>NC_083872.1:112421683-117221683 GCF_032452875.1 Bos javanicus | reverse complement strand
GTGCCTCCAGCGTGTGGGGGCTGGACCAGGGCGGGGGACCTACAGAACAGCCTTGGGGAGGCAGGGCAGCAGCTGAGAGCGCAGCGTGGGGCCCAGGAGCCACGAAATGGTCAGAGCAGGGGTGACCACTGGGCCAGGCGACCCAAGCTGGGGCCAGGAACGGGACAGTGTGTGAGGAGGAGCTTCGAGGCAACAGGAGGCTCCTGTCCACACACCCCCGGAAGAGCAGAGTCTGAAAGGGCTGTGGAGGGGTGGAGACCTCGGGCAGGGGACACAGGGCAGCCTGGTCATCGGCTCCACCGCCCTCCACCTCCTCCACCACGCACATGCACCTTTCCAAGCACTTAACTCACCTTAATGCACATGGTCCCACCACCCCAACGACCCCATGAGGGGTGCACATCGCCAGCCCCCTGACAGCTGGGGAGACGGAGGCAGGGAGCGGGGAGCCCTAGCAAGTAGCCTGCACGGGGAGCCTGACACCCCTCTTCTTGCCCCTCACCTCCTCCGGGTCCACGGAAACTCCCAGGCCTGTGCACCAGGCTCTCCACGTCACTGTGGACACGGCCCGTCCCCTCTCTTGGCCCCCAGCTTCTTGATTACCTCATTTCAGTTCAGTTGCTCAGTTGTGTCTGATTCTTTGCAATCCCATGGACCACAGCATTCCAGGCCTGCCTGTCCATCACCAACTCTCGGAGTTTACCCAAACTCATGTGCATCGAGTCAGTGATGCCATCCAACCGTCTCATCCTCTGTCGTCCCCTTCTCCCGCCTTCAGTCTTTCCCAGCATCAGGGCATTTTCCAGTGAAAAGACCTTCCCCTTTGCTGGTTAAGTCCTCGCCTGCGTTTCACCTCCCCGCTAAGCTCCACCTGCCTTTTCCCCTGTGAGCCCCGTGGTAGATGCTTGGAGAGGTGGTGGGAAGGAACGGGGTGGGGGGGGGCGGGTGATGGCGGAGGGGCGGGGCATGCCCGACACTCAGCCGTTGCCCCGCCCCCAGCGCCCTCCTGAGGACCGCCTTTCTGCTGCTGCTGCTCATCAGCGCCACCTGGCTGCTGGGGCTGCTGGCTGTGAACGGAGACGCGCTCGCCTTCCACTACCTCTTCGCGGTCTTCAGCTGCTTACAGGTGGGCGGCCGGGGAGTGACCCTGCGGGGCCGGCCCTGGGGCGGTCAGGGCTCACCCGTGCTGCTTCCTGCCCCCCGGAGAGACCCTTGACCTGCCATCCAGGCTGCGTCCTGGCTCTCCGGACACACGGGACCACGCCGCGGCTGTCTGGCCGGTGTCACCGCGGTGTGTGCGGGGCTACGGAAACGCCTCGTCGTGGTCCTGCCGCCAAAGACGAGCCTGCTGCTGCAAACGCAGCTCTGCTCGCAGCCCCCCGCCCCAGGGACCCCGGTCCACGGCCCGCTGTGTCTGTCAGGACACAGTGGTCTGCTCAGCTGGAACGGGCCTCACGCTGTCCCAGCCAGCGGGGTGTAGACCCCGCTGTGTCCTGAGAGTGCTGACCATTTACAGCCCACATCGAGGGCTTCCCCAGACCCTGACTGATGATGCGACATTGGGGGCCCAGATGCCCCGAGGGCTGGGGCCCAGGAGGGGATGGTCCTCCAGGCACCTGGCGGCAGGCTGCTTGCCCTTACCAGGCCCCTCCTGGAGAAATCGGAAGTGCCCAGGGCAGGGCAGGGCGGCCAGGTGTGGGCCCTGCTGGGCTCCGCGCGGTCTCTGGGCAGGCAGGCACGCGGGGGTGGCCGCAGCCGGGTGTCTCCCCGCGAGGCCGAGCCGCGCTGACCCCGCGCCGCCCCGCAGGGCCTGGCGGTGCTCCTGCTGCACTGCGTGTTCAACAGGGAGGTCCGGAAGCACCTGAGAGGCGTGCTCGCTGGGAAGAAGCCGTACGCCGACGACTCGGCCACCACGAGGGCCACCCTGCTGACGGTAGGGGGCGCCCGCGGGCCCCGGGGTAGGGTGGGCCAGGCTTGAGGGGACGCAGATCAGATGCAGCTCCTTGGTCTCGCCTCCCCCACCACTTGGACGTCACAGGCCTGAACCGGAGCACAGCCGCCTTCCCTGCAGCCTGGGAGGAGTGGGCTGACAGGGCCGGTGTCTGTCCCGCCGCGGCCCTTGGTCCCCTGAGGCCAAGGTCAGCGGGGGTCCCGACCAGGGGCGGAGAGGCTGCTGTGCCCAGCGCCCGGCGGGTGCAGGCAGGCTGCTGCGTGGAGCCCTGCAGAGGGGACCCAGCCGTCCCCCACGGCCCGGTGGCCTCCGCTCGTCTGCTCACCAGCCCCCCGCCCCGCAGCGCTCCCTCAACTGCAACAACACGTACGGCGAGGAGCCCGATGTGTTCCGCACGGCCCTGGGCGAGTCCACGGCCTCGCTGGACAGCACCGTCAGGTCAGGCCGCACTGGGCCCTGCTGTGGCCGCGGGGCAGGGTGGCGGGGACAGCTCCCAGAGCAAACGCCAGCTTTGTCACCTCCACCCCGTCATGTGTCCCGTTGGTTGGGCCCGGCAGGGCTGCCCTAGCACACACATGGGGCACTGGGTGAGGGCAAGGCTGGGTGGCCAGTCACGTGTCCCCCCTCCCCGCGCAGGGGCGCTGAGCCCACCCTCTCCCCTCTCCAGGGACGAAGGGGGCCAGAAACTCAGCGTGTCCTCAGGGCCAGCGCGGGGCGGCCACGGGGAGCCGGACGCATCCTTTGTCCCCAGGAGCGCCAAGAAGCCCCACGGTATGTGTCCCATGGTGGGTGGTCTCCCTTTCCGGGGGCCGGCTGCCCTGAGGCCCCCACCTCTGGCCTGGACCCAGGTGGCTTCACTCGGCCCTTGACAGGAAGCCCCTCACCTGCCCCCTCCCCAGGCCATGACTCGGACTCGGACAGCGAGCTCTCCCTAGATGAGCAGAGCAGCTCCTACGCCTCCTCGCGCTCATCTGACAGCGAGGACGACGGGGGCGAGGCTGAGGACAAATGGGACCCGGCCCAGGGCCCCGTGCACAGCACCCCCAAAGGTGAGCGAGCCCCAGGCCGCGGCGCAGATCCCAGGCGTGGCCGCCCGGCCCTGGGGCAGAGCTGTGGCGGCGGCAAACACAGACCCTTGCTCGCCGTCTGGGCAGCACAAGCAGGCCTGCTGTGGGACCCCCCCTAGCGAGGATTCCGTGAAGCCGACCCCGCCGCTCAGGGAATCGAGGCTCCCGGGGCTGGGGGTGCAGGGTGCTTGCAGCCGGGGACCCCGCATTGGGACCAGCCCTCCCTGGGTCTTGACGTCCCCCCTGGGCTTGCGGGTGGGGGGCTGGGGGTCAGCGCCCCTCTGGACAGGCTCTGCTGAGCAGGAGCGGGAGGTGGTGGGGCTCATGAGCTGAGCTGGCGGCCACACGTTGAGGGTGTGTCTTGCGCATTAGTGGACGCCGTGGGTAACCATGTCCCAGCCGGCTGGCCCGACGAGAGCCTGGCTGGGAGCGACAGCGAGGAGCCAGGAGAGCTGCCCCGCCTGAAGGTGGAGACTAAGGTCAGCGTGGAGCTGCACCTGGACGAGCAGGGCAACCACTGCAGCGAGCGCCTCCCAGCCCGGGACAGCGGGGGCCCCAGGCCCGCGGCTGTGCTGCCCAGCCAGCCCCCTGAGCAGAGAAAAGGTGCCAAGGGCCTGGGCTCCCCTAAACGGGGGGCTGGGGAGTCCCTGCTCCTGGGGGAGAGGGCCCCGGGGATGGGGTGCTAGAGAGGGACCACCCCTCCCCTGCAGGGCACAGGGGAGCCCCGAGGTGGGGAGACCAGCAGCCGTGCCCGCAGCCCCGTGTGACTATCCCTCTCCCAGTCCCCCACGTCCCCAGCATCCGGCAGGGCCAGCCTGGCTGTGACCTCTTCCATCTCCCCCAACCCCGGACCCAGGCATCCTGAAAAACAAAGTCACCTATCCGCCACCGCTGACCGAAAAGACACTGAAGTCGCGGCTGCGGGAGAAGCTGGCCGAGTGCGAGCAGAGCCCGGCATCTTCACGCTCGTCCTCCGTGGGTTCCAGCGACGGGCTCCGCGCCCCCGACAGTGCCATCACCGTCAAGACGCCGTGCCGGGAGCCTGGCCGGGAGCACCTCAACGGGGTGGCCATGAACATGAACGTGCGGGCCGGCAGCGCCCAGGCCCATGGCTCCAGCTCCGAGTGAGTAGCCTGGGCCTTGGGAGGGGCGGCGGGGGCCCCTGGCCAGCCTCCCCTCTGCTCCGCATCTGGAGGGCGGACGCCAGGTCCGGGGGCCCATGGCCAGGGTCTGAGCACAGGGGTGCCCAGGATGAGGCCTGGGGGCCGTGGAGGGGCTTCCACCCAGGAGAGGAGCTCTGCAGGGGTCAGGAGGAACCAGCCGGAGGTGGGCCAGACCCCCATCCTGGGGGCCGAGTCAGCCACAGCCAAGTCCTGTCCAGCCCTGAGTCCTGTCCAGCCCTGACATTCTAGGATGTGAGAGTATGTGGGACTAAGCATTATCTCCTCAGCCCGAGGTCATTACTGACCCATTTCGTGGCTGAGGAGACTGAGGCTGGGGGTGGGGGGACACCCGGCCACAGAGGCATGGAAGTGGGCTCCAGCTCCGAACCGGTCTGCTCATCTCACCAGATGGCCCAGGGAGGTGGGAAGACTGGGCCTGGGTCTTCTAGTACATTAACAGAACGGCCTTCCTAAGCCCAGAGCAGGAGTCTGGTTGTCAGTGGCGCTCCGTGGGCCTCTGTGGAGGACACTCAGATGGGCCTGGGTCTCTGTGGCCCTGTGGGCGGGGTGCAGTTTCGACCTGCCCCCTCCCCTGCCTGCGAGTGTCACTGCCCACACGTGAGCTTGCCCTCCGTGGAGCCTCCGGGCGTCCCCTATCCCCAAGTGGGGGCTCTACCCCCGCCCGACCTCAGACCCAGCCCCGCTGCTGGCTTCACGGGTGGCAGGGCCGTCCTCGCTGACCCTCTGCCTGCCTGCCGGCTTCTTCCCACGCGCAGAGGCAGTAACGAAACTTCAATTTGAACCATCAGGAAACCGTGAGACAAGCCCGCCACCTCCACCAGGCCTCGGTGCCGTGTGGTCGCGCTCCTGGATCTCGGAGCCCCAGGGGCCCCCGCGTGGTCAGCGGAGCAGGCCCTGAGGGCAGGGGTCCCTGCAGGGGCAGCCCCACAGCTGGCGTGACTGAAGGTCCAGACGCAAAGCCCTGAGTGGCCTGGAGGCTCCAGGCCCCTCAGGCCCCGTGACAAGTGCCAGAGGCCATGGGGGGGCTCAGACTCCCAGACGGGCACGGCTCAATCCTCAGACTGCAGACAGAGCCCAGACTGTGTGCTGGCCTGGCCGGGACCGGGCCCAGCAGGAGAGCCGCCTAGAGACAAGCCGCCAGGCCGGCTGGCCAGGACTCAGGGCCCCAGGCCAGCAGCTAGCCCCGCAGCCGTCTGCAAAGCCAGCCCGTGCCTTAAGGCAAACCCTTTCCTTTGTCGCAAAGGTGTAGATACTTTTGTATATTTGTATGGAACTTTGAAAAGGCGAAAACCTCTGTATATTTTGCATCTGTACTGACTCTACTCTGGGAGATCCGTGGGGGTGATCGCAGATTCCAGCCTGGAGTCTGGCATGCAACCAGCAGTAGGCATCCCAGGAAAGCAGAGATGGGACGTGTGTAGGGCGTGAGCTGGACAAGGGTTCCCGTGCTGCTTCCAGCCAGGAGCCTGGAGCCCGTGGGCGTCACACGGGGCCGCCCCGGATGAATTTGAGCTGCTTGCCCTCAGCTCCCACCTGCTTGGATGTGGGTATGGCTCCAAGACAGGACCGGGACCGGGCAGGACTCAGGAGCCCTTCTGAGCGTGGACGCGGGTGCACACGGCTGAGACGGGCCCGCCGGCCAGCCCCCTCAGCCCCGCGGGCCTCCCTGGCCCCCTTCCTGGCCGGGACTGCTGCAGGTGGGGCGCTCCTCTGTCTGCTCCTGTTCTCGGCGGGACTGCGAGTGTTCACACGTCCCCAATTTGGGCGGAGGGATGAGGTCTTCCAGAATGTCACATTCCTTCCTGCCAGTTTTCCAGCTCTTTGAGGCTCCGAGGATCTCCAGGCAGGCGGGGGTCTCACCCCCAGAGTCTGACCAATTACTTCACTTTGCTTCGAATGGCCAATTGTGCGGAGGGACAAAGCCACAGCCACACTGCTCAGTGGTTACCGGGCTGCTTTTGGGAAACTCACACCGGGGACCTGCTGGGACTGCCCCTCTGCGGGCAGTTGGTGCGGCGTGGCCCGAGGGGCTGTGGAACGGGGCCCAGAATCATTCAGACGCGTCTCATTTCAGTGTTTCTTTTGTTCTCTAATCGGTGCCCAAATAAACGATCTGCCCAGCTGCTTCCAAATATGAGAAGCCGTAAACTATGAGGAGAATCGAGTAAAATGCAAAGATGTCCGTCTACTGTGTTGTTCTGATGGAAATGCGAGTGTTGTTCGTGGCGTAAAGGAAAGCTTATCTGATACTGGTCTAAGACCACAAGCGAAAATGAAATGAGATCCCAGAGCCCTCACAGCAAAATGAATTATAAATGTGCCTTAGCAGGGGAGTGGCCTTTTCAAGATGCACAATAGTAACAGTACCTTCGAATGTTCACCATGGAGGAAGCATTTTCTAAGCAAAAAAGAAAGTGGAAATATTTTTGAATCTTTGAACACTCCATTTTCATATTATCCCATATTCTTCCACAACTGGATTTTGTCCCTTGAGATGTATTTAGTTTTTAATTTGATCAGAACTGTTACCAAAAGAGAAAAAAAATGTCAGTTTTATTAAGACAGGAAAAATGTAAACCTATTTTTGTGATTTAAAGACTTTATGAGAAATACTAGACACTGGAGGGTTTTTTTTTTTTTAACAAATGTGTATTTATTAATGTTCAGAACACTGGAATTGCAACACAAATGAGGAAAGAGTCTACAATAAATTAAGATGTTTTTGAATTTGTACTTCTGCTCTGCTTTCGCCCCATCCCTACTTCTGCACCCCTGTTCCCTCCCTGTTCTGAGGCAGCCCTGGAGAAGGGACCACGAACAGGACGCTGTGAAGCCTGGGGGGGCAGGAGCCATTCTAGAACTTTCTGTATGTTCTTCTGCTCATCCAGACTCTTGCACCTCACACTTCAAAATCTTCCCGCCCCAGTCTCTCTTTCCAGCCCCGCAGGGACTCCAGTGAACACGAACGGTTCCTGCGGCTTTGTTCATTTGTGTTCATTGTTTCAGGTTAGATCACCTCTAGTGATGTGTTCTTTCTCTTTTTTGCGGGGGGAGAGGAGCCTCAAATCATTTTATTTACATAACAAAGGGAAGGGTGACCCAAGACTAGAGGATTTGGGAGTACTTGGCCTGCATATTTAAATACATAAACTATATATATATATAACATATATGTGGAGTGGGAAATGGCAACCCACTCCAGTAGTCTTGCCTGGAGAATCCCATGGACGGCTGCAGTCCATGGGGTCGCGAGAGTCGGACGTCGGACACGACTGAGTGACTTTGACTACTTTGACTTGACTGTAACATATATAAGGGTATATGTACACACACACACACACACACACACACACCCCACACACGTAGTTGGGCTTCCCCGGTGGCTTAATCAGCAAAGAATCTGCCTGCAATGCAGAAGACTCAGGTTCGATCCCTGGGTCAGGAAGATCCTCTGGAGAAGGGAATGGCTACCCACTCCAGTATTTTTGCCTGGAAAATCCCATGGAGAGAGGAGCCCCGAGGGCACAGTCTGGGGGTTGCAAAGAGTCAGACGTGACTTAAGCAACTAAACCTAAATCAAAACCATATACATATATACATAGATTGTACCTTTTATTTTAAACCAAATTAATGTTAACTACCATTTTACTATTAAAATTTTTAATTGGGATATATATAATGCTATGTTGGTTTCTGCCATACAGCAACATGAGTCAGCCAGAAGATATACAAACCCCTTTCCCCTTGGGACTCCCTCCCATCCCACCCCTTAGTGAGCCACTTTCAAGCTCACTGATTCCTTCTTCTTTAATATCCGTTCTGTTATGAAGTCCATGCAGTGATTTTTTAAATTTCAAATATTGTAAGTTTAAGTTCTAAAATTTCCACGTGGCTCCTTTTTATAATTTTTATTTCTCCACTAAAGATGTCTTAAGTTTCCATGAATTACAGAAGTGTTTACCTTTACCTCATAGAGCATGGTTGTAACTTTAAATTCTTTGATAATTTGGACATCTGGGGGCCCAAAATCTGTTTTCTTTCCTCTTGGCATTTTCCTGGTTCTCTGTAAACTGGCTAATTCCACACTGAATCCTCGACACTCAACGTTGCATCATGAGCCTCTGGGTCCTGTTAAAATCCTCTGGCAGATGTTGGTTTTGTTTTAGGAGGCAGTCAACCCAGTGAGGTTCAGACCACAGCTGTGTGTCCCTCTGTGGCTGACTGCCGTGCGGCCCTGGGCCCGCCCTGCACACCTGGTGCACGGTCAGCCCGGGACCCGGGGTGGTTTACGGCCCATCTGCTCTCAGAGCCTTTCATGTGCTGCCCGGGGTCTGTTCCAACTGGGGTGAGCCAGTGCCTGTCAGCGTACGTGGAGTGAGGGGTCCGCTCTGCCCACGCTCTGCTCTCTGGGTTCGCCTCACGTACGCTTACTCCCGGGGCCCCTTCCTTAGTTCCTCTGTCCAGAAAGACGGGTTGCCCCCAGGGTCCTAGCCGCCTGCACTGCCGCGCTTCCACCCAACTGGGGCTGCCTTTGGGAAAAACCAGTGGAGCAAAGAGAAACAGCGGGGACCCCACCATCTCAGCCCACAGGGCCCCTCTTCCCGGGCCTCCAGGAGCCCTCGCCCCGGTGCTGGCCACACAGTTCCAGAGGGCGAGGCCACCCTTGGGTCAGGTCTGGGAGGATAAAGAGGAAAACCACGCAGAAAAGCCCTCCCCAAAGGCCTCTCTTCAGGTCGTCTCTTCAGTCCACCTGCGGACAATCGCCTCTCAGAGAGCTTGGCCATGAGAGCAGCAGACGCGCTCCATCTCAACCCAGAAGCCCTCCTGTGGGGGACGCGTCTGAGAAGGCGAGGAGCCCCTGGGGAGAGGGGAGCAGGCGCATCTGCTGGGCCTGGGTGTCCTCCCGTGGACGTGAATGGCGGCCCTCCACACCACCCCCAGCCCCAGCTGCTCCGGGACCCACACAAGACAAAAGCACTGAACAGATGTGAACACTGAACCCCGTCCAGGCCACGCAAACACCCTACGTAGTAACTGCCCCTCACGTCACAGCTGTTGCCTCGCCCCAACCGCCCTCCCTGCAGACACTGAAGGTGCTGGGAGGCCTGGGACTCGTGAAGGCCTCCCTGGACGTGGACAAGAGGCCGCTGGAGCCCCAGGGCTGCGGGCAGAAGACGGGCCCCAGGGGCTGACCCTGACACGGACTTGAGCCTCCCAGGAGCGGAACACAGGCCGGGCTCAGGGGTCTGTCTCGCCAAGGTGACGTGTGGGGGGCGGGGCAACCCTTCATCTGCATCGAGAGACGGGGGTTGGTGTGTCAAAGCAGCAGCCCGGACCCTCCCTCAGGATGCCCAGTGTGGGGTGACTGGCCTGGAGGCAGGGCACCAGTGGGGGAGAAGGCAGGGAAGCCCATCCACTACCAGCCCCAGCCCCTCTGAAGGTCACGGGGTTATAGCCAGGGCCCAGGGGGTGGAGCCAGAGGCCAGCCACACCCCCTGCCGACAGCTACAGCTGAGTCGGAGGAATTGCCCAGAGACCTCCTGAACACACGGGAGGCAGGCTGTGCCCAGGAGGTGGCACTGCAGGCCTGGAGGACTCGGGGGGGCAGGCAGTGCCCAGGAGAAGGTGGCACTGCAGGCCTAGAGGACACGGGGGGGGGCAGGCAGTGCCCAGGAGAAGGTGGCACTGCAGGCCTGGAGGACTCGTGGGGGCAGGCTGTGCCCACAAGGTGGCACTGCGGGCTTCTAGGCTCCCTCGAGTAGTGCTGAGCCAGGGGTAGCGGCAGGTTTATGACCCTCCTCCCACCTCCACTGGCCGACCTGGCTGGAGGCCTGGCATCGGGCCAGCAGGACAGGCAGAGCCATCAGGAGGCTAGAAAGGCAGCTTCCCTTCTGCTGGTCTGTGTCCCTGCCGACTGCCCCCACCAGCCACCGTTCCTCCCACCATGGAGGCTCCCCAGACGGCGAGAGCCCCAGCCCAACGCGGCGGACCCCGGGGAACCTGAGCCCAGGGGGGCTCCACGCCGCCCCTGGAGCTGGCAGAACACAGGCGGTGTCTCAGCTCTGGCCTCCAGCGGGGCTGAAGGTACCCGAGGGCGCTGCTGGCCTCCCTGCCCCACCCCCACCCGGCACAATGCGGAGAGCGGCTGCGGGTCTGCCTCCGCGCTGGGCTGAGCAGAGCCTCTCTGGCCGAGCCTGGCTGGAGGGCCCCTGGTCTTGGAGGCCACGCAGCATAGTGGAAAGTGCCAGACGTGTCCCCTGCCCCACCCTGGGGACGCGCCCTGCTGGGGGCCTGGAACCGGGGGAGGGGAACGTGGGGGGCTGCAGCTCTACAGATGGAGCAGCACAGAGAGAAGACCCTGGGGTGGCTGGGGCCCACAGTCCCTACGGAGCGGTAGCCTTCTCCCTGCCTGTGAGCGCACCCTGTCCCACCCAAGGCCGGGCCCTGGTCTCAGACACGTGGCCCGGGCAGCTGAGAGAGAAGACTCCCGCATCAGTGAGCCACCAGCTCTGGGGTGTTCTGGCACGGCAGCCTGGACGGACCAAGGCGTGAGCACCTGCCAACCACCTCTTGGTGGACCCGCCCAGGGGCCCAGGCCCCCTGCTTCTGCCGTGACTGGCCAGGGTGCAGGACACTCTGGTGGGGTGTGCAGCTGCCTGGACTCAGGGCAGGGCTGCACTCAGAGGGGCCTCAAACCTGCAGCGCTTCCCGGCAGACACCCTACAGGCTGGGACCCAGCTCAAGGCTGTTTACACGGCCCTGCCACAGGGGAGGGTGGGCACAGGCGTGAATGGAGAGGCAGAGAAGCGGGACCCATCCCCTCTGTGCCATCCCCTGCCTTGCCACACACCCCCAGTGCCCTGGAGCCCCGAGACAGCCCCCCAAGAGGCACCGTCAGAACCTATGTCCCAGACAGGGTTTTTATTGGACGCTGCCCCTCCTGGGGGTGTGAGGCAGGAACCCTACAAATGGGCACCTGGGACAGATCCTCCAGCCAGCACTGGAGCGGCTGCCGGGTCACCAGAGGGGAGGCAGTGCTGAGCCCCTGGCGGCCTCCCGGCTCCGCTTCCCCACCCCTCCTCCCGCGAGCTCTGCAGCAGCCGTTCCACCTCCGTCAGGGTGCAGGCCCCAGGCCCGGGCTGTCACTGGGGCCCTCCTTGGCCACGCTGGACGTTCTCTGGCCCTTCTGCAGTGTGTAGGCGGACGGCCCCAGACGTAGGATCTTCCCGCTGCCCAGGCACTCGTCCCCTTTGTAGAACACGGCGAACTGGGGGGACAGAGGCCACGTCACCTGCAGCGGGACCCGGCCTCCGGGTGCCCTGAGCAGCCTGGACCCGCGCGGCTGGTCTACTGCTGGGGGAGGGCGGGCCCCGGGCCGCCTCCCCCGGCTTCAATCCTCGCCTCCCTGGGCCCAGGCCACAGGAGGGCCAGGGCGGGGCCACACGGCAGCCAGGCTGCGTGCTCACAACTGGGAGAGCAGCGCCAGGTGCAGGGCTGGCCGTGTGACCAGCACCCCCACACCCCTCTGCCCTCAGCCCCTCATTGTCCAGAAGAAAAGCAGGCCGTCTGTCCTTCCAGAGCATGAAGCCTCTACTGAGAGCCTGCATGTCTGCAGGCTGAGCTGGTGCTAAGAAGGGCCACACACAGCTGCAGGGCCACAACCCCATTCAACCCGCCAGCCGGAGTCCCCACTCACCTGTCCCGGGGCGAGAGCGCGCACAGCCTTCACGGCCGTCACCCACACGGTGCCATCCTGATTGAGGGTCAGCACGCAGGGCACTGGGTGGAAGACAAGGATCCTTGGAGGAGGCGCTAGCCTTGCTGACTCTGCAGCCTCAGGTCTTAGCCCCGGGGAGGAGGAGCAGGAAGTGCGGACAAAGGAAGCTTGGGGCAACAGCAGCCAGAGGGGCTCAGCACCGCCCAGCCGGGGCCAGGTGGACACACACACTACCTGCCAGCCACCTGCCAGCTGGACCGAGGCCCCCACACCCTTCCCAAGACGCCCCCCTGCATCCCGGACAAAGGGGGATCAGCTGGCCTCAGTGCCCCCAGCCTGTCTGTGCATAGGCAGAGGGCGAAGAGGGCTGAATGGGCTATGTGGTCTGGACACTGAGGCCCTCCCTGCCCCAGGTCTGATCCCCTGTCCCAACTCTGCCCTGGCCCACGGGCCCTCCCTGCCCCAGGTTTCACCGCCTGTCTAAACTCTGCCCTGGCCCACGGGCCCTCCCTGCCCCAGGTCTGACTGCCTGTCCCAACTCTACCCTGGCCCACGGGCCCTCCCTGCCCAAGGTCTGACCTCCTGTCCCAACTCTGCCCTGGCCCACGGGCCCTCCCTGCCCCAGGTCTGATCCCCTGTCCCAACTGTGCCCTGGCCCACGGGCCCTCCCTGCCCCAGGTCTGACCTCCTGTCCCAACTCTGCCCTGGCCCACGGGCCCTCCCTGCCCCAGGTCTGATCCCCTGTCCCAACTGTGCCCTGGCCCACGGGCCCTCCCTGCCCCAGGTTTCACCGCCTGTCTCAACTCTGCCCTGGCCCACGGGTCCCTGAGCAGTCACCTAGCGCCATCTGGTGGCGGAAGCGGAAGTGACACTCCATCATCTTGTCGCGGACCAGGGCAGCAGGCGGCTCCTCCGCGATCCAGTGAACGCGGCCGGTCCGCAGCAGGTCCCTGTACAGGGCCGGGTGGTCCGTCCGGGGGGCCTACGGGACGGAACGCGAGGCTGTGGTGCCCTGCACCCTCAGTAGAGGGTCCCTGCCCAGAGCCCCTCACTGCACTGCATTCACAACTGTAGCAGCGAACACGCACTGAAAACCACGCTACCCCGTGGACACTCGCGCGCGTGTGTCCCTGGAGCCTCCCTAAGCCTGTGCAGATGAGTGCAGAGGGAAAGCCACTCGCCACGCGCCCTCGGCAAGCAGCAGAGGAGCACGCGGTCCACTCACAGCCTCACTCCTCTCGTCCCCGCCACACTCTGCCTGTCCAGCGCCCGGACACCCGGGCCAGCCACATTCCCACAGGGATCCCACCAAACACCACGTGGCTGGGAATAGGCTCCTGGGGCCTCCACACACCCTGGCCTCCTAGCACCCAGCAGCCCCCTCAAGGCAGGACCGAGAACATCAAGTCCAGTGCCCTCAGGCTCTAAGGAGACAAGGACACCCACACAGGAACCAGCCTTTCCCAAAGCGAAAGACACTGCTGAACATCACACGAAAGTCACTTTAACTCAATGCGATCAGAATCGCCGTTCAGACTTCTGCACCAGGGCTCTCCTGGGAGGAGATGTCCCGGCCACGGTGGGCAGGGTCACTGGCCCTCCACCCGGTCTAAGAACAGCGTGCGCTCAGCCAGGCTGCTCACCTCCAGCCCTGCCGAGACTGGGACTGGATCATTCCGCAGGGGACAGGGCCCCGGGCTTCACCCGCTACACACCAGCAGGACCTGTTGCCCGCCCCAATGCTGTGACACTAAAAATGTCCCCTGCTAAGCTGCTAAATCGCTTCAGTCGTGTCCGACTCTGTGCGACCCCATAGACGGCAGCCCACCAGGCTCCGCCGTCCCTGGGATTCTCCAGGCAAGAACACTGGAGTGGGTTGCCACTGCCTTCTCCAATGCATGAAAATGAAACGGAAGTGGCTCAGTCATGTCCAACTCTTCGCGACCCCATGGACTGCAACCTACCAAGCTCCTCCGTCCATGGGACTTTTCAGGTAAGAGTACTGGAGTGGGTTGCCGTGGCCTTCTCCAAAAATGTGCCCAGGTCCCGCTAAAGTCCCAGGTCCCAGAGCTACAGCAGGTGGCCTGGGCTGGCCCCAGCTCTGTCCTTGTCTGCTCAACAGCAACTCGCTGGGGCCCCTCGTGAGCAGGCCCATCCTGGGCACTGCCCACCCCACGTCCACAAGGCCTTCCGCACGCTACTTCAGCTTTGGGTCTGTCCGCTGGGTACAATCAGAGGAGTGACATCTACTTACAGGGACTGACGTGATGACGACCAGCGTGATGGGCATACAAGAAGAGCTATCAAGTACCTTACACAAAACCTTTGGTAGCGGCGCCAATCTTGGAGGGCACAGAGAAAAGGCCCTGCAGAGCCCCCACCCCGCCTGCTCAGCTTCGTGGGCTCTGCCCAGCCCAGCCTCGTCTCCTCCCGCCGACTCACCACGAGCACATCGCCCTTGGCACCATCCTTGTCCACCACGTACCAGGGCTCCCGTAAGCCTCCTATGTTGGCTCTCTGGCCCAAAGTGTACAGGAACCAACCTGTGGAGACAGTTTCTCGGTGAGGTGGGAGGAGTCCTCTCGCAAACGTCCCGGTGGGACGGGGCGGCAGGCAGGAGGCGCCCCTCTGTGGACCGCTTGCAGCAGCTGGGGTTAGGCTGCACCTCCCACCCCGCAAGGAGCAGTTCCAGCCACGGGGCCACCCAGCCTGCAGTGAGCAGGGCCCACTCCTTTAGAAGGAGGACCTAGTGCCCCGCTGGAAGCCACGAGCCCCTCCTGCCGAGCCTCTGTGCGTTTCACAGGCATGCCCGCTCCCCTGTACTGACCACATGGGGCGGGGGCACCAGCGCAGCCTCGCTCCCTCTGTGCCCAGTGCTCTCCAACTTCCTCTGTGTACCCCCAACCCCACCACCAGCAGCACAAGACCCAGCGGGGACAAGGGGACCCACGGTGCCCAGGCTCAGCGCTCCCCTCCTGGACCAGGCTCCCCGAGGCTCCGGCCATCTCCTGCCAGGACAGGCTGGGAGCACCCTGCAGCTGTTCCCAGCAGGGCCAGCTTCTCCTCCTGCCTCAGGTCTCGGGGAGCCCATGACATCTAAGCCCCACCCCCCAACCAGCACCAGGAAGGGGAGGCCGTCCAGCCCAAACCAAGGTGGACTTCTCTAAGGAACAAGCCCCTGTTGAGTGTCCACGTCTGAGGCCCAGCCCTCCTCCTCCAGGCAGGTCAGACCCTGCTGGGCCGAGTCTCGCCTGTCATCAGGCCCCCAGGGTGCAGCCCCACATCTGCCCTCCCACCTGGGCACCTGACCTGTCTTCCCACGCCAGCCCAGCACAGACTGGGGGTGCCCAACCCAGCAGAGTCTGCGAATGAGGAGCGGCAGCCCACCAGGAAGCGGGTGGTCCCAGCTCTTCACACCGTCCTAAGTCACGGAACTTGCACTCTGCAGTCGACCCGACTCCTTCCCCCAGGGTGGAACTTTCCTGTAGCCTTCTATTCTCCCTTGCGTGGATGAACACCCAACTCGCAGTGAGGCCTTCTGAGCCAGGCGCACTGTCTATTATTGGCTGCAATGCCTGAGGAGCCACACCTCGAGATGCAGACCCCCGTCACAGCGACACCCGCCCCTTCCTGCGGCCCTCCGAGCCCCCTGCCACTCAGCAGGGCCTGGGGCACCCCGCCTGAACCCCCAGCATGCAGGCGCCCCAAGCCTCAAGGCGCTCAGCACGAAAAGCAGCCCTGGACTGCGCTCACCTTTGTGTGTCCCCAGAACCTTGTTGTCTTCTATAGAAATAAATCGACCAGGTCGAGGCTGTAAATACTGGAAAACCAGTGCTCCATCACCAACAGCTCCAGGTTCAGAGCAGAAACAGGGCCCCATTCTTTCACATCAAAGAACACTCACCTCAAGGATGAAATTTTCAAAGTTCCTTTTACCAATAAAACAGATGCCCATGCTCTGAAATGAACAGAAGACCACGTGTGAGATGAGCGGCTGGGCGGGGGCCCCACGCTCCACTCGGAGACCCCAGGCAAGGACGGGGGTACAACACAGGGCCTCCTAGGGCTCACCCGCCCTGAGCCACCCCACCCTCCAGGCCAGGGCCCGGCTGCCCTCCTCCAGGGCCACAGACACCAGTCAGAGCCATGCACGGACCTCGAGGGGCTTCTCTAAGGTCCCAGACAAGGACCTGGCGGCTACGCTTGCGAGCGGTGCCACCGCCAAGACCTGCCGGGCCTGCCTTCACGGCAGACCCTCAGGCCAGCCGCCCAGAAAGGAAGCCAGTGCTAGAGCCCCGAGACACTGTCTGTGAGGCTGGGGAGAGGCTGGGGAGAGACAGGGGCCGGAGCAGGAGCAGGAAGCGCAAGCCAGGCCACAGGGCGAGGGCGCAGGAGGGTCAGAGATGCAGGGTCAGGGGCCCTTCCCGAGGTGACACGTCTAGGTGAGAGGAGCGAGTGGGAATGGCCGTCGCCCGGCGTCCTCGCCTCATTCTGCCTTGTGTCTCCCTAGAATGGGGGTCCTGAGGGCGGAGCCCTCGCCCCCTGCCAGCGGCAACGCCCCTCAATCCTACCTCCTTCTTCTGAAGCACATGATGAAGTCTGTTCTCAGCAGCTATTTTCTTTACGAAATCTTTCGTTAACTCCCCCAGGGGGAAGAGGGTTCTCCTTAGTGCCTCCTGGGGAACCTGGCTGAGAAAGAAGGTCTGGTCTTTAAAGCTGTCAGCTGCTTGGAGGAGTTTTACCGCTGCCAAGAGTAAAGAACAAAAGATGTTGCAGGAACAAAAATAACCATACATTGCTTTTAATAGTGTCCTCCTGTTTACTTTGACAGATTAGCCCTGGTCTGGCAGAAACAAAGATCAATAATCAACAGTACATTTCCAGAAAAAAGATCTGCCATGGTTAACAAAAAGTCCCACCCCTAATTCATCTACTGTTGAAAAAAATACACGGAAGGGAGATTTTATGTGATAAGGGAATTTATTCCGGTTCATGTGTTAGGCTATGTTTTCAAAGATTAAACATCACATGACAAAAACATTATGAAATATTAAGAAGAAAACAAAATGAGCCACATTTGGGAAAATCAAACCCTGCTGAGACGGCCTGGGCTGTGCTGTTTCCCACTGACGACAGGAGTTCACGCCCTGGCTGCTCTCCTCACCTCCCGCCCCCAGTGCATGCCGACCACACTCCCCAGCAGCGCCCGCTTCTCAACCCGCTTCCCCGCCTGGTGACAGTGGGCTGTTCAGAGTCCAAGCTGTCACCTGTCAGCCGAGCCTCTGCGGTTTCTCTAAAGGTCTGCGTGTGCGCTAAGTTGCTTCAGTCGTGTCTGACTCTGCGAGCCCACGACTGCAACCCACCAGGCTCCTCTGTCCATGGGATTCTCCAGGCAAGTGTACTGGAGTGGGTCACCGTGCCCTCCTCCACGGGATCTCTTACAGGAAACCCACACCTCTCACATCTCCTGCACTGGTAGGTGGGCCTCTACCACCTGAAGCCCCTCCAAAGGTCTGTTTCATGTGAAGACTGTTCCCAGCTTGATGGCAATGGTGCAGAGCTCTGCCTGACCCTGGCCTTGGGACGGGGTTCTCTGGGCTGCTGGGTCCTGCCTGGCATGTTACAGGCCTTCTACAACCAAGAACACTGGGTCCTCCGCTCTGCAGCTCAGTGACCAACGGAGGAAATGGAGCATGACGCCAGTGTCACGGCCTCTCTCCATGTGTCATGACTAGGGCTAAGCGAAGCCTCAGCAAGTCACACGCCGAGCTCACATCCATGCAAAAGGTACAAAGAGCCCAGGTACAGCACATGGCCCGCCCCGTCACACGTGTAGCGTGCTCTCTGTGTGGTTGGTTATGTTTTCCTTCTGTGAGCTCAAATTTGACCCTCATGTTAGCCCTATGACAGATTTATCCCCATCTTCAGGTGAGGAAACCAAGGCCTAGATAATTAAAGTGACTGCCCACAGGGGTGCAGGGAGACGAGGGCAGAGCTGGAAACTGAGCCCAATCACATGGGTTCCATTCCATCAGTTTTTACGTATAAAACAAAATCAAGTGAAAAGTGAAAAAGAGAATCCAGTCAACCAGTCATCAGGTAGGAAGACTCATTTGCCAAATGCTATTTTTTGTTTCAAAACTAAATTTAAGCAAACAAACAAAAAATTTATGATTTTAAAAAAAGCAAGCAGGTAACCCTTGACCAGGAAGAGGGACCCCCACTACGGGAGGGTTTGCTGGCACCCAGAGCCCCCTTCAGCACCTTCCCTGCTCCGGGTTGGCCAGCGTGCCACCTGCCCCTGACGGGTGAGGACACAGGCTGCCCCTGGGATAGGAAGGGCACAGGAGCTCAGGGTGGGCGCGCTGACCCCGTGCCCTCTCCCCAGTGACTAAGGCCAGGAGGCTTAGTCCAGCCCCCAGGGCAACTGAGTCAGAACAAAATAAAAAACCTGTAGTGTCTTGAAAACACGCAGAGAACAGACACTGCGGCCCTGTTTCAACAGCGACACAGGACAGAGCAGGCACCGCGCCACCAGGTCTGGTCAGAAAGGCCCGCCAGCTCTGCGCGGCAGCGCCTCTTCCAAGAGCTCAGCAGGCACGCTACGCGACACAGAAACAAATCCTTCATCTACTCCCGCCCCGAGAGCCACGACCACTGGGTCCTGGGGCCTGATTCTGCTGTGGAGTGCCCGGGCGGCAGGGCTGGGCGGCCACAGTCAGGCCCTCCCAGTGTGCGGGGCGGGGGGCTGCTTTCCTGCTGAGGGGTTCCCCAGGAGTGTACAGGTCGCACCGGGGAGGGAAGCGGTCATGTCTCCCTGCGCACCAGCGTCCCCCAGCGGACACAGTGCTGTGCTGGCGGCAGCAGGAGGCCTTCCCAACACAGGCTAAGTGGCGGCCTGGTCTGGGTCCGGTCAGTTTGTTGATCTGTGGCTTCGGCTGCCGCAAGGTGGAGAGGAGGAGAGATCACAGGGCAGAGCTGCGGCCTGTAACTGGGCTGGACAACACGGAGGACCGGGGAGGAGCAGAGACTGTGGAGCTGGGTGGACCGGGCTGTGTCCAGCCCCCGACCCAAGGCCCCCTGCCAGCGATGCAGCCAAGCTTCAGTTACCTCCTCGGAGAAGAGGACCCGGAGACCCGCCTGCTGGCCCTGCTAAGATGGGTGCAGGGAGGGGACACCTCTGGGGTCAGAGAGGGAGGCGGTGGACAGGAGGCAGGCCAGGGCAGGCCAGACCTGGAGAAACGCAGGTTCCCTACGGTCCTGCAGCCAAGGAAACTGTCTGCAGAGACGTGGCTCTGGGCTCCACGCCGTCCTTCACTGCGTAAGGATGTAAATTCCTCTCTTCTACATAAACGTGCGCCAGGACAAGCCAACAGCCTTCCAGTCGACTGCTTGGCACTTTCTAGGCTGGTGACACCTCGTGCCCTTTGACACTGAAAATTTATACATGTCATCTTCCGAAGCAAGCTGCCAGACCTGTGCCATGAATGTCAGGAGCCAGCCTCATTTCACACTGAAGTACATCACCCCTCAATCTCGACAACGCAAGGCTGAGAATGGGGTCTGTGACACTCCAACACTGTCGCCTGCTTCCCCCAGAACTGGGTTAAGTTTCCCAGCAGCCCTGCCCGGGTGCCCGCCTGAGCCAGTCGGAGGCCCCAGGGGGAGTGACCCTTGAGGCAACTCACTGTCCTTCTTTGAGGAGGAAACCAAAGCCAATGAGCTCGCCTGGAAAACACGGGGAGAAGTCGGGCGGAGCAAACTGACAGCCCGCAGCCACTGCTTCGCTCCCAAATAGTTCGGCCCTGGCCTGACACGTGTACTCACCGTTCCTAACTTCAAACCGGTTTCTGAAGAGCCCTTCCGGCCTCTTGATGTGTTTCTGCTGGAACACCTCTTCATCTTCCAGGGACGTTCTTGCGTAGTGACCTGTCGCCACCGCATCTGCGCCTGGGAGGTTTTTACAGCATGAGGGTCAGAGTTCAGGCGTGCACTTGCTGGCCTCGGTCAGTCTGAGCCCAGGGTGCTCCGTGGGGCAGAGATGCCAGGTCTCACACCAGGTGGTCTGCACAGGGGATCCGCCCCGCTCCCCAATGCCCAGATCCCAGGGAAGAGACACACTCCTGGGATTCCATTAGACAGGTGGTCTTTGAAGTCTCTGAACTGATAAAATGTTAGCTACGAGGTTTTGCTGCATCTCTAAGAGCCTTTCAGAAGTTAATGTCAGGAAGTCCCGGGGAGCTCAGTGCTTAGGACTCAGTTCTCTCACTGCCAGTGCCTAGGCTCGATGCCTGATAGGGGACCTAAGAACCCACAAGCCACACGTCCAAAAAAAGTTACCATCTATTTATTCATTCTAGCTTAAGGAAAACATCAAACACGTACACAAAGGTTTAAATACAGAAAGCTCATTTCAGCGCTTCTTATACTAAGAAAACACTGAAAACAACCAAACTGTTTAATACCAGGAGACTACGAATAAAGCACCACTGCACGATAACAGCACCACACACACACAATGTTTAAAGGCACCGGGCAAACACTTATGATGTTATCCAGCAGAGAAAGTACAGGATCCCACTCTTCTCGATGTACAGGAAAACCGGAAGACGAGCAACAGAAAGCCCTTCTTTTTTATTCTGGGAGGAAATTGCAGATGACACTTTTCCTCCTCTTCTTATGCTTGTAAGTTTTAAACTTTCTTTAATAAATGCATAGTACTTTTATCACAGTGAAGGACCATCCAGTAAAATCAATTTCTTCTTTCCATACTATGCAAAAAAGTCAAAGAACCTACCGAGGCATATACTAATCCACAGGCCTTGCATTGTGTGAAAACTTCATAGACATTCAGGATTGTGAGACTGTTTCCTGGAAGCTGCAGCAAAACTGACCCAGCACTTAACCAAAGAACTGTTTAGTCACTAAGTTGTGTCCAACTCTTTGTGACCCCCCCGACTGTAGCCTGCCAGGCGCCTCTGTCCATGGGATTCTCCAGGCAAGAATACTGGAGAGCGTTGCCATTTCCTTCTCTGGGGATTCTTCCTGACCCAGGGATCGAACCCACGTCTCCTTTCTTGGCGGCAGATTCTTCACCACTGCGCCACCAGGGAAGCCCATCAATCAGCTGTCATTCAGCTGCTCAGTCGTGTCCGACTCTGCAACCCCTGGACTGCAGCACGCCAGGCGTCCCTGGCCTTCACCATCTCCCAGGGCTTGCTCAAACTCATGTCCATTGAGTCGGTGATGCCAGCCATCTCATCCTCTGTCGTCCCCTTCTCCTCCTGCCTTCAGTCTTTCCCAGCAATAGGGTCTTTTTCAATGAATCAGCTCTTCGCATCAGGTGGCCAAAGGACTGGAACTTCAGCTTCAGCATCAGTCCTTCCAATGAATATTCAGGACTTATTCCTGATAGACTGGTTGGATCTCCTTGAAGTCCAAGGGACTCTCAAGAGTCTTCTCCAACACCACAGTTCAAAAGCATCAGTTCTGCCTGGCTCAGCTGTGATTCTCACTCCAGAGTTGGAGGAAAAATACTTGTCCAATGCTGGGTGAGCTCTTCAAATTTAAGCTTTACATCCTCAGATCCAGCAGATACATGCTGAAACCAACCTCAGCTCCTGGAAATCTCATGATTTTTAAAAAGACAAATGAAGATAATTCAAATCACTTACCAAGGTTATCCACAGCATAATTAAAAAAACAACGGAATTTGATATGCTTGTTGCAGACTATGTCAGGATTAGGAGTTCTTCCTTTTTCATATTCATTTAAAAAATCACTGCAATGAAAAGAAAAGCCTTTTTATTTCTAATTTCTAAGTGTCAAACATCCTACAGAAAAATAAATCAGGTACATGACTTGCTTAGAGATTCTCCATGTTTTATTAAAACTGTAACTTTCTGCAAGATAGTAGCTTCAGTACAGAATCATTTTCAGTATTTTCATCAAACGTTTGTTTAAAGCCAGCTGCGCTTTCCATCTGAATCTGCACTCACCAGGCACCGAGGCCCATTGTGCCATTTCCCAAAGTAAGAGCCACCGGACCCCATCCGAGAACCAACTGGAGCGCCTGCTGAGGTGCAGGTTGCACGGCCCCGCCCAGGCTCGGGTGTCTGTTTAACCAGCACCCCAGCTGCATCCTCAGCCCAGCACTGATGGCCCAGGGGCTCCATCCTCAGGGACCAGCCACAGCCGGCCTCCCAGAGCAGACCTGAGCCCTCGCTCTCTCATGCTAATTTAGCAGCAGAACATCTCAAGGTTCAAGAGACGTTAAAGAGACTTCTGGCAGGTGGCACAGTAATAGGAACAAGGGCTGGGGTGCTCAGGATGCAGGCCTGGCTTCCAACCCAGACTCTCCAGGGGCGGCCGAGGCCTCCCACACACGGTCTCTGGCACCGTGGCCTGAAAAGAGAAAGCACTGGCTGACCCCAGCAGGCCTGCCGTGGAGAGGGCCTGCGCCACGGCAGGGAGCCCTGACCTGAACACGTCGTTCCAGTACTCCTTCGCGTAGGACACCTGGCGGAAGGGGATGTCCAGGATCCGGCACACTCTGTAGGCGTCCTCGCAGTCTCTGTCAGCGGTGCAGACACCGTGCTCGTCCAGGGAGTCCCAGTTCTTCATAAACACCCCGGTCACCTGGTAACCTGGGGGTAGGAGTGGAGGGGCAAAGTCAAGAGGGGATGTGGCGTCGACCAGGTGTGGAAAGGCAGTGCCTTCCGAGCTCTCCTGCGCCCCTGGGCACTGGGCCTGGCTGTCCCTCCTTCCGAGCTCTCCTGCGCCCCTGTGCACGGGGGCCTGGCTGTCCCTCCCGCCGCCACGAGGTCTGCAGCGCTCCGACCACATCTTGATGTAAACACTCCTGATGCTCTGCTGCACTTGGTAAAGGCCTCCATCATCACAACACCCTGTGGGGCTGAACTGACAGTGTGCAACCCGGGGGTGTGAACACCCTGGAGGTGTGGACGAGATGGCATCTCTCCATCTTCACGTCCCCACACTGTGTCAGCAAATAGAGAGACTTAGCAATGTGACTGAATGAAAGAAAAGCAGAAATTCTACACAATTTTTCAAAACAAATAAAAACCGCCATTCAGTTATCAGAAAAGTAAACTCAATTCAAAAATTATTTCCAATTACCCACTAAGAATTAGATTCTAAGACATCAGACATAAAGACTGTTGGGAAGCGTAGTGCAAAATAGCCATAAAAGGAGAAAGTCCTTGGGAAAATGGCGAAGGGCCAGAAGTACGCGGCTTTGTACTACGGACAGAAAGACACCTCCTGCCTTTGGTTATGCTTGGCGCCAAGAGTTAATAATAAACAGGGATGTTACTTGTGAGAGCAGGTTGTGGGAGAAGCCCATGAGTCTATTTAGAGCGCGCTGTCCTTGAAACGTTTCTACTGATTATGTGTTAACTCCGTATGCGCTCTGCTGGCCGCATACTTTAAGCTCTTTGTTCCTGCTTCTATAAAAAAGCTTGACTGCAGAAATAAACTTGTCAGTCCTTGCAAGAGACGGTCCAAGTGTCCTTCTTTCAGGTCCGTTGCTTCCAAGTCCCGGGGAGAAAATCCCCAACAAAGACATTAAAACTTTTGGTTGCTTTATCATAGGGCTTCCCTGGTGGCTCAGACGGTAAAGAATCTGCCTATAATGCAAGAGACCCAGGTTCAACCTCTGGGCCGGGAAGATCTCCTGGAGAAGAGAATGGCAACCCACTCCAGTATTCTTGCCTGGAGAATCCCATGGTCAGAGGAGCCTGGCGGGATACAGTCCTTGGGGTCGCAAAGAGTGGGACATGACCGAGCGACTAACACACACACAGGCACACACATCTATGTACTTTGGGACCTGTTTTTCCCCTTTTCTGTTGCAGACAAAGTACCAAACCAAACATGGGGGAGACCAACTTTGTAACTGCATAGGTGTCTACCATGTATGAGAAGCGTTTCTTTTGGGTCGGCCGAATGTGATGAAAGGGCACTGGACTGTAAAAGCTTTGACACGGCATTCCAAACAGCAGAGACTCGGTGACAAAGCTTGGCCAAACTCCAAAACGCCATGTGAGCCAGGCCACTAGCCCCGTCCCAGCAGGTCCTCCCTTCTCTTCTTCCCAAATCCCCTGACCGTGCTTCCCTAACAGTGCACCCTACACTGGGCTCCAGCTGTTCCTGTCCGCGCCCCTGCAGCTACCAAAGTGAGGCACTCTGCCACCTGCCAACGCTGTCTCCACACCCATGTGTCCCCAGAGCCCAGCAGTGCCCAGCACACAACAGGAGCTTACGCAAAACAAACACACAACTCCACACCCAGAGCTTTAAAAATCCCCTCTTCCGTGGCTCGTGTGCCTGATCATCCTCCTCCTGGCGACGTGACCACTCACGTGGCTGAGGCCCTGGCGCTCCAGGAGACCACAGCGCTCTGCAGGCTCTCAGCTTTTCAGGAGGCACCTCCGACGAGATTGGGAAAGGCCTCTGTGTCGAGGGGACAGGGCCATGCTGCTTCTCTGCTGTGCCCCTCGGCTTCCCACCCGGAGGAGCAAAACCCAAGGTAGCTGGTCTGTGACGCTGCTCAGCCTGGATTCTGGGAAGGAGCGCTAGCCTCCTGAAGGAGTAAGATAACCCAACTAGCCTCCCCAGGGATGTCTGCCACATCACCCTCGACGTGTCGCTGCCTAGTCAGAACCCTTCAAGGGCTCTGCGCTGTCTCCCACGACACAGTGTGAAGCCCTGAACAGAACACACTCCACAAGCGCGCTCAGCCGGCCTCCCCTCCTCTCTCCCCCCATGCGGGGAGCTGCCCGTGAGAACGGGGTCCTTTGTCCGAAGGACACAGCTCTGGGAGCTGCCTCAGTCCTTGAGGGTTTGCTTGCAAACATAGCTCTCTGTCCCGCCACCCCAGAGATTAGGCGCTTATTTACTGCAGGCACCTGGAGTTCTGTGCAAACTTCTCACGCACAGAGAAATGTTATCTGGTGTAAGAAATAATAACAGGGAACCATTCCCATGCTCTCAAGATTTCTTGTGACTGTTTGTAAGATGTATAGGCCAACCAAGAAAAAATGTCAACTGTCTTGTCTTTCTCACGCTTTTCTGTATAAATATAAGATGCTGAATAAAGTTGGTGTCAGACTGCGTCCCTTCGTGGAGACGTGTCTGAACCTCTCGACCCCATCTTTGTTGTAGTCTCTTGCTTTAGTTTCTTTCTTAGCCCCGACGTGCACGTTCTCGGGACCTGATCGACTTTGCCGGCTGGCACCGGCACCCCCAGACCCAGCCAGCACTTCCGTGCCTGAGCTTCGCACCTGCTGCCGACTCCACCGGAAACGCTTCCTCCTCACCTCCTAAGCCCCAGCCTTTGCTCAGGAACTCCTCCTCCAAGTCCTCATACCACGGATGAGAGGATATTAGGTCTCTCATCTTCCAGGTTGCGACCTCCTCCATGAATAAACCTTGCTCTGCTCCAAACTCAAACCTTCAGTTTGTCTGGCCTCACTGTACCACTGGACACATGAACTTGGCTTTGCCAGTAGTCTCAGCGCAAACACCACCATCTCTGTGATGCTTTGATTCCCTGCCCTATCGCAATTATATATGCTCACAGCCTGCCTCTACTTTAACTGACACTTTTTGTTACACCTTTTGTGACAGTTTGGTTATTAATACACACTAATAGGCTCTACTGCTGAGTGCCTAACGTGTGCTGGGCACTGGGGTAAAGGCTTTGTGTGTCCTGTTACTTATTAATACTACCTCCAGCAACCCTGGGAGGTAGGCGGTCCCTCCATTCTACAAACAGGGAGAGCTTGACTCACTTGTCCCAGGTCAGGAACCTTGGGTTCCCTCTGCATTCCAAGTGCCTAAGAACGAAAGGCGCCTCAACAACAGAGCGTCTACAAGTGCCACTAGGTACAGGAGGGCTCCCAAGGGAGCGGGTCACACGGACGGAGAATTAGACGGGCAGTGAAGCCCGGCTCCCGACCGGGGGCGCCCGATAGACGCCTGAGAAAACGGAAGCGCTCCTGCGCCAAGAGTCTGTTATCCACCGAGTGGAAAGCACAGCCGTGACCTGATAAGCACACCGCCCGTCGGGACTGGTCGGCCACGTCGTGTGTCGTGGAGGGAAGGACCTCCACGGAGGCTGCGGCGCTCCTCAAGCCTAGGCTGAGTGTGGACGCCGCCGCCGCCGCCGCGGGAGCAAGGCCTCGGGGCCAGGGAGAAACGCGACCGCCCGGAGTCGGAGACACACTCTCCCCTGCTCGACCCCGGCGGCAACTGGGGGCCTGACCGCTCCCCGACAGGCGGCCGCGCGCTCTCCGACCCCCAGGCGCAGAGGGAGGGCCGGGGCGCGCGCCACCAAGCGGGGCTCTCCGAGAAGGGGCCGCTCGGGGGCGGCCGGGTCACTCGGCCTTCTCACCTCTCCGCCTCAGCAGCAGCGCTGCCACTGCGCTGTCCACGCCGCCGGAGACGGCGCACACGACATGCCGAGCCACCTGCATCGACAGCGGCCAATTCCCCTCACTGCCGCCGTCGCTTCCGCTTCTAGCCGGAAGTCCCGCCCTTCCCTGGAGGCGAGAGCGCAGAAGAGGCCCGGGCGGAAGCAGGTGCTCAGCGCCCTGCGTTCCTCCCTGCCCGCTGCTCCCCGGCGGGCCTGTGACCACGCCCCCTGCGCTCCTGGCTCTGGCTTACCTCTCTGCCCGCAGCTGCCAGACACAGTCAGCGCTTCCTACGCGCGCGCGTGCGACTGTGTTCCCAGAACACACAGGTGTGTGTGTGATGCCAACTACAAATTGGCACTTACCAAGAGCATTCCCAAGGTCTGAACAACAAAGGCATTTGCCATCTGCCTCCACGGATATTGAACCCCATTCTGCTAAAATAGCTCTTGACCTTCAACAACACCTGAGGGCGTTCAGGGTGGACTGAGGTGCTCTGTGCTCCAGGGAATCTGGTAGGACAGGTCTTTGGATAGTTGGATGTTTTTAGGAACAGGTTTTATAATCTCCATCCTTGCATCTCCTCGTATCTAGAGAAGCACTAAATCCCTTCAAGGTGACATCAGACCCTCAGGACTAACAAAAAGCCTTATGTAAACTGAGTGCTTCACGGCATTGAACTCCCCCTTCCCCAGACCTTATATCCTGACTCTCCCCTACTGCCGCTTTGGAGCAGTCTCTCAGAGCTGTCTGAGATGCTGCCTCCCGGGCTGCAGTCCTCATCTTGCCCCAGATAAAACTTAACTTGCAACTCTCAAGTTGTGCATCTTTTTTTAGTCAACAGTGACAGGCAGGCGCCCAGTGAACAGGCTGCTAAACGATAGAAGGGTGTGAGGTCGCCCCGGGGCTGTGGTGTCCAGCTGGGTGCTTCTGGAAGTGGGCGCGGGCCTTCCCTTAGCTGACCGGGAGGGGAGGGTGAGCACGCGGAGGGCCCGGCCCTGAGTGAAGGGCGTTGGGCCTGGGGATGAGCGTGGGGCCAGACCCAGCAGGGGCAGGGTGCCTGCCGACCCCGGTTCAGTCCCAGGGGAGATGCTCGTGGCCACAGTGCAGACAGGCACTGAGAGCCTGGTGGGGGCTGCTAGGTCAGGCATCTCGTCATCAGCGCTGGTCCTGCTGCTGTCTGCTTCCAAAATCAGTGCTCACAAATGGCAGAGAGGCAAACTGCCTTTAGTCCAATGCCAGCAATCTGGGGGAGGTGGTGGGCTCTCCGTCCCATCAACCACCTCTGGAGATTCTGCTCGGTTATGAGTTTTTGAAGGGGAACAGAGAAGTAGTCTCAGTCATTGAAATAGTGGGTCAGAGTCACCAGGAGGTTTTTTTTTTTTTCCCAAATTCAAGTTTTTATATACTTATTTATGGCTGCGCTGGGTCTTCATTGCTGCACACGGGCTTTCTCTAATTGTGGTGCCCAGGCTTGCCACTGCAGTGGCTTTCCCTAGAGTCTAGAACAGCCACTAGGGGACCAGGGCTTAGTTGCATGTGGTATCTTCCCAGAACAGGGATTAAACTTGTGTCCCTTACACGAACTAGCAGGTCAATTCTCAACCACTTGACCACCAGGGAAATCTTATTTTTCCTGTTTAAAACTGTGGAAAAGTTAGGGTTTCCCTTGTGGTTCAGCTGGTAAAGAATCCGCCTGCAATGTCGGAGGCCTGGGTTCAATCCCTGGATTGGGAAGATCCCCTGGAGAAGGGAAAGGCTACCCACTCCAGTATTCTGGCCTGGAGAATTCCATAGACTGTAAAGTCCATGGGGTCGCAAAGAGGTGGACATGACTGAGCGACTTGCATTTTCAGATAACTGCTGGGGCGGTTCACAAAATTGATTTCAGGTAGGACTTGAACCACGGTTTGAAATAAGCAGGGGAGGAAATGCACTAGAGATGCAGATGGTTTTTATTTTTGTTTATTTACTTTTGGCCACATGGCATGTGGGATCTTAGTTCCCCAAGCAGGGATGGAACCCACGCAGCCTGTCTTAACCACTGGGCCACCAGGGAAGTCCTGCCAATGGTTTTTTAAATCAGGCAAATATACACACCAAAGCTTGGCATTAAAATCACATTAGTTTCTTAAAAGGTTAACAGTGGACATTAACGTCTAAATGCGAATAATTCTTAAGGCAAGTCATTTTCTTGAGAACAGGAGTAGTTTTGAGTTCAGAGTGAAGGAATTCCCTGGCAGTCCCGCGGGTAAGTCTCCATGCTTCCACTGCAGGGAACTCGGGTTTGATCCCAGATTGGGGAACTAGGATCCCAAATAAGGAAGAAAAAAGAGAGTCTAGAGTGAAATGCGGGAGGCCCCATGTCCCAGTTTCTGAGATGAGAAGCAGGAAATGCCAACCGAGAGTGCAAGAGCAGGAGGCGTAAACTCTGTGGTTGGAGCGAAGTGCACGGGCCCTGCAGGGAAACAGGAAAAGGACGTTTCAGAATAAGGTGTCCGAAAACACCCGAGGGGGCCATGGCATCTTGCATTTCCCGGGAGAGATGATGACACCTGGCCTTCAGAGGATTTCAGGGTGAGCATTTGTTTAGCGGAGGCTGTGGGGTGGCCCAGCTGATGTCACTGGACTCTGGGCTCTGTCTGGGGGACCCCGCCCGCCTGAGGCAGAGTCCAGTACCATGCCCAGCACATGGCCTTGGGGTCAGGAGAGCTGCCACCCACCCCCACAGTGGCTGAAACAGGACACCTCGGCAACCGTGTTTTCTGCTCCTTCTTGGTTAAATGGGCGGTATTAGCTATTTGGGATCGCAGTCAGACACGACTGAGACTGAACAACCATTTGCTACTTGGCAGCTCCAAATCTTTGATCACTGCCTAACACAGGTGCATGATGGACCAGCCGTGTAAACGACAACGACATCCCAGGTGCCCCGACAACAGCAGTGTGAGCTGTGTGAATGTCAGCTGTGAAACGTGAAAGCGTGTACTCCTGAGAATTAATGGAACGTGACTATCACGTGAAGCTAGGCCTCTCAAGCTGGGAGGGTGGCCCTCTGGCAGCAGCTGAAGCTGTTCACCCCCAGGTCCCGAGGAAAGGGCGGCCCCTCCCCTCCTCTCGGTCTCCCTCCCAGGGGTGGGCTGGGGACCTGCGAGCCAGAGAGGAAAAGTGCTTTGTGGGACCAGCTGGATGGAAACCCGGACAGGAAGGGAAGGCAGCGACACACGCGGCTGGCAGGCACTGCTTTACCCACTGTGCACTCTGGGGCCTCCTCCCAACTGTCTGAAGACTTTAGATCCGGTTACTCTGTCCTGCCCCGGGACACCTGTAGACTGGACATGGCACTGTGGCCCACAGGAGAGTGTGGCTGCTCCAAGGAGAGCCTGGGGGAGCAGGCGGGGGCCAAGGCCCAGCTCACCCCTGCGCTGTAGGCCGGACGGCCGGAGCCCCTCTCTCCCACCCACCGCCACGCCCCCAGAAGACAGCCATGTGCGAGCTTTGCACCCCCATGACCACTGCCCACAGGAGAGTCCCCATAAATATTCAGTGAATGGATCCGACCCCAGATTTTGGCTTTCCCCTGTGAAATGAGGAGCCAGACCAGACATCCGAGGACCTTAGTGGTGGATTAACACCACACTGGCCACCGGGATGGAGACAAGGGCGGAGGAGCAGACTGCCGTGACTCCCGCGGGCTTGGCTCCACTGGCCCGGGGGAGCTCCCAGGGCGAAGGCTGTTTTAGGTCAGAGCACGGGAGGGCCACCCTCCCGGGCAGCCGCTAGTCACCTGGACGGTTGCCCCCAGGCAGGAACCCCGCCTTCTGAGCAGCCCCTCCTTTACCTGTGGCGCTAGACCTGCAGGTGTGGCAGCGCCGCCCAGGGCGCACTTTTCACTCTTGATCCACTGGGGTCGCCCTTCCAAACGATGACCTGGAAGTGCAGGACACCCCTCTGGGGTCAGAGGCCGCCTGGCTCCATGCGGGGAGCCCTGGATGCGAGCCCCAGAGCGGTCCACTTAGCAGTGTTCCTACTGTTTGCTGTGTAGCCACCACAGAGACTGAGAAATTATCCGCACACGCTAGCGGCTTTCCGGTCCGCTCATTTTCAACCAAGATCAAGTCAGAACAGCTGCAGGCCGCGAGTGCGCCTCCCAGGGGCCCTGCCCCCTCCACAAGGAGCGCTCCTGCTCCAGCACCCCGGGGGTCTGTCCCCTGCACACCACCCATCACCCCCGCATTCACACGAGCCCCTCCTCCCCCGTGCTCCCCTCCCCTCAGGTGTGGTCTGTGGACCATCACATCAGGACCCCCTGGCTGCCCACTCAAAGTGCAGATGACTAGGCTGCCCCGGGCCTGGGGGCTGGGGCCTGGGGTCTGCACTTAACCAATTTTTCTTCATGCTAAATTTTGAAAATCACTTTGGTAGAAAGAATTAACATTTCGAATAATACATATTGTGCATACTGATCACTAATAAATACAGCCATCTGTCTTTGAAAATTAGGATAATCTTAAACATCAAGAGGTGGTTTAATCCATTTTCATTTACTTTACCATTTAACTTAAACTAGAATATTTAACTTTTCATACAATGTTAACTTAAAAGATGGGTCACTTGCTATTTTACATGCAAAAAATCCAGACTCATCCGGAGCGTAGCCATTCTTCACTCTGCACCCAGCACGCAAGCGGGGCCGGGAGGACGGGGGCCATTGGCCTGCAGTGACCTCAGGTGGCCAGATACCGCCCCCAACCCCATCGCCCGCTCCAGGCACGGTAACTTTACTTAGCTTTTTGTTTCGTTTTACAGCTTTTCCAACACAAACTCTTCTAAAATTTATCTCTGACAGTTGAATACCACTTGAGGACTGTTCTTGTAACTGAGTGAAGTGCAAAGGACTGTTTCACTCCACTCAGAACTTGAGGAGCGGAGACTCCATGTTTTCCTTGTCAGCCTCGGGGCTCAGCAGGATCAGAGGGGAAGCCAAGTCTATGAGCTGCAGGAGAAAGGCCACACAGGTGAATGGAGCGTCTGCGACCCCCTTCCCGCCCCAAAGACCCCGAAGGACTGGCTCTCTGAAGCCAGGGCTGCCTGCGGCCGGTTCCCCACGGTTTGGCCAAAGTACTGGGTGAACTTGGCTCGGGCCCAGAGGAAAGGCACCTTGAACGCCACGCTGAAGCCGCTGGAGGGAGGCAGCAGCACACCCAGAGAAGCTCTGAGTTCCTCTGGCGTTTCTGCTCCCTGTTAAACGCTGGGGGCCATGGGCACAGAAGGGCTCCGGCGAGATGCCTCCTTGGCACTCACACTGCTGAGGGTGAGGCGAACCGAGCCACGTGGCCCTCGGAAGCCCCAGTGGCCACTCTCCAGGGTCATCGTGATGTGCCTGAGCATCAAACCCAGCAGAGACCACTTGAGGCCAGAGCCAGCAGGCCCTGCTACAGCTCACCTGTCCCACCTCGTCAGGGGGCTTGGCCATGGCCTTCCTGTTTGCCTCTGGGGTGTTTGTCAGGAGGTCAACTAGAGGCCCACTTCCAGACCGCAGGGCCACGACTGCCTCGGGGCTTCTGCAGAAGTCAATGAGCGGGCGGTCGTCTAGGGCTGTGGCCGCAGCCTCCATGGTGAGGCTGAGTTGATCCAGTTTGAGATCCACGAGGAGAGCCTGGATGACAAACTAGAATGAAGGGCCATCCCAGCGTCTTCTGTCAGCCATCTTGGGAAAGCAGTGGGTTCTGCCTAGGCCCTGGGGGCTGCTGGTCTGGAGGCCTAAGGAAGGAGGCTGGGATGGCCCTGCTGGGCCGGGCTGTGGTGTGTGAGCACCGAGGACTCCCCTCCTGCCAGTGGTCAACATGGGAAGCCCCTCCCCTGTGAACCCACGTCCTGGCTTCCCACCCCTCCTGTGAACACCAGCTGCCCCGATGTCAGACACAATGAGATGCAGCTTCTGTCTCCTCCAGGGGAGGAGGTCCCACAGCCTCCCGCCTCCCAGCCGTGGCCTGGCTGACACCACAGGCCCCAGGCTGCAGGTGACGTCCTCAGTTACCCGTAGGACCCAGGAGCGCAGACGTCAGCCCTGCCTGTGCCCCTCACCTCACTGGGGGCTGTGGCTTCAGGGGGCTGTGCTTCATCCAGGGTGACTTCTACAGTGACACTTTGTGAAAAAGTAAAATCACTCTTTTCTGGAGAAAAGTCCAGTGCCTGTGGCACAGCAGACGGAGGTGAGCAGCTGCCGTTGGGGGACAAGTCGAGGCGCCTGGATGCAGGCTGGCCGTCGCCCTCCATGGCAGGCGCAGTTCTGTAAAGAGAAGAGGGCATCCATCAGGACAAGCCACACGGCGCTCTTGTCTGCCTGTGACCCGGGTGGACCATGGCGGGAGCAGAAGCGGCATCTGCTGCAGAGCAGATCCCCCCAGCACATGGTCACTTGAGGTTTTACAAATTGGCGACGAAGAGACTGCAGCCTTTAACTCTCACCTCACTGTGGATTTTTTCGGGGGCTCAGAAGAGAGTCGCTTAGCAGATGTAGGCAGGGGAGAAGCCAGGAGCCTGGGCACAGTCGTGGGGGTTGCCAGAGGGAGGCTGGAGAGCCGGCGGCCGGCAGGCGTGGGCAGGGCCGATAGGCGCCTCGTGCTCACGGGGGTCCTCATGCTGCTGACAAGGCTCTGTGCGGCTGAGGACCACCTCATGGGAGTGCTGTGGGCCACCCTGGAAAGAAGAAAGCCTTCAGCAGAGATGACCCAAAACCTAACGACTCAGCCGCACACTGAGAGTAGAAAACCTGTGGCTTTAACATGGAAGGCTCAAGCCAGCGAAGCCTGTTAGACCCCTGGGTGGCGGGGGGCACGGCAGCACCCCCTGGGAGCCCTGGAGTGGGCTTCGGTTCCTCAGTGGGCCCATGTGAGGCTCCGCTCTGGTTTGGCTGCACATTAGGGGCGGGACCAGGAGACGCTGTGTGGGAGTCCACGGGGTGCCGAGTCCCCTCTCGCTGGCTCTCCCATTTCCACGAGGGAGCCCAGGCCCAGGGCGGCCCGGCGGGGTCACACAGTCTCCCTGTGTGCTCCCACTCCGAGTCCAAGACCCCTGAGCTGGGTGAGCACAGGCGAGTGGGTCGGGTGCCAGGCTCCCCACCCATCTCTCCTTCCCACCCTAACCGTCCAATCTGGTCTCGCTCTGACCCCGTGTGCATGGCAGGGAGGCAGCCCAGCGTGGCTGGTGCTGGGAAGGGAGGGCTGGCCCAACCCCAGGAAGTGTCTGCCAAGTTCATGTACAAGCAGAGGCACTCCCAGAGCCCTGGAGAGCCGAGAGGAGGACCCTGGCCCCGGGGCTCGTCCTGCCTGTCCCACCTCGCAGGGTCCGAGGCCACACTCCCACCCTGCTCACGGGCACTGGCACCAGGACCCTACCCTGGGCGCAGCGTGCCTGCGGGTCGGGTGACTTCACTGCGCCCCGCCCCCAGCCAACAGGCACAGGACTGAGGGGCCGGGTCCCTCCTCTGTGACAGCACTCAGAGCTGGGGAGGGCCAGCTGTGTGGACGGCGCTGCCCGCCCCCTCGGGGGGGACTGCCCTCTGTGTGAAGAACCCCCAGGAGTGCACATGTGCATGGGGCGTGTGTCGTGTGTGTGGATGTGTGCCTGTGCGTTTTCTTATTGTTTGCCTGGTTCCATTCCCACTGGGCAGACGAGGAAATGAGGCCAGCAACCTTTCACAGGCTGCACGAGACGCTGACCGGGGCAGCAGCAGCCCCGGGACCCAAACCCGAGCCTGAGCCAGGCCGGCGGTCTTCAGCCGTGGCACATGGGAGTCACCTGAGACCCGCAGGCCCTCGGCTCCACCCAGACCGACCAAGCGGAACCTCCAAGGAGGCTGGGCGGTCTGGCTGGAGACCCGCATGTCAGGGCTGAGGACCGGCAACCCCGCCCCGGGGGCCAGTCTGTGCTACTGCCAACCTCGAGGGACACCAACGGCGGCTCAGGAGACCAGGCTCAGGCCAGGCCCGCGGGGCCAGGCTGGGGGGCCCCACACGTCGGAGAACACACTCTCAGAGGTCACTGGGGACTCGGTTTGTTCTCGTAAGAAGAGAGGAAGCAGACAGACTCGGTACCTCCCCACCGACGTGCAGGACTGCGGCCGCTGCGCCCGACAGGACTTCGGCGTTGCACCGTCCGGGGGCTCACCTGAGAAGAGAGAGGCGGTGAGTGGTCAGGCAGCCGGGACACCACCTTCACCACACGGGCAGCCTCCTCTAAGCGTCTCTGTCCTCCCAAGTTGCAGGGAAAACCTGTGTCCCCAGAGTGCGGGGCTGGGGGACACACGTCCCTCCCCAGGGACCCACCCCAGGACCAGCAAGTGCAGAAGAGGGAGAACCCTGGTCCCACTGCTGCCCTCGGCCTGGCTGACCCCCAGACGGGGTCGGAGCACTTGGTAGATGACCCTCTCAGGTCTCCCACGAGCCCCCCACAGCAGAGCTAACAAGGGGGTAGGAGGAAGGTTCCAGACAGGCCCCACGGAGCCTGCCACAGCCTCTGCTCTGGGGAACTGGGGTGGCCTGGGGTCATCACAAGACATAACGGTATTCATGTGCCATCTGGAGGCTGACAAGAGTTTCGTGTGATCTCACCTGGTCATGGAGTGACTACAAGCGGGCTCAGAGGACTGAGGCCAGGGCCACTGTTCACGGGACTGAGTCCCAGACTCACCTGGGGCCAAGGCTCAGATGCCAAGCCCCGGGTAGCAGCCTGTTGTCTTGGAGGCCACGGGCAAAGGCCATGACAGTCCCAGACGAGAAGGCGGCCCGGGCCTCCGAGGAACTGGGAGAGGCCCAGGCCAGGCCCCCCATCTCAGAGCAGCCTGCAGCGGCCCCTGTGCTCCGGGCCTGCTCCCTGCCCCGTCCACGTCCCTGCGCCTCTTCACAGCAGGATCTCAGAGAGCCGCCTGCACACGCTCATACCCACCCCCACCTCCTGTCCCCTTAGAAGCTGATCTTATCAAAGTGATTCCTGCACCAAAACAGACAAGTTGTAAAAGCCACCCCGCCTCTAACCTGCTTCCCGAGGGGCTCGCCTTCTGGCTCTACGTTACACATCCTGCGACTTCCCACGGGCTCCCCACCCCAGCCCACACGCCTGCCCGGCCCCCAGGGTTTCTGTTTTGGCAGCGAGCGTCTAAGAACAGCACACAGCCCATTGCCCTGCAGCGCCCGCCCACCCCACCTCCAGGGCTGAGAACTGCTTCCGCCTTTTGCTGCTTTCTTATTGGGCGTCCTGTGATGAAACTTCCCTGCACACGGTTCATGCCACCTCCTAAAGGAGCTGTGCTGACCAGCAAGCTGAGAGAACCTGTCTGGTTAAACTGTTCTCCAACTTCCTTTATTCATGCCATTAAGCACAAGCTGGAATCAAGATTGCCAGGAGAAATATCAATAACCTCAGATATGCAGATGACACCACCCTTATGGCAGAAAGTGAAGAACTAAAGAGCCTCTTGATGAAAGTGAAAGAGGAGAGTGAAAAAGTTGGATTAAAGCTCAACATTCAGAAAACTAAAACCATGGCATCTGGTCCCATCACTTCATGGAAAATAGATGGGGAAACAGTGGAAACAGTGGCTGACTTTATTTTTGGGGGCTTGAAAATCACTGCAGATGGTGACTACAGCCATGAAATTAAGACGCTTGCTTCTTGGAAGGAAATTTATGACCAACCTAGATAGCATATTCAAAAGCAGAGACATTACTTTGCCAACAAAGGTCCGTCTAGTTAAGGCTATGGTTTTTCCAGTGGTCATGTATGGATGTGAGAGTTGGACTGTGAAGAAAGCTGAGCGCCGAAGAATTGATTATTTTGAACTGTGGTATTGGAGAAAACTCTTTGAGAGTCCCTTGGACTGCAAGGAGATCCAACCAGTCCATCCTAAAGGAGATCAGTTCATTGGAAGGACTGATGTTGAAGCTGAAACTCCAATTCTTTGGCCACCTGATGCAAAGAGCTGACTCATTTGAAAAGATCCTGATGCTGGGAAAGATTGAAGGCAGGAAGAGAAGGGGACGACAGAGGACGGGATGGTTGGATGGCATCACCGACTCAATGGACATGAGTTTGAGTAGACTCAGGGAGTTGGTGATGGACAGGGAGGCCTGGCGTGCTGCAGTCCATGGGGTCGCGAAAAGTCGGACATGACTGAGTGACGAACTGAAACTTATGATCTGACAGTGTACTTATCTGACTGCATTTCTTATCTCTTACTAGAAAAATGTAAGTTCCATCAGTAGGAGCTATCTTACCATGATGTCCCTTGTACCTATTAGACTGCCGAGCAACGGACAACACTCAACAGCCGGCTCATTCCTTTTCAGGGTGGAGGGCGCAGGGCACGTGACAGCTCCCCGAGTAGGGATTAAACCCACACCACCTTCTGTGGAAACGCAGAGTCAACCACTGGACCAGGGAAGCCCCAGAGTGGCTCATTCTTACATGAGCAAGAACTCCAGTGAGGTTTTCCAGTGCTAACAGCCACCTGAATTGGTCAGCAAAGCTGACAACTTCGACATCCTGAAGCCGCTAGACAGCACGTACTTGAGAGGGGAGGCCAGAACCACCCTGGGCTTTCATCAATGCCGTGCAGCCTCCTGCGTGACCATGTTCCTCAGATGAACTCACCTTGACCAGACGCTGCACCTGCCAGGCACCACGTGGGCTTTCTGCCCAGTGGCCCCGGCAGGACGCTGCGGCAGATGGGGAGAGCCCGAAGGGGCTGGAATTGGGAGCGGCAGTGTACTAGACACGAGGGAGTTAGAGAAGAGAGGACTAGAGAGGGAAGGAGCTCCGGGAGCCCAAGAGGGACACCGAGTCCTGGCTGTGCAGTGAGCAGCAGCGCCACGTGGGTCGAGAACAAGCGCCAGGAACGCTGCCTCGTCACAGGGCTGGGAGGCACGCCCAGCAACTGGCCGGAGGGGACACACGGCACAGGCAGGAGGGCTCGGAAGGGCCGCAGGTGGCAGGGCTGAGCTGTCCCGAGAGTAAAGGCCGAGACCCCCACCATCAAAGCTCTAAAGGAAGCCTTGAACGAATCAAGTTCTACTGAAACCTAACTGCCTGTCAAAGCAAGGTTCAACTCCTTCAAGTCCAGATATGCAGAAAATTTATGATGTCTAGCAGACAATAAAAAATCGTTAGACATGTGAAGAAGCAGGAAAATGTGACCATCACCAGGAAAAAAATTAGTCAATAGAAACAGGCCCCAAATGATACAGAGGATGGAATTAGAACACACCATTATAGATATGTTCAAGAATTCACAGGAAAACATAAGCACCACGAGGACAATAAAAGGGGAAACTGTAAGGTCAGAAATGAAAATCTAGCTGGATGGACTTAAGAGCAGATTAGACACACGGTGGAAAAAACAAACACGTGTGCATGGAGACAGGCCAGAGAAACGAGCCAGACAGAAGCAGAGGAAGGAGGGGGGCGGAGCGCGAGTGACCGAGGGCACAGGAGCACAGAGGAAGGAGGGGGACGGAGCTCGAGTGACCGAGGGCACAGGAGCACAGAGGAAGGAGGGGGACGGAGCTCGAGTGACCAAGGGGACAGCACGAGAAGGCCTCTGACACAGAGACTGGAGTCCCAGGGCCAGGGGGGCAAGGAAACATGTTTGAAGAAACAATGGCTACATTTTCCCCAGACCCAGTTAAAAATATCAACCCACAGAACAAAGGAGCTCAAGAACGCCCAAGCAGGAAAAACACAAAGAAAGCCACACAAAAATACGTTAGTAACAAAAACCCTGAAAATAACAACAGAAAGTCTAAGAGTAGCCATGGAACAATGATATGTTTACAAAGAGGAGAGTAATTTAAGAAATTCACTAACTTATCCAAACCTACAAAAATTAAAAGACATATAAAATGCTTTATAAGAAATGAAAGCAAACACCATCACCAAAACTGATAATTATTTGAACTTTATAAATATAATTTGTTCACTATTTTAAAAACATGTTAAAGTTTATCTATGACTTACCAGTAGAAAATCTGGGAATTTTAAATTGATTCGTAGGGGTAGCCACAGCCTTTGTCTTGGAGTTTAGACAGGAATCGCGCCTCCTTGTACCCCCGGTCTTATCCCACTGAGAAGACTGTGACAAACCACAACAAGAGCTCGGCCCAGGGCCTCCCTGTTCCGGGGTCTGGGGCTGGGGGAGAGATGCTCTGGGGGGCCCCCTGGGCCGCTCCGCCGTCCACTCCGCAGCCTCTGGCCTCTGGCTTTGCCTGCAGGCCACGCCCCCGGGGCCCGCCTTCAAGGATGGCCGTGGCAGGGCGAGTCCCGCTCTGCCCGTCTGGCTGGAGCTTGACCGGGCACTGTCCGCAGAGATGCCTGGACGCTCACTGGGCTTAGCTGGAAGAGGAGACAGGAAATCTGGTTGTCACTCACCCCGATGCTGTGTTTAAATGATGAAGTTATTTAACATACACACACAAGATATGCTATCTTTAGCATATCTACCTCAGAATGTGGAAAAGAAAACAACTTATTTCTATCATGGTGATTTCCATATTAAAAAATATGACACAGGAACAATATTCTGCATGTCCACCAGACAACATCCTCAGACACAAGACGACCCGGGTTGCTTGTGGCTTAGCTGAGTATGATCTGAGGTGCTGATTCTAGACACGGTTGCCAAGATGCATCAGGATGCATAAACTCAAGCTCTCTTGTCCTCACTATGTCGACAGCAGAACTCTATCCCAGCTGAGCAGGTGAAGACGGACAGTCTGGTCAGATGCCCCACCTGGCCAATCAGGGGTGCGGGCAGGGAGACATGGAGAGCAGATGCTCCTTACTGGTCAGTTCCTTTCAGCCACAGGGAGGCTGGGTCCTGTCAGTCACCAGCACTATTTAAACGAGCTGGCTTAAAATACTCAGTTGCCAAAATAGCCAACACAGGCCAACCTGGGGAAAGGCTCTTAAAGAGAAACTTAGGAGGACTAAACCGCAGCCCACGTCACACAGAGTGCAGGCTCATGGTGCTCTTCCCACCGCACTGACGGTCAGATCCCCATCAGATCTGACCCTGGGGATTTTGCCACGGAAAACTGAGGAACACACACCAGAAGGCCCCCCGCAGCCTGTCTCGACCTTTCCCAGAGGTAGGCTCAGAAATCATAGACAGAACTGGTGCTGATGCCTGAAGCAACACAGCCAGTCTCACGGAGCCTAGTGTAACAAAACTTCGTTTCCCTGAACACGTGCCGTGCCACACACGGGGCCAGGGCACCGTGTGGTCCTCAGGCCCGCAGGGACACTGCGAGGGCGGGGCCGCCCCCTAGTTTGTAAAGGTACAGACGCAACTTCAGTTCTCCTAACCACCCAGGCGGTCGGGGCCCCAGATCGGACCAGCCTCGCTCCAGAGGAGAGACTTCTCACGTCTGTGTACAAAACGCAGGCCGTGCTGCCCGGCTTAGAGCCTACCCAGCAAATCTGTTTCAAAGAAGGTTTTAGTCCTTGAGGGCAGGAGGCCGCGTGCCTTCCCACAGCCTCCTAGGGTTTCTCCCCTTTACCAGCAGATGGCACCCTCGGCTTGGAAAGACAGCAAAGTCGCCTGAGTTGAAACAGGTTTGAGCAGATTTAAACAAACACCCAGGAGTTACGGCTCCTACGCCTACACTATCTGGAACAGCCCCACTTTAAAATCCTACATTTGATCACGTGGCTGAGGCTGGCCTCAGCGTCATGCCGGGTCCTTGGCACCAGCAGGGCGTGCCCACCTTGTGACAGCTTGTGCTCAGTCATGTCTGACTCAGCGACCTCAAGGACATAGCCCGCCAGGCTCCTCTGTCCATGGGATTTCCCAGGCAAGAATACTGGAGTGGGTTGCCATTTCCTTCTCCAGGGGATCTTCCCAACCGAGGGATCAAACCCAAGTCTCTTGCATCTCCTGCATTGGCAGGCGGGTTCTTTACCTACAGAGCCACCTGGGACAGCTTAACTCAGCAGAAACTAAGACCGCCTGCCTGACCATGCCTCTCCTCGGAGGAGGGGAGGCACCTTGAGGATGGAGGCTTCAACAGTCTCCCTACCCCAGACCAGAGCCAGCCTTCCAGAACCTGCAGCCGAGCTGAGTGGTTCTGTGAAGAGTCTGGCAGGAACAAGGCGCTCAGGGCTGGCCTTACCTCCGCCAGTCGCAGGGGAAGCACGTGCCGTGGAGCTCAGGCCTGAGACAGACCCCGACGAGGACCTTCCTGCCAGGCCGCCAGCACACCCAGGTGGTTTTAGCATGGTTTTCTTCGGCCCGGACTAAAACAGAGACTGCATTACCTACCCAAGACTTATTTCTGCAAAAGTCGAGGTTTTCAACAGCTTACAAGTTATCATCTCGAATCAGAGAAAGGCCGAGCAGTGTTCCCTGGCGTGGCCGCCAGGCTGCCTGTGTGAGGAGCGCCGGGAGCCTGCTGACCGCAGGCGGGGGGCCTGGACTCCAGCCTGGGGAGTCGAGAGCTGCAGGGCCCAGTGTGGGCAAGCTTAGCAAGTACCACCAGGGACGTGGCACTTTCACAAGCACACAGAGCTCAGCGCTGGAAAACAAACAGCAAAGACGAGGACGGTCGCCCCCACACCTGGGAGGAGCTGTAGTTTTCAAAGCACCAACAGCCCATCTCCTCGGCGCACCAACCCCGTGAGGGAAGCAGGGGCATCTCTGCCATCAGACACCCCGATGTCAGCTCGGGGGGGGGCCGACGTTCCGCGGTGCTCACGGCTCCCTGGGGGCAGTGGCCAGGCCCTGCCACGTGCCAGTCCTGTGTGCCCTGCATTTCAGCACAGCGCCCCTCCTAGATCCTATTTTCAACCTCCTAAACATTGATTTTGGTCCAGACGCATCCCACATCCCACATCCTCAAAGCTGCCTCTTACTCCCTGCACTCACAGGCCAAGCCCCACCCCTGCCCCAGCCCCGGCCAACCCACCTTGTTTGGAACAGGGAGCGACCGCTTGCCTGGGACCAAGTGGCTTCCACTGGCTGGCACGCTGGCGACGGCCCGGGTGGTGCTAAACTTGTCCGGGGGCACGCTGCTGTGGGTGTCCTTTTCATTTTGGATTTTCATCCTGGGAGGACTAGCTGGTTTCTGTCTCACAGGCTGAAAAATTGTAAATCGAAACGTGAGAACTGTCTGGTCTTTCACAACGTAGAGACACATAAAGGCTTCAATTAGAGGGCATGCACCATCCATCTTCCCAACATGCAGTCCTCAATTCATCAACAGGAGAGAAAAGAACATAGCGGTTCACTTCCTCCGTCAAATTACCACAGAAAAAAATGATGATGGAGCCTGCTTCCTCATTAAAAACAGGGTAAAATAATACCAAGACAGACTATTAATAGGAGAGAACTCCTCTAGGCTAGTCCTCAATCAGGATTCTTATTTAAGGGTGATAATGAGGAAGTGGGATCTGGTTATACAAATTTTAAAATGCCGTCCAGAAAGGAATCGTTCATTAAATGGTCATGCCCTCTACCAGAGGAGCTGCTCGGCTGCAATGAATCTTCATCTAGGACTGAAAGCCATTTTTCTTTAGCGAGCAGAGCCCAACAAAGAATACATTCCTCACTTTTAGGTACAAGGGCATTCGTGGAAGTAATTCATGCTTCCATAAATAACCCCCCATACTAAGAAGAGTTCAGAAGAAGCAAAAGCAGCTCATAAAGCAGTAACCTTCTTTCTCCTTTACATCATTTTTTACATCGAGATATGCTTCACCTAAGCTAAGGTCCACCATTTTAAAGCGTGCACTTGAGTGGCTTTAGCATACGGTCACAGCGTCACTGGACAACATTTTTGTTGCCCCAAAAAGCAACTCCTGGCCGTCAGCACTCCTTGCACCTCCCAGCAGGGTGACCATGGACCCACTGTCTCCAGAGCAAGACACGACTCGCCTGCTACGGTCACTTCCTGTGAATGAGACCGTACAACATGGGACCTTCTGCGTCTGGCTTCTTCCTCTGACCGTGTTCCCAGGGTCACCCATGTTTACCAGCATTTCTTCACGGGCCAAAAGTATCCCACTGCATGGACCAGTCATCAGCTGGTGGGCATCTCGATTGTTCCTACTTTTTGGTTATTATGAATGAAGCTGCTTTCAACACTGCTACACGGGTTTCTGTGTGGACATATGTTTTCAATTGTCTTGGGAATACGCCCAAGTAGAACATGTGGAATTGCTGGATCATGTGATAATTCTGAGTTTAACTTTTCCAGGAACTGCCCAACTGTTTTTCCACAGAGGCTGCACCACTGCACAGCCCTATGGGCAATGCACAGGGACACAGTTTCTCCACGTCCTCATCAACACTTAGTTTTTTAATTCTCACTACAGCCATCCTGGGTTTTCCTCGTAGCTCAGATGGTAAATCATCTGCCTGCAATGCAGGAGACCTTGGTTTGATTCCTGGGTCGGGAAGATCCCCCGGAGAAGGAAATGGCAACCCACTCCAGTATTCTTGCTTGGAGAATCCCATGGACAGAGGAGCCTGGCGGGCCACAGTCCACGGGGTTGCAAAGAGTTGGACACGGCTGAGCGACACGACCACCACCACAGTCATCCTGGCAGGTGTCCTGAAAAGACACTTCTAGGCGGCGCCATCAAGAGGCCCAGCCTTGTCCACAGGTGATCCTCACAGGTGGCGGTGTGTAAGTGAGTCAGTTTCCATAGAAACAACATGGGAAGTGATGGGGGTCCCTGTGTGAGCTCAAACAGCTCCATGGTCCAGCTAACCCCTCATTGACCAAAACTCAGCTCTCTGGCAAGAGTACTTCTTACGACCCAGAAAATTAAAGGATCCAGAATAGTCATGGGCTTCCCTGGTGGCTCAGACGGTAAAGAATCCGCCTGCAATGCAGGAGACCTGGGTCCGATCCCCTGGTTGGGAAGATCCCCTGGAGGAGGGCATGGCCACCCACTCTAGTATTCTTGCCTGGAGCATCCCCGTGGACAGAGGAGCCTGGCGATCTGCAGTCCAAGGGGTTGCAAAGAGCTGGACACGACTGAGGACTAAGCACAGAACAGGTGAAATTACACCACAAGCCCAGCCCTGAGCCTATGTGTGACCACACTAATCCGGGCCCAAGTCCGGTGTTGCACCTGGACCCAAGATGCTTTCATTCTGGAAAAGTCACTTCAGAAATTTACATCCAAATGATCTCCAGGATGAGGCATTTGCAAGACTAAAGGACAGCTTCAGCCCTGGGGAAGCAGAGGCCACACGGCCCCTTGCAGGGTCTCCCCTCGCAGGGTCTCCGTGCAGACCTGCGTCCAGCCTGGTTCAGTTCTGGGCTCTGCTGGCAGGCAGTTGTGGGCTCAGGAGCTGTGCAGGGATCTTCTTTGCCTGTGCTGGGTGTTTTGCACGGACCTAACCCTGCTGACAGCCCCGCGAAGCAACGCTCCTCTCTAACTAGCTGGGAGTGCTGAAGCTGGTGGCCAGGGCCGCGGAGCTGGGGACGGCGCAGGGCAGGCTCCCGGCTCTCCCTCGCCTCCCCTGTGCTACCGCCCCGCCCTGAGCTCAGAATCAGAGGAGACAAACCCAGGTGGCAGCCGCAGTCTGACCCCTACCCTGCTACCCACAGACCGCTAGGACTCCCAGCTTGGCTAACAGCACCCCAAAGACACACGTGTCCCCCACATCCCAGAGCAGCACCTCCACTCATGTCTGGGAGGAAGGCAATCTAAACACAGTCATGGTTCAGAGGGAGACTCGTGGCCATCCAGAAGGGGATTTGGCAAAGAAGCTGCTTGTTAACGCACCTAAAATCCCTAATGGGAGCGGGGAGGGGGGCGGGTTGGTGAGGGGAAATGTCCAGTGCTGTAACAAAACGAAAGGGAAGACCTCAAACGGAATGGAGGAGGAGGTGTCCTTGAGTCACCACGATAGGGACCCAGCCCTGCCTGTGCCACCCCTGCCTGGCTCCCCACACCACGGACACAGCTCCTTCTGAACTTCCCATGCCAGCATCTCTGAGCCCTCCCTCCAAGCAAGACATTCCCAGGCTTCCCCCACAGTGGTCTGTTCCGGGGCATAAACCCAGAGGGCTCGGAAGCAAGGCCACGTCTGGTCCCCGAACAGAAGTGCTGGGGGGGCTGGAGGGGCTACCTTCTCCACGGCCGAGTGAAGGCTCTTTGCTCGAAGGGACGAGGTTCGGGGCGGCAGCAACTTGCTGGCGACCTTCTTCTGAGCCCCGGCCTGGTTCGGAGGCTGAGCAGCACTGGGCTCTGCTGGCAGAGAAGGGCATGAGGTGGGCGGCGGACCCGAGGTCTCGGGGCAGCCGGTCTGGGCAGGAGCGGCCAGCGGGGCTGCGCTGGAGGCGGGCTGAGTGCCCCGGAGCAGGGGTGCCCTCCAGAGGTCGTCCGACAGGCAGTATGTCTCCCGCTTAAGTGACTTGGGGCTTTTCTTCACTTCGTTTTCTCTATCGAAGAGGTTTATTTTGAGTTTAGGCTCCTGAATGAATCCTTCCCCTCCCTGGCTCCCAGGGTCTTCGGGCTGGGCAGCCTGGGCCGCCTGGGCCACCGTGGTTCGGCCATTGCTTTGTATCTGGAAGGCCAGTAAGTGAGCTTCTTTATAAACTTCCACAAACTTTTCCCCCGTGAGCGGACTCCAGATGAAGTGTCTTTCAGAAGCTGGCAAAGGAGGTTCTTCGGGAATCTGATTATTTAATTCTAAGCTGGCAGCAATACATCTTTCTTTATGGCCAACAGGTCCAAAAAAGACTTCATCGTCTTCATTGGCACTATTTTAAAAGAAAAGGATCATTAACACTGGCATCACGCAAAAGACTTGACTGAGCGTGGTTACACCAAGGCAAGGGGAGAAAACTCATTTTTTTACCTTGAAGAAGACAACGAAAGGTCGAAGTCAAACTTTTCATCAGCCAACAGAAGAATGTCTGGGGAGGAAAAAGTCGGCCATTACCTTAGGGGTGGGCTGATGACGAGCAAACATCACCAGCCTCCTCCAGCGATCAAAACTCTTTTCAAATTTCACTTCTACAGTGTGACAGCAGTATTTTAATAATCACATTTTCTCAAGGGGCTCTAGATTATCTTAATTTTTCCTTTAAAAAAAAAAATAGCATCAGCCATTCTGTGTTCGCTAAGCTGCCATCAAAGCCCAAGTCCTTGTTTTTAAGTTCTTATATTTAAGACACGATCTAAAATGCATTCACCGAGTCATTCGATTAGCTTTGCAAGACTCAGTCAGTCATTTTCTGGTAAAGAACATTTTCAAAAGACCCCCTGCCTCAGCTCCCCAACTCCCCAGTTACAGACTACAGCTAGTCCTCTTTCAAAAGCAAATTCAGTGCCCCTCACAGGCACAGTAGGGGCCCCATGCACACCTGAAGACCATCGCCTCTCCCTGGACCCCATCCCAAATGGCCAGATAAAGCGCCGCTGACATCCTGCGTACACAGGGCCTTCGCCAGCCCTGATGGCCCATGAGCCTCTGGGAGAGCGCACCCCTTGGCTGGGGCCACCACTCTTTGCCCCAGCTCCACATCCCGCTCCATGCCCGCCTCCCTTAGGGCTTCCTGGGGCTCCCACGGCCCCGGCCCTGATGTCTGCCTCAGCATCACCATCCTGTACCAGCTCCACATCCCGCTCCATGCCCGCCTCCCTTAGGGCTTCCTGGGGCTCCCACGGCCCCGGCCCTGATGTCTGCCTCAGCATCACCATCCTGTAAGGACGTGTCTCTGGCCCTTGTGCGGCCCCACCCGGCCTGGACGCGCCTCCAAACAGTGAACGGCTAGTCCTCTCCCAAGCTCCACCTCAGGGTCTGGACACTTAGCAAATATTTCTCAAAAAGCAACGAACCGGGGATTCCCTGGTAGCCCAGTGGTTAAAAATCTGCCTTAACCAACACTAAGCAACACTGACCAACAGGTGAACAAAAGCAAAGAATGTGGAGGTTAAAACTGCCGCAATGGACAGATGCTATGATTACATACAAGAAGTATCAAGAAAATCAACTGAAAACTATTATAAATTGTGAAAGAATAAAAGCAAATGTCTGAAGACAAAATTATTACACGACAAATCAACAGCTTTCATATCTAAAAAGAAGAGAAGGTATAATGGAAGAGAAGACCTCAGTTGCTATAACCAAAAAATGCAAAACACCTGTGAATTAACAAGAACTATGCAAGATGGATATAAAGAAAGTTCAGCATATCATAAAAGTAACATATCAAATAAAAGGGGAAAATGCATTATTCAATGAATGGTATTGAGATAAACTAGATAATCCTTTGAGAGGGAGAAATACACACATCTGAAGTTTGATCCATAGCTCATAGACCATACCAGGACAGATCCCAAAAAGGTCCAAGACTTAACTGAAAAAAACTAAACCCAAAAGAACAAGAAACCACGGGGAAATCCCTGTATAGCCTGGAGTGCGGAGGTTTAACTCTGACACCAAGCTGGAAGCCATAAAACAACAGGTTGATAGTCCAACATATTAAAGATTTAACGTCTCTGCGTGACAAAAACCACCGCGAGCAGAGTTGGCAGGAGCAACAGACAGGGAAGAGAACACACGCGGTCCCATCGCGAGGGCTGCTGGCGAGCGCTCCCACAGACCGCAGGCGAGCGCTGGACATGCGGGAAGAGCAGGCAAAGGACACGAGCAGAGCGAGGCACAGGGGGCAAAAGGAGACGTTCTGAAACACACGACCGGAAGCTCAGTCGCACTCAAAAGCAAGAGCCATGAAAAACTCAGAGACGCCCAGGACTCCAGTTTTCATTTATAAGACTGTTAAAAATCTAAAAGTTTGATCTGTAAGCTACTACAGCTCTACGGAGGGCAGCCTGACAGTGCCTACCGAGAAAGAAGCGCACGCACCCTGACGGGAGGCCCACTGCTGCCGAGCACCCCACCTGGTTTGCTGCAGCACCACTTGCAACAGCAAGATACCAGCCACAAAGCCAAAGCTCCCGGGTGGCAGATAAGCGTACAGCACATCCCCACAGCGGAATGGAACACGACTTGGGCTCAGAGAAGAACAGTAACACTTCCTATATTGACACACAGAGCTCATGGAGATAAATGAGAGGCAAAACCCAAGATGGCACCCAGGGTTCTACATACTATAGAAGAGGGGGCTGGACTGACAGGTACTGCCTCGCACGTGCACAAGTCAGGTCTGGACTGCCCAGGAGGCCGAGGAGATCAGTGGCCTCTGGAGGTGGTAACTGGGCAGCGGAGGGGCATAAAGGAGGAGGAGATGGACTTCTCACTTTTTAATGTGTCTAAAACCTAGGAAGTCAATTTCATGGGTCACTACCAGAAAATTCCAAACGTCTGCTGTGGGAAAAGGAATTCTGGATCGGGAGTCAGGGGAAAAGCCTTCCACGCCAGGCTCCGCCAGTGGCTCAGGGTGACCTGGGCTAGCTGCCCCTCCATCCACTCTGCAGACGTGGGCTGCGTCCTCCGCTAGGCACTCCTCAGGGGCGCATTGTCCAGCGGGCATACACCGTGGAAGGCGGTGTGGGGAGGGGCCGCCGGGAAGTAGGGACACCTCTGAGGCCAGTGGCTGGAGGAGGTGGAGACACAGGTCAGGTCAGATCCTGGGTGGCGTCCAAGCCATGGCAAGCTTTTAGTTTATTCAGAGTGCAACAGGAGCTATCGAAGGATTTTAAGCAGAAGAGTATTGTGCTCTAACTTCTGTTTTTAAAAGGCTACCCTGGTGGATGTGCTATAAAAGAAGCAGGCATTATCTACTGAAATTTCAGCGTACACATTGGCTAAAGTGCATAATATACATGGTAGGTGGAGGCAAGTTAATATGGCTGAGACCAAGGTGGTGGCATCAGGGTGGAGCTGGAAAGAGGCAGATGGATTCAAAATATACCGTGGAAACGACAGTAATTGATGACTGAACAAATGCTTCACAACCTTCTCAGCTAGGTGAATGGACAGACACTTGACTTCTATTACAGAGACAATAGAGAAGGAAATGGCAACCCACTCCAGAATTCTTGCCTGGAGAATTCCATGGACAGAGGAGCCTGGTGGGATATAGTCCATGGGGTCACAAAGAGTTGGACAGGACTGAGTGACTAACTTTCTTTCTGCTTTTCACAAAGACAAAGAACCAGCCAAGAATGGGGTGGGAGGTGGGACCCGCTGAGTAAGAGGTGGGAGACATTCACGTGAAGACGCCAGCCAGCCAGGTGGATGCACAAGCCCAGAGCTCAGAGGAGAGGCTGTGCCCAGACAAAACGTGGGCACCACCAGAAGGTGGAAGGATTTAAAGGACTGTCTGAGAACCTGTTGGAGGGGAGGGGGAGTTCAAAGAGACCCCAGACCAGGTCCTGGGCAACTCAGCTTCAGAAGGTAGGGCAGAATGAGAAGTCTGCAAACAGATGGAGATATACTGGCCAGAGTGGGCAGAAGGAAAAGCAAGAAGCCAAGCTGGCCAAGTTTCCTGTAGGAGAAAAGGTCAAAAGTCACTGAAAGGACAGAAAAAAACGACCGTAGATTTCACAACACGGATGTGCTCACTGGCGGACAAAGGCAGTCTGGGTGAAGTGAGAGGGCAGAGAAGGTTCGGAGGGGTTGAAGGTTGTGGAAAAGAACAGCAAAACAAGTGGAAAAGTTCTTGCTCTGAAGTCTGGCTCTGAATAAGGCACACAGCAGCGGAGAGGGCGTGGAGCACATGAGGGCAAGTCGGACAACGGGACCTATTTGTACATCATGAGCATGAAGAACAGACAAGAAAAGATATAAAGATACAAAGGATGGGTGACAGGCAGAAGTCCTCAGGAAGCAGCAACAGGGATTCAGCTGCATGTGGAAGGGACTGGAAAAGGAGGGCGTTTTCGCCAGGGTGGAGGTCAGGCTGCAGCAGCAAACCCTGTTCTAGAACCGAGGAAGCAGCGCTGATGACTAGCAGTCTTGGGGCTGTTTCTGCAGAATGGGGGTGTTAAGGAGAAACTGGGGTACCCAGTCTCCCTGACTCGCACACGTGTCGTGAAGACAAAGGATATAAAGGATGTCCCCGCGCTTCAGCAGAAAAAGAGGGCAGGGCCCGTAACTCCTTTTGTAAGGCTGTGCTCTCACTTCCACACTCACAGCAGGCAGGAACAGAACACGACAGCAAGGCTACAGGCCAGGTCGACTGGTCCGACGTGCTGGCAACGATCCTGGCAACGATCCTGGACAAGTCTCAGCAACCAGCCAAGAGGCAACATCAGTTCCACAGACCTGAGTGCCTGTGGAGTATGTCAGGCCCTGGGGACAATGAAGTATATAGAACAGAAAGAATCCCTGCTCCGCGGGAAGTCACAACTTGGGGGGTAAAGAGAATGTAGAAAACCCGAAAAAGAAAGAAGTTAGAGGAATGAAAAAACTCGGGGAAGACATAGAGTTTACCGGGGCGCAGAGAACGGGGTGAGTACTGAATAAACAAACAGGCAAGTTTTCTCAGGAGCATTAAATCGACCTGCGTGTTCCCTGAGACCCCCGGACCGACAGGGCTGCGGAGACAAGGACGTACCTTCCTTCTTGGGAGCCTCCATCTCCGCTTCCTGGGGGGGCCAGGCAGGCTGAAGGCACGTCGCTTCCTCCTTCCGCGGCCAGGGCTGTCAGAGGTCACAGCAAGGAGCAGGAGACAGAAGCGCGGCGGGTGTCGGAGCCCGGGTTCCCCCCAGCCCCCCAGGGAAGCCCCCACCGTGCGGGCCGCTGCAGCACCGGCTAGGCAGAGAGGGCTGGTTAGGGCGAGGTCGCGAGGCCAGCAGAGGCCAACGAGTCAGGGAGAGACCGCGAGGCCGGCAGAGGCCACCACGACCGCAGCCCAAGACCCTCCGCCCCGGGGCCCGCTCGCCTCTGGGCCGGCGCCACCCGAGGCAGGCCCGAACGGGGGCACTGGACCCGGACAACCAGACCTCCCCGGCTGGGCTTCAAGCCGGGGGTCTTCGGCTTGAAGACCTCCTTCAGCCTCGCCGGAGCGTGCAAGGAAGTCCCCCCCGCCCCGAGGACCCCTGACTGCCCCCCTACACAGAGCCACACCCGAGTCGCCCAACGACCCCCTTACCCCAGAGCCGCTGCGATACCCCAGCCGACGCGCCTGCGCCCTGGATTTAAACGGGGCGCGCAGGAAGCGCTGCGGGCTGCTGATTGGCCGGTTTGAAAGGCCGCGGGGCCGGGTGCATCCTGGGGGTTGTAGTCGGAGCCTCAAGAGGGGTGGGGGGAGGGAAATGGAAGGTGGCGCGCGTGCGCACTGCTTTGGCTCGCTGCGCATGCCCGACAACTGGCCAGAGCCGGGCCGCACTGGGCTGGGTGCCTTAGGCTCGGCATCAGGACAGCTACGTGTCGCAAGGGACATGGTTACGACACCACATCTTCAACCTTAAATGAAGATCCAATTCCTATGGTAGGAAATAGGTGCGTATGCCCGCTTTGTAGAGCACTGCCGGTTCGTTCTGGGGGATAAGAAAACCCCATCCCTGCCCGCGGAGCGCCCGGTGACTCTGGGTGACCAGACACCCTAGTTTATGGCCCTGGACCACCCTGACACCTCGTTTCTATTTAGAGGCTCCCTCTGCAGCCTTCAGCCTCGCTCTTTGCGGTCCCCTTCACTTCTGATGTGCTGGGTACACACTCCCTCAACCCTCCCTGAGCTTCTGTCCACGGGCTCCCTTCTGAGTTCCATCATCTGTTCAGGATCCTACTTAACTGGAGAAGAGAGATGGGGCCATGCCGGGAGGCTTCATATTGCATATTGAGTGCATATTGCATATTGAGTGCAGCACTTTCCACAGCATCATCTTTCAGGATCTGGAATAGCTCAACTAGAATTCTATCACTGCTGAGAGCCAGTGTGAGGAACTCCGCCCATGGCAAAGGTCATGAGGAAGGAGGCTCAGCATAGGCAAAGGCGGGATTGAGCCTCAGGAGTCCCCCTGGAAATTCTCGAGCATCTACCCCCAAAACCAGAGTCTGCCTACTTTCTGCTTTGTGCTCTCACCTACACCTCTGACTTTACGGGGGGCTGTCCCCCACTACCTCTCTCTGAAAAAAAGAGTTAACTTACAGCTCCAGTTAATAATTCCTGGGTGTGACAGTGTTTCAACCTACAAACTCCTTTGGAAGTCCTCTAGCCTGCCTGAATAGGTTTTTCAGGCCACATGTGATTGTTCAGAGCCTCCCAACTGTGAGAGGTTAGAGATGTTCTAAACTGTCTAAACACAGATTCCTTTGAGTAGTTAAAAGATTGATTAGAAATTGTATTGGTGAAGGGTTTTTCACTTGTTGGGCCAATGTTTGCTGCATCCCTTACCTGCTGTGTCCCTGGCAGTGTATTGATTAATAGAATTGGTGTAAGTAGTAGCTTTAATGTTTGTAACCTGGGACCCTTGAGTTAATTCTTTTTCTTGTTGTAGCCCACCACACCTTTGCCCTATAGGAATGCAACTTTAATGCTTTTGGAGGGTGGCGCTTGACTAATCACCTTTAGAGAAAAATAAGTTTTCTGAAGAAAGGGTCTTAAAATGTTAACAGGCCTCCGGGCCAGAAGATGATGCAAATCACCTAAGCTTTTGCATATGATAAGTTTGCAGGAAGAAAGCCTGGCTTACTGCATGACTCTACCCCTTCCCCCATTATCCTCTATGCATAACTTAAGGTATAAAAACTACTTTGGAAAATAAAGTGTGGGCCTTGTTCACTGAAACTTGGTCTCCCTATGTCGTTCTTTCTCTTACCTTCTGGCTGAATTATTCAGCCTCTTTTCTCCACTGAATTTCCTCACTGAGCTATCCTTATTTCAGCCTCTTTTCTCCACTGAATTTCCTCACTGAGCTATCCTTATTTCAGCCTCTTTTCTCCACTGAATTTCCTCACCGAGCTATCCTTATTCTATTACTCTTTATATCCTTAATTAACGTTTAATTAAGCAGTTGTTTCCCGATCCTCGCCGACGCCGTCCCCGCTTCGAATTCCCTGGATCCACCGGGGCTGGACCCCGGCAGGGCCATACATACCCAAGTTAAATCCCAGCTGCAGATACTGGTCATGAGCCTCGGGGTTGCAAGTAACAGAAGACCAGCCTCAAGTTGGCTTCAGAAGAAGAATTTATTGGCTGGAATTGGGAAGTCCAGGAGCAGCCCTGGCTGCAGGTGTGGATGGAGAGAGGGGCTTGAAGGAGGGCACTAGGTCGAACTGTCCCCCAGCGGCCTCTCTGGGTCTTGCTCAGCTTCTGACAGGAGCCTTTGTTGAGCCCACCGCCCAGGGGCCCCAGGCTTCCCTCTGCCTGCTGGGGCCTCCTGAAGGCAGTGGCCAGCTTAGTGCTGTGTGTGCTCAGTCCGTGGTGCCAAGGCCTGGGTTTGCCTGATTCATAACCACAGGGCCACTGCGGCAAGAGCCCAGTGGGTCCTAGACTCAAGGGGTATTCACCCAGGTGTCAGATCCACACAGCCCTGGGGATGTCTGCTGGGGGCCAGGGTCCCCAAACGCCCACTCCCAATGCCCCTCCCCCTGTATCATGTCAGCACATGAGACTCGGTCAGTGAACACACCAATTGTTAATAACTCATTGCGGCTAACTGAATTCTGTCTTCATCCAGCCCTTCTCTTGGGCCCCTCCTCTCTTCTGTCAATGGCCTACCCACCTTTTCTTCCTGTCCCCAGTAGGATTCTGCTTCATTTTGTAATGCACTCATTCAAGGGCTCATTCACCAGTCATGGGTTCACTGACAGGTAGTCAGGGCAAGTTCCGTGCTGGATGATGTTGGGACACAGATGTCCCTGACCTGCGGAGGGCAGAGCTGGGGAAAAAGGTGCAGTAGCAAGGACTGTGGGACCCTGGCCTGCAGTGGGAGGCCGGAGGCCTTCCTGGAGGAGGGGGCCAGGGTTCTTGCTCCCCTGGCCAGGCTGTGTCTTGCTTGGAACCAGGAGAGGGGAGAGCATATGGGGTATGAGCATGGGAGCTGGCAGGAAGGGACAGCTCAGAGTGGGAGGGCAGGCTCCCCTTGGGATGTGTCCCTAACTCCTGGGGACAGACAGCAACTCTCTTGAAATCCCATTGTAATGACCCTGCTTTTGACTCACTGCCCTAATCCACCCCCATGTTCAGGAGAAGCCTGTCTTCCCAGGACCCAGCCCAGGCCTGGCACATGGAGGAGGCTCAGAGGTGCCCACCCAGTAACAGTCAGGCAAAGGAACCAATTAACTAATTTATTTTAATCCCAGGAAATGTGTCTAGTCGATTTAGAGGTGTCTGCTGCCTCCCGGAAGACCCGCCCCCTCCGTGCCCCGTGAGTCCCTAACCTAATTTCAGTTTGCACTGAAGGAACCTGAGAAACACCAGTGGGCAGAGACTGCCTCTCACAGCATCACCGAGTTGGACGTCAGGGCCGGGTTCCCCGCGGGGAGGGAGACAGAGGCAGCAGTTATAAAACTGGCTCAGATCTTGTTAAAGCCAAGTCACAAGGCTTTGGTTTCTGCCTCCACACTCAATCCTCACACCTCAGAAAGCACAGCAGATCAACGAGTGTGCATACATATGATTAAAATCATGGTTGACAAAAATAATCAAGGACCCACTGCAGAACACAGGGATCCCTACTCCATAGTCTATAACAACCTAAATGGGAAAAGAATTTGAAAAGGAACAGACACATGCATGGGTATAACTGAATCACTTTGTTGAAACTAACACAACACCGTAAATCAACTGTACTCCCATGTGAAGTAAAAAATTTTTAAGAATCATGGTTGACAATGTGCAGTTTAGAATTAAGAGAAAATCTACCCAAATCAGTGCCACTAAAGCCCCAGGGGAAGCTTGCAGACATCTCTGCAGACACAGCAGAAGGGCCAAGGGCCCAGGCACTGAGGTGGGAGCCCCTCTCCCAGGAGGCACAGGGCCCCCACTAGTCGGGACCCTGGGCAAGTCACTCCCCACCATAGGTCCCCTCATCCAAAAGGTGGGACGACAGAACCTTTCCAGAATATGGAGAGGAAGGCAGAATGGTGGGCTTTATCCCAGGGGCGGCCTGGAGTGCGGAGAGGGGTGCCCCTAGGGGTGGATGGGAGACTCCCCTCCCCAAGCTGAGCCCACCACCACCCCACCCCGACCTTCCAACCCTCGAACTGGGAGGTGTAAAGGAGGGTCCCCTGGGAAAAGTTTTCGAGGCAAATAAAACAGCAGCCCCCACCTAGGCTCTGCTTGAAACCGCACTATGGCCCTGAGCGAGTATTAGAAAAAGATTTGGAACCATGCTGAAAATTGATTTCTGCCCCTCTTCCTGTAACGTTGCTGGTTACAGGGCCTTCTGCTTTACAGGCCCAGCCAACTGGCCCCAACCACTTGTAACCCTGCGAAGCCCATGCAGCAGCCGGTCTGAGGGTCGCAGAGGCCCCGTGGGGTGGGCAGCCAGGCCGGCTCACTGCAGGAGGTGGACGGCGGCCGCCTTGCGGATGAGCCTAGCGGTCAGGGGGGAGTTGGGCTTTAAGGCATCTCGCTCCATCAGAAGGCTCCTGGGGAAACAGAGACAAGGTCAGTGCTGGAACCTTCTAGAAGCTGGGGGATGGACGGCTCTCCACCCCGAGGCAGGACATGAGCAGCATGGGCTGGGGCTGAGCTGGCAGAAAGCAAGACGCCCCCTCACCCAGTGGTGGAGGGAGGGGCTGGCATCACGGCCCAGGGGACAGGTGGGACCAAGGCCCAGAGGCAGGAGACGGGGCCTTGGCAGGGGTGGGGAGCGGACAGCAGGTGGGCAGTGCTGTGAGGTTGAGAAAGCCTGGGCTCCCGCCCCACATCTTCATGCTTGCCCAGGCCATCCATGATTGGAGAGCACCCTGGCAGTGTCCTGGTGATGCCCAAGTGCAGAGCGTTTCAGGGTGGGCACACCCCTGTGGCCTCACCTGCCCCAAGACTGGGGGCCTGTCTCCTTGCCATAAGGAGTGCCTGGACCAGAGGGTGGGGCGTGACCATGGAGATGGAGGGGAAGACCATGCCTGAGAATGCCGGAAAAGACCCCGATGCTGGGAAAGACTTGGGGTAGGAGAAGGGGATGACAGAGGATGAGAGGGTTGGATGGCATCACCGACTCGATGGACATGAGTTTGAGCAAGCTCCGGGAGTGGGTGATGGACAGGGAAGCCTAGCGTGCTGCCGTCCACGGGGATGCAAAGAGTCGGACACGACTGAGCGACTGAACAACAACATGCCTGAGAATGTTCTAGGGAATCAAGCGGCCAAAGGAACGGTGAGGGGAAAATTCCAGCTTTCAACAAGGGAGGATAATTTAAGACAAAGACCCCCCGCCAAACAACTGACCATAGTGATCCTTTGCACTGAGGGCAGGGTTAAGGGGCTAGGCCTGGCACTGGGTCTGGGGACACCATGGCAGGGGGCTGAGGCTTTCTGCTTTGGAGGGGAGGGGGGCTGAGCAGCGTGAGGATGCCAGGAAGGTACCCCGCCGGCAGCGGGTTCCCCAGCACCCCCAGCGTGGACCGTATCGTGCCCTCCAGCTGACCCCAGCTCCCCTGCTCAAGGCCTCGCCCGCCTCTCTGTCCACAGGGCCCCACCCTCCCTGCCCAGCTGCCACCAGGCCTGGAGCCCCCAAGCAGCTCCAACACTAGAGAATGTGTGCGGCTCTGCATGTGACCGTGGGGGGCTGATAGAGGGGCCATGCGTCCAGGGCGCTACAGGGTGTGACCACTTCCTGTGTGTCTGTCCACACTCGTGGGACACACCATCAATGCTTGTTTCATCAGCACCAGCAAACCTGCACTGCTCGGCTGGAACCACCGCTGAGGAAGCTGGGCCTTGCCTGCCATGGGCTGCGTGGACTCTGGCCCCTTCCGCCGGACCTCTAACCTCCAGAGTCCAGCAAGTGCCCCCTGTGCAGTATGGACTTGCAGCAGCAGCTTCACGGGGCCTCAGGACACCTCTTCCACCCACCTGGCACCCCAGAACCCCTTTCCCTTTGGCGCTCCAGCTGGCCAGGAGACTTGGGCGAGGAGGGGGTCTCATCTCACCCCCAGGGCACTGGGGCCGGTGGGGCTGAGAGGAGCCAGGGTGGGAGCACAGAGGTTGTGGCAGAGGCTGGCTTCCCAGAGCTTTCTTCCTGGGGTGCCCCCACCCCGACACCCCTAATCCTCCAGCCGCACCCCTCCTCCTGAGCAGATCACCTCTGAGCCGGTTAAACCCGCTTGGTTTCAGGAGTCCGCCTGAATGTCACCTCCACGGGCTCCCTCCCACCCTGGCCCCCGTCCACTCAACCCCTCCACCACGGCATCCCGGGCAGTGCGCCCACGCCCACAGCGTTTTTACACACATTTGTGGAATGAATCGCTTACTCCCTGCAGGAGAGGGAAGCTCCTCGCAGCCTCAGCTGGGGCCTACCCACCCACCTCTCCCCCTGGCACCTGGCACAGTTTGGTAGGATAATGTGAGCCGAGGCCTGAAGGCTCAGTGGGTGTCAGTGGGTGCACAAGGAAGGACGTCTCAGGCAGAAGGGCGGCATGTGTGAAGGCCCAGGGGCCTGCACAAGTAACGAGCTCAGCGTGGCCAGGACAAGGAGTGCGCTGGGGGAGGGCGGGGCAGGGGGCGCTGAAGGCAGGGCCCTCTGCCCCTTTGGTCAAGTTGCAGATGCTCAGAGGGGAGAACCAGGCACCCTCGGGGCCTCGTGTCTTCACAGGCTTAGAGACGGGCACCACCTTCGGCCAAGGCAGGTGGGAACCTCTGGGACCCTGAAAGTCCGGGGGAGACCCCCGAGTGACAGGGGCTGTGCTCGGGGTCCTTCTTGGCTGGGCTCTGGGCCAGAATAAGGAACTCACCGGGCCACGTGCTTGTGCAGGCCGGACGAGCAGTTCAAGGCCGCGTGAATCAGTAACTGGTTGAAGACATCTCTCTGAAAGATGCACTGGGCATGTGAGACCCCGTGACACGGGACGAGGGGTGGGGACCCCCTCCCCCACTGCAGGCCGGCCAGTCCTCAGGGACAAGCTCATGGGGGTGTGAGCCGCAAGGACCTTCCCACCCCACGGGAGCCCGGGGGCTGCGGACTGTGGGGGCTCCTGGCCCCAGGGCCCTTGCGTGACACGTGCAAGGCTGGGGCTCACCTGGGCATTGCTGCCTCCTATCTGGACCAGCCGGTAGCGGATGGGCAGAAGCAGCTCCACCACGCGGTCGGGGCTCCCATCCTGGGCCTCCACCAGGGCCTGGCACAGGGGCAGCCCCACGTCGCGGGCCAGGAGGTGCTGGCAGTTCTCCCCTGGGGACCTGCCGGCCCAAGAGGGTGCCCTCAGCCCTGTGCTGCCCCCGTGACGGCACATCGGTCTCCCACCCAACTCAGGTCCCTAAGAGGGTGGCCTCTTCCTCAGCCCGGCACCCCTGACTCTGTGCCCCACACAGTAGGGGCTTTGATAAGGTGGGCTCGGAGGACAGGCCACCAGGGATGGGAGAGAACAGGCTCTCAACTCAGTCCAATGGCGCTGTGGCCTCGGGCCGGTGCCCTGACGCCTGGCCTCAGTTTGCTCATCTGTAAAGTGGGAGTAGCAGGGCTGACCTTGCAGGGAAAGCAAGTCAAGGCTGTACTGGAGCTGGTGCTGCCCCTGGACTGAATGAACAGCTGGGGCAGGCCTCGTCTTCCCAGGGCCCTCAGGAGGTGCCCGATCTGGGTCATGAGGGCTGGAGGCCTCAAGCTATGGCCAAAGCCCCAGGAGGAGGGGCAGGGCAAGTGGCCGTGGGTGTCAACCTCCCTTGGGCAGCCGGGACAAACCGCCAGGGCTCCTGGTCCCCAGCTGTAGCCCTCCGCTCGGGAGACGGCTGGCCACATCCCTGGTGGCCTGTACTGTGCCTCCCCGGACTCTCTGGCCCCGCTGTGATTGGTGCGGGGATGTCACCATGTCACTGCCCCCATTCTCCCACCAGCTGAGCAAGCAGGCTGACAGCAGAGAGCTGAGACCCTGTAAGGGGCAGTCCCTCTGGCTCCAGGGCCTCCCCACCTCCCCTGGGCATGACATTGACCTTGACCTTGAGGCGTAGAGGACAGGGACTGCTCTGTGTCCCGGGGGGGGGCGGGGTGGGAAGCAACCGTACCCTCGAAGGGCCCGCCCCACGGGGACACACACCTGGGGGAGACTGAACACCTGGGGCAAGCACCTTCGGAGGATGTTCGTCTAAGGGGCACCCCTGGGAGGGCCACCATGGGCATCCGTGTGGCTGTGCTCACCTGGGGCCTCCACCCTCGGCCTCCCGGCAGGCAGAGGCAGTCTGCTGCGCTGCCCCCGCCCCCCGCCCCAGGCCCTCCACGTACTCGCTGGCGTCCCGCAGGGTGGTCAGCAGCTCCTGCGTGGTCTGGGCGTCCCCTGCGCCCAGGGACGCCATCAGAAAGTGCGCATCGTTGAAGAGCAGGATGTGGTCTCGGCTGTGCTTCCGGGTCACAGACAGGACGTCCTGCCACCGCTCGCCCACGGAGACCCCTGGGGACACAGGGGGACACCCGCGGGCCTGGCGTGAGCGCTGTGTGCACGAGCCTCTGGCCCCCACAGGTGGTTCCACGTGAGGAGGCCCTGCCAAGCTGGCAGGCGGCATCTGGCCTCGGGCTTAGGCCTTTGGGCCTGGCTTACGTTAACTTTGTTTAATCATAAAAGCAGCAGATGGGTAAGGTAGAAAGCCAATCAAAATAATAAAAGCTACGGAAGGGTGTTCAGTGAAGTCTCTGACCCCTTTGACAAACCCCAAACCACTGTATTGGAGAAGGAAATGGCAACCCACTCCAGTCTTCCTGCCTGGAGAATCCCATGGACAGAGGAGCCTGGCGGGCTACCGTCCATGGGGCTGCAAAGAGTCAGACGCGACAGAGCAAAACCACTGTAAAACTTCCTCTTGTGGTTCTCACTGGGAAGGCCCCTGACACAGGGCAGGGGGCCAGTCAGAACCTGCGGAATTCATAAAGAGTATCCTTTGGGTCTTCCTTTTGGGGCTTCTCTGGTGGCTCAGAGGTAAACAATCTGCTCGCAATGTGGGAGACCTGAGTTCGATTTCTGGGCTGGAAAGATCCCCTGAAGGCAGGCATGGCAACCCACTCCAGTGTTCTTGCCTGGAGAATCCCATGGACAGAGGAGCCTGGCGGGCTACCATCCATGGGGCTGCAAAGAATCGCTGCAAAGAGTCGAGCACGACTAAGTGACTGAGCACTCCTTTGGGTCTGTATTTCCAGCTCGAGACTGTTCCTTCTACTCTGCTCTCTCACACCACCTCCCCTCCTGTCCCTCGTGGATCCTGCAAGTTACCCGACTCCCCCTCCTGCTCCTCACGTTCCTCCCGCGACCCTGTGGTTGCCCTGGACCTCCGCGTCTCTGCCCGTCAACTGGAAGCAGCCTGGAGGCTCCACTCTGCGGTGAGGAAGCAAGTGGCCTTCCTCTCCCTTCCCCAGCCCCATGGCACCCCGATGGGGCCTCCCAGCCTCCAGACCAGGGCCCGGCCCTTCTGAGCCCCTCCTCACAGGCATTCGGGGGGCCCAGGCTTGAGGCCCAGGCTGGACCTCCACAGACGAAGGGTCTACAGGGTCGGGGTCAGCAGGACGCAGCTTCCCCGGGCCCTCCCCTCCCCTCCCAGCTCTGGAGGCTCTGGCTGAGCAGAGACACAGGCCCCACCAGCCGGGCTCTGGCCGCCCAGCCCCGTCGCCCCCTCGAGCCTGGCCTCCCCTTGCTCAGCCCGCTTGCTGGACGGAACCAGTTCAGCCTGGCCCCACAGGCCCTCCAATATGCAGATAAAAGCTGCATTCGTCACCCTCCATCCCCACCCTTCAGCCTCCTCCGCTCCATCTAAGCATGCGGACCGTGCCGCTCGCTCATCCCCAGAACAGGCCATCGGCTGCCGTCCTTGTGGCGCTGGGTAGGCCACTCCCTGCTATGATGTCCTTTCCCATTGCCCCTCGACAAAACCCTGTGCTCCTTTTCGTGGCTTCCATCTCACCTCCTCTAGGAAGCCTTCCCAGAGCACTCTAGAAACAGCCTCATGCCCACTCTGTCCCGCTGACACGGGCCCTGTGGTGGGCAGGGGTTTGGCTCTGCTGAACCTGGGAGGGCGGACAGAGCCGTCCGGTACCCGCAGCGGTCGGCCGGAAGCCCTCCGTGGCCCCCAGAGGTATGACCAACCCCGTCCCGGCCACGTCCAAGCATCAGGTGACACTGTTGAGAAATGTGTCTCTCTGAAATCCCTGGGCATTGAGAAACAGATGGTACCAGAGACGGGTGGCCAGGTGCCACCTGTGCCTTGCAGGCCGGGCAGGTAGGCTGTGGGGACGGCAGGGGCCCGCCAGGTTTGGAGCTGGAGGCCTGCGCTCCGAGGGGCAGTGGGAACCAGGACAAAGGGCAGCTGGGGCCTGGCCCCTGGCCTGGGGCCGCACTGTCCCAGGGCTGAGAGCAGGCCCTGGAGAAACTCGCTCAAGCGCTCCTGCCGGCCTGGACCCCAGCCACGGCACCTCCCGCTCGTCACACTGGAGGGGGGGAACCAGGAAGCAGACAGGGCTACCTTCCATCTGCAGCCGGTACAGCATGGAGCAGTTGTCCACCACGTCCAGCATCGCCCCGCTGGCCCGCAGGCTGGGGAGGATCTGGAAGACAAGGGCGGGTGGGGGGATGAGGGGCTGCAGGGACCACCCGAGTCCGCCCATCGGGGCCAAGCCCTCAGCCCACGGAAGCCACCGCCAGCGTCCCCTCCACGCACCCCTCAGGGCCGTTCGGCTCTGGCCCCAGGGGAGTGGGCGTCGGGCCCTGGCCCGCCTCGCACCGCGTGTCCCCGCCTGGCCTGACAACAACTACTCCTCCAGCGGGTCTGCACCCCACCCCACAAGCTCCCGTCACCCTTCATTCCCTACCGCAAGGAGTGCCTTATAGAGGATGGAGCTTACATAGGCTTTCCTCTTACAGGAAACCCTACTGAGCATTTTTCTCCAGGGTTCAGAGCCTCAAATCACAAGCATGTCTGTGCCCCAGACTGTTCGTAAGCCCACAGTGGGGTGCCCAGAAGTTCTGAGTTAGGCTTTTTTTTTTCTTTTAAACACACATCTTTGGCTCAAAAGTTGAGTCTGCCTGCTAATACAGGACTTGGGTTCAATCCCTGGGTCAGGAAGACCCCCTGGAGAAGAGAATGGCAACCCACTCCAGTATTCTTGCCTGGAGAATTCCCTGGACAGAGGAGCCTGGCGGGCTACAGTCCACAGGGCCGCAAAGACTCAGACATGACTGAGTGACTAACACTTTCACTTTCAAACATATACTTAGGGCCTGGAGAGAGGGGGAATGGTTAGCGTTGAGTAGGTGGGGATTTTCAGTTTGGAAAGATAAAAAAGTTGCAGGAATGGATGGTGGCGAAGGCTGCATTGCAATGTGAATGTACTGACCACCACAGAGCTGTACATGTAAACTGCTTACCATGGGAACCGCACACCTAAAGCGGTCACCATGGTAACTGTACACACAAACTGGTTGTCATGGTGACCGTACACTTGCACTGGTTACCGTGGTAAAATACAGTATGTATGCTTTATCTAGTGCTCAGTTGTGTCCGACTCTGCAACCCCATGAATTGCAGCTCACCAGACTCCTCTGTCCATGGGATTCTCCAGGCAAGAAGACCGGAGTGGGTTGCCATTTCCTCCTCCAGGGGATCTTCCCAGGGGATTGAACCCTCATCTCTTGCATCTCCTGCATTGGCAGGTGGGTTCTTTACCACCGAGCCATCTGGGAAAGCAATCTCCCAACGCCTACAGGTGAACAGAGTCAAATCCCATTCTGGGTTTCAACACCGCCCTTGGAGAGAATCAGCGCTGTGAGGTCTCACACAAGAGCTGGGCTCTCGCTCCGGCTGTGGGTCTGTCTGGGGCAACACGGACTGGATCAGGGAACTGTTCGAGACTGAAGGTGAATCGACGAAATAAACTGAATCGGGTGCAAGCGTGGACTTACGTGGTCATCGTAAATGGTCAACGCAGCCTCGTATTCGCCCTGGAAAAATGAAGTTCCAGGATTAACACAGGGAGGAGGTGAAATGAGATGCTGAGACGTGAACTGAAAACGCCTCGACAAAGGCCCCAGCCTGCCTACCCACAGCTTGGTGGGTCTCGGGATGGGAGGAGGGGAACCCACCCGGCCCCAGCCCTTCTTCCCAGGTGGGAGACACGGCACCAGCTGCTGCTAGGGGAGCCCTTTCCGCAAAAGCATCATTTTTCGCATGAAGCGCTTGTCGAGCGGCTGTGAGCTCTCCCATCTATTTCTTCCAGGACGGTTTCTTCCTCTCTGTCTTTTCCTCATGGCCCATTCCGCTGGGTTCACCGCTTTCTTGAAGATGCTGTGTTACTGCATTCTGCATATCCTTACAGGGTCCTTACGTTTCAAGCATTTCTCTTTGGACCTTTAGGGAGCTTCTAGATTTTCTCTACGACAAACTGTAAGCAGAGCCCTTATAAATGGGACCCAGTGGTGGGGTCGCTGGGGTCCAGCATGGCCCCACACCCGCGCCCCCACTGGGTGAAGCACTGTGAGGGCCCCACGGCTCATCCAGGTTCACTGTGGGGTGCAGGCCTGGAGTTCACTGCAGGGGCTACCTTGGAGCAGTTCACACTGGAGCTGCCTTGTCGCCACAAATGGCACATGTGTGTACAGGGTTTCTGAGTCCAGGACAGTGGGAAGCACCTAAAGGAGTTCAAACCTGAGAAGCTGTTTGAAAACATGAGTGCCCGACTGTGTGAGAACACCGCTGAAATGCACACACACACCACTGCTCCGCAGGGCATACAGTACAGCACAGGGGAAAAGCCTTTCTTTCCTTGGAGGGTAAGCCCTCCATCTTTGTAGGGTAAGACAGCTGGTCATCTTACCTTTTCAATCAGATATAAGGCCCAGTGCCAATAATTATGACAAGCAAGCATGTCAGAGTCCTGGGGAAAGAACAAGAGAATGAGAAAAATCTGACAGCCCAGGGTCGGGGGTTGGGGGGGCGCGGTACGGGGGATAAGCAGCTGCTGTCCGTGTCAACGCAGAAGCCCGCAGCTTCGGGTGCAGGAAACACTTCCCAGCCCCTGCCTCGGCTGCCCTGGCTGGCAAGTCCACGCCTGTCCATTCCTTCGGCCCTGAGCCTCGGCAAGCGGTATGCCTGAATTTACTGAGGGTGCTGAGGCTACGGCAGGCTGGCATCTTAGCCCCAGGACGAGGAGACAGGAAAACCAGAGCCACCCAGAGGGGGCCACTTGGCACCCCAAGCCTCGCCTTCCTTAGGTGTGGTGTGGAGAAAATGAGGAAGTCCATCCAAACAGCTGCAGAGGCCGACTGTGCCCAACAGGCAGGGCATCCCAGTAAAGCCCGACGGACAGCTGTGCCCGGGGCCGAACCTCTGCAGGTCCTGGCACAGCCCACGGGATAAGGGGGCAGCGGTGGCACCTGGACGGCTGCGGCTGCTGTGCTTTGGGCCCCACCACGAGCGCCAGCCTACAGGGTTACAACAGACACTTCCTTCTCTGCTTGGGCACCTCCCACCTCCTGGGAGGCAGCTAACGCTGCCTCCTCCATGGCCCACGTCTACCTGGCACCTACGTCTGAGGATTCAACCCTCCCAGCTCCCCTCTGTCACAGGCCACTGCGGACTTCTGTTTACACTGATCCTACACCTCCCTGTCCTTTGTCCACAAACTCCTACTCACCCTTCGACATTCATCTCACAGGCTGCCTCCACCAGGAAGCCTTCTCTGACTGCTTCCCCCTCAAGCCCAATTGGGTGGGATGCTTCCTCTGGGTTTCCATACCCCCAGGAGTGCCCCTGTCATGCTGTGGTCATGCTGGGAGCTGTTGGCTCCGCTTGACGGGCCTTTTGAAGACGCAGAAGCCTGGGCAGGACTCTCAGTGGGGTCCCTGGGATGAGGTAAAGCCTGGGACACTGACTGGAGCCTGAAGAACTGAGCTTGGTGCCGGCAGCCAAGAGCCAGGGGCAGGTACTGGAGGACGGGAAGGGGAGCCGCGGGCCCCGCCATCTGCCCCTGGGCCGTGCAGTCAGGCTGGAGACCGTCAGGAGCCACCGTAGGGGCCTTGCACAGGCGTCGGGGCCCAGCGCCTGCCAGATGAGCCCAGCCATCAAGTGCTGCCTCATGTTAACAGTCAGGCCAGCGTCCAAGGGTGCTCCTTTGGGGCCAGGGGCCTCACGGCAGTGGCAACAGCAGGTTTTTCAGATGAGGAAACTGAGGCTCAGAGGGATCGGGTTCTTGCCCTGGGGAGAGGCCAGGCCTCAAGCACCCAGGCCCAGGAAATCCAGAGTCTGGGGCAGGAAGTAAATGGAATGAATACAAATGACCCGGCCTTGGCCAGGCCTCCCCGGCCTCCCCCTGGAGGGCACGGCCGCCCAGGTGCCCTCTCCATGCAGGGTCAGTACCTGCTGGGGGGCCTGAGGTCCGGGGCCCGACCCACACTGTGCTCCCTACTCCCCATCCAGGGCCGAGGTCAGGCCCAGGGTCTGGGGATCCTTTAAAAGCCATGAGTCTGAATCTAATGCCATCACAGTTCTCCAAGTGCACCTTGCACCTGCTCGCCTGCTCCACCTAATACCCCTCCCGGAGAGACCGGGATGCTGCCTTCTCGTCAATGACTTCTCACTGGCCTTCCTGGGCCAGGGAGCCGCTGGGAGGCACCGAGGTGACCCAGCCAGTCCCCGATCCCTGCTGGGTTCCTGGTCTCGCCTTCATTTGCTCAGTCGCTGACCACCCGCTGCTGGGTGCCCACCGGGGCCCAGAGAAGGGCTGGGCAGCAGACACCCCTGGAGAGGTAGCCCGGGTGTGTGCCAGGGACAAGCCCGAGGACAAGAGGCACGTGTGAGGGTGGAGGGCCACAGCAGCTGGGCACAGGCGGGCACAGGGAGGCCCCAGGGCGGTCAGGCCCCAGGAAAGTCCCTGGCAGGGCTTGAGAGGTCTGGATGGCAGGGGTGCCGCTGCCCCACCAGGGACCCGGCCCCCGCATGCCAGCCCTTCAGACGGTCGCTGGGCCCTCACCCACCCCATTGGCCCCTGGCTGCACCAGCTGCTCCCTGAGGATACTCTGTGGCTCCGGGGTCTGTGTCCAGCCCTCTGGCCGGTGGTGGAGCAGGCAGCTCAGAGCCTCCGTGGTTCTCACCGGCACCAGGCTCTGGTTCGTTGCCGTTGTTTAGTCGCTCAGTCGTGGTCGACTCTGCGACCTGGTGGACTGTAGCCCGCCAGGCTCCTCTGTCCACGGGATTCTCCAGGCAAGGATACAGGAGTGGGTTGCCATTTCCTTCTCCAGGGGGGGATCTTCCTGACCCAGGGATCGAACCTGGGTCTCCTGCGTTGTAGAGGATTCTTTACTGCTGAGCCACCTGGGAAGCCTGGGTTCTTGTTCACCCAGTAATTTTTCTCATCCATTCCTTCTACAGCCAAATGCCTCAGGCCACGACCAATTCTAGGATTGCCTGCAAAATGCTGGCAGGTGTTGGGGAGCCATGTGGCTCCCAGGGGACCTGGCGGTTTGATAGGAATGCTTCCAAGAGGAACAGAAGTTTCCCCAAAACTAAGCTGCACCCAGTAACCCTGGCTGTTAATCCTCAGCTTAACTTACGAAGACAGACAGAATTTTCCAGGCAGGTGGATGGACAAGAGCCATACCTTCCAGTGGGCCTCTGAGTGCTGCATGAACTCCAATCCTTCCTGGACCTCCGCTCTCATCTCGTGAATGTGCGCAACGGTGTGCACCGACCATGCGTCCGTCGGGTTAATGGATAAAGCCTACGTGGGTGCGGAGGGGGCGGCAGGAGGACAAATTAACGTGATGCGTGAGTCGGTCCACCTGGGGACAAGGCGTGCCAAGTGCGGGGGCGCCGGGGCCTGGGCTCTGCCCCAGAGTAACGCCCCAAAGACCGGCCCGTGAACCGCACGCTGGATGCTGCCAACGAGGGCGTCAGTGCCCACTTCACGGATGGGGACACTAAGGCGCAGGGAGGCTGAGTGACTTGCCCAGAGCCACACAGTGGGGCGGCAGTGGGGTCTTTCCAAAGCAGGGCTTATCCAGCCCCTTCGCCCCAAGCCTCCGGTACACAGCTGAGTCACGTGCAACACGCCGCCCAGCGTCTCCACCTTCCTCTCGGGGCTGCCATGGAGGCCAGTGGACACTGAGTGTGCACGGACTCCGGGGGCTCTCAGCTGCCCCTCCCAACTAGTACACACCCAAGGCCACACACAATCAAGGCCCACAACACGCAAGGACCACAGGTGTGGCTTTCCAGGCTCGTGCTGATACTGCTAGTAATAGCGACAGCCACTCACAGGACTGGTGGACTTGCCAGAGACAACACGGCAGAGGGATGTGAGGCTACTGGGCGCCTACTGAGCCCGGCACGGGGCAGTAAGCCGAGCTTCCCCGCGACCCTGGGGGCCACCCACACGGGTCCAGACCCCCCACACCCAACCACGGGCCCCCCCAGCCCTGCCACCTCGGTTCCCCCGTGCCTTTCACCTCTGCCCCTGGCCTGGCCCCTGCCAGGTGGTCTGCGCTGCAGCGGGCGGTGTGAAGCCCCACTGCACGCGCCCGTCCGGTCTGCGTGGGGACAGAGAAGGGGCCCGCCTGCAGGGATGCCGGGGGCCTGGGGCGGAGCCCCACAGGACCGGGATGCCGCGGGAGACCCGGGGGTGCAGCACGGGGCCGGGGCTTAGGGCAGGGGCTGCTCTCACCCCCTGTGGGGATCGTGGCCGCCCTCCCCGCTGACCTGCTTCCCCCACAGTTTCCTGGGGCAAAGTCCGCCTGGCCAGGGTGACCTGGCCCTGCTGTCCCCAGACTTTGCTCCCAGCACCCGGCCCTCCCGCCTCCGCCCTAAGCCCCGGTCTATCAGTGCTCAGTCTATCAGCCAGCCCGGGCCTGCCTCTCCCCTTCCCCACTGCCGCCCTTGGCTCTTTCTGCCCTAGGGGTTCAGCCTGCAGAGGAGGCCCGGGTGTCACCACCATGAAGCCTCTCCTGATCCCAGAGGAGACTGTGGAGCCTACTCTCAGTTTCCAAGAAGCCTGGCCTTGCCCAGTACCTGTCTGTAGTGGACTGCTGCTGGAGTCAGCGTGTAGGCGCCCACAGGAGAACAACTGTGAAGGGAGGGAAGGGGGCCCCCACATCACCCCTTCCTGCTCCTGCGGTTGTGACCCTTCACCTTTTGGTCGCCCTCTGACTTTCTGAACCATCCTGCCACCCACAGGTGCCCACACAGATGGCGCCCTGCAGGAGGGCCTAATGCCAAGGTGTCCAGGGGACCTTCCTGCAGCCGGCCCCCTGGGAGGTGACGCCTGGTCCCCCAGCACAGAGCCAAGAGTACCATGAAGTCCCCTGTGTCCCCCGCTCAAAGCCCTGACTCGGGACTGCATCACAGACCCTGTCACCTCCTGTCAAGTCCCGCCTCTATTTGTGAGCCCGGAGGTCTGCAGAGACCCATGTGCCCTGTGGCCCCAGGAGGGCACCACTGCCCCCTGGGGAGGGGGAGGGTGCTGGGAGCCCTCCAGGGCAACGTCTGGGGGACGAGCCCTGCTGGGAGCTGGGGAGCAGGTCTGTCCAGGCAGCATGGATGGTGCTCAGGCAGCCTGGGGGAGCTTGGCACTGCCTTCTGTGGGCTAGGCGGCCTTGGCCTTGGCCTCCCAAAGCCTGGCTGCTCTCCTCTGAGTGACGAAGGGCTCAATGCCTCATGGCATTGCATCCAGCAGATGGACCGGGCATGTTCAAGTGAGGGCCAGCCCTGAGCCAGGCCCAGGAGCGGCTGTCACTCCCGGGTACATGGTGGTCCCACCCCGGGCCTCAGTCTCTACTCTTGGGAGGGGAGGCGCTGGAGGAGGGGCCTCTGAGTCAGAGAAGCAGAAGCCCTGGGGCCTGCAAGCCAGGGTGTCCAGGGTGCTGCCAGGGTAGCGGCCAGCCAATGTGCCCCAGCACAGAGGGAGGGGCCGGGCCTGCGGGAAACACTTAGCATCCCGCCCAGCTCTGTGCCCTTGGCTGCGGCTCCCTCTGGTGGAGGTGGTACACCTCCAGCAGGCCCCAGTGCCAGGTCAGGGCCCACCAGAAGCAGCCTGATGAGATACAATTTATATTTTAAGGCAGGACAAGAAAAATTAAGCATAAGATCCTCCCTGTGCTTGTTCGGGCCTCTTCCCTGGCTCCCTGATAAGCAGTGCACGTCTGCATCACACATTAACCAGAGCTCCTCAAAGAAGGGAGTGCCTGCTCAGCCCTAGAGATGGAGTCTTCCCTCTCTTCCGACGCTAGCAGCGTAAGTTCTTCAGAGAACTCTGCCCTTTCGCAGCTCTGCAGCGGGGCATGGTGACTCGCTGCTCACTTTGTTCGTGCTTATCCAGACTGCGTGTGCTTGGTGGCCTTTAGGGAAAATATCAGGATGTCATTTCGATGTTCGGTCCTTAGTCTCACAAAAGTAAGTGACTGTACCTTCAAGTTCTAACAGGCGGAACAGTGCTCAGAACTGTCTGCTTCCCGGTTTACAATCCTCAGTTTGGCTCGAGTAAAATTCCCTTTCTTTCCTTCTTAACTTGATAGTTCAGTGGATTTTGGGCCACAAGCCTCACTCAGCACCTCACGGTCCCCTCCCAGAGGCTTGGTGCTATCAGCGACGCTTAGAAACCTGCGGTTCCAGGTGGGAGAGGCAACGCTGACACCCACTTCCCACCTACACAGTCTGGGTCCAGAACACACCCGGGGGGCCCTGGAGACATGGAGCCAGGGTACACAGAGCCGCCAGGCCGTACGGCCCAGAGGGGGAGGGGCGGACGGAGCCCCACGGGCCTTCCCCACCTGGGCGAGGTGGCTCTGCAGACCCGAGGGGCACAGGTGGCCAGAGGGAGCTGCCCTCTCTGTTAACACACGGCCTCCCCGCAGGAAATGGGGTGCAGAGTCGGGGGCCGAGCCTGGCCTGCTCTGCGCCCCGACACCGCTCCCCTCGGGCACTCCCGCACCTCGGGAAGGGCCCACCTACCTCTTTGGCGAGCTTTTCCGCCTGATCGTAGAGGTTGGTTTCCATCAGTCCGAAAGAATAGATGCCTTTCACATAGCTGGAAACAAACAAAAATTATTATTTCTTAAAAATGGATGGGAACCATTCCACCCGTGACACGGCGGGTGCAGGGCTGCGTCCCCCCAGATGGTGTGTCTGGACACATGCCCTACGTGGAATTCGAATCTTTGCAGCTCATTATCAAGATCAAGTTAAGCTGAGGTCATCCTGGATGAGGGTGGGCCCCAAACCCAATGGCTGGTGTCCTTATAAGACAAAGGAGAGGGATGTTTTGGATACAGAAGACACTCAGAGACACACACAGTGGACAGACAGCCACGTGGAGACGAAGGCCGAGACTGGAATGGCTGCAGACTTGCCAGTCCCCACAGTCCCTGGAGCCAATGCCTCCCTCCTCCGCCCCCTCTCTCTCCCTCTGGGTGAGTGCAAATAACATAGATATAGATATACACATCCTGGGTTTCCCTCGTGGCTCAGTGGTAGAGAATCTGCCTGCCAACGTAGGGGACTCGGGTTGGATCCTGGGGTCAGGAAGATCTCCTGGAGGAGGAAATGGCCACGCACTCTAGTATTCTTTCCTGGAGAATTCCATGGACAGAGGAGCCTGGCGGGCTAAGTCCGTGGGGTGGACACAAAACTTAGCGGCCAAGTAACAATAAACACATGTCCTGCTGGTTCCGTTTTCTGGAGGGCCCTGACACAGCCCTGCAACCTCTCAGTCCTCTTGCCCTTCACAACAGTCCTGCGATGCAGACGCAGTGGGGGTGCGCCCGTGTGGTGGCCCCTCGGCCTGCTCACAGGTAGTCCATGCCTCCCTCTGCTCCCAGCCCGTGGTGGCGCTGCGCTTCCTGGCCTCCTGTGGGGGTGACTGGATCTGGCCAGCGACTCAGAGCACTTCACTCTGAGCACTGATGCCATGCGAGTCCCCCAGGAGAGCTCTCCTTCCTCTCAGCAGCTGGCGTGTCCAGAGAGTAGTGGCTTCACCAGCTGGGATCCCAGAGGGAGACAACGGCATGGGCCCCGAGGCTCCGCCTGCCTCTGACAGACATGTATCACGAGGGAGAAGCTCGTCTTTCTCGTAATAAGAAGTGGAGTAAAAGACCTAGAGGATGTTTGTTACTGCAGCAAAGACTACGTCGTGCTGACTGATACATAACGGTATTCATTCCCAGGATGGGATAAAGATCAGATGAAGATGTGAAGCCTTTTCACTTTTTGTTTTCTGGCTGAGACTTGTGGCGAAACCATAGTTCCCTGACCAGGGGTCCAACCCAGGCACAGAGGCCAAAGCCCTGGGCCACCAGGGGACTCCCACCTTTCACTTCAGAGAAACAGGAAATAGCAGCAGCAGTCTCACGAGCTTCAGGGCAGAGGAGAGAGGCTGAGACAGGAATGATGTGACTCCTAGCGGGCACCGACCTGCTCAGGGAGATGTCGGGCGTCCAGAAGGGATAAACTCGAGCCACAGAATCTCGCATCTGCTCCTGGTAGCCCAGGTAAAAGTAGGCATCGTGGGAAAACTTCAGGGCCAACATGTCTGTTGGGTGGTCCTGGAGAATCTGCTCCCATAGCTCACAGGCTTTCGGGAAGTTCCTGGAAGCCAAGAGAAGTGTCTCAGCAACCCCGAACTCAGTTCACACACGGCGAGTGGAAGGGGCTTCACTTCCCGCCAGGGTCACGGCTTGCACTGAGCTGCTTAAAATACACAGGCACGTTTCTGTGTCAGGCTGTGGCTCAGAAAATGCAAAAGCCAGTGGGATGGTTTACTTTCTAATTCAAGCAAACAAACAAAAAAACTGGTTTCACAAGTTGCCAATCCACATGAGACCGTGTACCAGGTGTGGGGAGTCTGAGAGGTGGATTTCCGGCCCTGGGCTGACATTCACACTGATTCCCCAGGAAGACAGTGAAGGGCAGGGCAGCCTGGTGTGCTGCAGTCCGTGGGGTCACGCGGAGTCAGACACGACTTAGCGACTGAACAGCAGCGACACCAGGAAGGCCGGGACGTCACTGCTCAGAACTCCTATACCGTCAGCTCCGGTCACCCGGGTCTGCGGGCACCTCCCCTGCACGAGCAGACACACGGGCTGTCCTGGGGCCACAGGACACACAGGGGCACAGGTGGGAACCAGGGGGGAAGGGGGCAATGGGCAGATGCTCACCTGGTGCGTCAGGACCAGGAGTCTAAGGGCCAGAGTCTTCCTCTCTCTTTTATCTATTTCTTTACTGTGATCCTATTATTTTTGATGTTGTCATCCAGTCGCTAAGTCGTGTCTGACTCTTTGTGGCCCCATGGACCGTGGCAATTATTTTTGTAACGAAAATAATAACCAACTTATTCAATGGAACCAAATAAGCTGCTTTGAATGTCAGACTAGGGATCTGAACCGACTGTGCCCTCGGTCAGCTGAGGGTACAGCGGCACACAAGGCGCGGTTCTCAGTCAGACGCGCACGGGAGGCAGGGCGGGCATCACCCCGCCCCTTCTGCACAGCGCACGGGAGGCAGGGCGGGCATCACCCAGCCCCTTCTGCACAGCGCTGGGGAGGCAGGGTGGGCATCACCCAGCCCCTTCTGCACGGCGCTGGGGAGGCAGGGTGGGCATCACCCAGCCCCTTCTGCACGGCGCTGGGGCAGCCTGCGGCATTGGCCAGCGAGCGTGGCCCTGGAGTGCCAGCCCCCGGGCCAGGGAGGCCCCTCACCCCTTGGCAAAGGTCTCTACTGCAGACACGTGCAGCTGCTCCCGGTGGGTCAGGGGCTGGGTTTTGGAAATCTCCACCATCGTCTTCACGGCCGCATCCAGCTCTTTGTCCAGCCTCACGGAGCTTCCGGTGCCAATCAGCACAAGGCCATTAGCGATGGCGTGGCCCATGGCTGGCGAAAAGTGGGAAAAGAGCTGGTGATTCAGATGGTCCTGCCCAGCCCAGGCAGGCCCCGCAGGTGAAATAAACACCCCGCGTCCCAGGAGGAGCAAGTCAGGTGGCCTTAGGCTGTGTCCCCACCAACAGCGCAAAGCTCAGGTCCTCACCATGCGCGTGGAGGTGCAGCAATCCTAACATATCCTGCACGCCCGCCCTCCGAACACTTTTCCAGCCAGGACACTCCAGGGAGCACAAGTGTGTGGGTCGCCTGTGGCCCCACCACCAGGTGAGCTGGTCAGGGGCTGCCCCAGGCACTTCGGAAGCCCCTCTGCTTCCTTCATCAGCTGCTACTATCCCAGCCACCAGCACAGGTCCTCCCAGGGCCCAGTAGATGCTGTCGGGGGGCTGGCCCCCAGAGCACAGAAGCCATGATGGTGTCTTGGCTGCCTTCCTGCGCTGAGAACTTGGCGGCTGAGAAAGACTGGAGTGGGGGTGCCTTGCGGCCCTTGCAGCAGTCTTGCTGGCAGGTGTGCGGGCCCCCAGGCCCCACCTGGGCTTGCCAGCCCCCACCCTGACAGAGGAAGGATGTCCACTGGTGTTTCAAACTCCAGTCCCTAGCCCGGGTCTGGGACCTAGGACCCAACCAGAGTGCTCGGACCACATGTGGCCCCCACGTCTGACCTGGGACCAGGGTCTGCTCAGAGAGCCTGAGCCCACGCCCAGAGGCTAGCTCCCCTGACAGCTTCCTTCATCCCCTGTTCTGCGCCCCTTGCCCTCAGTGGGACCTGGCCATGGCAGGGGGTGGCGGCAGGGATGAGGGGAGGAGTCCCTGCTGCCCTCCCCTCCTCAGCTCTTCCCCCAGCCCAGAACCTTACCCAGGCTGGGGCTACCCTGCTGGGGTTCTGGAATGCACTGGGCTGACCCCCATGCCTGCCATGCACATGGCTTGCCTGTGACCAAAGCCCCTGTCCCCAGGTCAGTCTCCCCTGCCCCAGCCTCTCTAAGGGAGGCCTCACTAGTATGCAGAGAGGCTGCAGAGGCCACTTCTTGTGTTTCAGAGGGTTCCAGGCTTTGGATTGAGACAGCCGTGTCTGATCCCAGATCCCCAACTACCAGTTGGGTAGCTTTGGGTGTATTTCTTACTCTGTCTGAATCTCAGTTTCCTCATCTGAGAAATGGGATCAGAGTCTTCCTTGCAGAATTAATGTACAATTAAGGAAAACGTTTGAAAGACACCTTCTATCGAAACTGGCATCTTTATGGGAGCAGCTGTTATTCCCAACACAGTGCTGACTGTGATCTTCCCTTCCTCCCAACCTGGTCACTAGCACAGGCCTGCCCTCTGCGGCCCAGCTGAGGTCTGTACTCAGAGAACCAGTAAAGGGCTGGACTCATGAAACATGGCCCTCAACCCAGGGGAAGGAAGCATCACTCACCGAAGGTCGGATCTGCCGCTTTGAGCTTTGACAGGCAGCCCTCAATGCCACCAAGGCCCTGGTCGTTGGTCCATTTTACATACTGAAATTTAAAAGGTGAAACAAAGCTGTCCCAAGGGAGCTTTTAGTCCATGTAAATGAAGGCATGTATCTAAACCTTTTTTTTTTCTTTCTAGAACACTGAGTATTTTCTGGACCTCAGCTCAAAGAAAATGTAGCTGGGTGCATCTCAGATGAAGAGACTTAATAGATGTAACTCAAACCACATTTTCGAGGGCCAGTGAGGCCTCTGTGTCCAAAAATGACACATCTAAAGGAAAGTCCTTCCTGACCGGTGACCTGCCCGCAGTGTCAGCCTCGTCAGCCTCAAGAGGGCACTTGACATTTGGGTACTTGTATTTATTCTTTTTAGAAAAGAACCATAGTAAACATCCACTATAGAGACTTAGGAAGGGCTTCCCGGGGCGGCTCAGGGCTAAGAATCCTCCTGCCGATGCAGGGGACACGGGTTCGATCCCTGGTCCATGGTCCAAAGGCCGTGGAGCAACTAAGCCCATGTGCCATAATCATTAAGCCTGTGCTCTATGCTCTAGAGGCCACGCTCTGCAACAAAAGGAGCCATTGCAATGAGACGCCCCCGCTAGCTGCAACTAGAGAAAAGTCTGAGCAGCAGTGAAGACCCAGTGCAGCCAAAAGTAAATTTAAAAATATATTAAAAGAGAAAAGAGGAAGAGGCGCACAAGCTAAAAGATCAAACTTATCCTAATTCCCCTGGTGTCTCGGCTGGTAAAGAATCCGCCTGCAATGCAGGAGACCCTGGTTTGATTCCTGGGTCAGGAAGGTCCACTGGAGAAGGGACAGGCTCCCCGCTCCAGTATTCTTGGGCGTCCCTTGTGTGGCTCAGCTGGTAAAGAGTCTGCCTGCAATGCAGGAGGCCTGGGTTCGATCCCAGGGTTGGGAAGGTCCCCTGGAGAAAGGAAAGGCTACTCACTCCAGTATTCTGGCCTGGAGAATTCCAGGGACTGTACAGTCCATGGGGTCTCAAGAGAGTTGGACACGACTGAGCGACTTTCACTCTCACTTTCACCCTAATCTCATCTCATCGTCGCTCTTGACAATTTGTTTCCAGTCTCTCTGTTTTAATTCCTCCTCACTGATCTGGCTGTACTGGGTCTTAGCTGTGGCAGCGGGACCTTTTACTTGCAGCACTGGAGCTCAATGGCAACAGGTAGGATCCCCGACCGGGGATGGAGCCCGGCCTAGCACCGGGAGTATGAAGCTGTAGCCACCAGACCACCAGGAAAAATCCCTTACCGCCTAGTTTTTAAAACTCTGTGGGATGTTCCTGGCGGTTCAGGGGTTGAGATTTGTGCACTTCCAACGCAGGGGGTGCATTTCCAGTTCCACCCCTGCTGGGGGAGCTAGGATCCCACATGTCTGGTGGCCCAAAGCCCAAAATATAAAACAGAAACAATTCTGTAACAAATTCAATAAAGACTTTAGAAATGATCCACATCAAAAGAGAAATCTTAAAAAAAAATCCTAAAACCATAATAATGCATTAGATTTTAGAATGTGCTCTATCTGATATCCAACCTCCATCTATACAGAATTAGCACGTGGTATTTTAACAAGACACAGGAGAGTGGGCACAGAGACAAGGACGCAGGGGACAGCGTACACATTGGCAGGGGTTGGAGCGTGGGGCTGCACTGAGGAATTTTTCCTGTAACAAATCACGCTCTGCAAAAGCCAAAAGGGGAAGGGGACACACAGGTAAAGAGCTCAGAGGCACATGGCGCAGCCCCTGGGCAAGCCGACAGCCTCTCCCCGGTTGTCTCTTGGCTGGCCCTTATGTCTCTAGCAGCTTCCTTGGTCCTTATGCTACACGGATGCAAGCAGTAGGCAGCGGCCTTCCTGCTCTTGGAAGAGCCCGCCCTAATTTTCCATTGAGGTGTGCAGACCCAGGTGCATCCTGTCCCTCTTAACTCACTGCAGGAGTCAGCCCCACTCTCCAGGCCTCAGCTCCCCTGCCTGTCAACCAAAGCATCTGGACCTTATCTCTGAGACGCTCCTAGTTCGAAGACTATAGGCTCCTTCACTGCAGTTAGAAATGACCGGTGATACGGTGGAAGGTCTTAGAACAGCCACAGGTGGAACAGTATATTCACAGATTAGACCCAGGAGAGGAGAGAGGGAGGGCTCACATCCTAAATGGAGGAGCTCCACACCAAAAACCCCAGCACCCTCATAGACCAATGCCCGCCGCCTGGAGGACCTCCCAGCTATGTCGTGGGGCAGCTGGAACTGCTCCCCCATTCTGAGGATACAGAGGACATGGATTCTATTGCACTGGATTGCTCAAGTCTGCATGCAGCTTAAAAAGCATCCATGGCTTTCTGAGCCACTGACTTGGACTTGGGAGAGGCCTGAGCCATTGGTCCAGTGCAAGGATGCTTCAAAGCATCATGAAGGTCCCCAGGAAGTCTTTCTACACTCGAGTTTACCAGGGTACAATAACTCTGGGTACGAGTGGGGTTAACGGGCTGCAATGTTTATAAAATCAGGATAAAGTGGGAAAGCTTTGAAAGCTTCCAGTGCCATGCCTGTATGCAGTCACCACTGACCAGCTCTACTTGGACAGCACATCGGATGAAAGGCAGTTCGGCTGTAACCTTAAGCAAGCTATGCGGATGGAAGCTAGAGATCACTGTGCCTGTGTGGAAGCATCATGTCCTCGTGGCGCAAATAAACGCGGCTCTAAGACACACCAAACATATATCTCATGAACATAAAAACCATTCACCAATTTAAGAAACCTCCTCTTGGATCTTTACAGACGGAACTGCCCCTTCCCTCTGCAGGCGTACCTGGGTCAGGGTGGCATCAAACAGTCTGCAGGCCTCGTTGCTTGTGGTTGAGAGCGGCAGCCGGGCATCCTTCCATGCCTGTACACATCAAGAAGCCGTCTTATTCCTTGTAGCCTTTCCAAGGAGCACACATGAGCCTCCACCCCCAAACCCCGAAGGTGCTGATGCCTGTACTCTGCAGGTATGGGCCTGGAGAAGCCCCATCCTTGTGGGCCAGGTGCGGACTCCCAGATTTCATAGACGGTGCAGTTCAAAGAGAGTTGAATCCTGGGTGGGGCCATCCCTAAGTAACTGCCAGGGACTACTGAGCAGCCAACTGCCCTCAGGCAAGCTCCTCCCTCCCTCTGACCTTTGGCCCCTCTGTGATATGAGGCTCTGGAGGATACCTGGGTGACCGGGACATATCCCCCAGGGCTCCCACGCTCAGCAAGGGGGAGGCACTCATCAGGCTGCAGGGGGTGTGCCAGGGCAAAGGAGGGGCTAGAGTTGGAGTCCAAAACCAGGGGCTGGTCCTTCTCCCTGGCCTGCAGGGTGCCAACCACCAAAGCGATTCCTCTCACTCCACTTTTCAGTCAGACATTAGGGAACACCTCCAGCTCTCAGAACTCTGCACTGTAGTGGCGGCCCAGGCATCCTGCCATGGGCACAGGCCGCTCCCCTTACTCCCGGAGCACAGCCGGCGACCCCTCCAAGTAACAGTGGGGGCAGGTCCCCTCGCTCCTCCTCCTCGGCTCCCCTCCCCAGCGGGCCCCAGACGACACTCTCCACTGCCCGGCCTCCCCTCCGTGCGACGACGGGGTTGCTGGGCTACGCTGTTTAAGAGGATCTGGGGTCGCCGAGGGGCCGGGCCTCCTGCCACAGAGCTCTCGGTGGTGGGGCGCACCGGAGTATCCTCTGGTGCCGTCCGTGCGCCCAGGACGCCCGCGGGGCTGTCGGGGGGGCGCCCTGCCACCACCACACCCCAGGAAGCTCTATTCCTACCAGCCCACATGTCGCGGGGCCACCCCAGGGATGCGGGGCCGCGGGCGCTCGGCCGAGGGCGGCCTCCGGGTACCTGACAGTCGCGAAGCGGCACGGTGGCGGCCATGGTGCGGGTTCCGCGTCCGCGGTGCGGGCTCCACGACCTTCCGCGTGAGGGCGGGGTGTCGAGCCTCGGGGGCGGAGCTGGGGGCGGGACGGGGAGGTCTCCGCCCACTACTTGCTTTAGACACACCCGCCCTGCCCGGAGAGTTACCTGCCCGGAGAGTTACCCTCCCCAGGCTGGCAGCTTTGGTGTGAGCCCCCGCCTACCGAATCAGACAGGAGCCAGGGGCGGCAGGGGCGGAGGGCGGGCGTGGGAGGGGGAGTGGGATGAGGGACTCCCTCTCCATGGGAACCCTTTGAGAGGTGACTGCAGTCCCCTAGGAGGCAGAGGAGCCCTGCGGCAGGGGTCCCTTTGAAACTCTGGTGGGGCGGGGGGAGGGTGGGGGGGGTGGGGAGGGGAGGGGAGGGGGTTCCCAATCGTCGAAATGCGCATTCACAAAGGTCATTTTGACCTGAAGGCTAGCTTGCCCTGCACCCTCTCCAGGGTAGAGGTTGTAAGTGGCCGGGAGGGAAAGTGTCTTTGAGACCAAAAAAAGGTGATGTGACATTTCCCCTCCCCTCCCGCTCACCCTTGCAAGTAGCAGGGCTTTCTGGAGACCCTTGACCTGTGCTCCTGCAGGGCCTGGGTCCAGAGCTGGTTTGGGGTGCTAGGAGCAGCTTTGAACAAGTGGGACGAGGGACTGTGCTGTAAGGGCCCCAAGCCTGGGTGCCTCTGTCCTGGGTGTGGCCTGGACAGTGGCACAGGGCCTCACACTTAGACGGTTCCCATGCTCGCTCTAAAGCTCTGCTGTGGTCATCTTGAAATTCTTGACCATCTTTGAAGAAGGTTCCTACATTCTGATTTTGCACGGGGCCCTGAAAATCATGTAGTTGGTCCTCTGACAGCCAATGCATTAGCACGTGCATCTTTTCTGAATTCCTCACAGCTCACCACCTCCTCGGCCACTAACCCCAAACTGAGTCAGGACCAGCTCACTCGCATACCGAGTGCTCTTGCAGCAGGCAGGCCTGGGCCTTTGGTTTCCCTGGACCCCGCCTAAGAGGCCCCTGTACTTTCAATCCTGTCCACCTACAATCTATCTCCCTCACAGCAGGAGGATGCTTCCAACCTGGAAATCAGATCAGGCCCTTCCCCGCTCAAAACCCTCAAACACTTCCCCAACCCACTTGAGATGAAATTCAAATACACGACCATGGTCTCTGAGACCCAGCTTGCTCTGGTCATTGGCCGTCTCTCCAATGACATCTCCTACCACCTCCTCTCCTCTCTGCTTACTCAGGCCCCACTACTAACCTTGTCTCCTTCCTGCCTCCCTGCATTTGTACTTACAGTTCCCTGCCCTAGCTATGCCCTTCCCTAGCTCTGTGTGAGCCATGCTCCCTCATTTCACGCTGATCTGTTGGCTCAGAGGGCACCTCCTCGAAGAGGCCACCTCCTCGCAGAGGCCTTCCTCGATTCCCCACCTCACTGTCATTCTTATCTCTGTACCTGCCTTATTTGTCTTCATATCGCTTTTCACAGTAAAATCCCACATGGTATGTCATGGTTGGATTATTTTTGATTGTCTTTTACCCCCATTATAATGGAAGCTCCATGGGAACTAGGCCTAGGGCTAATGCCTAGGAAAATGCCCGGTATATAGTAGGTGCTTGAGAGCTGTCTAAAATGACCAATGTTAAATGAATTAATGGGGAACAAAAAGGAAAACAATCAGACATAACAGTGGATAATCAGAGAAAATAAAACAAAAACTTAGGTGACAGATCTAATCCAAACATATCAACACTTGCATGAGATGCTGAGCGGACTTATATGAAATGTTGATGGCCACTTGTTGTGCAGTCACTAAGTCCAGTCTGATTCTCTGCCACCCTACAGACTGAACCTCACAGGCTTCTCTGTCATTCACCGTCTCTCAGAGCTTGCTCAAACTCATGTCCACTGAGTCCGTGATACTATCTAACCATCTCATCCTCTGCCCTCCCTTTTCCATTTGCTTTCAATCTTTCCTAGCATTGGGTTCTTTACCAATGAGCTGGCTCTTTCCATCAGGTGACCAAATATTTTGAGTAGTCCTTCCAATGAATATTCATGGTTGATGGTCTAAAGAACTCAATTAAAAGGAATAGATCAACTGGATAAAACTGTAAAACTCTATTAAATGTTGCTTGTAAAAGAACACTATAAAATAAAGACATAAATAATTTGAGTGTAAATAAATGAAAAAATATATGCCACCTAGAAAATAAGCATGAGAAGGCAAGGGTGGTCATCTTATTTGACTTCATCCCCACCAACACCAACCCTGCCCTGTTTTATTCAGATATAATTGACAAATAAGATGGATATTTTCATATCAGGTAAAGGAGATTTCAAAACAAAGATTCTGACCAGAGATAAAGACATTTCATAATGATAATAGGGACAGTTCAGCAGGAAGACATAACAACAATTGTGTATCTACCTAATAAACAGAGCTCCAAAATATAGGAAAAATAAGTTAACAAAATTAAAGAGAGAAATACACAATTTCACAGTTGCAATAGGATATTATCTTCTCTCAGCAACTGCTAGAACTAGAAAAAAACTGCAGGAAAGATATAGATCTAAGGAACAGCACCACCCTTCTTGACTTGACTCCCAAACAGAGGACAGTAGAATACACATTCTTTTCAAGTGACATGGAACACACAGATGGACGCAAGACAGACCACACGGTAGATTTACACAAGTCTCAACTCGTTCAAAAAGGTAAAGGATCGCACAGAATAGTCTGTGACCATAACAACACTGAATTACAAATCAATAACTGTGAGGATTTTTACAGAAACTCTAAGAATCTGTAAGTGAAAGTGTAACTTGAATTGACAGGTCAGAGCCAAAGAGGGGAGATTAAACGACTGATTTCCTGGGCCGCAGGAACCCCACTGACCACGCTGACCCCAGGCCACCGAGGCCCCCGAACCCCACGCCCGCCGTGACCCCGGCCCGCGCCCCGGCCGCCCCGCGCCCGACGCGCCGTGTCCGTTGGCCCTCCGCCCTGCGCCTCCGACGCAGCTCGCACCGGGCGCTGCCATGGGGCCCGGGCCGGCTCTCCTGCTCCTGGGCCTGGGCCTGGGCCTGGGCTGTGGGCCCGGCCGCCCGCCTCCGCCCCCGGCTCCCGCGCAGGCGCCTGGCTCGCCGTCCCGAGACCGCCCCATCCCGACGCCCGCCGCGGCCCGAAGTGCCGCGTCCGAGACCCGGGCCCTCGTCCAGGCGCGGCGGCCGGAGGCCGCGCTCCGCTCGGTCAGGGCCTCCCGGGACCCCGGGGAGCGGGGCGCAGGCTTTGGCGGCCTTGGGGCCGGCCGCGCCCGCGTCAGCCTCCGGGCCCGCGCGGCCCCGGGCGGCGGCATCTTCCTGAGCGGCCGCCGCGGCCTCTGCCTGCCGGCCGGGCGGCCCCCGAGCCTCGTGCCGCGCTGCCTCCGCGCGCACGTCCAGCTGCGCGCCCGCCGCGCCCCCGCCGCCGCGCCCGCGCCGGTGGACCTGCAGCTGTCCGCGCCCGGCGGCCGGCTCTCCCTGCGCTGGCTGTCCCGCCTGCCGCGCTCGCTCGGGCCTCTGGAGTGGACCTTCCGCCTCGGGCTGCTCGGGCCCGCGGCCGCCGAGAGCCGCGCGTTGCCCCGTCCGGCTCTGCAGCGCGGCCGGCGGTCCTACCCGGGATTCGTGGCCCGAACCGAGTGTCCCACGGACGGGCCCACCCCGGTCGTCTTAGAAGCTGTCAGCCCGAACAGCTCAGAACCCACTGAGTCCTCCGTGTCCTGTCAGGTATTCCGACCGGGGCCTTGTAAATTGGACCCCGTGAGGATAAATAGGAACGACGATAGACCGGTGCGACTGACCAGGGACATGGAAGACACCTTCAATGCAACAGTCATCCTCTTCTGTCCCATCCAGGAGTACTATTATCGGGGTTGGTATATCTATTCCGTTCCTTATGTAGGGGCCGTGCCTGACTGGACTAAACCTCTGGAAAAGCCACCGGTCAAGTTTAGTAGAGGTTTCTTCGAGGTGACTATACCCCCATATTCTTTACCTTGGGGGGTGTATCTGTTTAATTTCTCGGTGGTTGTCAGAACGCGGGATCCCCAGGTTCCAGGGAAGAACGACTCAGACCGCATCTATGTCGTCATTTTTAGACGTCCCCTGAATGCTGTTATTTCAGGGCCTTCCAACATCACAATTAATTTCACAGATGGGGTGACTCTCAATGGAAATATGTCTTCTGATCCAGAGGAAACAGACCCTCTAGAGAAAGAGAGACTTAAGTTTCTCTGGTACTGTACCACAGACTCAAGAAACTATGATGGAGAAAACATAACAGTGATAAGCAAGGAAGTTTGTCTCCCGGAGCAGGTTGATCTCAAGTGGACATGGGCTTCTGGTCCTATTCTCACACTTTCTCCAGAAACACTTCAAGGCGGCCGTGTATATTTTTTCAGACTGGTGATCCAGAAGACCAGCAGGTCAGCCTTTGCTGATGCAACGGTGCACGTGCTTCAAGGAGAGCCGGTAGCAAGCACTTCATGCATTGAAAATTGTGACCAGGTTCTGGTTTTATCAGAGAGATTCTCGTTGTCTCTGGATTGCACAGGTTGTACAGCAGGCCGAGATGTCTATCGGTGGTCCATTCTGACGTCTTCAGGTCAGGAGGTGCCATTGGACTGGACGGGGCAAACTTCAACAGGACGGAATGGTGCTTATGTGTCTATAAAAGCTTTTGCTTTCTGGAATTTCAGGGAAGATAAGTTTTGGATTTCTCTAAATGCAGCAACTTGGAGTGGAGTCACCTTGGTCTTAAGATATCCTTTCGTTATTCACCATGTCCGTATAACCACAGACTGCAAAATTGTTCCAGAAAAAGGAATTTCCTTCATTACTCAGTTTGTTGTCATTTGTACTCATTTCAAGCATAAGAATATTGTTCTTACATATAAAATAATAGTTCCTGATGTACATGGTTTTGGTGAGATCAGTTCTTTGAAAGAGAATAACTTTGGATCCATCCTGTATTTGGGGAAGAATTCCACATCACCCCCTTCCTTTCTCCCTGTTGGTGTGTTGGACAGTCATTATGCCTTGAAAATAATTGCTCAGGCATATAATACCTCTCTGGGAGCTTTTTCTCAGGTGAACTTGTATGCCACTGTGCGGCCTCCCACTGACGTAAAGTCATCACCAACTGTGCTGGAGGCGTTATCCAACTTCACCATGGGACCAAATTCCTCCCTGTCTACTTTGCTTCAACAGCAGGATTTTCTAAATGCAAGTTATTTAATATACGTAGTAGCTTCTGTCTTGAATAGTATGAAAAGCGACTTAAGTCTGCAAGCTGACAAAATTAAAATCCGAGAACACCTTTTCAATCAGACACTCATTCTTCCTATAAACACTTTGGTGAATATTAGCCAGGTGGTCATGGCTGTTACTAAATTAACAGAGAAAACCTCTGAGATCAGTGCATTCTCCCAGAAACTGGCCACAGTGAGGTCTTGGCAAGCAAGCCAAGCCCTCCAAGATAGTCATCAGAGAGATAAGAGCATTTCTTCTGAGCAAATAGAAAGTGTGTGCATTGGAATATTAATAACCTTGTCTAACATCCTGAAACTGCTGGTTCATTATGAAGTCTTTGAAGAGCCTTTCCACGTTGTTGAATCTCTAGCAGACACGGTATTGGCTGTGAAAGTGCCGGAGAATGAGACCACTGCCTTGAGGACCTCCAACTTTAAAATGTATGTCAAGAAAACCGAAAAGTGGAATGTTACCAAGTTCTTCAGCACCCAGAAGCACTGTCAGAATTGTTTTTATCCCAGCCTAAATGTGAACAGCGTTCCTAGTCTGCCTGCCAGCGCTCCGATTTCCACGATGTTTTGTGAATTTGCGGATGACCCTTTCCCTTGGCTAAATTATGGGGAAAACATTTTGACCCAGGTGGTTGGATTCCGAATGACAGGAGTGGAGGCCACAGGTGACGTGATTGAGATTCCACCTGATGCAGTGGAAGTGTACCTCATCAGGAAAAACCTGAGCTTTGGAACTTTTAATCTCACGGTGGGACCCAGCTCAGAGCCTTATGCAGTGGATGAATCAGCGACAAAGACGACAGGGGCGTTTAGCTTTGTTGTGGACAGTACCGCAGGCAGGGACGTGTTGATCCACATCATGACAGACGTGTCCGTCTTGTTCACGGTGTCTGTTTACGCGGGCCGTGAGATCACACCCAACTCTTTTATGACCAGCTACCTGGTGCCCCATAAAATCCCTCCGATTGCCAATGAGAGTGACCTGTTTGACCCGGAGTGTGCAGTGAAGGAGGCCCGAGTGGTCTGCCTCCCCGCGGCCCTGGTGCAGGTCATAGCTCAGCGAACCGATTCCTCTGAGTGCACCATCGCTGTGGTTCTACAGGCACCTCGTTTTGTCCTAAAACCCAATAACAAGTTGGTGAGAATTTCTGTTTTCAGCAGTGAATGCTTGGACATGTTTGGGATCCAGAGCGATTGGAGAGAAGATACCTGCGCTGTGGGAGAGAAGACCACTTGGCAAAGAGTGCACTGTATCTGCAAGAACCCACGGCGGGCCAAACGGCAGCTGGATATAATCAAGCAGGCCAACCTTCGCCTGCGTACCCACTATTTGACAGCCAAGGTGATCGTGGTCCCTAACCCTGTGGACTTACGAGTGGAGACAGTCAAGAACGTCACCCAAAACCCTGTGACCCTCTTCACGGTACTTCTCATTATGCTGTTGTACTTGATCCTTGCGTTCTGGGCTTTGCACAGAGATGAAACGGACCAGTATCTTAGGGAACATGTGATAGTTCTCCTTGATAACGATCCTTATGATAATGTGTGTTATCTAGTCACTGTTTTTACAGGAAGCCGTTGTGGTTCTGGGACCAGGGCCAATGTCTTTATCCAACTGCATGGAACCGAAGGTAGCAGCGATGTGCACTGTTTAAGCCATCCACAATTTAGGACTCTCTACCGAGGAAGCATCTGCACTTTCCTCCTAGCGACGAAAAAGGACTTGGGTGACATCCATTCCCTCCGTGTGTGGCACAACAACGAGGGCAGGTCCCCTGAATGGTATTTAAGTAGAATCAAAGTGGAGAATCTGTTCAGCAGACACATCTGGCTCTTCATGTGCCGAGAATGGCTTTCTATCGGATCATCTTTGGACCGAACCTTTCAAGTAATGCCCCCAGATAAGCCTCTCAAGAAAATGGACTTTTTCCTCATAGATTTAAGTTACAAGCTGGGGAGAAGCCACTTGTGGTTCTCCGTTTTTTCTGGTGTCATTTCTACACCATTCAATAGGCTCCAGAGGCTGTCCTGTTGCTTAGCCATGTTGTTATCCACGCTTCTGTGTAATATTATGTTCTTTAGTCTAGAGAAGGAGATGGAAGCAGAGCCACAAGAGCAGAGGTACATCAGGTCAATGGTGATCGGACTGGAAAGTGCCTTTATTACCCTCCCTGTGCAACTAGTGATCAAATCTTTGTTCATGTATTCCCAGAGGAGACCTCAGGTGACTCTACATGAGGTCACTCCTCGGAAACATCCTTTGAAAGCACCAGCAAGGCAGCACTGGGAAGAACGATTGGGAAACTGGCATGCCTATGAAATTGACAAGGCAAGCTCCCAGGAGCCTGTGTCTAACAGACATCATGCAAAACCCAAGGGTTCTGTCAACGTCACCTCTAAAAGACAGCCCCCGGCCAAGCAAGCAGAAAGCCAAGGGTCTCCCATCAAAAGCAAGGTCTCCAGAACTCAAAGCAAGGTCTCCAGAAACCAAAGCAAGGTCACTCAAGCACAAAGCAAGTCCTCCAACATCCAGGGAAGAAATATAAACACCAATAACCCAAATATTGAAGACAACACAAATGTTTCTGATGAGCAGCCTCCCCAGCCAGGTTCAACAGCCCTTAAAGAGAAGACCAGAATGGTCCTGCCACAATGGTGTGTTTGTGTCGCCTGGCTCTTGGTTTTTCTTACCTGTGCAGTATCCTCCTTCTTCATCATATTTTATGGACTGACTTACGGCCTCGAAAAGTCAACAGCATGGCTGTTTGCATCGTTTTGTGCGTTCACTCAGTCAGTCTTTCTCGTGCAGCCATCTAAAATCATGCTCGTATCAGGCTACAGAACACGGAAGGCCAAGTACTGTAAAAACGTTTCATGGATTGGCAACAGCCGCTTCTCTGAGATCAAGCTGCACAACATTCGGAAGGACCCAGAAGAAATGGACAGACGCCACCGGTATGTCATGGAGCTCCGAAACTCGAGAATGTACCAGCCTCTCACCCAGGACGAAATCACAATATTCCAAAGAAAGAAGAGGATCAAAAGAAGAGCTTTCCTGTTCCTGAGTTACATCCTCACTCACTTCATCTTTCTGGCTCTCTTGCTGAGCCTAGTCACCATCCTACATCCCACTGACAGCTTTTACTATAATCAGTTTACTCGGGACCAGTTCTCTGTGGATCTGGCAGGCGTGACCAGGCTGGAAGACATCTATCAGTGGCTGAACAGGGTGCTGTTGCCTCTGTTCCACAATGACCCGAATCCCACGTTTTTCCCTGACAGCTCCTCTAAAATCCTTGGCTTGCCACTCATGAGGCAGGTGAGGGCGCAACCTGGAGAGATAATGTGTCTGCCGGCCAAGAAATTTGTGGAGGGCAGCCTCAAAGGAGAGATTCGCTGTCACCCCGAATATGGCATTGACCCAGAAGACACAAAAAACTACTCTGGGTCATGGAATAGAGTTAGTAAGCGGGACACTGACAAGACGACCAGAGGGTTTACTTATAGGCCTCCGGAGAAGAGGTGGGCGTACTCTTCCTATGGGCTGCTGCACACCTATGGCTCAGGAGGATACGCCTTCTATTTTTTTCCAGCAGAGCAGCAGTTTAATTCCACACTGAGGCTCAGCGAACTCCAGAAAAGCCATTGGCTGGATGAGAAGACGTGGTCTGTGATTGTGGAATTGACCACCTTCAATCCAGACATCAGTCTCCTCTGCAGCATCTCGGTCATCTTCGAGGTCTCTCAGTTAGGTGTTGTGAACACTAGCCTGAATGCGCACTCCTTCTTGCTCGCTGATTTCAACAGAAAAAACTCAGCCGACTCAGCAGAAAACTACTTGTACTTGGCCATCTTCATTTTCTTCCTTGCCTACACTGTTGATGAGGTTTACGTAATCACACAAGAAAGGACTGCCTATGTGCAAAGTGTATATAATTTGCTCAACTTTGCTCTAAAATGTATCTTTACCCTGTGGATTGTACTCTTTTTCAGGAAGCACTTCTTGGCCATCAGTATAGTTCAGGCTTACCGGTCGAATCCTGAGGATTTCATTCCCTTTCATGCAGTGGCTCAAGTAGATCACACCATGAGGGTGATTTTGGGTTTCCTAGTATTTCTGACGATCCTGAAGACGCTCCGGTATTCCAGGGTCTTTTACGATGTGCGTCTGGCTCAGAGGGCCATCCAGACTGCCCTTCCTGGCATCTGCCACATGGCATTGGTGGTGTCCGTGTATTTCTTTGTCTTCATGGCATTCGGGTACTTGGTGTTTGGGCAGCATGAGTGGAACTACAGTGACATGATCCATGCCACCCAGACAATATTTTCCTACTGTGTCTCAGCTTTTGAGAACACGGAATTTTTCAATAACCGGGTTCTCGGGGTCCTCTTCCTCTCATCTTTCATGCTGGTGATGATCTGCATATTGATCAACTTATTTCAGGCAGTGATTTTGTCAGCCTACGAGGAAATGAAGCAGCCCGTGTACGAGGAGCCCTCAGAAGAGGCAGAAGCCATGACTTATCTGTGTCGCCGGCTAAGATCTGCTTTTTGCTGCCTGTGCTTCAAACCCAGGGCAGAAGACGAGCCCAAGTTCTTCATCAACATGGTGTACGGGCAGCCAGAGAAGAACAGCCGCCACTACCTGGGGCTGAAGACCAGAAACATTAATGGGAAGAAAATGGTTTACCTCGTCGTGTGATCCATGGCAGTGTCAAGGCCCACAGGCAGGTTCCTCCAAAGGCTCGGTTTCTGGGGTCGAGGGGCGTTTCATGGCTCAGTTGTGTTTCCCACCCGTATTCTTCACAGTGCACCCCGCGTCTGGACGTGTCTGCAGCGGAGGCCTCCAAGCTTGGAACTTGAAAGGCGGGTCAAGGGCAGCATGGCCTCTGTGGAGAGAGGAGGGCGACCATCTGTGAGTCCGGGTTCATTTCCCTTTTTCTTAGAAGCTGCTGTCTTTGGCACCGACTGCAGTTTAGAGGGTTAGAGACCTAGATTTGGGGGAGGGAACTGAAAGGGCCCCCAACCTCATCTCAGCTTGTCAGAAGCAGCAGGTGAACGCTCCTGCTGTCCCGGTCCCCCTGTCCCCGAGGCTGGGAGGCCAGGGCTAGTGGTTGGGGGCAGAGCCCAGGTCCTTCGGCCCTGCTGGCCCTTCCCTTTGCTGATGGGGCTGCAGAGCCTCCCTGCCTCCTTACCCCCACCACACACACTCCAGCTGGGCAGGGTGGAGGGGCCTCATGAGGGGTCCCAGGAGTGGCCCTTGTGCCTGGAAATGGAGGGATGTGGACCAGGGCGCAGCAATCTGAAGCTTCCCATCTGCTCTTTAGGCCATTGCAAGTTATGGATGTAACGTGTTTCTGGCCAGGAGACATGACTTTTGTTAAAGAAGAAGGTGTGTGTGTGTGTGCATGCTGTCGAGCTCACACTGAAAGGTGGTAAATGTTCTATGTCATGAGTGTAGCCGTCTCTCTCTCCAGGATTTGGGCTTTTGTTTATTGATGGCCTGGTGGCTTGTTTAGAACACATTGTTTAAGAAAATTGTTAATGGCTCCTGTGTTTTCAACCCAAAGCATGTTCCTTCATGAAAATGTCATGCAAAGCTTCATCAGAATTAAAATATGATTCCTCTATGAGGCCTGCAGTGATTTCTGTGAGAGGGGCAGTACACAGATGGCACCTGCCCTCGAAATGCAGTGCCAGCAAAGGGGAACGAAGCGCAGGTGTGACTGCTTTGACCCGACTGTTTATCACTTGCTTGGCGCCCTGATGGTGCTCACTCAGCTGCACTGCATGGCCATAGCACTTCGCACCTTGGCAGGTAGGGGCACGTGTACATGTAGAGGCCTTCTCTCCCTTCGTCCCTGGGGTCGGGGTGGTCTTCCTGCCAATTAGACAATAGTCTTTCTGACTCACCCAAGACCACCCAAACTGTCATGATCAAATGCCCAGTTTTGTGTTTTCTAACTTCCCTGGTGGGAGTTCACAGGTGTGGCTAGGTTCTGGTCAGCTGGTGCTGGGTGATGTGCAGATTCTGCATAGCACTTCTTATTGTCACCCAACTGCCACCCGTACATTTTTTAGAACCATGGCCTTGCCCAGTAACCGTATGGGACTGGTGCTGGGGTCAGAATGTCCGACTCTTGAGAACCCATGGACTGTAGCCTGCCAGCCTCCTCTGTCCTTGGGATTCTTGAGATAAGAATGCTGGAGTGGGTTGTCATTTACTTATCCAGAGGATCTACCCGACCCAGGGATTGAACCTGGGCCTCTAGAGCTGCAGGCAGATACTTTACAGTTGAACCATCAAGGAAGCCCTCAGGAGAACAAGTGTGAAAGGAGAGAGAAGGCCCCCACATCACCCCTTCCTGCTCCTGGCAGTTGTGACTCATTTCAGTCACCCTCTGACTTCCTGAACCATCCTGCCACCCACAGGTGCCCACACAGATGGCGCCCTGCAGGAGGGCCCAATGCCAAGGTGTCCAGGGGACCTTCCTGCAGCCAGCCCTCTGGGAGGTGACACCTGGTCCCCCAGCACGGAGCCAAGAGTACCATGAAGTCCCCTGTGTCCCCCGCTCAAAGCCCTGACTCGGGACTGCATCACAGACCCTGTCATCTCCTGTCAAGTCCCGCCTCTATTTGTGAGCCTGGAGGTCTGCAGAAATCCATGTGCTCTGTGGCCCCAGGAGGCCACCACTGCCCCCTGGGGAGGGGGAGGGTGCTGGGAACCCTCCAGGGCAACGTCTGGGGGACGAGCCCTGCTGGGAGCTGGGGAGCAGGTCTGTCCAGGCAGCATGGATGGTGCTCAGGCAGCCTGGGGGAGCTTGGCACTGCCTTCTGTGGGCTGGGCGGTCTTGGCCTCCCAGAGCCCGGCTGCTCTCCTCTGAGTGACGAAGGGCTCAATGCCTCATGGCATTGCATCCAGCAGATGGACCAGGCATGTCCAAGTGAGGGCCAGCCCTGAGCCAGGCCCAGGAGCGGCTGTCACTCCTGGGTACATGGTGGTCCCACCCTGGGCCTCAGTCTCTGCTCCTGGGAGGGGAGGCGCTGGAGGAGGGGCCTCTGAGTCAGAGAAGCAGAGGCCCTGGGGCCTGCAAGCCAGGGCGTCCAGGGTGCCGCCAGGGTAGCGGCCAGCCAGTGTACCCCAGCACAGAGGGAGGGGCCAGGCCTGCGGGAAGCACTTAGCATCCCGCCCAGCTCTGTGCCCTTGGCTGTGGCTCCCTCTGGTGGAGGTGGTACACAAGAGAAGGCCTGGCCAGCAGGCCCCAATGCCAGGTCAGGAAGCCAGCCTGCTGAAATAAAACTTACATTGAACATAAGGGGCTAAACTTCTTAGGACGATCTGTGGTCTCTGAGCGGCCAGGACACGCCCCGTATTTCTTGGGGCCTGGCTGCACTGGAGAGTCCACTTGTCCCTTCTGTGTGCCCAGGACCCGCACTCATCTCTTGGGGACCTCGCCCTCTCTGGTCCCCAGGAAGGTCGGATCGCACTGCCACCCGCGCGCTCCAGGCAACCCCGGGGATGCGGGTCCGCGGGCGCTCTGCCGAGCGCGTCCTCCGGGTACCTGACAGTCGCGCAGCGGTGAGGTGTCAGCCATAGCGCGCGCGCGTTCCGCGCCCGGGGTGCGGGCTCTGCGCTTCGCCGCGACCTTCCGCGTGGGGGCGGGGTGTCGAGCCTCGGGGGCGGGGCGGCCCCCGCCCACTACTTGCTTCCGACACACCCGCCGCGCCAGGAGGGTTACCCTACAGGCTGGGGAAACCCAGGGCCACCCCAGGCTGGCAGTTTTGGTGTGAGCCCCCACCTACCCGATCAGACAGGAGCCAGGGACGGCAGGGGCAGAGGGCGGGCGTGGGAGAGTGGGTGGGATAAGGGAGTCCCTCTCCATGGGGACCCTCTGAGAGGTGACTGCAGAGTCCCCTGGGAGGCAGAGGAGCCCTGGGGCAGTGGTCCCTTTGGACAACAAGTGGGACCAGAGGCCGTGCTGTAAGGGCCCCAAGCCTGGGTGCCTCTGTCCTGGGTGTGGCCTGGACAGTTGCACAGGGCCTCACACTTAGAAGGACCCCATGCTCGCTTTGAAGCTCTGCTGTGGTCATCTTGAAATTCTTCACCATCTTTGAACAGGGTTCCTACATTTTGATTTTGCACGGGGCCCTGAAAATCATGTAGTCGGTCTTCTGACAGCCAATGCATCTTTTCTGAATTCCCCACAGCTCACCACCTCCTCGGCCACTAACCCCAAACTGAGTCAGGACCAGCTCACTCGCATACCGAGCGCTCTTGCAGCAGGCAGGCCTGGGCCTTTGGTTTCCCTGGACCCCGCCTAAGAGGCCCCTGTACTTTCAATCCTGTCCACCTACAATCTATCTCCCTCACAGCAGGAGGATGCTTCCAACCTGGAAATCAGATCAGGCCCTTCCCCGCTCAAAACCCTCAAACACTTCCCCAACCCACTTGAGATGAAATTCAAATACACGACCATGGTCTCTGAGACCCAGCTTGCTCTGGTCATTGGCCGTCTCTCCAATGACATCTCCTACCACCTCCTCTCCTCTCTGCTTACTCAGGCCCCACTACTAACCTTGTCTCCTTCCTGCCTCCCTGCATTTGTACTTACAGTTCCCTGCCCTAGCTATGCCCTTCCCTAGCTCTGTGTGAGCCATGCTCCCTCATTTCAGGCTGATCTGTTGGCTCAGAGGGCACCTCCTCGAAGAGGCCACCTCCTCGCAGAGGCCTTCCTCGATTCCCCACCTCACTGTCATTCTTATCTCTGTACCTGCCTTATTTGTCTTCATATCGCTTTTCACAGTAAAATCCCACATGGTATGTCATGGTTGGATTATTTTTGATTGTCTTTTACCCCCATTATAATGGAAGTTGTATGGGAACTAAGCCTAGGGCTGATGCCTAGGAAAATGCTGGGTATCGTGTACCTGCTTGTGAACCCTGTATGAAATAACTATAGTTAAATGAATTAAGGGAGAATGAAAAGGGAAAAAAATCAGATATAAATAGGAATAATCAGGGATAATAAGAAAACAAATAATTAGGGGACACATGTAAGTCGAGACATATCAATCATTACATGATCTGGTTCAAGATGACAGAGTAGAAGGATGCGGGCTCATCTCCTCCTGCAAAAGTACCAAAATTGCAACTAGCTGTTGTGGCAGCTATTTGCCACAACAAATAGCTTCTATTTTCTGGAAATAGAAGGATGCTGGAACCCACCAAAAAAAGATACCCTATGTCTAAAGACAAAGAAGGAACTGCAGTGATGTGGTAGGAGGAATGCAATCAAGATAAAACCAAATCCTATACCCACTGGGTGGGTGACCCACAGACTGGAGAATAATAATCCCAAAGAAGTTCTCACACTGTTATGAAGGATTTGAAGTCCATGTCAGGCTTGCCAGCCTCAGGATCTGGTAAAGGGACTGGGAATCCCCAGGGAATCTGGCCTTGAGGGCCAGCAAGATTTGATTATAGGACTTCCAGAAGGCTGGGGGAAACAAAGACTCCAGTCTTGGAGGACACAAACAACATTTCACCTGCCCCCAGACCCAGATGAGAGCAGTGACCCCACAGGAGAGTGAACTCAAAGTACCTCCTAGTACTGGGGGCCTCTTGGAGGCGTGGGCCACCACAGGGCCATTGGCAGAAACCCCTTTGGAGTTCACTATTCACCCTAGAGCTTGTAGTGGGCTGGAGTGGCTATAAGAGATACCCCACGTGAAGAGATACCCCACGCCCAAAGGCAAAGGAGAAGCCCCAGCAAGATGGTAGGAGGGGCGAATTCATGCTTAGACTCAAACCCCATACCTGCCAGAGATGCTCAGAAGGGTCAAACATACCTTGTGTGCACAGGACCAGAGACCCCACGGAGACTGAGACAGAACTGTGTTTGAGTGTCTCCTGTGGCGGTACGGGTCAGCAGTGGCCTGCCGCAGGGGCAGGGGCTCTGGGTGCAGCAGTCCTGGGTATGGCATTAGCCCTCTTGGAGGAGGTCGCCATTAACCCCACCACAGAGCCGCCAGAACAAGACTGCGGAAACAGAGCCTTGGAAGGCACAAGCAGAACCTTGTGCACCAGGACCCAGGAGAAAGGAGCAGTGACCCCACAAGGGACTGACCCAGACTTGCCTGAGTGTCCAGGAGTCACCGGTGGAGGCGTGGGTCAGTGGTGGCCTGCTGCAGGGTCGGGGGCACTGAGTGTGGCAGTGGGACCTTTTGCCTGCATGGGACCTTTTAAAGGTGCCATTATCTTCATTACCTCCACCATAGTTTGGCCCCAGGTAGATAACAGGGAGGGTACACACAACTCCACCCATCAACAGAAAATTGGATTAAAGATTTACTGAGGATGGCCTGGTGAGGACTCTTGGCAACTCTGGTGGGGACTCTTCTTTGCTGAGACTGACATCCTGACCACTCAGGGTACTCAGGGGCCAGCTTGCCTGCCAATGGACCAGACCCAGAGGCTGCAACTGGGACCCTTTTGTCCCTGGTCTCCTCCTGATGCGGACAACTGGCCAGAGTGCCCCGACTGGTAAGGAGCAAGAGACTTTATTGGCCTATCTCGCCTTACCTCTCTCTTTCCTCTCCTTAACCCTTCCTTCTACTTAACGGCCAGGAAGAGCTACCCCACGTTCAAGGAGCGGTGGCTGCACGGGCGCAGGAGGGTCAAGAGGAGCTACTTCAGGAGGGGTGGCGGTGAGGAGATACCCCTCGTCCAAGGTAATAGAAACTCAAGTAAGGTGGTAGGTGTTGCAAGAGGGCATCAGAGGGCAGATACACTGAAACCATAATCTCAGAAAACTAATAAATCTAATCACATGGACCACAGCCTTGTCTAACTCAATGAAACTAAGCCATGCCCTGTGGGGCCACCCAAGATGGGCGAGTCATGGTGGAGAGGTCTGACAGAATGTGGTCCACTGGAGAAGGGAATGGCAAACCTCTTCAGTATTCTTGCCTTGAGAACCCCATGAACAGTTGAAAAGGCAAAATGATAGGATACTGAAAGAGGAACTCCCCAAGTCGGTAGGTGCCCAATATGCTACTGGAGATCAGTAGAGAAATAACTCCAGAAAGAATGAAGGGATGGAGCCAAAGCAAAAACAACACCCAGCTGTGGATGTGACTGGTGATAGAAGCAAGGTCCGATGCTGTAAATAGCAATGTTGCATAGGAACCTGGAATGTCAGGTCCATGAATCAAGGCAAATTGGAAGTGGTCAAACAAGAGATGGCAAGAGGGAATGTCGACATTCTAGGAATCAGCGAACTCAAATGGACTGGAATGGGTGAATTTAACTCAGATGACCATTATATCTACTACTGCGGGCAGGAATCCCTCAGAAGAAATGGAGTGGCCACCATGGTCAACAAAAGAGTCTGAAATGCAGTACTTGGATGCAATCTCAAAAAGGACAGAATGATCTCTGTTCATTTCCAAGGCAAACCATTCAATATCACAGTAATCCAAGTCTATGCCCTAACCAGTAACTCTGAAGAAGCTGAAGTTGAACTGTTCTATGAAGACCTACAAGACCTTTTAGAACTAACACCCAAAAAAGATGTCCTTTTCATTATAGGGGACTGGAATGCAAAAGTAGGAAGTCAAGAAACACCTGGAGTAACAGGCAAATTTGGCCTTGGAATACAGAATGAAGCAGGGCAAAGGCTAATAGAGTTTTGCCAAGAGAATGCACTGGTCATAACAAACACCCTCTTCCAACAACACAAGAGAAGACTCTATACATGGACATCACCAGATAGTCAACACGGAAATCAGATTGATTATATTCTTTGCAGCCAAAGATGGAGAAGCTCTATACAGTCAGCAAAAACAAGACCAGGAGCTGACTGTGGCTCAGATCATGAACTCCTTATTGCTAAATTCAGACTGAAATTGAGGAAAGTGGGGAAAACCACTAGACCATTCAGGTATGACCTAAATCAAATCCCTTATGATTATACAGTGGAAGTGACAAATAGATTCAGGGGACTAGATCTGATAGATAGAGTGCCTGATGAACTATGGACGGAGGTTCCTGACATTGTACAGGAGACAAGGATCAAGACCATCCCCAAGAAAAAGAAATGCAAAAAAGTAAAATGGCTGTCTGGGGAGGCCTTACAAATGGATGTGAAAAGAAGACAACTGAAAAGCAAAGGAGAAAAGGAAAATCATAAGCATCTGAATGCAGAGTTCCAAAGAACAGCAAGAGATAAGAAAACCTTCCTCAGCAATCAATGCAAAGAAATAGAGGAAAACAACAGAATGGGAAAGACTAGAGATCTCGTCAAGAAAATTAGAGATACCAAGGGAACATTTCATGCAAAGATGGGCTCGATAAAGGACAGAAATGGTATGGACCTAACAGAAGCAGAGATATTAAGAAGAGGTGGCAAGAATACACAGAAGAACTGTACAAAAAAGATCTTCACAACAAGGATAATCACGATGGTGTGATCACTCATCTAGAGCCAGACATCCTGGAATGTGAAGCCAAGTGGGCCTTAGAAAGCATCACTACGAACAAAGCTAGTGGAGGTGATGGAATTCCAGTTGAGCTATTTCAAATCCTGAAAGATGATGCTGTGAAAGTGATGCACTCAATATGCCAGCAAATTTGGAAAACTCAGCAGTGGCCACAGGACTGGAAAAGGTCAGTTTTCATTCCAATCCCAAAGAAAGGCAATGCCAAAGAATGCTCAAACTACCGCACAATTGCACTCATCTCACACGCTAGTAAAGTAATGCTCAAAATTCTCCAAGCCAGGCTTCAGCAATACGTGAACTGTGAACTTCCAGATGTTCAAGCTGGTTTTAGAAAAGGCAGAGGAACCAGAGATCAAATTGCCAACATCTGCTGGATCATAGAAAAAGCAAGAGAGTTCCAGAAAAACATCTATTTCTGCTTTACTGACTATGCCAAAGCCTTTGACTGTGTGAATCACAATAAACTGTGGAAAATTCTGAAAGAGATGGGCATACCAGACCACCTGACCTGCCTCCTGAGAAACCTATATGCAGGTCAAGAAGCAACAGTTAGAACTGGACATAGAACAACAGACTGGTTCTAAGTAGGAGACGGAGTACGTCAAGACTGTATACTGTCACCCTGCTTATTTAACTTATATGCAGAGTACGTCATGAGAAACGCTGTGCTGGAGGATGCACAAGCTGGAATCAAGATTGCCGGGTGAAATATCAATAACCTCAGATATGCAGATGACACCGCGCTTATGGCAGAAAGTGAAGAGGAACTCAAAAGCCTCTTGATGAAAGTGAAAGAGGAGAGTGAAAAAGTTGGCTTAAAGCTCAACACTCAGAAAACGAAGATCATGGCATCTGGTCCCATCAGTTCATGGGAAATAGATGGGGAAACAGTGGAAACAGTAGCTGACTTTATTTTGGGGGGCTCCAAAATCACTGCAGATGGTGACTGCAGCCATGAAATTAAAAGACGCTTACTCCTTGGAAGGAAAGTTATGACCAACCTAGATAGCATATTCAAAAGCAGAGACATTACTTCACCAACAAAGATCCATCTAGTCAAGGCTATGGTTTTTCCAGTAGTCATGTTTGGATGTGAGAGTTGGACTGTGAAGAAAGCTGAGCACTGAAGAATTGATGCTTTTGAACCGTGGTGTTGGCAAAGACTCTTGAGAGTCCCTTGGACTGCAAGGAAATCCAACCAGTCCATTCTAAAGGAGATCAGTCCTGGGTGTTCTTTGGAAGGAATGATGCTGAAGCTGAAACTCCAGTACTTTGGCCATCTCATGTGAAGAGCTGACTCATTGGAAAAGACTCCGATGCTGGGAGGGATTGGGGGAAGGAGGAGAAGGGGATGACAGAGGATAAGCTAGACGGCTAGACGGCATCACTGACTCGATGGACGTGAGTCTGGGTGAACTCCGGGAGTTGGTGATGGACAGGGAGGCCTCAGTTCAGTTCAGTCACTCAGTCGTGTCCGACTCTTTGCGACCTCATGAATCGCAGCATGCCAGGTCTTCCTGTCCATCATCATTTAACTCAGATGACCATTATATCTACTACTGCAGGCAGGAATCCCTCAGAAGAAATGGAGTAGCCATCATAGTCAACAAAAGAGTCCGAAATGCAGTACTTGGATGCAATCTCAAAAAGGACAGAATGATCTCTGTTCATTTCCAAGGCAAACCATTCAATATCACAGTAATCCAAATCTATTCCATAACCAGTAACTCTGAAGAAGCTGAAGTTGAACTGTTCTATGAAGACCTACAAGACCTTTTAGAACTAACACCCAAAAAAGATGTCCTTTTCATTATAGGGGACTGGAATGCAAAAGTAGGAAGTCAAGAAACACCTGGAGTAACAGGCAAATTTGGTCTTGGAATACAGAATGAAGCAGGGCAAAGACTAATAGAGTTTTGCCAAGAAAATTCACTGGTCATAGCAAACACTCTCTTCCAAAAACACAAGAGAAGACTCTACACATGGACATCACCAGATGGTCAACACCGAAATCAGGTTGATTATATTCTTTGCAGCCAAAGATGGAGAAGCTCTATACAGTCAGCAAAAACAAGACCAGGAGCTGACTGAGGCTCAGATCATGAACTCCTTATTGCCAAATTCAGACTTAAATTGAAGAAAGTAGGGAAAACCACTAGACCATTCAGGTATGACCTAAATCAAATCCCTTATGATTATACAGTGGAAGTGACAAATAGATTTAAGGGACTAGATCTGATAGATAGAGTGCCTGATGAACTATGGACTGAGGTTCGTGACATTGTACAGGAGACAGGGATCAAGGCCATTCCCATAGAAAAGAAATGCAAAAAAGCAAAATGGCTGCCTGGGGAGGTGCCAGGAGCCGGCATATTGCATATTGAGTGCATATTGCATATTGAGTGCAGCACTTTCCACAGCATCATCTTTCAGGATCTGGAATAGCTCAACTGGAATTCTATCACTGCTGGGAGCCAGCGTGAGGAGCTCCACCCATGACAAAGGTCATGAGGAAGGAGGCTCGGCATACGCAAAGGCGGGATCGAGCCTCAGGAGTCCCCCTGGAAATTCTCGAGCATTTACCCCCAAAACCAGAGTCTGCCTACTTTCTGCTTTGTGCCTTCACCTACACCTCTGACTTTACGGGAGGGCTGTCCCCCACTACCTCTCTGAAAAAAGAGTTAGCTTACAGCTCCAGTTAATAATTCCTGGGTGTGACAGTGTTTCAACCTACAAACTCCTTTGGAAATCCTCTATCCTGCCTGAATAGGTTTTTCTGGCCACATGTGATTGTTCAGAGCCTCCCAACTGTGAGAGGCAGGAGATGTTCTAAACTGTCTAAACACAGATTCTTTTGAGTAGTTAAAAGATTGATTAGAAATTGTATTGGTGAAGGGATTTTCACTTGTTGGGCCAATGTTTGCTGCTAAGTTTCCATATCCCTTACCTGCTGTGTCCCTGGCAGTGTATTGATTAATATAATTGGTGTAAGTAGTAGCTTTAATGTTTGTAACCTGGGACCCTTGAGTTAATTCTTTTTCTTGTTATAGCCCACCACACCTTTGCCCTATAGGAATGCAACTTTATCTAATGCTTTTGGAGAGTGGCTCCTGACCAATCACCTTTAGAGAAAAATAAGTTTTCTGAAGAAAGGGTCTTAAAATGTTAACAGGCCTCCAGGCCAGAAGATGATGCAAATCACCTAAGCTTCTGCATATGATAAGTTTGCAGGAAGAAAGCCTGGCTTGCTGCATGACTCTACCCCTTCCCCCATTATCCTCTATGCATAACTTAAGGTATAAAAACTACTTTGGAAAATAAAGTGCGGGCCTTGTTCACTGAAACTTGGTCTCACCATGTCGTTCTTTCTCTTACCTTCTGGCTGAATTATTCAGCCTCTTTTCTCCACTGAATTTCCTCACTGAGCTATCCTTATTCTATTACTCTTTATATCTTTGATAAATATTTAAATAAATAGGTCGCCTATGCCGTCTCTCCTTCGAATACCCTGGATCAGCCGGAGCTGGACCCTGGCAGGGAGGCCTTACAAATGGATGTGAAAAGAAGAGAACTGAAAAGCAAAGGAGAAAAGGGAAGATATAAGCATCTGAATGCAGAGTTCCAAAGAATAGCAAGAAGAGATAAGAAAGCCTTCCTCAGCAATCAATGCAAAGAAATAAAGGAAAACAATAGAATGGGAAAGACTAGAGATCTCTTCAAGAAAATTAGAGATACCAAGGGAACATTTCATGCAAAGATGGGCTCGATAAAGGACAGGGAGGCCTGGTGTGCTGCAATTCATGGGGTTGCAAAGAGTCAGACACGATTGAGTGACTGAACTGTACTGAGGATGGCCTCACCATCAGAACAAGACCTTTCCCCCTCAGTCTCTTCCATTAGGAAGCTTCCATAAGCCTCTTATCCTTCTCCATCAGAAGGCAGACAGCCTGAAAACCACAGAGAAAACTAACCAGTATGATCACATGGACCACAGCCTTGTCTAAGTCAATGAAACTATGAGCCATGCCATGTGGGGCCACCTGAGATGGACGTGTCAAGGTGGAAAGGTCTGACAGAATGTGGTCCACCGGAGAAGGGAATGGCAAACCACTTCAGCATTCTTGCCCTGAGAACTCCATGAACAGCATGGAAAGGTAAAAAATAGGACACTGAAAGATGAAATCCCCAGGTTGGTAGGTGCCCAATATGCTAATGGAGATCAGTGGAGAAATAACTCCAGAAAGAATGAAGAGATGGAGCCAAAGCAAAAAAATACCCAGTTGGGGATGCAACTGGTGATAGAAGTAAAGTCCGATGCTGTAAAGAGCAATATTGCACAGGAACCTGGAATGTTAGGTCCATGAATCAAGGCAAATTGGAAGTGGTCAAACAGGAGATGGCAAGAGTGAAGATCGGCATTTTAGGAATCAGCGAAGTAAAATGAATTTAACTCAGATGACCATTATATCTACTACTGTGGGCAGGAATCCCTTAGAAGAAATGGAGTAGCCATCATAGTCAGCAAAAGAGTTTGAAATGCAGCACTTGCATGCAATCTCAAAAATGACAGAATGATCATTTCCAAGGGAAACCATTCAATATCACGGTAATCCAAGCCTATGCCCTGACCAGCAATGCTGAAGAAGCTGAAGAATTCTATGAAGACCTACAAGACCTTCTAGAACTAACACCCAAAAAAGATGTCCTTTCCATTATAGGGGACTGGAATGCAAAAGTAGAACTTCAAGAACCTGGAGTAACAGTTAAATTTGGCCTTGGAGTACAGAATGAAGCAGGGCAAAGGCAAATACAGTTTTGCCAAGAGAATGCACTGGTCATAGTGAACACACTCTGAACCCAAGAGAAGACTCTACACATGGACATCACCAGATGGTCAACACCAAAATCAGATTGATTATATTCTTTGCAGCCAAAGATGGAGAAGTTCTATACAGTCAGCAAAACAAGACCAGGAGCTGACTGTGGCTCAGATCATGAACTCCTTATTGCCAAATTCAGACTGAAATTGACGAAAGTACGGAAAACCACTAGACCATTCAGATATGACCTAAAGCAAATTCCTTATGATTATATAGTGGAAGTGACAAATAGATTCAAGGGATCAGATCAGATACAGTGCATGAAGAACTATGGACGGAGGTTCGTGACATTATACAGGAGGCAGTGATCAAGACCATCCCCAAGAAAAAGAAATGCAAAAAGGAAAAATGGTTGTCTGAGGAGGGCTTACGAATAGCTGTGAAAAGAAGAGAAGCCAAAGGCAAAGGAGAAAAGGAAAGATATACCCATTTGAATGCAGAGTTCCAAAGAATAGCAAGGAGAGATAAGAAAGCCTCCTCAGCGATCAATGCAAAGAAATAGAGGAAAACAACAGAATGGAAAAGACTAGAGATTTCTTCAAGAAAATTAGAGATACCAAGGGAACATTTCAGGAAAAGATGAGCACAAGAACAGAAATGGTATGGACCTAACAGAAGCAGAAGATATTAAGAGGTGGTAAGAATACACAGAAGAACTATACAAAAAGATCTTCACGACCCAGATAATCACGAAGGTGTGATCACTCACCTAGAGCCAGACATCCTGGTACGCGAAGATAAGTGAGCCTTAGGAAGCATCACTACGAACAAAGCTACTGGAGGTGATGGAATTCCAGTTGAAGTATTTCAAATTCTAACAGATGATGCTGTGAAAGTGCTGCACTCGATATGCCAGAAAATTTGGAAAACTCAGCAGTGGCCACAGGACTGGAAAAGGTCAATTTTCACTTCAATCCCAAAGAAGGGCAATGGCAAAGAATGCTCAAACTACCGCACAATTGCACTCATCTCACACGCTAGCAAAGTCATGCTCAACATTCTCCGACCCAGGCTTCACTAGTATGTGAACTGTGAACTTCCAGATGTTCAAGCTGGATTTAGAAAAGGCAGAGGAACCAGAGATCAAATTGCCAACATCTGCTGGATCATAGAAAAAGCAAGAGAGTTCCAGAAAAACATCTACGTCTGCTTTATTGACTACACCAAAGCCTTTGACTGTGTGGATCACAACAAACTGTGGAAAATTCTGAAAGAGATGGGCATACCAGACCACCTGACCTGCCTCTTGAGAAACCTGTCTGCAGGTCAGGAAGCAACAGTTAGGACTGGAAATGGAACAACAGACTGGTTCCAAATCGGGAAAGGAGTACATCAGGGCTATATATTGTCACCCTGCTTATTTAATGTATATGCAGAGTACATCATGAGAAATTCTGGGCTGGAAGAAGCACAAGGTGAAATCAAGATTGCTGGGAGAAATATCAATAACTTCAGATATGCAGATGACACCACCCTTATGGCAGAAAGTGAAGAGGAGCTGAAGAGCCTCTTCATGAAAGTGAAAGAGGAGAGGGAAGAAGTTGGCTTAAAACTCAACATTCAGAAAACTAAGATCATGGCATCTGGTCCCATCAGTTCATGGCAAATAGATGGGGAAACAATAGAAACAGTGACAGCCTTTATTCTCTTGAGCTCCAAAATCACTGCAGATCTTGACTGAACCATGAAATTAAAAGATGCTTACTCTTTGGAAGGAAAGTTATGACCAACCTAAGATGGCATATTAAAAACCAGAGACATTACTTTGCCAACAAAGGTCCATCTAGTCAAAGCTATGGTTTTCCCAGTAGGCATGTATGGATGTGAGAGTTGGACCATAAAGAATGCTGAGTGCCGAAGAATGGATGCTTTTGAACTGCGGTGTTGGAGAAGACTCTTGAGAGTCCCTTGGACTGCAAGGAGATCCAACCAGTCCATCCTAAAGGAAATCAGTCCTGATTTGGCCCCCTGAAGCAAGGAACTGACTCATTGGAAAAGACCTGATGCTGAGAAAGACTGAAGGCAGGAGGAGAAGGGGATGAGAGAGGATGAGAAGGTTGGATGGCATCACAACTTAATGGACATTAATTTGGGTAAACTCTGGGAGCTGGTGATGGACAGGGAGGCGTGGACTGCTGCAATCCATGGGGTCACAAAGAGTCGGACACAACTGAGCAACTGAACTGACTGAGAAGTTGTAGATCCCAGTGCTGGGTTGCCTCAGACCAAATAACTACCAGAGAGAGAGTGCAACTCCACCCATCAGTAGATAATTAGATTCAAGCTTTATCAAGCAAGGCCCAGTTTTTCCCATGGCCAGTTTCTCCCATCAAGAAGCTTACACAAGCCTCTCAGCCTCATCCATCAGAGGGCAGACAGAAAAAGCAAGAAGAAGGACAGTCTGACAGTAGTTAAATCAAAAACCATATTACAGAAAGTTAATCAAGATGAAAGGCTTCCCTGACAGCTCAGTTGGTAAATAATGTGCCTGCAGTGCAGGAGACCCCAGGTTGATTCCTGGGTCGGACAGATCCACTGGATAAGGGATTCCTGGGCTTCCCCTGTGGTTCACCTGGTAAAGAATCTGCCTGCAATGCGAGAGACCTGGGTTTGATACCTGGATTAGGAAGATCCCCTAGAGAAGGGAAAGGCTACCCACTCAAGTATTCTGGCCTGGAGAATTCCACAGACTGTATAGTCATAGTCAAATCTATGGTTTTTCTAGTAGTCATGTATGGATGTGAGAGCTGGACCATAAAGAAGGCTGAGCACCGAAGAACTGATGCTTTTTTGAACTTCGATATTGGAGAAGACTCTTGAAAGTCCCTTGGACAGGAAGGAGATCCAACCAGTCCATCCAAAAGGAAATCAGTCCTGAATATTCATTGGAAGGACTGATGCTGAAGCTGAAACTCCAATACTTTGGCCACCTGATGTGAAGAACTGACTCATTTGAAAAGACCCTGATGTTGGGAAAGATTGAGGGCAGGAGGAGAAGGGGACAACAGAGGATGAGACGGTTGGATGGCATCACCGACTTGATGGATATGAGTTTGGGTGAACTCCAGGAGTTGGTGATGGACAGGAAGGCCTGGCGTGCTGCCGTCCATGGGGTTGCAAAGAGTTGGACACAACTGAGTGACTGAACTGAACTGAGTGTCCATGGGGTCACAAAGAGTCAGATATGACTTAGCTCCTTTCACTTTCACTTTCAATCATGATGAAAAAGCAGAAAGTTATGTCCCATATGAAGAGACAAGATAAAACCCCAGAAAAACAACTAAATGAAGGGGAGATAGGCAGCCTTCCTATAAAAGAATCCAGAATAATGATATTCACAATGATCCAGGATCTTGAGAACAGAATGGAGACAAAGATTGAGATGATTTTAGAAATGTTTACCAAAGACCTAGAAGAACTAAAGAACAAAGAGAGATGAATAATATAGTAGATGAAATCAGTAGCAGAATAACTGAAGCGGAAGGACAGATAAATGATCTGAAGACCAGAATTCGTGGAAATCACTGCCACAGTAGAGCATACAGAAAAAAAGAATGAAAAGAAGTGAAGATAGCCTAAGAGGTGTCTGGGACAACACTGAATGGAACAGCATTCACATTATAGGGTCCCACAGGAGAAGAGAGAGAGAAAGGACTGCAGGAGATATTGTAAGAGATAATAGCTGAAAACTTCCCTAGCATTGGAAAGCAAATAATCAACCAAGTCCAGGAAGCACAGAGAGTCCGAGGCAGAATAAAGCCAAGGAGGAATACACTGAGAAACATAGTAATCAAACTGACAAAAATAAAAGACATAGATAAAATATTTAAAGCAACAAATGAGAAATGGCAACACACAAGGGAGCTCCCACCAGGCCATCCGCTGATTTCTCAACAGAAACTCTACAAGTCAGAAGGGAAAGTCTGATAAAATGATATATTACACGATATATATAAAATGATATATTACAGTGATGAGAGGGAAGAACCTGCAACGAAGAATACTCTACCCAGCAAGACTCTCCTTTACATGTGATGGAGAAATCAAAAGCTTTCCACATGAGCGAAAGTTAAGAGAATTTAGCACCACCAAACCAGCATTACAACAAATGCCAAAGGAACTTCTCTAGGCAGGAAACACGAGAGGGAAACGCACTACAGAAAACAAACCCAAAACAATAAACAAAACGGTAATAGGGTCATCACTTCAGTTCAGTTCAGTCGCTCAGTCGTGTCCGACTCATTGCGACCCCATGGATTGCAGCACGCAGACCTCCCTATCCACCACCAACTCCTGGAGCTTACTCAAACACATGTCCATTGAGTCAGTATTGCCATCCAACAATCTCGTCTCTGTTGTCCCCTTCTCCTCCCACCTTCGATCTTTCCCAGCATCAGGGTCTTTTCCAAGGAGTCAGTTCTTCTCATCAGGTGGCCAAAATATTGGAATTTCAGCTTCAGCGTCAGTCCTTCCAATGAATATTCAGGACTGATTTCCTTTAGGATGGACTGGTTGGATCTCCTTGCAGTCCAAGGGACTCTCAAGAGTCTTCTCCAACACCACAGTTCAAAAGCATCCATTCTTCAGTGCTCAGCTTTTTTTATAGTCCAACTCTCATATCCATACATGACTATTGAGAAAACCATAACTTTGACTAGGTGGATGTTTGTCGGCAAAGTAATGTCTGGTTTTTAATATGCCATCTAGGTTGGTCATAGCTTTTCTTCCAAGGAGCAATGGTCTTTTAATTTCATGGCTGCAGTCAATATCTGCAGTGATTTTGGAGCCCAAGAGAATAAAGGCTGTCACTGTTTCCATTGGTTCCCCATCTATTTGCCATGAACTGATGGGACTGGATGCCATGATCTTAGTTTTCCGAATGTTGAGCTTTAAGCCAACTTTTTCCCTCTCCTCTTTCACTTTCATGAAGAGGCTCTTCAGCTCTTCTTCACTTTCTGCCTTAAGGGTGGTGTCATCTGCATATCTGAGGTTATTGATATTTCTCCCAGCAATCTTGATTCCACCTTGTGCTGTATCCAGCCCGGCATTTCATATGATGTACTCTGCATATAAGTCAAATAAGCAGGGTGACAATATACAGCCTTGACATACTCCTTTCTCAATTTGGATCCAATCTGTTGTTCCATGTCCGATTCTAACTGTTGCTTCTTGACCTGCATACAGATTTCTCAGGAGGCAGGTCAGGTGGTCTGGTATTCCCATCTCTTTCAGAAATTTCTGCAGTTTGTTGTGATCCACACAGTCAAAGGCTTTGGCGTAGTCAACAGATGTTTTTCTGGAACTCTCTTGCTTTTTCTATGATCCAACAAATGTTGGCAATTTGGTATCTGCTTCCTCTTTTTCTAAATCCAGCTTGACCATCTGGACATTCTCAGTTCACGTACTGTTGGAGCCTGGCTTGGAGAATTTTGAGCATTACTTTGCTAGCGTGTGAGATGAGTGCATTGTGCAGTAGTTTGAGCATTCTTTGGCATTGTCCTTCTTTAGGATTAGAGTAAAAACTGACCTTTTCCAGTCCTGTGGCCACTGCTGAGTTTTCCAAATTGGCTGGCATATTGAGTGCAGCACTTTCACTCAGCTGGAATTCCATTACCGCTGCTACCTTCACTCATAGTGATGCTTCCTAAGGCCCACCTGACTTCACATTCCAGAATGTCTGGCTCTAGGTGAGTCATCACACCATTGTGATTATCTGGGTCATGAAGATCTTTTTTTGTACAGTTCTTCTGTGTATTCTTGCCACCTCTTCTTAATATCTTCTGCTTCTGTTAGGTCCATACCATTTCTGTCCTTTATTGTGCCCATCTTTGCATGCAGTATTTCCTTGGTATCTCTAATTTTCTTGAAGAGATCTCGTCTTTCCCATTGTATTGTTTTCCTCTATTTCTTTGCATTGGTCAGTGACAAAAGCTTTCTTTTCTCTCCTTGCTATTCTTTGGAACTCTGCATTCAGATCTTTCCTTTTCTCCTTTGCCTTTCGCTTTTCTTTTCACAGCTATTTGTAAAGCCTCCTCAGACAACCATTTTTCCTTTTTGCATTTCTTTTTCTTGGGGATGGTCTTGACCACTGCCTCCTGTATAATGTCATGAACCTCCATCCATAGTTCTCTATGGACTTTATCTATCAGATCTAATCCCTTGAATCTATTTGTCACTTCCACTGTATAATCATAAGGAATTTGATTTAGGTCATATCGGAATGGTCTAGTGGTTTTCCCCATTTTCTTCAATTTAAGTTTGAATTTGGCAATAAGGAGTTCATGATATGAGTCATGAACAGCTCCTGTCTTGTTTCTGTTGACTGTATAGAACTTCTCCATCTTTGGCTGCAAAGAATATAATCAGTCTGATTTCAGTGTTGAGCATCTGGTGATGTCCATGTGGAGATGGCTCCTGTGTTGTTGGAAGAGTGTGTTTGCTACGACTAGTGCATTCTCTTGGCAAAACTCTGTTAGCCTTTGCCCTGCTTCATTTTGTACTCCAAGGCCAAACTTGCCTTTGGCCTTGTATAGGGACATACATATTGATAATTACCTTAAATGTAAATGGATTAAACGCATCAACCAAAAGACATAGAGTGGCTGTGGATGAAAACATGTTCCTGTATGTACTTCCACATACCACATCACTCTGCTTGACCCACCCACGAACTGTATCTAATTATTTTATATTGTTAACTTAATAATGTTCCCATTATGGGTTGCAATTATAATTACCTTTTTTTTTTTTTTGGTCTGGCTATTGATTTTGAAAACTGATAAACATCTTTTACAGTTGTGATTATATAGCTACTGCTCACCAAATACCATTATATGATAATTGCTCAAGAGAAAAATAATAGAACTCTATATCACCAAATTAAGGATCTAATAGAAAAACTCGTCATCATTTTTAAAAATTCAGATGCATATCAGAATTATCTTGACATTTTTTGAAAAATGCAAATGGTCAGGTATTGGCTTTTTTCCCCAGAGCTCCAGATATGTTTCTAACGAGCAGTCATGTTTAAAAACAACTACAGTATATGATGATCCTTTACTTTTATCTAGTTGCTTCACTTTTTTAATTTCATATTTAGTGCTTTTATCTCATTTAGTTTATGTTCTTCATTTTTTTCATCTCTGTTTTTTCTTTTGATGTTTTTTCTCAAGCCTTTATCTAGTAGAAAAGCTTTCGTATACATATATACATATATATATATATATATATATATAAAATTATGTATGAGGAAAGCCTAGCACTGAAGAATTGATGCTTTTGAACTGTAGTGTTGGAGAAGACTCTTGAGAGTCCCTTGGACTGCAAGGAGATCCACCCAGTCCATCCTAAAGGAGATCAGTCCTGGGTGTTCATTGGAAGGAATGATGCTGAAGCTGAAACTCCAGTACTTTGGCCACCTCATGCGAAGAGTTGACTCACTGGAAAAGACTCTGATGCTGGGAGGGATTGGGGGCAGGAGGAGAAGGGGACAGAGGATGAGATGACTGGATGGCATCACCAACTCGATGCACATGAGTTTGGGTGAACTCTGGGAGTTGGTGATAGACAGGGAGGCCTGGCGTGCTGCAATTCATGGGGTCGCAAAGAGTCGGACATGACTGAGCGACTGAACTGAACTTAACATATATTTTGGAAAACTCACAAGTTTTGAATGAGATAGTTTTTGCCTAATAAATAGATTTGCCTAATAAAAAAATTATCACATTTTGATTTCACTTGTTTGACTTAGCATGAATAGAATGCTAGATTTCGAATTAAAAATAGATAAGCAACAAGCAACAAAGGTTTACTGTATAGCATAGGGAACTTCAGTCAATATCCTGTAATAAACTATGGAAAATACTTTCCAAACCAATATTTCATGTGTGTACACCCGGTCGTGCTGCTGTGCACCTGAAGCACCGTGACCCACTGTGCTTTGACGAAGTGCATCCACCGAAATAACAACAGTGATGACATGAAACGCCGGGAGTGATTCCACCAGGTGAACGGTGTTTGCTTGTTGTCACCCACTGCCTAAGTCCTGACTATTCTTTGCCACCCCACAGACGCACCTCACCAGGCTCCTCCGTCCTACACTGTCTACCAGAGTTTGTTCAGATTCATACACACTGAGTCAGTGATGCAGTCTCACCATCTCATCCTCTGCCCTCCCTTCTCTTGCCTTCGATCTTTCCCAGCATCGGGGTCTTCTCCAATGAGCTGGCTCTTCTCATCAGGTGACCAAGTATTGGAGATACAGCACTAGTCCATCCAAAGAATGTGCAGGGTCGATGGTCTAAAAAACTCAGTTAAAAGGCAGAGATTGAATGAGTAGATAAAAGAGTAAAACTCTATTAAATGTGGCCTGTAAAACACTACTTATAAACATAAAGACGTAAATAAGTTGAAAGTAAATGAATGAAGAAAACAAATGCCACACAGACAATATGCACGAGAAGCGAGTGTGAGCATTTTATTTTACATGAGTCCCCCCCCCGCCCTGATTTATTGAGATATAATTGACATATAATGTGGCTTTTTAACAAGCAAAGGAGAAATTCAAATCAAAGACTGTCACAAAAAAAACCACATCATAATGATAATAGGAAGAGATGGTTGGATGTCATCACTGACTATGGACATGAATTTCAGTAAGCTCCTAGAGTTGGTGATGGAAACGGAAGCCTGGCATGCTGCAGTCCATGGGATCACAAACAGTCAGACATGACTGACTGAACTGAACTGAATGATAATAGAGACAATTCGGCAAAAGACATAACCACAATTGTGTATCTACCTAATAATTGGCGCTCCAAAATACAGGAAGCAAAAGTTAACAGAAGTAGAGAATTAAATAGAAAATTCCACGGTTACAGTAGGAGAGATTATCATCTTCTCTCAGCAACTGCTAGAACTAGAAAAAAACTGCAGGAAAGATATAGATCTAAGGAACAGCACCACCCTTCTTGACTTGACTCCCAAACAGAGGACAGTAGAATACACATTCTTTTCAAGTGACATGGAACACACAGATGGACGCAAGACAGACCACACGGTAGATTTACACAAGTCTCAACTCGTTCAAAAAGGTAAAGGATCGCACAGAATAGTCTGTGACCATAACAACACTGAATTACAAATCAATAACTGTGAGGATTTTTACAGAAACTCTAAGAATCTGTAAGTGAAAGTGTAACTTGAATTGACAGGTCAGAGCCAAAGAGGGGAGATTAAACGACTGATTTCCTGGGCCGCAGGAACCCCACTGACCACGCTGACCCCAGGCCACCGAGGCCCCCGAACCCCACGCCCGCCGTGACCCCGGCCCGCGCCCCGGCCGCCCCGCGCCCGACGCGCCGTGTCCGTTGGCCCTCCGCCCTGCGCCTCCGACGCAGCTCGCACCGGGCGCTGCCATGGGGCCCGGGCCGGCTCTCCTGCTCCTGGGCCTGGGCCTGGGCCTGGGCTGTGGGCCCGGCCGCCCGCCTCCGCCCCCGGCTCCCGCGCAGGCGCCTGGCTCGCCGTCCCGAGACCGCCCCATCCCGACGCCCGCCGCGGCCCGAAGTGCCGCGTCCGAGACCCGGGCCCTCGTCCAGGCGCGGCGGCCGGAGGCCGCGCTCCGCTCGGTCAGGGCCTCCCGGGACCCCGGGGAGCGGGGCGCAGGCTTTGGCGGCCTTGGGGCCGGCCGCGCCCGCGTCAGCCTCCGGGCCCGCGCGGCCCCGGGCGGCGGCATCTTCCTGAGCGGCCGCCGCGGCCTCTGCCTGCCGGCCGGGCGGCCCCCGAGCCTCGTGCCGCGCTGCCTCCGCGCGCACGTCCAGCTGCGCGCCCGCCGCGCCCCCGCCGCCGCGCCCGCGCCGGTGGACCTGCAGCTGTCCGCGCCCGGCGGCCGGCTCTCCCTGCGCTGGCTGTCCCGCCTGCCGCGCTCGCTCGGGCCTCTGGAGTGGACCTTCCGCCTCGGGCTGCTCGGGCCCGCGGCCGCCGAGAGCCGCGCGTTGCCCCGTCCGGCTCTGCAGCGCGGCCGGCGGTCCTACCCGGGATTCGTGGCCCGAACCGAGTGTCCCACGGACGGGCCCACCCCGGTCGTCTTAGAAGCTGTCAGCCCGAACAGCTCAGAACCCACTGAGTCCTCCGTGTCCTGTCAGGTATTCCGACCGGGGCCTTGTAAATTGGACCCCGTGAGGATAAATAGGAACGACGATAGACCGGTGCGACTGACCAGGGACATGGAAGACACCTTCAATGCAACAGTCATCCTCTTCTGTCCCATCCAGGAGTACTATTATCGGGGTTGGTATATCTATTCCGTTCCTTATGTAGGGGCCGTGCCTGACTGGACTAAACCTCTGGAAAAGCCACCGGTCAAGTTTAGTAGAGGTTTCTTCGAGGTGACTATACCCCCATATTCTTTACCTTGGGGGGTGTATCTGTTTAATTTCTCGGTGGTTGTCAGAACGCGGGATCCCCAGGTTCCAGGGAAGAACGACTCAGACCGCATCTATGTCGTCATTTTTAGACGTCCCCTGAATGCTGTTATTTCAGGGCCTTCCAACATCACAATTAATTTCACAGATGGGGTGACTCTCAATGGAAATATGTCTTCTGATCCAGAGGAAACAGACCCTCTAGAGAAAGAGAGACTTAAGTTTCTCTGGTACTGTACCACAGACTCAAGAAACTATGATGGAGAAAACATAACAGTGATAAGCAAGGAAGTTTGTCTCCCGGAGCAGGTTGATCTCAAGTGGACATGGGCTTCTGGTCCTATTCTCACACTTTCTCCAGAAACACTTCAAGGCGGCCGTGTATATTTTTTCAGACTGGTGATCCAGAAGACCAGCAGGTCAGCCTTTGCTGATGCAACGGTGCACGTGCTTCAAGGAGAGCCGGTAGCAAGCACTTCATGCATTGAAAATTGTGACCAGGTTCTGGTTTTATCAGAGAGATTCTCGTTGTCTCTGGATTGCACAGGTTGTACAGCAGGCCGAGATGTCTATCGGTGGTCCATTCTGACGTCTTCAGGTCAGGAGGTGCCATTGGACTGGACGGGGCAAACTTCAACAGGACGGAATGGTGCTTATGTGTCTATAAAAGCTTTTGCTTTCTGGAATTTCAGGGAAGATAAGTTTTGGATTTCTCTAAATGCAGCAACTTGGAGTGGAGTCACCTTGGTCTTAAGATATCCTTTCGTTATTCACCATGTCCGTATAACCACAGACTGCAAAATTGTTCCAGAAAAAGGAATTTCCTTCATTACTCAGTTTGTTGTCATTTGTACTCATTTCAAGCATAAGAATATTGTTCTTACATATAAAATAATAGTTCCTGATGTACATGGTTTTGGTGAGATCAGTTCTTTGAAAGAGAATAACTTTGGATCCATCCTGTATTTGGGGAAGAATTCCACATCACCCCCTTCCTTTCTCCCTGTTGGTGTGTTGGACAGTCATTATGCCTTGAAAATAATTGCTCAGGCATATAATACCTCTCTGGGAGCTTTTTCTCAGGTGAACTTGTATGCCACTGTGCGGCCTCCCACTGACGTAAAGTCATCACCAACTGTGCTGGAGGCGTTATCCAACTTCACCATGGGACCAAATTCCTCCCTGTCTACTTTGCTTCAACAGCAGGATTTTCTAAATGCAAGTTATTTAATATACGTAGTAGCTTCTGTCTTGAATAGTATGAAAAGCGACTTAAGTCTGCAAGCTGACAAAATTAAAATCCGAGAACACCTTTTCAATCAGACACTCATTCTTCCTATAAACACTTTGGTGAATATTAGCCAGGTGGTCATGGCTGTTACTAAATTAACAGAGAAAACCTCTGAGATCAGTGCATTCTCCCAGAAACTGGCCACAGTGAGGTCTTGGCAAGCAAGCCAAGCCCTCCAAGATAGTCATCAGAGAGATAAGAGCATTTCTTCTGAGCAAATAGAAAGTGTGTGCATTGGAATATTAATAACCTTGTCTAACATCCTGAAACTGCTGGTTCATTATGAAGTCTTTGAAGAGCCTTTCCACGTTGTTGAATCTCTAGCAGACACGGTATTGGCTGTGAAAGTGCCGGAGAATGAGACCACTGCCTTGAGGACCTCCAACTTTAAAATGTATGTCAAGAAAACCGAAAAGTGGAATGTTACCAAGTTCTTCAGCACCCAGAAGCACTGTCAGAATTGTTTTTATCCCAGCCTAAATGTGAACAGCGTTCCTAGTCTGCCTGCCAGCGCTCCGATTTCCACGATGTTTTGTGAATTTGCGGATGACCCTTTCCCTTGGCTAAATTATGGGGAAAACATTTTGACCCAGGTGGTTGGATTCCGAATGACAGGAGTGGAGGCCACAGGTGACGTGATTGAGATTCCACCTGATGCAGTGGAAGTGTACCTCATCAGGAAAAACCTGAGCTTTGGAACTTTTAATCTCACGGTGGGACCCAGCTCAGAGCCTTATGCAGTGGATGAATCAGCGACAAAGACGACAGGGGCGTTTAGCTTTGTTGTGGACAGTACCGCAGGCAGGGACGTGTTGATCCACATCATGACAGACGTGTCCGTCTTGTTCACGGTGTCTGTTTACGCGGGCCGTGAGATCACACCCAACTCTTTTATGACCAGCTACCTGGTGCCCCATAAAATCCCTCCGATTGCCAATGAGAGTGACCTGTTTGACCCGGAGTGTGCAGTGAAGGAGGCCCGAGTGGTCTGCCTCCCCGCGGCCCTGGTGCAGGTCATAGCTCAGCGAACCGATTCCTCTGAGTGCACCATCGCTGTGGTTCTACAGGCACCTCGTTTTGTCCTAAAACCCAATAACAAGTTGGTGAGAATTTCTGTTTTCAGCAGTGAATGCTTGGACATGTTTGGGATCCAGAGCGATTGGAGAGAAGATACCTGCGCTGTGGGAGAGAAGACCACTTGGCAAAGAGTGCACTGTATCTGCAAGAACCCACGGCGGGCCAAACGGCAGCTGGATATAATCAAGCAGGCCAACCTTCGCCTGCGTACCCACTATTTGACAGCCAAGGTGATCGTGGTCCCTAACCCTGTGGACTTACGAGTGGAGACAGTCAAGAACGTCACCCAAAACCCTGTGACCCTCTTCACGGTACTTCTCATTATGCTGTTGTACTTGATCCTTGCGTTCTGGGCTTTGCACAGAGATGAAACGGACCAGTATCTTAGGGAACATGTGATAGTTCTCCTTGATAACGATCCTTATGATAATGTGTGTTATCTAGTCACTGTTTTTACAGGAAGCCGTTGTGGTTCTGGGACCAGGGCCAATGTCTTTATCCAACTGCATGGAACCGAAGGTAGCAGCGATGTGCACTGTTTAAGCCATCCACAATTTAGGACTCTCTACCGAGGAAGCATCTGCACTTTCCTCCTAGCGACGAAAAAGGACTTGGGTGACATCCATTCCCTCCGTGTGTGGCACAACAACGAGGGCAGGTCCCCTGAATGGTATTTAAGTAGAATCAAAGTGGAGAATCTGTTCAGCAGACACATCTGGCTCTTCATGTGCCGAGAATGGCTTTCTATCGGATCATCTTTGGACCGAACCTTTCAAGTAATGCCCCCAGATAAGCCTCTCAAGAAAATGGACTTTTTCCTCATAGATTTAAGTTACAAGCTGGGGAGAAGCCACTTGTGGTTCTCCGTTTTTTCTGGTGTCATTTCTACACCATTCAATAGGCTCCAGAGGCTGTCCTGTTGCTTAGCCATGTTGTTATCCACGCTTCTGTGTAATATTATGTTCTTTAGTCTAGAGAAGGAGATGGAAGCAGAGCCACAAGAGCAGAGGTACATCAGGTCAATGGTGATCGGACTGGAAAGTGCCTTTATTACCCTCCCTGTGCAACTAGTGATCAAATCTTTGTTCATGTATTCCCAGAGGAGACCTCAGGTGACTCTACATGAGGTCACTCCTCGGAAACATCCTTTGAAAGCACCAGCAAGGCAGCACTGGGAAGAACGATTGGGAAACTGGCATGCCTATGAAATTGACAAGGCAAGCTCCCAGGAGCCTGTGTCTAACAGACATCATGCAAAACCCAAGGGTTCTGTCAACGTCACCTCTAAAAGACAGCCCCCGGCCAAGCAAGCAGAAAGCCAAGGGTCTCCCATCAAAAGCAAGGTCTCCAGAACTCAAAGCAAGGTCTCCAGAAACCAAAGCAAGGTCACTCAAGCACAAAGCAAGTCCTCCAACATCCAGGGAAGAAATATAAACACCAATAACCCAAATATTGAAGACAACACAAATGTTTCTGATGAGCAGCCTCCCCAGCCAGGTTCAACAGCCCTTAAAGAGAAGACCAGAATGGTCCTGCCACAATGGTGTGTTTGTGTCGCCTGGCTCTTGGTTTTTCTTACCTGTGCAGTATCCTCCTTCTTCATCATATTTTATGGACTGACTTACGGCCTCGAAAAGTCAACAGCATGGCTGTTTGCATCGTTTTGTGCGTTCACTCAGTCAGTCTTTCTCGTGCAGCCATCTAAAATCATGCTCGTATCAGGCTACAGAACACGGAAGGCCAAGTACTGTAAAAACGTTTCATGGATTGGCAACAGCCGCTTCTCTGAGATCAAGCTGCACAACATTCGGAAGGACCCAGAAGAAATGGACAGACGCCACCGGTATGTCATGGAGCTCCGAAACTCGAGAATGTACCAGCCTCTCACCCAGGACGAAATCACAATATTCCAAAGAAAGAAGAGGATCAAAAGAAGAGCTTTCCTGTTCCTGAGTTACATCCTCACTCACTTCATCTTTCTGGCTCTCTTGCTGAGCCTAGTCACCATCCTACATCCCACTGACAGCTTTTACTATAATCAGTTTACTCGGGACCAGTTCTCTGTGGATCTGGCAGGCGTGACCAGGCTGGAAGACATCTATCAGTGGCTGAACAGGGTGCTGTTGCCTCTGTTCCACAATGACCCGAATCCCACGTTTTTCCCTGACAGCTCCTCTAAAATCCTTGGCTTGCCACTCATGAGGCAGGTGAGGGCGCAACCTGGAGAGATAATGTGTCTGCCGGCCAAGAAATTTGTGGAGGGCAGCCTCAAAGGAGAGATTCGCTGTCACCCCGAATATGGCATTGACCCAGAAGACACAAAAAACTACTCTGGGTCATGGAATAGAGTTAGTAAGCGGGACACTGACAAGACGACCAGAGGGTTTACTTATAGGCCTCCGGAGAAGAGGTGGGCGTACTCTTCCTATGGGCTGCTGCACACCTATGGCTCAGGAGGATACGCCTTCTATTTTTTTCCAGCAGAGCAGCAGTTTAATTCCACACTGAGGCTCAGCGAACTCCAGAAAAGCCATTGGCTGGATGAGAAGACGTGGTCTGTGATTGTGGAATTGACCACCTTCAATCCAGACATCAGTCTCCTCTGCAGCATCTCGGTCATCTTCGAGGTCTCTCAGTTAGGTGTTGTGAACACTAGCCTGAATGCGCACTCCTTCTTGCTCGCTGATTTCAACAGAAAAAACTCAGCCGACTCAGCAGAAAACTACTTGTACTTGGCCATCTTCATTTTCTTCCTTGCCTACACTGTTGATGAGGTTTACGTAATCACACAAGAAAGGACTGCCTATGTGCAAAGTGTATATAATTTGCTCAACTTTGCTCTAAAATGTATCTTTACCCTGTGGATTGTACTCTTTTTCAGGAAGCACTTCTTGGCCATCAGTATAGTTCAGGCTTACCGGTCGAATCCTGAGGATTTCATTCCCTTTCATGCAGTGGCTCAAGTAGATCACACCATGAGGGTGATTTTGGGTTTCCTAGTATTTCTGACGATCCTGAAGACGCTCCGGTATTCCAGGGTCTTTTACGATGTGCGTCTGGCTCAGAGGGCCATCCAGACTGCCCTTCCTGGCATCTGCCACATGGCATTGGTGGTGTCCGTGTATTTCTTTGTCTTCATGGCATTCGGGTACTTGGTGTTTGGGCAGCATGAGTGGAACTACAGTGACATGATCCATGCCACCCAGACAATATTTTCCTACTGTGTCTCAGCTTTTGAGAACACGGAATTTTTCAATAACCGGGTTCTCGGGGTCCTCTTCCTCTCATCTTTCATGCTGGTGATGATCTGCATATTGATCAACTTATTTCAGGCAGTGATTTTGTCAGCCTACGAGGAAATGAAGCAGCCCGTGTACGAGGAGCCCTCAGAAGAGGCAGAAGCCATGACTTATCTGTGTCGCCGGCTAAGATCTGCTTTTTGCTGCCTGTGCTTCAAACCCAGGGCAGAAGACGAGCCCAAGTTCTTCATCAACATGGTGTACGGGCAGCCAGAGAAGAACAGCCGCCACTACCTGGGGCTGAAGACCAGAAACATTAATGGGAAGAAAATGGTTTACCTCGTCGTGTGATCCATGGCAGTGTCAAGGCCCACAGGCAGGTTCCTCCAAAGGCTCGGTTTCTGGGGTCGAGGGGCGTTTCATGGCTCAGTTGTGTTTCCCACCCGTATTCTTCACAGTGCACCCCGCGTCTGGACGTGTCTGCAGCGGAGGCCTCCAAGCTTGGAACTTGAAAGGCGGGTCAAGGGCAGCATGGCCTCTGTGGAGAGAGGAGGGCGACCATCTGTGAGTCCGGGTTCATTTCCCTTTTTCTTAGAAGCTGCTGTCTTTGGCACCGACTGCAGTTTAGAGGGTTAGAGACCTAGATTTGGGGGAGGGAACTGAAAGGGCCCCCAACCTCATCTCAGCTTGTCAGAAGCAGCAGGTGAACGCTCCTGCTGTCCCGGTCCCCCTGTCCCCGAGGCTGGGAGGCCAGGGCTAGTGGTTGGGGGCAGAGCCCAGGTCCTTCGGCCCTGCTGGCCCTTCCCTTTGCTGATGGGGCTGCAGAGCCTCCCTGCCTCCTTACCCCCACCACACACACTCCAGCTGGGCAGGGTGGAGGGGCCTCATGAGGGGTCCCAGGAGTGGCCCTTGTGCCTGGAAATGGAGGGATGTGGACCAGGGCGCAGCAATCTGAAGCTTCCCATCTGCTCTTTAGGCCATTGCAAGTTATGGATGTAACGTGTTTCTGGCCAGGAGACATGACTTTTGTTAAAGAAGAAGGTGTGTGTGTGTGTGCATGCTGTCGAGCTCACACTGAAAGGTGGTAAATGTTCTATGTCATGAGTGTAGCCGTCTCTCTCTCCAGGATTTGGGCTTTTGTTTATTGATGGCCTGGTGGCTTGTTTAGAACACATTGTTTAAGAAAATTGTTAATGGCTCCTGTGTTTTCAACCCAAAGCATGTTCCTTCATGAAAATGTCATGCAAAGCTTCATCAGAATTAAAATATGATTCCTCTATGAGGCCTGCAGTGATTTCTGTGAGAGGGGCAGTACACAGATGGCACCTGCCCTCGAAATGCAGTGCCAGCAAAGGGGAACGAAGCGCAGGTGTGACTGCTTTGACCCGACTGTTTATCACTTGCTTGGCGCCCTGATGGTGCTCACTCAGCTGCACTGCATGGCCATAGCACTTCGCACCTTGGCAGGTAGGGGCACGTGTACATGTAGAGGCCTTCTCTCCCTTCGTCCCTGGGGTCGGGGTGGTCTTCCTGCCAATTAGACAATAGTCTTTCTGACTCACCCAAGACCACCCAAACTGTCATGATCAAATGCCCAGTTTTGTGTTTTCTAACTTCCCTGGTGGGAGTTCACAGGTGTGGCTAGGTTCTGGTCAGCTGGTGCTGGGTGATGTGCAGATTCTGCATAGCACTTCTTATTGTCACCCAACTGCCACCCGTACATTTTTTAGAACCATGGCCTTGCCCAGTAACCGTATGGGACTGGTGCTGGGGTCAGAATGTCCGACTCTTGAGAACCCATGGACTGTAGCCTGCCAGCCTCCTCTGTCCTTGGGATTCTTGAGATAAGAATGCTGGAGTGGGTTGTCATTTACTTATCCAGAGGATCTACCCGACCCAGGGATTGAACCTGGGCCTCTAGAGCTGCAGGCAGATACTTTACAGTTGAACCATCAAGGAAGCCCTCAGGAGAACAAGTGTGAAAGGAGAGAGAAGGCCCCCACATCACCCCTTCCTGCTCCTGGCAGTTGTGACTCATTTCAGTCACCCTCTGACTTCCTGAACCATCCTGCCACCCACAGGTGCCCACACAGATGGCGCCCTGCAGGAGGGCCCAATGCCAAGGTGTCCAGGGGACCTTCCTGCAGCCAGCCCTCTGGGAGGTGACACCTGGTCCCCCAGCACGGAGCCAAGAGTACCATGAAGTCCCCTGTGTCCCCCGCTCAAAGCCCTGACTCGGGACTGCATCACAGACCCTGTCATCTCCTGTCAAGTCCCGCCTCTATTTGTGAGCCTGGAGGTCTGCAGAAATCCATGTGCTCTGTGGCCCCAGGAGGCCACCACTGCCCCCTGGGGAGGGGGAGGGTGCTGGGAACCCTCCAGGGCAACGTCTGGGGGACGAGCCCTGCTGGGAGCTGGGGAGCAGGTCTGTCCAGGCAGCATGGATGGTGCTCAGGCAGCCTGGGGGAGCTTGGCACTGCCTTCTGTGGGCTGGGCGGTCTTGGCCTCCCAGAGCCCGGCTGCTCTCCTCTGAGTGACGAAGGGCTCAATGCCTCATGGCATTGCATCCAGCAGATGGACCAGGCATGTCCAAGTGAGGGCCAGCCCTGAGCCAGGCCCAGGAGCGGCTGTCACTCCTGGGTACATGGTGGTCCCACCCTGGGCCTCAGTCTCTGCTCCTGGGAGGGGAGGCGCTGGAGGAGGGGCCTCTGAGTCAGAGAAGCAGAGGCCCTGGGGCCTGCAAGCCAGGGCGTCCAGGGTGCCGCCAGGGTAGCGGCCAGCCAGTGTACCCCAGCACAGAGGGAGGGGCCAGGCCTGCGGGAAGCACTTAGCATCCCGCCCAGCTCTGTGCCCTTGGCTGTGGCTCCCTCTGGTGGAGGTGGTACACAAGAGAAGGCCTGGCCAGCAGGCCCCAATGCCAGGTCAGGAAGCCAGCCTGCTGAAATAAAACTTACATTGAACATAAGGGGCTAAACTTCTTAGGACGATCTGTGGTCTCTGAGCGGCCAGGACACGCCCCGTATTTCTTGGGGCCTGGCTGCACTGGAGAGTCCACTTGTCCCTTCTGTGTGCCCAGGACCCGCACTCATCTCTTGGGGACCTCGCCCTCTCTGGTCCCCAGGAAGGTCGGATCGCACTGCCACCCGCGCGCTCCAGGCAACCCCGGGGATGCGGGTCCGCGGGCGCTCTGCCGAGCGCGTCCTCCGGGTACCTGACAGTCGCGCAGCGGTGAGGTGTCAGCCATAGCGCGCGCGCGTTCCGCGCCCGGGGTGCGGGCTCTGCGCTTCGCCGCGACCTTCCGCGTGGGGGCGGGGTGTCGAGCCTCGGGGGCGGGGCGGCCCCCGCCCACTACTTGCTTCCGACACACCCGCCGCGCCAGGAGGGTTACCCTACAGGCTGGGGAAACCCAGGGCCACCCCAGGCTGGCAGTTTTGGTGTGAGCCCCCACCTACCCGATCAGACAGGAGCCAGGGACGGCAGGGGCAGAGGGCGGGCGTGGGAGAGTGGGTGGGATAAGGGAGTCCCTCTCCATGGGGACCCTCTGAGAGGTGACTGCAGAGTCCCCTGGGAGGCAGAGGAGCCCTGGGGCAGTGGTCCCTTTGGACAACAAGTGGGACCAGAGGCCGTGCTGTAAGGGCCCCAAGCCTGGGTGCCTCTGTCCTGGGTGTGGCCTGGACAGTTGCACAGGGCCTCACACTTAGAAGGACCCCATGCTCGCTTTGAAGCTCTGCTGTGGTCATCTTGAAATTCTTCACCATCTTTGAACAGGGTTCCTACATTTTGATTTTGCACGGGGCCCTGAAAATCATGTAGTCGGTCTTCTGACAGCCAATGCATCTTTTCTGAATTCCCCACAGCTCACCACCTCCTCGGCCACTAACCCCAAACTGAGTCAGGACCAGCTCACTCGCATACCGAGCGCTCTTGCAGCAGGCAGGCCTGGGCCTTTGGTTTCCCTGGACCCCGCCTAAGAGGCCCCTGTACTTTCAATCCTGTCCACCTACAATCTATCTCCCTCACAGCAGGAGGATGCTTCCAACCTGGAAATCAGATCAGGCCCTTCCCCGCTCAAAACCCTCAAACACTTCCCCAACCCACTTGAGATGAAATTCAAATACACGACCATGGTCTCTGAGACCCAGCTTGCTCTGGTCATTGGCCGTCTCTCCAATGACATCTCCTACCACCTCCTCTCCTCTCTGCTTACTCAGGCCCCACTACTAACCTTGTCTCCTTCCTGCCTCCCTGCATTTGTACTTACAGTTCCCTGCCCTAGCTATGCCCTTCCCTAGCTCTGTGTGAGCCATGCTCCCTCATTTCAGGCTGATCTGTTGGCTCAGAGGGCACCTCCTCGAAGAGGCCACCTCCTCGCAGAGGCCTTCCTCGATTCCCCACCTCACTGTCATTCTTATCTCTGTACCTGCCTTATTTGTCTTCATATCGCTTTTCACAGTAAAATCCCACATGGTATGTCATGGTTGGATTATTTTTGATTGTCTTTTACCCCCATTATAATGGAAGTTGTATGGGAACTAAGCCTAGGGCTGATGCCTAGGAAAATGCTGGGTATCGTGTACCTGCTTGTGAACCCTGTATGAAATAACTATAGTTAAATGAATTAAGGGAGAATGAAAAGGGAAAAAAATCAGATATAAATAGGAATAATCAGGGATAATAAGAAAACAAATAATTAGGGGACACATGTAAGTCGAGACATATCAATCATTACATGATCTGGTTCAAGATGACAGAGTAGAAGGATGCGGGCTCATCTCCTCCTGCAAAAGTACCAAAATTGCAACTAGCTGTTGTGGCAGCTATTTGCCACAACAAATAGCTTCTATTTTCTGGAAATAGAAGGATGCTGGAACCCACCAAAAAAAGATACCCTATGTCTAAAGACAAAGAAGGAACTGCAGTGATGTGGTAGGAGGAATGCAATCAAGATAAAACCAAATCCTATACCCACTGGGTGGGTGACCCACAGACTGGAGAATAATAATCCCAAAGAAGTTCTCACACTGTTATGAAGGATTTGAAGTCCATGTCAGGCTTGCCAGCCTCAGGATCTGGTAAAGGGACTGGGAATCCCCAGGGAATCTGGCCTTGAGGGCCAGCAAGATTTGATTATAGGACTTCCAGAAGGCTGGGGGAAACAAAGACTCCAGTCTTGGAGGACACAAACAACATTTCACCTGCCCCCAGACCCAGATGAGAGCAGTGACCCCACAGGAGAGTGAACTCAAAGTACCTCCTAGTACTGGGGGCCTCTTGGAGGCGTGGGCCACCACAGGGCCATTGGCAGAAACCCCTTTGGAGTTCACTATTCACCCTAGAGCTTGTAGTGGGCTGGAGTGGCTATAAGAGATACCCCACGTGAAGAGATACCCCACGCCCAAAGGCAAAGGAGAAGCCCCAGCAAGATGGTAGGAGGGGCGAATTCATGCTTAGACTCAAACCCCATACCTGCCAGAGATGCTCAGAAGGGTCAAACATACCTTGTGTGCACAGGACCAGAGACCCCACGGAGACTGAGACAGAACTGTGTTTGAGTGTCTCCTGTGGCGGTACGGGTCAGCAGTGGCCTGCCGCAGGGGCAGGGGCTCTGGGTGCAGCAGTCCTGGGTATGGCATTAGCCCTCTTGGAGGAGGTCGCCATTAACCCCACCACAGAGCCGCCAGAACAAGACTGCGGAAACAGAGCCTTGGAAGGCACAAGCAGAACCTTGTGCACCAGGACCCAGGAGAAAGGAGCAGTGACCCCACAAGGGACTGACCCAGACTTGCCTGAGTGTCCAGGAGTCACCGGTGGAGGCGTGGGTCAGTGGTGGCCTGCTGCAGGGTCGGGGGCACTGAGTGTGGCAGTGGGACCTTTTGCCTGCATGGGACCTTTTAAAGGTGCCATTATCTTCATTACCTCCACCATAGTTTGGCCCCAGGTAGATAACAGGGAGGGTACACACAACTCCACCCATCAACAGAAAATTGGATTAAAGATTTACTGAGGATGGCCTGGTGAGGACTCTTGGCAACTCTGGTGGGGACTCTTCTTTGCTGAGACTGACATCCTGACCACTCAGGGTACTCAGGGGCCAGCTTGCCTGCCAATGGACCAGACCCAGAGGCTGCAACTGGGACCCTTTTGTCCCTGGTCTCCTCCTGATGCGGACAACTGGCCAGAGTGCCCCGACTGGTAAGGAGCAAGAGACTTTATTGGCCTATCTCGCCTTACCTCTCTCTTTCCTCTCCTTAACCCTTCCTTCTACTTAACGGCCAGGAAGAGCTACCCCACGTTCAAGGAGCGGTGGCTGCACGGGCGCAGGAGGGTCAAGAGGAGCTACTTCAGGAGGGGTGGCGGTGAGGAGATACCCCTCGTCCAAGGTAATAGAAACTCAAGTAAGGTGGTAGGTGTTGCAAGAGGGCATCAGAGGGCAGATACACTGAAACCATAATCTCAGAAAACTAATAAATCTAATCACATGGACCACAGCCTTGTCTAACTCAATGAAACTAAGCCATGCCCTGTGGGGCCACCCAAGATGGGCGAGTCATGGTGGAGAGGTCTGACAGAATGTGGTCCACTGGAGAAGGGAATGGCAAACCTCTTCAGTATTCTTGCCTTGAGAACCCCATGAACAGTTGAAAAGGCAAAATGATAGGATACTGAAAGAGGAACTCCCCAAGTCGGTAGGTGCCCAATATGCTACTGGAGATCAGTAGAGAAATAACTCCAGAAAGAATGAAGGGATGGAGCCAAAGCAAAAACAACACCCAGCTGTGGATGTGACTGGTGATAGAAGCAAGGTCCGATGCTGTAAATAGCAATGTTGCATAGGAACCTGGAATGTCAGGTCCATGAATCAAGGCAAATTGGAAGTGGTCAAACAAGAGATGGCAAGAGGGAATGTCGACATTCTAGGAATCAGCGAACTCAAATGGACTGGAATGGGTGAATTTAACTCAGATGACCATTATATCTACTACTGCGGGCAGGAATCCCTCAGAAGAAATGGAGTGGCCACCATGGTCAACAAAAGAGTCTGAAATGCAGTACTTGGATGCAATCTCAAAAAGGACAGAATGATCTCTGTTCATTTCCAAGGCAAACCATTCAATATCACAGTAATCCAAGTCTATGCCCTAACCAGTAACTCTGAAGAAGCTGAAGTTGAACTGTTCTATGAAGACCTACAAGACCTTTTAGAACTAACACCCAAAAAAGATGTCCTTTTCATTATAGGGGACTGGAATGCAAAAGTAGGAAGTCAAGAAACACCTGGAGTAACAGGCAAATTTGGCCTTGGAATACAGAATGAAGCAGGGCAAAGGCTAATAGAGTTTTGCCAAGAGAATGCACTGGTCATAACAAACACCCTCTTCCAACAACACAAGAGAAGACTCTATACATGGACATCACCAGATAGTCAACACGGAAATCAGATTGATTATATTCTTTGCAGCCAAAGATGGAGAAGCTCTATACAGTCAGCAAAAACAAGACCAGGAGCTGACTGTGGCTCAGATCATGAACTCCTTATTGCTAAATTCAGACTGAAATTGAGGAAAGTGGGGAAAACCACTAGACCATTCAGGTATGACCTAAATCAAATCCCTTATGATTATACAGTGGAAGTGACAAATAGATTCAGGGGACTAGATCTGATAGATAGAGTGCCTGATGAACTATGGACGGAGGTTCCTGACATTGTACAGGAGACAAGGATCAAGACCATCCCCAAGAAAAAGAAATGCAAAAAAGTAAAATGGCTGTCTGGGGAGGCCTTACAAATGGATGTGAAAAGAAGACAACTGAAAAGCAAAGGAGAAAAGGAAAATCATAAGCATCTGAATGCAGAGTTCCAAAGAACAGCAAGAGATAAGAAAACCTTCCTCAGCAATCAATGCAAAGAAATAGAGGAAAACAACAGAATGGGAAAGACTAGAGATCTCGTCAAGAAAATTAGAGATACCAAGGGAACATTTCATGCAAAGATGGGCTCGATAAAGGACAGAAATGGTATGGACCTAACAGAAGCAGAGATATTAAGAAGAGGTGGCAAGAATACACAGAAGAACTGTACAAAAAAGATCTTCACAACAAGGATAATCACGATGGTGTGATCACTCATCTAGAGCCAGACATCCTGGAATGTGAAGCCAAGTGGGCCTTAGAAAGCATCACTACGAACAAAGCTAGTGGAGGTGATGGAATTCCAGTTGAGCTATTTCAAATCCTGAAAGATGATGCTGTGAAAGTGATGCACTCAATATGCCAGCAAATTTGGAAAACTCAGCAGTGGCCACAGGACTGGAAAAGGTCAGTTTTCATTCCAATCCCAAAGAAAGGCAATGCCAAAGAATGCTCAAACTACCGCACAATTGCACTCATCTCACACGCTAGTAAAGTAATGCTCAAAATTCTCCAAGCCAGGCTTCAGCAATACGTGAACTGTGAACTTCCAGATGTTCAAGCTGGTTTTAGAAAAGGCAGAGGAACCAGAGATCAAATTGCCAACATCTGCTGGATCATAGAAAAAGCAAGAGAGTTCCAGAAAAACATCTATTTCTGCTTTACTGACTATGCCAAAGCCTTTGACTGTGTGAATCACAATAAACTGTGGAAAATTCTGAAAGAGATGGGCATACCAGACCACCTGACCTGCCTCCTGAGAAACCTATATGCAGGTCAAGAAGCAACAGTTAGAACTGGACATAGAACAACAGACTGGTTCTAAGTAGGAGACGGAGTACGTCAAGACTGTATACTGTCACCCTGCTTATTTAACTTATATGCAGAGTACGTCATGAGAAACGCTGTGCTGGAGGATGCACAAGCTGGAATCAAGATTGCCGGGTGAAATATCAATAACCTCAGATATGCAGATGACACCGCGCTTATGGCAGAAAGTGAAGAGGAACTCAAAAGCCTCTTGATGAAAGTGAAAGAGGAGAGTGAAAAAGTTGGCTTAAAGCTCAACACTCAGAAAACGAAGATCATGGCATCTGGTCCCATCAGTTCATGGGAAATAGATGGGGAAACAGTGGAAACAGTAGCTGACTTTATTTTGGGGGGCTCCAAAATCACTGCAGATGGTGACTGCAGCCATGAAATTAAAAGACGCTTACTCCTTGGAAGGAAAGTTATGACCAACCTAGATAGCATATTCAAAAGCAGAGACATTACTTCACCAACAAAGATCCATCTAGTCAAGGCTATGGTTTTTCCAGTAGTCATGTTTGGATGTGAGAGTTGGACTGTGAAGAAAGCTGAGCACTGAAGAATTGATGCTTTTGAACCGTGGTGTTGGCAAAGACTCTTGAGAGTCCCTTGGACTGCAAGGAAATCCAACCAGTCCATTCTAAAGGAGATCAGTCCTGGGTGTTCTTTGGAAGGAATGATGCTGAAGCTGAAACTCCAGTACTTTGGCCATCTCATGTGAAGAGCTGACTCATTGGAAAAGACTCCGATGCTGGGAGGGATTGGGGGAAGGAGGAGAAGGGGATGACAGAGGATAAGCTAGACGGCTAGACGGCATCACTGACTCGATGGACGTGAGTCTGGGTGAACTCCGGGAGTTGGTGATGGACAGGGAGGCCTCAGTTCAGTTCAGTCACTCAGTCGTGTCCGACTCTTTGCGACCTCATGAATCGCAGCATGCCAGGTCTTCCTGTCCATCATCATTTAACTCAGATGACCATTATATCTACTACTGCAGGCAGGAATCCCTCAGAAGAAATGGAGTAGCCATCATAGTCAACAAAAGAGTCCGAAATGCAGTACTTGGATGCAATCTCAAAAAGGACAGAATGATCTCTGTTCATTTCCAAGGCAAACCATTCAATATCACAGTAATCCAAATCTATTCCATAACCAGTAACTCTGAAGAAGCTGAAGTTGAACTGTTCTATGAAGACCTACAAGACCTTTTAGAACTAACACCCAAAAAAGATGTCCTTTTCATTATAGGGGACTGGAATGCAAAAGTAGGAAGTCAAGAAACACCTGGAGTAACAGGCAAATTTGGTCTTGGAATACAGAATGAAGCAGGGCAAAGACTAATAGAGTTTTGCCAAGAAAATTCACTGGTCATAGCAAACACTCTCTTCCAAAAACACAAGAGAAGACTCTACACATGGACATCACCAGATGGTCAACACCGAAATCAGGTTGATTATATTCTTTGCAGCCAAAGATGGAGAAGCTCTATACAGTCAGCAAAAACAAGACCAGGAGCTGACTGAGGCTCAGATCATGAACTCCTTATTGCCAAATTCAGACTTAAATTGAAGAAAGTAGGGAAAACCACTAGACCATTCAGGTATGACCTAAATCAAATCCCTTATGATTATACAGTGGAAGTGACAAATAGATTTAAGGGACTAGATCTGATAGATAGAGTGCCTGATGAACTATGGACTGAGGTTCGTGACATTGTACAGGAGACAGGGATCAAGGCCATTCCCATAGAAAAGAAATGCAAAAAAGCAAAATGGCTGCCTGGGGAGGTGCCAGGAGCCGGCATATTGCATATTGAGTGCATATTGCATATTGAGTGCAGCACTTTCCACAGCATCATCTTTCAGGATCTGGAATAGCTCAACTGGAATTCTATCACTGCTGGGAGCCAGCGTGAGGAGCTCCACCCATGACAAAGGTCATGAGGAAGGAGGCTCGGCATACGCAAAGGCGGGATCGAGCCTCAGGAGTCCCCCTGGAAATTCTCGAGCATTTACCCCCAAAACCAGAGTCTGCCTACTTTCTGCTTTGTGCCTTCACCTACACCTCTGACTTTACGGGAGGGCTGTCCCCCACTACCTCTCTGAAAAAGAGTTAGCTTACAGCTCCAGTTAATAATTCCTGGGTGTGACAGTGTTTCAACCTACAAACTCCTTTGGAAATCCTCTATCCTGCCTGAATAGGTTTTTCTGGCCACATGTGATTGTTCAGAGCCTCCCAACTGTGAGAGGCAGGAGATGTTCTAAACTGTCTAAACACAGATTCTTTTGAGTAGTTAAAAGATTGATTAGAAATTGTATTGGTGAAGGGATTTTCACTTGTTGGGCCAATGTTTGCTGCTAAGTTTCCATATCCCTTACCTGCTGTGTCCCTGGCAGTGTATTGATTAATATAATTGGTGTAAGTAGTAGCTTTAATGTTTGTAACCTGGGACCCTTGAGTTAATTCTTTTTCTTGTTATAGCCCACCACACCTTTGCCCTATAGGAATGCAACTTTATCTAATGCTTTTGGAGAGTGGCTCCTGACCAATCACCTTTAGAGAAAAATAAGTTTTCTGAAGAAAGGGTCTTAAAATGTTAACAGGCCTCCAGGCCAGAAGATGATGCAAATCACCTAAGCTTCTGCATATGATAAGTTTGCAGGAAGAAAGCCTGGCTTGCTGCATGACTCTACCCCTTCCCCCATTATCCTCTATGCATAACTTAAGGTATAAAAACTACTTTGGAAAATAAAGTGCGGGCCTTGTTCACTGAAACTTGGTCTCACCATGTCGTTCTTTCTCTTACCTTCTGGCTGAATTATTCAGCCTCTTTTCTCCACTGAATTTCCTCACTGAGCTATCCTTATTCTATTACTCTTTATATCTTTGATAAATATTTAAATAAATAGGTCGCCTATGCCGTCTCTCCTTCGAATACCCTGGATCAGCCGGAGCTGGACCCTGGCAGGGAGGCCTTACAAATGGATGTGAAAAGAAGAGAACTGAAAAGCAAAGGAGAAAAGGGAAGATATAAGCATCTGAATGCAGAGTTCCAAAGAATAGCAAGAAGAGATAAGAAAGCCTTCCTCAGCAATCAATGCAAAGAAATAAAGGAAAACAATAGAATGGGAAAGACTAGAGATCTCTTCAAGAAAATTAGAGATACCAAGGGAACATTTCATGCAAAGATGGGCTCGATAAAGGACAGGGAGGCCTGGTGTGCTGCAATTCATGGGGTTGCAAAGAGTCAGACACGATTGAGTGACTGAACTGTACTGAGGATGGCCTCACCATCAGAACAAGACCTTTCCCCCTCAGTCTCTTCCATTAGGAAGCTTCCATAAGCCTCTTATCCTTCTCCATCAGAAGGCAGACAGCCTGAAAACCACAGAGAAAACTAACCAGTATGATCACATGGACCACAGCCTTGTCTAAGTCAATGAAACTATGAGCCATGCCATGTGGGGCCACCTGAGATGGACGTGTCAAGGTGGAAAGGTCTGACAGAATGTGGTCCACCGGAGAAGGGAATGGCAAACCACTTCAGCATTCTTGCCCTGAGAACTCCATGAACAGCATGGAAAGGTAAAAAATAGGACACTGAAAGATGAAATCCCCAGGTTGGTAGGTGCCCAATATGCTAATGGAGATCAGTGGAGAAATAACTCCAGAAAGAATGAAGAGATGGAGCCAAAGCAAAAAAATACCCAGTTGGGGATGCAACTGGTGATAGAAGTAAAGTCCGATGCTGTAAAGAGCAATATTGCACAGGAACCTGGAATGTTAGGTCCATGAATCAAGGCAAATTGGAAGTGGTCAAACAGGAGATGGCAAGAGTGAAGATCGGCATTTTAGGAATCAGCGAAGTAAAATGAATTTAACTCAGATGACCATTATATCTACTACTGTGGGCAGGAATCCCTTAGAAGAAATGGAGTAGCCATCATAGTCAGCAAAAGAGTTTGAAATGCAGCACTTGCATGCAATCTCAAAAATGACAGAATGATCATTTCCAAGGGAAACCATTCAATATCACGGTAATCCAAGCCTATGCCCTGACCAGCAATGCTGAAGAAGCTGAAGAATTCTATGAAGACCTACAAGACCTTCTAGAACTAACACCCAAAAAAGATGTCCTTTCCATTATAGGGGACTGGAATGCAAAAGTAGAACTTCAAGAACCTGGAGTAACAGTTAAATTTGGCCTTGGAGTACAGAATGAAGCAGGGCAAAGGCAAATACAGTTTTGCCAAGAGAATGCACTGGTCATAGTGAACACACTCTGAACCCAAGAGAAGACTCTACACATGGACATCACCAGATGGTCAACACCAAAATCAGATTGATTATATTCTTTGCAGCCAAAGATGGAGAAGTTCTATACAGTCAGCAAAACAAGACCAGGAGCTGACTGTGGCTCAGATCATGAACTCCTTATTGCCAAATTCAGACTGAAATTGACGAAAGTACGGAAAACCACTAGACCATTCAGATATGACCTAAAGCAAATTCCTTATGATTATATAGTGGAAGTGACAAATAGATTCAAGGGATCAGATCAGATACAGTGCATGAAGAACTATGGACGGAGGTTCGTGACATTATACAGGAGGCAGTGATCAAGACCATCCCCAAGAAAAAGAAATGCAAAAAGGAAAAATGGTTGTCTGAGGAGGGCTTACGAATAGCTGTGAAAAGAAGAGAAGCCAAAGGCAAAGGAGAAAAGGAAAGATATACCCATTTGAATGCAGAGTTCCAAAGAATAGCAAGGAGAGATAAGAAAGCCTCCTCAGCGATCAATGCAAAGAAATAGAGGAAAACAACAGAATGGAAAAGACTAGAGATTTCTTCAAGAAAATTAGAGATACCAAGGGAACATTTCAGGAAAAGATGAGCACAAGAACAGAAATGGTATGGACCTAACAGAAGCAGAAGATATTAAGAGGTGGTAAGAATACACAGAAGAACTATACAAAAAAGATCTTCACGACCCAGATAATCACGAAGGTGTGATCACTCACCTAGAGCCAGACATCCTGGTACGCGAAGATAAGTGAGCCTTAGGAAGCATCACTACGAACAAAGCTACTGGAGGTGATGGAATTCCAGTTGAAGTATTTCAAATTCTAACAGATGATGCTGTGAAAGTGCTGCACTCGATATGCCAGAAAATTTGGAAAACTCAGCAGTGGCCACAGGACTGGAAAAGGTCAATTTTCACTTCAATCCCAAAGAAGGGCAATGGCAAAGAATGCTCAAACTACCGCACAATTGCACTCATCTCACACGCTAGCAAAGTCATGCTCAACATTCTCCGACCCAGGCTTCAATAGTATGTGAACTGTGAACTTCCAGATGTTCAAGCTGGATTTAGAAAAGGCAGAGGAACCAGAGATCAAATTGCCAACATCTGCTGGATCATAGAAAAAGCAAGAGAGTTCCAGAAAAACATCTACGTCTGCTTTATTGACTACACCAAAGCCTTTGACTGTGTGGATCACAACAAACTGTGGAAAATTCTGAAAGAGATGGGCATACCAGACCACCTGACCTGCCTCTTGAGAAACCTGTCTGCAGGTCAGGAAGCAACAGTTAGGACTGGAAATGGAACAACAGACTGGTTCCAAATCGGGAAAGGAGTACATCAGGGCTATATATTGTCACCCTGCTTATTTAATGTATATGCAGAGTACATCATGAGAAATTCTGGGCTGGAAGAAGCACAAGGTGAAATCAAGATTGCTGGGAGAAATATCAATAACTTCAGATATGCAGATGACACCACCCTTATGGCAGAAAGTGAAGAGGAGCTGAAGAGCCTCTTCATGAAAGTGAAAGAGGAGAGGGAAGAAGTTGGCTTAAAACTCAACATTCAGAAAACTAAGATCATGGCATCTGGTCCCATCAGTTCATGGCAAATAGATGGGGAAACAATAGAAACAGTGACAGCCTTTATTCTCTTGAGCTCCAAAATCACTGCAGATCTTGACTGAACCATGAAATTAAAAGATGCTTACTCTTTGGAAGGAAAGTTATGACCAACCTAAGATGGCATATTAAAAACCAGAGACATTACTTTGCCAACAAAGGTCCATCTAGTCAAAGCTATGGTTTTCCCAGTAGGCATGTATGGATGTGAGAGTTGGACCATAAAGAATGCTGAGTGCCGAAGAATGGATGCTTTTGAACTGCGGTGTTGGAGAAGACTCTTGAGAGTCCCTTGGACTGCAAGGAGATCCAACCAGTCCATCCTAAAGGAAATCAGTCCTGATTTGGCCCCCTGAAGCAAGGAACTGACTCATTGGAAAAGACCTGATGCTGAGAAAGACTGAAGGCAGGAGGAGAAGGGGATGAGAGAGGATGAGAAGGTTGGATGGCATCACAACTTAATGGACATTAATTTGGGTAAACTCTGGGAGCTGGTGATGGACAGGGAGGCGTGGACTGCTGCAATCCATGGGGTCACAAAGAGTCGGACACAACTGAGCAACTGAACTGACTGAGAAGTTGTAGATCCCAGTGCTGGGTTGCCTCAGACCAAATAACTACCAGAGAGAGAGTGCAACTCCACCCATCAGTAGATAATTAGATTCAAGCTTTATCAAGCAAGGCCCAGTTTTTCCCATGGCCAGTTTCTCCCATCAAGAAGCTTACACAAGCCTCTCAGCCTCATCCATCAGAGGGCAGACAGAAAAAGCAAGAAGAAGGACAGTCTGACAGTAGTTAAATCAAAAACCATATTACAGAAAGTTAATCAAGATGAAAGGCTTCCCTGACAGCTCAGTTGGTAAATAATGTGCCTGCAGTGCAGGAGACCCCAGGTTGATTCCTGGGTCGGACAGATCCACTGGATAAGGGATTCCTGGGCTTCCCCTGTGGTTCACCTGGTAAAGAATCTGCCTGCAATGCGAGAGACCTGGGTTTGATACCTGGATTAGGAAGATCCCCTAGAGAAGGGAAAGGCTACCCACTCAAGTATTCTGGCCTGGAGAATTCCACAGACTGTATAGTCATAGTCAAATCTATGGTTTTTCTAGTAGTCATGTATGGATGTGAGAGCTGGACCATAAAGAAGGCTGAGCACCGAAGAACTGATGCTTTTTTGAACTTCGATATTGGAGAAGACTCTTGAAAGTCCCTTGGACAGGAAGGAGATCCAACCAGTCCATCCAAAAGGAAATCAGTCCTGAATATTCATTGGAAGGACTGATGCTGAAGCTGAAACTCCAATACTTTGGCCACCTGATGTGAAGAACTGACTCATTTGAAAAGACCCTGATGTTGGGAAAGATTGAGGGCAGGAGGAGAAGGGGACAACAGAGGATGAGACGGTTGGATGGCATCACCGACTTGATGGATATGAGTTTGGGTGAACTCCAGGAGTTGGTGATGGACAGGAAGGCCTGGCGTGCTGCCGTCCATGGGGTTGCAAAGAGTTGGACACAACTGAGTGACTGAACTGAACTGAGTGTCCATGGGGTCACAAAGAGTCAGATATGACTTAGCTCCTTTCACTTTCACTTTCAATCATGATGAAAAAGCAGAAAGTTATGTCCCATATGAAGAGACAAGATAAAACCCCAGAAAAACAACTAAATGAAGGGGAGATAGGCAGCCTTCCTATAAAAGAATCCAGAATAATGATATTCACAATGATCCAGGATCTTGAGAACAGAATGGAGACAAAGATTGAGATGATTTTAGAAATGTTTACCAAAGACCTAGAAGAACTAAAGAACAAAGAGAGATGAATAATATAGTAGATGAAATCAGTAGCAGAATAACTGAAGCGGAAGGACAGATAAATGATCTGAAGACCAGAATTCGTGGAAATCACTGCCACAGTAGAGCATACAGAAAAAAAGAATGAAAAGAAGTGAAGATAGCCTAAGAGGTGTCTGGGACAACACTGAATGGAACAGCATTCACATTATAGGGTCCCACAGGAGAAGAGAGAGAGAAAGGACTGCAGGAGATATTGTAAGAGATAATAGCTGAAAACTTCCCTAGCATTGGAAAGCAAATAATCAACCAAGTCCAGGAAGCACAGAGAGTCCGAGGCAGAATAAAGCCAAGGAGGAATACACTGAGAAACATAGTAATCAAACTGACAAAAATAAAAGACATAGATAAAATATTTAAAGCAACAAATGAGAAATGGCAACACACAAGGGAGCTCCCACCAGGCCATCCGCTGATTTCTCAACAGAAACTCTACAAGTCAGAAGGGAAAGTCTGATAAAATGATATATTACACGATATATATAAAATGATATATTACAGTGATGAGAGGGAAGAACCTGCAACGAAGAATACTCTACCCAGCAAGACTCTCCTTTACATGTGATGGAGAAATCAAAAGCTTTCCACATGAGCGAAAGTTAAGAGAATTTAGCACCACCAAACCAGCATTACAACAAATGCCAAAGGAACTTCTCTAGGCAGGAAACACGAGAGGGAAACGCACTACAGAAAACAAACCCAAAACAATAAACAAAACGGTAATAGGGTCATCACTTCAGTTCAGTTCAGTCGCTCAGTCGTGTCCGACTCATTGCGACCCCATGGATTGCAGCACGCAGACCTCCCTATCCACCACCAACTCCTGGAGCTTACTCAAACACATGTCCATTGAGTCAGTATTGCCATCCAACAATCTCGTCTCTGTTGTCCCCTTCTCCTCCCACCTTCGATCTTTCCCAGCATCAGGGTCTTTTCCAAGGAGTCAGTTCTTCTCATCAGGTGGCCAAAATATTGGAATTTCAGCTTCAGCGTCAGTCCTTCCAATGAATATTCAGGACTGATTTCCTTTAGGATGGACTGGTTGGATCTCCTTGCAGTCCAAGGGACTCTCAAGAGTCTTCTCCAACACCACAGTTCAAAAGCATCCATTCTTCAGTGCTCAGCTTTTTTTATAGTCCAACTCTCATATCCATACATGACTATTGAGAAAACCATAACTTTGACTAGGTGGATGTTTGTCGGCAAAGTAATGTCTGGTTTTTAATATGCCATCTAGGTTGGTCATAGCTTTTCTTCCAAGGAGCAATGGTCTTTTAATTTCATGGCTGCAGTCAATATCTGCAGTGATTTTGGAGCCCAAGAGAATAAAGGCTGTCACTGTTTCCATTGGTTCCCCATCTATTTGCCATGAACTGATGGGACTGGATGCCATGATCTTAGTTTTCCGAATGTTGAGCTTTAAGCCAACTTTTTCCCTCTCCTCTTTCACTTTCATGAAGAGGCTCTTCAGCTCTTCTTCACTTTCTGCCTTAAGGGTGGTGTCATCTGCATATCTGAGGTTATTGATATTTCTCCCAGCAATCTTGATTCCACCTTGTGCTGTATCCAGCCCGGCATTTCATATGATGTACTCTGCATATAAGTCAAATAAGCAGGGTGACAATATACAGCCTTGACATACTCCTTTCTCAATTTGGATCCAATCTGTTGTTCCATGTCCGATTCTAACTGTTGCTTCTTGACCTGCATACAGATTTCTCAGGAGGCAGGTCAGGTGGTCTGGTATTCCCATCTCTTTCAGAAATTTCTGCAGTTTGTTGTGATCCACACAGTCAAAGGCTTTGGCGTAGTCAACAGATGTTTTTCTGGAACTCTCTTGCTTTTTCTATGATCCAACAAATGTTGGCAATTTGGTATCTGCTTCCTCTTTTTCTAAATCCAGCTTGACCATCTGGACATTCTCAGTTCACGTACTGTTGGAGCCTGGCTTGGAGAATTTTGAGCATTACTTTGCTAGCGTGTGAGATGAGTGCATTGTGCAGTAGTTTGAGCATTCTTTGGCATTGTCCTTCTTTAGGATTAGAGTAAAAACTGACCTTTTCCAGTCCTGTGGCCACTGCTGAGTTTTCCAAATTGGCTGGCATATTGAGTGCAGCACTTTCACTCAGCTGGAATTCCATTACCGCTGCTACCTTCACTCATAGTGATGCTTCCTAAGGCCCACCTGACTTCACATTCCAGAATGTCTGGCTCTAGGTGAGTCATCACACCATTGTGATTATCTGGGTCATGAAGATCTTTTTTTGTACAGTTCTTCTGTGTATTCTTGCCACCTCTTCTTAATATCTTCTGCTTCTGTTAGGTCCATACCATTTCTGTCCTTTATTGTGCCCATCTTTGCATGCAGTATTTCCTTGGTATCTCTAATTTTCTTGAAGAGATCTCGTCTTTCCCATTGTATTGTTTTCCTCTATTTCTTTGCATTGGTCAGTGACAAAAGCTTTCTTTTCTCTCCTTGCTATTCTTTGGAACTCTGCATTCAGATCTTTCCTTTTCTCCTTTGCCTTTCGCTTTTCTTTTCACAGCTATTTGTAAAGCCTCCTCAGACAACCATTTTTCCTTTTTGCATTTCTTTTTCTTGGGGATGGTCTTGACCACTGCCTCCTGTATAATGTCATGAACCTCCATCCATAGTTCTCTATGGACTTTATCTATCAGATCTAATCCCTTGAATCTATTTGTCACTTCCACTGTATAATCATAAGGAATTTGATTTAGGTCATATCGGAATGGTCTAGTGGTTTTCCCCATTTTCTTCAATTTAAGTTTGAATTTGGCAATAAGGAGTTCATGATATGAGTCATGAACAGCTCCTGTCTTGTTTCTGTTGACTGTATAGAACTTCTCCATCTTTGGCTGCAAAGAATATAATCAGTCTGATTTCAGTGTTGAGCATCTGGTGATGTCCATGTGGAGATGGCTCCTGTGTTGTTGGAAGAGTGTGTTTGCTACGACTAGTGCATTCTCTTGGCAAAACTCTGTTAGCCTTTGCCCTGCTTCATTTTGTACTCCAAGGCCAAACTTGCCTTTGGCCTTGTATAGGGACATACATATTGATAATTACCTTAAATGTAAATGGATTAAACGCATCAACCAAAAGACATAGAGTGGCTGTGGATGAAAACATGTTCCTGTATGTACTTCCACATACCACATCACTCTGCTTGACCCACCCACGAACTGTATCTAATTATTTTATATTGTTAACTTAATAATGTTCCCATTATGGGTTGCAATTATAATTACCTTTTTTTTTTTTTTGGTCTGGCTATTGATTTTGAAAACTGATAAACATCTTTTACAGTTGTGATTATATAGCTACTGCTCACCAAATACCATTATATGATAATTGCTCAAGAGAAAAATAATAGAACTCTATATCACCAAATTAAGGATCTAATAGAAAAACTCGTCATCATTTTTAAAAATTCAGATGCATATCAGAATTATCTTGACATTTTTTGAAAAATGCAAATGGTCAGGTATTGGCTTTTTTCCCCAGAGCTCCAGATATGTTTCTAACGAGCAGTCATGTTTAAAAACAACTACAGTATATGATGATCCTTTACTTTTATCTAGTTGCTTCACTTTTTTAATTTCATATTTAGTGCTTTTATCTCATTTAGTTTATGTTCTTCATTTTTTTCATCTCTGTTTTTTCTTTTGATGTTTTTTCTCAAGCCTTTATCTAGTAGAAAAGCTTTCGTATACATATATACATATATATATATATATATATATATAAAATTATGTATGAGGAAAGCCTAGCACTGAAGAATTGATGCTTTTGAACTGTAGTGTTGGAGAAGACTCTTGAGAGTCCCTTGGACTGCAAGGAGATCCACCCAGTCCATCCTAAAGGAGATCAGTCCTGGGTGTTCATTGGAAGGAATGATGCTGAAGCTGAAACTCCAGTACTTTGGCCACCTCATGCGAAGAGTTGACTCACTGGAAAAGACTCTGATGCTGGGAGGGATTGGGGGCAGGAGGAGAAGGGGACAGAGGATGAGATGACTGGATGGCATCACCAACTCGATGCACATGAGTTTGGGTGAACTCTGGGAGTTGGTGATAGACAGGGAGGCCTGGCGTGCTGCAATTCATGGGGTCGCAAAGAGTCGGACATGACTGAGCGACTGAACTGAACTTAACATATATTTTGGAAAACTCACAAGTTTTGAATGAGATAGTTTTTGCCTAATAAATAGATTTGCCTAATAAAAAAATTATCACATTTTGATTTCACTTGTTTGACTTAGCATGAATAGAATGCTAGATTTCGAATTAAAAATAGATAAGCAACAAGCAACAAAGGTTTACTGTATAGCATAGGGAACTTCAGTCAATATCCTGTAATAAACTATGGAAAATACTTTCCAAACCAATATTTCATGTGTGTACACCCGGTCGTGCTGCTGTGCACCTGAAGCACCGTGACCCACTGTGCTTTGACGAAGTGCATCCACCGAAATAACAACAGTGATGACATGAAACGCCGGGAGTGATTCCACCAGGTGAACGGTGTTTGCTTGTTGTCACCCACTGCCTAAGTCCTGACTATTCTTTGCCACCCCACAGACGCACCTCACCAGGCTCCTCCGTCCTACACTGTCTACCAGAGTTTGTTCAGATTCATACACACTGAGTCAGTGATGCAGTCTCACCATCTCATCCTCTGCCCTCCCTTCTCTTGCCTTCGATCTTTCCCAGCATCGGGGTCTTCTCCAATGAGCTGGCTCTTCTCATCAGGTGACCAAGTATTGGAGATACAGCACTAGTCCATCCAAAGAATGTGCAGGGTCGATGGTCTAAAAAACTCAGTTAAAAGGCAGAGATTGAATGAGTAGATAAAAGAGTAAAACTCTATTAAATGTGGCCTGTAAAACACTACTTATAAACATAAAGACGTAAATAAGTTGAAAGTAAATGAATGAAGAAAACAAATGCCACACAGACAATATGCACGAGAAGCGAGTGTGAGCATTTTATTTTACATGAGTCCCCCCGCCCTGATTTATTGAGATATAATTGACATATAATGTGGCTTTTTAACAAGCAAAGGAGAAATTCAAATCAAAGACTGTCACAAAAAAAACCACATCATAATGATAATAGGAAGAGATGGTTGGATGTCATCACTGACTATGGACATGAATTTCAGTAAGCTCCTAGAGTTGGTGATGGAAACGGAAGCCTGGCATGCTGCAGTCCATGGGATCACAAACAGTCAGACATGACTGACTGAACTGAACTGAATGATAATAGAGACAATTCGGCAAAAGACATAACCACAATTGTGTATCTACCTAATAATTGGCGCTCCAAAATACAGGAAGCAAAAGTTAACAGAAGTAGAGAATTAAATAGAAAATTCCACGGTTACAGTAGGAGAGATTATCATCTTCTCTCAGCAACTGCTAGAACTAGAAAAAAACTGCAGGAAAGATATAGATCTAAGGAACAGCACCACCCTTCTTGACTTGACTCCCAAACAGAGGACAGTAGAATACACATTCTTTTCAAGTGACATGGAACACACAGATGGACGCAAGACAGACCACACGGTAGATTTACACAAGTCTCAACTCGTTCAAAAAGGTAAAGGATCGCACAGAATAGTCTGTGACCATAACAACACTGAATTACAAATCAATAACTGTGAGGATTTTTACAGAAACTCTAAGAATCTGTAAGTGAAAGTGTAACTTGAATTGACAGGTCAGAGCCAAAGAGGGGAGATTAAACGACTGATTTCCTGGGCCGCAGGAACCCCACTGACCACGCTGACCCCAGGCCACCGAGGCCCCCGAACCCCACGCCCGCCGTGACCCCGGCCCGCGCCCCGGCCGCCCCGCGCCCGACGCGCCGTGTCCGTTGGCCCTCCGCCCTGCGCCTCCGACGCAGCTCGCACCGGGCGCTGCCATGGGGCCCGGGCCGGCTCTCCTGCTCCTGGGCCTGGGCCTGGGCCTGGGCTGTGGGCCCGGCCGCCCGCCTCCGCCCCCGGCTCCCGCGCAGGCGCCTGGCTCGCCGTCCCGAGACCGCCCCATCCCGACGCCCGCCGCGGCCCGAAGTGCCGCGTCCGAGACCCGGGCCCTCGTCCAGGCGCGGCGGCCGGAGGCCGCGCTCCGCTCGGTCAGGGCCTCCCGGGACCCCGGGGAGCGGGGCGCAGGCTTTGGCGGCCTTGGGGCCGGCCGCGCCCGCGTCAGCCTCCGGGCCCGCGCGGCCCCGGGCGGCGGCATCTTCCTGAGCGGCCGCCGCGGCCTCTGCCTGCCGGCCGGGCGGCCCCCGAGCCTCGTGCCGCGCTGCCTCCGCGCGCACGTCCAGCTGCGCGCCCGCCGCGCCCCCGCCGCCGCGCCCGCGCCGGTGGACCTGCAGCTGTCCGCGCCCGGCGGCCGGCTCTCCCTGCGCTGGCTGTCCCGCCTGCCGCGCTCGCTCGGGCCTCTGGAGTGGACCTTCCGCCTCGGGCTGCTCGGGCCCGCGGCCGCCGAGAGCCGCGCGTTGCCCCGTCCGGCTCTGCAGCGCGGCCGGCGGTCCTACCCGGGATTCGTGGCCCGAACCGAGTGTCCCACGGACCGGCCCACCCCGGTCGTCTTAGAAGCTGTCAGCCCGAACAGCTCAGAACCCACTGAGTCCTCCGTGTCCTATCAGGTATTGCGACCCTGGCCTTGTAAATTGGACCCCGTGAGGATAAATAGGAACGACGATAGACCGGTGCGACTGACCAGGGACATGGAAGACACCTTCAATGCAACAGTCATCCTCTTCTGTCCCATCCAGGAGTACTATTATCGGGGTTGGTATATCTATTCCGTTCCTTATGTAGGGGCCGTGCCTGACTGGACTAAACCTCTGGAAAAGCCACCGGTCAAGTTTAGTAGAGGTTTCTTCGAGGTGACTATACCCCCATATTCTTTACCTTGGGGGGTGTATCTGTTTAATTTCTCGGTGGTTGTCAGAACGCGGGATCCCCAGGTTCCAGGGAAGAACGACTCAGACCGCATCTATGTCGTCATTTTTAGACGTCCCCTGAATGCTGTTATTTCAGGGCCTTCCAACATCACAATTAATTTCACAGATGGGGTGACTCTCAATGGAAATATGTCTTCTGATCCAGAGGAAACAGACCCTCTAGAGAAAGAGAGACTTAAGTTTCTCTGGTACTGTACCACAAACCCAAGAAGGTATGGAAAAAAAATAACAGTGATAAGCAAGGAAGTTTGTCTCCCGGAGCAGGTTGATCTCAAGTGGACATGGGCTTCTGGTCCTATTCTCACACTTTCTCCAGAAACACTTCAAGGCGGCCGTGTATATTTTTTCAGACTGGTGATCCAGAAGACCAGCAGGTCAGCCTTTGCTGATGCAACGGTGCACGTGCTTCAAGGAGAGCCGGTAGCAAGCACTTCATGCATTGAAAATTGTGACCAGGTTCTGGTTTTATCAGAGAGATTCTCGTTGTCTCTGGATTGCACAGGTTGTACAGCAGGCCGAGATGTCTATCAGTGGTCCATTCTGACGTCTTCAGGTCAGGAGGTGCCATTGGACTGGACGGGCCAAACTTCAACAGGACGGAATGGTGCTTATGTGTCTATAAAAGCTTTTGCTTTCTGGAATTTCAGGGAAGATAAGTTTTGGATTTCTCTAAATGCAGCAACTTGGAGTGGAGTCACCTTGGTCTTAAGATATCCTTTCGTTATTCACCATGTCCCTATAACCATAGACTGCAAAATTGTTCCAGAAAAAGGAATTTCCTTCATTACTCAGTTTGTTGTCATTTGTACTCATTTCAAGCATAAGAACATTGTTCTTACATATAAAATAATAGTTCCTGATGTACATGGTTTTGGTGAGATCAGTTCTTTGAAAGAGAATAACTTTGGATCCATCCTGTATTTGGGAAAGAATTCCACATCGCCCCCTTCCTTTCTCCCTGTTGGTGTGTTGGACAGTCATTATGCCTTGAAAATAATTGCTCAGGCATATAATACCTCTCTGGGAGCTTTTTCTCAGGTGAACTTGTATGCCACTGTGCGGCCTCCCACTGACGTAAAGTCATCACCAACTGTGCTGGAGGAGTTATCCAACTTCACCATGGGACCAAATTCCTCCCTGTCTACTTTGCTTCAACAGCAGGATTTTCTAAATGCAAGTTATTTAATATACGTAGTAGCTTCTGTCTTGAATAGCATGAAAACTGACGCAAGTCTTCAAGCTGACAAAATTAAACTCCGAGAACACCTTTTCAATCAGACACTCATTCTTCCTATAAACACTTTGGTGAATATTAGCCAGGTGGTCATGGCTGTTACTAAATTAACAGAGAATACCTCTGAGATCAGTGCATTCTCTCAAAAACTGGCCACAGTGAGGACTTGGCAAGCAAGCCAAACCCTCCAAGATAGTCATCAGAGAGATAAGAGCATTTCTTCTGAGCAAATAGAAAGTGTGTGCACTGGAATCTTAACAACCTTGTCTAACATCCTGAAACTGCTGGTTCATTATGAAGTCTTTGAAGAGCCTTTCCACGTGGTTGAATCTCTAGCAGACACGATATTGTTTGTGAAAGTGCCAGAGAATGAGACCACTGCCTTGAGGACCTCCAACTTTAAAATGTATGTCAAGAAAACCGAAAAGTGGAATGTTACCAAGTTCTTCAGCACCCAGAAGCACTGTCAGAATTGTTTTTATCCCAGCCTAAATGTGAACAGCGTTCCTAGTCTGCCTGCCAGCGCTCCGATTTCCACGATGTTTTGTGAATTTGCAGATGACCCTTTCCCTTGGCTAAATTATGGGGAAAACATTTTGACCCAGGTGGTTGGATTCCGAATGACAGGAGTGGAGGCCACGGGTGACGTGATTGAGATCCCACCTGATGCAGTGGAAGTGTACCTCATCAGGAAAAACCTGAGCTTTGGAACTTTTAATCTCACGGTGGGACCCAGCTCAGAGCCTTATGCAGTGGATGAATCTGCGACAAAGACGACAGGGGCGTTTAGCTTTGTTGTGGACAGTACCGCAGGCAGGGACGTGTTGATCCACATCATGACAGACGTGTCCGTCTTGTTCACGGTGTCTGTGTACGCAGGCCGTGAGATCACACCCAACTCTTTTATGACCAGCTACCTGGTGCCCCATAAAATCCCTCCGATTGCCAACGAGAGTGACCTGTTTGACCCGGAGTGTGCAGTGAAGGAGGCCCGAGTGGTCTGCCTCCCCGCGGCCCTGGTGCAGGTCATAGCTCAGCGAACCGATTCCTCTGAGTGCACCATCGCTGTGGTTCTACAGGCACCTCGTTTTGTCCTAAAACCCAATAACAAGTTGGTGAGAATTTCTGTTTTCAGCAGTGAATGCTTGGACATGTTTGGGATCCAGAGCGATTGGAGAGAAGATACCTGCGCTGTGGGAGAGAAGACCACTTGGCAAAGAGTGCACTGTATCTGCAAGAACCCACGGCGGGCCAAACGGCAGCTGGATATAATCAAACAGGCCAACCTTCGCCTGCATACCCACTATTTGACAGCCAAGGTGATCGTGGTCCCTAACTCTGTGGATCTACAACTGGAGGCAGTCAAGAACGTCACCCAAAACCCTGTGACCCTCTTCACGGTACTTCTCATTATGCTGTTGTACTTGATCCTTGCGTTCTGGGCCTTGCACAGAGATGAAACGGACCAGTATCTTAGGAACCATGTGATAGTTCTCCTTGATAACGATCCTTATGATAATGTGTGTTATCTAGTCACTGTTTTTACAGGAAGCCGTTGTGGTTCTGGGACCAGGGCCAATGTCTTTATCCAACTGCATGGAACCGAAGGTAGCAGCGATGTGCACTGTTTAAGCCATCCACAATTTACGACTCTCTACCGAGGAAGCATCTGCACTTTCCTCCTAGCGACGAAAAAGGACTTGGGTGACATCCATTCCCTCCGTGTGTGGCACAACAACGAGGGCAGGTCCCCTGAATGGTATTTAAGTAGAATCAAAGTGGAGAATCTGTTCAGCAGACACATCTGGCTCTTCATGTGCCGAGAATGGCTTTCTATTGACACCTCTTTGGATCGAACCTTTCTTGTAACCCCCCCAGATAAGCCTCTCAAGAAAATGGACTTTTTCCTCATAGATTTAAGTTACAAGCTGTGGAGAAGCCACTTGTGGTTCTCTGTTTTTCCTGCTGTCATTTCTACACCATTCAATAGGTTCCAGAGGCTGTCCTGTTGCTTAGCCATGTTGTTGTCAATGCTTCTGTGTAATATTATGTTCTTCAATCTAGAGAAGGAGAATGAAGGAGAGACAGAAGAGCGGAGGTTCATCGAGTTGATGGTGATCGGACTGGAAAGTGCCTTTATTACCCTCCCCGTGCAACTAGTGATCACATGTTTGTTCATGTATTCCCAGAGGAGACCTCAGGTGACTCTAGGTGAGGTTACTCCTCGGAAACATCCTTTGAAACCGCCAGCAAGCCAGCACTGGGAAGAACGATTGGGAAACTGGCATGCCTATGAAATTGACAAGGCAAGCTCCCAGAAGCCTGTGTCTAAGAGACATGGTGTGAAACCCAAGGGTTCTGTCAACGTCACCTCTAAAAGACAGCCCCCGGCCAAGCAAGCAGAAAACCAGGGGTCTCCCATCAAAAGCAAGGTCTCCCGTACCGAAAGCAAGGTCTCCAGAACTCAAAGCAGGGTCTCTGGAAAACAACACCAGGTCTCCCACACCCAGGGAAGAAATATAAACACTAATAACCCTAATATTGAAGATAATACAGATGTTTCTGTGGAGAAGCAGCCTTCCCATCCAGGTTTGGCATCCCTCAAAGAGAAGACCAGGATTGTCCTGCCACGATGGTGTATTTGTATAGCCTGGGTGTTGGTTTTTCTCATCTGCAGTATATCTTCCTTCTTCATCATATTGTATGGACTCAGTTACAGCTACGAAAAGTCAATAGCATGGCTGTTTGCATCATTTTGTGCATTCATTTTGTCAGTCTTTCTAGTGCAAATGTCTAAAATTATATTGATCTCAGCCTGTAGAACAAGTAAGGCCAAGTACGGTAAAAACCTTTCGTGGATCGGCGACTATCGCTTCACTGAGATCAAGCTGCATAACACCTGGAAGGACCCAGAAGAAATGCGAAGGAGCCAGGCGAGTGTCATGGAGCTCCGAAACTCGAGAATGTACCAGCCTCTCACCCAGGACGAAATCACGATATTCCAAAGAAAGAAGAGGATCAAGAGAAGAGCTTTCCTGTTCCTTATTTACATCCTCACTCACTTCATCTTTCTGGCTCTCTTGCTGAGCCTAGTCGCCGTCCTACGCCCCACTGAGAGCTTTTACTATAATCAGTTTATTCGGGACCAGTTCTCTGTGGATCTGGCAGGCGTGACCAGGCTGGAAGACATCTATCAGTGGCTGAACAGGGTGCTGTTGCCTCTGCTCCACAATGACCCGAATCCCACGTTTTTCCCTGACAGCTCCTCTAAAATCCTTGGCTTGCCACTCATGAGGCAGGTGAGGGCGCAACCTGGAGAGATAATGTGTCTGCCGGCCAAGAAATTCGTGGAGGGCAGCCTCAAAGGAGAGATTCGCTGTCACCCCGAATATGGCATTGATCCAGAAGACACAAAAAACTACTCTGGGTCATGGAATAGAGTTAGTAAGCGGGACACTGACAAGACGACCAGAGGGTTTACTTATAGGCCTCCGGAGAAGAGGTGGGCGTACTCTTCCTATGGGCTGCTGCACACCTATGGCTCAGGAGGATACGCCTTCTATTTTTTTCCAGCAGAGCAGCAGTTTAATTCCACACTGAGGCTCAGCGAACTCCAGAAAAGCCACTGGCTGGATGAGAAGACGTGGTCTGTGATTGTGGAATTGACCACCTTCAATCCAGACATCAGTCTCCTCTGCAGCATCTCGGTCATCTTCGAGGTCTCTCAGTTAGGTGTTGTGAACACTAGCCTGAATGCGCACTCCTTCTTGCTCGCTGATTTCAACAGAAAAAACTCAGCCGACTCAGCAGAAAACTACTTGTACTTGGCCATCTTCACTTTCTTCCTTGCCTACACTGTTGTCGAGGTTTACGTAATCACACAAGAACGGACTGCCTACCTGCAAAGTGTATATAATTTGCTCAACTTTGCTCTAAAATGTATCTTTACCTTGTGGATCATACTCTTTTTCAGGAAGCACTTCTTGGCCATCGGTGTAGTTCGGGCTTACCGGTCGAACCCTGAGGATTTCATTCCCTTTCATGCAGTGGCTCAAGTGGATCACACCATGAGGGTGATTTTGGGTTTTCTGGTATTTCTGACGATCCTGAAGATGCTCCAGTATTCCAGGGTCTTTTACGATGTGCGTCTGGCTCAGAGGGCCATCCAGATTGCCCTTCCTGGCATCTGCCACATGGCATTGGTGGTGTCCGTGTATTTCTTTGTCTTCATGGCATTTGGGTACTTGGTGTTCGGGCAGCACGAGTGGAACTACAGTGACATGATCCATGCCACCCAGACAATGTTTTCCTACTGTGTCTCAGCTTTTGAGAACACGGAATTTTTCAATAACCGGGTTCTCGGGGTCCTCTTCCTCTCATCTTTCATGCTGGTGATGATCTGCATATTGATCAACTTATTTTGTGCTGTGATTTTGTCAGCCTATGAGGAAATGAAGCAGCCCGTGTATGAGGAGCCCTCAGAAGAAGTGGAAGCCATGACTTATCTGTGTCGGTGCCTAAGATCTGCTTTTTGCTGCCTGTGCTTCAAGCCCAGGGCGGAAGACGAGCCCAAGTTCTTCATCAACATGGTGTACGGGCAGCCAGAGAAGAACAGCCGCCGCTACCTGGGGCTGAAGACCAGAAACATTAATGGGAAGAAAATGGTTTACCTCGTCGTGTGATCCATGGCAGTGTCAAGGCCCACAGGCAGGTTCCTCCAAAGGCTCGGTTTCTGGGGTCGAGGGGCGTTTCATGGCTCAGTTGTGTTTCCCACCCGTATTCTTCACAGTGCACCCCGCGTCTGGATGTGTCTGCAGCGGAGGCCTCCAAGCTTGGAACTTGAAAGGCGGGTCAAGGGCAGCATGGCCTCTGCGGAGAGAGGAGGGCGACCATCTGTGAGTCCCGGGTTCATTTCCCTTTTTCTTAGAAGCTGCTGTCTTTGGCACCGACTGCAGTTTACAGGGTTAGAGACCTAGATTTGGGGGAGGGAGCTGAAAGGGCCCCCAACCTCATCTCAGCTTGTCAGAAGCAGCAGGTGAATGCTCCTGCTGTCCCGGTCCCCCTGTCCCCGAGGCTGGGAGGCCAGGGCTAGTGGTTGGGGGCAGAGCCCAGGTCCTCCGGCCCTGCTGGCCCTTCCCTTTGCTGATGGGGCTGCAGAGCCTCCCTGCCTCCTTACCCCCACCACACACACTCCAGCTGGGCAGGGCTGGAGGGGCCTCATGAGGGGTCCCAGGAGTGGCCCTTGTGCCTGGAAATGGAGGGATGTGGACCAGGGTGCAGCAATCTGAAGTTTCCCGTGTGCTCTTAAGGCCACTGCAAGTTATCAATGTATAATTTAGTACCATTTCTGGCCACGAGACACGACTTTTGTTAAACAAAAGGGTGTGTGTGGGTGTGCACGTGTGTGCATGTGCATGCACGTTGTGAGGTTTACACTGGAAAGCAGTAAATATTCCATGTAATGTGTTTTGCCATATATACTTCTAGGATTTGGGCTTTTGGTTATTGTTGGCCTGCTGGATTGTTTAGAATACATTGTTTAAGAAAATGGGCTAATAGCTCTTGTATTTTCACCCCAAAGCATGTTTCTTTATGTAGATGCTACTTTAAGCTTGATCAGAATTAAATCTGCGATTTCTTCCCTGAGGCCTTGTAGTGATTTCTGTGATGGGGTGGGGACAGAGATGGCACCTGCACTCCAAACACAGTGCCAGCAAGGGGGGACCACCTGCAGGTGGTGACTGCTTGTACCAGGTGTTTGTCACTCGCCTGCCACGCTGATGGTACTCAGCTGCACTGGAAGTGCCATGGCACCTCGCACCTTTGCAGGCATGGGCACGTGCACATGTAGGCGCCTTCCATCCCTTTGTCCCTGGGGTGGCGGTGATCTTCCTTGCCAGCTTAGACAATGAAGAGGCTTTCTGCCTTGCCCCAAGCCACCCAAACTGTTATGGTCAGAAGCTCAGTTCTGGCTTTTCTAATCCCTGGTGGAATTCACGGGTGTGGCTAGGTTCTGGTCCACTGGTTCTTAGTGAAGTGCATGTTCCAGGAGTCCTGTTCTTATTGTTGTTCAGTCGATCAGTTGCCTCTGATGCTTTGCACCCCCATGGACTGCAGCACACCACGCTTCCCTGTCCTTTACCATCTCCCAGAGCTTGTTCAAACTCACGTCATTGACTTGGTGATGCCATCCAACCATCTCATCCTCTGTCGTCCCCTTCTCCTGGCATCAATCTTTCCCAGCATCGGGATCTTTGCTAATAGAGTCAGCTCTTCGGATCACGTAGTCAAAGTACTGAGCTTCAGCTTCAGCAACAGTCCTTCCAATGAAAATTCAGGACTGAGTTCCTTTAGGATGGACTGGTTTGATCTCCTTGCAGTCCAACAGTCTTCTCTAACACCACAGTTCAAAAGCATCAATTTTTGGCACTCAACCTTCTTTATGGTCCAACTCTCACATCCATACATGATGACTGGAAAAACCATAGCTTTGACTAGATGGACCTTTATCAGCAAAGTCTCTGCTTTTAAATATGCTATCTAGGTTTTTCATAGCTTTTCTTCCAAGGAGTAAGCATCTTTTACTTTCATGGCTGCAGTCAACATCTGCAGTAATTATGGAGGCCAAGAAAATAAAGTCTGTCACTGTTTCCATTGTTTCCCCATCTACTGCCATAAATGATGCTCCACTTCATGTTCCTGGGTAGCACCTCTCATTATCTCCTGACTTCAATCCTTAATTTTCTATGACTATAGCCTTGCCCAGAAACTGTCTGTAGTGGACTGGTACTGGAGTCAGCATGTGGGCGCCCGCAGGAGAACAAGTCTGAAGGGAGGGAAGGGGGCCCCCCCACATCACCCCTTCCTGCTCCTGCGGTTGTGACCCTTTACCCTTTGGTCGCCCTCTGACTTTCTGAACCATCCTGCCACCCACAGGTGCCCACACAGGTGGCACCCAGCAGGAGGGCCCAATGCCAAGGTGTCCAGGGGACCTTCCTGCAGCCGGCCCCCTGGGAGGTGACGCGTGGTCCCCCAGCACAGAGCCAAGAGTACCATGAAGTCCCCTGTGTCCCCCGCTCAAAGCCCTGACTCGGGACTGCATCACAGACCCTGTCACCTCCTGTCAAGTCCCGCCTCTATTTGTGAGCCCGGAGGTCTGCAGAGACCCATGTGCCCTGTGGCCCCAGGAAGGCACCACTGCCCCCTGTGGAGGGGGAGGGTGCTGGGAGCCCTTCAAGGCAACGTCTGGGGGACGAGCCCTGCTGGGAGCTGGGGAGCATGTCTGTCCAGGCAGCATGGATGGTGCTCAGGCAGCCTGGGGGAGCTTGGCACTGCCTTCTGTGGGCTGGGCGGTCTTGGCCTCCCAAAGCCCGGCTGCTCTCCTCTGAGTGATGAAGGGCTCAGTGCCTCATGGCATTGCATCCAGCAGATGGACCAGGCATGTCCAAGTGAGGGCCAGCCCTGAGCCAGGCCCAGGAGCGGCTGTCACTCCCGGGTACATGGTGGTCCCACCCCGGGCCTCAGTCTCTACTCCTGGGAGGGGAGGCGCTGGAGGAGGGGCCTCTGAGTCAGAGAAGCAGAGGCCCTGGGGCCTGCAAGCCAGGGCGTCCAGGGTGCCGCCAGGGTAGCGGCCAGCCAGTGTACCCCAGCACAGAGGGAGGGGCCAGGCCTGCGGGAAGCACTTAGCATCCCGCCCAGCTCTGTGCCCTTGGCTGTGGCTCCCTCTGGTGGAGGTGGTACACAAGAGAAGGCCTGGCCAGCAGGCCCCAATGCCAGGTCAGGAAGCCAGCCTGCTGAAATAAAACTTACATTGAACATAAGGGGCTAAACTTCTTAGGACGATCTGTGGTCTCTGAGCGGCCAGGACACGCCCCGTATTTCTTGGGGCCTGGCTGCACTGGAGAGTCCACTTGTCCCTTCTGTGTGCCCAGGACCCGCACTCATCTCTTGGGGACCTCGCCCTCTCTGGTCCCCAGGAAGGTCGGATCGCACTGCCACCCGCGCGCTCCAGGCAACCCCGGGGATGCGGGTCCGCGGGCGCTCTGCCGAGGGCGTCCTCCGGGTACCTGACAGTCGCGCAGCGGTGAGGTGTCAGCCATAGCGCGCGCGCGTTCCGCGCCCGGGGTGCGGGCTCTGCGCTTCGCCGCGACCTTCCGCGTGGGGGCGGGGTGTCGAGCCTCGGGGGCGGGGCGGCCCCCGCCCACTACTTGCTTCCGACACACCCGCCGCGCCAGGAGGGTTACCCTACAGGCTGGGGAAACCCAGGGCCACCCCAGGCTGGCAGTTTTGGTGTGAGCCCCCACCTACCCGATCAGACAGGAGCCAGGGACGGCAGGGGCAGAGGGCGGGCGTGGGAGAGTGGGTGGGATAAGGGAGTCCCTCTCCATGGGGACCCTCTGAGAGGTGACTGCAGAGTCCCCTGGGAGGCAGAGGAGCCCTGGGGCAGTGGTCCCTTTGGACAACAAGTGGGACCAGAGGCCGTGCTGTAAGGGCCCCAAGCCTGGGTGCCTCTGTCCTGGGTGTGGCCTGGACAGTTGCACAGGGCCTCACACTTAGAAGGACCCCATGCTCGCTTTGAAGCTCTGCTGTGGTCATCTTGAAATTCTTCACCATCTTTGAACAGGGTTCCTACATTTTGATTTTGCACGGGGCCCTGAAAATCATGTAGTCGGTCTTCTGACAGCCAATGCATCTTTTCTGAATTCCCCACAGCTCACCACCTCCTCGGCCACTAACCCCAAACTGAGTCAGGACCAGCTCACTCGCATACCGAGTGCTCTTGCAGCAGGCAGGCCTGGGCCTTTGGTTTCCCTGGACCCCGCCTAAGAGGCCCCTGTACTTTCAATCCTGTCCACCTACAATCTATCTCCCTCACAGCAGGAGGATGCTTCCAACCTGGAAATCAGATCAGGCCCTTCCCCGCTCAAAACCCTCAAACACTTCCCCAACCCACTTGAGATGAAATTCAAATACACGACCATGGTCTCTGAGACCCAGCTTGCTCTGGTCATTGGCCGTCTCTCCAATGACATCTCCTACCACCTCCTCTCCTCTCTGCTTACTCAGGCCCCACTACTAACCTTGTCTCCTTCCTGCCTCCCTGCATTTGTACTTACAGTTCCCTGCCCTAGCTATGCCCTTCCCTAGCTCTGTGTGAGCCATGCTCCCTCATTTCACGCTGATCTGTTGGCTCAGAGGGCACCTCCTTGAAGAGGTCTTCCTCGATTCCCCATCTCATTCTCATTTTTATCTCTTTAACTGCCTTATTTTTCATCTTATCACTTATCACACTCAAAATCCCACATAGTGTATCATGCTTGGGTGAATTTTGATTGTCACTCACTCCTATTATAATGGAAGCTCCATGGGAACTAGGCTTAGTGATGAAGCCTCGAAGAGTGCCTAGTATATAGTAGGTGCTAGAGAACCGTGTGTGAGATGACTAATGTTAAATGAATGGGGAATGAAAAGCAAAAAATCAGAGATTATAAGGGATAATCAGAGATAATAAGAAACAAATAATTAGATGACAGATCTAAACAAAACGTATCAGTCATTATATGAAGTGCTGAGAGTTATTACATTAACCGTAAATGGTCTTTGGTTGTTTTTTCACTTGCTAAGTCCAGTTTATTATTTGCCAAGACATGGAGTGCACCTTGCCAGGCTCCTCTGTCATCCACCATCTCCCAGAGTTTGGTCAAATTCATATTCATTGAGTTGGTGAAACTATCTTACCATCTCATCCTCTGCCTGCCCTTCTCCTTTTGCGTTCAATCTTTCCCAGCATCAGGGTTTCTTCCAATGAGTTGGCTGTTCTTATCAGGTTCCAAATAGTGGAGCTTCAGGATCAGTCCTTCGAAACAACATTCAGAGTTGATGGTGTAAATAACTCAATTAAAAGCCAGGGATTGACTGAGTGATAAAAGCATAAAATTGTATGATATGTTGCCTGTAAAAGACCACTATAAATGGGAAGACATAAATAAGTTGAAAGTAAATGAATGAAAAGGCAGGTTTTAGGCTGGTTTAGAAAAGGCCCATCAAATTGCCAACATCCCCTGGATCATCAAAAAAGCAAGAGAGTTCCAGAAAAACATCTATTTCTGTTTTATTGACTATGCCAAAGCCTTTACTGTGTGGATCACAATAAACTGAGGAAATTCTGAAAGAGATGGGAATACTAGACCACCTGATCTGCCTCCTGAGAAACCTATATGCAGGTCAGGAAGCAACAGTTAGAACTAGACACGGAACAACAGACTGGTTCCAAATAGGAAAAGGAGTACGTCAAGGCTGTATATTGTCACCCTGCTTATTTAACTTATATGCAGAGTACATCGTGAGAAACGCTGGGCTGGAGGAAGCACAAGCTAGAATCAAGATTGCCGGGAGGAATATCAATAACCTCAGATATGCAGATGACACCACCCTTATGGCAGACAGTGAAGAAGAACTAAAGAGCCTTTTGATGAAGGTGAAAGAGGACAGTGAAAAAGTTGGCTTAAAGCTCAACATTCAGAAAACTAAGATCATGGCATCTGGTCCCAACACTTCATGGCAAATAGACGGGGAAACAGTAGAAACAGTGGCTAACTTTATTTTTGGAGGCTCCAAAATCACTGCATATTAAAAAGCAGAGACATTACTTTGCCAACAAAGGTCAGTCTAGACAAGGCTATGGTTTTTCCAGTAGTCATGTATGGATGTGAGAGTGGGACTATAGAGAAAGCTGAGCGCTGACGACTCTGTGCTTTTGAACTATGGTGTTGGAGAAGACTCTTGAGAGTCCCTTGGACTACAAGGAGATCAAACTAGTCCATCCTAAAGGAGGTAAGTCCTGGGTGTACATTGGAAGGACTGATGTTGAAGCTGAAACTCCAATACTTTGGCCACCTGAGGCAAAGAGCTGACTCATTTGAAAAGACCCTGATGCTGGGAAAGATTGAGGGCAGGAGGAGAAGGGGATGACAGAGGATGAGACGGTTGGATGGCATCACCGACTCAATGGATATGGGTTTGGGTAGACTCCAGCAGTTGCTGATGGACAGGGAGGCCTGGTGTGCTGCTGTTCATGGGGTCGCAAAGAGTCAGACAGGACTGAGCAACTGAACTGAACTGAACTGAAATGAAATGAATGAAAAAAAAAACAAATGCCACGTAGACGATAAGCTTGAGAAGGCCAGTGCTGCGATCTTATACTTCATTCCATTGCCTTTACCTACGTATACTGTGATATAACTGACATATAATATGGCTATTTTTTTAAACAGCCAAAAGAGAATTCAAATCAAAGGTTGTCACAAAAGACAAACACATTTCATAATGACAATAGGGCCAATTCAACAGAAAGACAAAATCACAATTGTGTGTCTACCTAATAAATAGACCTCCAAATATAGGAAGCAAAAGTGAACAGAATTACAGAATGAAATAGACAATTCCACGGTTACAGTAGGAGAGATTATCATCTTCTCTCAGCAACTGCTAGAACTAGAAAAAACTGCAGGAAAGATATAGATCTAAGGAACAGCACCACCCTTCTTGACTTGACTCCCAAACAGAGGACAGTAGAATACACATTCTTTTCAAGTGACATGGAACACACAGATGGACGCAAGACAGACCACACGGTAGATTTACACAAGTCTCAACTCGTTCAAAAAGGTAAAGGATCGCACAGAATAGTCTGTGACCATAACAACACTGAATTACAAATCAATAACTGTGAGGATTTTTACAGAAACTCTAAGAATCTGTAAGTGAAAGTGTAACTTGAATTGACAGGTCAGAGCCAAAGAGGGGAGATTAAACGACTGATTTCCTGGGCCACAGGAACCCCACTGACCACGCTGACCCCAGGCCACCGAGGCCCCAGAATCCCACGCCCGCCGTGACCCCGGCCCGCGCCCCAGCCGCCCCGCGCCCGACGCGCCGTGTCCGTTGGCCCTCCGCCCTGCGCCTCCGACGCAGCTCGCACCGGGCGCTGCCATGGGGCCCGGGCCGGCTCTCCTGCTCCTGGGCCTGGGCCTGGGCCTGGGCTGTGGGCCCGGCCGCCCGCCTCCGCCCCCGGCTCCCGCGCAGGCGCCTGGCTCGCCGTCCCGAGACCGCCCCATCCCGACGCCCGCCGCGGCCCGAAGTGCCGCGTCCGAGACCCGGGCCCTCGTCCAGGCGCGGCGGCCGGAGGCCGCGCTCCGCTCGGTCAGGGCCTCCCGGGACCCCGGGGAGCGGGGCGCAGGCTTTGGCGGCCTTGGGGCCGGCCGCGCCCGCGTCAGCCTCCGGGCCCGCGCGGCCCCGGGCGGCGGCATCTTCCTGAGCGGCCGCCGCGGCCTCTGCCTGCCGGCCGGGCGGCCCCCGAGCCTCGTGCCGCGCTGCCTCCGCGCGCACGTCCAGCTGCGCGCCCGCCGCGCCCCCGCCGCCGCGCCCGCGCCGGTGGACCTGCAGCTGTCCGCGCCCGGCGGCCGGCTCTCCCTGCGCTGGCTGTCCCGCCTGCCGCGCTCGCTCGGGCCTCTGGAGTGGACCTTCCGCCTCGGGCTGCTCGGGCCCGCGGCCGCCGAGAGCCGCGTGTTGCCCCGTCGGGCTCTGCACCGCGGCCGGCGGTCCTACCCGGGATTCGTGGCCCGAACCGAGTGTCCCACGGACCGGCCCACCCCGGTCGTCTTAGAAGCTGTCAGCCCGAACAGCTCAGAACCCACTGAGTCCTCCGTGTCCTGTCAGGTAGTCAATAAAAAGGTCTGTAAATTGGACCGCGTGCGAATAAATAGGAACGACGATAAACCAGTGCGACTGACCAGGGACATGGGAGACACCTTCAATGCAACAGTCATCCTCTTCTGTCCCATCCAGGAGTACTATTATTGGGGTTGGTCTATCTATTCCGTTCCTTATGTAGGGGCCGTGCCTGACTGGACTAAACCTCTGAAAAAGCCACCGGTCAAGTTTAGTAGAGGTTTCTTCGTGGTGACTATACCCCCATATTCTATACCTTGGGGGGTGTATCTGTTTAATTTCTCGGTGGTTGTCAGAACACGGGATCCCCAGGTTCCAGGGAAGAACGACTCAGACCGCATCTATGTCGTCATTTTTAGACGTCCCCTGAATGCTGTTATTTCAGGGCCTTCCAACATCACAATTAATTTCACAGATGGGGTGACTCTCAATGGAAATATGTCTTCTGATCCAGAGGAAACAGACCCTCTAGAGAAAGAGAGGCTTAAGTTTCTCTGGTACTGTACCACAAACCCAAGAAACTATGATGGAAAAAAAATAACAGTGATAAGCAAGGAAGTTTGTCTCCCAGAGCAGGTTGATCTCAAGTGGACATGGGCTTCTGGTCCTATTCTCACACTTTCTCCAGAAACACTTCAAGGCGGCCGTGTATATTTTTTCAGACTGGTGATCCAGAAGACCGGCAGGTCAGCCTTTGCTGATGCAACGGTGCACGTGCTTCAAGGAGAGCCGGTAGCAAGCATTTCATGCATTGAAAATTGTGACCAGGTTCTGGTTTTATCAGAGAGATTCTCGTTGTCTCTGGATTGCACAGGTTGTACAGCAGGCCGAGATGTCTATCGGTGGTCCATTCTGACGTCTTCAGGTCAGGAGGTGCTATTTGACTGGACGGGGCAAACTTCAACAGGACGGAATGGTGCTTATGTGTCTATAAAAGCTTTTGCTTTCTGGAATTTCAGGGAAGATAAGTTTTGGATTTCTCTAAATGCAGCAACTTGGAGTGGAGTCACCTTGGTCTTAAGATATCCTTTCATTATTCACCATGTCCGTATAACCACAGACTGCAAAATTGTTCCAGAAAAAGGAATTTCCTTCATTACTCAGTTTGTTGTCATTTGTACTCATTTCAAGCATAAGAACATTGTTCTTACATATAAAATAATAGTTCCTGATGTACATGGTTTTGGTGAGATCAGTTCTTTGAAAGAGAATAACTTTGGATCCATCCTGTATTTGGGAAAGAATTCCACATCGCCCCCTTCCTTTCTCCCTGTTGGTGTGTTGGACAGTCATTATGCCTTGAAAATAATTGCTCAGGCATATAATACCTCTCTGGGAGCTTTTTCTCAGGTGAACTTGTATGCCACTGTGCGGCCTCCCACTGACGTAAAGTCATCACCAACTGTGCTGGAGGAGTTATCCAACTTCACCGTGGGACCAAATTCCTCCCTGTCTACTTTGCTTCAACAGCAGGATTTTCTAAATGCAAGTTATTTAATATACATAGTAGCTTCTGTCTTGAATAGCATGAAAACTGACGCAAGTCTTCAAGCTGACAAAATTAAACTCCGAGAACACCTTTTCAATCAGACACTCATTCTTCCTATAAACACTCTGGTGAATATTAGCCAGGTGGTCATGACTATTACTAAATTAACAGAGAAAACCTCTGAGATCAGTGCATTCTCTCAAAAACTGGCCACAGTGAGGACTTGGCAAGCAAGCCAAGCCCTCCAAGATAGTCATCAGAGAGATAAGAGCATTTCTTCTGAGCAAATAGAAAGTGTGTGCACTGGAATATTAACAACCTTGTCTAACATCCTGAAACTGCTGGTTCATTATGAAGTCTTTGAAGAGCCTTTCCACGTGGTTGAATCTCTAGCAGACACGGTATTGGCTGTGAAAGTGCCGGAGAATGAGACCACTGCCTTGAGGACCTCCAACTTTAAAATGTATGTCAAGAAAACCGAAAAGTGGAATGTTACCAAGTTCTTCAGCACCCAGAAGCACTGTCAGAATTGTTTTTATCCCAGCCTAAATGTGAACAGCGTTCCTAGTCTGCCTGCCAGCGCTCCGATTTCCACGATGTTTTGTGAATTTGCGGATGACCCTTTCCCTTGGCTAAATTATGGGGAAAACATTTTGACCCAGGTGGTTGGATTCCGAATGACAGGAGTGGAGGCCACAGGTGACGTGATTGAGATCCCACCTGATGCAGTGGAAGTGTACCTCATCAGGAAAAACCTGAGCTTTGGAACTTTTAATCTCACGGTGGGACCCAGCTCAGAGCCTTATGCAGTGGATGAATCTGCGACAAAGACGACAGGGGCGTTTAGCTTTGTTGTGGACAGTACCGCAGGCAGGGACGTGTTGATCCACATCATGACAGACGTGTCCGTCTTGTTCACGGTGTCTGTGTACGCAGGCCGTGAGATCACACCCAACTCTTTTATGACCAGCTACCTGGTGCCCCATAAAATCCCTCCGATTGCCAACGAGAGTGACCTGTTTGACCCGAAGTGTGCAGTGAAGGAGGCCCGAGTGGTCTGCCTCCCCGAGGCCCTGGTGCAGGTCATAGCTCAGCGAACCGATTCCTCTGAGTGCACCGTCGCTGTGGTTCTACAGGCACCTCGTTTCATCCTAAAACCCAATAACAAGTTGGTGAGAATTTCTGTTTTCAGCATTACGTGCTTGAATATGTTTGGGATCCAGAGCGATTGGAGAGAAGATACCTGCGTTGTGGGAGAGAAGACTACTTGGCAAAGAGTGCACTGTATCTGCAAGAACCCACGGCGGGCCAAACGGCAGCTGGATATAATCAAACAGGCCAACCTTCGCCTGCATACCCACTATTTGACAGCCAAGGTGATCGTGGTCCCTAACTCTGTGGATCTACAACTGGAGGCAGTCAAGAACGTCACCCAAAACCCTGTGACCCTCTTCACGGTACTTCTCATTATGCTGTTGTACTTGATCCTTGCGTTCTGGGCCTTGCACAGAGATGAAATGGACCAGTATCTTAGGGAACATGTGATAGTTCTCCTTGATAACGATCCTTATGATAATGTGTGTTATCTAGTCACTGTTTTTACAGGAAGCCGTTGTGGTTCTGGGACCAGGGCCAATGTCTTTATCCAACTGCATGGAACCGAAGGTAGCAGCGATGTGCACTGTTTAAGCCATCCACAATTTAGGACTCTCTACCGAGGAAGCATCTGCACTTTCCTCCTAGCGACGAAAAAGGACTTGGGTGACATCCATTCCCTCCGTGTGTGGCACAACAACGAGGGCAGGTCCCCTGAATGGTATTTAAGTAGAATCAAAGTGGAGAATCTGTTCAGCAGACACATCTGGCTCTTCATGTGCCGAGAATGGTTTTCTATCGAATCCTCTTTGGACCGAACCTTCCAAGTAATGCCCCCAGATAAGCCTCTCAAGAAAATGGACTTTTTCCTTATAGATATAAATTATAAACTAGGGAGAAACCACTTGTGGTTCTCCGTTTTTTCTGGTGTCATTTCTACACCATTCAATAGGCTCCAGAGGCTGTCCTGTTGTTTAGCCATGTTGCTGTCCACGCTTCTGTGTAATATTATGTTCTTTAATCTAGAGAAGGAGATCGAAGCAGAGCCACAAGAGCAGAGGTACATCAGGTCGATGGTGATCGGACTGGAAAGTGCCTTTATTACCCTCCCTGTGCAACTAGTGATCACATATTTGTTCATCTATTCCCAGAGGAGACCTCTTATATCTCTACATGAGATCACTCCTCGGAAGCATCCTTTGAAGCCAGCTGCTAATGAACACTGGGAAGAACGGCTGGGAAAGTGGCATGCTTATGAAATTGACAAAGCACACTCCCAGGAGCCTGAGAAGTCTAATAGATATCCTAAACCCAAGTCTTCTCTCAAGGTCACCTCTAAAGGACAGCCCCCGCCCAAGCAAGCAGAAAGCAAGGTCTCTGGTACCCAAAGGAAGATGTCAGGCACCCAAAGCAAGGTCTCCAGGCCCCAAAGAGATGTCTCCAGTACACAAAGAAAAGTCTCCAGCACCCCAAGAAAGGTCACCGACACCCCAAGAAAAGCCTCCAGCACCCAAAGAAAAACCTCTAAAGCCCAGGAAAAGAATAAAAACACCAATAACCCAAATGTTGAAGACAATCAAAGCATTTCTTTTGAGGATCTGCCTCCCCAGCCAGGTTCACGAGCCCTCAAAGAGAAGCCCAGGATTGTCCTGCCTCGGTGCTGTATTAGTGTCGCCTGGCTCTTGGTTTTTCTTACCTGTGCATTATCCTCCTACTTCATCATATTTTATGGACTGACTTACGGCCTCGAAAAATCAATAGCATGGTTGTTTGCATCGTTTTGTGCATTCACTCTGTCAGTCTTTCTCGTGCAGCCATCTAAAATCATACTTATGTCAGGCTACAGAACAAGTACAGCCAAGTATTCAAAGAACCTTTCATGGATCAGCAACTATCACTTCACTGAGATCAAGTTGCAAAACCTCTGGAAGGACCCAGAAGAAATGGACAGACGCCACCAGTTTGTCATGGAGCTCCGAAACTCAAGGATGTACCAGCCTCTCACCCAAGATGAAATCACAATATTCCAAAGAAAGAAGAGGATCAAGAGAAGAGCTTTCCTGTTCCTTATTTACATCCTCACTCACTTCATCTTTCTGGCTCTCTTGCTGAGCCTAGTCGCTGTCCTACGCCCCACTGAGAGCTTTTACTATAATCAGTTTATTCGGGACCAGTTCTCTGTGGATCTGGCAGGCGTGACCAGGCTGGAAGACATCTATCAGTGGCTGAACAGGGTGCTGTTGCCTCTGCTCCACAATGACCCGAATCCCACGATTTTCCCTGACAGCTCCTCTAAAATCCTTGGCTTGCCACTCATGAGGCAGGTGAGGGCGCAACCTGGAGAGAGAATGTGTCTGCCGGCCAAGAAATTTGTGGAGGGCAGCCTCAAAGGAGAGATTCGCTGTCACCCCGAATATGGCATTGATCCAGAAGACACAAAAAACTACTCTGGGTCATGGAATAGAGTTAGTAAGCGGGACACTGACAAGACGACCAGAGGGTTTACTTATAGGCCTCCGGAGAAGAGGTGGGCGTACTCTTCCTATGGGCTGCTGCACACCTATGGCTCAGGAGGATACACCTTCTATTTTTTTCCAGCAGAGCAGCAGTTTAATTCCACACTGAGGCTCAGCGAACTCCAGAAAAGCCACTGGCTGGATGAGAAGACGTGGTCTGTGATTGTGGAATTGACCACCTTCAATCCAGACATCAGTCTCCTCTGCAGCATCTCGGTCATCTTTGAGGTCTCTCAGTTAGGTGTTGTGAACACTAGCCTGAATGCGCACTCCTTCTTGCTCACTCATTTGAACAGAAAATACCCAGAAGAAATCTACTTGTATGTGGCCATCTACCTTTTCTTTCTTGCCTATATTGCTGACGAAGTCAATGTCATCACGGATGAAAGGACTGCCTACGTGAAAAGTGTATATAATTTGCTCAACTTTGCTCTAAAATGTATCTTTACCTTGTGGATCATACTCTTTTTCAGGAAGCACTTCTTGGCCATCGGTGTAGTTCGGGCTTACTGGTCGAACCCTGAGGATTTCATTCCCTTTCATGCAGTGGCTCAAGTAGATCACACCATGAGGGTGATTTTGGGTTTCCTGGTATTTCTGACGATCCTGAAGACACTCCGGTATTCCAGGGTCTTTTACAATGTGCGTCTGGCTCAGAGGGCCATTCAGACTGCCCTTCCTGGCATCTGCCACATGGCATTGGTGGTGTCCGTGTATTTCTTTGTCTTCATGGCATTTGGGTACTTGGTGTTCGGGCAGCACGAGTGGAACTACAGTGACATGATCCACGCCACCCAGACAATATTTTCCTACTGTGTCTCAGCTTTTGAGAACACGGAATTTTTCAATAACCGGGTTCTCGGGGTCCTCTTCCTCTCATCTTTCATGCTGGTGATGATCTGCATATTGATCAACTTATTTCGTGCTGTGATTTTGTCAGCCTATGAGGAAATGAAGCAGCCCGTGTATGAGGAGCCCTCAGAAGAAGTGGAAGCCATGACTTATCTGTGTCGGTGCCTACAATCTGCTTTTTGCTGCCTGTGCTTCAAGCCCAGGGCAGAAGATGATCCCAGGTTCTTCATCAACATGGTGTACGGGCAGCCAGAGAAGAACAGCCGCCACTACCTGGGGCTGAAGACCAGAAACATTAATGGGAAGAAAATGGTTTACCTCGTCGTGTGATCCATGGCAGTGTCAAGGCCCACAGGCAGGTTCCTCCAAAGGCTCGGTTTCTGGGGTCGAGGGGCGTTTCATGGCTCAGTTGTGTTTCCCACCTGTATTCTTCACAGTGCACCCCGCATCTGGACGTGTCTGCAGCGGAGGCCTCCAAGCTTGGAACTTGAAAGGCGGGTCAAGGGCAGCATGGCCTCTGCGGAGAGAGGAGGGCGACCATCTGTGAGTTCCGGGTTCATTTCCCTTTTACTTAGAAGCTGCTGTCTTTGGCACCGACTGCAGTTTAGAGGGTTAGAGACCTAGATTTGGGGGAGGGAGCTGAAAGGGCCCCCAACCTCATCTCAGCTTGTCAGAAGCAGCAGGTGAATGCTCCTGCTGTCCCGGTCCCCCTGTCCCCGAGGCTGGGAGGCCAGGGCTAGTGGTTGGGGGCAGAGCCCAGGTCCTTCGGCCCTGCTGGCCCTTCCCTTTGCTGATGGGGCTGCAGAGCCTCCCTGCCTCCTTACCCCCACCACACACACTCCAGCTGGGCAGGGCTGGAGGGGCCTCATGAGGGGTCCCAGGAGTGGCCCTTGTGCCTGGAAATGGAGGGATGTGGACCAGGGTGCAGCAATCTGAAGTTTCCCATGTGCTCTTAAGGCCACTGCAAGTTACAGATGTACAACTTAGTAACATGTTTCTGTCTATGAAACATGCCTTTTCTGAAACAACAAGTTATGTGTTTATGCTGAGGGGTTCACACTGAAAGGTCGTAAATATGCCATGTACCGTGTGTTACCATATATACTTCTAGGATTTGGGCTTTTGGTTATTGTTGGCCTGGTGGATTGTTTATAACACATGAGTTAGGAAAATGATGTAGCAGCTCCTTTATTTTCAGCCTAAAGCATGTTCCTTTACGTAGATGTCACTTTAAGCTTGATGTGAATTAAATGTATGATGTTTCCTGAGGCCTGCAGTGATTTCTGTGATAGGCGTAGGTACACAGCTGGCGCCTGCCCTCCACATCCAGTGCAGCAAAGGGGAACGACCCACAGGTGGTGGCTGCTTTTCCCAGGTGTTTGCCACTCATCACCCCTGGAGAATGGAATGGCTACCCACTCCAGTTTTGGCCTGGAGAATTCCATGGACAGAGGAGCCTGCAGGCTACAGACCACGGGGTCACACAGAGTTGCACAGGACTAACACTTTCAGTTCACTTGGCACCCGGAGGTGCTGATCTGCACTGCGTGGCCACGGCACCTCACACCTTGGCAGGTGTGGGCACATGCACAGGTATAGGCCTCCATCCCTTCCTCCCTGTTGTGGGGGCAGTCTTCATCAGGTGAGTAAACGAAGGAGCTTTGTGACTTGCCCAAGGCCACCCAACAGTTAAGAGTCAGAAGCTCAGTTCTGGGTTTTCTATCTACCCTGGCGGGAAGTCCCAGGTGTGCCCAGGTTCTGATCCACTGTTCCGAGTGAAGTTCACGTTCATGGTTAGCACCTCCCATTAGCACAGGACTTCTGAACTAGTTGAGAGCGTGGAAAACTGGGGCTAACTCTTTATATTGGGTTCCGGTCAGGCGCACTCGCCCATGGAACACAGAATTGTAGAGTGTAAGCCCTGGCGATGTGGGCCAGGAACTGTGGGCCAGGCCCCCCTTAGAGGCTGGGAAGACCCATGGCAGATAAGGCAGTCTCAGGTGCTCTTTGGGGGAGGGTGGGGAGCGCCCAGACATTCTTCCCAAATTTAGGCATCAGCTCAAGTCTCCACCCCTTCTGATGTTGTGGGAGGCCCAGGGTCACCCTATTTGGGCTCCCTCCCCTGGAAATAAGCCCCCAAGTCAGCACTGCATCTCATGATTTGGAGGTGCGACAGAGTCAGAAAGGCACCGCCCAAGTGGGCAGTCCAGGAACAAGGCTGGGGATGGGAAGCCATCTGAGACAGGACCAGGGACAGCAGCTGAATGCCCCGGGGAGAGAGGACTCTCCACTTCTGGCTTCAGTGAGAAGTCTAGCAGATTTGCAGGGGTGTTCCCATGTGTACTGGGAACGAAGGGAGTGCCAGGGGCCTTCCAGTGTCAGAAAGCAATGACACGTATTCTTATAGTTTAGAAATCTCAGAGATGCCAACTGTAACATTGTCACCGTGGAAATTATTAAAGGGAAACCTCACTAAAATGGAGTTGGGAGGCCAGATGCGGGGTCTCATGCATACCCCACTCAAGTCAACACAGATCCCAACTGGAAGAGAGGTACTGGCAGGAAGTGATGCAGGAGGAAGAAAGATTTTCTCCTTGCCTGGCAACTGCATAGCCAATGAGAGGCTGTCACAGCTCAGCCAGTGAAAAGCTATCATAACAGCCCCTCCCAGCTACCCCTTCTCTATTAAAGATCTCTTTTCTTTGTTCTACCAGACTTACTTGTCCCAAACTGCAATTCATTGCTGCTCCTGAATGAATCCATTTTTCTGGTAAAAATAACTGGCTGTTTTATTGTTTTAGGTTAACATCTGGGAAATAAAGTAATGAGAAAACTATAAATTCAGGTTTCTCCAGAAGGTCGTTTTCCTGGAACATGGCGTCAATTTCTAAAGGAATCTTTTAAGATGCCTTTATTCTTACCACATTTCCAGGCACAGGGCAGGCGCTTTTCAGAAGAAGTTGGAGGCAGTTATTCATGCCTCCTGAGTGTGCATTGCCCAGGAAAACAAGATAGATGTTCTTGGGTTTGTTTTTCACTCAGAGGAGTGGAGCAAGCTTTGTATGCAGAGAGGTGGCACCATCTGAAGCTACATGTCCTTCACCTACCTCAAACTGTTGTGTTAATTAAGAAGACTTGTATTTGTAAGGCCTGCTTCTGTGTGTATATTATACTCTTCAGTTCAGTTCAGTCGCTCAGTCATGTCCGACTCTTTGTGGCCCCATGAACCGCAGCACGCCAGGCCTCTCTGTCCATCACCAACTCCCGGAGTTCACCCAAACCCATATCCATTGAGTCAGTGATGCCAACCAACCATCTCATCCTCTGTCGTCCCCTTCTCCTGCCCTCAATCTTTCCCAGCATCTGGGTCTTTTCAAATGAGTCAGCTCTTTGCATCAGGTGGCCAAAGTTTTGGAGTTTCAGCTTCAGCATCAGTCCTTCCAATGAACATCCAGGACTGATCTCCTTTAGGATGGACTGGTTGGATCTCCTTGCAGTCCAAGGGACTCTCAAGAGTCTTCTCCAACACCACAGTTTAAAAGCATCAATTCTGCACTCAGCTTTCTTTATAGTCCAACTCTCACATCCATACATGACCACAGGAAAAACCATAACCTTGACTAGATGGACCTTTGTTGGCAAAGTAATGTCTCTGCTTTTCAATTTGCTATCTAGGTTGGTCATAACTTTCCTTCCAAGGAGTAAGCATCTTTTAATTTCATGGCTGCAATCACCACCTGCAGTGATTTTGGAGCCCCCCAAAATAAAGTCAGCCACTGTTTCCCCATCTATTTGCCATGAAGTGATGGGACCAGACACCATGATCTTAGTTTTATGAATGTTGAGCTTTAAGCCAACTTTTTCACTCTCCTCTTTCACCTTCATCAAGAGGCTCTTTAGTTCTTCAATTTCTGCCATAACAGTGGTGTCATCTGCATATCTAAGGTTATTGATATTTCTCCCGGCAATCTTGATTCCAGCCTGTGCTTCCTCCAGCCCAGCGTTTCTCATGATATACTCTGCTGAACTCCCCAGGTCGGTAGGTGCCCAATATGCTACTGGAGATCAGTGGAGAAATAACTCCAGAAAGAACGAAGGAATGGAGCCAAAGCGAAAACAACACCCAGTTGCAGGTGGGACTGGTGATAGAAGAAAGGTTCGATGCTGTAAAGAGCAACATTGTATAGGAACCTGAAATGTTAGGTCCATGAATCAAGGCAAATTGAAAGTGGTCAAACAGGAGATGACAAGAGTGAACATCGACATTCTAGGAATCAGTGAACCAAGATGGACTGGAATGGGTGTATTTAACTCAGAGATGACCATTATATCTACTATTGTGGGCAGGAATCCCTTAGAAGAAATGGAGTAGCCATCATAGTCAACAAAAGAGTCCGAAATGCAGTACTTGGATGAAATCTCAAAAACAACAGAATGATCTCTATTCATTTCCAAGGCAAACCATTCAATATCACAGTAATCCAAGTCTATGCCCTGACCAGTAATGCTGAAGAAGCGGAAGTTGAACAGTTCTATGAAGACCTACAAGACCTTCTATAACTAACACCCCCAAAAGATGTCTTTTTCATACTCTTAAATATTTACTTAAAAACTATACAACAGTTAAAAGCATTTTTTCTCTTGGCCATAAATTCAGTTCTCTAAATGCATCCTCCCTCCACCACCCTACAGAGGGCCAACCTTTCCTTTGAGCCAGAAGAAACCTCTAGTGTCTTGCATTGTAGAAGACTTCACCTGGGTGCTGGATACACTGCTGTATTTACTTTGTGAGATTTCACCTTGCTGCACACTTAGGAAGTATGTATTTTTCTGTATGTATGTTATACTTTTAAGAGTTTACTTAAAAAAACTAAGGCCTGCTTCTGGCATTTCATTCAGCACTAAAAGCAAAACTGCCCGTCTTTGGAGCTTAATTTTACTGGAAGAAATGGAGAAAGGGATGAGCAAGGTTGTACTTAAGTGAGATGAAGTGCATAAAGAATGAATCCTCCAGAGTACCCCCTTTTGTTGCTACTAGCAGTGCTTTGCTTTAGATTCTAATCTGCAGTCAATTTCTTATTTTTCAATTTTCAAATCTTTCTCAGTCTTCACTTAACTAAAAATATATAATATCAATAGTATTTGCAATGTTCTGCCTTTTCCAGGAATGTAATAGAACTGGAACCACACACTATGTAGCCTTTACATATTGGATTCTTTCACTTAGTTATATGCACTTACATGTCCTCCATGTCTTATCATGGCTTGATAGCTCATTTCTTTTTAGTGCTGAATACTCCTTTGTCCATAGTTTCGGAGAAGGCAATGGCATCCCACTCCAGTACTCTTGCCTGGAAAATCCCATGGACAGGGAGCCTGGTGGGCTGCAATCCATGGGGTCACTAAGAGTCGGGCACGACTGAGCGACTTCCCTTTCACTTTTCACTTTTATGCATTGGAGAAGGTAGTGGCAACCCACTCCAGTGTTCTTGCCTGGAGAATCCCAGGGACGGGGAGCCTGGTGGGCTGCCGTCTATGGGGTCACACAGAGTCGGACACGACTGAAGCAACTTGGCGGCGGCAGCAGCAGCAGTCCATAGTTTATTTATCCACTGACCTACTGAAGGACATGTTGGTTGCTTCCAAGTTTTGGCAATTATGAATACGAATAAAGCTGTAATAAACATCTGTGTGCAGGTTTTTATATGGACATAAGTTCAATTCCTTTGTTGAATACCAAGGAGCACAACCGATGGATGAGACGGTAAGAGTATGTTTATTTTTGTAAGAAACTGCACAACTGCCTTCCCAAGTGGCAGCACCACTCTGCGTCCCCGCCAGCCATGAACGAGCGCTCCTGCTCTCTACATCCGCAGCAGCATTTGGTGTTGTCAGCGTTCCAGATGTTGGCCATTCTAATGGCTGTGCAGTGGTATGTTATTATTGTTTTAATTTGCATTTCCCTGGTGATGTAGGATGTGGGACATCTTTTCATATGCTTACTTGACATTGTGTATCTTCTTTGGTGGGGCATCTATTTAAAGTCTTTGGCCCATCCTTCACTGGGTTGTTTCTATTGTTGTTGAGCTTTAATAGGAGTTCTTTGTATATTTTGGATAACAGTCCTTTATCATACATGTCTTTTGCAAATACTTTCTCCCATTCTATGGCTTGCCTTTTTTATTTTTTAATTGGAGGCTAACTGCTTTACAATGTCATATTGGTTTCTGCCACACAACGTCCATCAGCTGTAAGTGTACATATGTCCCCTCCCTACTGAACCTGCCTCCCACCCTCCACCCCATCCCACCCCTCTAGGTTGTCAGAGTGCACTGGGTTGAGCTCCCTGTCCTACATAGCAACTTTCCGCTCGCTGTTTTATATGTGGTAGCGTATATCTTTCAGTGGTGCTCTCTCAGGTCCTCCCGCCCCCTCCTTCCCTCAATGGGTTCACAAGTCTGTTCTCTGTGTCTGCGCCTCTACTCCTGACTTGCAAATAGGTTCATCAGCACCATTTTTCTAGATTCCGTGTATATACATTAATATACAATATTTGTTTTTCTCTTTCTGACTTACTTCACTCTGTGTAACAGGCTCTAAGTTCATCCACCTCCCTAGAACTGAGTCAAATTCATTCCTTTTTATACCTGGGTAATATTCCATTGTATATATGTACCACAACTTCTTTGTCCATTCCTCTGTTGATGGACATCTAGGTTGCTTCAGTGTCCTAGCTGTTGTAAATGGTGCTTCAATGAATGTTAGAGCATGTGTGTCCTTTTGAAATATGGTTTTCTCAGGGTGCATACATGGCTTATCTTTTCATTCTCTTGATTTAATGCCTATTTCACATGCAGTTTCTTTTGGGAAATGATTTTTTTCTAAAGCTTTATTAGATATTTTAAATCCTTTTGGATTTTTTGTAAGCTTTTTATCAGTAACTGTTGTTGTTCAGTCGGACATCTGGCAACCCCATGGACTGCAGCACACCAGGCCTCCCTGTCCTTCACTGTCTTCTGGAGATTGCTCAAACTCATGACCATTGAGTCAATGATGCCACCCAATCATCTAATTCTCTGTTGCCCTCTTCTCCTCCTGCCCTCAGTCTTTCCCAGCATCAGGGTTTCTACCAATAAGTTGGCTGTTCACATCAGGTGACCAAAGTATTGGTGCTTCAGCTTCAGCATCAGTCCTTCCAATGAATATTCAGGGTTGATTTCCTTTAGGATTGAATGGTTTGATGTCCTTGCTGTCCAAGGGACTCTCAATAGTCTTCTCCAGCACCACAGTTTGAACACATCAATTCTTTGGTACTCAGCCTCCAGCTATCACATCCATACATGATTATGGAAAAACCATAGCTTTGACTATACGGACCTTTGTTAGCAAACTGATGTCTCTGCTTTTTAATACACTAAGTTTGTCATAGCTTTTCTTCCAAGGAGCAAGCATCTTTTAATTTCATGGCTGTAGTCACCATCTGCAGGGATTTTGGAGCCCAAGAAAATAAAGTGTGTCACTGTTTCCATTGTTTCCCCATTTATTTGCCATGAAGTGATGGGACCAGATGCCATGCTCTTCGTTTCTTGAATGTTGAGTTTTAAGCCAGGTTTTTACTCTCCTTTCACTTTCCTCAAGAGGCTCTTTTAGTTCCTCTTCACTTTCTGCCACAAGGGTGGTGTCATCTGCATATCTGAGGTTATTGATATTTCTCCCGGCAATCTTGTGCTTCATCCAGCCTGGCATTTCGCATGATGTACTCTGCATGTAAGTTAAATAAGCAGGGTGACAATATACAGCCTTGACGTACTCTTTTCCTAATTTGGAACCAGTCCATTGTCCCATCTGATGCTTCTTGATGGGCATACAGGTTTCTCAGGAGGCAGATAAGGTAGTCTGGTATTCCCATCTCTTGAAGAATTTTCCACAGTTTGTTGTGGTTCACACAGTCAAAGGCTTTAATGTAGTTAATGAAGCAGATGTAGATGTTTCTCTGGAATTCCCTTGCTTTTTCTATGATCCAACGGATGTTGGCAATTTGACCTCTGGTTCTTCTGCCTTTTCTAAATCCAGCTTGAACATCTGGAAATTCTCTGTTCATGCACTGTTGTACTTCAAGCCAACTTGAAGGATTTTAAGCATTACTTGCTAGCATGTGAAATGAGTGCAATCAATAACTGTGGACAGCTCAAATCAAAATTAACATTATTTTCTGCCTAAGACCACATGACTTGCTCTTTGAATATTATTTCACTTAACTCTTTCCGTGCAGCTGGGAACTTGTCCAAACTAATGGCTTTGACAGCATTCATGGGATAAGCTGTCACATATCTGGGAGTGGATTTAGGTCAAATTGGAAATGCTTCATCAAGATGGCCCATCTATGGCCAGACTCAGAAATAAAAACCAACAGTATATAATCGTTGCATTGACCCCAAAAATGCCATTGCTGTAAGCACACGTCGAGGTCATGTTCTAGTAGTATAATAAAAGTGATTGCCAATTCCTGAGAGTCAGGACAGGAGCATTCTTTCGGTCAATTCAAAGACCATATAGCATTGGCTTTTATTTTTGAATCTGCCCAGATGACGAAGGGCATTGCAGGCAGGTCACTTCAAGGCTTTGGAGGAGCACAGTGGCAAGTCCCAGGCGCACACAGCTTTTAAGGACAGCAGGAAGGGACACGACCCATTTTGAACCCATTTTATCTGCTGTCTCAGGGGACACAGTAACCACTGCGTGCAGCGCTCACCCTAGAACCCGGGCTTCCGTGCTAGTGAGAGGACAGGTAACAGGAGAACTAAGACCAGCGCATTTCTCTCAGAAGTACAGGGTGAGCGAAACTGCCTGGGGCTACAAACCCCAGGGGTTGGGCGGTCTGTGAGGCTGCACACTGGCAGCACCGACTCTGTGGAGCTCGAGAGGGAAGCTGAGAGACTCCGAGCAGCCAGGACGGCAGGCCAAGTCGGCGTGAACGAGTCAAGGCGCGCCAAGGGCTGCCCAGCCCCTGCCAAACAGTAGATCTTGGGTGTGGGACGCCGCCACAAGGCGGAAGCGAAAATGAAAGGCATTCAGTCGTGTCTCTTTGCGACCCCAACGACTGTAGCCCCACCAGGCTCCTCTGTCCATGGGAATTCTCTAGGCAAGAATACCGGAGTGGGTTACCATGCCCTCCTCCAGGGCAATCTTCCTAACCCAGGGATCGAACCCAGATTTCCGCATCGCGAGCGGAGTCTTCACGTTCTGAGCCACCGCTGAAGCCAAGCGGAAGGCGAAGAGGAAGTCCGCCGCGAAGCCCCGCCCCACCCCCCCCACCCCCGCGCAGGCGCCCAGGGCACGCAGTAGCGGGGGCGGGGGCGGGGCCGCGCACGCGCCCAGGGCTGGGCCTCGCCGCCGCGGAGGCAGCGGAGGTGAGTGGCGCGGCGTAGCGGCCTGGCGGGAACGCGAGGGGACGTGTGCGGCCGCGCGCCGGTCACCTCACCGGCGTCTCCCGCTGCCCTGGCCGGGCCTGGGCTCCTCCGCGGAGGACTAGGGGGTTCTGAAGGGAGTGGCGGGCGCCTTGGAGCCAGGCCGCGGAACTTGCGCCCGGCTCGTTCCCGCGCTGCGCGGCGCTGCGGGCCCGGGAGCCGTCCGAGGGCCGGTCGGCTGACTGGACAGAACCGAGGGGGAAAAGTCAGTGAACTTGACGGCAGGGCGGCAGACACGACGCGAACTGAAACGCAAAGAGAGTGACAGCAGAGGTTCCGAGAACCGCGGGGACACTACCCGAGCTCAGCGTACTTGCGGTTGAGATGTCCGTGGGAGACGAGAGAGAAGGGGGCTGAAGAAGAAATCCATGAAGTGATAATGGTTAAGGATTTTCCTAAACTACAGATCAAACTGCTTAATGCAGCACAAGCAGGATAAGTAGGTTTAAAAGAGGTGAGGGTGGCGGGGAAGTAGATATATATTCAAACCGCTGAAAGCCGAAGGTGAAGAGAGAAACTTCAGGGCAGCCAGAGGGAAGTCCCCTAGGTGGAGACACGAGGGAGACCCTCCAGGCGGCTGGAAGGCCAGGAACGAGGCCGGGAGGTGGGAGAGCGCAGGGAACGCGTGGAGGATGCCGGGCCGCAGCGCAGCCTGCTGTATGGACAGTGGACGGCGGAGTCTTTGGGAAAAGATAGTTCCTGAATTAAAGAGGCCTCACATGCCCAGGAAGGTTTGAAACACCACTCAGAGCCTTGAGTTTTGTAAAATCCTGTTGAATTCTCTCATGCTTACAGTTTATGCGTCTCCTGAAACGATGGTGCCGTTTCTTCCTGTATTGTTACTCTCCTGAGTTGCATTCACTAGTTTTCGAATGTTGAACCAGGTTTGCATTCCTGGGTGGAGTCCAGTCTGCACTGATGCTCTAGGCTTCTTATGTATTATTGGATTCAGTTTGCTAATATTGTGCTGAAGAATTTTGTTTGTGAAGGATATTGCTCCGTTGTGTTGTTCCGTGGCTTCAGTTCAGTTCGGTCTCTCAGTCGTGTCCGACTCTGCGACCCCATGAAATGCAGCATGCCAGGCCTCCCTGTCCATTACCAACTCCCGGAGTTCACTTAGTCGTGTCCAATTCTTTGTGACCCCATGGACTGCAGCACGCCAGGCTTCCCTGACCTTCACTATCTCTGGGAGTTTGCTCAAACTCATGTCTGTTGAGTCGGTGGTGCCATCCAACAATTTCATCTTCTGTCACCCCCTTCTCCTCCTGCCCTCAATTTTTCCCAGCATCAGGGTCTTTTCCAGGGAGTTGGCTCTTCACATCAGGTGGCTAAAGTATTGGATCTTCAGCTTCAGCATCAGTCCTTCCAGTGGACATTCAGGGTTGATTTCCTTTTGGATTGACTGGTTTGATCTCCTTGCAGTCCAAGGGATTCTCAACAGTCTTCTCCAGCACCACAGTTTGAACGCATCAGTTCTTTGGCGCTTAACCTTCTTTATGGTCCAACTCTCACATCCCTACATGACTACTGGAAAGGCCATAGCTTTGACTATACGGACCTTTGTCAGCAAAGTGACGTCTCTGCTTTTTAATACACTGTCTAGGTTTGTCATAGCTTTGTAGTTTTCCTATAATTAGTTCAGTTCAGTCTCTGAGTTGGGTCTGACTCTTTGCAACCCTTGGACTGCTGCACACCAGCCTTCCCAGTCCATCACCAACTCCTGGAACTTGCTCAAGCTCATGTCCATTGAGTCAGTGATGCCGTCCAACCATCTCATCTTCTGTTTTCCCCTTCTCCTCCTGCCTGCAATCTTTCCCAGCATCAGGGTCTTTTCCAAGGAGTCAGTTCTTCTCATGAGGTGGCCAAAATATTGGAATTTCAGCCTCAGCATCACTCCTTCCAATGAATATTCAGGACTGATTTCCTTTAGGATGGACTGGTTGGATCCCCTTGCAGTCCCGGGGACTCTCAAGAGTCTTCTCCAACACCATAGTTCAAAAGCATCAATTCTTTGGTGCTCAGCGTTCTTTATAGTCCAACTCACATCCATACATGACCACTGGAAAAACCATAGCTTTGACTAGATGGACCTTTGTCAGCAAAGTAATGTCTCTGCTTTTTAATATGCTGTCTAGATTGGTCATAACTTTTCTTCCCAGGAGCAAGCATCTTTTAATTTCATGGCTGCAGTTACCTTCTGCAGTGATTTTGGAGCCCAAGAAAATAAAGGCTGTCACTGTTTCCATTGTTTCCCCATCTATTTGCTATGAAGTGATAGGACTGGATGCCATGACCTTAATTTTTTGAATGTTGAGTTTTAAGGCAGCTTTTTCTCTCTCCTCTTTCACCTTCATCAGGAGGCTCTTCAGTTCCTCTTGACTGTCTGCCATAAGGGTGGTGTCATCTGTGTATCTGAGGTTATTGACATTTCTCCCGACAATCTTGATTCCACCTGTGCTTCATCCAGCCCGCATTTCACCTGATATACTCTGCATAAAAGTTACATATATGCAGTATACACAGCCTTGACGTACTCCTTTCCCAATTTGGAGCTAGTCGTTGTTCCCTGTCTGGTTCTAACTGTTGGCTTCTTGACCTGCATATAGATTTCTCAGGAGGCAGGTGAGATGCTGTGGTATTACCATCTTTTGAAGAATTTTCCACAGTTGTGATCCACACAGTCAAAGGCTTTGGCATAATCAATAAAGCAGAAGTAGATATTTTTCTGGAATTCTCTTGCTTTTTCTGTGATCCAATGGATGTTAGCAATTTGATCTCTGGTTCTTCTGCCTTTTCTAAATCCAGCTTGAACATCTGGAAGTTCATAGTTCACGTACTGTTGGAAGTCTGGTTTGGAGAATTTTGAGCATTACTTCAGTAGTGTGTGAGATGAGTGCAGTTGTGTGGTAGTTTGAATAGTCTTTGGCATCGCCCATCTTTGGGATTGGAGTGAAAACTGACCTTTTCCAATCCTGTGACCACTGCTGAGTTTTCCAAATTTCTTGGTATATTGAGTGCAGCACTTTCACAGCATCATCTTTAAGGTTTTGAAATAGCTCAGCTGGAATTCCATCACCTCCACTAGCTTTGTTCGTAGTGATGCTTCCTAAGGCCCGCTTGACTTCAAATTACAGAATGTCTGGCTCTAGGTGAGTGATCACACCATTGTGATTATCTGGGTCATGAAGATGTTTTTTGTATAGTTCTTCTGTGTATTCTTGCCACCTCTTCTTAATATCTTCTGCTTCTGTTAGGTCCATACAATTTCTGTCCTTTATCGTGCCCATCTTTGCATGAAACGTTCCCTTGGCGTCTCTAATTTTTTGAAGAGCTCTCTAGTCTTTCCAGTTGATGCTGTCAGGTATCAGTTAACCAATTATCAGCTAATAGTCTAGTCTAGTTAATGGTATCAAGGTAATCCTGGAAGTTTTGGTAGTTCATGTGATACTAGCCTCAGAATTTCTTTGCAAGTACTCCTTTCTCTGTATTCTTTTTTCCTATGGTTGATTTATTTGCGTTTGGTTGCACTGGGTCTTTGCCGCGAGCGGGCCTTCTCTGGTTGCGGGGCGCAGGGGCTGCTCTCTGGTTGTGGTGTGCGGGCTTCTCGCTGCGGTGGTTTTCTTACCGCAGAGCGCAAGCTCTGTGGTGCACGGGGCTTCAACAGTTGCGGCTCCCATGCTCTTGGATGCATGGGCTTAGTTGCTCCTCCACATGGGGCATCTTCCTGGTATCAGGGATCCATCCTTTGTATCCTGCATTGGTGGGTGGATTCCATACCACTGAGCCACCAGGAAAGCCACCCTGCTCTGTATTCTGAATGTTTCTGTAGGTTGGTGTTACTCATGTAAATGCTTGACAATTTGCTGGTAAAGCCATCTGGGCATGAAGTTTTGCTGGTGCTCTATTTCATTTTAAAGTAAAATTTAAAATTACAGATTCACTTTTCTTAATAAATATAGGTCTTTTCAGGTTTTCCATTTTGAGTCACTTTTGGTAATTGGTGTTTTTTTTCCCAAGAAATGTGTCTATTTCATCTAAACTGTCAAGTTCATTGGGTAAAAAGGTCACTGCATTTCCTTATTATTCTTTTGATGTCTGTAGTCTTAGTGATGTCCCCTATTTTGTTCCTCATTATGGTAATTTTTATCATTTTTCTGTTTTTCTTGATCAGTCTAACTAGAGGTTATCAACTTTATTGACGTTTTGAAGTAACCAGTTTTGGTTTTATTGATTTTTTTCCTATTGTTTGTCCATTTTCTATTTCCTTGATTTCTATTCTTTATTATTTTCTTTTTTCTGTGTATTTTGGGTTTAATTTGCCTTTTTGTAGCTTCTTAAGGTAGAAAGTTAGATGACTTATTTTAAATCTTCATTTCCAGTTTAGGCATTTAAAGCTGTGAATTTCTCTAAAATCAGCTTAAACTGCATTGTGTATACTTTGGTATTTTAGTTTTCATTTAGTTCAAGCTATTTTCTAATTTCTCTTGGGATTTCTTCTGTGAATCATGATTTATGCAGAAATATATCATTTAATTTCCAAATATTTGGGGATTTTCCATGTATCTCTTTGTTACTGATTTTAATTGACTTATTTAGGGTTAGAGAAGGTACATTATGGTTTCAGGCTTTTAAAGTTTGAGGCTCTTTTTTTGGCCTAGCCTATAGTCTTATCTTGGCGGTTACCTCATGTACACTTGACGAGAATGTGTGACCTTGAGCGGGTCTTGCAGTTGCCCTGACTGGAGACTCCTGGTGTGTATGGTGCCCATCTTCTCTGTGGGGAAGAAGCAGGCAGTGGGGAACTTTGAGATGTGCGTGGTTCTTGGTTCTGTAGGTGATGTGCCCCATCTCTTGGCCTTGCAGATGGCGTGTGAGACGGAGCGAACCCCCCTGGGTGTGTTCAAGTGCCAGCTCTGTGCCTTAACAGCTCCATACAGCTACCAGGGGCGGCAGCCCCCTAACAGCCAGTCTGTCATGTGAGTACCAGGGTCCCAGCCCAGGAGCCTTGCCAGAGCTCGCTGGCCTGAATCTGACACAGAGCTTGTGTGTTGTGTCTGGGCCCACCCTGCCCAGGCTCTGGGTGCTTGAGGTGTGAGCCACACCTGATGGGTTCAAGGGCCATCTGGCTCTTCTGGAACCTCCCAGTCTCTCCCTCCATGTTCGGCCTTGGGTGGACTTTCCTGCCCGCAGCTCCTGTTCTGGTGGGAGTGAGCCCTGAGGGCCAGCATCTGCCCAGGGAAGGCCTGCAATAGAGCCAATGGGTCCCAGGCCTTGATTCTTGACCTTCAGCTCGTCCTTCATCAGACGCCACCTTGTGAGGATCTGACCAGTCCATTACATGGGACGGGTGCTGGGGGCCAGGCCTCTTCCCTCTGGCCGTGGGGATCCTGGGGGTGTTGCCTCAGGACTCTCTTGGTCTCCTTTCTGACGTGCACTGGAGGCCAGCAGGGCACCCACCGGCAGCCTCCACGTGCTCCCTGCGTGGAAGCCGTTTGGGAGTGGGCATCATCCTGGGGGCGGGGAGAGGACTCGTGCCTGCCCCCAGCCCCATCCTGTTGAGTCAGGTGGGGTCTGGGGTGGAGTTGCCGCAGCACTTCTCTGGGCCGAGGAGGAGCGGCGCTCTCTCGGAGGCTGTTGCGGAGCCTGGAGCAGGTCTTGTTTCAGTCCCAGCCTGGCCCCTTTGCTCCTCTCTGCTACTACTCGGTGGCACTGGGGGCCCAGCCCCTCCCTCGATGCGCGGCCCCGGCGGGCGGCCCCCGGGAGGTCCGTGCAGCTGCCGAGTTCCTGTCAGCAGAGGTCGGGCCTTTCCGCCCCCTCTTCCTGTCCTGCAGCCTCCTGGAGGAGAGCTACGTGATGAGGGACCCCTTCACCCCCGACAAGGGCAGATTCCTGGTCGTCGGCTCGAGGTGCAGCATGTGCGGCAGGCTGGTGTGTGTGGGCCCGGTGGGTAAGCCGCGTGCGCCTGGGGCCGCCTCCTCTCTCCACCCCGTGGCTGGGACCTCACGAGTGCTCTCGGGAGAGGTGACCCTCGTGTCTTTCCCAGGGGCAGTGTGAGCGGCAGCCTTTCCTGGCCTTGGTGTTCCTGGGCCCCCTCACGGTCACTTGGCGGGGGCAGCTGCTCTGCCTCATCATGGGTGGGTCCCTGCAGCCAACAGAGGGCTCGGGGACAGGCAGGCTGGGGTCAGTTTGAGGGTCTCAGTGGGGGTTGAGGAGAGAGATTCTTGGAGGCTCTGCACTGCCCCCCTCCCCACCCCTTAGCCCCTAATCGCCTCCCCTCCCCCACTAAGTGCAGCTGGCATTGTGCTCTTCCCTCCATGGGACCGTGGCCGCCTTTCTAATCGTCCCAGGGCCCTTCCAGAGGAAGGGGCATGCTTTCCGGAGCGTTTGTTGTGTGCCAGACCCTGTGCTTGGGGCTTGTGTTGCCAGCAACGCCTTCTTCAGTCCTACCCCAGCCCTAGTTAGGCAGAGCGGTGCCGCACCCATTTTGCAGGTGAGGAGACTGAGGTTTGGAGAGGTGGCGTTGGCCCAGTTCACTGGGCTAGCTGAGCCTGTTGTGTGAAAGCCCGAGGACGGATGGAAGTGCAGCTGTGTAGACCCTTACCCCGAGTGACTCTGCAGCCCAAGCATCCCTGAGTATTCTGGCTGGGGGCCGAGGGCCAGCAGCGGAGGGGCAGGGGGGCTGTGTCACAGAGCAGATTGGGACAGCCAGTCTCCATCCATCAGAAGTCAAGGTGATGAGACTGGCAGGTGGGAGGAAGCCTCAGCTCAGGCAAAGGCCCAGAAGGAGCCACACTACCGTGGGGCCGTGTGAGGAAACAGGCAGCTGGCGCCGCTGAGGCCCTGTGTGGACCGGAAGCAGCTGGAGTTGGGAGTGGGGCCAGGCGGGGGAAAGCCAGGACTGCCACCCTGGGAGTTCGGGCCGCACTTGGTGCCAGAGGGGACGGGGCCCCGTGTGGCGTCAGATCTCCACGGTTGTCTTGGTTGAGGCACAGCCTAAGCTCCTGGAAGGAAGGGACCCCGATACACGGGACAGATGAGACAAACAGAGCCTGGCCCAGGTGGCGCTGGCTGGCGGGGCACAGCTGTGGTCCTCAGCACAGGACCCGTCGGGTGCCCTTTGGAAGTTGCAGCTCCCACCATCACATCTGCATCCCCACTGGTGGGAAGGGACAGGAGCGCACACACCTGTTCCTTCAGAGAGCACGACCAGGAGGTGGCATGCAGCTGTGGTGACGCCGCTGAGCAGACTCAGCCCCGTGGCCACCCCTGGCTGCAGGGCGGCTGGGAGGCAGGTCTGGGCCCTGTGCCGGATGGGCATCAGTGCAGTGTTAGTGGATGCCACGGTCGCCACGGTACGTGGAGGAGCAGTTCTGGCCTGCCCGGACCAGCCACTCGGCCGTGGCCTCCACCTCTGTGGGCTGTCCTTCCCGTCCCTGGCTGCTCCCAGCAGCGGTGTCACCAAGCCCCTGTCCCACCGCCGTGATAGCCGGGAGAGGGAGGGACCTCGGGTTTCCAGCCCGTTGGGCCTGGCTTGTGCTCATCCTCGGCCCACGGTGGAGCCCCGCCCTGCAGAAGCCAGGCTGCGCCGTCTCTCCTGGCCGACTTTGCGGGTCTCACCCAACCAGGCCCATGGCCTGCGGGCTCCGGCCCTGGCTCTTTTGCCCCCATTGCCCTCCTGGAGGCCCACCGGCTCTTCTCTTAGATGAGGACCACCCTCCTGGAGGTGGGCAGCCAGGCCCCTGCGCTCCCCTCTCCCTTTTGCTATCTGGCTCTGGCCACACCCCCCAGCTCCTCTCTGCTGCTGTGTATCTGGGGGCCTTGCCTTGCCCCCCTGCCCTGCCTGCAGTGAAGGGCTGCCCTCTGGGAGATGCTGCACTGGGCTTCTTGTGGCACTCAGCACTCCCTGCCCTTCTTTCAGGAATGCAGTCTGTTCTACTCCAAGAGATTTTGCCTCCCCTGTGTCCAGGACAACGTGGATGCTTTCCCTCAGGAAATTCAGCAAGACTTGGAGAAAAGAAAAGTCCCCTTCACGAGGCCTGCCAGCCAGCGCAGTTCTCAACCATGAGTGCAGTCGGGTACCAGGTCCGCAGCGGTGCTCACCCAGGGCTTGTGGCCATGCGGGCTTCCGTGGCCCAGGTCAGAGACGGGGCCGAGATGGAGCCGCTGTGCCAGCCTTCTTTCTGGGCCACTGGGAGCCGTGTCTGCAGCCCGGGGGGGCTGGGGTCTGCCTGCAGCAACACCAGGGTCAGGAGCCGGCAGAGACGGCGCCCACAGGCAGACCCCAGACGCCCGCGCTCAGGGACCGCAGCCCCCCACCCGCACAGCCCTCACCTTAGCAGCTGGTGAGACGCTGATGTGGGCTTGCCGTGTGCCCCCAGTCCTTAGAGGGTAGAACTGCTCCGTCCAATTCTGTAATTTCTGCAGGGCCCGCGCACACTGCCTGGGGGTGATAGAGACATGTCTGATGAGGGGACCAATAAAGAGCTTTTACTGACCAATGTTGGTGCTGGGTTTTGTCTTCTGGGGCCGCACTGTCCCAGGTCCACTCTGTTACCGGACCCTGACAGGCAGAGACGACCTCAGGCTTGGGTTCAGGGCAGACCCTATAGTTGGTACTTGTTTTTCCAGACAAGCAGTTCATCTCACAGCATCACTCAAAACTCCCCAAATAATTTTTAAAAATAGTTTATTTTTTAAAACCATTAAGGCAATACTGTACCCTGAAATTAACTCTTTACATTCATCAGTCTTACAGTAGGACATTCCAAACATATAAGTTCCCATCAATTCAGGATAGAAATTAATATACATGATCAGTTCAATCTCCTAAAGGGAAAATGAATAAGATCCTTTTTTTTTTTTTAATTAACGTTATTTTATAGCCATTTTCTAATTGCCGGGCACGACCACCAGGAAAGTGACCAAGGAGATCCCACTCGTTGTCCTCTGCATACCCCAGCTTCCCTGACCCCAGGTGCCCCACCGATCACACCCAGGGGGCTGAGCCACAGAGGTCATTTAGAGCCTACCCAGAAGAGCTCGGCTTTGGAATTGCTCCTGTTTAGTATGAAATACAAGGGGTCTGTCAGCCCCTAAATGCTTTGAGAGCATTAAGGCACCAAGAACAGTAATGGACCAACACACACCAAGGAATCGCGCTTAGTCCTGGCTTTGGAAACCGCGTGGCTCTGCCGCATGTCTGGCAAAGGCTTCCTCTATGCCCTGTGTGCCCCAGGCACAGACATGCGTCAGGAAGAGGCCCGCCTGGGTTTGGAACAGGTTGCCTGGGAGATTCACGGCATCTGTGGCTTCCGCTGGAGGCTGCCAGAGGAGCAGCCGGTGAGAGTCCCTGTCTCAGCATCTCTCAGATTGCAGAGCTCTTTGGTAACAATCCCCAGGTAGTAATTCCCTGAAGAGCAGACAGCTGCTTACTACATAGGAGAAGTTCCGGGTCTCCAGCGGGACCGACCCTGCTTGCGTGAAATTGGTGGCTTCTAACCTGGGTCTGCCTTGCTGATAGATAGACAGGCTTGCCTGTGCTGCTCATGTGTGAAAGACGAAGAGAACAGATTTACAGGGAAATAAATTCCAGATGGCTCAGGAGAGAAGGAAAGCTCAGACGTGTGTGTGCGTGCGTGCGTGCATGCGTGCGTGTGTGTGTGTGTGTGTGTGTGTGTGTGTGTGGTGTCTGGGGAGGGGCGGGCCTGTGTGCGCATGCGGGTGTATTTCTCTTGTGACGTTTCAGCTTTTTTTGTGTTTCCAGCAGGTCCAAGAGCCAAGCTACTAAACAGTATACATCAGTTCACACTGATTTCAGAAGGATCCCAATGTTTGTTGTTAGATACATGATTGTTGGTTAGTAAAATATTAGGATTTAAAAAACTCAAATCACAGTATTTAAGATATAGCTATTAACATAGTTCCTTTTACCATACAGTGTAGAAAAAAAAAGTGATTCTCAAATACAAATACTGTGACTGCAGGACAGTGAGTGGCATCATCTCACGTGAGGTACGTTGTTCTTTAGGCCTGAAACAAGGACCAGACCATCCGCGCCTTTAAGAAGAAACTTCCCCAAAGCGAATGATTTTTCTTGGAAAAGATCAGCTACTCGTCTCCAGGGCTTCTCAGCCCGTGGCCCCCACCTCTGTCCCAGGAGGCAGGGCTGGTGGTGGGGTCTTGTCTGCACTCCGGCTGGCACGATGCAATGCTACACTGGTCACGCCGCTAGGGGTGGCAGTGGTGGGGGGAGGCAAGAGAGGAGGCGGCTGCTGTGTTACCTTCTCTGGGGGAAACGGAAGCTGTTCACATTTGACCCAAACTAGCAAACACATTTTCAAATGAAAAAACCTGACCCAGGTCTCAGTTTGCTGTTTTGCAATGTGAAAAAATTGGTATTTCTTCAATTTTTGTTTTTTTCCAAATAATGCATTTAACAGCCACAGGGCCCCCAAGGTCCTTGATGTTATGAGTTGCTCAGTCGAGATGTGACCTTGGCGTGGATGCAGTGTGGTCCGTTCTGTGCAGAGGATCCCAGAAGCATGTGGCTGCGTGTCTTCCAGCTGAACCACATCATGTGGCCCCCTCTTCCCCAGGGGGGTTATACTTCTCCCGCCTCACCGAAATTCTGAGAAGCAGACAGTCTAGATCTGAGGAGTCTGGGCGCCTCAAGCCAGGAAAAGGCGTGTGGAAGTGAGCCTCGGGCAGCGGCCTCTCTGTTCTAATAAGCGGGCCGCACCCATAGCAGCCCACTCTACGGGAATACAATAGGAATCTGCCACACCCCACACAAACAGCATCATGGAAAGTGTTATTTAGCTCTTCAAATGAATTTGAAGACGCGTGGTCTTTTTTTCCCTTAGAGCACTTCCAGTACCACACTTTAATTCGTCCGGCAGTCCCCAGAGAAGTAGGAGGGCCTCCTGTATCCCAGTCAGACCGAGTTGCTGCCCTTGTTTTCACTCTAGTGTGTGTCCCTGGCTGAGGGTTGATGACCATTTTCCTAATTGTGCTAAAAAATGGTGCCTAAAAATAGATGTAAATCTCAGCCAACACTCAGACCTCAACCTTTGGAGCCTAATCTCGGATCTTCCTAGAGAGAAGTTCCCCAGAGGAAAGTGTGCCCCCAGTAAAGTCCTAGCCCTGGGAAGGGGGGGCATGCGCAGGTGGTGGGGCGCAGTCGGCAGCACGCGGCCGGCTGGTTGGCATTCCCCACCAGCCCTCAGGGAGATTTCACGCGGGCCTCAGTCCGCTCCTCCCAGCAGGGCTGTCCGCAGAGCCTCCCTGCCGCAGGCGGGCCGTGCCTTCTGGAGAGCTAAGGCAGGAGTTCCCTTAGCTGACCACTCCAGGCAGAGATTTCGTTGCCGAGAATCTGTCATCCCAGAGGAGCCCCATAAGCCTGCTTGGACCAAGACTTAAGAACAAATGCAGATATAGTCCAGTGCCTGCAGCAACAGCGCTGTGAAAACCCTCCCTGGACACCTCTTGATAGTTCAGCCCTCAGTTAGTGGCAGCAGTCTAGTTTGTGACATCTAGGGACAGTGCAGTTTCCTTGCCTCTCTTGAATCAACATGGCTGTTGTGAACTTAAAGAGCAAGCGACCCCTCCGGGAACATGTGCAGCCAGGGGACCAGACTCAACCACAGGGACCACTTTGAAGCACCCTCACCTGCCTTAAATGCAGGGGCGGGAGAGTGGAAGCAAGCCACCCCCGGGGCCCAATCCGCACGTCCACGCAGTCCTTCCGAGCCCGGTGTTTCCACTCGAAGGTGGGATGACACAGTCCGACCCCCTCGAGGGTCTGAGGCCTGGAGGTGGCACCAGAGCCTGCGCTGACGGCGCAGGTGGGGAGCCAGGAGCACCTGCATGTCTTCCTCGCAGGACCCGCGTTTTGGAAGCCGTGCGGGTTGAAGAGGCACTTTGAGGTGACTGGTTTTCCAGGGTCCCTGGAAGCCCCTACTGAAGGCCAGGCCAGTGGCCAAGTTGGTCTTAGCTGGAAGCACCTGACTCCCTGGTTGAAACAATGGACTTATATTTAAACAGGACTTTTTAAGACATTCCAGAGACGAGTGTGGTCATTGGGTCAAGACAAAAAAAGCCCTCTGTCGTGCATCTGGCCGCGAGCCATCAAAATGCGCCTGGTGTCACGGTGGCTTGGAAGGAGCCAGGCACAGAGGGGCTCAGGTGCGACGGGGGCGGAGGCCGCGCTGACGAAGGCTTGCACAGAGACGCCTCTCTGCCCTCGCCTGCAGAATCTCCCTCTGAGCAGGATCCCCCTCGGCCAGCAGGTGAAGAGGGAGGCCCTGCGTGGGCCAGTCACCTGGGCCCTCGGCAGCAAAGGTGCGGAGTCCTAACCCCTGGGCCACCGGGGAATTTCCAAGGCTCCCTTTAAACGATAAAATTTCCTTTAAAAATCCACATAGGCTTCCGTGTCTCAGGGTGCACACAGCAGAGGTGGGCACACAGTCTCTGAGCCCTGCTCACAGATGGTCTGACTAGGAACGCCCCGAAGGCCCTAGTGCTCCATGGACCTTAGATTTGACAGAGGCTCCTGACGGCCCTATCGACGTGGCTGTCCAGCTGCAGATTTGGGGAAACAGTAGCTGCTCAATTAATAGCTTTCTCATCATCAATCATCCAACCAAGGGCCCTACCTGTGCCTGGAGCTTCTGCTCAGATTGTAGGCTGCTGCGTTCTGTGCTCTTAAATTGGAAGGAAGGGCTCACTTTAACAGGGCCGACTCTCAGGCGTTCTGGAATTCTTTCCCTTCGATTCACAGTCACTGTTGACGCCTGTGTGTGTATCCTCTTTGGGAAGATGCTTTGAGCCCCTCTCCCCAGAGAGCTGTGTAGAGGTCACAGGGTTCCCGGGGGCCAGGCGGACAGCGGGCAGGGCTGTCGTCAAACTGCTCCTCTGACACTGGACATCAGGGAGGCAGCATCCGCGCGTGCAGCCCTCAGACTTCTCGCAGTGTGGCGGGGGCAGAAGTGAGCCCGTGGAACCCCCAACCAGAAATGCCCAGGAGGCAGAGAGGAGGGCCACTGGGCGGCAGCAGAGCGGCCCGGAGGAGCCCCATGGTCCACCTGTCCAGACAAAGGCCGCCAGTAGTCTGTGGCCTCTGGGGAGTCTGGCACTTGGTGGTAAGTGAGGGAACGAAGAACCAGGTTTTAACAGTGGCTTAAGAGCAGATCAAGGTGGTGAAAAGGGGTCCCGCCATGACCTGCACCCAGCACCGCGGGTGGCTGGCTCTCCACTCGTCATCTGAGGTTTCTGGAACCTGCTTCCACTGGACCTTGCGCTGATGTCTGCTAAAGCCTCACAAGCAAGAAGTGTGTTCCTTCAGTAGCTCCTGTGTGAAGCACTACCATCTACTAAACTGGCGAATAACCCGTCCGTCATCTGACTATCAGTGCTCGGAGAAGTCTTGGATTGTGTGACCCCAGACGTTCTGAGTGGCAATGAGTGGCTCTGTTATTTCAAGTGAATTTCTTCCTATTAACAAGTGAACAATGTCAGGTTGCTTTCAGGCCAAGGTCCTCTGTGGCTTCACCACGGGCTTCCCTGGTGGTCTGGCTGGACCCCAAGAGGACCAGACGCTCGCTGACACCGTGGATGCAGTTAGCCTGTTCAGTGGCAAGCGTGAGCTGGGAACTGTTTCAGATAGGTCCCATGAGAATCTAAACAGAACCTGCAGGTCTTCCGAAAGCCTGAGTCTTGAGCCTCGCTTTCCAAAGCCGTGTCTATGTGACTAGACCTGAAAACACTAGAGCGAGAGGCGGCACACGCACAGGATCCAGCCCGTGACCCCAAGACCTCGCACGAGCCACAGGCCTCCAGGCTCGTCAGCCCAGGGAGTTCCCATCTTAGGAAAGAACGGGGACACGGGTGCACCTGTGACTAAGAGCTTACCTCCTTTCTGACTTAGGGTGACCCCTGACTGGCGTCAGTTCTAAAGCGGAAATGCTGTCATTTGTCTCCAGCAGGCCCTTTGATTGCATCTTAAAAAAATTAAAAGATAAAAGCATCACCGAATGTGTAATGTGTACAAAGATGTCCTAATTGTGAGGCTTGTTTTTTTTTTAAGCTGAAGTCTCAGTTTTTTGTATGATAATGCTGGTCTTGGTGGAGAAGGAAATGGCAACCCACTCCAGTATTCTTGCCTGGAGAATCCCAGGGATGGGGGAGCCTGGTGGGCTGCCATCTATGGGGTCGCATAGAGTTGGACACGACTGAAGCAACTTAGCAGCAGTAGCAGCAGCTGATCTTGGACACTTTTTCAAATTCAGTCCTAGCCATTCTTTAACAGCAGATAATAATGACCTTATAGAACCAAATGTCCTAAAGACAGAGGGGGGAGGGTCATTAAGGATCGAAAGTGCTGCCGGCCCAGGAGGCGTCCAGGGGCTGAACCGGCTGGGGGGTGGGGAGGCACTCTGACAGCTCTCTGACGGACAGTTAATCCAAGTGGTGGACAGGACCATGTGCTCTAGACAAGAACCATAATCCACAGCGTCTCCAAACTGGACTGAGGTTGGAAACTCGACTTTAAGGCTGAATCAGACCTTGTAGATTTTGGTAAAACCACCTTATATATGTAGCTGGAAAAGGAGACAAGTCTTGAAATCCTTGCAAAAACCACCTGTTGTGAATCCTGAGACCAAATGAAACCATTTCATCCCCCCACCCTGCCCCACCCTGGCCCACTCTCCAGGCGAGACCCCCGGCCCCACCCCCACGCTATACAGTGACAGGTGCTTAGTCCTCTCCACCCTAGGGAGCAGCTGCCACCAACAGGGGTTAAAAAGAAACAAAGCTGCGTATTTAGAAAAGCGACACAGAAAAAGACCAAGGAGCTGCCTTGACAGAGGGGGCCTGGAGCAAGATTTATAAATAACTTGTCAGTTTGCCCCTGGAGACGCGACCCTGGCCCCCAAACAGCTCGGCTCGGTAGATTCAGATTTGACAGGGAGTCGAGCCGAGAGGAATGGGAAGTGGACCACACTTCAGTCCCTGTTCTTCCTGCTGACCGCAGGTGCTAGCTTAACACAGGGAGGGGATCGAGTCCAGAGGGGCCTCGAGACACGGCTTTCTGGAATCTTCTACACGCGCCTGGGAACAGGCTTTTCCACATACTACTTACAGCCACAAAACAGCAAACTGAACCGAAACAGCCGATGCATTTCAACAAGCTTATTGAAATCGTTCTTTGACATTCTAAATCCTGTGATTCAAAAATAGCACGTTGTCTTTCTTAGAATTCAGGAAACAGAACCAAAGTCTTCCAAATAAATATTTCGCTGCTCTTAAAATACTTTGGAGACATCTATGTTTACAGGATTATAAAAATTAAAAAGTGCTGATTAGTTTTCAAAATTATAAAAGAGCACAACAGTCAAAAAGCGGTAAAAAGGGAAGACAGACCACGTATTCTGAGGTTAATTCACTGGTAAATTCCTAACACGATATAAAGAAATCTGCATTGATTCACATCAGGCACATTAAAAATCAGACCGCTGAACACCATTACCCCTCATTTCCCAAGTCCTGATTAGTAGCTGCTTCTCACCAGCATCTCAAGACTCTGCACTGCTCTCAGAAGTGGTTACAAAAAAGAAACGTGGAGTAGCCTTCCGGTTACCTAGGCAGTATACCTCCCGTTGTTCCAAGGTTTCCATGGTGGATATTTGTGCAAAGCTGCGTTGCTCCTGTCTCCCTGTAGTGCCGCCGCCTCTAAAAACCCGAGAGAAGCCTCTTTTCCGCGCTCGCGTCTGGATCGTCAGTACATGTCCCTGTAGATCTCCTGCAGCAGCGGGTGCAGGGCGGCGTCCGACTCCGTCTTCTTGATCACCTGCACCAGCTGTGCGTGCTCCGTGACCAGCTGCCGCAGGTCTGCCATCTTTTGCAGGAGTTTTGGGAAGAGGAAGACGTCGTCAGGATGGTTGTTCTGTAGGTGGAGTTTGAGCACGTGCACAATACCCTCCTGCATTTTCTCAATGTGTCCTACATTTAGGAGGCCAGGCCGATCTACCCTCAGGAGAGAGGAGAGAGGTGTGAGTGGGGTAACCGCACGGTAACGCCAAGGAACAGTCTCCAAGTCTGAGAAACCAAACATCCTGACTGGACCCTGCCTTTCTTACCCAAAGCTCAGCTGCCTTTACACACGGTCCACTTGCGTAGAAGACAGAGCTACATTTTCCCCAAATCGCTGGGCCTGGGACAGACAGGAGGCCTGCTGCTGCTAAGTCGCTTCAGTCGTGTCCGACTCTGTGCGACCCCAGAGACGGCAGCCCACCAGGCTCCCCCGTCCCTGGGATTCTCCAGGCAGGAACACTGGAGTGGGTTGCCATTTCCTTCTCCAATGCATGAAAGTGAAAAGGGAAAGTGAAGTCGCTCAGTCATGTCTGACTCTTAGCGACCCCACGGACTGCAGCCTACCAGGCTCCTCCGTCCATGGGATTTTCCAGGCAAGAGTACTGGAGTGGGGTGCCATTGCCTTCTCCGGACAGGAGGAATACTCGTTCCTCAGTATTTCTTTTCTTTTTTAAAATGTATTTTATTTATTTGGTTGTACCAGGTCGTGCCTGCAGCTCATGGGATCTTCCATCTTCACTGGGACATGTGGGATCTAGTTCCCTGATCTGGGATCGATCCTGGGCCCTCCCCACTGGCCTCGAGGAGCCTTAGCTGCTGGACCACAAAGGAAGTCCCTCTCAGTATTTCTATGACCTTAAAACCACTAGCTACCTTACAGGGTGGCTGCTTCATTTAGAGTTTATCTGATGACCACCTGTCAGGGGGAAACTCCCACAACATTAGGAGTAGCAGCTATACACACAACCTACTTGTGCCTAATATGGAAAACAATACCCTTCTTCCTACATCTTCTTAGGTACTCCGTTTCAACAACATTTAAGGAGTGTGATTATGCTCCACATAGGTTTAATGTGGTATAGAGCACCGTTACAGGTACCTTCTGAGTGTGTGAGTGTGTGTGCTCAGTCGCGTCCAACTCTTTGCAACCCCATGGACTGTAGCCCGCCAGGCTCCTCTGTCCATGGGATTTCCCAGGCAAGATTACTGTAGTGGCTTACCATTTCCTTCCCCAGGGGGTGTTCCTGACCTAGGGCTTGAACCCGTGTCTCATGTTTCTTGCATTAGCAGGCAAATTCTTTACCACTGTGCCATCTGAGAAGCCCACCTTCTAATATAAATCAGACAAAAAGTAGGTGGAGCCAGAAAGGAATGAGGGGATGGATACAGGCTGGAGAGGGGGCTGAGGACACCTGGAGAGGGGACGTGTGAGGCTTGGACCAGGAAAAGTGGGGTGGACACCAGGTGACCTCCCCAGGTTGGCTCAGACACGGGGACCAGGCACCGGGGACAGCTCAGACCATGCATCCTTCCCTTGATCCAGAAAGATCAGCCCCCGCCATGCATACTCAACAGGCAGTGCTCTCTTTAGAATCCCACACATCACTATGATTTTCAGAAGTGTTGCTCACAATGTGGACTTATCATTTTTTTGGAGGGGGGTGGATTGTAAAATAAATATTAGGTTTTTAAAGAGAGAAGTTTTAAAAGAATAATAAGTGAATCCCACTTCATAATTGTAGCCCCATCATACAGATTTCATATATGTCTCACCAGATATTTTTCTGATCTGATTATAATTTCTTTTATAAAACTGTGGTCACACTACTTATATAAACAGTCATGCATCACTTTCCCCACCACACTGCCTCTTGAGCATGCAAAGGACGGTGGCAGATTACATACGGTTGCCTTGCCACTCAGTGCATTTTACCTCCACTGACTGTGCCCAGCTAGATGGCCAGAGGGACAGACCTCATCCAGCTCCGAGTCTGGAGTTGGGGCCACTGCGGCCAGCCTCAATTCTGCGAGTGAGGGACTCACGGGGGCACTACAGCTTCAGGCAGCAGTGGCCCCGTGGCTCTCCCTCGTGGCTGGGTTGGGTCAGCCGAGTACAGTAGAGGGATGACCTTCTTAGATCCAGGACAGGGCTATTTAAAGGAACGTAAGGCTGAGCCAAAAATCTGCAGAGCCAGCTCCCCATACAGAGGCCCAGGTTTTCCTTCACTGGAATCCATTTCCTCTGGCAAAGCATACTGTGCAGTCATACCTGTTAGCTAACTGCTTATGTTTTTCATTATGAAATTGCATAAGTACACCAATACAGACAGCAACTGGACTAACATCCGTGTGGCACTTTATAGAATACTGTCTGCAACGTGGATACAAGATTATGATAACAGTTATAACACGGCCATCCCACAGTATCTGTGCAGATTGTTCCAGGACCCCTTGAGAGTCCCTTGGACTGCTAGGATTTCCAACCAGTCCATCCTAAAGGAGATCAGTCCTGGGTGTTCATTGGAAGGACTGATGTTGAAGCTGAAACTCCAATACTTTGGCCACCTGAAGCAAAGAGCTGACTCATTTGAAAAGACCCTGATGCTGAGAAAGATTGAGGGCGGGAGGAGGAGGGGACAACAGAGGATGAGATGGTTGGATGGCATTACTGACTCAATGGACATGAGTTTGAGCAAGCTCCGGGAGTTGGTGATGGACAGGGCGGCCTGGCGTGCTGCGGTTCATGGGGTCGCAAAGAGTCGGACACGACTGAGAGACTGAACTGAACTGAAACACCCAAAGCCACGAAAGCTCAAGCCCCTGACACAAAATGGCATGTAACCGGTGCACATCCTCCCAAACATACTGCATCACCTCTAGATCACCTGTAATGCCTCAGGCAGTGTGAACAGTATACAAACAGTTGCCAGTGTGTGGCAAATTGAAGTTTTGTTTTTTGGAACCTTCTGGAATTTTTTTTTCTGCATGTTTTCCATCCATGGTTGACTCTGCAGGTGCAGATGAGTATGGAGGGCTGACTGAATATGATGGTGTTATTATAACACATATACATTGTAATATTACTACCATTATATCTGATATATAATAGTGGGTATGATGTAATGAAAGTGAAAGTCACTTAGTCGTGTCCGACTCCTTACGACCCCATGGACTCTACAGTCCATGGAATTCTCCAGGCCAGAATACTGGAGTGGGTAGCCTTTCCCTTCTCCAGGGGATCTTCCCAACCCAGGGATAAAACCCAGGTCTCCCACATTGCAGGCGGATTCTTTACCAGCTGAGCCACAAGGGAAGCCCGTGATAAGAAGAAACATCACTAAATATTAACGATCCCTAATATATTTTGTTGTTTAGTCGCTCAGTCACGCCCGACTCTTTGCAACCCCGTGGACTGTAGCCCGCCAGGCTCCTCTGTCCATAGGATTTTCCAGGCAAGAATACTGGAGTGGGTTGCCATTTCCTTCTCCAGGGATCTTCCCAACCGAGGGATCAAACCTGCATCTCCTGCATTGACAAATGGATTCTTCACAGCTGAGCCACCAGGAAAATGCCACCTGATATATTTTATTACTTCCTGACCCAGGGATCAAACCCAGGTCTCCTGCATTGCCAGCGGACTCTTTGCTGTCTGAGCCACCAAGAAAGCCCTGATATATTACATCCTGTTATAAATAAAATATGTATTTCTGTAGTTACAAATGGGACATATCACTACTTTACAAATGTGCTGTTGTCTTGTCACTCAACCACTCGGTCATGCCCAGCTCTTCTGTGACCCCATGAACTGTAGCCCAAGAGGCTCCTCTGGATTGCCATTTCCTTCTCTGTGGGACCTTCCTGACCCAGGGATTGAACCCACATCTCCTGTTTGGTAGGTGGATAATGTGTTTTATATAAAGTAACATGAAGACACTGCCATACATAAAATAATCAACAGAGACCTCCTGTGCGGCACAGGGGACTCTTATTCTGTAACCACCTAAATGGGAAAGTAATCTGAAAAAGAACAGACGTACGTGTATACACCTGAAACTAAGAACACTGTAAGCCAATTATACTCCAGTATAAAATAAGAATTGTTAAAAATAAAAAGTTAAAGCTCTGAAACTGGAAAAATTACCTTTGCTACAATATGATCCGACACAGATCTCATTCTCACTGAATCCTGGTCGGTGTCACTGTGGGAGTTCGGACGCCCTCCCCACCTGCCCCCAGCGGTGGCTCCATGCCACTCACATCGGATTTACCGCTGCTGGGTTCTCGAGACAGGAGGCCGTAAGTGCCCTGGCACCGATGCGAAATCAGCAACTTACCTCCGCAGCAAATGATAGCAGCCACAAAGAGGGAAATATCGCTGTCGTCCAGCTCCAGTGCATTGAACTTCATTGCAAAGTCGAACTTGGGCTCCATGATATCACAGAAGGGTTTTCTTAGGCTTTTAAGGAATTCACGGGTTATGAAGCCATTCCCGTAGGCTACCAACATCCCGTCTTTATTCATCACAGAAGACAGCATCGCAAATATGGCTTCGTAAACTCCATACTTCAGCAGAGTGACTTGGTCATTCAAGTCCAAGTTTGCAAACCCAGGGATGGACTTGGCAAACTCCGTGAGCTCGGTGACGGTCTCCACGGACGTGCACTGGCAGCAGTGGAAAATGCGGACTTCCGCCTCCTTGTTCTGGATGCCGTTGGCCACCAGCTTGGCCACCAGCGTCTTCTCGGCCATACACAGCGTCTCCATGTCGTGGATGACGAAAGGCTGGAAACAAAGACACTGGAATAAGTTGGATGACTGGTGACAAGCTGTCTTCTTAATTATCATGAAACTGATGGGTAGTCACTGTAGTTCAGCCGCCTGAGAATCAAAGTATGTACAAAACACAGTCTCCATCCTTAAACCACCTCAAAATTAGCTGGGGATAAAAAGACATTTAACAGAGGACAATATACATCAGAAAGATAGTCAGCGTCATCGCCTGGAACTGGGGGGGATTTCATTGCTAAGGAAGTGAAGGACTTCCCTGGCGGTCCAGTGGTTAGGATTCCATGATTCCACTGCTTTGGGCGAGGGTTCGATCCCTGGTCAGGGAACTAAGATCCTGCATGCCTTGCAGCACAGCCAACAGCAACAAAGCAAAGTACTGATTTTGGCAATAAAGCTCACAAGAAAGAGAATATTAGCAAACCACTCTAAATGTTTGATAATTTTCTCTGGACTCCCAAATACTACTGCAATAGCCAATCATTACAATAATTCTTTTTTTTCTATAAACAATGGTGGTGGTGGTTTAGTTGCTAAGTTGTGCCCTACCCTTGCGACCCCATGGACTGTAGCCCACCAGGCTCCTCTGTCCATGGGATTCTCCAGGCAAGAATACTGGAGTGGGTTGCCATTTCCTTCTCCAGGAGATCTTCCCACCCAGGAATCGAACCCAGGTCTCCTACATTGCTGGGAGATTCTTTACCGACTTCGCTACAAAGGAAGCCCTGAGCTACAAGGGCTTCAGGCCCTGAGCTATAAACAATAATGGTTCATTTATTTCAGAGACTCTAAAAAAAACCAAATCCTAGTATTTATTTTGGCAAAGTCATATTTAAATCAATGAAAAGTGATAAAACAAATGAAATGATCATAGTCACTGATCATTGGGGAATATGTTCTATTTTAACTATGAACTTTTGGTAAGTTGGGATTTCCTGGTGGTTCAGACAGTAAAGAATCTGCCTGCAATGCAGGAAACCCAGGTTTGATCCCTGGATCAGGAAGATCCCCTGGAGAGGGAAATGGCAACCCACTCCAGTATTCTTGCCTGTAAAATCCCACGGATGGAGGAACCTGGTGGGCTACAGTCCATAGAGTTGCAAAGAGTTGGACACGACTGAGCGACTTCACTTTCACTTGGTAAATTATTCGTTACATGCCTGCGTACTAAGTGGATTCAGTCGTACCCAACTCTTTGCGACCCCATGGACCATAGCCCCGCCAGGCTCCTCTTGTCCATGGGATTCTCTAGGCAAGAATACTGGAGTGGGTTGCCATGCCCTCCTCCAGGGATATTATTCATACAGTAATTCTTAGTTTTTCCATTTTATGAACGTTAGGGATAACCATCCTTATCCAACACTATTGAATGAATAAATTTCGCATGTAAATAAATGTAACTCAGAAAGTTGGCTATCTGTGTAGAAGTGAATGAACAAGCACTGTTAAACCCTTGCTCTCTAGGGATAAACCAGAAAGCCTCACAGGACCCCCTTTCCTGGTGCAGGAGACTGAAATCTCCCCACCACTGCTCCACATGCTGAGACAGTCTCCACAAGCTCCAAATGCTTGCGGCAGCTCCCTAAACGTGGCCTTACCATGTGCATCTAGACCCACCGGTCCTATCATTTTAGAAAGATCTAGGGGCTTCCCCGGTGGCTCAGATGGTAAAGAATCTGCCTTGAATACGGGACACCCGGGTCCGATCCCTGGGCTGGGAAGATCCTCTGGAAAAGGGAATGGCAACTCACTCCACTGTTCTTGCCTGGAAAATCCTGTGGGCAGAGGAGCCTGGCGGGCTACAGTCCAAGGGGTTACAAAGAGTCGGCCACGACTGAGCGGCTAACACAGTGGAGGACAGCCGAGATGGTGGGTCATGGACCTGGAGCAGTGTGCTCAGAAGAGATGGTGTCTCTGGTGGGTCTTGGGAAAACGGGCACAGAAAACACTGCAGCTGAAATGTGGCCCGACCTTCATGCGGAGCAGGAGAAATGGCAGCCTCCGAAGGAGCTCGCTGGCTCTTCTGCAGGCCAGTGAGGAAGCAGGCTGAGGCGTTAGGTTCAGTCCCCGCTGGACAAGCACTGAGTGGACGAGCAGCCCAGTGATTTTAAGAACCACTCTGCAAGTGGGCAGATCGCATCACTGACAGAGCCTCCGGGCCCCACGGCATGACGCGTGCCCTGTCTGGGCTCACGAGCATCGGGATGAGCCACTTGCAGGGCACCTGTGGGGTGTCCCTGGCACAAAGGCGGAGGTGCTGGGGTAATCTGACGCACTGTCTTTGAAATGTCTAAACAGCATTCGCAAGATAGTCTTGGACCAAAAAAAAAAAAAGGATCTGATTTCGCATCTGAGGCAAGAAAATATTTTTTAAATTATCTGTGTAGGACTGCAAACATCCTGAATACAAAACTTAAAGCCAAATTTCTAGCAATCTCCAGTTTGATGGAGAAAGACTAAAACCATCTTTTCCCAAAGACTTTAAAAGCAGGCCAGGTTGACCATTTTGGGGGGAAAGTTTGGGGGCAGTTTCTATGAAGTTGGAGCTCAGATTTAAAGTGGACTAGAGAAATATTTTTAAAGAATAGATGGCAGTGTTGCCTCAATTGCAGAAAATACAATATAAGGCCACCTCGACTTTATGCAGATCACTGACTTTTTAAAAGCACATTCAGCAGAAATAAAAATGTTCAATGAATTTTTTTTTAAATGAGTTTTGTTGTTAAAAAAAAAAAAAAAAAACTGGGAAAACACTGAGCTAAATGAAGTTAGGTCCTGCCAGCGTCTTTAACATACTGAGTGTACACTGTCCATCTTTAAGAATACTGAGTGTACACTGTCCATCTTTAAGAATACTGAGTGTACACTGTCCATCTTTAAGAATACTGAGTGTACACTGTCCATCTTTAAATACTGAGTGTACACTGTCCATCTTTAAGAATAATGAGTGTACACTGTCCATCTTTAAGAATACTGAGTGTACACTGTCCATCTTTAAGAATAATGAGTGTACACTGTCCATCTTTAAGAATACTGAGTGTACACTGTCCATCTTTAACATACTGAGTGTACACTGTCCATCTTTAAGAATACTGAGTGTACACTGTCCATCTTTAAGAATAATGAGTGTACACTGTCCATCTTTAAGAATACTGAGTGTACACTGTCCATCTTTAAGAATAATGAGTGTACACTGTCCATCTTTAACATAATGAGTGTACACTGTCCATCTTTAAGAATGGGGTTAGGGACTTCCCTGGTGGTCCAACGGTTAAGGCTTTGCCATGCAGGGGACGCCAGTTCAATCCCTGGTCGGGGAACTAAGATCCCACATCCCACGCCACTAAGCCCAAACTAGAGAGTCTGTGAGTCACAACGAAAGATCTCACGTCTCAACTAAGACCCGATGCAGCCAAATAAATATTTTTTTAAAACAGAAATCACCTGCTAAAAAAATTTATTAAAAAAAAAAAAAGAACTGTTTGACTGCAGAATGCCTATTATTATTATTGGTAAGACATTTCATAGGACTAGCATAGACTGGCTACATAATTTTCAGGGCCCAGTGCAACATGCCAGTCACTTACTCAGAAGCAATTAAGACTTTCAAGACAGTGACAGAGAGCATGAAACCCCAGCACAGGGCCCGCTAAGTGGGGGGCAGTGTGAGACAGGACACACAGCCAGGACGCCAGCCCTGGACTGGTTTTACGTGAAACATTCTCTCATAAACGAAGACTTCGATCGTAACGAGTATTTCATTTTTATAAAATTATCAGTTGGGTTTTAGAAGGCAGGCCTCATTAACAGGCAAAATTAGAAACCATTTGGATTCAAAACAAGTGCGAACATTTAAAACCATGTTTATTACAGCCAAAGAGAAATTGTAGAGTAAGACCCTTGAAAGTTTGCCAAACTTTATTGAGAACTATTCTCCATTAGACTATTTTAGAAGTCCTGGAAGCTTTCATTTAACTTTGGAATGTGCCTTTTCTACTCAAGCTTGAATATGAATATATCTGATGTTACAGGTGGTCATTTCAAATCAATGAAAGTGAAAGTGAAGTTGCTCAGTCGTGTCCGACTCTTAGCGACCCCATGGACTGCAGCCTACCAGGCTCCTCCATCCATGGGATTTTCCAGGCAACAGTACTGGAGTGGGGTACCACTGATGCTACAGGTGGTCCTTTCAAATCAATGTAGCACATCATAAAAAGTTTAAACAGCATAAGGCAGAAAGCTGCCCACTTTCCCCTCAGAACTGTGCAGGCATGCATGCTAAGTCCCTTCAGTCATGTCTGACTCTTTGCAATCCTGTGGAGTGTAGCCCGCCAGGCTCCTCTGTCCAAGGAATTCTCCAGGCTAGAATACTGGAGTGGGCTGCCATGCCCTCCTCCAGGAGACCTTCCTGACCCAGGGATCAAACCCTGGTCTCTTTAGGTCTCCTGCATGGGCAGGTGGCTTCTTTACCACTACTGCCATCTGGGAAGCACCCACCCCGAATCGCTCTGGGCCAAATCCAGAAGGCTCCCCTCACTGATCCATTACTTTTTTTCCGCTCACACCTGAAGTGTTCTATGTGTGTCAATGATGTTCCTTATAAGAGTTCATTTCCGAAACACATTCAAAAAGCATTTTCTGTGAAAACTTAGGCAGCACTATCTTTTAGGAGAAATTTAATTGTGAGTTATTTGGCAGAATCGCTTTGGATGACATTATCTAATAAGCTCTTGATGAGGTTTTACTACACGTTTCTCGATATAAAACAGTGTGTTCTTCAGCCTACTGACAACTGAAGTTATAGGTATAATATTTCAGTGTAGCGCAGCAGGCCAGACCCCAGGGTGTGGTGGCAGGGGGTGTCAGCAAGGTCCACCGTGCCTGGGCAGCTCTACCTCTGTCTGAGCACAGATGGAGTAGCAGAGCCTGTGGCCCCGAGCTGGATGCCCCAAGCTCTGGCATGCCCTGGGCAGGCCAGGGAGACAGGGGAAGGGCCATGTCTCCATGTATATGGGGCATGGGCGGGAGGTGAGCCCACCTGGGAGCACACAGGGTCATCAAAGGCAGTGACTGTCCCCTGGACACTCCCTTTCAAATTGGTACCTGTGATGCTGCGGTTTGGAGGTGGGGGCAGAAGCGGGCGATGGACCCTTAGCCATACCCTGAACTCCATTTTTCCTATCCAGCGAAACCCAATCCTAGACTACTTGTCTATTATTTATTTCCTTGAGGCCAAAACACAGATTCCTCTCCCCAGGCCACTGTGTGACAGTCCTCAGCTGTCCAGGTTCCCACTGGCCTTGGATGACGGGCTCCTCCTCGGAGTTCGTGGACCTCAGTGGGGTACGGGAAAGACACTCTACAGAAATCAAGTTAATATTAAAGAAGAGTGTTCGGCTCAGAGTAAAGATGACTTATAAGTTAGCTTTACAGTCTGAAAACCCAAGGGAGAAGTAGAAGATCTCGGCAACATCTCAAAAAATTCAAAGAGATAAAAAATTTGGACTACAAGATCAAACCAGTCAATCCTAAAGGAAATCAACCCTGACTATTCGCTGGAAGGACTTGATGCTGAGGCTGAAGTTACAATACTTTGGCTACCTGATGGGAAGAGCTGACTCATTGGAAAAGACCCTGATGCTGGGAAAGATTGAAGGCAGGAAGAGAAGGGGACGACAGAGGATGAGATGGTTGGATGGTGTCACCGACTCAATGGACATGAGTGAGCAAACTCTGGGAGATGATGAAGGACAGGGAAGCCTGGTGTGCTGCAGTCCGTGGGGTCACAAAGAGTCGGACATGATTTAGCGACTGAACGACAACAACTCGGGGCTGTACCAATCATTTCCAGGGTAGAAATTCAAAGGTGAAAGGTTACTTTGCTTTCACCCCCGTGATGTGGAAAGGATTGAGTCTGTGCTGGCCCAGCGTGGGTACAGCTTTACCAGTTTAACGAGAGTTAGCTCAAACCCTTCTGAAGTACCTCAGCCTGTTTCATTGGAGAAATCACCAAAGAATGAAAAGACTCAGTAGAAAAGAGGCTGGGTGTGTTCATGAAAGTAAGCAGCTTGTGAAATGCTTTATTTTCCTGTGACTAAAAGTTCCAGCTTGTAATTCCCAATAGGGATGGCTTCAAGCTACTCATTAGTACACATTAAACCTGTTGCACCATGCTCGTAGGGAAGAGGCAGAACGTCTTGATTTGCCAACCTTGGGCCATGCCCCACTTTGAAGGCCACACTGAGATCAGTCCTATAACGGAGACAGGCTGGGCTCATTGTGGGGTGGGGGCCAGGTGGGGGCCGGGTGGCACTAAGCTGGGCAGGCAAGTGTCAGCGCCCACAAGGGGCATTCTTAGCTGCTCCCAAGAAGGTCCAGAACTGTCCAAAAGACAGTAAAAATAAAGTTACTGAAAACAAAAGGACCCCTTCTAAGCCCGGAGATGTCATTTGCTTCTTACTGGAAAGATGAGAGGTGGGTAGGAATGGGGCACACTGGTGAGGACAGAGTATTTTTTAGGAGCAAGGATACAGGGGCACATTCTGAGTCAGAAGGGAATGGGTTAATTTTCTGAGATTAAAAAAAAATCACTGATACAGCTCTAGAATCTGGTAAACTATTAAACAGAGTTTTGGGGCACATTAATTACACAGTCATTATACTAACTTGGTTGCTGGGAGCGTTGAGGTGGATCAATGGATGGGAATTGCTGTCAGGCTGAGTTTCACAGTCTCTGAATGAAAATGTTTCCATTGCATTGTCTGTCGTTTGCCTCGGGGATAAATATTATTTTCCCAACATTCAGAACATACTTCCTCCACCCTCTGCCACGACTCTAGCTGACAGGTTGCCCAGGGAGCCCGTCAGACTGTAACTAACAGAGCAGAGCCACCCACCGGGTTGTTGTTGGTCTTCCCGGCAAGGATGACCCGGGCCTTGATCTTGTTCATGTTGAAGTTCTTCAGGTAGGCCTCGTAAATCCTCTTGGCCAGAGACTTGAGATCCGCGGTTTCGGAATCTTCTAGGTCATGCTCACACGTAAGGATTTCTGCCTTCAATTTTGCTTTTTCAGATCTTGGCATTCGTCCAAAACGAATCGCTGGGGGTCGGAGGGGAGACACGGAATCATGGGAAACAGAGAAATGAAGGACGTAACGGGGAGTGATGACTAACAGCTGCAGGGAAAGTTCACACTACGGGTCAAACTGTGGGCGAACATCAGCAGGAAGTCAGAACACACTTCACGGCTCAGCTTTCCCCCTGTGGAGCGGTGGGCGTGCTGCTCACACTCCATGTAGCCTAGACTTTCAAAACCAAAAGGTTAAAGTAAAAATAGCACCATTACTCACTTCATCAATAGGACGGGCTCAAGGTCACTTGATGTCATTAAGTGTATAATTGACCCTTTCAATCAAGGAGATGAAAGTGAGCCTTAGAAGGAGTTAACTATTACCTTTTTCTTTTTCAGAAGGTAGACGAGCAACTCTTTTGAACATTATTTTAAACTTACTTTCACGTAGTGATTGGCATGTTTTAAAATAAAAGTAGGGGGCCTTCCCTGGCGGCCCAGTGGTTAGGACTCCATGCTTCCAATGCAGGGGGCGTGGGTTTGACCCCTGGTTGGGAAAGGATCCCACATACCACATGGCTTGGCCAAAAAAAACCAATAATAATAATAATTAAAATAAAAGTATGACTGAATATAATTAAACTTATGGTAAAATGTTTGAAATGGCACACACTTCATATATATGATCTGAACATTATCTCTGTGATTTCCAAGTGTTTGCAAAGTCTTATATCCAAGTTTCACCATTTGAAGTTTCTAACCATAATACCAAGGGCTGTACTGGATTTCTGCCCTCTGAGACTTACTTTCTTAGGCTCTCGTGTTACAAAATGACCTGAATATTAAATGCTGCAGCACATTCATTCAAAGTACAGCACGTTCCAAGCCCACAAGGGAGGCAGACGGAGGCATGGGTGGGTGAAGTTTGAGAGACAACCTTACCTACCGTTATGGGACATCCCAACTGAAAGGCACTTGTGGAAACGACAGTATTGGCACTTATTCCGATTCTTTTTCTGAATCTTGCAACTACGGTCACATTTGTCATACACCAGCTTCAGCCGAATCGTTCTCCTAAAGAAACCCTGTGGATTAACATACAGTTTGTTAACGACTAGGAACTGATGATCAGCGTCATTCCTTTATTCACGCTTCTTGTTCACTTACTCTCTCTTTTAAGATGAACTAAATGTAGAGACATGGTTCATCTAAAAAGTCCAATGTAGGGACTCCCCCGGTTAAGACTGAGCTCCCAGTGCAGGGGGCACGGGTTTGATCCTTGGTTGGGGAACTAGATCCCATGTGCAGCACAGCCCGGGCAAATAAAAACATAAAGTTCGTAATTTTTTTTTTTTAAGTCTGATATAATTGAGGCAGGTTGAAAATTTGAAATTTCATTCCATGGAAAAGGAAAAGTAAGAAAATGAGGCAAAATTCAAAGTAATACCAATACCGCCTCACCTGGGAAGGCACACAGTCTCCCAAAGAGTGACCCCACCCAGCTAAGACTCTACAAGTGTGACTTTCTCTTCTTGGAGAACAGGTCCATTTGGGTGATGAAAGTGTTCTAAGCATTTCTGTGGGAGAATATAAACTCTCTAAAAGATAAAGATTATACAATAAAGGGAGGCTAGCTTCTTATAAATGGAGAAGGCAATGGCACCCCACTCCAGTACTCTTGCCTGGAAAATCCCATGGATGGAGGAGCCTGGTAGGCTGCAGTCTATGGGATCGCTAGGAGTCCGACACGACTGAGCGACTTCACTTTGACTTTTCACTTTCATGCATTGGAGAAGGAAATGGCAACCCACTCCAGTGTTCCTGCCTGGAGGATCCCAGGGACGGGGAGCCTGGTGGGCTGCCGTCTATGGGGTTGCACAGAGTCGGACACGACTGAAGCAACTTGGCAGCAGCAGCTGGTTGTAAATAACTTTCTTGCTTTATAAAAGCATCTTAAACTTTACCCAGTGAGAAACAACTTTTAAAAAACCCAAAGTAAACAAAGGTGACTAAGCCGTGGCCCGGCGGAAAGACAGCTTTGCAAGGAGCAAGGCACTCGCTGCGGGGCCCGCGGTTCGGGTGGACGGGCCCCAGCAGAAAGGACACCCTGGGGCGTGCCGCAGCATCGGGGAGGACTCTGCCCGGGCTCTGGCCTTTGGCTGGCACATGCTGCGGGCTCCACCACTGCCCTCCGCGGCCTTCTGAGGACAATGCAGAGAGAATGTGCGCGGAAGCTGTCTGACCTCGTGTCCCCATGAAGGGAGCAGCCTTAACGTGGTTCATTCTCCTTCAAACAGCACACTTGCCACATCACGAATAAAGAGCAGTCCAGCAATATACCACAGGCTTTCCAAAGAGAGAAATGAACGTGTTACTGGGGTCAGTTTCTGATCAACAGCTTTAACGTGCTTGTGCTAAGTCACTTCCGTCACGTCTGACTCTGTGTCACCCCATGGACTGTAGCCCACCGGGCTCTTCTTGTCCATGGGATTTTCCAGGCAACAATACTGGAGTGGGTGGCCATTTCCTTCTCCAGGGGATCTTCCCCACCCAGGGACTGAGCCCGAGTCTCCTGCGGCTCCTGCACTGCAGGCGGATTCTTTGCCACTGAGCCACCAGGGATGCCCTTTAGCAGATCTTTCTTACTAACAACAAACATTTGTGTATAAAATAAAGGGAAGCACACGTGGTCCCTGAAAGGTCACTTTTCTCCGCATCCAGGGTCCCCGTACCTTGCAGCCCTCACACGCGTGGACGCCGTAGTGGTAGCCAGAGGCTTTGTCCCCGCAGATCCTACACTCGATGTTCAGGGCGATGCTGGATGACTCCTCGGTGCTGCCAGGGACCGCGGGGTAGGAGACGGAGGAGGGGCTCGAGGCGGGGGACAGGGTGTCTAGGAAAGGAAGGGGCGGGTTATGAGCTTCCGCGCTCTCACCATCCAGCGTCCAGACCAGCTTTCTGAGGATCCGATCCCCGCCTAACCACTCGCGCCCTCCATCCAGCACCCAGACCAGCTTTCTGAGGATCCGATCCCAGCCTAACCACTCCCGCCCTCCATCCAGCACCCAGACCAGCTTTCTGAGGATCCGATCCCCACCTAACCACTCCCGCCCTCAACTCCCCCCACCCCACCGCCCCGGGCTTTGACTGGGGAGGCGTCAGCTGCTGGGTAGGGCTCCCTTCCTGTGTCAGCCCTGGCCAGGCCCTCCCACAGCGACCAGGGCGGGGACATCTGGAAGCTCCCCTAGCCAGGGACTCCCCAACTGAAAAACAAAAAACAAAAAACAACTATACCCTTTAACCCATAAAAATCAAAACAAAATGGACCAAATCACGGCCCCATAGAAAAGGCCACTTCCCAAGCAGCCTATACACACGAATGTCACAGCAGCTTTATTCTTCATTCCAAAAACTGAAGTGTCCCACACAGAACTTGTTGCTTTTTTTTGGCATCCTCCCTTCCAGCCCTTTTGTAATTGTTAACTCAGTAAATTGCACCAGAAAGACAATAAAAATCCATGAGGGCGACCCAAAAGCACAACTCAAGAAAAAAAGTTGGGCTTTCTTAAAATTAAAAACGCCTGCTCTGCAAAAGACACTGTTAAGAAAATGAAAAGACAAGCCACAGACTGGGAGAAGCTATTTGCAAAACACATCCGCAATAATAGAGCTGCATCCCAAATACATGAACGAGTCTTACAGCTCAATAGCAATGAAATTAAAAACTCAATTAAAAACAGAGGATCCGGATAGATATGTGGCTGAAGAAGACACAGAGAGCAAGCAAGAACATGAAAACATGCCCCCCATCAATGGTCGCTGGGCAACTGTGAAGTAAAACAACGAGACATCACGGTGCAGCTATCAGAACTGCTAAAATCCAAAAAGCTGACACCATCGAATGATGGTGAGGAGGTGGAGGAAAAGAAGCTCTCCTTCTAAGGAAGAGAGTGGTGCAGCCGCTTTGAAAGGCCATTTGGTGCTTTCTTATGAAGCAAAACAGTCTTAAAGAATCACACTGCTAGACACTGGCACATGGTGCTGGAGGAGTCTCCTGAGAGCCCCTTGGACTGCAAGGAGATCCAACCAGTCCATCGCAAAGGAAATCAACCCTGAATATTCATTGGAAGGACTGATGCTGAAGCTGAAGCTCCAACACTTCGGCCACCTGATGCGAAGAACTGACTCATTGGAAAAGACCCTGATGCTGGGAAAGACTGAAGGCAAGAGAAGGGGGTGACAGAGGATGAGATGGTTGGATGGCATCACTGACGTGATGGACATGAGTTTGAGTCAACTCCGGGACTTGGTGATGGACAGGGAGGCCTGGTGTCCTGCAGTCCACGGGGTCGCAAAGAGTTGGACCAGACTTGGCGACTGAACGACAGTAACAATACTGACAAAAGTGATCTGAAAATGTGTGTCCACACAGAAACCTGCATGTGAATGTTTTCAGCAGCTTTATTCTTTATAGTTGCTTTACGGTGTCGTGTTTAGTTGCTGCCGTACAGAACAGTGACTCAGTCACACACGTACATTCTGATCCTTTACGGTTCGTCACAGGACACTGAGCGTGGGTCCCCGTGCTGCACAGCAGGACCGTGTTTTTTTCCACCCCGTATATACCAGTTTGCGTCTGCGAATTCCAGCTCCCGATCCTCCCCTCCCCCACTCCTCCCCCTTGGGAACCCCAAGTCTGCGCTCTATCTCTGTGTGTCTCTGTTTGGTAAATATGCTCATTTCTGGTTGAGTTTTAGATTCCACCATAGCTGATGTCATATGCTATTGGTCTCTCTCTTTACGACTTACTTAGTATGAAAATCTCCAGTTGCATCCATGTTGCTCCAAATGGCTGAGAAAAATGAAAAATCACTTCTTTTTTGTAATGGCTGAGTGATATTCCATTGAACCTACATATGCACCACATCTTCTTTATCCACTCCTCTGTCGATGGACGTTTAGGAGGTTTCCATGTCTCGGCTATTGTGGACAGCGCTGTAGCAGCTTTATTCTTAATTGCCAAGAGGCCCCTCAGTAGGTAAGGTCAGTTCCGAAAGGCTACATATGCGGTTCTTAATATCTGACATTTGGGGAAAGGCAGAGCTATCGGTGGTAAAAAGATCAGCAGCTGGAGTGGGGTGAGGGAGGCAGGGCTGAATGGGGGAAGCACGGTGGCTTTTTCAAGGTGGTGAAACTATTCATATGAAATTGTAATGGTGAATACACGACCTATTTACTGGTCAAAATCCACAGAGTTTTACAGTTCAGAGTGAACTTTAATGTGTGCAAATAAAAAAAATAATTGAGGAGGTCCAGGGGCTCCAGAATCGCACACAGAATGCAATTTTACAGCCTAACTATATCACAGTGTGGGAAGCACTTGTGGGAAAGCTGACGAAGATGTTCGCCTGCATGACCTTGGGCATGCACGGAGTCTGTGAGTCCAGAGGAAAAGGGAACTGCGCCTGGTCACTGTCCTGAGCCGGTAAGGTTGTCCCCACAGGGCCCTGGGGGAGCAGTTCTGAGGCCCCTGCACTTGCTGTTCTGTCGTTCGGTCCTGTCTGACTCTTTGTGACGCCATGGACTGCAGCACGCCAGGCTTCCCTGTCCATCACCAATTCCTGGAGCTTGCTCAAACTCGTGTCTATTGAGTCGGTGATGCCATCCAGCCATCTCATCCTCTGTCGTCCCCTTCTTCTCCTGCCTTCAATCTTCCCCAGCATCAGGGTCTTTTCCAGTGAGTCAGTTCTTCACATCAGGTGGCCAAAGTATTGAAGTTGCAGCTTCAGCATCAGTCCTTTCAAAGAATTGTCAGGCCTGATCTCCTTTAGGATGGACTGGTTGGATCTCCTTGCAGTCCAAGGGGCTCTCAAGAGTCTTCTCCAACACCACAGTTTGAAGGCATCAATTCTTCAGTGCTCAGCCTTTTTTTATTGTCCAGCTCTCACATCCGTGCATGACTGCTGGAAAAAAACCATAACTTTGATGTAGGCAAAGTAATGTCTCTGCTTTTAAATACGCTATCTAGTTTTGTCATAGCTTTTCTTCTAAGGAGCAAGCATGTTTGAATTTCATGGCTGCAGTCACCATCTGCAGTGATTTTGGAGCCCAAGAAAATAAAGTCTGTCACTGTTTCCATTGTTTCCCCATCTATTTGCCATGAAGTGATGGGACCAGATGCTATGGTCTTAGTTCTTTGAATGTTGAGTTTTAAGCCAACTTTTTTACTCTCCTCTTTCACTTTCATCAAGAGGCTCTTTAGTTCCTCTTTGCTTTCTGCCATAAGCATGGTATCATCTGCATATCTGAGATTATTGATATTTCTCCTGGCAATCTTGATTCCAGCTTGTGCTTCATCCAGCCCAGCATTTCGCATGATATACTCTGTATATAAGTTAAATAAGCAGGGTGACAATATACAGCAGCCTTGACGTACTCCTTTCCCAATCTGGAACCAGTCTGTTGTTCCATGTCTGGTTCTAACTGTTGCTTCTTGATCTGCATGCGGGTTTCTCAGGAGGAAGGTAAGGTGGTCTGGTATTCCCATCTCGAAGAATTTTCCAGAGTTTGTTGTGATCCACACAATCAGAGGCTTTGGCGTAGTCAGTGAAGCAGAAGTAGAAGGCACTACACTGGAAATGAAAAACTAAATGTTCATTTAATGATGGTGGATGGATGGATGGATGGATGGTGGATGGATGGATGGATGGTGGATGGATGGATGGATGGTGGATACTGTTGGAGTATGAGCTCACAGATAAGAAGAAGAGGCTAGAGTGGTCCATGAGGTGGTGGATTAGAGGTACAGACATTTGTTTGAAATTATATTACCTTAACATAGAGACAGACAGCTGTATATAGAAATACAGACACGTGTACATATGTGGGTTTGTATGTACGCATATATGTCCGCTCCATCAGCTGAGAGAGCCTAAAAGGAAAGATACTCCAGGGGATTTCCTGGTGGTCCAGTGGTGAGGACCCTGGGCTTTTACTGCCAAGGGCTCAGATTCAGTCTTTGGTTGGAAAAACTAAGATCTGGCAAGCCGTGGGGTGTGGCCAAAAAAAAAAAAAAGGAAGATAAAGAAAAGATACTCCAAGAGAAACCTCAAATGCTTAGAAGGAACAGTATGGAGTATCTCAGAATTCTCAGGACCCTGGGTAAAACACTCAAAAGGGTTTTGCCTCAGAACTGGGGCAAATTACGTCTAGAATCAGCACTGCTCTGGGCCCATCTAACAAAGCTTAACCACAGGACCTGAAAGGATCAACATTTTCCACGTTAAAACTTAACTGCCTCCCAGAACAGGACTTAAGAATATTTATGTAAATACAAAATATCCATCATCAACAAAATCCACAATGTATGGTATCTAAAAATAAACTGTAAAGGAAAAAAAAACATGCACAGAAGCAGAAGAACATGATCCCTTCCACTCCTATTTACCCAAGAGAACTGGGAGCACCGTTCACACAGAGGTATGTACGTGAACCTTCCCAGCAGCTGCATCTGTAACAGCCAAGACCTGGACACAACCCAACGTTTATCAACAGTGTGGATAAACAGACCATGGTAAACTCAGACAGGGAATTTTAAAAGATGAACTGTTGATACACGCTGTCAGTGCAGATGAATCTAATTTGGCTGAGTGAAAGGAGTTAGAGTAAAAAGAGAACACGCTGTACGATTCCATCTATATAAAATTCTAGGAAATACAAACTGACTGAAGATAGAAAGCAGACCAGCGGTTACTGTGGGAGAGAGGGAGGTATGGTGAGGGGAGGGATTACACGAGGGCACAAGTAGATTTCAGGTGCCGGGGCTGCCGTTTGATTGTGCTGATGGCTACACAAGTCTCCGTGTGTGTGTGCATCTGATTGCACTGTTTGGATATGTGAAGTTTTTATGTCAATAAAGCCAGCTACGGGGGTAGGGCAGGAAATACAGACTGGCAGAGCAAACAGTCTCACCCGTCCAATCTCCTAGGTGTAAATTTGCCCGTGAACACATTTTACAGAGGGCCCTCCCGAATCTGCAATTTACATAACTTAGAAATATCACCAAGGGAGCCATTAGAGACAAGGATGAAAAATCGAATTTACAAATAAGAAATCATTTTATCTCTCAAATGAATTGGTAACAATAGCAATGAAAAGCCTAACTAGGAGACAAAGATTTTATGGATTATGAGATGATTCTAAATGATCAAAAGGTTTAACTAACCATGATAAGGAGAACTGGAGGGAAGTAAAAATGGATGACGACACACCCACCACCTTAGCGGCCAGTGGCCGAGAGTCAAGGACGTGTGTCTGGCCACTTTCTGTAAGCTCCCCTTTCTTCCTTTCTGCCATGGTGCACGCCCTGTCACAAACACCACCTCAGTGCAGACCCCTGTGTGTGAGGTGAACAACGCCCACCCCAGCAGGCTCGCAGGTCATGCACTCTCAACCATGCTCTCCATGACACGGGTTTATCCGTGAACACGGCTGCCAGCCAACCTCCAGCCTCCCTCTCCCGCCGTCACTGAAGGTCAGTGCACAGTCTCGGAAACCATCTTCCTGGGGTGGGGACATGGGAGAAGACGGTGGGGGAGTGCGCCCTGGACACAAGGGGAGCCGTGGGGGTGGAAGAGCACAGAGACCTGCCACCAGACGCTGCCAGGAGAACCTTCTCGGTTCTCCCGAGGGAGCTGGGATAATCCACGATCGGAGGGGAAAACCGCACACACACCTCCTGGCCGGTCCAATCCTGACTCCTCCAGTCCCAGCCCAACACCCACTCCTGCCAAGAAGGACAGTGGAGTCAAGCCCACCTCCAAAGGGCCTCCTTTAAATCAGGGGTGCAGTCTACACCACACGACCCCAGGGTGGCTTTAAATCAGGGTGCAGTCCACACCACATGACCCCAGGGTGGCTTTAAATCAGGGGTGCAGTCCACACCACACGACCCTAGGGTGGCTTTAAATCAGGGGTGCAGTCCACACCACATGACCCCAGGGTGGCTTTAAATCAGGGGTGCAGTCCACACCACATGACCCCAGGGTGGCTTTAAATCAGGGGTGCAGTCCACACCACATGACCCCAGGGTGGCTTTAAATCAGGGGTGCAGTCCACACCACACGACCCCAGGGTGGCTTTAAATCAGGGGTGCAGTCCACACCACACGACCCCAGGGTGGCTTTAAATCAGGGGTGCAGTCCACACCACACGACCCCAGGGTGGCTTTAAATCAGGGGTGCAGTCCACACCACATGACCCCAGGGTGGCTTTAAATCAGGGGTGCAGTCTACACCACATGACCCCAGGGTGGCTTTAAATCAGGGGTGCAGTCCACACCACATGACCCCAGGGTGGCTTTAAATCAGGGGTGCAGTCCACACCACATGACCCCAGGGTGGCTTTAAATCAGGGGTGCAGTCCACACCACATGACCCCAGGGTGGCTTTAAATCAGGGGTGCAGTCCACACCACATGACCCCAGGGTGGCTTTAAATCAGGGGTGCAGTCCACACCACATGACCCCAGGGTGGCTTTAAATCAGGGGTGCAGTCCACACCACATGACCCCAGGGTGGCTTTAAATCAGGGTGCAGTCTACACCACATGACCCCAGGGTGGCTTTAAATCAGGGTGCAGTCTACACCACATGACCCCAGGGTGGCTTTAAATCAGGGGTGCAGTCCACACCACACGACCCCAGGGTGGCTTTAAATCAGGGGTGCAGTCTACACCACATGACCCCAGGGTGGCTTTAAATCAGGGTGCAGTCTACACCACATGACCCCAGGGTGCAGTCTACACCACACGACCCCAGGGTGGCTTTAAATCAAGGGTGCAGTCTACACCACACTACCCCAGGGTGGCTTTAAATCAGGGTGCAGTCTACACCACATGACCCCAGGGTGGCTTTAAATCAAGGGTGCAGTCTACACCACATTACCCCAGGGTGGCTTTAAATCAAGGGTGCAGTCTACACCACATTACCCCAGGGTGGCTTTAAATCAAGGGTGCAGTCTACACCACATGACCCCAGGGTGGCTTTAAATCAAGGGTGCAGTCTACACCACACGACCCCAGGGTGGCTTTAAATCAGGGGTGCAGTCTACACCACATGACCCCAGGGTGGCTTTAAATCAGGGGTGCAGTCTACACCACATGACCCCAGGGTGGCTTTGGCGGGGGCATGCTGCAAGGCTTGAAGAATCTTAGTTCTCTAACCAGGGACTGAACCCATGTCCCCTGCAGTGGAGGCATTGGAATCCTAGCCACTGGACCTCCAGAGGAGTCTCCGGGGTGGCTTACATGTTGCCCAGAGAGATGGACTGCGCTGCAACTCCCTTTTTCCCAGTGAGGCTACCAGACTAGACCCCACATTTTACTGCTTTGTATCTGCCTCGCCTGATGCTTAATGTAGTTCTTCTTTTTTTTTTTACCATAACCATCTTAAAATTCTTTTTTTACAGTTTTAATATTTTTTTTTACTAAAGCATAGTTGATATGCCACATTGTATTAATTTCTGCTGTTCAGCAGAGCGATTCAGTTGTACACATACACATATATACATTCCTTTTTAAAATATTCCTTTGCATTACGGTTTATCTTATGCAAAAGACCCTGATGCTGGGAAGGCGAAAGCAGAAGAGGGTGGCAGAGAATGAGATAGTTAGATCATCAACTCAATGGACGTGGATTTGAGCAAACTCTAGAAGAGAGTGGAGGACAGAGGAGCCAGATGTGGTGCAGTCCATGGGCTCGCCAAGAGTCAGACACAACTGAGCGACTGAACAACAGTGAAAAAATTAATTTAGTTCTCCATGCTGCGCAGTAGGGCTTTGCTGTTCATGCATCCCATACATGAAGGTTTACAAAAGAGTAGGGAGATGGTTCATATCCGTTTCCAGACAAGACAGTGATTTTTATTACAATAGGAGTCTCTGCTTTAAAGAAACATAAACTCACACCATTAAAAAACAAAGCAGCTGCCAGCTGAATTTCAAGCATTATGTGACTTATGTCCAGCTTTTATAAAGAGGACACACCATGAGACGCCTCAAAAGCCCAGCGGCACGGGATGTCACGCTCTCACGGCTGCATATTTCAAGGCAGAAAGACGCAACCTCTCCTCCAGGTGACGCGAACACTGTTCTCTGCGGAAAAAACATTTCTGAGTAAAGCTTTCCAGGAAGTAGTACGCTTACCTGTAATAACGGAGCCATCTGATCCTGGACCACTTCCTAAGTACTGGTATTCTGTAAAACTGAAGCTTCCGGAACTGTCCTCCCCAATAGACTGAGAAATCTCTTGAATGGTTCCCATCTCTTGTAGGAAGTCTGCCGAGAGCGGGCTTTCCAGGTCATCAGCCTCCAGTGGGGAGAGGGGACCGATGGGACTCTCTGTGTCCACCATCTCCATTGGGAGGAGCTGGTCCCACTGCCCAGCTCCGATCTCCTGGGAGGGGAGAGAAGCCGTCAGTGAAAACACTGGAGACTCGGAGGGCCACTGGCTTTCCTTGAATGGAAGCATCACTGGCCAGTGGACATGCCTGAACTCATAATCGAAAGAGTAACATTGTCAGCCATTCTCCTTCCGCTTGACTCTTGATAAGCTCAGTAAGAAAAGGAACATATTGTATTCTTCTTATTTTTTATTTTGGTCAAGCGGCTTGCAGGATCTCAGCTCCCTGACCAGGGACTGAACCCAGGTCCTTGGCAGTGGCAGAACCAAATCCTAACCACTGGGCCACCAGGGAACTCCGCTCAAAATGAAAAATCTCTAAACAAGAGCTCGTCTCAGGAACCAGAGCTGACCCGGCCGGGACTCCCTCTGCGTTGCCGTGCCCTCTGCGTATCGGAGGAAGACGGAAGTAGCAGCGGACACACGCTTAGTCCCCGCTGGCCCGGGGCAGCCCCTCCGGTGGGGACACGTCTGGACTGTCTGACGGGCACACAAGGATGCAGGAGGGGGATGGGGAGGGCACGGCCCCACACGGCTGGCCAGGGAGGGCCTCACTTCAAAGGGCGCAGTCCCCAGCAGGAACACGGCAGACAGCTGTGCAGACATCTTGGGGAGAATGTCCAGCGAGAGTAGTGGCAAGTGCGGAGCCCCCAGGATGGATGCCTGCGGGGGTACTTGCAGGCACAAGCGGGTCGGTGTCCTCGGCTGGGGTCCCGGGGGGTTGCAGGGGCAGGAAGCTGGCGGGCAAGCTGGGGACAGAATTTTGTGTTCTCTGTGCCCGTGGGGTGCGCCGTGCAGGTAGGTGTTCCTAAGGTGACTACGCTGTGACGAGCACATCTGAGGTCACAAAAATCTAAACAGGGCAGTCCCCGACAGTGCCAGGCTGTTTCAACTCACACACGCAGAAGAAGGCTCTCTACACGGGCATTTTCAGGCTGCAGCGTGCCCCCCAGATTCCTGTGTGGGAGTCCCGACGCCTGTGCGTGCCTGCCCAGTCGTGTCTGACTCTTTGCGACCCAATGGATTGTAGCCCAGCAGGCTCCTCTGTCCATGGGACTCTCCAGGCAAGAATACTGGAGTGGGTAGCCATGCCCTCCTCCGGGGATCTTCCCAACCCAGGGATTGAACCCGCGTCTCCTGCACTGGTAGGTGGATTCTCTACCACTGAGCCACCTGGAAAGCCCTAGGGCCCTAGAATGGGGTTGCATTTGGACATAATAAAGGGGTGATTACATTAAGATGAGGCCCTAATCCAATCTGGCTGGTGGAAATCTGGACACACAAAGAGACACGGGGGTGTACACATGGTTGAGGGGGGCGGCCCGTGAGGACACAGCGGACGGTGGCCCTGTGACCCAAGCAGAGGGGCCTTGAGAGGAACCAAAGCCGCCCACACTCCAATCTTGGCCTGCGTGCCACCTAGAGGGTGAGAAGCAAACATTGTCGGAGGCTGCAACCCGTGACCCGCCCCGAGGGCAGCCGGAGTACGGGTACAAAGTCAAAGCACAGGTCCTCCCTGTGCTGACTGGGTTCACGCTGTTGCCCACACCTCTGAAACCACTTCCTGCGACCTTCAGACCAGGGCCCGGTCTCCTGCACAACATGGGCCCTGGTGACACACCTTCCCCACCTCGCCCTGGCTACCGGCCCCCGTGCCCCCGAGACCAGGGGCACCGGTCATCTCCCCATCTAGAACCCCAGCGTCAGCCCAGCCCCCTGCCTGAACCGACCTCCCCTCCCCACCTTCCCGAGGCCCCCTCCAAGTTCACCCCCCAGCCCAGCCTGGTCTCTCCTCGCCAACAAGGCCGACGAGGCAACATTCAGCTTCTGAAATGGTCTCAGGGAGGCCCACGCTCATGTTGAGGACAGGACCCGAGGGGTGCGTGCCACCAGTCCTGGCCAGGGCTCAGCGGTGGAGGGGGGTCGCTGTGGTCCCTCCACAACCTCGGAAGGCTGGGCTCTTGGGACCAAGGAAAGAAAGAAAAGAAAGAAAGAAGGAAAGGGAAGTCACTCAGTCGTGTCCAACTCTTTGCGACCCCATGGACTATAGCCTACCAGGGTCCTCTGTCCATGGGATTTCCCAGGCAAGAATACTGGAGCAGGTTGCCATTTCCTTCTCCAGGGGATCTTCCCAATCCAGGGATCAAACCTGGGTCTCCTGTGTTGCGAGCAGACACTTTACCCTCTGAGCCACCATGACCACGGAAGGCTGGGCTTTTGGGACCAAGGGAGAGGACCCTGCCAAAAGCAGACCTGTGGAATGTACTTGTGTCAAAGCATTTCCCATCTCAGCCCGGCTGCAAATCAATAGCAGCTTCAAGTGCAAAGATGAAGGGATGGTTTCCTTCCTTTAGAAACGAAAAATGGGTCCAGTTCACATACTTTTGTGAGAGTCACATCTCATGCCAGGATTCTGACAATAAATGATCATAGTCAATGATAACGCCATAGCGAAAAAGAAAAGGGAATCATTAAACTTCCATATGATTGAGAAGATGTTATCATCTTTTAAATCAGACTGTAAATCTGACTGTGATCTGTGCTTTTTTTTTATTGTATTTTATTCTGCATCATAATTGAATTTCTTCAAATGGCAAGTGAGATAAAGGGATTCCTTAAGATATTTTCTGGGAGGTCCCTGGTGGTCCAGTGATTACGACTTCACCCTCCAATACAGGGATGCAGGTTCCATCCCTGGTTGGGGAGCTAGAATCCCACACGTCTTGTGGCAAAAAAAACCAAACATAAAACAGAAGCAATATTACAAATTCAATAAAGATTTTAAAAATGGTCCACATCTAAAATAGATTTTTTTTTTAAAAAAAAAAGGTATTTTCCACCATGAACAAAAGATTCCAAAGTGCAGTCATTAACTTACTACCTCCACCATAAAACTCAACTTCAAAACTATACGAAAGCCAGGCAGGGGCCATGTTATCAACGGGGCCGCGACCACCTCCTCTGTGCCGTCATACTCAGTGCTGCAAGGAAAACACAGGTGGAGGCCGGCTTGTATTCCTGCAGACATCCTATCTTTCAACCAGGAGAGCCCAGATCCGGAGGAACTCAACTCTGACTACAAACGATGCTAGTCTCCCTGGCATTCCAACAGGGAGTTGGAATGCTCTGCCATCTTATCGTTTTACCTTTCGGTTGCTTTCCAAGGGTACCTGAGATTTATGGAGAGAAACGTCAGTGTTTCTGTTAATGAAGAGCTAAAGGATGTGAGAGTTGGACTATAAGGAAAGCTGAGCGCCAAAGAATGGATGGTTTTGAACTGTGGTGTTGGAGAAGACTCTTGAGAGTCTCTTGGACTGCAAGGAGATCCAACCAGTCCATCCTAAAAGAGATAAGTCCTGAGTGTTCATTGGAAAGACTGATGCTGAAGCTGAAACTCCAATACTTTGGCCACCTGGTATGAAGAACTGACTCACTGGAAAAGACCTTGATGCTGGGAAAGATTGAAGGCAGGAGGAGAAGGGGATGACAGAGGATGAGATGGTTGAATGGCATCACCGACTCAATGGACATGATTTTGAGCAAGCTCTGGGAATTGGTGATGGACAGGGAAGCCTGGAATGCTGCAGTCCACGGGGTCACAAAGAGTAGGAAAATGACTGATCAACTGAACTGAACTGAAACGAGATCCCTGGGGAGTGAGGCAACACCATGACCTCTGGCCAGAGGACCGGCCGCCACACATCACTGGACACACTGGCCCTGCCTGCTTCCAGCCAGAGCAGATAAGGGACACTGCCCTTTGGACGTTTCCGCAGGTAAAGACGAGGCCGCATGGCACACGCCGTAGCCCTTTGGACGTTTCCGCAGGTGAAGACGAGGCCGCGTGGCACACGCCGTACATCGTGGGCCTGCGGTTCCTGGCAGCCTCTGCACACCCGGCCTCCACACCAGTCACCTCTGCTCTGGGATCAGGAAGATCACGGCAAGTCCCTGCCTCTGGAGCCCACAGAACACAGCCACCGCCTGGTCGGCCAAGACGGGCAGCCAGGTGCCAGTTACCGTGCCCTGGCCCAGGGTCCTAGGTCCTCCAGGGCTTTAGAAGAGAGAAAAAGACACCACCAATGATGTCTCAGCAGCTCCCAGTGTAGCCAAGAGGCAAGACATCAGGAGGTGGTGCAAATGGAAGTCAAACAGGCCTCGGTTTCCAGGCAGGGAGCAGCGAGCGATGGGGTGGTGGGTGTTGAGGACACTGACCGGTAATAAAGCCAAGTTCCAACAGAGACGTGGGGGATGCATACTCCGTCCCCCTTCCTGGACGATCCATTCTGAGACTCACTGGCTTTCAAATGCATTTTTTTTCTCCCCTTTCTCATCCAACTTAAGTGTTAGAACCGTATCCCGTATATGGGAAACTCAAATGTAAACTGCTAAAATTCTACTTTTAGTACAACACCGATCCGTCAAAATATTGATGGTCCAGTGGTTAAGACTCAGCCTTCCGGGGGGTGTGGGTTTGATCCCTGGTCAGGGAACAATTATATAACCCCACATGCTGAGCGGTGCAGTGAAAAAGAGATTTAAAACAAAATTAAATGAAAAAAACAGAAATTAACAGAGTGAATCATAACCATGAAACTAAGCCTGAGAGACGAAACACACACACACACCTGGGCACTGTTGTTGTTTGCTGTTGTTCAGCCACTAAGTCACGTCCAGCTGTTTGTGTCGCAGTGAAAGCAGTGAGCAGGAGTCCAAGTGGGCAGGAAAAGGCAGGCTTCACACGGGGAGGTGGGCGGGGGGTGCACCTTTATCCTGAGACGGGGACTGTGCCCGCGGCCTGGGAGGCCGACTGGCATGCATCATCGACTGCCCAGGAAAGGCGTGGACAGAGCGCCAGTCTGACTCTACCAGAGAAGCAGCAGAGAGAGGACTTGGAGAACGTTCAGTGACACAACAGTGCTTTGCAGAGAGTCAGGAAGTCTCATTATCTGATTGGAGTAACAAAGCAGGGACTCAACTTGGCTGTTGTCTCCGGAGGGTGTTGCTGTGTCTCACCCATTTTTGTCCCCTTACGTTACTTTTTAAAGTTTTTGTTTAAAGTATTTATTTATTTAATTAGTTTATTCGGCTGTCCCAGGCCTTAGTGGTGGCATACAGGACCTAGTTCCCTGACCAGGAATCGAATCCAGGCCCCCTGCACTGGGAACGTGGAGGCTTAGCCACTGGACCGCCAGGGAAGTATCCCCGCACACACACATTATTAACAGAGTTTCTTGGACCTAGGAGGCCTTTTGCAAATGTTCTCTGAAATAAAGTACTAAATAAAAGTTCACCATCTAAACATATTTCTATGCTGTGACATCACATACTCAAGAAAAAGAACAAGTGGAATTAGGCTGGAGTTCTCTCGCTCAGAACTTATGTTTGACTCAAAAGGGTCCAGATAAATAGCTGAGCAAACATCAGTCTTTTACTTTGCTTCTCTTTACCCCGCTCTGTTCAGTTCTTACCGTACCGTAAAGCCCTGCTAGATGGTCCCTTCTCAGGCCTGACAATGCTGCCTCTGAGCAATCTGCTGACAGCTGTCTTCACTCGGGTAAGTCTGACTACACTTCACTGAGTGATTAAAAGTAAAAGAGGGGATTTTTGTCAAAAGAGTGCCATTTGTGGGCAGACAAGCAGCTTTCAGACAAGGAATTTTTCCACTTTTCATCGACTCTGATTTACTACCTTGTCACATTCTTTATACTGTGCTGTACACCTTATGGAGATTACACAACTACTGAGATGACTTTTGGCTTAACTTGCTGGGTTAGGACTGGAAACAACATTTCAAAATAAACAAAATAATGCCAAAAAGCCCTCTGCAACTTTACCTTGCACCTGAAGTTCACTGAAATAGATTAATCATTAGGGCCTGCATAATGATTAACAAAGTATAGAAAGGCCTAGGAAACACGTCTGAAACAGAAGAGAAAGTTCCAGAGTACAATAAAAAGAAAACAAAGGACTGTGCATTTTAACGAATTAAATCAAACATGCTAGGAGCACTCTGCACAATAGGTTTGACTAGAGCTTTCTAGATCTTTTCCAACAACGCTTAAGACGTGAAATTTTGTAATCAAGAGTCTGGCAGGCAGAAATGGGAGACCAAAGGATGTTGTGAGCCTCTACACCTGTCTTTAAAGGCGCAAAGAGAATGTTCCCGATCATTTCTAAGAAATCTCCCTCCAGTTTTACACAAAGGTCACACTCTATCATGTAGCTGTTCCAGCACTTCAAACCCACTCCTTCCCATGTTCCTGAAAATGGAGTTATCGTTCCGAAATATAATCTTACTTTTGTGGATGGTGATACCAAAATAATCACAGGCAAGTGGCCACTTTGGACACGCATTGGTGCCAGCTGCGACGGAAGGTGCGTGAGCTGAGAACCGAAGCCAGTGGATGCAGCCACTGTGGAAAACAGTATGGAGTCCCTCAAAAAACAAAAATGGAATTGCCTGTGATCCAGCAATCCCACTCCTGGAGGGATATCCAGACAAAACTACAACACAAAAAGAAACGTGCATCCCTATGTTCTCAGCAGCACTATTTACAACAGCAGAGACGTGGAGACAACCTACCCGTCCGTGGACAGATGAATGGATAAAGGGGACGTGGCAAAGACGGATACATGACTACTACTCAGCCATAAAAAGAACAAAACAAAGCCAACAGCAGCAACGTGGACGGACTTAGAGATTACCATACCAGAGTGGAGTAGGTCAGAGAGAGACAAATGCCATATGACGTTGCTTATACGTGGAGTCTAAAATACGACACAGCGGGACCTACTTGGGAAACAGAGGCAGACTCACAGAGAGAGAGAACAGATTGCTGGCTGCCAAGGAGGATGGGGGTTGGAGAGGGATGGTCTGGGAGTTTGAGGTTAGCAGATGAAAACTATTACACAGAGCGGAGGGACGACAAGGTCTTACTGCAGAGTACAGGGAGCTACATTCAACCCCCTGCGACGAGCCGTAATGGAGAAGAACATGAAAAACTGTATATGGCTTATATACATATAAGGCTACTATGTAGCTCAGTCAGTAAAGAGTCTGTCTGCAGTGCAGGAGAGCCGGGTTTGATTCCTAGGTCGGGAAGATCCCCTGGAGAAGGGAATGGCAACCCACTCCAGTATTCCTGCCTGGGAAATCCCATGGACAGAGGAGCCTGGCGGGCTACAGTCCATGGGGTCACAGAGTCAGACGCGACTGAGCAGCCCCACCACCACCATATGTGTGTATATATGCATATAACTGAATCGCTGTGCAGCGTGAATGAACACAACATTGTAAATCAAGTCAACTTCAATTAAGAAATAAACGTAAGAAGTTGTGAGCGAGAGTCCACGGAAATTAAATGCATATTTATGACACAAACGCTTTGACCCAAAGAAGACAGAACCAGGAGCAGCGGGGCGGACACTGAGCTTCTGCCGCTCAGACGACAGACCAACAGTGGAGGATCAGGGGCCCTGATGGTCGCAGACCTGAGCAGTGACACCCCAGGCAGGGAGGGCCTGGTGGCTGTTGGAGGAACATCCCACGGACGACAGGACGCGAGTCAAGCTGGGGCTCACCGCTGGGATGGGAGCCGTGTTTTGTGAGCTTGGTGGGCTGTGTGCGTTCCCCTGAGCTGGTGACCATGCTTCTCCTGGAGACCTCTTAGGGGGGACCCACAGCTCCAGGGCAGGGGTGTGGGAGCTGAGACGGGGCGGGGAGGGGTGCAGGGGCACACCCGGAACCAGGCCCTCCGGAGCAGTTACTGCAGCGCTTTCGCTATGGGTCCACACTGGGGCAGGGGAGGCAGCCCTTGTCCACTGACAAAGGGGACCAGAGGCTCAAGAGGGACCTGCCTTATGCAGCCCAGACGTGAAGAGAGAGAGATAAACGAGAGACGGCAGAGTCAGTGTGATGAGGGCCATCTGGGGACACCCTGAGGGTCGGGGGCCTCCACCAGGGAGGGGTGTCCATGCTGAATGCTAAGAGGTGGCCATAAGGAAACGCAGCAGAAGAAAAAGGGTGAGGAGGCGTTTCTAAGAAAAGGGCACAGCCCGTGTGCAGAGACGACTTGAAACATCACTGAGTAGCTGAGAAGGCCAGGATCACCCACACTGAGGGGGCTGGACCCATGACCCGTGGCTGCACAGCAAACACCCCCCACCCCCCGCTCAGCAGCTGGAACTCCATCCACTGTGCTTGCTCACAGTTCTGTGGGTCAGCAACTCGGGCTGGGCTGGCTAAATCTTCCTTGGTCAGCGGGCCATGGTGGCTGGGGGGGTCAGTGGGGATGGACACTGGGTCCAGGCTGGGCCCTTCTCACCACGTGGCCTCTATCCTAGCAGGCCAGCCCGGGGCTCCTGCAAGTGCCTTCGTCTTCCAAGAGGGAGTGTGGGAGCTTGGCGACCTCACTCATAAATACTGCATCACTTCGGCCAATTTCTGCGGGTCAAAGCGAGTCGGAGGTGAGCCGAGATCCAAGCGGTGGGGAAATGAGCCCAGCCTCCAAGAGGGAGCCCCAGAGAACCTGGGACCCTCTTTGGGGCAGCATGGGTCGGGGGTGGGGTCCTGCACAGGGGAAGAGGCTGCAGTGCAGTTGAGGTGTGTCACCGCTCTCGGCTCAGGACTCAGCCTGTGGCCTCCACCTTGCAAGCAGGAAGCAGCCACAGAGGGATGCCTGCGGACGGTGACGTGGGAGGAGCTGCACTGGGCTTGTTCTGGCAGCAGGTGGGATCCAGAGTTAAATGAAAGCAGGCAGGGTGAGAAGCAGCAGGACTCCTCCAGAGTGAGTGGTAACTGCTCCCTGTAAGAGGCGACACGCCCCAGGGCTGATCTGGGAAGGTGGGAGGGAAGAGAACGAAGACCTAACATGGCCAGCGGGCAGGGATGGAGCAGGGAACTCGGATGGAGCCTGGGCTACACCTCCTCCCCAGCTCAGGTAACTGGGAGACAAGGTGACGCCATGAAACCGGGAGCATGAAGAGAAGAGCCGGTTCCCAGAGCGGAGAGTCGTGGAGAGGGAGGGTGGCGAATTCAGGGGCAGGCTGTGGTGGTGTCTGTGGGACCTGCAGGCTCAGCCTCTGTCAATGCCTCCTCTTCCGGAAAGTTCTGAGGATGTTACCAGCGTTCGCCTCCTACAGCTCTTAGCAGCAGCAGCATCGGGCGGGCAGATGAAGCCCCATCCTGCTCTGGGTGACCTTGGATACCTGAAACGCAGTCTCAACAGCTGCGACGGGGTTACTAACATCCACACACTGGCTGGCCCGAGCGTGTGTGGATTGACTGTCCCTCCTCCTTCCTCAGGTCCCCCCGCCCTACCCCCACCTTTATCCCTTAATCACGCCCTTCCTCCTGCCTGGCTGGACCTTAAAGAAGGCTGAGAGCCGAAGAACTGATGCTTTTGAACTGTGGAGCTGGAGAAGGCTCTTGAGAGAGTCCCTTGGATGGCAAGGAGAGCAAACCAGTCCATCCTAAAGGAAGTCAACCCTGAATATTCACTGGAGGGACTGGTGCTAAAGCTGAAACTCCAATACTTTGGCCGCCTGATGCGAAGAGCTGACTCACTGAAAAAGACCCTGAGGCTGGGAAAGATTGAAGGCAGGAGGAGAAGGGGACGATAGAGGATGAGATGGCTGGATGGCATCACCTACTCGATGGACATGACTTTGAGCAAGCTCCGGGAGTTGGTGAAGGACAGGGAAGCCCGGTGTGCTGCAGTCCATGGGTTTTCAAAGAGACAGAAACGACTGAACGACTGAAGTACAACAAAGGCAAGAGCAAGCTGATGGAAACACACAGCTCAAAATGCCCCTGGGTGGGCTGAGCTGAACACCAGGAGGAAGGGGAAACGAGGCAGCATCTGTATTAGATTCTGCAAGTACCAAGAAGGATGTCGGAGACCGGCGAGGCCTTCACGCTGCTGAAACAGAGTGAGACAGAAGGAAGCAGACTACTCGAGGCCGACTGAGGGCGTCAGCCCCAACCGTATTTCCACCGCCTGCCCTGCGGTGCTGAGAGCCTAGACAAAGGTTTTACGGGAAAGAGAAAAGTCCCTTTATCTTTAACTTCTCCGGGCCAACTCACTGAAATCTAAGTTTGTTCTAAACCAAGAGAAATCAAGTAGAAAGACGATTACTTTTGGTAGTTGTATATCCTGGAGGCTAATTTTGGCTTTTTGATTTCAGAAACTTGATAACAGATGTGTCCATTATTTTCTTTTTTAAAAAACCATTTAAAAAAAAATCAAAGTGTAGTTAATTCACAATGTGCGTTAGTTCCAGGTGTACAGCAAGGTGGCTCAGTTACACACATGTGCACATATGTATGTTCTTTTTCAGATCCTTCCTCTTACAGGTTATCACAGGACAGTGCGTGTAGCTCCCACGCTGCACAGCAGGTCACCGATGCTTGTGTGTCTCACACACAGCAGCACATGTCTGTTGTGCGTGCATGCTCAGTCGCTCCAATCATGTCTGACTCTTTCTGACCCCGTGAACCGTAGCCCACCAGGCTCCTCTGTCCATGGGAATCTCCAGGCAAGAATACTGGAGTGGGTTGCCATTTTCTCCTCCAGGGGACCTTCCAGCCCAGGGATCAAACCCACGTCTGTCGGTGTCTCCTGCACTGCAGGCGAATTCTTTACCTACTAAGCCACCTGGGAAGCCCGCATATCTGTTAATTCCTGCTGATTTATCCCTCCCCAGGACCATCCCCTCGGGAAACCATAAATTTGTTTTCTAGGTCTGTGAGTCTGTTTCTGATTCATTAATAAATTCACTGATATCGCTTTTTTAGATTCCACAGGTAAGTTACACCATACAATCCAAGTCTTTGTCTGACTCACTTCACTTAATGTGATCATCTCTAGGTCCAATCTGTTGCTGCAAATGGCAGAGACGTGGCCGTGTCCAAACCACTCTCCTTTAGCTCCTGTTTCGGTTTTGGATGCGGTCAGAGGCATCGCATTCAACATTGGGCCACAGCGGGCAAGGTCTGAGCATCCTCCCATTTTTCCGGTCTGACATGGAGCCACAGAGAGTCAGACACGGGGACTCAGAGTAAAGTGGGCCTCCTCTAGTGACAACGTTCGGAGAGACAGGAGGGACCAGAAGTTTCTGGGGAGACAAGCTCTCTCCAGCAATGCTCTGAATGCCCAGAGCCAGCTCGGCCTGCAGAACCATCTGGGAATTCAGCATCAGCCCTTCTGTAAACGCACTCAGAGGAGCAACTTCACGGACAAGGTCCCACTTTCTGGGAGGTGAGAACCACTTTTTGGACATTTTCATAAACCACGCTAAGCTACAAAACCAATCGGTGCGTCCAGCATCCAGAGGGGCTGCCTCTGTCTCTCTTACCTGACTGAACAATGAAGCGTGCTCACGTCAGTAAGAGAAAAGCCAAAATCTGGGATAGTAATACAATGGTGTCACTGGGTTCATCCTCCTCCATAAGGATGAAGAGATTGGGGAAAAATCCTCCTCGTCTCTCCAGCAGTTCTATATGGACAACTGATACACAATATTACAATTTTATTTCTACCGTCACCAAGGGATGGCTTCTCTTCAGCTTCATGGGTCTGTGAGCGGCTGTGATAGGCATACTGGGGAGACCACCGACTAAGAAAACACTCTCATTCTTGAGCTCCAAGTAACTGGGGGGGACGGTGGAAGGTAAAACATGCTCACCAGTAAGCACCCAGGAAAACAGATGCAAGCTGGCACTGAGTATTGGAGACGGAGAGTTTCAGGGGGAAACCCGATTACCACACTCAAAAAGTCAACAGGAGCTTAGCTTTGCAGAAGTTCAAACATTTTTTAATTTCCTTATTGTTTTTATTTTTGTGATTTTTTTTTTTTATGGTGCCATTCAGCCTGTGGAATCTTAGCTCCCTAACCAGGGACCAAACGTGTCCCCCAGCAGTGGAAGACCACCAGGGAAGTCCCAAAACTACTTTTTAAAAAATTTATTTGCTTTTAATTGGAGGATAATTGCTTTACAATATTGTATTGGTGTCTGCCATACATCAACACGAGTCAGCCATAGGTATGCATATGTCCCCTCCCTCCTGAATCTCCCACCCTCTAGGTAGTCACAGAGCAGGTTTGAGCTGCCTGCATCATAGAGCAGATTCCCGCCGGCTACGCGTTTTCCATATGCTACGCGTTTTCCGTATGCTACGCGTTTTCCGTACCATACGCGTTTTCCGTACGGTAGTGCACACGTTCCCATGCTACCCGCCCAGTCCGTCTCACCCGCTCCTTCCCCACTGGGTCCACAGGTCTGTTCTCCGTGTCTGCCTTGCCACTGCCGCCCTGTAAATAGGTTCATCAGTACCATCTTCCTAGATTCCATACACATGCCTTCATATACGATATTTGCAGGACTTCTTTTTTTAAACTCAAACTTTAATCTTAGCCCAGAGATTAGGAAATGTGCCTTCTGGAGTCACCAGAACTGCCACAGCTGCACAGGAGTTGTGTAACTCTGGAGCTGACTTACAAAGTCCCTAAGGGTAGGGGGATAAAGGCCATCATCTCCCAGAAAGCAAAGCGAAAAGGCAGATGGAAATGGGAGAAGACAGAGGAGAAAGTGAGAGGAGCAGTCCAGGGGTGAGACTTAACCAAGCAAAGATGTCCCAGAGGGAGGGAGGCGGGAAGCTGGGGCGAAGGAAAAGATCCGCGAGAACTGCTCTCAGAACTGAAGGCTGTGCGTTGCCAGGTCCCCAGTACAGGGGGTGAATGCAGACCCACATCACAGCAGAGCACGGGGAAATTCTGGAGCACACTGGGACCAAGAGAGGCCACCAGACCCTCCCAGCTTTCAGAGGGGGCACACGTGCCCCATGCAAAGTGTCAAATACAGTACATCCCCTACTTAGGAGTGAGCTCCACCCCACAGCACATCTCTAAGTCCAACAAAGTTAGCCGAGGTACCCAACTCACACAACGGGCTGTATACTTGTTGCTTTAGTCTCGAAGTTGTATCCAACTCTTTGTGACCCCATGGATTATAGCCAGCTAAGCTCCTGTCCATAGGATTTCCCAGGGAAAAATACTGGAGTGGGTTGCCATTTCCTTCTCCAGGGGATCTTCCCAAACCAGGGATTGAACCCAGGTCTCTTGCATCTTCTGCACTGGCAGGCAGGCTCTTTGCCACTGAGCCACCAGGGAGCCCGGGCTCTGTAGCACTGCACTGCAATAGGTCTATAACACTTTCACACAGATAATACCTAAAAACAAACAGATACAAAAAACAAGGAAACCCTTTTAACCTTACAGTACAGCACCTTGAAAAGTGCAGTAGTGACTGCAGAATGAAACTAAAAGACGCTCGCTCCTTGGAAGGAAAGCTATGCCAAACCTAGACAGCATGTTAAAAAGCAGAGACATCACTTTGCCAACAAAGGTCCGTCTAGTCAAAGCTATGGTTTTTCCAGTGGTCATGTATGGATGTGAGAGTTGGACCATAAGGAAGGCTGAGCACCGAAGAATTGATGCTTTTGAACTGTGGAGCTGGAGAAGACTCTTGGGAGTCCCTTGGACTGCAAAGAGATCCAATCAGTCCATCCTAAAGGAGATCAGTCCTGAATATTCATTGGAAGAACTGACACTGAAGCTGAAGCTCCAATACTTTGGCCACCTGATGTGAAGAACTGACTCATTGGAAAAGACCCTAATTCTGGGAAAGACTGAGGGCGGGAGGAGAAGGGGACGACAGAGGATGAGATAGTTGGATGGCATCACCGACTCAGTGGGTATGAGACTGAGTGAGCTCTGGGGGATAGTGAAGGACAGGGAAGCCTGACTTGCTGCAGTCCATGGGGTTGCAAAGAGGCGGACACGCCTGAGCGACTGAACAACAAGAAGAGTACCACAGCTGGCACACAGGGGCTCGCAGCAGTGCCAGCTGCATCGCCGCTTTCACATTGGTTCCTGGACATCCTCGGCCGGAAACAGAGATGCCGTGCAACTGGGCTCACAAGCACAGCCACTTGCAGAGCATGCACACAGCAACGTGCGCCGGGTACCTGAGCCAGCGGACACGGCTGGACACGTAAACGCAGGTTCAAATCTTTGAAAGTTTGCAACGTGAGGGCTCATATGTAGGCACCTTGACTTCCTGCTTCAGAACGCTTTTGCATTTCTCAACAGCGGCACTGGAAGCGGAAGACGACAGGATGGCACGCTTACAGCGGGGAAAGGAGGGGACTCCCACTCACAACTCAGCATCCAGGTGAGCAGGCCAACGGGTGGGGAAGCAGGAACGCGCTGGTATATTCTTTCAGCGCGGTAACTGTGCCTCTCTCTGAGACTCGAGTCTCTCCCTCCCCTGATAACCTGGTACTTATCTCGTCTCACAGGCAACGACAGGGGAATGTGTTTTTTAAATGGAGTTATGAAATGCAACTCAAGGATCTCTTCTAGCCATCTAACCTGCAGTGAAATATTGAAAGTTGCTCGTGTCTCATCTGCTGTGGTTCTATAGGCTCCTATGCGTCAACTTGACATCATCGTTGGCCACCATGCAGACACAGCACTGCTCTAAATTAGAGATTTTGTTGCCATGGATGATGGAGGCTAATGCTCCTTGAATCTTCATAACGTGCCAAGCATGCGTTAACTCGTTCCATCCTTGCAACAGCCCCATGAAGAAGGTCCTGTGAATATGCTTACTTTAGAGGTAAGGTAACTGCAGTACAGAGAGGTTACAGTACTGGGCCCAGGGTCTCAGCACAAGTGGAGGTGGGGTTTGAACCTTGCCGGCCAGCCTCCAGTTTCCGCTCCTGACCCACCATACTGTTAACCTTGGTAAAACCAATGGTGTAACATCTCCCAGGGCTCATGTTTCACAGCCTTCTGGTCAACCACTGTGATTTCTGAGGTTTATTGTCTAGTTTCTGAATTACCCTCAAGCTGTTTTTCTTTCCCAGTTTAATCTATGTTAACAGCAGATACTCTGCTGCAGGAATGTTATTCTTAACTAGACTGTTAAGTAAAGTTTAGACCTGAGAAAAAAACCCAGCATCATTTCAATTTGTTTATTCAGTAGAGATTGGAGATTTAAAGTCATGGCAAAATTACATATAGATAATTAGCGGAATGCCCAGCTCTCATGCTGCTGTTTGCGTATTCAGTGGAGAACTGTCTACTCAACTTTGCCAGTGGAGTCATTTGTGAGAGTGTCTTTACACTGGGCCACGTGAGTCTTAGCTGATGACTTTAGGGCCACGCCTACAGTTTTAATACCAATTATGAGTGAATCATTTTTTTGTTTTTAAAAACCGGTCTTACTGATGTATAACTGGCATACAATAAACTGTACGTATTAATTTTTTTCAATTTGTATTATATATATATTTTTTTAAAGTAATTATTTTTCTGTGTCGAGTCTTAGTTGCTGCCTGCAGGCTCTAAGGTGCTCGTTAGTCGAAGCACACAGGCTTAGTTACCCTGCAGCACGTGGGACCTTAAATTCCTGACCAGGGAATCGAATCTGTGTCCCCTGCATTAGAAGGTGGATGCTTAACCACTAGACCAGCAGGAAAGTCCCTGTATGTGTATCAAGTATACAGTTTGAGAAGTTTTGATATATGCACACACCTGTGAAACCACCATCGCTATCAGGATGGTAAAAACATCCGTTGCCCCCAGAGTTTCTTCCTGCCCATCTGTAACCTCTCTCTCTCTCACCCGTCTGGACCCCCACCCTACTGATCTGCTTTCTGTCACTACAAATTATCTGCATTTTCTCGAGTTCTATGTAAATGGAATCATTCGGTGTATACTCTTATCTGTTTCCTTTAACTCAGCGGGCTTCTCTGAGCCTCATTCGTGTTGTTGTGCACGTCCAGAGTTCATCCCTCTTCGCTGCAAAGTAATATTCCATTCACCTGTGGACGGACACTTGGACTGTTTCCAAGTTTGAGTTATTACAAACAAAGCAGCTATAAACATTCATGTATCAGTCTCTATATGGACAGGTGCTTTTTTTCCTCTTGGCTAAATACCTGGGTGTGGGATTGCTGGATCAAATGGTAGGTGTTTAACTTTTTAAGAGATTACCAAACTGTTTTCCAAAGTGTTTGCATCGTTTTTCATCTCTACTAGCAGTGTATGAGAGGTCCAGTTCCTCCATGACATGGCCAACATTTGGTGTGGTCCCTCTTTCGAATTTTATTTCTTCTAATGGGTCTGTCGGAGAAGGCAATGGCACCCCACTCCAGTACTCTTGCCTGGAAAATCCCATGGATGAAGGAGCCTGGTGGGCTGCAGTCCGTGGGGTTGCTAAGAGTCGGACACGACTGAGCGACTACACTTTCAGTTTTCACTTTCATGCATTGGAGAAGGAAATGGCAACCCACTCCAGTGTTCTTGCCTGGAGAATCCCAGGGATAGGGGAGCCTGATGGGCTGCCCGTCTATGGGGTCGCCCAGAGTCGGACAGGACTGAGCGACTTAGCGGCAGTAGCAGCAGCAATGGGTCTGTAGTAGCACCTTATCACCTCTGCGAAAGCTGTGAAACCCGAGCACAAGGATTGTAGGGTTAATTTGCATTGCCCTGGCAACAAATGATGTGGGACATTTTTCTCACGCTATTGGCTACCTACGTATCTTCTTTGGTGATGTGTCAGTTCAAATCTCTTGCCCATTTAAAGACTGGATTATTTTCTTAATGAGTGAATTTCCTAAGTTTTTTTTTTCCTGTTTTCTGGTTACAAGTCCCGTATCAGGCTTATGCTTTACAAAAACTTATTTTCAGCCTGTAGTTTGCATTTCCATTCTCCCAACACTGACTTTCGAAGAGCAAAAGTTCATTTTGATTAAGTCCAATTCATCGATTTTTGTCCTTTTGTGGATTGGGCTATGGGTGTCATAACTATAAAACTGTTGCCTAACCCAAGGTCACATAGATATTCTTAATTCTTGCTTTCTGTAGATTTTGCATTCAGATCTATGGCCCATTTTGAGTTCATTTTGTGTATGTTGTGAGGAATGATCAAAGTTCATTTCGGGCACATGGATAAACAGTTGTGAAAAGATTGTCTTTTCTCTGCTGAATTGCCATTGTACCTTTGTAAAAAAACACTGATTTCTCTTAGTAGCAAATATGGAATTTCATCAAAAGCTTCTTCTACATCTATTGAAATGATCATGTAGTTTTTTTTCATTCTGTTAATTTGGTGAATTATGCTAATTTTTGATTGTTAAACCATCCTTACATTCCTGGCTGAATCCATTTGGCTATGATATAACATTTTTTTATACATCATAGATTCAAAGTCCTAAATTATAAATTAGAATTTTTGTATCTATGTCCAGAAGGGATTTTGGTATTTAGTTTTCTTGACTTGTAATGCTTTTGCCTAGTTTTGGTATCAGATTAATGCTAGCCTCATAGAATGAATTGGAATGTACTCCCACTTCTTCAATTTGGGGGAAGATTTTGTATAGAATGGTATCATTTATTCTTTAGATATTTGGTAGAATCTACCAGTGAAGCCATTTAAGCCTGAGGTTTCTTTGTGGAAAGATTTTTTAACTACAAATTCTATTTATTTAATAGATGTAGGGCTAGATAGATGATCAATTTATTCTTGAGTTTAGTTTTCGAAATATGCATATGTCAAGTAACTTGTCTTTTTATCTGAGTTGTCAAATTTGTTGACATAAAGTTCCTAATGTTTTCTTTTTATCCTTCTGATAGCTGTAGACCCTGCAGTGATGTCACCTCTCTCATTGCAGATATTAGTAGTTTGTATCTTTTCTTCTTTTTCTGAATAAAACAGGCTAGAAGTTTATCAATATTATTCATCTTTTCACAAGAACCAGCTTTGTATTAATATTTCATTGGTCTTCTCAGTTATGTTTGGCTTTCTATTCATTGATTTCACCCTGATCTTTATTATGTCCTTTTTTGTACTTACATCGGGTTTAATTTGCTCTTCTTTTTCTATTCCTAAGGAGTTCTTTCTTCTTTTCTAGTAAGGTGCTTAGTGTTATAAATTTGCATCTAAGTACTGCTATAGCGGGTTCCACAAATTTCAACATTTGTGGAACACATTGTGTTTTTAATTTTCATTCATTTCAAAATACTTTCTAATTTCTTCTTTGATTTCTTTTTTGATACATGGCTTATTTGGAAGCATGCAATGTAATTTCCAAATATTTGGTGAGTTTTCACTCATGTTTTTGTTAGTGACTTCTAATTTAATTCCATTATGTCAGAGAACCTACTTTATATGACTTAAACCTTTTAAAGTTTATTGGGATATGCCTTATGGCCCAGAATACAATGTATCTGGTAAGCGTTCTGCAGGCACCTGGAAACGACGCGTGTTCTGCTGCTGTTTGGTAGATTGCTCTGCACAGAAATGTCAGATCAGATTGTTTGATAATGTTGTTCAAGTCTTCCATATCCTTGTTGATATTCCCTATATCTAATAAATTATCTGACTATAATTTTGTATCTGTCTGTTTCTCTTTGAAGTTCTCTCAGCTTTTGCTCCATGTATTTTAAAGTTCTGTTATTAGATACATAAACTTAAAGAACTGTAAATCTTCCCAAAGAACTGATCCCATTATTTCTTCAAATGTTTTTTTCTGCCCCCCACTTTTTCCCTAGGATCTCTAATTATGCATACATTAGGCTGCTGTTGTTCACCAACACAGCGATGGCTCTTTTCATTTTTTAAAATCATAATAACTATTTTACTGCTTAATCTAACATACACACACATCAGTATATATCAGTTCTGGGTAAGTTTCAACTCACTGATTCCCACCTCCCACATTATGGATCCTCTTTTCTGGTTTTTAGCTTATCTAGTAACCCTGGATTAGCTGTCAGACACTGTAATTTATTTTTACCTTATTCAGTACTGAGTAATTCTGTATTCCTATAAAGATCCTTGAGCTTTCTTCTGGGATGTAGTTAAATTACTTGGAAAAGATCCTTTTGTTTATTAATTTTGAGAATCGTCAGGCAGGACCACAGCAGCATGTAATCCAGTGCAACTCTCCCCCTACTGGGGCAAGATCTTTCTGAGTACTCTGTCCAATTCCTCTTGAAGCATGAGGTTTTCCAGACTAGCAAGTGGAAACAGGCCCTGTTCCCAGCCCCACGTGCGTGCCAGGCACTATTCCTGGCCCAGCTTGACTGCTGGGCGCTGATGCTTCTAATCCTCCCAGATGGCTCCTTCACTGGCCTCAAGCAGCTTTACTCACACGCCTGAGCCAGGCAGCATGTAGCAGGTCCCAGAGCTTTCTCCTCTGGTGCTCTGCCCTGGGAACCCTAGACCTTTTGGTCTCTCCAGACTCTCGGCTCCATCTCCTCAGCTTAAAGACCCCGCCAAGCTCTGCCCAGGCGCCTCCTCCTGGCACCACGGCCTGGAAACTCACTCGCATCACACCTCTCCCCTTGCTTGTTTTCAGAGCCATTCACTGCCTGACGTCCAACGTCTTGAAAAACATTGTTTCATACATTTGTCTGGATTTCTGGTTGTCTCTGGCAGGAGGGTAAATCAGCTCCGTTCCGTCTTAGACAATGAAGCCAATCATTTTTACACACATAGAATAAGTTGGTCACAAGGTCACAACCACTTTCTCTCAACCTTTTTAACATGAAATGGGAAACGGTTAGCATAAAGTTATATGACCCATCAATTTGCACTCTTGGGTGTTTATGCCAGTGACATGAAAATTTATGTTCACAAAGAAACCTTAAGACATACCAAGGGCACAACTGCCAAAAGGGAAAAACAAATTGGATGTTGACATTTTTTTTAAAGTGCGCTATAAACATTATCATCAAGAAAGTGAAGACAACTCACAAAATGGGAGAAAACTGTGAAAATCAAATATCTGACACAAGACTTCTATCCAGAAGATATAAAGCACTCTTACAACTCAGCAACAAAAAGGAAGATACCCAATTTAAAAATGGGCGAAGGATTTAAGTAGACATTTCTCCAAAGGAGATATACAAATGGCCAACAGGTGCATGAAAAGATGCTCAATGTCTTTGGTTAGGGAAAAGCAAATCAAAACCACAGTGAGATACCACTTCACATCCACTAGAATGACTATAATACAAAAGACAGACAGTAACAAGTATTGGTGAAGATGTGGGGGGACTGGAACCCTCACACGTTGCTACTGAGATTGTAAAATGATGGAGCCATTTGGAAAACAGTTTATCAGTTCCTCAAAAAGGTTAGACACAGAGTTACCACATGACACAGCAATTCCACTTCTAGAGAAACGAAAACATACATCTCCACAAACACTTGTACATGAAGCATTCATAGTAGCATTATTCATCACAGCCAAAAAGTGGAAATCACTCACAAGTCCACCGACTGATTACTGGATAAATAAAGCACACGGGGCCTGCATGCACCTGTGCTGCTTCTTCAGGTGAGACCGACTCTTTGCGAACCCACGGACTGCAGCCCGTCAGGCTACTCCGTACTTGGAATTCTCCAGGCAAGAATACTGGAGTGGGCTGCCATGCCCTCCTCCAGGGGATCTTCCCGACCCAGGGATCAAACTCACATCTCCTGCATTGGCAGGCAGGTTCTTTCACTACCGCCACCTGGTAAGTCCCAAAATGTACTATATCTATACAAGATTCTTGGTGACAAAAAGAAATGAAGTACTGATTCATGATACAACATGGATGACCCTTGAAAACATTATACTAAGTGAAAGAAGCCAGCCACAGAAGACCGTGTATTGGGTAAATCCATTGCTATGAAATTGTCCACAACAGGCCAACTGTACAGACAAATCAGATTGGTGCTTTTCCAGGGCTGAGGGTGGGGTGTGCAGGGAATGAGGCATGATTGTTAGTGGGCATGTGGTTTCTTCCGGGGTGATGAAGATGTTCTAAAATTAGATTGCGGCAATGGTTGCACAACCCCATAAGTATAATGGAAACCATGGAATTGTATACTTTGAACCATTGTTTAAACATACCAGTTACATACCAGTGTATGGTATGTAAACGACATCTCAATGGAGCTATTTAAAACCTGCGCAGCAGCTTTATTCATAATAACTCACAATTGGAAAGAATCCACATGTCTTCTGATGGTGAATGGTTCCACAAACTTGGTGTATCTGTTTCACGGAATACGACTCAGCAAAAAAAAGAATGAACTATTAATATATCCAATAACCTGTATGAATCTCATGAGAGTTACGCTATGTGAAAAAGCTAGCACCAAAAGGTTACATGCTGTTTTTTGTTCGTTGTTCAGTCGTTAAGTCCTGTCTGCCTTTTTGTGACCCCACAGACTGCAGTCCTCCATTATCTCCCAGAGTTTGCTCAAACTCACATCCATTGAGCCGGTGATGCTATCCAACCATCTCATCCTCTGTCACCCTCTTCTCCTCCTGCCCTCAATCTTTCCCAGCATCAGGGTCTTTTCCAATGAGTCAGCTCTTTACATCAGGTGGCCAAAATATTGGAGCTTCAGCTTCAGCATCAGTCCTTCCAATGAATATTCAGGGTTGATCTCCTTTAGGATGGACTGGTTGGATCTTGCTATCCAAGGGATTCTCAAAAGTCTTCTCCAGTACCACATTTCGGAAGCATCGATTCTCCGGTGCCCAGCCTTCTATTGGCCTCATTATGCACCACTCTCGAAATGATACAATGATAGAAATGGAGAACAGACCACCAGGGTGAGGAAGAGGCCAGGGTTTGAGAGATCGGTGTGGCTCTGAAGATGACTCTGAGAATGTTCTGGACACATGACTTCATCCTGGCTATGAGGCGGCACTGTGGTCTTATAAGACGTTTCCACGGGGGAAACAGTAGAAACAGTACGGGGATCTCTCTGAATTATTTCCTACAACTGCATGTGAGTCTACAATTATGTCAAATTTCAAAGATTTTTTCATTTTAAAAAAGTACTAAAAGGGAGATAAATTAGGAGTGATATTTTCGGAACAGGTGAGCTCAGACTCACACTTCTGATCTGCAGCTTGGTAAATAAACATGATAATAAACATAGCTGTGATACAGACGGTAGAACCTGTGCTTTTCTGTTTGTCTGCTTTTTTTTTTTTTCCACTTGGAAGTGATTTCACTTACAGAAAAATTGCCCACAAACGCAGAATAGTGTAAAGAACACTGTGAACTCTGTACCCTTTATCATATTTGCTGATGATTAACATTCTACCTACTTGCTCTATCTTTGTAGGTAGGTAGCCATGACTGCAGCCATGAAATTAAAAGACGCTTACTCCTTGGAAGGAAAGTTATGACCACCCTAGATAGCATATTCAAAAGCAGAGACATCACTTTACCAACAAAGGTCCATCTAGTCAAGGCTATGGTTTTTCCTATGGTCATGTATGGATGTGAGAGTTGGACTGTGAAGAAGGCTGAGTGCCGAAGAATTGATGCTTCTGAACTGCGGTGTTGGAGAAGACTCTTGAGAGTCCCTTGGACTGCAAGGAGATCCAACCAGTCCATTCTGAAGCAGATCAGCCTTGGGATTTCTTTGGAAGGAATGATGCTAAAGCTGAAACTCCAGTATTTTGGCCACCTCATGCGAAGACTTGACTCATTGGAAAAGACTCTGATGCTGGGAGGGATTGGGGGCAGGAGGAAAAGGGGACGACAGAGGATGAGATGGCTGGATGGCATCACTGACTAGATGGACGTGAGTCTGGGTGAAGTCCGGGAGTTGGTGATGGACAGGGAGGCCTGGCGTGCTGCGATTCATGAGGTCACAAAGAGTCGGACACGACTGAGCGACTGAACTGAACTGAGCCATACAGCGTGTGTGTGCATGTGCATGTGTGTGTGTGTGTGTATGTGTGTGTGTATGTGTGTGTATGTGTATGTGTGTGTGTACCTGTGTGTGTGTGTGTGTGCGTGTGTGTGTATTTGAAGCATGACTCTATCTCCCTCAATAATGAAGTACCTATTTTCTAAGAATCAGGATATTCTATTAATACACTGCTGCTACTGCTGCTGCTAAGTCGCTTCAGTCGTGTCCGACTCTGTGTGACCCCATAGACGGTAGCCCACCAGGCTCCTATCCCTGGGATTCTCCAGGCAAGAACACTGGAGTGGGTTGCCATTTCCTTCTCCAATGCATGAAAGTGAAAAGTGAAAGTGAAGTTGCTCAGTCGTGTCCGACTCCTAGTGACCCCATGGACTGCGGCCCACCCGGCTCCTCTGTCCATGGGAGTTTCCAGGCAAGAGTGCTGGAGTGGGGTGCCATCGCCTTCTCCGCTCTTATACACTAGTGTATGTTTATCTACAGGACACTTATCAATTTCAGCCAACTGAATAAATAGAGATACAAGGCTTTATGACTCAAGGTCAAATTTTCCTCAGTTGACCCAACAATATCCTTGACATTACTCCTCCAGGACAGGATCTAGTGTGGGGGTCACCTATGGCGTTTTGTTGTCATTTCTCTTTTAATGTGAAATACTTCCGCTGCTTTTGTCTTTTCGTGAAAGTGACTTTTTAAAGGCTCACCATTTCTACTACTGTTTTTAAACAGAATGTAGACATTGCTTTAAGGGAATGGCAACCCACTCCAGTATTCTTTTTTTTTTTTTTTAAGTTTTATTTTAAACTTTACATGATTGTATTAGTTTTGCCAAATATCAAAATGAATCCGCCACAGGTATTCATGTGTTCCCCATCCTGAACCCTCCTCCATCCTCCCTTCCCATACCATCCCTCTGGGTCGTCCCAGTGCACTAGCCCCAAGCATCCAGTATTGTGCATCGAACCTGGACTGGCATCTTGTTTCATACATGATATTTTACATGTTTCAATGCCATTCTCCCAAATCTTCCCACCCTCTCCCTCTCCCACAGAGTCCATAAGACTGTTCTATACATCAGTGTCTCTTTTGCTGTCTCGTACACAGGGTTATTGTTACCATCTTTCTAAATTCCATATATATGCGTTAGTATACTGTATTGGTGTTTTTCCTTCTGGCTTACTTCACTCTGTATAATAGGCTCCAGTTTCATCCACCTCATTAGAACTGATTCAAATGTTTTCTTTTTAATGGCTGAGTAATATTCCATTGTGTATATGTACCATAGCTTTCTTATCCATTCATCTGCTGATGGACATCTAGGTTGCTTCCATGTCCTGGCTATTATAAACAGTGCTGCAATGAACATTGGGGTACACGTGTCTCTTTCCCTTCTGGTTTCCTCAGTGTGTATGCCCAGCAGTGGGATTGCTGGATCATAAGGCAGTTCTATTTCCAGTTTTTTAAGGAATCTCCACACTGTTCTCCATAGTGGCTGTACTAGTTTGCATTCCCACCAACAGTGTAAGAGGGAAATTGAAACTGTAATCAAAAATCTTCCAGCAAACAAAAGCCCCGGTCCAGATGGCTTCACAGCTGAATTCTACCAAAAATTTAGAGAAGAGCTAACACCTATCCTGCTCAAACTCTTCCAGAAAATTGCAGAGGAAGGTAAACTTCCAAACTCATTCTATGAGGCCACCATCACCCTAATACCAAAACCTGACAAAGATCCCACAAAAAAAGAAAACTACAGGCCAATATCACTGATGGACATAGATGCAAAAATCCTTAACAAAATTCTGGCAATCAGAATCCAACAACACATTAAAAAGATCATACACCATGACCAAGTGGGCTTTATCCCAGGGATGCAAGGATTCTTCAATATCCGCAAATCAATCAATATAATACACCACATTAACAAATTGAAAAATAAAAACCATATGATTATCTCAATAGATGCAGAGAAAGCCTTTGACAAAATTCAACACCCATTTATGATAAAAACTCTCCAGAAAGCAGGAATAGAAGGAACATACCTCAACATAATAAAAACTATATATGACAAACCCACAGCAAACATTATCCTCAATGGTAAAAAATTGAAAGCATTTCCTCTAAAGTCAGGAACAAGACAAGGGTGCCCACTTTCACCATTACTATTCAACATAGTTTTGGAAGTTTTGGCCACAGCAATCAGAGCAGAAAAAGAAATAAAAGGAATCCAAATTGGAAAAGAAGAAGTAAAACTCTCACTATTTGCAGATGACATGATCCTCTACATAGAAAACCCTAAAGACTCCACTAGAAAATTACTAGAACTAATCAATGACTATAGTAAAGTTGCAGGATATAAAATCAACACACAGAAATCCCTTGCATTCCTATACAGTAATAGTGAGAAAACAGAAAGAGAAATTAAGGAAACAATTCCATTCACCATTGCAACGGAAAGAATAAAATACTTAGGAATATAAAGACCTATATATAGAAAACTATAAAACACTGGTGAAAGAAATCAAAGAGGACACTAATAGATGGAGAAATATACCATGTTCATGGATTGGAAGAATCAATATAGTGAAAATGAGTATACTACCCAAAGCAATTTATAGATTCAATGCAATCCCTATCAAGCTACCAACAGTATTCTTCACAGAGCTAGAACAAATAATTTCACAATTTGTATGGAAATACAAAAAACCTTGAATAGCCAAAGCGATCTTGAGAAAGAAGAATGGAACTGGAGGAATCAACCTACCTGACTTCAGGCTCTACTACAAAGCCACAGTTATCAAGACAGTATGGTACTGGCACAAAGACAGAAATATAGATCAATGGAACAAAATAGAAAGCCCACTCCAGTATTCTTGCCTGAAGAATTTCATGGACAGAGGAGCCTGGCAGGCCACCATCCACGGGGTTGCAGAGAGTCAGGCATGACTGAGCAAGTAACGGGCACACAGTAGCTTGCATTTCGGTGGATATCTGGGGAGAAGAGCCAGCGCTTCTGGAGTGCCACTGACTTGAGATACCACAGGTGCCCTTCCAGAGCGGGGTGCTTCAGCTGCCTCGTAGCCCCTCTAGCAACTTCTGTCCGTTTGCCAGCTGGAAATGTTTGCCAGGCCTTCCTATTTGGAACTAGAGGTTCCCAGAGCCACATAGCTTCCATTCCTATTCACCATGACAAATAAAAGCAAACTGAAAACACAATTATTCTGTAAATTCCCAAACAAGAAGAGGCTGATCTAACGCTGATTTTCAGCAGCTCTATAATTCCAACATTTAGCGAATGTTGGTAACAAGCAACCAAGGGCCCTCTTCCGTAGCAGGCTGTAGATCAATTGCTTTTCTTAAGAAACCAGGATGAATGCGACTCAAAGTGACAAGGACACGAAAGGAACAGAAGCAATCTGTTTAAGGGGGAAAAGTGAATCTACTGCTGTCAAGTCAAACTCTGCATGAAAATAAGAGAGCCGGGAACCCTACGAAGGGTTTATTCATAACACCCAGCGCCGGGGCTTATGAGGAGGAGATGGTCCTATATCTGCGGTAACTGGCTATTCGCGTCCACTGGACCGAATCTGGGAGGGGAGCGGGCTCAGGTGCCGATCAAAGCACCGACGACTGACATGCAGGAGGCTCTGCTCAGCCACGCTGCCGGGGAGAGCAGGTCTGGGCCGGGAACAGCTGTCCACATGCCTCATAAGCAGCATGGCCTGACATGACCTTGGTCTTTGAGGGCTGACAGAGTTCCAGCCTAGAGTCTTTTGGACAGTATGGTTTGCTTGCTTCTTATTTGTTTTGATAGACTGTTTTCTAATTACTTGCCTCTTTCCTTCCTCCACCCACAGCAGCACCCCCCTCCCCTACTTGGACTTCGGCAACATCCTCCTAAGTGGCCGGCTCGCCAGCTGCTCCTCTCTCCGAGGGTCTCCAGCGACACTGCCAGTTGCATCCTGAAGTCCCGCCCTGATGGCCCCACCCCTGCTTTACGCATCCCTCTGAGGTGCATGGGTTCCAAATACCTGGACTTACAGGTAAGGAAGGAAATGACAACCCACTCCAGTATTCTTGCCTGGGAAGCCCCACACACAGAGGAGCCTCCGGGCTACAGTCCGTGGGGTTGCAAAGAGTTGGACGGGACTGAGCATCTGAGCACGAGCAGACCTAGGGAAAGCATCGTCCAGGGCCACATGGCAACTCAACTGTCAGCATCTCTGCCCCACGCGGGGCCACGTCCACACCGCCCAACAGCCTGAGCTGCTCTCCGCCGGACCCTCGGTGAGCCCCAAGAGCCTCATGGCCGGCCTGTGGCTTCTGTCCCCAGCCCCAGATGACAGCCAGAGGGAGCCCGGACCAGCTGAAGAGCTGTGTGCGGCAGCCCCCGACTCAGACCCTGCTCCTGGGGGTGCTGCATTCACAGAGCACACAGCCAGAGCCCTTGCAGCGCCCCCAGGGCCCTCCACGGGGACCTGCTGCCACCTCCCTGCCAGGGCCACGTGTCCTCCTCCTCAGGCTCCTCCACGAGCTTGGCCCCGGCTGCCCTTGGCCCGGGACGCTCCCCCCACAATCTGTGGAGCCTCTCACCTTCCAGGCCTTTCTCAGACGTCATTTTCTCGGCGAGGCCGCTTGGCCGTCCTTCGAGCGCCCTGGCCCTTCCCTGCGTGCACGCCCGCCCACACACAGCATTTCTGAACACACCAAGCCAAGCACGGATGTGTCCACTGGGCTGATTGTCCATCTCTCCCCACCAGAGAGCCAGCTCTCCAAGAAAAGAGATTTGTGGATTTTTGCTCCTTTATGTATCCCCCAACCAATGCTTAAGAATAATGCCTAGCACAGAGAAGGAGCTTAATAAATATTTGCTGAAGTTTTATCCTGAACAGATCCAATGTCTCTTCATTCCCCTTTGCGACCCTGTGTTCCAAAATAAACTATTCAGGGCCTTGCCAGACCCACCTCCTAATTTCCAGTCTCTATACCTTACCCTATTCCTCTGCCTGGAATGCCTCCCATTCCCATACATGTCGGGGGAAGCTCAAATACAATTCCTCCCTGAAACTTTCCTGGATGCATCCAGATGGAAGGACCCCAACCTTCACATTCAATCTATTGATTGAAATAGATTGATGTCTGTAGTTTGACCACCTGATGTGCAGAACTGACTCGTTGGAAAAGACCCTGATGCTGGGAAAGATTGAAGGCGGGAGGAGAAGGGGACACCAGAGGATGAGATGGCTGGATGGCATCACCGACTCGATGGACATGAGTTTGAGTAAGCCCTGAGAGTTGGTGATGGACAAGGAATCCTGGCGTGCTGCAGTCCATGGGGTCGAAAAGAGTCAGACATGACTGAGCGACTGGACTGAACTGATTGATGTTTAAATGCCCAGCTGATCTGGGTCTCCTTAAGGCAGTGTTCACACCCCAGAAGGCAGGTGTTCAATAAATATAGACTGATTCAATCTAACATCAGTGCTACACTCTGGACATTGATCCCTTTCTTACAAAAACACCTCATATCATTTTAAGCAATGAACCAGCGGAAGGAGTTTACGTGGGGAACACACCAGGGGTCAAAGGGCTGAGGCCGGGCATGGAGCGGGTGCTTTTCTGAAGAAACAGGGGTTTATGCAACTTCAAGTGTCAAGAAAGGTAAGAGAACAGAAGTGATCCGTTTAAGGGGAAAAAAAGATGGCAAAGTTCCTGAAGCACATTCGAAGACATTCTGGGGAACAGTGCATGCAGGGGTGTCAGGGCCAATTAAATTGTCTTTAACCAGTTTTCAGAGTCCACACCATTCAGCTGAGCACAGTTGAGATGCCCACGTGAACTTGGTGGTAAACTTAGAGGTCACTTTCCCTTGTTTGGTACATGAGGCCTTTTCAGAGAGAACTGACCCCTTCCCAAAACTGAGTTGTCTCCTCCAGAAACACTGTACAGCCATCTGTTTATTTGGGCTACATTTAATGTCAACACTCGGGTTCGATGCCTGGGTCGGGAAGATCCCCTGGAGAAGGAAATGGCAACCCACAGTACTCTTGCCTGGAGAGTCCCATGGACAGAGGAGCCTGGCGGGCTGCAGTCCTTCGGGTCCCAAAGAGTCGGACACAACTGAGCGACTAAGCACGCATCCGTGTTAATGTCAACAGTAGGGTCAATTATCTGAGTAGAGGTCTTGTATACCTGTTTCATTAATAGGTTTATTCTTAGGTATATGACACATGCAGTCTAATTTATTCTTAATAGAATGGATTTTATTACTTGTTTCCAATTTTTAAAATTGAAGTAGAGTTGATTTACAATGTTGTCTTCATTTCTGCTGTACAGCACATGATTCAGTTATACATATATATACATCCTGTTTTAATGTTCTGTTCCATTATGGTTATCATAAGATACTGAATACAGGTCTCTGTGCTGTATAGCAGGACCTCCTTGTTCACCCACCCGGTACATAAAAGCTTACATCTGTTAACCCCAGCGTTCCGCCCCGCCTCTCCCCCAGGCCCCTCCCTCCTGGCAACGACCGGTGTGTTCTATTAAGCATAGTTCAAAGTTTACAGAAAAACTTAGAAGAAAGTACAAAGAGTTCCCGTGTTCTCCCGTTAGTAACATCTTGGTAGGGTCATTACCACTGACGAGCCAATGTCAATGTACTAATTAAAGTCCATAGTTTACATCAGGGTGCGCTCTTGGTGTCGCCTGTTCTGTGGTACAAACATACATGGATATAAACAAGCTCTGGTTTTTCCTGTAGTCATGTACGGGTGTGAGAGTTGGACAATAAAGAAGGCTGAGTGTCGAAGCATTAATGCTTTTGAACTGTGGTGCTGAAGACACTTGAGAGTCCCTTGGACAACAAGGAGATCCAACCAGTCCATCCTAAAGGAAATCAAGCCTGAATATTCATTGGAAGGGCTGATGCTGAGGCTGAAGCTCCAATACTTTGGCCACCTGATGCAAAGAATGACTCACTGGAAAAGACCCTGATGCTGGGAAAGATTGAGGGCGGGAGGGAGGAGAAGGGGACGACAGAGGATAAGATGGATGGTGGAATCATTGACTCAGTGGACATAAGTCTGAGCAAACTCTGGGAGACAGTGAAGGACAGGGAAGCCTGGCGTGCTGCGGTCCATGGGAGGAGCTGGATACAACTGAGCAACTGAACAACACGTGCCTACTACAGTATCACACGGAGCAGCTTCACTGACCTAAAAAGCCTCTGTGCTCTGACTCATCCTTTCCTCCACCCAACCCTCGGCAACCACGGATCTTCTAACTGTGTCCATAGCTTTGCCTTTTCCAGAATGTCACAGAGCTGGAATCATGTAGTCTGTAGGCTTCAGTTTGGGCCCTTCAGGTATGTGACATTTTCGGTAATAGCGTCAGTGATATCACTGGCCAAAATGTTTTACAAAGAGGCTGTACCAGTTTACATTCCCATCATCAGCATGAGTTCTTGCCAGACCACGTCCTCAGACCTGACACTTGGTCAGTCTTCTTAATGTACCCACTCTGGTTGGGGTTTAATATCTCTCTACTACTAACAGCAGGCTTCCCTGCTGGCTCGGACAGTAAAGAATCTGCCTGCAAAGCAGGAGACCCGGGTTTGATCTCTGGGTTGGGAAGAACCCCTGGAGAAGAGAATGGCCACCACTCCAGTAATCTTCTCTGGAGAATTCCATGGACAGAGGAGCCTGGTGGGCTACAGTCCATAGGATCAAAAGAGTCAGTCACAACTGAGAGACCAACACTTCACTATTAATAGCAATATCTGCTGCTATTAATTTACATTTTCCTAACGACTAATGATGTTGAACACCTTTTCATGTGCTTACTTGCCATCCAATACCTTTTGCTGAAGAATGTGTTCAAATATTTTGCCCACTTTTGCTTTCATTCTTAATTGGGTTGCTTGTCGTCTTCTTATTAAATTGTGAGAGTTCTTTACAGATACAAGTTCTTTGTCAGATGTACGTTTTGCAAATATTTTCTCCAAGTCTGGGGCTTGTCTTTTACTTTCTTAAATGCCTTTTGATGAGAAAAAGATTGTATTTTTTTAAATTTTGTTTATTTATTCATGGCTGCAGTGGGTCTCCGTTGCTGCGTTTTTTCTCCCGTCGTAGCAAGCTCCGGGTCCTTCCTGTTACGGTGGGTGGGTCTCTCACTGCAGCGGCTTCTCTTGTTCTGGAGCGCAGGCTCTCCCGGACCAGGGATCGGACCCGTGTCTCTTAGATTCACAAGTGGATTCTTTACCACCGAGCTGCAAGGGAAACCCAAAAGTTTATAATTTCGATGAAGTCTAATTTATTAGATTTCTTTGGTAGCTTGTATTTTTTTCATTATAATCTTTACCAACCCCGAATCACTAAGATGGACTCTGTTTCTTCTTCTAGAAGTTTCTATAGTTTTCACTCTTAAAGTTAGGTCTCTGGCCCATTTCAAGGTCTTCCTTTTTAAGATGACCTGATATGGGGGCTGAGATCTGTTCCTTTGCATGTGGCTATCCAATCGTTCCAGCACGAGTTGTTGAGAAAAAGTGTCTTTCCCACGGAAGCGATCTGTCACTCTGCTCACAGTCAGCTGGCCGTGAGGCTGGGTCTGTCTCTGAACTCGCTGTCTGGGCTGCTCCTCTGTTTCCCTACTTTCATGTCAATACTATATTGTTTTGAAACTGCGGCTCCATCATTCTTGAAACCAGATAGTCCAAGTCCTCCCTCTGCATTCTTCTTTTTCAACGTCGTTTTAGCCACTCCAGGTCCATTGCATTTCCATATAATGTTAGAATCAGTTTGTCAGCTTCTACAAACAGGCATGCTGAGATTTGACTTTGATCACTGAATCTGTAGATCATTTGGGAAGAACTGCTGTCTTAACAATGCTGAGCCTGATAATGCAAGAGCCTGCTGTGACTTGTCATTTATTCAGGTTTTTCAAAATTCCTCTCAGCCACGTTTGGTAGATTTCATTGTTCAGATCTTAGGCATTTATTTTATCCAGAAGCATTTCATGCTTGTTGATGTTTGATTACTTTAAAAACTTTTTCCAGGTTATTTTAAAAAATTAATTAATTTTTGGTTGTGCTGGATCATCATTGCTGGGAGGGCTTTCTCCAGTTGCTCCAAAGTGTTGGAGCCTCAGCTTCAGCACCAGTCCTTCCAATGAATATTCAGGAAGGTTGGTTGATTTCCTTTAGGATGGACTGGTTTGATCTCCTTGCTGTCCAAGGGACTCTCAAGGGTCTTCTCTAGCACCAGAGTTCGAAAGCATCAGTCCTTTGGTGCTCAGCCTTCTTTATGGTCCAGCTCTCACATCCATACATGACTACTGGAAAAACCATAGCTTTGACTAGACGGGCCTTTGTCAGCAAAGTGATGTCTCATTTTAATACGCTGTCTAGGTTCGTCACAGCTCTCCTTCCAAGGAGCAAGTGTCTTCGAATTTCATGGCTGCAGTCACGGTCTGCAGTGATTTTGGAGCCCAGAAAAATCCTCCTTTCTAAGTTTGAATCTGCATCCCACATTTTTTTTTTGCATCCCACATTTTATCCTTTGTACTTTCAATGTTGTGAAATATCTTAGAGAGTTCTATCAATGTGATTGGGGGAAAGGGCTAGGCTCACTTCCTGTGTGGCACTTTCCACCATTTTCCTCAAGCATGTGGATAAGCTAAGCATGTGGATACTAAGCTCCTCTGCCTGCCCCTCTAGATGCTAAATAGCAGCAGTGTCCACATCCCCACTTTTGAGCCTTTAAAAAGCAGAGAACCTTCTCTGGCTGAAATGAGGCAGAAGGGGAGGTGGGAGAGGTTCAGGGCATGAGAAGGACTACACCCACACAGCAGGTTTGGAAAACCACACGGGGCCACGAGCCAAGGAATGTGGGCACCTCTGGTTGCAACCAGGAAGAAAACAGGCATGGAGATGTTCAGAACACACAGAACTGTCCATCCGAAAAGGACGGATTTTACCACATGTAAATTAAACTTCAGTAAACTTGACTTTAAAAAGACCTGAAAGCCATCTCCACTGTCTGGATTTTAGGGACAGGTGGCTCAGTGGTAAAGAATCTGCCTGCCAATGCAGAAGACACACGAGACAGAGGTTCAATCCCTGGGTCAGGGAGACCCTCTGGAAGAGGAAATGGCAGCCCACTCCAGTATTCTTGCCTGGGAAATCCCATGGACAGAGGAGCCTGGCGGGCTACAGTCCATGGGGTCTCGAAGAGTCGCATGCAACTGAGCGACTAAGCCATAGAAAGAGGTGAGTCTGGTGTTAGAAGGTGACCCAACGCACATCACACCCTTGGAGCAGGGCAGCCATGGAGGTTCTCCAGCATCTCCAGGTGTCAGCCCTGCTCCCACCTGCTGTAGCCAAGCTCCTGACCTCGTGGGCAGGATACAGCCTCTCTCCCCACCACCCCAGCCACGGAGCAAGAAGCCAGGAGGCAAAGACATCACCCATCTATGGTCCTAGGAAAGGGGCTTGCGTGTGTCTAAGAACAGTTCACTTCATTCACTTCTGTGACAGCAAACAATGGCGGGCTGGTGACACACCTGGTCGCTCACGCCCGGCTCCTCCAGGAAGCAACTACCCCGCTTTTATAATGAGGACAGATCGCTGCTCGGCGGGCTTCTCCACGCCTCGTGCCTAGCCGTCGGCAACAGAGACGGCAGACCCCCAAGTCAAGTGCGGTGCTTCCTGGAGACAGGTCACTAGGTGTGGGGTGGGAGTCTCTATGCCTCTAAGGTTTAAATCCAGCTGACCTGAGCGGGGCAGAAGGATTTCAGCTGAGCACGTGATGCCAAGAGAAATAAAAAGGTAATCACCAGAAGAACTGAGACGGGTGCGACCATGGCCCGGATCCCTCATGTTCACCCGTTTCCTTTTTCCCAACTCAGCTCCTGTCGTTCAGGAGCCCCTGACCCCTGGGCCACGGACACGCACCGCCCTGTGGCCTGTTAGGAAGTGAGCCCCAAAGGAGGAGGTGAGCAGTGGGCAAGTAAGCGAAGCCTTCGTCTATATTTACAGCTGCTTCCCATGCCCCCGCCCCGCCCGCCGTCGAGTTGCAGGAGAACAAGCCCAGGGCTCCCGCTGACTTTGCATTATGGTGAGTTCTGTAATTATCTCATGACACATCACAATGTAATAAAAACAGAAATGAAGTACGCAATAAACGGAATATGCTTGAATCGCCCCCAAACCATCCCCCGGCACCACCCTGGTCCGTGGAAAAGTTGTCTTCCACGAAACCAGAAACTGTCTTCTAACGTGCCCTGTGCCAGAAAGGCTGGGGGCTGCGGCTCCAGTTGAAAGGATGTGTTAAAGACAAATATTACTCGAGGAGCGTGTGCAGACCCCTATTAAATCGTTGCTGTCCCCCTGGCTCCCCAGGGGCTCGGAGAAGGCCAGCCTCGCCCGTCAGGTCTCCTGGGTTGGCTGTCCCCATGCAGCGCCACCTTGCTTGGGTACCTGCCTGAATCCTGAGCCGCCATGTGACGCAGCGCGTCCTGATGGCAGGGAATGCAGCCTGCCCTTTTCTGCTGTTGCCCCCAGCACTTGGAACACTGCCTGGCCCGTAGCAGGGGCTCAGGAAAGGTGTGCTGAATAAACGAATGAGCTCAGGAATGAATGACTGAAGTACTCAGTAAACAGCTGCAGAGGTGAAGGTAGAACATGTCCAACCAAAGAGATTCAAACTGCAGTAGGGCGTCTGGGCGGCAAAATTCCTGCCTCTCTCTCGGGTAGGAATCCAGGAAGGCTTCCTGCAGGAGGCGGTATTTGATTAGGCCTGGAAGGAATCTCAAACGGAGGGGTAGCCGAGCTGGAGCTCACGCGCTTGTCCTGCGGCCCCTGCTGGCGCACATCCTGGTGACTGGAGCGCGAGGCATCTGTGGTTTCCTGCCCCAGAGGGTCTGCGACTCAGCCAGGGAGGGCGACTTGCACCAAGCAGCCACGATGAACACGTGACGGGCGAGCACACAAGCAAAAGCAGCGGACGCTGCGCCAGACAGACCTGAGCCGGGCAGGCAGGGCTGGAGGGCTTCCCCAAGAAAGGGGTTTTCACTGAGATCTCTGCGGTAGGGGTAGGGAAGGAGGAAGGGTGAGCCGCAGGGCAAGCGAGCTTCTCGGGCGCAGCCGAGGAGCTGGCCACGGAGGAAGCACGTGGACCTCTGGGCGTCAAGGCCCTGCCCTCCAGTCGCCACCGGAGCTGACAGACAAGGATGAGTAAGTCCATGTCACAGCTAGAGACTTAATAACAAGCCAGGAAACAACACAGCCCCAGCAACAAGGTCCTGCTGTGTAGCCCAGGGCCCTATGATAAACCGTAGTGGGAAAGAACAGGAAAATGAACATACACGTGTATATGTGTGTGTAACAATCTTACGTCCTGTTCAGCAGAAACGAACACAACACTCTAAGTAACTATACATGAACAACCACTGGGAAAGTCATAGCTTTGAGTGTATGGACCTTTGTTGGAAAAGAGATGTCCCTGCTTTTTAATATGCTCCTTAGGTTTGTCATAGCTAACCCTGAATGAATTCATTGGAAGGTCTGATGCTAAAGCTCCAATACTCTGGACGCCCGATGCAAAGAGCAGACTCACTGGAAAAGACCTTGAGACTGGGAAAGGCTGAGGGCGGGAGGAGAAGAGGGAGACAGAGGATGAGATGGTTGGATGGCATCATCGACCCAATGGACTTGGGTTTGAACAAACTCTGGGAGATGGTGAAGGACAGGGAAGCCTGGCATGCTGCAGTCCATGGGGTCACAGAGAGTCGGACGTGACTTTGGAGACTGAACAACAACAAATTCTTGAATAAAGTAAAATTTTTGGAAAAGCCTTCTTGGGAATTCCCTGGTGGTCCAGTGGTTAGGTCTCCACTTTCACTGCAGGGGTCCAGGTTTGATCCCTGGACGGGGAACTACGATCTTGGATCCCACAAGCTTCATGGAGTGGCCGAAAGTAATGATGATGAAAATAAAAGGCATTCTTCCTCTGCACCAGGCGACAGCCTCCCACTCAGAGCAGCAGTACCCCACCTGTAGACAAGGGGCGCGGGCGAACGGGCGATGTCCGTGGCCAAGAGCCACTCAGCTCTCAGTACCGCTCCACCTCCATGGCCCCAGTGGGAGGCCACCTATTGGACTAGGAGGAAGACCAGGGTCAGGGAGGGGAAACATGGGGGCTCAGAACCGACATTCTGAGTCTGAGTCTCAGGGAGGCAGGCTGGGGAGCGTGGGGCCCCCGTCACAACAGCGATGGCAAAGTCCCGCTCCGCTGAACCTCTGCTGCCGTACTTCAGTCTAACTTCATGTCTACAAAGATGAGGCTTCCCAGGTGGCTGAGTGCTAAGGAACCCGCCTGCCAATGCAGGAGCTGTGGGTTCAATCCCTGGGTCGGGAAGATCCCCTGGCAGAGGGCATGGCAACCCGCTCCAGTATTCTTGGCTGGGAAATCCTATGGACAGAGGAGTCTGGCGGGCTACAAAGAGTGTGGCCTAGGGTCTGAAAAGTGCGGGACATGACTGAGCACACACACACACAATACAAAGAAGAAGGCGTCAGCTGGATGGACGTGTTAAGACCTTCGGTTGGAAGACCATCTTCTCATCTCTTAAAGTGATTCCTTTTCTAAATTTTATTTACTAGTTTTTGTAGTAAATACAGAGACCTCTCAGAGGTCTCGTTCTCAAAGAGACTGCACCAGATCTGACATCGCGAGTGGCCATGGATCTTTCTGAAACGTCTTCTAGAAAACAATTTCTCCTGCTATGAAAGCCCACATTTGAACTCATCCATTCCACACAGAGTTGCTGAGCCCTTCCTCGGTTTTGTGCCCTTTCACCAGTCCATGAACCAGTCATGGGTTTATCTGCTTTCCTGGCTATTTTTTTCCCTTCTAGAATTTTCTTTCTCTTAAGTCCTGGGCCTCTCTTAGTATTAAAGATTATCAGCCGTCCTTGAATGTGGTTAAATATTCACTTTCACTTAGACTTCTGACCTAGACGCTGAAAGCTAACTTTGCTGCCTTCATCTAAGTAAAGAGAAAGCAGCAGGAAAAAAGTCAATAATTTTTGGTTTCCAGAGTGAAAGAAAATACCCTGTTTTTTTTTATATAATGATAACCTGCTAGGTACGCTTGTTTAAAAAATTTGTTTTACTGAAATATCGACTGACAGTGCTGTGTTCTGCTAGGTACTGACATCCACACACAATGCTGGCCTTGGAAAGACTTAGTCCCGCTCTTCCCGGAACCCTTCCTCTCGTCACCGGCCACTGTCACCCTCGGCCAGGATGGGGGCCTTCCTCTTTCCGTTGAACACACCAGCCCTGGAGGGGGACTTCCTGCCCCTGTGCTGGGGGGAGGGTTACAATCTTTGGTTTCCAGGCTGCTGGGGTGGATGCTGGCAGTGCCCCCCCGCATCACTGGGGAGCCAGCATCTAGACCCGCCCTCCCCCTCCCCTCCCCAGGGATGCGGGCACCCTGCCCTTTCCTCCTTGCCCAGGTCCAGAACCTTCCGTCTCTGGCTCAGACATCAGTATTTCCACCCCCACAACCTTCTGTCATCGCTTGTCCAACACATTCTTTTAACCCTGTTTGTGCTGGTGTTTTTTTTTTTTTTCTCTCAAGCAACATCTGCATGTGAATACTCTGATGCCTTTCTCTGCACACCTCTTCTTTTTCGAAGGCTTCGTGGTCGAGTGTCGCCCACAAGCTCATGCCACGGCTTTTTGCACAACTGAACTTTGTGAGTTTTTTTTCAACCGTTCCTCTCTGTCGGGACCCCTGCCTGAAGGTGGCGGATGAGCTTTACTTTCATGGCTTGAGAAGCACCGCACTGGAATGCATTTTCTCCTGGAAACGGCTCTCGAGAAGTGATAAATCGAAGGAAAGCAGAGAAAGAAAGAGGCTCTTTCCTGAACCTGCGTGTGCTCTGGACCGATTGCTGTGAACACTCAGGGGGACCCTGCAGAGATGGGGCTGGAGTCCCTTTGCCTACAGGTGGGGATAGTCTGCAACAGGTTTCAAGGAGGGGAATAAAAGGTGATCATAATATTCAAGCAAGATATACCCTCCACAAGTCCTAAAGTCCAAGGATATTGTTAACGCATCCAATACTGCTTTTTTGTTTGGACTATAAATAACTTCAGTACAGCAAGAGATGCTTCTATTTAAACCAAATTTCAAATTGCTCGGAACCATTTTCCTTTTATACGTCACTCCTGTTAATCCCATCCCCAATACACAAATAGAAAATCAGAAATAAAGTGAGTGGATAGAGAATAAAATAAGACCATAACCCACTTACCAAACTGTCCCATAAAATCAGCCAAAATGAGATTACCAATTAGAATTTATCAAATTGATTCACAATCCTTGACAGAAGGGACATACGTTCTTCATGCTGGCAGCCTAATAGATGTCAACTTGTCCAAGGAGGAACACTGCCTGAAAATGCTTCTGAAAATTTTTTTGGTTAAAAAAAATCCCATTAACATACAGGTAATAGAAGAAAACTTGACTTCAGATCATCAAGATCTGATTGTCACTTGAGTCCTCTGTTTTACTAGCCACACTGCTTCACCGTAACTATGCACTTAAATATACGTCAGGCTAACAATTTCTTAGAACACTTCCGAAAGGGACATGGCCACGTGTCAACCTCTAGATGACTCGGTCTGTTTTACTAGAACTTGGCAACTTGTCACCTCAGTGTGGTTATCACATAACCACAGATGTATGCAGTTGCAAATGGCCTCAGGGAACTTGGTGCCCCACTTGCTCTTAAAAATTGGGGGGGGGTAAGGAACTATGGTATACTGTTTACTTAACTGTATTATCATCTCCAACCTTTCCTGTGAAGCTTCGTAACCTTTGAGACAATTCATTCTGCCTTTGCTTTCCAAACTCTTCCTGTTTCAAAGGGATCCTTTTTCAAAGTTTACTTGTGGTCTCTGAATTAAAAGTGTAAAAGAAAGTAGATCAGAAGAGAACTCACCACTCTTTTTTATTTGCAAATCCCTTTGTGTATGTGTGTGTGCGTGCACGTGTGTGTATGTGTGTGTGTGTGTGTGTGTGTGTGTGTGCTCAGTTATGTCCAACTCCTTGTGGCCCCATAGACTACACACTCCCAGCCTCCACTGCCCATGGAATTTTCCAGTCAAGAATACTGGAGTGGGTTGCCATTGCCTCCTCCAGGGGATCTTCTCTATCTAGGGACCAAACCCCCATCTCTTGCGTCTCCCGCATTGGCAGGTAGATTCTTTTTTTTTTTTTTTTTTGGCAGGCAGATTCTTAACCACTGTGCCACCTGGGAAGTGCCACAAATCTCTTTAAATAAAGCAAAGTAAAAGCAGTCAGATGGGAACTATCCAATCTCCTGTGATAAACCATGATGGAAAAGAATATGAAAAAGAACATATATATATATGTATAACTGAGTCGCTCTGCTGTACGGCAGAAATCAACACAACACTGTAAACCAACTCTACTGCAATAAAAATTTTTAAAAAATTAAAAGCCAAGCGATGAGTGTGGCATCTGAACCAGAAGACAAATCTCTGCAATGCTTTCTCTAATTTCTCCTGTGTGTATCTTATCTTCACAGTTGGAGAGCCAACAGGACCCTTGCCCTGTTAAATAATAGCACATGTCCCAACTGACAAAGATTTAGAACACAACTCTTTCCTTCTGAGTCAATTTTTTGGAATCAGAACGCATGATCTTGCAGAAAGAAAGAGCATTTTATTTAATTAGCTGCTCAGGCCACCTCATAGAAACTCTATTTCATGCTTAATATACCCCAAATCTGGGCTTCCCAGGTGGCGCTAGTGGTAAAGAACCCTTCTGCTAATGCAGGAGATGTAAGAGAAGGGATTCAATCCCTGGGTTGGGAAGATCCCCTGGAGGAGGAAACGGCAATCCACTCCAGTATTCTTGCCTTGAGAATCCCAAGGACAGATGAGCCTGGAGAGCTGCAGCCCATAGAGTCACAAAGAGTCAGACATGACTGAAGCAACTTAGCACCCATACCTCAGATCTAGTGATAATTATAAACAGAGTAATTTGAATGGCAGCTGCCACCTTTATAATACCTATGCCGTGGGAGCCACGTGTGGGAGTCCAGCAGGCGTGCAGGAGCACGCCCGTCTAGTGCAGATGGAAGGAGGGGTTCTGGCCATCTGGGTGTGAGGGAAGTTGCAAAATGCCAAGGGGAAATCCTCCAGCAGGGGCAGGTAGGCCCTAAGTGCCTTCTAAGTGCCCCCACTAGTTCCCACCCACATCTGAGCACTGTAAAAGAAATCGACAAATACTCGCTGAATTCAATTCTGTTCACGTTTTAGTGGCTCAGGGCACAGGCACAGGCCTCCGTCGGCATCCTCAAGGATGGTCCCAGGCCCCTTGGGGGCACCAAAACCTGCCCACCACGCTCAGGTCCCTTAAATGGTGTAGCATCTGCATACAACCTACACACATCCTTCATAGACTTTCAGTCACCTGGAGATTACTTCCAATACCTAATACTACATGCATGCAATGTAAATAGTTGCGGATACAATGTATAGCTATTGGCAGGTGGCAAATTCAAGTCTTGGTTTTTGGAACTTTCTGGAATTTTACACCCTCGAATATTTTCGCTCCATGGTTGGTTGAATCTGGGGACACAGAATCTGGATGTCGAGGTCCTACTCAGGATACAGGGCGAGCTGGGCAGAACTGACGGGCACACTGCCCGTCTCATCGAGTCAGACTCAGTGGAAGAAGACTTCCTTCAGCCTGCGTTTCCAGAGACCCTCCGAGGATGAGCAACAACTGTTGTCAGGGTCTGGGGATACCAGAGGAAGGACAGATGCAACATACATCACCATCAAAGCCTGAGCGCGTGGACTTCCCTGGTGGCCCAGTGGTTAAGACTCCGTGCTCTCAATGCAGGGGGCCCAGGTCTGACCCCGGGTTCGGCAGCTGCTGAGCCCACGTGCCGTACCTCCTGACACACCTAAGAGCTTCGGCAGCTGCTGAGCCCACGTGCCGTACCTCCTGACACACCTAAGAGCGTGCTTCGCGAGAGAAGCCCCCGGAAGGAGAAGCCCCGCGCTCCGCAGCTAGAGAAAAGCCTTCACAGCAACTAAGACCCAGCTCAGCCAGGGAGGAATACATAAACAGACATTTTTAAAAAGAATAAGAAAAGCAAAGAAAAAATGGCTTTAATAAAAGTGTATATGCAGGGTGGGCGATGTGCTTCTTTCCAAAAGCCTTTGAAAAATCATCCAATGGTCAGAGCCAAAATAACAGGTACCAGATCCGGGCAGGTGGCACCGGCGTGCTCCTTTAGACCCCGACTGGGCGAGACTGGCTTCTTACCTGCCACAAAGAATCTTCACCTGCACTTCTTTGCCACCACTTATGAGCCTCCCAACCCTTCAAAGAGGTGGAGCGGAGCGAAAAGCCATTTTGTGATGAAAAGTCAGCATCTAGAGAGGGGGACAGAGGTCCCTTGGCCCAGCGGGCGGCCCTGAAGGGACAAAAATCAAACCTCGCGATGACCTAAACACCTCCTCCACTCTGTCAGACTGCTTCTCCGATGCGACCGCAAAACAAACGCAGCTCAGCTACCAAAGTAACTATATACTAGGCCGGGCTTAGTAAGGAGCAAACGCTCCATCTTTTGAGGTGCATAAACCCCTCCCCGATACTGCTACGAGAAGATGCTAGTTAAATGTTCTAGAAGCAAAGAATGAACACCGCTCCACACAGCAAGCCAACCAGACTGGGTGAGGTCTGTTCCCCACCAGACAGGTCACTGCAGGTAAGTGACAGAAACACTGGGAAGAAGAAACAAGTTCTGTCAAATCTGGCCCACGGGGACATCAAGGGCTTTCCCTGTTTGGTTCTTAACCCTAAAACTATCTTCACACCAAGTCGGAAATTACAATTCTTTGCCTAATTTTCCCCAACCACATGGCCTTAGAAGTGAGCTAGCCTGTTCTATGTAACTCCTCAGGCAGAAGCAGCAGACACAGCACACGTCTATCCTGCAAACAGAAACTGTGGCATTACTTGAGGCGTCTGTGAAGCCCCTACCAAGCCACCAAAACCAGAATAAAAACAGAGGCCCTCAAATTCCCAAAAAGCCACATCCTCTAACTGCAGTGCAACAGAATTAGTGCAAACATTCACCCCCAACGCCGGTCACTTGGAAGTTAAGACACTCTGCCGCTAAGGACATATTCATTCACACACAGACTGAAAGAGGAAATAGAGAAATGTGGCATGTTTAAAATATGTTTACAGTAAGCAAAGAAATGTTTTAATAGAAGTTTTTAAAGATGATTACTTAATCCTTATAAAAACAGATGCTCAAAGACAACACATCAAAAAAAAAAAAGCACTGGTTAACAGTCATTTATCACATATCATAACATATGATTTATTATATCATATATAATCATAACCACAAGGTGTATGGCAAAAATAGATTCCCTTTCTGCACCCCAATTTCATCTCCTTTCAGCTCCTTTTTTGTATTCTGGTATAAAAATCAGCTTCATGAGCAGATTCACAGTTGCCTTCCCCAATACTAAACACAATATCCCAGGGCAGCTAAAAACTCAGGAACTATTTATAGAATATATGAATTTTAAAATGTACATCTATTAAAGAATCAGCTTAATAATTATTCTATCTAAGCATGATGAAATATATGATATAGACACAAACACATTTATTCACATGAAAAGATGTTCCATAACCCAATGCTTAATAAAGCAGCTTATAAAATAGTTTCTATAGAAGAAACACATTTTTTTTTCTCCTCTCTCTCATGCTCTCTCCCACATACACAGACTATGGTTAAAAATCTGGGTACAAGTTGGACAAACGTGAGCTAATAACAACACTTGCTTTATGATTATGAAATAATCACACGTCCAAGATTCGAGAAGAGGGAAAACGTTGCTTCCTGTGGTCAATTAATTTGCTGTTGCTTCCAAGTTGTGTAGAAGTTTGTCAAGCTCCCTGCCTGGTCCCTCAGTGACCAGTGAACCACTCAGCCTGAACCATCTCCTCCAGGGTATCACTGTCCTGGCTGATGGCACTTCTAGACCTGGCCTACCAGCTTGGCAAGCATCTGCTTGATATTAAAATTGGAATTAAAACAGCTAAGTCGTGGCACGACCCCTGACTTGTCGGCGTCTGTAACTTAAGTGTCTGTTAAGTGAAAACATTTCTCACAGTCATATTATCTAGTTTTAAATTACACGGAACCAGCCTGCCATAAAGAAAGGAAGTTCCTGAAGAACACTGACACGATCAAGTTTTCAGGACTTAAAAGAACTTACCCACATTTATCTTACTTTCAAAGAAATGAAAATAGACCTAACTGCGGCATCGGCAAGGTAGTACTTAACCCTCAAATTGCTAGTCTGTAGGGCAATGGAAGTAAAGACTTCAATATTTCAGTCTGGAAAAAAATGAGTAAATCAAACCTCCTATTTACCTGTGATGACAACGTCTTGGTTCTGGGCTGCTCCGGCCACAGACTGTTACTTTCCAGAGGAGGCAGGGCCCTCCTCCTCCGGCCTTGGCGGCAAGAAGGTAAAGGAGGAAACGATCTGTGCTCTGGTTCTGCCAAACTCTCCACCACCTTGAAAGAGGAAAGTCACCGTGACCCTGCGTCTTCAACCGCTACGGTGTGGCAGGGTCGTCCCAGGAAAGCCCAGCCCCGCCTCCCTGCCCCACGCACCCCTTCCCAAGCAGCCTGGGGGAGGAGGGGACTCCCGAGTTTGGGGAGGGGCCGCAGGGACTAGGGGTGGGCAGGCGGCCGCGAACGGCCCAGGGCGCTCCGCGAAGTCCAAGGCAGTATACAAGCCCGGACTTTTCTTAGAAAGAATCTTGACGTTTGCGGCGCAGCCACCAGCCTTTAAACTTCAAAAGGCAGGAGAGCACGGGTGTGCCGTTGTTCCCGGTTAGACTGCGGAGCGCGTAGGGGCAGAAGCAGCCCTCCGGACTTCCGCCAGGACCGCGGCGCGCAGCCGGGGACCCGGGGAGACCCGGGCGCGGGCGCCCAGCGTCAGACCCGCGGGCCCCGGGCTGGGAGGGCCGTCCCGCGGCGGAGGCTGCCCTGGGCTCGGCCTGTCCGGGTCTCCCGAGGGCGCTTAGGCGCAACGTGGGCGCAGTTCCGCAAAGCTGAACTAACCCGCGCTTGTCTCTCCCATCCGAGCTTAGACGCCCGGCGCACGAGGGTCAGTCTGCCGGACCTCGGGCCACCTGGCCTAGGGGATCCTCGGACGTCTCGGGAACGTCCCCAGTCGGGGACAACCAAACTCGACCATGCAGAAGGAAGGGCGAGCCTGATGCCCCCGCCTGGTGGGCCTTCTCTCCGGAGTGGGGGCAACTTGAGCACCTAGCGTCTCTGAGGTACCAGACCTCGACCCCTGCCCAGGCCCCAGTCCCAACCGACAGCTGCGGACGCCGGGGCTCCAGGCAGGCCCCGGGCGCTCGGAGGGAGGCCGACCAAGGGGAGGGCCCCTGGGCCCCGGGATCCCCAGTACTAGCCAGCAGCGAGCGCCCTCACCCCGCGCCCCGGGGCCCCGCGCATGCGCCACCCGGCCCCTCCCCGTCCGCCGCCGCTCTCGGGAGGGAGCCCGGCCCCCGGACCCCCGCGCGCGCCCGCCCGCCCGCCGCCTGGCACCTGGGGCCGCGCGGTCCGCCGCCTGCCGGTCCGCCGGGCGAGCACGCCGAGGGAGGCGGCGCCGGGCAGGGCGCTAGCGGCCGCCTCCGCCCCTGCCGCCCGCTGCCCCCGCCATGGGGCCGTCGCGTCCCCTGCCCCTGCCCGGCGCCGCCTCCAGGCTCCCGTGCCAGCCGCGCCCCCGCGGCACGCGCCGCCCCTCTGCCCGCCGCCCCAGGCCGGGCCGCTCGCGCAGGGGGCCCCTCCAGGAAGCCCCGCCCCCGGCCCCACCCCGCGCGGGGACACAGCCCCCGGACGGCGGGGCCCGATTGGCTGCCCGCGGGGGCGGGGGTGGGACCGCTCTCGGCGCGGGGGCGCCCACCTCCTGTCCCACTGCAGCGGCGCCAGCGGGGAAACTGAGGCCGGGGCGGGGGTGCGCGGAGGTTCAAGGTCACCCGGGTGGGCGCAGCGCCCGTGAGAGCACTCCGCGCGTGGCTGGACCTGGGCGCGCGTCCGGCCCCGCTCACTGGGGGAGGGCCGAAGTCTAGGAGGGGCGGGCGCGAGACTGCCGGCCGGGTGGGGGTTCCCGCCCGCGGCCCGGCCACGCTGGCGAGGCCCCGCCTCCCCTCCGGGAGCCCAGCTCTGCCCGGGCCGCGCGAGGAGCTTGGTCTAGACCCGGGACCAAGGCGCGTGGTGCCCTCGAGTCTAGGGAGAGCGCAGGGCCAAGGACAGGCGGGGAAAGACCTTGTCCCGGGGACCCCTGATTGCAGAGGCAGGGGAACGGGAACGCTGGTTGGGAGGGCGCGTCAACAGGTGGCGGAGTTGCCGGGGGCGGCGGACGGGGGACGGAGACGAGCGAAGGGCACCGGGCCCAGACGCCCGGAGGCGCTGTCGACTCTGACCAGCCGCCCCCCACCGCCCCTCGGCCCCGGGCCCCGGCTGTCCAATGAGCCTGCCCTCCCCCAGTGAATGGGGGGAGAGGGACTGACTCTGTGCCCAGCCGAGGAGCTGGGCTTCTGCCAGCGCAGGAGGGGAGGTCGCGGCCCGGGAGCCAATGGTGAGCAGCAAGAGCGCGAGCTGCAAAGCGGCTTTGTTTGCGCGGTGACGCCCGAGCTCCCCGCGCCGAAGGCACAAAGCCCCAGGTGCCAGCGCATCGGGACGCTCCTCCTTTGGGAACGAAATGTGTGCTATGTGGGCCCTGCTCCTTGCCCTCCCGCGACTCGGTCCACTGTTCTATTTGTGGCGGCGAGCGCCCAGAAGGAGCTACTGGGGCGGGAAACAGCTCCAAGCAAATTCCCGCATGACACACAGACGCTGGAGACCCGGGGAACGCGGCCCCTTATACGGATGTCTTAGGCTCACCCTTGTTGATTGGCTGCATACCTGTGGCGAACTTTGCCCCACCCAACAGACACCCTCAACACCTTGGCACTAACACACTGGACAAGCCCAGCTTTTATTGCACATGCTATATAGCGATGGGCAGTTTTTGTATTACGTTTCAGAGTTTACCAAGTGATCCGTGTACATTACATCCTGGATATCTCACAGGTTGAGCAGGCAACAGTATTGTTTATTTATGGAGCTAGAGGGCCCATAACTGGGTTTCTGTCCTCATGAGGGCATCCAAGCTCGGAGAGGTCACCTGACATACCACAGATCAAGAACCCAAGAGTTGGAATAGAAGGGCAGTGACTTCTCTCCCCAGACACACTCGTGATTGTCTGCTGTAAACCCAGTTAAACCAGGCAGTTAGAGAGACCTGATAAAATCTGTTTTGAATAAGGGCGAAGGAAGCTGCCTAGGGGTCAACAGAGTCATGTGTACACCCACAGACATACAGAAATGATGTTCTTGGGGCTTCCAAGATTTTAGGGAGAGAAAGCTTGCTTTCCATGCATGTAATGTAAGCAAAGCTTTCACATTTGAACAAATGCTCTCAGCCAGTCCCTTGCCTCCCCTTCCCTAGGAAAAAGTAGAAGGATGCTCAGGACTTTCCTCGTGGGAGTAGTCATGCGAGGTTTCCATACACGCAGCCCCCAGGGGACCGTAGGTTCCTGTTTACCTTGAGCAGACTTCTGTTAGCCATGAAAACCCGTCACAGCCAGAATAGGAGGTCCTGTCACAAAGGACGTCCCTCTCCCAGCCCCCAGCTCCTGGAAGTCTCTCCCTCCGCCCCCACCCCCGACTTCTGTGTGATGACAAAGCTTGAGCAACACGACAACACAGACAGCCTCCTACACTGGGACAGAGCAGCACCTTGTAGCCTGAGTGACACGTCAGTGCTCCTAAACACGCCTCCAAGCATTGCCTCCGCTCCTCTCTGCAGCCTTGGTGAATACCAGGGGCAGTGTGGGTTGTGTGTGTCTTCGTTCATAGCTTCCATTTCTTTGGTGCTGATGCTCTTTCAGATCCTGTTTCACATTTTCTAATCTTGGAGACATTTGGAGAAATAATTATTCTTGTGCCCACGTTACAACAGGGGCACTGTGGCACACACACACCCCCCGCCAGGTCATACTGACCAGTTGCAGAGCCCAAGATAGGAAGCCTGTCTGTGGTGCCCACACCTGGATGGACCTAATCCTACAGGGGCAGACAATGGTTTCCCATGGCCTCAGGGGAGAAGTCAGGAAGCTGGGGACGTTCAGAGGACAGGAAGGGAGTTGCTGGCCAAGGCTCCCATCACCAGATACCAGGTGGCAGGTTCGACCCTGGATGTGTAAGCAGGTGAGGTCACCACCTGTGTTCAGAAACTGGCCCTGACCCCTGCAGGGCTGAGGCATCTGCTGTGGGTTGGGTCCAGGCCCCAGACAGAAGTCTATCTCTTTGCCGTGCAGTTGAGCTAAGCCCTTTTCCGGGAACTGTCCAAGCCTCTGCAGGTCACTTGCTTGCCCTTTGATGATGTGCAAAGCCTCCCAGTGAGACGGAGTTTGTGCTTCTGGGGTGTCATCAACCAGGACGGTGGCCTCTGATCTCCTGGACGCGTGACCTCTGGTGAGATAGTGGAAGTCAGCAGGGGCAAGGGACACGGGCTGAGAAACTGCAAGTTCACTGTTGGCTGGTTCAGAGCTGCCCTGTGGTCCAGACTGGACCTCAGCGGGGACCAACCCTGAGCGTGTGCATGGCTGCTCTCCTAGTAGTGATGGCGAAACCTCAGGGGTCCAGGTGACCAAGTCTTGTCAACCCGAAGGCTGGAACTCACAAAGGTCCCGAAGAACAGCTGGGTTCATCTCATTCTGCAGAAGTGGAGACAAAGGGAGTGACAGCCCTTGGCCGAGGTCTTCGAGAATGAGCGAGAACCTGGCTCTCTGAGTCCAAACCCACTCTACCATGGGTGCAGAAGAGGGCCTCGAGTAACCCCAGGGTGCAGCTGCCTGGTCCCCAAGCCCGTGCTCTCCTGGCCCAACGCCCCGGCTGTCTCTGGCGGGCCCAGGAGCCGACTGTGAAGGACCAGTCTGGGCCCAGAGCATCAGTGAGGCCACAGCACACCACAAGCTTGTGGCTGGAGAAAGAGGCCATGTTCAAGGGGAGAGTGGACAGGGCACGGAACAGGCGGAGGTGGGCAGTGACCTGTGACCTGGTGGGGAGGGGGAGGTCGGCTTGACTCCATCACATCAGTAACAAATTGCAAATGATACATGTTAACCAGTTGTTATCACGGAAGTGGCGGTGGGGTGGGTGGGGTGGGGTGGGGTGGGTGGTGGGTACAGCCCTGCACCCGCTTGAGGTCGGCAGGGTCTGGAACCTTCTGCAGGTCCAAAAACAGCTTCCATCAAGATACCAGTCCCTTTGATTACTCACCTGTCCCCAGCCAAAGTCCCCAGACTGGCTTTCCTACAGTCTCTGTCTCCAATCTCTGTCTCTGTTGTTCTTGAGAACCCCAAGGCAGCCTTCCCACAGCCGTGCTCCTCCAGCCCCCACCATCCCTCCCTAGAGTCAGATTCCCTCATCATCACGGACTACTCCGTCCCAGGTGGCTTAAGCTCCTTGGGACGGGCTGGGTCACAGATGTCGTTTGCTGGGTTCCGAGCTTGGGCTTGGAGCTTCAAAGTGATCCAGAAGGAGAGAATCTCACACTAAAGTATGATGGATAGATGCTGTATGATGTATAAAGCAGTATCTATATAAAGCACAGTACATCATGTACATCATCATACATATAAAGCACAGTAAAAAAATACATAAAATGTATACAGAAAGCTGAGTGCCAAAGAATTGATACTTCTGAACTGTGGTGTTGGAGAAGACCCTTGAGAGTCCCTTGGACTGCAAGGAGATCCAACCAGTCCATTCTAAAGGAGATCAGTCCTGAATATTCATTGGAAGGACTGATGCTGAAGCTGAAACTCCAATACTTTGGCCATCTGATGTGAAGAACTAACTCATTGGAAAAGACCCTGATGCCGGGAAAGACTGAAGGCAGGAGAAGGGGACGACAGAGGATGAGATGTTGGGTGGCATCACCAACTCAATGGACATGAGTTTGAGTAAACTCCGGGAGTTGGTGATGGACAGGGAGGCCTGGCGTGCTGCAGTCTGTGGGGTTGCAAAGAGTCGGACACGACTGAGAGACTGAACTGAACTGATAGATGCTATGCCATGAGTGCATGCTCAGTCGTGTCCAACTCTTTGCAACACTAAAGACTGTAGCCCTCCAGGCTCCTCTGTCCATGGGATTTCCCAGGCAAGAATACTGGAGTGGGATACCATTTCCTTCTCCAGGGAATCTTCCTGACCCAGGGATCAAACTCGCAGCTCCTGCATTGGCGGGCAGATTCTCTCCCACTCAGCCACCTGGGAGGCCTGATGTATGGATAAATTTGGTCAGTAAAGGACATTCTGCCTGCTGGGGTTCTCAGTTATCTGACCCGGGGAGGGGGGTCCTGAGTGTGAAGTGCACTGTTGTAGGTGGGCAAAGTCTGGGGGGAGGGCGTGCAGAGATAAGACAGGTGTGTTGACCCACAAATGCAAAATAGATTCACATGTATGTGGGGATCACCACCTCTCTCTAGGGCACCCCCAATTCCCTCATGAAATTAATAGACAGAACCTGGGATTTGGAGTCAAACAGATCTGGATTCAAAACCTTGCTCTGCCTTTTTCTCATACCATAATCCTAGACAAATGGCTTGAACTCCTATCTGAACTTTTTCCTCGAGAAAATGAGGTGGCAATGCCAAGCTCCAGGTGTCCTGGGGTGAGAATTAGGAAGGAGGGTAGAGGAAGTGCAGGGACAGGGCCTGATAGGTGGGTCACTTTTGGGACCTGGCGACCACCTGCCTGAGGGCTCTGCCAAGGGCCACCTCCTCCAGGAAGCCTGCCTGGCGCCCACCCCACCAGCAGAGCCGCCCTCTTCTCTGTGCCACCACCGCCCGCATGGCTCTCGCCTAGGTCAGCGCTGTCTTGACCGTGCCTCTCCCCTTCCTGCCTCGCCACTCAGAACGGCCGACACGATCGAGTCCTTGGAACTTTCTGACACCAGGCGAAGTACCTGCTCCTTGCTCCCTCTCGTGATCCTCAATTCTATGCTGGTACCTGCCTTTAGGGCTTTCTGGTGCCTCAGCCATAAAGAATCCTCCTGCCATGCAAGAGATGCAAGAGACTCTAGTTCGATCCCTGGGTTGGGAAGATCCCCTGGAGGAGGAAATGGCAACCCACTCCAGTATTCTTGCCTGAAAAGTCCCATGGACAGAGGAGCCTGGTGGACTACAGCCCCTGGGGTCGCTGCGACTGAACACACACCACCTTTCACAGAAGAGTTCTGCCGGCCGGTCAAGGCAGCGTGACCTCCAGCTGAGCGGCCTGCAGGTTCCCAGCCTGGCTGCCAGCTGCCCTCACCCAGGTCTTCATCTCTGAGTGCACAGGGCCTGGAACCCACCCCACCAGCCCCCATAATGTGCCAGGGAGTGGCCAGCATGTCCAGGCCTCGGAGTTCACTAACATGATCGAGTGGCCCGTGGGCCCCAGTCCCCTAAGGGGACAGCCCGTGTTTAACAACATGTCCCCAGTCTGCGGCTAAATGGACAAAAGAGCCTTTGGCGAGTCTTCTGTAGAGCTAGTTGACCTGAAGAGGGGTCCTCTTTGTCCCTGGGTGTGTCCTTGACACTGCCCTGGTTTTTTGTCGAAAATGCCTTTTCTTACTAATAAGGTGCTGATAATAGCCGACCATAGCTGTGTTTTGACTTGGCGGCCCCACGGCCGTCCCCCAAACCGGGTACAACGTGGGTCTGTGAGCCCGAGGTCCGCCGGTGTGCTCTGTTCACGGATAAACGCGCAGCATGCTGCGAAGGCCTCCTGGCCCCTGTCCTCTGGCCCAGCTCTCTCCTCCAGACTGCCTTCTGATGCTTATTTTCCCATCAACACTTCGGCTTGTGTTGAGACTTGCAGCCGGGAATATAAAATCCTACACAAGGGCCTGATTTTGATCTCTGACATGTGGGCGGCGCCCTCGGGAGCCTACCGGCATCACACTCACTCGGGGCCCCAGCTCACCTGTCACCTGCTACCCTCGGGTGGGGGCCAGGCCTGGGGAAGAGCGCTCCCTCTGCCTGGGAGCCTGAGGTGTGCAGGGCCTGACTTTCATGGGAGGCAGGAGGGAAACTAAGATCTACACTCTGGAACACTCTAGAAGGAGCCAGGGGCCTGCCGCAGACAGCGTGGGACCAGCCTCCTGGCAGATGGGGCCCTTCGGTGGCTGGCAGGAGAGACACTGGGGGCTGTAGACCCATTGTTTCTTTTCTCTAAGTTGAAGTACGTTAGATTAAACCAACTTTCTGGGCAAGCGTTAGTGCTAAGTTTAGTTTCAAAATGGTCCCTCCCCGCAGGGAGATCTAGGGATCGCTAAGTACATGCCAAGGACTGAGATGGCCCCTTCCAAGAGAGATGCCAGCTTCACCACCCGGGGACCCCAGCCCTGACTTTGTCCAGGAAAGCAAGGCGGGCTGTACCCCCTTGTTCCTGACTCCCCACCTCCAGCTTACAACAGAGAAGAATCCCTCAGTTAGACGCCTCTGATCTTGACTTCTGTCCTTACATGTGCCTCCCCCCACCCCAAGGTCAAGGCCCGGCCTTTCCAGATTGGCAAAGGCCCTCAGAGCAAAACGGCTGCAGAGCCATCGCCCCGTTCCTGCTCCCCGTGTCCCCAGACTTAGCCTCTGGTGGTTCCCTGCTACCTCAGCCACACTTAGAGGCCTGTAACATAATTTTTAAATAACTCCTTTATCCAAAACATTTACTTGCTTCCGGAGAGAGTCAGTGGAAAGAATCTGGCCCACCATTACTAGACACAGAAGCTTAAACCCTGTTTCAGTCCTTGATATTTATTTGTCTTCTGGCTCAGCTGTTAAACAGCTTGAAGACTGCACCTTGGGCTCCTCGTGTTCCCAGCTCACCTGGCACAGGGGAGGCGGTGACTATTCGGGGATTTTGAGCATGTCCCTGAAGGGTGCTGTTGGTCCAAAGGAAAGCTGGTAGGTAACTTCAGGTGCCCGGAGTTCCCTCCTGGCTCGGCTGCCTGGAGAGGGCGTTGGCGAGGTCACCCACCTACCTCTCTGAGCCTCGTACCTGGGAACCACAGGCCTGGGCGCGGTCGGGCTCACGTGCGCTCACTGTTTCCACTGTGCCTACCCCTCCCCTCCCGGGCTCTGTGACCTTGGGCAGCCCGACCAACCGCCCTGCGTCTGTTCCGGACCTGCGTCTGTTCCCAACCGTAAACTGAGAGGCCGGGCTGGCTGATCTCAGACGTCCCCTGCCAGCTTGAGACTCTGCGTCTTGCTTAGGGGGTGTGACTGTGACGTACCCCAGGAGCCAGCTGCCAGGGCCCATGAGGGAAGCGTTTTTTTCCTGCCTCGTTGGGGGAAAAGCAGACACGTGACTCTTCCAGCTGATCTCTTGCGTGAATTGAGATCAGCATCTCGTGCTCTGCTTTGGAAAGGCGTTGGGGACCAGCCTCCCTGGTCTGTGCCCTGGGGGAAATCGGCTGCTTCTTTGGGCTGGAACCTTCCAGGCTAAGGCTGGTCCGCTGAAAGTCCTGCAGCCCTGCTCCTGCAAATGCCCAGCAGGCAGACTGTGCCGAGTCCCGTCCCAAGGCCGCAGCAGGGAGGGGACATGCCCCAGGCTTCTGCTTCCTCTTCCGGGGACTGCTCCTCTGCTGCCTGCTGCTTCGGTCTAAAAATACGCTCTGCCTTCTTGTTAGGACCCAGTAGGAGTGATAGACGCTGCCAACGAGAGGAAGAAGTTAGGGGATGGGGCACACTTTGGGAAATTCCCAGGACGGCAGGAGCCCGGGCTGGGTGCCCCTGGCATCCTCCACTCACGTTAGGGAAACAGAAGGCCGCTGCCCAGAGGGACCCAGGGCTCCCTACCCCGTCGCTCCTGCCCCGATTAGGAAGGGAGCCCCGCTCGGCAGGACCAGAGGTCCACCTGGAAGTTTCTGGACCGGGGGGGGTTCCTTCAGGGCAGGACCCTATGGGAGCCTTGCTGAGTCTCCTGGGCCCAGGGCCAGGCCCCGAAAGGGAGGCTCAGGCAGCCATGGGGGTGACATGGGGCTGGCCCCCGAGGGGGCTCTCCCTGTCTCCATCATCCATTTTGTTCAGGGAGCAAAGCCAAGCGGAGAGTCTGAGTGCTAATCCCAGCTCTGCTGGGTGAACTTGGCCAGTTGCCTCACCTCTCAGCTCCTCAGTTTCTTCATGGGGGTGGGATTTAAGGCTGCCCTTGGAGGGTCACTGTCAAGGTCGGCCTGATGAAGGGCGTCCTGGCCCCTGACTCCGCCCCCAACTCTGCTGGCCCTGCCCTTTCCTCCTGGCCCTCAAGTCTCACTCCCCTTACCCTCCAGCGCCAGGCTCCGCCCTGCCTGCACAGCTGCTCCCCAGCCCATATTTCTGCCCTGCTGGCAGCCGGACAGGCCTGGGCACAGCCCTTGGGCCTGATACTTGGGGTCAGCCAAGGTCACACGCCTACCTCTTTCTCTAGCCTCTCTGCTTGCAATCCACCACATCCCCAGTGCTTTTGCTTCTGCAGGGCATCTCCTTTTCCTTCTTCTGTTTTTCCTGGCACCACCTCTTCCAGGAAGACCTCCCAGATGGCCCCTCTCTGGGCTGTGTTCCTCTGCTGATCTCTCTGTGTTATACTGGTCTCTTTACTAGTCCATCTCCCTCACTAGATTGGAAGCTTCTTGGGGATTAGGATCTTACCTGAGATTATTAATAATAATAATGACAGAAATGATGAACTTTTTAAAAAAGTTTGTACCTTTTAAAAAAGATTGTACATCGTGCATGTTCAGATTTAACAATGCCCAGCTATTTTGTGCTGAAAAATTTCACTAGTGATTGCTTTCTTCATACTGCAGTTATTTTATAGTGAAGTTTATCACGTGTCTTATAATTTCACTTGTTTTTTATGACACATATGATATTGCTTATGTTTGAATAAATGACTTCCTTTTAACATAGTAATTTTTGACTGTGATAAAATATACCTCACATGGGCTTCCCAGGTGGCTCAGCCCATCCAGTATTCTTACCTGGAAAATCCCATGGACAGAGGAGCTTGGCAGTCCATGGGGCTGCAAGAGTGGGACATGACTTAGCAACTAAACACCAAAAGGCATAACACAGGGCTTTCCCTGGTGGTCCAGTGGCTAAGACTCAGAGCTCCCAGCGCAGGGGGCCCGGGTTCAAGCCCTGGTCAGGAAAGTAGATCCCACATGCCGCTACGAAGACCCAGCACAGCCAGATAAATGAGTATTAAAAAATGCATGCGTGACATAAAACGTACCATTTTGAAGCATCTGGTTCACTGGCATTAAGGACAGTCGCTTTGTTTGCTTCCACCACCAGCATCCAGAACTTTCCCATCTTTTGAAACTGGAACTTTGGTCATCCCATGCAACTGCGGCTCCCCACTTCTTGTTCCGGGTGTTTAGTTGCTGTTAAGGAGATTTGGGGAACATCTAGTGAAATCAGAATGAGGTCTGTCCCACAGATAGTGTTGACTTCCTGATTTTAATCTTTGTACGGTGCTTGTGTAAGATAGTGATTTTTAAACATTTTGGTTTTATGATTCCTTCATCCTCTTAAAAGCTATTGAGAACTCCAAAACATTTTGTCTCTGAGGGCTATATTTGTTAGTATTTCTGGTGTTAGAAAATGCAACTGAAAAAAACTTTAAGTATTTATTAATTCATATAAAAATAACAATAATAAGCCCTTCGTATCTTAACATATAGAACACTTTTATGAAAATGATTATAATTTTCAAAGCCTTACCCCCAAATTTTGAAAAACATTTTTTCAAATCTTCTTAATGTCTGGTTTAATAGAAGGTAGCTGGATTCTCGTGTCTGCTTTGTCGTCTTTGTGTTTTTGGATGATTCCTAGTTTTGAAAAATTAACTTTTAGTTGATTTATAATGTTGTGTTAATTTCTGTTGCACAGCAAGATGATTGAGTTACATATACACACACATTCCTTTTATCACTCTTTGCCATATGGTTTATCACAAAGTATTGAATATAGTTCCCTGTGCTCCACGGCAGGACCTCGCTGCTCATCCTCACGTCTGCTTCTGCAGTCTCTTGCAATCTGTCGTTTTTGTCGACCTCAGTGAAGAAAATCTAGCAGGTGGAAGAAGGAGTGCAATTTAATAGTCATTGTGGATATTCTTTGCCACTGCCCCCAGAATTCAACAAACGGATGTTTCCCTTTCTCTCCTTTTTTTGATGTAATGCTTTATTGCAGTATAATTCACATGCCATAAAATTCACGCTCCTAAAGGCTCATGGTTTTAGTGCCTCCTCGCTCCCGGCTCTTTCGGGACGAGAAGGCATTTGAAGGAGTGTGCTCAGCCCAGGGGAAATCAGGCCCTCCCCACCACACACACACCTGAGGGAAGACAGCACGGAGGGGCGCTGCCAGGAAGGCAGGGGCGTCTGGGAGCATCCTCCAGACCCGCAGACAGGCTGCCTCTGAGTCCTTCTCCCCTCCCGCCGGAGGCCACACGGGACGAGGAGTTTCAGCAGCTTTGACCCTGACCATGGAAGAGAAAGCCTCCCCATTCCTGGCATGGTAGGGCTGATTTTGGGTCCACTAGGAGGGGGATAGACAAAGCCTCTAAGAAAGGAGGGAAGAATTCATGAACTGCCGTTAAGTGAGATGAGAGAAGGCCGTGGAGGTCAAGAGCCCAGCCATCGTACGAGCCTCCTGTGGCCGCTGAAACAAGTGACCACGAGAGTAATGGCTGAAAAACCACCAGGGGGACTCCCAGGAGGCCTAGTGGTTGAGGTTCTGTGCTCCCAATGCAGGGGGCCTGGGCTCGATCCCTGGTCAGGGAGCCAGAGCCTACACACCGCAGTGAAGACCTGGCACAGCCAAATAAATCGAAATGAATAAAGCAACCCAAGTCTCTTCTCTTGCAGGTCCTGAAGTCAGAGTCTCATGTGGGTCTCACGGTGCTCAGGACAGGTGTGGGCAGGGCTCCGCTTCCCCTGGAGGCTCCAAGAAAGAATCCATCTCCTGGCCTTTGCTGGCTTCCAGAGGCGCCCACGCGCCTTGGCCCATGGGCCCTTTTCCCACGTCCAAGCCAGCGGCTCCGCATCTCCTGATCTCTCTCTGACTCTGACCTCTTCCTTCCTCTCCTGACCCTTGTGATGACGTTGGACCTTCGGGGGAAATCGAGGACCATCTCCCCATCTCAAGATTCTTAACTAATCCCGTCTGCAGAGGCCCTTTTACCATAGAAGGCAGCTATTGGGACTTCCCTGGTGGCCCAGTGACTAAGACTCTGCACTCCCGGTGCAGGGGGCCCAGGTCCGAGTCCCTGGTCAGGGAACTAGAGCCCACATGCCTCATCTGAGCGTTCGCATGCTACGACTGAAGATCCCTCGTGAGGCATCTAAGACACGGGGCAGCTGAATACGTGAAAAAAAACATTTAAGAAAACGGAGGAAGACGTTCACAGGTTCCGGGTATCAGGACGTGACCATCCTAGAGGGGCGTTACTGTGTCCCCACGGGGCTCGAGAGCGTGGCCACTGGAGCAGACAGGCTCCGGGGCCTCAGACAAGTCATTTCACCTCTCCGTGCTTCAGTTTCCACATCTGTAGAGAGAAGACAGCGACAGCCCTACCCCGTTAGGCCCACCGCTATTTCCACAAGCCCTTCTGGCAGATGCAGAGGGCTGTGGGCAGTGGTCATGTTTCCAGAACCTTCCGTGGCCATGGCCCAGGTAACTGGGGAGGGGCTGCTCACTGAGCTCACCATCCGTCTGTCCCTCGCCCCCTCCAAGGGCAGTTCCGGTGGCACCCACACACACACACTCGAAAGCCCCCCAGACACGCCTGGGAGGGGCCAGGAGGGCAGGGAGGCGGTGGTGGCGGCCGCCACGGCCACACACGGCTTTTTCCTGCATTTAACCGGATTACAGGACTTGAGCTTCCTTCCGTGTTAGGTCCTCCCAAGCCCCTGGGAAGTCGCGGGCGCTGAGCCTACACTTGTTGGATTGTGAGTCATGCATTGGCCGAGGGGTGGAGAAGAGATGGAATCAGAATTTCGGCCCTGGCCCCCTCAAAGCCTTCATTTTTCTGTGAACATATAGTGCAGAGGGTACTTATTTCAGAACAATAAAGGGATCATGACCTTGACAGCGAATCCCTCCCCTTGGCTCGGAGGGAGCACAGCCAGCCCTCAGCCCGGGGTGAGAGTCCTCCCCCTGAGCCCCTCCCAAGAGTGCCTCCAGGGAGCTGCCCTTGGAAGTCGGGAGCTGCACAGAGCAATGGAATCCAACCTTGAGCTGAGCGTGTTCTGCCCACAGGGGAGCATCGGGAGCTCCCTGAGCCCAGGACGCCTCCTCCTCACCACCCAGCAGAGGAGAAAGGTGAGGGTGTGCCCACCCCCAGGCTCTGCACAGCTGAGTCACGGGAGGCGTGGAGTCACCTGCCAGCCATCTTGAGCTCACACACATGTGCAAGACCAAGCGCACGTGTGTGTGTGTGCTTGTGTATGGGTGTGCGCACCAGCAGGTTTGCAATTATGTCTGCGTGTGTGTGCATGTGTAACTGTGCACTTTCGCGTGCCACCTGAGTATGTACATGAATACACGTGTGTGCATGCCTGTGCACACACACGAGTACACGCTCGTGCGTGTACGTGTGTGCATCTGGGTGCACAGGTCTCTGTGTGCATGCTTGCCTGTGAGCGTGTGCCTGCGTGGGTGAGCATGGACGTGTCTGTGTGCTCACATCTGTGTACAAGTGTGCATCCACTTCTGCGTGTGGGGGCCTGTTTTTGTGTGTTCAAGTCTCTGTGTGCACACACACGTGAGTGTTGCATTTTCTCCCTTGGGTGATTCAGACGGCCGTGGAGATCTGACATAGCAATGAAGGTGGCCGCCAAGACAGATCCAGGGAAAGGCGCGGGCCAGGCCCCGCCCGACGCCTACCCACCGTGGGCTCGGCAAAGCCAAGGGCTCAGGCAGGATGCTCCCAGGGCCGAACTGCCAGCACCTTCGACCAGCTGCGTTGCTTACTTCTCAACCTCGCCCACCTGAGGGCATCTTGCCATGTATTTCAGTTTCAAGCACGATCCGAGGGCCAGCTGCCGCCCATCCTGGGGGAACATCGTCTTCTTTTGGCACGTGCCCACCTGCTCCAGGCCGGCCTCTGGGGACCCCTCCCCAGGCTCTGGGGGGCTGCTATTTAAGACCCCCACAGTCGTATGAACAGGGTTGGTCTCTCAATCATTGGCTTCACAGGGAACAAAGGCAGAATTGTGACGGCTGTGGGAAAGGGCAGCAGTTTTGCAGCACAAAGAATTTATTTTTTCTTTCCCTGATCTGAGCCCTATTGGGGCCCACGGGCTGCCTGGGAATTCGGAAGCAGCTTCTGGGAGAAAGCTGGGCAGGCGGTGTGGGTGGCCGGCTGCTCAGGGTGCCTGCTGGCCCCCCAGTGCCTCCAGGGCGTCTATTCTGCCCCTGGAGTCCCGCCCACGGCCCTCCGGCGTGTTGGGGACACACTTGGGCACTCCTGCCCCTCTCTGATGCCGCAGCCCCTCCAGCCCTCCTCGGCCTGGATTGCACCCAAAGCATGTCTCCCGCTGCTCCCCACTCTGCCCAGGCCGTCCTCCCCCTCCTCCTCCTAGTGGATCACCTCCCACCCCATCCCCATCCCACCCCCATCCCATCCCGCCCACCCCATCCCCATCCCATCCCCATCCCATCCCCATCCCATCCTGCCATCTGGCTCCACGGACCCCACAGGAGGCAATGCCTCCCGGTCTGTCCCCAATCGGGTCTGCCCCCCAGGTGCCTCGCAGGAACCCCCGAATTGCTCTGAAGTCTGACCCCCTCCATGGTCCCCGTCTTGACCGATGGGGCTACTAGACAGCCAGTCTGTCTGAGCCAGCTGTCGGGGCTGGGCTGCACACCACGTGGACCCCCGCCCCTCCAACCCATCACCAGCTCCAGCCAAGGCTCCTGAGAGCTCTCTCCTATCTCGCCCATCATCCTCCACTTTCCTCACCTCCCCCACCTCCCTCACTCACCCACTAAAACCCTTGAAGTCTCCTTGTGGCCTTCGAGGACCCAAGGGTGCCCCAGGCCCTTTGCAGCCCACCCAGACACTTCTTGCCTCCAGGTTCTGCTCCCTCTAGAGGCTCTCTCCCCTATGAACACCAAGCTTCCCTCCCCAGCCCCACGCCTACCTACCCCTTCCCTTGTCAGGGCTCCTCATCCCTGAAGACTTGGGTTAGTGGTCACGTCATCTCTAGGAAGCCTTCCCAACCCCCAAGCTGGTGAGCGCATGCCTCCCACAGCCCTTGCTCTTGATTCACCCTTGATGGAGGAACCCCCTTCGTGAAGGGGTGGGCTGGGATATGGAGGCATCCCTGCAGCCCAAGTGAGAGGCTGTGTAGGTGGGGGATGTCACCTTGGCACCCGCAGACCTGTACCTGACCTTCCCGATTGGGGCGTGACCTCAGGGATGGCCTGTGAGACAGGGCCCCGTGCCCCCAGTAGGGGCAGGGCCGTGTGAGTGATGGGAGTGGGCAGGGCCAGCAGATGCTTCAAGCCCCATCTCTGTGACCTTGGGTTGACCTTGCCCAGCCTCTGTGTCCTGCCTGCAAACCGGGGACCACAGAAGGGCCTGAGATTAGAGCCAGACCTGCAGGGAGGCCCGGGGCCCTGAACCCACAGAGCTCAGCTGGGCGGTCAGAAGCCTGGCCTGAGGAGGGGTTCCAGGGACAGAGGGAATGTGGGGTCAGGCGATATGGCGGCCACCTGGCGGTCTGCCCTTGGGAAGGTCGCCAGCCTCCCGAGCAGACCGCCCTTCGGAGGCCCCACGGCTCGCCTGGGTCCTGCCTGTGTTCCCAGGCCCTGGGTCACGGCCGGGCTGCCCAACTGCCTTGGGAGCTGACCTGGGCTGACTGTGGCGCTCGGCCAAGCCGTGTCTCTGCATTTAGCACCAGAGCTGAGTCGTTTAAAGCGGGGTGGGGGAGCGGGCACCTCCTGTCCTCTGCCTGCACCGATGGAGGAGACGGGGGGCACTTCTCCACCGCCAGGGCCCCTCCAGTTGCTGACCACCGGCCCCCGCCCTGGCCAAGAGCCCTTCCAGCTCTGACAGGCTCTGGCAGTAGTCTTTTCTTTTTTATATATGATTTTTGTTTATTCATTTCTGGCTGTGCTGAGTCTTCGCTGCTGGGCAGCCCTTTCTCTGGCTGCAGGGGCTTCTCTAGCTGGGGTTCATGGGCTCTAGGGCGCGTGGGCTTCAGGGGCTGCAGCTCCGGGCTTGGTAGTCGTGGGGCCCGGGCTCAGTCGCTCTGCAGCACGTGGGACCTTCCCAGATCACAAATCAAACCCCTGTCTCAGGCATCAGCTGGCAGATTCATTACCACTGAGCCATCAGGGAAGCCCTGGTCAGGAGTCTTGGGGCTGGCGCCAGCTCGGGGTGAGAAAACGGCCCTCAGGGATCACGTGGGTGGCTGGGGGCGGCCGGCCTGGACTGGCTCCTTTGCTCCCGGTCCTCAGTTTCCCCGCCGGCCCCTCAGCACCACGTGAGTGAGCGGCCCTGCAGTAGGCTGGAGGCCGTGCTGCAGTGAGCGCCCCATGGCGGGTGAGCAGGTGGGTGCCCCTGGGCCTCTGCCCAGCCTGGTTTGCGTATCAAGGTTGAACCTTCTGCTGCCCGCCCTGCCCCCCTCCCCAGACAGGGCACTCACTCAGTCGTGGCCTGGAGGGTGGCTGTGCCACGCTGCCCCTGGGGCCCTGGGGGACCCTGGTGAAGGTGCCTGTCTGCAGCGAACCGCTTGCCCTGGCCAGAAGCAGGCTGGGTGGCAGGCCCAGGGCCCAGGTCACGCAGGGCAGCTCAGGCTGTGGGTGAGACAGGCCTCCAGGCCCCCGTGGGCTGCAGGACTCTTGGTTCCTGGCCTGAAGAATGGGCGGATACGAGCAGTGCCCACCTGGCAGCTGCCGGAGGTGCCCCCGGGGGTCCCGTGGAGCCCCGAGTGGCCAGAGAGAAGCAGACAACCAGCACCGTGCCTCCCCCGCCCTCCCAGAGGTTATGGCCAGGGCAAAGCTGGCCTGGCCTCCAGGGCGCTGCTCCCTGGCCCCTGGCCACTGCGCGGGGCTGAGCGCTCTGATGGGCGCAGGGGCACAGACAGGAAGTTCCTGTATCCTCGAAGGTCAAGGTCACTCACTGCAAGGGCCCTCACGAAGCCCGTGTCCTCCCGGCACTGATCTCAGTGTCGGTCCCAGGAGCAGCAGCTCGGCTCTGCCCACCAAGCCACTGCTGCCCCCGACCCCCGCAGGGCCGGCTCCACCCGGGCCAGGGAGCACACACAGCCAGGGCTCGATGAGCCTTTGTGACTCACTGCTGGGGAAGGGGAGACAGCTTCCCATGGCGCAGGGATGGGGAGGGCAAGGCCTGGCCTTTTCCGCCTTTGCGGTGGAGCCGGCTGGAGGAGCGGGGCACAGGGAGGAAGGCAGTCCACAGAAACGGGGCCGAGCCCTGGGGATGCCCTTTGAACCAGCCCTGCCTGACGCTGGTCCAGTTCTGGGATTTTTTCTTACATAAGGTGGTAAGTCCCTCTCTGGGCCTAAGCTGGTTTGGCGTGGGTTTCTGTCACCTGCAATTAAATCTTCCGGATTAATTCTGAGACTGACTCTAGAGAGGACCTGCCCTTTTGGACACAAGAGGCCCCGGCTCCCACAGGGAGTCCATGGCCCGTCCACCCCAGCGGCATACCACAAGGCAACTCCCACAGGCCCGCACAGCACGCACAGCGAGTCCCCTACATACGGACCTTCCAACTGTGAACGTGCGTCTGTGCGCACACTTCCGTCCGGCGTGAGGGAAACAGCAGCTCGCCCTCCGTCTCCTGTTGCTGACGGCCCTTCAGCTCCAGCATCTCCCACATCCTCTCCCTGCTCTGGTCAGCAACTCCTTTTGCCTGCTCACTTGATGCCAGTCCCTGCACGCCAGCTGTTGTACTGGATGCTGTACTTTTCAGGGGACTGTACTATGAGATTAAAAGCTGTTTTTGTTTTGTTTTGCTTTTATGTCTAATTTGTGTGACAAGCATTATAAACCTATTACAGTAGAGTATTCTGGAGTACGAAAGGGCAGCTCACTCCAGCGTTCTTGCCGGGATGATCCCATGGACGGAGGAGCCTGGCGGGATCTCAAAGAGTCAGACACGACTGAGTGACTGAGCGTGCTCACGCACGGCACAGTCCTGGATACCTGATTGTGTTAGTGGGGTACCTAAGCTAATTTTGTTGGACTTTCAAGCCAACTGGACTCAGAATGGAGCTTGTTTGTATATAGATTACTGCACAGTCAGGGTGTGAACGCGGGGGCTTCTCATTCCTGTCCCTACTTTGCAGCTGGCAAACTCCTATTTATCCTACAAAACCCCACTCAGGACTTATCTGAACCAGGAAGCTTTCTGTGAACTCTCCCCCTGCCCCGACCCACCTCTGCTCTGTGGCCCTCCCTCCTTCCCTGTGCCTCCAAGGCCCTCAGCATTGTCTCCCTAATCCTCATGCACAGTCAGTGCCTGTTCCGAGTCTGTCTCCCAGCTGGAAAGGATTGAATGAAGGATAGTTTGGAGGGCTGCACCCCCAGGTGGATCCCTCAAGCTGATGCACATTCCGTTCTGGCTGGTCTGCAGTTGGAGCTGCCCTGGACCCTGAACCTCTCCCCCTCCACCGTCAGCTATCCACAGCTGCTCGAGGATGTCTGGTTCAAGTGTGGAGGCTGCCAGGAAGGTTCCCTGGAGGGAAAGCGGCTGGATTCCTGCCTCCAGGACTGGCTGGTGGAGGCAAGGCTGGGCATGCCGGGGTTTGTACAAGTCTGCCTGGGCCCGGGGTGCTCCTGAATGGGTGTCTTCCAGGCCCTGGGGGGCTCGGGCAGGCTTCTCACTGAGACGGATGGAAAAAAATAACACCTACAGGAGGGTCAAATGACAAGACGGTGTCAGGCATCCATGGCTGGTGATTAACAGAAGCTGGGGCGGGGGCCATGACGGAGGCCCGGGGAGGTGCCGGCACCAAGCAGCAGCAGGAGGGGCGTCCCAGGCCGCGGCCCAGTGTGAAAAGCGCTGTGCCGTGCGCTCTGCGGGGCAGTGGCCTCCTGCGGCTGCAGGCAGGCTGGTAGGGGAGGTTCTGCTCCTGCCAGGAGTGAGCCTTCAAGAGCAGGGGGAGATCAAGTCAAGGCTGTGAACCAGGCAGGGGAGGACTGGTGAATGTCTGGCCCCAGCAGTCTGCTCTCTCTGGGTGGCTGGTCCTGTGCTGGGTTTTACAGTGGCCTGACCTTTGCCTGTTCAAGACCAACTTGTTCAGGCCCAGTGAGGCTGTACAACCTATAGCCTCCCAGACAAGGCTGCCCATTAAGCACCAGTCTCAACTGGAATGGCCAAGCCCACTGGGCCTGGCCCGACTCCCAGCCTGCTCCATTGGGGCCAGGCCAGCAGCTGCCCACGTCCTCTGCCAAAGGGGCAACCTCACTCACTGGGCCGCCTGTCTGTCACTGGGTTGTGGGTCAGGCAGACTAAAGAGCCTGTGGCTTCCAGGCCCACGTGTACCCGGCTCCTATCAGCTGCCAGGGGTGGCGCCTGCCCACAGCCCAGGGGTGGCGCCTGCCCACTCGTCAGCACTGTTCCCATGCTCCCTGCCCACCTGGCCAGGAGTCTGTCCTGTGAGCCCAGAGCTTTAGGCGGGGAAACTCCCTGTGGCTGAGTGATACCTCCAGGTCTCTCTTGGGGTGGGACTCCCTGAGGATCTAGGAGGGTGGTGACTGCCCCAGGGCCACTGAGCAGGTACCACGCTGATAAAACAGCGTTGACAGTCCACCATCCCTGTGACTGGGCTCACAGGGTGCAGAGGGGATTGAGGAAGGCCCCTGTCCTTGGGGGACACGCTGTGCCGACCTCTCTGGGCCCAGGGGCACAGGGATGGGACACCTGACTCAGCTCCTGTGGTGGGATCAGACGAGACCACCACTCCCCACCCCACCGGGCAAGTGGTGGGCAGCAGGGCTTTCATCTTGGGTCTTCTGTAGCCTAACCCCTGCTACATGGGACCTTGTGACCTCGGCCATGCAGCCTTCTGCAGCCTGGCACAGATGGCACCCTCCACTTTAGAGGGCAGCCCTGCTGGGGACCCCCCACTTGCAGATGCTGGCCCATAGCGGGTGGCCAGGTGCAGAGGGGAAGGGGTGCCATGGTTCTTTTCTGTTTTGCAGATGGGGAAACTGAGGCTCAGAGAGGCAGAAGTGTGGGCTCCCGTGACAGAGCTGGGGGCAAGGGCAGACAGTCCCCGGGTTGGACCCCAGCCCAGGGTTTGGACACGGCAAGCACAGCTGTCCTCCCGGTGGTGGGAAGAGGGGCTGTCCCCCACCTCCCCACGGCCAATGGAGCAAGACACTCACCCCGGGGGGTGTGAGGGGAGAAGAGGCCTAGCCTCCTGCGGGGGCAGCTGGCCTGAGGCAGAACCCACCTGCCCTTCTCTCTCCTTGCTCTGGACCTCGAAGGCTGCCGGGGACAGGAAGCGGGTGTTGGGGGGTTGGGTGGCGAGCGTCTCGAGGACCACCCTCCTTCCCCAGCCAGACCTGCGCTATTTGCCGGATGCGGGGCGCCACCTGGTGGTCACCTCAGGCCTCGCCCATCCCATGTCGTCGTCTAGTCACTAAGTCGTGTCCGACTCTTTGTGACCCCGTGGACTGTGGCCCGCCAGGCTCCTCTATCCATAGGATTCTCTAGTCCAGAATACTGGAATGGGTAGCCATTCCTTTCTCCAGGGAATCTTCCCAACCCAGGGATCGAACCCAGGTCTCCTGCATTGCAGGCAGACTCTTTACCAGCTGAGCCACCGGGGAAGCCCCCAGCTCCTCTGTCGGTGGGATTCTCCAGGCCAGAATACTGGAGTAGGTTGCCATGCCCTCCTCCAGGGGATCTTCCTGACCCAGGGATCGAACTAGGCTCCTGCGCTTCAGGTGGATTCTTGACCGACTGAGCTAGGAGGGAAGCCCATCCCCCATAGCTGAAAAAACATCGGGGACCTTCAAGTTCATGCCTCCTCATGCAAGAACCTACTCGCTGGAAAAGACCCTGATGCTGGGAAAGACCGAGGGCAGGAGGAGAAGGGGGAGACAAAGGATGACGTGGTTGGATGGCATCACCGACTCAATGGACATGAGTTTGAGTGAACTCCGGGAGACGGTGATGGACAAGGAAGCCTGGTGTGCTGCAGTCCACGGGGTCACAAAGAATCGGACACGGCTGACTGAACAACAAACATCATGCACATGGGGGAACAGGGGCTCCCGGGGGGCCAGGAGCTCTGTGGGTCCCTCGGGGAGGCAGAGCTCCGGACACAGGTCCAGTGGTCATGTCTCTCTGGTTGTGCTCAGGGCCATGTATGTGCGAACGTCGCTCAGTCGTGTCTCTTTGTGACTCCATGGACTGTAACCCGTCAGGCTTCTCTGTCCATAGGATTCTCCAGGCCAGAATACTGGAATGGGTAACCGTTCCCTTCTCTGGGGGATCTTCCCAACCCAGGGATCGAACCCACATTGCAGGCAGATTCTTTACCAACTGAGCCACCGGGGAAGCCCTGGTTGTGCTCAGGGCTAAAGTGGCTTTGTACACATGGGGATCCAGGCCCAGGGCGGCAGAGACGTAAGTCATGGTTGGGCTTGTGCAACCCCTGCCAGGGGGTCAAGTCTGTCTGCCCTGGCCAAGCGAGAACCCGCCCTGCTGTGCTCATCACCCTTCTCAGACCCCATTGCTGGCTGAGATCTTGGGGGAACATCCCCTAGCTCGTGGCCACACCCCCTAGCTCGTGGCCACACCCCCTAGCTCGTGGCCACACCCCCAGCTTGTGGCCACACCCCCTAGCTCGAGGTCGCAGGTGGATGGGACTGGCTTGGCCTGGTCCTGAGGCTCACCTGGCGTGGTCCCCTGCCTGCCTGGCACCTGAGTGGCTGCCTGGACTCCATCAGGACTGGGTCCCTCCCTGAGAACAGAGAACCAGGATCATCAGTTCCTGTCCTGCCTTGGCGGCCCTTCTCAGGGCTCACTGCCCAGCTCAATCCTGTTCTGGGACCCCATGGGCCTGGGTCCTTGGGGACCCTCCTCTGCCCCCCACCCCGCCCCACACTGTTCCCGCCCCTGAGGAACGCTCCCTGACCCTGAGGGCCCAGGAAGCCCAGGAGTCTCTCTCAGGTGCCCCTGGGCAGGGTGTGTAGGGTGGGTGGGGCACGGGGGCTGGGCTGGCCGCACAAGCATGACTTCCTGCAGGGCAGACCTCCAGCCCATGTGGGGTCCCCAAGGTCAGTCCCTGGAGCATGTCCAAAAGCTCATGCTCCGGGTCCTAACAGGGTTCCGGTTCGGGTTGGGCCTGGCTCTTCTGTTTCAGTAGCTGTTCACCCATCAAGCTGGAGAGGCCTGGGCCTCCCCTCCCGCCCGCCGTCTCTGCCCCGGTCAATCTGCTGGTCCCTTTGCTGTCACCTCCCAATGCGTCTCAAACCTGCCACTTTAGTGCTCTCCTGGTCACCACCACGGGCTGGGCACAGCTGCTTCAGCCTGAGCCCAGGGGCCACCACCGCTCAGAGTTCTGCCTCCACGGGGTCCTCTCCCCTCAGCGAGGGGCCTCTGGCAAATGCAGAGCTACCAGGCCATGCTCATGTCCTGTGGGACAGCCACTGGCGTGCCTCAACCAGCGAGGCTGATGTGGTCAGGCCTGTCTGGGGAACGGTGAGGTAAACCGAGTCCAAGAGGTCTGTCTCCTTTCTGCAGGACTTGTCAGAGCCTTTAATGGGCTCACCTCAGTGTGACTCCAAGAGAGGACACTGAGAGAACCAGCTCTGAGTTCACGAGCATGTCAAGCCCTTCACAAGGGACAGCCAGCCCCCCTTTCTCAGCCTAGGTCCTTAGGACCCCAGGGACTGCCCGCCTGCCCCACCGCCTCTCCTGCCAGTTTCCCTCACGGCACTGGGCTCCACTCCACCAGACTCTGTGCTCACTCCAACTTGTTTGTCCTTTCAGTGGGCATTTATTACACACCCACTGTGCACCACCAGGCGGGCTTCCCTGGAGGCTGAGCGGTAGAGAACCCGCCTGCAATACAAGAGACACAGGTTCGATCCCTGGGTCGGGAAGATCCCCTGGCGAAGGAAATGGCAACCCACTCCAGGACTCTTGCCTGCAGAATCCCATGGACAGAGGAGCCTGGCGGGCTACAGTCCAAGGGGTTGCAAGGAGTTGGACGTGACAGAGATTAAGCACACATGTGCACCCAACACTAGACCAGGTGCTGGGGATAAGGCAGGGACAAGATGACACAGGTCCCTGGAGCTCAGCTCGTGGGGCGGGGGTCGGCCCACACGCAGGTAGATAAGGAGCACGGTAGGGGCAGGTAGAGCTTAGAGCTGCAGGGAGCGGCCCCGGGACGTCAGCTGCGTCTGGCAGTCCTCCCATGGACATAAACAGTTTCACGGAACACCAACACCCCCGGGGTGGTCCCGGACACAGACAGCAGCGTGGACCTCGTCCAGGCCACAGAAATGTTCGGACCTCCCCGTCTCCAGCTGCGGGAGTGACCGCTGCTTCCGGGGTGAATCACAGTCCCCGCCCCCTCCTGTCACGGCCTCACCCCTTCCCGAGAGCAGCCAATTGGAAGCGAGCTGGCCTCCTCAGGCCCCGCCCAGCAACCCGGGCACCTGGTGAGAAGCCGCGTGACTCTGCCTTGTGGCGGAGACCGCTGAACTTCTTGGTCCACCACGGGGAAGCCCCGATTTGCTTTGACAGCTCAGTGGAGACAAGAAAAGTGGGTAGTGGGGAGAGAAAACGGAGACACGGGGGCGAGTGTGGGCACTGTTGGCCCGGGTGGGTGTCGGGGAAGGCCTGGGTGTCTGGGGGAGGGAGGCTGTGCCCCGAGCAGCGCTGGACCCTCACCGCCTCATCCCGCGGGGTCCGCCTGCTCCGCCCACCTGGCTGGTGTCTGTGGCCCAGGGACCCCTCAGTACCTGCAAGGGCCGCTCTGCTTGTCGTCAATCTGGGTGAGGAGATGGCTTCAGAGAGGGCCTGGGTCACACAGCTGGGGTGTGGCTGAGACGGTGAGGGTGAGGCCCCTCTGCGGGGTGGTCTCCTGAACCTGTGTTCCTTCTGCCACACCCTGGGCCCCCTCCCTGGCAGCAGGGGCTGCTGGCTGAATGCCTATGGGCCAGAGGGCTGGCAGGTGGCTAGCTGACTCCTTGCTGCCATGCACTGCCTGCCTCTGGGGTGCCTCCATCTGGGGGTGACCACAGACCACCTGGAGGGTGCCTCCCCCATCCCCCGTCCCACCAGGGCTCCTGCTGGCCTCTGCCCCAGCCTCAGTCCCAAACACTGGGTGGTGGGCCATCTGGCTGGGCCCTCAGGTGCTGGGTTCCTGGGCCACTGGTGACCCCCAGTGGACTTCCTCGCTCCTGGAACTATCCTGCTCCCACGCTCTGGGGGGTCTGTGCCTGCTCCAACCTGTGGGGCAGCCTCCTGCGGGTGCCTCTTCCTCCCACAAGGACCCCCACCCCCTTGACCGGCTCCACTGCCCTTCACGCCTGCCCTTCAGGGGGTGCCTGTCCTCCTCCCCCTAGCCCCACAGCCCCCAGCCCCACACCTGGAACACACCTCCAGCCCCACACCCCAAACCCCCCTTCCCAACCCCCACCCCAGAACACTTCCCCTCCAGCCCCACACCCCGAATCCCCCCAGCCCCATACCCTGAACCCCCCCATAGAGGTGCCTTCGTGCACCCCCTTCCTCCCTGTCCTCTGTCCCCTCATCCTGCCTCTCCGTCTCCCCCAGGCCTTCACCTCTCTCCACCAGCTGCTGCCTGGGCCCTGATGCCTCCAGGCCATAGGCCAGCTGCTCGGGCCTCCCTGCAGTGCGTGGGGGACGAAACGTCCACATGAGCAGGGACCATGGACTTCTCCGCTGCCCCAGGAGAGGTGTGGGAGAGGGAGTGCTGGGGGAGGCCCTGTGATGTGGGGGCAGGAGGGGAGGAGGGGAAGGAGGGGGGTCAAGGAGGGGGCGATGTCCTCTCCAGGATGGGCTACCCCTTCATGTTGGCTCCCCGGAGACCTCAGTGGTCAGCACGCCTTGCTCACCACGCTCTGCTGCCCTGCCCACCTGGGGCTTGGCTGCGGGGTTGACACCCAGGATTTGGGAAGCAGGCAGAGCGCTGGGATCCAGGCCCACCAGGAACAGGCCCCACCACCTTTAAGCCCAGGTCAAGCCTGCAGGGAGAGGGAGTCACTTCCTTCTGAGGGGCCAGGTGTCCGGTGTGTAGGCGGCCACTTTGCTCTTGTTAAAGTGGACCCTCGTGTGCGAGGCAGATGCAGAGGACCTTGGGCGGCCCCTCGGCTGGGTCTGCTTCCCTGGCCACAGGGAAGGGAGTCTAGAACTCCACCCGTCCCTTCTCTGCGGCCCTATCCCCTCACCATGGGCAGGAGGACACCCGGTGGCAGGACAGCTGCAGGGCTGCCAGGGGCACAGGCCAGGTTGCGGTTCCAGCTCTGTCATGGCCCCCTGTGTGGCCTGGGGATGGTCACTGAGTTTCTCTGAGCATCAGTGTCAACCCCCATGAAATGGGCTCAGGACCGCAGCCCCTGCCTAAGGACCAGAGACATCGCCCCGGCACACGGCATCCCCAGTGGGCGCTGGCTCGGGAGCATTTACACCAGTGGCTGGAGCCTAGGAGAGTCACCCCTGCCATGGAGACTGGTAGCCATGGAGATGCGCAGGAGCCGGGGCCGTCTTTGCACCAGGCAACCTAAGAGGTCCTGGGGCCTTGAAGCCAGAGGCACTTGGTGCTGTCAGGGCAGATGATGAACTTAGGCCACCAAGCAGGAAGCCGGGAAGAAGGCAGCCTTGAGTTCAAGAACACCTGAGGCTGCAGTGGGATTGGAGGCCGTTGAACAGACCGGGCCTGAAGGCCCTCTCCTCCTGGCCCATCTCAGACCTCCAGATGTCCAGGCTCTGACATGTAACTGTAGCTGGTGCCGCCCCCTCCTCTTCTAGAAAGACTAGCTGAGCTCAGCCCCTTACCCAACTGATGCGGGGATTCCCCTAGGCCCCCAGGCCCCCCAAGCCCACCCTGGACCCTCAGACCTTGCCTCATCTGGAAGGTGCAACACTGCGGAAACCCATCTCTGCTAAATGACACCGATGGGCATGAAGTTTCTCCAGGCAGACCTGGTCCTACGGCAAGAGCCAGACCCTGCCCTCCCCTCTCAGCCTGGCGTCTGCGGCCTCCACGTCAGGCCCCTCTGCCGGGGCCGCCTCCATTGTGAGGTCTCCATCCTCCCACGCGTGGGGACTGCCTCCCTTCCTGCAGAAAGCGTGGCCTCAGGCCCGCAGGTGGTGCCTGGAGACAGGTGACAGATATGGCAGGCGGCCCTGCCCCTCACCGGGGTGCTGTGGGTGTGGCCGTGAGGAGGGGGCGCTGATGGGGGGCAGGATGCTGCCAGCTGGGTCACCCGGGGCCATGCAGGGATGCACCCTGCCCAGGGCGTGGGGGAGCGGCGAGGTGTGGGGCGGTGAATGCTGCCCAGTCATTCGTCCGCAGGAAGCTCTCCTGGGGCCTTCCCCCCCAGGCTGACCTTGAACTCCAGGCTTCTTGCCTCGCAGTGGGGTCAGCCCCTTGCACAGCCTTGGGCCGCGGCGGTGGATTGCCTCCGGCCGGCCGCCATGGTCTTCTCCCGCCACACGGTGTCACTGTTGGGGACGCTCAGTGCGATGGCAGGGGCCGCCCTGCGGGGCCCAGCCCAGCCCGCCCCCGGCTGTCCAGGGAAGGAGGGACCGAGGGGGATGAGAGCAGGACTGGGCCCAGGGCCAGGGAGGCGGCTGGGCCACCGAGCTGAAGGAGGCGCTCAGCCTCTCCGGGCGGAGGCCACGCTTGCAGGCAGGGCCCAGGCTGGCTGGGGTGGGGGTCGGGGCGGGTGCTTCCTCCTTAAACATGATTACAGAACACGTCTTAGGACCCGGCGGCATAAAGACGCAAGTACTCCAAGCTGGTTTCATTGCTATGGATGCCATGTGTTAAATAGTAGGTATTATTATACACAGTCACGACGTATATCGTATATTACATGTAATATATAGTCAGTATCATTGTATTCCTTTTTTCTTCGAATTTTTAACGGAATTGAAGTGAGACTTTCTGTTGTCACGAACAGTATGGGGCCTTGGCGCTGTGCCCACCCTGCTGATGGACAGGCTAGCTGTGCCCTGTGACCCTGAGTGTCCCCTGAGACGCTAGACCCTTATATCAACTCACCCGAGTCACCTCAGCCCTGGGGGACGGCCTGATCACTCCGTGCCCACGTGGCCAGGTGGGCCCTCGCTCAATCCTGGTCTGTAGGGTCTAAATGCTGGGCTGGCTCTGCCATCATCTCTCCCAGGGGGGTCCAAGGTCAGCGGTGGCCCCTGTGAACCTTAAGGCCCATGGTCTCTCAAAGGCCCCCCACCTTGGACACCCCAGAAGTCCCTCAAGTCCCTCTGGTGAGTTGCCTCCCAGGAACGGCAGGAATGCGCAGACCTCTCCCCGGCGGGACACAGCCACCCTCGGCCTGTTGCAGCAGGCAGAGGTCTGAGGGAGGCCTGCCTTCTGCACACTTGGGGACAGGGGATCACCTCCAGGGTTGTGGTCTCTCGCTAGCCCCCAGCACTTACCCACATCTCTGAGCATGGTCCTGGCCTGCCCTGGGGGGCGGGGGGCTGACAGTCTGGGGGCCCCCAGCCTGCCCTCCACCCTGCTCACCTGTTGGCCAGACCCAGGGCCCACGACGGGCCAGGAGCCACTCCCTGGTTAGGCAGCAGGTGGCAGCAGGCGCCCAGCATCAGACCAGGGCTCCGGGCTGGCCCCTGGCTCCCTCACTCCCCCACCCGGCTCCACTACCCCAGCTAAGCAGTCTCAACTGCTAGCTCCTTCCATCCATCAAACAGCCCCTACAAAGTGGGGTGGGGAAAGTGAGGCTTGGTGAGCAGAGCAACTGCCCAGACCTCTGCTCCTGAAGCCTGGCCCTTTCTGCCACTTCCCAGGGCTTCCCAGACAAAGTAGCTGCTTTGCCCACCCTGACTTCATCCAGTTTGTTTTGGGATTCAACTGCTTCTGCACATTACTGGTGACTAGGTGGTCAGAGAAGGCAATGGCACCCCACCCCAGTACTCTTGCCTGGAACCTCCCATGGACGGAGGAGCCTGGTAGGCTGCAGTCCATAGGGTCACGAAGAGTCAGACACGACTGAGCGACTTCACTTTCACTTTTCACTTTCATGCATTGGAGAAGGAAATGGCAACCCACTCCAGTGTTCTTGCCTGGAGAATCCCAGGGACGGGGGAGCCTAGTGGGCTGCCGTCTATGGGGTCGCACAGAGTCGGACATGACTGAAGTGACTTAGGAGCAGCAGCAGGTGATTAGGTACCACCCTCCCCCATGCCCCTCGGGCCCACATTTGGGGCCCTGTTGATCTCTGGGGTCAGCCAGTTGGTGACAGATGAGAGGCTGGAAGGTAGAGACAGTTGCAGGGTGAACCAGGTGTCACCTCCTCCAGGAAGCCATCTCCGATTGCAATGCTGGGCCCAGGGCTCTTCAGGGCTTTCCTAGCCCCTGGGCTGCTGTCATCATGGTGCTGACCACAACAGGTGGCTGTTGTGTGTCTGGCCTGCTCCCTACCAGGCCATGAGCTCTGATTGCAGGGCCAGACACAGCAAGAATGCCAGGAGGGTATCCATGGTCACAGTCAGCTCAGAGAGACATGGGCTCTCATGGCCAAAGGTGGTGCTGAGCTGCGGACATTCAGAGGAGAGGGGCTGTGCATTCAGCACCATGGCAGGCAGGAGGGGCGGGGATGAGTCCAGGTGGGAGCCCAGTGCCCAGAAGGGCAGAGCAGCTGCTCCAAGCAGCTCTGAGGTCTTGCCGTGGGAGTGGGGATAGAGAGACAGGAGGGACAGAAAGGGTGTCCAGGAACATAAGCAGCCAGATTCTGCTGCTGACTGACCCAGGGTGATGAAGAGGAGGTGGGCAGTGCCTCTCCTTGATGACCCACACAGCCAGCAAATTGCAAACTCCTACACAGGCATCAAGACCCAGCTCATATGGCCCCTGCTTTAGAAAGCCCTCCCTGCCCCTTGGGGGTCCCTGCTCTGGGTTCCCACCCTGACCCACAGTGTAACTGAAGCTCTGCAAGGGCAGCCAGGCCACAGATGATGTCAGGGTGCTGGCCTCACAGGTGTGGCCACGCAGGGCTGGGGGCCTGCAGGACCCAGGCAGGAGGCTCAGGATGGTGGGGTCTGGGGCTGAGATGGCGGACTGGGACAGTCATCATGGCTGGGGAGGCGGGGCAGGGGCTCCCTCCACAGCCCCAGGCTGCTGCACTCTGGCTGAGGGGGTGCCAGGCTCAGCCCACCTCTCCCCGCTCCGGGACCCTGGTGGCGTCAGGAGTCTCCTCTGGCCTCGTCACAGGGTCCCTGTCCCAGACCCTGCCCAGGATCAGCCCGAGCCTTGTCTGTCCTGCAGCCGGGGGCCCCTGAACTGTCCTGTCTGCACATCCTGTGCCACAAGCAGGAGCCAGCCCGCAGGGCATCGTGGGGTGACGGCGGGGGCTGCTCCAGCTGTGGGCACAGGGGCGGGGAGTGGACCCAGGCGTGTCAGCCTCTCCCAAGGGTACTCTCAGTCAGGGCGATGGGTCTCTTCAGCACCTGGGCTGGCGTCATGGGGACAGGCCTGCAGCAGCCACTGGCAGACAGCCTGAGACCCCAGCAGAAACTGGGTGAACGCTGGGAGGGCAGGCAGACCGGAGAGGGACCCCGACGTTAAGGGCTACTCGAAACTGTCCTGAGAGCACTGGGGACTTCCGGGCTCCAGTCAGGCACTGGATCTGCGGTGGCATCAGGGGCGGGGCCCTGGACTGTGCTCTGAGTGGCTGACTGGGGTCCACACCCCTGCAGGGGGGCCCGGGGACACCTCTGGAGCCAAGCTCCCACAGCTTGTGCTCAAACGGGGTGTGAGATGGGTGGGGGCTGGGGTCCAGAGCTGCACCCACCAGGAGGGCCTGAAGGCGGCCGGGATGGCAGACGAGGGCGTGCTGATCCCCCAGCAGCCCGGAGATGGCCCCCCAGTCGGGCCAGACCCACGCCCCCCAACACCAACACACACGCCCTCCAGCGCCCAGCCCCCGGGCTCCCAGAACGAACAGGGCCGACTCCATTTCCACGTTGAACAGCTTTATTGCGCTCCGGGTGTGCATGCCGCAGCCTCCCGCCCGCCTGGCCACCCAGTCGCCTGCTGCGCGCGGGGGCGGACCCTCCGTGGACGTCACTGGGCCCCTCGAGGAAGGCAGTAGGTTGTATAGTTATCTTCCGAGGGGGCAACATCACTACCCTGAAACCACACAACCTACTACCTCACCCCGCCGGCACCCGGGGGTGAGAGGGTCCGCCGTCCCGCTGCCGCCCAGCCCGCGGCCCCCGGAGCCGTGGAGGGCCAGGCGGGCACCGGGCAGGAGGGCCACGCCGACGGTACCACGGCTCCTCCGCGGCGTCCAGCCTGCCTGTGGGCGCGGGGAATGGGCACAGGACCCGCGGGGCCGCCGCGGGCTGGAGAACGCGCCTCTCTCTTCCTGCCTTCAACCGGGGAGCCCCGGCCCCCCTCCCTCCGCTGACCAGAGGCCTGGCACTGAGATGGGCGGGCTGGCCACTGGAGAAACGGGCAGATGGAAGCTGGCCCCGTGGGCCATCCTGGGGCGCGGTTGTCCCACCCCAGCCGAGTCTCAGCTGGCCCCGGGGCTGCTCCTCCTGGCATCCAGGGTCGGCTGCAGCCCGGACTAAGGGCCGCCCACGAGCCCCGTCAGGGGGACGGAGCGAGGAGCAGGGGGCAAAGATGGCGTGAGGGGAGGGAAGGGCCGGCTGAGTGGAGCCTTCCTTGGACACCTCATACGGTCCTGCCCTCAACCCTCACCAGGCCCGTTTCACAGATAAGGAAACTGAAGCTCAGAGAGGTCAAGGGACCTGCCCCAGGTCACACAGCACCGCCCCACCCTGCAGAGGCCGCACCCCTCCCTATCTGCCCGCCCCTCGCCCCCCCACCCTCCCAAGCCAGGGTCCTGGGTGCTGGCCGCTGTCGGTATTACAGCCACTTCAGGAAAGACAGTAGATTGTATAGTTATCCCATAGCAGGGCAGAGCCCCAAACTATACAACCTACTACCTCACCCCAAAGGGCCGTCGGTCAGTCTCGGCGCCTGGACTGGGCAGACTTGGTGGCTCCCAGAGACGGTTCCTGGAGGCGGCAGCGGCGGAGAGCGGCAGGGGCAGGAGCTCAGGGTGGCGCTGGAGGCTGAGGGCCCGGGGCCCTGGCAGGCAGGTCAGCAGGGGCCTGTGGGCCCAGGGAGCTGCCCCGCAGGAGGAGACCGCTGACCAGGGAGGAGAGGGAAGGAGGGAGGAGAGGGAGCAGGGACACCGGTGGAGCGAAGAGGCCCGCGGGGCTCTCAGGAGAGGCTCACAGGCGACCAGACCGCTCCCATCTGGACTGGAGACCGGAGAGGCCGCGGTGTCCCCAGGCGACCTGTGCTGGCGGCGCTGGGAGGAAGGCTGGCGTTTGTCAGAGGCCAACCTGTGCCCAAAGCGGCCATAGTGCCCACCACGTCCCCATCTCACAGCACCGCCACCTGCGATCCCGCCTCCACCCGCTGGACCGGGGGCACTCCCTCCCCAGCACCCTGATCCTGCCATCAGGGTAACCCGGGCTTTCCCACCAGGCAGAAGCTCTAGAATGTTCCCTCCTTCCAGAAGGGAACCTGGCTCTCAGGGAAGGGTGTCTGGGCTGGAGCCGCAGACACAGGGCCCAGTGCCCGAGCCTGAGCCCCACACAGGTCACATGACTGTCATGAGGTCACACTGCCGATGGGTGTGTGTCATTCCTGCTTTCTGCCTGGTAACACCTCTGCCTTGTAACTGGTGCCACTGGACAAGAGCCCCGAGCCGTCAGACACCCCTCACCTCCCCCGACACCCCTCCCTAGCAGGCTGCCTCCTCCAGGCAGGCACCAGGCTGCTCCATGCTGTGTGGTCTTCCCGGGCCCAGTGAAGCCAGGATCACTGATCCCGTGGGCTCTGGGCAGGGAAAGGGCCCGCCCTCTGGCTCGCCCACTACCGCAGGTGGGGTCTCATGCCCAGGCCCAATGAACAGCGCAGTGGCCGCTTCCCGAACAACCCCAAGGAGTATGAAGTCAGTGCCAGGGCCCTCAGCCAGGGATGGGGATGCCGGCACCCATACCATGCCGTCCACCCAGAGGACGAGCCTGAGGTACAGTCGCGGGGTGTGGAGCCGGGAACACCCCAACTCCTGGCTGGCCTGTGGTCACAGCTGTCCTGTCTCTCCTCGAGGCCCCAGAGGGGAATCTGCATGAGAGGGTCTCAGGGTCCCGTCGCACTGTCTGCCTGAACTCCCTGCCGGAAGTCAGGGCCAGGGAGTCCCCAAGGACAGAGCCTCTAAGGACGGGGGCTGAGGAGAGGGTGACCAAGGGTCTTCCGTGACGGCTGAGGCCACAGGGCGCCACAGACACAGCCCTGACCGCGTCCCTCCCCGTTACAGTCCTCCCGCCAAGGCTCCTTACTTCCCAGCACCAGGATGGCCGGAGGGACACGCACAGTCACTGTGCTGTCCTGTGCCCTGGGACAGTCACCACACCGAGGCCGGGGTGGGCCGGTGTCCCGCAGCACAGGGGCCTCCTGGGCGTCCCGGCTGGGCTCCCCACGAGGAACGCTGGCCTCAGGCAGACACTCCCATCTCAGCGCCACTTCTTGACCTGTTGGGGTTTAGAAAAAAAGACACAAGCGTCAGACCTTGTGAGAGGTGCAGCCAAGCCTGAGCTCCGGCCGCTGCTCTGCGCCTCCTCCCTGGACTCGCCCGTCCACCTCCTGCGGATCCCACATCTCAGTCCAGCCTGTCTCACTATGGCCCCTTGCCTGGCGACACACCCCGTGGAGAGGCCTGGAGAGAGCAGCCACTCTGGCTGCCCTGTGTCCGACGACCCCAGATGGGGAATGAACAAGACCCAGTCCGCATCCGTGAGTGGCCAGGGCCGCTGGTGTTCCCATGCCGGGTGGCCAGACCTTCCAGGCTCACTCTGGGGCCTCGATGTTGGGAGGGGGCGGCAAGGGGAGGAGAGATGGGTGCTGCCTCCTGTGTGGCAGACCATTTGTGGGACCCAGGAGGAGGAACCAAACTCCCCAGTTCACAGAGGAGGCTCCCAACAACGAAGTTGAAAAGTGAAGCCTCGGACCGTCCCAAGAGCAGAAACGTGTGGGAGCGGGCACCCAGGGCCTGGTGTGAGGCCTCAGCCAGGGCTCACTCAGCGAACCACGGCCCCACCTGGCTCCAACCCGCTCGGCCAATTGGAGGGCCTGAGCCTCATCCCAGGTCGCTGCACTCGGAGCCAGAGCCACTGGGGTCTATCCAGCCCTATCATGTGCCAACCACTGAGCCTCGGTGTCCCTGGCCGGTAACAAGGACGGAGGGTCAGCCCACCAGGCTGTAGGGGTGCTGTCCTGCCCCTCGTCCCTCTGCGCTCCCAGAGGCCCGACGTCCATCAATCACCTGGGCTCACATCTCTGTGCCCCGCCTGGCCCGGCTCCCATCATTTCCCCCTCCAGAGCAGAAGAGCACCCTGGACAGCCCTCCCCACCCTGCCGCGCACCTCCTGGCCTTTGCCTTGGCCTCTCCTGAGCCAGGAGTGACCATCCTGTTGCCCATGAAGACTCTGCGCTCCCCACGCACGTTCCTCTCGCTCACTGCCCATCGGGAGGCCTGTGGGGGGGGGCGCCCCAGTGAATTCTCACTGTCCGGGCTCTGCGACCTGGCCTGGCCCTCCTGGGCCCCAGGTCTCATGTCTGGACACCCAGAACCGTGGCAGGCATGCAGCTGACTCAAGCGGTGCCTGTGACAGTGCCCCCGGACGAGGGGGACTTCCTCTCTCCACGAGGGCTGGGCGGGCTCCCACGAGGCGGCCCAGCTAATGGCCTCTCCAGGTGGGCAGGAGGCAGGTGTACCCCCAGCAGGGTTCCCCAAACTCGGGCTCTGCCTGCCCACCAGGGAACCGCTTTCATACAACCTGGCTCTTTCTTTAGCCAACAACCCAGGATTGGCGGGAAGGAAGGAAGACTGACCCAGGTCTGAAACCTAATCGTGGAGACATTTCAGAGCTGGGTGGGGAGGCCTCGATTCCGGGTGTCAGGAGGCGTGCTTTGCTCGGCCCACTGCCCCACAGTCCTAAAAGTGAGCATGGGTCCAGCCCAGGGAGGGTCAGCAGAGACCTCCCCTCTTCCAGCGGGGTGGCAGGGGTCTGAGACCTCCTAAGGGACCCTTCCTGGTCAGCCTGGACCGGGGGTGGCAGCAGGAGCAGCCACTGTGCCATGAAAGGGGCTCCCTGGGCAGGGCTGCGGGAGAGAGTGGTCAGCAGTTGCCCTGCCATCTGCCACCGCCGGCCCAGCCCCAGGCCCCAGCGTCGGCCTGTGGGCAGGGCGCCGGGCAGGGAGGAGCCAGGCCAACTGGGGACAGGTGTGTGGGAGGCCTCGGTGGGCAGGTGGCCCTTTCAGGGCCAGGCGGATGTCTGGAGCGAGCGAGGCAGACAGACGGTGTCACCCCGCAGTCACCTCGGGCTTGGCTTGGGGCCACTGGGAGCCTGGACCCCCCCCCCCGGTGACGGCTCCCCCTACCGCCACCCCGATTAGGTTTCTCCCCATAAAGCAGCCAGTGTTTCTGCTCGGCAAGCCGTGCCAACAATGGAGTCTGGGAAAAAGGCGTGGGGGGTGGCATCCGGGGGCCGGGTCTCCCTACAAACATGGCCCATAAAGTTAACAAGATGTGCACCCAGCACAGGCTGGCTGGGGACGGGCAGAGACTGGGCAGAGCTGGGCACACACTTGAAAGGGGCACCAAAACTCAGGAATCAAAAGTTGCAATGTAAAAATTTTTTTAATGCAAAAAGGCCCCTGGTGTAAGAAGGACAAACTTATGGCGGAGCGGAGGCTTACTGATTTCTGAGCTCAGCTGAGTGCAGGGCCCAGTAGCTTCAATGCCCCAAAAGCACCTCTGGGGGACAGAGGAATAAAAACTAGACCTGGAACCTAGCCTTCTGACCCTGGCTCTTCCCATAGCCCTGTATACAGCCCGGTGGTGCCACGTAGGTGGGGAAGTGGCGCCCACAGACACTGGAACGCCTGCCTTTCTTCTCAGGGAGACGGGGGCCATCTCACTGGTACCCTTCCTGCCCAGTCTCCCTGAGACACATGCCCTTGTTCTCTGGGTCAAGGTCTCCCATCCCCGGACGTCTGTACGCTGCCCTGGCTGCCTGCTCTCCTGTCTTCCTCCAAGCTTGCAGCTGGGAGGTGGCACGCACGGGAAATGTCCAATCCCCAGGGAAGGGGGCCAGACATGCGCCAGGGACCGAGGGTCACTGCCCACAGAGGTGTGAGTCCCAAAGCCCCCAGGAAGTCCTAGCATCTAGGAAGCTGGGGGTTTCCTCCTGGCCGGGAGGCTAAAGCTGCAGTGGGATCCAGCCCTGCTCTGCAGACACCCCTGCATTCACGGGGGCCATGGGCACAGGCTGGGGACAGATGGCTTTGGGAGCTGCCCGGCCACAGTTCTGTCCCCCGCTCTGGCCTCTACCAGCGATGGGCCTCAGGCAAGTCAGTCAGCACCTCTGGCCTCAGCTGGTGGCTTGGTAAGTGGGGCAAGGATACCAGCCAGGGCTGTCGGGAAGGAGGTCCAGGTGCCTGTGCCCAGGGGCGGGGCAATCACCGGGGAAGCTGCTCCTCACCGCAGAGGATCTGCTCAGGGTCCAAAGGGAACAGCAGCCAGGAGGCAGAGCCCTCTCCATGCCCGGTGGGTGTCTCCGTCTGGTGTTTAACCATTAGGCAATCATTTTAACCTCAAAGGCGTCTATTTATCTGAAAATATTCTCAGTCGCAGCCGCAGTCTGGGTCACAAGGCAAGGAGAGGGAAGAACGGGGTGGGTGGGGGACCAGATGCAACCACATCATTAAAAACGCCCGGCGGCGTGAAACCGCGCCCTGGGGGCAGCCCCACCTGGCCACAGCCCCTCAAGATGTACCTTCTGCTTGCTAGGGCTCCCTGCGCCCCCCTCCCCGGGAGGCTCCGGGCCTGGCCGGGCGTGGCACCACCCCGTCCTTGGCTGGGTTTCCCGAGCCGGCGCTGGGAGGGCGCAGCGCGCAAACCCCACTCGATGGTGACGGAATGTCCTCTCCGGGAACCGCGAGGAGCAGGGATCTGCGGAAAACACGGGAGCTGTGTGCCCAGCAGCCGACCCAGCCTGGAGGGCCTGGCGGGGCCACGGGTGTCCAAGGACAGTGCCCCACCGCTCCCGAGGGCCCGGGGTGCGCTCTGCTTTGCGCGTGCTGCCCGGCGAGGGCCTAGCCTTGGCCAGCCGGGGACCACAGGCCAGAGCGTGGCCCCGGGGCCGCCCGGCACGCCCCGTATGCCAAAGAAAGGGCACAGCCTCTGTAACGCACGCGCCCTCTCCTCCAACATCGGCCCGGCCTCTTTTCCAGGACACGTCTCTGCACCCCTCAGGGAAGGACGCGGACTGCCGTCGGAGGCCCTCGTCGCTGGGTCCTGCGGGTGGGCGCGGACGCCCGGCGGCTCCACGTCCACCCCCGCCCCGGCCGCCGCTACGCTGCCCCTCACACGGCCGCCGCCTCTGCCGCGATCGCCCGGCGCTGACTCGGGGGGCGGCGGGGGTTCACACAGAGTCTAGAGCGGGGTGCGGAAGGAGACCGGAGAGCTCTGTCTCTGGAAGGGAGAGGCCCCAACTCGGGGCGGGGCGGGGGGGGCCGGGGTCTCAGGGTCTGGGAGCCGGGGGTCTGGGGGGCGGGAGTAGCCGGCGTCTCAGGGTCTGGTCGCCGGGGACCAGGGGGGCCGGGGTCTGGGGTCTCAGGGGCTGGTCTCCAGGGGTGCCGAGGCGGTGGGCCCAGGCCGCAGGGAGCGCCCCTCCTCCAGGAAGCAGCCGCCTCGGCTTCCTCAGGGCGGGCAGCGCCTCAGGACAGGCAGTGCCCGGGACGACCGAAGCCTGAGGCTGCTCAGGCGGGGAAGCGGGTGACTCGGAGGCCCGAGGGCGCCGCCTGCCTCCTCCACGTGGCCTACACAGGCCTGCCTCTGTGTGCGGCGCGTCCGGGGGCCCGCTCCCCCGCTATTTCTAGAACTGTCCGCGGCGGCCCCGTGGCTGCGAGGTCTCCCCTCGGGGCACAGCCTTCCCGACGGGGCCGCCCCCGGGCGCTGGCGGGCAGCGTCTCCACCCGCGCGGCGGGCCGGCCCGGGGCCACGAGGGGCCAGCAGGGTCGGGGCTCCCAGACGCCTCACCAAGACGCCGGCCGGTGCCAAGCCTGGGGTGGCCCCGGCCAGGGCCGGGCTGGGCGCGGGCCAGGCCGCGCGGGGACGGCGGGTCGCACTCTCGCTCACAAAATGGCGGGGGCCGGCGGCCATTTTGTGCGGCTCTGGGAAGACAAAGGCGGCGGCGCGAGGGCAGGGCGCCCGCGGCAGGAGGCGGCCGTCCACTCAGGAAGCAGCCCGGGCCGAGTGGGCCGGGCCGGGGAGAGGGCCGGGCCGCGCCCTCTCCAGAACCTTCTCCTGCCTGAGCTCCCGGTCACCCGGCCGCAGAGGCCCTATTGCCCTTGGGTGGCCCCCAGAATGGATGCCTCACGGGGTCTGGGTCCTCATTGGCCTGAGGTCGGGGCAGCCTCTGACCAAGGGGCCTGAGGGGCCCTCCTGCCTTCTAGGGACACCCCGGCACAGCCACCCCGAGATCCAGGCTGGCACCTCCTGTCTGTCCGGGGCAGGGGGAAGGCGGCACAGGCAGCTGCCAAGAAACACCCCAGGGGTGCGTGGCCACAGCTCTCCTACCTCCTGCAGCACTGAGACCCTGCCTGACCCCAGCACAGCCACCCACAACAGCCCCAGCCTCCTCTGGCGCCTCAAGACTCCTGTCCTGCTTGCCTGACTCATGTCCCTTCTGGGGAGCCCCCCTCCCACTTCCTGTGGACAAGAGGCACATCTCTCTCACCCCGTCAGCCAGTGCCTGGTTCAGAACCCCAGACGTAAGGCAGAGACCAGCAGCCTGCTCTGGGAGCCGTGAGTCCAGCCATTGCCACTCCTCCCTGCCCCTGCAGAGGGAAAACTCAGGATGGAGACCAGTCTCACTTTAAAGATGGTAGACAGGTCCAGGGGGTCAGCACGGACCTGGCTTCTGCCAGCAGGGGACCCCTTGGAAAGCAACCAACTCAGGGGAGACGCTACTCACATATCTGGGGGCACAGCCAGGTCTGTGCTCTTATGGAGACGGGCAGATGCAGAGGCCAGGGCAGGGCCCGTGTCCAGGTCTGGGTCCTGGGCAGTGCCCTGGCCTCTTTCCCTGTGCCCACCCTGGTGCTGCACCCACACTGGGCAGCAGGCGGGAGCCACGTGGGGCCCGGTCAGTACCCCTGGTGGCCAGTTTTCTGCAGGGAATTAATTGTCCCTCTTCTCCCTGGCGCCCAGAGGCCGCCCCGCTGGCTCTTTGGGGGTTTGCGTGGATGTGGGTCCACAGGACACGCGGGCGTGCGTGGGGCACCCCACAGCAGAGCCACGTTGAGAAGCTGTACCTGCTGAGCCTAAGACTGCTGGGTGTCTGGGGTCACGGCCTGGAGAAAGGGTCCCTCGGCGACCCCTGCCCCCGGGTACTTCAGATCCTCGAGGTGCTCCTGGCCCGTGGTGCCCCGAGAGGATCTGGGTGCCCCTGAGTTGTGCTGGGCCTTGTGGAGTCTTGGGTGGGGTGGGCCAAAGCCAACGGGGTACAGAAGCAGGGCGTGTGCCCCGCACACACCCAGGGACGTGCCCTCACGGCCTCCTGCGTGTCTGCCAGGCCCTGGGGGTCAGTCCCAGGGGCACATTGGTGCCCCAGCCCGGGTGCTGGACACAGCTCTCAGGGCCGTGTCTGCGCTGGGAGGCTGGGGGGGTTCCACAGGGAGTGCCCAGGAGAGGGCTGCACTGCCCAGCCGTGAGCGGAGCCCGCGGCCCTGTCTCCCCAGGGACGGCCCGGCGGTCCCCGGTCCTTCTCTCTGGTGTCGTCCTTCCCCGGGGCCTACACCCCTTTGCTCTCTCCTTTGCTGTTACACTCCCGTCAGGGCTCTCTTCCCCTTGCCCCTGATGTCCCCCGGGGGGCCTCCCCCCTCCCCGCCTTCAGGCAGTGGCTGGCGCAGGCCCTGCATGCAGACACAAAAGCCCTGGGACGGCGTCTGTGGAGTCTGGCGGGCAGGCTGGACCTGTAAACACGCGAGGCCCAGATGGCAGAGGGGTCCCGGGCCCTCTCTAGGCAGACCTGTCCCGGGCTATGGCACCAGGCAGGGGAGAGGGAGAGGCTGACAGTCCGGCCCTGACCCTCACAGACCCCGTGACCCTCTAGGAGGCTGGCAGCAGCCAAGGGGGCCCGGCAGTCGGCAGTGCAGGCTGGCTCCTGGGAGGGGCAGGGTGTGGCCAGGGCACCAGCAAACTCGGAGCACGACAGCTCCCTCAGGGCCAAGGGGCAGGGCAGGACGTCCTCAGGCGCCGAGCCCCGAGCTCTGCCCAGCAGTTACCAGTCCCCCGCTCGCGGCCCAGGCCCTCTTGCTGCGGCTGCCTCCTTGCAAAGGGGGCTTCGTCTACCTTACGTGCCGGGGCCAGCCGGAAACACGCCCCAAGTTGAGCTGCCTGGGGGAGACCTCAGCAAGCTCCTGACCCCATACTCAGCCTGGACCCTCGGCCGCAGAAAGAGGCTGGTGGGAGGGCAGAGCTGAGGGGGGTGCGCACCCCCAGCTGAACCCGAGCAAACGGGCAAGAATTGCCTGTCTGGCCCTGTGACACGCCCCCCCCCAACACACACACACACACGCGTGTGCTAAATGCCTGTGTTCTCTCAGACATACCCAGCCCAGGGTGACGCCGGGACGGAGCGGGTGGGGAGCTCTGACTTTCGACATTCAAACGCTACCTGGCCTGAGGGTGGCACAGTCATCCGAGCTCCAGGCGCCAGCTGAGGACCAAGGCGTCGGGGCGGAGGGACGAGGCCTGGGAGGAGAAAGAGATGCTGGTTAACTTGCGGGGAAGTGCACGCCCTACGTCTGCACACTATTGGTTTCGGTCTCCCCGAGACTGCGCCCCAAGACCCCACAGCGCCCAGCACAGCTCAGGGGCACCCAGAGCCTCTCGGGGGACACCACGGGCCAGGAGAACCTTGGGGGCCTGGGATACCCCCAAGCAGGTGGGCCATCTGTTCCGGCGATGTGCAAACAGACCCATGACCAGCACGAAGCTGCTCAGACTCTGAGGCCTCAGACAGGCCCCCTCTCCCCACTCAGCCACCTCCAGCAGAGTCCTTACTCGGAGGGCCAGCTCCACGCCCTTCCCAAGCCTGTGAAACTGACCCAAAGCCCGTGGTCAGTAACCACAGCAGGCCTGGGTTCCTGGGCCACCGAATCCGTCCTGGCTGCCTCAGAGGTGCTGCCAATAAAGCCCCGAGCCACCTGGAGCTGAGGCTACTGCCAAGTCCCCATCCTGCACGGGGCAGTGGTGGCTCTGCCTTGCCTCATGCCTTCTTCTTGCTCCGGCAAAGGGAGACGAGGCCAGCAGGGCGCCCGGTTGGGGAGTTCTTTCAGTGGATCGTGAAAAAGCGCAGAGTTAGTTGCTCTGTTTGCGTCCAACTGTGTGTGACCCCACGGACCGTAGCCCACCAGGCTCCTCTGTCCATGGACTCTTACAGGCAAGAATCTTGGAATGGGCTGCCATGCCCTCCTCCAGGGAACATTCCTGACTCAGGGATCGAACCCAGGTCTCCTGCATTTCAGGCAGATTCTTTACCGTCTGAGCCACCACAGAAGCCCTTCAGTGGATCATAAACCCCTGCAAAGACTGGTTTCCACCGCCAGCCTCTTTGCTGAAGCCACGGGTGCACTGGGGTTCACTCTGCACTCCCAAACTCTGCTAGGAGGTATTCCCACCCAAGTCTTACAGAGGGTAAACAGAGACTCAGGGCTCCAGAGAAACCTGTCGGGCCGTACAGCTTGTGGGAGGTGGTCTGGGGGCTGCAGGCACTGACAGGGCAGGGTGGTCTCAGGGACATCTCTGCACCAGCAACCCCGGTCAGGGAGGAGGCAGGCAGCCTCCTGATTCCGTCTGCTTTGAGGGTTCTGGCCAGTGCCACAGTTGTGCCACAGGGCAGGTGCGGGGCTCGGCGGGACCACAGCAGACAGCAATCGGCTGCTCTACTCCCCAGCTCCTGGTGGTGAGGCGGGCACCCCTGGGGAGTCTGGGCAAGGTGGGCCCAGCTGGCTGCCAACTGGGGCCTTCAAGGAAGGACTGGTGCTGGGGTCACCCGAGACCGGTCCATGTTCCCCTCCCGGTCATGCCGCTCACCTCCTGGGCTGCCCTGCCAGCCAGACACGTGGCAAAGACTGGCCACATGGTTACATGGTGCTGGAGCGTCTTCCGAAGGCCACGACAGGCGTCCAGCTTCCTGGAGGTGCTCTTGGAGCAGCCACGTTCTACAAGAAACAAAGTGAGTGAGGAGTCAGCCCCACAGGTCTGGTGGCTCGCAGCCCAAGCACAGAGGGGCTCAGCGGGCGTCTGCCCCTGCCCCTGCCCTCGTCCACCCCACCCCGTCTGATACTGTACCTGCAGATCACCCGGCCCTACACATGCTGCCGAGGAGGCGCCTCCAGAGATCGGGGACCTTAGGGGCAGAGGGCCTCACAGAAAAACCTTTTCCAACAGTCTGACCACCCCATTGTCGTCCTGGTGCTGGACTCATGCTCAGAAGTCAACCCACGCACCGGCTCCCTCGCAGCCCAGCTGCGCACACCCTTCAGAGTCTGCAGAGGAAGGCGGCTGGTGAGACTCGAGGCGCCTGCTCCCGGCACAGCAAGCTTGCTGCGTCATGGAGCCCCACCCTCTTCACTCTGGCCCTGCCTTGGCACCCACCAACTGGCACCTGGGGCCAGTGCTCCTGCCATCAGAGGCCTAACTCCTACCCATCCTTTAGGTCACCTCCTCCAGGAAGGCCTCCTGGGTCAGGAGCAATAGGCTCAGCTCTAGCAATAGGCCGGGGTCCCTTGAAATCAGCTCACAGATGCTCTTGCTACCTGGACCCCCTCAGCCTCCAGCTCCCGAGCCTGGTAGAGACCACCTCTTAGCAGCTGTGTGGTCCTCACACCTAGAATGGTGCCCATAACCCAGGAGGCCTGGAAATACCCCCACAGAATTAATTTTCTCGAGTTCCAAAATCACTGTAGATGGTGATGGCAGCCATGAAATTAAAAGACACTTGCTCTCTGGAAGAAAAACTATGACAAAGCTAGACAAGCATATTAAGAAGTAGAGTCATCACTCTGCCGACAAAGGTCTGTATAGTTAAAGCTGTGGTCTTTCCAGTAGTCACGTATGGATGTGAGAGTTGGGCCATAAAGAAGGCTGAGCACCGAAGAACTAATGCTTTCAAACTGTGGTGCTGGAGAAGACTCTTGAGAGTCCCTTGGACAGCGAGGAGATCAAACCAGTCAATCCTAAGGAAGTCAACTGAATGTTCATTGGAAGGACTGATGTTGAAGCTGAAGCTCCAATACTCTGGCCACTGATGTGAAGAACTGATTCATTGGAAAAGACCCTGATGCTGGGAAAGATTGAGGGCAGGAAGAGAAGGGGGTGACAGAGGATGAGATGGTTGGATGGCATCACCGACTCTGTGGATGAGTTTGAGCAAGCTCCGGGAGATGGTGATGGACAGGGAGGCCTGGCGTGCTGCTGTCTGTGGGGTCACAGAGAATCTTAGCGACTGAACACCACGCCCCTCAGAACCATGCCTGCTACCCGGGAATAGACGGTGCAGATGTGACTTTGTGTCCTTCCCGAAGGCGCCAGTGCGGGGACACCCTAGGACGACTGTCCAGGGCACCTCAAGGCCCAGAAGGCTGGGCAGAAACCCGGAAGCCGGCACTCGGCCGACGGCAGCCCGGGCCCAGCCTTCTGCTCCCGCCTGGCCTGCGCTCAGGCCGCAGGAGGCGCACAGCGCTCCCAGAGCAGGGACAGCACACCCTCTGTGACGACGAGAAGGCAGACCCGGACAGAGGTCCCGCCCGCCACGACGGGGCATGCTGCTGGGCCTTAAGCTTCAGGTCAGGGCTCTCCTTCTGGAGTCTTTGACCCGGGCCCAGGGGGAGGCTGCGGCTGGGATGACGGCGGGTCGGGGCACCCAGTCCCCAGGAGCACGCAGGGCCTCCCCGTGCCCAGGCGCAGGGGTGTGGCTCCCACAGACCCGGTCCTCTCAGGGGCGCCCGTCACCTGAGGGCCGGGGCCGCGCTCCCTGTGGACAGGTGGGAGCCGCGTGGGCACAGGGCACAGGGCAGCTCAGTGCCTCCTCTGCAGCAGTGCCTCTGACTCTGACTTTCACAGGACACGCGTGGGACGCGTAAGGCCCTCAGGGTCCACAGGGGACCTGGTGGTGGCTTCCCCAGGATGTGCCCGGGCCTTACGACGCCTCAGAGAATGTGCCGAGGTCACCCCCTCTCTGGAGACAGAGATGGGACCCTGGGAGCCCACCGCCCGCGACCTATACGTGACGTGGGCACAGGACCCTGCATCGAGCAGCACTGGCTCTCATCCTGCCTCCTGCTCGCTCGCTGCCCAGGCTCTCACGGGCCCCCCTCCCCAACTGTCGGATGGGGCGACAAGGTCTGCACCCCAGAGCCCTGAGCGGATTCCGAGAGAAGCGTGGGGCTGGGCGGTCAGCCCAGGCCTGGCTGCTGCCGCCTGCATGGGCCACCGGCCTCGAGCCCACCACTGTCCTGTGGGTTTCAACACGTGTGGCTGGGCCAGGGTGTGGCACACGGGGTGTGCCAGCTTTGCTGCAGCCCATGGGGTCTTTAGCAGCGGCCACGTGGGATCTGGTTCCCTGACCAGGGATCAAACCCCGGCCCCACACTGGGAGCAGAGTCTGAGCCGCAGGACCAGCAGGGCCGTGCCCACTGTCCTGCTTACGGGAGCGGGGAGCACCTGCCCCTGCGTCCAGAAGGGACGGCCCTCCCCGCCCGCCCCCAGCAGGGTGGGCTGAACGAACCCCCACTGCCCGGTGAGGAAGTCCATCTGACGGCCCCTCGTGTGTGGCCCCTGGGCTGGGGGGGCTCAACGCCCTCCCTGGAGTGACAGGGCAGCAGCTCCGGGCCCCCACAGGTCGAGGACCCTCCACCGGCTCGGGGAGCTGACTGCAACACACCAGTCTCCTCTCTGGACAGCGAGTGTGGCCCGGCCGGTGTCCAGAGGGCTCTGCCGTGGGCCATGCTGAATGCCCACGGCCCAGCGGCTGAGACCCCGCTTTTTGCCAACAGCCCAGGTCAGTATTCCTCTGTGGATGCTGGAATCAGAAGCTGGACTTCAGGGCACAGGAGCCGGGAAGTGAAACGGCACAAGGCCACCTTCAGCAGGGGAGAACCAGCCAGAGGCGGGTGCCGGCCACCCACACCCGCTCAGCACACCTGGGGCTGCCGTTTCCACCCGAGGGCGAGGGAGCTCACGCTGCAGGCCCGGGGACCCTGGCTGGATGGCTGAGCGTCGCAGGAGCCGCACGTGGCCATGGCCAGAAACCTCACAGGGACAGCCACCCGCCGGACGGTCCTGGCGCCAGGGTGGCCCTTCACAGTGGCATTTACAGGCAGTCCTGCCTCTGGGCACTCGGCACCCCTGAATCATTTCACCCACCCACCCAGCATCGCCCATGGAACCACCAGGCTGGCTGACCACCGGGCTCCCTGGTCTGGCGCTCTGCACACAGAGGTGCCAGGCAGTGCCACCTCCCTCGGGCTGCAATCCTCACCCTCTGCTGCTCCCAGTCCCGTGTTCCCGGGTTACACCCACAGCATGTCACCGCCCTCGGAGCCTTTAAGGCTGTCCTGGGAGTACAGAGTGGCCCTGGGGAGGGCCCGAGCCTCTCCTGATGGGCCAGCCCACATGCTGAGCTAGAAGGGTGGCCAGGGGCCTCAGCCTGTTTCGGGGTCACGAGTGAACCACAAGCTGAGGCCCCCTGGGGACAGAAGCCCCTATTTTGTGCGGGGACTGGGAAGGCAGAAGAGTCAGTCAGACCCACTGCCTCCTCACGCTGTGTGGCTCCAGGCACAGGACTGCCCTCTCTGGTGCAGCTTCCTCCCCCGTGACATGGGACAGCCTGTCCCCCGTGTGGGGCTGTGACGTCACGGACGACAGGAGGAAAAGCCCCAAGCCCCAGGCTGGCTCACAGTCGGGCTCCCCTCTCAGCCCTGGAATCCCACAGGGGCCAGGGGCACTCGGAGCCCCTGCCCCACGGAGGGGTCACTTGGGGGGTAGGTCCTCCGTCCAGAGACAGTTTTGTCCTCTGGAAGCTCCTGGCCCACGGAGGCCGGCGGAGCCTGCTGGCACCAGCACGAGGCCCAGCGGGGTGCCGGGAGGCTCACCCCGCCCCACCCCAGCCCCCGAGCATCCCTGGATACTGGCACACTCCTGCGTCCATCCACAGGGGCCGGGGCCACGGGCCTCCATCTCAGCTCTGTCCTTGTCACCCTGGACAGGCCCCTCTGCCTCCCCGGGCCTCCATCTCCTTGTCTGTGACAAAGGGGCAGCGATGTGGTGCTCCCCTCCTAGGATTTACCCGGAGACTAGAGACTGCGCACAGAGTGTGCTCGCCCACTGTGGGGCTCAGCGGACGGCGGTGCCCACTGCTGACCCTCCATATGATTTCCAGGCCACAGACGGCCACCCTGGTGCCTGCAGCCTCTTGTCTGACAGCTGTCGGACCCGCCAGGGCTGGGCCTGAGTGGACAGAGCTGTGGGCAGGCCCTGGAGCGGGAGGCTCTGAGCCGCCAGCAGGAACTCCCCCGTCGGCCAAACTGAGGGCCCAGACCCACGGCACACAGTGCCCCCGGGGGGCTCAGCCCTGCCTTGTGCACGCGCGCCTGCAGCATCCCACCTGACCCCTCTCAGAGGTCACGTGTGGGAGAACGTCCTTCCTGGAAACGCTGAGTGCTATCGAACCGCGGGGCGGAGGTGCCGCGGGCACCCTGGGTGGCGCTGTGCCAGGACTCAAGCCCTCGGAGGGGCCTGAGACACGGCGGGAGGGGTCAGAAGTTGGCAGGCGAGCCTGCAGGCCATGTCCTCCAGCACCACCCCACCAGGGGGGCTCCCAGATGCACAGACCCTGGGTGTGTGCCCCACTCTGCCGCCCCACTGTGGCCAAGACAGCTCCAGGAGGGCCTCAGGGGGCTGACGGCTCCCAGGGCAGGCAGTGTGGGCAGGGTGCCGGTGAGCGCAGGCTTCTAAGACAGCATCTGGGGGCAGAGGTGCGAGTCCGGGGGAGAAGCCGAGGCTCTAGAGCCAATCAGGGCCGCAGAGAACCTTCTGGGCTGTGAAGCCTGGCCTCTTGAGGCCTCCTTTCTGTATCTTCAGAAGCAGCCATTTACACCTACCGTCCAAAGCTGTTGTCTGTCTGAGCAAACGAATGTGGTGTTCCCGAGAGCCTGGCAGGCACACGGTGGATCCACACCGAAGGCTGCGGGCAACAGCAGACTCGTCACCGAGTTGGTCTGGCAGGGGAGGCCAGCCTCTCCCAGGCTCGCACCTTGATGGTACCTGGAACAGCAGAGTAAGCCCGGTTCTAGCGAGACAGCAAAGCACAGTCCCGCACGTCCTAGATTCCTTCCAGGCTTCAGACTCAGAACACCATGAACACACGTTCAGGCGTCAGGATGGGCTCTGCTAGGAGCCACGGCCCTGCCACCTTGGTGGTGGTGGGGGTGCACCCCATGTCAGAGCATCCCCTCCCAGCAAGTTGCCTCCGCTCCTTTTAAATGGACAGGAGGCGCCGGGACGACGGTGCTGCCCCCACCATGACCACCGGTGCCCCGGGGAACGTTTTCCTTTGAGGGAGAACACACAGGGAGAATCTCGGCGGGTCAGTTTCACTCCAGTGGTTGATTTCGTAATTTAAAAGAATTTTTTCTTCAGTTACAAAAGGAATAGGTGCTCACGAAACACGATTCTGGGAAACAAAGGAGAAAGAGGCAGCGAGCATTTTGCGTCCTCCGTGAACCCAGCCACGGCAGGCCTCGCCGACCCTGAGGACCCGCAGCCATTCTGAGGCACACGCATGTGGCCATAAACCCTGGTGGGCCCCGCGACAGGCCGTGGAGCCTGCCCCCCGTGACCTCGTCACGGCTGCTCAACCCACACAGCCAAGCCCAGGAGGACGGCTGGGCCCGTTTCTCACCTTTGTAAGAGACGTGAGGATGGATACCTCTTATCTTTATGCATAAACCTTTCCTTGCTCCCCCGGGGAGACCCCTAGAGGTGGGGTCCCAGCTCAAAGCCCAGGGCACTCTCACATGTCTGAGGTAGCTACCCCAAATCTGGCCCCTCAGAACCTTCCAGAGCCCCACCCGATGTCACAGGTGCAGGTCAAAACGATGCGGCATCGGGGAGAAACAGGCCCACCGCGGGGCAGGGACCGGCCCACGACCTCGCCGCAGGCCGCCGACAGAGCCGGGAGGCCGCTGGGCCCTGCCCGCCGGGCAGTGTCTCCCCAAGGCGCGCTTTTATTTTTAATTTCCTTTTTAAAATATATTTTATTTTGTATTTATTTGGCTGAGCTGTGCAGCACGTGGGGATCTGGTTCCCTGACCAGGGATCAAACCCGCACTTCCTGCACGGGAGCACGGAGTCTTAAGCCCTGGACCACCAGGGAAGCCCCCCAAGGCACACCTTTAAATGGCCCGAACGGAAGCTGCCCCAGACCCTCCGCAGCTGGACAAAGATGCCCCAGAAGGGTGCCGGGCACTGACACCCGCGTTCACGACGACTCATGGAGGTGAACAGTGGTAATGACGGGCGGTGGCACTTTCCCCCCGAGGAGCAGCAAGCCCAGGGCTGACCTGTCAGGAACCAGCCGCTGCAGGGAGAGGGGAGGCCAGAGGGTCCTGCACCTTGTCATCACCCCCTGGAGGGGACCCTGGGAGCTGTGACAATGTAGGGGCAGGAGCGGGTAGGAGATCTGTGAGTCAGAAGTATCTTCACTTAGAATGTACGGAGGGCCCCCTGCCCATGACACCCAACGGATTGATGGATCCTGCCTCTTACACCCAGTGATGGGTGAGGAATGGGCCCCACGGCGCCCGCGGGCAGCTGGACTCGCCGTTCTTCCTGGCCGGGACCCCTGGAGGCCACGTGGTCCTCCCACAGCCTGGCATCCCCCGCCGTCCGCACTCTCAGGCTGCTCCTCGGGCATCACTGCACCGTTTGTGACGAGGTGTGGCTCCACGGGTCCCAGATTCATCCTAAAAGGGAATGTGGCTGGTGGAGGCGGAAAAAGAAATAAACTCTCTCGCTTCTCCAGGAGCCTGGCCTCCCGGCCGCCACGGTGACCTGCTGGCTTGTGCCTGGTGCAGAGCCTGGGCAGTCGGCACTCGGCCTTCTCTTCTTCCGTTTTGGTCTCCGGATTCCATTTCATTCATTCATGAAACATTCCCCAAGAGCCTGCTCCGTGCCAGGCTGGTGATTTTGGCCCGTCCTTCCCGAAGCGCCCAGTCTCCCAGGGCAAGGCGTCTGTGGGCAGTGGGCATGTGGAGAGCAGGGAGGGCTTCCAGGAGGAGGCAATTCTGCACCGCAGTCTGGAGAGGTGGGGGATGACGCTGTGGAGGGGGCAGAACAGGTTGCTGGGGGCCTCTCGAGTCCCACCAACGGGACACTGGACTGCAGCCAGGAGCTGGACGCAAGCCTGCGGGATGGGCACCGGGGCAGAGGCCCGCGCTGCAACGGCCTGCTCCTGGGTGGGCAAGACAATGGACGCCGTCTTGCGGCAGGGAGGAGGGTGTCTGGGAAATGCTGGACGCCAGCAGAGCTGGAAGGGCAGTCCGGGTGTGGTGGGAAGGGGAGCTGAGGATGACAGGGGCAGGGCAGCAGCTGCAGGGATATCCCCCAGGAATTTTAGGAGGGAGAGGAGACGGGTGTGGTCACAGCAGAGGAAAGTCCCCATGGAAGCCACCCAAGGTCAGGCCCAACATGGCGCCCCGTCCAGGCAGCCCGGCGTCTCTCGTCTAGTTATAGAGCAGTCCCAGATCCACGCCAGGAAATGCACCTTCTTTCTTCTGCCCGACACTGTGGTCTTGGCTGTCCCCCTCCCATGGGCCTTCCCTACTCTGACCAGCCACCTTTCTGATGGGCCACCTCCCAGACCCCGAACGCAGCTGTGGGCAGAGTGTCGGCTCTGAGGTCTAGGACACTGGCTGGTCTGGCTCGGGTGCCACCATCTAGCTCTGCAATGAGGGCTCAGCCTCCAGCACTCAGTTCTCTGGCTGGTGGCACATCAAGGTTCCGTGAGGTCGCCCCGATAACCGATATCAGGGCCTGGCACACAGAGGGGCTTCGCGCATGGGTGCTCAGCGGCGTCTGGGGGTCTCCGGGCTTGGGGGGGGCTGAGACGGGAGATGGCAGTGCGGCCAGCCAGGGGAGCCCGCCGCCCGCCGTGAATCACCGCGCCAGGCTTTATAATTATCTGGGCACTTAGGCTCTTTTTCTTTTCCTCCCACTTCCCTGGGGAAATTCCCTTCATTTCCTCCATCATCTCTGGCTCCCTGTGTGTCTAAATCAACCTAACCCCGGGCAGCAGGCTGCTCCTCCAAGCTCTCGCCCTCGGCCTACTTTACTGGTGAGGGCGGGCTGCGGTGCCAAGAGGCAGGGGCTACTGGGGTGCCATCTTTGCTCAAACTGAAGCTCCATTCCTGCCCTGGACAGAAAACCGAAGGCGCCACCCCCTCCCCTTAAGCTGCAGCGACTGCGTCCCCGGGGCCCATGGGCTGCTGCTCCCATCGCCACGATCTGTCGGCAAACCCAGGCAGCCTCGGGCAGGGGCTTCCACGGTCCCTCGGCTCAGAAGACGACGAGGAAACACTGACGTGCGGGCAACGGGTTCTGGCAGCGGGTTCCAGGTGACCTCGAGGAGGTCGGGCTGTCCCCACTCTCTGTGAAGCCGCGCTGGGGGAGGGTCAGCCCCTCCGTGGGTCTCGAACAGCCTGCTCGTTCTTGGCGAGGGTGTGGGGTGGGTGCTGTTCTGATGCCACCTCCTGCGCGCATCCAGCCCTGACCCCGATTCTCACCAAACTTCCAAACGACCCCAGCACGTGGCTGTTGTGTGTGTTCAGTCGCTCAGTCGTGTCCGACTCTGTGACCCTATCGACCGTAGCCTGCTGGGTTCCTCTGTCCATGGAATTCTCCAGGCAAGAATACTTGGGTTGCCATTCCCGTCACCAGGGCATCTTTCCGACCCAGGGATCGAACCTGTGTCTCCTGCGTTGCAGGCGGATTCTTCACCACTGAGCCAGCAGGGAAGCCCAACCCCTAAGTAACTTAAATATGTATTCATTGTTTTAACACTATCCTTGAGAAGTAGAGAAGGGGGATAAAAAAAGAAGCAAATGTAGGAAAAAATATGGGAAACCTATTGAAAATCTGTCCATTTTACAGATGGGGACACAGAGGCCCAGGGGGCAAAGCAGTCTGCTCAGACCACCCAGAAACCGCTCCCTGCCGCCCTCAAGACTCTGCTCCCCATCATGAGCTGAAAAGTCTCCCCGGTAGAGCAGTGAGCAGGACCAAGCAGGGGCCAGCCCCTGAGGCACCTGTGACATGTCACAAGAAGTGAGTGGGCACTGAGGGGTCTCATGGGAGGAGCCAAAGCACCCATTGGGCAGGGTGGGCAGAAATGTCCCCAAGACGTCACCCACCGTCTCCTGTGAGAGGAGGAGGTGAGGAGGCCAGGGCCTCCACCAGGGCACCGAGCGGGGCCTGGGGCAGCAGCCACGGAGCAGCCCTGGGCGAGCTCTTCACAGGTACCCAAGCATCGCCGCTCTCCCGGGCTCCTCACCGGGCTCCCTGGAGGAAGAGCCGGCTGGGTTTCTTTATAAAGCTGGATCGCATTTTCTGCCCACATTTCTGACCTCCGGAAACCTCTCGGGTAGTTTTCTAGAGCCCTCTGGATTCCACCGGGGGCACGATGCATGCCTCTGCTCACTGCGTTCACAGCCAGGCCGCTAGGCACCAGGCAGATGCCAGGAGGAGCCTAGCGGGCACAGCTGCACAGGCCCCTGGCCGCCCGCAGCCCAGCTGGGCCTCCCTGTCATGGGTCCGTGGGCTCCGGCTGGCTCTCGGTCTCTCAAATTTGATCTCTGGTCAAATTCCATGGCTCTTTCCTTTTAAAAAAAAAATAAATAAATAAAACCCCTCTTTGAAAACAAACAAAAATCCCAGAACAGACTCCAGAAACGCTGGCCTTGCCGCAGCTTCATTTTCTCATTCTTTCTCTTTCGTTTTTGGCATCACAAGGACTGGAGGACAGTTCACCCCCGTCACTTCACAGAGGGGCAAACTGAGGCCCAGAGGGGCAAAGGGGCCCCTTCGAGGTCCCCCGGTGACTCCCTGGCACAGCTGGGGCGGGAACTGGGGGTACCCGACTCAGGTCCAGAGTCTGAGCCCCGGCAGCTGCTGGCCCCGTGGGAGAGGTGGTGGGTCTGAGCCTGTTAGGACGAGAGCCGCCGCGGCCCTGGGCAGGGCTCCGGGCACTCACCCTGAGGAGGGATGCCCGCCTGGACGGGCAGGCCCGGGCCACCGGGCCTCTTGGCACAGGAGAGGCCAGCACTCAGTAAATGTGGGAAGAAGCCCCTGCCGGGGTGAGGGGGAGCCCCGAGGAAAGCAGGCTGGCTCTAATGGAAACCAGTCCGAGGGCCAAAGGCAGCAGGACCCCCGCCCCCCGGTTTCCATGGGGACGGAGCCGGGAGGTGGAGTCCTGGCAGGCTCGCCGCAGCAGATGTGGCCTGTGCAGGGCTGGCGCGGGGCGGCGGGAGGGGCGGCACTGGGCGGCAGGGCCCTGGGACGTGGCAGGCCCAGGCCGGACTCGCGCACAAGCCCGAGGCCACGGGTCTGCCACCTCCAGGAGGCCACCCAGATTCCCCCCACCCCGGGGCACTCGCACTGGCCACTCCAGCCTAAGTTTCTGCTCCCCGCCTGGCTGGGCCCAGCCCCATCCTGCACCATCTCAGCCCTGGCCTCGCGGAGGGCGCCCGTGCTTGCTGGGACACGGGAGACATAGGAGCTGGGGACAGACCCCCGGGCGTGGCTCCAGCCCCTCCAGCCAGTGAGTGGGTGCTCCACAAGGCCTGCTCCACCTGGTCCCTGGACGGTGCCGCTGGTCCCCTTCCTGAGCCTCGAGCTGACCCCGACTGCTCTGCTGGGTGCCCTGGAGAATCAAGTGGGTGCTGAGCCGCCCAGGGACACAAGGAAGCTGCGGGGTCACTGGCAGAGCACTGGGGAGGTGGCCACTCGAACGGGGACTGAGTAACAGGGTCTCTGACACCAGATGGAGCCCCTGTTCACTTGCAGAGAGATGGTTTCCCTGAGCTCATCCCCCCCACCCCCGCACTTGGCGCTCTCCAGCAAGAGCCCTTCACACTGGGACCCAGGGCAAGCCGTGGGGCATGCAGGCCCCAGCTGTGCCAGTGACACCCTGCTACTGACCGACCTGGGAACCCCAAGATCAGGTGGGCACGTCTCCACGGGAGAGACTCAGGGTCCCTCACACGTCCAGTGGTGCCTGCAACAAGCCCCACGGAGAAAAACCCCAGGCTCCTGGTCTACACCACCGGCTCCCGGCATGATGGAAGGGTCTGGGCTTGGCACAGAGCAGAAAAGACCATCTTGAGAATGCTGGAACCTGCAAAATGGTCTTGCCTGTTTGGGGGTTTTACAGCATCTCCCAAAGGTTCGACTTGCAGTTGTCTGATCACCTCGGCCTACAGCCTCACTCTTTCCCGCTCTGGGCTGGGGGGACACCAAGATAAAGGGTGACCATGGCTCCCTTCCTCCCACCCCTCGCTGACACGCCGTGCGTCGTCCACGCCGGGCCAGCAAACGACAGAGGCCTGGAGCCTCATCCAGCCGGGCGCTCGGGGGCGGCGGCAGTCCAACCCGTGGGCCTGAGATCCTAGAGAAACGGCAGCTCAGGCAGAGACAGGCCAAGGGCTCCCAGATCTGCCACCGTCATATGGTCCCCAGGAGGGGAAAAACAGAGGCAAACCCCGACTCTCCCTGGGGCAGGCCAGGGGACAGGACCTCCTGGTGACCGGCGTCCAGGGAGAGCCCCCCAAGGTCGGCACCCATGAAGGGGACCCCGTGCCTGGCTGTCCCCAGCTGGCCAGGGGTGATGCTGGGTCCCGCACTCAGGGACCCGGGTTTGAGGGCAGGCTCTGTTGCCTGCTAGCCGTGTGACTCTGGGCACGTTACTTGGCCTCAGTGAGCCTCAAGTTTTCTCAGAGAACCGTTAACAGCCACCTTCCACGAGGGCAGGGAGGGGGGCATCCTGGCTGTGCCCTCTCCTGCCACCAGAACAGCACTAGCCCCTGCTGGCTCTGATCAGATGTTGAAACAAGATGAAATCGAACAGATTCCATTTAAAAATAGATGTTTAGAAGAACGGATTAAAGTCCTCGGCCCTAGGGAGTTCCCTGGTGGTCCAGCGGTTAGGATTCCATACCCCATGGTGGGGGACATGGGTTCAATCCCTAGTTGGGAAACTAAGATCCCGTAAGCTGGGCGGAGTGGCCAAAAAAATACTGAATTTTTTTTTTTTTTTTAAAGAAACAAGGACTTGACCTTGGGCCTGGCACTCAGTAGGTCCATGAAGGTCAGCTCCCCCAACCCTAGGGAGCTCACTCTTATTTGCCAACTCAGACATGTGCTGGCCTCTCATGTCGGGGAGACAAGGGTGGATCCCGACCCTCAAGGCAGAGGATCTCTGCCACTCGAGTCCCCCCTCCACGGGTCCTGCCCCAGCCTGCCTCGCTCACCCTCCCCGGCAGCTGGATGTACCTGACCTTCGTGGCACGGCCGAGGCGGTGGGCCATGGTGGCGGGCCAGGCTGCCAGGGCCGGGAGCCACTACCCAGAGGCTTCTTCGCTGGGCCTCCCGTGGGCACTGGTCACAGGCCGGGCAGGAATACCAGGACCGGAGCAGAGCCCTCGAAGCTCACGCACCCATCCACCATCAGGGCCGAGAGTCTCCCAAGGGCTGGTGCAGGGCGACTTACGAGTGCGTGTTCACAGCGACAAGGGCGCCGGCTGAGGGCACCCTGTCCACACCGCCGAGCACCCACCACGGCCGCTGGAGGCCTCCGGCGCCACGTCGGGGGCGCTGCTGCCTGGACCCGGCACGGTGGGCCCAGGTGCGACTCCTCGTCCCTTCGAGTTCAAGGAAGCAGCACGCCCGGGAGGCTCGGGTGGGCGGGAGTGGCGGGAACTGTCCGCCCGCCTCTGGGATCCCTCCACCCACGGCAGCCGGAAGCGCGGGCACACCCACCGCAGGAATCCCGGGGCAGGGCCAGCGCCCAGGAAACTGGGCCAGAGGTTCCTGTGCGCACTGCAGCAGCCGGACCCCCAGAGTCAACCTGCTCCCAGCTCCCTTCAAGGCCCCAGAGAGTCACAGGGACCAGAGGCGAACCTCCCCAAAACCTGCTCCCATTCACGGCAGGTGACATGGCCTGCTTCCACAAGAAGCCTGTGGGTAGGACATACCCTCTGCCTCCAGGTGGGGAAACTGAGGTTGAGAGGGGCAGGTGGCTCCCCAAGCAGCCAGGCCCCACGCTCCTCCCGCGAGGCCGCAGCCTGGGATGAAGCAAGTTGGCCGCAGCTTCCAGGCAAGACCCCCACTTGCTACCTCTGACCACGCCCCCAGGCCAACGCTGTCTCCCCCACTTCAGATATAAGAGAATGGAGGCCTGGCCGCGAGAACCGTTCTTATTGAGGCCTTTTCTACTTGAAGGCAGGCTGGGGGTTCACAGCATCTCATCAGATCCTGCCCCCAGTCCCCGCTGTGTTCCTGGTGGGGAAACAGTTCGCCTGGGCTCCCGGGTGTGCGCTCAGGGCCCAGAGCCTGGCACACAGGTGTGTGCACACACAGGAACACACGCACACACATGCAGACCTGCACAGAAGGCCGGCCCTGCCACCCGCTTCCGGGAGGAGGGGGCTGGCTGCAGGACGCGCGCCCCCCGGGCCACCCGGCCGCTCCCGCCCTCGCATGCCTTCCCGGGCCCCGTCCTGGGCCTGCCCCGCCGCCATTTCCTCTCCTGGGCTGGAGGCCCATGCCAGTCCTCCGGGTCTGCAAATGGCCGGCGTCCGGAACGGCCTGCGGCTGCGAGGAGACTGTGGGTGCCTGACCCGGGCCCAGAGCGCAGCCACGGGCCTTCCTTCACTCGCTAGTGCCTGGCACCTGGGGCCTGTCCACCCAGCACCAGAAGAACAACCCACCCACTGGGCAGCAAACGCCCAGCCAGGCGTCTTCCGGGGTGGCCCAGAGACCTGGACCCCCCGTGTATGCACGCACGTTACAGCACCACCGAGCACGCACACACAGGCCAAGGGACACGGATGTTCACACCATCACTTAACGCAGAAGGCACGCAGGCTTTGGAGGCCTGCAGGCCTGTGTTCACATCCACCCGAACGCACATTATCCAGCTGAACCTCTAAGGCTCATCCCCTGCAGAAATGACCCCACTGTGCAGGCACTTCTGAGACTCAGAAACAAACCAAGGACGAACAGGACATATGAGGTGCTCTCTGTGAAAAGTGTTGAGGCAAGTGCTGTATCTGTATTACTGTGAGGCAGGGACACTTACTGCTCCCATTTTACAGATGAGGAAACTGAGGCCACAAAAAGGGGAAATAACTCACCCTTGACCTTGATCAGCAGAGCCAGAAAATCAAAAGGACTCAACTTGAACCCTGGCCATGAGTTCCGAGGCTCATGGTCTCCGCCACCCTCCTCTTCCAGACGGGAAGAAGCCTGGCGTGGAGCACGAGGCGGAGCATCGTCATGGCGACCATGCCTACTACCACCGTCCATGCTCTGACACCATCCCTCTGAGGCTCTGACCCTGGTATCAGGATGTCTCGTTGGGCCTCATCTTTGAGAGCCCCAGACCAGCGCCACATCCATGGTGGCTGATGCTAAACCCAGTTCTGATGCCCTCTGCAAAGACCACCAAGGGAAAGGACAAAGTGGTTAAAAAAATGACCCCGAGCGTGCAGCTGCTGCAGAAAGCAGCTCCCAACCCACTCTGGTAAACATCATCAACATCTCACTTTTCCTATTATCCCCCCACATCTCCGCCAACAGGTATGTTCCTTCAAACAAACAAGCCACAACAAAGCCCTTCTGCTGACCCACGGAACGGCGTCAGGAGCGTTCGGGACACGGCAGAGGGAGCACCCGGATCTCACCAAGCACAGCACGCACTTGGGCGAGCTGCTCTCGGCCAGGAAGAGCCTCCGAGGCTGCAGCGCCCGAGTCCGGAATTCAGACTCGCAGAAGCGAGCATTTAAAGATAAGGAGAAGCTGGAGAAAAAGAGCCCTCAGAACCGATTACATCATAATGCGAGCAAATTCACAAAATAAACAGTTATCATCATTTGCAAATTATCATGGCTGTAAAACCGCTCTGCCCTCACGTGTGCTGATATGGACCAATAAATTCTGCACTTTATCTTGGTTAGATAATTTTTTTGTAAGTTTACAGCTACTCTTTGTAGCTAACCTGTTGAATTTTTTTTTAGCTTGGATTTAGATGTATCTTTAGACCACGTGAAATAGTTATCATCTGGTTTTTCAGAAGCTTCTCAAAATAATTTTTATGAATGTCTACATAGAACAGTGAAAGGTTTAATTTTTTTTATATAGAAATTATAAAGATGTTAAAATCAAAAGTCCCAAACCCCATCATTTTTAATATAAATTACTGTTAGTCTATTCATGATGCAAAAGATAACAATTGGTAATTAAAACATCTGAGGTCCTTTGACATAGGGTATTTGGAGTCTTAAAAAGGTGCAGATGAAGAGCAAATTTTAAATTAAATTTTAATAAGACGATGGTTGTTCTGCTACCAAATGTTTCAGGGGATCAGAAGATCATTTAATAAGACTGCTTTGATGTACAAAGGCAACTTGTTTATTTTGACCTCAGTTCTTCGAAATTGTCGACTCCACAATTGAAATATGCTGTGTGTTCCAACAAGGACCCGGCAGTCATAATGACAGACCAGCCCATCTGTGCTGTGAGAATGTATAATTTCAGTCTATAGTGGAATTTATATAGAAGCGATGATGTGAAAACTGCTATGTGCGGTACTTTCTTAAAAAAAAAATACTGCTGAGGAGTACTGGGTGCCATGGAGAATGCTGATATTTTCGCCTGATTAAAACAACAACAACAACAAAAGATTCTGTGGAAATTTACTGACTTGGGAGAGGTACAGTGTGATTCCCCAAATTAAAAAATGAAGATGATAATTGATCACATATTACTATCCCAACTATACAAGGTGTAGGCTGGAAAATGTGTTATTCATATACATTAAAACCATTAGATGAACATAATCTCGGTGGAAAATACCACTTTAGAATGAAAATGCTCATTTATGAAAATTAATTGATTTTATGCTACTTGCGCTACCTTGTCCAAAAAGAAGATGAGTTAATGCTCAGGAAATTTGACTATCACTCTAGGATTTAGAATTAAAGGCCTATTCATCTACATTTAATTACAAGAAAGTTATAATTTTATCATATAAAATTTTTTTAAAATGAGGAATGGGCAGCTATTAAAAGCATAAATTCTTTAAGAATGATCAACCTTCCTCTCCAGTAACCCCCAGCCACCCTCTCTGGACTGTGGACTCTCCTGCCTCTAGAATTTGTTGCCGTTTTTCCCCGATTACTTTCGTTTTGTCACCCGTGTTTCATTTGGTGCTGGCTAAATATTTGGGTGGAATGATCTTCCAGCTTCCAGCAGCAGAATGTGGCTGTCACCATCAGGAAAATGTTTTAATTATCTCTGCTCCGTGCGCCTGTCTCTGCAGCCCCAAATCCTCCAGGAGCGACTGCTGTCGGATCTCAGAACAAAAGCAGCCGCAGACGCTTCTCGCGTGTGCCGAGCTCCGTTCAGTATTTGGTGGTGTCTGCTCCAGCCGGCTGCTCAGGCCTGCACGAACAGGACCCCCACGCCTCGGAACCAGGAAAACAAAAACGCATTCACGTGGGAATTTTCCTCTCGGTTGCAATTTAGAACTTTCGGGGCCTGATTTTCCATTTTCCATAAATCAAGACCCTGGCTGCTGCCCCTCCAACGTGGGGAAACCAGGCTGTGTCTGCGGGCGCTTTGTCAGCCTGCCAGAGAGTGGAGGCAAGCTCAGAGCTGAACTCGGCAAAGCCCACCTTCTAAATGGAAAGGTTCCGGGCCCGACGGATAGACTCCGATGGCCACAGGGCCAAGCTCCTGGATGGCAGGGCCAGCGTGGTCCGGGAGCTCAGAGGCCTTCCAGGTCTCACTCCCCATCCTGCTGGCCAGGGCTCAGACCCCAGACAGTCAGGATGTCTCGGTCACAGCTCTGCCAGTTGGGGACCAGGGCAGGATCGGGGCACAGGCAGGCCCTGGGATCACTCAGGGCCCCAGAGGGTCGACCGGGTGGACGGGCCCACGTGCGCCCCACGAGCCGTCCACGGGCAGGGTGGATAGGAGCCGGCATAGCAATGTTAGCTGGAAGCCCTGGCTTAAGTAAGTGCTTAGAAAACAAAGCCCAAAACAACCTACGAGATCTTCCCACACTAAGCTGAGAGCTGAAAACAGCTTCCTTTTCTTACCCTCCCCAAAAATAAAATAAAATAAAAGGGAGAAAGAAACTGGATCGCTAAACTGTGGATATGGCAGCATTAAAGACGCCGGACAAAATGAAAGGGCCTCTGTTTCTCAAGCAGAATCCAGCCTCCCGTGTGCCCGCCTGGCCCTGCCTTCTGAGGGGTTGGCTGGGGAGACCGTGGATGTTTCTGGTGTTTTTTCCCTTTGCCACTCCTGGTGTGGCCAAAAATTAAAATTATCAGAACAACAATAATGAGATCTCCCCCCTCCAAAAATAAAAATGACAATAAAACTGGTACAAGTGAGCATGAAAGAGTAAGGCCGTGCCTATTAATACCTCCCGAAACATTCGTTCAAATTATAATTGAACATGCAGCTACTGTGAAATAACAAACATTCATTTTTATTGTGATTTCAAACGCCCTGTAGCTTTGGATCTTAAAAATAAATGGGTTTGGCTTCTGCCTCTTCCCTGCAGTTTTTGGAAGGGCTTACTTCACTGAAGATGGTGGGGGTGGGGGGGGTGGGGATCTGAAATAGGATTTTGAATTTCGGGTAACCAATTAGAGAGAAGCAAACGTAGCAGGCACAAGATGGAGAGCCCCCAGCTCGTCTCCAGCGCGGAGAGGACTGAAGAGGAGGGAGACTTACCGGGCGCAGGAGGACGGAGAGCTGGTCCACAGCAAGGCAGTGAAGGCGGCGGCCGTCGCCCCAGCCAGGCCCCGCGGCAGGCAGAGAAGGGCCGGCCCGGGCGCCAGCCCTCGGGCGCCTCGGCTGTGGCCACCGGCGTCCACCGGTCCCCTCGGTCCCGGCCGGCGTGGCCGCGGCCTCGGCCACCCCGGCAACCCGGAGGCAGGCCGGCCAGGAGCCGAGGGCGCTGGGGAGGCCCCGCCGCCAGCCCAGGAGGGCGAGGAAAATGCTACTTTTGTCTCCTGCTCTCCTCTGGCACTGGCTGCCGGGGAGGGGGGGCCAGAGGCGGCCGCTGCGGCTCGGCCCCGCCCACCGGGAATTTTTGAAAGATGCTCGTGGGTGCTGGGAGGGTGGCAGACGTGGCAGCGGCGGGTGGGCCGGACCCCCAAACCCATCGCCGGCGGGAGGGGGCCGGGGCCGGCCCAGCGGGGGAGGAAGGGGGCGGCCGCGGCGTCTGGCCACTGCGAGGCCGGCCCGGGGAGGACGCGGGGGGCCGGGCTGGTCCGGGCGCCAGCCCTCCCCGTGGACAGGCGGCGCGGCCCCGGGCGCCATGTTGCGGGAGGCCCGCCTGGCTGGCCGGCTCGGGGGATAGAGGCCGCATTGTTCCCGGCCTGGGGGCAGGCGGCAGCCAGCACCCCGGCCAGGCTCCCCGGGGGCCCCCCAGAGCAAGCCCCCTCTAGCCGATGCCCTCGCAGCCGCACCACCGCCCCGAACCCCAGCTCTGGGTCCCAGCGGCCACCAAGCCCCAGGCAGGCCATGCAGCCCTTCCCAGCCTCAGTTTCCCCATCAGTACCCGGGCTGGGGTCTCGGCTCCGGCCACTTGGGGCTGCCGTGATGACACAGTGAGGAACGCTCAGCCTGGCCACGATGAGGGCCCGTCACCACACCCCACACCCCACCCAGACTGCCACAAACCCACGGGTCTCACCCGGGCAAATCCAGCACAGAGAGGTATGGCCACCCGGGCCGGGTCAGTGGGCCTGAGGCGCTAAGAGGGGCACTTCCACCTGGGGAGTTATCAGACCCTCAGGCCTCTTCTGTGGGCTCCGGGCCGTGACCGCGTGGCCGGCCGGTCCACCCGGTGTCTCCTTTGGGCCTTTCTGTGGCCCAGAACTGAGGCGATGACCACCTGGCTGTCCCCCCGCAGGGCGGGCCAGCAGGCTGTGTGTGTGGGCAGGGCCCCCAGGCAAGCAGAGCCAGCTCTGGGGGCAGAAGGGACGGCATGCAGGGACCGAGGCCAGGCCGCCACGGCCGGAGTTTGCTCAGGGGTCCCCGGGGCGGCTCCCCTGGCTTCCAGGCCTTTCCGTGGACCGAGCTCCTGCTGCACCCCGGCTGCCTGGAGTGTGTTTTAACACCGCTTTACAGTTGCATGAGACAGCCGTGCCCGGGGCACAGGCACAAGAAGGGGAGCGAGAGGGAAGTGGCGGGAGGAGCCCGCTAGTCCTTGGGCTCTGGGCTCACGCACATGGCCACGTGACCAGCTCACCAGCTGATGCCAGAGACAAAGCAGGTAGGATTCCAATGCCACGCGCCTGACCAGGAACGCCGGGAATTCCATTCCAGGAACCGCGTGGCATGGCTGCCAACAGCCTGGGCCCGGGAGGAGAGGGTCCCCCGTGCTCTGTGGGGGAAGCCACGGAAAACTGCAGGTGGGGGGGGGCCGCCCCAACAGGGCAGAGGAGGCAGAACCTGGGTTAGGGCGCCCCTCCCCCACTGGGCACACACAGCACCCCCAGAAGTGCCCAGCTGGCCACCCAGGAGATCAAGGCCTCCGTCCCCAAGGCCTGTGGGTCCGCATGGGGCTCAAGACCCAAGAGAGCAGCCAGGCCCGAGCCAGGCCCTTCCGGGAGGGATCCCAGTGCCACGAGGTTTGGCAACATCGCCGCCATGCTGGGGTCAGAATTATCCATAAGCCCTTCTCCTCCCGGGAGCCTGGGGAGGGCCCCGCAGGTGACATGCACGCCCTCGGGCATGCTCAGGACACACGTGTGGCCCTGCAGGCCAACACCTGCGTGTCCGATGCCTGCTCACGCCTGCGTGGAGCCCAGGGCTGTGACGTGATGTGCAGCCCACCAGAGCATCTCTCACAGTTAAAACATATGGAAGACAAGCCCTGGCTCCATCATTTCATTATAATTTAAAATGTAATTATAAAAGGCTGATTTGAATGTAAATATCGCTCTTAAACACATGAAAGGCGAATCTAGATTTAAGAGCCCCAAATCAGCAGGTAATATTTCAGCTAAACTTCCCAACCATCTCAAATCCTAGAATTTAAGGAAGGGTGATTCACCTAAAAACCTGGCCCCAGCGTCGGAAACCGAAGGCAGCAGAGACAACATGCTTCCCCCCACCCACCTTAAGGGGAAATTCCATTACTCCAAAAACAGAGAGAGAAACTTTGGGCTTTGCTCTGGAAGCCCCATGCACACATTTTCTAACCACAACTGCCAGGCTCATTTAGCGATAATAACCACCGCCCCTGCTGGCCACATCTCTGCTCAGAAAACCTCTTAGCCACTGATTCACAACAGTGGGCCCGGCCAGCAGATTTACCCATCCACAGGATTTCTGAGCCGTCCCTAAAGGCAAGACTCCTGAATCCAGAGTCTTGAAACAACACAATTCCATCCAAAATTTCACAGGAAGACTTTGCAGCCTTTTACTTGCAAAACCCTTCTCCAAAAAAAAAAAAAAAGTAAATAAAATCTGTGTTTTAGGGTTGTCCTGCCTCATGGGAAGGAGTTTCAGCCTTTTCCATTTTATCAACTCCAAGCATGGGCTTGGAGCCTATTATAGGTGCCCCCTGCCCCTGACCCCACCCCCACCCAAAGAGAACTCTTCATTACATTTGGGGGGGGGGGCGTTAATGCAGAAAGTGAAACAGACCCCATTTAAGAGGTTCCAGGATTTTTTTTTTTAAAGATGCAACAGTAGGTTTGTTTTGTTGCCTTTAAAAAAAAAAAAAAATCCTCATTTTTGAAGCCAGATAATATAATTTGCCAACACTCTTTTGGGTAAAGAGGAAACCCTGCTGCTTACCCTGATGGGGGCCACTCCCTCTCCTGCTCTTCACCCACCAGACCGAGCACCCCTTAAGCCAGTAGGGGTCTGGGCCAATGGCCCCCCACACCAGGAAAACTGGTGCCCCAGTGTTTCCGTCACAAGCCCCAGCCTGATCTGTTCCTCCCGGGGCCCCTCATATGAGCCTGGGATCCGGGCCTCGCTTCCCAGGCCACCTTCCTAGCTGCGGCGAAGCTGGACCTTGATCAGGAACCCGGGTCAGCAACATGAGCCCCACTTGAGCCGCAAGGCAGGGAAAGGGGAGGTGGCTCAAGAGCAGGCCTCCAAGTAAAAGTCTGTTTGTTCTGTTAGTTCAGAGAACATCCATCCAGCAGGAACCCTGGGCCAGGCCTGTCCAGTCGGGGAGGGTGTTGAGGGGCCTATGTGTGGCTTCGCCAATTCAGGCCAGACTCTCTGATAAGCTGCTGGCAGATTCCAAGTTCATCGGACAACGTGATTTGGGGAGAAGTAAGGGACGCTGGAGAATCACAAATACTGTCCAAGACTGGCTCTTGATGGCTTTCCTTTCACCCCCACCCCCGCAAGGACCCTTCTTCCTCCAGTCCACTTCCGTCCTGCGACCCACCCCCCAGCAGACAACGGCCAGCCAGGCCTGGCCCCAGCGAGGCTGCGTCCAGCCCACGGTCCAAAGCCTGGCTGCCTTTCCGCTATGTGCCAACAGGCCCCTGCAAGCGGCCTTTCAGAAGAAATCACAGAGGGGGAGAAAATAAACTTGTGAAAGTTTAAACGCCACTCAGTAAAGAAAGCCAGACATTCCCACTGAAATTCCCCAAGAATCACAGGTCAGGGGACACTTTTTTTTTCCTTTTCTGTACATCTCGTCCCTGACTGAGTTCTCAGGGCCTGCGATGCCGAGCCACCGGGACACCGGTCGGCCCTGAAAATAAATATTTCATATAAAAGGTCCATTGTCTTTGCTCAGAGACAATTGTTGCTTTTTCTCTCTTCTCGGCTCCGTAACATCAGCAAGCAGGGCCGATGCCATCTGGGGTTCTTTCTTGTTCCGACAAGATGTTTTGAGAAAGGGCAATCTTTCTGGGTCTTCCTGGATGATCAGCTAAGAGATAAAGCTCTCTTAAAGCAAGCATCTTCGTAAAGGCACGTTCGTATGGGGTCAAAGAACAATTAGCTTGTCAGAGTGATGAAGCCCCATCAAACTGCCAACCTGAACTGCAGACAAGGACGACCAGCGGCTGGCGTGGGCACCCTGGACGCCTGGGTCAGAACGTCTGCCCTTGTCTCTCCCTGGTCAGCCCCCCAGGGTCAGCTCCCTTGTGAGTGCCATCCTTGAGGACGTTCCACTCTTAAAAGGTGCCTAGGAAGGGGCACCTCCTCCGTGAGCACGTGCCTAAGCCAAGCCTCCATGACGAGGAGGGCGCTGGCTCGGGAGCTCCTGGTCGTCCACCTTGGAATCACCAAGGTTCACTTTCACTATGGGCGGGGGGGGGGGGGGTGTGTGTCGTGAACGCCCCGGTGTCCTTTCCAACGAAACCAAAACTAGCTTCCCTGTTTCTTAGAAGCTCAAAAATATAATAACAACTAGCAATAAAAATGGCGATTACCATTTACAACGAAGACAATTACAACGACAGCCATTTATGGCGTCCCTGTCACGTGCCCCAACTGGGGTTTGTAGAAATAACCTCGTCTAAACCTTCCCAAGGACCCTCCGAGGCCTGGGCTCTTATTCCTGTTCTAGAGCGTGGACTGCAGTCCCGGGAGGGGACAGGACTTGTCCAGGGCCCCACGGCGAGCCAGGGGCAGGGGGCTGGGTTGGAGCGGCCCGGCCGTGCCCGCACTTGGCAGGGTTACTGCAGAGGCGGCTCTGTGCTCTCTGAACACGCAGAAACGCCCTCCTGAGAACAGCCAGGCGTGCTGGTTTGAAGTTTCCTTGCCTGGTCCGTGGGGCTTCCTTCCTTCCCCGAGCGTTGTCCCTCACCGAGGGCACACGTCGGTCACCCTGGACACCAGGGAACACCTACCCACCCAGGCAGAGAGCCCATCAGGGTGGGCAGAGCCCTTGCGCCCCTCCCTGGGCCCCAAGGGACGCCTTCTCATCAGGCTTCGTCCATGCCAGGATGAAGATGGGAGCAAGTGAGACCCGTTCACGGCATCAAGCACAGCTGGGTGCAGACTCCAGGGACCCGAATGTCCCCCCTGTGGCAAAGCTTCCTGCTGGTCCTGCTGAGCAGAGCAGGATGCTGTCTGTACCTGTTTAGGCAGCAAGGAGACCTGACTGTGGGCGGGGGCTAGTCACCACCACTGCCCGTACTGGGCAGCCGGTGCCACCTGCACCCTGGAAACCCCCCGGGCCAGAATCGGGGGCCTCGAGTGGCCAGAGGTGGGGCATGGCAAAGACTCAGTGCGGTCCAGGGGGCACCCTGGGCCTGGCCCTGGTTGTAAACAAAAACAGGAGTGCCAGGGCCACCCTCCCGCCAGCCCACTGCAGTCCTTAAGACCCTGTCCCCTGCTTAGCACATTCTTCCCCTAAAACCCCACGAGAAAAACCAGGCAGGCGCCAGTTTCATTTTCCGAACTTTGTGTCACCTACACATCCTCAAAAATGCATTTTCTCTGGATGAGACCGCCCCATGTGGTGAGAAGACCGCCCCGCGTGGTGAGAAGACCTCCCCACATAGTAAGAAGCCCCTGGCCGGGACTCGGGTCTCCATGAAGAGTCTCCAGGGTGTCGGGCTGGCCCTAAGGACAAGGACGAAGGCAGGACAGGACGGCGTGGTGCCAAGGCAGGGCCTCCCTCCGTGGGGCCGGCCCGGCTGTTGGCTGTGGCCTCTCAGCCCCAGTGCATCCCCTGTGCTGGGGGCTCACGTGGGGCGGGCACTGGGCCCCTGGAGCTGGATGAACAGTAGCCCCCCGCTGAGTGGCCCTGAGGGTGCCTCCTCGGATGCTGAGGCCTCTCCGTGCTCCCAGTGTCTGGCCCGTGGGCTCTCAGAGGGAGCTACCAACGCCCCTTGTTTTGGGGTCTGCTTTAACCGCGGGGGATGCCCAACAGTCTGAGCAGAAAGCCACACCATGCTTGCCCATCCTGCGCTATACTACGGGTCATCTGTGGACCCAGGAAAATGTCTCCCGCATTTTACAAGCAAGGCCCCAGCGGAACCCGGGCTTTCTGTAATTACTAACCTGTCGCTGCCAACACCACGGCCAGCGTCAGCTCCTGGCCGGAGGGGCAAGCCACCCTCCATTTCTGAGATCAGTCCCCAGTGTCTCTCCCCGCGTTTCAAGGCTGCTAACTGCCTCTGATAAAGTCATAAAGACAAATTCAAAACAGGGCACTGGGGTAAAGGGCGATGGCCTAGCTATAAAGATGGCGAGGATGGCTCTACAGTGGTTCACAGAAGCAAGCCTTCAGCCTCAGGGCCAGGTGGGCAGGACCTTACTGAAACCGGCTCTTCGTTCCTCTGGGTTCTCCTCTCGGTTCTGGAAACCAGGCAGCCCTGGGAGAGGGAGGCATGAGGCAGGCCTGGGCTACGCAGGCCTCTGTCCACGTTCCCGGAAACACAGCCTCTGAGCGCCAGCTCACAGCGCTGGGGAGTTATGGAAACAGGCCCCCCCTCCCCATTATTTTGTGGTCAAAGCACCCCGCAAGGTTGTCCAAACCACATCAATAAGATGAGGCAGGGTAAAGGGGAAATCGCACCTGTGATACGATCATATTAAAAAGCGGGTTTAATCTCCCAGTTATGGGTTTCATTTTAACAGGGTAGGTAACACGCAAGCACAAACGTGCTTCTTAAAAATCCCAAACAGCTAAACCCAACGAACTAAAATAAAATGAACACAGTGCTGCCTACAGAGACGGCCGCGGCCTCTGAAGCCCAACTTTGAAGAAATTAATTTCAGCGTTACCTTAAAACCCTGTAATTACGGCAAACATGCATTCCTTCACCCCTTTCTTGCTCCCCACAAATCCCCCAGGGCTGTGGGCTGGGCCCGTGTGTGACCCATCTATAAAGAGGGATTTATTATGAAAAGTTATGAGTTATTTTTGTTTTATGCCACCATGAACAACAGCATGCACTCAGGGCTTTCACTTCAAGGGCCAGAGCGGCCAGTCCCAGGGCCGCCCTAAACAAGCTCTCCATAAACGCCTGACCAGCAGGGAGAAAATAAAACAAGAAGCAGCACTGATGGTTTAGGAAGTGAATGAAAGATTTCAGTTTTTCAAGAAAGGGCCGTGGCTTCCAAACAACCTTTCAGAACCCCTCTGATCTAAAAACTGTTGTTTTCTCTTTTCCTCGTGTTCTATTTAGGAGGCCTGCTATTTGACGTGTTCAACCAAATTCTCTCTGGCAAATGGCCGGCACACATCTGAGATTAAAAGCTGTATTTCACAAATTCCAAGTTCCAGAATTTTAACGACGGCCATGGAGTTGCTGCAAGCTGGGGCGGCTTCGGGTCCAAGATCAACCTTCCTTCCCAGGTCCCCGGGTCTGCGGAAGGCCTGCCCTACAAAAGGGCTCTTCTTAGAAATCTCTTCATCAATATTTAAATATTCACTAAGTAGCGAAAGTGAGAAATGCACTTACCGTCCTCAAGAGTCGCCTTGAACCCGATCGAGCCTGGGGCGCGCTGGTCTGCAGCTCTGCCCTTGCCGGAGGATCGCGCTCGGACGCAGCCGGCGCTGCGCTATCGCGCCCACGGCTGCACAGGCCCTGGCCCATCGGTCCGAGTTCTGGCTTCCAAAATGATTCTCCCCTTCACGCGGCGAAAGGGGCAAAGAGCAAAGCCATGCCATGTCCCACAACTCTTCCCAGGGCGGGACAGCTCCGGGACGGCGCGGGCGAAGCGCACGGCCAGGCCCCACTCCCTGGGTCCCGCACCGCGCTCCGACCGCGCCGCTCGTCCTCTTCTCGCTCCGACTTCCCCGGGTTGAACGATCGGACCAACCCGCAGAGTGACCCGCAGGACACGGTCTCCACGTCCGCGACCTGCGCCGCGAAGGACCTTTGTCCGGGGCGAAAACGAAAGCGCGCGGGGCCAGGGGCGCCCACGCCCTGCCGCGGAGGTCCGCGCCAGCGCGCCCCGCGACTTTCTCCAAGTTCACGTGCATCCCGGGGCGGGCGGGCGAGCGCCGTGGGCCCGAACTTCCAGCGCCCGGCCGTCGGGCGCGCTGCGGGGCGCGGGCGGTCACCGGACGGCCCGGGGCGCAGGCCCGGGGCACAATGGGAGCCGGCCGGCCAGCGGACCGGCGAGTGAGCGCGGGGACAGCGCGGGCTCGGCCTCCGCGCGGCCGCTCATCGAGCGCGGCCGGGGCGCCGAATGCCGCGGCGGCGGCGGCGGCGGCTGGGCACAGACGCGCCGCGCGCCCGGTGCATGCTAATGGCCGGCGGCCGCGCCATGAATTATTCAGCAGCGGCGCGGAGAGGGCGAGCGCGGCGCGGAGGGCGGCCCGGCCCGCGTGTCCCCCGCCGCCGCGAAGCCGCCGCGGCGACTTCCCAAACTTTCCCCGGTCGGCACCGAGGATGCGGCCCCCGCGGCGCCTCCGTCCCCGCCCGAGCGCGCCGGCCGCGCTTCCCCCGTTGCCGCCTATTTTATGTCTTTTGTCTCGGAGTTGGCACCTGTCCCAGAGAGCGCGTTTCCCTGCCCACCCCTTCGCCGCCGGATCAGGGCGGGGGAGGGGGTCCGGGGGACCTGGAGAGGAGGGGACGGGCGGGGGAAGCGAGGCGCCTACGGCCCCGCAGCCTGGGGGAAACCGCCCGGGGTGGGGGGGGCGGCCGTGCAGAGCTCCCGGGCGCCCCAGTTCCGCGGGGAGATCAGGGCTTCGGCTGTGCCCGGAATACCAACAAGGCCTCCCGGGGCCCCCGGCCGTGCCCGCTGCGGGCAAGGACCCGGCGCGGCCCCTCCCCGACTCCCCCTCCACCGCGCACCCTCCTCCCGGGCCCGGCGCGCGCGGGCGGGGCGGGCGGCGCGAGCCGCGGATTCGCCGCCCGGGCCCCGCGCCTCGCCCCGCAGCCCCGCGTGCGCGCCCCCGCAGGCACGCCGCCCCGGGGGCTCCCCGCCCGCGCGGTCCCGCGGGGCTGGGGGCACCGCGTCGCGGAGACTCATCAGCCTTCGGCTTCGCGCCCTGCGGCCCGTAAGCCCGGGCCCCGGCCAGCCCCCGCCGCCCTGGCACCGAGGCAGCGGCCGGAGCGCGCTCGGCGGCTGCGCTCCGAGGCGCCGGCTGCCATGATTGCGGGCAGCGGAGCGCGCGCGCGCACGCTCGGGCCCGGCTTGGGGACCCGGGGCGGACCGACGGTCCCTGGCCTGACCGCAGCCCAGAGCGCGCGGCGGAGTGGCGGCTAGACCTCCGGCCTCCTCCCTGCGAGGCTAGGGCTCGCCGCGGAGCTCTAGACGAAGCTCTAGGACAGGGCTTGGGATCGCGGGTGGCACCGGGCTTCCCCCAGGGCACGGTGCGCACCAGGAGGAGCCCGCGGCGGCTTGTCCCGACCCTGCCTGCGGGGCTGCGGAAGGGGCGCAGGGTCCAGTGGGGTGGAAGACGAAGTGCAGGGGATCTGGTGCAACGGAGGGGGCAGCGCGCTGTGCCCAGAGATGGGGGCCGCAAGGTGCCTGGCACAGGGGGGCCCTCATGGTGCCCGGAGAAGGCATGGAATGGGCGGGGGCACCGTGCCCGGAGCCGCTGCCCAGCTCCAACCTCTCTCTCTTCCTTCCCCGCAGAAACAACTTCCTGCCACCCCCACCCCCACCCCCCAACCCCCGGCCCAGGGTGCAGGAGCTGCGGGGAGAAGTTCTAGGCCGCAGCTTTGCTATCTCGGGGCCGGACGACGACGCTGCTGTCCCCGGGCCGCGCGGTTCCTGCCCTCGCCCTCTGCCGCAGTCGTGAGCGGGCCGGGGCTCCAGGGTCCGGACCCTGGTTAGAATGACAAGAAGGCCACAGCTGCTTTTTTTTTTTTTTTTGCCTTCTCCGTAGGGGCGCCTGAGTGATTCCTGGCGCTTGGGGACGCAGACACAGGGTCACCCTGCCTGGACCCCATCCCCCTACCCGGGGCATGCCCTCTCTCAGAGCCAAATGGACCTGGTTGTCCCCAGTGCCCGCGACAGGGGCCGGAGAGAAACGAGGCCTCCTGGGCCCCATCCCAGTGTCTCTCTGTGCCTGTCTCTCTCCCCACCCCCCCCACCCCAGCCGGCCTTGGCATTCTAACCAGTGTCCCTTGACGTCACATCTCGCCATCTCTGTCAACCAATTAAAACTTGCCCGTTGTCATAAAAATATATATACTTTTTATGCCATTGGTAAATTCAAAAGTTCCTCGTGGGCCCTGCTTCCCAGGAAACTTCATTCCACAGTGGACTGCCCAGGCAGGGGGTACCCGCCATGGTGCCAGGCTGGGCTGGGGCAGGCGGAGCAGCTCAGGCCAGGGCCTCCCTTGCCCACCAACCCACCTAGGAGGCTCCCTAGGCCCACCCTGACCTTGGCATTGAATCGTGCTAGACACACACACACATGACTGCCACCACCGCATGACATATACGATGTGGGGAGGAGGAAGGGAAGGAGGAGGGAAATAGGATGGATTAAGAAATCTTCCAAAATTACTTTCTTGTGTGTTAGAATCTTCCTAATGGCCTCTTCTTTGTAGGGACAGACATTCCACCCCCCACCCCGATCCCCAGCCATGAGAAAATTCAGTTTTAGAGAGTGGAGTGGAAATGTTTTCTGGTTAATCTTTTCACCGAAACCCTGACCAACTTTCACTTTCTACGGCTGCTGACACCAAGAGAGAGGGCCCAAGCTGGGGTGGCTCCACGATGGGGTGGGTTTTGCTCCTGCTCCGAGGAAGGTCCGAGGTGACCCTTCCCAGCTTCCAGGGCTGTGGGGTCCCCTTGGGAAGCCCAGGAATTCTGTGCTCCCCTTCCTCAGAAAAGGACTCCCAGCAGCCGTAGCCACGTTCCAACAAGACGGCAGGAAAAACCAATCTCTCCTTAGCGCAGTCCTTTATAATTTTCTCCACTATGACAGTTCCCAGCCCTGACCAGGACATGTGGGGGAAGAGGGCACATTCCCACGAGATGAGCACTGCAAGGCGCCCCCGCCCAAGCCACACAGACCCTGCCGTCACCCCCTCCTGCTCTGGCCACACCAAGGAAGAACCCGACCACTAACTGCCATTATAAAGTCCCCCTTTCCCCATCTTTACTGTATGGTTCAACTCCTTTATAAAAAACATATTAAAGACATTTTGTGGTTTAGCAACTTGGGGACTCTAGAGCAACAGAAATGCCTCAGAAACCAGGCTGGATACAGAGACCTAAACACTGGACGTACCGGGCCCTTTTAATACCAAATCTCTGTTTTTCCAAAATAATGAGCAAGCTTGGTAAGGACCAAATGGAGATTTTGAAAATAAATATCTGGTGACTCTTCTCACGGAAAACCATTCCCAAGTGCAAACTCCAGAAAGGCTGCATACCTTTGAGATAAATTCACACACACACACACACACAGACAAATACTATAACCAATACATTCAACCACCACGCTATAATCTATTTATAATCACTCTCCTAAACACTATAAATATTATAACTAATGTGATATATGTTGTGTGATTAAATGGGTGGATTAAAACACTGAATTTAAAAAGCCACAAAGAAAAAGATTATCTTCCATTATGCCACTTACAAGTCTTGTTCCATTGGCACAAATACCGATTTGACAACTATATCATTATGAAGGCAATGACTAAATGCCAAGATATTAGCTTTGTAATTTTCACCTGAAATCATTGTATAATCGTACTGGCTTGCTAATCTTTTTATTAGCTGTTTTTTTTTTCCTTGCTCTCACACACAGTAATAAGTTAATTTTTCCTCCTCCCAATTTTTATTTGGTAAAACAAGAAATTGGGTGAGTCAGAATAATATTCAAGAACACACACTTTTTTATCCTCTCTATACTTGGCAAGGATTTACAAATAATTTGGTTGCAAATTCAGAAATCAAATTCTGCTTTACGTAAGGAAAATAACAGCATTCCTGTTGTTCTGTTGGGTATTTTTTAAGGTTTCAGGTTTGTAAAGTCTTTTTCCAACTCGCTATCATATTGGATTATTCAAAGTAAATAAATTTTAAAAGGGCGCTCACATTAGCAAAGAGGAAGCATGGAAATTGACTTTGTTGGGTGAATATTCTGATGAACAGCTTTCTTGGAGGAAGAACCTGGCCTCTTGCTTGTGGGCTGCACCATGCCCGTGGTCAGATATTTGAAAAATAAGTCATAGGAGGGCTCTCGCTATACCAGGATGTTTATAGTATCAGCCTTATACAGTTATTTTTTCCTGATTTCTCCCAAGATGTGCCTAATGGGAATGCGGCCGGCCACTTCCTGCCGTGCCCAGCACAGCTTTCGGCCACAGTCCAGCCTCGCAAGGCCGGGTCGCTTGAGTTTGGTTTCCCTGTTCTTAACCTAGCGACACTTAATACTTTAAAATTTTCGGTGTCCAAAGCATTAGCAGGACTTGGTAAACAGATGCATTTAATCTAATTAAAGTAAGCAGGATGGAGTGTGAGTGAAAACTTACATGTTCACTTGGGTTTTAGACGTTCGACTTGCCCACCCCAAGGCTCTGATGCTTTAAAAACTAGCCCAGTAAACCGGAGGTGGCCAGTTTGCGGCCGCTCGTGGGTCAGATGCCACCCTTCCAGTCATCCCAGACAGTGCCCTTTTGGGCAGCCTCTGCAGAGCTCTGGGCACCGTGCGGAAAAGCAGCCCTGGCTCCCTGTTTTCTTTTCCCGTTTGCCTTTGTCACAGAGCAGTTTGTAGGTTTGGGATTCCATTTTGATCCATCTATTTCGTAATAACTTGTACCCTTGCTTTCTGAAGACTTCATTTTAACTCTCAATTATTTACCTGCAAACCTGTTAGCTTCAATTTACCTTAGGTAAGCTTTTTTTTTTTTTTTTTTTATAGAGGGGACAGAAGCCTTCAGGTGAGTAAAACAGTATGGTCTCAAGGTGGTTAAGGAAAAGTGAGCAAGTATCCATAGAAAGGATTCTTTCCTTCCAAACGTAAAGAAGCATTTTTCAGAACCTTTTGCTTTAGGTTACTTGGTTTTTGAGTTAACGAACAATAGAAAGGAACTCTGGGCACGGGACAAGCATCTCTGAGGGACAGAGCACAGGGCAGGATACTGCATTGGTAGCCAGCCCTCGTCCCCACAAAAAAAGCATGCTGGCAGGGCACTTCTGTGTTTTCTTTCTTTTTTAAAAAAATATACACACACAAAGAACAGACTCGGTGTGCCCGCTTCCGACAGCGATGCGCGGCTGACGGGCGGAGCGCCACACCACGCAGCCACCTGTCTGGTCAGAAAGCTTCTGTGAGTGGCTGTTTCATCGTATTAAACACACTTTGGAAATCTACATGTTCACGTCCGTAATGTCACCTGTGCGTGTGTATCAAAAAAGTCTATTAACCCCGAGGCCATTCTTTAAGGAGTTAATATTTTTCAATTAAAAGGAGAGCATCCAAAACCTAGAAGTCTAAAATAAGTGTGTGTTCGATCATGGATATAAATATGTGAATATACTGTATATAATACATATGTGTTAGTATGAGAAATTTCCTCTTACCAATGAGAAATTACAATGCATCTTTTCCATTCCAAAATAGTAAGAAGCACAAATCAGAAAATACGAATTAAAGAAGATGGGCCAGTATCCCTGGTTATATATGCATGTTTCAAATGCCAAAGCTATATTCCTGGCTTCCTATAAGGAATGAGAAAAAGCACAGCACAAACTAAATTTTTTAAAACATCAAAATTACCTTTCAAAAAGATGTGGGTGATGAATTTATGTATTTAGGTTGCTCAATTCTGCAATTTCTAAAATGGAATCATCATAAATTGGGAAATTAACATTTTTCTAAAGAATTTATTGTGTGGCTCATAGCAATTTTTTTTTTTTTTAGCAATTAAAGATATATTAGAATTTGAACTGTAACAGTTTCTGGTAGAAGGAGGTACTAATTTCCACAAGAACTAAAAGACATCAGAAAATCTGAAAAGAATTTCACTCCCTCAGTTTTCAAGGAATGCCTTCCTTTCATGGTTGAAAAGTATCGATTTTTTGGAAGTACTTTTCATATCTTATCAATACTTTGTAGGAGTCTGATAGTCATTATTAGTCATTATTCTTTTAGAATTATATCTAAGCAGAATTTAGCAATTAAGAATTGAAAGTAATTTTTAAAACTGTCAAATGTTTATTTTTTTTTAGTTTAAATAATGCTGAAATGCTAATGAAGATCATTATCGAATTCTTTTTCCTCCCCACAGACAAAATGGGAATTTTAATATCATTTTTTAGTCCTTCAGTGAGCTAGATAAATTATAACCCGTCTAGAATAAAGAAAAAAAGAAAGGAAAAAACCCTGATTTAGAATTCAGATGGTTTACTGCTAAATTGCAAGGCATAGCAGGAACTTGTTTTTTAAATAAAGATTTCACAGATTACATCTTTAAAATGACTACAGCAAGACCTAAACTGCCCACAAAATGAATCCATACAGAAAGAAGGACTTAGGGAATGGGAGTGTCAATTACAAATTGTTTGAAATTTGACCACACTGGTCTTATTTATTGAAATATTCCCATTTTTTTTTTAAACTCTAACATGATTTCACACAGCACAAGTACTTCACCTTATGCATAATGACAGTTTCATTTTCCTGACTATGTATAAATATTATAGTTTTTAGATCTGGTTAACAGAAAGATAATATTAAGGTTGGATTTTTCACATATGCCCTTTCTATAAAAAGTGAAAAAATGTCTCACCTAAATTTATCACTGCAAGACAAGATAATATTTAATGGCTGCAAAATAAAATACTAAAAAAGAAAGTCAGTGCTTTTGTTCTGTTTTGTTTCTTGCTATTTATAGAGCAACTTTTGGTGTAATTCCTAATTTTAAAGAAACACGAAGTTCATTTTTTTTTTTTAACCAAAAGAAAGAGGTCATGTAAGCAATCAGACAGTGGATGATATTAGACTTGAAAATAAGGGTCTAAATAATTTTTACATGATGAACATATATTTTTTAGATATATTTGAAAACAACCAGAGATGTGGACAAGCGTTTTCACGGCTGTGCCTGGCTTCCAACGATGTTCAGAGAGAGGGATTTTCAACTCCCGTCAATGTAGTTGCTAACGTTTCAGCCATTCACCCGTTTTTCACCTCTGTATTCTAAACAAGCTACAAGATTCTGCTTCCAAAGTCCTTCCCAGACTCGGCGTCTGAGGGGAGACTGTGGACGCAGGCACGGCCACCTCCTCCTCTCACTCACAACCTCTCCGAGATTGGCAGTCTCTCACACACACATTTCTAGGAGGACCCCAAGGCTCACCGGCAAACTTCTTGCGCTGGGAAAAAACTTCTCAGCGCACACCTGGATCTACAGATTCGGAAAAATTAACCAGCTGTAGCCAAAAGCCAAAACACTCAACCACCCGAACACAGCCTGCAAGAAACACAGAGCTCTTTGACGTGACAAGAAGACTTATAAATAAAATAGCTCCAAGGCAGACAGGCTGAACGAGCCTTTCAAGACAGCCTGTCGCTGCCTCAAACTTGAATATTAGAACATTAAAACATTGGCAGCATGAAGATAATATCCTGGGACGTGTGCATGTGCGTGCACACGCGTGGACTCCCATGTATGTGTGTGTGTCCACGTGTACGTGTGTGTGTAGGGACATCGGTTTTGCGGCTCTTACAGCTTGTGAGCTCCCCTGAGGTCCTGGTGGCCAGCGCTGAGCCCAGAGGAAGGGCAGGCCCTACCTGTATTTTTGGGGGGATCACTCGTATCACGACACATGTGCAAACACCAAAAGCCAGTGAAAACATAACCTGCTGTAGGCATGAAGGACAGACCTCAGATATAGAAAAACTTTCCCCGTAATTAAAAAAAAAATTGTGTTTTGTGAATGGGAAACCAAGCTGACCTCATTCGGCATAGTCAGGACTAAAGCGGCCAGGCCAGCTTCGGGCAGCGCGGCTAGGGCCCGGGGCCGGGGCGTGTTCTCCGGCCTGTAGCTCTGAAGCTGGGTGAGCCTGATCCCTCACAGAGGAGGTCAGGCTGGGGTTCACGCCCCAAATATCACTACCTAAGCCAGGCTGGGTGAGGCTGCAGACAGAGCCGTGGACCCTGGGATGAACGTGCCCAGGCACTCGGTAAAGATGCCAGGAAGAGGAGGGTCTCCAAAGCATGCAGTCCAATCCTCCAAATTGGGGACCATCTTGCTGACAGGATTGAAGGCCTTGAGGGCACCAGGATGCTTCGTATCTTGTCCAGACTCTCCCCACGCGCAGCCCACAGCCGGCTCGCATCACCTCACAGGGTTTTTGATACAGTTCAAATCAACCAAAGCACCCCAAGCATTTAGTCAGTGCCAGGTATCACAAAACAGTTTCAGAAAGCAACAACTCAAAGTGAAGATTTTTGCTAAGGTAGCAGGATAGTATTTCGTGTGAGTGTGTAGCAAGCATCTCGTCACTTACAAGGCGAGTTCCGAACCCCGTCCCACGTGATCCTCACAGCCCGAGTGGCAGACAGAACAAGAATGGTCAAACCTCCTTAAAAACGAGAGAAACTGAGGCACACGTGGCTGGAACAGTGACTCTGGCCCAGCGTCGCAGAGGCCACACACACTGCTTCGTTATTTTTGCTTTTTCTTTTTTAACAGAAAATATCACCGCCACCCCTTCACACTCATGCACACTCAGGCTTTTATATATATGTGTGTGTGTGTATATATGTATATATATGTAAGAACAGTTCCCAGGAAAAACAGAGCTCCATTGAAATCTGGGTCCCAGGACTGCCTTAGCTGGCCAGCTTGGGCAATCTCCCGCCTTCCACAACCAGCTCTGGTCATCTGAGGCGTCCACCCTTCCCCGCCAGGTGCATCACCCTCAAAGCTGGGCTGGACCAACCGACATCCTGGTGTAAAATCGCACCCGAGCTGGGCCTGCCAGAGTCCTTGGAACAAAGCCGCCTCGCCTGAGCTGAGGGGTCAGAGTGCCCCCTGTTCACCATCCCTTTTGCTGGGGTGCCAACACCCCACAACCAGAGACTCCCCCACCACACAGCCAGGAAAGCGCCGAGCCCCCACCCAAGCCTTCCTTGGCTTCCGGCCCTCTGTGAACCCGGCAGGTCCCACCCCGTAGTCTCAATGTAAAAGGCCAAACGGGTGACGAGGACGGCCTGAGAGAACCTCAAAGCGAGCATCCCTAATGACCGGCTCCCCGTGGAGAGGCTCCAGGGGCAGCTCTTTTCTGGAGGGGTGGCCAAGGTCCCGTGCCCAGATGCCAGCGGTCTGCAGGGGCACATGCGTTCCCGTCAGATGGTTCCTGCTTCTCAGAAACGGGAAAGCACGGGGAAACGGCCACAGTTGGGGAGGGGCCAGGACCACAGGGAAGGGGTAAAGAAAGAGGGAACCAGCTTCATTTGGGAAATGGTTGGACTGAAGGTGACGCCAGCAGGGCCAGTCGCCATGGTGTTGCCCTCTCCAGCAGAGACCTGCACCACGGGGAGAAGCTTCCTTAAGCGCCTGCCTCCTCCCGGGGCTCCTGGTACACGCTGACCCCACCAGATCACCCTCAGGACAGCAGGTCTTCCCCCAAAGCCAACTTCCATCTCAGAATATTGCACCCCACAAACGACCAGCTCAGAAACAAACTCAGCATTTTATAGTTTCCTCGGCAAAGCCAGGTGAACAAAACCCACAGAACACAATGAGGCACAGGCCAGAGGGTCTGGCTTGGCCAAGAACTTGAAGCCTCCGCCCTGTTCATTTTCAAAGGCAAAGTCTTCCAAGACTCCTTCCACTTGCTTTCTTTTTACACTTAATTACAAGAAAACAGGCTTAAAAAAGAAAAAAAGACAAAACGTTTAAAAATTTTTGAAAAAGGTTACAAGGCGCTAAGTCTCAAAAGCTGCTTGGGATAAAAATTATAACCCTGTCCAGCATTGGAGGAAAAAACAAAGAACGCAGGGGACAACGCTCAAGCTGAGTGTCACCTCAACTCCTTCAGCACGTCCTGCCTGAGGGTTCACCTGGACCTGCCGGGGCCTCCGTAAGGCAGTGATTTGGAGGAGAAGGCAGGGCTGGGAGGGGTGGGGCCCGCATCCCAGAGCAGAAGCGTCGGAAGGTCCCTGTGTCCCCGCTGAGGACTCTGGACTAGGCCCTCCTGGAGCACCTCTGCTTTTCCGACGGCAGGATGCCCAGAGAAACCGAGGCGGGCAGAAAGGAAAACTTGGCACCGCAGACCCTCCTCCGCACCTCGGCGGGCGGCTTGCCGTCCCTAAAGGCCCTGCCGAGGCGCCTCCAGCCGGGCGCCGGCTGGACCGGGCTGCGGCCGCCTGGGGTCCGTCGTCGAACCGGCGCATCGGCGACCTGGGCGGGCAGTGGGGGCCGGGGCTATTCTCCTCCGGGCGGGTCCGCACGGCCCTGAGGCTGGGCGGCCTCGTGCGCCTCCTCCGGGCGGGGCCAGGGCCGGGCAGATCTGGGGCCTGGGGTCCGCATCGGGTGGGGAGCGGGGCGGCGGCCGGGTCCACGTGGCTGGGGGTCCTGGAGTCAGTCCGGGGCGGGTCCGGCAGGCAAGGATCTGGGTCCGAGCAGGGGTCCGAGCGCCCGCCGGAACGGATGCGCGCCAGGGTCCCCAGGGCCGGGGTCGGAGGGCCTGTCCGAGTCCAGGTCCGAGGCGGGGCCGGGGTCGCGGCGGCGGCACGCGCCCCAATTAGCCGCGGGCTGGCGGCGGGGCGGCCCCATTGAGGGCGAACAAAGGGCGCGACCCTGGGGTCAGGGAGTCGCGGGCCGCCGGCCGCTGCCCGGTGGGCCCGCCTTGTTTACTCTGCCCGAGCGAAGCGCACAATATAGTGACTAAAGCGGATTAGAGGGTCGCGCCCCGGAGGCCCCGGGACCTCCCAGCCGGGCGCCTCCCCACCAGCCCTTCCCCGGGTCCTCCGCCGCCTGGGCCGCCCTGACCGGCGCAACCGGCGGGGATACGCAGGCCGCGGGTCAGCGCGCGCGGGCGGCCATCCGAGGGGCCCCGGGGCCCGGCTCACCTGCGCCCCGTGGCGGCCCGGGAGGGGGTCACTCTGGGAACCGCCCGCCCCTCCACCGGGCCTTGTAAACCAACCTCGGGCAGGGAGTCATCGATTTCCCGACCCTTTCCAACACTGCTGGTCCGGGGAATTCATTTAATTCATTTTATGGGACAGCAAATGGCACTTGCTTGAAGGCTGATGTTTTTAGATGCAAACACGGACAGAGTTTCTCAGGTCACACCATCCTGCAGCGTGAGGGTTAAAAAAGAAAATGCCCTGCCTCTTGTCTGGGCACAGAGATGCACCGCCCAGCAGCAGGTGACTTAAGGCTGCAGAATAACATACATTTTAAAAATAATATGTTGAGGTAGAGAAGTCCTGGGAAGTACAAGCTGGGGGGAAAAATCACCTTTTCTTTCTTTCTTGTAAAAGAAAGCACATGAGTGTATAAATAAACCCTAAGATTTCCACCCAACGACCACAGTGTATCATCTGGCATGCTGAATTCAAGATCTGTGTTCTCCAGATAGGAACTTGCAGGATCTTTTTAATCGCCCTCACAAAACAAGCAATAGGAGCAGAAAGCACAAACTCAAAATCAAGCAGAGTCTAACCATGGTGGGGGCGGGGTGGGGAGGAGGTCATTGGACCAAACATCCAAGAATAAGAACGCCTTTCCCCCACTTCTTGATGCTGTTGTTTATGGGGACAAAAATACTTCTTAAGTTCAAACAAAATCCTAGTTGACATTTTTATGCCTTAGCTGTTCAAGTATATATGTTTCACTAGGAAACTCATATAGGATTTGATTAATAAGCTATCAACATACAAATCTTTTATAAGAGAACGAATACTATTTACTGACTATACATATTTGTTGACCTAACGAATATTTCTGCGACATGCCATCTATCCACAACTATTGAAGGAAAATATGCCATTTGTCTAGATTTCTACTCACAAAACTTTAAAAATGATTTTTCCTTTCTTATAAAAATACCACATGTTTAGAGAAGGCACAGCCTAATCTAAAACATAAGTAATTAAAAAGTAAAATATGAAGATAGACATTTTAGAGATAATTTTAGTAATAAGAAGTATAAATAATCCAAGTCTAAAATACAGGGGAAAAGGAAAAGTCACCTATATGCCATTATGTAGAAAATAATATTCAGTTGCATTTCCTTCCCAACAGTGAACATATGCATACAATATTAATGCATAATTTACATACATATTTACTGTTTGGGAAATATTGGCTCCCATATGTCCCTACGCGCTGACAAACTCTTTGTCAACAGTATTTTAACAGTGACATAATTAATATTCCATTATACTGTTAAGTGATAATTCACCCCAGAACTCCCTATTATTATTACAAGAACTTCAGTTCTTGCTAGTATTTCCGTACCCTAACTAACACTATGACCAATGACCTTGCCTGTGAAGTTTGTCTGCGGTATGGGTTGTTAACAAATCTCTTCATGATCCATTGTTAATCTGACGTTGAAGCCACAGCGTTATCTGAGGGGGTCAAGACAGAGCTACGGAGACTTGACGGTAGCAGCAATGAACTCACAAATTCTGGAACTTTCGCCTGATGGGTTTGTGGGACCAGCTGAGGCACATGCCTGATTGCAACACAGCGTTTGGGAACTGTGCCCTTGCATGAAAGCTCTGGCCTCTGTGTGCCTACCGAGTCACTTGGCACTAACCGCCATCCACTTGGTGAGTTTAGGTCAGGACCAGAGAGCTGAATACCTTGGAAACATTATCTCAACAGCTCTGTCGAAATTTTGCACATCTGAGGAGTGCTTTGGCCCGAGGTGCTTTCTTTGGGAGAATTCAAACCTCAGGCCCGCTTTTCAGCACTGCCTGCCGCGGGGTGCCTGCCGTCCTCCCACGACCCAGCCCTGATCAGCTCGGAGGAGGCCCGGCCGAGCTGCTGGCCATCACCACCATGGGCACCGTGGGAGGCTGTGTTTTCGGCCGCTTGCCTCTTGTCCCCGAGGCCCTAGGAGAGGCTGGGCTGTGCCCTGGGGCCTCGCTGGCGGCCTGGCCTTCTGCTGACACGGCTCCCAGGAGGGCAGGGGAAGGAGCCCCGGGACCACAGAGCCGAGGTCTTCTCCCCAAACACCAGGACCTGCGTGAAGGAGGTGGCCTGGAGCTGGGCGCTGCCACCGGAAAACAGAAACACAAAGAGGCCAGGTGGCCCCAGCCCAAAAGTGCCGTGGAGCCATCAGAAAGTAGATGCTACGACTAGGCAGAGAAGACAGGCTTGAAGGAAATCTGTGGACATGTGACCAGAGCTTCCATGGGTGCTGAACGATTTCTCCCTGTCGTGCCTTTTCCTGCATCTTCCAATTATTGCTTTCAAAATAGAAAGGGATCCTATTGCTAATACAACTATTATAAGTCCAACCGACAGAATTCATCTTAAGACTAAGATAAATGATTACTACTACTCAGGGGTTGAACATAAACAATAAGAACCATACGCTGTTGCCAGGCAAGTTTTCAGGGTGATAATGCTGGGTCGCGTGTCTCTAGCACTTTGCCCTTTAGAGAAACGCTTTCAAACAGAAAATGAAAGCCGGCAGCCTTGCTATGCAAATACTGGCCACCGTGTGATTAATTCTCACAACAACCCTTGACAGGGAGCAGGGAAGGACACCTTCCTCCTCTTCAATTTGGGAGACTCAGGGGTGGAAGAGCCAAGTTAAGAGCCCCAAGATTTGAATGGAGGCTCAGAGTCGCCGCCCCCCTCCCCACCGCCCCCACCCTACTGTCCCTCTGGCAGCTTCTGGGCCTCCATCTTAGCACCTTCCTGCAGGGGAGATATTTTTCCCAAGGATCCAGTGTGTTTCCCGTTTTTTCCATTATTTTTCCTCATTACTGGAGGTGGTGCCTATGGCCGGGGCGGAACTGCAGTGAATGAAGATTGTGTTGGGTTTGCTCGAAAACAATAGTATTTGCACAGGATCCAATTATCTCGAGAGGTGTGTTGCAGCGAAGTGGCCTGGCAGAGGTGTGACAGCGTCTCAGAAAGGCAGGGGCTGTCCTGTTTTCATATGATGACACTATAGCTGAACGCCGCACTCCTCCTGGGAGGGAAAAACATGCCTGTGCCCCTCTGGGGCTCGAGTTCACCCCGAAGAACTCTCTCTGCCTGCGTGGGCACACGCCTTTCCCTATCGGACTTTGTTGAAGTGGGCCATTTCCAGCCCCTCGATAACAACGGATGGGAGCAAATCCATAAATCAAATACATTTGATCTTTGGTGTCTTTCTTTCAAAGGGAGTTAAAAGGCAAACCAGAATGCTGTTTTCTACTCTAAAAGGCAATTTCTAAATTTGGATTTTGAAAAAAAAAAAAAAAATTTTGTACTCCAGCTTGAAAATCCAGTGGCCCTCAGAAGGCAAGTAAGCTATACCACTCTGTGTGAAAATCATCTTAACTGGTTTAAAATACATCAGAACGAAAGGGTGTGAGCTGACCATGAGTCTCCCATCACGTACGATCTGAGAGCAGAGGTGGGCTGTGTGCTCCATCCTGAGAGCGGGCTGGGCCCAGAGGCCACGGTCAGTGATCTTTAAGAGAGAGTCACCAACATCAGAGGGGCCAAACAGGTCCAAGCTTGTGATATTCCAAAGCCATCCTCAATTTTTAGATAAGGTTTAAGTGATACAATAAATAAATTACAAAATGTCACCCACGGGTAAGGTGAATACATCGGAGACATCTATTTCCTCCAAGAAAAAACGTCTGGCTCTTGGCTTTTTAAGCTGTCAGGAGATGGGCACATTTTCACAGGACCCTTTCTTTTACTTCCCCTTGTTAACCAGGGCACAGCAAACCATCTCTGCCTTCTAAAATAAAAACACATGCACTTTAATTTCACAAAGAAAAGCCAACATGCAGAATCTCTGCACAGATCATTTTTAAATTAAAGAGAGACAGGGGAGACTGTTAACTGTGTTTTATACCTTTTGTGTGTGGGGGGGGCAGTTACCTTCTCCACGTGTTAATAATTTAACTGTCAAATCACAACAAACAGCTAATTCCATTTCTGAGATGCCAGGATTGCAACCTACAAGGGGAGATTTTAATTGTAACTGCTAAATAGCAAATGCTGACAGAAGTCCTGTTTTCAATCCCCAGACAAGGCTGGGACATGACTAATTTATTTTATCTTATCCATCTATCTGTGCACAGGATTAAAATATTTATATCAGTCTGTTCACTTTAAAACATGCAGTGCAGGCACCAGCTTCAGGGCCACTCCTTAATTTTTCACAGTTTTGGCTTTTCATTGTTTCCAGAAACGCACATTCCCTGCGTGGCAAATACTCTCAAATGCTGATGGGATCTTTAAGTCACAAGGACCCAGTCCCAGAGCCACACAAATGCCCCTGGCCACGCTGACGGCGACAGAGCTGTCCTGACGCCTCTGTCCCTGGAGATGCCAACGGAATCACGCAGGCCTGAGCCCAACTTCGAGAGGAAAGCTTGCCTCTGGCCGGGGTGGCTGATGGAAACCAGAGCCTGGGAACCTGTCCCGGCCAGGTGGCCAGGTAGGCAGCGGGCAGCAGGGGGTTAAGCAGCGAGTGGGGAAGGTGCAAACAAAAGGCCTTGGGCAGGGCAAACCGGGCTGCAGGGCCCAGCCCGGACAGGCGCAGACACAGGGAGCTCTGTCTGCCCGCCCGCTGCCCGGCACTGTGACTAACCGCCCCACTATTGTGCCCTGAAGCCAGCCCTTTGTACCATCCCCCTGGCGTCTGGGACCGAGGCCGAGGAACCTTCCTTGCCCTGGAAACTTGCAGCCTCGACACCCATTCTTTCAGCTCTTGGAGCTGCTGGGGGCATGACTAGCCAGTGGCAGCGTCCTTTCCCTGGTCAAGAAGGGATATCAGCAAAAAAAAAAAAAAAAGAAGCAGAAAAACCAGTCTCCCCAACTCTGGGGAAGGGGAGCCCTGGGGACCGCTAAACTTGCCCTGCCCAGTGCCATGGCCCTTCCCGACATGCGGCCACTGAAGCTTTGGACTGCGGAGAGTCCCTCAGAACGAAGATGTATGTGCAAAATACACTCTGTGATACAAAACCGGGGGTGGGGAGAGCAGGGAAGGGAAAATATCTCATTAATAATTTCATATTAATTACACATCGAAATACATTATTTCGGATGTATATTAAAGAAGTCGTATTATTAAAGTGAATTCCACCTGTCTATTTTTACTTTTGTAAAAATGTGGAACATGTTAAATTACAGATGTGGCTGCCTTGGCAGCTCACACGATGTTTCCATCAGACAGAGCTGCGCTGGGCTGCGGGTACCGGGGTCTGGGAACAGGCCTTGCCCGCAGCCCGCTTCCTCCTGGGCAGACAATGAGGACCCCACTGTCCCGCCCCAACCAGGGACAACCCTTCGCCCAGCGGCCAGGAACCCAGGCCCTCACGGCCTCACCTGACCAGCCTGTGTTCACTGACTCGAGGGTGGGTCTTGCACACTCAGGTGTCTGGGACTCCTTTGTAAAGCACGTAAGTGTGCATAGGAACACGCACACGCATGCTCGAAGGCCCTGACTCTCCACTGCAGGCCGTGTCACTGTGCCAGCTGGCGTTCAGAGAGAGTCGGTTCACAGGGCACCCAAAGGCCCCCAGAGCTGGACATCTGACCCTTTGCTCTGAGACAGGCCAGACTCGCCCAAGGCCCCATCATGACTTTCCTGGATTCAAGTACTTTTGCTTTCATGGCTTCTTCCTCCATAAATATTAACAATTATATTTTATGACTGCATTGCTATCAAGAACAATATAACCCACACTGAATTCATCATTATGTGTTCATTATTGCTATAGTCATTTTTTTTTCTCCTGATTAAAATTAAAACATATTTCTGAACCCTGGGCACGGTGCTTGCCTGGACCGTCACTCCGAGCACCCTTGACCACTCAGTGAGCAGCATCCTCACCCGCAGAGGTGCGCCGGCCTCTCTTTCTGCGTTTGGGACTTCCCTGCCACCCTTCCAGTGACCAGATGACCCTCTAGAATTCCTTCCTTAAGTCCTGCCCTGGATGAATGGCTTGTGAAGTCCCCACTAGACACCAAAAACCTTTCTACATTATTTTTAAAGCACAAATACTGATCATGAGCAAGGCCCAGGATCGCAGCATGACTGAAGGCCCCAAGTCGGTGAGAACCAAGCCCCCCCATTCCCACCCAGCTCAGTGCTGGGGTCCCCAACCGGGTGCTCTGGGTGCCACATTCACCACCAAGAGATGAGCCCACTAAATATGTGGTGGCGACCCAAGGGGTGACTGTTAGGGTGTGCAGCGGGCCACCACCAGCCAGCTCTGGGCACCCATGCCCTCCAGGCCTCACACCCCCGTGTGGGACCCAGCCTCTGGAACTGGGGTGAGGAGGCCACGCTTCTCAGCCCCTCTCGGAAGGAGGCATCTGAAGCTCTAGCCACCCACCCCTCCTCTGGTGCCACCGTGCAGGGCCTGGGCCACCCTGTTGGGGAAGATGGTGCAGGAGATGGTTAAAATTCTGCATCCTTTTTGCATCCGCCTCCAGAGGAAGCGCTGCTTTTTTTTCTCTCTCTCTCTCTCAAGCAAGAGGAGAAAAAAAAAAAAGCTGAGAGCAGCAATTTGCAGGCCTTGGGATGTTTTTCTCCTTGACAGCCCTGGGCCCCGCCTCGCTGGGCCTTCCTCCGGCCAGAGCGGCCACAGCGCGGTCTGCAGCGGCTGGCCGGCCCCGTGCACGCGCGGCCTCCCTGCAGAGCCGGGCCGGCAGGGCAGGCGGGAGGGAGGCAGCGATGCCTGGCACTGCCCGGCTTTGTGGCCGCGTCCTCTGCCCGCCTCCCCTCCGCCCACCCCGGGCCTGCTCCGGGCTGGCCGCGCCACCCGCGGCCTGCCGCTGGGCCACCCTGTGCCCACCCGGGGGTCCCTCACCTTCTGGGCCCCGGCCTCCAGGCCTTGGGTCCTGCTGGCGCCCAGGGTGCCCGGCCACGTCCTCAGTGTCGCCGCCGCTCACCCCACCCGGCTGCCCGCTCTCGGCGGCGAGCCTGGCACAGCGCCAAGCTGCCTGGGAGCCCGGCCCGGGCTGGGGAACTTTCCTGTGAGGGTGTGTGTGCGGGGAGGGGCGGGGGTGCGCTGGTGCCAGGGGACAGAGAGGCCCAGATGCCCGCCGGCCGCCCCCCACCCCGGCCCCCGGCCCCCGAGTCCCATAAAGGCACAGACAACACGAGCGGTTTAGTCAAAACAGTCATGTACGGGAGCCGGCAAACAAACAAAAGCCCTTATTTATTTATTTAGTTCACACACTCAGATGAGGAGACGCCTTTTGTGCACGTAATTTCACACACACCAGAAAGGGGGCGATGCCACCATGCTCCCCACAGCCCAAGGCCCGCCCGGACAGCCCGCCTGGCCGGAGGAATAATTGCCTTGCCTGGCCTGGGCATTTCCATATTTAAATTGGGCAGTAGCGTATGATTAATTAAGAAGGAAAAAAGGCAAAAAGGGAAGAAAAGCAGTGGGGGTGGGGAGCCGGACGTTCTGGGCGGCACAACGTGCCAAGGTGCCCGCGGAGGCTTAACTCCTCCCATGCCAGGCCAGGCCCGGTGCGGAGGCGGCTGCAGCAGGCGGTGGCAGGGAGGGGTCCCGGCCTGGGGTGGGGCACGCCCTCGGCTGACCTTGAGCCACCCCAGCTTCAAAGGCGCCCGCAGAACATCCTCTTCCTCATTTTCTCTTCCAGAGCGGCTCGGCTCTGTGCCGGTGGCGAGGAGGGACGCCCCAAAGCCCCCGGCAGGGCACTGGCCTGTGAAGAGCCTGGGACCACTTGTCCTTTGCTCTCAGCACCCTGACCCTCCCTATCAACATGCAGGCTGCAGTGAGGCCCTGCCCGCTGTGAACCCCCCCACATCCCTCCACACTCAAATGAGCCCCCTCCCCAGGGCTGCCCCAAGGCCCTTCTGTCCCCTACAGCAGTGGCCTGCTCTGAGAATGGGGCGGGAAGCCTTGCCACCCTTCTGGAAAGAATCACGAACTATGTCTGAGAGCTGAGAAAGACCACATTCTTGGAAGCAGGTGGTGGGCCCCCTGGATCCCTGATTTAAGGTCCAGCCATCACCAAGGTTCAACCCTGCCCCTTGCCAGCTGTATGGCCTTGGGCAAGTTATCTGGCCTGTCTGGGCCTCCGTTTGCCCATCTGTAAAATGGGGGTGATAGCAGTGCCCACTGCGCCTGCCCCACGGGGCTGAGGAAGAGAAAGGGGAGCTCCCAAATTGGCACAGAAGCTGCCAGAGTCCCCAGACCCTCTGCCCTTGAGGTGGACGGAGCCTGGAGCCGGAGCAGCCTCGGGCAGGATGCTCCTCAGCCCAGGAATAAATCCAAAACAGCCCGAATCCACTCTGGAAGTGATGAAGTTAAAGGCCTGGAGCTGGGAGAGCAGCTGGATTATCCAGGTGGGGACGAGCTGACGGCAGAACTCCTTCCCAGCTACAATCAGAGGAAGCAACACGCTGCTCTCTCTGAAGACGAAGGAAGGGGCCACAAGCCAAGGAATGTGGGCACCTCCAGAAGCTGGAAGAGGCCAGGAAACAGATTCTCCTCTGGAGCCTCCAGAAGAAGGCAATCCTGCCCCCACCTGATTTGAGGCCCGTGAGACACTGCAGACTTCAGCCTCCATAACCTCTGACCGCTTGAGCCATCAAATCGGTGGACTTCGTCACGGCAGCACCAGGAAACTGACGCCCCACCCTGCCCCCAGCATGTCCAGATGCCTCCGAAGGAGACCCTGGGGATGCGGCCCATACGCAGCGCTGGGCAGCGCTGGGCTGGGGTCAGCAGATCTCACCCCTGCGCTCAGGAGCCTTCAAGCGGTTGGCCGGTTGCCCTGAGAGCCCTCCTTGCCCAAGGGGCTATAACCTCACCTCCCGGCTCACCTCTTCCTCCTCCCCACCTCCTCCTCCTCTCCACCTCCTCCTCCTCCCCACCTCCTCCTCCTCCTGGTCACCATTTACTGCATGTTGCCCACGAGTGGGCACCTCGCTAAACCTTGTCTCATTTCACCCCCAGCCTAACAGCCTCCGGGTTCTAGGCAGCCTGGACCCCCAGATCCTCCCAGGAGTCTGCTGGGGAGAGGGACCGCTTCCTGCTTCATCATCACGGACGTGGTCTTCTCAGCACAGGACAGGCAGGAAGCCCCGGGCCAGTGCCTCTGGCCGCGTCTGTGAAGGGGGCCGGTCATAGCCCCTCACAGGGCAGCCGTGCTGTGTGCGCTCACCACTGCCCGGTCGAGTCAGCTCCGGCGAGGGCTGAGTCTAAAAGTCAAAAGAGGTCCAGCAGGCCCTCCCCTCAGTACTGTTGCTGTGCAGGTGCTGGGGGCTGAGCCCCTGGCCAAGGTGGAATTTCAGACAACCTCCAAAGGCTTCTGTGAAAGTCTCTCCTAACAGCCTTCGATCCCTTAGGAAATAAGCCCCAACGGGCACACAGACATTCCCCAAACAACACGAAAAACCGGAAATAATTGGGAATAACCAAAGTGTCCAGTAATTAGGGGTTAAAGAGCTTCGGGGCTTCCCCAGGTGCTCAGTGGTAAAGAATCCCTCTGCCAACGCAGAAGACACAGGAGACGTGGGTTCGATCCCTGGGTCAGGAAGATCCCCTGGAGAAGGAAATGGCAACCCACTGCAGTATTCATGCCTGGGAAATCCCATGGACAGAGGAGCCTGGCAGGCTACAGTCCATGGGATCACAAACAGTCGGACACAACTGAGTGACTGAGCCCATAAGGAGTTTCATCAATAGAATATTAAACGGTCATTAAAAATCAACTTGCAGAAAAGTATCTTCTGACTTGGGGAACGAGTTGTGATAAAATATTTAGTGAAACAAGCAGAAGACAAAATGATACATATAATCAGATGCTAAGATGCTCATTCTGCTTAAAATTACGTTTCATAGAAGCTAGATGAAGTGCTCCCACTGGCTATTTCTGAGGGTGGTTTCACAGGTGATTGAAGACTTCTTTTCTTCTTTTATGAGGATTCAAAATGTTCTAAAATTAGCATGTAACATCAGTGATGGAAAAAAAAATCATTGCAGGAGAAGAGTCATGCTCCTTCAACAGAGCTGCCGGCAGGCCCTCCCCGGCCCTCCGCACGCGGCAGGAACACGTGCAGGGAGCCGGGCCAGCTTGGGGCGGGGGAGGGCGGTCTGTGGCCTCTGCCACACAGGGCCCCGCACTCAGCAAGGCCCTGCATTCCGAAGGTCCCGTACTTGCTTTAATGCTCTGCTGTCACCGTCCTGAAATCCTTAACACTTTTAAATTTTAATTTTGCACTGGGTTCTGCACTGATATCAGGAAGTAAAGAATCTGCCTGCAGTCAAGAGCCCAGGTTCAATGCCAGGGTCGGGAAGGTCCCCTGGAGAAGACAATGACAACCCACTCCAGTGTCCTTGCCTGGAGAATCCCTCGGACAGAGGAGCCTGGCGGGCTGCAGTCCACAGGGTGGCAAAGAGCCGGACACGACCGAGCGACTAACACTTTCACTTTCACCGCACGGATGTAGCCAGCCCCAGCGAGGAGCCCGGGGCCTCCAGAACCTGGCGCTTGCTTTCCAGTTTCCTGCTCGCAGGCAGCGGCCAGCTTTCTGTCCTCGGTTTGTCTTACTCCCCACTCTGTGACCCCTTCTTTCCTGCTTCTCCTTGCTGCACACACTATTGGCAAAAAAGGGAAACAGGGCTCTGTTTTGCAAAAACATGCATTGATCGTGTGCAGTGCTTTCCCTGGAGACTGAAAATCAGCATCTCGCCAAGTTTTTAGGACCTTCTTTCCAGGTGTGTGTTTTCCCCAGGAAAACCAAATGCCTCAGACCCAGAACCACTGCTGCAGTCCTGTCTCCCTCTGGTCCTACCAGTGAAGGCTCCTAAGAGCTTTCTAGGAGGCTTCCTCTGACAGCTTCTACAGAAACACTGCTAAAGAGGTAGTGAGCTGCTCACCCCTGGGGGCATTCAACAGAGACTGCACAGCCAGCAACAGGAGCATTGAAGGAAACAACCTTCTCTGGACAGCAAGTTAGCTGAGAGAGACTCATCCTGGTGTTACCATTGCACAGGGCACCCTGCAGCTTCTCAAGGCAGGGCCCATATCAGACTCACCGCTCGACCCCCTGTATTCAGCACAGGGCTATAAACACAAAGAAGTGGCTCGGTGATGGTTTCTTTAGGGGTGAGAAAAGAAACACAAAAAGTGGGGAGAGGCAAGCATTTGAGAGTTGATACAAGATTTGAGAGGCTGCCCCAGAAGTAGGTGCAGTCTTAGAGAAGCAGGAAGCCACAGTCCACCTCAAACAAGAGCAGCTAGATTTACCGGGTGCCTCCGCATGCTCGAGCCACGCTGAGTAGTCACACGGCTGTCACAACTCTCCCCCAGGACGCCACTGAATCAGAACTGCTATTTAGCCCAATTTATGAGTGAGGAAGTTGAGGCTCAGAGAGGTGAGATTACTGGCCCAGGGTCATCCAGCCATCACAAGACAAGGGTATAAGTGCAGGCCTGCCTCACAAAAGAGCTGACCCTTCGTTGCAACAATAAACCCAGGCTATCTTAACCAGCAGCAGCAGCGGCTTAATTGCCCGGGATGTAAGAAAGTTCAAGTTCAGGTTCACTTTCTGCATCCTGCCTCTCCTTCCTCACTTGCAGGGGCCAGCTCGAGTGGACAGGCAGGTTGTCCAGGGGATCTGAGGCCAGGGTAAATTGGGTACTTCGGTTTAGAAAGATTTTAACCTCACAACAGCTCAATTAAGCATTTCGGGTCTTAAAGAGACAAACCAGCTTCAGCCAACTGAATGACTCAGTATATGGAAGTGACTCCCTCGAGATGAGAAATAAATGAGGCACAAACTCCCCCATCCCTGCACCCCAGATCTACAGGGCTTCCTTGTCATAGCTTGGGGCTGGGGCTGGGTTCTCTAAGAAACCTGCACCCCCGCCAAACACTAAACAGTTCACGGGGGCACAGGAGCTGCAACCCAGAAGGCCACAGGCTGGCTGCACCCCAGGGATGTGTTTCCTCTGTCCTGCATTTGGGGTTTTCAGATGCGGGGCATCCTGTGCACAAATCTAGATTTCCTTCCCCCAAAGAGCCAGAAGCTCTGGAACCATAGGCTTTTACCCACTGGGCAACAAGTGGCCAGAGTTGACGCGAGGCCTCCTCTTAGGGCAGGTCTGGGCTCTTTGTTCCCACCGTCCCCCGAACTCTGCACTGCACCCCACCTGATCTCTGTAGACTGTCCACTCGAGGCCCCTGCTGGAATGTCCAGGGCGCCGAGGGCGGTGACCGGTCCAGCCCCCGGCGGGCCCAGGCCTTTTCCATTCATGGCCTTCTGTGAAGGGGACACTGGGGTCCAGGTGTCCTGGGGATGGAGGTGACCTCAGCTACGGCCTCTGGAAGGTTGGGAACTGGCCCACGGGCAAGAGCAGGCCCAGTCAGGCCTTCCCTGCTGGGGTTTGGAGGATCTGGCCTGGGACAGGGGGAAACGGGGGTAGTCAACCTCAGAGCCTCAGAGGCCGGGCACTGCTCTGGGGGTCTAGGACGCTCTGCCACCACCCACAGCCTAGGTGTCCCCCAGGGATCAGGCCACTCACAGGAGGCCTTGTCTCAGGCAAACGGAGGAGGAAGGTGCAGAGAAATTGGCCCGAGGGGGCCTAGGCCTGTGGGCAGAAGCCAGTGGGGGCACAGTGTCCCCAGCCCTGCTTCCCAGGGACAAGGCCTCACAGGGCCAGGCCGACCCCTCCCCTCAGGCCCTGACCACGCTGTGAGGTTGTGTCCCCCAAACCTACCACCACACATGGCACTGACGCTGCCTCGGCACAGCAGCCTCCCGGCAGAGAACGGTGTGGGGGGCCGCTGGTGGCGGCTGGGGGTCCACTCTGGAGGGTCACCCTGGAGGGCCACAGGGAGGCAGCTCAGCAGAAGGGGAGGATCAGAAGCCCCCCAGGACCCCCTGGCATGGCAGTGGCCGGGGTCAACAGGGCAGGGGTCCAGGGCTATGTCCCCCTGGCTACGGGGGTCTCTTATCCCACAGGCCCTGATCTGCTTGCAGCCTCAGGCTGGCCCGGACCTGGGGGGTGGGGGGTGGGGGTGCTTAACACCTGAAAGCTGGAGCGGCAAGGTGCCCCCTCTTTCTACTTCAGCAACGCGGGTGGGGGTCGAGCAAGACCGGAGGGCAGAGAAAACCATAGCGAGCTTCTGTCCCCTTTAAGAGCCCTGATGGCCGCCGCCCAGACTCAGCGGCCGAGGGGGTGGAGGGGGGGACGAAAATGTCGGGCAAGATTCCCTTCCGAACTTCCCGAGTCTTTGTTCGCAAGGCCAGGGCGGGCGGCTTCGCTGGGCGGAGGGCCGCGGGCTCGGCCGTGCGCTCCATGGCGGCCACGGTCACGGCGGCGCCCCCCGCGCCCGCGCCCGCCCCCCGGGCGCCCCCTCCCGGTCCGATCCCCGGCCCCAACCCCGGCCCAGCCCCGGACCCCGGCGGCCGCGGGGGGCGCCGAGGGCGAGGGCGGCAGAGCCGGGCGCCGCTTACCAGGTCATCCCCCGGTGCCCCGCGGTCCCGCCGGAGTCAAGTTCACGTCCGGCCTGCGCACGGTCCGAGGTCCAGGCGCGGCCGGGCCGAGCGAGGCCGCGAGAGGCCGCCGGCCCCGGGGCACGCCGCACCCGGCCCCGCGGCGCCGCTGTCACCCCGGTTCCGCGACCCCAACTTTGCGCACAGTCGCGGAGCTGGAAGTTTCCGGGCTTCGCGGGGCTCTGGGCTGGGTTTCAGCAGCGTCGTCTGAGCTTGGCAACAAAGAGGGAGCGCAGGCCTGGAGAGGGGAGGAAAGAAAGAAATACGATGGGGAGACGCCTGGCTACTCAGAAATCTCCAGGACCTGAAATAACACCCAGAAGCTGTTTTGGGATGTTTTTTCCCAAGTGGTAAACAACCACCCCCAGCTCAGGGCGGGGCTGTTTCCAGGGCCCCTGGTGCCAGGGCTGAGGCGCCTTCCTCGGGCACCTGCCTATTTTATAACCCATGCCAGTGCATCCTGGGCAAATTTTTGGCGGGGGTTGGGGGGTGGGGAGTGAGGTGGCCCCAGATTTTCCCGGATGGTGGTGGACCCCAGCGCAGCAGCAGCAGGCCTGGGCTCTGAGGAGCTCCCTCCTGTCTGTCCCCCCAGCACGCTGGCTAGGTCAGCTGCTGCAAGCAGCTCCCTGTGCTTCTGTCTGAGAGCAGGGGGACAGCTGGGATGCAGGTGCCCAGAAGAGGACCTGGGCTCCACACAGGGTTCAGGGTCCGGCCCACCTGCTCCGGGCCGCGTATGCGGTGAATGTAGGACCGTCTTTGCCCTCTGGGCAGCTGTCCTGGGCAAGGCAGGAGGGTTCACAGGCTTGCCCTCACCTGGAAGCTCAGGCCTCCTCTTCTCGGGAGCTCCCTGGCTGCTGGCACCATTCTCTGCCCTTTGGGCTCTGCTTGGCAGGGTCCTGGGGACGTGTCTGGGGCTAGAAGAGGCAGCCGATGTCCCCATGCCTGGGAACCTTCTGAGTGGCCAAGCCCAGTCCCGTTAAGGGCCATGTGAGCCCTGAAACAGGAGCAGAGGGACATGGAGCATCCGTTGTCACTCGGCCTTGGGATATTCGAGCCCTGTTTGTCCGTTTGTCTGTCTTTCCCAGGAAGACGTGTTCGTAGAGAAAACAGTCCCTGGCCCACTATTCCAGAGCTCTGTGAGAGGCTGCGAGAATGGGGCAGGTTGTTCTTTTAAAGAAAAATAGGCAAGGGGACTGTGGAGACAGGTTGGGGTTGGGGGGGTATGTTGTCTCTTGTCCCAGGAAAGTGGGTATTCCCTCCAAGCGTCAGAGAACTTCTCCCGCAGTGGATATTTGCCCCCAATGCCCCTCCTCCACCAGTGACTTCTCAAATGCGACCCTTTGCGGAGTCAGTCCTGGATGTCCACAAGCCGGTCACGGAAGAGGCTGCTCATGGGGCCACCTGGTGGGTGCCGCCCATTCATCTGGAAACTTCAGAGCTTGACGTGGACGCAGTGGTGGCGGAGGCGGGCAGGTCAGCCTGGGGCTGCCCAGGGCGGCGTATGGAGCAGGTGTTTAGAGCCTCGGGCATTTGTCAGCTTACGGCCCTAGGCGGCCGGTTCACCCCCTGCAGTACCTGCAGTTTGCCTCATCTGGAAAAGAACCCACCTACCAATGAAGCCCAGGAACCTTCCCCAGAAGCGGTGTTTTCACAGGACCAAGCATTTCTCCCCAAGACTTAGTTGGTCAGCCCCACACTCCAGCAATGCGCTGAAGTTCCACCCGGCTCAGTATTGAGGTGCATCCTGCAGTAGGTATTTCTCATTGACACGAAAGCCCCTTGCTCAGAGGCCAGGTCCTTTCTAGGGGTGGGGACAAGCTGCCTGTTCTCTCCCCAGCATCCTCACTGGGGGCTCCACTCCTGAGCTGCAATCACTTTGCGTTTCCAAGACTAAAAAATGCACCCGTAACTGCATGGCTTCCTGAAGCTTGAGCCCACCCATTTGCTTTCAAATATGTGGTCGCTGGTGGTCAGCTTGTTCCCCAAGGGGGCATCACCTTAGCTTGGCCAAAAACTGCCAAGATCTTGTTTATGGGTATGTAGCCTGCACAGTTATGCTCAATGCTCTGCTGTCCCTGTCTTACATTTATTTGTTAATCAAATTTTAAAAATTTAAGTATAGTTGATTTACAATGCTGTGTCAATTTCTGCTACACAGCAAAGTGACTGAGTTATACATATGTTTATGTATATATACACACGCATATATATATGCTCTTTTTTTTACATTGTTTTCCATCATGATTTATCAGGACCTTGTTTTTTTAAAATTCCTAATCCTTTTTGAACAAGGAGCCTCGCATTTTCATTTTGCCCTGGCTCCTGGGCTGTTGCCTTCTTTGCCTGTTGGCTAACAGGGTCATAAAGTTAAGGGCGAAAAAAAGAGATGATTTTTATATTTGTTTTATTAAATTTTGTATATAGAAATAATTTCAGATTCTATCTAAACAAGATAAAATATTTGAATGAAAGATCATTGTAGGAAAAATGTCCACCTTGAAGAGCCAGAACATTGTTTCGGAAAACACTGCAGTTCTGAGAGTTGGAACCATCCGCGTTCAGCCCCTAGCTCTGCCACGTGGGTGCATGTAGGACTCAGGGCCTCGGCTGGCGTGTGCCGGGGGTGACAGCTCCTGCCTGTGGAGCGTCTGAGGAGCCAGGATGGTGGGAGAATTTGGCAGAATATCTGGCACATATCAGATACTCAATAAAAATACCCTGGATCGTCTGTCGTGTTATGTCATTTGACATGAAAGCTCAGGTGAAATTTGACTAGTTTTAATAAGAGTATATTTTGTCCCTTCTTGTTATAAAATTAATACAGATGACACCGTGCACACACACACACAGAAAGTACGCATGTCCCTCTTAATCCTTTTAATTGAAAGCCACCTTTGGCCACTCACACTACGGTTTATTTCTTTATATAAATTGACACACAAACACACTTCGCGTTTTAAAACTTAGCTTCGATTGGAGAATAGTCTCTTTACAATGTTGTGCTAGTTTCTGCTGTACAGCAAAACGAATCAGCTCTGTGTACACCTGTACCCCCCTTTTTGGACTTCCTCCCCATCTAGGTCCCCACAGAGCGCCGAGTGCCCTGTGCCACACAGTCAGCTCGCATTAGTTGCCTATTTTATACACATAGTATCAGTCGCGTATAGTCCTATAGTGTAATAGTCAATGCTGATTTCCCGATTCATCCTATCCCCCTGCTCTTCATTTAGAAATTGTTTTCTTTGACTCCATCGACTTGTTTTTAAATGGGAACCATGAGGCCCCGCAGAAGAATCCAAGCACAACGAACGGCCCCCTCACTGTGAACTGAAGCCAGGCTGAGCCTGGTTCAGCGCAGCTTCACACACGGGTGCGAACCCCTAGTTTCTACTGCCCCCTGCTCCCAAGGACCATAAATTGTGACATTTACAGTCACCAAAGTGCCGGGTGATACAAATTCAACATCACAAAATGTCCTTAACCTGCTGCTGCCTCATCTTTCCCATTTGTGACTTGGTTTTAAAAAAAAAAAAACAATTTTTTTTTTTTTTTACAGTTTCAGGCTCTTATTTTTAATTTCTGCAGTTTGTTGTCGAATCTGCTCAGTCGAGGAGGGCAAAGAAACCCATTCAGTCAGGTCTCCTCCTCGGCACCTTTGTGAGGCCAGCTGGTTGGAGGGGAGAGGCCTGATAGGGGAGGGGATCCCAGCAGCTCTAAACTCAGGCAGAGCCTTGAGCTCAGAGGAACGCATGTTCACCTGCTCAGCCCAGGTGACCGGTCCACCCAAACTGCAGTAGATAGTAAATCGCACGATACCAAGAGCAGACAACAGGCACAAGAAAAACACAGCCCGTGACCCCCAAACCCACGCTGCATTCATGAGCTGTTTGGGTTCCAGAAGCTCCTGGGAGCTGAAACTTAAAGGCAGTAAGAACCCAGGCGATGGGTCAAATCTGAGCTGCCGGGGGCTACCAACGGGGTGACTCTGGGCAAGTCACTTCTCCATTCAGTGTCCCCAGCTTGGAGGGAGTGGGAGTGATAAACAATACCCCCAGCCTCCTGGGGCCTCAGGGGCAGGGCACTGCTGTTCACTCGCTGGTACTGGGTCTGCCACCCCTCGGCCCCTCTGCAGACCTCCCCAAGGAGGACCTCTGGTAGCAGGGACAGTGGCACCGGGGCAGAGACCAGAACCCCCACCTGCCCTTGCCCACGGCAGCAGGGAAGACTGGCAGACTTGCAGTGGGGAGGGCTTGGAGTCACAGGTTCCTGTCACTCCAGACAGCAAGGTCTGGCTTCCCGCTCACCCAGGCTGGCCCAGGGAGCCTGCGTCTCCCTGCATGCATAGTGCCCAGTGGGCATGGCAGCCCTCAAGAATAACCCAGCACAGAGCCTGGGCCAAAGGGGTGGGGCAGAGAGCCCCACCCTCACACTCCCATCGCCACTACTGCCTTCCAGGCAGTTCCCTTTCGCTGGACCCGGGCATAGTCACTGTTCTGTCCCAGAGCGCAGCCTGGTGTCCCTGGGCCACTACAGCTGGAAGAAGGCACAGGAGATGTATTTGTTTTTTATTTCATCTGTTTATAAAAAGGAAAGTGTTTGTTGTAGAAAATTTGGAAATATAGAAAAGCACAAAAAAGAAAACAAAAATTACCCATGAGATAATTACCAGGTACATTTTGTTGAAAGTCCTTCTGATGTATTTCCAAACCACATATGTGTATGTACTCCGTGAGTGTGTGTGTGATCACAGTATGGGTTATCTCAGAATCTTTTGGTTTAATATGCTTTGAGTGTTTATGTCATTAAATTTTATTCTTTCCAGAATTTTAAAAATGAAACTTAAATACCGTTGATTTTTTAAAAATCAGCTTTACTGAGGTTTAATTTCTATGCAATGAGACCCTTTTCACTTCGCTGTTCAATGAGTTTTTACAAACGTTTTCATCCCTCTAAGCACCATTACAATCAAGAAAGAAAATACCATCACCACAGAATATCCCCTGGCAGGCAATCTTTGCCTCCTTGGGCCCAGGCAACCACCGATCTGAATTCTACCACTACAGATGTTTTACCTTTATTTACTATAAGTGGGATCACAGAGTGTGGACTCACACAGCCTAGTTGACATTCGTCTGTCAGTATGTCCGTCAGCAGCTCACTCTGTTGACTGTTTTATTTTAACCCATTATATGCCCATCACAGCTTGTTTACCTGTTCTGCTGTTGCAGACAACCGAGCTGTTTCTGATAGTCTGGCTGTTGGGAATAGAATTATTATGAATGCTTTTTTAACAATGTTGCTGGCACAGGTTAAGGACCGACGTCACATGGGCACAGCCTGTGTACTGCCTGCCTGGAGTAATCCCAAGAGCCGTGTAGTCATCCATCTTATACTGCTGGACGCGTGAAGTACAAGTGGAAGTTGCTCAGTCGTGTCCAGCTCTTTTGTGATCCCACGGACTACACAGTCCATGGAATTCTCTAGACCAGAATACTGGAGTGGGTAGCCTTTCCCTTTTCCAGGGGATCTTCCCAACCCAGGGATCCAACCCAGGTCTTCCACATAGCAGGCGGATTCTTTACTGGCCGAGCCACAAGGGAAGCCCTGTTGGACGGACGTGAAGTTTTCCTTAAAGTTTTTGCGGGACTTCCCTAGTAGTTAATGATCCATCTTGCAAAGCAGGGAATAGGCTTTGATCCCTGGTTGGGAACTAAGATCCCACATGCTAGCAGGGAAACGAAGGCTGCAAGCTGCAACTACTGAGCCCCTGGGCTCTAGAGCCCGTTCTCTGCAACAAGAGAAGGCCACGCGCTGCAACGAAAACCCAGCGCAGCCAAAATAAAAAAATGAAAATAAACTTTTTGCTACTGTAAATAATGCTGCTGGGGGGCTCCCCTCGTGGGAACTAGTGGTTAGGACGCCACACTTCCACTGCAGATGGCACGGGTTTAACCTCTGATCAGGGAACTATCCAAAAGCAGCAAGGTGTGTCTGACCCCACCCCCGCAAAATGCTACTGGAACATCTTTGTACTGACAATGTCACATGTGGCTATGTTTCTTTCCTGAAGATAAATTCCCAGAAGCAGGCATGTTAGGTCAAGTAGTGTCCATGTTTTTAAGGCCCTCACTGCATGAGGTTAGGACTTTTAGACACGTTTTTATCCATCCCTCCAGCTCCCAATTTACTTATAGACAGCATCATCCCCATTGTTCAGATGGAAAAGCCAAGGGCTGGAGAAGTGATCAGCCAGAGGCCACGGAGCCCGTTAAGTACAAAGCCAGGAGGAAACCCCAGCCTCTGAGCCCTGCACTCTTCGAGGACCACTTCCTGCCTCCCTCTCACGCATTTGCTTGTGTCACAAACGCTTGGAATTTTCCCACACAGATTTCCATGAAACTCGAACTGTGAGCTGAGAGATGAAAGGCAGCCTTGTGTTAATTAGCCTGGCTTTGGTTTGGTTCGTCCACTGAGCCTGGGTGTGTGTGACTCTCCTGGGTTCATATGCCTGCATGCTGGCACTCTCACACCTGCGGACGCTAGCAGCGGCCAGTCCAGACGATCTGGTCCAGATTCACCTTCCAAACTGCCCGCAGAGCTGGGAGCCACAGGCCCCCTGACTTCGCAGTTGCTGCACATTCTGGCGCTGAACGGGTTTGGCTTCTGCACCTCTACTCAGCCAACTTGGCCCAAAGCACATCTGGTTATTTGCAAAATCAAATCTCTCCCAAGGACAACGATCAGGCTGCTGGGGTGATTCGAAAGAATGATGCATTCCCGAGATGACTGCTTCCAGAGATGCTGTGGCTGGTGCTCATCTAGTGGACAGGGGGTGTGGAGGTGCTCTGTGAAGTAAGGGAGTTCTCCGTATTTGTAGAGGGTTCTCAGGCCATTCTTGTGGACAGAGCTCACGACTGAAACTTAGGCATGGCTTGATTTATTTTACTTTTTCATTTGTTCTGTGTCTGACAGGGCTATACTCATTATCTTATTTCATCCTCAACAACCAAATACCGTTATTCCCATTTTACAGATGAGAAAACGAAGGCTCAGAGAGGTTAAGAAACTTACCTGAGGTCACACAGCAGCGCACACTCAGTCTGTGTGCCTGCTCTCTGTAGACATCAGGCCCCAGCCTTTCTTCTGAGTCAGAGAGGTCTCTGCCCTGGTGTTTGACTAGTAGGCCTCAGGAAACGCATTCACCAGAGGACGGCTTGAGTACAGCCCAAGGCGATTCTCAAGTGCTCGGAAGACACAAATGGCCCAGACTCCCCCTCCCTCCACTCCAACCCTGTTCAGGCTCCTGAGGGTCTTCTTTCCCAGGACCACACCCCAGGCCCACCCCAGTGCTGAGTGGACTCCTAATACCCATTCCCACTCCCATTTAAGAATGTGGATGTTGTGCCCCGAGTTGGGGCAAAAATAATCACCTTCTTTCGGCCCTGGGTCTGAGGCCTCCTGGCTCCTGAAGCAAGGAGGCCTAAGAAGGCCTTTGTCCACAGGAGAAGAAACCAGGAAGGGAAGAGCCCATCCTCTCAGAAAACATGTGTTTTCTGTTTACAGAGAGGCCTGTCCAGTTCCCATGCTTTGTTCTTTAATATGGAGCCAAAAAAAAAAATCAAATGTGCAGCTTCCTCTCTGAGGTACTTTTGGAGGCTGGAAAATCTGGATTGCTGCAGGCACGCCGTGCTGGGCCTCGAGCTGGCCGGGGTTGGGGCCTGTGTCCCACCCGCTGCCAATGTCCAGCATCACGTGGTCTTCATATACCAACCCAGAAAGCCCTGTGGAAAACAAAATGCCCCTCAGTGCCTCCCAGGAAGGGGGTGCATGGAGATGACGGAGGCAGGCAGCCCTGGTGTAGCTGGGGCTCTGGTTTCTTCAACAGAGTTGTGTGTGTGTGTGAGTGTGTGTGTGTGACTATCCTGGGTTGCTCTCACTCACACTTCCTGGCCTTGCACCACTGGCATGGCTGACCTGGCCCAACAAACAGACCATTCTGGAACCACTCGATTTTTCATACCCTCTTCTCAGATGCTGGGCAGAGCGTGTCTTTCCCAACACCTGAGGCAAACAGGTGGGTATTAACTTAGCCGAGGTCACTAGGCTCCTGGGGCAGAGCTGGTGGGTGCTGGGCACCTTCAGTGGGGCAAGATGGCCTTAGCTCTTAGCTCTGGGTCTACCTGCTGGGGATGAGGCAGCAGTGAGCTAAGTTAAGAGCTGGCAGCCAGCTGTGCCCCCCACCCGTCAAGAGTCAGGTTAGCATCAAGTGTAAGCCTGAGATCCACGGCTGGGGATCGGGACCCGAATGCAGACTGTGACCCTTCTCCTGGGAGGCCTTGAAGGAGCCTCCTCTCGGAGCTCGGCCCCTCATCTGTGAAAGGAGGTGACCGGTACTCAATGGAGCTGCTACGAAGGCACACGGCCCAGGCCTGCCTGGCACTGTTTTTCAATAACCGGCAGCTGCTCTAATGACCGCGAGGCCTCCTATCTTAGAAGCGGCCTTGCAAACTCTGCCTGGCTCACACGCCTGAGGCCACCGCGACCCCTCACGCGGGGCAGAGTCCACCGGGAGCCGGAGGAAGTCGCCTGGCCGGGCCCTGCCGGCCGGCTCACTGCAGGCCCGGCGTCCCGGCCATTCGCTCGCTCGGAAGGGCGGGCCCCGGCCTGATGCGCTTTGATCCGCCCGCGGCGCGCGTCCCCGGGGGCGGGGGCGGGGGCGGGGGGAGGGCCCGCAGCCCGCCCCCCGCCCCGCTTTGATCTCTGCCCCCCTCGGCAGCGCGGCCTCCTCTGTGGCCTCCGCGACCTGAGCACCTGGGGGCAGGCGGGGACACGGCTGAGGCGGACAGAAGGAAGCACGCTCGGGCGCTCCTCAGGGAACCGCGCCCTTCCGTGGCTGGGCCTCGCAGCCTCGGCCTGACGGGCTGCCCACCCTTCCGTCCCGTTCCGGAAGCCAGGACTTGCGCGACGGGCGGCGCGGACGCAGCGTGGCGGCGAGGGGGCGTGGCCTTACGTTCCCGGGGGCGGGGCCTGTGGCGCGGCCGGCTGCGGAAGCCGTGGCGAGGGCGCGGCCTAGCTGGCTTAGAGGTCCGACGCGGCGGGGCCGCCGAGGGGGCGGGGCGGCCGAGGGGGCGGGGCGGGGTCTGAGGGCGTGGTCTTTACGCTCCTGGGGGCGGGGCCTCTGCGGGAGCGTCGCCGAACAGCCTGGGCAGCGGGCTGTGCGGACGTCGTGTCCCCGAGAAAGCGCCGAGGCCTAGGCGGAGCCACGCGCGGTCGGGGGCGGGGCTTGGGCGGGGCCTCTTTTCTGGAGCTGCGGTAGTAGGTCGGTTTCTGCGTCCCGCCTCTTGCCTCGCTGTTTGGTCGCGTGTCCGAGGTATTTGAGCTAAATTTTATCTCATTCAGATTCTCATTTACTTTAGGTTTTCATTTTTGAAAGTTTAGCAGTTTTCCTTCTTTTTCCTAGATGTGGAATTGCTGAGTCAATGAATATAGTCACTAATGCTTCTTGTAGCCCTCTTTTTTCTTTCCGTGTTTTCCAAATTTAAAAAGTAATAAATGAATGTCTTGCCTAACCAGATAACGAAACAACCAGACCCTAGGGAATTTGGAAAACCTGGGTGAATACAAATAAAAATGAGACATCTCATAATTTCACAGCGCAGAGCCCTTTTTTATTCGTTTTTTGATGTTCAGTCGCTAAGGTGTGTTCGACTCTTTATGAATATATATGTGTATATATTTTCACATAATCAGGGTAACACTGTGCATACACTTGTGGATGCCTTAAAAATAATTCACTTTTTTTTTTTACTGTAAAGCCACATGTTTATTGCAGAAATAATTGGAAACTGGAAAAAACTACGGAGAAGAAAATAAAAATAACCCGAGATTCCACCACAGAAGATCACCACTATTAATATGTTGTCATTTTTCCTTCCTCTTTACAGAATCACACATATGTTTGAAACAAAACTGGGATCGCACTGTAAATACCGTTTTGCAGTTTTCTCCTTTCATGCGTGGCTAATGACAGATGTCCACTCATCGTGCAGAGGGCTCATCTACAATGTTACTTGTAACAGCAGAGCACTGTGTAGAGTCACCCGTGTTTTGTTTAACCTATATGCTCTGGTTAGACATTAATCCTTGCTTCCTCCTTCCTTTATGATGAACATTCTTATGGTTAAATCTTTGTGCATGTTCACAAAAATTCCTTATGACAAATCCCTAGATGTGGAATTGCTGAGTAAATGAATATAGTCACTAATGCTTCTTGTAGCCCTCTTTTTTCTTTCTGTGTTTTCCAAACTTAAAAAATAATAAATGAATGTTTTAACAAGTAATATGACCCCAAAATACATATATGCAAAAAACGACTGCGCGTATCCAAAATATATAAAGAACTCCTACAACTCAACAACAACAAAGCTGATTAAAAAGCAGGCAAAGGACTTAAATAGACATATCTGCAAAGTTGGTATACAAATAACCAATAACACAGGAAAAGATGCTCAACATCACTAATCATTGGCGAAATGCACATCAAAACCACAATGAAACCTCACACATACTAAGATAGCTATTATGAAAATAATAATAGCAGGCATTGGTGAGAATGTAAAGAAATTAGGACCCTCATGCATTTGCTGGTGGAAATGTGAAATGACGAAGCTACTGCGGAAAACTGAATGGCAGTTTCCTTGAAAAACTAAACATAAAACTTCCATGTGACCCAAAAATGCCACTGCTGGGCGTACACCCCAAAGGAGTGACAGCAGGGACCCCAGTTACTCACTCATCTGTGTTCTTAGCAGCATTACTCATGGTCGGCCAGAGGTAGAAACAATCCCGTGTCCACCCGCAGGTGAATGGATAAACAAAATGTAGCATATATGCACAATGGAATATTATTCAGCCTTAAAAAAGAATGAACTTCTGACCCATGCTGCAACATGGATGAAAGTTGAGACTATATCCTAAGTGAAGTAAGCCAGACACCAAAGGGTCGATACTGTGTGATCCCACTATATGAGGCACCTAGAGTGGTCACACTCATAGAGACAGAAAGTAGAACTCTGGTTACCAGGGGCTCGGGGGAAGGGAGAATGGAGGGTCATTCTGTAATAGGTAGAGAGTTTGTGTTGGAATGATGAGAAGTTCTGGAGATGGACAGTACTGATGATGGTTGCACACAGATGTGAATACTTAATGACACTGACATGGTAAATGATAATTTTTATGTGTGTTTTACTACACACACAAAAGACATTTCTTGTGGAGGATGGGGAGATCTCTCCCAGATTCTGGTTCTAAGGTGCCTGGGTGGGACAAGGCTTGTACATGTCACAAATCTGGTGGGTGACCCTGCCCAGGTGATCAGGACAGCCCCTTCTGGGGAGCTCTAGAGAAGAAGGGGCCAAGATTAGCCTTACACATCCAGGATTTCCCATAAACATTTCCAAGCTGGAAAGAGAAACCTGCTCTGGGGAAGTAATGTGTCACTGTGGATCTTTATCTGAACTTGGTGTTTTCTTTCTGGGCCACTGAAACACACACACACACAAGCAAATCTCTTTGTCTTGACTGTAAATATGATACGCGTTTATTGTCATCAACAAATGCAGAAAGGCACTCACAAGGAAGTAACAAATATATAAAATCCTATCTCCAAAACCACAGCTTACATTCAACCGTATATTTGACCAGTGTTTCTTCTGTATTCGTAACACATACCTAAAATGATGGTGGTTATCCATTCAGTTCAGTTCAGTCACTCAGTCATGTCTGACTCTTGGCGACCCCATGGACTGCAGCACACCAGGCCTCCCTGTCCCTCAACAGCTTCTGAAGATTGCTCAAACTCATGTCCATCAAGTCGGTGATGCCATCCAACCATCTCATCCTCTGTCATCCCCTTCTCCTTCTGCCTTCAATCTTTCCCAGCTTCTTCAATTTTTTCTAATGAGTCAGCTCTTTGAATGAGGTGGCCAAAGGACTGGAGCTTCAGCATCAGCCCTTCCAATGAATATTCATATATTGTGATTATTCATGACCAATGGTGGTTATATAGCATGTTTTATCATCTTGTTCACTTTCGCTAATACACAACAACTCACTTTGTCTTTCAATATATTTCTATAGCCCACATTTTTTTTATGATTAATGTATTTATTTTAATTGGAGGCTAATTACTTCACCATATTGTGGTGGTTTTTGCCATACATTGACATGAATCAGCCATGGGTGTACATGTGTCCCCATCCTGAACCCCCCTCCCACCTCCCTCCCCATCCCATTCCTGTGGGTCATCCCAGTGCACCAGCCCTGAGCACCCTGTCTCATGCACTGAACCTGGAACTGGCGATCTGTTTCAATGTTATTCTCTCAAATCATCCCACCCTGGTCTTCTCCCACAGAGTCCAAAAGTCTGTTCTTTATATCTGTGTCTCTTTTGCTGTCTCACATATAGGGTCAGTGTTACCATCTTTCTAAATTCCATATATATGCGTTAATATACTGTATTGGTGTTTTTCTGACTTACCTCACGCTGTATAATAGGCTCCAGTTTCATCCACCTCATTAGAACTGATTCCAATGCACTCTTTTTAATAGCTGAGTATATTCTGTTGTGTATATGTACCACAGCTTTTTACCCATTCGTCTGCTGATGGACATCTAGGACAATAGCCATTCCATGCCCTGGCTGTTGTAAACAGTGCTGTGATGAACATTGGGGTACACCTGTCTCTTTCAGTTCTGGTTTCCTTGGTGTGTATGCCTAGCAGTGGGATTGCTGGGTCGTATCGTAGCCCACATTTTAATGCTTGCAGAATGGCCCATTGTTCAGACATCCCCTTTATATAACTTCTGTACCTGGGTCACGGTTGACTATCTAGGTGATTTACAAATGTAGTATGCTGAACATCCTCCCTGCACATCTTTAATAATTCCCAAGTTCTAAATTCTTTTTTTTTTCAGTCTAAGCTGTTTTTTTTTTTTTAAATTTTTAATTGAAGTATTGTTGATTAATGTTGTGTTAATTACTGTTGTACAGCAAAGTAACTTCAGCCAATGGTAAACCGGGTGCAGAAGTTACATAAAGGAGATGTCTGAACAACGGACTCTTCTGAAACATTAAAATGTGGAGAATACCCCTATATACGGAATTCCAGTCGAGCTATTTCAAATCCTAAAAGATGATGCTGTGAAAGCGCTGCACTCAATGTGCCAGCAAATTTGAAAAACTCAGCAGTGGCCACAGGACTGGAAAAGATCCGTTTTCATTCCAATCCCAAAGAAAGGCAGTGCCAAAGAATGCTCAAACTATTGCACGATTGCACTCATCTCACACGCTAGTAAAGTAATGCTCAAAATTCTCCAAGCCAGGCTTCAACAGTACATGAACCAAGAACTTCCAGATGTTCAAGCTGGATTTAGAAAAGGCAGAGGAACCAGAGATCAAATTGCCAACATCCGTTGGATCATTGAAAAAGCAAGAGAGTTCCAGAAAAACATCTACTTCTGCTTTATTGACTACACCAAAGCCTTTGACTATGTGGATCACAACAAACTGTGGAAAATTCTTCAAGATATAAGAATACCAGACCACCTTACCTGCCTCCTGAGAAATCTGTATGCAGGTCAAGAAGCAACAGTTAGAACCAGACATGGAAAAATGGACTGGTTCCAAATCGGGAAAAGACCAGTCAAGGATGTATATTGTCACCCTGCTTATTTAACTTATATCAGAATACATCATGTGAAATGCCGGGCTGAAATGCACAAGCTGGAAACAAGATTGCTGGGAGAAATATCAATAACCTCATATACGCAGATGACACCACCCTTATGGCAGAAAACGAAGAAGAACTAAAGAGCCTCTTGATGAAAGTGAAAGAGGAGAGTGAAAAAGTTGGCTTAAAACTCAACATTCAGAAAACTAAGATCACAGCATCCGGTCCCATCACTTCATGGCAAATAGATGGGGAAACAGTAGAAATAGTGTCAGACTTTATTTTGGGGGGCTCCAAAATCACTGCAGATGGTGACTGCAGCCATGAAATTAAAAGACGCTTGCTCCTTGGAAGGAAAGTTATGATCAACCTAGACAGCATATTCAAAAGCAGAGACATTACTTTGCCAACAAAGGTCCGTCTAGTCAAGGCTATGGTTTTTCCAGTGGTCATGTATGAATGTGAGAGTTAGACTATAAAGAAAGCTGAGTGCCAAAGAATGGATGCTTTTGAACTGTGGTGTTGGAGAAGACTCTTGAGAGTCCCTTGGACTGCAAGGAGATCCAACCAGTCCATCCTAAAGGAAATCAGTCCTGGGTGTTCTTTGGAAGGACTGACGTTGAAGTTGAGATTCCAATATTTTGGCCACCTGATGCAAAGAGCTGACTCATTGGAAAAGACCCTGATGCTGGGAAGGATTGAAGGCAGGAGGAGAAGGGGACAACAGAGGATGAGATGGTTGGATGGCATCACCGACTCAATGGACATGAGTTTGGGTAAACTCTGGGAGTTGGTGATGGACAGGAAGGCCTGGTGTGCTGCAGTTCATGGGGTTTCAGAGAGTCGGACACGACTGAGCACCTGAACTGAACTGATGTTATACGGTAGGACCTTGTTGTTCATCCACCAAGTTCTAAATTCTATTAATTTAGGTACTCCTCGGAGAATTCCTGGAGAAGGAAATGGCAGCCCACTCCAGTATTCTCACCTGGAGAATTCCATGAACAGAGGAGCCTGGCGGGCTACAGTCCATGGGGTCGCAGGAGTTGGATATGACTTAGCAACTAAACCAGAAGAACTGGGCTTTCCTCATGGGTCAGAAGGTAAAGAATCTGCCTGCAATGCAGGAGACTGGGGTCAATTCCTGGGTTGGGAATATCCCCTGGAGAAGGGAATGGCTACCCACTGCAGTATTCTTGCCTGGAGAATCCTGTGGACAGAGGAACCGGGGGCAGGCTACAGTCCATGGGGTGGCAAAGAGTTGGACATGACTGAGTGACTAACACACACACACACACAGGAGAAGAACTGTAACATCACAGAGGATCTGCTTTTTAAAGGCTCTTGAATATATTACCAATTGGCCCTCCAGGGAAGATGAACGGAGTGTTTGCGGACCTTTTTTTGTTTTTAATCTTTTAATGAATGGGATTGTACATTTTATTTCTATGCTTTTATTTATTTTTTGATCGTGCCTTGGGCCATGCAAGATCCCCAACTGGGGATTTAATCCGTGGCCCCTACCGTGGAGAAGTGCAGTGTTAGCCACTGGACTGTCAGGAAAGTCCCTGCCCCCCTCTTCTTAAGCACGTGGTCCATGCTTCTCTCTCCAGCCTCACCTCCCACCCTTTCTCCAACACTGCCTCCCTCTTCTCCCTCCAGAGAGAACTGCCTGCATTTTCTCACTTACTGTTCCCTCTGAAAGGGATGTTCTTCCCACCCACGTTGCCTTCCCAGCTCCTGCTCCCTTACTCCTACCGTGAATAACAATAGCAGCTCCATTATTGGTTACTGAGCAAATACCGCAGACAAAGCCTCAGCCCAGCTGCCACTTCCTCCAGGAAGCTTTCTGGGGTGGATCCCCTGGCTGAGACCCACCACTCCAGCCATCCAGCTTTGGTAACCAGCTCTACAACCTTGCCTTGGAGCCCCACCAAGCTGTAGGTGTTCGGAGAGCAAGAACATGAGTCTTTACTGTTCTCAGCACCCAGCCCAGGGTCTGTCCCTGGTGTCCAGTCACATCCTGTTTGGGGCAGCAAGTACAAGACCCCACGGGAGGTAGAAGTGAGCAGCTGAGCATTCATACACTGAGCAGAGCAGATCAGAAATTAATTCAGACCATCTAGTTTCAAACAACCATCTGGAAACAGCAAAGCTTGAACTTTTTCTCAACAGAGGGATAAAAGGGTAAAGGAAAGCTGGAAACAAGATTACAAGTTCATGTCGCCCAGAAGAACAGTTGTTTTTCCAGTGTAACCCTCCTATGTGACCCTGGGCATGAGCTGTCCCTCTCTGGGTCTCAGCCCTCAGTGACCACACCGGGCCTCCCAGCTCTAAGACAGGGTGCAAGGTGTCAATGTTAATTACCAATGGTATCCACCTTGCGGACCCTGGACAGATAGCTATTAACCAGAATGTAGATGGTAAAGAGCCTGCCTGCAGTGCGGGAGACCCAGGTTCAATCCCTGGGTCGAGAAGATCCCCTGGAGAAGGAAATGGCCACCCACTCCAGTATCCTTGCCTGGAAAATTCCATGGAGGGAGGAGCCTGTACAGTCCATGAGGTCGCAGAGTCGGACATGACTGAGCAACTTCACTCACTTTTCCACCTTGCAATCAGCAAAAGGTCCGTGGTGCAGCCTGCTGGTGGAAGTGAGGATGACTCTCCTTCTAGAACATTCCTCAAGGTGCAGTACCACAGCTTCACTTGAGGTGGCCCTGCCCTCCCCTCTTCCTCCAGTGGTTGGCAGTCCCCTGCCTGTGGCAGGTCCCCTGCAGGCCGCCCATGGGACCCTCCTCATGGTTCAGCTCATTGCAATGGTTGACCGGGTACCCTGGGATGGTGTCTGAGAGCTGCAGAGTTAGAGGTCCCCAGTGGAGTCAGGGGACCATCAGGAGACCACCTGGGCCAGTGGAGTCAGGAAAGGAGTAGTTCAGAGAGGACAAAATGCCCAAGAAGGGCCTGCCTCAGTGAGGGCCCTGCCACGACCACGGCTGCAAGTGTTGATGACGAAGAAATGACAAACGTAAGGGTGACGTGGAAGTTATTCATAACGCCACGTTTGATCAGCATGAAGAGATGGCCTTTCTCTTGAGATGCTCTTCCTGTTTTTTTGTTTGTTTGTTTGTTTTAAAGCATGCTTTCAAAAAAGGAAATTATAATTAGTTATTTTTCTAAAGATCCCAACATGGAAAAGTAGAAAGTTGCCAACAGATCTGCAATATTTTCTTTGAAATTGGGACAGGTCTGTGAGTTCCAGATGTCTGAGGACCCCTCTCTGCGTGCTCCCCGTTGAGGCCACTGGCGAGCGTTGCCACTCTGAGTGTGAAGCTTGCAGTGGCTCCCTACTGCCCTCAGGTTTGGAGCCTAGTACCTTAATGCGGCACGGGAAGTCTAGGAAGGTGGGAGGAGGGAAGGAGGAAAGCAAGGGTCGGGTAGCATTCATGAGGAGGCGGTAACTGAACCACACCTTACAGGCTGAGTAGTGGGCAAGAGGTGGACGGAGAAGGGCTGGGGGCAGGCAGGGGGGCCTTCTGAGCCACTGAGAAGCATCCCAGGAAGGGATGGTTGAAACAGCTAGGAGTGGGATTGGCTGAGCGGGCACGGGGTTAGGGAAGCTGGACAGTCTAACCCCAGGATCCTGAGGAAAGCTCCGGCAATGAGGAAAACATATTCACGCCCATTTCATAGGCTCTCAGAGAAGGACGCACCACCAGGGCCAGGGGCTGGGGAAGGGACTTGAACCTGGACCTGTCTGATTCCTTAGGTCAGACTCTCCACTCCAGAGGGCCCCTCTGGGGCTGGTGGTAGTCCCCTCTCTGGTGCCCTGTGCCCCCACCCCACCCACTCCCCCCTTCTCTTCTCGGGCCTGAGCTTGCCTAGGGCAGACTGGCCACGAGGCTCAGCTCAACCCCGGCTGCTGCTGGAGACCCACATAAATGCACCCAGAGCACGCACCACCCCACCTGCAGGCCTGACCAGGTGCCCCAAGGGCCCCTGATTCTGCAGTGCCAGCCTCTAGACCTCCTGCACCACGCTGGGGCCCTGCGTGCCAACTCATAACCCTCCCTGGACGGTCACATGTGGGGACACTCCTGGGGAACAGTGGGGCTCCCCTAAGAGAGGCCTGATTCCGCTTCACAAGACAGGCTCTCTGCCCCTTTCCCTTAAACACCAAACACCATGGCCTGTACACCTCCACCACCACACGGCTGAACCCACACGGGCTGGCATCCATGCATTCGATTATGAAGACAGTGGGTACATCCTGAGTGCTGCTGTGAGGTGGGGATATAGCAGTTTCTGCCCCCAGGAAATCGGGGGCAGGGGACTAGAACACCAGGGGGTGATGGCCTTGAGGGGGAGCGGTGGTCATGACAAGGAGCTGTGACAAAGGCACTCACGAGGGCGTCTCCCAGAGAGCCACACAGTCCGTCCTGGAAATGTCTTCGGCTTTCAGAAGAAGCGGTTGCCCTAGGGCTCCAGGCTGCCAGTCTGGACGGCTGCAGAAGAGGCCAGACCCTGGGAAGAGTGGTCTAAGCACCCCGCTCCCCCAGGCCTGCAGAAGACACAGCCCGGTCCAGATGGGCCCCTGGAGACTTTCCAGGGCAACCTGAGGGACTGTTCCGCGAATCTGAAACCCGGAGAGGATGCCCGGGCCGCCCCGAGGGGCCTGTCCGCGCGGGGGCAGGGTCCTCCGCCGCGCTCCGCGCCCTGGCCAGCCACTCCCAGAACGGTGGGCCTGCCTTTCCCACCGGCGGCGCGGGAGGAGGGGAGGTCTCGTGGTCGAAGGGGTGGCGGTGGAGAGGGACAGGGGACCCGGCAGAAGCGCGGGGAGTGGGGAACCCCTGGCAAGGGACTCGAAGGCCTCCGGGGACGCAGGGGGAGGCTGAGGGCCTCCTGGCAGGGAGCGCGGGGGCGCCCACCGGGCCGCCCGCCCGGATGCGCTGCCAGGCTGATTAGCATGGGCGAGGGGCGCTGGCGCGGGGGCTGCGCCGGGCGAGCTGGCACGTCCCTCGCGGGCCCAGCTGGCCGGGCCGAGACACAAAGCGCCTCAGACGGCGGCGGCGGCGCTCGGCCATTCACGCGCAGGGGCTGCCCGGGCGCGGGCGGCGAGGAATTCCCGCCGCCAGGGGCGAAGAATAGCGCCTGGGCCGGGCGGGGCTCGGCCGCCCCGCGCTCCTGACCTTGAACCTTTGTGACTGGAGCGCATGCAAATCGCGGCGGGGCCGCGCCAAGCCCCGAGGGCGCTGCGCCGCCCGGGGTGTCCGGGCGAACAATGCGCCACTGTCCCCGCGCGGAGCCGCGGGCTGGGAACGGCGCGGGCACGCACCCGGCGGCGCGGCGCGGAATGCCAATGCGGATCCACCGCGCCCGCGGGCGGCGACCCCGGCCCCGCGCCCCCCGCGCCCCCGCGCCCCCGCGCGGCTGCGGCCCGGAGATCTCGGAGGCTTTTTTACGTGACTGCCTCTCCCGCCCTTCCTGTCTTTCTCTAACTGGTGTTAGTTTTTTAGATCCTCTAAGTAATCGGTAAAAAAATAAAGGTGGCCCCAATAACCGCCTCTCCCCGGAGGGACCTGGTGCTCCCCAAGGTGGGTTCCTGCCCCCCATTCCCTCTCCTCGGGGAGGGCTGCAGTCCTTGGGGGTCTCAAAAGAATCGGACATGACTGAGCGCCCATGCACACACAAATTGAACCTGGAACGGTGTGCCAGGCCCAAGTGTGGGTTCCCCAGCATCAGTCCTCACTTTATTATGTGACTAAGTAGGCACCTTAGAAAGCATACGCACCAACTGGGAAGCTTACCACCTCTCCTCCTCCTCCCTGCTGTGGTGGGATGTGTGCTCTCACAGTTCAGAATCTTGCCTTTGTCACTGGGCATTTCCCTTTGCCCTCCACACCCCTCACTCATGTCCCTTCTAAAGGCTGAACAGTATTGTTCTCCGTGGCTGAGCTGTGCTCTTCGATGCCTGGGTGTCCCTTCAGAGAGAAAAGACTTGGGGAGGGGGGAATGTCACCATGAGTCCCTAAATTGTAAGTCGCTAAATTGAACCCAGGTTTCGCAGGTGGCTCAGTGGTAAAGAATTTGTCTACAAATACAGGTGGCACAGGTTCGATCCCTGAGTTGGGACGATCCCCTGGAGAGGCAGCCCACTCCAGTATTCTTGCCTGGAGAATCCCGTGGACAGAGGAACCTGGAGGGCTGCAGTCCATGGGGTCACGAAAGAGTCGGACACGACTGAGCACCCATGCACACGCAAACTGAACGTGGAACGGTTGTGCCAGGCCACAGTGTGGGTTCTCCAGCGTCAGTCCTCACTGGCCTGGATACTGTATTATGTGACTAAGTAGGCATCTTAGAAAGCATACGTACCACCTGGGAAGCTTAAGCAGGCTTTTATGCACACGTGAGTGACCAGATGATTCCAGCACCTTCTATGGATTTGAATTGGGCACATTCACAGTAGCAGACAGAGGCCCAGCCCGGAGACAGATGTTCCAGCTGTTGCAGGAAAGGGGCCCCTTCCAGGGCCCAGAGAGGGGGCTCTGGTCTAACTCTCAGCAATGAATTGTCCAAGAAGACACACAAGCTGACAGAGAAAGGCACTTTACTGGGAGGAGGCGCCCAGGTGGAGAGCAGCAGGCTAAGGGAGCCCAGGAAGACTGTTCTGCCACATAGCTCTCGGTCTCGAGTTTTATGATGATGGGATTATTTTCCGGGTTTTCTTTGGCCAATCACTCTGATGCAGGGTCCTTCCTGGTGGTTGATGGACACCAGTGAGAAGGACTCTGGGAGGCAGTAGAACATGCGGCGTCTCTTTTTTGACCTTTATTGAACTCTTTCAGTTGTTGCTGTTGTTCCGTTGGGTAAGTCCTTTCTGACCCTTTGCGACCCTGTGGACTGCAGCACACCAGGCTTCCCTGTCCTTCACGATCTCCCAGTTTGCTCAAACTCATGTCCATTGAGTCGGTGATGCCATCCAATCATCACATCCTCTGTCGCCCCCTTCTCCTCCTGCCTTCAGTCTTTCCCAGCATGAGGGTCTTTTCCAATGAGTCAGGTTTTGGCATCAGTTCAGTTCAGTCGCTCAGTCACGTCCGACTCTTTGCGACCCTATAGACTGCAGCATGCCAGGCCTCCCTGTCCATCACCAACTGCCAGAGCTTATTCAAACTCACGTCCATCCAGTCGGTGATGCCATCCAACCATTGCATCCTCTGTTGTCCCCTTCTCCTCCTGCCTTCAATCTTGCCCAGCATCAGGGTCTTTTCCAATGAGTCAGTTCTTTGCATCAGGTGGTGGAAATATTGGAGCTTCAGCTTTAGCATCAGCCCTTCCAGTGAGTATTCAGGGTTGATTTCCTTTTGGATTGACTGGTTTCCTGGTAGGTGGTAGCTTGTTAGTTCCGTGTTCCTTACCAGGACCTCCTGTGGTATAATAACTCACGAACATGGTTACTATGGTGCCTGGCCAGGGTGGGCGGTGTCAGTCAGTGTATTTTCCCCTAACGCAGCCTGGAACCTGGCTGGTGACTGGTACCTTGTTCTCCTGGGACTTGGGGTCTCGCACTCGCCTGCTCATGTCACGGAGGCAGTGGTGTGAGGGCTGAGCCTGTGGGTGCCAGAGGCTGCCCAGGTGTGAGGGAGGCCCTGTGTGCGGGCAGTGTGCACAGGCCCCTTCCCACCAAAGTGCCGGGGAGCCTGGTTCTGCTGCAGAGAGGGCCCAGGGCAGGAGGGAGAGGACCAGGCGAGGTGACATTGGCCTCCGCTTCCCCAGGTGACGAACAAGGAAGCTGTAGAGAGAGTCTCTGAAAGTTGCTCCCGCTATCTGAGAGACACGAGGAGGACAGCTTTTCAAAGGATGGAGCAGAGCCCAGGGCTGCGTCCTTTGAAGCCAGGGCTCCTGAACATGCCGGTGTTACTGGTTCTTAGCAGCTGACTCACATACTGACACCTCTTTGGGCTGGATGCTGGGATACGGACACCTCTTTGGGCTGAATGCTGGAACACTGATACCTCTTTGGGCCAGATGCTGGGATAGACCCCCAAAGGGCATGACCCGCACCCCCTGCCCCTGTTTGTTTGTTTTTTTTTAACTTTTTGGTCGTGCCTTGAGGCATGGTGGTATCTTTGTTCCCCAACCAGGGACCTTGGCCCCCTGCATTGGAAGGGCAGAGTCTTAACCACTGGACTAGTGAAGTCTCTGCCCAGTCCTTGTGTGTCCAACTCTTTGTAATCCCTTAGACTGTAGCCTGCCAGGCTGCTCTGTCCATGGGGATTCTCCAGGCAAGAATACTGGAGTGGGTTGCCATGCCCTCCTCCAGGGGACCTTCCCAACCCCAGGGGTTGAACCCACATCTCTTATGTCTCCTGTGCTGCGGGTGGAATCTTTACCTCTAGCACCACCTGGGAAGCCCACCCAGCCCTTAAGAAGCTCAAAGCTGGAGGCGGGGGTGGGGGTGGGGGGTTGGGGGGAACAGGATCGGAAAGGTGGAGGGGAGGGTGGTGAGGCGCTGTGCGTGGTGGAGCAGAACAGAGGAGGAGGCAACGGTGGGAGGGGTCTAGGAAGGCTCCTGGGAGGGGGCTGCCTGAGCTAACACGTCTTCAGGAGGATGTGTAACTTTATCAGGAGACAAGAGTGGGCCACACTTCAGGCCGAGCGGGTTCAGGGGACACAGAACGAGCATTCTAGGCAGGGGAGCCTTCTAACAGGTGGAGGATGGGAAGAACACACACTAGGGAAATCCCTCCCGCGGGCAAACTGTTCTGCTTCTTTGCCTGTCTACGCTCTGCCTCCTGGGTGGCCAGCAGGATGAGAGACACCAAAATTAAAATAAGATCTCTGAGAGGCGTCCGGGCAGGAGAATGAGATGGGGGAGGGCTGAGGCGGGTGAAAAGACTCCTCTTGCTCTTGAGGAGTCGCAGGTGGGGCTTCTCTTGTCCTCAGCACAGAAGACTCAGGGTACTGGGGAGCAGCTGTGTGCCCAGGAGACCGGCAGCTGGACTCTGTCCCTGAAAGCAAGACCAGGTCCTCACCTTGTCCCTCTGACAAGCCATGCAGCAGGTGTCGCTGAGTGTGGTGCCAGGGGCCAGGGCTGCTGCTCTCAGCATAGGCACAGCTGCGAGGGGAGAGGACGTCTCAACATGCTGGGTGGCACGGTCTACTCGGCTGGGGCGGTGGGGCGGGGAGGGAGAGGGCAGTGCCAGACTTGGAAATCAAGGAAGGCTTCCTGGAGGAAGTGACACAAAAGAGTTGGCCTGATTCCGGCAGGCAGGTTAGCGTGGCTGCAAGGCGGTGGCAAACATGGTGCAAGCCTCCCAGGACGGGCAAGGATGAAAATGAGCCTGGCACACGGTTAGCCCCAGGGACAGACTGCACCTCCTCTGCGTCCTCAGTTGGCTGAAAATCTGGCTGCTTCAGAGATAAAGCTGAGACATGCAGGGGGCTGCGGGGGTGTGGGGGGGAGCGGTGTGAGGCGGGGAGAACCACGGAAAATTGGTAAGTCACGGTTGACTGCTCTTCACTCCCAAAGACACATTTGAAAACAAACAAAAGCCAGGAAGGCTGCAAGCCCCAGCTGCTGCCCCGACCCTCCTGGGCCTCTCCCGCACCTGGGCATCTTGGCAAATCCGCACTGGGACGGGGCCCTGAGCAGCACGGCCCCTGGCTCCTGACCCGCGGGAGGGGAGACTGAGACCCCGGCAGCGTGCTTGTCTGAAGCCCAGATGGGCCGGGTCTCCCGCCTTCTAGGTCTTTCCACTACTTCACCAGATTCCTCGGAAATTAGCAATGGAAAAGCGATCCCACGCTGGGGGAGGAAGAGAGTCATATTTTCCGTCCTGGCTCCTTGTGAGCACCTGGGGTGTGGTGGGTCCCCCAAGATCCCGTGCAGAGAGGGGAGCTGGCTTCCATCCCCCTCAGGGGCAGTTAACAAGGATGCTTTGGCAGTGCCGACATCACGGGCTGGGCTCCAGTGTGAAATCAGTGCTGGGGGCTCTGGCTGGGGCGGTACCCGCCCACTGCTACCCCCATCCCCACCCCTGCCTGCACCCTGGGCGCTGGCCACCGGCAGAGGGAGGCGGTCAAGGTGGGCGGCTGGCTGGCCTGAGGGCGATGGCAAAGCCTCAGAGCCTCTTGGGCCCAGGAGAGGAAGGACACATAAATGCTCGGCTCGGGGCGGGGGCCCCCCAGCGCCGTCCTGCTCTTGCCCTGGGTGGACCTGGAGGCCAGGAAGGCAGCACCAGAGCCGGCCGGCCTGAACTTGAGTCTGGCTCGCTGCTCACTGGTCCTGCGCCCACAGCAGGCCGCTTCACCTCCCCAGGCTCCATCTCCTCCCCCTGTGAAACCAGCCAGCAAACATAACCCAGTGCTGGGCCCATAGTCAGAGCTCAGGAAGTGCCAGCGTTTATCTGATGCTCAGACTCCCCCACCGCCACCCCCAGCCTCTACCGCCCACCCCGTCCTATACCCAGACGTGGAAACCATGGCAGTTTTGTCTTTTCTCCCCCACATTCTGATCCCCAAATCTGAGGTCTCAAACTGCTCCACGTGGAAGAGCTGGCAGCTGGAGGAAAGGGTCTGAGGTCCGACACCCATCAGTGATGTCCAGGCAAAGCTTGCTGGCAGGGTTGTCCTGCCCCAGGCTGTCGGGAGAGGGGTTCAAGCCGAAGGGGACAAACTGATTGAGACCCTGAAGCTGGCAGCTTTGCTGAGTGGCATGAGGGCCTCTACGGAGGCCTTGGTCCCCAGCGGTTGGCAGGAAATCACTGTCTGGGTCCACTGCTAAGCTGGTGCCCCCCACCCCGCTTCCATCCTTCCATCCCTTCCTCCCTTTCTCCTTTTTTCCTTCCTTCCCTCCCTCCCTCCCTTCTCTCTCTGCTCTTTTCCTATTTCTGTCCCTGTCTGTGCTGGTCGCTGGAAGCAGAGGGTGAAACTGAGCAGACATCGACTCAGTCTAGTGCAAAGCAGCAGGCACCTTGCAAATAATCCAGAGAAATGGTGTCCAGCAGAACTTTCTGCACTCTGTATCTGAACTGCCCACCACAGTAGCCACTAGATGTACGTGGCCAGGGAGTTCTTGAGCCGTGGCAATCGAGGAGCTGAATTTTAAATTTTATTTCACTTAAATCAATTCAGATGTAAATAGTCCCCTGTGTCTAAGGGCTACTGCATCAGACAGACAGCACGGATCTAGTCACAACTCCATGTCACCAGGCTGTCACTTCCGCATGGCACATGTCTTTATCCGAATGTGTGAGTTCAGTTTTTCATAATCTGTCTCTCTGAGATGCAATGTGCCTTAATCTGCTGTCCCTGAAAGCAGGTCCTGAGATAAAGGCTTGCCGTCTGGTAGCTCGGTGGGGAGTGAGACCCTAGAGATAACCAAGACAGGCTTCTCCTGCCTGCCCCCAGCCTGGCTCCTCCTGCTGGCGTGGTGCCTGGCACTTTGCCGGATCGTACGCCGGCACGAGAAGCCAAAAGGACCAACAGAGAGTCGAGGCCTCAAGACTGTGGAATCTTTAGTTTGTCCCCTGGTGGAAGAATCCCTGGGGGAACCAGACCTCTCGCTCGACAAAGCCTAGGCTCGGGGATGACCAAGGAGCTGGTTCTCCTTCTTGGGCCAGTGTACTCCCCTCGGTTCCTGGACTGCCGTGTTCTTAATCTCGGGGCCCCAGCATCGCGTGTCAGAGTCCGTCTCCCACCCTCTGGCGTTGAAGGCACCTGCCGCTCACGGTTCATAGGACTTTGAGGAGATGAGCAGCGAGTGTCTGAACAGAATGAAAGTTTCAGGGAAACAAAGTTCCTGTCTCTGCGGGTCGTTATTCTGTTTCCACCCCCTAGAACAGTATTGGACTAAAAATAGGAATTCAACAAATAGCAGAATAAATAAAGTGAAATTTTTTTTCAAGTGGAATTTAATATCTGTAAAATGTGCTATAAAGCAAATATTTTCAAGAAAGTGTAGGGCCATCACTGGGCTGTGTGGATCAATAAAAAGAATAGAAAATCTAGAAAGAAATGAAGGCAGGGGATATAAGTTTCTCTGTTTAGGTATACCTTTTTTTTTAATGATATAAATACATTTTTTTAATCTCTTGTCTTCTGACTTAAAATACAACTATATGAGGCAACAATATCAGACTGTGGTAATGGGCTTATAAAATATAGAAATATAACTTGTGTGACAATTCTAGCACAAAGAAGAGGACAGAACAAAGTTATAGAGGAACAAAGTTTTGTTGACCATTTGTCATTAAGTTGGTATTAAGCCAAGCTAGATTTTTATAAGATGTTAATTATAATTTCTATAGCATCACTAACAAAATTACTTTATATATAAAAGATGTATAAAGAAGTTAAAAAATTAATGGCACACTAGAAAATATCTGTTTAACACTATAAAAGATAGTAACGAAAGAATAAATGAATAAAGAGGCAAATGGTAAAAGAGCAGACATAAATCTCATACCTCCTTTTTCTTTAGATCAGTAACAGCATTCATATTAAAAACATCCTTTCCAGCATCCTCATAACATTTGTCCATGGTGTTTCCATCACCTGGAATACCTTCTCCCCTTCCTTTCCTGTTACACTTAAATTCTATCAATCTGTCAAGACCAATGCAAGTTACAGCAGAAAAATTAGGGATGGAGCAATCGGCAACCATTCCAAAAAATGACCCGATGGTACATTCTCTCTTCTTGTGCCAAAATAAACTTGAGATGCATTAAGAATCTTAAGGTAAAACAGTAAAGCCATAAATATACTGGGAGGGAATATATTTATTTATGTAATTTCTGAGTGGATAAAAATCTTCCTAAGCAATGTCACATGCGTCAGAAGCCATAAAGGAAATAATGGAGATTTTTGCTATATAGAAACACTATAAACAAAGTCAAAAGACAAAGAATGAACTGAGAAAAAATATGCACCGGAAAAAATAGTTCTAACTCGATATACAAAAATCCCCTTGCAAATCAACAAGACAAAATATCTGCGGAGATACGGGAAGAAAACTTAGAGAAGAGAAAGTTCAAATCTCCAACACATCTATGAAGAAAGTTTACTATCAAAGGATGCCCATTCATTAAGATTACAATTTTCAAATATTAGATTGAAAAAGCTTATGAAAAGGTGAAAATACCTGTTAAAGATCGTACATACCAGTGAGAGTTCAGGGAATGAACAATCCTATGTGTTGCTGGTGAGACAGCACACTGGGAAATATCCTGGAGACAAAGTGAGCAATGTTCACTCATTAAACAAATGTTTACGAAGCTCCTCTGCACGCCAGGCACGTGGCAACAACACGCCGCTCATCTTTGCTCTCGTTTCGCGTCCAGTGTGGTGCGGAGATAGGCATGAGAGAAAGAAGTATACAAACAGGTTTGTAATTACTGCAGTTGTAGGATGTACTTATATTTAACAAGGGGTCCTAACCTGGTCAGGATAACTGGGGAGGCTTCCCTAGCGGGTAATCCTGCAGCCAAGTCTAGCGCGGCTGCAGGATTTGGTGCAATGAGAAGGATTTAGTGAGGAGAATGGAGAGGAAAACCGTTCTGGGCAGAGAAAATGACGATGTGAACACTCTGACGATCTCTGGGGTTCTCCCCTATCCTGCACCTGTCACTCCCGGCATTCGCTGTCCCTTCTCGTGTTTCTTGACTCAACTCCTGATTCCAGAGCTGCTGCAATATATTATCTCCAGTAGCCAGTTTTCACCTCAAAATTATTGGATTATCCGAGAAACTAAAAAGTGTGCCTCACAAAGGAAGTCAATAGATAAAAACTCTTGAGTGGACACAGATTTCAAATTTAGCAGTCATGTACTTCAAAGCAGCTACTCTAAATTCAAGGAATTAAAGAAAAACATGTTTAGAGAAAAACATGTTCAAGGAATTAAGTGACACTATCTTGCCAATGAGTGAACAGATAGGGAGCCACCACAGACAGATGAGATCTTAACCGCAATTCTTGAGTTGAAACGGGCAATAACTGAAACTTTCAAAAATTCACCAGATGTGCTCCAGCTCTGAGATGGCAGAAGAAAGGATCAGTAAACCTGAAGGTAAATCAACAGAAAGCATTCCACTCAAAGAAGGAGAGAAATAGGATTGGAAGAGAGAAAAAAAGAAAAAGAATGGAACTTCAGAGACCAGAGAGACAATATCGAGTGGTCCAAATGCATATCTTTTCTTCAGAAGGAGAGGAGAACGATATAAGGACAGGGAAAAATAAGGAAATAAGGAAAGGAGCCCTCTCAATACTAATGGAAAATTTAACTTAAATACCCAAGCAGCTCAAAAACCCAAGCAGGGTAAATACCGGCAAAAGCACTTCTAGGTAAATCACAGTCGAAGTCTGAAAGCCAGAGAAAAGGAAAAATCTTGAAAAGTTTGGAGAAAAAACAAAAACCCAACTTGTTCCGTGAAGGGGAACTGTGATACAGTTAATACCTGCCTTCTCACCAAGAAGCAAAGACATGAACCCAAGGCTGCCTCACTTACCTATTGTTGTTCAGTCACTCAGCTGTGTCTGACTCTTTGTGACCCCCATGGACTTACCTATTAAGATCCTCAAAAGCAGAAATTAGTGAGAGGGGAAAATAATTAATATTTAATAAAAAACCAACCAGGAATTCCCTAAAACTGAAGAAAGATGTGAGAGCTTAGATTGAAAATGCTCAGTGAACATCAAGTAAGATAAATAAATGAACAAAAAGAAAAATCCAAACATTCCACATCAAGGTACACCATGATGGAATTATAGGACATCCAGGAAAGAGGGAAAAAGTCTAAAATTATTTTAAAAAAACTATGAGTCACTATAGGACTAGTTTTTAAAATAATTATACAAAGATTATAAAGGTATTATACATTACAAAAAGTACTTATAAGAGTTTATAAGTACCAGCTTGGTTAGAGTAGAAGTCAAGCTGTGGAAAATTGACTATTGGGTAAATGGTTTTTGTCCGTAACAATGCAAGTGAATTTTTTATAGTAGAGCTACAATTGTATTCTGTCTCATAGCAAAGATAACCCAAAATAGTACTTTGTAGGATGTTAACAAGTTTTGTACCTATTAGCAAATTCATTTCAGTGTTTCTGATTGCCTACATATATGTCAAATTCCCCTTCGAACTGTTTCTCACATATTACTGGTTCCTTATTAATTAGTGAGTTAAGCAAAACCTTAGATGTGTTCATTTTCTATTTGCATGAGGATCATGCTTTTAAAAATTTAATTCTTTTAGTTCACTGACGAGGAATTGAACTGGCACATCCTTCATTGAAACCTAAGTCTTCATTGAAACGCCAAGGAGGTCCCATGAAGATCAAGCTTTAATCTCTTTAAAAATCATTCTTTGTCTACAAGAAGCTGAATTCGTAATATATAATATATAAATAGAAAAAGAGCTCCTATACAGAAAAAAGAAAAACACAAGTTCACTTAAAAGTGAACAACCTGTTAAACAGAGAAGTAACCTCATCACTATTCAGAGAAAGTACACTTGCAACAGGAATTAATCGTTTTTCCCTCACAGCAGCTTTCCATGGGCCTGAAATCATGGTCAGCAGAAAACTGACCAAGAAGGGGAGAGGGGCCTGGGACCGGCAAGGAGCTGGCCGGGGGCAGACTCACCTGTGAGGTCTGAACATCTTAGAAAGGGGCTGGGCTGGGTGGGGGTGACACCTCCCCCAGGGGGAGGGATGGCACGGCTCAGATCTAGATGGTAGCAGAGACAACACCCAGAGAAATCTAGGTGATGTGGGACACCAGCCTGCGATCTGAGAGTGACCCCCGGGGGCCTGCAGGACAAGTTCAGTCTCCTTATGCCACGGGTGAGTCAGAGGTCAAAAGCCACGGAGATGGGATAAACAAGGTCCTGCTGTACAGCCGTCGCTTTGCCGACCAAGGTCTGTCTAGTCAAAGCTACAGTTTTCCCAGTGGTCACGTTTGGATGTGAGAGCTGGACAACGAAGGCTGAGCGCCAAAGGATGTTTTTCCCCAAGAGGGAGAGGGAAGCACTGGGCACTGGAGGGAAGGGGGCCAAGGGGCAGGCACTGGAGGCAGGAGACGGCTGTCGCCAAGGCAGAGGCGACGGCTGGGACCTGGATAAGCAGGTGGCGGTGCAGAGGGCAGGGCGCGGACCCCGCACGGTGGCTTTGGTGGCAGGGTGACGGGGCATGCTACCGAGAAGAAGGCAGGTGAGGCAGCGACTTGCCCCAGGTGCGGGGACTGCCTCTACCACCCCCTGCCCCAGCCCGCCCCAGCACCTGGGACGCTGACTTATCCGTGTGACAATCAGATGGGCTGAGGCAGCCCCGTGGGAAGACAGCTGGAAGAACGTCTGGGCTCAGGAACACACAAGTTCCAACAAAGAGCTCCACCCAGGCAGTGGCGCAGATTGCTGGGCGCCCAAGGCTGCAGGTCTCGCCCAGAGCCCAGCGCCAGGATAAAGGCGGCTGATCCCAGCAGGTTCCGCCCTCCCATGGGCGCAGGTGGGAGGTGGAGGCTGACTCAGGCCCTGACTCAGCAGGGCTGCCGCTGGGGTGACGAAGCGGGTCCTGGCCCACCCTGAGCGCCCTTTCCTGGGTGTGTTCTGGGAATGCCTCTTAGAGGTCCTCAGTGGAGCCTGTGGCTTCCTTCCTTCTCTTGGAGTTCAAAGACATTTTCTGGGTTGGTCCCACAGCCTCTGAGCTCAGGGCTTGCCCTTCATGGGGCTTGAAAGGAAATCCTTCACCATCTTCAGTTCAGTTCAGTTCAGTTCAGTCGCTCAGTCGTGTGCGACTCTGTGACCTCATGCACTGCAGCATGCCAGGCCTCCCCTATCCATCACCAACTCCCGGAGTCTACCCAAACCCATGTCCATCGAGTCGGTGATGCCATCCAACCGTCTCACCCTCTGTCGTCCCCTTCTCCTCCTGCCTTCAATCTTTCCCAGCATCAGGGTCTTTTCCAATGAGTCAGCTCTTCGCATCAGGTGGCCAAAGTATTGGAGTTTCAGCTTCAGCATCAGTCCTTCTAGTGAAGGAACCATCTTCAGGGTGATGAAATCAGTTCACGGCCACCCTGATCTCATTTGCTCGTTCACATGCTCATCCGTTGGTTCCTCCCACCCTCCCCCCTTCTCCCGAGTGTCCACTGTGGGCCTGCTGGGCCCTGGGACGCTGTGAGATGGAGATGTGGCCCTGCCCTGGAAGCCCCCTGGGAATCTTTCTCCTGCAGCAGCAAAGCCAGTAAGTGGTGGAGAACCCTGAGCTGGGGCCATGGGCCAGGGAAGGCCTCTAAAGACCTCTGCTACTGCTGCTAAGTCACTTCAGTCGTGTCCGACTCTGTGTGACCCCATAGACGGCAGCCCACCAGGCTCCCCCGTCCCTGGGATTCTCCAGGCAAGAACACTGGAGTGGGTTGCCATTTCCTTCACCAATGCACGAAAGTGAAAAGTGAAAGTGAAGTCACTGAGTCATGTCCGACCCTCAGTGATTCCATGGAGTGTAGCCCACCAGGCTCCTCTGTCCATGGGATTTTCCAGGCAAGAGTACTGGAGTGGGGTGCCATTGCCTTCTCAGCTAAAGACCTCAGCTGAGAGCAAAAGGGTGATTTGGGGAAAGGGCAAAGGAGGGTTTTAGGGGCACAGGTGGAGGTGGGTGGGATGTGTGGTCAAGCTCTACAGACTGTGTGGGTGGCTGAAGCTGGGGTGTGAGTGGAGGAGACCCTGGACAGGGACTGTGTTCTGCAAGGCCTGGGGAGTGCAGGCTGCAGGCCTGGGAGATCGGGGCCGCAGGTTAGGGTGAGGGTGCAAAAGTGGGGAAGGGTTCAGGGGGTGCCAGGCTGGCACTGTGGAAGCACGGCTTCCCCAGACCTGCGGCAGGAGGCAGGAGGGACATAGCTGGGGCTGGGGGCTGAGGGTGAGGGGTCGGGGGCACAGCGGGGGCAGCTGGACAGGAGAGGCCCCAGGGCAGGGCCTCACCGTGGGTGCTCTGAGCCTCCTCTGCCCCAGCTTCCGAAGGCCTCCCTACAGCATGCTCAGTCCCGGGCTCTGGCCCCTTCAGGGCTGGCCTCTAGATGTGGAGACCTGCCTAGCCCTAGATCATGGCTTTCCCAGGCCGGCCACATCCGGTGATACTGGCAGGCCAGCACACCGGGTCTGCCTGACTGCAGTCAACTCCTGCCCAGGCTGGTGGCCCCTCTAGTTCCAGGGCTCCGGCGGGGTCAGTCTTCGGTCCAGGCCTGCATCCTTCCCCTCCTGGCCACAGTGGTGACCCCGGGCCATCGTGAACTGACATCCGGGTCCCCGAAGCCCGCCCAGAGTAGCTTCCCCCCACTGCCTACGCTGCCCCCCAACCACGGTGCCCGCCCCCAGGGGAGCGGCTGGGACTCTAGCAAAGAGGGCGGCTCAGCCCAGGCCAGGGGTGCTGGGAACTGCCCCACCCACAGTGGAGGCACAGTTGAAGGGTCAGCAAGGGGCTTCTGGAGGCCTGAGAACTGTGATTCGTGCAGACTCCTTGCTCGGAGACTGTCCCACCTCCACACTCCCCTGCACACCCCAAAGCCCGGTAACCGAAACACTGGCGGAGACCCCTCTGGGAGCCCCTGGCTCCCCCCAGGTCTTCCCAGGAGCCAGCCCTGAAGCACCACTTGTGTGAGCCCAGCTTACTTAGGAGGGGACCCCAGGAGACATGCGGAGGGCGTGAAGGACGGTGGCAAGGAGGGAACCCAGCTATTATGGCCGGTGTCATCAGGCAAGTCACCTCTGAGGCTTCCGGGGCTCAGTCCCCAGGCCCCTGGGGAGTGCTGGGGGCCTGGGGTGGGCACAGGCTGGTGTGGCCCTGGCCGGAGGCAGTCAGCTGCCTGCTCCAGACATGCTTGAGTCGGGGGCTGCTTCTGGGCATCTGGGCTTTGTCTGACTCAGAGCCAGAGACAGCATCTGTCTGCAGAGGCAGCAGAGACGCCCTCCGGGGGGTGCCCCTGGGAGGGGCAGGAGATCCACGGGTGTGTGGGCACTGACAGTCTGGTCTCCCGGCTCCTCGCCCAGCGATGGAGGGGACATCCTATTCCTTTATCTGAGGGGCTTCTGCCAGGCCCCAGTCCTGGGAGCCTCAGCCAGGGAGCCGTGCACCGGGCAGAGTTGGGGAGGGGGCGTCCGCTCTGGCCCCCAGCCCCAGAGCTCCGAGGGGCAGGCCAAGGGGCTGGCAGCTTGGCCCTGACGGGCCTGGTCTGGACCGACGTTCCGCCCCCCGGGGCCCATGGGCTGCCATGGGCGCCCAGCAGCCAGCCTTTGTCCTGCTGGTCACAGGCGCCGTGCTCCGTGCCCAGCTTGTGTTTCCCAGGCCAAGCCGGGCAGGCAGAAGCCCTGCAGCCATGGAAACCACACAGACCACCTGTCCCGCCCCGCTCTGCGCTCTGCCCAGCCACTGCCTCAGTCTCTGTGGACCTCCTGGTGCGCTGGCCTGGGCCCAGCTGCGCTCCAGGCAGACCAAGACTCGGCCCTGCCTGCCCGGGGACCTCAGCTGGGCCACTGCAGAGGGAGCCCAGGGGCTCGGGAGCCCCAGGGTCCCCTCACCTGCTCCTGGCACTCAGGGCTCCGAGGATATTGGGTACTGAGGGCTCTTTCCTCTGCCTCGTGTCCCTCCTTCTGTCCAGCCGCTCGCCCCTGGGGCCCGGGCAGGGGGCCAGCTCAGAGCCTTGCTCCCTGATCAGAACTGCCCCAATATAAGACAGGCTGTCTCGAAAAGAGGTGAGCTCCCCATCACGGGAGATGTCCAAGAGTAGACTCCTGGAGCTGCTCCAAGGCAGTCCTGGGGGGCGTGGAGAATAACTGACGGGATGAATGAGCGTGGGAAGGGCTTTCGCTCAACAGTTTGTTGTCCCACTCTTTTGTTCAGTGAACGCCAGTAGTGTCCACCTTTGGGCGTGTCCACCTTTGGGCGTGTCCACCTTTGGGCGTGTCCACAGGCAAGGGCTGGGCAGGTAGGTGACATTACGGTCATGACTGTTGCCGTTATGGCAGGTAGAGGCCTGTGGATAAGCAGACTTCGGGGGAGACACACATGTTCTGCCCCCAGCCAGGCAGACTGGGAGCCCAGAGGGGTCCCAGAGGTCAGGACTTCAGTGCCAGATCCTGTTGGAGGGGAAACCGAGGCACAGGGGGTGGCCATGCCACCTGGAACATGGATAACACCCCAGAGCTCCGGTCCATGGCCACCCCCACTGCAAAGGCCTTGGGAACTTCTGAGGAAGGGAGCCCCTTCTCCAGATCTGGGGAGTGACCCGGGAGCAGCGCCATGAATGAGGCTGGATGTTGTGTATTTATTCAACAAGGCCCTAGAAGAACTGGGCACATGTCAGGCTGGGCTGAGGACCGCCACGAGCATCTGAGCAGACTCTGCTCCTGGGACAGTATTCCAGGTTAGGACGATCCTGCTTCCCAGGTGGCTCCATGGTAAAGAATCCGCCAGCAATGCAGGAGACTTGGATCTGATCCCTGGGTCAAGAAGAGCCCTTGAAGAAGGGAATGGAAACCCACTCCAGTATTCTTACCTAGAAAATCCCATGGAGAGAGGAGCCCGGCAGGCCCCAGTCCATGGGGTCACAAAGAGTTGGACATAAATGAGCAACTGACCACTCACGCGTGCTTCATGGGGCCATGTGGCTGGCTTGAAGGGTCAAAACGTTCTGAGCTTCTCCCCTGCTCTAGTCAGCTAGTGCCGCATAACAAAGCACCCGAAAGCAGCGATGCAGAGGTGCTGCTGCTGCTGCTGAGTCGCTTCAGTCGTGTTCGACTCTGTGCGACGCCACAGACGGCAGCCCACCAGGCTCCCCCGTCCCTGGGATTCTCCAGGCAAGAACACTGGAGTGGGTTGCTATTGCCTTCTCCAATGCATGAAAGAGAAAAGTGAAAGTGAAGTCGCTCAGTCGTGTCTGACTCTTCACAACCCCATGGACTGCAGTGCACTAGTCTCCTCCATCCGTGGGATTCTCCAGGCAAGAGTATTAGAGTGGGGTGCTGTTGCCTTCTCCAGATGTAGAGCTACAACCATTTTATTCTCATGAAGTCTGTGGGCCAGTTATCCTGAAAGGACACAGTGGGGACACCTCTGCTCTGCTCTGCCTGTCTGGTCCCTGGGCCAGGACTGTCCCCCAGCCCCCCTCTGTGTGGCCCCTCCACGTGGCTCAGGCTTCCCCAGGGCACGGAGGTCTCCGAGGCATTGAACACCCTTCCTCTATGGTCGCTCAGGACTGTGGAGTAGCAGTTGTGCGGCCTCATGTGGTCAGCTGGGGGGATACGGGCAGCATCACAGCCTACAGACCCAAGGAGCCCCCAGCCCCTCAGACCCGCGAGGAGAGGACAGAGACCTCCGCTCTCTACGGGAGGAGAGGCAGGGCATTGGCAGCCATATTTAACACTGCTGCTTAACTGCCTATTCCTAGCCTCCAATTTCTTCCTGTGGTTTGAAAACTCTGCCGTCGGCCAAGTGAGTGAAAGTCGCTCAGTCGTGTCCGACTCTTTGCGACCCGATGGGCTATAGAGTCCATGGAATTCTCCAAGTCAGAATACTGGAGTGGGTAGCCTTTCCCTTCTCCAGGGGCTCCAGGGGATCTTCCCAACCCAGGGATCAAACCCAGATCTCCCAAACTGCAGGCAGATTCTTCACCAGCTGAGCCACAAGGAAAGCCCAAGAATACTGGCATGAGTAGCCTATCCCTTCTCCAGCACATCTTCCCGACCCAGGAATCGAACTGGGGTCTCCTTCATTGCAGGCAGATTCTTTATTAACTGACCTATCAGGGAAGCGGCCGTCAGCCAAGGCTGGGCTTAAATCTTAAGCCAGAAAACCATCCTGATAACCCCTCTCCTGAGTAGCACTTTCTGCTCACACATTCGCCCTTGGTTAGGACCCCTTTCTAAAGGATAATGGGGACAGCCATGGGAATGGTACTCCTTGCCTTGCCTGTGCACCCACACATGTGTGTTCTTTTTTGGTTGTCAGAGCAACCCTGTGAAACATTGCAGAGGAGGGGGGCATCTCACCTGGAGTTTTGCAGGATGAGTAGGAGTTCTCCAGACAGAGTTTGAAAGAAGGTGTGGTAAGCTTGAGCACATGCGCAGTCAGGTGTGGCCGGAGGACAGAGTTTCACTTACCCTGGGGCAAGGAGGTTTTAGTGGGGCCGTGCACCAAACAGCCCGGACTCTAACCCTAACCATTCTGGCCCCAACTGCATGAAGATTGGCAGCTGGCCCAGGACAAGCTGGTGCTGGTGCTTGCCCACGGGCAGCCCCAGAAAAGCCTGTCTGCCTGTCTTCTCTGCTTTACGTGGTTTCAAGAGTCCTTCGAAGCATTCTCTGGGGTAGGTAGGTGGGCGCTGTTAGCCCCATTTCACAGATGAGAAAACCGAGGCTCTGAGCAGTTCCTCTGGAGTCCAGGTGGAGTGGGAGGGCTGGGACCAGGGGTTGGGAGCTCCTCTGGTCTGCCCCACAGCCTCATCCTTCGGGACTGAGCTCAGGCAGGGCGGGAAGTTCCTCTTCTCCCCCCAGCACCCCAGCTGCCCCCGCGGCTCCCCACCCCTCTCAGCCCTGACCACATGGCCCAGAAAGGCCGATTCAGAGCCAGCTGCAGCCAGCCGGGCCTCTGGTTTAGATCAGCAGGCAGCAGAGAGCCCGGTCACGTGCTCACTCACGTCCACTGCTCCTTGGGGCCACGGGCGGGGGAGGGCGAGAACTCGGGGGGAGAGGTGCTGGATGAGGGGAAACCAAGGCCTCTGCCACCGGCTTGGGCCCGGCTTCCCCTCCCGTCCAGCCCTTCGCTTCTGGCTCTTGAAAGCCTGCCTCCGCCCGCCAGGTAGCCAGCCAGCCCCGGGGCCAGTGCCCCGCTGCCTGCCTGCTCCCGCCTGGCCCGGTCACCCCGAGGAGCTGACAAAAGCCAGCTGCCCTCCCAGTGGTCGCCCGGCAGGCAGACACCCGGAGGCGTGACGCCCGCCCTGGTCTGGCACCGGAGGCTGCCAGGAGGGCCCTTGGAAAGCTCCCCTCCACTCCCACTCCCGGGGGCTCTGCAGCTCCTTTCCGGAATGGCTTCCCGATGAGGTCATGCCGCTCGGAGCGAGGGAGGAGGCCGCCGGGAAATGCTGCTGGCCGGGCCCCAGTTCGCCTGGAAGATGGCTGCCCGCGGCCTCCTGGCCCCGCTGCCCGAAGGACCCAACAGGGCCCCGCGGGGAGAGGATGTGGGGCGGCATGCTTGGTGGCCTCGCCCTGGGGCGGCCGGGACCCGGGGCCTTCATTCCTCTGCCAGCCTCCATGCCGTGGCCCCAGGGCCTCACACTGAGCCCAGAGCCGGGCCTGGGACCGCTGCAGCGCCCGTGGGGAGCTGGGGCTGGCTAGGCGGGAGTGGGCGCTCACTGGGCCTCGAGGGAGGGAGGGCCCTGGCCGGCATGCGGGCTCTGACCTGCCAGGCTGCATGTTCCTGGAGCGTGAGTTCTTTCCGGCCACGGGGCAGAGAGCTCGAGGCCGCCGCCTTCCGGGGCTGGGGCCGAGGGGGCCCATGCGGAGGCCGGCTGGGGCCCACCCTTGTGCCCCTCCACCCACGTCCCTCTCGCGCCTCTTCTTTCGAAGCCAGGCCCCCTTCCCTGAAAATGGAACCTGCCCGCGGGGAGCTGGAGAGACATGGCAACTGAGTGCAGAAGTGTCCCCAGAGGTGACTCCCCTCCCCACCCACGGAGGCCACAGGAACCGGCTGACCCCACAGCCCCCAGGGCCTCTCATAGGGAGGAATGGACTTTAAGATCTGAAACCGCCCTGCGAGGGCTGGTGGGGCAAGGCTCACAGAGGCCTTCTTGGGTCCTCCCTGGGTCCTGGGAGCCGGAGGAGGTCACCTCTGCTGAGCGGGGCCCAGCTGGAGGCCCGGCAGGACCCCTGCCCTTGGCGGCTTGGGGACCCTGGGGGTGTGCAGAGCGAGAGAGCAGGCCTCTGTGTCTGCAGCCTGGGGCTCTGTCTCCGCCTCCAATGGGCTGTGTGACCGCTAAGCCCTGTTCCCATCTGCAGACCGGAGGCTCGTCCACCCCCAGGCCTGACGACCCAGGACCAAGCCTCGCAGCTATGCGGGGGCAGCCTGTCTCTGGGTTTCAGCTCGAATGTCTGTGTTGGAAGAGACCCAGCGGCCACAGAGCGGCGCCCCGTGTGCAGAGGAGGGCCGGGCGCGGGAGTCAGCAGCAGGGCCAGGATCCGAGCCCAGCCTCCTCTGCTGGCCCAGAGTGACCCAGCTGGGCCTCCTTGTCCCCCTCCCGCCTCCCCCTGCACAAAGCACAGGGTCCCGGAGCGGATATGCTCCCCTCTGCTGCCCCCTGGTGGCTGAAGTCACACATGGCGGTCCACATCCCTAGACCCTGGGGTACCTGTCAGTTCAGTTCAGTTCAGTTGCTCAATCGTGTCTGACTCTTTGCGACCCCATGGACTGCAGCACACCAGGTCTCCTTGTCCATCACTAACTCCTGGAGTTTACCCAAACTCATGTCCATTGAGGCGGTGATGCCATCCAACCATCTCATCCTCTGTCATCCCCTTCTCCTCCTGCCCTCAATCTTTCCCAGCATCAGGGTCTTTTCCAGTGAGTCGGCTCTTCGCATCAGGTGGCCAAAGTATTGGAGTTTCAGCTTCAGCATCAATCCTTCAAATGAACACCCAGGACTGATCTCCTTTAGGATAGACTGGTTGGATCTCCTTGCAGTCCAAGGGACTCTCAAGAGCCTTCTCCAACACCACAGTTCAAAAGCATCAATTCTTCAGCACTCAGCTTTCTTTATGGTCCAGCTCTCACATCCATACATGATTACTGTACCCACCTACTATAGACACCCACAGATGTGCGGCGGCCACAGGGACACAGCTGTGCTCCCTAAGAGCCCTGGTCAAGAGCACCACTGTGCCTCCCTAGGGCATGGTACAGACAGGAGGCACCTGGCTCTCATTTGCCCCTGTGCCCTGGAGCAGGGGTCCCCAACCTCTGGGATCTAATACCTGATGATCTGAGGTGGAGCTGATGTCATAACAACAGAAGTAAAGGACACGGTATGCAATGCGACTGAATCATCCCGACACCACCCCCCATCCCCATTCGCATCAGGTGGCCAAAGTATTGGCCGTGGAGAAACGGTCTTCCATGAAACTTGTTCCTGGAACCACGAGGTGAGGGACCACGGCCCTGGAGTCTCCCATCTCAGGCGGGGGGTGTGGAGGGAGGTGGGGGCCTCGTGAGCCTGCAGGAGGCCCTGCACAGCTGGATACAGTTAGGAAAGCTGAGAAGTTATTGTTTGGGGTTAAGTCGAAACTGATCTCCCCAAGGTGACGGCCAGACACCTCAAGGGTGTGTTCCCCTGATGTAGCCTCTTGGGCGCCAGGAAGCAGGGCCCCTGGATTCCAAGGATGTGAGGAAAGACGACAACAAGGGTGCCACTGCCCCCTCCCAGGGCTGGTCTGGCAGGAACAGCAGGGCATGGGGGTCTCCACCTCACCCTCCAAGTCCCGGCCCCGTCCACCTCCCACCAAGGCCCTGCCCTGGCCCGGCTTCACCGTCGGTCGGCCCAGCCCCGCCTGGCCTCCACAGAGGTCTCCCCGACCTTTCCTCTGCCTCTGTCCACCACCTGAGCAGTTTTCTTAAAATTCCAAATGGCCCAGCCCTGACCCCTGGCCCTTGGGGAGGCCTCACAGTACCCCTCAAGGCTTCCCTAGTCCAGCCCCTCCTTGCATCCCAACTTCCATGGCTTCTGACACCCACCTCCTTGTTTGTCCTATGACAGCTGGGGGTCATTTCAGTCCATTTCACAGGTGGAGACACTGAGGCCAGGGAGCAGAAGGAACATTCCGAAGGTCCCAGGGTGAAGGTGGCAGAGCCAGGCCTGAGTGCAGGGTCTGAACCCCCATTGGGGGCAACCAACCCCCACTCCCTCCCAGTGTCCACCAGACAGAGGCCCATGGGACCCGGGAGCTGGGGGCAGGGAGTGCGGGGCGCCACCACCTCCAAAGGGACACAGCCTGACTCCTGGCCTTGAGTGGCCTCCAGCTCTCGGGGCAGCCAGGCTGCAGGGGGCCTGGAAACTTGACCGTGGCTGTTTATTCAGCTGTGTGAGTTGGCGCCGGCTCCCCCACTGGGCCTTCTGGAGTTAAAACACTCGGCCCTGTCCCCACCGCCGGGCAGTGACCTGCTCAGAGCCGGAGTCCCCTGTGGGCGGCTTGCAGGACCCCAGGGGCCACCCTCTCCGAGCCAGAGGAAGCATCTCCTCTCCCCGTCGGGCAAAGTCCGTGTAAAGGAAAAGCAGAGAGCATCCTTGGTTTGGGTTGAGGAGCATTTAAAGAAGGGACGTGGGCGCAGAGCCAAGGACTAGCTGCAGGGGACGAGCAGTCCTCTAGGGCTGGTGGTGGAGGGGTGAGGGGGACACTGGGTCCCAAACCTGGAGCAGGTTGCCTGGAGAGGACCCCCCACCCTGAGTCCTGTCGGGGCACCTCCCACTGGCTGAGCCCAAAGGGATGTCAGCACTCAGGGAGACTGTCGATGCCTCCCGCCATCCAGGTCAGCCTCTGGGAGGCTGGAGTGGGCGGAGAGTGGGCCTGCAGATGCGAAGAGAAAAGGGGGCAGCAAGCCTCCCGAGGAAGGGGACCTGTGCCTGTGGAACATTCCTCATGGGGCTGGAGGTGGGGAGCCACAGTACTTTCCTGCAACATAAGCGCAGAGAACCCCGCTTGGAGCCAAACCAAAGGATGAAGCTCTGTGGTCTTTCTTTAGAAGCTTGCTGAAGTCCCGTCCAGGGGTGGCGTCTGAGTTCCTTCCCCTCAGGTCTGGGGGGAGGCCCTGATGGCCCGGGTGAGTACAGAGTGTGGAAGGGCACCAGGTGGCTTCAGAGGCTGGGCTGTGCCTACCCCAGCCTCCGCCTGGCTCTCTCACCGGCACTAGGAACCCAGTGGGTGAGGGGACGCCAGGTGCAGGGATCACAGGTGAGAGCTGACACTGCCCGACGTGTGAACAAGGCTGCCTGCCCTGATTCCAGGCCCCCCGGGGGCCCCGAGCCACCTCCAGCAGGGCCCTCAACCTGGTGGAACAGAGGTGAGGCATTCCCACTGAGCCCAGTTCAAATCCTGGACCCAGGGAGCCCCTGAGGGTAATAAACCAACCGCGACAAGCCCCCGTCTTCTGAGGCGACCTGTTAGCAGCTCACCCAGCACCTGGAACAGGCATCACGACATAGAAATGCACTGGAAATGAAGGAATTTCTGCGCTGTCTCTCTGCACAGTGTTGACCCACCAGCGTCTCTCTCTTTACTCCGAATGACGCCTTCTAACCTTCATGGGCGCCCCGCTGGTGGTCTGCATCGGGGCAGGGAGCTGGCCCCCGGCTGGGCAGCGGTGGGGAGGGCTGGAGGGGGAGGATAGGGGTGGCAGCACCCAGGAGTCAGGCGGAGGCAAGTCTGCCAGCACAGGCCCAACCTCCGGAGACCCCCGGCTGGGATGGCGGGGTGACCAGGAGCTCCGTGTTCCCATCACAGGGTCACGGCATCAAGGGGTCAGCCAAAGAGGAGAGACGGAAGGGGGCCGTGGAGTGAATCACCGGCTGAGGCTGAGGGGTGAGGCATCAGGACACACAGGCCCGGCGGGCGTGACCGACAGCCTGCCTCTCTTCCTCATCCCCGTCTGTACGCCCACAGGAGTGACAGGCGGGGGGCTGCGCAGGGTCAGGTCGATGGGCGCGTGCTGAGAGCCTGGCAAGCAGGGGCCACTGTGCCCCGGTGGTGTGATTCGGATTGAGACCTGACACCCCTGACTCTAACCCTAGAGAACAATTTGTGGAAATCGCTACTTTGCTTTGTTGCCTTGGCTGCTGGGGAGCTCTGAACCAAAGCCGTGAGCTTATCTCTGGCTCCACTTAGACTAAAATCAGTTTTTAAAACTTAACTGCATTTTCATTTATTCTTTTATTTTGGGCTATGCGGGTCTTTGCTGCCTTTGCAGCCTTCTCTCTAGGCTTCAACAGTATGTGAACTGTGAACTTCCAGATGTATGAGCTGGATTTAGAAAAGGCAGAGGAGCCAGAGGTCAAATTGCCAACATCCGCTGGACCATAGTAAAGACCAGAGAATTCCAGAAAAACATCTACTTCTGCTTCACTGACTACACTAAACCCTTTGCCTGTGTAGATCACAACAAACTGTGGAAAAGTCTTCAAGAGATGGGAATACCAGATCATCTTACCTGCCTCCCGAGAAATCTGTATGCAGGTCAAGAAGCAACAGTTAGAACTGGACATGGAACAATGGACTGGTTCCAAATCAGGAAAAAGAGTACGTCAAGGCTGTATATTGTCACCCTGCTTATTTAACTTATGCGCACAGTACATCATGCAAAATGCTGGGCTGGAGGAAGCACAAGCTAGAATCAAAATTGCAGGAAGAAATATCAATAACCTCAGATATGCAGATGACACCAAATGGCAGAAAGCAGAGAATTAAAGAGCCTCTTGATGAAGGTGAAAGAGGAGAGTGAAAAAGTGAATGTTTAAAACTCAGCATTCAGAAAACGAAGATCATAGCATCCGGTCCCATCACTTCATGGCAAACAGATGGGGAAACAATGAAAACAGTGAAAGATTTTATTTTCTCGGGCTCCAAAATCATGGCGGATGGTGACTGCAGCCATGGAATTGAAAGACACTTGCTCCTTGGAAGAAAAGTAACAACAAACCTAGACAGTGTATTAAAAAGCAGAGACATCACTTTGCCAATAAAGGTCCATCTAGTCAAAGCTATGGTTTTTCTAGTAGTCATGTATGGATATGACAGCTGGACAATAAAAAGGCTGAGCATCTAAGAATTGATGGCTTCAAACTGTGGTGCTGGAGAAGACTCTAGAGAATCCCTTGGACTGCAAGGAGATCCAACCAGTCCATCCTAAAGGAAATCAGTCCCGAATATTCATTGGAAGGACTGATGCTGAAGCTGAAACTCCAATACTTTGGCAACCTGGTGTGAAGAATTGACTCATCTGAAAAGACCCTGATGCTGGGAAAGATGGAAGGCAGGAAGAGAAGGGGACGACAGAGGATGAGATGGTGGGATGGCATCACTGGCTCGATGGACATGAGTTTGAGTCAACTCCGGGAGTGAAGGACAGGAAGGCCTGGTGTGCTGCAGTCCATGGGGTTGCAAAGAGTCGGGCACGACGGAGCGACTGAACAACAACAACTCCAGCTGTGGCACACGGGCTTAGCTGCTCCCCTGCATGTGGGGTCGTAGTTCCTGGACCAGGGATCGAACCCACGTCCTCTGCTTTGGAAGGTGGATTCTTAACCACCGGGCCACCAGGGAAGTCTCTTTCCCTTCATGTTTTGCCTCTGCTTTTCATACCACGCCCTGTGGCTTCTTGGTTGCACGACCAAATCCTTTCTGAGCAAGGGACCCCTGAGTCCTCCCTTCAGGCTCCTCGGTCCCCACAGCCCTGCAGAGGCCCCCCCACCCGTGGATGACACGTACTCCTGCCCTCAGGGAGCACGCCTGCCAGGCCTGGGATGTTCACACCCTCGGCTCGGGCTCAGACCCCTTCTCCCCACCCCCTGCCGGGTCCAGGCTGCCCCTCCACCAGCACGCGTGCTTCCTGGGGGTCAGCGCGTCCAGTGAGGCTGCAGGACGGAAGGACTCGGGGCCCGGCACGGGTGGCAGCTGCCAGTGTCTCCTCTGTTTCTCCTCCTGTTTTGCATAGTTTTATGTACTGATTTTTCACTGTGCAGGGTCTTCGTTGCTGTGCAGGCTTTCCTGGAGTTGCCGTGAGCCGGAGCTACTCTCTAATGGCCTGAGACCCTGCTGCGGTGACCTGTCTTGCTGCAGAGCATGGCTCTATGTGCACGGGCTTCAGCAGTCGCAACACGTGGGCTCAAAAGGTGTGGTTCCCGGGCTCTAGAGCAGACTCAGTAACTGTGGTGCTCAGGCTCAGCTGCTCCGAGGCACGTGGGATCCTCCCAGACCAGGGATCGAACCGGTGTCCCCTGCACTGGTCGGTGGACTCTTCACCACTGAAGCCACCACGGACGTGCACTCCTCCTGGTGTGATCCTTGTCTCATCTTTCAGCCTGGCCCTCAGGCGTCTGAGTAGTGGAGGCAGCAAGCACACGGCAGAAGTGCCCCCGCACCCCACCCTGACGGGTCCCCGGTAGGTGGCACCCCAGGCCTCTGTCCCGAGGAACTCAGGCTCACCAGGAGACAAGGTGATGGAGCAAGTCCTGGGGCTGTGAGCACCTGGGGGGCGGGAGGCATCAGGAGAGGCTGCCTGGAGGAGGGGGCCTAACAGGTGAGACCTGAAGCTGAATAGGGTTGATCGGGAGAATGGGGTGTGGGGGCGAGCAGGTAGGCAGGAGGCTGTGAGGAGCAGTCAAGACAGGTGGGTCCATGGCCCTTCTAATGCCAAGGAGCTGAGAAGGTCCTTCGAAGCTGGCCCTGGGGTACCGGGGCCTGGGTCAGCGGAGGCAGGGCTCCCCTGTGCCTGGGGAGGAGGGAGCAGGCAGGAGGTTCGGGGGGCACACGGAAGCTTCCGGGAGGAGGGTGTGCCGGGCTCTCAGACACTCACTCGGGGCACAGTTCTGACCTGATCATTCAGTCGGGCCTGAGGACCCCTCTGACCCAGGAGCCTGGCCCCCCTCGCCTGGTGTGGGAGGGAGTGTGTCTTTCTCCCCAAGATTGGCACCGAAACCCCCCCAACCCCTCCGGGTAGCAGCAGAGAGAATGGCGATGATTTGGGGAAAGGATAACGGATTCTGGCCAGATTTCTGAAGTTAAAATAGACTTTGAAAAGTATGGCTGAGACCACAGTTTTGGAAGAAAAACAACAAAAGAAGCTTCTAGAAGCCAGCGCCCCAGCCAGCATGAGCTCAGACCCCAAACAATGGCTCTGGGGAGACGATCTGTTGGTGACCCTGATCTGCACAGCTGCAGGCCTCCAGGGGGCTTGGGAACTGAGGGGGGCCCAGACCCTCAGGACAGGGCGGGGCTGCCCAGGGTCCCCTGCCCTGGGAGCACGGTGAGTGGAGCCACGGGCTGGTCCCAGCTCTGCGGAAGGTGGGGCGGGGCGGTCCTGCAGTGGCCACGAGAGCAGGTCCACCTTTTCAGATGCCCCGGGAGACCTGGGTTCGATCCCTAGGTTGGGAAGATCCCCTGGAGAAGGGAACAGCTCCCTACTCCAATATTCTGGCCTGGAGAATTCCATGGACTGTACAGTCTACGGGGTCACAAAGAGTTGGACATGACTGAGCGACTTTCCTGATGGGGCTGTGCAGGGATGGAGCCATGAGTGACCCTGGGGCACCTGGCTGGAAGGAGGACCCAGAGTCTGCCTGCCTGGACAGAGCGCGTCTGAGGCTGGGCGCCGCTGGCGGTGAGGCTGCAGGAGTCAGATGCTACTGGAGAAGGAGGACTCTGAGCTGCCTCAGTTTACCCTGATGACCAAGATGCACTGCTGCTGCGCACCAAGTCGCTCAGTCGTGTCCAAGTCTTTGCAACCCTATGGGCCGTAGCCTGCCAGGCTTCTCTGTTCCTGGAATTCTCCAGCCAAGAATACTGGAGTTGGGGGTCTGCTCAAGCCAGAGCACCAGATCCAAACAAATGAATTCCGTTTCCCCCTCTGGATGCAGCTGTCTTTCCTCAGGGATGCTCAAGGTGGGGGCGGGGGGAGTGCTCCGTGGTCCTGAGACCTGGGCGAGGCTGGACTCAGGCTGGGATGTCTCGGACCCTGCAGCCCCTGCCCAGGCTGGGCACCATGGAGTCCAAGGAACACCGGGGTTCCCAGGTTTGACCTCTGCGCCGGCCCGCCCACCAAGCCCTGGGCCCGCAGTCTAAGGTCCAGTTCTCTGGGGACCGGAACTGAAGCCTCTGCGGCTGCACGGCCTCGGTGGGAACCTGAGAGCTGGATTCTTTTTCTTCGGAGAGGAGGCTGCGGCCAGCCCCGGAGTCATTTCACTTGTAAATTAGGTCTTGGCTTTTCTCTCTCTGGCTTCCCCCCCTCCGCCTTGGCTGGGAGGTGACCATCTGCAGTACGGCCAGCGATGGGCTGGTCACCCCCAAGCTGGGTGACTTGACTGTTGTGGGAAGAGTTGGGGGGTGGAAGGATAGGGAGGGGGGCCCCGCCTGGGAGGCTGTGCTGGAGGCGGGGCCTGCCTGCGGTGTCCAGCCTCCTCACTTTAGGTTTGGGGTGGCCCTGTAGGGGGCCCAGTTGGGTCGCCCTTCCCCAGCCCCACGATCCAGGCCCCTGGGCGCTGTCGGGGGGCGGGGGGCCCAGTGGCGTCCGCGCAGACGCGGAGCCTGAGCTGGGTCAAGGTCCCCCAGGCCCCGCCTGCCCTGGGCAGGAGCCGCTTCCGGCCGCAGGGCAGACAATGAGCTGGCTGGGGAGCCGTGGCCCCTGGCCAGATCCCCCACCCCCATCCCAGCCACACAGGAAGCCGGAACTCGGAAGACAGCGTGTCCTGGAGTGAACCCTCCGGCAGGCACTGCGGTCCAAGGCGTCTGATTCCCAGAGGAGGCGCCTGCAGTCGAATCCAACTGATTTCTTCCAGCCTTAAAATGACGGGCCCGGGAGCCCTCCGGGGGTAGGGGGACTTCAGTCCTCACCCTCGGGGTATGCTGAGTTTCTTCCTAACCTTGAGGCCTTTGCACTGGCCGCGCCCTCTGCCCACCATGCTGGCCTCCAGGTCCCTTCAAGGCCACCTCCTCCTGGTTACAGCTGCAGGGGCCTCTCCTGGCCCACGTCTCCCCTTCCTGTCGGGGTTTCACGGGCCGTCCGCCCCTCTTCCCTCCCCCCAGCCCCCAGCACCCGCTCAGGCCTGAGCTGGACCTGTCTGCCTTAGTCCCCTCTGTCGCCAGTGGGTCTGGGTGAGCTCCCCCCAACCACCCCGACCCCTGTGTCCACTGCCCACCCCCTCCAGCCAGCGCCTCCCTGCAGGCTCAGCTCACGTGCTCCCCCAGCCCCGGGGCCCCTCCAGTAGCACACGCACCACCTCCGTGTGCCCATCTCTAAGGGGCCCAAAGGCTGGGGTGAGGGTCCAGGTGGCTGGGGGCCGCATACCCCAGTGACTGTCGGGGTCAAAGTCACCAACGACCCCTTTCCTCTGCACCCCCAGGGCTTGCCTCTGGAGACAGGCCTGCGGACCAGGAGGCCGGCCCCTCTGAACCAGATGGAAGGAGCTGAGAACCAAACTCTCCAAAGAGCGGGGCAGCCCTTCCCTTGGGCCCTGCTCCCTGGCCGGACGTCCCACCTCCCCACCCCCAGCAGAGGACCGGCTCCTTCCCAAGCCTGCAGGCCCCACGGCCCTCGCCAGGCCCCCAGCCTCCTGGGCTCCTTTCTGCCGAGAGGCCCCCCAGGGCCTCGAATGCCCCTGCCCCGGGCCAGCGGCGCTCCTCCCCACCCGCGCTCGCCCTGCGGGCTGCAGGGAGCCCCCGTCAGTCTGCATCGGTGGGTGGGTGGGAAGGGTGGTTTGTGTAGCTCCAGCTGGGTCTCACCTCTCCTGCCAGGCTTGGCTCTGCTCTTTATTTTCAAGGTGAAGGAGTTAACTTTTTGCTCACTTCTGCATTCTCCAAACCCTTTAGCATAAAACCTGGTACACACTAGGCCCGAAAAAGATGCTAGTTGGCTGACCCCTGACTGAGGCAGCTTGGGGACCGCACAGCCTTGCCTGTCTATGTCGGTTTGTGTGTCTGTGTGTGTCAGTCTGTGAGTGCATGAGTGTGTGTGTCTGTCTCTGTGAGTGTGTATCCATTTGGCTGTGCGTGAATGTGTGTGCCTGTGCGTGTGTCTGTGTGTGTCTGTGTGCCTGTGTGTATGTGAGAGTGTCTGTCTCTGAATGTGTGTCTGTGTGCATGTGAGTGTGTGTGTCTCTGAGTGTGTATCTGTGTGCCTGTGTGTGGGTGTGTGCTCCACCACCATCTGGAGCGTGCTGGACTCCACACTTGGTCTGCTGGCCTGCTCGCCGTGTATACTGGAAGTTTCCCGGAAGAACTGATGTCCCCCAGCCCCTGCCACCCTGGCGGCCCCTGACCCTGTTGGGGGGTCGCCTGGCTTCAGGGGGTCTCCCTCCTGCCCCTGAGCCCCTGAGGAAGAGCCCTGGGTATGATTCAGCTGTAAAAGGCACGAAGCCCGAGGTGCCTGTCACACCAGGAGGCTGAAGAACAGTAGCAATGGAACAGCAGAGAAGGTCGCAGGAGGAGACTGGAGGCCCGGGGGTGCGGGGGTGGCCAGGCCGTCACGGTGGATGCCAGTTTGGTGGCTCCTCAAAGGCAAAGCCTGGTGGGTGACCAGCAGTCCGTCCTGGGGTGCCCCAGGAACCTGAAGCAGAGTCCCTGGATGCCCCGCCCCCGGGCACGTCCACAGCCCTAGCGGCCGGAAGAGGACACGCCCCAGCGGCCCCAGCGACGAAGGGACGCACACGCTGCGCCCCACGCGCCCCACGCTCACCCGGCCTCTGCTGCGTCTGCTTCGAGGTCCTCCGGGGACTCATGTAGCCCCGCAGCCCCGTGCGGACCCCGCATCCAAACGGTCGTCCCGCCTCAGTCTCCCCGCCTGGGGGAGGAGCCCCCTCCCCAGGCCCCCGGCCGTCCACCTCCCAGCCCCCGGAAGCACCCCCAGGGCGGGGCCTGCCGGATCTCAGCCCTCCGCCAGTCTGTCCCTCCAGTGCTCTGCCTTAAGCCCCGCCGGTCCCCGAGCCACAGCCATTCCCGGCCGCAAGGCGCCCTCTGGTGGGAACACTGGGGGATGTCAGGGACTCCGGAGAAGCCCAGAACTGGCCTGGACCCCCAAGGTCAAGGGCAAGAGGCCGCGGGCTGTCTGGGGACAGAGACCTGCCCGTGTGAATCCTAGGGACCAGGGCGGGGACACTCTGGACAGGGCGGTGGAGGAGACAGAGACCTGTGACTCGTCAGAAGTGACTGTTGCTCTTGTCCCCACGGTTCAGAGGGAGCCAGGAAGGGAGGTTTCCCTAGGGCCCTCCCCCCAGGGACCCACTTCCCCTGCCTCGCCTCTGCCGCCAGGCTGGGGCCACCCTGCCACCCCGCGAAGCCCTCCACACCCAGGGGGTTCCAGGCTTCCCCAGCCCCCTGCCTGGCCCGGCTGCAATCACCCAACCCTGATCCTGATTCACCTGAGGAGAGGGAGACCCTTGCCCTCCACACTCAGGGCAAAGAGGCCCCGGAGTCCAGGGCTGAGGGCCAGCCGGGAAGGCTGACGCTGAGATTTATAGTAAGAAATACAGGGACTTCTCTGGCAGTTCAGTGGTTGACTCCATGCTTCCAATGCAGGGGACACAGGTTTGATCCCTGATGAGGGAACCAAGATCCCACAGGCTGGCCAAAATCTTTTAAAAATAATTTAAAAGATTCGGCAAAGGTTGTCCTCCTCCAAGAAGCCTTCCCTGAACGCCCTTGTCTGGCCTCCTTGGGGCTCCCGGGGTCCTGGGCTCTTGTCAGTTTCTGGGGCATCTTCCCAGGAGGGCAGAGTCATCCGATTTCTTTCTGGACCCCAGGGCCCTGGACAGCATGGCTTGCCCATCAAACATGACTGGTGGTCCCCTTTCTTCTGGGGCTGTTGCCAGTGCCCTGAACGAGCCTCTGTCCCAGATGGGTGTGGACATTGGGCCCAGGGATGCTGGAGCCTGCCCCGTGGTCTCCCTCTGGGTGGAACAGCAGGCCCCTCCATGTGTGCCCTGTCTCTGGCCTCCTCCATGCGCCCGTGGCCCAGGTCCAAGGAGGCATAGCGAAAGCTTCAGAACCTTATAAAGTCTTCACCCATTTCTCTGGGCTCTTTAAAGCGCAACCAGATTTTCCTCCAATTAATATAATTAATTTAAAAAGAAAACAACCAGAAAAGGCTCTCTTCCTGGCCAGAGAAGTGAAATGAAAGTCTCTCAGTCATGTCTGACTCTCTGCGACCCCATGGACTGTAGCCCACCAGGCTCCTCCGTCCATGGGATTCTCCAGGCAGAGAAGGATGCATCAGCCACGTTGACCCCGTCAACCAAACGACTGCAGGGTGGTTATCATTTGCAGCGTAACTCAGCCACAAGCTCATCCAGCACCCAGTGTGAATTTTCAGTACTTTTCTCTTCTGGGTCAGGCTCAGGTTCCTCCTGGCCTGGTTCTGAGAGAAGACCAGATGCAGACACTTTCACCAGCCAGGAAACCAGTGAGATATGTGTTTGAGGCAGGCTCACTTGCACCATGCTGACTTCCACCCTCTAAAAACCCTTTGCTATGTTGTCTCCAGTTTCTGGAGAGAATGTCATAAAAGCCCCAGACCCCCAGGAAGAAATTGGGTGGCACTGCCCTCCAGGGAGATGCCACAGAAACAGACAGGAGCCCCAGGGAGGCCAGCACCAGATGGGGGAGATCAGGGAAGGCTTCCTGGAGGAGGCAACCTTTGCTGAGCCCTGAAGGATGAGCCAGGCAGACCGTCTTAAGAAGCAATCATCAGGTGAAAGGACCAGCACCAGGGAAGGTGGGGAGATGTGCCGAGGGGAGGGGAGGGGAGGGGAGGCTGAGTGTGGCCCCCAGGCCCAGGCACTGTGGCATCTCTTTATGTCCACCACCCACAGGCAGGGATGGGAGAGCCAGCCGGAGTGCTCAGGTGGCTTCAGGGCCATGTAGCAGGGCCCAGGAGCTGCTGTTCCCCGTGTTCTGGGTGGCGGGCAAGGGGGCAGTGTGCCAGCAGGACCCACTTTCCCGGAGGCAGGGCTCTATCCTGGGTCCTGGCCTGGATTTACCCCGTCCCTCCACAGGGGTCCGAGGTGCCCTCCTGGAGGAAGAGGATGCGGGTGGGTCTGCCCTCCCCATATGCCCACCCGCTCTCTCTCTTGGGCACAGCTCCTCACAGGAGGAAGGGTCTGGACTTCCCTGGTGGCTAGCGGTTAAGATCCCACCTTCCAGTGTGGGGGCGGTGAGGGTTCAATCCCTGGTCAGGGAGCTAAGCTCCCATAGGCCTCTGCAGCCAGAACACTAAAACCTAAAGCAGAAGCAATACTGTAACACATTCAACAAAGACTGTAAAAATAGTCCACACCGGAAAAAAAAATCTTAAAGAAAAAAAAGAGGCAGCGACATGGAGCAGAGCAGTCTCCATACCATGAGCACCCTGGAGACGCCCCGGTGTTTGCAGTCATGCCTGCGCTGGCAAGACGCCTCTCCTCACAGGCCATGAAATGTGTGCCCGGCCCCTCTCAGGGTGACAGCCAGGGAGGCAACAAGCAAGCATTTCGTGGAGAGGAAACTGGGGCTCAGAGTCACAGAGCCTGGTGCCCACAGCCCCCGTCTCCAGGCCTAGGAGCCAGCTGTGAGGCGCCCGTCCCAGAACCCCCTCACACCGTGCCAGGGTTGGGGGGCTGCAGCGTGAAGATGCCGAGGAAGGAAGCAGGGTCTGGCAGACCCAAGGCGGGGCCATCACCTCTTTCATTTGTTCCTTCACCCCTTCATTCATTCACTCACCATCGTGGAGATGCCACCGGTGCTCAGGGGTCACAGGGCATCAGTGCTGGCCAAGGCCTGAGCACTGAGGACAACCTCCGGAGAGCCAAGGCCCAGAGCTCTCCAGATCCCGAGGCATTTCCTGGGCCAGGACTGGAGACGGCCCCGAGGCCCAGGGTGCTGCCCTCTGGTGGCCTGTGTGCATTTCAGGCCGATGTAAGAGGCCTCTGTGGAGTCCGGGTCAGCATGCCCACCTCCCCAGGGCCCTGCATGGTGGGATGGATCCAGGCGAGGAGGTCCATATAGCCAGGCCAGGGACCCGGGCCCCAGGGTTGGATGCTGGCTCTGCCAGCGATAGCTACAGGAACAGGGGCAGGGTGAGAACCCCCAGGCACCCTGGGTACTGGGCAGCACACGTGGGCTCCTCCAATCCTTGCTTGGCCACTGGGTGACCCTGGAGGTCCTTTTCCTCCTTGTCAGTCTTCCCGCCCTTAAAGCCAAGAGGGCCATGAGTCAAAGTCTTTGTTGTTCGTGAGTCACATGGGGTGTGGGGTAAGAATGCAGATTCTCAGGCATTATTGTGGTCAGTGGTCGGCCCTGGTGCTCTGGTTCTTGGTGCCCAAGACAAAGAACAAACACCCCCATTGCTTTTAGGAGATCAACCTGGTAAATAGGATTACGGCTTCAGATGCAATTACATTTCAGACAGTTAATCCAACTTCTTAAGGATGAGTCCCCAGTTCAGAAATGAGCTTTCCCCTCCCCCACATGATTGGCCAGTCATTCTCGGAGAGGCTGGGAAAGCGAGTGACTCAGTCCCATTTTCTAAAGAATACTTGGCTTAAGAGGCATGAAAAATGCATGACGTTAAACGCAGTGGCAGAGTGACGACCAGGAGACACGAAAGTGTTTGCATTAGACAATGAGGCTTCGCCTGCACCCCCCTGGCCTTGTGTCAGCGGCTTTGCCCAGATCAGCCTGGGCTGGCTCTGACTCAAAACTCTTCTCATGAACAGGGGTGGCTGGGGGTGTGGTGGGGGGAGTGGGGTGTCTGCCTGCTCCTTTATTCCTTCAGCTCAGAGCTCCTGGATCTGACTGCAGCCTGGGGCCCAGCTGAGCCCCAAGGGAGGAAAGTCTGGACAACCAGTTGTCCGCAGTCTGAATGGACTGGGGATGAGGACGTCCGAGTAGATCGCGGGGTGGGGAGAAGTCAGGGACTGTGTGCTCCAATAGCCATCTCCCCACCTGCTTTAGTAACAGAGCTCCAGTTTCACCTGGGTCTATGCTGCTCAGCTGAAAAGTTACATTTCCCACCTCCCTTGCAGCTAGGTGTGATCACGTGACCAAGTTCTGGCCAATGAGAAGTAGGAGTATCCAGGAATGGGAAGGGACATGCCCTTCTTTGGCCCTTTGTCCATCCAGCAGCCTGGAAGCAGATGTGATGGCAGAGCTCTAGCAGCCACGTTGGAGGCTGAGGTGAAGGAACACATGCTCAGGAAGGTAGAGCGATGAGCAGACAGGACCCTGAGTCCCTGATGACATGCATGGCCTTTGCAGCAGCCCTAGCTTGCCCACATTTAGAGTTCTTTTATGGGAAAGAAAAAACACACATTTACCTTGTTTAAGCACTGCAGTTTTGAGCTTTGCTGTTATAGGCAGTCAACCCTAGTCAAAGCTGGTATAGTGGGGAAGAAGTCTTGAAGAAGAGAGACCAAGATGAAAACCAGAGGAGTGATCAGGCTGAAAGACTGCATGTGGTTTGGGTGGCTCACACAGGACCAGTGGATGACCGGCTGGGTTGGGACCTGACTCTGGGTTCAAGGTCTCCTGCACGAAGGTAAGGCAGTAAGGCTGCGCCCTCTGGACCGAAGGCCTCGAGGGGCCCACGGGAGTCCGATGGATACTGTGGGAGGATGTCAGAAAATGGCTATGGGGGCGACCAGAGCCTAAAGGAATGCAAAGGACTGTCATCTGTCCTCCAAAACCCACTGTCCCCTTCTCCCCAGCCTGGGTCTGTGTGCCCACCTGTCCTCTAAGTGGAAACCGGCCTGGCCAGCAGCTCAGCTCATGACCTGGGTTCCCTGCCCCTTGTAGCTGAGGGTGAGCAGAATCCAGCCAGAATCAGTGGAATGTGGGCAGAGGGAATGCAGATGCTGCGTCACGGGCTTAAAAGGAAATTGCTTATTTGGAATTTTCTGCTTCCGCCAAGCAGGATTGCAAATGTACCCAGGCTTATTTGAGCCTGGCTGACTCAGCCGTGTCCTGGGGATGTCCGAGCCACAGGATGGACAGAACCTGCATCCTCCACACCCACAAGTCCGCATCTTGCAGCTTACACCTCTGGTTCTCATTACGATATCTGGAAATACTTTGGGTTGTTCCAGGGAGGGGAGGGATGCTGTAAGCCTCTAGTGGGTGGAGGCCAGGGATGTGACTAAACGCCTTCCAGCACCCACCACAGCACCCCCCACCCCGAGAATGGTCCAGCCCTGAATGCCTGTGGTGCCGCCATTGAGAAACCCCAGCTCACTCAGGCACCTGAGGGCATAGCGTTCGGCTCTTGCCAAAGACAAGGTCCAGGGTCTTGGTCTGGCTCTCGGAACCCTTTATGACCTGACCCAGCCTAAGGGCTCAGGAGATCAGCGGTCAGAGTCAGGCTGTAGATAGTGGTAGAAAGGAGAGGGAAAGGAGTTTCAGATGGGACAGAATGGAGGAGCCCGGAAAAGGCACAGAGGCAGCGTCAAATCATGGACCAGATGATTGCCTAGTCTCCAGGCTGAATGGCTTTAGAGGAGCAAGTGAGGGGCTCAAAACACTGGCTCTGGGGAGAGAGAGCAAGGGAGGCAGATGATGAAGTCCAAGTATTTCCTGTCATGCTAATAGAGTAGCCTCGGGTTCACGTTTTCTAAGAGTTTCTGCCTGTTTGTTAAGAGTTTCTGTTTGTTTTTTCCAATCAAGGAGTCTTCAATTTTTCTCAATGTCTTTTTAGCATCCTTGGAGATGAGCTTGTGGCCTTTCTTCTTTGAGCCACTGATAGGACAGGCCATGGTAAGTTTCCAATATTTGATCACCCTCAAGTCCCTGAGCAAGGCCTCAGTTTGCTCATCTGTAAGTGGGTGATAATAAAACCTCCCTCACAGGCCTGCGATGAAGAGTAAATGAGTTAATGACAGTGGCTGTGTTATGTAAGTGTTCATTAAACACGGAGCTTTCAGTGTGCCGTGGACACTGGTTATTTCTCCCACCCAACATTCACTCCCTTCTTCCATTTTCCTCTCAGAGCCACTGCTGATGGGAATGGCCCCAACCTGGGCTCCAAAATCCTAGGCCAGCGCCTCCCTCCCCAGCCACAGTAATTGGCCGCAGGATAGGCATATAGCCCCCGCCAGGCCAGCCAAAGGCAATGACAGTTGTTGGCCCCTGGGAAAGAGAAGCTCTCTTTTTCTGTGGTTGTCAACCTGCACGGCAGAACCCTGGAGCAGTGAGGGGCCGCTGCCTGCCTGGGATGTGGCCAACTTCTGGGTTAGCAGAATTGACAGAGAGATAAAAATCACTGGTAAGTTTGTTTGAGCCCTGATCCAGCTATGCCTGAAGCCACACCACCATTAGACTCTGGAGTTACGTGAATCAACAGTTTCCCCTTTTTTTAAATTGCCTACAGCTTTGGCTTCTGTCATTTGCAATGGAAAATATCCTGACTAATACAGGAGTCAGCAAGCTGTGGCTGGGGGCCAAATCCCCAAGCTAAGAACGGATTTTACATTTTTGAAGAGTTGTTAAAAATTAATAAATCAAAGAAGACTGTTAAGAGACTGCATGTGGCCTAGAAAAGTCTAAAATATTTACTACCTGGCCTTTTTTTTTTTAATTGCTAAATCCTGGACTAATGCATTACTTATAAAAATTCTTAATCTCAATACTTGGTTCACTTATTGTCGTCTTTCCTTTTAGTGGTGAAAGCAATACATTTGCCTCTGAGTGTGGCTTTCATTGCTTTCTGCAAGTTGTGTAAATCAATGGTGGTTAGTTTCTCAACTGTCTGCTCCCATCTGAGTACTGATATGAGGACTTTTCTTTCCATACTCACTGTCCATCCCTGTCTCCACCCTCTGTCCTGTGGGGCTTCTGATGACTATGGGACTTTGAAAAGAGTAAAGAGAAGGTGCTTGCATGGGGAAATTTGGAGAGGGAGTGAAAGGGGCTCGGCCCCCATGAAGAAAGGTAAGGATGTCCCAGCAGGCGCTGATGGAGGCTCTTAGTCCACAGCAATGAGAAAAGGAAGTGCTCTAGCAAAGGCCACCAACTCGGCCTGGTTTGCCTGCGACTATCTGGTTTTAGAACTGAAAATCTCTCATCCTGGGGACCCCACTCTGTCCTGGGCAAGCCAGCACAGCTGGTCAACCTAACAGCCTCTCCTCCGCCTGGGCAAGCACACGGCATCCTCCTGCATGATGGTAATCCTCGGATACTGGATGGACTTCCACGTGACGGAGCACGCCCATGTAACTCTCCAAGGACTGACCTGAACATCCTCCCAATGCCAACGTCTAGTCCTGTCCCCCTCCCTCTGCCAACCTTGAAGGTCGCAGCTCCTTTTCTCTCAATCTCATCTAGGCCAAGGGGCCTTCCTCCTATAGATGGGGCTTCAGCCTCTCTTCTTTCTCCAGTTCTAAGACTCTCAGCTCATAGAGGCTACCTGAATTTCTCACCATGAAGTTCCTTCCGTCTTCAAAGCTAGCAGGGGCACATCAGATCCTTCTTGGGCTTAGAATCCTCTCACTGCTTATCTAGATGGGGCCAACACACATTCGGAGTTGCTGGGGTTCAGGAAACACTTAAGAGTGAAGCCAATACAAGATGCAAGAATGAGGCAGGAGGACGTGCGCGAGAGCGGGTGTGGCCGACGCGGGAGAAGCGGCGGAGCTCAGACTCCAGGCTCGAAGGAGCCCGTGTTCGGTCCCCACTCCGCAGTCATAGATGCAGCTGCCTCCTGGAAAGTCACTTATTCCACAGCTGCTTATAGAGCCTGCGCTATATGCCAGGTTCCCTCTTATCTTGGGAATAGGGCAGGAGCCAAAGCAGATGTGGAGATGGTCCCCAAGGAGCACCTGTTGTCGTTCAGTCACTAAGTGGTGTTTGACTTTTTTGTAACCCCCCCAGCATCACCAACTCAGTGGACATCAGTTTGAGCAAAGTCTGGGAGATAGTGAAGGACAGGGAAGCCTGCGTGCTGCAGTCCATGGGGTCACAAAGAGTCGGACATGACTCAGAGACTGAGCAACAACAACCTCATGGACTATAGCCCACCAGGCGCCTCTGTCCATGGATCCTCCAGGCGAGAATATTGGAGTGAGTGGTCACTCCCTTCTCCAGGGGATCTTCCCAACCCAGGGATCAAACCCAGGTCTCCCACATTGGCAGATAGATACTTTACTACTGAGCCATCAGGGAAGCCCTAAGGAATAATTAGGAAACAAATCATGACATTTTGTCTCCAGTGTCACAAAAGGAACATCCGAGTCATGACAGAGAACACCAGTGAGTACATTTGGGAGGAGGAACGTTAGGCCCCCCGGATGCGGGATGCTCATGGTAAGGCCACATAGAACCAGGGAAAGAGCGCTGTGCCAGAGGAGATAGCATGCGTAAGGGCCCTGGGGTGACCTAGCTTGGTGCGTTCAAGTAGCAGAAGACAGGCAAGGGGGAGGGGAAGAAGGCTGCTCACGTGTGTGATGGAGTTGAGGGGTAGGTAGAGGCCAGAATTCCTACTGCGGGCAGGAACCCCTCAGAAGAAATGAAGTAGCCATCATGGTCAACAAAAGAGTCCAAAATGCAGTACTTGGATACAATCTCAAAAACGACAGAATGATCTCTGTTCATTTCCAAGGCAAACTATTCAGTATCACAGTAATCCAAGTCTATGCCCCAACCAGTAATGCTGAAGAAGCTGAAGTTGAATGGTTCTAGGAAGACCTACAAGACCTTTTAGAACTAACACCCAAAAAAGATGTCCTTTTCATTATAAGGGACTGGAATGCAAAAGTAGGAAGTCAAGAAACACCTGGAGTAACAGGCAAATTTGGCCTTGGAATACAGAATGAAGCAGGGCAAAGGCTAATAGAGTTTTGCCAAGAAAATGCACTGGTCATAGCAAACACCCTCTTCCAACAACACAAGAGAAGACTCTACACGTGGACATCACCAGATGGTCAACACCAAATCAGATTGATTATATTCTTTGCAGCCAAAGATGGAGAAGCTCTATACAGTCAACAAAAACAATACCGGGAGCTGACTGTGGCTCAGATCATGAACTCCTTATTGCCAAATTCAGACTTTTGAAAAAAGTAGGGAAAACCACTAGACCATTCAGGTATGACCTAAATTAAATCCCTTATGATTATACAGTGGAAGTGAGAAATAGATTTAAGGGACTAGATCTGATAGACAGAGTGCCTGATGAACTATGGACGGAGGTTCGTGATATTGTACAGGAGACAGGGATCAAGACCATCCCCATGGAAAAGAAATGCAAAAAAGCAAAATGGCTGTCTGGGGAGGCCTTACAAATAGCTGTGAAAAGAAGAGAAGCGAAAAGCAAAGGAGAAAAGGAAAGATATAAGCATCTGAATGCAGAGTTCCAAAGAATAGCAAGAAGAGATAAGAAAGACTTCCTCAGCGATCAGTGCAAAGACATAGAGGAAAACAACAGAATGGGAAAGACTAGGGATCTCTTCAAGAAAATTAGAGATACCAAAGGAACATTTCATGCAAAGATGGGCTTGATAAAGGACAGAAATGGTATGGACCTAATAGAAGCAGAAGATATTAAGAAGAGGTGGCAAGAATACACAGAAAAACTGTACAAAAAAGATATTCACAACCAAGATAATCACGATGGTGTGATCACTCATCTAGAGCCAGACATCCTGGAATGTGAAGTCAAGTGGGCCTTAGAAAGCATCACTATGAACAAAGCTAGTGGAGGTGATGGAATTTCAGTTGAGCTACTTCAAATCCTGAAAGATGATGCTGTGAAAGTGCTGCACTCAATATGCCAGCAAATTTGGAAAACCCAGCAGTGGCCACAGGACTGGAAAAGGTCAGTTTTCATTCCAATCCCAAAGAAAGGCAATGCCAAAGAATGCTCAAACTACCGCACAATTGCACTCATCTCACACGCTAGTAAAGTAATGCTCAAAATTCTCCAAGCCAGGATTCAGCAATACGTGAACTGTGAACTTCCAGATGTTCAAACTGGTTTTAGAAAAGGAAGAGGAACCAGAGACCAAATTGCCAACATCCGCTGGATCATCAATAAAGCAAGAGAGTTCCAGAAAAACATCTATTTCTGCTTTATTGACTATGCCAAATCCTTTGACTGTGTGGATCACAATAAACTGTGGAAAATTCTGAAAGAGATGGGAATATCAGAGCACCTGATCTGCCTCTTGAGAAACCTATATGCAGGTCAGGAAGCAACAGTTAGAACTGGACATGGAACAACAGACTGGTTCCAAATAGGAAAAGGAGTACATCAAGGCTGTACACTGTCACCCTGCTTATTTAACTTATATGCAGAGTACATCATGAGAAACGCTGGACTGGAAGAAACACAAGCTGGAATCAAGATTGCTGGGAGAAATATCAATAACCTCAGATATGCAGATGACACCACCCTTATGGCAGAAAGTGAAAAGGAACTAAAAAGCCTCTTGATAAAAGTGAAAGAGGAGAGTGAAAAGGTTGGCTTAAAGCTCAACATTCAGAAAATGAAGATCATGGCATCTGGTCCCATCACTTCATGGGAAATAGATGGGGAAACAGTGGAAACAGTGTCAGACTTTATTTTGGGGGGCTCCAAAATCACTGCAGATGGTGACTGCAGCCATGAAATTAAAAGACGCTTACTCCTTGGAAGGAAAGTTATGACCACCCTAGATAGCATATTCAAAAGCAGAGACATTATTTTGCCAACAAAGGTCCGTCTAGTCAAGGCTATGGTTTTTCCAGTGGTCATGTATGGATGTGAGAGTTGGACTGTGAAGAAAGCTGAGAGCCGAAGAATTGATGCTTTTGAACTGTGGTGTTGGAGAACACTCTTGAGAGTCCCTTGGACTGCAAGGAGATCCAACCAGTCCATTCTAAAGGAGATCAACCCTCGGTGTTCTTTGGAAGGAATGATGCTAAAGCTGAAACTCCAGTACTTTGGCCACCTCATGCGAAGAGATGACTCATTGGAAAAGACTCTGATGCTGGGAAGGATTGGGGGCAGGAGGAGAAGGGGACGACAGAGAATGAGATGGCTGGATGGCATCACTGACTCGATGGATGTGAGTTTGAGTGAACTCCAGGAGTTGGTGATGGACAGGGAGGCCTGGCATGCTGTGATTCATGGGGTCCCAAAGAGTCAGACACCACTGAGCGACTGAACTGAACGGAGGGGCCAGAGGTGCCAGCCCCCTCCATGTGGGTTAACTCAGTCAGACATCAGAACCCCACACAGTGTAAGGGCTATTGCTGGTCTCATGTAGCCATGAGGAAACCCAGGTTGCAGAGCTTGAGCGCTTTGCCTGACGTCACACAGGGAAGAGGGGCTGAGGCCACTGAGCCCCACTAAGGTGCCCTAAGACCCATCTGGGGTCCCCAGGGCACCCTGATACTGGATAACTCTTCATTTGGGCATCAGCATGTCTCCACATTTGTTGAGTGCCAGAACCCCTTTCCTAGCAGAAGCACCCTGTCTGCCTTCAGCCAATCGTTCCCCCACCCCAAACAGATGAGGGACCCTTGGAGCCAGACCCGGGCCACCACCTTGTTCAGGATGTCTGGAGCTGCAAACCCATTTGGGAGGAGGGGTGGGGGGAGGAGAGATGGGGCTGGAGGAGGCAGGAAACTGCCTGTGTCTTCAGACCTCAGAGCCTTTGGAATGGACGCCGGGGACCCAGGCAGGAAGGGACCTCAAGCATGCGGCCTCTGTGTGTGTACGCACAGACACACGGAGAAGGGTTCATAGAGCTCTTCCACACTAGACCTTCGCCAGCCGTGGAGCTATTCAGGAATCCCCTTGGAGATGCCAACAAGAACCCGGACCCGACACGGCCGGGCCTGGAAGCCGCCCAGACATACCTGCTCGGCCGACATTCGGCCCCGCGGCCAGCAGGGGGCAGCACGACGCTGCGCAGCGGTACCCGAGTCCAGAGAGGCGCGCTCTGCGCCCGGTTCTCCCAGGGAAACTGAGGCCGGGAGCAGCAGGCAGAAGGGGTGGGCTAACCGAGGCGTCTCACCCGCCGGCCGTCACCCCTCCTCTCCCGGCCCCACCACGCCCGGATTGTCCAGGAGCTGCCCGACCTCGGAGGTCTCCCTGCGCGACCCCGATCGAGGTCGGCGGCCGGGGTCCACGGGGCATGAGGTTTGGGCGGTCGCCGAGGCTCCGGGTCGGGGAGAGGCGGCCAGTGCGGGAGAGGTGTGTGTCTTTTATCGAAGTCCAGACATACTCCGCAGGTCCCCGGGATTCGCCCCATTATTGGAGGTGGAGACTGAGGCTGGGGGCAAGGTGGCCCCCGGAATCTGGGCCCAGATGGGGCCACGCTGTCCGCCTCGCAGTCCCAGGGCCCCGCGTGGCCCAGCGTCCCGCGACACCCCCTCCCATCCTGGTCGTGGAGAGCCTGCAGCCTCGCGTCTCACGCCGCCGCCGGGTGGCAGCATCAGCTCGCGCGCCCCAGCCGGCACACCCCCGCTCCAGCCACTGGCAGCTAGGGCTCGGCCGGACCCTCCGGTTTGCAGGGCTCCGTTTCCCATTCCGTGAAATGGGGTGACATCTGGGGGGCTGGGACGCAGAGAACACTTGGGGGTGAGGCTGCTATAGTCATGTCTCTTTTTCTGTGCCACAGTTTCCCTGCCTGTGAGGCTCTTCAGCGTCCCTCTCATCTATCTGTGAACGCTCCCTGTCTGCTGGCTCTGCTCAGCTGCACCGGCGGCCTCCGATCAGAGGCCGAGGAATGGCCCGCGTCTCCGTGGTGGCAAAGGTTTAGGGGATTTGCAAGGATTAAGAGGGGATCAGGAGCAGGGGGTCGCACAGCAGGGTGAGGGGAGCAGGGCCCTCAGTGTGGGGGCGGGTAGGCTAGGTGGGGCCCAGGCTGGCTGGAAGCGAAGCGCTGCCCCTTCCCGCGCCTGCGAGTTTCAGGCCTCTGTCGGTCCTCTGAAACTAAGTACTTCCCAGTTTCATCCTTTCGCCCAAGAGACGTCCAGATCTGTACCCCCCGAGCAGGACAGGCGTCTGCCCAGGGTGGTGCTTAGGCAGAGGGCCACGGACCGGCCCTCTCCAAACAGAGCTTCAGCCAAAGGCAGGCCGTGTGCCCACCTGGGTGCCCGCTGGCCGGCACTGAGCCAAGTCAGATGCTCCAGTACGCGAGGCACCACGCTGGTTCTGACCTTGCACTCTGGGCACTGCAGAGGAGAAGGTGCAGACCGAGGAGTTCGGAGGTGATGGAGAGAGCAAGCAGGGAATCCTTGGGGTGGGAGCCTCCCACAGAGCCAAGGAACCCACCTCAGCATCCTCCCATCTGTCTCCACCACGGTGCTCAGCCAAACGGCTTCCCAAGGAGGTCATGGAGCCAGTGCCTTGCATCTGGCCAGGCCTGTCTGTCTGTCCGTTTCCTGTCCCTGCTCTCAGTAAGCGCCACCGGCAGCGGTCCTGACAGGTGTGGGGACCCGGGGGCTGGAAGAGGGGCTCTGATTGAGGTCCTCGGGGCTGGCAGAAATGCCTGTGCGAAGGGCGTGGTCCGGGTGGACCCCAAACGGGGTAATTTCTGAGGCGTAGGGGAAACGTGCCCAGAACGGGGATGGGTATGGGTGGTCTCTCCCTTCCTCCCTAGAAACTGGAAGCCCAGTGGCTACACCGCCCGATGGGGCCACTCCTGCCGGGCCTCCACTCCCACCCTCGCGGGCCCCTCCCCAGGTGTCTCTTCGGTGCAGCGCCCTCCCCGCGCACCCAACCCCCTTCTTCCCTCTTAGTCTGGGCTCAGCGATCCGAAGGGAGCCGGCCTGGGGAGGGGGTTCCGGGGGAGAGATGCGTTCGTGTGTCACGGGGAAGGGAGGAGAAAAGGGAGGGGAGAGGCCGGGAGCGAGGGAGAGAGAGCGCGCGGCGAGCGAGGAGGGCGGGCGGGAGGCGGGTCCTCCTACCTGGGGCGCGCTCGCTCGCTCGCAGCTCGCTTGCCGGGGCCGCGAGTCACCTGGGGAGGCCGACAAGTGCGGACACATTGGCCGCCGCGGCGCTCGGCGAGGCGCGCACGGCCCCAGGCGGCTGCGCCCAGCGGAGGCAGCGCCCGCCCGCTCGCCCGCCCGCCGCGCTCGGGCCCCGGCCCCCGCTGGTGCTCCCGGGGCCCCGCGGTCACTCAGCCCGGCTCCGAGGCTGCAGCCCCCGTCCCAGGTCACTCCCACAGGCGCACGCGGCGGCGGCGGCGGCCCGGGCTCACCATGGTGGCAGCGCGCGCCCAGTGCCCGCGCGTCGCCGGCCGCCGGAGCCGCAGCGCCGGCTGAGCGCTGTCCACCGAAGCCCCCCGCTCCTGCCCGTCCCTCGCCCGGCCCGCGCGTCCCCTCCGGCCGCCGCGGTCTATGGCGCAGCCCCCCTCCCTGGATCATGCACAGAAACTTTCGCAAGTGGATTTTCTACGTGTTTCTCTGCTTTGGCGTTCTCTACGTGAAGCTCGGGTGAGTAGCCCTGTGGGCAGGGGCGGGCGCCCAGGATGGGAGCAGCCAGTAGGAGCCGCCTCCAGGGGCTCCCCGCGGGGACCGGAGCGGGGCACGGGCAGCTCTCGGGGATCCCGGGCTGGCCTGTGTGTTGAACCCGCGGCCCGGCCCGGCGGAGACACCAATGAGCCCCTTGAGCGGCGGGTACTCGCGAGGGGCGCCCGGCCCAGGGCCGGGGCAGGGAGAGCAGGACGCGCGGGCGGCCAGGCTCGCGGGTAGCGGCGAGCGTGCCCGGCGCGTACTTTCACCTGTTTGGGCTCCAGGCCCCGGGGGTGGGACGCGCCTTCCCTCCTCCGGGCTGCGCTGGGCGCGGAGCCCGGGCCGAGCGCTCGCCGCCCAGAGGGCGCGCCGGGGCGGGGGCGGGGGGCTTCGGGCTGCCGAGGGCCCCGGGCGGGAGGGGGGCGCACCCCTGGGCACCCGCCACGGCACTTCGTCTCTATCCATCACCCGGACGTGTTGAAATTACCTTGACAACTCGTCGGGCTGGCTCGGAACGGGCCGTGCGGGCGGCCGGGCCGCCTCGGGCTCCGTCCGGGCCCCGCCCGCCCCGGACCCTCGGCCGGGCCCCCTCTCGCCGCGCTCCCCCTCGCGCGGCCCGGCGGGCGGGCGGGCGGGCGCCCGGCGGGCCGTGCTCGCTGCAGTAGCTGCTCCGAGTCGTATTTCCACATTCCTGAAGCCAGCCGAGTCCTTACCTGTTGAGCTGCGATCTCCTTTAGACGGAATCTGTCTCGGCCTCGCTCGAAGTCGGGGGCGGGGTAGGGGGCGCGCAGGATGACCGCGACGGGGGCGCAGTGTACCTCCATCGCCCGGACGCGCGCTGCGAGCCTACTGTGCGCCGTCAACGGTGGGAAGGCAGGCCGGTCCGGCGGCGGGCAAAGCCAGTGAACAGCCCCGAGGCAGGGCCGGCCGCGCCGCGGCCTCCCAGGCGGAGAGGTAGAAGCAGGCCCGAGAGCCATTTCATCCATCGCCCCTGGTCCGTCGCCTCCTCTGCCATTTTACAGATGGAGAAACCGAGGCCCTGGGGCCGGTAGGGACCGAGGCCAGTGGCCACAGAGGCAGCCTGGAGGCTCCCGCCCCAGCCTCAGTGTGCAGGCCTGGGCGGGCGTGCCTGCAGCTGCTGGTGGCTCTGTTTATCGTGGGTCTGTGTGCCGGCTGGGTCCCTGGGTGTTTGTTTATGGGTGGTGAGCTCGCAGGGCACTGACTGTACTCGGGTGGGGGCGGGGAGGAGGCGCTGTTTCCCCGACCCCGGGGTAGGCAGCCCCTGGGATTACTCTTGCTGGGCCCTGTAAAGTAATAGGCAACCCCCTTGCGGGTCCTGCCTTCTGCTGCCTGGTCCTCAGCACCCAGGCCTTGTGGCCTTCTGGCGGCCCTGCAGGTGGGTACCTTCGCTCTTCTCGTTGTAAAGACTGGGAAACGATGGGGCAAGGGAGGCCAAGCCACTGTCCACAAGGGTGAGAGGCAGCCCGGACAGGCACCCTGACCATGCCCCTAATATCCACTCCTCAGCAGGGGGCCATCTGAAAGCACCCCTCCCCCAGCTGCGGGAAGGGCTCTGTGAACCTACCGCCACCTACCCAGCCCTGGACAGTGGAAGGAGCTGAAGGGGGTGCCCAGCCTGAGCTCCCAGAGCTGGGGCCAGGGTCCCCTCACCCCCAGTTCTTCCTGAGCCCCCCTCTCCCCTCTGGCAATGGGACTGAAGCTCTGGCTGCCCTGGACAGGATGGCAGCTGGTGTCCGTGCAGAGAACCCAGGGAGTGAGACCAGTCTGTGCGCCCTGGCACCTGTGCCAACCTCCCTGGGAGTACGTGAGACAGCCAGGCGGGGGCCCCAGCTCTATCCTCCGCGGGCACCAAGGAGCCCTGGAGGGGGGACTCCTCCCCTTGGCGTGCCCCTTAAAACATACGCTCGCCCAGTCCTGGGAGGGGCAAGAAGACCGGTCCCCAAACGCCCCTGTGGAAGCACATCCAGGAAGCCAGAGAGTCACCCTGGGGTGGTCTACCAGGGGGAGGGGACTCAGCCCTGGCCCCCATGGCATCGATGGTGCCTGCGTTAGGAAGGGAGGGGGATGCACGAGATGGGGAGCGGGGCAGCTGGGCCAGATGTGGTCTAAGGGGCTCGAGGACCTGAAGCCTAGTGCCCAAGGAAAGGTCTGGGGCTCCACCCCCGTCACACCTCACTGGGTGGCTTTGGGCAAGCTCTTTCACCTGCCAACTCACCTTCCCTCATCTGAAACTTGGGGTAACACTCACACCTCCTGCCCTGGGCGGTGGGAAGGTCAGTGCCGGGGTGGGGGCCTTCGCTCTGGCGGTGAAGGAGGTCCCAATCAAGTCAACCCTTTCTTGTTGCTAATGACATCACAGCCACCGCAGGCACCCGGGGACTCCTCCAGGACCACGAATCACAGGAGTGTGCGTTTTAGGTTCACAAGTGTGGGTTTTAGAGTTCCAAGTAAATATCTGAGATCGTGTATATTGGAGGGACTACTCCGTGATCACAGCCGCCTCCCCCAGCCTGTCCCCCCATGTTTTCCAATGTTCAGGGAAGCTTCCCTCACCCCCACCTCGACATGTGTGTTGTGTGTGTGCACACACACACACACGTGCCCCACAGCCCCGATGCCAGTGCAGATGTGCAGCCCTGGGGAGCCTCTGGGCTGGCAAGAGGGGAGAGCTCAGCCCCTGGAATCCTTTTGCTGATTGCGGCCCCACGAGTAGACGTGCCTTGGATTTTGGGCAATTTCAAAACAAATGGCTCTGAGCAACCTGTAGGATGCTGCCCTGGAGGAAGCCAAGCCGGGGCTGGACCGAGCCACCTGGGGTCCAGGCACCCTCTGCCCCTGGAACTGGGGTCATGAAGTCCCAGGAGCAACCTTGCTTCCTGCCCTCCCCATGCTCTTGGGGTTCAGGGGGTTCAGGAGAGGCAGAAAGGCCCAGAGGGATGAAGGTCGAGGCGGCGGCCCCTCCTCCTGGGTGTTAGGGACAAGTCTCCATGCCAGCTCTAGAAGCCAGGAAACCTATTCCCTCTGGGACCACCGGCCCCACGCACAGGCCCCTCTTTTCTTGTCCTTGTCCCTCTTTGTGCCTTAACTCCTGCTTAAAGGATCTACACCGTATAGAGAGACATTTGTATGCAGCTCCGGGTGGGCAGACGAAAGGAGATGGGACTCAAAACCAGCTTTTTGTTTGGGGCTTAAAAAAAAACAAACAAAACACTGGAAGTTCAGAAAAGGGTGTTCTCCTGGGTTGGCTCCACCCCACACCTGTCCCAACCAACCCCTAAGAGGAGGGTAAAAGAGTGAGGTAGAGGAAGCCAGGGTTGGGGGCTTCTGTGCACTTGTTTGGCGGTGTGTTTCCATTGTCAGGCTTTCCAAAGAGGCTCGGAGGCCGGAGTCTGCAGAGATACCGGTGCGCTGGTGCATAGGTGAGCCCTACCACTCTGGGCCCGGTTGGCCATGGCAGTGAGCGTCTGCGACCCACAGCCAGTCTCCCCAGACCCAGGGGCGCACGCAGGCAGAGGCGCAGCGAACACAGTGCATTTGGGCGCACACACCTGCACCCTCACAGACGCGCCCACGCCGCCGCAGGCACGCACAGGCATATGCAGGCACGTGCATGCACACAGGAGCACAGAGCCTCGCACAACACCCCAGAGGAGCGCACGCCCCCGCGCGGTTAGCCCGCCGTGCCTGCCCCCCAGCTGCACCCTCCAGCGCGGACCAGAGCGGTGGGGCTCGCCGAAGTCGGTGGGGAAGCTGTCCGAGCCAGGGTGGTTTGGGCAAGCCCTGGAGGCGGCTCCCGCCGCACGCTTCGGTCAGCCTCCCCTTTAAAAAAACCCGCCCGCGGAGGAGGCGGATGTAGGGGTGGCCCGTCCAATGGCAGCTGGGCGCCTCAGGAGACTTGAAGACGTGAGGCTGAGCGAGCGACAGAGCTGGTTCCGACCGATCGACGGACGGAGGGCCGGACGGCGGCCGAGGCGCACCCACCGCCCACGGCCCGCGCCCCCACCGGGCCCTCCAGCCTCAGCGCGCGCGGCAGCCCCAGCCCCGGCGAGATGCGAGGCCCTGGAGGCGGGGCACGGGCGACCGCTGCGCCGGGGCCCGCGCGCTCGGGTCCCTAGCGCCCCGTTCCGCCGCCCTGCCTTGGGGAGGGTCGCGGAGACCCCGGCCCCAGCCGGCCCCCGCGCTCTGCCCGCGGGGCCTGCGCGGCCCCCCCGGGAGCGCCGGCCCACCATGCTCCTGCTGTCGCCGCGCAGCGCGCTGCTCTCCGTGTACTGCCCGCAGCTCTTTCTCATCCTGTCCAGCGGCAGCTACCTGTGAGTGCCGCGGGCCGCACGCGGGGCGGGCGGGCGGGCCCCCCTCCTGGGCTTCCGGCGGCGGAGCTGGGCTCGCGGGGAACGCCGCGGTGAGGTCCCGGGGCGGGGCGCCGGGTTCCCGGCACGCGCGGGAGCCGAGATACTTTGGGTCTCCTCGCCGGGCTCAGCCGCCAAGGTTGAGGAACTGGGGCGGGGGGCGGCTGAGGCAGTGAGAGGTTCTGGCTTTGAGGTCAGAGAAAGGGCTGCCCGCTGGAGGCCTGACGGCGCCGGTAGACCGACTGCGCGCACCGAGCGCGAGGTCCGGAGGGCGCGCGGGCAGCGTGAAGATGCCCGGCGCGTCCCAGCCAAAGTCCTGGACCAGCAAGGTCCCCCTCCTAGATAAACCCACGCGGCCCACACGGCCGTGCCACCCTCGGGAGAGCCGAACGCACACGCCCGCTGCACCGCGTGCACACTGGCGCACACGTGCACAGCGCGTCCCACCAGACAGCACCCAAGCTGTCCCCCGAGTTTGCCGAGGTTTCACGCGGCTTCCTGCCGCGCCGAGCGGCCGGAACTTCACCAGGGGCGAGGCGGGGCGCGCAGTGCCCGCGCGCGGCTGGCCGAGGTGCGCCCGGCTGTCCCGGGCAAGGCAGCGAGAGGCGCGTGGGCCCGCGTGCGCGTCGGGCCGGGCAGCGCCCGCCGAGCTCGGGGAAGCTCCGGGCAGGGCCCGACCGGGCCCAGGGAGCGGAGGGGCGCGTCGGCGCAGCGGTGGCTTCGCCGGATTCTCTAATGGGACGCATATGCCCTGGCCTCCGATTTTAAAAAGACGTTTGATTTATGGAACCGCCGTTTGGGGGAACTGAAGCTGGATGCTACTGATTAAACCTCAGGGCCAGTGCTGCCTCCCCTCCCCCTCCCTCTCCTTTACACGCGGGCCACGTCCGGGGTCGCCTAACGCGGCCGGAGGGGGCAGCCGCTGCCTTCCCGCTCTGTGTGCCACCCCCGCCCCCCGCGCGGCCGCAGTCCTAATAAATCGCCGCTCCCCCACCCCCTTTTAATAGAGACGCAGCCAATTTCTCCTCCAGCTCCTAGGAAATTACTATCCTACCAGTTTTCCTTCTATAAATAGTCGCGCATCTTGAAACAAAAGTTCGCAACCGCAGCCAGATGCTGCGAGGCCCGCGGTTTCCCGGGCTGTGGGACATAATTACAAGGTCCCGGCGCAGAGAGCGCTCCAGGCCCGGCGGGCAGCCCCGGCTGGCTGCGGAGGCATCGCCTGGAGCAGGGAGGGGGGCAGGCCGCCCTGGGCAGGGCGCAGAGCCGGGTGGGGACCTCCTGATCGTCGGGGGCTCAGGCTAGCAAAGTGCCAGTCTAGAGAGTCCTGCTTTTGGCGTCCCTCCGGGGTTAGGGGTGAACTCGGGGAGGTCTTGAAATCTCAGGCCCTGGTTCTTAGAGGTGGGAGGTGGAGACGGCTCCTGCTCCCCAGAACCCCCGGCAAGTCTGTCTTAAGCCTTGCTGGAGAATCAGCAGCTACTCTGCTTAACAGATCACTTTCGGGGCCAGCTGGCTGAGGTCTGGCATTGATGGGGCGGTGGTGTCCAGGGATGGGAAACCAGGAGTCCTCCCAGGGTGGTTTGGAGCAAGAAGCCGGGAGGAGGGGGGGTTGATCTTCGGTCTCAGGAGCTGATGAGAGTGGGGTGCCCAGGCCGCAGCTGAGGGGCTCAGGGGCAGGTGGTGGCCAGTGTACCTCCACGGACCCAGAGTTTTCCACTCTGGCACCCCAGATCCAGGCCTGCAGTGACGACCATCTGTGCCCACAGAGGCTCGGTCCACACACTTCAGAGTGTGCGCTGCCAGCTTTGTTGGCGGAAATTCTCCTCCGTTGACAGCTTTCCGGAACGTTCCTGGGCTAGTGCTGGGGTCTGGGGTGGGTGGTGGTGGGGAGGGCAGTCAGACAGACTCTGCCCCCTACCCTGCCTTCAGCACCCCCGCCCCAGTGGCGTGCTGGTCTTCAGCACGGGGGTGGGGGGGCGGGGGGGGTGTTGCTGAAGCAGAAACTAACTCCAGGGTTCCCAAGAGTGAGCCAGGGAGGCTCCTGCATCTCTGGGGTTTCCCCACCTGCTGGTGGGCACTGGGCTGACTTGGATTAGGGTTAGGAGTGTGAGGCTCCATGGGGTGGGAGCAGGGCCTCAGTAATGCAAACGAAGATGAGTATGTGAGAAGCCGCTGCAGGGTGTCTACGAGCCCTGGCCTGAATGCAGGTGAGGCTGCAGGTGAGGCGCCCCGGTGCAAAGTGCTTCCATCAGTGTTGAGGGTCAGCTGTAAGGTTAGCTCTGCGGGATCTGCGGATGCCAGGGGCAGGAGGGGCCCTGGGCGGAGGCGTCTTTCTGCTCCAGAGAACTTTCCAGAAGGCATCCATGGCTGGGATCACAAGCACTGGCGGACAATTGATCCTGCCCCTTTCATCTGGGCTGCTCTCCCAGCTCCCCGTCCCGGGCTGTGGTCCGCGCACAGCGAATCCCAGATGCATGCCTGGGCCGCTGCCACTGATCTGGTCGGACGGGTGTGCTGGCCTGGAAGAGCCCTGAGCCCCTGCCGGACTCTGAGCTCGGCCCGGCTGGCCAACCAGGCAGCTGCCTCTCTCCCGTGTCATCAGGACAGGCACTCTCGGGGCCCACGGGGGTCCCCAGGGCCTCTGGGAGGGCAGGTGGGAGACCCCAGGCCGAGGGGAGGGCCCACAGCGCCCGGCTGGCTGGTAGTGGGGCCCGGCCGAGGCCTCGTGCCAGGACGAGGCTGGCCTGCCATCCCAGGCAGGTCCCTGTGGCCTCGGCCTCCTGCTCCCAGATGCGGGGGTTGGCTGCAGCGATCCCCCCAGACCTTCCGGTAGGAGTTTCTCATGATGACCGCCCGCTCTGGGGAGCCGGGTGAGTCATGGTGACGGGGCAATTACTCACCGACCACCTGGCTGCGGGGGGTGAGGGGCGCTCACCGCTGCCTTGCCAAACTGGCCTCTTCCCGGCTCTGCCGCTGTGGCTTTACTGGTGGTGCCAACCGCAGGCCCAGAGGCCCTGTGGGCATGACCCTGGGGGGTGGGGGTTGCTGAATCAGGCCCACTCCCGGGGCATCACCAGCCCAGGCAGGGGCAGAAGGGGGCCACGGGTTCAGGAGGAGCAGCTCTCAGCCAGGGAGACCGTGTCTGTCCAGGTGCAGGAGGAACGCCACTGGGTGGCCTCTGGGCCTCAGTCTGCTTGTTGTCGTCGGTCGCTTCTCAGGCTCAGGTCAGGCCCAAACGCCACTGGAATTCAAAAGTACCTGTGACTCTGGAGAAGGGTGTGCACACAAGCAGTGGGAGCCGGGGGGTCCCGATGAAATCTCAGCCCCCAAGGGACCCCAGCTCAAGATACACAGATAGAGGCGGTTTGATCGCAGAGAACTTCAAGACACTGATGACGTGTGCGTGAGGCTCTGCAGCCACGACAGGGGGAGCGTGCATTTCGACATGGCTCCTTTGACCCCCTGTGTGTGGGGTGGAGGGTCGGCAGCGGAAGGTGGGTCTCCCACGTGCTTCCTCCTATGGCCGCATTAGGCCCTTCAGCGGTGTACTGAGGCCTGCAGGAGAAGGGCCCATTTTCTGACTAGCTGTCCCTGTTGATCCTTATGAGACCAAGGGGCCTGATGGTGACCCAGATACCAGGCTCACAGCTCTATTATTGCCTGGGTGCATCCCGTAACCTCAGCTATGTCCTCTGTACAGTGAGGGGCAGGGGAACATTAAGTCAGAGGAGTGTAAGAATTCAACAAGCAAATGCAGGGATGTGCTCAGCTGGGTATCTGGTATATAGTTAGTGCTCAGAAGATGGGGCCATTTGCAGTTATTAGGAGCAGAGAGGCTGGCCACCCGTGACAGAGGGGAGCCCTGTGGCTGTAATTGTTCAGGAGAGAGTAATGAACTCTTTAGGGTATCTCTGAGGGCTTCCCGGAGCAGGTGACATGTAGACAGAGTTTTGACGGATGGATAGGAGTTGCCCGGACTAAACAGGAGCATGAGAGAGACTCCCAGAAGGAACAGTACTCACTGTCAAACACATTCACCCCGGGTTTCTCTCGAGGGAGCCTCACGGCGACCTCCTGAGGTGGGAAGACACAAATGCCAGGGTCCAGTAGAGAGACCCTTTGCTGAGGCCACCCATGCCCCAGGATGACAGTCCTGCCAGCTCTAGTGCAATAGGGAGAGGAGCCCGGCAGCTCTGGGCCCAGGCTGAGCCGCTGCTGGGGTGCTCTGGAGCAGGGGTGGGGATGGGGAATGAGGGTCTTGACTGCGGAGAGGTGGGCACCCTGTCAGCTCAGGATCGGGGTCCCCAGAACAGGCTATTCCGTGCGGCCTGAGGGCAGCCCCTCACCTCGTGGGCCCCCGCCCCGCCCCGGGGCTGATAGTGGGGCTTCAGCTGACTCTTGAGGCCTCCAAGTTGCAAGGCCCTGGGTCCGGCTCAGATAGGGCTCCGCTCCCCCCCACACCCCCGCCTCAGCAAGGGGACGGGAGCCCGGCGCCCTCCCTTGTCAGATGAAACCCGGGCCCAGGGCTCCCTCAGCCTGATGAAAGGGTCATTGTGTGGCGCGGGCCGCCCGCTGGTCAAGGACAAAACCAGCATTTGTCCTCCTTCCCTGGCTCGGGGTGGGGGCCTCCCCCCAGGCTGACCGGCGGGAGAGGGGGGTGGGCACAGGTGCGCGCTCTTCCCTCTCCCCATCTTCCCCATCTCCCTCACAGAGGAGCCGCTGCAGTCGCCCAGGCACCCCCTCCCAGTCTGGCCTCCCACCCAGAGCATCCACGGCTTCTGGGCCAGCCCCACGGTTGGCAGGGAGGCAGTGAGCTCTCTGGCCCTGGAGGCATACAAGCAGATGCGGGAGGGAGGCTCAGGGATGACGGGGAGAGGCCAAGCAGATGCGGGAGGGAGGCTCAGGGATGACGGGGAGAGGCCTCACCCGGAAGGAAGCCAGCACTCCTGGTCCTCCGTGCAAGGCAGCCACGTGGCGTGGCCGACCTGCTCTGTGGATGGGCTGCTGAGGCCCCCGGCAGGTCATCTCGCAGCCTCAGCAGCAGAGCACCGACCAGGCTTGGCACCCTGCCCACCGAAGCCTCGCCCAGCCTTGGGCTGGAGCAGGTGGCCTCTGAGGCGCCCGGGACCCCAGAAGAGCTCGGCCTGAGGCTGTGAGTGGAAGACACTGCAATTCTGCAGTAGCCACTGCAGCCGCAGACCCTAAAGCCTGACAGCTGCCCAGAGCAGGCCTCGGGGGACTTGGCCCTGCCCAGCAAACAGCTCCCCCGCATCAACAGAAAAAGCCCAAGTCAGCAGTCCTGGTGGTCCCAGCCCAGTGACACCTGTGGGCTTTCATCCCTTTCTGGAGCCACTTACCAAGGCCACCCCTGCTCCCGACCCTTCCCCACGTGCCTCCTGGGCCAGAGGCATTCCTTGTGCTGGAAAGCCCCAGTGCCACGCCCACTGGAGCCATGAAGGGGCCACACCCTGGTGGGAGTCTGGGTGGGGGCTGGGTTCGCCCCCCCATGGCACCTGGCAGTGTTGCCAAGGCTGCTGAGGGGTCCAGAGCCGGGACTTGGCCCTCAGTGAACCAAGCTGCAAAACAGATGAAAAATGCTTTTGAATGGGAATTCCTTCATCACCTGCTCCGTGGGCCCCTGACTGGGGACCAGGGCTTCGCATTCCGCTTCTGCGGGAGCAGGGCTCCTCGGAAAGGCTTACTCTCACATCTGGGGTCTGCTCTGAATCTGTTTCCTCCTGGCCTGCCAGAAAGGGGAGCTAGGAAAGGCCCCCCACTTGGAGAAACCTGAAGGTTAGAGCTCAGAGTAACTCTCTAGGTCATGCTCAGTGGGGCTGAGCCCAGACTGAAGCTGAATCTGCTTGACTCTTGGGCTTCCCTGGTGGCTCAGCTGGTACAGAACCTGCCTGCCAGTGCAGGGGATGCAAGAGACCCCGGTTCAAGCCCTGGGTTGGGAAGACTCCTTGGAGAAGGAAATGGCAACCCACTCCAGGACTCTTGCCTGGAAAATCCCCATGAACAAAGGAGCCTGGGGGGCTACAGCCCATGGGATTACAAAGAGCCAGACACGACTGAGCATACACACACACCTTGCCTGACTCTTAGGTTCTGTGCTGCCTCTCAAGGCGTCCTGCTCATGTAGGCTTCCTGCCTGCCACAAACTCCCCTACCCACCAATTCCCTGCCTGTAACCTCACATGAGTGGAGAAACCAGCTAACCCAGCTGGCTAGCACTGTCCGCTGACCAGGAGTCCTGAGAGTCCGAGTGAGGGCTGCCTTAGATTTGGGGCCAGCGGGGATGCTTTCCCAGTGGGTGCGGGGAACCAAGAAGGCCTGTTTCCTGCCCTGGGTCTCTCCCTGCCTTGGGGCCCCAACCTTTCTCCTCTGAGACCAGCTTGAGCAGAGAGGAGGTGGCCCTAGCTTGCCAGCTTGTGACCTCTGTTGGGTCAGCATGTGTATGGTGCCCTGTGCTATGGACTTGAGGCAGCCTTGTGGGCAACCCTGCCTCCTTCTGGACTTCAGTTTCTCCCTCCAGGTGATGGGGCTAGATACTCAGGGACCACCCCGCCCCCTCCAGCCCTCCCGCCATCAGCTGGCGGACTTCCAGCATTGCTAGCTCACTCTGCACACCAATATCGCCCATTCAGCCCCTGTGCCAGGGGAACAAGACTGGCCGCGTTGCTGTTGTTCAGTCACTCAGTCGTGTCCGACGCTTTGCGACCCCGTGGACTGCAGCACACCGCGTTTCCCTGTCCTTCGCTATCGCCTGGAGCTTGCTCAAACTCATGTCTGTTGAGTCAATGATGCCATTCAACCATCTCATCCTCTGTTGTCCCCTTCTCCTCCTGCCTGAAGTATTTCCCAGCATCAGGGTCTTTTCTAATGAATCAGCTCTTCGCATCAGGTGGCCAAAGGGCTTCAGCTTCAGCATCAGTCCTTCCAATGAATATTCAGGGTTGATTTCCTTTAGGATGGACTGGTTGGATCTCCTTGCAGTCCAAGGGAGTCTCAAGAGTCTTCACCACAGTTCGAAAGGATCAATTCTTCAGCGCCCCGCCTTCTTTATGGTCCAACTCTCACATCCATACATGACTACTGGAAAAACCATAGCTTTGACTATACTGGTCACATGCACAGCTGTAATTGGGAAGCTCACTTCCTTCTCCATCACTGAGGCAAGCCCTGTGGTACCCACAGCAGGAGCCCTAATCCATCAACAGTGATGGTAGACCAGAAGGTGACCTCTGACCTGGGTCCTAGAGAATGTGCCAGAGAGGAGAATGGTGTCTGTGGCAGCAAGATGGCTGGGAGAGGGGGGTGGGGGCCTGGGGGGCGTGGATGGCGAGGAGGTGGCCCTGATTAGAGTGGGGTGGGGCAGTGGGGGGCGAGGGCTGCGTGGAGGCAGGGCAGGGGGCCCCAGGCCCGGGGAGCTGCAGGGCAGGCGTGAACTGCTTCCTTCTGAGCTAAGGGAAGACCCTGGGTGCAGAGTGACCGGTCGGGGAGGGGAGGAGGCTGGTCCGGCCAGCCTCAGAGGGAGGGGTGCCCGGGGGAGGCGGATCGGCAGGGCTGCTGGGAGGCCAAGTGTGGGAGGGGAGCCCTGTCAGCACCCAGCCTCCGAGAGGCCAGGCCTGTGGTTGTGGGATTGACCGCTGGTCCCCCAGCGCCTAGCGCAGCACTCGGCTCTCAGCTTGTTCCCAGTACACACAGGTCGGATGGCCCAATGGCGGCTTGCGTGTCTGGGGCCCAGCAAAGCCCATAGACCTGGTCAAGGCCCCCTGCCCAGCAGGGGCAGAGGCCTCCCGGCCCCAGGTGTGTTGGCACAGGTGGCCCAGGGGGTCGCCGGGGGCTGGATGACAGCCAGGCTCCCCAGACTCCCATCTTCCCAGGGTGACTGGCAGGAGACCCGGGAGTTTCCGGGGGCTGCTGACACCCCCCTGCGGAAGCAGCCAGATCTGTCCCCTCGCTGCGCCCATCCTCCCGGGCCTGCCCTGCGTCCCCTGTCCCCGGCTGCCCCGGGTCAGCTCTGCGGCAGGCAAAGTGCTGGCTTGGCGGCCCCCACGAACCATGCCCCTGGCCCCGCCCTGGCAGGGTCCTCTCCTCTCCTGGTACCGCCGCCCCCGGGGAGTGGAGCTGGGGTCCTGCCTGCCCAGGTTCCCATGGTGACCCTCCTGAGCCTCGGGTCCATGGACTGGGCTGGGATGGCGGTGGCCTGGGGGGTGCCCAGGTCGTGTGCCCAGGGGTTGGCCGGGCCAGGAGCCCAGGGCTGGCGGTGAAGCTGGTGTCAGCCGCCTTGGGCTTGGCCACTCCCTCTGTTCCCAGGGGTTCAGAGCACACAGGGACTCTGGGTTCATCTCCCAGGGCCCAGGGGACCCCGGGGACAGTGGCCTGGAGATGCCAGCCCAGGGCTGTGTGGTCAGGCAGGGCTTCGTTCCTGGCCGCAGCTCCCGGAGGGGCTGTGTAAGGGACCGTGCCCTCCCTGCCCCCTCCCCCACCCCAACCCCTGTGGGAAAAGGAAGCCATTTCCTTCCATGTGGCTCCAAGAGCAGGCAGGGGCTGAGGGCTGATGACCCCAGTGGCTGGGGGGGTCCCCCTGGACGTCTAGCTTCTGCCCCAGCAGTGGGCATAGGAGGGAAGGCTCCCCCTGGGGCCACCCCATGCTTGCTGCTCAGCCTGGTGACTTCTGGAGACTTCTGGCGGGAGGGGTGGGGCGGGAGAAGATGGCAGGAGCTGAAGGATGCTGAAGGGATAGGCAGGGCCTGGGGCCGAGCCAGTAGTGGGGAAAAGGCTGCAAGCCCACTCTTGGCTCCCAGACCAAATCCCTTCCAGGTGGCTGGGCGGCTGGGGCCAAGGTCCTGCCCCCTCCTTTAACCCAGGGCGGGCTGCAGGAGACAGGGCTGGTGCTGAGGACCCCGGCCACCTGGGTCAAGCCCTGGGGAGCCCTGAGCTCGGGGAGGTGTCCCGAGGAGGCTGGCCCCGGAAGTTGTTCAGGGCGGTTGTTCGGGTCACTACAGCCAGGCCGCCAGGGTTGGAGCAGGTGGTGAAGGCGCTGCTCCTGGGAGGTCCTTGGCTGGGGAGGCCCCGGTGGCCCAGGACTCCTTGGAGGGAGCAGTCCAGAAAGAGGGCTGCTTTAAAGAGACGGGGGTGGCGAGGGCTGTGCAGGGGTGACTGGTCCAGAGGGGGTGCCCAGCTTTGGGGGGAGCAGAGGGCGGACCGTGGAGTGAGGGAGAGCCTGGGTGGGTGGGGCTCGCTGAGTCACTGTCACTCGGAGATGCTGAGTGGCCAGGGCAGGCCCCCGCCCACACCTGCTCCTGGAAGAGGGACCCTCCGGGACGCCGGCCTGAGGCGCCTGGATTGGGGACTGGACCTCGCCATCTGCCCATAGGGGACGGCTCGTTGTCCACTGTCCGACGGGAGCGTGCCCCCCAGACCTGCTGCTCAGACTGTGTCCAGGGTGGTCAGGAAGGCCGTGGTGCTGGCCAAGCCACTAAGCACCCAGACTCCCAGCCTGGCCACAGGCCTACGGGGCCTGCCAGCTTCCTCCCACCTGTCCCGCCCACCTGTCCGTCCATCTGTCTGTCGTGAGGTTTCAGACTGCATCCTGGTCACCCAGGCCTGCAGGTGCCCCCGCATCCAACAGGTCTGGGGCATTGGGGCCGAGCCCCGGGCTGGGGGCCTCATGCCCGCTTGGGCCTCAGATCGTGTGGGCCCTCAGGTGCCCGGGCACCTCTAGGTATCAACATCCCCACCTGCACCTCGGGGAGTGAGGAGAAAGGTCAGGGCTCAGGCCTGGGGAAGGTCTGGGCACAGCAGAGGGTGCAGGAAGCGTGGCCGTGGCCTGGGCAGACAGGAGCTGCTGAATCGCAGCCCCTAAGGCCTCCTCAGGAGCCTGGCGTCGACGCGCCCATGTTGGGCAGAGGAAGGGAGAATGGAGGAGAGACCCAGGTGGGCTTCTTGGAGGAGAGGGCATCAAGCTGGGCCTTGAATCTTGCCTGGCTGCTGGAGGAGACAGGGTGGCCGGGAGGGGCAACTGTGGCACAACGTGGCCAGAACCCCGGAGTGTCGTGAAGGGCCTACATGCCCAGCAGAGGTCCGCATGTTTCTGAGTTCGGAGGTCAATGTCCTGAGTGACCGGGTGAGGTTCGGACTTCACTGATTTGGCTGACGTGGGGGCTGGATGGATCCTCCAGCTCCTGGGCCAGGGAGGGCCTGGGAGAGCACGGGTTATGCGTGTCTGCCTCTGGTGGCTGCAGCCCCTTCCCAGGACCCCCTGCCCGCCGCCTGCTCTCTCTCAGGCTGCCCAGTTTCTCTCCAGGGTGGGGTCCCTGGATGCCAAGCCAGGAATGCCAGTTATGCGGGGAGGGCGGGGGGCCACCACCCGCCGGGGGCGCGAGGGAGTCGGCGGACGCCGTGCTCTCTTCCCCGGGAACACTGCGGGCAGCGAGCTGAGCGGGGCAGTGGCCTGGAAAGACTGCAGCCCGGGGACCCGGGCATGGGCAGCCAGCCCGCAGGAGACCCCGCCCGCGAGTGGGGGCCGTTTCCCACAGGGGACAGATGGGTAAACTGAGGCTCCCAGGGGCCAGCAAGAGTCAGGGGCTGAGCCGAACCCGAACACAGGATCCCGACTTGGAGAAGGCTCTAGGATCCAGCTGCAGGTACCTAGATGGTTGCCCAGCCCCACTGCACAGATGGGACACTGAGGCCTGGGTGTGGTGGGGGGGCCATCGGGGACCCCTCCTCCCTGCCCCCCACCACGGAGCTCCCCTCGGGGTGTCCTCTTGGAATCGCAGTCTCCCCCTCTGGAAAGGGGGCTGGTAGGGCACACCCTGAAAAGACCTGCTGCAGATGGCGTGGGACACGGGGAGGAGGCTACTTGGGAAGGATGGTCTTTTTGTCCTGTGGCCCCCTCCTCTCTTCTGGTGCAGGCCCTTTGACAGGGCAGGCAAGGGGATGCCTTAGATGGCCTGCCAGACTTCAGTAAAGCCAGCCCTCTGCACATCCCCCCCACCCCCCAATTGTCCCGGGGGTTAAAGCACTTTCTGATCCAGTAGAGGAAGAAGCCATTTGCCAGCAGAGGGCTGACTGTGCCTTACTATCAGATGAGAAAACTGAGTCTCAGAAGAGTAGCCTTGGAGCGGCCTTCCCGAAGTCTGGGGACGTCCCCAAGTCACATGCCTCCCCTCAAGCTAGCCTGGAACCCCAGCCGGGAAAGGAGATGAGCAGATTCAAGGCAGATTCAAGAGCGGGGGCGAGTGGGCTGTGTGCCCCTGGGCCTTTGCACCGGCTGCACCAGGCTCCTAGCCTGCTACTCCATTCCCTCCTGATCCCTCCTACCAAGGAAGGCTGTGGAGACCCTGCTGGTACCGAGCCCTGGGTCTGTGATGGTCTGCAGAGTGCTCCCTGACCCGGAAGACATCCTTGTCCACGTTTGACAAGCAGGAGCGCCGAGGCCACCATGCGTCCCTTACCCCGACTCTGCCCCCGGGGCCCTCCTGGGCTCCAGAACTGAGAGCCTCTTCCGGCTCATCTGTGGCTGGGAAGTTCTGGGCCAACCCCTGGCCACCCGAGGCAGAGGCTGGCGGGGACGCAGCCGTGGGTGGGCGTGGGGGCCAGGTGCCTCCCTCCCAGGTATTTGCCCGGTTACTTCCTGGACAAGTGGACCCAGGCTCGCCTCCCTGGCTGATCGCAGATAATTAGAACATTCTTCAAATATTTTGCCGGAGGATGCCCGAGAAGGAAGAATTACAAAGCGCCCGGGGCCAGGAACGTGGGCTGGAGGAGCTCTGGGCTGCTGGGCCCCCCAGGGCCAGGCCAGGCCAGGGTTGGGGGCCTGGAGGGAGGCGGGATCTGGTTCAGCTCAGCCAGCCTGTCCCTGCCTCCCAGGGAGCTGGGGGCAGGGCTGGGGTGGGGAGGGGGGTCATGTCCAAGGTCTGGCTGGGTGCCAGGCAATGTTGGGGACCCCCCCAGCTGGCGGTGGTGGATAGACCCTGCCCCACATGGCCTCAGGAAAAGCCGGAGGGGTCAGGCTTAAGAGTCTGGCTCTCTTGGGGGGCTGCGGGGGGTGGGAAGACCTCTCGGAGGAGGGTCTCTGAGGTGGGGAAGTCAGTAGGTCTGGGAGAAGGACCGGAGGGTGAAGGTGCAGAGGCAGAACACAGGGCTAGTGACCCGAGTGATAAGGGGTGTGGCAGCCTCTTGATTGACAGCACCCAGGGCCAATGAGAAACAGCCTAGCGCCGGGCTCAGGCCTTGAAGCCACGCCCAGCCGGTGCTGGAGCAGGGCAGAGGGGCAGGCCGGGTCTGGGGTGGGCATCACCAGAGGGAAGAAGGGGCCGCCTGGCTGGCGTCCTGCGGGAAAAACCTTTCTTCACTGCTCAGCTCCCCAAGACGGGTACATGTTTCCTCCCCAGGGGGACGAGAGGGGTCAGAGGTCTCCCGCGCCCGCCCCCCTAACACCCCCCCCCCCCCCGCCCCCCGCAGTAGCTCCTGGCTCCGGTGGCTCTGGGAGGAGTCTGGGATGTGGAGGCCCAGCTGGGCTCAGTCATGAGGTCTGGGTTCCGGAAAGTCCTTGGCTCCCAGCCCCCCATGGAGTGCTGCCCCAGTCCTGGGCTCAGGGGCATTCCCAAGATCCTTTGGTGGGTTCAGGGCAGGCTGAACCCCCAGCCCTGGGGTGGGGAGGAGGGCTGCATCAGGGCCGGGACTCTGTCCTGTGACGGGGCAGCCTGGGGTCCGGGCGTTTGCTCTCTGCGGAGGCATCTTTGCCCCGGGCTGTGGTTCGCGGGGTTGGTCGTCAGGCAATTTGTAGGCGAAGCAGCATGCCGAGGTGGAGGTGCCTGGCCCAGCGGCCGCCTCCATGGCCGTCGCCTTAAGGCCCCATGGACGGATCAGATGGCTTGAGGCTTCCTCTGGGCCTGAGAGGCTGTTCCGTCACGTGGGCCGGGCTGGCAGTGACACCATCTCTGTCTGGCTTTTTCAGCAGGAAGACAGGGATGCCAGTGGACCAGGGCCCAGGGGAGGGCACTTTGGGGTGGCCTCCCCCGGGAATCACAGCACCCTGCCCCGTCCGGGGGCTCGCGGTGCTAGGCCTCACGTGGAGGCAGGCGTTCACTCAGTGTGTGAAGTGCCAAGGCTCTCGTTCAGTCACTCCGTCAGTCGTGTCTGACTCTGCGACCCCGTGGACGGCAGCACGTCAGACTTCCTCGCCCGTCACTGTCACAAGCCGCTTTCTGTGGACCTGGAAGGGTGGAAGAGAAGATGGGGCGCGCCTGGGGCCCCCGGCCTGCTGAGGGTATGTCAGTGGCAGCGACCTGCTCTCTGTGTGGGGGTGGGGTCCCTGTCCCTGGGAGTCCCCAGCGGATATTCCCACGCGTCCTGCTCACTCGCAGGTCCATCCAGCATCCATGGGACCACTGAGGCTGGATGGGGCCTGGTGGGCGGGGCGGAGCGCGCTGTGGGGAGTGGGTCAGCAGGTGCGGTGGGGGGCTGCTGGCGTGGGGAGGGCCGGGGACTCGGGCCCTGCTCCCAACCTGGCAAGAGTTTGGGGGCCTCCTTCAGCAGCCCCCTGGGGAAGCCCCCCAATGTGGCCCCTGGGGACCGATGGGGGAGGATGGTTCTCCAGGTGGACAGGTGACCCTCCAACTGTCTTTGAGGGTCAAGGATGAGGCGATGAGGTACTGACCCCCTGGGACCAGGCTCCCTCCCTCCCTCCCTCCCTGAGCTCCTGGGCAGGTGGTTGGACCTTCTGGAGCTTTCAGTGTTTATTCTGAGGAATAACAACAACCGCTATTACTATCATTGTTACAACATTCGCCTCCCCACTACTCAGGGGACTCTGAGCCGAGTCCAGCACACAGCAGGCGCTCATGCCACCTTGAGTCCAGCAGCATGAAGGATTTAGGCTAGACTACTAGCCGCCGGGGTGGGTTTGGAGGGTTTTGGCTCCTGAACGCAGCAGGAGCGTCCTACACAGGGACGGGGAGGACAGGATGGTTCTAGTCCTGAGCACTGGGGAGACTCTGGCTCCCCCTAGTCGACCCCTCTTGGGTCCGCAGCACCCCTGAGGTTGTTTTACAAGGACGCCCCAAGAGCCCTGAGGCTGGGCCATGGCGGGAGAGGGGCTTGGCCTCGACAGGGGTCTTAGTGCGGCAGCGCTGGGAGGAGGCTGCCCCTCAGGGCCCGGCCCGGCTCCTCTGGGCGGAGGACAGCTAGCAGGTGGGCAGCTCTGCCTCCGGCCCCGGATGCTGGCCAGGCGCAGGCCAAGAGCAACAGGCCCTGCCTAGTGCAGTATCCCCCAACCACGTAGGGCTCCCTCCACCCCACGGTCCTCGGGGTCCCTGTGCCCACCTTTCTTATTGCCCCTGGAGCTGCTGGCGGAGCCTGCCTCCCTGTTCAGGGTTCCCAGAGGACCAGAACCCCGTGGCCACAGGCTGGCCACATCAGTGGACAGAGTCTAGGCAGAGGCAGAGGGTGGTGGGCAGGCAGGGAAGGGCCCTAATCAGAGCCTCTGAGCCTGGATTTGGGCTGTGTTGTGGCCCAGCCCAGCTCCGCCTGCAGAGGGGCCAGTTCACAGCTGCCCCCACAAGCCTGTGCTGCAGGAGGGGTGAGCGGCCTTCAAGCACACAGGAATCATCTGTAAGGTTCACGTTTTTAAAAGTACTTTCTTTCTTTATTTGGTCCACGCAGGGTCTTTCATTGTGAAACAGACCCTTTAGCTGTGGCCCGAGTGCCTAGTTGCTCTGCAGCGCGTGGGATCTCAGCTCCCTGACTGGGGATCGAACCTGTGCCCCTGCATTGCAAAGCAGATTCTTAACCACTGGACCACCAGGGATGTCCTCTAATATTCACATTTTATTTCTTAAGGGTGTTTTTTTTTTAGTTTAGTTTTTGTAAGAAAACTTGATTTTTCATTCTTGCCTTGTTCTGCCACCCCAGTAAAGTCTTGCACAGTAAGACCCCTACATATGAAGGAGTTTCGTTCTGAGAGTGTGTTCGTAAGTCCACAAAGTTGGCCCAGGTACCCAGCTAACACAATCGGCTATATAGTACTGTACCGTAATAGGTTTATGATACTTTCCACATAAACCATACGAACATAAAAAACAAACACTAAAAATAAAGACGGTTTTACTCATAGTACAGAGGGGCCTGGTGGGCTACAGTCTGTGGGGTCGCCGAGGGTCAGACACGACTGAGCGACTGACACTTGCACAGTGCCTTGATAAGTAAGTAGCACAGCACACCGGTTGGCATCCAGGGGCTGGCAGGAACGTTTACATCTTTGCAAGTTCACAACTTGAAGGTCTGTACGTCGGGGACTTGCTGTACTGCAACAGCTTACTTTTTTTATTGAGGTATAACTTACATAAAACGCAGAAATCTCAGATGGACGGTGTGATGCATGTCTACATACACGGGCAACCGTGTAACCACTGCCCAGCTCGGGACAGAGCGCATTCTAGCCCCCAGGAGGCTCCCCTGTGCACCCCTTCCCCCAGTCAGCACCTCCCACCAAGGGCAGCTCTCCTGGCTCCCGGCTCGATGCTGAGTCTTACCCGGCCTGCAGCTTCTCCTGTGTAGCAGCATTTGCGTTGCCCCTCTTTCACACAGCATGGCATCTGAGAGTCACCCGTGTAAATGGTCTTGTCCCGCGGGGTGAATACGCCATAATTTGCCTGTCATTCTCCCGGTGATAGTGGGTGGTTGTTCTCAGTTTGAGCTGGAGACCTGCATGCATGTCCTTTGGCAGACATAAGTGCTTGGTTTTCTTGGGTGTATAGACCCCACAGTGGGATTGCTGGGGAGACGGGGGAGCTGGTCCAGGAATGAACCCCTTGGTGGGTGGGTGCGGTGGCCAGTGTGGCACCCATTGGCTGCAGAACTGCTGGTTTAAGCTTTGGTCCTCTGAGAGACACAGCTGGTCTCTCCCTGGTCCCCACAAGGAGGCTGGACCCTGGGGGCTCACTGAAGAGGCTCAGTGACGGGTGCAGTCTCAGGCTGTGAGCGTTGGTTACTAATGGCTGACGCTGATGACCTCTCCCCACAGGCCAGCTACAAAGCGCCATGTTCTGCGACTCATGCGCCCCTCCAGGCAGTTCTGTGATGTACCAATGCAATTATTACTCCCCCTTTACAGATGTGGAAACTGAGGCCCAGGGATGGTTAAGAAACTTGCCTGAGGTCTCAGAGCCGGGGGAAGGCAGAGCCAGGGCTCCAGCAAAGCTGGCCAGCATTGGGAACTCACATTCCTAGCCCCTCCTCACAGCATGGCCAGGCGGGCAGCCTGGCTAAGGGCACTGCAAAAGCCCGCCCGCCCCTGGCCATTTCTCTGCTCTTCAGTCACGTGGCAGCACGCCTTCCCCCACCCCCACTGGAGCCCCTCATCCTACAGGTGGTCCCACCCACTTGGACCGCTCTGGCAGGTGAAAGATCTAATAGTTGTTCAGGGGCAGCCGCCTCCTGCGCCAGTGCTGGTCTAAGCACCCTCTGGTCTGAGACCGGATAGCCCTGTACACAGCCCCCAGTGAAGAGGCGAGGGCTTCCTGTCTGCAGGGCCTGAACCTTCCTCCTCCAAACTCCCCCCCACCAACCCATGGGACTGACCCCGGCTGGGGTGAGCGAAGTTCTGGATTTTCAGCTTTGCCCACTCCCTCTGGCATTTGCCTGTGTCCCGAGGTCCCTGGATAGCGGAGGGGATGAGCCCGGAGCAAAATTTTCCATGGGAAAAGTCAGCGACTGAAACACAAGCGCCCCGCCCTGCTTCTCTGTGCTCAGGGCCCCTCAGAGCTGCCCTGCCAGTCTCTCCCGGGGCACCTGGGCGGGCAGCCTCTTGGAGGGTGAGAGCCACCCCGCCCCCGGTGGGGCATCTCGCTTGCTAAGAGTCCCCTTAGCCTGTCCAGCACCCCCCAAACTGCCAGTTACCCCAGCATGCCGCCTGCGTCCGCCCTCCTGTCTCCTGCAGGGCACCAGCTATTTTGTGATCATGTATCTCTTCCCCTTTCCCACGCAGATGGTTTGGTTTCCTAACTCCCTGGTCTCTCACATCTGCAGCTTCCCCGCTCTTCCAGGCAGAAGGAACAGTCCTGGGGTCTGGGGGGCCAGGCCTGCTCAAGGAGGTCAGTTGCGGGAGGGGGATGGACTAGTGTCCAGACCTTGAAGGCCAGCCACGGAAGCTGTCCAGAAACCTCGATGAACTAACAAGTGACCTGGAGGATTCATTTCATTTATCTGCTTATTTAAGTATGGCCACACCGTGTGCCGTGAGGGGTCTTGGTACCCTGACCGGGAATTGAACGCGAGGCCCCTGCAGTGGAAGTGCAGAGTCAACCACTGGACCGTCAGGGAAGTCCCCCTGGAGGATTTTAAATGCGGGAAGGATGGAGGCTGGGTTGTGAGAATGAAAAGTGGGCGCGGTTTCCCACCCAGGCATCTTCTATATTCTGCTCCTGCTATGCGCTCTGCTTTGTGCGTTGGCTTCCGCAGTGGTTCAAGTGGTAAAGAATCTGCCTGCAATGCGGAAGACCCAGGTTCAGTTCCTGGGTGGGGAAGATCCCCTGGAGCAGGAAATGGCAACCTACTCCAGTATTCTTGCCTGGAAAATTCCATGGACAGAGGAGCCTAGTGGGCTACGTCCACGGGGTCACAAAGACTCGGACACGACTGAGTGATTGAGCGTGCACACGCGCTGTGCTCTGGGCCACACTGTGCTGAGCTCTGGAAGCAGAGGCCTGGCGGGGGGGGAGGGCCTTGGGCAGGTCCCCCAGTCTCTCTGAGCTCCATTCTGCACACCTGTCACATCGGGATGACAAGGCTCATCCCTCCAAGAGAGGGTTGAAACTCTGCAGAGGCCTGTGTGGTCCATGGTGGGTGCTCAGAATGGGAGTATCGAATATCTTTAGGGGGAAAAAAGTCCCCGTGTTCTAAAGGACACAGTTCTGAAATCATTTCTGAATTATCAATCGCATCTGATTTCTTATGCTTCTGGGGTGCAATGCAGCTCTCTTCTCGGAAGCCCTTGTTGTTGTTGCTCAGTCATGTCCGACTCTTTGTGACCCCATGGACGGTAGCCCGCCAGGCTCCTCTGTCCGTGGGATTCTCCAGGCAGGAATACTGGAGTGGGTTGCCATTTCCTCCTCCAGGGGATCTTCCCGACCCAGGGATCGAACCTGGGTCTCCCGCACTGGGAGGCGGGTTCTTTGTCACTGAGACACCTGGGAAGCCCTTGTCTCACCGCTAAGGCACACGCTGGCATCTGGGGGACGGCTGGGGCCCCCATCCCCATCCCCCGTCACCACCACCCCGTCGGGGGAGGCAGACAAGCGGCTACAGGCAGGGAGTCAGCCGGCCGAGGCCCCTCTCAGCCCCTTCCACACATCTCACCCACGGCCGGGATGTGCAAGTCCTGTAGCACTACAGGTAGCAATGTTTAAAATTGTGTTTAACCTGAAGTGTCCACTTCCACGGGTAGAGCATACAGTTCCGTGGCGCCTGTGCATTCACCGTGCTGTGTAGCCGCCACCTCTGTCGAGTCCGTAACTTCCCCGTCACAGCTATGAAGCGGGGACTCCCCGCTGCCCGTCCCCCAGCTGTTTCCGTCTCCACGGGTTTGCCTTTGCTCGACGTTGCTTATCGAAGGGATCCTACAACACGTGGCCTTTTGTGTCTGGCCTCTTTCACTGAGCATGATGTTTTGGAGGTTCATCCATGGAGTGTGTATCTGAACCCCATTCCTTTTTATGGCCAAATAATATTCCATTGTCGGGAGAGACCACGTCCTGTTTGTCCATTCATCCACTGATGGGCCTCTCAGCTGCTTCCTCCTTTCGGCTATTGTGACTGGTGCTGCTGAGAGCATTTGTGAACAGGTTTTTGTTTGAACACCTGGCTTCATTCTTTTGGATACACACCTAGGGGTGGAATTGCTGGGTCCTGTGGTCATTCTATATTTAACTTTTCGAGGACCATCCCAACTGCTGCCCCACCCACCAGCGATGCAGTGGGTCCCTGTTTCCCCACATCCTTGCCCACGCCTGCTGTTTTCTGTTGTCTGATCGCAGCCGTCCTGGCGGGCAGGAGGTGTCTCTTCACTGTGATTCTGATTTGCATCTCCCTGGTGATGAGCGATGTTTAGAATCTTTCCACGGGCTCGGGGGCCATTTGTCTTTCTTGGGAGAAATGTCTGAGTCCTTCGTCCATTTTCAAATTGAGCCGGCTTCTTGTTACTGAGCTGCAGGTGCTCTTTTAGACACAATCCTTGAGTATTTTTATCACTATTATTTTTTTATTTTTGCTGCCCTGGGCCTTCGTTGCTGTGTGCAGGCTTCCTCTAGTTGCAGCGAGCAGAGGTGACTGTCTAGTTGCAGTGCGTGGGCTTCTCATTTCGGCGGCTTCTCTTGTGGCTCACAGGCTTAGCTGCCCCGTGGGATGTGGGATATTCCTGGACAAGGGATTGAACCGGTGTCTCTGCACTGGCAGGCAGATTCTCAACCACTGGACCTCCAGGGAAGTCCCAATCCCTGAGTATTTCCTCATTTGTCCATTCATTCACCCACTGCACACTCATGTCGACTACACGGGGGCAGCCCCGAGGCCCCAGGGTCAGCTCACATCTGCACTGCCCTGGACACGTTTGCGGTCTTGGGTGGAGACAGGCCAGGTGTGGAAATAACGACTGTGAGGCCGGGGTGGGGGTCTGTGTCCATGAGACCAGTGTCCCCCATACTTGTCCTTGGTAACGGCCCCACGTGATGCTGAAGCTGAAGTACTTTGGCCACCTGATGCGAAGAACCGACTGATTGGAAAAGACCCTGATGCTGGGAGGGATTGGGGGCAGGAGGAGAAGGGGACGACAGAGGATGAGATGGCTGGATGCCATCACCGATGAGATGGTCATGAGTCTGAGTGAATTCCAGGAGTTGGTGATGGACAGGGAGGCCTGGCGTGCTGCAATTCATGGGATCTCAAACAGTCGGACACGACTGAGCAACTGAACTGAACTGAACTGAACGGGCGGAGGGGTTTGAGCACAGAGGGGCTTGCCCGGGGGCCTGGGAGGGAGGAAGAACTTGCAGAACAGGAAAAAGGGAGGGAGGCCAGCGTCCCAGGCAGAGGGACCAGCACCAGCAGAAGTGGCAGGGTCACTAGCGGGCAGATCCCAGGAGGCCTCTGGCTCTGGGCAAGGAACCTGGGGGCTGTGGGCTCTGAGGGGCATGATTTGGGGGTGGGGGTTGAGGGATGAGGGGAGGGGGCTCTGGGGTGGCCAGTCTGGAGGAGGGGGCCGGAGCTGCGCGGCTTCTTTCTGCCCCCAGGTCCGTCCTGTTAGACCCCATTTGTCTGAAGCCCTGCCCCTAGGCACGGGGGTTCTCACCCTTGATGGCCCAGAACCTGCTGGAAGAATCCGAGGACAGGGAATGTGCTTTCCACGTCCAGGCTCCAACCTGAGGCCTGGAGGCCAGTACCCGGCAGAGTTCCCATCCATCTCGTTTCCCCGGCTCGGTTTTCTGAGCGTCTACGGTTACTTTGGGCTGAATTCCCCAGATTCCAGCCCGCTCCCAGCCCCGCCTGCCCAGATGCTCTTCCTCCAAGCCAGCCCCGGGCATTTCTGCCCATTGTGCCCGTGGGAGACCCAGGGGGGTCCTGGCCAGATTAGCGGGTGGGGCGGGCGGGCCATGGGGATTGAGTGTCACCGGAGTGTCCTGGGCGCAGCACGTGCTGTGGGCTCAGGCCACATGGGGACTTTCCCAGCTGGCTGTGGGTGCCCAGCTGCCCTGGAAAAACACTGACTCGCTCCTGTCCAGAAAGGGGCTGGCAGGCCCTGGGCAGGAGGAGCGAGCTCACCATGCTAGGAGACCAGGGCCTGGGCAGTGGCTTCGGGGAGCCCCTCGTGGCCTCCCCACTCCCGCCTCTTGCCCTCTGGCCTGCTGTTTGGAAGTCAGACTCCATCTTAAAACCAGCTGTTGCCGTGGGCCTGTGAAAACCAGCTCCCCTCTTTCCAGCTTGCTGTCCCTTCCCTGGGTGCTTAAAGCCAAGCAGCAGGTGCAGCTTCTGTGGGAAGCAGTCAGAGGGTTCTTCAAAGAGCAGGACAGATGACCCAGTGACCCAGCAATTCCACTCCTGGGCACCTGCCCCGGAGAACGGAAAGTGAGGATTCAGACTGAACCTGCGCGTGTGTGTCCAGAGCAGGGTTATTCCTAGGAGCCAAAAGCTGGAAGCAAACCCAACATCCGTCAGTGCCAAGCAGATAAACAGCACGTGATCTCGCCAAACGGTGGAATGTTATTTAACCATGAAAAAGGAAGTTCCTGATGCAACGAGGACGAGCCTTGAGCAGGTTATACTAAGTGAGAAAACCCAGACACAAAAGGGCATGTGCTGTTTGATTCCGTCTGTATGAAATGTCCACAGGCGCAGAAAGCATAGTCTTGGCTGCCAGGGGGCTCGGGGGTGACTGCCAAGGGGTAGGGGGTGCTTTCTGGGGTGGTGACGATGCCTTGGAACTTGACAGCAGTGGTGGTTGATGAACGTTGGGGATATGCTGGATGCCACAGGACTGTAAACTGGTAGAGTTCCTGCCATGTGAATTCCACCTCCTTAAACAGACAGTCAGGCTGATGACACCCAAGCAAAGAGAGAAAGAGCCCAGAAAATGCCCGGGGTTCCTACAGGGTGCTGGGGGATTAACTCTGAGCATTTTCAGGAAGCGTCGCTCTGAGGATGACTTACCGCAGTAAAGCGCCTGCTGAGTCCGGCACATGGCTCAGTTCATGCCAGGTCCTGTCTTCTCCGCATGCACCCCGACTTCCAGAAACAAGAATAAAATAACGACGGTCACCCCCATGTGTGCAGCCTTTCTCCCCCATGCTTCTCTGGTCTGAGCTTGTGTGGTGGGAATAGGTGCTTTTACCCCACATCGAGGGTGTGAAAACTGAGGCTCAGAGGGGCAGGCTACACGTGGGCTGCAGCTGGAGTCAGGACCTGGTGGGCTTGGCCCCTGGCCTGGGTGGCCCCCTTAGCAGCCTGCCTGGCTTCGGGCCCTTGGGGGAGAGGGGAGTTGGGGTCTCCAGGTGATGGGGAAGTTGGGGTTTGCTGCTTGGGGGCAGCTGCGGACAATCCCAAGTTCATGGCCGTCAAGTGCCTGCAGAGTCTGTGTGTCTGATCCCGAGATTGAGAGAGGCGTGGTTCCTGTGTTTGGAGGACTGTCGGTTCGTCAGACTTGTGACTCTGGTCCTTCCAATCCCATTCTTGTGAATTTGAGGCTGAGGAGACTCAGGAGGTGTGTGCATGTCTTTTCAAAACAGAGTCCTGCGTGGGGGTCAGTGGGACGTGGTCCCTTGAGGGCAGGGGTCTGCGCTTCGTTCCCCAGCAGGCAGTGTGGCGAGGGAACGCGTTCGTGGCCCGAGGGGCTGGGTGGGGCGGGCACGGCGGGCGGCTCACCTCCTCGGTCCTCTCCCCTCCGCAGAGCCCTGTCATCCGTCGTGGCCCTGGGAGCCAACATCATCTGCAACAAGATTCCTGGCCTGGCCCCGCGGCAGCGCGCCATCTGTCAGAGCCGGCCCGATGCCATCATCGTGATTGGGGAGGGGGCGCAGATGGGCATCAACGAGTGCCAGTACCAGTTCCGCTTCGGGCGCTGGAACTGCTCCGCCCTCGGCGAGAAGACCGTCTTCGGGCAAGAGCTCCGAGTAGGTAAGGGCGCCTCCGGGCCCGTGGGAACCTGCCGTCTGGGCTGTGGGTGCCAGGGGCCAGGCACACCCTCGCCCTTGGGAGGCCAGGCCGGCCGCGCCCGCTCGCTTTTCTGCACCCGCTGGCTGGTTCCTCTGCCGTCCCAGTGCTGCTCTGTGCCTGCCCGGCCCTCCAGGGCTCTGGGATGAGGCAGGTGTCGATGGAAGCCAGCCCCTGTGAATGGATGCTCTGCGGTGTCCCGGGGCGGACGTGCACAGCAGGCTGGCCACGGGGTGATGTGGGGCGGCGGTTAGAGGCCCGCCCTGCAGATTGGTGGCTGCTGGTCAGTCCTGGGCGTGAGGCTCTGTCTCCCCACTTTGTCTCTGCGTCTGTGTCTGGAAATGAGCTAAGGGTAGCAGCTCCTACAGGGAGTGAGCCGGGGGCTTGATGGGAAAGGCCCCCAAGATGTGCTGTGTAAATGCCGCTGTGATTCTGAGAGCGGAAGGGGTTGTAGGCAGGGGTCAGCACGAGCAGAGGGTACAGGACACCGCAGCGGATACACGGGGCAGGGAGGCATCTGGCTGAGGGACGGCAGGGTGGGTGGGTGTGCAGGGCAGTCGGGGGAAGGAGTGGGCCTCTGGGGACACCGGCAGTGAAGGCCACCGCAGCAGCCAGGCAGGGTTTCAGGGGGCCGAGCCCCACTGTGTTTGCGTGTCCAAGCATTGGGCTCCCCGCATGGGCCAGGGGCAGGCTCCCTCGAGCCTGCTCTCCGGGGAAGGAGACGGAGGACTAAAGGGAGAAGTGCATGCGGCTTGCGGAGTCTGACCTGATTTGGAGCTGCTGTGTGACCTTTGGCCTGGCGCTCGGGGCTTCGAGCCTCAGTTTCCTCATCTGTCTGGGCCCCCCTCCCAGGGCCTCTCCCAGGGCCTGCCTGTGGGCGGGCTAAGTCACCTCAGTCATGTCCGACTCTTTGAGCACCTGTGGACTGTAGCCCTCCAGACTCCTCTGTCCATGAGGATTCTCCAGGCAAGAGTACTGGAGTGGGTTGCCATGCCCTCCTCCAGGGGATCTTCCCCATCCAGGGATCGAACCCAGGTCTCCCACACTGCAGGCAGATTCTTTACCATCTGAGCCACCGGGGAAGCCCATGAATCCTGGGGTGGGTAGCCTATCCCTTCTTCAGGGGATCTTCCCGACCCGGGGATCACACCTATAAAGTCTCCCGCATCTCTTGCGTCTCCTGCATCGGCAGGTGGGTTCTTTCCCACTAGCGCCGCCTGGGTAGGTGCAGGTGCTTAATAATCAGCTGCTGCACGGGTGAGGGTCGGGGTGGCGAGCCGGCCTGCCCCCTCCAGGAGTGTCAGAGGGCGGGGAGTGAGGACGGGGCACAGTGCCTGGCACGAAGCGCTGTGACCCCAGGCCCCCGCTGCAGGCACAAGGAGGGCCTCCAAACATGTGTGCACCGCAGGTCCCTCCCAAGGAGCCTGGGCCTGCCTGCCGAGCGGAGCCCCAGACGCCGGGACCCAGGCCAGCGCTGAGCTCGTGGGGCTGGGGGAGGCGCAGGGGAAAGCCCCAGGGGCCCCTTTGCGGTGAGCAGCCTGTGGGTGGCACCTGGCAGCGCCAGGAGGGTGAGACCGCCCCCTCCCGAGGGCCCACCACCCAAGAGCGGCTTCCCCTCTCCAGGCGCCAGGGGAGAGGGCGGGGCTGCCTCTACACCCGCCGCGGTTGGGAGGGCGTGGGCACCAGGCGTGGGCCCTGGTGCTCACTTCATGCCAGGTGCCCACTCAGCTGCCTGGCACCCCCTCCCCCGAGACCCTGGGCTCCCAGAACACGGAGGCCAAGGGAGGTGTGCGGTGGTCCGTGGCCCATCGGGGGAGCTGGGTTCAGATCGCCCCCTTCTGACAGCCCTGCCTGCCTCCCTGGGCACAGGGGACCTTGGTGGGCGTGGTCCACAGCCTGAAGACAGGTAGGAGCTTGCCCTGCATTTAGGACCTTGAGACACAGGCGGCAAGAGGGAGCTGGCCACTCTGCACCTCTCCTCAGGGTCACGCCGCGGGCAGGGAGGTTCACCAAGAGTACCCAGGAAACGCCGGCCTCCGATGCACCCTGCAAAACCGAGGAGTGGTGTTGCCCCCCAACTCCCGCCAGGGACTGGCCCACCCCCCCAACAGGGAACCCGGATCACTTTTCCTGAAAGCATCCCCTGGTGCTTCCAAGGCTCTTGGCTAACAGGTCCCAGCTGTTCCTTCTTGGAGACCAGCCCTCTGCCCACGGGGAGAGGCGCCTACCACCAAGGACCGGTCGATGCGGTGGGGGGGCGGGCGGCCCTGCCTGTGACCTTCTTCATGCCTTGAGCTCCTCTGGGATCAGGCCTCTCCGGCTCTGCTTCACCCGTTTCGCTCTCAGGAGCAGTTCAGAGGCAGACGTTAGGCAGAGATGTCCACCCACCATCCGTGTCCCTCATTTTCCCCTACTCCTGTCATCCCTGTGCATGCTCAGCCACTCAGTCATGTCTGACGTTTGGCAATAGCCCGCCAGGCTCCTCCATCCATGGGGATTCTCCAGGCAAGAATCCAGGAGTGGGTTGCCATGCCCTCCTCCAGGGGGTCTTCCAGACCCAGGCATCGAACCTGCCTCTCCCCTGCCTCCTGCCTTGGCAGGCAGATTCCTTACCACTGTGCCACCTGGGATGCCCCCTGGCACCCTCTGCCAGGCCATTCATTACCTTCGTGTGGCCAACCGACCCTCTTCCTTGGCTGGCCTCAGCTTCCACGGGCTTCCTCTTGGCTCTCCGATTGCTCCGTCCTAGAAATGGCAACCCACTCCAGTGTTCTTGCCTGGAGAATCCCATGGACGGAGAAGCCTGGTAGGCTGCAGTCCATGGGGTCGCACAGAGTCGGACACGACTGAAGCGACTTGGCGGCAGCAGCAGCCCTGCCCCAGGCAGCTCTCCCCCAGGGTCAAGACCAGCATGTCCCCTCCCCCGGGCCGTGGACCGCTAGGTAAGGCTGAGCATGGGCACCTCCGGCTGAACACTCAGCGTCCTGCCCCTGAAAGCTCCATCCTCAGCCCCCTGCTGGCCTGACAGCCCCATCATCTTGGCAGTAACCGTCTCTACCCCTCCCTCCACGCCGACCCCGGGTCTGCCTCTCCACTGACAGCTGTCAATTCCTCCCTCTGCCTCCTACTTACCCCAGCCTTGTCACTCACTCCCTTCCTCCAAAACCTGAAGTAGCTCCCTACTGCCCAGGATGGAGGTAGCTTCTTAGCGTGGAGTCTGAGTAGCGCCTGCCTCCCTCACCCCTGCCTCCCTCCATCCCTTCTGAGAGCCAAGCTCCAGCCATTGCCTCCTGCCTTTCCCTCCCCGAGCGGGCCAGTCCCCTTCCCTCCTCTGGGACTTTGTTCCCGCCACTTCTCACCCTGGGAGGCCCTCTGCCTCCGCTCTGCTTGCTCGCGTCTGATTACCCCACTGGCCAGGGAGCGCCTTTGTCCACCCGTCCCTGGCTCTTCCTTGTCCACAGCCAGGCCGAAGTCACGTCCAGGAGCTTCACCCTCCCAGGGTCGCTCAGCCCCTGTCCCAAGGCCCCCCTGCACTCTGCCTGCAGTGGCCGGGATTCCTCCCACCAGACTGGCTCCCGCCCGGGGCCTGGCGCCCTCCCCGGCCCTTGCTGACCTCTAAGGAAGGCCCAGCTCTCAACCAGGGGGGGCCTGGCTGCAGGCCAAGCCAGGCTGAGCCCTGGGCCATCAGAGTCCCACTGGGTGCTGCAGTGGCGGTCCGAGCTGGCACCCTGCTCCTGCCAGGGCTCAGCTGCTAGGAGTCACGAGCAGGAAGTGAGGCCAGCCCGTGTCAGAAGCACGCGGGTGCCCCGGGCACGGGATCGGAGCCTGGCTCTGGGTGGGCAGGCAGGCACTCGAGCGGTGCCAATTAATGACTGGCCTTGTGAGGGGGGATGGCCTGGGCGGGTGGGACAGGCCCCCTTCAGGCCCTGCCTGTGACCTTGGGCCATGCCCAGACCTTGAGAGCTGCAGGGAAACCCTTTAAAGGCACTGTTCAGCCTTGTCCAAGTTCTAGCTCCTTCTCCAGCTCCTGGTGCTGTTGCTTGTATGCTTCCCAGGACGGGGGGCTTACTACTTCAGGTGAAATTCGCGTTTCTTATGATGACCCTGCACCAGCTTTGACCTGGGGCCCTCTGGGTGCCAGTCTCTGTGTGCTGGGACTTTCCTTCGGGGAGGTGAGGCCCACCCTTGCCCACCCTCCACCCACGTGGTCTCCCCTCGTGCCTGGCAGCCTCCAGCCTTGGACCCTGAGCCCACTCAGGCTAATTTCCTCATCGAGAGAGCGAGGCTGGGCCACCCTGGCCCCTTCAACCCGTCTCTTCCATTACCTGGAAATGGGCTTGTGGGGGTGCGGGGTGGGGTAAGGATGGGGAGGAACGTGAGAGTCTCTGGAGTGAACCTCGTATTCCAGGGACACGTGTTAGCGACTCAGGGCCCCCAGGGCCCCTGACCAAGGCAGGGTGTTTCTGACAGGCGCCATGATGGAGCCAGGAGTCCTATTGAGGGCTTCCTTGATGGGGTGAGCGTTCATGGAGACCCAGTGACTATCAGAGTGACCCAGATCAGCACAAAGCTGAGAGCAGGGAAGGGGGCCCCGGGTGGAGGGAACACCAGGAGCCCAAAGCCCAGAGTCCAGAATGTGGGTGGTGTTTTTCCGGGAACTGCGGGAACATCAGAGCAAACCAGAAGATGGGGAGACCCGAGGCTGCCCAGGAAGGGTCAGGGCTGGAGGGTGCCTGTGGCGTGAGTGCTGTGAAGGCCAGGAAGGCCCAGATGGGTCTGAGCAGGAGAGGGTTCCCTGCCACCACTGCCCTGCCCCCGGCTGTACCTGGTGCCCCTGGAGACCCACTGGCACAGGACACGGGGGCTGTGGCTGCGTGCACTTGGCCCCTGCCCGCACCCTGAGCTGCCATGGAACACTGAGTCCCGCCCATCACATGCTGCTCGGACATGACCAGGCATAGGGCCACCCCTAATCCCGCCTCACGTGGGGCCCGTTTGCTCTCTGGGTGAGATCGGCATTGGGAGCAGGCCCTCTGCCTGCTGGCCGCCTGCTGTGGGGGCTCAGCAAAGGTCTCAGTTTCTGAACAGTCCGAGACCTCCCTCCACGCGTCCGAGGGGATGGTCTGGGGCTTCCCCGTGGGGCAGTGGCCGGGGCCTTGGAGGAAGAAGGGCAGCTCCGCAGCTCTGTGCCCGTGCTCGTGCCTGGACCCCTGACCAGGGCCTCAGAGCGCAGGCTCAGGGAGGTGCCACCTGAGTCCCCAGGAGGGACCAGGGCTCGAGGGCTGCCCTGTCCCCTTTGGGGACACAGGCCCCCACGGGCAGAGGAGCCACTTGAAATACGGCCCATGCAAACCGCGAGGTGCCATGAGTGTAGGATATGCGGCAGATTTCAGAGATGTCAAAAGAGAAAAGCAAGTAAAATGTCTCTTTCATGATCTTTACATGAAGATGTTCAAATGGTAATATTTAGGCTTCCCTGGTAGCTCAGTTGGTAAAGAATCCACCTGCAATGCAGGAGACCTGGGTTCTACTCCTGTGTCAGGAAGATCTGCTGGAGAAGGGACAGGCTACCCGCTCAAGTATTCCTGGGCTCCCCTGGTGGCTCAGCTGGTAAAGAATCTTCCTGCAATGCGGGAGACCTGGGAGATCTTTACATAAAGATGTTGAAATGGCAATATTTGGATATATGGGCTAAATAAAATATGTCACCAAATCTAAATTCACCTGCTGCTCTTCACTTGTCTTTATGTGGCTGCTAGAGAATTTTAAATGACCCCTGTGTCTCGTGTTTGGGACACTGTGGCACTGTTCTCAGAGGGGTCAGGAGTTGCCCTGTGTCACCCTGGTCGGGGCAGAGTGGACGTTTGAACCCAGATCTGAGTGTCTCCTCCCAGGACATGGTCCTCCAGCTCGGCCGCGGGCAGAGGGTCACCGCCGTCTGCCCCCTGGGGCAGCACGTGGGTGTGAGGGTGGCTCCCTTCAGCAGCCCCGGACGGCTCAGCCTGCCTGGGGCAGGACGCTGGTGGTGGTGTGACGGCCACCCGGTGCTGCTCTTGAAGCCTCGAACCCTGTGCGCCCCGGGTGAGCCGATGGGGCTGGGCTGGGAGGCCCAGCTGGGCCCCGGCCTTGAACCTGCACACCCTCTCAGGGAGGCGCATCTTTGTCCTGTCTGTCTGGTCACTCCCTACCCCTACGCCCATCCCAGGGGCCCAGCCCGAGGCAGCAGAACAGACCTTTTCAAGGCTCACGGCTTGGGGTCCAGGCTGCCAGGAGACCAGGGACACCCAGGGCCTCCAATGTCAGAATCAGGAAGACTTCCCTGAGGGCAGCGCTCCCACCGGTTCACTCCTGGTTCAGGACAGATAAGGCCTGTGGTCAGTCCGGGGGTCCTGGCTCTGCGCCCTACATCGGAAGGCCCCTAGCTCCAGGAGCAGCAGCTGCTGAGGTGAGCAGGCGCTGGACCGTCCAGCGGTGACCAGCTGGAGGCTTGGGCTGGCCGGTGGCTGATCCATCCATGTGGCCCCTCAAGGCCCGCCTGGCGCTCATCCAGGGTGGGAATTTTCCAGCCTCGGCTGGCAGAGCCCGGACAGACAGGACAGGCTGTGGGTGGAGAGAGGGCACTTCTGCAAATACAGACCAGATTGGCCCAGCTGCCCGGGTCCCACTGGGTGACCCTGGGCACAGCCTCACATTCTCTGGGCACCTGTCTGCCCACCAGCGCCAAGGCCGGGGTCCTGATTCCCCCAGGACTTGGGACGAAGTGTCCCCAGAATAGGGGCAGGAAGTTCCCTCGGTGCCCACCCTGCGGTCCTGCCCAAGGCCCCATGGACAAGGGGTCCAGGCCTCCGGGCTCCTGTCCACCATGCTGGACACAGGTCACAGCGTGGGCAGGCCTCCACCCTCGAGCTGCCAGGGCAAACCTGACCCAGATCTCAGCCTGTCTCCCCGTGGGCCCCTCCTGCCACCGCAGCGGGGGCGCCATCGCTCCAAGGCCGCTGCGGCCAGGCCCTCACACAAACGCCGCTCGCTCCTGGTTCCACTGTCCACACGGCACAGACAGAGCCCCTGGAAGCCTGAGCTGCCCGAGGTCACACACGGGCAAGAAATAGTCATCTGAACCCACGGTGCAGCCCTGTGCTCAGTGAGGATCCAGGTGCCTGGTTGGGGGAGGGGGCAGGGGGCAACTGCAGAACGTGGGGAGGGGGCTCTGGTCACGCCGAGTTCCCTCTCACAGGCATCCGCTGATTTTGCTGCAAGGCCTGTGCGGGGGAGCGTCTCTAGGGCAGGCTGCCCGGGGCTGACCCCCCTCAGGAGAGGGGCCGCCCGCCGGAAGCTGGGGTCCTTCCTGGGAGACACCGGGCCAGCCCTCCCAGAGCCCCGGGCAGGACGGGAGCCCCTGGAAGGCCAGCCCAAGCCTGGCTCAGCGGGAAGGCCGCTGCGGGCGCGAGGGCCCCGCTAGGTCAGAACAAAGGCCTCGGGCACGGGCGTGCCGGCGTGTTCGGACCTGGCAGGGCTGTTTCCAGCCCTGTGTTTATGACGACGGCGGGGAAGAGCTTAGCGCGGAGACACTGACTCAGCCAGGAACCAGCGGGGTGGGGGCCGGGTGGGGCCAGAGGGGGGCGCAGCGAGGGACAGAGGGATGGAGACGCAATGGGGGTGGGCAGGGACCGGCAGAGCCTCCCAGCAAGAGGGACCCGGAGAGGGCAACACACACGGGTCACAGGCGGGCCCGTGCCCACCCGCTCACCCACCCAGGCCCAGGTCCAGGCGGCTCTGAGATGGGCGGTAAAAGCCGCGACGTGCGCTGAGCACTTCCGGAACCCTCACTCCACTGCCTGGACCCCAAGAGGTGGTGCGGGGGGGATTCAGAAAGAGGCAACAGGGAGCAAGAGAGCCTCTCTGCCATCACCCAAGGGGTCCAGGCCAGGCCCCCTTTCCCAGAACCCTAGGTCGGGCTGGCAGGGGTCCTGGTAGGGCGGGGGCTCTGGGCTCCAGAGTCTTCGGGTGCACAAATGGGGCTCCAGGGCCTGGCAGCCTCAAGGTCCCTGTGGGCTTGCCTGCCCCCGCCTCCTGCCTCACCCCACGTGTGCTGGGACACACCGCAGGCAGGGGGCACCTGCCCAGGTCCCGTGACTGGGCCAAGGCTGGGGCCCAGGGGCCAGGCTGGGGCATAGCAGCGCCGGGGGCCACACGGGCACTGCGCCTACCCTGCTGGAGGACCCCAGGAGCTGCTGGTGCGGCCGGGGGTGTCTCCTGGCCTCCGTCCCTCCACCTACACCGTGGGTAGGGGAGGTATTCTCCCCGCCTTCCAAGCTCATGGGAGTCTGAGACTCAGATTGGGTGGGGGTCTCAGAGGGCCGGGGGAGCCCACCAGCTGGCAGCGTCCCACTGGCTGGGCCTGGAGGGCCCAGGAGCCCACCCTGGCCCACGTGCCTACCCTACTTCAGCCCTGGCAGCCTCACTTGGATCTCAAGTTCAAGTCTGGCAAAGGATCCTGTTAAGGAGGCTTGGAACCCACTGCACTGGGCCCCACCCCCGTGTTACGTGGGCAAACAGACTTGGGGGAGTGAAGGTCCGGGCCAGGGCCACCCAGGAGCCCCAGGGCCATCTGGACGGGGCTGTGGGTCTCTTGGGCAGGGGAGTGCTCGGCTGCCCCCTACTTGTGGCCAAGGCAGTGCCTTGGTTTTCCCCAGCCGGGACCTCTCCTCGCCCCTCGTGGTGACGGCCCTACCAGCTGCGCATTCCTTTCGGACGTGTCTTTCCCCAAACCTCCTCACCCAGTCCCCCAGCTGGTCCCACCGGCTCCACCCTCAGACTCTATCCCAAGCCTGGCTGCTCACCTCCTCCACCTGGCAGTCCAGCAGCGTTTCTTACCCAGACCCTTCCACAGCCTCCCCATGGGTCTCCCTGCTTCCACCACACCCCTGCCATCAGCAGAGCGTCCTTTCCAATGTCCGTCGCAGCAGCACCTTCCAGGGGCTTTTCATCTTCATAGAATAAAATGTAAAATCCTCCCTGTGGGCTCCCAGAGTCGACATGGTGTGGCTGTCTCTCCTGCATCAAACCACACGCCCCATCTCATTCTGTCCTCGGGGCCTCAGCATCGCCGTTCCCTCTGCCTGAACTCTGTTCCTTGCACCTTTGCACGACTCGCTTCTCTTGTGGCTCAGGACTTCCCTTCCGTATCCCTGTCTATTTATTATTTTGGCTGTGTGGGTCTTAGTCGTGACCCACGGGATCTTTATCTTCGTCGTGGCATGTAGGGTCTTTTTAGCTGTGGCACGTGGGACCTAGTTCCCTGACCAGGGATCGAACCTGGGCCCCCTGCATTGGGAGTGCAGGATCTTAGTCCCTGGACCTCTAGGGAAGTCCCTTCAGCCTCCTTCCTGAGAGGGGCCTGCACTGGCCACCCTCCACCCAAGTGCCTCCCTACAACCACCCTGTCGGCCGACCCCTCCGTGGTTCTGACTGAGGCTGTCTGCCTGCACGCCCTGGGAACCCCCTCCCAGCCCATTAGTCACCTGGGCTGTGATGCGCCAGTCTTGCCCTGCTGTCTGGCGGCCCTGGGCTTGGGGGTAGGTAGGGGCTCCAGTCCGTGGGGTCGGTGAGGAGGGCGGACTGTGCTTGGTGCTGGGGAGACATATGGATGGTAATGCAGGGACATGAAGGAAGGAGGGGTGAGATGGAATAGGGTGCCTGGGTCCCAGGTCTGGTCAGAGAGGCGGGAGACAGACCGTGTGGTTTCTCCGTTCTGGTGGGTGGAGAGTGGTCCGAGCATGGACCCTGGGGTCCGGGGTCAGATCCCAGCTCTGAGGTCAGCCTGCCTTCCGTGTGACCTCGGGCCGGTCCCCTGCCTCCTCTGAGCTAAGTACCCTCACTGTGAGGGGGACCCCATGAAGGTTTAAATCGACTAGGACGAGTTGTGTGCAATCCCCTGAAAACCTGCTGTAGGGCTTTTTGTTTGTTTTTGGTTGGGGGCAGTTTTTTTTTGCTGTATTTTTAAAAATATTTATTTTATTTGACTGCGTCGGTGCAGCACAGGGTCTTTGATCTTCCTTGCAGCATGAGGGATCACTTTTTGGTTGCCGCCTGTGGGATCAAGTTCCCTGACTAGGGATCGAACCTGGGCCCCCTGCATTGGGAGTGTGGCGTCTCAGCCACCAGACCACCGGGGAAGTCCCTGCTGTGTTTGTATAGCAGCTTTATTCAGATATAGCTCATATCAGTACAACCCATGCATTTGAAGTATACAACTCAGAGGGTTTAGTGTAGTCTTAGGCTGTGTGACCATCACCATAGTCAATCCAGAACATTTTCATCCAAAGAGCAACGCTGTACCCCGCAGCGGCCGCCCTTCAGTCCCCCTTGCCCCTGGCAACACTTGCTGCTTTCTGTCCCTGTGGACTCGCCTGCTCTGGGCCTCTCACATCAGTGGCATCGTCTGGCAGCTGTGAGCCCCACGTTCTCAGGGTTCATTCATGCAGTAGCCTGTGTCCATACTTTGTCCCTCTGTGTGTCTGCCGTGTTTTGTTGTGTTGAGGGACCGTGCTTTCTTCATCCGCTGATGGGTATCCGGGTTGTTTCCACCTTCTGGCTGTTGAGAATCATGCTGCCATGAGTATTCACACACAAGCTGTTGCGTGGACACACGTTCGTTTCTCTTGGGTACATATCTAGGGGAGGGGTTGCTTGGTTACAGAGTCACTCTGTATTTAACATTTTGAGGAACTGCCAAACCGTGTGCATACCCATTCCCACCAGCGGCGCGTGAGGGTTCTGGTTTCTCCACATCTTCATCAACACTTGTTAGTGTCTTTTTACTTTAGTCATTCTAGTGGGTGTGACAGAGGATGAGAGGGTTGGATGGCATCACTGATTCAATGGACATGAACGTGGGCAAACTCCAGGAGATGGTGAGGGACAGGGAAGCCTGGCGTGCTGCAGTCCACGGGGTCACAGAGTCGGACACGACTTGGCCGCTGAACAATGACAGCAAAGTGGATGTGACATGCTCGCGTCGTGGCTTTGATCTGCACGCCCTTGATGGCTAATGATGTCGAGCGTCTTTTTGTGGGCTTAATGGCCATTTTTATTCCTTCTTTGGAGAACTGTCCATTCAGATCCTTTGCCTGTTTTTAATTGGGTTGTTTGCCTTTTTATTACTGAATTGTAGAAAATACTGTGTTTTCTCAAAGCAGGGGAAGTGCAGGTTGGGAGAGAGGTGGGGTTTGACAGAGCCAAGCTGTTGGCCACAAGACGGACACACGTTTGCTCACGCTCATGGGAACTGCATTTGTGCACATGTGGGTCCAGGCATACACCCCGGACACACGTGTGAGAACACAGGCAGTGGTACACAGGATGCCCGAACCTGTGTGCACCACGGAGAGTCCGTGTGTGGTGTGTGACACACGTGTGGACATGAAGTGCAGGTCAGCCACCCTCTGTGTGCTGGGCCAGGCCTGCCCCTGGGACCACTCATGGGTCCTCTGACGTGGGGACTCAGCCATATCAGAGCAATTACCCTCATCTTTATTTTGCAAAGCGGAAACACTGAGATATTCAAAGGCCCCTTGATTGGTCCAAGGCCACCCAACTGGTCAGTTTTAGGGTCTAGACTTGAACTCGAGGGCTCTGACTCTGAGGCTGCTCTCTGGGACCTTTGACTTTGACCTCACCTCAGTCATTTCGGAATGTCAGGTCTGGGTTCGCCCACTTCCTGAGCCGCTGTGTGACTTTGGGCAGCATGCTGTCTCTGTCTGGGCCTCAGACTCCTTGTGGAGGAGCACCGGATGGCCCCGCAGGCCCTCCCAGCTCCCCTTCTCGGAGGGGACAAGCGCCTTGCTCGCCGTGCCTCCCCAGGCCCGCAGTTAATCAGGTCATCATGAGCTCAATTAGTGCTGGTGGTGGCTTTCTGAAGATACCGTGCCAGGCCCCTCTGTCCATGGGATTCTCCAGGCATGCATACTGGAGTGGGTGGCCATTTCCTCCTCCAGGGGATCTTCCCGACTCAGGGATCAAACCTGTGTCTCCTGCATTGCAGGCGGATTCTGTACCACTGAGCTACCTGGGAAGCCTGTCTCCTCTAGTAACTGCTCACAAAGCACTGCCTGGTCCCCAGCGTCCTCCTTGAGGTCTGGGTGAGGGGATGGAAGGGTTAGCGAGGCCCTTATGATCTGGGAAGACCCTTTTTCCCTGGACCTCAGGTCTGGCTGGCATGCAGTGGTGGGATGGGGGTGGGGGTGGGTCTTTGCTTGGAGGGGCGGGGTTAAGTCTGAGTAACCAATAGGAAAGAGAGAGCAGAGCTGGACGGCCCCTGAGTGGCCAGCGCCTCGGTTTACCTATGGGACAGTGGTCTCCGAGGGTCAGCTGTTTTGGATTCATCTAGAATATGTGTGGAGGGGACAGCTGGGCAGGCTGCCTGGGAGGAGGCTGCGGATAGCGCAGAGAGGCGCCCGGCCCGTCCTGGGGGCCCCGAGTTGTACCTGGTCGTCCGTGGCCCGCCCTGGCCCCCTCATTTGGTGACCGTGAGGGCAATGCCTATTTATGTTGTTTGCTCTTTGAGCTCTCCTGGGACCGTGGGGCAAAAGGGGCACAGGCTCCGAGAGCGTTTGTGGCTTGCCTGGGGCTGCGCAGCAGGTATGAGACTGCAAGTTCAGGGCTTTCCTGCCTGCTCCTCCCGCGTCTGCCCGAACCTCCCTCTGCTTCCCTGAAACCTCGGGCTGGGGGCCCTGCGTGGCTCACAGAGCCCATCTTGACTTCCTGAGTGCCAGACAGACAGCCGGACCTGCTGCTGGCTGTGTGGTCTGCGGGTGCAGATCCGTCTGGGGTGGGCTCCGGATCCCAAGCGGAGCCCCTGGGCTCCCGAGAGCAAAGAGTGCCCCCCCGGACAGCGGCTGGCCCCACACAGACTGTCCCCGCTGCCTCCGCCCAGCTCCCCACCCCCATCACCAGCTGCATCTGGAGCAGCCGCTGTGCTCACGTGTCTGTCACTGCTGCTGCCTGAGCAAATCACTTCCCAGCACTGAGGCTCAGTGTTCCCATCTGTGAGATGGATCTCATTCAGAGGAGTTATTCCGTGGGTGGTCGTGGAGACAGAAGAAGGGGATGATGCCTGTCGCGCGTCCAGCCCCCTCCCTGCTCACATGGGGGCTCAGGGAGTAACGCTGCGGGGTGGGGGCACACAGAGGAGTCAGACATGGATCCCGTCCACCACCCCTGCAGCCTGCGGGCACCTGGCAAGAGCCAGGGGCGGGCATTTCACCCCAAAGCAGGGCTTCGGGAAGCAGGGGTCCTCCTATCTGCGTTCAGAGCCTGGGTGAGCTGCAGGCACGTGGGCAGGCAGGCAGGGCTCCATGAAGAGGGAGCCATGTTCTCCATGCAGGCGGCAAGGAATCGGGCCTTGCCCTGTTTATCCCAGCAGAGTGGTGTGCATGGGGGCGCAGCTGCACCTGCCCACAGGCGACCAGCTGTTGGGCTTGGACAAGCAGGGCTTCAAGGAGTGGTGGGTGGGACAGGTGGGCAGGGCTGGAGGGCATCTCAGGGGCCCGGGAATCCCGGATGTTTGCTGGGACAAGGCCCACGGGTTTGAGGGGCTTCTCTCTAATCCAAGCCCTCCCCCTTCTCACCCTGGAGGACAGGCAGCCGCCCCGGTGTGATCTGGTGGGGGAGGGGCCCATGTCCTCCCTCCAGGCCAGGCACACTGTGAGTCGGCCCCCAGAGTCAGCATCCAGTTCTGTGAAATGGAGCGACAAAGCCGTTGCATTAAATGAGATGCGCCTGCAGAATGCAGCGGGGTTGGGGGGGGTGAGCAATCCCCTCCATCCCGAACCCCACGTGACTCCTCAGCTCCCCAAACCATGCCTCCCTCATGCTCACCTCCCGCTTGTCTCCATGGTGAGATGAGAGGGCTTGGCTCATTAAAACCAAATAAAAAAGGAATTAGCGGGAGTGGCAACCGGGTGAGTAACTGATGAGTAACTGGGTCTGAGCTGAGTACGGGACAGAAACCAGGCGGGAGCAGAAAAGATGGGAGGAGGGGTTCTGTGAAATGCCCTCCAAACACGCAGCCGTCCCTGGCCTGGGCACCTGCTGGCCTGCTTGGCGCTTTAGGGTGGGGGATGTGGGAGTCCCCCTTCTGGCTGCTGCTGGGGAGGAGGGCGTTTGGGGAAGAAGAGGATGGAGTGCGGGGGTCCAGGGCCTCCGAGGGCGCGCCCACATCCTGCTCGCACAGGCAGGGCTTGGTTGTGGGGCTTTTAACTCCGTGGGCCTGGCCTCCTGGTGGATTACACAACCAGAGGAGATTCCTCACCCCCTGCCCGGTGCCCAGCGTGTGGCACGCCCATTCCGAGGCTAGCTCTGCCTCCCCAGGGCTCCCAACCAGTGTTCACCTGCTGGTTAGCACTCCCCCACCCCCCACCCCACCGCCCACAGATGCAGAGGCAGAGGCAGAATCTCACCCCCTCCAAGGGGCTGTGCATCCTCTTCCCAGTCTCCTCCTGCCCAAGATGACTGAGGGCAAAGGGCCACGGAGCAGGTAGGATGACCTCCATGACCTATGCCCCAGGCCCTCCCTCTGCAAAGCTGGGCTTGGATTCCACTGCCCGGGTTCAAGTCCTGCTTCAGCCATTAACACCTCGTTTCACAGCTTCCTGATAGCTCAGTTGGTAAAGAATCTGTCTGCACTGCAGGAGACCCCGGTTCAATTCCCGGGTCAGGAAGATCCCCTGGAGAAGGGATAGGCTACCCACTCCAGTATTCTTGGGCTTCCCTTGTAGTTCAGCTGGTAAAGAATCCACTTGCAATGAGGGAAACCTGGGTTCCATCCCTGGGTTGGGAAGATCCCCTGGAGAAGGCAAGGGCTACCCATTCCAGTATTCTGGCCTGGAGGATTCCACGGACTGTATAGTCCATGGGGTCACAAAGAGTTGGACACTACTGAGTGACTTTCACTTCACTTCACTTCACTTCGCAGCTTCTGTGTACCTCGGTGTTCTCACCTATGATATGGGAATAAGGATAAAACCTGTCACATGATCATCGGGACAGGTCGATGAGGACACGTATGAAGGGTCAGGGAGTGCTGGTGCTGTGAGAGCCGGTGAGGAGGAGGGAAGCACAGCTCCGCTGATCTGCTTGCTAAATAGTTCCAGGAGTCCCCTCGCCCCGCAGCCAGCATGGGCTCTAAGATCTAAACCCCGCAGCTTCTCTCTCACCCTCACACCGGCAGAAAGTGCCACCTGCTTCACGGGACATCTCTGGCCACCCACACACTGGCTCCCTGGCACCTCGGCCACCTCTTTTTTCACGACTCTTGATCTCCTACTCCTGGCCCAGGAACACCAAACTGTTGCACACCTCTGCACCTGCTGTATGTGCACCAGGAGCGTGCACCCACCACACAACTATACGTACACACACTCACATACTTGGACACCATATACACAGTCACACACACCACACACACATTCACACATACACACATTCACACACACAAACCATGATGAGTTAACACATACTTCTTGTTAAGACTTACTTTAAGATGTCACCTCTTGCAGGAAGCCTTCCCTGACTACTCCACCCCACCCCCAACCCCCCACCGAGAGGCAGGTTGAGGAATCCTTGGAGGTTCCATGGTTCCTTGTGCCCTCCTTGCAGAGCTCCGTGGTCACCTTCTCTCCTGGACCCCGAAGTTCACTGCCACCTCCCCTGCCCATGCATGAGCTAGTCAGCAGGCTGCTGGGCTCGGGCGACACCAACACCAGCAAGAGCTCAGGCGCCCACTTCACACCGTGCTCTCCCTGTCCCTGTCTGTCTGGTGCTCCTGGCTAGTGGCCTGGATGGTGTGGGACCAGGGCTCCTCCGTGCTTCTCCAAGAGCCCTTCACTGGGCTGAGGCGGACTTCTGACTGAGCAGTGCCATCAAAGTGGTCCCCGGGCAGGAGGGGAAAGTGTAGGCAGGACGGGCCTGCCCGGAAAGAGGGGCGGATGAGCAGCAAGGCCCTGGGAAGGCGGTGCCCTCTGCAGCCCCTGGTCTTCCTAGGGAGGAAGGGATGTCGGATACCACCCTTCCCTCAGCTCTTCTCAGAGGATGGAAATTTCCAGGAAGCCATGGCCCACTCCGAGAGGCAGAGGCTGACCAAAGCCTCCTCCGCCCTGGGCCCCTGAGACCTTGGTCCTCATCCTGAATGGGAGAAACCCCGGGAGCAGGGACCCCAGATAAGTGAGCCCCCAGGGTGAGCCCCCAGAGTGTAGGTACTCGCTCAGGATGAGTACCCCCACCAAGGGTGAGCCTCCTAGGGGAGTGGGGACCCCCTCTGGATGAGCCCCCCTCAGCCAGTTGGTGGGTGAGGAGGCGGGCCCCAGAGCACATGGCCAGCACCCAGGACAAGGCCGGGCAGGCAGTCGGTGCTCAGTGGATGCTCGTGGAATGGACCTAACTTGACTCTCAAGCCTTTCTCAACCTGGGGGACCATGCCAGCCCCCAACAACAGGACCAGTAGGCAAGCACACGGGGCATGTTGGCACTCTTGGGTGGGCTTGTGCGAGGAGGGCTCCTGGGTTTCCAGGCCCCCCCTGAGTCCAACTGGGCCACGCCCTGCTGTGGCTGAGGGCACCACCATTGCCGCTCACCAGAGCTGGGCTTTGGTCCAGTCAACACCAATGAGCTCCAGACCCGTAGTGGCAGGTGCTGGGGACCACACAGTCTCAGTCGTGGCCCTCAGGGAGCCTCTCTGCTTGTGGGCAAGGTGAGGGGTGCCCGAGAGACTGGGGCTGGAATGGCTGGATGCACAGGCAGGGGACGGGGCATGGGAAATAAAGAATTCAAGTTGGGACTGCCCAACTAAGGGGCCTTTGACCCACGTGGAGCCAGGAAGTCCCAGTGGTTGGGCTCACCAGGTGAACAGTGTCAAGAGCAATGAGAGGGTCAGATCTGCCACTGAGGGTGGTCAGGCAGCCCGGGCTGTCTTCTGGCTGGTGGTCTGGAAAGGCTGCTTGGAGGAGGAGACATTGGAACTGGCGTTGAAAGGTTGTAAAAATTTGGGCATGAAAGGGAAGGAAATTCCACCCAAAAGACCAGGAAACCTCCAGGAGCATGTGACCAGCACCGGAATTTGAGTTGTTTGGGGTGGAAGATAGGGAGAGAGGGCTGGGGATCCAACCTGCACGGACTTCAGGCCTTCCCTTTCCAGCTCAGGCAGAGGAGAGGGAGGGAATGTGTATGTAGCACACGTGTGTGCGGAACTGCACTTTGCACCCGCCTGGAGGATGGCTGGGGAGTGCGGGTGGCAGGGGAAACCCGTGCCCCAGCCTGGGAGTTCAGTGGCCCCTGAAGCAGGCAGGGCTGATGGAGAAGGAAGATTCAGGCGGCCAGGGCCTGGTGAGGGGGTGACAGTGGGTGGTTAGAGAGAGAGATGGCAGCAAACGGGTTCGGGGTCCACTGCGAGCTCGGAGGATTCTGCCTGGCCCCTGGCCGGTGGGGGGGGCGCCCCTGAAGGGATCAGCACAGGTGGTCCGCTCCTGAAGAGCAGCGCTGGGAGGCTGGCAGAGGTGCAGACCCCAAACAGCCCCTCCCAGGACCCCCGACTGCGTTGTCTCCCAGGAGGAAACTAGGCCCCCGCCCAGGCTCCTGGGACAGAAAGAGAAGGGTCTTCCGTGTGGCGGCAGGGCCAGGGCACGCACCGAGTGCCCAGGGTGTACTGTCCTTACGACAGCCCTGCCAGGTGGGCTCCATCAGCCCGACGTGGCTGAGTCGGAAGCTCAGAGAGGGCCAGGGCTGAGCCCAGGGTCACACGGCTGGCCGGCAGCAGGATCAGGGCCCAGCGCCTGGCCCCGAGCCCACGCGGCCGGGACCTGCGGGGCTCACCGTCCGCACCCGTCCCCTCCCCGCAGGGAGCCGTGAGGCCGCCTTCACCTACGCCATCACCGCGGCCGGCGTGGCCCACGCCGTCACCGCCGCCTGCAGCCAGGGCAACCTCAGCAACTGCGGCTGCGACCGCGAGAAGCAGGGCTACTACAACCAGGCCGAGGGCTGGAAGTGGGGCGGCTGCTCCGCCGACGTGCGCTATGGCATTGACTTCTCCCGGCGCTTCGTGGACGCCCGCGAGATCAAGAAAAACGCCAGGCGCCTCATGAACCTGCACAACAACGAAGCGGGCAGGAAGGTAGGGCGGGCGCGGGGCGAGGCGCGGCTGCGGTGGGCGGGGCGACGCGGAACTGGGCCGGGCGCTGTGAGCGGGGCGGGGCGGCGGTGGGCGGGGCAGGAGCTGGAAGGGGAGGGGCGATGCAAGCAGGGGGAGGGGCTGGGAGGGCGGGGAGGGGCTGGGAGGGCTGGGCGGGGCAGGCCTGCTTCAGGTGTGACAACTGAGTTACCCAGTTATCCAGGGAGGGTCTGGACCTCTCTGAGATTTGGGCTTCTCTTCTAGCGAAGGGAGTTGGTGAACTGAGGCCTGAATGTGCTGGGTGGGTAGTGCTGAGCACAAGCCATCACTTGTCCATCCCAGAAGGTGGGCCTTTCTATTCCCATTGCAGAGATTTGAAAACTGAGGGTGGGACTAGAGAAGTGATGTGTCCGCAGACCCCAGCTGGTGGGCAGTGGTGTAAGACGGGGACCCTTTTTGCACATAGGGTAGGAGCCGGGCCTGGCAAGCGTTGTGCGGGAGCAGATCACAGTCTGTCCCTCCCCCGCTCCTATAGGAGTCATGCCAATACACCCAGAAAGGCTTCCTGGAGGAGGTGGCCTTTGATTCATTTTGAGAGGCTGGAGGAAGGGGTGGTGCCAGGAAGCAGGAGCAGCCTGAGGAAAGGCAGGAACTGAGTTGGAAGTTCTCGAGCAGCCAGCTTCATGTGTAGGGTGGGGTGCAGAGAGGTGCGTGATAATGGAAGACATTCAAGCCGGGACACAGTGGGGAAGAAGTCAGGGCGAGTCCAGCTCCGCCTTGGGGAGATGAGGGCCCCAGATACTGGGCTGGGAGGAGCGGCCGCCATGGCGGCAAGATGGCCCGAGATAGAGCAGCCAGCTGAGCGGAACGCCTCTGGGTCTGGTGCTCCAGCCCCAGGGGCTGCACCCAGGGCACCAGGGCCTGAGGGGCTCTGCAGGCCAGGGGCAGACTAGCCTTTCCAGGCAAAGAAGACTTGAAAATGCCCTCTGCCCCCAAGCCCTGAGCTGATCTCATTCACTCAACCAATGCTCCTGCCCAGTCTGTGTGCCAGGCATCATGCTGGGCACAGGGCACAGGTGGGGTGAGACATGCCTTGGCTGTGGGAGCTCCCCCAGCACCCAGTGGGTCCACATGCAGGGAGCCCAGGGGCCTGAGGGAGGGGTAGCAGTAGCTTTCTGAAGGCAGTAGTGTCCTAGGGAGACCTTGAAGGACATGCCAGAGCTGAGAAGAGCAGAAGCAGGGTGTGAGAGGTGAGGGCAGGGAAGGGGCCCGGGGGAAGAGGGGGCCACTGCAGAGGGTTCAGGCCTGTGGGAGCACCAGGGGTGGGTGAGACAGGGCTTGAGACATATGCAGGGGCCAGCCCAGAATGGGCCTTGAACGCCAGGCCCAGGCTCTGACTTCACCTTGTAGAAGTGGAGGTCGCCTTGCAGCCCGTGGTTGTTCCGTTATGGTCAGAGGAACAAATAGTGAAGAAGGAGTCTTCATTTCTGCACCTCCATGGAGCTCACAGACAGCATGAAGGCTGTGGGTTCTCCGTGTCTGTGTGTGTGTTAATCTCTTAGTTAGGTCTGACTCTTTGCAACCCCATGGACTGTAGCCCGCCAGGCTCCTCTGTCCATGGAATTCTCCAGGCAAGAATACTGGAGTGGGCTGCCATTTCCTTCTCCAGGGGATCACCCTGACCCAGGGATCGAACATGGGTCTCCGGCATTGCAGGCAGATTCTTTACCATCTGAGCCACGAGGGAAGCCCCAGGCTCCATTCTCTGGGAGCAGGCAATGGTGATCTGTGTCTGGAAGGGCAGAGGAAAGAGATTCACTTACATGGAGGACACCAGGAGGGCTCCCTGGAGGAGGAGGCACATCTGAAGTCTAAACTGAACCAATCCCCTTTGAGCCTCTGCAGTGGCTTAGGTCTTGAGCAGGGGCTTTCCCACACCCCTGGGAGAACAGTCTCACTGTCTCCATTTTATATTTGGGGACTTGGTGGCTGGCGGGGGAGAAGGGGTGGCAATTGCCAGGTGGTAAAAAGGCATAGGGGAAGTGGAGACTAGCAGGATTGGGCCTGAGGCAGACAGGAAGGCTGACAATAGGAGGCTGGTGATGGGCCTGGGGCTGTTCGGGGGTTGGGGGGAATTGGGATGGAGGAGAGTCAATATGCTGGGGGAGTTTGACTGGGGTGGAGCCGTGAAACCCGGAAGCCATGCTCTAAGGAGAAGCAGACTGGTGGAGGCAAGGTGGGGGGCAGATGAGCCGTGCGAGGGCCTGTCGGGGCCAGGACAGCCACGGCAAAGGCCTCTAACGTGGTTGGCAGCCAGGATTCTCCTGCTGACACTGTCCCCAGCTGTCCACGAGGCCCTGGCTGGCCCTGTCCCTCTCCCACGTCCATCTCCTCCCCCGCAGGTAGAAGGTACCTTGTGCCCCTCCCCCCTGCCCCCCCAGCAGCCCCGACCCCAAGGGGCCGTGCAGCCCATGTGTAGTCTGAGCTCTTGGAAAAGGCCGTGGTAGTGACCACACAGGGCCCCCTGGGGGCTTATCATGGCAGCTGAGACGGGTGAATATGGCTTCTGAGGTTTCCTGGAGAGCTGAGTCCAGACCTTCACGGGTCACTTCAGTGCTGGGCACCCCGGCCCACTCGTGGAGCAGCCAGGCCCGACCCCCAGCCCCCGGGCCTTGCACGGAGTTCAGCAAGTCAGGAGGAGAGGAGGCTGTTGCTGCTACACCGAAGTCCCACAGCGAAGTGGCTTCGAGCAAGAGGAATTTGTTCTTGCACAGAGCCAGAGGCCGAAAGTCAAGGTGTCCGTAGGCCCAAGCTCCCTCCCAAGGCTCCAGGGCAGGGTCCTTCCGGCCTCTTCCAGCTCCAGGGGCGCGGGCGCTCCTTGGCTTGTGGCCGCATCACCCAGTCTCGGCTTCTGCCTTCACACGGCCCTGCTCTGTGTCTGTGTTCCCTCCTCTTCTGTCTCTTACAAGGAAACAGGTCCCTGGACTCAGGCCCCCCCCAAACCAGAACCATCTCATCACGAGTCTTACCTTACTTACATCTGCAAACTTCCGATCTCCAAAGAAGGGCATATTCTGAGGGGCTGAGTAGACACATTTGGGAGGACACTCTTCAGCCCACCCCAGACTGGCACATGGCCCACTGAATCCCTCGTGGGCCAGGAGCAGACAAGCTGAGCGTGCAGACCTGCTCAACTCTGAGCTCCTCAGGGTTTTGGTCCACCAACCGGGGACTCCCCCTGACTGAGCACCCTCCCCAGAGTGTAGGCCAGCCCCTATTCTGGGAAGAACCCCTGTCTGCCCTTTTCTGGAGCTCCCTAGGGCAGGAGTGAGGCCCGGGGCTCAGCCAGCAGCTCCTCTGGGCAGAGTGGGTCGCTCTCCACTCTCCTAGGTGGTCTCCTGAGGCAGTGGGGGCTGGCGCCACCATCTCTCTCTCTCTTATCATGAGGGCACTGAAGCCGGAAACAGCACATTCTTGAATCCTGTGATCACTTCCCGGGAGAGTGAGCCCCGGGGACCCAGCCAAGCAAGGCTTCAGCCCTTTGCTCTGCACACAGCGGTCCGGTCAACTTCATCTGCGGACTGTCACTGGCCACAGAGGAGCTGACTGTGGAGGGAAGGGGTTCAGGGCGGGCGGCAGAGCGAGGCGGGGGGCAGCTGTTCAGTGGGCCAGCGTGGGCACGCCAGTGGACCACCCGGCCTGCACAGAGGCTGGCCTGGACACTGCCAGGTCTCCGGCCATCACCGCCCATCTGAGGAAGCACCTCCTGGGCCAGCAGCATGGGGTAGGGCCAGCTGCCCCCCAGGGTGGGGCTCTGAGAGGGCTATGCATCCGGTCAGCTCCTGTCCTGGGGCATCCATGGCAGGCAGCGTGACCAGGCCAAGGAAGCTTCCAAGCTCTGAAGGGCAGATTAGTAGAGTGAGGGGCTTTCGGGGAGAGGGAAGGTCCCCTGGAGGAGTGTCGGGAGCCGCATTAGGCATTACTGGCAATGTCCTGCCAAGCAGAGGAGGGCATGGGAACCCACTCTGGGATTCTTCCTGGAGAATCTCATGGACAGAGGAACCCGGCGGGCTACGGCCCATGGGGTCACAAAGAGTCAGACATGACTGAAGCAACTTAGCTTACAATGGTCCAAGCAAAGATGATCGTGGGGTGGGGTGGAAGGAGGGGGAGGAGAGGTCGGACTGGGGTGGACAAGAGTGAGGAGAGGGGTGGGAGGCAGACGAGAGGCCTAGATACATTTTTTCTGAAGAGGTCGCACCTTCACCCAGACCCCCAGACCAGACTTCTGGCCAGTGCCTTTGACCCAAACGCCCCACGGCAGTCATCAAGCGCTGCCATTCCAGTTCTGAATATTCCCCTGGGCCCCCTCTCCCTCCTCCGAACACGGGGTCCCTCCCCACCTCGGCCAGGACATCATCTGCCGGGACATCATCCTCCAGGACATCATCCGCACAGGAGAGGAGACTCTCGCCCCCTAAACTTCAGGCCGCTAGCCGCGCGTTGTGCTCCTTTGGGTCGAATCTTCCCTTTGTGGTGATGGTGGCGGCTCTCCAGACCTTCTCGCGATGCACCCCTCCTGGAGTGCCGCTCCTCTGTCTGAGGAGCTTCTGCTCCTCCGTCAACGCCTAGCACAGGCACCACCTCCCCCAGGAAGCCCCACGCCAGCACCCCCCCCTCACAGGCCCCTGCGCTTTGCTGCTTTGTCTCAGTTTCCTGGGCGTCCCGGGCTTCCTCGCCTTGGTCCAGGGCCCCGTGCGATCAGGGCAGGCAGGAAAGGGATTGGGCAGTCCCCAATACCGTGGGATGTTTCTCTCTCTGTTTCTTTCATTTGTTCATTCATTCATTTATTCACTGAGGGTCAGGGCTGGGGTTCTGGACCAGGAGGCAGAGGGTGGCCAAGACCACGCAGGGCTAGGCTGTCGCAATGAGGCCAGCGGGAACTAAGACAGCTGACAAATGGCCCTTGTGCAGCCGTGGGGCGGCAGCTAATGATTCCCCATCTTTAATCAGGCCCGGCTGGCAGGGCCTTTTCGATCTGAGTAAATGAGTGCCCGGGGTCAGGGCTGGCTCTGGGAATCAGTCTTCCGGGGCCAAGGAGGGAGGCCCAAGGAAAACACACGGCTGCACCCATCACGGGCCCTCGGGGAGCTGGGGAGAAAGAACAACACTGGTCGGAGGGCGGCTTCCCAGCAGACGGCACGCCTGGGCCTCACTGATCCATGCGCTCACCCGCCGCCTGCCCCCACTCCGTCCTTCAGCAAAGGTGTACAGAGCTCCATGTGCGTGCCAGGCTTCCATTGAACAGCCACTTATTAAGTGCTGACTGCATGCCAAAGCCTACACCAGGCACAAGGGTGGGGAGCAGGACAGACCAGAGGGGGGGTCCACATTTACTGAGCACCTGCTCTTGCTGGACCTGCTACCCCACCTGGAGGGTGCATGCACCAGCTTCTTCACCTGCTACAGTGAGTCCCACGCCTGCCCCATCCACTCAGCCTGTTTCCTCATCAGTGCATTGACTTGCAGCTCCCTGAAGGGTTGTGAGAATCTCGAGGAACACATTTGATGAGCACATGCCTTGCTCTGCCGAGTTCTGAATATTCTCTTGGGGACCCTCATAGGGTCTCATGCAATTAGGGACCTTGTGGTCAGTAGCCCCGTTTCATGGATGAGGAGACTGAGGCTCAGAGAGGAGGAAACACTGATGTGTGGTCACACGGTGGGAAGTGGGTAGCCAGATCTGGGTCAGATGGAGGCGAGGTGGCAGGCCCCCCACCACCTGCCTCCCCTCCGCCACTCCTCCCCAGCCCATACTGAGCCTGCCCTGTGGCCCGCAGGTCCTGGAGGAGCGCATGAAGCTGGAGTGCAAGTGCCACGGCGTGTCCGGCTCCTGCACCACCAGGACGTGCTGGACCACGCTGCCCAAGTTCCGCGAGGTGGGCCACCTGCTGAAGGAGAAGTACAACGTGGCCGTGCAGGTGGAGGTGGTGCGCGCCAGCCGCCTGCGCCAGCCCACCTTCCTGCGCATCAAGCAGCTGCGCAGCTACCAGAAGCCCATGGAGACGGACCTGGTGTACATCGAGAAGTCCCCCAACTACTGCGAGGAGGACGCGGCCACGGGCAGCGTGGGCACGCAGGGCCGCCTGTGTAACCGCACGTCGCCCGGCGCAGACGGCTGCGACACCATGTGCTGCGGCCGGGGCTACAACACCCACCAGTACACCAAGGTCTGGCAGTGCAACTGCAAGTTCCACTGGTGCTGCTTCGTCAAGTGCAACACGTGCAGCGAGCGCACCGAGGTCTTCACCTGCAAGTGAGCGGCCCCGCCCACTCCGCCCGCGGCCCCGCCCGCCCCGCCCGCGGCCCCGCCCACTCCGCCGCGGCCCCGCCCCGCCCCCTTGGCATCTCTGCCCCAGCCTGCCTGACCGCGCGGGCCAGAGGGGTGTGCAGGAGGTGGGCGCTCCAGGCGCAAGAGCGCTCCCACGGGCCGGTCACCTTTTCCTGGCCCACCAGCGGTTCTCTCCTGCCACGCCAGTCCCCTCTTGTGGCAGAACAGTGCCCATCAGCTGGTCCAGAGGGCAAGGCCGATGGCGTGAGTGTCCCCAGCGGCGCACAGTGCATTTCTTCTCTCTGGGACAGTGAACCTCAAGGACACACATGCTCGGAAAGCAAGGCGACAAGCCTCCGAGCGTCCTTCTCTCCCAGCCTGGTGGTACAGGACGCAGAAAGACTTCGTCCCAGGCCTCAGCAGTCACTGAGTCACTGCGGCAGTCTGGGCAGATGTCGACAAAAATTATTTATGTTTTCTTAGTATCCGAAGAGGATTTTAGCACTAAGGCATAGCCGGTCCTAACTCTGTACTCTGTTAGTGTGTCCCCTTGCCCCCCTCTGCTCCCTCCTCTGGCCCCTGGGTACCCGCGGGAGTATCCCTGTGCATGGCCCTGTCCAGGGGGGAGGTGGCCAGTGCACGTGGTCTCCACGTGAGCTGGGCGGGGGGCACGGCCGAGAGCCTGTGAGGAGAGCCACGGACAGGGATCTCTGGCCCCTTCCTCCCTTCTTTTGAAAATCATATCTAGCAAATCAGATTGTCACCCACGTCAGGTTCCAGGAGCGCTACGTCCCTGAGTGTGTTGCTCTTCCAGCCCCCCACCAGCCTGACACCCCCTGGTTTACAGAAACCCCTCCCACCCTGGAATCAGCTGGACCCCCAGGACAGCACCATGCCGGGGCAGGCTGGTGGGACAGGGGGACAGTTCAGGGGTATTTGCCTTATTTGACAGATGGGGACCCTGAGGCCCGGAGCAGCTCAAGCACCAGCAGGGGACCCGCAAGGCTGCGAGTGGAGGCTCTCCCCTGGGCTCAGGCTGCCTGACGATCATCCCAGGGCTCCTGACCTTGAAGGACGTGCTCTGGGGACACCCAGGGTGACAGGCAGTCCCCATGCCTTGAAAACTCTGGCTGTGCCCTTCCTCCCCCTGCCAGCTTCAATGGGGTCCACGCCCCTTGCCTCGAGGTGCCTTTGAGGGTTTCTCTGGTGGACTCCTTGCCCAGTGCAGGTCCTTTCATCCTGACCCTGATGCTGAGAAAGCTCGGATCCAGGGCACTGCTCTGCCAGGGTCCCACAGCTGCGCCAGCAGATGGCTGCCCTCCAGTCATCTGTGGTCCCCACCCCACGCAGACCTTTCCATGAGGTTAAGTTACCCTGAAACCGGGGAGACAGGAATGGAAAGGGGTCCTGCTTGACTCTAAGCTGTGGGCTGGGTGGGGAGAGACTCAGTGCTGGACATGCCCTCTGCCAGTACTCCTGCCCACCTTGGGGAGACCGAGGCACGAGGTGTCCAGGGCCAGAAAGGACGGTGTGCACCACCATCCATGCGCTCGTCCCTGTTCTGAGCTTAAGGCGTTTTCTCTCAGAATCCCATGGAGACAATCTTCAGGCCACTAACCAGACAAGTGGGCTGGACACTAGCCTGGGGTGAGTGACCTTGGGCCCTGGCCCTGGTGTCTACCCTGCCTGCCCGCACGATGCCAGGACATGCCACCAACAGCTGCTGTCCTGGGAGCTCCCAGGCCACTGTGAATGCCCCCAAGCCCCCTTCCCACCACCCCACCCCAGGTCCCAGGATACCCCGCTGAGTCCACAGGCCTAGCATCCTCTGCCAAGAAACCTGGTTAACTTATATTGTTATATAGCGTCGAAATGTCTATAGTGTCTTTTAAATTATTGTGACCTACACTGGGTACTGGGGGGCAGGGGGATGGCCGCGCTGTCCCCGAGCTAGGCTCCTCCTTCTGCTTGAAACCGGCCCTTGGACCTTGGGGCCCCTGATGCCACCAAGTCACGTGCACTGTCCCTCGGCTACTCAGTGGCCGCCACCGAGACCCCGCCCTCCCCTAATACGATGTCACCCTTCCCTTGGGTGGGGGCGGGGCTGTCGTGTGGCCCAGGCAGGGACGCTGGTGGCCAAGGCGCTGTGTGTCCTTGTGGTGGCCACCCCCCCACCCCTTCAGGAGAGCTGGCGGGTTTCTGATGGGCTGTGTCTGGGCTCCCCAGGAGGGGAGCGCTCGGCTCCAATAAAGCTGGAATCAGAGAAGCAAGTGTGTGAAGTCTCTGCAGCCCTTGCCGCGGGAGTAGGAGAGGGACTCACGAGCAGTCCCCTGAGGACAAGTCCTCCCACCCTTTGGACCCCATGTGCGGGCAGAGCTGGCGCTGTGCTGATGGCTCTTCCCCCACACCGTCCTCCACACCTTGCTGCGGGGGCTTGGTTCTCCCCAAGAACTGTGGGCCTGTCCCCACCAAGCAAGGGCCACAGCTGGGGGTCTGCACACAGACTCTGAGGCCTCCCCAGACAGCCTGGGTCAGGCCACAGGGGCAGGAGGGTCAGCCTGGTGCCAGGGGGCTGCTCTCGGGAGAAGAGGGGCTGAAGGTGGGAGGCCCTGGCCCCATCTGTCTCCCTCGGTGTCTCCTTCCCCCTGTGACCCCAGTGGGATCTGTCCTCAGGGTCCCTGTGGGTCTGTCCAGCTATATCTGGGGGCTTGTGACTCCATGACCCCCCCGTCCCAGGGCGCTCCTTGCCCTCTCTGGGGGAGGCCAGGCAGCCCGAGGTCCCTGGGAGCTCCACGGGCCCCTGGCTGGCCATCAGGCCTCGCTGCTTCTGCCAGAGGCCCTGTGAGCAGGGAGGATGAATGGCATTCCTGCTGAGGGCTGGAGGCATGCAGTGGGGCCGGTTTGGCCACTGCCCGCTGTCCCAAGGCAGCCTGGCATCACACAGCCCCCATCCGCCTGGGCACCCGGGCCCAGATCCAGGGGGAGGGGCCCCCAGGTGGGCTTTCGGAGGAGGACATGCCCCTCAGGGCGTGGAAAGGGAGGGAGACGGGGCAAGCCCTGGGCCTGAAATCTCAGCTCTGTCCCTCCTGGCGCCCCCGCCCTGGGCACAGCCTCTAGTGCCCCTGCGCCCGTATTTATCAGCGTCTGAATCAGATACACCAGCGTCCCCATCCCAGAGTGGGAGGTGGCTGGGGCCAGGACTCGGGGGTCGACGGGCTTTGGGGGGCCCCAAGCCAGACCCTAAGGGCCCCAGGGAGATTGGCAGGAGGCCCCTGCTCCCCACGAGACGGTGAGTGCGTCTGCGGTGGCGGCGACCGCAGAACGCCAGGGTCCGGCTACTCCCACAGGGCCAGGAATGAGGAAAGAGCTCCGAGAATGCCCCGGCCCCAGTGCCCAGACTGTACTCACTGCTTGGCCATGGTTCAACCCCAGCCCCGGCCTCCCAGGGCCGCCCAACACACCCTCCAAGAAGCCCTGCCCCAGGCGTTGAGCCCACACGGCCTGGCCCGGTCTGGGGGCCCCCAGACCTCCCCCTACCCCAGCCCAGGCGCCACCTCTGAGGCTGATGTTTCACAAGCATTCCCCAGCAGCCCGGCACCCCCACGGCCCCCAGAGTGACACCTGTGCTCTCAACTCTCTCTGTGGGCCCTGGGCGTGCAGGCCCGTCCTGCCTCTGAACTTGCCCAGAATGCAGCTTCTGCGGGCTTGCCTTCCCGTTGCACCCGAGACAGCAAGGATCACCAAGGCTGGTGGGTCACAAGGGCTTCCCTGGGCAGGATTTGGGGACGCTGGGGTGGGATGGAGGGCGCCTGCAGTCCTGGGGGCATGTCTCCACCACCCACTCATTCATTCATTCACTCACTGGCTCATTTAGCCTTGCTGGAGGCCCCATCTGGCCCTGGAGATGGCGGTGGTTCAAGCCTGCCCCCGACCCTCAGGGGCTCCAGACCTTTGCTTCTTTCCTGCCCTAAGCAAGGCAGCCCATTCCAGGGGTGTAACCGGACTGAGGCGGACTGGGAGAGAGGAAAGGGCTTTGGACTGGCTCGCCCACCTCTGAGCCGCAATGTCCCCTTCCGTAGAGTGGACATGGGAGCCGGCTGTCTGGCCAGGCCCGCGTTCCTGCTTTCTCTGGAGGACACTCCTGCCCACACTTTGCTCTCAGGCCAAGCTTTGGCAACAAGGCCTCCCACCCTGTTTCCCAGGGCTGCCCACTCAGCTGCTGTCCAGTGGCCAGTGCTCCCAGGGGGTCCCGTGGCCGTGGTGACAGAGGCTCTCTCCTTGCTGCGGCCTTGGAAGTCCTTCCTGATTTTCTGTCTCATCTCCTACGGCCAACCTCTGCCCCATCCACACACAAAGCCCCGACCCTGCCAGCAAACCTCTCCTCCCCAGAGCTACCCATCACCCCCACCTCCCGCCCAGCCTTTGCTGCAGCTGTGTCTCCAGCCAGGGAATCCCTGTCTCCTCCCATCCTTTGCCTGCAACCCTCTCCCCCATAATGCCCACCATTCCCCAGCAAACTTGCCAGGGCTCCTGCCCTCCCTCACCTTCCATCCCAGCTCTCTGTTCTCATGGGCAGAGAGGTCTCATTGCTGTGACTGCCCCCTCCCAGCAGGCTGGGGGCCCCTGCAAGTGAGAAGGGCCCCCAACCATGCCAGTGCCTGGCTCTGGCCCACGGTTATCCACAACCTCACAACACCCCTTCCCCAGTTAGGCCTGTGCTAATTCTGTTTAATCGATGGGAGAACCGAGGCACAGAGAATAGAGGGTTCTGTCCCAGGTCATTTGCCTGTGAGAGGCAGAACCGGGATTTGAACTCAAATCTCTGGGGTCTTCCCTCTACCCAGCTCCATGCCAACTCCCACGAGGAGAAATTGAGGCCCCGGGGCCTAGTCCAAGGCCTCACAGAGATGAGTGGGAAGAGAATAACTACAGCGGGTCCGGGGAGGAGATGACAGCAGCTGTCTTCACTGAGCACAGAATGGTGAAGACTGGGCTAAAATGCAGCAGGCGGGATCTGGGTTAGACATCCGGGTGAACTTCCTGCCTCCTAGAGCTGGGAGGTGGGGAGGGGTCAGGAGGGCGGAGTCACGGGCCTGGTGAAGGGAAGAGGGGCCTGGGGCAAGCAGGGCTGTGGTCTAGGGAGCCCGAGGGGCCCAGGAGGGCACGAGAGGTGAGTGAGGACTAGAGCTCCTGGCGCTCAGGCAGACGGGCAGGCTGAGGGCCCTTGAGCAGAGCACGTCCCCTGGGAGGCACAGCACTGAGTCAGGGGCCCCGGGAGTCGGGAGGCTCAGCTGATCATCACCTTGGACCTCACCTGCGGCTACCCCTGCCCTTCCCCCTCCCAGTCTGAGCTTGCGCCCACCTCCCTTCTCTGTGATACCCCTGCCTCCTCATCAGGTCTTTGGTCTTGTAGGACCTGGAGACTCAGCTGCCTGGCCTGAGCATCCAGGAGTCTTGGGAATCTTGTAGGTCTGAGGACGCAGGGGGCCACAGGGAGTCCTGGCACCCCCAGGAGTGCCCAGCAGAGGCCTGGGTTGTGGCAGGTGGTCTGCCAAATGAATTGGCAAGGGGGGGTGTCAGGGCCTACCCTCAGCCTGCCCTGGGCCGGCACTGCTTCCAGGGTGCCAGGGGTGAGCAGCGCCCAGGCAGACTCGCCTGGCCGGTCCCCCTGCTGGCCTGTCCTCTCGCAGTCTGCGTGGCACGCCGCCCTGAGCTCAGCTGGGATCCTGCAGCCTCCTGGGACGCCGAGGAACAGCAAGCCCTCCAGCCTTGCCGGGAAGTGGCCCAGACGCGGGCCCTGGATCAGGAGTCCTCTTACACCACCTGCAGGCAGAGGCCAGCCGGGCTGGGACGCCCTCCAGGCGCTGGGCACAGGTGGCCTCGCTCGTCCCCTGTGGGTGGCCGGCCCACCCACCCTCAGGCCCCAGGGTGGTCTCTAGGACTCCAGTCCACCCAAACTAGCCCAGCGTGGGGTCTCGCTGGTAAGGCCAGCCAGGACCTCCGAGGAGGCCTTTCCGAGGGTCTGCAGCTCTGGAAGCCCCCTGCCTGAGCTGTGGGGGCTGGGCCACAACGGGGCTGTTCTGCTGCTTCACCGGGTCCCCAGGCCCGCAGTGGGCTGGGGGCATTTGACCAAGTCCCTCCCCTGGCTTCTGGCTCAGACCCTCACTGCTGGCTCCCGAGTTCCCCTTTTCCTCCAAGCAGGACAGGACAGCACGCCCACTCTTCCCTGCATTCCTTTGTCCCTTCATCCATCACTGCTCATCTCCTTGGGGCCCAGGGCTTGGCTGGGCCTGGTGGGGCCCAGAGCCGAGGCTGAAATCAGGTCCCTTAATAGCTTCAAACCAGGACAGGGGCAGAATGATGAACAGCAGGTCCCTTCATCCCTCCTCCCTGCCCCCATCCGTGAGGCTGCAGCAGAGGCAGGAGGTGTGGGAGCAAGAGGGGTGGGGAACCGACCCTGGGGGGCTGTCGGCAAAGCTCCCTGCAGGAGCTGAGGCCTCCAAGAGAAGGGAGGAAAAGGAGGGGTTGGGAGCAGAGGTGAGTGAGGGTCTCCGGCGGGACCTGGGCTGGCTGGCTGGAGGGACGCAGAGCTTGGAGTGTGCGGGGGCTGGGCAGTGGGGAGAGTGGAGCTTGGACAGCTGCCCCACCACCGACCAGGTTCCAGAAGGTTCTGGGAGGACAGGAAGGAGCCCGGCCCTTGAGTTGCACGGTTTCCAGCTTTTTCCAGAACTCGCACTCCCCACTTCTCCTTTCCTCGGGGCCATCGCGGATCCCAGATCCCGGATCTGGGCCTTCTGGGCAAAGCCAGCTGGCTTCCCTGACACCTGAACTGCAATCCACGGCCCTCTCGTCCATGGAAAACCTCTCAGTGAGACCTCCCCGGTGGTCCAGCAGCTAAGACGCCGCGCTTGCAGTGTAGGGGGCACGCGTTCGATTCCTGGTTGGGGAACTACGATCCCACATGCCCAACCTGCTGCAAGAAAGAAGGCTCTCAAACAGGAGTCACCAGGCTGGGAGGACTTTGGGCAGGAAGGCTGGGCGCTGAGCCCCTCCTGAAGCAGCTCCCCACCCTGGCCCTCCTCCGCTGAGCCCGGGGGGTCGGGCATCCATCGCCCTGTTGTCCGCGACTCCCCAGCTCCTCCTCAGACCCAGGACGAGCCTGGCCACCCCAGCACCTCACACCCCGCACTCTGAGCTGCTGAGGCCTATGCCAGAGCTTTGAGCTTCTGCTCGTCGACCTGTCCGGGAAGGCAGCCGGCTGCCGGCAGAGTAAGCGGGGCTGGCCTTGCAGATGGGGCCTGACCCGGACGCCCGCTTCCCCTCCTGTGTTCCCAGGGAAGGAGCATCGATTAAATCTCAACGGCAAACATGCTAGGGGAGGGAGTGGACACAGCTGAGTCACCGGGGCTGTCTCCCCGGGAGCTGGGGGCGTGCCCACGGCCGGGAGGGGCAGTCTCCCATCCCTGCTCTGGTGGAAAGCGCCTGCCAGCACCGCTCACCGAGGACACGGAGGGGCAGCCCTAGGAGGTCCGGTGCAGGCTGGGCCTCAGGCCACGTTAGAAGGCCTTGCTCACTGCCCGAGCTGCTGGAAGGAGGGAGCTCCTCGTCACTAGAGGAATTGAAGCATAGTTTGACCTCCACACGGTGGCAAGCGGGGGTGTGCAGCCCCCACGGCGTTCCAATTTCACGATTCTCAGACGCGGAGAGCCTATGCTTTCTGTCTAGTGTTCCAGGGGTCTTGGTTCTGCGGCCCAGGGGGGAGGTCACGGTTGTGGGCCAGGGCCCAGGCAGGCAGGGGATGGGCGGTGTTGGGCTCTGGGAGGCCTGCCGTGCCCAGGTCCCCTTCTCCTCTGCCTCATTTGGAGTCCCCTCTGGAGGCGAGAAGCACTTGGTCTCACTCGTTTGCTCAATGAATTTTGCTGCGCGCCTCTCGTGTGTCAGACACTGGGGAGGCAGTGAAAGTCCTGCCCTCGGCGAGCTGACCACCTGGAGGGGCCACAGAGGCAACAGGCCGTCTATCAGAAATGTAACGAGCAGCATAAACCATGGAGGGTCCAGTGTGCGAGAAGGGAAACAGGGCCGAGGGGGGTTACGGAAGACGGGCGGGCGGTCCGAGTGCACCATCCGAGGCGGGTGAGCTGCTGCTTGACAGAGGCCAGGGCAGGAGAGGGAGAGGGCGCCCCAGGCAGCGGGACCCACCAGGCCAGAGGCCGGGAGGAGAGGGGACGGCTGGTGGGCAGGGAGCTGGGCGCCAGCAGCCCCTCCGGTGCAGGATGGGGGCCTCCGCAGGGTGCTCGGGGTCGGGGAGGAACCTGGACGCAGGCCTGCCCCCGCACAGAGGGCCGGGGCTGTCCATGGACGGAGCATGGCTGGCTGGGCCCGGGAGCTGACTGACAGCAGGGGCTCTGGGACCAGCCCTTTCCTGTCCTTGGGTCTTTGGTCCACTGTGCCTCAGTTTCCCCTCTGTAAGACAGGACGGACTGCCTGTCCAGGGCCTGCGAGGAGCGGCCAGCAAGATGGCCTGTGTGGAGCGCTCAGAACTCGTCCGCCCTCCACCCTGCTCCTCCCCATCTTCACCATCCGTCCAACTGAGGGGTAGAGGAAAGAAGCATCCCCCAGGCTGGCAGCCAAGCAAGGACAGGGGGAAGCCCCTCTGCCACCCACCCTGCTCGGTCCCCACCTCGCTGGACAGGCTCATGGGTGGTGGGGGAGCTGTGGGAGTGGGCAGCCCCTCCCTGCTCGCCCCCTTATCCCCAGGGAAAAGCAGGACTGTCTCCCTGGGGAACTCCCCCTGCGGACAGATGCCATACAGCCCCGGCCAGCCCAGACCAGAGCGGGAACTGCACATTACAGTTTGCATGGAAGGGCCCTGAGAGCCTCACCCTGGTGTGCCCACTGCACTTTACAGTTTGCATGGAAACGCCCCTAGAGCCCTGCCCTCGTGTGCCCACCGCATTTTACAGTTTTAACCTTTCCCTGATGACCATTGTCTGGCTCAGCCCCAGGGCCCGGGAGCCCCAGGTCCCGACCTCTCCCTCTCCTTCCGGCCCCCCCAGCTGGTGCCCTTGCCCCTCCCTGGTTCCTTCTGGGGGTCTCCTCAGCCGTTGCAGGCCCCCGTGTGGGGCTGGGGCTCAGGGACCCTGTCGTCCCCCGCTCCCGTCCCCCACGGGGGTTCTCGCAGTCACAGGGCTGTCCGTGGTTCTGAACTACTGTCTCCCAGGCCAGGGTGGCCGTAGACGTCCTCCAGCCCCTGGCTCCGCAGGTGGCACCACCGTGCCCCCCACACGGCCCTCCCCCTCTGGGGACTCCCTGGGCCACCTGCCCTGGATTCCGCCCCATTGTCTGGCCCACCCCCTCCCTCACCCCTTTCCTGGGGTCCCTGCCCCTCCCCTGGTGGCCCGCAGTCACCCCCGGCTGGGACGCGGCTTCTGCCCGGACAGCCCGTTTGTGCCACCCCCCTCCCCCGAGCGGCTGTGTGAGTGCTGCCTCTTCCCTAGTCCCTGCAGATGGGGGTGGGGGTATCACTATTACCCTCGAGTGAAGGGGGCCCGGGACGGTGTCCAAGCCCCTCTGGGGACCCCCACCCCGATGCGTCCTGGCCGGCCCGGCGCTGAAGCGCCCCCACGCCACTGTAATGGCACCTTAATCCTGTAATCGTTTTCTGATACCTTCGTGCGCCTGTCACCGGCAGTTAAGTCAGAACTTGGCAGGAGCCCCAAGCGCCAGGCCAGGCCCGGCCCAGCGGCGGGCGGGGCAGGAACCCCCGCCAGGGTGGGAGAGGCACCTATTTTTAGCCTGGAGAAGAAAACTAAACCCCAACACACACAACATGCAGCACAAATATTTGTTTTTATTCTTAAAAGGGCTTGGGCGGCGGGTCTGGGGCCTGCAGCGCACGCCTGGCTGAGCCACGCTGGCTCGGGGAAGGCGCGCCTGTCCCCGCATGCCCCACAGCCCCCAGCCTGCACTCCAGAGCCTCCCTGGTCCGCACCCACCAGCACCGTCCCGCAGGAGCCAGAACCAGGGAGCCTGCTAGGGCACCCAGCCCCTCTCTCCGCCGCAGCCCCGGAACCCCGGCCTCCTGGGGTGTCTCCCCCAACCTGCCCTTGGACAGGCCCTCCATCAGCCAGGGGACGCACCATGCCGTGCTTAGCGCTCAGTCGTGTCCGACCCTTTGTGACCCATGGACTGTAGTCCACCAGGCTCCTCTGTCCATGGGATTCTCCAGGCCAGAGTACTGGAGTGGGTGGCTGTGCCCTCCTCCAGAGGATCTTCCCAACCCAGGGATCAAACCCAGGTCTCCCGTGTTGCAGGCAGATTCTTTCCCGTCCGAGCCACCAGAAGACCTTTTTAAATCAGAAAGAAAGTGAAAGTCGCTCAGTCGTGTCCAACTTTTGCGACCCCATGGACTGCAGCCTGCCAGGCTCCTCTGTTCATGGGGATCTTCCCAAGCCAGGGATCAAACCCAGGTCTTTGCATTGCAGGTGGATTCTTTACTGCATCAAACACGCCCTATTTGGGGGTGCCAGTCTGACTGCTCCTTCCGGCTCCTGCACTGCATCCGGGGTGTGAGGAAGACATCCCACAGTGCTCACATCCAGGGCAAGGGGTGCGGGACGTCTTCGCGGCACTGAGGACGCAGCCTGGGCTCCCTTGGGTGCTGGGGAGGAGGCGGGGAGCATGCTCTCCTGCAGCCACTCTGACAACCCCCACAGCCAGGCAGCTTTCCCGCTGAGGCAGAAGTCTGAAGTCAAGGTGTGGGCAGGGCTGTCCCCCCGGGAGGTTCTGTCCCAGCTCCAGGTGGCTGCCAGCATCCTTGGCTTGTGCCCACATCATGCCTGCCCTCAAGGCCAGCATCTCCCCACCTCTCTCTGCCCCGTCTCATGTGGCTGCTCCTCTGTGTGTGTCAGAGGCCCTCCACCCCCTCCTGGGACACCTGTGATTGCGTTCAGGGCCCACAGATAATCCGAGATAAGCTCCCATCTCAGGATTCTCGCCTCAAACACACATGCCATATAAGGGAAGATGTGCAAGCTCGGCGTTTGGATCTGGCCGTCACGGAGGCCACTGTTCAGCCCAGGACCGACAGCCTGAGGACTCCTCAGGAGGGACACCCCAAAGCCCCCAAGAGGCAGTGCCTTCTGAGAAGAGGGCAGAACTGGGGTCCACAAGGCAGAGGGCAGCCCTGGTCTCCAGAACTGGGGTCTGGGGGAGAGATGCAGAGCTCCTGGGTGCGCCCCAGACCTGCAGGAGTGATTGCTGGCTGGGTGGGGAGGGCCGCCCTGGGGTAGAGCAGGCCTGGGTCAGCCAGGCTCACGCTCGCGGGCCGTGTGCCAGTGAGGAAGCATCGCCCGAGGCTGGTCGGGGTCACCCTGCCTCCGAGGGCCCTTCCTGGCAAAGGCCAGCAGAACCTTGCCGGTGAGGAGTGAGCCAGTGATACATGGCTCTTAATACTCTGCTGACTCTGCTCCATCCCCGCCCAGGCCTATGTGATTCACCTCCAGCTTGGCCAGAGTCTGCCCAGGTCCCCTTGATTACCTCCTGTCCCCACCGCCTGCCCGTGGAGTCCCCTGAAGACCTTCGTGTGGCCGTTTCCCTGCTAGGAGTCACAGGCTGGCTGTCACCAGCTCAGAAAGAGCCCCTTGGGCTCCAAACTGCAGAGGCCACGTCACCGCCTGCCCCATCCCCGGAGCTGGTTCTCACGGAGCTCGTCCCCAGACTTCCGGCTGGTGTCGCCAGTAGGCACGACCATCGCTGGCTTGTCACCACCAAGGCCCGACGACAGGGCGCAGGGCGCAGCAGGAATGCAGCAGTGTTGTGTTGACCTAATCGATGGATGGATACTTTCCAGACATTGGTTCCATGAGAAAATGCCTTAAGTACCAGAAAACAATGATACAGAAGGGGAGTGACGCCACCAGCTCAGCCAGCAGGCGGCTCTGGTGACCCCAGGAACACGGTGTGTCCCCCCAACCCCCAGCCCGCCCTGGGCCGGGGTCCTGGCTGGGTTCAGGTTTCTAGGAGATTAGAACTCCAGTGAGTGCATTTGCCGGGCGCCCACCCGGTGGCTTGGTCGGTGAAGGCCTGCAGCGCAGGAGACGCAAAAGTTGTAGGCTCGGTCCCTGGGCTGGGAAGATGCCCTGGAGGGGGAAATGGCGACCCGCTCCAGTGTTCTTGCCTGGAGGATCCCCTGGACAGAGAAGCCTGGCAGGCTGCCGTCCATGGGGTCAGGATGTACAGATTCTACCAGGGAATGCCAGGATGCCAAGACCACCCGGTGAAGAGAGTGCCCCATCCGAGCACCCTCCCAGGCTGGGGAACCCCGACGAGGTCCCAAGCCCACCCTCACAGCCCAGGAGATCTTTCTAGAGAAGAACTCAAGGCTGGACATCTTTCCCTCGTGTCCCGGCGCCAAGCACACCGTTGGGTTCAGTGACGACTTTTGAAGCAAATCAAAGGGAAGACCGAGACGAGACCCGGCTGTCCCAGCGGCCACAGCCGGGCAGAACACTGGAGCACTCTGGGTGGTTTAGACCCCAAGCCCTCTCCCTCTCACGGCCTGCGTGTGTACAGGGGGGAAGGGCTCGGACCCCGCGTCACTGGCGTGGCCGGCTTGCAGGGGGTGGCCACTGGACCAGCTGGCCTTTCCTGCTCCGACCTTGTTTTCAGATGGGGGCAGCAGGGGCAGATGTGGGGGTGTGTCCCCTGTAGCCTCGGGCTCCGGGGCAGGGGCCCCAGGCCCTCTGACCCTCCTCCGCAGGGCAGCTCCTGTATGGCCACTTCTGCAGGCTGGAGTTCCACAAATGCTGAGTTAGCCCAAAGGGCTCTGCTGCTAAAAGTGTTTGACAACCCCCAAGGGGCGTGAGGCTCGCAGAGGGATGCTGTCTGCCTCGGGCGTGACAGGTTACACTGGTCCCACGCCTGTCTGCCAACGCCGGGGTATCCCCAAACAGAGGCTCCCTGAATGTAGGCTCTCAGCTTCTGCAGAACCTCGAGGGTGGCCTATGACAGAGCAGCCCAGAGCTGGTGCCATCGCCGCCCCCCAGCCCGACTCAGCCAGGGCCCCTGAGAGGAAGCCAAAGGCGAGGGTCTGTGCTCAACTGTTCCCAGGTGAAACTGTCACACGAAAGACGAGTTCCAGAACTGCTCGGGGGGCTCTCAGCCACGCTAATTGGCCACGGAGGTCGTGGGTCAGGGCAGGCCGCACAAGGACACCTTGTTGCCAGGCGCGGCTGGCTCACCTGGGTGGCGGCGGGAGGCTCACCTGGGGTGGCGGCGGGAGGCCCGCCTGCCCTTTCCCAGGAGGCCCGACTGCTGCTGTCACTGCTGGCGTCACCCCGTGGGGAGGGGACGTCCGAGACACAGCCAGGCGAGCTGGTGGAGTCCCCTGCGCCCCACGGTCAGGAAGAGGGAGGCCTTCAGTGTGGCCTGATCTCACAGCCTGCCAGCCCGCACCGCCACGACCTCACGCCTCCTGGCTGGAGGCGAGAAAGGCTGGGTTCTCCAGGAGGAGCTGCCCAGCAAGGGGCCCAGCCCCAGGGCCCAGAGAGCAGCGCCTGGTGGGAGGCAGGGCCATGCGAGCCACCCGCAGCTTCCCAATGCCACATTCAGCTTTCCAGATCAGGCTGGCAGAGACGGGGGAAGGAATTCCAGAGCCCAGGCCAAGCTCAGGAAAGGCCAGGTGAGCATCCCAGTGCCCACGGGGAGCCAGCGGAGCTTGGGGTCCGGAGTGTGTCGGGCTGGAGTGCCGCATCTGGGCCACCCACTCTGCGGCGCCCCCCAGGAAGCATGGCACCCCTGGCACGGCCCACCGACGCCTGGGGTCAGAGCGCCCCCTGGTCCTGCACTCTCGGTGCATCTGCCGCTGCTGCGGGTCAACTTTGTCGGGAAGCTCTCTCCTCCGTGGGCCCACACCCAGCACCTGCCCAGCCCTCCCTAAGGTGGCGAATGGAAGGATGGACAATCGGATGGGTGAACAGAAGGATACGTGAGTGAACGAAAGGAGGCGAGAGTGAGGACCCAGTGAAGGACAGGACGGGTGAATTGGAATGAACACGTGAGCGGACAACCTCCCAAAAGAGCAGCCACCCAAGAGGGGGCACCGCAGCCCCATGCCCAAGCAGGGCCTCACTGGGGGCCAGACTGGGGTCAGGCCAGGCCCCCGTCCCCAGGGCCTCCGTGGCCACTAAGTCTTTGAAACCCCAGTGGTTCCCCGGGGTCCTGCAGGTTGTGAACGTGGCCAGAGTGGCCCGTTCTCAAATCCTCGGTACCTCGGGGCCCCGTTCCTTGGTGCCACCGGCCCCTGGGCCACTGGTTCGGTTTGCCTCCCCCCAGGTGACTTTCCAGTCCTCTCTGCGGGCAAACTCCTGCGCATCCTTGAAAAGCGGTTCACGAGTCACCTCCTCCAGGAAGCCCCAGGTGCTACACAGACAACGGCAGGAGCAGGGACTCCACGGCCCACCGCCGACCCCTCCAGTGGCCCATGGCGGGCCTGGAGCGGAGTCAGGGAGAGAGGCGCCCCGTGTTGGGCACAGAGGGGCGGGCGGGGTGAGAGGCCTGGCAGGAGGAAGGTACGGCCTCTGTCTGTGTCATGCCCACCGGGGGCTGCTATCTAGATGAGGTCTGGTCTCTGCAGCCTGGTTCCATTCTCCCTGAACAATGAACTTTCTCTGACCCATCAGGGTGCCCAGTAGGGCTGTGGAGGGGGTGTGGGGGCACCCCTTGGGACTGGAGGGGCACAGGAAGTGGCCCTATGGTCCCGGGCCTCTGGGAAAGCCCCCCGGGTCCCCTGTGTGGCACCGTCACAGCCATGACCCCACTCCTGTGAGCTGACAGGGCTCCCGCCTCTCACGGGGACGCCTCAGAGCTTGGAGAGGCCCGGCGGGCCGTGGTCAACCAGGCCAGGAGAGCCCACACGGGTGGGCCCCTCGAGGGCCTCCGATTCCTCATTGGTGATAATCCCAGGCCCTGGGAAGACGCCCCAGACTCTGCTCGGGCCCCGGAGGGTGAGCCCCGGGGTTTCCATTGGTTGCCCCACCCTTGGGGTAATTGAGAAAGCGGCTTCCTTTTAATTAAAGCTCCGCAAAGGGCCTGGGCTCCCCAGGAAAGGAAAAGTGGAGACGCGGAATAATTAGCCAGACAAAAGGCAAATCCTCTTAGCGTCTCCCCGGGCGATCGCAGGTTAATTGGCTGATGCTCCCGCCGCCCGCCCAGGCCAGACACCGGGCTTTCCCCAGCCTCCCGCTGCTCGGTGACCCCGAGGCCACACCTGCCCCGCTGTCCGGCGTGGGAACCCAGCAGGGACTCCGGTTGCCCTCTGATCCTCCCTGCCCTGCTGGGCCCTCTGCTCAGCCTCCGCCCCGCCCTCGTCGCCCTGCGGAGGGAGCCCGGGTGAGTCTGGGGGAGCCCTGGCTGGTCTCCCTGGAGCTGCTGCCGCCCTGGGCCAGCATCCACACTCTGCCCCAAAGGCACGCTTTCCCTCGGCCCAGTCCAGCCACGCACAGCACATGAAGCTTTGCCCGGGGTTAACCCCTCTGCCTGGCCGGCCCCCCTTCCCAGCGGACACCCTCCACTCCCACCACCCCGATCCTGGGATAATGCCTCCTGTGGGGGTGAGGTTGGCCCAGCCTCTCTGGAGACCATCCTTGGGCAGGGAGCCGCCGTGGGTCCCTCACAGCAGGTAGCTCGTTAGCTACACACCCCAACCTCCAACTGGCCCCTGTGTGGATCCGTCCCCAGGCAGGATTGGGGTCCCCCCCAAGGACTCAGGGCCCAGCACGCCGTAGGCCCCTGAGGACTGCCAGGTGCCCTCAAAGGTCCCTGCAGGTTGGTCTGGAGGGTGCTGCCCCAGAGAAAGATTATCAAAGGACGAGAAGGAAGGACGGAGAACAGGGAGGAGGAGAAAGGGAAGAAGGCAGGAAGGAGGGGGTGCCAGCCCTGGGGGCCAGACCATGGCGCCTCTACTCTAGGGTCATCAGACCCCCCCACTGGGCAAGACCCCCCCGGGAGGCCCATTGCACTTCCACCTTTGTGAACGATCTTTCTGAAACGTCCACTCTCCTATTCTGCTCTTTGAGGCCTGCCACGGGCTGTGGCCCCCGGTCGGATCCCAGAGCCGCAGGCCCCGCGGTCACTATCCACAATCGTGGATGGAACGAGAGCCGGGCCCGCCCCTGGGTCAGCCGGTGAAGCCCCGGAGGCCCAGGGCGGTCGGGAGCTGAGGCTCGGAAGAGCTGGGGCGCAGCGGGAGGGGCGGAGCGAGGGGCCCAGCCGGGGCGGCCTGGCCTGAGGTCTCCGCGGGGCAGCCCCGGGTCTGCCCCCTCCCCGGTGGCTGGCCGGTGACTCAGCCGCACGGCTTGGTCTGAGGCCGCGGGCCCGGCGGTGTTTCCAGCTGTGGAGAGGGGCGGACAGCTGTTTATTTTCCTTGCTGTTCAGGGGGGTGGCGGGGGTGGGAGTGGAGAGAGCTGACCCCGCTGGTTCTCACACGGGCACGGGCTCCCCAGGAGCCCCCGAAAGGAAGGCGGCCCCGGGAACAGGCCGCCAGGGCTTGTGGGGCCGGGGCCTCCCCGCCGCACTGTGGGGGCAGCCGGCCAAACCCAACTCCACAGGCCAGTTCCTGGAGCGGGGTGTTGGGGTTTCCGAGGTCGGGAAGGAACTGGCAAGGCCTGGTCCATGATGTCACTGGCCCAGGCCCATTCCTGGCCCCAGCCCCAGTCGGGCCCCTGCCTCCCGAGAACAGGGGGCACACTGGCCGTGGTGGGACACCCGGGGTTGGGACAGACTCAGGGGCCTGTCCCAGGGTGGCTTTGCCTATCCCTGACCCTGGACACCCAGGACCTCAACTTGGGGGCCCCCCGGGAGGTGGGGCCCGAGTCCCCTGTCCCTGGGCTGGGCCTCAGGGGTACCGAGTGGGAGTTTCCCGAATCAGGATATCATCCTTCCAGGATGCAGTGATTCACCCGTCCCGGCAGGCTCAGCACTGGAGCCCCAGGGAGACGAAGACCCCCACCCGGTTCGGGGCCCGAGGTGTGGGGTTAGGGGGCCGGGCGATCTGCAGCCTAGACGTCCCCTTCGCAAGCCGCCCACCCCAGCTTGAGTCGAGGACCCCTCCTGGTGGGCAGAGGATGGACGAGAGGAACCACCTTCCTTCTCCTTTTCTGGGATTTCCAGTTTTCTGCCGCAAACACTATTTTTTCTGGAACTTTTTAATGAAGTATAACCCACAGGAAAGTGGACGCAGAAGTGTACAGCTCAACGAATTTTCACAAACCAAACCCTGCACGTAAGCGTCCGCAGACCAGGAACAGAGCGAGGCCGGTTCCCAGAGGCCCCGGAGCCCCTCCTGGCTGCGGTCCCCTCCCTGGGGCCGCGTGCCTCAGTGCCCGCCTGCTCTACCCCCACAGGGAGGTCACACGGCCTGTCCCCTCGGCTGTCTACATGCTGTGTTCAGCTCTGTGTTTGTCAGGGAAGATGACTGTGGAGGTGAGGGACGTGTGAGTTACCTGGGTCGGGGTAATCAGAACTTCACGTGGTGCATCTCAAATAATATACTTCTTGGGTCTGCGGTACCTCAGAAAAGCTGAAAACGAAAGCGTACATCAACAAACAAAAACGCTGTTTGCAAGATATCGTGTGTGGTTGTAACTCTCATAATGCTCCTTGCCCCCCGCAACGCTTTTTTTGTTTTTTTGTTTTGGATGTTCCTCATGTGGGATCTTCCCCAACCAGGGATCAAACCCACGCCCCTGAATTGGGAGCACAGAGTCTTAACCTCTGGGCCATCAGGGAACTCCAATGCTCCATTTTTCTTAGACTTTTTAGAAGAGCAGCTTTGGTTTACCAAAAAAATTGAGGAAAAATACAAAGTTCCCTTATACCTCACTCTCCACACCTTAGAGCTTCCCCTGTTATTAACGTCTACAATTAGTGAGGTTCATTGCTACAGCTGATGAGCTGATATTGATGCTGGTTTATTAATAAAGTCCACAGTTGACATTAGGGTTCGCCCGCTGTTATACACTCTGTGTGCTTGTGCTTGACTGTGTTAAGTCGCTCAGTCGTGTCTGACTCTTTGCAACCCTGTGGACTGCAGCCCACCAGGCTCCTCTGTCCATGGGATTTCCGAGGCAAGAATACTGGAGTGTGGTGCCATCTCCTTCTCCAGGGAAACTTCTTGACCTAAGAATCGAATCGGATTCTCTTGTGTCTCCTGTATTGGCAACTGGGTTCTTGGACACTAGCATCACCTGGGAAACCCAGACATTCTGCAGGTTTGGACAAATGTATATATAAGAACATACATCCACCATTACAAGATCGTACAGGGTGCTGTTACTGCCCGAAAAGCCCTCTGTGCTCCACCTATTCTCATCTCGTCTTCTCCCTAACCCCTGCAACCACTGGTCTTCTTACTGTCTCCATAGTTTTGCCTTTTCCAGAATGACAGAGTTGGAATCATAAATATGTACAGTGACAGACTGTATTTTGGGGGCTCTAAAATCACTGTGGGTGGACGATGACTGCAGCCATGAAATTAAAAGACGTTTGCTTCTTGGAAAAAAGCTATGACCAACTAGCCAGCATATTAAAAAGCAGAGACATCACTTTGCCGACAATGGTCCATGTAGTCCAAGCTATGGTTTTTCCAGCAGTCATGTATGGATGTGAAGGTTGGATCATGAAGAAGGTTGAGTGTTGAAGAATTGATGCTTTTGAACTGTGATGCTGGAGAAGACTCTTGAGAGTCCCTTGGACAGCAAGGAGTTCCAACCAGTCAATCCTGAAGGAAATCAACCCTGAATATTCATCGGAAGGACTGATGCTGGAGTTGAAGTTTCAATACTTTGGCCACCTGACGTGAAGAGACTCATTGGAAAAGACCCTGATGCTGGGAAAGATTGAAGGTGGGAGGAAAAGGGGACAACAGAGGATGAGGTGGTTGGATGGCATCACCGACTCAACGGACAGGAGTTTGAGCAAACCCTGGGAGATAGTGAAGGACAGGGAAGCCTGGCGTGCTGCAGTCCATGGGGTCGCAAAGAGTCAGACTGAACAAGCCTTTCAGACTGGCTTCTTCCCCTCACTGACATGCACTCAGGGTCCCTTCCTGCATGCCTTTCCACGACTTGGTAGCGCACCTCTTTTTAGGGCTGGAAGCTGTCCTGTTGTCCGGATGGACCACAGTCCGTGTGTCCACTCGCATGCCAAAGAACATCTTGTTTGCTTTCAACTTTGGACAATTATGAATCAAGCTGCTAGAAACATCCCGGTGCAGGCTTTTATGTAGACCTGGTTTCCACTTCTTTGGGTCGATACCAAGGAGAGTGAGTGCTGGAACAGACGCTAAAAGTAAGTCTGGCTTTTTAAGAAACTGCCAAACTCCCTTCCAAAGTGGCAGCGCCGATCTGCATTCCTGCCTGCAAGGCACAGGTGTTCTGCTTGTTCCACGTCCTCGCCAGCATTTGGAGCTGTCGGAGAGCTGGATTTCGGCCGTTCTAATGGGTGTGTATTGGTATCTCATTGCTGTTTTGATTTGCACACGAGCCTCTTTTCATATGCTTTATTTTCCGCAAGGTGGGTTATGAAACAGCCATTTCATATGCTTATGTATCATCTTTGGTGGGCGTGTCTTTCCAGACTTCTTGTCCACTTTTTAAATTAGGTTGCGTGCTTTCTTTTTGCTGAGTTTTAAGTGTTTTTTTTTTTTGTATGTGAATTCTTTGCATGTGTATTTAAGATACCTGTCTTTTATCAGATTTTTAAAGAGATTATGCTTTTAATTACTCTTGGCCGCGCCGGGTCTTCGTTGCTGCATATGGGCTGTCTCCAGCTGCAGCGCGCAGGCTTCTCGTTGCGGTGGCCTCTCCTGGCAGAACGTGGGCTTTAGGGTGAGCAGGTTTCAGCAGTTGCGACACATGGGCTTGGTGGTTTGGAGCCTGGGCTTAATTGTCCCTCGGCATGTGGGATCTTCCCAGACCAGGAATCCAGCGCTTCTCCCCTAGTGGATTGGGAAGCCCTTTCAGATGTGTTTTGCAAATATTTGCTCCCAGGCTGTGGCTTGTCTTCTCTTGACATTGTCTCTCACAGAGCAGAAGTGTTTCGTTTTAATGAAGTCTGGCTAATCAATTATTTCCTTCATGGATCACACCATTGGGGCAATATCTAAAAAGCCATTGCCTTTATCAAAATCATCTCGGTTTTCTCCTGTGCTATTCTCTAGGAGTCTTATTGCTGTTGTTGTTCAGTAGCTAAGTTGTGCCTGACTCTTTGCAACCCCATGGACTGCAGCACACCAGGCCTCCCTGTCCATCACCAACTCCCAGAGCTTGCTCAAACTCATGTCCATCGAGTCAATGATGCCATCCAACCATGTCATCCTCTGTCGTCCCCTTCTCCCCCTGCCTTCAGTCTTTCCCAGCATCAGGGTCTTTTCCAAAGAGTCGGCTTTTCACATCAGGTGGCCAAAGTATTGGAGCTTCAATTTCAGTATCAGTCTTTCTAATGAATACTCTGAGTTAATTTTCTTCTCCTTGCAGTCCAAGGGACTCTCAAAAGTCTTCTCCAGCAGGAATCGAACCTGGGTCTCCTGCACTGCAGGCAGATTCTTTACCATCTGAGCCACCAGGGAAGCCCAGGAATCTTACGATTTTACATTGAGGCCTATGATTCTGAATTCATTTTTGTGGAGCAGTGAGGTCTGCATCTAGAATCTCTCTTTGCATGTGACTGTCCAGCTATTCTGGCCTCATTTGTTGGAAAGACTTTTCTTTGTTCCAGTTGCCTTTGCTCCTTCATCAAAGGTCAGCTGCCTGCATTTATGGGGGTCTATTTCTGGGCTGTCCGTTCTGTTCCACTGATTCATTTGTCTGTTCTTTCACCCCATGTCTGGATTACTGTAGCTTTACAGCTTTGTGTATTGTGCATCACTGTAGCTTTCTAGTGAGTCTCGTGTAACACTCCAAAAAACCACCAGTACTATTTTTAAGAGGTGTCAGGTAGAAGGGACTCTGCCTGCAGCTGCCCTGCTCTTCGGGGCGTCTGCTCCACTCACGCCCTGGTTCCTGGCAGTGCCCTCCAGGCCACAGTGGACCCCTGGGTGTCAGGGCAGGGGGGAGGGGCCCCTCCTCATCTCCCCATTGTCAGTCAGCTGGGTTTTGTTTCTCAGGCTTGTGGGAAGTGTGTGTACACGGGGGGATTGGGGAGGGGGGATTCCTTGCTGTGGTTTAAACACTAACCATTTTATCAGTCAGATGAGGCCTGGGGCACCCGACGTGGGGTCCCCGTTCCTCCAAGGTGGACCTCTCCCACTGATGGCTTCCCATGGCCACTCTAGAGAGGACTCCCCATCCATGCTACTGCAGGCTCAGGGTGGGGAGGGGAAGGGGTGAGGATGGGAACCGAGTCCCTCTGGGACCTTGGCAGGTCACTCTGTCTCCTCACCTGCGTCAGCCCTGCCCAGAGAGGGGAGTGAGGTCTGGTCAGGCAATGGGCAGAAAGCCCTTTGCAAACTGTAAAGTGCCAGGCAGACCTGTGAATGCCAAGGTCAAATGGAGTGTGAGCTTGGTGCAGGCAGCCCAGAGAGGCGGTGGAGAGGGGCTGGAGGGGAGCTTTGAGGCCCCTCTGTCCCTAAGTCATAGGTGTCTCCCTGTCCCCGAGGGCTAAGGGGTGTGACGTGCCAGGCACACATGAGATGCAGGAGCCACGGGGCCCAGACCCGGGTCCTCCTGCCTCCCCGCACCGGCTCACTCAGAGGCCGCCTCTGCACCTGGTGAGGATTGAAACAACCCACTGGCCTGCGGCTTGGTTAAGGACATTTTAAGAACTAAGACTGGAGCAGCAGGAAGGGGTGTCAGCCAGGCCTGGGTGTGTAGACTGTTCTCTGGGCAGTGGGAGCCATGGAAGGTTCCGGGATGGGGAGGGCGTGGTGGTGGAGGGAGGCTGCTATGGTGGGCCCTGGTGGGTGGCTATAATTTACAAGTCCCTCTCAGGACGTCCGATCTCTTGACTAAAAAAGCACATTCAAGGCTCTGGAGGTGTCACTGAGTCGAGGAAGCGAGGAGGCCCCGGTGGGTGTGGGCTCCTGGTGGGTTCCTCCCCAGGCCCAGGCTGTGCTCCCGGGTGGGGAGAGCAGGGCCTCAGGGACCGTGGACAAGCCCTCTTTTCACAGACCTGGAGTTGAAGCCAGGCCAGCCCAGGGCAGAGCCCCCTTGCCACTAAAGGGTGCACAGCGCCCAGTAGGCCTGGCAGAATCCTCTGTCAAGTCCAGCAAGCCCCCCAGGCTCCCGAGGAGGACGTTAGCAACTGGCCAAACCAGTCACGGGTGTGGGTTTACCAGCAGCTGCACGGGACACAGACCACAAAAGTCTGCTCAGACAGGGCCTCCCTCTGCCGGAGACCTGGCCTCAGCTCCTCCCCTCCTGCCAGTCTCCTCACCTTGGCCCCTCCAACCTCCAGCAGCCCTGTCTGACCTCAGAGTCCAGCTGGGTCCTCACCTCCCTTCTCTGCCGGGCCAACTCTTTCTCACCTTCTGAGACAAAGCTCCAGCTCCCCTCCTCCTCCAGGAAGCCCTCCCTGCTTCCTCACCAGGCAGGGCGCTGATGAGGGAACCCAGGAGGCCAAGCCTGCTAGAAGGTCAGGAGGGCTTCCTGTAGGAAGTGATCATGGAGCAGAGATTTAAATTAAGAGGCAATAAGAAGGAGTTATTGAAGAAGGAGAGTCAGGTGGGCCTGACACTGGCCATTCACATCTCTATGGAAGCAAGCAAGGTCGAAGGACAGTGGTCAAGAAAGTGAGTTCTGGGGGCTTCCCTGGTAGTCCAGTGGCTAAGACTCTGGGTTCCCAGTGCAGAGGCCCAGGTCCAATCTCTGGACAGGGAGCTACATCCCACACGCCTCAGCAAAATCCCAAGTGCAGCAAATAAGACCCCATGCAACCAAATAAAGAAGAAAGTGAGTTCTGGGGACCCTGCTGTGACCGTGACCTCAGACAGGCTACTCAACCCCTCTGTGCTTTGCAAGAGGAGAGCGAGCTACGGCTGGGCTGTGGGACCTGAGCGGTCCTCACGTGGCAAGCAGGGGGCTCCAGGCTGGGTGGGGAGGTGCAGCAGGAAAGCAGCTCTGAGCAGTCCTCGCATCACAGCCGCTCCCCAGGGCAAGGCATGGGGCTCCACGGAGGTGTTGGCCGGGAGCTGCGAGACCCCAGGGGTCTGTTCTGGGGTGCCCCGGGGTCTGGGCACACCGGCCTCCTGGGGTGAGAGCAAGGACACGACCAGGGTGGCTGCCCCTGGGGAAGGAGGCCAGCAGGGCCCTGCCCGGAGCTGGCGGCGCCTTGGGGACATCCCAGCGCCTAAGCTGCTTGTCCACAGCCTGACGAGGCAGCACCGTGGCCATCCACCCACGGCTCCGTGCTCTGGGCGGTGTTTCCTGCGCCTCCATGACCACCGAGCCCTTCCACGGTCCAGCTGTCGTGCCTCGAGGGGTTCCATGAAGCACAGTTTGGGAATCACCAGGCAACACCAATTCTCATCACCGCTGCAGTGAGAACAGTTGGAAGAGCTGGAGGCAGAGGCAGCCCAGCCCGCGGGGTGGCCTCTCACCGTGGAGCCTCCCTGTCCAGCCTGCAGCTGTGCCCCTCCCTGCCTCAGTTTCCCCACTTGTAGAGTGAGGTCCCCGAGTGTTCACGCTGTGGGGAGCCCCTGTCCTAGGGCCTTGGGCATGCGGTGCCGGAAGGGACAGGGTCCCAGTGGGGGTCGCTCACACCAGTTCAGACCCTGTGGGGAAGCCCCAGTCCTGCCCACTGAGACCCTGGAGTCCCAGCCGCCCGGGGCCAGGCCTAGACAGGGAGGCGCAGGAAGGGGCAAGAGAACCAGGCCCCACTGCTTAGAGAGGCTGCCTGGCACAGGCAACCTGCCAATAGGCAGAAGGCCCCTGAGGGTCACTGTGGGCAGAAGAGCCCCAGAGGGCCAGTCGGGGCTCTCTCTGGAGGCACTTTGTGTGACACGGGCTCACTGGGTCCAGGTGTCGGGGCCGGTCAGCCCTTCCCTCCTCTGGGCCTCAGGCTGTCATCCAGAAACGAGCGCTGCTGAGGTTGGGATGGCCACGTGGGCGCAGTGACAGGACTCCACAGTGCCCACGGTCCAGGCTGTGGCTGAGGAGGAAGAGGACTCTGTGCCCATTTCACAGATGGGGAAACTGTGGTCAGGAGAGCCAGGGAGGGGTCTGGGGCCAGAGCAGTCCGGGAGGCCCTCGGGTGTCCCAAGTTCCCCCACTGGAACAGGCACCCACTCCCAACACTCATCAGCTATGTGGTGGGTGCTGAGGATGCAGCCATGAGCAAGACAGACCAGGGGAGGTGCCGCCCGGAACTGCCACTCCATCATGGCCATGGGAATGGACCCAGGAGGGAGGCAGGGGCTCCGAGGAGCTGTGGTCAGGGGCCCGCAGAGCAGCTGAGGCAGGAGGGATGGATGGCCGTTCCAGCTCAAGGCCCCCGTGCAAGTAGGTAGTGAGGGTCGCCCACTGGCAGAGGCCCGAGGGTGCCAGGGAGGAAGGCCGGAGGCTGGGAGTAGGCGATGGGGTGTGCGGGCGAGAGCGGTCAGTTCCAGATGCCGTACCCAGGGGAGGCAGAGACGAGAGGATCTGCCGACGGATGGACTCAGGGCTAGAGAAAGAGGTGGTGGGGGTCCGAGGTTTCGGTCTGAGCTCTTGTGAAGCAGGAGGAAGGGCTGTTGTCAGAGTGGCGGGATGGGCAGCTCAGGTGTGAGGGTCCTACGGAGGAACACACAAGGGGTGGACTGATGGGTGGTCTTGCTCGGACGCACCGTGGGCGAGGGTGTGCCGGAGGTGGCTGCTGGGGCCTGGCACCGTTGGCCTTTTTCTCTCCGGCAGCCTGATTGCTGCACGCATCCCAACACCTCGTCTCTGCTCCCTTGCACACACGGCGGCACTCACACTGTCTGCTGGGCACGGGGAGCCCTTGCTGCCTCAGACTCAGCCCTGATTTTTGTGGATCAGAAGTGAAGCCGAGGCACTTCCCTGGTGGCCCAGTGGCTAAGACGAGTCTGTGCTCCCAATGCAGGGGGCCAGGTTTCGATCCTGGGTCAGGAAACGAGATCCCACAGCTGCAACGAAGATGGAAGATCGCATGTGTGACCACTGAGAGCTGGGGCAGCCAGACAAAAGAAGGAAAATAGAAAAGAAAGAAACAAACCCAAGGCCAGTGGGAGGCGGGGTGGCTTGCCCAGAGCCCCGCCTCGGTTAGCCGAGAGAAAAGCTCCCTGCTACCCTGCAGCCCCTCATCTCAGGTGGGAGGTCCGCACCCCTTTTCCAGATGGGCAGCCGGAGTTGGGAGGGGTGGGAACACGCCCCAGGCCTCAGGCAGCACAGGGATTTGGCTGCGGGTGTCGTGTCGGAGGCCAAAGCCGCTGTTTTTCCAGGGCTCACGCCTGCCTCTGGGGCCTGTGGGAATTTTCTCTCCCGAGAGTCCTGAAAGGCCGGAGGGGCGGGAGTGCTGCGCCCAGCTGATGGAGGCGAAAGGGCCACAGGCTTTTTGTGGTTGAATTATCCAAACACTGAATCGCTCTATCCGCCCGGGCGGCTGTGAACGGGCCGGCTTTGTCCAGCCTGAGAACAGCAGGGCGCGGGCCAGACAAAGGCGGGCGCTGACGCGGTCTTTTCCATGGTCCGGCAGAGAAAGGACGGCCTGGGGACAAAGCCTGGTGGAGTCGCGGCGGGCGGCGGGGGGGCTCTGCTTTAGTCACGGTGCGCTGGCAGGAGGGGCGAGGGCCCCCCAGAGCTCCCTGCCAGCCGGCCCTCCCAGGAGTGTCAAGACCAGAGTGTTGTGGCCAGAGACCACCTGCCCACGGCCCTCTCGATCCTGAGGGCTCAAGGTTCGTCCAGAGAAGGCCTGACCGACACCAAGAGACCCCCTCCAGGTCCCCACTGCCGCCACACGCCACCCCCATGGGCCCCAGGGCCGGCCCGCCCATCGCGGACAGAGGAGGGCTGGTCTCACCATGCCCGGGTGGGCAAGGCCTCCGCAGCCCACAGCCAGCAGTGCCTACCTTCCAGCTGCAGCTCTCAGGGGTCGAGTGGCAGCCCAGGGGAGCTGAACCAGGGCCCCCTCGTCCTCCGTGGTCTGGTTTCTGGGCCCAGCTCTGCGTGTCCAGGGAGTGACCACAGGCTAATGCCAGACCTGAGGGGCTTGGTAGGGGGAGGTGTGAGCCACAGGGAAACGCAGGGTGGGGGTGTCCTCAAGAGGAGGAGACCCCGGCGGGGAGCAGGGCAGAGCCAGGGCCTCCTCGGACCCCCTGGCCTCGGTTCCCTGGGGTCTGTCTGAGGATTCAAGGCCACACCCTGGGCCCCAGTGAGAGGGCAGCCCCCTGGCCACCTCTTCTGAGCCCAAGGCCCCGGGGCACAAGGGGGCTTCAGGCTGATGGCAAGAAGCAGTGGGAGCAAGGACGGGGCGTCCCCTTGGGCCAGGCTTCAAGGGACAAAGGAGCCGCAGGGGCAGAGGGAAGGGGCGGTTCTGGGAGGTGGGTCCTCCTGGGCCCCCCGCCACAGCCCCGAGGTCGCAGAAAGGAGCGCACAGTGGTGGGTGGACCAGCTCAACCTGCATTTGAACGCTTTCTCAAGGCTTCTTGAAAGGGAGCTGGGATGAGGGCCCAGTCCCAACCAGGGTGGGCAGTGGGGAGCGCTGCGTTCCACTCAGAACTGCACTTAGTCGAGGGTGGGGACTGGGATGCTGCTGGTGGGCAGCCAGGACCCCTGGGTGAGCTGGAAGGAGGGTGGGGCCTGGAGCCCACAAGAGGACTGTCCTGCTCAGGGGGCATCCAGACACCAGAGCAGCAAGCCCTGGACACCAGGGCCTGACCTGCCAGGCCTGGCACAGACTCCACATGCCACGGCTACACCGCTGAACTGCCCACGGGGTATTACCACGTTTACTGCCATGGAAACTGAGGCTCAGGGGGACTGGGCAGGCCGAGGACTATGGGGGCTCCCCTTGCCGTGTCCGGAGGCTGCCCTGACTAATTCCAACACGCAACTGACCCCCCTGTCTTCCCACGGGCCTGCATCATCCCTGCAGGTAAGGTGGGCTCGCCCCAGCGCTGAGCCCCCTGGGCACCGAGGGGCACAGCGGACGCAGGTGGTGGGCTGCCGGGGAGACCGCTGGGTGTTGGCGTCCTTGTCTCTCAGGCAGGGCAGGGCCCCCTGCCGAGCTGGGAGGTGGAGCCCCCGGCGTCCGCCCAGCCTGCATGGGCCTCTGAGGCCTGCCCCGCCGCCCATCTGGGTCCCATCAGCGTTGCCCTCGGCCAAGAGCGTGTGGCGTCCGTGGGAGTTGGAAAAACAGCCACAGGGGCCCGGCCTGCTGCCGACCGGCCTGGGCACCCCCCTCCAAAGCCGGGAGGGAACATTTCTGATGAAGAAGCAACTCAACTGAGCCGTTTCTCATCAGGTGGGGCCCCGGGGAAGCTGCCCGGCCCCCACCCCGCCCTGGCCACCAGGCTCCGGCCACGGTCTTCCGCCAGGATGTGACTAAAGGCCTGGCCAAGATCCGTGGGCTGCGGGGAGGGCGGCCCGGCAGGCACTCAGAGGGTCAGGAGTGGCTGTGTGTGTGTGTGTGTGTGTGTGTGCATCCACGCCAGTGTGTTTGCGTGTGTGTGTCCACGTGTGTGCGTGGCTCGCACTCAGGTCCTGGCGCCAGGAGGAAGAGGGGTCCTGCGAGGCCTGTCTGGGTTCCAGGCTCCCCCAGACCCTGGAGGCCCCCATCAGACAGCCTGGGGTTCAGGTTTCCGCTTTGTTTGCCGGCCTGCCTTCCCCCTACCTGAGGGGACAGCGTGACGTCTGCAGGAAACAAGGTCTGAAGCAGGCATGGAGAGGATAGGAATCACCCTCTCAACAGTCCAGAACCTTCTGAGACTCAGCCAAGGGCATCAGAGGGACCTTCTATGAGGAGCAAGGAGACTTCCACATGGTCTCTACCACCTCGGACTCAGCAAACCTTTCCCAAAGTCCCACAACAGCCCAGCCAGGCCTTGGGCCCGGGGCCCAGGGCCCAGGGCTAAGGTTCTCAGGGCGATCGGATGCTGCTCCCAGCCCTTGACGACTTACCAGACTCCAGCACCTGCCTCACCAGACTGGGCTGTAGTCCAGGAGGCCTTCACAGAGGAGGGAGTGTTTGAGTTAAACGTATAGAATGAGCACAGGCCGGCTGGGCTGATGGTGGGGCGGAGGTGTGCGGGGTTGCTGAGGGATGTGCCCGAGCCGGGGCACAGACCCCTCGCGAGGCCCACGTGGAAGGTGGGCTCTGCAGTCCTCTGTGCCCGTTCCCCCTCTCCAACCCCAGGCGCCCGGCGTGAAGTGTCTGGTTGGTATTCCCCCTTGCCTGATGCAGGGTGTCCCAGAGCCACCGCCTCTGGGCATGGCGTGGTCAGATGTGTGGTTCCACACACGTGGCAGGGGGTGGGTGGGCAGAGCCTCCTGGGACCAGGAGGCAGCTGGCCCAGCTCCCCCTGCAGGTGGCCGCGTGGGACCCTCCGGGGGCACTCAGCTAAGCCTGGAGGGCCCAAAGCTGCCTGGGAATGGCATCTGAATTGTGGATAATGAGGGCGGAGGGAGCATGAATTCCAGAAAGCTAATGTGTTTGGAGAGAGCAAGTGAGCGGCCCGGAATGCTCGGTCACTGCTGGTCAGAGCCAGGCCCAGCCTTTGTTCCCCGGCCTCTGGGAGCTGGAGTCTGAGGGTCAGGGGTCCTCATCACAGGCGGGTCCCGATCAGGATGGCGGTGGGTCACCCCCAGGTTCCCCCGCCCCCACTCCTGATCACAGGGAAGGTTCAGGTCCAGTGGGACAGGCAGGCAGGGAGACCTCCGGGTGGGTGGCGGTGGGAGTGGGGATTGTCGGGGACGAGGTGACACCTGAAGGCTGAGCTTGAGGACGGGTCTGGCACTGTCCTTGGCTGTGTCTCGGTCCCTTGACCGAGAAGTGCCCCCTTTGGGGACTGGGGCCTGGCTCAGCCTCCTGACAGAAGGGGACTCCCCGGGGGGTTGTTCAGACACAACGCACTCCAAGCTGACTGCCCACCCTGCTCATGGGGGCTCAGAGGTGCCCCCCACTGGGCCTACTGCCGGCTTCCTGGTGGGTCCACACCCTCCAAGCAGACAGGCCAGGGCAGACTCCTGGTGGGCAGAGGCCACTGGCTGGGCCCAGGAACAGGGGGAGGGGAGCTGGGACCCAGCCTTGAACCAAACCTGGGACTGCAGCGCCTGGGGAAACTGAGGCTCGGTGCTCCAGGGAAGGAGGAATGACATGGGGAGGGAAGCATCCTCGTCACCGCAGCTGGAGCCAGGTCAGCACTGAGGTTCGGGGCCGGGCTCCCAAGCAGCGGCTCTGGCATTACATCACCTTCCCAGGAACTGCTAAGCGCCCACTGCCTTGCTCACAGGCAGGCCATCCCCTGGCGTGTCAGTGACAGCTGCCTCCTGCAGCCTCTCGGGGGGCCCTCTCCTCCTGGCTCCAGCTGCCCATCCACCCCCAGCACCACCTCACGAGCTCACCCCATCGCAGGGTGAGCATAAGTAGGGCCACCGAGGTCCAGAGGTTTCCCCAGCTCTTCCAGGTGAGGGAAGGCCGCTTCAGGCGCCCGTGAGCTCCGCACCCTGCCAAGAGGCTGGGAACAACCCTGCAACCTGCTAGGGGTTACAGGTTGTCATCACTTTCCCTGGAACGTGTTCTGCTTCCTCCCGCCCCCCAGGGCTCCCCACCGCCCACAGGATGAGTGGACTTCGGCCTTCTCGCGCTGTTCCTGAACTTGGCCACGACTCTCCCTGCGGTTCCTGCCCCGGGGAGCCTCGCACCATGTTCCTGTTGGGGCCCCGAGCTCTCTCTAGGACTCAGCTTGGGGCCGAGCAACCCCAGTCCTGTGGTGGGCCATTCCCCCTACCCCACCCCCAGCTCCTGGCTTCCATTTGTGCTCGTTCGAGCCATTGATGGCACGAGCCTCTGGGCATCTCGCTCCTCTGGGCTCCCTGAGGATGGAGGGTGCCCTTCTCCTGCGTCCAGCATCCGGCCCCAGAGACCTAGTCTTGGCTGGGGACCAGGCTCTGCTCCGGGAGCTGCACTTTTGGGGACCTGCTGGACCCCGCTGCAAAGCAATGTGGGCCGGACCTAGGGCTGGACAGGACTGGTCTCAGAAGTTCCCTCCAGACGGACGCAGATGCTGTCAAATCCAAGGACGCAAAGGGGCCAGTTAGCGGTCATGGTGCCACGCTCCCCGTCTGCCTCAAGTAACGCCTCCAAGCTTGGAATTATTGTTCCCAAATGTGTACTTACTTGGGTTTGCTTTTGAAAAGGTTGGGATTTAAGTATCACCCGATAACACACACATGCCCGGCTATACCCGCAATTACAGAGCAGCCAGGCCCAGGGTCTGGCGGGTGCCCATGGCTTGCTGAGGAAGTGCCCTGGGCGGCAGGCCACTCTGCCCAGGGAGGGCCCGGTCTGGGCAGTGCCGTATACCCGGGCCATTGCAGGGGGGTGGGCTCCGGGTGCTGCTCCCTAGGGCAGAGGCGGCTTTTCAGGGCACCCTGAGGACAGAGGGGCACCTTGGCAGGCCGTACTCACACAACACGACAGGTAACCGGGAACAGCCACCAGTTCATCGTCCTGTCTGGGCCGGTACGGAGCGGCGGCTCCTGTGATGTTAGGACTCTGGGTCGCTGACACTTGCCATCCTTGGGGCCCTGGGCATGTTTCTTACCCTCAGTTTATCATCCATAAAATAGGATCATATACTTGGCAACAAGTAGAGAGTTGCAAGTATTGCAAGATTTTGCAAGAGACTTGCAAGACTATTGCAAGTAGAGAGAAGGCGTGCAAAGACCAACCCCAGGGCCCACTCGAGGCAACACCCAGAGATCTGGGGGCGGGAGCAGCCGGGAGGGGGCCAGGAAACGGCGAGCCCGGACGTGCACCTCCCTGCACAGGGCCTGGCGCGTCCCGCGCTCGATCACAGTGGTGGTAATGAGATTTATCAGCCGCATTATTGTTCTTGGCCACCTGAAGACCACCGGCGGGAGCGAGGGAGGCAGGCCAGCGTGGGTGTTGGATGCCAGGGAACTCCGCAGGACACAAAAAGGCACGGCTGCAGGCGGGAGGAGGCGGCATCAGGGAGGAGCCCCTGGGGGTGAGACCTGGAGCCTGGGACACGTGGAGCCGCCACCCCTTCCCTCCTGTCTGTAGGACAAGCCCCACGTTCTGCAGCTGCAAAGCCAGGCTGCCCGGGGAAAGGGCCAGGCCCTCAGCGCCAGCTCGCACACTTGCATGAACCACCCTCCACCAGCCTCCCTTTCCAGGCCTCCGTCCCTGCCCTCACCCCCTGGCTGCCTTCTCCCTCTCCAGCCACGCTGCAGGGAGCCTGGAAGGTTTGCGGGGACCTGCTGCTTCCCCTCGAGCTGTGGGACTTTGAGTAAGTTGGTTAATCTCGGTTATTGGTTGGTTAACCTCTGATCTCGGTTTCTTCTGTTTTTTTTTTTTTTTTGATGGAACTTGGAGTGTTCAATTAAAAATTATTTTGTAAAGTGTTAGCTCCTTCAGGGACATGGAGAACTGCAGTACATCTAGGATATTTTGTTTCTTATTTGGATGTTTGCTGATGTCTTTATTCATAGAACATCTTTCTTCATTGTCATTGCTGTTGCTTAGCTGCTCAGCTCTGTCTGACTCTCTGCGACCCCACGAACTACAACACGCCAGGCTTCCCTGTCCTCCACCGTCTCCCGGAGCTCAGACTCCTGTCCACTGAGTCGGTGATGCCATCCAACCGTCTCTGTGGTCCCCTTCTCCTCCTGCCTTCAATCTTTCCCAGCATCAGGGTCTTTTCCAATGAGTCAACTCTTCACATCAGGTGGCCAAAGTATTGGAGTTTCAGCTTCAGCATCAGTCCTTCCAGTGAGCACCCAGGACTGATCTCCTTTAGGATGGACTGGTTTGAACTCCTTGCAGTCCAAGGGACTCTCAAGAGTCTTCTCCAACACCACAGTTCAGAAGAATCAATTCTTTGGTGCTCAGCCTTCTTTATGGTCCAGCTCTCACGTCCATACATGGCTACTGGAAAAACCACAGCTCTGACTATGCTATGCTCAGTTGGTCAGTCATGCGTGACTGTCTGCGCCCCACAGGCTGAAGCAGGCCAGGCTCCGCTGTCCTCCACCGTCTCCCAGAGCTCAGACTTCTGTCCACTGGGTCGATGACCCTCTGACCCTCCGTCCCTCCCATCAGGAAGCTTTCACAAGCCCCTTATGCTCATCCATCTTTCTTCATAAATCCCAATAACAATTGCTCAAGAGAGTAAAAGATGTCATATTATTCCTATAGCAAACACACAATCTTCTGACCCAGATGCACACACAGCAAGTGGGAAATAGTTGAAATTTCATTGGAAAAGAATGTGTTTTCTAATTAGGGTGATGGGTAAATGATGGTAAAGGAATATGCACACGTTATATACACTGGAGGGTTAATATGTGAAGAAGCAGCCCGTCACTTAGCCAGGGATTTCATTGTGACTGCAGCATGTCCGTCTAATAGGAAGAAGCATTTAAACTCTTCTCTGTTAACAACAGTAACGCTGGCCCCCCAGGGCGGGGTGGATGGGGCCCAGCCGAGAGCCAGTAAACACGACTTAGACTGGCCCTGGGGATGGTGCCTGAACCCCGAGACCAGAGCTGGGGCCCCTGACCCCACCTTCCAGGCTCCCCAGGGCCTCCTTGGCCACTTGGGCCAGCTTGTTTAACACATGGCATGTACTGGTCAGCCGGTTGGCTACTGGAGTGCGAGCTGGCCCAGCTCAGGGACGTGGATGAGGGGTCGTCCTGGCCTGGTGTCTGGGTGCCTTCTCCCAGCACCTGGCCAGGGTGGGCCACGCCCCCTCCCAGGGTCGGGAGTGTGGCTGTTTTCCAGCTCCCAGTGCGTGCTGTTGCCTCGTGTCTGTGCAACTCCCGGGAGCAGCCCGACCAGCAGGCAGTGACACACGGGCCTGGGGAGAAGTCAGAGGCCAGCAGTGTGGAGCAGGCAGTCGTGTGACCCTGGGCTCATCATGGCAGTGAGTCAGGGTGGAGAGACTGTCCACTGAGTTCGTTCACCTGTCTGGAGGGCTTTCAGTGACAGTCTGCAGCGGACATCTATCTCTACAAGGAGTGAGAGATGCAAGGGAGGTCTGGCCTGGAGGCGGGCGGTTTCTATGGCCACAGGCCCTGAGAAGACAGGGCTGGCCTGAGCTCAGCAGCTGGGCGGGCCAGGCCTCCCACCTGGAGGGACGTGCCAGCGTGGGGCTGGGCACAGGGACACACAAGAGACAGGCACAGAGCCAGGGCAGCAGGGAGGCCCGTGTTCCTGGCCTGGACGTCACGGGGCTGTGCGGGTGAGAGGCTCCACCTGCCCAGGCCTCAGTCTCCTCATCTTTCACAGACGCGAGACAGCGTGAGACGGGGGGTGGTGGGCATCCCTGACCTGATGGACATGAGCAACCCCGGGAATTGGTGATGGACAGGGAACCCGACGCGCTGCCGTCCATGGGGTCGCAGAGAATCGGACACAACTCAGCGACTGAACAGCTACAACAACGGCGTTAGCCGAGGCCCCGGGACAGCTGCGGTCATCATCCCTGTGGTTCCTGCCTCTCGCCCTTCACCGCGTCCCCAGGGAGCGCGGCTGGCGGGAACGCAGGCTGGGGACGCCCCAGCGGCCTGGCTCAGTCTGAGCCATCCTGGAACAACGGTGGTGGGCTCCGGAGGTCAAGTTTAAGCAGAGGCCTCCCTCGCTTCACTGGCTTCGGCCCGAGAAACCCAAACCCAGAGAAGACGCAGCCCCGGCCCCCACCAGGGCCTTTGTGTCTGGATAGCCTTCCACCCCCTGGGACATCTGTGGCGGCCCCAGAGCGGGGATACGCTCTGAATAGGGTCTCAGGGGGTCTGCATTCAGCAGAGGTTACCCCCTGCCCCGGCCGCCCCCTGCCCAGGGGGCTTCCTTCCATGGGCCCCGCCCCCGGGACCCCGGCTGCCTCCCGCACTCTCTCCCCCGGGTGGTCCCCAGCGCCCACCATCGCCCCTGAGGGATGCCCAGCGGCCTGTGGGTATTGTCCCCCCCACCCCCGGCCACCTGTCCTGTCCTGCTCAGGCGCAATGTCACTACAGCTCTGGCTCATTCACAGGGGCTGAAAGGAGCCCCTTCCAGGCCACCGCCCTCCTCCTCGGCCACATCTGAACTGGGCGGGGGGTGGGGGGCGGGGCAGAGGCAGACAGTCTTTTTTCTGTTCTCTTCTGCACAAGCGGAATTCAGTTAGGAGAGAAGAAACCCAAGCCCCGCCAAACAGTGCTTCAAAAAAAAATCCTTCAGGGAAGAGACATCTTCCCAGATCCTGAGCAAATCAATGCGATCAAGGGTTCCTGTGCGGTTTTTCTCCCCAGCTGCATAGGATGCAGCCAGGGAGTGCTCTCCCACACCCAAGGGAGGCCGGGTGGTGGGGGATTGCCCCCGTTCCCTCCCCACCAACCGTGCCGTGAAGGCAAGACTGTCCTGAGCAGGCAGGTGGCCAGCAGAGCAGGCCAGCTCCACTCATCCCGGTGCCCGCCCCGGGGGCAGGTCACAGGTTTCCAGCTCCACTCATCCCGGTGCCAGCCCCCGGGGCGGGTCACAGGTGTCACTGGACTCTGAGTGGGAAAGTGTCCCCACAAGGCCTGGTCGCCTGCCCCGGCTCCTCCTCTGGGACTTGGCCGCCCCCCAGAGCTGCCACAGGCAGGCAGGGGCAGCCTGGAGCCTGGATGCGGGAAGTCTCGGCAGGTGGCTGGATCCATGGGGCCTGCCTCCCACGATGGCCTCTGTCCCCAGGTCCCTCCCAGGGTGCTCCTAGGGTCTCAGGGAGCCACCGCTCCCAAAGGAGAGTTTGGAGGTGGTTTCACTGTCCCCACGCTTCATGAGGAGCCACCCGCCCGCAGCCCAGGAAGCCGCGCCAGCCTTCCCAGAGCCGCCCTGGTGGACAAGCCCCGCTCCCAGCCCACCTGTAGCCCTTCTCTGGAAGTGGACCGAGGGCCTGTCGAAGTGTCCGTCTCATCTCCAGATGCTCCGTGTCTCCGGAGACTTCCTCTGCCTTAGAGAGCCGACTATTTTCAGAATATCAATATGACACTAGAAGAGAAATCGAACCAGCCTTTTTTTTTTTTTTTTCTCTCAAGAGCCCCCTCGGACCCTAGGAGGAGGCAAAGTCCATCCAGGCCTGAAGTCCTGGGAAGACCATGGAACTCAAGTCCGAGTGTCAGGGCTCTGATCACACCCTCCGCCCCCGCCTGGCTCACTGCAACTCGGCACACCCTGGCTGCTATCACCCGCTCTGGGAAGTGGGCACGCTGGGCCCAACACCCAGAGCACTTGGGGAAGATGGGGCAGTGGTCGCATCGCATCTGGGGAGGCTGCCCCGTGCCCTCCCAGCCTGGAGGCAGAGTGCTGGTCTGAATGCCCGCTACCCAGGTCCCCAGCCCCCAGCCCAGCTCCTCTGCTGTCTTTTCCTCTGGAAGGGGCCCCTTTCGCCCAGACCCCGGGCATTCTGACCAAAGCCAGGCTGTGAGCCCCCCTGAGGGTGGCAGCCCCTCTCTTGTCCCCACTCATGGGCCCCCAGCCCCAGCACAGAACTGGCACATGGAAGGGACTGGGTAAACCTCAGGTCTGGCCCGAGGGCAGCTGAGTGGCCTCGGAAAGAGCAGGGGGCCAGGACCCAGCCGCCCACAGCCCATCGTGCGGATGCCACCGGTCCAGGGGCGCCCAGACGGAAGAGGCAGGAAGTGCCCGGGCATTTCAGCGGGCACCAGCTGATCTTCAGTCCCCTGTGATGTTCGGAACCAGAGGCCGGCTTGGCTACCAGTGCCTCCTCTCACAGATGCTGGGCACTAATTAGCACTAATTAGAATCTGATCGACTCGCCAAGGCAATCTGTCCTGCCGGGGCAGGCGGGGTCCCAGGAGCACGTCTGATCTTGAAGGGAGCTTGGAGCCTTTTCTGCAAAGAGACCCTGTGGGTAGCTTTGGCGGGGGGTGGGGTGGCAGGATGTCTTTGTGCCCTGGTGCTGGCTCTGAGAACCTCGCTGTTGAGGCGATTCTGATCAAATGTGTCCGACGTATTCCCAGGGGAGGTGAGACAATGGCATGCCTTGGAGAGATGGGCGAGGAGGGGCAGCAGCAAGGCCGGCCAAGTGTCATCTCCAGCATTTTGTGCAGAGGCAACCACGGGGCTTCACCGGCCAGGGTTGCCATGAGAACAGACCAGATGGAAGGGGCAGGTGGGCACCCTGAATCTTCCATCCCTCCCTCCCTCCCCCCAGGAGGACACTTGCCTGTGCCCTTGCGAGGACTTGGCAGAAAGAGGTCCCTGGAAGCCTGGTCGTGGCAGAAGGCAAGTGGCCAGGTGTGGGTGTGGCTTAGAAATCCTGCGGGGCACTGTGACATGTGATTGACATGTGGGCGTGGCTTAGAAATCCTGCGGGGCACTGTGACACGTGATTGACAGGCATGAGCCCACCCAACCTCCACTACAGTGAAGGAAGGGGCCTCGCTTCTGGAACATTCCTCTTGCTCTTTCCTTTAAAGACACTTTATTGAGGTACAATCATGGGACAATTAACTGCAGATGTGTAAAGTCGACAGTTGGGTAAGTTTGGACACAGGTATCCACCCCTGAAACCACTACCACAAAATCAGGGTCATGAAGAAATCTGAGTCTCTTTGTAATCAGTCCTCCCCCTCCTCCTCTCACCCCACCCTGGCCCCAGGCCCCCCCCGATCTGCCTTCTGCCACTATAAATTAGCCAGTATTTCTTGGACTTTTAGACCAACAGAACCAGAGGAACTTCTCTCTTTGCCTGTGTTCATACACTCCTTATAACAATTTCGAGATTCCTCTATGTTGTAGAGCCAGTTGACAGTGAGCTCCTTTCTATTCCTCAGTGTCTAGGCCATTGTCTGCTTTTCCATTCACCGGCTGATAGACACTTAGGTTGTGTCCATTCGGGATGACGAACAAGGCTGCTGTGAATATTCATATGCGGATCTCCACATGGAGCTGTGTTTACATTCCCCTTGGGTAAACACAAGAGTGGAGTGGCTGCACTTTTAACTTTCTATGACACGACCAAACTGTTTCCCGAAGTGCTTCTGCCCTTTTACATTCATGGCTACCACGAGTGGGTGAGAGTTCCAGCTCCTTCGCATCCTTGACAACACTTGCTGTGATCGGTCTCCCCAGTTTTAGCCGTTCAAATAGATGTATGGGGCACCTCGCTGGGATTTTACTCTGCATTTCCCGAATAAGCATCTTCCCTAAGGAGCAATAACTCCAGAAAGAATGAAGAGATGGAGCCAAAGTAAAAACAACACCCAGTTGTGGATGTGACTGGAGATGGAAGTAAAGTCCGATGCTGTAAAGAACCATATTGCATAGGAACCTGGAATGTTAGGTCCATGAATCAAGGTAAATTGGAAGTGGTCAAACAGGAGATGGCAAGAGTGAATGTCGACATTCTAGGAATCAGCAAACTAAAATGGACTGGAATGGGTGAATTGAACTCAGATGACCATTATATCTACTACTGTGGGCAAGAATCCCTTAGAAGAAATGGAGTAGCCATCATAGTCAACAAAAGAGTCTGAAATGTAGTACTTGCATGTAATCTCAAAAATGACAGAATGGTCTCTTCATTTCCAAGGCAAAGCATTTAATATTACAGTAATCCAAGTCTAAGCCCTGACCAGTAATGCTGAAGAAGCTGAAGTTCAACGGTTCTATGAAGACCTACAAGACTTTCTAGAAATAACACCCAAAAAAGATGTTCTTTTCATTATAGGGGACTGGAATGCAAAAGTAGGAAGTCAAGAGATACGTGGAGTAACAGGCAAATGTGGCCTTGGAGTACAATATGAAGCAGGGCAAAGGCTAATGGAGTTTTGTCAAGAGAATGCACTGGTCATAGCAAACACCCTCTTCCAACAACACAAGAGAAGTTTTACACATGGACATCACCGGATGGCCAACAGCGAAATCAGATTGATTATGTTCTTTGCAGCCAAAGATGGAGAAGCTCTATACAGTCAGAAAAACAAGACCAGGAGTGGACTGTGGCTCAGATCATGAACTCCTCATTGCCAAATTCAGACTTAAATTGAAGAAAGTGAGGAAAACCACTAGACCATTCAGGTATGACCTAAATCAAATCCCTTACAATTATACAGTGGAAGTGACAAATAGATTCAAGGGACTAGATCTGATAAAGTGCCTGAAGAACCATGGATGGAGGTTCATGACATTGTACAGGAGGCAGGGATCAAGACCATCTCCAAGAAAAAGAAATGCAAAAAGGCAAAACGGTTGTCTGAGGAGGCCTTACAAACAGCTGAGAAAAGAAGAGAAGCGAAAGGGAAAGGAGAAAAGGAAAGATATACCCAACTAAATGCAGAGTTCCAAAGAATAGCAAGGAGAGATAAAAAAGCCTTCCTCAGTGATCAATGCAAAGAAATAGAGGAAAACAACAGAATGGGAAAGACTAGAGATCTCTTCAAGAAAATTAGAGATACAAAGGGAAGATTTCATGCAAAGATGAGCACAATAAGGGACTGAAATGGTATGGACCTAACAGAAGCAGAAGATATTAAGAAGAGGTGGCAAAAATACACAGAAGAACTGTACAAAAAAGATCTTCACGACCCAGATAACCACGATGGTGTGATGACTCACCTAGAGCCAGACATCCTGGAATGCAAAGTCAAGTGGGCCTTAGGAAGCATCACTATGAACAAAGCTAGTGGAGGTGATGGAATTCCAGTTGAGCTATTTCAAATCCTAAAAGATGATGCTATGAAAGTGCTGCACTCAATATGCCAGCAAATTTGTAAAACTCAGCAGTGGCCACAGGACTGGAAAGGTCAGTTTTCATTCCAATCCCAAAGAAAGGCAATGCCAAAGAATGCTCAAACTACTGCACAATTGCACTCATATCACACATTAGCAAAGTAATGCTCAAAATTCTCCAGGTCAGGCTTCTACAGTATGTGAACCATGTCAAGCTGGATTTAGAAAAGGGTTAGAAAAAAAGCAAAGTGAAGTCACTCAGTCGCTCAGTCGTGTCTGACTCTTTGCGACCCCATGGACTGACTGTAGCCTACCACGCTCCTCCGTCCATGGGATTTTCCAGGAAAGAGTACTGGAGTGGGTTGCCATTTCCTTCTCCAGAGGATCTTCCCGACCCAGGGATCAAACCCAGGTCTCCTGTATTGTAGGCAGATGCTTTACCATCTGAGCCACCAGGGAAGTCTGCTGCTGCTGCTAAGTTGCTTCAGTAACATCCAACTCTGTGTCTACCAGATATCAAATTGGCAACATCTGTTGGATCATCGAAAATGCAAAAGAGTTCCAGAAAAACATCTACTTCTGCTTTATTGACTATGCCAAACCCTTTGACTGTATGGATCACGACAAACTGTGGAAAATTCTTCAAGAGATGCGAATACCAGACCACCTGACCTGCCTCCTGAGAAATCTGTATGCAGGTCAAGAAGCAACAGTTAGAACTGGACATGGAACAACAGACTGGTTCCAAATCGGGAAAGGAGTATGTCAAGGCTGTATACTGTCACCCTGCTTATTTAATTTATATGCAGAGTACATCATGAGAAATGCTGGGCTGGGTGAAGCACAAGCTGGAATCAAGATTGCCGGGAGAAATATCAATAACCTCAGATATGCAGATGACACCACCCTTATGGAAGAAAGCAAAGAAGAACTAAAGAGCCTTTTGATGAAAGTGAAAGAGGAGAGTGAAGAAGTTGGCTTAAAACTCAACATTCAGAAAACTAAGATCATGGCATCCAGTTCCATCACTTCATGACAAATAGATGGGTAAACAGTGGAACCAGTGACAGACTTTATTTTTTGGGGCTCCAAAATCACTGCCGACGATGACTGCAGCCACGAAGTTGAAAGACACTTGCTCCTTGGAAGAAAAACTAAGACCAATCTAGACAGCAAATTAAAAAGCAAAGATATTACTTTGCCAACAAAGGTCCGTCTAGTCAAAGCTAATGGTTTTTCCAGTAGTCATGGATGGATGTGAGAGTTGGACTATAAAGAAAGCTGAGCACCAAAGAATTGATGCTTTTGAATTGTGGTGTTGGAGAATACTCTTGAGAGTCCTTTGGACTGCAAGGAGATCCAACCAGTCAATCCTAAAGGAAATCAGTTCTGAATATTCATTGGAAGGACTGATTCTGAAGCTGAGACCCCAATACTTTGGCCACCTGATGCAGAGAACGGACTCATTGGAAAAGAACCTGATGCTGGGAAAGATTGAAGGTGGGGGGAGAAGGGGACAACAGAGGATGAGATGGTTGGATGGCATCACCGACTCAATGGACATGAGTTTGAGAAAGCTCCGGGTGTTGGTGAGGGACAGGGAGGCCTGGTGTGCTGCAGTCCATGGGCTCACAAAGAGTCGGACAGGACTGAGCGACTGAACTGAACTGAACTGAATGAGCAAGACTGGCCTTTCCAGGCGGCTCATTGAAAGACTCTACCTGGCCGTGCAGGGGACGCCAGAGATGCGGGTTAACAGTGGGGCTTCCCAGGTGCTACGGTGATAAAAATCCACCTGCAAATGCAGGAAACGTGGGTTCAGTCCCTGGGTCAGGAAGATCGTCTGGAGAAGGCAATGGGAACCCACTGCAGTTTTCTTGCCCGGGAAATCCCATGGACGAGGGAGCCTGGTGGGCTGCAGTCCATGGGGTTGCATAAGAGTTGGATGAGACTTGGTGGCTAAACAATAGCAGCAAACAACAGCCACGAGCAGTTGCTTTACAAGGCTGCTGGTTTCTGCTGTGCAGCAGGATGGGTCAGCTATGTGTGTACCCACATCCCCTCTGTCTTGGATTTCCGTCCCGTCTAGGTCACCACAGAGCCCTGAGTAGAGTTCCCTTTGCTATATAGTTGGTTCTCATTAGTTACGTTTTATATATAGTAGTTATTTATGTTAATCCCAGTCTTCCAATTCATCCCGCCCCATGCCCCCCTTGGTAATCATAAGCTTGTTTCTACAATGGAAGAGCCGAATTTTTATAAAGTCAAATCTATCAGTTTGTCTCTTGGTGAATAATGCTTTTGGTGTCGTACCTAAAAAATATTTATCTATCCCAAGATCATAAAGATCTTCTAAAGTTTATGGTTTAGGCTTTTCAATCACGTTCTAAAGGGATTCAAATTTTTTCCAGTGTCCTTAACTTCTTTGTTAGCCCCGTGTTTCCTGATGGTATTACTTTTCCTCTGCATGGAGCGTGTTAACATGGCGTGTGGCTCAAGTGTGTTCCTGATAAATTTTTTTCCTGCTTTTGTATGTTTGAAAATGTTATTATTTCACTTTTGCTTTTGAAAGCTATTTCGCTTGGTGTGTATTTGCTGACATTATCTTCTGAAAGATTTCTTTGTTTTAGAGACAAGTATAGGTGGATGGTTTTCTAGTATTTTAAAGGTGTTGCTTCAAGGTCTTCTCACTTGCATTGTTTCTGATAAGAAGTCTGCTGTCGTTCTAATTTTCTCCATCTCTATGTAATATTTCTTATTATCTGGCCGCTTTGTAAGACTTTTATCCTGAGCACTGTCTTTGAGCAATTTGGTTATAGTGTGTCTTGTTTTCCTTTATACCTATTGTGCTTGGAGTTTGTTGAGCCCTTGGATCTATGGGCTTTCATCCTTTTGGCAAGTTTTTGGCCATTATTTCTTCAAATATGTTTCCTGTTTCCTGCCTCCTCACCTTCAGGGACTCTAATTACACATAGACTAGGCTGCTAGAAGCTGACCCCCAACCCAGCGATGCCCTTTTCGTCAGGGTCTTCTTTTTCCTCTGCGTGTTTCATCGTGGGTGGTATCTATTGCTATGTCTTCAAGTTCGTTCACCTCTCCTCTAGTAGCTAACTTTCTGTTAATTCCATCCACTGTATTTTTTAATCTTGTGCATTTCAGTTTTTCATGAAGTTTGATCTGGGCCATTTTTATCCTCTATATGTCCATTATCTGAGCTAGGGGGAGAATACAGTTAAGATGCCCTTCTCCACTAGATTCTGACATCTGTGTCTGTCTGTGTGTGTTGGTTGCTTAGTTGTAGCCAACTCTTTGTGATCCCATGGACTGTAGCCCACCAGGCTACTCTATCCATGGGATTTCCCAGGCAAGAATACTGGAGTGGGTTGCCATTTCCTTCTCCAGGGGATCTTATGACCCAGGAATCGAACCCGGGTCTCTTGCATTGCAGGCAGATTCTTTACTATCTGAGCTATAGGGAAGTCCCAACACCTATGTCTATTCTGGGTCAATTTTGATGGATTATTTCCTCATTATAGATCACACTTCCTGCTTCTTTGACTGCCTCATAATCTTTGGTGGAATGCTTGACATTTGTAAAAATTTACCTTTGGGGGCATTAGCTAATACTGTATCTCCATGAACATTCCTGAACTGTGACCTAGAATGCAGATGGTTACTTTGACTAAGTGTGATCCTTTGGGGTCTTGCTTTCATGATATATTAGGCAGGTATGGGGAAAGATTCAGCCAAGGGACAATTATCTTCCACCACTTTTCCAAGTCCTCTGTGCTCTTCCCCCAGATGTCTCACTCACTAGAATTATGATTTTTTCCAGCCTAGCTGGTGGGAACAAGCGTTGGTCTCGGCCCTCTGGAGCACTGGGCACTATCTCCTTTAATCCGCTAGGATGATTCTCTCACAGGCCTCGAGCAGGGTCCTCACACACAGGCAGGGACCAGTCCTTTGGGGAACACTTCAGGGGCATCCTATGGACGTCTCCGGAGCTGTCCCTGTGCAGCTCTCTCTTCTCTGAAACAAAGCCTGTCAACTCGAGCACCTTGGTCCTCCTGAGCGCTCAGCTCCATATTTGGAGTCATCTTTGGAGTCACTCAGGGTGATTCCGAGGGTCTTCCTGGGGCCCCTTCCCTGTGCTGTGGCCTGAGGACCCTCAACGCAGCACACTGGGCATATTGTAGAGCTCACCTTGTTTGCTGCCTCTCAGGGGTCACTTCATTTCCTTGCGTTGCCTGATGTCAGGTGTCTTGAAAACTGGTCTTTAATATATTCTGTCTGGTTCTTTTGGTTGTTCCAGTTCAGTTCAGTCGCTCAGTAGTGTCTGACTCTCCGCGACCCCATGGACTGCAGCACTCCAGGCCTCCCTGTCCATCACCAGGGCTCCCGGAGCCTATTCAAACTCATGTCCACTGAGTCGGTGATGCCATCCAACCATCTCATCCTCTGTCGTCCCCTTCTCCTCCCACCTTCAATCTTTCCCAGCATCAGGGTCTTTTCCAATGAGTCAGTTCTTCGCATCAGGTGGCCAAAGTACTGGAGTCTCAGCTTCAGCATCAGACCTTCCAATGTACATTCAGGACTGATTTCCTTTAGGGTGGACTGGTTGGATCTCCTTGCAGTCCAAGGGACTCTCAAGAGTCTTCTCCAGCACCACAGTTCACAAGCATCGATTCTTTGGCGCTCAGCTTTCTTTATTGCTTGTTTCATGTGGTGGTAAAAATAGCCTGTTACTTCATCTTGACCAGAAACAGAAGCACTCTCTCTTTTTAAACCAAGTATTGGCTGCCTTCCCCTTGCTGGGTGTGTGACCCTGGAACACTGGACAAAGCACCAGCTCTCTCCTGACTACGAGTCCTCACCACACCTCCCAAAAGATAGCAAGTTTGGCGGGGGTAGGGGTGGCGAAGAGAAGTGGCAGAAGGTACAGACAGAGGTTTCAGCAGAAAGAGAGTGAAATGTGATTTGATGCAAGTTGTCAGGTGTCTGGCTGGTCAGGGAAGAACACGTTACCTGGACGCAGACGAGCTGGCCTCCTGGTCAGTAAGGATGCTCAGGGCCTCTGCTGCTTCAGATAGAAGAAACCTGGTGTTCGCTGAGAGGGGCTGGAACCCTGAACTCTGGTTCCGGTTGGTGATCAGGGAACGGTTTTCTCCTGAGTTGGAGAAAAAGACTGATGCCCCAGCAAGGAAGGTCTGTGGTGTGACGGGTCAGGGAGAAGGGTGTGATCCAATGTACCCAGAAGAGGGCAAAACAAAATAACAGCCATGGAGGAGTGTATTGTAGTTCAGGGCACATCTACAGAATTAGTGACAACAGCCAGTTCTCACCACCCTGTCTTTGAGAAGTCCCTGTGCCTTTGTGCTTTGGGCCCTTCCCATTGGTCATCTGGTTGGGTTCATGCAGTGCCCAGGGGGACCTCCTTACACATTTCCACTTGGGCAGCAGTTACTGAGGCTGGTGCTTGTCCCGTAAAGTGGCACAGGAGAGCAACACGGCCCTTGGAATTGGGAGTAAAAGGTGATGCAAACCGCATCCTGCCCCTGGGCAGGGTCCTTGGCTGTGCTGTGAGATGCTAGGCAAGATCGCGTGACAGGAAAGGGCTGCCAGTGCCGGCTCTCTGGGGTCACGTCCGAGACCAGGGCCATGGCGAGCTATCAGCAAAGCCAAGGGCCCCTGGCTCCCTAAACGACTCATGCATGTGTGCAAGTGCACGTGTGGGGTGTGCATGTGTGCACACGTGTGCGTGTGCATGTGAGTGTGCATAGTGTGTGTGTGTGTGTGTGCGCGCACGCGCGTGCATGGTAGAAACTCCCAGAGGTCTGAGTCCAAGTCTGAAACTGGAGCCGCTGAATCTCCCAGCCAATAACTGTCACAAGAATGTGGCAGCCGGGTTTGAGCTCCAGCTAATCTGGCTTTGATGCTGACCCACGGAGCGTCCAGGGCGCTGGGGTCAGGACCACCTGCTCTGGCCCTGGAGAGACACTGAGTGGACTCGAGCCCACCCAACCTGACTTGAAGCCACTTGAAGGCTGGCAGGTGGGGGCCTCCCTGGGACCACGGAGAACCTACCCCAGCACCTCCCTGTTGGGATGCCTCGTTCTGAGAACGGGGCCAAGGGCCTTCCTTGTGCCATTCACTTGGTGGACAAGTCCCAGGCACCTGTTGTGTGCCAGGGCTGTTCTGGGCATGGGGTAGAGAGGAGGAAGCCTTGCCCTCAGGAACCCGGGAATGTGTGACCCAGCCCTGGGCCCATGGGTGGCCGCACGCGGAGCGGGGAGGCAGGGCTACTGTGGGGAAGGGCCTGAGCGTCAGGCTCACTGAGAAGGGGACATTTTAGCCAAGACCAGGAGAAGGGGCTCCCGGGGCTCAGGGGCGAAGAACCCACTTGCCAACATAGGAGAGACGAGACACGCGGTTCATCCCTGGGTCGGGAAGATCCCCTGCGGGAGGAAACAAGAACCCACTCTGGTATTCTTGCCTGGAGAATCCCACGGGCAGGGGAGCCTGGCGGGGTCGGAGAAGACTAAGCGCCAGAGCACACAAGGGGAAAGGGAGGGGGCAAGCCAGGCAGATGGCTGCGGGAGGGGTGCTCGGGAAGGGCCAGGCCTGCTTGGGTGCAGAGGAGCTAGAGGGTGGCCGGTCAGAGCAGGCAGCCCCGCAGACCCCCGAGATGCTTGGCCCTGCTCTGGACAAGAGCAGAGTCTGTGGGGGCTTTCGGCAGAAAAATGACCTAAGCAGGCAAACCCCCAGCACCCTGGGGAACAACGGGGGGTCTGTGGAGGCTTAGACAGCAGCGCTGGGACGTGTGATGGCGAGTCTGCGGCCGTCAGATTACGGCTGCAATTTAAAGCTTTGAAACTGGCCAGGATTCCAGGCGTAAGTGGATGCCGAGGAGAGAACTCCGCCATCCGCACCCTGGAGAAGGACGGGCTTTGTGGGATGGTGGAGGGGGACAAGGCAGCCAAGGGGGTGGCTGGCAGCCGTGGGCAGGGATGGGGAGAAAGGGCCAGGGTGCCCGCCGGGGCCACGGCCGCGCCCGCAGAGCTCTGCGTGCCCGTCACCCGCTGACGGACGTGAAGGTCCTCTGGTTGCTGCTGTGTGCAGAGCTCGTGAGGGAAGACCCTGAGCTGGGGGCCAGGGGGTCCACAGGGCGGAATCTGGAACAAGGGGCGCCAGGGGCATGGGTGTGACCCGTGGGCAGCGGTACTCAGGCGCTGGGGACAGGGTCACGCGGGCACTGCCCAGCTGCGTGGCCAATGCTTCCCCAGGGAAGAGAGCAGGTGGGGGATCTAGCCGGGGTTGGGGTTATGCCCGAGAAGAAGAGCTCCCTGTGGGAGGGGGGTCGCGTGCTGCATGTGCGGCGCTGATGGAAATGAAGGACGCCCTGAGCCGACTGTGGAGGGAGTTCGTGGAAGGGTCCGGTGGGGAGGGGGGCGGCGGGAGGAGGATGCGAGGAGCAGGCGGGGTGCCATGGCTTGGAGGCATCTGGAACCAGAGGCGGCTGTTGGCAGGGACAAGTTCCAGGCCGTGCCCACGGGAGGCGGAGGCTTAGCGGGTCCCTGATGTCCCTCTCTGAGCCTCAGCTTCCTCATCTGTAAAATGGAACTAATGACGGCACCGCCCCAGAGACTGCTAAGGGGCTCAGCCTGGTGTGAGCCTCTTGTCCGCAGGAGGGGGGCGCCAGACGTGTGCCAGCTCCCATCCGCACGGTCACGGGGAGGAGGGCACCAAGGACATGGGCCAGGGCAGTCTCTGGAGGGGAGGTGCCCAGGCACAGCCGTGGAAGTCACGGGAGTCAGAGTGAGCCAGGGGCTGCGGGAGGGAGGGAGACGCAGGGGCAGCCCCCGGGGGCGTCTGGGGGCCAGGCTCCCGTGCCCAGGGCCGCAGCCTCCTCCTCCCCGCAGGGCCGTCCCCCAGAGGGCAGTACAGGCTTGCCTCTGGGCCACACGCCACCTCCCCGGGGCTGGGAAGCCGGCGGTGCCCGGAGGCCCTCCACCTGCCTGGCTTGGGTCCTGCCCTGAAAGCTGTCCTCCTCCTCTCCCCGGATAGGGAAAGCATTTGGGCCCAGGGTGACCCTCAGCTGTGGTGTGCGCGCCGTCTCACGGGGCCTTCAGAGCAGACCCCGGAGGTCGGGACTACTGTCCCGCCGTTGGTTTCACAGAGAAGGAAACTGACGCCCCGAGAGGTGGGCCGACTTTCCCAAGGCCACCCAGCCAGGAAGGAGGGGCTGGCATCCACCTCAGGGAGCGGGGACCCCAGTCCTTCCGCAATGCTGTGGGCGTGCATAGGCTTCCTGGTACCCTCGACAGGGCCCCCGTCCTCCCCGCATCCACCAGCTTGTCCCTTCCCTGGCCAATCACCAGCGGCTGTCTTGTAACTGGCGTCGGCTTCAGGAGGGCAGGGACCCGGCCTGCACAGGGCACTCGTGACTGCCGTCGACCGCACGTGGGCACAGGAGAAGGGCAGCCCACTCTGGGCCCCCGGGCTCCACTTCCCTCACAGGCAGTCTCGCTTTGACTGACAGCTGCTACATGGCACCTCAGGCCGGAGGCCGGATTCGCAGGGATCCACGGGAGAGTGCCGCTCACACGCCTTCTTGAGCCCAGGCGCTCGTCCCTCTAAGCGCAGCCCCTGGTGAGGGGCCAGGCTCACAGGTGGCTGGGGATGGCTGGGGTGCCCTGGACCCCACACCAAGTCTGTGAGATCCCCCAGGACCTGCCCCTTCCCTGGGTCTCGCTTGCCCCCTCCACCCTCTAACTGCAGCCAGCTCTGCGCTCTGTGGGGGGGCAAGGAATGAGTGCACCCAGCACCAAGGGCAAAGGGGGGGACCCCAGAAAGAAGCAGAAGAAAACAAAGCAATCAAGAGAAGGGGGAAGCGGGGAGGAAGTAGCTGGAAAGACCGAGAACGCAGGGAGGAGAGAGGCGAGGAACAGCTGAGGGACTCAGTAGCTGGGCTCTGGAGCAGATTTATTATTTACAGGATCTTAATTGCTGGGAACAGATTGCAGCTGGAAACCCTCTAGGTGCCAGCTCAATGCCTCAAAGAAAAGTCTCTCCGCGTAGGACCTGGGGAACCAAGGCCCCACCTAAACACCTTCCGAGGTGTGCAATCTCTGTGACTCAAGGACCTCACAATCAGACACCAAAGTTGTGAAACCCGAATCCTTGTGAGGCTACCGAACTGTCTCCTGGGCCTGATGGCGGTGGAATGTTGACTTTCTGAGCGTGAGTCATCGGCAGCCGTACCTAGGAAAATGCCCAAGTCACCCCAATTACGGCATTATCAATCGTGCCATCGCTCTGCAACCCAACCCAGTGAAACTGGAGGAAATGCCAGCTGGGTATGGCCGGAAGGAATCCAGCCCTTGGCTAAGGCTGCCCCCGCTGGCAGCAGCCTCCACGGCCATGCCAAGCCACAACCCCTGTGTGGTCGCGGTGTGCAAAGGTGCTGGCCCCATTTCACAGCCATGGAGACTGAGGCCCGCCAGGGCCCAGGCCACTCCTGCCGCTCCAACCTACAGCAGGGAACCTTGAAAGAGGAACCTGGAAGGGGCAGGGGCCTCGGGTGTCCGAGGGTGGGGTGGGGGTGTGTGTGCTCTGGGCTGCCGTCTTGGCACCAGCCCGGTGGCCCATCGCGGGGTGTCTATCCTGTGCGGGCAGGTGCCGGTGGCAGTCCTTGCCTGATCCCAACCTCTGCAAAGCAGGCGCTGCTACCTCTGTGTCACAGATGGTGAGCCTAGGGCCTAAGGAGCTTGTCACGGCCCAGGGTCACTAGCTCACGAGCAGCGGGCCTCGACCAGCCCTACCTGACCCCACATCCACGCTGCCCCCTGACACGAAGGTGAGCTAGCTGAGCGAAGGGACGGGCCCTGCTTCAGGGGGTCCGTCTCAGCGCCCTGCATGTGGCCACGTGCACAGTTGACCATCACCAGAGACGGGCGCTGGGCACCCTGACTGCCTCCTGCCTCCGCCACCGGGCCTGGCTGCGGAGCGCGGGGAGGCGGACGACCTGGCCCACCCACGAGCCGGGAGCGCTGCGTGCCCTTAATCAGTAAGATATGTTTCTGGAATAAAAACCGCATCAGCATTTTTATTTTCAAGTTCAGACAAGGAATCTTTTTTTTCTTCCCAGTTTTCCCTTCACACAGGTGAAGCTAATCCTCTTGCTTTGGCTGACTGGTCTTCAGCCTTCGAAGGCACGCCGAGAAGCAGAGTCAATGATAAGAGCACGGCGGCGGGGGTCGGGTGGTCTTCTCGTCTTCCTCGTCGGGTCTCGGGAAGACCACCGCCTGCGATCACCACGTGAAACGTTCAAGAGATGGCAGACCTGGAGCATGCAGGGCAAGGGCTGAGGGTGGCTCTGGGCCTGCCCGGGGTTAACCAGCAGGTTCTCAGCCCTCTGCCCCCCAGGGCGGGCGCGGTGGATGTGCGCTGCCAGACTGGGAGTGGGAAGGGGGAAAGCTCGAAAGAGCCCGGCCGTGGGGGAAAGATGGATGTTAAAAAGCAGAGATGAACCCGGCCAGGGAGGGGGGTTGGTGAGGAGGGGAGGCGGGCACATTCCGGGGCCCAGGTGTGGGCCGGAGAGCCAGGGAAACCACTCACAAGGAAAACGAAGATCAGGACGGAGCCTCTCTTTCCAGAGTGGGGAGGCTTACCCGTGGTTCCCGCGTAAATGTTGGAATTGGCAGTCCCCCGCCCCTTCACACTGAGTGATTGTCAGGGTATATCGAAATGAACAGTCTCCACTCCTGGAACTGAACCTTTAATGAAAAAGGGCGCAGGAGGAGGGAGGCAAACTCGACTCAGTCATTGTGTAGGGAGAAGGAAATGGAGACCCAATCCAGTATTCTTGTCTAGAGAGTCCCATGGACAGGGGAGCCTGGTGGGCTGCTGTCCATGGGGTTGCACAGAGACACGACTGAAGCAACTTAGCATGCACTGGAGAAAGAAATGGCAACCCACTCCAGTATTCTTGCCTGGAGAATCTCAGGGACAGAGGAGCCTGGTGGGCTGCCGTCTATGGGGTCGCACAGAGTTGGACACGGCAGAAGTGACTTAGCAGCAGCAGCTTGTAGGGAGCAGAGCCCCAAAACCTGCCCTGAGTGGGGAACAGCCAGGTGAAGACAAGGCCTGCAGGCAGAGCCAACAGCGTGTCTTCCCCCAGAGAAGAGTCAGAGTGAGCCTTCACCGTGGGTCTGATCCGGGCCCTGCTGGGTGTCTGCCCGCCCTGCCCGCTCAGTGCCAGGTGACATCCATGCTGCCTGTGACAACCTGTGCTCCCAGGCATCCCCAAATGTCCCCGGTGGGGGTACCGGCATTGCCAGTCGAGAACTAGTGGGTCAGGTGAACTAGAAGTCAGGTGTGTGCACACTCCCATGTGTTTGTGTGGAGGGGTGCACAGAATGGGGAAGCCTTAGAAATGAGGCTGTGAGGAGGCGGGCTCAAACTGCCTTCATAGTCATTCTGGGGAATAAGCCACACTCTGGGGTAGGGGATGATGGGACAGACTGATGCTCCAGAAAGACCACCCTGGCTGCCAGGTGCGGTGTGCGTTAGAGGCTTTGAGAGCGAAGACAGAGGTTTAGGATTCTCCTTGTGGAAAGATCAATCATACATTTCCTTAATAGACACAGGACTATGTTGGATTTTCTATTTCTTTTTGTGTCCATTTCGATAATTCATGTCTGTAAACAGAAATAATTTGCTTTCTTCAATTATTTTTTGCATAAAGTTGTTTGGCATCCGGTCCCATCACTTCATGGCAAATAGATGGGGAAACAGTGAACACAGTGGCTGACTTTATTTTTCTGGGCTCCAAAATCACTGCAGATGGTGACTGCGGCCATGAAATTAAAAGACACTCCTTGGAAGGAAAGTTATGACCAACCTAGATGGCATACTGAAAAGCAGAGACATTACTTTGTCAACAAAGGTTCATCTAGTCAAGGTTATGGTTTTTCCAGTGGTCATGTATGGATCTGAGAGTTGGACTATAAAGAAAACTGAGCCCTGAAGAATTGATGCTTTTGAACTGTGGTATTAGAAAAGGCTCTTGAGAGTCCCTTGGACTGCAAGGAGATCCAACCAGTCCATCCTAAAGGAGATCAGTCCTGGGTGTTCATTGGAAGGACTGATGCTAAAGCTGAAACTTCAGTACTTTGACCACCTGATTGAAAGAGCTGACTCATTTGAAAAGACTCTGAAGCTGGGAACGAATGAAGGCAGGAGGAGAAGGGGATAACAGAGGATGAGATGGTTGGATGGCATCACTGACTCGATGGACATGGGTTTGGGTGGACTCTGGGAGTTGGTGATGGACAGGGAGGCTTGGCGTACTGCAGTTCATGGGGTTGCAGAGAGCCGGACACGACTGAGCAACTGAACTGAACTGAAAGTTGTTCGGGTCTCCCTCACACTCCCTGGTTTTCCTTTTAGTGTCTGGAGGATTTGTAGCGATGTCGCTTCTTTCTTGCTGATATTGACAGCTTGGGTGTTTTTTAAATCTTGTGCGTGCTCACTGGAGATTTGTGAACTTTATGGATCCTTTAAAAGGACTAGCTTTTGGTTTCACTGATGTTCTCTACTGTGTGTCCATTTCCTCTTTTATCGGTTTTATTCCCTTCTTTCAACTTTGTTTCATTAGCTCTTCTTTCTCCAGTTTGAACAACACAGACTTGAACGGGGTGGGTCCATTCAGACTCAGATCTTTTCCCCCACACTACAGCCTGACGCGATCCTCCACTGGCTGTGTCTACAGAGGCAGGACCTGGGCCGACAAGGGGACTTGAGCGCCCATGGACTTTGGTGCCTGAGGTGGGCCTGGAACCGACTCCCACGGTCACCAACAGCCGACTGCATGCTGCTTTTCTTATCATTTAAACATTTAAAGTCCATTTCATAATCTCTTCTTTCACCCACAGGCTGTTTAGTAACGTGCTTTTAAATTTCCAAATACTGAGATATTTTCCAGGTATCTTTTTTTTTTCCCCCATGGATTTTAGTTTAGTTCTGCTGTAGCCAAAGTTTTATTCTGTATGTGAAATCGTAATACTCTGTATGATTTCAAGCATACAAATATTACATTAGGATAAAATTCTGTGAATAGAATAAAATATAAATGCAGATTCCAGATGAAAGTAAAAATAGTATTTTCAAATATTGAAAGCAAGTTCACTTTTAAAATGGATTATGTTCGGAACCACATTTTTCTATATTTCAGTTCTACTAAAATCATTTAAAGGTCTGATGCTAACAGTTCTCTTTAAAGCATCTCTGCTGTCTGTTGCAAATTATATCACTTAGAACTATAAAGATTTAAGATGAAAAAGAGATCAACTTGAAATGTTGGTGTAGATTTTTCCAAAGTTCTTTTAGTGAAACATGAACAAAAAGTTTGAAGACGAATGAGCTAAATAATGAGGGTATCTGAATTTTTTTTAAAAAAAAGGTGGGTGAAACCTGAGCCTGTTGGAAAGGAAGCGAGGAGGACGGAGAGGCTGAAGACAGAAGAGACGCTCCTGAGGCCGGGATCCTGGTAGGGAAGGACTGGCAGCACCACGGCCTATGAGGAGGGCCCAGCCCTCAGTGAGGGGGGCTCCCCCACTGACGGCTGCGGGTGGAGGGGTGGAGGGATGGGGGTGCAGGCGGGAAGGCGTGCCGGTCTGGGGGTGAGAAATGCTGGGAGCGCCTGTTCAAGGCCGGGGCGGCAGAGTGAGCGCAGACAGCAGGAGTGCATGTGGGTGGGCACGAAGGCTCTGCCAGCGGCTGCAGGGCTCCAGGGGCGCTGATGTGGACATGCGCGTGGCTGCAGCATGGGGATGAGGGGGCACTGACGTGCACTCTCACAGGCCCGTGTGTCTGAGATCAGGTGTCCACAGGGCTGGTTCCCTCTGAGCCTCTCCCCTGAGACTGCAGACGGTCACCCCCTGAGCATGCCAGCACCCCTGTGTCTGTGTCCCAATGTCCTCCTGTTACACAAGACACTGATCAGAATGGATTGGGTCCACACATAAGCAGAGTACATCATGCAAAATGCCGGGCTGGATGAAGCACAAGCTGGAATCAAGACTGCCGGGAGAAATATCAATAACCTCAGATACACAGATGACACCACCCTTATGGCAGAAAGCGAAGAAGAACTAAAGAGCCTCTTGATGAAGGTGAAAGAGAGTGAAAAAGTTGGCTTCCAGCTCAACATTCAGAAAACTAAGATCATGGCATCTGGTCCCATCACTTCATGGCAAACAGATGGGGAAACAGTGACAGACTTTATTTTTTGGGGCTCCAAAATCACTGCAGATGCTGACTGCAGTCATGAAATTAAAAGATGCTTGCTCCTTAGAAAAAAAGCTATGATCAACCTAGGCAGCATATTAAAAAGCAGAGACATTAGTTACCAACAAAGGTCTGTCTAGTCAAAGCTATGGTTTTTCCAGTGGTCATTTATGGATGTGAAAGTTGGACTATAAAGAAAGTTGAGCGTGCAAAAGTTGATGCTTTCGAACTGTGGTGTTGGAGAAGACTCTTGAGAGTCCCTTGGACTGCAAGGAGATCCAACCAGTCCATCCTAAAGGAAATCAGTCCTGAATATTCATTGGAAGGACTGATGCTGAAGCTGAGACTCCAGTACTTTGGCCATCTGATTCGAAGAGCTGACTCATTTGAAAAGACCCTGATGCTCGGAAAGATTGAGGGCAGGAGGAGAAGGGGCGACAGAGGATGAGATGGTTGGATGGCATCACAGACTCAGTGGACATGAGTTTGAGCAAGCTCCGGGAGTTGGTGATGGACAGGGAAGCCTGGCTGCAGTCCATGGGGTCACAGAGAGTCAGACACGACTGAACAACTGAACTGGCTTCACACGGACAGCCTCATTTTAACCAAGTCACCTCTTTAAAGGGCCTGTCTCTGAATTCAGTCACATCCTGAGGTGCTGGGTGTCAGGGCTTCGACACACAAGTGTGGGTGACACGATGGAGCCCCGCACAGCGCCAAGTGCACCAGGGACATGAGACACGGGCCCTGCTGCCTGGTCGGCCAGCCCAGCGAGGAAGCAGGCAGGCCAACAAGCTGTCGACATGGGCCCGGGGGTGGGCAGCAATGCCAGCTAAGGGTCCCTTCCCCAGTAGCCGCTGCAACAAGGCACCTGCACGCCCCCTGCCTCATGGACCCTCACAGGACCCTGAGAAGGGGCGCTGGTCGTTCTGAGCCAATCTGCCCAGGCCACAGCGTGGACAAGGGGTCAAACGTGACTGTGGGCTTTGGGGAGGCTGATTCACACCGGAATCCGGTGAGCGGAGCAGACAGCCCTCCCTGCGCAAGGGGCCCGAACAGAACAAGGCGGCCAACACCCCCCAGAGAAAGGGCTGCTCCTCCTGCCTCCCTGCCTGCCTGGAGCTGAGACACGGGCTTTCTCCCCATCTTTGGACTGGAAGTAACTCTGACTCTTCCTGGGGATCGAGCCTGCAGGCCTGCAGGCTGGGGCTTCCACCGCTGGTTATCCCGAACTTGCCACCTCCAGAGCCACAGGCAACAGCTCCTTGGACACATGTCTCTTAGGCCGTGTGCAGACATTCTGTGGGGTCTGTTTCCCTGAAGAAGCCTGGTATCAACATGCAGACGCTGCACTGTCCTCAGCATTTCACCGAGGAGGAAGCTCAGGCTCACGCGCACCTGGAAGAGGCCTTGTGCCAGGGCCTGGCAGTCTGCCCACTTTCCTGTGCCCCAAGGTGGCACGGGCTGCTGCCTCCTGCCCCCAGGAGTGAGCCATGCACCCCATGAGTCAGTCCTCCAGGCCCTGGCCTGGCAGCGAGGGCTCCCGGCCCAGGGCCTCCTGCTGAAGACAAGGCTCTGTGGTTCCACACCCTCCCCGTAGCCATCTCCCGCTCCCTGCTTCTCGTCCTTCCCTGAACCACCCTGGCCTGCGCCTGCCCCTCACACCCAGCTCTGGGGTCCAGGGTGGCTGGCTCCTTAGGTCCGGCCCAACATCCTCTCCAGGCACAGGGCTGTGTGTGTCCTCATGGGACCTTTTCTCTGGGGACACTCCGGCCAGATACTTGTGCCCACTTGGCCCTCGGCCGCACGAGCAGGCTGGAGCACTACAAGCAAGGGCCGGGAGGAAATCCTTCAGGCACATGGCTGACGTCGCAGGTGTGGCCACTGGGACAGACCCCACCACCCCCCACTTCCTGCAGTCAGGGACCACCAGCGCTCTGAGGGGCACAAGGCACCCGACCAGACACGACCCGGCCAGCAACGCTCAGGACGAGGTGAACTTTACAGTCATACAGTGGGGCTTCCCTGGTGGCTCAGACAGCAAAGAATCCGCCTGCAATGGGGGAGACCCAGGCTCGAGAACATCCCCTGAAGAAGGGAATGGCTACCCACTCCAGTACTCCTGCCTGGAGAATCCCATGGACAGAGGAGCCCTACGGTAATCACCTGTGCGGTGTCTTACACTGGATGCTGGGCACCCACCCCGCTGAGTGTGGCTGCAGTCCCACACGCTCCTGCCACTGCCTTCTCACCATCTTAGAGGTGATTCTGGAGTTGTTAATAAAGCCCATTTTAATCACTTTTGTAATATAGTAAAGAAATCTTGCCCTATCTAAGGTGAGACTCACTTTCTACAACTCCTGGTAGCTTGTTTTTCCTATTTCCAAACTGACAATCTAAGTAGGAAGGGACATTTTTCACATGGTAAGGTAGGGGTCACTCCCCTTGGCCCTCTCCAGATATTCAACGGTCTCAGCAGGACTTGCTGAAAAGATCCCCTCCTGCCGTGTTCTGCGACACCACTTTAGATATACACCCAGTGTCCACCTGTGAGGGTCCGTCTCTGGCCTCTGCTGTCTCTCTGGTCTGTTTATTTCTCCTTCTGCCAATGCAATACTGTTCTAAGGAAACCTGGGTTTCAATCCTCGACCAGTGTTCTTTCCATCCGTCGTGTTCTTCTTTGAGTGTCTTGACCGTTCTCGGCTTTTTGCATTTCCTTATACATTTTAGAATTAAAAAATTTTAACTGTTTGTTGCTAGTCTGTAGAAATGCAATGAATCTTTGTATATTAATCTTGTACTCAGTAACCTTGCTATTTTCATTGATTCATCCTAACATTTTATACACAGATTCCTCCTGCCTTAGCAATCAACAATTCTGAGTTTTTCTTCTCCAATTACTGTCCTTCCACCTCTTTGTGGGTGCTTTTCACTGCTTATCTCACTTTCCATTCTATGTGGTGAACAGTGACTGAAACCTTGCCTTTGTGGTGTCAAGAGAACAACTTTCGACATTTCTTCATACCTGCTGAGCGCACGTTCATAGGTAACTCCTTATCAGAACAAGGAACTTCCCTCCTGTTCCTTCTCATACTGTCCATGAGGTTCTCAAGGCAAGAATGCCGATGTGGCTAGCCATTCCCTTCTCATGGACCACGTTTTGTCAGAACTCTCCATCATGACCCGTCCGTCCTCAGTGGCCCGACACGGCATCGATCACAGTTTCATTGAATTAGACAAGGCTGTGGTCCCTGTGATCAGTTTGCTTAGTCTTCTGTGATTGTGGTTTCATTGTCTCCCCTCTGATGGAGAAGAGGCTTGTGGAAGTTTCCTGATGGGAGGGACTCACTGTGGGTAGAACTGAGAGGGCTTGCCCACCAAAGCTCTGGTGGGCAAGGGCATGCTCAATAAATCTTTAATCCAGTTTTCTGCTGATGGGTGGGGCTGTATTCCCTCCCTATAGTTTGGCCTGAGGCCAAACCATGGCAGAGGTAAAGGGAACCTCCTCCAAAATGACTTATGTCAGCATGCCACGCCTCCCAGGACTGCTGCAGACCACCTTACCTGTCTTGAGAAATCAGTATGCAGGTTAAGAAGCAGGCAGACATGGAACAGACTGGTTCCAAATTGGGAAAGGGGTACATCAAGGCTGTATATTGTCACCCTGCTTATTTAACTTATATGCAGAGTACATCATGCAAAATGCTGGGCTGGATAAAGCACAAGCTGGAATCACGATTGCCGGGAGAAATATCAATAACCTTATATATGCAGATGACACTACCCTTATGGCAGAAAGCGAAGAGGAACTAAAGAGCCTCTTGGTCAGGGTGAAAGAGGGGAGTGAAAAAGCTGGCTTAAATTCATGGCATCTGGTCCCATCACTTCATGACAAATAGATGGGGAAACAATGGAAACAGTGACAGACTGTTATTTTCTTGGGCTCCAAAATCACTGCAGATGGTAACTGTAGCCATGAAGTTAAAAGACGCTTGCTCCCTGGCAGAAAAGCAATGACCAAAAAAAAAAAAAAAAAAAAGCAATGACGAACCTAGACCGTGTATTTAAAAGCAGAGACATTACTTTGCTGACAAAGGTCCACATAGTCAGAGCTAGAATTTTTCCAGTAGTCATGTATGGATATGAGAGCTGGACCATAAAGAAGGCTGATCATTGAAGAACTGATCTTTTTGAACTGTGGTATTGGAGAAGACTCTTTAGAGTCCCTTGGACTGCAAGATCAAACCAGTCAATCCTAAAGGAAATCAACCTTGAATATTCATTAGGACTGATCCTGGAGCTCCAATACTTTGGTCACCTGATGCAAAGAGCTGACTCATTGAAAAAGACCCTGATGCTGGGGAAGACTGAAGGCAGAAGGGGGCGACACGGGATGAGATGGTTGGATGGCATCACTGACTCAATGGACATGAGTTTGAGCAAGCTCTGGGAGATGGTGAAGGACAGGGAAGCCTGGTGTGCTACATTCCTTTGGTCCCAGAGTCAGACATGACCGAGCAACTGACCCCATTCCTAACACGCAAAGGTGTTTTAAAACCTGTTGGATGTTGAATTTGTGAATTTTCTGCATGAAACGTGATTGTCTTAATTTGTTAATTCAGTTTACTACTTCGTAAAAATGTGATCCCAATCTTTGCATCCCTAGGATATAGTTTGTTAGTAGCGTGTTCAGGATCTTTGGATGGATCTTTGTTCAGCCATGAGACTAACATCAGGATCATGCTGGCCTTACCAAAATTTGTGAAATCGTCCCCCTTTCTGGAATTTTGTGTGTGGCTGGCAGTATTTCTAAAATCTTGGTAGAATTTGCTGCTGATGCTGAGCATGGAGTCTTTTCTGTGGAAGTATTAAAGAGTCAATATTTAAACTAGGATTTTCTTTTCTTTTTTTTTAAAAGGGATTTGTCCATGTCATCTAAAAGTTCAAATTCACTAACATAAAATATTCACAGTATTCTTTTAAGGCCTCTTAATGTCCACAAGCTCTATGGGGATAATGACTTTCTAAGCGTCCTCTTTACTGGTCTTACCAGAGATTTCTCAATTTAATGTATTTTTCAAGGAACCAATTTTTGGCTTTATCTTTTTTGTATGTTTCTTATTTTGTTTTTTTAATTATTACTATTGTGGTTGCTTCCTGTTTAATTATTTTCTGCTCTCATATTTATTCCTTTATTACCCTTCAACTGTGGTTTTTCCTATTTAAGACAACGCTTACCTTATTGGTTTTCTGTCTTTTCTCAGAGAAGCACTTATGGTAATAAATCTCCATCTAAAAATAGCTTTAGCTGTAGCCTATAATTTTTTTTTTGGTGGCAGCACCGTGCGACATCATGGGATCTTAGTTCCCTGACCAGGGCTCAAACCCATGCCCTCTGCCCTGGAAGTGCAGCGTCTTAGCCACTGGACTGGCCAGGGCAGGTCCTGCAGCCTGCAAGCTTCGACATGCAGCATTTTCATTAACATCCAGTTACAAATATCTCCTAATCTCTATTTCTTCATTTGACCCTTAGGTATTTGAAAACACGTTTAATTTACAAAATCAGGAATTTTCTACTTACCTTTCTGGTATTGATATGTAGCTTAATTGTACTAGGGTCAGCACATACTGTGTGTATGATTTCAGTCCTTAGAAATCTGTTGAGACCTGTCTTAGGGCGCAGCAAAAGGACCAATTTCTGGTAGGTGATTCCATGTGTACTTCAAAAGAACACGTATTCTGCAGTCGTTGGGCGTACTGTTCTGTAAATCAAAAACAGGAAAACTCTACAAGCACAGTCCTCAAATGTTCACTCTTCTTTACTATTTTTACCATTCACCGAGAGGACAGACCACTGCACGCTGACCACAGGATGGCTCCAACCATCATGCAGATCAGGGCAAGAACACCCACAAGCAGTCTCGAGACAGTTGGCTAGGAGCAAGGGACAGCTGAGGCCCAGCGGGGGACAGACAGAAGGAGGGAGGGAGGGCAGTCGGGGGAGAAAACGACTCAACAGCCCTGGAAATGCAGCCCCTCCCCTGGGCTGCTCACAACTACCCCTGAGTTTACTCAAGGAGAGAAAAGAATGGTCCACGATGAGCGAGAGGTGAATTCTCTCCCGCTGCTCCCTCCTTGCTCACCCGGCAATCAAAGCTAAACTACACCCTCACCTTGTTTGCTTCACGGCACGGACTAGAGTATGTGATGCTCTTGTTGCTGTCTGTTTTATCTGTTCCTTCTCATCAGAATGTCCGCTTCAGGGGACCACAGACTGTGTCCTGTTCAGTGCTGTATCCGAGGCCCTGCCTGGTGTGCTGCTCAAGAAGGAAACGGGCTCAGAGTGGTCAAGCAACCTGAGCAAAGCTGCTGAGCTGGCAGGAGGTGGAGCTGAGATGTGAGTTTGGGTTTTCTAATAGTGCTCTCCCCATAAAGCTCCCCTGGCTCTGTATCGAGAGCCACAATTTAGGCATCTCTGCTGCACTTGTTTCCTCTGCTTCTGGGGAAAGCAGCTGTATTCCCCCCTCATTCACTCCCTGCTAATTAACCACAGCAATTACTCACTAAGCATCTACTGCTGTGTGACTCCAGGCATTAACCTCTGCAACTCAACTTCCTCATCCATGTAATGGGATTAATACTGGAAGACTGCCTAACTGCTGCGAGGATTAGTGGTTAATATTTTTTAAGTGCTTACAACATTACCCGGTGCATGGAAAGCACCATACAAGAATCTGCTAAAGAAACAGGATACACTTAGTGAGCGCCTACTGTATGCCCAGCACTGGGGCAGGCTGAGGGGAGGAGACAAGACACAGCTTCCACGCACGTCCCTGAGATACGCCCACAATGAAAGCGTCAGAGGCTTACAGACGATGACAGCAGCACGGGTGAGTGAGTGCCGCGCGCCAGCCACTGTCCTAAGTGCTTTCACACACACGCGTGCTCATCCTCACACACTCTGGGAGGCTGCAGGTGTTACAAGCCCCGTTTTCGGATGACAGAAGCTGCCTGTAGTCTCGTAGGTGAAAGAGGGGCCTGGACTCCAGCACCCATTCCAAGTCTACGCTCTTGACCACCACACTGCACACGGAGGTGGTAAAAACTGTCATCCAGGCTGTGAAACACCACAAAAGAGCCTGCTTAACTGAAAGAAAAGCGTAACTGCAATTTTATATTCAAATGAACAATGTACATTATGTTGCTTAAACAAAAAGAAACATTTTACTTAATGTTCCTAATTTAAGGTTTCAATTTAAGCAGGAATAAACAACTATCAAAGCCTTCAGAAAGTCATTTCTTCGATATAATTGTCTTTGGTTGTGATGAGGGAATACATGAACAAACTGTAAGCACTGCATCTACAGAAAAAGCTTACCTCTAAAATTCATATATATTATAGATGGCAAATCATGTTTATATTGTGAAATGCCACCTAAATATGATTTGACCTGAAAAATCCAAAAAAATATATTAAAATGTGTAGGGAAGAAGAAAACAGATATTCCATCATATAGTTACAAGTGGAGGAAAAAATCTAAATTTCTTTTAAAAAAGGTTTTTAACTGATTTTCCATATTCAGGCCGCTGTAGCTGAAATTATCAGAACCTTGGACAGCACTGAAAGGGCCTTTTCTCTTAAATGTTAAAGTACTTCCCTTCCTTCCTGCATTTAAAAATTCTGTCTTAATCTTACTGCCTCTCATACACAGATTGATTCCTTTCTGGGCAGAACTTACTGACAGCATTTTATATAAATATATAATTAGGTCTTCCTCTTGCAAACAAAGCATTTTTGTCCCAAAACCTTTGTTTACCCATGCATATTATCATTATTCATATAATTAATAGAAATCAAAAGAGCACACAAAGTCTAACATTTAGTTGCCGTGAGAGATGCAGATCAATGCCTTCAGAAGCTAATGGACACAAGATATACACATGTAAAAATCTCCATTTCTGATTTGAGATTTACTAAATTAGCCCACATGACCTCAATCATTCCTCAAATGGGCTTCTTTAGGCAGGTTCCAAAGAATTCTATTAGTTCAGAAGTTACCGAACAAAAATGCCTCTGGTATCAGCTTCCAAAAGAGTCAAATCTGTGAGGTGTATTAACAGAATGGACATAAAGACAAATTCTAATAGTTTATGACTAAAATTGTGCAAACAAGTACTTCTGAAAAAGGAACATCCGTTGTTAAGGTATTAAAAGACATCACGCTGCAAACACTCGGATTCGACATTGAGCAGAAAGGCCTTTCTCCACTATCTCTTAGAAAAGACCGGGCTACACAACTGAACCGCTTTGTCAGTCTGCTCCTGAAAGCGATAATACGGTCACAAAACTTGCTGTGACCGTTCTCTCTCTTTACAAATTCTGTAAGGCTGGGCTGCCTTTTTTCCCCCCTTTCCTTCTAAATGACTGATTGAGGTGGTGCTTTAATCCTCTGTAGCGTGTAAAACAAGGTTCTCAGAAGCTCCAAGTCCCTGGCAGAGGACAGGGAAGCTGTTGTGTTCACGAATTAATGTGTCCGGAGGCATCAAACGCAGCCACAATGCAGCCATCAGCATGTTTTCACGATGCAAGCCCCGCATTTCCTACTTAGAAAACACACAGCCCCCGCCGCATCCTGTGCTCACAAGGCCCCTTGACGCATGCGTTTGTTATTACACGGCTTACGCCGACATGTTTGCGTGATGCCACTGTGTGCACACATCCACTGAGACAGGAAAAAAAGAAGTGTCTGTTGCAAACTTGTTAAAAGGAAGAGGGACTCGCACTGCTTTCCCCTTTGGCCAGACTTCTAGTTAGAGACGAGGGGTTTAACTCCTTGTGTCCCGGAGAAGAAGGGCTTCTTCGTGCTTTCTGGATTTTGCAAAGGATTCTTTACCAAAGGAATGTCACAAAGGACGGGAAGTAAACATTACTCATAGTTGACTACAGTCGTAGCAACTGGCATTTCTTCAGTTATATAGAAGACATCAGACCGCATATGGGAAACCTTTTATTTCATTCTTAACATGCTTCAGCTGGTTCCCCCCCGCAATGCCCCGCCCGCCACAAAGCAATTTAAGTACAGCTACAAAGACTTAGGAGCACTTTACTTTGGAACAATCGGTATTTCTGGAAAACTTCTGGCTGGGTCTTTGACATTTTCATTTTGGAAGGTTCAACGGGAACTGTGCAAGATTTCACGCTACAGTCTAGCTTAGTAACACGGCTGTTCTAGAAGACAACACATTTTAAGCATCCACAACACGACCTGCCCCGAGAGTGTTTGCTGATTACATTAATGATCTGGGTGGTTACAGAGACTTTTGTGCTCATTTAATCCAGTTCCTCCTCTGGTGTGCACACTGACAGACACAGGTCAGAATGCCCCTGCTCCCCCAAGCTACTTCTGCAATTCCACTGCCCCGGCTGAAACTGAGTGGTGCCTTTCCGAGACCGGTGCTTTTTAAACTGAGGAAGACCCGGATGAACCTTTAATGCAGAGGTTCTGCACACACAGACGACCATGAGATCTTCCTTCCCGCTTACAGCCAGGGCGGTGGTTGACGCAGGCACTGGCTAGTAAGCCTCAGGAGTCTGGTGACGCCTAGGTCTAGGGTGATCTGGAATGGGAAGAGTTAACGGCCCACAAGTCCCCTCACCCGCTCGCTCCAGCCACATTCCAGAGGGACAGAGCTCAGTGACAACGGCGCCCAGGACCTGAAGTGAAGAGGAGAGCCCTCTGAGAGCCCTCTATTCTTCGCCATCTCTCGAATTAATTAACTGGAAATGAGTCTTGTCAATGTTTTGGAAAGGCAGAAGGGGTGAAAAGCGATTGCTAGAATTAATCACAGTGAGAAACCACTTCAGCCGCCTGCCAGAGCCCAGAAAACCCCACAAGAGGAGACAATGAAGGGAAGGACAGAGTGGACCCGAGCACTTCCAAGTCTTTGCCAAAGAAGGGACATGTGCTCAGCGAGAGGAATTTATTATCTGCGGCCACAGTAAGTACAATCTATCACTTAAACGCACATTGTATTCCACAGGGAAAGAAGCAAACCAGACAGCTACATTTTTTAAAGCAAAGAATCAAAAGGACCCTCAAGCACTTTCACTTTTAAGCTTATATGCATTTAACTCTATTATCTAGAAGATTCACAGATTCTTGAAAGTGTATGTAATAAAATCTTCAAACACTTGCGATTTCACACACTGCGAAAGATCCAGGAAACAGATTCCAAAAATTCAGATTGTTTTGGATGGAGAGTTCATTCACTAAGAGGAAAAAAAAAAGAAACAAAATTGCAGATGTAACAAAGCTATTTACAAGAACCATCAAAGGAAAAAAAATACAAGAGAATTTCGGTCAACGATAGAAATAACGGAAAGAAACCTGAAACAACCCATTCAGCACCACACAAGGAGCTTTCTGTTCTTTTCACTGCAGCCAGCAGTAGCTGTCTTTTAGAGAAGGTCTCATTACTGCCAGAAAGTTTTACACCATGTGAAAATTTTGATATGGCTTTTCTTTTTCTCCCCTAGAACAAGTTTGAAATTTCAACTCTCTTAAGAAAATGGCAGGGTAAAGCCCGAACAAAAAGTTATTTGCAATTAAATGTAGGGCTCTTTGCTGTCTCAGGAGGCAAAATACATCCACCCATGTTCTTATGAAACAATCACATCGAAGTGTCACTTTGAAGGTGATGGGGAAGTGGGGACCACTTTCCAGACTGAAGGGGAACTAGTCCTCCTCCTGGCACACTTACCAGCTGAGGGGTGTCACTAGTCGACTTCAGAATCAGCTTGTCACCCCTCTTTTCAACTTCAAACCCCATTTTTTTAAGCAGGGATGCGTCTGCCAGACCCTGCTCCTCCATCTTCGCAATCAGGTCTTGGTTTTGGCTGTTGTCTTCCGTGAGGTTTCGGATGGCGTATACCACCCACTGGGTTAGAACTGGGAGCAGAGTGAAGGAATCTGCCAACATGCTTTCACCCGAGCATCACTGGAAAAGGAGGAGACGGGCAGACGACCCGGAACACCCAGAAGCAACAAACACTTTCTCCTGGAGGATGTGCTGTGAATATGCATGCAGAGGGGGAAATAATTCAAAAGTCGAAAGACACACATATACACACGTCTGTGCAACACTGTGCGTGTGCTGTCCAGCAGCTGGCACAGACAGGCACTGGACTGAGAGAACAGAGCGGGAGGCAGAGGCTCAGAGCAGCCGCACGGGAAGTGTGTGAGCACAGGCACGCATGAAGGAGTGTATGCGCGCACACACACACACACACGAGTGTGTGTGCTGGACTTTTGTTACTGAGTCACCAGGGAAGGAATAAGAGCATTACAGAATGAGTCATAAAGACGCTAGGGTAGAATCAGGCAAGAAGATCGTCTTGTTTAAAGTAAGCCCAGTTATAGCTAACAGCTGTCCCCTGGGAGTCACCACGGGTTCCCCTCACTCTGTATTTTAGGGACGAGGCAGGCCTGCGAAGGCCTTACTGTTTAGTCTGAACGGGTGCCTCACTGTGCCCTGGCCCTGATTTAGGTGTTGCGTACGCTGTCTGTCGGGCACACACAGACGACTTACGAGGAACACAGACTCACGGCGCTCTTCTCTGAGGTCTGTACTTACCAGGAGCTGTGGGAACTCCGGAGGGCGCTAGGCAGCCACTGTAACGTCCTTCCATAAAACTGCCCTAGTCTTGGGCCCAGGGACACAGAGAGACGCCAGGAACACTGGGCCTGGCACCCTCTGTTGGTTCAGAAAGAACAAAGTGCCAAGTGTGGAATAAACACTTTTTCCAAGGAACAGAGGCCTCCCTGCCCCGTGACCAGATGGACAGTAGCAGGAAAAACGAGTCCTTCCTCCTTTTTACCAGTGTTTCCCAGGCAGGCCTGTCTGATGCCACAACGAGGCATCTGCTCCCCCAAAGGCGATCAGACGGGTCCCTGAACTCAAGAGTCCGCGCTCCGGATCCCGTCCAAAACCCCGGCTCAGCGGTGAGGCTTCTCTCCTCAGCACGAGTGTCGCACAGAAAGGCCTCCATGCGCACAAAGCGCGGGAACCAAACTGCCCCCAGTTCATTGACCTTGAAGGAAACCAGCAGATGAGCCCGTGTACTTGAGCCAGGACACAGGGAACCAGCGGCTCTGGGCTCAGGAAGTGCCTGCTGGTTGCTCCCTCTCAGTTCCGCTGACGCAGCCCGCAGTCGTGAGCGCACATGGACCCACACGGATGGGCTCCGTCAGAACGGCTGCGCGTCTGCAGGAGGCCACGACCCACTGGTCTCTGGAGGTGGACCACCAAGACCACTGGTGGGTACAAATGACCAACCTTTTCCAAAGGGCAAAGAATGGGGGCTGATACAATCCTAAGATAACTGCCCGTTTAGTGGGGAAAATGCTCTCATCTCACCAGGACCTGTCACCCTCCCACGACAAAGCCCAGGGCCTTTAGAAGGCTGTACATCTTTTCTGGAGATGAATCCACAGACTCTCAAACGCATACAAGTTGAACTTCTCCTTCTTCTCCACAATCACCAAACCCCCACTTTGTCATGGGAGAGAATGAAAAGGATGATCCCGGGGAACAAAGACCTTCACACATTAGTGACTTTCTCAGCAGGGATCACTCACTACAATTCACTTCTCATGCAGGACGACATCATCATCACACAAACCCATTTCCTCCCTGCTGCACAAAGAGATGAGGCAGGGATCAAGAGAACTGAGTGGAGGAGCGGGCATCTGAGGCTGAATCTGGGCAAGACCGTGTGTAAGCCTGGAGTGTTCCAGTTCCTGTGTGTGGCAACTCTCCAATGCTAAACGACAGGCCCAAAACACTTCTTTCTGAAGCTTCCTGGTTATTCACTTTAATTGAAAGAAAGAGAGGGGAAATCCGCATAAATGCACTGACAGCTCCTCACAACTGTAGGGCTGGCTAGCTCTGCAAGCGAGGCATCAGAGGCCAGTCTTGTCACCACCAGCTGCCAGTGCCGAGTGTCTCTGCAGGAAAGAGCCGTCTTCCAGAGGTTCAGACTGTCAGATGATCTCAGTTCCAGGGCAAAGCAACACTGCCCCGCCAGGCACCCCCCATCTTTCCACATGCGAGCCCTGACCTGGGACCCGCTCCCCCTCGCCTGCCCCTCCCCACCCAGGGCGAGCAGCTGAGACCCCGCTCCTGGAAGCCCACGTGCGCTGTCCCGGCTGCCCCAACGCCAGCTTGAGCCGGGCACGCCTGCTGCGTGCTTCCAAACACCCTCGCCCTCCTCCTTTTCCCCTCACCAGTTCTCATCACATTGCACCTGCTGATCTGATTATTTGTTGGTGAGCTTCTGGAGGGCAGGAGCCACACTGAGTCCATTTTCTCATCCCCAGCATGCAGCTAGACCCAACACACAGCGGATGATGAGGTGTGTGCTGACATCCTGGGAGCTTACTTACTTGTTCATATTTTTGTCCACCCCAACGCCCTGTGAGCTCTTCACAGGCCAGGACGATGGCTTATTTACCTTCTGTCCTCTGCTCCAAGCATGGTGCTGGAAACATGTGCTTGATGTCCGCGCGAGCGGACACCACCTCCCACCCACCGTGTGTGCATGCGAGTGTGAGTGCGTGTGTAGAGGGGTGTGGTGGCAGCGCAGTGACCCACACGGGCTGTGCTTTTCCTGTGTGCTCTTGGTGTGGTTTCCTGACTCAGGGCTTCGCGGGGTGAAGAGGAGATGAAAGTAACCCAATATAAATGCAACTCGGGCAAGCAAGCGGGACCGTGTAAACAAAAGGTCCAGGATGACAAAACACAGAATCCGGCGTGGACGGATGAGGGGCGGGTTTACGTCACGCCCGTCTAGGGCCTGACCCTGCACTCTGTGGACATCCCGCAATGGTGTTTCAACAGCTTACCCAACCGTTCACTTGCTCATTTCTGCAGAAACCCCACACAGTCACTGCTTTGAACGGAGGAAACAGTGAGATTAATGACGACCGTCCTGATGACCAACCCTACGAGTGCCTGGGGCAGTGCTCCCAGCCGGGGCTCTGGGGACATCACTGTCTCCCGGGGAGCAGGCTCCTGGCACAGCCTGATGGAAGCAGCACTGGCACCCAAAGCCGAAGAGGCAGTTCAGTCTTCTTCCGAAACCGGAGTTCAAAGGGCAAACAGACGGGTTAAGTGGAGGGCGTGGGAGGGGTCTAGGCAGTAAGCCCACACAGTCATGGCGGGGTCAATTTCCCAGAACACCAAAAATCGAAAAACACACAAAACAGCGAGACCCCAGCACGTCTCACTCAGACGTGTACTTCACATTCTTTATGTCATAGTGAAACCAACCTCACTTCCTCTCTAAGGCGGACCTCACCCAGTCCTGCCGGACACTGCGTGATCAGATGTGAAAGGTGTGCCCTCCATCTTGACCTAAGTGAGCACCGCGTTTGGGGTTTGTGCTGTCCGCCTGTAAATCAAATACCACAACAATATTCTCCAACACGTGTCCATTTCCAGTGAGAACATCCTGGCACTACTGTCTAGGGTCTCTGAGTTCCTAATTTTAAGTTGTTCCTTCACAACGTCTGCGTTGAGGAGAAGCAAGGAATCCCAGCCCCAGGGCCCGGCTCATGAATATGCACGACTCCCCTCATTAGGAGCCGGAAGGGCCGGGCTGGGTGCCCCGCAGACCCAGACAGCCTGGAGGGTCACAGGAAGATGAAAGCCTCCGGTTAATATTCACATTGCCCTCTTGTTCCCTCTCTACCGAGACAGAAAGTAAGCAAGAGGGGGGGAGAAAATTAAACATCTTCCAGAGTCTCTAATCCCACCAACACTCCAAGCGCTTCATTGTCTGCTCGGCTTTAGAAAGAGAGCTTCTAACGTTTCCATAGCTACTCCAAACAGAAGGCGTGAGCCTGTTTGTAACAAACTGCCTTCAAAGAACCCTGCGATCAGCACCAGAGTGAGGACTCACAGTCTGGCCGGCCCTTCACCAGAACACGTGGTGCCTTGAAAAAGCTAGTGATGAGCGCGTGGACTGAGCACCTGGGAACGCGGGGGCCTGGAGAACTGAAGCGAGATGTGGTCCCCAGCCCCAGCACCTGAGTGGCAGCCGTGAGAGCGTCGTCTCCGCACTGTCGGCTCCACGCTGAGCCCTGCAGCCCTGCACCAGGCAGGTGAGGAGACAGGGAGGGGCAGGGGCGTGTGGGCTGGGAGGCAATTGGAGACAGGGACCCCACAGCCATGACATTACTAACCTAGGGCTAGGATTGACGTGCCAAACTCTGAAAAAGTCCGGTGAGTTAGAATGCTGATCCTGGGACTGCTGACGAGAACAACTTTCATCTGACTTCCAGTTACTGGAATCAGTGCAACCTGAAGTCCTTCAAGTGATGGGGACCGGGGCCCCATGATGACAGGGACTCTGCTCTGGCCACTGTGCTCAGTGTCAAGAAGCTGCTGAGAACAGGGGCTGTGAGAATTATGGCCTGTGATTTTGTATGGATGCAAGTTAAAAAGTTTTCATATTTTTTAAATTAACTTACTTTGGCCACACCATGCAGCTTGTGCAATCTCAGTTCCCCGATCAGGGACTGAACCTGGGCCCTCGGCAGTAAGGTCCTAACCACTGAACCTCCCAGGAAGTCCCAAGTTTTCATGTTTTTAAATGGTTGGGGAAAGAATAAAAAGAAGAATACCAATTTGCGACACACAAAAATTATTTGAAATCCAAATTTCAGTATCCATAATAAATAAAGTTCTATCGGCACCTCTATGGCTACTCTGTGCTGCAGCAGCTGAGCTGGACTGCTATAATGCAGACAGAGTGCCCAGCAATTCAAAAATACTGATTAAAGTAGCCCTTTACAGAAGAGGTCTGCCAAACTGCCCTGGAACACGAAAGGAACCGATAGATACTCGGCTGAATGAATGAATGAACTTTCCAAAGGACTGGCAATAAAAACTTAAAACTATTTGCTGTTGTTCAGTCGCTCAGTCGTGTCTGACTCTTTGCTACCCCCATGGGCTACAGCACGCCAGGCTTCCCTGTCCTTCACTATCTCCCAGAGCTTGCTCAAACTCATGTCCATTGAGTCAGTGACTCTATCTAACCATTTCATCCTCTGTTGTCCCCTTCTCCGGCCTTCAATCCTTTCCAGAATCAGAGTCTTTTCCAATGAGTCGGCTCTTCATATCAGGTGGCCAGAATACTGGAGTTTCAGCTATTTAGACCAGAAGAATTTAAATGCTGAAAGATTTTACTGACTTCTCAGGATATATGTGTGTACGTACATAAACTATGTAGAATCTATGGTTTTTATATATTAACATGCTTACAGGTGTAGGGTGTGTGTATATTTAACATCCTATGTACAGTATACACATAACAGATATTCATGCTATGATAATACCTATATTTCATTTTGCTTGCAGAATATTTTAAAAAATTATTTTTAGACAACAAACCCATATACAGCCAGGGGTTTACATACTCAACAAACTTTCCAAAGCACACTACTCAGCAGGGCAGAGAACACCCGTCAGCACCTCGGAGAAAGCCGGCCTGAGGACAGGACGCCCAGGCCACCTTGTTAGGCTTCAAAACCACATCGTCACCTGCCCTGAGACTTCTCTCAACACGAGGATGCTTCGGAGGTAATGTCCACATCTAAGCTAGTATCTTCTCGGACTGACTAAAATGGCAGAATTTTTCAGAGTGCAAAGCAGTAGTTCTGTTTTAAGACTTTCGAAATGCTTCACGTTACTGAAAACCAAAACACCTCAAAATACGGCAGTTCCCGCCAGCCAGAGGGGAGGAGGGCGGGAACGGGACGCTGAGGGCAACTCCTCTTCCCGCCGAGTGACAACAGTCCTGCCTCCTCCCGGCCATGTGAGTCGGAGAGGCCGTGAGTGCCTGGGGGCCGTGTTCCCAGTGGGCTCACTTCTCTGACCCTGATCCCGTCTGCAGGAGTGCCCTAACCAGCCTCTGCTCTGCTCTTCAAGTATTTACTTTCTGAGAAAAAAAAAAAAAAAAAAAACGAGGCATTTCCCAAACTGCTGGCAGGGAAGGCCAGGCCCCACGAAGGCTGCTGCTGCCGGAGTAGGAACCTGTGCAAACAAACCACAGCGGCCACCCGAGTGGGGATGGGGCAGGGAGGAGACGGGCTTCCTCGGACTGTGGGCAACCTACCTGTGACGCAGGGGACCCAGGAGAGAGGGTCCTCGTGGAGGAGATAAGTCTGAAAAACACCGCTGCTGTCCGTTAATGAGGAGCCACCCCCATCTGCAGGGCTGAGCTGTGTCCAAACATCGGGACACTGCTGCGTGGTGACCCGCATCCAAGCTCTGCCTTCGTCTCCAACCATCACTTCACTCAGTTAAACTACAGGCTCTCCTCACTCAGAAAGTCCGAGTCCTCACCGGGCAGACGGCGTACCGGCCCCGTCGCAGGGCGCTGGAAACCAGCGTGTGTTCAGTCCCCACCACAAACCACCCGTGCTGGCTCTCTCTTCCTTCTCCGAACTGCTGGTCTGTCTGGGGTCTAATTTTCCCCGGCGTTTCTGCATTTTAATCCGAGGGCACATCTCTGCGGCTCAGGTGTGTTAATGCCGTGCCGACGCAGACGGCTCGAGGCCCTGGAGTCCGTCCTAGCAGTGAGTGTTAATCAGCGTGTGTGCCCTCTCATTCACTGACTCACAGCTGTGAGTGCCAGTCAGCGTGTGTGCCCTCTCATTCACCGACTCACAGATGACGGCTACTACTGAACACAGGGAACGAGCACTGCACGGCGAGGGGAGGTGAAAAGTGGGCACGCCAGCACGCAGCCGCGCCCCGCTCTTCCTGACCCCATGGACTGTAGCCCACCAGGCTCTGCTGTGGGATTTCCCAGGCAAGAATATGGAATGGCACGGGTTGCCATGTCCTTTGCCAGGCGATCTTCCTGACCCCGGGATCGAACCCTGGTCTCCTGCATTGCAGGCGGATTCTTTACCCGTTAAGCCACCAGGGAAGCCCCAAGAGAAAAGTGCAAGGGAGCAAATTATTGCCAGATTTGAAAACTGAAGGTCACAATCACAATAAAGTAATACACTCGTGTTTCGCAGGTGCTACCGGAAGGAGCAGAGTCTCAGTCATTATTGAGGCAGAATGTCGTCTCGGAAGCACCTCTGCTCTGAAGGATGAGGCTGCTTTTTAGACTCCAACTGCCCAGGGAACTAGAACATCAAAGGAAGTGGCACAGAGGCCCAGGGAAACGCTGCTGAATTCTCAGAGAAACATCCCAGCACACAAGTGTCCACCAGAGAAACACAACCCGCCTGTGTCTGAATGATTCTGAAACAAAGTCTGCATTCACCAGTCTCCGTGCGCACGGCTGACTTCCCATCTACGACTGCCTGCAGGCGGGGACAGTCACAGCTCGAAGGCTCCTCTCCACTCGGGAGCCAGAGCTGTCCTGCCGTCTCCCCAGGCTCCCTGCACCACCACGTGAGAGAGGAGCTGCTGTCCTCAGCCTGGCCCCAGCCGCGATGAGCCCTCGGCCCTCAGGGCCCAGACGGGTCAGGCGTCGGCCTCCGAGGCTTGCCGCCGCTGCCCCGCCTCACAGCCTGTCAGTGTGGGGCGAAGTCATGAAGATGACACCCTGCTCAGCCCGCGGCCACCCCACGCTCCCCACTCCAAAGCCCTGTGGTGAGTGGGGGCTGGCGGGCAGGTACCTCACGTCCACGGGCTCCGTGGGAAAGGGCCCCCCGGGCCTGAAGCTAATTCCGTCCGTGACACACTCTGGGACCACCTCACCACTTCAGAGCGCCGTGTGGAGTGGCCGTCGGCCTGGCATCAGCCCTACAACGGGTCTTGGACTGGGATGGAGCGAGGCCGCATCTAACCAAACCACACCAGAGGGCTGGGCCGCCAGGCGGCTCCGTGTGTGCTCAGGGGCTCTCGGTCCCGTCTTAGACTGACGAGCCTGGCACGGGGCAGGGCAGGGCCAGCCGGCTCAGGGCCCGCCACGGCTCTCATTCCCTCTGCCGCCACCGCTTACCCTGACCCTTCTGTGGAACGTGTGCTCACGCGTGTGCACGCCCTCCCAGGAGGGGACAGTAAACGCTGAGAGCACCTGGCCTCCGTCCGCTGAGAGGGGCGGACCTCAGTCCCGCCAGAGCTGAGTGGTACTTGCGATGCTGCCGACGGCACACAGGCAGGCCCCCGCCACACCACCTCAGCCTTCAGGCTCCAGGGAGACCTCCTCCGGGAGAGGCCTTCTGGACACAGTGAACTGCTCAAGGGAAGCCAGGACCCAGGCTCTGCTTACATCAGGGGCTCCGCTGGCCGGGAGGTCGCTGGGCCCTGACGGAGAGCAACTTGTGAGGAGCAGCTGGCGGAGGCAGGGACCCTCAAGGGCCTGCTGCCAGGGGAGAGGGTATATCCACAGCACTCTGCTCTCTGGAAGAAAGGACTTGCTAGCCTGAACAAATTTCTAGCTTCAATCAATGTAAGCAAAGCTTTGCAGGGGAATTAAGTGTCTCTCACATAAGCCACTGATATTTATCTGCATGAAGTCATAAGAGTAATAATAAACATAACAGAGCTAGTGGTGTGATCACCCGCAGGGCCACTCCAGGCACTGACAGAAAGTCTCCACCTTCACCAGCATAGCACTCGCGGGAGGTAATACCAAACCTTCTACTGACGAGAAAACAGACCCAGCAGGCAGAGGACCCGATGGGGTTGGCCTGGTCTGGACGCGGGCTCCAGCCCCTGCCCCTCTGCCCTAAGCCCTCCTCAGGGACCAGCCCATGAGGGTAGACCAGCCCATGAGAGGAGACCAGTCCATGAGGGGAGACCAGCCCATGAGGAGGGACCAGTCCATGAGGGGAGACCAGTCCATGAGGGGAGACCAGTCCATGAGGGGAGACCAGCCCATGAGGGGAGACCAACCCATGAGGGGAGACCAGTCGATGGCGGGTGGACCAGTCCATGAGGGGAGACCAGTCCATGGGTCGGGGGGGGACCAGTCCATGGGGGGAGACCAGTCCATGGGGGGGGCCAGTCCATGGAGAGGGGACCACTCTATGAGGGGGGACCAGTCCATGGTGGGGGACCGGTCCATGAGGGGAGACCAACCCATGAGGGGAGACCAGTCGATGGCGGGTGGACCAGTCCTTGAGGGGAGACCAGTCCATGGGTCGGTGGGGGGGACCAGTCCATGGGGGGAGACCAGTCCATGGGGGGGGCCAGTCCATGGAGAGGGGACCACTCTATGAGGGGGGACCAGTCCATGGGAGGGGGACCGGTCCATGAGGGGAGACCGGTCCATGAGGGGGAACCAGTCCGTGAGGGGAGACCAGTCCATGAGGCAGGGGGACCAGTCCATGTGGGGGGACCAGTCCATGAAGGGAGACCAGTCCATGTTGGAGGGACCAGTCCATGAGGGGGGACAAGTTCATGAGGGGGTGGGGGACCAGTCCATGAGGGGAGACCAGTCCATGAGGGGGGACCAATCCGTGGGGGGGAGACCAGTCCATGAGGGGAGACCAGTCCATGAGGGGAGACCAGTCCATGAGGGGGGACCAATCCGTGGGGGGGGAGACCAGTCCATGAGGGGAGACCCGTCCATGAGGGGAGACCCGTCCATGAGGGGAGACCCGTCCATGAGGGGGGACCCGTCCATGAGGGGAGACCCGTCCATGGCGGGGAGACCAGTCCGTGAGGGGAGACCTGGAGGAGGCCTGGAGCGGTCCCTTCCGGCCAGGGTGACTGCAAGCTTCTGAGCTCTGCCTACACGTCAGGGGAAGGAGTGGCAGGTTATATAAGACTTGAAACAGAGTCCCTTTCTCTCAAAAGATAAAGTAAGCCTTCAGATACTGGTCAGAGTGATTACTTCCACAAAACATCTTTATAAGTAACAGTGAACAGTTTAAAATGAAATTCAAGTTTGGAGTAGAAAAGGTGCATGTGTGCTCAGTCACTCCATCGTGTCTGACTCTCTGTGACCCCATGGACTGTAGCCCGCCAGGCTCCTCTGCCCACGGGACTCTCCAGGTAAGAGCACTGGAGTGGGCTGCCAGGCCCTCCTCCAGGGGATCTTCCCGACTCAGGGATCGAATCTGCGTCTCCTGCATCTCCTGTACTGTAGGCAGATTCTTTATCAATGAGCCATCTGGGAAGCCCAGAAAAATGTAAGTAACCGCATCTAAATTATGGAAGATTATTGTTTGCCTGGTACTAAGAACATCTTTATATGAATAAAGCATAGCCAGGGGTCAAAAACAGCTCTCAAATGCAAAGGCTTACATGGAGAACACAAGCAGTGCGGGGGCTTCTGGAGGGCTCTGGGCTGGACGAGACCCAGCGGGCTCCCAGGGGTCGGCACGCTGCACGTGGGCTGCCCGGGCACCCGCACCGCCTGTCCTTAGTCCAGACGTCACTAGCCTCTGAGCACAACGAACCCCCAGGTCACCAGCCCGTGCTGGTGGCCTCTCCTCCCACCACCCACAGCAGCAGCCAGAGTCAGGAGGCAAGAGCGGCCGGCCCACAGGTCTGAGGGGCACAGACCCGCGGACGCCTCACGCTGTCTGTGTGCGCTGCGGTCACTACCAGGTGAGCTGAGGGCTGGGGCACGGGTGATTCTGTGGCCCTCACTAAGGGAGGAGCACTACGGTGTCCACTTCACAGTCAAGCGCACCTTCAGCGGGCACTGAGGGCGTGCGAATGACTTCAGCACTAACTGGAAATAAGCACCGCTGACACCTGGCCAAGCTGGCTGCAGGGGGGATACTAACGTCTCAAGCTCTGCCTTGACACAGGTCTTTCTAAAACTTCTAAAGTACTAGCTGTCCCACGTTGGGGGGAACCTCACTCAATTTCAGAAATCTAATACTGCAACATGTTTTCCTTCTCCTCTGTGAACAACACGCTTCTTGACACTTACACTGGAATGAGAGCAAGCGATTTAGATACAAAGGCAGGCTTCCACCGTTAACACACATACAGACCCTCAGGATTTAACTGTCATCTGGGTGCTCGTCTGACAAACATGAAGGCCTGTGCTCGGCGCTGGGGACCCAGTAACTAACGGGACATGCAGGTCCCCGCCCCTGTGGCACTGGCGTTCTAGACAGGAGGTGGCCATCAGCCTCAGAGAGACAGACCTTCAGGCTGATGTGGTCAGGAATGACCACAGGAGGACAAAACACGGATGAGGGAGGTGGGAGACGGCTTCTCTGAGGAGGGGACTGAGCTGAGAACTCGGGATAAAGAGAAGCTGGTCACCTGGTGCGCTGGGGAGACAGCAGTGGCATTGGCCATGTGTGACCTCAAGATGGGAGACATGAGCCGGGCAAGGCTGGGGCTGGAGGCAGGATGTTGGTAGAGGGCAGGGGTCGAGGCCAGAGGCCAGAGGAGTTTCAAGCTGTAGGAAGGAGTCTGCATTTTATACGACGAGAATCCACTGAAAGAGCTAAAGCAGAAAAATCAGGCAACTCTCCTTGGCAGCCGTGGAGGGTGGCTTGGAGGGAAGATGGTGTGGGAATGGGGACCAACCAGCACCCGTAGCAGCAGTAGTGAGAGTGGACGAGGAAGGACCTGGGCTCAGACTCCAGCGCTGCCCGCCTGAGCTCCATGCCCGGGCGAGCTGGTTTCCCAGGAGGCGCGGCAGTGAGGAGCCCGCCTGTCAGAGAAAGCAGACGCAGCTTCCACCCCTGGGTGGGGAAGATCCCCTGGAGGAGGACACGGCAACCCACTGCAGTATTCGTGCCTGGAGAACCCCATGGACAGAGCCGCCTGGGCACCTAGAAAAAGCCAGATCACGCAGGTCGATGAAACCCCGTCTGCTCAGTTATCAAGAGCAGTTAGTTCTCCAGCTGCCACCACTCCACCTGAGGCAGGGTCTCCCGTTCGCGGCCTCTCACGAGTCACTGTTTCTCAACCAGCATTACAGGCCACAAGAGGATTTCATTAAACACAACACCATTTCTCAGGTCTTCATTCTCCCTCTTCATCCTCCCTGTGCCAATCTCCAACTAAGGGACAGAGTCAAGGCAATCACCACGCAGGGAGGCAAAGCAGAGAGGTGGGCACATGTATGTTCACCTGTAAACTCAGCTTCAGCTAAGTGCCCATGAGATGAAGGCCTGACGCCTCAGTCCTCCTGAAATTCCTAGAATGTTCAGTGGAGAGAAATAAACACACTACTAACTGGTCTAACAGCTACAATGTGAAATGACAGGATAAACGAAACAATAAAAAGCGGCCTCATTTCAACTGGGATTCTGGCAGACTTCTCTCAAATAAATAAGGTTTAACTCTACTTGGGAGAATGGCCAGGTAGATGGAAGGAGACCCTGGGAAGATGGACAGCAAGGGAGCCAAGGTGCCGAAGGAGAGTCGGGAAGGGCTGCCTGATGCTGAGTGTGGCGGTGTGGGGACTGTCTTGGGAGATGCCCCCTAGTGAAAATAAGATTTAAACTTTAAATGGTGTTCGTTAAATCAACCAGCCAAAGGAGCAGACCCTTAAGGACAAAAGCGAATGGCAATAAATGTTCGCATAAAGTTTTGTTTCTGGTTTGGAATGAACTGTACATGGCGGCACTTAAAATGCTAACAGTAACCAAGAGAAGCCAAATTAAGAAAACACTGTCATCTCCAAGCCACGTGGGTCAAGTGACCGATAGAACTGGAAAGCGGCAGCTTCCACTTTCTCACCAACCCAGGCGGAGCAGGAACAAGGGGCACGTGGCCGCTCGCAGGCCACATGGCTCGTGCCAAGCGCCTCTCCTCCCGTTTTCTAAGACGTGACAGTAAACCTCCTGCAATCTTGCTTTTTGTGCAAGTGAACAGACCAGAGCAGGATTGAGGCACTCTGACCTCTGAGAGGAGAGGAGACGGCTGAGTGAGGCAGGCTGAGCAAGGCCCATGGCGGCCAGGCGCGTGTGCAGGCCCGAGGGCAGAGGGCAGACCACACAGTCTGGCCTCTGTGTGCGCAGGAGACACGTGCCGCTCACAGCCTCCACACGCAGACGTTTCAGGGTGGTGATGACAGTTTTCATTTTGAGCCGCTGTGATCTTCGCGATGTAAGAAAACAAGAAGCGTACAACTAAAAGCCAAGTAGACACAATCTGAAGGAGTATGACCTGAAGCATTTCATTCTCATTTTAAAACAGCCGGACCATTTGCCAACACACCTGAACAAGGAAAGAGAGTCCACTTTTGTGAGCGTCTCTTTCACGACAGGACATCCCACTCCTCCAACTTCCAGCTTCGAGTGCTGAGGAACCAGTTGCTAGGATACCGTAGAAGCTACATCAAACAGTTGCTAGGATACTGTAGAAGCTACATCAAAGGGGTAGGGCTCCTGCCCCCTCTCACTCTGAATGGGTCTGCTGTGCAACTGTGGAGCCTGAGGGGCGCGGGGTGCAGTGTGGCAGACTGCCGCCCACCCTTGGCCCCACGCCCACTCACTGCACACAGGGACCCAGGGAGGCCTCCGTGCACCCACCAAGTCGTGTCCACGCTTGTTTGCTCTGGACAAGGACAGAGACTTGGTTCAAACACCTTCAGCCACACTAGGCAATGGGTAAGACCATCAGTGAGAGGCTTCAAAAACCCACATCATGTAACTGGGAAGCCAAACCCAAAGTTTACCTTTTTAAAGCCAAACGGCAGTAAAAGGTTTTCTAGCTTTAATTAATGTCAGCTCAACAAATGAACGCAAGATCACTGAACAACCACCAGGGGCTTGAGGCTGGGGACACAGAAACCAACAGCAGGCATCGCTCCCCTCTGGAGGATGCAAGACCTATTTCAGCAGGACGACGTCCCGGCCACGTGAGCGTCAGGGTGGGCGGAGTAAGACACGAGCAGCAGGCACGCAGTGAACGCAGCACAAGCACTTCCCTGGTGTGGGGACTTGCTGATGCCCTTATAAACAACAGCAAGCTCAGCCCGCTGTGCCAGCCTGAAATGTTTGAGGTGTTTCCCTGAACGCCTCCCTCTGGCGGCGGCACAGCAGGCCCAGGCACAAGCTAGACTGCTCGTGAAGAGGACGGGATGGAGCACGTTCTCAAGTTTCCACTAAAATCCCTGCACTCCCCAAGATGTGGCACTGTGGCCCAGAATTTCCAAAACGCACGTGAGAACTGCAGAGATTCCAGGGAGTCCTGCAGCAGACGCCTTCTTCCCACAGGTCCGACACGTGTATGTGTTACTTAGAAGACTTCTCTGATACAATAGGTATTTAAGATGCTACAGACAGAAGTATGCTCTGGGACACACTGCGGTGACACCCCTGGGGTCTGTGGGGTCTGGCGTGGGGTGTGCAGTTTGGCACAGGTCCTGCCCGGGACAGGCTTTTCTGGAGGGCACAGTTGCGCATCTAGGGGTCTGCATGTGCTGCACTCATGGAGGGGCAGAGGAGCCCAACTGACACAGAGAGCTGAGGCGCTCAGGCTCCGCTGGGGGCCACGGGAGAACTCCAGGAGGAAGACATGCGTGCTCAAGTCTAAGAGGAGGAAGGGCTGGGCTGGCGGAGAGGCGCCCACACAGAAGTCTAGGCACTTGAACAAGGAGCAGGGCACAGATAGCGCTGGGCTGGCCCCGTGGCCCCACCGCCCAGGAGCTGGCAGAGCTGGCTGTGCTCGGGGAACCAACTCCGTCAGCGCCTCTCTTCTCATCTGTGAAATGACAGTGCTTAACAAAGAGGCCTGTTAAAAACAGAAGGAAAGAAACCGCCTGTGCCAGGCAATGTAGCTTAAAGGGTGTATATATACAGCACAGGGCTGGGCACCTAGAAACTACTCAGTGATTTTTAAAACGTCAGTGTGAGAAGCAACGACGCACACCTCCTTGCGTACATCCTGACGTTTCCTCACGGGCGTACGCCACATGAGCCCAACCCAGGCTGAGATGGAGAATATGCCCAGCAGCTGGGAGGCCCTGGGTGCCACTGCCCACCTATGCCCACCCTCCTACCCATCAAGGCTCCCACCATCCTGACTGCTGCTGTCACATAGAGTCATAGAGCGCACACTCTCTGACTCTAGCTTCTTCAGCTCTATGCTACATTAGTGAGACTCACCCATGTTACACAGGGCAGCTCATTCTTTGCTGCTGCATGGCGCTCTGGGGAATAATCATCCACACTCTTCTACGACTGCTGACTATGTGGGATGGTTCCACTTTGGGGCTGTTATAAACACTGTGACTAGGAATGCTCCTGCACACGTCTTCTGACAGACACATGTATGTACTTCTCCCGGGGGGGCATCTAGGGCTGCAGCTGCTGGCTCACAGGGCGGGCCTGAGTTAGCAGACACTGCCAAAGTTTTCCAAAGAGATTTCCCTAATTGACACCTCCCAAATCAATTCATCACAGTTCAGGCTGCCCCACACCTCTGCCATCCGTTGGTCCTGTCATCTTCTCATCAGCTCTTCTGGTGGGTTCCTGACTGTGGGGTAAACATGCATTTCCCTGATGAGGATGCTAAGCTCTTTCTGTACAATTACTGGCCATCTGGGTTTCCTCTTCTGTGAGATGCCGTGGGTCTTTTGTTCATTCTCAGAACCTGAATTATCTTTTGTTGTTTCACAGCAGTCCTAAATTAGTATGGGTATGAGTCCTTTGTCAGATACAGGCTTACGATGCAAATACTTTTTCAAAGTTAATGCTTTCCCAGTTAAAATTCTGATGTCTTGTTTAAGACACCTTTGCCTGTTCCAAGACAAGAACCATACTTTCTTATGAGTCCTTCTAGAAGCTCTTGTGTTTTACTGTCCACATGAAGGTTTATGAGTTATCTTCAATTACTGTGGGTGAACAGGGTGAGACACGGTGGCAGGGTTTTCTTCCCCGTAACAGATATTAAATTGGCCTAGGATCATTCATGGAAAAAGACCACCCTTTACTCCTTAAGTACAGGGGGCCTTTGCTGTGTATGTGAGTACGCTTCAGGACTCTCTTTTCTGTTTTGCAATATTATTACTATTGTTTAAGTTTTACCACTGACTCACAGTGTGCTCACAGATGGAAATTCACCTTTCTCGTGGGCAGTAGCAGCTGTCTGGACATCTGCATGACACACCTGCTTGTTGAGAAGCTACAGGCCGGGCACTTGGCACACAGCACACCCGTACTCTCCCCGTAACCCTGTGGGGTCCATCCCATTTTAGATAAATACGCCAAGACTCGTAACACAGGGCAAGCGACGTGTTTAGAGGCTGAGAAGCAGCAGAACCCGTGTCTGTGTAGCCCCAGAGCTGATGCCCATGTCACTATGCTATCCATCCCTCCTCAACAGGAGATGACTGGGGAAACTCTGGTTATTTTTCCTATAAACTTACGTTTCTGGGCACACGTAACACTTACAAATGAGGCTTTTCAATAAAAAAAGAAAGAAAAAAGAGAAAGGAAGGAAGGAAAAAAGAGAAAAGAACAGAAAAAAACCCCAACCCAGTTTAGACGCTCATCCTCTCCTTGTCCCCTCCTCCTCCAATAAAAACAATACATATATACATAAAAAACCCACATCAAGGACAACTGATCAAAACACAGATCAAAAAAAGAATCAAAGAAAAACATTTCAAATAAAGTTCAGCTGTTTCTATTTGGATACAACAACAACAAAAAATCCCACTTGCCACAATAAACTGACAAGTAAGAAATGGCTCTGTGGTGGCGGGCTGGGATTTTCCGATGGCATCTGCTACTGTGTCATTACTGCGGGTCCCCGCAAGGGAGCGGCGGACGGACAGCTGGGCTGTGTCCTGATGCAACACCGCCGCCGAGGGCCTTCCTTCGGGGTGAGCTACCCCCTTGGGATGTTGTCTTTTCCCAGTCCGCCACTAGAAGACGCCTCCGAGAAGCGGGGCAGCCAGCCCTCCAGTCCCGCTCCCAGCCTGGGGGAGCTGCAGCCCTCCAGTCCCGCTCCCAGCCTGGGGGAGCTGCAGCCCTCCAGTCCCGCTCCCAGCCTGGGGGAGCTGCAGCCCAGCTTGCTTGGATATGCCACCTAGAAATTCCTAATCCCCATGGGTGGCGAAGAAAGAGGAAGTCTTCCAGGGGGTCGGAACCGCTGACTTCCCACAGGGAACAAGGATGCCTACCCTATGGTAACATGAGCCCTCAGCCCTAAGCCACGGATGATGCGTGAGCACACAACACAACCCGCCGATCCAGAGCAATCAGAGAACGGAGCTGTTTTTCTTAACTGACCTTTACTCTCAGCTCTGATTCCTAGTCTATGCATACGCAATATATATTGCTTTCTTTAACACAAAATACTGAAATTAAAGTTCAATGAAAGCTTGACTGGTGTGAGTTATTAGAAGGAGCTGAACCACCAAACAAAGCTGAAATAATACTGCTGCCAAACCAAGTTTATTCAATTCACAAAAGAATCATCAAATCCATGGGAGATATTTCTCCCCTGCTTAGAGCCATCCTCCCTACCTGTCCAATAAGCACACACACACACACATACTCCATCAAGCTGCTGGTTTTCATTCATTTGTTCACCGCCTTACTCAGTCATGTACCCATCTAAAAATATCTATTGGACATTTAGTATGTGCCTATCAGTGGCATATTACATTGAGATAAAAAACAGGGGAAAAAAAAAAAGGTCCATGCCCTTACGGACCTTGGTCTAGAGGGCAATTAAGATGCAAATGCACAAATCCTCAGTTACAGACTGAGACAAGCTGAAGGAACAGAACAGGTCCCAGGAGGGGCTGATGAGGCTCTGGGAAGGCTTCCCTGAGGAAGAGAAGAGGAGGCTGAGCCAGGGGAGAGAGTTCAGCCAAGGGAGGAAGATAACGACTTCCCTGAGGTGAGAAATCACAGATTCGAGGAACAAAAAAGGAGGCATGTCTGGGGAATGCTAAAAGAGGGGAGCCAGTCTGGATCTAAATGAAGAGGGAGGTGGGGCCAGGACGCACAGGACCTGTCAGGACATGCTGGGGCCTATGGACATATTCTAAGTATGGAGGACAGGCTTGGAGGTTCTGTAAGCAGGGCCAAGTTTTTGAGAGATGGAAAAGAAAAGACCCTGATTCTGGGAAAGACTGCAGGCTGGAGGAGAAGGGGACAACAGAAGATGAGGTGGGTGGATGGCATCACCACCTTGATGGACATGAGTTTGAGCAAGCTCCGGGAGATGGGAAAGGACAAGAAGCCTGGCGTGCTGCTTCCTTGGGGTCGCAAAGAGTCGGACACGACTGAGCGACTGAACTGAGAGATGGAGGGAGGCAGGTAGAGCCAAAGGTGTTACCACCTGAACCCACCATCACTCGCGTGATGGCCTGAACCAGCTCCACCCTACCCTCCTCCCCAGCCTGTGGAAAAAACTGTCTGCCAAGAAACCAGTCCCTGGTGCCAAGAAGGTTGGGGACCGCTGACTTAGAACACTGAGATCCTGTAGCTATCCCAAATGCTGGAGTCCGGCACACATTTTCTAACAAGCCAAACAGTCCCTCACCCATGAACCCATTTTAAAGGAAATTCTAAAAGAAAGACTTCAGGCAGAAGGAAAATGAGCCCAGGTAGACAGACAGAGCTGTAAGAAGGGGTGGAAGGCAGGAGAGGAGTAAGTACGTGGAGCATCTAAATGGAAACTGACCTTACGGAGCTCTGACCGTACATTTCGTAGACTGTAAAGCAGAACGGAGATACACGGCAACAGCATACAAGCTGGGGGATGCGGACTGGTCCTATACTACCTGGACAAGGGGTAAAGATCTGAAAAATATTATATTTTCCTTAGTCAAGGATGCATGGTATAATTTCCCAGGGAACTATTAACAAAATAGAAAAAAAAATTAAAAATTTTAAACTAGAAAAAGATAAATGCTTAATTATATAAAACAATTCAAAAGAAGCAAGAGAAAACTAAAATAGAAAGCAGATCAGACTGGCTTAAATATAAACAGATAAGCAACTACACGAAGTATGAATGGGCTAAACGCAATAGCTAAAAGACAGAGAAACTAGACTAAGAACAAGTCAACTATGCTCTTTACAACGAACACCTCTGATATAAAAAGACTGAAAAATAAAAGTTCTGTAATGGTTTTACCATGTAAATATCAATCAAAAGTGAAGTAAAGTAGCTATATTCATGTTAGGCAAAAAGCATCTGTAGAGACACAGAAGGTCACTTTACAGTGACAACGGGGACATTTTCAGGACCTGATAAAACTGTAATGACACTGCCTCGGGATACATGAGAGCAGTGCTATATGATAAGAGGAGAAATCTAGAGAAATCTACAGTCATAGGCTGATTTTTAAAACCTCTATCTCTGTAATTGATAAACCAAAATAGACAAAAGCATCACTAAAAATGTAAAAAGTTTACAAACTTGACCTGAAAATACTGTAGTCCACTACTAGAAAACAGGTGTGACCGTTCAAGCAGACACAGAAGCGCTGCAGAGACTGACCGTACAGGGGGCCACACGGCAAGTCTCAACAGATTTTTTAGGACAAACAGCATCAAGCACGTGCTCTCTGATCATAATATATTTATGTTAGAAATGAATCCCCCCCAAATAATTCCTATTTGTTCAGAATTTAAGCAATGATTTCTAAATAATCCATGGGTCAAAAACCCCATGATAATCTTAAATAAATGGGCAGACATGCCATGATCATGGATGGGTTAGAAGACAGTACTGTTTAGATGTCAATTCTCATGAAACTGATTCTCGCCAATGCAATTTCAGTGAGTAGAGATTTTAAATTGTTTTGTGACGGTTTTAAGCATGTACATGTATGTAAACGTGTGTGCACATAAACACACAAGCATAGATGTGTAGACTCTGACTAGCTGGTTTTAAAATTTTTATGGGCAAACACAAATGACCAAACATAGCCATAACGCTCTAAAAAAAAGAAACAAGTTGGAAGGACTCAATCAACTCAGTCAAGGACTCAGTCAGTCTATCTACAGTGTTCTGAAACTGTAGAAAGCGATGGTACTTAAGACTATAGTACTGGTACAGACACAGAGGGCAGTGGAAAAGACAGGAGAGTCCACGCCACGTACACGACAGACACGGCGCTACAGGAGCCAACGCGTGTGCTTTTCAATAAGCGGGCCGGGACAACTCTGTGCTCCGATGGAAAAACACAGTGACAGACCCTCACTCACACCAGGCACAAACATCAGCTCCAAGTGAACTATGCTAAGTCACTTCAGTCGTGTCCGACTCTGTGCGACCCCAGAGACGGCAGCCCACCAGGCTCCCCCGTCCCTGGGATTCTCCAGGCAAGAACACTGGAGTGGGTTGCCATTTCCTTCTCCAGTGCATGAAAGTGAAAAGTGAAAGGGAAGTCGCTCAGTCGTGTCTGACTCTGAGCGACCCCATGGACTGGAGCCCACCAGGCTCCTCCGTCCATGGGATTTTCCAGGCAAGAGTACTGGAGTGGGGTGCCACTGCCTTCTCCAATCACTCTCCCTTAGGTCTCATATTTTGGTATGTATCTTGTATCTTAAGTATATCTTACATGTCTTTAAAATCTAGTAGGCCTTTATAAAACAAAAGTCTAAAGAGTTACTAAATACATATAACACTCAACATTTAACATTTCACCTTTTCTTGACAATTTAAAGATTCCTGAATCTTGCAATGCTTCATTAATAACCATTTAAAACACCAGTTATCCACATAGACTGTCCATATAAAAGTTTTCAGTGTATAATTCTGAGTCATTTCTCCACTACATTAGTATCTTACTATGCTTTCTCTGTATGTGTTCTGACTGTCCCAGTGACTCATAGGGGGCAGTTTAGAAAAGTTTTTTTTTAGAAAAGTGGCTGAGAATCAGGCACACGCCAAGCTTAACCTCTGAGTCTGACCTTTAGGACAAGTCGCTAAGGTTCTCAGTTAGTTTTCTCATCTACAGATGGGGAAGATGATGATAATAGGACCTGCTTCACAGTGTTGTCAAGACTAAAGAAGGCAATGTATGTAAACACATAGTAAGGACTCAATGTTTCCTGAAAGGATCAATGAATGAATATTTGACAAGGAGACGCCAACATAAAAGACTTAGTAAGCATGAACCACTGCAGCATATCTGCAGAGCTGCCACGGGCTGTGTGCAACAGCCTTTTAAGTTTCCAGTCTTTGCTAAAGGCCAAAGATTAGTAATTAGTAATAAAAAACCTTTCTTCACTAGAAGGTCAATTCAGGGAATATAAAAGTAAAATTGCGTGTTTTTGTTTGCAATAAATCATCTTTTTCATCCGGAAACGCAACACCTGCAGTAACACCTGAATGTGTTTTTATTGCTTTCCTGTGACAGCTTTCTTTTCTCCTTTCCCTTTTTGGGGCTAAAAAATTTCAAACCCGTCTAAGGAGCACAGCCTGTAGCGCTTGATCATAATGCAAGGCAGTGAACCGACTGTTTTACTTTGAAGAAAACTCTTCAGAGGCTGTTAACTTGTCTTTCTCTGACTGAGCTTACAAGCTATCATGCTCTTTAAAATAGGAAATTTTCTTCCATTGCTAATCAGACAAACGACAGTATCTTTAGCACAAATAATAAGCATTTCTCAATCCACTTACTTTGCAACACATGATTTTCATCAGCTCCTTTTCTCTTCTTGACAGAAACCAATAGTGAGCATTTTAAACACAAAATTCCCCTCCTCCTTGGCCTCCCACAGGGTCACAATCTCAAAGTCCTGGCGATGGCCTTATTAACCCCACCCCCCCACCAGCAATAAGCACAAGGCCATGCAGTGGCCAGGCAAGGGACTGGAAGGTCTTGAAGTGAAACAGATTCTCTCTCAAACCTACACAGGCTGCCTCCAGCCTCCAGCCTCCAGCCTGGCTCTTTATCACTGTATTAGATCCGTTTCCCACAGGGAAGACCTAGGCAGAGAGGTGGGGAGTGGGCAAGTTCCTTGCACAGTGCCCTCCAGAAGGGTGGTCAGCCAAGGAGGGGCAAGAGCCAGAGCCTTTGACGTCAGTAGCTGAGGGCCGCAGGACAGCACCCAGCAAAAACCAGACTCCTGGTCCACTGGGGCGCTTCTCCCCACTTCTGAGCTCTCAGAGGTCTCCAAGCTACCACTGCTAGAATGGTTCTTCCAGAGGTCTGGATTCTTCAAACCTCTACAGAAGGGACACACACTCCTCCACAGCCATTCCACGGAACACGTGGTCTGGAAAGGTGACGCCAGTGGCATGCAGTGACATAGGGCCCACAGGTGAGCTTCCAGCTGGGGCTTAAGGCGTTCTGGAGGAGAACGCCCCCGAGAACCTGAGCTCACTGTGCTGCACAGGCTGCGGGAGTGTGACTCAGCTCCAACTCTGACCAAGTGGCTCAATTCTTAGGGACAAAGCCAATGAGAAAGCCAACCAACTCCCTCGTGAAGGCGCCGGGCGGAGGCCCCGGGCGTGAACTCACTGAGGGGCATGTCAAGGATACAGGGGTTGCTGTCGTCGAGGCCACAGCTGTCGAGGATCAGGGGGATGCCGTCCAGCTCGTTCACCTACAAAGAACAGAAAAGGCAAATTCACATACTTGGACGGCTTGGGGGTGTGGGGGCTACAGAAGGGTCTGTGGCTCCTTTTCTATCTCCTGACTCATTCCTATAAAAATACAGTTAGTGCAATTACCCGAAATGCCTCTATCAGTCCAGAAATGTTTAAAAAGAGACATGCAAACAAAAAATGACACTCTTTCTTTTCATCCTTCCTCCAAAAAGTTGGGCAACTAGGTAGACATATTTAAAAAAATATAATTGAATACAACATTGCAAATCAACTACATTTTAATATACTTTTAAAAAAATATAAAGTGGATCTCTTCCCAATATTATTCACCAGCATAAACTTCAAATGTGTCTCGGTTTACTAGTAAGTAAGTTCTTTTTCTAAGTTGGAAGCAATTTCTATGGTTCTAAATCCAAAAGCAACAGAGACAAGTTGTAAAATTTAACTACATTTTTTTACAACGGCAAGTCAAAGCTGTAATAATTATTTGAAAGATACCACAGGAAAAGGGTTAATATTTTAATATGTACAGATTTTGTAAAAGTTGAGAAAAGACCAAGAATCCAACAGAAAACTGGATGAAATACATGAACGTAAATGGCACAGATGAAAGAAACGCGAGTGGACTGCAGAGATGTCAAAGTCTGCTCAACTTTGCTTCTAATAAGATTCAGGCAAATTATGACACCATCCTTCAGCTGCCACAGTGGAAAAGGCGCCTCTGACGACACAAGCGGCTGGGGAGGCCACAGGAACTGGCTCCCTCGGACACTGCCTAAGCGAAACCCCAATGGAAGGGGAAATAAAATCACATGCTAAAAACTGACATTTAGAAGCAGACTGTAAGGGTGAATTAAAGAGTTCTTGGAAATCATGGTTACACTAGAGCCATGCCTGAACTCGGGGCAATGCATTCCTAGGTAAATATTTCTCATTCATACCGCTCCGTTATGAAATGACACGAGATAACTTTTTATAGAAATTCATTAAATGTTTATAACATAAGCAACCTATTATAGACGAAGGACAGTAGTGACGTCATGACGCACGCATGACGACCCGCTGGAGAGTGAACACAGGTGACGGTCACTGAGGAAAGGACCCGTGGGCGGGACGCCTCCAGGAGACGCTGATGCGGGTGTCATCACCACGCTGATGTTTACAGGCTCCTGCCGCTGCTGAGTGAGGAGCTCGAGTCAGGGGCAGGGGAAACAATTAGGAAATGAACACGTTTTCTTCTGTTCGCACTTCATAAAACAGGGAAGTTGTTTCTTTAGCCAACATGTTGGGAACTGATTCTAGACCTGTGATGAGTCACAAGTTGTAGTAACAGTTCCTATTAGGGAGCCAAGCTCAGTCAACGCTTCGCGACGAAACACATCTTGACAAGACGGCAAGTCTGGCTGAAACAAGCAAACGTTTAGCCTCTGGAAATCAAGTGCAGACGGCAGGACGGCTCACTGCCTGCGAACTGTTCTCTCCACCGCAGCCAACACTCATCTCAGAGAAGACCCTGCAAGGTGGGCGGCCGACTCAGGGAGCACCTGTGCTTCTTTGGGGAAAAATGTATTAGGTTGACAAAAAACAAACAAACAGAGGCTCCCTCATTGTCTGCTCTCACACTGAATGGCAAACAGCAAAGTCAAAACAACCTGAAGAAAAACAAGAGCACGATGCCAACGCAGGACTGGAAGTGTGTTCGTGGCACGGGGCTGCAGGATGCGTGCACACACGCACAGGTGAGCAGAGTCCTCCTGCCAAAGCAAGCACACAGCCGACGTGCATGTGGTAACGCTCAGACAGGGCTTCGACTGACAGATGAAGCAGAGGTGACCGCCAACGCAGAAGGCTCGAAGCCTGAGGCGGAAGGAGGCAGACGCTGGGTTCACCATCAATGAACCATCTGTCTGAGATGTGCGTGTACCTGCCCACGGGCGAGACCAGTTGCCATCCCCAGGACAGAGGACAGGGGTTACTGCTGGAGGCAGACAGACCTGCGGGAGAATTCCAGCTCAGCTCTCTGGCCGTGTAACCTGTGGAGGGTTCTGAACTTCAGTCTAGAGTTTCTCGTGTGTAACAAGAGGATTAGAGTGAGGATTACACGAATAAACAAACAGCACCTCACCCACACTTGAAGAGGGCTGGGCACAGTCATCCCTCACCAAGCACAGGCAAAGCCTGAAAACGTAAAGATCTGTCTCCACAATCACACGACATCAGGTAGGTCGCTCTGAGTTAGCACCACACTCTCCTAGACTGCCTCACAAGCCGGGCACACCTCAGGTCACTAATTTCCATCCACGGCCTCTACTGGGCTTTGCCTCACACAATCAGTTCTACATCTCATAAAAATACACTGCTGTTCATCTCTCTGTGCTGCACTTATTTCCATGGTGTCCTGTGCAGCTTCCTGACTGGGCATTTCACAACTGAGTTGCTGCCCTGTTCCCAACGCCAGAGGAACAATCAGAGGTGTTACCCAAGCAGCAGCGAGAATGCACAGCACCTGCGCTCCGCAGACAAACTTTCTCCAGCACTCAGAGCAGAAGTCCAGATGAGCGCTTCACAGCCTGGACTCCACGTCAGAATCACCCAGGGGAGGCTTCAGAAACAACCAGTGCCGTGGCCCCAAGCCCAGGACACGGCAAGCAGACTCTCTGGGAGCAGAGCCTGGACATCAGTGTCCTGAGCCAACTCTGTGGGCGACTCTGACACGCAGTGAGTCGTGGACTCCTGCTCCCCACCAACACCAAGAGCACCCACCAAGGCAAACAAAGCGAGATCTGCGGCAAGCCCTCAAAGCAATGCCTAAAATACAACAGCCTGTCCTCCACCCCTTCACCCCCGTGCTGCTTTACTTCACAAACAGACTTGGCGGACATGCAACTTACTCGCAGGAGCCTGTGACTGCACCTGGTAACCACTGACCAATCAGGAGGGAGGGTGTCTCCTTCACCCCAGGAGTCCCTGAGCAACCACCGCCTCAGTAACCACTCTCTGCTCCTGTCTCGACAGGCAGATCTGGTCTGTTCCACACTAGCACGGGAATAAGACTATATGAAGAGACGTCTTTTTCAATGTTTTTGAGATCTGTCCGTGTTGTTACATGTATCACTTTATTTTTGTTACTGATTATGAATATACCATTTATTTATGTGCTCAAGTTTTTGTATTACTCATGTATCACTTTATTTTTATTTCTGATCAAGAATATACCATTTATTTATCCCTTCACATGTTAATGTGTTCAAGTGTTTATATTACTCCTGAGTGTGTTTCTCCTTGCTCTAGAATTTACAAACCTTACGGATCTATTTCTCCTTTCAGTTCTGTCAGTTTTTGCTTCATGTACTTGCCGAAGTTCTCTTAGCAATATGCTGCTGCTAAGTCGCTTCAGTCGTGTCCGACTCTGTGCGACCCCATAGACGGCAGCCCACCAGGCTCCCCCGTCCCTGGGATTCTCCAGGCAAGAACACTGCAGTAGGCTGCCATTTCCTTCTCCAATGCAGGAAAGTGAAAAGTGAAAGTGAAGTCGCCCAGTCATGTCTGACCGCCTGGACTGCAGCCCACCAGGCTCCTCCGTCCGTGGGAGGTTCCAGGCAAGAGTACTGGAGTGGGGTACCATTGCCTTCTCCCTCTTAGCAATACATGTTCATGCTTTTATGTCTTCTATTTGAGAAGCTGATCCTTTAATCATTATGAAATATTCCTCTGTACTTCTCAAGTCTATTTTGTCTCATGTTAATATAGCCACTCCACCTTCTCAAAAAGTGTTTGCATGGTATGCCATTTTCATTCTTTCTTTTTAAACCTATCTTCATCTTTACATTCAAAATGTATTTCTTGTTATCATATGATTGAGTCTCGCTTTAAAAAAAAATTCAATCTAACACTATCTTTTAATTTTAACATAAGCCATTTACTTCTAATGTACTTATCAAGACAGTTGTGTTTGAGTGTATCATTCTGACATCAGTGTTATTTTTATCCTCAGTTCAGTTGCTCTGTCGTGTCCGACTCTTTGCGACCCCATGAATCATAGCACGCCAGGCCTCCCTGTCCATCACCAACTCCCAGAGTTTACTCAAATTCATGTCCATCGAGTCAGTGATGCCATGCAGCCATCTCATCCTCTGTCGCCCCCTTCTCCTCCTGCCCCCAATCCGTCCCAGCATCAGGGTCTTTTCCAACAAGTCAACTCTTCCCATGAGGTGGCCAAAGTACTGGAGTTTCAGCTTCAGCATCAGTCCTTCCAATGAACACCCAGGACTGATCTTCTTAAGGATGGACTGGTTGGATCTCCTTGCAATCCAAGGGACTCTCAAGAGTCTTCTCGAACACCACACTTCAAAAGCATCAATTCTCTGGCGCTCAGCTTTCTTCACAGTCCAACTCCAACATCCATACATGACCACAGGAAAAACCACAGCCTTGACTAGATGGACCTTTGTTGGCAAAGTAATATCTCTGCTTTTCAATATGTTATCTAGGTTGGTCATAATCTTCCTTCCAAGGAAGGAAGCGTCTTTTCATTTCATGGCTGCAGTCACCATCTGCAGTGATTTTGGAGCCCAGAAAAATAAAGTCTGACACTGTTTCCACATCTATTTCCCATGAACTGATGGGACCAGATGCCATGATCTTAGTTTTCTGAATGTTGAGTTTTAAGCCAACCTTTTCACTCTCCTCTTTCACCTGCATCAAGAGGCTTTTGAGTTCCTCTTTACTTTCTGCCATAAGGGTGGTGTCATCTGCATATCTGAGGTTATTGATATTTCTCTCGGCAATCTTGATTCCAGCTTGTGCTTCTTCCAGCACAGCGTTTCTCATGATGTACTCTGCATGTAAGTTAAATAAGCCGGGGGACAATATACAGCCTTGACGTACTCCTTTTCCTATTTGGAACCAGTCTGTTGTTCCATGTCCAGTTCTAACTGTTGCTTCCTGACCTGCATATAGGTTTCTCAAGAGGCAGATCAGGTGGTCTGGTATTCCCATCTCTTGAAGAATTTCCCACAGTTTATTGTGATCCACACAGTCAAAGGCCTTGGCGTAGTCAATAAAGCAGAAATAGATGTTTTTCTGGAACTCACTTGCTTTTTTGATGATCCAGCAGATGTTGGCAATTTGATCTCTGTTTCCTCTGCCTTTTCTAAAACCAGCTTGAACACCTAGAATTTCACAGTTCATGTACTGCTGAAGTCCAGTGTACTTTATTCCCCTCTTTCTCTTATCCTGACTTCCTTTAGGCTGAGTGTTTTTAAATATTCCATCTTTTCCCCTCCACTACTAGCTTATTAACTAACTCTTTCCTTTTTTTAAAGTGGTTGTTCTAGGTTTAGAATATGGATCTTAACTTGTAATAGTCTATTTACAAATAATATTACACTATTTCACACACAGTATAAGAATCTTACAACTGTATACTTCACTTGACATTTGGGCAACAGCTCTCATACATTTTATTTGTACATGCAATTAAAACGCCAAATACATTACTATTAAGATTGCTTCAAAGACCCAATTGTATTTTTAAAAAATTAAAAAGTGAAGATAAAGGTATTTTATTCTTGCCCACATGGTAACCATTTTCCTTCATCTGGTACAACATCCATCAACATTTTTCATAGCACAGTTCTACTGACAACAAATCCGCTCAACTTTTGTCTGTCTGGAAATGTCTTTATTTTGCCCCCATTTTTGAAGGATATTTTGGCTGGATATATGATTCTAGCTTTCTTTCACTATTTTAAAGATGTTGTTCTTTTGATTTCTGTTTTGCTTTATTTTTGGAGAGAAGCCTGCTATCTCTCTTTATCTTTGTTCCCCCCGGACTGACAGGCAGAAGTCCATGAACTAGAGGCTAGAACACACAGAAAAGATGAACTCAAATCAAAAGCTGGTTCACTGTAAATATTAACAGAATGGGAAAATCCCAGAAAGACTGATGAGTGGAAAAAGAGAGATATCTATTTAAAAAGAACAGAATGAAGAGATAGAAATAGATACAGAAAGTATAAATAAATATTATGAATTTAATGGAAAAAAAAAAAAAACCCAGAAAACTGAGACAAAACGGGTACTTTGAGAAAAACTGACATGAATAAAAAGAATAAAAAGCTTGAAAAGGTCAATACTTTAAACAGTTACATTTAAATAAAGATATGAAAATGACCAAGACTCACTGATAGAAGCAAAGACCCAAACAGCTACCCAAGTTAAGTACCATGAGGCTTTTAAGGAGCAGATAAATCTATTATGTACATCTGTTGTTGGTATCTGGTTGCTAAGTTTATGTCCAACTCTTTTGCAAGCCTGTCGATTATAGCCCACCAGGCTCCTCTGTCCATAGGATTTCCCAGGCAAGAATACTGGAGTGGGTTGCCAATTCCTTCTTCAGGGAAATCTTCTTGACCCAGGGATCGAACCTACATCTTCTGCTTTGTCAGGCAGGTTCTTTACCACTGAGCCACCAGGGAAGCCCATTATATACATAAGTTATTCAAAAACAGTGGAAAAGGAGCGAAAGTTCCTCAATTCATTTTATGAAGCTACCATGGCCTGATTCTAAAAGCAGGATTCAGACAGACCAATAAAGGAAAATAACGAACTTACTTATGAACATATACCCCTTCCCAAGACAACTCTCGCAAATTCCTGGAAAAATATTAGGTTAATTAAACATACCCTAAAAATCCATCACCATCTTAATATAGATAAGAAAATCTACAAAAAAAAAAAAAAAAAGAAAGAAAGAAAATCTACAAGGCAATTATCCTCATTAACATACCAATAATTATCTTCACTATCACAGAAAAAGCATCAGGTAATACTTAGCACCTATTTATTATTTTTAATTCTCAGAAAACTACTTTAACTTGAAAATGGCTTGTGCCAGAACCCTACAGTAAATATCACACGTAAGAAAATTTAGATAGACCCCAAGACCAGAAAAAACACAAGGCTATTGTCTTCTTACTGTGCTGGAGAAACAGAAACTCCAAGAAATCCTGCAATTTTAAAAGGTCTTTTCTTGGACCATTCTGCCGCTAGGAAACAAACAGGAGCTAAGAGTGGTGTGAAAAGTGGTTTAATCTCACCATCAGAACAGAAGCAGTGGATGAAGGAAAACAAAAGAAAGCAAAGAGCAGGTCTGGAGTCAGTGAAGTGACTGGGGTTGGAGGTGGGGAGGGCAAGGGAGAGGGAGAGACGTCCACTTGGAAGGACAGCCCCTCGGTGATCACAGACTTGCTGCTGCTGACGAGAGACACCAAGTGCTGGCTTTGGTGGACGTGCTCTAGCTTGGGGTAACTATTAGGAGACTGAGAACCCCCTTGTTTCCTGACTCTGGTGTACGGGGGCCAGTGCAAGACAAGCCTGTGTCCTGTTCACCTCTTTTTTCGAAGTAAGGCATATCAGAGATTTATTATTGGGGTTCATGAAACCTCAAGATGCCCACCCAAGCTACTGTTGTTAAAAGACTCCTGACCCCCTGCAGGCGTTAAGAGCGCCTCGGCTGCTGCTGCTAAGTCGCGTCAGTCGTGTCTGTTTCTGTGCGACCCCATAGACGGCAGCCCACCAGGCTCCTCCGTCCCTGGGATTCTCCAGGCAAGAATACTGGAGTGGGTTGCCATTTCCTTCTCCAGTGCATGAAAGTGAAAAGTGAAGTCGCTCAGTCGTGTCTGACTCTTCGCGACCCCATGGAGTGTAGCCTACTGGGCTAGCTGGGATTAAAAAGGATAAGAAATTGGGAGGGTGCATTCTGAACTTTAATTTCTTTGAATTTTAAGTCACATGGGCAGAGAATTTGACTTTAATGTTTTGGACTTTAATTTAAAATGAAATGTAATCTATGGATTTTAACATCTCCTTGGGAATTTGATAATGAGATAGAATTAATATTCAAATAGAGAGTATCTCTTGTGGGCATTTTATGATTACAATGAATTTAGGCCTTACACTGGAGTACCTTAATATGGAATGAATTTTCTGCCTTGAGGTCAAAGTGATTTGGAGTTAATTTGATTCATGTATTGGTCTGACCCACTTAAGAAACTTTGCGGGGGGTGGGGGGGTGGCAAAAATCTCTCCTCCCTACCAGGAGAAAGAAGGGGTGTGGCTGGGTAGGCAGGAGCGGCCTTAAAAAGGTGGTGGCCAAGGGTCCCCCCAGGTAAAGGACACACCTCTGGCCCAACACACCAGCAGAGCAATAAGACCAAAAAAGAATCTTCTGGGTGATGCTGTGGCGAGAGCTGAACTAACATGAACAGTCCTTGGCTTCTCTGGGCCTGTGACCGGCTCCTTCCCAGGGTCGTGACAATCAGATTAGTGAGTCTGACTACATGAAGTTCATGGTATAGAGCAGCTACTCATTTGATGGTCTGATTCTTTCATTAGACTCTGGGGTTCACAATTGAATGAAGCATGTTTCATTCGTTCTTGCATTCCCTGCCTTGCCCTTCGATATCGACAGCTATCTGCTGAAAACTGAAAAAAATACATGTGTGTGAAGGAGGAAAACAGCTCTTACGACTGATCCCATCACGTATCTGTAGGTAACAAGTCACCAGGATCCCTGGGCTCATGACACCTGGCCTAGAGACAGAGAGACAGAGAGAGAAACAGAGAGAGAGTGCAGAGAGGCAGGGAGTGCGCGAGCAAGAAAGAAGTGAACAAGTGAAAAACACATTTACAGATTATGGTACTTCCTATAAGGAAATAAGCAGGATGATCAACCAGAGAGGGACAGTGGAGGCAGGACGTCAGAAAGGGTAGTCAGGCAAGACTTTTCTAGAAGACGATGATATCTTAACTGGAACTTGTGCTGTAGAAATGGGGCAGGAACTGGAAGCGCAAAGACTCACAGGTGGAAAGAACTGAGCATAACTGACTTATGGAAACGAAGTCAGTGTGGCTGTGCGCAGGGAGACGATAAAAAAGGCAGGAGATGAGGCTGGAGAGTGGGGCTTGTGGAGCGGTGTCTCCTCACGGGTCCCTGGAGCAGGAGTGTAAACATGGCCTGGGCACCTGCTCTTTAGAAACGCAAACCATCGGGCCCCAGCCCAGACCCGCTGAGTGGGGACGTCTGGGGTTCCAGGCCCAGCAGACAGCGCTTCTGTTTTACAATTGATCTGCAGGACTGTGGCGGCTCCAGCTGCACAGTGTCACTCTACATTACGAAATGACCACCCTGGGAAGCCCAGTTGCTGTCTGCCGCCCACTGCTGGCTGCATTCCCCACGCTGGACGTTTATTTCGTCCCTGCGCCGCGTGTGTTTTAAACTGTGTGTCTGTACCTCTCACCTTGCCTCACCTACTTCATTCATCCCCTACCTCCCTCTCCTCTGGCAACCACCTTTGGATTTTGCTACTGGGATTCTGTCTCTGCTTTATTATAGTTGTTCATTTCTTTTGCTTTTTATGTTCCACATCTAAGTGAAATCTACAGTATTTGTCTTTCTCTGACATTTCACTTAGCAGAACACCCTGTAGGTCCATCCACCCTGTGACAGTGGCAAGATGCCACTCTTCTGTGTGGCTGAGTAACATTCCTGTGCGTGTGCGTACACGTGTGTGCCATGATCGCTGGTATAGAGCAGTGGTACCTTTCTGTGGAGCCTGGGGACAGGTCTGGGCTTGAGATGTACTCTGGGGTCATCTGCACATAGAGGGTCTTCGAGGCCTGGGAACTGGAGGTCATGGGTCGGGGGGAGGGGTTGGAGGCAGACAGTTAAGAGCCAACATAAGCACTCACTCCCAGTGGATTAGTTTGTAAGCAATATGAACCTTTTTTTCCCTGGAAGGAGATAACCAATAACTCAAAATGCACAGTGGTAAGACTTCCTTAAAACTTAAAGTTATTATCATCAAATTATTTATCCACTGGTAATTTTTCAGGGTAACTTTAGAAGCTCATTTCCAAACCAAATTATACTGTGAACTGTAAGATATGCAAATTTCTGACCTTGCTCTGTTAAAACTACACAGGAGTAACAGATATACATACATACATACATAGCTCATGGAAATATCTTCATTCCAACCTACTCACTGTCCCAGTTCAAGCCACAAGAAGAGCAAAGACGAATTTGATGAGTTCAACTTCAAGAAGATTCACGGACAAGGTTCCCGTGAACAGAGTCTGTCGAATGCCCCAGGTAAGAAGCTGTCAGTCTTGGGAGTGGAGGCTGGGAGGAGGGAGGGAAAGAACCAGCAGAGGGCTGAGGGGGCCCACAGCAGGGACGCAGGAGGCCAGGAAAGCGCCCGGACACGTTTAGAGGCTGCGGTCCACAAGCTAACCATCCCTTCCCCGCCCCCAGACGCTGCACGGCAGAACACTCTAGAAAAGAAGAGCACACGAGAAAGTAAGCCATCAACAGCTATTATACGTATACCAGAAGAGAGTTCAGAGAGAAAACGACACTGCAGTTCCCCACTGACGCTCAATGGGGTAGGAGCAGAGCTCTGAAGGCATTTACGGAAAAACAAAGAAGCTTTTCAAGAATAGTAATACTGAGACTATTAAAATGTCCAGAAGTACAAAGAACAATGTGATCAATACAAATATTTTGTAAGCTCAACCACCAAATTCAAGGAAGATTAACAACTAACTTTTCTTCGGCAAACATCTGCATCTGAATTTGGTGCAATTTTCTCATGAATTCTCCACCCAGCAGTTAAATCTGTTTAAATAATGAATGAAATCAGCTGGCTTTAAAGAAGCTTACTATATTCTGCTTAACAGGACTGAAAAAAGAGTCATTGTCCTTCAGTGAGAAGGACGTGCCTCACACATGGTAGGAACTCTAGAGAATGAACGCTGTCACAGAGAGCATCTGCTTCCACGCTGACCACTTACAAAGCAACCAGAACCCTTAGGGTGGGATGTCAGAAAGATGTTTTCAGCTGATCTGGAATGGGACACATCGTCAAGCGTCTGGTCCAGGAGAAGGGGGTCAGAGGCGCCACGCAGATCCCTCCCACAGGACGGAGCCTTGGCCTTGCATGGCACGGCCCTGACTCCCAGCCCCCGTGACGTGATGGCAGGGAGCAGGAGCAGGGCCCAAGCGCCCCCGTGCGAGCCTGGGCGAGCCGCCTTGGCCTCATGTGGAAAATGGGCCAAAAGCTCCCCACAGAGCAGAGGGTGTCATCAAGCAGGTGGTAAGAAAAGAGAGTGACTTCCACAACACCTGGTTTCTAGGATGTGCTCAAGAAATGCTCGATACGAACATTATCTTACTTATCCTTCTACTTCTGGCATTTCTCTTGCATTCTTTGTGAAGAACTTCAGACAGGCTGAAATGTGAGGGAAAAGACTAGAACCACGGTGTTATTTTGCCATTACTGTCACTTTAAGAGTTTAATTAAGCAAAACGTCAAAAGCTGACCATCAAAATATGTGAAGAGCTAGATGAAAGACCTCTGGTTTTAAGCAGAAGAAGCAGGGGAATATACGAATCTAGAAGCAAATTTGTCTCCAACGTGCTCGAGCACACAAGACTGAAAGTTCCACTGAGCAGCCTCCGCACGGAACTCAGGACACAACTGGAGAAATCAGACACACTGGAGAGGGGTCAGGACGCCGTGTCAGTGGCGGAGAAAACAGAGGCACGCTGCGCTAACACGCACAGCTACGCTCAGAACAAAAATAACCCACAGAGCGAGTGTTTTTTCTTTTTTAATATGCATTCCACCTTTGGTACTTGGGGTATAATTCCCACTCAAACACACGGTCTGCAAGGTCACACTTCAGTGGCTGAACAAACAGAATTCTGTCCTGTTTCCATTCGGTCTTTAATTTTTAACCCACCAACAGACTCTCAGCTGCATGCTGTATTCTGATGAGCTACTTGCCACTAACAGATAGTGTCTCGGAAACTGTTTATCAACTGGCCCACGGCGTTAAAAAAAAAAAAAAAAAAAAGACTTTCCACGATAAGAGCCTCCAGCTGGTGCTGGGAAGGGCAGCACTGTGGAAGGAGGGAGACGGTGGTGAGAACGCAGGAGCGCCGGGCCCGCTCTAAGCTGCCCATCCCATGGGCACAGGCAGGAGGGAGCCGACAGGTGCATCTGCAGGGAACCGACACCCTGCCCTTCTCCCCCCTGCCTGACTGGCGGACACCGCCACAGCCCCCGAAGGCGTCACGTGGAGGCCCACTCTCACCCTGCAGGAGGAGACCATCGTGCGGGGTTGCGTCTGTGAACAAAGACGCCACATTTCAGAAACACACCTACGGTGAGAAACATCACTCGCTCTGCTAGAGAATGGGAATGGAAAAGAGGAAGGAAACCTGCACCAAGTATTTCCTTATTCACCAAGATTTTTACAGGCAAAAATGGGGTGCTCGTAAGAGTTTTGCAAGGTAGGAATCAGACAAAAGAACTGCGATTTGTGAGGGTTAATGACTATGTTTGCAGTCATAGAGTTGAGTGAGTGGCAAAACCCACGTTTGTTAAGTTTTAAAATTCATGCTTTTTTGCAACTGCACCATACAAACTGCAGGAGGATGTATTTCAGGTCTTTAGAAAAGATATGATGATGGAAATAATATGAAATATGCTGGGAAATCTCAAAGTGTACAGTGGAGAGTGCTTTCCTTGGAAGAAAAGTTATGACCAACCTAGACAGCATATTGAAAAGCAGAGACATTACTTTGCCAACAAAGGTCCGTCTAGTCAAGGCTTTGGTTTTTCCTGTGGTCATGTATGGATGTGAGAGTTGGACTGTGAAGAAAGCTGAGCACCGAAGAATTGATGCTTTTGAACTGTGGTGTTGGAGAACACTCTTGAGAGTCCCTTGGACTGCAAGGAGATCCAACCAGTCCATTCTGAAGGAGATCAGCCCTGGGTGTTCTTTGGAGGGAATGATGCTGAAGCTGAAACTCCAGTACTCTGGCCACCTCATGCGAAGAGTTGACTTGCTGGAAAAGACTCTGATGCTGGGAGGGATTGGGGGCAGGAGGAGAAGGGGACGACAGAGGATGAGATGGCTGGATGGCATCACTGACTCGATGGATGTGAGTCTGAGTGAACTCCGGGAGTTGGTGATGGATAGGGAGGCCTGGCGTGCTGCGATTCATGGGGTTGCAAAGAGTCAGACACGACGGAGCAAATGAACTGAACTCAACTGAGGACTGAGACAGGAAGAGGAAGGGACCAGTGAGGCAGAAGAGGGACGCGGTGGGCAGGCCCTGCCAGGAAGCAGTCAGGAACCACCCAGGAGGAGGACCCGGGAGCCAAACTCAACCAGCCTCGCATGGCACGTTTCTTTGGCTGACTTTCCAGTTCCCCAGGAATCTCACCATTAGCCTGACATGAAAGTCACACTTCATCTTCAGGGCCCTTCTGATTTCCCTGTTTGCTAATACTCAAACACTTGAAAATCTTTTCATCTACAAGTCTGTGAAAGTCACTCAGTTGTGTCTGACTCTTTACAACCCATGGACTATACAGCACATGGGATTCTTCAGGCCAGAATACTGGAGTGGGGAGCCTTTCCCTTCTCCAGGGGATTTTCCCAACCCAGGGATCAAACCCAGATCCCCCGCACTGCAGGTGGATTCTTCACCAGCTGAGCCACAAGGGAAGCCCAAGAATACTGGAATGGGTAGACTATCCCTTCTCCAGGGAATCTTCCAGACCCAGGAATCGAACTGGGGTCTCCTGAATTGTAGGCAGACTCTTTACCAATTGAGCTATCAGGGAATCGCCATCTATAACTACTTGTTAATTTGACAAAAATTTAAAAGATAGCTAGCTACTTATGACAGACCCTGTATTGGGGACTAAGGGGTGAATGAGACACATTTATTGCCTTACCCAAGTTGGCAGTGGGGATAAGGGAGAGTGAAAAGGCCGCAGAGACAAGCAAAACCCACCACCAATATCCAGAGCTGGAGGACACACAAAGTGTCCTGGGGGGTGCAGGAGAGGGACACACCTAACCCCTCTAGACGGGCCTGCATGGGAGGCCCAGAAACCAAGGTTGTGAGCTTCAACCTGAAGGCATCAGAAAGAGTTTACAAGGAGATTTAGGCTTCAGAACACATACTCATTTTAAAACCGAATTTACTACAATACAGCACACAATTCTTAAGTATGATAGCTTAGAGAAGTTTCACATATGTGTGCACACATGCAACCACTACCCAAGGTCAAGACAGAGAACGTTCCAGCACCTACCAGTGCATGAGTCCTTATAGGAACTGGGACTCTCACCTCTATCATCTCTGATCACTTCTGCCTCCTCTGGAATCTGGGGTGGTGGTATTGTTCAGCTGCTCAGTTGTGTCTGACTTTTTACTACCTAATAGACTGTAGCACGCCAGGCTTTCCTGTCCTTCACTATCTCCCAGAGCTTGCTTAAACTCAAGTCCATTGAGTCCGTGACACCAACCAACCATCTCATCCTCTGTCACTCCCTTCTCCTCCTGACCTCTATCTTTTCCAGCATCAGGGTCTTTTCCAACGAGTTGGCTCTTCCCATCAGGTGGCCAGAGGACTGGAGCTTCAGATTCAGCATCAGTCCTTCCAATGAATATTCAGGGTCAATTTTCTTTAGGGTTGACTGATTTGATCTCCTTGCAGTCCAAGGGACTCTCAAGAGTCTTCTCCAACACAATTGGAAAGCATTAATTCTTCAGTGCTCAGCCTTCTTTATGGTCTAACTCTCACATTCATACATGACTACTGAAAAAACCATAGCTTTGACTAGATGGACCTTTGTCAGCAAAGCAATGTCTCTGCTTTTTAATATGCTGTATGCTGCTGCTGCTAAGTCACTTCAGTTGTGTCCGACTCTGTGCGACCCCAGAGACGGCAGCCCACCACCCCGCCGTCCCTGGGATTCTCCAGGCAAGAACACTGGAGTGGGTTGCCATTTCCTTCTCCAAGTATGCTGTATAGGTTTGTCATAAATTTCTTTCCAAGGAGCAAGCGTCTTTTCATTTCATGGCTGCAATCACCGTCCTCAGTTAACTTGGGAGCCCAAGAAAATAGTCTGTCACTGTTTCTACTTGTGCCCCATCTCTTTGCCATGAAGTGATGGGACCGGATGCCATGATTCTAGTTTCCTGAATGTTGAGTTTTAAGCCAGCCTTTTCACTCTCCTCTTCCACTTTCATCAAGAGGCTCTTTCGTTCCTCTTCACTTTCTGACATAAGGGTGGTGTCATCTGCATATCTGAGGTGATTGATATTTCTCCCGGCAATCTTGATTCCAGCTTGTGCTTCTTCCAGCCCAGCATTTCACATGATGTACTCTGCATAGATGTTAAATAAGCCAAGTGACAATATACAGCCTTGACGTACTCCTTTCCCAATTTTGAACCAGTCCATTGTTCCATGTCCGGTTCTAACTATTGCTTCTTGATCTGCATAGTCTCTCAGGAGACAGGTAATAAGATGGTCTAGTATTCTCATCTCTAAGAATTTTCCACAATTTTCTGGGATCCACACAGCCAAAGGCTTTTGCATAGTCAATGAAGCAGAAATAGATGTTTTTCTGGAATTCTCTTGCTTTTTCTATGATTCAACAGATGTTGGCAATTTGATCTCTGGTTCCTCTGCCTTTTTAAAATGCAGCTTGTACATCTGGAAGGTCTCGTTTCACATACTACTGAAGCCTAGCTTGAAGGATTTTGAGTATATCTTGCTAGCATATGAAATGAACACAACTGTATGGTAGTTTGAACATTCTTTGGCATTGCCCTTCTTTGAGACTGCAATGAATACTGACCTTTTCCAGTCCTCTGGCCACCGCTGAGTTTTCCAAATTTGCTGACACACCGAGTGCAGCACTTTCACAGCATCGCTGGGTAAGGAGCCCTACAGCGTGCGCTGCTCCTGCTCTGGTCTCCTTTACCGCACCTATTTCCGCACCTCACAGCGGCCTGCCGCCTTCACTGCTGTGTATCATCCCACCACATGTTCACACTGCAGGGCACTACCTGTTCTATGAGAGACATGTGGGCTGTCTCCAGGTTTTGGCTATTACAAATAAGGCTGCTATGAACATTCGTGTACAAGACTGTTGGTGGACACAGCACTCGTATCTACAGCGTTTATTACCTGGGTTATTGCTGGCTCAGGAAAACATAAGAAATTCAGCAAGAAGACTCTCTTGTTATGCTTCTACTGAAAATGCTGGCTGATGTTCTCGACAAAGATAAGGCAAGAGGACCTCGGTCATTAAGAATAAAAGACAGAAAGCAAGATCCTTTCATAGGAGGACAGGTGGGTAACTGGAAGGGATCACAAGTGTTTCCAGAAGCTGGGACAGTCACTGTCCACAAACTGAACTGAGAACACGTGGCCTGGTCTTGACCCTCCTGAACCTGCAGGTTTGGGTTTTTTGGTCAAATATGGGCAACGGTTTCTCTGAGCGTTTCTTCAGCCCTGCCCTCTTTCCTCCGTTCTCCTGGGACTCTGGTGACGGAATGTGAGAGCATCTATTGGAGTCCTGCATGTCCCTGGCCGCTTCTCCGCCGTCTGTTTTATCCCTGTTATTCAGACTGGACACTTTACATTCTCTTCTCACGTTCACTGGCTGTTTTCATGTGTCCTTTCGTTGTGCTATCGAACCAGTCCAGTGAGCTTTTTCACTTTATTTTGAGTTGTCGTATTTTTCAGTCCTCAAATTCCCATTTGGATTTTCTCTGCATCTTCTCTTTCTCTGGTGAGATCTGCTGCTCCTTCATTTGCGCCCACTGTTGACAACTGCTCGTTGAAGCACTTTCATGAATGCTGCCTGAACATCCCTGCCAGATAATTCCAGCATCTGTGTCATTGAGGTGCTGGCATCTGCTGACTGCCTTTTCTCATTCAAGTTGAGATTTTCCTGGCTCTCGGTGTAACACAGGATCTTCAGTTACTCTGAACTTTAGGGTATGATGCTGGGACTCGATCTCACGGCAGGCTCCCGTTTCAGCTGGCTCCCCTAACACCACAGTGGGGGCAGGGAGCGGCACCCTGCTACCACCATGTTGGGGCGGGGCTCACTCGGCGTCCTTCCTGCTGGGCAGAAGGAGGCCAGTTTTACACCTCTGGGATAGGTATGGAACAGGTGTGAGCCCCAGTCCCCCACGTGCCCCCCACTGACGGCGGGTCAGGCAGGGAAGGCAGGGTGCCTGTTATGAGGAGCAGGGATGAGTGTCCTGGCCGCCCACCCAGTCTTCCCATCATACATACTTTTAGGCATAAGCACTTCCTACAGAGCTATGTGAGAAATGGAGAGCTTAATAGGAAAGAGGATCTGCATAAACATCGCAGAAAAACAACAGAGGTGCCTCCTGAGAACCCGCATCACTACTGGGGTCGCGGCCATCCCCCGACCCCGACAGCAAGCCCAGACCTGCAAAGCTCCCAGCGGTGGAGGTTTCCCTTTCCTCCACCTTAAAAGAAAGAAACGAATAACACAGCCTCTTCCTTCTAGCCCACCTCCCGTCTATAACACAGCCTTCTTCCTTCTAGCCCACCTCCGTCTTCCGAATCTTACTCTGGAATCTCAGACTGTCAGAACCGGAAAACACCTCAGGTCATTACGCGGTCCATTATACCCCACCTACGGCTGAGGATTACGAAAGGAAACCATCTTGATTAAGAAGATGAAGAAACTGACAACTTCTTAGAAAGGGCAGGGCCCTGTTACTCTAATATTACGTGTTCTGTACTTAGAAACACGAAAAATCAAGGGTGTCACGTCATTACACCAGGGAAGAAGGAGCGGTTTCTGGCAGGAGAGAAAAGCAATAGCAAGCTTCCTACTTTGGGCAACCTGGTCAAAGAGAAAATTCACAAATCACATGATTAGGGCTGAAAAGGACGTGGAAAAACCTGGTCCGATCTCCTGACTTTACAAATGGGAAAAGGAACAACACTAGGTATTTTCCCCAGGTCCTCTGACAGTATGTACTCAGTCCACTCGCCAATAAACTCTAGCCCACCCCATACATCACTGAAGACCAAGATGTGAAACACAAGGTCTTAGGACCTTGAGTGCAAACACCAGTTTAATTAGATTATCAAATGTAAGTATATAAGGAAACCAGGATCAATCTCATATTTTCTAATGCTAATCTCCAGTCTTAAATGTAATCACACTTGAAGGGATTATTAATCTAAGCTTATCCTGACATTCCTGAGTGTCTCTTCTCCCTACTCTGAGATTCAAAGGTCTTAAGAAAGGGATGTTATGTCTAATGAGAATTTAAAATATGGAATGAGCATACAGTTCCAGGCTTTCACTCCAAGTTCCAAAAATAAATACTAAGCGACCAGAGGTGTGAGACGTTTGCTTCTCTCGCTCTCATCTTCTCCACCTGAACAGTCCTCTGCACCCAGAACAGCCCAGGGACTTCACACAGCTCTCAACTGGGACCTCAGCAGTGCTATTTTACGCACTTAGTGGAGATTACACACAGTTTATTACAAGCTATTCTCTCTATATATAGGGTAATGGTACACTCCTTATTTACTTCGAGTTAGTCACTCTTTCAATAAAAACATTAGTTAGGGACAGTGAGCATGGGATTACAAGGGTTCAGCCCTGAGTTGAGGTTCTACTTTGTTTTACACATTAACAACCTCAGATGGTAAAGAATCTGCCTGCAATGCAGAAGACCCTGGTTCTATCCTTGGGTTGGGAAAATTCCCTGGAGAAGGGTACAGCTACCCACTCCAGGATTCTTGCCTGGAGAATCCCACGGACGGAGGAGCCTGGTGGACTATAGTCCAAGGGGTCACAAAGAGTTGGACAGCAACTAACATGTTCACTTTCAACCCTACACTTGGCATAACAATAACATCAAATACCACTAAGCTTGTATTCTCCTTACGATGCCTCATGCCAAGGAATATTCTCAATGCGGTTTTACAAGGATTGCTTCATCTAATCCTCCCTGTGAGGTGGTATTATCCTTACTGAGTATGTGTCACTGGAATGCAAGCTCCATGAGGGCAGGTATCTGGGTCTATCTGCTCACCACTGCACTTCCTGAGCCTAGAACAATGCTTGACTCATAGCAAGCAAACAATACTCAGTGAATGGATGGACAAATCATTTTCATAGAGGAAAAACTTTAGTATTAAGTTTACAGACGATCAACTATGGTCATGGGTATGGAGTGGCACAGCTAAGACTCATCATGATTTCTGATTGCACTGTATCAGGGGCCAGCAAACCTTTTCTGTAAAGGGTGAGAAAATAAAACAGTTGAGGCTCTGCAAGCCACACAGTGGTCTCTGTCCCAACTAGCCAACCGTGCAGGTGTCAAGTGTGAGCAGCCGAGACAACCCTAAAGGAAGGAACGCTGCTGTGTCTCCATAAAGTCACTGACACAAAACAGACCTGCCAGCTGTAGCTGCCAGGCCCGCATTAGATCCTCACAATAATCAAGCAGGGCAGATTATCGAGAACCAGAGGCTCAGCTACTGAGGGCTTCGTCCAAGGTCACACCATGAATTTGCAAGTTCGTGCTCTTTCTATGAAACCTCATGGTCTCCACACAGATCTACGGTGTATTCAGAACCTGGTCCTGCACTTTTATGGCACAAAGCAGAACGTCCACTCTCTTGCATCTTGAAATTAAACCCATAACCGTAGCAGGCTGCTGGAGCTTAAGCGCATGGGCAGGTGTGGAGGGGTGTGTGCAAGTGCACAGAGTTAATCCAAAATCTGTTTTCACAAGAGAATCTGACCTTCCGTTAAGCACCGTGATGTGGAAACAATGCAAAGACTCCATCTGGGAGACAGGCAGGGCACGGGATTGGCCATTTTTGTTCTCACAAGGAAAACAGCCTAACCCAAACTAAACACTAACCTGGTTACACGTGAGGCTGAACATAGCTGAATGCATTAATCATCAGACAGGATAATAAAGGGAAATATGCAAGCTCTCTCCCAATTGTTTACCACTTGTATTTTTCTTGGAACAGAAATGCATTTTATATATTATATGAACCTGTAAAAAATACACGCCTGGTAAAATATTTAAACACATACTCTGTACCAAGAGTATTAAAACATGAAATATTCCATCATCATAAAAGAATTTTGAGTTCATGAAGGTTTAAACACCCACCCGACTCCAGCTATGGCAACAAGTACAGAACAGAAACTAAAACGCACTTTATGCTAACTGGATAATCTTGATAATTACAGGCTACTCAGTATGTAGCAAAGTTTGACAAACTCCTCCTTTGGCTGATCTTAGTAAGTAAGGTACTACTTAGGAGTGACACTGCAGAATCTTAAAAGAAATATTCAAATCAATTCTTTCTCAAAATATAAAACTAGTGCTTTGGTTCACTTAAGATAAATAAATATATATAAAATCTATTAAGTTCAACTGCTCACTACTCAAGTGACATAAATACTACTTGGCTTAAGAAGTTCAATTCAATACATTTGCCAATAAATTATGTACAAAATATATGTGAAAGTAAAAAATTGAGACAGGCATAGTCCCTCCTATCAATAAACCTTAAAAAAAAAAAAAAAACACCTCACATTTGTCTCAGACTCTCTGGTACAAAAACTAACTTAATTAGACTGTAAGTGCTTGAGAACAGTGGCGGCAGCAGTTAGTATTTCTGGGTGACTGTCAAATACCAAACACTACTTGATGGACTTTACAGATATGATGAAGTAAAGTGAAGTGTTAGTCGCTCAGTTGTGTCTGACTCTGCGGCCCCATGAAGTATAGCTCACCAGGCTTCTCTGTGCACGGAACTCTCCAGGCAAGAATACTGGAGTGGGTTGTCATTCCCTTCTCCAGGGGATCTTCCTGACTCAGGGATTGAGCCCCAGTCTCCTGTACTGGCAGGCAGATTGTTTAGCATCTGAGTCAATATGATAGTTAATGTTTAAAAAAATCCTGCAAGACATGATGCATGCGTTATTTTTCTCCTTTTTCTCCACTGAGAAAACTGGGGCTCAATTATTCCCGCCCCAGGCTCCTAAGCACCTGAGCACCTACATGATTTAGAATCAGGTCTGCCAAGCCTTCCTTGGTGGCTCAGTGGTAAAGAACCCGCCTGCCAATGCAGGAGATGCACGTTCCATTCCTCCATCAGGAAGATCCCCCCTGGAGGAGGAAATGGCAGCCCACCAAAGTATTCTTGCCTGGAAAACCCCATGAACAGAGGAGACTGGCGGGCTACAGTCCATGGGGTCGCAAAGAACTGGACATGACTTAGCGACTAAATGACAGCAACAAACAACTGCCTAGCCTGCAAGTCCAGATTCTTCTTCCACATCAGTTCAACTTCTTTAAAGCAGGGTTCTGACTCAGGTCCAAAAATAGTTCCCAAGGAATTCACAGACCTCTGCAAACTCTAGGAAAATACTGCATGGCCGTGGTACGTGAACTTTTCTGAAAGGAAGAGTTTTTTACAGGAGAAAAAATAAAAGGGACGGCCAGTTGAAATTTACGAATCATGCATCACACCTGCAAAGTATGACCACCGTCCTGTAGTGTTCTGTGTGCTCAGTCGTGTCTGACTCTCTGTGACCCCAGGGACTGCAGCCCAACAGGCTCCTCTATCTGTGGAATTTTCCAGGCAAGAATACTGGAGAGGGGTGCCATTTCCTGCCCTAGGGTATCTCCCCAACCCAGGGATTCAGCCTGCACGTCTTGGGTCTCCTGCATCGGCAGGCGGGCTCTTTGCCACTACCACCTAGACCTACCGCCCCACCCACCTCTGTAATTCTGAAGAGAACAGCGGCGCACCCTCTCCGGCTTGGCTATGAGACAGGAGGGCTGGGATACAACTCAGCCCCGGAGACTCCTAACTCTTCACCTTCAGAATGGCAGGAACTGTCCACTCTCACTTTCCCCATGAGCAACGCAGAAAACACAGGCACGGGTCCCCAGTCCCAAGACAAGCACCACTGTGGAATGTTCCACTAACTGGAAACCATTTCTGCTTCCCTTGAAATAGGAAGCTTATTCTACAACTCTCTGCAGGAGCTGATGGAGGCCCCGTCGCTGTACACAGAGGCTCTCTGCAGCCACTGCCTTCTCTTCACACACACTACAACTCTCAAGAGAGTGTTTTTGAGCAAAGACAACTATTTTGCAAACCTCCTTCAATGAGTGCATGTAAAGGAGCTTTGTAAAATGTAAAACGCTGCATAAAGATTCATTATTATTAACAAACATGTTTACGATTCAGGCAAAACACGGCTCACATTCCTTAGGTTACAGAGGAGACAGCGCGGACAGTCACTCGCAGCCGTTATGCAGCGGGTGTGTCTTTTTTTTCTTTTTTTTTCCATCTCTGAAGAATATTCCCTCTGTTACAGAATATATTACCATCTTGGTTTTAAGGACATGAAAACTAAAGTTCAGAAAGAGCACCCGACCTGCTCAAGAGTGACAACAGGCCAGACCCAGGCAGACAGGTGACGTGCAGGCCAGGGATGGACAAACGTGCCCACAGCAGCTCCTCACGGCCTCCAAGCTCCACCTCACAGGCCTGTTGTCAGGGGCTGGGTGATCTCACCAAAGCATTTAGCGCTGGTGGCTCTGCGTTAAATCAGCTGAAGATCCACGCTTACCACATAAGGCACAAAGTCTTTATGTAAACTGCTCAGACGCTGCTTCACAAACGTCCATTAACAATACTCCAAGTTGCGTCTGCACCACGAACAGTCACACTAAGGAGAAAAGGTGCTATCACACAGATGAAAGCTGCCCGAGGCCACCTTAGACACTCACCTAATTCTAGCCATATTTCCCAGTGCTGATTATATTTTAATAAAATGGAAGCACTATAGAATAATTATTTCTGAATGATTCAACAAGCAAATAAGTAGATGTGTGAACAGATTAAAAAGAGCTAAAACGTGAGCTAAATACAAACTTTTGGCAAGTGCACGCCCTTCTATAAACCCTTGCAATGTTTTTATTTTCTAACTTTAGTCTTAATTTCTTACAAAATCTCGAGGAAGCCACTTATAGAAGGAGCGAGCACACAGTCCCGGCGCGGAGGTCCTGATTGACAGCACGGGACCCAGACACAGAGCCCATCTCAGAACCAGCAGGCTGCGGGCTCTGCTGGCAGTCAGAAATCAGACCCCAACATTCTTTAGGGGCGCACATGATCTCTCCTCCCCCCTTACCCGACCCCTACTTCTCCGAGGATGCTAAGGACTAGGGGGGGTGTTTCTCAAAGGTGGCCCCAGGCTGCAGCTACAGCCTCTGGAAATGGCGGCCTGAAGATCTGCTGGTCAACGAGCACTTCTGCTGACAGGACGCCGAAGAGCGCACCATCCAGAGTAGGGAGCAGAGACGGAAAGCAGGAGGGCGACCTGCTGCGGTGCGACGTCACCCACTCCCCGGCCCCATGGGGCTTTTAAAACGCATCTGAAATCCTCTTTCCTCTTCAGGAAAGGGACCTGGAGACTCGCTGGTGGGCTTCTCTGCTGTCCACTCTGGTCAGGGCTGGGGGAGGCAGGCAAGGCGGTGGCGGCTGACAGGACCGGCCTCTCTCCACGAAGCAGGTGCCCTTCCGTTCCTCCAAGGCAGCTCTGGTCTCCCCGGGAAGCGCTGGGGGCCCACAGCAGGCTCCCAGGAGTGGCCCCGAGACCGCCTCAGCTCTAAGGCTGTGCCACGCTGAAGAGGCAGGGCTGCACCCGCTCTTCGTCCACAGGACAAGGGGCTGCGAGAACCGGGCAGGCGTGCGGCCACACGCTGACAGGCGTCCAGAGGGGGTGGGGACTCACAGGCGTCCAAGGCACCACCCTATGCGTACTTCTTGCTAAATACGTGATGATAAATGCAACTTTTTCTATTCCGTCTTATCCTGCTCCTTTTTTTAAGAAAAAATTCTGGCTATGATGAATTAAACGAGTTTCACATTCCATTAATGGGTTGCAATCTACATTTTTTAAAATACTCTGCTTAGGATGGACTTCAAACAGATCTAGGTTTCAATCATACTTTGCTCTAACTGGTTTGGGCAAATACTTCTGATTCTGGGGTCGTTCATCTATGAAACGGGGGATACTTCTTGTAGGTACAAGACCAGCAGGAGGCACAGACCTGGCACAGTAAGCCCTCAAGAAGCCCCAGCGTTATTATTAGCAGAACAGAAACCCTAAAACCCACTTCGTCGGCTCTGAGTCTCGCCATCTGGGACACAGCCTGCTCTGTGGAGCTGCATCTGGGCATCCTCATTTAGAAATGTATTTATAGAGCGGCAAAATACTTATGGCCAAGTTTACTCTTCAGTCAACCAACATGTTTACACCTTGTGTTCCCTCAGAAAAGTTTTCATGCTCTTTCAACTTCGTGACACTCTCACAGGCTTTCATTCAGGTCCGTTTCCCTCACTGTATACAGAGTGAATTCATTCAACAACAGTGTTCTGAGCACCAAGTAGGCACTATACCAGGCTACTCAGGGAGACAGAACAAAGGAGGCCTGGCTCTGGGCCAGAGCGGCTCAGAGCCGGCTCCCAGGCCCTGTGGAATCTGGCCTCTGTCCACCCCTCCTGACGGAGTCTATTCCAGAGTCTGCCCGGCTCACTCTCCTCCCCTTCCTCTCTCCCTGTGCTGGGACAATCCAGCCCTTTTGAATGTCTCTTCGCTGCCATACAGCTGACTGTTACCTGCAGGGCCGGGTCCAAGCGCCTCCTTACCAGGCGGCGTCCACTGTGCTGGCCGGGCCGCCCGTCCTTCTCACAGGCCAGGACCCTGACCACTTCATCCTTCACTCCCCATCCACCCAGCACACGCTGCACCAACCCCATTATGTGGCAGCTGTCGTGCCTATGAACGTTACCAGTGTAAACGTGTAAATCTGTGTGTGGGGCCCAGCACACACACAGACACTGTTCCACTGATGAACCCCTTCTTCAGATTCCACCATGATTCCCCTGTCCACTAAGGGTTGCAATCTAAAGTCAACAATAGGAATTAAAAGAGGTTTTTTTTAAAAACACTTTTTGGTGGAACTTTCCTAACACGCCACAAACTAGAGGCAGAGGTACAATACACATCCATATACTCAATATCCAGCTTCAAGTTACCATGTTGTCAACCTTGCTTCTCTACCTCTTCCCACACTTTCCACCTCTAGTGTATTTAAAATAATACTTAAAAACAGGTATCTCTAGAGAATTCTTGGATGAGGAAATGGAAACCCACCCTGGTATTCCTGCCTGGAAAATTCCATGGGCAGAGAAGCCTGGCAAGCTACAGACATTGGGGTTGCAAAGAGTCAGACACTACTGAGCAACTGAGTCACAGAGAATTCTAGTCTGTGTCCCACTCACCATCTATTCCATACTGTCCCTTTCTCTTACAGGTAACCAATCTTTAATAATTAGTTCATAGTTTATCCTTCCATGGGTTCTCTTTGAAAACATATGGAATTCATATTTCTGCCCCTAGGTTATACAAAAGACAGCATCCTCAAAGTCCTCTGCGGCTACTGTTTTCACAGACTACGTGGAGGACCAGCTCTGCTACGCTCACTGTAAGTCACTGTATGGACGAAGCACAACTCCGCACTGAGGGACACTGGCTGTCTCTAACGCTGAGCAGCTGTAAATAATGCTGCAAGTATATCGGTTAGTGCGCATTTCTTTTTATGACCAAGAGTGAGCAGTGTTTCATTAGTTTGATGGCTCTTTGTTTTATTTGTCTGTAAATTATTCATCTTTTATAAATTTTAAAATAGGGTTATAGGTCTTTTTCTTAATTTTAGAAATATGGCTATTAGCTCTCTGTGACTTAAGTTGTGAATGTTTTCCTCCCTTTGTCATCTATCATTTTACTTCGCTTATTTGTTTTCTGCTGTGCAAAGGCTTTTTTTTAAAAGTATATTTAGATCTATCAAGCTTCTGTTACTGCTGTTAGAATGCGGTATATAGGAAGGGTTTTCTCTACTCTCAGTGTATAATGTAAAAAACTTGCCCGCTCTTAATGTTTGTAGGTTTCTGGCGTTTTTACATTTATGTATTTGGGCTGTTATTGCCCATTTATTCATCTATGTAAGGGCATGCTTACTGAGCACCCATGCTCAGCTGTGTCTGACTCTTGGGACTCCAAGGACCGTAGCCCACCAGGCTCCTCGTCCATGGGATTCTCCAGGCAAGAACAGTGGAGTGGGTTGCTATTTCCTCCTCCAGGGGATGTTGCTGACCCAGGGATCAAACATGCATCTCCTGCATTGCAGGCAGATTCTTTATCGCTGAGCCATTGAACCTAGCTCCAGAAACAAACCTGAGAACACTGTTGAGATCATATTAAATTGATAAATAAACGGTAGGGGAAATACCACCTGTGTGAAACCAGGTCTTCCTGCCCCAGCACATCATACGCACAGAGACCACTTTCAAATAGAATGCTTCCTTTTAAGCAGTGCCTTTATGAGAACAACCAGTATTTTTGAACAGCAAGACCCAGATTTACAATTTACTAGGAAATAATTTATGTCCAGGAGTGACTGGTAACATAAGGGGGGCTTCTGAAACATTTGCACAGAAGATTTAAGTAACCAAGAGGGGAGAACTCAGGCAATGCCAAGGTGCAAGTGGAAACGGGGTTAAAACCAGCAGCATTCAAGCCATCCATCCCAGTGCAGCCTCTAGAGCAACTTCCTGCTGTGAAACTGGGGTGAGAGGAGTTAAATGCTCCCCAAATCCTCAAAGACAAACTCGTGCACGGGTGAATTATCTTCTCTCCTAGCCACTGACCGAGTCCGGCTTTACTGAAAAGCCTGCCAGGCTTCCCCGGCTCTCAGTCCCCCTCCCGTGGGCTCTCAGTCCCCCTCCCGTGGGCTCTCAGTCCCCCTCCCGTGGGCTCTCAGTCCCCCTCCCATGGGCTCTCAGACCTTCCTCACTGCTCTCTGCATCCCCATCTACGACTCTGACGGCCAGGTGCAACCTACTGCTTTTTACCACCGCTGCACTAAGCCAAATTACTTCCTTTGCCACTGCTTCGGGAAGGGGCGTGCTCCAGGACCAACCCAGAAATCCCCTCTGATCCCCAGAACGTTTCTACGGCAGGCGTCCTTGCCCTCACATTGCTTTCCTATCAGCACACCTCTTGAAAACCCCTGAAAGGGAATTTCATCATTTACAAAATAGAATAATGACCGTTAAGTTCATTTGTGTTGTAAAGAACAGGATTACTGGACACAATGGTTGATGGGAATGAATTATTTGATAAATGAACAGCATATACTAAGGACGGGAGGCTGTTGACAATCAAAATCCAACGAAGTTGAAAATGGACAAGAATTTCCATGGTCGCTGGTGTGCTAGCATATGGGGTTGACATTCTCGTTGTTTGATGCAGAGAACTCCGCAGCATGTGTGAGGAGCTGAAGCGTCTGTGAATTTCAGTAAGTACACAGCTTACTAAATATACGTGCAATTTCGAAACTGTGTTATTTGTTCCATCCAGAGAGTCTCATTTTAACATAGTTTTGAATAAATTCCTTGGTTGCTTAAAAGCTTGTTTGGTACCTCTTCAGCAAAGCATGCAAGGTTTTGATGCTGAAAAAAGAGAAGACCCTATCTTCACTTAAATCTGCCCACAAAGGATGGGGGGGGGGGACATCAATAGAAGTGCCAGAGACAAAGGACAATAAACACAGCCAGACTGTGCAGCCTGCAGACAAGGCCAAACCAACCCCAGCGAGCCCGACGTTCCTGAGCTCAGACGCGAAGTCTGAGGACACATGAGGGGGAGGAGGAGCTGCACACATTTTGTATGAAAGAAGTCTTGCCGGCAGAAACCCTCCCCGCAACTCCTAACGATGCCCTGCCCTATGAGGACAGGCTGGCGGGGAGAACCCACGTGAGAGGAAGGGGCAGGCAGACTGGGGTGAGGGGGCGGTGGCGGGCCTGGCCGTGCAGAGAAGGAACTCTCCCATTGCGGGGAAGGCGAAGATGACTCCAGGCAGAGAGTTCAGACTCAGAAAGAAAGCAGGTGTCTGAGATTGCACTCCGGTAGCCACGGTCCCAAAGTGATCCTCTGCAGACAGCGAGTGATCCGGGTGCTCTGCGGACCTTGCACAGTGTGTCAACGTCACAGATGTCAACGCAGCTGACATCTCACGCTATTCACGGCCCCTGACCCATGTAACGGCCTACCGTAGGTCAGTGCGATCTAGGCAGTGGAACGACAACGCGTGAGAGACATGTGGTCCGGGTCCACCCTCACCAGACTTCCATTCTAAGAAATATGAGCGGGGCCTGGGCGCAGATGAAACCCCAAACATCATATAAACATGTCGGATAACAGATGGCAGTGAGTGTGACAGAGAAGTGGAGCCAATGCCAAAGGGGGGGGGGGGGGCACAACTTTAAAGGGAGGAGAGGGAGGAAAGGCCGCTGATGAGAGGAGCAAAACCCTCCCGCAAGTGACGGATGGAGCCATGCAGCTCTGGGAACAGGCAGAGAGGAGTAAATGCAGAAGCCGAGAACGTGAAGGGCAGCAGGCCCGCCCGGGCATCAGAGCGGAGAGAGAAGCGGGAGGCCACCTGATACTCGAAGGCCTTCCACAACCCTGACCAAACCTCTCCTCACAGGCCTGTCTCTTAGAAGCCTCCCAACAGAATCTCTTTTTCCAGCCAGTTACCCCTTGCTCTCCTCCAACATCTCTGCACGAGCATCTCCTGTCAGCTCAGCCCCAGGACACTCTGCCACGTGAGACAGTCACCAGGGTGGGAAAGGGGTGGGGGGCGGCCATGGGCCCGGCTGTTTCCAGGCTGAACGCTGCGTTCACGACCTCTCCCTCCAGGCGCAGAGCCACGCTGCCCTCTGTGCGGAAGGGCCATGGCCTGCAGGCATGTGCGCGCGTGTCCTCAGTCGCTTCCGACTCCGTGTGACCCCATGGGCCTTTGTGACGCTAGCCCCCTCTGTCCATGGGATTTCCCAGGCAAGAACACTGGAGTGGGCTGCTGTTTCCTCCTCCAGGGGATCTTCCTGACGCAGGGACGGAACCCGCGTCTCCTGCACTGGCAGGTGGAGTCTTTACCACTGAGCCACGAGTGCGTCTTAAGCTTTACTGTATATTCAAGTCAGCTGCGCATCTTGCTAACGTGCAGGTTCCGATTCAGTAGGTGTGAGGCAGAGCCTGAGATTCTGCAGTTCAAAGCCCTAGGGGTGGCCCCTGTGCTTGGTCCAGGGTCCACACTGAGTTGTGAGGGACCTCCAACAAGGATGGAAAATGATCCAGGAGAAGCTACACAATTCTCCTTAAGACTTGGAACCAAGAAATATAGACGACACCCGCCAGAGGCAGGTTCTGGGCAGTGAGGTAAGAAAGCACCAAGGGTCGGGTTGGTGCCACCCGGTGCCAGAAGCGAAAGAGACAGCAGTCTGCAGAGCGAGGAAGCTGGGCCGGACGCACAGGCTGAGCGCAGAGTGTGAGGCTGGGTGTGAGGTCTCTGAGGGGCTTCGGAGCCTCCAGTTCCTGCTCTAGGAGTCCAGGCACTCAGTGGATCCTTAAGCCACACGCTCTGGCCCAGCTCTCCATGAGCCAGCTTAAGAGAGATCAGAAGGAAGAGCCTTGCCCAGACCCAGTCGAGGGGTTAAGGAGGAGGGTCTAGCAACTCCAACACCACCTTACGCCTGAGCCAATCAGGATGAGAACGCTACTTCAATTAAAGGGCAAGTTTAGTGCAGAGACACATTCAAAACAAAGATGCTATATTCAAAGTGTGTGTGTGCGCGTGCACTCACACACGAGTAACAATATTAAACAAAGAAAATACAAGAGTCAAAAGAATTCTACTGCACTTACTCCTGGCTGAAATAACTGATTTTACCTCTTATCGGTCATTACTCAAAGATAAGTAAGAAACAGTCATCTGTCCTGTCTAGAAAGCGGACGTGTCCCTGAGTACCTGAGCACCTCCTGGGGCCAGGCCCCTGGTCAGTAATATATACACAGAGAACAGGAAGCCAAGCACCTGGCTCTACAGAAAGAAATGCAGACCAGACAAGGGAGGCGCACAAAGTGAAAACAGTCTCAGAAATGCCATGGCAAAGCTAGCAGAGAAAATGAATTTACCTTTTTACCCATAACTTTGAGCATTTCACTTTCTCAGTAATTGTTATGAGCATAATATTTTCTTCTATGATTAACTTTTGTTGTTCAGCTCACTTAAGCCATAAAGTGGCTTAAGTTTAACATACGTTAAACGTAGGTTTGAATAGGAATTTTTTAAAAAATCAGAAAAACCTGGCAGTCAGAAGACTTTTAGAGGCTTATGTGGTCCATTCACCTGCTTAAAACTATGACCACACCTACCACATCCCAGACAAATGTGGTTTTTCTTAAAAAAAAAAAAAAAAGCCAGAGTATATTTTAATCCATTTAAGTACAAACAGTTTCAACCTGACTGCACTTAGATCAGCCTCTTCTGTTTTAGGCAGTATTTTAAAAATATCTGCATCACAACAACCTAATTTTTTCCAGCTTTAATTAAAGACCACTTAGACAAGCAAGCAGCTTTTGTAATTCTCTGGGGTGTAGCTTAAAACGGATTTTATATAATTACTAATGACTAGGCAAAAGCAGGGAAGAGGTGTATGATAAAAAAGTAAAGAGCGAAGACTTGTATAAAATGTGCTAGTCACTGTATTCAGAAGTTTCAAAACAGGAAAACAGATACTGTCTAGCAGAAACTGCATTCTACTGTGACATTACCTTTACCTTCACCTCGTTAAAGGAGTTTAGCAGAGACATTACTTTGCCGACAAAGGTCTATCTAGTCAAAGCTATGGATGGCTTTTCCAGTAGTCAAGTATGGATGTGAGAGTTGGACCGTAAAAATGGCTGAGCACTGAGGAACTGATGCTTTCGAACTGTGGTGCTGGAGAAGACTCTTGAGAGTCCCGTGGACAGCAAGGAGATCAAGTCAGTCAATCCTAAAGAAAATCAACCCTGAAAATTCACTGGAAGGACTGAAGCTAAAGCTCCAACACTTTGGACACCTGATGCCAACAGCTGAGACATTGGAAAAGACCCTGATGCTGGGAAAGACTGAGAGCAAAAGGAAAAGGGGGCGGCAGAGGATGAGATGGTACGATAGCATCACTGACTCAATGGACATGAATCTGAGCAAACTCCGGGAGATAGTGAAGGACAGGGAAGCCTGACCTGCTGCTGTGCATGGGGTCGCAAAGAGTCGGACACAACTTAGCGAATGATCGACGCCAACATGCAATTTCATTACAGTTCTATCAATTGTCATTATTGAACCTCATCTCCCTAGAAAGGTAGGAGGAAAATGAAAAGCAGCAAATGTAGCATTAAATAAGAGCAAAGAGAAGTCTAACTGTAAAGAAACAATTATATTCAAGAATATTCATCCGTTCATCCCTAAAAATTTTGAGCACTTGCTCTGGGCAAAGCACGGTGCTGGTGGCTGAGGAGAGTGAGGGGAATGGCAAGGGGCTGACAGGCTCCTAAGGTTTTACACAGTATTTAAATCTCTGCTGAAAATCAGCACTATAAATACCAGAAATAGTCCCTGAACTGAACGGGTAAGGCAGCAGTGAAAAGCTAACTTCTTTCTCACGAGTAGAGCAGCACTTGGGCACTGACACCCTCGTCCCAGCAAGGAAAACATCCCCTGCATTCCTGTCTTCCTCAGATTCCTTCCTCTCCCAGCTGTCCTCCTCTTCCCAGCGTTATCATCACACCCCTGATCAGGCCTCCCGTCCTCCCACCCCAGACACCTGGCCAACTTCCCACTGGTCCCGCCCCAGGAGTGGCTCTTCTCCAAGCCCTTCCATGTGGATGGTCTTAGCAAGTCAGGATAGGCCAGTTTATGCAGCAGTAACAAACCCGAACAAATCCAAGTGGCTAAAAATGACAAAGCTTATTTCTTGCTCGTGTCATTTAACAGCTGTGTGGTCGTGGGCACATAACTTCTCTGGCCCTTGGTCTCCTCATCTGCAAAATGGGGAAAGTAACCTCAAGAGGGTTAAATGAGTTAAGAGTGAAGTACGGAGAAGCAGGCCCAGCCCTCAGTAAGCCTGTTACTCTTGATGCCGCCATCGCTACTCCCAGGAGGCTGCTGCTGAAACCCCACGTCCTCATCAGAAGCCCTGCGCGTCCTTCCTTCCAAGCTCTGACCACACCATGTTGAAGCGCTCTGCTCCTCATCTTGGGCCCACACTACCTCAGAAGCTACCTGAGAGTTAGGTCTGCATCTCAATCAGCTTGAACCTGAGAGCTTAAGAGAGTCTGGCACATGGGAGACCCTCAGTAAATGCTCATGGAGCTAAAGGGGGTAACGTGGACCAATCACCCCTGGGCATGACTCAACCCCCATACACGCAGAGGACTATGGTAACGGAGACACGCTCACAGAGGTAACTGAGCCCTCGTGATGTCTGACTAAGGGCACATGAGGAGGGTCAGAAAGGTCGTCTGAAAATGGAAAGACTGAGTGCTGTCATGCCACACCCAAGCTGGGACCTCCAGGACACAGGCTGCTGCTCCCAGGGAGTCTAAGCTGAGGCCAGTGGATACAGGCCCACAGGGCACGGGCACCCAGGGCCTCAGGCCTGACTTGGGCCGTGACTTCCCTGCACGAGGCTGAAGCTGCACACAAAAGCCAGCGCCGACACGGTGGAGAGTTCTGAGCTGACGAGAGTCAAATGTAGCCTGGCTGGGGTGACAGCAGCACAGATGTAGAGGTTTGCCCAGACTCATCGCATCGTTCGTTTAAAATCTGTGCGTGCGGACTCCCCTGGTGGTCCAGGGGTCAAGAATGTGCCTGCCAATGCAGGGGACTTGGGTTTGATCCCCGGTCCGGGAGGACTCACGTGACTCGGGGCAACTAGTCCCATGTCCCACAGCTACTGAAGTCGGTGTGCCTAGAACCCAGGCTCCCCAACAAGAAAAGCCACCGCAGAGAGAGAGGACCACGAGTCACAACTGGAACACAGCTCCTGATTGCCACAGCAGAGGAAGCAGAGTGCAGCAATGGAGACCCAGCACAATCAAAACTGACTTTAAAAAAGTTTTAAAAACTTGGGGATTTTGTCTGTGTGTAAATTAGATAAACACACCTAGACAGATAAATAAATATATACACCTAGATAAATAAATCTAGACAGTGTATTAAAAAGCAGAGACATCATCTTGTCAACAAAAGTCCATATCATCAAAGCTATGGTTTCTCCAGTATGCATGTACGGATGTGAGAGGCTGGACTATAATAAAGGTTGAGTGCCGAAGAACTGATGCTTCTGAACTGTGGTGCTGGAGATCCTGAGAGTCCCCTGAACTGTAAGGAGATCAAACTACTTAATATTAAAGGAAATGAACCTTGAGCACTCATGGGCAGGACTGATGGTGAAGCTCCAATACTTTGTCCCCTGATGCGAAGAGCCAACTCATCCCTGATGCTGGGAAAGAGACTGAGGGCAAAAGGAGAAGGGTGCAGCAGAGCACAAGATGGTCAAGCAGCATCACTGACTCAGTGGACAGAGTCTGAGCAAACTCCGGGAGATACTGAAGAACAGGGGAGCCTGGCATGCTGCAGTCCATGGGGTCGCAAAGACTCGGACATGATTCAGCAACTGAACAGCAGCAAACCAGAAAGACAGAGAGAAGCAGGCTGTGGACACCGCCAACCGGTTCCTCAGCTCTGGGCCCTCCCCAACCAGAGCTCAGCAGGGAGGAAAGCTGTCCATCATGCAGGTGAACCTGCCCTCTGTTGAGGACATCATTAAATCCTATTATCCTGAAAGACGAAGCCCCTCCTGCTCAGAGCCCCACGCAGAGGGGGACACCCTGCCCTCCCCTGCCCCGCCACAAGGCACTGACTTCTCTCCTCCATCCCAGAGACGACTTCCCAGATGCCACGTCTTTCACCTTTCAGCATCTCCCTCTGGGCTCTGAGTTACTTAAGGACTGGGGCCATTTCTTCCACTGCCTTCTCTGCTGCGCTTAGTAGAGGGCTGGCACACAGGATGCTCTTCATAAATATTTGTTTCTCTGCAATACGTTTTTAAGGTTACCTTCAAAGATATGAAATATACTGCCTTTAGATAAGAAGGTTACTTCTAAGTAAGAATAATGGCTAAACTACATTAAATCTTTGAGAACTTGGTAAAGATTTAAATCTCTTCTTTTCTGGATATGCATGAATCCTACCGTCATGATTTATAAGTCCATAAAAGCCATATATTTACTGGGCAGAACAGACAGTAAGCCTGGAATGCATAAAAGCATGAGCATTCTTGCTGTGAAGATTACTGATGCCTCAGGCTTTTAAAAAAACGAGATGTCACATGAAGCCGTACATCAGGAGCTTGCCCTAAATATAAAACATTACCCACTGCTCTATCAACTCCACTTTAAATCACAGCTCCTGGCGCTGCGGCGGGAGTGTGGAGGCATGCGTGCACGCGCGAGCACACAGGCTGCGGTGTGTTCAAATTAACACCTGGCAACCTAAAGACAACATCTTAGAGATAACTGTCGGAGCATGAAACACTGCACTAACCGGAGACTGTCTAAGGTTGTGAGCGGGCACAGTAACATATACAAAGCAACCTGGAAATCTGGTGTGCTATTCTGTAAGAAACGGCAGTTTTTCAAGATCGATACTTGGAAATGATTTGAAAAGGCAAAAGGAGAAGGGGGCGGCAAAGGATGAGATGCTTAGATAGCATCACCGACTCAATGGGCATGGATCTGAGCAAACTCCGGGAGACAATGGAAGACAGAGGAGCCTAGCGTTTTGCAGTTCCTGGGGTCACAAAGAGTTGGGTACGATTTAGCGACCAACAACAGCTTTGAATCGGATGTTTTGAACCTAGATCATTACGTACGGCACTTAAGGGGGAGCATTTCCAGCCACGACTTGCAATTTTATAAAAGTAAAACTGGCTTTTTTGAGCTTTTACGTGAATTTGAAATGGCTAAAAAGTTGCAATGTGGCTCAGGTAACACTCCAACAGCCCTACTAAGCAGACTGCACATGACGGAGGGGAGTAGGCTGGACAACTCGGAGCCAAAGGCGTCAGGCAGGAAGCTGGAAGCTCCAGATGACGGGGGAGGGTGGGGGGTGACGGGCTGACTTGGGCTGGGATCCCCTAACCCCTGTGGGGGACCTTTCTGATAGCAGTGTTCTAGTGACAAATATTTAAGTCCCTCTTTGCAGTTCAAATTTTGAAGTATCAACTATATTTTGAATTTTTTACATCTTAGCACAGAAGCTGAGCTTGTGTTTTCTTCCACTTTAGAAACATAATTAAAAATAATAAACAGTGTACACAGAAGGCTGCTGCTGCTAAGTCGCTTCAGTCGTGTCACACTCTGTGCGACCCCACAGACGGCAGCCCACCAGGCTCCCCTGTCCCTGGGATTCTCTAGGCAAGAACACTGGAGTGGGTTGCCCTTTCCTTCTCCAATGCAGGAAAGTGAAAAGTGAGAGTGAAGTCACTCAGTCGTGTCCAAGTCTCAGCGACCCCATGGACTGCAGCCCACCAGGCTCCTCTATCCATAGGATTTTCCAGGCAAGAGTACTGGAGTGGGGTGCCATTGCCTTCTCCAACACAGAAGTCTAATAAACACCAACTTAATAAATGTACCCTGAATGAGTCCAGTGGATTGGAAAAAGTGTATCAGGCTTAATTTTCTACTAAGGGTAAGCTCAAATGTTTATAAAAACTATACAAGAGAATAATACTTAAAAGAGAACAGAATGTCCATTAATTTGCATGGGAATTCTAGTCACAATTCTGACATTAACTAAAATTTCAAAACAATCTGACATAAAGTCAGTATACTAAAAATTCCTTGAATCCTATGTGCCTGTGAAAAGGGTTTTTAAAAATCCTATCCAAATTTACCAATGCTATAAAAATCTTCTTCTAAAACTGCTAGAAATGATTTTCCAAGATTAAAACCAAGTCCATCTTAAAGGCATTACAGAAAGGACTGATTTCTTTCTTTCTTCAAAATGCTCAATGAAACATCCCCCCTCCTTCTGGAACACGTTCTCCAGGGGCCCTGGAGGGGAAACAGCAGAATTCTAAAGCTGACTAAGATAAGGGTGCGGGCCCCTGTCCTGGGCCTCCCCTGACTGGCCTTGCTGCCGGAGCTGCGGGAAACAGAGGCCGCTCCTCCGCCGGGGCCTGGGGCGGGGGTGGTGGTGGAGGGCTGCCCATCAGCTGGTACTGCCCCTCTCTGCACTGAAGCTCTGAGACATTTTTGTTTGGTTTGGGTTGGGCTGGGGGAGAGAGGAGGATTTAGCTGAGAGCTGCCAGGGCTGAAATTCCAGCAGGCCAGGGACACGCCTTCCCCCTCCCTGCTCCCAGTCGGATTTTTCTGTCAACGCCCCCACCCCGCGCCTCCCAGCTCAGACTTCCCAGCCCGGCCTCCTCCACACCCCCAGGCCCCAGGCTGTCCTCCCAGAGCTGCAGGTGCAGACCCAAGTCAGTCCTCGCCACAGAAAGGGGCAGGGTGTGATCTGCTTCAGAAAACATTTGAAACTGTATTCTCGTCTCATCTCACCTATGATCCTCAAGTTGTCTCTCCTTCCATCTTCAGGCACTGCCTGCGTGGCCTCAAAAGATGAAATTTCAACTCCAGGCCCGCTCCTGTCCCAACTCTGCATGGAAGGGACTTATTTTTAAGGTTTCCTGTTGGAATTTTCCAGTGGGTAAATTCAATATTGAACTAACTCATACCACGTAAATAGTGATGAGTCATTCCCAGAAATTAGTCTCACATTAAACCAATTATTCAAATGTCTGAGAGTAACATGAGCTAACTGTCGCTTGGGGAAGGATTTGTAACATAAGATGTACAATAATACAAACAGTCCAACCCGAAAAGGACAATCACACCCCAGTCACCCACCCAACAAGCAGGCTCACACGGGGGAACAAGGCTTCCTGCAGTTCTCAGCAGAGGGGCTGACATGATGCCAAAGGGCCTTTGCAGGAAATTTCAGTCAAACACAGACCAGAAATACCCGTTAAGAAGTTCATCACAGCTACTGAGCTATTTTCTTTTAATGCCAACAGTTCATTGTCTCTAAATGATTACAGAACACATGTCCTCTCTGCTCAGGCGTGCATGATGAGAGAGGCGTGTGCTCAGTTGTATCTGACTCTTTATGACCCCATGGACTAAAGCCCACCAGGCTCCTCTGGCCATGGGATTTTCCAGGAAATGTGTGTGTGTGTGTGTGTGTATGTATAGTATATATTAGCAGATAAAATTTTCTTTAACAGAAGTTATCTTTTTGGAAATGTCAGTTTTCTGAGACTGTACTCAGAATACTAACTACTTAAAAACAGGCTGGGTAAGCAGAGAGCATCATTTCTACTCTTACACCTGAAAGACGGACAGTGGATATTCTGCATGCATTCCTTTACAACCAGAAATAGAATCTGCGATCGTAAGGAGAGAACAGGAAGCACCATGTCTGTGCTAACGATGTCCCCGCAGACGACCAGCACACAGACTTGGCCAGCAGTGCCTCTGGGCCAAGCGCAGTGCCAAGCAGCAAGTCGTCGGGAGGCTGCGGAGCCAGGCCGCCTGGGTTCTCATGGGCCTCCACTATGGACTGTGTGTGTGACCTTCGGCAAGTTGTTTAACCACGATGGGCCTCAGCTCACAGGTTTGTATGATGAGGGTGACATCACCCACCCTAAGAAACTGCTGCTGTTCCGTCGGTAGTTGTGCCCGATTTTTTTCGACCCCATGGACTGCAGCCCGCCAGGAAATACTTGAGGGTAAAGGCACTGGCGAATGTAAACAGACTGGAAGGTGTCTGTCAGTCAGCACTATGCGACGCTTGCTTCTATTACTGTGATTCCTTTGTTGTTACGCATTCGTTGTAATCCGCCTGCCAACGCAAGAGCCCCAGGTTCGCTCCCTGGGTTGGGAAGATCCCCTGGAGGAGGAAATGGCCACCCCCTCCAGTATTCTTGCCTGGAGAATCCCATAGGTGAGGAGCCTGGTGGGCTGTGCTGCATGAACGGGGCTGCCAGGAGTAGGACAAGATTCCACGACTAAAAAACAACACAGGAGGAGACGACAGTGACTGACCTCAGGCCCAGTTAGGAGAAGAGTCCTGGCTGCTCCCAACCACATCACCAAGTTTGCTCTTGGGACCAGACGGAAATACATCACACAAATAGGTGAAAACCTGACGAGGGCTTGAAGTGTTTCCTCTCCAAGGTGTGTGTGCATCATACACAAACCCAAGCTGAAGGAAATACAGGCTGATGACGGAACTGACAGCATGACGCCGACCACGGGGAAGACCGAAGGTTGGGGAGAGCTGGGCCTCCCCCGGCTCCGCCCCACTCAGGGCGGCCCCCACAGATGCCCAAGCACCGTGCAGCGTGCACCTCCCCAGGAGGGCTGACGCGGCTCTCCTGCCCCGGGCCCCAGCTCCAGGATGCTGCCTCCGAGAGGAAGCCCGTCGGGCCTTGTGCTGAGGGACGGCAGCGACCATCTGGCAGCTCCCAGGCAGAGGAGGAACCAGCAGGGCTCAGCCTTCTCCCTCTTCAGCACCTGCTCGTGGTGCTGCCCCCAGAAGCCTGCACCGAGAGCCACAAGGAGGACACTGCCACCGCTGGGGACGACGGCCACTCCGGGAGCCAGGCCCCTCCGACACTGTTCAGAGAGGCAGGCGATGTGGTGGAACACGGGCCTCGGCACAAATGGGACAGACAGAACACCCCTCCAGAGAGCCCACTGAGGAAGACGGAGGAGGCACGCAGAAAGAGCAGTTCTCATCACGAAAAATAATTTAATCTCAGAACAAACGTATGAAGTCAGCAACGGTATCTTATTTTACCAAGAAGCTGAGACTCTGAGAAGTGTACCAAGTTTGCCTTCTTAGTAAGTAAACAAAAATGGAATTTAAACTTTTTCCCCAAATCAAAAAAATCCCCATACACTGTACTGAAGGTAACTGTGAGAAGGCCAGAAGCAGGGAGTCCGGGGGAGGCTCATGCAGCGAACGTCCACCTGGGCTCCCTGCCAGCTGCTGGGCGGAGTAGTCCCGGGAAGGCCCTGGGGGCCTGGGGCACATCTGGCCACTGGGCAGACTATGCACCATCAGTGGTGCTGAGAATGAAAAGCCACAGCAGAAAAGGAGAGTGGAGGGATCTGGGATCCAACCAGGACTAAGTTCCTGGAGGCTGGGGCACACGATGAGGGGATAAGAGGATCTGAAAAAAGAACAGGTCGTTTTCAGAAACAAAAGATATTTTAATGTTTCTATCAAGACAGAGACTGTCTCCTGTGGAGTTCAGAGTCCGTCAGCACGGCAAACAAAGGCCTGCTCTGCCTAGCTGGCCAGCCCTCCTCTCCAGCCCCCTCCCTCATCCCCCGTCACCCCACTACCCCACCTCCCACCCCTGGGTCCCAGTGAAGTCCAGCACACAGCACGTGGCCCCACACACGTGCTCACAGGAGCCATTCTGCCTGCCAGGCCAGCCCTCTGGTCTGCCAGCCTCTTGCTCAGTTCATCCCCGAAGGCCTAGATCCCAGAGCTCCTGCTGAGGCTCCGAGGTGAACCCCTCATATGAAGCACTTAGATAGAAAGTTTCTACTATTCATTTTGAGGACTTTGCACACACCACTTACTACCCTATGTTCACACCTGTCTCCCCCCTTTGAGTGTGAACTCCCTGAGAGTAAGCACCGGGCCAAACCCATCTCTGCAGCCCCAGCGCCTGCAGTCCTTGCTGCCACACAGCAGACGGCAGACACAGATTTGTTGAACTGAACTAAAAGCTCTTGCGATGCCAAATAGCACATTCGTTCATATTTGGAGTCAAAATTATTCCTGATTTTACTCTTAACGGCAACACAGCAACAGATTCTAATTCAACTAAATTCCACAGTTTGAGACTAAATATCATTCTCGGTCCACTAGAATGTGATAGGTCTGAAATTAAATTCTATCAGGACGAGATAAGCAATAGGCTTTTAAAAGCAGGAGAGGTGAACAGTCCAATAGGGACTTTAAGTATTGATTTAAAAAAAAAAAGAAACGGCTTTTAATATGAACGTGACTTTGATCCTCTTAATTTTCAACTGCAGCCAGGAGGGGGAAAAAAAAAACCACGAAATATGCTAAAGATCAAAACTGTTTCAGATGTGTGACAGACAGCTCCATTATGTTTTTTTTTAGAAAAGGCGAGAACTCTCTAACATTTGCAATAAGAGCACTTTTCTCATTCAGCCAAAGAAATGAAGCCTGGGGAGATACAAAGAAATATCACAGTATCACAAGCACTCGATTTTATTAAGTGGAGATATGTAACAGAAATCCTGGAAACTGATGCACTCAGCAAAAGCTAATGTACCCAAATCAGAGGTCCTGACAATAAAGGCTGAATCTGAATTCCTATTCCTCTTAGCGTTCCACACCTTGGAAAAATAAGCTTTATTATTTTCTCTCCTCTCTATTTGCTACACACACCCCATGCACTACCTCCAACCCAGCTATTATTTTTTGGCAAAATCATCCAGATCCTAGGCTCATGTTTTATTTTTTCAAATCTTTCCACTAAAAATAAATTTAAACTGCAATTATTAAAGCCTCCAGACCTTAGTTGGAGGGGTCAGGATGGTGTCCTACTCTGAAGTACAACAAAGAAAAAATTAACCTTGGTGGCTAATGAACTCAGTACACACTTGTCACAGAGGAGAACCAGAAGTCTACACTCAGGCCGGTTTCCTTTCTTAATAGTATTTTCTCCTTCTTATTAAGACGAGTCACGCACACTGTATGTGACTGTGGGCTTCCCAGGTGGCACGAGTGGTAAAGACCACCTGCCAATACAGGAGACGCTAAGAGAGGCGGGCTTGATCCCTGGGTTGGGAAGATCCCCTGGAGGAGAAAACGGCAACCCACTCAAGCATCCTTGCCTGGAGAATCCCACAGACAGACAAACCTGATGGGCTACAGTTCACAGAATCACAATGAGTCGGACACAACTGAGCAACTTAGCATGCATGAATGCCAAGTGCTCTTGAGAGAGGACTGTGAAAAGTATATGGGAAAAAGAAACCAATCCTTAATTTTACCAGCCAGAGGTAACTGCTAGTAATGCAGTGTGTTTCTTTGGGGTCATTTGGCCATGCATATATGTGTTTGCATAAATATACATATAACAGACACAGAAACATAAAAAGTAGGTGCTCATGAGATATAATGTTGTATCCTACTTCGAATTCCCACTGACCAGGATATCACGAGCACCATACCAGCATGGTACCTGCTTTTTGAAAACATGATTGTATTAGCTGTATACCATATTACCATAACTGACCAAAACAGCCCCAATGGATGGAAAAGGAGACTGTTTCTACTAGTATCTACTATACTGAAGTCGGCATACGCATAAATACAGCTGACCATGATGCAGCGCTTATCTGATGTTTTACACAGATGATCTAATCTACCCCTCACAGCTGCTCTGCCATAAGATGAGTACAGAGTTGCAAAGGGGTTGAATACTCTGCTCAGGGTCACCCAGCTATGATTTAGCAGAACCCAGGTTTAACAGCAGTAGCAGCAGGTTCAAACCTATTTAGGCTGGTTTGAGCCAGAGTGTCTCATTTACTTATAGTGAAATCTAGAATAATCTTCACTATTTCTAATCCATAAAATGTCTTTGCTTAATCTAAAAAATCAACTAAATAGTATCTATGTCTGCAGTTCTATCTTTAACACTTTAATCAATTTCAGATTTATTCTGGTGTTTGTTATGGGTGAAGTTGGATTTTTTTCCAACTAGTTAATCAATCATGTCTGGTTCATATTCACACTAAACTTCTCTTTCCTCTCTGGGTTTCTGGGCTTTCCTTGTCACATGCTCACTTCTTGTAACTTCTCAGGTGTCTGCTTCTATGCGCGCTTCCACTAAACAACACATTTCTGTGTACTGTTATTTTAACTTTAAAGTATATTTTAATACCGTTAATTCCTCCATTATTTTCATGTTTTCTCAAAATTCTGAGTTCCCCCCTCAGGGGACTGTAATTGGCTGAACAGTTAACAAACAATGAGTCTAAAAACAAGTATCTTTACAATATTCCATATTTTTATCTAGGAACGCAGCTGCTTTGCCCCTCACCTAAGTCTCAGATACCTCTTAATTCGGACACTGAAAATAATGGTTTTTACTATTGAACACAAATCCATTTAAAACCCTCATTGTTTAGAAACTGACCACCTGGCCTAGCAAAGAAAACGGAATTTTCCACCAGGCTTTTACAAACTGCTGAGCCACCCCAGGGAAATGACTTTTACACTCTTTCTTTTGGTATGTTAAGAAACATGTAAATGATGCTTCTGAGAAATATGCATATCCCTGAAATGCAGTTTTCTACACTAGTCTGAAGAAGTTATGGACTAACAGTTGAACAGGAATTAAGAAATACAAGAAAAAGTCAGCCCCGCGCGCTGCCTTACAGAACACGCCCTCCTTAAGGCTTCTACGTGCTGGTCCAGGATTTCAAGTGTCTCTCTCTCCAGCAAATGTGGACGTGGTGGAGCACAGCAGAGTTTGGGTCTGGAGGTCAGAGGTCAGCCTGTTACTACTGCTCCAAGTAACTCAACCACCCAAGGTCTGACCAACCAGTAAAACAGGGCTCTCACCCTCTGCTCACTGCTCCTCACACTGCAGTTCGGTGGTATGCCAGGTGTTAAACCAGACTGGGTGTGTCCTGCCTGCAAAGGAGCTTAGTCTCTGAGGAAGACAACGGTGGGAACCAGAGGAGAAAGCACAGCATGGAAGAGCCTGGCATGGGCTGGAGCCTGGTTAGTATGAAACAGACAACAGTGAGTTGCACTGTATTTCTGTATTCAGCATGACTCTTCCTTTGAAATAATGTTAAACCTTTTCTGCAGAAGAAGAGCTCATCACTCTACAAGATACAGACAGCTGCAACACACTCAACCATGGTATGTGTCCTCTAGCTAGGAATTTTAATTTCATTTACTGCAGCAGGAACTATAAGTTCAGGAAACTAATGGTGACGGTTTGATTTATGAATTTTGACATATTTCTTGAACTCGGATTACATTACAAAAGATGTGGAATTCTAAGCAAGCCAGCTCTTGTCTATACATTCAATCTTCAAATCAATAAGCTGGGATTCTGTGCAACTAGTTTCCGACAGAGGAAAACACAGTCTAACTGAGATGGGCCATAAACCTGTAATTCAGAAGTCCCTTAAAACACTCTCAGGACTGAGCTAGAACCAATTCTGGAATCCACACAGAAAACCCTTCAGCTCTTTACTCGACAATAACAAAAGGGGAATTCAACTGAGAAAGGGTTGGTAGTCAAACTAAAGAGGGAAAAAAAAAAAAGATTCACATGCTTTGCTTTCGCTCTGCTTCCTCCCCAAAGTCCCATTCACTAGAAAAGTAATAAACACAGAGTGGGCTTCCCTGGCGGCTCAGTGGTAGAGAACCCACCTGCCAAGGCAGGAGGTGTGAGCCTGATCCCTGGGTTGGGAAGATCTCCTGGAGAAGGAGACAGCAAACCACCCCAGTATCCTTCCCTGAGAAATGCCATGGATAGAAGAGCCTGGAAGGCTACAGTCCAAGGGGTCACAGAGAGTTGGACACGACTGAGCAACTAACCAGCAACAACAAAGCAAGAGCAAGGAATGGTCTTTAAATACTGTGAGATGCTGCGCTCAGACGTCTATTTCAATAACCACAGTGGGGAGACGCTGACACGAACCACAGCCACTCACTCACAGTGGGGTTGGAGGTGGCGGGTGTGGGGGGAAGGAGGAGGTGGCTAAGTGACACCAGACACACTGTCAAATGCTCTGCACGTAAGCGATCACATTCAATCCTTCCAACCCCTAAGGCAGGTGTGACTTCTTCCATCTTACATGTGAAGAAGCTGAGATTCAGAGAGGTCAAGTCACTTGTCCAAATTTATACTGTACAGCTAAAAGGTGGTGAAATTAAGAGGTCGTGTGGGCTTCTCTAAGCCTTGTCTGGATTCTCCGCACTATCCCAAGCTTTCTGTCTGTTGTAAGGTTTCCCTAGATACATCACTCATATTTATGGAGCCAAATGTTACAAGCCAAGGGAAGAGAGAAGAGCCAGCGCCAGGAGGACTCAATGCCAGGACACTTTCAATAGCCTACCTGGAATTCCCCAGTTAGTCAGGCATAGAGTTATGGTATTAAAGCTTCCTGTAAAAGCAGAAAAATATGTGCCTGGGAAAGAGGGCAGATTAACCATTATCATCCAGGAAGATCTAGGGCAAGGGTTTCATGAAGGAGTAGTCCTCAAGGGAGGAGCGAAGAAAGGTGGTGATGCCTGTGGGTGACCAGGAAGAAATCGCTTTTACTCGCTAAAGTGAAACCTGAGTGATACTCAGATCAAATTGCGTGTGTCATGGTTCTGCCCGGTGGCCAGTGTATGTGCATCACACTGAAGTCTTAAGTAGAAACAACTCACAAGTGCTGCGATGTCAGCTAGAAACACTGATGCTACATTCACGTACAGAAACTGGGGGGTGGGGCAGGGGGTAGAGAGCAGGGGAGCTGGGCGATGCTTAAGAGTGTTCAAACTACCGCACAACCGCACTCACTTCGTGTGCTGGCAGGGCTATGCTCAAATTGCTTCAAGCTGGGCTTTAGCAGCATATGAACCAAGAACTTCCAGAGGTGCAAGCTGCATCTAGAAAAACCAGAGGAACTGGAGATCAAACTGCCAAGATCCGCTGGATCACAGAAAAAGCAAGGGAATTCCAGAAAAACATCTACTTCTGCTTCACTGACTATGCTAAAGCCTTTGACTGTGTGCATCACAACAAACTGTGGAAAACTCTTTAAGAGTTGGGAATACCAGACCATCTTACCTGCCTCCTGAGAAACTTGTATGCAGGTCAAGAAGCAACAGTTAGAACCAGACATGGAACAACGGACTGGTTCCAAGTTGGGAAAGCACTATGCCAAGGCTATATACTGTCATCTTGCTTATTTAACTCATATGCAGAGTACATCATGAGAAATGCCGGGTTGGATGAAACACAAGCTGGAATAAAGACTGCTGGGAGAAATAACAACCTCAGATATGCAGATGATACCACTCTAATAGCAGAGCAACGAACAGGAGCTAAACAGCCTCTTGATGAGAGTGAAAGAGGAGAGTGAAAGAGCTGCCTTAAAACTCAACATTCAAAAACTAAGATCACAGTCCCATCACTACATGGCAAATAGATGGGGGAGAGTGGAACACAGTGACAGATTTTCTTTTCTTGGGCTCCCACATCACTGTGGACAATGACTGCAGCCATGACATTAAAAGATGCTTGCTCCTTGGAAGAAAAGCTATGACAAACCTAGACAGCGTATTAAAAAGCCAGAGGTTATCACTGCTGGGAAAGATGAAGGCAAGGAGGAGAAGGGGACGACAGAGGATGAGATGGTTGGATGGCATCACTGACTCAATGGACATAAATTTGAGCAAGCTCTGGGAGATGGTGAAGGACAGGGAAGCCTGCCCTGTTGCAGTCCACAGGGTCACAAAGAACCGGACATGACTGAGTGACGGAATGACAGTAACAAGGAGCAGACAGACAAGGTAGAGAGGCGAGCACAGAGTAGAAAGCTTCCCTGCACTGAACTCAGATGGTTTTGCAGAGAAAGCATCCTGTGACCCTCAGTTCTGAGGGCTAAATTAAGGTCAGTGGGATGAGTGCAGGCTGGGACATCCACACAGGGCGAGCACAGGCCAAGAAGGCAGATGCCTGCCTGCATAAGGAATGAGCATCAAAGGCACTGCCACCCAAACCCACCTGACCTGCACGCGGGCATGCTCAGTCGTGTCCAACTCTGTGACCCCATGGACAGCTGCCTGCCAGGCTCCTCTGTCCACAGGATTCTCCAGGCAAGAATACTGGTGTGGGCTGCCATTTCCTCCTTCAGAGGATCCTCCCAACCCAGGGATCGAACCCACGTCTCCTGCACCAGCAGGCAGATTCTCTGCCCCTGAACCACCTGGGAATCCCCAAACCCACTGAGAGCAGCACAGAGGAGAGCACTAGCACACGCCTGTCAGTGGTGTTTTCTCTGCAACTGTGACAAATAAATGACTCTGTCAGTTGTCGGGGTAACTAGTAAGTCAGCCAGTAATGCTGTACAAAACACGGACTGACCCCCGCTAAGAGCAACGCCCTAGAAAGTAATTAGGGAAGAGCAACAGATTTTTAAGTTTCATGATTTAACAGGCAAATATGCTGCTTAAGAACATTTCAAATAGAAAGAAATCATTTTGAAAAAGGATATAATGGTTTGCCTGTTTGTGGTTCCTCCCATATGGATGTGAAAGGTACTCCTCCCCCTCAAAAAAGGGACGTAAAAATAATCCTCTTATGAATGTTTAACAATCATTATTTAGTCTAAAACTTTATGAAAAAAGTGCAATCAGAGCTATAAAGCTTAAACTTTGAATTAAAATTTGTAACAACTGGCAAATATTTTATGCTATATATTAACACATGTCCTTACAGTCTAAAATGTGGCTATGGATAAATCAAATAAAAATAAGGCAAACTACAAATAATTACAAAAGCCAGCATTTAGCGGAATATTCATTTTTGTTTGAAAAAGTTATTTTAACTGCCTTTGTTTGCAAACACGGTCAGGAAATTTTACAGTAAAATGTAGGTTCCTTGAAGAGGAAGAGTGTGTCTTACTTGCTTTATATCTTCAGCATCAACAACTGTGCTCAGTATGTAGTGGACACTTGACAGATGTTTTAAAATAAATTCTCATTCAAGACACATTTACTGAATGCTTGTATGTGGCAGGTACAATTTAGATGCTGGGGGTCACACAGTGGGTAAAACATTTACTGGGAAATGCATCACGAAGATATAGAAATGAAACCTGCCTTCACAACAGACAAGTGGCCAAAGAGTTTTACACAGTGAACCTTCTCATATACACCGGACTTATTTTTAAACTGAAGTCATGCCTGTAATGAAAGCTTTATGGGTGCATATGTTTGAACACATGGGATCAAACATATGTGTGAAAGCTAGCAATCTTTCAATCGGGAGCAGAAGGGGGAAGAGAAGACACTGAACAGCATTTCCACAAAATCTTCAGCACAATGAATTCAGCCACAACAGTGGATGGCCCACCTCAGTCACTATGATTTCTTGGGGTGGGGGGGGCAGTGTCGGGGAGAAGGTAGAGAAACTGGATCACCTGCTCATCCATTGTGAAGAATGCATTCAGCTTTATGAAAAGAACAAACACTGTGTTCGGTCTTTCTTCTATTCAATAATGAGCATCCACTTAAAGAGTTCATGACAACAGCGAAGAGAAGAAGAATGAGGAAGCAACAAACTAAACCCAACATTCCTTATTCTAACAAAGAAGAAGCCGGAGAGTGCTTTCGTCATGTTTGCAGCATTAATACCCATGTGCTTCTCACAACAGAAACCAAAATACAATCTCCATCTCAGGTCCACAAAGGTCTACAAGTGAACGGAGCACCACAGAGGTGGCGGGACACACCGTGTGAGCTGAGCACAGAACACGAGGCAAGAACCTGACGCCAGGACTGATGCAAAGACCACAGAGGGTAACACATGTTCATAAGCACAAAGCTGGACAGAGCAGACACTCGACAATACACTCGGCGTTGCACATAAGAACATTTCCCTACGATGAAAAGGGAAAGGGAAATCTAGAAATTCCTCATGTGTACAGAGCTAAGACGCACAGAAAATCGGGGAAGATAAATTTCTGAGCACATTTTCAATTGCAGACCAGGCAGCCTGCCCCTCCTAAAAACTGCCCATGGACACAAATGGAAAAGATTATCACCCTTCCTGTTACTATGGCACAGGCCAGCTCCCATCTGAGTTTACAGAGGGCTGCTCCTCCCCCACTGTGCCCTCCCCCTCAAATCAGGGACTCTGGCTGGAGCTGCGGGCACCCCTGCACGCCTCCCTACTAAGGGGATCATGCAGCATATAGCAGTGTCCATTCCACACATGCCAGCTGAATTAAACCACATCTAGTCCCTCTAAGCCTCGGTTTCTTCATTCAGAAAATGATGACAATATCTTTTCAGCCTTGCCAGAGACATGTCAAAACGTTCCAAAGAACTAATGCAGAGGAATGACCTTTGTAACAGAGAAAGGGTCACATAACTAATCACAGGGGGAGCCATCCGCAGGTGGGCACCACACTCAATGCAATGAACGAAGTTACACAGATAAGCAGAGACCTAGCTGGGCTTAAATGACTTCTGACCAAACCTCAGAACAATCAGTAGTGCACGAAGATTGCAGGAAATATGTGCCAATAACTCTGGGATTCTGGTTCAACAAGGAAGGGTGGTCCCTCAGTGCTCCAAGGGGGAAGCTGCACAGGGAGAGATGCTGGTCTGCCTTGTCCATCTAAGGGTCCCCAAGGCTAGGGCCACCCACAGTTGATGAACGGATGACTCAGAGACAGAGACGTGAGCTGCAAAAGGGTGGCCGACTTCGGACCCAAGGAGCCTGCTTAGCCTCCAGCATCTACGGTCCCAGGTCACTCAGGAAGTCTATTTAAGACCTCTTCCCCAAACCCCTGGAAAGCTTCCAGACGAGAAGCTCCATAGTAGAGGGGAGAGAGCACAGGCCCAGGCTCGCAGACAAACCTACACGCTGCTCTGGACTCTGCAGCTCACTAACTGGTGGCCTCTCCCTGCAGTGTGGCTGGCAGAACCTGACTCCAGGACTGACGCAAAGATGAAAGAGGGTAACACATGTTCATAAGCACAAAGCTGGACAGAGCAGACACTCGACAAACCATCAGCCCCGTTTCCCCTCTGGGTGAAGGATTAACTTCATTAAGCTTGATGATATAAAATCCCCCCAACACATATCTTTAGTCATGGAGAAAGAGCCAAAGGTCCTTCTAGGCCCCGAGCTGCAGCAAAGTGAGACAATCCAGATGCTATAACGAAAATCAACAGCATGGTGATAAGGACCTGCTCTAGAACCACCTGTTTCTCCAAAACGAACTCCACCCTCTGTGGCATCAACGAGCAAGGCTGACACCCAGTGAGTCACGGTTGTGATGCTGTGATAGCTTCTTTGGAAGGAGAACAAAATCCCACAAGCAGTGCTTTCAGGCTGAGCTTTTTGTTGGTGTAGGTAAAAAACGTAGGAGAAACAGAGGCATTCTTACGCTCAAAGAACGAACGCCTTCATACCTTCGAGAGTGTTTGCTCAGAAGTCAGCAGAGCTATCAGCAACTGCACACGAGGACACACCATTGACTTCCTGTGAGTCCCACGACCTCTCCAGAGCAGCCCTGGGGCACACTCCGTGTTTACTTAACGCTGCAATCTGATCCGACCTCAGTGAGTTATTTCATAAGCCTTTTAAGGGTTACTACATTTTGTTCCTTTAAGAAGGCAATCCAAATTAGCAACAAAAGAATAGTTAAACACAAGAAAACCACCTCTTTTGTGCTCCTGAAGAAAGGCAGTCTTGGTCATTAAAAAGGTAAAGTGTTTTATTCTCCATCAACTTTCTCTTATAAAAATCAGCCCAGTAATTTTCCAAGGGTGGATTAGTAGTCTTCCACTCGTGCCTGTTCACAGATGAGTCACTGAAACAGCAAGCGCGTATATAAAAGGGCAAACTGTCCAGCGTGTGCACGCCACGTCCTGCAGGAATGACTCCCGTTATCGATGACGCGCAACATACTACCCCGGGATTTAGCACCTGAGGAGGGCCACTCCATTTCCAGTCTTTTCTCTCCCCTGCTCTTTAGACTGGATGACTTCTGCTGCTCTGTCTCCAAGGTCACTGACTGTTTCCTCTGTCCTCTCTATTGAATTGTTAACTTCATTCGGTAAAATTTTTATATTTTATTTGGACACTGTATTTTTCAGTTCTAAGATTTCTGTTTGGTTCTTTTATACAGTTTCTATTTCGCTGCTGAGAAAAGCGATCTTCTCATTCACTCAAAGCATGATTTCCTTTGCATCCTTGTGCAGAGTTACAACTGCTTTAAAACCCACATCTATGTCATCACACAGTCTATCTCCACTATCTTTTTTGTCTTGATAATGGGTTATATCTTCCTGTGTTTCATGTAAGTTTGGGTTGTAAGTTATCTTGGACATTGTGAATGCTATGGTATGGAAAACTCTAGGTTCTATTATATTCCTCTACAGAATACTGGTGTCTTATTTGTCTCAGTAGGTAATTACCTTGGTTGGACTTAAACTGAGACTCTTAAGTTGGCGGCTCAAGTCTCAGTGTCAGTATCTTACCCCCAGCTTGCTGCTTGGAGCCTGACGCTGTCTTGGATTCAGGCGCTGGCAGAGATTCGGGCGGTTGGTACACAGTGTGCAGGGCTTACCTTCTTCTTTCCAGGATTTCCACTTTCACTTTCCAAAAGCTGTGGCTGCTCCAAACTGTCCTTTGACTCTTTAAGCTAAAAGAACTATAGATTTTCTATCAGAGTTTTAACTGCCCCACGTGGCACACTCTGTTGTGCCCTTCATCCAAGTGTCATCTCGACTCCAAAATCGAACTATATCAAACTGGAATGTCTTCACATTGCTGTCTTTTGTCCAGAGTTTACCACTTGCAGGAGGATCAGTCCAATAGTAGCTTACAGGGCCATTAACAGAAGCAGAACCTACACAACTTATTTTTTCCCCAAAACTTTTACTTTTACTCACAATGCTATAGGTCACAAATTCAGAAAGGGCTTTGCCAGGCAGTCTGTCCCTGATTCATGCATCAGCTGGGCAACTGAGGAACTGCGCTTGGAACAAAGAAACTGGGCAATGACATAAAACGTTCCAAGATAGCCTCTCACGTCTGTGCCTGCTGCCCCGGGGCTTGTTCACCAGCCCCCTTCTCTCTCCTCGCTGCATTTCATGCTCCTCCATGTGGGCTTTTCCATGTGGACGTGGTAATCTCAGGGAATCTGCACTTCTTATGTGATGACTGGCCTCTAAGAGGCTAGATATGGGATCTACCCAACCGGTCAAGAGCTAGACCAGAAGCGGTACTGGATCCCTCCCACCATAATTTATAATTCAAAACACTCACAGGCCTTAGTCATCGAGATTCAAGAGGATGGAAAAATAAATCTAACCTCTGAGAGGGAAGTGGCAAAGTCACATTGCAGGAATACATACAGAATGATTGATATTTTTGCAGCCATCTTGGAAAAACATAATCTGCCCCACATATGTTCAGTATCTGACAGAGCAAAACAAATGCCACCAAACAAAAGCAAAACTCTGGAAAGACACAGGCAGGCTGTTCAAAGGGAAGCACGCTGGCCAGCCCTCCTGCTATCTCTTTTTATCATCCTCTCATATCAGCGTTACAATTACCCCTCAGCTGTTCAGCACAAAAGAGGTCTCCAGCGGCAGTCTGTTGAGTTTTCACAGATTTACACTTAAACATTATGTCCACGCCAGAGTATCTGGAAGAAATGCTTATGATGCATAAATGCAGGGCACAGATGTAAGTTAAGATTCGCTTGTTTCTTAAGATAATGGTCCAAAAGAAATTCTGTTTATTAAATGTCTACTATGTGCTTGAAAATTACTAGGTTCTATTTTTCACTCACATGCTCCATATAATAAGTAGTATGTTCAAACACACAGGCTTAGGACAAGCATTGACTGTTTAATACAAAGGAGACTGGTTCAAACACACAGAGCAAATATAATGCAAAAATTACAAAAGATAGAAACCCTAATACAAACAAATATGACACATTATGTCAAGCTGCGGAAACACACACGTATACATATACCTCAAGCTACTCTCTAAGCACTTCAAAGCTTCATCTCCAGAAAACGAATAGATTCTAAATCCTAAATACTATATTCTAAATAAAGTGGTATATGTATACAGCATACTAAGAACCTTACCTTGTCTTGGTTATCTTTATTCTTGTAGCACAGATTCCCAATCAGGCGAATGAGGTGAGACTTGAAGCCCTCAGCCACGCTGGAGACGTCACCGTCTGCTTTAATGGAAGCACAGGCACTGAAGATGTTTGTAGAATCATTGCCGGCCACGTGAATCAGGCGTAGAAGGTCTACAACAGAAAGGATAAACTGTTTTCCACAGGAAAATTTTTGTTTTGTACTCAGTTCAGTTCAGTTGCTCAGTTGTGTCCGACTCTTTTGTGACCCCATAGACTGCGGAATGCCAGGCTTCCCTGTCGATCACCAACACCCGGAGCTTACTCAAACTCATGTCCATTGAGTCGTTGATGCCATCCAACCATCTCACCCTCTGTCGTCCCCTTCTCCTCCCACCTTCAATCTTTCCCAGCATCAGGTTATTTTCCAATGAGTCAGCTCTTCACATCAGGTGGCCAAAGTACTGGAGTTTCAGCTTCAGCATCAGTCCTTCCAAAGAATATTCAGGACTTATTTCCTTTAGGATTGACTGGCTGGATCTCCTTGCAGTCCAAGGGACTCTTAAGAATCCCTTATTTTGTACTAGATTCTCATAAATAAATATAATTTATTTTAATGGATTAATATAAAATACAGGTATAGTATTCTTGCCTGGAGAATCCCATGGAGAAAGGATCCTGGCAGGCTACAGTCCATGGGGTCGCAAAGAGTCAGACAAGACTGAAGGGAATTAGCACACATGCACGCACAGAATACTGAAAGCTTTCATCAAAGTAATGGTTAGAAGGCTCTTCAGCGTTTGCCTTGGAATTTACCATAACGCTGACTTGGGGGATGATAAGCCAAAATGATTATCCCAACCTGGACTTTCTATTTATCCACACAGAAAAGTCAGCTAAAAATTTTCTTCCATCTTTCCTAGTGCAAGGTTTCCAAATCCAACTTCTTTATGAAGGCACTCATGTGATAACTACAGTCACTTAAGTGCAAACTGCAGTGCGTGCTAAGTCACTTCAGTCGTGTCCAACTCAGCCACCCCAGGCTCCTCTGTCCATGGGATTTCCCAGGCAAGAATACTGGGGTGGGTTGCCATTTCTCCCTCCAGGGGATCTTCCCGACCCAGGGACTGAACCTACGTCTCCTGCATTGTAGGCAGATTCTTTACCATTTAAGCCACCATGGATGCCCCCAAGCTTCAGTACCTATCTGCAACAAGCCATATGATAGAAATCAAGAAGCATGCTGATATTTTTTTTCCCATTGTTCAGATAATCAGAAGGCAGCAAAAGTTCTCTATTAATCTATTTTGGGTACACTCAGAAGAAATACCTTAATACTATTATACTCTATGAAATGCTTATAGGCAGTCTGTAAAGTAGACAATCTTCCAGAGGTTTTATAAACTGTTTCCACATTATCTCATTTACCGCTCTCAATGAAGTCATTAAAGGCAAGTCACTTTCCTGACTTTAAAATGAAGAAACCAGTTTCAGAGACATTGGGCTGGCAGTTGGGCTGACAACCCACGTTTGCTCAGGCTCCAAACGCATGCTTTTCCCGCAATAATTCAGTTTCTCAGTTTTGTGATGTCTTATTTTAACTACCACTGAAAGCACTGCATTCAAAATAAAACGCTGATATGAGATTCTAAACATCTTCTAAAGTTCACTGCTAACTCTTCTACCCATCTAGACGCCAATTTATCTTTCTTGGAAGATGGGTCTCCAGAATAAGTTTACTGTCTTAATAAAGGAAAAAAAAAAGCCAACAGTGAACAGCAACCACAAGCATGGCTAACCACAAGCAACAGGTTGTAAGTGAACTTACTACTTATTACTTACAAAATAACTGAACTTATTTCGCACAGCTTTTTAGCAAAGATGATAATATTTCAAACAACAGCTTCCCGTTTAAAACAATTTCCTTTAAGAAGGGAATACGTAATTACTATGGGTAAGGCAATGTCTTCAAGTTCCCTGAGTGAAGCTGGGAAAGTTCACTAACAAGACTGGAGAAACGACAGTAGCGTGAAATCACCGTCGTCCCTGAGGCCCGTCTCCCCATAGCCCTCCCACCCGCCACCGCCGTCACAAGCGCTACCGATGGGCCACCACTCTGGGCGCCCGCGTAAGAGGACGAGGGTCCCCACCCACTGAGCAGGCGATAAACGGCGTAAGGGGCAAAAGCTGCTGCCGGAACACGACGAGTCCTTTCAAGAAGAAATATTCCAGAAAATCTTAAAAGAAGACCAATACACTCAACATTAAGGACCTGTGTTTAAACTTTGTACTATAGTATGACAAGTCAAAGATTTTTTGATTCAAAAGAACACTATGTGTGATATTTCACTCACCAATCACTCTCTCCAACAAGCCAGGAAAAACCTGCAGATAGCCGAGCAGGTCAGTATTAGCGGTCATTTCACAAAGGACATCAAGAAGTCTAATTGTAGCCAGTGCCTCCTAAAAAGAAAAGAAAACATGACTTTCAAGACAAGCTAAGTGATGTGACTGTCACAAATAACTGTAGGAGAAGAAAATGTTACAAAAAACAGTCAAGAGACACTGCTTGTGACACATCTAAAGAGACAACCAGAATGATCGAGAACAAAACAGAAGTACTAAATACCTACAGGAATCATCGTTTTCACTAACAGCAGATCTGCCATCAAGAATGCAAGATTGTGTGGCTTCTTAGAACAAAGAGTCAGAAAAGTTCTTATTCAAGCAAAAATACCTTCCAACAGTGGAATAAATGTTCAAAATGACTAGCTACGTACATAACACTTATGCAAATACTTTCTTTTTCAAGAATTCCCAGCAAGCAAGTTCTACTGAGTAACCCATGAAATACATTGATTTCTTGTCCACAGGAATCCTGTGAAATGCTGTGGTTGAAAGAGCTATGACTGCAGGAACCTGGATTCTTTCTGGGTAAACACAAACCTACATGCTACCTTAACAGTTGGAAAAGATAATATTATTTGAAAACGTTCACATAACTATTAAATAATTTGTATCAAATAAACTCCATGATCAAGAAACTACCACTGCACGGCATCAGGTAGTCTAATTTTCAAATGCAACTTTATTATCTCAGATAACATTCTTCAAAAGAAAAAACAAGTTACTTCCTTTTAAAACTTCTAAATGTGTATTTATTATTCTCCAATTAGTAGAGTATATTTTAATATAGTATTCTGAAGTCTGATATAGCAAGAAACACACATTTTTGATATCTTTAACAGCTTTCATGTGCTAGTTCAAAAGTTAGGAGAAAATATCCAGATGCTAAGTCTGTTTAAAAGACTTGAGCAAACCTATCAACTTATTAGCACGGCACTGGCATCCTCTTTTGTTAAATGAGAAGCTGCTGCCAGTATCCTCTTTTATTAAATGAGTAGCTGCCCAGACTGGCATCTTTAGACACCACTTCTCCTTCAAGAAATGGCTGCCTGGCTGTAGGTCAGGACAGAGCACATATGAAGTTGCCCTGGACACCCTGTCACACCAGAGAGCAAGGCAGCTATCAAGAAACTCCTCGGTCATGTCGGAAGAAATCAGAAGCAACTGGAAGAGGCTCCCCTGGTTAGCACAGGAGACCATCAGGAAGAATCACTGCTAAAACTGAAAACAAATCCAACGGTTTGTAAGCCGTGACTTCAAAATGATTAAAAGCAAAACTAAACAACTAATCATCTTTGTACAAATTCAAAAAACCAGCTCTAGAAGGCTATTTAAAGGAGATTTAAGACACAGCAACAAATTGTAATGTATGGCTCTTACTTATATCCTGATTCAAAGAAATAAGCTTGAAAAAAAAAATATTAGACAATGGGGAACAGCTGATATTTAAATTTTTTAAGTTTTCGGATGTGTTACTTGTATTTCACTCATGTATTAATATAAAGTCTCCTTATCTTTCAGACACAGGTATAAAAGGTTAACTGATGAACTATGTGGGACCCTATGTGGATCTGGGGCATCCAGCGTAAGAATGGGTAGGACTGAGGATGAAACAAGAGCTGTGAGGAACTGATAAGTTCTGGACCTGGGTGATGGGGTTTAACGACATTTTTTCTCTTAGTCTACGGTTTGATATTTTTCATGATAAAAAGATTCAAAATTAGGGGGTGGGAAGAGATGATCTGAAAGTGTCAACTCCTCATTTCTATATTATTATCTGAAATAAACCCAAAAGAAAATTAATCTATCCTCACCTAACAAATTTCCAACCTTAATCATCAGAATGCTTTCATTAATGAAATGCTTCTAACGAGCATTTGGAAACTAATAATGAAGTAACAGCCAGGAAAAAAAAATTCCCTTAAAAAAAACAATAGAAATAAGTGAGATGCCATTCCAATATTTATAAATATTATAAAACTATGTATATTAAGTCAGGCACTAGTAGGGGGAAAAAAGATGTAGGCAAAGCAAAGGAATACAATTTTGAAATGAGTAAAAGAAAAAACAGATTGTCTTCTAGATCGTCTGGGTTCACTACCATTCGGTGTCTCTGAGCTATTTTACAACACTGTCAGTTGCCGAAAACTGACAATAATGCCAAGTCTTCTTGTCTACAGAAACGCAGATTACTTCTGCCTGGCTGGAATGCAATTAATCACTGCCTTGTTCATTGACCAGTTTCTGCATCTCTTTGTAAGTTCATTTCAGCATTCCTTTATCACACATAAACACGTGGCTCTGAATTCTTTAACAGTGGTTAGTAGCTTACCGGTTTCCACTGTAAAAGGTCAGAAACACAGAAATGGATGCAAAAGCATATTAAAAATTTAACATGATTTGGGTGGCATTAAAATTAGTAGAAAGGATGAGATTATTCAACAAATGGTACTAATACTGTAATTATCAGATAACATTTAGGGAATATTAGCTAGGTACCAATCAGTATACCAAGTGCTTATATGAAAATACAACTCATTTTACAGGTAAAGAAACTGGGGCACAGAGAAGATAGGTAACTTCCAAGATCACACACCAGAAATAGAAGAAATCCAGGTTCAAACCCAGCTGTCTTTTACCAAAGAGTATATAATCTTGGAGAGTTACAAGACACAAGCAACTCATTTGAATCTATGCTGCACTTCTTACAAAGAAATAAACCTTCAGATCAGATCAGATCAGTCGCTCAGTTGTGTCCGACTCTGCGACCCCATGAATCGCAGCACGCCAGGCCTCCCTGTCCATCACCAACTCCCAGAGTTCACCCAGACTCACGTCCATCGAGTCAGTGATGCCATCCAGACAGCTCATTCTCTGTCGTCCCCTTCTCCTCTTGCCCCCAATCCCTCCCAGCATCAGAGTCTTTTCCAATGAGTCAACTCTTCGCATGAAGTGGCCAAATTACTGGAGTTTCAGCTTTAGCATCATTCCTTCCAAAGAAATTCCAGGGCTGATCTCCTTCAGAATGGACTGGTTGGATCTCCTTGCAGTCCAAGGGACTCTCACAAGAGTCTTCTCCAACACCACAGTTCAAAAGCATCAATTCTTCGGCTCAGCCTTCTTCACAGACCAACTCTCACATCCATACATGACCACAGGAAAATCATAGCCTTGACTAGATGAACCTTTGTTGGCAAAATAATGTCTCTGCTTTTGAATATGCTATCTAGGTTGATCATAACTTTCCTTCCAAGGAGTAAGCGTCTTTTAATTTCATGGCTGCAGTCACCATCTGTTAGGTTAAGTAAATATGTGAACAGTGCACCGAAAGAACTAGAGTATACAGGTGTCTATTCCCACAATCTAAGTGAGGGTGATGTCACTAAACCTGTAAAGAAATTCAGAAGTCATAAGGGTAAAACTGATAAACCTAAGTGAATTAAAACAAACTCCCAAAAGGCTAAGACTACCATAAATAAATTCAAACAAAAATTAACTATGGGCCATAAAAGTTTCTTCTATTAGTGACAAAACATTTAACTTTCTGAAAACGCTCATTTAAAAAAGTATCTTAAAAGGTAACCTGATGTGAAAAAGAAACTGGAAAGAAGAGAGAAATGACACTTGGATCAGTGAGAGGGTGCAGACACACTCCTGCGCACTTAGGTGTGCTGTTTAGAAATGACTCTTACAAATTTTAAATAAGCACATGTTCTGTGACTCAGCAATTCAATTACCAGGAATTTATAATCCCACATCAACTTGCCCAAAACGGCAAAGGTATTTTTATAAGGATTTTTCACTGTTGTAATATTTATAAAGGTTTAAAAAAAAAATGTGGAAGCAACTCATATACACATCTATGGGAACAAATAAAAAAAATTCTGATGGCTCTATATAGTGTGATACTATTCAACTATTAAAAAGAAAGAGATGAATACATGTGTCCAAGGGTAAGACATACCAGAGTAAGTGAAAAAAGAAAGTTACAGGACAGAATATATAGTATTGTGTTTTAAAAAGTAACAAAAATACACAGGTGTGTATACACACAATAAAACCTTTGGAAGGGAAAAAGTATATGCTGATAAGTTTATAGAAAATAGATGGGGCCTGGGTGAAAAAGAGCAGTCCTTAACTTTGCTTCACTGCCTCTGGCTTGAATTATTTTTTCTTACAACAAAGGAAATGTTATGTTGTAAGAAAGGTAAGTTTCACTACAACAAGTGACAAGACTGAAACTTAAGATAAAGCAAATCTTAAAACAATAAGCTTACAGGACTGACAAAAATACGCCACATACTGGAAACAAGGAGTACACCAAAATACACCAAAGGACAGAAACTTATACGTTAATATGAGAACCTAGGATTATTTGTATAAAAGAATATATGAGTAAAACCTCAGAACGTTAAAGCCATGTAATTATGTAAATTAAAAAATGTGTGCTGTGTGCTTAGTAGCTCAGTCGTGTCCGACTCTTTGTGACCCCATGGCCTGCAGGGCTACAGCCTCCTTTGTCCATAGGGATTCTCCAGGCAAGAAGACTGGAGTGGGCTGCCATGCCCTCTTCTCAGGGATCTTCCCAACCCAGGGATCGAACCCAGGTCTCCCTCACTGCAGGCACATTCTTTACCATCTAAGCCACCAGGGAAGCCTAGATGCCACAAAAACATCTATTTTCATTCTGCGTTTTAGGTCACCGCATCGTGAGAACTTTATTGGACATCTTGTCGTGAGAACATCACAGGTGGGTAAATGCAGTGGCTTGAGGCAAACTGACAGTGCAGAGTCAACGGGTAAACACACCCTGCTTTCCAAGGTGTAAGCACTTGGTATAAATACTCCCACCGTGGCTGCTTTGAACTATCAGGAGTTTAACAACCAGCTCACAAATTACTGAATATTTAATAACTGACTCTCAGAAGTTGGTACAGGCCAGCTCCAATACACCACAGGGTTTATGATATATTAAATACTGAGGTACGGGTCTCCTTAAAAACTACTAATGCTCTTTTTAAAAACTTTTAACTTAAAGGATAACATATATATATATTAACATGCACAAGTCACGAGCATATCACTTCAGTTCAGTTGCTCAATCATGTCCGACTCTTTGCAACCCCATGGACTGCAGCAAGCTAGGCTTCCCTGTCCATCACCAACTCCCAGAGCTTTCTCCAACTCTTATCCATCGAGTCAATGATGCCATCCAACCATCTCATCCTCTGTTGTCCCCTTCTCCTCCTGCCTTCAATCTTTTCCAGCATCACTGTCTTTTCCACCATCAGCTCTTTGCATCAGGTGGCCAAAGTATTGTAGCTTCAGTTTCAGCATCAGTCCTTCCAATGAATATTCAGGACTGATTTCCTTTAGGATGGACTGGTTGGATCTCCTTGCAGTCCAAGGGGACTCTCGAGAGTCTTCTCCAACACCACAGTTCAAAAGCATCCATTCTTCAGTGCTCAGCTTTCTTTACGGTCCAACTCTCACATCCATACACAACTACTGGAAAAACCATAGCCTTGACTAGACGGATCTGTGTAGGCAAAGTAACATCTCTGCTTTTTAATATGCTGTCTAGGTTGGTCATAGCTTTTCTTCCAAGGAGCAAGCAAGCGTCTTTTAATTTCATGGCTGCAGTCACCATCTGCAGTGATTCTGGAGCCCAAGAAAAGAAAGTCTCTCACTGTTTCCCCATCTATTTGCCATGAAGTGATGAGACCGGATGCCATGATCTTCGTTTTTTGAATGTTGAATTTTAGGCCAGCTTTTTCGTTCTCCTCTTTCACAAGAGGCTCTTTAGTTATTCTTTGCTTTCTGTCCTAAGGGTGGCATCATCTGCATATCTGAGGTTATTGCTGTTTCTCCTGGCAATCTTGATTCCAGCTTGTGCTTCATCCAGCCCAGCACTTCGCATGATGTACTCCACATATAAGTTAAATAAGCAGGATGACAACACACAGCCTTGATGTACTCCTTTCCCAGTTTGGAACTAGTTCGTTGTTCCATGTCTGGTTCTAACTGTTGCTTCTTGACCTGCATACAGATTTCTCAGGAGTCAGACAAGGTGGTCTGGTATTCCCATCTCTTGAAGAATTTTCCAGAGTTCCTTTTGATCCATATAGTCAAAGGCTTTAGTGTAGTCAATAAAGCAGAAGTAGATGTTTTTCTGGAATTCTCTTGCTTTTTCTATGATCCAACGCATGCTGGCAATTTGAGTGTATAGATCAATGGATTTTCAAAAAGTGGACTATTTGGGCTTTCCCAAAAAAACTACAATTTTCTAGCTATTAATACGTAATAATTCCTCCCACTGTTAAAGAAAAAAGTATGAAAGATACAGCTTTTCCTAAACATTAGGTAATGTCTTATTACAATATTGATATCTATATTGTAAATGTTTGTGCCTTGAAAAAGTTTAAAGCTGTGATGTAACAAGTACTAAGTTTTACTTCATTTTCTGTCTCCTGGAAAATTCATTTTTAAAAGTTCCTTGAAGCATAGCTCACTGCTCCTCCTGCTGGAAACTGGGGCAAATCTTTCTCCAGAAAGGAAAGCAGCCCAAGAGTAAGACTTTGCTCTCTTCTATCACAGACGGAGAGTAAGAAACTGACTTTATCAGCGAGGCCCAACACGGGCTTTGTGACGCAGCACAGCAAGTCCACAGCGAAGCAGCTTTGAAAAAGGTATTTTCACAAAGAAGGAAATGCACTTGCACGGCAGAAGGGGCAAGTTACTATGGGAGTGAACAGGCGCACAACCCCATACACAGCTCTCAAGGCAATGCTGTGGGTTGGGGTCCACCTGCCCACCTTCCCATCCAGAGACAGCAAATGGACGACAGCACTGATTGTAATAAACAGAAGTAAGGACAACTCAAATGTCCAACTATGACAAAGCCTTTACACAGAACGCTCTACCGGCATTTTACGACATTCATTACGCATGCTTTATTTATGCATTCAGCAGGCATGCGCTAAGTGCCTCCTCTGTGCATGGTTCTAGGAACATTACCATCCAAACCTCTGCCCTCATGCAGCTTTTTCACACTCAGGAGAAGGAAAAACAGGAACTTACAAACAGGCAGTGTAAAATGATCTCTCTATGAACACCTGTGTGTGTGTGTGCAAGCATGCACATATTTGGTGTTGACTGCCTAGAAGATACATTAATTACAGCTTCTTAAGTCATTAACTCAAGATGGTAAGAATAAGGGCACTGCTTTCACTAATCTGTATTTTCATAACTGTTCTAAAATAAGAATACTGTCTCAGCTTGGGCAGCTGTAACAAAATACCAGACAGGGTAGCTCATAAACAACATTTATTTCTCTCAGTTCCGGAAGCTGGAAGTTCAAGATCACGGTGTCAGCCCGGCTGGGTTTGGGAGGGCCCTCTTCAGGGCTGCAGAGGGCCGACTTCTCGCTGTGGCCTTATGTAATGGAAGGGGCACGGACACTTTTTTGGGGTATCTTCTACAACCTCATCCGTGAGGCCCTCATGACCCAACTGCCTCCCAAAGGCCCTCCTCCTGCCACCATCACCCTGGGCACCAGGTTCTGACCAGGAACTTCAGAGGAGGTCCAGCCACAAACATTCAGTCCCCAGCAGGTACGTTACTTAAATAATACTTAAAGTTTTTGTCACCAAGGACCTGGCTGAGTCAGAAAACCTCTCTGTTCACTCACCTCATCATCGGTGTGCTGTTCGGAGGTCAGTTTCAGCACAATCTTGCACTGATCCACAAAAGTGCTTGCGATCAACTCAGCATGGCTCAAAAACACAGGGGCGTCATCCTTGGTCAGTGGCTCGTCACCCACTATTTTGGCGATCATAAGATCCAACAATGTAACCCTGTAAAACAGAGATGCTTACATGAATATGTAATACTGAAATTGTAGAATACTAAAAATATTTATAGAGACCATTTTAAGAGAGTACTTTTATTTTGAAATTCCTAACTTATTTCTAATGTCTACTTAGGGAAAACATATTTTTTGTGAATACAATTCATCAATTACCTATTTTTCAAAATCTTGGTTTCTTTGTTGTGACTAAGCTACAGAAGTAAGCATCTTGTTATATCCATTACTTTGAGCTGTGAAATAAAATTCCACATTTTAATAATGCTGTCAAGGTAAGTTATACATCACCTACTGTGACAAGGGCAAAGTGAAGTGGGCTAACTTTTATTCACTACTTTCAGTTCAGTTCAGTTCAGTTCAGTCGCTCAGTCGTGTCCGACTCTTTGCGACCCCATGAATCACAGGACGCCAGGCCTCTCTGTCCATCACCAACTCTTGGAGTTTACCCAAACTCATGTCCATCGAGTCGGTGATGCCAACCAGCCATCTCATCCTCTGTTGTCCCCTTCTTCTCCAGCCCCCAATCCCTCCCAGCATCAGGGTCTTTTCCAATGAGTCAACTCTTCGCATGAGGTGGCCAAATTACTGGAGTTTCAGCTTCAGCATCAGTCCTTCCAATGAACACCCAGGACCAATCTCCTTTAAGATGGACTGGTTGGATCTCCTTGCAGTCCAACGGACTCTCACAAGAGTCTTCTCCAACACCACAGTTCAAAAGCATCAATTTTTTGGCGCTCAGCTTTCTTCATAGTCCAACTCTCACATCCATACATGACCACAGGAAAAACCATAGCCTTGACTAGATGGACCTTTGCTGGCAAAGTAATGTCTCTGCTTTTTAATATGCTGTCTAGGTTGGTCATAACTTTGCTTCCAAGGAGTAAACGTATTTTAATTTCATGGCTGCAATCACCATCTGCAGTGATTTTGGAGCCCCCAAAAATAAAGTCTGACACTGTTACCACTGTTTCCCCATCTATTTCCCATGAACTGATGGGACCAGATGCCATGATCTTCGTTTTCTGAGTGTTGAGCTTTAAGCCAACTTTTTCACTCTCCTCTTTCCCTTTCATCAAGAGGCTCTTTAGTTCTTCTTCACTTTCTGCCATGAGGGTGGTGTCAACTGCATATCTGAGGATATTGATATTTCTCCCGGCAATCTTGATTCCAGCTTGTGCTTCTTCCAGCACAGCGTTTCTCATGATGTACTCTGCATAGAAGTTAAATAAGCAGGGGAACAATATACAGCCTTGACATACTCCTTTTCCTATTTGGAACCAGTCTGTTGTTCCATGTCCAGTTCTAACTGTTGCTTCCTGACCTGCATACAGGTTTCTCAAGAGGCAGATCAGGTGGTCTGGTATTCCCATCTCTTGAAGAATTTTCCACAGTTTATTGTGATCCACACAGTCAAAGGCTTTGGCATAGTCAATAAAGCAGAAATAGATGCTTATCTGTAACTTTCTTGCTTTTTCGACTATCCAACAGATGTTGGCAATTTGGTCTCTGTTTCCTCTGCCTTTTCTAAAACCAGCTTGAACATCTGGAAGTTCACGGTTCACGTATTGCTGAAGCCTGGCTTGGAGAATTTTAAGCATCACTTTACTAGTGTGTGAAGTGAGTGCAATTGTGTGGTAGTTTGAGCATTCTTTGGCATTGCCTTTCTTTGGGATTGGAATGAAAACTGACCTTTTCTAGTCCTGTGGCCACTGTTGAGTTTTCCAAATTTGCTGGTATATTGAGTGCAGCACTTTCACAGCATCATCTTTCGGGATTTGAAATAGCTCAACTGGAATTCCATCGCCTCCACTAGCTTTGTTCATAGTGATGCTTTCTAAGGCCCATTTGACTTCACATTCCAGGATGTCTGGCTCTATGTCAGTGATCACACCATCGTGATTATCTGGGTCATGAAGATCTTTTTTGTACAGTTCTTCTGTGTATTCTTGCCACCTCTTCATAATATCTTCTGCTTCTATTTTAGGTCCATACAATTTCTGTCCTTTATCGAGCCCATCTTTGCATGAAATGTTCCCTTGGTATCTCTAATTTTCTTGAAGAGATCTCTAGTCTTTCCCATTCTATTGTTTTCCTCTATGTCTTTGCATTGATCGCTGAGGAAGGCTTTCTTATCTCTCCTTGCTATTCTTTGGAACTCTGCATTCAAAAGGGTATATCTTTCCTTTTCTCCTTTGCTTTTCGCTTCTGTTATTTTCACAGCTGTTTGTAAGGCCTCTTCAGAAAGATCATTAGTCTGTGAAAATCAGCCACAGAGCTTAGCGATTTTCAAAACTCCTAAAACTTCACATTTCTTACAGCAGTTATTAATCCAAAATAAAACAAATAATCCCCTCAACTGAGCACAGAAGAACAATGAATAGTTCAGTATGCATTCAGATACATCTGTTTTCTCTAATTCACATACAATCCTTGAAGACAACAGGGTGCTCTGCCCACAAAGCCAGGCCTCCCACCTTCCCTGAGGAGGACGACCTCCGAGAGGCCAGAGAAGAGGCCACACAGGACGTGTGATTCAAGAGGAACTTGAAGGTCTGCCCGAAAGACATTCCCTGTAAGTTGGGATAATGTGGCAGGCATTACCGGTCTAAGAAGGCATGATCCCTAGCTTTAGGGAATTGAGCACCCAGGGGACGATCACCCAGAACAGGGTGAAGAGGAATGAGGAACAGACAGACAGGTCCTAACTGGGGGCAAGGACCAACACCACGCAGATGCTGAAGGAGGGAGAACCAGATCCTGAAGAGCTGGGTGGGGTCAGGACAGAGGCAGGCCACAGGGCAGTGGTAATCGAGGCGACCCAGGAACCGCAGGAAGGCCCTGGGGTCCCAGGAGCCCTGCTGAGGGGAGCTGCCGGCCTGCTGGCTGCCTCACACAGCAGGCCGAGGCAGTGGTGCTCCCGGGCGTCTCCTCTGCTCAGGAGAGGCGCCTCTCCATTCTATTAGGTGATCCTGAGATGGGAGAGCTAAGAGACAGGAAGGAAGAGATAGGAAGAGCTAAGATTTTGAACGAAACAAATCAGGGGTGAATCTTTAAAATATAAAGATACACACCAAGCTTGAAAAGTACCTGGGAATAAATTATACTTCATTCAATGATCCTCCTTATATTAAGTCATCTAGCAATAAAAACTTTTAAGGGCTCCCGCTGTCGGGAAGTGGGTCTAAAAACTTTACTCTGGAAGATGGGGTCCTCCCACTTGGAGTTCCCACCAAACTCTCTAACTCCCTCTGCTTCTGGCCACCATCCAAATCATCCTTCTTAGGGATTTTCTGGTGGTCCATGGTTAGGACTCCCCGCTTTCACTGCCAAGAGTCTGGGTACAAACCCCGATTGGGGAACTAAGATGCCACAAGCCACGCTGTGCAGCCAAGAAAAACAAAAAACAAACAAACAAAAAGCAAAAAAAAAAAAAAATCCCATCTTTCTCATAAAATAAAGGAATTACACATAGGACCTAGAACTTGAGTAGGAAAATATTTTTCAGAGGCATTTATTTTGATTGTGCACTGCATTTGCCAGCCCCATCTCTATGCCAGAAAATGTGTGTGTGTTGGGAAGTACTGCAGAGTCAGGGGAAATGGGACAATGGGGAATGTCTTGTTTCTTGCAGTTGCGGGGGAACCACACTAAACACTTGCTTGAAAACATAAAGGAGCGCGAGTGGTCTAAGAGATCCATTCACCCAGTAGTGGAGGCTGCAAAACCAGAAAGACCCAGCCAGAGGCCAGAGACCGGCGTCCAGAGCCATCACAACACCTCAGTCTCACTTCCTGCAACCCGGCAATCAGCACCGGAGCTGCCTCGGGGCCCTCAGACACAACCCTCAACTCATCCCTTGATCGCTGGCTATCATGAGCTGTCTACTTCTAATTCACTTCTGATAGTTACATACTCTGTCCCCAAAATGATGAGTCCTGCTTCATAAAAAAAAAACCGATAGCAATGTACATGTGAACGATTTTACAGAAAAAATCTACAGCAAGGTTCATACTTTAACGTTATGCTTCAATTGAGGCAGTCTACAGTCTCAAGAGCTCGTGCTTGCACTGTCCTAAAATGGGTAGGTTATGAGAGGATAAGGGGAAAAAACGAGAGAGGGAGTTTTATGAGCATTCTGGGGAAGAAATGATATCTTACAATTCTGGAAATAATATATCTGCAATTCAAAGACTGACATCTCCAACAAATTCTCAATTTATATTTTAACTACTCCACCTGTATGATTTGTTGAATGGCATGCCACAAAGGCCAAAACTTTCATTAACCTGGACAACAGGCTAACCAAGATATAGGCTATTGCTGGATTAATCTCATTAATCCTGTCAAAAATTACATATATGAGAAGCTAGTACATTACAGGGAAAATGATCAATGACTCTGGCATTAGACATACTGAGTTCAAATACCACCTCAGCCACTTTTGTAACCCAGGGCAAACACCTTAACCTTAAAAGTCTCAGATACCTGATGTGAAAAAATGGCAAGAATAAAACTATTTCAGAAGATTTCTCTGAGGATTAAAGGACAGTGGTTGCATGCTGCCTCCATTCCTAAGAGTGATGCTACCTGGAGGAAAAAGTCAAGCTCACTAGAGTAGCAGTGATAATAGAAATATGCACGCAGAAACACCAATTCACTTTCACTGAGCGATGATTGCATGCCAGCACTGAGAGCTTCATGCAGCACTACCCTCATTTTACAGAGGAAACAGGGTTCCAAGAGGTGACTTATCCAAAGCAGAGAGCGACATAACCAGCACAGCTGGCCTCCGCTCTTCTATCCTGTGCTATACAGATTATAACTCTGCAGACAGCTTTGCTGAAGCGCCAATACTTTGGTCACGTGATGCGAAGAGCTGACTCACTGGAAAAGACCCTGATGCTGGGGAAGATTGAAGGCAAAAGGAGAAGGGGGTGGCAGAGAATGAGATGGTTCAACAGAATCACTGATTCGTGGACACGAGTTTCACCAACTGGGAGATGGTGCAGGACAGGGAAGCCTGGCGTGCTGTAGTCCATGGGGTCGCAAAAGTCAGACACAACTAAGCAACTGAAAAACAACACAACACAGATATAAACGTGGTAGCTACACAAGCCGGTGTCCAGGAGCAGCTAGTTTAACTCAGTATCACTCCAGTTCACTGGGAAGGGGGACAAGAAAGTTGCATCAACACAGGCACTCATTTCTGCATAATCACACTCTGTGAGTTGATTTTAACCCTGTATCCAAAATATCTTCACCCAGTAATCAGCCCAAATAAACTACCAGGGTGAAGGAGTCAACTCCCCATGACAACCGTAGAACCAGCACAAGAAAGCTTCGCCTCCCGCTTACACACCCACGCCGGGGGCAGGGAGGGGCACCATTCACCCTCAGGCCCTAGGGACCACGAGCAGGGTCTTAATGAACACCAGGCCTGCTTCACTGACTGAGCCCCCAGTGGTTTTTAATCTAACAGCCCCCAACCCGACTGGATTCTCTAGCTCAGCAGCTTGAGGCCACAGCCTGGGCATTCCTCAGTAGACCTGTTGTGTGTCCCCAACTGAGACACCACAAGTGCCCCAGAAATCTCCAGTGCAGTCCCTCATCTGAACCCCAGGACATGGAACGTGTCCTATCTTCTCAGGAATGTGTCCTGTCTTCTCAGTTCTCAGCAATGTGCCCTGTCTTCTCAGTTCTCACAGGGCAGCATGGAGCGCCACTCCAGAAGCAAGGGGCGAAGTTAATTTCATCAAACACCCCCGCTGAGAAAACCATGTCTTTTCAGTTCTGTGGGCCTGTCAGCACGGCACTCTGAAGAATCATCCATCATTGCCCAAAACAAGTCACCAGGGGACCCAGCAGCCTCTACTTCTCCACAGAGCTCTGAGCGCTCCTGCAAAGCCCCCATCCCCTCCTCCTGCCACTGAGCAAAGACAAGCCACCAGGCCCAGCAGTTCCCGCAGCGAGCTTCACCCGAACCAGCCGAGCCACGCCAGGCTCCTGGCAGCAAAACGCGTCCTCCTGGAGGATGGGATCATCTGTGGTCCACAGTATCAACAGAGTCGGCATCCTGAAGAGATGCTTCAGTAAGTATTTGGTATCAGTAGAGTTTCTCATTCCAGTAAAGTTCCAGTACTGATTCTGGCAGGTGTTAAGAATAGAGAACTCAAAAGATTCAATCTTTGTCCTTGAAGAATACATATTCCAGCAGAAAAGCAAATAATCATGACACATGTGCAGGTGAGGATGCAAATAACTTTGCCCGAGCAACTCAGGAGAGCCAAGGGAACACCGGCAGTATCTGCAAAGGCCCACGTGGACATGGAATTTTTCAGTAAACAGGCACCACCACATGACACCATCTGCAGGCGGCTGAATCTGAGGATGTGGAGGACCCTCAGATGCAGAGGCCGGTTGTAAGTTACACTCGGGTTTCCCACTGCACTGCTGGTGGGCACCGCTAAACCCTCGAGTTGCTCAAGCGTCAACCATACTTAAGAGGAATCAAATTCACAGCAACAGAAAGTAGCACAGTGGTTTCCAGGGGCTGGGGGAGGGGTAAATGGGCAGCTGCTTAATGGGTAGACTTCTCTTTTGTTTAATTTTTGGCTGCATCAGGTGTTAGCTGTGTTCTCGGGTTCTTCCTTGCTACGTGCAGGCCCTCAGGTTGCCCTGCGGCACAAGAGATCTTAGTTCCCCAATCAGGGATCGAACCTGCGTCCCCAGCACTGCAAGGCAGATTCTTGAACACCAGGCCCCCAAGGAAGTTCCCAATGGGTACAGTTTCAATGGTACAAGAGGAGACAGTTCTGGAGACTGGCTGTACAACAACGTGACTACACTTAAACTGCCGAACTGCACATTTTTAAAAGGCTACAATGGTAACTTCCATATTAAGTGCATTTTATCACAGTTTCTAAAGACACTAAAGCCCACGTCTAGTCAAAGGTGGTATGTAAACCAGAGCTGTGACAGGAGTGAACTCTCCACATACTGAAATGGTCGGAGTGAACTCTCCACATACTGAAATGGTCTGGGTGGTCAGGCTTACTGACCAAGGGAAGCAGGAGCGGAGGCGGCGGTGGGGAGAGAGCACTGAGGTTTCCCATCCAGCGAGTGATGTTACAGTAACAAATACACCAGTGAGAAAATCCACTCAGTCACACAAGCTTTCATGCAAAAACTTGTCTAGCACCTATCATGTGCCAAGCACTGGTCAGGAAACACGGACAGCACAGAATAAAAAGGACCAAATCCTGGCCCTCACGCTGACAATCCAATGCTACTGTCACACACTAGCCAGCAAGTGTGTGAGCAACAGAAGTACTTCTCCTTTGCAAGAAAAATGAGGTGACATCTGAGCAAGAAATCTGTACGACGCTGCAAAGCAGGGGCTGCAGTTTCTGTAATAAAAATGGGAAATGTTTGGTCCATCATCTTCACTGGGTTAGGAAATGGATCAGTTAACAAAAGATCATTTGATAGGAACATGTAAATAACAAGCTTGGATACTGAAATACAATGAAACTGTGTGTTCTTGTTTTCGATGTTCCTCACTGCAGAGCAATGTACTAATTTATAGCACTGTTCTTCACATTACTTATTTTACTTCTTTTTCTGCAGGAAAAGTATGCATATGTGGTGGGGGGGTACTGGATTTATAAATATGGCATTTAAATGAATTTTAAAAGCATGAACTTTTCCTTTTTGTTAAAGATATTAAAGAACAAAAAAACACTACTTAACAAGACTACAAAGAAATGCATGAAGATTAACTGTTGGAACCCAAATGCACTGAAAGAATTTCAAAACCACGGCAATTATAAAAATTGTGACTATAATCAAAGATTAACATTTTTTAAGGTTTTTGATCATTAGATCTGTGATTTCTGAATAAGTTTTGTTTTCCTAAGGCAACATTTCCAATCAGGTTAGGAAAAACATACGCTTTGGGGATGGACAGAGTCCTAGATCATTTTACTCGCTCCTCTGATTTTACAGGCCAGGAAACTGAAAGCGAGGTGAAAGACCGGGCCGAGGTCACCCAGACAACAGGGCGCAGGGCCAAGGTGTCACGGTCTCTGGGCTCCGCGGGCACGGCCCCTCCCACTACACGGCAGTGAAGGTCGAAGACACGTATTGATTTTCTTTCATTCTAAAGCACACACTGCAAAACTGCAAATCTACAGAGTGGATCCCGAATCCTGACAACAGGGATGTGAACAAATGAGCACATTCCATCTATAGAGCTCTAATACACAGATGCAGGAATTACTTTTATAAACGCGAAGGACAAGCCTAACATTTTGTTCTCAACGTTTTTCGATATGGCTTTACTGAATAATGGCGCCAACCTGGATTCTGCAACGCTCGGTAAATCGCTGCTGTTGTGGCTGAGCTGTAATGTTAACCAACCAATTTAAAACCATTACCGACACAGAAACATGTATTTAGAGATTTTGTGCCAACTAAGAAACCACACAGTTTTTCAGTCATGTGTACAGGATACTCTATATGGAATGCTAAATTCTCAAAACCACACTGGTTTTTGGGGTTACCTTTCTTGATTGCTCATTTTGGCATACATGGCTTTAACCAATTCCGGGCTCTTCAGAAAATGGTCTGTAATAATCAAGAACCTAAGAGAAAAGGAGGAAAGGGTTAGGTTACTAGAAACATAGTAAAACAGACAAGGCCTTATCTACTTTATAGGCATGGTTTACGCATAAAGTACTCCTGTTGAATTTCTGAGTAGCTTCAATTAATCTTCAAATGTTTTAAGAGGGTCACATACTATTTTTCCATTAGCAGTGAAAAGACAATAAAAACCCTCAAAATATTTTTCTCCAATTTTACTTCTAAAAAATTTATCCCAGTGATTCAAATTTATTCAATTCAAGGAAAGGGCCTACCGTACTTTTTACTAATATCTAAGTTACGAAATGAAAAAGTTCACTATAGTTTAAATGATAAAATGAAATTTAGCTACAAGCCCGGGTATAACAAAACACATTAAATTCTTTTAGTCAAAAGTGTAGTGTTAAGATTAATCAGAGAAAAGACATGTCCTACTCTTTCCTGAAACACATGCCGCCAACAGCCACGGATACTGGCTCGACTGTCTACTCCTGAAGCGCTGTCAGCTCGACTGTCTACTCCTGAAGCGCTGTCAGCTCGACTGTCTACTCCTGAAGCCCTGTCAGCTCGACTGTCTACTCCTGAAGCCCTGTCAGCTCGACTGTCTACTTCTGAAGCCCTGTCAGCTCGACTGTCTACTCCTGAAGCGCTCTCAAGTTACCACAAAACATCATCACTGTCAAGCACCGCATTCATCGAAACTCAGAGATCAACCTGGGGAAGCCCTGAGGCAAAGATTATAAGCATACTTCTTCAAAGTACTACTGTGACAACTAAAAAGATTGAGTAGTACTATTAATTAACTCTGAATCGTATTTACCAGAGAGTATCTGAAGACTTAAGAACTAAGGAATATACTGCTCATAACCAAGGTTAGTACTAAGCATGACAGTAAAGCATTAACTATGTTGACAAACACAGTTTAATCACTTCTTAGTAAATAACATGATAAAAGTGTACCTTTTAAGTATGATAGTCAAATGAAACATATTAACTACCATACATAGGGTTACTTCATATAAAAGCAAAACTGAAACACATATTCTATTTCTCCTATAACCTTTCAAATAACTGAACAACACTGATATAAAATATTTCTAACAATAATGAATAATATTCAAGATTCTCAATTTTCACATCAACTTTGGTAGGTCATCTAAGTGTGACAATAGAGGTTCAGCCTATCAAACCAGGTATACAAAATTGTGATCCTGAAGTTCATTCATAAACCACCTACTTGGAGCTCAAAACATCTTCCCTCAAAAACTTTCATTCAAAAATGCAATGTTCCAAATACTGTGTGTAAGGGGCTAGGTCCCAGCCCCAACTCCAAACTCTAACAGTGAAGAAAGACACGTGCACAGATAGGTAATCAGAGAAAAATGCCTTCAGTGGAACACACAGCCACACATCACAGACTACAGAAACAGCGGAGTTCATCCAACAAGAGGGCTGGGGTGGGGGGCGGGGCGGTGGGGCGGGAGGTGATGGATGGTGCAGGAAAATCAAGAGTCGGCAAACCCCTAGTTGAAGAGGGAAGAAGAGCATTTAAATTAGAGGCGACAAAAAAGGACTTGAAAGGCGACATGAAGGAAAGAAGGGCCGTGTGCTCTTGCTGTTGTTAAGTCACTAGGTCGCGTCCAACTCTGTGACCCATGGGCTGTAGCCCGCCAGGCTCCTCTGCCCATGGAATTCTCCAGGCAACAACACTGGAGTGAGGTGCCATTTCCTCCTCCAGGCAATCTTTCCAAACCAGGCATCAACCCCACGTCTCCTGAGTCACAGGCAGATTCTCTCACCACTGAACCATCGGGGAAGCCCCATTTTCACCATAGAACTATTTAAAGGATAACAACTGTCACTCATAATTCATCAGTACCAATACAGGCAGAAAAAAGTATTCTGTCTGGACATCCATACAGACAACTGGAATTCTGTGCTACATTACCTTACCGTATATAACACTGAATGTCATAATCCTGGCTGCAAATAATATTATACACACCGAGCAATGGAGATGGAATGCCAGTGGGAGGCAGGTTTTTTCCTGACAACTCAAAAGTGGTCATTTAAATAGTTGTCAATTACCTGTTAAGTTTTTATTATGTTAGCTGCTGGGCCTGTTTTTCTAAATATAATATTACTCTCTGTTCTAGGGTACTGCACAAAGTTACAAGTAAATTCTCAACTTTCACTCAGATTTCATCGCACTGACTTTCTTACCCAATATCTGCTCCAGGGAAGAACCAAAGATAAAGACCTTCTTAACCAGAAGAGATCCAAACGTGGTTAACATATTCTAAGTGACAAAATTCAAATTTGTGATTAAATTATTTTACAGAATTACTATTTCTGTAAATGCAAAAATTTTGTGGTAATATTTTATGAGGAAGGTGGGGTCCCCCTAATCTGAAACATAAAATGCCACAAAGACATTTTACAGCCTGTAAGTAATACTCCAACTTTATGGAAAAACAGAACAAATTACCTTGGGAGAAGATCAAAAATACACTCCATCCAAAGCAGAAATCCAAGTAGAAAGGGCATTAGAGAAAGACATATTTACTTTACAAACAAAAAGGGCTAAAAATGGGATCCACTCCTAAGGCTTTTCTTGTTTTTTCAACATATGTTTAACTCTAACTTCTTGTTCAATTGTTGTAATTCAAGCTTTTACTCAGAACCTTTACCAGGAAAGTGACACCAACATGTCCTTAAGCAGTCGCGTGTCTACCAGGACACTTACGGCCATTCCGACTCAGGCTGCTTTTGGTGAGCTTCTACAACATCAATCGCAATATTGAGGTTTTCTTCCAGCTCCTTCATTCTTTCAGAATTCAGTGATGTGAACAAAATCATTGACGAGTAGGCAACAATTTTTCTGTCTGGATGATTTAGGCAAGATCTTCCAAATAAAGCAATCAGGATGTTAGCCCAATGATAAAATATGACAACTCATAAATGACAATAATCCAACTAACAAATTCAGTATACACTGACATTTCTAAGGATTTAACGAAGACTCACAACTTTGAAACATTATTTCTGGCAAAAATGGCAAATATAAAATCAGTCACAAAACAAAGTATCTGATATGAAAGCTGCAGTTGACTCAGAAGCAAAAAGCAAGTAACATCTGCTTAAAGAAAAAAATAAAGTGATTACATTTATAGAGCATTTAAACGCTCATTCTTATTAGAAAGAAAAATTAAAAGGCAAAAAAAGATACTTCCAAGACTATAGGCATTTCTTTAACAGTTTGAGGGACAGAATGTGCCAGGGAAAGATGATATATGGAGAACCTGGGAGTCAAAAGCCTCAGGATAACTCCTGGTTCCTCCATTTATCAGCTGTGTGACCTTAAAAGGTCAATGGATTATCAGCTGTCAATTCTATTACGGTCATGCACTATGGCAGGACTTCTTTTCATTTAAACCTCGTAATACTCTTCTGGAGGAGGTATCACCCTTTTTCACAGATGAAGAATGTGTTGACTTTACTTGCCCAAGGGCACAAAGCCAATACCTGCCAAAGCTGAGTTCAAACCTGGTTGTATCTGTCTCACAAACGCATAGAGAGTGAAGTCACATAACTTCTTTCAGTGTTTTTTGACACAAAAATGGAACACGATAGCAAGACCTCCTTGGCTTCTGTGAGCACCAGGTCTGAAACGAATGTACAACCACCAGGTAAACTCCGGCTGCCCTGTTCAGGACCTCTCCTGTGTTCCTATGACACCTGGCCTCCCCTGAGTTACATCCCTTTTTACACAATGACACGCTTCCAGGATGGGCTTTGGGGAGTAGTGGATATACCTACAGAGAAGGCAATGGCACCCCACTCCAGTACTCTTGCCTGGAAAATCCCATGGATGGAGGAGCCTGGTGGGCTGCAGTCCATGGGGTCACTAAGACTCGGACACAACTGAGTGACTTCCCTTTCACTTTTCACTTTCATGCACTGGAGAAGGAAATGGCAACCCACTCCAGTGTTCTTGCCTGGAGAATCCCAGAGACAGGGGAGCCTGGTGGGCTGCCGTCTATGGGGTCACACAGAGTCGGACACGACTGAAACGACTTAGCGGCAGCAGCAGCAGGATATACCTAAGTTACCCTTTCTCCAATCAGCTAATTCAGAACTTGGCAAATATGAGGTGCTCAGACAGTTTTAAAGAACAAATTCTCAAAAGTGAGCGGTGTTTATTTCTATAGCTTGAATTCCACCAACTCTTCCTTCCAACCTAAGCTCAATTATTACTAACCATAAAGATTTTTTGCCTTCAACTCTAGTGACAGGAGTTTGAGAACCAGTTACCAACGCAGTGAGACAGAGAGAGCATGAGATTTACCTCATCCTAACTCTGTACAGATGAGTCCAGAAAACCTACACAATCACAGCACAGAGTTTGGGCAGCTGGTATTTAAAAAGGGTAGGCTTGGACCCCGCGGGCAGCACAGGGCTCCCGCTGCAGCTGCGCCATTCACCAATGGTTAGCATCAGCTCCGCCATTTGTCCAAACGGAGACAGTGCCGCTTGCCCTGCAGGTACACTGCTGCTGTTGTTTAGTCACTAAGTTATGGAGCCTGCCCTCTGTCCATGGGACTCTCCAGGCAAGGATACTGGAGTGGGTTGCCATTTCCTTCTCGAGGGGACCTTCCCCACCCAGGGACCAAATCCGTGTCTCCTGCATTGCGGGCGGATTCTTTACCACTGAGCCACCAGGGAAGCACAGGGGACTTACGTAGGGTGGGAAATGCACAGTAAACACCAGCTCAGGGCCTCTGGACACCAGCTGCTCTGGTGCTTACGCTGTGGCCACCACCAAAGACACCCCCTGGTTGCAGCGGACCCCGGATCAGAGGCAGGCCTCCTGCTCCTGGACAGGCCGTTCCCGTGGCCATCACCCGCCCACCTTTCATCTCAAGGCTCCGTCTCTTATGCACTAACACAGCTGATCAATGCAAAGTAGTAAATCACCAGAAACAATACCATGAACCAGCTGAGACAAACACATTGATTTCCCAACATCTTACACTTGTCCGTATCTACCAAAACGCACAGCACTGTGCTGAGCACATAAGAAATGCTCAGTTAATAAATATGTGATTCATTCATCACCCATACTTCAATGCTTTATAATTTTTTCTTTTAAATTTTTTCCTTACTAAAACGTGTCCTTAACAGTATTTACATAACCAAAACTTTTATTCACATAAAGTAAAAACTGACCCACAATGAAGAGCACAAATCTTAAGTGTACAGCCCAATAAATTACTAGATATGCACACACCTATGTGACCACCACCCAGACCAAGATACTGAACACTCAACCCAGGGGACGCCCTCACGTCTTCTCCCAGCAGCTACTGAACCCGCCACCGCCCGCCAAGAGCAACTACTGCCCTGAGTTCTATTACCAAGGTTAGCTCTTCCTGTTTTGGAACTTCATCTAAGTAGAGTGATATAACTACAACCTTCTCAGAAGTCAGAAAAATTCTTATCAATATACTCACAAGAAGAGCTCTGGGAATGCATGCATCCAGACAACAGACTGGGAGTCTTCATTCCGGGAGGCGATGTTGCCGAGAAACTGCAGGCCACAGCGAAATGCTGAGGGTTGACAAGAGCAAAACAGATTTGTGACGAAGAGAGTCTGAACTCACTAAAATATATCCTGAAGAGAAATATTCCTCATATTATCCAACAAGAAGTTTCTGCTAGCTTCTCTCAACTGTGCAGGCCTCTCACCACAGGGAAACTTCAGGCATGACGCTAGTATGAAAACGCCTCACCAGAACAACGCATGCTGCTGCTGTTCAGTCGCCAAGTCGTGCCTGACTCTGCGACCCCACAGACTGTAGCCCGCCAGGCTCCCCTGCCCATGGGATTTCCCAGGCAAGAACACCGGAGTGGGTTGCCACTTCCTTCTCCAGGGGCTCTTCCTGACCCAGGGATCAAATCCAAGTCTCCTTCATTGGCAGGTGGCTTCTTTACGGCTGAGCCACCAGGAGAGCCCTCATCAAAACAATGTTCTCATACAAAAGTAACTAACTGTTAAAAAAGACTGTGACTGTAGGCACAGATTTACCTGTAATCACATTCAATATCACCGGAATATGTGTTCCAGTTGAAACAGTTACCCTTAGACTGGATTTAAAACATACATGTAAATACAAAGCTACAGAAGCACTGATGGTCAAAGAACGGTGAAAAGATACACAAGACAAACACTAGCCTATAAAGGTGGTCATACACCACTTAAAATCAGACATAGCGAACTTCAGGGCAAAAAGCATTATTCGAAGGTTTTTTAAAAAGTCATTTCAGAATTTATCAGAAAGGCATAATTTAAATTGGAATCACCTAATAACATGGTCTCAAACATATATAAAAGAAAAATGGACAAAAGTATAGAGCAAAGAGAAAAATTCAGTTAAATTCAGCAATAACAATATATTTTTCCCAGTAAATTATAAAACAAGCAGACAAAACGATCAGCATATTTAGAAGATTTGAGTAAGATTTAATAACAACCTAGTTGACATATTTAGACTTTCAGCAAATAAAATTGCAGAATTCTGGACAAAACCCAGCATGCTGTCAAGCGCAGGCGAGGACATGGCGCGGAGGAACCCTGGCTCACTGTGGGTGGGACGAGGCTCACGCAGTCACTTCATCACACAGTCTGGTGGCTGCTTCCAAACCCAAACAAACTCTCAGCACACAACTCGGCAGTCGCACTCCGTGGAATTTACCCAAAGGAAATGCAAATTTATGCCCATACAAAACCCTGCACATCAATGTTTACAGCAACTTTACTCCTAACTGCCAACACCTGGAAGCAGCCGAGATGTCCCTTCAGTAGGCGAATGGATAAATAAACTGAGGCCCATCCAGACGATGCAGTATTATTCGGCACTAGAAAGAAATGAGCGACCAAGCTATGAAAAGGAACATTAAACACCAAATGAAAAGCCAATCTGAAAAGGCTACATACTGCGTGAGTCCAAGTCTACAACATTCTGGAGAAGGCAGAACTATGGAGACAGTGAGCAGACGAGTGGCCGCCAGGGGTTGGGGGCCAGGAGGGGGTGTGAACAGGCGGAGCACAGAGGATCTTTAGGGCAGTGAAACTTCTCTGTATGATGTTACAATGATGGACACATGTGCTACACATCTGTCCAAATCCACAGAACATATATGTGTATACATGTTATTGCTGTTCAGGCGCTCAGTCGTGTCCAACTCTTTACAAGCCCACGGACTGCAGCCCGCCAGGCTCCTCTGTCCATGGGATTGCCCAGGCAAGAATATTGGAGTGGGCTGCATTTCCTTCTCCAGGAGATCATCAAATCCGCATCTCCTGCTTGGCAGGCAGATTCTTTACCGCTGAGCCACCCGGAAGTCCGTGTGTCTACATACACATACGTATGTAAGAAAAAGCACTCAAGCCCATGGGAAAACCACAAGATTGTACTACACACACACCAGACTAGCAAAAATTTCAGTTAGAGATAACAAAGCGTTCATGAGAACGCAATGCACTGGAAACTACAGGTTCTCTGAAGTCCTTTACACCCGTGAACAAAGCACATTTGAATTATTTTTGCCTGAGAACCAGCCACCAACTGCTTCCTCTTAGCTTCTCGGCCTGCTCTGCAGACATAAAGGCAGGTCTTCAGACGCCTCCTCCATCAGCTGGCCCAGCCCGCCCTGTGGGGAAGGGAGAGTTCCCCTCTGGTTCTGGGGACATCCTCTGGCCCGGCTTCTCCTGCTTCTCTGGGCTCACCTCCTGCACGAACAGCTTCTCCAGAGACGCGCTCCCGCACAGCAGGACAACCAGCAGTGTCCAGCAGCAGGAGCTTCCTCGAGACACTTCGAAGCCAGTTCCATGTCCTGGAAGCAGCCTGTGGACGATGTCCCCCTGTACCCCAGAGGGTGGGTGTCCAGCAGGTTCCACCAACATCAGCCCTCAGCGACTTCAGCACCACCACGCCCTCCACAAGGAGGCCTGGATCTCAGACCTCAGCAGGAGCGGGGAGCTCCTTCCTGAGACACTCATCTCAGCCCTGGGGCCCTGGCCGCTCCTCCTGTGTGCAATTCCTGTATTCTTCGGCATCCTCCTTACTTCTTAGTAGTCAATCCCCCGTTATCTCAAGCCTTTGTTACAGTTAGTAATTCTTCCTTTAAATTTTCCCTTTTCACATTGCAATGCGGCTTCCGTCTCCTGGTTGCACCCCAGCTGGTGCAGAGATGGCGAAAAGGGCCCGGCAGCAGGGAGGAAGGGAAAGGGGAGCAAGAAAAGGTGTTGTCAGGCACAGCCTTGGAAAACACACACAGCTCAGCCCGCCAGGACCGTGTCATCAGACAAAGAAGCCAAACTATCCTTTAACAAAGAAAATTTAATATCTGGCCATTAGTTAAACTAAAAAGGCAACACTGAGGTAACAAGGAGGTTAAGGCTACAGGAAACTACCACTCACCACCCTTAACACTGGAGACCCAAGGGGAAGGGGTGAGGCTCTGAGCACCCAGGAGCCTGGGGGCTCCGCAGAGGGGGCCCAGACCTCCCTGAGCGCGGGGCCTCAGCAAGGGCCAGGCTGGCTGACAGGTGTCTCAGAGGGAAAACCAAAAGGCTCCTGGGGGAAGGGAGCTAGAAAGGGGGCCGTTCGAGGGAGACACGAGTGGGGAGCCGTCGCTCTCCTTCCTGCTGCCTCCACTCAGCCACGAGATCCTCCGCTGGCTGAACCTCACAGAACACGGAGGAGACACGAGTCTGTGGACACCGCTTACCCCAGCAACCCTGAACGGCACAGATGGCTAAGCTCAAAGCTGCGCGACGACAGTCTCGGAACCAGAGCAACGCCCAACACTGGACAATCACTGATGCCACTCGCACTGTGCTTAAGTGCTTTATTTACATAGACTCTTATTTACTATAACTTCCACCATGTGGCAGGGATCGTCATCTCCATCTTATGGGTGAAGACACGGAGGCACAGTGGTCCAGCACATGGCCCAGGTCAGCAACAAGCCAGGGCCCTGGCCCACAGTGGCTGCCGCCCCGGACCGCACACCCAGGAGGACAGACAGCCGGCCACTTCCCACGGGCGCCCGACCCCGGTGTGTAGTCTGCAGTCGCAGACACTGCTGTGGACGCCTGGCCGCCCACCCCTGCCCCAGCCCCGCCTCAGCTCACACCTGAGACCGCAGGCCAGTGCCTCACGGGCCCCAGCTCCGCCCGCCCGGCACCCATGCTGCGGGGTCAGCGCCCACAGCCTCCTGTTTGCTGTTCTTGTAGTGGTTCCTTCGGGGCCAGGGCGGCCCATACAGGCAGAGTGGAGGGTCGAGAGCCCGAGTGAAAACAGAGCGGGACACTCCTGAGGAAGGAGCACAGGCATGAACACAGCCTCCAGAGCCGAGGCGGGAGGCCAGAGGCGACAGTGCCAAGAGGCACGCGCTGTTTCCTAAGAGCGGACGCCTGCGTTCTGTCTGCATCATCCCACTGAACCCCACAACACCTCCATAGCCTCGGGGGCGACAGCATCCCCCTGTGCACAGTCACCAGAGCTCGGAAGAGCGGGTCACCAGCCCGGGCCACCAAGCCCACAAGTGGCAGGAGCAGGACGGGTGAGAACAAGCTGCAGCTCCTCCCAGGGACGGCGACCAGCTCGTCGGGAAGGAGCCACAGGAGAAGCTGGGATGAAACCAAGGCCCTGCTCCCTTAATGGAAATCCCGCCAGGCAGCAACCAGGGGACATTTTCAAGGGCAGAGGACTTGCAGGCTTCCACCCTCCTAGACCCCTGCTCTGCTGGGCATGTGGGGCTCTGTCCTCAGGCTCCCGAAACCCAGGCCTCCCTTCAAAGCCCGTCGCTGCTGCTCTAGCACCTCAGAGGCAGAGCAGCTGTGAAGATGGAGAAGGCCGAGGCGTGTGAGCGGTCTGTGCTAGTCACTTATTCAGAGTAACGCGACTTTGGCCGCTCAAAGCAGAGTTGCGAAACTGTGGGCAAAAAGCAAAACACTGAGATAAAAAAAACTATGCAAACAAAATGCTGAAGCAAGACCCTCAAAACTGAATTAAGTTAACATTTAATCTAAAATAAAGCAGGACGCAAGACTGCAAGCACACGTTCACACCCTACTCACAGACACTAAGATGACTGAAAAGCAGCGTCTAACGCAGCCTGCACAGATGACGACGGTTATTTTTCTTCTCATTTTTTTGGGCTTTTAAAAATTACTCTCTAAGTCCGCCAAGAAGAGTGCCTGACTGACTAATGACCGGCCATGGGAGGGAAAAAGGGTGCTGGCATACATTATGTGTCACACTTGGACAAAAAGATAAATTCTTATAGAAATTAAATAAGGAGAAATTACTGGACAGAGGGATGAGCCAGGGAATAAGTCCCGTTTCTCTGGGTTTTTTTTTTGCCTAATCCTCTTTGGAATCAGATGAAAAATTGTTTTGATGATAACTCCAGAGATGCATATTAAGGCCTTGTAAAAATTTATTTATTTAAAAAATTACTCTATAATAAAATTTTATAAAATGTTCATAATAAAAAAATCATTTTAATCTTGTCATAGTTTAAAATGACATTAATATTTCTTCTGAATATTTCAGAATATTAACACTGAAATCCTTGTAAAATTTTAACACACACAAGAAGAGCCAACAATATAAGTTAGTCTGAAAGCCAACGAACCCAACAACTCATGAGGCAACTAAAAATTAGCTCTCTGAATCAGAACACAATTCTGGAAAGGAAAAGGTTTAAAGACATGCTAGAAACAAGAAAAGAAAACTCAAGGCAAGTACAAATGACAGTTTACTTTTACCAAACAGCTTATCAACTGATCTTTATGTAAATATTGCAAATGTTACAAAGCCCCTCAAAAAGCCCAACATTATTTTTATAGATTAGGGAAGAACAAAGGCCAAAAACAACACCAATAACTCAATTAAAATAACTCATGCCTGTGTTTACATAAAATTTGATGAGCATAAGATATTCGTCACACCACTGCAATTATTCTCTGAAAATAATACTCTAAATATTATTTTGACAACGTAATTATAGTTCTTACCTCAAGAGCGGTAACAAAACTCTGGCACCAATATCCAGCTAAAAATCTATGAAGAATAAGGTTCTCACAGAAAAAGAATCAAAAGAGAGTACAGGCGCTGCATTAGGAGCTAGAACACTTTTTAAAAAAAGATTTTATTAGGTTTGAACTTACGCACTACAAAATGTGTTTAAGTTTCATCGTGGCACCAAAGTTTCGTTCTTGAATCCAAATAAGACTCATTAACTTCACTGGCTGCCTCTTTCAAGAAGGCATGAGAAACATCACTTCCATTCCCCTCCCTGCCTCAGTAATATCCTTCCAACTCCACTAATAAACACAAGTTATCTACTTGAAATTGACACAACTGAAAAACTAAAGGAGACCTAAACAAACGCAAGAGATGTCCCACACTCATGGGCCAGAACACTATCGTTAAGGTGGCAGTTCTCCCCAAGTGGGTCTACAGATTCAACGTAACTCCTAGTATCCACAATAAACAAATAGCTCTCACAACCTGACAACGAAATTTAACAGCCCAATTAAAAACTGGGCAAAGAATTTGAATAGACAGTTCCCCAAAGATTTATAAATAACCAAAAAGCGCATGAGAAGATGTCCAACACCGTCAGTCATTAGGGAAACGCACACCAAAACCACAGTGAGACGCACTTCACACCCACGAGGGTGACTATAATCCAGAGAAAGGAAACAAACGTCAGCAAGGATGTGGAGAAACTGGAACCCTGCTGGTGAAAACATAAAAGGAAAAGTTTGGCAGTTTCTTAAAAAATTAAATATAAAATTGATGTACCAATTCCACTCCTAGGTATATACTCAAAAGAACTGAAAAAAACAGGCACTCAGATAAACACACGTACACGCATGTTCGTGGCAGCATTATTCTAAATAGCCAGAGTGGCCCAAGAGTCAAACCATGGAAACAATGAATGAACAGATGGACAAAAATGTGGTCTGTGCATCCAACGGAATATCACTCAGTCATAAAAATAAACGAAGCACTGACACACGCTCAATGTGGATGAACCTCAAAAACATTATGCTAAGTGAAAAAAAGCCAGACAAGAAAGGTCACATAATTCTATGATTCCATTTATACGAAAAATCCAGACTTGGCAAACCCAGAGCGACGAAATGCAGAATGGTGGTGGCCAGGAGCGGGGAGTGGGAAGCAAGCTCTCAGGGGATGAGAACCTCTCAGTCAGACAGAGGCGGTGGCTGTACAACACTGTCAATGCACCAAATGCTACCCAACTGTTCACTTTCAGGTGGTGAATTACATTACGGGAATGTCCCAGCAGCAAGAAACGCATTAATTACTGATACAACTGCAACTACCCGGACTGTGAACAACTCTCAATGCGCCGTACGTAAAACAGGTCTATAAAGATGGACTCTCTCTGACTGGTAAATATCAACGAACAGCCAAGCCACCAACCAAATGACTAACTTATTCATCAATGACAAACTAGTTCATTAACAGTTTTGGAAACTGGCTCCTCAGATTTTTCTGTTAGATCATCTATCTGCTTCAGGGAACAGAAAACTGATCCTGAGAAGAAGGAACAGAATCATCTTTTATCCTATACTGTAAACACCAAGTAACCGATCTTCCGCAGCCACTGAGGGACCGTGGAGAACAGGAGAGCACATCCTATTACATGCGGACAGACGGTGGAGCAGAGGGCAGAAAGCGCTGGGAGGAGAGCTGACCTCTGAGTGGGCGAGTGGGGACGGGATCCTAGCACCGTGGAGGAGGCCGGCTCCTCACTAATAGTTATTTAATCACAGCGTGTGTGCAGCTTCCTCCGGGCATCTTATTTAGGAATCCATCATTATGAGAGAAGCCATCTCCTGCCCACCCGAGTTCCTCAGCTCTGTCAGGGACATACTACCCACCACATCATACTTCACAGCAATTACAAAACGTAGTACATTCTGAACTCCCTGTCTGAATTACCACACCACAGTCCGACTTCAAAAATAACTGCCTTTCCAGGCAAGGGAGTGAAATCTGTATTTTATTGCTGATCTTTAATCCTCTAATTTGAGCTCTGAGGCTTTTGCTTTATCATAAAATGGAGCTATGAAAATACCTTTAAATACATAACATTTTAAAACATGTTACAACCTAATCCTACACCCTGCCAAATTGAGAATACTCAAGAAATTACTGCTGTTTCAAAAAACTTAGAGCAAACACTTTGTGTACAAATTCCTGCATGATTTAATTAGTTCGAAAAGTAACTACCGGGCCTTTCCTGGTGGGCCAGGGCTTAAGGCAAGACCCCAAGCTTCCAATGCGGGGGTGCCAGTCTGATCCCTGGTCAGGGAACTAAGGTCCCACATGCCATGTGGTGTAGGCCACTCCCCAAAAACTTTAAAAATCAAAAACAAATAAGTAAATAGTTACAACATCCCAGAGGAAGAATTCTAAATCAAACAGAATGATGCGGGAATCTTAACAAATGCGTCTTAAATGAAAATACTAAGACATCACAGGAGGATGAGAATTATTCCAAGCCAGGCAGCACCTCCAGCAGCTCACTTAGCCTGTCTCCCATGGGCCTCGGTTTCCAGGCCTGTGCAGAAAAATGATCAGCTCAAATCCTCTCTCCACCTTCCCACAGCAGCGTCCCACTAACACACACAGAAGTACACTTCACTTTATGTAAGCATAGGCATTAAGAACTGTGTATAAATTAACTTATAAATCAAATCATATTTTAAATACAGCTGGAGATTTCTCATTTAAAAATAATGACTCATTGAATTATTGCTAAAAAAGAATTTTCTTCACCTCCAATCTAGTACATTTTATAAACTGGATATTTAATACATTTGAAACGTTCTTATTAAATAACAGGTTTACCAACAAGTATTTCAATTCTTAGGGTAAAGAGACCATCTGTTAAAATTCTGTTTTTTAAAATATAATGTTATGATAATAACCCCTGTCCAAAGGAGTTGTGCTGATGCAAGTAGCCCAACAACCAAAAACCTCCCAAAGCCTGGAAGGAGTTCCTGTCTTCATATTAAGGAGCATGGTTTCCTCTTAATCCCACATCAGCAGCTATTAACAATCAGAGCTAACTTCCTTCTCTGTCGTGCTATACATCTGACTTATTTAATATATGTCATGCAAGGCTGCCCTCACTGGAACATAAGCACCCTGAAGACAGACATGTCTGTATGCTATGGTCACTGTTCAGATCACACCCAACACCCAGGAGAGGGCTTGACACACCACACGTGTTAAAAGACACTCCCTCTGCTAGAGCTGCCTTCACAAAGCACCACGGACTGAGGGGCTTGAACAAGAATTTGTTTTCTTCCAGTTGGCAGGCCTGGTTTCCTGAGTCCTCTCTCCTCGGTTTGCAGATGGTCATCTTCTGTGTTCTCACGAGCTCAGTCCCCTGCGCCTGTCTGTGTCTTAATCTCCCCTTCCTGTAAGGACCCCAGTCTCGCCAGATTAGGGCCCACCCCTGAGACCACACTTCATCTTAATCCTCTGTGTAAAGGCCCTGTCTCCACAGGCAGTCACATGCAGAAGTGCACCAAGGCAAGGACTCCCAATGACTGCAGGAGGGACGGACACAGCCTACAACAGAGGAAAGGAAGTTACTACAACTCTCTTTTATGATCACTCTTCAATATCACTGATGAAGTTTCTGTTTCACAATATACAGAACATTTGCTCTAATGAACGATATAATACTCAAAGCAGTGGTATTTAAATCCTTGTCAAAGATATAAATAATCCACAATTCACACTGTCAGTTACCTGTCAACAGGGAGTCCTGTTCCACTCGTAGTTCACGAAAAAGAAGAATCAAGTCAACAGCAACGCCAATTGTACCCAAGTTCCTGCATAAGGTGTTCAAAAAAGACAAAGTCAGACACATTCCTGTTCTTAAACCTGCACTTTGAATGATGATCCCAAGAATGCAGAGACCACTGGCTAACAGTTCCTACGGTGGGCAGATTTATGGCCCTCCAAGGTACCCACATCTTCATCTCCTAAACCTGTCCATGTGTCACTTCACGTGGCAAAGGAGACTTCTGCAGTCGTGAGTAAATTAAGGACCTTGAGACGAAAAGACTATCCCAGATTAACCACGTGGCCCCAGTATATCACACGGGTCTTATAAGAGTCAGAGAAGGTAGCCATGAGCCAAGAAATGCAGGAGCCTCTAGAAGCTCAAAAAGGCCAGGAAAAGACTCTCTTCTAGAGCCTCCAGAAGGGACTCAGCCATGCTGACCCACTGTAGACTTCTGAGCCCCACAACTGTGAGATAATAGATCTACGTTGTGTTAAACCACTAAGCTTTAGTAATTTGTCACAGTAGCAACAAGACACTGACTTGGGTAGCAAAAACGGGGTGCTGCTGTAACAGATAAAAAATACACGGAAGTGGTTTTGGACTTCTGTGACAAGCAGAGGCTGGAAGACTTTTGAGAAGCATGACACGAAAAGCCAAGACGCCTTGAACAAATCACTGGTAGAAACGTGGACACTGAAGGCACCGTTGGTGAGACCCCAGAAGGAAGTGAAGGACATGGGCATGGAAACAGTCCTTTTACTGCCGTGGCAGAATCTTAGCAAAAGATGGAACTGGTATTTAGCTGAGCTGATTTTCAAGTGACATACTGACGGTGTGGCCTGATTCCCTCTTGCTGCACATGGTAAAAATGCAAAGAGAGATAAAGCAGACTAAGAGGGAGCCAGGTATAATTTGGGAAACTCTTGATCCATCCAGAATTGATGCTTTTGAACTGTGGTGTTGGAGAAGACTCTTGAGAGTCCCTTGGACTGCAAGGAGATCCAACCAGTCCATTCTAAAGGAGATCAGCCCTGGGTGTTCTTTGGAAGCAATGATGCTTAGCTCAAACTCCAGTACTTTGGCCACCTCATGCGAAGAGTTGACTTATTGGAAAAGACTCTGATGCTGGGAGGGATTGGGGGAAAGAGGAGAAGGGGATGATAGAGGATGAGATGGCTGGATGGCATCACCGACTCGATGGACATGAGTTTGGGTGAATTCCGGGAGTTGGTGATGGACAGGGAGGCCAGGCGTGCTGCTATTCATGGGGTCGCAAAGAGTTGGACACAACTGAGTGACTGAACTGAACTTGTCCATCCAGATAGCAAAAGACGCTGAAAACTAGAACGTTCACTGTTAGGAAAGTGTGCTCTGGAGAGAAAGCTGAGGGTGTGGCTGGACAACCTTTTGCTAATGACTTGGAAGAACTCCAAGATGAGTGTTCCATCACCCAGAGAGCTCTTTAAGGAGATCAGGAATGTTCCGCATCCCCCTCGGTCATCTCAGCAGAAATCAGGAACAGAGATGGGTCATCTCAGAAAGCTCGACAGCACACTCTCTACTGCCCACTGGTGCATAAATCCCCATGACGTGCACTTGAGGCCCACAAGGTTTTTAAGAATGTCACACCAGTAGAAACCCTGCCGACGTGGATGAAATGCACAGAGAAAGAATGAAAGAAGACTGATAAAACTATTCGGGTGAAAATATGTGTTACCCTTACCCTTCAAGAAAAAGGCAAGATGACTCTGTGGGCAGAGCCTCAAGCCACAGAGGATTATTCCCAAGCCTCAAAACCTGAGTTTGCCCAAGTGGATTTTGAAATTGCTTGGGACCAATGACTCCTCTCTTCCCTCAATTTTCTCCTTTTTTAGAGGATAATGTCTAAAACTGCTACCCTATGCCTGTCCCTCCACTGTATTTTGGGAGCAGACAGCCTGCTGTCCAGTTCCACGAGCTCAAAGATAAAAAGGAATCCTGCCCCGGAGTGAATCACACCCAGAATCTCAACCATATGTAATTCAGACGGTAAGACTTGGGACACTAATGAGACTTAGATAAGATTTTGCACTTGAGTTGGTGCTGTAACAGTTGAAGAATTTGAGGGATCTCAAGATGAGATGAAGGTATTTTGCACATAGTATGGACATGAATCTTTAGGGGCCAAAGGGTAGACTGTGCTAGGTGAAATAATGGTCACTGAAAAACGTCCACATACTAAACTTGAAACTTTAGTTTATGTTACCTCACATGGCAAAAGAGGTGTGCTATAATAAATATATACTTAATCTTTGTCCCCAGGTTTCTGGCACAGAGCTCCTGATATCCTTGAAGTCCTTGTGTGACAGGAAGGGCTCTCGTTAATCCTAACAAGCCCCCTCCTCAGTTTATGCTAATATATTAGATGACTATCACTGGGCCTGTAGACGGCTTCAGGAGGGAGCTGCTGCCACAGGAACCAACCATAAGATCAGATCAGACAGCTGACACTTTCAACCCCAACCTCCCATTTCAGAGGAAGGGGAGACAGCTGGAGACTGAGTTCAATTACCATTGGCCAATGATCCAATCAGTCGTGCCTATGTGACAGAACTGTCACGAATAATCCTAAACAATGAGTTTGGAAAGGTTTCAAATGGGCTGATGAACACACCAAAGTGTCCAGAAGACGGCAGGCCTAAAAAAGGCCTACAAGTTCTGTGCCCGCCCCGCCTGCGCATCCCTTCCATGTGACTGTCCCTTTACAGGACGCTTGCAACAGAATGTAAAGTGCTTCCCTGAGTCAGTCTACTGAATTATCAAACTTGAGGGGCACCCTGAGAAGCCCTGAGTTTGCAGTCGGCTGGGCAAAAATGTACCTGGGGACCCCATTTGCACCTTGCATCAAGTGGGACAGTCCTGTGAGATTGAGTCCCGAAGTTATGGGACCTGACACCACTGATGTGAGGTAGTTAGGGTCAGACTGGATTTGAATTGTTGGACTCCCAGCTGGTGTCAGAGAATAAGAACTGGTAAGAAAATACAAGAGACCTTTCTAGGTATGATTAACGATTTGAAGATGGGAAGATTATCTTGAATTACTAGGTGGGCCTCATGTAACTATAATGGTCCTTATCAGAGGGACACCAGGCGGTCAGAGTCGGAAAGACTGGAAGATGTTACAGTGTTGCTTTGAAGATGGGAAGACGGAGCCATGAAGTAAGGAAAGCAGGCAGACTCTAGAAGCTACTAATAGATAAGCAAGAGAATGGATTCTCTGCTAGAGACTCAGAAGGAGCCAGCTCTGCTGACACTTTAACTTTAGGTCGGAAAAATGGATTTTGGACTTCTGAACGCTAGAACTGTCAGATAATAAATTTCTGTTGGTTTAAGTTACTATATTTGCAGTAATTTGTTACAACAGCAAAAGAAACTCATATAGCTCCCTACAGTCTTCACTTCTCAACATGAATCAGAATTAGGCCAAGACGTTCACTGCTAAAGACAAGGGTCAGGGTGGGCGTGCAAAGGCTAGGACCCTCTCTCCCCTCCCCGAGCCCAGGTGGGCAGAGGGTCAGGGTGGGCGTGCAAAGGCTAGGACCCTCTCTCCCCTCCCCGAGCCCAGGTGGGCAGAGGGTCAGGGTGGGCGTGCAAAGGCTAGGACCCTCTCTCCCCTCCCCGAGCCCAGGTGGGCAGACAGCACTGCCCCTTTCCTCTATTCGAATACGGGGCCTTGGAAGAGAAGACACCGCTCCCCTCTCTGCCCTTGCCTTTACACATACAAACAGCAGTCGGGTGACTGGGCGCACTGCCTGCTTCTATCGGCCAGATTCGGGGAGGAGATAAATGCAACTTCATGACATGCGAATTCTATGAAACTCAAATTTCGAGGCTCACAAATGAGGTTTTACTGGAACACAGCATATGCGTTTGTTCACGTACAACGCATGGCTGCTTTCACACTACAATGGGAGAACCGAGCCATTCTGACAGAGACCACAGAGCCTGAACTATTCATTTGGCTCTCTGCAGTAACAGCACAGCAACCCCAGCAATAGGGGTCATATTTACAGGCAGGGCTAACTGCTTTTAACAGTCTTCTCTGAGTACTTCCTGAAATTTCATATGACTCAGATTGTTTGCTCTGCTGTATTAAATCCCGTGTTCCATTCAGCCTTGGCAAAAAATAATTCCTGTCCACACAAAGTGCAATTTTCAGACAAAGGATATACAAAGACCTAGCCCCTAAGAGCATCCTACTTTTTAATTAACTCTTTAATAACTTAAAACATCAGAAAAATACATTTTGCTTGAGATCTGAACCTTGACAGGCTTGGCAACATCAGCTTTAGCTGAGGTTGACTGGACTCTCTCTTGTACTTCTGACTAGAGGAAATGAATGGTTCTTCCAGGAGCTGACGCCCCAGATGGTTAGAATTTCCATCCAGGGCTCTCCTTCCCTCTCCTGTCACACTACAGGCCTCCACTTACAGGGAAGTGACAAAGTACACTCAGTTCTGGCCTGCTGCATCTGGCTATAGCCAGTTACACTTCCTCAGTGTTAACTATCACCACCAAGGTTAGTACTGTGTCTATCCATTTACCTGCACAGGGTGCCATGTTCAATTCTGTGCTGAAGTTAAATCCTCGCCTTCCCCCCTGCCCTCTCCTTTGATCTAAAGAATCTCATTAATCATATCCAAGCCTCAGGTGTAAGACGGTCCAGGCAGTGAAGGGAATCCCCCTACTGGCTTCTGCACCAGCTTAACTTCACTCATCCTGGCAGTTGACAGCAAGGCCCCTGGGCTCTGTCTACACTCGAGTCCAGGAAATAAAGATGAGCATGCTCTATGGCTTCTGACTTCCCCTCAAGTAAAAACTTTTAATAAAAAGTAGATTCCATAAAACCAAAGAGGAAAGGTGCTCAGTTCTGGGAGCAGAGTGTAACGTGTAAAAGAACAAGAACAGCGCAGGGCAATTTTCTCGCTCATCTCTGTAATTACATTTTAGTTGTACATTGTAAGTTAAGTGGAAGTAAAGCTGGCAAGTTTACTGGATCTTAAGGAAAGCTGAGAAATTCACAATGTGAATTTCATCTCAGAAATTCACAATGAGCTCCCGGTTCAAAGTAAAGTCAAGAGCAACTAATTAAAACACGAAAACTAATTAAAATATTAACAACTAATAAGTGAAGTCTAGAACTGCATATGCCTTTAGGCAGGCAGAATCAAAGGATCAAAGATAAGTTCAAATCACTTTTATGTAGAAAACCAAATACCTCTAAACTTATAAACGCAAGTAAGAAACGGAAGCAACCTTAATGTTAAACGTGCTGTCCCTTTACATACTCATCTAAGAGTTTCCCACGGCAAGTCCTACAGAGAACACTTGTCCCCGAGACGCGGAGAGAGTCTGAATAAAAACAGGCAGCTGTGATGCCAAAATCATTTCTACTGGACAAGCCAATACGGCAGAACCAGCACGCAGACACAAAGAAATACAATCAAAGCATGCATGAGTGCTAGGTAGCTTCAGTCATGACTGACTCTTTGTAATCCCATGGACTGTAGCCCACCAGGCTCCTCTGTCCATGGGATTCTCCAGGCAAGAATACTGGAGTGGAGTGCCAGGCCCTCCTCCAGGGGATCTTCCTGACCCAGGGATTGAACCCACATCTCTTGCATCTCTTGTATCTCCTGCATTGGCAGGCAGGCTCTTTACTACTGGTGCCAGCTGGGAAGCCCATATAATCAGAGGCATGAAGGTAACTAGAAAGAACAGTACCTGATTGAATTCTGGTTCACAGAACACTCAATACAGGCATTCCGGAGACACCGGAAGCATTCCGTTATCAGCTGCAGACTGGAAGCCAGATGCTCCACTTGAGATGGATCTCTGCAGGCCAGCTCAACAGCATGAGAAGATTTCTTTAAGATATCCAGGACTCTCTGGAAGATAGTTCTGGGTGCTGTATCTCTGAAAAATGATACAATTGTTGCACATCAGTTAAAAAAAAAAAAAAGACTAATTTCCAAACGTCATTTTCAGAACAGTGCGTGTATCGATAACTTAATTTTGTGGGGAGGTAGGTCAGGCCTATCTGCTTCAGCTCCTTGATTTATGACACAAAAGAGCTACAGAGACTAAGCGACCCATCAACCGTTCCCTGTATTATCTCACTGAAGCTTCATGTTCACCTCATGAAGCTAACACTGTCCTAGCCATTTTAAAGATAACTGAACAGAGCAAGGAGTCTGAGTAACCTGCCCTGGTCACTAAGCTCACAACCCTTGGAGCCACAATCCCCACTGAAGCGGACTTCCATCCCCACGACAGCCCACATCCCGTTTACAGTGACTGTGTACGGTCAGCTCTGTCGGTTTTGAGACTGCACCCAAGTACTGCATTTTGCATTCTTTTGTTGAGTATGAGGGTTACAGATTTGCTCTCAAAACAGAAGCTCTGCATCTCCTGTTCTGGACAGAGGGTATAACCATGTCCTCTGTCAACCAGTATCTGTACCTAAAGTAAAATTGTGAGAAAGAAAACTCATGAAGGATTGCCTGAGGGGCAAGACACTATCCATTCTCAGATACAGCAAGCCAGCAGCAGGTCTCTGAGCTTATGCATGTGCAACCACACAGATGGGGGCTTGGGGAGTGGGAAGGAGGGAAGGAGACGGAAGCAGAGGGAGAGAGAGAGAGAGAGAGTTGAGAGAAAGCCAGGGTGAGTGCCCTTCCCGGGAGAGCGGTTCCCTCCCGCGCAGCCCGCACCTCGGTTCCCACACGCTGCTCACGCTCCCACATGCTGCTCCTGGCTAGCATCTCCAAGTTATGAAGAGAAGAATTTTTGTGTGCAACACGGAACCTAAATGCCAGCCAATTTCCTCATTCCATGAATCCCCAAGAGAAACAAGAATCTGCTTTAACAGTAGAAGACAGATTGCTGTTAGACAATTGAAGAGATGCTCACAGCTCAGCTCTGACCACGTGGGGTTTCTCTCTGCACTCTCACTGTGGAGTGAAGGGGAACACTTCACCCCTGGATGAAGCCAGACCACCGGAGGTGGGGGGAGCCGGGGGTGAAGTGCATTCCCACAGAACCACCGCACGGAAGCGCCCCAAGCCACTGAGACACCCGCTCTGGGAGCTGCAGGACCATATAAATACTTGTGCTCCAAGTGCCATCTTTGCACCTTAAGGATGGACAGAATAAATCACATTATTCATCATGTCCTCTTCCCTGTCTTTGCCTTTAAGAAGCAAGGAGTCAAAGCCACCACCCATATTTAACACTACAAACCCCTCAGCATGACTTCTGAGTGCTAACCCTCTTTTTCCTAAATGGCTTTTCCCTCCCCTCCAACTTCCTCCCTTACCTTTTATCTAGCTGTATTTATTTATTTTGGCTTGGTAACTTGATTATATTACAGATATCAAATCATATTACATTTCCCCCAATTTGTATACTGTTAGACTACACAAAATTTATACACAAAAATTATAGTTCAAGTTTAGCAAATCTCTTTAGAGTTACTCAGTGTCTGAAGTTGTGGAGTAAGTACCCTGAGTGGCAAGCGGGGCCAGGTGTGGGCTGTGGAAAGCAAGAAGCCTAAGGCCTATCATTTCTGCTCCAGCCTACGGCTAGCAGAGGCTTGGGGAAAGGGGACACACCCACCTATTTTAAAAGATGAGCTAGATTTTCATGTTAAATCTGATTTCTAAACGTTGGCACCTATTTCAATAATGTAAAAAACACGAAAAAAACAAGCACGGTTCCTACTTCTTGATCTGTGCTCCAAACCAAGGAGAGCTTCCATGGAGTGTCAGTCGGTTATTTCTGATGAGCTACAAAGTATTTTTTTTCAAAAGCACTTCAAATTTTGTTTCAGAGACAGAGTATAAATTAATCAACTAAACTTGGAAATTCCCCCAGGAAATAACTTGCCCCCTTCTCCCTGCCATCAGCCCTCTCTAAACAAGGACCATGAAGCTTCAACTCAGGTCTCAGTGACTGAGTAACCAACTAAAAAGGTCAAAGTTCAGAGCCGTAGCTTAGTCCAGCCTCAGAAACCATATAAAACAATGAAGTATGTAAGCCACTTTCAGAGACAATAACATTCACTAACTCCATCAAGACAGCTCTAAAGAGCACTGCTGAGGGGCAGGAAATTCCCCATTCTACCCATCTTGACTACTCCAGGTGGGACTAACAATAAAATCGACAGAGTAACAAGAGAAACAGAAGTTTTAATTTGTGTGCACGGAGGTCTCCTAGAAACAGGACCAAGAAAGTGGGCCAGAGCAGGCAGCTTCTATACTTTTTAGACAAGACAAGGATACATTTGTGAGGAATTGAGAGAACAAAGAAGCAGGCTTGCGTGCTTAGTTAGTGAAGAACCTAACCAGAGCCTGCACTCGGTGGTAAATTCCAGAAGATACCGGGTTTGCTCACACAGGCTTGGGGCCCTGAATCCGCCTCTGGGGACAGGGGCCTTCTGCCTCGGGGGTCAGGGAGGGTGCCTCTCACATGGAGATTTACTGCCTGCTTTCAGACACAGACAAGGGGGATCAGAGGGTCCCTCCTGCATCAGCTCTTTCTTGAGTAATTTTAATTCAAAAAACTCAACATGCCATTAAGGCTTATTTGGGGAGGCGTGCTCTGGGCTCCAACAGTACTAAATATAGAGCAGGCCCTATTAATACACAAAGAAAATACCCAAGGGTTTAAAGTATTCTGAAGATGCCAAGAGTGATCAAGATCAACAAAGAATATGCCTAATTACTTCTATCTACTCCATCTGCATAAAGTTTCGAAGACATTTATTACTGAATCATCCAATCAAATAGAAGTAGAGCTCCACAACTTCAATAATCTGCTACAATAAAGCCTTTTTTCCTACTATGATGACTAAGAAGCGAGAAAGAAGCCAGTGTGGTTTCTTTCAGCCAGTCCTTCGCAAGCTGTCTCTCACATAGGCACCACCTCCCTACTGTGAATGGCACTCTTTTTAACATCTATTTTACTCAAAACTGCTATCAAGCACAACAAAAGCTTTGAAATCAAACTATAATGCAAGGAGATCAAACCAGTCAATCCTACAGGAAATCAAGCTGAATATTCATTGAAGGACAGATGCTGGAGCTCCAATACTTTGGCCACCTGATGCAAAGAGCCAACTTACTGGAAAAAAAGACCTTGATGCTGGGAAAGATTGAGGGAAGGAGAAGGGGGAGACAGAGGATGAGATGGTTGGATGGCATCACCGACTCAATGGACAAGAGTTTGAGCAAACTCTGAGAGATAGTGAAAAACAGGGAAGCCTGGCATGCTGCAGTCCATGGGGTCGCAGAGTCGGACACAACTCAGCAACTGAGCAACAACAAATCGCAGACTACACTAAACAAAAGCACTGTTCTTAGGAAAACTGCCTAACTGACAGTCCAAGCACAGCACCCTCAGTAGGTCCAGGAACTGCCCCGAATAAACAATTTCCAACGCCACACACTTTTTGTGTGTCATACACATGCCTCTATTACACTTTCAGCCAGAAGAAAAATGTTTAACTGAACTAAAGTCAATCAAAAGACTCCTGACACACAAGTAACTATTAATAGCTCCTCAAGAGTAATCTTAGCAGCTTCTATTCCACACACAAAAGTTTACATTTTTGATACAGAGAGAAAATCAATGGGGACTGTGATCACGTGGACTCCTGAGGGCAGCAGCACTGGCCCTCCTCTGGGTTTATTCACGTGCACCCTCCACCAGAATCCCTCCTCATGCCACCCCCCACCCCAGCCTCTGCCTGGAAGAACAAACCCGGGGCTCCTGGTGGAACTCTGCTCAGAGTACAACACGCTCCCCTGGAATTCAGTCCACAGCATGGAATAACACTTCTCCACATCGGATTACATTCACTGATCCGGTCCACCACCCCAGCTGGACTACAGACCCCAGAAAAAGAGAAGACCTTATTTTTTCGTACCTCTAGGGCCCAGACCTGCACTAACTAATTTGCATTTGTTCAAATTTAAAACAGAGACGAGACTAGTCACATCTTCAGGGCAGCATCTCACTGCTTCACAGGCTCGCCAAGGAGCCCAAACGCCTACTGAGCCTGTGCTCTGAGCCCGCAGTCAGGCGCCGGGCCTGTCGGGACCAGGGCTCTCAGTGTACTTTGCAGCAGCAACCAGAACCAGGTGAACACCCAGGAACCAGCTCAACTCATCCATTAAGAAATCCACAGCCCGGACCCCAAATCTGGAAAAACAGGGTCATATTTTAAGATGCAGGCATCTTATAATTGGTATTTAAGAAACATCTAATTTCTTCTTCCCTACTAAATGATACAGTGGGTAAGCATAAAGGGGGAGGGAAAGGAGAGCCGTTGTAACCCGATTAACTACATTTTACATTTCCTGAAAGCAGACACTATTTCTTAGATGTCTGCATCCCTCTATTAAGGGTGAAAGAGGGAGAAAAAACCCTTTTCCTACAGAGACATATAATAAACAGCTACAGATCTTACTCACCACATTTTAATACACAACTTTCATCAGATGAGGACAAAGAAAGCTCTCCGTTAATAGTAACCAGGAGGAAAACATTTGACTCTCTCTACCTTCTCCATGCCTTGAATGGAGGCTGTTTGGCAGCACAGATACAAAGTGCTCCTAACATACTCTGTCTGCAAATTCCATATTTACTGTCAAGACAGCATAGCTAAGTATGTGTAATGATTAACAAAAGTGAAATATCTAGTGAAAATCAGTCAGTCGTTTGTATGTTACAAATGTTACTTACAATAAAAATTGCTGTCATTTCTGCTTCAACCAAACTAACACAAAATATTCGCAAAGACTTTAAAAAGCTTAGCTACTTCATTCACAGAAAGCCGAAAGTGCTTAGAAGGACAATTAAAATCCAACCGATGGACATTCCTTTTAGACAGGAATGCATACCCTGAAGACAACTTAGAAATGAAATGTTACTTTACAGAACAGAAACAGCCTCTGATTTATACAAACGGTAGGATTTCATTTCCTTCAAGTCTGAACAGATCTGTAGGTTTAATCTTGGCAAGTCCCATTTGAGTAAAATTAAAGAAAACTACCGGTGATTATGTGTAGCAGGCTAGAGCGGCCTAACATACTATCTGTACACACACCTTACAGTTAATTCATCAGGGGGACCTCCTACTGAAAAGGAAACTAACTGCTTGTCACTGTAACACTACAACTAAGAATCTCATCCTTGTTAAAAGATCTCTTCTAATACCTGAGATTTCATTAAAAATTGGCACACATGCTTTAGAGTAGTTTAACCACTGTCACTGAGGAAAACTATCAGAACACACACAAGTTCAGAGATTAAAATAACAACCACTGGTTGTCATTTAAAACCATAAACCTCTTACTGATCTGACTGCATTAGGAAGAACCAAAACAGAAAATAAAAACATCCCTAGCTCCTATCAGAACGTCTGCACCGAAGTCTGAAACTCATTTTGGCGACCTCCAACTTCTCCTGTACACGCTGTCTTCCCCTCTTCTGTCACGAGGACTCTCAAGCTGTTCCTGAGACAGAGCTGCGGGGCTGGCAAACTTTTCCTGAAAAGGGCCACAGAGTAACTAGTTCAGGCCATGGGGATCTGTTAGCTCTGTCCCAGCTGCTCCGCTGCTGCAGGGTTAGGGCAGTCAGAGACAGCACCCACACACACACATACAGCTGTGTTCTAGTGAACCTCTTCCCGTGGACGCTGGGATTTAAAGCTCACATCATCTTCATGTATCATGGAATTCTATTCATTTTCCGCTACCATTAAAAATGTAAAAATTAGTCTTAACTCAAAAACTATTAACCAAAAAAAACCCAGTGGTGGGTCAGTTTTGGCCCACAGATCGAAATTTGGCTCTGACCCCAGCGCTGAAGGGTTTCAAATAAATGTCCTCTCCTCATCCCCCCAAAAACTCCCGTCTCCTTCTACTCCAATGTCCTCACCATACTCAAAATGCATCTCTCCTCAGAACACAGACTCTCAAGTGCATTATGCCAAGGAAAGCAAGCAGAGAGAAGGTGGATGCACGGAAGTAGGGCGTCCAGGAAAGAACTGTGCGCACAGAGGAACCTGGCGGATGGCAGGGCTGGCACTAGAGGCCCAGGGAGAAGGCCAGGCTGTTCCAGAAGAGGTGCTGGAGCAACTACCAGTCATACGGGGAAAAACCAGGACCGGAGCCTTAAGCAAAAAGGAACTCCATGTGGATTTAAGAATGTATGTTAGACACAGGCTCTGCAGGCCACTGAAAGGACCACCTGCCTGATGAGAAGCCAGGGAGGGTTCTGAGCAGAGGAATGACGTCACCTGCTTTCACTTTTAAAGGATCCCTCTGCTATTCCATAAAGAACTGATCACAGCAAAAGAAAGAAAAGATACATGGAGATCAGTTAGGACACTCTTCCACCATGAGGTTGGGAGAGGAGGGGCCAGCGGTAGACTCTGAACATATTCTGAAGGTGGAGTCAATGCGATTTGATGAGAAATTATTATGAGGGGTATCTGAGAAAGCAGAGTTGAGGATGGTGCCAAACTCTGACCCAACTCTGGCCTGAGCAATAAATGGACGGACTATCTCCTATTGACTGAACTGGAGAAGACTGCTGTGAAGATACTGGGGGAGGGGGAATATCAGGAGTTCAGTCTGAGATTTGCTACATCTGACATGCCTATTAGAAATACAAGCAGAAATATGGAGTAAGCAGATGAACATACGTGTCTGAACATCAGGAGCAAAGTCCAGCTAAAGAAAGTGTTAGAGCTATCACCAACTCTAACAAAACCCCAAGACTGAAGGCAACCACCATGACAGCACAGGTAGGTGGGGAGAATTCTGAGGGACTGAGTGCGGGACCTCAGGAAGAACAGCCAATAAGACAGAAGCAGCAGAAGGGGTGGGGTTCTGGAAGCCAAATGAAGACGGTGTTCCAGGGAGAAAGAAGTGATGAGCAACATCAAGCAGCAGAGAAGATGGGATTTCAGGTGAAGACCAAGGGGCCTGGCAATGTGGAATGGGTTCAAGAGAGAGGAAAGGGAAACTGCAGTAGATGAACATAAAAAACCCTTAGAGAAGTTTATATAAGTGGGAGAAAAAAATGAGGGAAATGGGGGAGAGATTCTTCTTAGGATGGGAAAAATCATAGCAGATTTATCAACTGATGAGAATAATCCAATAGAAAGGGTGAAACGGATGATTTAAGAAAGAGGGGAAGGGAAGAGAATTGTTGGAGCAACGTATGCAAAAGAGAGGAATATGTGCAGACCTCAGGGGGGCTGGCATTTGGAGAAGGGCAGTACCCCCAGTACCCGAGGGAAGGCGAGCTATGGGGACAGACTGAGGCAGCGGTGCGGAGAGGAAAGCGGGAATTCCTGGAAACGAAAGAAGCTCAGAATGAGCAGGAGAACCAGTGGAGGCTGAGGGAGCACAAACGGGCCGGGCGATGGAGGACTGCCAGGGAGCACGGAATCCCTACACAAGGTCAGTGATCGTCAGTTTACAGGCAGCCCGATCAGTGTGCTGTTACGTTCTTCTCCATCCTCGTTCACTTATTTGTGTGCAAGTGGAAAAGCAGCAGCAAGCTGGATTTAACTAGAGCTAGAGTTTTACCAGCGAAGTGTAACAAAGGAGAAGAGGCAAGGGAACTGAGAATAAATACAAGGAAATGCTTTATCACTGATCCATAGGTCTAACCTGGATTTAAGGGATACGTGACTATAAGGGACAGAGGGACTAAAAGGGACAGAGAATAGGAAGAAGTAAGATCAACAGACTGCGTGTCCAGCGGGGAGTGTAAGACTTAGTAAAGTAGGGGACCCAGAGACAGACAAGACAGAACAGGCAGGCAGAGTGGGACTCTTGGAATCCAGACTGCGGAGGGCATGCAGCCACGGTTAATCAGAAGGCCTAGGTAGCACACAGCAACGTCTAGTTAGATGGGGGAAGCAGGGGAGGGGAGAGGTGGTCAAAGTCAAGAAATAAAAGGTCAGGGTAATGAAACGATCATCTCAGTTCAGTTCAGTTCAGTCACTCAGTCATGTCCGACTCTTTGCAACCCCATGAATTGCAGCACACCAGGCCTCCCTGTCCATCACAAACTCCTGGAGTTCACTCAGACTCAAGTCCATCGACTCAGTGATGCCATCCAGCCATCTCATCCTCTGGCGTCCCCTTCTCCTCCTGCCCCCAATCCCTCCCAGCATCAGAGTCTTTCCCAATGAGTCAGCTCTTCGCATGAGGTGGCCAAAGTACTGGAGTTTCAGCTTCAGCATCATTCCCTCCAAAGAACACCCAGGGCTGATCTCCTTCAGAATGGACTGGTTGGATCTCCCTGCAGTCCAAGGGACTCTTCAAGAGTCTTCTCCAACACCACAGTTCACAAGCATCAATTCTTCAGCGCTCAGCCTTCTTCACAGTCCAACTCTCACATCCATACATGACCACAGGAAAAACCATAGCCTTGACTAGACGGACTTTTGTTGGCAAAGCAATGTCTCTGCTTTTGAATATGAAACGATCATCTCAGTAAACACTAAAATAACCAAGGCTTGAGACGGGAGAAGTAACGCAGAGTTAACAGTGACCCAAAGTCAGATTCTTCAAGGAATGACAGAGTGACCACCCGAACTTTTAACAGAAAGAGATTATCTATGAGCTATACATACTCTGATGGCATGATACGGAAAGTTGCAGGGATCATGGAGGGAAAAGTTCTGAAAGCAGCAATGACAGCTACCTTCACACCTACACATCCTCAAGCTAAGCAACACAGAGGATATAGGAGAAAACAGCCCACTTGGAGGACTTTCTGGGAAAGGTTTGTCTTTAGAAGTGAGCCATATTTCACCTAGATCAAGAAGATGACAGGAATGTCCAGAGAGGTTGAAGACACAAGGAATTTTGACATGGTGGTGGTTTAGTCACTAAGTCGTGTCCGACTCTTGCGACCCCATGGACTGTAGCCCGCCAGGCTCCTCCGTCCATGGGATTCTCCAGGCAAGAATATTGGAATGGGTTGCCATTTCCTATTCCAGGGGATCTTCCTGACCCAGGGATTGAACCCAGGTTTCCTGCACTGCATACAATCTCCTACATTGCAGGCAGATTCTTTACTGACTGAGCCACCAGGAAAGCCCCCTGCACATGGGAAGGGTTTTAAAAGTTGAGTCCAAAAGGATCTATACAAAGCCTTAAGGGAACCAGTGAGTAAGAGAAAACCTAGTTTCCCATATTAAGTAAAAAATTAGCTTGTAAATGTCTAGCAAAATCCCTGCTGAGATTTTACTCTGAATGGCACCGAAACCACAGGCCACCCTGGGGAGAAGTGATGTCTCTGTGTTACTGTGTTTTCTTATCATATCACGGCATAACCATATAATCTCTTTTGATAGTTTTATAATATTCTCAGCGAGGATGACAGCCACTTGTACTGAAGCGTGCTTATGCCATGCCCACCCAGCACCTTGCTAAGCACTACATACACACACTCCTCCATGGCCATCATAAGTGGATCCCTCACTTACAAACTGTCCTTGTTACCAAATGCAAGTCTGTGTTCCCAATGCACAGAGAGGCCAGGAAATACCAAAATTCTAAGAGTTTGGAGCAGAGAGAGGTTTACTGAGGGCAACGCAAGATGTGTGGCTCACGCCTTAACAACCCCAAGTTTTCCGCAAAGCCCTTTTCTAGGAAAGGTGAAGGAGGGGCACGGGCAGTTGTTGCAAGCTTCTTGGTGTCAGGTCACAGTCAGTAGCGATGCTCCTGTATATCTACCAAACGAACGCTATTCTCTGTTCTGACAAGAAAAGGCAAGGTCCCAAGACACAACTTTCATCCTCCGAAGTCCTGATCCTGGCTAAGAGAAGGCACCCCAGTGGGCCCCAGTGGAACCAGGACCACTCAGTCGCTCACTGACAGTTGGTTGCTGTGGGAGGGACTCACTGCAGCACCGACCAATGGCCGAGAGGGAACCAGGATCACTAACTGTCACTCACCGACAACTGGTTGCTTAGGGGCGGACCCACCCCAGCACGGACCAATAGTAACGGTTCCTGGTAAGGGGGTGCGGGTTAACTGTGCACAGCAGCAGCCCCTGCTAAGGTCTGCGCTCCGCCACGCTCCACTACACTCTTAGCTCTACTGTAACTGCTCTCGGCTTGTGGCCATCAGAGGTTGACTCAGCCTGCAGTGGGCCCCAGGGCTCCTCTGCCTTTGAATGAGTATCTCTGCCCACAGTCCAGTGGCCACCCCCTCTGGTCCAGGGACCACTACAAAAGACTGGGAGGATGAAGAGAGCTGAGAAACTCTCCTCTGAGGGCACAGTGGGTCACCATTCTAACCTTATTTATTTTGATTTGCTGGCTCAAACTTCTTCCTGTCTGCTTTGTCCGTTTAGGATAATTGGATGCGCAGGGTGGCTCACACTGACCACATCTGTATTTTGAAGCTGAGTCAGAACACCTTACCGAGTGGCTCTGTGTGGCAGTCCAGCTCATGGCACAGGTAAAAATAAAGGGACCTGTCACCACACGCTACACAGTTCTGTTTATAGTGCTGCATAATTGACATCCTCTCTCAGCACAGCTGATTCTGAGTCATGGTTGAGTCAAGACAGCATGTGGCCCCTTCACTAAGCTGACAACTCATGGGGGTCTGAAGGGGGCCTGTTTTGTGTTGTGGGTTTTGTTTTGTCTTATTTGGCTGTTGTCTTTGGTGCAGCCAAAGACTTGCTGGCCAGAGGCTCAGTTGTGTTCGGGGAGAACCTATGTGAGCCTGTGTACATATAGATGACCGGTTTATTCCGAGTTCTACATTATGCCGGCCTCTCAAGCGCTCAGCAGTCCCTTTCCCTATGAATGTTAGTCTACGTCTTGATGCAAGCAATGAAGGACACCAAAACACTTCTGACCTCTTGAAATCACGATCCTCTGTCATATCTCACAATGTTTTATATCTCTCTTACCAGAGTCCTTCCTGTATGCTGACTCCAGGAAATTAACTATTTAAGGAAGTAATAAAAACACAACCAAGGGTTCATTCTGTGCTAGGGACTAAAGGCGGTCCTGAGGACACAGAGGTAAGTAAGAAGCCCGCCCTCAGGTTTGGGCTCATTCTAGCAGACAGGCAGGTGAGTAAGTGACCACAATACTCTACTGCAGTTTTTCGCAAGAGGTAAGAGGAATATGAGGCAAAAGCACCCAGGTCAGAAGGCAGAAGGTCTAAGGTCATCTGCAACCCAACTGTGGCACAACGGAGACCAAAAGCCCCCCTCCAGCCTGTGGTGATCAGAGCCACTATGGGAAAGGCAGTGTCGGGACAGGGTGACCTGCATCTGAAGCGAGCCCTAACCCTAACCCTAACCCTCAGAGCAGCCTTGGGCTTCCCAGGTGGCTCAGTGGTAACAATCTGCCTGCCAGTACAGGAGGTGAAGGGGACACCGGTTCAGTCCCTGGGTCAGGAAGATGTCCTGGATGAAGGAAACGGCAACCCTCTACCGTCCGCTTGCCTGAAGAATCCCATGGACAGAGGAGCCTGGTGGGTTGCAGTCCATGAGGTTGCAAAGAGTTGGATATGACTTACCACACACACAAGCAGTGCAGCCCTATGTGTGGGTCACGTGCAAAGCTGTGCACCTCCAATGTTAAGAGGGAGCCACAGAACTTCATAGACAGAACCCGGTCCACGATGTGGCCAGCATGGTGACCAGTTGTACGAGCTCCCAGTATCACTAGGATACAAATAACCAATAGAAGGAAGGCCTGACCTTAGGCTGGGGTCACTGGGGAAGAAGGCAGAGCAAAGGGCAACATGATTATACAGAGAGCAATGAGCCCAGAAAGGCAGAAAAGGCAACAAATCTCTCAAGGTGAACCAGCAAACTAAAAGTTCACAGACAAAGTCTAGCCCTAGGGAAAACCGGCCTTTCCTCAGCGCTCTCTGTGACAACCCTTCAGAGTGTGTGCTTCCCAACCTTGCAACTCTAGACTGTGCTGGGCCAAGCCCGAGTCCAGGACACAGCACTCCAGCAGGGAGCACAGAAAGGGATCAGGGTGCCTCAGACTAGACCCACAGAACAAGCACTTAGAGATTCTCCAGCTGGTGAACCAGCAGGCAAAGACTTGACGACACAGGAGGAGTAACCCCCCTTGTTAGCATGAAGAGCCAGGGTTGCAACAACATGCGGGGGGCAGGGAGGAGTGGGTCTGGAACTCAGGGTTCGACGGGCTGTCTCCTGGCACTTCTGTGTCTAGGGATAACAGTAAATAGGCAGCGGCAGCAACCACAGGCGGACTAGAGCAAGGCCACCGAGGGCTCAGCCCCCTCGGCATCAGGGCCCGGCGACGATGGAGAGGCGGGGGAGTCCAGACGGGAATCTGGGGCCAGCAAATGACTGTCCACTAATGGCCTCAGGACAAGCTGCGCCAGGGGGACGGGATTTACTGCTCCGACATGCCTGTGAGGTCTCTTCTTTAAGATTCCCAACAGCGATGGCCTCCAAGAGTCCGTGACTGAGTGGACAGTGTCAGGCAAGAAGAGGTCTCAGGAGAAGAGCAGACTATAGCAAACGCTTATGGTGTCCCTCATCACACACCCTTGGCCCATCCAGTTAATGACCCCAAGGGCAATTCCCACGACCTCCGTGCTCAGACAATTCAGAGGTGCATCCCCCAGGGATCCCCAGTTGGGTTGAGCCCCAGCTGCCTCCAACAGCTGCCACTGAATATGGCATCCTTATGTCAGCTCTCTCTCCTTCCACACGAAGCTTCCCCTCTCCCATACTTCTGATTGCTGGGGCTTGCCTATCGTTAAATTACTTCACCCAAGTTCCTACCTCAAATTCTGCTTTGGAGAAAAAAACCCAATGGCTCAGGTATACAAGGAGGCGTTTATAAAGATGGTCTCTACAGTGCTGTTGGAGTTACCAAACATTAAAGACAAATCCAAATGCCCAACAGTAAGAAAAGGTAGATAAATGATGATGTAATCTTATGACCATACACTCTACAACAGTTGAAGTTAATGATCTAGCTCTCTTTGTATGAAAACTGGTAGCACTCAAAAACAGAGCAAAAATTAAAGATGCAAACTGAAGAGTATACAGCATATAACATACCATGTAACACGTAGCCGGGAGGAGACAATGAGCTAGAAAGCGAAACAAAGAGCCCCTACCCACCACATCCACCGCCGGCAGTCACACCCTCTGCGTCAGCAGGGCAAAGGCTAATAGAGTTCTGCCAAAAGAACCCACTGGTCAGAGCACATACCCTCTTGCAACAACACAAGAGAAGACTCTACACATGGACATCACCAGATGGTCAATACAGAAATCAGATTATATTCTTTGCAGCCAAAGATGGAGAAGCTCTATACAGTTAGCAAAAACAAGACCAGGAGCTGACTCGGACTCCTGATCATGAACTCCTTATTGCCAAATTCAGACTTAAACTGAAGAAAGTAGGGAAAACCACTAGACCATTCAGGTATGACCTAAATCAAATCCCTTATGATTATACAGTGGAAGTGACAAATTCAAGGGATTAGACCTGACAGAGAGCCTGAACAACTATGGATGGAGGTTCATGACATTGTACAGGACGTAATGATCAAGACCAGCTCCAAGAAAAAGAAATGCAAAAAGGCAAAATGGTTGTCTGAGAAGGCCTTACAAATAGCTCTGAAAAGAAGAGAAGCCAAAAGCAAAGGAGAAAAGGAAAGATATGCCCATCTGAATGCAGAGTTCCCAAGAACAGCAAGGAGAGACAAGAGAGCCTTCCCCAGCGATCAGTGCAAAGAAACAGAGGAGAACAACAGAACAGCAAAGACTAGAGAGCTCCTCAAGAAAATTAGACATACCAAGGGAACACTTACTACAAAGATGGGCACAATAAAGGACAGAAATGGTATGGACCTAACAGAAGCAGAAGATACTAAGAGGTGGCAAGAATACACAGAACTGTACAAAAAAGATCTTCATGATCCAGATAACCACGATGGTGTGATCACTCACCTAGAACCAGACATCCTGGAATGCAAAGTCAACTAGGCCTTAGGAAGCATCACTATGAACAAAGCTAGTAGTAGAGGTGATGGAATTTCAACTGAGCTATTTCAAATCCTAAAAGATGATGCTGTGAAAGTGCTGCACTCAATATGCCAGCAAATTTGGAAAACTCAGCAGTGGCCACAGGACTGGAAAAGGTCAGTTTTCATTCCAACCCCAAAGAAAGGCAATGCCAAAGACTGTTCAAACTACCGCACAATGGCAGTCACCTCAGTTCAGTTCAGTTGACCAGTCGTGTCCGACTATTTGCAACCCCACGAATCGCGGCACCCCAGGCCTCCCTGTCCATCATCAACTCCCGGAGTTTACCCAAACTCATGTCCATTAAGTCAGTGATGCCATCCAACCATCTCATCCTCTGTCGTCCCCTTCTCCTCCCACCTTCAATCTTTCCCAGCATCAGGGTCTTCGCAAATGAGTCAGCTCTTTGCATCAGGTGGCCAAAGTATTGGAGCTTCAGTTTCAGCATCAGTCCTTCCAATGAATATTCAAGACTGATTTCCTTTAGGATGGACTGGTTAGATCCCCTTGCTGTCTAAGGGACTAACAGTCTTCTCCGACACCACAGTTCAAAAGCATCAATTCTTTGGCGCTCAGCTTTCTTCACAGTCCAACTCTCACATCCATACATGACTACTGGAAAAACCATAGCTTTAACTAGATGGACCTTTGTTGGCAAAGTAATGTCTCTGATTTTTAATATGCTAGCTAGGTTGGCCATAAGCTTTCTTCCAAGGAGCAAGCGTCTTCTAATTTCATGGCTGCAGTCACCATCTGCAGTGATTTTGGAGCTCAAAAAATAAAAGTCTGTCACTGTTTCCCCATCTATTTCCCATGAAGTGATGGGGCCAGATGCCATGATCTTAGTTTTCTGAATGTTGCATTTTAAGTCAACTTTTTCACTCTCCACTTTCACTTTCTTCAAGAGGCTTTTTAGATCCTCTTCACTTTCTGCCATAAGGGTGGTGTCATCTGCATATCTGAGGTTATTGATATTTCTCCCAGCAATCTTGATTCCAGCTTGTGCTTCTTCCAGCACAGCGTTTCTCACGATGTACTCTGCACAGAAGTTAAATAAGCAGGGGGGGCAATATACAGCCTTGATGTACTCCTTTTCCTATTTGGAACCAGTCTGTTGTTCCATGTCCAGTTCTAACTGTTGCTTCCTGACCTGCATATAGGTGTCTCAAGAGGCAGGTCAGGTGGTCTGATATTCCCATCTCTTCAAGAATTTTCCAAAGTTTGCTGTGATCCACCCAGTCAAAGGCTTTGGCATAATCAATAAAGCAGATGTTTTTCTGGAACTCTCTTTTCTGATGATCCAACGGGTGTTGGCAATTTGATCTCTGGTTCCTCTGCCTTTCTTAAATCCAGCTTGAACATCTGGAAGTTTACAGTTCACGTACTGTTGGAGCCTGGCTTGGAGAATTTTGAACATTACATTAGCATGTGCTGCTGCTGCTGCTGCTATTGTGAGATGAGTGCAATTGTGCGGTAGTATGAGCATTCTTTGGCATTGCCTTTCTTTGGGACTGGAATGAAAACTGACCTTTTCCAGTCCTGTGGCCACGGCTGAGTTTTCCAAATTTGCTGACATATTGAGTGCAACACTTTCACAGCATCATCTCTTAGGATCTGAAATAGCTCAACTGGAATTCCATTACCTCCAATAGCTTTGTTCGTAGTGATGCTTCCTAAAGCCCAATTGACTTCACATTCCAGGATGTTTGGCTCTAGGTGAGAGTGATCACACCATCGTGATGATCTGGGTCGTGAAGATTTTTTTTGTACAATTCTTCTGTGTATTCTTGCCACCTCTTAATATCTTCTGCTTCTGTTAGGCCCATACCATTTCTGTCCTTTATTGTGCCCATCTTTGCAGTAAATGTTCCCTTGGTATCTCTAATTTTCTTGAAGAGATCTCTGGTCTTTCCCATTCTACTGTTTTCCTCTGTTTCTTTGCCTTGATCACTGACGAAGGCTTTCTTCTCTCTCCTTGCTATTCTTTGAAACTCTGCATTCAAATGGGTATATCTTTCCTTTTCTCCTTTGCCTTTCGCTTCTCTATGCCTTACTAAAGCCTTTTCCCCGTGAAACCCACTGAGTCCCAAAAGGTATCAGTATTTGATACCAATACATTTCAAGGGGGTGGGGAAGATGCTCCCAAACTGAAATGGTTTACAAAACCATTTCAGTCACTCTGCACAACCACCCATGTTACCCAGAGGTCCTGAAGAGCCATGATAAACCACCTCTGCCGCCCCACCCTGAGGAAGGAGACCTCAGCCCCACACCAGCAGCATGACATTACTGCGAAGCGAAACTCCAAAAGCGCCCTCCCACTGCACTCTTCAGTGGACAAGGAGCTGAACTCTCCAGAGCCACGTTACTGCCCCCACCCTTCCAGGACTACTTTCCTTTTTTCCCAGATTTGGTTCCAAGCACTTCATAAGTGTCAGTCACCTCAGCTCATCTCAGGCTCTGGAAACAGAGAGCACTGTGTGGCATGGAGGAACACGTGAATCAAAACCCAACTCACTCTGAGTGTACTAAGAACATGAGATGCCCAGTTCCCTCTTCTTTTCTTGGAGGAAATTTGACAATTCAGAAACATTGTTTTACCAGTGATAATTCTCAACTAGGAAGCAGAAAAGACCAGTGATATTTCCACAAAGCCCTTCCATCATGCTGGCTGAGATTCAGCTCAAGTAAGTTCTTCTGGGCATGGCAGGGAGAAGAATAATTTGACACACAGAAAACTGAGATATAATGGACAGTGAATTATACAGATGGCTAGTGTTTCATGAGTATGTCAAATCCAGGCAACCAATACCCCCATCTGGATAAAGCAGGTTTCCCTCACTTCAGAAAATTCCCTCATGCTCCTTCCCAGTCAGCCCCCAGCCTCCTGTGACAACCACTGTTCATGCCTTCATTACCAGTCAGCTACACAGAGAAGGTCAGCTTCGCAGGACTTCACAGAGCCATGGAGCATGCACTCTTTGTCTGGCTTCTTTCATTCGGTGCCTTCTGAGCTCCGCCCGCACTGCTGTGTATACTGGTGATTCAGTTACCAGACAGTTTAGTCATCCGCCCACTGACGGACACTGCAGTAGGTTCTAGTACTTGGCTATTATCAACAAAGCTGATACAAGCACTCTTTCACAAGTCATGTGGACATATATTCTAAGATAAATACCTAGGGTTATGGGCAGGAGTATGTTTCAGATCACATCAGATCAGTCGCTCAGTCGTGTCCGACTCTTTGCGACCCCATGAATCGCAGCACGCCAGGCCTCCCTGTCCATCACCAACTCCCGGAGTTCACTGAGACTCACGTCCATCGAGTCAGTGATGCCATCCAGCCATCTCATCCTCTGTCGTCCCCTTCTCCTCCTGCCCCCAATCCCTCCCAGCATCAGAGTCTTTTCCAATGAGTCAGCTCTTCGCATGAGGTAGCCGAAGTACTAGAGTTTCAGCTTTAGCATCATTCCTTCCAAAGAAATCCCAGGGCTGATCTCCTTCAGAATGGACTGGTTGGAGTATGTTTAACTTTATAAAAAACTGCCAAAGCGTTTCCCAAAGCGGTTGCACCATCCACGCTCCCACCAGCAATGGACAAGACCCCCAGCTGCTCCACAGCCTCACCAAAAGATGTCAGTCGTTTCAATCCCAGCAAATCTAATGAGTTTGCAAAGGTATCTCATTATGGTTTTACTAGTTTATAACAGCTTTACTGAGATATAATTAAACAAAGCATACAATTCATTCACTTAAACTACATAATTTTATCAATTTTGGTATATTACATTAACTTAATTGTGGTAAAATACGTATGTATTAAGGGCTTCCCAGGTGGCGCTAGTGGTAAAGAACCTGCCTGCCAAAGCAGGAGACCCAAGAGATGCGGGTTTGATCCCTGGATAGGGGAGATCCCCTGGAGGAAGTAATGGCAATCCACTCCAGTATGCTTGCCTGGAGAAGTCCATGGACAGAGGAGCCTGGCGGGCTACAGTCCATAGAGTCACAAAGAGTCGTACACGGCTGAAGCAACTTGGCGACAGTAGCAAGTATTTATTAGGTTGGAACAAAAGTAACAGCAGTTTCAGACTGTGAACTGTTGTCATTATAAGTAGGCGCAAACATCTTTATTAATCAAAACAGGAACCATTACAATCAACACATTTTTACCAATGAGAAATAAGTTTGTTTATTCTTGTAGCATAAAAATCTGTACTTCAGGATTCCACAGACTCTTGGAAAGCATTTTCTGCCTCCTGTGGTTGTGTTTTCCTTGCAGAAAGTTGTCAAGATGCTTGGAGAAGTGGTAGTCAAGCAGCAAAAGGTCAGGTGACCACGGCGGATGAGGCAAAACTTGACAGCCCAGGTCACTCAGCTTCTGCAGCACTGGTTCTGCGATGTGCAGTCAGGCACTGTCGTGGGAAGAACTGGGCTCCTGCTGCTGACCGATGCCAAAGCAGGCGCTGAGTTGCCAGTGCATCTCATCAGTTTACTAAGCGTACTTCTCAGATGTAACGGTTTCACTGGGATTCAGAAAGCTGCAGTGGATCAGACAGGCAGCAGACCACCAGTGACCGTGACCTTTTCTGGTGCAAGTTTGGCTTTGGGAAGTGCTCTGGAGCTTCTTTTTGGTTCAACCACTGAGCTGGTTGTTATCAGCCGTCATATAAAATCCACCTGTCATCGCACATCACAACCTGATTGAGAAATGGTTTGTTGCCACTGCATAGAGTAAACAACACTTCAAAACGACAATTTTTTGATTTTGGGGTCAGCTCCTGAGGCACCCACTTAGTGAGCTTTTTTCACTTTTCCAATTTGCTTCAAATGCCCAATGACCACAGAATGGTCCAGGCTGAGTTCTTTGGCAACCTGCTGAGTAGTTGTAAGAGGATCCGCTTCAGCGACTGCTCTCAGTTGGTCGCTGTCACCTCCCAATGGCCTGCCACTACATTCGGCATCTTCAAGGCTCTCATCTCCTTTGCAGACTTCCTGAACTACCACCACTGCACTGGACGTTTGGTAGCAGTTACTGGGCCAAATGTGTTGTTGATGTTACCAATTGTCTTCACTGCTTTACGACGCATTTTGAACTCGAATTAAAAAAAAACCACTTGAATTTGCTTTTTGTCTAACATCATTTCCAGTCTAAAATAAACAGCAAGTAATGTCATTAGCAAAAAAAATAAAGTGAGAAATGTGCATTAAAATGATGTATAACACAACGAATTTAAGAATGTATTCCAATATCAAATGGCAAAGTTCAACAATGCCAAACCAAATTATTTTTCCACCAACCAATAATATACAATTTTACATTCTGACCATTTTTCAGTATAGAATTGTGGCTTTAATTATATTCATAATGTTGTACAAACCTCACCACTAATTCCAAAAATTTAGTATTCCAAACAAATTTGGTAACTATTAAACAATAACTCTTCCCTCCCCGCCAACCCGGGTAACCTCTAATCTCCTTTCTGTCTATGAATTTGCCTATTCTTAGCTCTTCATAGAAGTGGAATCATACAATATCGGTCATTTTATGTCTGGCTTCTTCCACTTAGCCTGTTTTCAAGGTTCACCCCCATTACAGCATGTGCCAGTACTTCATTTCTTCTTATGGCTACACAGTATTCCACTGGATGTACACATGACACTTTAGCCATTCACCTGTTGATGGACACTTGAGTTGTTTCCATCTCCTGGCTATTATGAATAATGCCTCAGTGAAAATTGGCATACAAGTATCTGTCTAAGTTTTTGCTTTTAATCCTCCAAGGTACATACAGACCTAGGAGTGGAACTGCTTGATGGTATTCTATGTTTAGCTTTTTGAGGTACCATAAAATTATTTTTTACATAATAGCTGAACCATTTCACATTCTCACCAGCAATGTACAAGGGTTCCAAATTTTCCACATTCTTACCAACAATTTTTTTCCTTTTTTTTGTTAGTAACAGCCATCCTAAAGAGCATAGAGTGGAGTTTTTGTTTTAATTTGCATTTTCTCAATGATTAATGATGTTGAGTACTTTACCATGTGCGTGTTGGCCATTTATATATCTTCCTTTCTAAACCAGATTTTTTTCCGCCCAATTTTTTACCAGACTGTCTTTTGTTACTGAGTTTCAGGAGCACTTTATATATTTTAAGGCAAATTCTTTGTCAGGTATATGTGTTATAAATACTTTCAATCTATGACTTGCCTTTTCCATTTTCTTATTGGTATCTGTTGATAGGCAGAAGTTTTTTTAATTTTGATAGTCTAATTTGATAATCAATTTTTCTTGAAAGGTCAATGTTATCTGTGTCCTGGATAAGACATAGCTGCCTACACACAAGATTACAGATATTCTCCCATCTTCTAAACATTTGATAATTTTAAATTTTATGTTTAGGTCTACAATCCATGTGGAAATATTTTTGTGAATGGTAAAAGGTATGGGTCAAAGTTCATTTTATTTCATTTAGATATCAAGTTGTCCTACCATCATTTTTTGAATGAAATTGTTTTTAGACTGATTTTGGTTTGGAGCTTGCACATAGTTTGGAAACAGTCTTAACATTCCTTATACGACATTCAGCATTCAATAAAGAGAAGACCAGATGACTACACACAAGAAGACAGAAACTGACAACAGATACTTATCAGGCACGTTCTCTAAAATAAGTATAATTAACATGCTTAGGAAAGTAAATGACTATGAATTTCAACAGAGTAATCCATTTAAAAAATCAAATAGAAATTCTACAAAACTCAAAACTACCTGAAACTAAGAATACAATAGACAGCACATGGGACACAGCAGAACCCAGAAGAGAGAACGGGAAGGCAGGAGGAAATTTTCAAACCAAAGCTCCGAGAGAATTGGAAAGACAGAAGAGAGGCTTTGAGATATACACAACACAGTGAAAGGTTTAATATATGTGTAATTAAATTCCTTGAAGGAAAGGAAAGAATGAGAGAGAAGCAACAGCTGAAAAAATACTGGCTGACATTTCCTAAACTGTTCAAAGATACCAAATTCAAGAAGCATTATCCAAAGAGGGTAATTACAGAAAAGCCAACTATCTCTGTCTCCACGGGCCTTCATTCTGGAAGAAGACAGAGCACAAACAAGAAACCTCTACTAGTAATTCCATAGCATGTAGAATCTAGTAAGTGCTTTCTTTAAAAAAAAAAAGAAAATAGGGTTTATAAGGTAAAGGGGCTCCAAAGCATGGAGGGGAGGGAAGCGTCTGCCCTATTACACGGTATACACAAAGCCTGGAAGGAAGAAATCGGGAAAATACTTCTGACTAAACACACATTAACCAGAAGAAAGAACCCATACTGACAGAAGATTAAAACAATTTACCAGTTCAAGTATGGAACAAAAAGACTACAGTGCGCCATGAGTAACCGTGCAGCGTGTGCTCAGTCGCGTCCTACTCTCGGCGACCCCGTGGACAGCAGCCCACCAGGCTCCTCTGTCCATGGGATCTTCCAGGCAAGAATACTGGAGTGGGTGGCCAGTGCCTTCTCCAGGGAATCTTTCCCAGCCAGGGATGGAACCCAAGTCTCTTGCACCTCCTGCACTGGCAGGCAGATCTTTACCGCTGAGCTACCTGAGAAGCCACATAAATAATGACTTATACAAACAGCAGTAATTCCACAAGACTTTGTTAAGAACCTACAATTATCAGACTGTATGCTAGATGCTAGGGACCCAAGCAATGTGATCAACTCACTTTACTCAACAAGCTTATCAGATGGAAGAGCAATAATGTATCATTTTAAGCATGAGAAGATTTATGGAAAGCAGGACCCGAACAGTACACTAGCTCATGAATACTCAAGAATCCTACAGAAAAAAACACAGTAGCATTACTCAACAGAACTTGCCGTGATGACGGGAATAATCTGTATCTGCATGGCCCGAGAAGGTACCATTAGCCACGTGTGGTTACCAGTACTGAGAATGTGGCTGGGACAAGTAAGGAATGGAATGATTAATTTTACTTATTGCTGATTAATTTAAATAGCCACATGTGAGCAGCTTCATGGACAGTGGAAGTAAAGAGTTATCACTTGGCTCTACACTTGAATACAGGGGAGCTTCCTGGTGGCTCGGACAGCAAAAAACCCACCTGCAACGAAGGAGACCTGGATTCAATCTCTGGTTTGGGAAGATTTCCTGGAGAAGAGAATAGCAACCCACTCCAGCATTCTTGCCTGGAGAATCCCCATGGACGGAGGAGCCTGGCAGGGCTACAGTCCATGGGGTCGCAAACAGTCGGACACAACTGAACCACTAAGCACACTGCTACATAACAAATGAGCCCCAAACTGAGCAGTCTAAAGCCATCCCATTCATGGTCTCACACAGGTCAGATTCCCTTAGCACTTGTACAAACAGCTGCGGGCTTGACTGGGACTAAGGATCTGCTTCCAGGATGCTCCTCACATGGCTGCTGGCAGGAGACCTCAGTTCCTCACCGCAGAGACCTGTCTAGGTGGACCCCTGAGTGTCCTTATAACATGGCAGATGGCTTTCTTGGAGCAAGCGATCCAAGAGAGAAAGCAACGAGGAAGCTTCAGGGCCTTCTGTGCTCGGAAGTCACACCCTGTCACTTCCCCCACATCTAGTATTTAAAAGCAAGTCACTAAATGCAGCCCACGCTTAAGGGGAGAGGTCAAATTCTCTCTTACTTTCCTCAGTGTGATTCCTGTGTCTTGCGTTTTTCAGTTTGCTACTGTGGTGCCTCATTCTGCTTCACTTTATGTCCCATCCAGCCTCTGACACCTCCGCCCATCCTCCCTCTGGGTCCATCAGCACTGGATGGATCTTCTCAGAGCAGCTGGCTTCTGGAAACCCTGAGACCCTTCTGAGAGGCAACTAGTGATGTGCTCAGACACGCTGAGAAGCAGAGGCAGAACCAGAAGCCTGTCCTCACAAACCCTCATCAGGGGCTCTCTGCACCACCACATACTATCTGCCTCCCGACTCCAAGACCTACACATCAGGTCACCTCTCCCGGCCTTCAACTCTTCCTGAACTAGGACAGAGTTCCTGCCTGCCCCAGGAAAAACTCAAATATGGGATGCACCTTCACCTCTTCTCATTCTTCCCCAGCAATCCAACTGGTCCCTGAGTCTTGTCCATTCAATCTGGTAAAGATGTTTCAGTATCTATCCTAGCCATCCCCCATAGACAATACCCTAAATTCCAGCAGTTTTCTCTTTCACTTGGGCTTCTCCATCAAGTCGTCTGCCTCTAGCCTCACCCTAATGTATCTCTCACAATGGCAGCCAGAGATCTAATACACAGATTTGCCAGGCCACACCCTTGAAAGAAACTTCCATTGTTGTCTTTGATCAGTTGCTAAGTTATGTCTCTTCAGGACCCCATGGAATGCAGCATGCCAGGTTCCTCTCTTTGCAGTTTGCTCAAATTCATATCCAGTGAGTCAATGACACTATCTGTCTCATCACCTGCCGCCCCTTTCTCCTCCTGCCTTCGATCTTTCCCAGCACCAGGGTCTTTTCCAATGAGTCGGCTCTTCACATCAGCTCTTCACAAAGTACTGGAGCTTCAGCATCAATCCTTCCAATGAATATTCAGGACTGATTTCCTTTAGGATTGACTGGTTTGATGTCCTAGCATGGTTCCCCATAAACTCCCCTCACAAGAAGCAGAGTCAGGAAAGGCCTTGTAAACTGCCTCAGGGCCTTGGATTTTATCCTTCAGCTTATAAAAAGGAACTTGATATTTGACTATGTCCTCTCTACCAGATGCCTTATCTATGTTATTTCATTTAAACTCAAAGATCATGCAAAATCAGCACACTGTTCCTCTGCACATACTGTTCTTTCTAATTAGCCCTCTCATCGGTAAGCCTAGAAGCCATAGTAACCTAAGGCCTTTCCCGGACCACAAATCTCTCCACCAGATCCACAGTTCCCCCAGCTCCACCATCTCGTCTTGGCTAGACCCTCTTACAATTTGTTTACACGGCAATTACCCTAACCTGCTTGAAAAAAGGGATGTCACATTCATCTTTGCACCTTCGGCCCTAGCAAAGAACCTGCTTCAGAGCAGGTCCTCAGTGAAAGTTGATGACTGGTTGACTAAAAGGAGAGTCCATCATGGTATAGATATCCTAAGCATTAAAGCAATCAACAAATCTCTCTGAGGTATCATCACATCAATTAACTTATTTCCCCAAAAGCCAAAGGAGCAGTGCCCAGGGTTCTTAACACTCTTTGAATTGCTCAACACTTACTGTGATTTGAGGCAGAAGTGCTCAGACCAAGTGAACCTCTAAAAACATGTGGACTTCTCCCACACTCCCTCTACTCTTTGCACATACTTCTGCGATTCCAGAACAGGGCTTCCCAACAAAACACTTACGGAGAACCATCCATAAATGTGTTAAGGGATAGTATCAGCTAACTTGATTTAATACTATGTGTCAGATAGTGCCAAGGCCTTAATATGCATGAGTTCCCTTAATCTTGACAACCTCACCAGCAAAGTACTGTCCAACCTCAGTCCTATTAAATAGACACACAAACTGCGTCCCAGAGAAGACTAGAACAAAATTAAACAGGCACTGACTGGAGATATCAGGTACTTTGTATTTTGACGTGCTTTATTTCATTTATTTCTCTGTACAATTTAGCAATGAAGTCGTGTATTACATTTCCATTTTTAGGCAGGAAATCTTAAGGCTTGGAGAAATGGCACCATAACGCATCGCTTGTAGGGCTAGGAGCCAAATCCAGATCTTCAGACTCCTGGGCACCTTTTACAACGGAGATCTGGCCCTTCTGTGGCTGAGTCGGGACTGAAGTGGCCACTGTGCAAAGCGGGGCCACCACTGGGGACGCAGAGCCTGGGCTCACAGGACGAACGGAGTGACGCCGCCTCCCACCTGGCACATCTGCAACGTCTGTCTCCCCCAGCTGCACGTTCCGCTGCTTCTGGGGGCCTGCCAGTCTGTTCCAGCCAGGCCAAGGAGACCATCTTGCACGTTATCCGGGCGCCATCACCGCGGCTCAACTAACCCAACAGGCAGGAGGCGGCGAAGGGCTCGCTTGGATCGGTCCCCCTCCCTGCGCCCGGCCTCACGCCCGTACTGACGAGTGGGGAGCAGGTGTCACCCCCGCCCCCCAGCCCGGGGCCCGCTGGTGAGGCGCCGAGCCGCCACCCCGCCGCCGCCCCGGGAGGAGGGGGCGCCCCCGCCCCGCTCCCGCAAGCCCCGCCGGGCCGCCCCCGACTCCCGCGCCTTACCGATTCCGCTGCTCTTTGAAGAGCGCCGTCAGCGCGCGGAGAGCCTCCAGGTCCTGGATGGGTGCGGGCATCATGACGCCCGACAGCCTGCCGGGCGGCGGCCTGGGCGCCGCCATCTTGCCGCTCGCAGCTCGGGCCGAGCGGCCGACGACGAGGAGCCGGAGAAGGAGGGGCAGGAGGGCCGGCGGGAGGGAGCGCGGGCTGCTGCCTCCGCACGCCGCCGCCGCCGCCTCGGCGCCGCTGCAGCCCGCGGGCCCGGCCGGGAAAGCGCGAGACCAGGCGCCCAAGCCTCGCCTCAGGCCGGAGGACGCGACGGCGCGGCGAGGGGAGGGGGCGCGGGCGGAAGTCCCGCCTGCGGGGAGGGGGGCGCCGGCCGGAAGTTCGCCCTGTGGGGAGGGGGCGCGGGCGGAAGTTGTGTTTGCGGGGGTGGGGACGTCAGGAGGGCGGAGGGCCCCCAAGGAGAAGTCGGAGGGGTGGCCCCGGAATGGGGACACCCTGAGCGGGGCAATGGGGACGGAGAGGGTCTCGATGGGAACGGGTGTGGGGGACGAGGGTACCCTGAGGGGGAGATGCTGGCAGACGGGGGTCTCCGCAGGAGGGGATGTGAGGAAGGCTGGGGAGTCCTGCAGAGGCTCCCCTGGAGGAGAGAAGGCTGAAGACCTCGATCCTGCGGTCGGGAGGGTTGATCAGGGCTCACACCGACCCCCTGGGAGCTGGAGCAGTCTGTGTCCATCTTGCAAGTCTCAGTCCCTGGAAGCTCAGTTCCCAGTTCTTCAGTCAGTCAGTTCAGTCGCTTAGTCGTGTCCAACTCTTTGCGACCCCATGGACTGCAGCATGCCAGTCTTCTCTGTCCATCGCCAACTCCCAGAGTTTACTCAAACTCATGTCCATAGAGTCAGTGATGCCATCCAACCATCTCATCCTCTGTCGTCCCCTTCTCCTCCTGCCTTCAATCTTTCCCAGCATCAGGGTCTTTTCCAATGAGTCAGCTCTTTGTATCAGGTGGCCAAAGTATTGGAGCTTCAGCCTCAGCATCAGTCCTTCCGATGAATATTCAGGACTGATTTCCTTTAGGATGGACTGGTTGGATCTCCTTGCAGTCCAAGGGACTCTAAAGAGTCTTCAACAGTGCAGTTCAAAAGCATCAATTCTTCCCCACTCAGCTTTCTTTATTAATGGTCTTAGTGATCACTTACAGGTGGTGGCTCAGATGGTAAAGAATCTGCCTGCGATGCAGGAGACCGGGTTCGATGCCTGTGTTGGGAAAATCCCTGGAGAAGGGAATGGCTACCCACTCCCGTATTCTTGCTTGGAGAATTCTGTGGACAGAGGAGCCAAGTGGGTTACAGCCCATGGGAGCGCAAAGAGTCCAACATAACTGAGCAGCTAACACAGATGGACAATAACAGATCATTTACCAGGCCTGCTTGGGGTGAGAATACTGTTGTTTCAGCTCATTGGTGGTGGTTTAGTCCCTAAGTTTAGCCTTTGCAGCCCCACTGACTGTAGCCCACCAGGCCTCTCTGTCCATGGCATTTCCCAGGCAAGAATACTGGAGTGGGTTGCCAGTCCCATCTCCGGGAGATCTTCCCGACCCGGGCACAGAACCCACGTCTCCCGCACTGCAGGTGGACTCTTTACCACTGGGCCCCCAGGGACTCTGTTCCAGCTCATTAAGGGCTTTATATACGATTTGAAGTCAAGGAGCTTAATTCTACAGAGTTAGGCTAAGAATTGTGTTTTTCTAAAGGAAGTGAGATGAGATGGTTGGATGACATCATCAACTCAAAGGACGTGAGTTTGAGCAAACTCTGGGAAATAGTGACGGACAGGGAAGCCTGGTGTACTACAGTCCACGGGGTTGCAAAAAGCCGGACACGACTGAGTGACTGAAAAACAAAAAAGGGCAATGAGTATATTTTATAGGAATCAGACAAGGCTTCTGTAGGGGTGCTGGTAACTCACTCTTTTCACTGCATGAGATTCACTTCTTTGTCATATCATGTTTATGTACTTGGAACAGACATTGTTGCCAGACCCCATGCTAGGTACAAGACGAACTGTGATCTCTCAGCATCTGCATGGCATTGGGTCCAGGACACCCCCTTACCCCCGCAGACTCCAAAAACCACGGATGTTCAAGTCCCAGAGTCAGCCCTCCATATCCACAGATGCTGTGACTTGTGGAGACAGAGGGCCAACTGTGTAAAGATCCGTAAGAGATGATCCCAACCCTGAAGGGACTCACCGACTATGCAGAGAGAGAGGCAAACAGCATTGAATACAGCTGATTACTGCTGTAATAGAGGACTGGACAAATTGCTGTGAGGCCAATTAGAATATATAAATAATACTCTCTACATTTCGACTTGAAGTGTAGGGGTGTGTTTATGACACGTTTTTGATGTTCTTTGCTAAATAAAATTTAAAGGCCTGATAGACGCCACCAGAATATGCAGGAGAAATGAGACATGAACAAGCAAGTCAGCTGAGACTATAATTCAGCCCTATCCATTTAACTGACGATATATTCATGAATTCCACAAATATTTCTATGTACCTACTTTGTGCCAGGCATTATATCGCCTAGAGATGCTCAAGACCATCCAAAATGTTTAACAATCCTTAAACTAACAGGGCAGGATCTCCTAATTTTTTCCCGAGGAACAGGGAATAGTAAAATGTATTGTCACCAATCAAGATCTTACCCCTTAGTTTTCCATCCTCAATTGTAAAACAAAAGTAACTACTCTGATTCTTCTAGAAAACATGTCCCATAACATTCAAATTCATTACCTGTAATATTGCAGTATGAACATGACTGCTCTCTTTGCTTCTTCTCTTGTCTCCCTCCCTATAAGTCCTTTAAAAATGAGTCAACATTTCGTTTTGCTCAAAACCATCCAAAGGATTTCCATCTCACTCAGAGCAAGTGTCAAAGTTCTTCCAGTGGGAGTGTCCCTAAATAGGCTGCCTCCCTCACCGATTCTGATCACATCTACTAGTCTCTTCATCCTCCACTGAGCTTCAACTACCCTGCCCTCCTTGTCCTCCACCTGGGGAGGTATGCTCCTGCCTCAGGATTTTGCACATGCTGTGCCTGCTGCATGAAACACTTTCAATGCTTATCTAGCACATACTTGCCTGGTTTATTTCCGTCATCTGCTCCAAAGATCTCTGGATGAGTTTCCCTTGTCAGTCTTTAAAATCGTAGCATACCACCCAAATTCCTGATCCTCAGGAATTTTTCTTCATCGCCCTTAACACTTCCTATGTCACATCCTTTACTTGTTTATTTATTTGTTGTTACCATTTCGTTTACTCCCAAAATGCTTAAGCTACACAAGGACAGAGACCTTCCTTTTTTTTACTTTTATCTCTTCAGCCTCTAGAAAAGGACTAATTATGTGGTAACTGCTCAATAAACATCACTTAAATTAATGAGCAAAAATATTTTAAAATATATTTTCGAAAAGGAGAAAGAAAATAACACGCCTCCAGAAGTGGGCGAACAATCCGAACAGTACAAGAAAGAGGAAAGATGGAAGATAGGAAGAAAAAAATCATCAAAGGCCATGAAAAGAAAAACAGAGACAATAACAGGACAGGCTAGAAGTATAGGCGAGTATGAGAAACAAAAGGATGTGAAATTGGTCAAACCATGGAGTGTTACTGACTGCTTGGAACTGGCTAGAGGAGTTCAACCTTGGATGAACTGACAGAACTAAGTTACTACTTCACTTGGGCTAAATAGCATTTTTTTTAGCATTTTAAAAATGTTTTATAATGATGCCTTATGATGAACATGCTGCCATGTGGATGTACATGAATTAAACTTTAGGTGAAAATTTGTGGTATGTTCGTGTCTTGAGCCTGCAGCAGAAGAACTGGATCTGCCACAATTCAATAATCAAGAAATGAAAATAAATTTTAAAAAAGGAAAAAGAAATAAAGGAAAGGGACTTCCCTGGTGGTGCAGTGGTGGAGAATCGACCTTCCCCTGCAGGGTACGCGGATCTGATCCCTGGTCAGGAAACTCCATCCCCCACGCCGCAGCCAAGTGTTCACATCCTGCAACTAAAGGCCCTGTGTACCACAACTGAAGGCCTCACATGCTGCAACTAAGGCTCCGCGAAATAAAGAAATGTTTTGTTGTTTTTTTTTTTTAAAGAGAAAGAAAGCATATGCCAAATATCAGCTCCTCCTCCAAAACATGATGTTCAGTGGATGCTCAAGTCAGCCCATACCTCTCTTTGGCGCTAACTTTGGAGAATCCCCCTCGTGCTACACATGCGTTTATGTACTGTCCTTTGAATCTGAGATCCTCAAGGCAGGGACTTTAACTCCCTTATCCTGTTCAGGATCAAGTTCAAAGCCTTGTGCCTAGATTCAACGCTATAAATATTTGTGAAACTGAAAACTTTGAAGACCGAAGGAAAAAATAACAGAATAGTGTAATTGTTAAGAGCGGGGATCAGCAAACTGCAGCCTGCAAGCCAAATCTTTCCCACTATTTTCATAAATTTTATTGGAAATTGTCACACTCGTTCATTATACATATTGCCTGTGGCTTCTTTGACGCTGTAGTGACAGGGTTGAGTAGTTGTGGCAGAGACTGTATAGCCTACAAAGTCTAAAATATTAAAACAATTAAGGGATTTCCCTGGTGGTCCAATGATTAAGACTCTGAGCTCCCAGTGCAGGGGGCACAGGGTGCGTTCTGTGGTCAGGATCCCCTAAGAACCCACATGCTGTGCCATGTGGCCAAAAAAAGAGAAAAATTAACTGCTTGGCTGCTTGGTTTTCCATAGGAAAGGTTTGCTAACCTCTGGTAAAAAGCGTGAGCTCTAGATCATTAGGCAATCTTGGATGATGGGAATTGTGTCTTCATCTCTCAGCACCTAACTTTGGACAAATAACCACCTCTTAAAGCCTATGTTTTCATTTGTAAAATGGAATATTAATAACATCTACTTAATTTAGTGGTTTGGAGGATTCAACGAGATAGTCTGTGTCAACCCAGCGTCTGTCATATATTTAGCTCTAGAGCTAAAGAGCTTTAGGCTAAGTGAAGTAAGCCATTCACAAGAAAGACAAATACTGCACAATTCCATTTATATGAGGTGCTTAGAGTAGTCAAAAGTCATAGAGCAGAAAGTAGAATGTGGCAGCCAGGGGCTGAAGGAGGAAAGAATGAGGATTTTTCTTTTTAATGCATGTAAAGTTTTCAACTTCAAGGTGAAAAGAATTGTGGAGATGGATGCTGGTGATTATTACACACTAGCATTTAATATCATTGAAACGTACACTTAATATGGTTCAGATAGCCAATTTTAGGATATGTGTATTTTATGCCATGGTTTTCAGGTAAAATATAAGTAAGAGAACTCCTCTCCAACAAAACTGCACCATGGGAAATGCTAAGGAAGCTTCTTTGGGCTGAGGGAAAGGCTACAAACAGAAATGCAAATCCTGACAAGATGGAAGAGAGTTGGAAATGGTAAATACCTGGGTAAATGCAGACAGCCGTTTTCTTCTATTTGCTCTTTTCCTCTTAATTGTTTTATAAACTGGTTTATAATAAAAATTAGACCATGTTCTTGTGAGGTTATAAATGAAGTGTAACAGCAATAATAGAAGAGAGAAGATAATGACCTACGAGGTCATTGTGTAATAGATTCCTTGCAGCAACTACTTCAAAAATGCGAAGAATCATAGATAAGATGCCAACAGAAAAACTGAAATGGAATTCCTAAAAACATTCCAGGAACTTCCCTGGCGTTCCTGCGGTTAGGCTGCCTTCCGGTGCTCGGGGTGCCGGTTCGGTCCCTGGTGGGAGCTAAGATCCCCCACCTGTGGTTGTTTGGCACTAAGTTATAGCGAACTCTTCCGCAACCCCAGACTGTAGCCCGCCAGGAGCCTCTGTCCATGGGATCGCCCAGGCAAGAATACTGCAGTGGGTTGCCAGTTCCTTCTCAAGAGGATCTTCTTAACTCAGAGATCGAGCCCAAGTCTCCTGCACTGCAAGCAGAGTCTACCATCTAAGCCACTAGGGAAACAGGATAAGGTTAAAGCAGCATTTAAAAGGAAACATAATTTTAAATGCATAGATTGGAAAAGTAGAAAGAGCTCAAACACATTATCTAAGCTTTAACCTTGCATATATGTGTACTAAGTCACTTCAGTCGTGTCTGACTCTTTGCGACCCCATAGACTGTAGCCCCCCCAGGCTCCTTTGTCCACAGGATTCTCCAGGCAGGAATACTGGAGTGGGTTGCCATGCCCTCCTCCAGGGGATCTTCCTGACCCAGGTGGGTTCTTTACCACTAATGCCACCTGGGAAGCCCAAGCTTTCACCTTAAGATACTAGAAAAAGGAGAGCAAATTAAACCCAAAGCAAGCCAAAGGACGGAAATAGTGAAGATAAGGGGGAAATCATTGAAATAATGAAGAAAATAATTGGAACTTTAGTGAAAGCAAAAGCTAGCTCTTTGAAAAAGGTAATAAAATCAAGAGACTCATAGTTGGGCTAATTTCTTAAGAGGAAGATACAAATTTCCAGTATCAGGAGTAAAAGAGAAGACATTACCACAGAATCTAGAGACATTTAAAGAATAATACGGGTACGTTATGGACAACTTTATGGTGATAAATATGACAATCTACGTGAAGCAGACAGATTCTTTGAAAAACAGAAATTGCCAAAACTCACCCAAGGAAAAATATAAAGCTTGAACAGCCTGCTATCAATTAAATAAATGGAATTTGTAAATAAAAACCTTCCCATAAAGAAACTCCAGAGTGACATGGCTTCGGTGGTAAATATTACCACGCATTTAAGAAAGAAATAATATCCATTCAACACAAACTATTTCAGAAAAAAAAGAGGTAACGTCTCTCAACTTATTTTATAAATCTAGCTAGTATTATCCTGATTCTAAAAGCAAGCAAAGACCTCATAAGAAAAAAAAAAAAGAACTATAGAAATATCTCTCATAACCATAGACCCAAAAATTCTTAACTAAATATTAACAAATCAAGCTATATATTAAAAATGACAATATATCAGGACCAAGTGAGGCCATATTCTGGGAATGTAAAATTAGGTTAACATCCCAAACTCAATCAATATATTTCACCATGTTAGTAGATTAAAGAGAAAAGGCATATTATCATTTAAATAGATGCAGGTAAAAGCATTTTATATAATTCAAGAGGCTTTCTTGGCAAAAACTCCCAGAAAGGTAAAAACAGAAGGGAATTTTCAAAACCTGTTTAAGAGCGTATACAAAAAACTTATACGCGACATCAGATTCAGTGGTGAAAGACTGTGCTTAACAAGGTAAGGATTCATGCTCTTACTATGTCTATTTAACATTTACTGGAAGTCCTAGTCAAGACTAGAAAGAGAAATGGAAGATATATAAATTAGGAAAGATGAAAAAATGTCCTTTTTGCAGACCGCTTAATCATGTTTGTAAAAATCCCTAATGAATCTATAAAAACTCTACTGGAACTAGTAAGGGAGTGTAGCAGGGTTATATATGAAAATCAATTGTGTTTTTATATACTAGGGATGAACAATTACAAATTCAATTTAATGAGCAACTTCACTTACGATGACATCAAAAATACCTAGGAATAGGGACTTCCCTGGCAGTTCAGCGGTTTAGATGCTATGCTTTCAGTGTAGGTGGTATGAGTTCAATCCCTGGTTAGGGAACTAAGATCCCACATGTCATATGGCCAAAAAAAGAAAAAACCTAGGAATAAATTTAAATGAAAGATATTTAAAACCTGTACAATGAAAACTATAAAACATTACAAAGAGAAATTGAAAAAGACCTAAATAAATGAAAATATATACCATGTTCATAGATTGAAAGACTTAATATTATTAAGATGTCAGTCCTCCTCAAATTGATCTACAGAGTCATGCAGTTCCAATGAAAATTCTAACAGTCTTTGTGATAAGACATTGACATTTAAAAATCTGTATGAAAGGACAAAGAACCTGAGATAACCAAAACAATTTTGAAAAATAAGAACAAAATTGAAGGCTGCAAGCTCTGTGATTTCAAGACTTTCTCTAAAGCTACAGTCATCAAGACAGTATGGAACTGACCCTAGATGGATGGAGCAGAATAGAGAACCCAGAAATAAACCCACACTTCAACAGTCAGTTCTTTTTTGGCAAAAGCACCAACGTAATTCAAAGGAGAAGTCAATGAAATACCACTATGCATCCATTAGAAAGGCTAAAAGGTAGGAAGACAGTAACAGTGTTATTGGTGATGCAGAGAAACTGGTGGGACTGGAAGCTGTATGGCCGCTTTGCAAAGCAGTACGACAGTATCTTTAAAATGTACGCGTGCAACATGACCCAGCATTTCCTTATACACAAAGTACATGTACATACTTTTCTACACAGAGACGTATATAAAAATGCTCTTAGCAACATTATTCGTAATAGCCTCAAGCAGGAAGTGACCCAAATGTCCATCATCTGGTGAATGGGTAGACAAATGATGGTTCGATTCAGTCCAGTTCAGTCGCTCCGTCGTGCCGACTCTTCGCGACCCCATGAATCACAGCACGCCAGGCCTCCCTGTCCATCACCAGTTCCCGGAGCTTGCTCAGACTCACGTCCATCGAGTTAGTGAAGCCATCCAGCCATCTCATCCTCTGTCGCCCCCTTCTCCTCCTGCCTTCAATCTTTCCCAGCATCAGGGTCTTTTCCAATGAGTCAGCTCTTCACATCAGGTGGCCAAAGTATTGGAGCTTCAGCTTCAGCATCAGTCCTTCCAATGAATATTCAGGACTGATCTCCTTTAGAATGGACTGGTTGGATCTCCTTGCAGTCCAACGGACTCTCAAGAATCTTCTCCAACACCACAGTTCAAAAGCATCGATTCTTCAGCACTCAGCTTTCTTTATAGTCCAACTCTCACATCCATACATGACTACTGGAAAAACCATAGCTTTGACTAGATGGATCTTTGTTAGCAAAGTAATGTCTCTGCTTTTTAATATGCTTTCTAGGTTGGTCATAGCTTTTCTTCCAAGACGCAAGCGTCTTTTAATTTCATGGCTGCAGTCACCATCTGCAGTGATTTTAGAGCCCAAGAAAATAAACTCTGTCACTCTTTCCATTGTTTCTCCATATATTTGCCATGGAGTGATGGGACCAGATGCCATGATCTTAGCTTTGTGAATGTTGAGTTCAGATGGTGGTATTTCCACAGAATGAAATGCTGCTCAGCAATAAAAAGGAACAAAATATTAATGCATGCAATGACATGGATCATTACATCATGCTAAGTGAAAATATCAACCACGAGACTACTGTATAATTTCGAAATTATGGAAAAGGCAGAACTTACAGTGGCAGAAAGAAGTCGCATGTAGGGGTGAGGCAGGATGATATGGAGGGCTGCGAGGAAGCATTTTAGGGTAAAGGAACTGACCTGTATCATGATGGTGCAGGTGGCTACCGATGGCACACAATAACCAAAACTGTTTAAACTATGTACTTTAAAAAAGGTGAATTTGTATATAATAATAGCTAGTGAAAAAATTCAACAACAAGAAAATCATGACAGGCCATCATAGATAAGTAGCACAGACCTGCCCTCGTGCTTATAAAGAACTAGAAAACTGGACAAAACATATGGAAAGACCCTTTTTAGACCCTGAACAATAGGCACGTAGCACTGGGATCCCCAAGAGAACCCAAGTACGTGAGGGCGTCTTTGTGATCACCCAGCGTTCTGCAAGGACTCACTCTCCATGTGGCCGTGCAGAAAGCGGGGGACTCTGGACAACAAGTTCATCTCACCGAATTAAGAAGACGGAGATCACAGGTTGCAGACCAGAGTGGCTGGAATTCGCAGAGGTGGGAACCCTGCAGAGGACAAAGCAGATAGGAATCTGCTCGGGTTTCGGACTATTAAACTGTGCGCGCACAAGGCAAGAGTTTGTGAAGCAAGACCAAGAACAGCTCTGAGGAGCTGTGACGCCCCAGGCCCCAGCACTCACACAGCAAGGAAGGTGTTCAGGTTGGCCAGTCAGGTCAGAGAGAGAAATAAGCACACAGATGAACCTCAAACACATTTCATGTGCGTGCGTGCGTGCCCAGGCGTGTCCGACTCTTTGCAACCCCATGGACAGTATCCAGGAAGGCTCCTCTGTCCATGGGATTTCCCAGGCGAGAATATTGGAGTGGGTTGCCACTTCGAACTCCCAAGGGATCGTCCCGACCCAGGGATTGAACCCACATCTCCTGCCGTCCCTGCATTTTTGGAGGATTCCTTGCCACTGAGCCCCCAGGGAAGCCCAGCAAAAGACATTATGATAAGTGAAAGAAATCAGACAAAAGAGACACCATATGGTGTGATCACATTTGTATGAAATTTCTAGAAAAAGCAAACACTGTAGAGACAGAAAGTAGAGACGGGGATAGGAACCCAGATGGACCTAGCATGGACAGGAGGGAAACCTGGGGGTATGATGGAAGCGCTCTAAGACTGCAATATTGGGATGACACAATTGAAAATTTTACCAAAACTCATCAAACTGATCAATTTTTAAAACTCCTGGCCCTGTTTGGAAAAAGCATCTTAGAAGCTTGTTTGGAAATCAGCGATTTTTAGAAGACGGCTGTTCTCCTCTATCAGTCCTGGACTCCAGCTGCAACCTTCCAGCCCCCAGCCAGCCCCACCCGCTTCAGACTGGCCCCCACAATCCGAGTTGGCTCTGGCCAGTCTCTTCTGTTTACTGTTTGTTCTGAATTCAGTGAGTTTCGTATACTGACAGACTCTCTCTCGATCTGTCTCAAGTGTGAGGTCAAGGGGAGATTCCGTCAGCCACTAAGGAGCTATGTTCAGTCCTGAATGGCAAGTTCTTCCTCCAGTTCCAGGGCTTGTTCTTACACTTGTGTTCCTAAGGGTATCGTTACACCACCCCTAGACTGTCCAGTTGGTGGATTTATTGTCCAGTGGTGAATACATTGCACCCTTAGAGCTGTTTATCCATTTTATTTTTATTTCAAAAGTCCGAACGTGTGGCAAGCATATACTTGAACTCTTGGTCTTCAAGAACTCTTTAAATGTTAATAGAATAGTACACCTGTTTTAAAAAAGCTTCTGGCATGCTACCAGGCCTTGGTAGACATGGGACACCTAACTGTGACGTCAAGAGACCATGTGGCCAGTACTGCCCATTAAGAGCTGAATTCCATCAGACCTTCCAAGGGTGCAACAGCCATTGGCCGTTGGATGGAGGTGGCATACCTGGGGCTGAGGACCAGCCATGTCAGCAGGCGAAAGTAAGTAACCCAAACTCCTGGCCTTCCACTGTGGCCCTGGTCCATGTCCCTAAGCTCTCTTCACCGCTGGCCACCCCATGTGAGTCTTTTATGATCAGATGGAGAAGGGAAACAGCCAGCTCGGTTCACTGATGGGACTGCTCCGTGTAATATTCGTTTCTGTAACAAATGATTGCAAAGTTAGAGGCTCGAAACAACCCAAACTTAGTATCTTACTGCTCTGAGGTTCAGAAGACTGAACCAGATCTCACTGGGCTGAGATCGAGGTGCTGACAGGGACACACCTTCGTTCTTTCTGGAGACCCTGGAGGAGGATGCTTCCTGGTCTTTTCCAGTTTCAGAGTCCACCCACATTCTGGGGCTCGTGAGCCCTTCCTCCACCATCAGAGCCAGCCACACAGCTGCAGGTCTGAGCCCTTCACACACGGCTGCCGTCTCTGATTCTTGCTTCCATCATCACATCTCCTCTTCTGACTCTTGCAATAACAACCCTGCCTCCCTCTTTGTGATGACACTGGGCCCACTCAGATAACTCACGGTAATCCCCCATCTCAAGATCAACTGATTAGCAACCTTCCACCTGTATCCTCCATACCCTCTTCCACATAATTTAGCATACTCTCACTGGAAAAGACCCTGATGCTGGGAAAGATTGAAGGCGGGAGGAGGAGGGGACGACAGAGGATGAGATGGTTGGATGGCATCACCGACTCGATGGACATGAATTTGAGCAAGCTCCGGGAGATGGTGAAGGACAGGGAAGCCTGGCGTGCTGCAGTCCATGGGGTCACAAAGAGTCGGACACGACTGAGCGACTGAACAGCAACAAGAGGTTCCAGGGATTGGACGGGTCATCTTTGGGGACCATTATTCTGTCTACCATCCTTGGCATGTGGGTATGAGCCAAAAGCGGACTGTGGCCTCCCGGAGCCCCATCCAGGGGTGGCTTTGAAAGACACCAGTGAGTTGACATCTTAAGGGACAGAGTTTGGAGCATGGGCCTGGTCAACCATTTCATATGGCAAGAGCTTTGGTCCAAGGTTAGAGTATATAGAGACCGAAGCGTGGTGGCAAATAGCTTGCTGCTTGTTCAGAGTCCTGAAAGAAGAAATGTTAGAAAAGTGGGAACAAGGAGGTCTGAGAAGAAGATGTGTACAAACCTAGGAGAACAGGCACCAGGAGCAAAGGTTTTTGCCTGTTGATGCTCACCAGAGAGCACCCATACAGAAAAGGCACCAGACATCTAAGTGGACAGAATGACTTCAGCGCCAGCCTTTGTCACCAGCCACCCTGGGACTGACACGTGAATTCTCATGAGTTGATTGGCTCAGTGGCAGAGATTGGGGCCATCCACGCACGGGCCCAGCAGCATGGGCAGCCCCCCACTAAAGCCGGTGTACCCACTGCCTCTGTCAAATGTCCCCTTTTCTCCCTGCCCGCTTCCCTGCAGTTCTGCTGCCTTCATGCAGCTGTTAGTCCCGAGAGTTCTTCCCAATAGCTTCCTGCACCCAGACCTCCATACCCCCCTCCCTGGGGCTCCCAACCTGGGACAAGTTGCTCCACACCTGTTTGTTGGATGGACTTAAACTACCTGCCTCCATCATGGTCAGTGCCATCCTTCTCCCGACTGTGGAGAGAGACGGCTGAGGCCCCCATCCAAAGCTGGTGATCCAAACACGTAAGGACCCAGTTCTTTCCTAGATGATTGACTGACCCTGGAAATGCCTCCACTACCTTGCCACCTACTGTTGCTCACTGTTCAGTCACAACATCGTGTCTGACTCTTCACGACCCCATAGACTGCAGCACGCCGGGCCTCCCTGTCCATCGCCTGGACTGCAGCACGCCAGGCCTCCGGGTCCATCGCCAACTCCCGGAGTTTACCCAAACTCATGTCCATCGAGTTGGTAATGCCATCCAACCATCTCATCCTCTGTTGTCCCTTTCTCCTTCTGCCTTCAATCTTTCCCAGCATCTGGGTCCTTTCCAAGTAGTCAGTGTTTTGCATCAGGTGGCCAAAGTATTGGAGCTTCAGCTTCAGCATCAGTCCTTCCAGTCAATATTCAGGGTTGATTTCCTTTAGGGTGGACTGGTTTGATCTGGCTCCCACCCGTGGGCCTCAGTAATTCAGCCACTGAGCTCATCACGTCCCCAGAGACAGCTGCTCCCAGGGCAGATGACCCTGTTTTGCCAAGAACAGGATCCAGAGTGCACACCCCGGAACAGGTGGAGGTGTGTCTTCCAGGCGAGTGGGTGGTGAGTGAGGCTGACAGGACACCTGGCCTCCTGGGCCCCGCTGTCTACCTTATCTCAGCCAGTCTGCGCTGCGTTCTCATCCCTGAACTCTGCGACCGCCTTTGCTGGCCGTGACACAGTCTGCAGTTATTTGACACAGTCGTTCGTCTCCCTATGTACCGTCCGTGTGCTCCTCTGAAACACGAGCTTCATGAGGGTAGGAAGCTTGCCAGTCTTGTTTACTGTTTTACCTTTAGGATCTGGCATAGCGCTTGGCTCTGTGGATTAGGAGCATGCGTTTGAGGGAATCCCTGGCCGCCCAGTGGTTAGGACTCGGGGCTGTCACTGCCGGGGACCCAGGTTCCATCTCCGATCAGAGAACTGAGATCCTGGAAGCTGCACAGCACAGCCAGAAGGAAAAACAAAGCCCGCGTGTGAAGACAGCCTACTGTTACCACTTAACGGGCTCCGGAGCCCGAGGCCACTCACGGAGCTGCTGGTGCCTTGGCTGTGAAAGGAGAGTGGAGAAAGGTCGCTGTCAGGATAGACGAGATAACGTGGGGACAAAGCAGTTAGCACGGTGTGCCCGGGTAGTCAGCGCTGAGCGGCTGGTGCACGTCGAGCTCCTCTCTGTCCTTTGTGAACCGGGAGGCAGAGCCATCTGCTGTGGGCAGGTCTCGGAAGACAGGAATAGATGCCCAGGAGCGGGGGAGGTGGAGTCCTGCCGTGGGCAGCTGACTCCGGGTACCGTGGCCTCGTGGGCACCGAACATCCTTGTGTGGGATGTCCTCTGTCGGGGCAGAGGAGACAGGTGCTGGAGCAGATTCCTCCGCAAGTCTGGCCGGATGAGCAGGACGGAAGGACAGCGGGGCAAAGCAGTTGAGGGTTCTGGCGCCAGCACAGCCGTGACGATGCCCTGTGCGGTCTGGAGGCCTGGAGCCGGGAGCCGGGAGGCGCTGGTCCACGTGGGAAAGCCCGGGGCCTGGGGATCAGGGTGAGGTCAGCGGGGGGGTGTGGCGGGACGGAGGCGGGAGCGGCCGGGCCGCGTCGGAAGCTGCGGTCAGGGAGTGGGCTCCTTGAGTGATGACAGGGCCTGGGTGTGGGCGGCCGGAGGGGAGCGGAGGTGAAGGTCACCGGCCGGAGGGGGCGTGGTGGGCGGGGCGGCGCGGAGGGCCGGCCCCTCCCGCCGGCCTCCTGGGCTCCTGGACTCCCCCTCCTCCCTGGGGACCGGTTCCTGCGCCCTGCCCTCCTCCTCTCTACCTCCCCGCTGACCCCGGTCCTGTGAACAAGGTTTCACCACCCCTGACGGCCGAACGTTTCTCAAACAGAACTTACTTTCTTTACACCAAAGCCTTCCCTTTCTTCCACCCTATCATTGTCTTCCCCATCCCCCAGTTTTCCTGTCACTCATTCCCTCTCCTCTGCTGCTTTTGCTGCCACGGCCGTCTGGTCTATCGCAGGTCCTCGGTCATGATTTTGGCCATAAAGGGGTTTTAAGCTAAGCCCCTTCTTCCAATTTTCGGAGCTAAAACCCTACCCATGAGTTGGCAACACAAATCTGCAAAGTGAGAGATGAGAGAGGGGCTGAATCTCAGGTGGGCGGGGTACAGAGGAGGAAACAGGCAGGAAGGAGCCCCCAGACCGGATAGAAATAATAGGAGGTTGTCCTCAGACAGATGTGGGTTCTAAGTCAGTCTGTGCCAGCCACGGGGGAACCTCAGGAAAGCCACTTCTCTCAGCCTTAGTAAACGGAGGAAGGCGGTGCCTAACGGGAGATTGTCGTGTTCAGTGGCTAAATTGGGTCTGACTCTTCGCGACCCCATAGGATGCAGCACACCAGGCTTCCTTGTCCTTCACCATCTCCCGGAGCTTGCTCAAGCTCATGTCCATTGAGTTAGTGATGCCGTCCAACCGTCTCATCTTCTGTTGCCCGCTTTTCCTCTTGCCTTCAATCTTTGCCAGCATCAGGGTCTCTTCCAATGAGTCAGCTTTTCACATCAGGTGGCCAAAGTGTTAGAACTTCAGCATCAGTCCTTCCAATGAATATTTCAGGATTGATTTCCTTTAGGATTGACTGGTTTGATCTCCTTGCAGTCCAAGGGATTTTTAAGAGTCTTCTTTAGCACCACAGTTCGAAAGCATCAATTCTTCAGTGCTCAGCCTACTTTATGGTCCATCTTTCACATCCATACATGACTACTGGAAAAACTATAGCTTTGACTATAGGAACCTATGTCAGCAAAGTGATATCTCTGCTTTTTAATACACTGTCTAGGTTTGTTATAGCCTTTCTTCCAAAAAGCAAACGTCTTTTAATTTTGTGGCTGCAGTCACCATCCACGGTGGTTTTGGAGCCCAGGAAAATAAAATCTGTCACTGTTTTCACTTTTGGTAGCTCTTAACCAGGCACATAGTAGGCACCTGCTGTATGCTACTTCCCTTGTAGTAGAACTACTATAGCTGCAGCCTTATCCAGAGTCCACTGGATGGCAGACTAGACTGGGCCTGAGTTAAGCCCTGCTCCACCCCTGACGAGCCACCCAGCTGGCCTGTGAGTCTGTTTCCTCGTCTTCGAGGTGGGGTCACTAACATTTGCTCTGTACTCTGCACAGGCCCCTTGGGAGAACCACATACGACTATGTGGGTGAAGATACTTTGCAAGTGATGGTGTTCCATATTTTTTTTTTGCACAGATAAAGCAGTGAGTCTTTAATTGCTATAGTGGTACATCTTGTTAAACACTATCTTGTTTGGATACTTCCAATTTTTTAAATTAATGTTTACTGGAATATTGTCGATTTACAGTGCCGTGTTAAACATATGTAGAATCTTTTCCCACACACAGTGACAATATTTTGGTCTCAAATATGTAAGCAAACTATTGTCCCGGACTTCTTTCCTGATCCAGGGATTGAACCCACATATCTTATGTCTCTTGCATTGGTGGGCGGATTTCTTTACCCCTTGCACCACCTGGGGAGCTGTAACATGTACCCACCTTCAACATGGGTCCTTCAGTCTGGATCTGAGGAGAGGACTCTCTGAAAAATGCTATTTTATTCATAACACTCAGAACCTTCATAGTGGGACTTGCGGCAGTCCAGTGGTTAAGACTCTGCCTTCTAATGCAAGGGGCATGGGTTCGATCTCTGGTGGGGGAACTAAGATCCCACATACCATGGGGTGAAGCCAAAAATTAAAAAAAAAAAAAAAAAGAAGAAGAAGCTTTGAGCGGAGGCTGTGGATGTAGACTGATTGAGAGGGGAGTTTCGGCCAAGCAGCCTGTGCCCAGACCCCTGCATGCAGCACCCCCAGCTGCGTGCCCCACCATGTAACAAAACCTCCACGTGACTCGGCTCCCACAGCTGAAGGGTGATGGGTCAGTGGTGACAGCCCTGCCTCACTGGGCAACACCTAGCATTTAATGCCAGGGTGTGGGAGGCTTTAGAACAGTGTCTCACATAGTAGGTGCTCAATACACACGAGCTCTTACTATCAAGCCTTCTGCGAGTTCACCCCACGGTCTAAAAATGTCCACATGTCCCCCCATTGCATGGAGCCCCCGGTCATCTGCCCCCAAGGATGGGCACGCGAGCTCATGTCCTGGGCTGAGCAATCCCCCAAGCCTGACACTCAGCCGCAGAAGGGCCCCCCACCTTCCTCAGTGGCTCCCAACTTTGTTTTCTGTTGTTTTTATGCCACATACAAGCCCCCCACCACCACCTGCAGGACCACCCAGAAGAGAATGTGAAGTCGTTGACGGTTTGGCCATTTTTTAACCTAGGCTTCCGGGAGAGGAGACGTTCATACATCGTCTGGAAGGGACAGTGAGTCCCAGGGTGCAGAGGGAAGGGTTTAGAGCAGCTCTCAGGATTTATAGGAATCCCTGGTGACCCTTGGGCGGCCAGAAGACTTTGCTTCCTCCGTACGGGCACCCCTGGTTTCTGCCTCCATGCACAGCACATGCCTACCCCACCCCTGGAGGGTGCTCCCTGTCCCCTTGGTCCGCCTCCCCCACCACAGAGGTTTCCCAGCCAGCTCCTGGCCTCCCCAGATGTATCCTCTGCATGGACACATCTCCCTGTGTTCTTCATCGTTATGATTAGAACTGTTTTGGTTTCGAAGGTGTCTCCTTGTGTCCGTTTTCAATGTTTAAGATGCTTCTTTTCCTTCAACCCCAAATACCCCACATCCTACCATACGCTTTGTCCCATGATGTGGGGACCAGAAAGGTGCGAGATGTCCAGGGCTCACAGTCGAGAAGCTGAAACAGACCAAAGAGGCCCGCATTCACGGGGCAGACGATGGGAAGTGACAGAGGGACGAGCAGCGTGCCTGGAGCCGTGTGGGGCCAGACACGCTCATTCCTGGAGGGCTGCTCAGAAGCCCCTGGAGGCCAAGCTGGCCTCTCCTCTCTCAGGCACCCACAGAATTGTTTCCATGGGGACCGTCTATGCTGTGTTCACCCCAGGAGCCACACCACTGTGGGGTGAGCACCCTGGGGGGACAAACCCAAGGGAAGGGTCTGCGAGACGGGGAGGAAGTTGGGTGAGGAGGCAGAGGCAGGGAGAAGAGAAGGGATGCCGTTTAGCAGAAGAGCAAAAATACCTGCCACACAGAATCTTGGAATGTTTCTGCTGGAGGCAGAGAGGAGAAAAATGTCAAAGTCTGAAAAAAGTGGCTCGCTGCTTGGGGCACCAGTGAACGGGCATTTGAGACCATAGGATGACACCTAGTGGACAGCTGGGGAAGTGCACCCTGCTGAGGCCGCCGGCTGCCAGCGGGTCCAGGAGTGGGCCCAGGGGTGGGTTCAGGGGGGTCCCTAGTACTCAAGACTCTAAGGAAGGGGGCGGGAGAACCTGGGCCAGGTGCTCGCCCCGGAGAGCTCACCTGGCTCTGCTCTTGGAGGACGCCTGGAAAGAGCATGAGTGAGGACTCCGGCATCCAGTCCCTGCTCAGACCCCAGCTGGGAGCCCTCTTTCCTGCTGCCCCAGTGTTCTGGGACCCCCGTAGTCCGGCAGCCCCCAGCCCCGCCACACACACAGCCCCTGTCCCCGCTGTCCTGCCCACCCTCCATGTGCAACTGGGGTGGGCTTGGAGGAAGGGCAGACTCCTCAGGGCGCAAGCCCGCCTTTAGAGCTTCTCCAGTTGCCCCCAATGGACAACTAACTCGACGGTGGGTGGAAAGCAGCCACCTAAAGGAGATCAGTCCTGACTGTTCATGGGAAGGACCGACGCTGAAGCTGAAACTCCAATACTTTGGCCACCTGATGCAGAAAGCTGACTCATTTGAAAAGACGCTGGTGCTGGGAAAGACTGGAGGCGGGAGGAGAAGGGGAAGACAGAGGATGAGATGGTTGGATGGCATCACTGACTCAATGGACATGAGTTTGAGTAAACTCCGGGAGTTGGTGATGGACAGGGAGGCCTGGCGCGCTGCAGTCCATGGGGTTGCAAAGAGTCTGAGCGACTGGACTGACTGACTGAACTGTTGCCCCCAAAAGAAGACTGACTCGACGGCGTGTGGAAAGCAACCACACAGCGCTTGGCCCGCCCTGAGCGCTCCAAGGAAGATCTGTGGAGGAAAGAGCTCTGGATGTTGAGTTGGGATTCTAGCCCCAAATAAACATAAGTACTACAGGGATGGCAGCTGTACACTTCTTCTAGAAAGTTCTCCTTGTTCCTTAGTCAACATCGACCTCTCTACAATTCTGCCCCATTTGTTCTTATTCAGCCTTCCGAAGCGATTCAAAAATCTTTTTTTTTTTTCTTATGCAGTGTCCGCAAACAGCTTTCATATTCCCTGTCAACATTGTCATCTGGAGCTGAAATATGCCCGACTTCCTTCATTCTTCAGAGCACTGGTTCTCAACCGCAGAGGACTCTGCCCCTCACGCAGCGTTCTTCAGGGTCTGGAGACCTCTAGGTTGAAACACCTGGAGTGACCTCTAGTGGTCAGAGGCCAAGATGCTGTAACTGCTGCAGAGGAGGGGACCGTGCCCCCTGCCCCACCACACAATTACCCAGAGAGGCTTTTTTTTGGTATTTAATCTGAAATTCAAATTTAATTGAGCATACAGTTAAAAAAATGTTTTTTGGCTGTGTGGCATGTGGGATCTTAGTTCCCTGACCAAGGATCGAACCTGTGCCCCTTGCCTCAGCAGCATGGAGTCTTAACCACTGGGACCACCAGGCACGTCCTCAGCGATGCCTTAGTGCTGAGGTTGTGGAACCCTGCTTCGGAGTTCCGAGATGGCTCGACAACCTGGCCTCTTCAAAAAATACTCTCCATTTGTCATTGATGTTTCTACCATGATGTGGTTCAGAACTCCAGACGGGCTCCCACCAACCTGGGCACCCTGGGGTCCAGTCTACACACCGGACATGGCTCAGTGGAGTCTAGAAAGGCCATCAGCCTTCTTAGCAATCCTTGGCTCACGCGGTCAGTGGGTCTTTGGTCAGTGTTTCTAACAAAGAACTTACACAGTCAAACATGCCTACGATGAAATAAATACCACTAGAAAAAGTGGTGTTCTCTGCACACACAAAAATATTGGGTAAAATACGAACATTCCTATCAGGTGCCTTCAACGTTCAACGATTACTATTATCTAAATATGTCTTTTAAAACCGCTCCTCTTAACAAAGAAATGGCAAAGCCTGCAAAGCCCTCCAGAGCAGGCAGAACAAAGCAAAGATGCTTGTCAAGGGAAATATGAAAGGCGCTCCAAACCCCGCTAATTACATCTTGGAAGCGAAACTTTGTCCTATTGACATTCGGGATCATTTTTCACAAGCTCAGGTTACCCCCTTGAAGTTTTTTAGGAAGTTCCATGATATGGAGACATTGTTGAAAAATTGGCTGGATGGCTTCTGCTAAGCAATCAGATATAGAGATCAAATCCATTTCTGCCCACTTAGCTTTAGAGCAGTTCTGGTTATCTCTAGCAAAATGACTTTGCAACTTTAACTCCGACTTTTAAGAGGTCAGATGGTTTCCCTGCTGCCCTTTTGAGTGTGGTTTTTACAAAAAAATTTCTGAGGTAGCTTGGGGACTGAGCTCTGATGTCTGACATACCTGTATTCATAAATATCAGCATATTTTAGGAACAACAAATACCGTTTTTATCTTTATAAACTGGAAGCAGAGGAAATAGCATTGCTTTCTTCAGGCCCTTAGACCTTCCCTTCAATATGTAAAATTCAAAAGCAAATTGTGTGTTACTCTTGCTAGATCCTGAATTTTAAGTGTTTGACCCCTTAAACTATCATGAAAACTTAATGAAATTAAGCTTGCTGGACTCTGTGGAATGCTAATTTATGCACATCTGTTCACATGTTCACAGAGACAGTGATGGGGTGGATTTTTATGTGGGGTCAAGATTCTAAGTAGACCTCCTGTCCTCCTGTTTTTTTGCACTAGGCCTTCATTCCTGGGAACAGGAGTGTCTAGCAAATAGGAATATATTATAAATCACATTTTTAGTGAGAATGACAAAGCTTAGTAACCCTTGCCTTAGGGAACTGTCCAATTTGTCAGTTAAAATTCAGCCTTCTGATATAAAACGAGCCCGTTCATGTCGTGTGAGGGCTGAGTCCCTGCGGAAAGAATCTGTTGGGAGCGGTAGGGACACCGGGTGGAATGTAGGGACCCCCGCGGATAGCTTCCGCGGTCCAGCCCCCTGCCCCCTAGACACTCACCCATCTGGGCCTTTCTCAGGTCCCAAAGGGGCACAGTGGATGAACCTCTGAAAACGCGGGGCTCCCATCCAGGGGAGTTTTTGCTCTGAAAAATTAGAACACAGGTCAGGGTCTGTAACTGATATGAACAGGACAATGGAAATTCCAAATCTAAAAACAATAGCTCCCTGGATGGGAGGGGAGTTTGGGGGAGAATGGATACATGTACATGTATAACTGAGTCCTTTCGCTGTTCGCCTGAAACCACCACATTGTTAATCGGCAATACCCCAATACAAAATAAATTTTTAAAAAATAGCTGAAGTAAAGGTGCTTCGTTGACAGGAGAGGGTGAAAACAGACGCATTTCCACGCACAGTTGGGTCTAGACTAGACACGCCTTGCTGGGGAAGGGGGAAGGACTGGATTTTGACTTTGGACCGTATCCTTTGATGACCCTGCGGTGGCTGATGCCACGGACAGATTCAGCGAGGGGCCTAGTGGCGGCCGTGAATGGGGACTTCATTCCTGTTGATGACCTGACTACAAACGCTTTGCTCCCTCATGTGGGCTCCACACCCAAACCCAGAGCAAGTCCTGTCCCATCAGGCCTGTGCTCCCAAGGCCTGGCAGCTTTCAGCCAACCCGGCCTCCGCTGGGTCCGGTACCAGCCCCGGGCCAAGGCCTGGGGTGCCACCTGCCGACCACCCGCCTTAGGGTCGGTCACTTGCCGGGCTGGCTGAAACCTACCTTCTCGGGCCCCATCCCGGCCCTCCTGCGCCTGGCTCTCCATCATCTCTGAGATTTGGCCGCTTGCTAAATTGAGACCGACAGGGCAAGCGTTGGTGGACAGTCCAGTCTGCCTTTCTGTGCTTGTCCAAGGGTGGACATCCAACCCAGCCGTGCTTCACACCATGGGGAACCACCCAAATTTAGGAAACAGATTAGAGTCTGTAACCGAACAAGACAATGGAAATTCGGAGTCTGGAACGCCGCCTGGGCCAAGGTCCTGCCCCATCCCTGCCACGCTCCCAAGGAGCTTCACACACCCCCTGTGTGCCCGTCTCCTCCACCTCCTGCTGCTGAGGGCTCCCGGGGTCAGCCTGGTTAAACGCCACCGGTGGGCAGCACCAGGTCATGGCTGGGCCCGGACGCTCCAGCCCGAGTTGAGGCTTGTGCTGGTTGGACCCGGGATCCTGGGGCCTGGTCCTCACCCGGTGCCCGGCACAGCGGTGCTTCTCCACGCATCTTTATAGGACGTGTGACTGCCTCTAATTCAAATTGCTTGGCCTCCTGGGGAGGCAGATGGCTGGGCCTTCGGTGAGCTTTGCTGGGAGCACCAGGGAGGGGAGCAGGGGGCGCTTCAGGAGTTCGGTCCTGGACCCATCAGGCTGCTTCCTGGCTGCGCAGCTTCGGCAATGACGGTTGGCCTCTGAAACTCAGCTGCTTTATCTACGGACCCGGGAGATGGAACGCCTCTGCCTCTTCTTGGGGCTGAAAGGGTTCTGACCATGCAGGGCCAGTGCTGGGGCGGTGGGCGTGACCCCCTTGTCCTCCCACACTCCCCTTGAGCAGGGGAGGGTGGCCACTGCTCTAGTGCTCACCCCCCGCTCTTGGTTGCCCTCAAAGCCGAGGGTGGCTGCCACGCATGCAGAGTGCCCAGGGGACCCCACAGGCCACCTGCCGTCCCCTCTCTGGGACACCCCCAGCTTCAGGACCCCCTGCCCCATGTTCCTCAGAACTGGAGCCAGCAAACTCAGGAGGACATTTGGGCACTACTTTCAACCAGCACTCCAAGCCCCCTTCCCCTGGGACACAGGGACTCTTCCCCAAGCCCCCTACCCTGCCACCGAGGCCCCCGGGACCTGCCCCCACCAAGGCCGACCATTAGCGTGGGACAGGCCCTCCGCAGCCCAACTACGACCTCCTGAACGGGGGCTGCCAGGCCTGTGAGTCTGTATCACTGACTGACCTGAATGGCCGGGCACCGCTGCCCTGAGCCCCTGGGGTTCAAGAGGGGTTAGAGTGTGGCTTTGCTTTCAGAGGCCTTAGGGTCTGACAGGAAGCTTCATCCCCCCTTGTCAAGCCCCCCAATGACACCACACCTCCCTGGGATTGCTCCCTGGCTTCCTGAGCCTCTGCAAACTTTTCTTCATTCTTCAAGACCCACCTCAAAAGCCACCTCCTCCAGGAAGCCTCCCCTGGTTCCCCCACCACACCTCGTTCCCAGGCACGTCTGGCTCACATGTGCCCAGGGCTGTGACTTTTCCCGTCTCGCTTCACAACAGCGAGGAGTATTAATTTGACTGATAAACACTCGTTCTGCTCCTGGCTGATGATTCACTGTCCTCACCTTGGCTGTCCAGACTAGGCTCCCAGAGCCCAGGAACTGCACTGGGAGCTTCCCTCCAACCTGCTGGAAGGCACACGATGTCTTCTCCTTGGTCTAAAGGGAAGGGGTGGATGGGGGCGTCTGAAGTGCCTCTGCATTTAATGTTCCATGGAGGCTCTGCAGGTGTCCAGTACCCAGAGCAGGGTCCGGAGGTGGACTGGTGCCAGCCCAGCCCAGATTCTCTGGGCTCCGGCTCCCCTCGCTGTGGTAAGGCTGGCAACACGCACAAAACCTCCAGGCAACACTAACAACCACCATCGGAGGTAAGGGCTGTGACCGACCTGGTCTTATGGAGGAGAACACCATGGCACAGAGAGGGTAAGCAACTTGCCCAGGCGCCCCCACACATGGGCGTGCTCTTGGCGAGCACCCCAGGCGCAGCCCTGCGGTAACGGGCCCGGTCCTCTCACGCTCGCTGGTGGCAATGATTACAGGCATCTGTCTTCCTGAGAGAACACGGGCACACGGGTGAAGGCGGTGGTTTCCTCTGAAGGTGGTCTGGGGAGGAGGGCCAGAGGCAAAGCCCAGCTGGGTGGGTTCACCTCTTGCTCACCTCCACCGGGACCCCCCAGGCCTGGTGGGCACCTGAAGAGAAAATGCTGACTCACTTGGTGGGCAGAAATAATAGGAAAGAGTGAGAAGCCAGGACACTCCCTCGTGTTGCAACCGCAGCCTCCCAGGGGCGTTCTGGCCTTGCCTGGCCACCAGCCCCACATTCCCCCCGGGTTTGCACCAAGGCACAGAGGCCATTCCGTCCCTACAGCCGGGGCCCCTCACCGCCTCCTGCCAGCACCCCTGCCCTGCCACGGAGTCTGGCCACCGCAAATGTCCCCGTGAAAACGGACATAATCGCGGGGCAAACAGCGCGCCTTTGGCTCTGCTCAATCTGTTTGTCAAGCCAGCCAGCGCTTTGTGTTCAAGTCAGACTATCCTTAATGCGTTTTCCATTCTCTACAAAACCCACAGCCGCCAATTAAAAGGAAAAAAAACCCACGAAGCACACTTCTCTTGCCTGGTTTCTCATTCTCTTTGATCCATTAAAATCCGACAGCGAGTCCTCCTTCGACTCAAGAGTGAGGCCAAGAGGGAATAATTATCCATAAAGTGGCCATCCGAGTGTTTGCCTTGCGATGAAAGAAAACTTTTGAGAACTTGGGATAAAGACGGAATAAGTCTCTCCAGCCTCCATCAATAATAATATTAATGAATTAATGATTTACTCGAGTGCTATATGTCTATTTGCTTTGCTGTTCATAAGCCTACATCGTTTCCTTAGAAACCTTGACATCAGCCCAAACTTCATCTCTCTGAGAACTAAAGGCTCCTCTCAAGGAGAGGCACACAGCTTCTTTTGCTTTTTTCAATGTTTGCAAAGGGGGAAATGATGAATTGATTTATTCTAAAGGAGCCATTTTTCTTCTTTCCTTTCCTTCCCATTACCATTGAAATCTGACATTTGAAACACCTACTGTATCAACATCTAATTCCACCACCTTCCTTCCCAACAAAGCCTTCAGTCTTAACCAAATAACATGGCTTTCACCAACGTATGCCGTTTATTTAGATATGTGTATGTGCGCACACACGCACCCACACACATACGCATGCATATACGCCGTCCACCTCTCGCTGACAAATAAAAATGTCGGTTTGTTTTCTTTGTTGACTTTCAACAAAGATTTACTCATTTCGTTGCTTGTATTCAGCACCATCAGGACTTAATAAGTGCTCTCAAAGTCTTGGTGGATGAACGTGGAAGGTTCTGGATTTGCCGAGTAAAAAGCCCATGTATCCACACTAGCTCAAAAGGCAGCAAGTCAGATCGCCTTGGTGCAAATGTATGTAAAGGAATCTGGTCAGACAGAGGGATACAGATGGCTAAGAACCGAGTGAATATAGATTCAGTTTCACACCCAACTCAATAACATTTTTTTCCACTGCTGCTGAGAATATACTTAAAAGAAGAGTTTGTAATTTTCCTTTTGAAGAATGAGTTATACAAGAAATGGCAGAGATGGGAGGGGAAGTCTGCTTGCTGGGGAAAAGCTAAAGGGAAAAATTGACATTTTCCAACAAGCATAAACCTGGGAGGTCAAGACAGCCTCCCCTCATATCAGTGGATGTCTTTGTAATTTTATAGGTTTCTCCTGTTGTGCAGTAGCTGCTTTATCTTGGGTTTGAGGAGCGCAGGTTATGGTTGAGGTGAGACTCAGCAGTACGGGTGACCCAAGCAGGGGGTGCTTGCCTAACCTTCAATCAAATGAGGGTGTCCTAGGGGATGACCTTGGGTGGCCTTTGCTCTAGTTGGCTGGACTGGATGCTGTAATAGCCAAGGGGCAGAGTTCATTTGGCTTGAAAGGGTTGGAAAGGCATTACCTGGACATCGGTTGAGCAAGGTCTAGGCAGGTGCACCGGTGGAGGGAGAAGACATTATTTTATGGCAAATTTCAGACTCCAAAACTATCACTTCCCTTCCTGCATTAGCAAAACCCCCCAGGAGCAACCAGCCCGTGTTAACCCCTTCTGCCCACCAGCCCGTCTGCTCCTCGCCTGATGGCTGCAAGTGCCAATGAGATTTCACTTCTTGACTATGCAGTGGTCAGTTAGTCTGAGTGTTTAGAATGTAAACTTAGGCTGAGTGGCTCCAACCCTCATGATACCAGATTTAATATTGTTAGAGTCACAGTGGAGAAATGAAAGCTGACTTTGCAATGACCCATTTTATTGACAACCAAGTGTCCTGTTTTTTTTCTGAAATGAACTGGGCATTTGAAGTTTTAGTCTGGGAATGCTAGAACCTTCCAAATGGAATCCAGTTGGCCTGGGGCCCAAGCCATGAGAAATCACTAGAACTTTCCACTGTTTTTATCAAACATGGCCCTTACTCATCTGCCTCTTGACTCTGGTTTAGAGGGAGTGAGGCCAGCTTGCTTGAATGTTAGAAAGGGAACCTAAGACTAACCTGTTTGGTCTCTGGCCAGCTCAGGTTTTCCAGTAAAAATGTGACCAACACTTTTCATAAACCGTTCTCATATCAGGGCAGCCTTCCTGAAGTGAGGTGCCCAGCAAGTGAGTGGTGGGTGATCACTGGCTATGGTTACACAGAGGCAAGGAGGGCTGGAATATCACCATCGACTCTTACCAAACATGACCCAGCCCTCTGCACTGGATCTGCACCCGTCGGACCTGCAGCCAAGACGTCCAGAAGTAAGGCCTTGGAAGGTTCTGAAAGCTCCTGCGGGTGGCTCCTGTCTCAGCTTCTAACTAGACCTTGTGATCCTGCACAATTTTCCTCTCACTCTGCACCATCTCTGAACTGGCTGGGCTAACTCAGCCACACTCCAAAGGGCATCAAAACCAGCTGCTTACAATCACTCGATCAAGGGAATGTTCCTAGCTCCGCTGCTGTTCATCCAACTGGGTTAAATTCACGCAGAGAGGGGGATCATCAGCATTTCTATCCAGATACAGTGACACGAGGGCATCTCTGGTGGCTCAGCAGTAAAGAATCCACCTGCAATGCAGGAGTAGCAGGAGACGCGGGTTTGATCCCTGGGTGGGGAAGATCCCCTGGAGGAGGGCATGGAAACCCACTCCAGTATTCTTGCCTGGAGAATCCCATGGACAGAGGAGCCTCATGGGCTACAGTCCACGGGGTCGCACAGAGTTGGACACGACTGAAGTGACTAAACACGCGTGTTTGCATAGTAACATGTGACAAGGGGGTCCCTGAAATTGTCGCTTGCACTGTCCTCGGCGCTACGGGGGCCCAGCTCCAGAATGAAAGCAGTGTCCCTGCAACTAGAGAAAGTCGGCATGCAGCAACAGAGACCCAGCGAGGCCCCAAATCAACAAATAAATAAACAAGAAAAAACCCAGCGCAGTGGAAGGCCGACTTGGAGACCTCCGTCCAGCCCTCTGCCACTGTGTGAGTTCCACTGTCCTTTCCTGGTGCTTTTCCTTGGGGAATCTTGTCCTTTTTTCTTAAAGACCCAGTTATGCAAACTTCAGATGCTGGAGGAAAAAAAAAGAGATCCAATGTAAACAAAGCAGGTGGTTTTAGAATATAGTGTCTTGATTAAACTCCGTCTGTGAACGGATATTTTTAAAAGTACCGAGAAGCCCTAGAGCAGAGGGTGGGATTCCCTGGTAGCTCAGCTGGTAAAGAATTTGCCAGCAATGCAGGAGACCTGGGTTCAATCCCTGGGTTGGGAAGATCCTCTGGAGAAGGAAATGGCAACCCACTCCAGTACTCTTGCCTGGAGAACCCCACGGACAGAGGAGCCTGGCGGGCTGCAGTCCCCGAGGTCGCAGAGTCGGACACGACTGAGCACACACACACAGAGCAGAGGGGTTCGGGGCGGAGCCTGACCCTCGTCCACACCCCCGGCACAGGCTGGCGCCGCTGCTCCTGCTGCTGTGTGACCTCAGCTCCACTACGCAACCTCTCTGTGCCTCGGTTTCCCCACCAGCCTTCTGTGGTGCAGGATTTTTACACTCCACCCAGCTTTCCACGGCTTCACATGGTCTGGTCTGTGCTGGGCCAGGCTTGGTCCTGCGGTCAGCACTTCCGCAGTGCAGCCTGACTCAGTCAGTGGGAGGAAGGACCCTCACTCCTGGGCAGTGGTGATTAGCTCGCTGCTTCTCCAGCCTGAGGCCTTTATCAGCCCGATCCCTCCTGGAGTCTTAGTTTTCATGACTAATATTTCCCGGGGTCGACCCTGAACCACACACACTAAGGTGGCTTCTTGAGACGAAACAACAGACGCGCCTTCTTGCTCGGGTGGTTTGAGGTTAGGTCACAGTCCCATGCTATCAGGTAGGAAGATAAACACTGTCGCCCCCAGCCACCCACCCCCGCCCCCACGGAAGGGAAGGCGGGCTGCGGACCTTTTTCCATCGCCTGTTCCGGGGGATAAAGAATCACTTTCAAGGTGGGGTTAGCCAGAGGAAAACTAGACCACTTGGCCCTTGACCCGTGCGGAAAACGACAGACTGGCCACTTTTGGGAGGGTGGGGGTGATGCTGCAAGGCCGGGTCAGGTCTGGTCTGAGGCCCCTTGGTGGGCGGCAGCCATGGATCCCACCATGGATCCGGGGGCAGCACCCGGAAAATCTGGCTTGGTTCCTTCCCACGTTGGGAGCAACCTTCTCCCCGTGCCTTCACCCTCCTCATCCGTCTTCTTCTGCCTCCGTTTTTTTAAGCAATACGCTTACTCCTTTATATCTTGCTTTGTTAACTACTGGAGACTGACTCTCTCTCCTGCGCTGGAACATTCCTTTCTCCGTGTTTTCGGTTCCAGTTTTAGGAATGCGGCGTCTTCTCCAGTCTCTCCGAGGATCCTAATTAGAGGTTTCCGTGGTTCTTGTTGTTGTTGTTTTTGCTCTGGCTCATCCCCGTAATTCTCTGCTGACTTTGGTCTCCAGCGTCAGAGGCTTTCCTCGAAGTCCGTCTTCCTTGTTTGAGGCAGAAAACATATGGCCCCGAAGCCCTGGACAGGTGGGCAGGCCGCACTGGTGGGTTTTCATCTGGACTGACTGGTGGGTGTCAGCTCTCTAAATATCAGAATATGGGAGGCCTGGTCTTTAGAGAAGGATTTTGGTGGGGGAGGGTATGGCCTAAGCCCCGGGGTTTTCAGGAATAGCTGGCTAACTGTTCTAGAAACCCACTTTTGAGTTTATCTCGGAGAGACCTCGTGTTCAAATCCGCTGCCCCCTCGAACAGCTTGGGTAAGGCGCTCCGTCTTTCTAAGCCTCTGTTTTCCCTCTGTGAGACGGAGGATTCTAGCTGCTGAGTGGCTGAGCCCACCCCCCGGCCTTTGAAGCGTCACAGGGCCCCACGCTGTGCTGTATCCTCTTCATCGACCACCTAAGTTAAGGGGAGGCACAGCAGGCTTGCAGGGCAGCCCAGGCCAGCGCGCGGCTCTCACACAACACCAAGGTCTTCCTCTCTCTGCTTTGCTTTTTGGGGGTGCAAGCTCCCTCCCAGACGTCCTCACCATCCCCACCCCCCAGGACTTTCTCAAGGACAGACCGTGCACACGGTTCCTCCTAATTGCAATCTACCTCATTTGCATGTGGCTTTTTCATTAGCATTCCCTGAACCTAAGCACCCGCGTTGCCAGGGAAACTGAGAACCAGCTGGCTCTGCTCTCTCGCTCACGAGGTGTCGGGGAGACCCTGGCATTTCTCGGCCCAGCTCCAGCTGACAAGGCACTGTCTGCAGACCCTCCTGCTTGTTTTATCTGTTCCTCCACGAGGTCTTGGCAGCCTTGACCCGTGTCCCCAGGTCCCTCCATGTCTGCTGGCGACCTCAGGGATGTGCACCCCTCCCCCACCTCCCCAGCACAGTGGACCCTGTCCTTACTAATCCCCACCCCGGCAGCTGTGCTAACCTCTGGGTTCTTGTGATGCTAAATGAGATGCTGTGTAGGAAGCGCTGAGCAGGCGTAATCCCCAGGACCAGGTACATCCGTCACATGTCATTATGCTCTGGGGGGCCCTGCTCAACACTGGACTCTCAACATGCATCTGTTGAATCAGGAGCCCTGTGGTCTCTGCCTCCTGCGTGGGTCTCAGGCCAGTGCTACTCAGATCAGCTCTCCTCCACGTTCCCACCAGCCTCCTATGCTTCTTGTGCCAACCCCCTGCTTCCTCTCTTTAAAATGGGAACTTCCGGTGAGTCTCATTGAACTGTGTTGTTGTCCAGTCGGTAAGTCATGTCTGACTCTCTTGCGACCCCGTGGACAGTAGCCACCGGACTCCTCTGTCCATTGGGTTTCCCAGGCAAGAATACTGAAGAGGGTAGCCATTCTCTCCTCCAGGGGATCTTCATGACCCAGGGATGGAACCTGGGTTCAATCTTCTGCAGTGGCAGGTGGATTCTTTACCACCAAGCCACCTGGGAATCCTCAGACAGGGAGAGTATGTAATAAGGGATAACAGCGGCGGTGATTGCTCATCAAGGCAGGCAGCTCACGGTGAGGAAACCCTGACTCGGTGCCAGGCTGGGCACTGTCCACAGTGCCAGGCAGGCTTCCACCCTGTCATTATTCCCACTTTATCCACCAGGAAATGGACTTAGGGAGTTGAATTGACTTGTCCAGACTCACAGAGCTGCCAAGTCAGTGGTTGCATTACTTTGGTAGCTTACGTGCTTGGAGCCATCTTTATTTATTTTTTAAACTGCCTTGGCTGAGCCTCTTGAGATGAATTTTTATTTACTAATTTAGGCTGCACACAGAGCTTGTGGGATCTTAGTCCCTTGACCAGGATTGAACCTGTACCCTGAGCAGTGAAAGTTCAGAGTCCTAACCACTGGACAGCCAGGCATTCCCTTTGGAGCCATTTTTAAATGACAGAGGCTCTATCTCCCCAAAGAGATTAGCGAATGCTTTTTTCAGTTGCCACTAATGGCTGTACCTGTGTGCTCAGTTGCTCAGTCATGTCGGACTCGTTGAGACCCCATGGACTGTAGCCCTCCAGGCTCCTCTATCCATGGGATTTCCCAGGCAAGAACACTGGAGTGGGTTGCCATTTCCTTCTCCAGGGGAGCTTCCTGACTCAGGGATCAAATCCAAGTCTCCTGCATCTCCCGCATTGGCAGGTGGGTTCTTTACCACTGAGCCACCGGGGAGGCCCAATAGCTGAACTTAGCATCACAAAAAAGAAAACAGAAAAGAAAGGGAAAAAAAGAAAGGAATCTTCTAAGGATGCACAAAGGTCCCCACCAGAGCGTGCTGAGGGGAGACGGAACGCTGTTGCTGCAGAGTTAACACCACTACAAATTCTGTTTTTCTTGTTGTTGTTTGCTTAGGCGTTTACTCCCTCGTAAAGGATGACTGCCGACTTGAAGTAGCCACTACTTCATCGCCACATATCTGTTTCGCTGACGCAAGTTCATACCCCTTTGCATCTTCAGTGTGTGTTTCTGGGTCGTTTCCGAGCTGGTTCTAGCAGGGAGACAAATCAATAGTGTCCCCTCACGCAGCACACTGAGCATTCAGATCAGAGACTGTCTGGGTTTCTGGAAATATTTTACAGAAGCAAACACGCCCGGGCTGCAGCATCGTCATCGATTTGTCATATCCCGTTTCACTTGAGATCTGATCCCTGGAAAGGAATTCAAGGGTGAGACTCGCCCAGATAACCCAGGCCTGGACACCCCCGTCCCTCCTCATGAAATCAGCACTGGTGATGAACCCGTAGATAAGTGAGGGGCCCTGACTTCTGCGCCGGGTGGTCCACACTGGGGAAAACACGGCGCAAACTTGGCCACCACCTCATCCTACCGGCCAACCCGGGACTTTGCAAGGAAGGGTACAGAATCTTCTTAAAAGTTCACATTTCTGTATCTTCAGGAATCATTTTCAACACCATTAAAGGTTCTTGCTTTAAAAAAATTTTTTTTGTTTTTCCCCTGATCATGTGCACATGTGCACTCAGTCGTGTGCAAGTCTTTGCGACCCCATGGACTGTAGCCCACCAGGCTCCCCTGTCCATGGAGTTCTCCAGGCAGGAATACTGGAGCAGGTTGCCATTTCCTTCTCCGGGGCATCTTCCTAACCCAGGGATGGGCTTGAACCCGTATCTCTTGCATCCCTTGCATCTCCTGCATTGGCAGGTGAGTTCTTTACCACTGCGCCACCTGGGAAGCCTTCCCCTATTTATACCACCACCCAAGTCAAAAGGTCGGTCAGCAACTGGAATCCTCTTCTTATTAAATGCAGGAGGGACTGGGCCTCGGTGTTCTCATTTGTCAGAGAGAAACTAAGAAAGAAGGACTCCGTTGTGAGAGATCACGTACGTGACACTGGCAATGCCTGGCTCAAAGTGGCTGCCATTGCTCCTGCCATCGGCCTCACTGGGAGCACTCAGGACCTGATAAAGGCCTGTCTGCTGGGTTCGTGCTGGCCTGGCACTGGGCTGAGGTTTTTGTGGGAGACAAAAGAAAAAGGTAAGAGGGTCCTTGCTCTGAGGAGCTGAATCCAATCATGATGATGTGGCTTCATACAAGTAAAACGGGGCCACTGTGGCTAAGGTATTCTGACCTGAATGGGGTTTTCACTCCAGCTTCTTGAAAATGAAACCCATTCATTATGAGGTGTGCAAATTCCTCAACCCTGGTAACCTCGAGGTTTCTTTTCCTGGTGACCACGCCCGCCCTTGTCTGGAGAGGGGTGGGCCCCCCGCCGCAGAGGTGTTTCTCACACACATGTTCCATCCTGGAGCCAGCAAGCTTTGCCAACGATGACTCAGGTAAACACGCCTATAGGCTGGCAGCCTGCAGCCAGTACAGTCACGCCAGCGGTCACCTCTGCTCACCTGCGCAGCGCCCAGAAAAGCCCCTGGCTTGTCTCCACTAGAATCGGGACCCAAGAGAAGGAGGGAAGTGAGTGGGAGGAGAAAGAGGAAAGTCGTGGAGAGGATGGAGGTAGTGGGAGAGGGGAACACACCCCAGCCGTGCCGAGTGCTCAGCCAGGGGCTGGGAGGACAGCCAGCACGCGCAACGAGGGGCTCCTCTGCCCATGGGATTCTCCAGGCAAGAATGCTGGAGAGGATGGCCATTCCCCTCTCCAGGGGATCTTCCCCACCCAGGAATCCCAACCCCTGCTTTCCCAGAGCTTCAGATCTGAAGGAGGCAGCGCCCAAAAGTGAGATGATTACACAAATAGCAAGAAGACTCACCCACGACTAGGAAGTATGGCAAGTTCTAGGGAAAAACCCGAAAGGGGTGATGAATGGTCACAAAAGGGACGTGATGGAAATCGGGAGAAGGATCAGAATGGACAACTTCATTATTTTCTTTTTTTCTTTTTCTTGTTTTGGCTGTGCTGCTGGGCCTGTTGGATCCTAGTTCCCTGATCAGAGGCCAAACCCAGCCCCGGCAGTGAAAGCAACGTGTCCCAACCACTGGGCAGTCAGGGAATTCCCAACATACACAACTTTAAAAGGAACATTTAGGGAATTCCCTGGCTGGCCAGTGGTTACGATTCTGAGCGTCCAATGCAGAAGGCGTGGGTCCGATCCCTGCTCAGGGAACCACCACATGCTACTCAGCATGGCAAAAAAAAAAAAAAAAGTATTAAAATAATAATAATAAAATAAAGGAACATTTAAATGAAGCCCTGCAGGAGTGGGACTTAGCCCGGTGAAGAGAGCCATGATAAGCACGTTAACCAAGGGAACAGCATACAGGACTCCAAGGCGGGAAAGAGTTTGGAGAGTCTGAGGGACTGAGAAAGGCCACGGTAGTCAGAACGCTGTGAGCAAGGGGGAGGGTGGTTTGATGCCGTCGCTTCATGGACGAATGTGTTCTACTCTGCTTAATAAACCCGGGCTTCCCTGGTGGCTCAGACGGTAGAGACTCCTCCTGCAATGCAGGGGACTCGGGTTCGATTCCTGACTCGGAAAGATCCCCTGGAGAAGGAAAAGGCAACCCACTCCAGTATTCTTGCCTGGGAGAATCCCATGGACAGAGGAACCTAGTGGGCTACAGTCTATGGGGTCACAATAGAGTCAGACACGACTGAGTGACTAACACTTGGAACACACCCCCCAAAACACACCCAAAGCGTGTGGGGGACTCTATCTGTTTCTCACTGAGAGGAGGGAAATAGCAGAGAAGCCGAAAGGGAAGATTTTTTTTTTTAAAGACAAGCATAAATGTTTGAAAAGCTATGTCATGTGCTTGTTCTGGCACTGACTCCACTGATTTTGGACAGACTCGGGGAAGATGGCACAGCCCCCAAGGGTGACATGCAGATTCGTGAAACATTTCATGTTTTTGGAATCCAGGAGACAATGGAATAACATCTTTAAATTGCTGAAAGGGAAAGAACCCCAAAGCCTGCCAACCTTTTTGAAGAAGATATTCTGCAGAGATGCAGGCCAAGCAAAAATGCCTTCTAACTAAACCCGAGAGAAGTAGTTACCAGCGTATCAAAGGACGCCCACCGACGTCCTTCAGGTGAAGGAAAGGGACCCCAGGTTGGCACCCTAAACTTCAGGAAGGAATGAGAAACACCAGGAAGGGTAAAGATAAAAAAAAAAAACATAATTTACAGCAATAATAAATTATTAAATGCTAAAAGACATAATGTGAACAGCACCAGGGCGGGGAAGGGGTAAATGCAGCCATGGAACATTTACCAAAATAGACCATATGCAGGGCCCTAGAGCAAGTCTCAACAGATTTCAAAGAGCTGGAATCACACAGCGTGTGTTCTCTGACCACAGTGCAATTAAACAAGAAATTAATAACAGAAAGATAATTGGAGAATCCCCAAGTGTTTGGAAATTAAGCAATGCACTTCTGAATAACTCATGGGTCAGGGAAGAAATCACAATGGAAATTAGAAAATACTTTTAACTGAATGGTAATGAGAACAAACATGTTGGAACTTGTGAGACAAAGCTAAAGAGAAGTACCTGAGTGGACATTTCTTTAGTTTTAAATGCATCAGTTAGAAAATAAGAAGGTTGAAAATCAATGATTTAAGCTTCTGTCTCATGAAACTAGGAAGACTGTAAACAAGATAAGAGTAGGAATCAATGAACTGGAGAACAAAGGTGCAAAAGGGGGAAAAAAAGAACAAAACCAGGTTAGGTGTTTGAAAAGGTAAACACCACTTGACAATCCCCTCAAAACTGATCAAGGGAAAAAACAGAAAAATAGCCCTCACATTAAAAAAAATTCCAATAATGGAAATTAGAAGGGGCTTTCACTGCAGATCCCAGTGTTACATTAAATGTAATAACAGGATATTATGAACAACATGGCACCCCACTCCAGTACTCTTGCCTGGAAAATCCCATGGACGGAGGAGCCTGGTGGGCTGCAGTCCATGGCGTTACTAGAGTCAGACACGACTGAGCGACTTCACTTTCACTTTTCACTTTGATGCATTGGAGAAGGAAATGGCAACCCACTCCAGTGTTCTTGCCTGGAGAATCCCAGGGACGGGAAGCCTGGTTGGCTGCCATCTATGGGGTCGCACAGAGTCGGACACGACTGAAGTGACTTAGCAGCAGTAGCAGCAGCATGGCTCAGTGATTAAGAATCTGCCTGCCAATATAGGAGAAGCAGGAGACACGGGTTTGATCCCTGGGTGGGGAAGATCTCCTGGAGTAGGAAATGGCAACCCACTCTAGTATTCTTGTCTGGAAAATTCTGTGGACAGAGGAGCCTGTGGGCTGCAGACCATGGGGTCACGACTGAGTGACTAGGCACACAGGCTTTGGCTGGGCTTCCCTGGTGGCTCTGACAGTCGAGAGACTGCCCGCAATGCGGGAGACCCGGGTTTCAATCCCTGGGTTGGGAATATCCCCTGGAGAAGGAAATGACAACCCACTCCAGTATTCTTGCCTGGAGAATCCCAGAGGAGCCTGGCGGGTTACAGTCCATGGGGTGCAAAGGTCGGGCATGTCTGAGCGACTAATACTTTCACTTTCACTCAGTTTCAATAGTACTTGAACCAAGAACTTCCAGATGTTCAAGCTGGATTTTGAAAAGGCAGAGGAACCAGAGATCAAATTGCCAACATCCAATGGATCATAGAAAAAGCAAGAGAGATCCAGAAAAGCATCTACTTCTGCTTTATTGACTATGCTAAAGCCTTTGACTGTGTAGATCACAACAAACTGTGGCAAATTCTGAAAGAGATGAGAATATCAGACCACCTTACCTGCCTCCTGAGAAACCTGTATGCCGATCAAGAAGCAACAGTTAGAACTGGACATGGAACAACAGACTGGTTCAAAATTGGGAAAGGAGTACATCAAGGCTGTTTATTGTCACCCTGTTTATTTAAGTTCTATGCAGAATACATCATGTGAAATGTTAGGCTGGATGAATCACAGCTGGAATCAAGATTGCCAGGAGAAATATCAACAACCTCAGATATGCAGATGATACCACTCTAGTGGCAGAAAGTGATGAGGGACTAAAGAGCCTCTTGATGGAGATGAAAGAGGAGAGTGAAAAAGCTGGCTTAAAACTCACCACTCCAGAAACAAAGATCATGGCTTCCAGTCCTATCACTTCATGGCAAATAGAAGGGGAAAAAGTAGAAATAGTATTTCCAGATTTTCTTTTCTCAGGCTCTAAAATCACTGCAGATGGTGACTGCAGGCATGGAAGTAAAAGACACTCCTTGGAAAGAAAGCTATGGCAAACCTAGACAGTGTACTAAAAAGCAGAGACATCACTTTGTTGACAAAGGTCCATATAGTCAAGATATGGTTTTTCCAGTAGTCATGTACAGAGGTAATAGTTGGACCATAAAGAAGGCTGAATGCCAAAGAATTGATGGTTTTGAACTGTGGTGCTGGATAAGACTCTGGAGAGTCCCTTGGACTACAAAACCAAACCAGTCAATCCTAAATCAACCCTGAATATTCACTGGAAGGACTGATGCTGAATAAAGGACTGAAGCTCTAATACTGAGGCCACGTGATGCAAAGAGCCAACTCACTGAAAAAGATCCTCATGCTAGGAAAGATTGAAGGCAGGAGGAGAAGGGGACGGCAGAGGACGAGCTGGTTGGATGGCATCACCGACTCAATGGACATGAATTTGAGCAAACTCCAGGAGATAGTGAAGGACAGGGAAGCCTGGTGTGTTACAGCCCATGGGGTTGCAGAGTCGGACACGACTGAGCAACTGGAAAACAATCTTTTGAAAAATGTGCAAGACCTACCTGAAAACTATAAAACATTTTTAAGAGAGATTAAAGGAGACCTGAATAAATAGAAAGAGATGCTGCATCATGAACTATAGAGTTCAATATTATTCTAGTGGCAAGTCTCAGATTGATCCACAGATTCAACGTAATCTCAATCAAAATTTCAGCAGTGGCTTTGTAATGGATATTAACAACCTGATTTAAATTAAATTTCAAAGAATGTAGAATAACCAGGGAAATTTTGAAGAAGAAGAACAAAGTTGGGAGACTTACCGTAGTGAATACTGAGACCTGTCATAACGTAAGAGTAATTAAGCAATGCTAATTAAACAATGTGATATTGCTGTTAGAAATGGCATAACAATGGAACAGAAATTGACCCACACACATTTGGCTACTCACAATAAAGCACTTAAGCAAGACAATAGAGGACAATGTTCTCATCAATAAATGATCCCAAACTGGATATTCGTGTGGAGAAAAGTGAATCTTGATAGCATGCACAAATATTAATTCAAGATTAACTGTATTTATTCTTAATGAGAAAAGTAAAACAATAAAGCTTCCAAAAGAAAACAGGAGAATATATGCATGATTTTCAGATAAGCAAAGATTTCTTACATAGAACACAAAGCCATTAACTGTAAATGAATGGGTTGATAAATTGGGCTTTACCAAAACCAAGAACTTCTATTTACCAACAGAAATGAATAAATGAGTAAAATGTAAATCCAAACTGGGAGAAGGTGTTTTTATTACTTGTATCCAGTAAAGGGCTCATATCTAGAATATATAAAGAAACTTTACAAATCAATTTAAAAAGACAAGTAACTGCATCACTGACACAATGGACGTGAGTCTGAGCAAACTCCAGGAGATAGCGAAGGGCTAGGAAGCCGCTGTGCTGCAGTCCACGGGGTCGCAAAGAGTCAGACACGACTCAGCGACTGAACAGCAAACCACATTAAAAGTGAGCAGACAAGTTAAAGGACCTCACTATAGAGAATATCCAAATACCCAGAAAGCAAAATAAAAAGAGCTCAGCATCACTAGACATCCCCCCAAAATTCAAATTAAGACCACAATGATACACACTCATAAAGTCAGGGAAGTACTCAAAATCTTACAGCCAACTAGGGTGGCTAAAGTGAAAATGACCCAATACCAGTGTGGTAAGGATGGAGAGTAAATGAAACGCTCATGCATTGCTGTGAATCGGTACAACTATTTTGGCCTTCACTATGAACCAACAATTCCGCTCCTAAATTTATACCCAACAGAAATGAGTGCCTATGTCCACTCAAAGATATACACAGGGAAGCAGGTAGCTGTTTAGAACTTTTAGTTTATTCATACAATGGAAAACAACACTATATTTAAAAAAAAAGAATTCCTGATATACCGGTATTATGGATGAATCAAAGGATGAATGATCAAGGAAATCAAACTTGTCAGTCCTAAAGGAAATCAACCTTGAATGCTCATTGGAAGGACTGGTGCTAAAGCTGAAGCTCCAATACTTTGGCCACCTGATGTGAAGAATTGATTCATTGGAAAAGACCCTGATGCTGAGAAAGATTGAGGACAGGAGGAGAAGGGGGCAGCAGAGGATGAGATGGTTGGATGGCATCACTGACTCCATGGACATGAGTCTGAGCAAGCTCTGGGAGATCATGAAGGACAGGGAAGCCTGGTGAGCTGCAGTCCATGGGGTCGTAGAGAGCTGGACACAACTGAGCAAACTGAACAATCGCAACAGCGGATGAGTCTCACAGACTTACTACTGTATGAAAGAAGCCGGACACAGAGGAGTGCACGCAACGTAAGTCCATTTACATGAAGCTCAAGGATAAGCGAAATTATGACGGGTTCAAGATAGCGGTGACTTCTGGCAGGAGCAGGCGGTGGTGGGGTGGGGGGTGGTTCTGGATGCTGGAAATATTCTATATCTGGGTGGTGATTACGTGGGTGTGTAAAAGTACAAAGGTTCTTTCAGCTGTGTGCTGAATAACTATATACCTCACTGTATGAATGTTACACCTCACTTCAAAAAATAACAAACTAAAGCCTAAGCAGAGAAATAACCATTTAAAGAAATTATTGTGGTCGAAAAAAACATTCTTTAAGCTGTACACTTCAAATCTATGCATTCCACTGTATTTATGTTAAACCTGACACTTGAAAAAAGACCCATGTATAGAAACGACCTTTTAAGGAAATTATTGCGGCTGAAAAGCAGGCCTTCTATGAGCCTCATCGGGCTTCCCTGGTGACTGCAGGGCAGTAGATGTGGGTTCAGTCCCTGGGTCGGGAAGATCCCCTGGAGGAGGAAATGGTAACCCACTCCAGTATTCTTGTCCAGAGAATCTCAAGGACAGAGGAGCCTGGTGGGTTACAGTCCCTGGGTCACAAAGAGTTGGCCACGACGTAGCCACTAAATAACAACAACAATGAGCCCAATTAAGTCTTTTATTAGCAATATTGCTTATATTCTTGCAGGGGAACAGCTACATTCTGTCCCCTGTGTCTCCAACAGAGTCTCACGGGCAAGGCTTGACACGCAGTTGGTCTAATCTTGGTCTTGTGGTCCTCCTGGATCACGGGAGCATGGGTGGCTGGTCAGGTGCTGTCGCAAGATCATTTCTCATTGTCTTCCGTGACCGCTGGCTAAGCAGGCTGTCGGGATACTGTTGGTAAAGGAACTGGATCTCTAGTTTCCCACCACCGCCTGGGTTTTGAGACTGTCTGTCTCGCCCCCTTGGGATACAGCTGCAGACCATCCAAGTCAAGCCCTTACAGTTAGCCCTTCTGACTCTGCAGGATACTGGCCAGAGCGGCTCTCAGAAGGGGACGGTGGCCAGTATTTCTCAGAGGCTGCCCTCTCCGTGGATGGAGGGAAGTGACCACTGAGCACGAAGGGATGGGTGGGGTGGTCTCTGAAGTCTCTTTCCAAAATGCATTTTTTTTTTCGTTGAAGGATAGTTGCTTTCCAACATTGCATTGGTCTCAGCCATACATCAACGTGAGTCAGCCGCAGGCATGCATATGTCCCCTCCCTCCTGAACCTCCCTCCCGTCTCCCACCCCTCCACCACACCACCTTCTAGGTTGTCCAAGAAACCAGTGTTCTGGGGCTGGAGACTTGTTAGCAAGACCACCAGGATGGTATTTCTCCCCGTGGGCTGACGGGGAGGTGGGAAGGAGGATGGGGGAAGGGACCTAGGTGGCGGGGACCACACTAGGAGCTTTCACAAGTAGCATCGCGGTCCCCACATCAACCTCAGAGAGGTTTAGCAACTTGCCCAGATCACACAGCTCCACAGCAGCAGAGCCAGGACTCAGGGCTGGGCCAGCCGGCTTTGTATTTCCGAGCTCCTCCTCACTGCACTTCGGCCATTGTTAGCGTCGGTTGCCAGGGAACCTGCATCCATCCCTGCCTCCTGCAGGCCCCTGTCCCCTCTGATTCAGGACCCAGAGAGTCAGACACGGCACCACCCGGCCTCCAAGGGCGCCAGCTGACAGGGTGGCCCGGCCTTCGTCCACCTCTAGTAAAACCGGCCTTGGGGGCTCCCACGGACGACAGCGAGGGCCCAGGAAGCCCCTTCCCGGCCCCTGTCTGTCAACAGCCCCCGTGGGCGCAGCAGGCTCACGGTCACCCCGCCCGCCTCCCTCCCGCCCCAGGGAGACACGGCGTCTTTTTCTTTGCTCGGCGCCCCCCTGTTGTAGCGGTACCTCCCTCCCCGCCCCGGCTGACAAGCAAAATTGCGGATGATGATATAATAGGACTAATAACGGGGAAGCAGTGTGAATCCCCGGAGGCCAGAGATAAAATAAAGCGGTGATGACAGTCTCGGCGGCTGCTGAAAGGCCACATTTACCCTGTTCCTTCCCCACGAGGCCTGTGGGCTGGGAGGTGGGCAGCCGTGGTCCTGCTGCTTAACAGACGCCCACCTGCTCTGGGGACAGGGGGTGGCATCAAGTTACGGGGTGGGGCCCGTGTTGGCTGTGCTGGTGGCCGGGCAGCGTTTACACACGGATGCCTCCTTGGAGAGGCCCAGCTGATCACCTTTGTGGGGGGATGGACAAATCCACATAGAAACTACTGTGTTGTCCTTCTTCTAAGAAAAACCGGCAGAAACTGGCCTAGCGCATTTTCTACAGGACAAACATTTTCCACTGTTCACTTGCGGGTGATTTTTTTAACTGGTCTCTTTTTTTGGTTGTAAAATACATACAAAAGAAACTTTACCGTTTTAGTCGTGTTTAAGTGTACGATTCACTGGCATTAAGGCCATGGACATCGTTAGACGACCATCACCACCGTCCACCTCCAGAACTCGCTTGTCTCACACAACTGAAGCGCTGTGCCCATTGAACGCCAGCTCTGCCGACCCCCAGCCCCCAGCCCCCACCATCTTACCCTCCATGTCTACGAATTTGACTCCTCCAGCTACTTCAGAAAAGGGAAATCACGTAGTATCTGTCTTTCTGTGACTATTTCAAGCAGCAAAATGTGCTCAAGGTTCATTTGCATAGTAGCCTATGTCAGAAGCGACTCCCAGGTGGTAAAGAATCCCCCTGCCGATGGAGGAGACACAAGAGATCCTGGGGGGATCCCTGGCCCAGGATCCGCTGGAGGAGGAAATGGCAGCTCACTCCACTGTTCTTGCCTGGAGACTTCCATGGACAGAGGAGCCTGGCGGGCTACAGTCCACAGGGTCACAAAGAGTCGGACACGACTGAGCACACCCCCCCATCTCGGAATCCCTTCTTTCTAAGGCTGAGTAATCCTCGAGCGCATACCCAGGCCACGTCCCGCCTGTCCGTCCACAGTGGGCACTTGCGTCGTTTCCAGCTTTCGGTTATTGCGTCAGGTGATTTCTATTTAATACTCATTTTTAAATAAAATTATTTCTAATTTAAGCCTCATTTTAAAAAATATGAGGTGACTTGCTGTAAAAGTCATGCTCTAGCACAGAACAGAGTGAAAAAAAAAATGGAGATCAGAAACAAAGGGGAAGGTTAAACTACATTTTTTAAATGTCAGATAGGGTATTATTCAATTGGACATTAAATTTAGATTTGAGTTTCCCAGTTGCCAAAGTAACTGTTGGCTCTTAGAACTCTAAAAGCATATGGTGCTTTTAAAGATATACACTTATCACTTTTATCTTTTTCAATTTAATTTTTGGCCCGGCTGAACGCAGGCTTTCTCTGGTTGTGGCAAGCAGGGCTTCTCTCACGGAGCTCGGGCTCAGGATTTGTGGTGTGAGCTCTGTTGCCCTGCAGCACGCGGGATCCTCTGGGGCCAGGAATCGAACCGGTGTCCCCTGCCTTGGCAGGCGGATTCTTAACCACTGGACCACCAGGGAAGCCCCTCACGTGGTACTTTTATTAGAAAAATTAATTATTAATTTATGACCAACTCATTGGCTCTTTGAGAATTTTTTCTAAATATGTGTGAAAGTGCTGCTTGATGTTGCCATCGTGGTTGACTCCGGTAACTACCTGGATTTTCCACAGAGGATCTTGGAATTTGGCCACTCCCCTAAGAGGTCCGCAAGGGGGGGCTTTGATGGCTGCCCCTGCTCTGTGTCATTTCAAAAGCTTCTCCCTCACCCCCAGATGACCCTCCCTTTCTCAGCTCCACAAGGGGCACCCACCTCTCCCCCTGCCTCCCACCCCATCTGTCCATTTTCTTAATAGTCTTGCCCAAAGCCAGGGTTGCAGGTCCACACCGAGGTCTGCAGAGGGAAGAAGTGGTGCTGGAAGGGGGCTCCGGGCTCCCCCACACCTTGGGCTTCTGCAGTTATCCCAGGCTCGTGGGTAAGTGGTCACAAGTCGACCCTACACAGAAGCCACGTGCTTTGTGCCAGGTTTTCTGCAGAGGGAGACAGAGGAGGGTGCAGGCCGGTGGCGTGATGCGGTTATTCCACCAGCCCCTCGACAATCCTGGGCCGACCCCCCCAGCCTGTCTCCTCCCCCTGTCCCTCCAGGCTGTGAACCAGTAGAGTGGGGAGAGGCCCTTGGAAATCTGTGCCTGGCAGATGAGGCCCCAGAGGCCAAGAATGCCAGGGGTGAGGGGTTCATTGAAAGAATCCGATCTGTCTAGGGACCATTTCTCTGCCCCCAGCACCCAAAGCATTGGGTCCAGTGGTGCCAGGGCACACTCGCCAGGTGACTGAGTGACGGCTGTTCTTCTTGGAGGCTGGGACCCTCCAGATGAGGTTTCACAGCATCACAACTCAGCCGGGGCTCAGGGAGCCAGCTGGGGAACGGGTGCATCAGACCCTGGGCAAATGCACAGCCTTGTAGACCATGATGGGGGAAGGGAGGGGGAAGGAAGTAGAGGCTGGCTTTCTAGAAGCCTCCCAGAGAACCCCAAGGGGGAATGGCCAGAGCCCCCAGGGAAACCCCTGACTTTTCAGCCTCAAGATGGGGAGACAGCAGCACCTCATCCACCCTGGTAGGGTCTGGGTTCCAGGGCCACCTCCGACTTGACCCAACAGAGCCAACAGGCAGCAGCAAGGCCCTCTGGTTCTCAGGCCGAACTGCCCCTGTGATCAGATGCGAACCCAGGAGCCCTGCACATGGGCCGGCAGCTCCCCCAGCCCGGGACCTGACCCAGAGGCGCGCCTGGCCTCTTTCCAGGGGAGTGGGCGTTGGGCTCCCCGCTCCTAATAACCACCTTCTCTGGGTGAGTTACCTACATGCAATTAATTATGCAATTATCTAGGCTGGGCTGAGAAGAGCAACCATCAAACTGTCAAGCTAGGCTGGGAGTGAGAATTCTTCCCTCTGTGGAGTAGAAAACATTCCTTTTTGATTTCCGAGTCCTAGGAGGCCGATTGCGGTGAAAGCAACACCCAGCACTTCGGGCATAGCCCAGCTTTCACGGGTACGTATCGTTCTTAAAGCCTAAGCTGTAGGTTGAAATGCCGGGCTGGATGAAGCACAAGCTGGAATCAAGACTGCCAGGAGAAATATCAATAACCTCAGATACACAGATGATACCACCCTGATGGCAGAAAGTGACGAGGAATTGAACAGCCTCTTGATGAAAGTGAAAGAGGAGAGTGAAAAAGCTGGCTTAAAACTCAACATTCAGAAAACTAAGATCATGGCATTCGATCCCATCACTTCATGGCAAATAGATGGGGAACCAGTGGAAACAGTGAGACACTTTCTTTTCTTGGGCTCCAAAATCACTGCAGATGGTGACTGCAGCCATGAAATTAAAAGATACTTGCTCCTTGGAAGAAAAGCTGTGACAAACCTAGACAGCATATTAAAAAGCAGAGACATTACTTTGCAGACAAAGGTCTGTCTAGTCAAGTCTATGGTTTTTCCAGTAGTCACGTATGGATGTGAGAATTGGACTATTAAGGAAAGCTGAGTGCTGAAGAATTGATGCTTTTGAACTGTGGTGTTGGAAAAGACTCTTGAGAGTCCCTTGGACTGCAAGGAGATCCAACCAGTCCATCCTGAAGGAAATCAGTCCTGAATATTCATTGGAAGGACCGATGCTGAAGCTGAAGTTTCAATACTTTGGCCACCTGATGCAAAGAGCTGACTCATTTGAGAAGACTCTGATGCTGCGAAAGGTTGAGGGCAGGAGGAGAAGGGGACGACAGAGGATGAGATGACTGGATGTCTTCACTGACTTGATGGACATGAGTTTGAGTGAACTCCGGGAGTTGATGATGGACAGGGAGGCCTGGTGTGCTGCAGTACAGGGGATTGCAAAGAGTCAGACCCGACTGAGCGACTGAACTGAACTGAACTGAAACTGCAGCTACGGAAGTACCTGTCATGCAGCACTTTTTTTTTTTGATCATAACTACTGCTTCTCCCGCCAAGGTTAGCAGGGGACTTGCCTGGCAGTGTAGTGTTTAAAGCTTCACTTCCCAATGCAGGGGGTATGAGTTCAATTCCTGGTCAAGAAGTTAAGATCCCACATGCCTCACAGCTAAAAAACACCCCAAAACTGAAACATAAGACAGAAGCAATATTGTAACAAATTCAATAAAGACTTTAAAAATGGTCCACACTAAAAGAAAAGAACCTTTAACAGACTTTACCCGGAGAGGACAAGAGTTTAGGACCCAGGAATCCTGGGGCGTGAAGACGAGGATGAGGATAGCACAGTTAGGTTAGAGCTCAGAAGGGACCCCTCATGCCAGGAGACCCTGGAATATCTGAGTCTTTGAGATCACAAAGCCCCCTAGAACCTTCACCCCTCTTCAGCTCCCTTCAGTGCCAGTTTCTCACACTGGCTCCACACTGACCTTGCGTGCATGTGTGCTCAGTCATGTCCAGCTCTTTGTGACCCCCAGGACAGTGCCTGCCAGGCTCCTCCATCCGTGGGATTCTCCAGGCAAGAATACTGGAGCGGGTTGCCATTTCCTCCTCCAGGGGATCTTCCCAACCCAGGGATCAAACCTGAGTCTCCTGGTTCTTTACCACGGAGGCACCTGTGGGAAGTCCCCTACATTGACATTATCAGATCAGATCAGATCAGATCAGTCGCTCAGTTGTGTCCGACTCTTTGCGACCCCATGAATCGCAGCACGCCAGGCCTCCCTGTCCATCACCAACTCCCGGAGTTCACTGAGACTAATGTCCATCGAGTCAGTGATGCCATCCAGCCATCTCATCCTCTGGCGTCCCCTTCTCCTCTTGCCCCCAATCCCTCCCACCATCAGAGTCTTTTCCAATGAGTCAAATCTTCGCATGAGGTGGCCAAAGTACTGGAGTTTCAGCTTTAGCATCATTCCTTCCAAAGAAATCCCAGGGCTGATCTCCTTCAGAATGGACTGGTTGGATCTCCTTGCAGTCCAAGGGACTCTCACAAGAGTCTTCTCCAACACCACAGTTCAAAAGCATCAATTCTTCGGTGCTCAGCCTTCTTCACAGTCCAACTCTCACATCCATACATGACCACAGGAAAAACCATAGCCTTGACTAGATGAACCTTTGTTGGCAAAGTAATGTCTCTGCTTTTGAATATGCTATCTAGGTTGGTCATAACTTTCCTTCCAAGGAGTAAGCGTCTTTTAATTTCATGGCTGCAGTCACCATCTGCAGTGATTTTGGAGCCCAAAAAAATAAAGTCTGACACTGTTTCCACTGTTTCCCCATCTATTTCCCATGAAGTGGTGGGACCGGATGCCATGATCTTCGTTTTCTGAATGTTGAGCTTTAAGCCAACTTTTTCACTCTCCACTTTCACTTTCATCAAGAGGCTTTTGAATTCCTCTTCACTTTCTGCCATAAGGGTGGTATCATCTGCATATCTGAGGTTATTGATATTTCTCCCGGCAATCTTGATTCCAGTTTGTGTTTCTTCCAGTCCAGCGTTTCTCATGATGTACTCTGCATAGAAGTTAAGTAAACAGGGTGACAATATACAGCCTTGATGAATTCCTTTTCCTATTTGGAACCAGTCTGTTGTTCCATGTCCAGTTATAACTGTTGCTTCCTGACCTGCATACAAATTTCTCAAGAGGCAGATCACGAGGTCTGGTATTCCCATCTCTTTCAGAATTTCCCACAGTTTATTGTGATCCACACAGTCAAAGGCTTTGGCATAGTCAAGAAAGCAGAAATAGATGTTTTTCTGGAACTCTCTTGCTTTTTCCATGATCCAGCGGATGTTGGCAATTTGATCTCTGGTTCCTCTGCCTTTTCTAAAACCAGATTGAACATCAGGAAGTTCACGGTTCACATATTGCTGAAGCCTGGCTTGGAGAATTTTGAGCATTACTTTACTAGCGTGTGAAATGAGTGTAATTGTGCGGTAGTTTGAGCATTCTTTGGCATTGCCTTTCTTTGGGATCGGAATCAAAACTGACCTTTTCCAGTCCTGTGGCCACTGCTGAGTTTTCCAAATTTGCTGGCATATTGAGTGCAGCACTTTCACAGCATCATCTTTCAGGATTTGGAGTAGCTCAATTGGAATTCCATCACCTCCACTAGCTTTGTTCGTAGTGATGCTTTCTAAGGCCCACTGGACTTCACATTCCAGGATGTCTGGCTCTAGGTGAGTGAGCACACCATCGTGATTATCTTGGTCATGAAGATCTCTTTTGTACAGTTCTTCTGTGTATTCTTACCATCTCTTCTTAATATCTTCTGCTTCTCTTAGGTCCATACCATTTCTGTCCTTTATCGAGCTCATCTTTGCAAGAAATGTTCCTTTGGTATCTCTGATTTTCTTGAAGAGATCCCTAGTCTTTCCCATTCTGTTGCTTTCCTCTATTTCTTTGCATTGATCGCTGAAGAAGGCTTTCTTATCTCTTCTTGCTATTCTTTGGAACTCTGCATTCAGATGTTTATATCTTTCTTTTTCTCCTTTGCTTTTCACTTCTGTTCTTTTCACAGCTGTTTGTAAGGCCTCTCCAGACAGCCATTTTGCTTTTTTGCATTTCTTTTCTATGGGAATGGTCTTGATCCCTGTCTCCTGTACAGTGTCATGAACCTCATTCTATAGTTCATCAGGCACTCTATCTATCAGATCTAGGCCCTTAAATCTATTTCTCACTTCCACTGTATAATCATAAGGGATTTGATTTAGGTCATACCTGAATGGTCTAGTGGTTTTTCCTACTTTCTTCAATTTAAGTCTGAATTTGGCAATAAGGAGTTCATGGTCTGAGCCACAGTCAGCTCCTGGTCTTGTTTTTGCTGACTGTATAGAGCTTCTCCATCTTTGGCATCTTTGGCTGCAAAGAATATAATCAGTCTGATTTCAGTGTTGACCATCTGGTGATGTCCATGTGTAGAGTCTTCTCTTGTGTTGTTGGAAGAGGGTGTTTGCTATGACCAGTGCATTTTCTTGGCAAAACTCTATTAGTCTTTGCCCTGCTTCATTCCGTATTTCAAGGCCAAATTTGCCTGTTACTCCAGGTGTTTCTTAACTTCCTACTTTTGCATTCCAGTCCCCTGTAATGAAAAGGACATCTTTTTTGGGTGTTAGTTTTAAAAGGTCTTGTAGGTCTTCATAGAACCGTTCAACTTCAGCTTCTTCAGTGTTACTGGTTGGGGCATAGACTTGGATTACTGTGATATTGAATGGTTTGCCTTGGAAACAGATAGAGATCATTCTGCCATTTTTGAGATTGCATCCAAGTACTGCATTTCGGACTCTTTTGTTGACCATGATGGCCACTCCATTTCTTCTGAGGGATTCCTGTCCGCAGTAGTAGATATAATGTTCATCTGAGTTAAATTCACCCATTCCAGTCCATTTCAGTTCGCTGATTCCTAGAATGTCAACATTCACTCTTGCCATCTCTTGTTTGACCACTTCCAATTTGATTCATGGACCTGACATTCCAGGTTCCTATGCAATATTGCTCTTTACAGCCTCGGACCTTGCTTCTATCACCAGTGACATCCACAGCTGGGTATTCTTTTTGCTTTGGCTCCATCCCTTCATTCTTTCTGGAGTTATTTCTCCACTGATCTCCAGTAGTATATTGGGCACCTACTGACCTGGGGAGTTTCTCTTTCAGTATCCTATCATTTTTGCCTTTTCATACTGTTCATGGGGTTCTCAAGGCAAGAATACTGAAGTGGTTTGCCATTCCCTTCTCCAGTGGACCACATTCTGTCAAATCTCTCCACCATGACCCACCCGTCTTGGGTTGCCCCACGGGCATGGCTTAGTTTTATTGAGTTAGACAAGGCTGTGGTCCTAGTGTGATTAGATTGACTAGTTTTCTGTGAGTATGGTTTCAGTGTGTTTTCCCTCTGATGCCCTCTTGCAACACCTACCGTCTTACTTGAGTTTCTCTTACCTTGGGCGTGGGGTATCTCTTCATGGTTGCTCCAGCAAAGCGCAGCCATTGCTCCTTACCTTGGACGAAGAGTATCTCCTCACCGCCGCCCTTCCTGCGCCCACGCAGCCACGGCTCCTTGGACGTGGGGTTGACGTTAACTGGTCATCAAATGGCTTGACGGTCTGTGTCTGTGAGCACTACATCCATTCCTGTCTGTCTGCCATATTAGTCAGCTTTGGCCACCATCACAAAATACCAAAGACTGCAGGGCTTAAACAACAGACGGCTACTTCTCACAGCTCTGGAGTCTGGGCAGTCTAAGGTCAAGGTGATGGAAAATTCAGGTTCTGAGGAGGGTACTTTTCCTGCCCTTCCTGTACATCTACCTTCTGGCTAGTGTCCTCACCTGGTGGACAGAGACAGAGTTCTGGGTCTTCCTGTTCTTCTTCCAAGGACACTGACCCTATCAGACCAGGGCCCCACCCTTAGGACCTCCTTCAGTCTTCATCACTTCCTCAAAGGACCCATCTTCAAACACAGTCATGCTGGAGGTTGGGGCTTCAACATATGGATTTGGGAGGACACAATTCAGTTCAGAACACAATGTTTTTATATTTTCCATCCCATAAACACTTCCTGAGAGCCTGTTCTGTGCCCGACTTGGTCCTGGGAGAGGCCCAGAGCTACCCGCTAGGTGCCCCACCTCTGACACGTGAGTGGACTTTTATCAAGGTTGTTCTTAAGATTCTATTTTTTTTTGATGTGAACCATTTTTAAAGTCTTTGCTGAATTTGTTACAATATTACTTCTGCTCTCTCTCTCTCTCTCTCTATGTATATATGTATATATTTGGCTGTAGGTCATGTGGGATCTAGTTCCCTGACCCTGGATTAAACCCGAACCCCCTGCATTGGAAGGTGAAGTCTTAAGCACTGGACAACCAGGGAAGTCCCTAGGGACCTCATATTAATAGAATCATATCCTATTCGTCCCGTGTCTGGCTTCTTTCATTAAGCATACTGTTTTTAAGGTCTATCCATGTTGCCGCATGTATCAAAATTTCTGTTATGAATAATGTCCCATTGTATGGGCAGACCGCATTCGGTTTATCCATTCATCTGCTGATGGACACTTGGGTTGGCTCCACCTTTCGGCAGATTATGAGCAGTGCTGCTCTGAACACCTGTGTTCAAATATCTGTCAGGTCCCTGCTTTTGACTCCTCTGGATGTATACCTAGAGCAGTTGGCATCCCATGCTGGGTCGTGTGGGGTCAGGAGAAGTTCACCTCGGAGATAAGGGTGGGGGGAGGTCATTCCAGGTGAATGGATCCCTGTGTGCAGAGGCTCAGAGGCCTGCGTGTCCGAAGTTACAGAGCCTGCGTGTCTGGACCCTGTGTGGAGTGGATTGGGGGAGTGGTGGGCAGTAAATGTGGCCCAAAGGTGAAGGGTCCCGTAGCCGTTCCACAAGGTTGGGGTCAGAGGCCCTGAGGACTGGAGACCAGGAGGTGCTCCCATCCAAGTTGGTTTCTCCAAAAGATGACCTGCCAGCTGTGTGGAGGCTTAGACAGAGAGGGGAGGAGACTCGGGTAAAATGAGTCACCAATGGGACGTGAGTGAAAAGAGGTACCTGGATGAATCAGTTGATAAACTAAAGAGAACAAATGAGAGGAATGGGACCAGGTGGTTCAGGGTCTCGCCAAGGAGGTGGAGGAGTTGGGGTCGAGTGTATTTTACTCTGAAGGAACAAATTACCAGGAAGAAGCAGGACTGGAGGTCAGGGCAGCTGGAGAAACAGGAGTTAGGATGATCTATTGACCAGCTCTGACTAGGAGGAGACCTGCATTCACTTCACATGGCAGCACCACCCGGAAGGTGGCTCACAGTCATAGCACTGGACTCTTGAGTTTCTGCAGAAAATCAGCAGGGAACAAGCCAGAGGGATATTTATCTGCAGGGAGACCAAGTCCAGGAGGCTTTAATCATCAAAGTAATCATTTCAGTCTGACTTGTCCCATTGACCTTCCTATGCATAATTTCATGGGTGATTATAATGCCATTGCCTAGTTAAATGACACTGATTCATGCAGGAGCTGCCACACATATTAATAAGGCGGCTGCGTTAAAGGCCGACTGCTTACCACCGAGCGCCAAAGCCTCCAAACGCCCCGTCATGTTTAATAATGGAACAGTGACACCTTGAACTTGCAGCGGACACCGTGAATCACGGCGGAGAAGTCCAAATGGAACGCAGAGGCACTTTGGTCTTCAGTGTCACCTGCTGTCACTCAGGAGGTCGGACTTTGGTGAACCATTATGTCGAGGTGATGATTCCTGTGCTCTGTGCTGCCCTTCTGGCGCCAATTCCCAGGGAAACAGGCCGTCCTGATGGGGCTGGTGTGCTAGAGACCAAGGGAGCACGCATCTCCACTCCAGTGGGCCGTAATTTGAAAACTGTGAGAAAGGCTGTATAGCTGAAACTCACACAGCATTGCAAATCAGCTATAACAGTATTCATCCACTATCTGCGTTCTCCAAGAAAGCAATAAAACATGTATACTGCATGCTAAGTCGCTCAGTTGTGCCCAACTCTTTAACCCCATGGACTGTAGCCAGCCAGGCTCCTCTGTCCATGGAATTCTCCAGGCAAGAATATTGGTGTGTGTAGCCATTCTCTTCTCCAGGGGATCTTCCCAACCCAGGGATCAAACCCGGGTCTCTTACATTTTCTGCATTGGCAGGCAGGCTCTTTACCATTCGGCCCACCTAGGAAGACATAAGCTACTGAGCAGGAATTAAAAAATATATATTGGGGTCCCCTGGTGGCTCAGATGGTAAAGAATCTGCCTGCAATATGGGAGACGTGGGTTTGATCCCTGGGTCAGGAAGATCCCCTGGAGAAGGGAATGGCAACTCACTCAGGTGTTCTTGCCTGGAGAATTTCATGCACAGGACAGAGGAGACTGGCGGGCTACAGTCCGTGGGGTCACAAAGAGTCGGACGTGAGTGAGTGAATAACACTTTCACTTTCATACATACACATGGGCTTCCGAGGTGGCACTAGGGGTAAAGAGCCCTCCTGCCAACCTAGGAGACACAGAGACGTGGGCTCCATCCCTGGGTAAGAAAGATCCCCTGGAGGAGGCCGTGGTACCCCACTCCAGTATCGCCTGGAGAATCCCATGGACAGAGGAGCCTGGTGGCTACAGTCCAGGGGGTTGTAAAGAGTCGCACATGACTGAAGTGACTTAGCACGCATGCACACATACAAATGTAAGTGTGTACACACAAAACACACACACGGCACCAGTTTTCTAGGGATGCTGTAAGAAATTAACACAAACTCAGTGACTCAAAATGACAAATGTCTATTATCTCACAGTGGAGGCTGGTGGTCAGAAATCAGGTGTGGGTGGGGCTGGCTCCCTTTGGAGTCTCCAGGGGCCTCCTCTTCCCCGCTTTGGTCACCATCAGCAGTCTCTGGCCTGGGGACATTTCCCTCTAATCTCCTCCCCCATTTTCACCAGGCCTTCTCCTGTACATCTGTGTGTCAAGTTTCCCTTTCTTATCTTTATAAGACGTCGGTCACTGGATTTTTTTTTTAATCTTTGACCATGCCTCTAGGATCTTAGTTCCAGACCAGGAATTGCACCCACACCCCCCGCAGTGGAAGTGTGGAGTCTTAACCAATGGACCATGAAGGAAGTCCCCAGTAGTTGGATTCAGAGCCCACCCCAAATCCAGGATGCGCTCATCCTGAGAGTCTCAACTTGGTCACACCTGCCAAGATTCTGTTTCCAAAGAAGGGGACATTTCCAGGGACTTGGTGTTAGGCCTTGAACACATCTTTTGGGGGACGCTGTTCAATTGCCTGCACATACATAAACAGTACCTTCTAACTTTAAACTTGATTTCATTCACCAGAGTCAGGGTGGGGGCGGGGAGTTGTCCTTCCCTCTGGCTGGCCTTTGCCCAGCCTCCTCCCTGCCCTCCAGCCTCCCTACTCCTTCCAGCCTTGGGGGCAGTGCACAGGGGTTCCCAATCATGCTATTCCCCTTCCTCCTCTTGCCTGGGCTATCGTTCCTGGCTCTGACCACCTGGCCTAGGAGTGGCCCAGAGCCCTGCTCGGAACCAGGTAACCACATCTGGAGCCCCAGGTGAGGCAGCCCTGGGACCATTTGGGGTGTGCGTGTGAAATACGTGTTATTGGGACTTCCCTAGTGGGCCAGTTGGAGAAGGAAATGGCAACCCACTCCTATATTCTTGCCCGGAGAATCCTATGGACAGAGGAGCCTGTCAGGCCATGGTCCATGGGGTCGCAGAGAGTCAGACACGACTGAAGTGACTAAACGCACTAGTGGCCCAGTGGCTAAGACTCTGAGCTCCCAATGCAGGGGCTGGGGTTCAGTCCCTGGTCAGGGACTAGGTCCCACAAGTCACAACTAAGAATTCACATGCTGCGATTAAAGAGCCCATGTGCTACACCTAAGACCTGGTATAGCCAAATAAATAAATAATTTGTTCATTTGTAAAAAATTAATAAAGTGTTAAAAGAAAGAATCCCATGTTGTAGGAGGGAGTCTGGGCCCTGGGTGGTTGGAGTCCAAAAGCAGCCTCCACTCCAGGAGGCGTGTTTGGGCTGAGACTTGAAGGATGAAAAGGGACAAGTCTACTTTTGGGTAAACCAGGCGCACAACGCGGAGGCTGGTTCTGTGAAACAGCCCCAAAGTGAGTCCTTCGGTAAATGAAAAGCTCCTCCTGCTAAGGAAATGTGAAGTGAAAGGCGCTCAGTCGTGTCCGACTCTTTGCAACCCCATGGACTACAGCGTTCATGGAATTCTCCAGGCCAGAACACTGGAGTGGGTAGCCGTTCCCTTCTCCAGGGGATCTTCCCGACCCAGGGATCAAACCCAGGTCTCCTGCATTGCAGGCAGATTCTTTACCAGCTGAGCCACACGTGTTAAGGAAATAATTGCCTTCTATTTTGCCCCCATCCCCAGGGAGCAGGGGTTGCATCTTCCTTATCTTTGCATCCCTCCCGGGGTCCTTATACCTATCTTACTAAATGCTTGTTGAGCTGAATTAGAAATATAAGCTACTTATTAGAAAATATTAAGGACTCATTGCGAACATGGTGACGTATAATGGGTGTGGTGGTAAAAAGTCCTTATATTTAGAAATGCATATTTTGAAAGCATCGAAGATTTTGAAACATGAAGCGACATGGTATCTGGGATTTGCTTGAAAGTCTTCCTGCACTCAGCCCTCAAGATGCTGGAGAGTAAGTCCTTCAAGCTGACTTGTGCATAGTGAGCTCGTCCCAGAGTCCAGAGCTGATGAGGGGAGGGTGACTTTACGGTGAGAAAGCCTGAGAGGCACATCTCTGCCAGGTAACCGAGGTCAGTGTCACAGGGATCGGTCATGTTACACGTGCCAACATGTGAGGGATGGGATGAGCACTTCACCTCTATGGTCGCCCCCCCAACACCCATGAACCCAGTCTAATCCTGAGAAAAACATCATCTGAAACCTAACAGAGGGGCATCCTACTACCCACCCACCTCCGCTCAGTCCTCCGCAACACTGCCAAGGTCATCGAAAACAAGGCAAGTCTGAGAAACCGTCACAGCCCAGAGGAGCTAAGGAGACAGGATGACTGCATATGGGATCCTGGGTGGGGTCCTGAGACAGTAAATGGGTGTTGGGCACGAACTAAGGAAACCAGAAGAAAGGATGTATTTTAGTTAATAATAGAAGGAAATGGCACCCCACTCCAGTACTCTTGCCTGGAGAATCCCAGGGACGGGGGAGCCTGGTGGGCTGCAGACCATGGGGTCGCTAGAGTCAGACACGACTGAGCGACTTCACTTTCACTTTTCACTTTCATGCCTTGGAGAAGGCAATGGCAACCCAGTTGAACACTCCAGTGTTCTTGCCTGGAGAATCCCAGGGACGGGGGAGCCTGGTGGGCTGCCATCTATGGGGTCGCACAGAGTCGGACACGACTGAAGTGACTTAGCAGCAGCAGCAGCAGCAATGTGTCAGTATGGGTTCATTATCTTTCCTTGATGCTGGGAAAGATTGAGGGCAGAAGGAGAAGAGGGCGTCGGAGGATGAGATAGCTGGATGGCATCACCGATGCAATGAACATGAATTTGGGCAAACTCTGGGAGATGGTGTGGGACAGGGAGGCCTGGAGTGCTGCAGTCCATGGGGTCACAAAGAGTCGGACACAACTGAGCGACTGAACAACAACGTGGGTTCATTAATTGTAACAAATGTACCATGTGAAAGTAAAATATTAAAATGGAGAAACTGGGGGGTGGGTATACAGGAACTGTACTACTGTCATAATTTTTCTGTCAATCTAAAGCTGCTCTAAAAATAAAGTTTACTTTAAAAAATACTCCTGCAAAATAAGAGGAGTTGGCAGGTGCGGGCGAGGAGCGCAGGGGAGATAAAAGAAGATGGGCAGAGAGTCAGTAACTGTTGAAGCTGGGTGATGGGGGCGAGAGGTTTTATATATTCTTCTCTATACTCTGGGCTTCCCTGGTGGCTCAGCTGGTAAAGAATCCACCTGCAATGCGGGAGACCTGATTCTGATCCCTGGGTTGGGAAGATCCCCTGCAGAAGGGAAAGGCTACCCACTCCAGGATTCTGGCCTGGAGAATTCCATGGATAGTCCACGGGGTCGCACAGAGTCGGACACGACTGGGCGACTTTCACTTCACTTCTGTGTGCTCTAGTGCATTTTAAAAAAATTATATAGTAAGTTTTTTTTTAAGTGAGAGTCACAGACCCAGTATGTTAGGGGAAGAGAGCCTTTCATGCAGAGCTGTGGGTACACGCGGAATAGAAAGAACACCGGACAGGGGACCAGCCCAGGGGGTGAGGCTGGCAGGAGGCCTCTTGGCAGAAGATGGACCTGAGCTGGCCTGGCAGAGGCATTGAGCGTGAAGTGTGCGCGTGCGCGCGTGTGTGTGTGTATCAGGGGACCATTACAGAGGCCATTACCTGGCCCATAACAGATCTCCAACAGAGTAATGTAATTACAAGAAGTCACGGCGACTGTCACCAGACTTCCCCTAGGCCACATTGCAAAAGCTCTGCAATGGTTCTATTTCTCTCTTAAGACTTCAAACATCATTCAAGAGTCTGCTTCCATCTCATTCCACCCTGGTGCCTCCAGGACGCCAGGAGACCCAGGCACTCCTGCCACGTGCCACGGCGCTGCTCTGAACATTGGAGTAGTCTCCCTTTATTCAAAGCAGATGCAGCCTTCTGGGAGAATAGTGTGATATGAGACCTTCTGGAACCTGACACAGCTGATACTGGGTGCTGACAGGAATTGCTTTGCAAGAATAATGGGAGGCTTTTCTGTCCATCAGGTGCCCAGCCTGGAGCTTGATATAAAATGTGAGAAATTAGGCTCGTGTGTAATATAGAGAGCCGTCTATAACCGAATGTCTCGCAAAGGAGTAAGGAAAGGAAATGCAGAGCTAAAAAGACGCCTGGCCTCAGGAGGACGTTCACGTGGCTTGACCGTGGCAACAGTTATCATCGCCATGGTTACCTCTAAGGACGCTCGATGCTAAGGTCTCCTACAGGCACACAGAACCTCGCGGGTGCAAAGCCCTCTGCCCCCATCATCTCCGGGCTCCTCACTGCCATTGGGAAGCCAGGCAGCTGAGCAGGGGTTCCTGGCTCCACTTTGCAGGTGCAGAAACTGAGGCTTGGCAGCTGGCTCCTGCCAAGGTGAAGTTCAGACCCGGCCCTTGTGGCTCTCTGAATCAGACAGGACCTGGACTTCCTTCCCTTTCCCCCTCCTCTTTTCTACCCCACAGCTGGGGACCTCACCACCTCTCCTCTGCCCTTTCCCGTGCCCCGCGGCCCTCCGTCAGGAAGATCTGATTGGCCAGCTTGGGTCCTGTGCTCACCTGAGAGCCAATCGACAGGAGGAGGCTTGGCTCTGTTCACCAATGGCACCTCTCACCCTAACTCTATCAGGAGCATGGGGAAGGCCCTTTCCCAGAATGACCCATCAGCACGTCTTCCCACCCACTCCACCCGGTCCTCAGAAGGAAGAGTCTCCCGGAAACCTGCCTCTCCCAGGGCCTGAGCTCAGAACTTCCGGCTTCTGCAGCCTCGCCCTGAAAGCTGCAGATGGGAACCAGAACCCACGTAGTCCTTCCATTCCCCCCACCTCCGTAACTGCCCTGGGGTGTCCCTTCCTGTGATCAGACTCCAGGCACCCTCCCCTTCCCTGCCCAGACCCCAGTTCACAGGCGCCGAGAGCTGCTCAGATGTCCCCTCACCCTCCTCATCCCTGGACCTGACTCCAGGACAGCCCAGCTCTACACTGCTTCTTACCCTTCACGCCAAGACGTGACGGGCTGGTCCAGGCCTGGCTGGCTTTAGTGGACGAGTGCCCCAAATGAGTGGCCTCACAAAGGCTGGGAGTTCCCGAAGGTTTGAGAGTTGGACATGTTCGAGTTACCAGACACCGGCCACACTGCAACCCCACTGTGGGGCTGAAAGCGTGGCCAGTGCCAGGGTTCCGACTGCTGAGATGACCCGGGGCATGAATGGGATGCCTAAGAAGACGGGGTGAAGCCTGGGCGGGACTTGGAGGAAACGTACGTGCAGACCAAGGGCGTGGGTGCTGACTCCTGCGGGTGCAAGCGGGCCTGGGGGCGTAGGCTGCCCTCGGGCCACTGTCCACGCCGAAGGTGGTGCCAGGATCCCCATAAATCCAGTCTGTCCACGTCTCTCCTGACACAGGCTTTTAGAGAGGAATGGAGTTTGGAATCTGATAAACAATCTGAATCCCTTCTCTGTCTCTAAAAAGCTGTGTGACTTTGGGCAGTTGAGTTGGTCTCTCTGAGCCCAATTCTGTTGTTTAATTGTTGTTATAGTTCAGTTACTAAGTCGTGTCCCACTGTTTTGCGACCCCATGAATTGTAGCCCGCCAGGCTCCTCTGTCCATGGGATTTCCCAGGCAAGAGTACTGGAGTGGTAGCCACTCCTTTTTCCAGGGGATCTTCCTGACCCAGGGATTGAGCCTGGGTCTCCTGCATTGGCAAGTGGATTCTTTACTGCTGAGCCACCAGGGAAGCCCTGAGCCCAGTTTGCTTGTCTCTAAATCAGGCACAATCGCACCAACGTGGGTGGGTTTCCAGGAGGAATAAATGAAGCACAGGCTGCTGAGTGCAGGGGGATTCAGTGCATCTGGTGGTCTCTCCTTCCCACGAAATAGAAGCCTCATCTCCCCCTGGCAGCTTCTACAGGGGATCAGAAAGCCCACAAGGGATACCACCAGCAGAGCTCCATGACGCGCCTGCTGGGCCGAGCCTGGGGCGCGGAGGGTGCTCGAGCCATGCTTCCTGGGCACCAGGGGGTGGCAAGCTGTCAGAAATGATGTGGGTTGGAGGCTTTCCCAATATACAGGCTGGGCCCCACCCCAGAGCTTTGGGAGGCAGGAGGGTTTTGAGAAGGTCTTGAGGAATATTTGCAAGCCCTTAGCTAGACAGGACCGCCCCTCTTAAAAGATTCCCATGCACACAGCATCATGAGGCTCACAAAGCTGTTTAATTTCCCACCTATGATACAGGTTGGAGGCAGGGTGCAGAAAACCCAGTGACTGCTTTGGTGAACATACTGGAGCTGCACACAAGCCTAGCAGGCTGTGGCTTCACCGGGATCTTCTGTTTGCACACAATTGTAATTGACCTTTGAAGGGCTCCCCAGGGCACTGCGGCCTGCTGCTTCTGGGCAGAAGTTATCATACCTGCTCTTCTTTGGTAACCTTCTTTAGAATTTCATACACAAAACTTGATTGGCAAAAAAAAGTACCAAATGTCAAAATTTCATAAAATCAGGGCAAGAACTGGTCTTCTCTTGCCATTTGGACTTAGCTGCCCCTTGAAAAATGTTTTTTTTTCCCCTCTTGGTCATTTAGCAACGCCCAGCCCAGAGTTGGGAAAAGGGAGCAAAATTTAACCTTTGTGTTAGAAGAGAAGCAAGGTTTTCAACCAAACACTTAAGTCATTGGACTCATTATTTAAACACCAAAAGACAACAGATGGACTTAATTCATCTGGCCCAGCTTAATACATGTCAGCCTAACACTACAAACAGATACATAAAACCGAGATATGTCTGGGTGCTACAAACGGGGACAGGGCGTCGTCACAGGGCAATGACTTGGCTGCGCTGTGAGCCGGCCCCTCAGAACCAGTACTCAGAGACGAAGATGTGGACGCTGACGACATTCCGGTGCGACACCACACCCCCAACCACGTAGTTCATCTCCAGCTTCAGGACGGCGTGGAACGGGCCCACGATGGGCCGCACCTGGCGCACGACGCCTGGGGAGAGAGCAGAAGGTGTGTGGGGAGTTAGCAGGGACCGAAGCAACGTGGAGACCGGGGACACGATTTCCCTCCGGGATTTTCAGAGCTGCAGGAGTGCTCAGACCTCATCAAGTCCCGCCTGAGCCAGGTGCTTGCATCTCCCTCCAAGTGATCACCCCCGGGCTCTGCCATCATCCCTGGGGACGAGTGACAGCGGGCTCTCTGCAGCCCGTCCGCTGTGAGCAGCTCGCCCTGTGAGTCTGTGCGCATGGGCTTTGGAGTCCTTGCCTTAGTCCTGCCAGCTCCTCTTCTGTGAGCCTGCTTTCCTCCTCTACCACCGTCTATCCAACCAAGAACTAAGAGTCTAGATAAAGGGCCTGGCATGGAGCAGATGCCCAGAAGACACCCGTCCCAGTCTCTCCTAACCCACTGTGCCCACTTGTGACCCATGGGAGGAAACAAAGCATGTGTGAGCCTCTTCCCCCAGTCTCTCACGTTGAGGACTGTCCTGGGGGCCTGGAAACCTTTTATCTGAGCAGAGAAGTCCTAGTTCCCTATGGGACACACTCCTGGGTCCTTCTTTCTCCACACCTCTTTTTTGAAGGGTGACACCTGAACCCTTGCCCAGTGTTCATGGTGAGCAAGAGGCAGCTCGAGTCCAGCTCGAGCAGCAGAGACGGGTCAGGGCAATCAGAAGGACAGACGGCACGGGGGAGACAGGTGTCTGTCCGGGGAAGCAGAAGCCTGCCATGTAAAGCTCCTGGGGGGTGGCAGGGAGGTCTGCCTGGACCACAGCAGGGACCCGGCAAAGGCCATGATGGTGGCCTCCCCAGACAGGGCTCAGAGGGAAGGGCAGATAAGTTCAGCTCAGTCGCAGTGGAGGAGGAACAACCCCAAGTGTCCTGTCCCCGCAAGTTCCATGTCTCCAGGCCGGACCCTGACGTCGCTGCCTGCCCACGCAGGGCACCCAGCATCTCACGGAGAGAATGCCCCTGCACTCGGGGACCAGATGCTCTCCTCCTGGCTAGATGTGGACAGCCCACCACCCTCTCGGGACCTCAGATTCCACAGTGAGCAGATGATGCCACGTGAGCCTGTGCTTTGCACTGACTGATCCCGACCCGACCCGCCCCCCAGCTCGGCGTCCACCATGGTGTGAGCTCCAGGGGTGCAGGGCCACCTCCCTGCCGGACGGGTGGGCTCACTGCCTCACTTCTGCACGCGTTCATGCACTCCTCAACAGGTACCAGGCACCGTTCATGGTGATGCCAAGAAAACAAACAGAACCCTGGTTTCAAAGTCAGTGGGGACCTAGGTGAGTGCCGTGCTCTGACAGAAGTCCACACGCTGTCCAGCGGGGGTGAGGATGGAGGTGAGGGAGGCGGGGGAGTCAGGAAAGGCTTCCTGGAGAAAGTGCCTCTCTTCCTGCAGATCCCCGTGCCTGGCACAGAGCAGGTGCCACCCCTACAGCTGTTGACATTTAGGAGGGACCCTCTTCCATCGCCCCCGCTCTGATATTAGGACTTGCCCAAAGCCGTATGGCACAGGGGTGTGCTGGAGCAGCCGGTCGTCTGGTCGTGCCATATGACAATTTCCAAGCCCAACGTGATGTCACTGAAGGCGGGGTCAAGAACCACCCATCACTGCAGGGCTGTCTACAAACAACACCCTGGAGCCTGAGAACCAGCCAGAATGCAGAGTGTTTGCTGCGTCCAACTGCTGACTGCAGGCTGGTTTGTACAAACAGCCCTGCCGCTGACTTGGGAAATGTGCACCCAGCGTGGCCCTTCACACCCACGCTGAGATCAGCGAAGGCTCTGGGGAGTCTAAAGGGGCCCAAGGCCTTTTGCACCCGTGGCTGGTTCTCGGTCAGGACCACCAAGTTCATGGTCAGGAAGGGGATTTGGGCAGGCCATCCCCCCTTTCACTCCCTGGGCTTGTGTTTCAAAGGTGAAGAGCCCAGCAGTAGGGTGGAATTCCAGGCTATTCTAAGCAAACAAGGGCTCTAGCTCTGATGGAAAGATAAGCAGAAGCTTCGGTGGGCTGTCAGCACCCTTTCTCTGCCCCTGCCTGGTGATGACATCCCAGTTCTGTCCTGTCTGAACGCCCAGGAGCATCATCAGCTCCCGGCTAAAGACGGGGGCTTGTCGCCACTCTCGGTGTGCCCATGGCCCCTGTGGCAAGCACGGCCCCAGACTCTCCAGTCCCTCAGCCCTCACCAGCGTGACCGTCTCCTCTCCCCAGGCCGGAGACCGCCACCGGCGCCACCAGCCTCAGTGGCCTCGGTCCCCTGCACGCATCCCTGGGGCAGTGCTCAGAGGGCTCAGGGGGCTTGAAGGAAAGAGGTGAGAGGCTCAGTGAGCCTGAGAGCTAGTTTAGGACAGAGAGCAACGAGGTGGAGAGAACACTTCCGCAAGCTATGATCAGACACGTATTTATTTCTGTATATTATCATGATACTTTGTGTGTGTGTGTGCACGCACGCTAAGGTGCTTCAATCGTGTCCGACTCTTTGCGACCCTATGGACTGTAGCCCTTTCAATATCATATAATTAATATATGATATACAAATACATGGGCCTCCCAGGTGAAGCAAGCAGTAAGGAACCCACCTGCCAATGCAGGAGACGCAAAAAGACGTGGGTTCAGTCCCTGGGTTGGGAAGATGCTCTGGAGGAGGGCATGGCAGCCCACTCCAGTATTCTTGCCTGGAGAATCCCATGGACAGAGGAGCCTGGTGGGCTGCAGTCCATACAGTTGCAAAGAGTGTAAGTCACTTCAGACATGACTGAAGTGACTTAGCACACACACAGCACACACACATATAAATATATATATATAGTTTAATTATTATAAATACAAAGTATATATTGTTGTTGTTGTTAGTTGCTCAATCGTGTCTGACTCTTTGCGACCCCATGGACTGTAGCCTGCCAGGTTCCTCTGTCCATGGATTTCTCCAGGCAAGAATACTGCAGTGAGTAGCCATTCCCTTCTCCACTGGATCTTCTCGACCAGGGATTGAACCTGGGTCTCCTGCATCGCAGGCAGAGTCTTTACTGTCTAAGCCACAAGAGAAGCCCTTTCAGGACACAAGGTTTGAGTCCAGCTGACCTCAGTCAGAAGCATGATTCCAGGTTGGTTACTGAAATTTTGAGTCCCCACTTCCTCCTCTGTGAAACAGGGATTAAACGGCCATCTTCAGAGTCAGAAACAAAACCATCCCAAGGCCATGTGCTGCTTCCCCCTCAGAAATAAGCGCTGGATCCCATAAAGCGCCACAGCATTCCAGTGTGATATGAATTTCAGTGCGAGTAGGACCGGATTCCTCCATGATTGAAAAACAGAGCAAATGCTGGACATTTTTATTAGACTGCCTTAAACATTGACGAGAAAGGAAAGCTCTGGATGTATAGAAAATATATTTAAATCTCAATATGTACTGTTAGGGCACTTCATGAGGTTTAGTTTCTATGATGCCTAAAGACCAGAACGTCACGCTGTTGGCTAAGTGTTCCAACTGTAAACAGCTAAGAGGCCAAACAGAACACTAAAGGAAGCTAAGAGCTGCTTTAGAGAAGAAGGGCGTTGAGAAGGGGAAGAGGGAGCAGAAGGCTGAACTTCAGATGTAGGTCACACTCAGGGCCTGGATTGTCTCAGGATCTTTGCATTTAACAAGAGAACGACTGAGGTGGAAGACACAGGGATCTGCAAGGGTTAAACAAGGCATTGTGGGAGTGACACAGCAGGTGAGCAGGGGGTCAGCCGCCCTGGCCTTCTCCTGTGACCTGGGGTCCACATCCCAGGCCACACCCACTCTGTGGATCTGACCACTTCTTCAGCCTAGCCACACTTCCTGGGGGCTCTGATTTCAGTGAATACGCTCCCTTCATTCCCAGGTTAGTTCAAGCTTGAGATCCACCTCCTGGTCACCTTCACTGAACCTAGACTTTCTCCTGATATCACTTCTTTCTTCACAGCTTTCCCACCCATCCATCCACCCACCCATCCAATCATCCATCCATCCACCCACCATCCATCATCCATCCATTCACCTACACATCCATTCACCCGTCATCCATCCATCCATCCAGTAGAGGCCATTCTGCACGAGGGAAGTTTAAGGAAGATTCTACAGAGGAGCTGACTTCAAATTGGATTTTAAATACGAAGCCGGGGGCTTCCCTGGTGGTCCAGTGTTTAGAATCTGCCTCACAATCCAAGAGACACTGGTTTGATCCCTGGTCAGGGAGGATCCCACATGCCATGGAGCGAGTAAGCTCCATGGAGCCATGGAGCATGTGCCACAGATACTGTGGCCCTAGTGCCTACAGCCTGTGCTCCACAAGAGAAGCCACAGCAGTGAGAAGCTCAGCGCAGCCAAAAAATAAATGAGTTTAAAATAAAAATGACCAAGTAGGAGCCAACGAGGTAAGTAGAGTGAAGGTGTCAGGAGCTCAGTCGTGTCCGACTCTTTGCGACCCCCACGGACTGCAGCCAGGCTCCTCTGTCCGTGGAATTCTCATGGAGTGAGAATACTGGAGTGGGTTGCCATTTCCTTCCCCAGGGGATCTTCCCAACCAAGGGATCGAACCCAGGTATTCCACACTGCAGGCAGATTCTTTATCATCTGAGCCACCAGGGAGGCCCAAGGTAGGCAGGACCTGTGCAAAGGCCCCAAGTGTGAAGGTTTCAGTCAGTTCTGGGAACAGAGTTAATCCTGGGGAAAGACAGACAGAGGAGGGTAAGGAGGTGGTAAAGGGCTTCCTCAGGGACCTCACACCTTGTCAGGCTCACAGGACTGGAACCCAGAGCAGTAGTCTCCTGGCCTCCTCACCGCCACCGATTCTAGACAACTGTTCTTTCAGAACCACCATCAACCTTCTGGGTGCAGGGAAACAAGAGAGGGAACTAGACAAACCCTTGCTGCCCAAATGTGGCATCACAGACATTAGAAACTGAACCTCCACCAGGGGTCCAGCTGCATCCGTCACTTGCTTCTACAGATGTGTGGCTGGCATCCACTCTGTGCCAGGCGCTGGGGACCAGCGAGACCGCCTGCGTCCTCTCTCATGAAGCCTTGCCAGCCCCACTCTGCGTCACCTGGTACCTGGTCTCCCTCGAGGGAACCCTCACAGTCGACTCCCCCTGCAGACACAGGGTCTACATCACGTTCATCTCTGTCCACTGTCCGCAGCGCAGGGCCCGGGGCGGGACACAGTGGGAGCACCGTCACAATTATCCCGTGGGATGAAGGCAGAGGAAGACAGAGAAAAGAGAAGAAGGAGCGAGGGGAGGGAAGAGGGACCCTACTCCCTGAGGGCCCCTCAAACCTTTGTCCTGAAGGGAAGGGGCCACTGAAGGCTCTGAGCGGGAGCAGCTTTATGTGGAAAGACCATTCCTGCAGCAAAATGCAGGAGAGAGGGAAAGGCTCTTTCCAGCATGCCTGCCTTGTCCATCTTCCCTGCTGGGGTGTTTACCTCCCTAACTTTCAAGAGCCCCAGGAAAAAAAAAAAAAAGGCCATGATGCCGAGTTCAACTGTGTTAATCTTCCAAATCCTCATCTTTGGCATTTCTGCTTCGGGTCCCAGACACTGCTGGTATTCCTCGGCGTGTCTGTGCCTCTGAAAGATATAATTAAGTCTTTTTTTTTTTTCCTTTGAAAAATGTAGGTCCCCTCGGGCACTTCACCTTCATGTCTCGTCTCTGCTTTGTAAATTGCAGCCGATGTGCCAGGAGCCCGAACACAGAGCCCAAGTGTCCAGCAGGAGACCTCCATCGCCTCCTGGGGACTGTGGTCTGGATTCCAGGCCCCTGCAGCCATCCCCAGGCTTCTGCCGCTTGACTGGGGTCGCAACTGATCATCCACAGGTTGTCTGAAAGGAGGAGGATCATCCATGAGGGCCTCTGCACGAGACACTGGTCTGCGGAGACCTGGAATCACAGCCTGGCATTGCTCTGCTGCGTCCTCACCGAGCAGCCCTGTGACCTTGTACGAGACACCGTCTTTCTGAAGTTCAGCCTCCGACTCAGAAGTCCTGCGATTCTAACAGACCAAGTGTAATGGCGTGAACAGGGCTGTTGAAGAGCATCTTAGCAAAAATGATGATCCATCCAGAGACGGCATGGTACCTCACGCCAGTGGAAATGAACTGTGCTTTTCAAAAGACAGAGCTTCAAGTTGAAATAAAGGCAGAGGGAAGAAAGTCAGCATCAGATGAGAATAAGACGTGGTTGCTACCTGAAATCAGGGTACGGAGTCATTGGTCTTCTCGGTTGTCAGGGTCTCCCCACTGCCATATGAGGCCAGAGGTCAAGGGCACAGACTTTCTTTTCCGGTCAATCTTTTTAAAATTTAATTAATTAATGTTTAGTTGCACTGGGCCTTCATTGCTGCAAGCAGGATTTCTCTAGTTGCGGCGAGCAGGGGCTACTCTTCCTTGCAGCGGCCTCTCTTGCTGCAAAGCACAGGGTCAGGGTGCAAGGGCTTCAGTAGCTGTGGGCACATAGGCTTAGCTGCTCTGCGGCCTGTGGGGCCTTCCAGGACCAGGGATCAAACCCGCGTCCCCTGCACTGGCAGGCAGACTCTTATCCGCTGCACCACCAGGGAGGTTGTCCTGGTCACTCTCCTATCTCTGGTTCTTGGAACATAGTAGGTCCTTGGTCCTACTACAGACCTGCCACATAGGAGGCCCGCAGTAAGTGAATCGCTAAATGAACGCGTGAACTAGAGACCGAAGCAGGAAGCACAGTTCATGAAGTTGAAAGTTATCACCCGGAGAAACAAAACTGGTGGGAAGGAACGGATGATAGCCAGAGGTCGCTGGGTTTTCGGGTGTGGCCCATGTGGAAGCAGAAAGGCAACAGGTGAGAACCAGGCCTCCCTGTCTGGCCCCGGCGGCTGCCACACTGAACCCGGGAGAGGTGACGAGTCGGCCTGTTTGGACAAGGTGCCAGGACCGAGAACCTTGGCGCTCAGAGGAGACCCACGTGGTTTCACCAAACACTAACACAGCGGGAGACTGGGGAAAAAGCAAACCATCACCCGGATCTCAGGACATTTTCCTCAACAGGGATAACTCCAGGCCAGGATGAGCAGCACAGACCGAAGGCAAAGAGGAAAACACACGAACAGGAAGAAATACGGTCTGTATGTCTAACGTCCAAAGCTATAGTGGTGATGGGCCGGGAAGGAGGTCCACAGCGGGGGAGGAGATGGGAACGGACGGGCCCCCGCGTCCACTGTTCCCTCCCGTGGTCCCCACACTCCTCGGCGGGGAAGGACCATCACCTCCCTCCCACCGGGGAGGAGCTCGGGGCTCTGTGGGCTAACGTCCCTGATCACAGGGCTCTCAGGGCACAGCGCCACCCAGACGGGACAGACCCTGAGCTTAGTTCTCTCCACCTGACCGCACCTGCCCTGATGTGGTGTGGAGGAAACTTCCAGAATGTACTGCCCTTGGCTGAGTCATCCATACAGGGCAAAAACGGCAGAGAGGAACTACAGGGCAATCATATCGGTCATGGGCGGTGAAGGAACGGAGCTCCCCAATCCCTGTCTTCTGTTCTTGCCTGAAAAACACCCAGTAAGAGCTTGGAAGGTGGAGGACAGGGGTCTCAGTCGCAGATTTAAAGTCGGCCTCAGCAGAACCATCCTCCCGACTTCTCGGCTCTCATAAACACACTTCCTCCCAGGTCTCTCACAACCAAACCTGAGGGTGTACGTGGGGAAGCAGCAGGGAACCGGAGCCAACCCCCGGCGGCCCGCCTCTCCCTCGGGCAGAAAGAGGAAAAGAAACGTCAGCTCCACACGAAGCCTTCCAGGCTCCTTCCTGGATGCAGGAACCAGCATTTCCAGGGGCACATGGTGGGTATGAAGACACCCCCGTCCACCATCTCCTCCCCCAACAGCTCAGCCACACACGCTGGGGCCTCATGGTTCCAGGAGGAGCAACGGGGGTCTGGGGGTGAAATGAGTTCTGAACCAGAAACAGCAAACCTGCCCCCGAAGCCAGACCCTGGGCCACTGCCCTTCCACCAAGCCGCCTGGCCTCACCGGAGGGAGAGACAGCCTGGGCAGTTTTCCAGAAGGGATTTGCCGTCTGATGCACCTGCTTTTACCAGGCTGGCCCAGGATGCAACGGTAATGGGAAGGGCGAGAGTCCTCCCCTCTTTCTCTGCAAGTCCTCCCACCTGGATCAGCCCCACTCACTTCCTGCTGGGGCCCCTTCCCCATCGCTAGACCCAAACTCATCAGCCCCCTTGCATGTCTCCAGGTGCCCCCAGATGAGAAATCTCAGGGCTGGGACAGACCTCAAAGAGGAGGACTCTGCCTGGTTCAAGGTCACACAGGATGGTCGTGGCAGCAGAAACCCGACATCCAGCCCCACCAGGCTGTGTGCAGGCCTCAGTCATGCCCCCCGAGCCTGGAAGCCCCTCTGAGCCTCAAGTGTCCTCACCTGGAGAATGGGGCCATCTCCCTCAGGGATAAGTGACACAGCTGTCGTTCAATCGCTCAGTCATGTCCGACACTGTGCGACCCCATGAACTGCAGCCCACCAGACTCCTCTGTCCATGGGGATTCCCCAGGCAAGAATACTGGAGTGGGTTGCACACATGGAGTGGGTTCCTCCTCCAGAGGATCTTCCCTACCCACGGATTGAACCCTTGTCTCCTGCATTGGCAGGGGGATTCTTGACTACTGAGCCATCGGGGAAACCCAAGGGACACAGGACGTGTGGCCTACATGCTGGGAGTGCCCAGCACACAGCAGTGCCCTTTGCTGTTGAGACGACTGTGACCGTCGAGGACCCGGCACTCGGAGTTCTCAGCCACGAGCACAGACGGGACGCTCCGTCTGGGAACACCCGGCTCTGAGGCCGCGGGAAGTGCGTGGTGACAGTGGCTGATGGTGGGTGTCTGGATCATCTGTGTAGTTACGGTTGTCAGGTGAGGCCATCGGAAGATCCGTATCATCATCAGACTCCTTTTTCCCCCCCTAATTTCACACAACATGCCTCTGCAGCTGTTTGGCTAAAAACACTTCATTTTCTTAAAAAAAAAAAAAGAATAATTTATTAACGTGCCGGTGATCTCAAAGGCTTTTCAGAAGGTGCGTAACAGCAGCGGTAAGAGCATCACAAATCATTCTGGACACGGCCAATCCGCAGGAGAACTCGTGAGATGCCGAGAGCCCGCTCTGGGCTCATTTAACCCCCTGGTGACTCTGTGCGTGAGCAGGCAAGCGTGACCCTGCAGCCTGCTGGGCACCGGGCCTGGGCACCTCCTAGTGGGCATGCTGTGTGCGCACACGTGTGCACGCAGGGGTGTGCAAGAAAGAGAGACACATAGGGTGACGGGGGGCATGGCACAGATGAGCCCTCGTAGGCTCTTGCCTCCAGAAATGTACAACCGGTGGAAGAGGAAGCCAAGCAAAACACACAATGGGGACTTCCCTGGTGGTCCAGTGGCTAAGAGTCTGCGCTCCCAACGCAGGGGGCCCAGGTTCAATCCCTGGTCAGGAACTACATCCCACATGCTCACTAGTGCTCACATGATGCACCTAAGACCCAGTGCAGCCAAATTAAATAAATAAATATTAAAAAAAAACTCACAATGCCGTGACCACACCGCCCCCCTCCCCCGCAACTGGCACCAGCATTTCTCCGTTCGCACGCACAGCAGACCTTCTGGAAGGAGTCCCCCTGTGATGCCTCCAGGGCTCCCACCCTGACGTGTCTCCCCTTGACCCCACTCCACTGAGAATGGCCTGGTCAAGGTCGCCATCAGCTGGGGCGATACTGAACCCAGTGGTGAATCCTTTGTCCTCATGGTTCCAAATAGGAAAAGGAGTATGTCAAGGCTGTATATTGTCACCCTGCTTATTTAACTTATATGCAGAGTACATTATGAGAAACGCTGGACTGGAAGAAACACAAGCTGGAATCAAGATTGCCGGGAGAAATATCAGTAACCTCAGATATGCAGATGACACCACCCTTACGGCAGAAAGTGAAGAGGAACTCAAAAGCCTCTTGATGAAAGTGAAAGTGGAGAGTGAAAAAGTTGGCTTAAAGCTCAACATTCAGAAAACGAAGATCATGGCATCTGGTCCCATCAGTTCATGGGAAATAGATGGGGAACCAGTGGAAACAGTGTCAGACTTTATTTTTTTGGGGGGTCCAAAATCACTGCAGATGGTGACTGCAGCCATGAAATTAAAAGACGCTTACACCTTGGAAGGAAAGTTATGACCAACCTAGATAGCATATTCAAAAGCAGAGACATTACTTTGCCAACAAAGGTTCATCTAGTTAAGGCTATGGTTTTTCCTGTGGTCATGTATGGATGTGAGAGTTGGACTGTGAAGAAGGCTGAGCGCCGAAGAATTGACACTTTTGAACTGTGGTGTTGGAGAAGACTCTTGAGAGTCACTTGGACTGCAAGGAGATCCAACCAGTCCATTCTGAAGGAGATCAGCCCTGGGATTTCTTTGGAAGAAATGATGCTAAAGCTGAAACTCCAGTACTTTGGCCACCTCATGCGAAGAGTTGACTCATTGGAAAAGACTGTGATGCTGGGAGGGATTGGGGGCAGGAGGAGAAGGGGACGACAGAGGATGCTCAGTTCCTCCGTGAGCGTGTCTGGTCTCTGGGCACCAGCCGCCATCTACCCACGATCACCTCCCAGACTTACTCTACCCCTGCGTGGCCAAGGGTGTCCCACAAGGCCCACAGTCTTAATGCCAAAGGGAACATGCGACCTCCCCAGAGCTGCCGTGTCACAATTTCCCCCAGCTCACCTGCTGACAACCCCAGTCTGCTTGTTCTTTAGGTCAAGACCCACGCAGTCATCTTTGTCTCACACCCGACTCGTCAGCAAAACTTGGCACCACCCCCTGATGTATCCGGAATCTGTCTGCTGCCCACCCTTCCTGCCAGGGCCACATGGTCAAAGCCACGGTCACCTCCAGCCTGGATCACAGGTCTTTTGAAAGGTTTTGCAAGAAAGTGAAAGTCACTCAGTTATGTTCGACTCTTTGCGACCCCATGGACTTTACCAGGTCAGAATACTGGAGTGGGTAGCCTTTCCCTTCTCCAGGGGATCTTCCCAACCCAGGGATCGAACCCAGGTTTCTCGCATTGCAGATTCTTTACCAGCTGAGCCACAAGGGAAACCCAAGAATACTGGAGTGGGGAGCCTATCCCTTCTCCAATGGATCTTCCCGACCCAGGAATCAAACCGGGGTCTGCTGCATTGCAGGCGGATTCTTTACCAGCTGAGCTATGAGGGAAGCCCACAGAGCAAGCCACAATATCCAGAGGCTAAGACTCTGCACTTCCAAAGCAGGGGGCCCGGGTTTGATCCCTAGTCATGAAACTAGATCCCCAGGCTCACCCAGGCGCCCAGAGGGATCGTCTCCCACCTCAACCCAAAACCTTCCTATGGCTCCCACCTCACTTGGCAGTAAAGCCCAAGCCATTGTGGTGGCCTCAAGACCCTGCCTCATGGGCCCATGCAATTCAAACATGCCAGGCTTGCCTCTGCCTCAGGGCCTTTGCACCTGCCATCCCCACTGCCTGGAGCTCCCCTTCCAGATCTCCGCACAGCTCATCTCCTCAGCTCCCCGGGTCCTTAGACGAATGTCTCCCACCACCAGATGCACAGTGGCTGCCCGCTCCCCTCTCCTCCCCCGCCCTCTGCACAGCACTCATACTGCCTGACAATGCGGATGTTATACTTGTCTCCTGGCTGCTCCTAACCCCGGAAGAAAACATGTGCATGGCTAGGATTCACATCTGTCTCTCTTGGTGGCTGATGCATCCCTAGAGCAGAGCCTGCTCCCTTGGGACACACACATTATTTGCTAGAAGAATGAAGACCAGAGTCCTCTAAGAAGCTCGGCCCTGGGGCTTTGGGAGCACAAAGCAGCAAGCCACCCACTCTGCCTGTGGGGGGTGGGGCATGGAGGGCGTGTGAGAGGAGGTGACGGCTGTCTTGGGCTCTGAGGGATGAATAGGAGCTTAACCAAGAGGAGAAGGAGGTGAATGCCATAGCTCAAGTCCAGGAGACGAGAGAGGCCATGAAATGGCTGGGGTCTGGGGTGTGGGCTGGTGTGTCTGGAGCAGAGTGGAGGGAAGGGGGAGGGAAGAATGCTGGATGCTGCGGAGCAGGGGAGGAGGCTGAGGCTGAAGACGTCTCCAGCCGGGCGGCAGGACTGGACGTGAAAGGTGGGGTTAAAACCTGGCAGACCCGTTAGCAACCGGCTGCGGGGGCGGGAGGAGGGGAGCAGAGGGCCCCCGGCTTCCGGAGCCTCGTGGCTGGAGCACCTTTCACCACCATGTGGAAGCACCCTGCTGAGAGAGGAGGGAGGCTCCGGCCAGGCCAGTGGACCTCGTGGCTGGGAGACGACGTCGGGGGTGGGGGGCAGGGGGCCAGCAGGTGTGAGAAGCAGCCCACGTGATGCACGGGTCCATGCGCAGGAGCAGAGAGGTGTCCAGTGAGGCCCACGGAAGCAGAGGACCCCTCTGAGCCCTAAGAGTCCCGTGCCAGCCTGGAGGTGGCCTCTGAGAGTTTCTGCTTCTGTGAAACTGGGTGTCGGGCCCCCTCCTCAAAGGCCTTTGCAGCAGGAATAGCTGTTTCTCTATGAGTCACGATGGCTCCGGGCCCAACGCCTCTGGCCCATCGCTGCTCCGTGAGGCCCCGGTACAGTCAGCACAAAAGGCGCTGGTGTCCATCACTCTCACGCCCGTCTCAGGCCTCCGAGAGGGCGCGCCTGCCCTCTGCGCCCCCCTGCCCTCCGAGGCCTGCCAGCCTCCAGGTGAGGTCGGCCGAGGCCCGCCCCTTTGCATCCCCTGGGAAACGACTTGGCTGCCAGCCAGGGTGTGGCCCCAGCGGGCGGGGTGGGGGCTGTGCCTCCCGGAGAAGAGAAAGCACCTAATCCCGGGATTTGCCGTGAAAGCAGGACAGGGCCGATCACTCATCACCCGCAGAGACGGCCGCGCTGCTGTTTCTAGGCGGAATTTCTGAATCTCATCCGTAATGTGTACTGATCCTGGGCCAAGCTTTCCGAATCAGGCTCCCGGACGGGTCAGCAGCGTGTGTTTAACCCCTTACGAGGTAAAGATTCCAAAGAGGCCATCTGAACCCTGCAGCCTGGAATGCCCGAGAGTGACTTGAAGGCAGACGGCTGGGCAGGCAAGCTCTTTGCTTTGCATGAGGCTTCCCCTGGCCAGGGGCTGAGGTACAGCTGTCTTTACTCACAAGCTCTTGTCCTGGGGCTGCTGTGTACAGCTGACTAAGCTGTGCACTGCACGTAGAAGAGGCTGTGAATGGTACCCCCCAGGATTGTAAAGTGCAGAAAATAGTCAATGTACACTGCAGCCTTGCCACATTATTACTTGTCTCTCTCGCTGAGACATTAACAGAGACAAAACCTGCTGCTGAAAAATAAACTGTAGGAACTCAGATGGCAGGATGCTAGGGAAGCCAGGAGGCAACTTCTTGGGAGCAGGATTTGTGGCTTGGGTGTAAACTTGTCCCCCAGGACCCAGCACAGGGTTAGGCATGGAGTAGGAATCCAGGAGGTTCCTGTTGAATAAACAATTCAAGGATGACAGAACTCAGGAGGCATGGCCTCCACCATTCTGCTTCCAGCCTGACTCATCAGCCCCGGCCACGAAGGGTGCCTATGACACAGCTCCCAGGTAACTGGAGCCACTTTGGGGTGAGCAGTCCCAGGAGCATCCCATGTGACCCCACGGCTGTTCTCCTGTCCTTTCAGGGTGCTCCGAGACTTCACCAGCTCTCTAGCCCCAAACGGCCTCCGCATAGTGGCTCATTTATCCCCTAACAACCTACCCAGCTATGTTACAATACATACAACTCCTTCTGGTGCTTATACCCTGGCAAGGCAAGCATTACTACGGCAATCTCACCGAGAAGAAAACCGAGGCTCTGAGAGGTTGTGAGACCTGCCGGAGGTCACACAGCTAGAAGCAGACAGCCAAGCAAGAACCATGCTGGGACATCTGACCCCAAGCTCAGTGCTCCAACTGTGGAAGCAGAGGCTTCAGGGTGTTTTGCCCTAAAAGGGCCACCCCAGCCATTGATATTTTTCCAAAGTGAAATACAGTAACAGTCCTTGTATGCTCCCAAAAAAAACTTAGAATGCTCTTTCAAAATGTAAAAGCTTCTGGTTCACTTGAGGACGGGGAGTGAGGATATTGTTATTAGGGTGGTGACCTATGGGCCAAATTTAGAGGCTTTGGCACAGACAACGTGGGCTGTGGGAAAAGGTTTGGGTTCCACGAATACTGACTGCACCTACTACATGCCACGTGGTGCTAGGAGCTTCCTTATCATTTCATCAAATGACAAGAATGGTGTCCACAATTAGGGAATATCCGTCCTCAACCTAACCCATGTCCATGCGTATGTGCTCAGTCACTCAGTCGTGTCCCACTCTCCTGTGACCCCATGGCCTGCAGCCCACCAGACTCCTCTGTCCGTGGGATTCTCCAGGCAAGAATCCTGGAGTGGGTTGCAATTTCCTCCTCCAGGGGGATCTTCCCGACCCAGGAATCGAACCCATGTCTTCTGCATCTCCTGCATTAGCAGGCGGATTCTTTACCACTGGGAAGCCTTACAAGGTGAGCTGGACCATCTCCATTCATTCAGACTTTATTGGGAGCATGACTGGTTGCCATGGTATCCAGGCAGGAGCTGAAGATAGGAGCACCTCTGTTCCTCAGGGGACCCAGGGGCGGATGAGGAGCCCAGGGAACAACCCAGAACAGACTGGACGTCCAGCACACCTGCTTGCCAACTGACACTGATGCTCTTCGTTTTTTTTTCCTATAGAAACGGTGATGCCCACCAAGGATCGAGAGGGCCATTCACGAAATCAACCACTGGGTCTAAAAAGTAGCTTGAGCTGAGTGCTGTCTGGTTCCTATTGGCTTCGGGGAGGTTCTAGTAGAAATTTTGGCAAAGCACACCCTCTATGTAGACAGACTTTTTTTCCTCCCTCTCCTTAGAAAATCAGTTTAAAAGGAGTAGTGAGCAAGGAGGGGTCAGGGAGGGCTGAGGCTCAGATACCACCAACCACCCAGGGGTCTGGGGAGCCCAGGGGGAGGGTCCCCCGTTGCTGGCTGCTGACGGTACACAGACTGCACCCACCTCACCACGGCCCCGCGTTACTCATCTCCAGGAACTATTACCTGAAAGACCCCTCCTGGAGCAGCCCCTGATCACAGCCAGTGCTCTGCTGGGCGGAGAGTGAAGCCGGGGCTGGATAAGGAAGGCTTTGTAGTGGCCCGAGAATACCTCAGGCATTAATAGAGCATTTTTTGCACAGGTCGAAAATGCATTCTTCATTTTTCATTGACAGCTGGTGAAAGAGGAATGTAACAGGGCGGCTGCACCCGGCTTTACAGAGAGAGCAGCTCAGCCCTGCTCAGAGCCACCTTTATCCCTGCGGAGAGCTGGTTTTTAAAGGACGCATTAGGGGAAGGTCTGGCCCTTTCAGGTTCTTAATCAGCTTGGAGTGCTTTCTCCTTCTTCTGCTATCTGGGGGAGCAACGACATTCATGTCTCACGGTCTTGGCGGCTTGTGCACTGGTTAATTTTCTGGGACACAAACTCTTGGTAATTCTGCCCGAGTCAACACCCACCGTCCGAGAGCTCCAGCTCCGGGTGTCTGGGGAAGACTGGGCTCTAGGCCTGCTCCACCTCCAGCAGCAGGGGAGCCTAGGACAAACCACACCTGCCTTCTCTGGCCATCGGTCCCTCCTCTGTTGACGGGAGACGCCCAACATGCCGCAGTGTGTGGTGGTGACGAAGAACTCGCTTCCAGCACTGAGTGTCAGCTGCTCCTTCACGTGCATCACAACCCAGCTCAGACCTCACCTCTTTCAGGAAGCCTTCCTGACCCAGTGCCCAATGTCCACTCAGGGTGAAGCCTAGAGCAGGCAGGGGTTCAGCCTATGAGTAGGTGCCGCCCCTTCCCAGGTGCTGAAAGCAGCAGGGGGCTGCCCAGGGGGGTGTCAATGGGCCCAGGAGCCCCCCACGGGAGGCCTGAGTGGCCCACAAAACACTTTCTTCCTCTGCACGGACTTAGAGGGTTTCTAAGACATTGCTTGAAACAAGAATGCACAGCTGAAAACACGCCTGCAAACGGGGCCCTGCGGTTTTCGTAGCTCAGTCTCAAGGCGGTCATTTCCTTAGCTCCCTCCTCTGCCTGATGGAGACAATCACGGCCCCAGAGGCGTCTGCAAAGACCGAGACGGGATGCGGGGGTGAGTGTGCCCAGTGACGGCTGGCTCCCATGCCGCTCAGACTGGGCTGGAGTCCAGTGGCAGAACAAGCCATCACAGGTGGACAGGCCCATGCCCAGGCCTGGCGTGTGCCAGGGTGGCTACCCTCAGAGTCCAGATGCTCCAGGGGGCACAGGAATTCTTTGGGGCAGGAGAGGCGCTGGAGGGAGCAGCGGATAAAGAAGTCCAGGCGAGATGCTCCGAGGAGAGAAACAAGGCAGCGCCCGCGGGTGTCGAGACGGGAGCCCAGCACAGCCTGGGTCGCACCCCAGGGAAACCCCCGTCCCCGCTGGCCTTCACTCTCCACGTGGGAGAGCTCACTGGCAAACCCCAGGAGCCCAACCAGACAAGACGTCCGGCAAACGGACTGAGAAGCTGAAGACACCCAGCCCACCCAGGAGGCCGGACTGCAGCAGGACGACTTCCCCAAGGCCAGCCTGGGCCCTCCCCCAGCACTGAATCCCAAGACCAGGGCCCGCGGGACCAAACGCGGCAGGAGAGGATGCTGTGATTCCACGGTGGAACCCGTGGTCGCCTCTCACACCGGGGTCTGTCCCCTCCTCGCCCATCCCCGCCCTGGCCCGAGTCACCATGGGAAGACCGGCCAGCTCCCCCTCGCTGCTCGGGAGTCCCCCTCCAAGAAGGAGTTGGAAGGGGTGGCCTCCGGGAGCCTCCAGGCTCCGAGGTGCCAGGATTTTCTGTCCCAGTGGATGGGAACCCAAGAAACACAGGCTCCCAGGTTGGTTTTGTTTGGAGTATCAAGGCGGCTAGAAAAACGTGCTGTGAGCACGGGCTCTGGGCCCAGATGCGCCCGGCCCCTGGCTCAGGTCACTCCAGGAAGGGTTTAGCTGGGAACCGAAGACACGAGCACTGTCTGAGTCCCCAGCGAGGCCTCGCAGCTGCTCGTCACTGTCTCTCCACCACTACGTTCCCATGACCTGTTTCTGCCTCCCCACTGCCATCCGGTGGAATGCAAAGCCCTCAGGGGCAGGGGCTGTGTGGGTACTGACCCATCTTTGTATGCACAGCGCCAGGCCCGGGGCCAGTACAGAGAGGGAAGAGCCCAGAAACCCAAAGAATGAACGAGTGCGTCGGAAAGATCTGACTCCATCTCCAGCGTCTAAGAGCTGAGAAGTGCCCCCAGGGCGGCCGTGCTGCAGCCACACCTGCCGGCCCAGCGTCAAGCACAAAGGCGGTCCCAGGCAGGCTGCTGTGTGCAGGTGCCCGCGAGCTGTTCACCAACCCCCATGCCAGGGGGTTGGCGGGCAGCGGGGGGCACACAAACCCTCGACCCCGCTTCCTCCTGCCTGCCCCCATCCCCAGGCGCCTGAAGGTCCTGTAACGCATCGCTCCACCTAACAGTGGGGGAAACTGAGGCCCAGGGCGGGCAGTGACTCAGGGGCAAGCAGCAAGTTTTATGGCTGCACGCCCTCCCCTTCAAATCCCAGCGAGGACTCCTGTACTATTAATTGTAATTAACTAATTATTCTTGCTGCCAGCTAGTGGAGGAGGAGGCCGGGGGCGGGGGGGCCCCCAGATGACTCAGTCATGTTTACAACATGCAAACCCATTTAAGAGCTTGTAAAGTCGCTATAAATGGCTCTTTGGCAACAGAGGAGTTAACGATCCTGTCTCCAGCTGCAGCTCCACAACGGTCAGTCAGGACTGCGGCCTCAGGGATGGGGTTCTGAGAGGCAACAGTGCCACCTACAGGCCACGTTCCGAAACGCTCCGCCCAGGCCAACAAAATCCAGGACCTAGGAGACCTGGAGGGGCTTCCCAGGAGGCTCAGTGGTAAAGAATCTGCCTGCAACGCAGGAGAGGAGGGGTCGATCCCTGGCTCGGGAAGATCCCCTGGCGAAGGAAAGGGCAACCCACTCCAGTATTTTTGCCTGGAGAATCCCATGGTCAGAGGAGCCAGGTGGGCCACAGTCCACAGGGTCGCAAATGAGTCACACCCGACTTAGCAGCTAAACAGCAAACAACAGCCGCAGGTGGGGAGACTGAGGCTCCCGGGATCACCCGAGAGCAGGTGGCTCCACCCTGCTGGACGCTTTTCGCACCGTGAGTGACAGGTGCGGGTTTCCAGCTGGGCCCTGAAGGACCAGGGGACCCGGGCAGGAGCCGGGCTGGTCTGCGATAGGCCTCGGCTGAGCCACGACGGGCTGGAGGACCAGGGGCATCTGGCTGAACCTGCTGTCTCCGGCCACTCACCCACAGTCATGCCGTCCATGTAGCGCTTGATGATGTCGAAAGAGTCACGGAGGTTCCCGTCCGTTATGTCGAAGATGATGTCCGCGTGGTTGGCAGGATACGCAGGCGTGATGGCCCGGAGGAAGATGATCTCTGCCAGACAGAAGCGAGGCATGGAGAGGGCGCAGCGCTGGGCCCCGTGACCCCGGAGAGGCCTGACCCAGGGCCGTGAAAACCCAACACAAGGGCCCCATGCATGGAGAAGGTGCAGGGGCCCCGAGGGACCCCAGGTCACAGCCTGTGCCCGCTTTGCACCAACAGGGAAGCCAAGGCCTGGCGAGACTTTGGGTCCTCCCGGAAGTCATGGAGCGCATTAGCTGGGGAGGCCAGCGCTAGGAAGTAACTGGTGATTGCTCAGGAGTCTCCCTGAAGCTGGGAAGATGGGGAAGAGGGGCGGATGAAGGATGTGGGAGAGAGGTCGAGATGGTCCCTGCCCCACCATGATGGGGGTTGGGCAAGCCCCTCCTCGGGCCGGGCCCCAAGCGGGTGGGTGGCTGCGTCCATCTCCCAGGCCACCTGATGTGAAATCAGCAGACCCTGATGTTAAATCAGGGCTGGGAGCACAAGGGCCCGATTTACGCAATCTGGAGGGTGGTGGGGAGTCCTCTCTGAGCCTCCGTCTCCCCACCGTAAAGTGAAGCAGGCGCCCGCCACTGCCCACTAAGGGTCCTCTCCACGTGAACAGTCAGGGTCCAGGTTTCCTGGCCCAAGATGCCAACAGGTAGCTCTAACCACGCCCAGCTCCCCGTAGCACCAAACTGTGGGTCAGCACCAGCCGGAGGGCCACGGCACGGGGGAAAGGGATTTGGGAAGGATCTGCGTGGTTTGGTGGAACCCGTCATGGTGCACGGGGCAAACCGCAGTCAGTGATGTTCTCTGAGCCAAGTCCGGGCCGCCCTGCAAAGGTTCTGCGCCTCCCTTTCCTAGAGGGATGAGGAGGTGGGGGGCTCAGCTCTCCTGCCGGTGAGCCCGTCCCTGGGTGCCTCTCCTGCCCTCCCACCCCCACGGCCAGGCTCAGTGTTCTGGTACGCACACCCAAGTCACTCCCCGGACCCTGAGGCCATGTATAGACACGAGGCAACCTGTCCAACCTTCCTGAGACGGACGGAGGGCTCTTGTTCACCACGGCGTCCCACAGCCTGACACCCAGGAGGCTCAGTTGGCTGAATTAATTCTCGTGGGGAGCTCTTCCGAAAGCCACAGGGGAAGGATGAAGACTCCACAGAGGAAGGGGGTGTCTGGAGACCACGCCAGCCCTGGCACGTGGGCCGCACACCCCAAAGGAAGGCACACAGGGCAGCTTCCTGCCCACAGCCTTCTGCCAGGCACGGGGAGCCCGCTGCCCTGGCCCCACGTGTGGACAGGGGCTGCGACTGCAGGTCGACACTGCAGTGGGAGCTGCCTGTGGCGGGCACACTGACCCCTTTACCAAAGGGTTTCCTGGAGTCGGTCTAGCCACACCAACCCACCTGCCCCTCGGTCTCCAGGATGCAGCTTCTGTGTGCAAAAAGCATCAGTCACGACCCTCTACTGGCTCCCAAAACCTTGGAGTTGAAGCCCCAACTCCAAGTGCAGGCTCCCACCTACCTTTGCAGCGCATCTCTTGCCAAGCCTTCACCACTCCAGCCAGAAAAACTTGGCTTCCTTCCTCAAAGACCCACACTCCCCACTCACCTCCAGATTTTCCGGAGGTATTCTGATTTGGCCCTCTCTCCCACTCCCCACTTTCCTACATTAACATCCTACTGGCCCCTCAGGACCCAGAGTAGGGTCACTGCCTCCTGGAAGCCCTCCCTGATAACCCCACACCTGGCAAAGAATCAACACTTAATAGCTATTCGCTGAACAACTGTTATCCCCCAAATGAGATCCACACCCCCTCCACTGAACTGAGGGCGGGGAACAGGCAGGAACCGGGTTGCCTTGTAGTCTGGGGACGTGGAGGAGATGCAGAAGCAGGGAGGGGTCGGCATTCCAAGCCCCAAACCCACATCTCGCCAAGGAGCTGCTCCTGCAGGTCAAGCTATCAACCTCAGCAAGGGGGCAGGGATGGTACCCCAGACGCTGGCCTCCGCCAGGACCCCCGCAACGGCTCCAGACTTGGGGGCGGCCACTCACCTTCGGGGCGGGTGAACTCACGGAAGGTGGGGAGTGAGACGACGGTGTGGGAGATGGTGTGCACCGGGTCCAGCACGCAGGCGACATCGTTGGGGCGGCAGGACTTGATGCAGCGGACAGTATCTGTCTTCTCTTGGCGGAGCCTGAGGGGAGCCACAGCACAAGAGGGGGTGGGAAAGGTGGCACCCGGACACCCACAGAGACAGAGCCCAGGGTCCAGGAGAGAAGCAGGTGGCCGGGCAGCAGCACCCGCCCCAGGCTGGCTCCGTCGTTGAGAGACCCGCACCAGCCTCCCAGCCCGGCTGCTCCGAGGGGATGCTTCCGAGTCCTTCTACAAACCGGACCGGGAGTCGAACCCCTGAGACACACCCCAGTTTCCATCTGCCCCGGCTGGGATAAACAAAGCTTTGCTATTTACCAGCTACACAAACTGAGCTTCAGTTTCTGCAACTGCAAATCACATTCATTCATCCACTTGCTCAACAAGCGTGTTTGGAGTGTCTGCTGGGTGCCACACACCAGGGACACCAAAAGCAAGCAAGGGAGACAAGGTCCGGCCTTCCTGGGACCCGGGTCGGGGTGGCGGGCTGTCACAGGTAAAGCCCCCAGCTCGGCGCCCCACACAAAGCAGTCAAATCTCCAGTGTCACGTACGTGATGGACGGGGAGGAGGGGCCCGAGTTTGCTACAGGTCCAGGCATACTTTTAAAAACCTCTTAATCATAAGATAAAACACAATGCGAGAGCTACACAAAACAAGGTTACAGCTTAACGAGTATTATCAGGCAAACCGCTTTCCAATCGGCACCCAGGTCAAGAAAGAGAACTTCAACCTGGCACTTGAGGCCCCTTCGTGGGCCCAGATCTGTCTTAACCCTCTTGGGCACCCCCAAAGTAACCCCTGTCCTGTCTCTGCCAGCAATCGCTACCTGGGTTCCTTTACATCTGTACCACACATGTGCATCTCGAGAAAATCACTTAAATTTGCCCATTAAAATAATTTTGCTATATCTTTCATTTATTTATTTTTTTTGCTGTGCCACGTGGCACGCAAGATCTTAGTTCCCTGACCAGGGATCGAACACATGCCCCTGCATTTGGAGCACAGAGTCTTAACCACTGGACCACCATGAAGTCCTTGTTGTATCTTTATGTATTTTTTTTAAATGAGACATTGTTTTGGAGACAGTTCTTTATTCTCTTTTGGCTGCGTTGGGTCTTCTTTGCTGTGCACAGGCTTTCTCCAGTTCTGGCGAGTGGGGGTTACTCTCTAGTTGCGGTCATTTCTTCTGCTGTGGAGCATGGGCTCTAGAGCGCGTGCGCTCAGTAGCTGTGGTGCATGGGCTTCGTTGCCCTGAGGCACGTGGAATCTTCCTGGACCAGGGATCGAACCTGTGTTGCCTGCATTGGCAGGCAGATTCTTAACCACTGGACAACCAGGGAAGTCCTCTCCTGAGTCCTTTGGACTCAGCCCCAGGAATCTCTGATGGCTCTCTTGCTATCTGGCTTAACAAGGTGTTCCAGCCTCATCTTACACTTTTACTGTCCCAGGTATCTCCAAGAAGTGTTGGGTTTGTTTTTTGTGTTTTAGTGGAAAATGATATTTCAAGACCATAATCTGGATACCAAGAATGCTCAGTGCTACTGAGTTGGTCATTGTTTCTAGGCCTCTTCAGTGGAAATTTTTAAAGATCACATACAGTATGAGTTCATACTGATATCTACAAACAAAATAAGAAGCACATAGTTTTTTACTTAACGTCTCCTATATACCAAAGGAATCTCCTTTTTTTCCATATCAAAATTCTGGCTCTTAAGAACACAGGATATGGTAGAATATCCCATAATTATTTATTTTTGTTTATTCCATATTTTGATCCAGTAGTCTCAGAATAACAAAACTACAATCAGTACCACTAACATAATTACATAATTACTTAAAGTAGTACTTTGGGGGCTAAGTTCTCCTAATTCTACCTACAACTTTAATAGATGTGCTGGATCTACATAGTCTGAACCTACAGTGATTCATACCATACTCTTTTCTTATAACACTCACTTAACTGTAGTTCTGTGAGTAATTATGTTTAATGCTTTCAGGCTGACAATTTCACATGGTGCTAATGGTGTGTGCCCTTTGTACATAAAGGCACAAAGGCTTCCCTGGTAGCTCAGATGGTAAAGAGTCTGCCTGCAATCTGAGAGGCCTGGGTTCGATTCCTGGGTCAGGAAGATCCCCTGGAGAAGGAAATGGCTACCCACTCCAGTATTCTTGTCTGGAAAATCCCATGGATGGAGGAGCCTGGTTACAGTCCATGGGCTCACAAAGAGTTGTACAAGACTGAAGGACTTTCACTTTTGTACATAAAAGTCTGTTTTGTTGGGTATAAAATCCTTGACTTACATTTTCTTGAGCATTCTAAGTGTTAATTTTCTTCTGGTGTAAGTGTTGTTATGGATAAATTTGATGATAACACAGTTTTTTCCCTTATAAGTCTCTTGCTGTTTTTACCCAAAGGCACAGGTATTTTTGTTTTCTCTTTATATCTTGGCGTTGGTTGCTCTGAGTCAATATGTTCAAATATATTGGGTGTTCTTTCAATATGGAATTTAAAATCTTTTCCCTAAAACATCTGTAAAGCCTCTTGAATTATCGATTTTAGTGATTATTGCCACCCTCCTTTGTTTCGCATTAATTCTTCAGAGATTCCTATTGCCTGTATGCTGGGTCTTCTTCGTCTTCAACATCTGTCACTTTCTCCTCAAGTCTTTTCATGTTATTTGTTTTTCAATTTATGAGATCTTTTTTTTCAGCTTTTCCTTAAGTATTTATTTCTGAAACTGCTTTTTGCTTTAATTTAAAATAATTTCTTGAGTCTCATCACTTCATTTCTCAGTTTTTCCTAATTCTGGCTGACATTTTTCCTTCATTTTTGGTTATATTTTCAGTCCTTTTGGTTTGTTTGATTAGGTTACAGCTTTGATCTAGTCTGTAAGCATATCTTCCTGGAGTACTTTCATTCTCCAGAGGAATGTCATTCTGTTCTTTATTCTCTTTTTTCCTACAATAGTTTTATATGAGATTTAACCTGGATACTTTTTGGCTAACCATCTTTATGTGAAACCAGCATCACATAAGCAGTGGTCCACACTTTTCCTGATTTCACACGGCGGCTTCATCTGTTGTTTTTGGCAGCCTGCTCTCTGACAGGCCTCTACACTTACCTGGAGCTTCATTTTCCACAATAGTCTTTTTCCTACTCAATTTTCTATTTCATTTCCAGCATTTTCTTCATAGTATTAGTTCCTGACTTTTCAAAGAAGCCTTCATGACAGTTTTAAAAGTTTAATGGGGCTTCCCTGGTGGTCCAGTGGTTAAGAATCTTCCTTGTAAAAACTAGGAATAAAACTACCATACGACCCAACAATCCCAGTACTGGGCATATATCCTGAGGAAACCATAATTGAAAAAGACATATGTATCCTGATGTTCATCGCAGCACTATTTACAACAGCTAGAACATGGAAGCAACCTAGATGCCCATCAACAGATTGAAGGATAAAGAAGCTGTGGTACGTATATACAATGGTGCATCACTCAGCCATAAGATGGAATGCATCTGAGTCAGTCCTAGTGAGGTGAATGAATCTAGAGCCTACTATACAGAGTGAAGTAAGTCAGAAAGAGAAAAACAAACACTGCATATTAACACAGACATGGAATCTAGAAAGATGGTACTGATGGATCTGTCTGCAGGGCAGCAACGGAGACGCAGAGAACAGACTTGTGCACACGGTGGGGAAGGAGAGGGTGGGATGAACTGAGAGAGGAGCACTGAGATATATACACTATCATATGTAAAACAGACAGCCAGTGGGAATTCGCTGTATGATGCAAGGAGCTCAAACTCGGTACTCTGTGACAACAGAGGAGTGGGATGGGGTGGGAGGGAGGCTCACGGAGGGGACATACGTATACCTATGGCTGATTCATGTTGATGTATGGCAGGAGCCAACACAATATTGTAAAGCAATTATCCTCCAATAAGAAAAAAAAAGAATCCATTTTACAGTGCAAGGGACTCAGGTCTGGGAAACTAAGATCCCACACACCGAGGGGCTACTAATACTGCACACCGCAGCAGAAGATCCTGCATCACACAACGAATACCCTGCATGTCGCAACCAAGACCTGATGGAGCCTAAAGAAATATTAAAAAAAAAAAAACAAAGAAACTTCCCTGGTAGCTCAGCTGGTAAAGAATCCGCCTGCAATTCAGGAGATCCCGGTTTGATTCCTGGGTTGGGAAGATCCCCTGGAGAAGGGAGAGACTACTCACTCCAATGTTCTTAGGCTTCCCTGATGGCTCAGCTGGTAAAGAATCTGCCTGCTATGTGGGAGACCTGGGTTCTATTCCTGGGTTGGGAAGATCCCCTGGAGGAGGGCATGGCAACCCACTCCAGTGTTCACGCCTGGAGAATCCCATGGACAGAGGAGGCTGGCTGGCTCCAGTCCATGGGGTCGCCAAGACTCGGACACGACTGAGCGAGTAAGCAGAGCACGGCCTGTTCCACCCCTTCTTCAGTCCTTGCACACACTCGCCACTGCAGTGAGCAAAGTGGCTCCCAGCCTCAGCCACTGTTCTCAGACTGCGCTGCTGCCTTTCCACAGGACACTGCTGACTGCTTGGGTTCTTTCACTGCTTCCTCCTGCACGGATGCCAACACCATGTGGGCGGATTTCATTTGAACTGTATGTGGGGGTTGCCTTTGTTTAGTTAAAAATGTTTCCCATGGAGGAAAAACTTTATCTGGTCGTTGTGGTTTTGCTTAGGATCCAGAGAACTTCCAAAACTATGCTGCAACGTCCTCGCAGACGTCTGTGCTGGACAGTCGGCACACGTCACTTCCTGGACTCCTCACAGCTCTTCCCTCTTCGCCACACGGTCTCCTTCCTCAGTCAGGAAAACACTCTGTCCTTCACTTGAGAATTTTAGAACTGGGCTGGTGTGAGGGCTTTCTGAGAGCAGGCTAGAGTAACAAGCTGATGGGCACTGAGCAATCCCAGCAATCCGGCCCCCTTCAGCATGGGGCTGGGTGTCTGAGAACAGACTCCGGAGCCAGGCTGCCTGGGTCGGAATCCCGCCCCACCTTATATCAGCACTGGGACTTCGGGCACGTTACTCAACCTCTCTCTCCCTCCATGTCTTCATTGTGAAATGAGAATCATAACCGCACTTTTCTCAAAGGCTCCATGCTGCTGCTGCTAAGTCGCTTCAGTCGTGTCCGACCCCACAGACGGCAGCCCACCAGGCTCCCCCGTCCCTGGGATTCTCCAGGCAAGAACACTGGAGTGGGTCGCCATTTCCTTCTCCAATGCATGAAAGTGAAAAGTGAAAGTGAAGTCGCTCAGTCGTTCAACTCTTAGAGACCCCATAGACTGCAGCCTACCAGGCTCCTCCGTCCATGGGATTTTCCAGGCAAGAGTGCTGGAGTGGGGTGCCATTGCCTTCTCCCACAGGCTCCGTGAGGGTTAGTTAATTGCTTGGCCCACAAAAGGCACTGCCTAGGTGTTAGCTGTGATAGTTGTTAACTATTTTATCATTATATGATCATCATAATCATCATCCTTCACCTTTGGGCTTCCTGGTGGCTCAGTTGGTAAAGAATCTGCCTGCAATGCAGGAGACCTGGGTTTGATCCCTGAGTCAGGAAGATCCCCTGGAGAAGGAAATGGCTGCCCACTCCAATATTCTTGCCAGGGAAATCCCATTGACAGAGAAGCCTGGCAGGCTATAGTCCATTGTGTCGCAAAAGTCAGACATGACTTTAGGGACTGAACACCACCACCACCACCACCTTTGGGAGCTTGGTTTAAAAGTGCACAAACATGGGACTTCCCTGGATGCCCAGTGGTTAGAATGCTGTGCTTTTACTGCCAAGGGCTCAGGTCTTTGGTGGAACTAAGTCCCGGTGGAACTAAGATCCCACAAGCCAGGTGGTGCTGCCAAAAAAACCCCAAAACTGCCCACACAGGTCCAAGAGTTGGAAGTGATGGCAGCTCTGCAAACCCTCCGAACTTTCATTCTCCATTTAAATCAACATCCAAATGAACACCTGAGTACCTTCCAATGAATGGAGGCACCAACACTCATTAACTGCCTACCACAGCCAGATGCTGCCTTGGGTTAAGTAACTTCATGTCATTTTCAAAACAGTTCAGGAAGTGGGCCTCGAAGCTCTGAAAGGCAAGTGACTTATCCGAGGTCACAGAACCAGTAAATGGCAACGAGGGCTCTTGAACTCTTGTGTTTCGTTCGGTTGGTTGGGTGGGTTGGTTTGTTTTTCCTGCACTGCGTGATCTCAGCAGGCTGATACCGCTATGTAGCCTCCAGGGACTGCAGAGAGGTGAGCGGCCAGGTAATCCAGATACCGCCATCCCCATGAGTGCATGCAGGTACACGCGCAGACACATCAGAGGTGTTCTCGGATGGAGCAGGCCACCTCAAGAGGCAGGAAGTCCCACAAACAAGGCAAAGTGCAAGAAAAGCTGAACAGCCAGTGGGAATGTAGAGGGATTCTGGCAAGCCTTGTAAGGCTGCTGAAAGGCTTCTAAAGCCCCCAAGAATCCCGCCACATCTTAACACTCCCGGGGGCAAAAAGCTCCCCCAGCCTCAATAAGCAGGACCATGATGAAAGAACAGTGAAAGTCACTCAGTTGTGTCCGGCTCTTTGCAACCCCATGGACTACACAGTCCATGGAATTCTCCAGGCCAGGATACTGGAGTAGGGAGCCTTTCCCTTCTCCAGCCAATCTTCCCAACCTAGGAATCAAACCAGGGTCTCCTGCATTGTGGGGGGATTCTTTACCAGCTGAGCCACCAGGGAAGCCCAAGAATACTGGAGTGGGTAGCCTATCTCTCCTCCAGCGGATCTTCCTGACCCAGGAATTGAACAGGGGTCTCCTGCATTGCAGGTGGATTCTTCACCAGCTGAGCCACCAGGGAAGCCCCCAGATGAAAGAGTAACTGAATACAATGACGAATCCCTGCTGTGTCTTGTTGATTTCACAGAAGAGGTGGTATCTGAACTAAGCCTTGAAAATACTATCCATCCATCCATCCATCCATGTTTATTCAGATGTTTACTGAGCTCCTTCTACAGGCCAGACATTCTGAAAAGTGTAGAGAACACAGACAGGATCTCTGCCTTTAAAAAGGTGATGATAAAAAGTAACAGAAACAAGGACTTCCCTGGTGGTCCAGCGGTGAAGACTCGCACTTTCTGCGCTTCCACTGTGGGGGGCATGGGCTCGATCCCTGGTTGGGGCACTAAGATCCTACATGCTGCGTGGCGTGGCCAAAAATAAAGGAATTGATAGCACCATTTAAAAGTATTTAAAAAAAGAACAAGATGCCAGGGTAACTGCTCTGATGGAGTCCACCTGGCTCTGGAAAAGCTCAGATTAAGAAAAGCCTTCACCAACAAGGTGACCTTTAAGATACGTCTTCAGGGAGAATGGCCATTTGCAGGAGGAAGGCATGGCGCGTGCTATGGCCTGGAGAAAGCGAGTGTAGAGAAGGGCAGGAGTTCTGCGTAACTAGAACACTGGTCACTAGCAGGGGGTCAGCCAGAGTGGGGAACAGGGGGGACACGTGGCTGAAAAGGTGGGCAGAGGCTGGAGCAGGCACGGTCTCAGGTGCCATTCCAAGGGAGTTGGGCTTCGTCTGCTAGTCATAGAAGGTTCTAAAGAGGGGAGGGACACAACCAGACTGGTCCTTCAGAGAGGTCCTCTGGCTTCAGCTTGGGAGATCGCAAGCTGGTCCAGACCAGAGGTGCTCAGAGAGGGGTCTAGGAGACAGCAGGGGTTTGGAGGCAAGTGGCTAGGACCATGTGTATGCTCCTGTGGCAAGTTACCTGCTGCCTCTGTCACAGGGCACAGAGCACCGTGTTAACTGTATACCTGTCCTCTCCACTAGATAGTAAAGTGGGCCCCTTCCCCATCTTCTTCCAGGCCCTTGTAGGAAGGACCTTAGGCCCCTCCAGCATCCTTCACTTGATTCCTCTTGACATTCTGCCTCCCCTTCACGTTCCTACTTGAAAACAGCATCAGCAGCCACAGAAATGCTAGACATGCAAAGCGACGTTGGCAGGAAGTCATCCATTCCCTCAGCAGACAGAAGCAGAGGACCTACGGCATGCTAGGCCTCGCCAGGAGCTTAGGGACACGGCCCTGAACGAGACAGACTTGCTCCCTGACTCCCCGGAGCCTTCTGGGTGGTGGGGGACAAAAGTGAAACACAGACAAGAGGCCTGCAAACTATGAGGAGCGTCACAGAGGCGGAGTTAGGGGAAAGACTGACAGGGGCAACATGACCCAAGGGTGTCCAGGGAGGCCCCGTGGCGACAGGGGCACAGTGACTGCGGTTCAGCCAACAACTGAATGGTCAAGGGTGCAAACGCATGTGCAAAGGGCCTGTGGCAGCAGAGAACCCAACAGTGTGGTTCAAGGGAAGCAAGGCAAGGGAGAACAATTTGAGGTCAGGCTGGAGGGGGATGCCAGGAATACATGATGCCGTGCCTTGAGAGGCACATTGGGGGCTTGGCTGGGATCACGGTGGAAGAGATCTTCGAAGAGAGGCAGGCCCATCGAGGTTCATGTTGGCGGTGTCGTGACGGAACGGAACAGTCAGAGCTGTGCCGTCAGCAAACCAAGGTTCGAAGATCAACTGTGTGACCCTGCGCACATCGCTCACCCGCCCCTCCCCGAGTCTTCTGGGATGACACGCCTGCCCCACAGGATGGGAAGTAGCGCACAGGAAGGCCCGGGGCTTACTGAGGGGGGCCCATGAGCGACACATTCATCAGGCTCCCTTTGCCTCCTCCTGGTACAAAGCTGGGGTCCTCTGTGGAGGGAACCGACCTCCCTTAGGTAAGGGCTGCATGTAAGATGCCGTGATCACGTTCAGTGTTCTTCCACAAGTTTGGGCTTCTCATCAAGACAGAATGGGAGGTTTGAGTCCCAAGATGGAGCTTTTATGGTCTCAGTTAAAGGCTCAGCTCCTGGCAATACAGCAAGGAAACCAGGCTGGGACCAGAAGACCTGGGTCCTAGACTGCCTTCCACCACACATAGGCCACGTCACCTTGGTCAAGTCCCTCCCCTTCTCTGGGCCTCAGTTTCCACATCTGTGAAGTGAGAGGGGATGGAGCTCAGCCATCCCTAGGGGCCTCCGTCACCTCGTCCTCTGGGCTCAGCACAAGTAGGGGACAAAGAATCATCTCAGATGAAACATCTGACCTCGCTCTGCCCTGGCCTGGGGCGCCCTGGCGGTGTGGACTGTGACTCCCACTCTCAGGGGCTCCTGGACGCAGACCCCTCACTGAAAACACTCCTTGGCCACCCTTGGGGGCGCCAGGCAGTGCTGGGCTCCCCCTTCCCCACCAGGAACAAGCAGCACAGACACTCCCGACCGCGCCAAATAAAACCAAGGCACGCCAGCCATGCTGTGTGGGATTGCCCGCTGAGCCTTTATTGGCATCCCGGAGGGGAGGGTGGGGAAAGCAACAAGGGGGGCCCCTCAACGGCCCAAAGCGCGTGCTTAGAGCTCTGCAGATACAAAGATGTAAAGCTTGGCCACAAAGGAGCTGACGGTGCCGTGGCGGGAGAGGTCCATCCTGACGGTCAGGAGCATGTCCCTGGGCTCGGGGACGGGCTTGGTGAGGGCCACCACCCCTCTGTGGTGGTTCACCTTCTGGGTGGTGAAAAAGCCCTCCTCGTTGCCGCCGGTGATGGCCAGCTGCATGCTGTCCCCGGGGACGACATTGGAGGGGCCCATGCGGAAGACCACGGCGGGCACTTGGATGTTGGTGGGGAAAGAGAGGTGGTAGTGGGTTATTCTCAGAGGCAGCTTGGGGCACTCCTGATTCTCATGGCAAGGCAAGCGCTCGCAGCGGCTGCAAGAAAAGTGGACAGAGAGACAAGGAGAGGGTTAGGGCCCATTCAGCAAGCGGAGAAACAACAGAGCGTGGGGCGGGGTAAGCGGGGGGCCTGCTGGGCGGGGCCTCCCGCCGCCCCTCTGGCCAATCAGCCAACGAGAAGAGCACCCCTCACTCACCTGTGGGAGGTGCCGGGGACCTCCAGCCGCTGCCTCAGGCACTAGCCTCTTCCAACACCCTCGGGGGCGCTGGGTGGCTGGGGCCAGGGTTGTGCCTGGAGCAAGGGGTGTCCCTCTCTCACCGGCAGACCCCACCCCAGGCTGTCCTCACCAGGCACACCCTGCCCTCTGAGTGTCGTCCAGGCTCCCAGCTCCTCGCCCAGACAGTGGTCAGGGCGACACTGGGCGGCTCTCCAGGCCAGCAAACATGGCTGCCGCCATTTACAGAGAATTTGGCTATTCGTCAGCATGCCTTTGCTAGAGTGATCACACCCACACTGTGAGGGGGCATTGAGGGCCATTTTTCAGATGAGGAAACTGAGGTTGAAAGAATCAGTGGCTTTTTCGAAGTCACAGAGTGTGTAAGGAAGCTAGATTTGTGCTCAGTCAAGTATTTTCCTGTGTTTCCTTACTAAAGCTTTGTACTCTAGGCCCAGTTCCCTGTCTGTATTCACAGGACCAGCCAAGTCTTGGGGCAGAGATGGAGACAAGTTCTAACTTCCTGGGTCAAGATGGAGACAGGTCCTAACTTTCTGTGACAATATGAGGAGCAGTTTTAACTTCCTGTGACAGGATGGAAACACATCCTGACTTCCTGTGACAGGTCCTAACTTCCTGTGACAGGATGCAGACAGGTCCTAACTTCCTATGACAGGTTCAGGTCCTAACTTTCTGTGACAATATGAGGAGCGGTTTTAACTTCCTGTGACAGGATGGAGACATGGCCTAACTTCCTGTGACAGGTCCTAACTTCCTGTGACAGGTCCTAACTTCCTGTGACACGATGGAAACACATCCTGACTTCCTGTGACAGGATGCAGACAGGTCCTAACTTCTTGTGACAGGTTCTAACTTCCTGGGTCAAGATGGAGACAGGTCCTAACTTTCTGTGACAATATGAGGAGCAGTTTTAACTTCCTGTGACAGGATGGAGACATGGCCTAACTTCCTGTGACTCTTGTGACAGGTCCTAACTTCCTGTGACACGATGGAAACACATCCTGACTTCCTGTGACAGGATGCAGACAGGTCCTAACTTCCTGTGACAGGTTCTAACTTCCTGGGTCAAGATGGAGACAGGTCCTAACTTTCTGTGACAATATGAGGAGCGGTTTTAACTTCCTGTGACAGGATGGAGATACGTCCTAACTTCCTGTGATTCTTGTGACAGGTCCTAACTTCCTGTGACAGGATGGAAACACGTCCTGACTTCCTGCGACAGGTCCTACCTTCCTGTGACAGGATGCAGACAGGTCCTAACTTCCTGTGACAGGATGGAAACACGTCCTAACTTCCTGTGACAGGATGGAGACACGTCCTAACTTCTGTGACAGGACAGAGATATGTCCTAACTTCCTGTGACACGATGGAGACAGGTCCTAACTTCCTGTGACAGGATGCAGACAGGTCCTAACTTCCTGTGACAGGTTCTAACTTCCTGGGTCAAGATGGAGACAGGTCCTAACTTTCTGTGACAATATGAGGAGCGGTTTTAACTTCCTGTGACAGGATGGAGACATGTCTTAACTTCCTGTGACAGGTCCTAACTTCCTGTGACACGATGGAAACACATCCTGACTTCCTGCGACAGGTCCTACCTTCCTGTGACAGGATGCAGACAGGTCCTAACTTCCTGTGATAGGATGGAGACACATCCTAACTTCCTGTGACAGGACAGAGATATGTCCTAACTTCCTGTGACAGGATGGAGACACGTCCTAACTTCCTGTGACAGGACAGAGATATGTCCTAACTTCCTGTGACACAATGGAGACAGGTCCTAACTTCCTGTGACAGGATGCAGACAGGTCCTAACTTCTTGTGACAGGTTCTAACTTCCTGGGTCAAGATGGAGACAGGTCCTAACTTTCTGTGACAATATGAGGAGCGGTTTTAACTTTCTGTGACAGGATGGAGACACGTCCTAACTTCCTACGACAGGTCCTAACTTCCTGTGACACGATGGAAACACATCCTGACTTCCTGCGACAGGTCCTACCTTCCTGTGACAGGATGCAGACAGGTCCTAACTTCCTGTGATAGGATGGAGACACGTCCTAACTTCCTGTGACAGGACAGAGATAAGTCCTAACTTCCTGTGACACGATGGAGACAGGTCCTAACTTCCTGTGAGAGAATATTTACTGCTCCTAAACTCCTGTGACAGGATTATGAGGATAGGTTTTAACTTCCTTTGCCAGAATACAGACAGATTCTAACTTCCTGTGACAGGAAGGGGACAGGTTCTAACCTTCTGTGAGATGATAAGAACAGGCCTATCTTCTGCCTCTTGAACTCCACCACAATAGGAAGGCAGCTGCCTTAGGAGCAGAGCCAAGGTGCTGAGCCCCACAGGACTTGACAGAGCATGTCCCAGGAAGTCTCGCCATCTTAACTGTGCTTGGATTCTCCAGTTGGGAGCATCTGCTACTGTCCTTGTCTTCCATCATGCCTCCATTTCAGCTTTTCAGTTTCCATGCCTCGTGTTGGGTGACTAGAACTTATTTAACACTTGGCGTTTATTGTTAGCAAGCACTGTCTCTTTTTACATCCTATGTCCAGGCTCTTTATCAGAACTCACTCATTGGAATCCTTTCATTTACTTGGCTGTTTACCATTTTCAGCTCTTAGAAATGAGCTTAGGAATGAGCTCCATGCTAGTAAAGGCATGTGAAAGTCAGGAACACTGAAGATGAAGGTTTTGTAAGGGAGGTGGCTGACAGGCAGAGGGGGAGCAGTGGCAAAGAACGCAGGCGTGGGTACTGCTGAGGGCAGCCCACACCGACAGACACCCTGGTCCAGGCCAAAAGGGGGTGCGCCAGGTGACTGGAAAAACCAAGGAACGTGCCTGGCCTCGTGCTGGGTAAGTCAGAGTTTCTCTTTCCCCAAGCTCCCCTCGCTGTCCCACATGATTCTTGTTTTACTAACAGGAAGACCAAAGCTCAGTGAGGACATGTAACTTGTCCATGTCTCCAGTCTACTAAATGGCAGGCAAAGTTGGCCTGTATTGGCTCAGTCGCTCAGTCATGCCCGACTCTTTGTGACCCCATGGACTGGAGCCCGCCAGGCTCCTCTGTCTATGGGATTTCCCAGAGAAGGATACGGGAGCCGGTTGCGATTTCCTACACTAGGAGATCTTCCTGACTCAAGGATTGAACCCATATCTCTTGTGTTTCCTGCGCTGGCAGCTGGATTCTTTATCACTGAGCTATCTGGGAAGCCCTCACTTCAAAGGCTATGTGTACACACACACACACACAGCTGCTCTGGGAAGCCCTCACTTCAAAGGCTATGTGTTCACAAACACACACACGCACACACACACACCCCCCTGCTTCAGGAAGGGTCTGGTGGATCTGGCCAGCAGGTGGTGCTAGAGTCTCCACCACACTTCAAAGGCTGTATGTACACACACACACACACACACACACACACACACACACCCACTTCAGGAAGGGTCTGGTGGGTCTGGCCAGCAGGTGGTGCTAGAGTCTCCATCACATGTACTAAATTTTCCCACGTCTCCCAGGGTTTTCATTCGCCAAATGATTAACACAGCATGTGTGGAAGGCAGGGAACGTGAAGTGTGTGTGCAGTTCTGGTATCGCCCCCACAGACATCACACCAGAGAGCAGAACACTGCTTCCTCCCCGATGGTCTCCACACCCCCAACCCCACAGAGCACCCAAGCCCTTCCTCCCTCTGGGCATTTCTGGGCCCAGCTCCTTCCAGACCATTCCATTCCCATGGCTCTTGGGCTTCATCTCCAGTACCCAGCATCAGCTTGACACTCACTACATGCTTTATATTAATACATGCGCACAAGTAAATTCGGCCCTGATTTTCCTGGTCAGTTGCAACTTCAATGATTCCACTCTGCTCTACCCCATACTTACTACAAACATCCCAGAAAGTGTAACTTACTGCCTCTGGCAAACTGCCTGTCAGACGGCAGGGGGGGGTGGGGGTGGGGGGTGGCACTGAAGTCTTTGTTAGCGGGTGTGTCTGGATGGAGGAGGGGCTGCAGCCACTACATCTATTACAGAGCAGAGGAGGCCCAGAACCTGGGGACCACCCACTTCTGTTTCCATCTCGACCCGTGTGAGAGCACAACATGCCCCAAGTTTTCGGTTCAATGACTTTGCTCAGGACACCCCAAGTTCCACGAAAATGCAATTATTGGAAGTCACCACACGCCAGAGAAGAAAGGTCCTCAAGGCCAGCGCCTTCTCCCGGGAGGTATGGCTGCTGTGGCCGCCTGAAGCTCGCAGCCATCCCCACCGGCAGTTCCTGTCGTTCTGGACACAAGCCCCAGGAACTAGCCAGGGTACGGTTCCACCCACTCTGTCCACCAGGGTTACACCCTGGGGCCAGGAGCTGTGCCAACTAAGGCCGCCAGCCTCCCTCTGGCCCTGGCTTCTGAGAGCCCGGGTCTCCGGGTCTGCCCCACCGAGGGGGTAGAGAGGATGTTTTCGGTCCCACCCCAGGCTCAGGGACACTGAACATCCCTGCTGTGGGGAGGAGGGAACTGCGTGGTCAGGATCTTAACAGCCTGGTCAGTCCTTGGGGCCCAGACCTGTGGTTTGTGGCCCGGCCTGCTGGGTCACGCTCCAGTTACCGCCCTTCGGCCACCAGGGAAACTGGCCAGAAGGAGGCTGTTTGTGGAGAGAGAGAGAGAAGGCTGAGGCCCAGCAACAGAGAGAGAGACTCAAATCTTGCCGGCCAAGGCTCCCTGAATGTTAAACCACGGAAGTGCTGTTTCCCTGGTCCTTTCTAATACAGCACTTTTAACTTGCACAAATCGCTTTCTGAAGCTCAGATAAATTCTTAAAAGAGTTTTTGCAGAAAAGGAAAAGGGCCGTGAAACAGAAAGCTCCAGTCTGAGGAGTCCGCAGGGCTGAGAGGCTCAGCTCCGCCTCACCTGGCGCTCTGGCCTGCGTCCTGCCCACATCTACACAACGTGTCAGTGGCCCTAAGCTATCGGGGCTCCTGTGGTCCCAGAGAAACAGCCCCCCCATACGTGACAAGGCAACCAAAACGAGACCCCCACCCCCCAAGGCCTGTCAACCGAGGATTCCAGGCCCGGCCCCCACTTCCTGCGCCCAGCGCTGGGCTCCTGGCTGGCCCACGATTCCTCAACAGCCCTTCAGGAGCCGAGTTTCGTCTTCCTGTCTGAGGACTGAGCGACCCTAGACCTGGCCGGTCACAGTCAGCCCACAGGCACACAGTCAGCCATGGAGCCACAGCTGCAGTCGCTCTGAGGAACGTCTGGATTCTGAGGAGGAGAACGGGGTGGCTCGTGGCCATCTTCCTTACCACCACTCTGCGCCTAATACAGACAGTGATGGTGCTCCCTCTTTATCATCCCCCTGGGCTGGGCACCCGGAGCGTTACCATTAATCCTCAAGGCGCTGACAAGCAGGTATTGTCAGCACGTGTTACAGGGGAAAATGGGCCCCAGGGTGACCAAGACCCCAGATCACGGGACCAAGGAACAGGAGAGCCAGGCCTGGAAGGCAGGATGGGAGTCCCAAGCCTGGTTCCTTCCTCCTCCAGGCAGCCTCCCAGGCTTTGTCCTCAACCGGACACCAGGGCCACCGTCCGCCTTCCTTCCATCCATAAATACTGGCAGTAAAATGTGCCTGGGGGAACCTTACCCGCAGCCCCCCAGGCTGAACCCAGAGCGAGCCATATGGAAGCAGCTCTGCTCCCATAATCACAGTCACCCAACAGGAACTCAGAGGGTGACACCACTGCTCCCTTTTCAGCAAGAAGTTCACGGGACCTGCTGACTATAAAGGGGACCTGGAATGGACTGAATTTGGGAGGCAAACCTAAGCGAGGCTGACACCAAAGCCAGATAGCTCCAGAATGCCATAGCATCTCCATGAGGCTTGAGAACAGTGAAGGGAGCACAGGCCATCGCACCCTCAGGGCAGGGGACACAACTTTCCCAGCCCCACCCGCCTCCCAGCCTCTGCTCCAGCTGCTTGGTGGCGCTCGCGAGCAGCATGTGCTCAATGGGGCCACAGTCTTCCCTGGAGGGGCTGCTTGGAGCCCCAACCCCTCCCCAACCTTGACCGTGGACGGAGCCTACTTCCTGCGCTTAATACAGACAGACAATGACGGTGCTCCCTCTTTATCATCCCCCAGGAGGCAGGGCGATGAACCCAAAGGATGGGGACAGACCACGCCCTGGAGCATCAATGCCTCAGTCAGCAGGCGTGGTTCCTTGCTGGGCACCCTATTTCCTGGCCGGAACTCCTCTGTTGCCCTTTAATGCAGGTCTACACCCCATGCCCATCCCACCCTCCACTCCCTCCCTCTCTGCCCGACTCCTCCCCGCTTCATTCTGGCATCACCAACTCTAGGTACCCCTGCCTTCTGTGCCCCCCACTCCTGCCGGCGGAGAGCCCTCCTTGATGAGAGCACTCCTGCACTCTGCCCACGGCTGCTTTCGCATGGGCTCCTCCTGGGCTCAGAGCAGGGCCCAGGGGCCTTTGCGGGCCCACTGTCTGCCCAGGTGCCCGCACACAGTAGGCTCACGGTGAACACTCCCCGAACAAGTAAAGGCCCTTCCCCAGCCGCAGCACCCATCAGTGTAAGGACCGGGGAGGGGAGCCAACCGCAGCCAGTCTCGGCACACGATGCCAGCCTGCCCACCCCCTGCGTCGGAGGCGTGAAGACCCCGCGCAGGGCAGCCTCCTCCTCCCCGTTTGCCTTCATGACCGCACCTGAGTCTGAGGTCAACAGCAACCAGCCCATCTTCCAGAATCCTCTAACCGAGACACAGACAAGGGCCTCGGAGGGAGTGAGGGAGCATGGACAGACAGACAGGAGCAGCTCAGCCTCAAATCAAGGACACGATCGTTCTTCCCAGCTCAGGAGCACTCGCACTGCCTGTAAGCTGTTGTATAAGCCCCAGGCTCTCGGAATGCTGAGTGCTGGCAAACCCAGCCCTGGGGTGGCTTTTCCCTACCCACAAGAATGCCTGCCAGGGAAACAGAGAGGGTGGGGGGTGGGCGAGGCCAGAGGATGAACATCCCCGATGCTGCGAAGAACACTGGGGCCATCTGAGCATCTGCTCTAGCTTTTGGCCAGAACAAGTACACGCCGGAGCCTGGGACCTTTGCTCCAGATGGCCCCGACCCCTGGCGGGAGGAGCAGGGTCAAGGTCAAGAGGCCGGGTCTCCCAGGCAGCGAGGTTGGGTGCTGGCACTGCCCAGGGCAGGCAGCGTGGCTGGGTGCTGGCACTGCCCAGGGCAGGAGGGAAGGGATCCCGCGTCCACGCTCCTAAGATGGGCTCCCACTGAGGAGCTTTCCCTTAAACGATCTCTGGGGGCAAGAAAGGAGACCCACCCAACAAAACAAGAGCTGGGATCGTGTATGGCGAGACCAGAGGGTCCTCACTGCTCCCTGAGGAACGGGGTTTCTAGACACCCCAGCAAACATCGGGTAGCCTGAGAGTCAGTGAGCTTACAGTGACACATGGACACACAGCTTCAAGCTGAGAACCCAGAACCTTCTGAGCTGTTCCCACACCATCGCTGGGCGGAACAGAATGTGGTTTTCAGGTGCGGCCCACCCGGAGTCATTGCTATCTCCATCTGAGTCGGCACGCTCTGCCTCCTGTAACCCACAGAGATGGACACTGAGGTCCAAAGAGCTGTCCCTTGACCAAGGCTCCACCCCAGGGAGCAGAGGCCAGGTTTCTGCCTGGCTCCATGTGCAGGCAGGTCAGTGAGGAGGCCCGCCGACCTTCAGCCCGTTTGAGGCCAATTTCCTTCGCTTTCTGCGACCAGTCTCGCTGGCATTTAGGCGCCTGAGAACCGGGGATCCTTGAGTTTCCCAAGACCCACGTTGGAGGACACAGCTCATGAATACCCACTTCCGACTCGTGCAGGCCGGGAGCCCAGCCCCCAGGAAGGCCGACACAGACAGACGACCGCGGGGCCCGAGGGACTTACGCGTCTGTGGAGCGGCGGTAGTTCTCGGGACACTCGAAGGCCAGGCAGCGGAAGCTGCCCTGGATGTTGAAGCAGGTCTCGTTGATGGAGCAGTTGTGGATGCCGGTCACACACTCATCGATGTCTGCAGGAGACCCCAAGGCGGCATGGTGAAGGCTGAGGCCCCCCACACCATCCCCGGCCCAGATGGGGGTGCCCAGAGTCTGGGGGATCGGGCCATCCTTGCCCTCCGTTGGCTGCTCTCCGGAGCATAGCCCTGTGCCAGCTCTTTTGTTTACAGGAGATTTATATCTAATTTACCTACTATTCATGATCCCTGGAGTGAGCATAATAACAACAGCAACCTCTAAATGATGGCCCTTGAAGTGTTTGGCAGGAAACACTTCTCATTATAATTAAATGAGGCATGTACTGGTTATTACCCTCATTTTAGGAGGAGCTCGTGGGCTTAAGTGACTGGTTTAAGGCCACACATGTGGTAAGTGGGGGAGCTGAGCTTTGAACCCAGGCAGCCAGCACCTCTCCAAGGCTCTCGAGGTGCATCAGTCTTACCTCGCGTGCCACTTCTAACGTCTGAGGAGGGAATGGGCAGAAGCCACCAGCCCCACGTTACAGATGAGGAAACTGAGGCAGAAAGGGAGTCTACGCTGTGCCCAGTTTCCAAAGTCAGTGACTGTCTGGGTTGGACCAGAACCAGGCCTGGGGCACATCAGGAGGTCACCTGGACATGGGGAGTCGTCCCCCACCCCACAGCTGTCCGGAGCAGCCAAATGGTGGGTTCAGGGGGCGCCACCATGCCAGAGGTTGCATGGGTGCGTGCTAAGTCGTTTCAGTCGGGTCTGACTCTCTGTGACCCCATGGACTGTAGCCCTCCAAGCTCCTTTGTCCATGGGGATTGTGCAGGCAAGAATACTGGAGTGGGTTGCCATGCCCTCCTCCAGGGGGTCTTCCCACCCCAGGGATCAAACCCACGTCTCTTTTGTCTCTTGCACTGGCAGACAGGTTCTTTACCACTAGCGCCACCTGGGAAGCCCTGAGGCATCTGTGAAGAGGTGCCAAATCCTGACCATTGGTAGCAAAAACAGCGGTCCCCAGTCTCAAAGCCCGAGAGAGGCTCAGGAATGTGTTTTCGCTGTGTCTGGCAGGACCCCAGGCTGCGGTGAGGGCGCCTGGCCAGGTCATCTGCTCCTTCAGAAATGTGAAAACAGAGCGACTTCCATCTGGAGCTCTGGACAGCCGAGCAGTCCCTCCCAGGAAACGCCGCAGCTCCTGCCGCCTTTGATCACAGTGTGCAAACCCCCTTCATGACCAGAAAGGACATCTGCAGAACCCCGGCACCCAGAGCCTCCAGGCCCTGTAGGAGGCTCGCTGCAGGGGCTGGACAGTCCCAGCCTCTGATCCAGCTACTGCAGCCATTGCCGAGGGTAAGGCCAGCACGCCCGTTCCGGGGTTGCTCATTCACAAATATCTCCTCAGCTCCCCTTTCAGTAACCCAAGAGACAGTGACGCAGTGACCCCTGGAGTGTTCTTAGAACTGGGAGCCGAGGATAGGATGCAGGCCACTCACCTTTCATTTAGCTGATCCTGGGCCCCGCAGGAACCCTGGCCATAAAGGCCTTCGATACAGAGAGCTCAGGGTGGGGACACACCCTGACCAGGTCCATCCCCCTGCCAAGTAGAGACCAGCACCCGGGGACAGAGGCCTGCACCACTGGCTCACTGCTTTGCCCTTAACACCTGGCAGGGCCTGGGTATGTTGAGTGACTGAATGAGAGACTAAACAGCAGTGCTAAGCTGTGGGGTCTTCTGGGTACTGAAGGCCTGCTTCCTTGATGCTGGACGTCTTCCTTTTAAAGGCTGTCAGCCCCACTTCTGGCCCCCCGGGGCTGCCCGGGGCAGAACAGGAGGACTCAGAACCCCCGGTGGATAAGCGTGCCCGAGCATGGGAGACCAGGGTGCCCGTGGGGCGAGGACACACCCAGATACAGTCGTCCCCCCCAAACGCACCCCACCTGTGCTGTGGCTGCGGAGCCTCAGTCACCCCCGCCCTGCAGAGCTGCGGGACGGCCTGGGAGACCCCGGGACCCGCCCTGCTCACCTTGGCAGTTGCGACCGTTGGGGGCCAGCCGGTAGCCGGTCGGGGGGCAGCTGCACTGGAAGCTCCCAGGGATGTTGATGCAGCGGTAGGAGCAGATGTGGCCCCCCGTGGGCAGGGCGCACTCGTCGATGTCTGTGACGGCAAAGCCCACCCTTAGCACCGTGCGGACCCCTCCCGGCTGGGCTACAGCCCCCAGTGGGCTGAGCTGTGACCTGGAAGTCAGCCCCGAGGGCGAGCAGGACACAGCGGGGTCTCAAAGTGCCAGGGCCGGGGCGGCCTCCGAGGCCATCCCGCCAGAAGGGCTCGCTGAGTCCCAGAGAGGGAAAAGGCCTAGCCTGGGGCCACAGAGCAAGTTCTTGTGTGAAGTTTGCAGGGTGGGGAGAGGGAGACTGGGGAACAAAGCAGAGCCAAGGGCTTCGTAATGGCACACACAGAGGTACCCTGCCGGCTCCATCCTGATGCCAATGATTATAAACGTGCCAATAACAGACACACTTTATATAATAAAAATAGGTATAACCTTACAAACAGTTGCCTTCTGAGCACCAACATTGTGCCAGGCATGTATGAAGTGCACTTGAATCATCATTTGGTTTCATCCTCTGACCACCGGGTAAGTGCAGGATGAACCTGGATGTTACAGAGGAGGGTGGCCCAGGCCCGGTGAGGGGCTTCTGAAAGGCCAGAGGCAGAGGGTCGAACCAGGGGTGTGACTCCTCGGCCCCGCCTCCCCCACCCCCGCCCTGCTCGAGGTCCGGGCGGCACCCATGGCCATCACCTCTGTTCCATTTTATGTCACTAAAGAAAATCTGGGAGTGGGTTTCCTCCTTTACAAACCTCACTCTCAATAATGGGCAAAGTCCATCCAAACACATCTCAGAGGGAAGAAACCCAGGCCACTCGCCAGCCAGGAGGAGCGGGGAGTGGGGGACAGGAGAGAGGCGGCCTCTCCCCGCTCACCTTCGCAGGTGACCCCGTCCACGTCGCTGAGCTGGTAGCCTCTCCGGCAGTAACACTGGTAGGAGCCGTAGACGTTGGCACACTCCTGGCTGCAGGGGTTGCTGTTACACTCGTTCACGTCTGAAAGAGACAAGGTCCCGAGGCTACCGCTCAGAGCTGAGTCCCTGGTCCCTAGTCGAGTGGGTCATGACCTCTCTCCCACGTCCATGGGCCATAACCTCTCTCCCACGTCCGTGGGCCATGACCTCCCTCGAGTTAACACACACACAGAGGTAGAGGCTACCACATGTAGAGCCAGGGACCTGCTCGAGGTTTCCCTAAGGGACAGAGGCTCCCACTCCAGCCCCTCAAGGCTGGGGGATCTGGCATCTCCCCACTCCTGCCACTGCCTGCTTCAAGCCACACCAACCCTGGGGCTCTTGCTCTTCTGTTCTCTTTGCCTAGAACTGGGATCAGCAAACTTCCAGCCCACCACTTGTGTTTGCAAATAAAGTTTTATTGGCACACAGCCACGCTCATAGTCCACGGCTGCTTGTGCACTATAATGGCAGAGTTAAGGAGGCACAATCAAGACGTGGCTGGCAAAGCCTAAAATATTTACTGTGTGGCTTTTAGGAAAAAAAAAAAAAACTTTGCCAATCTCTGGCCCAGAAGTCCCTTCTCATTTTTGTTTACTGCTAATTCTTAGCAGGGCAGGAGGGGTGAGCAGGGGAGAATGTCCTTTAGTGCCTCAGCCCCTCTCACCCCTGCAGCACCCCCACGCCTGACCTGGCTGTCACTTGACCCCTGTGCGCTTGGTCCCCTCTGCCCAGTGTGGTGTCTCATCACATCCCAGAGACGCTTCCTGAAGGCAGGAACCATGTTCTTGCTGCACGCCTGGAGCAGGGGGTGCTTTATAATTGCTCGGCGGAATGACGCAGCAAAGCTGGCCGGGCCCTGGTTTTGGGCAAAATCGTCCACTAACAGGTATGAGTATCTACTATTCGGTCATTAAGGAGTCACCACGGACAGCACAAGCCACAAATGATAATACCAATGATGCCAGCAGTCTCCATGTCACAAGCGTGGCCTCTCACGCGGGGCACTGTGAAACGCTGGACAGGCTCCATCGTATTTCATCCTCATGACCCCTACTAGTGCTATTAGGTGGGTCTCACTAGCCCTGTTTTGCAGATGAGGACCCTGGGGCCCAGAAATGCTGATGACTCTTAAGACCATAACCGTGACAGAGCTGGGATCTGAACCCAGGCCCGAGGGACCCTCCCCCCCACCCCCACCCCCACCCCCACCCCACGCATGAATCTGGTTCCTTGACATTACATGTGTATGTTGGGTCTGGTTCCTGGGGACGAGTCCCAGAACCTCAGGGGAAGCCTGGGACCCAGGAGCCCCTCACACTGTCCATCCTTCAGGGTGAGAATTACACGCCGGGGTGTGTCCTGGCATATCTGTGATCATCCATCTTAATCCAGAATTATAAGACCTGCCGTGTCTGGAGGCTGGCTCTACAGGTCACCCCTGGGCACTGTACTGCAAGGAAGGGAGCTTGTGAGGGACTGCCGAGAGTGGTCAGAAGCCCTCGATCTCTGCTGACCTGCTCACCTAATTCCCGTAAAGATGTGACACCCGCGGAGCACCTACTACGCGCCAGGCCCTGGGCTCTCACCTCATCTTAGTCCATCCCGTCAGAGGGAGGCAGTGTTATTCTTGGCACCAATTTGACTTGGTCGAATCCTCCCACCAGAGACCTGACCAAATATCAGCATCAGCCCAAGACCATGACCCTTGAAATGCCTGCCTGGGAAATCTCTACGCTGCTAAAGAATTTCCTGTGTGTTCCAGCCAACGCCGGACTGCAGTCCCTGACCTCCCTTTTTCTTAGAAGCCTTTACTTCAGAAAACCTGCAGCTGTTAAATCCTTCCTCTGTCCCTTTGAGATGTGTCTTCTGCAATCCAGGAGTGTCCTTCTAAGGACATGGGAACCAAGCCTTTGAAATGCAGTCAAGAAGAGGGAGCCCCCCCCACCAACTCCCACACTCTGCAGGAGGGTCAGAGCCAGGGAGCAGACACAGCTGGCCTAATTGCGCTGACCACTGACCTCACCATCCTTCAGTGCTACTCCTTAGCAGGCCTCAGCATATAGAAAGCTGCACTTTTTGTCCTGGTGGAGTTGAGACCAGTTTATGCCAAACTCTCTTTCCTCTATTGCAGGTGTGTAAATAAAATCTGTCTTACCACTTTAAACAAGTATCCAGCTTTTGCTTCCCTCTGGCATTGCTGTTGTTTAGCGGCTAAGACAGGCATGACTCTTGTGTCCCCATGGACGGTAGCCCGCCAGGCTCCTCTGTCCATGGGATTCTCCAGGCAAGAATACTGGGGTGGGTAGCCATACCCTTCTCCAGGGGATCTTCCTGACCCAGGAATCGAACCCACATCTCCTGAATTGGCAGGCAGATTCTTTACCGCCAAACCGCCAGGGAAGCCCCCTTCTTTGGCATAAACAACCTCATTTCCCCCGTGAGGACACTGAGGCTGGTGAGGTTCAGCCAGTCCCCAGGGTCATGTGAGGACGGCGGTGGGTCAGAAGCCCTCAGATTCTGCACTCTCAGCCACATCCCACTCATCCAGCCTCACGTGCGCACAGGCGTTATCTGCACCCGCCAGACCCAGGGGAAACCGGGAGGGCCGTCATCTCTGACAAGCACGTTTTTAGAGGCATCGCCCCTGCTGACGCGTCATCTGATACGTGTTGGGGCACGAGTGAGTCGTTCCCAAGCAGACCTGCCGGGGCAGCAGCAGGGAAGCGGGCAGCTCGGGGAAGGGAGTGGATGCAGGCCCAGCGGCCCTGATCCCTGCCCACGGCCGGCCCTCACCTTCACAGGAGCGGCCGTCGGAGGAGAGCCGGAAGCCCAGGGTGCAGCTGCAGTAGTAGGAGCCGGGCGTGTTCTCGCACTTGTGGCCGCACAGGCGCCCCGGGTACCGCCGGCACTCGTTGATGTCTGAAACGGAGCGGGCGGGCAGCTCAGGCAGAGTTCTCCCTGGACGGGGCTGCCTGTCCTCCCTGGCAGCTCACGACCTCTGTCCCCCACCTCCTCCGCCCTCCTCTCCCGGGGAAAGGTACAGTGACCAGTCCCAAATGCACGGCAAGTCAGCAGGGGCGCTGGGAACACCCTGCCTCTCTGCCCACTGGGGAAGCCTCGTGCTCCTTCCAGGACAGTGCCTCTCTGGGAAATCACAAAGACTCTGGGGCATCTGTCCAGGGGGCTGGAGTCTCGGGGCTAGCAGAGCACCTGCTCTACAGGTGGGGAGCACCCCCCAGGAGCTGCATGACTGGACCTAGAATGTGGGTCTCCAGATCCAGGTCCCTTCTCCAGCACTGTCTGAACTCAGGACTGTCAGAGGTCAGGAGCAGACCACACAGTCACTACAGGTGCACCCCAGGCTGGTTCTCCTTCATGTCACCTGGCCAGCCGCCCCCTCAGGGATACACACACATACCCACACATGTCCTGCTGATGCCGTCGAAGTAGTACCCGGCTTTGCACTCACAGCGGAAACTTCCAGGGGAGTTCACACACAGGTGCCCCGGCCCACAGGGCTCAGAGGGGGGAGAGCACTCGTCCACATCTTGCAAAAAAGAAAGACACATTGAAAACCCTTTAGTGGGGGAGGGGGCGTGATCAGAACGGAAGGCAAGGAAGGAGCCCACAAAAACGTGACTGACAACGTGGCACCGTCTAATGCTTCAACGTGATTTCCCGGATTACGTCCTATGCGCTGGAGAGACAGCTGACCCGACGTAGCCTCTACCCTCAGGGGATTCCTGCTACTGCGAGCCAGCAGTGGCCCCAGTTAAGTAAGGCAGTAAGTGCCCAGGGACTGGGGAGACGCTGAGGAAGGAGGAGACTCCTCTGTGTGGCAGGGATCTGGGCAGGATGGGCGCAATATGCCTTTGCCTGAACCCACAGGAAGGTAGGAGCAGGTGGCAAAGGGAGCAGTGTAAGAGCAAAAGTCACACAGACAGAGACGGGCAGGGCTTGTTGGGGAGCAGCAAGACCTGTTCCATCTGGATTATAAAGTTTGTGAGGTTGGGGTCAATTCAGGAGGACCGAATTGTAAGTGGGGCTTCCCTGGTGGCTCAGATGGTAAAGAATCTGCCTGCAAAGCAGGAGATGCAGGTTCGCTCCCTGGGTGCTCTCCCTGGAGGAGAGCATGGCAACCCACTCCAGTATTCTTGCCTGGAGAATCCCATGGACAGAGGAGCCTGGCGGGCTACAGTCCATAGCGTCGCAAAGAGTCAGACATGACTGAAGTGACTGAGTACCCTCGTACACACACAAATTGCAAGCTGGAGCATCAGTCATCTGTCTGCCCCAGTGAGGAACCATCACCAAAGGGAGCTCTGAGCAGGAAAGGGCAAGAGAGCTTTCATCTCAGAATGAATGGGACAGACTTGAAGGGGCAAAGATGAAGGCAGTAGGTGGGCTGGCATTCTACTGCAACGGGCCAGGCAATAGCCAGTAAAGGCCTAGGCTTGGCGATCAGCCATGGGATAGACGGACAGGGTGCACACCCCTTCCTTTGGGGATCTGCTCTCTCCTTCCAGAGAAGGGAGGGTTGTGCTGGAGCAGACAGAAAAGTCCATTTCAAACGAGCTTTCGTTTTTAATACCAACCAACGCAGCGGGTTCCCTCCTCGTTGAGATGGTAGCCACGGCCACAGTTGGGCACGTTCTTCTGGCACGTGTAGGAGCCCTCTGTGTTGATGCACGTCTGCCCAACAGGGCATGGGGCACTGATACTCAAACACTCATTGATATCTACGGGGGGAAAGATAGAGATGGCAGGGTTAATCCTGGAGGGCTTTCCCAAACCCAGCACCCAGATCTCCAAAAAAGTCCCATCTCCCTCCTCTTTATGAAACCACAGACGGAGTTAAGATGATGTGCTCAGCCTGGACCGCACCACAGCCTCCCCACTGGGTCCCAGGTCACAGCAGCACACCCCACCTTAAGCACCCCCTCTCGGGTCCATCTCCCTGCCCCTAAACCCTCAACACCTCCATCTTCCACTGCACCAAAGCCAAGGCCACCTGTCTGCAAGTCCCACACAGTGAACTGGGCTGATTTTGCCATGAGTCAGGGTTTCCAGCCCCAACAGAAGCCCTCCTCCGCGGAGCCCCCTGCAAGCCCCCTGAAAGTCTGGGCAAGCCCCTCCCCATCTTGGCCCAGGGAGAGCGGTTAGCCTCCTGCTCCCCGGCCCCCTTCTTTGAGTGATGACAGCTCCGTGGGCAGGGGGCTAAAGAGGGGCCAGTGCAGCCAAGCTGAGGCCCCCACCACGCAGACGCCTCCCGTGAAAAGGGGGCAAATTTGTTTCGGGAACAAAGACTGGGGTTGGCTGCAGATAAAATCACCCCCATCCTAAGGGGCTGCTGCTGTTTGTCTGTAAACATCCTGGGATAGCAATAAAAGGGGGCAGGGCTTTCAGTCCAAACCACCATGCCAAATCAAAGATCAACGCAGATTTATCTGCGAGGGCGTGAGACAGACACAAGATGGAAAGTCCCGTCCCTTGTCATGGCGCTGCCAGCCTTTCCAGGGGGGTGACAGGGCAGCCCCAGCAGCGTGGGTTCTGGCTGGTGGCACCTGCAGCTCACATCCAGGGAGACGTCTGTCTGACCTCAAGGGAGGACCCAGAATCTTCTGCTGGGGCAGAGGGCAAGGACAGTTGGCAGACCTGGACTCAAATGCCAAGAGCATACAGTGATCCGGCCAGGTGGCGACTGCAGGAGAAAGCAGGCCCACCTCCTGTCTCCTGGGCTGGTCCCAGGGCGGTAGTGTTTAAAACTACTGAGGGCTTCCCTGGGGCTCCCAGGTGGCGCTAGTGGTAAGGAACCCGCCTGCCAATCCAGGACACCTAAGAGACACGGGTTCGATCCTTGCGTTGGGAAGATCTCCTAGAGAAGGAAATGGCAACCCACTCCAGTATTCTGGAGAATTCCATGGACAGAGGAGCCTGACAGGGTCCATGGGGTCACAAAGAGTCAGACACAACAGAAGTGATTTAGGACGCACGCACACACACCTTCCGTTCAACACCAGTGTCTCTGATTTCAAAACTCAAGCTCTTTTGTCTGAATCGGAAATTGCTAAATTAGAGCCCTGGGACCCAACACCACCTGTCGCCTGTGCTTGTAAATAAAGCTTTATTGGGACACAGCCCTGCCCACTTGTTCACATAACCGTGGCTGCTTTCCAGCTGCAACCTGCAGAGCAGAGGCGTTGTGACAGAGACCACACGGCCTGCAACGCACAATTTATTATCCAGCCTTTATAGAAAAAGCTTGCCGACCCGTTTTGTCTACCCTGTGCAGTGCCCCGCCTGCTAGAGACAGGGCCCGTGACCAGACGGTTCCCCTGCCTGGCGGACCCCCTGGGCCCTGGCAGCAGTGTCTTACCAATACAGTTGCCTAGAGCATCTTGTATAAAGCCACTCTTGCACTGTAGCTTGGGTCTGCAGCGGAAGGATCCCAGAGTATTCTGACAGATAAAATCGGGGAGGCAGTTATGAATACCACTCTCACACTCGTCAATATCTGGTACATCATAAAAAAAGGAAATTGTTAGCAAGAGTCCTGCCAGAAGCATCTTACAACACTTTAAAATCACAAGAAAGCTTTTTTTTTTTTTCCTTTAAATGCTCATTACTCAGACTATAACCCAAAACATCCCAATAAAGAGGTCACATACAAGAGCCTTAGCCAAACGGGGCTCGTGTTGCTAAAGACTTAAAACTCTGACTATCCCCCCAAGGCTCTCATGATGCAAATTTTGTTATATAATAAATAACCCAGACATTTTCCTGGCAATAGGTGGTTTGGTTTGGTTTGGTTTTCATTTCAGGCTAAGCACATGTTAAGTTTTAGATTATAAAGCGATGATGATCTTAGTGGCAATAAACACAGTCCTTATAAACTTATTCATTCTTCAGTCCTTGCAACATCCCAAATATTAACAATGGTGATTGTCATGACTGAACGTATTGGCTGCCCTTCCCTTGAAGTTCATGGGCTGTCAGATGTTCAAAAGTGTATACTCAGCTGGCAGGGACCCTGGGTTCTCGTGGTCCAAGCCGCCCAGGGAGTCTGCAGGGGTGGGGAGCACCGAGCTCACCCAAAGGCCCTCGGACGTCAGGAGGGTGTGACTTGCTTTTGAGTTACCCTCATAATTCAACCAACATTTTTACACAAGTGGTTTTGTCGTTCCGAAGGGTTGGAAACCCTCAGCAGAAAAGTATGTTCTAACAGATCCTCATCAAAGGCTTATCTGCCAAATAACATCTATGATTTGGTGGGGAAAAGCCAGCAGCCAAAAATGTCCTGCTTTTTACGCAGCGGAAGGGAATATGCTTTGAACTTCAAGGGAGCCTGGAATCAGATGGACAGCAGCTGTTGTGCACACACACACAAAAAAATTGGGGGGATGGGACTAGAAAGCACATGCGAGCACCTGAAATTCATCTCCAGTCTTGTTGTTATTTTAAAATTGTTTTTCAGTCTTTATTCTTAAATTGTTACAATACTGCTTCCCCTTTATGTGTTCTGGTAGTTTGGCCACAAGGCATGTAAGATATGAGCTCTCCGACCAGGTTCGGAACTCGTACCTTCTTGCACTGGAAGGCAAAGCCCCAACCATTGGAAGGCCAGCGACGGCCCTGGTCTTGTTTTTAAATGATCGTGCTTTGAGCCTTTTCAGAAACCCAAACTCTCCACTGTCATTAACTCAGCATGACGCTCAAGAAGCTAAATCTTCACGAGTGACAGGGTAGGCGGTGCCCCAGGCAGGTCACCGGGGGACACAGCATGGAGCCCCGCACCCCCCAAGCCACCTTCTCATGACATCACAGCTACTCCCGGGGTGCGGCTCTGCGACCCGGAGCCCGCCGTACCTTTGCAGTCATTGTCCTCTGTGAGCTCATAGCCAGTTCCGCAGCTGCTGTCACGCTGGCAGCGGAAGGAGCCCGCTGTGTTGACGCAGGTTTCCCCGAGCCGGCAGCTCTGGCCGCCCGTGATGCACTCGTTGACATCTAGGAGAGACACAGGCAACGCAGGAGTAACCGGCAAGCACGCCCGATCCTGACGCTGCGTCAGAAGAAACGGACCAGGAGGCAGAGTGGGGTCAGGGCTCTGCATCCATCAAGGGCCCCAGGCCTGTGATAGTCACACTCTGTACCGGAGTGGAGCCCTGGGCGCTCCCCACCAGAGCCAAGCAAAAGCAGTGGTTCCTCTCCCCGGCTGATCTATTTCAGATCTACTGCTCCTTCTGAGCATCTGCTAAGCAAGCTCCAGGCCCTGAACTGGAGTCGTGTGACCCTAGAGACCCCCTATTAGGGCTGTCGCCTCCCTCCATCTCCCCCATCTCACAGACGAGGGGCCAAGAGAGGCTGGGGATGCCACTCAGCAGATCCTGGACTCAGAGCCCAGTCAGACCCCAAGCCCGCGCCCTTTTCCAGCCAGGGGTTCACATTCTCCTGGCTGAAGGCCGTGGCTGTGGAGTGCTGGAAAGCCGGTCCTGGGCCGTAGTTCACCTATGAACAGGGCCCCAAGTTGTGCAAACTGGGCCCTGCCCGGGTGTCAAGCGCAGGCAGAGGCTCTCAGAGCAGGATGACATTTACCTTCACAGGAGACGCCGTCGGGGAGCAGCTGGTACCCCACAAAGCAGGAGCAGACAACTTCCTCCCCCGTGTCCCGGCATTGCTGTTTGCAGGGCCCGCCACCTGGAACCAGAGCAAATGTGAGCAGAGGCCCGACGCATCCAGGGACCTCCTGGTGATTTCTCTTTGTTTGGATGGGGCCAGAAGTGCCCTCAAGGTGGACTGATGCAGAAAGGCAGGCTCCCCAGGCTGGAGCCCACTGCAGTCTTCACAGCAACCCCCTTCCCATGAGAGACCCCCAAGGTCTGGCCCTGATCTGATAGATGGAGGGGCGTGTGGGACCCCAATACCCCATTTTCACTGGCACTGCTTCAGTTCCGGCTGCTCACTCACCTGGCTCTCTGAGCATCCCTGGTACCCAACCCTCCAACCACGCTTCCCACAGGGTGGCTAGTGAGATGCTCAAAGAACTAATCTCATGGGGACAAACCTCCACCAGACAAAGATTCCACAAAATGAAGTCCGGACTGCTGCCCAGGGCCTGCACGGCCTGCCCACTTGTCCAGCCTCTTCCCCTCTCCCTGTCCCCTGCCCCTCCCCCGTCCCACAGCCCACCGGGGCCCAGCTGCTGCGGGTCTTCAAGTCTCTGCTCCAGTTGCCGCAACCCCCCCACCCATGTCACTTCTCTGGCTAGTCCATCCTGGCCCACTGCAAACCAACTATCCGCCCCCCTCCTCCAGGAAGATCCCCCCCACGCCCCCCAGGAAGGATTACAGGTCTTTCTGGGGCTCTCTGCTCTCCCTTCCCCCACCCAAGGCCTCGGTGCCAAGTGTCATTGTAACAGACCGCATTATTTTGGGATTAAACTGACTCCCTAATTAAAGCCCAACCATAAGGCAAGTCACTAAATGTCCTAGGGGAGCAGACCTGCCAGTCCAGACGCGTAGGAATGTTCCGTCATGAGAAATAAAGTCTTATCTTATGGAAAACAACACTGTAAGGCCCCACTGACTTTAAATTTGAAAGCATCACTCTTATGAGACAAATGGATATTACAGATGGTATGGGTGGAGCGCCAGGCCACAAAATGAAGTAACGCTCACCCCCATCCCTTAAGGGGCCCCCAGCCTTGGCAGTCCCTGTCTAGGGTGACCCCCCCATAGAGTCACCCACAGAGTCTGTGGGCCGTGATGAAAGGGCTCTGAATGCTAGCTTCTTCGCTACAAGCCACAAGAACGCAGCCCTTGGCTACAAGTCCACCCTCTCCCTCACTCGCCCACCGGGTCCCAGCGAGGAGGAGAGGAAGGGAAGGAGTCCAGGAGTGCAGGTGACCGGGACTCCCAGCCAAAGGGCACATCTCGGGTGAATCCTAGTGAACCCGAGCAGAGCCTGAGGTCAGCTCCCAGAGAGATTAGCATTTGACCCTCCCTTGGGCCTCGTTATCCACCAGCTGGGGAGGCACAGGGCTCACCTCGGCAGCGGTCATTCAGGTAGGGGTCCTCTTGTTCCTCCTCGATCTCAGAAACCTTAGCTAAGGGGAAAGAGGCAAAGACATGTTTGTGCACACGCTGTCCACGCGGGGATCCACACCCACATGAGCACACAGGTCACTCCAAATGTTTTCTCTTCTTGTAAATATCAGGCAGCTAATGCCTGTCTATACGTCTTCTTATAAACAGCTCAGTGCTCATTTCATCCTTTTGAAAAACAGAATCACACTTACAAAACAAAATGTCGCTACATCTCTAAAAGATCTATTATACCAGAAACGGCAGCGGCACGAGGGCCTGTTAGTCATCCACGCGACGCCACGTGTGGTTATGTTGTCAACGCTACTTAAATATTTCCACAAATGCAGCCACCACAGCCCTACTATAAACTCAGTCACAGCCTCCAAACAAGGCAACGCACCTGGTGAGAGTTTGTTGTTACGGGTCGAACTGTGGGTCCCACCCCCCACAGAAGATGTGAAGTCCTAACCCCCAGTGTCTGGGGACATGATCTTATTTTGGAGCAGGGTCACTGCAGATGATCAGGTTAAGATGAGGTCGTGAGAGGGGGCCCTAATCCAAAGACAAGTGTCCTTACAAAAAGGGGACATTTGGACTCCGTGGCAGATACACAGAGGAAAAGGGAGTGGAGAAACAGGGAGAAGACAGGCATCTCCAAGCCAAGGGATACCGGGGGAGATACTCGGAAGGCCTAGCCCTGCCAACACCATGGTCTCGGACTTCTGGCCTCCAGGCTGGGAGACAATATCTCTGTTGTTTAAGCCCCCCAGTCTGCGACGCCTTCCTAGGGCAGCCCCAGGAAGCAAATACACAGATTTCATCCACTTGGCCTGCAAAGTTCAATTTAGTGCCAGTCATCCATAGTCACTCACTCGGCTTGTTCAACAAAGGTATCTGAGCACCTGCTCTGAGGGTGAAGCACTTGGCACAGACAAGGCCCCCCCGACTTAATAAAAAGATTCAACAGAGGGGGTGGTCCAGTGGCTAAGACTCTGCCCTCCCAATGCAGGGGGCCCAGGTTTGATCCCCGATCAGGGAACTAGATCCCACAAGATGCAACGAAGAGTTCACATGTCAGAACTAAAAGATCCTGCATGCTGAAACTAAGATCCACTGAAGTCAAATAAATAAATAAAAATGTTTTTAAAAGAGATTCAACACGGCAATAGAACAAAGAGTGACGAGGTGGGGGGCCAGGGCCCTGATTTAAAGGGTGGTACTGCACTGGCAGTTCTGACATAAAGGAAATGCGTTAGCCCTTTTAACTCGGGTGGATACACCCAGGAATCCCTAGACAACTTGAAAACCAAGCCCCCTGCTGATGGAAGCCGCCACAAGATGGAATGACAGTGACCACAACTCCATCGCAATTCAGCAGCCATCACATTGCAAGGCTGGGTGGGAAAGCACAAACCCAGGGTCTCCTCAGTGCAGCCAGGCCTACAGAAGAGAAGCGAAGAAAGACAGAAAAAAGATGGAGAGGAAATGCGACCCAATGGAAACAGTGTCCATCTCTGTGTTGATTTCCTCTTCCTTCTACCTTCCCGTGTCTTCTAAAACACATACGTGTGACAGCATGATACACCCACACAGAAAACAGACCTCAGTAAAAACACACACATTAGTAATTCTGCAGTAAATTTCAATATAACATAATTTATAGACACTATGCAAAAGACACAGGAAGGCTCCCCTTGTGGCTCAGACGGTAAAGAATCTGCCTGCATTGCGGGAGACCTGGATTTGATCCCTGGGTCGGAAAGACACCCTGGAGAAGGAAATGGCAGTCCACTCCAGTATTCTTGCCTGGAGAACCCCATGGACAGAGGAGCATGGCGGGCTACAGTCCATGGTGTCGCAAGAGCTGAACACGACTGAGCAACTGATACTTTCACTTTCACATTAAAATATGGGAAGGGTCCCTAAATAATTCAAAAACTTTTCAGCTGGGAAGAAACTAAGCAAGGGACCTTTAGGGTGTGAGTCATCTCTAGGTTGGGAGGCTGGGAGCCCCTTTGCTCAGAATGGTTAATTTGGATGCAACTAGAGATGATCATTAATGGCAGAAAGAGAAGAGGAACTAAAGAGCCTCCTGATGAAGGTGAAAGAGGAAAGTGGAAAAGATGGCTTAAAACTCAACACTCAAAAAACAAAGATCATGGCATCCGGTTTCATCACTTCATGACAAATAGATGGGGAAAATGTGGAAATGGTGTCAGATTTCATTTTTTGGAGGGGATCCAAAATCAATGCAGACGGTGACTGCTTGCTCTTTGGAAAAATAGTTATGAAAAACCTAGACAAATGTATTAAAAAGCGAGACATCACTTTGCCAAGAAAGGTCCATAGAGTCAAAATTATGATTTTTCCAGTAGTCATGTATGGATGTGAGAGTTGGAGTACAAAGACTGAATGCTGAAGAACTGATGTTGGAAAATTGTGGTGTTGGAAAAGACTCTTGAGAGTCCCTTGGAGAGCAAGATCAAACCAGTCAATCCAAAAGGAAATCAATCCTGAATATTCATTGGAAGGACTGGTAATGAAGCTAAAGTTTCAAAACTTTGGCCACCTGATGCAAAGAACTGACTCATTAAAAAAGACCCTGATGCTGGGAAAGATTGAGGGCAGGAGGAGAAGGGGAGGACAGAGGATGAGATAGTTGGATTGCATCACCGACTCAACGGACATGAGTTTGAGCAAGCTCTGGGAGTTGGTGATGGACACAGAGGCCTGGTGTGCTGCCGTCCGTGGGGCTGCAAAAAGCCAGACACGACTGAGTGACTGAACAAGCGATGATCACAGGGCTTCCCTGGTGGCTCAGTGGTAAAGAATTGGGATCCCTGGGTCAGGAAGATCCCCTGGAGAAGGAAATGGCAACCCACTTCAGTATTCTTGCCTGGAAAATCCTATGGACAGAGGAGCCTGGCGGACTACAGTCCACAGAGTCGCAAATGAGTGGGACATGACTTCATGACTAAACAAGAGATGGTCACACTGAGTGAAGCGAGTCAGAAAGAGAAGGACAAATACCACATGCTCTCACTTATTTGTGGAATCTAAAACACGACTCAAATGAGCCTATCTATGAACAGACAGTGTCACAAACAGAGCAGACCGGTGGCTGCCACAGGAGAGGGTCCTGGTGCGGCATGGACTGGAGGCTGGGGTTAGCAGATGAAAGCGATTACAGACAGAACAGAAGAACAATTGGGTCCTGCTGCGCAGCCCAGGGAACTGCATTCCACATCCCGTGATAAACCATAATGCAAGAGCATGTGAAGAAGAACGCCCAGGTACGCGTAACAGAATCACTGTGCTATGCAGCGGAAATTAACACAACACTGTAATCAACCCTACTAGAAGCCAAAAAGAGAGGGAAAAAAGGAGGTTTGATCTGGGGACCCCTCATCCACTTGGCATTACATCCTGGCAAGGCCCAACTCCCTGCCACGTCCAGCACAGGCCAGGGTGATGGAACCATCCTCCAGAGGACTCACGGTGACAAGGTCAGGGGCATTTGTGGGAAACTGCTACCTGGGTGATGAAGTCATTGAGATTTCCACAGCATTCTTTGGGGGCTAGTATGCTGGGCAAAGAATGTGAGAAGATGAATCTGGAATCTAAGCTTCTTGCAGCTTCAGTCGCCCAGTCTGTAGAATGGGCGTAACCAAGATACACCCCAGCACAGCTCCACCCAAAAGAACAGGGTTCTTTCCCCCATCTTAGATAACTCACACTTCCATATAACAATAAAATATCGAAGATAACAACACTTCGATAACTCATAATACAGCTTAGTAGAAAAAGAAGGTTAAGAAAACAGACACAAATCCCAATTTTATATTTAGATTCAACAGATGTGTGCATGTGTGTGTGTTCAGTCGTGTCCAACTCTGCGACCCACGGACTGTAGCCCGCCTGGCTTGTCTGTCCATGGGACTGTCTAGGCAAGAACACTGGAGTGGGTTGCCATTTCCTTCTCCAGGGGATCTTCCCGACCCAGAGGTAGAACCCAGGTCCCCTGCATTGCAGAACAATTCTTTACCATCTGAGCCACCCGGGACGCCCAGACCTGAGTTACTCTATATCAAATGCTTAGAGAAGTTTCTAAAAGGCTTTCTGTCCATCTCTGTGCTTATTTTACCTCAGGCCATACTGGTCTGTGGGCCCATGTGGCCCCGTGGTAGCACACAGTAGGCCCACAGTAAACGTCAGCGGAAGACAGGAAGGCAGGTCTGTGTCTGAGTGGGGAGGGAACACAGGGAAGTCCTCACAGAGACACCGAGCAAAGTCTGGGGCAAGAAATGAAGCCGATGAAAGGCAAGGGAGAAATAAGACATCTGGAGCAACAGAAAAGCTCAGAGACCATTAACGAACCAAGATATAAATCAACAAAAGTCCTCCCTGGAGACACAGGAGAAAGTCTCCACCAGGGTGAAGAATCTGAGTTTGTTTAGAGTGAAAATGTCATCTCTGATTTCAAAAGTCAAGGAGGGAGCCAGAACGTGGTTCCAGTCCCCCTTTAAGACTAAGATATCTGAAGTCAGCTGCACGGCAGAGTCCTGGACTTGAGAAGTCAAAACAAAGAATGAAAGACGGGTCACTTGATCCAGGACCCCAAAGCCACAGGAACGGACGGCCTGGCTCAGGGAGCCCTGGCCTGTGAGCTCTTCCCCTGACCTGCTCCCTGCCCCTTCCCCCACGTTGAACAGAGGGCAGACGGAGCTCAGACTGAGAAGGCAAAGGTCCCACGCAGGCAGCAAGCTTGGGGCAGAGCAGACGCCTGAAATGTTCCAGGGCTGTTTCCATTATGGCATAGGAAACCATTGCATAAGTGGAAGAGATGATTAGACAACCGAGAAGTTTCCTGAACCGTGTAACTGAACCAGGCCCCAAGGCTTCAGGACTGACGTGGCTTCAGACAAATGGGAGGGTGGGGAGCTAAACTGATGGAAATACAGCTGGGAGCTGTCTTGAAGCTGCTTTAGGGGGGTCACCGGCCCCTACACTGAATAAATATCTATGTTTGAATGCTCACAGCCTGCTACTAATGAGTGGTGCCCCCAGCCTCTTGTCCACATGTCGTCAGCTCCCGATGGAGAGAGGGCACTGGCCCAGCATCGGAAGGCCAGAGTTCTGCCTCTACCGTGTGCTGGCCACGTGACCTTGAATGCCAGGACCTCATCTGTGAAACGCGGTGAATGAGAGCGTGGCCAGCCACCTACGCTGCCCGAGGCGGCTGGAGGGACGAGGCGAACTGTGATGGCAGACGCCACGTACCGCTTCTCCCATCTCATCCCCGAGTGAGTGGGACTGTAGGCGTCCCCATTTCACAGATGAGGAAACTGAGGCCTGGATCCATCAGGTTGCCCCAAATACACGTCAGGACAGGGACATGAACACAGATTCGTCAGATCCCAGATTCCAAGCCCTCGGTTTCACTCCAGGACAGCGAGAAGCATGAACCTGCTCTGACAACCAGAACCGGTCTCTGCAGAGTTAAGGCAACAGTCAACGCACGAGCCCACACCACCCGCGACGGTCAGCTTTAGGTGTCCACTTGGTGGGGCTACAGTACTCAGATATTTGATCCAGCACCAGTCGGGACACAGCTGGGATGGTATGTTTTAGATGAGATTGACCCTTAAATCAGCAGACTTTGAATAAAGCAGACTGCCCTCCATCAAGTGGGTGGGCCTCATCCAATCAGGCAAAGGCCTTAAGAGAAGGACTGGCCTCCCCCAAGCAAGAAGGAACTCTGCTAGCAGATGGCCTTCCGAACTGAGCCAGATGAGTGTTCTCCTGGGCGTCCAGCCTGCATACACAGCCTGCAGGTTTCGAACCTGCCAGCCGCCCACTGTGTGAGCCAGTGAATTAAACCCTTCTCTCCCTCTCTCACCACACCCTATTGGTTCTGCTTCTCTAAATAACCTCGACCGACTGCCCTGCTCCAGAGGAAAGAAAAGGGGGACTTACCTGTTTCTTGGAGGTCCCCGCCGTCCCCCGGGGCAAAGTCTGCCGTCTCCTGGCCCTTGACGCAGCACGCCCGGAAGACCAGCCCACACTGGTAGCCAACCATGAGGCTGTACTCACAGCTCTGGCCCTGGGCCTGGGCTGCCCGCCCCAGTAGGCAGCAATGGCAGCACCTCTGCAAACACAAGCAGAGACTCTTGATGGAGAAGCCAGACCCGTGACACAGCGGATCCCACGGACCCCTCATCCCCCCCGTGGTAATTCTCCCCGGGCGGGGAAGACACACACCTGACTCGGCTGCCTTTTCTAACTGCTGCCAGGAAATAGCAAAGCCAGCTGAGCCCAAGGCTTGCTGCCCCCTGAACCTCATAGGTCGTGCCTTAAAGGGGCTGATCCTAGCACACGCTCCACAACCCCTGTCTGCCCCCCAAACCCCAGCCGATCCAGCAGGGCCTCCAGGGAGAGGGGGGCTAGGAGAGGGGCCCCTGGGGCTCCCACATGGGCTCCCTAAGGGTCCATGCCTTCTGCGTGCTCTGAGATTTCTCTACCATGCCTGGAACGACGAATATACACCTGTCTCCTCCTCCTCAGCCCAGGCAGGGTGGTTCAGACCGCAGGAAGAGAGCCTCAAGACTGGTCAGCAGGTGAGGGACAGAGTCACCTGTGTGCCCCAGTGGTCCCCAAAGCCACATCTGAAGCCTGGAAACAATATTCACCCCTGGCACATGAAAACTTCATTTCGGTCATCATTCTAAGAAACGCACAGAACGTTCCAAAGGTCTGTGGCAGGAGCGGGGGAGGTGGTTTAGCCTGAGCTTCATGGAGGCTGAGGGTCTCACATTCTCCAGGAGCCCCAGTGACCTCCTCCACCTCATACGTCCCGAGTCATACTTCCCGGAAACATAAATGGCTCATTGGCCGAAGTGATCAGTTTCCACACCCGTTAGAATGTTCCAGGCCTTTCTCTGAAGTCTGAGGACCCAGGCAGAGCCCCCTTTCTGGGAGGCCGGCTCTAAGCATCTCAGGTCCCAGCTCCCAGGAACCCCCTTGACCAGCCCCCGCTCCCCTGCTCACCCAGCCTCCTCCCATGAAAAGCCCACAAAGGCTGAGGGTGGGCAGAGGGGCACTGGACCCCCAACTCCTCGATGTGGAATATCCCTCCACATCCCACTCTGTGTGAAAAGACGAGCCCCAGAAAGGATCCCCACTCTCCCTCCCGGAATCCAGACTTCATTCCAATTATCGCTCCTTGAAATTACTTCATGGGTTCCTAACGGGGAACAGGAAATCTTTCTTCCAGGGAATTCAGTGTCGTCACCTGGCACCTCCACCAGAAACCCAGATGACCAGGTTAATTAACTTTCCAAACTTGAGCTCCTCCTAGTCGGGCTGTTTTTCTCCCTCGTAAGTGGTAAGGGAGGGACAGCCTAGTTTATTTGCAGTTTTCAGACCTCGGAACGCTCTCAGGAACCTCTCCACATCCGTGCAAAGATGCAGGCCTTCCACAGGGACAGAGGCCCCGGGGACCTGGCCTGGACCTGGAGTCAAGGGTGATGACATCCACTCATCGCTGACCTTCTGGACAGAGTTCCCTCTGGGCCAGATGACCCCGCTCCCAGCCCTGCCTCACTGCTGATCTTGAAAGGACCCTTGCTGAGAGGTCACTTTGGAGTGTGGGCCTCTCTGAACCTCAGTCTTTTCTTCTAGGGCAGTTATGGAGGCCATGCGTTCTCAGAGGCATACATGGGGGCCCATTCTGAACTCTGACTAGCTGGGGAGAGTAGAGGCGTTTGAGGGCCTCCTGGGGGCGGGGGTGGGGATGCCTACCTTGAATTGAGGGTTCAGAAGGCCCTGAGTCCAGGTAACCCATGCTCTGACCTTTGAGTCCCTGTTTGAAGCCCTGGGACTGGCAGTCCGTGGGCCCCGACCTTTGCGGCACCGGGGGCTGGTTTCATGAAGGACAGTTTTTCCACGAACTGGGGTGGAGGATGGTTTCGGGGTGATTCAAGCACACTGTTTATTGTGCACTTTACATCTGATCTGATGCCGCCGCTGATCCAACAGCAGGCACCGGCACGCGGTCCGGAGGCTGGGGACCCCCGCTGGCAGGCTTCAGGGCAGGGCTGGGTCACTTCACCCCATGTCCCAGTGCTGGAAGGGGCCTGGGCGGCAGAGCTAAGAGTCTGCGCGCCCAACGCAGAGGATCCGGGTTCAATCTCTGTTCAGGGAACTAGACCCCGCATGCTGAAACTCTGGGGTGTTGCCCGGAGTTTACTGGGTAAACTGGAGCTGGTGGGGAGACCTGAGTGGCCCTTCCAGCCCCCAGGGCTTTTTGCACACCCTGCTGCTCAGAGGGAAAGGCTGCCTGAGTTTGGGGTGCAGAGAGGAGAGCGCCCCAGGCCTCGGACTGCAGAAGGGATGGCTGCGCCGGGAGGGCGGGTCCTCACCTTCACGAACATGGCCTCGAGGCTGGTGTTGTCGCCGCGTGGTGTGGCGCAGCTGTCCTGCTCGTTGGCCAGGTTGATGCCCGTGGCGCAGTGCAGCTCCTCCAGCTGGTTCTGGCAACATTGCTCCTGAACCATCCTGTGGGCAGAGGGTGTGGGATGTGCCAGGGGCTCTGCGGGGTTGCAAGGGTCTGCCAGGTGTACCCAGGGCCTGGGAGCAGTAGCCCCTCGGGGACGGCAGCCCTGTCACATTTGAGGGTCCCCCTCCTTCCCCCACCCCTGCCACTCATCCACAGACACGCCAAGATACACACACAGCACCCGCATACGGAAGGTGGTCAACAGAGTTTGATTAGAAAGACTGAATGCACGGTGGTGTCTGGGAGTGGTTTCGACAGGCCGACTTCATCTCTCTTGAGCGCTGAGCCTCATCCAGAGAAAGTTCCCAGCTATTTATAACACAAATCAGATTATGGCTGGGATTTTCCTGGTCGTCCTGTGGCTGACTCTGCGCTCCCAACGCAGGAGACAAGGGTTCAGTACCTGGTCAGGGAACTAGACCCCACATGCTGCAGTAAGACCCAGCACAGCCCAATGAGTTGGGTTTTTTTTAATTAAAAACAAATTTTAAAAAACAGATGAGGGCTGGCTCAGGTCTGGACCCTCTCATCCCTTATTAATATCTCCCCAGGTTCCAGAATCAGAGGAAATAGCTCCGGCGAGGCAGAGGAGGTTGCCACGGCCAAGAGTGATGGGTGGTAGCAACAGGGAGCCCAGGCCGCCGCACCCCCATCTCCTAGCCCTTCTAGGGTCTCCGGGAAGAAGGTCCACAAGGTGGATCTGCCAGAAGTGGTCCCTCAGACACAGCTTCAGGCAGGGAGGGAAGGGACATGAGGGAGCAAGAGGTGTGTGGTCACACCTCGGAGAACCTTGGCTCTGGGGTTGCCAACAAGGGCAGGAAGAGCTGCCAGGCCTTCGCTGGACCGGAGAGGGTGGGGCCTCCCCGTGTGGCTGGCCAGGCGACCTTGGCCCCAGCCTCCACTCTGTGGGGCTGGAGCTCCTCACCCAGCTTCTCATACACTTCTAGAACTGTCCATGGGCTCCAGCCTGGATCTATCAATACACACAGAGATAGACTGCAGGTTTAGCTCCAGACCACCACGGTAAAGTGAGTCACAGAAATTCTCTAGTTCCTTGGAGCATATGAGAGTTACGCTTACACTGTACTGCAGCCCATAAAGTGTGCATAGCGTTATGTCTAGAAAGTAAAACATACTTTAATAAAAATCATCGTTGCTAAAGAATGCTAGCCTTCATCTGACAACATGGAATTACCACAAACCTTCAATTTGTTAAAAAAAAAAAATTCCAACCTTTGAAGCATAAGAAAATGAAACATGCCATACTCTGTTACCACACATTGGCTCATGCCCTTGGTGAATTTGCAAATAACCGGCATTTTACTAAATTGTTAGGGAGAGCTAACAGATGTGGGTCCAACTATCCATTCATTCAAAGATGTTTACTGGCTGAACAGAAAAAAACGAGTGTTGTGGAGAACTTGAACCCTTGTGCACTGTGGGTGGGAGTGTTAGCTGGTGCAGCACAGCAGTTCCTCAAAAAATTTCAGACAGAATGAGCCTAGGATCCAGCGATCCTAACTCTGGGTATAAACCCGGAAGGATAGAAAGCAGTTGACTCAGACACTGGCGCACCTAGGTTCACGGCAGCGTGATTCATAACCGCCAGAAGATGGGAGCAACCCAAGTATCCATCGAGGAACAGACAAGCCAAGTGTGGTCTGTGCGTATGAAGGAGCTGAACACGGCCTCAACCAGGAAGAAAACCCGAACACGTGTTACAAGGTTTTCAGAGAAACTCTGAGGACAGAGAGCTAAGTGAAAGAAGCCAGACACAAAAGGATAAACACTGTGATTCCATTTGTATGAGGGACCCAGAAGAGTCAGACTTACGAAGACGGGAAACAGAAGGGATGGGCTGGGGCAGGGAGGGTAACAAGGAGTGTCTGCCTCAGTTTAGGAAGATGACAAAGTTCTGGGGACGGTGGGACAGTGATGCAAATATACTGAACTGTACCCCTAAACATGGTCATGATGGTGCAATCTGCAGGAAATGGCACCCCACTCCAGTATTTGTGCCTGGAAAATTCCATGGGCAGAGAAGCCTGGAGGGTTACAGTCCAGGGAGCCACAAAGAGTTGGACACGACTGTTATGTATATTTTACTGCAATTAAAAAAAAATTGTTTTTTGGTTGCAACCTACTGTGTGCCAGGCCCATGCAGAGGCTTCGGGGATGAGAGAGGGAAGTCTTGGAGGGGAAGCACAGCTTCCCACACTGGGGTCCTTCCAGCATAGAAGTTATGAAGCTCTACGCAGGTGGGCTTGGGCCAGAGTTGGGCGTCTGGAGAGCTGGACAGCGGTTTAGTTGCTCAGTCATGTCCACCTCTTTGCAACCCCATGGACTGTAGCCCGTCAGGCTCCTCTGTCTGTGGGATTTCCCAGGCAAGAATACTGGAGTGGGTTACCATTTCCTCTAGGGATCTTCCTGACCCAGGGATCAAACCCGAGTCTCCAGCATTGCAGGCGGATTTGGAGCCACTCTCCCCTTACTGCATTTTGACTTGGACATGCGATCTTGCATTCACCTGGCTGGCTTGCTCGCGTCCTTCAGGCCCTGGTGAGACACCCATTCTCAGCAAGGTGCCCTCAAACATCTCTATCTGAAACCGTAAACTCAGCAAGGTCCCTCAAACATCTCTCTCTGAAAGGAGACCCGGCCTCTTGTCCCTGGGCTTTCCCAGGGAAAGAAGGCACCTCGTGCCTTCTTACAAACCAGAGGCTTTACCATGTCATCGTCTGCATCCTCCGAAGAGATTTTGCTTATTTTGTTCATTGACTTACCCCCATCTCCTCCAGGAGAGCCTCAGTACAATTAGTGAAATACATGAAGGGGATCAGAGAGTGACTGGTGGATTGAGAAACATCAGCTCAGGATCCGCCTTAGGTTTCGACTCCATGCTAACATGCTAAGTCAACTCAGTCATGTCTGACCCTTTGCAATCTTATGGACTATAGCCCGCCAGGCCCTTCTCTCCATGGGATTTCCCAGGCAAGAATACTGGAGTGGGTTGCCATTGCCTCCTCCAGGGGATCTTCCCTACCCAGGGATCGAACCCACGTCCCTCAGGTCTCCTGCATTGGCAGACAGGTTCTTTACCACTAGCACCACTTGTGAACTCCATGTGGATCCAAATTCCCTCGTGGGCTGCATTCAACCCAAAGTTTTAGGCAAATTTATATTTGGGCTTCCCTCATAGCTCAGTCAGTGAAGAATCTGCCTGCAATGGAGGAGACCCAGGTTCAATTCCTGGGTCGGGAAGATCCCCTGGATAAGGAAATGGCAACCCACTGCAGTATTCTTGCCTGGAGAATCCCACGGACAGAGGAGCCTGGCGGGCTGCAGTCCATGGGGTCACAAGAGTCGGACACGACTGAGCAACTAAACCACCACCACATTTGGGTCGTGAGGCCAACCATATCTGGTTGAGACTAGAATGCAGGCGAAGCCTGAATTGAAACGTCATCTGCCGCCTCTCCTGATCACCCCCAAATGTGCCACGTGTCAGAGGCTTGGGCAGAAGCCACACGTGCCCGGCTAGAACCCATGTGTGCTGGGAGGTGCCGGGGCCCCTGCAGTCCTCTCCGATCCCCTCACCTACCAGAGCGTCTACCCTGGGCTTCTTGGGCACCACAGAACCCTGGGTGCCTTCCTCCCCCAGCTCTGCCCAGGAGGGCTCGGCGGGGCCTGCCCACCTATGCGATCCCATTCTCTTCACCCTGAGCTTAGAACAGCACCAGGGATCAATCAAGATTTGCCAAATGAATGAAAACTTAAAACCGGAGGGCCTGGCACAATACCACTTTGAAGGAGAAAAATAACGCTGGAATTATTGAGTGACCAGGTGGCTGGTGGTTCTTGTTTCCTGTACCCTTTAACTTGTAAGAGCACCCTCATAAACCAGATTTGATTTCTGACCTGCTCTCTCCCTTCTCTCCCTTCATTAAAAACACTGAACCTGTGGGGCCTTCCCTGGCAGCCCAGTGGATAGGATTCTGTTCTTCTTCTACAATGAGCACGGGTTTGAGCCTTGGTTGGGGATCTAAGATCCCGCATGCTGCGAGCTTCAGCCAAAAAAAAATTTTTTTTAATAAAAATGTTTTTTAAAAAAGAAAGACTAGGACAGAAACACACAGAGAGAGAAGACATGAGGACGTGGGGAGAGGTGGCATCTCCAAGCCCAGGAGAGAGGCGTCAGGAGGAACTAGGATCTCAGACGGCTGTCTTCAGACTGTGAGGCAGTAAATGTCTGTGGTTTAAGCCGCCCAGGCAGAGGTGTCTGTGCTGGTGGCCTGAGCAGACGAGTATACTCTTCTGCCTAGGGTGGTGGTCCTGGCTGCTCCCCTCCCCTCAGTCATCATCACTGTCCTGGTTTAACATTTGGGGAAACCAAGGGTCCAAGCTGGCTCAAGTCACACAGCCTGAAAGCAAGCCCGATGGGTCCCCAGGGCCTGTCTGCCTTTCTGGCCCAGTCTGTAAACAGAATGTTTGGCGCTCACCAGCTAGCTTCGCCCCGAACTGCCAGCCACCCTCTGACATTTCTAGTGCAAAGCCTCACGCCAAGATCTCAGCTCTTACTCATCAGACACGCCGTAAATCCTCATGGCACAGTCTCCCACTCAGTTCAGACAATCCGAGCGCCTTCTTCTCTCCTTCCCTTGTTTGGTCTATAATGCTTTCGACTTTTCAAGAATTTCCTCAATGGAGCTTTACATCCTCCGTCACTGCTGGCAGGCAGCAGCCTCTCAATGCTCGATGCCAACACAAATGCAGGACTCCAGAACGAGGCGGACGAGCCTCCCCTGTGCATTCTTTCTGTCTGTGGCAGCTCTCCATCCAGCACCCCCAGGTCAGAGCTGCCTTGGCTTGGACCAGGGGCAGAGAGCAGGAACGGATGGCATGTGATGGAACATGTTCATACCCTCGCCTCCCGACCTCTGCTCCCCAGGCAAGCAGATCTGGGTCCAAGTCCTAAAGCCTCCAGTTGAGCACTCTGGGGGAAAGCTCAGTTTTCTCATCTGTAAAATGGGTCTTAGTAACAGAGTTAAACGAGATGCTGGGCAGCAAATGCCTAGCACAAAGTAGGTGCTTCCTAAAGACTTGTTATTATTTTTATATTATTTTGACAGTGATGATTGACATGACATGTATTTATCACTTATTATAAGCTTCCAGTCAGGTGTTCAGTTGCCTCAGTCGTGTCTGACTCTTTGTTACCCCATGGACTGTAGCCCACCAGGCTCCTCTGTTCATGGGGATTCTCCAGGCAAGATTACTGGAGTGGGTTGCCATTTCCTTCTCCAGGGGATCTTCCCAATCCAGGGATCGAACCTGGGTCTCCTGCACTGCTGGCAGATTCTGTACCGCTGAGTCACCAGGGAAGCCCCTTCTAAGCTTACGTCCTCCCAAAACTTTGAAGGAGCTTGAGTTAATTTAGAGAGAGAGGAATAAACATAGCTGATCCAGACGCTGGCTACCGCATAAAGTGGAAAACGGCCTAGGAGGACTTTTGCTCTGGGACTGGCTCGTCTGGGTGTCGGGGTCTGAAAGTGGCCGTGCTTTTACTGGCAAAGCACTTCCAGTGCTTTGAGATCACATGACCTCACCTGCCCCCAGTAACCACCCCCTTTCTGGGTGACTTGGTCACAGTGCCCAGCTGTGGCAGCAAGGGCTGCAAACCCAGATCTTCTTGCATGCAGCCTGGTGAAATGTCAGGATGCCCCGATAATGCCAGGGAGGCGGGGGAAGGGTGAGCGGAGACATGTAAGAGGACCGTGGGGGCACAGAGGAGGGAGGGAGGCAGGGGTCAGCAGCCCACTGCACCCCCCAGCCCACAGCCTGGCCCTGGCACCTAGCCTCCCCCCGGGGGTCTGCCACCCACTCTCCCTTCCTCTCCTGCTTTTGTCTACAGGAGTGCTCTTCTGGTGAAGTGCTGGCAGACATACCTGCATTCCTTGGATTCCGAGGTGTAGGGCAGCGAGCAGGCCCTGTGCTTGGTGGCCATTCGATGTCCGTCTGCACAGCAGGCCTCCATGGAGACGTCTGCGCCCGCTGTGCAGGGAGGAGAACAGAGTGACAGGCGGCAGGCGACTCAACACACCCCACAGGGCCCCTGGGATGGGCAGCCTCCCTTGGGTGGCTGAGGGAGCCCCACTCCCGGCCGCACCATCTGCACACAGCATCCCAGGGTGATGCTGAAGCACCCTTCAGTCACTCGACAAGCACATCCTGAAAACTCCACTGGGGCTGGGGCTGGGAGACCCAGGAGCGTGCTCCTCCTGGAAAGGCCTGACACCTTAACCACGATCTTCCCAAAACAGTTCTGTCAGGGCTGCGGCTCAGCACCCAGGATCCCTGCCCCAGGGCCAGAGGCTGGGGACACAGGCAGCCCGGTGCTCAGGGTATCCAGGACACGACCGACCCACTCCTGCGGGGCTCAGAGACGGTTTGTCTCACTAAAGACAACAGTGCAGAATGGAGGAGGCCTGGAGCGTCCCCCAAACGGGGACAACCAAGGAAGGCTTCCCCCGAGAGTGGACAGTGAACACCCAGGGGGAGGGCACCCGGGGGGAGGGTACCCAGGGAGAGGGCACCTGGGGGGAAGCACCCAGGGTGGGGGCACCCGGGGGGAGGGCACCTGGGGGACACCCGGGGGGAGGGTACCCAGGGGGAAGGAACAGAAATCCAGGTGCTTCAATTGCAGCCAAGCCTGCTCCGGGGGGAAGCAAGGAGCCTGCATTTCTGAGACCCACTCTGCGTTCTCATTTAACCATCATTGCCACTTGCTAGGACCTCAGAACTGAAGCTGGTGACAGTTTCTGCCCCAGACTTATCACAGATTCGCCTCTTTGCTTACAAAAAGGAAAGATGGCCACTGGCACACCCACGCCCTCACGGCTGCACTGGCCCCGTGACGGGCCCCCCGGCTCACAGAAGGAAAGGACCCCATGGTTACCAAAGGGAGGAGCCGCCCAGCACCAGGGTGCCCTCAGCCCCAGTTCCTTTCACGGCCAGGAGAGGCCGAGAGGGGCAACCGTCTGTGCACCTGGGCAGAAGGTCACTTCTGGGCAGGACATTTCAAAATTGGACTTTATGGAACATGCTTTCTCACGGCTGGCTTTCGCACACCCCATGGGGTAAATCCCACCACGCTTGGCACCGTTTCCTGGCACCAAGGGCCATGGGTGTTCTGTTTGAGCCCACCGTCCTTCTAAGGCCCAGCCCTCGAGGTGGCCCCAGAAGAGAGGGCCACTCCTGGACTCAGCTTGAGGCCAATGTGTCCAGTAACACCAGCTGTGACCACCTGCCCACGGCCACCTCGACCGCCACTGGGGAGAAACTGTGCCTGGAGCCCTGAGGCAGCAAGTGGTCACCCCCAGAAGACCCAGTGAGTGTGGTCCACACCGGCATGAAGAGCCAGGGGCTGCACAGGCCGTTTCCTCTTAAATTGCTTTTTATTCATTTATTTTTTAACACCAAAAACATTTTGCATTGAGGTACAGCCAATTAACAATGCTGTGGTAGTTTCAAGCGAACAGCGAAGGGACTCAGCCATACATAAACACGTATCCATTCTCCCCCAAATCCTTCTCCCATCCAGGCTGGCACATAACATTGAGCAGAGTTCCGTGTGCTATGCAATGTCTTTCTTGATATCCATCTTAAATAGAGCAGCGTGTACATGACCTTCCCAAAGTCCCTAGCTATCCCTTCCCCATCCCCGGCAACCATAAATCTGTTTTCTAAGTCTGTGAGTCTCTTCCTGCTTCGTAAGTTCATTTGTATCATTTCTTTTTAGATTCCACATCCAAGGGATGTCACGGATTTTCCCTCCTCTGCCTGACTTACTTCACTCAGTGTGACCATCTCGAGGGCCATCCATGTTGCTGCAAATGGAGAAGAAAGGGCCTCGCCAAGTCCCCTGATGGTGACCCCAGGACCCCCATCCCAGGCCTTCTGGGGAGCGCTGAGCAGAAGATCCACCCGCCCAACCCCAGCCTGGCAGTGGGAGTCCCCAGGGGCTGATTAAGGGTAACGGTCCATCCCAGAGCAAAGCCTGCCGGCCCACAGCCCCCCGGCCACCTGACCCCTCCCCATCACGGCTGTCCCCCTCAAAGCCGTTTGGTGACTGTGGGGGACACTGTGGGCTGGGGCCCAGATAGTAATAAAGTGAGTGTCACTGGCTTCTCAAATGAGTGCTCCCCCACGGGGGGAGACTTCCGGTTGCAGGGATGACCTCCAGGGGTCCCACTCCTTCCTTCCTTCCTTCCTTCATTTTTGTTCCAATTGATTTTAAGAAAAGTTTTTACGAAACACCAGACCTGACCTGTCGTAGATACGATGCCCGTGGTTCACTCACAGGATGAGTGACCAGCCACGTGGCCGGACGCTGAGGCCAATATCCCCTGTGCTGTCCCCCCGCAGCCCAACCCCCGCGGGCCCCACGTAGCTCTCCTGCCTGCGGCCTTGCCCCCTGGGGCTCTCACAGCGCCTCCAGCCCTGGCCAACCCCGCCCCTGCCCCATCCAGCCTCTCCCCGCCTCCTGTAGCCCTCCTGCCAGCAGCCCGGCCCGGAGCAAACTCTCCATTGACAACATGTGTCTGCCTTGCCCTCCCACCCACGCAGAGCTGGGCCTGCTTCTCATCCCCGACCTCAGCTCAAAGCTGGCCCTTCGCAGCGACAGGGTTGAGTAGGAAGAGGATCAGCTTTGGAGCCAAACAGGCTTGGGATCCGATCCCAGGTTCAACGCTTGCTTGCTCTGTGACCCTCCCTGGGCAGGACGCTTCAGCTCTCTGAACCACGGCTTCCTCAGCAGCAAAATGGGGGCTCACAATACCTTTGCAAAGTGGCTGAGGAGATGGATGGAGCTTATAACGTTCCGAGCACACAGGGAGCTCCAGTAAACAGTGGCTGCAGGACACGCGAAAGGAACAAAGGAAATCTGCTTGCTGTTGCCCGTGAGGAATGGGGGCAACATGGCCCCATCCTGGGGTGCAGAACGGCTGGGGTACGGGTGGTAGCTCCTACGCCTCCCTCAACTCTGAAAAAGGTGAGCGTGGGGAAAGAAAGCTCAGACTCCCGCAGCCGGCTCAGCAGGGCAAGAACTTTGTGCCCCAAACTGCAGAAACATTTGGAAATGAGTCCCACTGGGGAGCCCTGAGCACTTTGCAGCTTATTCTCAGTAGAACAATAAAATGTGAAGTTCTTCCCTCAATCCAGAAACTTGGAATGTCCCCAGAATGCTCCAAGCCATAGAGCTGGAACTCCCAGCGGGGGGTCAGCATACCCTCCTCGGGTGGGAGGTGCCCCCCCCAAGCACTCCCCCATCAGAGGGGTCACGGGGAGCCCACGGTGAGGCGGGACGGTCACTCGGCAGAGGTCAGAGCAGACAGAACACTGTTGTCTTCCTCATAACAGCCCCACACGGAAGGGTCCCAGCCCTCCCACCCGCACCCCTCACCCCCTTAAATTGCTGCTGATGCCACCATGCCAGGCACGTCACACTGTTGGGTAGAAGTAGCTTTGTCTCCAGCCCACACCCCGTCTCTGGGCATCTACATCACTTCTGATATTTCACTACAGAAATATACAGCTCTGGATTGAACATCTTCAACCCACCTTGTCTTCAGATTCTAAAGGTCCCCAACTTGGCTACTCCACTGAAACCAGGTTGAGTGCGACATGCTATCTTTCCTTATGTCCTATGGACATTAGTTACGTATGCATCCTTGGGTCAAAATTACTTTGGGTAACTGTCCCATAATTGTTGTTCTGAGGAGCTGAGCACCCAACATTAAACAAAAACCCTTCCTTCAAACTGTTATTGTTGCTTTCTGGAGGTGATGGGAGAACCCCCTGCCGGCATCAGTTCTCCCACCCACACTCAGCAAGGACTCAGCACCATCGGCAGAAGGGGAAAGAGGGACGGCATTCTAGGCTGTGGCCCCACTCTGTCATAGGGCACATGGCTAGGCCGGGCGGGAGGCAAGAAGAGAACCGAGGTGTCAGCCCCACCTGATGCTACACCTCACCGGTACCAAGGGTTTCCGCAGCAGCCAACGGCATCAGGCCCACCACTCCCACCAGCAGACCCTGAAAGCATCTCCCAAAGGGTATAAAATGGAAGAAACCTCAGGCACAGCCTCCGTGTCTGAGCCACCTTCCTAAATCATGCCATGAGAGCAACCTGAATCGACAAGGCCGTCACGGCTACTTCGGTCCCCAACCCTGGGAGCAATGCCACTCGCTCACGCCCACCACGCACTCACTGGTCACTCAACACCCGTCCTGGGCAGGAAGTGCTCTTTAGAGAGAAGTGGAGCTTCGGGCGAGTCTGGAATGTTCTACCTTGGGTCGCTTCCCTCTCCAAGAAGAAACCTCAGCAAAGCACAGTTTTCATCTCCGGTCCCTGCGATCTGACTGTGTGGATGAGAACCACAAAGATGGAATCCTGAGACCTTGTCCTTCCAAAACATGGGGCATCAGAAGGCCCTTCACGCACATGTAATGCTGAGATACGAGATGGTGGTTGCTTAGCTCTCTACTTGGTTTTATTTTAATCCCCTCATTTGGGAAAATGAAGAGTTAAAGCAAGGCTCGCACCCCAGCTGCCGCACAGCACTGCCTGAAGCTGCAGCAGAGAGCGGGAGGGGGTCCCCATGGTGTGTAGGACCTGCATAACTGGGAAGCCTGAGCTGCAGTGAGATGCCAACGGGAAATTCCAACCAGACAGAATCATGCCAGACTCAGCCCATTCCCACCCCCTGCAGGGCCCCCCCCACCTCCCAAGCCTGGGGAGCCAGCAGACACCCCTCTTAGGGCTCGTCCATGTGCCAGGCTCTCTCTGACCCTGGGGTGTGGGCTCCAGAATCAGGACTCTGTTTTCAAGGAGATGACAACCCAGGGAGATGCCAGGAGACTGTTTCTGGGTGTGTCCCAGGGCCTCTGTGTCCCTTTGCGGCCGAGGATGAGGACTGACCCATCTCCCTCCTTGAGGCCCCCAGCCTTCCCGGGAGGAAGCAGGGGGCGCTGAGGCTGTTCTTATGGCTCCAGTCCCATCCCTAACATAAGAACAGCTGGTGCCCACACACCCCCGGACATCAGCCCCCAGCAGAGAGACGGGGTCTCAGATAGAGAACCAGCTGAGAGGAGGCGGCGAGAGACAGGACCAGACGGCACACCCCTGAGTAGGTGACGAGAAGCCCACTCCACGTTGCTCCCTCCAGGCAGCTCACGTGAGCTCCTGGACCAACCCCCGTGGACGTGCGGGCCATCCTCCTTCTGCCCCATCTCTCCAGCATCTCCCCCTGCAGGACCCAAATCCTCTGCTTCCCCTCTCACCTCTCAGAGCACGTGTGCACACCTGTCAAGTATCCTCTGCACCCGGCCTTTGGAAACTGAAGCTCTGCCAGGCTGGGGGTCTTGGGTCCACTCCTCTGCTTGGACTAGCTCATTCACACCCATTCAAAGGCCCTCTCCTCCAGGAAGTCCTCCCTAACCACCGCCCCCACCTCCCAACACACACCCACGCACACGTGCAAACATGGGGCAGAGGCCTTTCCTTTCGTGGTCTCTTTGCTCCCCAAACTTTCCAGCACTTTAGCACAAGTAATTAACTGTATGTGTCTCTGTGCCACAAGGGCTAGACAGGAGACTCATTCTGCCCCCGGACCCGTGGCCATCCCAGAGCCAGAAGTGTCCAGGAAGAGACGAACAGATGAATGATCTCGTGTGATCTGAGCAACCTTGGACACAGAGGATGGAAAGAGATGAAGCGTGTTGCCCGAGGCCACGGGACAAACAGAGGCAGCATTCGAATCCAGCTGTGACTCTAAAGCTGACACCCACCCACCGTAAGACCAGAAACGGTGGCTCCTCCCTGAAGCTGGAGTTAGAAATACAGGAGACTTTTCAGATGGAAAGACGAGTGAGGCGGTTTGTTCCGCGTCCTGCTTTCGGAACACGACAAGCGAGCCAAGCTGCCCATGTTCACATCCTGGTGCTGCCACGAAGCAGCTGTCTGTCCACAGCCACCCTGCTTGGCCTCTCTGTGCCCAAGGTGGGGGTGGTCATACCAATGATGGAAAAGGTGCAGCCGGTTTCGGAGAGAAGGCTCACATCAAAATGAGAAGCACATGTAGGTTAACAAAACTTCCAGGACTTTTCACTCAGGCAGGCAACACAAGTCAGAAGGAAAAATGGGTTCAAAACAAATACAGGCTCATAAAAAAAGAAAAGAAAAATACTGGTTCAAGCCATTAGCACAAAGACACTCTGAGAGCCGGCCTCTAAAAGCCAGCCCTGGCAGCCTCCTAGCTGCCACCCCGGGCCCTGGGGGCGCCCCTGGGGAGGGGTCCTCTCATGGCTCTTCCCTCCTCAAACTGCCTGTGGGGCTCAGTGCCTCCGCCCCTTGTTCTCTCTTCTTCCAAACCCACTTCCCTGGGTGGTCTCGTCCAGCCTCACCTATGGGCTGAGACTCCCTCATTTCTGTCTGTCCAGGCTCCACCCGGACGTCTAACAGGAGACTTAAAGTGTCCACTTGGGACTCCGAGGCCCACCCCCGTCCCGCTTCTCTACCTCAGTAATTAGCAGTCATCCTGCGTCCGGAGGCTGAGGCCAAAATAACTGGGTCAGCCTGAATGATTCCAGCTCCCTCACCGTCCACATCAAGCCCTCAGCAAGTCCTGTCCACTCGACCTCCCCAACTCTCCAGCTCTGTCCGCTTCTCCCCAGCCCCCAGGCCACTACCCTCTCCAGGGCATCTTCCACCCTGGACCCTGCAGGAGCCTTCCCCACCACCACCCCGCCGGCTTATTCAGCCTCCACTCTAGTCTCCCTGCGATCCATCTACCATGCAGCACACAGAGGGGCTGCTGAAAACATGAGTCAAGGGATGTCACCCCCCTGCTTGAGAGCCTCCAGCACCGGGGCAGGGATAAAATCCACAGTCCGAAGCCTGGCTTTTAAGGCCCTGCACAAACTGCTTTGGCCCCGCCCGCCTCCCCTCCCTTCACTCCATCCCGTGGTCCTCTGACACACCTGGTCCCCCCGGGGGGCCCGTGTACGCCTTCCTTCCCCTTTGCCCAAATGCTCCTCCCCAGGTCTTTTCACAGAGGGCTCCCTGCCGCTAACCTCTGAGTTCCAGTATTATGGCCCCCTGCCGCCCACCCGAGAGCCACCGGAGTCCTGCTCTCACGCGTCACAGTCACCGTGGCAGAGGGCCCCACGGACTTCTTGTTAGTGCATCCGTTTCTGAGCTTACTCTCAAGGGTGTATAGTGGCTTCAGTGGCGTCCCCTAGAAAAGACACGTCCATGTCCCGACACCTGGAACCTAAGAATGTGGCCTTATTTGGAATAAGGGTCCTTGCAGATGTAACTAAGGATCTCCCAATGACATCATCCTGGATTATCCGGGTGAGTCCTAAGTCCTAGGACAGGTGTCCCTAGAGGTGCACAGGGAAGACGGCCACGGGAAGATGGGGGCAGAGGCTGGAGGCTCACCACCTTGGCTCTCGGCCCCTGGTGTGGGGAAGGGGTAACCAGGTGCCCGTGCGCACGGGATCCCCCAGGAAGTCAGGGACAGAGCCAGCGGGAATCTGGCCCCCCGCCATGGAAAACAGCTGTCCTTTCAAACGAGCCCCTCGGCTACACAGCGAGACGGAGCAGGACCTTAAGTTCCTCCCCTTCCCCACCACGTCCTCTGCCTGCCTCCGCTCTGTGGAAAACTTGAGTCAAAGAAGTTCAATCAGAGAAATGAGAAACACAGAGGCAGAGGGAAGCAGTCAGAGGAGACCAGAGAGTAATCGTGTCGTCAGCGGGCGCAGTCAAGGACCGCCGGTTCTTTCTCAAGGACTAGATAATATTCTGAGCCATATCCTGCGAGCTGTCTTATTGATACTGAAGCCCCAGGTAGAAGTTAACTACACGATGACCAGACTGTACCCACAACAGCAGCTGCCACGATTTCAAGAACTGGCCTCAAAGAAATGGGAACAAATGGACCCTGGAACTGAAGATTAAGTGTACCTAAAACAAGCAAGATGATGCCGGTCAGACCACCGATGACCAATCTGAAGATGACCGTCAGAGCTGACTGTGCTGTTTCCGCGTGTAACCTGCCCCCCTCCCCACTTCTGTCTATAAAAGCTCTTGCCCACAGTTTGCCAGTGGAGGGGAGGAGTTGGCCTTCGGATAGATGTCTGCCCTGCCCCTGTCCAGTTGTGGGCACCAAAAATAAAGCAAACTTTCCTTTCCACCAAACTGCCCTGTTTACTGGCTTTTGGGGGGCGAGCAGCCGGTTCCCACACTCTTTCGGCAACAGGAGTGCTCAGGGACTGAAGTGTCCGTCCAGTCGAGTGGTTAGGAGCACAGAGTCCCGTGTCCTCTACTGACGACGCACATTGTCGTGAGCCAGGACTGGTTCCCAGGACTGGCTCTGAAATGCCAGAGCGCAGAGTGTTTCACGCTAATGGGCTGAGCCAGTATTTTTTTGTTTGAACCTGTTCTTCCTTTTGGGTCATGTCGCCCGCTGGAGTAACCGCTCTGGCCCCTTGCTGTTGTTCAATCTCTAAGTCACGTCTGACTCTTTGCGACCCTGGACGGTAGCCCACCAGGTTTCCTTTCTCTGTGGGGATTTCCAGGCAAGAATACTGGAGTGGGTTGCCATTTCCTTCTCCAGGGGATCTTCCCGACCCAGGGATCGAACCTGTGTCTCCAGCATCAAAAGTGGATTCTTTACCACTGAGCCACCTGGGAACCGAGCATTAAAATGGAAACAACAGTTGTACCTACTTCATGGGGTTGCTGACAGCGTTAAATTAGTGACTAAATGTAAAAGACTTCAATTATAATAATTTCCTAGAGCAGACAGCATTCCTTCCACATTTAAGGAAACAGAGCAGAAAGGCTGTGGGAGTCGGTCAAGCTCTCTCGGGCGGGTCACTTTCGGGTCCAGTCTCCTAACCTTGGTCGAGTGCCGGCTCCCACCCCTGGGTGGGCTGGCATAGGACCCTCCTGATAACATGCAGGCAGCCGGTTCCCTCCCGCCCCAGCCTCTTGTTAGGACCAGCCTTGGGGGTTAAAGGCGGTGACCAGCAGAAAGAGTGTCGGCCACAGGGCACAGTGTCCGGTCCAGCCGTGCCTGCTGCAAGCTGGATGACCAGGGACATACGGCTTGCCCTCAGCGCCACACTGTCTCAGCGCTAAGCTCCCCTCTAGGCTGAAGGGTCTCTGACCCCAGGAAAGTTGACCTAATAGGTACCCGCCCACCTCAGTTTCATTTGAAACCATTACGAGGAAACTGAGACCAAGTGAAGCCTGCACAAGCATTTATTAATTAAACTCTTACGATCTGATGTTTTGCAAACCTTTTATTGCGTGAGATATACTGGCAAAATACTCGTGCGTCCTATTAGAATTGTTTTCCTGCAAAGTTGCTCCACCCACCGCATCCATTGCTCACAGAGACCCCCCCCACCCCCCCACCCCCGCTTCAGAGGAATGGCGGGGGCTGTCTGAAGGATGTTGGGGAGGGGGCTTCTGAGGAAGCTCCCCAAGCACGAGGGGGGGACAGAACTCCTGAAAGCCCCACGTTCTCTCTCACCTTCTCAACCTTTGTCCACGCTGTTCCCTTTGCCTGGTGACCCTCCCCACCCCCCATCTGCTCCTTCACATCCCAGTTTGCATGCCACTTCCTCCAGGAAGTCTTCCCTGACTCACTCCCAGCTGGAGCTGGTTTGTAATCGTCTACTTTTCAGGATCTGCTGGAAGTTACGGCCCATGGGCAGAAGGCTCCGGTCTCTCTTCCTCTCTGCCGTATCCCCAGGACCTAGAACAGTGTCTGGCACAGAGCTGGCCCTCAGCAGATACCCTGCATATAGATGATCAAACGCCTAAGGAGGCCAGCTGGGCCCACTTTGCGTGACCTTTACCAATACGGCTGCCTCCCTCCCAGCTCCTGGCTGGGGACGTGCAGTCTTAGTAGAGCAGTCTTGGGGGGAAGGACACTGTCCTACTCTAGGAAGGGGACAACACATACAACAAGTAATAATAACACAGCCCCCACGACAGGCATCCTCCTATGGTCTTGCCCACAGTCCTCCTGCATGCTCAGTCGTGTCTGACTCTTTTGCGACCCCATGGACTGCAGCCCGCCAGGCTCCTCTGTCCACAGGATTTCCCAGGCACGAATATTGGAGTGGGTTGCCATTTCCCTCTCCAGGGCATCTTCCCAACCCAGAGATCGAATCGGTATCTCCTGCTTTGCAGGTTCTTTACCACTGAGCCACCTTGGAAGCCCCCTCAATCCTCAAAGAGACCTAAAAAGTCAGTTTCTGTTATGTCCATTTTACAAATGAGAAACCAGGTCATCCCGTGGTTCTTCTCTGAGGGACGACAGGCAAAGCTGTTGTCAGTTCCACAAATGAGCTCTCCTGGAAGCCTGCTGGGTGCCAGAGGGGAGTGAGCACCCTCCTCCCCCACCACCATCAGGGCACCACCAAGCTGGGGTGGCCCCGGGCAGTGCGGGAAGGGGCGTAACCTGGAGCTGTGGCCCCCAGAAGAGGCCCTGGCGCCGCCCCCGAGACACCCTGAGTCTCATTCTCCTGCAGCCCCCTCAGCCTGTCCGGCCCCCGCCACCGAGTGGGAAACTCCAGGAGCAGCCGCGGTGCAGCCACGTGTTTTCAAGCCAAGTCCTCTCTCCCCTTTGTTCTCCTCCCAGCGACGTTCTCTGTAATCAGTTGGAAAGGCAGCCCAGCTGGAGCCAGGGGCCAAGAAAGTCTTGGAGAAAACACAACCGTCTTTCCCAACACCCTCCTCCTCTCTTACTCCCTTCCTCACTGGCTCTCAGGAAAGCCCAACGGCACAGACAAAAGGATGCAGGACAGATGGATGGTTCCCGCTCTGCCCCCCGGCTCGTAAAAGGGCAGCGCCCCTCTGCCTTCCCGTGGCCTGGTCACCAGAGGAGTGGCCGAAGATTAGCTCAAAGGCTCACCATCAAGGCTTTTTCCGCGATCACTTTTAAACTACACATTTCCTCCGGGCCCCCTACGGGGGTGGGGACAGTGTCTCTGCCAGCCTTCCAAGGCTCCGGGAACCTTACACTGTCTGAGTTTGCAGGTACAGAAAGGAACCTGGCAGATCTCTCCCCTTCTCTCGCCCCAAACCATACCAAACTTGTTGAAATTCAAGAGAGGGACCTCGCCAAAGATACAGGCGTTCTCATCAGGGTGCAAAGAAGAGAGGCTTCTTTACCCACTTCAAGTGAGGACCTGCTCCAGGAAGAAGACGGCAGTAAACCATCAGTCAGGGCTGGGGAGCCATCCCAGCCTAGCACACCTCGGCACTCCTTCAAAGCTGGGCCCTGCCAGTCTGCAGGGGACGCTTCTCACACAGGAGGTGTGAAAGAATATGGGTGGAAGGTCTGGGGACTCGGGCTCAGCGAAGTCCAACTACACCTTCTCTCTGTGACTCAGTTTCCTTGTGTGTTAGATACAGGGGGGTGCCGGGCCCTCTGGGCTTTCGATCCAGCCAGCAGTCCCCTGAGTTCCCTTCCTCCCCTGCCTGCCTGACAAGCTCCCACTCAAGCACTGGTCTTCTCCAAGAAGCCTCCCATCAACCCCAGGGCCTGGGATGGCTCTCACTGCGGCTGCTGAGCCCTGTTTCTCCACCCACGACATGTCCCTGGGCACAGGCCCGTGCCCGAAACAGACAGGGTTCCATGAAGGTCTGTTGCAAAGGGAGCCAGGGAGCCAAGAAACCTCTGCAGGGCTCTCCCCCCCCCCCACCCCTCCAGCCTCCCGGGGGAACCCCTGAAACCTGGCAAGGAATTAGCTGGGACAAGTGACCTTTGACAGAGGAAGGGGAGTGGTCACCAGAGAGTTTAAAAGCTCAACTAAACCAGAGATAAAGAACCGGAGATGCCGAGGGTGGTCGGAGCCCTAATCTGCGCCTGGCCCCAGGAGGGCTGGCCTGACTAATGACTGATAAGTAACTGGGGTCAGTGGAGAGGTCAGAGGTCACGGCTGTAATTGGCAGGGCCTTGCAGTCACCCCTGAGGAGTGGAGGCCTTGAGGATTAAGGGAGAAGGGATGAGCTGGGTGCTTGCCATTCCAGCGCTGTCAGTCCCAGGGCGGGGGGCTCTGTTGATGGAGACCCCCTTGCACCCCCTTGACACCAGACGGCTGGCTGGGTTTGGAGGTGGCCTGACCCCAGCCGCAGTGAACACGGAGCCTGGCGCCACCTCCGTCTTGAGGTCCTCAGTGACCCAGGAGGGCAGATAGCGGTCTCCCCACACATTGCTGTGCCCTGAACACCTCCAGACTACACCCTTCCTCTCTCCGTCCTGCACGGGCGCCCCCTACTCCATGACCGGGTCTGTGTCTCGAGCAATTTACCGATCCCCACCCCCAAGTCTGTTTTCCCATCAGAACGCTGGGTACCACAGCCCCAGCATAAGGGTGGAGGTGGGAGGAGTGAGAACAGGTATGCCAAAGGCGCTCCAGGGGCAAGGGCAGCCACGGGGATGGAGGAGGGGTGAGGGAGGGGACGGCGACCTTGGCCACCACCGGCCAGCCTTCCTCTCCCCCAGCCGGCACTCTGGCCCCGGCGGGTGGATGGGCGCTAGGGTGGACAGGGTTTGGAAGCGAGAGGACCTGCGGGAGAATGTGTTTGGAGGCATCCATCTCTAAAACAAGTCCCCAAGTCAGCGGAGGTGATCAGGTTGGAAGCCAGGCGACGGGTAGTTGGAGGGTGGGGGAGAGCGCCGCGGGGCAGCTCAGATGTCTCAGGACCGCCGACGGGGGCGCAGCTCTGGGCCGCCTCCCCAGGCGCTGGCAGTCCCCAGAGTCCCACGGGGCGCGGGGTCCCCAGGGATCGGGGGTGGGGGGATGGGGGAGTCACTCAAGCGGGGGCCGTGGACTCGGGGCGTCCCCTCCCTCCCGATGCCCCTCAGCACCCCTACCTGGGGCCGCCAGCAGCGAGAGGCCGCCGAGCAGCAGCAGCAGCAGCGGGACCCGGCGCGACGGGGCGGCGCGCTCCATGGGCGGCGGGCGGACAAAGGCGCGGGGCGCGGCTCTCGGCTCCGGGCAGCGCGGGCTCCAAGCTCCGGCCGAGCCTCCGCAGCCAACGCTGGGCCCCGGCCGCGCGGTTCAATTATCCCGCCCAGGAGGAGGGCGCGGGGAGGGCGCGGCGGGGGCGGGGCCGCGGGTCGCCCCCTCCCCTCCCCCCGGCCGCTCCCCGCTGGGGACCTCCGGGCCCCCTCCCTCCTAGGGGGCCCTCCCTCCTGGCACCCATCCTCGAAGGGCGAGCAGGCCCACGGCCGGGGCGGGGGCAGGGACCCCAAACTTCTCCTCGGTGGGGGGGGCCTGGGCAAGGGGGGACGCGATCGGCGGGAAGCACCCCCCCCCCCCCCCCGCCCACACACCCCCGCCCCTTGCGAGTGAAACCCGATCCCCTCCGCACCCATCGGCCAGAGTGGCGGGCTGGGTATCAAAGGTTAGCTCCGCCCGGCTCCTCCAAAAGCGCGGGTGGGGGGAACCCTGCCTCAGGCAGCGAGGGGTCCCCAGAATCAGAGGCGCTTTTTGAGGGGAAATAAGGGCGGTCCATTCGGGGAGCCCCCTGCGGGACTCGGCCCCGAGTGTTGCCCGGAACCCACAAGTCTGCTGGTTTCCCTCCCCGTCCTGCGCGCGGGTCGCCGGGCACTCTGCAGGTCTGTGGTCAACCTCAGGAGTGCCCCAGACTGCCACCTGGCTCTGCCCTCAGGGGACCGCCCGTTGGGCTGACTCCACCAGCATCCCAACGCCCGTGGAGGGTGATGAATCCGGGGCACCCAAGCTCGGGTGAGAAAGAGATTTCTTTTTGCTGAGTAGGAAGCAGCCTTTGAGCTGGGCGTGCAAGAGCCACTCTGTGTAGGAAATTCATGGCTGCAACCAGTCAGTGGTTACTGAGGATGAATTAGTCTGCTGAGCTCAGAAATAGAATTATTTAAAAGAATAAGAAGAACAAAGACGTGCGAGATGGGAGCAGTGGGATGAGACCCACAGGGACACCCTTAGCTAAGCGTCGGGGTTCCCTGACCCAGGAGTCCCACTCAGTTTTATACCAAGCGGAAAGGCATATGCTGTGGGCACTGAGACAAAGTCATGGACCAGAGTGCTCATTGCTGGGCAGTTCAGGACAGCTTCCAACAGGGAAGGGCCGAGCTCAGCCGCAGCAGAATGAAGGCACTGGGCAGTCCGTGTGGAGCACTACGCAGCCCTGAGAAGGGAGGGCTCGACAACCTGTCTGGAAGGCTCTCAGACAGGAGCCACTGTGGAGTCAGATGCTGAAGGACACTTCCTGCAAGATGTCACGAAGACAGGAACAAGTTACAAGTCAGGAGAGTGATAGGTTAGGGACCAGAGGGGGCCTGAGGTGGCTCTTTAGGGAGGGGGGCTGGTTAGGATGTATTTTTAATCTCTGCGTTTGTTCAAGGTAGGGTTCAGTTTGTGAGATTTTATCAGGCTGTTCACTGACTGATACGTGCCCTTTTCTGAATGAATGTTAGATTTAAACATCAAAGACAGAGAGACACGGCACTCATTCCCCGCACAGGGTACCTCTCCAGTCTGAGATTTGCAGAGAGCCAGGAAAACCACATGAAAGGCATGGGACCGGCCCTTGAAAGATGAGCAGCAGCGTGAGAATGGTTTCCTGGGCAGAGGGGGTCATGTCTACAAAGACGTGGGGGCAGCAGAAACTCCGGGCAGCTTAGGAAGATGACCTGGTCCATTTTGGCTGGATGGTGCGGGTCCCTGAAGCCCACAAAGCTGGTCTGGTAAAGTCCCGAAGGTAGTGGATATGGGGATATGGGAGCTTTAAGCTCAAGGCAGATGGAGACCCGTTACTACTTTAACATTAATTTGATGTTTTTAAGCCATGGGAGAATCAGGTTGTCCTGGAAGGACGTTAGAGAACCAGAAAAAAAATGTGTTTGCAGCAGATTATAGGCTTGTCTGTTATTTTATTAATATTCACAACAGCCCTGGGAGGTGCTTTAGTACCCCCATTCTACAGATGAGAAGACCAAGGCTCAGAAAGGTGAGGTCGTTGGTCAGATTCTCGTGACCAGTGACTGGTGGCTGTGGGTTCTGACTCCAGGCTGACCGACTTCCAGTCCTGGGCTGGAAAGGCTTTGTTTTCCTCCAAACACTATAGCATAAACCGCCCCTCCTTATTGGAAGCCTGCGTTGTACGTCTAGCCAATGAATAGTGAACAGGTTGCACACACGTGTGCTTCCACGATCGTCTCTAGGTCTATCTGTGTTGTTGCAAGTTGATTCCAGTGTCGTGTTTGTTGTAGATGCGCAGAGTCCGGTTCGTTTACAGATGAACCACTTTCCTGCTGTTGGATGTTTAGATCATTCCAATGCTGGGGGTTACAAATCGCTGCTCCAGTGAAACCTGTGTGCTCTGGGCTCAACTCCCAGTGTGGATGCCCTCGAAGGGCCGATGCTGCACGCAGACCTGGAGTAATTCACCCCGGAGAGAGACGGGAGCCAGGCCTTGGGCTGCTGCACTTCCTCTCCAGCACTAATGTCCTTGTTCAGTCTGGACTATTTCCACAGGCGAAAGGACAGGCGTCTCGATGCTTCAATGTATGTTTTTAATTAACACAGAGTTTGAACGTTTTTCGTATTTGTATTTGTCTTTCATAACTTTGATTCCTTTGTTTTTTAAAGGTTTTTTTATGTGAACCATTTTTAAAGTCTTTGTTACAATATTGCTTATATTTCTTAATGTTTTTTTGGCCACAAGGCATGTGGGATCTTGGCTTCCTCACCAGGGATCCAACCCACACTCCCTTCATTGGAAGGCAAAGTTTTCACCACTGGACCACCAGGGAAGTCCCTTATTTATTTTTATATTAGCAGACTTGTTTATTACAGTGAAAATTTAGAAAAAAACGCAACGTCCAACAATAACCTATGCCCGGTATGTACGATTAAATTCAACAATGTTAATAGTGATTCAACAGAATATTGTGCCTTTGTTGAAAGGGCTAACTATGATGCCTTGCTAGAAATATGATTTTTGTGAACTAATTTATGTAGAAAGAGGGAGGGGGGACAAGATTGGGTGAGAATGTATAGATTCACATTGCAGTTATGACTCTGTAAAAGCTACATCCATGCTGCTAAAGATCAAACGGGAGCTAAATGAAAGTGGGTGTTGTGTTTGACTAGTGAAAATATTGTTCTTTTAATTTTTTAGGAAACCATTGAGCCAGGAAGGAATAATTAATTGTACCAGAAACCTGGAGTGGCGTAATTCCTGCTCTTAAGCCTGACTTTTGAGTTTCTCGGCAGCCAAAGTAAAGATCAGATTAGGATCACTTATGCAGCCCGTTTTCTCACCAAAGGAAGTGTATCATTTTATCAGGAGACACAAGCTTCTTTCTGGCATTAGCTTCTAATCAGTTTCCTTCTGGGTCTTGATGTTAGAGTCAGGAAACTTGATGAGCTGCACATTTCCCTGTAGCTGGTGGAAGCTGGGCTCATCTTCAGAGCAGTTCCACTGGGGGGATTAGGGACCGAGGAGGCCCCCACCATCTGGCCCCTGGTCCAGGGCAAGATGACACACACCCTCGGATTCTGCTCCAGGCAGGAAGTCGTCCGTTATGTCCCGCTGTGACAGTCCAGCTTTCTCCCATCACTGAGGAGCAGAACAACGGCCACCCCCATCCTCCCCGTAACAAGCAGTGCTCTGTTTGTTTGAAAGATCATTTTTGGCACACGTTGACTGTTTTTTCCCCAAGTCAGAAAGTCAACGGCTTTGATGCTGCCCAGCCTCTGGAGGACAGGCTGCTGTGGGGCTCCCATGGGGTACTGCTACCCACCTGAGAGGTTTCCTCAGGGCAGCGACTGCCCTGGCCCCTCCCCACCCCTCCAGGTGTATCTCGGTCCCTTGTATCTTGTATCAGCAGCCCCGGGTTCTTTGCTCAGCTTCTAGAATAGCCAAGCACCTCCCCTCCCTGCCTCTCGGCTCTGCCGGCTCCATCCTCTCATTCAGGTCTCAGCTGAGAGGTGGCCCCTTCCTGACACGTCTCCTGCCTCATACTCCCCTCTTTCTTTGTTAAAGTCAGTTTTCCCTCCACCCACTAGCCTATGAGCTTCTTGAGGGCAAGGACTGTGTCTGTGCACCTTTGGTACTCAATAAATCCTGTCGAGGGACTTCCCTGGTACTCCACTGGCTAAGACTCCCAACGCAGGGGGCCTGGGTTCAATCCCTGGTCAGGGAATCAGATCCCACATGCCACACCTAAAGAATAGAAGCAGTAGGAAACAACAGAAAAAGTGAGAGACTATTTTCTTGGGCTCCAAAATCACTGCAGATGGTGGCTGCAGCCATGAAATTAAAAGACGTTTGCTCCTTGGGAGAAAAGCCATGACCAACCTAGACACCATATTAAAAAGCAGAGACATTACTTTGCCAACAAAGATCCATCTAATCAAACTATGGTTTTTCCAGTAGTCATGTATAGATTTAAGAGTTGGACTATAAAGAAAGCTGATTGCTGAAGAATGGATGCTTTTGAACTGTGGTGTTGGAGAAGACTCTTGAGAGTCCCTTGGACTGCAAGGAGATCCAACCAGTCCATCCTAAAGGTAATCAGTCCTGAATATTCATTGGAAGGACTGATGCCTAAGCTGAAGCTCCAATACTTTGGCCACCTGATAAAAAGAACTGACTCACTAGAAAAGACCCTGATGCTGGGAAAAATGGAAGGCAGGAGGAAAAGGTGACGACAGAGGATGAGATGGTTGGATGGCATCACGAATAAATGGATGTGAGTTTGAGCAAGCTCCAGGAGTTGGTGATGGGCAGGGAGGCCTGGCGTGCTGCAGTTCATGGGGTCACAACTGAGCGACTGAAACGAACTGAGCTGAACCACCACAACTAAAGATCCCACAAGCCACAACTCAAGACCCGAGGCAGCCAAGCTAATTTGTTAAAATAGACTTAAAAGCTCCCGTCCAGTGTGTGAATGGAGAAAGCACCTCTCTGGAAGCTGGCAGTGCAGCGTGGAGGGAAAATCAAGGCTTTGAATCAGAGCCATGTGATGCCCAGTGTCACCACCTCCTGGGCATCTCTTCTTCCCCTGCCGGAACAGCTGGGGAGACCATGGCTCAAGGAGGTGGCAGAGCTGGCACCAGTGTGGCCTGGATGTTGCCCTCTGCCCCCTGCCAGGGGCGGCCCAGGGCTGCCGTCCGCCCGCCTCCACCTCAGAGCCCATCCACCGCCCCCTCTGGTCCCTTCTCCACTACACTTGTGTCTTTGCTCAGGACGAAGGTCATGGGGGCAATTGTGTGACTAGAGTGACCAATGAGAAAAGAATTCCATCCCTTCAGCTCAGAATGAGAACGTCCACATTTGCCATGCACGCAAGCTGTGGAGAAGCCCTGGGCTCTCGGTCCGCTCCCAGATGTCTGACTTCCGACTCCTGCAGCCTGAACCTGTGCCCCACACACAGCGTGGCCGCCCCCGCCGTCAGGGCTGGTGGTGACTGGGACGTGATTGGAAGCCCCTGCCTGGGCCAGTCCCATTGGTCCACTTCCCCACTGGGCTAAGGATGCTGTTCCCAGCTGTCCTGCATCTTTGCACGCCTCTGGCTTTGAGCCCATTTCACTCTGCATGTGTGCGTGCTCAGAAGCGGTCATGTTTGTTTCTTTGTGACCCAATGGCCTGTACCCGCCAGGCTTCTCTGTCCATGGGATTCTCCAGGCAAGAATACTGGAGTGGGTTGCCGTTTCCTTCTCCAGGGGATCTTCCCAGCCCAGGGATCTAACCTGGTCTCCTGCACTGCAGGCAGATTCTTTACCATCTGAGCTAGCTAACCACTGTGGTTCTGGAAAAACTGTCTCCTGGAGCCGTGGAGACCCGGAAGCCTCGAGAGTTTGTGGATTTGGTCATTGCAGGGCAGATTTTCATTTCTTTGGCTGTTGGCCATATACAAAAGAATGGCGATCTTTAAATTTCCTACTAGTCTACCAAAGTGAACAGGATTATAATGGGCATCTATCTCTGGTGATAGAAGCAAGATCCGATGATGTAAAGAGCAATATTGCATAGGAACCTGGAATGTCAGGTCCGTGAATCAAGGCAAATTGGAAGTGGTCAAACAAGAGATGGCAAGAGTGAATGTCAACATTCTAGGAATCAGCGAACTAAAATGGACTGGAATGGGTGAATTTAACTCAGATGACCAGTATATCTACTACTGCGGGCAGGAATCTCTCAGAAGAAATGGAGTAGCCATCATGGTCAACAAAAGAGTCCGAAATGCAGTACTTGGATGCAATCTCAAAAACAAAAGAATGATCTCTGTTCGTTTCCAAGACAAACCATTCAATATCACAGTAATCCAAGTCTATGCCCCATCCAGTAACGCTGAAGAAGCTGAAGTTGAACGGTTCTATGAAGACCTACAACACCTTTTAGAACTAACATCCAAAAAATATGTCCTTTTCATTATAGGGGACTGGAATGCAAAAGCAGGAAGTGAAGAAACACCTGGAGTAACAGGCAAATTTGGCCTTGGAATATGGAATGAAGCAGGGCAAAGACTAATAGAGTTTTGCCAAGAAAATGCACTGGTCATAGCAAACACCCTCTTCCAACAACACAAGAGAAGACTCTACACATGGACATCACCAGATGGTCAACACCGAAATCAGATTGGTTATATTCTTTGCAGCCAAAGATGGAGAAGCTCTATACAGTCAACAAAAACAAGACCAGGAGCTGACTGTGGCTCAGATCATGAACTCCTTATTGCCAAAGTCAGACTTAAATTGAAGAAAGTAGGGAAAGCCACTAGACCATTCAGATCAGATCAGATCAGTTGCTCAGTCGTGTCCAACTCCTTGCGACCCCATGAATCACAGCACGCCAGGCCTCCGTGTCCATCACCAACTCCCGGAGTTCACTGAGACTCACGTCCATCGAGTCAGTGATGCCATCCAGCCATCTCATCCTCTGTTGTCCCTTTCTCCTCCTGCCCCCAATCCCTCCCAGCATCACAGTCTTTTCCAATGAGTCAACTCTTCGCATGAGGTGGCCAAAGTACAGGAGTTTTAGCTTTAGCATCATTCCTTCCAAAGAAATCCCAGGGCTGATCTCCTTCAGAATGGACTGATTGGATCTCCTTGCAGTCCAAGGGACTCTCAAGAGTCTTCTCCAACACCACAGTTCAAAAGCATCAATTCTTCGGTGCTCAGCCTTCTTCACAGTCCAACTCTCACGTTCAGGTATAACCTAAATCAAATCCCTTATGATTATACAGTGGAAGTGAGAAATAGATTTAAAGGCCTAGATCTGATAGATAGAGTGCCTGATGAACTATGGACGGAGGTTTGTGACATTTTATAGGAAACAGGGATCAAGACCATCCCCATGGAAAAGAAATGCAAAAAACCAAAATGGCTGTCTCGGGAGGGCTTACAAATAGCTGTGAAAAGAAGAGAAGCGAAAAGCAAAGGAGAAAAGGAAAGATACAAGCATCTGAATGCAGAGTTCCAAAGAATAGCAAGAAGAGATAAAGCCTTCCTCAGCAATCAATGCAAAGAAATAGAAGAAAACAACAGAATGGGAAAGACTAGAGATCTCTTCAAGAAAATTAGAGATACCAAGGGAACATTTCATGCAAAGATGGGCTCGATAAAGGACAGAAATGGTATGGACCTAATAGAAGCAGAAGATATCAAGAAGAGGTGGCAAGAATACACAGAAACAACTGTACAAAAAAGATCTTCATGACCCAGATAATCACAATGGTGTGATCACTGACCTAGAGCCAGACATCCTGGAATGTGAAGTCAAGTGGCCCTTAGTAAGCATCACTATGAACAAAGCTAGTGGAGGTGATGGAATTCCAGCTGAGCTATTTCAAATCCTGAAAGATGATGCTGTGAAAGTGCTGCACTCAATATGCCAGCAAATTTGGAAAACTCAGCAGTGGCCACAGGACTGGAAAAGGTCAGTTTTCATTCTGATCCCAAAGAAAGGCAGTGCCAAAGAGTGCTCAAACTACAGCACAATTGCACTCATCTCACATGCTAGTAAAGTAATGCTCAAAATTCTCCAAGCCAGGCTTCAGCAATATGTGAACCGTGAACTTCCTGATGTTCAAGCTGGTTTTAGAAAAGGCAGAGGGACCAGAGATCAAATTGCCAACATCCGCTGGATCATGGAAAAAGCAAGAGAGTTCCAGAAAAACATCTATTTCTGCTTTCTTGACTATGCCAAAGCCTTTGACTGTGTGGATCACAATAAACTGTGGGAAATTCTTCAAGAGATGGGAATACCAGACCACCTGACCTGCCTCTTGAGAAACCTATATGCAGGTCAGAAGCAACAGTTAGAACTGGACATGGAACAACAGACTGGTTCCAAATAGGAAAAGGAGTACGTCAAGGCTGTATATTGTCACCCTGCTTATTTAACTTATATGCAGAGTACATCATGAGAAACGCTGGACTGGAAGAAACACAAGCTGGAATCAAGATTACCGGGAGCAATATCAATAACCTCAGATATGCAGATGACACCACCCTTATGGCAGAAAGTGAAGAGGAACTAAAAAGCCTCTTGATGAAAGTGAAAGTGGAGAGTGAAAAAGTTGGCTTAAAGCTCAACATTCAGAAAACTAAGATCATGGCATCCAGTCCCATCACCTCATGGCAAATAGATGGGGAAACAGTGGAAACAGTGTCTGACTTTATTTTTTGGGGCTCCAAAATCACTGCAGATGGTGACTGCAGCCATGAAATTAAAAGACGCTTACTCCTTGGAAGGAAAGTTATGTCCAAGCTAGATAGCATATTCAAAAGCAGAGACATTACTTTGCCAACAAAGGTCCGTCTAGTCAAGGCTATGGTTTTTCCTGTGGTCGTGTATGGATGTGAGAGTTGGACTGTGAAGAAGGCTGAAGACTCTTGAGAGTCCCTTGGACTGCAAGGAGATCCAATCAGTCCATTCTTAAGGAGATCAGCCCTGGGATTTCTTTGGAAGGAATGATGCTAAAACTGAAACTCCAGTACTTTGGCCACCTCATGTGAAGAGTTGACTCATTGGAAAAGACTGTGATGCTGGGAGGGATTGGGGGCAGGAGGAGAAGGGGACGACAGAGGATGAGATGGCTGGATGGCATCACTGACTCGATGGACGTGAGTCTGGGTGAACTCCGGGAGTTGGTGATGGACATGTGAGAGAGTCATTTCCTAGGCAGGTTGATAGGGAGTCTAGGGGTCCCCAAGGAGAGAGGGGTCTGGAATTCTCAAGGAGGAAAAAAGGACAAACTTTTTTTCTTTCTCCACATTCCTTAGGATTATATACCAATAATGTATCCTGCCTAAGGACAGTCTTTGGATTCAACCTTCTGTGTTAATTATGGGAGTATACCTGGTCTTTACAAGGATGTATCTTGTCTGAGGACAGTGTTATCTTAAAATGTAAATTATGGGAGTAGGTCGGAGGAGGTCTTTACAACCTCCAGACATTCTTTGGATTATATAACCTCATTGTTAACACTAGCAAGGGGGTACTCTTTCTGCCCCCTTCTGATGCCTATGTCAGAAGCTTTCTCTATCTCCTTTATACTTTAATAAAACTTTATTACACAAAAGCTCTGAGCGATCAAGCCTCGTCTCTGGCCCCAGATTGAATTCTTCTCCTCCGGGGGCCAAGAATCCTGGTGTATTCGCGTGATTCAACAACAACCTTTCACATGGAGGCCTGGCGTGCTGTGATTCATGGGGTCGCAAAGAGTCGAACACGACTGAGTGATTGAACTGCACTGAACTGAACTGATCTGTTTTCCACCTTCGTTTGGGAAATTCCCTGCTGAAGAACCTCACAAGGAGGCACAACTTTCTCCTTGCTGCAGAAACTAAAGCTTCACGTCCCCCTGACTCCCCCCATGCCAGCCTCCCTTAAAGATCAGATGCTGGCCTGTGACCCAGGTGAACCAATTTCACAGAACTTCCTCGGATTTTGTAGAGGGAGCTAGCTGGCGATGGAAAGAAACAGGGTTGGTGGTGAGTTCCTTTTGTTAGCAGTTAGAAGCAGCAGCAGGAATATGGAGTTTCTGGGGTGAGTCCTAGAAGCAGAGCAAGCAGGGGCACCCAGTCCTGAGTGGCAGTGACCATCCCCAACTGGTTTAGTGGCTAAATTTGGCTGGAGTTCTGGTAAAGAAACCTGAGCACCGAAGAATGGATGCTTTTGAACTGTGGTGTTGGAGAAGACTCTTGAGAGTCCCTTGGACAGCAAGAGGATCCAACCAGTCCATTCTAAAGGAGATCAGCCCTGGGTGTTGATTGGAGGGACTGATGTTGAAGCTGAAACTCCAATACTTTGGCCACCTGATTTGAAGAACTGACTCATTGGAAAAGACCCTGATGCTGGGAAAGACTGAAGGCGGGAGGAGAAGGGGATGACAGAGGATGAGATGGTTGGATGGCATCACCGACTCAATGGACATGAGTTTGAGTATACTCCGGAAGTTGGGAATGGACAGGGAGGCCTGGCGTGCCGTGGTCCGTGGGGTCGCGAAGAGTTGGACACGACTGAGTAACTGAACTGAACTGGTTTTATTCCAAATATCCTTAGTCTAGCCCAGCTTTTCAGCTTGGTCTGTAGGATTCCTGATAATTCTACAAGCTTTTGTCCAATATCATTTCAATAAATTTCTTTCTACAACCAGCATTGGTTTCTGCAGCTTGCAACTCAGAGTCCTGATTGATACTGGGGTTGTTGCAGAATTAGTGGAGGACAGTCTTCTAAGGATGGTAGACTGAACAGGGGCCTTAACTTGATTGCCTGTGGGTATATCATCTGAACATGACTTTGGTTGCCTCTGGGGGAAAGTTAATAACTGCAGTTGTGTGTGACGTAGTTGGGTTGAGTTAAGCAAAAACAAGTTTGTAGGTAGAGAGCAAGGGGTATGGGTGTATTGAGCAGCCAAGTGGTGGGATGTAATAGGCACCTTTGGAAATGAAACCCAGCCCCTCTTCTCTGAGTGCCACAAATTTTTTTCATATGAATTTTACTATTTTAACTTTTTTTTTTAAACTTTGTTGGCACACTGCACATGTTGCAGGATCTCCGTTCAGCCAGATATTGAACCCAGGACACAGCAGTGAAAGCACGCAACCCTAACCACTAGGCAACCAGGGAACTCCGTGAGAGCTGCAACTTCATTACAATTTTGCAGTTCTTTTTAAAGTACAGATCTCACGTCTTACTTCTTTAGCTCTGAGCACTTTATGTTTTTATTGTCATTCTGAACAGAATATTTTTCCCATCACATTTTCTAATTTGTTACTGCTGATAGAAACGAAAGCTGTAAGATTGTACATATTTATTACAGACGACTATGTGTACATTATGTATTAATACAATTATATTTATTGCCATGAGGTTTATAACAGAAGCAAAAACAGAGATAGAAACATCATAATTAGTGTGTAGCACAGAGGACCAGTTAAGTAGACATGTGACAGACCCCCACTATGGAATATCGTGTAATTCTTTCTTTTTTTTTCAATTTTTATGGAAATATAGCGGATTTATCATGTAACCTTTTTAAAAGATTTTTTTTGCTGTGGACCACTTTTTAGAAGTCTTTACTGAATGTGTTATAACACTGCTCCTGTTTTTGTTTTTTGGCCCCAAGGCATGTGGGATTTTAAAGCTCCCCAATCAGCGATCAAACCAGCACCATCTGCGTTGGAAGGCGACGTCCTGACCGCTGGACCACCAGGGAAGCCCCTCATATAACTCTTTAAATTCAGAAGACTGTTATGGAGACTGTTGTGATAGAGGTGCTTGTTTTTTAAAGAAAATAAGAAAGCAAGACTTAAAAATGCGTATATGCTAGGCTTTGTTAAACCGTATATAAATATGGAGAATACTGGAAGAAAAACGCAGTGTGATTAGGTCAGTGGCTTTTGTGGCCTTTTTGCACTGATTATGTTTTACTCCGTCCAGTGAGAAAGGATTCATCTGCCAATGCAGGAGAGGTGAGTTCAGTCCCTGGGTTGGTAAGATCCCCTGGAGGAGGAAATGGCAACCCACTCCAGTATTGCCTGAGAAATCCCTTGGACAGAGGAGCCTGGAGGGCTACAGTCCACAGGGTCGCAAAGAGTTGGGTATGACTTAGTGACTGAGCACACACACATGTATTACTTCTACATTAAAGAAAAAAAACCTAAAACAGGCTACACATGTGGTTCTTTCCAACTTGTTTTCACAAAGTCGAAAGTTCTGTCTCTACCCTAGGAAAACCAGGCATTGTTTGTTTTGATTTTTTTAGGATTAGAAGGTACTTTTAACTGTAACCACATTGCAGAAGACGGGGGAGACAGAGGGAAAAAATTACCCGCTATCTCATCTCCTTGACCTAAGTAGAATGGTGGTGTATTTTGTTCCAGTATTTGATATGCATAGTTTACATAGCTCGGCTCGGAGTACATAGTTTATAACCTGATTTCCTTAATTAACCTTCTTCATAACCACCATCCGGGTTGCTACAAAGCCCCCGCAGCCAACCCTCCCAGTGGGCAATAAGATGCCGTCAGCTCACCCCCTGTTGGATGTTCAGGTTCTTTGCTGTTAAAAGAAACACCACCGTGAGGACCGTGTATTTGTCCGTGAGCCTTTCCCACATTTGGGATTATTTCTTTAGGACAGATTCCCAAAAGTCAGATGAGCGGGTCAAAGGGCACATGCCCCTCTAATGAGCATCTCTTTCTAAGCCACCTGCGGTTTGCTGGAAGGACAAATGGTTCTAATTAAAGGCCTGAACTTTTCTCACAGGTCCCAGCTGGGTGTATGGGGGAGCCGCTGGGGTCTTTGCAACCAGAGCAAACTCGTTTAACTAAAGGAGGAGAGGGGAGGGGGCAGGGAGTCTTTGTAGGTAGTGATTTTCTAAAGGAATGCAACAATCTTTTCATTGTAAGGATTCATATTTTAGGAAAATCTGCACAGCTGTGAGCTTTACCAACTGTCTGCTTCGCTTAGCAAGGCCTTCCCTGGAGCCACCGTCATCCCTGTTTACAGCTCAGTTTATGAAGGGCTTTCTTTCATCTCTCTTTGCCACAAACTGCTCCCTTTATAAAGATGAGGAAACCCAGGCTTGATTAGATGAAGGAACTTGCCTGAGATCAAGAGTAATTAAGTAGCAAAACCAAGGCTCCATCTCCTCCCTCCAACTCCAGGGCCTCTTGAGAATCAGTCATGTTGGACTGGATTTGTTCATTCACAAACACTGAGCACAGATCTGTGCCAGGCCTGGAGGTGTCAGGACTGGCTCCCAGAAGCTCATGGTCTGGGGGAGACCACAGGTGCCCTGAGACAATGCAGGCTGCAGGGGTGGGGGTGGCGGTGGGGGGTGGGGGCCCTCAGGGATGCTCAGCAGAAGTTTGCCAGGTGGACAAGGAAAGGAGACATGGAGGAGAGGCGGTGTTGTTCAGTCACTCAATCGTGTCTGACTCTGTGACCCCATGAACTGCAGCACACCAGGCTTCCCTGGCCTTCACCATCTCCCGGAGTTCGCACAAACTCATGTGCATTGAGTCAGTGATGCCATCCAACCATCTCAGCTTCTGCCACCCTCTTCTCCTTTTGCCTTCAAAATTTCGCAGCATCAGGGTCTTTTCCCTGGAGGCAAGAGGATGGTGCATTTGGGCAAGTGGGGCCTGGCCTGGCTCTCAAGAAACTCAGCTCCAGGTCTCCCAGATGGAGACCATGTGTGTGAAACACACCCGTAAGGAGGATGGTCACAATCCCCCCCCATACATATAGAATGCCAAGGGACAAGGTTAGAGACCACAGCCTCCGGTCTTATGCCTGGCAACGACTCCTGATGACCAGGAGCAAGCTCTGACCTCACAGGCCTCTGTTAAAACACTGTCTCCACCCCTCACGGGCTGGATGACCTCGGCGAGGCAAGACACTTACCTGCTCTGAGCCGCACTGGCTTCTTTATTAAAAAAACAAACAAAACGATACTGACATCAGCCTCTTACGGGGTTGGGACGGTTAACTCGGATATCATATGTGAAGCGTCCAGACCTGTGCTGCACATGTGGAACCGGTCTGAGTAGTGTCAGCTCTGAAAGAGGAGGAGAAGAAAGCGGTGGGAGAGAGGATGTAGGGGGAGAGCTGGTCTTGGAAACTCCATGGAAACTTGAGCTGGGGGTAGGACAGGGAGTTTTGTGGGGAGAGATGGGAGGGGAGCAGTGCCCAAGGCAGAAAGAACAGCAGAGGTTTGAAGAGAGGCCTCTGCAGGTGCGCATGGCCTTTCCATACGTCCAAGGGCCGGGCCCCACGCCCTGTGCCGGCCCGCCATCCGCTCAGGTCCTCCTAGGAGCTGGCGAGCTGTGGAGCCGCCATCTTCAGGGAGGCCCTGGGGGCTGGATGACCCCGGTACCCAGGTGCCCACTGTGCTCGGGGCACAAGGTGGCCTCCTCCTCCTTGCAGTCTCTAACCTCGTCTCGCCCTGGGCTGCAGGACCTGGCTTCCTGGGCTTGGGCTGGCCGCCCATCTTCCTTCGGGCCGCCTGGCTGTTCTCAGGATGGTCCCCTGCCTTGTCTCTCCCTGTGCCCATGAGGAAGGCAGGGCCGGGAGAAGCTTTGCGGGCACCACCAGCTTTACGGCCGATGCTGGGCCAGGCCCCGGGGCTGTGCTGGAGGGCTGCGATGCTTGTGGCTGTGGCCACAGCCCTGCCCTGGGGCCAGCCGGCCCCACACCCGCTGCTCCCCCACCCCCACCCCTGCCCGGGGCCTACACAGCTGGGCAACAGCAGAGAGATCTTTCTGCATCTCTGCTGGCTCCTTGCTGTCTGCAGGACGGCGTCCAGGCCCTCAAACGGTCCCAGGAGGCCCGGGACGCCCTGCTCTGGTTCTCTCCGTCTCCTCTCCAGCCTCTTCTCTCTGCAGACCCAGCCAATGGCTCGCTTATCGGCTCCCTCAGCAAGTATTTTCTCGAGCACCTACTTCGTGCCAGGCACTGCCCTGGGCACAGCCGTGGACCAAACAGACAGACCCTTGGCTTCGTGGAGCGGACGCTCGGGAGTCAGGGCTCCCTCAGGCCTGGAATACCCTTCCTTTGTCTGCAGCTGCCGCTCGCTCCCCTGCAGGCCCTGCTCCTCCTGGCAAACCATTCTCATGCTTCAGAAGCTGGCCCCAAGTGTCCCAGTGGTCTCAGAAACAGTGTAAAGAGGGCCTGGGACACCTCAACATCGCCCCCCCGGACCCCGCAACCCCAATCACAAACAGAAACTTCGGGATCTGAGAGGCACAGTGGACAGGGTGCCAAGTCACACTGTGGGGGTTCCCACTCTGTCTCCAGCTTTAGGTTTTAGTCTCGGTCTTAACATGAAAAATGCAGTGTTTACCCTGACACGGGAAAAAGTCAGCCTGTGTCTTAGGTTTCACATTCTACGAGGCTGACTTCACTTACGAACATACTTTACATGCTCTCGTGTTTCAGACGCCAACGCCTCTCACTCCATCTGGGATTTGGGGGTTTGAGGTTGGCCGAGGCTGGGTGGTCTGTGGGCATGTGGATGTGCGGGCCTCCTCTCCCCCGGCCCCTCTTGGGGTGTCCCCCCGGTCCTCCGCCCTCACTCCCGCACTGGCCAGCTCGTCCCGGCGCTGACGCTTTGTCCCTTTCTCCCATCGCTGGGTGGAGTCACCCTCTGCTTATCCCAGGGACCTCCCCATTCAGGAGAAAGTGCACCCTGGTCCTGCCATGGCTCAGTAGTGCCCATTTAAGCATAGGGCGTGAACGGCAGGCCTGACCCGTGAAGGTGTCTGATCAGATCAGCCCGCATGCCCTGGACCATACACACGCCCTGGACCACACGCACGTCCCTCTACTGGCGGCCTGAGCCTTGCAGCATCGTCTGCTCACGTCCCCGGACCCCAGGGCTCGCATGCAGACTCAGCCAAGTTCTGGCCAGCCACACACAGCATGGCCTTGAGTCTCAGCAACCCCGTGTGATAGGGGTGCCAGGCCCACTTTACAGTTGGAGAAACCGGGGCTCAGGAAGGCCAGGGGCTCAGCAGGCGTCCTGCAGCCCCTGAGAGCCCAGCCTGGTGCTCCCCTCCCCCCAGCTCTCCTGACTCCAAGTCTCGATAGAACTCAGTCCACTAAGGCACCAGGGGAGGGACCGAGAGCCTGGGACCCCGTCGTGCAGCAGGCCTCAGGCGGGGCCACACAGTCCAGCCTGGATTTCTAAAATAATATTTTTGAAAATTCTGTAAACCAGATTTTAATCATATTAAAAGAAATCAGAAGTCCAAGAAAAACGGACAGCCTCACTGCCCCAACCCATGAGGCTCATTTTCCACGTTCCTCTCTAGTTCTTGTTCACTTGCATGAAAGATGTTTACAGCTATAATCACGGTGTCAATACAATTGTGTATTTATCATGGACTTAAGCATGACTTCTTTTTACAAAAGCAAGTATGTGGATAAACTGTGTAGGAAGCATTCCTTTTCTTCTTTTTAAATTGGAATAATGTGCTTCCCTTGTGGCTTGCTGGTAAAGAATCCACCTACAATGTGGGAGACCTGGGTTTGTTCCCTGGGCTAGGAAGATCCCCTGGAGAAGGAAAGGCTACCCACTCCAGTATTCTGGCCTGGAGAATTCCATGGACTGAATAATCCATGGGGTCACAAGGAGTCGGACACGACTGAGCGACTTTCACTTCACTTCACTTCAACAGGCTGGTATTCCCATCATCTCAATTTGAAAAGCTGGGTAAATTGCAAACAATCTTATTTTTAAAGACACTAAAGAGCTGTGGAAGCAATGAAGCTTAGATTAAATGCTAGCATCGGAGACCCGAAGAGGAGCTGACTGTCTCTAGCCATTGTTCTCTCTGAGGACTGAAGATGGGGCTGCTTTTGGCTGGGAGGCTCAGCCAGGGGAAGGAGAAGCCAGCTGGTGCCCAGTGGTCACACTGGACAGCGGGGTAAGGAAAACTGAAGGGCTTGGGATGCACAGGCCGGTTTTCCTGGGAGCACATTTGCTGAGTTCCGGGGCTGTGCAGGGATCTGGGGAACTAGGAGGAAATCAGAAAGGCAGAGTAGGGCTGAGGACACAGAGCCCAGGCTGAAAGAAGGCCTCTCTCCAACACATAGCCCGCCGTCCTGTGCCACACAGCTGCCAGGTGTTGAAGCTGCTTGGGCAGGATGTAGGAGGGCTGACTGTCCTGTAGTCTCTCAGGGCTGGGGGCACAAAGCCCACCAGGTCCCCAGTCAAAAGCTCAGGAGGGTGAGAAATGGAATATTTCCTGCCACATCAGTGAACAAGGATGTCTCAGTCATCAGCGATCGCAGCCTTGTGGTGTGAGCTGGTGAGCCGTGAGGACAATCGGGAAGAAGACTGTGTGTGACCTAGCAGCCACCAGCCTGCAGCCACTCCCGACCGTGACCTTCCTCCAAGCGATACTGGCCCTGGATAGCTGAGACCCACATGCAAGGAGTGACTACAGACATCCCAGACGCTTGCATCCTCCCAAACTTAGAAAAATGCTAAATTTCCTAACTTGCGTTATCTGGTTTTCTTTCATTAACAGTCATCTTTGGATGTTCAGACTACCTTCCCTCTGTTGTAGAACTTCTGTACAACCCGGCTCCTCCCCTCGCCTCCTCAGAACAATTCTCTCAAGGTCACTTGCTGCGATGCTGTCTCGGGGGCTCAAAGTCCTAAAAATTCCCACCGAATAAAAGGTAACTCTCAGTGTTAGGTTGTGAATAGTTTTTAAGTCGTCAAGGGCACGATCTGGGAACAGGGATACCCCAGAGACAAACTTGAATATGCTCAAACCGCAGGCCAGCCCCTTCCCTCCTCAGTTCGTGGTTGGATGAGGTGAGAAGGCTCTCCCACCACCTATCCAATAGGGACAGTTTTGGATTTACCTTTTTTTCATGTAAGTAGAGATATTTTTACGAGGTGAGGAGAAACCCTCCCCAGAGGAGAATAAAGCGCCTGGAACCTCCTTGCTTTCTGTACAGAATGTCCAACATTCAGTTAAAATTTTGATACATGAAAAGAGTGAAGAAAGTATGACGAGTAATGTGCAGAGAAGACAGGCAACAGATTCATAACCTCAGCTGATCCGCATACTGACGTCAGCTGATAAGAGTTTTACAATAATGATGATTCGTATGCCAAAGGGACAGAGACACAGGCAAAATAATGAGAGATTTTCAAATCGGAATTGGACTTTTTAGAGAAAAAAGAACCAAATAACCAAGCTGACATTCTAGAACTGGAAAATTAAGAACTCAAGGGAAAGGTTCAACAACACATTAGATATAGTAGAACACAAGAAAAATGAGATCAAAGATAAGTCAATAAAAATATGTAAATTGAAACATAGGAAAAAAGAAGAATGGGGGCTTTCCTGGTGGTCTAGTGGTTAAGAATCTGCCCGCCAATGCAGGGGACACGGGTTTGATCCCTGGCCCAGGAATCCGCCTGCCAATGCAGGAAACATGAGAGACCTGGGTTCGATCCCTGGGTCGGGAAGATCCCTTGGAGGAAGGCATGGCAATCCACCCCAGTATTCTTGCTTGGAGAATCCCATGGACAGAGGAGCCTGGCGGGCTACAGCGCATAGGGTTGCAGAGTCAGACACGACTGATGCGACTTAGCGTGCAGCAGTCCAGGAAGATCCCAGACTGCCGAGCAATTGAGCCCATGTGCCACATCCACTGAGCCTGCACTCTAGAGCCCGCGAGCTGCAGCTGCTGAGCTCATGTGCCTAGAGCTCGTGCTCTGCAACAAGAGAAGCCCACCCACCGCAACGCAGAGTAGCCCCCAGTCTCTGCAACTAGAGAAAGCCTGCGCACAGCCATGAAGATCCAGAACAGCCAAAGAAATAGATCTTAAAAAAAAGAAGAAGGATTTTAAAAGAGGATAAAAGACCTATGGGATTCAGTTCAGAGGCCCAACAGGCATGTAACTGTAGCCCCAGAAAAACAGAGGTGAGGGGGGGAGCAAAAGCAATACTCAGATCATGGCCAAGAATTTTCCCAAAGCCATGAAAGAGGCCAGCCCACGGATTCAGGAAGTTCAATTTATCCAAAACAGTGTAAACACAAAGAAAACCACATTCTAAATACCAAATAGCCAAACTGTTGAAAAACAAACACAAGGAAAAATATTCAAAGCCGCTAGGGGTGGTGGGGGGGAATGCCTTATGTTCAGTAAAACCGTGATAAATTGGGGAGGGCAGAGGAAGGGGCAGAGGGGACCCAGGAGCCCCCTGTTCTGATCACAGAGACACAGTGATGCCTGGAGACACGGTCCCTCCCAGGGGAGCTCATAAGCCACGAAGGAAACAGAGGCACACGTGATTTGTTTATGACAGTTGAATGCAAAGGGGATAAGGAAACCCCAAGGAGAGGAGTCAGGGAACCCAGACTCGGGGGCAGGTGGTCTTCCCAGAGAGGGAACATCTGGCTGGAGTCCTGAAGAACAGGTGAGAACACCTGGGGGAACAGAGGATGTTCCAGACAGGAGCCACCAGCAAGTCCTCTCTGCATGACCTCCAGCCAGCACCCCACTGCCCAGGGCCTCCAGGCGGGGAAGGTCCCTCCACGTCAGGGTTCCCCAGGACTTCTCTTGGGGTCCCCCGGTCCCCAACATGTTCTGAAGGGGGAACGGGACATGGGGTGCAGGTCCCACCAAGGAACTCAGGCATCAGGCTCTCTTCTCGCCTCTCTGGAGTCTCTCCTTCCAGGCAAAGCAACTTCTTGGATTTCAAAACACTGCGTCTGCTTGGCGTTCCAAAAGTCCATCTTGGAAGCGAAAGGCACCACAGCATCCTTTGCCCTGAGGTGTGGATCGTACTCTTGGAGACCCATCCTTGCAACACAGCTCTTAATGTCACACACTTTTCAAATAATCCTTTTAGCTGATGTCTCCTAAGCACCGAACGCTGTCTGACACTGAGTTAGGGGCTGAAAATTAAGAAATGAATGAGTCCCAGTCCTGCCCTTGGGGAAGACACTTAATGAGAAACATTTGGGGGCCAGTCGTTGGACAGACTGCTTTCAAGCCAACGTGCTGTAACGCTATTTCTTCCTGCCCCGCCCCGCCCCCGCCCCCGCCTGTCGAATGGGGTTAAGCTTGAGAAGTATGTTTGGCAAGTCCTTTTAACAACCTGCACTGCTCCTAGCCCATGTTCCTTATTGGCATAAAAGAACATTGGAACCGAGACTATCCAAATGCATGAAAAAAATTGGAGGTATATGATCTCATAATTTTATGCCTGATCTCAAATACCAGTTTTCCATGTTTAAGTTTTGGCAATTTAAAATCACAGTGGGGACATAGGCCAAACACACACTCACAAAGCCCAAACTGAAAACAAAAAGGTGTATAAGTTAAAGTCATCTTTTCTATGCAAGAGTGAACCCCGAAATAAAATCTGAGACATCCCTTGGAGAATATGCGTACTATTTGTGGCAGGTTTAATACATGTCTAAGCTTTTGCAGCACACAAAAATCACTTTAATAAAACTTCCCTGCACACTAACACTCTAGAAAGAGAGCATCTGTTGGCAATTCTGAGATCTTATGACTTCATCCTGAAGCCAGGGAAAATTCAAAATATATTTTTTAAACTTCAATGGAAAAATGAAACAGCCCGTAACGATAGGAGATGTACTTTAGAAAGACAAGTAGGAATTTGTTCAGAGCTATACAGAATTCGTTACTTCTGATCCAAAAAATAAAACTTTGTCTGACAACTGAAGTCATCACCAAGCCTTAAAACTAAGGGCCGTGGTGTCTTATGACCTTCTGCGCTCTAACAGGACAACACTTTAATGGCCCTTTGAAAACACCAGGCACTAACCACTCATCCGTCAAGCGCGTTTGGAAAAGAGCCAGTCCCACATGAGCTGTTTTTCCCCAGTTTTAAAGCTTATCCCTTCCAGCAACAAGCTCTGCTTCTTTATTTTGACAGTTTTGAACGGAAAGAGTTCCAAAATGTAGAAACACATTTCCTCGCCTTGAGAAACAGAGCGTGAGTTTATTTCATCGTGTTTTTCTTTGATGGTTTCTAGTCTTTATGCAGATGATGTCCAGTCCTGAGTTGTCCTGGAGAGGACTTCGTCTGGCTCAGTTCTGAGCGGCCAGCGCACGGCCCTGCCTGGGACAGACGCAGTCAAGGTTTGCGGGTTGACCCTTTCCAGGGACGATGAAGACGCAGGGGAGACGAGCTCCAGCAGCCTAGGACGGATGACTACAAGAACTGTTGCCTCTTCTCAGTGAGTCTGCTCCCCAGATTCTGGGTGCTGTGACCTAAGGCACCAAGACAATCCCAAGAGAGAACGCCAGCTCATGGGCACTTGTGGTCAGCTAGTCAGGAAATGCTGTGCCAACGCTGTGCACTGCCTGTGGGAATCCTAGCTGTACCCAGACTGATCAGCACATTGCCAGACATGTCTTATCTCTTCATCCCTTTGGATAAGTCCCTCCTGCTTTGCTGGGCAATGCCTGCATGCTGTCATAACTCCCCCTCCTCCCCACGTTCTTTCTAAACATTCTCATGCTTTATTGGAAGCTTGCAACCTCAGGGTGGTATGAGTGAGAGAGAAGAGAAATGAGGCAGGGAAGAAATGAGGCAATGCAAGGAGAGCAAGAAACAGAGCCACATCTATGCCACTTCTAATTTCTCAGTATGATGGGGCTCATAATGTGTCCCCTGCTGTGTGCTCCACGTCGTTAACAAAATATGCAACTGGGATTATGTATAGGGGTTGCTCCACAGATAAGTTTTTTAAAAATTTGAGTTAAAAAAATGATTTGACTGAAGTATAGCTGATTTACAATGTCGTGTTAATTTCTGCTGTGCAGCAAAGTGATTGCGTCATGCATATATGTTCTTTTTCATATTCTTCTCAATTCTGGCTTATCACAGGATGCCGCATCCAGTTCCTTGTGCTATACAGTAAGACCTTAGTGTTACGCATCCTATATGTAATAGCTTGTCTGGTAATCCCAAACTCCCCGTCCATCCCTCCTCCACCATCCTTGGCAACCACAAGTGTGTGCTCTGTGTCTGTGAGTGTGTTGCCACTTCGTAGATAAATTCATTTGTGTCACATTTTAGATTCCACTTACAAGTGATATTGAATGGTATTCGTCTTTCTGGCTTACTTAGTGATGATCTCTAGGCCCGTCCGTGTGGCTGCAAATGACATTATTTCATTCTTTTCACGGCTCAATAGTACTCCACTGTGTACACGTACTGCCTCTTCTTTATCCATCCGTCTGTAGATGGACATTTAGGCTGCTTCCATGTCTTGGCTCTTGAACAGTGCTGCAATGAACACAGGAGTACATGCATCTTTTTGAATTAGTGTTTTTTCCAGATACATGTCCAACAGTGGGATTGCCAGGATTGTATGGCAACCCTATTTTTAGCTTTTTGAGGAAGCTCCATACTGATTTCCATAGTGGCTGCACCAGTTTACATTCCCTCCAACTGTAGGAGGGCTCCCTTTCGTCCACATCCTTTCCGGCATTTGTTACTTGTAGATGAAGTTTGAATTTGAAGGCTCTGTCTTTTAGCAATAGACTCAACTCCTCCCTGGGCTTCCCTGGCGGCTCAGTTGGTAAAGAATCCTCCTGCAACACAGGAGAACCCGGTTCAATCCCTGGGTTGGGAAGATCCCCTGGAGAAGGGAAAGGCTACCCACTCCAGTAATCTGGCCTGGAGAATTCCACAGACTGTATAGTCCACGGGTCGCAAAGAGTCGGACTCGACTGAGCGACTTTCACTTCACACTCACTACTCCTCCCTATTATGTTCAGCTGTTTCACCTATTTCTGCTACTGGCCCAGTCTTAAAGTCATCTGAACTTGCAACACCTGGTTTATAAACACAAATTTATTTATCCCACATGGACTAGCTACCATATTGGCAGAGAGATTGAGGATTAGAGGAAAGATTAGTAAGTGAATTATATCAAACACTTAAGGCAACAATAATCTCAGCTTTACATAAACTCAGAAAATAGAAAAGGAATGAATACTTCTCAACCCACTTTGTAAGACCAGCATTACTCTCTACGAGAAAATGAAATTGTGGTTCAATATCCCTTGTAAATATAGACACAAAAATCCTTAACAAGATACTGTAAAGTCAAATCCAGTAATATATAAAAGATATAATCCAAAAAAAATGCATAATGTATCATGACCAAGTTGGAATTACCACAGAAGTACAAGGTATGTTTAACATTTAAAAATTAATCGATATAATTCACTACATAAGACATAAGCCATATAATTATATATACGTAAGGATCTGACAAATTTAGCATCCACCTATGATTAAAAAAAGTCTCAGCAGTCTAGGAAGGAAAAGGAACTTCTCAACCTGATAGAAGTCATCCACATAGGCTGACCGTAAACGGACTCAGAGAAGGCTGGAGGACGCGCGGGCTGTTTCTGGGTTCTGGCCCTCAAGAAGACAGGTGTTACAAATGTTGGTGCACAGGTTTTCCTGTGAACAGAAATCTTCATTTCTCTAGAATAAATGGCCAGGAAAACAATTGCTGGGGCGTATGGTAGGTAATTGAATATTTATTTTTCTCAGTTCAATTCAGTCGCTCAGTCATGTCTGACTCTTTGCGACCCCCTGAATTGCAGCACGCCAGGCCTCCCTGTCCATCACCAACTCCCAGAGTTCATCCAAACTCAGGTGCATCAAGTCAGTGATGCCATCCAGCCATCTCATCCTCTGTTGTCCCCTTCTCCTCCTGCCCCAATCCCTCCCAGCATCAGGGTCTTTTAGAAAACTGCAAATTGTTTTCCAGAGTGGTTGTACCATTTCACATTCCCATCAGCAACATGTGAGTGATCTCGTTCCTCTGCATCCTCACCAGTGTCTGGTGTTGTTGCTCTTTTTTATTTTAGCCATTTTTATAGGTGTGTAGCAAACCATCACACCATGGTTTTAATTTGCATTTTCCTAATGGCTAATAATGTTGAGTGTCTTTTCATGTGCCTGTTTTTCCTCTGTATATTTTCTTTGGTGAAATGACATGTTTTTTTCCACTTTCTAATGAACTGTTTGTTAGTTTATTTTCATTAGTATTGAGTTTTGAGAATTGATATATTCTAGATACTAGTCTTTTGTTGGACATGTGGTTTGCAAATTTTTCTTCCAGTCTGTAACTTGTCTTTGCAGCTTTTTAACAAGATTTTTCTCAGACAAAAATTAAAAAAAAAAAAAAAAACTTAAGAATTTTTCCTTTTCTGAGTAATGCTTTTGGGGTCAACTCTGACAACTCTTTACCTAGTTCTAGATCCCAAAGACTTTCTTCTATGCTTTTTTCTAAATGTTTTCTGTTTTACATTTAAGTTTGTTATTAGGTTTTAGTTAATATTTTAAGAGCTGTGAGACTCAGGTCATGGGGTATAATTCTGTGTTCAGTTCAGTTCAGTCACTCAGTCGTGTCCAACTCTTTGTGACTCCATGAATCGCAGCATGCCAGGCCTCCCTGTCCATCACCAACTCCTGGAGTTCACCCAAACTCAAGTGCATCAAGTCAGTGATGCCATCCAGCCATCTCATCCTCTGTCGACCCCTTTTCCTCCTGCCCCCAACCCCTCCCAGCATCAGAGTCTTTTCCAATGAGTCAGCTCTTTGCATCAGGTGGCCAAAGTATTGGAGCTTCAGCCTCAGCATCAGTCCCTCCAATGAACACCCAGGACTGGTCTCCTTTAGGATGGACTGGTTGGATCTCCTTGCAGTCCAAGGGACTCTCAAGAGTCTTCTCCAACACCACAGTTCAATAGCTTCCATTCCTTGGCCCTCAGCTTTCTTCACAGTCCAACTCTCATATCCATACATGACCACTGGAAAAACCATAGCCTTGACTAGATGGACCTTTGTTGGCAAAGTAATATCTCTGCTTTTTAATATGCTATCTGGGTTGGTCATAACTTTCCTTCCAAGGAGTAAGCGCCTTTTAATTTCCTGGCTGCAATCACCATCTGCAGAGATTTTGGAGCCCAGAAAAATAAAATCTGACACTGTTTCCACTGTCTCCCCATCTATTTCCCATGAAGTGGTGGGACCGGATGCCATGATCTTAGTTTTCTGAATGTTGGGCTTTAAGCCACCTTTTCCACTCTCCTCTTTCACTTTCATCAAGAGGCTCTTCAGTTCTTCTTCACTTTCTGCCATAAGGGTGGTGTTATCTGCATATCTGAGGTTATTGATATTTCTCCTGGCAATCTTGATTCCAGCTTGTGCTTCTTCCAACTCAGCGTTTCTCATGATGTACTCTGCATATAAGTTAAATAAGCAGTATATATACTGTTAAATTCTACTTACTAGTATTTTGTTAAGGATTTTTGTATGAGGAATTTTTGGTCTATAGTTTTTTGTTTCATTTTTATCATACTGTTTTTATCTTGTTTTGATATAAAAATAGTATGAACTTCATAAAGTGAACTGGGTGTTCCTCCTATTTCCTGGAAGAGATTGAGCAGAATTAATATTAATTCTTCTTTAAATATTTGGTAGAATTTTTCAGTAAAAACTGTCTTGGCCCGTAGGCTTCTTTTTTAGGAGTTTTAAACTCAGGAATTCAATTTCCCAGATAGTTATAGGATTCTTCAAATTATCCACTTCACATTGGATGAGTTGTGATATTGACGTTTTTCCTTTCAGTTTTGTCAATTTTGTTTCACATATTTTGCAGCTGTGTTCTTTTATAAAGACACATTTAGGACTTGTATGTCTTATTAATGAATTTGCCCTTTTATCTAGCAATTTGCCTTGCACTGAAGTCTACTTCATCTGATATTCATATAACCACGTGATTTTTAATTAATATTTGCATGATATATCTTTTTCTAACCTTTTGCTTTTAAGCTGCTTATACATAGGTTTCTTAGATATGGCACATAGTTGGGTCATTCTTAAAACTCCACTCTGACTAGTTCCTTTTTTAGTTTTTATTTTATTTTATTTTTTAACTTTACAATATTGCCTTAAAAACTGGAAATAGAACTGCCATATGACCCAGCAATCCCACTGCTGGGCATACACACCGAGGACACCAGAATTGAAAGAGGCACGTGTACCCCAATGTTCATCGTAGCTCCTCTTTTAAATTGCCAATTTCTGTCTTTAACTGTCCTTAAATAATAAATGACCGTTTTCATTTAAAAATTATTTATGTATTTATTTATCTGGCTGCATTGGGTCTTGGTTGCAGCATGCAGGATCTTTTGTTGTGGCTTGCAGGTTTAGTCACCCCAAGGCAAGTGGGATCTTAGTTCCCAGGTCAGGGATCGAACCCGAGGCCCCTGCACTGCAAGGTGGATTCTTAACCACTGGACCACTAGGGAAGCCCCAGGAAATGACCGTTTACATTTAAAGTAATTGCTGATATGTTAGGGCATAGGTCTGCCAATTTATATTTGTTTTACATTTGTTCTATCTTTTATTTTTCTGTTTTCCTTTCCCTGTCATTTTGTGGGTTAATTGAACATTTTTTAGAATTTCATTTTTATCTACCTGTAGCATTTTTAATACATTGCTTTATATAGCTATTTTAGTGATTGTTCTATGTATTATATTATGTATACATAACTTATCAGCTTATTGCTGTCATCTTACCAGTTCAGTTCAGTTCACACTCAGTCGTGACCGACTCTTTGCGACCCCATGGACTGCAGCATGCCAGGCTTTCCTGTCCATCGTCAACTCCTGGAGCTTGCTCAAACTCACGTCCATCGAGTTGGTGAAAACATTCAACCATCTCATCCTCTGTTGTCCCTTTGTCTTCCCGCCTTCAATCTTTCCCAGTATCAGGGTCTTTTCCAAGGAGTCAACTCTTCGCATCAGGTGGCCAAAGTATTGGAGTTTCAGTTTCAACATCAGTCCTTCCAATGAGTATTCAGGACCGCTTTCCTTTAGGATGGACTGGTTGGATCTTGCAGTCCAAGGGACTCTCAAGAGTCTTCTCCAGCACCACAGTTCAAAAGCATCAATTCCGACACTCAGCTTTCTTCACAGTCCAACTCTCACATCCATACATGACCACTGGAAAAACCATAGCCTTAACTAGATGGACCTTTGTTGGCAAAGTAATGTCTCTGCTTTTTAATATGCTGTCTAGGTTGGTCATAGCTTTTCTTCCAAGGAGTAAGCATCTTTTAATTTCCTGGCTGCGATCACCATCTGAAGTGATTTAGGAGCTCAAAGTCTCCTAAAGTCTATCACCGTTTCCATTGTTTCTCCATCTATTTGCCATGGAGTGATGGGACCGGATGCCATGATCTTAGTTTTCTGAATGTTGGGCTTTAAGCCACCTTTTCCACTCTCCTCTTTCACTTTCATCAAGAGGCTCTTTAGTTCTTCTTCACTTTCTGCCATAAGGGTGGTGTCATCTGTATATCTGAGGTCATTGATATTTCTCCCGGAAATCTTGATTCCAGCCTGTGCTTCATCCAGCCTGGCATTTCACATGATGTACTCTGCATATAAATTAAATAAGCAGGGTGACAATATATAGCCTTAATGTACTCCTTTCCTAATTTGGAATCAGTCTGTTGTTCCATGTCCGGTTCTAACTGTTGCTTCTTGACCTGCATACAGATTTCTCAGGAGGCAGGTCCGGTGGTCTGGTATTCCCATCTTTTCCAGAATTTTCCACAGTTTGTTGTGATTTACACAGTTAAAGGCTTTGGCATAAACAATAAAGTAATCCAAAAAGTAGATGTTTATCTGGAACTCGATTGCTTTTTCTATGATCCAACGGATGTTGGAAATTTGATCTCTGGTTCCCCTGGCTTTTCTAAATCCAGATTGCACATCTAGAAGTTCACAATTCACATACTGTTGAAGCCTGGCTTGAAGAATTTTGAGCATTACTTTGCTAGTATGTGAGATGAGTGCAATCGTGCAGTAGTTTGAACATTCTTTGGCACTGCCCTTTTTGGGGATTGGAACGAAAGCACTTTTTCCAGTCCTATGGCCATTGCTGAGTTTCTCAAATTTGCTGGCATATTGAGGCAGCACTTTCACAGCATCATCTTTTAGGATTTGAAATAGCTCAACTGGGATTCCATCACCTCCACTGGCTTTGTTTGTAGTGATGCTTCCTAAAGCCCGCTTGACTTCGCATTCCAGGATGTCTGGCTCTAGGTGGCCCTGGTTCTACGTGGTCACACTATCGTGATTATCTGGCTAATGAAGATCTTTTTTGTACAGTTCTTCTGTGTATTCTTGCCACCTCTTCTTAATATCTTCTGCTTCTGTTAGGTCCATACCATTTCTGTAGTTTATTGTGCCCACCTTTGCGTGAAATGTTCCCTTGGTATTTCTAATTTTCTTGAAGAGATCTCTAGTCTTTCCCATTCTATTATTTTCCTCTATTTCTTTACACTGATCACTGAGGAAGGCTTTCTTCTCTCTCCTTACTTTTCTTTGAAACTCTGCATTCAAATGGGCATATCTTTCCTTTTCTCCTTTGCCTTTGGCTTCTCTTCTTTTCTCTCTATTTGCAACGCCTCCTCGACAACCATTTTGCCTTTTTGCATTTCTTTTTCTTGGAGATAGTCTCGATCACTGCCTCCTGTTCAATGTCACAGACCTCCATCCGTAGCTCATCAGGCACTCTATCTATCAGATCTAGCCCTTGACTCTATTTCTCACTTCCACTGTATAATCATAAGGGATTTGATTTAGGTCATACCTGAATGGTCTAGTGGTTTTCCCTACTTTCTTCAATTTAAGTCTGAATTTGGCAAAAAGGAGTTCATGATCTGAGCCACAGTTAGCTCCTGGTCTTTTTTTGCTGACTGTATAGAGCTTCCCCATCTTTGGCTGCAAAGAATATAACCAATCTGATTTCAGTATTGACCATCTGGTGATGTCCATGTGTAGAGTCTTCTCTTGTGTTGTTGGAAGAGGGTGTTTGCTATGACCAGTGTGTTCTCTCGGCAAAACTCTATTGGCCTTTGACCTGCTTCATTCCGTACTCCAAGGCCAAATTTGCTGTTACTCCAGGTATCTCTTGACTTCCTACTTTTGCATTTCAGTCCCCTATGATGAAAAGGACATCTTTTTTGGATGTTAGTTCTAACAGGTCTTGTAGGTCTTCATAGAACCGTTCAACTTCAGCTTCTGCAGCGTTACTGGTTGGGGCATAGACTTGGATTACTGTGATATTGAATGGTTTGTCTTGGAAACGAACAGAGATCATTCTTTCGTTTTTGAGATTGCATCCAAGTACTGCATTTCGGACTCTTTTGTTGACTACGATGGCTACTTCATTTCTTCTAAGGGACTCCTGCCCACAGTAGTAGATATAATGGTCATCTGAGTTAAATTCACCCATTCCAGTCCATCTTAGTTCGCTGATTCCTAGAATGTTGACGTTCACTCTTGCCATCTCCTATTTGACCACTTCCAATTTGCCTTGATTAATGGACCTAGCATTCCAGGTTCCTATGCAATATTGCTCTTTACAGCATGAGACTTTGCTTCTATCACCAGTCACATCCACAGCTGGGTGTTATTTTCACTTTGGCTCTGTCTCTTCATTCTTTCTGGAGTTATTTCTACACTGATCTCCAGAAGCATATATGTGCACCTACTGACCTGGGGAGTTCATCTTTCAGTGTCATATCTTTTTGCCTTTTCACACTGTTCATGGGGTTCTCAAGGCAAGAATACTGAAGTGGTTTGCCATTCCCTTCTCCAGTGGACCACATTCTGTCACATCTCTCTACCATGACCCGTGTGTTTAGACAAGGCTGTGGTCCATGTGATCAGTTTGATCAGTTTTCTGTGACTGTGGTTTCATTGAAGCAAATTATGTTTGCTTCAATGTCAAACATAATTTAGAAAATTCAAAAGGAGAATGAAAACCTATTGTGTTTTCCTATATTTTTTCTTACTTTCCTGTTTTTCCTGTTTTATTGTCTCCTTTCTGTTTACAAAAATTGCTTCAGAAATTCTTTTCGGTCTACTGGCAAAAATTTCTCTCCTTTGAGTTTTCCTTCATCTTATAAAGTCTTGATTTTCCCTTAATTTCTAAAGACTGTTTTCTCTGAGTATAGAATTCTGAATTTTTTCTTCCAGCCCTTAATAAGTTGTGTTACTTCCTCCTGATCTCCATTAATTCTGATGAGAAATCTGGTATAATTTGAATTGTTTCTCTGACTGGTAAAGTGCCATTTCTCTCTTGTTGCTATCAAGATTTTTACCTTGATCTTTAGATTTTGGAATTTTGACTACAGTGTGTCTTGGTCTGGATTTCTTTGTGTTTATCGTATTTGGAATTTTCTCAGTTTCTTAAAGTGTATAAGTTTATGGCTGTTGCCAAATTTGGGAAGTTTTTCATGACTATTTCAGCTCTGTCCTCTTTCTCTTCTCCTCCCAGGCCTTGATGTGAAAATATTAGATTTTCTGTCATAGTCCCTTGGGTCCCCAAGGTTCTGTTAGTTTTTTTCCAATCTATCATCTCTCAAGTGTTTGTATTGAGTAATTCTTACCGTTTTGTCTTTCAGCTCACAGATGCTACCCTTTTTATGTCTGTATATCTTTGCTGAGACTTTCTACTTTTTCATTTGTTTTGAGCATATTCATAAACTGCTTGTTGAAACATTTTTTATCATGAGTGCTTTGAAGTCTTTGTCGGACAGTCTAATATCCCTGTCATTTCAGGTTTGAGCTCTGTTTATTATCTTTTGTTCATTCAGTTTTAAATCTTTCTGGTCCTTGGCAAAGTGAGTGGTTTTCGTTTGAAACTTGGACATTCTCATATTACATATGCAACTCTGGATCTTATTTTTTTTTCTTTGTTAATTACTATCCTGAAATTCCAGCACTTCTTTTTACTTTTACTTCTTTAAAAAAAAAAAAATGTATTTATTTGTGGCCGTGCTGGCTCTTTGCTGCTGTGCGGGGCTTTTCTCTGTTGCGGTGAGTGGGGCACTCTCTAGCTGCGGTGGGCAGGCTTCTCGCTGTGGGGACTTCTCTTGTGGAGCGCGGGCTTAAGGGGGGTGGGCTTCGGTAGTTGCATCTCCCAGGCTCGATAGTTGTGGTGGATGGGCTAAGTTGCTCCACAGCATGTGGGATCTTCCTGGATCAGGGATTGAACCCCGTGTCTCCTACATTGGCAGGCAGATTAGAGAATCTGAACCATCAGCAAAGCCCCCTGGATCTTCTCTAAAGCTTCTTTTTCAGCTGCTTTCCACTCCCTCTGCTCTGGCAGGGGAGGCGGGGTGGAGTGGGGGTGTCTGCCAAGTGGAGATAGATGTCCTGCTTTCCCACCTGGCCTTTGCTGGCACCCATGGGTGCTCCTCATTACCGCAGGCGGGGGTGTGGGCACTCCCCTAGCCTCCACTGAAATCTCCCCGGCTGGGGCAGACAGAAGGGCTTGGGTTCCTGTCTTCACCTGGACACATGGCGTGGGAGGAGGAGTGTCCTTGTTACCACTAGGCCAGTGTGATGGGCCCGACTCTCTGCCAGGCCTCCTCTGACAAAACCCCAGTGGGGAGGAGGATAGATGCTTTGTCACTGCCAGCTTGGGGTGGAATTCTGGACTCCCCACGTGTCTCTACAGACACCACCAGAGAGGGGCCTCGTTTCCAGCTGGCAGGGGTGAAAGGCCTGGCTCCCCACTCAGTTTCCCTGACACTAGCCCAGTGGGGACGTTGGAACACCTCATTAGAGTCTGGTGTGGGCGGGGCCGTGTTTTCTTCTGTGTGTTTAGTTAAAGTAGGGCAGCGATTGTCTAAAAGTTTTCTGTCTTGCTTGGCTGCCCTTTCCTGGTCCTTTGGCTCGGGAGGCAGGTTTTTGTTGGGCTTTTGTTTTTCTGTGCCTGTTGGCATTTTCAAATACCAGCTTTTCCACCTCCAAGTCTGGGATGTGTGTGTGTTAGTGGCTCAGTTGTGTCTGGCTCTTTGTGACCTCATGGACTATAGCCCTCCAGGCTCCTCTGTTCCTGGAATTCTCCAGGCAAGAATATTGGAGTGGGTTGCCGTTTCCTTCTCCAGGGGATACACGAGGCAAAAGAAAACCCAGCGAACTGGCGGATGTGCAATTCCTTGGGTCCTGAGGTCCCTACTCAGCCCACCTGTTTCTTTCCCCCTTTAAGAATCTTCTTATATTGTTGTTGTTGTTCCTTGTTCAAGTCTCTAAGTCGTGTCCGACTCTTTGTGACCCCATGGCCTGCAGCACGCCTCGCTTCCCTGTCCTTCACCATCACCCAGAGCTTGCTCAGACTCATGTCCATCGAGCCGGTGATGCCATCCAACCATCTCATCCTCTGTCGCCCCCTTCTCCTCCTGCCCTCCATCTTTAGCTTTATATAAAGCATTCATAATTTTCAGCTGTACTTAGTGGGAGGAATAGGGAAAAGTACATGGACTCTATCTTTCCAGAAGCAGAAATGTCTCCCTGTGATATTTTTGCAACTTCCTGTGAGTCTATAATCATTTTGAAGTTAGAAGTTTAAAAGAAATTTAAACATAGATGTCTCACCAATTCAAGTGTAAGAATCTGAGACAGTTACTCTAGGAGAAGAAGCCTGTTCATCGATTTACATCAAAGTGTGATAAACTTCAAAAGACAGCAGCTCAGCGGGAGGGGTGGGGGTGCGTGGGGGAGGGGTGGGGAAGGTCGGGGAGGGGCTGATGTCACCAGGAGTACATTATCCAGGCAGCCCTGCCCTAAGCACTGGGGGCTGGCTGGGCCGGCAGCTGGGGACAGACGTGTGGGGCTATGTCCCAGAAGATCACCAAGCACTTTTCACATCAGTTCAGTTCAGTCGCTCAGTTGTGTCTGACTCTTTGTGACCCCATGGACTGCAGCACGCCTCGCTTCCCTGTCCTTCACCATCGCCCGGAGCTTGCTCAAACTCATGTCCGTCGAGCCGGTGATGCCGTCCAACCATCTCATCCTCTGTCGTCCCCTTCTCCTCCTGCCCTCACTCTTTCCCAGTATTCAGTCTTCAATATAAGGCCTCATTACCGCTCCCCCGTGGGGGTCCTCCAGGGCCGGCCCAGGAGGCACACAGCTGCTGCCTGTTAGAGCTGGAAGGGTCCTTGGGGACCATCCGCCCAGCCCCCACCCTGCAGCAGGAAGCGAGGCCACGGCCCCGCAGCTCCAGCCAGGCGGTGGAAGCCGGCCCGAGGCAGGCCGTCTGGCTGCGAGGGAGGCTGGGCTGGGGAGAGGCCCGCAGAGGGGGCCCAGCTGGCCAGCCGGACTCCTGACTGGGGCAGCCAGGAGCATCTGGAAAGCATCACTCACTTTGACCAATCGGTGTTTAAAGGCCAGACAAAGCCACAGTGAGCACAGCCGGGTTTTCTCCCCCTTCCAAGTCGAACAGCACATCTGGGTGTTTCATTTTAGCTCACGGTCGCTTGCTGCCACAGATTGCCTTAGCGGGTGGTGGGGGACGGGAGCCTCTTGCCATCAGAGGACAGAGTTACCCACCTTTAACTCCCAGGGCTAGGCTGATTTCACAAAAACAGAAATTCACACCTGCCTAAGGAAAACTGGAAACGGATGTTCAGATTTCAATTTGTATTCTAATTCTGAACCAGGCCCTGGGGCGAGATGGGGTGGGAGGGGGCCTTGGATAAAAGTGAGATTAAGTCCCTGCCCCAAGCTGTCTGCCATCTTGTGGGATACAGGAAAGAGAATGCGGGCCGCGTGGAAATCAGGGCACTTGTTCAAAAGGACGACCGCACACCTGCAGTCTCTTCCTTGGGGTCCCTTCTGTGACCCCAGCCTCCCCTGGATCACCTCCGGTCCCACCAGCCACAGCCTCACCCGCCCTTCCCACACTGTGCTCTGGGGGCTTGGTCCTGGGTCTCTTCTCCCTCCACTCTCTCCTGGACGAATTCCACCTCCCCCTGTGGCCCCAGTTACCATCTCTTTACCACTCACCCCCCACCACCAATTCACAGCCCCAGGCAAGCCCTTCCCTCTAAACCCAGACATACGCATCCAACATGGCTTCTTGGGTGTTTTCAGGGTCCTCAGGGCTCAACCTGTTTAAAAATACATGCACTGGGGCTTCCATGGTCGTCCAATGGTTAAGACACTTGCACTACCCCTGCAGGGGGTACGGCTTTGACCTCTGGTTGGGGGACCAAGATCTCGCGTGCCACACGGCATGGCCAAAAAGGAAAAAAAATAACAAAGCTACATGTATCCTGTTATAGGCTGAACTGTGTCTTTCCAAAATTCATCTGTTGAAACCCTGACCCTCAGAACGTGACCGCACTTGGAGGTGGGGTCTTTGAAGAGGTGATTAAGTTAAAATGAGATCGTTAGGGTGGGTCCTAATGCAATATGAAAGTCAAAGTCGCTCAGTTGTGTCCGACTCTTTGTGAACCTGTGGACTATACAGTCCATGGAATTCTCCAGGCCAGAACACTGGAGTGGGTAGCCTTTCCCTTCTTCAGGGGATCTTCTCAACCCAGGGATCAAACCCAGGTCTCCCGCATTGGAGGCGATTCTTTAGCAGCTGAGCCGCCATGGCAGCCTGGTGTCTTTCTAAGAAGAGGAGATCAGGACAGAAAGGAGGATGGCTGTGTGAGGACTCAAGAAGACGCCCATCTGTGGGCCCAGGAGAGAGGTCTCAGCAGGAACCAGCCCTGCAGCCACTGTGACCTTGAACTTCCGGCTTCCAGCACCTAGAGACGACAAACGCGTCTAGATCTGCGTCGCGTTTCAGCTCCCTCAGCCTGCAGTCTTTGTGACGGCAGCACTAGCAGCTAATACACAGGCTTTCACCCCCACCTGGCTCGCCTCCTGTGTCTCTGTCCTTTGTGAAGGACACCTCCACCAGCTAACGGCTCGAGCCAGAAAGAAGCTAAAGGTTCCTCTGCTTCCTCCTTATCTGTGCTGCCCACAGTTGTCCGCAGCCACTCCACGTTGTTGTTTAAAGTGTGTATTTATTTATTTTTGGCTGTGCTGGGTCTCCGGGGCGGCACACGGCTCTCCGTTGCTGTGCAGAGCCTTTCTCCGGTTGCGGGGAGTGGAGGCTTCTCTCCGCTGTGGTCCTCGGGCTTCTCCCTTTCTTGGCTTCCCTTGTCGCAGAGCTCGGGCCCTAGAGCGTGGGTAGTTACGGCCCACAGGCTTAGCTCCCCTGCGGCAGGTGGCGTCTTGGTTCCCAGGCCAGGGATTGAAGCCGTTTCCCCTACATTGGAAGGCAAATTCGTAACCCATGGACCACCAGCAGAACCCCCTACATGGCTCTTAAATCATTAACTTCTCTCCATGTCTTCAGCGACCATCCCCCAACACTGACTGACCGCACAGTAGCCAGAACTGCCAAGCTTGGTGTTTCTCAGCAGCTGGAGCCTCAGTGGGCACAACCCTACGTGGCCAGGTGGGTCAGCACTTTGTGGCAACGGAGGCCTGCATGTGGGTGCCACCCAGACATCCCTCCATAAGCCACAGACCGTGACCCAGAATGCACACTGCTGTGGTGTTTGGAAATCACACGAGGAACTTGGGTATTACCCCCAGTTCACACCTCTTACAGTCATAGAAGGCATGCGTGTCTGCTCAGTCATGTCAACTCTTTGCAACCCCATGAACTGTAGCCCATCAGGCTCCTCTGTCCATGGGATTTTTTTAGCCAAGAACATTGGAATGAGTTGCCATTTCCTCCACCGGGGGATCTTCCTGACCCAGGAATTGAACCCACGTCTCCAACATCTCTTACATTGCAGGTGGATTCTTTACCTGCTGAACTTTTGGGGGAGCCCCCATAGTCATGGTGTAATTTCAGAATGAGGTGTTTAGGAGAGTAAGTGTTCCCTACTTAGGGCTCCTCTCAAGTCAGAAAGTCCCACCCTGGACTCCCAGGATGCTGTCCCCATTAACCCAAATGTGTCTCCTGGGAGGAAGTGAGAGGCTGAGGCTCGTTCACCAAGCATCTTCCTGAGCGTTTCCTGGTGTGTTGCCAAGATCCTGGCCTCTGGTTCATTGAAATGAATGGAATGTCCACGTGATTCACGTGTCTGGGTGCTTTCTCTCCAGGCCTCTGCAGGATCGTTTCACACAGGCACAGGACGCCAGCAAGCCAGGGGCACAAACAAGTAGGAGAGAAGACAGACTAGAAGCTTGGAACTGTCAGCTCTAGAAAGATGCTGTTTACAGCAAGTATTAGGTCTGTGGTCTGGATCACCGACGGGAGCCTAACCCGGAATCCTGGTCTAGGAGGGGGGTGCAGGGAAGAGAGAGATGGGGCCCTTCTCTGCCAAACCCTGCCCACAGCAGCCAGGCCTGTCTCCTAGGACCCACTCTCGCCTGCAGGAGGTGGGCTGTGAACACGGAGAAGCTGCCAGGCGTCCCGTGACAGACATACACAGTGCGAGCCGCAGACCCAAAGGAAGGAAGGAGGGAGCTGGTCCGAACAGAGACCAAAAATATTGACGCTCAAGTGCGCACACCGAAAGATAAAGAAGAGGGGGTTGCCAGGCAGGCTGGATGGACAGACAACCGCGAAACGGTCTCGTATGGGGCAGGGGGTTGGAGTACAACTGGAGCAGGATGGGCGAGGGCCCACTGGAAGGTGGCTGCAGCGACAGGCAGGAGCCCGGCCACGGAGGGCTTGGACCACGCCCGCCTGCTCCAATGTTACACAGAGGGATGCCCAGAGGCTGGGCAGAGGGACTGGTCAGCTATGTGTAAAGAAGCTTAAGGGACTCCTGGTGGCCCAGTGGTTAAGACTCTGCCTTCCAACTCGGGGGACGTGGGTTCAATCCCTGGTCAGGGAACTGAGATCCCACATGTCTTAGGGCAACTAAGCCTGAGTACTGCAACTACCGAGCCCACGCACCCTGGAGCCTGTGTGCCGCCTCTAGAGAGTCCGTGTGCTGCAACGAAAGATTCCACGTGAGGCAAGGAAGATACCACGAGCTGTAGCCAGGACCGTACTCAGCCAAACAGACAAAGAAACCCAAAAAGAAGCTTGGACCTCACAGACTTACAGAAGGAGCTCATGGTTGCCAGGTGGAAGGGTTGGGGGAAGGGATAGTTAGGGAGTTTGGGGTGGACGTGTGCCCACTGCTGTATTCAAAGTGGATAACCAACAAAGGCCCACTGTATAGTCAGGGAACGCCGCTCAATGTTATGTGGCAGCCTGGATTGAAGGGGAGTTTGGGGCAGAATGGGTACATGTGTATGTACGACTGAGTCCCTCTGCTGTCCACCCAAAACTGTCACAACATTGTTAACTGGCTATACTACAACATAAAATAAAAAGTATAAAAAATAAAAATAAAAAGAAGCTTGGCCCCATGGCCCTTGTATTTTCAAATGACAACCTCAGTTTGCCCATCTGTCAAATGGGGATAATAAGAGAATGTGCCTCATGGGGCTCGGTGCAGATTGATGAGTTGATACCACTAGACATGCTCAGAATAGTGCCTGGCACACACAGCGTAAGTACAAATCAATATATATCGTGTCACTGGGACGGGCCCTGGGTGGCAGGCTCCGGAACACTGTGCTCTTGTGATTGATGGCCTCCTTGCTGAGGGAAGTCAGGGCCGCCCAGCACGAAGCTGTTCACTGCACGTGACGCCAGACCAAGGGGCGAATGGTGGCCTGGATGCCGCCCACTGCAAATTGGCCAAACCGAATGCCTGGACATGGGGCCACACCCATCCAGAGAGTGGACGCCCTTTTCCAACTTGCCAAGCCTTCCATTGGGAGAGGCAGCTGGGGACTTTCTTTAATTTGTGCCTGATTTCCTGGGGTCCCCGGGAAAGGCCAAGAGGGCTCCCTTGTCACTACCGTTTAGGGTGAGGGCTGGAAGCTAAGCGGACATCTCAGTGTGGGGTTCGGGGTAGGGAGGTGAATTAGGAGGGAGGCCCCCCACCTCGACCCCCCAGGTCAAGGCCCCTTCTAGGGGGCACGCTTCCAGGGCCAGGTGCAGGCCAGTGGAATCCCACAATAAACTAGAACCCACAGAACTTCAGAAGTGAGTGTCCCCAATGAGTGTCTCCAGCTCCAGACTGAGCGTCGTGTTCAACAAAGAACTTAGAGTCAAAGAAGCCTGGATTCAGATCTCAGCGTCCCCAGGCCGCTGGGGCCGGGGCCTGACCTGCTAGGGCTCAGCTTTCTCATCTAGAGCGTGGCGTGATGATAACAGCTCCCCCGGCGCCTAGCAACAAGACGTGAAAAAGGCACAGATGGCAACCAGCACGGTGCCCAGCAAGGAGTGGATGCCCCAGAAATACCAGCAACTCACAGTCCATCCAAGGCAGGGAAACATGCACAAATAGTTTCCACCCGTCCCTAAAATCCACGAGAAGGTCGTAATTTGGCCAGAGGTTCGTTTTAATTAGCTAGCAGCAGGAAAGATGGATTCAGGAATGTGAGTGCTTGATGATTTCCCCAGGTGGTAGGGGAAAATATGAAATGACAAAAACAAACCAAGAAACATTCTTGGGGGGAAAAAGAGAGAGAAAGGGCCCTGTTACTAGCGCTGCCTAAATATAGCAGAGTGTATTTTTGTAGATGGCAAAAATGGTGTCCAGGCTGGGGAAGAAAATGCTGCCTCTTCCCAAGTTTTCCCACTTGCTCTTTCATGAATCGAGGTGTCCAGGCACGTCTGGAAGCGTCCAGTTGAGGGAGTGTCAGCTTGTCAGCCTGACCGCTGGTCACCAGCCAGTGCAGAGGGACGAAGCCTAACCATTTTCCAACCCGTCCCATCAGACCCAACGTAGCGATCAGACTGGGAGACCTTGTTCTTTCTTTTTTTTTTTAATTTTTATTGGCGTGTAGTCACACTACAATGTTGAGTTAAGTTTCTGCTGTACAGCAAAGTGACTCAGCTGCACATATACAGGCATCCCTTCTCTGGATTTCCTTCCCATCTAGGTCGCCACAGAGCTCTGACCAGAGCTCCCCGTGCTGTGCAGCCGGTTCTCATCAGTTACCTGTTTAATCATAGTGTTGGGAGACCTTGTTCTTTCTCACCTCCATGGGGCTTTTCTTTTCGTCTGCATTTTAAAAAGGAAAAGATGAACAGGAACTCCACAAAGGGGCTTCAGAGGCAGAATTTGGTCAAAGAGTTTCACAAACAAACAGGCGGCCTGCAGCCTTTCAAGCCCCTAATTGGGAACAGGTTAGGGGAGGCGGAGCTGGGAGGCCATGTGGTTCCCGACAGCGGCCTTGTCCTCGGAATTCTTTTGCTCTGATTTCGACATAAGCCATAACACCACCATGCAGAACCAATTAAAGCGGCTCCTTAGAGGGGGCCGAGCCTCGGGTAGGTCCGGGTGGCTGGAGGGGACGCCCTGGGACAGCCTCCTCTGTGGGGGGCCACCCCCCACCACTGTCCTCCCAGAGGAAAACCGCAGGCGTTTATCATGAGTTCGCTGACAAGCTGGAGCATTCCGTGGGTGGCCAAGAAGGTGATGACCTAGGAGCTGACCGCTGGTTGAGAGCAACCAGGGCATCAGCCGTTTGGAAAGGGCAGTGGTCCATTTACACGACATGAGGGGAGAGTGGGAAATTCCCCTTCCAGATAGCAACCTTTGGCTGCAGAAAGGACCTTCAGTGCCAAATTCAAGAGAAGTGCTGCGTGGGGAGGGCGGAGTTTTAGGGTGTGTGGGAGCTGCTGAGGGGTGGAGTCTGTTTGGCATCTGATTAAATAAAGCATCCAAGAGCTCTTTCAGCAAACATCAGTGGGTGCCAACGTCGTGTCAAATCCTGACTCCGCCGTTGACCCACCAAGTGACCTCGGACCACAACCTCGCCGACCCCGGCCTTGATTTCTCACCTGCAAATGGGTGTGATTATAGTGTGCAGCCCACAGCTTGTAGACAGGCTGCACACGAACCAGTTCAAGCAAAATGCTTTGGAAAGAGCAGGAGTGCGGCAAGCATCAGATTCCACTAGAGGGGTCACCATGTTGACAAAACCACACTGAGCTGACAGCTTTGCCTCCTGGGTATCATGGGCACACTGGTAGAGGAGCAGGTTTAGGGAAATTCACCCAACAAATATTTAGTTCCTAGCTGCTTTCTAAGGCAAAGATTCATGTAGTCAAAGCTATGGTTTTTCCAGTAGTCAGGTATGGATGTGTGAGTTGGACTGTAAAGAAGGCTGAGCACCAAAGAATTGATCCTTTTGAACTGTGGTGTTGGAGAAGACTCTTGAGAGTCCCTGGGACAGCAAGGAGATCCAACCAGTCCATCCTAAAGGAAATCAATCCTGAATATTCATTAGAAGGACTGAAACTGAAGCTCCAATACTTTGGCCACTGGATGCAAAGATCTGACTCATTGGAAGAGACCCTGATGCTGGGAAAGATTGAAGGCGGGAGGAGAAGGGGACAACAGAGGATTAGATGGTTCTCTGGAGGAGGACTCCAACCAGGACAGGGGCCAGGGGATGAGGGGACTAAATCAGAGAGAAAAGGGCCAGCATTTGACAGCCATGAGAGCGGCACAGGCAGGGGAGGGGGAGGCCAGGAATGATTTCCAGATTTCCAGCGCAGGACGAGGCGGTGCCTTTCCTCTACGTGGCGTCTACAGATAGCAGAGCGGGTTTGGAGGAAATGGTGACTTTAGTCAGGACATGTTGAGTTTGAGACGCTTGTGGACAGCCCGGTGCAGAGAGCTCTAGTGGCTGATGGGACAGGCCGGAGGAGGTGGGAGGTGGGTGTGCCATTTTGGCTGCAGGATATTTACTACCACCCAGTGACTCCTTCCCCAGGACACTTCATCCCAGTCCTCCTGATCCCGGCTGGGAGAGAGGAGGAGTATTGCAACATCCCGAGGTGATTTATAGGGAAAACGTCTTGTGTGTTTGTTTCTCAGCACTGCCTTCCAAGTGGGAATCTAAAACCCCACATTCTGATCCGAAGTGTAATTTCCAGTCATTTCCACCAACAACATTTGGTTCTTATTATCAAAAGATACTCACACAGATGTAGCATTAAAATCTTGGCTTCAGTGGATAAAGAAAACAAGATAATCTAAAGTATTGCAGCAACTCTCAGACATTTACGATTCCAAGAAATGGTTGTTGGAAAACTGCTCTAGAATATCCATTTCCCAGTGTGTTTCTGGGTGGAAGGAAGACAGCCAGTTGGTGAATTTCAGGCTGTTGAACTGAACTCTCAATCGGGAAGGTCCTAGGGCCTTAGACAGTGAATTCCTTGGAGACAAAGACCCAGGCATTTCCCCCTGGCATCCCCCAGACCTGACCCACAGGCAGGCATACCCGCAGGGCTCACTAAGTGTGTGTTGACTGAAAAAAGAAACAGCTGAATCCCGTGGTTAGGACATGCTAGGTTTTCTCATTTGACATTTCCTTTCAAAGGCTCTGAGGGCTTAAGTTACAGGGAGAGGCGGCTTCTCTAAGTCAGAAATGGAAAAATATTTATACGGAACTGATGTTTTGAACTTTAATGGAGAACTTTATCTTTCCTATGTCAAATTCTGTATTAGTGGTTTGAGGTCCCTTCAAATCCCAGTAACTGGTGTGGTTTTCCCCATTCATGAGTCCTGGATATCCTGAAAGCACTTTTTTTTTTAATGTAGTAATAGCTAATATTTGTGAAGTATATCTTATGTGCCAAGGACTTTAATGAATTATCTCGTTTAATCCTAACAACAGTTCTGGAATGATGACATGCTTATTATATACAGACCTCGTGACTCAGCCTTGGGAAATGTAGGCAATTTTTCCAAGAGCCATCGCTAGTGAGAGGCAGAGCTGGTGTTTGAGCCTAAGGGATGTGACCCCAGGGCCCAATTACCCACTGTTCCTGGTGCTTCATGGCAACTCACTCCCAGTATTCTTGCCTGGAAAATCCCATGGATAGCGGAGCCTGGTGGGCTGCAGTCCAGGGGCCGCAGAGAGTCAGACACGACTGAGTAACTGAACACGGCACACCTGGTGTTCCTGTGCTGACAGTGAGTTGGGGGCAGGTGGGATGGGTCTTCATAAACACTCACCTGCTGACTCTTCTTTTGGTAACCCTGAGCTAGGTGGTGTTATGGTCCCATTTTACAGCTGGGAAAACTGAGCCTTGCAGAGGTTAAGCTGCCTGACACAACAGGGACTTGAACCTGGGTCTGAGGATGCCAGCGTGCCCCTTTGTCTTCCCATCAGCCCCAGCGCTGTGCTCCTCCCTCTGCGGCCCCCGACACCCCTCCTTGCCCGAGACCTACCCACGCTCCATCAGACAGCAGGTCTCCATCAGGTCCTTCTGGGGCACCCACGCTGAGAGGGGTCTGCTTCAGCCCCGGGAATCTCCAGGACCCTGTAGGATCTCAGTGGAATGTGGCCACACCATGTGTGGATCAAGAGGCAAAAGGCATGGAGCACTTGCAGCTGATTCTTCGTGAAGGCAGCCTGGGTCCCAGCACACATCCTTCCTTTCGGCATCTCCCAGCTGATTCTTCGTGAAGGCAGCCTGGGTCCCAGCACACATCCTTCCTTTCGGCATCTCCCAGCTGATTCTTCTTGAAGGCAGCCTGGGTCCCAGCACACATCCTTCCTTTCGGCATCTCCCGTGCTGTTCGTCCTGCGCGCCTGGCCACGTGGACACAATCAAGCGACCGATCCATGCGATCCCTCTTAGGAGGCTGGCTTGCTTGGCAGGTCTGAGTCAAGGTCAGGGAAGCCTGTCTTACTCCCTTGTGGTGCCTCAGTGACGAGCCAGCCCCCCCGCCCCACCCACCTGCCCCAGCGTGCAGCTGGCCTCTTGCAGCACAGAAGAGAGGACTGGGCTCCCCGAAAACAGCCTCAGATGATGCAGGAAGCTCCCTTCTATGGCACGAGCACCAGGAGCCCATTCTCACCATCTGCCCTCCGCCTCACTGTCATGGGATCCAGGAGTGTCGGTTTACGGAGGCCTCTGTGGACCAGGCCTCAACACAGACATTGCATGGAGTCCTCCCATCGGCCCAGCCAGGTGAGCAGGTTTATCTCCAATTTACAGGTGAAAGGGGAAGTCCAAAGTGGGCTTTGGGACCACACAGCCCAGATGCTCAGTTGGTGGTGGTGGTGGTGTTGTCGCTCACAGTTGTATCCTACTCTTTGCGACCCATGGACTGCAGCACGCCAGGCTTCCCTGTCCTTCACCAACTCCCAGAGCTCGCTCAAACTCATGTCCGAGTTGGTGATGCCATCCAACCATCTCATCCTGTCGCCCCCTTCTCCTCCTGCCTTCAATCTTTCCCAGCATCAGGGTCTTTTCCAATGAGTCAGCTCTTTGTATCAGGTGGCCAAAGTATTGGCGCTTCAGTTTCAGTCCTTCCAATGAATATTCAGGGTTGATTTCTTTTATAATTGACTGTTTTGATCTCCTTGCTGTCCAAGGGACTCTCAGCTTAGCTCAGTACTGCCTGGTTTTGAGCAAATCCCTTCACCTCTCTGGGCCTTGGTTTGTTCATCTCATCAGCAAAATGGGTGCAATACAAGGGTTCTTCATCTGGGTCCACAGATTCCTGAGAGACCCTTGGAAAGGATAGAGGGGTCCCATAAAAGAGGATGGGAAAAGTTACCTCTTTGTTTCCACCAACCTATAACTGAGGTGTACCAGTTCCTCCACCAACACCTCCAGAGGCACCAGTCTGACTCCCAGGAGAAGTCACAGTCCTGCAAAGGCCTGGATGGTCAATGCCAAGCCCGCTCCCCCTCCCCTCCCCTCCCCCACTCTGCTCCAGCCTCCTGGACCCCTCGAGCAGCCTCCCTCCTCAGGACCCACGCACTTGCTGTTTTCTCTGCCTGGGAAGGTTGTGGTCCTCAGGCCTCCAGATTATGTCAGCATCTTCTCGCTGAAGTCTTCCTGCAGTCGTGGACGCTGTGAGGCCTTGTCCAGGCCCCTCTGCAGGGGTGGAGGACAGTCGTGGACGCTGTGAGGCCTTGTCCAGACCCCTCTGCAGGGGTGGAGGACAGTCGTGGACGCTGTGAGGCCTTGTCCAGACCCCTCTGCAGGGGTGGAGGACAGTCGTGGACGCTGTGAGGCCTTGTCCAGGCCCCTCTGCAGGGGTGGAGGACAGTCGTGGACGCTGTGAGGCCTTGTCCAGGCCCCTCTGCAGGGGTGGAGGACAGTCGTGGACGCTGTGAGGCCTTGTCCAGGCCCCTCTGCAGGGGTGGAGGACAGTCGTGGAGGCTGTGAGGCCTTGTTCAGGCCCCTCTGCAGGGGTGGAGGACAGTCGTGGACGCTGTGAGGCCTTGTCCAGGCCCCTCTGCAGGGGTGGAGGACAGTCGTGGAGGCTGTGAGGCCTTGTCCAGACCCCTCTGCAGGGGTGGAGGACTGGTCCCCTGACTGCTGAGAGGCGCCCTTGGCTCTCAGCCCTTTGGAGGATTGTCTCTGCATCCCAGGTGGCTCAGTTGGTAAAGAATCTGCCTGCAATGCAGAAGATCCTGGTTCAGTCCCTAGGTCAGGAAGATCCCCTGGAGAAGAAAATGGGAGCCCACTCTAGTGCCGTTGTCGTGGTAAATCTCATCGACAGAGGAGCCTGGCAAGCTACAGTCCATGGGGTCACAAAGAGTCAGACACGTCTGAGTGACTAAACCACCTCCAGCACCATCTTCTGAAGAAAACCTCCTGTTTGAGGACGTGTGTCCTTCCAAGGCAGCCTCATCCAATGACCGATCAACACAGGGTTTGAAAGTGAGATCTGAGACAATTCTGAAGGCTCATCTGTGTCCTCAGCTCCCTGGGGGTTGGCTGAGGCTTTTGGCCTGAATCTCAGTTCAACTTCTCCCAATGCCCAATCCTGCTTCTCCTCCTCCTCCTACACTTGGGGATCCCAACTGCACTCCCCAGTAAATACCTGCACCCTAATCTCCAAATTGAACATCCCAGGTGGCACGGGAGGTAAAGAACCTGCCTACCAATGCAGAAGACATAAGAGTAATGGATTCGATCCCTGGGTTGGGAAGATCCCCTGGAGGAAGGCATGGCAACCCACTCCAGTGTTCTTGCCTGGAGAATCCCCACAGACAGAGGAGCCTGGTGGGCTACAGTCCATGGAGTTGCAAAGAATGGCCCACAACTGAAGTGACTTAGCACACACACACAGCATCTACAAATCCGAGCCTGCTCCCCTGAGAGCTGAGTGACCCTGGTCACCCCACCTAAGATTGCAGACCCTCTCCACACTCACTGATGAGCCCTCCTTCCCGGGTTGCTGGCACCCATCACCATCCACAGGCCCAGATTCACTTGTCTGTTGTCTGTCCTCCCACCAGAATGCAGGCTCCATAAGCACAGGGTCTTATTTTGCCATTTCACTGCCCAGAACAGTGTCAGGAGCCATAACATCCACTCAGAATTCGTGGAATGAACGGTAGTGAGTAGCCACACCGTCCTTGACTTGTGGTCAACAAAATCCTCCACATCCTCTCTCTCTCCACACTCTGTCGACTCTGACCTTCCAAGCTTGTATAATTGACCTCGGGGCCTGACTCCAGATCTGGACAATGTATCACGGCTAAATCCCATCCTGCTGATTCTCTGGGTCCTGGGTCTGGCTCTAATGTGCTGAAGACCTGAGAAGCAATTATTTTTTAAAATTTTTATTGGAGTATAATCACTTTATGCTGCTGTGCGAGTTTCTACTGTACAGCAAAGTACACCAGCCATACATGTACACATATCCCTCCCTCTTGGACTTCCTTCCCAATCAGGTCACCACAGTGCATTAAGCAGAGCTCGCTATGCTCTCAAATTGGGATTTGGATGTTGGAGAAGTCCCTTGAGAGTTCCCTGGACTGCAAGGAGATCACATCAGTCCATCCTAAAGGAGATCAACCCTGAGTATTCACTGGAAGGACTGATGCTGAACCTGAAGCTCCAATCCTTTGGCCACGTGATGCAAAGAACTGACTCATTGGAAAAGACCCTGGTGCTGGGAAAGACTGAAGGCAAAGGAGAAGTGGGCAGCAGAGGATGAGATGGATAAATAGCATCACTGACTCAATGGACATGAATTTGAGCAAACTCTGGGAGATAGTGAAGGGCAGCCTGACATGCTGCATCATGGGGTCACAAAGAGTCGGACGTGACTTAGCAAATGAACAGCAACAACAACCTGTGCTCTACAGTATGCTGAGAAGCATGCATTTTAGAACTTCATCCAGGTCATCATTAAAAATGCTGGTATAAAAAATAAAATGCTGCACAGAACAAAATAGCTCTCCTAGTCATCTTCTTGGTAACGTTCATGTCTGCTTGTGTTGATCTCGTCGTGCATTTATTTGCTGGTTTATTTCCGTCCCCGACGAGCCTGCACGTCTTGTTAACAGCTGCAGCCCGGGGCTTGGCACGGTGCCTGGCATGCTGTGGGCTTTTGAAAAACACGCATCAAATGAATGAACCGTGCTCCCCTTTACAGAATGCAAGCCGCTTGGGGCAGAAGTCACATCCCACCACCTTTGAATCTGCCAGGAAGAGGTCTTTCGGCCTTAATACATCAGTTGTGGGGCTGGAAGAGGAGCACAAGCGTGGCTGTGACTCGGGCGGTGTTGTGCTGGCCTCTTGGCCCCATCACCCCCAGAGGCGGGTGTCACGTTCGCACGCACAGGCCTGGCTGGCCAGGCTCTCTGACCCCAAGGGGCACCTCTCAGGGAGCACCACAGGGACAGGCTGCCTGGTACTCCCTGCGGCTCCCAGAGATGCTGGTCCTTGGACTTCCAGTGCCATCCCCTGGATCTCTAAGGGAGCCCCGTGGAGTCAGCCACAGCTGTCTCTGTCGTCAACCAAGTCACTATGATCAGGAAGCACCGTGTGCCTGGACTGTCATTTTCCCCCTCGTGAGCTTTTCCCCAGCAGCTCTTCAGTTATCACACACACAAGACCTCAGTGGGTTCACCCACTTGCTCTCGTGATGTGCCCTGAGTATGTCTGAACACTGGGTGGACCAGCTCAGCTTATGAAACTCACGCCCCCTCCTTTATCAATGTCATGCAACAAATACCTGTCACATACTGTTTAGGGCTCCAGGAACAGAGCCAAAGAAAGCCAAGTCCCTGACTTTAAGGAACATACATTCTAGTGGCAGGGGATAAATATATGCATCAGGCAATATGTGCTGTGGGAAAAAAATAAAGCAGGAGAGGAGGGAGCAGGAACCATGGAGGAGGGGTGTTCCATTTTATTTAGGGGGCAGAAAGGGCCTTGTCTCAAAAGAAGGTAGCTTTTGAGATGAGTCCCTAAGGAGTTGACAGAGCTGGCCACGGTGATATTCAGAGAAAGAATGACTTAAGCTGAGGGAACAGCTGGTGCAAAGGCCCTGAGGCAGGAGTGTGCTTGGCACGCTCAGTGGATAGCAGGGAAGGGAGCAGGGTTGGAGTGGAATGAGAGGGGGTGGTGGGGGATCAGAAGGTAGAAGAGGAGATCAGAGGGACAGACAACAGGCCATGAGTTCAGCTGGGCCTCGGAAGACAAGCAGCTTCACTCTACTTGAGCTGGAAACCATTGGAGGGTTTGAAGGACAGTCTGACTTGCACTTGAACTTGGTTTCCGGGGCTGCAGTGTTGAGAATACGTGGGCGAGGACAAGGGGAGAAGCAGGGGTGTATCAGTGAGAAGGCTAATGCAGTTATCTACACAGGAGATAGGGCTTAGCCAAGAAGATGGTAAGAAGGGGTCAGATTTTTTATATATGTTGAAGTCCAGCCAACAGGATTTGCTGATGGAATTGGATGCGGGATGAGAGAGAGAGAAAGTCTAAGGATGAAGCCACACGATTTGGCCTGAGCAGCTGGAAGGATGGGTCTGCCGTCGACAGAGTTGGAAAGGAGTTCAGAGGAACAAGTCTGGGATAGAGCTGTCTGGACATAGGCTTTCTGGACACAGGCTTTCTAACCATCTGTTAGCCGTCCAAGCGGAGCTATCAAGTCAGCATTTGAAGCCGAGCCTGGGGCTCAGGGCAGAGGTCAGGCTAGAGAGCTATATTGGAGATCTGTCCCCCACGTCCACTCTCTGAGGTTCTGCTAACCAGCCCTCTGGGCACTCTGTTGGGGGTCTGCCTGTGGGACTTGGGGGTCAACGCCTGGTTCCAGACCTTGAGAAAATCACTCCTATGCCCTAAGTCTCAGTTCCACAACCGGGAAATACAACTAGCAGTACTGCTGTTTAGTCACTGAGTTATGTCTGACTCTTTTGCAACCCCATGGACTGTAGCCCACCAGGCTCCTCTGTCCATGGGATTCTGCAGGCAAGAATACTGGAGTGAGTTGCCGTTCCCTTCTCCAGGGGTCAAACCGGTGTGTCCTATATTGGGAGGTGGATTCTTTACTACTGAGCCACCAGAGAAACCCCAAACTAGCAATAATACACTACAGATTCGTGAAAGTTTTAATCACTGAATATGCCTTGTCAGTACTGCTCTGGCCTCAACGAGCACAGCACCTACAGATGCTATTTTGCTGGGTGTTTTTGTTGTTGCTGCAAGGCCACCACTCTTTGGACCAATGGTTAACTCTGGGCCATATCCCCCTGGCTACATCGAAAGGGACCAGGGTTGGGGCCGTGACCTCTGAACTGCCATTTGAAAGGATGACCTGGTTTAGTCAGACTCCCTGGGCGTGAATTTGAGTTGGGAATGAGGAAACTGGGGCCATCGGTGGTGGATCTGGAGCCAAAAGGCCCTTCTGGGTCACTTTCCACATGAGCAAGCCGAGGACAGCATGACCTTGAGTATGAGACTTCATGGGGGCTGGCTGGACTCTGCTTCCATCCCAGGGAGGCCTGGAAGGCCGTCAAGCCTATCCCCAATCCCCTGAGTTCCGACTGGACATCGGGTCAACAAAGGCGTATTTGTTGAGCCCAAGAGCCTCAGTGGGAACCTTACGGGGTGAGGAGTTCTTGGTCAGCTTGCTGTGGAGGGGATGGCTCCAGCTGCTTCTGTCTCCAGCGGGCTCTGGAATGTTCTGCCCCCAGCAATTGTGGACAATAGGGTTGAAGTCTTTTCGAGCCCTGTTAGAACAAGTGGGTTCGGAAGCTCTCTAGAACTTCTGGTAAAAAAGAGAAGACCCACTAAATCACAGGCCTCCCATTCTCCCACCTCCCTACGCACGTCCACACACTGGGGCCACAGCCAGCACTAGCACTGACCCCGGAGGCGCCGGTCTCATCTTCCATCTGGCAGAAGAAACCAGGGAGGCAGACATCCCACCCACAGGATGAGCGAAACCAGCTTTGCTGGCTCTGGGCAGAGGGGTAACCAGTTTCCAGGATGCGGCAGTATCAACCTGGGGCTGACCCCTGGGCCCCGCGAGGTGGGGGTAAGCACAGAGGGGTAAGCCCCACCCTGAAACTACTTCCTCCTCAGAGCTCGGTCTTGCTCCCAACCAGGCTTATTCCACATTCTTTTCATCCATGTGTTAACATCATGCACACACTCTGGACGTGATCAAGAAGGTGCCTTGTTCGGAAAGTGTACCTAAAAGGCGCCTGCTTCATATCCCACTCCACCCTGCAGACCACCACCTGCCCACATGACGAGGCAAGAAGCAAGGGGACCTGTCATTGCCTCACTGTGCCAACACTGCAGACTGGCTGTCACAGCCCGTTATGCCCACAGCCTCCACGGCAGCCCCGTCTATGTGCCTGGAGAGACCAGAGACGCACGGGGAAGGAGCTGGTGCAGGCCATGCAGAAACGCCCCCTGCTGGTGGACATTGGTGTGGGCAGCCAGCACCCTCACTTGCTGCTGCCTCGTAGCAGGTGTGTTGAGGCCCCTCCTTTGGCCGTCTTGATGGGGCTTGGGTTGGGGGGGGCAGGTCATTGTGTTTCCTCCTGAACATTTCCATCTTTCCAAACAACCGCCCCACACCCTTTGCAGTCAACCTCCGTCCCCTGACCTCAGTAAACATATACTTCTGTTCATTCTAGAGTCTCACACATAGATATTGTATTTCTGTACTTTTGGGGGGTCTGGCATGATGTTTCTGACCATGGTTTCTGATTTATTCACTTTGTTGGGTATATCAGTGATTTGTTTCTTTTACTCAGAGAGTGGTACAGGTGTAACATTTGTTTATCTGATCGCCTGGTGATGACAGTTTTACTGACTGCTGCTGCTGCTGCTGCTAAGTCGCTTCAGTCGTGTCCAACTCTGTGCGACCCCATAGATGGCAGCCCACCAGGCTCCCCCGTCCCTGGGATTCTCCAGGCAATAATACTGGAGTGGGTTGCCATTTCCTTCTCCAATGCATGAAAGTGAAAATTCAAAGTGAAGTTGCTCAGTCGTGTCCAACTCTTCAAGACCCCATGGACTGCAGCCTACCAGGCTCCTCTGCCCACGGGATTTTCCAGGCAAGAGTACTAGAGTGGGGTGCCATTGCCTTCTCCGTTACTGACTGCAGTTTTTCGCTATTATGAATCATGATGCTATGAGCCCTACTGTAAAAGTCTTTTTGTGGACATGATTTTATTTCTCTTGCAATAGTTGGTCATAGCCTAAATGTATGGTTACTTTGTTAAATGTTGAATATGTGGTTAAATGTATTGTTAAATGTACATCAACTACGTGAAAACTGCCTCTTTTCCACCAATAACGAATTACAGTTCCAGTTGCTCTGCATCTTGACAATCACTTGGTATAAATTTTTAAATAATTTTAGCCATTCTAGTGCATATAGTGATGGTAACTCATGGGCTTTTGAAACATTGAGATACAGTTTACATACCATAATACTCACCCTTTTAAAGTATACAATTCAATGGTTTTTAATATATTCACAGAGTCATGCAACCTTCACAACTATCTAATTTCAGAACATTTTCATCACTCCAAAATCCTTTAGTTCCTGGAAGAATGCTAACCTGCTTTCTGTCTCCGTGGATTGCCTATTCTGAACGTTTCCTGTGGACCGAATGATAAAATGCGGCATTCTGTGTCTAGATTCTCTCAGTACACTGTCTTCAGTGTGGGTCTGCACGGTGGCAGTCAGGCTTCATTCCTCTTTATGGCCAAATAATACTCTGCTGTGTGTATACACAGACACATTTTGTTTACACATTCCTCGTCAATGGACATTTGTTTGTTTTTTTTTTTTTCACTTTTTGGCTACTGTGAATAAAGCTGCTCTCAATATTCATGTACAAGGTTTTGTTTTTATTTTTATTCTATTTAATAGTTTTTGGCAATGCCTTGCAGCATGTGGGATCTTAGTTCCCTGACCTGGGGTCAAACCCACATCCCCTGCACTGGAAGCATGGAGTGTTGGTCACTGGACTGCTGGGGAAGTACAGGTGTTTGATGGGGATGTTTTTACTTCTACTGGGCATACACCTAGGAGTGGGGCTGGTGGGTCACGCTGTAACTCTGCTCCACAAACTCAGCTTCCCTGACCCTGAGCTCTGCCTCCTCAGCTCAGCTCAGCTCAGTGAGTGCGCTCTGCTTGGTGGGGTTGGGAGGGTGTCGCCTCCCCCTGCGGAGGTACGGCCACGCCTCTAGGAGGAAGTCCTGAGTGATTGTACAGCTCACTTTGTTCCCTTCCCTTGGCGATCTCAGTCTTGTGCAGTCTGTTGTCCAGCGTCTGAAAGCTGTGGTTTTATTTTGTCCAATTTTCTGTTGTTTATAGCAGAAGAGATAGTCAATTATTCCATTGAGTCTGGAAGCAGAAGACCCATATTTAACATACCTCTATCTGATACCTTCAACATCTAGTTCTAAGAGGACTTCCCTGGTAATCTAGTGGTTAAGAATCCACCTTCTAATGCAGGGGATGCGAGTTCGATCCCTGGTCGGGGAAATAAGATCCCACATTGCCAAGGAGCTACGGAGGCCCCGTGCTGCAACTAGACAGAAGCCCCTGAGCCACGGGAGGAGCCCGCCTGCCACAACTAAGACCCAACTCAGCTGGAAATAATTAAATATTTTAAAAAAATAATAAAGTTCTAGGGAGACTTAAATATGGGTGGTTGTTTCGGCTGACACTCACGGCACTCTGTTTAACTGTACGTTTTTTTCTGTTTGTGTGAGCTTGTCTTTGGTCAAGTTTAATCTGGGAAGGAATCAGAAGTCTAAACTGGGATTGCTTCTTCCAGAGCTTACTTGTCTTTGCTTCTACTAGGTACCATGGATGCAAAATTAATCCGAGAACACTTAAATTTTTTCTGCTGGGGATTTTTCTAACCTGTTAGAAAAATTAAAACTCTGGGGCTCTGTAAGAGTGAGCATATTGGGTGTGAATTCTCAAGAACCACCATCACCACCACCATCACCATCAAAACCACCACATGGTCACTCTCTCAGCCACAGTGAAGACTCATTGCTTTCCAGCATTTTCTCTAAGGGTGTAGCCACCTTCCAAAGTCTCAGAGGTCTCAATTTTGATGCTCTGCCTTAATGAGAGTCTCTTTAATGAAACCATTAATCCCCAAAGCTCTAGGTTCCTGTTACCAGCCTTTGTCACCAGAGCAGCTCTAACTTCTATTTCTTGTTACTGGCCACTGTTCTGCTTTCAGTCTGCTGTTCCTTATTGTGTGTGAGCACATTTTTCATGGTTTCATTTACCCTCTTGTGAGCGCAGCAATGCATATAAAATGCTTGGTATAATTTATCGAGGATCTAGTTGAGTTGTAGTGGGTGGATTTTTTAGGATATTCAATCTGACATATTCATCATTCTTTGGAGGCATAAATCCTCCACATCAGTGACTTCATCTGCAAAGAATGGAGACAATCTGATTTCTGAGGATTGTTGCAAGGAATGGAAATATGCGAAAGGAATGTATACTCAACATAGCACTTGGCACAGATGGAGACTGCCCGCGGCACCCGTTCTGGGGGTTTGTTGCTTGAACTGGGGCTCTCTCTGAGGACAGACGGCCTGACCACTGAAGCAGGGGTCTGCAGGAGCCAGGTTTGAATCCCCACCCTGCTCTTCTTATGCTCCGATATTATTTACCGCTCTAAACCTCATTCTCTGTAAACTCAGGTAATAGACAGCTGCTTATCTCACAAGTCTGTTACAAAGCTCCAGTGACATCATGTCAGTTGACTGTGGTCTACAATGCTGCCTGGAGACGCCAGCGGTTATTAGCTGGTAGGACTGGAGGGAGAGCGATGGCTTTTGAAGGCGCAGTGCTCTGTGTCCATGAAACGGGACTGGCTGGCAATGTTACTGAGTCCCAGCTTGTACTGCTGGCTGCTCTACGGGCCAGTAAATCAAGAGACGAGTTGCTGGGGCAAGAAGTAGGGACTCGACTTGAAAAGCCAGCAGGCTGAGATCATGGTGGACTCCTGTCCCAAAGATCCAACTTGCCTGAGTTAGAAGTCAGGCAAAAAGTCGGACACGACTGAGCGACTGAACTGAACTGAACTGAACTTCTTTTCTACTAAAAGGGGAGGGGAGTAAAGTCAAACACTTCCTGGTTCTCATCAGCCTCCGGGGGGTGGGGGTGGGGGGGGGGAGTGTGAATTTCTTCCTCCTGCTATCATTTACAGGCCTGAGACAGGCCTGGGACCTGGGACTCTTTGCTGCCTTGCTTGCGTCTGGACACACCCCTCCTCTAGCAACAAAACGCAAAGAAAATACACAGACTAAAAATAACTGCGTGCTATGCAATTAAGGCAAATTCTGGACAAAAGAATACAAAGAGACCAAAAACCCAAGCGCTACTTTGAAAAGTCCGGAGCAAAAGCAAAGGGGTAGCAGAAAACAAGGTCTTGTGCGTACTCCCTGCACTAAATGTCAGCTAAGGGGGTACGACCCCCTGAGCCGCCCCTCCCGCCTCTCCCCTGGGCACACCCTGCGCCGCCCTTCAGGGAGCGAGTCAGCAAGGGAACTGTTGTTTGTTCTTACCCCCCACTGCTGCAGCAGGGCCCCCAGTAAAGTCTCGCCTGAATTTCCTGTCTGGCCTCTGATCAAGTTCTATTGATTATAGAGGGCAACGAGAGCTTGGGTGGCTCAGTGGCAAAGAATCTGCCTGCCAGTGCAGGAGACTTCAGACACACGGGTTCGATCCCTGGGTTGGGAAGATCTCTGGAGTAGGAAATGGCAACCTGCTCCAGTATTCTTGCCTGGGAAATCCCACGGACAGAGGAGCCTGGTGGGCTACAATCATTGGGGTCGCAGAGTCAGACACAGCTGGGCAATTGAGCAGAGCACAGCAGCAAGGGGGCCAAGAACCCCGGCCAGTAACAGCTGGGCCTGGTCAGGAGGGTTCCTGTGAGCTAAACAAAGGTATTTTAGTTTCATGCTCCTTCCCTGGGAGGCAGGATTCCCGGAGATGGGCCATTATGTGTAATTTAAGCTCGTAGGCAGCATCCCTTTAGTGATTAACTTGGATAGAACACAAAGCTTCTTCCCTAGTTCAGTAGCAAAGAGTGGTAGGGAACACTCAGGGTAAGGAGAGGGATGGTGAACTAGTCTCTCTGGGTCTGAAACCAGCTCCGCCCACAGCTAGCTGCTTGACCTCCGCCCTTCGGCTTCCTCATCTGTAAAAGGAGGGTAAATAGCGACCATGCGACCATGCGGTTGTTGTGATGAGCTGACGATCCATGGAACACACTTCCCTGAGTTCCTGCCCAGGCGCATAGTAGGTATTGGGTTCGCAGGAACAGCTCCCATATTGGGGGACATTTGGAAGCCAAAGGAACGTGGCCCACGCATGACTGGGCTGTCAGAGATGATGGAGGAGCATTTTACACTTCAGCTATGTGAACCAAGTGTGAACTTGGCCATGAGAGCTGCAATTTTCATATTTGGAAAACAGACAAAAGCAAGAGAAAAACACTCAGCAGAGGCAAGAAGATTCGCCAAAAGTTTTAAAAATAATTGCGTCGAATGATTTCACACCAGCCTCTCATGCTGAGGATATATGTTTTCCTGTAGAAAATGCTTATTAAAAACTGGATGAGAATCTTGGAAGAGCAGATGATACAAAAGGGCCAAGTTCTGCAGGCAATGGTGTGGGCAAGAACCAATGAAAACTCTTTCCATTTGGAACACAGTTTTTAGAGGGTACGAACCGATGCACAAGTTATACATATAACATCTGAGCAGGTAAGGAGGTACCGACATAAAAACATGCCTCCAAATTATTTCTTTGGTCAATCTATCCTTTAGCAAAGTCAGAAGTGGTGAGCCCTGAGTGGTGACAAGTAACAGCAACATAATTTTACTAGGTTTTCCTAAAGGAGGGCAGGCCAGAAGAAATAGGCTGGGGAAGACACTAGTAAAAACACCGAGAAGTAAAATAACAAGTTTCTGATGTGTGTTTGTGCAAAGACAGAAATTATTGAACACACTGTGTGTGTGCAACTTCTGTTTCTGTTACCTCATCAGTGTGTGTACGCGTGCTAAGACACTTCAGTCGTGTCCGGCTTTTGCGACTCCATGGACTGTACCCTGCCAGGTTCCTCTGTCCATGGGATTTTCCAGGCAAGAATACTAGAGTGGGTTCCCAGGCCCTTCTCTAGGGGGTCTTTCCGATCCAGGGATTGAACCTGCGTCTCTTATGTCTCCTGCATTGGCAGGCGGGTTCTTTACCTCATCAATAAATGTGTTCTATTGGTGAAGTCTCTATTTGCCATTAAGATACTACACAGTGTTTAGGTAAAAAATAAAATGACACTAAGCTTGAAAAAAAAAACAGATACTGTGCAGTGTTTAGGGTCTTGATTGTTCAAAGATTCTTGCTATTACATCACCCTCCACAAATTGATTCTGGGACAAAGCAGGATCAGGGCAAGAGGACCCAGACAGGAGTAAAGGTGCAAGGACCTCCCTGACCACCCGTGGCTGAGATTCCATGCTTCCAAGGCAGGGGGCGCAGGTTCAATCCCTGGTCGGGGAACTGAGATTTCACATGTCGCAAGGCGTGGCCAATAAATAACAGTTCGAGTCTATATTACGCAATCATGAAGCGCTGCATGTGCTTTTTCTCCATTGGGCCATCTGTAAAATAGGGATAGGAGGAAAGACAAGGGAATTTGGCTCTGGGATTATATACCCTGTGCTCAGTCATATCCACCACTAGAGCATCATATAAAATAGCTCTACTGCCCTAAAAAGTCTCTGTGCTCCCCTTCCAGCCCCACCCCAAAATCCCTGGCATCCATTGAATATTATTATTATTATTATTGACTGTGTTGGGTCTTTGTTGCTGCACCGAGCGTGGGCTACCTCTAGTTACAGCAAGTGGGGGCTACTCTTTGCTGCGGTGTGCAGGCTTCTCATCGCGGGGCTTCTCTTGTTGCAGAGCTCGGGCTCCAGGTGTGGGGGCTTTACTCATTGGCTTAGTTGTCCCACGGCATGTGGGATTTCAGCTTCCCAAGCAGGGATCAAACCTGCGTCCCCTGCGTTGGCAGGTGGATTCTTAACCACTGAACCATCAGAGAAGCCTTCAGAGTCTGGTCTCTTCAGATTGGCCTCTTTCGCTCTGTGATAAGCATCTAAGGCTCCTTCATGTCTTCTTGGGGCTTCCCTTGTAGCTCAGTCAGTAAAGAATCTGCCTGCAACGCAGGAGAGACATGGGTTTGATCCGTTGGTCAGGAAGATCCCCTGGAGAAGGGAATGGTAACCCACTCCAGTGTTCTTGCCTGGAAAATCCCATGGACAGACGAGCCAGGTGGGCTACAGTCCATGGGGTTGCAAGAGTTGGACACGACTGAGCAAGTAGACCACCAGCACCACTTTTCATGTCTTCTTACGGCTTGATAGCTTAAGCAAAGAATAGTATCCCACTGTTTGGCTATACCACTGTCTTCCTGAATATTTGAAAATTTTCACAATAAGTTTTGGGAAACAAATGAAAAAGCAAAAACCCAAACTTCTTGAGTTTGTATGTCTATAGAATCGTAATGGGGCCATTCAGAGGAGCAATGGCGAGGGTCCCACCACGCCTGGACCCTGGCTGTGCTTTCGAAGGAGAGTCAGATTATTCCACCTCTCTTGTTTTCTTTCAGCAGGATGGCAATCGCAACACCCAGTGATGCGCGGGTGTTGCACGAACCTGCCCACCACCGGTGTGCAGTAGCCAATCAGTCACGGGGTTCATTGGCTTTCCTGTCTGGGGATGTACCGTACTGCTGATCACCAGCAGAGGGCGCACTTGAAGCAGGCAAGTGTCCAGTTTTCAAGCTTTGTCTTTGCGGAATACCTTCCGGAAGGATGTGAAATTCAGAGTCAAAACAAGCCTCTCCACTTCCGGCTCGTGATTCCACGAACGTAACTAGTATCACTGCGTGATTCCGAGGCCATAACTAGTATTACTGATGGCTGCAGCGTCCTCCTGGTGCTGTCTCCCTCCTAGCCTGTGCCCACCCCCCACCCCCCACTTCTGGGCCAGGACCTACTTCCATATCTGGGTCTCCCACTAACCTGTACGAGATCCTAGCTTAGGGCCTGGCCCAGCATCCAGAACGTGAAGAACACGCAGTGTGCACTGAATGAACGGACATCACCTTCCATCACTATCTCCCTGCCCCAAAGCAGGAAGATGAACAATCCACAGAGGCTGTCACTCAACCAGTATTCTCCTTGAAGCATGGCTTGTTCAACCCGGACCACAACATTCTTAATAGGATTATCTTGGGAACCACTGGGGCCAGGGGGCCCTCTGTATTCCCCCTGTTAAAGGTTGAATTGTGTCCCTCCCTCGAAAGTTACGTTAGAGTCCTAACCTTTAGTACCTCAGAACGTGACCTTATTTGGAAATAAGGTCATTGTAGATATAATTAGTTTGATGGTGGTTTAGTCGCTAAGTTGTGTCCCACTCTTTTGGCCCTATGGACTATAGCCTGCCAGGCTCCTCTGTCCATGGGATTTCCCAGGTAAGAATAACGCAGTGGGTTGCCATTTCCTTCTCTAATAATGTTTAGGCAAACTTATTATGATGGACCCTAATCAAATATGACTAGTGTCCTTATAAGTGGGCTTTCCAGGTGGCTCAGTGGTAAAAGAACCCACCTGCCAATACAAGAGACACCAGATACTTGAGTTCGATGAGATGCCAGATACTTAAGTTCGATCCCTGCGACGGGGAGATCCCCTGGAGGAGGAAATGGCAACTCACTCCAGTATTCATGCCTGGGAAATCTCATGGACAGAGAAGCCTGGCAGGCTACAGTCCATGGGGTCGCAAGAGTCCGACATGACTTTGCAACCAAGCACAACCACAACCTTAAAAATGAGGAGAATTTGGACGCAGACTCAGCAGAATGAGAACGCCATGTGATGAGGAAGGCATGGATGTGGGTGATGCATCTACAAGCCAGGGATCACCAAAGACCACTGGCAAACCCCCAAAGCTGGGAGAGAGGTCAGGAGCAGGTTCTCCTGCTGACCCGCAGAAGGAAGCAGCTCTGCCAACACCTTCCTCTTGGACTTCACACATTTCTGCTGTTTAAGGCGCCCCCTCCCCTAGTGTGTTGGGACTTTGTTACTGGCGGCCCCAGGAAACTATGCACCCTCAACCCGCTTCCCTAAAGGGGGTCCAGCTCCAACTGATCCATGTGGGAAAACCTAACAAACCTCAGCCAGTGAAGGTTTTTGGGCGTGGGAAGAACGAAGCTGTGTTTAGACACTGACGGAACACGAGCTGAGCTGCTAGCACAGGTGTATCCGGCTCCATCTCGGCTAATGATGACGTGCCACCAAGCGCTGCCCTGATGGTTCAGATGGTAAATAATCTGCCTGCAACACGGGAGATCCAGTTTCGATCCCTGGATCAGCAAGATCCCCTGGAGAAGGAAATGGCAACCCACTCCAGTATTCTTGCCTGGAGAATCCCATGGACAGAGGATTCTGGCGGGCTATAGTCCATGGGGGTCACAAAGAGTTGGACATGACTGAAGTGTATAGAACAACAGCTGCCCCTTGTCACTGGCCATGAGTGTATCAAGAAGCGTACACGGAGGAGGAGCTGTAATTGGGTGTGACCCAGTGATCCTGACCCCATTACTGATGGACAAACTCCCTTCTTAACCCACCCTCCCCCATGTAACTTGCCTCCCTTCACCTCCCCTCTGGCAAATTCCAAATCAGCATTCGAGTCTCCCTTTGGCAGACAGCTAGCTGTCCCCCAGTAGGTCTTCTTCCATCTTTTACACCGTTAGGGAATTGCTGCCTGTCACGTGGTTAGGCAGCTCAGCTTCCCAACCTCCACTGCAGCCAGGCATGGTCACATGACCGCAATCTGACCAATAAGGTGTGAGCAGAGGTGAACCGTCCAGTTCTCGAGAGCCGTGGCCCAGAGGGTGTGCTGCACGTGACCGCATATCCTCTTCCTTCCCGATTTCTCCTCCCGGCCACAGTGTGACGACGTCACGGGACGTGGCAGGGCAGTGAGGCAGCACCAGTCAACTAGGGCTCTGACAAGAGGAGGAAATAAACTTCTGCCTTTTTGGCCATTCTGGTTTTGGGTCTCATTATGGGAGCCAGGGGGCTTCCCAGGGGACTTGGTGAGTAAAGGATCCTCCTGCAGTGCAGGAGACACAGGTTCCATCCCTGGGTCGGGAAGATCCCTTGGAGGAGTGCATGGCAGCCGGCTCCAGTATCCTGGCCTGGAGAATCTCATGGACAGAGGAGCCTGGTGGCTACAGTCCACGGGGTTGCAATGAGTCAGATGCGACTGAAGTGACTGAGCACACACGCACGGGAGCCAGGAGACAGAAGTGCTTGAGAGCCAGATTCTTCGAGTTCGACCCCAGGTCCACCAATTTCCATCAGCGTGACCTCAGGGAAGTCATTTAAAGTGTCTATAGCTCCGGCTCTTCACCTGTGAGTAATGAAAACACCCGCCCCTGGCTGTTGTGAGGGAGCAATTCGTTCATTCCACGTGAAGCAGGTAAAGTGATTCCCGTGGGGACTTCCTGGGCAGTCCAGGGGTGAAGACTCTGTGGGCCCAGTGCATGGGGCCGGGTTCCGACCCTGGCCAGGGAACTAGATGAGAGTTTGCACGCCGAAACTAAAGGCTCCTGTGCGCTGCAACAAAGCATCCCACGTGCTGCAGCTAAGGCCCGGTGCAGTCAAATAAAATAAAACATGACACTCTTAAATAAACAAAATGACACCTGTGAGTGTGGGAGATGCACCCCTTGAACCGAGAGTCTAACTCGCAGGCCTTCATCCCTGGGTCCACAGCACTCAGAGGTGCTCTGGAGCCAGTCGGAGCGGAGCTGAGTGGACACGAATCCTCCTCATAGAAATACAGGAAGAGGTTTAATCAAGCTTTGTCTACAATGGAAAAATTCAGTTCAAACGGTACTTCTGGACCAAAGGGTGCATTTTTTTTTTTAAACAGATATGACTCTTCAAGGTAACTGCGCTTTACACATAAACGGTTCAGAGGAAAGGAAGGTGAATTTTTCCTTATCGACTTCCTGTATTAAACTGTGTGAAATAGTCTTCAGTGGCATGATTGGTACAGAGTTCCTTCATATGTTTTTTCCTGATAATAAAACAAGGAGAAAAAGAAATCAGCAAATGCCTGACTTCCTAAATGTTCTACTTTTTATTGGTGTCTTATCCCCAGGAGACACAATTCATCCCAGCACTACCGCTCGAGGGGAAGAAGGGGCATTTCGTCACTGCTGATTGGTTAGCCTGGCGTTCTGCAGTCCATGGGGTCGCTAAGAGTTGGACACGACTGAGCAACTGAACTGAACTGGCTGGTTAGCCTAGGGACCTGTGTGTGTGAGATGTGGGGACATCTTAGAATTCCATGATTGTAAAGACACTTGCTCCTCCCATTTGACTTCTGTGAGATGATCTCTTAATTCTCCCCATTTAGGCCCCCAAAGATGGAACCATCAGTCAACAGACATCTGATTGGAAAAAATACTGGTGGGTCCCCTCTGAATTCAAGCCAGAGCTTGAAGAATAGAGAGGTTAAAAAGTTAAATAATTGTGTTTTTAGTGACAGGTTCACCTACTGATCTGCACTTGACACTTTCTGTAGTTGGAAGTCTGAACTACTCCGGGGGCCTGTCCTTGGGGAAGAAGAGACTGCTGCTTCTCGGCAGCTCAGGAGCCCCTCCCTCTGCCTGGCGGGCCCTCCCTGCGGTGGGCAGCTGGCACTGTCGTCCCCTGTGTCTGGGCCACACGCCTCCTCCCGGAAGCCCACCTGGAGCCCTCCCCTGCGGCTCCCGGGCCCTCCGTGAACTCCGTCACCAGCGCCTGTGTCCGGGCCCGCTGGGCTTTGCCAGCGCCCAGGTGAGGACTGTCCAGGGACGGGTGTTTATGGAATGTGGGCACAGGGGAGCCTCAGTCCCTCCCTGGCCTGCGTGGGGACAGCTGGCTTCCTAGCTCTGAGCCCTTTCCCTGCTCCTCTTTACCGGGTGGCTGTGCCAGAGCTCCACTCACTGCTGCTACGGGGGTGGGGGGTGGCCTCTGGTAAAAGATACCCCTAGGTCCTGAGCCTGTGGGCGGGAAAGCTTCAGGGAAGGTGAGCCAGGGGTCCAGGAAAGGTCGGTGGTTGCTCCATGGGCCCTGCAGGACAGCAGCTCTCACCTCCCCTTTCCCCAGGCCTGGTGCCCTCGATGGTGCTCCCAGTTCCCAGCGCCCCCGCTCCCCCGCCCAGCACTCACTGCAGGAGCTGCTCCCTGGCCAGGCTGAGGTTGCTGCAGTCCAGGGCCCTGCGCAGGCCACGCTGCAGGCGCTGCTGCTGCTGCTCAAACAGCAAGGTGGCGCGAGCCTTCTGAATCCTCCGCCGGTCCCAGTCCATGTCTCGCTGGCGCTCTTCCTCCTGGAGCCTCTACGGAGAGGAGAGGGACTCACCACCGCCCATCCCCCAGCAGGAGAGCCCCAGAGGGGACTTCCCTGGTGGTCCGGTGGCCAAGGCTCTGAGCCCCCAATGCAGGGGGCCCGGCTCCAATCCCTGGGCGGGGAATTAAGGTCCCATGTGCCGCACTGAGCTCACATGGTGCAGTAAAGACCCTGCATGCCACGGCTAAGACCCAATGTAGCCAAATAAATAATATATATATATTTAAAAATCCCTGGCTGTGCTCTAATTAAAAAAAAAAGAAGAATTGGGAACGATAGAGGGGCATAGAAGCCCACACTAAGAGACAGAGTATTCTTAGCATGATCTCAAGTTTCCAAATTATGTCCTTGTATTCAAGAGGAGCCCAGGGGACGGGACACCAGAAGGCACGTGGGGGGATGGGAGAGGGGTCTTCTGAGTGTGAGATTTCACGTGGGATGTTTTCTTCTGTTTGTGTTTCTCTAGCTTCTTATTTGGCACCCCACTCTAGCACTCTTGCCTGGAAAATCCCATGGATGGAGGAGCCTGGTAGGCTGCAGTCCATGGGGTCATGAAGAGTCGGACACGACTGAGTGACTTCCCTTTCACTTTTCACTTTCATGCATTGGAGAAGGAAATGGCAACCCACTCCAGTGTTCTTGCCTGGAGAATCCCAGGGACGGGGGAGCCTGGTGGGCTGCCGTCTATGGGATCACACAGAGTTGGACACAACTGAAGTGACTTAGCAGCAGCAGCAGCAGCAGCTTCTTAATTTTCTACAGAGACTGAAATCAGACCAAAAATGCTCCTTTCGGGACAGATGGCCGACCTTCCTTGCCAGGCAGTCTGGCTGAACTACCGTTGTGAAGGGCAGAGCCGGGCTTGGCGAAGGTGGCCATGTCCCCTGCATCCTGATGCCAGCCTTAGGCTCCTCCCACTTTGGGCTAACTCCCCTGCCTCACCCCCTGGCTGCCGTCTGTTTCCCCTCTCAAGGTGAGGTGCCCAACCTGCTCCCCATCTCCTGGTCCAGGCCACTGTCCCTCCCTCTCCCCGTGCCCGTCTGCTGGGAAGCTCACACCAACCACAGCATCACATGGAGCGTGGCTGTCATCTGCGGACCCCGTGGGAGCCTCACCCATCCTCTGCAGGTCTGAGAACGTCTCCAAATCTCTTTCCTGTCGTGATTTCACGTCATTTCAACATACTCAGAGATGACCCTTTTCCTGATTCCCAGTGATTCTGCCTCTTCTCCAAAGATCCCCTTCCAGTCTCTCAGCCATCCCCCCCAGGGGGCAAATGATGCCCATGGTTCTCGAACTCTGGCGGGTATCAGAAGCCCTGGCGGGGAGGGGGCACTTGCTGAGTGTTTCGGTTCAGTAGGCCTGGCGAGGGCCTGAGAATCTCCATCGCTCTTGAGTTCCTAGGTGCGGCTGGTCCAGACGGCCTGCTTTGGGAACCTCTGCTTTCACCCTGTCGTTGCCAATACCATCCCCGTCCGGAGTCTCATCTTGGAGTCCCATCTACCGCAGTGAGGACCTGGCCCTCTTTCTCCACACCCTCATTCCCACGAGGTTCCCCCACACTGTGACTGCCAGTCTGCAGACTCGACACCTCTCAATGGCCCCTTGAACTCCATGTGTCTTCCTCCTCGTTCAGCCCAGCGTCCACAGCTGACACCCCTTGGCAGACACCTGGGCACCCTGAGCCTCCCACCTGGTCCCATTTGCCAGGCAAGCTCTGACCATCATTGAGTTCCAGCTCTCCCATGATAGGCAAGCATGGCCCTACTCAAGGGTTGCTTCAAGTGCATGACCAGGACTCAAAGTGGGGGGCTGGGGGGGCTGGGGCTGCCCGGCCACTCGCCCCTTCCCCTTTCCAGATGACCTTGGAGCACTTTTGTTCCTGCAAAACTCCTACCCCTCACCCTCAGCTGCTGACCACTCTCCTATTTCGCCAGGAAATAGAGGCTCCAGAGAAGCCCCTCAAGGCAATACAGCCCTACCCACCCCTCACCCTGTGGCTGCAGTCAAGGCCGTGGTCCGTGCAGTTTCTGCCCCCACAGAGAGAATCCTCTCCCCAGGTGACTCCCTCCACCTTCAGACCTTTGTTTCAAGGTCATGAGTCCCATGATGACCCTCCTCACTCCCAGCCTTCTCAGCCCCCCTACCCCAGCCTCCTCCCCTGCCCAGCACCCAGCACCTGTGGGATCACTCCACTCTTGTCCTCCCCCACAAATGGAACATAGACTCCTGAGGGCAGCTTCTGGGCCCAGTGTGACAGCGGCTGTAACTAGATGCTCCAGGAAGGCGGGAGGGAGCACAGAGCCATGTCTGAGGGCTGGGGCGGGTGGAGAGGGGTGGTGGTGGAGAGAACAGTGGGGGGCTGAGGGCTTGGGGAAGGGGGAGGGGACAGGCACCAGCTTCTCCTGGACTTGGTGTTTCTGCACCAGGCGGATCTCCTCCAGCTGCTCCTGGCTCATGCCCTTCCAGCGGTCGGGCACCACGCGATGCGGCCCGAAGGAGCTGGCTGCCTGCTGCGGGTTCTCCGAGAGCAGGTCCCCACGCAGCATGTTGGAGATCTCGGCTAGGTTGTCCTCCTGTTCTTGTTTTCTCTCTTGAATTTTCTTTTCCGCTGACTCCAGGGCCTGCGCAGGGGAAGATATTAAGGATAATGCCCTGAAGGGGCTTCCCTGGTGGCTCAGACAGTAAAGAATCCACCTGCCATGCGGGAGACCAGGGTTCCATTCCTGGGTCAGGAAGATCCCCTTGAGGAGGGCATGGCAACCCACTCTAGGATTCTTGCCTGGAGAATCCCATAGACAGAAGAGCATGGTGGGCTACGGTCCCTGGGGTTGCAAAGAGCCGGACACGATTGAGCAACTCAACATGTTGTCTGAGTGAGCCTGGTGGGACTGAAGCGCAGGCTGGGAAACCTTGCAGGGGCCCTTGAAGGAAGAATGTGCTAAACAGGGCTCCTGGGCGGGTGGGGGGAGACTTATCAGGTATGGACGGGGGAGGTCCCTGGACCCCTGGCTGCCTGGGCGATGCTGGGCGAGTGGGCTGGGCTCAGAGGATCACTACCAGTTGGTCACGTGCACAATCCTGGCAGGTCTGTCTGCAGCGATTTGCCAAAGCAGGGAGCGGCCGCCCCCCATTAGGCAGCCATCTCCCCTCGGCTTGGCCTCACCCACCCCCAGGACAGGGCTGTGAACCCTTCCCTGTGGTCCTGGTCACCCTGGGCCAGCGGCAGGCCACAAAGAACCGCCAACCAAGTGATTTGCAGAAGTGGTGATTTCTAAAAGGTGTTCCTACTGCCCGGCAACCTCAGCCCCTGAGACAAATAAATTCCTGGTCAAATCCCTGCTTACATGAAGGCGATGGGTAGAAGGGACAGGCCCTGGCTGTGTGACCTTTAGCTAGACAGCTTGCCTCTCGGCTACAGTTATTTCTCCATCAAGTCAAGTCAAGGATGAAACCAGTTCTCTCTAATATCGGACAGATGGGGCACTTTGCTAGCCCTCACATAGCAGGGACTAACAAGGAGGCCAGCCTGACTATATTACATAAGTGCATGCTTTGTGATTGGGCAGGTCTGGTTTGAATACTGGACTTCTAATATTTGGAAGTCCAGTGTTTACATCTGCCAAAGCAAATCAGATTAGTACTCAGCTGTCTCTAAGAAAGTCAATTCCTCCCTCTGAGCCTGTTTCTTGATCAATTGAGTTCATGGTGCCTCTCCGACAGGGCCGTTGAACACAGTGACTAATAAGATCAGATGACTGTTGCAGAGATTAAAAAAAAACATATTCTGGGAGTCCAGCAGTGGCGTAGTGGTGAGGATTCCTGGGCTTTCACTGCCATTGTCTGGGTTCAGTCAGGGAACTGAGATCCTGCAAGCCATGTGACATGGCCAAAAAAAAAAAAAATAACCATGGCTATCACTGATGCGCTGAGAATGCTGGGACACCCAGGGAGGTGGCTGTGTGTCTTCCCTCCCCTCCAGACAGGCCTGGGGTATACACCTGGTTCTTGTTGAATTCTTTCACAGTTGCACAAACCGCCTTCCTGGTGGCGGTTTTCAGATTCTGTAAGTGCTTGGCTGTCTCGTCAAACTGCAGCCTTGTCTTCAAGTAGAGATCCTCTGAAAGGAAGAAAAATACAGTCAAAGTGTGTGTGCCTGCCCAGGGCTCCTTCCCAGATGTGCAGAGCGCCCTGTGGAGCGTTGTTTCTGGGTCCGCTTCTCATCACGCGCCCATCAGAAGAAGGGGGGTGCAATGGAAGGCTCATGGGAGACACAGATGAGTTAACTCAAGCCAAGCTCTTAGACAAGTGCCTGGCAGTGCTGGCAATCATCACTGTAGCCTGGTAATGTCTACAGACACGACTGAGCACACTTATCTGGGTACCAAAGGAGAAGGGCTTAGGGGGCAGCGTAGTAGGAGATAAGGTCAGACTGTGAAGGCCTTGCTGGTACTTGAAATAAATTTGGTTTTTATTGAGTAAGTGTGTTAGTCGCTCAGTCGAGTCTCTGTGACCCTATGGACTATAGCCCATCAGGCTCCTCTGTCCATGGAGTTCTCCAGGCAAGAATACTGGAGTGGGTTGCCATGCCTTCTCCAGGGGATCTTCCTGACCCAAGGATCAAACCTGAGTCTCCCAGATTGCAGGCGTATTCTTTACCAACTGAGACAATCATTAATGAGTAAAGTAAGAAGCTATTGGTTTTGAACAAAGGATCCCACTTAATTTTTTATTTTTGGCCATGCTGAGTCATATGGGATCTTAGTTCCCCGACCAGGGATTTAAGCCATGTCCCCTGCATTGGGAACATGGAATCGAAACCACTGGACCACCAGGGAAGTAGCAGCTTTATGTGTGTGTGTATATATATATATATATATATATATATATATATATATATATATATATATATATTTGCCTTGGCACGTGGGATCTTCACTGTGGCAAGCAGGCTCTAGAGCTCACAGGCTCAGCAGTTGCCACGCAGGCTTAGTTGTGCCATGGCATGTGGGATCTTAGCTTCCCTGCCAAGGATCAAACCTGCATCCCCTGCACTGGATGTCAGATTCTCAACCACTGGGCTACCAGGGAAGTCCCTCAGCAGTTTAACTTTTTAACAGGATCATTCTGGCTATTGGGCTGAGAAGAGAGTGTAGGGAGGCAAGGGCAGAAGCTGGGGGGCCAGTTAGAGGTTATTTCGGTGATCCGTTGGGATGTGCTGGCCTTTGAGTCTACTGGTAGTGGTGGAGGTAGTGACGGTGGTCGGAACTCGGGATGACTTGCTGCAGGAGTGCGTGCGGCATCGGAGAGAAAGGAAGGAGTCAGGAGGGCTTGCTTTGGGCTGGAGCAACGGGAAGAACAGAGCTCCCATCGATGGAGGTGGACGGTCAGGTTCAGGGGATGATCCAAGTGTCTTACTGGACATGAACTGACCCAGGCTAGACCTATGTCTTTCCCACTGTCTTCCCAGCAGGCTGTGAGCACACTGAGGGTCAGACCAGTGCTGAGTTACCCTGGGCGCCAGGACCCCACGGGCGCCCTGACACACCACAAGCTCAGAAAGTGTTTCCTGCGTGATGGACGTGTGACTAAAGACGTCCAAATCCTGAAACACAGGTTCTGATGTCTCTTTGTTTGGCCATGTGGCTAAAGTAGCCTATTAGTGAGGCTTAAGAGACAAAAATGAAACAAGAAAAAAACAAAACTGGGGTTGATTTGTTACAGTACTGAGACCCACTTGTCTTCTGCTGTTACCTGCACATTTTTGGTTCTCCCGGCCAATCATCCGTTCCTTTTGCTGTTGCAGGGACCATTCCCTGTTTTGTTCCTCTTGGAATTTCTTCCTCAGATGGAAGTTTAAATCCTCCCCCATGAATTTCTGCATTCCTGATATTGTATTCCGAGCATCATAATCTGACTGCCGGGCCGGACGATCCTTCTTAAGGGCCAGGGGGTCAGAGAGGTCAAATTCACGGCGCGTTTCCGGCCTCTGAAAGCTCTGCTGGAAATCATTGATAGCTTTACAGAGATTTTTCCTATCTCTCCTTTCCCGGTTTTCTGATAGGCATGCGATCTTGTCATTTTGTCTCATTACAGCAGCTAGAAAAGATACAGCATATTCATTAGCAAAAGATTCAGAGGAAAGAAAGAAATTTGAATCTCCCCCAAAAAATAATTTTTAGTGATTCTAAGAGTCATCCAACTCTCCCAAAGGTTAACACAACCATTAAGGGTTCGAATTCTGAATATAAAAAAGCACCTACAAATCAACTTTAAAACAAACAACCTAAGCACAAAGGGGCAAAGGAAGGGAAAAGGCACATCACTACAGAGCAACCTGAGTGATCAATGAGCGTGCGAAAAGAGCATCAACCATTCGAGATGGGAAACATCCAATGAACTGAAGAAACATTTTAAAACGCTGAAAATAGCAGGTATTAGGAAGGATGTGGAGAAACGTAGAGGTTTCTCATTTACTGCTTGTGAGAGTGTAACTTGGTACTTTTATAACCATGGAAAGCAACTTGCCAACATCCCCTGAAACTGAAAATGCGCACATCCTAGGACCTGTCAATGCCAGGTCCAGGTCCACCAGGAACATGAGCATTGAGACACAGTGCAGGAGAGTCACTAACATTGTTTGCAATTATTTAAAAAACAAAAACATCTAAATCAGCCACCAGCAGAGGAATAAAGAAACTGTGGTTAAAATTCATAGAAGAAAATATCATAAAGCAATTAAAATGAATATTCTGTATGGAGATCACCTGTAAGTTCCCAAAATAGGTTGTTGAATTTCTTAAATGTTGCAAAAGGATACATTCAATATATCTTTTATGTAAAAATGTAAAACACACACACAAATTTTATATTGTCATGGATAAGCCTACATGAGGTGTACAAGCACAGAAACATACATGGGAATGATCACACCTCCGAGGAGGGGAGAAGAGGAAAATGGGAAGACGGAGGAGAGCTTTAACTACTTCTGTGTAATATTTAATTCTCAAAAATCATTCTTAATATAAGATATCTAAAGCCAGGTTGGCAAAATGTTCACATCTAGTCTGGTGGTGGGTATATGTATGTCTGTCGCATCATTTCTGTAAGTTTGAATTACTTTTGTAAAAAATTTTATTGAAGTATAATTGATTTACATTGCTGTGTTAGTTTCTGCTGTACAGCAAAGTGATTCAGTTATATATATATATATATTCTTTTTCATATTCTTTTCCATTATGGTTTATCACAGGTTTCAATTACTTTTACACTACAATTTTAAAAGAAAATATGAAACACTATAAAGAAGAAAAGACCCTGATGCTGGGAAAGATTGAGAGCAGAGAGAGAGTGGGGTGGCAGAGGATGAGATGGTCGGATGGCATCACTGACTCAATGGACATGAATTTGAGCAGACTCTGGGAGATAGTGAAGGATGAGGAGGCCTAGCACATTGCAGTCCGGGGGTCACAGAGTCAGACACGACTGAGCGACTGAAACGAGCTGATGAAGAAGAAAGTAAACTTCATTCCTCATGCCATCTCTCCAAATTTACCACTGCTCACATTTTGGTATAGTTCCTTTGTGTCTTTTTCTAAACATATTTTTATATATTTTTAACATATATATTTATATATTTAAACTTAATTGATGACCCATTGTACATATAATTTTGTATCCTTTTTTTCTATTAAAAAAATCCTTATGGTGCTTTAAAAGACATTGTTGGACATAACTGACATTTCTTAGTCAGTAGGTCCTCATCCTCAGAACACTACTTAATTTTCATAACTATTTGAGAATCTGACCCACAAGCCAGAACACTTTTACTTGAACCATGGCTGGTTCTGAGTCAGCTCTGGGCTGTGGGCTCAAGAGTGTGTGTTGTCTACTGTTACCAACTGTCCCTGGTAGAAGGTCTTGAGCTTTTGGCAGAGAATATGTGTGTGTATGAGGTTTTTCATACCTAGTTTTTAAAGAAAACAGAGAAAAATATACATGTCCACTCACAATATATATCCTACTCATAGAATTCAATAGCTAATTTTCAAGTGTGGAAGAATTGGTGCATTAAGTTAACTGAGCACAAGAAACTAGAGTGTGAAAACGACAAGGCTTTACATACATGAGGAATGTGACGTGGGTCTAAAGCCCTGAACCACTCAATGGCCACTCAGAGAATGCTCACCAAAGGCTTCATCTCTCGCTTTTTCAGTTGCTGCTTTTATGTTCTGGTCACAAACCTGAGCATCCCAGGCCGTGGTGTCACTCTGGGAAAGGAAAACAATGGGAGAGAATAAGAGCCAGACAATTTTATTCAGTTGATAACAATCGTACTTATCTTTTTATAAACCAAATCGTCTCATACCCGAATGCCCTTGTGTGCCTCTGTTGGTTCTTCAGCCTGTCTTAACTTTCCCTAGAGCTTCCTTCTCCCTTTGTTAGTCAGTAGGTCCTCATCCTCAGAACACTACTTAAGCATCACCTCCTCCAGGAAGCCCTCTCTGCTTTCCTCTCCCAGCCCTAGTTGCGTTGACTTCCCTGCATTATAATGTGACCATTTTAACGCCTGCCTTGTCCATTGGGCTATCAACTTCACAAGGTCAAGGATCGTCTTATCCCTCATCTCCAAGGCCTGGCTCAGGTTTGCCACAAAATAAGAACTCTCTCTACTGTCATTTGTCTGTTAAATGGACTGGAGGAAGTCCCTGGCAATGTAGAAAGTCTGGCTCAGAGAGAGGAGAACCGCATTCCAGTCTCTGGCCACTAACTCCAGGTAAGCTCGCTCCCCGCTGCAGGACTCAATTTGCCTGTCTGGCAAGTGACAGGGAGCAATTTTCGGTCTTGTTATGAGGCCTCCCTCATTCTCCGAAAACTCAATACGTGGAACAGTTCTTCCCGGCAAAGCTTGGAGCCGTCCGCAGCTGTGCCTGGATCAAAAGTTTCATTCCAACAGTTCATCATCTCTTGTTGCTCGCTGCTCGCCTCTCTTGTTTCCCCCGCCCCCTTGTCCCCCTCCCCTCCCCCACCATTCCCTCCTGGCTCCTCTCCCTTCCGATCCGGAGGGTCTCACCCCAATGATCCTGTTCCTGGCGTTGAAAATTCGTTTCTGCCTGACCAGCTCCGCATGTCTTCTTTTGGCCAGGACAAAGTCCTCCTTCAGGTCCTTGGGCTGTGCTACCTCCATGACTGCGAATTGCTAAGAAATTCTAAAAGGTTTCAAAAACATGCGAGATTAAAAGAAAATACAACAAAAATAAAACAAGCTTTAGCCCAGCGCGGCTGGCTCCCCAGGAGTCCGGGCAGGTGGGAAAGCCTGCCCAAGAGGCTTTCAATCGGCCTTCTCTCACTGCCCCAGAGGCATGGAGTCTCGGTTTCCTCGGAAACGTAAACAACTCCGGTTGCTAAGAAACAGCACAGCGCTCGTGTTCTCGCTTTCTTCTCGCGAGACCGCACGAGGCGCTTCCCGCGCTTTTCCCGCCAGCGTGTGAGAACGCAGCTGAGGCTCGGAGAGCGCAGCCATGAGCCGTTTGGAAGTGCTGTTTGTGGAGAACTTTAAGTCGTGGCGGGGCCGCCAGGTCATAGGCCCCTTCAAGAGGTTCACCTGCATCATCGGCCCCAACGGCTCCGGTAACTCGGGACCTAGAATGTCTTCTCCCGCCGCAGTCGGCCAAGCCGCTTCTTGCCTGAGGAAACATGAGGGAGGCCTCAAGGCCTGGACTCAGGCTCGACCCTCGCCACCCACCTCAGGGACGGGGTGGGATGCAGGATGGGGTGGGAAGCGACCCTCAGACTCCGTCCAGGGCGGGTTGGAAGTGGCAGGAGCCTCCTCTCGCCGTCCACCTGGCCAACCGTCACCCTCTGCCCCGGCTCCCCGACCGCACCCGCAGGGGCCTGACCCTCGCCCGCTGCCCGGCCCCCCGACACTCAGACCCACTGCCCCAGCTCCCCGACCCTCAGACCGCACCCCAGGGGCCTGACCCACTGCCCCAGCTCCCCGACCCTCAGACCGCACCCCAGGGGCCTGACCCTTGCCCCAGCTCCACGACCCTCAGACCGCACCCCCAGGGGTCTGACCCTCGCCTCAGCTCCACGGCCCTCAGATGCACCCCCAGGAGCCTGACCCTCGCCCGCTTCCCCAGCTCCCTGACCCTTAGACCGCACCTCCAGGGGCCTCACCCTCACCCTCGCCCCAGCTCCCTGGCCCTCAGACAGTACCCCTGGGAGCCTGGCCCTCACCCGCTGCCCCAACTCCATGATCCTCAGACCCCACCCAGGCCAGACCCCCGCCCTGCAGCCCCAGCCCCAGGGTTCCACCCTGGACTCTCCTCTCCTTCACCCCTGCTCCTCTGCCCTGTGGGTTCCTCCTCTTGCCCTTAGTCGTGGTTGCTTTCCTCTATATCCCCTTCTCTTTCTCATCTAAAAAGACATAATGGGAGCGAGATCGGGAGGAAGACATTGGTTTCAAGGGGCTGGAACAAACATTTGGATCCAAGGAACCTTCGCAGGAATATTATGGAAATGACTGCAATAATTGAGCTTTCCCCAAATTCCTGGTACCCTTCTTTTTGTTTAATCCTCACAAATGCATATAATTCCCATTTTACAGTGGAGGAAACTGAGGTTCAGAGGGTCCAGATGACTTTCCAAGATTGCCCAGTAAGTGGCAGAGTCTGGCCTGGAATTGGGGCCTGGCCAGGTTCACCTTGGCTCCATGATTGGAAAGAGTGGGTTAATGACCCAAAGCAGGTGGGAGTAAGCTCTAAAACAATAGTGACCTTGAGATTTTTCCCAAATCTGGAGACTCCAATTTGGCTTTCTCAGTCCAGATTTCCTTTCTTAGCTCAGAAACCTTTTTTGAGTTGAAGGAGACCTGTTGACTCAGTAAATTAATTTATATGACAGATAGGAATAGGACACTTAAATGTGTGCTTTCTGGGCACACCAAATCTGGAATATAATTATTGTGGAAGTGTTGTAAAATTTCTGTTGCATTTTAAAAACAGCTGTTGTTTAAGATTTTCTTTTGCACTTAGTATATGTGAAAGAATGTGCTTAGTTACTCAGTCGGCCTCTTTGCAACCCCGTGGACTGTAGCCCACCAGGCTCCTCTGTCCATGGGGATTCTCCAGGCAAGAAACTGGAGTGGGTTGCTATGCCCTCCTCCAGGGGATCTTCCTGACCCAGAGATTGAGCCCAGGTCTCCCACATTCCAGGCAGATACTTTACTGTCTGATCACCAGGGAAGCCCACATGAAAGAATACCTGAGCTTAGATGTATTCACACATTTGATTTCCTTGCCTCTTCTCTGTAATGTATTTCCTCATTTTCCCTTTACTCTATCAGAAAACATTGAAAAAATGATTACTGTAATCACTCCTGCATTGTTATCCTGACTCCACTCATTTATCAGGAAGTTACTGAGCCCACCACCAGGTGATTTTCACCTTTTAACTGATGATTATGTGAAGGGTTGCTCAATTCCGTTTTGCATTTCCAGTGGTGTGATACTTGGAATGAGTGTTTGTACAAAGTCTTGAACTCCACTCAGTACACTTAAACTGAGCTCAAGTGTATTTTTATATGGTTAAGGGCCTTTTGTATTTCTCATTCTCTGAGTTGAACTGAACTGAACTGATTCTCTGAGTTGCCCTTTTATGTTCTTTGCCCATTTTTCTGGTGGCTTATCTTAGAAATCTTTCTAAAACATATCTGAAAAAGTCACTGCTATTCCTGAAATCCTTTGTAGCTTCCTGTAATCTTCAGCATCAAGTTTAGTTTCTCTCTTTTCATTCCCGACCTTGCAAGCTTTGTTCCATCTCTGTATATTCAGTTCAGTTCTGTTCAGTTTCTCAGTTGTGTCCTACTCTTTGTGACCCCATGGACTTCAGCATGCCATGCTTCCCTGTCCATCACCGACTCCGGAGCTTGCTCAAACTCATGCCCATTGAGTTGGTGATGCCATCAAACCATCTCATCCTCTGTCATCCCCTTCTCCTCCTGCCTTCAATCTTACCCAGCATCAGGGTCTTTTCAAATGAGTCAGCTCTTTGGCATCAGGAGGGCAAAGTATTGGTGTTTCAGCTTCAGCATCAGTCCTTCCAATGAATATTTAGGACTGATTTCCTTTAGGATGGACTGGTTGGATCTTGTAGTCCAAAGAACTCTGTATCAGTACTTACCCTCTTCTTCCTATAATGTGCTAAATTGCTTCAATCTGTCTGACTCTCTGCAGTCCTATGGACTGTAACCTGCCAGGCTCCTCTGTCCATGGGATTCTCCAGGCAAGAATACTGGAGTGGGTTGCCATGGGGGACCTTCCTAACCCAGGGATCAAACCAGAGTTTCTTATGTCTCCTGCATTGGCAGGCAGGTTCTTTACCACTAGTGCCACCTGGGAAGTCCATTCCTAATAGAGTGGTACCTTGCTTTCCCAGTTGTACCAGTGATCAGGCTGTTCTCTTTTCCTGTAACGGTTATGTCTACCTTCAGCATCGCTTCCCCAAACTTCTACTTCCTCTTTAAAATTTAGCCCAGAAGTGTCTCCTGCAAAGCCTACTCAGAGTCTCCAGTAATTAGTGCTGCTCTTAAGTGTTTCATAGTTCTTTGTGTATTAATTTTAGCTTATAACTTATTGTAGTAAGTTATAATTTCCTGCTTTTAGTGGGAAGAGTATAGATTTTGGAATTAGACACCTAACCCCAAAATATGATTGTTTGAGCATCTGGTTTTTTATTTATGAAATGAGGTTCAATGAAAATTGATAATATTCCCCACTGTAAGCACCTTAGGGGAAAATCCTACATACTGTTTCTTTTTAGCCTCAGTAATTAGGAGAATGCCTGATTAATAGGTGTTCCATAAATGTTTATAGAATGAAGGAATGAATTTGAAGAGGCAAGAGAGTGAATGCTGAGTCCAGCTAAGAGTCTTCTCAAAGTAAGGAGGGGTTGAAAAAGTAGAAGAATGGTAAGGAAGGAGAAGAATGGAAGAGATATGCAGAGTTGAAATCAGAAGGGACTTAGTAGCTGTTGGTAAGAGGGCTGCTGCTGCTGCTGCTAAGTCGCTTCAGTTGTGTTCGACTCTGTGCGACCCCATAGACAGCAGCCCAACCAGGCTTCCCAGTCCCTGGGATTCTCAAGGCAAGAACACTGGAGTGGGTTGCCATTTCCTTCTCCAATGCATGAAAGCGAAGAGTGAAAGTGAAGTCACTCAGTCGTGTCCGACTCTTAGCGACCCCATGGACTGTAGCCCACCAGGCTCCTCCATCCGTGGGATTTTCCAGGCAAGAGTACTGGAGTGGGGTGCCATTGCCTTCTCCGTGGTAAGAGGGCAGAGGAGTGCAAAAATTGGGGTTTTGAGATGGGAGAGTGATATTGTAATTTTTATATCTTTGAATACTTGGTTCATCATCAAGTGATAATAGTCTAAAATATTACTCTTCCAGAATTATTTTCCTGATGTTGATTTTGAGTTATTTATAGCAGAGGTTCCTGCTCTGACCATTACAAAGCTTAACTTGGTTGGTTCATTCATTCATTCATTTTTGTCAATAGGTGGTCTCCTTTACTGCAGTCAGATTCTTTACTAAATGACCGTCAGATTCTTTACTAAATGACCTACCAAGGAAGTCCCTACTCAAATGTTTCTTGATCCTATCAGAAGTTACCTCTCCCAGTTACCTTCTGTTTCATCCCTCAGTTTGTTTCCTCACCAATACTTACTATAATATATAATTCCTGTTTATTTATTGTTTGACCTCTTAGTAGATTATAACATTCATTAGACAAGGTTGTTATCTTGTTCGTTTACTGTATCCTTATGACCTAGGACACAAAAGAATTAATGTAATAAATGAGTTTGGATTCAGTTAAGTTTAGTCGCTTAGTCATGTCCGACTCTTAGCGACCCTGTGAACTGCAGCACACCAGCCCACCCTGTCCATCACCAACTCCCTGAGTTTACCCAAACTCACGTCCATTGAGTCGGTGATGCCATCCAACCATCTCATCCTCTGTCGTCCCCTTCTCCTCCCGCCCTCAATCTTTCCCAGGATCAGGGTCTTTTCAAATCAGTCAGCTCTTCACATCAGGTGGCCAAAGTATTGGAATTTCAGCTTCAACATCAGTCCTTCCAGTGAACACCCAGGACTGATTTCCTTTAGGATGGACTGGTTGGATCTCCTTGAAATCCAAGGGACCCTGAAGAGTCTTCTCCAACACCACACTTAAAAAGCATCAATTCTTCGGTGCTCAGCTTTCTTTATAGTCCAACTCTCACATCTGTACATGACTACTGGAAAAACCATAGCCTTGACTAGACAGACCTTTGTTGACAAAGTAATGTCTCTGCTTTTTAATGTGCTGTCTAGGTTGGTCATAACTTTTCTTGCAAGGAGTAAGCATCTTTTAATTTCATGGCTGCACTCACTCTCTGCATTGATTTTGGAGCCCCCCAAAATTAAGTCAGCCACTGTTTCCATTGTTTCCCTATCTATTTGCCATGAAGTGATGGGACCGGATGCCATGATCTTAGTTTTCTGAATGTTGAGTTTTAAGCCAACTTTTTCACTCTCCTCTCTCACTTTCATCAAGAGGTTCTTTAGTTCTTCTTTGCTTTCTGCCATAAGCATGGTGTCATCTGCATATCTGAGGTTATTGCTATTTCCCCTGGCAGTGTTTCCAGCTTGTGCTTCATCCAGCCCAGCGTTTCTCATGATGTACTCTGCATAGAAAGAAGTTAAATAAGTAGGATGACAATATACAGCCTTGACATACTCCTTTTCCTATTTGGAACCAGTCTGTTGTTCCATGTCCAGTTGTAACTGTTGCTTCCTGACCTGGATACATGTTTCTCACATCTCTTTCAGAATTTTCCAGTTTATTGTGATCCACACAGTCAAAGGCTTTGGCATAGTCAATAAAGCCGAAATAGATGTTTTTCTGGAACTCCCTTGCTTTTTTAATGGTCCAGTGGATGTTGGCTATTTGATCTCTGGTTCTTCTGCCTTTTCTAAACCCAGCTTGAACATCTGGAAGTTCATGGTTCACGTATTGCTGAAGTCTGGCTTGGAGAATTTTGAGCATTACTTACTAGCTTGTGAGATGAGTGTAATTGTGCTGTAGTTTGAGCATTCTTTGGCATTGCCTTTCTTTGGGATTGGAATGAAAACTGACCTTTTCCAGTCCTGTGGCCACTGCTGAGTTTTCCAAATTTGCTGGCATATTGAGTGCATCACTTTCACAGCATCATCTTTTAGAATTTGAAAGAGCTCAACTGAAATTCCATCACCTCCACCAGCTTTGTTTGTAGTGATGCTTTCTAAGGCCCACTTGACTTCACATTCCAGGATGTCTGGCTCTAGGTCAGTGATCACACCATCGTGATTATCTGGGTCGTGAAGATCTTTTTTGTACAGTTGTTCTGTGTATTCTTGCCACCTCTTCTTAATATCTTCTGCTTCTGTTAGGTCCATACCATTTCTGTCCTTTATCGAGCCCATCTTTGCATGAAATGTTCCCTTGGTATCTCTGATTTTCTTGAAGAGATCTCTAGTCTTTCCCATTCTGTTGTTTTCCTCTATTTCTTTGCATTGATCTCTGAGGAAGGCTTCCTTATCTCTCCTTGCTATTCTTTGGAACTCTGCATTCAAATGGGTATATCTTTCCTTTTCTCCTTTGCTTTTGGCTTCTCTACTTCTCACAGCTATTTGTAAGGCCTCCTCAGACAGCTATTTTGCTTTTTTGCATTTCTTTTCCATGGGGATGGTCTTGATCCCTGTTTCCTGTACAATGTCACAAACCTTCGTCCATAGTTCATCAGGCACTCTGTCTATCAGATCTAATCCCTAGAATCTATTTGTCACTTCCACTGTATAATGGTAAGGGATTTGATTTAGGTCATAGCTGAATGGTCTAGTGGTTTTCCCTACTTTCTTCAATTTAAGTCTGAATTTGGCAATAAGGAGTTCATGATCTGAGCCACAGTCAGCTCCCGGTCTTGTTTTCGCTGACTGTATAGAGCTTCTCCATCTTTGGCTGCAAAGAACATAATCAATCTGATTTCGGTGTTGACCATCTGGTGATGTCCATGTGTAGAGTCTTCTCTTGTGTTGTTGGAAGAGGATGTTTCCTATGACCGGTGTGTTCTCTTGGCAGAACTCTGTTAGCCTTTGCCCTGCTTCATTCTGTACTCCAAGGCCAAATTTATCGTTACTCCAGGTGTTTCTTGACTTCCTGCTTTTGCATTCCAGTCCCCTATGATGAAAAGGACATCTTTTTTGGGTGTTAGTTCTAAAAGGTCTTGTAGGTCTTCATGGAACCGTTCAACTTCAGCTTCTTCAGCGTTACTGGTTGGGGCATAGACTTGGATTACTGTGATATTGAATGGTTTGCCTTGGAAAGAAACAGACATCATTCTGTCGTATTTGGGATTGCATCCAAGTACTGCATTTCGGACTCTTTTGTTGACTATGATGGCTACTCCGTTTCTTCTGAGGGATTTCTGCCCATAGTAGTAGATATTATGGTCTTCTAGTTAAATTCACCCATTCCAGTCCATCTTAGTTCGCTGATTCCTCGAATGCCGATGTTCACTCTTGCCATCTCTTATTTGACCACTTCCAATTTGCCTTAATTCATAGACCTAACATTCCAGGTTCCTATGCAATATTGCTCTTTACAGCATCGGACCTTGCTTCTATCACCAGTCACATCCACAACTAGGTATTGTTTTTGCTTTGGTTCCTTCCCTTCATTCTTTCTGGAGTTATTTCTCCACTGATGTCCAGTAGCATATTGGACACCTACTGACCTGGGGAGTTCATCTTTCAGTGTCTATCTTTTTGCCTTTTCATACTGTTCATGGGGTTCTCGAAGCAAGAATACTGAAGTGGTTTGCCATTCCCTTCTCCAGTGGACCACATTCTGTCACACCTCTCCACCATGACCCACCCATCTTGGGTGGCCCCACATGGCATGGCTTAGTTTCATTGAATTAGACAAGCTGTGGTCCATGTGATCAGATTGGCTAGCTGTCTGTGATTGTGGTTTCCATCTGTCTGCCCTCTGATGCCCTCTCTCAGTGCCTACCATCTTACTTGGGTTTCTCTTACCTTCGACCTGGGGTCTCTCTTCATGGCTGCTCCAGTGGAGTGCAGCCGCTGCTCCTTACCTTGGACGTGGGTGGGGAAGAATTTATTTTAGGCAGATTTTAAATAAGGATTGATAACACTAATTTCTGTTTAATTCTGTTATCATCAGACTTAATAACTTCAGTTAATGTTCTGTATATGTAACCTACATATGCTCAGGTGGTAAAGAATCCACCTGCAATGCAGGAAACCCCTGTTCAATTCCTGGGTGGGAAAGATCCCCTGCAGAAGGAATAGGCTACCCACTCCAGTATTCTTGGACTTCCCTTGTGGCTCAGATGATAAAGAATCCACCTGCAATGTAGGAGACCTGGGTTTGATACCTCGGTTGGGAAGATCCCCTGGAGGCGGGAAAGGCTACCCCTTCAGTATTCTGGCCTGGAGAATTCCATGGACTGAATAGTCCACAAGGTTGCAGAGTCAGACTTGACTGAACGACTTTCACTTTCTGTATATGTAACCGTCTTACAATAGCTTTCAATCTGCAGATTATCGATTAACCCCTCAAAAAGCCATGTTTCATACCTGTTAGTTAACTGAAACTTAGCTAAATATATTTGCAGCATTTTTAACCATTTCTAGTTGTTTTAAAAAAGACAATGAACTTCTAAACTCAGCCATATTTCCAGTGATTTGCAGTATTCTTCTATGTTACTCTTTCTGCTTTTGGCACTAGAAATTTAAATTGCTTGTGGACATGAGGGAATGAATGTGAAAAAGAAAAAACATTAGACAGAGAGAGTTGTAGTTGAAATGACGCCGCACCTTGGAAGTTGTTCTGTACTATTTGCTCATGGTTGCAAAACAGTTTTCCATTTGAGTTGGGAGTCACCAAGATACCCCCAGTTTTGGTGATTCACTGGGAGGACTCATAGGACTCAGCATATAGTTGTACCCAGGATGGTTACTCATAACAGTGAAAGGAAACAAAGAAACCTCCACAAAGGGAAAAGGCACATGAGGAGCTCTAGGAAACCAGTTGCAAGGTTCCATGAATCCTCCCTCAGTGAAGTCTCGCAGGACAGGCTTAATTCTTCCAGCAACTAGTTGTGACAACATATATGAGATGTTAACCAAAAACTCATTAAAGACTCAACTCTGAGGATTTATATTAGGGAATGGTCACATAAGCACCTCCATTCCCCCAAATTCCAGACTCTGAGAAAGAAAGCACATGGTCAGCCTAGATCATATTGTTGATACAGTTTAGGCACAGTGATACATTCTTAACAGAAAGTGGTGGAGGGACTTCCCTGGTGGTCCAAGGGTTAAGACTCCATGCTGCTTCCATTGCAAGGGGCACTGGTTCACTTCCTGAGAGTGACTTAGCACGAGCACATCAGTTATATTTCACTTTCCTTAGTAGCCTGGTTCCTTTGGCACTGGGCAAGACTTTTTATCATTAAAAATAAATAACTTTTTTCCTGTCTTTCCTTCCCCAGGGAAATCTAATGTAATGGATGCACTTAGTTTTGTAATGGGAGAAAAAATAGCTAATTTAAGAGTAAAAAATATTCAAGAACTCATTCATGGAGCACACATTGGAAAACCTGTTTCTTCTTCTGCAAGTGTGAAAATTGTATATTTGGAAGAAAGTGGAGAAGAGAAGACATTTGCAAGGACTATCCGAGGTATTTTTTTTCTTGGGATAGCAGATATCAGAAGCAAATAATAGAACCTATTTTGATTCTCCACTGGACTTTTCTTTAAGCAGACATATTTATTCAGATTCCCCTACTGTCAGATAGCGGTTTTTCTCCCTGGTTATTAGTTTAAAAATGAAAGAAGGAGTTTACCTCAAAGGTGGTGATATCATAAAAGTTCTTCCTGAGATTCTTTATGTATCTTTATCTAGTTTTCGTAGTGATGAAGTAACTATAAATGCATATTTTTGGTTTGTATAGAAAGTTTTTCCTACCACCAAAAAGCAAATCGCATGAAATATTTGACTTTTTATTTTGTTAGGATTTATTCACAAATCCTTGTATTTCCTGAGTAAATAAGATTCAGAGTTACATATATATATATATTTCTATTTATGCTAGGATTTTACTGGGCTTCTGTAAATAGATGCCTCTTGGTTGTTTTTTAAAAGTCCTAGATGAGGTACCAGCATGGTTGGATGAAAGTTCTCTTCCGGTTGCAGACTTACCATTTGTGGATGGGACTTGGGAGCCTTGTAGGACCTTTTTATTTTATAAGCACCCTAATACTATTAATGAGGGCTCCACTATCATAATCTAATCACCTCCTAAAGGCCTCACCCTCTAACACCATCACTTTTGGGTTTAGGATTTCATCGCATGAATTCAGTGGAGACACAAACACTTAGACCATTAAACGATCCTATTTAAAATAGCAATGCCTCTCTCTCCTACACAGAGACTTCCATACCCCTTTCCTACCTCCATTTTACTCAGCACTTAACACTTTCCTACATGATATTTATTTTACTTACCTATCTCATTTTTGTCTGCCTCCATCACTAGGATATAAGCTTGAGATCAGACTTTTGTCTGTTATGTTCACTACTGTAGAATACTACTTGGCATGTAGTAGACACTCAGCATTTGTTGATTGATTAAATGCGTTTTTTAACATGTATATTACTGCCATAACTGGCCATTTCAATAGTTGTTGATACATATCTGGTATTTATACTTCCCATAACAGCATTTGTTCTTTTATTTTAGGAGGATGCTCAGAATATAGTTTTAATGATAATCCTATGAGTCGTTCTGCTTATATCACAGAGCTGGAAAAGATAGGCATAATAGTCAAAGCACGGAACTGTTTAGTTTTTCAGGTAAGTAGCAATAGTATTTTGTTTTATTCATGATTTTGAAAATGTATCACTATATTTTATATGTTGGTGTGCTTAACTGTTTTTGAAAGGGAACTGTGGAGTCAATTTCAATGAAAAAACCCAAAGAAAGAACCCAGTTTTTTGAGGAAATCAGCACTTCAGGAGAGCTTATAGGAGAATACGAGGAAAAGAAAAGAAAGTTACACAAAGCCGAAGAAGATGCACAATTTAATTTTAATAAGAAAAAAAATGTAGCTGCAGAGCGCAAACATGCAAAATTAGAGAAAGAAGAGGTAAGATGTCATGAGGTAGCCAATTAAGTGTTGCATACAAAACCTGTATTAGAATTGTAAGTATTGGTTTGGGGTTACTAAAGTAATTCTTTTAGTAACTTAAATAAAGCCCATTATTCATCAAAGATAAACTTTTTGGTATATTTTCCAGTTTGGGTTTCTTTCTCCAAAATAGGCAGGACAACTTGAGCTGCAAAGGTGTCTGATTTTCCCAACTAAAATTAAACTTGAAGGATTTATATCTCATATGGCAGAGGGCCTCAGATTTTTGGATCTTATGCTTTTGTACTTTAAAAATTATTGAGGACCCCAAAGAGTTATCTATCAATGTTTATTGTATTTGAAATTAAAACTGAGACATTTAAAAATTATATTTTGATGATTTATTTTTGTAAAAATAACAATAATAAACTCATTGTATGTTAACATAAGTAGCATATTTTTATAAAAAGTAAACTGAGTTTTATAAAACCAAATAATTAGAAGAGTGGTATTGTTTTACCTTGTATAATTTCATGAATATCTGACTTAATAGAAAACTGGTGAATTCTCATATCTGTTTTTGTGTTGAACCTGTGCTAAGACCTAGGAACTTTACCCTCCTTTGGCTCTTACACCATTGGTGCAAATGTCAACACAGTGAAAAAGACAAATGAAATCTGAGTATTATTAGGAAAACAGTTTTGATTTCAGGGGCTCCATGAAAGGGTGTTGGGGAACTCTAGGAGGCCGTGGTCACACTTTGTAAATGCTGTTCTGTGGTACCTCTTGGTGCCCTTCACAGTGCCTGCTGTAGCACCTTGTAAACTGTTGCCTTTAGAGTATTCTTTTATCAAATGCAAAGTAGATTTTGTCATTGTTTTGCATAAAACCTCTTCTGGAGCAATGCTTTCCACTGCACTGAGAATCTAGTCTCCCTTCCCAGCCTGCTGATCTGCCTCTTGTTCACCTCTGAAACTTTAACTTCCTCTACTCTTCAGCCACATTGATCTTTATCATTTATTGAAAATACCACATTCCCTTGTGTCCTAGAGCTTTTGCTGTTTCCTCTGCCTAGATAATTGTGTGCCTGATTTTTACATGGCTAATACTCTCATTGAAGTTTTCATAAAGAAGCCATTTTCTCAGGCAGACATTTGCTGTCCACTTGCCCAATCTAAATTAGCATCCCTTCCCTGGTTCTATTGCATTACCCTATTTTGTTTCTTTTGTAGCGTATTTTGCTGTATGAAATTATTTTGTGTATTATTTATTGCTTATTTATTCTCTGACTCTGCTTCCCTCCTTGCCCCACTAGGATAACTTGGTTGTAATCTAAGAAGAGCAGAGACTGTTTCTACCTTATTCCCTACCATATTTTACAGCACATAGAAGAGGGCTTGGCACACAATAGCCAGTTAATAAATATTTGAAAAAATAAATGAAAGGTAGACGTGTTCCTTATTAGTGATATTTCTCTGCTTCTTCAGATTTTTATGTGTGTGTGTGTTCTTGGTTTTGTCAGTGGAAAGGGATGGTGGTGTAAGTGCAAGTCAAACTATAGTTTTTGTAATACACTAAAACAGCTTATAGCAGAGTAGAATTGCATAACTTTAAACATTATAAGGATAGTTAGAATAGTCCAACTTCATGATTATTTTTAACAACATCCTGGCAGATTGCTGTTTACCTGTTACTTGGAATATTTCATTGATTAAGAGCTTTCTTCATAAGGTAGAACATTCCTTTTTTCTTTACTAATGGTACACTTGGGCTTCCCTGGTGGCTCAGAGGTTAAAGCGTCTGCCTGGACTGCGGGAGACCCGGGTTCAATCGCTGGGTCAGGAAGATCCCCTGGAGAAGGAAATGGCAACCCACTCCATTACTCCTGCCTAGAGAATCCCATGGAGGGAGGAGCCTGGTAGGCTACAGTCCATGGGGTCACAAAGAGTCGGACACGACTGAGCGACTTCACTTTCACTTTCAATGGTACAAATACTCAGGACATTCTCCCATCTCACATATAATTTAGAACTTTAACAATCCTATTTGTTCTATTCATAGAAAAAATTACATTCTATAGAAGAAATTTTACCTGGAATCTTTGAATTGAAAATGGCTAGAAACTTTAAAAGTGATATTACTTCCTTTAGTTTACAAATGGGGAAGCTGGTGTCAGACTTGCTTGCCAAACTTCTGAGGTCAAGACAGAAGTGGGACAGGACTCAGTTAGTGGGTGCCCCAGATAGTTCTTTTGGAAAAGGAAATGGCAACCCACTCCAGTATTCTTGCCTGGAGAATCCCATGGACAGAGGAGCCTGGTGGGCTATAGTCCATGGGGTTGTAAAGAGTTGGACATGACTGAGTGACTAACAAATGGTTCTTACCACCATACCACTGTGTGCATGAATATAAAATCCTTTAATGGTTTATTATAGAAGTATATGCAGAAGCCTTATCCAAATAATGGTACTTTGGGCAAGAATATCATTTGTTAATGACATAAATGAAAATTCATTAGAGATCATTTATTAGTACTCTAGTTGAGTTTATGAAAGGTCAATGTAAAATATACTCCGTCTTAACTGTTGTTGAATTTCACTGTTGTAGGCAGACCGTTACCAGAATCTCCTTGAAGAACTGAAAATTAACAAGATACAACTGCAGCTTTTCCGACTGTATCACAATGAGAAAAAAATTAATTTTTTATACACTGAGTTAGAGCGTGTGAATAAGAATTTGAGTGTCACAAGAGAGTCTCTTTCTCATCATGAAAACATAGTTAAAGCCAAGAAAAAGGAACATGGAATGTTGAGCAGACAACTACAACAAACACAAAAAGAATTAAAGTGAGTTTTCAAAATCATTATTAACAGTTGGATTTTATTTAGATTGATAGAAATATTGTGATGCTTTGAAAATTGATTTTTTAAATAGATTTTTTACTTTGGAATACTTTTAGATATACAAAAAATTATAAAGATAGTATAGAGAGTTCCCATATTCCCCACACTAAATTTCTCTCACTTATAGCAGGCGGAGGAGGGGGCTACAGAGGATGAGATGGTTGGATGGCATCACCAACTCAATGGAAGTGAGTTTGAGCAAACTCCCAGAGGTAGTGAAGGACAGGGAAGTCTGGCGTGCTGCAGTCCATGAGGTTGCAAAGAGTCAGACACGACTTAGCGACTGAACAACAAATAACATTTTACATTATTAGTATGCTACACTTGTCAGAATTAATTAACCCATATTTATTCATTATTATTAACTAAATTCCATACTTGGTTCATTTTTTAATGTTTGACTTAATGTTCTTTTTCTGATCCAGTATACCATATTATATTTAGTCATCATGTCTTCTTAAGGTCCTCTTGGTTGTGACAGTTTCAGACTTAAACCTTGTTATTGGTATCCTTTACAGTTTTAAGAAGCATTGGTGAAGCTTTTTGAGACTGTATCTCAATTAGTATTTCTCTGTTACTTTTCTCATAATTAGACCAGTTTATGGGTTTTGGGGAAGAAGACCACAGAGGTAAAATGCGATCATTATCATAGTACATCAGGAATGTCAGCGTATCATATACAGGGAATTCCCTGGTGGTCTGGTGGTTAGGGCTCTCTGTTCTTGTTGCTGAGGGCCGGGGTTCAAACTCTGGTTGGGGAACTAAAATCCCACAAACCACATGGTGTGGCCAGTAAATAAATAGACTCTACCATAAATTTTAAAAATATATATGTTATATTATTAAATCATCTATCTAATATAGTATCAGCCTGCCATCATTATTGATGGTTTTTGGGGGGCTTTTTGGCTGTGCCACATAGCATGTGGAATCTTAATTCCCTGACCAGGGATTGAACCTGTCCCTCCTGCAGTGGGAGCATGGAGTCTTAACCACTGGACTATAAGGGAAGTCCCACATGATATTCATTTGCTTAATTGTTCAATTCCAGTAATCATGCATGGCAGTACTAGAATTATTAAACCATGTCCTTGTGGGAAGCAAATTTATCAACTAGAGTACAAGGCTTGTGTATAATTATTTTTGCTTTTTATTTTATGGGCTCTGGTCATTTCCAGTATTATTTAGGTTAACACGTTTCCCCTTATCCTCTTCAGTAAGGTGGTTTCATACATTTGTACTACAGTTAGATTCTTCGGTCACTTTCTATATTTTATCTGGGATCCCTTGCCTTCTAAGTGAATTTTTTTTTAAATGTGTACATTAAAGTTTGCTCTTGGAGCTGTAAATTTCTGTAGGTTTTGACAAATGCATGATGTCATGTGTCCATCACTGCAGAATCATACAGAGTAGTTTATCACTGTTTAAAAATTCCCCAGTGCTTCACCTATTTGATTTTGCCTCTTACTTGGCAATCACTGATCTGCTTACAGTCTCTGAAAGTCACTATTTAGCATTTCTTTTTAAATGTATAATTTGATCAGAAGAGCTTCTTGCTTTTATATAAGATTTTCCTTTAAAGCAAAGTTTATTTTTCTTTTTAGATCTCTTGAAGCACTGTTAAATCAGAAGAGGCCTCAATACATTAAAGCTAAAGAAAACACTTCTCACCACCTCAAGAAATTAGATATGGCTAAAAAATCAATAAAGGACAGTGAAAAACAATTTTCTAAACAGGAAGATGACATAAAAGCCTTGGAGACAGAGCTGGCTGATTTAGATGGTGCATGGAGAAGTTTTGAAAAGCAGATTGAGGAAGAAATGTTACATAAAGGACGAGACATTGAACTAGAAGCTGGTCAGGTGAAAAAGTTGGCATGTGGGAAATCATTTGTTTCTACTGTTTCAGCTTCTCCTTTTGATTAGAATTTAAAGGATGACTTCTCTTTCTGATTATTTTAAGAGATTGCCGCAGAATTTAAATTATGGGGATTTTGATTTTTCAGCCTATATGGAGAACCTAAATTTAATTTTTACACTAGGCTATTTTTCCTTTATAAAAGTAGATGACATCGTAACATTTGTGAGTTAACTAAAGTCATAGAAAATACTTCAGCAAGATTACATGGTTCATTTTATGGAATTATATTCATATGTTTTTAAGGTAATTAACATTCATGAGGAAAAAATAATTACCTTAAAAACATAATTATATTCATATGTTCTTAAGGTAATTATTTTTTCCTCATGAATATTTTAAAAACTTAAAAGTCAGATTATATGTGGCTTTGAAGAGACATGATCACTTAATTGACAGGAGGGAAATTGGTTAAGATTGTTTAAAATGTTAAGTGATTAATGAATATCCAATTTAGTATATAAGATATAAGTCAATAATAGATATCCAGAAATTTATAATCCAAAGTTTTCAAACATTCTTTCAACTAAATTTCTATTATTTATTTCTTTCATTAATTTTATGATAACTTTATTTCACAATATATATGCTAAAATAATTGAGACTGTATAGATATAAAAATACATAATTTTCTCTGAACTCCTCTTACTTCTGGACCATTAATGAGTTTTAATGTGCTTTCTCTTACAGAATTTCTTACAGAGACCTTATAGAGTTGGTTTTGAATACCTTGTTGATCTATCTAAACAGTTTAAAATAAGATGTTCATTTTGTGTTCATGCTATCTTAGCTGGAGAAGATGGCTAATTATGATATAATTCAAATAAAACATTTTTGATAAGTTTAATTATCTGCTAGTAAAGAATATCATAGAAAGAATTTCCTCTCACACTTCTTTAAATGAATTATCAATGTTTAAATGCTTTTTATACAGCTGGTTCAATATAAAGAACTTAAGGAACAGGTAAGAAAGAAAGTGGCTATAATGACCCAACAGTTGGAAAAGCTGCAGTGGGAACAGAGGTCTGATGAAGAAAGATGGGCATTTGAAAAGAGGAGACATGGAGAAGTTCAGGTACCTTGGTTTGTGTAATAAATGATTTAGAATTATTTTTCATGAAATTTTATTCCCTTTTTATATTTGTTTTTCAGTATATAAATGGTTTTACATCAGATATAAGGAATTAATTAAATTTTCTGGATTACCTGTTAGACTGCTTAGCACTATTTAGGTCCTGTTTCATAGTCTAAGATATAGACAGTGTAAGGACTTCCCTGGTGGGTCAGTGGTTAAGACTCTGCCTTCCAGTGTAGGGGATGTCGGTTCAATCCCTGGTTGAGGAACTAAGATTCCACATGCCGTGAGGCAACTAAGCCATGCACCAAATTTAAGAGAGAAACCCACGTGCCTCAGTGAAGACTGAGCACAGCCAAATAAGTAAAATAAAAGTGTAAAGAAACTGATAAAAATAACGTATAAAAATAGTGTCTTCCTTCATGTAGTCAGTAAGCATTTTATGCATACTTGTATAATGATAGGCAGAAAACAAAGAGGAACTAAAGAGCTTTTTGACAGAGGTGAAAGAGGAGAATGAAAAAGCTGGCTTAAAACTCAGCATTCATAAAACTAAGATCATAGCATCCAGTCCCATCACTTCATGGCAAATAGAAGGGGAAAAGTGGAAACCGTGGCAGATTTTATTTTCTTGGGCTCCAAAATCACTGCGGATGGTGACTGCAGCCTTGAAATTAAAAGATGCTTACTCCTTGGAAGGAAAGCTATGACAAAGCTAGACAGTGTATTAAAAATCAGAGACATCACTTTACTAGCAAAGGTCCATATAGTCAAAGCTATGGTTTTTCCAGTAGTCACATACAGATGTGAAACTTGGACCATAAAGAAGGCTGAGTTCCAAAGAATTGATGCTTTTGAACTGTGGTGTTGGAGAAGACTCTTGAGAGTCCCTTGGACATCGAGGAGATCAAACCAGCCAATCCTAAAGGAAATCAACCCTAAATATTAATTACAAGGACTGATGCTGAAGCTCCACTACTTTGGCTACCTGATGTGAAGACCTTTCCTATTGGAAAAAACCCTGATGCTGAAAAAGACTGAGGGGAGGAGTAGAAGGGGGCGACAAAACATAAGATGGTCAGATGGCGTCACCGACTCAATGGACAGGAGTTTGAGCAAACTCTGGGAGATAGTGAAGGACAAGGAAGCCTGGTGTGCTGCAGTCTACGGGGTCACAAAGAGTCAGACATGACTTAGCAACTGAACAACAACATAATGATAGGCACAGGCAGATGCTGTTGTCTGTTCTTCCATTGAGGTTAGGAGGAGTATAACTAAAGGGGAAAAAAAACAAATAGTATAAGTGAAAGGTCATTTGGAAATACTAAGGACATAGCCCAAGAGGAGCTTCATAGTCTACATGAGAGGTAACCATCAAGACGGCATTATACTATTCTGCCTTAGAGTAAGAGAGACTTGGCTTCCATCCAGTCTTGTCCTGTCACTGACTGTGTTGATATAGCTAAATCATTTCACTTCTTTGAACTTTGATTTCTTCATTTGTACAATGTCTTTTTTTGGTCTTTTTGTCTGTCTTTTTTGTGGCTGAGTTATATTCCATTGTATATATAATATACCACATCTTTATACATTCATCTATCGATGGACATTTAGGTTGCTTCCTTATCTTGACTATTGTAAATAATACTGCAGTGAACATGGGAGTGCATATCTTTTCTAATTACTTTTTTCTTCACAAAAATATCTAGGATTGGTATTGCTGGGTCACATGATAGTTATATTTTTATTTTGTGAGGAATCTCCATACTGTTTTCCATAGTAGCTGCACCAATTTACGTTCCCACCAGTAGTGCATGAAAGTTTACTCTTCTCCATATCCTTGCCAATACTTGTCGTCTTGATAACAGCCATTCTGACAGGGGTGAGATGATATCTCATTGTGATTTTGACTTGCATTTCTCTGATGATATTGAGCATCTTTTCATGCACCTGCTATCTGTATGTCTTCCTTGGAAAAATGTCTATTCAGATAACCTGCCCATTTTTTAATTACTTCTTGTTTTTATGTTGAGTTGTATGAGTTCTTTGTACATTTTGGATGTTAACCGCTTAGCACATATACTGTTTGCAAACCTCTCCCATTCAGAGCTGCTGCTGCTGCTGCTGCTGCTAAGTCGCTTCAGTCGTGTCCGACTCTGTGCGACCCCACAGACAGCAGCGCACCAGGCTCTGCTGTCCCTGGGATTCTCCAGGCAAGAACACTGAAGTGGGTTGCCATTTCCTTCTCCAGTGTGTGAAAGTGAAAGTGAAGTCGCTCAGTCATGTCCAACTCTTCGAGACCCCATGGACTGCAGCCTACCAGGCTCCTCCGTCCATGGGATTTTCCAGGCAAGAGTACTGGAGTGGGGTGCCATTGCCTTCTCCGACCTCAGCTTAAATCACTATAAGCTTCCCTCTTAGGACTACTTTTGCGCATTCCATAGGTTTTGGATCATTGTATTTTGTCTCTAGGTGTTTTTAAAAAATTTCTTCTTTGATTTCTTCAGTGATCCATTGGTAGTTTAATAATAACTGTTTAGTCTCCACATATTTGTTTTCTGGCAGTTTTTTCCTTCTGTTTGATTTCTAGTCTCGGTTGTGGTCAGAAAACATGCTTGATATGGTTTTAGTTTTCTTAAATTTATTGTGACTTGCTTTGTGGCAACTCCTGGTTCTAGATCACTTAGTAAAGGAGTAAGATTATTTATTGACTATGCCAAAGCCTTTGACTGTGTGGATTACAAAAAACTGGAAAATTCTGAAAGAGATGGAAATACCAGACCACCTGACCTGCCTCTTGAGAAACCTATATGCAGGTCAGGAAGCAACAGTTAGAACTGGACATGGAACAACAGACTGGTTCCAAGTAGGAAAAGGAGTATGTCAAGGCTGTATACACCCTGTTTATTTAACTTCTATGAAGAGTACATCATGAGAAACGCTGGGCTGGAGGAAACACAAGCTGGAATCAAGATTGCCGGGAAAAATGTCAATAACCTCAGATATGCAGATAACACCAGCCTTATGGCAGAAAGTGAAGAAGAATTAAAGAGCCTCTTGATGAAAGTGAAAGAGGAGAGTGAAAAATTTGGCTTAAAGCTCAACATTCAGAAAACTAAGGTCGTGGCATCTGGTCCCATCACTTCATGGCAAATAGATGGGGAAACAGTGGCTGACTTTATTTTTCTGGGCTCCAAAATCACTGCAGATGGTGACTGCAGCCATGAAATTAAAAGATGCTTACTCCTTGGAAGAAAAGTTATGACCAACCTAGACAGCATATTCAAAAGCAAAGACATTACTTTGTCAACAAAAGTCCGTCTAGTCAAGGCTATGGTTTTTCCAGTGGTCATGTATGGATGTGAGAGTTGGAGTATAAAGAAAGCTGAGCACCAAAGAATTGATGCTTTTGAAGTGTGGTGTTGGAGAAGACTTTTGAGAGTCCCTTGGACTGCAAGGAGATCCAACCAGTCCATCCTAAAGGAAATCAGTCCTGGGTGTTCATTGGAAGGACTGATGATAAAGCTGAAACTCCCAATACTTTGGCCACCTGATGCGAAGTGGTCACTCATTTGAAAAGCTGACTCATTTGAAAAGACCCTGAAACTGGGAAAGATTGAGGGCAGGAGGAGAAGGGGACGACAGAGGATGAGATGGTTGGATGGCATCACCGACTCAACGGACATGGGTTTGGGTGAACTCCGGGAGTTGGTGATAGACAGGGAGGCCTGGCGTGCTGCGGTTCATGGGGTCGCAAAGAGTCAGACACAACTGAGCAACTGAACTGAAAACAGATTAATGTTGCTGTAATGCACGGGATGAATTAGACAGGGAAAATGTTAAAGATAAACAAATTAGAGACTACCACAGTCCTTGGACTTAGTGATAAAGTGAATGGAGCAATACTTGTGAAGTCCTCCTTCCACAAGCCTGTAGTTGCCTTTTAGATTCCTATACAGTTACAGTATTGAGCCGCTCTAGTGGAATTACTTGTCTGTTTCTCCCACCAGACCTTAGTCCTTGAGAGCAGAGACTCTGTCTTGTTCATTATAGTATCTGTAGTTTCTAGCACATGGTAGGCTGTGAATAAATATTTACTGAATGAGTTAGTTTGAAAGAGAGAGAGGACTGTATATAAATATTTGAAAATAATCCCCTTGGGGTTTGAAGTTACCAGAGTAAACTTGCTGAAGATAGATACCTAGTAAATGATGGAGTGAGGATTTGAACCTTGATTCCTGAAACCTCAAAACTCTTTACCATACTGCCTTTTCAAAATAAAAATTTGCTCTCCTGAGAATTTTCATATGGTTATCTATATATTTCAAATTTAGAACAATATATGCAATTAAAGGCTTCCCCAGTGGCTCAGCAATAAAGAATCTGCCTGCAGGGCAGGAGCTGCAGGAGAATGCGGGTTTGATCTCTGGGTCGGAAAGATCCCCTGGAAGAGGGCATGGCAGCCCACTTCAGTATTCCTGCCTAGAGAATCCTATGCACAGAGGACCCTGGTTGGCTAAGGTCCATAGGGTCACAAAAGAATTGGACATGACTGAAGTGACAGCATGCACAGACACATGCTATTACAAGTTCTAGGCATCTAGTGAAAAACTGTTTGTTTGGAGTTGCTGTAATTGATTTCAGATTTCATTTCCTATTATAGGAAAATATAAAACAAATAAAGGAACAAATAGAAGATCATAAAAAGCGAATAGAGAAGTTGGAGGAGTATACAAAAACATGCACGTAGGTATAGTAAAAAAAATTGCTTGCAGCTTTCCTGTATCTCTGGGATCTTGTATATTTGTGGTGAATGCTTCCCCTGTATCATAATGTTCTCACTCTCCCATTGTTTTTTTATTTCATGGTAGATAATTAAAAATTATAATTAACCACTTAAGGTTGAGATTTTGAATATATAAATGTTTAACAGTGGTGAAACTTAAAACTCTCCTTTGGTATTGATATTTTATAACAAAAATATGTCATGAAAACTATCAGCACCTAAGTATTCTATCACTAAGAATTTCTTTTTAATTGATATTTACTTACTGTTAAGCTCATGATGATTGCTCTGGTTATAGTGAGTGAGCTATTCTTTTTTCTCAGAATCCAGAAATATGTATCTTTTGACTCAAGAATTATTTAAGTATCTTTTGCTCATGTTTGGTGTTAGGTTTATTATATTGTATTTTTCACCATTTGAAATAGAGGACTATCCCATTCCCCTGCGATGCCAGGCTAGAGTGTATTGCAATTCCTAAATTTTGGTTTTTCTTTTTGCTGTATAATGTATTATTGTTATTGTCATATAGGAATTGCTTGAAAGAAAAAAAAGAGCAAGAGGAAAACTTAGTGAATGAAATAGAAAAAACAAAATCAAGAATGTCTGAAGTTAATGAAGAGTTGAATCTTATTAGAAGTGAATTGCAGAATGCTGGAATTGATACCCATGAAGGAAAACGTCAGCAAAAGAGAGCAGAGATTCTAGAACACCTTAAGAGACTTTACCCAGATTCAGTGGTAATTGAAATAAAAAGGCTAAGCTTTCTTATTTGTGATTAAAAATTTGAAATTATTAGGAAGTATTATTATTTCAGAAACCTATAAATTTTGTGTTTTATTATTTATACTTAAGGCATAATAGTAACTGGGGTAAAATGTGTATAATCCCCAGTAATGTCTATAGGTAAGTAATTATTGGGGAGAAACATTGATATGAACACATTACCCAGAGAGTCCAGATATCCCCAAAGGATATGTGTATATGAAATAGTCTGTTGCCCTGTAGACACATAGCCTTAAACCTCATTTTCTTCATGATTTCAGTTTTTTTTTTAAGTACTTTCTTCAGTGGACATTGTTGGCATACTTTTGAACAGTGAATTTTTATTCTCTAAATCTGACTGTCCATCCAGTATTACTAGCTTATTTCATTGGCCCCAATGCAGCAATATCTAACTTGTTATGTGAGGTATCCACTTCAGAGAATTATTTCTTTTGGTATTGGGGTCTGTCGTCTCACTCTTGTCACTAACACCAGTGTACACTGTGTGCTCCTTGTTTCACGACAGCCTTTTTTTTCAGCATCTGACACTGTTAACCACTTGCACTTTTTGAAACCCTCCTTGATACCACACTCTGTTGGTTTTCCTATTTCTCTGATCACCCATCTTCATTTAGTTTATAGCATCTTTTTTGCCTTTCTGACTCTTTAAGTGTTAGTTACTAGATAATGATAGAAGAATAAGGGTGGGTCACAGAATTCTTCCCCAAATACCAAGGAAAATCACAAAAACTAGTGAAAAACTAGTTCAACAACCAAAAGAGGAAAGGGGCTCATACATCATGCTCTACTAACCTTCAGAAAATAGTAATAGTCCAGGATTTCTTTTTAAAGATTAAAATATAGCATTGCTGATTCTTAATTCTGCACAAGGCAAACTGATAAATTGATTAATTCCTGAGAATTCTCACTTAATATCCCTAATCTAGCAAGAAGGAAACTTTGTTGTTTCCTTCTGAGTAGAAAACTAGCACTCAAATAGAATCAGAGAATATGGACTTCTGCTTCTCTTAGATGGAAGTGAAGGCTCTAGAGCTCTTCATTAAATTGAGAAGCCAGTTCAAAGCCCTCTCCCCCCAAATGGGATCTGTTCTCTTTCCCCCAAGAAGAAAAACCTTAGTATGGGATATTAATTGAAGAAAGAATAAAACTCAGTTATTCAAGTAAAATATGTGCATAGCTTTAGCACAGCTCTCATTTACCTTTGCTTTTCAAGCCCTTGGGCATCCCTGGTAGCTCAGCTGATAAAGAATCTTCCTGCAATGCAGGAGACCCTGATTCAATTCCTGGGTCAGGAAGATCCCCTGGAGGAGGGTACGGTAACCCACTCCAGTTCAAGTCCTTGGGTGATGGGCAATCAGAAAATCTTTAGAATATAGAACAGAAAATACTTGGTCCATCATTTGTTGCTCAGAGGAGATAACCATCTCAGTTTTAGGTGAGAATCAAAAAAAGTTATCCATTACAGAAAGTAAAAGGTTTACACAGAGCTGCCCACATTAAATATAGGAAAGGTGAAGAGAAGCTGTATGGCAGCATAGGTACATATATTAAAAGAAAAAAAAGAATAAAAGGCATTTAGAAGTCAAAGAGCCTTGTGGAAGAAAGTTACAGAACAAAATCCCCCATAAGCTTTTTGTCCTGTAGACAATTTAATAAGAGCTTGAATTCACAAAATCAAGTTCAGATACCAGAATAAAATAAAAAACTGTAGTGCTAAGAAAACAAATCAGGAACAAACATTACTGAACTAATAAATTGCAAATAGCAAGAAATGGTTACATAGCTGAAAAGCAAACTACTGACCTAGAAGTCAGATTTTATTTAATCATAACTGAATTGAGAAGAAAAAACAAGATAATAAATATTAAAGACAATGATGATCTATCATAAAGAAATTGGTTTTTCTGAAGTAGAATCTAGCGAATGAAGAGTCTAAAGACGTAAAATTGAATCTGAAAGACGTCTAGGGAGCATTGATACAGGACGGCTGGCATTCTGATGTTTTCTAGACTTTTTGAACTTCAGTCTGATTCTTGACCCGTCCTCAGATCCTGAAAAACAGTTCTCTGTGGGAAGCCATCTCTGGCTTCTCAGGTCAACCTGGTCCCTGTTACATATTCTCAGAGCGCTCTGTGCTTAGTCACAGTGTCTCTTTTAACTCTTACTTTGTACATGCATATAATTATTGATTATTTATTTTCTTCCCCTACTAACCTGAAAACTCTGTGAGGTTAGAGAGGATCTGTTTTGTTCAGGCATGTTTACCCAGTGTCTGGCTCAGCACCTGCATGCAGTAGATGCCTCACAGATTCTTATTTAATAAGTAACGTCATGAATGAATGCTGTTTCGTTACTAGGTTTGTAAAATATTTTAGTACCTTGGTATGACTGCTGCTGCTGCTGAGTCGCTTCAGTCGTGTCCGACTCTGTGCGACCCCTTAGATGGCAGCCCACCAGGCTCCCCCGTCCCTGGGATTCTCCAGGCAAGAACACTGGAGTGGGTTGCCATGCCCTCCTCTAGGGAATCTTCCCAATCCAGGGATCGAAACGAGGTCTCCCACATTGCAGGCGGATTCTTTACTGTCTGAGCCACCAGAAATTTATTTCCATTTTCCATTTGAGACTGTTAAATTATGATGTTTATAATTTTGTAAAACTAGTTTTGATCTGTGCTGCTTTGTTGCATTAAAAAATGAATTATACGTTTCTCACTAATGTGTTTGTTTTTCTCTCCTTTTTGAAACCTGCTAAGTTTGGAAGACTACTTGACCTGTGTCATCCTATTCATAAGAAATACCAGCTGGCTGTTACTAAACTTTTTGGTCGGTACATGGTTGCCATTGTTGTAGCCTCTGAAAAGGTAGCAAAAGATTGTATTCGATTTCTGAAGGAGGAAAGAGCTGAACCTGAGACGTTCCTTGCACTAGATTACCTTGATGTAAGAAATTTGTAATCCTTAGTATTTAATGGTGATAAAATTCTGTCTTTTAAAGTATGTCTTTATTGCCTGAGACTGTGGTAGTAATTTACAAAGTCATTGATTGGATGCCAGTTAGTCATTCAAATGGCTGGTGTTAATATACTGACAGGCAAAGAATAATATCTGGAGAAGGTGATGGCAACCGACTCCAGTACTCTTGCCTGGAAACTCCCATGGGCAGAGGAGCCTGGTAGGCTGCAGTTGATGGGGTCATGAAGAGTTGGACACGACTGAGCGACTTCACTTTCACTTTTCACTTTCATGCTCTGGAAAAGGAAATGGCAGCCCACTCCAGTGTTCTTGCCTGGAGAATCCCAGGGACTGTAGAGCCTGGTGGGCTGCCATCTATGGGGTCGCACAGAGTCAGACACGACTGAAGCGACTTAGCAGCAGAGGTAGCTGTCTTTCTTGCCTTCATATCATTTCTTCCTAATCTAGTTTTGCCATAATTTACCGTAATGATTTTGAGCACATTGCTCTAGCAGTGCACCACTAGCCAGCAATTTATTTTCTCCTATAGCATAGTATGTTGGAGAAGGATGAAATGTATGTTCTGTCAGTGAAATGCTAACCCAAAGTTTCAGTTGTAAGTGTGTGGTCCAGTAAATATGTGTCAGCTATTGGTGGAGCAAGCTAAATTTTGAGCTTTGAGGTATGTATTGAAAGGTCTTAAGAGTATCTAAAATTTACATAATATTTATATCTGCACACATATTTTGGTTATAGGGTTTTTGTTTATGAAAATGAAATTATACTTTCTGGTTTTCAGTAACACATTGCAAATACCTTTTGATCTCTTTATCAAACCAACTTAAGTCATGTCAAAGGGGATCTACAAGCTTTCCTGATATTAAGCCTAAAATGGTTTTCTGAGTTCCATATTACTATGCCACTCTTTAGAAAGTATATAAATAGGTATTTCCTCCCACTAGATTTTATGATTTTGAGAGCAGGAAGGGTTTCTCAGTCATTGCTTAATCCCAACTAGTTAGTGATAAAATTTAATCTGGAAATTATATCTTCTGGCATTTGATGAAATGTATTTTTAAAAAATATTAAATGAAGCCAGGGGTATTGTTCATCAGATTCTCATCTAACTTTTATTGTGTATAAGTGCATACTACTAACCACTTACTGTCATGTTTATATATGTTCTTTGAAAAAGAATGTACTGAGTATTTGGTTTATATTTTAATATACCTAATATATCAAGTATTTTTTAAACCTTTTAGATCAAACCAATCAATGAAAGATTAAGGGAGATTAAAGGCTGTAAAATGATGATTGATGTCATAAAGACTCAGTTTCCTCAGCTGAAGAAAGTAATTCAGTTTGTGTGTGGAAATGGCCTTGTCTGTGAGACTCTGGAAGAAGCAAGGCATATTGCCTTCGCTGGACCTGAAAGACGGAAAGTAAGAGATTTAAATTGCAGTTTTGGATAATTTAAAGCAGTATTTGTAAGACTAACATGTTACGTATACAAATATTTATATATGCTTTCATATGTTTTCCTATGTGAGGAAGACTAACAGAACCTAAGATGTTCATGGCTGCAGTAGTTTTTGTAATGTTAAGTATTCAAAAATTAATTTCTCTAATATTTCCCCAAATCAGAAATCATATTTTGGAAGTTAGATTTATTGTAGTGATATCCTAGAGCTGTTAATTTTTTAACTATATATACAATGGATCTCATATTTTCCCTGTATTTACATATATAATACATACATTTCTGAATACCAGGAAAGAATTTAGGTGCTTAGTTTACATTCTCAGTTATTCTATAGTTTAATGAAGATACTAACTGTTCTTTTATATATTCAAGGTTTTAACACATTTGAAGTTATATAGAAATAGCACAATTGAAATGAGGTTACTAAATATTAGTCTCTCAAATAATTTAGGTTTTAAAAATATTATTTCCTCTCAATTGAAATAGAATTTGTATTTAATTAAACAGTGTAAAATTATTCTAATTATCTGATATAGTCTTTTTTAAAAAACTACTTTGTGATAACATAGTACCTAAGGGCATTAACTATGGAGTAAGACCAGTTTCCTGATAGCTGGTAAAGAACCTGATAGCTGGTGAAGATACCCTGACAGTTGGTAAAGAATCTGCCTGCAATGCAGGAGACCCCAGTCAATTCCTGGGTCGGGAAGATCCACTGGAGAAGGGCTAGGTTACTCACTCCAGTATTCTTAGGCTTCCTTTTTGGCTCAGCTGGTGAAGAATTGACCTGCAATGCAGGAGACCTGGGTTTGATCCCTGGGCTGGGAAGATTCCTGGGTCAGGAAGATCCCCTGGAGAAGGAAAAGGCTACCCACTCCAGTATTCTGGCCTAGAGAATTCCATGGACTGTATAGTCCAAGGGGTTGCAAAGTGTCGGACATGACTGAGCTACTTGCAAAAAAAAAAGACCAGTGATACTATTTAGTAATTAATTATGTAAATTTAGGCAAGTTTCTAAACCTTTTAGTTTGTTCATCTAAAGTGGCAGAAATAATAGTACTTATTTCATAGTTATAGGATTAAATAAGTAATAACATGCAAAATGCTTTTATAGTGCCCAGGAAATAGCTCTCAAAAAAGTGATAGTCAATTTGTATTTACTAGTCAGTTTACACATTTGATGTGAAATGTCCAGAATTGCAAATTCACACATAGCAGGCTATACTTATAAAAGAGAGGAATTTCCTGTATTAAATGTATTGACTTGTCTTATGTGATTAACTTCTCATACACTTTAGTAGTTGTAGCTATAATAATCTTAATGTGATCTCTGTCATTGATTTCTCCATATTAAATTTAAGCAGGTGTAATAAGTGAGCTACTAAGATATCTTCCTTATTTGCTACCTCATTAACTATGCTGAAGTTGATTTTTGTATATTTGTAAAATTGATTTTTGAAGATTTGTGTGATGAATTTAAAGAAGTCACATGAAGATAAGACTGTGTTTAACTTTTCCTTCGTTCACCATATATTGATGGTTTATATCTTGTTTATAGTAATATGCCTTACCCCTTTAGGCTATATTTTGTTCTTTTTGTTACTTCAAAATTTTAATCAGCGTTATATATCATATTTTTATTTTGAAGTATGTTCCAGGGACTCTTCTTCCCATTATTATTATTCCACTTGAAGAATATTTTCTATGTTTTAGGATGCAAAAGACGTTTGGATAGATGTCATATTTTCACAGAAATCATCTGAGGTTTTTAATTTGTGCTTTTGGTTTTCCATGGACTTGATGTCTTTCCATTGTCTTGATAATGTGGTTTAAAATTTTCTTTGTTCAAACATTGCAAGTTACATCACAAAATTATATTTTTGTAAGTTTATAAACTACATACAGTATATGTAAACTATATAATAATGTAAATTACAGTGATTTTGCTAGCTGTAGTTTAGTCATTAAGATATTTATAACTCAGTCTTAAAATAGTTTAAAAATTTATGTAACAAAATTTTAAAATCTAGAGTCTCTTTCAGTACATGTGATTATTTCATCCATTTCCCTTAAGCAAAGAAACAACAATTATTTTGCTTCCTTTTCCCATAGACTGGATGGTTATTTCTCTAAATCATATGTAGAAATATCTGTTTATGCTTTGGGCTTCCCTAATAGCTCAGTTGGTAAAGAATCTGCCTGCAATGCAGGAGACCCCAGTTTGATTCCTGGGTTGGGAAGATCCACTGGAGAAGGGATAGGCTACCCACTCCAGTATTCTTGGACTTCCCTTGTGGCTCAGCTGGTAAAGAATCCACCTGCAGTGCGGGAGACCTGGGTTCAGTCCTGAGTCAGGAAAAACCCCTGGAGAAGGGAAAGGCTACCCACTCCAGGATTCTGGCCTAGAGAATACAGTCCATGGGGTCGCAAAGAGTCAGACACAACTGAGCGACTTTCACTTTCATTTATGTTTTACCCTTCTAATATGATGTAGCAAAAAAACAGACCCAGAAAAATGTTATTAACTACCTGGTAATCTGTGAAAACATCGTTTTTCCAAAAATTAAATATATTAAACTAGAGAGAATAAAAATGCAGGGTACAGTAGGTTGAAAAAACTGGGTATCATCTAGAATAAAATATAGTTGAATCTACACTTCATACCTTATATCAGTATATTCATGGATTAGAAATGTAAATGTTAAAAAATAAAACTGTAAAGGTATCAAGAGAAACTATGGGAAATTTTTTCTTAATCTCAGAGATAGTAAGGCCTTTCCAATATGACCAAAAATTAAAAAAGCCAACCCCAAGGCTAAAAAAAATGGGTGAAAAAGTTAGTCACTCAGTCATATCCAACTCTTTGTGACCCCATGGACTATAGCCTGCCAGGCTTCTGTGGTTTTTAGCCATTATTAATGGCTATGCATAAATTTACATAAACATTTCTGCATAGAAAAGACCATTATAAGCAAAATCAAAAGACATGGCAAACCAGAGAAAATATTTTCTACTCATAAAAAAGAAAATTTGCTACAAATCAATCAGGTAAAGAACAGAAATAAAGTTGAAAAATAGACAAGGGAGAGGAGCAAACTTAGGTTCATAAAAGGAAATATAATTGCTGTTAAATATGAAAACTCACCCTCACTTAAAATATGGGAAATTCCCATTAAAACTATACCAAAATACTGTTTTCACTTATCAAATTGATCAACATCAAAAAGTTTAATAACACTTTATGGGGAAAGAGACCCTTGGGTTCACTGCTCTGGGCATGTAAATTTGTGCCAACTCTTTGAAGGGCAAGTCTAGCAGTTGTACTTCTTCAGAACTTTACATACACATAAAATCATATGTGTATGAAATGATATATATATACAAGATTTAGTTATTGAACCATTGTGTGTAGCAAGAAATTTGGAAACAATTTGCCCAAGACTGTTCAGTAAGTTATAATGCATTTATAAAATGGGACACTATATAACCTTAAATAGAGGGAATGAAGCTCTTTATGTACAACTGTCAGATAATCTCCAAGATTTCAGTTCAGTTGCTCAGTTGTGTCTGACTCTTTGTGACCTCATGGACTGCGGCACGCCAGGCCTCCCTGTCCATCACCACCTCCTGGAGTTTACTCAAACTCATGTCCATTGAGTCGGTGGTGCCATCCAACCATCTCATCCTCTGTTGTCCCCTTCTCCTCCTGCCTTCAATCTTTCCCAGCATCAGGGTCTTTTCAGATGAGTCAGTTCTTCGCATCAGGTGGCCAAAGTATTAGAGCTTCATCATCAGTCCTTTCAATGAATATTCAGGACTGATTTCCTTTAGGATGGACTGGTGCAATCTCCTTGCTGTCTAAGAGACTCTAAAGAGTGTTCTCCAACACCACAGTTAAAAAGCGTCAATTCTTCAGTGATCATTTTTCTTTATAGTCCAACTCTTAAATCTATACATGACTACTCCAAGATATAGTCAGTTTTTTAAAAAGTAGTAAGTAGACTAGTGTTTATTATGTTACCATTTGTGTAAAACATGAGGAAAGGAGATGTGTATTTGTTTATGCAAAAATATTTCTGGAAGAATACATAAGAAATTGACAGCATTGATCATCTCTGGGGAGGGTAACTGGGTCATAGGGGCTAGCAATACCAGGGAAATTTTTTACTCTGTGCCCTGTATCTTTTGGAGTTTGAACTATGTGAATATCTTACCCATTCAAAAATAAAAGGGAAATGTTAAAGTATATTATTTTCCATACCTGTGAAAGACAGCTTAAAAATATGTATAACCTGTATACCACAAAAGTTACAGAGGATCTGCTTCAGCAGCTTATAACACTGAAACACAATTTCTTGAAACAGTTGAATTTGTTCAGTGGAATGATCGGGTATACCTCAGAATGAATTTTTAATGCCAAAGAAATCCTCCTTTTCCTAAGCCAGGCTCTCTAGAACTTTTATTTAATGCTACTAATATTTAAAAATTCCCCCAACTGCTTATTTTATATGATATCCCCAAGGTATTTTTGGGGGAATGCAAGCCCCCAAATATGCATAGGAGGACTGCACTGAGCAACGATTGTAAACTGTAATTTTTAGGCTAGAAATAGAAATTGTAGTCCTTCCAGAATAGCTTTGACTGTCAATCAAATGAAACAGGTTATTTGATACTAAATTTACTTTTTAAAGAAATAAATTATTTTAATAAACATAGAAACTATTTTAAAAAGCCCTATAATTCTATGAATTGCTGCCTATTTCATTTTTAGAATTAAAGGAGGTCTATAACATGGTGATTATTAAGAACATGGACATAGATGTTTGATCAACTTTTGATTTAGGGATTTTAGTCCCTGTCTTAAAGAGATGGGAACACCAGACCTCCTTACCTGTCTCCTGAAAAACCTGTATGCATGTCAAGAAGCAACAGTTAAAACCTTACGTGGAACAATTGACTGGTTCAGTTGTGGGAAAGGAGTATGTCAAGGTTGTATATTGTCACTCTGTTTATTTAGCTTTGTGCAGAGTACATCATGTGAGATGCCAGGCTGGATGCATCATAAGCTGGAATCAAGATTGCCAGAAGAAATATCAACCTCAGATTTGCAGATGATACCACTCTGATAGCAGAAAGTGAAGAGGAACTGAAGAGCCTCTTGATGAAAGTGAAAGAGAGTGAAAAAGCTGGCTTAAAACTCAGCATTCAAAAAATGGAGATCATGGCATCAGTCCCATCACTTCATGGCAAATAGAAGGGAAAAAGTAGAAGCAGTGACAGATTCTATTTTCCTGAGCTTCAAAATCACTGTGGACAGTGACTGCAGTTGTGAATTAAAAGAGCCTTGCTCCTTGGAAGGAAAGCTATGACAAACCTAGACAGCATGTTAAAAAGCAGAGACTTCACTTGGCTGACAAAGGTCCATATAGTCTGGATTTGAGTGAAAGTGAAAGTTTCTCAGTCGTATCCAACTCTTTGCAACCCCATGGAATAGTCCATGGAATTCTCTAGGCCAGAATACTGGAGTGGGTAGCCTTTCCCTTCTCCAGGGAAACTTCCCAATGCAGGGATCAAACCCAGGTCTCCCACACTGCAGGCAGATTCTATACCAGCTGAGCCACCAGGTACGCTCAAGAATACTGGAGTGGGTAGCCTATCCCTTCTCTGGGGGATCTTCCTGACCCAGGAATCGAACTTGGGTCTCCTGCATTGTAGATGGATTCTTTACCAGCTGAGCTACCAAGGCATGGATGTGAAGAGTTGGACCATAAAGAAGACTGAGCACCGAAGAATTGATGCTTTCTAATTGTGCTCTAGAAGACTTTTGAGAGTCCCTTGGACATCAAGGAGATCAAACCAGTCAATCCTAAAGGAAATGGACCCTGAATATTCATTGGAAAGACTGATGCTGAAGTTGAAGCTCCAGTACTTGGGCTACATGATGTGAAGAGTTGACTCATTGGAGAAGACCCTGATCCTGGGAAAGATTGAAGGCAAAAGAAGAGGGCAGCAGAGGATGAGATGGTTAGATAGCATCACTGACTCTTTGGACATGAATTTGTGCAAACTCCTAGTGAAGGACAGAAAAGCACAGTGAAGGACAGAAAACCTGGTGTTCTGCAGTCCATGGGGTGGCAAAGAATTGGACATGACTTAGCAACTAAACAACAATAACAGATGGCTTTAGGCAAGCTTCTTAATATCTGTAAGCCCCAGTCTATAAGATGGAAATCATATTTACTCATGGGGTGCAAACATAGAATTGAATAGCATATATGCACTATGTCAAGCATAGTATGATAAATAGTTACAGTAATGACAGCAGCAGCCAACGAAGTAATAAAGAGAATCTCAGAAAATTGTGAGTACCCTCTGCTCTAAGAGGGGAAGTTGACTTGGCCAAGTGTGATGCCTGGAGAGAGCTGGCATAGAATAGCATATGTGTTATGACAGATTCTTAATTCAAAGTTCTTGATACACTTCTCTCTCTTCTTGCCAAGCCAGCCCACAAATTTTTGTGTGTGTGTCACATTTGACTTTTACACATTCAAAAAACGAGTTAATAAATGTTCAGTTTGGAAAATAGAGCTCAAAAATGAAAATTGGGACTTCCCTGGTGGTCCAGTGGTTAAGACTCCGCACTTCCAGTGCAGGGGACATGGGTTCAACCCCTGGTGGGGAAATGAGATCCCACATGCCATGTGGTGGACCACCCCCCCCAAAATAATGGAATGTGAAAACCATCCCTAACATGTTCTATAGAGTTGCCAGATCAAATATTTGGACATAAATTTAAAAGTTATTTGTTGTTTATCGGAAGTTCAGATTTAACTGGGCATCCTGTATTCCTCTTTGCTAAGTCTGGCAACCATACTCTTGAAAGATCTAGTGAGTGTTGTGGTATATGTGCCAGATATTTGATAGTCAGCTATATTACTCTTAGCCTTTGTAGGTATTGATATATGCATAATTGGGTCTTTACCATGAGATCAAGTATGTATTTACTACATTTTTTAATGATACCACTTCTATATTTTAATTTTAATCTAGAATTAATTTTAATATGTATTATTAGATGTAGATATTAGCTTTTCCCCCCAAATGGGTGATTATCTATCCCAATATATTTAATAATTTTTATTTTTCTTTTTGATTGAATTAATTGACTTCTCATAGTCTAAATTATTTATACTTTCTTTTTTCATCTAGTTTAATTTGTTATCTCTTATTTGTAGCTGGGGTGGAAAAGGTCAGTTTTCATTTCAGTCCCAAAGAAAGGCAATGCCAAAGAATGCCCAAACTACCACACAATTGCATTCATCTCACACGCTAGCAAAGTAATGCTCAAAATTCTCCAAGCCAGGCTTCAGCAATATGTGAACCGTGAACTTCCAGATGTTCAAGCTGGTTTTAGAAAAGGCAGAGGAACCAGAGATCAAGTTGCCAACATCCACTGGATCATCGAGAAAGCAAGAGAGTTCCAGAAAAACATCTATTTCTGCTTTATTGACTATGCCAACGCCTTTGACTGTGTGAATCACAATAAACTGTGGAAAATTCTGAAAGAGATGGGAATATCAGACCACCTGACCTGCCTCTCAAGAAACCTATATGCAGGTCAAGAAGCAACAGTTAGAACTGGACATGGAACAACAGACTGGTTCCAAATAGGAAAAGGAGTATGTCAAGGTTGTATATTGTCACCCTGCTTATTTGACTTCTGTGCAGAGTACATCATGAGAAACACTGGGCTGGAAGAAGCACAAGCTAGAATCAAGATTGCCGGGAGAAATACCAATAACCTCAGATATGCAGAAGGAAAGTTATGACCAACCTAGATAGCATTTTCAAAAGCAGAGACATTACTTTGCCAACAAAGGTTAGTCTAGTCAAGGCTATGGTTTTTCCTGTGGTCATGTATGGATGTGAGAGTTGGACTGTGAAGAAGGCTGAGCGCCGAAGAGTTGATGCTTTTGAAGTGTGGTGTTGGAGAAGACTCTTGAGAGTCCCTTGGACTGCAAGGAGATCCAACCAGTCCATTCTGAAGGAGATCAGCCCTGGGATTTCTTTGGAAGGAATGATGCTAAAGCTGAAACTCCAGTACTTTGGCCACGTCATGTGAAGAGTTGACTCACTGGAAAAGACTCTGATGCTGGGAGGGATTGGGGGCAAGAGGAGAAAGGGACAACAGAGGATGAGATGGCTGGATGGCATCACTGACTCGATGGATGTGAGTCTGGGTGAACTCCAGGAGTTGATGATGGACAGGGAGGCCTGGCATGCTGCGATTCATGGGGTCGCAAAGAGTCGGACGCGACTGAGCGACTGATCTGATCTGATCTGAATGACAGAAAGTGAAGAGGAACTAAAAAGCCTCTTGATGAAAGTGAAAGAGGAGAGTGAAAAAGTTGGCTTAAAGCTCAACATTCAGAAAATGAAGATCATGGCATCCGGTCCCATCATCACTTCATGGGAAATAGATGGGGAAACAGTGGAAACAGTGTCAGACTTTATTTTTGGGGGCTCCAAAATCACTGCAGATGGTGACTGCAGCCATGAAATTAAAGGCGCTTACTCCTTGGACGGAAAGTTATGACCAACCTAGACAGCATATTGAAAAGCAGAGACATTACTTTGCCAACAAAGGTCCGTCTAGTCAAGGCTATGGTTTTTCCAGTGGTCATGTATGGATGTGAGAGTTGGACTGTGAAGAAAGCTGAGCGCTGAAGAATTGATGCTTTTGAAGTGTGGTGTTGGAGAAGACTCTTGAGAGTCCCTTGGACTGCAAGGAGATCCAACCAGTCCATTCTGAAGGAGATCAGCCCTGGGATTTCTTTGGAAGGACTGATCCTAAAGCTGAAACTCCAGTACTTTGGCCACCTCATGTGAAGAGTTGACTCATTGGAAAGGACTCTGATGCTGGGAGGGATTGGGGGCAGGAGGAGAAGGGGATGACAGAGGATGAGATGGCTGGATGGCATCACTGACTCGATGGACGTGAGTCTGAGTGAACTCTGGGAGTTCGTGATGGACAGGGAAGCCTGGCGTGCTGCGATTCATGGGATCGCAAAGAGTCGGACATGACTGAGCGACTAAACTAACTAACTATTTGTAGTTGTCTTATTGTATATTTATATTTAGTACAATAATCTTTATTTTAATCTATAAAAGAATTTCTTTTAGGAAATAGTCAAGATATACATTATCAATAGGTAAAATGTTAGCCCACAGTGTAAAATTATCATGTATAAAACTAAACTTTTGTTCTTTCTAAATCTTGATCTCAATTCTTAGTACCACTCTTCTAACCAAATGAAATTCTGGTTTTTACTCATGAATCTCCTTATAACCTCTGCAGTTCCCATACTTTTATAATTACACCACCTAGATATATCTCAAAATCCTTTTCCTTTTCTTTACCCTAGATATTGGCTGATTTCATACCATCACCTCTGGCTTCGGGTGGACCAGTCAATCCATTTTCCATATGGTTGCTAGAGTGGTCTGTTTAAAGTTCACATCTCACCATCTGTCTCGTTTGCTGTCAGACAGTGCTAATCTCCAACCCCTCCACACACCCCGTCAGTCCTCAGCTGTGTTTGATCCACATTCTTCCTGTGATGACATACAAAGAGCTCTGTGATCTGCCCTGTCTAGCAGCCTCACTCTTTCCTTTCTTTCCTGAAGTACAGACACAGTAGCTAGAGCTCTAGGAGTCATCTTGGACTACAGAATGACGTTGAAGGTTGTCAAATAAGAGACACTTGACACATCACTAGTGACATACAGTGTGGATGCAAAAGTAAACTTTATTGAGAACAGCTGAAAGGCAGAGGAGCAGTGGAGCCTATGTAGTTCGTCAGCTTTCATTCTGTATAGGTGTACTTTGCTAGGCAAAAATGGCATGAGCTAAAAGTGTTCCAAGAGAGGGAAGCTTTTATGGATAGGTCAGAGGAGTAAGGTGATCATGTAGCAGTGGGCTTCCTAGTCAGGGAGACTTCTTTCTGGACCAGACACCACCTACAGGAGCTCAGTTTCCATGCCATTGCTGTTGCTGTCTCGTAGAGATCTAGTGTCTTTCCTGAGTTCAGACCTGATGAGAAAATTCGTTGCCAGGCTAACAGTTGGGAGGGAAGGGAGCCCCCACTGCCTTCCAGAACATAAAAGGCCTGTCTCCTCTGAGGGGTAATCCAAGAAAAATACTAAGGGTGGTAGAGTGGCATGAGAGGAGTGTGGGTTAACTGCAGCCAGCATATGCACACTGGAATGTTTACCTCTGTAATGGCAAAAGAGAGAGGAGCTAAGTTTTCTGTTAAATATAATTAATCTAATTCTAACTCATACTTTTGATAAGACACAGTGAAAGCCTTCACCGCCTCTGGAAGCCTGTGAACCTTCCAGGCTGGGTTGGAACACCCCAGTTTTATGCTTCCAGATTACTGTGTTTCTCTTGTCTCATACTTTCCATTGTAATGATATGTTTATATGTGTCTTTTCCTTACTAGTCTGACTCATAAGTGTGAGTGCCATATTGGACTCTTTTGGTCACTCCAGTCCCCAGTACAGAATGTCTCAAACACAGCAGGCACACAGAGTGTCTGAATCTAGGAATGAATGAGGCTCCTGTTGGCTTTTTTAAAAATTAGCTTATGTTAGGTGGCTTTAGTCCTCCACAGGCTGTCTCCTCCGCTTTGACTAATTAATTAGAAACATTTTAAAAACACTGAGAATTGCTTTCATTTGTTCCATAAAGCAAGACTATAAATTTCAAGCTGTTTTATACATTTGACTCAGTTAAAATTTGGGGTCCAATTTCATATTCATTTTAGAGTACATGGTATATTTGATATTCTAAAGTAACTAAGGCTCTTTTCAAAGAATGTCTTTGACATGTGATGTCAGAGTCTTTAAAATACAGTATTACATAATGTAAAGTATGAGATATTAAATACAAATACTCTTGGGTTTTTTTCTCCTCAATACTGAATATGTTTGGAACTAACATATAATTTTATTTTGAACTTTTTATATTGCTACTCATTTGTGCCTGAAATACAAAACAGAGTTTTGTACTTGAGTTTGTTGGCTGGTGTCCCTCATGAGCTAGTTGTCTTATAATAGAGTTCAGTAAATAGTTTTTTTTAACTACATATTCTTAGCTGTATAAGTTGGGTTATGTTATATTCTGTTTTTATCTTCTTCATGTACATTTCTCCAAGGTAAAATATTTTTAATTTTACAGACAGTAGCTCTTGATGGAACATTATTTTTAAAATCTGGAGTGATCTCTGGAGGGTCAAGTGACTTAAAATCCAAGGCTAGATGCTGGGATGAGAAAGAGTTAAAGAATTTAAGAGACAGGAGAACCCAACTAATCCAAGAATTAAAGGTAAATCCATGTTGTAAAAATTGTAGAATACTAAGTAGAGTAATTGTGTTTTTAATGTGTTTTTAAGCAAATTTCTTAGGTAATGAAAGTACCATGCCTTTAGTTTAAAGAAGTCAAATTCTGCAGAATGGAGTAAAGTAAAAAATAAAAATCTTTCCCTTGCCCATCCTTACATCTCAGTGGTATTTCTTAAACATACTTTGATACATATACTCCAGAAATTTTCTCGGTATATGCAAGTCTATGTATTAATTTTCCTGATTTGTTTTATAATAGACTTTTGCTATTGATTGTGTTTGCAACAGGCTTTTTACTTAGTATCACAACATGGACAATGTTTTCATTTAGCATATAGAGAGCTACTTTGTTTTTTGATGAGTCCTTCCTGCTACTTTATTATATAGATTTTAACCAGTGTTACTTTGGTTTTTGTTATTACAAATGAGGCAGCATTCAAATTCCTTTGGAAAGAGAAAGTAACACAGTGCCTGAGAGTATAAATCCTATGGCCACACTGCCTGAGTTTGATTCCTGACTCTCCCACTTACCAGCAGTATGATCTTGTGCAAGTTCCCTATCCCCTTCATACCTTGAACCTTTTAGAGTTACTTTAAAGATTAAATCAGCTATTCAAGATAAAATGCTAATGCCTGACAAAAGTGTAAGCACTATATAAATATTTGTTGTTAGTATACCTTTACTTATATCTCTAAGACGATTTCCTACATGTGGGATTTCTGGGTCTGAGGATGTGTGCGTTTAAAAAGTTGATAGATGCTGCTAAATTCCCATTGAAAGAAAACCTGTAGTAGAGAGTGTATGTCCCTAGATTGCAGCACTAGATACTGGCAAATATTTTAATCTTTGCCAACCTGGTAAAGAAAAACATATAATCTAATTGTTTGAATATGCATTTCTTATAACTGAGGTTGAGCGTTTACTAATATATTTATCATTTGTTTATTTACTCATTAATTTTTCTTCTGTGAACTTATTAGGCTATTTGTCCTATTAGCTACTTTAAGAATTATTTGTATAATAAGCAAATTACTTCTTAGCATGTTTGTTGTAAATATACTTTCTATTCAGCTTTTTTTGTTGGCTATATTGAAGTATAATTTATATATAGAACAGTCACCAATTTTAAGTGTACAGTTCGGTAAGTTTTGACAAGTGTATGTATTCACCACCAAAATCCTGATATACAACATTTCCATACCCACCCCCACACAATTCCTTTGGGCTCATTTGTAGTCAGTCCCTTCCCCTGGACTCCGTAGAAACTCTGGACCTGGCAGCTCAGTCTACTTTCTATCATTGTAGCTTTTTCTCACTTAGAATTTCATATAAATGGAATAATCATAAAATAGTAGTCTTCTGTTTTATGCTTTCTTCATTTAACCTAATGCTTTTGAAATTCATGTTGTGTGTATCAAAAGTTATTCCGTTTTACAATTCAGTAACTGACATTTAACTTTGTTTTGTCACACATGTATTTTTAATCTTTATGTAACCAAATTTATTAATCTTTTATAACTTCTGGATTTCAGTGTCATGCTCAGAAACACATTTTTCTTTCTGAAAATGACAAAAGAAATTCAATAATGCTTCCACCCAAAGTATCATTTATTTGAATATTATAATCCCACGCACAAATTTACTTGAAATGTAAACTTTAAGAGATACTAAATCAGGATAATGCTTTTTGATTATTTATTTTTCCTATTTAGCTTTCTTCTTTTGTTTATACAAATGATTGATTTTTGATTCAAGGAGGTGTTCTGGCAAAGTTACTCGGCTAATTTTAATCTTTTTCTATAAACATGATACCACAAACTATGCTTTGATCTAAGGTATACAAAAATTCAACTTTTAAAGATTTTACAAATTTAAGCCTAGGCACAGGGGAAGTTTCAGGAAGGTGGCAGCTTGAATGAATGTGGTTTCCTGTCCGTGTTTATACTAGGTTACCACCTGTGTGTCTCTCACCTGACCCTAGTGGGGAGTTGGGTGTGAATGAGATCTTGGGTTCTGGGAAAGGCCACTAGGAAAAGCTGAGGTAGGGCTTCTCTTTTGATCTTTGAAGAGAGCTGGGAGAAGAATCAGGCATAGGGGAATACTGAAAGAAAGGAAAGCAAGCTCAGTTGCGTCCGACTCTTTGCCACCCCATGGACTGTAACCTACCAGGCTACTCCATCCATGGCATTTTCCAGGCAAGAATAATAGAGTGGATTGCCATTTCCTTCTCCAGGGGATCTTCCCAACCCAGGGATCGAACCCGGGTTCTATCTGCATTTCAGGCAGACACTTTACCATCTGGAGCTACCAGGGAAGCCAGGGGAGTCCTGGAGGAAGGTTAAATATTTGTCCCATGTAAATATGCTTAGTCTTGACCCCCATAAGCTAAATATTAGTAGATTATGGCCCCCCCATTCCTGAGTTTGTGGGAGAAGGAAATGGCAACCCACTCCAGTGTTCTTGCCTGGAGAATCCCAGGGACAGCGGAGCCTGGTGGGCTGCCGTCTGTGGGGTTGCACAGAGTCGCACACGACCGAAGCGACTTAGCAGCAGCAGTAGCAGGGAGACCAGAGAGACATCTTTTCCTCCATCTCTGAGTGGGGCACTGGCAATTTTCTGTTGCAGTTGCTGGCCTTTGGGTGTAGAGAATATCTGTGGGGCATCTGCCACTAGGGGTGCTTCAACACGCATACCTGAACCTCAAATAGGCAAAAAAACGCATAAATGCATTTAAGGTATTCCAGGAGCCATCAACACTTGAACAAAAAACTAGAAGCATTAAAGAGATACGGAGTCTTCCCTGGTAGCTCAGACGGTAAAGAATCTGCCTGCAGTGTGGGAGGTCTGGGTTCGATCCCTGGGTAGGGAAGATTCCCTGGAGAAGGGAATGGTAACCCACTCCCATATTCTTGCCTGGAGAATCCCATGGACAGAGGAGCCTGGTGGCTACAGTCCATGGGGTCGCCAAGAGTCGGACACAACTGAGCGACTAACAGACTCAAGGAGATACAGTGTGATGTTGGCCCTCTCTGTAATGCCACGCACAAGAATATTTTCCCAGGAAAAGAAGTATGTGTTTCTAAACTATAGAATGCAATAGATGGATTGAAGGATAGGATCGTCATTGTTGGGATCCACATTAATAACCTGGAAGACAAGTGAAATAGTATCTCAGTGATGGGGAAGAATTGCAAAGATAAGAAAATAGTGAAGAAAAAAAAAGAAACGAGAAAAATAGAAACTTAGGTATTCAGGAGTCTTGGTAGGAGAAAAATAAAATTTCCAGAAATTGGAAAAGGAGCACAGAGAAGTAATTTTTTAAAAAAGAAAATGTCTCTTAAACTGAGGATCCACCTTAATTTACCAATTGAAAGGACACGCACAGTTCCATGTAGGATTAATGAGAAAAGGCAAACATTAACACAGATGTAGTTGTAATTCCCTAAGCCCTAGGTTATAGAGGCAGTGCTAAAATATGTCACCCCTGCTTCAGAAAGATTCCTTATACATTTAAAAAAATCAAGCTTGTATCAGACTATAAAAACTAGTTGAGACTAGAGTAAGAGCTGTAGGCAATTGAGGGAAAAGCACTACCTCCCAAGATACTTACAGTTCAGGAACCTGCAGATAAGCAGATGCAAAGATGATGTCATCCACATGCTCCATGTGAAAACATACCAGAGAAAGTGCTCTCAGCAGCACGTGTGTTAGAAGAGACCTAATTGTAATGAATGAACAGTGCTAACCTAACTCAGCAAAACCTGGGAAATAGAGATGGAGAGAGAAATGAATATGTCCCAGAGATCTTACCTGTGAGGAGATGAAGAATATTCTGAAGATTGTATCTTGGTGGGTGGAGGAAGTTGGGTGGGACTAGAGTGTTTAAAAGTACACTCAATTAACATGGGAACAAATAGCAAAAACAATGCAAGAAAAGAATAAAGGATAAAAAGTAAGATGGGGGAAATAAATTCTTGCTAATCAGTCATTACAGTAAACATGAGTAGATTTAAGTTTCCCATTAAAAGACCAAGATCAGACTTCGCTGGTGGTCCAGTGGCTAAGAATCTGCCTGCTGATGCAGGGGACACGGATTTGATCCCTGGTCCAGGAATTCCGATCCCACTTGCTGTGGAGCAACTCAGCCAGTGCACCACCGCTACTGAGCCCATGTGCTGCAACTGCTAAAGCCCTTGTGGCCTAGAGCCTGTGCTCCGCAGCAAGAGAAGCCACCTCAGTGAGAAGCCTGTGCCCCGCAACTGGTGAAAGCCTGCACACAGCAGCGAAGCCCCAGTGTAGCCAAAAATAAATACATAAATAAAATTTATATGTTAATAAATAAAAGACCAAGATCATCATAGCTTAAAAGGCAAAACTCAGCTAAATGTCATTTGTAAGAAATTGTCTTAAAATTGAATGTTGAAAATTACGGATGAGCACCTGGCAAATGCAGACAAAACAGGAGTGACAATATCAGACAATGTGAACCTTACGGTTAAAAATCTTCAACTATATAGTAAGCTTTCAATAAGCATTGAGTAAATTGAATAAAGAAGGATATTTAGTTCAGTTCAGTTGCTCAGTCATGTCCGACTCTTTGTGACCCCATGAGAAGGATGCTGCTAAGTCACTTCAGTCATGTCCAACTCTGTGCGACCCCATAGACGGTAGCCCACCAGGCTCCCCCGTCCCTGGGATTCTCCAGGCAAGAACACTGGAGTGGGTTGCCATTTCCTTCTCTAATGCATGAAAGTGAAAAGTGAAAGTGAAGTCACTCAGTCATGTCCGACCCTCAGCGATCCCATGGACTGCAGCCTACCAGGCTCCTTCATCCATGGGATCTTCCAGGCAAGAGTACTGGAGTGGGGTGCCATTGCCTTCTCCCATGAGAAGGATATTATGTATTAAAAAGTAAGATCTACATTTTAAACCTCTTTGCAGCACATACTACCTAAATATTTAAAACAAGATTAGTTAACAGAAATGAAATTATAATTAAGCATTCCACTGTATGTATGTCTTTCAAAATTGGACACATCTAAGTAGACAAAAACAATAACTTAGAGGAATTGGTAATTCAATCAGTAAGCTTAAATTCAGATTCTATTTCTAACACTAGCAATGTGGCTCTGAGTAAGTTACTTAAACGCTTTAATGCTTTAATTTTCTCATCAATAATAATGGATATAGTAATAGTACTATTTCATAGAATTGTTAAGAGGATTAAATAGGTTAATATAAACTATAAAACACATGCTCAATAAATTTGAGATATTATTTAAATTAGCTGTGAAACATTAAAAACTGATCATATGCTTATCCACAGTGGAAACCTCAGTAGTTTTTAAGAGATTTTTATAGATCCTTTTGGTCATAATTTAATGAAATAGAAATAGTGACCAAAATTTTTTTTGTCTACATAGAAATTAAGAAATGTACCTGTCAATAGTTTCAGGATCAAACAAGTAATCAAGAGGAAAATTACAAAATGTTTCAAAAATGGTGAACACAAAATCTGTGAGATACAGTAAAGCTATATCATGGACGGAGGAGCCTGGTAGGCTGCAGTCCACGGGGTCGCTATGAATCAGACATGACTGAGCGACTTCACTTTCACTTTTCACTTTCATGCATTGGAGAAGGAAATGGCAACCCACTCCAGTGTTCTTGCCTGGAGAATCCCAGGGACAGCGGAGCCTGGTGCGATTCGGTCTATGGGGTCGCAGAGTCAGATACGACTGAAGCAACTTAGCAAAGCTATATCAAGAGGAAAATATGTTATTAAAAAAGAAAAATGAAATGTAAGGGAATTTATTACTTTAAGAAATTGGAACCACAAAATAAGCAAAACAATAATGAAAAATTTTAAAGCTACAGTTAAATAGAAAAGGGTAAATCAATCTAAAAACTGGTTGTTTTGAAAGACTAATAAAATAGATAAACCCTGCAACTCTAATGAAGGGAAGAAAAGTAAGAAGTAATCATATACAGATTAGGAATGAGAAAATTAGAATAATTTTAAGAGAACCTTATAAGCAAATAATTTACATAGTTAAAAAATTGAAAATCTGTATGGATGATGTTCAGAAAAATATAAATTGCCAAGATTGATCAGGAAAAAAGTGGAACATTTGAAAAATTAGACAGTGGTAGGGAGTGGTGTAGTTGGCTGGCCCAATACCTAGCCACAACCTTTTCCTTCCTTGGTTGCATCTATTATAGAATCATAAAACTAAATTTGATTTCTGAAGTTTTCTTGTAGCTAGTGGTGGCCGTGTGACAGTTTTGGCAATATCAGTGGGAATGTTCGTATTGTCCTTTGCATTTTTCCCTTCCTGACTGGAATGCAGTCAAGAGGGCTGGAGGTGCAGCAGCAGTTTTGTACCAAGAGAGCAAGCTTGAGTATAAAAACCATTGTATTAAGAAGCCAACATTGTTTGTTAAAAGCCCAATATGGGCTTCCCTGTGGTAAAGAATCTGCCTGCAGTGTGGGAGCCACAGGTTTGATCTCTGGGTCTGGAAGATCCCCTAGAGAAGGAAATGGCAACTCACTCCAGCATTCTTGCCTGGGAAATCTGATGGACAGAGGAGCCTGGTGGGCTTACAGTCCACGAGCTTGCAAGAGTCTGACATAACTCAGCAATTAAACCACCACCCACCATACCCCAATATAAAATAAAAAGTAAAAAGCTGAAAATTAGATGCCGTTGTTGAGGAATTGCATCACTGTAGACTGCTTTTGTGTGAGAAAAATAAAGCCACGTTTTTTTAAGCCACTGTTAGTTGAATGATCTCCCATTGAAAACAGACTCCAGTAATGCAAAATAATGAGGCAGCTATGGAAAAGAGTGTGGCAACTCACAAGAAATTAAAAAATAGAATTATCAAATGATCCAGCAATTCTCCATCTGAGTATATATACCCTACGGAATTGAAAGCAGGGTCTGGATAATACTAGTTAATAGTATTAGATAATAATAGTATTATTCATAACATAGTACCATGTTCATAACAGCATTATTCATAATAGCCAAAAAGTAGAAGCAGCCCAAGTGTTCAATAGATGAACAGATGAGCAGATTAGGGTCTATACATATAATGGAATATTATTCAGCCTTTAAAAGGGAGGAAACTAACACATGCTACAAAAATGGGTGAATTTTCAAGATGTTATGCTACATGAAATAGAACGTGAAAGTGAAAGTTGCTCAGTCGTGTCCAACTCTTTGTGACTCCATGGACTGTATAGTCCATGAAATTCTCTAGGCCAGAATACTGGAGTGGGTAGCCTTTCCCTTTTCCAGGGGATCCTCCCAACCCAAGGATTGAACCCAGGGCTCCTGCATTGCAGGTGAATTCTTTACTAGCTGAACCAAAAGGGAAGCCCAAGGATACTGGAGTGGGTAGCCTGTCCCTTCTCCAGTGGATCTTCCTGACCCAGGAATCCAACTGGGTTCTCCTGCACTGCAGGCAAATTCTTTACCAGCTGAGCTACCAGGGAAGCACATGAAATAAGTAAATTGCAAAAAGACAAATATCGTATGAATCAATAGTCAAAATAGAGGCAGAAAAGTAGAGGACAGTTGCCAGGGCCTGGAGAGTAGAATGGAAGCTTGTTTCATGGGTATAGGTTCAGTTTTATAAGATAAAAAGAGGTCTGGAATTGAAACATGTATATTATCATACATGAAAAACAGATTGCCAGTCTAGGTTCGATGCATGAGACAGGGTGCTCAGGGCTGGTGCACTGGGATGACCCAGAGGGATGGGATGGGGAGGGAGGTGGGAGGGGGGTTCAGGATGGGGAACACATGTATACCCATGACTGATTCATGTCAATGTATGGCAAAAACCACTACAATATTGTAAAGTAATTAGCCTCCAAAAAAAAAAGAGATCTGGAAGTTGGTTGCACAACAATGTAAATGTACTTAAATACTGTTGAACTGTACACTTTAAAAATGACAAAGATGATTAATTGTATATATATTTGGTCACAATTGAAAAGATTAGGATCAGATGGGTTTACAGCTGAGTTCTAATATAATTCTCAGGTAAGCCATTCTAGATCATAGAAAAAGATGGGAACGTCTCATTTTATTTACTATAGGTAGTATAACTTTAATATCAAATATTATAAAGATAACCACAAAAATAAAACTAAAGACCGACTTCCCTTGTGAGCATAATGTGTAATTTCTAAGTTAAATATCACCACTGAGTATTTAGCAATGTAGTGATAGAAAAATACATCTGTTGAATAGAATTTGTTCTAAGAATACATGGGTGTTTCAGTGTTGCCATCAGTCAATATAATCCATTACATTTACAAATTAAAGGCAGGAGAAAAGTCATGTGATCCTAATTAGATTTTATAAAGGTCAGCTGCTGGTCCTAATTAAAGTCCTAAGTAAAAGAGTAATTTGTGGAAATTACTTTAAAAAAATAAATATCTCTTGCCCAGAACAACAGAAATAATTGATTAAATGCTGAAACATAAAAATTATTTTAGTTAAAATCAGGAAGTAAACAGATATCTCCTGTCACTGTTATTATTTAACATAGTCTTGGAAGTTATATTAATTATATTTAGGCACAAAATGAAATAATTTATATACATTTTTGAGAAGGAGAAAAACTAACCTTTTTCTGATAAGATTGTAGTTTAAAAACTACTAGATTAAATAAGGTAATGAGAGGGCTACATAAACAAAACTGTAGTTTTTCTCTATACTGTAAAAGAGCATCTAAAATGGGGAAAATACTCTACTCACAATAGAAATAAATGTAAGTATAAAGACATGTAACTATTAGAAAACTAAATCTTATTGAAGGACAAGACAACACCAAAGAAAAGACATACTATATTCTTGGGTTAGAAGTTCTCCAGTTAATATAATTTGAATGCAAGTTCAAGTAAAATATTAGCAAGGATTTTTTATTTGATAAAGTGATTCTCTAATTCTTAGAAATGAATTTCCTGAGACCAGTAAAAAAACATGTAACAGAAGAGAGTGTGGTAACTTCTATTGGAAGTTCTACTGGACAGATTAATGGAGAAAGAATAGGAACTTCAGAAATGGGCCCGGTTATATTTGACAATTTAACATACAACTGGGATGATATTTTGGGCTTACCTGGTGGCTTAGACAGTAAAGAATCACCTACAATGTGGGAGACCTCAGTTCCATCCCTGGTTTGGGACGATCCCCTGGAGGAGGGCGTGGCATCCCACTCCAGTATTCTTGCCTGGAGAATCCCCATGGACAGAGGAGCCTGGTGGGCTGCAGTCCATGGGGTCGCAGAGTCAGATACGACAGAGTGACAAAGCACAGCACAAAATGATATTTTAGTTCGGCGAGGAAAGAAGAGATTAGTAAATGGTATTGGACTTCCCTTGTGGCTCAGCTGGTAAAGAATCCGTCTGCAATGTGGGAAACCTGGGTTGGGAAGATCCCCTGGAGACGGGAAAGGCTACCCACTCCAGGATTCTGGCCTGGAGAATTCCATTTACTGTATAGTCCATGGGGTCGAGAAGAGTCAGAAACAAGTGAGCAACTTTCACTTTCATTGGCACATCTAGGGAAAGTTAATTTTGTGCTCCATATTATGACATGTAAAAATAAATTATGGGTAGATTGAAAGCTTAAATTAAAAGTAGTATTTAAATGAGGATAAAAGCCATTATATAAAATTTTTTAAAGTTTTAAATGAAGACTGTTGGTTCTATACTATCAAAGATTTCTATAAATTGATTTGAAAAAGCCACGATAGAAACATATAGGCAAAGGAGGGGTTTAGGCAGTTCATAGAAGAAATCCATATGGCTAATAAACCTGAAAAAATGCTCAATATAGAATATAGTACTCAGGATTACTTCATGCATATCAATAAGAGTTGGGGAAAATATATATGCTAGTAGACTTATAAAGAAACACATACTCATATATCATTTATAAAAATATGAATGGTTAAAGCTTTGGAAGAGCAGTTAGTACCAGCTAGTATAATAAGAACATGAAGACCTTTGACCTATTGATCTCACGCTGGGGAATCTATTGCATAGAAATAAAAACAGCAGTATTTAAGGGTACACACAGAAGTGTGTTACTGCAGTGCTGCTTGTGATGGCAAAAACCTGGAAACAAAATGAAAGACCATCATTAAGAGAAGAGTGAAATAATTTTGTTACAGTCACACTAGAATAATATACAACCATTGAAAGAATTAATTTAGAGCTTTATCAGCTGACTTTTGTGAGTAACTGAATGAGTAAAGCAGGAGGTAGAAAAGTATGTCTAATGTGATTCTAAAATTGCAAAACAAGACTGACAAAAACATATAGGTGAGTATGCATGCACATGTTTTTATATACAGACTTGAAGTAAAAATATAGAAGAACATATATGAGGGATTTATTTGGTTGGGCAATAGGATAGGTGAAGAGAGAAGGAAATGGGTGAGGCAAGGATGCACTAAAGAAAGGCAGCAAAGACCACGTGGTCTCATTTACGCCATTTATGTGCCTTGGGCAGAACGTGCACTCCCCATTCTTCATTTTCGTGCCTGTTTCCTGTGACGACATGAGAGAGTTTTCTGAGGAGCCTGTATGGCGTCTTGGTTACTCCAGATGACTTATGCACTTAGTTGCCCCATCTTTTATCAGAAGAAGGGAAGGTAGAGTTGTGGATATGGTTACGTGTAAAAAGCAGTGACTTATGATCTATCAAAGTACTGTGAAAAGTGAAAGTGTTGTCTATTATAAAATGTTACTAGATCTCCCTTTCTTTTTAGGATTTAATGAAGATAGTGCGCAAGGAAGCAGATTTGAAACAAATACAGGCTCTAATACAAGGAACTACTACACGACTCAAATATGCACAAAGTGAACTAGAAATCATTAAAAAGAAGCACCTTGCTGCTTTTTACCGGGTAATTTACATAAAATTTGATGGAAATTGGGACCAAGGCATAGAATTTCAGGAATTACATTTATAAAGCACCATGTAATTTTTATACTTTCCCTTGTGATTGAGGTATATTATAGTCCTTTAAGTTACTTTATTTTTATGACTTTATTTTAATGTTGTTATTCAGTTGTACGTGATTTACCTTATCTCACAGAGTCTCTTTTTTTTCTGAAAGATACCTATCATGTTTTTGGCTTTACTATATAAAGCTAAAATAGCCATGTTAAAAAGATATTTTTCTTTTTTATAATCAGGAACAATCTCAGCTACAAAGTGAACTACTAAATATTGAATCTCAATGTGCCATGTTGAGTGAAGGAATCAAAGAACGACAACAAAGAATTAAAGAATTTCAACGAAAGATAGATAAGGTTATGAGTGATATATTTATTACTAAATGGCATGTGGCTTGGTTCTAGACCAGATACCAAATTTAAGGCTTCTTCAATATGTGCTAAAGCAAAGTTTGATAAATGCTAAGTTTTATTGGTTTGCCAAATTAATTTCCTTATATGGTATTAATTTCCTTGTATTCCTTGTATTTTTTGAGACCCACTATTGCTCATCTCAGGGGCGATGACTACTAGTACATGGTTATTCTCTTCAGCTGTCCAGCCTCTCCTTGTCCATTGTAAAATTTGCAGTCATTTTCTTTCTTCCACTGCCTAAGAAGGAAAGAACTTTTCCCCTTGTCTCATCTTTTAAGGTTGTGTATTCACTCAGTAATTTTGTCTTGAACATTTATTATATGCCAGGCACAGCTGCTTGGCTCTAGGGTACCAAAGATATGATCATCTAGCCTCTGCTTATAAAGTAGCAGGAACTTTCTGGCTTAATTCATTCCACTGTTGCTTATCTTTAACCTTTAAAACACTGTTTGTCACACCATCACTCAGTAACTTTCACCCATTGCCTCTAGTTCTGCCTTTTACCACATGATTTGAAACTACCCTTATGTTGCCCCTTAATTATCCTTTTCCAGGTTAAATATCCCTAATTACTTATTTATTCATATTTAATATGAATAAATAAGACCAGTTCTGGTAACCAGCCTCTGTTGTCAGTGCCTAGAACAAAAAATAAATTGAAAATACTGTCTGACCAGTACAGAGTACCCTGGTTTGTCAAATTATTTGGCACACAGAAACATAATTTTACATGACTTGGATTATCTCCTTATACAAAGTATAGATTACTGTTACAGTAGTCATATCACTTTCATATTTAATTTACATTCAACTGAAGTCTGAAACTTCTTTATATGCTGCTGCTGCTGCTAAGTCGCTTCAGTCGTGTCCGACTCTGTGCGACCCCAGAGACAGCAGCCCACCAGGCTCCCCTGTCCCTGGGATTCTCCAGGCAAGAACACTGGAGTGGGTTGCCATTTCCTTCTCCAATGCATGAAAGTGAAAGTGAAGTCGCTCAGTCGTGTCCGACTCCTAGCGACCCCAGGGACTGCAGCCCACCAGGCTCCTCCATCCATGGGATTCTCCAGGCAAGAGTACTGGAGTGGGGTGCCATTGCCTTCTCCGTTTTCACATGTCCTGTTGCTAAAACAGGTCTCTCTTATCCTATAATTGTGCATAAATGCCAGGCTTTAAAAATCTTTGCGACCCCATGGACTGTAGCCTGTCCTCTGTCCATTGAATTAATTCTCCAGACCAGAATACTGAAGTGGGTAGCTATTCCCTTCTCCAGGGGATCTTCCCAACCCAGGGACTGAACCCAGGTCTCGTGCATTGCAGGCAGATTCTTTGCCTTCTGAGTTACCAGGGAAACTCTTAAAAATATTAATGTTAAATGTTATTTTGTTGGATTTGGCTTATTCTAGTTTTTCCAAATTTTCTGAGTGTTAATTCTATGCTTTAGTCCTCTTGGTTTTATATTATTTAAGAATCTATGAAACGAATCGCCAGTCCAGGTTTGATGCAGGATACAGGATGCTTGGGGCTGGTGCACTGGGATGACCCAGAGGGATGGTATGGGGAGGGAGGTGGGATGGGGGTTCAGGATGGGGAACACGTGTACACCCGTGGCGGATTCATGTTGATGTATGGCAAAACCAATACAATATTGTAGAGTAATTAGCCTCCAATTAAAATAAATAAATTTATATTAAAAAAAGAATCTATAGTATTACTCATAAAGAATATTTTCTGTATTTATGTAGAATGTTATGTTTTGGTATGGCTAAAGTAAACATTCCAGTTTTGTATTAAACTCTTCATAAAGCCAAATCACTTAAAAGGCCACCGTGAACTTTCTTATTTTGTTGTAGAATAAGAACTCTGAAAATAGGTAAGTGTAGTTAATTAAAGAGAAAGCACCAACTTTACAGAGTAGTGATGCTTGTCGGAAATAGTCTGTCCTAATCCAGAAAATCTTGGTGGGAAAAACATAGATTTAAGGATTGTCTATATATTTTTGTAAAATTGATTATTAAACCATTTGGTTTTAAAATAATTTAAAAGGTTGAAGATGATATTTTTCAACACTTCTGTGAAGAAATCGGTGTAGAAAATATTCGTGAATTTGAGAACAAGCATATTAAACAGCAACAGGAAGCTGATCAAAAAAGGTATTTTTATTAAAAGATGTTGGTAAGCAATTATTTATATATAAATGTAACTATTATTTAATAATTTAAAGGAATTATGCCTGTCAGTCAGTTCAGTCGCTCAGTTGTGTCTGACTCTTTGCGACCCCATGAATCTCAGCACGCCAGGCCTCCCTGTCCATCATCAACTCCCGGAGCTCACTCAAACTCAGGTCCATCGAGTCAGTGATGCCATCCAGCCATCTCATCCTCTGACATCCCCTTCTCCTCCTGCCCCCAATCCCTCCCAGCATCACAGTCTTTTCCAATGAGTCAACTCTTTGCATGAAGTGGCCAAAGTACTGGAGTTTCAGCTTTAGCATCAGTCCTTCCAAAGAACACCCAGGGCTGATCTCCTTCAGAATGGACTGGTTGCATCTCCTTGCAGTCCAAGGGACTCTCAAGAGTCTTCTCCAACACCACAGTTCAAAAGCATCAATTCTTTGGCGCTCAGCCTTCTTCACAGTCCAACTCTCACATCCATACATGACCACAGGAAAAACCATAGCCTTGACTAGACGGACCTTTGTTGGCAAAGTAATGTCTCTGCTTTTCAATATGCTATCTAGGTTGATCATAACTTTCCGTCCAAGGAGTAAGCGTCTTTTAATTTCATGGTTGCAGTTACCGCCTTTATTTCAGTTCATCAAGAAATAGCTAATAAACATTGCTATTTTTATAAAGAGGTCTAATTCTTTTATTCCACAATTTTTAAAGAGAAAAAGCACAAATATACACAGTAAGAGAATGGGGAAATAATTACACACACAGTGGTTATTAAAATGTACTTAGTTCTCTGTTAGTATCCATGTATGTAGATAAAGTTGTATAACCTTTCTATAAACAAACAGCTTCAGGCCACTTGCCGGAAAAGAGGAGGATATTCCCTTCTATTTCTAGCTTGCTGAAATTTCTTTTATTATGAGTGAGTGTTGAATTTTGTCAAATGCTTTTTCTGCTATCTGTTGGGATAATAATACTGTTGGAGTTTGGAGGGAGGTGGCTTATTAATATACTAAATTACAGTGATTGATTTTTAGAATATTAAACCAACTTAGCATATCTAAGATGAACCCCACTGGGTCATGTTGTATTATTCTTTTCAAATATTTTTGGATTGACTCATTAAAATTTTAGTGTGGATTTTTATATCTATATTCATGAGAGTATTGGTCTATAGTTTATTTTTCTTGCAAATACTCTTTTTTATATTTTTGTATCAGGTAATGCCAGACTCATAAAATGAGTCAGGAATTATTCTCTCCTCTGTTTTTCATGGAGAGTTTTTGTAGAATTTTATTATTTTTTTCCTAAAGTTTGGTAAATTTTGGTAAATTTTGCAAGTGCTACCCACTTTTCTTTATGAAAATATTTTTAAAGTTACAAATTCAGTTTCCTTATTGATATAAGGCCATTCAGGACATCTTTTTCCTTGAGTGAGCTTTGGTAGCTTGTGTATTGAAAATAACATTTGTGTATTTCATCTGAGTTATCAAATTTATTAATATAAAATTATTAACATTTCCCCTTTCATCCTTTTCAGTTTCGTAGGATCTGTACTGATGGCCCTTTCATTCCTGATATTGCTAATTTGTTTTCTTTTCTTCTTGATGTCTAGCTAGAGTTATATCAGTTTTATGGTCCTTTGTAAGACCAGCTCTTGGCTTCATTGATTTTTCTCTATGGTTTATCTGTTTCTATGTAGTTGACTTCTGTTCTTAACTTCTTTATTTCCTTGCTGCTACTTATTTTGGGTTTAATTTACTTCTCTTTTTTCTTACTTTTTAAGATAGAAGCTTGCTTTATGTATTTTACGCTTTTCTTCGTTTATAATATAAGCATTTAAGCTGTTTATTTTCCTTTAAGCACTGCTTAAGCTCCATCCCACTATTGCTGGTATGTTTTATTTCATTTTCATTCCATTTAAAATATTTGTTAATATTCTTTGTGGTTTCGTTCTGTGATCTATGGGGTGTTTAGAAGTATTGTTTAATTTAACAGAAATTGTTGTGATGGGGGAGGATTTAGATATGTTTCTGTTACTGATTTTTATTGTGATAAGAAATATATTTTGCATTATTTAAATCCTTTTAAGTTGATTGACACTTATTTGATAACATGGCATGTATTATATCTTAATAAATATTCTGTGTGCTCTTGAAACGAATATGCATTGTTCTATTGGGTAGAGTATTTTCTGAGTAACTTTTAAGTCAAGTTGATTGGTGTCTTTTATGTACTTACTAACTCTGTCTAATTGGTCTAGTGTTCCCTAAGAGAGGAGTTTTGAAATTTCCAAGTACTTTTGGATCTGTCATTCTCTCCTTCCAGTTTTCTCAGTTTATATTTCATGATGTTTAAAGTTTTGTGATTAGGTGCATTCATGTTTGGGATCATTATGTCTTTTTGAGGAATTAATCCCTTCTCCAGAAAGAATGAAGAGGCTGGGCCAAAGTGGAATCAACACTCAGCTGTGGATGTATCTGGTGGTAAAAGTAAAGTCCAGTGCTCTAAAGAACAATATTGTATAGGAACGTGGAGTATTAGATCGATCAATCAAGGTAAATTGGATGTGGTCAAGCAGGAGATGGCAAGAGTGAACACTGACATTTTAGGAATAAGTGAACTAAAATCAACAATAAAGGGTCAATTTAATTCAGATAACCATCTACTACTGTGGGCAAGAATCCCTTAGAAGAAATGGAGTAGCCCTCATAGTCAACAAAAGAGCCCAAAATGCAGTACTTGGGGCAACCTCAAAAGCAACAGAATGATCTCAGTTGTTTCCAAGGCAAACTACTCAACATCACAGTAATCCGAGTCTATGCCTCAACCAGTAATGCTGAAGAACCTGAAGTTGACTGGTTCTATGAAGATCTACAAGACTTTCTAGAGCTAACAACAGAAAAAGATGTCCTTTTCATCATAGGGGATTGGAATGCAAATGTAGGAAGTCAAGAGATAACTGGAGTAACAAGTAAGTTTGGCCTTGAAGTACAAAATGAAGCAGGACAAAGGCTAATAGAGTTTTGTCAAGAGAACACACTGGTCATAGCAAACGCCCGCTTCCAACAACACAAGATGACTACACATGGACATCACCAGATGGTCAATACTGAAATCAGATTAATTATATTTTTTGCAGCCAAAGGTGGAGAAGCTCTAGCTTAGCAGAAGCTCTAGCTTAGCAGAAGCAACCTGGAGTTGACTTCTGCTAAGCTCTAGCTTAGCAGAAGCAACCTGGAGTTGACTCAAGCTCAGGTGATGAGCTCCTTATTGCAAAATTCAGGCTCATCCTTGAGCAAGTAGGGAAAACAACTATGCCATTCAGGTATGACCTAAATCAAATCCCTCATGATTGTATGGTGCAGATGACAAATGGATTCAAGAAATTAGATCTGATAGAGTGCCTGAAGAACTATGGATGGAATTTCATAACACTGTACCGGAGGCAGTGACCAAGACCATCCTAAAGAAAAAGAAATGCAAGAAGGCAAAGTAGTTGTCTCAGAAGGCTTTACAAATAGCTGAGAAAAGACGAGAGGTGAAAGCCTAGGGAAGGATATACCCAACTGAGTGCAGAATTCCAGAGAATAGAAAGGAGAGGTAAGAAAGCATTCTCAAGTGAACAGTGCAAAGAAATAGAGGAAAACAACAGAACGGGAAAGATGAGAGATTTCTTCAAGAAAACTGGAAATATCAGTGGAACATTTAATGCAAGGATGGGCACAATAAAGGACAGAAATGGTATGGACCTAACAGAAGCAGAAGAAATTAAGAAGAGATGGCAAGAAGAACTATACAAAAAAGATCTTCACGACCCAGATAATCACAATGGTGCAATCACTTACCGAGAGCCAGACATCCTGGAGTGTGAAGTCAAGGGGCCTTAGGAAGCATTACTACCAACAAAGCTAGTAGAGGTGATAGAATTCCAGCTGAGCTATTTCAAATCCTTAAAGATGGTACTGTTAAAGTGCTGCACTCAATATGTCAAAAATTTAGAAAACTCAGCAGTGGCCCCAGAACTGGAAAAGGGTCAGTTTTCGTTCCAATCCCAAGGGAAGGCAATGCCAAAGAATGTACAAACTACCATACAGTTACAGTTACTTCACATGCTAGCAAGGTCATGCCCAAAATCCTTCAAACTAGGCTTCAGCAGTACATGAACCGAGAACTTGCAGATGTACAAGCTGGATTTAGAAAAGACAAACCAGAGATCAAATTGCCTACATTAGTTGGATCATAGAGAAAGCAAGGTAATTCCAGAAAAACATGTACTTCTGCTTCACTGACTATACTAAAGCCTTTGATTGTGTGGATCACAAAAAACTGGAAAATTCTTAAAGAGATGGGACTACCAGTTGACCACCTTACCTGTCTCCTAAGAAACCTGTATGCAGGACAAGAAGCAACAGTAAGAACTGGACATGGAACAACGGAGTGGTACCAAATTGGGAAAGGAGTGTGTCAAGGCTGTATATTGTCACTCTGCTTATTTAACTTACATGCAGAGTATATCATGCAAAATGCTGGGCTGGATGAATAACAAGCTGGAATCAAGAGTGCCAGAAGTAATATCAATGACAATATCAATGTGCAGATCATACCACTCTAATGGAAGAAAATGAAGAGGAACTAGAGAGCCTCTTGATGAAAGTGAAAACAGGAGAGTGAAAAAGCTGGCCTAGAATTCAGCATTCAAAAACTAAGATAATGCATCTGGTCTCATCACTTCCTGGAAAATAGAAAGGGAAAAACTTGAAACAGTCACAGGTTTTATTTTTGTGGGCTCCAAAAATCACTGTGAATGGTAACTGCAGCCATGAGATTAAAAGATGCATGCTCCTTGGAAGGAAAGCCATGACAAACCTAGGCAGCATGTTAAAAAGCAGAGACATCACTTTGCTGACAAAGGTCCATAGACCGAAAGCTATGTTTTTTTCATTAGTCATGTATGAATGTGTGAGTTGGACCATAAAGAAGGAGAGCACCAAAGAACTGATGCTTTTGAATTGTGATGTTGGAGAAGACTCCTGAGTGTCTCTTGCACTGCAGGGAGATCAAACCTGAATATTCATTGGAAGGACTGATCCTGAAGCTCCAATGCTTTGGCCATCTGATGTGAAGAGCTGACTCATTGGAAAAAACTAATGTTGGGAAAGATTGAGGGCAGGAGAAGAGGGTGACAGAGGATGAGATGGTTAGATGGCATCACTGACTCAATGGACAGGAGTTTAAGCAAACTCTGGGAGATACTAAAGTATAGGGAAGCCTGGACGTGTACACCCCATAGTGTCGCAAAGAGTTGGACATGACTTAGCAACTGAACAACACAGTAAATATTACTCTCTTTTCGTTATTACTGCTGTTGTTGCCTTTGTATTAGTAGTATTTAGCACAGTGTCTGATACAATTAGTGCTTTAAAGTGTTTCTTATATGAATGATTCTATTAGCAGGTCATGTGAGGGAGGGTAGATGGAGAAAGGATGAGCTACAGTTGATATTGGAATTCTTTTTTTTAAGATAGGAGTTCTATTGATTTATAGTTGATATACAGTATTATATAGTTACAGGTGTACAGTGTAGTGATTCATAGTTTTCAAAGACTGTACTCCATTTGTTATAAAATACTGATTATATTCCCTGTGTTATTCAGTATATCATTGTAGCTTATTGTATACCCACTAATTTGTACCTCTCAATCCCCTCCTGCTATGTTGCTCCTTTCTACATCCCTCTCCTCATTGATAACTACTAGTTTATTCTCTGTGTCTGCTTCTTTTTTGTTATATTCACTAGTTTGTTGTATTTTTTTGGATTCCACATATTAGTTATAGCATATAGGATTTGTCTTTGTCTGACTTACTTCACTTAGCATAATACCCTTCAAGTCCATCCACATTGCAAATGGCAAAATTTTGTTCTATTTTATAGCTGAATAGTATTCCACTGTATGTATATATATACACATACGCACACATATATATATATCACATCTTTATCCATTCATTTGTTGATGAACATTTCATTTGCTTCCATATCTTGGAAATTCTAAATAATGCTGCTATGAACAGTGGGGTTCAGTTCACTTCAATCGCTCAGTCGTGTCCGACTCTTTGCGACCCCATGAATCGCAGCATGCCAGGCCTCCCTGTCCATCACCAACTCCTGAAGTTCACCCAAACTCACGTCCATCAAGTCGGTGATACCATCCAGCTATCTCATCCTCTGTCGTCCCCTTCTCCTCCTGCCCCCAATCCCTCCCAGCATCACAGTCTTTTCCAATGAGTCAACTCTTCTCATGAGGTGGCCAAAGTACTGGAGTTTCAGCTTTAGCATCAGTCCTTCCAAAGAACACCCAGGACTGATCTCCTTCAGAATGGACTGGTTGGATCTCCTTGCAGTCCAAGGGACTCTCAAGAGTCTTCTCCAACACCACAGTTCAAAAGCATCAATTCTTCGGCGCTCAGCCTTCTTCACACTCCAACTCTCACATCCATACACGACCACAGGAAAAACCATAGCCTTGACTAGACGGACCTTTGTTGGCAAAGTAATGTCTCTGCTTTTTAATATGCTGTCTAGGTTGATCATAACTTTCCGTCCAAGGAGTAAGCGTCTTTTAATTTCATGGCTGCAGTGGGGTGCATGTATCTTTTTTATTTAGAATGTAAATATGTTTTATTTACATTCAGTTTTTTTTATATGTACCCAGAAGTGAAAGTGCTGGGTCATAATGGTAGTTCTATTTTTAGTCTTCTTTTTTTATTTTTAGAAATCTCCATATTGTTTTCCGTAGTGGCTATACCAATTTACATCCCCACCAAGAGTGTACCAGGGTTCCCTTTTCTCTACATCCTTGCCAGCATTTGTTATTTGCGTTCTTTTTAACAATAGCCATTCTGACAGCTGTGAGGTGAATTTGATTTGTATTTCCCTGTTGATTAACAGTGTTGAGTATCTTTTCGTTTATCTGTTGGCCATCTGCATTTCCTCTTTGGAAATATGTCTATTCAGATCTTCTGCCCATTTTTTCATCAGTTTGGTTTTGAGTTGTTTGAGCTGATTGTATATTTTGTATATTAACACCTTAGCAGTTACATCACTTGCAAATATTTTCTTACATTTAATAGGTTGTCTTTTCCTTTTGTCAGTGGTTTCCTTTGCTGTACAAAAGCTTACAAGTTTAATTAGGTGCCATTTGTTTGTTTTTTGCTTTTATTTCCTTTGCTTTAGGAGACGGATTCAAAAAAATATGGCTACAATTTATGTCAAAGAATGTTCTGCCTATGTTTTCCTCTAGGAGTTTTATGGTTTCTGATCTTACATTCAGGCCTTTAATCCATTTTGAGTTTATTTTTGTATATGGTGTTAGAGGATGTTCTAATTTCCTTCTTTTACTTATAAAAGAAGTCCAGTTTTCCCAGCACCACTTACTGAAGAAACTGTCTTTTTGATACTGGACTTCTTTATGGGGAGTTTATGAATCTCGCATAGTAGGAAAGTACATCAGGAAAGAACATGTTCTTGAACTCCCAAGTTTGGAGTTTGTGAATGAACTACTATTTGAAAAGATTAATTGACTAAATAAAATAAACATATGAATTGTAACTTAAAGAAAAAGATAAGGAAACTATAGATTGTAAAGGATTTAAGAAACGCATTCATATGCAGTATATGAATCCTGATTCAAACAAACCATTTTTTTTAAACTAATGAGAATCAGGAAATTTGGCAAAGATAACACTTTGATATTAAGGTTGTTATCATTTCTACCTATAGAAGCTTATGGTTATGTATTTAAAGTCACTTCACTTTCAGAGAAACATTAAAATATTTATTGATGAAATTACATGATGTCTGAAATTTGCTTTAAATAGTGATGGGAAGGAGTAATAAGTGGGATTATAGGTAAAAGAAGATGGACCATGAATTACTTAATTAGAGTTGGGTAATAGCTGTATGGGAATCCATTGTAGTCTTTTTTTTATATTTGTGTTTGAAGTTTTCCATAATAAAAACAAAAAATTTTTTTAAAAATTAAAGGATGACCCAGAGGGATGGTATGGGGAGGGAGGAGGGAGGAGGGTTCAGGATGGGGAACACATGTATACCTGTGGTGGATTCATTTTGATATTTGGCAAAACTAATACAATATTGTAAAGTTTAAAAATAAAATAAAATTTAAAAAATAAATAAAAAGGAAAAAAAATTAAAGGACTCTGTTTACCACTTGTATTATACTAGATTAGAATTTGAGAAACAAAAAACTCGGCTTAATATTCAACTTGAATATAGTCGTAATCATCTGAAGAAGAAACTGAATAAGATTAACACATTAAAAGAAGCCATCGAGAAAGGTAGAGAAGACACTGATCACCTAAAGAAGGTAATGAATGATGCGTGACCAAAGTGTCATTGAAATGATGACTTTCTTTGATGAATAAGTGTTGAGTTCCTGAAAAGCTCTAATAGTGATAGAAGGTGGGGAAGGGGTACAGATTTGAGAAATACTTGATGTAAAATCCGCACAGCTTCATGACTTTCTAGATGTTGAGAGGATGGTTCTGAATTCTCATTTGGGTGATTGGTGGATAGGAGGAGAGATTAAGGAGAGAAAATTCTGGACCTGTGGAGCATGACTTCCCTTTGTGACATCTAAACAGCAATTTCCGACAGATAGTTAGTGAGTACATGGATAACAGGAGAAGTCTAGGCTGGTTTATTGGAGTAGATTGAATCCATTATGTAAATTCAGAGAGTAGGCAGCGAAGAGCGGGGGAGCAAGGATGGAGTTCTGGAAGGAGTGGTTGCCTTAGTTATGAAGACAGCCACGATCCCCAGCGTGTGAGGAGAAAGGAAGTGAGCAAAGTTAAAGTGAAAAGGCTAAAGTTAAAGCCAAGAAGGTAAAGTCTGGTAGGAAGAATGTTTTCACTGGACAGTGGAAACAGAAGTCAGATGACAGCAAGCTGGGAAATGAATCCAAAGTGAAAGAGAAAGGTAGGTAGTGATTACCTGGTAGTGTAAACAGGAGTGGGTCACATTCTACAGTGGAGGCTCTGGCAGCATGCAGGACAGGGTTTGTCTTGGAATGACTGGGATGGTTGTATTAATAATAAAATGACCTGTTGGCCTTATTAATATAAAAGATGGTAAGCCTGTAATGTGAATCATCTCCATACAGGTTGAAGAAAATTGTCTGAAAATTGTGGATGAACTCATGGAAAAACAGCAGCAACTTAAGGATGAATTTGTCACTCAGAATACCAACGTTGAGAAAGTCCAAGCTCAAATTGAAGAGGAACGAAAGAAGTTTTTGGCCATTGATAGGTGATTAAAAGTTTATCAAGAGTTTAAAAAATGTTTACCATCAATTTGAAATTTATTATAGAAGTTTTATTATTTGAATATGTACCTTTATGTGGCTTTTGGTCTCCTATTGCATCTGTCAAGCATTGCAACTTAGGGGAAAAACCAAGAGAGGTGGTTAGTTGTTTAGAGTGTATAGTACTTTTAAATGAGTAAAGAGAAACCTATACAAAGTGTTCAGTTCAGTTTAGTCGCTCAGTCATGTCTGACTCTTTGCAACCTCATGAACTGCAGCATGCCAGGCCTCCATGTCGTCCATCACCAACTCCTGGAGCTTACTCAAACCCATGTCCACTGAGTCGGTGATGCCATCCAACCATCTCATCCTCTGTCATCCCCTTCTCCTCCCGCCTCTGGTCTTTCACAGCATCAAGGTCTTTTCCAATGAGTCAGTTCTTCGCATCAGGTGGCCAGAGTATTGGAGGTTCAGCTTCCTTACCATAAATCTCCTTGACACCAGTCCCTTCCTGTTAGGAAGGCCCTGCTAGTCTGTATGACAGCATAGCGAGTGAGGTGTCGAATCTGGAGCCATACTACATGGTTCCAGGCCCTAGCTCTGCTGCTTATATATGGTGCCTTCATTTTCTTATTAGTAAAGTGGGGATGGTAATAGTGCCTATGTCATAGAACAGTTGTAAGGATTAAATGAGTTCATATGGTTCTTAGAACAGTACCTGACATTCAATGAGCGTGTATTTGCTGTGATGATGATCAGTAGCACTTTGAGTCCACTGGCCTGTTGAACCAATGACATCTGCTCTCCTGTGTGATTGACACAACCATAAGTGAACAGGTGCAGTGAGTTCTGTTTTTGCTCAAACTCTTGAATATTTCACAATGTTCAAAGTCTTAGTGTTTCAAAATGCTGCCAGAAAATTCTTTGTCTAAGATTTTTGAGTGGAATTTAGTTTGTTTATGCATGATTTTTTTGGCTCATACTTAATTTAAATAGAACCACATCTCTATCATCAGATTCTTGAAAACCATGTAATTCTTAATTTATTTTCTTTTATTTTTAGTTTTCTGGGTCTTCTTTAAAGTCCCCCCTTTTGTTTCAGCTGGTAAGACTCCTAAGCCCTCATTAAGATAGAAGGCCTTACATTAGTGGTGGTGATGGTAGTAATAAAGTTTAGACTATTAGGTGTGTAATGACTTAATTGGTAAGACATTTATCTTGCTAACAGACACTTTCTCTTGGTTTGAGGTTCTAAAATGTAGAACTTACATTGAGAGAGATACACCTTGAAAAATTGTACAGATTTAAAAATAAGGTAACTGGAAGAGCACTGTATTGTTGTTAGCCTGAGTAAAGTATATTATTGGAAATGTTCCCTTGGATTAAATAATTATATTCGTGGCCTTTGTCAGGAGTGTTAAAGTTTAAATTACAAGCATTCATGGACTAACTCTGCAACTTAACAGCACTTGAAAGAAAAAAGTTTTTTCATGTAAATTTATAAACATGTTTTTCTTCCTGATGGAACTTTATGTAATTAGTAAAATATAATCACTTTTTCATATCTGTGTATTTGCAGGGAAGTGGGAAAATGGCAAAAAGAAGTTGTGATCCTTCAGAGTTCTCTGGAACAGAATCGGTTAGAGAAGCATAACATGTTGCTTGACTGCAAAGTTCAAGACATTGAAATAGTTCTTTTGTTGGGGTCGCTGGATGACATCATTGAAGTGGAGGTACTCTAGCAAGTGATTTTAAAATATGTGCAGTTGTGTGGAAGTTTATGTAGGCCTTTGTTTGCTTAGTGAAGTTGTAGCCATGCAGACTCTTAGTCTTATTCTAAAGCTTTATTAGCAGAAAAAACATCTCGTCTGGGAAGGGAAAAGGGCAAAATGATCCTCATTCCAGAAGACTGGGCACTTTGTATAGCTCTCTTATTTCTCTTGCTAATCCGTATCCTTTTAGCTCCATAGGACCAGTTTCTTACCTGTATATAGACACCCAAGAGGAATCGGAACTAAAGCCATGGGAGTTCAGGGGCATTCTGGAGAGATGGGGTAGCCACAGTCCGTTTCGGGCAGGGGCACATGCCTGACAGCATGAGCAGTGCTGTACTCTGGGAACACCGTCAGTGGTGTGTGGAGGGATCTCGTTCTGCATCTTCACCAACAACTTGAGGTCCTTTTCAGTAGAAACATGACTCACTGAGTGTCCAGGCGATGAGAGTGTGGGGAAGGTGATAATAGATACCCAGGGAGTCAAAAGGGGAGACTGAAGTCTCCCCATGGTGGACATTTTTCTGTTAGCTTCCTTTGCTTTCTCATCACATACATACTACACAGTACTCTTGAGGTCGGTGGGACACTTATGTACCCTTTGTTCTGCTGCTCATGTGAGGAAAGATATGACGACATAGTTCAAGAAGAGTATCTTACTATTAGCTAAGGCAGAGGATGGTGAACATAGTTAGTTCTTTTACCTTTCAAATTATCTTTTAAATCTTTAGTGACCTCTTCCCTTTAGTCCCCTTTCCACCTCCCTCCTCCCCTTTCTGCTTTGTCACCAGTTGGAAATCCATGCATTTCCCTCCAGTTTCTACTCCAGAAGAGGCGTTCAGTCCTTTGGTTTCTTCAGTATGAAGCAGCTGTGAAACAGTTTTTCTCTTGCTGATTTTGACTACTTCTCATAGCATAATTCTGGTGTTATATTATACTCAAAAGTCTTTTGCTGGGGAAGGGGAGAGATTCCCTGGCAGTCTCACTGCCAGGGCCCCCAGTTGGATCTCTGGTCAGAGAACCAATATACTGTAAGCTGCACAACTAAACCTAAAAAAGAGTCTTTTTTCTCTGTTTTAGCAGAGAGTACATCCCAGATGGAAGGAAAGGAGAAGCCACTTTACTGGCCACAAATGTCATGAGCCCCACTCAGATGGCTTTAAAGGGGGAATGGGAGGTCAGGGGATAGGACTGAAGTGGAGGCTGCCTCCCCTGTGACATGGTCCAGGAATTTGAACACTGTGGAGAACTTAATATGTATTGGCTTTATTTGTTCAGATCAGCTTTCCTCACATGGCTGCAGCTGTAACCACTAGCTTTGACCAGAGCGGGAAGACACCTCTCTCCTGCCCTCAGTTAGAAAAATCCTGAGGAAGAACTCTGACTGGTTCATTCTGGATCATGTGTCCACTCTTAAGGGTGCAGAAAGAGGGAAGGGAGGGTCTGTAACAGAAGAAGTGGATGGAAGCAGAAAAGCAGTACTCACAATAATATAGAGAGAAATGGAAAGTCTATTTAAAAGGCTGTAATTTTAGAAGAGGTTTGTCATTGAATAGTGTGGAAGCAGCAGCAGCTTTAGTGACTGACATCTAAGTAAATGCTGCTGGTCAAGCATTCCTGCTGCTGCTTTGGTCCTATTGTTTTTTCAGTTAGTGAACTTTCAGAAGTATTCTCCAACATATGTGCCCACCATGAATGTGAAATTATTTACTTGTTTATTAGGGTGAATGACTTTCATATTCATAGTGGTTATTTCAAAGCAGGTATTAATACCTTAAGCTGGATTAATACTGAATCGTTATCTAGAAAATGATAGGTCTGCTCTACTTTGTGCTGGTCAAACCACATTGGAATATTGCATTTACTTTCTAAAGCATGATGTTTTCTGAGAGTAAAGTGTCCACGATAGTGAAAAGGCCCAGACTGTGTCATGCTGGGAAGAGAATTCTTGGGGAATATGGTTATTCCCCTCCAGTAGAAGAAGGTCTGCCACAGAGGACAGAACATACTTGTTCTTTCTAATCCTCAGGGGGACACTGGGGTTGGGGGTGGAGGACACAGAGTCAGATTTCTTCTACTAGGGAGCACTTCCTGCTAGAAGGAGGGAAGGCCTCTAGTGGTGAGTCCCTGATTGAAGTTTTACAAGCACATCTAGTTGTTGGTGTTTAGTTGCTAAGTCATGTCCGACTCTTTTGCAGCCTCATGGACAGCAGCCATGTAATGAGGGTGCTGTACAAGGTCATCTAAAGTCCAAAACAGAAAAGGCATTGGGTATACATTGTCTCTTTCCAGAAGGCTGGACAAGGATCACCACATAGAATTAATTGTCTTATGCAGTTGTAGGAATCGTCTCACAACTATTGTAAGGTAAAACTGAGATTTCCCTTCCATGGGATGTGTTCAGACATGGGATGAGTTACCTACATCTGCCAGAATTCTCATAGGAAATTCTTATATTGTGGGAAAGACTGTACCAGATCACTGGTTCCCAAACCCTTCACGTGCACGTGAAGCCCCTGGGGACCTTGTTTCCCAGGTGAGGCCTGCTCTCACCGGCCCACGGATCACACTTCAAATAGCAAGGCATTAGGTGACTCACATAGAAACTTAATACAAAGTACAATGTTGAATCATAAATAGTAGTTGTGAGATTCAGGGGTTCAGTGTTACCCTTTGTGTTCAAATTCCCCTTCCGTGTGAACCGTTTTAGTGTAAGTATATAACATGTGGACTTAACTTCCAAAGGTAGTTTTATTGGTTTGTTTCAGGTGAGAACATCTGTAAAAGAGTGAGAAAGGGTTTTCGCTTAATTTGTAGGTCTTGCTTTTGGTGTCAGCATTACACCAAAAGCCGGCCTGCAGCTGAATAAGTGCTTCTTTATTTGTTCCTTCTTTCCTCCTCTTTCTTCGTTCAGAGTGACATATATTGAAACTGAAATACATGTTTCCAGCATTGCAGTAGGCACTGACACTACAGCAGTGAGTGTAACTACCCCAAATCCCTTCCTTCGCATTCTTCTGGGGGAAAAAGTGGCAGACAGTAAAATATTCATGTATTTGGTAGTGATATAGGCTAAAGAAGATACAAAGCAGGGAGGGAAATAAAGAGAACTTGAGGCAGAGGCCTTGGATGTCCTGAGAGAAGGCAGCTGGCTAGTAGACGAGGTAGAAGATGAAGAGATACAGACGTGTAGAGGAAGGGTGTCCAGGCAGAGGGCATTTCGCCAGCCCTAAGTGATGTGTACACGGTCTGTTCAAGGAGCCCAGGTTGGTTGGAGCAGGGAGACTAACACAGAGTGAAGTTAAAGGGGAAGCCGAGGCCTTGGAGGCCTGCATAAGGCTGTTTTATCTTCTCGGCCATCAACTGGAGGACTTGGGACAGACACATGAGTAGACAGCCCCATTTTCAGATAACAAGGAAAGGGCTTCGTGTGTTTTTCAGTTGGGAACTGAAGCAGAAGGTACCCAGGCAACAACTGCTGTATATGAAAAAGAAGCAGCCATCAAGGTGGACTACAGCTCTCTAAGAGAGGATTTGAAGGTAACTGAAAGATTTCTGTTGTTTATGACTAACTTATGGGAATACTGAATATATAAATCCTACAGAATAATTTTTAGATGACAGAGCATAGTTTGGGGGGTAAGTAGATTTCCTAATAGTTTTTAAAGAAATAGTATAAACAGGTTACATATAAAATGCTTAAAATATTTAAAGTGTTTATATCAGCATTTCTCCCTCTGTAGTCTGTAGAATACCAATACCATGAAAGATCTTGTTGAAGAAGAAAAGTTTCTGCCAGTATTTTGAAAGGCTGTTCCCTCTTCTTGAAGATTCACAATGAATAAAAAAAGTCATTGAGAAAAGTCCTGAAACACACAAAAGTAGCCAACACACTTCAGGATCCTGAATTACCCTGTCGGCGTCTCAGTGCAGTACCTCAGGAAGTGACAAGCTCTTCATAGCAGCAGAGCACAGACCAGAAATCGAGTTTCATGGTCTGTTTAATTTAATAGCTCTGACTCTGTTTCTGTTACCCCTGTAGCCATATGTTGCTTTGTGTTTTGATTTTGTCCTGAAGCTGCTGCTTTTATGAGGACAAAATGACTCTGGCCTTTCTTGCCTTCCAGCCAACACAACCACAACCCTCAGAGAAGAGAGAGCACCTATTGTAGTGGTGCTGTTCTTAAGGTTGAAGAAAAGCTTTTCCACAGAGGTCCAGCGGTTGTCCTGTCATCACAGTATCCTGAATCGGGTCACATGTTCACTCCTGGCCAGTCACTGTTGGAGTGGGATGGACTTAGCTTAGGCCAAGCAGGATTCATGGGCCCTATGAGGGAGACATGGCCAACTTGGGCTTTGTTAGAAAGGAAGAAATGGAGAATGGATGTCAAGTAGCAATAACTACCACGTCTTTTTATTTCATATTTTTAATATTAATATATTTTGTTAGATTTATTGAGTTCTTTTATTGTTAATTGTGGTGCTTTGGGAAATCAGAAAATAACCTCTTATCTATTTTATAGTCTATTTAGTGCTTTCATATTTAATAAGTCCTTCCCTACAACATTACTAACTATTTATAAATATTCTCTTCCTGTTAATGATTTTTTCTTTTCTTAGTTAATTTATCTCAAATTTATTTTTATATATAGTATGAGGTAAGAATCTTTCTTAGAAGGTACATAAATTAACCAATTTACTCGGCATCTTCTAAAAAATTCTTTCCTCCAATGAATTAAAACACACCTTTATCAGATGTTAAATAACGCCTCTACGGGGTCAAGAAAGTTTTCCTGGAAGGTAATGCCTGCCGCACTTTTCCCTTCTCTCCTCACTCAAGTTAGTTCTGCTCATGGTTTAGGTTCTAGTTTAAATGTTACCTCCAGCTGAGCTATTTAAAATCCTAAAAGATGATGTTGTTAAAGTGCTGCACTCAATATGTTAGCAAATTTGGAAAGCTCAGCAATGGTCACAGGATTGGAAAAGGTCAGATTTCATTCCAATGCCAGAGGAAGGCAATGCCAAAGAATGTACAAACTACCATACAATTGTGCTCATTTCACCTGCTAGCAAAGTAACACTCAAAATCCTTCAAGCTAGGCTTCAGAAGCATGGGAAGATATTAAGAAGAGGTGGCAAGAATACACAGAACAACTATACAAAGAAGATCTTCACGACCCAGATAATCACGATGGTGTGATCACTCACCTAGAGCCAGACACCCTGGAATGTGAAGTCAATGGGCCTTAGGAAGCATCACTACGAACAAAGCCGGTGGAAGTGATGGCATTCCAGTTGAGCTATTTCAAATCGTAAAAGATGATGCTGTGAGAGTGCTGCATTCAATATGCCAGAAAATTTGGAAAACTCAGCAGTGGCCACAGGACTTGAGGAGGTCAGTTTTTATTCCAATCCCAAAGAAAGGCAATGCCAAAGAATGCTCAAACTACCACACAATTGTACTCATCTCACACGCTAGCAAAGTAATGCTCAAAATTCTCCAAGCAAGGCTTCAACAGTATGTGAACTGTGAACTTCCAGATGTTCAAGCTGAATTTAGAAAAGGCAGAGGAGCCAGAGATCAAATTGCCAACATCTGCTGGATAATGAAAAAAGCAAGGGAGTTCCAGAAAAACATCTATTTCTGCTTTATTGACTATGCCAAAGCCTTTGACTGTGTGGATCACAATAAACTGTAGAAAATTCTTAAAGAGATGGAAATACCAGACCACCTGACCTACCTTTTGAGAAATCTGTATGCAGGTCAGAAAGCAACAGTTAGAACTGGACATGGAACAGCAGACTGGTTCCAAATAGGGGAAGGAGTACGTCAAGGCTGTATATTGTCACCCTGCTTATTTAACTTCTGTGCAGAGTACATAATCTGAAATGCTGGCTGGATGAAGCACAAGCTGGAGTCACGATTGCCGGGAGAAATATCAATAACCTCAGATATGCAGATGACATCACCCTTATGGCAGAAAGCAGAAGAACTAAAGAGCCTCTTGACGAAAGTGAGAGAGGAGAGTGAAAAAGTTGGCTTAAAACTCAACAGAAAACTAAGATGGCATCTGGTCCCATCACTTCATGACAAATAGATGGGGAAACAGTGGAAACAGTGAGAGACTTTATTTTGGGGGACTCCAAAATCACTGCAGATGGTGATTGCAGCCATGAAATTAAAAGATGCTTACTCCTTGGAAGAAAAGTTATGACCAACCTAGACAGCATATTAAGAAGCAGAGACATTACTTTGCCAACAAAGGTCCATCTAGTCAAGGCTGTCGTTTTTCCAGTAGTCATGTATGGATGTGAGAGTTGAACTATAAAGAAAGCTGAGCATTGAAGAGTTGATGCTTTTGAAGTGTGGTGTTGGAGAAGACTCTTGAGAGTCCCTTGGACTGCAAGGAGATCAAACCAGTCCATCCTAAAGGAAATCAGTCCTGAATATTCATTGGAAGGACTGATGCTAAAGCTGAAACTCCAGTACTTTGGCCACCTGATGTGAAAAACTGAGTCATTGGAAAAGACCCTGATGCTGGGAAGGATTGAAGCCGGGAGGAGAAGGGGAAGACAGAGGATGAGATGGTTGGATGGCATCACCAACTCAATGGACATGAGTGTGAGTAAACTCCAGGAGTTGGCGATAGACAGGGAGGCCTGGCGTGCTGCTGTCTGTGGGGTTGCAAAGAGTCGGACATGACTGAGCAACTGAACTGACTGACTGATTAGATCATAGGAAAGGCAAAGGAATTCCAGAAAAACACCTACTTCTGATTCATTGAGTATGATAAAGCCTTTGACTGTGTGGATCACAACAAACTGTGAAACAATCTTAAAGAGATGGAAATACCAGACCACCTTACTTTTCTCCTGAGAAACCTGTATGCAGGACAAGAAGCAACAGGTAGAACCAGTCATGGAACAATGGACTGGTTCGAAATTGGGAAAGGAGTACGTCAAGGCTATATATTGCTACTCTGCTTATTTAACTTCTATGCAGAGTACATCATGTGAAATGCCAGGCTGGTGAATCACAAGCTGAAATAAAGATTGCTAGGAGAAATATTAAGCTCAGATATGCAGATGATACCACTCTTACGGCAGAAAGTGAAGACAAACTCAAGAGCCTCTTGATGAAGGTTAAAGAGGAGAGTGAAAAAGCAGGCATAAAACTCAACTTTCAGAAAACAAAGATCATGGCATCTGGACCCATCACTTCATGGCAAATAAAAGGTGGAAAAGTGGAACAGTGACAGATTTTCTTTTCTTGGGCTCCAAAATCACTGTGAATGGTGACTGAAGCCATGAAATTAAAAGACACTTGCTCCTTGAAAAAAAAAGCTATAAAAAACTTAGAATATTAAAAAACAGAGACAACACTTTGCCAACAAAGGTTTGTATAGTCAAAGCTATGGTTTTTCCAGTAGTGATGTATGGATTTGCAAGTTGGACCATAAAAAAGGCTGAACACCGAAGAATTGATGCTTTCAAATTGTGTTGCTGAAGAACACTCTTGAATAGTCCTTTGGACTGCAAGGAGATCAAACCAATCAATCTAAAGGAAATCAACCCAGAATATTCGCTGGAAGAATTGATACTAAAACTCCAATACTTTGGCAGCAGATGCCAAGAGTTGACTCATTAGAAAAGACCCTGATGCTGGGAAAGATTAAGGGCAGGAGGAAAAGGGGGCAGCAGAGGAGGAGATGGTTGGATGGCATCCTGGACTCAATGGACATGAGTTTGAGCAAACTCTAGGAAATAGTGAAAGACAGGGAAGCCTGGCATGCTGCAGTTCACGGGGTCACGGAGAGTTGGACATGACTTAGTGACTGAACAACAACAACCAGACGGGCTGGATCTCTTCTGCCCATAGTACTCACACTCACCTGGTGGAGGGCTTCACACTGTTGTCAACGCCAGTTTGCATGTCTGCCTTCCCTGTCAGCTCTTTAAGGGCAAGGACAGAGTAGTTTTCATCACTGAATCCTCATACATAGTAGATGATCAGTATTTTTTAATGAACGAGTGTATGTCCATTGACAGATGAATGGATACAGAAATTGTGGTACATATATACAATGGAGTATTACTCTGCTATTAAAAAGAACACATTTGAGTCAGTCCTAATGAGTTGGATGAAGCTAGAGCCTGTTATACAGAGTGAAATAAGTTGAAGAAAAAGACAAATATTTATATTAATTCCTACATATGAAATCTATAAACATGGTACTGATGAATCTATTTGTAGGGCAGCAGTGGAGATGAAGACATAGAGAAAAGACTTGTGGACACAGTGGGGAAAGGAGAAGGTGGGATGACTTGAGAGAGTAGCATGGAAACATACATATTACCATATGTAAAATAGGTAGCCAGTAAGAATTTGCTTTTGTGACACTGTGCTCTGTGACAACCTAGAGGGGTAGGATGGGGAGAGAGATGGGAGGGAGGGTTCAAGAGAGAGGGGACATATGAATACCTGTGGCTGACTCATGTTGATTTATGGCAGAAACCAACACAGTATTATAAAGCAATTATCTTCCAATTTAAAAAAAAATTTTAAAAGAAGCAATAACATGAATTGTTTACTTTTTTAGCCAGATTAAGAAATACGAAGGTGAAGCGTGTTCCAAGAGGGCAGCACCCATGACGCCTGAGCTATGAAAAGGCACAGCCAACCCAGGAAGCCACAGTAGTGCCCCAAACTGCACTGCAGGCTCAGAGAGGGCTGCCAGGGCTGGCAGGGCTGGATGCAGAGCGAGAGAAATAGGGGCCATACCCTGAAGGGCCCGGTGCCTACTTACTGCAGCAGTTTGGGTCTAAGTGGCATGCTAATCATTGCTGTTCTTTGCCAATAATAGGCTCTACAATCTGATAAAGAAATTGAGGCCCAGCTTAGACTCCTCCTACAACAAGTAGCATCCCAAGAAGATATCCTGTTGAAGACAGCAGCCCCAAACCTAAGAGCCGTGGAGAACCTGAAGACTGTCAGAGACAAGTTTCAGGAGTCCATAGACGGTGAAATTAAACTTTAGTTGATAGCAAGATCATATTCGTTGGTATTAGGGGTTTTGATTTCTGTAACATTTACCAATAATCCCCCCTAAACTGTACCTTTGTTTTGATTATATATATATATATTTTTTTCTCTGTTATCTTATAGTAATGTACTTTTAATACTGAATTATTAACTTCTTCCTTTTTGAAAAGAGTTTTGCTTTAATTTAAAAACAGGTGTATTGGTTATTTTTGAACAGTGTCTTATTTCATAGCAGCACAAGAGGCATATTAGATAACTCTGTTGGAATTTGTTGTTATTATTTAAAAATCAGCCCTACCCAGAAAAGGAGCTCATCAATTTTAATAGTCATTTTCTTGGACTTAATAGTAGCTGAGATGTTTTGAAGGTAGATTTAATTCAAGATGGCCAAACTCAAAATCTAGCTTAAAAAATGTTTTATGCTTTAAAGTTAAAATAAGAAAAGCCCTTGGTGATCTTCAAAATAAAGAACATTGATTCTCTCTTAGCTTTTGAGGCCAGCAGAAAGGAAGCCAGAATATGTAGGCAAGAGTTTGAACAGGTGAAAAAAAGGAGATACGATCTTTTCAACCAGTGTTTTGAGCACATCTCAATCTCAATTGATCAAATCTACAAGAAGCTCTGCAGAAACAACAGTGCCCAAGTATGTATTTCTCACCCTCAAATATGAGTAGGAACTTGTGTTACTTGATATTGTTTTCTTTAATGGTGATAAATCACCATCACTCTCTCTTGAGTAACCCACTTAACTGGGTAAAGTCAGCTCGTGAAAATTGGTTATCACAGTGACCTGTGTTCTAGGTCTAGTCAGCCTGGCAAGTCAAAATCTCTGGTCCTGCTTCTTTATCTGCACAATGCGTGGGTTAGATCATCTGGTTTCCAAGTTCTCTTTCAGTTCTGGAATTCTGTGATCTGTACTAATTTGACTTTGTAGAGCTGTCAGTGGTCTCTGCAGTAGAGTTAGGGTAATGTAGGGGAAAAAGGTTGATGTGGGGTCTGTGGAGAGGGAAGGAACCAGAGGCAGGGTTCAAGTCTAGACGCGCCCCTTGTCGTATTGGTCTTTCCATTCCGTGATCAGTATCCACAGCAAATACTGTGCAGTTGGACATGGACAAAAGATGTAGACCAGGTCATATATATGTGAGTTTCCCTCTTTCTCTCGGTATTCTTTTATGACTGAAGTAATCTTGAATCACATACTTAGAATTTCAACCAAGAATAACTTGGTGATGGTGGTGGTGGTGTTTTTAATTAATTAATTTAATTTTAATTGGAGACTAATTACTTTACAATATTGCAGTGGTTTTTGCCATACATTGACATGAATCAGCCACGGGTGTACATGTGTCCCCATCCTGAACGCCCCTTCCACCTCCCTCCCCATCCCATCCCTCAGGGTTGTCCCAGTGCACCGGCTTTGAGTGCCCTGTTTCATGCCTCGAACTTGGACTGGTGATCTATCTCACATATGTTAATATACATGTTTTAATGCTGTTCTCTAAGATCATCCCACCCTCGCCTTCTCCCACAGAGTCCAAAAGTCTATTCTTTACATCTGTGCCTCTTTTGCTGTCTCACATATAGGGTCATCGATGCCATCTTTCTAAATTTCATATACATTCGTGACTTCCCTGGTGCCTCAGATGGTGAAGCGTCTTGCTTACAATGCAGGAGACCTCAGTTCGATCCCTGGGTTGGGAAGATAATCTGGAAACGGAAATGGCAACCCACTCCAGTACTCTTGCCTGAAAAATCCCATGGATGGAGGAGCCTGGTGGGCTACAGTCCATGGGGTCACAGAGAATCCAACACGACTGAGCGACTTCACTTTCTCTTTCATACTCTATTGGTGTTTTTCTTTCTGGCTTACTTCACTCTGTATAATAGGCTCCAGTTTCATCCACCTCATTAGAATTGATTCATGTGTTCTTTTTAATAGCTGAGTAATAATTTTCCATTGTGTATATGCACCACAGCTTTCTTATCCATTTGTCTGGTGATGGACATCTAGGTTGCTTCCATGTCTTGGCTGTTGTACACAGTGCTGTGATAAACATTAGAGCACATGTGTCTCTTTCAATTCTGGTTTCCTTGGTGCGTATGCCCAGCAGTGGGATTGCTGGGTCGTATGGCAGTTCTCTTTCCGGTTTTTTAAGGAATCTCCACACTGTTCTCCATAGTGGCTGTACTAGTTTGCATTCCCACCAACAGTGTAAGAGGGTTCCCTTTTCCCTACACCCTTTCCAGCATTTATTGTTTGTAGACTTTTTGATAACAGCCATTCTGACCGGCATGAGATGGTACCTCATTGTGGTTTTGATTTGCATTTCTCTGATAATGAGTGATGTTGAGCATCTTTTCATGTGTTTGTTAGCCATCTGTATGTCTTCTTTGGAGAAATGTCTGTTTAGTTCTTTGGCCCATTTTTTGATTGGGTTGTTTATTTTTCTGGTATTGAGCTGCATGAGCTGTTTATATATTTTTGAGATTAATTCTTTGTGAGTTGCTTCGTTTGCTATTCTTTTCTCCCATTCTGAAGGCTGTCTTTTCACCTTGCTTATAGTTTCCTTCATTGTGCAAAAGCTTTTAAGTTTAATTAGGTCCCATTTGTTTATTTTTGCTTTTATTTCCACTACTCTGGGAGGTGGGTCATAGAGGATCCTGCTGTGATTTATGTCAGAGAGTGTTTTGCCTATGTTTTCCTCTAGGAGTTTTATAGTTTCTGGTCTTAGATCTTTAATCCAAAAATTAACTTATTTTTTATAAAGTAAGACTAGAAGAAACCTATTAACTCCTTGAGGGCAGGATTCATCTCTGTTCCTATAGAACTTGACCCATGACAGGTATTCAGTAAAGATTTGATGAAAGGACCAGTGGAAGAATTGAATGAAGACTGTTTTAGTTTGACTGCAGCATATGCTTCTGCACTATGAACAGCAGACTGATGGGAAGATCTGATCTTTTATGTGTTAGAATGTTTTCCCTGTATTCCCTATCCAGTAAACTTTGTTATCTCTGATTATAAGTAGAGCTGAATACATTATTTACAAGTATTGGTATATTTTTCCATCAAACGGAGAAAAATAAAAACCAGTAGTATTTTGCAGTTCCAAATTGAACTTTACCAATAGCTTTTTTGATATTGCTAAATAAATAACATGTGTTTCAGGCATTTCTTAGCCCAGAGAACCCAGAAGAGCCTTACTTGGAGGGAATTAGCTATAACTGTGTGGCCCCAGGCAAACGGTTCATGCCGATGGATAACTTGTCCGGGGGAGAGAAGTGCGTGGCAGCCCTGGCACTCCTGTTCGCTGTGCACAGGTATGGTCACAGTGAGCCCTCTGACTGTGCATCAGGGCAGAGGCCAAATGGCCCTTCCTACAGAAGATCTACTTACTACTTGTCTTTATGCAGCGTACGTCATACAAAGCTATTTTTTTCAGCCAGACAATTCAGGTTATGCTATGGGCCTGTAATAATTTAGACAGCAAATTTAAGAGAGAATTCAGTCTTTGACAGATTTTTATTCAATTTGTTATTATCAAAAGCTACTAATGTCCAGCTTAATCGAAAAGAAAGGAGAAAAGGGGGTAGCAAATGGCCAGATTTGAATTTAAGATTGCCAAAAAACAATTCCAACAACAAATCCAAACAAAATAAAAACAGCTAACTTTTATGTTATTTTCCTAGTCCACATTCAGAGATGTGCTATTTATTTAGTAAGGGATGTTAAGCAAAGTATTTCTTCTGGAAAAAAGTTTAACCTCCTCATTTCCACTGATGATGGTGACACTTGTGTTTGTAAAATAAATCACAGGAAAGATGTTAGCTAAAAGTAAAGCAATTAACTTTTCAACATCCAAAGCACTAGATGAAGAACTATGGTATGGATAATAGAGCCTCTCTGTTTTCATGATCAGAAAGATCAACCCAAGTTTTACAGCTGTTTGTTACTGGTCCCAAGAAGGAAAAAGAATTGGTGATGATAGGAAAGCAAAAGAAGATGCCACTAATGCAGGAAGACTTTGAGAAATGGAGGAGGCAGGGACTGTAACAGGAGTGAATCTGAGCAGAACACGACTCTTCCTGGGTGTCACCCCATCCATTTATTCAACAGATATTTGTTAAATATTTACTGTGTCGAGTGGTGTTAATGGGCATAGGAGAGACCGCAGTGAAGAAAACAAAGACCCTGCCTCAAAGAGACTTAATTTTAGCTGGGGAAAACAGATGATAAATAAGGTGTATTAGGAAACTAATTCTCTAATATAGAGACTATTAGAAAATGACAGATGCTGTAGAGACGAGGCAATGGCAGTAGTAACAGGGAAGGGTTTGCAATATTAAAGTCTTCTGGGGAGGACTTTTTGAAAGGGTAATATTTGAGCAAAGATTTGAAGAAATTAAGGGATCAAGTCACATGGGTGGAGTGTTCTAGAGGAGCGTTCTAAGGGAAGAATATTCTAGACATGAGTGCAGAGCAAAGTGCTGAGGCCAGAGTGAGCCTGGTGCCTATAGAGAACAGACTGTCTGCAGCAGCAGCAGGCGCAGGTTAGGGAGCTGTGGTAGCAATCAGGGCGGAAGATGGTGGCGGTTCAGACCAGTGTGGGAGCAGACACAGCGTGGGGTAGGAGGGAGCCTAATCAACTAGAGGGATAAGAGCTGCCATTAACTGAACTGGAGAGGAGCACAGGACGGGGGTGGGTTTGAGGGTAGGTGAAAAGTTTGATTTTGCTTGAGTTTGAGCAGATACCCACGTGGAGCTGAGTAAGCCACTGGACCAGTGAGGCAAGGGTTTGAGAAGTCAGAACTGTCAGTAGAAGTGTGAGAGCATTCCATCTATGAATGATACTCAAAACCTTGAGAGCAGATGACATCATCAAAGAAGCTAGTTAGATAGAAGAGGGCTCTGATCACTGAGCCCCAAAGACACCACAGTGTCAAGAAGTTAAGAGATTGTGGAGGAGCTGACAGAAGAGATTGGGGCCTGGAGCAATGGGTGGGGCGGGGAGTTGATCATGGTGTCCTTGACGTCAGAGGAAGTCGGGGAGGACTGCCCTGGTTCCATCCACCTTCCTTTGAAGGGATGTGGACTGGGAATTGAGCACTGTATTTATTGACAGAGGCCATTGGTGACCTAGACAAAGGCAGACGAAAGGACATGTTTTATTTATTCTGAATATTCTTAGTCCTGTCCTCCAAGTCTTGTAAAACAAAGTTGTAACTGACTTGATTGTAATTTTTTTCTAGTTTTCGGCCTGCTCCATTCTTTGTTTTAGATGAAGTAGATGCAGCCCTGGACAATACTAACATTGGCAAAGTAAGTTCCTTTCTGATTTAACTTCCAGTGCAGTGTTTACAGTTCAAGGATCAGGATGCAGTCAGAAGGCAATTTACCCTGAGCAAACATAGTTTGATAGTTGCTGTATAAAGGCAAAATCTAAGTTAAAAATCTAAAAACAAGATGATCCAGGGTAGTAGTTTTCACTCAGGGTTTAGGGGACTCAGGATCACTGTGCTGGATCCACAGCACTGCTGCTGAGTGACTTGCTTTTCCCCAAATCTGGGTATTGGGACCTAGAGGGTCCTTAAAAGTAGACCACATGGCAAATAGGACCAAATTAGTTGTCTAATAAAGTCCAAAATAACATACCTAAATAAAATCCCAAAGGAATTAAAGTTCAAAATTTTGGTCCCCTTCATTTATTAAAATGTCTCCAATCAGTGCATTTGCACATAATCCTAATCCTGTTTTCAGTATTTGAGACCATGAGGGAACGAAGGACATAACTGAAAATCAGCCTTAAAGATCAGTACATAGACGGACAGAGCCGCCTGTGACAGACTCTCAGACGTCTCAGCCATCTTGACTAAATTTCGGACTTGACTGGAAGGTGACCACAGGATGGAGGCAAACGCTGGCGGCCCCATCCTGCAGAGACCCTGGGCCGTGGTCCTATTGCCAGAGCCATCCATTTCTGGAAGGAGACGAATTAAACTTCTGGTTTTGATTCTAGGTTCATCAGCCTTCCGGAAATGACTGGACTTTGCATTTATAGCTGTTTATAAGGAGGCTGCTCTGGTCATTGGAGAAGGAAATGGCAACCCACTCCAGTATTCTTGCCTAGAGAATCCTGTGGACGGAGGAGCCTGGCGAGCTGCTGTCCATAGGGTCGCACAGAGTTGGACACGACTGAAGCGACTTAGCATGCATACATGCATTGGAGAAGGAAATGGCAACCCACTCCAGTGTTCTTGCCTGGAGAATCCCAGGGACAGAGGAGCCTGGTGGGCTGCCATCCATGGGGTCGCACAGAGTTGGACACGACTGAAGCGACTTAAGAGCAGCAGCAGCAGCAGCTCTGGTCATGCTGACAGAGAAGGTCTCTAGTAATTTGTTAAGTTGGCATTCTGGGTTATACTTTAGTCTTACAAACTGGGTTACTGAGTCCAACCCTGAGAGGTGTATTGAGTCTTGGGCACCACCCTGAGTCTGTGCAGTTGACCTCCCTTGATCTCTCTCTGTTGAGCCTCTTGTGTGATCCTGGGAGACGCAGGGGCTTTCTAGGAGCTGCAGCCCGGGGTAACTTCTGCTGGGAACAGTGTCATCTTCCAGCATTTCCCAGGCTGTATTCACCTAACCCAGCTCTCTATAGGGCCTTGCTGTTTGAACATGTCACGGCATACATAAGAATAGCACATTGATGCCACACCCACAAAAGTTAGGAACTAGATCCAGAGTCCCCTGAAGCTTGTAGAGAACAGGCCAGAGCCACGTCTGTGACCTGTGAGAGATGTCGGGGTGACTGGGAAAAGGAAACACAGGAATAAAAAGAGAGTCTTGATTCATCTCTCTGGAATGCCAGCCAATCTGCGTCAGCTAATTGGACTCCAAGGCCTGACTTGTTTGGGAGAATTTTTTAGCGCTTTGTATCCCGTATCCTGTGTGGGGGCAGGGGTGGCTCTATCACTGGACTTCGGACACTCGCCTTCTCTGAAGGGGAACTGAAGTGCATTCCGTTGTTGTTCAGTCAGTCGGTTGTGTCTGACTCTTTTGTGACCTCATGGACTGTAGCCTACCAGGCTCCTCTGTTCTTGGGATTTTCCAAACAAGAATACTGGAATTAGATTGCCATTTCCTTCTCTAGGATATTCCCGAACCAGGGATCAAACCCACATCTCCTGCATTAGCAGGCAGATTTTTTACTGCTAAGTCACCAGGGAAGCCCAAGGTATCCATATCTTCTAGCAAAATTTAGATGTTTGTATTAGTGGAATCTTCAAGAACTAGGTCTTACTACTCTTTTCTATTGTAATATGTACTATCCTAAGTACTAAAAGCCTCTTAATTTCCAGTTTCCCTTTGAGATTACGTTCCTGGCACCCCACTGCTGAATTGAGTATGAGCATGATGCAATATGAGCAACTGTGAAGCAGCTTCCAGTCCCGCTTGTGGTCAGGGTACCCAGCCTCTATCACACGTGACTCCTAGCAAAATGCATGCCTTACATTTTTGTATCCTGTCTCCTCTTCCATTCTGTCAACACCCCAAGACTTTTTAAAGACCTGTCTCACAGTGGCTACCATTGCCTCTAATGGGGGAGGTCCTTCCATGAATTCAGCCTCTTAGCCTGAAGCATTTTCTCCCTCTCATCATTCACCTCAACTGCTGACTCATTCCTCAACTGAAGCTGCCATTCCTGCTTCCAAAATATGTCCTTCACTTCTTGGGTGCAGTCAGGAGAAGACATACTGTAAACCTGCAGAGAAATCCAGGGTGTTGGCAAGTAACTTGTTAAACTGTAATTTGAGTCCCAATTGTTCTTCATAATTTTCCAAGTTCTGAGTAGAGTCTGTCCACCAAGACCCATTTCTATGCAGTCTATCTTGTTCTCATTCTCATTCCTTAGAATTAAGTCTTTGAGTTCCCCTCTAACCAAATGAGTTGATTATGGATTATGTATATATAATTGCCATATTTTTCTCATCTTGAGGCTTTGATGGCAATATAGGAAGTTGGAAGTTTAAATACCACCCTTTACCCTAGAAATATCTGAGTGGTAGTTTTACCTTATTGTCAAGATTGATTGCCTATTCACATCATGGTATCTTAAGTTAGAGTTTTATTCTTAAAAATATTCTTCCAAGTTTTCAATCGTAGATTTAATGAGCCTTATATATATTTTTTACTAACCTCTTATTTTACAGTCTGAACTATTTCCATTTCTGTAGTGGATTTATTGAGTTTACAGAAAGAGAAGTAAGTGCCTTGTCACCTAAAATGGGCAGATTCAGAGCTGCAGAATCCGTCCTCAAAGCCCCCAGAGAGGAGGCCTCACTTACTGATGAAACGTGCTTTCTGCTTCCTCCCAGGTGTCAAGTTATATTAAAGAGCAGACTCAGGAACAGTTTCAGATGATAATCATTTCCCTGAAAGAGGAGTTCTATTCCAAAGCTGATGCACTGATAGGCATCTATCCAGAGGTAAAGATAAGTAAAAACAGATAAAGTCACCTTATAGTGTGTCCTGACACCACAAGTTCCTAGTATAGACACTGTTTGATTTCTGCACTTTATTAATATAGGCCTAAATATTTTTTAGTCAAATGAGACTTAATAGTAACTACTTAGATATTTTTCTATGGCAGCACACAGAAATTTAAGTTATATTTTAAGTGAAAAAGCAAATAGAAAACTGCACAACAGTGAGTATAATTTTGTTTTTAAAACAGTAGTGCACATTAACTTACACAGGGTAAACTGTTGATACCCTCCTCCATATTTCTATAATGTTTGAATGTTTTAGCAACAACAAACGCACTGTTGTAGAGCTAACAAGGAGCCATTTATCTTCCAAAGCTACTAAAAGAAAAAACAAAGAATTTGACAGAGTTCCAAGTTGTATAGTAATTTTTGTAATTCAGTTTCTTAAGCCATTGAAAGTACTTAGCTGAGCTAATGGAGCAGAGCAACTCATTTAGATCATTCAGTTCTTGGACAATGAGGTTTTACTTCCTGAGTTTTCCTTTAAGATAAAAATTAAAGCAACGGTACTGCAATAAAAATTAAATTTTTTAAAAACTGGAAAAAAAAAAAAGTTTAAAAATAGATTTCCCTTCCTGTGCCTAATTAATATCAGGGGGTCACTGGAAGAGAACTGGAAGTTCTCACTGCCAGTGTAGAGGAGCGGCGAACTATTCAGGGCTGAGCCCAGGTCTCAGCTGGGCCCTATCAGTCACACCAGACAGGTCACTAATGTGTATTGTGCATACAAGTGGGCACACCTAGCAGTGAGTAACTCAGAGCGGGCGAGAACTTGGACTTGTAGCCCACCCTAGGCTGAAATAAGCAGAAGGGGCTTGGGGCTTCTGGGAAGGGAAGGCAAGCAACGGGACAGGGACCCGAGAAAGCACAGTAAACAAGGGCTGTCCAGTCGGATTTGCTCTGCTGATTCGAGCGCCTTCTCCACTGAGGAAGAGTTCAGAGTGGAAAGGATGTCCCCTTGCACATAGATGTCAATTTCCTTTACAGAAGGGAAACTTGTGCTCAGCTTTTAGAGCTTCTCCTGTATCTGCTGGTTCTCAGTAGCCTCTGGCTCAAAACAATCCACATGCAAAAGAGGCATATTTTTGGGTAGCACATTCTGGTACCCTTCAGTTCCGTTCAGTTCAGTCGCTCAGTCGTGTCCGACTCTGCGACCCCATGAATCACAGCACACCAGGCCTTCCTGTCCATCACCAGCTCCTGGAGTTCACCCAAACTATGGTACCCTTACCAAAAACAAAACGTAAAGCTGATGGAAATGGAGAAGTAACAGCTTCTCGGATGGTTATAAAGAGGTTCCTTTAAAATGCAAATCCAGACTCACTAATGGCTCTTTACATTAATAGCACTTACTCTCTACTGGAACTGACTTTTAACTGTCTTTTCTCCGTTTCAGTACGACGACTGCATGTTCAGCCGAGTTTTGACCCTAGATCTTTCTCAGTATCCAGATACTGAAGGCAGAGAAAGCAGCAGGAGACAGCGCAAGCCCCACTAAGACCTAGAGTGCCCTCGAGCCGGGAGCAGTCACAGTGCTCAGGCCAGTCTGTTTAGTTCAGGCCCAGACTGCTTCTGGAGCAAAAGCCAGGCGGCCTGTGTGCCATTTGTGGAAGAGCTTAACTGTTACAGGCAAAGATGCTGCAGCTCACCACTGAGGAGTGTCCAGGCCCCACTCCAGGAGGTAATGTGTCCCATGAGAGTCAGCTTTGATTGAGTTTAACAAAGAAACCACTACAGTTTAAACTTGCATTCTGAAAGCCGGTCAGAAAATTTTGAATACTGTATCATCTTTACTCTGATCTTGCCTTGTATGTTTAAGTGATCTTTAAGGGAAACTCATGGTTTTTAAATAGTTACAGTGTGTTGAATCTGTTTCATGTAAAGTTATTTCAGAGGAACTTTAGTCAATATTGAAAATGCCAATAAAAAACTCTTAATTTCAAATGTCTGCAATTTGCAATTTTAGGAACACAAAAAAAATTTTAAATGAAATTGAATTATGTCTGCTTCCGTGCTGTTTAAATTTCTCTGACTATAATTTCTGTTAAGGAAACACTGAAGAACACAGGCTTTCCCAGTTAACACTGACTTCACAGGGAAGCAGTCATCCTTATCTGTGGGCATCATGTGTATTAAAATCCAAGCATGCTCAAATCCCTTACACAGATTGCTGCAATAATATTTTAATATAACCTATGCACATCGTGTCATACACTTCACATCATCTCTACTATTTATAATGCTTCAGATCAGATCAGTCGCTCAGTCGTGTCCAACTCTTTGCGACCCCATGAATCGCAGCATGCCAGGCCTCCCTGTCCCTCACCAACTCCCGGAGTTCACTCAAACTCATGTCCATCAAGTCAGTGATGCCATCCAGCCATCTCATCCTCTGTCATCCGCTTCTCCTCCTGCCCCCAATCCCTCCCAGCATCAGAGTCTTTTCCAATGAGTCAACTCTTCGCATGAGGCGGCCAGAGTACTGGAGTTTCAGCTTTAGCATCATTCCTTCCAAAGAAATCTCAGGGCTGATCTCCTTCAGAATGGACTGGTTGGATCTCTTTGCAGTCCAAAGAACTCTCAAGAGTCTTCTCCAACACCACAGTTCAAAAGCATCAATTCTTTGACGCTCAGCCTTCTTCACAGTCCAACTCTCACATCCATACATGACCACAGGAAAAACCATAGCCTTGACTAGATGAACCTTTGTTGGCAAAGTAATGTCTCTGCTTTTGAATATGCTATCTAGGTTGGTCATAACTTTCCTTCCAAGGAGTAAGCGTCTTTTAATTTCATGGCTGCAGTCACCATCTGCAGTGATTTTGGAGCCCCCAAAAATAAAGTCTGACACTGTTTCCACTGTTTCCCCATCTATTTCCCATGAGGTGGTGGGACCAGATGCCATAATCTTCATTTTCTGAATGTTGAGCTTTAAGCCAACTTTTTCACTCTCCAGTTTCACTTTCATCAAGAGGCTTTTGAGTTCCTCTTCACTTTCTGCCGTAAGGGTGGTGTCATCTGCGTATCTGAGGTTATTGATATTTCTCCCGGCAATCTTGATTCCAGCTTGTGTTTCTTCCAGTCCAGCGTTTCTCATGATGTACTCTGCATAGAAGTTAAATAAGCAGGGTGACAATATACAGCCTTGACGAACACAATGTAAATACTATGTAACTAGTTGCTTGTATGCCACAAACTCAAGTACTGGTTTTTGGAACTTTGCAGCATCTTCTTTTCCCAGCCATTTTCCCTTTTTTTGGCCGTATGGTATGGCTTGTGGGACCTTAGTCTCCTGACCAGGGACTGAACCTGGTCCCTGCCGTGGGAGCACAGTCTTAAGCACTGGGCCACCAGGAAATTCCCTTTCCTATTTTCAATCCAGGTTTGGCTGAGTCCACAGATATGCAGCCCAAGGATACAGCGGACCCTCTCTGCACTGTCAGGGATAGGAAAGTTGCAGTTTTCAATAATAGTACTTCATTTCCATTTAAAAATGGAATTAAACAATTCTAAGGTACTGGTGGCCGGTGGTCTTGTATTTAAGGCTGCTTTGGGCCCAAGCGCCATTTAATCAAGGAGTGGCCTCCTAAAGTAATGGAATCACTTTTGAACATTATTTCAGGTAAACAAAATGCACTCTGTGCCTAAAAAGTAAAGTCACAAAACACTTGCTTTCTGTTCTCCATCAGCTGGTCCCCAAGAACTGGAGCTAGCAGGTGCCACTGTACTTGTCCTCTGTTCCTTTTTCAGTGGTGGTAGTATCACCTAGACCACCGCCTTCTCCCTTGAAAGACAGCACCGTAACACTGAACTGCCCCTTTGGTGCCACATGAGCTCAGTGTAGACCCTGGTCTCTGCCTGGGCTATTCTCCCATAACGTGGCTCATGGAGTGTCACTGACCCTTCAGAGTACATCACTGTTCTGCTGTAACACAGTATACCCGTACTCCTGAAACCCTCATGCCACGCAGAAGTACACAGTGAGAACCTCAGGGTGATGGGAAACAGCGCCCCCCCCCCCAAATAAAGAGACAGGAGCTTAATAAATAGCTGGGTTTACACACACTTAATAGTTAATACAAAATGTAAAAACGTTTCTAGCTTGAGGCAGCAAACAAAGCCATACTTCGTTACTCCCTGACCCACTCTTTCTCAGAGATGAAATTATAAGCGAGTTTTACTTGTGTGCAGGTGTGCTAAGTCGCTTTAGCCGTGTCTCCTTGGCCCAGTGGACTGCAGCCCGCCAGGCTCCTCTGTCCATGGGATTCTCCAGGTGAGAATACTGGAGGGGGTGCCATGCCCTCTTCCAGGGGATCGTCCTGACCCAGGGAGTAAACCAGAGTCTCCTGCAACTCTGCATCGCTGGTGGACTTTTTACCGCTGAGCCACCAGGGAAGCCCAAGTTATGCTTAGATTGCTTCTAATATATCCATCATGCAGGGATAAATTTTCATTTTAAAGTAAGAATCACAGAAGAACTGACTATAGATACATTGATTCATTATAATAAGGCGGCCTGATTCTCAGTGTGGCGCTCAAAGCTTATCCTGAGCCGGCTCTCCCTTCTCCAGTTTTATATCATGTTTCATGTCATTTCTATGCTTTAATATTGCTGTGTGCTCAATGGCTAAGTCATGTCCAACTCTTTTTGACCCCATAGACTAGCCCACCAGGCTTCTCTGTCCATGGGATTCTCCAGGCAAGAACACTGGAGTGGGTAGCCACTTCCTTCTCCAGGAGGTCTCCCCGACCCAGGGATCGAATCCGCAGCTCCTGCACTGGCAGGTCATTACCACTGAGCCACCAGGGCAGGCCCACATTGCTGTACCCTGTGTCTGACCAACTTTCATATATGTTGCCCTGGTTGCATTCTGTAAATGCATCAATTTTTTAAAAGCCAACTTAAGATGTTTGCGTTTCAAAAAACATTTAAATATTCCAAGTAATCAATTTCACAATTGAGTGACAATTCAAGGTAAAAATTCTCATTAAATACATGATACCACCTTGTGTCATAACTAAAGAGAAGACAAGCAAACGGAGTTGAAGATAAAATTTTATTTCTGACCAGAGTAACATAAAAGATTTGTTTTCCATGCTTCAAAAAAGAAGAAAAAAAAGGTCTTAAGGAGCTCTCTGGCTTCTCTCTCACTCCCTACACATCCCAAGTTCCTGTTTCCTGTTCTTCCCTTTCTCTAAACCTGTGGGGAGCTCTAACATGGGAGCCTCGACACAGAAGCCACGCAGGGCCAGCGCCAGGGTCAAAGAGCAGCTCGGCGGGCACAAGTACACAGCCTGCCAAATGGCACGCTGTCCGCCCCGCGTGAGCCCTGACGTTTACAGTGTTCTGACAAGTCTCTGTCAAGTCTTCACTGTGCAAATCCGTGAATATGGGCCGTGGGGGGAGGAGTTTAAAGAGAGAAGAGCAGAAAGGGACCTTACCCCATAGAATAAAGGCTAGGAGAGCTTGGTATTTAAGTTTAAAACTTGGTCTTGTGCTCGACTTAGGATTTGTCAGTTATCTGTAACATGACGCACCTGGACGATGTCCTGTGCTTTTGAAGAGGGCTTCTGCCTCTTGGAGACTTCACTTCTTAGTAGTAAGTAGATTTGCCCTTCTTTAAAAAACAAAGTAACTAAGATTACAGAACTCCAAAGAAGCCCCACAGATGTAGGTGCTCTTTAAACACCACGCTCACTCATTGACTCAGCGCCTCCAGTATCCATTCATTCTTCAGTAGTTAACAATATAACATCTAATTTTTTTTTCTACAGTAACATGTTTCCACACAAAAATTATAAAATTTAAGTGTCTAGTGTCTTATTTTCTCTTTGGCAACTACTGTTGCCTGGACAGTCTACTCTCCCCCTTGTATTAGAGGAAAAAGACCGCCTGACAAAGGCGCGTCACACGGGAGCTGGGAACACCAGGTATGTCCCTGCCCACCGCTCTGGTCCCCGAGGCAGCAGTCTCCTCAGTCCTCACACAGGACGCCTGCTATGTGCGCGCGCCACCTCGCGAGCACTTCAGCACAGCGGACTCCCTCCCCCAGCTTCCGCGGGCACATACCCGCATGGCTCTCGGGGTATTCGATGGTTTAGGATCGAGAGAGCCTGTGTGGAGTTCTCTAACATTCGTCCTCGTTGGGGATGGCACTGTGGTTACAGAAGGCTGGTTTTCAAGTTGCAGCTTTTATTGGTTTTAAAAGATTTCAAGACCCTCCAGCGTCATCTGTTTCAACAAAAAGGAATACCACATTAAAGTTGATCTTAAAAAAGTCTTTGCAATGGGATTTCTGTTTCAGAAACTTTACAATTTTCTTATGTGCTAAAGACTTTGAAAATACCTCCAAAACGGAAACAGTGGCTACTGTCTAAAAATGGCTTTCTGACTTATAAATACCATCAGAGGACAAAATCAGTTATGACATTAGTTTTGCAAAGCTCTGTGGAAATTTCAACCCAGGAATAGGAAGGCCACTCCCCTTTTTAGTGGGCTAGAGGAGGGGCAATTTCCACATATCCAGCGGGAGCCTGCGGACTAGCAGGTCAGCGTGTGTGCATGACGGGGCTGCCTGCAGCTCTGAGAGAATGAACCTGGGTCTCACCCACACGCAGCGGGACAAAGCTTTCTGTAAGGAAGACTAGACCGCGTTCTCGACTCGGACAGAGCCGTCTAGCAAGGAGGCTGCTGGTGTGGGCGTGGCATCCCCAAGGAGCCCACCGGCTGGCTTGCCCAGCGCTCTTGAGCAAAGCCCACCAGCCAGTGTGCTCTGCTGCCCAACAGGCACACACACCACCACTCAGAGGTCGGCCCGGCAGGGAGAGAGCTGTGCACGTGCAGCAGCAGCTTCCCCACGACTAATGTGAACAGTCACCCAGGCCACTCTCGTACACACCAGCAGGTGACTGAGGAGCCCCAGACATGGGGAAACAGCAGCAGCAAAGTGTGCAGGGAAAGACTGTCCTGGAGGGCTGGACACTAAGGGGGCACAAATCAGGAGAGTGGCCACCCCTGAGTGCTGAGGGGTGACTAAAAAAGGGAGGAGAGTGGGGTGGGCAGGCTCTTGGCAATGTTTCATTTGAGCAGGAGGTGACTACACGGGTGGATTCATTCACTTTGTGAAAACTCCCTGGGCTGACCGTACCCTTCGTGTACTTCCCTCGGGTTTTTCTTTAGAAACACGCTAACTTAGAAGATGTTTAAAGTGGGTCTCCCTGGGCAGCTGGAACAATATACGCATCGCCCCGTCTCCCCCAGAGCCAAGGGACGCACCGCACGGTGACTGCCAACACCTCCAAGCAAGGCCGACCTGCAGTGGCCCAGAAAGGAGAGGCCGCCTACCTGTATCTGACTGTCTGAGTTTCTTTGAAACTTCAATTCCGTTTTCTTCTAACTTCCTCTTTGCACAGTCCTGGCATGCATTCCCTGAAAGATGAAAACTTTTATTAAAAAGCTTATCTAAGAGTGGTTATCATTGAAAAGAACATGAATAACAAATACTGGCAAGGATGTAGAGAAACGGGAACCTCGTACACAGCTGGTGGGAATCAAGCTAGTGCAGCCACTGTGGAAAACTATCACGCTTTCTCAAAAACGAAAAACAGGATTGCCATTCGATCCAGCAGTCTCCCGCCTGGGTAAATACCCAAAACAACCACCCAAAACTCTTAATGAGAAAAGATGCACGCACCGTAGTGTTCACCGCAGCAGGATGTCAGCTGCCACGACACGGAAGCAAGTGAATGTCAACATATGAAGATAAGAGAATGGTGTGTGTGTGTGCACACGTATATATAAAATGGAATGCTGCTCAGCCATAAAAAAGAAAACTGCTATTTGCAGCAACATGGATGGGCTTCGAGGGCATTATGCTAAGTAAAGTAAGTCAGACAAGGATTGTAGAAAATCACATGGAATTTAGAAAATATAACTAGTAATACAACCGCAAATCAGATTCACAGATACAAAGGAAAAAGCAGTGGTTACTAGTGGGGAGTGGGGAGGGAAGGACAGTACAGGAGCAGAGGATTAAGGGCACAAACTGTTAGGTGTAAAGTAAGCTCTAGGGATGTATGTACGACACCAGATACAGCCAGTATTTTAAAACTATAAATGGAGTTAAACTTAAAAAATGTGAATTCACTATATTGTACGCCTGTAACTTATGTAATATTGTACTACAACTATACTTCAATTGAAGATTTTTATTTAAAAACCACTTATCTATTCTAGAATTCACCCTCCAAGGACCCAGTTTGTAAATCTGATTTTAGTGAAGCACTGACCAACTAATCCCTGTGGTTAGATACAGATGTTTATCAAGCTACTGCTTTTTTCAAGAGAAGTATGGTTCTGGGAATCAAGAGAAAGCAACTAAAACAAATGGGTCCTTTCACACAGAAATAAGTTAGAAACGGAAAGCTGAGTGTAACTGTTTAATAATTCCTAAACCAAAGCCGTCCAGCACTAACCAGTTTCCATGTGTGGCCCTGCTGAGACGGGCAAGGAGCCCACGGCTGCAAGGCCCCTGCTCCACTGACCGGAGAGAAGCCCCTTCTAACCCCACTGACTGACCAAGGTGGGGCAGCCTGGCACAAAATTCACCCGGGGTGAACGCCGGGGCACACCGAGTTCAGTCATAGACTGTCAATTCATAAACGGGCAGAGCTGAGCCCTGTAAGAAGCGCATTCACATTTCCAACAAGTAGTAAATAAATAGAAAAATCTACATAAACACTCAGAACCGTTGCAATTAAAATGTCTGAAGAGGATGAGTCAAAAATTTAATACATCGCGGACCAAATGGCATGATACAAATAGACTCTCCAGTTCCAGGGCCTCTGGCTCTCGGACAGGACAGTACTCCTGGCGCCAGCAGGTGGCCCCAGTCTGACAGAGCTGACCGCAGGTGCAGGGCTGTCTTTTTAACTCCTTCATGGTGGCAGGGACCCTCATGAAGGGGCTGCTATTCGTCCTCTCAGAGCGGGGCTGTCCTGACACAACACGGGCTAAGTATTTAATGTGAGAAACACTTCTCTGATTATTTTATAAGTGAGGATAAGAATGTATAAAGAAAAACCAGGCTGGTGAAAATCAAGATCTGCTTTACCCAACAACGTGGTGCTGTCCACTCGATCGGCATCTGGAGAAGAAAGGAAAACAGTGAGCAGAAGCCGCTTGACAGGTCTCCCTCCTCAGGCCATGGTGGAGCTGGGTGAGGCTGGCTCTGACGCCAGGGGCCCTGCCAGCCTGAGGTGCGCTCACCACGTGGGGCAGCTGGGGCTGACTCCTGACCCTCCTCTCCACCCAGGGCCGACGTGAGGGCTGAACCCACGATGTGCGACGCCCCCGCGCCAGCCGGGCACCATCACAGCTGCCCCCTCCCAGCTGTCACCAGTCCACCTCTCGCACCCAACGGGAGAAACACCTCAAGGCTGTACCCACACACGTGCTTAAAGACACAGTCACAGATTCTAAGTCCAAACGACCTTCAGCCCCCGGCGCCTGTCAAAGCCACTCAGCTGCTAGGGTCTGGGAAAGGGGCCTGAATGGGGACAGGAGTCCCCTGCCAAGAAAGACACACGCGGGAGGGAGCCCCAGGCAAGGTGCTTGGAGGTAGCGGGGGCGGGGAGGCAGAAGCCACTGCCAGCCCCACCTGCGTCAGCAGGCGGGCCTGTGTGGGGCGCCGCGAGGGCACGTCCGACTCTGCTGTCCGTCCAGGGCCCCAGTCCAGCTTCAAAACACCTGGGCAGCTGAGTTGCCTCTCTGAGCTTCTCAGCAGCTCTAAAATCATCTACTTAGTAGCAGTGGATTTGTTGTTTAGGTGCTCAGTCCTGTCTGACTCTGCAACCCAAGCGACTGTACCCTGCAAGATTCCTCTGTCCATGGGATTTCCCAGGCAAGAGTACTGGAGTGGCTTGCCATTTCCTTCTCCAGGAGATCTTCCTGACCCAGGGATCACACCCACACTCCCGCACTGGCACGTAGATTCTCTACCATGGAGTCACCAGGGAAGCCCAGGAGCAGCGGATACTGTGACTAAAAATGAAATAAGGTCAAGGACATATAAGTCACGGCAACGTGCGACATGGCAAGTGTCAGCTCCCGGCTCTTCTCAGTAAAGACCGCCACCCTAGTGACACTGTCATTAATGGAAATTCAACTTAAATTGGCCCGTTTTGCTAATTACTATCAATTCCAAAAAGGCCTAGTGGGAAGAAACTAAGCTGCCAGATCATCCGTGCATCGTGTTCGCGTGATCTTCGAGTTCTCTCGAGTTCATAGCTGGTCATGCCCAGGCAGCTCTGTGGTTAACCCGCTTCCACCACCTGTGGGGGACTGTCTGATCTCCTATTAGAAGCACATGCGAGCCCACACAGACCTCTCCAGGTCTGCTGTCATCCATGTTTTATGATACAAACTCCAAGCGAGCTGCCCTGATGGCAAGAAGACCAGCTGAACCAGCGCTCACGTATCGTGACAACTCCTGGGAGATGATCGGCTCCCCAGAGGAGGGCCGAGGAGAATTACTTAAAAGGGGTGCTGCCTTCAGCAGAACAGGGAAAAGACGTTATTTGAAAAAAGAAAGTAAGTCTTCGTGGAACTGTTCTGTGCTGCAGCGGCTGTAACTGTTTAACGTGCAGCGTGACGGGATTAAGGTGTGAGACAGCTGCAGGTTGTCAGGGGCACAGCTGGCGGAGCTGGGGGGCAGCTGTCTTTCTCGGTTAAGGTAATCTGAAGCAGGGCATGTCATCTGAAACAGGAATAGACGTGTACAACTATACGCACACTTTAACTAAAAAACTCAACGTACAGACTATGACTACCATGCCAATAACCCCAGTCTTCTGTTTTTAAGTACACAGAAACAGTTTTTTAAAGATAGAAGACTGGTGAATCTAATGGCAGGTAAAATTACTTCTCAATTTTATTTATTTTGTGGCATGTAATTTATGTCTATAAAAAGGGGGAAAATGGAAGAATCCTATTGGTTTTATACATTGAAAAGTGAAAAAGCAAACAAACAAACCAGACAAGCCGTACCTGGACTTCGCTGTTTGCAGATCTGAGTGGCGAGGTCTTGCACGTACCCTGGAAAGTAGTCGAAGCAGTCCCCGTAGGACACGACCTTGATGCCGTGCAGAAGCATGTCTGCCTGATGCTTGAAGAAATGGTCCTCGCTCTCCTTGAGCACCAGCATGTAGTGCTCCAGGTCCACCTTGTTCGGCACCGAGTACAGGAAGAGGGCCTGGAAGATCTGGTCGCGCAGCGTCTCCCCGCAGCCCACGAACAGGAAGGACTTGGTGCGGTACAGGTTCTGGAGAACTTCCTGCGAAAGCACCGACGGGAGACTGGGCTCGCCGACCGTGAGCAAGCCCTCCCGGTGCCAAGCCACCTGTGTGCGACGCTGAATCGCCGCTGCTCCCTGGCGGGCCTTGCCCGAGAGAGAGCCGCAGAGGAGCAAAGTGAGGGAGGCAGGGGGAAGGGAGGGGGCCTCGTCCTGGGAGCCAGGGTGTCGGCCAGGCCCCTCGGCGGCGGTGTGCTGCCCACTCCGCCCACCCCACCCCTGCAGCCAGCGCAGCCTCTCAGTTCAAATCCTCCAGAATCACATGCAGTTTAGAATGTTCAAAACATATGATAAGGAGATGGAATTTTTTTTTCAGTTATGTGCACACACTTAATCCCTGGAACTGACCTGTCTCAACGAATGGAGGATGGGAACTCCGAGGGGAGGGCCTGGTTTGTGGAGTGAGGGCAGGGGAGCTCGGGGCGGGGGGGCAGTGATGGTCCCCCGAGGGTGGGCACAGAGGGTCAGGCAGGAGCACAGGCAGGTTGGCACATCACCGACCCAGACACCCAGAGAGGCTCCGTGTCGGCCAGGACTGCCCCTGCCCGCCCACGGCCATGCCAAGGCAGCAGAGGGGCCCAGTCCAACACTTGTCACCACCCCGTGCCCGGGGACAGCAGCCAGACTGTGAGCTCCAGAGCGAGTCACTGAGGACCCCCTTGGCTTCTAAGTGCATAAAAAGTGAGTTCACAGAAAGACACGAGGCAGTTTCGCCACCCCTCGTTTTGTCTATGACATCAAAAAAGCCTTGCAGAGAATGAAATTCGAAAACGAGGTTTGGAAAGAGACTGCTAAGTAGGGAAAGGAAAGGAGGTGCATGGATGGACAGAGAAGAGGAGCAGGAGGGCGGCGGGAGGAGCGTGTAGCGACGGTGGCGGGCCTGCAAGTCGCCCTCAGGAAATGGAGCCATGTCCCGGGGCAAGAGGCTCGCTCGAGTTCATGGAGCCTCTGTTCAAGGTGCCCGAGGGGCGGGAGGCCTGGACCCTGCTCAGTCCACCCACGGCTGGCGGCCCCCACACAGCCCCAGGGGCACAAGCAGGGCCACGTCAGGGAGGGCGTACCATGACCTCTGGGTCTTGAGTGACGTCTTTATATCCCGAAGGATCCAACACCATCCCGCAGGGGTCGGTGTACAAGCCGTGGATGTGAAGGACCCCATACCTGACGTTCCCCCGTGCCCACTGCAGGACCTGGGAAGCACAAGCGGACACGGGAAGCAGAGACTGAGAGGAGCACCTGGAGAGACTCGTGGTTTCTCAAACCCACCTTGACGTGTAAGTAAGAGAGATGCTTTGACGTATTAGTATCTCTTTAAACCTAAGAGAAATTCAGCTGTTAGGGCTCATTTTGTCTCGTTCTGCTGTATTAAAAAGAACTAATCCATTTAGAGACCAAGACGGTTACACAGAAAATACCTTTAACATTTTATATAATAACAAACGGCTAAGACTGATGACTTCAGGGAGATTATGAAAGCTTTCTGTTCTAAATCACATGTTATATTTTCATTACTGTTAGGCATACACTGATTTTACCCACTGAAATATATATACATACAGAACAAATAAGTCATCAAGGAGCTCTCTCCTGGCTTCATGTCAAGATACAGAAGGAAGGTCCTGGAGAAGCTGCGCGTCGTGTACATGCCTTTTATCTTCACACCGGGGACGTGCCCGTCAGTGCGTGAAACTGACCCCTGCAGACCAACCGACACTAGCGGGCAGAGGCACCAGAGCGGGCTCCCTGCCACCTGCAGCTCATTTCTAGAAGCTCCAGGGACCGCAGTGAGCAGCCCCACGGACGGGAGCGCATGGCTCAGACGTGGGGACGGGAGCACGTGGCTCAGACGTGAGGACGGGAGCGCGTGGCTCAGACGTGGGGACGGGAGCGTGTGGCTCAGACGTGGAGCGGGCCACTAACAATTCGGGGGAGGGTGCAAACCAGAGCCCCAGCACGAGGCGTCAGCCCGGCGGCCCTTGGGGGCCCTGTGTGAGGAGTGGGGCTGGGACCGACCCCGCGACCCTTGCAGTGAGGGAGGAGCAGGCAGGGATGGTGTAAACCCACAGGCACACACACGCACACCGGAAACACAGCTGATACGATGAATCAACCTCAGTAATAACAGAAATAAAAGCATAAAATGGGCGCCCGTATCCAATGGGAGAAATGCACGGAGTTGGGTTTTTAGCAGCGCCACAGGCTAGCAAGATCAGGAAGATGGATGACCCTCTCACAGCTATGCTGTGTAAGCGGGGAACCCTTCTGCAGAACACTCAGGTAATTTGTATCGTCTGTCTTTAACACAACCATACTCTGACCCTAACATTTTTCCAGGAACTTATAAGAAAGGGTAAGAGTTTCCAGTGTAGCATTGCTTATAATTGTGGCAATACGCTCACAATAATGATAACCTCATCTCGTAATGAAATTCCATGTAAAACCACGCTTCTGAAGACGGCTTCGTGACAGGGAAACACTCACAGTATGGGAGTAAAGGAAAACCGCACGTACAGACTTGACGCGCATCGCCACGGCGGCACACGACTCACGCGGGCGCCCCGCCCCGCACCTTGGTCTTGTCCTTCAGGTCCAGCGACTCCATGGGCTTGCTCTGCTGCTGCCCGAAGATCTCCAGCAGGTTGTCGTAGTTGGTGGTGAGGACCATGGTGCCCCGCTCCATCAGGCTCAGGATGGACTGCAGCACCAGCGGGTTCTGGATGTGCCGCTCCAGGTCATCGAAGACCTCCATCAGGCAGTCCTGGAAGAAGTTGGGCTTGGCGTCGCCCGTGCGCTGCAGAGAGGAGGACCGGGGTTACAAGATGTTGTCTCTCCACCACCACCGAGCCCCCAGGCATGAGAGAATAGTCTAGGTGCCAGAGAGACATCTGATGCCTTCAAACTGTGGAGCTGGAGAAGCCTCTTGAGAGTTCCTTGGACTGCAAGGAGATCCAACCAGTCCATCCTAAAGGAGATCAACCTTGAATATTCATTGGAAGGACTGATGCTGAAGCTGAAACTCCAATACTCTGGCCACCTGATGTGAAGAGCTGACTCACTGAAAAAGATGCTGATGCTGGGAAAGATTGAAGGTGGGAAGAGAAGGGGACGACAGAGGATGAGATGGTTGGATGGCATCACCAACTTGATGGACATGAGTTTGAGCAAACTCCGGGAGTTGGTGATGGACAGGGAGGCCTGGCGTGCTACAGTCCATGGGGTAGCAAAGAGAACAATAAGAAAACCAGTAGTCTTTTTTACAGAAGAAAGAAAACTGCTGACCTCATAGAGTTTATTAAAACTCTGGAGGAGGGAGACTGTGCCAATATGCTAGTGAAATGTCAACAGCAATCAATGCTATCAAAGCAAAGCAGAGAAGAGGGGCTCAGCCCTGTGGGGGAGAGGGTGGCCAGGTCAAAGAGCATCGGGAAGCCCACTGATACAGGACTTTGACCCCAGAGCCGAGGAAGAGGTGGCTCTGGAGAGGGCACACCCAGCAGGGATGAGCCCGAGCGAGGGCGCCTGGCACAGGTGGGGTCACACGGGTGACCCGGAACGACACCCTGTGGGCCCCACAGACTTCAGGGAGGCCTGGGCTCTCCCTCCTCGGGAGCCACAGGGGCCCAGGCTGGCGGCGGGCATCCGGTGAGGGACAGTGTATCACGCTGCCGGTGCTGCAGAGCCCCCAGGACCAGGAGCGGGACAGGCCCGGGATGCAGCGCGCAGGTCGGGGGGCCGTGAGCAGAGCTGCTCGGTGGAGCCGCCGGGCAGGACGGGGAGGCGCGTGGACCCCTGAAGAACAGTTTGGGGTGCTGGGCGAGGAGGCCCGCATGACCTCGGGGCGCCCCAGCCAGCCCGGGCCTGCGGCATGCATGCACGAGCATCCACAGGACCCACCGCCCTCCAGACTGTGCCAGTCCCCCAGCTCGGGCTCCCGCTGCCAGACGCTCTGATCCCTGCCCCCGTTTCCACAGGCCTGCCCTCAGGGAGCCCCACTCCTCCACGCTCCTGTGTGAGTGTTCCCCTCCTTCTCCCCTGAGAACCGGCTTCCACGTCCCTGGCACCTCACTTCTGATCGGTGAAGACCTGGCGGACCCCGCTCACTGCCGTGTCTCTCAGCTGCACGTGTCGCAGCGCACGTGGGTTCACGCCCAGCGACCTTTCCTGCACCACAGTGTCTGCACGCCTCCGTCACCTCCTCCGGGGACCTCCACACCCCGAACCATAGCAGGATCAACAGCCAGCCTCTTTCCAGAAGTCCTCCACCTGCCCGACTCAGCACCCCGGCTCCCAGGAGGCTTCGCCCCACCAGGACCCACCACCACTAACCCCATCTCTCACTCCCTCACTGGCCTACCCCACCGCGCAGCTCAGACTCCACAGGGTGTCATGACCTGAAGTTACTCCTGAAAACGCCTACAACTTCCCGGCCCTTCCCGGCTCCACTGGAATCCCCAGGCAGAACTCCACCCCCGGGAAAACCGACTCCCCACTCACTCCACGTCCCTGCTCCCAACCAGCTGATCACGGGAGACCACCACCTCTCTGACTGGCCTTACTTTAACTCTTTATGGAAGTGCTCAAAAATCACAAGGGAGTAGAAAGGAGAAAGCCCCAAACACTCATCTCCCTTGATGAACCTTGCATCAGACCTGCCCCTCTCTGAGGGGACGCACTCGCCCGAGGCCCCAGGCCCGCCCACAGCCCCCCGGCCCTGCCCCGGCCCTTTCCCTGCCGAGGGGCCCCGGGACGGCAGACTACTTTGGGCTCTGCGGGTGAGGAGCTCTGCGGCCGGTACTCGGCTGTCCGAAAGCATGAACGCAGCCCTAGACAATACATAAATGGACGCAGAAGCTGCTTTACTCAAACCAGCAGGAGCCACCTGCCCATGATGTGAGCTGCCCCGCGTTTATCACCGCACCCACACCTGGCACCATCACCCAGCTGAAGCACTTCCCAGACTCTGGTAAAGCCACCTACGGCCACAGGGCAAATTCTGGCTGATGCCGTGACGTGACTGGCCTGTGGCACGTCAGACCCCGCGAGGAAGGACGCGCGGCCCTCCTCCCCTCCCCTCCGCCGGAACGCTGACGTCACTTAGGCAGGAGTCGGGCAGCCAGCCTTGGGCACGAGGTGGAGGCCGCACGGGCGGGCAGCAGGGCAGCCTGTGCCCGTCCCAGGTTTTCACGTGAGAATGTAAATGCCATCGGAGTCAAGCCGCGCACTTTCTCTGGGTACTAGCTTTTCTCCTCTGTGAATCTTCCTGTATCTGTCCGCCCCAAAGAAGACGACGGCTACACTTCTTCAGACGTGGGAGGAACGCCCCTCGGACACCGGGCCCCGGCCACGTCCTCCACTCTGAGGGCAGCCTGTTCGGGATGACCCGGCCGCGCCCTGTGGGACCTCCCCTCTTTCTGCACCAGCCCGACTGGCTCCGGGCACCACTCAGCGAGCGCGCGCCCCTACGCCAACCTCCCTTCCTTGCTGGGTCCTTTCCTGAGGAGACAAAGATGCTCTGTCCTCTCAGTGACACTCTGGGGACGCACCTGTCGTGTGAGGAGTCGAGGCTGGCCTGCTTAGGCCCAAGGAGAGCTGGCGGCCACGCCCCATACTGCACCAGGACGAGGTCACTGGGCCGGTCCCCAGAGCAGCCCACTGACCTCCCTGGGACGAGCTCCCTCACCAGGCTCTATCTGACGTGGACTGTCTTCAGGGCCACACGGTGCCTGGGACCCCCATTTAAAGGGACGCTATTCTGATGAACTGAAGGACTACTGGCTCGTGAGCCCAACTTGTGGAGACATTTAAGCCCCGGACTCCCGGTTTACCAGCCTGGCCCTGAGCCAAGCTGCCCCAGAGAGTCCGGAAGCACTGACCTGGAAAGCACTTACCGGGGACATCTTCCGGATGAGGTCATGGGCGACCACCAGCAGGTCCCCGTCCTTGGTCACCTTTCTGCGGAACTCGGCCACGTCTCCGGGGTGCAGCACCTCCAGCTGCTCGGCGGCCTCGATCACGGCCTCGATGCAGCTCCTCCAGGAACACAGGGCAGGGATCCCCGGGGCAACCGCTGCGCTGACGCCAGTCCCAATGACCAGGAGCAGCTCCTGGGGCTGTTTCCGGATGAGGCTTTTTAAAAACTTTCTGCTTAAAAACAAGGGAGGGGAAGAATGAAAGCCAGCAGGAAGCACAGCTACCTCGAGGGCGACACTGGAGCCCATGAGCATCCGTGAGGGGGCGAGTCCAACACAGCCCGCGCTGGACACACGCCTCGCGCCGCCACACTAAGCACAGGACGAGCCTGCGCGCTGCTCTTCATGTTCATCTCCCTTTCTGTGCGTCCCTCTCCCTGGCTCCATCCTCATTCCGTGAGGGACGTGGGGACTGTCTTGTCCATCTCGAGTCCCCGGAATGTTGATGAGAGTGATGCGTGTGTGTAAAACAAAGAAGCTCAGCAATTTAAATTCCTTTAAGACTGCCAAGAGCTTGTAAATACAAACTGTGATGATAAACGATCCCTGGTTACAGGGACAGGAAAGAAAATCCCTGGCAAAATGCAGGTCCTCCATGACCCACTCCCCCGCAAGCACTTCCTCCTGCATTACTTCACGGAGGCACCACCTGCCCATTTATCATCAGAGATTTCTTTCCTGCAAAGCACGACACCTCCAGCCTAGAGGTGAGCCTCTGATGCCCTGCTGCTTGGTGCGGCGGCCAGGTGACAGCGGCCCCTCGGGCAGGAGGAGAGCTGTCTCCTGGGACGCTTCTTACGTTGATGCAAAGGCCCCTGAGGCCATCTCCCGACCCAGTGTTACTGGCCCCCGCGGTAAGCCGCTAAGTACTAAGTAACACACGAGGAGATTTGCGGTGGGGGCTGTACACCGGTGTGAAGGTGCAGTCGACGTCATTTACCTTGATTTTTGTTCACTTCTATTTGTTGTCTTTTCCACTGAATCCATCTGTGAGTCCTAAAGAGATTCAGAGGCAACTTCTACTTCCCAGATGAAAGTCCTTTCATCAGTACCCTGGAAGAGAGATGAGGCTGGAATTAAAATCAAAGGTCCCAGAGCTCTCTCTAAATCAGAATTACTGAAAACCATCACATACAAAATTGGAGAAGGCAATGGCACCCCACTCCAGTACTCTTGCCTGGAAAATCCCATGGATGGAGGAGCCTGGTAGGCTACAGTCCATGGGGTTGCTAGGAGTCGGACACGACTGAGCGACTTCACTTTCACTTTTCACTTTCATGCACTGGAGAAGGAAATTGCAACCCACTCCAGTGTTCTTGCCTGGAGAATCCCAGGGACGGGGGAGCCTGGCAGGCTGCCGTCTATGGGGTCGCACAGAGTCGGACAGGACTGAAGCGACTTAGCAGCAGCAGCAGCATCACATACAAAAACACAATCCAAAACGGTTCCTAAGCCCCCACTCCTAATCCTGTGACTTATGAGGCCAGGCGCCCCGAAGCCCAACTCTGGAGGGAGAAGACAGGAAAGGGAGCGCAGGAGGAGGAGGCGGCGCAACGGCCAAGGGCCGGGGCTTTGCATTGTTCCTTCACCACTCTGCTCCAGGACCACTTCTGAGGACACGGACACCAGGGGCTTATCACAGGAGGGAAGACACGCCAGAGGACAACAAAGCAAGCCACACAGGTCCCCAGGATGACCCTTGCTCTCGGAGGCACCAAGAGGTTTACTGAGACATTCCAGGACACGCCAACAAGTCTTCCAAGACACCAGGTCTCCGCCTGGACACACTGAAACCCAGTCCAAAGGAATAGTCTGAGTCCAAGGTCAACTCTTAATTTACATAAAACAGGACTCTCAAACCAGCTAGGTCTCTATCGCCAATCTCCGTATTCTACCACCTTTCCAGAATCATATTGCCTCCACCAATTCTATACCTAATATTTACTGTAAAGAAGGAAATACACAGAAAAATAAAGATTAAAACACCCATAATGCTACTACCTACAAGCACTGACTGTTAGCATTTGTATAGTTCCCTCTAGATTTTTTACTTTAACATGTTTACATCGTTCGAGACCATAGGTCATATCTTACTTTTTCATGCATTTTAATAAAAGCATTTCTTTATGTTACTCAAAACTATTCATAAAGAGAAAAAACTAAAGGGAAAAAAATAAGAAAAAAAAACTGTTCATAAATACAAGTGTTACAGCAACATGCGTGAATTTCTATCCTACTGAGAGGCCATCAGGCACTTCATCCACCACCCCCCCTCCCCGTTCCCCGCCAAGGCAGGACATCACTGGAGCTCTATGACAACCACCTTTGCACACAAAGCTTTTATCTACTTTGAAATGATTTATTTAGGAGAGATTTCTGACAAGCAGAATTGCTGAGCTGCAGCATATGAACCCTGTAAAATATCTCAGCACATGCTGCCAAAATGCTCTCCAGAAAAGTGGTCAGCAGAACGCCTAAGTGCCTGCTGGGCAAAGCCCAACTAGCACTAACCGAAAACCACCTTTCCACATGTGTAATCTTTTCTCCTCCCTCCTCATTCAGAACTGGGTCACTGAAAATGATTTTCAAGGAAACAAGGCTTAACTAGTCTAGGAGCATCGTTAGACTTTAAAGAGGATCATAAGAATATCCCCTGAAATGGACACAGGCCTGTGTAGGGTCCTGTGGGCATCCCTCCCCGCCGACCCCCAGCCCGGGGGAGAGGGCGCCATGGGCCTTCCCTAGATGCTGGGGCGGGCCTGCCGGCGAGCTCAGCACTGCCCCCTGGCGCCCGCCCCCGTGCCCGGGTGCTGCTGGGCCCTAACTCCTCCCGAGTCGTCGGAGGTCAGCTCGGTCCGTTTTTGTTTTCGCCACTAGATATTTTCTCAGGAAAGGAGAAATACTGAGCTTTCCTACTGTGCCTGATAATCCCGAGTATAGGTGACCTTGGGCCCTAGCCTGGCGATTTCAGTGACTGGCCTAGCTCTTCACCAATCCTCAGTGTAAACAGCTACACAACAGGAAATGTTGCTAACAGACCAAGTTCTGCAAGCTCGGGAACCTCTCAGAGGAAAAGTACTCTGGACTTAAACTCGAGTCAGAGAGCTCGGGCACCGCAAAGGCTTTCCAACCTCCTCCCTCAGGAGGGAGCTCAGGGTCCTTTCCGCTCCATCCTATGAGAGGAGTCAATATGAGACGCTCACCGGCTGATGAACCTACGCCACTTCGCCACCTGGGATGGAGTCTTTTATCTCACCCTGCTCTACACGAAAGTTTAGAATATTGTCTAATATTCTAGACAGTGCCCAGACTGCAGAAGTCACATGCCCTAAACTCTCGCCACTGTGAAGAGCTTTAGAAATCTCTCTCATTCTTTCGATTATTGTTCAGCTGCTTTTGATGCTCCTTTATATGTATGCTCATAGATACAAACTGAAAACCTAAATACTACACGTACACTTCTGCAAAAGAGTGTGAACAAATTACACTTTTGTGGACTGGATTTAACTCCAAAATGAAGTGATTTCCAAGTTTTCCTAGAGAACAAACCATCGCTGTGGGCACTGAGTGCTTCTGTAACAGGCGAGGGCTGGTGCTCCTGGGTGGCCGGCTGCTGGCTTAGGTGCTCAGACCTCGCCCTCCTCCTAGAGGAGGAGGTGATGCAGGCCTGGAACCAGCTCCCCAGCACGTCCAGGCAGATGAGCCTCCAGACGCGAATGCTGACGGCTACCTTTAAGGATCACACCCACTAACACAGGAAGTACCCGATCACATTAAAGCTCAACACAATAACTATGCAGTGATGAACTGCATAGCTGCCCATATTTAGACATTCACAGTTCATTGTAACACTGCATGTTTAAAGACATTACCTCATTTCCTGTTCTTTCAGCAGCAGGATTATCAGAGCCAAACCCCACAGTGACTAGAAAGTACCCCAGTCTCGCCTTGTTTCTAAACCCAGGGCCAAGCAGGAGATCTCTGCAGCACTGAGTACCCGGATCCTAGAAGTCTCCACAGGACGGTGAGCCTCTGGCACTCCACCCCCAACCCCAGCACCGTTCTCTAAACCCATCAGCTTCCAGGCGACGATGGTAACAAAAGCCTCCGAGACCTTTCAGAAGCCGCGTCTCTCGGTTCCCCTGGTGACCGTGTCGTCACCGCAGTTTGCAGGCCCAAAGCCCAGTCATCACAGCAACCCACTCCTTTTTACAAGGACCTAACAGCGTTTTCTGAGAGCAAAATCTGGCCCCAACACAGATCTGTATAAGCAGTTCCTGTCCTTTTTAGCCAAAGTCATGAATAGAATTTTGAATAGGATATTTTCTGCTTAAATTTGAGATTACGAGCATTTTATGAATGAACTTCAGAGTAGTCAGAGACTGCCTTACTCGTTGAATGCCTATGTTCCACCCTAAATAAATGATCATCTGAGTCTAACGCAAAACGCAACAAACTACACACACCACACCAGTTCCTTAGAGCTAGCAGAGCAAACCCCGCTTCCCAGCCCCTAACTCCACGTGCCGGAGGGTTAACCCTCGCCTCACTGCGCCCCCGGTCCCCCGGCCCTGGTACAGTCAGCCCCTCGCACTGACGCCAGGTTGGTCATATGACTTCTTTGGCCGACGGGATGTCGGCAAACAAGCAAGCAGGTATGTGACAAGCACACTGATGCCGGAGCCTGCTCTCCTGGAGTCGAACTCAGCCTCGTGCAACCTGGTCTAGCCTCCAGGACAGCTACCAGTGGAGAGCACCACCAGCTGGGCCAGCCAGAGTCCAGCTGAACCTGGCCCAGGGGCTGAGCCCTCAAACACTCATTCCCGCACACCCCACTCCATACATCGCCAGAAAGAGGAGAGGGACGGGCAGAAGACAAGAGTACCAAGATAAAGAGAGAAACGAAAAAAAAGCATGAATCAGTGAGTGAACGAGTCACAGTTTTGAGGGGAAGGGAGAAAATGCTTGTCAAGAACAGTATTTTATTACAAGTTGTTGTTTTAGTCGATCAGTCGTGTCCGACTCTGGGACCCCATGGACTGCAGCCCACCAGGCTCCTCTATCTATGGGATTCTCCAGCCACGAATAGTGGGGTGGGTTGCCATTCCATTCTCCAGGGGATCTTCCTGACCCAGGGACAGAACTGTGTCTCCTACACTGGCAGGCAGATTCTTTACCACTGAGTCCCCAGGGAAGCCCTTTATTACAAGTAGCATAATAAAAAACTTAAAATCACTTTCTATGACAAATTATACCTTCGCTCAAGTGCAAACCATGTAACAGAAGTTTCAAATCTGTGGGATCCTGAAAAATATCCTTAGCAAAAGTCAATTTCTTTCTATAAATGAATTATCACATGGCTCTTGAGCAGTAAGAGCGGAGATAAGCGGGCATGTGGTAAACATGTACTCAGAATACATTCCTCTTACACAGCAAGGGACGGAACATCACAAATATTCATGAAAATTTCTAAATGTTGGCTTTCAACTCTTGTTCCCAATCCATAGGGCGATGGAATAAGATGCCCCTAGAATTTGTGGGAAAAAGTCACGCCCCTTTGACTACTAACAACTTGATTCAGATGAAGGCCTGAACAGGCAGCGCAGCAAGCTCTTATGCTCAACATCCCCGCTTGCTCCTGTTATCCAAGGAACCCACGCTGAGGAGTGACTTCGACGCCTGCTGCCCTCAGGGGACAGGAGACCTGGAAATCACAGCTGAGGCCCTGTGTGGTTCCTAAAGACTGGAATGTCCTTACAGGAGGCCAAACCCGGTGACTACACCCAGGCGGGTCTGCAGGCCTCCAGCCACCAAGCAAGCCCTTCCTGTCAGCAGCTGGCAGACCACCTGCCTCACCTGGCTGTTAGCATCCCCAGGCCCTTCAGTCTAATGTGACTCCCACAGACTGCCTTTTTCGCAGCAATCTGGTTCCCCCAGCTGACCTGGGAGGGGGCCACAGAAGCAGAAGTCACTGGGCAACAAGAGGAAGTTTTCAAGTACTAATGGATTATCTGGAATCTGCCTGACAGGTTATTCCTGGCGAGTTTGATTGGCCTAATTAGGTTCACCTGAACTGAAAACGAGCTGCAAAAGGACAGAAACCAAGCTTCCAGAACCGCAAAGGAGAGGCCTGCCCTGAAACCACAACGCCCAGGGCCACAGTGGAGAAAACAGGGTCTGGAGACCAGAAGCACCACCACTCTCTGAACCTGTTTCCAAATCTGTCGAAAGGGAATGCCATCATCCCCATCACTGACTGGCTTCTCCTGAAGATTTTAAGCGAGCCAAGGACCCGAAAGGCACTTAACCTGAAGACGTTTATCTACCACTGTCGCCACACGGGCAGCCAGCTTCTCTCCCTCAGCATTAGCAGGCTTTCACTTTAACACTACTTCCCCACAACTACATACTCATCTAACCTGGACTCTGGTGAAACTTGACCGCTTGATCTAGCCATTTCTAGTGAGAGGTCTCCAGGATGAGCTGTTTTCCCCCCAAGTTTCAGGAAATACAAAACCTCAATTTGAAAACACGCTACTTAACCAAACGCTTTTTATTCAGTCGACACAAACTGCAGCGGAAAAAAAATTCTTATTCTGTAGTGATTGAAACGTGTCCGTTTGCTTCTTGAAAGCAACTCCAGAGTAGCCTGGGCTCATCTGCTCAAACCAAGAAAACAACAAAACTCACCGCTAACGAAAAATGTACAGGTCACCGTTTAGTTCAAAAAGCAGCACTAATTATTGACACCTTCTACACCTGTTAGATCTGAGGGCAAACACTAAGCGCTTACAAGCACGATCTCATTCAAAGCTCCCCATGACCCTGTGACGTGGCTCTTATTACCTCTCACCTGGCCAAGGCTGACGGTAAATCCTTTCAAGAGGCCAACCACCAGGATAAATGCAGTCGTCCCAGCTTTCTCCAAACATCAGTGCGGCTCAGACGGCAAACAAATACACCTGCCCTTTTACTAGGAAAACACTAGCTGCCAACAGCTGAAGTGTTCGCCAACAGTCTGTCCATCGGATATGACACGCTGTACAACTCAAAGAGACATGTTACTCAATAATCAGCCAATAATGGTAAAAACGTACCGGTACAGAGGCTAAAGGCGTGCTGAACCACCAGCATTTACCCATCCCAAGAGGGATAAAAGATGTTCTATCAATAGAAAGTAAACCTCCAGTGAAATCTAAAATTATAGAACTGCAGAGCTGGAGGAGTCTTAAAGGTTCTGGGATGTCAAATACCCTACTTTACAAATGTGAAAATTGAGTCTGAGAGACAGTGTCTTGGTAAAGGTCCCCCAGGAAGTCAGGGGACAAGCTATACTCACTCCTGGCCCAAGCCCCATAATCCTGCCACTATCCCAGGCTCCACCTGGTCCACTGTGACCCCCAGAAGTTCATATAAGGCACTAATCTGTAGCTCTTTTTACCATCAAACCTTTACAAATATCAGGGCTTCCTTGGTGGCTCAGACGGTAAAGAAATCTGCCTGTAATGCAGGAGATTCTAGTCGGATCCCTGGGTCAGGAAGATCCTCCAGAGAAGGAAATGGCAACCCACTCCAGTGTTCTTGCCTGGAGACTCCCATGGACAGAGGAGCCTGGCGGGCTGCAAAGAGTTGGACACGACTGAACAACAAACATTTCCACTTTACAAATTTCAAACCACACAGCGTGGCTGGTCTACAGGTTCACCTGTTTCCTTGCTCCATTCATTCTCCAGGAATGCTGAAGGAAACAGCCACCATCAGGAAAATTGAGAGGCAGCAAGAAGCGGCCTCGGGGAAAACAACCAGCTCACAAGAGTTCTGTTGGGTCCCTGCCTGTGGCTTATCACGCAATTGTCTGTGTTAACTTTAGCAGAGACAAATAAGGAGGGCTCAGCCAGGAAACAAAGCCACCTCTGGAGAGGACTTCACTCTCCAGGGAAAGAGACCTTGAGGCTCTTTGCAGGAGGAAGTAGGATCCAGCACGCAGAGTCCAGTCCTGACAACTGAGTGTACCGGCTGAACGACTTCAAATAGGGGTCAGTTACTCCGCCCCTCTGAGCTGTGTATTTCCTTTATCTTATATCTCAGGGTTGCTGGAACATGAAAAAAGCTAACATTTAAACTAGCAAAGCCTACGACAGTGTGATTCCCCTACACCCCATGCAGGCAGTGGGTATTCTTCCTGGGTTTTTTCAATTAAAATTAAATAACAGTTAAATTCAGTTCCTCAGTGACACTAGTCTCATTTTAAGTTCTTAAACTCCACGCAACTCCATGTGTCGAGTTTACTGGAGGGCACGAACACAGAACATCTTTATCATCACAGAGACTTCTATTATCATACTGGGAGAGTCTCCCTGCCCCTCACGCAAGTCCAGACCTCCACAAACAAAAGTCATGTGCCTTTCTCTTTTAAATCGCTCTCTAATCCACACCCTCTGCCACACCTTGCGGTCCTCTCAACTTGTCTAGACTTCTGACAGCTACCCTGCTTCCGGTTTCAGCCCCTGCAGTCCCAGTCTCCAAAGTGACGTTTCTGACACAACACATCTGAACTCTCAGGACCCCCAAGCCCAGCTAATAAACTAAATCCGCAATCTGGTTCCATTCCTGAGACCCAGCCTCTCCTCCCTGCCCCCCCATCCACTGTGCCCCATGTCCATCTCCTGCGTGGAGGCTGGACTCACCCTAACAAACAGACAGTCACCCTGATGAAGTCCTAGGTGACCTATAGGCAGAAGGACCAAACCTCCTCTAAAAAGACTAACAAGTTCCCAACGCCAGTCCCCAGGCAGAAAACTGGGGGCTGAAACGGCAAAGAGCAGGACCGGTCTTTGGGTCTAGACCTGATGAAGCCAGCCATGCGTGAGGTCCTCGCCGGCAACACCCTGGTCCAGGTCACCTCCCACCTTTCCCGTGGTCTTGCTCCCTCCAACCAATTCTCCAGCACCAGACCCAGCGACTGTTCAAAAACACAAAATCTATCTTCACTCTGCTCCTCAAATCCCTCGATGGCTCCCTACTCCTTTCCAGTACCAAATCCTCTCTGCTGTGCTGAGTTGCCTCAATCATGTGTGACTGTGACCCCATGGACTGTAGCCTGCCAGGCTCCTCTGTCCAAGGAATTCTGCAGGCAAGAACACTGGAGTTGGTTGCCATTCCCTTCTCCAGGGGATCCTCCTGACCAAAGGACTGAAGCTGGGTCTCCTGCCTTGCAGGCAGATTTACCACTGAGCCACCGGGGAAGCCCCCAGATCCTCCTGCTTTGGGCCTGACCCCCTTGGCCCACCTCTTTCCTGCCCCTCCCCATCGCACTCTAAGCTTCACACCTCCCTCACTCCTCTTGCACTGATCAACGCCCACTTTCCTTCAGCTTTGAGCTGGTCTACAACGCACTCAGGGGGACAGTGAAAGCAGTAATTCAGGAAAGGGCCAAGGGCATGGGGCCTCAGGAAACAAAGCTGGATTCTTCCCACTTCAGATTCTAACTGCTTGAGGACCTTGTTCATTAAGGTCTTATTCCTCCAGTCAGAGGCTTCCCTGGGGGCACAGTGGCAAAGAACCCACCTGCCAAGCAATAGACTCAGGCTCGACCCCTGGGTGGGGAAAATCCCCTGGAGAAGGGAATGCCACCCACTCAGGTTACTCTTGCCTGGGAAATCCTACAGACAGAGGAGCCTGGTGGGCTAGTCCAGGGGGCTGCCAAGAGTCAGAATCGACTTAGCAACTAAACCACCACCACCTTTATCTTGATCCACCCCAAGCCCCTCACCTACTTAGATCTGCCTCCCTCCACAACACATCTGTTCTCTAGGTGCTTCTGTGGGGCCATATGAGCCTCAGCAAAGAGCATTAAAAGTTAAACACTGTCCTGCTTTGGCCTCAGTGCAACAGTCAACACAGTGCAAGCGCTACAGCCCCTGCCCGGCCACAAAGGGTCATCGGATGACTCATTATACACCTCTACTTCTTTTATATTAAGAATTACAAAAACCCGGGAACTCTTTCACAGATGCCCGATGGGTCCACAGACCGCAGGTTTGAGAAGCCCAGACTCCAGACCTGCGTGGACAGGGTGCCAAAAGGGACTGAACCTCAAGGGCAGGTGGTGGAGGGTGGGGACGGCAGTCTAGGAATACGGGGGTGGGGGGGGGGGGCTAGGGAGAGACGGCATGGGGGTGGGGGGTGGGGTAGCTTCACGGCCCAGGGGGGTTCTGAAGAGGCCTGGGGAAGGGAAAGTCAGGGACAGTCGCTGGGGTCCTGAAGGAACCTGGGGAGGTTTCTGGAACTGAGGATCCTCGGGGGTCCCGGGACCCTGAAGCGGCGGCAGGGCCTCAGGGAGTCTCGGAGTCTGGATGGGTAGAGTCCTGAAGGATTTCGGGCGAGGACTCTGAAAAGTGTAGGACAAGAGGTGACCGGCAACCCCCAACAGGGTCTCGGGGGCCAGGGGCCTCTGGAGGGGCCGGGGCGGATCCCGGGGGGTCTTCGGGGCTGGAGTTCCTGAGAGAAGGGTTGGGGGTGGGTCTTGGGCACCGAGGTTCGTCGGGGTCCTTCAGGCGGCCGTGGATCCCGAGAGTGGCCGGGGGTTCTGGAGGGGCAGAGACGGGTCCTGAGGGTCTCGAGGGGGCCTCTCTCCACTCGGCACCCCCGGGCCGCCCCCCGCCAGTCAGCTCACCCCACGGCGCCTCCTCCGGCTCAGCGGGTCCAAGTCTCAGGGGGCTCCGGGCGGCCTCGCGCTGGGGTCGCCTGGCTGAAGGCGGTCTGCGGGGAGGGCGACAGCGCGCGCGCCGGAGCCGAAGTCGAAGTCGGAATGGGAGGCGGAGCTGGAGAAATCAGCGCCGCGCCGCCCTCAGGCGCGACTCCAACGGAGGCCGGCCGCAGCGCGGCCGCAAAACCTTCCCCCGCGCGCCCGCCCCCGCTGCGCGAAGGTTCCGCCCCGAAACCAACGGCCCGGGAGCCGCAGGCCCCGCCCACTGGAGGCCCCGCCCCCACCTTTGGCTCAGGCGCGGTCGAGTGCGCCAGGAGCGCGGTTCAGTTCAGTTCGCTTAGTCGTATCCAACCCTTCTCGACCTCATGGACTGCAGCACGCCAGGCCTCCCTGTCCACCGCCAACTCCCGGAGTTTACTGAAACTCATGTCCATTGAGTCGGTGATGCCATCCAACCATCTCATCCTCTGTCGTCTCCCCTTCTCCTCCCGCCTTCAATCTTTCCCAGCATCAGGGTCTTTTCAAATGAGTCAGTTCTTCAAATCAGGTGGCCAAAGTATTGGAGTTTCAACTTCAGCATCAGTCCTTTCAATGAATAGTCAGGACTGATTTCCTTTAGGATGGACTGGTTGGGTCTCGTTGCAGTCCAAGGGACTCTCAAGAGTCTTCTCCAATACCACAGTTCAAAAGCATCAATTCTTCACCGCTCAGCTTTCTTTATAGTACAACTCTCATTTCCATACATGACTACTGGAAAAACCATAGCTTTGACTAGATGGACTTTTCTTGGCAACGTAATGTCTCTGCTTTCTAAATTACTGTCTAAGTTGGTCATAACTTTTCTTCCAAGGAGCAAGCATCTTCTAAGTTCATGGCTGCAGTCACCACCTGCAGTGATTTTGGAGCCCCAAAAATAAAGTCTGCCACTGTTTCCACTGTTTCCCCATCCATTTGCCATGAAGTGATGGGACTGGGTGCCATGATCTTCGTTTTCTGAATGTTGAGTTTTAAGCCAAGTTTTTCACTCTCCTCTTTCACTTTCATCAAGAGGCTCTTTAGTTCTTCTTCACTTTCTGCCATAAGGGTGGTGTCATCTCCATTTCTGAGGTTATTGATATTTCTCCTGGCAATCTTGATTCCAGCTTGTGCTTCCTCCAGCCCAGTGTTTCTCATGATGTACTCTGCATAGAAGTTAAATAAGCAGAGTGACAATATACAGCCTTGACGTACTCCTTCCCCGATTTGGAACCAGTCTGTTGTTCCATGTCCAGTTCTAACTGTTCCTTCGTAACCTGCATACAGATTTCTCAGGAGGCAGGTCAGGTGGTCTGGTAGTCCCATCTCTAAGAATTTTCCAGAGTTTGTTGTGGAAGCACAACAGAGCCCGCAGTCAAAGGCTTTGACGTCGTCAGTAAAGCAGAAGCAGGGCTCGGGCGGAGCTGAGACTCTGGTGGCCCCCGCCTGCAGGTGCTCGTGGTGTGCCCTCAGTTTCTGCAATGGGCGCAGGCATGCTTTGCAGAGACAGAGAGACCGACTGTGGTGCTGGCGAAGACTTGAGAGTCCCTTGGACAGCACGGACATCCAACCAGTCCATCCTAAAGGAAATCAGTCCTGACTATTCATTGAAAGGACTGATGCCAAAGCTGAAGCTCCAGTACTTTGGCCACCTGATGCGAAGAGTTGACTCATTGGAAAAGACCCTGATGCTGGGAAAGATTGAAGGCGGGAGGAGAAGGGGGTGTCAGAGGATGAGATGGTTGGATGGCATCACCGACTCGATGACATGAAGTTTGAGCAAACTTCAGGAGTTGGTGATGGACAGGGAGGCCTGGCGTGCTGCAGTCCATGAGGTCGTGAAGAGTCGGACACAACCAAGCGACTGAACTGAACTGAGAGACCATTAAGTGGGATCTGAGGCACCCCTCTCCAGCCAGGCCCCGCACCATACTCATGCACAGCTTCAATTCTCCAACCCGAGATGGGTCCAGACCCAGGGGGATCTCGGGTCCCCTGCTTGCCAACTGCCTGCCTAAAAGCTCCAGCTCACTCCACTGACCCCGGGTTCTTTTCCTTCAGAGTTCTCACAGCCCTGAAACTACGTTCAGTTATTTGTGTCTCCCCAGCCCTCCCGGGGGAGCTGGGACCTTGTTCCCGGTGTCCACCCCTGGGAGCCCACCCTCCACCATCCTCCACCTGGGAAACCAGAAGCTAGAACGGCTCTGGGCACACGACTGCTGCCCAAATGTCGTGAATGAGTGAGTGTCCACCCGTGTTCTTATCAAGAAATACACTCACCCTGAGACCGGGAATGGGACTGACTAGGGTTCGGGTCTGTGAGTCTCTGGGACATGCCCAGCTGATTTCGTGTCTCCAGTTGATATTCCTCTCCTCTCTTGTCTGCCCCTGGAAGCCTTTCCCTCCCCTGAGCAAGACTTAACCGGATCCAAAGCCACTTGCTCTTGCCAGCCTTCCCATGCTTCCTGAATCCACACTCCCTACCCCGCCCAGGGCAGCCAGAGTTAATGGCTATTTCCTCTCTCCTTAGCACTTTTTCTTTGCTCCCCCCTACCTCGCCCCCTAGCTGATTTTAAAGTTGGCTAACACACCTCACCCTGTCTCCACCCCCACAGGAAGCCTCCAATTTGTGGAGGAAGTTCTGCTTGTGAGTTTCAGCAGCCTGTGAACTCTCTGGGGGCCCCAGAGCACTGTGGGGGCCGCTGACTCAAGCCACCAAAAGAGGGGGAGAGGTGGGATTCCTGTGGGCGCCAGCACTTACCTGAGATCTTTCCTGTGTTCCTTTAGACCTAGGAAGAAGGTGCGGAAGTCACCAACGTTATTGTTCCGGATGGGGAACACTTAACCATCGCTGCGTACAGTCCCTCCTGCCCTGGATGAGGGGTCGGGATGCCATGTGTTTCGGTTCCTAAGCACCCGTGTTACCTGAGAACTGGGCTCACCTCTTGGGGGGTGTCAAGCCAAAAGACAGCCAAGCCAAACAGTGGGAAAACGAAGGATTTATTCTCGCAGCAAGTAAGGAAAACCATCAGGGGTCTTTCCAAAGCAGTGTCTCCCCGAACAGCAAAATTGGTGAAGTATTAAGCTAAGGGGACAGGCATCTTCAAGAAGGGGCTTGAGTAGAGAATTCCGCACTGAATGGGGGCAAAGGTCAACAGAGTCAGACCCTTGGTTGATTGAGGTCAGGAAAGTCAACATCATCTTTCCATCCTCCCCCTGGGCCGGGTCCTTAGTTCCTGCAGATGGCAAAGATGGTATTACATTATAGGCTTGAGTTCAGTTCAGTTCAGTTCAGTTGCTTAGTCATGTACAACTCTTTGCGACCCCATGGACTGTAGCCCACCATTCCTCCTCATGGAATTCTCCAGGCAAGAATACTGGAGAAGGTAGTCATTCCCTTCTCCAGGGGATCTTCCCAACCCAGGGATCGAACCCAGATCTCCCGAATTTCAGGCCGATTCTTTACCATCTGAGCCACAAGGGAAGCCGAGGAGGAGCTGGGACTCCGTTCTATCACTGACTGTTGTTTCTTGACAGCTTTTCCCTTGTTCCCTCACTTGTCTTAAGATCCTTGATTACTGAGATTTGTTCAAGGGCCAGGCTTAGATCCCCACAAGGTGTAAGCCAAAAATGGCTTCTCTTCTGTCAAGAAAGCCACACCTGGTTCTTTCTTCAGGGACCCCCTTCCCTATATGATTATACTCCTGCCCTTAAAACACAGCTCCTGCCCTTAAGGTCCCAGGCCCCAGCTTGGATCTTATAAACAGGACCCTGTGGGCTGGGTGTGTCAGAGGTCAGACCCAAGGTTCAGTGGGGTCCTGGGCAAGGCGTGACAGGGTGGTGGAGCTGGGATAATCAGTTCAGCTCCAGGCAAGACGCAGGGTGGAAGTCTCAACCCTCCACCAAAAAGCTCAGCCAGGAAGCCTTACCTGGCTTCCCGATGGTTTGGCGTGTAAAGTCTGCCAGCAATGCAGGAGACACAGGAGATGCGGGTATGATCCCTGGGTTGGGAAGATGCCCTGGAGAAGGGAATGGCAACTCACTCCAGTTCCAATATTTTTGCCTGGAGAATCTCATGGACAGAGGAGCCTGGCCGGCTATAGTCCATGGGGTCACAAAGAAGGCACAAGAGGCCCTAAAAGGACAAAGCCAGCAGAAGGGACACCTTGGGAACCTTGCCTTCCCCTCCCCTCCCCCATATCCAGGAGACACGCAGCTTCTCTCAAGCTGTGGAAAATCACCCGGAGGCCCTGCCGCCTGGCAGCTCTGCACACACTTAGGGCTGATAAGGCATTGTTGGGACAGGGAGGCAAGGGGCCGGCATGGTGCTGGGTGAGGACAGTGTCCTGTGGTGTGGGCCCTGCAGGGTGCGGGACTCCGCACCCCGGCCTTCCTCATTCAGCTCATACTGAACACAGGAGTGAATACGTGTGCACGTGAAACCGCGATGCGGCTCCCCGAGCCCCCACACAGACCCCACTCATCTGTGTGCTGAGGGTGCTCTCCTGGGCACACAGCAGGGGCTGCCCGGTGACACAGCAGTGTGTCTAGAATGCACATGCTTTGGCGTGAGTGTGTACACTATTGTGAACCGTGAACTTCCAGATGTTCAAGCTGGTTTTAGAAAAGGCAGAGGAACCAGAAATCAAATTGCCAGCATCCGCTGGATCATCAAAAAGCGAAAGAGTTCCAGATAAACATCTATTTCTGCTTTACTGACTGTGCCAAAGCCTTTGACTGTATGGATCACAACAAACTGTGGAAAATTCTTTAAGAGGTGGGAACAGCAGACCACCTGACCTGCCTCTTGAGAAACCTGTATGCAGGTCAGGAAGCAACAGTTAGATCTGGACATGGAACAACAGACTGGTTCCAAATAGGAAAAGGAGTATATACGTCAAGACTGTATATTGTCACCCTGCTTGTTTAACTTATATGCAGAGAGCATCATGCAGAATGCCAGACTAGATGAAGCACAAGCTGGAATCAAGATTGCCAGGAGAAATATCAATAACCTCAGATATGCAGGTGACACAACCCTTATGGCAGAAAGTGAAGAACTAAAGACCCTCTTGATGAAAGTGAAAGAGGAGAGTGAAAAAGTTGGCTTAAAACTCAACATTCAGAAAACTAAGATCATGGCATCCAGTCCATCCATTGCTACTTCATGGCAAATAGATGAGGAAATAGCAGAAAAAGTTTTATTTTAGGGGGGCTCCAAAATCACTGCAGATGGTGACTTCAGCCATGAAATTAAAAGACGCTTACTCCTTGGGAAGAAAAGTTATGACCAACCTAGAGAGCATATTAAAAAGCAGAGACATTACTTTGCCAACAAAGGTCCATCTGATCAAAGCTATGGTTTTTCCAGTAGTCATGTATGGATGTGAGAGTTGGACTATAAAGAAAGCTGAGCGCTGAAGAATTGATGCTTTTGAACTGTGGTGTTGGAGAAGACTCTTGAGAGTCCCTTGGACTGCAAGGAGATCCAACCAGTCCATCCTAAAGGAGATCAGTCCTGAGTGTTCATTGGAAGGACTGATGCTAAAGCTGAAACTCCAATACTTTGGCCACCTGATGTGAAGAGCTGACTCATCGGAAAGACCCTGATGCTGGGAAAGATTGAGGGCAGGAGAAGGGGATGACAGAGGATGAGATGGTTGGATGCCATCACCAACTCAATGGACACGAGTTTGGGTAAACTCCAGGAGTTGGTGATGGACAGGGACGCCTGGTGGGCTACAGCCCATGGGTGGCAAAGAGTCTTAGCAACTGAACAACAAACAGTGCAGGTCGTGTGTCTCTGGGCCACACCTGCATAGACAGCATACAGGGCACACCCTCGGCCTGGGGACACATTGCCGTATGACACATGCTTGCTGTAGACGTTCTAATGGAAAAGAGGCCAACGGTTGCACATGACTTAGCGACTGAACAACCTCAAGTCTTTTGAATCCTCCCCACACCTCCCCCTACATTAGCTTCCCGTAGAAACTCCAGGTCCTGTACCTGTGTCTGAGCAGACTAGCAGGTAGCACTGCAATGCAGCCCTGGGCAGCAGGCGAGGCGTGTGTGTCCGGCTGGATGACTTTGCTGGCAGTAGAAGGGAGGAGGGGAGCTTGGCAGAAACACCTTGGAAAAGCCTCCCTGGCCCCCCTTCTCTGCCGTTCTATCCTCCCCCACCGTACCCCAGCTCCAGCTCAGGCCTCATCCTCACAGGCCTGGAAAATTTGCAACAGGCTGCTCCCCACTCAGCAATCAAGGGCCTTGCCCCCTCAGTTCAGTTCAGTTCAGTCGCTCAGTCGTGTCCGACTCTTTGCGACCCCATGAATCGCAGCACACCAGGCCTCCCTGTCCATCACCAACTCCTGAAGTTTACTCAAACTCACGTCCATCGAGTCGGTGATGCCATCCAGCCATCTCATCCTCTGACGTCCCCTTCTCCTCCTGCCCCCAATTCCTCCCAGCATCAGGGTCTTTTCCAATGAGTCAACTCTTCGCATGAGGTGGCCAAAGTACTGGAGTTTCAACTTTAGCATCATTCCTTCCAAAGAAATCCCAGGGCTGATCTCCTTCAGAATGGACTGGTTGGATCTCCCTGCAGTCCAAGGGACTCTCAAGAGTCTTCTCCAACACCACAGTTCAAAAGCATCAATTCTTCAGCGCTCAGCTTTCTTCACAGTCCAACTCTCACATCCATACATGACTACTGGAAAAACCATAGCTTTGACTAGATGGACCTTTGTTGGCAAAGTAATGTCTCTGCTTTTTAATATGCTCTCTAGGTTGGTCATAGCTTTTCTTCCAAGTAGTAAGCGTATTTTAATTTCATGGCTGCAATCATCATCTACAGTGATTTTGGAGCCCCCCAAAATAAAACTTTTTCTGCTATTTCCTCATCTATTTGCCATGAAGTAGCAATGGATGGACTGGATGCCATGATCTTCATTTTCTGAACGTTGAGTTTTAAGCCAACTTTTTCACTCTCCTCTTTCACTTTCACCAAGAGGTCCTATAGTTCCTTTTCACTTTCTGCCATAAGGGTGGTGTCATCTGCATATCTGAGGTTATTGATATTTCTTCTGGCAATCTTGATTCCAGCTTGTGCTTCCTGCAGCCCAGCGTTTCTCATGATGTACTCTGCATGTAAGTTAAATAAGCAGGGGGACAATATACAGCCTTGATGTACTCCTTTTCCTATTTGGAACCAGTCTGTTGTTCCATGTCCAGTTCTAACTGTTGCTTCCTGACCTGCATATAGGTTTCTCAAGAGGCAGATCAGGTGGTCTGGTATTCCCCTCTCTTTCAGAATTTTCCACAGTTTATTGTGATCCATACAGTCAAAGGCTTTGGCATAGTCAATAAAACAGAAATAGATGTTTTTCTGGAACTCTCTTGCTTTTTCCATGATCCAGCAGATGTTGGCAATTTGATCTCTGGTTCCTCTGCCTTTTCTAAAACCAGCTTGAACATCAGGAAGTTCATGGTTCACGTATTGCTGAAGCCTGGCTTGAAGAATTTTGAGCATTACTTTACTAGCATGTGAGATGAGTGCAATTGTGCGGTAGTTTGAGCAATAAGGCCAGGGGGACGGCATGAACACCCACTGTCCTAGGAGCCGAGGACACAGCAGGAAAACAGCCCTGCACTCATGGAGCTGACGATGAAGAAGAGAAACAGGCAGTAAACTCCATGTCAGAGTAGGCGGGAGGCTGTAAAGAAAAGGGGAAATGGGTTAGAGACAGACACCACCATGAAAGTGAAAGAATGAGACACAGTCTGGGAGCAATCTGCAAAACACATATCCAACTAAGGACCCCATCAAGAATATGCTAAGAACTCGTAACTCAATAATAAGATGAACAACCCAGTTTTAAAACTGAGCAAAAGATCTGAACAAGTTTCATCAAAGAAAATACATGAACAACAAATAATGACCTGCAAAGATGCTCAACATTATCACTAGGAAATGCAAATCAAAACCACCACAGACCACCAGAATGCTCAGAAGATTTACTGAGCACGGCCCCGCCCATCAGGACAAGACCCAGTTTCCCCCTTAGTCGGTCTCTCCCATCAGGAAGCTTCCATAAGCCTCTTATCGTTCTCCATCAGAAGGCAGACAGCCTGAAAACCACCCTTACAGAAAACTAACCAATCTAATCACATGGACCACAGTTCAGTTCAGTTCAGTTCAGTTCAGTCACTCAGTCGTGTCTGACTCTTTGCGACCCCATGAACGGCAGCACGCTAGGCCTCCCTGTCCATCACCATCTCCCAGAGTTCACTCAGACTCACGTGCATCAAGTTGGTGATGCCATCCAGCCATCTCATCCTCTGTCGTCCCCTTCTCCTCCTGCCCCCAATTCCTCCCAGCATCAGGGTCTTTTCCAATGATTCAACTCTTCGCATCAGGTGGCCAAAGTATTGGAGTTTCGGCTTTAGCATCGGTCCTTCCAATGAACACCTAGGAGTGATCTCTTTTAGAATGGACTGGTTGGATCTCCTTGCAGTCCAAGGGACTCTCAAGAGTCTTCTCCAACACCACAGTTCAAAAGCATCAATTCTTTGGTGCTCAGCCTTCTTCATAGTCCAACTCTCACATCCATACATGACCACTAGAAAAACCATAGCCTTGATTAGATGGACCTTTGTTGGCGAAGTAATGTCTTTGCTTTTTAACATGCTACCTAGGTTGGTCATAGCTTTCCCTCCAAGGAGTAAGCGTCTTTTAATTTCATGGCTGTGATCACCATCTGCAGTGATTTTGGAGCCCCCCAAAATAAAGTCTGACACTGTTTCAACTGTTTCCCCATCTGTTTCCCATGAAATGATGGGACCAGATGCCATGATCTTAGTTTTCTGAATGTTGAGCTTTAGGCCAACTTTTTCACTCTCCTCTTTCACTTTCCCCAAGAGGGTCTTTAGTTCCTCTTCACTTTCTGCCATAAGGGTGGTGTCATCTGCAGATCTGAGGTTATTGATATTTCTCCCGGCAATCTTGATTCCAGCTTGTGCTTCCTCCAGCCCAGCGTTTCTCATGAGGTACTCTGCATATAAGTTAAATAAGCTGGGTGACAATATACAGCCTTGACATACTCCTTTTCCCTTGTCTAATTCAATGAAACTATGAGCCCTGCCGTGTAGGACCACCCAAGACGGACGGGTCATGGTGGAGTGTTCTGACAAAACGTGGTCCGCTGGAGAAGGGAATGGCAGACCACTTCAGTATTGTTGCCTTGAGAACCCCATGAACAGTATGAAAGAGCCAGTGTCTTTGGGGAGGAGTAAAATTGCTTCACGATGTTGCTGTAGTTTCTGCTGTACAACCAAGGGAATTGGCCACGTGTATGCACACATCCCCTCCCTCTTAGACCTCCCTCCCTTATCCCTTCCCACCCCTCTGGGTCATCACAGACCACCTAGTGAGCTCCCTGTGCCATACATCGGCTTCCCACTAGCTGTCTATTTCACACGTGGGAGTGTGTATCTTCAATCCTAAGCTTCGTCTCACCCTCCCCTTCCCCCTCTGGGTCCACATGTCTGTTCCCTATGTCTGTACCATTTTTCTAGATGCCACATACATGCGTTAATATACAGTATTCTCTTTCTCACTTACTTCACTTGGTATGACAATCTCAAGGTTTACCCATGTGTCTACAAATGACCCAGTTTCATTCCTTTTTCTGGCTGAGTAATGTTCCACTGTGTGTATGCACCACAGCTTCTTTATCCATTCCTCTGTTGTTGGATATGTAGGCTGTGTCCATGTCCTGTCTATTGTAAATATTGCTAGTGTAAATATAGGGGTGCATGTGTCATTTTGAATTACGATTTTCTCAAGATATAAGCCCAGTAATGGGATTGCTGGCTCAAACGAGAGTCCTGCTTTTACTTTTTAAGGAACTTCCACACTCTTCACAGTGGTCGTATCAATTTACACTCCCACCAGGAGTGCATGACGGTTCCCTTTTCTCTGCACCTTCTCCAGCTTTTATTGTTTATAGATTTTTTGATGATGACTGCTCTGACTGGTGTGAGATAATACCACTTTGTAGTTTTGATTTGCATTCTCTAATAATTACAGACAGTAAAGAATCTGCCTGCAATACAGGAGACCCGGGTTCAACCCCTGAGTCAGAAGATCCCCTAGAGAAGGGAATGGCTACCCATTACAGTATTCTTGCCTGAAGAATTCCCTGGACGGAGGATACTGGCAGGCTACAGTTCATGGGGTTGCAAAAAGCAGCTAGCACTTTCACTTTCAATAATTAACAATGTTGAGCATCTTTTCTTTGGCTTCTTGGCCGTCTTTGTGTCTTCTTTGGAGCGATGTTGATTTAGGTCCTCGGCCCAGTTTTTAATTGGGTTGTCTGTTTTTTTGATATTGAGCTCCATGAGCTGTTTGTACAGAAGAGCCAACATTTAAAAGCCTGACCATACCAAGTGCTGCCAAGGAGCTCTCACACCAGGGGTGGGAATGTGACGGTGTTCAGCCACTGCACACCTGTCAGAGTGGCTAATTTTAAAAAATATATATTAACACCAAGTGCTGGTGAGGACGTGCAGAAACTGGTCACCCGTACTCTGCTGGTGGGATTGTAAAATGGTTTCTGGCTTCTCTGGAAGATAGTTTGGTGATTTCTTTTCAAAGTAGACATGCACTTCCCATGCAATCCAGCAACAGCACTTAGGTCTTCATCCCAGAAAAATTAAAATTATGTTCAGGTAAGAACCTGACGTAAATGTTCAGAGCAACTGTATTCACAACAGCTAAAACCTGGAAACAAACAAACTGTGCTTCAAGTGGGAGAACAGATGCACAAACTGACCTGTTTACATCACGGGACCGTATTCAGCAATAAAAAGGAATGTGCTGTTTATACCTGCAACAGCCTGGACAGACCTCAAGGGAATTATGCTGCTGCAAAAAAGAAAAAAAAATTTTTCCCAAAAGGGTATATGCACTATGATTCCACGTATACAGTATTTTTTAAAATACAAACTTGTGGAGTTGGAGAGAATAGATCAGTGATTACCAGAGGTTTGGGGGGAGGTCATGAATGGGGCAGCAGGAGGAAGCCTTGTGGTGATGGAGGAGTTCTGTATCTTCTTTCTTTTCTTTTCTAAACGTTTTATTTATGCATTTACTTTTCGGCTATGCTGGGTCTTCATTGCTGCATGCGGGCTTTCTGCCTTGGTGGCGAGCAGGGGCTGCTCTCCAGTTGCGGTGCTCAGGCTTCGACTGCGCTGGCTTCTCAAGTTGCAGAGCATGAGCTCCCGGATGCGAGGGCTCAGCAGTCATGGTCCCTGAGCTTAGTTGCCCAGAGGCAGGTGGGATCTTCCCAGACCAGGGATAGGACCCTGCACTGACAGGTGGATACTTAACCTCTGGACCACCAGGGAAGTTCTGTATCTTTTTTTTTTTCCCCTAATAGGGGCTTCCCTCATAGCTAAGTTGGTAAAGAATCCGCCTGCAATGCAGGAGACCTGGGTTTGACCCCTGGGTTGGGAAGATCCTCTAGAGAAGGGAAAGGCTCCCCACTCCAGGATCCTGGCCTGGAGAATTCCATGGACTATACAGTCCAATGGGTCGCTGCGGGTCGGACACGACTGAGCGACTTCACTTTCTTTCTGATTTACAGTATTAACAGTTCTGTGTACTGCTTGTGTGGAGAAGGCAATGGCACCCCACTCCAGTACTCTTGCCTGGAAAATCCCATGGATGGAGGAGCCTGGAAGGCTGCAGTCCATGGGGTCGCTGAGGGTCGGACACGACCGAGCGACTTCACTTTCTTTCTGATTTACAGTATTAACAGTTCTGTGTACTGCTTGTGGTAGGAGTGACACAAATCTGCATAGGGGAGGACGTGGCACAGAGCACACGCACAGGCACGTAAGTGCTTGTAAAACGGGGCGACTATGAATACACTCTGTGGATTTTCCCAATATTAACTTCCTGGTTTTGATATAACGATGCTATTGTTATATAAGATGTTCACACTGGGGAGAACTGGGAGAAGGGTCCACAGGTATTCCCTGTATTTCTGTGGCTTTGGCACAACTTCCTGTGAATCTCTAATGGTTTCAAAGTAAAAATGTTTTTCATGGTTCTGCCCCTGGGGATTCACCCAGGGGAAGTGAAACATGTGTCCGTGCAGGAACTTGTACACAAATCTTCATCACAGCTTTAGTCGTAACAGTCCCAAACTGGGAACAACCAGATGGCGCCTCAACAGGAGAAGGGCGGATCCGCAAGTTGTAGAATATTCACACAGTGGCTCCTCCAGCAGTTAATAGGAACCAAATGCCAGTACAAGCTGCAGTATGATGCATCTCAAAATAACGTTTGGGGTATTTATTTACTATTTCGGCCGCTCCATTTCTTAGTTGTGGCACGTGAGGCCTTCCAGCTGCGTCATGCTAACTCTTAGTTGCGGCACGTGGGATCCAGTTCCGTGACCAGGGATGGAACCCAGGTCTCCTGCATAGGTAGCGTGGAGTCTCAGCCATGGGACCACCAGAGAAGTCCTTCGAAATAATTATTCTGAGGGGAACGAAGCCAGACAAAAAGAGACCTTTCTATGTGGTTCCATTTATATGACATTCTAGAATGTGCTATAGAAGCTTTAGCATCAGAAGCAAAATCAGCTGGTGGGGGACTGGCAAGGAGGGACAGGAGAGAGGCTGTACAAAGAAGCAGGAGACTTTCGGGGGTGTGTCTGTCCTCTTGATGGCGGTGGTGGTTTCACGGGCTCTGGGGAGGGGCTGGAAGGAGACCGAAAGAAGCACTCCCAAGAAACGTGCAGGGGACTGGACTGAGCCTTGTCAAAGAGCAGCTTAGCCCCTTCTCTCTTGTCAAGCAGACTATATGCTCCACTGCTTGCCAAATTTAGAATTATTCAGTTAAAAATGGAGAAACAAGAAATATATATGGCATTCCAGGAATTTTTTACTCTTTAATGAGCACCTGTCTATCAGGGACAGGGCATGGAACATGACCTCTGGCCTCGGGAGCTCTGGGTTAGAGACAGTAGGAAACTGAGAAAAGCACTGCCTCCTCCAAGAAGCCCTCCCGGCTATGCCTGCCCTGATTGGGTAGGGACGGGCCTCCCATCTCTGGTTTTTACAGCATTGCCTGACCTGTGTGTACAAGGTCAGACCATGCTCTGTCCAGGGTCTCCCCTCTGACAACTCCTCTGTGCATTTCTATTCTGATCAGATGGGTGACTCCAAGCTTTCCCAAGCTTGGGGCTCAGGGTTTGGGTGGATTTAATTGAATGACATTCCCTTGGGATTGATTATATTTCAGGAAAAAAATCACCTATTTTGGAGCAACCTTCCGAAGCAGCCTGGCTCTCTATGCACAGAGGCAGTCAGAGAAGCGCAGAGAGGGTATGTCCGTGCCCTCGGTCACACAGCCTGTCTACAGTGGTCGGCTCACTGATGAACCACGACTGAGATGGGAGGGAGGGGAAGCCACATCTGTGCAGAGGTGGAAACTCAGTGCGGAAGCCTTGGCCTCTCAGTCATGGGAGGAGGGGCTCCTTCAGAAGCTGAGACGTGAACCAGAAAAGTCACTTCTGTGGGTATGTATCATTAAACGTTTCTGGGAAGTCTGAGTCCAGCCCAGAACCCAGGCACCAAGCCCAGCCTCCCCTGCCCACCCCCACCCCCCAGCTTGGATTGTTCTGCTGATTAATTAGAACTGGCTAGAAACTGGCACGGAGAAGGCAATGGCAACCCATTCTAGTACTCTTGCCTGGAAAACCCCATGGACGGAGGAGCCTGGTGGGCTGCCGTCTATGGGGTCGCACAGAGTCGGACACGACTGAAGCGACTTAACAGCAACAGCAGCAGAAGCTGGCAAATGCGTGACCTCTGCCCTTGAATCCAAGCTCACCGCCCCAATCCCCAACTCTCCAAAGATGGTTCACCCTTTTCCACGGGGCCTCCTGCCTTCTCAGCCATGGGCCCCTCCAGGGCCTCTGGACACGCCTAGCATCCGTGGCTCTGGAGGACGGTCCGGGGTCCTGAGCGCACCCCGTCAGCCGCAGGGGCGCTTTCTCATGGTGTCAGGTAGCTTCCTGCTTTAACCAAACCTGCTATGACAAAACTCTTCTTCTCTTTTTTAGCCACCCCGTGGCATGTGGGATCTTAGTTCCTCGCCTAGGCATCAAACCCCTGCCTGCTGCATTGGAAGCAGGAAGTCTTAACCACTGGGCTGCCAGGGAAGTCCCCTGACCAACCTCTTCTTTCAGTGATGGGAAGTGGGGCACACCCCAGAAAGGGAATCAGTCTTGCTACCTGGCTCAGAAGATAGCATTGAGTCACCTGAGCAGAGACCCAAGACTGGAGAGCCTGTCCAGCCCCACAGGAGGACTCGGTGCTCCTCCCCCGTGTCACCTCTGGGGCGGTCCTCAGAGGAAGCTGTGAACCGACGCAGGTGTGCATGGCCCTTAAGTTAACTGTCTACATCAGCCCATTTGCAGATGAGGAAGCTGAGCTCCAGAGACAAAGAGCTGACCGGGGGCAGAGGGGAACGTGATGATGGGATGAGTTACCCACAGAGGCGCACCCCGGGCCCAAACTGGTTTCCAAGACCTCGAAGCCAGCAAACCCCAAACAGCATCGAATAACCACACATGTGCCCTGTCTGGTGTGTGTGCGTACTTGGTCACTCAGTCCTGTCTGACTCTTTGAGATCCCTTGGACTGCAGCCCGCCAGTCAGGGGATCTTCCTGACCCAGGGATAGAACCCACATCTCCTGCATTGGCAGGCAGATTCTTTACCCCTGAGCCACCAGGGAAGCCCATAACACCCGCACCAGCTGGCCAAACACCCACAAGTCCTCCACCTTCCCATGTCACATGACCTGGCCCTCGAGGAAGGGAAGGAGGGAGCGGGCGAGGATGGGGAAGATTATTAATCCAGTGACCTGCCCGTGTCTGGGGAGAATTTTCTGAGTGACAGCTTGAATCTGCTTGCCCAGGTTCCCTCGAGGTCCACTCCCGGCCCACCTGGGGCCCACCACTTACGCCGGTCGGTGCGGATGGGGTCTGACCACAGGGTCTGGTCCTGCACCAAGCCCGAGGGCATACTGACCAGCAGGTACTTGAACCTGTCACAGGCCGGCCCCTAAAGCTCTCGTGAGCCCACCCATGGGGGCGCTGATTTCCCGTCTTCCAGAGGAGGTGTGCCACCAGCCCTGATCTCCTTACCCTCTGCACCCTCGCCTTGACTGAAAGCCCTGCCCCACCCCCTGGAGAAACGATGTGCAAACGCCCAAAATGACAGCGACTCATTCATTCATTCAGCATCGCACTCAGTCATTCTGTACATCTTTATTGAACTCGAAATCTCGGGAAGGTTTTATTAAGCACTTTCCTATACTTGGATCCACAGGCCTGTGTTTGTCGCCTTGGGTGGGGTCCGGATGTAAACACTGTTCTCTGCAGACCCCCGGGCAAGGCCCTTGGAGGGACTGTGGCTGCCCAGAAGAGGCGCCCGGCTCAGTCCTGGAGCTTGCTGGCGTACACCTCGGCCCTGTCCAGGGACGGCCCCCGGTTCACAGACGTGTATGAGGGCTCCGAGGTCCCCAGGGACTTGGGGACAGCCTCCTGCGTGATCTGGGAGTCGTGGCTTGTTGCCCCGTCAGCATCGCCCCTGTCCCTGACAGAGGAGATGAACAGAGCTGGGGTTAGAGGCGCAGAGCTAACCGCTCCCCTCAGCTGGGCAGGGACCTTTCTACTCAGACATGGCTTTCACAGAGGTCACCTTAGGCCTTCATTCAAAAGACCAGTCTTTCTGGACTGTTTCCTATGTGCCAGGCCCTGCATTAAGGAAAGTGTAACTCTTTTGGAACTGGGTGGACAATTTACAAGTCTTACTGAGCTGGACAAATGTCCCCAGAGAGCTAAGATTCTATGGGAGACAGACCACAGCACATAATGACTGGACAAGTCCAGGGAGGGAAGCCATGGAGGGCTTCCTGGAGGAGGGGGCAGTTAGTCTGGCCTTGAAGAGAGTGGAGGCACAGAAAGGCATTGCAGGCCTTTGATAGGAAGGACTGGGGTGTGTCTGGGGCAAGAATGGGGACCTGTGGGCAGCTGGAACTGGGATGCGGGAAGTAGGAGAGACCAATGGAAGAACCAGACAGAAGTCAGATAATAGGACCATGGTTAGGATGCTACCCAAAGGGAGGGAGGGATGTGACCACATTCCACCTGCTCCCAGATCTGGCCAGACAGACCAATCCCTTGGTGGCTAATCTCATCTACTATTTGTTTTTATTAACCTAAATGTCAGACAGCAATCTGATTTCCAAGGTCACTGCCGTCTCCCTACTCCGTCCTTCACCCACCCCACATGTCTTTAAATCTGCCTGGCTAATTTCTACTTTTCCACTTAATTTCACCCACTCCAAGAAGCTTTTCCATCCACCCTCTCCACTCACACTGGGACAAGCATCCCCTCTCTCCTTCTTTAAAGCTGCCTGGGTCTCCTACCTCTCTTGCTGAGATGCGCACCACACATGAATTTTCAATTCATCCCAGTCCTGATAAGAATTTGTTCCTGCTGTCCCTTCCTCCAGGAAGCCCACCCTGATACTCCAGGGAGGATCTGCGCTGCTCTCCTCTGGATTCCCACAGCACCTGTACCCGTGGCTGCCTTGACCCACTCCCTGCTCCATCCTGTGACTGCATGCCTGTCTTCCCATCAGGCAGCTCTGTTAGCTGCTCCAGACACCCTAGGGGACCCCTCCAGCCCTAATCTAAATAGACGCACATCAGAGTTGTCAGAGGACTCAGGTGACTGGGGAGCTCGGGGCCAGCTCCGTTTTAATGGGTTCTGTGACCTTGGGTCTCTTTTCCCACCACAGACCTCAGTGTCCCCATCAAGACCTGTTTAGTACCTGGATTCCACCCTGACACTGGGAAAGACCCTGATGCTGGGAAAGATTGAGGGCAGGAGGAGAAGGGGGCCACAGGGGATGAGATGGTTGGATGGCATCATCATCTCAATGGACATGAATTTGAGCAAACTCCGGGAGACGGTGAAGGACAGGGAAGCCTGGCGTGCTGCAGTCCATGGGGTCGCAAAGAATCGGACACAACTGAGCGACTGAACAACAACCGCCTGAGTGCTCAACAGGCCGTATAGTAGAGGGACTATTTCTCTTATCCCTTGCAACTCCACAGGGCAGACAATATGGATCAGGATCTCCCTTTTCCAGAAGAGGACACTGAGGCATAGAAGGATAAGATATAGGGTTGGCCAAAAAGTTTGTTTGGGTTTTTCCATAAGATGATACGAAAAGCCCAAACGAACTTTTCGGCCAGCCCGATCCTCACCCAAGAAGCACCGCTGTGTCAGAGCTGGGGTCTACCCACAGGGCCTTGGTGCTGAGCCTCTCTTACCCAGCTGAAAACTTGACCTGGGCCTCCACGGGACCCTGCTCCTGTTTCACTGGACGCCCCCCCCCCGCCTACACACACACACCACCCAGGGCCGAAGGCAGCTTTACTCCCAGGCTCTCCCCACCTAGGAAGAGCCTCCCGTGGGGTGTGTCCCCAAGCGCTGCACCCCCCACCCCCCAGCTGGCAGATACTCACAGGAGGCTGAGGACGATGGCGCCAGCAAAGCCGATGAGCAGGAAGAAGGGCAGGGAGCCCAGGATGGACGTGATGACGATCATACCCCCGCTCCGCCGGCCGGGCCACGTGTCTATCGCCGAGTACAGGGTGACTGTGGGAGGCAGGCGCTCACTCCCTGGACACTGCCTCACCCAGCCTCCTCCCAGGGATAAGGGGGTGCCTGCCTTGGCAGCCAAAAATCTCAGGGATGAAGCGAGGCCAGGCCTGTGCCTCCCCCTGGGTCTGAGGCGGAATTACATTTGCCTCCATATTCCACTCCCCAGCTTTGTCTTGCATGTGTCTACTCTTGCCCTCTTATCACTGTCTTTTTGTATGATTTTAAATGACAAATGGCCTCAAGTCTTCCAGTGAAGATGGGATACAGATTATGAACAAAATACAGGAGGAGCAAAGAAAGCTGATCGCTGAAGAATTGATTTTTTTGAACTGTGGAGTTGGAGAAGACTCTTGAGAGTCCCTTGGACTGCAAGGAGATCCAACCAGTCCATCCTAAAGGAGATCAGCCCTGAATATTCATTGGAAGGACTGATGCTGAAGCTGAAACTCCAATACTTTGACCACCTGATGCGAAGAACTGACTCATTGGAAAAGACCCTGATGCTGGGAAAGATTCAGGGCAGGAGGAGAAGGGGACAACAGAGGATGAGATGGTTGGATGGTATCACCGACTCAATGGACATGAGTTTGAGTAAACTCTAGGAGATAGTGAGGGACAGGGAAGCCTAGTGTGCTGTAGTCCATGGGGTCACAAAGAGTCGGACACGACTGAGCGACTGAACTGAACTGAACTGAGAGGTCCCTAATCTAATGAAGCCAGGGGACTGTGGCCTCCCTCTGCTCTGATCAGTGTCACCCATTGGAACTAGGTGGACAAATCATTATAGGTCCTCCTGTGAGCTGGCCACTTCCCGTTCAGCGTCCTAGGTAGATCCCATGCGACCCTGTTTTGCAGATCACTCACTGCAGCTTAGGGAGATTGTGTGCCTGTTCAAGGGGACTTGGACTCTAGCCTCAAGCCGAAGGTCCGTCAGGTCCCCAAGGGCACAGTCTCCACATGGACTGATCTCCAGGCCCTGCCCTTAGAGAGCAGGGCCTGGGGCTTTCATCTGGACTGCCCAAAGGAGCCCTGCTGGGGAAGCGGGGCAAGGATAGTCCTTCCCATTTCTCAGATGGGAAAACTGAGGTCCTGAAGGGCTCACACAGCAGTGAGGCTCAGCGGCTGGGATTGAATCAGGGACTCTTGGTTCCAGGGCAGTGTTGATCCAGTGGGACCACAGAGCGTGGCCATGCCACCAGAGGATGGGAAGGAACCACCCAGTTGCACCCAGGCCTGCCTGTCTGCACCCTCACTGGCCCTGTGACCTTAGGCGACCTTGCCGAGCCCTAATTGACCCACAAGATCACTGTGAGTGGCAAGGGGGTTCTTTGGTTTTTTTGGTTGTGCCACGCAGCCTGTGGGATCTTAGTTCCCCAAAAAGGGATTGATTCTGGGCTCCCAGCAGTGAAAGCGTGGAGTCCTAACCACTGGACAGCCAGGGAAGTCCTGGGGAGGTCTAAAATTAGGGTCACGGGTCGTCAAAATTACACTGGGAAATCGCTTCTGTTGCCCCTAAGCTTCAACAGATAAGATTCTGAATTTATAAACCTCAGATCTGTGTTGAGAACACAGCTGGAGGCTTGAGGACAGATGGGCAGGACCATGGGCAGATGCTTGGGCCTGCAAGACGCCCACTTTAGAAAAACCACAGGGCTCTCCAGGAGAATGGCACCCTGCTGCCTCTAGGGTTCCTGCCCCTGTGGCTGAGATGCCTCTGGAACCATCTTACGTGATAATGATGTTGTCGTTGGCAGGGTTCAACAAGGGGGCAGGTTAGGGTCTACATGCACGATAACCTCCCTGCCCTTTGGAGGCAAATGCATCATCAGGGCTGAAGATGCCGGCTGATTCTGTCTCCAGTGAGGCCTGTCCAGCTGGCCAGTGCGTGCTTACTCGCTCAGTCCTATCTGACTCTTTGAGACCCCTTGGACTGTAGCCCACCAGGCTTCTCTGTCCATGGAACTCTCCAGGCAAGATACTGGAGTGGGTTGCCATTTCCTCCTCCAGGGGATCTTCCTGACCCAGGGATCGAACCCATGTCTCCTGCATTGGCAGGCAGATTCTTTACCCCTGAGCCACCAGGGAGGCCCGTAGCACCTGTGCCAGCTGGCCAAACACCCGCGAGTCCTCCACCTTCCCGTGTCACATGACCTGGCCCTCAAGGGAGGGAGGGAGCGGGCGAGGATGGGGAAAATTATTAATCCAGTGACCTGCCCGTGTCTGGGGAGAATTTTCCGAGTGACAGCTTGAGTCTGCTTGCCCAGGTTCCCTTGAGGACCACCCCCAGACCACCCAGGGCCCACCACTTACGCCGGTCGGTGCGGATGGGGTCCGACCACAGGGTCTGGTCCTGCACCAAGCCCGAGGACATATTGACCAGGACGTACTTGAACCTGGAAAGAAGTGGAGCGGGGATGACTTCTATCCATCCTGTGAGCCTTGGCCATGGGGAGGGGGCAGGGTTGGGGGGGTTGGGGGCAGAACCGGGAGTTGTGGGAGATGAAAATCTAGGTGGCTACAATGGGTGGGGTGGCGGGGGTGTTCTGGCAGCAGGCTGCTGCTGGACTTTGCATCGGCATCACCTTCCCCCGGGCTGCTTCCCCAGCTCAGGCCCCTCCTCCACGCAGCCCTCAGAGCCTGTGCGCCCTCCGGGAGCCCCTCTGTTTCTTTGTCGCGTGTATCACACTCATAGCTGATATGCCAGTATTGACCCGTGTGTCCTCCTTGCATTTCTGCCTTCCTCTCTTCCTAGACTGGTCCTTGGTCTCACAAAAGTGACTTAAAAAAAAAAAAAAAAAAAAACAAGGGAATAATATCTGTTTGCAACCCCGCTGCCCTCTGATAAGGGCTAACTTTATAGGCAGAAAATCCCACTCAAGTGTTGCAAATCATAAAGGAAGGTCAGGTGACCAGTACGGGATACCCACAGCCTTAGGCCTTCTTCACCTTCAGTTAAAAAGGATGAATGTTCTGAGATCAAAGAAATCAACAGCCTCTAGTTTGACACTAAAAAAAAAAAAAAGAAGACCCTTAAAATCTTCATACCATCCAGGATTTTGCTTAATTCCCCTGCTTCGACAGGTTTGAAGATGGGAATTCCAGAGGCTGGGATGAGTCCCCTAGGTAGGGTGGGCTTCTCCCATGAAGAACAAGGTCAGAGGTAAGAGTCGAGGGCGGGGGCGAGGACATCCAGGACTCAAGTCCTGCCTGCTGGCCGAGGCGAGGGGAGGAGAGGGCTGTGTGAGAGGACGGAGGTGAGTGATGCCCTGGGTCCAGATGTGGCCCAGAGGGTACAGAGACCCCCTGTCCAGGTGTCTCCATGGGAACTGGAGTGGGTGTAGTCAAGGCTTTGCACTGGGTAAGCCCCCCGGGCCTAGGTCACGGCTGAGCCCCCAACTTGGCCCCAAGAAGATGCTCAGGACATAGGTGTGAAAATGAATCGGGGACCCTCGGTTCTGGGGTGGGCCACGATAGGGTACATTGCGGGGAGCAGGGAGAAGCCTCCACACTGAGCCCCAGCTTTTCTTAAAGTGACCCCCTTCGGCTTCTGGACCAGTTCCTTCCGTCAATCAAACTGCTACACGGTGATGGGCCAGGATCAGGTGTGTACTTTGTGGGACCCGGTGCAAAAGGGAAAATGTGGCCCCTTGTTTAAACATTAAGGATTTCAAGATGGTGATGGCAGTGTCAAGCCAAGAGGGAGTCTCTCTGAACACAGGGCCCTGTGCACAGTCGCCCGCCCAGGAAGCCAGGAGTCCTTCGTGGTACCCAGGACAGTCCTGGCATGTGGTAGGTTCTGAAAGAATGTGGCCTCTGACGCTTCACCCAGCTCTAGGCGGCCCTCTTCCCCCACACCAAGTCAGGGCTGGGGCTCACCTGCCGTCTTCCAGCAGCTGTTCACACTCACCTGTATTCCGTGGCTGCGGACAGGGGTGGGTTGCAGAGGCCCTGGAAGTTGGGGTCCAACAGGCAGGTCCCGTTGGTGCCCACCCTGATCAGGTAGGCGTTCAGGATCTCCGAGGCCCGGGACACATCCCGGACAGCATCCAAGCTGGGCGAGTCGCTGCACGGGGTCAGGTCAAAGGCCGCGGCCTTGTAGGGCCCTGTCCTCCCCCCCTGGGTCTGTTGGAACGTCGAGCTGAGAGGGGTCTTGGTGCTGTCCTGCACAGAGGCGTTCCTGAAGCTGGCTGTGGAGGCAGTGCCGGGCTGAGTCACTCACTCAGTCATTCAACAAATGTCCCTAAGCATCCTCTCTGCACCAATGCCGAGCCAGGTCTTGGGATCTCTTCCTTACTTGCTGGGTGATCTTGGACCACTCACTGTATCTCTCTAGACTCTTTGTGAGATGGGAGGAAAACACCCCACAGTGCCCACAGACTGGGATTGGGCATGGGTAGGCAGTCAATAAAATCAGGGCCCTACATGAACTGCTATAAATGGCTGAAAGCTAAGAGGCAGTCATCGGGTTCCTCTCCTGGACCCCAGGATCGCTGCCAGTGAACAGGTGGGGCTAGCCCAGAGCCAGCACGTCTCCCAAACACCTATCTCGAACCACCTTGAAAAGCCTTGGGAAGGACTTGAGCTTGAGGACCAGAGACTCTGATTTGCTCTCCAGCTCAGGAGCTCTCACGAGTCACTCTGCCCCTCTGGGCCCCGATTATTTGCCCTGTGATGGACATCCTAACAGACACCTTGCAGGCAGGTTGTGATCATCAGCTCTAAGGTCTGGGAAGCCCCAGGCAGGATGTAAGTGCTCCGTGATTGATGCTGTTATCTCCCCCTCTAGACTCGATGTCCCTCCAGGGCAGATGTCTCCAGCCCAGGGCTGGCACAGAGCAGATACCAGAGCGTGTTAGTGAGGTACCTGGAGTGGTTTGATTGCATGGATGGAGCACCCCTTGCCTTGTCTCCTCCCCTCCTGCCCACAGACAGGTCAAAGCCACCTTCAGAGAAGCCCGAGGGCAGCAGGACCCTTACCCGAGTCGACCAGCACATAGAGGTAGACCTCGTAGGTGCCGTGGAGGGCCGCTGAGCTGTCAAACATGCAGAGGGGCTTTTCCAAGGCCACCGTGGTGAGGGTGGGGTTGTTGGTGGCAAAGGTCACGCTAGCCAGTTGGGGCTGGAGGTTCACACCTGGAGGAGGCAGCGAGGATGGGAGCTGACCCCCAGCAGAACTGCCCACACCCATGGGCAACCATCTGCATGCTCACACGCGCATGCCTTTGGCCAGTGAGTGCCCGCTGGTGCCAGGCACTGCCTTTCCCTCTCCCCACAGGCCATCTCAGGAGCTTGTCTCAGATGTGGGGAGAGCCCTTGTTCCCCTCCCCACACCCAGCCATCCTGAGCAGAAACTGGGCAATCCGGCTGGACTGCTGCCCTCTCGCTACCCCCAACAGGCCCCTCCCATGCATCTCCCCGGTTTGAGTCCACCCTCTTCACCTGGACCCTGGTAACCAGCCCTCCCCAACCCTCTGCTCTCTGACCTGCAAAGCTGACTGCAACCCCTTACCACTGGGCCCCCTGGGGGCTCCCCACTGCTCTCCAACAGGATCCAGCCTCTCTGGAGGGGCAGTGAGGCCTGGAAGCTCTGGGCTTGCCTCATGGGTCCCCAGACTAATCTGTATGCTCATCCCCTGACCTCATGCTCCAGCCACACTGATGGACAATGGGCAGGAGGTTCCCAGGGTAGACCCTGACGCCCCCCTCCTCCCGTGCTGCTCCTTCACCTAAAAATGTGCCTCCCCTCCCCAGTCAAAGCATCACCATGAATCTAGTCCAGACCCTCCCCTGCTCTCCAGCAGCTCCTGTGTCTTCTAACAGCCAGCACAGAGCCCTTGAATTCCCATCAGAGAAAGCTTATTAATCAATGTTAGCTATTAGTAGTCCTATCTGGGTCCCCAGAGCCTGCACAGAGCCTGGCGCAGAGCAGGGCACCCACGCCTATTCTTGGGGTGAATAAGTCAAGTTCCCATCCAGGTGCCTTTCAGGACCCTTCAGGAGAATCGGGGGACGCAGGACACGCCCCGTCCACGGTGGGCACAGACCCGCCCCCCATCCTCTTCTCATTCTCCGCTTACCGGAGCCAAGTCGCAGGCAGCCCAGGGCCAGCACTACCCAGAGCGGAGGCATCGCCTGGGAGAAGCTGCGACAGGATTGGACGGTGGTCCAGGGGGCGAGCTTGGACCGCGCCTGTCCCGCCGCGCGCACCTGTCGGCCCTGAGCCAAGGGCACGCCCCGCCCCCACCCAAGCCAGCCAATCCTCAGCCTCCTCGCAGGATATTTGCATAAACCCGGGCCGGGCTTCCCCTGGACCCGAGGTGCTCAGAGCACAAATCCATCCCCACGGAACCTCCCCCAACCCTGCACCCCCTCCCCGCCCCCTTTGTACTGAGGATGGAGCGGTGTTTTCAGGGCGTTTCTCACCTAATGAGACCTTAAGGGCAAACCAGCCCCTCTCTGAGCCTCAGTTTCCATACTGTAAAGAGGCCCGTAATACCTCCATAGAATTCTCTTTATGGAAACCCTACTCTGTGCCACTCACTGGGCTCTTGTGAAGGTGAAACAGGTTAATGGGTGAAAGTGGTGTCCTGGAAACTTTGAAGTCCTGGGTGCGTGAGCTATCCGGACACCTCTGGTGTGACTCTTTTAGTTCACAGGTACAGGGCCAAGGTCTGGGGAGGCCAGGGACTTGCCAAGGCTGCCGGTGGGCCAGAGGCTGACGCAGCGCAGGAGTCCTCCTGCCCAGCCCAGGGCTGTTTCAGAAGGGATGGAGCAGAGTTTTAAGGCCTGCTTGGTGGGGGGGCTTTTGACTGTAATGTTGGGGTCATCACCTGGACCATAGGGTTCCCTCCAGAGTCAGGAATCGTGCATGTCTCCCAGTACACCCTAAATGTTAGATTTTACATTTAAGAAAGAAAAGTAAAAGGGTGGAGGAAAAGTAACTTGGAATCCAACAGTAACTAGTGATCTGTGTGTGATATTGATGACATAACCACTTGAAGAAAAGGGCTGTATCTGAGGGACTTGTCTGCCTGCGATCCCTCGGTGGAGAGTCCTCTAAGGACAAAGAGACTCTGGTCCTTGCTTGTGAGATGGTGGTGGGGTGGGAAGCAGGACATTTGGGGAGCAACTTTGGGGTCCCCCTTGGACTGGTGTTGTCAGGACCTGGGTTCTCACCTTAGGATGAGGGAGATTTGGAGCGGGGGCGGGGGGGGGCGGGGAGGAGAACTCTGAGGTGTTCTCAATTAGTAATTTTGTAATAACACAGTAACAAAATGACTCCTGAGCTCTCTCTCTTGAGAGGGCCTAGAAGGAATGGCAGCCAGCTGCAAGGAACTGAACTAGACCCGAAACTCCACTCCCCAGTGAACGGCACCGGGGACCCTGGACTGAGACAGGGAGAGTCCAGAGGAGCCTAGAAAGTAAAGATGCGCTTGAAAAATGATGGGAAAGGACAGAAGGATCTTGAAAGGGCTTCCAGTGGCCAGATTGGGAGAGGGACTTGAGCACAAAATCAATGATAAAAGCAACACATTTAGTTCATTGGATAAAATACAAATCCATGAGTATTGATACTTTCAAAAGTATTTTAAGACTTTTCTTTTGGGTTGGGGGGTGGCGCTGTGCCACATGTAGGATCTTAGTTCCCTGACCAGGGGTCAAACTTGTACCCCCTGCACTGGAAGCATGGAGCCTTAAACACTGGACCATCAGGGAAATCCTAAAAAGTGTTTTAAAGGAGAAGGGAAAATGCTTCTTCAAAGAAGAACACCAGTGAATAAAAGGAGAGGGAATAACAAAACCAAAAATCACTATTTTACAGCCATCCTGGTAATAAGTGATTCAAGAAAGAATCATCTCAAAAGATGTTAGGGAATTTCTTGGTGGTTCAGTGGTTAGAACTTTGAGCTCTCATTGTCGAGGGCCCTGGGTTCAATGTCTGGTTAGGGAACTAATATCCCACAAGCTACGCAGCATGGCCAAAAAGAAAAAACAGATGTTAAAACCATAAGGTAAAATATTTTTAGGGAGGAAGAAATCTAAGGACACCAGCTTAACAAAATAATAAGACCTAATGTCACTAATAAGGCTTCCCTGGTAGCTCAGCTGGTAAAGAATCCACCTGCAATGCAGGAGACCCCAGTTCGATTCCTGGGTTGGGAAGATCCCCTGGAGAAGGGAAAGGCTCCCCACTCCAGTATTCTGGCCTGGAGAATTCCATGGACTGTGTAGTCCATGGGGCTGCAAAGAGTTGGACACAACTGATCGACTTTCACTTTCACTAATGCCACCAGTACGGGAGGGACTGACCTCATGTGCTTGCTGGCATCATGGCTCTGGCAAGGGCTCAGCATCAGCTTGGGATTTCCTGACCAAAATGTCCAACTGAAGTCAAATCTACAGCAAACAATCAGACATATTCAAATTGAGGGACTTTCTGCAAACCAACTGGTCTGGATGCTCTGAAAATGTCATAAAAGGCAAAAGCAAAAACTAAACAACAAAGCAGAAGGCTGAGAATTACTGTAGCTTGAAAGAGACACAGCAGCTAAGTGAACTGAGTGATCCTTGATGAATTCCTGAGTAAAAACGAAGACATTCTGGAACTTCCCTGGCAGTTCAGTGGTTAAGGCACCAAGCTCCCACTGCGAGGGGCACGAGCTTCCTGTTGCGGGGGCGTGGGGGGCACGGGTGGATACGAGGAGCCCACATGCTGAGTGAAGGCGGCAAAACGAAAGCACACACACACACACACACACACACACACACGAAACCCGAGAAACAAAACAAGCCCTAACGAACACTACGGTAGTTAGCATGACAGAGAAATTCGAGTTACGGAATGTGTATTGGATAATGATATTGATCTGACACTAATTTCCTGGATTGTGGTTCTGTAGAGGGAGACACAGGCTTCCCCAGTAGCTCAGCTGATAAAGAATCTGCCTGCAATGCAGGAGACCCCAGTTTAATTCCTGGGTCAGTAAGATCCTCTAGAGAATGGATAGGCTACCCACTCCAGTATTCATAGGCTTCCCTGGTAGCTCAGACGGTAAAGAATCTGCCTACAATGCGGGAGACCTGGGTTCGATCCCTGGGTTGGGAAGATCCCCTGGAGGAGGAAATGGCAACCCAGTCCAGTACTCTGGCCTGGAGAAGCCCCATGGACAGAGGAGCCTGGCGGGGTACAGTCCATGGACTCGCAAAGAGTCGGACTTGACTGAGCGACTAAGCACCCAGCACACAGGGAGACACATGCTGGATTCTTGTGGGCAAAGTGTCACAGTATCTGAAACACACATATTTAAGGAGAGAAACAGAAAGTAAGAGACAAAGCTAATGTAGTGTAACGTCAGCAACTGGTCAGTACAGATATTCACTGTACTCTTCTTGAAATACTTTTATAGATTTGAAATTTTTCAAAGTGAAAATGTTGGGAGAAAAAGATTCTCTTCTCGTGGCACAAACGCATCGTCCCTCTCTGGATGTCTGTTTCTTCTCTGTAAAACAGGGCGGGGGTTTGATGGCCTCTCAGCTCTGACCTGCCAAGAATTGGAAGAACAGATCCTTATCTCCAGGGAACAGGAAACGCCCCGAGATAAACAACTGTTGAGCAAAGGGTGGGGTGTTCCTCCAGGAATTTTTATGGACTGACATTTCTTGTCCAGCAAAGGTGTGTGGACCGGAGTTTGTCAGAGGCCAGCAGAGCGGAAGTTGAAGGCTCGGCCCAGAAACCCCCATGAGAAAGAGAGAAGGCCCAGGAACCCACTGCGTTCTCTGAGACACTGCAGTTTCTTACGAGAAAGACAAACCAAGAGTCCTTGGTCTCTTGCCTTGCCCAAATATGGAAAAAATATTTTGGGGAAAAAGTTAAAATAATAATCTGCTAAGGCCCAAAAATGTTCTGCAAAGAAAAAACGTTTTGGATTTATAAACAAGTTTCCACTTCAAAGATGCTGACTTTTGTCTGGCAGACTCTGAAGAGGGAAAAAGTTCAGGAGATTTGAGTCATGGTGGCAGATTTGCCTGGGAGACACTGGTGCTGATGTCGGTGGAGGGAACCCGGTGACGAAGGGGCCCGGACGCCTGCCCGCATCCTCCTGCTACAGCCCAAGTACCCACGTGGACGTCCCCAGAATTTTTTTTTGGCAAATACCAATTTTTTAAAAATTTCCCCTTTGAAGAGTGAAACATATGGAACCTCTCAGAAAGCAAAAGCACAGTTTGACTGTAAGAGCAATTCAGAGATACTATCCAAACATTTTGTATTAAAAGGGCCTTAGAATTGTTTTACATAATGGAAATCAGTAGTTTTTCAAGAATTTGTCAACATTTTTAAAGTTTTAAACGATCATACCAATTATTTAAAGTATTCTTTATAAAATCTTTTAAGACTAAAAAAAAAAAATCCACTTTTGATCAGGCCACTTCCAGGACTCCAAGCCTTCTGTCTGACAATTTTTTTACTTCAAGTTTTATTGAGATAATTGGCATACTGTGCTTCCCCAGTGGCTTAGCAGTAAAGACTCTGCCTGCCAATGCAGGAGATGTGGGTTTGATCCCTGAGTCAGGAAGATCCCCTGGAGGAGGGCATGGCAACCCACTCCAGTATTCTTGCCTGGAAAATGCAAATGGGCAGAGGTGCCTGGTGGGCTACAGTCTATGGGGTTGCAAAGAGCCAGGCATGACTTAGCGACTAAACATGCTGTAAGTTACAACCCCAGTACTTATGGATCTTATAACTGGAAGTTGGTAGCTTTTGACTGCCTTCATTCATCCAGCTCCCACTTGCCCTATTTCTCACCTCTGGTAACTACAAATTTGATCTCTTTTTCTATGAGTTTTTTGGTTGTTTATTTTTTATTTTTTTAAGTATCATTGACTACAGCTCTATGTTAGTTCCACCTGTCTTTGAATCTGTCCGTGTATTGCAATCCATCAGACCATCTTTCTGAACCCTGGCCTAGACTACGTGCTTGCTGGGAGGCCGTGGAGCAGGAAGTCGTGTGATGTGAAAGGTTATACAGACCCAGCCCTGCACAGGCCTCCTCTGAATCTCAAACACGGGGAATTTATAAGCTGCAAATTCTTGACCCAGAAATGTTTCTTCAAGGGCCAGAGAGGCCGGAATTGGTTTTCACGACTCTTTCTTTGATGTCAGAGAAGTGGGGGGTCATCCTCACCGCCGCCCCAGCAAGCACTTGGTCTTGGCTGCCTCTGTGGGGTTCTGGAAGACAAGCTTCTCCGTGCACGGAGATTCAGTCACTTTCAAAGCAGTTCACCCATTTGCCGCCAGCTCCGGAGTGGCTCTCAGCAGCCCCGTCCCTCTCTCCAACTCCACGCCCCCACCTCCAACCCCACACCCTGCACAGCATCCCCAGGGGGGCCCCGAAGGGCCATGACTCTGGTCCTCAGAGGCAGTGCCTGTTCTATCCAAAGCTTTAGTTCTCTTTTAGTAAACTGGGAGGACTCAAGGTGCCCCCCAGTGTTGCAGAGGCACAAAGTGCCGTCTGGGGCGAACGTGACTGGGGAGCTGGGCGGTGTTGGGGTAGACCCTCCAGCCCTTCGTGCTCAGCCCGGCCTGTCAGGTGAGACCTGCCTCCTCTAGGCCATCGAAGGCCTCCCTTTCGGTCTCACGCGCACAGGATCCAACCTTGTGTGTGTGTGTGTTAGTTGCTTCAGTTCAGCTTAGTGGCTCAGTCGTGTCTGACTCTTTGCGACCCCATGGACTGTAGCCTACCAGGCTCCTCCATCCATGGAATTTTCCAGGCAAGAGTACTGGAGTGGGGTGCCATTGCCTTCTCCAGGATCCAGCCTTACTCTACAGGTATTTACTGAGTGCCTAGTATGTGCTGGCACGCCGTCTCCCCCGTGGCTCAATCCATCTCTCCTTGCTGCTCTTGCTACCCTGCTGGCACACAGCGGTACTTTGCTAAAGTGTTAGTCGCTCAGTTGTGTCTGGCTCTGCGACCCCATGGACTGTAGCATCTGTCCATGGAATTCTCCAGGCAACGGCACTGGAGTGGGTTGCTATTTCCTTCTCCATACTTTGCTAAGGCTGCCATAACAAATATCACAGGCTGCGGCTGGGGTGGGGTGCTGGGACTTCAAGGACAGAAACTCAGTTTTGCACAGTTCGGGAGCCTGGAGTCTGCGACCAGGGGCCAGCAGGACTGGCTGCTTCTGAGTCTCTCCGCTCCGCTCGCAGGAGGCCACCTCCTCCCTGCGTCCTCACGCGGCCCCCCTCTGCACATCCAGTCCTAAGCTCCTCTTCTTCTAAGGGTGTCTGTCACGTTGACTTAGGGCCCACCCTAATGACCTCATCTAACCTTACCACCTCTTTAAACGCTCTGCCCAGTTCCAGTCACATTCTGAGATACTGGGGGTTATGTGATATGTGAAAGTTGCTCAGTCGTGCCCGACTCTTTGTGACCCCATGGAATATTCAGTCCGTGGAATTCTCCAGGCCAGAATACTGGAGTGGGGAGCCTTTCCCTTCTCCAGGGGCTCTTCCCAACCCAGGAATCAAACCGGGGTCTCCTGCATTGCAGGTGGATTCTTTACCAACTGAGCTATTAGGACTCCAGTGAATGGTGAGTCCTGTGGCACACACTTGGCTCTGTCTACGCCCTCCTGCCTGGGATAGTAATATAATAACAATTGCCCTCACGTATCAGGGACTCTACTGAGCATTCTACGCATATTAACTCACTGATCACATCCAGTCTGGGAAGCAGGTACAAATATTACCCCCTGCCCCCATTTCACAGATGATGAAACTGAGGCTCAAAGAGGTTGACTAACTGCCCACTAGACTGTAAGCTCTTTCACTCCAGCACAGTGCCTAATGCTCCTGTGCGGGAGAGATGGACGTGCCCAGTGGCCGCCAGGTAGAAGTAGGGAGCGAATTTTAAAGCCATGCCATCACAGGGCCCCAGCTTTGACGGCCTAACCACTGCACAGGCCTGCCTCCTCCTTCGTCTCCTCTTACTCGGAAACCAGAGTGACATTTCTAAAGTGCAAATCTGATGTCACTGCCTCGTGTAAAACCCTTCTGCGGTTTTGCCCTTGGCCCTCCTCAGGATAAAGCCCCTGCTTCTTAACCCGGCCTCCAAGGCCCTTACCTGGCCAGTGAGCTCCCTCCCACCTCTCGGCCTTCCCTCTCCCCCCGCAGTCCAAGCACCAGCCCCACCGGACCCTGGCAAGTCCCCAAGCTCCCCAAACACTCTCCTGCCCTGTGTGACTCCAAAGATGAGGGCTTTGGCTGTGTTCCCCAACTTTGATATCAACAACTGATGCTTCCTCAAGGCTGATCTTAGCTGCTGCCCTCAGATCGCTGTCCAAAGGCCTTTGCACATGCTGTGCCTGCTGCGTGGTCACTGTGCTGCATGCTTCTCCGTGGAGACCTGGCCTGAATCCCTCCTCCTCCAGGAAGTCTTCCTTCCATGGCACGTAGCTACTAGGATGACATCATGCCAGTGGTGTGTCTTGCTCCCTTGAGCCCCAGACTGAGAGCCCCTCCTGGCCTGTGATAGAATCTTCTTTGTTACTCCCGGACCCTGGATGGGGCACATGCCCATCAGTGTTTGATGACTGAATAAGTGAAGGAATTTTCAAATGCACTTCCCTGTACAGCAGAGACTGGTGCAATACTGTCAATGAATTATTGCTGTTGTTTAGTTGCTAAATCGTGTCTGATTCTTTGTGACTCCATGGACTGTAGCCCACCAGGCTCCTCTGTCCATAGGATTCTCCAGGCAAGAATACTGGAGTGGGTTGCCATTTCCTTCTCCAGGGGATCTTCCTGACCCAGGGATTGAACCCTCGTCTGCTGTATTGGCAGGCAGATTCTTCAGCCCTGAGACACCTGGGAAGCCCTTCAATCAACTATTGTTCCATTTAAAAAGAAAGAAAAAGAATAAAGGCAGCAAGAAGGGTGGGGGAAAACCAGAATTTTAAATTCTTCTTAGAATTTGGCGTAACCTGGTTTTGCTTTTTATTTAATGAAAATCAAATTTTTAAATGAAAAAAAAAATTCTTTAATGAATGTAAGCAGAAGAGCGTGGCTCTCCCGAGGTGCCAAGTTCATCTTGGTTCACACCGGACGCCCTTGGGAAGGAGGGCAACGTGGCAACGTGGGGCAGCTGGGGTCAGCGGAGGCAGCGGGGCACTGATGAAGGCTGAGCCACCAGGATGTTGCCGATGGGCGGGGGTCAGGTGTGGGTGAGAGGGGGAACCAAGGGTGGCCTCAGGCGCTGGCGAGTGGGGGCCACTCTCTGGTTTCGGTGAGTGGGCTTCTCACTGTGGTGGCTTCCTGTGGGCCCCAGTAGCTGTGGTGCATGGGCTTAGTTGTTCTGTGACACGTGGAATCTTAGCTCCCAGACCAGAGAGCAAACCCGTGTCCCCTGTATTGGCAGGTGGGTTTTTTTTTTTTTAATTAATTTATTTTAAGTGGAGGCTAATTATTTTGCAATATTGTGGTGCTTTTTGCCATACACTGACATGAATCAGCCTTGGGTGTACATGTGTTCCCCATCCTGATCCCCCTCCCACATCCTTCCCCACCCCATCCCTCAGGGTTGTCCCAGTGCACCAGCCCTGAGCACCCTGTCTCACGCATCAACCCTGGACTGGCGATCTATTTCACATAGGGTAATATACATTTTTCAATGCTATTCTCTCAAATCATCCCACCCTTGCTTTCTCCCACAGAGTCCAAAAGTCTGTTCTTTACATCTGTGTCTCTTTTGCTGTCTCTCATATAGGGTCATCATCGTTACCATCTTTCTAAATTCTATAGATATGCATTAATATACTGCATTGGTGTTTTGCTTTCTGACTTACTTCACTCTGTATAATAGGCTCCAGTTTCATCCAGGCAGGTGAATTCTTAACCCTGGACCACCAGGGAAGCTCTTCAGTTGAGGCTCTTGAGCACAGAGAGGGAAAGTACCTGGGCCAAGGCACTCAGCCCCACAGACATGGAGACAGACTCCGGTCATCCTCCCACCATGGAAGGTTTCTACTTCAAGATCCATGAGGCCAGTTCCCTGATGAGGGACCCATTCCTGGCCTCCGGGGGGGAGGTTTATAAAGCGAGTGGCCGCTTTTCCCACCCGAGGGTGGCAGGAAGTGGGGGCAGGACTGATTTACACCCCGAGTGTAACCAATGTTGCCCTGCGCTGCCAGCTAGGTGCCCAGTCCCCTGCTGGGCACGGGGGTCTGAGGGCAATCAGCCCCATAGGCCCTGAATGAGCTCCCAGAGCCCTGGTGTCACCAGTCAGTCCTGCGAGGCAGAGGAGGGTCAGGGGAGCTCTGGCACGACCCCGGCCTCCCCCACCGCTGGGGAGAGGTGAGGCTTCTCCAGTTGAGAGGTGGCAGACTGGTTTGTCCGTCCCTGGAATGAAGCCCGGCTTAGACATGAATCTCTGCTTATCTGTGTCATCGGGAGGCTGGGAGGCACGCGGGTCCTGGCCCGCCCAGCCCTGAAAGGCCCCTGTCAGCTCAGAGGAATTGTTTGCTCTCTGTCACAGGGGCCATGGGTGACCCAGTCACCCCGGACTGGCCCCTCACCCTGGCCAACCCTGTGGATCAGAGCCCAGACGGTGAGCACAGGAGGGGGGGCGCTGGACAGCTCCCAAGGTCAAGTGTGCCCCCCTCATCACTTTCCTGCAGCCCTGCAGGGGCTTGGGGAGGCGGCTGGCCTCACCCCCACTTTACAGAGGAGGAACCAGGGCGTACAGTGCCTTCCCCGTCCCCCGCCTGCACCCCCAGGCTGCTGGCTCTGTGTACACGGTGCCACATGAAGTGTGTGTTTCAGGGGTCCTTGGGGATGGGAGCTATGGATACAGGGGAAGAGGCAGGGCAGCCCCAGGCCCTGCAGAACGTCCGGGCATGGGAGCCTGGACTCCAGGCCTCTGTCTGATTTGACTGCAGCTCACCCACCTCCCCTATCCATCCCAGGACATCCTGGCCAGCTGGGAGGGGCTTGCACATGCATCCAGATCCACCCCCTTGGGGTCTGGTCAGGGGACTACCCAGGTGGTGCCAGTGGTAAAGAACCCGCCTGCCAATGCAAGAGACGTAAGAGATGAGGGTTTGATTCCTGGGTCGGGAAGATCCCCTGGAGGAGGGCGTGGCGGCCCACTCCAGTATTCTTGCCTGGAGAATCCCATGGACAGAGGAGCCTGGCGGTCTATAGTCCATGGGGTCGCAAAGGGTCAGACATGACAGCAAGTAAGTGCGCACGCACACATGGGGACACTGAGGAGCAGCTGGGGACCGCCCAGCCTGGCCCCGCAGGGTCGTCTCAGAAGCCCGTGATCTTGCCCCATTTCCATTCCCATCTCCACCAACATGCAGGCACCCAGGCCCCTTCCCTGCGTCTCCCAGAGCAGATGCAAAGCAGCTCTGACTTGACCTTTTCTGATGCTGCCCTTTGGGTACCAGTCCCGGAATCTGAACACCCCGCCAGTAACCTCAGTTCTCAAGTGAGTTCTCTATTTCATGTTCTTCTCCTAACCAACCCTTCAATGGCCACTGCCCTAAACATCTGACAAACTAGGCCACGTGACTCTGTGAATTCCTGGGGGTGGGGGGCTCTTGGACAGTTCCTGCGGACGCTGGGAGGCATTCAGGTTAAACCCCCAGATTTGCTGGGGAAGTTGCAGAGTCAGACACGACTGAGCGGCTAACACTTTCACTGTTTTCCATGGCCTTGGGCATGCTGATTGTAATTTTCACTGTGTCCTATTTGAAAATGATCATAATCTCTTCTTCACGGATCTGCTCTAAGGAATAAATAAGCTAATATATGTAAGAAGGACTCAGGGGTAAAGTTGAAATGAGACGGTACACATCACGTGCTGTGCTTAGGCGCTCGGTCGTGTCCAACTCTTTGCCACCCCATGGACTGTAGCCCATCAGGCTCCTCTGTCCATGGGGCTTCTCCCCAGGCAAGAATATTGGAGTGGGATGCCATGCCCTCCTCCAGAGGATCTTCCCAACCCAGGGATTGAGCCCAGGTCTACCACACTGCAGGTGGATTCTTTACCATCTGAGCCACGAGGGGAGCCCTACATATCACTAAAGTGAAGTCGCTCAGTCGTGTCCGATTCTTTGCGACCCCGTGGACTGTAGCCTACCAGGATCCCCCGTCCATGGGATTTTCCAGGCAAGAGTACTGGAGTGGGTTTCCATTTCCCTTCCACATATTATGAGTACTTGATAAATAAATCAGTGCGTCCTGGGCATCTCCTGGCTTAGCAGTCTCACTCCAGACAACCCCACTGAGGGGTTTAGAACACCAACAGGAAGGGAGCCCATCAGTGCAGCCCCTGGAGGTCAGCAGGGTGCAGGCAAGATGGAAAGACGGAGAGGGAGTTGGGAGGGACACACGGAGAGAATCTGGTCTATGCCTGGTCCATGCCCGATGGCTGAAGGCACCTTGGAGCACTGATACCCCAAGTGTGTCCTCCCCAGATTTTGAGCTCAGCTTATAAGCCTTGCATTCTAAGGCATGATGCTAACAAATGTGAACACTGAGAAAAGATGGTTTTTTTTTTTTTTTTTGCTATGGAAAATTTAAAACAAGCACAGAAGTACAGAAAATAGAATGTACTTATCACTTGGCTTCTACAGTGATTAACATTTTGCCAATTTTGTTTCATCCATCCTCTGACTTACAATAATCTTTTTATCAAGGAAAATTGTAACTATATTACAAAAGTCGAACAATGGAACCAGGACTCTCCCACCTTCAACAATTACTCGTTCTTTCATCAGTTACCTGGTCTATACTTGCACCGTGTGCCCCTCCCCTGAAGCGATTATGAAGCAAATCCACATTTATGATTAATGGAAGTTACAAAGTATGGGATTACTCTATCAAGTTCTTGCCGTGAGTTGGAAAATGTCTTCAAACAAATGTATTCCTTATTAATATAATAACTCAATAAATGATAAAAGAACACAGGTCATCTTCCCGGGGATATTTTCTTTCACAGATCTCCATTTCTTTAACGTGATTTTTTAACTTTTTATTTTATATTGGGGTGTAGCCCATTAACAGTGTTGGGATAGTTTCAGGTGGAGAGCAAAGGGACTCAGCTGTACCTGTCCATGTATCCATTCTCCCCGTCCCGGCTGCCACCTAACACTGAGCAGAGTTCCCTGTGCTGTATAACAGGTTCTTGTTGGCTACCCATTTGACTTCTTTATTTAGGTGGGTCAGTTCTTCGTCGCAACGCGGGGTCTCCATCGTTGCCTCGTGTGGGAGCCTTCGCTGTAGCGCAGACTCTCTCTAGCTGTGGTGCTCAGGCTCAGTGGTCCTGGCTCGCAGGCTTAGTTGCTCCGCTGGCATGTGGGACTTGGGTGTTCTCTGACCAGGGATCAAACCCGTGTCCCTTGCATTGCAAGGCAGATTCTTAACCACTGGACCACCAGGGAAGTCCCTCTCCATTTTAAGAACAGCAGTGCGTTCATATGGATCCCAAACTCCCTACCTATCCATCCTCCCTCTTCCTTGGGGATATTATGGTAACTTTTTATCTTGTGTATCACTATGGAGTCATGGTATTTCATAGATTCAATGTGTTTTAATTAAGTACACTCTATTTACTTGTTTTAGTGCTCAAATTGCCAGACCTTCAGCCAATGGGAGGCCCTTTAAGTAAGCTCTGTGCCCTCTTGAGACAACTCGAGCGATCCTTAAAAGCTTCCTTGCCCCCACGATGAATCACGATGGCTCCTGGCCCACTCGTGGGGACAAGGAAGATATGCTTATATCATTGTTAATGATTACTAGTGTAGTTATTTCTGACCATGAGTTTGTGTCAATATTTCCAATGCAGTTCTGACATTAGAGCATTCTCACTTACATTATTTGACTCTGTAATTGTTATTTATGTTCTTATCGGAAAATCCCAATTCCTAACACATGAACATATATACTTAGTTGTTTTTGCTTACAATACAATAAAATAAATCCAAAAGAACTCTGCCAGATTCATACTGGGGGGAAAAAAAAGAATACTACAGAATCAAGTCCAGGATTTTATAAGTTCCTTTTTCTGCGTCCATTTGTGATGGTTCATTATATGTGTTAACTTGACTGGACCACAGTGGCCAGATACTTGGTCAAACATTAGATGTTTCTGTGAAAGTGTGTTTTGGATGAGATTAGCATTTAAATTGCATGGACTTTCTTCGCTGTCCACCTGAAACTGTCACAACACTGGTAACTGGCTATACCCCAGTACAGACTAGTTAAAAAAACAAATCGAATGGACTTGAGTAAAGCAGATTCCCTTCTCTAAGGTGGGTGGGCCTCATCCAATCCGTCAAAGGCCTGAACAGAACAAAAGACTGCCCTCCCTCTGCTGAGCAAAGAGGAATTCTGCCTCCAGGTGGCCTCTGGACTTGAGCTGCACTGTTCTGCAGTCTCCAGTCTATCAGCTACCCTGGAGATTTTGGACTTGCCAAGCCTCCAGGGTCACATGAGCCAATTTATTAAAACAGATCAACGTCCCAGCCAACCACTAACCAGGTCCAACCCTGTTTAGCTTCTGCAGTAATTAACATGCATTGCAGCTCAGCTATACTTCAATAAATAAACTAAGCTAAATTAAACAATAAAACAAAACAAACTCTCTCTCCATACACACGCACACACACACACACACACACACACACACACACACACACACAGGGCTGGTTCTCTTTCTCTGGAGACCCCCAGTGGAGTCCAGAAATGACAATATATATCCTACAATGCACAGGGCAGCCCCACACAGAAAGAATGACCCAGCCCCAAAGACCACTCGGCAGAGTTGGAGAAACTAAGGCATGGGTGGGGTGGGGGCCCGGACCTCCACCACCAAGCACCCAGGAAAGCTGCGTGGGTCTCCCAGCTCCCGTATTTATCCACCTGAAAACCATTTCTCTAGGTTAGGAGTGACCCAGGCCCATCCCAGCCTGAAGACTCCCTGTCCACTGTCTTAGGAGAAGGAAGCGACAGTGTGGACAGAGCTCCAGGGGCTTTTGGGAGCTCAAGGGAGGCGCCTGGCTCAGAGGACTTCCTGGAGGCGGTGGTAGCTCAACTGGGTCTTGTAGAGGAACGAGGGGCCGTGAAGTGCACAAGAGGGTTTCTGGTGCGGCGGGGACCGTAGGGGATGGAGCGGAATCCGCAGAGAACCGCTAGGCCTGCGGAGCACGAGCCCCGGTCCCCTCCCCGCTTTTTAGCGGGGCCGCGCGCCGGAGTCGGGCGCCCTCTGGCGGCGCCCCGCGAGCGGTTCGGACCGGAGAGGAGCGGCGTGGTGGACGCGCTGGGAACCGCAGGACCGCGCCAGGCCGGCTGAGCCCAGTTCTACTGTAATCAGAAGAAACAGGAAGCTTACAGGAAGAAAATATTTTAGCATATCACTTTGGTATATGTGTCTCTATGCTGCTGCTGCTGCTGCTAAGTCGCTTCAGTCGTGTCCGACTGTATGCGACCCCATAGATGGCAGCCCACCAGGCTCCCCCCCCCCCACCCCCACCCCCGCCGTCTCTGGGATTCTCCAGGCAAGATCACTGGAGTGGGTTGCCATTTCCTTCTCCAATGCATGAAAGTGAAAAGTGAAAGTGAAGTCCCTCAGTCGTGTCCGACTCTTAGCGGCCCCACGGACTGCAGCCCACCAGGCTCCTCCGTCCGTGGGATTTTCCAGGCAAGAGTACTGGAGTGGAGTGCCATTGCCTTCTTCTATTTGTCTCTATACTAACGCTCTAAAAAAAAAAAAGCTGAGCGCGGAAGAATTGATGTTTTGAACTGTGGTGTTGGAGAAGACTCCTGAGAGTCCCTTGGACTGCAAGGAGATCCAACCAGTCCATCCTAAAGGAAATCAGTCCTAAATATTCATTGGAAGGACTGATACTAAAGCTGAAACTCCAATACTTTGGCCACTTGATGCGAAGAACTGACTCGGAAAAGACCCTGATGCTGGGAAAGATTGAGGGCAGGAGGAGAAGGGGACGACAGAGGATGAGATGATTGGATGGCATCACTGACTCGATGGACAGAATTTGGATAAACTCTGGGAGTTGGTGATGGACAGGGAGGCCTGGCATGCTGCAGTCCATGGGGTCGCAAGGAGTCAGATGAGGCTGAGCCACTTAACTGAACTGAAGAGATACTAACGCAGTTGTAAAATCATTTAATTTATGATGAAGAAATATTTATACATATTGAGGTTTGGGGAAGTCATTCTGGCGTATACATGACTTATTAATAACTTGAAATATATGCTGTCTTGGCTCTCTCTTGAGCTAACCTGATCAACTCCCCCTTGGGTCCTCCTACTTACGGTACTCCCTCTGTGTGGTAGCAGGAAAGACCCAGTGTGGACATGTGTGTCCAGACATCCGATCTCATTCCTCAGCACTTAAAAGACAGTGAGCTCTGGGACTTTCCTGGTTAAGTGGTTAAGACTTCGCGCTTTCACTGCAGAGGGCACAGGTTTGATCCCTGGTCTGGGAACTAAGATCTCACATGACTGGCTGCCAAAAATTAAACAGTAAAATTTTTTTAAAAAAGAAAAGCCAGTAGATACAAGAGATCCTTCTGTCTTCCTGAAGTCAAGGAGAAGTGCTCTGAGCTTCCCTGAATCCCTTTTCTTAGTGGTTCGGTGCACAGATATAGTAAGGGGTGAAGGTGAGAGATTTCTCCAACTCCCTGAGGCTCCCAGGATCCTACAGTTCTCGCAGAGCGGATTTGGTTGAACCCCAGGAGCACAGAGCTTTGGGAAGATTCTGAGTCCCAGGACACAGCTTCGTGGGGTCATGTTTCTGATCTTGGGAATTAGCAGTTCCAAGGAGGAAGCTGTGGAGAGGAAGAGAACCCTTGAGGAGTACTGGAATATTACCGAAAACACTGAGCCTTCCTTCCCCCTTAGAGATGGGGAGACTGAGGCCGGGGAGAGGGGAAGAGATGTGGCCAAAGCCACGCAGGCCAGTTCTGCAAAAATTTACCCAGAGCTGGACCAGTCGAAGCACAGAGCTGCCTGAGCAAGGCCAGCCTTGGCGTCCCTCAGGAAGAGGGGCGAAGGTGTGCAGGCAGAGCTGGGTTCGCAGCGGCTCCCAGCCGCCTGGCTCGACTAGGTGTTACAGACACAGAAATCAGGACCAAAGGAGTCCCGCACAATCCCCACCAGCCTCCGCCCCTTACCCCACTGGACAGCCCCCACAGGATCGTCTGTAAAACGGGGCGATGATTCAGCCTTTCAGGGTGTGATGTCTGTCCTGAGCTGACGCTGTTCTAGGATGAAGTCCAAAGTCTGGTATTCGAGGCTCTTCTTAACCCTCCCAGCAAACTTCAGCTGCAGTCAGAATGAGCAGGGCCTCCTGGGGCCACCTGGCAAGGGCCTGGAGGAACAAATCTGTGTCCCCTTGCTCAAAACCCACTCCCAGCTCTCTGGCGATTCTGCTGTCTCCATGGATGCAGGGTGGAGAAAAACCAAAAACCAGCAAGTGGGTCCAAGGCCAGCTGGGGAGCCCGTACTGGGTCCAGAGGGGCCCCAGGACCTCCAGTCCAGCGGATGGGAAAGCCACACGCAGCCAGTCAGTCCTGTTTTCAAGTAAAGTCAGAGGTTTTTAAATCTCTACTTGTTGCAGCCTGCGGGCTTTCTCTAGTCGCGGTGCGCGGGCTGCTTGCTGAGGTGGCTTCCCTGGTTGCACTGCACAGGCTTTAGGTACACGGGCTTCCGTAGTGGAGTGACTCAGTGGCTGTGGGGCACGGGCTTAGTTGCTCTGAGGCTTATGGGATCTTAATTCCTTAACCAGGGATCAAACCCACATCCCCTACATAGGAAGGCGGACTCTTAAACACTGGACTACCAGGGAAGTCCACTCAGTGTTATTGTTTTGAGCTCCACCCACATAGTTCCATGTATTGAGTTTGTTTCTTTTAACCGCCGAGCAGTATCCCATCATCAGTTCAGTTCAGTCCCTCAGTGTGTCCGACTCTTTGTGACCCCATGGACTGTAGCACACCAGGCCTACCTGTCCATCACCAGCTCCCAGAGCTTGCTAAAACTCATGTCCATTGAGTCGGTGATGCCATCTAACCATCTCATCCTCTGTCGTCCCCTTCTCCTCCTGCCTTCAATCTTTCCCAGCATCAGGGTCTTTTCCAATGAGTCAGCTCTTTGCATCAGGTGGCCAAAGTATTGGAGTTTCAGCTTCAGCATCAGTCCTTCCAATGAATATTCAGGACTGATTTCCTTTAGGATGGACTGCTTGGATCTCCTTGCAGTCCAAGGGACTCTTAAGAGTCTTCTCCAACACCGCAGTTCAAAAGCATCAGTTCTGATGGAAGCACTAAATTCCATCAGAACAGTGGACAGTTTGTTGACCTGTTCACCTGTGGCGGACACTGGATTGTCTTCCCTTTTGTTCTCTTGCTGTTCAGTCACTCAGTCGTGTCTGACTCTTTTAGGCCCTATGGACTACAGCACACCAGGCTTCCCTGTCCATCACCAACTCCCGGAACTTGCTCAAACTCACATCCATTGAGTCGATGATGCCATCCAACCATCTCATCCTCTGCCGCCCCCTTCTCCTACCCTCAATCTCACGCAGCATCAAGGTCCTTTGTTCTCTCAGCTGTTACCTAAAGCTTCCTTGAACATTCATGTACAAGTCTCTGTATGTATGTATGGCTCTGTTTCTCTTGGGTAAATCCTAGGAGTGGAATGGTTGGGTTGTGTGGAAGGAGTATGTTTAACGTCTTAAGGAACTGCCCCCTGTTTTCCAAAGTGGATGTACGTTTACAGTCCCACCAGCCGTGTATGAGGGTTCCTATTTTTCCATATCCTGACAGCACTTGGGTGATCAGTTGTTTTGTTTTTAAAGGGAGTCTTTGGTGTTTATTTTCTTGATTTTTAGGCGTTTGGCTGTGCTGGGTCTTGGCTGTGGCACACAGGATCTTTAGTGTGGAATGTGAACTCGGTTGCAGCAGATGGGATCTAGTTTCCTGACCAGGGATCAAACCCAGGACCCAGGAAGTCTTAACCCCTGGGCCACCAGGGAAGTCCCCCAACGCTCAGTCTTTAGTTTTGGCCGTCCAGACACAGGCGCAGTGCTGCTTCCTCACGAGATCTCATTCCCTAAGCGCTCATGCTGTTGCGCTTCTCTTCACGGGCTCCTTTGTCAGCCCTGTATATTCTTTGGTGAAAGGTTTATTGGAATCCTTTGCCCGTTAAGTGAAAATTGGGTTGTCTGTCTTCTTACTCTCTAGCCATAGGGTTCTTTTTATATTCGAGATCACACAGTTTCAATGGAGGCAGTATTGCCCCCGAGGGGGTGAAAATTGGTTTTGAGGACGTGAAAAAAACCATACTCTTTTAATGTGGAAAGCATGAACATATATATGTACTGCACAGAAGCAGTATCTGTTCTATTAAAATTTCATGGGAGCAGTTAGGGGGGAAAATGCCTGAAAAGGCTCCGTGGAGGAGAGAGGGGTGATAAAGGCTGAGAAACATCGTTGTAGATACAAGTCCTTTGTTGGATGTTTTGCAAAGAGGAAAATTTGTAAATTTGGAATAAGTCCTATCTATCAGTTGCGCATTCCAGGGCTTCCCAGCTGGCGCTCCTGGTAAAGAACCCGCCTGCCAATGCCAATGCGTTAGAGCTTACTATTCTATAACGGAAGAGTCTACTTGAGTCACTCAAGGTCACTAGGATTTTCTCCTATGTTTTCTCCTAGAAGTTTCATAGTTTTCACTATTCCACTTAGATCTATGATCCATCTCACAGACCTAAAGAGATCAAGGTAAAAAAGAAATCTTGGCATCTGGACATCCAAACTGATCCAACAGTGTTTGTTGAAGCACTTTTCTGTCCCCGCTGAATTGCTTTGCTTTTCAACCTCTGTCAAAAATCAGTTGACCAGAAACTCCCTGGTGGCTCAGTGGTAAAGAAGCCACCTGCCAATGCAGGAGACACGGGTTCGATCCTTCCTGATCCGGGAGGATCCCACCTACCGCAGAGCAACTAAGCCCATGAGCCCCAGCTACTGAGCCCGTGCCCTCGAGCCCGGGAGCCGCAGCTCCTGAAGCCTGTGCGCCCGAGAGCCTGTGCTCAGCAGCAAGAGAGAGCTGCACTCTCTGCAGATAGAGAAAAGCCAGCAGAGCCAAAAATAAATAAGTGAATGATTTTTTTAAAAAAATCAATTGATTGTAGATGTGTGAGTCCATTTCTGGACTTTCAGTTCTGTTCCAACTAACTCAAATATCTTTAATACATTGTGTGGATCAAAGAGAAGCCAGTCTTCAGTCGGCCTGCTACGGGCCCTGCCCATCTCTCTCTGTCTCCCACGCAGACCTCCTTGGCTGACTTAGCCAGGCACCTCCTGACTCAGGGCCGCAGTTGCACCTGCATCCTGGCCCCACACCCTCTACCCTGAGATGACCGCCTGGTCCGTGTCTCCTTCTCTGAGAGGGAGGCCCCTGCTCACAGGCAGCCCTGGCCCCTCTCCTTGGCATCACGCTGTTGGTTTGGTTTTAGGAAAGCTCAGTGAAGTCTGCAGACTTCCCTGGTAGCTCAGTTGGTAAAGAATCCGCCTACAGTGCAGGAGACCTGGGTTCGATCCCTGGGTTGGGAAGATGCCCTGGAGTAGGGAAAGGCTACCCACTCCAGTATTCTGGCTTGGAGAATTCCATGGACTGTATAGTCCAGGGGTTCGCAAAGAGTCGGACACGGCTGAGCGACTTTCACTTTCACTTTCGGTGAGGTCTGCAGGCATCAGGTCACACAGGCTGTGCAGACAGTGATGAAGACTTGGGGTTTTGTTCCTTGTGAGATGGAAGCAGGAGTGGAGCAATCAGAACTCAGTTTTGGGAACGTCGCTTGGGGTGCTTCGTGGAGGTGGTCTGAAGGGAGCAGCGTGGAGACCCTGGCTAGCACGTGGACCCCGCCAGCCGTGGTCCCGCCATCAGAGCCATCCCTCCCTTTGACAGCAGCGCCCGCAGGAGGAAGGGAGCTCTGGTCCCCTCCCTCCTGGCTCTCGGGTGGTGAGAATCGGGGAAGGTAGGAGCTGGGTGTCCTGAGGAGGGGCGGTGGGTGGCTAGTGACCCCTGATGCCTGCTGGAGTATCAGCACCCCTGTGGCGCTCCCCTGGGGTCAGACCCTTTGGCCATCAACTCCCCTCTGGCCAGCAGGGGCTCGCAAACTCCTGATGGTGGCACAGTGGCTCGTCCACAGCCTGGTCCACTCCTGTGTCCACTGACTCAGCGTGTGCTTATTGAGCACCTACAAAGTGCCGGCTCGGGGCTAGGTGGTGGGGCGATCCCAGCACCTGACGGTGGGCAGACGTCCTTGCTCTTGGGGTCCCAGGCTGTTGGGAGAGTGAGAGAGCAGTCAAGGAGGCACCCCCTGAATGGGTCGCTGTGAACTGGGGGGGTGCTCCGAAGGACAGGACTGGGGCAGGGCAGACACAGGGGTCCCAGAGATCAGATGAGACAAGACTTGGACCTGCTTCGGGGATTCCTGGGGGCTTCCCCGGGGACTGAAGGCTGGACTGCATGGAGGAGGGAAAGGCAGACCAGTAGGTCCCACGGAGGGAAGGAGGAGGGCTCATGGGCGGCTCTGAAGGGCTGATGGGGGAGGCAAGGGTGGGGTCCCGAGAGCTGGGGAAGGGAGAGGCCTCGGGGTTAAGGCAAGGGCTCCAGCTGCACGTTACCCGGGCCACCAAGCCCTGCACCGAGACCTCTTGGTGACCTTTGGACTCTGTCCTCTCTCCTTCCTCATTCCACCGGACAGCCCCAGCCCAGGGCTCCCGGCCCCTCCCCTGACCTCCCGCAGCAGCCTCCTTCCCCTCACCGGCCTCCCTGACTCCGGTCCCCACCGGTTCTCAGTGGCCCTTCTTGCATGCTCACAGCTGAGATCACGCCCTTACCTGGGACTCCCTGGGCTCTCGGGGCAGCTCTGGGAGGGCAGGAACCACGTGCGACCCACCCGTTCCTGGGTCCTCGGAGAGCACTGGGGACAAAGTTGCAGATACTACCATGGTTTGTGACGTTTCTGTGATCTGAAGCCTGCAACCATACTGAGAGAAACGATCATTTAAGATAGATGCTTGTGACAGTAAAGAGGTGATTTTTTTTTCCCCGCTCAAGTCCACCAATCTCCTAAATTCTATCTACCAACCCCAGGGTGAAGGGCTGGAGCTCCGTCTGTAATAAGGCGTAAATCGGTTCGCTCAAAGCAGGGTAGCCTCACCAAGAAAGGAGAAAAGGGAGCCGTGGCCACACATTCAGCAGGGCCACCTGGAGGGCGGGAGGACAGACTGGACCAGGAAGACAGTTCACTGACAGCCAGCCGGCCTGGAAGAGCCAAAGGATTGGAGCTTCAGCTTCAGCATCAGTCCTTCCAGTGAACACCCAGGACTGATCTCCTTTAGGATGGACTGGTTAGATCTCCTTGCAGTCCAAGGGACTCTCAAGAGTCTTCTCCAACACCGAAGTTCAAAAGCATCAATTCTTCGGCACTCAGCTTTCTTTATAGTACAACTCTTACATCCATACATGACTACCAGAAAAACCATAGCTTTGACAAGATGGACATTTGTCCACAAAATAATGTCTCTGCTTTTTAATATGCTGTCTTGGATGGTCAAAGATTTTCTTTCAAGGAGCAAGTGTCTTTTAATTTCATGGCTGCAGTCACCATCTGCAGTGATTTTGGAGCCCAAGAAAATAAAGTCTCTCACCGTTTCCCCATCTATTTGCCATGAAGTGATGGGACCGGATGCCATGATCTTAGCTTTCTGAATATTGAGCTTTAAGCCAACTTTTTTTACTCTCCTCTTTCACTTTCATCAAGAGGCTCTTTAGTTCTTCTTCACTTTCTGCCTTAAGGGTGGTGTCATCTGCATATCTGAGGTTATTGATATTTCTCCAGGTGATCTTGATTCCAGCTTGTGCATCTTCCAGCCCAGCGTTTCTCATGATGTACTCTGCATATAAGTTAAATAAGCAGGGTGACAATATACAACCTTGATGTACTCCTCTTCCCATTTGGAACCAGTCTGTTGTTCCATGTCCCGTTTTAACTGTTGCTTCTTGACCTGCATACAGATTTCTCAGGAGGCAGATTAGGTGGTCTGGTATTCCCATCTCTTGAAGAATTTGCCACAGTTTGTTGTGATCCACACAGTCAAAGGCTTTGGCAAAGTTACTAAAGCAGATGTTTTTCTGGAACTCTCTTGCTTTTTCGATGATCCAATGGATATTGGCAATTTGATCTCTGGTTCTTCTGCCTTTTCTAAATCCAGCTTGAACATCTGGAAGTTCATGGTTCACATATTGTTGAAGGCTGGCTTGAAGAATTTTGAGCATTATTTTACTAGCATGTGAGATGAGTGCAATTGGGTGGGAGTTTGAACATTCTTTGGCATTGCCTTTCTTTGGGATTGGAATGAAAACTGACCTTTTCCAGTCCTGTGGCCACTGCTGAGTTTTCCAAATTTGCTGGCATATTGAGTGCAGCACTTTCACAGCATCATCTTTTAGGATTTGAAAGAGCTCAACTGGAATTCCATCACCTCCACTAGCTTTGTTCATAGTGATGCTTCTTAAGGCCCCTTGACTTCACATTCCAGGATGTCTGGCTCTAGGTGAGTGATCATACCATTGTGGTTATCTGGGTTGTGAAGATCTTTTTTGTACAGTTCTTCTGTGTATTCTTGCCACCTCTTCTTAATCTCTTCTGCTTCTGTTAGGTCCATACCATTTCTGTCCTTTATTGTGCCCATCTTTTTATGCAATATTCACTTGATATATCTAATTTTCTTGAAGAGATCTCTAGTCTTTCCCATTCTATTGTTTTCCTCTATTTCTTTGCATTGGTCACTGAGGAAGGCTTTCTTATCTCTCCTTGCTATTCTTTGGAACTCTGCATTCAAATGGGTATATCTTTTCTCCTTTGCCCTTCGCTTCTCTTCTTTTCTCGGCTATTTGTAAGGCCTCCTCAGACAACCATTTTGCCTTTTTGCATTTCTTTTTTTGGGGGACGGTCTTGATCACTGCCTCCTGTACAATGTCATGAATCTCTGTCCATAGTTCTACAGGCACTCTATCAGATCTAAAGCCTTGAATGTATTTGTCACTTCCACTGCATAATCATAAGAGATCTGATTTAGGTCATACCTGAATGGTCTAGTGGTTTTCCCTATTTTCTTCCATTTAAGCCTGAATTTGGCAATAAGGAGTTCATGATCTGAGCCACAGTCAGCTCCCGGTCTTGTTTTTGCTGATAGAGCTTCTCCAACTTTGGCTGCAAAGAATACAATCAATCTGATTTGGGTGCTGACACGCAGTGTCGTTTCTGCTTCCTCCACCCCAGTCTCCACCCCCGTGGACCGCGGCCCACGCTGTGGGTCACCGGGGAGGACGGGCCGTTTGCAGGCATCTGTTGGCCTCCGTGTAATTCTTGCTCTTGGAGGATCTGTCCACACGGTCCCAAACATTAAGGCAGCCTTACAAAATGTAATGTTTTTTCAACAACAGACTCTGAAAGGATTTTGAAATAATTTTTCACTTGAATTGACTTGGTTCCTTGACCCTGCCTTTGATGACCTTGGAGCAGATGCTTAACCTCTCTGGACCTCCTGGCCTCTCCGTGAAAGAGCGATAATGGTGTTCCTGAGTCACGGGGCCGAACGTCAGCATTTGTAAAGTCATGAAACAGTGCCCCGCACATAGCAGACCCGCAGGCACGTCAGCTATTTAAGATAAAATACCAGCAATTTTTCATCTGATTTCTCATCAATGACTCTGAATTCTCAGGATTCTTGTTACTTGAGAGTTCTCGATGTAGTGAAACTAGAGAAACTTTCATAATTATCAAATCAAAAATAATGATGACATATTGTCACATCCTATAGGATTTGTTGTTGTTGTTCAGTTGTTCAGTCGTGTCCGACTCTTTGTGACCCCATGGACTGTAGCACGCCAGGCCTCCCTGTCCATCACCAACTCCCAGAGCTTGCTCAAACTCGTGTCCATTGAGTCAGAGATGCCATCCACCATCTCATCCTCTGTCACTCCCTTCTCCTCCTTCCCTCAATCTTTCCCAGCATCAGGATCTTTTCCAATGAGTCGGCTCTTTGCCTGTAGGTATTTACTGAAGCATTATTCATTTATTTGGCTGTGTTGGGTCTTCGTTGCCGTGCCTGGGGCTGGTTGCCCTCAGGCATGGGGGATCTTAGTTCCCTGATTGGGCATCAAACCTGTGTCCCCTGCATTGGAAGGCAGATTCTTAACCAGTGGACCACCAGGGAAGTCCCAGTAAAGCATCTTTTAAATTTTACTTTTTTTTTTTTTTTCTATTTGCAGTAGTACACAATGTTGGTTGTTAATACAAGTTCTATCACCCCAAGGGACAAAAGCTGCATTCACAGACAAGGGAAGTGACCTCTAGGCAGGAGATCTGAGAGCCTAGAAGAGCAGGGGAAAGGAGGGCAGGCTCTCTAGCTCTCTGCCGGGCTCACCAAACCTGTCCTCCTATCCGGTCTGGGCTGGACAGGCCCCAGGGGACATATAGTCCAGCCTCCATTGACGGACAGGAGCCCGGGGCTTTGGAGCAGAAGGGACTTGCGCAGGTACAAAGTGTGTGCTCCCAGGTCTCCCTCCCGATGAACAAATTTCTTTCCCTATTTCAACCCCTTCCACATCCAGCACAGCCCACGACACCTCCCACATCCCTATCCCAGGTACAATTGTTCTTCCCAGGAACAACCCACTGCCTGGCAGTTCCATGAAGAAAGGTTTCTCCTTTGCAAACTTGACATCAAACGTGCATTCTCCAAGAGGCCTTCCCGCCCCAAACCAGAAAAAAAGGACTCACTAAAGCCAGATGGTGTGTGGGTTGCTGTCTCTCCCTTCCTGGCTCCAGGGTTCCAGTCCAGACTCCAGGTCCAACCTGCTGTGTGATTTTAAGCGTGACTCAGCCTCTCTGGGCTTCTTCACGTGTCTCACTTAACATGGAAGAGAACACCAGTTGCCTTTCAGGGCTGAGGATAATCCTTGTCCACATTCATGAAGCTTCTGACATCAGGCGGCTTCTCAAGAAATGTTAGTTAGGTATCTCCCCAACCCCCAACCGTCTCCAGCACATCCTCTTTCAAAATCGCTGAATTCCTTTCTTTTCCCCAACGTGTCGGTGCCTAATAATAATTTTAAGGTTATTCCTTCTGGGGGAATTTTAACAGTGATCTATTTTTAAAAAGTGGAGTGCTAAAGTTGGAGTTTCTGCCAACAGATGAGGATGAGAAACTATTTCATGTGTGAGGCGGGTGGTAGAAAGGGGGCCAGAGGATGGGAGAGGAGGTGGCTGGACCTTTCCAGGTCGCTCCTCTGTCTTGTTAGCAGGTGAGAAGTGCCCAGCATTGGAGGAGCTGTTGCAGTCTTGATCTGGGGACGGTTGGGTTTAAATTTCCTGATGAAAAAAAAAAAAAAAAAGGCTGAGGAACCGGAGTTTCAAGAACCTGAGTCACAAGAAGGGAGAAGTCAGGCTAGGAAGCTGCTGACAACACACGCACATGACTGAACAAAATTTAACAGGCTCTCAAGGGTGACTAAGAGAGCCTTTGAACCTGCCCCCTGGGCCTTCTGCTCATCCACCCGAGGAGAGGTTATTTATTCCCGATCTACCTCCAGAAATATTGTCTTTTCTTCTTGGGGACTAAGCAGAAAAGACGAGCAATTGGTTCCAACTATGAAGCAACAGTTAGAACTGGACATGGAACAACAGACTGGTTCCAAATAGGAAAAGGAGTATGTCAAGGCTGTATATTGTCCCCCTGATTATTTAACTTCTATGCAGAGTACATCATGAGAAACGCTGGGCTGAAGAAGCACAAGCTGGAATCAAGATTGCCGGGAGAAATATCAATAACCTCAGATATGCATAACCCCTTATGGCAGAAAGTGAAAAAGAACTAAAGAGCCTCTTGATGAAAGTGAAAGAGGAGAGTGAAAAAGTTGGCTTAAAGCTCAACATTCAGAAAACTAAGATCATGGCATCAGGTCCCATCACTTCATGGCAAATAGATGGGGAAACAGTGGCTGACTTTATTTTTCTGGCCTCCAAAATCACTGCAGATGGTGATTGAAGCCATGAAATTAAAAGACACTTACTCCTTGGAAGGAAAGTTATGACCAACCTAGACAGCATGTTAAAAAGCAGACATCACTTTGTCAACAAAGGTCCATCTAGTCAAGGCTATGCTTTTTCCAGTAGTCATGTATGGATGTGAGAGTTGGACTATAAAGAAAGCTGAGTGCCGAAGAATTGATGCTTTTGAACTGTGGTGTTGGAGAAGACTCTTAAGAGTCCCTTGGACTGCAAGGAGATCCAACCAGTCCATCCTAAGGGAGATCAGTCCTGAATATTCATTGGAAGGACTGATGTTGAAGCTGAAACTCCAGTACTTTGGCCACCTCATGCGAAGAGCTGACTCATTGGAAAAGACCCTGATGCTGGGAAAGATTGAGGACAGGAGGAGAAGGGGACGACAGAGGATGAGATGGCTGGATGGCATCACCGACTCGATGGACATGGGTTTGAGTGGACTCCGGGAGTTGGTGATGGACAGGGAGGCCTGGCGTGCTGCGGTTCATGGGGTCACAAAGAGCTGGACACGACTGAGTGACTGAACTGGACTGAACTGGTAGACTCACAGAACATTGGAAACCCAGGAAAGTGCTTAGAGATCGTCCGGTCCCATGGCCACTATATGGAAAATAAATGATGCTCAGAGAATAGAAGGTTGGTGGCCAGGGGCCAGCATCAGGACTGCTGGCTTCTCTGATGACCAGTCCCTTCGAGAAGAGTTCTCTGGGAGCATTTGTTCCTAACACTGACAGGCTCTTTGAATCAGATCAGCCCCAAATATTGAGAGAGGAAAACATGAACCGCCAATGCCATTGTCCCTGTATACACAAGGATGGCATTCGGGTCTGTGGGCACGGATGTCAGGGAACGGAGCAACTGACCTATGAAAGCAGACCGCTTGTGCTTGATTTTCCTCTGCGCTTTGCTTGATTGCTGCTCTAATGTTGTTTGCAAAGTAAACCTTGGGGAAAGAAGTGCTCAAGTACAAAGTTTATATGATGCCCTTCATCTCAGCTTTGCCCACTGCATTGGTTAAGTGGCTAACAACAAACTACAGGTTAGAAGTAAGACTGGGGGCAGTGGGGAGGAGATGGGTTAAAAGCAAGGTGCAGGGAAGGCTGTGCTCTTTTCTGGAATCTCTGGGAGAGCATCTGTTTCCTGGCCTTTTCCATCTTCTAGAAGCTGCCTGCATCCCTTGACTTGTGGTCCCTTCCTTAACCTTCAACACCAGCAGCACTGCATTTATCTGCTCACTTTTCTGTTGTCCCCTCTCTGACTACAGCCAGGAAACCTCCAATTTTAAGAACATATGTGGGGAGTCTGGCTAAGACTCTTAATGCAGGAGACCTGGGCTCAATCCCTGGTCAGGGAACTAGATCTCTCACGCTGCAAGTAAGAGTTCAACTGCCATGGCTAAAAGCTCCCATGTGCCACAAGTAAGACCCCGCACAGCCGAATAAATACATAATAGTAACAATAATAGAAAAAGAATGTGTGTGATTGCATTGGGTAAACATGGGTAATTCGGGATACTTTCTCCATCTCAAGATCCTTAACCTAATCGCATTTGGGAAGAGTTTTTTTTACCATGTAAGGTAATATATATTTACAAATTCCAGGGATTAGGGTTGGGCATCTTTGGGGACCAATGTTCTGCTCAGATGTTCTTTTCCCCCCTCAGTGGTGTCTCTAAAAATACACCCAGTTCTTTGCAGAAAAGAACATTTTCATTGTCATGGAAAATACGGCTACACCAAAATTCTTTCAAAGACTTTAAATCTTTTTATCTTTAATTCTATTTAACATTCTGCATATATACAGAAAAGTGTATAACTCATCAAGTTACAGTATGAGTTTTATAAATCGACCGCACCAATGTAAGCATCACCCACATCAAGAAGCAGAACATGCCCTGGGACCCCAGAAACCCGGCTCATGCCCGCTTCAAGTCCAAGGTATTAGTCAACATTTGTTGACATTAAACAATTTCCTATGTGGGCAATACTTGGAGTATGATTGAATAAAAAGGAAAGAACCCAAGGGCTGTTCATTTCTTCATTCGATGAGTATTTTCTGGCACCTCTCCTGGGCTGGATGCCAGGGAAAATGGGATGAGCTGATTGGACAAGGGTCCTATGGCACAGAAGCAATAGAGGCAGCTAGTGTGTGTGTGTGTGTGTGTGTGTGTGTGTGGTGGGGGGTGAGGGGGTGGGAAGGAAGTTTGAGAAAAAGATAAAAATACAAATGCATTGGCCAGGCCTAATCAGAAGGCTTCCCATAGAATGTAGGCCCTGAAGGTGATCACGCAGAGGAAAAGAAAGGATTTCCAGCAAGTGGAGGCACAAAAGAAGGAGCGTCAGTGGGGTCGGGTGGAGTCAGGTGGAGTTAGGGGAAACAAAGAAAGAGATGACCACTGGACTTCGCAGCCTGTGAGTCCTTGCTCAGTCATTCCTGTGTCCCATTTCATTTTTTAAAATCTTTCTCACAAACATTTTATTTATTTATTATTTTGGCTGCGCTGGGTCTTGGTCATGGTGCTGGGGGGGCTTTTCCTGTTGCAGAACACGGGCCCTAGAACACAGGATCAGTATTTGCAACACGTGGGCATAGTTGCCCCGTGGCGTGTGAGATCTTAGCTCCCTGACCAGGGAAGTCCCCCCATTTCCCATTTTACCAGCCCCAAATCCCAGCAGTCTGGACTCAGAACCAGAACCGTAGCCCTCAGGCCAGCGTCTTCCTTTCAAAGATGGGGAAGCAGTCCCGGGGAGAAGAGATTACACACACACACACACACACACACACACACACACACACGGCAGGTCATTGGCTTCATCAATTCTCTTCCTCCACATGCCTCTACAGAGCCTCCCAAACCCCACCCTCCCCATGCCTGGTGTGGGCACACAGGGGTCAGACCCCCGCCCTGCCACGAGGTGCTCAGGGTGGCACAAAAGTAGCCGTGAGGCCTGAAGCAGGACCCAGACCACCCACTTCTTCCTCGAGTGCTGTACCCCGAGGTCCCCCACTGCCTCCTCCACGCCCTGCTTCCTACCAGGCCTCTCAGTCATTCTTCATGTGCTCAATTCACAGGCATCTACTTGGTGGCGGGCCACGTGCCAGGCACAGGGAATACAGTGGTGCAGAAGACAGGCCCCTCCCTCAGTGGGGACGTCAGACAATAAAGAGAACACAGAGCTCTATAATGTAGTGTCAGCAGAGGGAAGTGACGTGTATGAAGAAAAACAAAGCAGGATAGGGACTTCCCTGGTCGTCCAGTGGCTGAGACTCTCAGCTCCCAATGCAGGGGACCTGGGTTCGATCTCTGGTTAGGGAACTAGATCCCACATGCCGCAACTAAGAGTTCAAATGCCCCAACTAAAGATACTGCATGCTGCAGCAAAGACTGAAGATCCCACTGCAACTAGGATCCAGGGGAGCCAAATAAATAAATCAATAAGAAACAAACAGGATAAAGGGGTTGAGGGGAGGGAAGGTGGTCTTTGAAGTTAGGTGGTTGGGGAATCTCTTTGAGGAGGTGACATGGGACCCAAATAAGATGAAGAAGCTTGAGTTACAAGGCTGGGGGACAGTTACAAGGATGGTCTGTGGACAGAGATTGGCATGACCATAGGGGGATGTCCTTGGAGATTTAGTGAGTGGGGAATGCCAGTTTCTCCCTTTCCATGTCCATCTCCCTAGTCCGCAGAAATGGGTTACCAGGGATGAGATCAGGGAAGGGCCTCTAGCTACTTCCCTCCCAGATCTCCCTCTCAGTGGAGCCCAGCACGGGGACCAATGGTCCCACTGGACCTTGGTCTTTATCAGAATCACAAGTCCAGCTGATCTCTACTCCCTGCCCCCAACCCCCTCAGTTCAGTTCAGTTTGGTCGCTCAGTCATGTCCGACTCTTTGCAACCCCATGGACCGCAGCACGCCAGGCCTCCCTGTCCATCACCAACTCCTGGAGTTTACCCAAACTCATGTCCATTGAGTAGGTGACACCATCCAACCATCTCATCCTCTGTTGTCCCCTTCTCCTCCTGCCTTCAATCTTTCCCAGCATCAAGGTCTTTTCAAATGAGTCAGCTCTTCGCATCAGGTGGCCAAAATATTGGAGTTTCAGCTTCAGCATCAGTCCTTCCAATGAACACTCAGGACTGATCTCCTTTAGGATGGACTGGTTGGATCTCCTTGCAGTCCAAGGCACTCTCAAGTCTTCTCCAACCCCCTCGTACCTAGTTAACACTCAGAGACCCCATCACACGGCTGAGGAAGCAGGCTTTCTCAGTACCCTGCACTGTGGCAGGCGAAGGAGGCTGCGGTGGCAGGAAGGAAGGGCTTTTCCACTGTCCCCCACCCCCCCACCGTGAGACCTGTTTCTGGGGGAGGGGTGACCCCTTTCTGGGTTCTGAAGAGGAAGTTCGCAGTGGAAACCGGTACTGACAACTTGATTGAGGAGAGAAGGGTGACAACGGGGAGGGCAAGTGACAAATTCAGTCCCTCACGGGGCAGCGCGTAGGGTGTGGAGCCGGCCGGGTTGGTCCCCCGCGGCAGGTCACAGGCGGGTGACCTGGGGCGTGGCCTGAGACGGGGGCGTGATCTGGGCGTGTCCGGGGTGGGACCTGGGTGCCAGGGGCGGGGCCTCGGTGATCATGGGGCGGGGCCTGGAGGATGGTGGCAGGATCTGGATGGGTGGGATGTGGTCTGAGGGCGGGCAGAGGCGGGGCTGGGGCGGGACCCGGGCGGCTTGGGGGAGGGGCCGGGCGGGGCCGGCGGCGGCCTGGAAGCGCGCAGGCGGTGTGTCGGCGACGCGGAGGTGCGCTGGTTTCGCCGGGCTCGGCGGGCGGCGACGGCGGCGGCGACGCGCACAAAGGCGGATTGTGGCTTCTCTGGTGCTGGCGGCGGGCGGCGCCGGGGCGGGGTCGGCGGGGCGCGCCCGGGGCCCCCGCGGGCACCGCGGCGCGGGCGATGAGTCGGGGCCCGGCATGGCCTCCGCGCGGCCGCCGGGCCGGGCCTGCGCCGCTGTGCCCGCGCCCGCCGGGCTCCGGGCCGGGCCGCCCGCCCTCCCGGCCGCCGCCGCCGCCTCCCCCGAGCCTGCGGGCGGCGCGGAGGCCGAGGAGCGCTCGCTGCAGCACATGCTGCGCGCCATAGCCGAGGAGCGCGGCCGCGTCAGCCTGCGCCGTGAGGTCTGCGGCCTCGGTGAGTGGGGCCGGGCGGGGGCGAGGCCGGAGCCGTGGTGGCGCCGGAGTGTCAGCGCGCGTCTCCGTTTCTACGCGTGTCTCTGAGTCTCCGCACGTCTGTCCCCGATGCATCTCGAGGGGGACCCCCGCGTGTCGCTCCAGGTCCTCGCGTCCTGGTCGTTCCCGCGCCCCCGCGTCTCCGTCTCTGATCCTGGTCCCTGGAGGGGTCCGGCACGCTCGCGTCCCTGCGTGTCTGTCCCCCTGTCCGCCCATCCGGGGGTCTGCCCGTCTTCTCCCTCCCTCTCCCCTCCTTGGCTCCGCCGGGTCTCTTCCGTCTCTGGGAAGCCCTCCTTGGGGCCTCCGTGCCGCGGCCGGTAGTGTGGACAGGGCAGGTCCCCGGCGCCCGAAGCCCTCCCCGGGGCCTCCGTGCGGCGGCCGGCAGTGTGGACAGGGCAGGTCTCCGGCGCCCGAAGCCCTCCCCGGGGCCTCCGTGCGGCGGCCGGCAGTGTGGACAGGGCAGGTCCCCGGCCCCAGAAGCCCTTCCTGGGGCTTCCGTGCCGCGGCCGGCAGTGTAGACAGGTCAGGTCCCCGGCGCCAGAAGCCTTTGTCTCCCCGCGCGGCTCTGAGCCTTCGCTCTGACTGGGGACCTGTTGGACCCTGGGCCCCGAACCCACCCACTGGGCAGAGGGAGCGGGGCGGCCGCCCCTCAGGCTGTGATTTCCGCTCTACGGAGGCCCCGGGTCCTAGATCGTCCGGTGAGTGGGGGCAGCGGTGTCCAGTATTGTCTACAGGGAACCGGGGGTGGGGGGCTGCAGGCGGGGATGGGGTCTCCCGGCGCGGCTGGATGTGAGGTAATGGCTCCTGGTGGATCGTGTTTGGACTGAAGCGCTAGGAGCCCCCCACCCCCACCGCACCCCACCCCGTAGGGTGGGTTTTGCGGTTTTCTCTCTGCAAAGACCCCTCCCTTCCTCCTGCGGGAATGACTTCATTACCACGTTGTCACCTCCCACCCACCACCCACCCCCCGAGTCTGGGCTGGGGACTTCTGAGGGGGCGACGGCAGCTTTTGGAGAAGGGAATGTCCACCTTGGAGATCCTACGGCCCCGCCTTCATTCACCATTGGGGAAATTGGGTCCCAAAGAGCCGATATATCCCCCACCCCCAACCCACCTGAGGTCACAAGGCTTCCAGACCCCCTCAGCAGGCCACACCCTGGAGGCCGGGATGAGGGCGGGGATCAATTTGCATCCTCTTTTTTGTGGGGGGCAGGCTGCCCTGGAATGTAGCTTTCCTCACAAGTGGGGATGAGGGTGGTGGGCGTGAAGGTGAGGGTGTCTACAACACACAGCTGGACAGGGACATAGGTTTCTCTGGTCTCTTCTGAAAAGGTGTCACTAATGAGTTCTGAGCAAAAACTGAAGGATCCTCATTCCTCCATTCAGCAAACGTTGGTTGAGCACCTACTCTGTGCCCGGCTGCATGCCCGCCCGGCAGGCTGCCTGTCACCTGGCACAGAGTGTCTGAAATGCGAGGGGTCGGAGCGACCATCTGCTCCAGGCCCCTCTGCCCTGTTTGCTCAGCCTCCCTGGCACCCCTCCCCACTCCCCTGTCAGCCCATTCCTATGTCCTCTGAGCATCCTCTGCCCTGTTAGACAGTCCCTGCCCCGAAGGGCCTGCAGCGCCACCCCGTAGGCACAGTACTCATTGCCCTGGCACCTGGCGCTCCCCGAGCACTCGCTGTGTGCCAGGTGCTTTGTGCGGGCGCCCTCCATCTGATGCTGACTTTGCCTGAGAGGAGTGTGATCTCTGTTTGACCGACGAGGAGCCTGAGGTCCAGAGGGGCCCAGGGACAGCCTGCGAGGACGTCATACCGCTGGGGTTGACCGTGGTCGGGGCGACCCCGGGGCCTGGCCGCCCCGGATAATCCCAGCCAGGCTGCGTTGCGCCTGCTGTTCTGCTGCATCTGGGGAGGAGAACTGCGCCTGCTAGGCTGGGGACGCAGGCCGAGGGTCACACTGGTGCTGCGTCCCTCCTCCTCACCTCTACTTGCCCTTTACACACAAGGTCTCCCATCCTACCACCCCCAGCCCCTCAGAACTGTCCCTGTCGTGCTCCGGTGCGCTGCGCTTTTATCCCTGCTGTTTTCTGCTCCCGGGAGGCCACCTGTCCCGCACATTCACCGGCCCTGCAGACAGCTGCAGGTCTGCCTTCGGGCGTCAGCGCTGATGCCGCCACCCAGGGACCCTTCCTCCGCCCCCTGTTCTGCTGTCTGGACACTCATGTCCAGTGGGTCATTGGACTGCTGTGGCTCTGTGATGCTGTCTCCTCAGTTAGCAGGTGACCCCTCCAGGGCCTTGCCCACATCTGGGTCCCCCCCATCCCCCACCCAATGCCCAGCACGCAGCATGTGCAGAGCAGGTGCCCGGTGCTCATTCAGCAAAAGAAGGAGAGGATTACTTTCTGGACTGGGGAGTAAAGGGCGTGGATGGCAAGGAAGTTAGGATCTTCAACTCATAGAAGGGCTCATGTTGCCCATCTCTTTCAGTTTTCAGACGAGAGATGTGATGTTCAGAGAGGGGCAAGCTAAACAGTGACTTCATGCCCAAGCAGAGTTAGGAGCGACTGGCCTGAGCACCTGGGTGTGAGCCAGAATGCCCTCCCCAAAGCACTTTGTACATCCAGTTGCTCCCGTCATCCTCTCATCTCCACTTTGCAGCTGGGACAACCTGTTACAGTTATGAATTAACTTAAATCTCCCAGATTGTTGTTGACTCAACCTTAGGCTATTCAGAACTGTGCCATGCTCTCTGAGGTTGTTTTGAAGGTATGCAGGAGCCTCTAGGGGAGACCCTTGAACCTGGATGAGTCAGTGTCTGTCTATGAGATGGGAGAAATTGACTACCATTGCCCCACACCTAACCCCCACCCTGGCCACTCCCCACATCATTGCTTGGCTGCTATGATGAAAGGCACCTTGGAGACCCAAACCTGATTTCTGAATCTTGTCCACTGTATCCTCTGCAGCGGAAGCATTTGTCTGAACACTCGCTCCATGCCAGATGGGGGATCAGCTTGGATCCCTACCACATGGGGCGGGGGACCGGTGAGTGGGGAGAGAGAGCCAGGTACTCAGGTGAACTCTGTGGAATCAGCCAGGTCATTCTGAGCGGGGTTTTGGTGTTTTATCCACAGGAACCTGCCTGTGCTTCCAGAGAACTTGTGGGCCAAGCTGGTGGCTGGGTTAGCTTGTTCAGGGACCAAGAATCTCTGAGCTGGGAAGAGTGAGGTGGTCCAGTGCCCAGGTTTTGTGTGATGCCGACATCTGAACCAAAGGTGGAGATAGCCTGAGGCTTCCTCTCGGGGCTTGGGCCTTCTGATGGTTCTTGGACGTCAGCCCACGCACGCTGTGTGGACAGGCCCCCTTTAACACGGGCGTCATGCCACTGGCGTGTAGTCAGGTCATATGGACACAACCTGGGTGTGAGTTGCGGAAGGGCTCTGTGAGGGGAGGGGCCTCCTCACAATGCTTTTTTTGGTGCCCTGCCTAGGCTGAGCGTTATATATTTTTTACATTTTATTTTATTGGCTTTTTTTTTTTTTTTTTTTATGGCTGAAGCCAGCCTGTGGAATCTTAATTCCCAACCAGGAATTGAACCCGCACCCTCCGCAGGCAAAGTACAGAGTCCTAACCCCTGGAGCACCAGGAAGTTCCCAGGGCTGAGCATTTTGAAGCATTTTGAAGTTCCTGGGCTCTCACCCCTGTTTAGGTAGCTTAGGGAACTTTCTCTGGAGTGCTGCGGGACCAAACGGGGTATTTCCCTTTCACCATGTCCTTTTATCCTCAAACTAATTCTCTTAAGGTAAGGATTATTAAACTCTTCTCTTTGTCCTGGTGGAGAAACACAGGTTCGGCGGTGAAGTAACGTACCCCAGTCCCGTGGCTAGTAAGTGGCGGAAGAATCTGCCTGAACCCCAGCTCTTAGCAGAGGTGAAGGCCCACATCTGTCCTCAGGTGACCCGATGTGGGCCTGCGTAGCTACCTGCCGCCAGGTGGCCTGGTTGCGGGCCAGGTCGAGGTGGGAGAGGTGGTGAGGGGCACAAAGAGGGGACCCCGTCCGCTGACTGGGACGGGGCGGGGTCATGCCTTTGAGAGGGGGGCTGAGGCGGGCAGAACTTGCCAGGCTGGTGCAGGGAGGCTTGAAGGGTGGCTGCAGGAGTTGAGGCCGGAGCGGCGTTTGGGGCTCCGGGTGCCCGGCTGGGACTTCGGTGCTCCCGGGGCCCGCCCTCAGGCTACTCTGTGGGTGTTTGACTTGAGGACCAGCTGGCACTTAGATAAGCTGTTAGTCCTGGGGGTGGGGGGCTCAGCCCGTCTGCCGTGTGCCAGCCCCACTGGGCCTTCACTTCTGTCTCCTGTGGAGGCAGCTTCTGCTGTTACCCCAGAGGAGGAAACCAGGCTTCAGAGAGGAAAGTGACTCCCCCAGGGTCACACAGCTGGGAGCTAGCAGAGCTGGGGTTCTCGGGGTTCCAGCCAAGGCCAGTCAGGCGCCAGGAGCCATCCTGCAGAGAGTTGATGGAATGAGGCCTACAGAGGGCTAAGGGGGCAGTTAGCCCTCTCCCGCGGGCCTCGCCTCTGCGCGGAACACCTGCACGCACCACCGCCACTGCGTTGGGAAGGTCCTTGCACGCTCCGCTGGGCCTCTGTCTGGCTCGGCGCTGTGTAGCTGGGGCGTCATGTCGGGCGGGAGATGTCTGTGGGAGGTCTGGCTGGAGGGGAAGACTGTGGGGCCTGTGCCTGCCATCCCTTGGGGCCTGTGTCCTCATCTGTGAAGTGGGGACGTCAGGGTCTGGAGGGTCGAGGGAATCATCAAGGAAAGGGCAGGCGCAGCCTCACGAGGCGGCATAGGGCCACAGGAGCCGCGGCAGGACCGGGCCCCACCCCGCCCCAGCACGGGCTGGCCCTCGGTGCTGTCATCATTATAACGGGCACAGACCTCTGTCTGTGGAGTTGGGGCGGGACCCGAGCTCCGCAGATGATGGCTTCGCCGTGGCTGTGGCTGGTTTCCCGGGGGTCCCTGGGGCCCCCCCCAGCGCCAGGGCTGGCTGAGTTGGCCGTGGGCCAGTGCACAGGGAGGAAGTGTGGCCGTTGGAATGGCAGGGGGGCCTCTCTCGGTTCCTGCGCCTATTTTTAAGGCCTGTGGGTTCCGGCCTCCACCATTTCTGGGGCTGCCGGTGGGTCCTCTCTCAAGGTCGGGGCCCTGTGTTCTTTCAGAGAATGCTGAGGACGCGGGCCTTCACTAGGGAGACTGAGGCTCTGGGCTGCAGAGATTCTTGGCAGAGCCAGAGGGCGGTCAGCTGTGTTGGCACCCACCGCCCTCCCCTGCCCTGGGCTGGAGTGCCTGCTGTGCCCCTGCCCCGAGGCCTTGCACAAGGTGCACCCCCTCCTTGAGGCAGTGGCTCCTTATTTACATCCGCCTCGAATACCAGCCAAGCCACCAGGCCCCTGAAGAGAAGCCCCGGGTGGGACACTTGTTTAAAAAAAACAACAAAAACAGCCTCAAAAACCCCGAACAAAAATTTGTTTTTCCAATTAAAAAATGTTACATGCACAATATAGAAACTGGAAAATATTAAGAGAATGGAAAAAAAATCACTCATAGTTCCAGTTACACAGACATACATGGCATCACCGACTCAATGGACACGAGTTTGAGCAAACTCTGGGAGCTGGTGATGGACAGGGCTGACACTTTTAACTTTGCAAAGTCTCCATTTCCAAGCTTTCTGAAGCCCCTTAACAGATACTTGACATTCTACACATGAAGTTTCTTCATCATGCTTTCTCACTTAAAATTCCTAAAACATTCTCCATGTTGTTCAGACTCGAAGCATTATTTAAATGTCTGCAGGGTAGTTGAGTGGATGTGCCATAATTTACTTAATTGGTCTTGTCTTGTGGGAAACTTAGTTTGGATCCAGTTTTTTGCTTCTATAAACAGCTTGCCACAAGCCTCTTCATCTGTGCGGAGCTTTCTGCAAGCGGAGGATTTCTTTGGGCCCCCAGCCCAGGAGGCTGTTTCTTAGAGGTTGCTATCTGTGCCCCCAGGGCCGGACTGAGACCATGCGTGGATATGGCAGGTGGCAGGCAGATGTTTACCAAACTCACGGAGGACTTTCTGAATTGCCGGGGCGGAGCGCTTCCGGGGCAGATGGTAGAGTCAGGTGGGCAGAGGGTGACGGTTCGTGCTGCCCCCGCGTCCCGCCCAGCCCCTTCCCAGACCAGCCCAGACCCTCGCTGGGTCCTCAGCCCCCAGTCCCGACTGCCCTCGGCCATTGGACACCATCTTCCCTCCAGGGACGCGTCGCAGGTACCTGCCCCTCAGCCTGGCCAGGCCTGGGCAGAGGTCAGCCCTTCCTGGCACCCCTCTCTCCCGTGGCCGAGTTCTACCTGCCCCGGGCCATCCCTCACCCCCACCTCGGGTCCCCCTTGGGCTGCACTGCATCCCCGCAGCTGCCACCCCCGACTGTGTCGTACTCGACCTTGTCATACTCTGCCGCTCATGCCCTGCAAGACTCCTCGAGGCAGCCAAGTCAGCTTGTAAGACCCTTTGTGACCTGGCCCCGCTCACAGCTGCTCCCCCGGCCGTGTGAGTCTTCTGGGGGGGTGGCGCTCCTCCATGGGGAGCCTCACCTCTCACTTCCTGCCCTTTCCTGACCTCTGGAGGGGCTCTGCTGCCCCTCTCCCCACCCTGTTCTTGGCACCTGTAGGGATGTCCGCCGGCAGGCCTGTGAGGCAGTCTCCTGTGTGTGGCCTCCTCTCCCTCACCTCCCCTGCAGAGCCACTGGGCTGGCTCCGGGTCGCCTGTGCCAGCTCATGGCAGAGCAGGCCCAGGGCCGGGGCTGGGGGCAGTGAGGGGGAGGGGTTGGGGTGGGGGAGGGGGGTGCGGGGGGAGGGCTTGGTGTCTGTTGAGTGAAGACAGTGGTCATTCTTAGGAAGCAGCCCTTGTGTAGGGCAGTCATCAGGGTGTGGGGGGTCCTGCCTGGCAGAGACAGAGCAGAGAAGGTTCAGAGGTTGAATGCCGTGTCACTTTGGGGACGTTACTGCTGTTCTCCGATCCCCTGGAGGAGTGGGACTGCTTCTGCCCTGCGTCCACCTCAGGCAGAAGTCGGCCTGCAGACCTGGAGCCCAGGGAGGGTCACCGAGGCTCCCCAGGACAGGTTTCGGCCCTGGGTCAAGTCCTGGGGATCCCGTGGGAGTTGCTGCAGGCAGGGCCCTTCCCCCGCCCAGCCCTCGGTTTCCTTTTGGGTAAAACGGGGAGGGGAGGTTGACTGGCCCACTGTTCACAGCCCGTGGTTCTGGGACACTTGGTCACCAGTGCACACGCCTCTAACACTGAGCCACCAAGCTTCGGGGAGGACCGTGCTGCTGTGGTTCAGGACAAGGGAAATGAAATTGGGAGAAGCAGACGCAGGAGGAACCATGCAGCCCACCCCAAGGTGGACATAAGAACCGGGCCATCCACCACCCAGAGCTGCCACGTCATGCTTGGGACAGTAGGCTTCACACCTGGCGAGCCCCCCAGCTCGGTCTGCAGGTCCGTCCTTCTGATCCCCAGCTTGTGGGAACTGGTGCTGCCTCGGGTGGTCCCCAAGGCTGTGCCCCTTCCAGGAGGGGGGCCCTGGGTTTCAGGCTCCCCCCTGATCTGTGGAGGAGGGAGCTGCCCCCCAAGTGGAGCTGGTCAGCTCCTGGGAGTCCTTATCCCACCCCCGCTCCCTGCAGCAGACCCTGAGGAGTCAGGGGGTCAGCCTAGGGGAGAGGTTGTGCAGGGAGCAGGGGCCATCCCAGTCTGTGTCAGGATCCCCTCTCCAAGTCTGGGGAGGCCGCTTCCCTCCCCGAGCAGCCACTGTCCCGTCACTGCGAGCCCAGCCCTGCTCACCCCCTAGCAGCCGTGGCGAAGCCGCTTCCCTCCCCGAGCAGCCACTGTCCCGTCACTGCGAGCCCAGCCCTGCTCACCCCCTGGCAGCCGCGGTGAAGGGGAGGTCACCTCTGCTGATGGACCGAGGTGACGGGCCTCAGACACGAGGGCCCCTGGTCAGGGTCCCAAGTAGTCTGTGCGGGTTCTGTACCCAGGCCTCCAGGACTCGAGGCTGTGTCTGTGCCTGCCTCACGCGGACATCCATTTCCCCAGAGGCATGTGTGCCCTTTCTTCCCTGTGGCCTCACCCTGGCCTAGTGTATTAAGAGGAACCCCGGCTGCTGCTCTTCACAGGGAAGGACCTCTTAGAAGAAGCGAGAGTGAAGGAGGGAAATGAAAGAGGAGGACTGCCTGGGAGGGGCATTCCGGGGCAGGAAGCCGCGGGGCTGAGGGCTGGAATTGCACAAGGCCGCCCCCACCCCCCAGACCCTGGGAAGGAGGAGAAATGAGAGGAGCCGCCCCTGGGGGAGGGGGCGGTGTGTTTGGGGGGAGCTCGGTGGGCGACACCTGAAGCGCCCGTGTCTGTTGACTGCCCAGGGCCTGGTCGGGGGAGGGGGCAGGCCTCGAGTCCTAGCTTCCCACAGCGGGTCACACGTTGGAAGCGCTTAGTAAACCTCAGCCTGCACCCTGAAGCCCGCAGGAGCGGCTGCTGGGGTGCGACCATGAGCAGGGCAGTCCTTCTGCCTGGGCTCCCTGGGTGGGCTGGCCCAGCTGACCTGGGTCCCCAGCCCCGAGCCTGGTTTGTGGGCGGGGGTGGGCACCCACACGGCCTAGGGTTGCTGGGTGGCACCCTGCTCGGGCACAGCTGTGAGCCTCTTGCAGGGCTGGCCTGGGCTTCTGGGCTCCCACCGTGTGCCTCGTGCTGTGTGACTCCGCGGGAGGAAGCGGGATAGTGACCAGGGCAGGGACCAGGTGACCTCCAGCCGGGGCAGGTGGGCGGGAACTGGGGCGGCCGGGCCATGGCCCCTGTCTGGGCTGGGCACCTTGCGTGGGTGTTCCTGGAAGGTCACTCAGGAGAACGGCCCCTCCTCGTCCTGGAGGCTGGTTGATGTGCTGGACAAAGCAGTGAGTCGGGAGTTGGCTTAAGGCCACGTTGGTGCTGGCGATGTGGGGTTTGAACGGGGAGCTACTGTTTTGGCCTGATGAGCGGGCAGGCAGGCTCGAAGCCATCTGGGAGTGGTTAGTAGGGAGCAGGCTGGCCACAGTCCCGTGACGGTGGCTGCAGGACTGTGGGGTTTGCACGCAGTGCTGCTTCGGAGAATCCAAAGGATCGCTTTTGGGAACTGTGGGGGCCATGGGAACTCGAGTCCCACCCGTGAAAGTGACCTTGAGGTCGGGTCCGGGTTTCTTCCTCACTGCACCCAGGCCTCAGGTGATGCCCAGCATGGGGCAGGTCAGGGTGGGGGCTGAACCCGACCTGGAGCTGGCCAATGGGGATCAAGGCCTCCCTGCGGGGGAACCCAAGGGTGTAGGAGCCCTTGAAGGATTTCGCAACACTGCACACATTGTGAGAAGGGACGGTGGCTTTGGGCTGGGTTTAAAGCCGACGTGTTCTCCGAGTGAACCGGAAGCCGGAGTGTGTCACAGTCACACGGTCGTTGGTTCAGCGTGGCTGACTCCCTGTTTGGGCCCTGCCCTGTGCTGGGTGCTCCGCCACTCTGCCAGCGAGCTGCCTGCTCACGGTGGGGGGACACACACAGGTGGTTAGTGTGACGAGGCCCCACCCAGGGCTGAGCGCTGGGCTGCGGTTGGGCCTGCCCCCTGCCAGCAGGGTGACCTCAGACAGGTGAGTCACACCTGCAGCCTCCACCTCCTCCTCAGCGGAGTGAAGACACTAACAGGTGCTTTAATTGAGTGTTAGCAGCTGAACCCGTCAAGATGCACACGCTTCAAGCTTCTGATGACTTCACAAGCCTCCAGTGTACATGTATATAGGATACTCCCATCACCTCCCTGGGGCAAACCTCCCATCACCTCCCTGGTGAAAACCTAATACTGAAGCCGCAGCTGAACCCAGAGCCAGCACTTGGTGGTGGCTGCCCGTCTTTCCTCACCGTCTCCTTTTGCACAACATGTGGGTAGAAATCTGGCTCTGACTTCCACTCCTCGTCTTCTGGGGTCCATTCCTCAGCACGCTAAGTTTTCCCCCTTGTTTTGTTGGCATCTTGTTTTTTTCGTTGGTGCGGGGGCATTTGTTATCCCTTTCTTTTGTATGTGATTTGCAATGATGTGCTTACCCAGCTAACCCTTGAATTGCACTTTTTAATAAATACTTGTAACAGTGAACACATTTTTTGATCTTTAGAAGATCACGTGCGGTCAAGTGGCTCATTGGGTCGGGGAGGTGCTTGGTGGGGGATGCGGATGGTGGGGACGGGCCCCCCGGAGGTGATGGCGAGCTGACCTGCATAAGCCAGATTGGGCTGAGCCCCGGAAGAGACTCCACGGTGAGGGGAGGGGTGGCTAAGGATGCGTAGGGTGTTCAGTCAGGGAAGAAGGTGTGGGGGGTGGCTGGAGTGTGGGGGACCACACTGCCCTCTGGAACGGGTTCTCTGGAGGGCCTGGCTCCTCTGGGGAGGAAGGCTGGACTTTCCCTGAAGAAGAAAGGAGCCAGGCAGGTGATGGCTCTCCTGGTCAGGCCCCTGAGCATCACTGAAACCCCGAGCTTCCCTGGGGCTGCAGCAGAGGACCGGCCTGGCCCGTGGGGTGGCTCACGTGGGGCCCGTCTGACCAGCTCTCCATCCAAATGCCTCATTGGGGCAGCCCTGGGCCTCCCCGGGCATCTTCTTTGTCCTCTGTGCCCCGGGGGCGGGAGCACGGAGAGCCACGAGTTGATGAAAGGCCTATTGAGGGGCCACAGAAGCCTATTCATGCTGCCCTGGCTGCCCGGGGGCGGAAGTGGCCGAGTGCTGCCCGGCCTCTCCCCAAAGAGGCCAGTTGACCCCCCAGCCTTCGGGAGGGGCCGGGCTGAGCTGGGCACCCCCAGGCCAGGCAGCTCTCAGGAGGCCTCCCGCGGGGCCCTTGGGCAGGCTGGACACCCAGCATCCACAGGCGCGGGTCACGCCTCCGCCCCTTCCTCGTCTCCACAGCAGAGAGGCTCCATCTCAGCCCCTTCAGGGCCCCAGTCCTCTGAGGGTCCGCACAAAGCCCCACCCTGCCAGAGGCCACGTGCGGTCCCAGCCCCCCAGCCGTGGCCCCTTCCCCTCTCCCACCCCCTCTCCAGGAGGCCTTGAGTGCTGGTCCCCAGCCCCCTGAACCTCCCCCCTTCGGGGTGCACTCCCTGACATCTTGGCCGGGTGCAGCGCTGTGGTGCCTGCCCTCCCCACCCTCCCGACGCAGCTGTCCTGAGACTGATAGGTGTCCCTTCACGGGAGCTCCAAGAACTCCCGGACCGTGGTCTTTTGTGTCTCAGTGCAGAGGAGAATTCAGCGAGAGCGGAGTGGCTGATGAGAACTGGTTTGCTAGACTAGGACACTTGTGAGGCTTGCTAGCGGGCGGGTGAGAAAGCCACGCCCCGAGAACTCAGTGGGCTGCAGTTTCCTGTGAAAGTGTTAGTCTCTCAGTCGTGTGTCACTCTCTGTGACCCCGTGGACTGCAGCCCGCCAGGCTCCTCCGTCCATGGAGTTCTCCAGGCAGGAGTACTGGAGTGGGTTGTCGTAGCCTTCTCCAGGGGATCTTCCTGACCCAGGGATGGAACCCAGGTCTCCCGCATTGCAGGTGGATTCTTTACCATCTGAACCACTAGGGAAGCCCCACAGTTTTATAGTCAAAGGAAAAGTGGGGAGGGGGAGAAGACCTTCTTTGTCTTTCTTGCCTAGACGTCATGCTTCCATTACCAGCTCCTCCTCCAGGCTGGGCAGGGGAGTTTCCTTCCACAGATGGTTTTTCGCGGGTGCAGAGAGCACGTCCTTGTGATCGCTAGCTCACCAGGCTCGCTGGACAGGATAGAGGTCTCAGGCCACCTCTGTTTTATTGCTCTGGGTCACGTCTCGTGCTTCTGCCGTGTGGTTTGGTTGCTAGGCAAGCCTGCTTGGTTGCGTGGTTAAGCGAGCGTGCTTTCTCGAGCAATGATTAACTTCCAGAGGTCTCCCGTATTTTTCTACTCACAGTCCCGTGGTGGGACCGACTATTTAATCACCTATCTGTCCCTGTGATTCCCCCCTCCAGGTGTTTATCCTTTTATGCATAAAAGGGGGTGAGGGTGATGGTCCTTCAGTCATTAGCTCCTTCCAGCTGAGATGGGCAGAGGCCTGCCTGGGGAAGGAGCAAACAGCCGGCTTATTGCCCATCTCTGCTGGGAGAACTGCCAGTCATTGTCATTCTGGTTAACATCACCCTTTTCTCTCTCTCAGAAGTTAAGCGTTGGAGAACGAGTCTCCAAAAAGATGTGTATGAAAAGAAATACAGCAGTAAACATCAGAAAAGTCATTCAAAGAGATTACAATCACGATTTTGAAGATCCAAACCATTTTTTAACCCCGACAGTTTCCAAATCCGGAAGGGGGTCACTTAAGGCCTCAATTTGTTTTGAGTTAGGCCCAGAATCTCAGTGTTTTATATTTCAGGGTCTGTTGAGTCTTTTATTTCAGTTATGGGTTTAATCTGTACCTTTTTTTTTTCTTTTTTTCTGTTAATAACATTTGGTGATGAGGGTAGCTTTCTTGTCCCTTGAGAGAGAGGGTGGCCCCTAATTTAGTTAATGAGTAAGTTTCTTTTCTTAAAGAAATAGGACAATCAGGCACAAACAGAAAGCAGAGTAGAAGCAACAGGTGTTGATGTCACAGAAAAGGGGTCCCGGGAAAGTGTGCCCCGCCTCCTTCCTGCCACTCCCGTTACACATTCCCTACAGTTGTCAAGGTTTTCAGTCATTTGGGTTGAAACCCAGGAGGCTGCGCCAGTGTATATGAGAAATCCCGTCAAGTGGCCGCATTTCAGTGACCACCGAGGCTCAGCCTGTTACACAGACGCCACCTCGAGGCGGAGCCACCTCTGGCTTTTGGCCCCGTCAGTCTTCTGACTGTGAAGCTGTCAGTGACCGAGGGGCCCCTCACTCGATGGTGCCTGAGGTATTCCCTCTGTCAGTGCCCTGTCGACCCCTGGTCAGGGAGCTAGGTCCCCTGTGCCGCAACTAAAGATCCCACGTGCCACATCGAGGACCAGCGACCCCACGCCCTATGAGGACTGAAGATCCCGCGCACTGCAGCTGAGACCCGGCTCAGCCACATAAATAAATGTATTTTTAAAAAGCCATTTATATCTCCCTTTGCCTTTCCATTCTGCTGCATTTTATTCTGCTCTCGTATGAAACTTACTTGTTAAGAAAATTAACCCTCATTTAAGAGCTCTGGGTAATTTTTCCAGCGTGGTGTTTGTTTTTGCCTTTATTTATGGTGTGTAGGGCTTTTTGTTTTCTATAGAAATTTTTTATGTACTTTGATTTATCTATCATCCTTTTTTTTTTTTTTTACTATCATTCTTTTCTTTTTACTATCATTCTTTTCTTTGACAGCCTCCTCTTTCCGAAAGAATCAAAAAAACTCATGCATGGTTTATTTCATTTTCTTATGATTTTACTTTTAGCATCAGAAATGTTTCTCTTTCCAAAATTGATTTTGGTCTGAGCAGGGGCCCCGCCTCATTCTCTTTTCTCTGCTGGCCAGTCTGTCCAAGACCATCTGTTGAAGAACCAGCTTTATCCTACTGACATAAAGGACAAATCTTTATGTGAACTAAGTTACCGTGTGTTTTCATTCTGGTTTTGTGCTTTCTCTTCTGTTCTATTGATCAGTCTAATTGTGTACCAGCACCACCTTGCTTTCCTTAATCACTCAGTTCATCTCCCTCACTTAATTAGCCAATATTTATTGTTTCCTACAAGTCAAATACTGTTCTAGGAGCTGTGTACAGCAGTGAACAAAACAAGGAGGGAAGGTGCTCTGTTAGGACAAGCTGGCCCCAGGCCAGCTCCAGCCTGCTGCCCGTTGTTGTAAATGAACTTCTTGGCACATCGCCATGCCCATTTCTTTATGTAGTGCTGTGGGTGATCTTGCAGTTGAGACAGGACCATATGGTCTGCAGAGTATTTTCTGTCTGGACCTTAATAGAAAAGGGTTTCTGGCTGCTGTACTTGGGAAAGACTGAAGGCAAAGAAAACAGATAAAATAGATACGATGCTCTCCAGTGGTAGCAGTGGTACAGGTGCTTTGGGAAGGCCCCCCGAGAAGGTGGGCGTTTGAGTAAAGAGCTAAGGGGGCGGCTTCCCTGGTGGTCCAGTGGCTAAGAGTCCGTGCTCCCAGTGCCCTCCCTCGTCAGGGAACTAGATCCCACATGCCACAACTGAGTTTGCCTGCTTCAGTTAAAAGGTCATTTGAAAAGACCCTGATGCTGGGAAGGATTGAAGGCGGGAGGAGAAGGGGACAACAGAGGATGAGATGGCTGGATGGTATCACCGACTCAATGGACATGAGTTTGGGTGGACTCCGGGAGTTGGTGATGGACAGGGAGGCCTGGCGTGCTGCAGTCCATGGGGTCACAAAGAGTCAGACATGACTGAGCGACTGAACTGAACTGAACTGACATGCCTCAAAGATCCTGCCTGCTGCAGGTAAGAACCGGGGAGGCGAGGAAGGAAGCCTCATGGAGGATTTGGAGCAGGAAAGTGACAAGAACTGTTTCAAGTCTGGGGGCCGTTTAGGAAGCTGGGACAGTTCACACCGGCAGGAAATGGTGGTGCTTGGCCCCGGGCTGGAAGAGTGGTTTGTGGGAAGCAGTTGGATTCCAGATACATTTAAAGATAGAATCAATGAAATGATGCAGAGATGAAGTCAGAGAGTTCTGCAGGAAAACAAAAGACAAACCCACCAAACAATGGTAGAATTGAACAAATTTGTCAGTTCACTTGTCTGTCCAAGTAAGAGAGGACTGAAAAGTTTCCGTTGGAATCAACATCTGGTGAGACAATAGCTAGAGGTGTCGTGGGGTTAAGAGAGGGTTTGTGGTTTTTCTTTAACTTGGGTAATTCTTGAGTATTTTTTTTGGGGGGGGGGGAGTCTTTTGGTTAGAAGTGAAGAAACTTATCCATGGCAGCTTAGAAAGGGAAAATAAATCTGAAAAAGAATATATATAGGTATCTGAATTATATGTATTATATAACTGAATCACTTTGCTGTGGACCTGAAACTCTACATTGTAAATCAGCTGTCTTCAGTGGGGACTTTCCTGGGGGTCCAGTGACTGAGACTCTGCCCTTCCGATGCAGGGGGCCCTGGGCTTCGTCCCTGGTCAGAGAACTAGATCCCAGGGGTCGCAACTAAAGGTTCACAGGCTGCAACTGAGATCCCATGCGGCCAATAAGGGCTGGCGCTAGTGGTAAAGAACCTGCCTGCCGGCGCAGGGGGTACAGAGATGCAGGTTTGATCCCTGGGTCCCGAAGATCCCCTGGAGGAGGACATGGCAGCCCACTCCAGTATTGTTGCCTAGAGAATCCCACTGACAAGAAGCCAAGCGGGCTACAGTCCATAGGGTTGCAAGGAGTTGGACATGACTCAAGTGACTTAGCATGCATGCACACAGCCAAATATTAAAAAAACCCCAACAACACTATACTTCAATTTAAAAAAGTAAAAAGAGAAATGTATTGGCTAACAATCTAGAAGATTGAAATCTAAGCCTCCGGAAGACTGGGGAAGCCCAACACTAAGAACTTGAGTGGATCTCCTCTCTCTGTCTGTGACCTCTTGTCTCTGGCTGTTTGCTCTCTCAAGTCCTCCTCCTCCACGTGGCAGGACAGGCACTGTACGATTTGGGTTGATGGTGATATAAGGGTTTAGCTTTCCGAGTGTGTTTCCATATCTGAGAGGGTTCATGCCCCTCGTCACTCTTTCTGCATTTTCCTGGCTGTTTTTATTTTGAAACATTCTTGGCATTTTCTCTTGGGTCATGTTAAATTAGGTAGAATTGCTGCCTCCGTGATCTGAATATTCTACTATGATTATGTTTGTTGTGGTGCTCTGTGATCAGTGAGCTTCGATGTCAACACTGCAAAAAGATTATGACTTCCTGCAGACTCAGATGACGGTTGGAATTTTTCAGAAATAAAGGATTTTTAAATGGAGGTATGTTTTCGCTTTCTCAGACATAATGCTATTGTGCACTTGCCGCTGCTGCTGCTAAGTCGCTTCAGTCGTGTCCGACTCAGTGCGACCCCATAGACGGCCTCCCACCAGGCTCCCCCGTCCCTGGGATTCTCCAGGCAAGAACACTGGAGTGGGTTGCCATTTCCTTCTCCAGTGCATGAAAGTGAAAAGGGAAAGTGAAGTCGCTCAGTTGTACACTTGCTAGACTACAGAATTGTATACTCGTAACTTTTAATTCAGCAAGCCAGGCTTCAGCAATACGTGGACCGTGAACTTCCAGATGTTCAAGCTGGTTTTAGAAAAGGCAGAGGAACCAGAGACCAAATTGCCAAATCTGCTGGATCATCGAAAAAGCAAGAGAGTTCCAGAAAAACATCTATTTCTGCTTTATTGACTATGCCAAAGCCTTTGATTGTGTGGATCACAGTAAACTGTGGAAAATTCTGAAAGAGATGGGAATACCAGACCACCTGACCTGCCTCTTGAGAAACCTATATGCAGGTCTAGTCAAGGCTATGGTTTTTCCAGTGGTCATGTATGGATGTGAGAGTTGGGTTGTGAAGAAAGCTGAGCACCGAAGAATTGATGCTTTTGAACTGTGGTGTTGGAGAAGACTCTTGAGAGTCCCTTGGACTGCAAGGAGATCCAACCAGTCCATTCTGAAGGAGATCAGCCCTGGGATTTCTTTGGAAGGAATGATGCTGAAGCTGAAACTTCAGTACTTTGGCCACCTCATGTGAAGAGTTGACTCATTGGAAAAGACCCTGATGTTGGGAGGGATTGAGGGCAGGAGGAGAAGGGGACGACAGAGGATGAGATGACTGGATGGCATCACTGACTCAATGGACAAGAGTTTGGGTAGACTCCGGGAGTTGATGATGGACAGGGAGGCCTGGCGTGCTGCAATTCATGGGGTCAAAGAGTCGGACACGACTGAGTGACTGAACTGAACTTTTAATTCACTGGGAAACCAGTACATGTGATTCACTTTATTGTGATATTTGCTTTTATTGCCCTGGTCTGGAACCAAACTCCCAACATCTCCAAGGTCTGCCTGTAATAGTGGGTTGTGATGATACTCACTTCGTCTCTTTTTTAAATATTTATTTCTTTGGCTGTGTGGGGTCTTAGTTGCAGCACGTGGGATCTTTAGTTGTAGCATGTGGGGTCTGTTAGCACTCCCCTGACCAAGGATTGAACCTGGGCCTCCTGCATTGGGAGTTCGGAGTCTTAGCCACTGGACCACCAGCGAAGTCCCCATTTCTAGTTTTTTCTAGTTGAGATACATATCGTGTTTAAGGAAGTATTTGTTTATTTCTATTTTATAGGGAATTTTTAAAAAATCAAGAATGAGTATTTAATCTTACTGAATGTTCTCCCAGTATCTGTGAATACGATCATGTGTTACTTCTCACTTGAACTATAACTTTATCATGAATATATAACTAGATTTCCTAATATGGGACCATTCTTATATTTCTGAGTTAAATTCTACTTGGCATACTTTTAACAGATGGCTGGATTCCATTAAATATATCATTTAAGATTTTTATGTTTGTGATGAGTGCAGTTAGCCCATAATTTTCTCTGTGTTGTTTTGGGGGGTCAAGGCTGTACCTTCTTGTTAAAAAGAATTTGCAAGTTTCTCAGGCTCTTAAAAACTTGTGCATAGCATTTGAGCTATCTGTTTCTTGAAGATCTGGTAGTGAGTGACTGATAGTTGCCCAGTCATGCCTGACTCTTTGCAACCCCATGGACTGTAGCCTGCCAGGTTCCTCTGTCCGTGGAATTCTCCAGGGAAGATTACTGGAGTGGGTTGCCATTTCCTTCTCCAGGGGATCTTCCCGACCCAGGGATCCTGCGTTGCAGGAGAGTCTTTACCATCTGAGCCACCAAGGAAGCCTACTATTAAGAGACATTTCTAAGTATAAAGACAGGTCAACTTAAAAAGTATCAGCAGATACATGCTTGACTTTATTTTATAATCTATAGACAATACATTAGAATATGTAGTGAATCCATACAACTTTTCCAAAGGAAAACCCAAGACAGAAGTAGAAGATCTGGTAACATCCTCTCAAAAACGTCTCTTGGCTGCAGCGCGCTTGCTTAGGGAGTAGCTCTGGGGCAGTTTTCTGTATTGTAATACATGCCCATGGTTTCTTTCTTTTTTGGCCTTGCCGTGCCGCTTGCAGGATCTTAGTTCCCCGACCAGGGATTGAACCTGCGCTTCCCTGCAGTGGAAGCGAAGAGTCCTAACCACTGGACCACCATGACCATCATTTTTAACGGCTGTAAACTGTTTTAAGTACTGAGTTACCATAGCTTGTTTCACCTGTGTGGTTTACTGGTCTGGAGAAGGACTGGGGTGGTTTTCAAGGAATGCCTCCTGAAATCCAGTTCATGACTATTCCGGAGCTCTGGTTAGTGAGAGATAATTCCAAGTTATCAACAGGAGCAACAGCATGTTCATCCACTGAGTGTTGAGGAGGCGCCTGTTAGCATTCTGAGCACCTGGGGTTAGCTCTAATCTCGAGGGAGGCTGTAGGATAGCTCTACTGGGCTCTCAGATGTGCAGTGGGAAGGTTTGGAAGCCTGAGTTGATTTCTTGGTTGCTCACCAGCGACCCTTCAGTGTCCTCATTATACAGTGGCTGGAAGACCCCAGGCCCGGGGTCTTGGAAAGAGTAGGAGGGGCTGGGTTTGAGCCTCAGAAGCTCTTGAGCTACTGGATTCCCAAGCTTCTGTGGCCTTATCTTTAAACTGAAGCCTGAGGATTTTTTAAGCTCAGGTTATCCCACCTTATCAGTTAGAAGCAACAGTTAGAACTGGACATGGAACAACAGACTAGTTCCAAATAGGAAAAGGAGTACATCTAGGCTGTATATTGTCACCCTGCTTATTTAACTTCTATGCAGAGTACATCATGAGAAATGCTGGGCTGGATGAAGCACAAGCTGGAATCAAGATTGCCGGGAGAAATATCAATAATCTCAGCTATGCAGATGACACGGCCCTGATGGCAGAAAGTGAAGAATTAAAGAGCCTCTCGATGAAAGTGAAAGAGCAGAGTGAAAAAGTTGGCTTAAAGCTCAACATTCATCATGGCATCTGGCCCCATCACTTCATGGGAAATAGATGGGGAAACAGTGGAAACAGTGACAGACTTTATTTTGGGGAGCTCCAAAATCACTGCAGATGGTGACTGCAGCCATGAAATTAAAAGATGCTTATTCCTTGGAAGGAAAGTTATGACTGATCTAGACAGTATATTAAAAAGCAGAGACATTACACTGTCAACAAAGATCCATCTAGTCAAGGCTATGGTTTTTCCAGTGGTCATGACTATAAAGAAAGCTGAGTGCTGAAGAATTGATGCTTGTGAACTGTGGTGTTGAAGACTCTCAAGAGTCCCTTGGTCTGCAAGGAGATCCAACCAGTCCATGCTAAAGAAGATCAATCCTGGGTGTTCATTGGAAGGACGGATGCTGAAGTTGAAACTCCAATACTTTGGCCACCTGATGCGAAGAGCTGACTCATTTGAAAAGACCCTGTTGCTGGGAAAGATTGAAGGCAGGAGGAGAAGGGGATGACAGAGGATGAGATGGTATCACCGACTCAATGGACACGAGTTTGAGTGAACTCCAGGAGTTGGTGATGGACAGGGAGGCCTGGCGTGCTGTGGTCCATGGGGTCGCAAAGAGTCAGACACAACTGAGCGACTGAACTGAACTGATCCCACCTTATCAAGTTGCCATGGCGATCTGGAGAGGTCACAGGGGAATGGACTTTATAAACTGTAGTGCATGCTAAGTCGCTTCAGTCGTGCCCAGCTCCTTGCAACCCCATGGGCTACAGCCCACCACGCTCCTCTGTCCATGGGATTCTCCAGGCAAGAGTACTGGAGTGGTTTGCCATTCCCTCCTCTAGGGGATCTTCCTGACCCAAGGATCGAACCCGCATCTGTTAGGTCTCCTGCATTGGCAGGTGGGTTCTTTACCACTAGCACCAGCTGGGAAGCCCCATAAGCTGTAGAGTACAGGGCAAGCATGAGCCATCATCATTGTCAGTACTGTTGAGCTGTTGGCATGGTTACGTACCCCATTCAGTGTCTTGCAGAATGAAGTGGACAATCTGTGGTGGGGTGGCGGGAGAGCATGGAGCTGGGCACGGGTGGCTCAGGTTCAGTCCTTGCACAGCGGCGTGCCCTCCTCCATGCTTCTCCAGAGCCACTAGTCTATGAAGGACTCTCCAGACCTGAAGTTCAAAGACGGTGACTTATGAAAGCAGGTCACTCACTGCAGGCAGCAGGGGAGGCTGGATCCCATAGTCCCATTTGGAGCTGGCAGATCCCACTTTGTGATACGGCCCTTGCTCCTTATTCACGGATTCTGTATTTATGGATTTAGCTACTCACTGAAATTTATCCATCACCAACACAGTCAGTACCTTGGGTGCTTTTGTGGTTAATTGCAGATGTGTGCAAAGTGGTGGGAAACTTTGAGTCACCCGGGGTGCATGGTCACAGCTGAGGTTCAACAAGGACACGCCTGCCTCCTTGTCTCAGCTCATCCTTTCTGTGGTCTCCTTGGTTGTTGTTCAGTCGCTCAGTCATGGCTGATTCTTTGTGCCCCCATGGACTGCAGCACAGCAGGCCTTCCTGTCCTTCACTATCTCCCGGAGTTTGCTCACACTCATGTCCATTGAGTTGGTGACGCCATCCAATCGTCTCATCCTCGGGGTCTATTTAGTGCCACATATTTGCATGTCGTGCTTTTTTGGTGGTGATTTTGCCATTTGGAGTGGCCCCCAAGTGTAATGCTGAAGTGTCTAGTCCTGAGCAAAAGAAGGCTGAGATGGGCCTTATGGAGAATATACATGTTAGATAAGCTTCATCCAGGCACGAGTTAGAGTGCTGGTGGCCTGGAGTTGAGTGTTAATGACCCAACTGTATACACACACATAACGCAAGATAATGTATAGATCATCTGATGAAAACGCAACCAGAGGCTTGCAGGAGCCCAACCTTGTATTTCTGTAGGAGCACTCCATATTTGCCAAGTCAGCGTCTGTGGCCACTTGATAGACGAGAGCTACCACTACAGTCACCATGGATTAGAACAGGCCGGAGGACCCCGGCCCCACAGGGGAGGCGGCGGTGGGTGCGGAGCTGTCCATGGTGCTGCTCCACGTCTGGGGCTGGAAGCCTGCTGACCTTGGGCTGGACAGAGCCCTGGAGTTGAGGGAGCTCTGCTGGCCTGGCGGCTTCCGGGGCTTCTGACCCAGGGCACGTCTTGGTGAACAGGCTTTGGGACAGGATGCAGCGAGAAAGGGGCTCACCTCTGAGAGAAAGAGCTGGCACTGATTCCACAGCACTGGCCACACGGCGAGGCCGGCCACACGGCGAGGCCAGCCACCCTGTGTCTGTCTGTTCATCCAATTAGCACATCGCGTGGTTCAGGGACACTGCTGGCTGGGGAGTCATCACCTCATCTGAGCAAGCCAGATGTGCAGGGCAGCAGTGTGGAGGCCCCCACAAATACACACGTGGACAGAGCTTTACAGTGTGCAGAGGACTTTCCACAATGGCCCCTCTCCCCACCCCCAACCTCACCACTGGTTCCGGGAGAGTGGCAGGTTAGACCCCTCTGACAGAGGGACTCTCTGGGGTCCCCAGGGGCTCAGTGAACCCATCACCCAGATGGGGAGGAGCAGAGAGCCAGGACCTGAGCTCAGGTCGTCTGGTTGCAAAGCCTAACGCTGCGCTGCGCCTCCGCCAGTCTGAGCCCTCACCCTGACCTTGACCCTTCCTAGTGTGGACTTGGACTGTCTCCTCTCCCTCCCTCTTCTGCTCCCTCTCCACCCCCGTCTCCCTCTCTCTCTCTAATTAGCTTTATGACACTCATCAGAAGTCATACATTCATGGGCAAAAGTGGTATCATCTTACTATTAAAAGTATTAAAGGTGAAAAAAAAAATCAAGCCTGTGTCCGGTGAGGTTCAGCAGCTCCTGCCATTCAGGTGTACGTGTTTCCATCAAGTGTACACGTTTCGTGTTCTGTCTCCGTCGAGGGTGCGTGTCTCCGTCAGGGAGACATGTTCCATCAGGGGTGCGTGTCTCCGTCGGGGGTGCGTGTCTCCATCGGGGGTGCCTGTGTCTGTCGGGGGTATGTGTCCCCGTTGGGGGTGCGTGTCTCCATCGGGGGTGCGTGCCTCCATCAGGCGTATGTGTCTCCATCGGGGGTACATGTCTCTGTCGGGGGTGCCTGTTTCCATCAGGCGTATGTGTCTCCGCCCGTGTGTGTATCCAGGGCTCCATGTGGTGTAGCAGCTGTGGTCAGGGTGTGAGCCTCTGCTCTTTGGGCAGGTGCTGTGTCACATGCCTTTCGTGTCATGAGTGTCTTGTCTGCTCATCTTCACAGCATCCTTTAAAAGTGTGATGGCGATTCGATTTAGTACACACAGCACAATCTACTGAGATTAAACGTGAGTGATTACTGAATATTATTTTCTTTTTCTTCTAATGTTATGACTACTGCTATATTATTTGCTGTCATTAATACATATGGAATGTCTTTGTGCATAAGGCACTTCCTTATTCCCGTTTTTTTCTTTGCCATAAGATAGAGTCACATAAGCAGGAAGATGCTTGTTTGGCTTCCACAAAGGACACAGTAATTTTTCTTCTCTCACAAGAGCTCCCAGTTCAAAGTGTTCTCGCCAGCTTTGGTCGTCATAGCTTTTTATCTACTTTGCCGGAGTATGGTTTATGTCAAATAAACTGTGTCGATGTCAAGTAAGTAACTGGATGAGTTTTGATGGCTGTGAAGGCACCAGCATCGATGCACAGAACGTTCGGGGCGACCACCAGTCTGCTGTCTGTGCCTCTGGTTTCGCCTTTTCTGAAGCATCCTGTGAATGTGGCCTTTCCGTATGTAGCTGTTTTCCTACGTCTGACTTCTTCACTCAGCGTGATGGTTCCGAGATTTATCCTCGGTGCTGTGTCGATCGGTAGTCTGTTCTCATCGCCAGTAACAGGCCACTCAGTGGCTACGCCACGTTCCGTAAGTGTCTCCTCCTGGTTCCCAGTTTGGGTTTATTTAGGAACACAGCATCTGTGAACGTTTGTGTACCGGTGTCTGCAGACACGTGCTTTGTATCTCTTGGGCAAGAACCTGGAAGTGACTGAATCGCCGGTAAACACGTTTAGCTTTATAAAATCTGCCAGTTTTCCTAAGTGATTGTTTCTTCTTTTCTTTCTAGTTTTTTGGCCGCGCTGGGTCTTCGTTGCTGTGTGAGAGCTTTTCCTGCTGCGGTGGGCGGGGGTTAGTCCGCAGTTGCAGGGCCCAGGTTTCTCCTGTTGCACACACGGGCTGTGGCCCCGAGCCTCAGCAGCTGTGGCACGCGGGCTTGCTTGCCTCACAGCAGGTGGGGGTCTTAGTTCCCGGACCGGGGACTGACCCCATGTCACCTGCATTCACAGGTGGATTTTTAACCACTGGACCACCAGGGAAGTCCCCTGGTTATTTTTATAAAAGGCAAATTTGCCTTCTTAAAAATGACAGCTTGTTCTTTCAGTGTGATTTTTTTAATCGCTAGTGAGATTGATATTTTCCCACATTTTACCGAGTTGGTCTGTTTCCTTCTCGGCAGTTACCTGTTTGGGTATTTCACTCATTTATCTGTTGCGGTCTTGCGCATTTTCTTTCGTAACTTGTTATGCTGTGAATTCTTTACATACAGTTATTTATTGTGACTTGCGCTGCCCTGGTTTTCATGTTCCCTTTGATTTCAGCTGTGCCTCTCTTGGGCATAAAGGGAATTTTGAGTGTTCAGGGTGGCGGGCGGGTCTTGACTTTCGCAGTCTCTCTTCTTGCTTTATCCTGAGTGTCCCTGGTCTGGCCTCTGCCTGACTGTCCCACCTGTCTGTCCTGCTGCGTCTCTGGGTGTGGCGCCCACAGCCACTCTTGGCAATGGTTCTGGCGTCTCACTGGTGAGAGGCAGGGTACGAGGGGGCTCCCCGACAGAGTAGTTTTCTTCCTCCTGAGTTTGTCATTGGTACTAAATAGTGATACGCTAGTGATAACATCTGTGTGATGTCTGCAGCGAACTCCCAGCCCCTTGTTCCTTTCAGAGGTTAGCGCTGGGTCTCCCCACCCATACCTGCGGGGCAGGCAGGGGCTGCAGATGCTCAGGAAGACGGGTGGGGAGGGCCCTGTCTGGGTGCCCAGGTGCCTTCTCAGTGGGTGGCTGGGCCACCTGCCTGTGGAGTCACCGCTTTGAGCCCTGGGCGATCTGAGTCAGAGGCGCTTCGGCCCTTGTGTTGTGTGTGGTCTTGGGGCTTCTTTGAAGGTTTTTCTTGGATCAGAGCCCTTTTGACTGAAAGAAAAGGGCATGTTCGCACCCTGTGTCCTGCGTGGGGCACCTAGGCCTCTGGTGGACAGTGGCTGGGCCACATCTGTGCTGTGGGCACCTGGGCAAGGCACCCATCTCCCTGAGTTCGTCTCCTGTTAAGTTGGGCCAATCCGTTTATTCACGCAGCATTTATTGAGTACCTGTTGTGTGCCTGGCTCTGTTCTGGGCACTACACTCAGATGGTCATCCAGGCAGGTCCCTACTCCTGGGAGGCATTTGTGCAGCGGGGGACAGTCGTGAAACCCCATAGTGATGGCGGCAAAACAAGGTGAGGAGGAAGGAGCACCTCCAGCACGTTTAATGTGGGGTCTGAAGTGGTTCCCTGAAGACAGGAGAGCCATCTGAGCTGCAGCGGGAGTGGAAGGAAGGAACCCCCTGTGTAAAGGCTCCAGGGTAGAGGGGCGGGCAACCCCAGGAGGCCAGCAGGGCTGGTGAGTGGCGAGGGGAGGGGCTGTCACAGGGAGTTTTCTTAGAACTTTGGCTTTCATTCTGAATTCCATGGGAAGGTTTGAAGGGGGACAGGAGCCGACTTTAAATACAGACCCTGTAGCTGTGGTGTGGGGGGCGGACTCGGGGGTGAGAGTGGATGGGGCCGTGGATGCAGTCCAGGGGAGCTGGCCCCCGCCACCCCGGGAGGGGAAGGACCTGGGTGTGGTGCCCGCCATGCTCTCTGACGGCTGAGGGGCTGCCGGCAGTTTCTGGGAGAAGCATCCAGGCGGTGGGCTGGTGGTTCGGGAGCGGCCCGTCGAGGATGGGGGCACCGGCACAGGGTGACCTTCCGGCTGAACCCCACGAGCCCCTGTGTCGGGGGGAACACGGGCAGGCAGTGTGCTGCGGCTCCCTCGCTAACTGGGCCGGATGGGCTGTGAAGAAAGCGATCGCTCAGCATTTACAGCAGGGAAATGGGACCCCTTGTGCGGACCTGCTGGGACAGGCCTGGCGGCACGTGGAACCCTGGAGGGCACGTTGGCATATATTTTGTGCTGTCTCCAGCACATCAGTCCTGCACGCAGGACCCCACCCCCACCCCCAAACTCAAGGACCTTCCCTTGTCAGAACCTGGGCTGCCAGCTGCCTGCCGAGCGCTTTGCGTTCATTATCTGGGTCCATCACATTGCATTTTCCAGAGCCTGAGTGTGTGCGTGTGTCTGGTCTGACAGGTCTGAGGACTCAGCAGTTTCTAGCTCTGGGATCTTGGGCCTCTTTTTCTGACTCCTGAAAGTCAGTCTCTTCTCTTGTGAAATCAGGCAGCAGCTGTAACAGGCTGTGGGCAAAGTTCAGTGAGACGGCCCACACGGCTCTGGCAGGGGCTCAATATGGCAAATGCAGGAAGAACCGTGGCCACCTACCTGGTGCCGTGGGTACCACCAGGCTCCTTCTGCTTGCAGAATAAAGAGATCGCCAGAGGGCGTATGCTCTTGAGCCTGAGTGATGTGGATGGTGAACTTGACTCACTGTGGCAGGTGGTGGGGTTCAGAGCCCTGACCCACTGCGTGTGGAGACCACAGCGGCTGCCGTAGCCCCTCTGAGGGACCAGGAAGCAGTGGGTGTGGGCAGTCTTGGAGCGTTGAGTCTAGAAGGCCTTCTGCTGGGCTGGGGGCTCAGAAGGAGCTGAGATAAACTGTCCCGGGAGAGTTCTTGCTTTGTTAGGAAGAATGCACCCACCACCCCCGCCACCCTTGATTTTGTGCAGAGGGCTTTAGGGGTGTGAGTTGGGCGCTGCCTGTTGTCACAGGGGTCAGTCTGGGGGTCCTGGCCTTTGCCCCTGAAGCTGATGGGTGACCTTTGTCTTGATAAGGCTCACCGGCCTGGGCCCCTGACTGATGAGACCCCCTTCTGTTTTCCTTCCGTGGGAGCCAGTTAGGGTGTGGGCCTGGGTGGGCTGCGGACCCCCTGGGCGCAGAGGGCGGGAGCCTGTGTCGGAGAGCTGATGTAAACAGGGCCGGGGTGTTCAGAACTCCAGGGCCTGAGGGCTGAGCCCCCCCTCACCCCCCATCCCCGCAAGGCCCTGGAGGAGTGGGTGTGGGCTGCAGGCCAGGGGGTCTGACCACTTGTGAGGCCCCGAGGTCCCGCCTCCACGGGTTCCAGAAGACAAATGCAAGGACTTAGGGTGATGAAGTCGCTTGGGGAGAAGAGGGAAAGAAACCAGCAACAATGTAGTATCTCGGGTTTCTAAGCGATAACTCTGCAGCACATCTTGTGGTTCCATCAGGTCTGTGCAGACGCCCACCTTGTCTAGGTCCCGTGGGCCAGCCACGTCTGCGGTGTCTGCCTTCACCCCCAGGAAGCTGGGGGTCAGAGCGGTCCCTGGGCTGGCCCGCGGTCACACAGCTAGTGCAGAGCTGGAGCGGAACCTCTCAGCCTTCCTACTGGAGCCTGTTGAGCTTTTTTTCTCCTTGTGTGGGAAAGAGGACCATAACGATCTAGGTATCAGGAAGAAATACTGTCGGTAATAAGAAGCAGAGTCAGCCGGCGTGCTGGAAGGCTGCCTCCCTCCTGCCTGCAGCTGAGCCCGGCAGGCAGAGGGGCAGCTGTCCCTTTAAGTCAGATTCCCGGGGTGGGGGTGGGGAGGGAGGTGCCGGCAGGAGATGGATGGATCTCCCCTCCTGAGCCCTTGGGGCTCCCCGCCAGACAGCCTGCCAGACAGCCTGCCGAGCCTTCCCTCAGATCCAGGCTTCCCTTCCCGTGCGATGCTGCTGATTCATCCTGGGGCTGGAGTCCGCGGTGCTGCGGGGCTCGGGGCCTCCCGCGGAGGTGCCCTTGGGCCTCTGCGGGCGCCCGTGGGGGCTGGGGCTCCGCACATCGTGGAGGTCTGCGGGGGGCAGGGCGGGGGGCCGGGGCTCGGCCAGGCCCCTCACAGTACCCCCCCATCCCCTCTGGCCTCCCTGCGCAGGGTGCTTCAAGGACGACCGCATCGTCTTCTGGACGTGGATGTTCTCCACCTACTTCATGGAGAAGTGGGCCCCGCGCCAGGACGACATGCTCTTCTACGTGCGCCGGAAGCTGGCTTTCGCGGGCAGCGAGGGCGCCCTGGACGGGCGGAAGGTGAGCGCCCTGGACCGCCCCCCCCCCCCAACTGGGTCTGCAGGCTTGTGGGCCGGGGGTCTGCAGTCCTCCTCGCGCGTGTTAGGAGGGGAACGCGGTGTTCATCCAGTGCCCGCCAGGTGCCAGGAGCTGGGCGGGGACAGTCACACATGTGTCCCGTGGTGGGATGCGCGGGTCTCATGTGGGTATTATTACTGAGCTTCCCCACGAGCCCAGAAGGCAGCGATGAGTATCACTACAGTGCCTTGGAGGAGACACGTCCAGAGGCTGGGTGGTCTGGCGGGCATCTCATCCTTAGTAAGTAAACAGAAGAGCAAAGACGTTGACTCCAGAGGCTGGGTCCAGCCTGACCGTGGGCAGGTGACCTGGCTTGGTGATGGTGGTGATGCCTGCCAGCCCCCGAGCCCTCACCTCACCCCCGACAGGGACTCAGCTCTCTGCCTCTCCCATCTCCCATGTCTTCCCAGCAACTGGACAGGACAAGGGTTGTTATCCCTTTTTTACAAGAAGAGACCAAAGGCTCGCAGGTGACTTGAGTCACCTCCGGTGTTTAATCCACTTAAGTTTCAGTCGACAAGTTAATAGAACAAGCTTTGCATGTCTTTCAGAAGCTTTATTTAGTGTTTTGTAAAATATCGAAGCAACCTGTATGCCAAACATACAAAGGCGTTGTTTTCATTTAAACACAAAAGTGCCTCGGGAAGTGGAGACGGGTTTTTGCAGCCTGCCTGCCCAGCGCTTGTGACCCCGGGCTGGGGCTTGGTGGCCGGGGCTCATGCCTTCCCTGCCTTGTGCCTGCTCTTTGAGCCTGATTGTGCAGGACGGGCTTTCTGCAAACAGATAGCCTGGTGCCTGCTGCAAAGGAGACATGGTGGCCTGCGTGCCTGCAGCCAAATGGCTGGTCCGATCCGGCTGCGTGACAGGCGGGAAGACCTGGGGGTGGGCCAGGGTGCTCTGGTGACCATCTGGAGTCTGCAGCAGCTGGCCGTGTGACTGGGTTGTCACTGGGGCCAGTGGACACTGGGACCCTGAAGTGCATCACGCAGAGCCAACACAGTCTGGGTCACTATAGTGACCAGAAGGGAGGGGAGTGGTCAGCGGAGGCCACCTGAGTGAGGTGGGTCTTGAAGGAAGGGCAGATATGGTCCCAGCGGAGGGGCCGGTGGCCGAGCAGTGGGCCTGACTGTCTGCTGAGGTTTAAGTTTCAGATTTTTTTTTTTTTTTTTTGCAAAATCTTGGTGGTTGTTTAGAGGAAGCATGTTGAGACCAGAGGCGACAGTAAGGGCTGAGTGTACCTGAGACGCGGTCATGCCTTGAATGTTGGTGCCTGGAGAGGCCCCAGCTCTGGTCAGGGAGGGTTTTCTTAGCCGATCTGGCCTTGACTGCTCCAGTGGGCAGGCAGGGCTCAGGAGGGGTCCGCTTTGTGGGCTCCCAGAGTGGCCAGGCAGGGAGGTGAAAGGAAGCTGCAAGTGCTGGCTCCTTCTCTCTGGGAGAGAACCCTGGACTCAGGCCTGAGCAGTTTTGGAGCCGGAGGCCTGAGGCTGTGTGTGAGGTCCCCTGAAGGCTGGGCTGGGGCCGTGTTGACAAGGGCAATGAGGGGACCCCGAGTTTGGGAGCGTGTGGCAGCTAGCTATGCGCATGCTGGAACGTTCCATCGCACCCCTGCCCAGAGCGCTCTGCAGGCCCTTCTCTCCCAGCACTGGGAGGACAAGATGACTGAGTCTTGGCCGGGCCTCAGGGAGCACTCCCCCACACCCCTGCCCCCGGCCCGGTCTGCTGGGACCGACGGCGTGGCCAGTGGCACGTGGAACGGTTGGTGCTGTGATGGGGTGAGGAATGGGGTGGCTGGGGACCCACAGAGAGGAGGAGGCAGCATCTGCCGGAATGTTGTAGGTCAGAGCGAGGGGATGACGGTGGACGGAGGACATTTGTGGGGAGGGGCGAGCCAGCACACGCACGACAGGCCCTGCCGGGGTGGGTCTGCTGTATCTGAAAGGCAGCAGGCGGGCGGCGCGGCGGGGGAGAACCCACGGGTCTGGAGGTGCGAGGTGGACGGGGCGGGGGAGGAGGGAGACCACACAGCTGCTCCCGCGCAGCCTCCCTGCCCGCCTCTGCTGCGAAGAGCAGAAAGGAAAGCCCCTGGCCGGCGCGCTGTGGGCGCTGCTGCAGGGCCTGCGCACTGCGGGCTCTCTGCGGCAAGCCCGGCTGCCTCCCGCCCCCTCCTCAACCGGCCGCGGAGCTGGTACCCAGTTGCCGTAGCAACCCGAGGGCCTCCTGCGCGCTCCGCTGGTGTAGAGGGTGGCTGGCTGGACTGGCTGCCTGTGGGCTGGGCCAGGATGCTGGGATCCCCCGCCCTGCTGGGGGGCCCAAGGGACGACCTCGGTGGGAGGCTGGCTTCTTGATGAGACCCCGGGGTCGCGAAGCCAGAGAACCCAGGAGGGAGATTGGAGCCCACGCCCCGCGTGGGAGGGGCCAGGGAGGAGAGGATGCCCCCGGGGCGGGGGCGGGGCGGGGGTGCTGGGACTCACCTCTGCCCTGGGCCTCACAGCTGGCGGAGGCCGAGCCCGAGGTGGAGGTGGAGGTGTACCGGAGGGACTCCAAGAAGCTGCCGGGCCTCGGAGACCCGGACATCGACTGGGAGGAGAGCGTCTGCCTGAACCTCATCCTGCAGAAGGTGCCTGGCGCGATGGGCAGGGCTCCCGGCGTGGGGGCGGGGTGCTCGAAGGCCCCGGGCACGCGGACCCCTGAACTCCCCTGTCCCGCACCTCTTCCAGCTGGACTACATGGTAACCTGTGCTGTGTGCACGCGAGCCGACGGCGGGGACATCCACATCCACAGGAAGAGGTCCCAGGTGAGCCCGCGGCGCCCAGGGGTGCCCCTCCCGCTGCCCTGCCCTGAGGGGAGGCTGACCCCAGAATTTCCCTGCGGCCTGGGGGCCTGGGTCCAGCTCAGGAGCCCTGAAGCAGGTCCTCCCTCCCAACGGCTCCTTCCCCAGCGGCTCCTGGGGCCCTGGCGACCCATGCCTTACAGCACACCCCACCCCAGCGCGGGGCTCCGGGCCCGGGTGCAGGGCTCAGTGGGGGTTTCACTCAGCCCCTTCCAATCTTTTTCTTTCCAGCAAGTGTTCGCGTCCCCCAGTAAGCACCCCATGGACAGCAAAGGGGAGGAGTCCAAGATCAGCTACCCCAACATCTTCTTCATGATCGACAGCTTCGAGGAGGTGGGGGCTCTGTCTTGGTCTGGCTCCCCCCCAGCCACCCCCCAGGCCTCACATGCCTTCAGGAAGGAGGTGGGGGCAGGGCTGGGCTCCCGCTCTCCCTGCTGCTTCCTTGACTCAGGGCAAACGAGTTCACTGGGCTCCGAGCCTTAGTGTTCTCATCTGTAAAATGGGCGTCAGGGTTGAAAGATCAGAGAGCTCACGCGTGGGAGGAGGCATCATCAAGTCCTGCAGAGCGCTGCCCGGGCAGGAGGGACGGTTATTACCACCCTCGAACCCTAAATGAGGCCTCCCCACCTTGGGATCCTAGGATGTCTGTGATGGGTGGGGCTCCGGAAGTTACAAAACTGGGGCTTGGGGCAGCTCACTCAACTGGGAAACGCGGGGTGCTGGGAAGCCAGCTGCGCCCCCTGGCGACCCTGCCAGCTCCTGTCAAGCCACCCTCCTGTCGAGGTCTGGGCAGTGGAGCTGTTCCCCCCACCACCCACAGTGAGGGCAGGGGGTGGGGGGCCCTGGAGCACTCACGAAGGATGGGGCGTGGGCTGCAAGTCGCTTCTCGATTTGGTTGGTGTCTTGAGCATTTCAGTTCAGGGGGCTGAACGCCCTCTCAGACTCACACAGCTTGTCCACAGCAGAGCTGAGATTGAAGCCAGAGTCTGGACCTCAGAGCTCAGCCTGCACACAGCCTCCCGCCCTGCCCCATGGGCAGTGACTCTCGTGGGGGCAGGCTGTCCGGTCCCCTGCAGACGGTCACCCCCCCAGGCAGGCAGTCTGTGAGGCTTCTGAGCTGGTGCCCACATACACGCCCTGACGGCTGGGGCAGGGCTGGGGCGGGTGGGCTGTGCACCCATAGCTGGCGGTGGAGAAGACACTTGAAAGCGGCCAGACAGTCCCCGTGAACTGTTCTACTTCCTGGTGTCGCTCTGGTGGACAGTGAGAGGGTGGCACATCCTCTTCCTGTTCCAGAGTCACTTATGACCTTAGCCCCTTGTAGACGCTGCCCCTGCCCACGGGTGGGATGTCCCCCTTGCTGTGCGGGTCGCCGTGGAGTGGTGGCAGGCCTGGGGGCCTTGGGCAAAGGCCTTCACGTCTGTGGCTCAGCATTCTCCCCTGTAAAGGGGGAGTTTCCAAGCAGTCCTCCCTGGGTCAAGGAGCCAGGCAGGGGGCTGGGAGCCGGGCTGTGCTGGGGGCCGGGGGCAGCCAACCGGTGCCATCCCTGCGTCTGCCTCGCGCCCCCCCCAGGTGTTCAGTGACATGACCGTTGGGGAAGGGGAGATGGTCTGCGTGGAGCTGGTGGCCAGTGACAAGACCAACACGTTCCAGGGAGTCATCTTTCAGGGCTCCATCCGCTACGAGGCGCTCAAGAAGGTGTATGACAACCGCGTGAGTGCAGGGTGGGCTGGGTCCAGGGGGCGATCACCCCGCAGCCCCCCTGCCCTCGCCCAGCTCTGCTGTGCCTGGCCCACCCCAGAGCTCCTGCAGCGCCCCCAATGCCCCTCCTAGGCGGCTGGGGCCTGGGTCACGTGGGGCTCTTCCCAGGAAAACCCTCCTGGGATTATTGGTCCCCGACAGATGGGACCGAAGGGAGAGGAGTCCAGGTGGATGGGTGCCCTCCTGCCGCTGGGCTCCGCCCCGGGTGTCCTCTCTCTGGACCCCGGGGCAGGGGACGAGGAGGTGGTCTCTGTCCCCAGACGGGGTGTGGTCGTTGGGGCGAAAGGGCGTCAGACAGGGATGCGAGGGTGCCAGCACTGCCCCGCCTTGTGGGCGAGCCCGGGTCAGCTGGGGCTGGGTCTCCCCGGAGCGGGGCTGGCGGCCCTCGGGGGCTTCTTGAGGGAGGGTCCCCCAGCTGCTGGAGCCCCCAGGGAGCGGGCACCCCGCCTGCCTGACTCCGTGCCCCCGCCTGCCCGCCCGCAGGTGAGCGTGGCGGCCCGCATGGCCCAGAAGATGTCGTTCGGCTTCTACAAGTACAGCAACATGGAGTTTGTACGCATGAAGGGGCCCCAGGGCAAGGGCCACGCTGAGATGGCCGTCAGCCGCGTGTCCACCGGCGACACGTCCCCCTGCGGGACCGAGGAGGACTCTAGCCCGGCTTCGCCCATGCATGAGCGGGTAAGGCTGCGCAGCTCGGGGAGGGCCTCTGCCCTTCCCTGAGGCCTGCCTCCCACCGCCTCCCTGGTCCTTCCCGCCCCCCACCCCCCGAGAGGTAGGTGTCATGGTCCCCACCCCTCTGGGGAGGAGGCCGAGGTTCAGAGAGGGCAGGTGACTGGCCCGGGGTCACACAGAAGGTTAGTACCTGGGCCCCGAGCTGCCACGGTGGCAGGGCTCAGCCAGCGGGGTCCCAGCACCCGCCCTGGTGGACCTGCTGGGTGGGGGCGGGCACCCAAGCGGCCTTTCCAGGGGGCGAGATGGGGACGATGACGGATGAGCTCCAGGAGGGTTGGCCAGAGCCTCGAGACCCTGGGGCCCCCCAGCTGGTCTCTGCCGGGGCCGCTTGCCAACCAGACGCTGGGCCCCGGAACTGCTGGCGACTGCCGCAGCCATGGACGGGTCCGAGCCTTCCTGTCTGCAGAGCTGGGCAGCCCCAGGCCTGCGGGGGTTCCTTGCTCTGCCCCCTGCCATGTGGCTCATGCAACAGCACTGAGCCTCTGAGCCCTTTCTAGGCTGCTGTCCTTCCCCGGGGGCCGGGAAGCTGACCTCAGTGGCAGCCTTATTCCCAGAGCCTCTGGGGTGGTGGGCGGGGGGCAAGCCCAGGGCTCAGGCAGGAGAAAATACCCAGCCCATCGGCCACGTTGCCCGTGTTGGGGGCTCCAGAGGAAACCGGGGTCTTGAAGGAGGAGTGCGTCCCCCCCCGGGCGTCTCCAGGAGGGGCTGCAGGGTGGGCTGCAGTCCGGGCACTGCTGCTGCATGAGCTGGGACAGTCTGTCCTCTCTGAGCCTCAGTTTGCTCACCCGGAAATGGGGTGAACACACACCCGCCTCCCGCGGTGTTGGGGACTCAGGAGCCAGGGCATCAGGGGCCCCTCTGGGGGTGGGGCCGGCTGGGGCATCTGCCTGGAGAAATGGCCCCCGAGCGTGTCAGTCCAAGTCCCCGCTGGCGCGCCCGAGGTCAGGGAGCCGTGCGCACTCTGCCTTTCACTCTAAGCTCACCGTCACGCGTCCTCCCGGCAGTCAGGGGGCACTTTTCTTTCTCTTGTTGTGTCTTTTTTTGTTCGCTTTGAGTTTCCTGCAGTGAATGTGTTTTGTAAGCAGAGCAGAAACGACAAACGCTCTCTTTCTGTGATGATGGGTGAGAATTCTGAGCAGAGGCGTCTGTTGTCATGGGAACAGAGGTGGTTTGTCTCTGCGATAAGGAGCCTTATCCCCCTTGGTTCTCAGGTGCCCACTGAGGCTAACAAATGTGTGCGTGACAGCCCTCGTGAAGATGTGGCCTGGGCTCAGGCCGGACAAGCCTGGGTGCCAGTTCTGGCCGCGTGTTTGCCCAGTGACCACAGAGAGGTTACTGGACCAGTCCGGGCCTTCATCTTCCCATCTGTCAAATGGGGGTGCTGGTCTTTCTCTCCCAGGGTGGCCGTGGCGGGGAAGGAGACAGTGCCTGGGAAAGCCCCTGGCCCCCAGCAGCCGGGGGGCCTAGGGTCAAGGGGCGGGGCCTGCCAGGGTTGTCCCAGCGCTGCTCGGGCGCCCCGCCTCTGTGCTCCCTGCCTTCCTTTCCCAGAGGGGTCGTTTGTAACCAGCGCATGACAAATGCAGACTCTGTGTGTTGTGGTTTCTGGTGTTTGCTTTTCTATCTTCTAAAAACCTTCCCTGGCTTGTGGGAGGACCGTCTGGAGCCCAGCGGCCGCCGGGACTCTGGTGGACGTCGGAGCCATGATGAGGAGGCTGACGGGGCTCCCGAAGTTTCAGTCCCAGCTCACCTTGTTCCTCAGATTCTTGTTTGCATGGGGAGGAGGGAGGAGATGGGCCACGTTCCCTCTGCCTGGAACGCCCTTCCCCCCCTTCTTCACCTAGCGAACTCCTACTCGTCCTTCAAGACCCAGCTCAAGCGGCGTCTCCTCCGGGAAGCCTTTCGTGATTTCCCAGGCTTTTGATTCCTTTTGCCTGCGTGCTCGCCTGTATCCTGTGCTTCCTTTTTTTTTTCTGTCTTTAACAACCAACATTCAGTCTGTGGTTGTCAACTTTTGGGTCTCTCACCACCCCCGGCAGACTGTGAGCTCCTTGAGGGCAGGGACCCGGTCATGTGCTCCCCTGAGTGGGTGTGGAGAATGGTTGGTGATGGGCAGTGTGGTTAGAAGAGAGGAGAGCAGGAGATGGAGGGGTGAACTGTTTGACCACTGCATTTCTGTGGAAGGATGCTGGGGGAGAGAGGGGACAGGAGATAAAAGCCAGGAGAAGAAATTAGAGGGAAGAGCAGGGCCTTAGGGGCAGCAGACCTGGGGTGCAGCCCAGCGTGGCCGCCGTCTGCTGGGTGACCTTGGCCCCGCCAGGGTGGCTGTCCCGCCTCAGCCGGTTCTCACGTCAGGGGTGGTTGGGAAGGTTCCGCGGATTTGGTGCCTGGAGGGTGCTCGTCCCGCGTGAGCAGCCAGGCTTGCTCTGTGCTCCGATGACCCCTGGCAGGCGGTTGAGGCCCCAGGCGGGCGGCTGGGTTCTTCCCGGGGCAGAGCTGGTGGCCAGCGCCCACCGAGCCCCAGGCTGGCTACGCTCTGCAGGCGGGAGACGGGTGGGCGCCAGGGCCCCCCCAGGTCGGCGGGCTGCCCTGGTGACACGCTCCTTGTTCCCAGGTAACCTCCTTCAGCACACCCCCAACCCCTGAGCGGAACAACCGGCCCGCCTTCTTCTCCCCATCCCTCAAGAGGAAGGGGCCCCGGAACCGGATCACGGAGATGAAGAAGTCTCACTCGGCCAACGACAGCGAGGAGTTTTTCCGGGAGGACGACGGGGGAGGTGACCTGCTGCTCCCCCGCCCCCCGGCCTGCGGGGCCTCCTCACTCCCTTCTGCACATTCAGAGAGCCAGGGGGCCATGTGCCAGCCCATCCTGGGCGGGGGTGGAGCTGTGGACAGACAGCAGACGGCCACCGAAGGGAGCCCCCAGCCCCGGCTCAGTGTGGCCGGCAGTTGGCACCTGATTTCAGGGGCTCCGAGGGGAGGGCTCTGGGCGCACGTGTGCTGTTCCCTCCCTCTGCGAGGTGCCCTGTGGCCCTGCCGCCTTCAGCGGGGTGTCCCTCGGGGCTCACCTGCCCTCCTCCCTGAGCCTGGGCCGTCTGTCCGGCGGCCTCCTGGTCGTCTCTGCCCGGGTGTCTCCGTGGTCCTCAATCACACCTACTCGGTCCTCAGGCCTCCCTGCTCCCCTCTCCGCCCTGCGTGGGCCCTGCCGTGGGAGCAGTACCGCGGGAGGGCAGGGCCGTGTTTATCAGAGGGGTGGCAGGAGGCCGTTGGAGGAGCTTAGAGGGTCCTGATCGGCAGGACCGAGGCAGAGGGCCTGCTGGATGAGACCCTGGCCGGGGCTGCAGACCCCAGCCCAGGCCTTGACCTGCTCTCGAGTGGGCTTGGGCAGTGCCGCCCTCCTGGGTTCCTTCCAGACCAGCGGGAAAGTGTCCACAGTGCCCACCTGCCTCCCCGGGTGGCCCACTGGCCGGGTGATGGTGCCGGCTCGTCCCAGCTGTACCCCCATACCCCTCCGGGGAGAGGACCAGAGCGGGGCAGCCGTGGGGCCCGGCACAGCAACAGGCCCGGGCCTACAGGGGAGGCGCTCCAGGACCGGGGCGGGGGTGTCAGGCTAGAAGGCAGAGGGGGCTGGAGGGCAGTCAGGAGGAGGTCCGGTCAGGTCGGAGGTCGAGCTGGGCCGGGGAGGGGTCACCTGGGTGGGAGGTGGTGTGCTCCGCTCCGCGGCCCGGGCCTAACACGCCGTCTCCGCTGCAGCTGACCTGCACAACGCCACCAACCTGCGATCTCGCTCCCTGTCGGGCACGGGGCGCTCCCTGGTCGGGTCCTGGCTGAAGCTGAACAGAGCAGACGGGAACTTCCTTCTCTATGCACACCTAACCTACGTCACTTTGCCGCTGCATCGGATTTTAACAGGTAACTCTGACTTTGGGGTGGGACCTCTGGGGGAACCACGACCCCTAAAAAGTACTCCTGTGGGCAGTACTCGGGCACCACACCGTCCCCCTGGAGGGGCTTCAGACCCTCAGCACGTGCGTGCTACTCGAGGGGTAGGCGGCCCCACGGGGGCCGTGGCTCCAGAGTCAGGCTGCCTGCGTGAGCCCTGCGCCTCGAGCCCTTGCCCCGTGGTGCAGCCGTTCCAGGCGGGCTCATTGCCCCGTTCCTGTCCGGAAGGAGGGTGAGCCCAGCCCCGCAGGTCCCCAAGGGCTGGAAGAGCGCCTTGAGGGCTTCCCTCACAGATGGAGCACTGGGAAGGTCCCCGTGCTCCCTCTGAGAGCACAAGGAGGGTCACCCTTCCCTGTCTCCTCCACACCCCCTCCTGCCACCCTAGACATCCTGGAAGTTCGGCAGAAGCCCATCCTGATGACCTAGCCGTGTGCGGAGCCTGCGCGGAGCCCCCCAGCCCTGCCCAGTCCTGGGAGTGCTGCCAAGTGCCTACCTGCCCACCGCCACTGGGGTCTTCCAGGACCACCCAGCGCCAGAGCCGGAGCCAGGCGGGGCCGCTCGACTCCTGGGGCCAGGGCCGACTCCACGAACACCAGCCCAAACTGAAGTGCCTCTTCCTCGTCCCTGCTGGCCCTGCTCCGGCCCCTGCGCCCGCCCACCCACCACCCTCAGCCTGTCTTTGGGGGAATCCTCTGCACCCCGAGGAGCAGATCTGCCAGTAGGCCTGAAGAGAGCAAGGGAGTGGCCAGCGGCCAGCCCGCGGACCCGACGCTCACCTCCCAGCAGACAGCAGGGAGACCACCTGGCTGGAGCCGCGCCACGTGTCCAGTGCTCATGGAAAACCGGTTTAAGATGTGGTGATGCTGATCCGATGAGTTAGTCCCGATCGTCTGTCCCCCGGCTTCCCCACAGTCGTCTTTAGATGGGTTTCCACAGGGAGCACGCCATCTGCTGGCTCTACCCTGGGCTGGGAATACCTCACCCCGCGCCCAGCTCCAGACCGGCCCTCGTCCCGCCAGAATGGCCTTTGCTTCCAGCCAAAGAGCATCAGCCACATACACGCACCTCCAACCTGGAGACGACCTGTCTGCACCTCGGCGGACGTGACCTGCAGTACTGGGGTCCTGAGGGCAGGAGGGAGGGGTCGTACCCAAACAGGAGAAGGGTGGGGTCCTGCTGGAAGGGCGGACGGTGCGCCGTGGGGTCGACGTCCTCCCAGGAAGTTCCAGGCCGAGCCTCCGTCCTCCGCGGCCAGGGCAGGGGCTGGAGCGTCTAGTCTTCCCTGCTTTCCTGGAGCTCATTTTCTTTGACTGGGTGTGCGGGTCCCACCTCTTAGGCCAATCAGTGAGGCAAAGAGGCATTGGCTTCCCCATGGCCTGGGGCTGATCAGGCCTCCTTCCAGCTTGGATGGAAGGTTTCTGTGTGTGGGGACACACCGTGCTCCTCTCAGAACCGCGAGCCTCCCCGGGAGCAGAAACGTCGCTCCTGCCGCTTCCCACGGGATAAGCTGTCAGCTGGGTCTCTGCTGCTCTGTGCGCACCCTCAGGGGTATCTGAAGGGTCTCTGGTGTGCGGGTAGCGACCCCCCCTGGGGGAGGAGAAGGGGAAGGAGGAGGGGCTCGTGTTCCCGTCCGTTTCTGTCCTTCGTGCTCCAAGGGTTTGCTTCGAGCTCCGGGAAATGGGGACTCCTTTGGGGCTTCTCCAGATTTTGTATGCTGTTATTAAAAGCGAGCTACTGCATTTCATTCTGCCTCAGTTTGCCCACCTGTGAATGGGGCTGATACCACCTACCTCACTGAAGTCTCCAGGGTTCCAGCGCACGACCAGGTCAGGGTGAGATGGCCAGTCATTCCGCATAGCTCAGCTCAGGTGTCGGGTCATAGGAATGCTTTCCTCCCCTTCCCTGCCCACCCCAACCCTGCCACCCGGGCCAAGAAGGCGAGTGGTGGGATCGGGGCGAACGTTCTCGCCTTCTCTGACAGCGCCCGGCTCACCCACGTTCGGCTGCATCTCAGCTCCTCACATGATTTGACTGTCTGACGTCCCAAAGCTGTGTCTTCCAGCCCCAGAGCGCTGGAGCAGAGCTTCATGGACCTGGGAGCCCGGCCCAGGGTCCTGAGACGGGGGTTGAGTGCTCCCTGGGCTCCTTTCCTTCCTGGTTTTCTGGGGTCTGAAGGCTCTGGGCCCCGACCTCGGGAGAAACACAGTCCTGACTCGTCTCCCGGCGGCGAGGTCGTTCAGCACACGGGGAAGTGCAGGGCCTTCCCCGTCGTCAGCGGTGAGGACCCGGAGGAGGGAATAGGCTCCCCTGTTAAGAGCCTCGTAGGGTAACTGAGGGCCAACTGCAGGAAGGTTGTATGCGTGCTTTGCAGATCTTAGAAATGAGGGCCTGGGGTTAGCGATCACAGCTCACTCGTAAAGCGCGTGAACAGACGCACAGCATGGTTTGGCTGTTTCGTATCCAGCGTTGAGGAGTCCCTGGCGTATACAGGCGCTGCGCTAGACATTTAGGTACCGTCATCACCCCTGTCTTAGAGACGAGGAGGCCGCCACAGAGAGGTTAGGTGAACTGCCCGAGACTGAACAGTGAGCGGGGCGACAGGAGCACAGCCCAGGCGTCCGGCCCCCATGGACACTGAGCCGCGACCCCCTGCCGCCCCAGGATGGACACAGGAGCCGAGCTTGCTCAGTCTTAAACGCTCCCCGGGGCACTTCTGACACTCGATTTAAACAAGCATAGAGGCGTTTGGTCACTAGGCAGGAAGCCCTTATTCTGAGTTTTGCGTTTTTCAGTCCCAAATGACTTCAGTAACAGAGTCACAGAGAGGCACGTGACAGCTGGAACCAGGCCTCCAGCGTCCCGGGGCGTCTCAGTGTTGCCATACCTCACTTCCTGTATGGCCATCTTTCATTTTGCAGGAACATGCCTGACTTCTGTAACATGGAGGTGGCCAGAGCTGTGGACATGTCTTAAGTGGGAACTGGATTCAAGTCCGGGGTTCCTTTGAAGAAACCTGTAACCTTTAAGCTTTTTAAGGACATTAGTGAGGCCGTTCCCTGCTTTACAGTGAAACGTCTCTGTCCTGCAGCCAGGCCAGGCCTGCTGTCTGTTCGCATCTCCCAGCGCCTGAGGGTTCAGGCAGCATTTAGCCTCCATTCAGTGTCTGATAGAAGGAATGTTCAGTTGTCTGTGGAAACAACTGAGCCTTGTTACTTCAAAAGAATATTATTTAAAACAAATATCATTTGAAACATTCGGTAACAGAGAAGTTGTCAAAGACAAAGTATTCTATAGCCAGTCAGCTTGGAGATAGCGTGGGTTTTCTGGTGAGTCAGAGCCTTGCTAACATTTGGGCTTTTCAAGGACTGTGAGCAAAGCATCAGAAATCAACCAGGTGTCTACCAAAGATGCTAATAACAGGAAGGCATGTTCCTGATGTGATTTTTTTTTCAAAGAATCTAGCTAGAATCAAACCAGGATTTCTTTTTGCTATTTTAATCACATAAACTAGTCAGTAAACATTTTCGAAGAATGATGTGAAAACATCATCTTTTTTCTGTTAAAAGACATTCCAGAGAAAGTCCCTATGCAGTTACTATTGTCTAATGACCGACATTTGAAAAACATATTTGACATTATCATAATACAGGCATTTTAAATTGCTGGCCAAATTTTTAAGATTTACAGATAAAACTGTCAACTTACACCGTGGTAATAGGTTCCACTCTGATAATTCTGTTCAGTTTTCCAGTGTAGCTAGAATTTAGTTTCAAAAGCCAAGTGTCTTTTGACAGTTCATGGATTATTCCTGTTCAGGCCTTTTCTTTCCTGAGTATCAGAAAGCAGAGCTGTTTCTCTTTGAAAGGTATCCGCCCTAGTGGGACAGACTCCAGCAGGGATGCGATGCAGGCCCAGGTCGGGCCCCAGAGCCGGGATGAAGCAGCGTCTGGGGGCATCAGCTGTCCTTTGGACAGGGCTCCTCTCTGGCCAGAGTCCCGCCCCATCCTCCCAGGAGCTGGGTGCTGGGGGCACCGTGGCTTCTTTCCCTTGTCCCTGCTCACGGACTGACTGGGCACTGACATGCCATGGATGAAAAGGAGCCCTGCAGCCCTTCCTTCGTCTGAGCCCCAGGGCAGCACACGGAAGCCAAATCAGTTGAACACCGAGTGGCCTGGGGTTGGGTTCAGAGTCCACAGCGGGTGGAGCCTCGGGAGCAGAGGCAGCCGGCCTTGTGGAGGTGTTTGTTTACAGTTCTCTACCCTACCCGAGGCGGGCGGGCATCTTTGCGGCTGCAGCTCCAGACCCTAGCTCAGCAGATCAAAGCCCACAGCGATGCTCCAGCTCCGCTGAGGGTATCCAGTCCCTCGTTTCCCCACTTCTTGAAGGTTGGGCGATTTAGGTGTAAATAGTAATCTTTCATGGTCTCCAAACGGACTCTACGTGTGACGATATGTAAACCTGAAAAGAAAACCTGTGGAGGTTTTTCACGACTTTGAGGCTCAATTAAAATGATTTCTACAAAGTATATTTTAGCAGAAACACCACGACGACGTACTTTGACTGTATTAGGATCTGTTGGTGGTGTTTCCGTAAGCACTGTCAACGGCTTCAGGATTAACCATCTTCCACATACAATAGGAATAATTTCTAAGCAGTAATTGTGGTTGGCTGTTAGCCGTGCTTTATGACTTTGCATTTCTTTTGAAAGTTGATTTGCATGTTGGGTATTATTTATTTCTTCTCTATTGAATCTGTACCACTATTTTTTTCTCTAACGGGTGTTTCGGATTAAATATGGATACTACTTCAACGTGTTAACTTGCTGATTGAATCTTAATTTTTCCCCCAGAGATATCTTAACCTTTGGAGCTTTCATACAAGTTACTCTATTGAATGACAGAAGGCACGCCCCGGCTTTGGCGGGCCTGGGAGTTAGCAGGGAGGTCTGGAGGCCAGCAGCCGGAATGTGCTCAGATGCTGTATTTGCAGAATGAAATCACAGATACGCTTTAGGTTCGGCTTTCGGCCCCTATAAAGCAGTATATACCCTTTGAGCTATACTATAAAATTTCCCAAGCTTCTGCTAAAGAACCTCTTAAAAGGCCCTCAGAGAAGTGGGAGAAAGACTAGAATAAAAGTCAGGAGTCCCAGGTTCAAGTGCCGGCAGGCTCCCAACAAGCCACGGGTCTTCTGGAAGGTGGTCTTTGGACTGTGGCCCTGTTGCCGCCTAGCACTGTAGCTGTCAGGTCGACACTGAGAATGGTCACAGCGCCCGCAGGCCAACTCCGCCCGCGCCACCCCCCGCGGGTTCTGTGGAAGGAAGCTGCTCAGGCAGCGGGCTCTTTCTTTCCTTGGTTAGGTGATCTCTGATGTCATGAGGTGATGGGCAAAAGGCCTAAGACACCACAGAAAGTTACAACAAAAGGTGGGGTGTTGGGGGGGAGTTGGGAGGAACACATACAATCAGGAAATAGGGTCATCACTTCAAATGACATCTCGTAGAAAGTCACTGCATTAGAAACACAAGCCAGGAGCCTCAGAACTGGCGTCAGCAAGGGCAGCCTGTACCTAGGAAAATGTACAGACGGTGCTTAGAGAGGAGGCAGCTCAGTAGGTCAGAGAGGACTTCCTTTTCACCCAGTCAACCCCCTTTCTTGCTGACTTTCTTGAAAGTCTCTACCCCGGAAGCTACCTGCCGTAGCTGCGCCCCTACCAACGGCCTGCTCTCAAAGGCTGCCTGTGTCCATTCTCTCACTCTGACAGAGATGCACTTGAGGAACCACTGTCATGCCCTAGCTTAGAAAAAAAAAGTTGACTGGAAGGGAAAACCTTGGGGAACTTTCTACCGGGAGGAGGGGTAAACGTGTAATAATCCATGCAGTACCACGGCCCATTGTATATACACCTGTTGAGTGTGTAAACGCCCTGTACTCTGCGCTCGATTGTTAAAAGGACAGCACAGTTGGAAGACTTGTATGAGGAAGGAAAATATTTGTTTTGTTTTGGGCATGATCAGACAAAAGATGTCTTTTCCTTTGCTTACAGCTTTATTCAGTTCTCTCCTGACTTGGCCTCCACGTAAGCCAAAAGGCTTAACAAGACACTTTTTTCCTGTTTGTGGGTTAAGGAACCTGACTTTAATAAAACAATGAGACCGCTCCATTTGAAACATCATGGTTTTTAGTAAACTAGTGATTATATATTTTTAAAATTAATTTTTATTGGAGTATACTTGCTTTACAATGTTATATTACAATGTTATTGCTGTAAAGAGAATCAGTTAACACATGTACACATTTCCACTCTATAGATTTTCTTTCCCATTTAGGTCACCACCCATCATTGTAGGGTTCCCTATGCTAAACAGTAGGTTCTCTTAGTTACCAATTTTATATGTTGATTATATTTTCAATAAACCACTTTGTTAAAGAGATTTTAGACAGTTTCAGAAATCAGTGAAGCTTGGTCCTTTAATGGGCACACACATACCTTCAAGACACACTGCAGGGAGCCCCGTGTGGCTGTTCCGCCAACAAGCTCCATCTTGGGGTTTTCTGAACTGTGAAGGACCGCCACCTACCTTCCCAGGCGTGGTGAAGCAGGACTGAGACGTGTACAAAGGCTGGTGTAGTTCCAGGAAATTATGATGATCATTGTGCCAAAGGGGCATTTTATAGGTTATCTTGAAACAAGAGTCATAAGGGAAAACAGATGTAGCCCACTGGTCCTCAAATTTGACGTGAGTCCAAAACAGCGGTTAAAATCCAGATGGCTGGTGATAAAATATTCTGGAATTACTGCTAACAGTGGTCATGGGTGTGCAGCTCAGTGCACAGACTAGAAACAGCTGGGCTGTACACGTTAAAAAGGAGAATTCTATAGTACGTGAGCGACGTCTGCCTCTGCTTCGGCAGGCGCAGGGTGGGCCCCGAGTGTGATTCTGTCAGGCCCTGGGTGTTGCTCGCTGCTCTCGGGACCAGCCTGCAGAACCACTGCTCCAGCCCAGCCGTCCGGCTGAGCGCCTCAAGCAGGGCCCGCGCGGCTGCAGCGCTCTCCCTCTAGGCAGCACCTGCACACTCGGCGTCTTCAGTAGTCTCCACGAGACGGTGCCAGCTCAGGAAAAATATTTTGATAGATAACTTAGTCTCTGTAATAGTTTTCTTTACCAGACACCTCTTATAAATAAGCTAAGTGAGTAACTCAGGAACGTTTTAAAAATATGAACCTTACTCTAAATTACAGTTTACTGTGTTAATGCCTTAGCAGTGATTTCCTAAATCACTGAAAACAAGGTTACACAGACGCAAAATACATTTTTATCCTCGATCATTTTGATCCTTAAGTTTCACAATGTCCTCCTGGACACAGAGTCCCAACTCTACTTACTTGCTGGAAGAAACCTCGCCTGCCCAAACCCGTTTCTTTGGAAAGTGCACCCAGGAGCCCATGTCTGGAAGGTTTGCTGCAAGCATTAAACAAGAGAACATATGAAAAGCTGCTGGCACAATGCTTCTCACAATAGCCAATGAAAGGTCCGCTATTCCCAGTCTATAACCGTTATTCCCAGTTATAACCAGTCCGTTATTCCCTGTAAAACAAGGACCCACCAGAAAGTCCTGAATGGCCTGGAGTGGGTCTCATCCGGCACAAGGGCCCAAGGCACCTAGGGATCCCGTTACTGGGGGTCTGGGTCTCTCACCTCCCAGCCGACCCTCCTGCTGCCAGGGCTTCCGGGCACACTTGCACACGGCTCCTCCCCCTCCGGCGGGCTTGACTTGCACCAACACCAGGTGCAGCAGAGGAACATAAAGTGTCAGACACTGATTCTGTTTACTTTCCATTTATTCACATTTCATGGATTGATACACTTGCTCAACGGGATCATTCAAAAACTAATACACACCAAGATTACATTGTCTGATAATTCAAGTATTTTAGCTTTAGAAAACAGTTTCCTATGTAAAATAGAAAGCAAACAATTGATCCATTTGATATATGCTACCAAGTTTCCCGTCTCTGCTACAACTGGGTCTGCCACACCAGCCACACACACACACACACACACAGGCCTGTGCTCAGAGCACCACACGGGAAGGAAGTTGTGACAGGTCCCTCCCTGTCGCCTACTGGTGCTACAGGACAAAGCAGTTTGTACTCAGAGACTTCACTTCCAGAATAAGGATGACTACCAGGGGTTTGGGAGTGAGTCGCTCAGTTTGTAAAAATGCACTGCGCTTGCATTTGGATTGTTCTGAACTGTTCTGAAACAGAATAACTGACAAATGCTCAGAAACAGGTAATTCGCTGACCTTTAAACCAAAAAAGCCTTCTCTAAACTCTAAGGTAGAATATTAGTTTTTTTCCCTCTACCCCAGAACAGGTAGATATTTTTTGGCATGCAGCATATCAAAAATATGATTTAGAATTCAAACTGTAAAACAATAATCCTTTTAAAAGAAAACCAGTCCATAAACCTGTTCTTTCATGAAAAACACAATCTAAAGTTTAAAAACTGGACACACATTTTCAGCCTGTAATTCTAATAATGAAAACAGCATCATACTCTATTTTTTGCTTAATGGGAATGCTCAAAAGGAAGAGATGAACACACAGCAGTTAAAAAAAAGGCCACTGGGATATTCGGTATTTGTCAAGATACAACACAATCTGATTTAAAGATATGTACACCCTTTAGGACACATTTACGACACTCTCTTCTCAAACCAAAGATAAAAACTTCATCCACATTCAACATTTTAAAGCCTAATTTCTAATAACTTGTTAAAAAATAAATCTAAACCCAAGGGGTAGAATTGAGCTGTTAAACAGTGGGGACAAAAAGGCCAGCCCCCAGCCCTCCAGGGGCCAAGGCGCCCCTCCCCCAGTAACACACATGGACTTAAGATTTTACAGAGAAATCCACATACACTTATTAGGCTCTTTTACACTCAGACATAATTAAAGTGGAGACCGGCGAGTTCCTAAAGGACAAGAGTGATTTTAAGACAATACCACATTTTGATTTATGGTATACATACCACTGTCCCCCCTGTAATTTCCACTCTAACAGTACAGTCTTAGCAAGAATTTGTTGGGAATGTTAGAAAAAAAGAAAGCCACACACACCCAGTAATTTAAAAAGACAAACTTTTTAGGATGGTGGTGGGGAAGAGTGAATCCAATCAGGACTTTCATGCCATTTTTGGTGAACATTCCACATCACATGCAAAGGCAAACAAATAATGCACCAGAGTTCCTAGAGATACAGAAGTCTGCGAGCCTGACCTTCTGGTGGGACAAGGAGCATGTGCGGCTAAGCTAGGACATGCTGATGAGGTTTGTTCCCTAATTTCCTCGTCCCTGTAACAGCCGGATAAACCTAGTGTGAACAGGGAAGGGCCAGTATTAAGTAATCAGCCACTTGTTAACTAAAACTCATCTACAACGAACACTCATGAACTTCTCATTTCTAAAAAGTAAAAGAAACAATTGCCACTTCCTCCCCAGGCCTCATGATACAGCCAAATTCGATCCCATTCCCTAATAGTGCACGTTATCTACCCAAAGTCACACATGGGGCCAAAGTCTCCCACGGAATCAGAGGCGAGAATGCAGTAGTATAAGAATTTCATGATCATTGTTGGCCCAACTACTTTACCTCAAGTATTAAAGAGCAACGTATCATAAAATGGTTTCCCTGCTCCCTTTACATCTAAAAATTGTATTTTTTTTAATAAAAGCAACTGTACTATCTACAGTAATTTTGACTATTTTTTTTAAAGTCAGAAGACATTATGTTCTGAAGAGCAGAATATACAAGTGTGAGCCCTCAGGCACAGACCCTGAGCCTATCTGGTACCAGCATTAAATGACTCGTGAGGAATGAGTGGACATTTAGAACATTAAACCTGACATCTAGTTTGCGTGACCAGAGTCTTCAAAGAACGCTAGTGCTAGTTACCCAAAAGCTATGGAGAAGTGACGTGGCTACCTCGGGTGCAGCCACGGCTCCATTCCACATGGACATACGGAACGTCTTACCGTTAAAAAGTAAATGGAAATTTCAGTATCAAATGCAGAATACACTGGCGTCTAAAAGTTAAAGGCAACGTTTACACACACAACTTCCTCTTCCATCACCTTATTGCGTGTTTCCTGCTGAGTTCACATGGCTCATGTGTAATAAAAGCTCCTATGACTTAAGTTTAGGGTTTAGATCCAGAGTTCATCACGGTACAATTAACTAAGAGCATATTCTTTCCCTTTTGTTGTACGGTTTAACCCTTTAGTCTCTAAGGGTTGTGACCACTGTCTGTGGTCTACAAACTACCAAATTTGTGCTTTTAAACCTCTTTCCTGGCAAGCCCCCCATCCCTTTTGTCTCTAGGGGGATAGAGAAGTAAGAGCACCTCATGAAGGAACCTACAAAACCAAAGAACAAGCTACTCATTTCCTCTTAAAACAAAAAAGCAGCTCTGGAATCCTAGTAAAGCAGCCTGTGGGGTTAAAGGCCAGCGTCCACACGAAAGCAGCTGAGGACTCCTTTGCTGAAGGCAAACATCCCAGCTGTAAAGCGACGTGACAAAGCACGGGGAGCCCCTCGGCCACAGCACGGCGGCAGGTCCACCCCACACCAGCCAGCCAAGCCCACCAGAGGATGCACGCCGTGAAGCCGTGCAGATGCTGGCAGCAGACCCCGAGCCCTGGATCAGAAAAGCCTTTGGGAAATCTACTCGATACCCTGATTTCAGTCCATTAAGAAATCACTTGTGGTTAGTTTAATAAATGAATGTTAAAAATCTTCCAAAATTTTTCTTTCAAATGTATTTTACACATTAGACAGTTCTTAAGAAGGGAGAATGCAGTTTCTTAACACTTAACATCGAAGGTTTTATTGGCCTTTTAATATTAATCTTCCCCACAAAAGTTTTAAGTTATCTCTAAGTCCTAGAACGTCAAAGTAAGAAGAGAAGAAAACTGACTAAGCTCAGGGGCGCCAGGGGAAGCAGCAGCTTGGCAACAACTCCGCAGCGGGCATGCTCAGGCATCCTTCTTCTCCAGCAGAATTTTGTGCAGCTCGTCCGCGTCCTCGCTGGTTTTCACCCGAATCAACATGGTCACGGGGGTGGCGGCGTTCTTCTCATCGACGGGCGGGTTGGGGACGCAGACGATGAGCACATTGTTCTTCCCCATGCGGGTGCAGGGCATGCTGGGCACAATCAGGATGTTGAGCAGTATGTTGCCTGCATCGAACAAAGGGAAATGCATCAAAATATTTCCCATGAAACTACACCTTGAATAGGCTAAACATTAAACAATTATGCAACACAGAGCCACAGGAACGTCACAAAAAGGGCCTGGTTCCCCGACAGACCCCCTGACAGGATGGGGTCCCCGAGAGAGGACCGTGGGGCCTCTGGCAGGACGTGGCCTAGGCCCCACCGAGGAGGCCTTCTCCCCCAAGAGCGGTCAGCTGGGAAACGGCTGTCACAGGGGCCAGCACGCTCACGGGCAAGAGTGAGCACGCTGTGACTGCACCACGGGTCAGCCGAGCCCATGTGAAAGAAAGAGCTTCACGGGAGTCTGTTTCAGGGACACCCCGACCACTTCCCTCCCCTCAGACCCCCGACCCAGGCACTACCCCCTCCTTTCAGAGGACTGTTAATGGTAAAGCTGGAGGGTGGACAACAATGAGTTAATGATTCTTTGCTACATAAAAAGGATCCTTTACAAGGTTAATTCTCCTTGAGAGTTAACTAAACCGTCCAATTTACCTACAGTTTCTTAGTCGTATTTCTCGCACAAAGGAAAATGAAAACACGTTGTCACTTGCTGGCAGCAGCTTTTTAATACATTGAGTTTTTCTTCTGCACTATTACCCCATCATTCAAATAAATCGGTAAGTAATGAGTCAGTATAGGATGAATTTGTCCTGAACAATCTCTTCTATTCCAAAAACCACATCAACATCCTTGAAAACCTTGAAGACTAAAATCAGCAAAGTACAGAGCTTCTATGTACCATGTAATTATGATTATTTTGTGCCACCTGAAGAAAAAGGTACTCACTCACCTAAATTGGTGTCTGCCCGCACTAACAGCTGCGTCTTCTGATTCGCTGTAGGTTTTAAATGCAGAGTGCCCACACCCTTCTCCTTAAATTCATTTTCTTTCTTGTAAAATAGTTTACACCTAAGGAGAAAAATAATGATACGATCACTCAGTGACACGTCACGAAAGCCACACGATTCTCCAACAGCCCCTGCTCATGCTTACGTGGAAGCCAGTTAGTAAATACGGCAGAGGGAGCTTAGAAGAGTCTTTTGTTGACGCAAATCAGGTCTGCACACAAGGCAGGTAAGAGAATCCGCTGAGACAGGCTACAGTCCCTCCTTTTTCTAACCATTACACAGCAGGCCTGACACAATTCTTCACAGTGGTTTCTGAAACCACCCTTTCTCAGGTCAGTCAAAAATCCCCACCAAGCACCTTACAGTTCCCGGATGTACTGGTCCTGAGCTCAAGAGCTGCCCCTGGTGCTTAAAGAACAGGAACATACAGGACAAACGCTCTGCCCCTCAACCTCACCTTTTTCCTATTTCTTATTTTTGAATTTTCTTCAGGACTCTTTCATCTCCGTTGGTCATTATTAAACAAGTCAGAACCACTGCCTGTTCCTTTGATTCACTATGATTAGAAAAAAATCTTGGGTTAGAGTCTCTGGTCCAGTGGTTAGGACTCGCACTTTCACTGCTGAGGCCAGAGTGCAATCCCTGGTCAGGAAATTAAGATCCCACAAGCCTTGAGGAGTGGCAAAACAAAACCCAAAGAAACCTCATTCAAAACAAGCAAAAAATGCCCTAAGTCAGGGTCATTCCCTTACACCATCTGTGTAATTACATTTTAAAACAGGCAAAAGGAATTGGTCTCTTTTTAAAAGTTCTCAAAAATAAATACTTGAAATCGAACAGGATTTGGTGATTTATACTATGAAAACTGCTGACTTACTACGTCTGAAATTTTTGTATTAGAAAAACATATCCAAGGGAAGCTTTAAGGGCACAAATGTTTTTCAGTAAAATCTTTGTTAAAAAGCACTAATTTCATTTCACTGAGAGATAACTAAAAATTTCCCTTCAGCCTTTTTCTGAAAGCAGCAACTCTCATTAAACAAAATCCCCCCAAACGCCAAACCAGCTTGCACCGCTGGGGGAAGACAGAGTAAAGGAAAGCCAAACCTAGAATCACTGACTTAGGTGACTATCTTTGCAGGGAAAGGAGGGGAAGAAAGGAAGGAGAAAAAGGGAGAGAACGATGAGGTAAGAGATGAGGACAAGAAAGGAGTTTCTAAAGCACCTGAAAAGCAGAAAGAGCTAAACTAACATGAAAGAGCAGGCTTCGCCCAGCAGGAAATTTAAAGATCATATTATTTTTAAATAAACAGGCCCAGAATTCTTCCTTGTCCCAATTCTGGGAGCAGGCACAGCCTGACCCCAGGAGGGGTACCTGGTAAACTCTGCAGGGATGATGTTGCCCATGCGCTCCAGCCAGAAGCCTGTTTCCACGTCTCTGAAAATAAATTCATCAAGTGGGTTGCCGTGACTACTACTTACTTTTTGGAGTAAAAAGCATCGTCTTCTTTTACTTCAGTAACTACTACTTTCGGTGGCTCGTCATTCTCTTCTTCATCTCCACCTTTTGTAAAAACACCACCAATACGATTCTGATCAAGAGCCTGAAAATATGATAAAAGAAGTTTGCCCCCCACCCCTCACCTGAACCTAAAAATTACATGTAAGCGGATACAGAAACTGAAAGCACCATCTAACTGTGTGGGGGAGTCAAGGTGAGGAGGTACTTGCTGGGTTTTTGTACAAAGTCTTAGAACAAAAGTGTCCGCGCTTGTATGCAGAGTGCAGGCAAAGTCACACAGAAAAAGCCAACACTGACTTACACTCAGGATGCCCACAAGAAGAAAAACCTCAGGCAGGCTTCTAGCACAAGAAATTTCACCCCCAAATATTCCTGTCATCATTTCTGCATCATGCCAAAGAAGAACCAAGGAGCACAATGGCCAAAGATGGAGAAAACAAGCATTTTACAGGGCATGTTTGTCAGAGAAATGAGTCCCAAGCCAAGTGTAAGTAACTGAAGCTGTGTCTGCATTGCCACACCTCTGGACATGCTGGTACGGTGGGTGTTCTCTCGGTCTGAGCCCAAAGTACTATCCTTGACCCCAGTGCCCCAATCATAGGGGAGAGTAAGTCACTGGTGGACACAAATTATGATCCCCTTAAAGAGAAAGCAACTGCATAAAACTCAGTGATGAGTAACTAAGAAAAAGAATTCCGCTGCTCAAACAATGCAGATCACAAGACTTAAATTTTAAGAAGGTACTCCGAGTTAGGGCATTTTGTTATTCTAACAAGCTCTCCAAGTCCTTCCATGCACATGATAACCACAGGGTGAGGAGTAAGTGCTTTATGGAGGGTGCCCTGCTGAGATGGGAGACTATTCCAATTCAGCATCCTTTCTACAAACAGCAAAGTCCCTGTGACTGGGACACACTCTCTGTTGTCTTATTTAAGACAGACAAAGGGAAGCTCTTTATTCTCTGCTTTGCCCTGGAGGGCTCTTGCCTGAGGATAGCTGAAGGCAGGGCAAAGTAACAGAAGGAAGATTCCCTCCAGGAAGAAAAACATAGTATTTATGGCCCACTGGCAGCTGCAGTTTTCTTTCTCAAAGATCAATATGCTAATACCCGGGGAATGCACTTTTAACTGCTTTTAAGTCTCTATACAGACACTACTTGTTTTATGACCACCACGGGGTGAAGAGGGATAATGACACAACCCGTATTTGGAGATGTTCAAGCTGGATTTAGAAAAGGCAAAGGAACCAGAGATCAAATTGCCAAAATCAGTTGGATCATTGAAAAAGCAAGAGAGTTCCAGAAAAACATCAACTTCTGCTCCATTGACTATGCCAAATCCTTTGACCATGTGGATCACAACAAACTGTGAAACGTTCTTAAAGGGATGGGAATACTAGACCACTTGACCTTACCTCCTGAGAAATCTGCACGCAGGTCAAGAAGCCAGAGTTAGAACTGGACACGGAAGAAAAGACTGGTCCCAAACTGGGAAAGGAGTATGTCAAGGCTGTATATTGTCACCCTGCTTATCTAACTTCTATGCAGAGTACATCATGAGAAATGCTGGGCTGGAGGAAACACAAGCTGGAATCAGGATTGCCGGGAGAAATATTGATAACCTCAGATATGCAGATGACACCATCCTTATGGCAGAAAGTGAAGAAGAACTAAAGAACCTCTTGATGAAAGTGAAAGAGGAGAGTGAAAAAGTTGGCTTAAAGCTCAACATTCAGAAAACGAACATCATGGCATCCGGTCCCATCACTTCATGGGAAATAGATGGGGAAACAGTGGAAAGAGTGACAGATTTTATTTTCTTGGGCTCCAAAATCACTGTAGATGACGACTGCAGTCGTAAGCTATGTGAATTCATAAGCAAATCTCTTAAAACATTTCAGTGAACATCTATGATGAGTTTTCAATAAAATAAATTTTCAAAAAATGTTTAGTTTTTTTTTCTTAATGGAAAGGCATGTGTTTGATGGGTTTTCAAAGTTCCCATGCCAGATGTTTCTATATTATTTTTATATTCGTAATCTTTAAAATAATCCTATAAAATAGGTCTTACTCTATTTTATGAATAAGGAATCAGAGAAGTTAACCAGCTCTGCCCAGGATCACACACATGTCTAGGCGCTGATGGAGTCTGGACGTGAATCCAGACCCATCTCACTCACAAGACAATGCTTTTCCCACTAAGCACAGGCCTCCCATGAACCTAAACAGGCCTCGAGCACTGAGCTGTGTTTACCTTTGCATTCGTTGCTGCCACTTTCTGCTTGGCTCTCCAATGTTTTAGTGGAAAATGGTGAAGAAACTGGTTTACTCTGGGTAGTATCTTTGCCAAATAAACTGGAGTTTCCAGAAGAAAATGAAAATCCAGTCAAGGGGCCCGAATTTAAGGAGCCCATAACAGAACTCTCAATTTTCTTGCCAAAGTTAAACGAGGCACTTGCGGCTCCTAGTGATGGGTCCTTGCTCTTTTCAGACACAGCTTCCACCTTCTTTTCAGACGTATCCTCCGTTTTGTTGACATGAAACAAAAATGGTGACTCTGGTTGTAATTTTGTTGAACCAAATAGAGAAGGAGGCTGTGCTTCAACTGATATTTTGTTGGCTTCACTTTCAGAATTACTGCTGCCACTGTTCCCGTGTTGCTGTTCGATGCTTGCTAAGTATTTCTCATAGTCTTTAAAGATAGGTGTGAGGTCGCAGAGCGGGTTTGTGTTCACGTGCTTCACGATCCAGTCCCGGACGGAGCAGTTTAAAGCTGCCAGCTGTTTGTGATAGGCGTTCCCGTGGCAAGCAGCACCAGAAGAGGAAGGCTGCTGACTGTCACCGTTAGTTTTAGGAGTTGAAATCTTTTTATCGACCAAGGAGGTAGGGCCATTTATAGCAGTAGATCCTATAGGAAATTACATGTTTAAGAATTTATTCAGAAGCTGATTTAATTAAGCCATTCACATTTTCATACCGCTCTGCCTTCACATTTTCTTTTATCGTATCCCATTTTTGTTACAGTTCAAGATGCGTATATATAGTATTCAAAAACTGCTAAGTCACTTCAGTCGGGTCTTGACTCTGTGTGACCCCATAGACGGCAGCCCGCCAGGCTCCCTCGTCCCTGGGATTTTCCAGGCAGGAACACTGGAGTGGGTTGCCACTGCCTTCTCCAATGCATGAAAGTGAAAAGTGAAAGTGAAGACGCTCAGTCGTGTCCGACCCTTAGCGACCCCATGGACTGCAGCCCACCAGGCTCCTCCGTCCATGGGATTTTCCAGGCAAGAGTAATTACAAAAATCAAATCAAACATTTTACATATATGTATGAATGTGTATAGATATATATATATATATATATGTATTTTTCACATGCTTGCATTAAACCTGTCATTTTAAAATAATCTTTTCCTTCAAAAGGATGCCCACTTCACCTAAAACTGTCAAAATAGTACAAAACTTAACCCCCAAGGTTGCAGGAACATCTATTAATGTAGTTAAAATCTTAACAGGAAGTGCTTATTTTAATACACTAAACACTCTGCCTAATTTAAATGAAACAGTATACACTCTTAGAATAATTTGCTAAGTATGATCCAATGAATCAGGATCACTTCCAAGAATCAAAGATTTTAACCCACAAGCCCATTCTCTGTCGCTAATTCCAAGATTCTTGAGTAATTTCCTCAAAACAGGATGAGGCAATCAACATATCCTGAGCAAAATAAACCAAGCCTGGGAATGTAGGTGTGTGGCGCAGAGGAAATCCTTGGTACATTATAATCAATGAGGTGGAGGGATGGGAGGCCTTCACCTAGGGGCCACTAAGAGCTTCTGTTTCTCTTTTGATCCTTAGGTCAATTCTGAGGTCATATTCATTTCATAGTTGAAGAAGATTTGGAAGCTCAAAGGTTAAGGAACTTTACCAAGGTCACACAGAGCTGGTAACTGGCAGAACAGAACAGAACAGAACCCAGACTATTTTGGCCTGTACTCTACTTACTCTGTAATTAGCCAAAAGCTCCCTAATTTTTGTCCCTTTCATCATTACCGTGTTCTTGCTCCTACAGCTGCAGAACCCAGAGAAAAGAAAAAAAAAAAACCTTTGCAAAATCAGTTTTTATAGATTATCCTTACACAGGTTAAGACGGGGGAACAAGAGCCTACTCACCGAAGGTGGCCTTGGTCTCAGTTGCTGCCCTCGTGCTGGAGAAGGGAGGGGCACTCGTTACGCTGTTTCCGTTTGACAGTCCTTCCAGAGGCTTCCCTCCAGCACCATTACCAAATCCAGAAAACCCTCCTCCTCCAGAAGATGCAACCAAACCTTTAAAACCTTTAAAGGCCCCTCCACCATCAGACTGAAAAATAAAGAAAGAGCACACATTAGGTAACTCTTTTTGTTTCCAAGCAAGCAAGCAAAAGGCAGTATTCTCTTGGCTAAATAGTACCCACAACCCTTGTGCAACCAGCATTTAAGGAAACTGCCAGCACAAGCAGAGACAGAACACAGATTTTACTCATAATGGTAGCTTTGCCAGCTGAAACTGCCTTCATGTAACAGGAAGGACAGATGGAATCTAGAGTGAAATAATTTTTTAAGATCTATGTATGATATAAAAGGTTAAAAAGACTAATTCAAATAAATTTATGGACTCACCACCAGCTACAGAACTATAAATACAACACATTCTCAACACAACTAAACTCCAAATGAAAGACTTTTCATACACTATTCAAAGACCAAGTGCCTAAAGAAGTTATAGAAACATCAAGTTAGGTTCACTAGAAGCATTTTACCCACTACTTACAATTTCCTACGAACTTCTGGAGCTTTCAAACTGTGTTCAACGTACAGAACGCTGGTGCTTTGGGGGTGCCTGGCCCGCTTCATGACACCTGAAAGCTGCTCTCGGCACTGCGGTCTGCACTGTCTCTACCTCTTCACTGTCACTCGCAGCAACAGCCGGCCCGCCCCTCCCCGAGCCTATCTTCCCAGGCAGCTTGTCCTCGCCACAAGTTCCCGCTCTCAGGCCTCTTCCCAGCAGCCCCCAAGGGAAACTTACCAGAGCTGCATCTCCCAATTCCTGTTGAGTGACCAACCAGTATACCTAGCAGTCTCCTAGAGAACTCCATGTGGAGGTACCACAGGCCCTGAAATACTTTCCTAAAACAAAATCAGTAACTTCCTCATGAAGTCCCTTCCCCCCTATATCTTTTCCATGAAAGAGCTATCAAATACTACTTGGCTCAAGACCTACATCCAACCAGTCACCAGTCTTAAGAATGACATTAGGCCAGAAAATAACTCAGAAGAAAGAAAAATTGAACAAAGCCACCACAGAAATGCAGCTGAGCCGGTTTATTCCAAGGATGCCACCCAGGCTGTTCAAACAAGCCTCTCTTGACTGACAAGAGACGTCCAGATCACCAAGACAGCACTCACGGGTCTGGGATGTATTTGAGGGATGAAGAGCTGTTAAACATGGAGTGATTGCTGAATACGGAGACATGATTTCAGTTCATGAATTATAACTCATATTTTATCTTTTTGAACACAAGAATGAAACATTTTGCTGGGAAACAGCTATAGCAAACCTAGACAGCATATTAAAAAGCAGAGACATTACTTTGCCAACAAAGGTCCATCTAGTCAAAGGTATGGTTTTTCCAGTAATCATGTACAGATGTGAGAGTTGGACCATAAAGAAAGCTGAAAGCCAAAGAATTGATGCTTCTGAACTGTGGTGTTAGAGAAGACTCTTGACAGTCCCTTGAACTGCAAAGAGATAAAACCAGTCAACTGTAAAGGAAATCAATCCTGAATATTCATTAGAAAGACTGATGCTGAAGTTGAAGCTCCAATACTCTGTCCACCTGATGCGAAGACCCTGATGCTGGGAAAGACTGAAGGCAGGAGGAGAAGGGGATGACACGAGATGATTGGATGGCATCATCGACTTAATGGACATGAGTTTGAGCAAGCTGTGAAAGATGCGGAAGGAGAGGGAAGCCTGGTGTGCTGCAGTCCATGGGGTCACAGAGTCGGACGCCACTGAGCAACCCAACAACAGCACACACTAGAAGGACACCAGAATGGGAAGCGCTTCTGTTATTCTCAAAGGTGTTACCCCACCCACACCTCAGTCCTGGGAGGCAGATAAGACTGAGAATAGCTTACATTTTCCTGTCTGATTCCCAACACCCACTTCCCTTGCTTTCCAATTACTATATTCATTTTTCCACTTCATGCTATAACACAACTTGAATTTGTCCACATCTATCTCTTATTCCCCCAACTGGATAAGCTCCCTTTAACATACAGATGTCATTTATTATCTTTTATATCTTCCATTACTGTGATATTGAATGGTTTGCTTTGGAAATGAACAGAGATCATTCTGTCGTTTTTAAGATTGCATCCAAGTACTGCATTTTGGACTCTCTTGTTGACCATGATGGCTACTCCATTTCTTCTGAGGGATTCCTGCCTGCAGTAGTAGATATAATGGTCATCTGAGTTAAATTCACCCATTCCAGCCCATTTCAGTTCGCTGATTCCTAGAATGATTCAATATCACGGTAATCCAAGTCTATGTCCCAACCAGTAACGCTGAAAAAGCTGAAGTTGAACGGTTCTATGAAGACCTACAAGACCTTTTAGAACTAACACCCAAAACAGATGTCCTTTTCATTATAGGGGACTGGAATGCAAAAGTAGGAAGTCAAGAAACACCTGGAGTAACAGGCAAATTTGGCCTTGGAATACGGAATGAAGCAGGGCAAAGACTAATAGAGTTTTGCCAAGAAAATGCACTGGTCATAACAAACACCCTCTTCCAACAACACAAGAGAAGACTCTATACATGGACATCACCAGATGGTCAACACCAAAATCAGATTGATTATATTCTTTGCAGCCAAAGATGGAGAAGCTCTATACAGTCAGCAAAAACAAGACCGGGAGCTGACTGTGGCTCAGATCATGAACTCCTTATTGCCAAATTCAGACTTAAATTGAAGAAAGTAGGGAAAACCACTAGACCATTCAGGTATGACCTAAATCAAATCCCTTATGATTATACAGTGGAAGTGAAAAATAGATTTAAGGGCCTAGATCTGATAGATAAAGTGCCTGATGAACTATGGAATGAGGTTCGTGACATTGTACAGGAGACAGGGATCAAGACCATCCCCATGGAAAAGACATGCAAAAAAGCAAAATGGCTGTCTGGGGAGGCCTTACAAATAGCTGTGAAAAGAAGAGAAGCGAAAAGCAAAGGAGAAAAGGAAAGATATAAACATCTGAATGCAGAGTTCCAAAGAATAGCAAGGAGAGATAAGAAAGCCTTCTTCAGCGATCAATGCAAAGAAATAGAGGAAAACAACAGAATGGGAAACACTAGGGATCTCTTCAAGACAACTAGAGATACCAAGGGAACATTTCATGCAAAGATGGGCTCGATAAAGGACAGAAATGGTATGGACCTAACAGAAGCAGAAGATATTAAGAAGAGGTGGCAAGAATACACAGAAGAACTGTACAAAAAAGAGCTTCATGACCCAGATAATCACAATGGTGTGATCACTCACCTAGAGCCAGACATCCTGGAATGTGAAGTCAAGTGGGCCTTAGAAAGCATCACTACGAACAAAGCTAGAGGAGGCGATGGAATTCCAGTTGAGCTATTCCAAATCCTGAAAGATGATGCTGTGAAAGTGCTGCACTGAATATGCCAGCAAATTTGGAAAACTCAGCAGTGGCCACAGTTCTGGAAAAGGTCAGTTTTCATTCCAATCCCAAAGAAAGGCAATGCCAAAGAATGCTCAAACTACCGCACAATTGCACTCATCTCACACACATGAGTAAAGTAATGCTCAAAATTCTCTAAGCCAGGCTTCAGCAATATGTGAACCATGAACTTTCTGATGTTCAAGCTGGTTTTAGAAAAGGCAGAGGAACCAAAGATCAAATTGCCAACATCCGCTGTATCATGGAAAAAGCAAGAGAGTTCCAGAAAAACATCTATTTCGGCTTTATTGACTATGCCAAAGCCTTTGACTGTGTGGATCACAATAAACTGTGGAAAATTCTGAAAGAGATGGGAATACCAGACCACCTGATCTGCCTCTTGAGAAATTTGTATGCAGGTCAGGAAGCAACAGTTATAACTGGACATGGAACAACAGACTGGTTCCAAATAGGAAAAGGAGTTCATCAAGGCTGTATATTGTCACCCTGCTTATTTAACTTATATGCAGAGTACATCATGAGAAACGCTGGACTGGAAGAAACACAAGCTGGAATCAAGATTGCTGGGAAAAATATCAATAAGCTCAGATATGCAGATGACACCACCCTTATGGCAGAAAGTGAAGAGGAACTCAAAAGCCTCTTGATGAAAGTGAAAGTGGAGAGTGAAAAAGTTGGCTTAAAGCTCAACATTCAGAAAATGAAGATCATGGCATCTGGTCCCATCACTTCATGGGAAATAGATGGGGAAACAGTGGAAACAGTGTCAGACTTTATTTTTCTGGGCTCCAAAATCACTGTAGATGGTGACTGCAGCCATGAAATTAAAAGACGCTTACTCCTTGGAAGGAAAGTTATGACCAACCTAGATAGCATATTCAAAAGCAGAGACGTTACTTTGCCAACAAAGGTTCGTATAGTCAAGGCTATGGTTTTTCCTGTGGTCACGTATGGATGTGAGAGTTGGACTGTGAAGAAAGCTGAGTGCTTAAGAATTGATGCTTTTGAACCGTGGTGTTGGAGAAGACTTTTGAGAGTCCCTTGGACTGCAAGGAGATCCAACCAGTCCATTCTGAAGGAGATCAGCCCTGAGATTTCTTTGGAAGGAATGATGCTAAAGCTGAAACTCCAGTACTTTGGCCACCTCATGCAAAGAGTTGACTCACTGGAAAAGACTCTGATGCTGGGAGGGATTGGGGGCAGGAGAAGGGGACGACAGAGGATGAGATGGCTGGACGGCATCACTGACTCGATGGACATGAGTCTGAGTGAACTCCGGGAGTTGGTGATGGACAGGGAGGCCTGGAGTGCTGCGATTCGTGGGGTCGCAAAGAGTCGGACACGACTGAACGACTGATCTGATCTGATCTAATATCTCCCATGGCCTTTACCAAGCGTATGCACAAGTGAACTAGGCATTTTAAAAAGCCTTTATTAACAACTCAATCAAAAAATGGACAAAATGTCTAAATAGACACTGCCCCAAAGAAGATATACAGATGATCAACAGGCATGTAAAAAAAATGTTCAACAACACTAATTATCACAGAAACGCAAATCAAAACTACAATGAGGTATCACTTCACACAGGTCAGAATGGCTACCATCAAAAAGTCTACAATTAATAAATGCTGGAGAAGACGTGGAGAAAAACGTTCCTTCAACAGAAAAACACTGCTGGCAGGAATGTAAATGGGCACAGCCACTAAAGGAGAAAAGTGTGAATGTTCCTTAAAAAAACAAAACTAGAACTACCATACAATTTAGTGATCCCACTGCTGGGCATTTATCCAGACAAAACTGTAATTCAAAGATACATGCACCCCAAAATTCACCGCAGCACCATCTACAAGGGTCAACACACGGAAGCAGCCTAAACGTCCACTGATGGATGAACAGATAAAGATGAGGATGGTGCTGTGTGCTCTTTCTCACTGACTCTTTGTGACCCCGTGGACTGTAGCCCATCAGGCTCCCCTGTCCATGGAATTCTCCAGGCAAGAATATTGGAGTGGGTTGCCATTTCCTTCTCCAATGATAAACCATTATATATTTTTAAAAGGCATTCTTGATAGATTACATAAAAGATACTTTTTTTTCAAAAAAGCATTTATTGATCTGATTGCTCCCAGAAGTGGAAGTACTCTACAACTCAGAAATAAAATTAGTGTTTAGAACCAGAAGCTGTAAGGAAATACTCACTTCGAATCCAACATTTCTACGCTTTGCTTTCTTTATGGCTCTGTTCTTCAAGACTTCCTCACTGGCCACCGAAAATGTTCCCACCTGCAGGAGTGTACAAATAAAACAGCAATAAAAAAAGGGCAAAAAGAAGGTAAAATGCTGAACTTTTAAAAAGCTAGACCAAGACAAACTGATATATCTCTGGGTTTTAAGTACCGTTAATACTGGTAACACAAATTATGGAAAGTACATTAAACTAAAGTTTATGTCTCTTATCTGTCTTATGAATTTCATTGCTAGTCAGGTGAATCAGAAATGTTTCAGAAACTACAAATCCAGACTTTGAATCACAATTCAGAGAGAGGGGTGCATACATCAACTTTCTAAGAAAACTAAGATCATCCAAACCTTGGCACAAAACTGTTCATAATCAATTCTTCAAATATATTCAAGGACATTACCCAGATGTCAAAGCTAGCATCTTACTACTATAGTTTTCAAAAATTAAGTTCATAATACACATTATTTTACAGAACAGCTCTGCGCATTTGCCCATGATCCAGAAGACCTCTGAGGGACCTGGGACTCTAAGTGACCTGTTGGAAATTTGCTGAAAATCTTTGGCTTTACTTCACCCCTTCTTCTACCTTAGAGAAATGGCATAAAATACTTGCTGTAAAAAGTTCTCTTCTATACTTATTTCAGATAAACTTTGGAATCTCTGAACCCACAGAAGGGATCATCTGACTACACCTGACTCAAATATAATGTCCTTCCACACATGTTTCATTAGAATCTATCCAAATGGAAGTTCTTTCATTTCTGAAATATTTTAATGTCAAAACAAATCATTATGTGGTAGGCCTGGAACGTGACTGTAGCCTAAAACATGGAAAAAACTTAGTTACCAAAGACGTGTTTAAAAAGTACCAAGTCAGTCAGAATTGTTAAAAACACTTCTTCATAAGCCCATACTTGATTTTGGTTTCCCTAAAAATATTGGTACACATATTTGTAAAGGAAAAATATTAGTACTAGAAAATAGATTAAGAAAGAAAGAAAACAGCAGTCTAAGAATTATCTTGGAAACGCTTTTGCAAACTATTTAAAATATTTATGTATATTTTTTAACTTAACACACTTCTTTTAACTTGAAAGGCTAACTTGGTTCAGGCTTGCTCAGTGAACTGGCCTTGGAGTATCAAACTGCTGATGAGGCATTTCAGAAATACAGCTGTGTTTTATTCTTTTTAAGAGAAAAATTAAAAGGTTTCCTCAGGGAAGACCATTTTTGTTAGGAAAGAAACTAGGCCATCTAAATTCTATTCCTGTTAACCCAGCTGGGGGTGGAGAGTGTCTCAGATCTTCAATATGAAATAAAACAGGACTCCCAGACGCAGTACAGTAAGGGAGGCAACTGCAATCTTCTAAAATCTAAAACTGTGAGTATGGCAAACTAAGACACTGGTGGTAAAACACTTTTCAAATTTACTTTATAACTAGATCATTTACTCAGCCTTCAATCTGAACTAAAACCATGGGCTGAGCGTGCTCAACGAAATGCTATATGAAATTCAGGAGGAAGGTGATTCTACAAAGGAGTAGAGTATTGAAGGAATAGTTGCTAATCGAAAAGCACACCCATCAATTTTTATACTAAGCACAGATCATAAGAAACCATATTATTTCCAGTTCAGTTCCATTCAGTCGCTAAGGCGTGTCTGACTCTTTGCGACCCCATGAACCGCAGCACGCCAGGCCTCCCTGTTCATCACCAACTCTTGGAGTCCACCCAAACCCATGTTCACTGAGTCAGTGATGCCATCCAACCATCTCATCCTCTGTCATCCCCTTCTCCTCCTGCCCCCAATCTTTCCCAGCACTGGGCTCTTTTCCAATGAGTCAGCTCTTCACATCAGGTGGCCAAAGTATTGGAGTTTCAGCTTCAATATCAGGATGCTCTTAAAAAGCCCTTTTATTTTTACCAGAGTCTTCATGAGGAATCACAAAACGAATTTAAACTTGGAAGTAGCAGGAAATCATTCTTAGGGAAAGCACTTTTTACCTCTTCTGCTTCATCTTCTTGATCCCAATTCCTATCTGTCAACTCCTTCTCGGCGATTCTTTTGGCCATTTTTTTGAACCTAAAAGTAAAAAGATTAGAAGCAGTAAGCTTTTGTTGTTGTTAAGTCGCTCAGTTGTGTCCAACTCTTTGCAACCTCTTGGACAATAACCCGCCAGGCTCCTCTGTCCATGGGATTTCCCAGGCAAGAATACAGGAGAGGGTTGCCATTTCCTTCTCTGGTGGATCTCCCCAATCTAGGGATTAAACCCATGTCTCCTGCACTGGCAAGCGGGTTCTTTACCAATGAGCCACCAAGGCAGCCAGTAATAAGTTTGCTTTTCTAAAACATGATTTAACTCTTACAACGAATTTTTAAAATTTACTTTAGCATTAAATGAGATAAAAACATCCCTGATACCAATGGGCACTTCTTTAACGAGAACGGTATAACACTGTTAGGCTCCCGTGTCACAAATACAACAAAAATTACAGAAGGCAGCGAGGTCTTCTAAGGCACAGTGAAAAACAATAAAACACCTCCATTTGAAAAAAAAAAAGCTAATGAAACACTGATTTTTTAAAAATCAGAAATCTATAGAACTGCATAATAATCAACAAATGCTCAATTAACTTAACTCCATGCAAATTACATTTATACATAGTCTGGCTATAGGCAAGACATTTTTAATATTTAAAATTCTCTTAAGGATATTTAGTAAAGTTTGATCTTAGTTAAGAATGTGAACGAGCTATTATTTTCACTACAAGAGTACAGATGGTCCCTGACTTCAAGGGTTCATCTTGCAAGTTTTCAAGTTTACGATGGTGGGAAAGCAACACTCATTAAGTAGAAACCTTCCTGTAGGTTTTGACTTTTTCTCAGGCCAGCAATATGAGGTATGATATTTTCCTGTGATCCTGGGCAGTGGCAACAAGCCACAGCTCCCAGCCAGCTAGCCAAGCCACCACAACCAAGGATACACTTACAACCATTCTGTACCCATATCACTATTCTGGTTTTCATTTTCAGGATAGTATTCAAAAAATTATATGAGATGCTCAACATTACTATAAATCAGTCTTTGTGTCAGTTGACTCTGCCCAACAGTAGGCTGACGTCTGAGCACTTCTAAGGTAGGCTGGGCTATGATCTTCAGTAGGTTTGATGTACTAAATGCATTTTCGACTTACAGTACTTTCAACTTACCATGGGTTTATTGTGACATAATCTCAACATACGCTGAAGAAGATAGTTCAAAATATGATTAACATGATTGTGTTAACATTCTTAGAATTCTTAATTCTTCAAAAACAAGCCATCAGCAGCAGAAACCAACATAACATTGTAAAGCAATTTGCATCCAATTAAAAAATAAATTTAAAACAAAAAAATCCCCCCAAAAGAAAAAGAAGCCATCAGCTCAACTTCTATTCAAGGCATGTTGTTGTTTAGTTGCTAAGTTGTGTCCAATTCCATGTATTCACACCTTAAAATTTCCAGTTTATTTTCTGATCCTAAGATGTATATCTGTTGCTATTAAAACTTGAAACAATCAATGGAGAGCTCCACTGTAAGTGCTGTGCTTGGCTCTTTCCTAACATCAATTAAATGGGCCCAAAAACTCCTTACCTTGCCCAGAGATTTACTGGTTAGCCTGGAACACTAGCAAGGGTTCCTGAAAACCAGCCTAGCCTCCTTCCTAGTCCTTCCCCACTCTTATTTGCCCTCAAGACTACAACCCACCAGAGAAGTTTCTAGAAGCTCATGGTCATTAAGATACAAACTTACACATCACTCACTAGGCACAGAAGATCTGTAAAATAAAATTCAAATGCCAGCATTCCAAAGTCCTCCAAACATAGCAATTTTCAGCTTTTAATAATCTCCTAATAATCTCTGAATTTTTCTTTTACCAAGTGCTTCTGATTACAGAATTAATGGCTTTGAAGTCCCAGATTCTAAAACATAAGTGAGAATTAACATAATTTTGTCATTACTTGCAAATCTTTTTTAATGCCTCCATCCCAAACACTCGGTCAAGTTTTGCTATTAATCTTGTCATCCAGAAAACAAACAAGGTACCCTTCCCCATAAATTCTTAGTAAACTCTAACTGTTCAGAGGCCAGGTCTCTGTGTGGCTTCTTCTGGGCCATTTTCCCATTCAGTAACTAACACCTCCACCAGAGGGCAGAAGAGGGGAGAAACTTAAACAGTCGTTTTTTTGCTAGTAACTTAATAACCTAACTAGTTATTAACAGGCAAAAAGGAGTGGAGCTGAAAGTGCAAAAATTTTATTAAGTGTTAAAATTGTAACACCTAACCCACAGCCACAACTGAAGACAACTGGCAGAGTCAAACAACCTAAGTTAATACAGCCAGTTCACTTCCGATTCCATATTTATCCAATCCCCATTTTTATCAAATCAAAGAATAACCAGAGGGCAGGTACCTTTGTTTCACTCACTCTGGTACCTCAAAACCCGCCCCCCTCCACATGATAGATGGTCTAGAATCAGAGATCTGGGACACTGCAAAATTGAGAAAAATACTACAAAATGTTAGCATCCAGTTTTGCCGTGTTGTTGTTGAAGACTTTGAAGTTTCATTTTTGTGCCTCAATTTCTTTACTTCACAACAGGGAGGTGCTGTGACATTTATATACAAAAAGCTTAGCTTAGAAGAGTGGCTGCAACAGAGGAAGGACTCAATATATCTTATCAAAGAGAAAAGCTCTGTCAGAAACAAAGCCTCTAAAATACTTTCCCTCCCTAACTTAAAGGTTGTGGTGTGGAAAAACAAAATTAACTTGAATTATGAATCGGGCTCTAAACAATACGTTACCAAATCCATATTTTATTTCAAAGCATGGTACTTCAGACAATAACATGCTTTGAAAAAGGGAAAAAGTGCCGGTAAAGTACTTAGAACAAAGCCTGGCACCTAGAGTCTTTAAGTGTGAAGATCTAAGAACGTAAAAAAAAAAAAAAAATGTGGGCTTGTGGTTTAGAAGGCACCAAATCATGAAATGATTACTGGGTATGAAGCATACCTTGGGATAGGAAAATCGCAAACTTTCGGTAATTGGGGAAACTTTATTCGTGCCCGATACAGGGAATTCTGTGCTCTCTCACCGCGGGCTGCCCCCGCCCCGGGGTGACTTCAGTCCACGTCGGTCTCCTCTAAGACGGAAACAGACTGGAACAGACTTGACAGCGTGGCCCCCGGAGGGAAAATGGAACTCGGGGCGGCCCCGGAGACTGAGACGCTCGAGGAAAACGGAATCCTCGAACAGGGCTTCTTAACCGAGGGGAGTCAGGTCATCAGGGGCCTGTGGCCGCAGTACAGGAGGAGGGTAGCGGAAGGAGCGGAGAGAGACGAGTGCCGGGAAGAAGCGCGAGGAAGGACACCGAGCCAGGACGGCCCCTTCCCTCTCCGGCTCCCGCCTCCGCCGGGGCCGCAGGCGCCCCGCGCCCGGGCCCAGCCTTCCCCAGGTCGGACACCGCAGCCGCGACAGGCCGGCCCCGCGCCCGGCCTCACAAACACCCGCCGGGCTGCGTGGCGGCTGACACCGCGCCCCACCCTCCTCCGCTCCCTCAAGCGCCGCGTCCCCAGCCGGCGCCCCGCACCGCGCTCCACCCTCCTCGGGCTCCGCGTTTCAGGCCCGGGTCCGGCACCCGGAGCCCGGCTTCCTCCTCTTAGACCCGGCGCCCGCCCCTTCCGTGCCGCCCGGTCAGCCCGCCCCTCACCTCTCCGGTGGCTGCGGTGGCCCTCGCTGGGTTGTGGGCGCGGCGAAGCCGGGGTGCGCAGCGAGCAGGTGCGAGGTCGCGGCCGCGGCACTCGGGTCTGAAGCGGCGCGCGATCGTTTCTGGTGTGCTGAGAGCCTCGAAGGATTCGGTGATCGGCAACCCCTGAGTCTCAAACAGCATGTCCTTCCGGGCGGGGGTGTGTCTCGTTTCTCTGCGTTGAGCAGTGAGGGGAGGTAAGCAGTCCGTTCAGCAGGAGACGGCTGAGAGAACAGGGCCCCACACACCTCAGGCCGCCATTTTGTAACTGGAATCGAGCCCTCGCGACCAATTCGAAAAAAAAAAGGGAGGAAAGAAACGCCCGCTTCCAGCTACTGCGCAAGCGCGCCGGAGCCGCGGTTGGCAGCACTACCCACGGCGGTGGCTGGGCCTCTCGCAGCGCATGCGCCCAACTGCTTTGGGAAAAAACCGTTGCCGAAGGCGCATTCCCCGTTTTCCGCATGCGCGCGCGCAAGCGCACGTCTCACGCTCCGGCTCCGGCAGGAAGTCGGCACCGGGGGGCGGGGCTTGTGCGCGTCGGCCGCGTGTGGAACGCTGTACGCGTTGTAGGCGGTCGCGCGGGGTTGGCTGCTGGTTGTGGGCGCGGCCGGAGTTCCAGAGGCGCGTGGGACAGCAGAGTCTGTAGGGGAGCGCGGCGGGCGCTCGTGGTGTCCGGGTGGGGTGCTGGAGCTCGGAGAAGGGAGCGATCGTGAGCCCCGGAGGCTTGAATGAACTCGAGTAGAGTCACGTCAGGAGCTCGGTGCCTCAGCCGTGGACTAGAGCTGCCCCGTGGGCCGGCCACGTGCCTGTGACGCGCCGGCCGCGGATGCTTGGAAGGTCTGGGACTCGGGAGCCCAGGTGGGAAGGTCGCGGGCGTTGACGGGAGAAGCGGACCCGTCCTCTGTTCCGTGGCCAGCTTGTATTTCCTTTCCGCGGTGGGTGCCATAGAGGCGAAGTCACTTGCCATTTTGCATCACTAGTCGGTATCAACGAAGATGAAATGAAGTCTCCAACCTCTTTTTTTGAACTGTGGGACGGGTACGAATGTCCAGGGGCAGGATGTGTATTCGTGTGCTTTTGCTTGAGTACTACAGCATAGTATCTCAAGATATGAACAGTACTGAAGTGAAAGTCGCTCAGTCGTGTCCAACTCTTTGCGACCCCATGGACGATAGAGTCCATGGAATTCTCCAGGCCAGAATACTGGAATGGGTAGCCTTACCCTTCTCCAGGGATCTTCCCAAGCCAGGGATCGAACCCAGGTCTCCTGCATTGCTGGCGGATTCTTTACCAGCTGAGCCACAAGGGAAGCCCAAGAATACTGGAGTGGGTAGTCTATCCCTTCTCCAGCGGATCTTCCCGACCCAGGAATCGAAATGGGTCCCCTGCATTGCAGGCGGATTCTTTACCAACAGACTCCATAGACGACAGCGCACCAGGCTCCTCCGTCCCTGGGATTCTCCTGGCAAGAATACTGGAGTGGGTTGCCATTACCTTCTCCAAACAGAGCTATGAGAGAATGAATAAAGCTGTACAAAGCAATTTAAACGCTCCTTGCCTTACAGTTAATAGGTCGCTATGGGAATTAGATCCGTTACTAAGTAGCAAAAATTGCTTCAGAAAAGGAACGTTCTTAGAACAATGGTTCTTAACCTTTTTTTTTTTTTTTCCCCTCCAGGCAGGGTTTATGATTTACTTGTGTGAAATACCGGCTTCCTTGGCAGCTCAGCTGCTAAAGAATATGCCTGCAATGAGGGAGACCACAGTTGGATTCGCGGGTCGGGAAGATCCCCTAGAGAAGGGATAGGCTACCCACTCCACTATTCTTGTCCTTTCCTGGTGACTCAGCTGGTAAAGAATCTGCCTGCAATGCGGGAGACCAGGCTTTTATCCCTGTATTGGGAACATCCCCTGGAGAAGGGAAAGGCTACCCACTCCAGTATTATGGCCTGTAGAATTCCAGGGGAATTACAGAGAGTTGGACACGAAATGTGTGAAATGAAAATATCTCCTGCGTTATTAATAAACAAGAAATGTAAGAAACAAAGTGAATGAGGAAATAGGATTGGTTCCAGATAGCTGAGGTGCATACGAAAGGAGTAAATTCAGTGATACCTGGTCTTTGATGTTCAGACTGCCTGCTCCTTTTGTTGGAAACTTGTGTATAGCCTGACTTTCCCTCCTGCTTCTTTGGAGCAGTTGTCTCAGAGCTACTGAGATGCTGTCTCCTGGGCTGGGAGTCCAAAACATTGCCACAAAATAAAATAACTCTGCTTTCAGGATGTGGCTATATATTTTAGTCCACACTTGAAAGTGCAAAGAAAGTCTGCATACAGTCATGCAGAATCAGAAGAGTGGGGACGTGCTTGGTGGCCAGTGAGGAAGTCTTGAAGAATTGAGCCGTGACGAAAGCGAAGCTGTAGAAATGTTGGGTTTGAATTGAAGTGTTTTCTTACAGTTTCTGGTACTAAACACTAATATGATTTCTGAGTTGTAGAGTATTTCCACCCCTGGGAGCAATCAGATCAATAAATGCTTTTTAAAAAAATTGTCCTTTTATGTAATCTATCAAGAATGCTTTGTAAGTGTGTGTATAGTTCCCTGTGCTCTACAGGAAGTCCTTGGTTGGTTATCTCTTCTGTACAGTAGTGCTGTGTATATGTGAATCACAAACTCCTAATTTGTGTCCCCCGCCCCACATTTCCCCTTCCTAACCCGTAAGTTTGTTTCCTATGTCTGTGAATCTATTTCTGTTTTGTAAGAAGTCCATTGTATCATTTTTTAGATTCCATACATAAGCACTATCATATTCGTCTTTGGCTGGCTGGCCTCAGTATGATAATCTCTAGGTCCACCGTGTTGCTGCACATGGCATCATTTCGTCCCTTTTTATGGCTGAGTAATATTCCGTGGTGTGTGTGAGTGTGTGTGTGTGTGTACACCACATCTTTATCCATGTCTTCCCAGTGGCTCAGCAGTAACGAATCCACCTGCAGTGCTGGAGTTGTAGACTCTATCCCTGGGTCGGAAAGATCGCCTAGAGAAGGAAATGGCAACTCACTCCAGTATACTTGTCTGCAAAAATCCGATAAACAGAGGAGCCTGGCAGGCTACAGTCCATAAGGTTGCAAAGAGTTGGACATTGAGCATGCAAGAATATCATCATGTAGGGAACCAATTTGCATATAATTTCAGGATGTTTATGAACCGTCCCTAAAAGCCTATTCATGGACTGGTGTGTAAAGACTGCTTATCTAGATACAAGGATTACACGTTCAGTTCAGTTGCTCAGTCATGTCCAACCCTGTGACGCCATGGACTGCAGCACACCAGGCCTCCCTGTCCATCACCAGCTACCAAAGTTTACTCAAACTTATGTCCATTGAGTTGATGATGCCATCCAACCATCTCATCCTCTGTCATCCCCTTCTCCACCCGCCTTCAATCTTTCCCAGCATCAGGGTCTTTTCCTGAGTCAGTTCTTCACATCAGGTGGCCAAAGTATTGGAGTTTCAGCTTCAGCCTCAGTCCTTCCCATGAATATTCAGGATTGATTTCCTTTAGGATGAACGGGTTGGCTCTCCTTGCTGTCCAAGGGACTCTCAAGAGTCTTCAACACCACAGTTCAAAAGCATCAGTTCCTTGGTGCTCAGCCTTCTTTATAGTCCAACTCTCACATCCATACATGACTACTGGAAAAATGGTAGCTTTGACTAGACAGACCTTTGTTGGCAAAGAAATGTCTCTGCTTTTTAATATGCTGTCTAGGTTGGTCATAACTTTTCTTGCAAGGAGCAAGCGTCTTAATTTCATGGCTACAGTCACCATCTGCAGTGATTTTGGAGCCCAAAACAACAAAGTCTCACTGTTTCCACTGTTTCCCCATCTATTTGCCATGAAGTGATGTGGTGTTGGAGAAGATTCTTGAGAGTCCCTTGGACTGCAAGGAGATCCAACCAGTCTATTCTGAAGGAGATCAGCCCTGGGATTTCTTTGGAGGGAATGATGCTGAAGCTGAAACTCCAGTACTTTGGCCACTTCATGCGAAGAGTCGACTCATTGGAAAAGACTGATGCTGGGAGGGATTGGGGGCAGGAGGAGAAGGGGACGACAGAGGATGAGATGGCTGGATGGCATCACTGACTCAATGGACGTGAGTCTGAGTGAACTCCAGGAGTTTGTGATGGACAGGGAGGCCTGGCGTGCTGTGATTCATGGAGTTGCAAAGAGTCGGACACGACTGTGCGACTGAACTGAACTGAACTGAACTGAACTAATGACCACATGTCATGATCTTAGTTTTCTGAATGTTGAGTTTTAAGCCAACTTTTTCAGTCTCCTCTTTCACTTTCACCAAGAGTTTCTTCAGTTCTTCACTTTCTGCCATAAGGGTGGTGTCATCTGCATATCTGAGGTTATTGATATTTCTCCTGGCAGTCTTGATTCCAGCTTGTGCTTCATCCAGTCCAGCATTTCTCATGATGTACTCTGCGTGTACGTTAAAGAAGAATGGTAACAATATACAGCCTTGATGTACTCCTTTCCCTATTTGGAACCAGTCTGTTATTCCATGTCCAGTTCTAACTGTTGCTTCCTGACCTGCATACATTTCTCAAGAGGCAGGTCAGGTGGTCTGGTATTCCCATCTCTTGAAAAATTGTCCAAAGTTTGTTGTGATCCACACAGTCAAAGGCTTTGGCATAGTCTGTAAAGCAGAAGTAAATGTTTTTATGGAACTCTTGCTTTTTCAATGATCCAGTGGATTTTGGCAAGTTGATCTCTGCTTCCTCTGCCTTTTCTAAATCCAGCTTGAACATCTGAAATTTCATAGTTCACATACTGTTGAAGCCTGGCTTGGAGAATTTTGAACATTACTTTGCTAGCATGTGCAATTGTGTGGTAGTTTGAACATTCTTTGGCATCACCTTTCTTTGGGATTGGAATGAAAACTGACCTTTTCCAGTCCTGTGGCCACTGCTGAGTTTTCCAAATTTGCTGGCATGTTGAGGGCAGCACTTTCATAGCATCATCTTTTAGGATTTGAAGGAGCTCAGCTGGAATCCCATCACCTCCACTAGCTTTGCTCATAGTGGTGCTTCCTAACACCCACTTGACTTCACACTCCAGGCTATCTGGTTCTACGTGAGTGATGACACCACCATGGTTATCCAGGCCATTAAAATCTTTTTTTGTATAGTTCTGTGTATTCTTGCCACTTCTTCTTAATGTCTTCTGCTTCTGTTAAGTCCATACTATTTCTGTCCTTTATTGTGCCCATCTTTGCGTGAAATGTTCTCTTGGATCTCTTATTTTCTTGAAGAGATCTCTAGTCTTTCCCATTCCATTCAGTTCAGTTGCTCAGTCACGTCTGACTCTTCGCTACCCCATAGACCACAGCACTCCAGGCACTCAAGTCCATGGAGTCAGTGATGCCATCCAACCGTCTCATCCTCTGTCATCCCCTTCTCCTCCCGCCTTCAATCTTTCCCAGCATCAGGGTCTTTTCCAATGAGTCAACTCTTCGCATCAGGTAGCCAAAGTATTGGAGTTTCAGCTTCAACATCAATCCTTCCAATGAACACTCAGGACTGATCTTTAGGATGGACTGGTTGGACCTCCTTGCAGTCCAAGGGACTCTCAAGAGTCTTCTCCAACAGCACAGTTCAAAAGCATCAATTCTTTGGTGCTCAGCTTTCTTTATAGTCCAACTCTCACATCCACACATGACCACTGGAAAAACCATAGCCTTGACTAGAAGTACCTTTGTTGGCAAAGTAATGTCTCTGCTTTTTAATACGCTGTCTAGGTTGGTCATAACTTTCCTTCCAAGGAGCAAGCATCTTTTAATTTCATGGCTGCAGTCACCATCTACAGTGAGTTTGGAGCCCCCCAAAATAAAGTCAGCCACTGTTTCCACTGTTTCCCCATCTATTTGCCATGAAGTGATGGGACCTGATGCCATGATCTTAGTTTTCTGAATGTTGAATTGTAAGGCAACTTTTTCACTCTCTTCTTTACTTTCATCAAGAGGCTCTTAGTTCTTCTTCACTTTCTGCCATAAGGGTGGTGTCATCTGCATATCTGAGGTTATTGGTATTTCTCCCATTCTATTATTTTCCCCTATTTCTTTACATTGTTCATTTAAGAAGGCCTCCTTATCTCTCCTTGCTATTCTCTGGATCTCTGCATTCAGTTGGGTATATATTTCTTTTTCTCCTTTGCCTTTCGCTTCTCTTCTTTTCACAGCTATTTGTAAGGCCTCCTCAGACAACCACTTTGCTTTCTTGTATTTCTTTTTCTTTGGGATGGTTTTGGTCACTGCCTCCTATACAAAGTTACGAACCTTCACCCATAATTCTTCAGACACTCTCTTAGATCTAATCCCTTGAATCTATTCATCACCTCCACTGTATAATCATAAGGATTTGATTTAGGTCTTACCTGATTGGTCTAGTTGTTTTCCCTACTTTCTTCAATTTAAACATGAATTTTGCAATGAAGAGTTCATGATCTGAGCCACAGTCAGCTCCTGGTCTCATTTTTACTGACTGTATAGAGCTTCTCATCTTCAGCTGCAAAGAATATAACCAATCTGAATAACTCTGTATCACGACTTCTCAGATCCCTTTATTAAGGAGTCATATTTGATAATGTGCTGGTGAAGCTCCACGAGTGTGGCGATAGCATGTCATGTGTTAGTTGCTTCAGTTCAGTTTGGTTCAGTCGCTCAATCGTGTCCGACTCTTTGCAACCCCATGAATCGCAGCACGCCAGGCCTCCCTGTCCATCACCACCTCCCGGAGTTCACTCAAACCCACGTCGAGTCAGTGATGCCATCCAGCCATCTCATCCTCTGTCGTCCCCTTCTCCTCCTGCCCCCAATCCTTCCCAGCATCAGGGTCTTTTCCAATGAGTCAACTCTTCGCATGAGGTGGCCAAAGTACTGGAGTTTCAGCTTTAGCATCATTCCTTCTAAAGAAATCCCAGGGCTGATCTCCTTTGTCGTATCCAACTCTTTGCTGCCCCACCAGACTCCTCTGTCCATGGGATTCTCCAGGCAAGAATACTGAAGTGGGTCGCCTTTCCCTTTTCCAGGGGATCTTCCCAACCCAGGTCTCCCGCACTGCAGACATATTCTTTACCATCTGAGCCACCAGGAGCACCCCTGCCCCTCAGAACAGCTCATTCCTATAGGAACCAGGATGACTGCATCCTCCAGGGCCCTCCTCTCTTCACCTGGATGGGGGTGAATTCACAGGTCAAAAGTTTCTTCTCCAAAGCCAGCTTATCTGGCTTTTGTCACCAACAACACTTCTTCCAATGAATTGTTTTCTTAAATTTATTTTTTACATCAACTAGCTTTCTGTAATCAAGGAGACTTTATCCAGTGACTGTATTAGTTTTCTGAGACTGATGTAACAAATTATCACAAGAAGGGAGACTTACAATGAGAAAGATTTATTCTCTTGCAGTTGTGGAGGCCAGAAATCCAGACTGCAGCAAGGTCACACTCCCTCCAAAGCCTCTAGGGGAGGATCCTTCCTGCCTCTCCCAACACCTGGTCGCTCTGGGTGTTCCTCAGCCTGTAACTGCATCACTCCATTCCCTTCCTCCATCTTCTCTTCCCCTCTCTAATAAAGACACTTGTCATGGCATTTAGAGCCCACCCTGAAAGTACAGGAGTATATCTCAAGGTCTTAATTACATCTGTAAAGATCCTTTTTCCAAATAAGATCACATTCACAGGTTTCAGGCATTCAAACATAGACTTACCTTTTGGGGGCCCTGCTCAACCTACTATAACCCTGAAAGAGATATATTAGAGTCAATCTTCACCAAAATCATCCTGGGCAAGTTAATACGAGAAGTTTAGACCTGTAAAGTTGAAGGCCAGATCTTGGACCATAAATTCACCTTCTGCCTTACCGTGAACCATCCCATCACCTCTTTCATTCAAAACATCAGTAGAAGGCATTATTATTATTTCCATTTTACAGATATATAAACTGAAGTTCAAAAAAATTGAGTAAACCTCCAAGGTCACACAGCTAGCAAGTGACAGGCTCTGGTCTTTCTGATTATGAAACTACACTTTCTCCACTCTCACTGCCTTCCTCATTTCCTTTAGAACTATTACAAGATCCTTTCTTAGGAGCTATACAGAATGTAAACAAACATGATACACAATTTCTCCAAATATGTGAAAAGCTTTCACATCCTCTGAATTGTCTCTTTTCTAGCCTCCACATTCCTGATTCCTTCAGCCCTCACTTAGAGGACGTGGCTTGTTTGCTTGCCTTTACAGTCACACCCCCTAAACCTGCTGCATTTTGTCTGTAGGCTTCCTTAAAGAATGATTCCCAGGACTGACTAATTATAACCAATTTTCATTGTGTACAGACGTGCCAGGATCAGGTCCAAGCACCTCAACTCTATTACTTCAGTTAAATCTTCAACAAGCTCATGAGAGAGGTGAGTAGTATTATTGCCCATTTTGTAATTTTCTGAAGTTCATCTATTTTATTTTTAGCTGTGCTGGGTTCTTGTTGCTGTGCAGGCTTTTCTCCGGGTGCGGCTGGCGGGGGCTCCTCTCCATCACAGTGTGCGAACTTCTCATGGCCGTGGCCTCTCTCGTTGCAGAGCCCGGGCTCTAGGCTCGCAGGCTTCAGTGGCAGCCTGCTCACACCCAGAGTCTGGACAGTTAGATAAGGGCCTGAGCTCAGGATGCCCGCCCCAAGTTCCCGCTTTGCTTTTCCTGGGGGGGTGCCTTTTAAAATAACCACTTAGAGTCGAGCCTGCAAAGTCATAAGCAACCTTATACATCCTGGGAAAGATTGAAGGCTGGAGGAGAAGGGGACGACAGAGGATGAGAGGGTTGGATGTCATCACCAACTTGATCGACATGAGTATGAGTAAGCTCCAGGAGTTGGTGAGGGACAGGGAGGCCTGGCATGCTGCAGTCTGTGGGGTCACAGAGAGTCGGACACAGCTGAGAGACTGGACTGACTGACTGATAAATCGTGTTGTCTGCACGCTCTTCACTGTGACCTGGGATGGCCGGGGTGGGGTGGGGGAGTCGGGGAGGAGTCTGGGGGGAGGGGGGCTGCCCTTTACCCCACTTGCTCATCATGCTCCCCAACCCCACTTCCGAGACCTAGAAGTAATAAATCTTGTGACTTGGCTTCTTTTGTGTGAGTGTATTGAAACTGCCCCTTCAGTTAAAACAACCCCGGTTTTCACCTTCCCAGAGTGGGAGCTGGGATGCTGAGGGAGCTCACTGGTGACCCCCACGTGGGTGGCTTGTGTCTCCACATTCAGTTGGTCCTCATCTGCATGTTCTTAATCTAACATGCCAGCTACGGCCCCCCGACCCTGACACAACAGAGGAGTCACGTATCTGACTCAAGGTCACAGAGCCTGTCTCCAGAGCCCTCCATTAACTTCGGCCCTCTGTGCTGCCCCCCGCCTCAGACCTACTCCAACTGTGGCCTCAATTTCTCAGAGTAGGACCACCTCCCTTGTTTTAAATATTATACACAACTAACGCAACCTAAGACCACATGACAGTCACGTCCTGTTTGGGCACTTGGACATTGCTAAGTGCGCATCCATGTCTACTCTCCTCTTCTTTGCTGAAAGGGTTCGTTAAAGTCACAAACCTGGAGAAAAATTCGGCAAGGGAGGTAGGGGAGGCAGGGAAGGGTGGACAGGCAGGAAGAAGGCTAAGAGTAAGAGAGGGCCAGACTCAACAGGAAGCAGGTGAGGGATCGACGCGTGAAGCAGCAAGCGGGTCAACACGGAGCAGCAAGGACGGAGCCACGTGCAGGAGTGTGGGCCAGTTAAGGGCACATCTCGTGCGGGCACACGTGGGCACATCTCACAAATAGTGTTCCGGTTCGGTTAGTCCTATGCGTCCTCAGGGGCAGTCCAGTCACTGTACTCTGTCATCCAGAACGGTACCGGCTCACAGCGGCCCTTGAAAACTGTTAACTACTAACAGGTACAAGCAACCGAGGAGACAAGGGTCGTGTTCCTTAGACATGGAGGGGAATAGAACAAGTCGGATCTCTTCAAAGACATCCGCTCTGGTCTTGTTTCCATTCTTTCTTCTCTGAGACCAGAAACCTTAATCACTTTTTTACGTCTCTGTGTGCTCTGCTCGGGCTTCCCAGGTGGCTCAGTGGTAAAGAATTCACTTGCAGTGTAGGAGCCATGACGTGCCCCCTGGGTTGGCAAGATCCCCTGGAGGAGGAAATGGCAAGCCACTCCAGTGTTCCTGCCTGGGAAATCCCATGGACAGAGGAGCCTGGTGGGCTACAGTCCTTGGGGTCACAAAAGAGTTGGCCGGGACTTAGGAACTGAACAAGTGCTCTGCTCACAGTCTCATCACCACCCCACTTCGTCTCCACTTAACAAGACCCACTCTTGCTTGGAGGGCATTTAGAACCAGTGCTGTGGATATTTTCTTTATCACTTCTGCTGTGGTGTTTCTTGCTCCTCGGAACTTAGAACATTATACTTTGCATCTGTCATAATGGCCCCGTGCAGTCTCTTGATGGGTTTATTATTTAATTTGCTACTTCATATAATTCATAGTAGCATAACAGTTTTTTCTTAACCTACTGCATATTGTTTCTGCTTTTTGAGACTGTAAAGCCTCAAGAAAAAAATAACAGCTCTAGAAAATTTAACCATTAGGTTTTCTTTCGCACTGAAGCCTGAAATATGAAAATACAAGTAAGCGGGCTGCAACCTCCAGGACAAAGTAAGTCGGGCATTGCTCAGTCTGGAGAGAATCCAGTTGAATCCAGTTTGACATTAATTTTTTGTTTTGAAACAACTGTGCTGAGACTGAGAAAGATCTAGTCTAGAACCTATGAAAAAGAACAGGAATTTCTGACCCTTAAGCAATGTTTCAAAGAGCCCACTAGAAATCATAAATCTAACTCACCATAAAATCGCTCCAGCCATAACAGCACAGTTCTTTGCTTTTAGCTGAAATAACAAGAACCCAGTGAGATTATATTAGTTGTGCTGAGGAAGCAGAAACCTCTGCATGTCGGTTACATTTTTGATTAGTAAAGGCAAACTGAATTAACATTTCACAAGTACAATCTTTGATAGCAAACAAAATCTTTTAAAACAAGAATCCTATTAGAAAAAAAATAATTAAAGTTCTTTCATAGTAGTTGAGGAGGAAAAAGCTCCAAAAGACTTAAAAATAGAGGCTATTGTCTTAATAAGGATCCATTTACTGAGACCTTACTGTGTGCTTTACGTCAAAACGTTCTCCTTTAAAGCTCACAGCTCCATGAACGTACTATTACCTTCAGATAACTGACGAAGATGTGTCCTTTGGACTGCAAGATCAAATCAGTCAACCCTAAAGGAGATCGGTCCTGAATATTCATTGGAAGGACTGATGCTGAAGCTGAAACCATACTTTGGCCACCAGATACGAAGAACTGACTCATTGGAAAAGACTCTGGTGCTGGGAAAGATTGAAGGCAGGAGGAGAAGGGGGCAACAGAAGATGAGACGGTTGGATGGCATCACCAACTCGATGGACATGAGTTTGAACAAGCTTCGGAAGTTGGTGATGGACAGGGAAGCCTGCCATGCTGCAGTCCATGGGTTGCAAAGAGCTGGACATGACTGAGCGACTGAACTGAACAGATGAGGAAACTGAGCTCAGAGTTCAACAGCTTGTTCAACTGGTAAACACCACATCTAACAATCAAACTCAGGACAATTAACTCCAAACTTGCCCTTAATCACCATATTTACTGTTTGATTCATCTCTGTTCCCTCACTGGGTTGGAAAACCTTTGCCTGCCCAACAACTACAGGAAGTGGACTTTCCATTAGGTTCAAATTTGGGAAAGAAGGCTCTTGGGCAAAAAACAAGACCCTTGGTGCCTATGTACACGCATCTCCCACCAGACTCCTGGCTTTCAGATCAGGTCTGGGGAAACGTGAATCTTCCAAGAACTCTGAATTCTGGTGGCACAACTGTTTAAGGACCCCACGCTCTGTGGTCTGGTGATCATAACCTCAAATTCTTCATTCTGCTGTGTTTACTACGTATCTTCTCTTGACCACTGAGGTCATTTTATCAGTATTCAACACCAAACTCATGAAGAACTGAAGGGCAGGATGAGAAAGTTGTACATGACACTCTTTTCAGCATTGCATGCTATCTACTTTGGCCACCTGATGAGAAGAACTGAGTCACTGGAAAAGACCCTGATGCTGGGAAAGATTGAGGGCAGGAGGAAAAGGGGACAACAGAGGATGAGATGGTTGGATGCCATCACACACTCAATGGACATGAGTTTGAGTAAGCTCTGGGAGTTGGTGATGGACAGGGAGGCCTGGGATGCTGCTGTCCACGGGATCCCAAAGAGTTGGACACGACTGAGCAACTGAACTGACTGACTGATGCTATCTGCCCATCTGTCTTTTTTTTTTTTTTTCCTATTGTTGAGGTAAAAAGATAGTCCAGGACAGGGCACAGATATTGGTCAATGAATGACCCAAAACAAGGAGGAAGGTGCAAATGCATTTCTGGATTCAAAAAGGTCACTTCAGGCCCAAAGGAGGGGTCCATTTCTATTACTTGGGATCCTCAGCGATACCACTGTCTGACAGCAGCCCCTCTGCCAGGCTGAGGATCGACAACACTTCCTTTCACGATTCCTTACCGTTAGGAGCACAGTGTGTTTGGGCCTGTAGGCTTCCTATTGTTGAATGTTTTCTGGTGAGTCCAGTTCAGTTCAGTTCAGTCGCTCAGTCGTGTCCGACTCTTTGCAACCCCATGAATCGCAGCACGCCAGGCCTCCCTGTCCATCACCACCTCCCGGAGTTCACTCAGACTCACGTCCATTGAGTCAGAGATGCCATCCAGCCATCTCATCCTCTGTCGTCCCCTTCTTCTCCTGCCCCCAATCCCTCCCAGCATCAGAGTCTTTTCCAATGAGTCAACTCTTCGCATGAGGTGGCCAAAGTACTGGAGTTTCAGCTTTAGCATCATTCCTTCCAAAGAAATCCCAGGGTTAATCTCCTTGCAGTCCAAGGGACTCTCAAGAGTCTTCTCCAACACCACAGTTCAAAAGCATCAATTCTTCGGCGCTCAACTTTCTTCACAGTCCAACTCTCACATCCATTCTAATTTCAAGGTTTTCAACCTAAAACAGAGGCCAGAACACAGCCTGAAATCAACAGATATTATCTTGCAATTTTCTAGGCTTGAATTATCTAAGACATTTATGACTTGATCACGGTGGCAAAGCTGACTCATGGCACTTTCAGTTACAGAACTCAAGCAGCAGAAAAGAATGCATGACTACACTGCCATGAACTAATTTTGAATTAGGTAAAGGTAAACCAATGTATCTGGTTACTTATTTACTTAACATAAAGATGAAAGTGATCTAACCTGGCAACCATAAAAATTCTCAGAGGTTAAGCAAATGCAGAGAGACTTTTGAGAGGTAGATTTCAGAAAAAACTAGCTAATGCTTTTGGAAGACTGTTTTATAAAGTGAGGGACAAATGAATATATCCAGATTCAGCGAAGGTAGGGGTTGCATACAGACTGTCTCCAATCTCCTCCGGAATTACAGCCTGTTTAAAGCTGTCATTCTACTAAGCACTAAAATCCACCATGATAATGCGCAAGTCAGCTAAAGCACTGTTGTGCTATTATATGCATAAATCTTTGTTATTTGCATTAGAAAGGCATCAATTACCTCATACTACAATGTGTAATTAAGAAACAAATGTACCAGTTTGCTTAGCCTTGCAAGATAAATACTTGGATTACAGCAAGAATAAAAATTGTGATTTTAACTAGCCACATTTCAATGCTGACTGCAAGAAAACTGAGTACTACCTAAGCTGGGTCTTTTATATGGTAAGGATGAAAATACTACATACAGCAAGTTGGCTAGTAATTATACTTTCACGTGAAGAAAATAACCATTCAATTTCTAAGGCACTAGAAAGTTTGGAATGAATGAGCTTCATGCAGACAGAATCAAACAGGAAAATTCACAAGCTACTAGTCAGAAAGGACCCAGAAATCTCCAGTATGATGTTTCTCTCAATGATGAAAAAGAAGCGTTCAAAAAAAAAGAAAGAAAGAAAAAAAAAAAGAAGGGTTCACTCATTTGGTGACTAGTTGTATGCATATTACGTGCTAAGGATGGTTAGGTAGGACGGCAGGCTGGAGATAGGAAGGCTGAATAGGAAAACATGTGGCTAGAGGTTTAAGTGATAAGGATTTAGAAGAGCCACTATGATGAGCCTGGAAAATCCCAAGGACGGAGCAGCCTGGTAGGCTGCAGTCCACGGGGTCGCTAAGAGTTGGACACGACTGAGCGACTTCACTCTCTTTTCACTTTCCTGCATTGGAGAAGGAAATGGCAACCCACTCCAATGTTCTTGCCTGGGGAATCCCAGGGACGGGGGAGCCTGGTGGGCTGCCGTCTATGGGGTCACACAGAGTCAGACACCACTGAAGTGACTTAGCAGCAGCTATGATGAGCAGGAAAGCCGACCTGAGACAGCTGGAAGAGATGAAGAGCCATTTGTAGGATCTGTGGCATTTCCAGCAGTAGGCGTTCAATGATTGCTGAAATTACAGGTGAAAAGGGATGCTGGGCTGGAAATGAGACCTGGGCTCTGCCCTAGCTCTGCCACTAACCAACTGGATGGCTGTGCCTTGTCATGTAGCATCCTAAAGGGTCTGCATTGTAAGTTCTCTTTTTGTTCATAAAAACACTTAAAGAGCAAGTTTCTGTAGATGAAAACAGAACTGTGTTTGAGTGTCTCCTGTGGAGGTACGGGTCAGCAGTGGCCTGCCACAGGGACAGGGGCTCTGGGTGCAGCAGACCTGGGTATGGCATAAGCCCTCTTGGAGGAGGTCGCCATTAACCCCACCATAGAGCTGCCAGAACTTACACAGGACTGCGGAAACAGACCCTTGGAAGGCACAAATGAAACCTTGTGCGCACCAGGACCCAGGAGAAAGGAGCAGTGACCACGAAAAGACTTGCCTGGGAGGGTCCAGGAGTCTCTGGTGGAGGCGTCGGTCAGCGGCGGCCTGCTGCAGGGCTGGGGGCACTGAGTGTAGCAGTGCCTGCACGGGATCTTTTGAAGGAGGTTGACATTATCTTCACTACCTCCACCATAGTGTGAAGAAGTGAAGTCGCTCAGTCTTGTCCATCTCTCTGTGACCCTATGGACTGTAACCTACAAGGCTCCTCTGTCCATGGAATTTTCCAGGAAAGAGTACTAGAGTGGGTTGCCATTTCCTTCTCCAGGGGATCTTTCCTACCCAGGGATCGACCAGGGTCTCCCGCATTGCAGGCAGATGCTATACCCTCTGAGCCACCAGGAAAGCCACCAGAGTTTGGCTCCAACACCACCCTTATGGCAGAAAGTGAGGAAGAACTAAAAAGCCTCTTGATGAAAGTGAAAGTGGAGAGTGAAAAAGTTGGCTTAAAGCTCAACATTCAGAAAACTAAGATCATGGCATCCGGTCCCATCACTTCATGGGAAATAGATGGGGAAACAGTGGAAACAGTGTCAGACTTTACTTTTTTGGGCTCCAAAATCACTGCAGATGGTGACTGCAGCCATGAAATTAAAAGACGCTTACTCCTTGGAAGGAAAGTTATGACCAACCTAGATAGCATATTCAAAAGCAGAGACATTACTTTGCCAACAAAGGTCCATCTAGTGAAGGCTATGGTTTTTCCTGTGGTCATGTATGGATGTGAGAGTTGGACTGTGAAGAAGGCTGAGCACCAAAAAATTGAGGCTTTTGAACTGTGCTGTTGGAGAAGACACTTGAGAGTCCATTGCACTGCAAGGAGATCCAACCAGTCCATTCTGAAGGAGATCAGCCCTGGGATTTCTTTGGAAGATCAGATCAGATCAGTCACTCAGTTGTGCCCGACTCTTTGCGACCCCATGAAACCCAGCACACCAGGCCTCCCTGTCCATCACCAACTCCCAGAGTTCACTGAGACTCACATCCATCGAGTCAGTGATGCCGTCCAGCCATCTCATCCTCTGTCGTCCCCTTCTCCTGCCCCCAATCCCTCCCAGCATCAGAGTCTTTTCCAGTGAGTCAACTCTTTGCATGAGGTGGCCAAAGTACTGGAGTTTCAGCTTTAGCATCATTCCTTCCAAAGAAATCTCAGGGCTGATCTCCTTCAGAATGGACTGGTTGGATCTCCTTGCAGTCCAAGGGACTCTGAAAAGTCTTCTCCAACACCACGGTTCAAAAGCATCAATTCTTAAGCACTCAGCTTTCTTCACAGTCCAACTCTCACATCCATACGTGACCACAGGAAAAACCATAGCCTTGACTATACGAACCTTTGTTGGCAAAGTAACGTCTCTGCTTTTGAATATGCTATCTAGGTTGGTCATAACTTTCCTTCCAAGGAGTAAGCGTCTTTTAATTTCATGGCTGCAGTCACCATCTGCAGTGATTTTGGAGCCCAGAAAAATAAAGTCTGACACTGTTTCCACTGTTTCCCCATCTATTTCCCATGAAGTGATGGGACCAGATGCCATGATCTTTGTTTTCTGAATGTTGAGCTTTAAGCCAACTTTTTCACTCTCCACTTTCACTTTCATCAAGAGGCTTTTGAGTTCCTCTTACTTTCTGCCATAAGGGTGGTGTCATCTGCATATCTGAGCTTATTGATATTTCTCCCAGCAATCTTGATTCCAGCTTGTGTTTCTTCCAGTCCAGCGTTTCTCATGATGTACTCTGCATATAAGTTAAATAAACAGGATGACAATATACAGCCTTGACATACTCCTTTTCCTATTTGGAACCAGTCTGTTGTTCCATGTCCAGTTTTAACTGTTGCTTCCTGACCTGCATACAAATTTCTCAAGAGGCAGGTCAGGTGGTCTGGTATTACCATCTCTTTCAGAATTTTCCAGTTTATTGTGATCCACACAGTCAAAGGCTTTGGCATAGTCAATAAAGCAGAAGTAGATGCTTTTCTGGAACTCTCTTGCTTTTGATCTCTGGTTCCTCTGCCTTTTCTAAAACCAGCTTGAACATCAGGAAGTTCATGGTTCACATATTGCTGAAGCCTGGCTTGGAGAATTTTGAGCATTACTTTACTAGCGTGTGAGATGAATGCAATTGTGCGGTAGTTTGAGCATTCTTTGGCATTGCCTTTCTTTGGGATTGGAATGAAAACTGACCTTTTCCAGTCCTGTGGCCACTGCTGAGTTTTCCAAATTTGCTGGCATATTGAGTGCAGCACTTTCACAGCATCATCTTTCAGGATTTGGAATAGCTCAACTGGAATTCCATCACCTCCACTAGCTTTGTTCGTAGTGATGCTTTCTAAGGCCCACTTGACTTCACATTCCAGGATGTCTGGCCTTGTCTAACTCAATGAAACTATGAGCCATACATGTAGGGCTACCCAAGACGGACAGGTCATTGTGGAGCGTTCTGACAAAATGTGGTTTGCTGGAGAAGGGAATGGCAAACCACTTCAGTATTCTTGCCTTCAGAACCCCGTGAACAGTATGAAAAGGCAAAAAGATAGGACACTGAAAGATGAACTCCCCAGGTCAGTAGGTGCCCATATGCTACTGGAGATCAGGGGAAAAATTACTCCAGGAAGAATGAAGAGATGAAGCCAAATCAAAAACAGCATCCAGCCGTGGATGTGACTGGTGATGGAAGTAAAGTCCGATGCTGTAAAGAGCAATATTGCATAGGAACCTGGAATGTCAGGTCCATGAATCAAGGCAAATTGGAAGTGGTCAAACAGGAGATGGCAAGAGTGAACATCAACATTCTAGGAATCAGTGAACTAAAATGGACTGGAATGGGTGAATTTAACTCAGATGACCATTATATCCAACTGTGGGCAAGAATCCCTTAGAAGAAACGAAGTAGCTATCAAAGTCAACAAGAGTCCGAAATGCAGTACTTGGTTGCAATCTCAAACACAACAGAATGATCTCTGTTCATTTCCAAGGCAAACCGTTCAATATCACAGTAATCTAAGTCTATGCCTCGACCAGTAACGCTGAAGAAGCTGAAGTTGAACGGTTCTATGAAGACCTACAAGACCTTTTAGAATTAACCCAAAAAAAGATGTCCTTTTCATCATAGGAGACTGGAATGCAAGAGTAGGAAGTCAAGAGATACCTGGAGTAACAGCAAATTTGGCCTTGGAGTACAGAATGAAGTAGGGCAAAGGCTAATAGAGTTTGGCCAAGAGAACACACTGGTCATAACAAACACCCTCTTCCAACAACACAAGAGAAGACTTTATACATGGACATCACCAGAAGGTCAACACCGAAATCACATTGATTATATTCTTTGCAGCCAAAGATGGAGAAGCTTGATACAGTCAGCAAAAACAAGACCGGGAGCTGACTGTGGCTCAGATCGTGAACTCCTTATTGCCAAATTCAGACTTAAATTGAAGAAAGTAGGGAAAACCACTAGACCATTCAGATATGACCTAAATCAAATCCCTTGCCATTATACAGTGGAAGTGACAAATAGATTCTAGGGATTAGATCTGATAGATAAAGTGCCTGATGAACTATGGACGGAGGTTTGTGACATTGTACAGGAGACAGGGATCAAGACCATCCCCAAGAAAATGAAATGCAAAAAAGGCAAAATGGTTGTCTCAGAAGGCCTTATAAATAGCTGTGAAAAGAAGAGAAGCTAACGGCAAAGGAGAAAAGGAAGGATATAAGCATCTGAATGCAGAGTTCCAAAGAATAGCAAGCTGAGATAAGAAAGCCTTCCTCAGTGATCAGTGCAAAGAAATAGAGGAAAACAATAGAATGGGAAAGACTAGAGATCTCTTCAGGAAAATTAGAGATACCAAGGGAACATTTCATGCAAAGATGGGCTCGATAAAGGACAGAAATGGTATGGACCTAACAGAAGCAGAAGATACTAAGAACAGGTGGCAATGCACAGAACTATACAAAAAAGATCTTCACGACCCAGATAATCATGATGGTATGATCACTTACCTAGAGACAGACATCCTGGAATGCAAAGTCAGGTGAGCTTTAGGAAGCATCACTACGAACAAAGCTAATAGAGGCGATGAAATTCCAGTTGAGCTATTTCAAATTCTAAAAGATGGTGCTGTGAAAATGGTACACTCAATATGCCAGCAAATTTGGAAAACTCAGCAGTGGCCACAGGACTGGAAAAGGTCAGTTTTCATTCCAATTCCAAAGAAAGGTAATGCCAAAGAATGTTCAAACTACCACACAATTGCACACGCTAGCAAAGTAATGTTCAAAATTCTCCAAGCCAGTTTTCATTCTAGTCCCAAAGAAAGGCAATGCCAAAAAATGTTCCTTTCTTGCCTCTTCTGGTTTCTGGTGATCCCAGCATTCCAGAGCTGTGACCTTGTCACTCCTGTTTCTGCCTCTGTCCTCACCTGGCCTCCTCTATGTCTGTGCTCCGTGCCTTCTCTCCACTACTGTAAGGACACTCACTTGTGATGGCTTTTAGGACCCATGCAGATAGTCTCTCTGGGTTATATTTATCTTCAAATCCTTAATTTAGTCACATTTGCCAAGACCTCTTTTCTAAATAAGAAAGTGAAAGCGGCTCAGTCGTGTTCGACTCTTTGTGGCCCCATGAACTGTACAGTCCATGGAATTCTCCAGGCCAGAAAGGAATGGGTAGCCTTTCCCTTCTCCAGGAGATCTTCCCAATCCAGGGATCGAAGCCAGGTCTCCCGCATTGCAGGTGGATTCTTTACCAACTGAGCTATCAGGTTTCTAGAAAAAGTAGCACTTAAAAATTCTGGAGGATAAGACTTAGTATCTTTCAGTTCAGTTCAGTTGCTCAGTCATGTCCGACTCTTTGTGACCCCATGGACTGTAGCACGCCTGGCCTCCCTGTCCATCACCAACTCCCGGAGTTTACTCAAACTCATGTCCAGTGAGTTGGTGATGCCATGCAACCACCTCATCCTCTGTCATTCTCTTCTCCTCCTGCCTTCAATTTTTCCTAGCATCAGGGTCTTTTCAAATGAGTCAGTTCTTTGCATCAGAGAAGACAATGGCACCCCATTCCAGTACTTTTGCCTGGAAAATCCCATGGACGGAGGAGCCTAGTAGGCTGCAGTCCATGGGGTCGTTAGAGCTGGACACAACTGAGCAACTTCACTTTCACTTTTCACTTTCATGCATTGGAGAAGGAAATGGCAACCCACTCCATTGTTCTTGCCTGGAGAATTCAAGGGACGGGGAAGCCCGGGCTTCCGTCTATGGGGTTGCACAGAGTCGGACACGACTGAAGTGACTTAGCAGCAGCAGCAGCAGTTCTTTGCATCAGGTGGCCAAAGTATTGGAGTTTCAGCTTCAACATAAGTCCTTCCAATGAACATCCAGGACTGATCTCCTTTAGGATGGACTGGTTGGATCTCCTTGCAGTCCAAGGGACTCTCAAGAGTCTTCTCCAACACCATAGTTCAAAAGCATCAATTCTTAGGTGCTCAGCTTTCTTTACAGTCCACTCTCACATCCATATATGACCACTGGAAAAACTATAGCTTTGATTAGACAGACCTTGGTCCACAAAGTAATGTCTCTGCTTTTTAACATGCTGTCTAGGTTGGTCATAACTTTCCTTCCAAGGAGCAAGCATCTTTTAATTTCATGGCTGCAATCACCATCTGCAGTGATTTTGGAGCCCCGCCAAATGAAGTCTGACACTGTTTCCGCTGTTTCCCCATCTATTTGCCATGAAGTGATGGGACCAGATGCCATGATCTTAATTTTCTGAATGTTGAGTTGTAAGGCAACTTTTTCACTCTCCTCTTTCACTTTCATCAAGAGGCTCTTTAGTTCTTCACCTTCTGCCATAAGGGTGGTATCATCTGCATATCTGAGGTTATTGATATTTCTCCTGGCAATCTTGATTCCAGCTTGTGTTTCATCCAGCCCAGCGTTTCTCATGATGTGCTGTGCATATAAGTTACATGGGATGGTCATTATTCAGCTGGCCCCAGGAGGCAGAATGTATCCCCCATTATGTTTTTGTTTGTTTTTCTTTTATTCTTATATTTTCAAGTGAATCAATATTTAAAGATATAAAAATATACAGAGATCAATGTTCTAATTTTTTAAAATTTAAATACTGAAAACCATAAAATATCTTTCAGTCCATGTTCTCCCATTTCTTGCCTTTCCTGCTTATCCAGATTCTCCTTTATTCTTTCAAGCCTCATCTCGCCATCTCTAGGAAGTCTTCCCTGAGAGCGCTAGCTTTTGCTGGGCCTCTCCAGAATCCCACAGAATTATCTTTTTTATTTTTTTAAATTTTTTGGCCTTGCTGTTCGGCATGTGGGATCTTAGTTCCCTGACCAAGGATTGAACCTGTGGCCCCTGCAGTGGAAGCCCAGAGTCTTAACCACTGGACCGCCAGGGAAGGCCCATGATAGCACATCACGCTCTTTTGGTCATCTTCCTCTGCATGGTCTGGCATTTAAAGTGTGAGTTTGTGCATGTATGAACATGAATGTGCGATCTTCCCATGTACAAATAAAATCCTGGAACGTCGGTTTCCAACTCTGTGGTCTTCTGCTCTCTAGAGGTCTTAAAGGTGTGGTAATGTGTTTAGCACAGTTTCCCACAGTCAGGGGCATAGCTAGAGATGTGAAAATGAATGAGACATTGTCCCTATTTACAGGGCATTCAGAAGAAGGAGAGAGATACAGTCACATAACCACAGAAATGTCAATACACTTACGTAAGTGCTTTGAGAGAGACACACTCAGCATGTCTGTGTACCTAGGAGGATGCCCTTCACAACTGTTGTTTCAAAAGTTTATCAGTCGTCACATATCTGCCCCCAATGTCTTCACAGGAAGATGTCGTATTTTCCTCTTAAGTTGAGATTTTATCAACGTAATATGGTGATTCTAGATGTTGCCTGCTGATCAGAGTTGATATAGTGTCCTTGATTTTTAGAAATGAGGAATTTGTAAGTTGATAAATGTAACTTGGCAGGTGATATCTTTCAAAACCTGGGAGTCCATTGCAGGGGGGATGAAGAAATGGCATAAAAGGAATCACCTTTCTAGTGGGCAGTGTCTTAAACTTACACGTATTGTACATATTGCTGTTCATTACAGGCCAATGGTGCCCCTCGCCCAGCTCCCTGAATTCAGATGTTAAAGTCCTAGCCCCTACTGCTCAGAATGCGGCCACTCTGGAGATAGGGTGTTTGTTGTTGTTCAGTGGCTCAATCGTGTCAACTCTGTGTGACCCCATGGACTGTAGCCCGCCAGGCTCCTCTGTCTCTGGGATTCTCCAGGCAAGAATACTGGAGTGGGCTGCCACTTTCCTCTCCAGGGGATCTTCCCCAACCAGGGATCGAGCCCACGTCTCTCTTGCCTCCTGCATTGGTGGTGGATTCTTTAACAACAGTGCCGCTTGGGACGCTCCCGTCTGCTCAGGCTGCCGTCAGAAAGCAAACCGAGTGACTTAAATGACAGACATCTCTTTGCTCATATTCCAGAGGTTTGGAGTCCCAGATTAAGCTCCAGCGGGGTCAGTTCTCTTTCAGGCTGCTATTATGGATGGCTGCCTTCTCACGAAGTCCTCACATGGCATTTCCTTGGTGTGTGGTGTGCGAGGAGAGCGCAAGAGAAAGGAGGAGAGAGACCGCTCTCTGGTGTCTCTTAAAGCAGTGGGCCCCAATTTTTTTTGGCACCAGGGACCGGTTTTCTGGAAGACAGTTTTTCCATGAACATAGGGGGTGATTCGAGTGCTTTACATTTATTGTGTACTTTATTATTATTACATTGTGATATATAATGAAATAATGACAAACTCACCATAATGCAGAATCAGTGAGAGCCCTGAGCTTGTTTTCCTGCAACTAGATGGTCCCATCTCGGGGTGATGGGGAGACAGTGGCTGCTGCTCCCCAGTGCTAACATCACCTCTTCAACTCCACCTGAAATCAGTAGGCGTTAGATTCTTGTAAGGACCACTCCACCTAGATCTCTTGCACGCTCAGTTCACAGTAGGATTTCGCTCCTATGAGAATCTAATGCTGCCGCTGACCTAACAGGAGGCAGAGCTCAGACAGTAATGTGAACAGTGAGGAGGGGCTGTAAATACAGATAAAGTTTGCTTGTTTCCTCACCTGGGCTCCTAACGGGCCCATGGTCTGGGGGTTGGGAATCCTTGCCTTAAAGGACACTAATCTTATCAGATCAAGGCCCCACCCTTATCTCATTTAACCTTAACTTCTGTATAGGGCTTCCCAGGTGGCTCAGATGGTAAAGTGTCTGCCTGCAATGCAGGAGTTCAGTTCTGTTCAGTCGCTCAGTTGTGTCCGACTCTTTGTGACCCCATGAATCACAGCACACCAGGCCTCCCTGTCCATCACCGACTCCCGGAGTCCACCCAAACCCACGTGCATCAAGTCAGTGATGCCATCCAACCATCTCATCCTCTGTCATCCCCTTTTCCTCCTGCCCTCAATCTTTCCCAGCAACAGGGTCTTTTCCAATGAGTCAGCTCTTCACATCAGGTGGACAAAGTATTGGAGTTTCAGCTTTAGCATCAGTCCTTCGAAAGAACACCCAGGACTGATCTCCTTTAGGATGGACTGGTTGGATCTCCTTGCAGTCCAAGGGACTCTCAAGAGTCTTCTCCAATACCACAGTTCAAAAGCATCAATTCTTTGGCACTCAGCTTTCTTTATAGTCCAACTCTCGCATCCATACATGACCACTGGAAAAACCATAGCCTTAACTAGATGGACCTTTGTTGGCAAAGTAATGTCTTTGCTTTTGAATATGCTATCTAGGTTGGTCATAACTTTCCTTCCAAGGAGTAAGCGTCTTTTAATTTCATGGCTGCAATCACCATCTGCAGTGATTTTGGAGCCCAAAAAAGTAAAGTCTGACACTGTTTCCACTGTTTCCCCATCTATTTATCATGAAGTGATGGGACCAGATGCCATGATCTTCGTTTTCTGAATGTTGGGCTTTAAGCCAACTTTTTCACTCTCTTCTTTCACTTTCATCAAGAGGCTCTTTAGTTCTTCTTCACCTTCTGCCATAAGGGTTGTATCATCTGCATAGCTGAGATTATTGATATTTCTCCCGGCAATCTTGATTCCAGTTTGTGCTTCCTCCAGCCCAGCATTTCTCATGATGTACTCTGCATATAAGTTAAATAAGCAGGGTGACAATATACAGCCTTGATGTATTCCTTTTCCTATTTGGAACCAGTCTATTGTTCCATGTCCAGTTCTAATTGTTGCTTCCTGACCTGCACATAAGTTTCTCAAGAGGCAGGTCAGGTGGTCTGGTATTCCCATCTCTTTCAGAATTTTCCACAGTTTATTGTGATCCACACAGTCAAAGGCTTTGGCATAGTCAATAAAGCAGAAATAGATGTTTTTCTGGAACTCTCTTGCTTTTTCAATGATCCAGTGGATGTTGGCAATTTGATCTCTGGTTCTCTGCAATGTGGGAGACCCAGGTTCAGTCCCTGGGTCGGAAGATCCCCTGGAGAAGGAAATGGCAACCCACTCCAGTACTCTTGCCTGGAAAATTCCATGGGTGAAGAAGACTGGTAGGGTACAGTCCATGGGGTCGCAAAAGGGTCTGACACGACTGAGCAACTTCAGTTTCACTTCTGTATAAGCCCTATCTCCAAGTATAGTCACATTGGGATTTAGGGCTTCAACAGGACATGTGAATTTGGGACTTGGGGGCACAATTCAGTCCACAACATGTGGCCCATCCAGGCTTAAAGTAATTTGAGAACAAAAGGCTCAAAAGATGGTTAGTGAACACAAGTCTCTGTCTAGATATGAACTATAGACAGTTCTATTTTAATAAAAGAGTATATTTTGAATAAAAAGTGGATATAGGCTATTGAACAGCAAATATAAGTGGAATGAGATAATCTGAGGTTGTGTGTCTACATTATGATGTGCAGAATACTTGCTCTGCGCTGTATTAGACAAAGATACCACAATCCTTGGAACCTTTCCCAGAAGAACATGTTGCCTTTCAAATATCTGTAATAGCAATAAGCCACCCAATCTATGATTTCACTTAATTATTTCTATCATTGCTTTGTACTTTAGGTTCTTTTCTTGCCAGCAAAACTTACATTTGGCATAGACTTCCAAATGCAGAATAAATTTTTAATATTTATGATTGGAAAAACTTCATAGGGAAAGAGCGTCTCAGAGCAAGTTCTTAAGACAGACCCTAAAGGTGGACAGGGCTTCCCAGGTGGCGCTAGTGGTAAAGAACCCGCCTGCCCGTGCAGGAGATGTAAGAGATGCGGGTTCAATCCCTGGGTCCGGAAGATCCCCTGGAGGAGGAAATGGCACCCCACTCCGGTATTGTTGCCTGGAGAACCCCACGGACGGAGGAGCCTGGTGGGCTACAGGCCACGGGGTCACAAAGAGTCAGACACGACAGCGATTTGGCACAAAAGTGGGAAAATAGTAGGTGAAGTCCCACGTTACAGAGAATGATGGTGTTCCGATTATCATGTCACTTGAGTTCTTTTTAAATGAAGAATAATCAGAAAGCTTTTTTTTTTTTTTTTTATCCCTCTGTGTGGTGGGCATGTGGCATCTTAGCTCCCTAACTAGGGATCACACCAGCGCCCCCTGCATTGGAAGGCAGAGTCTTAACCACTGGACCACCAGGGAAGTCCCACTTTTGACTTCTGTTACAATAAAAAAGCAACATTGTGAGAGAGGGACCCTGGAGAGATGAGCAGTTAAAGAGACTAAATACGACACATAAAGCCTTGTACTGAGAATCGCAAGAACTTAATAGTGAGACAGACTAGGTTGCAGTCTACACAGATTCTGCACAGATTCTGCGTGGAGATAAAATCCCAACAGCTGTATAGTTTGATGATTATGATTTTCAGATGAAATATATATCTGGGTATGGCTTCCCAGGTGGCTCCATCCCTGGGTCCGGAAGATGCCCTGGAGGAGGAAATGGCAACCCACTCCAGTATTCTTGCCTGGGAAATCCCATGGACAGAGGAGCCTGGTGGGTTGTAGTCCATGATGTCACAAACAGTTGGACACAGCTGTGTGACTGAGCACACACACACGCAAATATCTGGATGAAATATAATGCAAGTATACTGGAGACATGGTGCATATGATTTTCACAAGAGAAAACTGAAGATGGTGTCAGAGGTCGATGTGATAGTTTTTATCTACAACTTTGTCTTAGCCCTCCCATACAGTACCAGGTGATGAAGTCTGTTCAAGGAGAATTCTGGCTGGAGAAAATGAATATGCTCATTGTACATTAAAAATATGAACCCTTATACTGCGCCCTAGAAGCCACTTATAGAACAATGTTGATACCCAGGGGAAAAATCCCGCCTATTTTCTAAGCTGCAAATAAAATATCATAGGTGGACGCACTTCTAGAACGGTGGACTAAGGGTCTCCAAAAATCAACTCTTTTTTAAATTGTAAAGAAATATTTATTTGGCTGCATCACATCTTAGCTGTGGCATGCCGGGTTCTGTAGTTGAGGTGTGTGAGCTTAGTTGCTCCGTGGCATGTGGGATCTTAGTTCACCGACCAGGGATCGAACCCACTGTATTACAAGGTGGACTCTTAACCACTGCACCACCAGGGAAGTCCTCAGAAATCAACTCTTTTATAAAAGCAGCTAGACCAAAGTACATGAAGCAAAAAACAACAGGATTGAAGGCAGGAGAAGACAATTCAACAATAAAGCTTGAAGACTTAGATATCCCCCTTTCAATAGTGGATAAGTAGGCAGATGATCACCAAGAAAATAGATGACATAAACAACACTTTAAACCAACTGAAACTAACAGACATCTGTAGAACACGCCACTCAACCAAAACAGAGGGCACGTTCTACTCAATCGCACGTGGAACATTCCCAGCACATATGTCAGGCCATAAAATAAGCCACACAAAGTTGAAAGGACTGAAATCACGTGAAGTATGTTCTCCAACCACAGTGGAATGAAATAAGAAATCAATAACAGATGGAAATTTGGGGAGTTAAAAAATATGAAATTTAAACATCACACTCATAAATAATGAATAGACCAAGATAATTGCACAGTAATCTGAAAATACTTACGAGATGAATGAAAATTAAGCTGCAATAAACCAGAACTTAAGAAAAACAGCAAATTCAATCTTAGAAAAGAAATCTCTATTACAAAGAAAAAAGATCTTAAAAAGATCTTATGAAAATCACATTTAAAGTTCCTGAAGTTATAACACTCTAATTTTTTTCTTTGGCTGCAGTGGGTCTTAGTTGCAGCCCATGAGATCTTCTGTCTTCTTTGGGGCCAGGAACTCCTAATTGCAATATGTGGGATCTAGTTTCCTGGCCAGGGATCAAACCTGTGCCCCCTGAATTGGGAGCATGGAGTCCTAGACACTGGACCACCAGGGAAGCCTCACCCTTGGGTTTTAAATGAAGTTGGTTTTTGTCTGGTTTGCAGGCTCAGTGGTTCTCTCTTTAGAAGTCTCTGTTGCATTCATTCGGGTGATGAGGCCGTTGCGCACGTTAACCTTGTATTGCTCTCTCTGCTACAGGAATATCCACGTGAGCTTCTCCAACATGGGCAGTTAGCACTGGCTGGGGGAGGCAGCGGCCTAGGGGCAGCTTCCAGCCACCGTGAGGGTCTCACCTGAAGTCTCCTTCTTGCAGCCCCTAGACCGCTGGGGAATGGGGCTCCCTCCTCTTTGGCTTTGCAAGTGGCCTGAGTGTGGCTGCTACCTGGATGTGGCTGCTACCTGGATGTGGAAGACTGACAGCAGCAAAGGCCTGAAAAGCTTGGTGTGGGGACAGTTGTTGCTCACTGAGCTCCTTCTGGAGCTGACTTAGGCATCTTCCACTCCTTGCCCCGAGGGCTTCCGAGGTGGCCTAGTGGTAAGGAATCTGTCTGCCAACGCAGGATATGCAGGAGATGTGAGTTTGATCCCTGGGTTGAGAAGATCCCCTGGAGGAGGAAAGAGCAACCCACTCCAGTATTCTTGCCTGGGAAATCTCGTGGACCAAGGACCCTGGCGAGCTACAGTCCACTGAGTCGCAAAGAGTCAGGCACAACTGAGCGACTGAGCACACACGCTTCTCCTTGTCCCTACCCAAGCCTGTTACACGTATAACTTGAACCAGGGGTGCTCGTTTCCTCAGCAACTGCCTGAGCGCCTGGTACCTAATGTTCGATGAGCACTGGATGTATTTGAACCAGCTCTATGACCTGGGTCAACTCATTATTTTATATCCCTGGGCTTCCTTCCATCATCTTTTCTGCCAAATAGGGACCTTGAACTGGATGCTGTCCTCAAGGTGACTTTAACTCCAAACTGCTCATCTTCAACATGTGAATGTCACATCCTAATAGCTTCATCAACAACTCTTTCCATCCCCCCACCCCAAAGACAGCTGTCAGCACAGCCCAGGGTTTGGGGAGATGAATCTAGTCTTAGAAGGCACAAATCATTTCTCCCATCTTCATGTCTTTCACACCTAAGGCGAGAATGATTGTTAGCATTTAATGATTTGTTGACCTGTAGGAGGTACCCAAGACTACTTTCAGGTTCAAAATTCTCAAGAAGGATTTGCAAATTCAGAAAGCTTTTATACTCATGATCACATTAATTACCATGAAAAGACACAGATCAGAATCAGCAGACATTAAGAGGCCCAGAGGGCAGAGTCCAGGGGAGCCCTGGTGTGGGACTCCCAGCTGCCTTCTCCCGTGGAGTCGTGTGGACAGAGTTCCATTCTCCCAGGAGTGAAGATGGAGAGAAGAGGGTGAATTTGAGGTATATTTAATCTGACTTGAGGATGTGTGCGTGTTAAGTTGCTTTAGTTGTGTCTGACTCTTTGAGACCCTATGGACCAGAGCCCGCCAGGCTCCTCTGTCCATGGGGATTCTCCAGGCGAGAATACTGGAGTGGGTTGCCACGTCTTCCTCCAGGGCATCTTCCCAGCCCAGAGGCTGAACCCGCTTCTCCTGCAGCTCCTACGTTGGCAGGTGGATTCTTTACCACTAGCACCACCTGGGCAGTCCCATAGGAACTGGCAAAACGTGAGCATTGATCAAATTTTAGGGATCACATGATAGGAAAGTCAAGGATGACCCCCAGTTTCCTGCTTATGAGAGAAGGAATGTTGGAGGGGGTCTGAGTCTGGGGAAGGACAGGGAAGGATGGAGACAGTGAGTTGGTTTTGAACATACTGGTACGAGGTGACTGTGATAAGCCCATGTGGGTCTGAAGTTCACAGAAGAGGTTGGAACTGGGAATCACAGGTGTTCAAAGAAGTATCAAAGCCTTGTAAGTGGATGAAATTGCCTGGCGGTAGAATTTAGAGTGGGAAGGCACGTTCTTAAGGAGTTCCATTGTATGAGTCTCTACTAGAGACTGGAGACTGAGGACACTCAGCCAGAAATACAGGAAGAAAACTAGGGGAAGATGTCAGTGTTTCAAGAGAGAGGGGATGGTTAGGGGTGCTGACTGTGCTGAAAGGTTAAGTAAGATGAAGACGGTACTAATACAATGTCCATTGGATCTAGCAAAATCATTGGTCATTGGTGACTCTGCAGTCAGCCGTTTTGGAGAAGGGAAGGTTGAGTAGAAGCCCTTTGACGGTCTGAGAAATGAGGAGCAGACACACGGTGGATCACTTGGCAGAGGTTGGGCTGAGAACAGAAAGTCAGAGATCAGGAAAGAACTGAACCAGGTAATGGGGTGGAGGGGTGGTTTTTAAAATGTTATCTCTAAAAGTATCGGGGCTCCAAGCATGTCCCTTAAAGTACAGACTGGAAGGATCTAAGAAGAGGCTGAAAAAGAGGAGGGAGCGATAATGTTAGACTGCGGTTCTTGAGAAGGTGGGAGGGGCCGAACCCAGGGCGCAAGGGGAGGGAGCAGAGGATGGTCTCGGGCATGGGAGGGCCCGAGTGGTCACAGTCCCCTCTAAGCCCACGGGCGGTGCCCCTTTTCTGTTCAATTCCAGTCCACAAATACTCCCTGATGGCGGACTTGGCCGGTGATGTGAGAGTGAATCTAAGGCTCTCGGGGAGTCAGCGAGGAGAGGGGGAGACAGGTGACCACGATCAGAGGTGGCGTCAGGGAGCAGGGACCAGGTTTGTTAACTGAGATCCAACACTGAGATCTCACAACAGCTCAGGGAGTGAACATCGGTGTGACTCTGTCCTAACAGATGAAGGCTCGGAAGCCCAGAGAAATTAAATGACTCGTCCTCAGTTAAAAGAAACTGTGGGACTGAAATGAAAACCCTCCTCATAACAACAGCACATGCTTGCTCTTGTCCCTAAAGCACGTCGCAGGAGAGCAACTGGCCAAGATGCCGGGCGCCCAGCCATCTCTGGTTTTCCAGGGCAATCCTGGTTTAATGTCATCCTCATCTTTTCTGTGAAGGCAATTCGTTAACTTTCCTTCTGGCATCTCTTCAGATGGCACGTTCGTACTCAGCGATCATAATCCAGCCTGTTAACCCGCTGCTGCTTCTGCAAAACTGGTCTCTCTAAGTATTAATCCTTCTTGTTTTTTTTTTTTTAAATTATAGCTATTTTCTACATCCAAAACTGGGGCACACAGGACTTATTTTAATTTAGGAATCTGTGTGGGAATCTTACAAAAGGCTTACGTGGCGGTGGCGGGGGCGGGGGCGGGCAGGGCTTCTCTGGTGGCTCATTGGTACAGAATCCACCTGCCAGTGCTGGAGACGTGGGTTCGATCCCTGGTCCAGGAAGATCCCACCTGCCGCAGAGCAACACAGCTCCTGAGCCCCTGCTCTAGACACGAATACGGAGCCCACACGCTGTAACCACTGAAGCCTAGAGCCTGTGCTCTGCAACAGGAGAAGCCGCAATGAGAAGCACGCACAAAGCAACGAAGACCCAGCACAACTCAAATGACTAAATAAAAATTTATTAAAAAAAAAAAAAAAAAGCTCACAGAGATGATATGAGACTCTCATCTGCAGCCCAAACCTCCGCCCTGAACTCCAGCTCCATGTACCCGGTTGCTTGCCCGGCATCGCTGGATGTCACCTTTCAAAGCCTGAGCCTTCAAAGTCTGACCTCCTCCTCTGACACCGCGACCTCGTCCGCTGCCCCCCGCGGTCTCCCCATCATTAACCCTCAGCTAATGGTGTCTTCGTTCCTCCAGGTCCTCAGGGGGAGGGGGAGCTCTCCTTCTCAATGTATTTTTTACTTTTTAAAAATTGTATTGAAGGATAGTTGATCTGCAAGGTTATGTTAGTTTCTGCTGTACAGCAAAATGACTCAGACATATATATATTCTTTTCCATTATGGCTTTTCACAGGCTATTAAATGCGGTTCCCTGTGCCATACAGGAGAAGCGGGTTGTTTATCCATCCTACATGTAGGACTTTGCATCTGCTAATCCCAGACTCACTGTTCTGCCCTCCCCCGCATCCCTCCTCCTCTGGCAACACCAGGTCAGTTCTCTATGTCTGTGAGCCTGTTTCTCTTTCACAGATAGGTTCATTCGTGTTCTATTCTAGATTTCATATATATAAGTGATGTCGTATGATATTTGTCTGTCTCTTTTTAAATAGATTTTATTTTATTTTGTGGAGTATTTAGTTTATATATATATATATATATTTTTCTTTTTTTTTTGGTCATGCCATGTGGTATGTGAGATCTTAGTTCCCAGACCAGGGATTGAACCTGTGCCCCCTGCATTGGGAGCATGGAGTCTTAACCACTGGACCACCAGGGGACTCCCAGTACCTGATTTCAACATGACTTAACCCTGGGATGTCAACTGTGATCACTTGTTAAGGTGGTAGCTTCACATTTCCACTGTGAATTTACTGTTTTCCTCTTCCAGCATTCTTCTTTGGGACAGAGTCAAGTTCATCCTCAGGGGGCAGGGCAGGCAATGAAGGGCCACTTCTTTGTGGGGAGAGTATCTAATATGTTGTTTGGAATTCTTCTGAAAGGAAAATTTGTCTCTTCTCCCTTTATGTGTTCAATCATTTATTCACATCAGTGTGCACTTATGTGGATTTTATTCTCTTGTTATAATCCAGTCACTCAGTTGTGTCCAACTCTTTGCAACCCCATAGACTGCAGCACGCCAGGCCTCCCTGTCCTTCACCAACTCCCAGAGTTTGCTCAAACTCATGTCCATTGAGTCGGTGATGCCATCCAACCATCTCATCCTTTGTCATCCCCTTCTCCTCCTGCCTTCAATCTTTCCCAGCATCAAGGTTTTTCTAATGAGTCGGTTATTCAAATCAGGTGGCCTGATTGGAGCTTCAGCTTCAGCATCAGTCCTTCCAATGAATAATAATCCACCACCACACCTTTCTTTTGTTCTACTTGCCCATTTTTTCCCTAGCACTTCCTTTCTTCCTCACACTACAAGACGTTCCAAGCTTATCTTGTATTTTCTCTGCCCAAGCCCTAGAGTCAAACGTATCTCCATATTGTAACATTTTACAAACACCTTAGCATAGTTTTTAAAAATAACTTCTTAATAGTTTTGAACAAATAGGACATCAACCTGAATTTTATTGAATGTTTAAGTATGAAAAAGTGGAGAGTAACACATAGATTGTGTTGATGGGTTTTTAACCTTACAAAAAAAAGAGAGAGAATTATCTGTTTCTATTAATATGTGTTGTTATTACCTTATCTTAAATATAATATTTAAGTAGCAGAAGCTGTTTCCTGCCTGGGTATCTGGAAGTATATTCTGAAGTATACTGTTTTATATATGTCCTTTAGCTCAGGTTTGTTAACTTTGATTTTCAAAAGCACTTGGTGCTTTTAAGACCTTTTGGTCTTTTGTATTCCACAGTTTGACACTGATATTCCAAAGTATGGACTTCTAAGAAAAAATCCAGATTAGAATTCACTGAGAATCCTGAATGTGAAAATTAGTTTCTTTAATTAAATTGGGGAAATTAACTGCCACCTCTTCCCTTTTGTATCATCTCTGGAAACTCTTCCTTGCTTCTCAGCTTCCTCTATTTTCCATCTTTATTTCTGTGTATATTGTATGCTGTGTAATTTCTTTAGGTCTATCATCCAGTTCATTAATTATTTCTCTACCTATGTCTAGCCAGCTGTTTAGCATGCTGATGTTTTTAATTTCAAGTTTTATGCTTTTTATAAGTTTTAATTGTTTCTTTTTCAAATCTGCCTGGTCTTTTCCTGTAGAGTTTCTCATTTTGTATTCAGATGTTCCATTTTCTCTTTAAATATGTTGGATAGATTTACCTTCTGTTGTGTATCTGATGATTTTCAAAATCTGGAGCCTTTGCTGGTCTGCTTTATATTGTATCTGCTCACTCATTCATGGAGACTTACGTCTTTGTGTGTGTGTGTGTGTGTGTGCACGCCGACCAAAAGTTAAGATCCCTGAAACATTGTCATTGGGAATTATTTGAGGACACGCTTGAGGGTGAAGATTTTAGTTTGATCCTGTCAGGCTCCTGGGACCACTTTGGATCAAATTCTCAGTTTCAGGTTTTTCTGGACCCGAGTGCATGCCAGGTCGCTTTAGTCGTAGCCCGCCAGGCTCCTCTGTCCGTGGGATTCTCCAGGCCAGAATACTGGAGTGGGTTGCTGTTTCCTCCTCCAGGGGATCTTCCCAACCCAAGGATCGAACCTACATCTCTTGCATTGGCAGGTGGGTTCTTTACCCCTAGTGCCGCCTGGGAAGGTGGTGTTAACTGCCGTTTCCCCCTGCACCCAGAGTTGAAACGGAGACACACTCATTTCCTCACTGACCCCCTTTCAGGGCAGGCTCGTCCTAGCGCACCCTTGCGGTGGTTTCCAATGCAAAGCCCCACCTGCGTGCCCCTGAGACTCGTCTTCTACAACTGAAGCTCTTGTTCTCCATGGTTGACAGAGGATGGCTCAGGGCTGGTTCTCCTTCCAGCATCCCTGCACCCGCTCTGCTTTTGGCAAGCTTGGTCATGCATTTAAGAGGACACTGTTTACATTTAATCTAGAACGTTAGGATTTTTTGTGGGGGAGCATCAGGATGACTTTTTGCTGAACTAGAAGCCTCTTGCAGAGCTCCTCCATCCTCTTGGCTGCAACGGGGCACATGCTTCTCTTTCCTCATACTTGAGCCTTCTTTTATGACCACGGCCCAAGTGGTAAAGAATCTGCCTGCCAGTGCAGGAGACGCAATGGACACAGGTTTGATCCCTGGGTCAGGAGGCTCCCCTGGAGGAGGGCATGGCAACCCACTCCAGTATTACTGTCTGGAAAATTCTATGGACAGAGTAGCCTGGTGGGCTACAGTCCCTGGGGTCACAAAGAGTCAGACACGATTTAGCGACTGAGCAGGCACATTATGACCACACCTCTCACTCCAACAAACAGCTGTTTGCTTTCATACAATTTCACATTGAGGAAGCAGAGGGGGGAAAAAAGGAATGAGGTTCTGTCTTCTCCTTGGCCAACTTAAAATATAAACACTCCAAGAGTGGGCACTTTCTTAGGAATGCTTTGTATAGTAAGTAGCTGCTCTTTTTTAAAAAAAAATATTTTTACTTATTTACTTAGCTGTGCTGGGAATTCGAAGCATGCAGAATCTAGTTCTCTGATCAGGAATCAGACCTGGGCCTCCTGCATTGGGATCGTGGAGTCTTAGCCACTGGCCACCAGGGAAGTCCCTGAGTAATTGCTCTTAATCATGAACTCTCATGTGTTTCCACAGATTTGTATGATGAACTGGCTAGTTACTACCTTTAGATCGGCTTTAGATGGCTGAGTGCTGAAGAACAGATGCTTTCAAACTGTGGTGTTGGAGAAGACTCTTGAGAGTCCTTTGGACTGCAAGAAGATCAAACCAGTCAATCCTAAAGGAAATCAGTCCTGAATATTCATAGGAAGGACTGATGCTGAAGCTCCAATACTTCGGCCACCTGATGTGAAGAGCTGACTCATTGAAAAAGACCCTGATGCTGAGAAAGACTGAAGGCAGGAGGAGAAGGGGAAGACAGAGGATGAGATGGCTGGATGGCATCATTAATTCAATGGACATAAGTTTCAGCAAACTCTGGGAGACAATGAAGGACAGGGAAGCCTGTTTTGCTGTGGTCCATGGCGACGCAAAGAGTCGGACACGACTTAGCAACTCAACAACAACAAGCTGGGTTTGATGTTCTCAGGATTTGGACTTAAGCCTCCTGCTTTTGGTTTTCAGTCTTATTTTTACAGTAGTCTCAAGACTTCTCCTTCTATACAGCACCGTTGATAAAACATCTTGCTTAAAGATTGTAAAGTAAAAAAATAATAATAATAAAAAAAAGGAAAAACATTGGGTTTGGAGCTGAGCTGGCTATTTAAAGTCATCCCTGACTGACTCTTTGTATATTAAAAGACATGCTTTGGTTGAATGGCATAAGAAATTTTGCTTAAAGTGGGATACTTTTGGCATTGTGCAGCTATATGTAGATTTAACCAGCACAAGGTAACTAGGGGAAGCCTCTGGTATTATCTTAGCGGGCAAAGCAATGACTCTTTGACAATTATATATTTGCATGTGTGAAAGTCGCTCAGTCGTGTCCAACTCTTTGTGATTCCATGGACTATATAGCCCATGGAATTCTCCAGGCCAGAATACTGGAGTGGTAGGTGTTCCCCTCTCCAGGAGATCTTCCCAACCCAGGTCTCCCACACTGCAGGCAGATTTTTTACTGTCTGAGCCACCAGGGAAGCCCCAGTTTATGTATTTAACAGTCATCAAACGTCCATCGCCCAAACAAAGCGACAGGTAAAGACATGTTTCCCGGCCTCAGAGAAGTTGCCTTTGCCGGCTCCCTTTCAGCCCAAATGGGCTGATAAGCACGTCAGGCTCACTGGCCAGGCAGGGAGATGGTTTTGCTAGAGTCTGGTCTAGCAGAAGGCTGACAGAGTGGTTGCCGTGCTTCAATTCCTAGGAGAGCAGCTGCTCATCACTCCTGTGATTTCTGGGAATAGTTACCGCCCCTGGCCCCTTTCAGCAGTAAGGGAATGCTCCCAGAGCGGAAGGCGACCCAGCAGCTTTGGACACTTCTCTGCATCATCGTTTTGGAAAGCACTGCCAGAATTTAGTTTGCTCCTATCGTCCAGAGCAGGGATACGCATCTAAAGTGAGCAAGGGCGTGCTTCCCCCCACGCCTGCCTTCGTTGTGCCGCAGAGACTACGGGGGAGCCCAAGGGGTCCCATGGACAACAGAACCCAGAGTTATTCAGGAAATAAGGACTGGTGATGAAGTAAATGTTTTCCAAAGCTTTGCAAATCTCTCTCACAAACCTACAAAGGACCGCCGGAGAGCTTCAAAATACACGTTTCTTTTTTCAAAAGAAAGTGTAAGATACTAAAAGCTGAGACCAGACTGAGTGGGAGTAATCACAGAGTGAACGACCATTTTTCATCTCTGGAATCCTTTAAAGCTGTATATTGGCCTGGTCGGTGCCAAAGATTCCAAGGAAAAAGTGCCCAGTTGTCAATCGTGTTAAGAATTTCTAAAAACGGAGGCTATGCTTTGAGTTTAAAAAAACGTTGAACAGAATTATGATCTTTGTATTATTTCATAAAATCCGAGCCCTCTTAGCCCTCCTTGCGAGCGTAGCTGTCTTTACGATAATGAGTTCATCAGCGGAGCCGGTAGTCAGGCCGTGCTCAGGCTGTTTGTTACTTTCCGCTAGTCCGAGCGAGGGTCTTTCATCAAGCAGCCCCTTTGTGTGCCTCTGGTCCCGAGTTGTCATCTCTTCCTCCCTCCCCACCCCCGTGTGTCTGCATGGTGAGAGCACCCCGGAGCTGCCTTTTCACGCGCAGTGCTTGCGGTCTTAATTAACGCGCCCATGTCTGTCAGGAGGCACAGTGTCCCGTGGCACGTGGTAACATTGATATGGATTGCAGTCTAATTTCGAGCCGCTAAATGTCAGGAGAGCAGAGGCCATCCCGTTTTTGGACCTGGACTTTGAAGGCAGGTCTCGTTGCTAGGCTCCTCATCCCCTCCACCGGCTCCCATGGAGTCGAAGGGAAACAGCCCGCAGCTGGAAGAAGTCTTCCCACACCAGGGCAGCTTCCTTTCACTTCCCTGGACAAAGGGTGAAAGCAGCTGTTGTCGGCAGCTCCCAAGGCGGCCGTTCTTCCTGGGCAGAAATAAGAGGATGAATCATTTGAACAGGATCTTGAAATATGAGTAAATATCATCAAATACTGAAAGGGGTGTTTTCAGGGGGTTGCACTCCTAGCTACGAAGAGTCGTTAAAAACAGACCAACTTTCCTATCATGAGCAATCATTTAAGAGCCAGATAAATTACCAAAGACACCTGTTTGAAGGCATTGGTGAGTAACCAAGGCAACCAGGATGTGGCCACTTCTGCTTTTGGGGCACTGATGCTCCAAGGCGTGGAGCCCAGAAGCAGAGCAGAAGTGCTGCCCAGGGTTCCTGGCAGTCTCGAGGTGTTGGGGACACACTGAAGTCCATTCCACGAAGCAGTGAGGACACTGATAAAACATTGTGAGTGGAGACACGCTTTACAATCCCAGTTTATCACCTGGTGGTGGTTTGGTCGGTAAGTCGTGTCTGACTCTTGTGCCCGCCAGGCTCCTCTGTCCACGGGATTCTCCAGCAAGTATACTGGAGTGGGTTGCCATTTCCTTCTCCAGGGGATCTTCCCGACTCAGGAATCGAACCCAGGTCTCCTGCCTTGCAGGCAGATTCTGTACCGACTGAACTACGAAGGAAGCCCCAGTTTATCACTTAATTCACAATAAATGAGAAATAAAGCTGTTTTATAAAGTGCTTGCTCAGCATATCCTGCCTTCCCCTCCTTCAACAGATAAACCTGCTCTTCATCAGAAAGTTCTTGGTGAGCATGTAATCATTCTCAGGGGGGTAGAGTTGCATGTTTCTGGTCGGAGGCAGTCAGCCTAACACGAGGGCTGGTCGATTTGTGATGAGCAGCTTAAACCCTGGATCAGGCATCCTGTCCCTGGACAGTGCCAGACAGGCACTGGTTTTTCTTTTAACCGTAAGAGCAGGTACAAAGTCTATTATAGACGTAACATGCAACAAGAGGGAGAAACAGTTTATTTTTAATATTTATTTTTATTTTGCTATTTGGCTGCACTGGTCTTAGCTGTGGCACGTGGGGTCTTCGATCTTCACTGCAGCATGTTTCCTGAGCACAGACTGAAGCCAGGCCCCTTGCACTGGGAGTTCTGAGTCCTAGCCACTGGGCCGCTAGGGACACCCCCATGTAGGCACCGTTGATTTGACTCTTTGGACTTCCCTTTTCTTTCTTTCCTACGATCACCATTCTTTTCGTTTGCACAGAATTCCTTCAATCAGGGTTAAATATGATTAATTTCGTTTCTGCTCACTGGCTTACACTCACCTTCCGGTCCTGGGGTGTGCTGGAGCCAGCTCCTACTGGCTTGGAAGAACTGACTGCGCTTGTCTCTTCCCAACTCTGTAGTCAGTTATGTTGAGTCACTAGCTCGAACTGGCTGTGGTGGAGTATTTCCACCATGGAAGCTGTAAATCCTACACATCAGGACTTCCCAGAGAGTCCGTTGTTAAACACTGACCAGCACACCACTGCCCAGACCTCTGCATCCGAGTCTGGGGGGTATTCCAAAGTCTTGGGTCCCACATTTCTAGAAAGTCTCTGATTACTCCTGCAAATCATTCACATTGTCATTATCCAAGAGTTCAAGTACACCTCTAAACCAGTGAACCAGTGAAGTTGCTCAGTTTTGTCCGACTCTTTGCGATCCCATGGACTATAGCCTATCAGGCTCCTCCATCCATGGAATTTTCCAGGCAAGAGTACTGGAGTGGGTTGCCATTTCCTCCTCCAATTTCTGAAAGCAGCCTCATTCCTCTTATCTCTAGATTCCAAAGGGGAACATTTTACTTTTGCCCCAAATGCTGGAGAAGGAAATGGCAACCCACCCGCAGTATTCTTGCCTGGGAAATTCCACGGGCAGAGGAGCCTGGTGGGCTACAGTCCATAGGGTTGCAAAGAGTTGGACATGACTTAGCAACTAAGCAACGCCAACAACCAGCAGAAGGCCAGAGTGTGCAGAGCCTTGGAGAGCAGCCTAAGATGAGGGACAAGGAAACATGAGCTGGGGCGCTGCTGGACTGCCCAGTGATGGTGACGGAGGCCTGCATGGGTGCACACTCATCGACCACCCAGACCGTCATTTCATTTGAGAACCACCTCATTCCACCACCTGGGGAAACGTTCTCCCAGAATTACCGATGAGTCTCGAGGACTCTCAGACTGCCACTACACTCCAGTCCACTGCGTACTTCTCTTTCCACACCTGTCTACCAATTAGTCAATGTGTTTTGGGGTGCGTCCTTGAATCCCAGGAGATAGATAGTCTTAGAAACAGACCCTCAGGTCTGTTATGCCAAAACTAAGTCACGTCAACCATCCAGAGGACAGAAAGTCCGTGGTCATGGAATGACAACAGTTGATGAGAAGAATTCATGGTTTTACTGTATTTATTTATACACAAGCATCTCAGGTGATTGCTGTTATTAATATACATCCAAAGTCTATCTCTTATAACCTGAGATTTTCCCCTGTTAAGCCCTATAATGACTGTACCCTGAGCAAGTAAGTTTTCGTTTTCTTCGTTTTGCCTCGGAGTGTAGCCTAAAGTACAGTTCTGATTGCCTTGTAAATAGCATCTTCCTCGAGCAATTATCTCAGTGACCACAGATGGTTGTGGTTGATCCAAAACATTTCCCTTGTGAGACAGAGTCCGTCCATGCTTCCCACTAAGTCATGGAGACCAAACCTAAGAGTGAGGTTGAATACTTATTCAATATTTACTCAGGGTGAGTTCACAGCAGCAAAGAGAGCTGAGAAAAATAAACAGCCATCAGCACAGAAGAACCTCATTAAATCGGCTGATGGGAGCTGGTAGCTTTTCACATTTTCTGTAACATGATGGAGTATAACTCAGGATCCTCCTAGAAGGCCTCCAAAAAACAGACTTTAAAAAAATGAAGACGCAGAGCTTAAATATTCACATTTGTTCTAGTTGTTCAGTCGCTCAGTCATGTCCGACTCTTGGCGACCCCATGGACTGCAGCACACCAGGGTTCCCTGTCCACTCTCTCCAAGAGCTTGCTCAAACTCATGCCCATTGAGTCAGTGACATCATCCAACCATCACATCCTCTGTCGTCCCCTTCTCCTCCTTCCTTCAGTCTTCCCCAGCATCAAGGTCTTTTCTGATGAGTCTGCTCTTCACAGTAAATATTCATATACTTTCTTTTAAAATAATATCTACCTGTGCAGTCCTTTAAGCTTTTCCAAAGATTCTTCATCTGTGTTATTTGATTGAAATTCTTACAACAACACTGTGAGGGGATGCAGTGTGCAAACTATGTCATCTCTCTCTCTTCTCACAGCTGCAGAAGGGGACACTGAGGTTCCAAGAATGGTGATGCTGGCCAAAGTGACCCAGGAGTGGAACCACAGTGATTCAGGTTCAAGATTCTTGGCTTGGCAACTATTGTGCTGATCATGAGGCTCATGGCCATTTGTTTTGAAGGTGAGGTACTTCATGATAGGGGGATGTTCGCTTTTGATTAAGATGGTTAAGTGGGCTTCTCTGGTGGCTCAGATGGTAAAGAATTCACATGCAATGCAGAATACTTGGGTTCAATCCCTGGGTCGGAAAGACCCTGTGGAGGAGGAAACGGCAACCCACTCCAGTATTCTTGCCTGGAGAATCCCATGGACAGAGGAACCTGGCGGACTATAGTCCATGGGATCACAAAGAGTCGGAAATGACAGTGACTAACAGTTGCACTTTCAGAAGTAGCAAAAAGAGGTGTGGTTGGAATTGGAGTCCTGACATTGAGGCTAGTGTTGGGGCTGATCACAATGGCTCTGATGGACCCGCCCCTGGAATTCATCCTCTGTCTGGGCCCCGCCCACTCTGGCCACGTGACTCACTTCAACCAATACAGCAGCGCACAAGGGATGCTGCGCCAATTCTGGGGCTAAGCCTTCCTTAAAGGTGTTTTTGCACTTTGGGGAAACCTGAGCTGCCATGTTAAAAGTCCAGCTACCTGGAGAGATGCCATGAAGAGGTCACGTTGAGCGGGAGAAGCCCTTAGGCTACACAGGGAGAGAAGGAGAGACAGACGGACAGAGAGAGAAGAGAGGCAGGGAGCCCCCGCGGAGCCCTCTCCATCACTCCAGTTGTCCCAGCCTTGGGACAGGGGTTGCTGACCCAGAGCCTCCGTTCTGAATGACCTGAAGCTCACGATACACAAATTCCCACTCGACGAGCGTCTTTTCTGCAGAGAGGTAGTCCATTCCGCCGAGCTGTCATGATCTCTGTTGTGATAAAGCGGTGCAGCCACTTTTAAATGTTGAGTTTTCTGTATGTTTGGCTGTGCTGGGTCTTTGTTGCTGCGAGAACGCTTCTCTAGTGGCGGTGGGCGGGCTTCTCGTTGTGGGGGCTTCTCTCGTTGTGGAGCCCAGGTTCTAGGGTGTGTGGGGCTTCAGAAGCTGCAGCTTCCGGGCTCTAGAGCCCAGGCTCAGGAGTGGTGATACACGGGCTTAGTTGCCCCGCGGCATGTGGGATCTTCCTGGACCAGCGATCGAACCCGTGTCTCCCGCCTTGGCAGGTGGATTCTTTACCACCGAGCCGCCAGGGAAGCCCTGTCATGATTTCTCAGGCAGCTCTATCGGTAATCAAGACTCAGTTGTGGACCTGTAGGGAATGACTGTGGCTTCTCTCCTCAAGTTTATATTCTCACTAGGAATATGTAGAAGCGACAGGAAGTTAGACAACAGTCTCAGCTGAACAACGATAGAAGCTAACAACACAAGCTGGGCCTCAGGACAGGACGTGATGGACTCGTCAATGGCAGGTCACAATTCAGAGAACAAGGGAGGGACTTTGGGCTGATCTTGTTTGGGGAAGCTTCACCCAGAAGAGGACAGTTTTTTATAAATTTTTGGTCACACCATTCAGCATGCTGGATCTTAGTTTCCTGACCACGGTTCGAACCTGCACCCCCGGCACGGGTGTGGAATCTGAACCAATGGACCACCAGCGAAGTTCCAAGAGAATGTGACCTTGTGCTGCCCTGTCACCAGGGTGGCAGTGTGCCAGACTCTCAGTGCAGCAACCAGGCCGCTGGTCAGCAGGTTGAGGTCCCGTAAGCTTGACAGCTGGACGGATGTGGTTATGGTGGGAATCAATGTCCAGAGTGATTTATTTCGATTTCCCAGACCAATTGCTTTCTATTTCTTAGCATTACCTGATGAATCTGTGTGCTAATTAGTAGCTGTTACTTCATTCTCAGCAGCTTAACCTGCTGCCAGAAATTCTGACGGAGCTAAAAATGAAAGATTGCCAAGAGACACTAATTACGTCTCAAGGGACAGGCCCAAGATATTTAGATGATCTTTTCCCCTCCTTTATTGCCTTCCCCTGGTGAGTGAGTTTGCTCTAATCACTTTTGAAGGGAGCAAGTTACATCACAACTCCAGCACCTTGGGGTTTGTATGTGTAAGGGCTAAGAGGAGGATTCGATTCTTTAGCAGAGTGGTTGGCAGTCTTTGAAATGAGGTGTGTCCAAGCCATTTGCCCAAAGGATACAATAGGGGAGATGGTGGGGTGAGACATCACTTTGCTAACAATGGCCCATCTAGTCAAAGCAATAGTTTTTCCAGTACTTATGTTTGAATGTGAGAGCTGGACCAGAAAGAAGGCTGGGTACCAAAGAATTGATGCTTTGGAATTGTGGTGTTGGAGAAGACTGTTGAGAGTCCCTTGGACTGCAAGGAGATCAAACCTGTCAATCCTAAAGGAGATCAGTCCTGGGTGTTCTTTCGAAGGACTGATGCTGAAGCTGAAATGCCAATACTTTGGCCTCCTTATGTGAAGAACTGACTCATTGGAAAAGACCCTGATGCTGGGAAAGACTGAAGGCAGGAGGAGAAGGGGACGACAGTGGATGAGATAGTTCAATGGCATCACTGACTTGATGAACATGAATTTGAGCAAACTCCAGGAGACAGTGAAGGACAGGGAAGACTGGTGTGCTGCAATCTACGGGGTGACAGAGTCAGGCGTGACTGAATGACTGAACAACAACAGGATGAGTGCTCACTTTGCAGCTCCTGATTCAGGGCATGGACTCTTTTAATCTGGAATGAAGGGATTAAGGCAGGCAACAGTACGTGAGGTCACAAGAACCGGACATGACTGAGCAACTAAACTACCGCCAAGGTGGTAGAAGCAATTCAGGAACCAGAAAAACCTCGGAGGGCGCTGCCTTTGGCGCCCGGTGAGCCGCTTCTGCACCAGGACCTCACTGTCAGTGTCTGTGAACTTCCCACTGTACATGTGGCCACGTTTAACATTCAAGGTGATAGTTAAGGATTAAAGACCTTGGATGTGTCGCCTTCAAAATAATGCACTGCTGCTACTGCAGCTAAGTCACTTCAGTCGTGTCTGACTCTGTGACCCCATAGATGGCAGCCCATCAGGCTCCGTCATCCCTGGGATTCTCCAGGGAAGAGCACTGGAGTGGGTTGCCATTTCCTTCTCCAATGCATGGAAGTGAAAAGTGAAAGTGAAGTCGCTCAGTCATGTCTGACCCCATGGACTGCAGCCCACCAGGCTCCTCCGTCCCTGGGACTCTCCAGGCGAGAGTACCGGAGTGGGTGCCATTGCCTTCTCCTACATGAGAGTTAAGTTTTATCTGGGGGAAAATGAGGATTGCAGCCCAGGTGGCAGCACCTCAGATAGCTCTAAGAGACTGCTCCAAAGAGCAGGAGGAAAGACAGCATGCATGTGATTTTGGTGAAGGGGGGCACATGCAATCGAGCACGCATTTTTTGCAGAAAGTTTCTGCTAGTGTCACGAAGCTTCTGCGAGGCACTAGAAACAGTATTCACCACGAAGGATTTTAGTGCTTTTCTACATGTGAAGGGATATAAGAACTGGGCTCATAAAATCAGTTCCTGAGAATATCTAACTGTCTGAAGACCTGTCCTGCCAGTTTTTCCCTGAGCCTGAATACCTCGTTTCTGCTATTCCCCCTAAGCTCCTTTCAGAGGGTACTGAAGGTCAGCGGCTGCAGTAGCACGTGACTCATCCTTATAGAGGGAGATGTGTGCTCAGCCGCTCAGTCATGTCCGACTCTGGACCCCACAGACTGCAGCCCGCCAGGCTCCTCTGTCTCCAGGATTTTTCAGGTAAGAATATTGGAATGGGTTGCCATTTCCTTCTCCAGGGAAGCTTGTACTATGTGGTTCCTTCCAAATAAAGCAAAAGTTCAGGGACTGCCCTGGATCTCCAAATACCCAGAGGGACTGTCCATCCTCACCAGCTGGCCTATCTGACAAGTACCGAAGGGCAGGACTTGGACTACATGGTGGAGCCTTCTAGGATCTGAGGGGTTTGCCACTTAAACTATTATTACATGTGAGAAACTGAACACTGAGGTCTAGTGTATGATTAATTGCCCCACAAACCCCATTTGAACACCACTATACTCATGGGGTCGCAAAGAGTCGGACTGGACTGAGCGACTGAACTGAACTGATACTTAAGTAACTGACACTTTGCTGTGGAGAACTTAATACAGCAAAGGCTTATCCTGCCCTCCAGGAACTTCCTGTCAAAGGCATGAGTAAGAACAAAGAGCCTCCAGAACAGCTACTAGAATTGTTGTTCAGTTGCCAAATCCTGTCTGAGTCTCTGAGACCCCATGGCTGTAGCATGCCAGGCTTCCCTGTCTTTCACTATCTCCTGGAACTTGCTCGAACTCATATCCATTGAGTTGGTGGTGCTGTCTAACCATCTCATCCTCTGCCACTCCATTCTCCTCCTGCCCTCAGTCTTTCCCAGAATCAGGGTCTTTTCCAATGAGTCAGCTCTTCGTATCAGATAGCCAAAGTTTTGGAGCTTTGGCTTCAGCATCAGTCCTTCCAATGAGTACACAAGGTTGATTTCCTTTAGGATGGACTGAATTGATCTCCTTGCTGTTCAAGGGACTCTCAAGAGTCTTCTCCAGCACCACAATTCGAAGCATCAAGTCCTTGGTGCTCAGCCTTCTTTATGGTCCAACTCTCACACCAATTCTCACACGACTGCTGGAAAGACCATAGCTTTGACTGTGGTCTTCGTCGGCAAAGTGATGTCTAGGTTTTAAATGCGCTGTCTAGGTGTGTCATGGCCTTCCTTCTAAGAAGCAAGCGTCTTCTAGTTTTATGGCTTCAGTCACCAAGCTGAGTGATTTTGGAGCCCCAGAAGAGAAAACCCGTCACTGCACACTGAATCGGCGGGCGCTAATCCAGCAAGACTGGGGTCCTTACAAGAACAGGAGACGCAAAGGGGCGCACAGAGAGGAGGCCGTGGGAAGGCAGCGTTTCTTCCCGGCTCAGTGAGCTCTCCCCAGCACCTCTGTGGGGCCTGGCATCGAGAAGCCACCACCAAGTACCCCAGGAAATGCCCATACTCACCTGTGGGTAGGGAAGGCCCAGGGACTGAAGTCGGTATATTGGGGACGAGGCATGGTTTAAACTCTGTGTATCAGTACACAGAATATATGGAATATTAGGAGATTAGAGTTGATAGAAGTTTTAGAAAGTGATGCACTTTAGAAGTGTAATTGCCTCATCATATGGATTATGTCTTTAGTCCCAAAGTACTCAATAATTTGTCAAAATGCATAGAATAGGTTAATGAGAGGAATGTGTGTATGTGTGTGTGTGTGATGTTAAGGTACACCATAAAATATGTTGAGGAAATTTTTTCATTTTTGGTCATACCACCCGGCTTGCAGGATATTACTTCTTTGACCGGGGATTGAACCTGGGCCCATGGCAATGGAAGCCCGAGTCCTAACCACTGGGCCACCAGAGAATTCCCACGTTGAGACACTTTTTGAACAGTAGCCTATTTAAAAAGATACACACACACACTCACACACACACATATATATATATAATCAGGGGTTTGATAAATGATAAGATTTCATCAACAACCATCCGACGTTCAGCAACCATTCATTCACGCTTTGCTCTGCGCCCCCACTGCTCTGGGCACTGCGAGTGTGGTGCAGACTGAGACAGAAAGGGCGCCTAACTTCATAAAACTTATGTTCTAGGCAGAGCAGAGAGACAGCCAACAAATAAAGAACGGACAGGCTGTAGTGATAAGTGCTGTGACGGTTATAAGACATGGTCGGCTCTTGGCTACTTCATTCACTGGACAAATATTTATTGAGCTCTGACTGTATACCAGGCACTGCCCTGGGCCTTGGTGACCTGGTGGAGACAGGACAGAACAGGTCCCTGAACTCATGGGGATGTGGCAGATCCACGAGTAGGTATAACAACTGCAGATGACCAGCTGCTACGAAGGAAGGAAGTGGGGTGATTACCTTGGAGCAATAGCAGTAGCTTGGGAGGGGTGGGTGGGAGGGGAGGACAGCTCAGATGCTTCTCAGAGCAAGGGCAGCGGGTGCTATCTTCATTCCCGGACCAGGGATCCAACCCACATCCAGGGGTCTTAACCACTGGACCACCAGGGATGCCCCTGGCTCCTCTACTTTTAACCCTCACTGGCTGGTGGCAGACGAGCAGAACTTCAAGCCTTTATTCTGGTTGGGTGGGTGCTCCCTGGGGCCCCTGCCTCGCCACGGAAGGCTTTGTGAAGACAGTCTCTGAGTGTTCGATGGCTTCCCAGGCTGACCACAGTAGTTCCTGAGCATTGGTTCTGACATACTCAGCCCATGGACGAGGTGCATGCTATTTACTCCACGGCGCCGAGTGGGTCCCAGGGGGCTAATTGCCTTCATTGTGTAAATCCACGCTTAGAGACGGTGGGCGCACACCCATTATGCACTCAGCCGGCTGAAAGGCTTCTCTGTTGCTGTTACAGTCGATGGTGAAAATCACACACACCACTTTGTAAAGTAAGCGATTTTTTTTCACCCGATAGATTATAATAGCTCTCCAGAGTTGTTAGGGCCTAAACAGTCCATTGAGAGCTTGTGGAGCAGGGGCGGGGCGGCAGGGGGGAGTTGGGGACTGACAAGGGGAGTCTCATCTTTTCAGTCCTTCCAGAAAGCCGGCACAAGCGGGACAAACTGGCAGGCTTTTTTTTTTTTTTTTTAATTTTGGCTGTGCTGCGTGGCCAGTGGGATCTTAATTCTCCAACCAGGGATGGAACCTGCGCTCCCTATTGAAAGCCTGGAATCTTAACCACTGGACCGCCAGGAAAGTCCTTTCTGGTTTTTTTTTTGTTACTTTGGTGGCAGGCACTTTTGCCGGCACTCCAGTCTTAACGCCGTCTGTACTTCACGGGCTCGTAACTATCACTGGGTTCTTTTCTGCATGTCCACGCACAGCTCTCTGCTTGGCTGGCACCTGACTCCCGCCTCTTCATGGTAATCACTTTGTAGTGTGTGTCAAGGACAGGAAGGGCCACACCGAGGTCGGACCTGCAGCCAAGTCCCTCTGCTCTGAGGTCCAACTCAAGCCGACCCTCATCCCAAGGCTCCGCTTTCCTCTGAATCCTGAGGACGGTGACGGTGCCGACAGTGGTGACAGGGGCGATGGTTATGACGAGGACGACGACAGCCAGCACCCGCCGGGCCCCCTGTGAGAGCCTAGAGCCGCTGAGCTCGGAATCCTCTACCTGTGCTAGTCAATGTAATGTCAATACAACAGCGCACCAGGCCGCTTAATGTTGTTCCCATTAATTAGACCAGGAAACGGAGGCAGGACGGGCTAAGTGACCGCCCTGGCCACACGGCTACTCAGACACAGAGTGAGGATCTGGAATCCAGGCCACAAGCCTTAGGGAGCCCAGCCCTGAACCCTCCCGCAGGCTGCCTCGCTGAGGTCACGGGTCCTGGTCTTGCCCTTGTTCCCCTGCTGGGATTCTCAGCTAACCGCTCCACTACTGAGCCTCCTTCGCTTCTCAAAGCCGAGTCATCTTAGTCTTTGTAGCCCCGAAGTGTACGCAGTAAGCGCTCAATTATCATCAATCAGCTGGCCAAGACCCTGACGGGCAGATGGTGAAAGGCTTTCATTTCACAGAAGCAGGCCCTCGGCTGGCTCTTTCATCCTAAGGGGGAACACCGTGGCCCTGACCCAGGCCCCGGGGGGTGTCAGAAATCCAGAGATGCTTGGTTGAGGGGAGACAGCGAGGAGGGACACTCCCAGGGGAGGATGGGCAGGAGGGCTTGGTCCTGGGAGGAGCACTCCGGGGGTGGGGAAGAGGCAAGACCCAGTCTCCAAGGTCCAGTGGGGAGCTGCAGGGCTGGCGGGACCCCTGCAGAGTCCAGTCCGGTCTGGATCAGCTGGCTGGGCTGTTAGCCTGACTTGTCCTCAGGTGTCAGCAACCTGGAGGGCAGGAGGAGCCCTGGGAGCAGGAGACCAGGTAAGATGGCTCGAGGAGGCGGCCTGGCGACCCACCCGGCTTTTGAAAGGAGTAGGCCCCACCTGGTAGGATACAGGGGTGCTTCAGAGCTCCTGTCTTCGGGCAGAGCACAGGCCACTGCCCTGACTCCCACACGGATGTCAGGAGGCGGAGAGGGGCCCTGGCCCCTGCCCTCTGATTGGCTGTGGGGGGCAGGTCAGCCACAGTGCCTGGCACAACGAAGTGGGCGCTTGGGGCTTGCTGAATGAATGCAGGAATGAATGGGCCAGAGCCACGCCCTTCTGCACGAAGCAGTTCCACGCTGTCATCCTGAACGTGGGGGCAGGAAAGGAAGGACTCTGTCCCCATGACTCAGCCGGTGGCCTGCAGCAGACCAGGGGGTCCACAGGGGTCTTTCTCAAAGGGTGACCTATGGGCAGACCGCCCTGGAATGTTGGGAGGGGTCCAGGAATCTGCTCTGGCAAACTGTAGGTGATTCTTATATGGAAGACAGGGCCTGATGATTAAGAGAAGAAAGAAAACAGAGAATAAAGTGTTCCTGTGAACTCAGCAAAACAACGGCTTCGGTCTAAGGTGGCTCAGGATAACTGTCTGAGGAACAAGACCCTCTCTTTTTAGAAGAACATTTGCTTATTTGTCTGCCTTGGGTCTTAGTTGCAGCACCCGGGATCTTTGGTTGTGGCACACGGACTCTCTACTTGGGGCTCAAGGGCGCAGTAGTTGGGATGTGCGGTCTTAGTTGCTCCATGGGATGTGGGATCTTAGATCCCTGATCAGAACCCACCGCCCCTTTGTTGGAAGGCAGGTTCTTAACCACTGGGCCACCAGGGAAGTCCCAAACCTTGTTTTTTTTTTTTTAAGTAAACAATTGTATATATTACAGAAATATAGCTCCATGTCTTGATATATATATGAGCAGTGAAATCTTTATTACAGTCAAGCTAATTACCATATCTATCCATCTCCTAACGCATTTAGCACTTTTTGTAGCAAAGGCACCTGAAGTCTACTGTCTTAGCAGATTTCCAGTATATAATTCAGTGTTGTTAACTGTAGTCACCATATGCTATACATCAGATCTCAGGACACTCCGGGCAATGAATACTAACGCATCAGCCGTATCAACGAACACATTTTCACAGCATCAACAGGACGATTAAAGTCAACGAACTCTGAAAACAATTTACTATGAGGCCATATTTATATAAGCATGTCTTTAAAACAATTTTTATTGGAGTATAGTTGATTTACAATGTTGCGTTGATTTCAGGTATATAGCAAAGTGAGTCAGTTATATGTATACATATAGCCACTTTTATTTTTTTGGAGAGTAGGATTGACGTATATACACCGTGGTGTGTGAAATAGACAGCTAGCAGGAAGCCGCTGTCTAGCACAGGGAGCTCAGCTCAGGGCTCTGTGATGACCTGGAGGGTTGGGATGGTGGGGGTGGCTGGGAGGGGGGCTCAAGGGGGAGGGGACCATGTATACATATAGCTAATTCCCTTTGTTGTACAGCAGAAACTAACACACTATAAAGCCATTACACCCCTATTAGAAAATAAATTTTAAAAGATGCTCTCCCCATGTAGGTCATCAGCTAGCTGTCCATGTTTAATTCTTTGAGTGAGTGACTGAAAGTCGCTCAGTTGTGTCCGGCTCTTTGCAACCCCATGGACCGGACAGTCCATGGAATTTTCCAGGCCAGAATACTGGAGCGGGGAGCCTTTCCCTTCTCCGGGGGATCTTCCCAACCCAGGGATTGAAGCCAGGTCTCCCGCATTGCAGGCGGATTCTTTACCAACTGAGCTATGAGGGAAACTCGTTTAATTCTTTGAAGAACCGCTATATCTAACTCTCTTTCTCCCTCCTCAGCAAAATGTTTTGTTTAAATGTAAGTTCCTACCTTTCCTCACCTCTCACCACCTTGGTGACAGTTCTGAAGCCACCCCCACCCTCGGGGCCCCTCATCTGAGCACTTCTCTCTATGTCTAAAGCTCCAGTCACCTTGAACCGAGTCAGTTTCGTCCTTCCCGGTGTCCCAGAGCTCTGGCTCACACCTCTCCATGTCACTAGATGGCGCACGAGAGTAATTTGGTCCCCCCGCTCCCTGGGGAGAGAGACCTTGTTTGTTTCCTTCTCCCTGGTGTGGAGAGTCCCTGTGCCAGGGGTGGGCGGTTGCTCTGCAGTGTCTCCTGTCTAGGGTCACGCTGACCAGAAAGTTGACAATATTTTTGAGAATCTAATGTCTTTAGCTGGAGAAGCCATCACAGGGGCCATCCCTTCAGATGGCCTGGAGGGAACTCTGAGAGTCTCACAATGGGCACAGCACAATCAAAAGTCAGGGGCATCCATGCACGCCCTGGTTCGGCTTTTAGCCCCGGCAGCCTCAGTGGGTGGACCTGGTGGGAGCTGGGGGGGCGGTGGGTGAGCAGGAGAGCAGCGTGGGGGTGGGGGCACGAGGAGGGTAGAGGGGGTAAAGGTAGACAGCCTCCATTTGTCTCCTCGGCGCCTAAACCAAATACCTAAGCCTGGGGTCCTGAGTAACCGACGTGTGTTTCTCACGCCTGCACGTGTGAGATCAGGGTGTGAGCAGGGCTGGGCTGTCTTCCTGGCATGCAGACAGCCGCCTCCTTGCTGTATCCCATCATGGCATCTGTCTGCAAGCCAGGAAGGAAGTCTGTCCTTCCACCCTCCCTCTCTCCCTTCCTTCCTCTCCCTCCTTTCATCCCTCTCTTCATTCTCTCCAAACTCAGCAAATTATATACATTAAATATATGTGCAGTTAATATGTCCAGATTGGGGTCTATATTAATTATATTTCAAAAAGCTGTTAAAAACTGTATCTTTGACATTTTTTGTTTGCTCTGCTTTCTCTTCTCTTGTACTTGTGGCTTTAAACATTTTTACAATAATTACCATTTCGAGGTATGATTTGTGTACAATAACCTGCACCTGTTTAAATGGTAGGATTTGATGAGTTTTGACAGATGTCTGCACTTGTGAAACTGCCACTGCACCAAAGAGGCAGAACATTTCTACCTGGATGTCCTGGTCCCTCCCTCCCCTGTGTGCCCTCCACTCTCCGGGCTGCCTTCTGTCACTAAGAAATTTGCTTGCATTTTCTAGAGTCGCATGCAAACAGGTTCTTAGAAAGTTAAGCACACACCCGAGTGCCCACCTAGTAAAACTACAACAAGAGCTCTTTTGTGTCTGGGTTCTTCCACTCAGCAGAATGATTTTGAGATTCGGTCATGAGTTTGTATCAGTGATCAATTTCTTTTGATATCTGAGCGTGATTCTGGAGTATGGACATACCACGACCTGATTATTCTTTTGCCCACTGGTGGATCCTTAAGCTGTTTTCAGGTTGGGGCTATAAAGCCGCTCTTAATGTTCATGTGCAAGTCTGTGTGAGCAAAGGCTTCCATTTCTCTCAGGTTAGTGCCTAGGTGTGAAAGTCCTGGGTGGTTTGGGGGTGTGTGCTTAACAAGACACTGCCGAGCAGCTCTGTTTTACACTCCCACCAGCAATGTGTGAGTGATTCACTTCTGCCACATTCTCTCCAATTCATGGTGTTGGATTTTACATTTAAATAAAAATTTTAGCCACTCTCACGTGTGGATGGCATCACGGACTCAATGGACATGAATCCGAGGGAACTCCAGGAGACAGTGAAGGACAGGGAAGCCTGGCGTGCTGCAGCCCACGGTCAGAGTCGGACTCGACTCAGCGACTGAAAAAGAACCACAAATGCATGTGTGGCGGTACGGTCGCTGCTGGGACCTTAATTTGCATCTCCCTGATGACTAATGTTATTGGGCGTCTTTTCATGTGTCTATTCATACATGTTCTCTTGTGAAGTCGTGAGCTCTTTCCTGATCCCTTTAGCTGGTTGTATCTTTTTTCCCCTTAAATTCCCATAACGGGTACAAGCAAAACGGTTATAGCAGACTAGAAATGTCTCAGAGGCAGGAAGCGGCTCCTTATCACCTGTGCGCGCCCTGCTCGGTCCTGCACAGCCGTCCTGTTAGGGGTTCTATGAAGTTGTTTCCAGCTGTGTGAAGACGTCCCCAGCTCCCAAGACTCCACGCTGCTCGGGAAGCATGGGAGAGGCTGACCCTTCACTCTTCCAACCGAATAGACACATTAAGAAAATCGCTCTCTCTCCACTGAGGTGAGCATGAACATTAGCCAAAGCCATTCTGAACTCCCTGCTTCTCTGGAGCCATCTGGGAAGAGAATAATGTATCTGGAAGACAAATGACATGTAAAGATCTGAAGGGAGATAGAGGAATGGATGGAGAAGATGTGGTTTACACACACACACACACATACACAGTGGAATATTACTCAGCCATGAAAATGAAATCATGCTATTTGCAGCAACATAGATGGATCTAGAGATTATCATACTAAGTGAAGTAAGTCAAAGACCAATATCACATGATATCGCTTATATGTGGAATCTAAAAAAAAATGGTACAAATGAGCCTATTTTAAAAAGGAGAAATAGAGTCACAGATGTAGAAAATAAATTTATGGTTACCAGGGGACTGGGGGGGAGAGATAATTTGGGACTCTGGGATGGACATATACACAGTACTATACATAAAACAGACACTAAGGACCTACCATACAGCACAAGGAACTCTACTCAGCGCTCTGTAATGACCTATATGAGAACAGAGGCTAAAAAAGAATGGATATGTGTATAACCGATTCACCCTTCTGTACAGCAGAAAGTAACACAACATTATAAACCAACTACATGCCAATAAATTAAAAAAAAAAAGATCCGAAAGGAAATGCCCGTGGCCTATTTGTTCTTAATTTCACAAGATCTAAGCATTGATCATATTGGTATATGAGGGTCCTGTGATGGGGATGCTACAGGGCCCTGCTTACAACTTGACCTTTATGATGGATTTTTCAAAACGTTTCAATGAAGCTGATCTAGTTACAGTAAAAACCACTATTACTCACCATCATGGGAAAGCGCTGCTTTTGGTGCAGGTGAATAACTGAAGACGGCTCCTTTGTGGACTAAAGCCCTTTTTTCCAGTTTAACTTTTAATTTTTACTCAACGTTTTTTCTTTTTTATACAGTTTTAAAAGGTTATTCCAGTTACAGTTATTACAAAACATCGGCTGTATTCACCGTGCTGCACAGTATGTTCCTGTAGCCTATCTCACACCTGATAGCTCGTGCCTCCTGCTCCCCATCCCTGTGCAGCCCTCCGCCTCCCCCGGGACCCACCGGCTTGTTCTCTGCATCTGTGAGTCGCTTCTTTGGGTTCCGTTTACTAGTTCGTTGTGTTTTGAAAAATCCCACATGTCTGCGATATTGTACAGTATTTGTCCCTCTCTGTCTGACTTATTTCACCTAGCATAATACCCTCTGAGTCTATCCACGTTGCTGCAAATGGCAAAATTTCATTCTTTTTACTGGCTGAGTAACACTCCGTTGTGTGTATACCACATATTCTTTATCCATTCATCTGTCAACGGACACTTAGGTTGCTTCTACATCTCAGCAGTTATAAATAATGCTGCTGTGAACACTCACTGGGGGGTGTGTGTCTTTACAAATCAGTGTTTTCATTTCTTTCAGATATATACCCAGGAGTGGAATTGCTCGGTCATATGGCAATTCTATTTTTAGTGTTTTAGAAGCCTTCCTATGGTTTTCCATAGGAGCTGTGCCAATTTACATTCCCAACACAGTGTACAGGGGTTCCCTTTTCTCCAGTTTTCCCCAACACTTGTTATTTGTGTTCTTTTTAACAACGGTCTTTCTGACAGGTGTGAGGTGGTATCTCATTGTGGATTTGATTTGCGTTTCCCTGCTCATCAGTGATGTTGAGCATCTTTTCATGAGTCTGTTGGCCATTTGCATTTCCTCTTTGGAAAAATATTCTGTTTTCTGCCCATTTTTAAATCACTTTAAAAAAACTATCATTTATTCCTGTTTGCGCTGGGTCTTTGTCGCCACATGCGGGCTTTCCCGCTCTGCGGTTAGCGGGGGCAGCTCTCGGTTGCAGTGCTCCGGCTTCTCACTGCGGTGGCTTCTCTTGTTGCAGAGCACAGACTCCAGGTTCTAGGGCTCAGGAGCCGTGGCACGCGGGCTTTAGTTGCTCCCCAGCGTGTGGAATCCTCCTGACCCAGGGATCGAACCTGTGTCCCTTGCACCGGTAGGGGAGCCACTGTACCACCAGGCAAGTCTCGGGTTGTTTGTATTTTTGATGTTGAGTTATATGAGCTGTTTCCATATGTTAATAATAACCCTTTATCTTCATATTATTGGCAAATATTTTCTCCCGTTCAGTAGGTTGTCTTTGGTTTGCTGATGCTTCTTTTGCTGTAGAAAAGATTTGACATTTACTTAGCTTTCCCAATTTAACATTTTATGTGGAAACTGCTCTAAAGCAGAAGATATGCTTCTTTTCATTCTTTTTTTTTTAATTGATAAAATACACATAACATCAGATTTACCATTTTAACCATTTTTAAGTGTTCAATTCAGTCCATTCACATTGGTGTTCAGCCATCCCCACCATCTGTCTCTGGAACTTTTTCATTTTTCCAAAACTCTGTCCCCATTGAACACTAACCCCTCATCCCCTCTCCTCCATCCCTGGTGCCCAGCATTCTACTTTCCGTTGCTATAAATTTGAGGGACCTCGTGTAAATGGAAGCAGACAGCATGTTTGTCTTTAGTGGGCGGCTTATTTCACCAAGCATATGCTCTCAAAGTTCATCCTTGTAGCATGCGTCAAAATCCCCTTCCTCTTAGAAGCCACGTTTCTTTATTCATTCATCTGATGAACACGTGGGTTGTCTCCACCTTTGGTAATGGTGAATAATGCTGCTATGAACACGGGCTTACAAATAACTAAGTCAGTTCTTTTGGGTGTATGTTCATAAGTAGAATTACTGGATCATGTGGTAACTCTTTGCTTAATTTTTTGAGGAATCACCATACTGTTTTCCATATTGGCTCAGCCATTTGACCTTCCCGTACTTTCTTTCATTCTTAAACAGAGCGTCCTGGGTAGGATCTGGTCAGCATCCTGGAGTCCTGATCATGCATCTCCCTCGAAAAGGCTGAGTAAGCAGGGACTCTCTCCCCCAGACTCAGCTCAGGCATCTCTTTTCCGTCGAGAGTTTTTTATTCCATTGCCCTCTGCTCATCGTGGATCTCCATCATAGCTGTCTGTCTGTAAGTCTGTCTTCCCAGCTTGGGGCCAGGCTGGTTGGATTCCCTTCATGAAGCTCTCCAGCTGCTATGTCGTAGGACTCCCAAAGATTTTTTTTTTTAAACAATAAAGTACCTATCTCTCTTGTTGTCATTTACAAGTTAAAGAACTTTAAAATTAGAAGGGGGACTTCCCTGGTGATCCAGTGATTAATAAGCCACCTGCCAAGACAGATGACACGGGGCCGGTCCCTGGTCTGGGAAGTTCCCACATGCCCAGCGTGTTCACAGCCAAGGAAACCGGAGCACCCTAGAGCCCATGGTCCACAAGACAAGTCACAGCAATGAGATGCCTGTGCACCACAGCTGAGAAAAGCCCATCCGGCCACAAAGACCCCGCACGGCCAAAACGAAAACGGAAAAGCACATTTTTAAAAATTAGAAGGAATCTTAGAAACAAATTTTAATGCACTCCCCCCTTCTGTTGATCGGGGAACTGAGGTCAGAGCAGCTAAGCGGTCTGCCAGGGCACTCAGTGAGTTGCTGCGGGCTGGCATCTTCACCATTCCTCCCAACCCTGCCCTCTTTGGTCACCATCACCAGCTGGGTTGAGTGGCTTCTCTCCATAAGAATCCCATGGACAGAGGAGCCTGTAGGGCTACGGTCCATGGGGTTGCAAAGAGTCAGACACGATGGAAGTGACTTTGCATGCCCTCTCTCCTTACAATGTGCTGCAAGAGCGGATCCCTGTTGCTCCTCCAGTCCTGCTCCCCCAGCGTCCCCTTTGCCCCTGGGAAGGCTTGTCCACCAGCTTCTTGCTTGCCTGATGATGAGGCACCTCAGGAGAGCTTCTCAGGGCCAACCACTAGGCCAGACCCCTGCCGTGGAAGGGAGACACAGCTGGTTTGGTCAGCGTCACTGTGCAGCAAAGGGGTGTTACACACAGCCCCAGAGGATCATCAGCATCTGATCTGCCACCCGATTCCAGTTTAGGGGACACACACTGAGCCAGACCTGAGCCTGCCCAGGTTGGGAGACAGACTTACAGGCAGACAGTTATGATGGAGATCTGAGATGAGCAGAGGGCAGTGGAATAGGAAACTCTTGACGGAAAGGAGATGCCCGAGCTGAGTCTGGGGGCGCAGGCAGGAGCCGGATGGGGGACAGAGTTCCCATTTACTCAGCCTTTTCCAGTGATCCGTCTTGCTCTAGGTCTTAACACGCGTGAGAATGATGAAATGTCTGGCTCCTAGCTCTTCTAGCTCAGCCCACAGCCTCCAAAACATAGAGGACTCGTAAGCTGGTCGCTGGCACCTGGGACTCTGCAGAGATGCTCAGCGGCATCTCTCAGGGTGGATCTTGATGTCTGGCCGTGTTCGTGGTGTGCGTGGTGGGGGGAGTGCCTGTGTCATGTTGTCCACAGGAAAGAAGAGGTCACTACCGCCACCGGCATCCACACGCCTCCCCTTCTGCTGTGACGCGGATCTCTGAGAACACCGAGTGGGAAAAGTGAAGCTGCAGGAAGAGCAGGATTGGCCTGGAGAACAGTGACCCACAGCGCAGCCCTAAGCATGTCAAGGGGCCCTGTGGGTTCGGGGAGAACAAGAGCCCTTCGCGTCGCTTGGGGTGGTTGCCAGCACCAGGCAGAACTGCGGATGGGGCTGAGCGCTCATTGAAAGATTCTGTTCTTAAAGACTGTGTGTGTGCGCTCAGTTGTATCCAACTCTCTGTGACCCACGAACGGTAGCCCGCCAGGCTCCTCTGTCCATGGGATTCTCCAGGCAAGAATAATGGAGTGGGTCGCCGTGTCCTCCTCCAGGGGATCTTCCCGACCCATGGATTGAACTCAAGTCTCTTGCATCTCCTGCTTTGTCAGGCAGGTTCTTTACCACCAGCGCCACCGGGACTCGGCTTTGCTAAAGGCATAAACAAGGACTTAGAATTTACCGAGCAGGAGAATCTCGGTTCCAAAACAAGAAGTGAACGTTCTAGTATGAGAACACAGGCACCGTGTGTGTGTGTGCGCATGCGCGTGTGTGTATGCGCGCGCGCATGTGTGTAAAGGCACTAAAGAGCTCGGGGCAGAGTAGATGGACCTTTTCTTTGAATCAAATACTGAAAGATCACGGATGGTTCTTCAGCAAGACTATTATTCACGGCTCGTTGTGAATAAATGTTTACAATTTTCTTTTCAGAGTTTGGATCCAGTCATTCTGACAAAATCCTTTTGTCATCGCACAAAGCCTGGGATTAAAGACTCCATCCGCGGATTATTTTCTACATATGGCTGCACTGGATTATGGTGCCAGAGAGGGTGAGCCAAGTAAACACTTTCTCCAGGATGCGGCCCCGATGAGCCGGGGTGTGCAGAGGCTGCTGCATGTTGGTCCATGGGGCCTGGACGGCTGGTGTTGCTCTGATCTCTGGTGTTTAGCAGAGAGAGCAGATGGCTTTTCAAATCCATCTCCTGCTCCCATTCTCACTGCTAAGCTTCAAATAGTCTTAATCCCTATAATTGGATTAAGGCAACCTGGGATTTCTAGAGGCCCTAGGTGCCTACCAGAAGCAAAAGTAAATCCTCTGTGGAGGAATACATCATTTTAGCCCTCAAATTACTTATATAATTTTTCATATAGAACGATTGAGTCTGACACTCAATCAAAAATAACACAGCATCAAGGACAGAAGACCATATGATCAAATCCCAAGAGAAACAATAAACAATAGAAACAGATTCACAAAGATTCCAGGTAATGGAACGGACAGAAACTTTTAAAAATAGCCATGTTCTGAATGTGTTTGAAGACTTAAGAGAAATGAATGTTAGATCATTAGAAACTGTAGGAAAGAATAAAACTGAAATTCTGATTCTGACAACAACCCAAATTCTCTGTCTATACAGTAACTGAGATTAAAAATGAAAGGGTTTAACAGCAGGATGGACATTGCCAAAGAGAGATTTGGTGAACTGAAAAATAGGTCATACCCAGAATAAAGGATGGAGAGTCAAAAGAATGGGATATACATAACGAAAAGAAATTCTACTGCAGGAAGAAAAGCACATCCAGAAATATCGAAAGAAAACACAGAACACCGAGGATTTCTCAAAGAGAAGGAACGACAACTGACTTCTCCACAGAAACAACGGAACCAGAAGACAGCAGTATTCTATCTAAGGTGGTACAAGAAAATAAGTGTCAACCTAAGACAAGAGCTTTGGATATAACCTTCAAGAGTGATGGTAAAATAAAGATGCTTCCAAACATTCAGAAACGGAGATACTTGTCAGCAGAAAATATTAAGAAAATACAAAAAGGTGAGACTTGAAAAAGAACAATGATTCTGATGAACCTGTGGTGATACTGAAAAAGAAAGAAGGCACGAATCCCCGACATCAGGAATGAAAACGGGGATCGTAGGGGATATGACGAACAAAACGCCAATAAATGTGAGCTTTATTCCTGGAAATATACAGTTTATCAAAATTGACAGAAGAAGAAATAGAAAATATGAATAATCCTTGAATAATCCTTGCAATTCAAGTCCTCTAGGTAAAGAAAATATTATGCTCAGAAAGCTTTCATAACTCGTATAAAAGAAGAAATAAAGTCAGTATTTCACTGATATCCTTCTGAGGGTTGTCACACCCAGTCTGAACCATTCAGTAGTGATTAGAATGAAGTTCATGCTCCCTAGTTTGGTGTACAAAGCTTAAGATTTGACTTCTGTTTACTTTTTTTAAGTGCTTCTCGTTTTATTTGCTTTTAAATATTTGCTCACCTACTTTTAATATTTACTTATTTGACTGTGTCGTGTGGGGTCTTTCATTGCAGCGCACAGACTGTCTAATTGTAGGGTGCAGGCTCAGTTGCTCTGCAGCATGTGGGATCTTCCCGGACCCGGGATCAAACCTGTGACCCTGCATTGGCAGGTGGATTCTCTACCACTGAGCCGCCATGGAAGTCCCTGGACTTTAGCCTTAATGTGGCGGGGTAGGTTGTGTTCAGCAAATAGATTTCTGGCAAAACAGGTAAGAAAGATTTGTCCAGCTGGGCTGAACCCTCCACGCCTGCGGACAGGTAACGTGAGCCATGTGGGCCATCTGAAATCATCTGGGAGGCACATCACAGAGAGGAACAATCAGGTTAAAATCATGCTGATCTTTATGTTATTTAACCCTGTACTTCCAAAATATTACCCAGTCAACCTGTAATCCACACAGAAATGATGAAGGAGATACTTGACATTCTTCCTGTCACGCTTGCTGACAGTGACTGGTGCGTCAGTGATTGGTGACAAAGACGTCTCGGACCCAGCTGTCACTAGATGGGAAGAGAGAACACAGAAGTGAAAGTCCACTCACTCACAGGGGAGTCCAGCCCCAGGCCAGACTCTGGACACGCCTGTCTCCAGGGAGCCAGCATCGTGAGCCTTGTGGGCGGCTCGGAGGTGTGGCTGGGCTGGCGGGCAGTGCTGCAGGCCCGCCTTGGGCCGGGGGACCGAAGTCCCTGAATTCTTGTCTTGCTTGCTTGCTGAGCGCTGCGGATGCAACGCTCCGTGCACCACGTTGTGTGTGTCCTCGGCCCGTCCTTGTTAGATGCTGAGTCTCTAGTTTTGTCTCTTCCACTCTCCTGTCGATGCTGTGATGGTCCCTATGTGTAGCTTCCTTTCTGTATTTTTTTAAATTGAAGTATAGTTGACTTGTAGTGTTGTGCTAATTACTGTTGCACAGTAGAGTGACTCAGTTATATATATCTACATATACAGTTTTTTATATTCTTTTACATTATGGTTTATCAGAGAATAATAAATATAGTTCCTTGTGCTATACAGAAGGATCGTGCTGTCTACTCATCCTAGACGTGACAGCTTACACCTGCTGGTCCCAAACTCCCAGCCCGTTTCTCTACCCGCCCCCCGCCCTGGGCAACTACTGGTCTGTTCTCTGTCCGTGAGTCTGCTTCGGTTTCATCGGTATGCTCATTTGTGTGTGTTTCAGATTCCACATGTGTGTGATGTCATATACTAGTCTTCCTCTTTCTGACTTCACTTAACACGATCATCTCTAGGCCCATGTGTGTTGCTGCAAATAGCACTGTGCCACTCTTTATTACGGCTGAGTGGTATTCTACTTGAGGGTCAAAATGAGTAAATATATATAAAGTCCTAGAACACACCTGGTGCATAGTAAGTGCTTTGAAATACGTCTCAGTCAAATTAACAGCATCTCCTTCGAGACTGACTCTGCTCTAGGTGGGAGGGTGTGAGGGCCGCTGTGGGAACTGGCTTGAGCCAGCTGGCATCGGCTCCTCCTCACTGTCCTCCCTGGAGGTGGGCCCTTCCTGGGGCCCTTGTCCTCCTGAACTGCTCCACGGCCACCCAGGTGCCCTGGCCGGGAGATTCCCAACACCCCTCCCTTACCCGCTCCCTGGCCAGTCTGCCCCCAGCTCTGTGACAATATGGTATCCTTCACCTCTCCCATCCTTCCTTCCCACTGTTAGTGTGTTAGTATAAGGACCTCAGCATCTGTAAGGACTCTGTTTAAGGTCCATCCGTACAGTCAAAGCTATGGTTTTTCCAGTAGTCATGTACAGATGTGAGAACTGGACCATAAGGAAGGCTGGGCACTGAAGAATTGATGCTTTCAAACTGTGGTGCTGGAGAAGACTCTTGAGAGTCCCCTGGACTGCAGAGATCAAGCTAGTCATTCCTAAAGGAGATCAACCCTGAATTCATTGGAAGAACTGAGGCTGAAGCTGAAGCTCCAATACTTTGGCCCCCCTGATTCAAAGAGCCGACTCGTTGAAAAAGACCCTGATGCTGGGGAAGATTGAAGGTGGGAGGAGAACGGGGCAGAGGAAGAGATGGTTAGATAGCATCACCGTCTCAATGGACATAAACTTGAGCAAACTCCAGGAGACAGTGAAGGACAGAAGAGCCTGGTGTGCTGCAGCCCGTGGGGTCACAAAGAGTCGGACACGACTTAGTGACTGAACAACAACAAATCTGTAAGGACCCCACCGTATGTACGGTCTCCATCATCTGAAAGGACCCTGTTATCTATAAGGACCCATCAAGCCTTGCCTAGACTAGCTCAGCAGCCTCCCAGCTGGTCTGATCACCCCAGCCCTCTGCCGATCCACATTCTGGAAGAAACTTTCTTAACCTCTAATTCTCTTTGTCTGCAGGAGAAACAACAGCCCCACGCTTGTCTGCAAAGTGCGGGCAGCCCTCCCCATGGCTCCTCTGCTCGTCCTGCCCTGGCCATGGCCATGCCCGCCTGCCCTTGAGGAAGGAGGACCAAGGCACTAAGGTGTTCTCAGCGGGGCTGAGTGCCTCTGTCAGCTCAGGGCAACACAAGACCCTCAAACTCGGGGGCTCAAATCAGCTGCTCCTTTGTCCTGCGTCTCAGCTGGGTGGTTCTCCAGTCTTGGGGTCTTCTCACTCGTTGGTGGGTCTTCTCACGCAGCTTTGCTGGCTCTGTCTGTCTCTCCCCCAACTGTTGGGCCTAGACTGGACTAACTGGGCTGACTCCCCGACTCTCCACGTGCTTAGCCCAGGCAGGCTGGCCCGGACTTTGTCCTGGTAGTGGCAGGGTGCCACCACCCCCTCCCTGTCTGGTTCTTTGCAAAGCAGCTATGAAGAATTTTAGAGGCAGGTACCATGGGGGCCTGTGAGTCAATTCTTAGAATAGGACGTGATCATCTCTTCTGGGAAGAAGGGTTTGCAGCCACTGCTGTTTCCTGACTGAGTCATGGGTGCCTTTATCAGGAGGCGGGAGAGCACGGCTTAGGTGCCCGTGAGCTGGGTGTGTGCGTCTGCTTCTTAACCTTCACCATTCACAGCCCTGTGCTCACTGCACCCTCTGGATGAGCCAGTGGGCTGGGAAGGAAGCTTGGAGCCAACGTGACTAACAATTTCTAAATTCTCTAGGTGGCAATTATAGGGAATAAAGAGAAAGGCATAATTTCAAAACTTTCTAACAGCGTTGCTCTGGATATCTCTGGTTATCTTCTTAACTCATTTTAAGAGCTCTAACTATGTGCCAGGCAAGGCTGGGATCTTTAGAAACATGATTTTATTTACTTTTACACAGCCTTGTGAGATGGACATGATTATGCACTCTGGGGCGCAGAGAGGTCATGTGATTTGCCTAAAATCACACAGTTGGAATGAGTTAAGCCCAGATGGGAGCTCACGCCCAACTCCAAAGCCAAGTCCTTCCACCTCCATACGATTCTGTAACAATGCACTTTGTCTCCCGCCCGGAGCTGGGAAGAATCCGTCTATTTTCTGAGAATGAGCATGTCAGTGAGTTCGTTCACAGGACTGGGTGCCCGCCATGGGAACTGTCTGGCTTTAGGCACTGGAGAGCAGGCTCTCAGGACAGGCTATGCCCTCCAGAAGCCGATGTTAGACTCGGGGAAAGGAGATACGTACTTGGACAAAGAAGAATCGTGCAGATGCTGCTCTGTGCCTAAAGAAAAGGGAAGTGGGTCTTGGCACAGAGCGTTCCTGGGTGGGTCAGCAGCCTGGGGAGGCCTCTGGAGGATGGACGTGTGAGTGGGGGTCTGAGTAATGACCTGGAGGCAGCCAGGCGATGGGAAGGCAGTGTTGCCTGCAGGAGAAAGTGTGCAAAGCAGCCCCTCCCTGTCCCTTCCCCTCCCGCCTCCCCGCTGTTCCTCTCCATCCTGTTTGCCCCTTTCTCAGGCCCAGGCCCGCCCTGTCCCTGCGTGTCCCATCATTGCACACACACCATCGCCCATCCTGAAGCCCAAACCAGTGGACCCTCCTGGACTCCTCCTTGCCCCTGATCCCTGGAACAGAATCCACTGTGTCCTGTGGGTTCTGGCTCTGCCTGATTCCTGCCTCCCTGTGTCCTTTTCTCCCCAACTCCCTGCCGGCATCTTTGTCCAAACCACCGCCATCTCTTGCCGGGGTCTGCCAACCTGGCTCCCGGGCTCGGGTCGTGCCCTCCCAAGTTCCTCTTCGAAGCATGAACGTGGTCCTGTCACCCCTGCTGGGCCCCCTCCTGTTCTTTCTCTAACTTAGGAGAAGGTCCGAGTCCCACCCGTGCCCGCGAAGCCCCATCCCTGCTCCCGGCTACCTCGGCACGCTCACCCCTTGCCACCGTTATGCTCACCACCGTGCTTGCCCGCCTCTCTGGTCTGACGGTGCCTCAGGCAGGCCCCTCTGCCCCTCCCTCGGGTCCTGGAGCTGGCTGAGCCCCCACCCCACCCGCGTGCCCTCCCTCCAGGCCTTCCCTCTGGTCCTCAGCTTTTGTCTCGAAAGCTGCTCCCCAGGGGGCTTCCTTGCTCCCAAGCTACTCTCTCCCCAGAATGCAAGCGCTCTCGCTCTTTCTCTCTCCTGATGTTGGTTGGTTTGTTATCAGGACCACCGGCTCCCTGTTAAACCTTGACTCTTTGTGACCCCTTGACTGTAGCCCGCCAGGCTCCTCTGTCCACGGGATTCTCCAGGCAAGAATACTGGAGTGGGGTGCCACTTCCTCCTCCAGGGGATCTTCCTGACCCAGGGATTGAACCCATGTCTCTTATCGCTCCTGCATTGGTAGGTGGGTTCTTTACCTCTAGCACCGCCTGGGAAGCCCTCGTGTATGTATGTCACTCAGCCACAAAAAAAGGATGAAATCTCGTCATTTGTGACAACTTGGGTGGACCCAGAGGCTGTTATGGTGAAATAAGACAGAGAAAGAGACGTACTATATTTTTTCCCTTATATGTGGAATCTAATAACAAAATGAACAAATATTATAAAACAGAAACAGACTCATGGATAGAGAGAAAAAACAAGTGGTTGCCAGAGGGAAGGATGGAAGCGGGTATGAAAAGGTTACAAAAAGGGTAACCACGTGAGGTAATGAATGCTAAGTAGCTGATTCTTGTGATCATGTCACAGTGTTTATTTATATGAAACCACCAGGGTGTACACCTTAATTATATATAGTTTTTGCAATTAAAGCTCAGTAAAGCTGAAAAAAGATTCTGTGCCCGTGAGTCACACAGACCTGGCTGACTCTTGGCTTCCACCCTCACCAGTGGTGTGACCTTGGGCCCGCCACCATCGCAAGACTCAGTTTCCTCGGCTGAGAAGCAGGGACAACAGTCACCACCTTACGGGGTTGTTACAGTTACGTGTGCAACTGTGTGCAAAACGCTTTGCACAGTCCTTAACACGTAGTAAGTTCTTCTATAGGATGGCTGACGTTCTTTCATTATTCTTGTTATGACGAGGAGGAGCACCATCGGGGTCTGGAAATACTTGGCTGATATTTTTAATGCCCGCCCACCATGTGTTACGCATCTCATTCTCGTTCTCACTTTCTCACCTACCCTGATGTTTGTCTCCATCCACCCATGAATACGTCTCATCTGGCTTCTTTCCAGATGCCAAGTCATCCCCAGGGTGTGCGTCTGCAGTGCCCTCTCCTAGCCTTGGGTGGCCTTGACCCTGTGAGAATTCCGAAGACACGTGTCCTCTGAGGGGACTGGCTGCATCCCAGGCTAATACTTCTTTAACCAGAGACTCGGAGGTGGGAACTTTCCTTGGGGGTGGGCGGTGGAGCCCACCTCCCCCAGCACTGCATGACACCTGTGCTCATTCCATCCAGCCCGTGGCACTTTCCGGTTTCTGCCAGTGTGAAGGTGTGAAGTGAACCACTCTGTTATTGTAGCCTTTTTGATTGCCATGGCTTTGAGCGTCTTTTCCTCTCCCTGTTGACGTCTGGATTGCCGTGGCTTTGAGTGTCTTTTCCTTTCCCTGCTGGCGTCTGGGCTCCTCTTCTGGAAATCCGCGCTGTTTTCTGCAGGGTGCTTGTCTTGCTGAGCTCCACATCTTTCTCAATGGACTAAATTATTCTTTTGATTTTGTCCTTTTCTTCTTATGTTTTGGCATCTGGATATTGTCTTCAGTCTCAAGAACATTCCACAGACCATGAAACTCACAGGTCTTTTGGAACAGTGCTAATATCGCTGCTAGGATATATTGAACAAGCATTTATTGAGCACTTACTAGGTGGTGTTCTACATGCTTGTACCATTCAGCCCTCAAGGCTCTATGATGAGGTAGGTGCTCTTACTATCACTGCGTACAATGGTTATCATTCCTTCTGCTCCACTTTCCAGACGTGGCACGAGGCACCGAGTGGCCAGTTCCTCTCCGAGGCCACCATGGTGAGCAGAGTGACGCCCCCGCCCAAGGATGCCCACACCTTAACCCCTAGACTTGTGCATACGCTGCTTTCCGTGGCAAAAGGGACTTTGCAGGCGTGATTAAGTTAAGCATCTGGAGATGGACAGATGGGCCTGAATTATCCAGGTGGATCCAACGTAATCACAAGAGTCCTTATGAGGGGAGGAGGGAAGCAGGAGGGTCAGAGACAGAGAAGAAGATGTTTTGAGAGAGACAGAAGAGGGAGAGGAAAGAAGATTGGAAGATAGAAGATTCTATGATCTGGCTTTAAGAACCGCAAGAGGGGACTTCCCTCGTGGTCCAGTGGCTAAGACTCCGTGCTCCCAATTCTGGGGGCCTGGGTTTGATCCCTGGTCAGGGAACTAGATCCCACATGCGGCAACTAAAGATCCTCCATGCTGTAACCAAGACCAGCACAATCAAATAAATAAATAAATACAGACGGAAAAGAACCTGCCTGCAAAGCTGGACACCTGAGTTCGACCCCTTGGTCATGAAGACCCTCTGGAGAGGGAATGGCTACTCACTCCAGTATTCTTGCCTGGAAAATTCCATGGATAGAGGAGCCTGGTGGGCTACAGTCCATAGGGTTGCAGAGAGTCGGACACAACTGAGCGACTAACACTTTCACTTTTTTCATAATAGAAAGAACAGGAAGGGGCCATAAAGCAAGGAGTGCACGTGGCTTCTTTTGGAAGCCAGAGAAAGCAAGGGAAAGGATTCTCCCGGAGAGCTTCTGAAGGAGTACAGACCTGTTCACACCTTGATGTGGGGACTTGAGACCTGGCTGTGCCTGTGACGCTGAGAAGGTGCCTCCAGGTGTGACTCAGGACTCTGGGCACAGGGCACAGGGGTTGAGAGCCACTCCCTAGGGACATCCCACTGATTCAAGATCTTCTAAAGTTGTTATCTTTGAGACCACAGCCACAACTGGCTCAATGGAAAAATAGGGTATATTTTACCAAAAACAATTTTGAAGCGATCTGTTAGCTGAAATGCATCTACAGCAAGTCCCCTACTTACAAAAATGTGTTCCTAAGTCCAGTTTATTTGTAAGTCAAGCAAAGTTAGGTCCAGCTAATGCAATCAGCTATACAGTACTGTAATAGGTTTATAATACTTTTCACACAAATAATAATACATTAAAAACAAACACAAAAAATAAAGCATTTTGAATCTTAGAGTCCAGTATCTTGAAAGGTACAGTAATCCGTACAACGGCTGGCATACAGGGGCAGGCATCAGGTGAACAGGCAAGAGGAGTTACTGACGGGAGGAGGGAGAGGAGGCGGGAGATGGTGGAGCTGAAGGATCGTCAGCAACAGAGACGGAGGGCGAGCTGCTGTGTCCCTCACGCCTGACCTTGATGCCCAGCTTCTGGTTCCTGGCTGGAACCCAGATGCACGTTTGTATCTTTGAAAATTCACAACTTGAAGGTTTGTATGTAGGGGACTTACTGTATTCCACACATTGAGGGTTTTACACACACGGGGACATCAAGGGTGCATTCATTCATTCATTCGCTCACTCTGTGCCTACTGTGTATGTGGCATCCAGACATCTGGCCGTGGCTGGCCGGGAAACTGCCCTTCCTGAGCATTCGGTCGAGAAGGGAGACAGACAGAGTCACACACACACCAACCCGGATTATAAACTGACAAGCGGGCAGAGGAAGCACCAGAGTTATAGACGAAGTCTGCTGCGGAGCCTGGATATTCAAGTCGCCCACTGCCCGTGACAGTGCCAGGCGCATAGTAGGGCCTCAAGGACCACTTGGAACAAGGCTGGCGGTGGGCTGACAGCAGGGATGAGCCCCCCATAGGCTAGACCCTGGGGCCCTAAGCTGGGGGCGCCGGGGGCATCAGTCTTTGACGCTCACCTCCACCACTTAGTAACTCGCCACTTTGTGCTTCTTTACCTCTCAGCCTCAGTCTGTCCATCCACAAAATGGGGACGATCACAGACCCCACCCCACCCCTCCTCCACAGGATTGTTGTAAGGACTTATTGGGAAAAAACAACTAACCATAGAAAGCCACCTGTAGCTCTTGCAAGTGGAGGGAGAGATGAGGTCTGGGCGAAGCTGGGCAGAGGAAGGAGGTTTGCAGAAGCCTGAGTTGGGGGTGGAGCGGCCTGGGGTGTGTGTTGGGGCGTCATCGGTGTTCGGGAAAGGTCCTCTGAAGTGTGACGTTAGCTGCAGCGGCCTCTTCCAAGGCCCTCCTGGGTCTTCAACAAGATCCTCTGGCTGCAGTGGACAGGACCAGATTGGACAGGAGGAAGGCAGAAGGGAGGGCGGCGTGTACTAGGGGAGGGGCGGCCGTGGTGGGTGGAGAGCAGACGGATCCCAGGGTCATTTAGGGCTCGGTGAAGCCGTGCAGGGGACGGGAAGGGGTTCATCAGGATGACTCTGGCGTGAGTAACTGGGTGGGTGGCACTCCATTTAACCGAGGTGGGAAGAGTAGGGGAGGAGGGAGCAGAAGTGATGTGCGGAAAGCATCGAGCTTGGTTTCAGGCAGTCTTGGAGACAATCCACAAAGACTAGAAAGAAGAGACAATGGAGGGGAAGCTGTGGCGCTTCTGGGGTTCATGACTCAGGGGGTGTGTCCTCAACCCCCACAAATGTGAGGGGCAGAGCGGGAGGGGGAGGGGTCCCAGCCCTTATTCCAGAAGGACTGTGATAGCTTCAAGGAGAACCAGTGAAGTTGCTCAGTCGTGTCCGACTCTTTGCAACCCCATGGACTGTAGCCTACCAGGCTCCCCCATCCATAGAATTTTCCAGGCAAGAGTACTGGAGTGGGTTGCCATTTCCTTCTCCAGGAAGGTCTTTCCGACTGAGGGATCGAACCCAGGTCTCCTGAATTGCAGGCAGATGCTTTACCGTCTGAGCCACCCGGGAAGCATCAAAGAGAGGAACACCTAATTGAGACTCTGTCCTGAGGCCACCGGAGGAGAGAGCAGGGTTGCTGGTCACAGACAAGAGCTGGGAGGGAGGCAGGGACAGCTATGTGTTTCTGACGGCCTCGTGCTTTGCTAAGGAACCACCTCAACTCTGCAGAAGATTCTAGAACCGTTCTGGTTCTGAAAACTGGACCAAACTCCTGCCTAGAGGCTCCCTTCCCCGAGCACTGCAGAGGTTCTCCTGGAAACCTGGGCAGCCTGCATGGCTTCACCCCTCGTCCCCATGGAACCCCGCAACTCCTGCCCAGAGCAGATTTTTCTTCTCTGGCTCCTCTTCTGCCACTTCAAGGACACTGACCAGAAATACACCCCCTCGCCCCTGACACCGGGAGGTGCTGCCAAGGAGAGCCTTTTACAGCTGCCATGCCACCTGTCCCTGTAAAACGCGCCAAAGGGCACCTTCCCCAGTGGGTGGGCGGGAGGTGGCCACCATCTCAGAGGCTGGGCTCTGAGGTCCACCCTGCCCCCTCCAGCCGGACGGGGTGGGGCTTCTGGGCCGGTGTCTTCAGGAGGCTGTGTGCTCCCTCCTCCCCTCCTTCCTCCTCCCTTACCCTCCTCCCCCTTCCTCCAGCTCACTCCTCCTTGTACACCCCACACTCACTTTCACCCTGCTGACCATCTGCCTGGAGGACAGGCCCCCAGCTCTCCTTCTGACCATTGTGACCAGCTCAGCCCCGCCTCCCTGACCCTCTCCCTCCCCACCGACCCGCCTTCTTCCCTGAAATCCTCTTGCCCCACTGCCCCCATGATGCTGCCCCGTGTTCTCTAGGCTACGATCAGGCAGAGACCACGTCCTCGGGGACTGGAAGGGCTCCTGGCGCATGGTGCTTGCTCAGTCAGCCCTGGAGGCTGCACGAATCTCTACAAACAGCCGACAAACCTGGATCGATTAGACGGTGAATGCAAAGCCACGTGGTTTACATCAGACCTGGTGGTACCAAACTGTCTCCTTAGAAAGACAAAGAAAATTAGGCAGGGAGAGAGAAGACAAGGGAGTGTATAAGCCCCTGAAATCAAAGCTGTATTTGTGGAAACGTTTGGTTCGCTGGGGGGTGAGAAATGAGTTACAAAACTCTGTGCATTGCGTCTTCTTCCTTCGTGACGTCTGCCGAGGATCCTGGGCACGTGGACTGAGGAACCCAGGAAGCGCCTACTACAGTCGCTCACTCGGGGATTTCATCTCTTCCTCAGCGGGCATGCAGGACCATCGCGTTAAGATTTGTTGCCTGGGAAAACTGCTGTCCTCGAAAAGATCAGAGCTGTTAAACTACATCCAAAATAAAAATAAATGCTTAGAGTAGGAGCCAATGCAGAGGGAGCCCTCTTGTGAGTTATATGTGTGAGTCTTGAAATTTGGGGGTGGGCATCTGCCTGGATGTTTAGGAACCTGTCTTTGCTATTTCTGGTTGTACAGCGTGTTCCAGATAGTGAGGGAGCCCGTGGCGGGTCTCCTGAAGCCAGAGGTCCCTAGGGGTTGGCTTGGCCTTGAGCCTGCGTTGGGAGGCCTGGCTCCGGCCCCTGTCCTCACGGGCCCCTAGAGGAGGAATGCGTGCCTGTCTTCAGCTGGCAGCCCCCAGGAGTCAGGAGTAACCAGCCCCAGGCCGTGGGAAGGCTTTCTGCTGGCTTCTGAGCTGCCCACAGTGACTAAGAATGACGCTTGAAAATAGCAGCTGAAAATGTCACCACCCACCTCCCAACTTTCCAAGGAAAAAAAAAAAAAAAGGAATGTTGGCCCGGGGAACAGCCGTCTGCGAGCAAAACGAAGAAGCAACGGTTTATTTGTGGTCAGAGAGAAGGCTCTCCCAGAATGAGCAATCTCAGGTCTGCCTGTGTTCGTTACCCACAGGCCCTCGGGTCCCGTGATGGCCGTCTGTGGCCAGAGCCCAGTCCATTCCACGTGGTAAGGCCCGTCCCTCCCACTCGAGGGCGGCGTGAGTTTGTGGTGACGTGGCGGGTCGACTGTGCGATGTAGAACACGGCACGTACAGTCCAGCAGCCTCCAGTCCAGCCCCAGGCTGCCTTCCAGGGTGGATGTGTTTTGTGAAGAGGATCCTTCTCCATACAAAATTAAAATGAGCTTTCTCTGCGGAAATGATCTTCTTAAGCTATGTTAATGTAACTGTGTATTTGCTTTGGAATCTGCCTTTCTTCAAAATGGTTCCACCTAAAGACTAACTTTTTTTCTTTTCTCAAACCTTGGGCTAATAATAGCTCAACAAACCAGTATTCCTATCACTTATTTTATGGCTGGGGGATGACACACCCCCTGTCATCCTTATCTCAAAAATGTGTATTGTGGGAGAGGGGCCTGGTGAAACTCGTCAGCCTTGAGGTGTCTCCCTTATCTGATTAACAGCTTTCCGACAGAAAACAGCTTGCTGAAACTAGCAAAAGGGGGCACTTTCCATCCCCCTCCTGATGTCTATGTCAGAAGCTCTCTGTGTCCTTTATTAACTTTAATAAAACTCTGCTATACAAAAGCTCTTGCGTGATTAAGCCTGGTCCCTGGTCCCAAAGGTAAATCTTCTCCTTCGGAGAGCACGAATCCGACACTGTTCAGCGTAAGCTATCAATATTGCTGCACTTTGCTTCATAGTCATTGTTGCTATTTAGATGCTCAGTCGTGTCACGTCCGACTCTTCGAGACCCCATGGACTGCAGCACGCCAGGCTTCCCTGTCTTTTTCTGTCTTCTGGAGCTTGCTCAAACTCATGTCCACTGAGTCAGTGATGCCATCCAACCATCTCAGCCTCTGTCGTCCCCTTCTCCTCCTGCCTTCAATCTTTCCCAGCATCAGGGTCTTTTCCAACGTGTCGGCTCTTGGCATCAGGTGGCCAAAGTATTGGAGCTTCAACTTCAGCATCAGTCCTTCCGATGAATATTCAGGTTGATTTCCTTTATGATTGACTGGTCTCATAGTCATTGGATTTGGTTTAAAAACAAAAACCACAGCTCTAAAGACTCAGAGACAGCACACAGAGCAGGGGGCCACGCTCGATAAGGCCTTAGGAGAGCGTGTTGCCCGGAGCCCCTGTTGTTGAAAGCTGTGGAGGCCAGGCAGAAGGATGTGAAGGGACGAGGGCCTGAGGCTGAGCCAGTGTGGGTCTGAAGCTGGTCCCTGGCCCTTCCTCTGGCCACGGTAGCCCCTTATTTCTGCCTCTGTCCTGAGTCCCAGTTGGGGTTTGTTTCTTTCTAGGACAGTGCCTGGTACCTGCAAACGTTGAGCAAACATTTTTTCCATGAACGGACATGTGGACAAGGAGGGTCTGTGTCTCCTGATGCCGTGTGAAAGCCCTTCCACACCACATCATCATATTCTCGGTCGAGGTCGTGGGGGAAGATGGCACTCTTCCCATCGTACAGGTGGGGTAAGTGGAGCCATGCGTGTGCCTTTCTGGTCCCTCTCTGGCTGACGGTTGGACTAGAAACACCCCTGCGTGGCCCTTGGTGGGGAGTGGACACCCTGATTCAGATGCTACTGTTGCTCACGACCACGGAGGAGCTGGACTCAGGGCGCTGGCCGTGGAAGTGGCATGGGCTTGGATCCGTGCCGTGGAGTGGGTGCTCCTGTGTATGGGGTGCCTCCTGCGTGGGTGTCCAACTAAGAGGGCCAGGCCTTGGGGGGCAGCACCATAACTGGATGCAGGGATTTTTGGTGAGGGATACGCCCAGTCTGGACACACAGATTTTGAAGGTCTTGTAAACTCGATGGAGGAGGAAATGGCAACCCACCCAGTATCTTTGCCTAGAAAAATCCCACGGATAGAGGAGCCTGGTGGGCTACAGTCCATGGGGTCACAAAGAGTTGGGCACGACTGAGCAACTGAGCGTGTCGCACTCTGGTGTGAGATTTTCTGTTGACCATTGGTAGATGATTAAGATGCTTTCAAATCTTAGATTTAAAAACAGCTGTTCGCATTAGACTTTGAGAACCATGAGATAATAGAACTTTATGCTCAACAGATCATAACATTGTAACATACTCAAGAAAAGATCTAAATATCTTCATAAGAACATGGATGAATCTCCAAGAAATTATGTCAAATGAAAGAAACGAGACACAAAAGGATGTGTACTCTTTTATTCATTGATGTGAATTTCCCAGAACAGGCAAAACTAAGCTACAGAGACAGAAATCAGAACAGTGACTGCCTCTTCGGGGCCGGGGGGGCATTGAGAAACACAAGGAAGCTGTCTGTGATGATGGAAATGTAGATCTTCGCTGCGCTCTGGATCCCACGAGTGTGTTCATCTCTCAAAACTCATAGCACCATCCCCTTAGGATCTGTGCATTTCCCTGTGTGTTGATGCCTGTCCACTAAGTCGTTTCAGTTATGTCTGACTCTTTGTGATCCAATGGACTATAGCCCGCCAGGCTCCTCTGTTCATGGGATTCTCCAGGCAAGGATACTGGAGTGGGCTGCTGTGCCCTCCTCCAGGGGATCTTCCGGAGAAATCTAACCCTACGTCTCGTATGTCTCCTGCGTTGGCAGGTGGGTTCTTTACCACTGGCAGCACCTGGGAAGCTCTGTGTGTTGATACTTGTATTTAAAAGATAAAGAAGAAAAACACTGCAGGTCCCCTCCCCTCTGTGTGAACGTGTCTCCTTTGGGGAATCCAGTGCCTGCTTCACCGCCTGGTGACAGCAGGGACCCCTCTGACGTGGCCTCAGGGGTCCTGCCCAGCTCCCTCTTTGCAGCCAGCGCCCATCCAGCCCCCGCGCAGCTCTTTCAGGGGCAGAAGAGCCAGGAATGCCAGAGGCCTGAGGGACCAGCTTTATGGGTTTGGGGTGAGGGGGTGCCGTCCGTGTAGCACTTACGCTGTTGACGTCTCGCACTATTTATAGGACGCTGTGTCTTCTGTGCCATGACTCACCCTTTCTCTGAAGTACACCAGCTCCCTTAGAACACAACGCGTGGCGTTAAAACGAGCTCTGCACATGTGAAGGGACAGTGTTTACACTCCAGACCAGAAGCTGGCAACTCTGAGTCCTGGAATTTCCAAGTTGGAGGTTTGGCGGCCACTGAGATCCATTCTACCCCCAAACACACACAGCCACACGCACACACACCAACCTCTGTTCTTGCTCAGGGGACCATACGGAGCCTGCAGCATATTCAGTTGGTCTGTTCATGCTCAGGTCTTCCTTGGAGGGTAGGTGTGACTTGGGGGAATAAATAATGCAGATAATGTAATGGGATAATGTAGATGGGAAAGAAACTCAAGGTGTACAATTCTACACAGCATGACCGAGGAGGGACCGTCTCCCCCAAGGGGACCCCAATGGGATCGCCCAGTATGATCCCCTCTCCTTGGGTGTAGCTGTGCCCTGGGCTTCTTGCCAGAATATGGCAAAGGAACCCGCGTCCCTGCTGTGTTAGAACAGCCACTTGTCAAGGTGCTGGGATGGCCCTGGGTTGCACCCCCTTGTCTGAGACCCCCTCAGGCAGAAGCAGTGGGAGACCCTCCCCCACTGGCCTTAGGGAAACGGGTTGCCGAGCTGAGAGGGTCTACAGGGGGACATGTGGTAAGAGAGGCAGGGGCAGCCAAGAACAGCCGCTGCTGACACCCAACAAGAAGTGGGACTCCAGTCCCACAACCGCAGGGCACTGAACAGGCCTGGAGGAGGACCCTGGCCTGGCGGGCAGCTGGGTAGCACTGGTGAGACCCAACTACAGCGCCCAGGCTGCCATGGAGCCGGCTCCTCCTGCACAGAAGCTGTGAGATGATCAGCGCGAGCATCTCTGCCAAGTCTGTGGGATTCATCACAGAGGACTAGAAAGCGAAGACCAGCACTTCCTCCACAAGGGGCGTGGGTGTCCGTATTTGCCTCTGTATAAATCCTGGGAGGTCACAGGAGGAGCTGGTTACCAAACGTGTGTGTGGTGGGGAGGAGACGGGGTGGTGGCTGGGAATCTCTGCTCTGCACCTCTGTTTACTTGACTGATTTTGCAAAAACAGTGAGTATTGAAACCTTCAGGAAGAAAGTGAACACGCTGACAGTGACCGTGGTGGCCGACAGTGAAGTAGGCCCGGTTTGATGCCCCATATGTGAAATCACTCATTAGCCTTTCACTCTCCTGTGAGGTTCGAGGCTGTTACCAGCCACACTGGACAGATGTGGACACTGAGGCCCGAACAACTCCCCATCACTGTCGGGCTGAGAGAACCCAGGCTCTCCAGGGCTGGTATCTGGGTCAGCTCGCTGGGCTCCAGGCCTGTGTCCTGCTCTGCTTCTCCCCTGGCTTTTGTCCAGGTCTCCCACGCTGGGGAGGTTGGTGGAGGCCCCCTGCTAGGCTTGGGGGCCTGGGTGACACTATCAGAGCTTTGTGAACTCCACACTTTATAGCCTGTGATTAACTTTCAACAATCAGAACAGAAGGACACACCTTTGAGCTCTGGATATTTCCATGCTGTGACCTTGGTAATTCACATCTCTATACATTAGCATCCACCACTGTACCCTTCACTCATTCCTGAGTCTCCTTTGGAAAAAATTCCAGTCGAAAAATCTCCTTTGATTTAAAAAAAAATTTGTTCTTTGAAAGGACTGTATATTTCTAACCTCGCTGTTTTACATGTATGAGTTAGATTTCGTCAGCAGATTCTTAGAGTTTCTGTATTTCATTATACTATTTTTGGAAGTCCGTATGCAAGCATTGTTTCATAGGTACCATTTCTGATCTCAGTGTGTTTTTCTTTGGTTAATAAAAGCCACAGTTTGTAAATCAGGCATAAAAGATGGCATTTCCCTCAGCTCCCAGGATGGTGCCATGGTGAAAATCCTGCAGCTTATGTCTTCCTTGACTTTTTTTTCTTTTATTTCTTTGAATTCCCCTCAGGGAAAGCCCTCTAAATAGCTTCTTTAGGAGATAAGGAGACCTATGTTTCTGGGCTACCCTGATAGCTCAGCTGGCAAGGAATCCGCCTGCAATGCAGGAGAGCCTGGTTTGATTCCTGGGTTGGGAAGATCCCCTGGAGAAGGGATAGGCTACCCACTCCAGTATTCTTCGGCTTTCCTGGTGGCTCAGTGGGTAAAGAATCTGCCTGCAATGTGGGAAGCCTAGGTTCAATCCCTGGGTTGGGGAGATCCCCTGGAAGACGGCCCCACTCCAGTACCCTTGGCCTCGAGAATCCCATGGACAGAGGAGCCTGGCAGGCTGCATGCAGTCCATGGGGGCACAAAGAGTCGGACACAGCTGAGCAGCTTTCACTTACATTTCTGTGGGTTTTATTTTCACGCCCAGAAATTCTTTCACCTGCAGAATCTCTCCACTGTGTCGCCCAGCTGTGAAGCAACATTCTTATGCAGCCACGCCGCCCCCATCCCAGCTGTGAAGCAACATTCTTACGCAGCCACGCCGCCCCCATCCCGTGGGGGTTTCACTGTGCTCCGCGTCTCCCTCCCTTCCCCTCCCTCCCAGCGGAGCATCTTGATGGAAAGGGCAGCAGAGCAGAGGGGTGGACAGTTAAAGATGCTGAACTTTCACCCCTGGACTTTCACTGTCTTAATCACTTTGTGTCCTTGGGTAATCGCTAACCCTCTCTGGCCCTTGGGTTCCTACCGTTGGTGGGGTCATCTCTGCATCTGCATAGTGTTGCTGGGACAGAGGACCTCTTTTCATTTCATTTTTGGTTGCGCTGAGTCTTCATTGCTGGGCAAGGGCTTCCTCTGTTTGCAGAGAGCGGGGCTGCTCTTTGTTGGGCACACAGGCTTCTCACTGCGGGGGCTCCTCTCCTTCTGGGCACAGGCTCTAGGGTGCACAGGCTCAGTATTTGTGACGCACGGGCTTAGCTGCCCTTCGGCATATGGACTCTTCCCAGATCAGGGATCAAACCTATGTCCCCTACAGCAGTAGGCGGCTTCTCAAACGCTGGACCGCCAGGGAAGTCCACAGAGGACCTCTTTACATGAGATGGCTGTTGTCACGATGTCGTGAATCCTCGATCAGCGCTTGGCACACAGAGGCCAGCTGTCAGGCCAGCCTCCTGCCGTGGATCAGTTGTCAGGGTGCTCAGAGGCTCATCGTGAGACAGTCTACACAACAGTGAGCGGGCGGTCACGGCCAGGCCCACAGCAGTCCGGTAGGCTGCCTCCTAGCGGACTCGGACAGCTTGGAATCCTTCTTTGTTTATTGATATAATATCTTTGTGCTTCTGCCAATGGCTAGAATCTGCTGCGGAAAAACCCGGGTGTTCAGACTGTTACAAGCTTCAGGAGACTGCCAAGGTGAAGGTCCAAGGGGTTGCAAAGAAAGCACTGTGGTCCTTACACGTCTTGGTTATGTGTTCACGATGCGGTGGAAATTTCAGGACTAGAGGAGGAAACGCTCCCTGCCTGGTGTCTAAGCGCACCCGCAATACTGCCACGTGTGTCTTTGTGAAAGGCTCCAGGAGCAGGTCAGTCAGTGACTGGTCCAGACTCTCGGCTAGTGGTGGCTCCGTCCATTTGAACATCAGCAGGTTGAACGGTCCACTGTTTGGCTGGGGTTCCCTTCTGGTGATACCCCTGACACACTAGGCCGTTCCCTGGGCCCTGGGAGTGTGTCCTGTGACCTGCCTCCCTGGGCACCACAGATGAGTCCACGCAGTGACCTTTCACCCCAGTTACCTCCTTTTCCTCTGGGTTTACGAGGATTAGCAGTGTGCAGGGACTGGTCACCACTGGCCCTTTGCTCCACAGTCCTGCCAGGGGCCTGCAGCCGAGTAAGTGATATGCGTGCTGGACCTTAGAGGACAGAAGGAGGCCAAAGGAAGAAAGTGAACATCCCAGGGTGCTGGGGAGGGTGCGGGGGGTGCGTGTGTGCAGAGAGACAGGGCCCCACACGGTGGGCTCAGCCTAGGGCAGTGTCTGACCTGCCCACAAGACTGGCAGCTCCTCAGGCAGCGGCTGCCCTGGGCCCTTGGCAGCCTGATCACCTGAGCAGCTCCTGCGGGTCACGCGTGAGCTCAGTTGCTCATCTTGTCTGACTCTTTGCCACCCTGTCGACTGTGGGCCTGCCGGCTTCCTCTGTCCTTGGGACTTTTCAAGCAAGACCCCATTTCCTCCGCCGGGGATCTTCCTGACCCAGGGATTGAACCAGCATCTTCAGCTTTGGCAGGTGGATTCTTTACCCCTGCCAATTACCATTGCACAAAGATATTATATCTTATTATATCACTACCTTTACCACCACTGAGCCACTTGGGAAGCTCCCTTGTGGGTCACAGGAAGGGGTGAATCCCAGAGCCCCGCACACCCAGCAGCTACTCGCTCAGTGCAGCCGGGCTGGAGTCAGCGTGCTGTATCGTCGCATCTAATGCTGAGCAAGCATTCCCCGCTGTCCTCTGCTCTCCCTTCGCTCCCTGCTATCTCCCACCCTCACCTTGGGGAGCTGGCGAAGCACAGCCCCCTTGGGTGTTTTTATTCCCCGGGAAGCCAAGAGAACTAATGTGTGCTGTAGCGTGTGATCTTCATAAACCCCCTAATAGTGTTATTTGAAAACCAATTTCATTTCCTTTTAAAGATGGCAAAGTCAGTGGTCTTAACTCAAGGATTCCAGTGCCTGAGGTTTGACCTGGCGGACAAGTCACAGGGAGAGACACGAGAGATAAAAACTCCGTGTGGATGTACTAAGATGCCCCAGGGCACACCTGTGGGGAGAGGTGCTGGGGGATCTGAGGTTTTGTTTCAGGTGAAGGATGTGTTTCTAATGTTACCCTTTGAGCAAAGGCCCTGCTGGACTGGAGCCGTGGGTGGTCCTGGTGCACAGACTCCTCTGGGATTTTCTGAAGCCCCCAGCACTCTCAACCCAGTATATCCTCCCAGGGGGGCTCTCCTCATAGACAAGGGGGTCCCCAGGATGGAGTCTGTGTTACAGCCGAGCGTGTAAAGGGATCTGAACTTGTTGAATCTTAGACTCAGGAGACAGGGAAGGTCTTGTCTCTTGCTTGCTGGAAAACCAGCCCCTCAGCAGGGCCTCTTACACCTGGAGGTCCTAGAGCCACACTCCCCGCCGCCACCACCCCCCACTCCCCGCTGGCCTCTGATGCTCCCAGTGCCCCTCTTTCGGAACAGACCGAGCCTCTGTCCCCTATAGGGTCTGTCCACAGCCTTAGGACGAGGGTCCAGGCTCTCCTTTCTCCCAGCTCCACCCCTGCCCCCACCACCCACAGTGTTTTTCCCTGCTAAACCCTCATGCTCAATTTCACTTCTGAATTTCATTTTTATGTTCTTTTTTTTTTTTTTTTAGTTCCCCAACCAGCGATGGCATCCATGCCCCCTGCATTGGGAGCTCAGAGTCTTAATCCCTGGACCCCCAGGCAAGTCCTCCTTTTCTGTTCTTTTGCTCAGAATTTCTATCCCAGACTTCTCATATTTCAAATCTCAATTTCCATGTCACTCCCCTGGGGAAACCCTCTCTGACCCTTGGGAACGTTTGAGGCCCTGGGCAGGGGCTGCAGACACAGTGCTCCAGGGATCCACAGCCTGGTGTGGCTGACGGGACAGCAGGAAAAGGGGGCGTGTCCCTTTCCTGGGAGGCCATGAAGGCGACTGAGGAGATGGATGACGGAGGTGCTGAGGAATGGCCCTGAAAGTGGAGGAGCTAGACGTCGGTGAAAGAGACAGAAACCTGCCCTATCCACACGCTTCCACCAGCTCCTGCTTGGAGCTGCCTGACTGCCGTGCCAGCAGCTTACTTTGCAGCCCAGGCTCTGGGTGCCTGTCACCTCGGGGGCCAGTCGGCAGTCAACAAGGGGCTTGCAAACTCTGCACGTCACAGAGCCTGGTCCTGAGGCTGAAACGCAGTGATGTCCAGAACAGAGGTGACTCTGACCACAGGTGACTCAGGAGGACGACGCTGGCCTGGCTGGAGTGCCCACCCCTGGAGGAGGTCAGTGTTTCCTCCTGACGCTTCCCCATGGACTGTCTCCCCCTCTCTGTAATCTGCAGGAATCCTCTAAGCTGTCGCCCCCTTGAAATCCACCTCACCCCTGCAAACCCAGGCGTTAGTTCTTTCTAGGTGAACAGAGAAAAATGACACCTAATTAAGAGTAGACGTGCTGATGGGGTTCTTTGAAACTTATTTCCCTCTGCAAGCCAGTAATCTCTATCGATCACCCCTTTCAGGGCAAATAATTCACCCTGGGAGACTGCGGCCGTGTGCGTTGTACCTGATTCATCTTAAATGGCTTTGAACTTTTAAAATGTCCTCCTTTAACTGTGGAGTTGAAATAGCTCAGAATTCTTATAATGATTGTAATTATAGCTGCTGTTTGGTTAGCACCAGTAATCTCCTAGGCTCTTCACAGTCATTCTCTCTGCTTCCCAGAACTCCTCTGTTAGGGATTATTATTCCTGGGGTAGGGGGAGATTGAGAGAGACTGGGGATGAATATCTCAGAGAGGTTAAATAATTTACTTAAGGTCACACAGCTGAATGGATCTGAACTAATCCTGCCAGCCCATGCTTCCTCTGTCCCCCAGTGAGGCTCTGATTCAAGGATCTCAGAGCTGGGAAGGACCTTAATCACATCCTCATTGTTTTTTTTTTAACTTTTAATTTTATATTGGAGTATAGGAGGTCAAACCAGTCAATCCTAAAGAAAATTAGCCTTGAATATTCATTGGAAGGACTGATGCTGAAGCTGAAACTCCAATGCTTTGGCCACCTGATGCGAAGAACTGACTTATTGGAAAAGACCCTGAAGCTGGGAAAGATTGAAGGCAGAAGGAGAAGGGGATGACAGAAGATGAGATGGCTGGATGGCATCACTGACTCGATGGACGTGAGTTTCGGCAAACTCCAGGAGTTAGTGATGGACAGGGAGGCCTGGCATACTGTAGTCTTTTCCGACTCTTTGCGCAACTGAGCGACTGAACTGAACTGAAGAGCCAATTAATGATTTTGTAGTTTCAGGTGAGCAGTGAAGGGACTCAGTCATGCATACTCATGTATCCATTCTCCTCCAAACTGCCCTCCCATCCAGGCTGCCACATAACACTGAGCAGAGTTCCACATGCTTTACAGTAGGTCCTTGTTGGTGATCCCATTTTAAATATAGCCGTCCCGTGCTGTTGGGTTACCCAGACCTCTCTGCTCTGCCACAAACCCACCCCTTTAGCCAGAGATCAAAAAATAGAAGTGGCCAGGCAGGCAGGAGGCGGGGGAGGGAGAGAGGCAGTGCAAAGGCCTGGGGGTGAGCACGGGTGAGCTTGGGGACTGCGAGGGCCTGCTGGTGGTCCACGTGGTGGGAGCGACTGGAGGCCGGGAGGGAGGGCACCAGCTCTTAGGAGCTCTCCGCTGACGACTTTGAGCCGGGGAGGGACAGGTGCCTGTTTGATGAATGAGCTGAAAGGAGGCGGGGCCAGGGCAGCAGGGCCACGGGAGGCCTCCAGGGGAGAGAAGTGCCCAGGTAGTGGTGGACGCATGGAGAGCCACCTCGTGGTGGGGCCCGGGGGCCGACTGTCTGTCGGGGTGAGAGCAGCGTGTGTGGGAGCCATTCACCCAGGCCCCCCGATGCCGGGGGAGGAGAGGGCGTGGGGCTGGGCTTCTGTTCTGTTCGCTTCTCCCGGTGGACGACCTCACAGAGTGGCACCTAGACAGTGCAGCTGAGGGAGGCCACCTGCACAGAGGGAGACTTGGCGGCAAACAGTCATTTGGCAAACTTGGGACAGAAGAGTCGCTTCGGCATCCAAAGGCAGAGACTGGTGACAGAGAAGGGAGAAGCTGCCTGAGTGACCCTAAAATCAAGATGGGCCCACACAGCTGGTGTCCAGTCCTGGCCCCAGCTCTGTATTCATCTCCTGTGGCTGTTGTACTTTGGCTAGCTGATTTGAAGAGCTGACTGTTTGGAAAAGAATCTGATGCTGGGAAAGATTGAAGGCAGGAGGACAAGGGGGTGACAGAGGATGAGACGGTTGGATGGCATCACCGACTCAATGGATGTGAGTTTGAGTAAACTCCGGGAGATGGCGAAGGACAGGGAAGCCTGGTGTGCTGCGGTCCATGGGGTCACAAAGAGTCAGATACGACCGAGTGACTGAACAACAACAATATCATGGTTGCTGTAACATATTATCCAAAACAGTGGCTTAAAATAACACGAATATATTCTCTTACAGGTCTGAAGGTCACAAGTCAAATCAGTTTCACTGGGTAGAGGCAAGGCGTTGGCAAGGCTGTCCGCTCGGAGCCCTCTCTCACCTCAAGGGTGTGACATTCGCCATCATCACGATCTAGGGACGAGAGCCACAGAAGAGTGCCTACAGCAGCTTCCCAGCCATGGCAGCAGTCCCCTCTTGGGGCCCTGGAAGAAATCCCTTCCTGGGACTTTCTAGTGGTCCAGTCCCATGCACAGGGTCAGGTTCAACCCCTGGGTGGGGAGCTGAGATCCTGCATACCTTGTGGCCAAAATATCAAAACATAAAAAAAAAAACCACCCAGAAACAATATTTCAACAAATTCAATAAAAACTTAAAAACAAATCTCTTCCTTTCCTGGTCAATGGCCTGCCTCGTGGGTACATGCCCTGGACAGTGGCATGGGCTTTGATGCTCAGAAGGAGTCCACCCTGGATTGAACTCTGCTCTCACTGTCTTGAAATTCTTTACCAGTTTTTTTAATCTTAGGGTTCACTTTAATGAAGATAGTAATGTTGCACATTCCTATCAGTTTGGACAAAAGTATAATGACCTATATTCATTATAATGTCATTTGAAGTATTTTCATTGCTCATAAAAACTTCTGTGCTCTATGTATTATCTCCCTGCAAACTTCTGGCAACCACTGGTCTTTTTTATTGTTTCCATAGTCTTGCCTTTTCCAGAATGGATTATAGTTAGAACCTATTTTTTTCTTTTTCCTTGCAAAGTGAAATTCGCTCAGTCATGTCTGACTCTTTGCGACCCCATGGACTATACAGCCCATGGGATTCTCTAGACTAGGATACTGGAGTTGGTAGCCTTTCCCTTCTCCAGGGGAACTTCCCAACCCAGGGATCGAACCCAGGTCTCCCACATTTCAGGCGGATTCTTTACCAGCTGAGCCACAAGGCACAAATCCTTTACAAGACTACTCCTGATCCACTCATGCCACCAAACAGGCTCTAAGTGGCAAATTCCCCCACGTGACACTTCCAGTATTGAGCCCTGTCCCACTGACCTTGCCTAGCAGCCCTGTGGAGGGGCAGAGGGACACATGTTGGATATTTATTCGTAGGAAGCCCACAAATTTTGTGCCCCTTGTTACAATGAACCCAGATTCCTGTTGAGTGTATTATAAATCTTTATCATTTTTGAACAAGTAGCTCACATTTTCATTTTGTCCCAAGCTCTAAATTATGTAGCTGGTGCTGACTCAGCCCTAACCTCTTACCTCCAGCAAAGACACCTGGAAATGGACTTCATAGTTTTTTTGGACACTTGACATAATTTTAGCTAATATCCCATTGTATTTTTCTGGCCTAACCATTCATAGGCATTATTACTGCCCTGGGAACAAAGTTTCTGGCAACAAAGAATGTCCTTGTAAGATGTTCTTTTTATTAAGAGAGGCAATATTGTCGATGAAGATTCAAACACAGGCATCGTTTGAATTAGGGAATGATTATTCCCATTAAGAAGAGGTTCTTGTTTTCCAAAAAGGATTCCGTATGGAATTCTTTAAATGGTCGGCTTTCCTAATGCATTTTTAATGTGTTTCAACATATTAAAAATTACTTACACGCAGGCTTCTCAAGTCTGTGCATGGAACCAGCGTGCCCTGAGCCCCTGCTCTGGTCCGGCCCTGCAGGGCTCAGGAGGGACTGTGTCTGGCAGGGTCGGGGAAGGTGGTCCCTCTCGGAGGAGCTCTGCCTGCTGAGGGGTCACCCAAAGCAATGGAGATGCAGACAGACAGGATCCAGTAGGATGCCCTGGAGCAGCGGCAGGAATGGGAACTCCAAGCACATCCCCTTGAAGATCCTTCAAGGGGCTGAGGTTTGCAGGTGGGCAGGTGGGTGGGGACTCTGGGAAGACCCCGGGCATTGTGTCTGGGGGAGGGTCCCCAGGGGAGAGGCCTGGTTGGCAGCACGACAAGGGCCCTCCTGCTGGTCTGAGGAGCCAGGCCTAGGGAAGAGAGGAGAGAGGCCTGCCAGCCCCGGAGCCACGAGGTGGGAAGATCACTGCCCACAGGAAGGCAGGTTGGAGCTCGAGATCCCAGAGCTGCGGGTGGCAGAGAGGCACTCTAACAGCCGTCAGACAGCGGAGCATTGGACCTGGGCAGGCAGAGGCCCTGGGAGGGGGCACAGGATCCACAAAGGGCACCAAAGCTGGAATGCGGGGAGACTCAGGGGCGGGAGGTGCCCTGAGAAAGGTTACCCATTTGTAACTTGGCCATGTCCGACCCTTGCAACTCCACGGACTGTAGCCCACCAGGCTCCTCTGTCCAAGCGAGCTTTTCCAGGCAAGAAAACTGGAGTGGGTCCTACCATTTCCTACTCCAAATCAAAGCTGGAGGGAAGGTATGGCTGAATGTGAGGCAAGTCACTTGGACCAGGTGCAGACACGAGGATCTGGGAGAGAGACCCGGCCGGTCCCAGTAGGCTTCTGAGAGCTGATGCTGCTGGAAGCTTCCAGCATGGGGGCAAGAGATACTACTCGGGAGAAAGGCGAGGAGAGAAAAGTTAAATGTGAAACCGGGAGAGCCTGGCGGCAGGAGGGACAGGCTGAGGCAAAGGGCTGGTGGCGGGGCATGGACCTGCTCGGGTGAGCGGGGCATGGAGGCTGCTCTCAGACCCTGCAGGCCAGGAGCAGAGCCCTGGAGGGAGGGAGGTTTGTGGTCACTGATGCACTTCAGGAAGATGGGACATTAGGCTGAGGAGGGACGGAGGTTGGAGCACAGTCCATGGTCAAGGCCAGGAAGAAGCCTGTGGTGGTGACAGTAGAAGAGACCAGCCTGGGAGCTCCCCGATGGCCCAGTGGTTAGGACTCCTCACTACTACCACGGCCTGAGTTCAATCCCTGATTGGGGAACCAAGATTCTGAAAGCCTTGTGATGCGGCCAAAAACAAATTAAAAATAAAAATTGAAAAAAAAGAGGAAGAGACCAGTTTAAAAGCCAAGGCTCTTGCACAGCAGGGCTGCTCAGTGCCCCTCGGCCGGTGCCCGTTGTGAGTCCTGTGTGCAGGCTGCCACCCCTGTCGTCTCTGCATCCAGGGTAGCTCCTGGGGCCGCGCCCCTGTCAGCCAGGCCAGACCGCGGTTCAGCAGAAGGCCCAGCTGCAGGAACTTCTCTCTGCCCTGCTGACACTTCCCCATTGAGGCCTATCATCACCTGGGTGAGCTGGCATCACCATCTTCAGGTAAAAGGCCAGGAGGCTGGGTCACTCATCTGTAGTCACGCGGGTAAGAGGGACTGCGTGCTGAGCCTGTCCAATTCAGGGCCAGCCAGGTTCCTTTCCAGCACTGGGCACTTCTGCCAGCACCAGTGGGCCACTGCCCCAGGTAACACTGTCAGCCACCCCAGTGGATCACTGACACCCACCCATGGACCGGTACCACCCGTGGGTGAAACCTCACTTGCCAATGGAACCCCGGCACAAAGCAACAGACACAAAGGGAAAAGAGGTTCTTTAGGACGGGTTGGCCTTGAAATTCGTGTAGGACATCCAAGCATGGACGATTAGCAGCAGGCTCTCTGGGGATTGGAGGGATGTTGGCACGTGGCTGACCACTGAAGACTCGGCTTCACAGAGGATCCCCAGGGAGACTGTACGGGGTGGACCCTCAGACTCCAGGGGACAAGGAGGGCCATCTCTTCACCTGGGTGGGCAGAGCCACACCTGGCCACAGCCCGTCCATCGTCAGAGACGCTGGAGTGTAGGAGCAGCGCTGTCCTCCTTGGCCCTGGGGACAGGCTGGTGGGTGGTGTCTCTTCCCTTTTCTTTGTCATTCAAAAAATAGCTGGTGGACTTCCCTGATGGTCCAGTGGTTGAAAGTCTACCTGCCAATCCAGGGGGCACCAGTTCGATCCCTGGTCCAGGAAGACTCCACGTGCCACAGGGTGACGAGGCCTGAGGACCACATCGACTGAGACTGCATGCCCTAGAGGCCACGCTCTGCAAGAAGAGAAGCCGCTGCAACGAGAGGTCCCCGCTCACCCCAACTAGAGAAAGCCCCATGCACCAGTGAAGACCCAGTGCAGCCCAAAATAATTAACTACTTAAAAAAACCTCAGGGTGGCCAGAATTTGATGTAAGAAATCAGTGAACAACTATCGTATATTAACGTGTATATATGGAATCTAGAAAAATGGTACTGACGACCTATGTGCAAGGGCAGGAATAGGGATGCAGACGCAGAGAACACACTCGTGCACACAGTGGGGGGAGGAGGGGGGGAAGCATAGAGGGAGTAGCATGGACCCTGCACATTACCATATGCAAAACAGAGAGCCAGTGGGAGTTTGCTCAAACCCTGCTCTGTGAAAGCCTAGAGGCCTGGGATGGGGTGGGAGGTGGGAAGGAGGTTCACGAGGGAGGGGACCCATGTGTACCTATGGTTGATTCATGCTGATGTGTGGTGGAAACCAACAAAATATTGTAAAGCAATTATCCTCCAATTAAAAATAAGCACATTTAAAAAAAAGAAATCAATGATTTCTGTAAAAATGAAATTGAATAATACTTTTTTAAAAAGTAGCTATTGTGGGTCCCACTGGGCCAGCACAGGGTGTCCCTTGGCGGTTCCCAAGCTCAGTTTCCCCATCATTAGCCAGGCAGTGAGAGAAATAAAGGGCTGGCCTGCAGGGCTGGGGAGGGGACAGCCAGTGATTTGCAGAGTGCAGGTGGGTTTGGGGGGCAGGTTGGTCTGGGAAAATAAGGCGGGATGGCTGCAGACAAGGGGAGGCAGGTGGCCGAGACCCCTTCCCCTTCATTTTACAGACGAGAGCCTGGCTTGGGGAGGAGAACAGAGCAAGGAGGGTGCAGGGACCCATGGGGGTGCTCGAGCCCAGGGTGAGCCCCCTCCATCCTCAGCCACGTCCTGCGGTGGGAGGTACAGTGGCCTTAACCCTAACCCTAACCCTAACCCTAACCCTAACCCCACACCTCTTATGGGCAAGGACCTTGGCAGTCGCTTTCACCTCTTGAACCTCGGTGCTCTCACCTGGTCAGCGAGGCTCAGAGGCCCCTCTGGCTCTGCTGCCCTCACAGGGTCATGCGGGGATCAGACCAGATGAGGCGCCTCTTCCAGATCAAACCCATCCAGCCCTCCACTTAGGGGCTGGCTTCTGGCGCACTCAGCCGGGACTAGGGGACTGGCCGTGTCCTCCATTAGAAGCAATCGAACAAGAGAGAATGCAAACATTTGTTCTCGAGGGAGATGGGTGTCCCTGGCAAACCAGAGCGTTCTCTTCCGCTTGGAAACCACAGGTCAAGGAGACCCAGGGTGAGCCGCCCCGCGAGGTGCAGGTGTGATGCGCATTCTGTGGCCGCCAAAGAAGATGGCCTGGACACACGGCCCAGACCAAGGCCGTTCTCTAGAGGGCCTGGAACAGGGGTCGGCGTGCATCTGCTGAGGAGTGTTCTTGGCGCTGGGACTGGAGACGCACGGGGAGTGGGGCCAGCGATCTGGCTTCCTTGGGGGAAATTTGCAGAATGTGGACAGAGCCGACTTTCCTTCTGCGCGCCGAGCAGAAAGAGCTCTTGACAAGGAGGCTCCTGGTGAAGAGGCTCCTGTTCCAGTTCCCACAGCGTCCTGGGCACTGGGAGCCCTGGCCCCCAGGTGAGACCCCACCATGGCTGGGTGAGAGAAGTGTGTACAGATGCCGTGAACACGGGCGCCCGAGATGCCCTGGCTCACCTCCCAGTTCTTCTTCCCCCCTTACTGGGCATCAGGATGTGAATTCAGCGTCTGCTCCACATCTTTGAGTGCACCCCTCCCTCCCCCAAAGGGAGACGAAGCTAACATTTTGATGAGACCCTCTTAGGCAACAGGCCCCCTGCCCACTGACTTCATTTTGCAGGAGTGGACACTGGGGCTTGAAGTTTAGGAAACTCACCCAGGCTCTGGGAAGGCTGATGTTGGTGGGGTGTGGGGGGTAGGTCCAAGGGGAGGATAGGGGTGTGGGGTCAGGGGAGGCCAGATCCCGGCCCAACTCCACCGTCCACTCATTCAGAGGAGGTGTCAAACTCCCAGGATCTCAGTGCCCTTGGATGAGGGGGGAGGTTAGAAGGAAAGAATTCCAGACGCCCTACCTCACAGAATGTTGAGAGCCTTAGGCGAAAATAAGGGCTTCCCAGGTGGCTCAGTGGTAAAGAATCCATCTGTTCACGCAGGAGAAGCCAGAGATGCGGGTTTGATTTGGACGCGGGTTGGGAAGATCCCCTGGAGTAGGAAATGGCAACCTGCTCCAGTATTCTATTTTTTTTAAATTTAATTAATGTATTTAATTTCTGGCTGTGTTGGGTCTTCATTGCTGCGTGGGCTTTTTCTGTAGTTGCAGAGCGTGGGGGCTACTCTCTAGCTGCAGTGCATGGCTTCTCTTGTTTTGGAGCAAGAGCCGTAGGTGCATGGGCTTCGGGAGTTGTGGCTCCCGGGCTCTAGAGCGCAGGCTCGGTGTTGGGGTGCATGGGTTCAGTTGCCTTGTGGCGTGTGGGATCTTCCCGGACCAGGGACTGAACCCGTGTCTCCTGTGTGGGCAGCTGGATCCTTCACCACTGAGCCACCAGGGAAGCCCTGTTCTGCGTTTTTAGGAGATGGGATACATCAGCAGCTGTCTAGCCCTGGGTCAACAACTGTGTTGAAATTCTTCTCTGGCCGCTATCAGGCAAACCTTCAGAACTTTTAAATTCACATTTTTCTTGCATACTTACCTTTCTCATTCCTCCCTGATTTACAAACCTTGAACCGTCTTCTAATTCCCCAATAAATGAGTCATTATTGCCGTTAACACCGGTTCTTGGCCTCTCTCATTGCAATAGTAATGACCCTCATTTCATCATTGGAAGTGTTATTAATAACTCATAATTCCTTAACTACTATTTCGCCAGTGACAGCTGAAAGATTTTTGACCTGTGTCCTCCGCAGAGGGTGACAAAGCTGCGCCTAGAAGCCTGTACCCTTACCTCCCAGCCAACAGTGTTTTCCACTGGCCACAGTGGTCAGCCTCCCGGCCAGTATTTGTTGGGCATCTTCTATGGGGGAAAGCATGTCTTTATTTTTTTTTTATTAATTTTTATTGGAGTCTAGTTGACTTGCAATGTCATGTTAGTTTCAGGCATACAGCTAAGTGTATCAGTTATACGTGTGCATATATCCGCTCTTTTTTAGATTCTCTTCCCATATAGGTCATTACTGGGCATCTTTTGTGAGCTCAGCAGAGCTGTGATGTGGGCGCTTGGACACCAAGCTTGGACCTGGCCTAGTTTCGGTTAGAAACCATTACATATCAGCTGTACTTCCTTAGCTAAACTGTTAGATGAATTGGCCTCAGTTTCCTCATCTATATAATGGGGTTGAAGGGTGAAGGATGAAAATGAGACAACACAGAAAGCCCTTGTCTTGATGTCTTCCATTTAATATGCACTTGCTCAACAAGCCCCTCATTATTATAACTTGAAATGCCTGTCGGGTACCTGGCACGTGCAGCGTGCTGACAAGGACTCTCTGATTTGGACCCTATGGGCTCAGATGAGATGCGGGGAGGCAGGGTGGGTGCCGGGTAGGAAGCGAGGCACTCTGCTGCTGCTCTGGCATTCAGCGAACTGAATGGGTGGAGAATAAAAGAGGTTTGTTTTGCAAGTCCTTGAAAGTTTTCAATGAACTGTGGAAAAAAATCTGTGCTGAACATGCAAATGAATAATTGAGCTCACTTTCTATGCCTGCAAACACCAGCCACTGAAGGCAGAGGTAGTTGCATTTAAGGACAATGGAGCACCAAGGTTGAAGACGGTTTTTTCCCCATCACGACCAGAGGCAGAATGTGAAACTCACCTCCCTGGGGAATAAGAGAAGCACCATCTGATAAAGCCAGGCTGCGTGTGTGTTGGTTGATTAGTCGTGTCCAACTCTTTGTGACCCCATGAACTGCAGCTCACCAGGCTCCTCTGTCCATGGGATTTTCCAGGCAAGAATACTGGAGTGGGTTGCCATTCCCTTCTCCAGGGGATCTTCCCGACCCAGGGATCAGATCTAGGTCTTTTTCATTACAGGCAGATTCTTTACCGTCTGAGCCACCAGGGAAGATGGAGTCAGGCTGGGGTGCTACTAATTAGGAGAGTTAGGTCCAGCCTCAACCCTCCAATCAAGGAGATTTAGGACTTGAATGGGGGTGGCTCCGAGAAAGAGGTGGAATTCACAATGGGATGAGGCCTGACTCAGGAAGGAAAGATGGGGAGCATGTTAGTGTCCTGGGGTGGCCGCAACAGAGTCCAAGGTTGGGCGGGTTTAAACAGCAGAAATGTGTCCTCTCAAGGTTCTGGGAGCCAGACGTTCAAGATCAAGGCACTGGCAGGGCCATGCTCCCTCTGAAGGCTCCAGGCAGGAATCTGCTCCTCGCCTCCCCCTTGGCTTCCGTGTGACCCGCAGTCCTATGTCCATGGTCACGTGGCATTCTCTCTGCATGTGTCTGTGTCTCTCCCACTCTCATCACGACCCCAGTCTTATTGGATGAAGGGCCCACCCTATCCTGGGATGACATCATCTTAACTTAGTGAGATGGGCAATGACCCTATTTCCAAATAAGGTCACCTCCTGAGGTTCTGGGGAGGTTGCAAATTTTTCGAGGATGTGTCCAACCCCATATAGGAAGGAAAGTGAAGGGAGACAGATCGAGAGGGGCTGACCACAGGTCTCACTCCCCCTGCCTGCCTCTGCACTGGACCAGGCCGTTTAGGGTTCACAAAGTGTCCCCAGAACAAGCTTGGGGGACGGTGGGGCCTTGACACCCCCGACCTTGTAATGTCCCCAGTCTCTCCTCTCCGGCTCACCCTACCCGACTCCGGCACCCAGTGCCCCAGGCCGGAAACCCAAGGCTGTCCTGGACGCCCTCCTCTTTCTCTCCCCGTCCCCTCCCCTGTCCACCTGCCTTATGCTCACCTTTCCCACCCCGAGGGTCCCGCTGCTGGGCTCCACCCTGAGTCACGGTCCCAGCCTCCAGGGTCAGGGGCTGAGACCCCTGCATCCAGCGGTGGCTGAGTGACTGCTGATGACCGACTGCTCCTCACCCCAAACCTTCAAGGCCCCTCCTCTTGGCGCCTGATGCCAGGACCTCTTCCAGGTGGCTGCTTTGCCAGGGTGTCCTGTGGGTGTTGGGGACCCAGCTGAACCCAGCATTGGCAGTTCGGGGAGGCCAAGTTCTGTCTCCCCCCACAGCACCCTGGGCACTTGTCTGTCCCAGCACCTGCCACATGGCTCACTTGTGTTGCCAATAGGGAGGAAGTTCACTCACTTAATCCTCACTTCAGCTGGCACGTAGCACTCTGGAACTGTCTACGAGTGGATGAGCCCCATTTTATATGGAGGGGGAGACTCAGAGCATAGCTTGCATTATGCCATGCAGCCAGTGGGTGACAGCCAAGCCCCCAAACCCCTAACCTCAGGGGACTCCAGTGGTTAAGACTTCGCCTTTCAATGCAGGGGGTGCGGGTTTGATTTCTGGTCGAGGAATTAAGATCCCACATACTTTGAGGCCATAAAACCAAAATATAAAGCAGAAGTAATATTATCACAAATTCAGTAAAGACTTTAAAAATGGTCCACATTAAAAAAAAAAAAATTCTTCTCAAAAGACTTACTTAAAAAGACACAACAAAAACCCAACCTCAGCCATCTGGGCTGCCCAATTCCCTTTCCTGCTCAGGAAAGACAGGCAAGGGACCCCAGAGGGTCATCGTGGGGCCTCATCATCAGCCTCTGAGAGCCAGTGTCCAGGCAGACTCGGGGCAGCGCTTCAGGGGCCATGGAGATGCACTGAGCTCTTCTCCGCGTGTGCAGACCTGCAGCTGCTGCTCCGGGTACCCCTCCCCAGGTATGCCCTCGCCCGCAGTCCCTCCCAGCCCTGCCCCTCGGCCGGTCAGCCCGGTTTGCCTCACAGTCGCTGATCACCCGGGCTCACAGGTTGGACCTGCAGAAGTCTTGGGGAGCCCTATCTGTCCTAGCCTTCTCGCCTGGGTGGCCTCTGCCCTAACCCCCAACCCCGTCCTCAACCCCCCTGCTGCTCCCCTTGGGCAGGGCCAGGACCGGCCCGTCCTCCTGGGGCAGCATCCTCACCGGTGGCCCTGGCCCGCATCTCCCCACATCTGGAATCTGCAGACACTGACAACATCACCGCACTTGTGTCCGAGGCTCCCCATCGCTTGCTGACTGTCCCGGCTGCTTGGGAAGCGCTTGGACTTTGCCTTTCTTCCTGGTACATCTCTGATCCTCTCTGGATGGGAAGATGCCGCCCTGCTCTGTCCCTCCAGTGCGCCCGAGGCTTCTGTGACTGCCTGGGAGGCCCCAGTTTCGGGAGCTGTGGGCTCGCCCTGCTCTCGCTCCTTAAGTCACCTGGTTTGGGCTTCTTACCCAAGCCCCACAGGCACTTCCAGGGATCATCTCCGGAGGATCACCTCCCGGCTCAACTTCTTCATGGTAATCCTAGTTCAGGGCCAGCTTCTGGCTCAAACCCAAGCTAAGCTACCACCTCTCCCCTCTCCCAGCGTGCCTGTGTTCACACCTACATGCGCACTCCTGCCTCCGCTCCAGGGCTCACTGGGGACCTTGCCTGCGAGGCCCTGCCCCCAGAGCTACAACTGGAAAGCAACAGAGCTCAGACTCAAGGATCTCAATCCTCATTGACATCTACCAACTAGGTGACTTCTAAATGATCTAGCTGCTTTGAGCCTCAGCTTCCCCACCATGTATTCCCCATGCTTTTGAACTGTGGTGTTGGAGAAGACTCTTGGGAGTCCCTTGGACTGCAAGGAGATCCAACCAGTCCATCCTAAAGGAGATCAGTCCTGAATATTCATTGGAAGGATTGATGCTGAAGCTGAAACTCCAATACTTTGGCCACCTCATGCGAAGAACTGGCTCATCTGAAAAGACCCTGACGCTGGGAAAGATTGAAGGCAGGAGAAGAAGGGGACGACAGAGGACAAGATTGTTGGATGGCATCACCGATTCAATGGACATGAGTTTGGGTAAACTCCAGGAGTTGGTGATGGACAGGGAGGCCTGGTGCTGTAGTCCATGGGGTCGCAAGAGTTGGACATGAGTGAGCAACTGAACTGAACTGAACTGAACTGCACTTCCCCATGTATAGTGGAGGTGATAGCAATTTCCCCACTCCCACCCCAGGGTCTTGAGGGGGCCAATGAGATGACAGAGTGTGAAGCCAGCAGTGGGGAGAGGGGCTCCCTCCTCGGCGCTCCCCACCCTGCGAATGCCTCTTCCAGCGTCTCTTCTGGAACCTCCTGTGGGGTGGCGGGCTGGCGGTGTCGTTCCTCCCACACAACCTCCGTCACGTGGAGCAGGGCCCAGCCCTTTCTCACTCTGTTCCCCAGTAATCACCCCTCACTCCCCTGGGTGCACTTCGGGTTGTGCACGGAGAGAGCAACCAGACTCGGGGTCAGACAAGTGAAAAATAACTTCCAGTCTTGCTCTGCAGAAAGGTTCCAGGCTCAGAATCACTGCTGGCTTGGAAGTCTGGAAGTAAAACCATCACCGGGGACTTCCCGGGTGGCCCAGTGGTTAAGAATCCACCTGCCAGTGCCGGGCACGTGGGGCACCTAAGCCACAGGTACTGAGCCCCGCTCCCCAGCCTGCGCTCCGCAAGAGAAGCCACTGCGACGGAAACACTTGCGTTGCAGCTAGAGAGTGCGCCCGGCTCTTTGCAACTGGAGAAAGACTGCACGCAATGTTAACAAATGATTTTCAAAAGCTGTCACCAAATGAGAGAGGAAACCAGAGAACCAGTTCCACTCTTGGGTTTGTTGGGGCTCCCGGGTGCAAAGGCGAGAGAAACCAGGGGCTTGTCCCCTTCCTGCCCACCCCTCACGCTGTGTGTTCCCTTCCTCCTTATAAACGCATCCTTCACGCACAAGCAGCACACCGCCGCGGTCTCCAACAGGAACCACACAGCTGACCTAGAGCCTCTGAAGGTGTGGGTGTCAGAGTACTAATTAGGACGGACGCAGATGATAGAAGCTCTGAGACAGAAGCACTCTCAGGTGGGGCTGAGACTCGACTCCTCCTGGGGGTGGAATTTGCCTTTAGGGCATCCACAGTGAGGCTCCGGGCCTTCTGGGACCCACCCGGGGGTGGGGTCTCTGTCCTTCCCCCGGCCACTTTCTCATTTGATGCCACCTCAACCATTTTTACCAAGTGAAGTGTGACGTGAAAGTCACTCAGTCATGTCCAACTTTTTGCAACCCCATGGACTGTAGCTTGCCAGGCTCCTCTGTCCATGGGATTCTCCAGGCAAGAGTACTGGAGTGAGTTGCCATTTCTTCCTCCAGGGGATCTTCCCAACCCAGAGATCAAACTCAGGTCTCCTGCATTGCAGGCAGATTCTTTACCATCTGAGCCAACAGGGAAGCCCCCCTCAAACTCCCAGAGGTGAAACCAGGAGACTGTGGGCACCTTCCAGGCCTTGAAACTGGTTTCTTAGATGGCCAGTTATCACCTCTCCACTCTGTCCTTCCCAGAGAACTTCGTCCTGGGAGGTGGTACAGAGATGCTTCACTGGGGACATGAGACGGGGGCCACACCTCCCAGATCACCACAGGCTTGCAGGTTCCCGCTGCTCAGCGCCCGCTCCTCCCATTGGGGGTCCTGAAAGTCTTCCTTCGGGGCTTCCTTATCAGACGGGGTTCAAATACAGGGCTCCCAACACACAAGAGAGGTGACTGGGTGACTTCACATCATTGCACCTCAGTTTTCCCATCTGTAAATGGGGCATCATGTCCCGATTTCCCTGGGCTACTATGAAGAGAAAATCAAATAATGTACCTAACACACCAAGTCAGGGCAGGCACTTGAAAGCCCTCTGCAAGCACTAATTCTAGTCTCCTCTGTCACCCAGCCACCACTTTCTTGGTTCCAATACTCTACCACAGCCCAGTGGACACTCCTTTTAGTGAAACAGGGGTGTTCGCTGGGGCTGAGACAGAGGAACCAACATGAGCTCTGTGGTGGAACCTAGGACCTGTAGTTAGCAATGCTGCATTGAAAACAAAGTTCTGCCAACAGGGTAGATATTGTGTCACGTGTCCTCACCACAAAATAAAAAAGTAAATGAAAAATATGCTTTTAATAAAGGAGACAAGGCGAGGGACTTCCCTGGTGGTCCAGTGGCTAAGACTCCATGCTCCCAGTGTTTGATCCCTGGTCAGGGGCTTTCCTTGTGGGGAAGCTCAGCTGGCAAAGAATCTGCCTGCAATGCAGGAGACCTGGTTCGATCCCTGGGTTGGGAAGATCCCCTGGAGAAGGGAAAGGTCACCCATTCCAGGATTCTGGCCTGGAGAATTCCATGGACTGTATAGTCCATGGGGTCACAAAAGTCAGACATGACTGAGTGACTTTCACTTTTCACTTTCAGAAAACTAGATCCCGCATGCTGGAACCAAGACTCAGCGTAGCCAAATAAATGAAAATGAAAGTAAAATTCAATCAGTTGTGTCTGACTCTTTGCGACCCCATAGGCTGTAGCCCACCAGGCTCCTCTGTTCTTGGGATTTCCCAGGCAAGAGTACTGGAGCGGGTTGCTATTTCCTCCTCCAGGGGATCTTCCCAACCCAGGGATTGAACCTAGGTCTCCTGCACTGCAGGTGGATTCTTTACCGTTTGAGCCACCAGGGAAGCCCATCCTTCCTCTTCAGCCAACTTATCAATAAGTGTGTAGTTTAGAAATGCGATGTGGATCAGCAAAAGTTTCTGCAGGCAAAAGCTTTGAGACTTCTTAGAATAACCATATTTGAAACAAAAACGTCAAACTGTAGTCAATCAATGTCTGGCTGATATCTGAGAGGGGAACCCAGGAGGACAGAGCTCCCGGCCAGCTCCCCTGACCTTGAGTGAGGGTTTCCTTTGAGAGTTGCTGCAGGAAGGACCCTTACAGGTCAGAGGATAATCACTCAAGGATCCCTAGAGACTTTGTGCAAGTCAGAGCCTTCAAGGTGTCATCCTGGCCTCAGTGCCTAGGGGGCTCTGATGAGTATATTCAGTCAGTTCAGTTCAGTTGCTCGGTCATGTCTGACTCTTTGCGACCCCATGGACTGCAGCACACCAGGCCTCCCTGTCCATCATCAGCTCCTGGAGCTTGCCAAACTCATGTCCATTGAGTCAGTGAAGACATCCAACCATCTCATCCTCTATTGTCCCCTTCTCCTCCTTCAGTCTTTAGTCTTTCCCAGCATCAGGGTCTTTTTCAATGAGTCAGTTCTTTGCATCAGGTCGCCAAAGTATTGGAGCTTCAGTTTCAGCATCAGTCCTTCCAATGAATATTCAGGACTGATTTCCTTTAGGATTGACTGGCTTGATGTGCTTCCAGTCCAAGAGACTCTCAAGAGTTTTCTCCAACAGCACAGATCAAAGGCATCAATTCTTTGGTGCTCAGCTTTATGGTTATCAGTGCTCAGTTGCTTCAGTCGTGTCCGACTCTTTGCGACCCCATGGACTATATAGCCCACCAGGCTTCTCTGTCCGTGGGATTCTCCAGGCTAGAATACTGGAGTGGGCTGCCATTCCCTTCTCCAGGGGATCTTCCCAACCCAGGGATTGAACCCGTGTCTCCTGTGGCTCCTGCATTGTAGGCAAATCCTTTAACACTGAGGTACTGGGGAAATTATTGTTATAAATCATGTGAAATGCATTGCTTCAGAATAGAAGGAAGTGGGAGAAGGGGAGTTGGAGGTCAGGAAGTAGAATCCAACTGAAATTAGCAAAAGGCCCAAACAAAAGCACGTTTGCACTTCCTGGGCACAATCCACTGGCCCAGACACAAATTCAGGCAGGAAGACTAAGAACTAAGGTGAGGTTAAGCAAGTGCACCAGACACAGGGACCTAATGAATCCTGTGAATGAATGAACAGTGTCCACAAGCCAGCACACAGCTGGCCATCTCAGAGAGCACAGCTCCAGACATGCTGCCATTCCTGTGTTGCAGTCTTAACCTCCAGGACCTCAAAATGTGACCTTATTTGGAAATGGAGTCTTTACAGAAATGAACAGTTTTAAAGGATGTCATTAGGGAAGGCTCTGATCCAACATGACTGATATTCTCATGAACTGATATTCTAATGAAAAGGGGAGATTTTGGAACCTCCCTGGTGGTCCAGTGGTTAGAACACCGTGTTTCCACTACAGGGGTCCAGTTTCGACACTTGGTGGGGGATCTAAGATCCCACAAGCTATGCAGTGTGGATCCTCCCACCTCCCCCAAAAAAAAAAATCAGAAGAGGAAGCTGAAAGCAAAGAAGGAACCAAAGACTTTGCACAGAATGCCATAAGACAACATTCTGTGGGTCCTTCACTGGGCACATAGAAATCCTAGTTAATTGTTCATAGATATTTTCATATGATTTTGACAAAAACAGAAGATTGATCATTTCTTTTGGCTTGACGTGTGCTGTGACTTGCTTGTGCATTGCAGGGTTCGGTCTAGATTGTCATTAGACTGACGTCTACCTTCACAAAATAAAGGTAGCACTACGTGAAAAAGTTTGAAATAGGATTTGAGAATAGAATGGTGGTTCAAATAGCTCTTAACTTTTCGAAAAATCTGATGCCAAGCAATAAGACTTTTCAAGTCTGAGTTGAAAATTTACATTTCCCAAGTACTGCCTTTCTGAGGTATTGAAAGAGATTAGAGAAAAAGATTTCCCTTTGATATAATTTTTCTCATTTTCACTGTGTGGGAAAAAAAAGAATGTATTTCCCATAAATGGGAACTCTGCCCAGTGTCTCAAGAAATGTGTATTCCAGTGACAACTGTGAGGCCCTATTGGAGATAAAGTCCAAAATTTACTCATACTTTTAGATTATACAACTAATAAAAACTACCTTACTTTAATTCAGTGTTCTACACATGATAATACAGGACATGTTTAGGAAGCTTTTATAAGCCTATGGTGTTGTCTTGATTTCTACAAAGCGTGGTTGCCTTTTCTGTTTTCCTCTGTTCAGTGTATGACTTGTATTTTCCTTACCATGGGTTGCATTTTTCATTTTCCAAATTGGATCTTTTCCTGGAAATGTTTTCATGTTTTAATAAATTGTTTCAAACTGAAAAAAAAAAAAAAAGCCAGAAGAGGCAGGAGCTGCGGGTTACCTGGGGTTCCCAGGGTTGGACCACATGGTGATGGAAACAACTGCAGCTTGTCCTGTGTTCAGCACGGGACAGAGGAGGCTGTGCTGAAGGCCAGCCCTCACTTTATTTTTGTTTGTTTGTTTGTTTAATTTATTTATTTTATTTGGAGGCTAATTACTTTACAATATTGTAGTGGTTTTTGCCATACATTGAAATGAATCAGCCACGGGTGTACATGTGTCCCCCATCCTGAACCCCCCTCCCACCTCCCTCCCATCCCATCCCTCTGGGGTGCTCAGCACCAGCCCTGAGCACCCTGTCTCATGCATCAAACCTGGACTGGCTATCTGTTTCATATATGATAATATACATGTTTCAGTGCTATTCTCTCAGATCTTCCCACCCTCGCCTTCTCCCACAGAGTCCAAAAGTCTGTTCTATACATCTGTGTCTCTTTTGCTGTCTCACATATAGGGTTATCATTACCATCTTTCTAAATTCCATATATATGCGTTAGTATACTGTATTGGTGTTTTTCTTTCTGTTTTACTTCACTCTGTATAATAGGCTCCAGTTTCATCCACCTCATTAGAATGGATTCAAATGTATTCTTTTTAATGGCTGAGTAATATTCCATTGTGTATATGTACCACAGCTTTCTTCTCCATTCATCTGCTGATGGACATCTAGGTTGCTTCCATGTCCTGGCTATTATAAACAGTGCTGCGATGAACATTGGGGTACACGTGTCTCTTTCAGTTCTGGTTTCCTCGGTGTGTATGCCCAGCAGTGGGATTGCTGGGTCATACGGCAGTTCTATTTCCAGTTTTTTTAAGGAATCTCCACACTGTTCTCCATAGTGGCTGTACTAGTGTGCATTCCCACCAACAGTGTAAGAGGGTTCCCTTTTCTCCACACCCTCTCCAGCATTTATTGTTTGTAGATTTTTGGATAGCAGCCATTCTGACCGGCATAAGATGGTACCTTCACTGTGGTTTTGATTTGCACTTCTCTGATAATGAGTGATGTTGAGCAGCTTTTCATGTGTTTGTTAGCCATCTGTATGTCTTCTTTGGAGAAATGTCTGTTTAGTTCTTTGACCCACTTTTTGATTGGGTTGTTTATTCTTCTGGAATTGAGCTGCAGGAGTTGCTTGTATATTTTTGAGATTAATTATTTGTCAGTTGCCTCGTTTGCTATTATTTTTCTCCCATTCTGAAGGCCGTCTTTTCACCTTGCTTATAGTTTCCTTCATTGTGCAAAAGCTTTTAAGTCTAATTAGGTCCCAATTGTTTATTTTTGCTTTTATTTCCATTACTCTGGGAGGTGGGTCATAGAGGATCCTGCTGTGATTTATGTCAGAGAGTTTTTTGCCTATGTTTTCCTCTAGGAGATTTTTAGTTTCTGGTCTTACGTTTAGAACTTTAATCCATTTTCAGTTTATTTTTGTGTATAGTGTTTGAAAGTGTTCTAGTTTCATTCTTTTACAAGAGGTTAACCAGTTTTCCCACCACTGCTTGTTAAGGAGATTGTCTTTTCTCCATTGTATATTCTTGCCTCCTTTGTCAATAATAAGGTGTCCATAGGTGAGTGGATTTATCTCTGGGCTTTCTATTTTGTTTCATTGATCTATATTTCTGTCTTTGTGCCAGTACCATACTGTCTTGATGACTGTAGCTTTGTAGTAGAGCCTGAAGTCAGGCAGGTTGATTCCTCCAGGCCCATTCTTCTTTCTCAAGACTGCTTTGGCTATTCGAGACTTTTTGTATTTCCATACAAATTATGAAATTTTTGTTCTAGTTTTGTGAAAAATACCATTGGTAGCTTGATAAGGATTGCATTGAATCTATGGATTGCTTTGAGTCGTATACTCATTTTCACTATATTGATTCTTCCAACCCATGAACATGGTATATTTCTCCATCTATTTGTGTCCCCTTTGATTTCTTTCATCAGCGTTTTCTATACATAGGTCTTTTGTTTCATTCAGTAGATATAGTCCTAAGTATTTTATTATTTTTGTTGCAATGGTGAATGGGATTGTTGCCTTAATTTCTCTTTGTTTTCTCACTTTAAGGCCAGTTAAGGGGTGGGGGCTGTGATTGGGGCTCTTCAGTGAGCAAGCAGCCAACATCCAGGGCCAGGAGAAACTGAGTGGGTCTGGGGGTAAGCTGTGGTTACGAAGGCTAGGAGACGTTGAGAAAGTTGCCGAAGCTTGGAGGCTCTTAAGGAGTAGACCCAAGTCTCAAACCCAGATAACCAAGCTCCTGTTCAGGTGCCCAGTACACTTGACCACAATGCAAGTGAAGAGACATCTGGATGCCGGGTTGAACTGCAAACACTGCTCATGTCTGTGGTCATGGTTAATAGCCCACGTTTCCAAAAATGAAATGTATCTCCCTTTTGGAGAAGGAAATGGCAACCCACTCCAGTATTCTTGCCTGGAGAGTCCCATGGATGGAGGAGCCTGGTAGGCTATAGTCCATGGGGTCGCAAGAGTCAGACACAACTGAGAAACTAAGCACATCTCCCTTTTAGCATTCATTCATTCACTCATCCCCTCACTCACTTATTCATCAGGGAAGCATCTGTTTGGCTCTAGCCCCTACTCTCTCTTCCTCCCTTCAATATCCATATACAGTCAGTCCCGTACACATGAATGAGTTATGTTCCAAGAGCATGTCTGTAAGTCCAATTTGTTAGTAAGTTGAACAAAGTTAGCCTAGGTACCCAACTAACACAATCGGCTACATAGTACTGTACTGTAACAGGTTGATAATGCTTATCAAACAAATAATACATAAAAAACAAACAAAAATAAAGACAGCATTTTTAATCTTTCAGTACAGTACCTTGAAAAGTACAGTAGTACAGCACAACAGCTGGCACACAGGGGCTGGCATCGAACAGTCAAGAAGAGTAAGATGGTGGAGCTGAAGGATCTTCAGCAATAGGAGACAGAGGCTTGTGTTGTGTCCAAGTCTTTGAGAGCCCATGGACTGTTGCCTGCCAGGCTCTTCTGTCCATGGGATTTCCCAGGCAAGAACACTGGAATGGGTTGCCATTTCCTTCTCCAGGGAATCTTCCTGACCCAGGGATCAAATCCAGGTCTCTTGTGTCTCTTACATTAGCAGGTGGATTCTTTACCACTGAGCCACCTGGGAAAGGAGACAGAGGGTGCCGGGGACCAGCCCCGGCTGATCCAGGGTATTCGAAGGAGAGACGGCATAGGCGAGGATCAGGATACAATAGCTTCAATTAGATATTAATTAAAGATATAAAGAGTAATAGAATAAGGATAGCTCAGTAGGAAAATTCAGTGGAGAAAAGAGGCTGAGTAGCTTGGTTTACGCGGGAGACCAATAAAACTTCAAGACAAGAAGTTTGCACCACTTACGTAGGCTGCAGGCGTCCTTCCGTTCTCCCGAAGGAGAGGAGACACTGAGGCCTCCCCGGTCGGATCTTAGAAGCCCAGGCATAATTAGTAAGCATGGTGGGTTCCGCGCTCCAGATGGAGACTCAACCAGAGTGAGAGAGAGAGCGACATGGGGAGACCAGTATTTCGAGAAACTGATCCCAATTCTTTATTTTCCATGGTCTACTTTTATACACTGAGATGTTATGCAAAAGTCACGCGGGGTCAGCAGTCCTGACTTTTATCAAAGTCAGGTGCTTCATACAAATGTATACAGAGGTCTTAGGGGTGTTACATCATCTTCTGGCCAGGGGGGCCTGCTGACAATTTATGACCCTCTCCTTGTGACAGCGGTCAGTCAATCAGGACACTTATTTCTCCAGGGCTGATTATTCTCAAAACAGACGCCACCCAAATAAAGTTACATTCCTACAGGGTGAGGGTGTAGTGGGTTTTAGTTAAGGAAAGAATTTACTTAGCCTAAGGTCTAACGTGATTAATATCAAAGGTTAATACTTATTTCTTCTATATATTCATTAATGTGTGTAAGGGCAGGGGATGTGGAGACTTAGCAACAAACATTGGCTCAACAGATGAAAAACCCTTCACCAACACAGTTTCTAATCAGCCCATTATACTTATACTAATAGTTTTCTAACTTTTCTAAGGAACCTGTTTTTAGAAGGTTTAAAGCATCTCGTGCCTCTCACGGTTGGGAGGCTGTGAGCAATCACATGTGGCCGGACGAGCCTGTCAGGCAGGCTAGAGAAACTTCAGAGGAGTTTGTAGGTTAAAACACTCTAGTCACACCCAAGAGTTTTTATTGACTGGAGCTCTAGGTTAACTCCTTCTCCGAAAGAGGTGGTGGGGGACAGCCCCCCGTAAAGTCAGAGGTGTAGGTAAGAGCACAAAGTAGTAAAGTAGGCAGGCTCTGGTTATGGGGGTAGACGCTCAAGGATTTCCAGGGGGACTCCTGAGGCTCGATCCCGCCTTTGCGTATGTCGAGCCTCCTTCCTCATGACCTTTGCCATGGGCGGAGTACCTCACTCTGGCCCCCAACATGCTGCAATTTTGCTCATTCCTGATGTTGATGGAATGCATGTTCACCTCTTTGAAAGTTCACACCGTGAAGGTTCTTAAGTAGGGGCTTATTGTACTGTGTTCTGCCCACAAGCCAGGCTCAGGTTCAGCTCAGGCCACAGCAGGGAAGCCATGACCTCGATTATGGGGCAGAAGTCCCCCTTGTACATAAGTTCTTCATGGTGAGTTTCTAGAGGGAGGAGTAAAGAACTGATGTGTAGAAGTTAGAATTTCACAGAAAAGGCAGTGTTTGAAGTCAATATTGGAGGACCAAGAGGAATTTAAAAGGTGGGTTTTGAGAGAAAGGGCATTCCGATACAGAGCGTAACATGGGCCCAGGGAGGGTGGGCTCGCGTGCTGGTCACTTTCAGGGTAAAGTGCGTCTGCAGCAGCGGCCAATGATTCCTGCTAAGTTTCTCTCCCTCCACATAACCAATTCCCTCTCTCTCAGAGAGCACCCAGCCCGTGGTATTTGTTGCTGGCTCAGGACCTGGGTAACTCTGAAAATGACAGAGGGGCATATACAGGATCATCATGATAACTTGGATTAAATAATGTAAACTTGTAAACAGGACCAGAATCTCCCTGAGTCTGTGCAGGTTATGGACAACTTGAACATCCTCTCTGTTGATTCAATTACATACACGCCCAATGAACTTATTATGAAATTTTACTAAAAACCAGTGACATTTACAGACTGCAGTAGGAACCCTGTCACTCTGGCTCTGGGAACACAGGTGCCTAGGCAGTCCACTTTACCTGGCTGCCCAGGTAAAGCGCTAGGTAGAGGGGACCCCAATCCAAGCTGGGCTGAACCTGGAATGGAAGGAGCCAGAGCCAGCCTTTTTGGATTGCATTGGTGAGGCCTGCTTGACCAAACCCATGATGGTACTTAGGACAGGCCATAGTTTTGTGAGTCTTCAGCAAAGCTCACAAAGTAATCACAGCGATTCCTCACTTAAGGGCCTCCTAAAGGCTAGTGCTGGGGTCGGGGAGAAGAAGCCCCCACTCTTTCAAGGCCCAACAAACACAGAAGTCACCGCCAAATGCCCTGAATAGGAGGCCAGAAGGACCTTAGGGTCCTGACTTGAAAAAAAATTCCAACAACTTCTGCTGACAGTAGAAGCAAGGGAGCGGCATGTTGGCATATGCTGAAAGGGGCATTTGTTGCCTGCGTTCGCTGGGGTATTTTGTGTGCTGCAGAGGAATCCGAACCTACAGTAATTCATCAGTGTAAACGTTTAACAGTTTAGTTTGAGTAATATGGTTGCACCATTTCTCCCCAGCTTCTCTCAAACATAGTAGGATGCTACCAACACGACACAAAGGTTTCCAACGTTAATTGATGAAGATGGTAACTCCACGATGCTGTGTCCACTCAGAGACGTCAACCTCCTGGCTGCGGGGCTGGGAGTTCTAAAATGCGATCTTGGCAGCTGTGGTTGTAATTGTTTCATGTCACATTGACCGGGCACGTCTACGAATTTTAACACCAGTCTTAAAAAATTCCAATGACATCTGTTGAGAGTTTAATTGTGAGTGTAAAAAAAAAAATCATTAAAGGCACAGTCAAGAGATCAATTTTCAGACTGTTTAAACAACACGGTGGCTATCAGGCGGTGGAGACATGACTAAATTAATCTCCAGAGTGGCCGCGCTTAATGTACAGGGGGCAGGAGTGGATGGAAGACAACTTAAATGAAGTAGGAAAAGACGGGCAAAGAGGGATGAGGCGAGAGCCAGAGGAGATCAGGAATGGGAAAGTGGGCCATCTCCCGTCCCATCGGAAAGTGTCCCCGACCCCGGGATGACATGGTGGGCGTCCCGTTTCCCGCAGGTTTGGCTGGAGGTGGGGGCGGAGAAGAAGAGGAGCGGCCCGGGGAGCCGCCAGGAGCCACTTTTGTTCGGCGATCCCGGCGCCGGGTCGCGGCGGGGCGGCAGTGCGCAAGCGCGGGCGGGGCGGGGTAGGGGCGGCTGGGGGCGGGGCGAGGCCAGTGGGCGGAGCCGTGCAGGGGCGGGCTCGTGTTCGGGCCCCGCCCCCCGCCGCCCCGGCCCGCTGCATCCGGGCACTGCCCGAATTAGCATCGTGCCGAGGCACAACTTTGCCGAGGCCCCAGCGAGATCCAGGCGCGCGCCGGAGGAAATATAGTCCCTGCCTCCTGGCAGCTCGCGCGGGGGCTGCGCGGGGGCTCCCGGCGCCGGGGCCGGGGGTCGGGGGGGCCATGCGCCGGGCCGCGCCCGCAGCCCGGGAACTCGGAGCAACTTGCCGGGCTGCCTGAGAAGTTGAGGGGGCGCGCGGCCGCCTTTCCCCCCAGTCTCCAGACCCCCCTCCCTCCCTTTTCGGCCGTGGGGGAGGGGGCTCGTGTCCACCCCCGGCGACCCCCGCACCATCCGAGGAGACCCGATCCGCTCGCGTCCGCCCCGACCCCCGCGGAGCCGCGCAACTCCCCGGGAGCCGGGGCCAAAGTGAGCGCAAAGTGCTGCCCAAGTTGCCGAGATGGAGCTGCAGAGCCGGCCCGAGGCGCTCGCCGTGGAACTTGCGCGCCACCAGGTAGGCGGTCGGGGGCTGCTGGCCTCGGGGGCCCGGGGTTCGGGGTCCGGAGCCCGGCGTCCTCTTCTTCGTCGCAGGGCGCGCAGAGCTGGAGAGGCCCCCTCCTTTAAGCCTGCTGCCCCAGGGATCGGGGGAGTGTGTACATGAACGGACTCCCCTTTGGGCTTCCCCTCTGCGCCGCCCCCCTCCGTTTCGTGCAGTCCAGCTCAGTTTGAGGGATCGGGGGCGCTTGGGACCCGAACCCAGTGTCTTCTCTTTCTCGGGCAGGATCTGCAGGACGAGGGTCCCGGGAGAGGGCCCCCTGCGTGCGCTTGCCCGGTTGTGTGTGTGTGTGAGTGTGAGTGTGTACGCCCACTCCCTCCGCCCCCACCCCCCGGGTGCAATGCTGTACAGTTTGCGAAAGTAGTTTTGGCGATAGTTGCTTGGGCGAGCAGCGGCTCGGCGGCCGGAGCCCGGGCGGTGTTGCGGCGCGCGCGCGCGCGCGCGCGTGTGTGTGTATGTGTTGGGGAGATTAGGACGCGACTTGAATATTTATGAGCTTTGCTCGACACGGACTCGCCGTGTTTACTTGGCTCTTTGTTCCTCCCCCCTCCCCCCGGCACACACTCACACTCCCTCGCACACGCACCCGGGCCTGCAAACTTGCACGGCTCGGGGCGCGCCGCCGGGTGGCCGCGGCCCCCGCCCCGCCCCGCGAGCTGCCCCGATGAGGCGGCAGCCACAGGTAAGCGGCCCCGCGCGGCACTGCCCGGCCGCCTCGCGTGCGGGACGCGGCCCGGGGAACTCGGGCGGGGAGGGGGCGGCGGCCCCGCAGAGCCCCGGGCACACTGGACCCCCCCACCCCGGGGCGGCTGGCCTGAGCCCGCGCCTCCGTGTTTCCGCAGAACGGCGACCTCAAGAAACAGCTGCACGAGCGGCAACCTCGGATCGCCGCGCTCAGCGACAAACAAGTAAGCGAGCCGGAGCCGGCCCCCCGTCCGGGGTGGCGGGGTGGGGGGACTAGGAGGGGTAGCCGGGCACTTGGGTAGCACCCTAAAAAGTGCTGGCCTCGGCGCCGCGCGCTCAGACTCCCAAAGGAGTCTCTGCGATCTTCAAAGTTACCCGCCCACCCCCTGCTTCTGGGAAGAAGAGGCCAGGGTCTTGGAGGCCGAAGCGGGGGGCAGCGCGGCTCCCGCCGTGGCCGAAGGAGAGAAGCTGCCCTTAAAAGGCGGCGAGCAGCCCGGCGTCCATTTTGAGTTGGTGGACATGTTTTTGGAATGTGGACATTTCTCCCGCTCGGTGCCCCCCCCCCCAACCGCCCCCGTCCCCGGCCTCCCGCGGGCGTCAGGGTGCGGAGAGAGGGGGTGGTCATTCGAGCCTGGACACCAAACTCCTTGGAAGTGGATTTTTTTTTGGGGGGGGGAGCTTTACGGCACAAATCTTAATTTAAAGAAATCGTTCTTCCTCCGGGCTCCCCCCTCCCCTCCCACTTCTCCGGCATCACTTTTATTCTCGGAACCTGACGCCAGCCAGCTCCCGGGGAACAAAAGAAAGGCGCCCCCGGGACCCCCCGGTTCTGCCCAACTTTGGGTCTCCGGGCACCGGGTGTCCACTGGGGCCCTCGAGGAGCTGCTCGCCATGGGGATGGGGACGGGGGCCCGGCAGCCCACCCCTCCCGGCCCCCTTGGTGAGGAAAAGTTGTCCATTGTGACTTAGTTGAGCGGAGCTCAGCGCTGGAGGGGTTTCAGCACCGCGAACAGAGGCCGCCGCCGCCGGAGCGCGGCCGGCCGCGCGCCCCGCCCCCTCTCCCTCCCCGCTCCCGCCCCTCCCCCTCCGCGCCCCTCCCCCCACGCCCCCTCCCCACACTTGCACCCCCGCCCCTTTCCCAAGCCGAGAACTTTGAGCTGCGCAGCCAATGGCGCTCTCCGGGCTCCGAGGCTGGCGGGGGCGGGGGCGCCGGCTCCGTCCCCGCGGCCCCCTCCTCTCCTCCCTCTGTCCGCCCCGCGGGCCCGCTCCCCCCGCCCCGCCTCGCAGAGCCCCCCCTCCCGCCCCACGGGCCTTCGATCGCGCTTCCTTCGGAATGCCGGCCGCCGGCGTCAGCCTCAAACTTGGACCGCGCCCACCCCCGCCCCCGCCCCCGCCCGCCGATCCGGTCCCCTTCTCGCTCCCTCAACTCCGGGTCGGGGGCGGGCCGGATCCGAAGCCCCCCGCCTCCCCGGAGGGATGGTCGGTGTAGGGGAGAGACGTGGACGTGGCTGGCGGGGGTTGGCGGCGACCCCGGCGAGGGAGAACTCGGAGGCCGGGTGTGCGTTTCGAGTCTTTTTAAAGTTGCAAAGTGGTGGAAGGGGGGCGTGCAGAAGAGGAGGAGGGGGCCGGGGGCTGCGGAAAGAAAGACGGCTGTGGCCGCGGGTCGGCGCCTGGTCGGGGACGTCGGGCTGGACGCGCGGGTGGGGACGAACGCGTTAACCCCTTTCCCGCGGTGCCGCGGCCCCCCTCCCGGGCCGCGCGCCCCCGCCCGGGAGTGGAAGCTTCCATTCCCGTCTGAGGAGCGGGGGGGGGGTGGGGGGGGTGGGGGCGCCTGGCGCGCGGCTCCGGCGAAGTCGGGGAGTTCGCGGGGCGGGGGGAGGGGACCCAGGCCCGGCATTACCATTTTGATTGCTTTGATGCCATTTTTGGAGGGGGAGGGGTTGGGAGACCCTTCTGCGCTGAGCACAAAGATGTTTAATCACTGTGTGAAATCAAATCAGATACTTAAAAAAAAAAAAAATCCATCACCAAATCTCGTACCTTGTGATAGCTGAGGGTTCCTAAGCTCCCTTTTTTTTTCCCCACTGGGTAAAACGGCAAGTTGTTGACTCTTCTGCTCCGAGTAGAAGATTTAAAAGAGAAAATTCCACTGAGCCGGCAGCTTTCCTCGCAACAATGTCTCTTTATGTGTGCTTGTACAATACGTGGCAATAGTTGTACTATTTGGAGTGGCTTTTCGGAGCTTAGGTTTGCTCCTTTCTGTATTGTAGCAACTATTTCCAGGCTGTTTAAATTTTTATGATGATAGTAAATGAGTAGCTATTTATTATCTGTCATGCCTGAATTTAGATGAGGCCGGGGAGAGAAACATTTGAAAATCGTGTTTGAAGGTTGCGGGTGCCGCTGGTGGGGGCGGGGGGGTGCGGGGAGGAGCCGTCCTACTCCGTTCTGCCTTTGCCTTTAAATCTGGACTCGGAGAAGGATGCTGCTGAACGGAATGTACCTCCATCTTTTTTGTGTGTGTGAGTGTGTGTTTAAAAAAAGGAAGAAAGAGAACAAGGAAAACTTTTGTTCCCTGACCTTTTAAAAATATTTCCCTCTGAGATGACTAAAAATAACGTCTGGGGAGCGGCCGGCGTTTGTCCTGGCCATCGGAACTTGTGTTTGTCACTGTGAGCGTGTTGTTTTTCCTTTCTCCTTTGTGGCATTTTATATAGCAGGGGCTCATAAAAGAGGGAGGGAGGGAGCTGGGGCCGTGGTGCAGCATGCTAATAAAGCTGCCTCGGCTCTCCCGAGCTCCGCGGTGGAATCTTTCAGAGGTCACCTATGAAATGAGTTGGTAGACTTAACATTTACTCACCTCTGTCTCCTTGGGAGAGTTTGGTGGAGATTGGCAGCTTGGCTGGGGAAAGGGTCGGAGGAATGAGCCCTTGGAGGTGATTAAGGGCTGCACTGGGGGTCTCTCCAAGAGGGGTGATGGGCTCTGCTTGGTTATCCCAGCACCTGCCCAAGGAGCTGGAATGGATGATCAGAGCTGAAAAAGCCAGTAGTGTTTCAGAGTTTGCTTTCAACTCAACAGAAAAGTAAGGTAGTGTTGCTTGAGAGATTTGCTTGGGGGGAAAACTCACACCATCTTCCCCTGCGGAGATGTGTTTCTGTCTTGCTGCTGCTTGGACGATGGCATATAAAGGTTAAGTTTCAATTAAAAGTGCACCCGTGAAGGTGATGAACTGCATAGTAAAATGGACGAATGACCTCATTATCCACATTTGTTAGAAATACAATAGCAGCGAGTAATATCTTTTGGTGCCTAGCCATCAATTTCCCATTTGTGCCCTTGGCACTGGAATTTTTTTCAGTTACTTCTGGAAACACGGACGAGGGCTTGGAGATGTTTTTCCAGGACTCCTAGGAGTAGATAGTTGTTCGTTGGTCAGAAGTAGAGAGAAATTGTGTGTTAGTGTCCAGCGTTTCTTCCACCATGGCTGGACCAGGGGATAAATGGGAAACCAGCATCTGTAGGACCTTGCTGTTTGAAAACAGAGTTCACTTTTTTTTTTTTTTTTTTAAAAAAGAGGAAGCTGTAGGAGTTGGTCAGTAGCCCTTGATAGCCAGGCTATTTGAAAACAGAGTTCATGTTTTTTCTTTTTTAAAAAAAGTGGTCAGCAGCCCTCGGTGGTCAGGCTGCATTCCGGGGGTGGCCCCCCCACCACTGGGCTGTGACCCCCGTGGAGGAAGGACCCCTCGTCTTTAACAAGATATGATGTGTGAAGACTCCATTAGTTGCTCCAGTGGTTTTACGCCATGAATTTGCAGCACATGCAGAGAGGCAGTAACATTTTTATCTAAATTGTCAAGCACTTCCGTGTAAATAACAGGCCCATCATAAATACCACAGGGTTTTTTTTTTTTTTTCCTTCCTCTTTGGAGTTCTCAGCACAACACTTAAACGCCATGTGAAGCAGGCATCTTCATGCAAGTTCAGCTTCACCTTGGAGTGAGAAGACCTCCGGTATGAACTGCAGGGCGTGCTGGTCTGGCAGAGACTCCCCTCCCCCCCCACTCCACTGCCCAGTGAACTTGGGGCCTTGCATGCTGCCCGATGCATCGATTTGATGAACTCTGGATTCCGAGGGGCTGTCCTCAAGCGCAGCAATAAAAATATGTCTTCTTGAAAGGTATGATGTGTGTGGCATTCGCTCAGGCGCTGAAGCACGCCTTCACTGTGATTCACTAGCTCCGGTGGACACCCAAGGGTCCCACGGTGGAAGCGTTCGCCAAACAGAACTGCAGGGTGGGTCTATTCTGAATGCTTCCCAGTTGCTTTCAACCCTTCCATTAAAGGATGCTCCATTCTTCAGGTTCTGACCCCGAGTCTGCGCAAATCCAGGAGGCTAAATGTCAGTCTTCCTCACCTAGAGTTCAAGATGTCATTCTTCAAATAGCACCTTTACATGGGAAGGAGAAAACTGATGCCGTCTCCATCTTTCTTAGTCTGGAAACGAGCACAGGGTTGAGACAGCAGGGGCTCAGTCCTGGCTTTCCCCAAGTGCCCCCTGCTTGGCTGTGACGCCTTACTCCCCCCTCACTCCCCCCTCAACCCCCTCCACAGCCAGTCTCTAGGACCCACACTTCTATCCAAGCCGAGTTTTCCTGGAGTCTCTCTTCCCCTCCATCTGTCCACCCCTCTGGTCCCTCCCCCATTATCCCTTAACTGGAAGATGCAGTAGCCTTCTCACTGCATCCACTTAAAAAACATTATTGAAATAGAATTCAGATATTGCGTACTTCACCCATTTAAAGTGTACAGTTAAGTATTTTTTATACCTTCACAGTTATTTGCAGCCCATCACCACCATCAGTTTTAGAATATTTTCAGAATATTGTTGTTCAGTCTCTCAGTTATGTTAGATTCTTTTCGATCACATGCACTGCAGCACACCAGGCTCCTCTTGTCCTCGACTATCTCCCAGAGTTTGCTCAAACGCATGTCCATTGAGTTGGTGTTGCTATCTGACCATCTCACCCTCTGCCACCCCCTTCTCCTTTTGCCTTCAGTCTTACCCAGCATCAGGGTCTTTCCCAGTGAGCCAGCTCTTCGTATCAGGTGGCCAGAGTATTACTTCAGGGTATTACCCAGCCGTTGCTATTTGGCAGCCAAGTCGTGTCTGACTCTCTTCGACCCCATGGACTGCAGCACACCAGGCTCCCCTGTCCAGCCCCATCACCCGGAGCTTGCTCAAACTCGTGTCCATTGAGTCAGTGGTACCATCCAACCATCTCATTCTCTGTTGCTACTTTGTCCTCCTGCCTTCAGTCTTTCCCAGCACCATGGTCTTTTCCAGTGGCTCTTTGCATCAGGTGGCCAAAGTATTGGAGCTTCAGCCTCAGCATCAGTCCTTCCAGTGAATTTTCAGGGTTGATTTCCCTTAGGTTTGACTGGTTTGATCTCCTCGCTGTCCAAAGGACTCTCAAGAGTCTTCTCTAGCACTGCAGTTCAAAAGCAGTGATTGTTTGGCGCCCAGCCTTCTTCATGGTCCAACTCTCACATCCATACATGACTGCTGGAAAAACCATAGATTTGACTAGATGGACCTTTGTTGGTAAAGTGATGTCTCTAAGAACAAAATAATGCCTCAACGCAGATGGACCTAGAGATCGTCATACTGAAAAATCAGTAGAAAGACACATATATGATGTTGCTTATATGTGGAATCTAAAAAATTGGTGCAAATGAACTTCTTTACAGAACAGAAATAGAGTCACAGATGCAGAAAACAAACTTATGGTTACCAGAGAGGGAAGTGTATGTGTAAAACAGATAACTAATCAGGACCTACTGCGTAGCACAGGGAACTCTACTCAGTGCTCTGTGGTGACCTGTGTGAGAAAAGAATCTGAAAAAAAGCGAGTATATATATATAACTGATTCCCAGGTGGCTCAGTTGGTAAAGAATCCGCCTGCCAGTGCAGGAGATGTGAGTTCCATCCCTGTGTTGGGAAGATCCCCTAGAGAAGGAAATGGCAAGTCACTCCAGTATTCTAGCCTGGGAAATCCCATGGACAGAGGAGCCTGGCGGGCTACCGTCCACGGGGTCACAAGAGTTGGAGACGGCTTAGCGACGACTGAACCACAAAAGCAGCGTAACTGATTCACTTTGCTGCACAGCAGAGGCTAACAGAACGTTGCGAATCAACTATACTCTAATGAAAACTAAGGAAAAATGTTTAGAACGTTTTCATCCTGTCAGTGAGAAAGCCTCTGGGTCTCACCCCTCCCATCGCCGCACCAGGCCGCAGGCATCTGCTCATTCACTCTCTGTCTGCAGGTCTGCTTTCTGTCGCTGTAGAGTTGCCTGTTCTGCACTTGCGCATGAGTGGAGTCACATCGTGTGGTTTTGTCTGTTGGGCTGCTTTCACCGAGCAGAATGTTTCCACCCAAGTTGTAGCGTGTAGGACTTGGTTCCTTCTTATGTCTGAATGACCTTACATCGTACGGGAGATCTCATCCTGTGCCCATTCACCAGCTCATGGGCACTTGGGTGGTTTCCACCCCCAGGCTCTTGGGAACAGTGCACTACATTTCCTTGTGCCTCTCTGGTTCATCTTCCATTAGTGTTAGCGTCTTGAAACTGGATCGAGATCACAGTGCTCCTTGTGGAAGCCCTTCTGGTGGTTTCCCGCTGCTCTGTGGGGGGCTGGCCCTGCGCCCCTGCTCGACCTCCACGCTGGGACCCTCACCTGCTCTGCGCCCCCCCACAGTGCTGCTCCTGGGCTGCTCTGCAGCAGGGGGCCTCGGGTACCACGAGCATCTTCTGCTCTGGAGACCACCGGCCATTACCGTCTTCATCTTTTCATGGAAGTGCACTGTCCCTGCTAAACCGGAAGCTCCCTGAGGGGTGGGGGCCGTGCTCTCCGCCCCTCCCCCAGGTTCTGAGAGCAGTGCCTTGTGGTGCTGGATGCGTGTTGGTGGAACGGGCAGTTGACTAAGAAGATGGGTGTGTGGGTTGGCGGGGACCAGCAACCAGCCCCAGAGGAGTCCCAGGAGTTGTCCTCTGTAGGCGTGCAGTAAACAGATTTTTAAAATCCTGCATTTGGAATGAGCAGCACAGAAGTAAGACTAGCAGCTCCTCTGGTCTCGGAAACCTCACAAGAGAGTGATGTATAGATGACCATGTGTCAAGGGAATTCCAGAAAATTCTGTGAAAACCATGCTGTGCAGGCCCCTGGAGATGAGAGACAGCTTCCTAGGGGAGAAGGGGCTTCCAGGAAGCCTGGGGTCATGTTCGGGAGGAGCTGGTGTCCCAGCTGAGGGCTAATGGCCCAAGGAGACCTGCAGGTGTTGGCGAGTTTCCAGCAGTTGAAGCATGGAAGAGAGAGAGACAGGCAGACAGCAGAGAGGGCAGGCTGGGGCTGGAGCCAGGAAGACACTGAACGCCGAGCAAAGCTCCTGGGTTGTGTGCCAGGTCTGGGAGATAACCTGGGGCTTTAGGGCAGCTTAGGAGGAGGGGGAGGGAGAAAGTGTGTTAGTCGCTGAGTTGTGTCCGACTCTTTGCGACCCTATGAACTATAGCCCCCTGGGCTCCTTGGTCCATGGGATTCTCCAGGCAAGAATACTGGAGTGGGTTGCCGATCACTTCTCCAGGGGATCTTCCTGATCGAACCCAGGTCTCCTGCATTGTGGGCAGATACTTTACCATCTGAGCCACGAGGGAAGTTGGGAGGAGGGTGAAGGAGGGCTGAACTCACTCCCTGTGTGGCCCGGCCGGCCAAACGAGCTCCCTGGTGTCTGTCACTTGTGTGGGAGGTTCTTGCAGGGACAGTGACACCCACGTGTGATGTGGAGAGGAGGCTGTTGGACTTGGGTGACCGGCACATGACAGGCTTGAAGGCAGGGGGCAGTGTGCTGACCCTTCTCCTCCTGCCTTCCGCAGAGCTCCTTACAGCTGAGAAATGAGTGGGGGATGTTTCTAGAAGCTTCTAGAAGGTGACTTGGGGCAACTCTGCTCAGTTGGTTTAAGGAAGAAAAGTGTGTATGTGTGTACATAACACATGGTTGCACTTTTATTACTGATCTTATTTAGACTATAAATTGTATAATAAGGAATAGTGAAGTTGACCCTTGAACAACAAGGGGGTCAGAGGTGATGACCCTCCATGCAGACACTGTGTATATAGTCAGTCCTCCACATAAGACAGGGACTCGGTATCCTCGGGTTCAACTAGCCGTGGATCACGTGGGATTGCAGTATTTACTAGTGAAAAAGGTATGTGTGCAAGTGGACCTGTGCGGTTCAAACCCGCGTTGTTCAGGGGTCATATTGATCTGTGCCGGTAAATGTGCACGGTGTCTATGCAGTGTATATAAAATCAGTTGATCATTTGTCCAGGATTATATTACAAACATGAAAGGAAGGATTTGTTGAAGAAAAATAATTTACCTTTCTCCCGCTAAAGTAGAATCTTACTGAGGGAGGCAGCAGTTAATATTCTTCCTATCATTTCTGTAACATTAGAAGTTCAGGGAGAGTTCTGTTTTTCACAAAGTTTTTAGTGTAAAAGCAACCCCTCCTTGTTGGGGGGAAACTTCGCAGCACAGGTGTGAGGCTCGTAGACCGTGACCCCTCTTCTGCCCGCTCCGGGCACGTGGACCAGAGCAGCACGGGCTCCGGGGTGTTCGTAGGCTGCAGTCTGTGCCCACGCAGCGTGTGTAACACGGAGAAACATGCTTCGTGGGCATGCTCCTGAGCATGCTACGCTTGCTTGTTACCCTTGACATTGTGTGCTGGGCACCTCTTGGAAACAGCTCGGTTTAATTCCACAAGCATTTCACAAGCCCCTGCCTGGTGGGGGTGCGGGGGTGATGTTGTTAGTAACAGCGACATCTCATGGTGTGAGGCTTCACCCTTCCAAACTTGTTTCACTGGGTCTCTGCTCCCACCAGTTTCACAGGTAGTTGGGGAGACAGATGTAACCCCCGTGACCTGTCCCATGAGCTCTCTGCACAGGAGAGCCTTCGCAGTGGGCTCAGCCAGTGGCGATGTGCTGTGATGAGGTGCCCGGGGTCGCCCTGAGAAGGTGACGTCCGAGTCTGCGAGAAGCAAGAGTCCGATCGCACACCCAGCACCCGGCTGTGTCCAGCACCAGTGTTCTCCAGCGAGCCTGTTCCGACACCTCTTTGATACATACGATGTGATTTGTTGGGGTCATCTCATGACTTGGCTCAGGCTGGGTAGGTGGGTTTTCCCTGCGGCACAGGTCAGAGAAGGGCAGCTCCCCAAGGTCAGGTGGCTGGGGGCCCCAAGAGGGTGCCCTCTGTTTCAGCCCCTGCCCCGCCTCTAGTTGGCCCCCTGCCTCTGGAGTAGAACACGGCGTGGCCTGGAGAGCAGAGGGCTGGAGGTGACACCAGAGTTCCTCTCCCAGCCCCCTGCCTCCGGCGGAGTAGCTTCCAGCAGGTCCTCGTGCGTCCTCTGTAAAGTGGGTGCAGTGGTTGAAGCTGCCTCGCCGGGTTGTTGAGTCCAGATCATAGATGAGCAAGTGTGTCTAAACCACCAAGCAGAGTGAAGGGGTTGATTGGAAGAGACATGTGTTGGCTGCGGTGGCGCTAGTGGTAAAGAACCCACCTGCTGATGCAGGAGGCGTAAGAGACGTGGGTCCGGAAGATCCCCTGGAGAAGGAAATGACAACGCGCTCCAGTATTCTTGCCAGGAGACCTGGGTTTGATCTCCGGGTTGGGAAGATCCCCTGGAGGAGGGCATGGCAACCCACTCCAGTAGTCTTGCCTGGAGAATCACATGGACAGAGGAGCCTGGGGGGCTACAGTCCAAGGGGTTGCAGAGACTTGGAAACGACTGAAATGACTCAGGAGGAGTTGGCGGCCTTGGTGGCCCCAGGACACACCTGCCACACCCTACCCTGTGCCTGCGGGGCTGGAACCTTCACTCTGTTGCTGGTCCTCCTTCGGGGCGTTGCTGCTCATCACTCTTGGTGCAGGTGGACGATGGCGGTGCCTCTTCTCTCGCAGTCCAGGGAGTCGACTTTGATGCGTGAGCCTCTTAAAACACCTGCTGTCGGAACGGTACCATTGATTTCAATTAACTTGGAATTTTTTTCACCGTGATGACTCTGATAATAACTTTGGTAATCCCACGATGCCTCATTAGAGCTGCTGGCTACGATGATCAGCTCTGTGGTTTAGCAAGTGTTTTTCTCCAGCGCCTTTGTCTTTCCAGGACCAAATTGCGGGCTCGCTGCAGGTTTTCACCCCACTCATGTGAGTGATGCTGAACGTGGCCGCCGCCTGGTCTGCCCGTTAAAACCCATCACGGGGCCGCGCTCATGGTGGGGGCCCTTCCACAGGGGCAGCGTCTCAGGTCACACACGGGGAGTTTGAGGGTTGTGTGTTGACTTGCGCTCTGAGACCCTTGCCCCGGACATGGGAGGAATTTGGGGAAACAGGCAGCTTTCTGGGGAGGAGGGCAGCTACTGTTCACCTCCGCTACCCTGTTTGGAATTTATAGCTTTTAAGGAAATAGGACCCTGGATTTGGTTTTCCTTGCAGTCTCTGAGTCTCTTTCCTCCCACTAAGGAGGCTTTGTTTGCTTGTTGTTTTTGCCACCCGGTGGCCTGCGGGATCTTAGTTCTCTAACCAGGGATCGAACCTGTGCCCCCTGCAGTGGAAGCGCGGAATCTTAAGCCCTGGACTGCCAGGGAAGTCCTCACAAGGCTTTCAGCTTTGTCTCCGAGAGGCGTGTAAGAAACGGGTTGAACGCAGGCTCTACAACGGGCAGGCTGGAGTTGTAAACCCAGCTCCGCGCTTCGAGGGCTGTAAAATGAAATAACAGCAGCTCAGCGTGGGAGGCAGCCGCGTGCTGGCGTGTGGGGAGCGCTCTGGAAGCCCAGACGCAGCACCCGCCAGGATTAAATGGGACGAGACGTCAAGCTGTGGCCGTGGCGAGTCTTCAACAACTGGGACCTGGGTGTCACAGGTCACAGCTTTCCCATCTGATGCTGACCCTGGGCAAAGCCCTGCCAGTGGCCTCCATTGACCAACTGGGTCCCTATTCGCCCCGCCCTTTAGGGGGTCCTGCCTTTTTGTTTGGGAGGTGGCGGAAGCCCAGAGAGGTTGAGTGGCCAGTCGAGGTCACACAGCTGGCAAGTGGAGGACCCAGGGTCAGCTCGGCGTCACCGTGGCCTCACAGTCTTAGCTCCTATGCTGGACAGCCCTCTGGCTCTGCATACGAAGAGTTGGAGTCATGCCATGCCTGGGCGCAGGTCCCGGTAAAAGAAAACGGAGTTAGGACGTCAGAGGGAACCGCCCGCAAGTTCTCAGCCATTGGTGATGACGAGTGGGAGCTTCACGCTGCGGTGGAAGGTCATGGAACGTTGGAGGGGCCGGGCACCTGGGTGGGGAGCCTGGGGCAGGCTGGCTGCAGAGAGGGGTCTCTGCAGTGGAGAAGCTGAGTCCATGGCGGGAGGTTTGGACTTGACCCCGAAGCGAATTCACCTGCAGCCTTGCCCTCTCATCCTGCTGTGGCCTGAGCCCCTCCCTGCTTGGCTGCTTCAGTTTTTCTTCTTAATATCATTGCTGTTGTTTGTTAAGGGGGAGGCATCTTCTCGTTTTGAAATGGCCTCTGTTCTCCAAGGGAACGAACATGCTTCCTTGAGTTGGGTAGCCCCCACCCTTTGGGTTCATTACTTATTGTTTCCCGAGTGTTGCAGTTTCCTGAGTGTGGTGAGAAATTGCTGATGCGGCTTCCTTCCCCTGATGACCTCTGAGTGCCACCGGCAGGCGTCCCTGAGGTCTCAGATGGGCTGCATTTGCTTTTAGTTTTTTTTTTTTTTTTTTGCTTGGCATCTGTGTTGGTCTTGTTAAAGCGCAGCAGAAAGAAGTATATCCATGGGGGATATTTTTCTTTTTTTTGTTCAGGGTTGAGTGGTCATCAGCCCCCAGTAGCCTAGGAAGAGCCGGTTGTCTGGGTTCTTGGTTTAAAATGGAGGTGATGCTGCTTCCCGGGCAGGGCTGTTCTGAGGGTCGTGAGGGCACGTGTCTTGCGTGCTGGGTGCGATTCCCGCCTGTAGTGGGACAGCTGTTAGAGGGAGATGTTATCAACAGGATATTAACAGTCATATGAGAAGCAGGAATCTGGTGGTGTCCCCGAGACGATACTGCCTGGGTAAGTAGCCGGGCACCTGTGGCTTTTTGTGGGCACAGAAGCCCCGAGTTGCGCTTTGTCTCCGTGGACAAAGCTGGGATTTGTGTGTGTCCACAGCTGGGATTGGGCCCGAAACTTGGGATTTGGTAGAGATTGAGGGCATGAGTCCCCCAGACGTGGTCTGATGGCGTAAAGCGTAGGGTAGGCGAGACCATGAGGCCTTTGCAGGGTGCCTCCCCAAGCCCCCTTCTCCCAGCTGAAACTTCAGCCCTGAGTCAGGCGGGTGATGGCACTCGGGGGCCCCAGGGTGCCCCGTCTTCCTGACCGCAGCACAGCCCCACGGGAAGCCCACTGTTGTTAAGCCATTGAATTCTGTTTGCTGCTGTTTCAGAGGTGGCTTGCCCACACGAGCGGCTGCTGGGTGAGACGTTCCGGGGTCCCACACATGATGTCCTTGTGCCAACAGCAGGGCTGAGGGGAGCTCGGAACTGTTTGTTTTATGGCACGTATTTATTCCATCAGATTGACCTTTGATCTGTAGGTGGAGGTAAATTGCAGAAAGGTCCGTGCCTGCATGTGACTCCGCTCTTGGAAGTAAAGAAGCATTCACAGACAGAAAAGCGTCTGTCAGGGTTTGCCAAGTCACCCTCCAACATAGAAAAGGTGATAAAAGATAGTAATTCGGAGAGGGGGGTGTACCTCAGTCTTCAGGGGAAATGATGGCTGCCTTTCGATCTCTTGGGTGGAGGCCTCAGAAAGTTTCTTGAAATGGCAGATGTGGAGTGTCTCTTGGGGCCTCCCTGGGGGCTGCATACCTGCAGGCTGTCCGTGGGGGATGCCATCATCAACTTGGGGAGAAGCTTTTTGCCCCAGGAAAGAAAACAAGGCAGGGATGGGGGGGAGCGGGGAGAGGAAGGGAAGGCGCTGTGTTTCCCTTTGATGTCACTCAGGCGGAAAGCCAATCTGCACATGTAAATGAACTTGAAAATGCAATTAAAAATATATACATATTAGAGACTGTGATCCAGAATTTAATGTGAGATGCAGGTTACCCAGTGACAAGCTGCCTTCCCTGCAATCAGTGGTACCAACTCTCCCCTGTGATGAATGCGTCTCGGAGTGATAAATGCACCCAGATGAACGTGGGATTATTCCTTAAGCTAGTTTGACAGCCTTCACCGAGCCCTATCTGCTTATATCACCCAACCTCCTTCTCCCAGCTGTCACTGTGAAGGGGACACAGGCTCAGGAAGGTCCTTCCCTGGGCTTGTTCTGCATGGACAGGAGATTGGGCAGAACAGTCGCCCGTGTTGCTGTGGACAGAGGTCAGGGGGGCCCTGGACATTGTTACAGCCGCAGGCGCTGGGCGGCGGGCACTTTGCAGGGAGCCCCTGCCTGGGGCTAAGAGTAGGAGCTGGACCTGGGGGCCAGGCAGGTGTGGCGTCTGGGGCTGGAAGGGAACAGCGGGGCAGAGCCCTGCGTCTCGGGCTCTTGGGCGTTTTCTCCTGGGGTGTGCGCAGTGGCATGTGCAGAAGAGAACGCTCAGATGGTGAGGGCGGCAGCCTCCGCTGAGGGCCGAGTGTGACAATTTGGCACATGCCACGGGGCACCCGCTCCGTGCTGGGTGCTGGGGACATGGTGGTGGACAGAGGCGTGCTCACAGTCCTAGAAGGGAGACAGATAACAGGCAGGAAACACCATAGGTGAGTCCCAGGGTCGGGGGAAGGTGATGGGCGCTCCGGCAGAGGGGGTGGGCAGAGGGAGGGGGTCGAGAGGGCCCTCAGGCGTGGCTCAAGGCCTACAGAAGAAGCTGGAGGGTGGACCCTCGTAATTCTCTGCAGGAAGAGTGTCCCAGGCAAAGGGAACAGCCTCTGCAAAGGCCTTGAGACGGGTTGTGCCGGGCATTTCTAGTCGAGGCTAGTGTGGCCAGGCGAATCAGTGACAGCTAAGCAAGGAGGTCCCGGAGTAGATGGAACAGGGTGGGGACCGACCTCTCCAGACTGCTTGCCCCTGCCTTTAAACCGCTGACTGGTCGCCATGAAGAACAAAAAATGGTTCTTTCTTTCTTTTTTTTTTTTTTAATATTTGTTTGTTCGGTTGCCTCAGGTCTTAGTTGCAACATGTGGGATCTAGTCCCTGACTAGGAATTGAACCTGTGCCCCCTGTACTGGGATAGTGGAGTCTTAGCCACTGGACCACCGTAGAAGTCCCAAAGCTGCCCTTTCAAGGGACAGAATGTAGAGTAGAACCTGGAAGGTACCTTCAGAAGGCGGATTTCAGCTCCCAGCCTAGAGAATTCTCTTCCTGAGGGCTCTGCCTGGGGATTGAATTGTTTGTTCTGAGACCTTTGACCACCCATCCAGCACCTCATAGTAAAGAGGGGGCACCAGCTGCGGCTGGATGGGAGACCGGGCTGGTGCTGAGGTTCTGTGCTTCAGAAACGCCCAGGCTCATCTGGAGTTCTGTCCTGGCCCAGTCACCACCTGAGGTGCCCTGACTCTTGCAGGACCGAAGACCCTGACCCTGCGGGTGCGCCGGTGAGCGCCCTGGGCCCAGGGACAGCCAGGCCCAGCAGCATCCCTGTCAAGTGGCATGGGCCCCAAGCAGCCTGCCTTTTACATTTTTTTTTTCAAGAGAGGCAGCTGCTGCTGCTAAGTCGCTTCAGTCATGTGCGACTCTGTGTGACCCCATGGATGGCAGCCCACCAGGCTCCTCTATCCCTGGGATTCTCCAGGCAAGAATACTGGAGTGGGTTGCCATTTCCTTCTCCAATGCATGCATGCATACTAAGTCGCTTCAGTTGTGTGCGACTCTGTACAACCCCATGGACAGCAGCCCCGCAGGCTCCCCTGTCCACGGGATTCTCCAGGCAAGAATACTGGAGTGGGTTGCCATTTCCTTCTCCCCAAGAGAGGCAGAAACCCATGTAAGAAGAAATCTGCAGTTTAGATGTGGGCGGAACATTCAGGCTTTTTCTAAATGCGCTGGCCTGAAGGACACTCCCACAGGCTGGACCAAACCCACCTCTTCTGATCGCCCTTCTGCGGCCCCTCCCCAGGCCCTGGACACCTGGCTCCTCCCTCATCGTCCAGGCCCAGCCGAAGCAGGCACTTGTCCTGACCTCCCAGCGGGATCTGGTGTCTGTCCGCCAGCCTCATCAGGCTGGGGCGTGACCTAGTCATTTCCTGCGTGATGCTGACGTTCAGAGCTCCGGGGTGAGTCTCGATGGTGAGCCCTGAGGTCCAGCGAGCCTGCCGCCCTGGAGCCCCCCGCCCTGAGCCGCCTGCTCCCCCCGACACCCCCACCCTGGAGCCCCCAGCGCTGTTAGAACAGAACAGTTGGTAGTGGTGCTGGAGGGCCGTTGAGCTTCCTTAAGAGTCGTCACTCCTCATTTAGATAAAGAAGTGGCCCTCAAATCTATTTCTATAAATAAAAACAGCCCCGCCCCCCTGCCCCTGCCCACGCCCCGCTACCTCCACCCCCACCCCCAACCCCGGCTTCCAAAGCCCTGGCCGCAGCCCCGTGGCTTGTTGAAGTTAGTTTATTAATGAGTCTGCTGAGTGGGCCTGAATGGAGGCCGCACTCTCATATTGCGGATCTAATTATAAACACGAGGGACGGTACCAAGTAAGCAGCATTTAAAGGGAGAAGAGTCTGGCAGCTCGGTTGAAAGTGTCCTTTAATGAACTTCTTTGGCACTTGTATCTTAGCAACACATTTTATTACATCCTGGTGCAGCTGGACTCGGGCACAGTAATTTATCCACCCCCAGCTCTCCCCTACCCCCCACTCTGACTTTCTTTGGCGACTGGAGGGAGGAATGTGCTGACCCGATTTTCCAAGGCTGTGTTCGCATCTCTTCTGCTTTGTTTAGTTGATGTAAAAGGCAAACGGGGTGCCCGGCGCACGGCTCGGTGCTGGCCGGCAGGAGGGGGACGGTGGCCCCGGCCTGGAAGGTGGGCGGCTGCCCAGCTTGATCGGGTGCTGCAGGCTGCCCTGGGGATGGGCTGAAGCTCTCCCTGGCACGCCCTGGGCTTGGGTATTTTTATCTGGACTTCTTTCCTGTAATGACACTAATTTGGCTACGGCGGAAGTGGGGACGTTTACAGATCTTTCCTTGTAATCAGCAGGCCTGTGAGTAGAGGTAGGAGGTGTTCTAGATGCGGGTGGAGGAGGCTGGCAAGGAGCAGAAGCAGGGCCAGGGAAGGGACCTTCCAGCCTGGCTGCTCCTGAGCCCGGGGACCTCGGCTGGCTACTTCCCTTCCCGAGTGTTAACTCTCGTGTCTGCTGGGTGAGGCTCCTGCATCCACTGTAACAGAGCGCCCTATGGCAGGAGGGTCAAATGTACTCCCTCACGATGTGGAGGCCAGAAGTCTGAAATCAAGGCGCCAGCATGGCTGTGCTCCCTCCAGAGTCCAGAGGAGGGTCCTTCCTGCCCCTTCTGGCTTCTGGGGGCTCCAGGTATTCCTGGGCTCGAGACGGCTTCCCTCTGGTCTCTGCCTCTGTCTCTACATGGCTGAGTTCTCTTTGAGTCTGTGTCCTCCCTTCTTATAAGGGGGCTTCCTTTGTGGCTCAGTTGGTAAAGAATCCACCTGCAATGTGGGAGACCTGGGTTCTATCCCTGGGTTGGGAAGATCCCCTGGAGAAGGAAAAGACTCCACACTCCAGTATTCTGGCCCGGAGAATTCCATGGGGTCTCAAAGAGTCAGACACGACTGAGTGACTTTCACTTTCTTGCGAGGAGCCCACTCATTACATTTTGGGTCCCTCCATCCAGTATGATCTTAACTAATTATATGTGCAAAGACCTGATTCCCAAAGGTCACATTCTGCGGTTCTGGGTGGACATTAACCCACTGTGTCTACCAGTGGGAGCTAGTCACGCCTTCCTTGGATTATGGGTGGGGGTCCCACTGCCCATTTCCCTCCCCTCCCGCTGGCCCCCCTGCCCAGCTCGCGGAGTCCGGTTCAGGCCCTGGCTCATTCACATCACTCTGCTCCCATCACCACCGTCCTCCTGAGCCTCTGCTCTGACTCGGCAGGCAGGGCAGTGCCGTCCTAACCTGTTGTGCCAGGCAGCTCTGTCCAAACTCTTGCAGAATCCTCCCCTGGCTTGGGTGCTTCCTTCCTAAGACAGCAGAGGGTGTGGGGCTGGAGGGAGTTACATGGAGCTGAATTTTGGCTTAACCTCTAGCACTTTCTAAGGATCAGGAGTGTGTGGAGAGAGCCCACTGCCCCAGGAGGTGACAAGCTCCTGTTGGGAGTGAGGGATGCTGGGGTGTTTGCACGTGGGGGGTTTCACCAGGCCAAGTGGAGTCCCCTCTGCCCAGGAGTCAGCCTCTCCCACTCGGCCCAGCAGTCTGTCCTGTGACCCGACCACAGCTCCCTCTTTTAGGTTGCTCACTGACACGTTTACCAAGGGCATTTTGGAAGGCAGGCCCCGAAGGAGGTGAAGCTCAGGGTTCTGGCAGCTCCTTCCCACCCACCCCCTGGCCAGCTCAGAAAAATGCATGGGGCTGCTGTCCCATGTCCCCAGATGAGCCCTCCTGCGGTGTGCAAGCGCAGAGGCCAGCAGAGCCAAGAGGCAAGCTGCAGGAGGGGCCAAATGGGGCCCAGCTGAGGTGGGGGGAGGGGATGGGGGAGGGGAGGAGGGGGAGGGGATGGAGGTGGAGGAGGTCAGGGAGGTAGTGGAGGTGGGGAGATGGGGGAGTTGATAGAGGTGATGGAGGTGGGAGAAGTCATGGAGGCGGAGGATGGGGGGCGGTGACGGAGCTGGGGAAGGTGGTGGAGGTGGAGGAGGTCAGAGAGGTTGTGGAGGTCGTGGAGGTGGTGAGCGGCGGCACAGGGCCGCCGGCCGAAATACGGCCGCGGGACAGCCCTCTCCTCTCCGGGAAGGTCGTTCATTCTCACTTCACGTCCTCGGTGCCCAGAGGTGAAAGGCACCAGCGTTGCCGCCTGAATCGTGCCCCGGCTGCGGTAAAGCCCGGCTGCCTTGCTCTGGACAGTGGCCGAGGCTGTCCCCGGCCTGCGGGGGCAGGTCCCCTGTGGCCGCCCGGCTTAGACGTAGGCAGGGAGCCTCTGTTGGCCTCACCGTTGACTGTTGCGGCTTCCATTTAGGGGCACGCAGAGCTCATCTTGGAGGAACAGTTAGAGGACTTTTGCTTGTTCTTTTCTTAACAGCATAGATTTGTTAAGTAACACTGAATTTTCTGTTGTGGTAAAGTGCATATTACATAAAATGTATCATCTCAGTCATTTTTAAGTGGGCGATTCAGTGGCATTCAGTACGTTCCCCATGTTGTACCACCATCACCCGCTTCTCCAGAACTGAAACTCTGTCCCTACTGAACAAACAGTAACTCCTGGTTTCCCTCCCCCAGCCCCTGCCAACCACCACCCTACTTTCTGTCTCTGAAACTGATGACCCTCGGTCCTTCATCTGAGTGGGATCATACATGCTTGTCTTTTTGTACCTGACTTACTTCACTGAGCAGCGTCCTTAAGGCTCATCCATGTTGCAGCCTGTGCTGGGGCTCCGTTCCTTTCCCTGGCTGGATAACATTCCGACCCATGAATATGCCACCTCCTGCTTATCCATCCACCCTTTGATCAACAGTGCAGTCATTTCCGCCTTTCGGCTCCCGTGAATAAAGCTGCTGTGGACGTGGGGTGACAGGTGTCTGTTCAGGTCTTTGTTTTCACTTACTTTGAACACACATCCAGAAGTGGGATTGCTGGGTGGGACGTTTGTTGTACACCCTAGACAGGCCTGTGGCAGAGAGAAGCCTTCGGGGTTTCACAGGGCATCCCCAAGTGGAGACAGTCTAAGGCTAGCCCCCTCCGTCAGACTGACGTCCTGTGACCCTGGGATCCCTAGTGTTGACACCATCACCTTCCAGGGAGCTTGTATCCCGCTGGCTTCGTAGCTCCTGATGGATCTCTGCCCCGTGGGCGTGGGCGTGAGTGGGCGTGGGTGTGGGTCACGTGGATGCAGCAGAAGCGTCCACCAAGCCTGTTGGCTGCTTCATGTACAGCTCTACAAAGGGGCGGGCACAGCTGCAAGACTCTCCTAGAGTTTGGTGTTGACACTAAAAACACGGCCATTAACAACGTAAGCTGCTTATGGTAGTTTGTAAGACCTTGTAGTCTTACAGTGTGTGGTTTACTTTCCCTTTTGTCTCTTATGATGATCAGTCAGTGCAGATGCGGCACCGATTCCCCGAGTCCTTTCACTCACTAACACTCATGTTACACGGTGGCATTTTTGCGTGTCTGCTGTTGCCGCATACGTTAACCCACTGGAAGGTCACGTTTCACGGGTGAAAAAGCCGTGCCATGGGCCCCACGGAGGAGAACCCAGAGACAGGAGGTCCTGTGGGCTTGGGAGGCCGCTTCTTGGAGTCACTGTCACCACCCCCCACCACGTCCGAGTCTTCCTCATCCCCTGACCCAAAGGGTTCAAGGATGTCTGTTGAAAGGCTCCCCCCATCTGCTAATCAGGCAGCTCTGTGAGTAGTTCCTCGGGCTAGGTTCCCGTTCTTTGCTGGTCTGGGTTGGCCCTGGGGTGAGGTCCGCGTTGCCAGCATCAACCCAGGCTCCTCCCGAGGTGCAAGGAAGAGTAGTAATCCGCAGACTGTTCTCGGTGAGACTTCTTCTTCTGGCATTGGTATTAATATTTCTTAAACTTTTGTTGTTTGGGCTCTCACAGACGACAAAATGACATAAGGAGTAGTGGACAAAAATGTGCAGTTGGCTGGGATTATTTTGAAGATTTCGGAGGACTCTGCCAGTGTTCCGTTTGTTTTTCTTTCTTTTTTTTTTTTGTGCAGATAACTGCAGTTCTGTTTTCTACAGTAACTCTGACTCTGAAAATTTCTTTGTGGTTTCAGCTCTCAGATCCCTTCTCTAACTCTTGTTCATCCTGATCTTGAGCAAGTTACTGATGATCCTTCAGCTTCCTTTTCACTCACCTGAGAAGTGGAGGTAATCCGAACACTTGCTTGTAGAACTTGAAGGATGAGGCCGAGTGAAGGGTGGGAGGTGCTTAGCACAGAGCTTGGTGCATGGTGGGGGCTCCAGAGAGGCGAGTTCTCCCGCTGTGTCTTTAGGCCAGACCATTATCCTCCACTGTGAAGTTTCCAAGACACCCATCTCTCTGGGTGCTCCTGGCCTCAGCTCTCATCGCCACCCCCAGCTCCCTACCATCATCTCGCCCGTTTCACCTACTAAATATTTCCCTCACTTTTCTCCACCTCTGCACCTCTGGTTCACTGGTCAGCAGCCTCCTAACTGCCTCTAGGGTCTGTCTTCCATACCATCACTAAGGCTGTCTTTTTAAAGTAGAGCCCTTGCGTGATGTTTCTGTGCTTAAAAACCATCTCCCGGTCCCCACTGCCCACGGCAAGAGCTTCACGTCTGCCTCAGCCTCTTGCCCCAGTGAGTTGAGTCAGAGAACCTGCTGTGCTGAAGCTGGGGCCAGGCCTGGAGCCCCAGCCTACGGTCCGCCCTCTGGCCCAACTCCAGGACCACTGGCAGGTGGGAGACACGCTGGGCACCAGGGAACACGGTCTGTAAGTCAGTGCCTTAAGGAAGAAGATTCAGAAATTCTTTGTAGTCAGTAGACTGGACCTTTCATTTTCTGGGTTCAGATCACTTCTTCAACCTCATCTCTTGACACAAAGCTGTTGACTGTTTCCCAGACATACCAAATGCCCGTGGGTCACCGGTCTTAGCCTACGGCATTGCTCCTGCCTGGACTGACCCTTTTCTCTTGAACAAGACACTGCTCATGCCCCAAAGCCCGGGGCAGATCCTTACCCTCCAGAAAGACACCTCTGGCTTCATTTAGGTTGGAGGTAATGATGGTCACAGTGGTGATGGTGGTGGTGGTGGTGGTGGTGATGGTGATGGGGAAGAAAGGGTGACAAGGACAGAGACGGTGGTGAGGATGGGGATGAAGGTGAGGATGGGGATGAAGGTGAGGGTGGTGAGGATGGGGATGAAGGTGAGGGTGGTGAGGATGAGGATGAAGGTGAGGATGGGGATGAAGGTGAGGGTGGTGAGGATGGGGATGAAGGTGAGGGTGGTGAGGATGAGGATGAAGGTGAGGATGGGGATGAAGGTGAGGGTGGTGAGGATGGGGATGAAGGTGAGGGTGGGGATGAAGGTGACGAAGTGAGGATGGGGATAAGGGTGATGTCAAAGATGGTGAAGTTGGTGATGACGGTGATAAAGTGGATGGTGAGGATGCTAATGTAATGATGCTAGTGGTGGTAAAGGTTGTGGTGGTTATGGTGATAATAATGGTAATAATGGTTGTAATGATGACATCGGAGAAGGCAATGGCACCCCACTCCAGTACTCTTGCCTGGAAAATCCCATGGACAGAGGAGCCTGGTGGGCTGTAGTAAGAGTCGGACACGACTGAGTGACTTCACTTTCACTTTTCACTTTCCTGCATTGGAGAAGGAAACGGCAACCCACTCCAGTGTTCTTGCCTGGAGAATCCCAGGGATGGTGGAGCCTGGTGGGCTGCCGTCTATGGGGTCGCACAGAGTCGGACACGACTGAAGCGACTTAGCAATGATGACATCAGTGATGATCATGGTTTTCACCATCAGCCACTTCCTGTGGCAGGTCTGAGTGTTTCCAGTTTAACTTACCATCACAACACGTCTCTATGAGGAAATGTCGTGCCCACTACACCCTGGAGGAGCAGAGACGTGTATCAGGGGCCAGTGCTGCTCAGTCGAGTCTGTGTCTCACACACAGGCTCACAGCAGTGACGTTTGAATCACTAGATAGTGGATGAGCCTTAGAAACTGTAAACGTGATGAATGTGCTCTTGCTGCTATATCCTAAAGACAAGAGGACAAGATGCTTGTGTAAAGAGGAAGCAGAAAGCTTTAAAAGTCTAGAAGCTCCTGAAGTTGGCATCCAAAGAGCAGAGCGCCTTGTGTCCCAGCTGGGAACCCGTCCAGAGTTGATAACAAGATGGCACAAAATGCTGCTGACATTACTTTTAAAACCTGTGAGGCTTAGATACCACGTTTCAGAACAAGCATGTCTTTGCAGGCAGTTATTTGTGTGACATCTGATGTCACTGTGTAGGTCTGGGCTTCCTGGGTTCTGCTCTTGAAAGCTGTCTGCTCCTCTTACGTTCTGTTGGCCTCCAGCGGGTACCACTGATACTTGGGAGGGAAATCACAGGTGCCGGAAGTGGTACATGACTTTTCTTGGAATTTAAAACTTTAAATGAAAAACGACAAGATAAGTAATCCTGCCACCTTAAAAATGTACTTGATAAATTGTGGAGCGAGTTTTAATACAGATAAGTGTATGTGTGAAGTACTTCCACAGGTGTAATGACCACGTAACATACGTTTTTTTAAACTCTCGGGTGGCCCTTCCTCTCCACTAGTAATTCCAGACTTTGCAAAGACTCAGGCCCTGCTTGAGCCTTCAGTCGGGGTCCTCAGAGGCTGCCCCCTGACCGTCTGCATCTGCATCTCCCAGGAGCTCGTTTGCCAGCAGGAACCTGGCGTCACCCCGCACTTGTGGAAGCAGGAGCTCCACCACTGGCCCAAGGCACACTCCCCACAGGATTCTGGGGCCCCTGGACTTCGAGAACCAGGGCTCTGGGTGAGGGTCACCCTTTCCCTGGCCGCCTGACCAAGCGGAAAGGTATGGATGGCATGCTTCTTCAGCCCTTAGTGAGTCTTTTCTTCTTGTGGTGGTGGGGATGCTGGTGGTGATGGTGGAGATAATGGTGGTGGTCGTGGTGGTCATGGTGGTGATGGTGGTGACAGTGGTTTTGTGATGCTGGTGGTGATGGTTGTCAGCCCTTGCTAACCTCAGGGAAAGATTAAGGATATTGGAGCCTGGAGGGAGAGACCCGGCCCCAGTTACTCATCTCACACACTTGGGTAAGACACAGAAACTTCCTGAACCTCATTTTCCCTGCCTGCAAAGTGGAAGCAGCAAATACCTTTACTTGCTATAAAGCCTCTGCAAATATCAGCGGTTTTATTATTTAAACTCCGAAGACGACTCTGGATTCTAGTCCTGTGACCTCTATGTCCAGGTGGAAGGAGGGCTAACAGTTGGTGAATAGTCTGGTGTCAGGCTGTTTTCACCTATATTTGATGTATTGAGACATTTCTGTTCATCTGCATTGATCCTTTCAGGATGAATTTTAACGCATATTTCTTTTAAACTTAAAAAAAAAAAAAAAAGATCCCAGAAAGGGCAGAAGATAATCTCAGAGTCCTCGTCACCGGCCCTGTGGCCCGGGTCCCTGGTCCCCTGTCTCGGCTCTTCCAGGCTTGCCGCTGGTGTCCAGGGTCGCCGAGCTCCCCGGGCTGAGTGGCCTGGGTGGCTGCACCTGCCCAAGAATCACCAGCCAAGGCCACGGAGTAGAGGAGCCTGGTTCCCTTTTCCCATTTTAGGTTATTAAATGGGTTTCCTCCCACTTGGCCCCATCTGAATCGGGTTCTCTTTCGTCCCCCAGAACCTCATCTCCTGCTTCCCCTGGCTTTGATCTTGTCGTTGCAGTTGTGGTGTCTGCCGTTGGCGGCTCCTCCCTCACCCCAGGTGCCTCCTTCCTGCCACCGAGCCTGCTGCTCCTGTAGTACATACTCGCCCCTAATGAGCTACTTTAAAAAATCAGCATTGATTTCTAGATAAAAATCACAATTAATTTTAAATGCCCTCTGTAAACCTTGTTACAAATAATTGCCAGAGACACATAAAGTCTGAAATTAATTAAAATCGACAGCCTCACCGGATGCAGGATGTGCTTCTCATTGTTTTACTTACGTGTCTGAGCCCGTGTGTGGATATCGCTCGGGCCGAAGCTGTGGCTCGGAGATTCCAGGTGGGAGAGGAAGGGGGTTGCTGGAGGACGCTGTGCAGGAGCGGGGAGAACGTGGGTTGGAGCTGCCCTGACCTGGCTGGCAGCCCTGCCTCCAACCTTTCGGTTGTTGGATGACCTTCCGAGCCTCAGGCTCCTCGTGTGTGAAATGGGTTTAGTAACAGTGTGCCTCAATAACCTCAGATATGCAGATGACACTGCCCTGATGGCAGAAAGCGAAGAGGAACTAAAGAGCCTCTTGATGAAAGCGAAAGAGGAGAGTGAAAAAGCTGGCTTAAAACTCAACATTCAGAAAACTAGGATCATGGCATCTAGTCCCATTGCTTCATGGCAAATAGATGGGGAAACAGTGGAAACAATGGCTGACTTTTTTGGGGGGGGCTCTAAAATTACTGTAGATGGTGACTGCAGCCATGAAATTAAAAGACGCTTGCTCTTTGGAAGAAAAGTTATGACCAACCTAGACAGCATATTAAAAAGCAGAGACATTAATTTATCAATAAAGGTCTGTCTAGTCAAGGCTATGGTTTTTCCAGTTGTCATGTATGGATGTGAGAGTTGGACTGTGAAGAAAGCTGAGTGCCAAAGAATTGATGCTTTTGAACTGTGGTGTTGGAGAAGACTCTTGAGAGTCCCTTGGACTGCAAGGAGGTCCAACCAGTCTATCCTAAAGGAGATCAGTCCTGGGTGTTCATTGGAAGGACTGATGCGAAAGCTGAAACTCCAATACTTTGGCCACCTGATGCGAAGAGCTGACTCATTGGAAAAAACCCTGATGCTGGGAGGGATTGGGGGCAGGAGGAGAAGGGGACAACAGAGGATGAGATGGTTGGTTGGATGGCATCACCGACTCAATGGACATAAGTTTGAGTAAACTCTGGGGGTTGGTGATGGACAGGGAGGCCTGGCGTGCTGCAGTCCATGGGGTCACAGAGAGTCGGACACGACTGAGTGACTGGACTGGACTGAAGTGAACAGTGTGCATGTGTGTGCACTCATTCAGATCTGACTCTTTGTGACCCTATGGACTGTAGCCCACCAGGCTCCTCTGTCCATGGAGTTTTCCAGGCAAGAATACTGGAGTGGGTTGCCCTTTCCTTCTCCAGGGGATCTTCCTGACCCAGGGATCGAACCCACCTCTCTTGTGTCTCCCGCAGTAGCAGGCGGGTTCTCTACTGGCGGAGCCACCGGGAAAGCCTTATTAACAACAGCCACCTCCCAGACTCGCTGGTCGTGATGGTGCGGATATGCTGGCTTGGAGTCAATACTCAGGGTTTATTATTACTCCCTCGTCTTCCCCCTCGATCCCCCTTCCACACACCAGCCTTGCCAGAGTTGCTTCATTCATTCCCTCCCCACCTTGCTGCTGCCACCGGATAAATAGAAGCAGACAGGAGGGAGAGAGGGCAGGGATGCCAGGCAGTTGCTGTCTTCTGGGCAAAAGCACTGGCCTGGGGGTAGGGAGGCATCTTGGTCCAGTCCTGCAGACCCGGATGAGGGTCGCCTCCACCTCCCCTCTCCCCTGCCTCTGTGCTCTCGAGGCTGGCAGGGCAATCAGGGTCGGTGTTTGCCGAGGTGAAGGGGGCTGGCAGAGCTTGCGATCGCCTGCCCTCCTGGAGCAAGCCCCTCTCTCAGCACTGGGGCAGTGTGTAGGGCGAGGAAATTCTTCTGCATGATTGCTATAGTAACTGGACGCATTTATAAGTTGCGTTCATGGTCAACCTTTTGTCAGTTTCCATTCCAGAATTCTCAGACTGACTCCAGCGTGTCCTTGAGGGGAGCGCTCTGTGGCCTTCACATTTCCTCGTGGCTGCCCGTGTGGCTCTTGTTTAGGCTCCTCCCCAGCCCTCTTCCTGGAGGAGCACAGGCCCAGGACTGACTCTTAGGTTGTGCTTTTCACTGGCGACGTGTGGCTCGGCGGGTGCTTAGCATCCTCTGAGCCTCAGTCGCCTCGAGGAGAGTGGCACCTCTCTGCTTGTGAGGCCGTGTGTTGAGTGTTTGGGAGTGTTTCCGGAAATGTGAGATGCTGGGGAAACAGACCCGCAGCACAGAGCCCCTGCCGTTGACAAACTCGCAGGCAGGCCTGGTGGCAGATCAGGGCACCCCAACTTGGTGAGTGGAAGTAGGGGGGCTTAGACACCTGAGGGGGTCCTGAGTAGGAGCCACCAGTCCAGCCAGGGGTGGCAGGAGACTGCGTCCCCGCGAGGGAGGAGGTGGCACAGGAACAGACCGTGCCGCTCCAGAGGGACATCTTCTCTCCTCCCCCTCTTCCCTCTCTCCCTGTCTACTTCCCGCCTTGTCTTCCAAGTCCCCAGGTATGCCTTCCCTTGTCTCCCTCTCTCTTTGGAAGCTCTAGACAGTAAAGGCTGGCTCCACTTCCAATTCCTTCCGTGCCTGTGGTCCCAGAGAGAAATAAATGACCCCCCACCCCCGCCATGTCTCTGCAGGAAGTGGCTACAGAGAGGAGAGAACAAAGCTTGGAGTTATTTATTTCTTGCTTTGCAGAAATGTTTATTGGCAAGTAGCGTGGCAAGGTGGAATGGTTTGATTTGATTAGCAAGTCTAAATGTATTAGCAGCGAGACAGAAACGATATTACAATTAGTGGTAATTAGCTGTGCTGATGACTCTGGGTGGCAGTGCCGGGTGACAGATGTTGCTTCCTGGTCCCGGGTTAGACAGAGAGGGCACTTTTACCCTTGTGAAGAGACTCAGCTCCAGGGCAGAGGTGGGGCAGGGGGGCAGTGGTGCCTGAGACCTCAGCCCTATTGTCAGCAAGTCTTGAGTAATAGCTGATGAGTCGGGTCACAGAGACGTGTGTGTGGGTCCTGCTGGTACTGTGTAAAGGGACTGTGATGTTGGGGGCCAGTGGGCTTGACTTGAGGGGAGCCCGAGCCCCTCCCAGCCTGCCCTGAGTCGGCACCACTGATGACAGCAGCAGTGGCTGGCTTTGTACACCTGCATCTCTCTACAGGTCCTTGATTTAGCACAGCCCCTCCCAACCCTGTTCACTGAGGTTTTCATGTGGCCTCGCTCCCCACGACCAGTGCCCAGCCAGGGCTGCAGCGAGGACCCCGGGGGTACTTTGGTAATGAGTGGTGCACACCGATAGTGCCTTAAGGAGTTGGCATAGACTCAGGAGACACTCGAAACCACGTGACCACGCTTTTGCAAGTTAGTTGACTCGAGCGTGTGTTGTCAGTGACTTTGAACAAGGTTGGAGGATGGAATGGAAATGACTGACACTCCCCATCCTCCAGGAGTTTCCGGACGTCGATGGGGACAGCAGACAAGCATCCATCCTGCAGACGTAGCCAAGGGCGTCGTGGTGAACGATGAGAATGTTTCAGAACTGGAGGGAGGTGGTGGTTGCCCAGTCTGTGAACGGACTAAATACCACTGAACTGTTCGCTTTAAAATGGTTATTTTTATGTTCTATCAATTTCACCTCAATGTTTTAAAAAAGCAAAATTCTAAGAGAGAATTTGGAAACCCAGACACTGTAAACTGGGAGCATCTCAGAGAGTTTAGTGAAATAAGTTTATCTGTAGTGAGACAAAGTTTCTGAAAACTCAGAGCTGGTAAACAGAGATGATCCTGGATGCTGAGTCTGCCTCTGAGGCTGGAAAGAGCCGGAATGGTGAGGAGGGGAGAGGCGTGTCTGTGATGCCTGGGGTGAGGTGAAGACCCAGGCTCAAGGGTGCAGGGCAGCCCTTGGGGGACGGTGAAGAAGAGGTGGAGAGAAAGTGGGCAGAGACCAGGCTTCCTGTCTGCCTTTGGCTGCTCTCCAGGGACTGCAGAACGGGGCAGTGTGTGCCATCTGTATGTCCGGCGGGGGATGCTGCCCTGATGCCCCCAGGCTACCCATGCATGTTGGAGGCCATGGCAGCCTCTTGAGTGGGGCCCCCTCTCCCTTTCATCACAGGTGGACTTGGCCTCAGCAGCAGCACCCACTCAGAGAGGCAGCCCCCAGACCGCAGCTCCTCCTTGTCCCCCGTGGCCCACAGGCCATCAGTGACAACATGAATTAAGGAATGCGCATGCTCAGTCGTGTCAGACTCTTTGTGACCCCATGGACTGTAGCGGGCTCCGCCAGACTCCTCTGTCCGTGGGATTCTCCAGGCAAGAATACATTTGTACTTGAGGTCGCGTTTGTACTTGAGTCCAGAAAGGAAGTTTCAGAAAAATGCTTTGGTATGAGTCCATTTATAGAAAGTACAAAACGTTCAAAACAGTATATGTATGTTTAAATAAATGTATTTGTTCAACTCTAAAGAAAAGTCAGGGAAGGATAAATACGAAATAGTAGTTACTCAGATATGAGAGGAAGTAGGGAAGGCAGGCAGGAGTATTTCAAAACTGGTGTTCCTTTTCTTAAGCTGGGATGTTTACAGATGATACTGTTGTTCTTTAAATGCCACACATTTTATTATTTCTAATATCTCTTCAGTGCTTAATAAAAACACACGTGTTCTAAACATGTACTGCCGTATGGGGCGTCCTACCTCAAACCCACTGTGAGATTTTGAGCTTAGGCAAACGGGTCAGGGCTGTCCGTGGCCATAAAACCTTGGGCAACAGGGCAGCTCCTGGTTACTAGAGGAAAAACATTGTGTAACTCTGGAAATAGGACAGAATGGTCAAAAGTGTACGAAGCCAGCTGTGGGGTGTCTGCCCTGTGGTGGTACATAAATCATAAATTTGCTTTTTTCCCTAAAGTAACATGAAGTCCACAATTTAGATCTTTAACCAACAGGAATTCTGGAAATGACGCAAAACTGATTAGCGCCCCCTCCTGGGCAAGGTGAGAAGGAACCTTTGCAAGCCCGGTAGGAGGGCGGCCGTGCCTGCGACGGTTCAGCACCGCGGACAGCGCTCGCGCGGCCGCTTTCGGAGGGGCCCCTTTGCCGTGGGGGAGGACGACTGGAGCCTAGAGACCCGGGTTGGAATCCTGCCTCTTGGAATTCTTAGCTGTGTGGGCTCGGGCATATTCTCAGGGCTCTGGATCCTCAGTTCCCTCCTGTCTTCCTGGTAGGGGGCTATGAGCAGGGGGGCTACTGCCATGGTCCCCAGCACGTGCTCTGGGGGTGGTCAAAGGGGGCTGGGGTGGGCAGGTCAGAGTGGGAGAGGCCAGATTCGTCCTGCTTGTGGGTTTCATGTCACATGGGGGAGCGGGTGCCATGAGTGGTGACTGGTGTCACCAGGCCTGTCACAGACTTCCTAGGTTGCTGGGACAGCGGGCCGGGCAAACAGGAACCCCACTATGGCCCGTCCGTCACCTGCACTTCCTGCTCAGGACCAGCTTCAGGGTGGCCAGAGGAGGGCAAGGCCAAGCAGGTGGCAGCATCACCTGAGGCTTGTCCCAGGTGTGGGGTAGGTACGGGGAGCAGAGGTGCCTCAGCCAGGAGCTCGGACCCTGGACCCTCAGACTCTGGAGAGGGTGGCTTGGTGCACGTGGTGATGGTGGCAGCGGCTTCTGAAAAGCTCTATTTTTTCTTAGTGATGCGAGGAAGCAAGCTCTCCGTCCCGTGTGGCTGGGAGGAGGCCTGAGGACAGAGGTGAGCGTGGGGAGTCATCCATGCAGGAGAGGATTCTCTCAGTGTTAAATTCTGGGGTGTTTGGGACTTCCTTGGCAGTCTAGTGGTTAAAACTCTGCGCTTCCACTGCAGGGGGTGCGGGTTCGATCCCTGGTCAGGGGATCCTGCATGCTGTGTGGTGCGGTCAAAAAGTTAAAATAAATTCTGGGGCATTTGCTTCTAGTCACAGGCAGACTCGTTTGTTAACATATGTTTCTTTTTTATTTGTTTAGCGGTTGGGTACTGGGAGTGTTATATGATCTAAACTCTCGATAACAAGGAACACATACCATTAATTGAAACAGATGGGTTGGCATCTATGTCTCCATATCCACCCTGGCCTTATTAAGTCTCAGTCACATTCACACTGGGCAGCTCTGTTTCGCACCGTGAGCCCGGCATGGGTGGAAGGATTCCCGCTGTTTGAAGAACTAGCCTTCTTTCTCCTTGATTTCTAGCCTGATGTGACATACACTGGAGTCAAAGCTGGGGAGGTGGTGACAAGGGCTGGAAGTGACCAGCTGTGGGGACAGTGCATTTGGCGACAAAGCTCAACCTTAGTCCAGGGCTGCGGGGGTCCGTCCTGCATGGCACCAGCACATCTGGGTGTGTGGGTTGTGTCTGTGAGAGTGTAAGCATGGGTCACATCAGGGCATGTTCATGAGACTCCGTGTCCTTACACACATGCGTGTTTACACCATCACACGCCAACACTGGGGGGCCAAGGATGGAACTGATGTTTCATGCCTGTCTGCCCTCACACCTGCTGTGACCCCAACCCAGTGCTTCCTGTGCTTCCGGGCAAGAAGGGGTCAACTTAGGCCAGGGCTCCAGGGACACAACTCCTCCTGCCAAGCCATAGCCTTGGATGGTTGATCAGCATCCGAAACATACGCACCTGGTGTTGTTTCTGCTCATTCTGTCTGTGTCGTCCTTTCCTTCCTCCTCCAATATTCCTGCTAATCCTTTAAAAACTGACTTTGGCACCTCCTCTGAGAAGGCTTCCCTGACTTCACCATGCTGGGCTAGATCTTCCCCAGCTGGTTGCATGGCTCTAGGAGCAGGGGCCACACCTTCCTCCCAGGGTGCTCCATCCGTCTCAAGATGTCTTGCCAAAGCTGGGAACACAGTAGGTGCTTGCTATATGTTGTATTTCAGGACAGTTACTTCTTCCCTCCCCTCACCAGGCATGAGAGGATTTTTCTTCCGGTTTACTGTGAGAACCTGATGAGATTCCTGGAGGTAGAACCCCCAAATATGGGGCCTCCCTTTTTAGACTGGCCCCTAGGAGTTTCTCACTCTCAAGTTCTTCTCCACTGAGACTCCAGCAATTTGTTGAAGTTACCATTTAAGCGTTCCTGCCAGTGACCAGTTGCCCAGCTATGGTCCTGGTAAGCCATGATTCTCTGGAGCTACCTGTATGTCTGTCCAGGCAGCCTCCTCTCCTGCCTCTGTTCCCTGCCCCCTATCCCTTGACTTGTCAGGGCCCAGCCTCTCCTGGGGCCCCAGTTGTCTGGCAGCAAAGACACCATCACTGCTGAGAAAGGAGCTTCCTTTCTTTTGGAGCAAACAAACACCCACACAGCTCTGGTGTGCACTGATGGAGAGGGAGAGGGCTGGGATCATGTTAGTCCCGGGGGTCAGCTCCACCAGGGCCGGGCACCAAGGAAGTGCTCCTTCAGTGTTTGTTGACTGGCTGACTGAAGGCTTGCACAGGCCAGCTCTGCACCGACTCACTTGAGCAGTCCTGAGCTGAGCCATGTGGAGGAGTTTGGGTTCAACCAGGTGGGCCTAAGAGCCCGCAGCTGTTTCCTCCCTCCCCTCGGAAAGTCAGCTCAGCCAGGACTAGGTCCCACACTTCTTTGGCTTTTCAAGGTTCCCCCCACTTAACAAAATGATGAAATGCATAATAGACCAAGATATGCCCACATCCAGAACTCATTATACATTTCCCCAAAGTTTAAAAAAAAAAAAAAAAGAGGAAAAAAAAAAAAAGAGTTCTCCTTAATCACCTTTTCATATTTTCATTAACAGCATCAAAGCGATTAGGTCTGGAAAAAGCAATCTGAATCATAGTCATCTTGGAAGAAGTTGATGAAGAATGCAGAGGCATTTGAATTTCAAAGCCCAGCCTTTCTCTCTCATTAATGTTTTCTGCTCTGAGGGCTCCCGTAAGACCCCACTGCCTGCCCCAGTCCTTCAGGGAGTTGGAGAACGTGAATGACATGGCATCGGGGCTCCAAAGCGGTCGCTGCCACAGGGTAGGAGCCCCCTTCGCGAGCCTACTGGACCTTCCCCCTCACCCCCCCCACCACCCCCTCACCTGGCAATGCTTAGCGTCGCAGATTCTGTGTGTCAGCAGCTGTGGGGCGCCTGTCCAGAGCCCAGGTGGGGTGCAAGGTGTGTAGGATGGAGCACCTCTTAGGGAGCCCTCGGTCCAGCCAGGGAGACAGACCCAGCCCCTGTGTGGGAAGGGTCAGCGCAGACGCAAGGGACAGTGCCCCAGGGAACAGAGTGTCTACTGGGCATATGGTGGCAGAGGGGCGGGTTCCTCAAGACAGAGACACAGGTGGGCCTGTGTTCTCCAGCAGTGGGGGAGCAGACTCCCCAAAGACACTGAGTGTCTGGAGGTGATCAGGGCTATATTGGGTCCTGGAGGCCCCCAGGGGTTCCGGGGGGCAGTGGTGCACACAGTGGACACGCTGCCCAGGGCGGCTCACCCCTTCTTTCCATCCTCCTGACTCCGGAGGATCTGCCTTGGGCGCAGGGTACCTTGGGCACACTGCCTCCAGCGCCGCCCCAGGCCGGCCAGCCCTCACTGGCCCCTGCAAGAGGCTGAAAACCTGAAACCAGCCGCGGTGCAGGGAGGGGGGCCATTTCCCAGGGACTTGAGAGGCACCCACAGTGAATGGGCCTTGGGGCATGGAGTGGGGGTGCTGAATGAGGAAACACGGTGAATGAAGGTTTCCCGGGGTGTGTTAGGAGCCCCTTCCATCCTGACTTGCCCCCAGGGCAAGGTGGGGAACTCCTGAAGCAGAGGCAGAGCTCAGATGTCGAGCATGGTCCCCAGAGCTGCTCTGAGAGTGGGTGTATCAGAGCATCTGGAGGAGCCTTGACCACACAGGTGCCCAGCCCACCTTTACCTGTTGAGTCCACAGCTGCAGGTAGGGCGGGTGAGTCCGGCAGAGCAATTGCTGTTGTTGAGCGTGGCAGCAGTGCGGAGGTCACTTGTCAGTCCAGCGAGAGGTGGCCTGCAGGTGCCGTCCCGAGTTGACCTGAGGGGTCAGCGTTGGTGAGTCATTGGTGGTTATGCAGCAGGCGGTGGGGGGGTTGCCTCCCCGCACACCTGGCCCTGCCCAGCCCCGCCTTCACCTGTCTCAGATGCTGACTCTGGAGTTGTACCAGCATCTTCCCAGTAGCCTTGCAGAGTGGACTGGGGACTGCTGGAGTCCATTCTGAGAAAATAGAGTGCAGGAAAGGAATCCAGGGGCTCGAACATGGGGTGGGTCAGGATTTGCCGGTCTTTTTGCCATTAAGTGAGTGAAGTTGCTCAGTCGTGTCTGACTCTTTGCGACCCCGTGGACTGTAGCCTACCAGGCTTCTCCGTCCATGGAATTCTTCAGGCAAGAAGACTGGAATGGGTTGCCATTTCCTTTTCCAGGGGATCTTCCCGATCCAGGGATCGAACCCGGGTCTCCTGCATTGGAGGCAGACGCTTTAACCTCTGAGCCACCAGGGAAGCCCCTTTTCGCCATTAGGACCCTTTTAATCTTCCCTCTTAGAGGTGAGCGTGCTGAGCGGTGAGGCAGGCGTGCCCTCCTAGCTTTCTGCTGTGCTGGCTGGGTGCCCTTGGGCTGGCCGCACAGCGTCTCTGGGCCCTGCTTTTCCCAAGGATCTGGTCTCTGGAGGCCTTTGCAGAGCTCACTTCCTGCAATTCCTTGAGATGCTTGTGCTGTCAGGGTATGTGAGGGCCACAGAGTCATGACCCCAACAGTTTCCAGAGCTCACGGAGACACGAGGCACGGTTCAAGTCTCAGCTCTGACGTTTAGTAGTGGGATGTCCTTGGGCCAGTTAATTAGCCTCTCTGTGTCTCCCTTTTCTTATCTGTAACTGGGCCTCTGCAGCGTTGGTCCACAGTCCTTTTGGCCCCAGGGGCCGGTTTCGTGGAAGACAGTTTTCCCACGGACCGGGTATGGGGGAGCATTGATTTGGGGGTGATTCAGGTGCATTACATGTATTGTCCACGTTATTCCTATTATTATTACAGCAGCTCTGCCTCAGATCATGAGGTGTTAGACCCCAGATGTCGGGGACCCCTGCTCTGTAGGACTGTGGCAAGGGACAAAGGAGGCGGTGGAGATTCATCCCAGATGGGTGCACGTGGCAAGCAAACGCTAGACTTGATTATCGTCAAGCTCCTCCTGGCTTCCCAGCCGTCACACGCTGACCTCTTGTCAGCCTCAAGCAGCTCCGTTTGCCGGTGGTGAGCATAGGTCCGGAGGTTGAAGCCTGGACCCTCTGACTCCACGGCTCATGTGCCGTGTCCGGCTTGTGATGGAGCAGGCACTGTGGGCAGTGGGGGGTCCGAGGGGGCAGGAACCCCGCAGTCGTTAGCTGGTGCCGCTGCCTGCCAGGTGTCCTTGGTGCTGGAGACACCCGGCGTCTGGAGGTCTCCTGCTGCCTGACGGGAGCCGGGCCAGACCACACAACCATCGCGTGGAGCCCGTGCAGCTCGGACCCTTGTCTGTTGCCTCCACGGAGCCGGGGGTGACTGGGACCACAGCAAGTTTCCTTGACCTTCAGAGCATCCCGTGATGGGTACCTGGCAGCTGAGCATCGTGTAGTCCCAGAAACAGCATCTCGATGGGGGTGTATCCAGGGGATGCAGGAGCCAATTCAGAGCATCCCAGGGCTACTGCTGGGGCAGTTTGAGCAACAAAATACGGTTTTGGGATCATAAACCTCAGTGTGAAATAAATGTCAGTCTGTGCTAATAATAAGTGACTAAATAAGTGAATGAAGGAGAGTGACTAGCCTGGTGGTCCAGTGGTTAAGAATCCACCTGCCAATGCAGGGGACGCGGGTTCGATCCCGATCTGCGAAGATGCCACGTGCCGCAGGGCAACTAAGCCTGTGAGCCACAGCTTCTGAGCCCACTCTCTAGAGCCTGTGCCCCACACTGAAGACCCGATGCAGCCACATAAAGAAAGATTAAAAAATGAACGAGAAGAGACAACTTTGACCCAGGCAGAAGAACACCAAGTAAATTACATCGATACTCTGCCCTGAAGAAGGTGGGCCCCCACCCCTTAACAGTGTGAGCTCTAGGTGTGACCCTTTCTGATTCTGCAGCGCGGACGCCGCACAGTCACGCCTCAGCCAGGTGAGTGAGGCCAGCGTCACAGAGCTGGGTCAGGTTGGTGGCACGTGCCTGATGGGAGGGGATGCGAAGGGCATTTCTCATTTCTGTTTGTCCCCCCAATACCTGGTACCCCAATCTAAAGAGGAGAGAGAGAGAGCAGACAAACCCCAGGCAAAGAGCCTTCTACAAAACACCTGCCCAGTCGTCCTCAAAGGCCGTGTGAAGGTATTTCTGGAATCGCCCAGCCCAGCCCCGTGCGGCTTAGCTCCATTGAAGACGGCTCTGCCTTCCTGATGGACAGGTGAATGGGCCCGTGGAAGCGAGGTCCTTGGAAATTAGATTCCCGGCTGGGGCTCCCGCTCCCATGGGAGGAAGTGGTGTGTGCGGGGTGGGGGGCAGCTGGGGATGGGGTGGGGGTGCATCCTTTCCCAGTCACCTCGTCTCCAGCACATGGATAAGAAACAGATGAGAGAGGTGAAGGCGCTTGTCCGGGCTCACACAGCGGAAAGCAGTGAGTGTAGGTGACAGGCTGTGCTGTGAGAACCATCCTGAGAGGCGGCTTCAAGCTCTGCCATCGGTGCGTCTCCAACAGGCCCAGCGGGGGGTCTCTCCCTGGGGGCCGCAGGTGACTCAGGCCCAAACCTGGGGATACTGGCGGCTTTTATCCCCCCTTGCTACTGCTAAGCCACTCCTGTCCTGTCCGACCCTGTGCGACCCCATAGACGGCAGCCCAACAGGCTCCCCCATCCCTGGGATTCTCCAGGCAAGAATACTGGAGTGGGTTGCCATTTCCTTCTCCAGTGCATGAAAGTGAAAAGTCAAAGTACCTCAGTCGTGTCCGACTCTCAGCGACCCCATGGACTGCAGCCCACCAAGCTCCTCCGTCCATGGGATTTTCCAGGCAAGAGTACTGGAGTGGGCTGCCATTGCCTTCTCCGTTATCCGCCCCCCCAATCCCACACAAATGAATAAATCAAGAAGACCCGTTTCTTGTCTAAAGCCACATTAGAACTTTGCCTGCAGGCAAGAACTGTCCCCCAAAGATCTCACCCTGGGAGGTATCTCCCTTTAAAATGTAGTTATTAATCATCAAGGCTGACATTAGCATAATGGGTTCGTTTAAATGTGGGCACAGGGAACGGGGCTCTTCTGTGGAGTGGGGCAGGGGTCGTTGTCTTCCTGCTGGAGAAGCGGGTATGGGGGGGACGCCCAGGGGTCAGGCCTGAGCCCCGGTGAGAAGGGCCAGGGTGGTGGGGAGGGTGGGCAGTTCATGGGGCCTGCAGGTGGGCCGCACAGGGTCCTCGCCTTCTCTCGGGGCGGGAGCCCTCCGTTAGAAGTGGGGCTTGACTGTGGAGCGTGTCTCAGGGGGCGGGTGGGGGGTGGTCGGTAAACACCATGTAGGGAGACAAGGGGCCGGGACCTCCATCAGGAATCGTAGAATACGGCCGCAGTCTGGCCAGCCGTCTCCTCATTGACTTCCCGGTGCTAAAGAGAAGCCGGGCGTCCGGGTTCTGACACAGCCGGACACAGCGGGGCTCGAGGCGGGAGCCAGTGCCCTTTCGGGGAAGAACTGTGATGCCCTCGGTCTGCCAGGCCTTTCTCCGTCACCAGGGATCCAGAGAGTTGAGCTGAGGGCAGGTCACCCTTAACGATCACAAAACTAATCTCTAAAAATGCCTGTGGGGCTGGTCCTGTCTCCTACTCCACGTGGAGAGAGAAGGCCTGAGCAGAGGGCTTGGGGGGCCTCTTTGAACTTTGGGGGTGTTTGCCCCGTACATGTTTCTGGGGCCCAGGCCTGGAGGGACATCAGTCAGAAACCCCCCTCTGTGCCCGCCCCCCCGCCCCCTGCGATGGTCCTGACGTCAGGGAAAGGCCTTGGGCACTGAAATTAAAGTGAAGTCTGTGCTTCGCGAGCAGGTAGCGACTGAACTCTGCCTGGCTGCTTAGGAAGCGCCTGGGTATCACTCTTGCCTTGAGCTGCCCTTTTGACCCGGGACGACGGCGGCTGTGGTGATGACTATGATTGCCGGGAAAGGCTTAGAGAAACCCCCATCAAGCCACCTCGGGGCCACCAGACCAGCTCTCTGCAGGCGCTTTCGTAGCAGTTACCTTCCTGCTGGAGGCAAACAAATCCGTTGGTGCTGGAACAGCGAGTCGCTGTATCCAGGGCGCCCTCGTGGCCGTGTTCCCTGGTGACCTGCACCCTCTGCTCATCAGCAGCTGCCTCACTCCCTGGGTCCCGGCTGACATGACCCTTCCCTTCTCGTCCTCAGATGAAGCAGGGGCTGGCAGAGGGTCCCCGATTGCGGGGGCGGGGGGCTTGGCTTCGAGCAAAACCTCGATTCTGTGATGAGGTGAGGCCTGGAGTGAGCAACTTGCAGCCAGAGAATTCAGTTTCCTCATCTTCAGGACATCTAAGTGCAAGAGAGGGGGACCCCGTAACCTTGGGAGAAAGAAGCCCATTTTGGTTGGAGCAGGAGATGGAAGCTTCCAGAAGAAAAAAAAAAAAGGAACTGGCACCTGGTTGTACAGAGAAGGGTTTTCTAATTCGGTCAGGGAATTTAGGAAAAAGTAGCAAGAGGATCGGAGAAAACCAACTCAGTGAAAACTCCAGGCAGAAAAGCAGCTGTGAGAGAGGGAGAGTTGACTTGATCATGGACACGCGCTATTTAAATGCAAATACAGGCTTATTTGGGGGACTTCCAGGCGGCTCAGTGCTAGAGAATCCTCTTGCCAGTGCAGGAGATGAGAAGGAAAAATGGCAACCCACTCCAGTACTCTTGTCTGGAAAATCCCATGGGCAGAGGAGCTTGACAGGCCACAGCCGATGGGGTGGCAAAGAGTCGGACACCACTTAGCAACCAGACCACAGCAGAAGTTAACTTAGACACTCACCCTGGAGGCGGTGTGGAAGAGCAGGAGCAAAGTGCATAGGGCCTTGCACACCAGCCCTTCCCCAGACTCCCATCACTCCCTGCGTGAACCTGCTTGTGGTTCATAAGGTTTTTCGTGCAAGTAATCAGGGGAAGGGCTTCCCAGGTGGCTCAGTGGTAAAGAATCCACCTGCCGGTGCAGGAGCCACAGGGGACTCGGGTTTGATCGCTGGGTCAGGAAGATCCCCTGGAGGAGGAAATGACAACCCACTCTAGTATTCTTGCCGGGATAATCCCATGGACAGAAGAGCCTGGCAGGCTACAATCCATGGGGTCACATGAGAGTCAGACACGACTGAAGCGACTGAGCACGCACGCACGCAGTCAGGGGGGAAAAGCTTTTTAAAGAGAGTTACTTTCCTGATGGCTCAGACAGTAAAGCGTCTGCTGCAGTGTGGGAGACCTGGGTTTGACCCCTCGGTCAGGAAGATCTTCCGGAGAAGGAAATGGCAACCCACTCCTGTACTCTTGCCTGGAAAATCCCATGGATGGAGGAGCCTGATGGGCTACAGTCCATGAGGTTGCTCAGAGTTGGATGCAACCGAGCAACTTCCGTTTCACTTTAACCCTTGTAAAGAGCTCAGTCCTGTGCTTGACCCATGAAAGCGCTGATGCGGACCTGGTTGTGCTCGCAGCCCGGGGTCCTGGGGTGTGGTCCCTCTGCAGAACAGCAGAGGTGGGCCCGGAGGTCACTGTAGGTCCAGGGAAGCGGCCTGGGTGGTGGGCAGGACGGGAGGAAGCCCAGGGAGGGAGGGGGCAGGAAGGATGTACGGGAGGGCGCCGGGCGGCGGGGGCAGCGCCTCGGGGCACGGCTCCCACCTGGGGAAGCAGAGTGCGGGGTGATGAAGCCGTGCTCCAAGCACCTGCGGTGCTGCCCGCAGGAAAGCACTTCCTCCCGCCGCTCCCAGCTCTGGGGAGAGCAGGCCAGGGGATGGGGGCGGGGGCTGAGATGATCAGGAGGGACCACCCACCCCTTAATTCTTGCCAAGTGTCCGGTTTCCCAAAAAAGGGCCCAGTGGATTCAGAAATGGGTGGCCCTGCGTGGAGGGTCCTCCAGGGCTCCACCCCCTGGGCGGCAGCGGCGGCCTCACTGAGAGAGCCTGGCAATTCCGAGTCCCGTAATGCGTGATAAATCCCAATATTTCTGCCATTAAACAATAGCGTCGCGAGGGCTGAATTGCCACCTGCAATGAGTAAATTAAATATTGACGATTTCATTGACTGTTAGATTTAATTTGGAGCCATCTTGCTGGGGCCGTAATGGGGCTGGAGATGACTTTGTATTGAATCCCAGCTGTCATCCCGTTAGGAGTTGAGTGATGAGGAAAAGATGCCCTCGCGATGTTGATGCATCCCGACTCTGCGGCCCCGGGTCAGGCCTCCACCCCATCAATCTGGTGCCCGGGCTGGTTGGGGCCGCTCTCTGTCATTCCTGCTCGGCTCCTGTCCAGGCCGGCTGGCGAAGCCTGGTCTTCCTCCTCCCAGGAGACCGCACCTCAGTGTTCCCCCGGGAGCAGCCTAGATCTCCGGCCCTTGGGGCCAGCCTGTTGGGACGTTGCTTCGGGACATACACGGAGCCTCTGCCCCTGTTTCCCGTCTCATCGCGCTTCGTGGTCACAACTGCCCGGGGGTCACAGGTCGTAATTACCCAGATCTGAAGCCCGGAGAGGTTTTGGACCTTCCCAAGGTCACACAGCCGAGGAGGAGTGAGCAGGACTCTGTGCCAGGCCGTCCAAGCCCAGAGCCACCCCTGGTCCTGAGCAGGGACTGTGTCACCACCCTGTGCCCACGCAGGCCTGACCCCCAGCTGGATCGCCGGTCTGTTCAGGGGCTGCTCTGATCTTAGTGTGACTGTGGCTGCCGGGCTGGAAGCTCCACCCCGGCTGCTTGCCCACCACCCCCGTGACCCTGCTGTCCCCCGTGCTGCTCACACCTCCTTGCCCTGGGCTTCCTCTGCCATCCCTGGAGGGTAGCCCCCGCACCTTCTGTCAAGATCGGCCCCTTCAAAGCCCCACTGAAGTGCCTGATCTGGTGCCCACCCTCCAGGAGGCCGGCTCTGCCATCACCCGTCCGGTGGGGGTGGAAGGCCCCCTCCCCAGGGCACGCGCGTGAATGGATCTGGTGTCAGAAGGCCCAGGTCTGTTCAGGTCGGCTGTATCTTGCTGGGCGGCCTCGGGCAGGTCACATCACCTCTGCGTCTGTTTGAAAAGATGTTGATACTGTGTGGTGTATATGAAAGATGCCAACTGAGTGAATCTTAAAAGTGGAAACGGGGGCAGAGGCTCCGTGTATGTCCCAAAGCAACGTCCCAGCAGGCCGGCCCCGAGGGCCGGAGATCCAGGCTCCTCTCGGGGGAAACAGTGAGGTGCTGTCTCCCGGGAGGAGGAGGACCAGGCTTTGCCAGCCGGCCTGGAGAGGAGCCGAGTAAGAAAGACGGGAATGACTTTTAAGATACAAGAAAAGAAACTGTGGCTGTGCACTGACAGATGGTCACTGGGCATTTTGGTGACCCCTCCACGATACAGACAAACATCAAGTCCTTCTGTTGTACTCGTGAAGCTGAGGTAACGTTACGTGTCAAATGGTAGCAATGATTACCCAGCTCACAACGTCCTGAGCACACGCCCCGCGTTGGAGTCGGTCCTGGCTGCTTCACGAACTTTCTCTTTTCCTGACCGGAGCCCTCAGAGTAGACGCTGGGGGAGATGAGGTCCAGAGGGTATGTGCCCCCTCCGAGCCTCACAGGTATCGAAGGACAGAGCTGGGATTCAGACCTGGGCCCATGGGGTGCTTAGCCTGGGCCCTGAGACCCCTCACCGCTTGGTCCCGGCCGCCCTCGTCGTGTGAAAAGACCCCACCCTCCTCTGCTCTGGAGCCACCTCTGCTTCCAGCTTCATCAGCCGTGTTGGTGTATGCCTTCGAAATGCGCCCCTCACGCCCCTCCTTGACACCCGGCGCCCTGGGTTCTGAGTCATTCGGGCTTTGTGTAATTGCACTTGCGCTGTGGGGGAGCTGTCCCGCTGGGTGCCCTTTCTGGGGCCCTTTGTCCAGTCAAGGCCTTTCCTCCTCCATGGGGTGGACAGCGAGCTCTAGGACATGAGCTTTAGCCCTGTGTGACCTCCAAGTGTCCTCTGGGGACACCGGCAGGCCTAGGAAGAAACACACTGCCCACACGTGTGTATACACGCTTGGGTCCGGACACGGCCTTCGTCGTCGCTTAGCTGGGGCTCGACGGGCTTCCTGCAAAGGGCCAGACGGTGCGTCTTCCGGGCTTTGTGGCTCGTAGGGTGTCTGCTATAGCCTCCCAGCGCTGCTGCCGTCGGGCAGCTGTGGACGGTGCAGAGGGAACGGACGTGGCTGTGCTCCAGCACGACTTCGCTCCTGGACACCGACCTGTGACAGTCACGTGATTTCCACACGACACAAAATGTTATCCTCTATTTGATCTCCGCTCCTGGCAGGCTGTACCAAAATAGGCAACAGGCTCAGTTTGGCCACTGAGCCGTGGAAGCCCCCTGGCTTTCTGGGGAGCCGGACCCTCTTGTTAAAGACAGAAAGAACAGATCAGACTGGGGGTCCCTCGCTCTCCTGGGTGTGGTCCACAGGTGAACTGCGGGAGGGTTTGAACCTGACCAGGGATAGTCGATGGAAAGATGTTGCTGTTGGTGCAGGGATGGTTTTGTGGGTCGTGGTTTTGCTGCTCAGGTCATGTGGAGACCTGAATGGCCCCAGAGAGGCCAGATGGTTGCCCGCAGGGGCTCAGGTGTGACCAGATGAAAGCTGGTACCCAGCACAGAGATACAGCCCAAGTGGCTCAGGTTGGCTGGGTTGGTGCCAGAGACCCTAGGCCCCAGAGACTGCTGGGGAGGGGGCAGCTTCGTTCCCTGACACCGTATAACTGGCATCTTCCCAGGATGGGAGGAAAGAATTCAGCAAGAATCCAGCGTGTGGGGGGCTCAGAGGGAAAGATGAGTTGCTCGAACACAGGAGGAGGGGCTCAGGAAGTCAGTGGGGGTCTCAAGATGAAGGTGTTCAGGCCCAGGGGAGGGGAGCCGATCGTGGCTGCGGATTCTTCCAGGGGCCAGAAAGTGCTGAACGAGTACTGCCCGCTTGTGAGAGTGTCTTCCAAGGGGATTTGAAAAGAGAAAGAAACTAGCTGTTTGGTGCATTCAGAGAAGACCTTGACACACTGCTTTAGCCCTGTTGGTTGTGTAGCAACAACTTGCACACCCCCCTGCAAAAGCGTGGCCCCTCCAGGGGCTGAGCAAGCTGTGGCTCACGCCCACTAGAGTGGGGTCTTGAGCTGGGGGAGGCTCCTTCAGAAGATGGACTGAAGCTGGAGCACCCAGCCTGACTCCTGGGAGGAGGGCCAGTCCCCGGGAGGAGGCGGCGGGTGGCTCTGGTGGGGAACCCCAGCTGATGGGGGAGGGGCACCGTTAGAGCCTTGGCTCCAAACCAGATACGATAAAGTCAGAGCTCAGGGGCGGTGTAACCCCCGGGACCAAACCTCACACCTGGGAGCTGCTGGTCTCAGGAGAAGGGTGGGGCTCCCCCGGGGAGGCTCCATCATAGCAGGAAGCCGCCCACTCCACTCCCCCGCCAGGACACACCGGAAGAGAACACACTGAGAGACCATGGCTGGGTTAGAAGATCCGCTCCGGGGCCGGGATTGTGTTGTGAGCAGAGGCTAACTAATAAATTGGAGCAGGAGGAGTGAAAGGGAACATGGGAAAGCGAGACGTGATCGCGGCACGAGAGCCCAGTGGCGCCTGTGACCGCTCCGGTCTGCAGAACTTGGGGGTGACGGGACGGGCCAGCGGAGCTTCCAAGGTGGAGCCGCTGCACTTTATAGTTTCCAGCGTCAAACTGGAAACGTCCAATGTCAAACTGGTTGAGCTTCTGCTTAAAACAAACCGGGAAACCACACCCAGACCAGCAAGTGCCTCCCCCGAGGTGGGGGAGCAGCGTCTCTCCCTAGTGGGGGTCCTCACGGTCCCTATGGAGGGCAAGGTGGGGCCTGTCTCCTCTGCTTCCAGAGCTCAGAGCCAGACCTGGAAGGTGGGCTCCTGCCACCCACCCCACCCACCCCCGAGCCTCCCTGAGCTGCTATAGAAGAAACTCCAGGATCTCCAGAATGGGGAGGGGGGCGGGGTCCAGGTTAGTAGGCTCATCAGCTTTCCCAAGGACTGACCAAGGGGGCCCTGAGAGGTGCAGGGTCCCCAAGACCAAGCCCACCACCTCGTGGATTGAATAAATGGGTGACGTAGGCCGAGGGGGAGGATGGAGTGAAGGGGCAGAAGGCGTTTGTGACTCCAGACGGGGCTACAGCATTCCCCCCACCAAGCTTGCTGCTGGGACCCGGAGAGTCCTGGTCCCACCTGGACCGTCAGCCTCGGTAGAGGCCCTGGGTTCAGGCGTGTCCTCCCGTGCCTGCCCACAGCTGCCTGCCAAGGTCCGGTAAGCGAGAACTGATTACCCGCCCCCATCCTGCCATCAGTATTTGGGGGGAGGCTTGTCGGGTGGCAGGAGACAGGAGGATGCCCGGAACCCCCATCACTGGCTGTGCCCCCGCTCCCGCCCTCCCAGGGGTTTGGCCTGAGCTGAACAAAGAACCTGAGTACAGCAAAGATTGGGGGCCTGGGTCACAGGCAGGGGACAAACCCAGGCTGCCGGCCTCTGTCCTGGGACCCAGCCAATGTTCACTCATGGAGCAGGGAGTTTGTAGAAAGCAGAAGCTTCGTGAGCTCTGCGTTCCCTCTTGGGAGTGGAAAGGGTGCGGATTTAGGTGTGTGTCTGCGTGATTTAGGTGAGTTTCTGTGTGATTTAGGCACGTGTCGGCGTGGGATGCACCGGATACCACGTTGTCTGGCTGGAATGAAGTCGCCCTGTTTCATGGGGTGGTGGAGTAAGAAGCCAGGTCAGACCCCTGTCTCTCTCTCACCCTCTAGCTACTGGCTCCTGCGAAAATCAGGTTGCCCATTCTTCTCAGGGAAGCATGGAGCCCATGGGCCTCCTAACATGCGGGAGAAATATGAAAGAATTTGCTTGTGAACTAGAGCTTGATAAAAGCCCTCCTCCCACAGCCCTTTCCACACACTGAGGGCGTGTGCGCTTGTTATGTCTATTCAAGGGTTGTCACCAGGAATTTACAGGAATTAAGGCAGGAGGAGGGAGCAGGCCATCGTAAGCAGCTTCTAGACACACAGACAGCCCTTGATGCAGAAATCTGTCATCCTATGAGATGAGCATCTTGCTTCAGCTTACGGCAGAGGAAAACTGAGGCTCAGGGAGGGAGAAAGTGAGTGAGCCAGGGTCCCGCTCTGCCTGCCCCCAAGCCTGACGCACTCTTGCCCACACGCTTCTTTCGGGGTCCACAGCTTTATTTCTGGCTTCAGAAGGCGTCATCCCTGAGTCACTGCTCTCAGTATCCCTGCCCGCATCTTCTTCCCCTGCCCCGAGGACGCTCTCCCGACGTGGACATCCCCTGGCAGGCCATGTCCCTACACCCACGTCCCCGATGGGGAGCCAGGTGTGCCAGCCGAACCTGGTGCTGGGTTGGCGTGCTGGTTAGCAGGCTGGATGTGGAGCAGGCAGGGGCCGGGTTTGGCTGGGCTTCCTGGGTGGCAGTCAGTACGCCTTCCAGCTCTGCTGGTGCCTGTTGCGGGTCCCCAGGTTGTCCCCAAGCTGAGGCAAGAACACAGACATGTTATTGATGGCCAGGCGCATGTCAAGGCCTCCTGGTGGCCGTCACTAAGTCACAGCCATTCCCAGAATCCAGAGAGCCTTTTAAGTGGCTGGGGAGGAGGAAGAACAGCTTCAAGTGGATTTTAGAGGCAAACACACGGGCTGGAGTCACAGCCCTCTCCCCGCTCCCTGCCACGGTATGAGTGTCCCTGACGCCACCAAGGCCTGGAAGTGAGATGCACGTGGAAACGAAGCCCATCTCCTCCCTGAGCTTCCCTCACAGAGATGTGGTTTCTGAGCACCTTCGCTGGGTTTTTGCAGTCCAGTGATGCACGCGGTGGGTGGAAGCTTCCTGGGTACACAGCCCTTCACAGGCTGCAGAGCGTCCTCACAAAGCGCATCTCCATGTGACTCCTCAGTGGGTGCTGGTGTCACTCATGCCCAGTTCACAGATGGGAAAACGGGCTCGAGGGGTCTCAGCCTGTTACCTACCGAAGGTGAAATACTGGGGTTCAGAGGGCGGACGGGGAGCCCGGCACATCCCCGCTGTGTTGAGCCTTCACATTGGACCTCAGGCATCGGCCGCCCCAGCCCCACACCCATCATATAAACAGGGCCCCTGAGATCAGCCACGTCCAGGGCTTTGCTAGACAGAACTGGGTCCCTGCACGCCTACCTCCTCCCTGGGTGTTCTCCAGAGATGTACTTGAACCTCCCCGGAAGCTTGGGCGGTCCTGCCCACCTCGCAGCTTGCCTGCCGCTGCCCAGGTCTCAGCTCAAAGGCTGGGCCAGGCTGAGCTGCGGGCGCCCGCGGAGACGTGAGCTGCGTGTTCTCTGGGCCCCACGCTCCTCACAGTACTTGGAGCTCAGGCTCGGACCCTGCCCCCTTCCCTTCCCAGCCTGGACAAGTCCCCCAGCCCAGTTTCCTGGGTGTCACGTGGGGAGGAGTCTGTGCCTCCTCACGGGGCTGTCGGCGTGAGACAGCCGTGCCATCGCAGGCCCGAGTGTCCCCATGGACACCGTTGGGCCCGCTGTCCCTGTGACTGTTCTGCCCCCAGTTCTGTGTTCCGTGGTGCTGGGCCGAGGGCACCTGTGGAGGCGGCCTGCTGCCCCTCCTGGCTGGTGCTGGCTCTGTGCGATCAGGTCCCATGGCCAGGTTTCAGGTGAGTGTTGGCCTCTTTCTGGAGTCCAGCTGGGAAAGGGGCGTGAAGCCTTAGGTGGTGCCAGCGCACGTGTGGCCCTTCTGGCTCCATCAGGCCCCATCCCCAAGGCCCCTACTCCTGGCCAAGCCTTTGCTCACCTGTGCTCTCTTCTTCTGTGGTCAGGCTCAGGGTCACCTCCCCTAGAAGGTGACCTGCCCCCTCTGCATCAGCCTTTCTCCACGAACAGGGCCGATGGTCTGTCCCCACTGAACTGTGAGCTCCCCAAGACGGACCTCACAGATTCATGCCTGGAACAAAATGCTGAGTGGCAGAAGGAAGGAATGGATAAAGCAGTGAGTGCACCTCCAAAGGCTGGGTGGGGCCTCCTCCCCGCCCCTGATACGGCCCCCCAGTGCCCTGAACTTGGCCTGTCTCCACCGACTGGACCAAAGACCCGCCTTCAACCCCCAGGTCTGACGCTCGTTAGGGGGGCAGTGCAGGTCTTTGATTGGGAGAAGGGTTCTGAGAGTCCAGGTTAGAAGGCGCACTCCCACCAACCATCAGCCTGGATGGTAGACTTGGCTGCGTTTCACCATTTTACACTCTCACCTACCACAAGGTCAAAAAAACCAGGCCATTCTCAGCTTCCATGGGATCTGTAGTTCTCAGGACCTTCTGGCCCCACTGCCTGGGTCTGCCATTGTTCTGAGCAGTTATGAAAAGCAGGGCTGCAGGAGAGAGAGGGTGAGCCCGCAGGAGCAGGGCCTGAGTCACAAGGGGGCAGGCTGGCCTGGCCCACACAGGCGAGGTCACTGCCCCTCCTGGCCCTTACTCACTGTGAGCCCAGTGCTGTGCAGCTCGTGGGAGGGCCTGGGGCTGGGGACACGGGGAGGGGTCAGGAGGCAACCCCACAGCCAGAACCTGGTGATCCACACGCTCCCCTGCTCCCCACCGAGGTCTCAGGGATTGCCCTCGCGTGGGTCACAGGCTCAAAGCTGACTGACCTTGGGCAGGTCACTCAGCCCTTTAGTCCTGCCTGAAAGGGAGTAGTAGCTGTGAGCTCTGTCCAGGGTGCTGAAGGAGTCAATTAAAGTCAGGCCTGTGTGGCATGTAGCAGGGGCTCGATAATGCTGGAGTCATCATTCTCTAATCCCTCTTCTACTCATCCAACACATATTTGCTGAGCTTTTAAAAACTGGAATGAGCTGGAATGTTTAGAAGTTGACTTGTGAAAGTGAGAAGTGTTAATGGCTCCGTCGTGTCCAACTCTTTGCGACCCCAGGGATTGTAGCCCGCCAAACTCCTCTGTCCATGGGATTTCCCAGGCAAGAGTACTGGAGTGGGTTGCTATTCCCTTCTCCAGGGAGGTCTTCCTGGTCCAAGGATTGAACCTGCTTCTCCTGCAGTGCAGACAGGTTCTCTACCCTCTGAGCCACCAGGGAAGACATCCTAATGCTGGAAATTAAACTCCATGAATGGCCGTAAGCCGGCCAGCCCCCACTTCACAGCTCAGGTGGACACCTTCCACCCTCCCCCACCCCGCCACCCCTCTGTGCCTGTGGCCCTCGGGTGACCCACGAGTCATCCTCCCTGGAGGATGCGGCCTCTGGTTTGTCCCACCCCACCCTCGGCCTGGCTGGTGTGAGTGGGTGGAGGCCCATGACCCCTGAGGGCAGGGAGCCTCATGTGTCTGTGGCTGCCCCTGCCCAGCCAAGTCCTCCTCAGCAGGTGTCCAGGTGCTCAGAGGCCTCACGTGGGGGTCTGTCTGTCCCACCCTGGTCTCCCTTCCGATGTTTTCCTTCCTGAAGTGCTGCTTGTACCTTGCTTTTATTCTCAGCACTCCAGGGCACTCCAGGGCACCCACCATCTTACTGGGGACAGGTGTGGGTGCACTCAGAGGGGCTTCTGACTGAGGGTGGGGGCTCATGGCTGAAATCTGCCCTCCTTCTCCCTGCCGAGTGAGGGCCAATGAGATGGGCTCCCTGTGAGCCGTGCCTCTCTGGCAAACCCCAGGGCAGGAGTAGGGTGAGAGGCCCGCATGCCTGTGTGGCTTGAACAGAAACCTCCCGCCCCACCCTGAGGGCCCTGCCTGCATCCTAGCCTGGTCTGCGCCGTCCTCGGCAGCCTGACTGACCAGAGCAGCATCTCAGCCTCCTGCTCCAGCCCCCAGGGGTTGTCCTGCTCCTTCTCTGGTCATTCCTCATAACTTGAGACCCCAAATCTGAAATTAAAATATCTCTCTATCCTGTGGGCCCTGCTGTTCAGCGAGGCCTCATTGTCATGGCTCACTAACCCAGGGATGCAGTCTGGACCACACGGCTTGGGAAGTTACTCGCAGCAGGTGCGTATCAGCAGTGGTAATGCTGGTAGGTAGAACTGCAGTGGGGATTCAGGGGCATCCCTGGTGCCTCAGACGGTAAAGAATCAAGAATCTGCCTGCAATGAGGGAGACCTGGGTTCGATCCCTGGGTTGAGAAGATCGCCTGGAGGAAGGCATGGCAACCCACTCCAGTATTCTTGCCTAGAGAATCCCCATGGACAGAGGAGCCTGGTGGGCTACAGTCCACGGGCTCACTAAGAGTCGGAGGCGACTGGGGACTTTGCTCAGCTGTGGTGCCCGGGCTTCTCACTGCAGCGGCTTCTTTTGTTGCAGAGCAGAGGCTCCAGGCACGCGGACTCAGAAGTTTTTGTGTGGGCTTAGTTGCTCTGCGGCGTGTGAGATCTTCCCGGGCCAGGGATGGAACACATGTCCCCTGCGCTGGCAGGCGGACCTTTAGCCACTGGATCACCAGGGAAGCCCACTGCTAACGTAGCTTTCCCCACCAGTGAACTCTGGGCTTATGACTCGTGTCACGTCCTGATTATACGGCCCCCTCGTCCCGTCTTCATGCCTTGTCACTCACATCCAGGGCTCCCTGGAGCCCCTGCACTTGCTGCCTGGCCTCCCTGCCTCCACTAGTGCAGCTTCTGGCCCCTCTCGAATCTCCAGGCTGCCCGCCCATCTCTTACCACCGTTGACGGGTGCAGCTCTGTGTGTTTGCTGCGGGCTCCGTGGCGCTGGGTCCAGGAGCCTGACTGAGGTTTGCGAACGTCCTCTGTCCCTCGTAGCCCTCAGCAGGCCATGCCTTCCCTGCAGTTCCAGGCGCTTTTCAGAGATGTGAGGACAGAAGTCTGTAACAGGACAGTAACAAACCCCGTCACAATGGTGAGGCCTGTGTACGCTTTACTTTCATAAATGACCTTGACCACTCCGAACTTTGCTCAGTGCTACCCAGAGATCATAGAGATTTCTTTCCCGATCTTAGTCCTTCCCTTCAACCCCCAGCCCTGTGGAGTTGGGACACGCTCTTCAGGCCTTAACTGACATAGATAGGACTGCGGATTCCTGTCCCAAAGCAGCACGCTGACTGTGAAGCTGCCGAAAGGTGGCAGGGGGATGGGTGTTGACCCAGGTTCTACCCTCTGGGGGGTGGGTCTGGGCTCCTGCAGGCGCCCCTCCAGAGGCCCCCCTTTCCCTTCCTTCCCATAAGGGCTGGCGCTGCAGCAAGAAGAGGCCCCCCTTTCCCTTCCTTCCCATAAGGGCTGGCGCTGCAGCTCTTGCCATTTTTTTAATAGATAACTTTTTGCTTTGAGATACAATTTACATGCATTGACATTCGCTGGTCTTCACTGTACTGTTTGATGAGTTTTGACAGTTTATACACACAGATAACTAACTTACACTGGGATGGAGCAGACCACCGCCCCTGGGGGCATTGTGGAGCCTGGCCACGGTGAATCAGGGTGTGCACGACAGAGGGAAGGTCCTGAAACGTCTGCTCAGCCGTCCACCTGGCGGTGGGGGAAGGAGCCATTCAGGAAAGCGCCTTGTGTCTGGGCGTGTGTCTGCGCAGAGGTGGCCTTGGCCCCTCGTGCTGCCTGCAGGGCTGCAGGGTTGTTAGCGCTCCCGGATGCCCTCTGGGCCGGGCTCTGTTAGGCAGCACCTCGAGGGAGCTTGGCAACAGGGCCTCTGGCCCCGGTGAAGCTCCCTGAGAGGCGTCTCCTCCCACCCTGTACCTGTGGCCACGGGACAAACCTACCCTGGGCAGACGGTCATCCTGAGGACGTGGAGGCTGGTTCTGCTGAGAGCCAGCCAGCGCCCATCCGCGTGGCTCCACTGTGGCAGGCCTCGCCTGTGTCCTCTCGTCTGTGCTCTGCGAGAATCGCAGCCAGGCCAGGACGCTTCCCAGAGCCGAGCTTTCAGACCCACCCACCCCCAGCATAAGGTGGGTCTGGCACCCAGCAACCTCGTGGGGAAGACTGAGCATCGCTGGGTGTCTCTCCTACGGAATGAGCGGGTCAGCACAGCGCCTGCCACTCGGGGCACCCTGCGGCCAAGCCTCTCGTGGCCTCCTCCACGCTCCCTGCCCTGGGCCTGGGTCAACTTAGCGTCAAGTTCAGAAGATACCTTCTGGGGACCTGCCTGACCGTCTCCCCCCACCCCGGGTGCTGGTGGCCCTGTCCTAGAAATGGGGAGACTGAGTCTGGAGATGAAGGCGCTGGTCCAGAGTCTGGGGTTTCTCTGGCATGCGGGCAGGAGTGGGGGCCGCCTGGTGCTGGGCCCCTCCCTTCCGGAGCTGAGTGTGGTTCCCCCGCACAGGACCGTGTGCAGAAGACGGATTCCTGGGACCCACCACGGCCACCGGCTCCCAGGTCCCAGGGCACCGCCAGGCATCGCAGTCCCCTCTGCCCTGCTCTGGATGGGCTCTAAGCGCCTCCTGCATGCCAGACAGCGTGGGCTGGGCCATAGCAGCCGTGCCGAGCCCCGGGGGACCTGGTGCGCCTCTCTGTGTGTCCTTCCCCCTCCCGTGGCCACGTCTTATCCCGCAGGACAGGGTCGCCCTGGGGTCCCCTCCCGCTGGCACCTCCCCAGCCACTCCCTTGGGGCAGGCCACTTTGCTTCCTGCCACTTTCCTCGTCCACGCTGGGGTCCTGAGCTCAGCTCCCAGAAGCACGGAAGCCACCTAGACACGGTGGTGCTCTGTCGGTGACAGTCAGCACTCCACCCCCGGCCCTTCTGTGCTGGTGGGACCTGCGTCTCTACTGTCTGAGCAGCGTCGGATCCCAGCTCACATCCTCCCATCCTGGCCTGGGACTTGCTTGGAGGCTGACCCCAAAGACAGGGCCAGCCACCTTGCCTTCCTTGCTTCTGTCCACATGGGGCCTGGCACCGAGTGGCTCTCAATAGACGGTGCTGAGTCCAGTTACTGCCCACAGGAGAAAAGGTAGATGCCTGCTAAGTCGCTTTAGTCATGTCTGACTCTTGGCGACCCCACGGACTGTAGCCTGCCAGGCTCCTCTGTCCTTGGGATTCTCCAGGAAAGAATACTGGAGTGAGTGGCCATGCCCTTCTCCAGGGAATCTTCCCCACCCGGGGATCAAACCTGGGTCTCTTAATGTCTTCTGCATTGGCAGGTGGGCTCTTTACCACTAGGACTACCTGGTCAGAAAGGTTCAGTTCAGTCACTCAGTCGTGTCCGACTCTTTGCGACCCCATGAATCACAGCACGCCAGGCCTCCCTGTCCATCACCAACTCCCAGAGTTCACTCAAACTCACGTCCATCGAGTCAGTGATGCCATCCAGCCATCTCATCCTCTGTCGCCCCCTTCTCCTCCTGCCCCCAATCCCTCCCAGCATCACGGTCTTTTCCAATGAGTCAACTCTTCACATGAGGTGGCCAAAGTACTGGAGGTTCAGCTTTAGCATCAGTCCTTCCAAAGAAATCCCAGGGCTGATCTCCTTCAGGATGGACTGGTTGGATCTCCTTGCAGTCCAAAGGACTCTCAAGAGTCTTCTCCAACACCACAGTTCAAAAGCATCAATTCTTCGGTGCTCAGCTTTCTTCACAGTCCAACTCTCATATCCATACATGACCACAGGAAAAACCATAGCCTTGACTAGATGGACATTTGTTGGCAAAGTAATGTCTCTGCTTTTGAATATGCTATCTAGGTTGGTCATAACTTTCCTTCCAAGGAGTAAGCGTCTTTTAATTTCATGGCTGCAGTCACCATCTGCAGTGATTTTGGAGCCCAGAAAAATAAAGTCTGACACTGTTTCCACTGTTTCCCCATCTATTTCCCATGAAGTGATGGGACCAGATGCCATGATCTTTGTTTTCTGAATGTTGAGCTTTAAGCCAACTTTTTCACTCTCCACTTTCACTTTCATCAAGAAGCTTTTTAGTTCCTCTTCACTTTCTGCCATAAGGGTGGTGTCATCTGCATATCTGAGGTTATTGATACTTTTCCCGGCAATCTTGATTCCAGCTTGTGCTTCTTCCAGCCCAGCGTTTCTCATGATGTACTCTGCATATAAGTTAAATAAGCAGGGTGACAATATACAGCCTTGACATGAAAGGTAGTGGGGGATTAATCCTGTTTTCCTATTGGCTGCAAGGTCAGGAAATCAAGCCAGGAGCCCATTGCCAAGAGCAGGACCCTGCTCTCTGAGCCAGACCCTCTTTGAGGGGCTCTTGGGAGCCCCTGGGGTCGCTAGAGTGTTCTGTATCTCAGCCTGGGTGTTGGTGACTTGCGTGTAGACACGTTGAAATCATCAAGCCATACACTCAGGTCTCGTGCTCACTATAAGTTGACTGTTTCTCAGTCTTACCAGGGTGGGGGTCCTCTCTGGAGCGCCAGGCGCCTCTGGGGGCCCGGGGCCCGCCCCTCCCCACCACTGCCCATGAGAGGCTCATGGCAGGGGACCTCTCCCCATAGGGAGCGTGTCCTGGCCGCCAGCGGGCTCCCTGGGGTGCCGTGCAGACATGCTCCCCTTAAATTAGATTCCAGGGTGTCGGAGGTGGCAGGCTGATGAGGCCAGGGTCAGTGGGCATGGGCGCCCGCCGATCACACGTGGAAATTAGATTTCCTAAATGACCGTTTATTTCCAGAGGCCGGGGTCGGTGGCGGTAGGCAGTTAGGACACGCCTGTGGATGGCGTCTTCCCGTCACTGAGGTTGGTGTTAAAGGCGCATGGAGGTTGGTGGCGGCCTCTGGACCTGGGGGGCTGGGGAGCAGCTCTGGGGCCTCCTGTTGGGGGGACAGACACTACTGTGCCCCAAGTCGGGGGTAGCCGGGGAGCGTGAGGTGAGGTGGCCGGGCGGTCCGTGGGGGCCAGGTGTTGGGGAAGGCAGGAGCCCAGCATGCTGCCTGCTTCTCACCCAGGCCCGGGAGGCAGCCCCTCTGTGCTGGGAAGGAAGTTACCCCTGTGCCTGTCTCCTGCAGCCCTGGACACGAGCCCACATCCTTCCCTACAGGATTTGCTCCATCGTTCCAGGGGATGGTCAGGGGAAGGAGAGCTGGTGCAGGGTCTTCCCAGGGTGCCCGCGAGGCTGCAGCCAGAGCCCCTGGGTCCTCTGCACTGACACCGCCCCACCCATCTGTCCTCAGGGCCGAGGGGCTGGCCTCCTCCTTAAGGTGCCTCATTAGAAGAGGCAGCCCCTTCACTGGGGACGGTGGTGGTGGGGGGAGCTTCCAGTCAGGGGCGGCCATCCAGGACCCCTCCTCCCCGTGACTCTGGACGTGTCCACAGGCAGAGCTGGACAGCACGGGGGTGCCTCCTTCTCAAGACTCAGGTACCCAGAGCGCCCGAGTACGGGAACAGGGGCCTTGACCGGCTCCAGCCTCCCCCACGTTTGGTTCTCAGACACAGCACTGGTTTCCCAGTTGAGATGATGGGAGGTGGCCGTTCTCACTGGCCTTGTGGACACCCCTCCACACCCTGGATCCCGTGTGGCTTCAGATGCTGCCATCCGCGGGGACATGGCCAGCGTACCCCCCACCCCCGCACACCCACCCCACACCTGCGGTTGCCAGGGACTCGGGGCTGTTCTTTTCCTGCACTCTGAAGATCACAGCCCCCGATACTTAAGTCCACGATGCCATTTAGAGTGTGTATTTCCTACTAAATAGCGTAAAATTACACCCTTTCAAGTTAATTAAACCACTTTGCCACGCTGGGGGCTGCTGAAAGGGTGTTTTAAATGTCAGCGCGGAGTAGCTGCATGTGTTCTCTGGGGCTCTCTGGTTAAGGATGGCCTTGCCTGTAAAGACCTCTGCATTGGTTAAGTGGCCCCGGGCAGCCCGCCTCGGCCAGCCCCATGCGGTTGGGGTCACCGGGACCCAGCCTGGCCAGAGCATCTGGGCCAGCAGCTGATCTCCCCGGGAGCACGCAGTCAACAGCTCTGCCTCGAGGTGGGCGTTTGCAGAGCCTCCTAACAGGGCTTCAGAAAATGACTCCCCTCGTGCGGTGTGAGGATGCAGGTTTTGGAAGAGGGTTCTTGTTTTAAAGACCAGTGTTTCGGTCTCCTGAGAGACCCTGGGGTATAGCCTCCTCTCCTCCAGGAGCTGCAGTGCCCTAGGGACCAGTCCTTGGAGCCCAGGAGGGAGCAGGATGCTCAGGGCAGGGGGGCCAGTGGGTGTGGGTGCCTGTGGGCAACAGCCTTGCGACTTTGGCCAGCCCCAGGAGGGGACATCACCCCGGCCTCTGTGGCACACGGGCCATTTGGACACCCTGCCCCTCCAGGAGGCAGCTGGCGTGTCCCAAGAGGTGAAAATCCACTCCCAGAGGGCTCCCTGCCTGGCCCACAGTGGGCACCTCGGGTCCTGCCTGCACACAGCAGCTCCGCTTGGCTGGCTACAGCAGCCAAGAGCCCTCCCAGGCTCCCAGTCGGTCTCAGGGAACAGCCAAGCTCCAGGTGGGGATCCAAGGCCCTGCTCGCATGGGGACACATGTGCAGTGGTTCACGCACTCGGGTGGCCGGGAGGTTTCCCATCCCCTGAACATTCCCATCCATCCGTCCCCTGCAGACCGACTGTCGGCTCTTCCAGTCTTGCCCATCGAAGGCGCTGACTGGTGCCCGTGCGTGTGAGCCCAGTGGCCCTGGGCACGCCCAGACGGGGACCTGCTGATCCTCACTGCATCAGGAGCCCCCCCGGCCCTCCCGCCAGCCCCGTCCCCCTGCAATCCTTCCCTCCCCCTTCCTGTCACCACACCTGGTCCCTGATGTACGTGTGTGAGCCGGGGGACCCATGGCGTGAGTCACACCAGCGGCTCAGGGCCAGATGCCTCCCCGTGTCTGACCCTCTGGTCCTGGGAATGGGAGGCGGTTCTCGATGCCCCAGCTTCGGGGGTGAGGACAGGGTGCTTGATGTGACCAAGGCAAGCAGGGGAGTGGAATTCAAGTGCAGGTTGGTTGCCCACCCCCCCCCCACCACCCCACCAGGTAACTGGAGCTCCGGGTATGCGTTGGGTCCCAGCCATAGACATGGGACGTGGGCTGGGAGGAGACAGCAGAGGCGGGGGTGCCTTTCTCTGGGTTTTCACAGGCACCCCCAAAGGCCCCCTGACGGTCCTGTGTGGGCGAGCTCGGGGTTAGGGGAGGCGGGCCGTGGGCTCAGGGGCGCCAATCGGGGCTGGCAGAGCTCGCCTCAGCACAGGGAAGGACGTCTCCGGCATTCCCGATGGTGATGGAGGCGGCAGTCAGATTTCATCTGCAAATAACAAACTGGTTTTGCACGACCGTAAAAGTGGTGCTTAGGTTACGTTAATGTTTACTGGCACTTTGGGATGTTGGAGCTCCGCTGTTATCTTTGCCCCACGTCACAGCGGTTCCATAAAGATGCGAGGAAAATTGCAAGTTGTGAAGCTGCTTGGCCACCGCAGAGCGGGCAGTTGGCCACCTTCTCCGGGGCGCCCTTCATGCTTCTCGGGGGCCTGGGGCTGCTGCACCCTTTTCAGGTGGGAGCTTCAAGGGGTGCAGAAAGCAGGGGCCCCCACTCTGGTCAGCTCAGCGCACACTTTCCTGGCCGGGAGGAGGGGCAGAGGAAGCGAATGCTCCCTTCCACACAGTTCTCGAACACCCCGCAGAGCCGATGGTGAGCGTCCGGAGAGCGTCTGGGGCCACAGCTGCCCTGCCTTGACCCCAGGGCCCCCCACGAGCCTCCCAGACAAGGCTCGTCAAGGTCACAGGGACTGCGCCCGGACACAGGGCGCTTCCTCCTCTTGCCGGGAGCCCGGCTCCCAGGTGACTCCTGCTCTGTGTCCACGGCGCTGGCTGGAGCCCAGCCACCCAGGTCAGACGGAGGGGGCGGACAGACGGATGGACGTGTGCTATAAACAGCGTAGCCTCCTTCCTTGGGGACCGCCACTGCAGTGCTGGGGTCTGAGCTCCATAAGGTCAGGCTCTCCCTGCCCAGCCCGGAGACCCTCTAGCAGCTGCCGGTCAGGCCGTGGGCACGCAGCTCCCAAGCCGTGCTCACTGGCCCCTCCTACGTCCTGAACTCTGAGTCCCAAACCCTCCCCTCTGGCTGAGTCTCAGCTCAGGACTCAGCTCGCATCACAAGGGTGTGAGTGGGCATCTGAGCAGGGCGATGCGAGGGAGGGGTGGCAGCCCCCAGGATGAAGCCAGCAGATGGGTCTAAGGGGACATTTAGGGGCTCAGGACACGGTGGCCCCAGAAATCCGCTCCCCCAATGCCACAAGATGTCTGGCTTCACATGAGGCAGCCAAGGGCTCAGGCCGTGACGAGAGCCAGGTCCTGCCGTAGGCTGGCCGAGTAACACCAGCCCCTATCTCATCCCTCGGTGTGGGGGTGGGGGAGGCCCAGCGGAATGTTCTGGCAACTGGGAAGGGAACTGGCAACACCTGCACGGCTCCCTATAGCCAAAGTAAGCTTCTGCTTCTCTTTCCTGGTGAGTGACGAGACAGAAGCCTCGGCCCAGCGCCTGCCTGAGCCAAGCTTGGACGAAAACGCTGCTGCTTGGACCCAGCGACAAGCCGCTCCCGGGCACACGACCGTATCCCCAGCTGCTCAGCATGCAGACCTCTCATGGGCGCCAATTTGGGGCTGAGCTTCTGGAATTTTAGGTGGGGGGGATGACTGAAGGTGGCCAGCCCGGTGGCTGCTTTCCCTGGCCTGGAGTGTGGGCTTTCCTAGAGGAACTGGGAGCCACATCCTGGGGTGACCCTGGGGACACAGAGGACCTCCTCTTAACTCCTCGGCAAAGGGCAAATGCTCTGGGTCAGCAGTGGGGCCGTTGCGCCCTGTCCAGTCCCGGGGCGCCGGTGGATAGAGATGCGCCGTGGGCTGCCCCAGGGTGGTGGTGGGTGAGCCGCCTAAGGAGCCGCCTTGTTCTCAACAAGAAACGTGTCGTGTGGGCATCATGTCTTTAGGAGGGCTCCTCTGTCGGTGTTTCTAGAGTTCCATCTGTGTATCTGTTTGGACGCCAACGTGGTCTTCATACAGATGGAGAGAAACCCAGCTGTCCTGAGTGTGCCATGGCGGCGGCCTGGGGTGGGGCACTCTGGAGACCAGGGGTGCTGAGCTGTGGTCGCCTGATCAGTCCATTCCCTCCCCAGGACTGGGGGCCAGTTTCTGTGGCTTCATCACCACGCCCGTGCTGGTACTGCCCCTGCACGGAGGGGCCCTGGGACCCACGTGAGTGTTAGTCGCTCGGTCGTGTCTGACTCTTTGCAGTCCCATGAGCTGCCGCCCGCCAGGCTCCTCGGTCCATGGGATTCTCTGGGCAAGAATACACTGGAGTGGGTGGCCATTCCTTCTCCAGGAGATCTTCCTGACCCTGAGATTGAACCCGGGTCTCCCACATTCCAGGCAGGTTCTTTACCGCCTGAGCCACTGCGGAAGCCTGGGACCCACTCGGAGCACCGACAGCTGTCACTCCCAAGTCCTCAGAAGCCCAGTGAGAGGCAAAGGCCATGCTCCCATTTCTGTGATGGGGAAACTGAGTCCCAGGTCCCCCGGGAAGCCCTTGGGGGTGGGGGACGGGAGTGCAGGCTGCTCCCTCTCTGCAGGAGTCCTTCAGGAGGGACCTGGCCTAGCTGGACACTCGTGTCCGGGACCTGGGAGCGTCCGCGGGAGCGGGCCTTTTACAGCCTTCCTCAGCTCCTCCCATCTCCACCCCGAGCATCTCCTTGGTGGGGTGATTGCTGAGACCTGAGTCATCCACTGCTCGGCCAGTGGTCGTAGCCTCCCGACGGAGGACGGTTTACAGGCGCTCGGGGTCTGAGTGGGGTCAGTGGGCGAAGAGCCAGCGTGGCTTCCTGTGTGTCCTACACCCTGGCGTGGCCCATTCGGGGCAGGGCAGGACCCAGCCTTGCTGCAGAGGCACGTTCCTTCTCTCCTTATGGTACCACCTGTTCTGGGCCAGTAAAACCCAGAAGAGACGTGAGCTTTCAGCTGATAGTCGCATGCCCTTGGGGGAGAACGCCTTCAGCCTCTGTGCCCGTGTGGCTTCCTTGGGTAAACCGAGGGGACATTGAGCGATGCCCAGGTTCAGACACTCGCTTCACATCGTCCGGTTCTCTCGAGGGAGAGCGGAGCTCCCTTTACAAGTCCCCTGAGCACCGACTTGGAAAGCGTCTCTCCTCCGGGTTCAGACTTTTTAAGACAGAAAAGCTCCCTGGACCCTGGTCCTACAGCCTCTGAGCGGCGGCCTGTGGCCCTTTGTGCCCAGGGGTTGGGTCCTGACATGTAGGTGGGGGGTCAGAGGGCAGGCGTGTCTCTCTGGTGACCGTGGGGAAGGACGGTCTCTGCTGTTGGAGCTTGTGGGGTCGCTGAGCTCCGTCCCCTCCAGGTGTGGACAGGACCCCAGGGCCCTCTGGGAAACAGGAGGGTCGAGTGTCCGGCAGAAGGCAGTGCGAGACCACACGTGTGCTCACACAGCCGTCTGCCCCACGCAGCATCCCCAGGAGCCATTGCCATGGCAACCCCTCCCCGGTGCTATCACGTGAGAAGGCCCCTCTGTGAGGCCGGCCCTGCTGGTCCTGAGTGGGAACAAGAGGAGTTTTGAAAAATAGCTTCTGATGTCCCGAGTGCAACCGGAGGCAGGGTTGGGTCACCTCTGGGGCACCTGTCTGAGGGTTGGTGGTTTGGGTTTGGGGGCTCAGGCTGGGGAAAGGCGTGTGGAAGCCCTGGGGTCTATAGGAACCTCCCATGCACTCACGCACCATCCACTGGCCTCCCGAACTCACACTCCAGGGAAGCCCTCTGTGCGGCCGGCATTGAATTGGAAACCTGTGAACATTTCCAGTTCGGGAGTGGACGCTCGCTGCAGGCCTTTGGTTGGCAGTTGTGGAAACTGAGGCACAGAGGGGCTTAGGAGCCCCCCACTGCTCAGGGTTGGAGGTTGAGTTCAGGGGCAAGGTCAGCCCTGAGTTGAGTCCTGTGAGTGGAGAAAGTTCTGGAAAAGGGCATCCGGGTGGGGTCTTAGAGGGTGCACGCTCCTCTCTCCCTCAGCCCCACCCTGTGCCCTCTGTCCCCCCACATGGCTCACGGTGACCCCACCCTGCTCCTGCCCTCCTGCCGCCAGGAAAGAGGACTGAGTGCCCTGAGCCGCCGCGCGTCTCAGGGTCCCTGTGTGCCCTCCGGTCCTGCTGCTTTCTGTCCCGCCGGCTGGGACTGCCAGTCTCCTGATCCATCCGGTCAGGGTCTGGGTGAGAGCTTCCTGTCCTGCCCAGCACCTCAGTTCCCAGGCCATGCAGGCTGCCTGGGGTTCAGTGGGAGCCCCGGATGCAGACTGTCCCCAGACACTCCGGGGTCTGTCCCCTGACGTGGAGGAAGAGCTGTTGAAGCAAACACAGCAGGAAACCTGGGACACCAGGCTCTGGTTTCCTTTTCTGCGTCCTCACACTTCCTCACGTTCCTGTACTTGCCTCTCGTCATTGCGGGGAGATGAGCACGTGTGCCCCGTGTGCGAGATGGAGAGACTGATGCTGGAGAGCAGAGCGGACTTCCGCAGGTCGGCCCAACCAGAGAGGGGCCTCTGCAGGACTGGCTCCTGGACAGGCTGACCCCAAGGCCGTCACTGCTGGGGTGCCAGGCTGCGCCTCCCTCCCACGCTCGGTGTCCTGGTTCCAGGTGCCGACCCGGCCAGGTCTGACCCACTCCCTCTACGTGGCGCTCGCAGAGCCAAGAGTGCAACCAGGCTCTGTGTGGACCTTGGGCGCCCACTCCCGTTAGCCCCCTGCCGCAGAAACGCTCCCCGTCGTGGACGAGAAGATGGGGCGCAGAGAGCTGGGGGCCACATGCGCCTGGTGCCAGAGCCCGAGCCCAGCCCGTCCCTGCCCGGGTACCGTCAGACACACCTGTCTGCTGGGCACCTCCTACGTGCCTCGGCCGGGACTGAGCTTGGCTGAGGTTTCCCAGGCTGCCCCGGGGACGCCACTGATGCAGGAAAACACATGAAGTTGTCTTTGACTTTTATGGCCCCTTTTTCCCTATTAAAATGCTTGAAGCTGTAACTGTCATCATAAGGAGCTCATTTATCTTGACCAGAGTGCGGCTGTAAACTATCCGGGGCTGGTGGAATAGCCCCTGAGATGATTGTCTCTGCTGCTATCGATAAATTCCGACACGGAGCAGAAAGGTCAGCCCCTGCCAGATAAAATGGCTCTTCAGCTTGTTAATTAAAGGTTTATAAGGATGTGGAAGAGCGCGCTCTGGGCTGAGCCTTGGAGCAATGGGAGGATGGACGGGGCAGGAAGGGGGCGTTGGTGCTCCTGGAGGAAACCCCGGTTCCTGGAAACCTGCTCAGCAGCCCGTTTGGTAAACTCCTCCCCAAAGGCTAGGACTTCAGGCTTTGACTTAGGGAGTCAAAGCCTCCCTCCCTACCTCTCCTGCTCCCCTGGCACCCAGGACACCCTGCAGAGTGCTCCCTGAAGAGTCAGAAGGCGCCCCGAGTCCCAGGCAGTGGCGTAAACGTGGAGTCAGGCCATGTTTTAGTTTGTGGAGTCAGCGGGTGGATGGTCTTTATTCTGTGATCATCCCACAGGTCTTCAGTCTCCCCCGTGGCGGGTCGTGTTTCTTTCTTGCTCACCGAGTGTTTGCGAGTGAGGTCAAAGTAAAGCTCCCCCTGTCTCCCTCACCCTCTGACTCACCCCAACCTCGAGGGCTCTGCCCCTCCAGCCGCCTCTGCCCCTGCCTCCCCGTCGTGGTCCCCTCCCCCAGGTCCCCTCCCTGGTTGTGGATTTCTCAGCGCGTGGACAGAAGTCACCGGTGTGTCTCAGGTCAGGAGAGGGCTGAGCACCGACCTGCGGTGATGACATAGAACCATGGACGGTGGCGCGTGTGAGACACACAGACACGGAGCAAAGGAGGAACCCAGAGAGGAGTCCATACAGAAACACGCGACGCCAGAGACTCAGACAGCCGGTGCAGTAACACACTCAGAATCGGACGCACGGCCACCCTCACGCCTTCCCGTGCAGATACGCATGGGCTGGAAGAACATACAGATGGCACGCAGCGCTCGCCTGGATGGCTTGTTCAGGGATCTTAGCTTTCGTGCCTGCTCTCTGGCTTCTGTGGGTGTTGGGCGTGGATTTGCCCTTGTGGTCCTGAGGCCCTGGGGTCTTCGTGCAGGAACCCCTGCTTCCAGGGGGCAGCACGGCCCCACCCACGGGTGGAGCCAAGTGCCCGTGTGGGCCTTTTGCTGGAGAACCTGCTGGAGGGACAGGCTGCTTTCTTTTGGGCCTGCAGTCCCCAGGTTGGCAGAATTGCCTGGGAGTTTATTTAATCAAGTGGTGCTCCCTTTGTGCCTGCCGCTCACCTGTGCAGCTCTGGACCGGGGCCCAGGGGTTGACAGCAGACAGACTCCACAGGTGATGCTGGATGAAACAGCGGGTCCAGGGGCAGCCGAGGGCACCGCCTTCTATGTGCATCCCTCTGCGAAAGGCGGGCAGAGTCTTTCAGACACGGGCATTGGGCAAGGTCCAGGGGCAGCTGAGGGCACCGCCTTCTATGTGCATCCCTCTGCAAAAGGCGGGCAGAATCTTTCAGACACGGGCATTGGGCAGGGCTCACTACACTGTGCTGGAGAGGGAAAAACGGCACGGTGGATTGAGACGCTCCCTCATAGAGTGACCGCGTTTGCTTGGATGCTCTCTGCGTTGCGTATAAAGCTCTATTCCAGCAAATGTCCACGGTGAATTTCCAGTTAAATGTGGATAATTCGGCTCCATGAAGAGAGGCGGGCAGCTGGCTGGAAGGACATAAACCTCAGAGCTTTGTCCACTTGGGGCAGGTGGGAAGTTCCAGAGGAGGGAGGAAGCACCCCATCGTAACCAGGAGAAACAGCTCTGTGGGTTGTGGGGCCTCTGTCATCTCATCTGGGGAAGGATGATACTCCTTCCAGGGACAGAGAGCTTTCAGGGGGAAATAGGGAAGGGAGTTTATTTTTAGCAGCTTTGTTAGAATAATATATACAATAAAGTGTTATATTTAAAAAGTGCAAGATGTTTGACATAGGCGTCCATCTGTGAGACCACCACTAGAATCAAGATAGAAAACACACCCTTGACCCTCAGAAGTTTCCCTAGGCCTTTGTAGTCCCTTCCTTTCATCCCCATCTCGATACAATCTCTGATCCCTTTAGATGAGTTTGCATTTCCTGGAATTTCATGTAAATGACATCATACAATAGTATGTGCTCCCTTTTTTGACCGGCTCCTTTCGTTCAGCAAAACCACTTTGAGATTCATCCATGCCGTGCTTATCAGTTGCTCATTCCTCACTCCTTTTCCGTTGCTGAGTAATATTCCGTTGTGTGGATGTGCCACGGTTTGCTCATCTGTGGACCTGTTGTGGGCCCGTTGATGAACATCTGGGCTGTTTCCAGTAGAGCTGCTGGGAATGTTCCTGAACAAGCCTCTGTATGGACATGTGCTCTCATTTCCCTTGAGTAATGTCTAGAGGCAGAATGTTTTAGTTGGGATTGCTGCAACAAAAACACCATCAACTTGGGGGCTTAAACAACGGACACGTATTTGTCAGAGTTCTGGAGGCTGGGACGTCCAAGGTCAAGGTGCTGGTTGATCTGGTTTGCGGTGCAAACCCTCTTCCCGATTTGCAGATGGATGTCACCTTTGTCCATTTGAGCTGCGAGAAAAAATGCCACAGGCTGGGTGGTTCTTGTACACAGAAACTTACTGGGACGTCCTTGGCGGTCCGGTGGTTAAGACTCTGCCCTTCCAGTGTGGGAGGCTTGTTGTGTTCCATCCCTGGTCAGGGAAGTAAGATCCCACATGCCACACAGTGCAGCCAAAACTGAAAAAAAAACAAGTGTTTTTATGAATGAGTGTTAAACTTCACCAAGTGCCTTTGAGACATCCAGTGAAGATGATATTAAAAAAAAAAGAAAGAAAAGCTTATTGCTCACAGTTCTAGAGGTCGGTAGTTGGAGAGCAGAGTGCCAACATGGCCAGGTGAGGGCTTTTTCCGGCTGCAGACTTCTTGCCTGGGGGAAGGGGCTAGAGTCGCTGCAGCCTCTTTTACAGGCACGAATCCCATTCATTTCATCAGGATTCCACCCTCCTGGCTGAAGCACCTCCCAAAGGCCTTGCCTTCTAACACCATCGCTTCGAGCATTAGAATTTGAACAAGTGAATTTTAAGGGGACGCTAACATTCAAAGGTCTTCCCCGGTGTCTCAGATGGTAAAGAATCCACCTGCAATGCAGGAGACCAGGGTTCGATCCCTGGGTTGAGAAGATCCCTGGAGAAGGGAATGGCTGTTGCTGTTAAGTCGCTTCAGTCGTGTCTGACTCTGTGCGACCCCATAGACTGCAGCCCACCAGGCTCCCCTGTCCCTGGGATTCTCCAGGCAAGAACACTGGAGTGGGTTGCCATTTCCTTCTCCAATGCATGAAAGTGAAAAGTGAAAGTGAAGTTGCTCAGTTGTGTCCGACTCTTAGCGACCCCATGGACTGCAGCTTACCAGGCTCCTCCATCCATGGGATTTTCCAGAGTTGAGAAGATCCCTGGAGAAAGGAATGGCTACCCACTCCCATATTCTTGCCTGGAGAATCCCATGAACAGAGGAGCCTGCCAGGCTTCAGTCCATGGGGTCACAAATAGTCAGATATGACTGAGTGACTAACACTTTCACTTTCAACATTCAAACCACGGCAGACTCCTTGCTGTGTCCTCACGTGGCAGAGACGGGAAGGAAACCCTCTCAAATCTCTCCTTGCTGCTGCTGCTGCTGCTGCTAAGTCGCTTCAGTCGTGTCCGACTCTGTGCGACCCCATAGACGGCAGCCCACTAGGCTCCTCTGTCCCTGGGATTCTCCAGGCAAGAACACTGGAGTGGGTTGCCATTTCCTTCTCCAATGCATGAAAGTGAAAAGTGAAAGTGAAGTCGCTCAGTCGTGCCCAACTCTTAGCGACCCCATGGACTGGAGCCTACCAGGCTCCTCAGGGCGCTAATTCTGGAGCTCTTATCTAGACCATCTCTAATTCCTGAAACTGAGGGGGGGAAAGGGAACGAAGCCTTTTAAAATGTTTTTATTTCAATTGTTATTTACAATTAGTTTTATGTTGTGACATCTGATTCAAGACTAGGTTTAGAAAAGAAGCTAGATCTCTTCTTGTGTCTGTCTGAAGGGCTTTTCAGGTGGCTCAGAGGTAAAGAATCCGCCTGCCAATGCAGGAGATGCAGGGGGTGTGGGTTTGATCCCCGGGTTGGAAAGATCCCCTGGAGGAGGTGATCACAACCCTCTCCAGTATTTTTGCCTGGAGAATCCCAGGGACAGAGGAGCGGGGAGGGCTGCAGTCCACGAGGTCTTGTGAGTCAGATATGACTGCGTGAGCATGCACAATCCCATCAAGAGGCCTCCACCTTCATGATCTGGTCACTCTCAAAGGTTCCGTCCGTGAAAGCATCACACTGAGGGTTAGTGTTTTGACACGTGCGTTCCGGGGGACACCGACATTCAGTCCATAGCAATACACATATATTTAACTTTTTACAAAACTGTCAAACTGTTCCAGTGTGGTTATACCAGTTTATGTTCCCAAGAGTGTTGGTCGGACTGCGTCCCATCCTCACCAGCCCTGGACTCGGCCAGTTCTTCTTGTCATCGCCCTCTGAATGGGTGTGTAGTAGTATCTTACTATTGTTTAATTTGCATTTCTCTAATAACTCATGATATTTAGTATCTTTTCAGTAGCTTATTTCTTTTCAGTAGCTTATTTCTTTAGTGATCTGTTCTGTTCGAATCAGTTTTTAATTGGGTTGTTTGTTTTCTGATGAGTGCGTTTTGGCAGTTCTTTCATATATTCTGGGTACAAGTCTTTTATCAGATAGGTGATTGGCAAAGTGGTTTTTTCCCCTTGTCCGTGGCTCATTTTTCATTCTCTTAAAATCTGTCTTTCCACCCTCAGTTGTTTTTGAAGTTCAGTTGATTAATTTCTTCTTATGTGGACTGCATCTTTGGTGTTGTATCCCAGACTCTGTGCCTGAACCACAGCCCCCAGATTTCCTCCCGAGCCGCGTCCCAGCGCCCCGTCCCATCTGAGTGCTGCCCTCTGTTGTCTTCCAGGCTTTGGGAACCATCACTGCAGTGCCTGTCACCGGTCCTCAGGTCAGCTCCTTGCAGAGGTTGGCTGGGCAAGGAGCTGCAGTGCTACCTCAGGTAAGCGGCCTGCAGCGGGTGTCTGTCTGTCTGTCTGTCCAAGCCCCTCAGCACTGAGGTTTTAGGTGCAACCTCAAGGGAGTCCCTTTCCTCTCCTGCCTCCTCTGCCCACCCTCCAGAGGAGACATTTGGACTGCTGCTGCTGCTGCTGCTGCTGCTAAGTCGCTTCAGTCGTGTCCGACTCCATGTGACCCCATAGACCGCAGCCCTCCAGGTTCCACCATGCCTGGGATTCTCCAGGCAAGAACACTGGAGTGGGGTGCCATTGCCTTCTCCAATGGATAAAAGTGAAAAGTGAAAGTGAAGTCGCTCAGTCGTGTCCGACTCTTAGCGACCCCATGAACTGCAGCCCACCAGGCTCCTCCGTCCATGGGATTTTCCAGGCAAGAGTACTGGAGTGGGGTGCCATTGCCTTCTCCAATGGATAAAAGTGAAAAGTGAAAGTGAAGTCACTCAGTCGTGTCCGACTCTTAGTGACCCCATGGACTCTCCCAGGCAAGAGTACTGGAGTGGGGTGCCATTTGGACTAGACCCCCCATTTTTTCACACACTGAAGAACTGAGAAATCAGTTTAGTGGGTCATGACCACGATTTTTTTTTTTTTTTTTTAATGGAGTAAGCTATGCTTGACTAGAATAGAGCAGACACATCAGAAACACTGTTTTGTGGGCAGAGTGTGTTTCCGGACTGGATCACGATGTAATGAAGACTTTTGAGCGTGGGCCACGGTTAAGAAAAGCGTGAGAAACTCTGGACAAGTAGGTGCATTTGGGAGATGCTGGGCCAGGTGCCCCCGGATCCATTCTGGGGCCCCTGAGACTGAGCTCAGCACTTTGGACCAGTCAACTGACCTCCAGCCTTCCTGGGCGGGGTCTCCTCTCCTGCAAAGCGGGTGTTGCCAGCGCCTCCCTAGCCTTGACACAAGAGCCTTTGTAGCTGGGCCAGGTCTGGAGCAGAAGCCTGCCGGTGGGGACTTAGCTTAGTGGGGCACCTGCTGCTGAGCCTCGAGGGGCTGCCAGCTGCCCAGGTGACGCCGGCTCCTGCCTGTCCTGGGGCTACAGGCTGCACAGATGCCCTCAGCCAGAGCCCAGTGAGGGGCAGGGGCTCCAGGCCCTCTTGTCCTGTGGCAGCCCCTCTGAATGCCCACCTGTGCTGAATTCACCAGGGTCCTGTCCCCAGCAGGTTCAGATTCCAGGAGGGGGACAGACAAGGAGTCAAGATGCTGTGAACCCAGAGTGATTAGCCTGAGTTAGAAGGATTCCCGGGGTACTGTGGGAATAGCACCTCATAGCCTGCCTGAGGATCAGGGAGGGCTTCCTGGAGGAGGTGGTACCAGAAGCAGGTCCCCAGTCTCTACACCACCATCCCCTCTCCTCTAACACGGGGGTCTCTGAGCCAGGTCACGTCCCTGCCCCTGCTCTGGAGTCTTCCCCAAGTCCTGGCTCTGCTCAGGACTGCTCTTTGGCCAGGCCTGTCAGCATCCCGCCTGTCTGTCTGACCATGTCCCCCACCCTCCCTTCCCCAGGTTAGGCCAAAGACTCTGATCCCAGACAGCCTCCCCGTCACCCCGGGCCGGGACCGGCCACCCAAGCAGCCCCCAACGTTCCAGAAGGCCACCGTGGTCAGTATCAAGAACCCCAGCCCCGCGCTCCCCACCGCCAACAACACCGTGAGCCATGTGCCAGCGCCCGGCAGCCAGCCGCGGGCCCTGCCCGAGCCCGCCGCCGTCAGCTCTCCTCTGAGCGGCGCCGGGGTGGCCTACGCCATCATCTCCACCGCCCCCAGCAATGCCGCCGCCATGGCCCCCAGCACCGCCGTGTCCATGGTCAGCGACAGCGTCAAAGTCCAGCCCCTCCTCATCAGCGCCGACAACAAGGTGAGGGAGGGCAGGCTCCCTGCGGGGCCAGGTGAAGGGGGGCTGGGCAGCGTGAGTGACCGGATGGCGGAATGATCGAGTGGCCAAGTGAATGGATGCAGTGAGGGCAGAGGAGTGAATGAACAGTGAGACTGAACGAATCAGTAAGGGAGCGGATGGGGGTGGGGTTATAAATGAATGAATGAGTCGGTGGTAGGATAAATGGTGTATGAAAGAGGGATCAAGTGAATGAATCGGTGTGGGAAGAAGGTGGGGTGCAAAGGGAGTGAATACGTGAGTGGAAGACTATGTGGCTAGGGACTTTCCAGACGGTCCAGGGGTTGAGACTCCTTGACTCTACTGCAGGGGGCACGGGTTCGATCCCTGGTCAGAATCTAAGATCCCGCATGCCTTGCAGTGTGCACCCCCTCCCAAAAAAAGGAAAAAAAAGACCGTGTTGCTGAATGAATCAATACCCGTGGGAAAAGAATAACGCCTCGATGGATGAAGTGTTTCATTCATAAGAATAATTAACTAGCTAATAAAATGTGTGGCCGAGTGGGTGGCTGGAAGAGAGTCCCTGCTGATGCAGGGAGGGAGTTGAGGACTTTTAAGGCCCTGGTTGCCTCCTCTGTGATTCCCCCCTCCTCATTCCTCTATGATCCCGCAATTCCAGGCCGCGTGCCCGAAGAGGGTGGACACACTTGGCCCCGGTTCTGCCGCCCTGCCCGTGGGAGCCCCTCCAGCTCCCCCTCACCCCTCCACCCTGAAGTCCTTGCCCGTGGGGCCCCTCCAGCTCCCCCTCACCCCTCCACCCTGTAGGCTCCCCCCTCACCCCTCCACCCCATAGTCCTTGCCCGTGGGGCCCCTCCAGCTCCCCCTCACCCCTCCACCCCATAGTCCCCGCCTGTGGGGCCCCTCCAGCCCCCCCGTCACCCCTCCACCCCGTAGTCCCTGCCTGTGGGGCCCCTCCAGCTCCCCTCACCCCTGCACCCCATAGTCCCTGCCTGTGGGGCCCCTCCAGCTCCCCTCACCCCTCCACCCTGTAATCTGCCTGTGGGGCCTCTCCAGCTCCCCCTCACCCCTCCACCCTGTAGTCCCTGCCCGTGCGGCCCCTCCGGACCCCCTCACCCCTCCACCCCATCTTCCAGGTCATCATCATTCAGTCTCAAGTGCAGCCACAGCCCGAGAACACCACAGAGTCGCGGGCGCCCACGGAGGAGCCGAATCGGGGGGCTCAGGCCAGCAACAAGAGGAAGGAAGAGCGGCCCTCGAGCCAGGAGAACCCCGAGGTGGGTGGCGGTGGTGTAGGGGCCGCTGTAGGACGTGCCCCACATGGGCTAGGGTGGAGACCGGGCCCGTGAGCCCAGGTCCCGCTGTTGTGTGTCCCAGACTTGCCGGCTAAGGGGCTGTGTGGGGCAGTGCTGAGCTCTGACCCTGGCCCAGTCTGCCTGGCTTGCCCTCCCAGTGCCGTGGGGGGAGGGCATCACGTCTGCTTCCTCGTCTGTGAGATGGGAGGGTGAGTCTGCCTTCCCAGCAGCGTTGTTGGGAGGATCCCACGGTCTGTGTCCGCTGGGGTCCCGAAAGCGTGCCTGGGCGCTGCTGCTGTTACTCCGCACCCCCGAGCCCGGCTGTCCCCCCATCCCCTCCCCCTGTCCTCAGGACCCCTGTCCAGGGACAGCCCTGCTCTTGGCAGCACGTGACCCTGAAGCAGTCCTGCTCCTCCCTCCACCCCACTGTTCCTGAATGACTGAAGGCAGCCCAGGAGGACCCTGCAGGACCTAAAAGTCAGCTGTTTACTGAACTTTTGGTCACAGCAGGTGGTGTCCTTGTGTTCCTGCCGGCATCCTCAGCTGTCCTGGGCCAAAATCACCCCCTCTGGGCCTTTTTCCCTGTGACTGCCCCTACCTGGCCCCGGTTCCTCTCCCTACTGACTGTTTTGTCTTACAAGATCACCTTCAGAAACCATCTCCTCCAGGCAGCCTTCCCTGACCGCCTACCACCAACAGATCCCCCTGGGCTCCTCCAGCTCCTGTTGAGTCTTTTTATCAGACCTCTGTCATCTAAAGAAGTCATTCATCCATTCATCCAGTCACTTATTTGCCAATCACATCTCAGCCTTTGCTGCAGGCCAGGCTCTGGGCTGAGGATGGGGACAGTGAGACTGGGCAGGTGTAGTTAGTCCAGGCTCGAGGACGCTCACTCCTACCGCCAGACACAGGCATGGCCATTTGGACTTGAACCTGGGTTAGAACAAATGGCAGGTGTTGTCAGAGAATTACAAATTCTGAGCTGTGGGAGATCCGGGGAGAAGGAGGGCTTCCAGGTGGTGCTAGTGGTAAAAAGCCCGCCTGCCAATGCATGAGAAATCAAGAACTGCGGGTGTGATCCCTGGGTCAGGAAGATCTCCTGGAGGAGGGCACGGCAACCCACTCCAGTATTCTTGCGTGGAGAATCCCATGGACAGAGGAGCCTGGCGGGCTACAGTCTGTGGGATTGCAAAGAGTCAGAACACGACCGAAGCGACTTAACACAGGAGAGGGAGAAGGCCTTGGAGGGGAGGGGTGTGACCACGGAGATGGGAACACAGACGGTTTCAGGAGAAGGACGAGTGGCATGTCAGCTGGAGGACACTGCCTAGGCAGTCACGCAGACATGGGGAGAGGACTCAGCACACCTGGAAAATCAGCCGATCTCTTTGGACCCTGGGTAGCACGTGTGGGTGAGAATTTCTAGATGTTGTTCTTCAGTCACTCAGTTGTGTCCGACTCTTTGTGACCCCATGGACTGCAGCACGCCAGGCTTCCCTGTCCTTCACCATCTCCTGGACTTTGCTCAAACTCGTCCACTGAGTCAATGATGCTACTGAGAACTTCTCAACATGGGGTTAAAGATGGACGTTGGAGGCTGATTCTGGAAGACCTGGATGCAGGTGGCCAAGGAGGAACTCCATTCCTTGGGTAGTAGGGAGCCATGGAATGTCTTTGAGCAGGAGAGTGACTTGGTTATTGCCCTTTGACACATCCAGAAAGCCTGCTGGGAATTGGTAGAGTGGACTACTCACCAAGGTTGAGATGCAGCTAGTCTGCTCTGTGGCTTCAGGCCCAATCTTGTCTCAAGAGAGCAGTCCATTGTATTTGGTGGTAATGAATGAGCACCCACTGTATGCGAGGTGGGGCTGAGGGGCCAGCTCACAGCTCAAGCTCCCATGAGCACCCTTCTGTCCTCCGATGGGGTTCTCTGCACCCTTAATATTCAGGAAGGTTCTCTGGGTGGCTTTTCTTTGTTCTTTCAAAGTATATCTTAGTCAATTATTGTGCATTTATACAATTAGTATAATTACATCTAACTACATAATTAGTGTAAATACGTGTAATGACTTAAATAGAACTTGCAATTACAACACGTCCTGGTGTAAAAATCCTTATTAAAGTTGCTTTTAGAAGAAGGCTGGGAGCTGTTGTGTTGCATAGACGCAGGCTTCCCAGTGGCCTTTGAACCTGTTTGTGAAGAACCTAAGTCAACAGTGCTGGAGGCCAGAGCAGCAGCTGCCCCAGAAATGTGCCCAGATGCACCAGTCGCGGACTCGGAGGGCCGGGGGTGGGTGTGGATTGGGGCTAAAGAGACACCGACGGGCTGGTGAGGCTCAGCTGTGTGGTGGCTTCCGGGGCAGTGGCTGTTGAGGTACCAGTGTCTGTACACCCGCACACACACTTTCTTTGGAGCCCACGGCTGCCTGTGAGATGAGCTGGGCTCGGGAACACGACGCGACAGCACCCTCACAAGGCATCAAAGGGACCTGGGGCAGTAACACCCCGCTTCCCTGCTGAGCGACCCTCCACCACTAACTGCACTTCCTCCCCTGCTCGCCCGCATCCTCCCAGCTGCTCTGCGAAGTGGATGGGGCAGAAATGACAGCGTTCACTGTACAGACGAGGAGACGGGCTCAGAGAGGTCGGCGTGTCCACGGTCACTGGGCTGTGCACTCAGCCGGGACAGACTCTGGACGCCTGGCTCCTGCCCCAGGCTCGGCGGATTCCATCCTGTCCTAAAGTCCCTGGCTTCTTCAGGACAGAGCCTGGCCTTTTCTGTGCTATTCGTTTCCCTGGCCTCGAGCAGCATCTGACCAAGCTGGTCACTCTCAGATTAGTCTCTCACATTAGTTTGAGGCACTCTCACATTAGTGCCTCATGGAATGGCAGCTAGAGTAGGAGTCCTGGCCCCATTCCAGCCTGGCCCCAGCCCTGGCCACGGCCCCAGCCCTAGACATAGCCCCAGCCCTGGCCACACCCCCAGCCCCAGCCCAGGCCACACCCCAGGTCACACCCCCAGCCCCAGCCGCAGCCACACCCCCAGCCCCAGCCGCAGCCACACCCCCAGCCCCAGCCTAGGCCACACCCCCAGCCACAGCCTAGGCCACCCCACCAGCCACAGCCTAGGCCACACCCCCAGCCACAGCCTAGGCCACACCCCCAGCCACAGCCTAGGCCACACCCCCAGCCACAGCCTAGGCTACACCCCCAGCCACAGCCTAGGCCACACCCCCAGCCACAGCCCAGGCCACACCCCCAGCCACAGCTGGGCCACCTGTCTGGGCAAGACCCAAGCAGGCAGATGCTCCTTCCCTCTCTGCCACCCCTGCTGCCACTGCCCTCGTCCCTGCCTCCCCTCTACCCAGGCTCCCAGCCCCTAGATGGTTCCTCTCTGCAGCTAGAAGGATCTTTTCTACAATTCACCAGAAATAACCAAGTCACCACCCCTTGTTTTTAAAAATGTTTTTCAGCTTTATCGAGATGTAATTGGCATATAACCTTGTGTGAGTTTAAGGTGCACAACATAGTGATTTGAGATACGTATATATTGCAACAGGAGCACCACAGGAATCGCAGTTGGTGTGTCCATTGTTATCCATTGTTACCTCCATGGTTATTTATTTTTGTGTGATGAACACTTACTTTTCAAATCCACTCTCAGCAGCCTTCACATTTACAGTATGGTACTGTTGGCTCTAGTCACAATGCTGTACATTACTTATCATACAACTGGAAATTTGTAGTTTGTGATTACTGTCACAGCCCAGAGGAGCTAAGGAGACAGGATGACTCATGTCTTGTGGGATCCTGGAACAGCAAAAGAGCATTAGATAAAAAACTAAGGAAACCCCCAAATAGAAAAGCTGGGTTAACCTTTCTCTTGCCTTCCCTCAGAAAATCGCCTTCATGGTGGCGCTGGGCCTGGTGACGACAGAGCACTTGGAAGGTGAGGACCCTCGGTGGGGCTGGGCCTGGCTGCTGGGTGGGTGGGTCAGGTCTGACTTGGCATCAGACAGAAGCAGTGGGTCTCAGATTCTCGGTCAGATGTGACCCACCTTCTGCGAGGTCGGTGCTGAGTGCCTGGTTGTCATCACTGAGACCAAGGAGCCCACCCGCTCTCCCGGCTTGACTCTGCACAGAACCCTGTGTGTCAGTGGAGGGACTTTGTGGGTTCTCTGCCCCCCAGTTGGAGGCAGCACCGTGAAGTGATAAGATCGGGGTGCCCAGCTCTGCCATGACTGACAGCTCAAGCTTGGGCAAGTCACCCAGCTCCTCTGGGCCTTAGTTTCTCCATCTATAAAACGGAATAATAGCCAACTCTTCCTCCTGGGATTGTTGGATAGAACCAAGAGGAGCAGCAGCCACCTTCCCTTCTGTCAAGTTGGCCTGTGGACTCATGTCCGCCCCCAGACCGGTCAGTGGAAACCAGCACATTGAATAGACAGATCATCGTGACACTGTGGGTGCCGTTTGACTTTACCAATGAGAGCAATTGCAGATTAGCTCTGTGCATCGTCATGGAATCTCAGGGCGGAGCCTGGTGGGCTGCAGTCCATGGGGTCGCTAAGAGTCGGAAACGACTGAAGCGACTTAGCAGCAGCAGCAGCAGAAAGCATAAAGCCAACCGTCTTGTGGCACGTGTGGGGAAGTGGAGGCCAGAGACATTGATTCACTTGCTCAAGGTCACACAGCTAGTCACTATCAGGCCCAGGATGGCATCCGTGTCTCCTGACTCATGACCCAGAGTGTTTTTCCATGATTCCGGCCTCACTGCTAAAGACATTTTATAAAGTGAGAACACCCCTGCACCTCAGGGAGACCTGGAATTAGGAAGGAAAGCTAGATTGCTCTTCCTCCTTAAAATTGAGGGACAGGAGGGAGTAAATTGAATACCACAGTGCCCGAGGCACTGACCAGCTCTCATCTCAGGTGAAGGTCATCTCCAGGACAGCACTGAAGCCAGGGGAGGGAAGGGCCTTGACCAGACCACCCCACGCACGGCCGAGTCAAACGTGCCCTGGACGTGGGTCCAGGCCTTTCCACGGCCACCTCCCCTTGTGTTCCCTGGGTCTGACTTGGTCTCTGGCAGCAGCTGGGGTGTAGGTGGTGGGAAGGGACAGGGGCGTGGTCCAGCCACTCAGATACCCTGCCACATGGACCTGACCCCCGTGGGGATGTCCCATGCAAGGACCCCTCCTCTCATGGCCCCCCTGCCTTCTTGGAAGGAGTCCTGTTCATGTCTGAATCCTCCTGCTTGAACTTGAGTGTAGGGAATCTGGCTGTGCATGGCGGCCTTCGAGAGCCATTTCTGCTCTGTCTTTGGAGCCGTGGAGGCAGCCTGGGGTGGTGGAACTGGCCCAAACAGTCATGTCAGAAGTCCGGTGTTCAAGTCTTGGCCATGCTGCTTGGAGCTGGGCGACCTTGGGCCAACTTCTTCCCCACTTGGAACCTCAGTTTCTTCATCTATGACTTGAGGAAAACCACTTCCTCGGACTTGGACTTCGCAGGGTTGTCATGGCAACTGAGCTAAAAGCACTCTGCGAATCCATTTGCGATTATTATAATTTGTATAAACAGTTCTCATTTTGCAAACTCTGCTCCCTCCTGCCCATGATACCCAAATATTTTTTTATTTGTGTTTATTTGGATCCTAACTTCTGCACAGGGTCTGAGGTGCCTTACGGGAAACACAAATAATATTGGGACAGTTTCAAAGGAGAAATCAGATCCGAGAAACAGAGACTAGGATATAATGTCAAAACAGCTACAGATGGAGAGACAGGGCCCACCTGGCAGTCAAAGCAAAAGGGAGAAAGAAAAGGAGGGAAAACCCAGTTCTCGAACTGCAGGAGGCTCGCCCCGCCAGGTCCCGTAGGGAGGACTGTGTTTGTTGTCGTGAGGGCCGGGCTGCCTGAGCAGGGCGGGCACCTGCCTTCCCAGGAGCCCTCAGCCTTACTCCGAAGCTCAGTCTGGCCGCAGTCTGACCATCAGGCACCAGCTGTCCTAAGGTCCCAAGAGAGGCGTCCCCAGGCTGGAGGATGGCACTTGGGGCCGTGCTGAGAGCAGGTGCCTGGACTCTGGGTATCCCCCACCCTCCGCCCAGTTGGTCCTTCACCCTGAGGCCAGCAGCTGTGTCCTGCCTCAGAGCGAACGACGCCGGGGCCCCCGGCCCACTCAGGGCCACTCTGCGGCCAGATGCTGGGCAGAGGGGCTGCGGTGCAGGAGGCAGTGCCCAGGGTTTGTAGAGGATGAGTCCAGGGCTCCCAGGGCAGGAAGATTCCTGTAACCTCTGCATCTGGGCCTTTCCAGAGATCCAGAGCAAACGCCAGGAGCGAAAGCGGAGAAGCACAGCCAACCCTGCCTACAGCGGCCTCCTGGAGACAGAGGTGAGGGGCCCGCCATCCGCACACGGGGTGAGGGGTGGGGGAGGCTCCGCGGGGCCGGCCTCCTCACCTGCCCCTCCTGATTAGAGCTCAGGGCGTGACAGTAAACAGCCCTGACCTCCTGGGTTCAGAATCTGGTGAGGCAGAGGACCGCCATGTCAGCGGGTTCTCAGGCGGGCTGCCCGGGGGCTGGGGCTGGATGCAGGTCGCAGCCGGCTCCCTGCTTCTTCGTCCCGGTGATCCGGCATGAGGGCTGGTCGCAGGCAGTGCTGGGCCCTGGTCCTCCGGGGACCCGTCGGGCTCAGCCCTAGCTCCTGACTCAAGAGAAGCCACAGAGAAGAGGGCCTGGGAGGGGCTGGGCCAAGCGAGGCTGGGGAGAGGGTTGGATGGAGGAGGAGAGGGAGTGGCCGTGACTTCAGTGATTTCCTTCTGGGTGGAGACACGAGGCCAGCAAGGAGAGTGACCTGGCCTGGCGTGCCCACCTTCCCCTCCCCCTAACCCCCTGAGCCCCAGTTCCTTTCACGTAGCGGCACCCCAGCTCTAGACTGCTTCTTAATGGTGGGCAGCGCACACTCCCCTCAGATAGCTGAAACTGGTCAAATAGGGTGTGACAGTTAACTCCAAAGGAGGGGATGCCCGCTTCATCCAAATCCCATCCAACACACTCCCCACCCCCAAGGCGAGGTCGGCTGCAGCCCTACTAGGGGGTGATGAGAGTCCCTGAGCGCCAGTCAGTGATGCCGTTTAAGGGCAGCCCAGGGAGCACCCAGCCCCTCCCAGCATTACGTTCCCAGGGAGGAACTGAATCCAGAATGGGATTGCCTTGCCCATGCACATCAGAGCTCAGAATTCTCGGCTTGAATCCAGATGTCATCTCCCAGAAGCCAGGTCTGCCAGGGCTGCAGATGCTCGGGCTTTCCTGCGAAAAACGCCCTGGAATCTTGCCCTGAAAGGGAAGCTGTTTCATGAGGGCCCTGGAGTTGGGCAGCCCCCTGAAGGGGAGCCCCAGGCCCTGGCACGTCGCGGAGGCCAGCGAGGCCCTGCAGGGCCCAGAGGAGGACAGGCGGACGGTGCGCTGGCTTCCCCCTGGGGAGTTCTTGAGTCGGACCAGCTGTCCCACGTCTGCGGCTCACCAGTTGGACCTCACCGGGAGGGGACGCCTGCGGGTGCCCTGTGGGGAGAGCGCCCTGTGTCCCTGTCGCCGGCTCCCCAGCCCACCTGCCTGTCCTCGCTGGTACCCTCCCGACTCCCGCTCAGAGCACACGCATGTTCACACCCGCTCACTTCCCCCCTCGACTTTCTGAGCACGCTGTGCCCCATTTGTGAGAGGCACCAAGCTGTTCCTCCAGCTCCAGCCACGGAAACTGCGTGTCCTCTGTACAGGACGGGCACCATCCCTTGGTTGTGCTCGCGATGGACGTGCCCCCTGCTCTGGGGGCCAGGCCATACCCTCATCTCTGAAGTCTGTGGCCTTGACCGGAAATGACCTGATTAGCGAATTAGGAGCTGATGCAAAGCCCTGTGACCTTAAGCCCTGACAACATGTAGTTCCGTGGGTCTCTCTAGACCCTGAACACGGCCCAAACATGTTGAGAGAGACAGGTTTACAACCCGTCATTCAAGTCTACAGGCATCGTCTTGCCACAGCCAAAGCCACCTTGAACCACCAGGGTCTGAACCCACGTGGCCTGTAGTTGTAAAGCCCAGGACTAAAGTCACCTTCTGGAATGTACTGGAGACTTCTTCCATTTACACGTGATGAGCCAAGGGTCACTCTTTGTTGTCAGGTTCCTGGGCCTCATGCTAAGAAGTGGGGTTTGGGGAGCCAATCCCTAGTACACTTCGTTTCCCAACCTGAGCCCAGAAGCTGCTGAGAAAGAAGACTCAGGAGGCAGACAGATGGACGGCCAGATGTCCGCTTCGTTACTGATTTGCCCTACCTGGACACCTCTAGCCGTCCTTCCTGAATGACGCAGGCTTGCCCACGGGAGCCACGATGGCCCCATCGGGCAGAGCCTTTGCTGGCTTTTGCCCTGGCTGACCTGCCTCTCCCCTCCCCCATGCCCATGTCCCCATTTCTGCCCCTGGTCTCGGGTGTCCAGCTGGAGTCCAGAGCCCAGGGTGGGGACCCTGTCCCGGGTGAGTCCTGGGCTGGGTCTGTGTCAACCGAGGAGGGCCCCCTGTGATTCGGTTTGGTTTTCTGTCTCTGCAGAGGAAGCGACTGGCGTCCAACTATCTCAACACACCCCTGTTCCTCACAGCAAGAGGTAAGCGCTTCTCCTGCAGGGGCTGCTGTGGGGCTGGGTGGGCCACACCTCACTCTGCTGGCCACCGCCCAGCTACCCAGCCTGCCCCGTCCACAGCCGCGGCCGGACAGCTGCTCTCCGTGGGCAGCGCGTCATGGCTCCCTGGGCCCTCTGCACACTGCTGCCCTCATCTGTCACATGACCTCCCTGAGCCTCGGTTTGCTGGTCTGTATAAAACCGGCCCATGACAGTGCCGGCCTCTCAGAGCTGGGCCAGGGACAGCAGGTGAACGAGGCAGCTCTGTGTAATGTCGAGTGCGGTGCACACACAGGAGCTGTTCTTCCCACTATACTATATGATTTCCAGAAATTAGGAAGAAGACTATTTTTGTGATCATTAAATTATGTGGTTTGGCCATCCCTTACCGGAATGGAAGTGGATTATGGTTGAAAATGAGTTGTCAGTGAGCCACTTTGAGGGGTCCCTGGAACAATGTTTTCTCCACTGGACAGCTCGCTGCTGCCATGTTCCTCAGGGAGCTTAGGGGCCACGATGAACCTCTTTTTTGATGGGTTCTGGCCATGACCAGGGCAGAGATGTTTACTTCCATGATGCCCTGAGTGAGGACCCAGGAGTCGGTGGGGCCTGAGATACTCCCAGCATGCCCCTGGTGAGGATCCAGGAATCACTAGGGCCTGAGATACTCCCAGCATGCCCTGAGGACCCAGGAGTCACTGGGGCCTATGTCCCTGGTGAGGACCCAAGAGTCACTGGGACCTGAGATACTCCCAGCATGCCCCTGGTGAGGACCCAGGAGTCACTGGGGCCTGAGATACTCCCAGCATGCCCAGGGTGAAGACCCAGGAGTCACTGGGACCTGAGATACTCCCAGCATGCCCCAGGTGAGGACCCAGGAGTCACTGGGACCTGAGATACTCCCAGCATGCCCCTGGTGAGGACCCAGGAGTCACTGGGGCCTATGTCCCTGGTGAAGACCCAGGAGTCACTAGGGCCTGTGATACTCCCAGCATGCCCAGGGTGAGGACCTAGGAGTCATTGGGGCCTGAGATACTCCCAGCATGCCCAGGGTGAGGACCCAGGAGTCACTGGGACCTGAGATACACCCAGCATGTCCCTGGTGAGGACCCAAGAGTCACTGGGACCTGAGATACTCCCAGCATGCCCCTGGTGAGGACCCAGGAGTCACTGGGACCTGAGATACTCCCAGCATGCCCCTGGTGAGGACCCAGGAGTCACTGGGACCTGAGATACTCCCAGCATGCCCCTGGTGAGGACCTAGGAGTCACTGGGGCCTGAGATACTCCCAGCATGCCCAGGGTGAAGACCCAGGAGTCACTGGGACCTGAGATACTCCCAGCATGCCCTGAGGACCCAGGAGTCACTGGGGCCTGAGATACTCCCATCAAGCCCCTGGTGAAGACCCAGGAGTCACTGGGGCCTGTAATATTCCCTTACACCCTGGGTCTTATGGACTCTAGTCCTGATCGGTACTCCCCATGGCCACTAACATGTTCTCCGCCCTTCTTCCCTGTGCTAGCCAATGAGGACCCCTGCTGGAAGGTACGTGTCCCTTGGTCTCACACCTGGGTGGGTGGGACATGCTTTCCACAGAGTCCAGGTAGGGTCACTCCTGGCAAGGGGCCGGGGCCCCAGTGTCCTGCTGCTGTGAGATGGAGCAGAGGGCCTTGGGCTCCACCCTCAGTGCTGAGGGCTTTGTACAGCACCAGTCCACTTTCCAGCATGCCCCACAGAGTCGGGCATCACCACAGGGCTCAGCCCACAGTTCAAGCAGGAGCCCTCCGGACACAGGGACCCCTGGAGCCGTGACAGCCCACATGGAAGCAGCTGATGCTGAGTGCCAGGGGGTTGTCTGGCCTCACGGTGTGACCTTGGGCAGAGCTGGCCCTCTCTGGGCCTCATTCCCCACCTCATTAGGGACTGGACTCGGGTCTCAGGGTCCCCCCAACACACCTACAATTCCGTGACCCTGTGAAGCCCCACTCAGCTCGCACACACTACGTCCCTGCTTCCCAGGATGCTTGCTGGTCACAACCTTACTTGTGGGCACGTCTTCAGAGTTTATTCAGTGTTTTCCTTTACTCAGTTTCAGACCTGATTCTAAACTTCCAGTCCCTTCATGCCACAGTCAAGCCACTAAAAAGCAACATGTGATGACATTTCCATTAGACCGTGTTGTTTGCAGTACTAACCCTGCGGTGTCGCAAGTCCATGCCGGCGGCGGTAGCGTTTGTCCGCAGCCACTCTGTGCCTGGCCAGCCGGAGCATGGGGACAGGAGCTGCCTTGAGCCCGAGTCCTGCTACATGGAGCCCACAGGCCTGGGGGGGCCTTGGCTTTGAGGCAGGAGACCGGGATGCTCCGCCTCCTGGTTTGCAGGCCCGCGCTCACTTCATTATCCCCCGTCATCAGGGCTTAGTCCTGTCTCCCAGAGCTGCTGAAAACCCTGGCAGAAGAGCTGGGTCCCAGGCAGGTCGGGGTGGCAGCTGCCTGCCCCCCGCCCCTACTCCCAGCCCGCTGACCTGCCTCCCACCGTCCCGTCTCTTCCAGAACGAGATCACCCACGATGAGCTCTGTGCTGCCTGCAAGCGAGGGACCAACCTGCAGCCGTGCGGCACGTGCCCGGGGGCCTACCACCTCAGCTGCCTGGACCCGCCCCTCAAGACAGCACCCAAGGGCGTGTGGGTGTGCCCCAAATGCCAGCAGAAGGTACGGGAGGCTGTGTCTGTGTGTGGGTGACCCAACCCTCACCTTCACCACCTCCCTGAACTGCAGGGCCCTCCCTCACCGGGCACAACATCTGAGGCTGCTCAAACCGTCCCTGCTTCCTGGGTCATCCCGACCGTGAGCAGAGACGGGGAGGGCCAGGCTGGGGCAGGGTGAGAGGCAGAGGTGCAAGAAGAGGGGCTGGGTAGAGAACCAGGCTTTGCAACCTCAGCACAGCTGACCTTTGGGACAGGATAATCTGTTGGGGGGTGCTGTCCTATGCCCTGTAGGGTGTTCAGTGGTGTCCCTGGCCTCACCCAGTAGATGCCAATCACAGCCCCCGTCATGGCCATCTCAGACACTGCCGGTTGAGGACATGGGTATAGAGCGAGCAGAGGTGTCCCTCTGCAGCTGATTTAGCGATCCAACTTAGTGTACTAATAACACAAACCACAAAAAATAGCACCAGTTAACACATTAGAAAGTCGCTCATTCGTGTCCGACTCTTTGCGACCCCGTGGACTATATAGTCCGTGGAATTCTCCAAGTCAGGATACTGGAGTGGGTAGCTTTTCCCTTCTCCAGGGGGTCTTCCCAACCCGGGGATCAAACGCAGGTCTCCTGCATCGCAGGCAGATTCTTCACCAGCTGAGCCACCAGGGAAGCCCAGTTCTCACTGACAGCAACATGCAAATGAAAAACCATCAAATTAGCAAAAACGATAACATTCCCTTCTGGCAATGATGTGGTGAAATGAGCACTCTTAGACGTTACCTTAAAAATGTGTACACCTTTTAAACCCGGTGTCTTGCTTTGAGGAATAGAACCTACGGAACAGTTCAATATAAGTAAAGTTCTGTACAGAAGGAAGTCCCTCAGCTTTTCTTTATAAAAGATAATAAAATAGGAACAGCCTGGTTTCCCCACCAAAGAGTTAGTGAAATAGATTCCGGCACTTTACTCAGTGAGATATTATGGAGTCACTGAAAATGATTTTTTTTAACAAGGAATTTGGAATTCTTTGGGACTTGTTCACTATGTGGGGTTACGTTTTCAAAAACTAAAAATAAAATAAAAACAGGTTTTGTAGCTGCTGTTTAGTTTGATCATCAGCCATCTGACTGAGAAAAACAGGGTGCAGAATAGAAAACTTGGGTGAAAATTCTTGCAAGTGTTAATCTTGTGTGTGGCTGGGTGGTGGGAAGTTTCAGTGCTATTCTAAAAGTACACTTTTCTATAGAATGTGTTACTTGTAAAATCATTGCGGAATCCTCTTTATTTCAATGAGGAAGCCTCTTTATTTTAGGAAACATTGAGTTCCCATCATACTGGGTTTTGTGGGGACCTGAGGAGAGGGGGGTGTGGCAGCCCAGAGAGCTCGTGCCCGTGCCCCTGTCGCCCCCGTCCCCCCGCCTCAGGGTCCTCAGCCGGAGCGTGGCGGGCCCTGGGCTGCCTGCTGGCTCAGTCCCCCATCTGCCCTCCAGGCCTTAAAGAAAGATGGAGGTGTGCCCTGGACCGGGATGCTGGCCATCGTGCACTCCTACGTCACCCACAAGACAGGTGAGACATCGGGGCAGCTGGGAAGGGGCAGAGACGCCCTTCTGTTCAACCCCGCCCTCGGACTGCTGAACTCACTTTGAGCCCAGCAGAGGCTGCTCTGATCCAAAGCTCTGAACACAGGGAGCCTTGGACTAATCCTGCGTGCAGGGCAGTTACTGTGGAGGTGGAATTTCAGCCCCTGAGCATCCGGCAAGAGCCTGTGGCTCCTGCAGGAGGTTGTGGCCAGAGTGACCCCTAGGGATGGACCTAGGATTCTTCTTGCCTCTCCTGCTCAGCCACGGCCCAGCCCCAGCTTACCTGCCGTTCCCGGTGGGGCCTGGGACCCAGGCCCTTTCCTACTCCTTCCTCTTTCCTAGTCAAAGAAGAGGAGAAGCAGAAGCTGCTGCAGAGGGGCAGTGAGCTGCAGAGTGAGCGCCAGCAACTGGAGGAGCGAGACCGGCGCCTGGCCTCGGCCGTGAAGGTGTGTGGGGTGGGCGGGGTCTGCCAGGGGACCACGGGGTATTGCAGATCAAAGTGTTACTGTCCGGTTACTGAGGCCCCAGAAGAGGGCAGACTCACCAGCGTCGTTCAGGGAGTCAGCAGGTGGAGAGGGCAGCTCTGTGACTCAGGACACACGTAGTTATCAAGGCACGGGACATCTGGCTCTGCTCCTTCTCAGCTCTGTGACCTCAGCAAGGCCCTATCTCTGAACCTCAGTTTCTTCTTGTATAAAGGCAGCATGATGGTTTCTTCTCTGTAGCGTGGTGGCAAAAGGTGGTGATGCTGGTGGTGGTGATGGTGATGATGTGGTGATGGTGGTGATGCTGGTGGTGATGATGGTGATGATGGTGGTGATGCTGGTGGTGATGGTGATGATGTAGTGATGGTGGTGATGGTGGTGATGCTGGTGGTCATGATGGTGGTGATGGTGGTGATGGTGATGAATTTGGTGGCGATGATGGTGACAGCAGTGTCAGGCCCTGGTAAAAACTTCTTAAATGTTGTATTTCATTTAATCCTCTCAATAACTCTATGAAGAGGCCCTGTGATTGTTCCCATCTTGGCGTTTTGGACATAGTCTCAGGAAGTTGAAGTTATTTGCCCAAGCAGCAAATGATTCAAACTCTAACTTGAGGCCTCAGTGCTTAACCACTGTACTGTGATGCCATGAAACCTAAAGGGCTAGAAAAAGCCGTGAACACAGCAGGCAAGAGAAAGAGGAAAGACCTGCCCAACAAGCTCAAGGTCTTTTCCAGGGGTTGCAGCTGAGCCAGAGCAGGCTCCGAGCTTCCTCTAGCAGGAGGCGGGGATGGTGTGGTCAGCTGGGAGCCCCCCAGCCACAGGGAGCACACTCCCACATCCCTGCACACACACCAGTTCCAGCCCTGAGTCCTAAACCAACTTCTCTTGTGGATCTGACTGCCATTGGATTCCGTTTTTCGCTTCTAGCTGGTGTGTGAGGCCCTCTTCCTTTCTTTCAGCCTCTGCGAGGGAAGGGAGGGACTTTGGGAGAAGGGGCTGCCCCGGGTGGCATGCATTGCTAAATGTTGAGACCGTTCTCTCTGACACTTTCCCTGAACAGAAATGCCTGGAGCTCAAGACAAGCCTGCTGGCCCGGCAGAGGGGCACCCAGTCGTCCTTGGACCGCCTGCGGGCCCTCCTTAGACTGATACAGGGTGATCAGATGCTCCAGGTCACCATGACGACCACCAGCCCCGCCCCACTGCTGGCAGGGCCCTGGACCAAGCCCTCAACAGCAGCCATGCACTCTGCCCTCCAGCACCCCCAGGGGCACAACTGACCCCCAAGGGACCCGTCTTCACACCCGCGGAAAGTCACTGGGACCCTGCTTGCAAGACCTGCGGGTTCTGTCAGCCTTAATTCATACACACTATGAATTTCAGTCAAACCTAAAACCAGACAGAGACAGGAAAGAAGGGAGGAGGAGCTGAATGAGAGTCCCAGAGCCAGGACTCTGGGGATGGAGTCCTGCCTGCTTCCGGTCAGACAGGACGTCTGGAGTCCAGCTCGGGGTGCAGAGTCAGCTCCCCACTGCTGGGGGGCTTGTCCAGGCCTCGGGCTTCTGGGCACAGCTGTCTCCTCGGCCTCGAGTCAGCCCCGCGCCCGACAGAAGGGCCGAGGCGCCCTATGTGCTTGTGGGAGGGGAGCCGAGGTCACGACGTAGCTGAGTAGTAGAGCTAGTTGGAGCGAGAGGTGGGTAGCAAACCTAGGTAGACTCCGCCGCCCGCCCGCCCGACCTCACGGGGCCGCCAGGCGCGCCAGGCCTTCCAGACGCCCGGCCCCCATCATCAGTGTTACTAGCGTTGAGAATCGCAGCTAACTTGAAGGACGCTCCCGAGGGTCGGACGCTGCTGTCGGCCGGGCCTCTGTCTGGCCCCTGGCCTCGGGGGTACCTTCGCTGCACGCCTCCTCCCCGCCTCTGCTGACTTTCTGGGTTCATCTTGCCCTCGGTGGCTTTTTATCACGGAGTTTCTGGGCGAGATGGAGCCGCAGCCATGCTGGGGAGGCGTTTGGCAGGTTTTCCACCTGGGGTTGAATCGTTCAACTTAACGACCGAAGCCTTTTCTTTTCTCCTTTCGAAGAGCCGATAAGATATCCCATTCCTCTTTTCTTGCCAGTACAGACACTATGCCAAAAAAATAACTTTACATTTTTGTATGGCGTTTTTATTGTGAGATAATTTAATGTGAAGGGGACTTGGTGACTTTGCTTCCCGCTCACCGGGGTCTCCGCTGCCAGGGATGAACGGGAGCCCCCTCAGGCGGAGGGGGAGGCTGCCAAACCAGAGGGGCCCAGAGCGGCTTTTAAGAAGTGGGGGGAGGGGGGAGGGAGAGACCAGTGGCCTCGGGAGACTGGGGGGGTCCCTCTTCTTGCAGTCACCCCAAAAGCGGAGGGAGGGCGCCCGCCGTCGTCAAAGGGCTCCTGCGTCTGGGGTGGGCTGTGCAGGCTTGTCAAGCCTTGCGGCTTCTCCAGTCCCCGAGGGACTTAGAACTTAGCACAACAGGATGAGCATCTGGGAGCCACGGGGCTCCCACCCCCAGCATATCACACGGTGCCGATCGCAGTGCACACGTGTGCGTGCGCACACGTGGCCCCAGACACGCACACACGCACGCATATGCCGGGTGCGCAGCAAGGAGGCTGGCCGGCGCCCCACACAGCCCGCCAACGGTCCCTCCTGTCATTTCCACGACTCCGGGAGAAACTGTGCTGTACGATACAGATCTATTTTGATACACTTAACACTGGGCTGAACAAGATTTTTATATTCTTTTATTGATGAACAAAGTGAACTGTGAGACACACGTCTTATATATTGGTTACTCGAGATGCCAATTATGCATTACCGCGTGGCTTGCGATGTAAACGTTTTCAGGTTCCTTTTCTTTTTTTTTTTTTCCAGTTGGTTGGTTTTTCTTCTCGGATGGATTGAATTATGTTTTTGAAAAAATTGTTAATGGGAGGATGTGAAAGGTTGGACCCGGGAGGGGTAGCTGCCGATGTGTCTTGAGACTTAGCTTTTTTTGGACAGGGAGGGCCGTCCGATGGCTAGTGAGGATAGAGAAGCAGTGTTTGTCTTGAATACGCCGATGTAGTTTCCTTCTGTACGATGCATTAAACTCGATGGATGGTTTCAGAGCCCTGTGGTTTGTTTCCTTGCCTTCAACAGAGAGGCCTCGGGGAGCACGGGGTCGGGGGGCAGGGAGATGGGGATTGGAGGGGGTAAAGGTCAGAGTCCTGCCCTCATCCCACCTCAAGGGAAGGAAGGAAGAAAGAACCCTGGGCGGGGCTACCACGCACAGATCCCCCAACCCCGGGTGGGTGCAGGCACCCCTTTTAGGGCCAGGATTGACAATCATAAGTAACAGAAGCCCAGAGCAGGCTCCGTGCGGAGCCAGGGGCCACATGCACACTGTTCCCTCCCTCCTCCCCCTCCTCCTCCTCTCAGGATCCACAGGACCCCTGTCTCTGCCTCCTGGGCAGCATGGCCCCAGGGTCCCACAACCGCCCCAGGTCTTAGTCACACTGGGAAGCCAGACCGCCTGCATCCTTGCTCCAGATGTGATGTAGAGGCCTCTGGTTGGTCCAGCTGGGTGAGGAGCCCATCGACGGACAGTCAGCTGTGGCCAGAGAATGGGGTGGAGGACAAAGTGACTGTCCGCTGGAGTCCCAGCGGGGCCTGCTGCAGCCAGCGCCTCCTGCTGCCCGCCCCCACCCGCTCCCCTGCCCGGGCTGACCGGTCAGGCCGCGTCGGCTCTGCTTTTGGGCAATCACTGAACACTGCGGGTGGGTCCGTGTGTGTGTGGCCCCCACTCGTGCGTTCCCATGGGCCTCGTCCCACCTCCCGGCTTTCCGTGTGTCTGTGCTGGGATCTCCCCAGTGGTCACACATAAACTGTGTCATCCTACTTCTGAATCAGATCACATTCACAGATACTGGGGGGCTAGGGACTTCAGTGTCTTTTGTGGGGGACACAACCCATAACAGACACCTTCCACGGGTATTCTGAGATCTGCTTCTTGGAGGTTTCTCCCTTCAGGACCACCCAGGGCTGCCCCCCTGGCTTCATCTACCCCCGCACAGCCCATGTAGTGACGTCCTGCCCAAGACCCCGTTCCCTGACGGCCAACTGTGTGCCCACCCCACCTGCCTCCTTCCTGGGACCTGCTCTGACACGTCAGCCCCTCCCAGGGGACTTGAAGCACCAGGACCTAAAGGGAGACACACTCAGGTCACACGGCCAGCAGGTGGCTTTATCCCAGTCCATGGTTCCTGGACACTCTGCCTCTCTGGACGCTAGACACTTGGTCACATGGGGCCCGTGTGGATGGCTGGAAGCCACCCCAACCTAGTCGCAGGCACGTGCACTCTGGACCTGGCTAGCTGGCCAGTCGGGGGCTGCAGATGGTGACCTGGCCCCCAGGTGACTCTACTGAGTGTGAGGGGACAGATGAAGGGGCACAGGCTGGCCAAGCGTCCCTGACCACACGCTGCCCCTCCCCGCACTTTCAGCCCAGACTGCGGGTCCCATGGTGGTGGGCAGCACTCCTAAAACTAGACTCTGCTGTGCCCCCACCCATCTCCCAGACCCCCTGGGGCTCCCCGAGAACAGCGCCTGCAGGGTCTGGTGAAGCTACTCGGGGGTTCCTGGTCCCCACCTCGATGTCCTGCCCTCCCCTGTGCAGCAGCTCAAGGTGTGGCTGGGGGCTCCCCAGGTACGCCCCAGGGAGAAGTCTGAGCAGGAGGTGGCTGCAGCCTGAGACTGTGAGACCACCGTGCTGGGCCACCCCAGCCTCAGCCTGTCCTGCTTCGGGCGGCTGCTGCTCACCCTGCCCCCACCCCGCCTCTGGTCCCCCGGGAGGACCCCACACCAGGCCGCAGAGAGAGCTAGGTGCTGGCCGTGGGTTCTCCTACCCTCACCGGCTACCTCTTGTTTGGCGAGGCCCCAGCACCCACTCCAAGAATTCCTGGTTTGGACTCCCACCTACCCACAGGCAGCTCTGATCGGGTCCCTGTTGTCATCAGGTGGCAGAGACCCACTGCTTCCAGTAGCATCAGGCAGGTCCCTGCGGGATTGGGAAGCCAGGCGGGGGAAGGCTGGCCCCAGGAGGGTGTGTGTGGCGGTGCTTCCACCCCCAGCTTCCCCCACTCCCCGGGGTTAAGTCAGGAGGAGGGGTCCCCACGACCTCCACTGCTGGGCTCCTCGAGGTGGAGGCATTGCCCAGAAAGCGGGGCGGGGGGCAGGGGCAGCCTGGGGTGGGCCACCTCTAGGAGCATGGCACTGGTGTCAGAGCAGCTCACATCAGCCCCAGAGAATCACTGTGTGCGTCACTTCCAAATCCACGGTCACTGACTTCACGTTTATTTCCTGACCTTGCTACGTGGCATGCGGGATCCTGGTTCCCCAACCAGGGATAGAACCTGCACCCTCTGCAGAGGAAGCACAGAGTTCTAACCACTGGACTGCCAGGGAAGTTCCTCAAAAAAATAATAGAAGTTTCTGTATTATCATCTCCATTCTCCTGTTAAACATCACCAATGGGCTTCTTTTTCTTTTCTGTTTGTAAAAAATAGTCTTACAGAATTTCCCTGTTTTTAAAGGTTTCTATTTTTGTTCTTCAGTGTGATTTCTTCTCTTTTCATTTACTTTAAGCATATTTTCCTTTATGAACTCAAGGGTGTGTATAATAGCTGCTCTGTATGGATGTGAGAGTTGGACTGTAAAGAAGGCTGAGTGCCAAAGAATTGATGCTTTTGAACTGTGGTGTTGGAGAAGACTCTTGAGAGTCCCTTGGACTGCAAGGAGATCCAACCAGTCCATTCTAAAGGAGATCAGCCCTGGGATTTCTTTGGAAGGAATGATGCTAAAGCTGAAACTCCAATACTTTGGCCACCTGATGCGAAGAGTTGACTCATTGGAAAAGTCTCTGATGCTGGGAGGGATTGGGGGCAGGAGGAGAAGGGGACGACAGAGGATGAGATGGCTGGATGGCATCACTGACTCAATGGACATGAGTCTGAGTGAACTCCAGGAGCTGGTGATGGACAGGGAGGCCTGGCGTGCTGCAATTCATGGGGTCGCAAAGAGTCGGACATGACTGAGTGACTGAACTAAACTGAACTGAACATCCTTGACTGCTATTTTCAACACCTGCATTATTTTAAGGTTGGTCTCCATTGATTGTTTTTCAAGGTGGTGCTAGTGGTAAAGAACCCACCTGCCAATGCAGGAGACATAAGAGACATGGGTTCAATCCCTGGGTCAGAAGATCCCCTGGAAGAGGGTATGGTGACCCACTCAGGCATTCTTGCCTGGAGAATCCCATGAACAGAGGAGACTGGCGGGCTACAGTTCATGGGGTCACAAAGAGTCAGACATGATTGAAGTGACTCACCCCACACACATCATTGATTATTTTAGACTGGATTGCATTTTCCTGTTTCTTTGTATGATGAATAATTTTTAATTACATCTTGGATGTTGTGGATATTATGTTGTAGAGACCCTGCGTTCTGTTACAGTCCTTTGAAGAGTGCTGGCTTTTGCTTGCTTTAGCAGGCACTGAACTGGGCCCTGACTGCAAACGCTGTCAGTTGGTGGCTTAAACCCCAGTTCAGTTCTTTTATCATTAGCTGGTGTCTATCCTACATTTGTGACTCAGCGATCAGGCAGAACTTTAACCAGAGTTTAAATGGTCAAAATATAGACTATCCCTCTCTGGCTCTCTCCTGTCCAGAATTCCCTACCCACCTTCCAGTGACTGTCCCAAACTCTATCCTCTGCTCTTTAAGCCAAAAAGACTCCTGGTTCCTGTTGTCCATGTAGCCATTGTAATGGAATTGCCGACTTTGGCCCAGATCAGATTAAAGCACGTAAAGGGTAAAGGACGCTCGTCCCGGGCCGTCCCTCTCCAAGCGTAGGCCTCCCTCCAGCCCGTCCTCACTCGTTCTCCAGGGCCTGCCCGTTGTTGATCTTCTGTCTGCTTACCCATGTTCTTCTGTATTTTGTCTAGCGTTTACAGATGTTGTGGAAAAGTCAAGTCCCAAGAGAGTTATTCAGCCATACTGGAAGCAGAGCACTTATTTACACTCAGAGTCCTTAGAAACACTTGTATGTATGTGTGTGTTCAGTAGCTCAGTCGTGTCTAGCTCTCTGTGACTCCATGGACTGTAGCCCACCAGGTTCCTCTGTCCATGGAGATTTTCCAGGCAAGGATGCTGGAGTGGGTCCCCATGTCCTCTTCCTGGGGATCTTCCCGAACCAAGGATCGAAGCCTTGTCTCTTGCGTCTCCTGCTTCGGCAGGTGGATTCTTTACCGCTGAGCCACCTGGGAAGCCCCTTAGAAAAACTTAGACCGAAGTAAAAGTTAAAGACCACCTTCCTACTCAATTTTTTAAAAAATTCCTTCTGGGACTTCTCTGGTGGTCCGGTGGTTAAGAATCCACCTGCCAATGCAGGGCACACCGGTTTAATCCCTGCTCTGGGAAGATCCCACATGTGCTGCAGCTATAGAACCCCACACGCATCAGAGCCTGTGCTCGAAAACGAGAGGAGCCACCGCAGTGAGAGGCCTGTGCCCCACAAGTAGAGACTAGTAGCCCCCGCTCACCGCGACTAGAGAGAGCCTGAGCCCAGCAACAGAGACCCAGTGCAGTCAAAACTTAAATAAAATTTGAAAATGCCTTCTGGATATTGTTCCAGACGTGTAATATTTTCGATTCATAAACTATATAGGATTGGGGCGTTTTAAAGCTTTACACAAGCCATAGCACCCTGTATTTATCATCCTGCAACTTCTCCCCGTCTCTGCATAATCCTCAGAGATTCAGTCCCATGGAAACATACAGATCCAATTCGTTCATTTTTCCTGCAGGACACTGTTCACTCTCATGAAGTAACTCTCCTTCATCTGCCTTTTCTTCTATTGATGGACACACTCAGGTCGCATCTGATTGTCTGCTCTGACGACAACCCTGCAGTAATTCTCCATATCTCTTTTTTTGGTTTATTTCTCTCGACTCACAATTGCTGGATCAGCTTTAACTTCACCAGATTGCTAAATTGTGATTGTACCAATTTACATCTCTACCAGCAGTGTAGGAAAGTGCCAATTCCTCAAAATATTAACAATGCTTCTCCGCGGGTGGTAAAATTGTAAATGATGCTCACTGCCTTTGTTTGCACTTTCTTTCTGTCAGTGATTTTTTTTTCCCCTGAGCAATTATTTTTCTGATAACAAAACAGGAAAGCTTTTTGTTATCAAACCAACAGCAGGGATTGCCCTGCCTCTTCCACCCCGTCTATATCTGGGGAGGATCCCACTTCGGGGCCCAAATCACTCAAGCCTGGGAGCTGCCAGGACCGTCCCCTGTCTCCCACCTCTGTCCTGCACCTGCCTGAGTCCTGTTCATACTGCGGTAGCTCTAAAAAGATGTATCTGGGGACTTCCTTGGCGGTACAGCGGCTGATGCCTTGAGCTTCCAATGCCAGGGGCCCCAGTTCGATCCCTGGTCAGGGAATTAGATCCCACAAGCCATAACGAAGAGTTCCCATGCTACAACTAAAGCTCCCACTTGCTACAATTAAGACCCAGCACAGCCAAATAAATAAAAATGGAAAAATAAAAATAAGTAAATAAATGTTTTAAGGTATTGGAAGAAAAAATATAAATGAAAAATAATTTAAAAAATACAAAAAGGCATATTTTGTGCTTTTATTTGCTTTTCTCCCCAGCTCTTCTGCAAGCCCCATGAAGGCAGGAAGTGTAGCCCCTCTCACCACCCAACCTCTATAATTGTGAGACTGTTACTCCTCGCACAAAACAGATGCTGCAAAGCACACAGAGACCTGCAGAGTGGAGACTGTTTTTCCCATTATGCAAACGAGAAAAAGCTCCAAGAACTTACCCCAGCCACACTCCCACGTGGAGGACAGGAACCCAAGTGGAGCCTCCTCACTTTGAACTCCCCTTGCTGGGCAACATGACTCACCTAGGGTCACAGGTCTGTGAGTCTGAGCTGTACCAGAATCAGGGAACCCAGTGCCTGCTCCCCCCGTGATGGCAGCCCCCCATTGCTGGGCTCCTTGGAATGGACCAGCTACTTGCTCTGCCTACAGACGCTTCTACTCTGGGCAGGATTCATTAATTCCTGGTAGATGTCAGCTACAAGTCCTGGGCAGCCTGCCTAATCTCTGGAGTCACTTAAAATCTCTGTCATTTCTGCAAAAGTGAATGTTTGGGCAATTCATCTCACACGTCCGCGTCAATAGAGACACTCTGGAGCCCTCGTTCCGGCATCACGTCTCATTGTTTCAGGCTGATTCGTGCCGCGTGGGTCTCCAACACATTATCGCCATAATTGTTTTCTCTTGCCGTGGAAACGGTGCTCTGATACAAGGGAAGGTGACAGGACCACGCGGCGCTGGCGCTGGGATTCCACGATTATCGCCTGTGAAAGGGAGGCTGCTATCAAAGCGGCCACGGGAGAGCATCTCGGGGCCACCTCTCGGCGTCAGAAAATTTGAAACATATATTTCACAACTGCGCTCCGCACAGTAAACCTTCCTGCATAATGCATGAGATTTGATTTAATGTCGCCGTTAATTCTGGTGTTCACAGTGGTGTGCTCTTAAGGGAGCCATCATTTTTTTTATTTCAGACTTTTTTTTCTTTTCCTGGCAGCACAACTCTGAGGCCGTTTTCGGGTTGTTCCGAATTGTTTGAGAACAAGACGCCTTCCTGGGGGCGAGGGGCACAGATGCCAGCTGCGCTTCCAGAGGCCGGGGGGCCCGTGGTGGGTTTGCCTCGGGCTCCGAACTGAACACTTTGGGGGCGGGGGAGCCCACTCAGGCTGGTCCAAGCCCCATCCCCCACACACCCCCGGCCTGACTGCGGTTGGCTAGATCTGGAAGGTCATGTTTTAAAAAAAAGAAAAAAAGGATGTACGAGAAAAGAAACAGAGCTTTGTAGGGGAATAGAAAAGAAACAATAATACTTTTCAAGTTGTCCAAGAGCATCGTTCTGGCTGCGCTTGGCTGTGAGAGAGGCAAAGCTGGAAGATGGATAAAGAAGGATGGAGAGAAAGAAGAGAAGGTGAAAGTCGCTCAGTCGTGTCTGACCCTTTGAGACCCCAGAGACTGTATGTAGCCCACCAGGCTCTGTCCATGGGACTCTCCAGGGAAGAGTACTGGAGTGGGTAGCCATTTCCTCCTCCAGGGGATCTGCCCAACCCAGGGATCGAACCCGAGTCTCCCGAATTGCAGGCAGACGCTTTACCATCTGAGCCACAATGGAGTGGGGGCCAGACCAGAACCAGGAGGGGGGATGTGGAGAGACAGGTGAGAAAGAGGGGGCTAGGAGGAGACAGGCTATGCTGCTCAGATCAGCAGGCCCTGGGGTGCTCCTGGAGCCCAGGACACAGGACTGGACCTGGAGCCATGAGGACACAGGTTGCGGCCGCCCAGCTCGGGGAGGCTGGCATGGAGCGAGCACAGGCTGCAGCCTCTGGAGTCCATCCCGAGCGGAAGGCCGCTGGGCTCGGAAGGCCTGAACTCCCGTGGCTTTTGTGAACATTCGCCATCTACTTAGGGTGACTGCAGCTGCTGAAGAGGTGTGCCCAGGGCTGGGTGGGGGTGGGGAGGAGCGTGGACAGCCACCTGGGTGACCCAGAGCTGTTTTAAGCCCAAAGATGTAGATGATTCTGGTCCAACCAGGAAGTGTCCAAAATAGAGTTTGGCAGTAGACAAACCTTTTTTCTCTCCAGTTTTACTGAGAACTAATTGATATACATCACGAAGCTTTTTTTCTTTTTCTTTTTTAAATTTCATTTTTAACTAGAAGATAATTGTGTGTGTAAATGTCGCTTAGTCGTGTCCGACCCTTTGCAACCCCATGGACTGTACGGTCCATGGAATTCTCCAGGCCAGAATACTGGAGTGGGTAGCCTCTCCCTTCTCCAGGGGGAACTTCCCAACCCAGGGATCGCACCCAGGTCTCCCGCATTGCAGGCGGATTCTTTACCAGCTGAGTCACAAGGGAAGCCCTTGAGGATAATTACTTCACAATATTGTGATGATTTTTGCCATACATCAGGAGGAATCGGCCACAGGTATACATATGTCCCCTCCCTCTTGAACCCCCCTCCCACCCACTGGGTAAGTTTAAGGCATGTAGCATGTGGGTCTGATGTACATGTATCGTGAAATGACTATCATAAGAGGTTCAGCTGACATTCATCATCTCATATAGATACAATAAGAAGAAAACAATTTCTCCGTGTAATGAGAACGCTTAGTACCTACCCTTTTGACAACTTTCCTATGTATCAGACAGCAGGAGTGGGTATAGTCATCCAATTGTTAGTTGTATTCCTAGTATTACTTACCTTACGGCTGAGGTTTGTGACTTTTGATCACTGTCTTCCAATTCTCTCCCCACCTCCTGTCTCTGGTAACCACAAATCTGATCTCTTTTTCTATGACACTGGTGTTTGTGTTCTGCATATGAAATGGGATCATAGGGTTTTTTTCCCTCTCCCTGACTTACTTCACTTAGCGTAGCATCCTCAACGTCCATCCATGTTGTCACAAGTGGTAGGATTTCCTTGTTTCTACGGCTAAATAATCTCCCACTGAGCACATAATCACACCTTCTCGGTCCTTTCATCCACCAAGGAGCACGCAGGTGGTTTCCAAGCCTTGGCTGTTGCCAACACTGGGCAGACAAACCCTGACGTCCTCACGGGATTGTTCAAATGTGTTCAGACAGGAAGCCGGGCCAGGAGGTTGCATCTGATCAGACTTGCGGTGGAGCTGATTCAGTCTCAGATCTCGTGGTTTCTGAGCCGGTGCCCTGGCAGCTGGAGGGGAGTGTGGAGTGTGAACATCCCCCTCCACTGTACGGTGGGGAGACGGGGGCCCTGACCCCTCTCTTTGGCCCCCACAGCACAGGGCTGCACAGATCTGAATCCCTGCTCTGCCACGTGCAAGCTGTGTGACTTAGAGTAAGTTCCTGTACCTCTCTGGTCCCCCAGGTCCTCGTCTGTAGACCAGAAATGAGATGATCGGAGTAGACACGTAGGCCCACCTGCCCCAGATTGGGGAGGGACTTCGCCAGGGAGGACTAATCCTCCCGGCCTCTCTCCCTGCCCCCTCGCCCCTCCCGTGGGAAGAGGAGGGAATATTATGACAGTGGAACTCGGAGGTCTGGAGCCAACTGCCTGCAGAACACATGGCCTCTGGCCTGCATCTTCCCCGGGCTCAGCGATCAGGCAGTGTTTGTCAAAATTAGGGTGACTAGTTAGCGAGCATCCTTGGCCACAGACAGAGCGCAGGCAGGCAGGGCCCTGGCCAGCTCGAAGCAGACACTTTGACCCCCAGAGGGGCTCCTGAGTCTGCCTCTTCCTCAGTGTTCTCAGTCTGGGCAGGGAGAGGGCTGTTACTTAGAGCCACTCAAGCCCCAACCCTGAACGCCCATCTGGCTGGGCTCCACCAGGAGGCAGAGGCAGGTGGGAGGTGTTTCTGCAGCAGCCCCCACACCGCAGGGACCAGTGAGGATGGCAAAGTCTCCCCCCGGCGTGCGGCCCGCGTGGCCGTGTGTCATCCTCAGACCCTCACGGGAGGGACCCGTCCCAGCACAGGTCGGAAAAGAACTTCCAGACACAGAGCATTGCAGAAGGGAGTGAGTTCATTAAGAACAAAGAGCAGAGACAATGTGGGCACTGGGAGCACAGCAGGCCAAGCTCTTGACCCATCAGGCAGAGCTGACGGGATGCTGTCGGAATAGCGGGCCGGCTCCAGGGACAGCCAAAGTTTTCATGAGTTATTGTTCAGTCACTAAGTCGTGTCTGACTCTGTGATCCATGGACTGCATCACGCCAGGCTTCCCTGTTCTTCACTATCTGGCTGAGTTTGATCAAACTCATGTCCATTGAATTGGTGATGCTACTCAACCATCTCATCTTCTGTCGTCCCCTTCTCCTCCTGCCCTCAATCTTTCCCAGCATCAGGGTCTTTTCCAATGAGTTGGATCCTTGCATCAGGTGGCCAAAGTGTTGGAGTTTCAGCTTCAGCATCAGTCCTTCCAATGAATATTCAGGACTGATTTCCTTTAGGATGGACTGGTTGGATCTCCTTGCAGTCCAAGGGACTTTCAAGAGTCTTCTCCGACACCACAGTTCAAAAGCATCAATTCTTCAGTGCTCAACTCTCTTTTCCAACTCTCACATCCATACATGACTACTGGAAAAACAATAGTTCTGACTAGACGGACCTTTGTCGGCAAAGTGATGTCGCTGCTTTTTAATACACTGTCTAGGTTTGTCGCAGCTTTTGTGGGTTAGTAGCCAATTTTTATAGCCTCAAGACAAAGAACATTCCTGCTAGAAGGGTACTATTAGGTGATTGGTTAGGGGCTATAGGGTGAGCAGAGGGTGGGCATTTTTGCTAACTTGGGGTCAGGAAACTGGCTGGTGATGATCAGGGGGGCTTTTGGCAGCAGTTACAAGGGGGCTCAGTCAGTTCTAGAGGTGACCTTGGTTCTGGGCTCTGTGTCTGTGGCCTTGGTGCAAGGCCTTGCACCTGTGACCTTGGACTGGGACTCCACAGCCCACGCTGCTGGAGCTGGGCCTGCCTCTCCCCAGGAGGACGTGCTGTGTCAGTGGGAGGGTCTCCTCCCCAGCACCTGCCACCAGCCCCCACCTCCTCTGCCCCAGAAGCCACAGGGAGGACCAATGTCCTTACCACCTGAATGGTCGGGACTTGGGGATGCTGTGCTCTGGCCTGGACACGACACGGAACCCGCATCAGAGAAACAAGAGGATGCTCCCCTGCTCTCAGTCTGCTGGGTCCTTGAAACGAGGTGTCACCCACTCACTGCTGGGCACTGGGAGATGGCTCAGTGGGCACATGTCCCCTCCCTTACAGAGACGAGGACAGGCAGGCAGACGACCACAGCCACAGGTGGGAGTGGAGTGAATGTGGAGGTGAGAAGAGGCAGGAGGTGAGCACGGCGCCCATACTCTCCATTCAGGAAGTAGCTCCAGGTGTCCATGGGATTCTCCAGGCAAGAATACTGGGATGTGTTTCCACTCCCTTCTCCAGGGGATCTTCCCAACCCAGGGATCGAATGCAGATCTCCTGTTTTGTAGGCAGATTCTTTACTGTCTGAGCCATCAAGGAAGCCCTCCTTACAGAGTTCAGTTCAGTTCAGTTGCTCAGTCATGTCCGACTCTTTGCGACCTCATGAATCGCAGCACGGCAGGCCTCCCTGTCCATCACCAACTCCCAGAGTTCACTCAGACTCACGTCCATCGAGTCAGTGATGCCATCCAGCCATCTCATCCTCTGTCGTCCCCTTCTCCTCCTGCCCCCAATCCCTCCCAGCATCAGAGTCTTTTCCAATGAGTCAACTCTTCGCATGAGGTGGCCAAAGTATTGGAGTTTCAGCTTTAGCATCATTCCTTCCAAAGAACATCCAGGGCTGATCTCCTTCAGAATGGACTGATTGGATCTCCTTGCAGTCCAAAGAACTCTCAAGAGTCTTCTCCAACACCACAGTTCAAAAGCATCAATTCTTCGGCACTCAGGCTTCTTCACAGTCCAACTCTCACATCCATACATGACCACAGGAAAAACCATAGGCTTGACTAGACGGACCTTTGTTGGAAAAGTAACGTCTCTGCTTAAAGTTAAATGAGGTCATGAGTGTGGGGCCCAGGCCCAACAGGTCGTGTGTCCTCATGAGAAGGGACACCAGAGAGCTGGCCCTTCTGTCTCCTGAGGACAGAGAGGAGGTTGCCGTCTGCACGTCAGGGGGAGCGCCCTCGCCAGAAGTAAAGCCTGCTGGCACGCTGACCCTGGGCTTCCAGCCTCCACAACAGCTAGAAAACAAGGGCCTGTTGTTGAAACCCTGGCCTGCGGTGTATGTTGTGGGGGCCTGCCCACACTGACCCATCGGGCTCCAGCTCTCCTTTGTTGGGGGTCTGTATGGGGCACCTGAGCCAGGCCAGCCCACCGGTGCCTGCCCCGGACACAGCACCTGTCCAGGGTGAGACCTCGGCTCGGCCAATCAGGGACATTGGGGGCTCTTTGCTGGCAATATGGAGCCGTGACTTTTCAGGGTTCCTCACTGAATGGGGAGCTGGGAACACAGGACTATCTCTCAACTCCAAGGGGCTGGCCTGCCTGAGACCACAGGGCTAGGACACGCCCTGCAGCCCTCGGGCAGCCGATGGCCCCATTTCTCCCCCTCCTCTTATCCACACCCTTTGCCCTTCGCGCTGTGACCCTGGCCTTGGCCCTGAGGCCAGCTCTGGCCGACAGGGTGTGAGCGTTAGTGACGCCACCCAAGCTCATAAGCCACTGTGCCAGTGCTCTTGCTTGGACTTGGCTCATGTCCAGGGAATGCGTGCGCGTTCATCAAACGGAAATGCAATGCCTGCGGGAGGGTGGAGTCTCCCCAGCCACCCTGGTGCCTGATACCTGCCAAGCAAGTCCTGAAGAGACCAGAACTGCCCGCTGACCCACCGACTCGCAGGCAGTGACCAGCGGCAGCTGCTCTAAGTCACTGGGTCTGCATGGTTTGTTATGCGACATCGCGGCAGCAGGAGATGCCTGGTACCAGGCCCAGCCAGTACATTCCCATCTTCAGGGAGGCCGGGCGAGTCCCAATCCTAACGGATCCATCATCTTGTCTCAGCCTGCCATTACCGAACAAGAGGGGCTGACGAATCAGAACCACGGAATTTTCACCGGAGCGTTGGTTCCCTAGATCGTTTAATGGCAAGTTTACAAAACACAGATGCAGAGACCACCACTGACGTTTCCTAGAGCAGTCTCCAGGCCGTGGTCAGGGGACGCGGAGGGAGCGGGGGCCTGGCGAGGCCGGAGGCGGGTCTGTCTCCTGCGGCGGCGCCTTCGTTGGGGACGGAGCCTCTGGCACCAGGAGCGCCCTGCTCACTGGCCTCTGCCCCGCGCTCCCCGCGGCCGCTGAAGACCTTCTCGTAGTACTCAATCAGCAGCTCGGTGAACAGGTTCAGGGGCACGAGGGCACTCAGGGAGGAGGCCCCCTGGGACGGCCAGATCAGATTCAGCCCGAAGACGCAGGCCAGGTTGGAGCTGTTCATCTTGTTCGAGATGCTCTCCTGGGACACCTGGGGTGAGAACAAGGCGGAGATGAGAGGAGGTGTGACCGGTGTTCCCTACACCTGGAGGAGGGCTGGAGCTGCCCGCCCTCGATGTGACCTGGGCCGCCGGCCCTGTAAAACGGAAGGGATGGGCACTGACGCCTGGGCGGGGGGCCTCTGGCTCTGATCTCTTGATCTCCTTCCGGAATGTCCGCAACATCCTCCCCACCCCATCCCAGCCTCCTCCTCCACTCCCAGGATTCAGGGGGTGGGGCCCTGGCATGCAGGTGCTCTTGGAGGGTTAAGGAGAGCACGTAGGGAACTTACCTCCCCAAAGGGGCTGCACCCTCATCTTGGCCAACACTTAGAGCAACCCGGGAGAGGAGACATTTCTACTGTCTTAGGGCCCCCGGTGTGTGGCTCATGGTGCTGCAGACCCAGGACACGCATGACACTTCCTGCTTAGGCCCCACGCCGGCGGCAGACTCTGAGCATCCTTGGTCTGGGCACACAGCCCCTGTTCACACCCCACCCCCGCCCCTGACCTGCCCCATGACCTGCCGGGCAGAGGTGTGGCCCAGCCAGGCCTTGTAGGAGGCCCTTCAGGCCCAGAGTGGGCTCCAGGGTCAAGGGAGGTGGGAACCCAGGCCTGGTCTGCCTGGGCACTGGCTCGGCCCCCTCACCTCGTGCAGGAAGCCCATGAGGTAGCTGAGGACGGCGTAGTTGTGTTCCGGAAGGTTCTGCAGGATCTGGCGGCAGCAGGTCACCCGCAGGCTGCTCTCCACACCTGCCATGGCCCAAGGGTCCTTCCTGAGCGTCCCCTTCCTGCATCCCTCCGAGGACGGGCAGGGGTGCGGGGAGGGAGGACAGACTGCCCCCCGCCTGGGCCTTGGGTCCCACTTCCCAAGGAAGCTCTGCTCCGAGCTCTGCCCACTTCTTCACCTTGGGCACCGTGACTGCTCCCCAGCATGACCCCCGGGAGCCAGATCAGCTTATGGATGGGACGGTCGATACAAACGACAGGCCGAGGGCCAGTGGCCTACTTCTGTCAGTAAAGCTTTATTGGCACAGACCCACATCCATTCATTTGTCCATGGCTGCTTTTGCATAATGGCTGAGTCTGGTGCACACAGCCTAAAACATTTACTATCTGACTCTACAGAAAAAGCACGTGGACCCTGCTCTGGACGAACTCAACCTGTTTACAATCCACAGCTCAGGGCCCCACACCCAGAGGGGTCTGGAAGCAGCCAAGCAGACCGAGCGCCTCCAGTGTCTCCGCCCACCACACACCCCACTGAGCTCCATAAACTGTGAGTGCAGACGTGCTACTCAACATGCATTCACCAAGCTCCTGCTGCTGACACACGTGCACACACGGACACACCTCGAGCTCCATAAACTGTGAGTGCAGACGTGCTACTCAGCATGCATCCGCCAAGCTCCTGCTGCTGACACACACGTGCACACACGGACACACCTCAAGCTTCCAGCCCCAGACCTCCTCCCACTAAGCCTTGGGTACAGTGACTGTGAACTAACACAGCCTCTGCCGAAAGGCGCAGAGCTCCCTGCTGTGAACACTCTGGTTGGTTTTTCAACAAAAGTCATTCTTCCCTGAACTCAAGTGCTTGCCGGGTAATTTGAGCAGACGAGGAATTCCCTTGGAGTTAATATTTCTGAGGAACCAACAAGTCTTGTTGCCCCGGATCTCTGCTTTCCAGCCTCGATATCTTTCTTTCTAAGCGTTGCAGTCCCAGAACAGATATGGTACATCGTCCACCCCTGGTTTTTACTATGGTTCCTTCAAGAAAGAAGGAAGTGAGCAGGAAGGAGCAGCTTGCTGTGACGAAGCCACCACGAACCAAGCACTTACTGTGTGCCAGGAATCATGCTAAGCAGTGTATGAACTTTCATTCTCAAAGCAACCCCGATCTTATACAGATGAGGAAAGTGAGCTCAGAGAGGTTAAGTGACCTGTCCAAGGTCACACAGCTGATGTGTGCTGAAGCCCAGACCTGAGTCCCATTCCGTTTAGCTATGAGTTGGTTGGTGCTCTAAACCTTGCTATACCTTGGGAATATCCCTACGGCAGTTTCCTTTTTTTTCCGGACACCACAGGCCACCTGGGAAGCCCGTTTCCTCCAGAGCGTTCTCTGCAAGGATTTCTTGCATCACTCCAAGGAGACATGTACCCGCCCTGGGCAGGGTTGCCAGACACAATAGAGGATATCCAGTTAAATGTGAATTGCAGATAAACAGCAAATCCTTTTTTAGTGCAGGTATATCCTGTTCAATATTTGGAACATACTTATACTAACAGTTTAGCATACTTACTCACACATAGATACATACTTATACTAAGAGTTCATAATTTACCTGAAATTCATATTTGACTGGACGTCCTGTTTTTTAAAAGCTGAATCTGGCCACCCTATGCCTGAATTACGATTCAATCAAGCTGAGTTGTTGAATGACAGCCGACAGGGTCCACAGCCTTCAGAATAACTACACTGATAGAATGATAGGCAGCTCTTAAAAAGAATGAGTAGAGATGCAAATGAAGAGGAAAGAAGTAGCTCATAATTGCAAGCTTTCTACAGGAACTGCTCTAAGGTGGGGTCAGGCAACTGTCTACCACCGGTTTTGGCTGGAACGAAAAGTACTTTCTCGGGCGGGAATTTATGTGCGTTGGAGTCACCATCCTAGGGGTATAGCCTCGAGCCTTCTAACTCTCATTGTTAGAAACAATCAGAGTGCCTGCTCAAATCTCTCCGTGTGTGTATGGGGCGGGGGCAGGGAGGAAGTGGGGGCTCGGTTGTGTCTATGGCTTGACACCCACCAGGAGTCGAATCCAGTTTTGGGGGAACGCTGGGGGCAGAGGTCATCCCATTTGAAAGCAACAGTGTGTGATTGCACTGCTTTCCCAGCATCCTCCAGCTTCTCCGACATGCCTTGTTGTTGTTGTTTAGTTGCTAAGTTGTGTCCGACTCTTTTCGACCCCACGGACTGTAGCCCGCCGGGCTCCTCTGTCCATGAGATTCTCCAGGCAAGAATACTGGAGTGGGTTGCCATTGCCTTCTCCAGGGGGAAGATCCTCCTAGACTAGGGAAAGAACCACGTCTCCCGCATTTGCAGGTGGATTCTTTACCACTGAGCCGCCTAGGAAGCGCTGACGTGCCCTCACTGGCTGTTAGGAGTGATCAGCGCCACGGTGCACCTGTCCATTCCTGGGCATCACCACGCCCGAGAGCTGCAGCTCGCATCACGTCTCCCCGGCATTCACCGATCTGGGGAGACTCTCTCCTCAAACTCTAGTCAGGCTTCGTAGAGTTCTTTTATTAACAAAGCCTCTGGTTTCAGGCTTCTTTATGTCTCTGCACTGTCCACCTTTATGAAGAGCTGTGAGTTAGTGTAACGGGAGCCCTGATCACCCTTGCCATCTGATGGGTCCTCATCCCCCTGTCCCCCACCCCCTAGGGGATGTTGGGCCACCTGGTCTGCCGGTAGCAAGAGTCCTGTTGGATCAGTATAGTCAGAATCCGACCCCCGCCTCCCCCAACGCCCATTTCCTCCGAGTATTCTTCCATCCACCGACCACCCGTCCACCAGCTGCTCGGCTGTAAAGCCCCTCCTCCTGCTTGCGGTATTTGGAGTTGAGCCCAGTCTGTCTCCCCGCTACAGTGGTCCCTACACCTCTCACAATGCCCCCCTGCCCCACAATGGGTGCCTCACTGTGCTTTCTCAAGGGCCATGCATAGCTTTTTCTGTAACAGCAGGCGGGGGTGGCTACCCCTGTTTCTAGACGAGGAAGTTGAGGTGCTAGAAGTAGAGATCCTGCGGAACAGTGCAGGGGGGTGCACTCTGACCAGGGCGACGTACCCCAGATCTAGAGATGCCCTCCGAGACCCCGCCTCTGGGCCCAGGGGTATCTGATAACCCCTGACCCCGTGTCCCCTGACCATGGGCAGGTCTGGCCTGGCCGAGGCCGGCGGGGGTCCGGGGGGGACAGCCCCTCTCCTGGCCCGCAGCACCGGAGGGAAACAGCAGGGGGCCGGGCAGCCCGGCCCCAATCCCCCCGGCCTTCGGCCAGCACCCTGGGCACTCCTGGCTGGCACCCCGGCAGGTACGTACTGGTGATCTCGAGGATCTGCTCGTAGGCCTCGAAGGTCAGCAGCGGCTGGGGCAGCTCCCGCAGGAAGGTCTTCAGGATCACGGCTGGAAGGTGGATGTCCCCGTAGTCATCAAAGTTCACGGGCTTCCCTGGACACACAAGGGTGGGTGTCTGAGTTCTGACACTGGGCTGGGGACTCCAGCTGCAGAGCAGGCTCGGACTCAAAATGGCTTGAAACCTCCTGAGGGGAGGAGCCCGATGCCAGGACACGGCACTGTCCCTCCCTGCCAATGGTGTCACCTGCCCTCCCCTGCCTCTCACGGGGCCCGGCGGAGGCTGGGGGACACTGGGCTTTTAATGAATGAATCTGCTGGCACGGGGTCTTCATTGCAGCATGTGGGGTCTTTAATCTTTGTTGTGGCACGTGGGATCTCGCTCCCTGACCAGGGATTGAACCCAGGCCCCCATGTGAGGAGTGCAGAGTCTTCGCCACTCGGCCACCATGGAAATCTCCTGGGGACACTATTGATTCTCTGCCATATGACCCAGTCCTGCCTGGACAAGAGCATCCTGAGGTCAGGCCTGGCTTACACTGTCCCCAGGCTTGAGAGGGGAGGCTTGGGGTCTGGGTACAGACGCACTGGGGCAGCTGTCCCCCAAATCTGGGCTATTCTGGGGTCGGGAGTGGGAGGAGCTCCGCTGGCTCAAGTGTGGGCCCTGGGGCCCCGGAGGCCCCTGTGAGGCTGGCTGGGCAGGAGACTGACAGGAAGGGTCTCGGGGAGCCACTCACCTTGGTTGTAGAGCCGCTGGATCTCGCGGACCGTCTGGACACTGGCTGATCTCCGGAACAGGCCCTCGGTGTGGAGTCCTGTGGGGAGAGTCTCCAGGCATCTCACAGGGCCCAGCATCTGAGGTTTCTAGAACGTTCCATGACTTGCCCTGCCCACGCATCCCCTCACCACGGCTGGCAGGGAACGCTCTCCAGCCTGGCTCATCTTCTCTCCACTAGCCCTACACCCACCTGTGTTTATTCCTCTTAAATCAAACTTTTTCCATATTCCCCAGTCCCACCTGATTCCCCACCTCTGTGGACCCTAGAAAGGGAGAGTGGAAGAGGCTGACGCTTTAGGCAGATAGATGGGGTCTGCCCAACAACGCTGCCTCGGGCCAGCTGTGTGACCTCAGAGAAAGCACTCAGCCTCTGAGCCTCAGCTGCCTCGTCCGCCAAGTAAGCCTGGAGCACCTGCCTCCAAGGGCTGCGGGAAGGATGAACGGGGTAATGCATGGCCCCAGCCCGGCCCCCAGGATGCCCCCGAACATGCTGCTCCCCTTTCTCTGCAGTGACTAGAGCTGATCTGGCCTATATAGCGGCCACTAGCTGCCCATGGTGGTTGACATTTGTGCAATTAAAATTAAATCAAGTTACCCAGGCTCGGCACACGAGCCACACACGCAGTGCTCCGTTGGCCAACGGCCACACACGGCCAGTGGCTACCGTCCTGGACAGTGCAGACAAAGAGCATGTCCATGTTCGGCAGGACAGCACCGGGCCCCAGACCCCCATGCTCGCCGCTCCTCCCTCCCCAGTCTCTCCACGCTGACGCTGGGTGAGCTGTTTGACACCTGCTCCAAACCTCATCGGCTCTGGCACGGAGCTCTCCCTGTCTCCATCAGTCATGGGAGAGCTGCCTGCGAGCCCATACCACAGACCTACGGGCCTGCCTACTGCTGCCCAGTTCTCCTGCCCAGCACCCCCGCCCACCCCTCTAAGCCCTCTGTCCAGCCCCCACCAGCTCCACGCTCCTTGCCACCTTCACCCTCCACACCCGCAGCTCCCCTTGCCTAGGGGCCCCTCTTCTCTTTCTTGCTGAGTGACTATAATGGGCAGAATTCTGACATGGCCCCCAGGCTCCTGGGCCCTGGGGTCCCACGGATTCATTCAAACACTAATCCAGGTGCTGCAGTGAAGGGACTCTGTAGAGGGAATGCAGGTCCAGCGTAGCTGACCTGAAGATACGGAGATTATCCAGGGTGGGTCTGGCCTAATCAGGTGAGCCTCATAAGAGGGACCCAGGTTCCCCCTGGCAACACAGACTCAAAGCATGTGGGGCAAGGATTCGAGGTGTGGGGGTTTCTCCAGGGAGAGGTCACACAGCAAAGAAAGCAGGCTGCCTCTAGGAACAGAAAGAGACCCCTGGCTGACAGCCAGCAAAGACGCAGGCAACTTGGAACTACAACCGCAAGAACTGAACTTGACTGACGCAGTGGATGAGCGTGGAAGTGGAGTCTTGCCTGGAGCCTCCAGCAAAGAGCACAGCCTGGCCAGCACCTTGAGTTGAGCCCAGTGAGACCCTGAGCAGAAAACCCAACCCCCGAGGCCAGACTTCTGACCTCAGACATTATAATAAATTTATGCTGTTTGAGCTCCTAAGTTTGTGGCTATTTGTTACACAGCCGCCCGTGTGTCAGAGCGCAGGTTCCCCTGACCTCTATGACCGGCTCATCCCTGTTGTGTCAGTCTGTAGCTGTCATAGCTACGGCCCCTGAAAGGGACACAGGCTGTGTATTGCAGTCACCATGACAACCCTAGAGCCTAGACCAGGGCCAAATGCAGCCGAGTGTCCAATGAACACACGTTTAATCCACATATCCTTCAACAAACATAGAGTGAATTCCTACTGTGGGCTGTTTGTTTTGTTAAATTTTTTATAAAATAAGGGAATTAATATATTTTTTAAAAAAGGAAAACTCCCTTCCACAGTTTCTATGAAATTTTTTTATCCACAAGTTTTTTTGTCCGTTCCTGAAATACATAATGGAAAGGGCAGTACTCTAACGACAGAGTAGAAAGAAACGTCGAAGGAGTCAGAGCTCCAAGCGGCCAACCGTAGACCCTCCAGCCTGGGCGCTGTGGTCTCAGAGAACTTTTTATGCCTTGAGCAGGCAGTTCCTGGGACATGCTGGGAACCACACCCAGGGACCCCACTCCCCCTCTGATGCACTGACCCCCACAGCTCGTGCATCTGAATCTGCAGGGGACCACCCCTCGCTGGCAGCCCTTTCTCTCGAGAATGGTCTTCCTCCCGTTAGGGTAAAAGACACCTCCATGCACCTTTCCTGTGGATCTGAGCTCTGGCTTCAGGGGTCTAGGAGGAGCCAAAAGACTCACCCCCAAGTCACTGAGCACACACACCCCCCCCCGCCACTGGCAATGGTGTCTAAAAACCAAGCGTATCTCTCGTGATAGAGGACCGGAGGCGTGTGAAGCACCGCACACATCCCTCACTTGGGCTCCACAGCAACCCCGTGCACCAGGCGCTGCTATCAACCCCAATGGACAGATGAGGAAACAGGCCCAGAGAGGGTGAGCAACTCGCCTGAGGCCACACAGCTAGTACACAGCGGAGCCAGCATTCAAACCCAGAGAGCCCAGGTGGCTGGAGCCACTGTGCCTGAGCCCTGCCCATCCTGGTCATCCCCCCGTGCCCAGGTTCCAGCTCCTCCCATCCTCTGGCCTGTGGGGCGCTCAGGATCCCAGAGAGGCCTCCAGGAGAGGTGTCCCTGGCACCCTCACCTCCTTGTCTGGAGCCAGCTCTTACTCACCTTTCTCTCTCAGGTATGTCACTGTGTATCTCAGCACGGGGGGGATGAGTTCGCCTTGATTTTTGTCTTTTAGGCTGAGGGGAGAGAAAAGGCAACAGTTTTCACCTGGGTGTGACAGGTGACCATGACAAGCACAGGGTCCTCACCACACCTGTGAGAAAACGTGGGCCCGAGGTGCCATACAGGGAGAGGAAGAGGCAGCCTGGGCCCCAAGGAGGCAAGTGGTCTGGTGGCCAAGAGAGGCAGAAATCATAAAAATGACTGTGCATTATCTGAGCGCTCCCCCAGAAGGGCGCACATGTTACGGGGGAGATCTGCGCTTGGCGAGGGCTCCACGTGGGGCAACTTCTGTGCTGGGTTTTGAGGGATGAGTAGGAGCTTGCAGAGGACAAAAGAGGAAAGGGCATATCAGGCAGAAGGAAACACACAGAAGAAGGCTCAGAGGTGTGAGAAGATCTGGCCCTGAAAGCAGAACCAGGAGACCGAATCAATCGAAAGAGATGCTTTGTGAAAATCAAGTATGTTGCCTCAGACAGGCTGTTAACAGTCTCTTAAGTAGTAATTTGATACAGAGATTCAGGAAACTTTAAACGCTTTAAAGACAGGGAAGCTTTAAAACACAGGTACAGTGATACAAATGGCGCTTCCAGCCCCGCCTCCCCACACCCCAGCTCAAGTGGCAGTCAGAAATCTGAAGCCAGAGCCGCCCACTCCGACCCATTCTACAGACCCCTGGGCTCCCTCTAAACATGTTTGTTTCTCTCTTTCCTCATCTGCTGGATTTTCTTGCCCAAAAGGCAGCATATTTGAGAGACTGAGCTACATTGGGCCAGGCTCCCCTGTCCATGGGGTTCTCCAGGCAAGAATACTGCAGTGGGCTGCCATTTCCTCCTCCAGGGGATCTTCCCGACCCAGGGATCAAACCCAGTCTCCTGCATTGCAAGTGGTTTCTTTACCGTCTGAGCCACCAGGGAAGCCCCCGGCTAGATTGAGGGGCCAGGGCTCTGAAGCCGGACATTCCTGGCTGGGATCCTGCCCTGACACTGTTTAACTGCGCAGAACATGTTTTGCTGTTCCTAGGATGCCTGTTCTTCAAACATCAGTTGGGTTAGTTTGACTGATGTTGCTGTGTGCTTGTTCCACCAACTATACGGAGCAGCGTACTGGGGTCTCCTACCAGCATTGTGTATCTGCTTATTTGGTTCCCCCAGATTTTGTTGCATGTATTTTAAAGCTGTAACTAGTGAGTAAACTCTTAAGAGTAACTTCTTTATTATTAGAAAATGTTCCTTGTTACCCCACAGAAAGCTGGGGGAACTTATGATGCAGCCACAGATTAGGGGAAAACATGGTCACAAGCGGACAGAGCCAGGACTCAGACCCACGAGTCTGAGCCTAGAACCCTCGCTCTTAAATATTATCTCCTTAATTTCCATTGTACTTTTGTTAGCCCCAATCAGAGATGGGAGATGGACACTGGGAAAGTCCAGGTGACCAGCTTGAGGTCCCAAAGCCAAGAGATGGCAGAGCTGGAGGCAAGGCGGCCACAACCCAGATCCATGCTCCTTCAGTAGCAATTCATTGGGCAGATACGATGTCCGTCCTGCTTCCATTTCACTCTGAGATTTACAGAGGACCCAAACAGGAACACACGGGCTTCCCAGGTGGGTGGTAAAGAATCCACCTGCCAATGCAGGAGACACAACAGACGTGGGTTCAATCCCGGGTCAGGAAGGTCCCCTGGAGGAGGAAATGGCGCCCCACTCCAGTATTCTTGCCTGGAAAATTCCACGGGCAGAGGAGCCTAGTGGACTACAGTCCATGTGGTCACAAAGAGTTGGACACGACTGAGTGACTGAGCACAAATGCGGGCACAAGGAGAACCACATCACCAGTGGCGACAGGCCTTTGCAGGCCCTGATTGCTACGGAAAGCTGGGTTTCCTGTCGATTGCAGTAAACTGAAGCTTGTCCCACCAGGACTCCAAACAATAGTCCAGTTGGCAAACGGGCCCGGGGGATGGTCTCTGCTTTCATGAGGTCATGCTACCGTAGGAATGCAGGCTGGACACTCCCCACTCCTTCCCTAACTTGATTCCCTGCGTGTCCCCTCTGAGTGGGAGGATGCGGCTTGGGGCCCCAGTAGCGTCCAGGGGGTGTCCCCACTGCACCCCGGGGAGGAGCGTGGTGGATGGGTCCTTTTCTCCCAGGACACTCCAAAGCTGCAGGGGCTCTTCCTCCTCCATTTACTTTGGGAACCACACAGATCTACACAAGTCCTAGGAACTGGGTGACCGCAGCCTGTCTCTGAGCCTCCCCAGCCTCCCCACATGAGAAAGAGAGATGCTGGCAACCTCCCTCCAGGGAGGCCTGCAAGCCATAAACAGTGAACGACGGGAAAAGCTTTAAGCTGTAAGTCAAAGACATTGATAATTAAAACCACTGCAATGCCGAGGGCTGGGTGACGTCCCAGGCCAGACGCAGAGGGCCCATTTCACGGATGGAGAACTGGACCCAGTGTGCTTATGAATAGACACAGAATCCTCAACAAAATATCAGCCATGCAAATTCAGCAACATATGAAGAGATTATACACCATGAACACATGTGATCTATCCCCAGAACACAAGGTTTGCTCAACACGTGCAAATCAATCAGTGTAACATCACGTTAATGGAACAGAGGGCAGAAGTCATACGATCCTCTCAACAGAGCAAAAAACACATCTGACAAAATCTAACACCCTTTCATGAAACAAAAAAAACCCCAACACTCAACAGAGTGGCCACAGAAGGGATTTTCCTCAACTTGATCGAGGGAATCTATGAAAAACTAGCATCATACCTAATGGTAAAGAGACTGAAAGCTCCCCCCTAAGATCAGAACGAAACAAGAGTGACCATGCTCATCACTTCTATTCAGCATTGTACTGGAGGGCACAGCCAGTGCGATCAGGCAAGACAAGGAAATAAAAGGCATCCAAGTTGGAAAAGAATAAGTATAACTATCTCTATTTGCAAATGGCATGATCTTAGACGTGGAAAATACTAAAAAATATTCACAAAAAAATCTATTAGAATAAATGAGTTCAACTAGATTGCAGGATATAGAATCAGCATACAAAAATCAGTTGTATTTCTATACACTAGCAATGAACAATTAAAAATGAAATTAAGAAAGCAATTTGATTTGCAATAGCATCACAAAGAACAAAAACTAAATAAATTTAATAAAAAAGTACAGAACGGCTACACTGAACACTATAAAACATTTTTGAAAGAAATTTAAAGATTCAAATAAATGGTAAGACATCCTTGCTTTTGAATTGGAAAGAACCTGCCTGTCAATGCAGGAGACATAAGAGACTCAGGTTTGATCCTTGGGTTGGGAAGATCCCCTGAAGGAGGGCATGGCAACTCGCTCCAGTATTCTTACCTGGAGAATCCCATGGACAGAGGAGCCTGGTGGGCTACAGTCCACGCGGTCACATAGAGCTGGACACGACTGAAGCAACCTAGCGTAGCACATTATTGAAATGGCAATAGCCCCCAACTGGCCTACTGACACAGCACAGTCCTTATTGAAGTTCCAATTGCTTTTTTATTTTTGCAGAAATTGACAAGCCGATTCTAAAATTAATAAAGAAATTCAAGGGACTCAGAAGAGCTGAAATAATCTTGAAAAATAAAAACAAAACTGGAAGAATCACACTTCCCAATTGCAAAACTTACTATAAATCTACAATAAAGATCATGTAACACCAGCTTACAAATCAATGGAATAGAATCAAGAGTCCAGAAATATACCCTCATCAGTTCAGTTCAGTCGCTCAGTTGTGTCTGACTCTTTGCGACCCCATGAATTACAGCATGCCAGGCCTCCCTGTCCATCACCAACTCCTGGAGTTCACTCAAACTCACGTCCATCGAGTCAGTGATGCCATCCAGCCATCTCATCCTCTGTCGTCCCCTTTTCCTCCTGCCCCTAATCCCTCCCAGCATCAGAGTCTTTTCCAATGAGTCAATTCTTCGCATGAGGTGGCCAAAGTACTGGAGTTTCAGCTTTAGCATCAGTCCTTCCAAAGAACACCCAGGGCTGATCTCCTTTAGGATGGACTGGTTGGATCTCCTTGCACTCCAAGAGACTCTCAAGAGTCTTCTCCAACACCACAGTTCAAAAGCATCAATTCTTCGGCACTCAGCTTTCTTCACAGTCCAACTCTCACATCCATACATGACCACTGGAAAAACCATAGCCTTGACTAGACGGACCTTTGTTGGCAAAGTAATGTCTCTGCTTTTGAATATGCTGTCTAGGTTGGTCATAACTTTCATGGTCAATTAGTTCCTTACAAGGGTGTCAAGGCAATTCCATGGGGGCAAGAATAGTCTTCTCAACAAATGCTTCTTGCCTGTGTGGAGCGTCAGGGAAGGCTTTCTGGAGGAGGGGATCAGAAGAGGGAATAAGAGTAGGTGATGAACTGAGCAGCAGGAACTGCTCACATTGCCTGCACCCTGTTAAGGCCCCATGGCCCCGGAGGGTACAGAGAGCAGGGTTTCACCTATGGTTAGAGGGGAAGAGGCGAGGGTGAGAAGTTACATCACAAGGTTGCCTCCCAAAGCTGGAAAAGGCTAGAGCTGGGATGTGACCTCCTCCCTCCCCTACTGCCCCAGAGGCTCCTCCCCTTTTCCATCTCTTCGCAACTGCCCAGTTCAGGGATGTTTCCATTGTCCCTCTTCAGGCATGGCAGGCGGGCAAAGACTTCTTGAATCTCTGGCTTCCCCTTAATATATTAACTTAATTAGCTCGCGCTAAGGTGATAACGCTCTGTTGTGTGTTTTTGAACTTAACTCAGCGAATTAACACTTGTGAATAGGATCTGCTTATGAATTTTAATGACTTTCATTCATTCGCAGTCCAAACAAATTACATATTTGGTGCTTTATTTAATATGTTTATTGCCATTTTATTACAGTCATTCGCAATGAAACAGCATAAAATATTAATTTAAAGAGGCAATCGCATGGATTAGCTCTCAAAGTGGCACGTGCAGAATGGTTTTCAGAGGTTGCCAATGATAGTCACCATTCCCTAAAGACGTACGAACTGACACGAACAGCAACAACTGGTTCTGGAGCGGGGCTGGACCACACCTTTATACCAGATATCCCCCGCAGCTGCTGGCAGCTCTGGGCTGAAACGCTGCATCGGCACCTTCCAGAAGGCACCTGGTCGAAACGCAAGGCCAAGGTGGCCTGGCGAACTTCATAGGCTGAGCGGTACCCAAATCACAAACACCACACCCACACACACACACATTGTACTCAAGCAGATGGCTTCAGAAGTCCATGAGCTGGGTGAGTTTTGCTTTTTGTTTTTCATTTTTAAAGCTTTGTTAGATGATAAGGAGACTTCCCTGGTAGCTCCAACGGTATAAAGAATCCACCTGCAATGCAGGAGACCTGGGTTCAACCCCTGGGTCGGGAAGATCCCCCGAAGGAGGGCATGTACGACTCAGTTGTGTGTGACTCTTTATGATCCGATGGACTGTAGCCTGCCAGGCTCCTCCATCCATGGAATTTTCCAGGCAAGAATACTGGAGTGGGTTGCCATTTCCATCTCCAGGGATCTTCCCAGCCCAAGGATTGAACCCCGGTCTCCTGCATTGCAGGCAGACACTTTATCCTCTGAGCCACAAGGGAAGCCCAGATGATAAGGAGACTTCCCTGGTAGCTCAGATGTTATAAAGAATCCACCTGCAATGCAGGAGATCTGGGTTCAATCCTGGGGTCAGGAAGATGCCCTGGTGAAGAAAATGGCAACCCACTCCAGTATTCTTGCCTGGAGAATCCCATGGACAGAGGAGCCTGGCGGGCTATAGTCCGTAGGGTTGCAAAGAGTCGGACACGACTGAGCGATTGAGACTTTGACACTTGCAGTTTTCAACGAGTGATTCTGAACAACCCAGAAGGTGCTCTTGCTCCTCAGGCCAAAGAGCTGATGATGCCAAAGCCGGTGGCCTCGCACGCCCACCCTGGACCCCGGATATCAGCTCACACCCAGCCAGGACTGGGCTGAAAGCACAGAGCCCACGGCAGACGCCTCGGTAAAGCAGTCACTAGGCCCTCCTCTGAGAGTCAAGTTCCAACCAGTGCTCCCCCAGAGCGGCCGGAGTCACAGCAGGCATGTTCCAGGTTTTGCCTTCCTGGGGGCAGTTAGGGGGGTGGTGGGGGCCACACCAGCACATCTTTACAATGTTTAAAAGCGGAAAAGGAAGCGCTGTTCGCTGAACTTGGCTCCAGGTGTATTTATGGAGATGATATATGAACATACGGTATATTCACTCTTGTTCTTCAGTCTCTGAGTCGCGTCCAACACTTTGCAACCCCATGGACTGAGGCACACCAGGCTTCCCTGTGCTTCACAATTTCCCAAATTTGCTCAAACTCACGTGCATTGAGTCGGTGACGCCATCTGACCATCTCCTTCTCTGCCGCCCTCTTCTCCTTTTGCCTTCGACCTTCCTCAGTCACTAACTGCTCACAAAATACCGAGTTGAGGGGACGCTGCTGTGTGCGCTTGTCTGACTGTGGGGGCGCTGACACCCCGCAGTCTGGGGCTACCCTGTCTGCCAGGCAGCGAGCGGCCTCCTAAACTGAAATCAGTTCAAGGCAAATGAAATGATAAATTCGGTGCCTCACCTGCACTGCTCAACCGTCACCTGCTGACAGTACGGACCATGGCCACCACTGTAGAAAGTTCTGGAAAACAACGGTCCCCTTTGGCTGCTGGGACGCACCCAAGGTGCCACTTCCGCCTCCTGACCTGGCCTGGGCACTGCTCAAAGCCTCCTCAGCTCCTGACCTCGCAGTGTCTTAACATCCAGCACGGGTCTTAAAGATCACGGGGTTTTTATATAGAGACAGATCGCACAGCATGTTTCTAACAAGAAACAACTAACAGATGAAGCCGGGCAGACTGCTCCCCGGGATCCACCACCCTCCAGGCCCTGGCTTTCCTACACGTCGTGCAGCTCAGACCCAACTGCCCCTCGGGGCTCGTACAGTTTAAACAACACCTTCATCTTCCGTCATTTCAGCTGCCTCACACCTGGCCGGGTCCCGGAAACAGAGACTAGGAGGAGAGCAAGGAGCTCGCCTGTGAGCAGGGCCAAGAGCCTGAGGGACGCCCCCCTGGCGCCTGCTCAGATCAGGGCTGCAGTGGGGGGAGGCCTTATATGCAGTCTAGAGCATCAGGGAAGGCTTCCTGGAAGAGGTACCACTATGATGAGTCTTAAAAGGGCGACGTTGTCCTGGATGGGAGGCCCAGAATCCTTTCCAAGGAGTAAAGATTAACGCTCACATCACGCAAAGACTCACTGATTTTAGAAATAAGGAAACAAGCTGCGAGGAGGCGTGAGCTCAAGGTTCACGTGGCTAATAAGGGCGAGACGAGGCAGGAAGGGAAGGATACACTGTGGGAACAACAGTTCTTATAGCCGGGCAGCTGAGCCCCACAGGGGTTCACTCCCCACTCCGGCAGCCCCACGCCATGGCTGTCAGTGGGAGGAGCTCTGTGGTCACCCAAGGACGCGGACCAGCCAGACACTGTCTCCACCCTGCCTCCGTCATCACGAGAGACCAGCTACGAACCAGCCCCTAAGGTTCCCTGCAGGACGTGACCTGCCCCGCAGCCGCTCCTGTCTCCTTGGCCAGAGCAAAGCACGCGGCCAAGCCTCATGTGGAAAGTGATGGGAGGCATCTGGGCTGTGGTCTGGGGATACGGAACCAGAACTGCCCACTGAGCAATGATGAGGAAACTGAGGCGAGGACCCCCCAACCCCCACCCTCGGTCCCCCTGCCGCCCACGGCCGGGTGCTCTGCGCACAAGCACACAGACACACACAGTGGCGGGCACTCTGGCCTTGTGACAAGCTCACAGGTCAGTTTCCCCGAAGGCTTAAGCTCGGCTGTGGAGGCTGAGGTCTGGGGAGAAGCCCCCCGCCCCCACTGGCACACGGATGCATCCCAGGAAACAAGGCAGACCCGGTCCCCGCTCACTTACTATTGCAGACTGACACCGAATTGCTGGGTGGGCAGAGGGGGCCGCGGCGGGGGCGTCTTGGTGGGAGGGGGCAGCCTGCCGGCGTGCAGGTTCCGAAGCTCCTCGTCGTATCTGTGGACACAAAAGAAGCTCAGCTGTCAGCCGGCAGGGGTGCAGCCTCGGGCCCCAAGGCGCTGTCGGGTCACACGCCCCACAAGCATCTTCATCCCTTTTAAGACTCATCACAGTGGTGCCTCCTCCAGGAAGCCTTCCCTGATGCTCTAGGGAGCATCTCAGGTCACACGCCCCTCAAGCATCTGCAGGATGGGACCCTGGGCATCCCATCCTTCCAGGCCCATATCTCAGTCTTGCACGTGCTCACACAGACACACGCACCCTCACAAGCCCCGGTAGCCGTGGGCGTTCACACAAAAGCCAGCAAGAGCAATCCACCCTCTGTCAAACAGCCATCCTCTCCTGCCAACCCCTAGCCAACACTCTACCCACGTGTCTGCACGAGAGTTTCCCTCTGCTGGAAAGGGATTCTTCCCTGGGCTCTCGATCTAGCCAACGGTCCATTCCAAACTTACTTCAGGAGTCACCTCCTCCTGGGAGCCTCCCCTGATATTCCCTCCTCACAAGGCCCCTCCCCAGCTGGGTTCAGCACCTTTTTGGGGGCCTCGTGGCCCCATTACCTAAGAGCGTCCTGAGGGCAGACGCACTCTCTCTATGGTGCTCTATGTCCCCAGCGCCTGCCTTAGGACTTGGGGCACAGAGGGAGGGAGCCACCTCCACTCCCCCTGCAGGGCTTCCTCAAAGGAGCCCCCCCAGAGGGCGGGATGCAAAGGCCAGAAGAGCGTGGGGCAGGGCTCAGAGACTGGGCTCCATCTGAGCTGACAGAGGGGCCCGGGGCTGACCACACACCTTCCTGGGCTCCCTCCCGCAACCTGAGCCCCTGTCGGAGGAGGGGACCGCTGCCTAGAAAACAAAGCAGCGGACCCATCAGCTAGGCTTCCACCCAGAAGCACCAGGCCAGAGGTTCTGAGAACACCTGCCCCAGGCCTGGGAGTGTTTCACGCCGTACACGCATCGTCCACACACCCCAAAAGTCCCCTTCATTCTCCGCTCCAAAGCGAAACTGGCCAGCACCACGGCAGCAAACAGCAGTCACCAGTGCGGCTTATTTGTTTAATCAGTTTTGCAGCGGTGGGTGAGAGAAACGTCTCATCCGCGTGTGTGCACAGCCATCCCCGCCTCGCCTCTCTGAGTCAGCAGTCAGCATCTTTTACCACGCATCCTTGTGGAGGCAGTGCATTCAGGAACCGGATCTGGCCGTGCACACGAATGGAAATGGAAATGAAGCTTTCAGCGTGAGGGGAGGCCGGGGCGGGCGGATGTGAGGGCATAGCGGTCTCACTCACCGCAGAACCTCCCGGGGGATGCTCAGCTGATCATATTTGAGGTGTTCACGGAGCTCGCTCAGATAGTTGAAATAGGTGACTTTTTTCCCAAACTTGTGACTAAAAAAGAAAAAAGACAGAAGAAAACTGAAAAAAAAAAAAAAAGATTAGGAGGCAGGAAAGAGGCCGGGTGGGGGTGGGGGGGCCTGCGGGAGCAAGCTGGCGGCAGGAGCCCTGGAGCAAACAGCACTGGCGTTTTTCATATTAAAGAAGCGTAAATGCTGACACCACCTAAATGCAGAGCAGAGCGGAAGCAGCGCACATCTGGCAGATGCTCTGCTTTCATCAGACCTCAGATGCACCCAGCCCGCTGGAGAGCCTCATCGGCAGAAAAATCAGTATCTGCCTCCAGGGTGAGTGGCCGGGAACCTGCGGGCCACACGCAGAGGGGGTCCCGGCGCCGGGCTTCTGGGGTGGGCGGTGGACATCCCACCGGGCTTCTCTCTACCAAGCGGGAGTCACATCCCCGCGACTGTGGGACCAAGCAAGACACCCTCCGATTTCCATTCAGGATGGTCACTCTTGGGGCCCACGATAGCCTGAGCATGATGACGCAGACAAGCCCTGACCGGAGCCACTCGCCTCCCCTCTAAAGCGGGGTTCCCTGATGCAAAGAGTGGGACAGTCTACATGAACCAGCCCACTGTCTGATGCCTGGTGGACGTCGCGGCCTGGGACCATTACTAATAACAAGACTCAGGACTTCCCTGGGCGGTTCAGGGGTTAAGACGTCGAGCTTCCACTTCAGGGGGCCCTGGTTTGATCTCCGGGTCAGGAACTAAGGTCCTGCATGCCTCATGGCTTGCGGGTGGGGGGGGAAGTTTTTAAATTTAAAACTATATATGTTGGACTTCTCTGGTGGTAAAGAATCCACCTGCTAATGCGGGAGACATGGGATCGATCCCTATTTTGGGAGGAACCCACATGCCTCAGATCCACTAGGCGTGGGCTCCACAGCTACTGAGCCTGTGCCCTAAAGCCCAGGAGCTGCACCCACTACCGAAGCCCACGCACCCTAGAGCCTGTGCCACAAGAGGAGCCACAGCAACCAGAAGCCCACACGTCGCAGCAGAGAGCAACTCCCCCGCCACAACTAGAGAACCGGAGCAGCGAGGAGGCCCAGCACAGCCAAAAATAAATAACCGATTAAAAAAAACGAGCCTCAGTTTCCCCAACCGCAAAGTGCGGAGAAGCACAGGAGGCTGGGCTGGGTGAGAAGGTCACTGCTGGCCCCGTGCGACCACCCGCCTGCTCCGCTGCTTACAGCTTCACTGCCGTGTCGCCGACGCCCGCACAGCTGGCCGGATTTCACGGGCACAAGTCAATGAGCTTGGACACGTCGTACATGTGAAACCATTCCACAACCAGCTAACAAGGTGACCATCGCCCCTAGAGGCTTCCGTGTGCCCCTTGGCTGTGTGTATGTGTGCGTGCGCATGTGTGTGCTCGTCCCGAGGTGTGCCCTCTCGAGGACTTCTCCAGTAGACGACACCATGCCAGCCCAGAGTATCACGTCCGATAACCCAAGCAGCTGTCTTATCCCAGACCCACCAAAGCCTGGAGCCCAAGGGAGGCCAAGCCGCGGGCACTGGGTGCCCCCTAGTGGAGGAGGGGGAGGAGGCCGACCAGGTGCCAGGCCCCCAGCCATACCCACGGACAGGGCCTCTCGGGAATGGTCTGCAGGACAGAGGTGTTGGCCTCAGGGCTGCAGAAAGCCCCCCTCGTGCCAACTCCAGCCCACCCAGGAGCCCCCTCGTCTTTCTCCCAGCGTTTCTGCCTGTCCCCCTCCGGCCGCCAGGTACTGGCTGGACACCAGGCTCCACCGACGCAAGAAGGGCTCCTTCCTGCCTCTTATCCCCAGAAAAGGGCTGCTCGGGGGCCCACACAGGGGACTCCAAAGCAGGGGTGCAGTGGAATCGCCAGGGCCGCCTCCAGAGGGTCTGAGTCAGGCAGTGCGTGGGCCCTGGAGAGCCCCTGGGCTTGTCCACTTCGTCCATTGGCAGCTGAGGACTCCAGGGCTCAGATGGTTCCCCAGCCCTGACCCCTGCAGTCCACTCAAGACACCTGCTTATGTCCGTGCGTGAGGCGGGACCGGGGACAGAACCACACAGGCTTGAGCTGGAATCCCAGCCAAGCCCTGACGTGCTGTGTGACCTTAGACAAACTCTCTAACCTCTCTGAGCACCAACCTCTTCCTCTTTGGAATAGAAGAGAGACAGCTGACTTCATACGATTGTTTCGGGGTGCCTGGCATATAAGGCACGTAACATATTACAATTAATTAATCACAAAAGGATAATAAAAAGGTTTTAAACCGCACTAGCAGCTCACAGTGGGTACTGACTCCAGCCAGCAGGCCCTGCGCTAAACACTCACACACATCACGTCAGTGATGGTCACAGGAATAGGATGACTTAGGGGGCGTCGTCAGCCACAAGGGAAACCGGGGCAGGGCGGGGGCATCTACTGCCCAGGGTGACGATGGCCGAGGGCAAGGCCGGGAGGTCTGGCCCGTGCCCACATCACCTAGGCTGCCACGCTGCAGCACAGCAAGAGCAGGTGGGTTTTCCCAAGAACTTTAGAGGCTTCTGGAACCCTTAGAGCTTTTCTAAGGTGAAGGGCAGCACCAGGAAGCGGAACATCTGAGCGGTCTTCTCGGGCAGGAGGGTAACTAGGGCTGGCTTCTTCGCTTCGTTACCTACCGCACCAGTCGGCTGGTCCTGGTTAAACAAAACAGGAAGAAAACCCCACCTGGCCAGAGGGTGCGTGTCTACAGTACAGATAGCCAGCTAGGAAAGCTGGCGGGAAATTTCAGTGAAACAAAAGGAGCTCTCTGGCCACAAAAATTGCTCCCCTTGTTAAATGGGTGCTGCCTTGAGTCTGCTTTTCCAGGAATTGTCCCAAGCAGAGCGGAAGGTCCGAAAATGTGTGACCCTCTCTCAGGGCTTCCCTGGTGGCTCAGACGGTAAAGAATCTGCCTGCAACAGAGGAGGCCCATGTTCGACCCCTGGGTTGGGAAGATCCCCTGGAGAAGGGAATGGCAACCCACTCCAGTATTCTTGCCTAAGAACTCCATGGACACAGGAGCCTGGCAGACTACAGTCCACGGGGGGTGCAAAGAGTTGGACATAACTCAGTGATTAACACTACTCCTCTCCGGGCCAGGCTCTCTGGGGTGAGGTTGGCAGCTAATGGGAAGGAGGGGCTCAGATCCCTGGCAGGGCAGCCCCCAGACCTCAACTGCACCACTCCTAAGAAGCTTCAGTTCCAAAGGAGACCAGACTCAAACCTTCCACAGCTTCTCGATCTGGTCTGAGGGGTGGCGTGGTTTATTACCAGGAAGAGGATCTCAGAGCTCCCCAGAAGCCCCTCGTGGGTGATTCTACACAGCCTGGAAAACACACGCCTGCTCGCCTGGGAGGCCCAGGACTCTGCACGCTGAGGGTGAGGGGTGCACGAGGAGAGGGCTGCACGGGGCTCCTCCCAGAGAGGCTCCCACAACCAGACATGCTGGCAAGTCCTTGTTCAAGTCCCAGAGCTGACCTGGAAAGCGGATGGGGCCTCGCACAGCGACCTGGGGGCACAGAAGGGTTTGTGCACACATGTGAGCACTTGTGCATGTGTGTTCACTTGCCAAACGAGAAGCGAGCGGGCTAGAGGGACCCCGAGAGATGCCACAGTACAAATGCTGTGAGAGCGACTCACCGAGAGGCCAGGTGGCTGCTGTAACAAACAATCACAGAACTAGGTAGGGGCTTAAAACGATATTAGCTTATCCTGCAGGTCTGGCTTCCGAAGTCCAACACAGGTCTCACCTGAGGGTCCCAATCTCCCTCGTCCCACCCGGGGCCCCTTGCATTGGGAGCCCTTCCATCCACCAGGTGTGGGGCTGGAGCTGCTGTATGAAAACCATGTCTAGGGCCCTCCGTCCCATCCACCCCATCCCGTGGCCCTGTACACACAGTGTGTGCTGAGTGCATGCGGTCCACATGGCGGCAAAGCAGAGGGGCCGTGTGGCCCTGGCAGAGCCCCTCCGGCATCGCCAACCCCTGGCCTCTGCTTCCCACCACGGAGGCAGAAACCATCCCGCAGGGAGAGCCTGGATGCGGAGGAGGAGGGCTTAAGTCACTGCTCTTTTGTTGAAGAGTCAGGCCTTTGGCTGGACGTGCCAGGCCAGGAAGGGTTCACCAGGCACGGGCTGCCCAAACCCTCTGGTCCCAAAGAGAGGACGACCCCTGACCGGCTCCTGGAAGGTGACCCCCACGCCCTTGGGGGGTCCCACTGATGACAGCGTCTCTGCACTGGGACCAACGACGTGATTTACGGCGAGGTCTTGCACCACACTGGGTCCGTCTAAGTGGACACCGAGCTCAGGCGAGCTTCTGGGCTGAGTGACACTCATCTTGAGCAGCACGCCAAGGCCAGGGGACCGAGCTGACCTGCGTAAACCCTCCCTGCCCCAAAGAAGGCAGCAGGGAGCTGGGCTCGGGCTGCCAGCACGCCTTGTGCCTTTTCCAGATCCTATCCGCATCCTTCCCCTGTAAAGACTGGAACCATAAGTATGACAGATTTCCCGAGTTCTGGGAGTCCTCGTGGGGAGTCCCTGACCTGAGGTGGTCTCAGGACCCCGACACGGGTGTGTATACACAATGTGGGTACTCAGGAAAAGCGGGCTATAAAACGCCGGAGCCAACCTCACTTGGGGGTGCGAGCCGAGGTTCCTGTTCATGACCGTCAGCCCTGTGATCCGACATAGTCAGGGGGCAGGTGGGTACCCCAGACGCACGGGCGCCCCAGAGCAGGACTGCCCGGGTGTCCGGCTGTCTGACCCCAGCAAGACCCTCGCGGAGAGCGGCTCGTACCTGACGAGGGGCTTCAGGATGGTCCACAGGATTTTGATGAAGTTGGTGGGGTGCACGACATACAGGGCCTTCAGGTTCTTCTTGTACCTGAGGAGGGAGACGGAGGGGGTCTCAGAGCACACACACGGAGACACCCCGGGCTGGAAAGAGAGCTGCAGCGCGGTGGCCTCGACGGCAAGTCTCAGAACCCTCCGTTCCTATTGTTCTCTTTTTTATGTTTTATTTATCTGCTTATTCGGCTGCCTTGGGTCTTTGTGGCAGCACGCAGGCTTAGTTGCTCCACGGCATGTGGGATCTTAGTTCCCCGAACAGGAATCAAACCCGAGAACTTCAGCTTGGAAGGTGGACTCTTAAACCCTGGGCCATCAGGATAGTCCCAGCCTTCCGTTTCTGGACAGTCGATTTAAGGACATAGAAGGAGAAATGAGGCCCCCACGCTCATCACTGGCAGTGTACACACGGCACTTTACAGTTTGCAAGATCAGAGCCCCCACTTATAGGCGCTCACACTGGGGCAGGGGGCGGGGACACACTGGCAACTTGGCAGCAAGCCCCGCTCTGCAGGGAACTGACCTGGGCGAGGGTGGAGCCGTGACCCCCAACCCCCACCACGCGACAGCTCTAGGCACCCCCTTCAACGAGATGCTTCTTAGCTGACTTCCCTTCCTCTTTTGTGATTAATTCAGTCTAGAGCCATCAGGCAGAGCCAAGAAGGCTGGCATCCACCCAGGGCTGGAAGGAGTGGGTGGGCCCGCTGGGGTCTGTGACGCCAGCAGGGGGCTGGTAGCCTGGTGGGAAGGGGGTGTCCCAGAGGGAGAAGGGCATCCACACTCGGGTCAGCCAGGGACACCCTCAAGCCGGCTCTTCGCCCTTCAAAGAGCTGATTGCCAGAATTTCAGCCATTCGGGGAGCCAGCTGTGAAAAGCAGCCGTTATTCAACAGTATCAACTCACAATGAAGTAAATCATTTTAAACACAAAGGTCAGTGGTCCAGCCTGATTCCTGATCACTCCACGACATGTACTATTGCTGTGCCCTTGGGCTCCTTCGCCTGTTACATCCCAGGGGTGGGAGAACCCACAAGAAGGGATGGCCACCCATCTCCTCCCAGTTCCATGCCCAGCGGGGCCATGTGGACCACTTGGAACTGGTCACAGTTGCAGGACCGAACCACGGGAATCTGCAAACACTGCCCATCAGTCTCCCCAAGCCCCCGGGAGCTGATTAGTAAGGCAGACACAAGCGAGGGGCTGGACAGGAAGTCCAGCACGAGGTGTCTGGGACCAGGCAGGAAGAGGGTGGTGCGGGCTGAGGAGGGACCCGACACTTGCAACCAACTGTGGGAGCAAGAAAGGGGCAGCCACGGCGGCCTGGTGCGGGCATCAGCCCAGGGGACACCGGCAGCTCTGTGGGGGCGGGGCAGCCCCAGTGGTAACAGAGCCTCAGCGAGTGAGAGGTGGCCACGCGATTAGCCAGAGGCAGGCCAAGTAACAGCGGTGGATTCCCAGGTGGCTCAGTGGTAAAGAATCCTCCTGCCAACACAGAAGACACAAGAGACGTAGGTTCGATCCCCGGGTCGGGAAGATCCCCTGGAGGAGGAAATGGCAACACACTCCAGTATTCTTGCTGGGAAATCCCATGGACAGAGGAGCCCGGCAGGCTACAATCTGTGGGGTCACAAAGAGTCAGACCCCACTGAGCGCCTGAGCACGCACAAAGGCAGTGGGAGCCAGGCCCTTACTGTTGGAGAAGAGATGTTACGAATGCAGAAAGGGAGAAGGCTAGAATGAGCCCTGGCGGGGAAGGACTAGTATAGATGTCGGTGTGAACACACAGGTACCAGGAGAAAAGGCAAATGCAAACACGCAGACCCACGTCGATGTGTGCGTGTACGTATGTCTATGTCTGTGTACACATACACACACGGCAACTGTCCACTGACTCGCCTGCGAGCCGTCACAGCCCCACAGCAACCAACACACTGCTTCCAGGGCCGGGTTCGTAGGAGCGTCCTCCCTTAAGAGGACCCAGGGACCAGAGAAATGGCAGATTCCTGCGCTGGGTGCGTGTGTGTGTGCTAAGTTGCTGTCAGTCGTGTCCGACTCTTTGCGACCCCACGGACTGTAGCCTGCCAGGCTCCTCTGTCCATGGGATTCTCCAGGCAAGAATACTGGAGTGGGTTGCCATGCCCTCCTCCAGGAAATCTTCCCGACCCAGAGATCACACCTGCATCGCTTACATCCCCTGCAGTGGTAAGCGGGTTCTTAACCGCTAGTGCCACCTGGGAAGCCAGCTGGGATGTGCCCGGAGCATCTCGTTGTCCTAGAAAGTAAAGGAAGCGCTCGGAAGCACAGGGACGTGTCTGTGGGGCACAGGAGCCAGGCTGAAGCTCACCTGGCTGAATTTCAACAATTTGAGCATTAGGATAAATATAGTCATGGATTATAAACTACTGAATAAAATGGGAGATCCCAAGTCTGTACAAATATAAATAAACCGGAAGAGAAAGCTCTTCAGCACAGTAAAATGCCAGCTAAGAGCCCCAGTCACCATGTGTCACCCATCTTAATAGTAATTAAGCCAAGAAATGGCCAGGGAGGCCAAAGCTAGCACGTGAAACGGATATTTATACAATCTCAGAGTATCTCCTGAAGGAATATTAATTAATTACCAGAAAGAAAAAAAAAACAGTCTTGCGATTCGGAAGGAGGAAGCTGCAGTGACTTTCAGGGGGTCCAAGGACCCAGAGCACAGCTGTTACAAAGCCCATCCCTATAGGAAGGTGGATTCCATCAGGTGCCACCCATGGCAGGAGCACCGGCACTCCTAGAGGGGGTCAGGGACATTCCTGGGTGGATGGTTCTTGCTTAAAGGAGAGACCTGGCAGAACAGTTTGGAAGATGAGAAGTCAAAAGCAGAGAGAACAGAAAAAGATGCAGGAAACCCACTGCATCCTTGTAGTGATGTTTGTAATGGTGGATGGAAAATCTTTGCTGTATAAATTGCATCCAATTCGATTTGGAGCTCTGCTTACATACCCCCGCCGACAGGGAACTCACTACCTGCAGCAGGGGCTCCATCACCTGGAGGCTTTGAAGCCTAGGACACCCCTCCTTTGGCTTCCATCAAGCCAAGATCTATAATCTTACTCCTGCCCCCAGTCCACCTTTGAGAGAAGTGGGAGAAACAAAAGAAGTTCCCTACCTTCCATTTGAAAATTCATCTGTTTTAGCTCAAGACAGGCATACACACATATCCTCTCACTGTCAGCCTGAGCTTCTGGAAAACATCGCTTTGAACATGTCATTTGCTTCTTTTCAAGAACCATGGGGCTTCCCAGGTGGTGCTAGTCATAAAGAACCTACCTGCCAATGCAGGAGATACAAGAGACACGGGTTCGACCCCTTGGTCAGGAAGATCCCCTGAAGAAGGAAAATGGCTACCCGCTCCAGTGTTCCTGCCTGGGAAATTCCATGGACCGAAGAGTCTGGCGGGCTCCAGGCCATGGGGTCACAATGAGTCGGACACGGCTAAGCAGGCACGCGCCGAGAGCCTTGCGTGGCTGCCCACCCAGCCCTGAACGACAATGCTGGACAGAGGCCCCTGGCCCCGAGGGGTGCTCACCCTAATGCTCCGCCTGGCCCTCGGGGTCCCGCCCTCACCTACTGCACAGCCGGGACCCCTCCTGTCACCCGAGCCTCCCCCTCACTCAGCTGGGAACCAGAGGTTCCCCTCCACCCCACCCAAGCCTGGAGGGCACCCACCTCCTGTCAAACTCCTTGTAGGCACTCTGGAGCCAGCGTAGGGACGGCTTGTTCTGGCTGTTCAGCCCGTAGTGGAAGTAGACGATGGTGTAATCGCTCTCCACGTACTGGTCCAAGGTGTACTTCAAATACCTGGGCACAGAGCGTGGGACACGGTTATGAGCATCTCACATTGATCAAAATGCCTCCCCCGTAACGGAGCTGTGGTCACCCAGCAGGGGCCAACACCGGGCCATGGGGGACGCTTCCAGGTCAATGCTGAGAATCCACCTGCAGGGGGCCTAGTCCTCGTTCCTCTCTCTTTCTTGTTCGGCTGTGCTCTTGTGTGGCCCATGGGAGCTGTTCCCTGACCAGGGATCGAAAACAAGCCCCGTGCATTGGGAGCATGGAGTTCTAACCACTGGACTGCCTGGGAAGTCCCTAGTCCTCATTTCTCAGATGATAACTGAGGCTCAGAGATGTTAAGTAACTTACCTGACTTTTCCCTCCCTCCACAGCCAGGGAGTAGATGTGATGCCTTGAAAGTGGCCCCCAAAAGACTTCCAGTGTCAAATCCCCAGAACCCTCGATTGTGGTCATATTTGGAAGAGGCTCTTAGTAGACGTGATTAAGAAAAGGCTCCTCAGAGGAGTTAGTCCTGGATTATCCACTTTAGGTCACTTCAGTTCAGTTGCTCAGTCATGTCCGACTCTTTGTGACCCCATGGACTGCAGCACGCCAGGCCTCCCCATCCATCACCAGCTCCCAGAGTTTACTCAAACTCATGTCCATTGAGTCGGTGATGCCATCCAACCATCTCATCCTCTGTCATCCCCTTCTCCTCCTGCCCTCAATCTATCCCAGCATCAGGGTCTTTTCAAATGAGCAGCTCTTCACATCAGGTGGCCAAAGTATTGGAGTTTCAGCTTCAACAGCAGTCCTTCCAATGTACATTCAGGACTGATTTCCTTTAGGATGGACTGGTTGGGTCTCCTTGCAGTCCAAGGGACTCTCAAGAGTCTTCTCCAACACCACAGTTAAAGAGCATCAATTTTTTGGCGCTCAGCTTTCTTCACAGTCCAACTCTCACATCCATACATGACCACAGGAAAAACCATAGCCTTGACTAGACGGACCTTTGTTGGCAAAGTAATGTCTCTGCTTTTTAATATGTTGTCTAGGTTGGTCATAACTTTTCTTCCAAAGAGTAAGCATCTTTTTATTTCATGGCTGCAGTTACCATCTGCACTGATTTTGGAGCCCCCCCAAAAATAAAGTCAGCCACTGCTTCCACTGTTTCTCCATCTATTTGCCATGAAGTGATGGGACCGGATGCCATGATCTTAGTTTTCTGAATGTTGAGCTTTAAGTCAACTTTTTCACTCTCCTCTTTCATCAAGAGGCTCTTTACTCCTTCTTCATTTTCTGCCATAAGGGTGGTGTCATCTGCATATCTGGGGTTATTGATATTTCTCCCAACAATCTTGATTCCAGCTTGTGCTTCCTCCAGCCCAGCGTTTCTCATGATGTACTCTGCATAGAAGTTATATAAACAGGGTGACAATATACAGCCTTGACGTACTCCTTTTCCTATTTGGAACCAGCCTGTTGTTCCATGTCCAGTTCTAACTGTTGCTTCCTGACCTGCATACAGGTTTCTCAAGAGGCAGGTTAGGTGGTCTGGTATTCCTATCTCTTTCAGAATTTTCCACAGTTTATTGTGTTCCACACAGTCAAAGCAAGAATCCCTTAGAAGAAATGGAGTAGCCATCATGGTCAACAAAAGAGTCCGAAATGCAATACTTGGATGCAGTCTCAAAAACGACAGAATGATCTGTTTGTTTGTCTGCAAGGCAAACCATTCAATATCACGGTAATCCAAGTCTATGCCCCAACCAGTAATGCTGAAGAAGCTGAAGTTGAATGGTTCTATGAAGACCTACAAGACCTTCTAGAATTAACACCCAGAAAAGATGTCCTTTTCATTACAGGGGACTGGAATGCAAAAGTAGGAAGTTAAGAAACACCTGGAGTAACAGGCAAATTTGGCCTTGAAATACGGAATGAAGCAGGGCAAAGACTAATAGAGTTTTGCCAAGAAAATGCACTGGTCATAGCAAACACCCTCTTCCAACAACACAAGAGAAGACTCTACAGGTGGACATCACCAGATGGTCAACACCGAAATCAGATTGATCATATTCTTTGCAGCCAAAATGGAGAAGCTCTATACAGTTAGCAAAAAAAAAAAGACCGGAAGCTGACTGTGGCTCAGATCATGAACTCCTTATTGCCAAATTCAGACTTAAATTGAAGAAAGTGGGGAAAGACCATGTTCTAGGAAAGACCATACCTAGACCATTCAGGTATGACCTAAATCAAATCCCTAGAAGTGAGAAATAGATTTAAGGGACTAGATCTGATAGACAGAGTGCCTGATGAACTATGGACAGAGGTTCCTGACACTGTACAAGAGACAGGGAGCAAGACCATCCCCAAGAAAAAGAAATGCAAAAAAGCAAAATGGCTCTTTGAGGAGGCCTTACAAATAGTTGTGAAAAGAAGAGAAGTGAAAAGCAAAGGAGAAAAGGAAAGATATACCCATTTGAATGCAAAGTTCCAAAGAATGGCAACGAGAGATAAGAAAGCCTTTCTCAGTGATCAGTGCAAAGAAATAGAGGAAAACAACAGAATGGGAAAGACTAGAGATCTCTTCAAGAAAATTAGAGATACCAAGGGAACATTTCATGCAAAGATGGGCTCAATAAAGGACAGAAATGGTATGGACCTAACAGAAGCAGAAGATATTAAGAAGAGGTGGCAAGAATACACAGAAGAACTGTACAAAAAAGATCTTCAAGACCCAGATAATCACGTTGGTGTGATCACTGACCTAGAGCCAGACATCCTGGAATGTGAAGTCGGGTGGGCCTTAGAAAGCATCACTATGATCAAAGCTAGTGGAGGGGATGGAATTCCAGTTGAGCTATTTCAAATCCTAAAGGATGATGCTGTGAAAGTGCTGCACTCAATATACCAGCAAATTTGGAAAACTCAGCAGTGGCCACAGGACTGGAAAAGGTCAGTTTTCATTCCAATCCCAAAGAAAGGAATGCCAAAGAATGCTCAAACTACTGCACAATTACACTCATTTCACACACTAGTAAAGTAATACTTAAAATTCTCCAAATGAGGTTTCAGCAATACATGAACCGTGAACTTCCAGATGTTCAAGCTGGTTGTAGAAAAGGCAGAGGAACCAGAGATCAAATTGCCAACATCCGCTGGATCATCGAAAAAGCAAGAGAGTTCCAGGAAAACACCTATTTCTGCTTTATTGACTATGCCAAAGCCTTTGACTGTGTGGAATATCCTGGGGCGGGGGGGCACTGAATGCAAGCTCTCACATCCTAGTTAAGACGTCTTAAAAGAGGAAAGCCACAGAGCGCAGTCAGCTACGCGAAGACAGAGGCGGAGCAGAGAGCAACGCGGCCACCAGGCCAGGAGGGTGTGAACTCGCTGACAGCCACCCCGCCAGAAGCTGCAGGAGGCAAGAAATGTTCCTCTGCTGGAGGCGAGGCCTCCTCTGGGAGGACTGTGGCCCCGCAGACACAATTCCCGGCCCCCGCAACTGGGGGAGAATCAATGTGCTGCGTTACACCACTCAGAGTTTGGTGATTTGTTGCAGTGGCCACAGGAAACTGACACCCAGGATGGGCTGGGGTTCAAACCCAGGCCTAACTCAGCCCTTCCGCTTCAGACTCCTCGCTGTCCGGCTGTCTGTCCAGAAGCAAGCGATTCCTCCTTTTCAGATCTGCTCCTAACGTGCTTTCTCTTGGGTTTCCCAGGTGGTGCTGGAGGTAAGAATCTGCCTGCCATCTCAAGAGACGTGGGTCCGATGGGGTCGGGAACATCCCTTGGAGGAGGAAGTGGCCACCCACTCCAGTATTCTTGCCTGGAGAATCCCATGGACAGAGGAGCCTGGCGGGCTACAGTCCTTGGGGCCAAAGAGAGCTGGACACCACTGAGCATGCACACGCACGTTTTCTTTTTACTGGAAAGTAGACCCGCTTCTGTCACTCGACCATACTCCTCGGGATAAACTCTACAAATCCCGTGGTCAGTCTCCAGGCTGCAGAGCGTGCTCCTTCCTGGCCACGCGCATGTGACCGGCCAGAAAAGCCCTGGTCCAGCCACCTGCTCTTGAGCTGCAGATGGAGCTCTCCTGACCCTGTCAGCAATCTGGCTCCCGATGTACAGCGGGTTCGGCCAGGTTCTTGCACCTCAGGTGGTCTGAGTCATTCATCATTTAGAAGCACAGCCCGTGATTAATCTGGCCTGGCGCTTCAGGAATTCAGGCACAGCTTCTCTGAGTTGGTGGTAGGACCGCAGCCGCCTTCCCTGGGAGCCTTGCAAACACAGCCTGCCAGAGCCCAGGGGCCGCTCTGTCTTCAGCAGCTGGTGGAGGACCCAGCAAACAAGTCGGATGCCTGGGGTCCTGGGAATCCTCACAAAACAAGCAGCACGAAGGCTTCCGGACGCTTCTACGATCCAACTGTGCCTTCGCTCACTTGAGAGTGTGGGGCTCCAGGCCACAGTCGTGGCATCGAGCTCTGGCTGGGCTTTCGCAGTCGAGAGAAAAGTGGATCTAGAAGCAGTGACAGCAGATTCAGGCCCCCGAGCCGTCCCAGCAGCGGGCGAGTCTGCCCTGGGCCAGACTTCGCGCCTCTGTCCCTCACAAGGGGACACAGACATTCCCAGGGATGCCCAGCACGGGGCTGGGGCTTGACCAAGTGAGTGAAGAGCCATCGGCATGTGGTCGGAGAGCAGAATCCGACGGCTGAGCAGGAAATGCCCGGGACACGGGGTCCAGGTAAGTCAGATGGGCCCGGCAGGTAACCTGGGCGGGGACTCGGCCCCCAGCAGGACCTGCTGGGCGGGAGGGCACTTCACTTGATTTCAAGCAGCCTCGGTGGCCTCGGCACGCAGCTTTCTCCTTCCCGGGCCGAGCCCCTCACCAGACCTGAGGTCGTCTGCTCACTGGGGCGACTCCGGGTGGGAGCTTTGCAAAGGGGACCACGCCAGCTCTCCCAACGCTCTCGGGGTCCGGCCGGGGAGGGGGAACTGGGGCCAGCGCGGCCTCACAGAGCGTAGGGACAGGGCAGAGGACGAGGCCCCTGTGGGCCAGGGGCAGTGGGGAGAGCTGCCTCCTGAGCAGATGCAGAGGGCGGCCTGCGTGGCTTAGAGGGGCACAGGCATCGGCCCTGTAGGGGGGCCTGCCACCTGGCACTAATGACAGCCCTCAGGACCCGAGAGTCCACCGCAGTCTGTTAGCCTTTGACCCCGAACATCCTCTCTGTGCTGAGAGTGATGGAGAGGCACCTGCCGAGGGAGAGGGACACACATGGGAGGGGGCGCCGACAGAGGAGGGACGGTGGGGCGGGGGGCATGGAGGGGGCACAGGACAGACTTACTCCAGCAGCCGCCTGTGGTTGAGCTCGTGGGAGGGGGGCATCCGGCAGCAGCAGAACGTGATGACTCGTCTTCCGAAGCGGTCCTCCCCTGCGGGGCAGATGGGTGTGAGCCCCGGTCCCGGCCTGACACCGGAGGCGGCCGTCTCCCCCCATGCCCTCCGGCTATCACCAAAGACGGCCTCCGTGCAGCCCACCCGAGCTAAGAGGCGCAGGCGGCCAGGGTGAGGGGGCAGCAGCGCCTGCCAGATGTGTGTTGCTACCTGAGGATCTGGGTGCCTTGGCCAAGGTCGCCATCACCACCCCTTGTACCCCAGAGCCCACGCCTGCTGAACCCAGAGCTCAGACAAGGTCCCCCAGTCGTTTCCTGGCTGGTTACAGGAAGGCCGTGCGTGTGCGCTCAGCGATGTCCACCGCTTCACAACCCCATGGACTGTAGCCTGCCTGGCTCCTCTGTCCACAGGATCCTCCAGACAAGAGTACGGGGGGTGGGGTACCATTTCCTCCTCCAGGGGATCTTCCCAACTCAGGGATCGAACCCGTGTCTCCTACACGGGCAGGTGGATTCTTTACCACTGAGCCACCTGGGAAACCCTACAGGAAGATTATCAGAAAACAGAAAGGTGCCCTTCCAGAAGTGTCTGTGACTCTGAACTCACTGTAACTTACTATAAACAAGTATTTACCGCTGTTGTCAGATGTTTACTTAAAATAAGAAATGACAGCAGAGCATCTTCATTCCTCCACCCACCCTACCCCAGCTCTGAAAGGCAATGCATCAAGCTCTCACGCCCGGCCAGGACGGCTGTTTGTTATTTAGGGCACATCCGTTTCTCCCGGGAGCCCGCAAGCCACTCCGACCTTCAGAATGTGAGAGTCATTTTGGTTTCCAAAGACAGCGGCCTTTTCACAGGTTCCTTGAGAATTCTGGTCATGGTTTCTGTTTGTTTAGAAGGCGCTTGTTGAAAGGACTGCTGGGGGCCCAGGCATTTATCTGCTTCCCTTGCCAGCTGGGCATTTCCATCTGGGCACAAAACCTTCGATGGCTGTGCCTGGAGGTACAAAGTGTTTTCCAAACGATGTTTCTAGCAGCGTGGCGGCCAGGCTCCACAGCTCACCTGAGCCTGTGCTCGCCTGTGAGAGGGAAGGAGAGGGACGACTTTGCTTCTGAAGATGTGAACTGTTTTGTGTGGCGACTGGAGGAATAGGGAATTAAGTGCCCCTGGCGCTGAAAGAGAAGGTCGACCTCCACGCTGAGATGTCAGCATAGGAACCAGACCAAGTGGAGAGTCTTGGGGATGTGCTGAGTGATTGGTCAATGGAAGGCCAGGCCAACACACACTCATTGCAGGCTCACCGTGCACCCAGCTCTGGAGAGAAAAGGCCAGACGTGGTCCCCACTGGTCCACGGTCAAGGGGAAAGGACAGTGATGGAGTGCTAGGGGTCTTGGCTCGGCTCTTCAATCCCCTCTCTGAAAACCTCCGAGGGCTCCGGCAGCCACGTCCACCTCCGCAGGGACTTCCCAGATGGGGGGTGCTATCCTCCACAGGCTGGCCCTCACTTCAGACACCAGCTATGTGTCAAGGATCCCCAGGCCTCCCTGTTTTTGTCCAGCTGCCTATAGATTCCAAGGTTCCCACTACCCGCCTCACAACTGATCACTCATTGGCTCACAGAACTCTGGAAAGCGCTAGACTTACAATCACCTTTAGTATAAAGGATACAAGGCAGAACCAGGCAAGAGGGGAGATGCACCGGGAGTCGGGCAGCCCTGGCCCAGCCTCTCTGCAACGCGGGGATAAGACACCTGATTGGGGGGCGGACAGGAAGGCTTGCATCCATAGTTGGAAGAAAGCCTTGCTGAGCTGGCACACATCAGGCGCTCGATAAAGGTGGCCCATTAGTCACCACATGCCCGGAAGGATGGTGGGTGTGTGCACGTGTGCTGTTTCATCGGTGGTGAGAAAAACCGAGGTCCAGAGACGCCAACCAGGTGAGCCTCAGAGCTGGGCTCCTGCTCACGGCTGGCTGGCTTCCGGGGCAGCGCCCCCAGGCTGGCCTCCTCTGCCCCCAACATTCCCAGCAAGGAGGCCGTCACAGCCCCGAAGCCCCCGCAGCCTTGAGGAGCCCCCGGGACCCCCAGGCTCCCGCCCACTGAGCAGTTACAGGGCATTTGCGTTAACCACCCCCATCAGGATGAGTCAATGGCCTCCCGCTCTCCAGCAACACAGGCCGGTGTGTGGAAAACGGGCTTCGAAATTGTCATATGGGAGGAAATGAAAACTATCAATAAAATGTAGACTCTACAAGGCACTGGTTTAATTCACGACCCCATCTTCTCCCCTCGCTGGTTCACAACACAACATCACTCACGGTCTCCAAGACGGAGAAGCCCCGTTTCTGCAGAAAGAAATGAGTCCCGTGCCGCGACCGTGACATGCCCGTCACCATCCATCACCAGCTCCGAGAGAGAAGGACGGTTAAAATGCACAGCGACCTCCCCGGGACCAACGAGGGAGCGTGTCTGGGTTTTAAGGCTGCTACCCTTTTACTGCGGGAGTGAAAGGGGATTCGCAGACTCACTTTGTCTGTGTCCTTCTGAAGGGTTGTGAGGAGCGCCCCAGCCGTGAGGATGCAGACTGGATGCCAGCAGGACCAGGTCTGGCATCTGCCTCTCCTATCTCTTCTCGGCCGCTCGCCTCTGACCCTCGGGTGGAACCTCCGCTCTGCCCACCCCTGCTTTCCAACTTCTAATCTCACCCCTGAGCTCACAGCCCCAGACCCAGACTGCAGTTTCAGAAAGTGACCACTCCGTAAAGTAGTCATTTTTTATTTCTTATTTTTGGCTTGCGGGACTTGTCAGTTCCCTGACCAGGGATGGAACCTGGGCCCTCGGCAGTGAGAGCATGGAATCCTAGCCACGGAACTGCCAGGGAATTTCCTAAGATGTTTCTGTATGCATGTATGTAGTCTTGGCCACGCTGTGCAGCACATATGATCTTATGGGAGGATCCCAGCCAGGGATCCAACCTGTGCCCCCTGCACTGGTTGCCACCAGTTTTGCCCACTGGACCACCAGGGAGGTCCCTCCCTAAAATATTTAAATCAGTGCTATCCTGAGACTTGAAAAGTCTTCAAAGCTCCCATTTGGCCAAATACATAGTTCTTTAAGTAATAATGAGAGGTCATTCAACAATTACTTTTGACAAGACGCTCTGGTTCCGGCCATGGTCCTGACATTCAGCAGGTCGGGGAGGCAGCCCCTGGGAGCAGAATTAGGAGGCAGCTTGGTGGGGTGACGTCTGGTATACCTGAAGTGGGACCCTTGGCGGGTGGCAGTCCTAAACTGTCACATGCCACCTGCTGGAGGAGCAGGAGAAGGGTCCATGTCCTGAGCTGTGTCCCCGGGGTCCTCAGGCTGCAGAGGAGTGTGGACCTGAGATAGGGGCGAGGGGACACAGCTGGACGCCAAGGTGAGGCCTGGGAGGAGGGGGTGGAGGGCTGGTCCTCAGGGAGGGAACCCTGAGGTCTGCTCTCCCTGGGGGCCCCAAATGCAAAAGCCACGGGCTCACCCAGACTCGGACCAGGACTTAACCGCAGGTACAGCCTGGTATTGGCTTGTGGAAGGCAGGTCATGGGACTTTTCAGCATCCCTCACTGCGTGAGAGCCGGTTCCTACGAGAAACGTCCTCGGATGCGTATCTCCATACAGCCTATCGGCAGTGTCTCTAGGGACCCTGACCAACACACTGCCTGTGTGAGACGTGCACGTGAGCGGTGTGGCCCGGATTCCTCAGGGAAAATAAAAGTGATGCAAGAGACTCCCCTCTGGCCAGCTGCTGGGCGTGGGGCCGCTCGCTCCTCAGTTTGGCAGAGGTGTGCTGCTTTTGCGAAGCGGTAGCATAACGGTGTCATGGGTTAGTAAAGCAATCGTATGATTCTGGCCTGTGCTCTTTATAGACGCTGCCTGGTGGCTACTCAGAGCACTCGGGTGATGCTCGGACGGCTGCGCCATGTGCATTGGCAAAACACTGGTGGGTACTTTCTGCTGCGATTTTCAGGCTATGAACACAGCCCTGCCAAGCCCGCCACACACCACAGGCCCTCAGGAAGGCTGGCGCAGCAGTGCTCCCAGGGACCAACCACCCCGCAGGGACTCACCTGCCACCTGCAGGATGCCGTGTCGGGCAACGTCATAGAAGGGGTGGTTCGTGCTCAGCTCGGGGTCTGGGCCAGCCGGGGGCGCCACGGAGGGTGCCGCTAAGGGCCTTCTCGCGGCACCCAGGGCAGCGGCTTCCTCCTCATCTCTCTGCAGCTCTGCGGCAGACAGCAGGGTTAGGGGAGGGTCACTGCATTCCTCAGGAAGGAGGACAGCGAGGGAGCCGCCTGAGGCCTTTTAACAGGACATGCACCTTGCCTTGCTGTGCACCCACTAGGCGCCCACCCTGTGCACCCACTACATGCCTATCTCTGCTGTGCACCCACTATGTGCCCATCTCTGCTGTACACCCACTATGCGCCCACTTAGTGTGTACCCACTACACGCCCATCTCCGCTGTACACCTGCTACCTTCCCACTTGCTGTGCACCCACTATGTGCCCATCTCTGCTGTACACCCACTATGCGCCCACTTAGTGTGTACCCACTACACGCCCATCTCCACTGTACACCTGCTACCGTCCCACTTGCTGTGCACCCGCTATGTGCCCATCTCCGCTGTACACCCACTACGCGCCCACTCAGTGTGCACCCACTATGTGCCTGTCTCTGCTGTGTACCTACCACATGCCCACTTGCTGTGCACCCACTATGTGCCCGCTCAGTGTGCACCCACTATGTGCCCATCTCTGCTGTGAACCCACTATGCACCTGCTCAGTGTACACCCCATGGAAAGAGTAAAATGAGTAAAACGAACCCGGGGGCTGGCTGCTGTCCTCCTCACTGACAGCAGGGGTAACAGGCTCAGAGGAGAGAATGACCCTGGGGTCACAAGGTGTGCCTGAACCCGATTTCCCAGCTCCGAATTCTGACTTGGGCCCTTCCTGAGAGATGCTGACACCAGTGGCTGGCAGGAGGCCGTGGCTGGGGTGAAGGGCAGTAGCTGGGGTCCCTGTGCCACAAGGCAGGAAGAAAGGGCTGCCTTCCCGAAGTTTAATTTTAGTTTTAGTACAGAACAAATACAGAACAAATCCAGGTTCCTTCAGAAAATGTTTTCAGTTGGAAAAGGAGCAGGAATTTCACATTTCGGGTGAGGGCAGACTTCAGTCTCCAGACACACTGGATGAATACTGTGACCACGAAATTTAATTCTACCCCGAAACCCACGATGGGACCTCGTTTGGAAACTGTGTCTTTAGAGACGAAATGAATTAAGGTGAGGTCACAGTGGATCAGGGTGGACCTTAAATCCAATGCCATGTCCTTACAAGAAGAGGAAAAGGGCTCCCCTGGTGGTGCAGTGGTTAAGAATCCTCCTGCCAATGCAGAGGACACAGGTCCGATCCCTGCTCCAGGAAGACCCCACGTGCCTCCGGGCAGTTAAGCCCGTGCCCACAGCTGCTGAGCCCCCGCGCCTCAACTACTGAGACCCACACACCTAAGCCTGTGCTCCTCACGCGAGCAGCCACCCCGACGAGCGGCCCACACACCCCAACGAGGAGTGGCCCCTGCTTGCCGCAAGCAGAGAAAGCCTAAGAGCAGCAGTGAAGACCCAGCACGGCCAAAACTCAACACAAATAGATCTTAAAAAAAAATGAAGAGGAAAGGACACAGAGCCCCAGAGAGAAAACCGCCAATCTCCTCCTGGGACGGGGCTGGAAGAGAGCATACTGTACCTATTTCGGCCAGCTCCTCCAGGTCCAGCCCGGACATGCTCTGCTAGGGCGTAGGGCAGCCCGGAGGCACCGTCCGGACGCCGCCTCCCGAGGATCCAGGCACGGGATCCTTCCGACACCCTGAGGGAGAAGCACATTGAATCGGCGAACCTTTAACGCAGGAGTGCCAAGCGTGAGGAATAAAGGAGCGCCCTTCACATGGCCTGCTTGCTCTTCAATTTCCCTCCTTGACAAAGAAAAAGCAGCCACCTCCGAGTCGCCTGCACCTCAGGTCACTTTTGTGTTTGGCTTTCAACCTGCCCAGCGTACCCCCTTCACCCCCGACCCGTGGGAAACTTGCCCCTCGACGAACCACGTGAGGTCTTGGGAGCTGGACCCCTGGACGGTGGCATCCATCCCACGTTTGGGCTCCTATATCTGACCTCGTCCTCTGCAGGTCCTGCCCACTGATGAGTGCATGTGGACGGGGCACCCCCTGCCCAACAGCCCCCTGTCTCAGGAGAGCAGGGCAGAGGGCAGTGGAGGGGGGAAGGGATGTGGAGAGAGAACAGCACCTCCAGGGCAAACACACACTGAGGACAGCATCTTTGCTTCTTCACCACCACCTCACAGATTCACACGCTCACTCCTCTACCCGCTTTATGGAGAGGGCAACTGAGGCCAGCAAAGATCACTTGGAGTGGCGCATGGCTGCACAGCAGGTAATCACCACCAGCTAAGAGTTTGCCACCTGGTTATTCTGTGCCCTGGAGGCTGATGCAAAACCTGTGCAAATCTTTACGTTACTATCCAAACTGTGGAATATTATGGTACATAACAAGGAATGAAGGACGGACACCTGGTACGACATGGGTGATCCTCGAAAATATTATGCTAAGTGAAAGCGGGGCATGGAACCCACTCCAGTATTCTTGCCTGGAGAATCCCCATGGACAGAGGAGCCTGGCCAGCTACAGTCCGTAGGCTCACATAGAGTTGGCCACGACTGAAGCAACTTAGCACGCATGACAGAAGCCAGACCACAAAAGATGACATGAGTCCACAGAATGAGTCCATTCTAGAGCAGGCAGACCCACAGAGACAGAGAGTAGGCCACTGGGTACTAGGAAGTGGGGGTGGGGGTGGGCAGAGATTAGGGAGGTGACAGCAAAGCAGAATGGACTCTTTTTGAGGTGAAGAGAATGTCCTAAAATTGACTATGGTGATGGCTGCCCATATCTGCAATTACACTAAAAACCGCAGAACTATAAACTGGTAAATTATATATTTTGTGAATTATATCTTAGTAAAGGTGTTTTTAAAAATGAACAGTGCTAGGTGAAAACGGCACATACAGTTTGGTCTAGCTTTTGAGTAGTGAAAAGAAATAGGACATTGCTTTTATTTACTTATTTGTATTTTGTCGTGCCTCACGGCTTGTGGGATCTTAGGTTCCCCGACCAGGGACTGAACCCGGGTCCCGGCAGTGAAAACTGGTGAGTCCTAACCGCTGGACTGCCAGGGAAGTCTTCAGAACATTGTTTTTAAAATGCTGGCTTCTCTGAGTTCTAGAATTAGGATTTATAAATCCATTTATTTTTCCACGTTTGTCCCTTTTTCATGTTTGCAAAAGCCTGTATTACACTTAATATAAGGTTAAGTCATATAAACTAAATTAATAAGGTTTTATGAATACAAAAACATTTTAAACCTTGACGTCTTTAAAAAAAAAAAAAAACCCACTTAGTAGCTAAGTGCCATTTTCCATCTTATTTTACAGATGGGAGAACTGAGGCAGAGATCCGGGAGCCAGCCCCTGAAGCGCGGTGCTGTGGAACTCCAGGCCACTGGCCACAGATACAAAGAGCAGAGGGTCGGGGTTGGGGGCAAGGAGGGAGAGGCCAGCCCCCTCTCCAGGGGGACCCCTCAGAGCCAGCTCAGTGAGGCCACACCTGCCCACTTTGGGGGAGAAGTCAGAGTCCGTGCTGGTCTGTGACAGCTGCCCATGTTCAAACACTGCAATCTAATCTAAAATGAAAAAAAAAATCTGTATGCCCCAAACTCCACAGTTCCACACACCCAGCAGAATGTGTACATCTGTGTGACAAAGGACGTGGGCTGGAGTATTCTGAGCTGTAGAACTAAAACAGCCCCAAACTGGAAACGACCCGTGTCCACAGACAGTGAAGGGAGCTGTCGGTGTGGACGCTGCGTCTCGGTGGGGAGGATGGTGTCGGGTTATTTGGAGAACGTCTTTACGCTCAGATGCTGGAATAGTCAGCAGGGGAGGCGGGAGGGCTGTATCACCTTCTAGGAGTTCAGCTAAGAGAGAGAGAGAGACAGAGAAAGCCCATAACGGATGGCACCAATTTCCAAATCAAGGGGAAAAGCATGTGTTTTCTTAAAAACAGCTGGAGACGGAAGGATGGCAGGCGGGAGAAGCCCTTGACTGGCTCCATCACCCCGTTTGTCAGAGAACAAAGCTGAGGCCCGTGAGGCGCAGACAGTGGCTCGAGGTCACTCAGGGTGCCTCCCGGGACTCCTGTCTCAGTCTCTCTCCCCTGACGCAGCTGAGCCTGGGGTTCCCGCGTCTCCCCTCTGAGAGCTCTCCACAATTTGGGGGCCACGCCACCAGGGCCTGTTTCCTGGCGTCGTTTCAACCAGCCTCCCCCGGCCCCCTGCCGCTGTGAACCCTGCCAGCTGCTCCCCGGGGGGGCACTCTGCTGTCCCGGATGGCTGTGTGGCTTTGCCAAGGGTTGTGCCCTCTCTGGGCCAAGGTGTTGTAAGAGCCCAGCTGGCTGTGGGTGGAAGACCCTGGGCAGGGCACAGGGGGAGAGCCCGCGAGAGGGGGAGGGGCGGGAAAGAGGGGCAGAGACCCCAGGAACAGGGGGGTAAGGGCTCATGGGTCCCTGGCACACCCTTCTACAAGCCCCGCCCCCGACATGTTCTGGCTCCTCTCTGCCTGCAGTTCTGGGGGGTGGGGGTCTCACCGTGATGCCCCTTTTAACACTAGCAGTCCAGACGCTAGATCAGCCCCACCAACAGCCCACACTTAAACCGACGATTGGGCCTGCCTCCACCTCTGCCTGTAGACCCCCGCTGCACCCCTGCCCGGGGCCTGCCTTGCCTGCTTTCTTCACAGCTTTCTTCACAGCTCCGGAGATGGGGTGGGCTGGGGGTGCAGTGTGCACACAGGATTGGGTTTTCTCCTGGCATCATGCAGGGCACGGAGTACCAGGCAAGGGAAGCCCCACCTGGGCCCCCCGCCCACCTTCTCCATGTCAGGAACATAGGGCTGCCTTCCAAATCCTGCCTTCCCCAAGCTGGGGGGGGCCTGGGAGGGCAGCAGGGGTGAGCCCAGGCCTGAGCCCCTGTACCCAGGCCGGGCAGGGGCCCCCCACCCCGCCAGCTGCATCGAAAGTGAGAAAAGAAACTCAATCGTCTACGCCCACAGCTCGGGACCCGCCTGGGCGGCCGGTCTGCGGGAGCCCTGGCGGGGTGAACCTGGTCACCAGAGAGCCCGGCTGCCGGGCACAGGGGTCTGGGGGGCTGCAGCCTGTCCTGTGGGGGACTTGGGGCCACCCTCTCATTGCACTGACAGCTCATGACAAGCGGGAGGGGCTCCCGAGGTTTGAAGATGGGAGGGTGGCACCCTGTCGGCAGCCCACCCTGAGCGCCCGAGCTCCCAGCCCTGCGTGTCCACCTTGGCAGCCCAGCCTGTTACAAACAGCTTGAGAGCAACCAGCTGAGGGCACCGGGGGGAAGCCGGGCACAGGGGTGCCTGATTGGAAACCCAGGGGCTGCTTCCTGGGGGCCCGCCCACCGGGGGAGGAAACATCCAGAACATTCTTGCTTCAAAGCCTCACAGGATGCACTGACACCAGGGTGAGCCACCACGGGGCCCCAGGCCTCCCCCTCCGCTGCCCGAGTGGTGGGGTGAGGGGAGCTCCGGCCAACCCGGGAGCACAGCCTGAAACCCTGACCCTCCGGGGCCAGGAAGGCTTTGTTTTTCCTCCAGACTCTGCCGCAACACCCAGAGTGCTTGTCACTCCTGCTTTTTCCTTTGCAAGCTCAAAACCTGCACCCGGCCGCCTATCTCAAACAGCACAGGCAGCATTATCCGTTTTGAAGTTTGGGCACTGGGGCCTGAGCGTGTCACACACAATCCACGCTTTGTTGTAGTGAGGGAGGGCTGGGGGAGGGTAACTGTCGGGCTGAGTAGTCCGCAGGCCCATGGTTGAGGGAAATAGAAGGCTCACCTGCTGTCGTGGGCTGCTCACCTGCCGTCGTGGGCTGCTCCCCGGGCTTGGATCAGGGCCCGGGGGCCCACCTTGGCCCCCTGCTGCATGTGCTCAGGGGGACCCCACCCCGCGTGGGACGGACACATGGCCAGGGCAGGGGAAGGAAGACGCTCCCCCAACCCCACCCCATGCTGCCCAGGCGATCCTCAGGGAGGCCAGCGTACTGCTCCCATCAGGCCCCGCACAGCTGCTCTCCAGGCCCAGGAGCCCCACGTGGCTCTGATGGGTAGAGAAGGCCCTTGGAGCTGTGGGTTCTGCACCAGCCTTGTGATGGTTGGTTTTATACGTCAACGTGGCTGGGCTACGGTGCCCAGCTGTTTGGTCAAACACCAGCCTAGATGTTGCTGTGAAGGTGTTTGTGGATATGATTAACATTTACAATCAGAATCGGAAAAGGAGTACGCCAAGCCTGTATATTGTCACCCTGCTTATTTAACTTCTATGTAGAGTATGTCATGCGAAATGCCAGGCTCGGTGAATCACAAGCTGGAATCAAGATTGCCGGGAGAAATACTGACAACCTCAGATATGCAGATGATACTAGTAATGGGAGAGAGTGAGGAGAAACTAAAGAGCCTCCTGATGAAGTGAAAGAGGAGAGTGAAAAAGCTGTCTTAAAACGCAACACTCAAGCAACTAGGATCACAGCATCCAGCCCCATCACTTAATGGCAAATAGATGGGGAAAAAGTGGATACAGAGACAGATTTTATTTTCTTGGGCTGCAAAATCACTATGAATGGTGACTGCAGCCATGAAATTACAAGATGCTTGCTCCTTGGAAGAAAAGCTGTGACAAACCCAGACAGCTTAATGAAAAGCAGAGGCATCACTTTGCTGACAAAAGTCCGTCTAGTCAAAGCAATCATGTACGGATGTGAGAGCTGGACCATAAAGAAGGTTGAGGGCTGAAGAATTGATGCTTTTGAAATGTGCTGTTGAAGACTCTTGAGAGTCCCTTGGACTGCAAGGAGATCCAACCAGTCCATCCTAAAAGAAATCAGTTCTGAATATTCATTGGAAGGACTGATGCTGAAGTTGAAGCTTCAATACTTTGGGCACCTGATACAAAGAGCTGACTCATTGGAAAAGCCCCTAATGCTGGGAAAGACTGAAGGCAGGAGAAGAAGGGGATGACAGAGGACGAGATGGCTGGATGGCATCACTGACTCAACAGACATGAGTTTAAGCAAACTCTGGGAGATACTGAAGGACAGGGGAGCCTAGCATGCTGCAATTCAAAGGGTCACAAAGAATTGGACATGGCTTGGTGACTGAACAACAAACCTCACAAATGGACCCTTTCTCCTCGGTGGCAGGCGTCAGAGCACCAGCTCCATCACCCCCAGCCTCCCTCACCCTCCACCTGGGCCCACACGTCTCATCTCCTCCCGGGCCTCTCACTGCCAAGCCCTTTCCCTCTGAGCCGGGAATCACAAACCTAGGTTGGGGGACACGGACGCTAAGGTGCCACCAGCATCACAAGGCTATGCCAGCTGGAGCTGCAGACCAGGGGCATCAGCACGCAAAAGAGGCTTCTGACCACGTGACGGCTCTACTTATAATTCGTAGCAAAATGGTTTGTTGCTATAAAATTATATTTGCACATTACACAAATAGACCCTTGCAGCAATTATCCTAATGCCGTAGTTACAAATTATCACCTACTTAGCTCAGGCAAATCAGTACCAGACCTAATGTGAGTGGTGCAGGCGATGTGTGGGACGCACAGAGTGAGAGCCTACCCCCATATTTGCACAGCCCCACCCCCCGCTCAGGACGGGGGCACTGATGAGAGGCTCTGTGCGGAGGGCGGGGTGGGTTCGAGGCCATCCAGCGCTGACCCTGTATCAACAGGGAGGGCACCCAGGGAGAAAGGGGTTGGCAGGGTCGCATCAGGGCAGGGGTGCAAGTCCAGGAGTAAGGGGAGGGGCTGAGAGGGGGGCCACCACTAAGCTGGGACCCCAGAGTCTCGGGGTACACCCCATCAAGAGCAATTTTCACCCTTTTGTCTCAGCGATGTCACAGATTTACAGATACAGATTCACACTACCCACTCTTCATCACAAACACCACCCCGGACTCTGGCGAGAAGGCAGATGTAGCAGGGCCCGAAGCTGCTGGAACCGGGCATGACAGCTGGGGGAAACACCCAAAGGTGGAGACAGCAAGGTCCCAATGAGCTGCGACCTGCTGCACGACGTTGTCAGAGGCCTGCCTGCAAGGGCCAGGGGCGCTGGGCTGAAAAGACAAGGTGGGGTCGGGTGGGGGTCTGCTGAGCGCTGCTGGGGCCGCCCACCCGCTCCTGTGGTTCTTGTAGACACCAGCCTCAAGCCTGGGGGCCGCTCCCCTCCCCAGCATCCCTGGCCCTGCCCTGGTACCCAGTGCTCATTCAGGTGTGCGCCTCTCACCTGCACGGCCCTCAGGGGCGCATCTCAAACCTCTGCACTCCACCCCCGCTGTCTCTGCTCCAGCCACACAGGCCTCAGGCTTGAGCCTCAAACAGGCCGGGCTGTTCTTGCGTCAGGGCCTTTGCACTTGCTGTCGCCTCTCCCTGCAACACATCGCAACCGCAGGGAGTGAGTGATCCATATGGTTCCTGTTATGACCATTGGCTCAAGTCCAAGTCAATAATTCAGGCTGAATTCAAATCTGCCTCCTCACTGGTCCCCTTGGAGGTGGGATCCGCAGGGATAAACCTCCCCTCCACCTTCAGATCCTTCTGTATAGGAAGATCTGGCTACAGTTTAGCCAGGTCAAATAAAGACTTTTCCTTTGGAAGAGAAGCTATGACAAACATAGACAGCATATTAAAAAGCAGAGACAATACTTTGCTGACAAAGGTCCATATAGTCAAATCTATGCTTTTTCCAGTAGTCATGTACAGATGTGAGAGTTGGACCAAAAAGAAGGATGAGTGTCAAAGAACTGATGCTTTCAAATTGTGGTGCTGGAGAAGACTGTTGACAGCCCCTTGGACAACAAGATCAAACCAGTCAATACTAAAGGAAATCAACCCTGAGTATTCACTGGAAGGACTGATGCTGAAGCTGAGGCTCCAATACTTTGGTCCCCTGATGCGAAGAGCCGACTCACTGGAAGAGACCCTGATGCTGGGAAAGTTTGAGGGCGGGAGAAGGGGACGACAGAGCACAAGACGGCTGGATGGCACCACCGACTCAATGGACAGGAGTTTGAACAAACTCTGGGAGACGGTGAATTACAGGGAAGCCTGGAGTGCTGCAGTCCACGGGGTCGCAAAGAATTGGACACAATTGAGCAACTGAACGACAACAATGCAGCCAGAGAGAAAAGCACCCCAAGTCCCGGGGGTGATCAGGCCACCCGTACTTTCCAGAGCCAGGGACCTGGTTCTGCCCTCTCTGTGTCCGGTCCAGAGACCCCTCTGTACCCTGCAGCATTGACCCCAGCCCCTGCGCTGGCACTGTGAGCAAGCAGAACGGAGGAAGAGTCAGGGGAATGGGTTCCAGGCCGGGTCACTCCTACTCAGGGGGCCTCCTCAGTGAGGCCAGTCCACCCCCTCAGACCCTACTTCCCTACCTGTGAAATGGGCACAAACCCCGCCCTCCACCAGTACCACAGTGACGATCAAATAAAGTCCAGATGAGCCATCATTCTGAAGGGTTGGGCACTCCAGAGGCAGGTGAACAGTAATGGTCACCAGGGCTGTGCAAGCCAGGTGGTGATCAGAAGACAACATTAATCTTATTCAGATCCTGATAAAAAATAACTTATTTACGGCCCAACTCTCACATCCATACTGGAAAAACCTCAGCTTTGACTCTGGACCTTTGTCAGCAAAGTAATGTCTCTGCTTTTTAATATGCTGTCTAGGTTAATATGCTGTCTAGGTTGGTCATTGGAGAAGGAAATGGCAACCCACTCCAGTGTTCTTGCCTGGAGAATCCCAGGGACGGGGGAGCCTAGTGGGCTGCCGTCTATGGGGTTGCGCAGAGTCGGACACGACTGAAGTGACTTAGCATAGCAGGTTGGTCATAGCTTTTCTTCCAAGGAACAAATGTCTTTTAATTTCATGGCTGCAGTCACCATCTGCAGTGATTTTGGAGTCCCCCAGAATAAAGTCTCTCACTGTTTCCATTGTTTCCCCATCTATTTGCCATGAAGTGATGGGACCAGATGCAATGATCTTAGTTTTCTGAATGTTGAGTTTTAAGCCAGCTTCTTCCTTCTCCTTTTCACTTTCATTAAAAGGCTCTTCAGTTCCTCTTTGCTTTCTGACATAAGGGTGGTGTCATCTGCATATCTGAGGTTATTGATATTTCTCCCGGCAATCTTGATTCTAGTCTGTGCTTCATCCAGCCCGGCATTTCACATGATGTACTCTGCATATAAGTTAAATAAGCAGGGTGACAATATACAGCCTTGACGTACTCCTTTCCCAATTTGGAACCAGTCCGGTTCTAACTGTTGCTTCTTGACCTGCATACAAATTTCTCAAGAGGCAGGTCAGGTGGTCTGGTATCCACATCTCTTGAAGAACTTTTCACAGTTTGTTGTGATCCACACAGTCAAAGGCTTTGGCGTAGTCAATAAAGGAGATGTTTTTCTCTCTTCCTTTTTCAATGATCCAGCAGATGTTGGCAATTTGATCTCTGGTTCTTTTGCCTTTTCTAAATCCAGTTTGAACATCTGGAAGTTCTTGGTTCATGTACTGTTGAAGCCTTGCTTGGAGAATTGAGCGTTACTTTGCTAGCATGTGAGATGAGTGCAATTGTGTGGTAGTTTGAGCATTCTTTGGCATTGTCTTTCTTTGGGATTAGAATGAAAACTGACCTTTTCCAATCCTGTCGCCACTGCTGAGTTTTCCAAACTTGCTGGCATATTGAGTGCAGGACTTCCACAGCAACATCTTTCAGGATTTGAAATAGCTCAACTGGAATTCCATCACCTCCACTAGCTTTGTTTATAGTGATGCTTCCTCAGGCCCACTTGACTTCGTATTCCAGGATGTCTAGGTGGGTGATCACACCATCGTGGTTATTTGGGTCATGAAGATCTTTTTTGTACAGTTCTTCTGTGTATTCTTACCTCTTAATATCTTCTGCTTCTGTTAGGTCCCTACCATTTCTGTCCTTTATTGAGCCCATCTTTGCATGAAATGTTCCCTTGGTAATTTTTGAAAAGATCTCTATAGTCTTTCCCATTCTATTGCTCTCCTCTATTTCTTTGCACTGATCACTGAGGAAGGCTTTCTTATCTCTCCTTGCTATTCCATGAAAGTGAAAGTGAGAGTCGCTCAGTCTCGTCCGACTCTTTGCGACCCCATGGACTATACAGTCCATGGAATCCTCCAGGCCAGAATACTGGAGTGGGTAGTCTTTCCTTTCTCCAGGGGATTTTCCCAAGCCAGGGATCGAACATAGGTCTCCCGCATTGCAGGTGAATTCTTTATCAGCTGAGCCACAAGGGAAGCCCGAAAATACTGGAGTGGTAGCCTATCCCTTCTCCAGCAGATCTTCCCGACCCAGGAATCGAACCGGGGTCTCCTGCATTACAGGCAGCTTCTTTACCAACTGAACTATCAGGGAAATCCTTGGAATATCACAAATTCTTCAGTAATCCATCAGCCCTCCCACATACAATGCAAGCTGTTACAACAGCAAGCTGTTACACAGCTCCCCGACCTGGGAGCTCTGGGTGGGAGCAGAGCCCTTCACAGCGGAAAGAGCCCGCAGAGGCCCCTAGAACTTGACCCCAGGGGGTCACAGCCCCCGGAGGAGGTGCTTTCTGGAAGCCCCACACAGGCCCCGCAGGTTCAAATCTTCCGCCCTCTGGCTTCAACCACCCGCAGCTTTTCTGTGGATGATAAATGCCCTGACCCAGTCCCCAGGAGGCCTCCTTTGTTTTCGTTTTATAACCAGGTAGGGGGAGAGAGTGGGCAGGTTCCCAGAAGGTTCTGGACTCCTGACCTGCCAAACCAGTTCCTTCTATGGAACAGCCACTGGCTCCAGCCATCCAACTTCTTGTGCCCTGCTCTGACCAGGGTCACTGCAGAAAGAAGGGCTGGGGAACAGGTTCCAACCAAGCTCAGTCCCCACAGTCTTCCCTGGGTGTGGGGGGAGGGAGACGACTAGTCCTAAGAGGGGTAAAACATGGATAAAGCTGTCATGCCCTGTTTCAGGCACTCCATACAAATTACATTTGTTTCTTCCTCCCAGGAACCCCCTGAGTAGTTGACAGCACTGCCGGTATTTTATGAGGAAACCAGGGTGCAGAGTGACCAGCTCCTGGCGAGCAATTCTCAGTCACTTGGCCGGGATGAGGGCTCAGGGAGGCAGGCACCAGCGGCAACTGTTGACCAGAGCACAGCCCGCCTGCTCCGAGGCTCAGGACACCCTGCCTGCCTGGGAGGGGAGAAAACGGGGACCCAGGAAACTGGACAGAGGCCAGACCCAGCTGCCAGCAGCCCTGGGAGCCTCCAGGACGATGGCTGGGGCGGTGCCCTCCCCTGGGCATCTCCAAGGGCACCCCCGCGCAGAAGGAAACCTCCAATGTGCCCTGGGTGGCCAGGGAAGCCCCTGGATACACCCATCACATCTTCCTTGAGCATCAGTTTCAATCAAAAGATTGAAGGAAAAGTTAATTTACCTGAAAGGAAACTGAAAGCATTTCTTTTATCCCCAAGCTACTCTCACACAGACTTGAAGAGAAGTCACTGGAAGGCTTGGAATGTCATCCCCCAGGAGGCAGACCTCAGGGCCCTGGGGCTGCCCCTCCCTCTCCCTTCCCACCCGCTTGCCGCCAGCAAGGGCGTGGACGCTGCTGTCGCAGCTTGGTAGGCTCTCCACTTTCTGCCTGGCCATGTGACCTCAGAAAGTCGTCTAAACCTCCCTGCCTCAGTTTCCTCATCTGTAAAAGGGGACAGTAACAGCCCCTGCTCGTGAGGCATGTGTGAGTGAAGAATAAGGCAATAAGTGTGCAGTTAGGGGACTTCCCTGGTGGTCCAGGGGTTAAGACTCTGCCTTGTGGTTCAGGGGACATGGATTCGATCCCTGGTTGAGAACTGAGATCCTGCAAGTCGTGAAGCATCTAAGTCCGCGCACCACAACTGCAGAGTCCGGGCACCGCAATGAGATCCTGCGGGCCGAAAGTAAGACCCGGGGCAGCCAAAAGAAAAAAAAGCATGCAGGTAGGGCCTGAGAGCCTCAGCAAAGGTGAGTGTGACCTTCTGGGGAAGGATGGTCAAGGGCGTCACTTTACAGGTCAAAAGGCTGAGTCCCCAGGAGTGAAAGTGACCTGATCAAAAACTAGGTCCCTGACTCCTCCTGGGGCTCCTTGTCCCCATCCTGCTGCTCCTGTGCCTCCGCGTCCCCACTGGTGAAAGAAGGTAAGATCAGGAGGCGGGTGTGCCCGCCAGGCACCTCCAGGGTGGCGGAGCTCTCGCTGTCCCCTCTGTAACCATCCCTGAAAGCCTCTCTGAAAGCCACCATCCATGGTGTGCCCAGGACAGCCTCACATGGCGCTGGCTTGTCAGGGAGATGCCAAGATCCATGGGATATTTAGTCAAGTTTCCAGACCTCAAAACATCTCATTACAGCGCTCACTGATGGAGCGGCTAAAGATGTGGCATACATAGACAATGGAATACTACCCAGCCATAAAAAAGAATGAAATAATGCCATCTGCAACGATACGGATGGACCAGGAGGGCATTCTGCTTTGTGAAGGACGTCAGAACAAAAGACAAATACTCTGTTTTCACTTACTTGTGGAATCTAAATAGCAAACGAATATAACAAATGAACAAGCATCTCACGGAGGTTGCATTTCAGTGACTCAGTGATATCATCCAAGTGCATTCATGCCGCCCACACCTGACCACCTGTCAGGTACTGCCCAGGTATGTCTACCCCCACCTCACACGTGACTTATCCCCAGCTTCTGTGTGACCTTAGTGTGCCCACTCTTTCCTGCCTACGTCTCACCCATTTCCCAACTCAATGGTCACCTCCTCCAGGAAGCCCTCCCAGACCTCCCACAAGCCTCTGGCTTCCCTATGTCACACAGAGGCTTGACTGGGAGTCCCCCTTGGACAGGGACTGCAGAGGTGGCCGTCCACAAGGACTAGATGGGTTCAGGCCTGTGCACTGTATCCGTCTTCACCCCTCGGTCCCTGCTCTGCCGCTGGCTTGAGAAATGGCTTAAAGTCACCGAGTTAAAGCAGAAACTCACAAACAAGAGCCTAAAACCACCGACAAAGACCGACCGAAAGATATCTGGTGGTGAGTCTTAGATTTTGAGTTCTCACCAACACAAGCGTCAACACCGCATTTCACAGACAAGCAGCACCGTGCTCTTTGGAATCCACACAGCCCTCTGTCACAAAACCTCAAGTCTGTGAGCTCCAGGCAGTCAAAGCCAGGTCCCACCCCGCCCAAAACTCAGGAATTCCTCCCCGCCCACCCTGCTTCCTTCTCCCTGGGAGCTCTCCACACAACTGGCCAGGCCCTGGGAAACCCAGGGCTGTGGACAGTGGCCCTGGGCTAGGGTTTGCGAAAAGGGAAGGTAACCCGGGGCTCTCTCCGAAACTGGCAGTTTGGGAGGCTGATTTAACTTCGGGGCATATTAAGTCTTGTTGTGGGGAGGTGGGGGGGTCCATCCCCTGTGACCAGCCAGCGGTAACCACCAGCTGGAGCCCCTGAGCCTGAAGAGACTCAGCACATGCTCTGCCTCAGTCTTCTCATCTGTGAAGCAGGTCGATGGCTCCCAAGTTCGGGATGAGGGAGCTGCTGTGCGGGCGATCGGGGACCCCGAATGAGGGGAGGAAAAACGGGGAGGTCGGCGAAAGTTTGGGCTGAGATGGCCCAACCAGAACAAACCCAAACAAGCAACCAGAACAAACGCAAACAAGAAAAGGCGGGAGAAGCGACGGGGCTGGGAGGGAGGTGGGGGACGGGGTGTAGGGAGGGGGCTGGGAGGAGAGGCGGGGTCGGGAGGGGAGAAGGGCGGGAGCGGGGGATGCGCGCGCGCGCGTGGAAAATGGGAGGTGGGGTGTGCGGGAGTGGGCGAGGGGCCGGGCCAGGCTGGGGCGATCGAGGCTCCCCAGGTACCGCGCCCCGCCTCGGCGTGCCCGCCGGAGCATTGGGCCGGGCCTCAGAGCCCGCGCCGCCTGCCCGCCCAGGCCCAAGCGGGCTCCCTCCGGCGGACACCCCGCCGCCTTACCTGACGCAGCCCCACGGGCGCCTTACCTGGGCTCCGTGTGTCCGGCGACTCACCTGGCCCCGCCCCGGACGTGGCTCTCGCGAGGCCGCGCCCCTCGCACCGCCCCTCCCGCGCCGTCTCCCTGGAGCTCAGGACTGGAGTGACCCAGGGTCTCCGCGAGTTACCATTTCTGCGCATGTGCAGAGCCTCTGCCCCAGCCCTTCGCTGTTGTCCAGTCGCTCAGTCGCGTCCGACTCTTTGCGACCCCGTGGACTGCAAGCTCTCCAGGCTTCCCTGTCCATTACCAACTCCCGGAGTTTGCTCAAACCCACGTTCATTGTGTAGATGACGCCATGACCCCCTTAAAGTGAAAGTGAAGTCGCTCAGTTGCGTCCGACTCTTTGCGACCTCATGGACTGTAGCCTACCAGGCTCCTCCATCCATGGGATTTTCCAGGCAAGAGTACTGGAGTGGGTTGCCATTTCCTTCTTCAGGGGATATTCCTGACCCAGGGATGGAACCTAGGTCTCCCGCATCGCAGGCAGACGCTTTACCATCTGAGCCATCGGGGAAGTCCTACTGACCCCATGAGTTGGGGTGTCATATACTCAGGAAAGGCCCCTTAGCCCTGGAGGTGCCATTGAAGAGTCCGGGGCCCCAGGCAAGGGGAGGATTGGTCTTCTGATAGGATCGCATTCGAATCCAGAGGGCTTCCCTGGTGGCTCAGTCAAGAATCTGCCTGGACCCGAGTTCCAACCCCTGGGTGGGAAAGATCCCTGTAGAAGGGCATGACAACTCCAGTATTCTTGTCTGGAGAATTCTGTGGATAGAGGAGCCTGGTGGGCTCCAGTCCATGGGGTCACAGAGTCGGACACAACTGAGTGCCTAATGCTTTCGACTCTCATCCAGAGAGCAGTTCAGGAGCGGCATTCTAAAGGTGGATCTTTCTATCAGGCTGGATGTCTGTCGCCCACCTTTCTGGCTGCAGCTCTGTCTCCACCGCCTCCCAGCCAGTCTCCCTGGTTTCTGAAGGTCAGTGCCCTCTCAGGGCTAAGTATGCATTTCTTTTCATCTCTACCCACTCCCCAGCCTCCTGCTTTCAAAACAGCCTATCACCAACTAAATGATGATCACCAGCTAACTCTCCTGAATCCCGACTCCTGTTTCTGGATGCCCACGTGACGTCTTCACGTGCAGAACTTCGAAGGCAGCTCAAGCCCCACACGTCCACCTGGACTCCTCTCCTGGGTGTCCCACCTCCTTCTCCACCAGCCCCTTCCAAACCGAGGGCGCATCCTGGGCTCCCCTTGTTCCCTCACCCTCCACGTGTGGTCCTAGGATGAGCCCCGATAGCTCTTCCTTGAAGACGTGTCACAACGCCACCACTTCTCTCCACCCACACTGGTCCAAGTGGCCCAGGCCGCCAGCATCTCTCACGTGGCCCAGGGCAGCAGCCTCCTGACCCATGTCTTGGTTCTGTACTTGCCCCCTTCCCTGGTATCAACACAGCAGCTCGGGTGGTCCTTCCTGAGACGCTGTCCTGCCCCCTCTTCCCCTCCTCCTCTCAGGGGTGGGGGGGGGCACAGTCCCAGGCTGCCAGGCACGGAAGGTGGTGTGGCTGCTGGCAGCTCTGGGGTTGCGTGTAGGGGGCTCTGTGGCCCCCAGTGGCCAGTGTCCAGCCGCCAAGACAATCGGGTGTATTGACCCTCCCCATTTCTAGGGGACAGGGGCATCTGACTGCAGAGGCCACATGTGGTATCACCCTCTGCCACAGACTGGTGCAGAGTCCAATCACATGTGCCTTCACCAGGGTACAGCGAGCAGTTCAGGACACTCCAGTTGGTGGGATGGGCTGGACTTTGCCTGGAAGTTTGAGGAAGAAACAATTCCTGCTCCGTCTTTCCCTCTCCCCGACCCTAGATGAAGAAGCATGGTGCTCCTGGGATAGCAAGCAGCCATCCTGGGACTGCAAAGAGATCTAGGATTGGGATAAAGCAGAGATGGCAGGGACCTGGGTTCTTGGTGGCCCTGTAGAGCCCCTGGATCAAACCTGGCTGAGGCCCACACTTCCTTGGGCATCAATAGATTTTCTTATTGTTCAAACTAGTTTGGACTTTCTAATTCTTATGACCAAAAGTATCCTCTGATAAAACATTGTTATGCTCTTTAACCAAATTGCAAAGAGTTTCTCTCCTTATAGCGCTAGCAGAACAAAACCCAGGGAAGACCTGGGTGTCTGAGCCCGAGATACACGACCATTCCAGGGATAGGAAGGGGGTTAGACAGACCAAAACTTTATCCTCCCCAAGGTCAGGACAGCTTAGGGACTTCCCTGGGGGTCCCAGTGGCTAAGAAGCTCCCAATGCAGGGGGCCCAGGTTCCATCCCTGATCAGGGAACTAGATCCCACATGCCACCACTAAGAGTTTGCATGTCACAGCTAAAAGACCCCGCATGGGGCGACGACCCCACGTGCTGCGGTTAAGAACCAGCACAGACAAACCAATAAATATAAAGCTTCATGCCAGTCGTGCTAACCGTAAGCATGAAATAAGTGAATACAGTTTAATATTAATGGGAACCAGTGCTTGGCTCTAAACTTCAGCTGTCACCTTTCCGAGGCGGGCCAGCATTATGAGGCTGTTTGCTGACTGCAGTATCTCCAAGTGTCCAGTCCTGTGTCCAGCACATGGTAGTCACTGTTCTCAATATGAATGAATGAATGACAACAGTTTCTATTGTCCCCCAAGCAGCTGCCTTTTTCTGTGCAAAGAATCTGTGACCATCCTGGCATGCGGGCTTGTTCACCTCTCACACCCCTAAAAGTGAAAGTGTTAAGTCGCTCGGTCGTGTCCGACTCTGTGTGACCCCATGGACTGTAGCCCACCAGGCTCCTCTATCCGTGGGGATTCCCCAGGCAAGAATACTGGAGTGGGTAGCCTATCCCTTCCCCAGGGGATCTTCCTGACCCAGGAATTGAACCGGGGTCTCCTGCATTGCAGGTGGAATCTTTACCGTCTGAGTCAGCAGGGAAACACCTGCATGTTATTATTTGTACCCTGCTTGCTCCCAAAGGACTTTGGAGGTGAGAAGACAGAGGGGTCCATGGTGCTGCCCTCTAAGTCATGTGCACGTGTGAGCCCCTGGATGGATCGGGAAGGGGGCCTGTTTCTAGGTCAAAACTCTTCTTCCCTCTCAAAACATGGCAAGGAAATGGAGGAGATGCCCCATGACTTACATGCTTGAAGGGTTTCAGCTAGTGTTTATGCTGCCTTTTGTGGAATATAAGCATCTTTTATTATCAAGGTAAGATCAGTCTCATGAAACTGGGACAATTTTCTGGTTCAAAAAGCGACTTTGGACAGAAGTAAGAGAAAACACCCCTCTCCCCTTCCCCGCTGGTCTATGACTAGCAATGTAATTTCATGGTATAAAGATGTGTCGGGGGGAACGCTGCCCTCCTCGCTTCTGTGTTTTGTGAAAATCTCATACAAATTCCACAACCACAGCTTAGTGATATTAAAACATACACAGTAAAGCAGTCATACAGAATGATTCTGGGAAAAGAATGCAGGTGTGTCCCGCCATTCATAATAAAAGGCAAGAAGTAGAAAGAAACTGTGAGACCCACAGCGGCTTCCTTTTTGCTTCTTTCTTCTGTTTTTTTCCCCAAGCACGTCTAATCAGTCACCCACCAGTTAGTCATTCCCTTTTGTAGCTGTAACAATGACTCCTTGCATTTCAAATGCTTTGCGATAGAAAAGAACGAATAATAACGCAAAATGAAGGAATTACATCTGAATGGTATTATTCCCAGCTTTATTAAATTTGCTCTGTACAAATGTTTATGAAGTCGGAGAGTTGCTTTTCCCCTGAGCTGCAAATTCCACATTAATAAGTGCTGGGGGATGGGAGCTTGAAAGGAAGGAGGAAAGAAAGACCCCTCGTCAGTGGTCCTGGGCTTCTCGTTTGTTTTTTTCCCAAATTTAACTCTCCCTGCCAGCTGCTTGAGCCGAGATGTGGTCTGCTTTGAATCCTACTAAAACCATGAAACCAAAATTTCCCCACCAAGTGTGGGCTCGGGCGTGATATCCAAGTCGAGCCAAAAGGCGTCTAGGAGTTCGTGTTCCAACCCTCCCCTTTATGGGCACAGACCAGTGAGGTGAAGGGCTTTATTTGCTGCCGTGCAGCCCAGCCAGGAACCCAAGCAAGGTTTCCCGACCGCCTGCCCTCCTGTCGTGTGCCCCGGTCCAAATTTTAAGCAAATGCGTTTGGTTGTTAGCAGTGACTGCACACTCAGCACACGCCCCCTGGTGTCTGCTGCCGCTGTTTGGACCCAAGTCTTGAAACCCTTTTGATTTACAACTGAGCAGGTCTCATCCTGATGCCTTTTTGGTGTCAGAGTGGAAGGCTGGTTGTGTCCTCTGACACTCTGCACCTTTCAAATGACTTTGCTGTGTGCAGACTCCCCACCGTATTAGTCTCTCCACCTAAGGTGGCCAGACCTAGGGGTTTACCCAGAGTCCTTTGCAACCAGGACCCTGACATTGACTAGACTCCACTGTTGTGACCTACACCATGAGAAAGAAGGCGGCCCTGCAGTGTTTTATGGGAAAGGGAAGCCTCAGATGTTCAGCGGGGGCAGGGGGCGGGGAGGAGGGGGCTTGCAGTGGATACAAGGTTAAGTACCTGGGTCATGATTGCTATTGGTGCTGGTGACAGTTGTGGGTTTGGCCCAGGATAACTGGTACATTGTTATGTGGTGAGAGCACTTCCATATAGTGGGAGTGATTTCTGGGGGGGAAGCTTCAGCCTGCAGCCACTTGAAGCAGGATTTTAGCTTCTGGCCAGAGATTGGAGTCAGGCCGCAGCAGTGAGAACACTGAATCCCGGCCACTAGACCGGTGGCCAGGACCTGCCCGTATGGCTTTGCGGAAAATGGGTTTCCACAAAGAAATGGAGAATAGTGAAAGAAGTGAAGCGTTTGTTAGAAGAGTGCGTGTGGATAGACACATGGTGGGCTCAGAGAGAGAGTACCTCCTTTGCTTGGTTCCGTTTATTCGGCTTATCCCAGTGTCCCCCCCTGTCTGCACACACATCTCTTGGCCAAGACAGATTCTAGCGAAGAAGACTATGAGTAGGTTGACAGCGCTTCCTTTTGACCTCCAAGAAGCCTTCCTGTGCATGTATAGTTGGGAATGTCTCCTTGACCTCGAGAATGAGAAATACGAGGTCTTTCATCTGGGCAGGGCTCAGCTCCTCCTCATCTTGGAGTATCTGTCCACAGGGTACGAACTCCAGCTGTTCAGCCTAGGGCCCATCTATCTCCTGCCTTGGGAGCATCTCTGAGTGGTAGAAGCATCTGTGTGGAAGGAGCATCTCTGAGCGGTAGGAGCATCTCTGTGTGGTAGGAGCATCTCTGTGCAGTAGGAGCATCTCTGAGTGGTAGGAGCATCTCTGTGTGGTGGAAGCATCTCTGAGTGGTAGGAGCATCTCCCTGTGGCAGAAGCATCTCTGTGTGGTGGAAGCATCTCTGAGTGGTAGGAGCATCTTTGTGTGGTAGGAGCATCTCTGAGTGGTAGGAGCATCTCTGAGTGGTGGAAGCATCTCTGTGTGGTAGGAGCATCTCTGAGTGGTAGGAGCATCTCTGTGTGGTAGGAGCATCTCTGAGTGGTAGGAGCATCTCTGAGTGGTAGGAGCATCTCTGAGTGGTGGAAGCATCTCTGTGTGGTAGGAGCATCTCTGAGTGGTAGGAGCATCTCTGAGTGGTGGAAGCATCTCTGAGTGGTAGGAACATCTCCCTGTGATAGGGGCATCCCTTGTGCCTTAGCAGCCTCCCTGTGCAATGGGAGCATCTCTATGGGGTGTGAGCATCCCTGTGCAGTGGCCACAGTAGTGGCAGCTTTTCCACCAGGCCTGTCATTTGCAATGGTTTGACGCACTGTTCCTGGAAAGAAAGCCTCTAGCTTGGCCCTCCCCACCTCCTGACAACTGTATGCCTGCACTTGGTCGTTTAGTCAAGTCCAACTCATTGCAACCCCATGGACTGTAGCCCGCCAGGCTCCTCTGTCCGTGGGATTCTCCCTGTAAGAATATTGGAGGGGTTGCCATTTCCTACTCCAAGGGATCTTCCTGACCCAGGAATTAAACCCGTGTCTCTTGCGTCTCCTGCATTGGCGGGTGGGTTCTTTACCACTGTGCTGCATGGGAAGCCCCAACATCTCTAGGAGCTCCCAACATCCTTTAACAAACTCCTCTGTGTAATATGCAAGAATCTGCTTCCGTGGCTTGCAAATAAGAGCCCTGCCTGGCTCTGCACCCTCCTATTTCAGACTACCCTGTCCCTCCTCCCATGCCCAACACAGGCTGACATAAATTCCCACGGTGAAAAGAGTAATGTCAGCATGAGAAATATTTTTGTGATGATGTTGATGACACTTTACATTTTTATAGCTTTTTGCAGCCTGTTAAAGCAATTCTGAGCTCTCTGCAAACACATTCATCAATGAGAAGGGGTCTTGGGGCTGAAACCATCAGTTCATTCATCCATTATCACCTTCAGGTCAAAACCCATTAAGTGTTTGCTGGGCTGCACAGCCTGTCAACTGCACAGAGCTTCTTCATGAAGGGTGCTTGGTAACTCGGGGTTCATCATCTACAGCCCCTGCTCTGCGTGTGTCCACAGCGCACAGACGAGCAGAAAAACATCGCCAGTCACAGGATATTACATCTGGAAAGACCCGCACTACAGATCGGGAATCTCGGCCCAATATGACATAGCAAGGTCATGACCGATTCAGAATCAGAACCCTGGGTCCTGGCTCTGCCCATGAGGGGTATGCAACAATGCCGTCACCCAGTGTCAGCCTTCTCTCTACCCACAGACCACCTTCCTCTAGAGTGTTTGGGTAAGAGGAGTGTATCAGTCAGTCACGCCAGGTATGCTGCAGTAACAAACATCCCCGGTCTCAGGGGCTTACACCAACCTGGGTCTACTTCTCACGCATGCTGCCCATCCACAGCCCCCTGAGAACCGGCCTACTCTAGCAGCCTCATCTGGATACTGCCAATCTCCACGCAAAGAAAAGGAGAGCTCTGGAGGATCTCTGCCTGGCAATGAAAAGATCCAGTGCCAAAGGGTCCCTTTGCTCAGAACTGGCTGGGCAGAGCTGGTCACAGCACACCACCCAGCCCCAAGGGGACTGGGAAATGTGGGCCTTCTGTGTGCTCGGAACCCGAGCGCAGCTGGTATTGGGTGTAGCTCACAGCACGCGGACCCCCAGGATCTGGCTGAAACGCAGATCCAGCATCAGCAGGTGTGGGCCAGTCTGAGACTCTGCATCTGAGAGCAAAGGGGAGCGTGGTCAGGAGGGTCCCCTGGAAAACCTACAACCAACCAACTAACAAACCACAAAAATAGTGAGCCGGTCTCTTGAACCCCAGCCCTGGAGATGCAGACAGATGATCCACTGAATAAGGGTCCATGCTAATCAACCTTCAGTTAACAAGGGAACCAGCATGTGCTGGGCACTGAGCTGTGGCCGAGGGCTCAGTGGGAACAGGGTAGGAGCCTTCCTGCTGCACGGGGCTGCCTTCTCATGGGGAGATAAGTTAATAATGAACTTATTTCGGCAGGAGGATTTCCCAAGAGCTCATGAAGCATCTCTCGGGCTCCAGGCAGCTATATTAATAGGTTTTCCACTGTGTCTCTCCACTCTGCTCTCTAAGACAACCACATGTAAGCTTCTGATTCCACAGTTCCTGTTTTCAGGTCTGAATTTCAGACTGACCAGTGTTGTGAATCAGTGGGGAAATGGGTGGCGGGGGAGGGGTGGGAGAGGAGACCATGGCTCAGGGGTGGGAGGCGGGCAGGTGATGGAGCAGACACAGGGCTACAGGCCGGCCTTGGCCACAGCTAGCCTGGAGCCTGGCCTGAGCTCCCTGAAGGCCAAAGTGAGACATGGTCAGTGGTGCGACCTTGGGTGCCAGGTTTGGTTCTCGGAGGGGACACCTGGGTTTCACCTTGGACCAAGGCCCACATGTCTCTCTCTGATAGTTCTGTGGATCTAGAGGCACCAGGAATACCTGGTCTTCGAATCTGAGTTCCCTGGTCCTGAGTTTTCATTCATAATTTACCAATCCATAGCAAGACACTTTGATGCAGAGCACTTTAAACTTTTTCTGAACAAGGTTGGGTATAAAACATGGATACGCTCAAGGCCCACCTTGGCAGCCTGCCCCTTAATGGGGGGCTTGGGGGCAGCCCAGGTTGGAGGCCCCGCCTGAATGCCCCAGAGCTGCTGTGGGACCTGGGTTCAGCACCTACACCCGCTGGGATTCCGTTTTCCTACTGCCGCGGAGGCGCATCTGGCAGGTGTCTGGGGGCGCCCTTCCTCCCAGGGTGGAGCAACCTGTCAAAGAGCTCAGAGGCTCCTACGAAGTTCACGCCTGATCGTGGGGCCATGTGCCAGCCAGTGTCAGAGCCCCCAGGGATCAGATGGGCCTGGGGTGCTCAGATCTCCAGCACTGGGGACATGAGGGCAGAACAGGGCCTGAGGGGCCCTCCCCACTGCGGGCAGAGCGCAGGCAGCCAGCTCCCCACCTCAACCACCGCCCTCCGCCTGGTCCTTCAGTTTAGAGGGAACCGGTGCCATAATGCACTCGCTCCATCCCAAGCAGGTCCCAGGCCCAGCCTGGGGTTCCATACTGGAGCTGGGAGCCGAGCGGGCTGCTTCAGCAATCTCAGCCCCACCAGCCGAGCTGAGTGGCTACATCCTTGTTCTCGGACCAGGCACAGGCTCCTGGCCCCATCTCCCAAGCCTGCTTCCCAAGGCTGCTCCCTTAGCCACTTCTCCCCGGGACCTTCTCAGTGCTGGAGCGGTCACAAGGCCCTGTGTGGTCAGAACATCCCCAGATCAGACCGCAAAGCTGAGTTCCTGCACAGCCGCCCCCTGGGCACCCCACCCTGGGCTGGAGCAGGGGCTCCTGGCCTGTGTCTCCCACCAGAAGACACTCGTCCGCACCGACAGCTCCGCGTGCAGACCCCCAGAGGCTGACACTTGCCACCAGGCATCCATGTGGCAGTACCCATCACACCGGCTCACCCGCCCTGGGTCCATCCTGTTGTCTGCTCATACGTCACCCAGCCCTCACGTCCAACCAAAAACTGACTCCATGGGAGGGGAGCCCTTGGAATGGGTCACGGTCTGCCCCGACCCCCGGCCAGAAGGTCCCCATCCAGCGGCTCAGAGCTGACCTCCAGGAACAGGAAGGGGAGGCCCTGGTGAGCTGGTGACCGGCCTGGGGCTGAAGACCCTGTAGGGATGTCCGTGGAGCCTGGCATCACAGACACAGCTCAGGAGCCAGGTAGACAGGTTTTATTCCACCCAACCCCTGCCCACGGCCCCCCTGGGCAGAGCAAGGGCAGGCTGCTCAGAGAGTCTGAGGCAGAGTGGCGCACAGGTGGTCTCGCTGTGGCCCCAGGCGAGTGACAGAGGGAAGGTGGGTCAGCCACCCACCCTGGTGTCGCTCCAGGGGCCTGGCCAAGCTGAGGGGTTCACAGTCTCCATGGTGTGGATGCTGGAGGGCTGGGGTGCGGGCCATGCCTAGACACGCACACAAGGCTGCCAGGCACCTGATGGGCCCCCAACGCCCCAGAACAAAGGTGCCGGGGGTGGGTGGGGGAATCTGGCAACAGTCTTTCTGACAAAGACAGGAATGCCAAAGTGGCCGACGTCGACAAGGATCCAGACGGGAGAGTAGAAAACGCTCGCGCTCACGCACTGCACACACACGCGGGTTCGGTAGAATCGCGAGGCTAGAGTCACACGACGCTCTGCCGACCCCCCGCCCCATCAAACTCGGACGTGCCCGAGCCCCCGCCCCGGCCAAAGTCAATGAAGATCCCCTCCGAATCCGAGTCGACCGACTCCAGGATCTGGTCGACCAGGTTCTCGGGGCTGGAGGAGGCCGGGGAGCCGCGGGCCACGCCGGGGCCGGGCTTGGGGGGCTGGGCCGGCGGGTACAGTCTGTTGGCGCAGGGCCCCGACGGGGGCGACGACGGGGAGGTGCCGAAGGCCCCAGCGGGCCCCGGGCCGGGCGTGTCAGCGAAGCCCTGGGGCTCGGGGCAGGACGTCATCTCGGAGACCGAGTGCCGCCGGATGCCCGCGCCGCCCGCCGCCGCGCCCTCGGCCTCGTGCTCCGCCACGGGGTTCAGCAGCGGCGTGTTGTAGCTCTTGGAGCGCACCACCGGGTTCTTGGCCAGGACGTCCCCGGAGCGGGAGCGCCGCAGGTAGTGCTTCTCTGCGGAGAGACCGGCGGAGAGAGCGTTATCAGGCATGGCCGGCCAGGCGCGGGGCAGCCCCGGCTCCCGCACCCACCGCGCGCCCGGCTCTGCACCAGGCTCCGCTCCAGGGAGGGGAGTCGGGCCCCGCCCCCGCGGACCTGTGGCCATCCTGGGGGCGGGGGTGTCCCCGGGGTCCCCTCCTCCTCTCCTGGGGCCGCCCCCCTCAGCCTGGACGGGGCGGGGGCTGGACGGAATCGCCCAAACGTTTGCACACGTGCACTGGCCTCCTGTCCCGACCCGCAGGAAGTCACCAGGTCCAAGCACTTGCTACATGCCAGCACCTACCCAGGCGGACAGAGCCCCGACCCTCAGAGCTGCGGTCCTACTGTGTGTGTGTGTGTGTGTGTGTGTTGGGGGGAGACTAGAAACCCTTTTGGGGGGCCACAGCTCAGGCAACGGCAAACACTGAAATGGGGCAGAGGATGAGGGCAGGGCTGGGGTTTATTCTTAACCCCGGGGAGAGGACGGCCATGGGGGCGGGGCTCAGGCTCCCCAGCTCAGGACCTGCGGTTCCACATAGCGACCACCAGGTGGCAGGGCTGAGCGTGGCCAGCGGCCCAGGGGCCATTCCCGGACCACGGGAGACAGGCTCCTTCCTGGCCTGGCAGGGGTCTCGGGGTCCAGGGCCGCAGGAGCTGGGGCGGCTCAAAATTTTCCTCCAGCTGCTGGGGCCCACCTGAGCGGAGGCATGCCGCTGGGCAGGTTTCAGACCTGCAGGTGGATGGGCCCTCTGGACCTACCTCATCCCAGGCCTGGTCCTCCCTGCCCTTGAGCCCCCGGCCTGGCCTTCCCTGAGCGCCTCCCCCATGGCGTGGGTCAGTTCATGTCACCTGGCAGGGGTCACCTTGGGCACTCATCTGGGGATGGTTTACTCACTTGTCTGCGTCCCCTGGTGGCAAGAACCCTTGACAGTGGGTGTGGTTCCCCCGAACCCCAGGACCAACAGCAGAAGCTGGCACCCAGCAGGTGCTCAGCTGACACTGCTGACTGAACCAAGGGGCCCAGGACGCCCAGGCACGCCCACCCCGTAATCCCTCCACACCCCCGGGAGCCCCCAAATAAGCCTGGATTTCTTGGGCTCTGGGCCATTGTACGTGCTGGGTCCTCGTGAAACCCCGACCCCAGGACTGAGCATGGACGTGACTTCTGTGGGGAATCCAGGGGCCTCTGGGGGGCTCTCAGAGGAGCCACGGCAACACCACTATGCTGTCTGCCCATCAGGGCAGCCCTTAAAAGAGGGACCCCCAGGTGACCCCCCCTGTGTGCCCAGTGACCTGCATGCCACACGGCCAGTGGGTACTCGGGGCAGACCTGCTACATCTGCACCTCTGATTCGGTCTGGCCTTTCACCAGAGGCTGGGGTTCCCAGGCAGAGGTGTGGATGGGGCCAGGGGCCACCCCGCCCTCCACCCCAGGCCCAGGCGACCCCTACCCAGGATGCAGGAGTGTGTGAAGGCCCCCTCGCCAGAGTAGAGGCCGTAGGTGCCCAGGTAGGGCGACACCACCTTCTGGATCAGCGTCTCCAGGCGCAGGTAGTCCTTCGTCACGCCCCGGGACTCGTGCACCCCCTGCGAGAGGGAGAGGGCAGGAAGGTCACTGGTCAGCCTGTCACTCCCAGCCGAGCCGGGAGCAGCTCAGAGGCCACCACGAACGGCCCGACCCACCCCCTCTCTCCGGTCCTGGCCCCCATGGTAGGGGCCACTGCACCCTCCCTTTCCAGGCGTCTCTCCAGTTGGAACCTCTGAGCCACTTCCTGCTTCAACGCCCTCGTGGGGGCCCGCTGCACACAGCAGCTGGTGTGGCTGGAAGGCTGAGATGTCCATGGAAAAGGCTCTGAGGCCAAATCAGGACAGGTACCCTGAACCCCCACCCGGACAGCTGTGTATCCCCTTCTGTGAGCTGGCTTCCCAGAGGCTCTGGGCAGTCACTGGGCCAAGCTCATCGCCGGGGCCCCCTATCTCACCCACTTGTCCCGGGGAGCACTGCAGGCAGGCAAGGCTGCCCCCAGGGGTGGGGCCCTGGTCCAGGTCTGCATCCCAGCTGGGGGGTCAAGCCCTGCCCATCTGATAGCACCATCCATCCCCCTCCCACGCTGCCAGGTCCTGTCCAGCTCCTCCCAACACGTCCACTCACTCGGAGCTTTAAAGGGCTCTCCACCTGCTCCCATTTCATTGGAACCAAGGCCTGAGCATTGAGGCTGCCCAAGGGACAGCCTTGGTCTTGCCCACAGCTGTGAGCCCCGGCAGAGGGCTGGGCACACAGCAGGATTTAGTGAGCTTAATCAAGGTTGTTTCCGAATGAATGGATCATTCTCAAAGGACTGCCAGCAGTTAAGAAACAGGACACACCCAGGTTAACGTTAAATGATGGTTTAAAACAGGAACAGAATACAGCTCTATGCTGCCTATGAGAAAGCCACTTAAAGGATAAAGACATGCAGACAAGAATCTGGGAGGGAACGAAGGAGATTAAACGTGTTAACAGATCACAGCTCACCGACCATGGCAGGGAAAGCGTGTCAATTTCAGACAGGACCGACTTCAGGCCAAAGAACTTGGGCAGGAATAAGGAAGATCCCGAACTAACAATAAAGAGGTTGATTCTCCAAGTTGATACAACAGTCTCTAATGTGAACACACCTAACAACAGAACAGGAGACTACGGAGGCCAAAAGTGGTGGGGCTGCAAGGAGAAGCAGAGAGCCCACAGCTAGAGACTCCGCCCTGCGCTCGGAAACAGACCCAGCACAGAAACCCAGGAAGGACGCGGACAGACTCAGCACCACCGTCAACCAGCCGATACAATCGACGTCTACGGACAACTTTGTCCAACAGCAGAATCCACATTCTTCTCAAGCTCACATGGGGCATTCTCTAAAACAGACCATACTCCAGGCCATGAAACACACCTCGACACATTTGTAAGGACAGAAATCAACGTCTACTCTCAGACCACAGAAGAACTAAACCAGAAACAGAATAACCGATAATCTCCAAATACACGGAGATTAAACAGCTCACTTCTAATTAACACGCGGGTCAAAGAAGAAACCTCAAGACCTATTTTTAGATATTTTGCATTAAGTGAAAACCTAACATCCAAATTTACGGGCTGCATCAAAAGCAGTGCTTAGAGGGAAATTTAAAGTACTGAATGGATACATTAGAAAATAAAAAAAGTCTAAAATCGACTGTCTAAGCTTCCACCTTAGGAAACTAGAAACAAAAGCACAAGCTCAATCCAAGGTAAGCAGGAAAAAAGAAATAGAGCAGAAGTCAGTGAAACGGAAAACAAAAATGGGTAGAGAAAACCAACAAACCCAAAAGCTTTGAAAAGATCAATAAAATCCACAAGCCTCTAGCCAAGCTACTGAAGAAGGAAAGAGAAGATAAAAATGACTAATATCAGAAATGAAAGAGGGGAGGACTTCCCGAGTGGGTCCGGTGGTTAAGACTCTGCTTTCAAGGCAGGAGGCATGGGTTCAGTCCTTGGTTGGGGAACTAAGGTTCTGCATGCCAAAACCTGCCGGGAGCCATCTCCCGGCATATTGCATATTGAGTGCAGCACTTTCACAGCATCATCTTTCAGGATCTGGAATAGCTCAACTGGAATTCTATCACTGCCAGGAGCCAGTGGCAAAGGTCATGAGGAAGGAGGCTCGGCATACGCAAAGGCGGGATCGAGCCTCAGGAGTCCCCCTGGAAATTCTCGAGCATCTACCCCCAAAACCAGAGTCTGCCTACTTTCTGCTTTGTGCTCTCACCTACACCTCTGACTTTACGGGGGGCTGTCCCCCACTACCTCTCTCTGAAAAAAGAGTTAACTTACAGCTCCAGTTAATAAAGTTCCTGGGTGTGATAGTGTTTCAACCTACAAACTCCTTTGGAAGTCCTCTAGCCTGCCTGAATAGGTTTTTCCAGCCACAAGTGATTGCTCAGAGCCTCCCAACTGTGAGAGGCATGAGATGTTCTAAACTGTCTAAATACAGAGTCCTTTGAGAAGTTAAAAGATTGATTAGAAATTGTATTGAAGGGTTTTTCACTTGTTGGGCCAATGTTTGCTGCTAAGTCTCCATATCCCTTACCTGCTGTGTCCCTGGCAGTGTATTGATTAATATAATTGGTGTAAGTAGTAGCTTTAATGTTTGTAACCTTGGACCCTTGAGTTAATTCTTTTTTGTTGTAGCCCACCACACCTTTGTCCTATAGGAATGCAACTTTAATGCTTTTGGAGGGTGGCGCCTGACTATCACCTTTAGAGAAAAATAAGTTTTCTGAAGAAAGGGTCTTAAAATGTTAACAGGCCTCCGGGCCAGAAGATGATGCAAATCACCTAAACTTTTGCATATGATAAGTTTGCAGGAAGAAAGCCTGGCTTACTCCATGACTCTACCCCTTCCCCCATTATCCTCTATGCATGCTAAGTCGCTTCAGTCGTGTCCGATTCTGTGCGACCCCATAGACGGCAGCCCACTAGGCTCCTCTGTCCCTGGGATTCTCCAAGCAAGAACACTGGAGTGGGTTGCCATTTCCTTCTCCAATGCATGAAAGTGAAAAGTGAAAGGGAAGTCGCTGAGTCGTGCCTGACTCTTAGCGACCCCATGGACTGCAGCCCAACAGGCCCCTCCATCCATGGGATTTTCCAGGCAAGAGTACTGGAGTGGGGTGCCATTGCCTTCTCCATCCTCTATGCATAACTTAAGGTATAAAAACTACTTTGGAAAATAAAGTGCGGGCCTTGTTCACCGAAACTTGGTCTCCCCATGTCGTTCTTTCTATCACCTTCTGGCTGAATTTTTCCTCTGAGGTGGGGAAGCTCGTCAAGCCTACTAATTTTGCCTGGGCTTCTAAGATCCGACCGGGGAGGCCTTAGTGTCTCCTCTCCTTCGGGAGAATGGGAGGACGCCTGCGGCCTTCGTAGGTGACGTAAATTCCCTGCTTTGTAATTTTATTCAGCCTCTTTTCTTCACTGAATTTTCTTACTGAGCTATCCTTATTTCAGCCTCTTTTCTCCACTGAATTTCCTCACTGAGCTATCCTCATTCTATTACTCTTTATATCTTTGATGAATATTTAAATAAATAGGTCGCCAATGCCGTCTCTCCTTCGAATACCCTGGATCAGCCGAGGCTGGACCCCGGCAAAAACCCAACCCAAAGTAAACAAACAAACTCCCACAAATAAACAGACAAAACGAAGAAATGAAAGAAGGAACATCTTATTACAGACCCCAGAGTGACGTGCGCTTAGTCCTGTCTGACTCTCTGCGACTCCATGGACAGAGGAGCCTGGCAGGCTACAGTCCCGACTCAGGGATGGAACCTGCATTGGCAGGTGGATTCTTCACCACTGAGCCATCTGGGAAGCCCTATGGATGCCCCGGGAAGTCATCCAGATGAACATGGAGGAATTGTCCCCGCCCCCCCCAACCACAGCACCATGAGTGAGGATGTTACTGATGAGCTATGCTGGCCGTTGCACAAACCGTATGTCCTTTCATTCCCAGGACTTGTTTATGAAGCCTGGTCTCTGCTCCCCACTGCACAGTGAGGAAACGGGGCCCCGGGGCTGCGTTATTTGGGTGAGCTCAGATGCAGGGCTTCTTCCCCGGTGGCTCAGATGGTAAAGAATCTGCTGCCATGTGGGAGACCTGGGTTCAATCCCTGGGTTAGGAAGATCCCCTGGAGAAGGGTGTGGCAACTCACTCCAGTATTCTTCCCTGGAGAATCCCCATGGACAGAGGAGCCTGGCGGGCTACAGTCTGTGGGGTTGCAGAGTTGGACACGACTGCTATTCAGCTTCCAGGACCCCGTGAAAAGGAACTGTGACTCTGGAGGTGGAACTCAGTAGGCTGGGGAACTCGGTGCACTTGGAGAACACAGTAGGCCCTCAACACACGCTGACCAGGTCCATCTGGGGCTTGAAAACTGGGGTCAGGTTCACCGCGGGGCTGGGACAAGGCCATGCAAAGTGGAGGCCAAGACAAAGGCAAAGGGCCGAGGCTGGTGTGCGGACGGCAGCCAGGCAGGGCAGGACGACGCTGGGGGAAAACGGGCCCAAGCCCAGAAGCTGCAGAAGCAACAGGGACCACCAGGGGTCAGCACTGCCCTGGCCCGGCCCCCACCCAGGGGCTGCTCCTGGGGTCGAAGTGAAGGCACTCAGTCGTGTCCGACTCTTTCCCACCCCGTGGACGGTAGCCCACCAGGCTGCTCCATCCATGGGATTCTCCAGGCAAGAAAACTGGAGTGGGTTGCCATCTCCTTCTCCAGGGGATCTTTCCAACCCAGGGATTGAACCCGGGTCTCCCGCACTGCAGGCAGACCTCTTTACCGTCAGAGCCACCAGGAAAGCTTTCCTGGGATTAAAAAAAAAAAAGCAAAGGTTAGTCCCACAGTCACGTCTGACTCTTTGTGATCCCACGGACGACTGCCAGCCTGGCTCCTCTGTCCATGGGATTCTCCAGGCAAGAATACTGGAGTGGGTTGCCATTTCCTTCTCCAGGGGATCTTCCCAACCCAGGGATCGAACCTGGGTCTCCTGCATTGCAAGCAGATTCTTTACCAACTGAGCCACTAGGGAAGCCTGGGATCAAGGTGACACCTTATTCCTCGGCTAGAAATCCCAGCGTCGTCACTTCCTGCCCCCAAGAACAAGCACCACGGAGGACTCGGCACCAGTTTCTTCCCATCATCCTTGAACTTGCCCCCAGGGAGGTGGTCCTACTCCATCACACAGATGAGGAGACGGGCTGAGATGCAAAGTCCCTCCAGCTGTTCCCTGCCCCTCGCCCACCCGGGGCAACCCAGCCAGTTCAGTTCAGTCACTCAGTCGTGTCCGACTCTGCGACCCCCCAGACTGCGGCATGCCAGGCTTCCCTATCCATCACCAACTCCCGGAGCTTGCTCAAACTCATGTCCATCCAGTTAGGTGATGCCATCCAACCATCTCATCCTCTGTCGTCCCCTTGGATCAACAGCCCCACCCATCAACAGAAACCCAGCCGGGTTGGACCTAAATCCCTCTGAAATCCCAACTGCAGGCCTGGCACCCTGCTTCACTGCCAGGACAACCAGCTCCCACTGAGAGTAGCCCCTGGACCCTTCAGCCCTCAAGGTTCACTAGCCCCTTCCTGCCCGGCAATCTTCAACCAGCTGCCCTGGGTCTCCCAGCTGACCAGCCTCACAGACCCTAATTTAGGAGGACTCGCACATGCACGCGTGGGTTCAGGACAGTGAACTGGGTTTGGAGCCTGTCCGCCTCGGGCGAGCAAGGACTCTTCCCTGTGAGCCTGTGAGGCGGGGTGGTTGATGGTGCTCCCCCCGAGCTGTGACAGTGAGGTAAGCTGGCTCACTCTAGGGTGCTGTGCTCACCACAGGGTGTGGTGGTTTGAAGAAAGGTCCAACAGGAAGGTCTGGAATTGCTGTGGGGAGTGGGAGGTGGTGGCCCCCAGCCCCCCCGCCGGATGGGGGCACGTTGGGGCCCAACCACGGGGACACTCCGTCCGCACACCCCGGCTCCCCGCGGGGTCCCAGGCTGGCCTCCTCCTCTGCCCCGGCAGCTTCCTCTCCCTCCCAGGTTCTTCCCGAGGGTCCCTGCTTGGTGGGTCTCACATGGACAAGAACCAGGCTCTGTCCCCAGGGAGCCTGCCCCGGCGCCCGAGGCCCCACCCACCTGCAGCACCAGCAGCATCTGCACGATGGCGGGGGGCACACGGGCGTGGGCCCGGGCCAGCGCGTCCTCCAGCTTCACGCCCAGGGTGATGGTGTTCCGAAAGTGCAGCAGGGCCAGCTGGCGCACCGACGGCTCCTTGCCCTGCAGACACGCGGCCGCCGCTGTCACCGAGACCCCCCAGGACACTGGGACGGACCCGCTGACCCCCAGGCCCCTGTCCACCCTGCCCTCCTCCCCAGACGACCCTTGTTCCGAGGAGAGAGGGCCCCACGTGGCTTCCTCGGAAGAGGGAGCGGTGACCGTCACACACAGAGACCCTCCTTCGTGTGGGATACTGAGCATTGCGCAGGTCTTCCTGGGGTCCTGGGGAGGCGGCTGCCTTCCGTCCATCTCGGGAGGGGGCGGCGTGCGCAGGCGCAGGCGGCCCACGGAGAGCGGAGGCGCGCCCACCTCCAGGTCCCGGCCGCTCACCTGCACGGGGTAGAAGACCGCCTGCAGGGTGGGCAGCACGTCGCTGAAGAAGAAGTCCCAGGTCTCCGCCAGCGAGTCCAGCAGCTTCTGTCCTGTGGGCACAGGGACCGTCATCACCACCCCAAGGGCGCCGGCAGACGCTTCCTGTCTTCCCAGGTCACGCATCACCTCCTCGCACCCGGGGGAGGGAGTGCTCCCGGAGCTGACGCAGGGCTCTGGAGGTCCCCCCCGCCCCACCCCCGCCAGGGCGATAGAGCGGGGACCCCGTGCTTCTCCTCCCGGTGCCTCAGTTTCCCCACAAAAACAATGGGGCTTGGGGTAGGGGGTGCCCTGTGGCCCAGGGCATGGGGCTCTGTGCTCCACTGCAGGGGGTGTGGGTTTGATCCCTGGTTGGGGAACTAAAATTTGCAAGCTGTGAGGTGCCGGTGGCCGGGGGCGGGGGCTGTTAATACTCTTCTCCCAGAGCTGATGGAAGGAAGCCAGACAAAGCAGGGCCTGGGGCAGAGAGTGTATGGGTGTGTGCGTGTGTTCCTGTTTGCACCACACACAAGCCCCCGGGTGCTCCACTCACACGCTCGTCTCATCCACTGCCCCCCAGCACCCTGTCTCTCTGTCTCCCCCAGCAGACACTGGCAAGGCACCTACACTGTGCCAGGCCTGGCACCAGGGACCCAGCTAAGCCCCTAACTGCCCAAGTCCCACCACATTGACAGACAGCAGCGATCGGGGCTGGGAGCAGTGGGGGTGGGGAGTGACCCCACCAGGCAGATGAAGAGCTGGGCTTCAGAGAGCGTCTCTCCCTCCAGGGCCTGCGTCCCCACCACCTGGAGCTGCCTAGGGTAAGCCCTGGGGAGCCAGGATGACGGCCTTCAACAGCTAAAACCCATCCCAGGCAGGAGGGAGTCAGGCAGGGAGGGCTTCCTGGAGGAGGTGCTAGCCGAGGGTTTGCCTGGTGCCCTGACACCCTCGGCAGACGGAGGCAGATGTGTTGGAAGCAGGCGTTTGGACAACGGGAAGGAGCGACGCCAGCCACAGGTGGACAGACTCTCAGGGGAGAGTCCCTGAGATGGATGGATCCAGCTGGATCCGCCCTCCCCTCACCCTCAGGGGAGGGACATTTTGAGGTGCCCCTGCGCTGGCTCTGGGCATCCCCAGGAAATGCCAAGTGCTGAACCCTTAGCCCTTCTGCCTGGAATGAGCGGAGAGCCGGGGTGAAGGCTGCCGGCTCAGGACGAGCAGGCCGCTGGGGTGTGTCGCTGAGGCCTCTGCTGCTGGCGGGGACCCCCAGCGGGAAGCCAGACCAGCTGTCGGCTGGGGACACACGGGCGTGGTGTGTCGGTGTCCCTGGGAGCCAAGTGGCCAGGGCTGCAGATTGCAGGTTGGCCAGCCTCCCAGACCACACCACCCATGCCTGGCTCCTGGAGGTTTCCCTGGGAACCAGGTTGGTGAAGGGCCCTTGCCTTTTAAGTTCCCTTTCCCTGCATTCTGGGGTGCCCCCCCAACCTGTGAAGTCCCCCAGTCTGTGGAGATGCCAGGCTCGGAGAGGGCAGCTTGGCGGGGGGAGGGTGACCGTGGGGAGGAGGGGGTCTCTGCATATGACCCGTCTGCCTGGTGGCCAGCTCCCGGTCTTCCCCGGGGGCTCCACAGCGGGCTGCCTGGAACCCAGGACGGTGGGTGCCCACCCCCTAAGGAGCTTGGCCTGCACACAAAGGTCCCTTGAGGTCCCCGCCGTCGCCGGCGAGAAGAAAGGCGGCTCAGTTCCCGGGCGGCCGTGGGGCGGCTCTGGGCGTGCGCCAGCCCGGCGTCTGGCGGAAACGCAGGGGAAAAGGAGATCTTGTAAAACCGAGCACGAGCCGGAGCAGAGCTGCACGCAGACCAGGGGTCAGGAGGCTCAGCCCCGTCTCTTGGCTGGGCGCTCTGCTGCCCGGGGACTGGGGGCGGGGGCGCTGGGGTTGTCAGCCGTGAGGCAGGCACGTGGCGTTAAAGCCCGGCCCTGGGGGGCCCCCATCAGCCCAAGCCTCAGTGTGGTCCTCTGCGAAATGGGCATGATCCGCGTGTCCACACTCAGTAGGCTGAGCGCTGCCATGCAGTAGTCGCTCGCTGTTAGCCTGACGCTGACCGGTGGGCCTCTGTGGTTCGCAACCAACCTGGCAGGATCAGGACTGCCCAGGGGTTGGATAGCCCTTGAGCCGGTTCTGGGATGGGGGTTTGGTCAGCCTGTTTGCCTTCCTTTGGTTTGATCATGCAGGCCCCGGAGACAGAGATGGGCCGGGCTGACCTCAGCTCAGGTCTCAGCCTGAGGCAGCGAGACCCCGGGGACAGCAGTGACCCCAGGGCAGCTGGAAGGGCCACCACCGCAGGGGCTCAGAGGTGAGCGCATGAGGGTCACTGCAGTGGAGGTGGGTGGCCTGACCTCTAACAAGCCGGGACTCCTGCAGGACAAGGCCAAGCCCAAGGCCTGGACCCTACACGAGCCCCTCGGGTCCCCCTCAGAGACCCCGAGGGTCTGCCTGCTGAGAAATGACCCGGCTGCAGCGGAGTCCTTAGAACTGTCACCTTCAATGGGTTCCCTAGAGAGAGATGCCATTTCGCGGCCCCTCGGGGCTTCCCACATTTCCAGGAATCAGTCTGCTCAGGAGCAACGTTCAAGGCCTCACTGGAGGCTGGAGTGGGCAGGTGGCAAGGTCCTGGGGCTGCCCCGCGTGGGGCCGCCTGCCTCCCAGCAGAGGCATGGGCTGAGGACGTGGCTGGCCACAGGGAGCAGGCTTTGGGACTTAAACTGGGGTAGAAGGCAGTGGTGGGGTGGGCTCCCAAGGCTGCCTCTCGGGGTGTGGCTGGCCCCTGTCCCCACTGCGTGGGCTGGAGGAGGCCACATGTCCTCCTGAAAAGACCACATTTCAAGGCCTGACTCCATGCAGCCCTTCCTGACTGCCAGGTGGAGCCAACCCTCTCTTCCCCAGGGCCTCCCTTCCTCCTGACACCGATCACACTGGACTGTCGCTGTCTGCTCCACATCTGTGTGCCCAGCTGGGCTGTGAGCCCTTGCCAGGCAGGGCCCAGGTCCACCTCCAGCTCCCCAGAGGCCCCCCAGGGCCTGACCTGTAGTGAGCACACTGATGGAGCCTGTCTGACCCCCACCGAGATGGGGACAGAGGGAAACGACGTGTCTGTGGCTGGCTGGGGATTGGAGGCCGGGCCCTCTGGCCCCCAGCCTGGGGCTCTGTGCCGGTCCCCAAGGCCAGGGGAGGTTGGATGGCGTTAGTGCTCCCTGCTGGGTGGCCTGGTGGCCACGGCCATCATGGGCAAGACTCCACCAAGCTGCACAAAGCGCCTCTTCTCCAAAGGGCCCAGCTCCCTTGGGCCGGAGCTGGTGGGAGGGCAGGCATTGCTGGAATGTGCCGAGTCAGGAGAAGGGTATGGGAGGGCCCCTCCGCCAGCAAATCCTCCTGCCGGCTCAGGTGCCACCTCCTCCAGGAAGCCTGCCCAGATCCCCAATGGCCTGTGCCTCTTGTCCCCACGTCTGTGGTTCTCACTGCCCTTCTCAGGCTCCTGCCTTGGCCGCTTCCACCCGACAGAGGCAGAGCTGGTGCAGAAGGGACAGAGGACACAGCTCTGAGTTAATGCTGAGTGCCCCAGGCCTTGGTCTCCATCTCTGTAAAATGGGCTAAGGCCCTTGCTTTCCAGGGTCAGTAAGGATGCAAGGGGGAACCTGGAGCAGCAGAGAGAGGAGTACAGATTCGGGTGCCGGGCTGCCAGGGAGGGGTCGTGTAGCCCGGGCGAGTGACTCAGCCCCCCTGTGCCTCAGTGTCCCCAGCGTTCAGTGGCTACAACGATGGAAACTTCTGCATGGGTCTGTCAGGCGATCCAGGAGTTGGGTGATGGAAGCTTCTGGGATGAGTCCAGCACCCGTGTGGGGCTTGGGTCTGGCACAGAGGGGCCTGCCCCGCACGGGGCGGGGCACACAGCAGGCCCGAAACAGCACATAATCAGCCTGAGCTGGGTTCTCTGCATAACTTGATTTATCTCTATGCCAAGTCACCCCTACCAGGAGGCGAACACACTACATTTATCACCCTCCAGCCCACAAACATGGGGAACCCAAGGTTTCTGGGACCTGGCCTGTCCTTCCAGAGCTCTGGGCCCGGTCAGGCGCCTCCCTCTCCTCGCTGAGGGCCGCCGTGGGCAGAGAGGCCAGCTGCGACTCCTGGCCCGGTCCCTAGAAGGGCAAAGGGGATACACTCTGGACCCGGATGCCCTGGGTTCCAATCCCACCTCCACCTCTTAAACACTGTGGTTCTGGATGAATTGAGGGCCACTGCTGCCCTGTTCCCAGCTATGAAATGGGTACAATGACCGAGAGGCCTCACAGGGCCCCAAACCGCGGCCGGGAGCCCAGGTCAGCTGCTCCTCTGGCTGGGGGCTCCCTGCTCTGCCATGTCCCGGGTCTAGACCACTCCCCCTCTGGTCCTTAAGGATCCTGATGGGGGTCCTCCCAGGCTGCTGGGACGGGGTTCCTGGGGGCCAGAAAGCCTCGTGGGCAGTGAGGTGAAGCAGAGGCTTTCTCCCCGACATTCCTTGGCCCTCCAGGGCCCCATCAAGGTCCCGTCCCAAGATCAGATCTGGGCCCCGCTGCCCTCGAGGCATTGCTCCTACCCCTCTGAGCCTCCTCGCCCAGGAGGGCCACCCCACCTCCCCAGAGCCCTAGGTGGAGCCCAGGTGAAGCCAGGGTGCCCAGGAGCCACGCCCTCAAGCAGCCGGCACCCGCTCCCGGCCCCAAGACCACCACACTCACCCTCGTAGAAGCGGATCTTGTCTCGCAGGATCACCATGCCTTTCGTCAGCAGCTGGTTCTGCAAGGCCCATGTGGAGATGCCGTCACTGCCCCGGGGTGGGGGGACCCAGGGCCCCCAACACTTACTTCCCAGCAGGCAGCTGAGGTCCTGAGGGGAAGGGGCTCACCGATGACCCACAGCCTGCCTGCCCCAGAGCTGGGACCTCAGCTCCTCTAGTGGACAGGAGTGACTGACCCAATCGGGCTGTCCTGAGACAGAAGAGGGTAAGGAACCCCCAACCTGCCCCCCAGAGACGGGCCAGGCTGGGGTCTCCTGCTCCAGGCTGAGCGGGTGGGCAGGTAGCTGCCCCTGAACCCCACGTGGAAGGAGGGTCTTTCAGGCAAGAGGGGCTCCGTGACCGAAGGATGGCGTGAGCGTGGCCATGGTCCACCTGAGGCTCAAACGGTAGCCCCCGGGACCACCCCTCAAGCAACACCAGGTGGCTTTCACAACAGCTGGAGCAGCCAGAGAGCGGGAACAATCCGGGGGCCAAGGACCAAGGAGCAGCCCCGGCCGACGAGGGCACGTCACTCGGCTGCAGAAAGGGACAAGGCTCTGACATGGGCACAACGTGGAGGAGCCTCGACAACGCTGTGTTCAGTGAGAGAGGCCAGGCTAAAAGGCCAGGGGCTGTGCAGTCCCACCACACAGGCGGATCCAGGCAGAAAACAGATCAGCGGTGGCCTGGGGCTGCGGGGAGAGGGGAAGGGGGCGAGGACAGGGTCTCCCTTCGGGGTGACGGAAAAGGCCTGGGATCAGACAGTGGGGACAGCCGTCTGTCCCCCCGAGAAGAGCTGTGAGTATGCTGACTACTGCACTGCACTCTGTTCAGAGGCAGGCCATGCAATCTATCAGTTTACACCTCAATAAAGCTGCTACGTTAAAAAACCAACCCTACACCCACAGGATGGGGAGGGGCCCCAGGCTGGTTCTCACCCCCCGCTCCTGGGCCTGCATGTGGACACCCCTGCCTGTACCACCTCGGCCTTCCTGCCTGTGCAACCTCGGGGGCCCCGGGCCCAGTGTGTTCATTCTCTTTGCAGGCCTGTGGCTTCTGCAGCACCTGGGAAAGGGCGACCTTGGTGACGCCGGTGCCACGCTAACACTGTCACCACACAGCTCAGGGTGACACGGCCCAGGGCCTGTAGATGAAGAACACCGGGACTCTGGGGACCAACCCTGGTCTTCCAGGAAGAGGCGGGCCACCAATCACAAAGGTGACCTCGAGCCCCGTGCCAGGCAGGGCTCTGAGTCCTCACCTGCCTCTGATCGCGTAACCGCCCCAACAACCCGAGCTGGCTGGCTGGGGAAACTGAGTCACGGCTAGGTAGACACCTCAAGCCCAGCACGCCACGTGCCCACTGGGAGCAGGCACCCCCTTCCCACCCTGTCCTTTCCAGCCAACTCAGGAAGCAACCCCGGGCCTGATGGGGAGCAGAGCACACCCACCTGTAGGTACTCCGTGAAGAAGGACCCCAGCTCCGTCTTCAGCAGCTGCCTGTGGGGGTGGGGGGGCAGGAGTCAGAGACCTCATGGTGCTGGTGAGGGTGGGGGTGGGGTGGGGGCCGCCTGCAGCAGGAGACCAACCCCTAGGCCCGGAGGATGTGGCCAGATGCTTCTCCAAGATAGACGAGTGGCCAGTAATGTGGGGGAGATAGTTATCAGTCAGGTCAGGGGAAGGCTGACCACTGTCAGTCACCAGGGAACCAAACCCAGACCCCGACACCCGCCCTGATGGTGTTAGAATCAAGGCCCCAGGCTGTAACACGTGCAGGGGAGAAGCTGGGGAAAACGACCCCTCATACTCAGTGAGAAGGAATGCAAGACGGCGCAGCCGCTGCAGATAATGGCTGGGAAGCTCCTCAAAAGGTTCAGTGTAGACCTGAGGTTCGGTGTAGACCCCCAAACCCCACCCTTAGGTGCAGACCCTGGAGCAATGGGAACAGAGGTCCACGCGAGGTCTCCTACACGGATGCTCCCAACAGCCGAAAGGTGCAACCCACCCAAACGTCTGTCAACACAGGACTGGGGAAACAAAAGGGCGTGTTTTCATACAATGGGGTATTATCCGGCCATAAAAAGAAACGAGGCGCTGATACCTGCTCCAGCCCAGACGAGCCCAGGTGTGGAGGTGCACTGGGCCGAGGGCAAGAAGCAGACGCCAAGGCCACGTGCATTATCGTATGACTCCATTTATAGGGAACATCTGGCAAACCCACGCAGATGAAGTGGACTGAACCTCCCAGAGGCCGTGGTGGTGGCAGGGGGTGATAGGGAGTGACTGTTAAGGGGTCTGGGTTTTTCTGTGGCGGGGTAGGGGGGATGGGGGGTGATGAAAATGTCCTGGAATTAGATAGTGCTGGCAGTGGTACAAGCTGTTGAATGGACTAAGAACCACTCAACTGTACACTGTAAAAAGATAAATTGTACTTAAAAAAAAACAAACATATACGGGCTTCCCTGGTACCTCAGACAGTAAATAATCTGCTTGCAACAAAGGAGACCCAGGTTTGATCCCTGGGTCAGGAAGATCCCCTGGAGAAGGAAATGGCCACCCACTCCAGTATTCTTGCCTGGGAAATCCCACGGACAGAGGAGCCTGGTGGACTACAGTCCATGGGGTCGCAAAGAGTCAGACACCACTGAGCGACTAACACTTTGAAGGGCCATCTTAGGTCTTCAGGGTCGGGGTGGGGTGACCCAGTCCCAATCCCTCGTCTACTCCTGCCCCGAGCTCACGAGGTTTGCTGCCTGTTTACCCAGGGTGCAGGGACAGGATGGCACTGGTCGGGGCATGAGAGAGAAGAGCATGGAGGTGGGAGATGCCTCCTTGAACAAGGTAGCTGTGAGACCCTGGGCAAGTCTCTCGACCTCTCTGAGCTTCAGCCTCCTCCAGTACCACGTAGGACTAACGCCTCGGCCTTCCCAGATGCCCTCGACGCTGGTCTGTCCCAGCTCCCGCAGTCGAGTTCAGTTCTCAACTGTTCGCAGGAAATAAGGGGGGCGTTCAACTGGGCTGTAATGGCCTTTCTGGGAACAAAACTCCCGTCATTAGGCAGGTGGGTCCTTCCTCTTTTAACAGAATAAATATCCTTCGCGATGCTCAACGGCAGCTGGGAATGTGGGCGTCATCTTGAGCCACTGCCCAAGTCCCTCCCCGTTTCCCCTGCAAAGCGGTCCTGGACCAGAGAGCGGGGTGTGAAGGCCACAGGACACGGCTGGGGTCAAGGGTCACAGAGCGGTCACCGCCCACCTCAGCTCTAAGGGTGGAACCTGGGGCTAGTGGACAGGGGGGCCTGCCCGGGGTCCCCCCTTCCTAGCACAGCCCTCCCACCGCTCCCAGACCCGGGCCCGCATGACGGGACAGATGGCCACTCACCGGACACCTTCGTTCAGGCTGAAAAGCTCCTGGTCGGGCAGCCCCTTGCGCTGGAAGACAGCGATCACCCCGTTGTGGATGCTGCAGGGGGAGGTTGGAGGGGGAGAGGAGGGTTGCCGACCAGAGGCCCTGAGCCCCAGCCCGCCTTCCCTCTCCCGTGGCGCCCTGCCCGCTCCGCTCAAAGCTGGGCAACGGCCTCTCGCAGAGAAGGCAGGCCTGGAGCACACAGGTCGGCCGCCCCCATGGTACCCCATCTGCCCCAGAGCCTCAGATCCCATCTCGAGCTCTAGGCCTGTCACCGGTCACTTCTCCTGGAGCTCCCAGGTACCTTCCACACACTCTGCCTCCCTTCCCGTATCCCTGAACCCTCTACACCCAGGCCAGAAACTAGGGAACACCCTGTGATGGCCTCCTGCACCCCCGAATATAACCGCCTTGTGCTTCCAGGTGCCCTGGAGCTGGCCCCTGACCCCCTGAACTGGGTATCTGTGCTGTCTGCACCTGGCCCCACTGGGGAAGCTGCCCTCACCACAGGCCTTTGCTCATGTCCCTCCTTCAGGGCCCAGGCGGTCTCAGTGCTTACATTCCATCAGTATGCAGCCACGTGTTTACAGGTGACTTGTTTGATTGACTGGTTCCCACCACCACCTGTAAACCTCAGAGCACAGGCCCTGCGCCATCAGCGGCTGCGCGCTCACGCCTGGCTCAGAGGAGAGCCTGCTAAGTGCTGTTCGGTCCTTAAGTCGTGGCCAACTCTTTGGGACCCCAAGGACTGCAGCGTGCCAGGCTCCTCTGTCCTTTACCGTCTCCCGGAGTTTGCTCAGGTTCAAGTCCATTGAGCTGGTGATGCCATCCAGCCACCTCATCCTCTGCCGCCCTCTTCTCCTTTGGCCTTTAATCTTTCCCAGCATCAGGGTCTTCTCCATGAGTCAGCTAGCGACATTCATCCTGACTCTTCCAGGCCCTCCAGATCCAACTGGCCCTGAAGCCCTGCCCATCTCTACCCCCGAGATCTCCGCTGCGCCATATCTTTCCTTCACACTCACCCGACCTCTGACTGCACAGTCAGCCTCACTGCACCTGCCTCCACCCAGGGCCCTGCAGATACAGCCTAAAGCCTGAATGTGGCATTCAAGGCTCGTCTGGAATGGTTCCTCCCCACCAGGCAGAGTACTGCTGCCATACCTTAGGGTCTTTGTATCCATTTCTCCTAAGGCGGTGGGTGGGGGTGGGGTGGTCCTCATGCTATCTACTAGGCAAGTAACTATTCACGCTGGAGCTTTGGCTCAGAGGCCACCGCCTCCAAGAAGCCCTCCTGACTTCCTCCCTTTCCCTCACCTCTTGGCACTTTGCCATTTACTTCCACATTAGTTCCTGCCACCGGCCATAAGCTCCCAAGGGTGAGAACCAGGTCTGGTGGCTCCACCGCCCTCCACTTAGGATCCGGTTGCTGCTGTAAAGCTCAGCACCATAGATTGCTTCTCGGTGTTTAGGGACAGCCGGACACTGGTTGCTGTGCATGTGTATCATGGAGTAGGCGGCGGCCACCAAGCTCCCAGAGCCCTTGTCTGTTCTCCCCAGGCCCACCGTTCCTAGTAACGTGGACTAGGACGTTCCTAGTTCCTAACGTTCCTAGTAAAGTGTCCACCCACTTTGCAGATGAGGAAACTGAGGTTCAGAGGGGCCAGGTTCCAGGAGGCCACCAAGCGCACCCAACGCTGCCCTTACTTTCTGTGGAGCCAGCAGTGGGCAGGGCTGCCAGCTTGCACCCTGGAAGAGGCAGAGCAGGGGCAGGGCCCACACACCCTGGGTGGGTGACGGCAGCTCTGAGCAGTGTAGGGACATGCCTGGGGACCAGGCCAGGTGCCTCGTCCCCTGACCTGCCGCCCGACCACCCCGGGGCCTGCTGCTGGAATGCCGCTTATTCCTGTGGCCAGGGCCACACGCCCTCCCACTTGCTTCCTGCCTGAGAAATGGGGGTCACAAGCGTGCCTGCCCCTAGGCTGCCGGGAGGATGAAAGCCTGGCCAGGCCCGAGCCTCAGTGTGGTCCCAGCTGGGATCACGCTCGCCTCCGTCAGGAGGCCTGTGTGGACCCGGCCTATAGCTCTGACACAGTCAGGCTGTTCCCCATTTACAGGCTAAAAAAAGTAAGAGTCTGTTGGGAAGTCAAACGGCCACAGGAAGCCGGACTGCAGCTGCCACCCTGAAATCCGAACAGCCGGGGACTCGCGCCCGGTGGGGCTGTGGGGGGTCAGCCCCTCCCAGTCCTGCCGGGGGCGGGAGCCCAGGGCACTGGCATGTGGGGCCCCATGGGGCCTGGCCACTGCGGAGGCTCAGAGGGGCCTGGCTGAGTCTTCCCTGCGGCCCAGGCCTCCGTCAGGCTGAGGGGACGGCCTGCGGGAAGGCCTCATCAGCCTCCTGGGCCTGGTCCTGCTGTTCTCAGCAGCCTCTCCAAATCCTTCCTCCTCCTCCAGTGAGCGTTCTGGAGGAACCCCAGCCCGCTCTGGTCCGCTGCCCAAAGGCCACCCTAACCATGTGGCTTTGGACGGGAAGACCGGCTCTTGGGAGAAGCCTTCTGGAGGCCCTTGGAGGTCCAGCACCCACTGGGTCACCTGCACCGCTCCCCGCCCTGCCTCAGGCCTTCGTCCTTGCTGTCCTTTCTCCTGCAGGCTCACCATGAAGTCAGGACCCTCTCCCCTCCCACCTGTGTGGGGAGTGTATTTGACCCTATCTTCTTCTGCAAGAGGAGAGGTCTGTCTCGATTATTGCCTACTTCTCGCAGCCCAGGCCTCACACCACTCTACGTGTATGCAGAGCCCTGCCCAGCCCTGGGGTCCCCCTTGAGTTCCCCCGCCATCCTGGCCTCCTGCTTTGTGGACCCCGATCCTGCCCTGCCCATCTCCAGCCCCCATGCTGGTCTCAGTTTGCACCCCAGCTCTGGGCTCCCTGGCTGCACACCTCTGCCAAGACTGGACCACTCGTGCCTCAGTTTCCCCATCCGTACAATGGGACTCATATAATCACAGCCGCTGTAGGAGACACTGGGGAACAGATAGCGCCCTGTGGGGTTACGTGTGTCACACATCATCAGAGTTGACTGTGGGGGTGGGGGGGCAGAGGGTGCCCCTAGAAGCATCCACCATGGCTCTACCATCTGCCCTGGGTTTTTCTCCATCTCCTTCTAACCATGGCATGAGGTGGGGACTATGACAGTCCAAGCTGCAGAAGGAAACGGTGAGGCTCAGAGCAGCCAGGGCACGCCCAGTGTCATACAACTTGATGCCTGGTGGGGCCAGAAGGAAGCCTGGGGCCCACCGTCCTCCCACCCCATGTGGCTGCTCCAAATAGGGGTGGCGGCCAGGCAAGGTCTCTGCAGCTGATGTTCCACGCTGTTTCTAAAGTTTTGAGTTGGGTCAAGAATAAAGCCCTGCTGGGATAGAGAGGAGACCGGGGGTAGTGGGATGGTAGTGGAGAGGCAAGGCCCTTGTGGGTCTTCTCCCTTCAAAGAGAAGTGAAACCCCAGCCCATGGCCTCCCTGAGCAAGGCAGGCAGGCCCAGCCGGGATACGGGCAGTGGCCCAGTGGAAACCGCAGGCACCCAGGGGCCCGAGTAGAGACCGACCCGTCACCTCCTCTTGCAGGGAGGCCCTCTCCAGACCTCCCGCCCACCTAGGGAGACAGGATGGCAGGAACCAGTCTCAGCACCTGTCACCCAAGCACAGGGCGAGGAGAGAAGCCTGAACCCCTGGGTGAGGCTCCACGGCCCCCACGATGGGGCCCAGACCTGCTGCCCTCAGGGCTGGCCAGGCTCCCCGTGCTCAGGCTAGGGGAGGAAGGGCTGACTGTGGGGCTCTGGGGGGACCTGCCTTGGCTGCCCTGGCGTGGGCTGGTGCCGGTGTGGGGCCGCCAGCAGGTGGGACCCCAGCAGGGCGGAACCCCAGCCGCACCTCTCACTGTCACTCATCCGTCCATGTAGGAAACTCTGGCAGAGAGTAAGCAGGCGACAAACCCTGGCAGGTCACACAACACATCTCTAGGGACTCCTGGGAAGGCTGGGGCCAAGGGCGAGGCCTGGAGGCGCAGGCCTGCCCCTTCATGGGCCCTGCTCTGCTCTGGACCTGCCTCTGGAGCCTCAGGAAACAAGCGAGGAGTGCAGGCCTCCGCCAGTTGCACCCTCACCCTCTTAACTGCCTGGTGCCCCAGACTGAGTATGTGGGAGCGGCGGGGATGCCAAGCACAGGCCCCCACTGGCCTCCCCTTCCCGCTCCCAAATACCAGTCACCCTGGAGGTTTTAGCCAGACTCCTTCGGCCACCCAGAGACCCCCATGAAGTGGTGGCAGGAGCTCTGGACTTAGAACTGGACAGGTCCCCTCGCCTCCGAGTTCTCATCTGCAAGGTGGGGGCAGGAGTCCCACCTTGCAGGCTGCTGCAGGGAAGGAAGGCAGCCTCTTCCACGCCCAGGGTTGGGACAGGGGCCAATACCGGTTGGGGGTGGGCCGCATCGGAGGCATGTGGCGTTCAGGGCCCAGGAGGAGAGCCGGGCACAGGATGCTCTGCACTCCCCGCCCCCCCGCCTCACTCCTCCAGGACCAGGGATGGGTGGATGAGCAGGGCGGGCTGCAGCCTCTGGGCTCTCACCGCCAACCCCCGCCCGGCCTGGCCCCAGTGGACATGAGCCCTGGGCTGTGGCTCCAAGTCAGACCAGGGTTCAGACCCAGCGTTAGCAGGGGCTCTTGGTCAAGGCCCTTTCCTTCTCTGGCCTCGGTTTCTCTGAAGACCACCATCGCAGCCTTAGAGACGGGTCTGCAGGAGCAAGAGGACCCCGCCACTGCATTGCATGGGCTCCCACAGCCGGAAGACAGGCAGGCGCCTGGCTCAGGCATTCAGGCGAGGAGTAGTGCTCCCTAATGGTCTATATCCTGTGGCCCAAATGCAGGACTCAGGCCAGGGTTTGGGGGGCTCTGCCTGTCCCCCAGCTGGCCCCTGAGCTCAGGGACATGACCTTTGTGCAGCTCGACGCCCCGCACACACAGAAAGGTCCAGACCGAGCGAGGTGCTAACTGGGGCCAGCACAAGGACAGGGACATAGCATGCCACCTCCGAGCCCCTGGGGAGGGGACCAGGGGCTGTGTGTGGGGCCGACAGGTGAGGCATCCAGCCCTCTGCAGGGCCAGCCCTGGGCCGGGCGCGGGGCACAACCCGCCCCGGAAAGCAGCCGCAGGGGCTTAGGAAACAGCTGCCGACGGTTCTGCTCTAGTTTCTGGTTCGTTGAATATGGCCCGGTGGGCCAGCCCTGCACCCAGAGCTCCTCTGTGCACCCACGGGAGAAGGGAGCACAGTCCCCCACCGCGTGTGGCCAGTGTTCACACTCCCCGGTGGTTGTGTTCTTCCCAGCACTGACTACCACCCGCTCGGGCCTCGTGGATTTCCTGCGGCCCCGTTTACCTCCTGACCCCCTTCCTCGACTCCCGATTCCATGCCTGGGGCTGGGACAGTGCCAGTGGGTGAACAAATGGACAAAGGAAGGAACGGCCAGGTGACACGTGGATGCCGCTGTCATGGGCACATGCTCTGTGTTTTGTCCCACGTCCAGATGAGGGAGCAGAGAGAGGCCCAGGGAAGTCAAGAGGACCGGGCCAGGTCACTGCAGTGGGTCTCCGAGAAATTCATGTCTTCCCAATGCCATAGATCTTATTTGTAAACAGAGTTTTTGCAGACGTAATTAGTAAAGGACTCTGAGACAAAACCAGTCTTGATTTAGGTTGGGCGCTACGTCCTACGAGTGGTGTAAGAGGAAAGAGAGGGAAGTTTCGGCACAGAGACACAGAGGACAAGACCCGGTGGAGGCAGACACAGAGAACGGAGCGGTATGGCCAGAGGCCAAGGAGCCACAGGGAACTGTAAGAGGCAGGGACACTCTCCCCTGCAGCCTCTGGAGGGAGCGAGGCCCCGCGGACACCTGATTTTGGACTCCTGCTCTCCAGACTGGGAGAGAAGGACTTTCTGTTGTTTTGAGCCACCAGTTCAGTTCAGTTCAGTTGCTCAGTCGTGTCCAACTCTTTGCGACCCCATGAATTGCAGCACGCCGGGCCTCCCTATCCATCACCAACTCCCAGAGTTCACTCAAACTCACGTCCATCGAGTTGGTGATGCCATCCAGCCATCTCATCCTCTGCCGTCCCCTTCTCCTTCTGCCCCCAATCCCTCCCAGCATCAGGGTCTTTTCCAATGAGTCAACTCTTCGCATGAGGTGGCCAAAGTACTGGAGTTTCAGCTTTAGCATCATTCCTTCCAAAGAAATCCCAGGGCTGATCTCCTTCAGAATGGACTGGTTGGATCTCCTTGCAGTCCAACGGACTCTCAAGAGTCTTCTCCAACACCACAGTTCAAAAGCATCAATTCTTCGGCGCTCAGCTTTCTTCACAGTCCAATTCTCACATCCACACATGACCATAGGAAAAACCAGAGCCTTGACTAGACGGACCAAGTTTGTGCCAATTGTTTTACAGTTGCCCTGGGAAACTAACACAGCCACGAAGAAAAAAGGGGTTCACTTTGGACTCAAAATGAGGTGTCCACAGCTCAGCAAGGCAGGCCCCGCACTGCCCCATGCCCCGAGGCTGTTGTCCTGGGGATACTGCAAGGAGGCGGGTGGGCCAGCAGGCAGCCAGAACAGGCTCAGGCCCCCGGCGATTCCCGTGGAGCTCCGATGGGGAAGACCCTGCCCCTCCCTGACTCAGGGCTCTCTCTGCCAGGGGGAGGACAACAGGCGCTGTGCTCTGCGGCGTCAGCATGGGCAGGCCTCCTGGTCCTCTCGTTCTTCCCCTCTAAATGGGGGTGCGGGTGGTAATTGTATCTCCCTCCCCGAGTTATGGTGGCAGCAGGCAAAGTGAGCCAGGGGCCCCTCGCAGGGGCCGAGCCGCAGGAGTGTGGCAGGGCAGGTTGAGCTGCAACGGGTCCAAGGCTAGGTGGCTAGGAGCCTGGGGGGAGCTGGCTGCCAGCCGGGCCACACCCTACAGTCCGCCAGGGACAGGGCACAGAACGGCTCTGAGGTCCTAAAGTTCCTTTAGGTTAAAACAAAAAACAGTGGGGGTGCCCATGTGGCCTCTCCCTACAGGCACCCCCCTGGGCTCCAGAAGACTCAGAGCCGATCCTAGGGTGCCCCCACCTCTGCCTGGAGACCCCCGAGTAGCGCTGAGCACTGCAGGAGAAAGCTGCTGTTGGTGAAAGCTCAGGAACCAGTAGACTTCTAGCACGCGCGTGTGCTCAGCTGCTCTGGTTGTGGTGGACTCTCCGTGACCCCGCGGACGGGAGCCAGGCTCCTCTGTCCATGGGATTCTCCGGGCAAGAATGCTGGAGCGGGTAGCCACTCCCTTCTCCAGGCGATCTTCCCGACTGAGGGACTGAAGTCTCCGGTCTCCTGCTCTGCCAGGCGGGTTCTTTATCAGCAGTGCCACCTGGGAACCCGTGAGAGGCCCTCCCAAAACCTATCCCAACAAGGCCCACCCTGACATGTCCCCAGCATGAATTTGAGCTTGAGTCGTGAGTTACCAAACACCTATTAGGTGCTAGACACATGCTGAGGGCTTGAATACAGATCTTCACCTTTAATCCCTACAACAGCCTGGAGGTGGGCATTTTAAAGGACAAGGAAATTGAGGACCAGGGAGGCTCAGTGATTCTCTCAAGCAGGGAAGAGGCAGACCTGGAATGTGAACTAACTCTGTCTGTCTCCTCGGGCTGGATCAGGGCAGAGACAAGGAGGGGGGACTGCTTTTCTCTCAGTGCTGCGGGTGGAGGAACTGCCTCTTCAGGCAGCACGTGGTCACTGGGCCCAGGAGATGCCCTGAGGGGAGTCCTTCCCTCCGTATCCCCACACCAGTCCCGTAAGAAGGAATGCTGACCCATGGGGAAACTGAGGCCGACTGGTCCCTAACTCTCAAGCCGTTCGCAACCTGGTAGAGGACAGAAGCGAAGGGCACAGAGGATGGTCTCAGGCTGGCAGCCCTGTGCTTCCCGCCACGCTCAGGAATAGGTGAGCGTCCACGCTGACAGTTGGTTTCCTGGTGGCCCAGACCACAGACGGTGGAGCATCTGGCAGGGCGTGTGCAGTGGTGGGGGCAGCTCACATCCACAGCCCCCCTGGACAGCCTGCGCCCCTCTCTTCTCCTCTCCTCCCACTTTCCTTTTGGTGGAAATTATGTTTTTGAATAGGGCTCCTGAGCAAACACGGTGGGAAATCCCACTAAACAAATCGTCTCTTTTTCCGGATTCCCCCAGCCTCGCTCTTTAAACAAAGCTGGTGGGGTGGGGGTGGGACTTCCCACGGCCCCTGCTAGTCTGGGAAGGACTCGCTGGGGGAGGGTCGTCTCAGGAATGCCAGGCAGCTGCTGCTGCTGCACCCCTGCTGACAGCTGGGAGGGCAGGGGCCCTCCCCCCGCGCTCAAGGGAAAGCCGGCCGCCCCGACTCCCGACCGAAGGGACCTAAACGCAGAAACAGGAAGCAGAGCAACCCATCGACTGCGCCCGCAAAGCTCATCTGCGAAATGGGATAAATACTTCCTGCTCTATTTACCTCCCAGGTTGCCAACAGCAGGGGCGAGGGGCGAAGACGTGGGAAGACCCCGGGAGGAAGGCAGGCTTGCGGGATCCAGGCCCACCCCGTCACCCACCAGCTGCGGGGTGGGGTAGGGGTGCCCCTGGCGCCAGCCCCGGGCCCGCGGTCTCGTCCCTCCGTTCTAGAAACACGTCGCACTAAACTTCCCTCCCCGCCCGCGTAACTCCGGCAGAGCGAGTTCTCCGCAACCCGGGAGGCGCAGAGCTGCCCCCGGGCACATTTCCTCGCCCCAGGCGCCCCCCGCCCCCGGCTCTGGGACCCGCGGGGCCGGCCGGGAGGGCGCGGCCTTACCTGTCCCAGGTGGCGTTGGCGCAGGCCCGGCGCTGCTGCGTGCCCCGCTCGTCCGCGGCGGTGGCGGCGGCCGGCTCTCTCTTGCCCAGGTCACTGAGGCTGGGCGAACTCATGAACTTCAACCTGCGGAGAGTCCTCATGGTGACCTCCCCTGGCGGCGGGCTCCGCGCCCACGCGCGCTCCGCGCCGCGCCCTGCGCCACGCCGCGCCGCGGGCCCCAGCCGGCGCTGCGCCCTCTACGAGGAAACTTGGGCGAAAGCAGGAAGCCGGGCGGCCCTCCCGGGGCCCGCCCCGGCCCCGCGCCTCCGCCCCGGGCCCCACGCCGGCCGCCGCGCCGGGTTAATCATTGCTCCGAACGGCCGCGGCGCGCAGCGCCCGGAGCTCGGCGGATACCGCGCGGACCCGGCGCAAAAAGGGCCCGGGGGCGGGGCAGGACTGAGGGGGCGGGGTGCAGGGCCGGGGCGGGGCGTGGGCGTGGCCTCCGGAGAGGGCGTGTACAGAGGCGGGGCCTAGAGCTGGGGGCGGGGCCTCCACAGAGGGCGTGTGCAGAGGCGGGGCCACGAGCTGGGGGTGGGGCCGGCTCCTCCAAGGCAGCCTTAGCGGCCCTCCTGGGGTCGCGCTCTGGGTTCCCTCTATTCTTCCAAGGGCCACGAGTGCCCACCAGAAAACAACACGCACGACTGCACAATCCGACCCCAATCGCCCACCCCGCGACAGGCCCTGCGGCCCCACCCCGACGGTGCTCTGCTTCGTGCCCGGTCCCGGACCCCTGCTGCAGTTGTTGTGCCAAGTGCCCCCTACCTCGCCATCCCTCCCCACTAAAGGCTGCGCCCAGACAGATTTCTCAAGACCCCGCCATGTGGACACAGGCTCCTCCCTGGTTCTCATGAAGGCTAACTAGGTCGAGGTCTTCAGCCTGTTTTGCAGTTGAGAAAACCAAGGCTCAGAAGGTCAAAGAACCTGCCCAACGCCTTACAATGAACAAACGGTTTGGGATGCCCATGGGGCTCCCTGGCCCTTGCCCTCTCCATCAGACAGGGCAAGACAGTGTCTCTCCCCTCCTGTGTTCCCACGGCCTTTCCCGAAGCAAGGCCTTTATCACCAGAGGCCTGGCCTCACGTCTTCCTGTAAATGTCCCGCGTGCATCACTGGGGGAGAGGAGAAGCAGAGCCTGGAGTCCCAGCATGGGAAGGAAGGGTGCTCAGGCCCCCTCCCCCCAGTGCTGTACAGAAGATGGAACTGAGGCCCGGGGCCTCCCAGGCCCCCTATCCAGGCTCTCTGTATGAGATTACACCGCCCCCACCCCGACCCCCGTCAATGACAGAGCCAAAGCCCCTGCCGCCACCCCCCTCCCCCACCCCGCTGGTCTTGGTTATTCAGCCCGACACAGTGTAGGTCCACATTACCGTCCCCACTCAGAGACTGGAATCTGCACCTTAGCGTGGAGGAGGTGGTGATCGCAGGGGAGAGGTCTGGCTCAATCCCCCGCCCCCTCAAGGCCGGGACTCTTTCTGCTGAATGCCCCAGGTGGGATGATTTGCCAAGCCCAGGCTGAGTAACCAATGAGCGTCTTTTGTGGCTCCAGGCGCAAGGATAGCCTCATATGAGGTGTATTGACTGGGGAGGAGACACTGTCCAGGGAAAATCACCCAACGTTTCCCAAGCACGTACTGCACACCAGACATTACCCTCATCCTCGGGAGGCAGAGTCCTGCCCAGCAAGCCCCCTGACTCTGAGCTCAGAATCGAGGGGTCAGAGACCTCTGACTCCCCCAGAGTACATCACCCCCAAGGCTGAGACCTGCATGACGCAGCGTGAACGACAGGCCAGGAAGGACGGTGATTTCCACACCCTTGTAGAAACAACTGTGGACCCTGTCTGCTCCTTCCACCTCCTCTGTCACCTCCCCAGCCCAGGACAACAGACACCTCCTGACTGGTCTGCCTGGGGCCACGCAGGTCACGGGAAAGCCTGTCCTCCAGGTGGCGACCAGGGTGACCCTTGGCATACCATGTGCCCTCCTGCGCTTGGAGGCCCTGCTGGTTCCCACCACCCTGGGGATCAAGGCCAGAGCCTGAAATTCTTGGGGGACCGTCCCACCTCTCCTTGTTCCCGCTTCTGACTGCCTTCACCTTGGGTTAGGCTCAGGGGTTACCCTCTGGGCATCTGATGACTTTTCCATGCGATGCCTCAAGCCAGGCATCCAGGGGGTCCAGGACTGTGATGTAGTTCACCACTACATTCCTGAGCTCAGTACACAATAGGTATGCGGTAAATATTTGGTTAAATGGATGGATAAACATCTGTCTCACAGGTGGGAAGGGATTCAATGCATTGTAAATATTGCCACACTGAGGCTTTCCTGGTGGCTCAGTGGTAAGGAATGTGTCTGCCAACGTAGATCCCTGGTTTGGGAAGATTCCACATGCCTCGGAGCAACTAAGCCCCTGTGTCACAACTATTAAGCCTGTGCTCTAGAGCCGCGGAACCGCGACTTCTGAGCCCACGGGCCGCATCTACTGAAGCCCGCACACTCCACAGCGCGGCTCTGCAACAAGAGAAGCCACCACAGCGAGAAGCCTGTGCGTGCCACGAGAGAGGAGCCCCTGCTGGCAGCAACTGGAGAAGAGCCTGTGCAGCAGTGAAGACTCAGCAGTCAAATAAATGAATAAAATTATATATATAAAAAGTTGCCACACTGGACAGAGGCAGAACCACTGTCACTGCCCCTGGTGTAAACGCAGCAGAGAACCACCAGGATCCGTCCACATCCCGGTGGACAGGATGAAGGGCGGGTTCCCTCGCTGGAGGGAGGCTCTCGGGCGAGGGCACTGCTTCGTGTGCTTGGCGCACTCAGGTGGGAAGAACTCAGCCACAGGCAGGGCCTGGCTGGCACGAGGGGCCAGCTCAGTGCAGAGGGAGGCTGGACTGTTCTGGATGTGGGTGGTAAGGGCAGTCCAAGGAGCGGGGCAGGAGTGGGGCTAGAAGAGGAGGGGCTGGGAGAAGTGGCCAGCCAGAAATGCCAGAGGTGGGGCTGGCAGTGCTGGGGGTGTAGAGGAGACCCAGGGGTCTTCTGTGTTTGGGCTGGTGATGGGCAGGGAGGGGCCCGGGGTGGGTGGGGGCTGGACAGACAGGGGAGCAGGCAGGCCCCAGGGCCGGAATCTGAGGCAGAGGCCGGGAGGCAAACCATCCCAGCCCCCAAAGCAGGGGGCAATGGGGAGGCCGAAAACCAAGTCCGGCCCCTAAACGTGTTCCGCACAGCTCGCGGTGTGGGGGAGAAAAACAAAAAACCAAAACTGCCCACAGCCAGGGTTTCACAATGGAGACACTGACACAGAAACCCTGATTTCTGGCTTCCCGGGAAATGTCAGATGACCTGGCCTCCTGGGCCTGCGGCCCCATGTGACCGCCGTGACTGGGATGCTGCCCCCACAGGCAGGCACAGGGTCTCCCGGTGCCCACCGGGCCCTCCACTGACTTATGGAGGCTTCTGCGCCAGGTAAGAGGTTGGGGACTGAGCAACCATATGGCGGGGTGGGGCTGGGTTGGGCCCGTGTGTGCCTGGGACTCAGGGAAGGGAATGCCCTCCATTCAAGGGAATGGGAGACAGGGGTACCCATTCATGCACCCCCGAGGCTCCCAGAGTAACCTTGCTGCAAGAGCTGTGCCAGGCCTGATGGCATCAACCACATCCTCTCCTCCTTAAGGAGTCAAACTTCATCCCAGCCCCTCCCCAACCAGTGGGAGGTCAGTACCTGGTACAGGACCCTGGTCAATAAGGGGGACCCACAGGGCTTTTCTTTCTGTTGCGGGAGGGAGCCCTGGGCAGAACGGGGGTCCACTGGACCTGCCATCAAGTCAGGTGACCTCTCGGGTCTTGGTCTGCCCATCGGTAAGATGGATGGGGTTGAGGGACATGGGAATGAGACCCCATAAAACCCTTCTGCAAGGAGATCAAACCAGTGAGTCCTAAAGGAAATCAATCCTAACTATTCATTAGGACTGATACTGAAGCTACAATACCTTGGCCACCTGATGTGAAGAGCTGACTCACTGAAAAAGAACCTAAGGCTAGGAGGGATTGGGGGCAGGAGGAGAAGGGGACAACAGAGGATGAGATGGTTGGATGGCATCACCGACTCAATGGACATGAGTCTGAGCTAGCTCCACGAGATGGTGAAGGACAGGGAAGCCTGGCGTGCTGCAGTCCACAGAGCAGCAAAGAGTCAGACACGACTGAGTGACTGAACAACAACAAAGCCCTCAGGGGCCACGTGCTCCCTGTAGCTGTGGCAGGAGCTGGTGACCCAGGTGTCTTTGATCCTTGAGGTATGACTGTGCTGAGGGGCTGGTCCGGAGGTTTTGTCTTCACGGTCAAGGTGCGAGGACTGGCAATGACCTTTAGGATGGGCTCAAAGCACTGGGTCTTGGCGTCAGAAAGGCCTCCAGGGCTGGGAACTCCAGCCAGGATCTTTGGGGGTGAGGCCTGGGGTTGCTCGGAAGTATCTCAGGGACTCTGCAAACCCCTGGGCATGGCTCAGTCATGTGCCCACCACACAGATGGACAGCCTGACGCCTGGGAGCAGGATGGCAGGAAGTCTGTGCGGCCCTGGAACCCAGGCCTCCAGCCTTCTAGGCCACCAGGGGTAGGATAGGAGCAGGCAAGAGGCAGCCGCCAGCTCTGTGGACCTCTTGCTGGCGCTGACCTCAGCCAGCTGCACCCTGCCCGCTCGGAGGGGCACTTCCGCCCCCTGGTGGCAAAGGCTGGTGCTCCCCACAGCAGGCTGGGACTGTCCCTCCAGTTTGCTGGGGAATCCCACCGGCCATCACTCTGCACCCTGGGGGCCTGGACAGCTGGGAGGGGCCTCACCCAGGCATAGAGAACCCTGAGGGGAATGCCTGGCGCGTGTCTCCTTTCTCTGAGATGGGCAAGACCCCCATGCTGAGGGGAGGTGGGACGAGACCATTCACACGGTCGTGTGGTGCACGCCAAAGGGTGGCTTACTGCTGGCTGTGACAGTTGCAGCAAGAGACTGGAGTCAGGGCTGAGCCCCCATCACCCACGGTGACGCCAGCATCACTTGGCGATTAGACTGGTCATCTCCGAAGGCTTTGCAATGTGATGGTTCTCAGCGACTGTCCCAAGGCTGGACAACCAGTCCTCAGGCTGGATGGGCACCAGGCCATCAGAAGCAGCATGTACTATATAGTTCATGAGTGGGGGGACTTTCAGAGGTGCCCCTGTGCCCAGCCTGGGGTGGGGGCACCACGACTAGAGGTGGGTGGGTCCTGCCCTCAAGGTTGCTGTTGGGTCACTAAGTCATGTCCCACTCTTTGCGACTCCATGGACTGCAGCATGCCAGACTCCCCTTCACTATCTCCTGGAGTTTGCTCAAATTCGTGTTCATTGAATCGGTGGTGCGATCCAACCATCTCAGCCTGTGCCGCCTGCTTCTCCTTTTGCCTTCAGTCTTCAGACTTGGGAGCTTTTCTCTCTGGCTTCACTGTTGTCGCTGTTCAATTGCTCAGTTGTGTCCGATTCTTTGCGACCCCACGGACTGCAGCACTCCAGGCTTTCCTGTAATTCAGCATCTCCCAGAATTTCCTCAAACTCATGTCCACTGAGTCGGTGATGCCATCCAACCATCTCATCCTCTGTCGCCCTCTTCTCCTCCCGCCTTCAATCTTTCCCAGCATCAGAGTCTTTTCCAATGAGTTGGCTCTTCACATCAGGTGGCCGAAGTATTGGAGCTTCAGCTTCAGTCCTTCCGATGAATATTCAGGGTTGATTTCCTTTAGGATGGAGTGATTTGATTTCCTTGCAGTCCAAGATGCTCCAGGGAAAAGTGTCCCTTCTGGTGGTTTCAGAGTCAGTACCGACTATTATTACCCCGTTTCAGAGATGGAGACAGAGAAGGTGAGTGAGGGTGAGCTGCCTGCTTAAGCTGTCAGCTAAGAAGCATGGGGGCAGGGATGCTGTGCTGCTAGGGGGACAAAGCCCACCTCCCCAGTGCTTTAAAAGCGCTGGAGACATTTATTGAGCACCTACTGCATGCCTGGCACTAGGCGCTGGGAACACAGCAGGGGACAAAAGAGCCAGGGTCTCTGCCGTCGGGGGAGCTCACCATCCCCTCCGAGCTCTGCCATCTGCCATCTCCTGACATGTTCACGGTCCCCTCGAGCCTTCTCTCTACCAGCAGAGCTCCCGCCCCACCCCACTGCCACCAGGACCCACCTGGAGCCCCCTTCCCCAGACTAGTGGCCTCTTCCCTCTGCTCTCAGAACCCTCCCCCGCTCCTTCTGGATCTGGATCCCAGGCCTGGAGTGGGGTGGGGGCGGGCGTTCTGACCAGGAGACGTCCCTGTTCTTAGATCCCCAAACGGTACCCACTAGAGGCTCTGCCAAGCCTCAGGTTCCCATCTTCAACAACTGGTTCTCCAGGTCTCTCCCGGGACAGTGTTGTGCAGCTCTTGTTGTTATTCAGTCACTCAGTCATGTCGAACTCTTTGCGACCCCAAGGACTGCAGTGCGCCAGGCTTCCCTGGCCTTCAGTATCTCTGGGAGTTCGCTCAAACTCTTGTCTGTTGAGTCGGCGATGCCATCCAACCATCTCATCCTCTGCCGCCCCCTTCTCCTTTTGCCCTCCATCTTTCCCAGCATCAGGGCCTTTTCCAATGAGTGGGCTCTTCGCATCAGGTGGCCAAAGTATCGGAGTTTTGGGTTTTTTGTGGAACCCTGATTCTGGTCTATAGATAGGTCCCTGTGGTACAGTTAGGAGAGCAAAGCAGGAGAGATTCCAGGCTTCCCAGTCCTCCAAACTGGGTCTGCTCCCCACTCAGCCACCTCCCCTGCAAGCCCCTATGCCCCCAAGTCTCGGGCTCCCTAGTGGAATGTCCCTCCCAGGGTGAGCAGGAGGATTGAATGAGCCTCCATAACTATAAGGAAGTCAGTTTCAGTCTGTGGCAATTGGTGAAGGCAGCTCTGAGACACCAGGGCATCGCCTTCTCCAGACAGAGCCTGCACCCTGGCCCACCCAGACCCCGGCTTTGACCTCTGCATCCGGGAAACCTCACAGCCAAATGTGGCAAGGTCGGGCCCCAACACCCAGCAAAGCGGAGACGCGTTCGTCCCCTACTCCCGGCTTGTCTAACAGGAGCACACAGACTCTAGGAGACAGGAAGTGACAGGTAACTTCTGGCCAAGGCATCGTGGCTTCTGAACGCCAACAAAGCAGGGGGCCGCTCTGCCTTTCTCAACCTGGATAAATGCAGCTCCGAGCCACATCCCCACTGTGTAGCCAGGTGGACCGGGGCCACGCCGGGCAGAGCCGGGTGGATTGGGCTTGATGTCCAGTTTTCTCTCCTCCCCAGGCACTTTCCTGGCCAGCAGCCTTTTCTTAGAAGAATCCTTGGAAAGAGCAAGGACTGCGCAGGCAACTGGAGCTCAGACTAATGATGGGAAGCCCAGGAGAGGAGCCTGGGATCGTGGACCAGGGTGGGGGAGGTGGGGGCTCCAAAAGGGTCTCTTCACTTACTTCTTCCAGGAATGAATAGTTCCAGGGGTGGTGAAGGTCAGTGGCGGGGGGAGAGCCTACATCCTTGACTTTGTAAATAAAGCCCACAGAGCCCAATGAGGAGGCAATGGCGTCAGCTGGACTCTGCCGACTCTTAAGGCCTTGCTCCCAGGGGAGGGGGAATCCACCCCACCCACCATCCTCCTGCTTCTGCAGGGACGTGGCTCTGTCCACCAGGTGATACATTTAACGCAGGAGAAGCTGCTGCTGAGATTCGCTGGGAGGTGTGAAGGGGAGCCCCCCACCCTTCCAGCAACAGGGACCCCTTACTGAGGGCTGGCCCTGGCTGGGCTGGCCCACGGTCCCCAGCTGGGGACCTGATTCTCTGCCAGCAGAGTGGTCTGATTCCCCCACCACAGTGGACATGGAGGCCCCAGGTCCTGATGTCACCTGGCCAGTCATAGGCCAGGATGGATGCTGGAGTCCCCATTCCAGTCCTGGCTTCCTTCATAATGGGCTGTGGACTGAACACTGGCCTGTTCCTGGGAGAGGCTGGGACCCTCCTCACGCAAAGCCTGGGCAGGTGGCGCCCCTCCCCCACTGACCCCCGGCCCCTACTGTCCAGCTACCCCCCTGCTGGATCAGCAAGCACAGGTCCGGCCCCTGCTCCTGGAACCTGCCCACCTCTGGGCCCTGAAGGCCTGAGGACTCCAGACTTCACCACCTCCCCTTCCCCTGACCTGGCCTCCTGGCCTCTCAGTCTACAGGACTCCACCCCACCGCTGGCCGATCGAGCCACTATGCCACCCAGACATAACCTACCCATCGGCTCCGAGGCTTCCGCAGAGGCCCCAGCCTGCGGGATGAGCTCCAAATTTCCAGCGAGGTGGCCAAGACTCCTACAGACCACGGCCGCTGCTCCTCGGTCTCCACTGCAACTCCTACGAAGCCCCTCCAGGCCCCCTCCTGGAGCCCCCCCCCCCGCCACCCCCGCTAGGAGACAAAGCAACCACTGTTCCCAGTCTTTCTGCCCGCTTCCCACCTCCGGGCCTCTACCCAGCCTCTGCCCTAGGCCTGGGTGCCCCTGTCCCTTCCCTCCAACTTATCTCTTGTACAGTGATTATATTAATAGTAAAAGGCAGGAGAGGGCCGTGATTTGGGGTGTGGACTCTGGAGCCAGCCGGCCTGGGCTGGATGGTGGCTTTACCGGTTAACAGCTGACTGTCTTGAGCTGATCACCTCTCCTCTCTTTAACTGTGCCTTGGTTTCCTCATCTGTAAGACGAGTCAGAAGAACACCTTCCCCCACAGGGATCCCAAGACTGTAAATGCATTCAATGATGTCAGAGGCTCAGGGTGGGCCTGGCGCACAGTAGGTGGTCATCAACATTAGCAGTCATCACCAGCTGGCCTCTTGCTCTCCACGCCCATTCCTCCAGTGTCCCCTGGATCCCAGGCCCCCAGGATCTTTCTCCCCTCAACCCAGCTCAGCCAACAATCCCCAGGCTGCCCCCCGCCTCTCCTTGTGAGGATCTCGGGACTGGGCCTGCCTCCACCATCAGACGCCCCCCGAGGCTGAGGCTCCTCCGGGTAGAGGAGCAAATGCCCAGCGGACACCGACGAAGACTTCCCTCTCGACCTAGCTTTAATCAGTCTCCTTGGAGCTCTCTGCTGGACGAGGGCTGACCTTGGGCTCCACTCGCTGTCCTTGCAGAATCCACTTTGAGCAAGAATTCTGAGTCAGTTTAGTGAAAACCCCCCACCCCTGCTATCTGAGCTCCCTGTGTCTCACCACTTGGCTGGCCTTCAGCTAGAATTCAGTGGAGTGGGTCAACAACAGTCCCCCTTCCCCCGATGTCTCCTCTTCCAGCTTTCCCATCCACTGACCCTCACCCTGCTCCTTGGCTACAAACCCCCACTTGTCCTTGTTCACGATACACTGCGCTCAGTCGCTCAGTCATACCCAAGTCTCTGCAACCCCATGGACTGCAGCCCACTAGGCTCCTCTGTCCATGGGATTTCCCAGGCAAGAACACTGGAGTGGGTTGCCATTTCCTCCTCCAGGGGATCTTCCCGACCCAGGGATCGAGCCCATGACTCCTGCTTGGCAGGTAGATTCTTGACCACTGAGCTACCTGCGAAGACTTGCTGGAGCGGGAGTCAGGTCCAGTCACTTCCCTCACCGCTGCAAGACTCGATCTGAGATTCAGAAATGCAAAGAACTTTGAAAACTCAGATGTTTGTCAGGGCTCATTTAGCCACAAAACCTGATCTGACCAGAAGTAAGGCTATTTAGAGTCTCTGTCTACCTGACGTGGTGGAGATCTTGTGCAAAAACATTCCCCAGGATGCTGCCCTGATGCCTTCCACAGGGCAGTGACAGCCTGCGTCATCATTCAAAAATAACTGGAATTCCGCCGTTACATCTGGCCCTGAGCGTGTTGGCCAGATAAGGGCTGGGGAATTTGCACAGACGCAAGATGAGTCAGAGCTGGCAGGTATGTGGCTGAGCCAGATTCCATCAGACTCCAAAGATGGCCTGCAACTTAGTAGGAGAACTAGACACAGGTATATATAGGCTCTGAAAGTGCCTGGGAAGAAGTAGTGATATATGGAGAATATGGTTACTATTTTGCATTCACCACTTAAAAGTCAATTTAGGGAACTGCACAACCTGAAAACTCCTCCCTATGTATCCCCTAGAAATGCTGCATAAAAAATTATACACGTCTAAATGCAGAACTGAGCTTGTAAAAAAGTGAGGATAATCAACCACAGACCAGAATGATAATAATATTATCAATAAGTATTAATATCAATAAGTATTATCAATAAGAGATTCCTTATCAGTATCTTTATACCATATCTGATATTAATTTACACAATTAATCTAATAATTATATAATTAAAATAATAGTTAGATAGCATCACTGACTCAATGGACATGAGTTTGAGCAATCAGCGGGAGATACCGAAGGACAGGGAAGCCTGGCGTGCTTCAGTCCGTGGGATCGCAAAGAGTCAGACACGACTTAGCGACTGAACAACAGCAATATTAATTTTACTGAAGGCCAGCATAGTGCTTGCAATATACAATAATTCGATATGGAGTGATCTCAAGTATCTTAACAGAAACCTCATTTAACATGGAGCCAGGAGGCCAGAAGGGGGAGCCCTCACATCCTAGCACTCCCGGTCAGTCGCAGACCCAACAGTAAGAGACAGACCTTCGCATCTCCAACAGGAAGGTTACTACTCTACTACCCAGCTGGAGGAAGGCAGAATTTCTCCTTGCCTGGCAACAGCCCAGCCAATGAGAGACTGGGACAATTCAGCCAACGAAAAGCCACTACACTTGGAACTCCCCGTTTCCTCCAATGGACTCTTTTGTTTATAACAGCCTCTCCAAACTCCCCTTCTCTCTTATAAAAGAATGGTACCCTGGACTTGCCTGTGGTTTGCCATAGGTTGCACATCCTGAATTGCAATTCTTTGCTATTCCCGAATACACCTGTTTTTGCTTGCAAAACAACAGGTGTTCTACTGTTTTCTGTCAACACCCTCTAGCGCTTGCAGCAACTCCAGCTCTCTGCTGTCCCCATTTCACCGCTGAAGAAACAGTAGATCTCATGTTGGTGGAGCTGGGATTCAAGCCCAGGCAGTCCAGCTCCAGAGTCTGCATTCTTCACTACTATACTCTGAGAGTTGTGCTCTAATTAGCAAAACAGTTAAATCACAGGAAAAGACTGTCAACTAAGAACCCAGATGTTAAATGAAGGTGTGGCAGCCTTGTGGGGGTAGGGAGAGGGGGGCTTCCCTGGTGGCTCAGATGGTAAAGAATCGGCCTGCAATGCAGGAGACCCGGCTTGGATACCTGGGTCGGGAAGATCCCCTGGAGAAGGGCATGGCCACCCACTAGTGTTCTTGCCTGGAGAATCCACATGGACAGAGGAGTCTCTGGAGGCGGGCTCCAGTCCACGGGGTCTCAGAGTCAGACATGACTGAGTGATTAACACTTTCACACGCTGAGACAGAGAGGTGAAAACCAGCAGCTGGGAGATGCAGCACCAGCAAGGAGGACGACGGAAGGCGCAACTGAGTCCTTCACAGAAAGCCAGAGGTCTCGGGGGCGCACCCCTAATAAACAGGCAGCTGGGAGAAAGATCTGCCCGGTGACGGAGAGGACAAGAAAACTTGTCTCTGACCACCTGAACTTGAGGCAGGGAAAATGCCTAAACATCTCCTGAAAATCTGTAGTCAAGGGTCTGCCTTCAGACTGGGGTGGGTTAGGCGGGTGGCGAGAGCCTAAACTGATCAGCATAGAAGTGGCCCCAGGCTGTGCTAGCCCCAGGCTTCTAGAAGAGTGACCACAAAGCTGCTCTGGAGGGGCAGGTGCACAAGCCAGGCCTCCGGGGTTTCCACGGATAAAGCCTGGATGGAAGTAACCTCATGACCCAAATTATACAACACACAGGGAAACAGGCCACCACGAGGCAAGGAAAGCCAACACACAAATGTCGGGGTGAAATTCCTAGAGCTTCAGCCAAGAAACTATTGGAAAGACTGTAACACGAATTTAACATAATCAAAGACAAAAGAAAGCAGGAATAAGACACAATGTCATAAAATTCGGGGCTGTTGCTGAAGCTCCAAAACTTTGCCACCTGATGCAAAGACCTGACTCACTGGAAAAGACCCTGATGCTGGGCAAGACTGAAGGCCAAAGGAGAAGGGGGCGGCAGAGGATGAGATGGTTAGGCGGCATCATCAACTCAATGGACGTGAATTTGAGCAAACTCCAGGAGATAGTGGAGGACAAAGAAGCAGGCAAACAGTCAGACACAACTCAGCTACTGAACAACAACAGCAGCAGCAACCCACTTAGTGGGCGCCTCCCCAGGTGTAAAATGGAACAGAGACACCTACGCCACCTCAGCGCTGACTTCCCTGTCCTGCCCTGCGTTCTGCAGTCACTGTAAGAGTGCTCACCAACTCAAGGGCCTGGCGTGTCTAGGAGGGTATTAGATACCAAGGCCCACTTCTGTCTGGGTCACGCTGAAAACATCTGAGTCTGTACGGAAGAGACAACTTCACGGTAAATTTGAGCTTTCTGCTGCTCTATGCCTAACAAAAGCCCAGTTGCGAGAAATAATATTCATGAGCTTGGTCCAGAAGACACATTCTCCTCCATAACCCCAGATCAGAGCTTGTCAAGACAGGGTCCTGGAGCTTTCCAGGATCTGTGAAGCCCTGAAACTGCATCCCTCCTGAATGTGAGTGTGCCTTTTACTGGAAGGGTGTGGGGAGAGAGAGGTGGTGTTCACAGGCTTCTCTGAAAGGGCTGAGATCCCCTCTTAAGGCAAAGCCAAGGAGTGAGCATGGCCCATCATATGGAGCATCTCTGTTACCCAAAGATTTGGAATGGAGGCAGGAAAACAATTGGTTTTTGGTTTTTTTTGGCCAGGCTGTGTGGCATGTGGGAACTTAGTTCCCTGACCAGGGATTGAACCCGCACCCCCTGCAGTGGAAGTGCAAGAGTCTTAACCACTGGGCCACCAGGGACATCCTGAAAAAAGGAGAGGGAAGCCTGGTGTGCTGCAGTCCATGGAGCGGCAAAGACTCAGACACGACTTAGCAACTGACCAACACTACCACGTGGCTCAGTGACAGACTTGAGGTGAAATCCTCATGGATTTTGAAGATAACACATGAAACTTCCGTCATCTCAAGGTTATGGACCTCACAGAGTCCTTGCAGACCAGACGGGAGACGTCCTCTCCGTCTCCCCTGCAGTTAGGGGAGCCTGAGCGTCCAGCTCCAGACACTCAGTCCTTGGATACAGCCGGACAACAGGAGCACTGAGATGCTGCTCACAACATCAAACAGGGAGCCCTTTACAAGGGTTTCTAGGAGGATTGTCGCTTCAGTTTCATTGCCAGGAAAGGCTCTGTTTTCATCTTAAGGGCATTATAAAACTAGTGAGTGATCCTTTTTCCCTCTGTGCTTTGGTTGCCAGGAAGCTCACAGTAAAAAGCTCACAGTCCCTGCTCATATAGGGACTTGCTTGGTGGTCCAGTGGTTAGGACTCAATGCTTCCACTGAAGGAGGCCCAGATTCAATCCCTGGTCAGGAAACTAAGATCCTGCAGGCCACTGGGCGTGGCCAAAAAAAAAAAAAAAATCAGTCCACACCTCTCATGTGATCTCTTGGTATGTTTTTTGTTTTTTAATCCAGGAACATCTTGATAATGATGATAGCCATAACACAACCACAGGTATTATGAGCACTTTCTAACAGCCAGGCACAGCCCTGAGGGATGCAAATGTACAGTCCTGCTGGCCCAATACCCTCTCATGCAGGCTCTGCTGCTCCTGCTTCACGGACAGGGCTGATGAAGCTGCAGGGGTGCTGGTGGTCCCTGTGATACAGGAGGGGTGAGATCAGGGCAGTGGGGCATCAGACAGGGCATCTTCCCTGTGACCCGCACAGCAGGGTGGCAGCCGCCATCAGACTCCGCTTCCTGGGGAGGGACTGGGGGTTGGGGTGGATGGGGTGGAGGGGAGCAAGGGGCTCGGAGAATTCCACTCCCAGAGGTGTCTGGAGGGAAGGGACACTTGTCCCAGGGCCCTGGGGTCCCTGAGTCTTCCGCCCTCCTTTACACTCCCCTCCCGCGTCTGCAGTTCCTATACGTTCCCGGTTGATGAACTTGGTTTAAGTTTGGCAACCAACACAAGCAGCTCAGAAAGGCCATTTAACAAAACCCACCTGGCCCTCCTTGCCTGCAAGAAAAGCCGGTCAATACTGTAAACACGCGAGGAAGTAAGAGAAGGGGCTTTCCGACAAAGGATGCTGGGTGGCCTGGCTCCAACGCTGCCTCCCAGGCCTTCTGCACGTACCCTGTCTCCCAGGAAGTCAGGCCCAAAGGTCCCCGGAGTTTATGTAGCCCATCTGTCCATTTTATAGACAGAAAGACCGAGGCCTCGAGAAGGGGGTGGGGCATGCAGGGTCACTCACAGAGCAGGGACATCCTGACGCGTGGTGAAAAGGCTTGAATACTGAGGTCCTACTGGGTCCTACCCCCTCCCTCCTGGGGCAGCCCACCCAGGTCAGAATTCCCACCCTCATTTTTCCAAGGAGGAAATTGTGGCCCCAGGGGAACAGACCTGCCCAGCTGCATGGCAGGCAAGCCGAAGTGCTGAGACTGAGCCCAGCTCTGACCTGGAGGCCACACGCCTCACACTGCCACTCTGGAGGGACCCCCACCCCTCTATCAAGTCATTAGTAATCGTGAGCACCAACGCAGGCCAGAGCCTGTCCCCAGAGGCTGCCACGTTCCCCCTTCCCTGGAGAGTCACAGGAGGCCAGTAACAGAGGAGGCAACGGGTGGAAGGTTCTGGGACCCCTGAGGACCCTGACGGCCTTGGGGAGCTCTGACGAACTACCAGAGGCAGTGACATTTTAAACAGGCCTGGAGGCATGACCTCACGCAGCAGGGCCAGGCTGGGGTGCAGACTGGGTGGCAGGAATTGGGCTGACCACGGCGTCCATGAGAACGCCAGCTGAGCCATTGGCAGGGGAAGGGCCCTGTGCTCAGAGGGGCTCTGGGCTCTGGAGGGGACAGCGCACGGCCCCATGGACAGGGCAAAGGCAGGAGGCGGCCTTCTGGGTGGGGGTGTTGTGTGTGGGCTATGGCTGGTGCTCAGATGGGCAAGGTCTCTCTCCAGGCCGAGGCGGAGGGGCATCACAGGGGCAGGAATGCAACATACAGAACAGAGGATGGAGATGCAGCCCGGAGAGGCGGGAGCCAGAGCTCCAGGGGCTGGGAGGACCGTGGGCACCACAGTGTCGCCTTGGGGTGCGAGAGGGGGTTGGGAGGGGAAGGTTTCAGGAAGGACCCCGGGGTGAGTCTTGAGTTGCCCAGGTATTCTATAGAGTGACTACCCTTCTCATGCCCAAAATCTGGACCATCCAGTAAGGGCCTGAGCTCGGGATTCCTGCCCCGAGTTCCTACTCTGCTTTCCCTGGGCGGGGGGCACTTAGAGTTGAGCCTGAGAAAAGTCAGTGTCCCCTCCACCCTGAGCCACAGGGGTGCCCTCCACCATCCTCTGTCCTGCTTGCCTGTGACCAGGGACGGGGGCTGGCCCCCGACGCCCCCCATTTCTGGGATCTGTAAGTAATCAATCTTGTGACTTGGCTGTCTCAGTGTGAGTGTATTGAAACCGCGGCGTCAGGGGTCCCAGGCCTCGGCTGGATGACTTGCCAGCCACACTAGGGTCAGGAAAGGGCCTCCCCATGAGTCCGCAGGTCGCCCAAGTGACCGGCCTAGGCAGGGGGGCACAGCCCGAGGGGGTCGGGCCGGAGCGGGCACAGGGACTCGGTGCCCTGGCGTCTACGCCTCCCGGCAGCCTCCTGTGGGGCGCTGGGTGTGGGAGGGCGGCCCTGCCCAGCCCCTGGCCTGACCCCCGAACGGCTCCTCACTCAGGTCTTGGCAGTTTCTGGTTTTGAGTCACAGAGGCCCGGGCTCTTTCTCTGTGGTTCCTTGTGTGGGTGGCAGAGGGGGTGGGGACTGAGGTGAGAAGTCCGCCTGGGAGGGAGAGTGCTGCCTCCACTGCACGCCGCCTGGCGCCTCCTGCACTGGCTGGGCCCTCGGGATTTCCCCAGACTCGGGGGCAGGGGACAGGAGGGGGCTCTCCTGGGCTCCGCCGCAGGGATGAGACAACAGGGAAGCAGCCAGTCACAAGTTCCCAGCCCCTCCCAGGGAGGCTGTCAGCTCAGGGGTTGTCTGAAGGCAGGGGAAGGGAGCCAGGAGACTCCCTGCAGCCTCCCGAACAAATGAAAGCAGACGTCAACGTCCTGGAGGAAGGTGCAGTCCTCAAAGGCCAGGTCCAGTTCATGTCCACATGCTTGCCCTTCACTGTCTGGGATAACTTTCCCAAAGCCTGGTCTGGTTGGCCAACTCCTATGCATCCTGCAAAACCCTGCTCAGAGTGACCTCCCCCACCAACGTCTTCTCCACAAGCCCCGCCCCACCACACACAAGTGTGTTTGAAAGGCAGTACTGTCCAGGCCACCTGCTGCAGTGGCACATTCCCCAGAGGCTCAGAGAGCGAGATCCCTCACTAATTAAGGACAGACTCCTGCCTCCTTCCTTAGCTGGTTCCTGCAGTTCCAATCTGGCTAGCAGTTCAGTACTCTCCACATAGCAGGCCTGTCTGCACAACATTCCCGGGTTAAGGCGGGGTTGGCAGCTCTCTTCACTGAGGACACGGAGGCTGCGAGGGCCACACAACTTGTCAAAGGCCGTCTGCACGTTCCTCCTTTCCGCCCAGTAAGCACTTCTTGAGAATCTAATACACACATACCAGCCCCCGAGCCAAGCGCGCGATCTGAACTTGACCTTTGGCGGCCTCAGTGTCTACCTGGCCTCGTAACTGCTCAGGGAGGAAGCTAGGCTGTGGGGGAGGGAGGGAAGTTGTCCTCCCTCTTTAGCGGGGACCGAGGCCCACACTGGGCACGCGGCCAGGCCCCTGGAGGGGGCGGGCAGCCTGCACTGGCTCCTCTGCCTGCCTTGTTCACCCCACTGAAACCCCCAGGGAGCAGGGGACCCTCACCCTTTCCTGGTGGAAGCAACGGAGGAAAAAGGTGGGCCCTGGCTGGGGCCTGGGCAGGCCTCTCTCTCTCCCCTTCTCCCCTCTTGCCCACCTATGGGTGCCTACAGCACCTGCCAGAGCTTCCTGTGTCAGCAAACACGCAGGGAGGAAACTCATCTGAGCTCAGCGACACCCCCCACACCGACAGACCAAGGTGATGGCTGGTGACCTTGACCATCAGTACGGAGGCCTTTCCTCCGTATTGGCTGGTTCTTCTCTGTACCTTTAGGCAGCGCAGAGAGCATCTTACCTGCACTGGCCCTGCCCCCACTGTGGCTCAGTGGGCCCCGTGTTCCCTCCTGCCTCAGCTGGCTGGACCCAGAGCATTCACAGGCGGCTCCCTCTCTGACCCGCCTGCCTTGTTTCTGCCCCCAGGGCACACTGCCCACACTCCCTCGGGTCCACATCTGGGGTGGTCTGAGCTGACGTCCTTTTGGCTGCTTGAAGCTCGTTCCCGTCAGTCTTGGGACATCAAACTCATGTCCCATTTCTGTGGGTTCTCCTGAGAGCCCTGTCCCCAAGGTGCCTCCCGTGCTTGCGTCTGTCCCCCTAACTTGCCACCCTGGGCAATGCTCCAACCACAGACAACAGAAATTGTGGACCCAGTGAATGTCAAGGGCTGGACTTAACAATTAGCTCTACGAAGGGCGCTCACTTGGTCCAAGAGGTCACGTTCTAATCCCCACCCTACAAATGACAAACCGGAAGCCCAGTGACGAGCAAGGGCTGCAGGAGAGAGGCCAGCCGTTCAAGCTGGGCTCTGGGGACAAACAGACCTAGATCTGAAGCTTGGTCACTTACTGCATTTGGCCTCAGTTTCCCCATTCTGTAAAGTGGGGCCACAGCTGGGCCAGCCCCCTAGGGTCCCTGTAGAGGTAAGGGTCACAGGGGCTCCTTAGTGCACCATGCCTCCCCTCGTGGGGCAGGGGGGTGGCCGGCGGGTGGACCCCCAGGGGAGGCAGCCAACTGTGACTCTAACAGGGGCACACGCCCTCCCCTGTCCCCATCACTCAGGGTCTGGTCCAGCCCCTCGCTGCGTCTCTCACCATCCTCACCTCACCCTTGTCCAGGTCTCCAGCCAAACAGCCCTCCCAGCCCCAGTGCACCTGCCTCCCTAGCAACTCCCCTGCACCACCACCCCCGGCAAGGTTCCAACTTCACAAGGCTCTTTAAGCTCCTGCTGGAAAATGGCCTCCTCCTCCAGGAAGCCTTTCTGACTGCCCTGCATCCACTCCAGGCATGGCCAGGTGCTTCCTCTAGGCTTCCCTTTGTGACAGCTCCATCACACCCTGGGTCTGAGTCCCGGCAGCCTCCCCCATCAGACTGCGTCAGGTCAGTCTGATGACGAAGGACTAATTCTCCATCAGACTGAGTGTTCCAGCAGCAGGGGCTCTGTCGCCCTGCAGGGTTCATCACAAAGCTTTCAACATACATGTAAAGTCACTGAAAGAACTTGAGAAAACTACAAAATACACGAAATAGTTGGAAGAGGAAACGAACCACCAGAGAAAGTTACTGCCCTCATCTCGGTGCATTTCCTTTCAGTCTTTTTTTTTTGCTGGGCTGTAAGCGTTGGATACCACCGTGAGCACCCCATAAACGCAAGCCTGCCTGCTTCTCTTCCATGAATAAAAGCTGGGCTTGCAGAATGGACCTGAGGCCTGACGGAGGGACTGAGTCTCTCGGGGTCATGCAGCTCCAACAGGAGGGGCCCAGCCCTCTTGACCCCCAGGACTCTGCACACCCTGCCCCACAAGTCTCAGTCCCGAAGTCCTTATTACCTGCTGTCTATCATCTGTGAAGACCAGGAAAACGGGGGTCCCCACAGAAACACAGCGAGTTCACACGTGGAGCACATCTTACAGATCTGCTACTGCCTCTTACGACACATTCCTAAAACCCCAATCCAGCTGTGATGTCTGTCACTCACTCGCTTGTTCTTCAGACACTCCTCGGGTATGCCAGCCGTAAGTTGAGCCCTGGGACCCAGAGATGAATCAAGCAGAATTCTGCCCTTGGAGCCCCAGGCTGGCAGGAAGGAGCCTGGGGAACAGGTCCAGTGCTGGATCAAAGACAGGAGCAAAGATTCCAGGGCACGGGGGCAGAGGAGGGGTGTCTACCCACTCTGCCTGGAGTGGACGCAGGGCAGTCAGAAGGGCTTCCTGGAGGAGGAGGGCATCTTCCAGAAGGAGCTTAAAGAGCCAAGAAAAGCCCCCAGTGAAGAACGGAGGAAAAGAATTCCAGACAGAAGAAAGACAGGAGACAGTCTAGAGGGGAAGGTGGACAGCAAATAAGAATACGAGATGACCTCTGGGCAGTGACCCTGGAGGAGCGACCCAGGGGATGGCCCCAGCCACCCACGGGGCTCCCTCCCACAGCTGCGGGCAGCGAGTGTGGCTCCAGGGGCCAGTATTCTTCAGAACCAGGCTTTGAAGAATCTTCTACCTTCAACCTTCGGATCTGCAAGGGCCCGGGGCGCTGGCTATGGGCTATTTCCTGGGAGAACCAGCCGCAAGGCCTGCTGGGATCTCTCTGGAAACCAGACCCATCCCAAAGGCCAATGGATGCTGTCAGGCCAACGTGAAGATGTGATGGACCACAAGGACACAGGTGCGATCCTCGCTTGAGAAAGCAGGGTGCCCCCCACCCCCTTCACAAATGGGAGACGTAGGCTCAGAGAGGCGGAGAACCCGCCAGAGGTCACACAGCACGCAAGCAAGCAGTACGTGGGCCCAGGCCCAGAATCCAACTCTCTCTGGCTACAAGGGGGGGCCCCCCACCACAGCCCCAGTGTCCCCCACTGGTCCCCAGGCCTGGCCACCACACCCAGAATGCATTTTATGAACGAGCGAACAAAAGAATCCGAAAGCCCCGTCCTTCTGCCCACAGCAAGCAGGAGCCATCTGCTACTGGTTTTTGTTGGTGCTGTTATTCTGCAAATGAAAAGCACAAACCCGAAGTCACAGCGCGGTGTCACCTAGGGGTGGGCAGAGCACCCAGGCCCTGGCGCGGGGCTGGATCGGAGTCCGGCACCTCGGGGGAGAGATCGAACAGCCAAGGGCTGAATCTGTGCTCGGCCACCCTCTGCCTGAGACCCGCCCCGTTGCATCCCTGCTCTGTGCCTCGGGGTCTCCGTCACTAAACGGGGGTGCCAGGGACCTACCTCGCCAGGGGCGGTGAGGACTGAGGAGCTGGGGTCCCGTAGGGGTGGGTGCAGGGGGACCCCGTCCGGCTGGCCGCCTCTGCCCGTGACCCTGGCCGCCGAATGAGCTCTGAATCTCTCAGCCCTAACCTTCCTGGATGCCCGGGGCCCTGTGGGCAGCTGAATGGCTTACGTATTATGAGGCCTGCATGTGGCCAAAGGGCAGAGGGGCTGAGGAGGGCGCGGGCAGGCGACTCACAGGGCTCCCCCGTGACTCAGCGGAACTCCACGAGGCAGCAGGCCCGGGGTGAGCTGCCCCCAGGCGTACCCTGTGCGGGGAAGCCCGGCCGCCGGCATCTCTGATAAATATTTTATCACTGCTCACAGAGCAGGCCCCAGGAAGGTGCCTGCAGCCTCCGATCCCGCAGAGCACCCGTTCCTGCCCGGACAGAAGGACGTGGCTGGGTGAGGAGTGCAGGCGGGGTCAGGAGCCCAGACGGCTAGCTCATTCCCCCCCTGGTGTCATGTCAGGTCAGCTCAACTCAGCAGATGCACCCCCCACAGCCCGAGCCTTACTCACACTCTGCTCCCCACTGTGCTGGGTGCTGGGCTCCGCCCTGCCCTAGAGAGCTCCGAGGGTCCTCTGCAGCACCCCAGAACACCAGCACTCTACCCCTCGGGCTGGGTCAGACGGCCCATGCTGCCGGCCACTGCCACTGCCGCCTCCTCCAGGAAGTATTCCTGGCTCTCTTCTTCCCACAGTGTGGCCTTGGGCAGGGCCATCACCCTCTCTGAGCCATTTCTAAAATGGGGCTGATGATCTCCACTCATGGGGGACCAGGTGAGACTATGTAAGTGAAACATCTCCCAGCTCTTCACCCACATGGAGGGAGACTCATTCTTTTTGAAGGGGCCTGAATGTCAGGAATGAAATCAATAGATACAAAGAAGTATGTCTAGGAGTGGGAGGCAGGAAAGTACGGAGCCCGGCTCCTGCTTGCAGGGCTCCACAATTTTAACTGGGGAGATAGGACCTAAATAATAATAATAATAATAACAGCAACAGGAATAACAGCTACCATATTTCAAGACCCTGCCACTGCCAGGTAACTGACATCACAGCCCTTCGTTTACTCCTCCCAGGGGCCCTGCGAGGTGAGGTTCTTACCCCTATTTCATAGCAGAGCAGGAACCTGAGACTCAGAGAGGGGCAGGACTCTGCCCAAGGTCACACAGCTTGGCAGGACTGACCTGCTGTCCTGCTGGACCTCTGGGGGTGTGACCTCAGGGTCAAAATCTGCTTTTCACATCACTGTCCACGTGGAGACGCCACCAAAAGGGGGATGGTCCAAGTCAGATGACCAATATCCACAGGATATCATGCAGCCAGTAAATCACCACTCTTTAGAACTAGTGGACTTTTGAAGGAATTGGAGGGGAAACGCTCGTAGGATTACAGTTAGTGAAAAAGAACAGGATCGGGGCCACGTGTGGTGTGATGACGTTATGGGAAAATAGTTTTACATCAAGACGTGTTTATTTAAACCAGACTGGAAACAATATACAAAATGATGATGCTCAGGGGACAGAGTTTACGGGTAAAACTGGGGCCTATTTTCCAGACTTTGTACAACACGGCTATGTGGGTTTTATAATTTAAATTTTCCTAAGAAATAGGGCTGGTCCACTGCAAGGATTTATTGGGCACCTTGTGCCCGCCCTGTGCTGAGAGTTTGCTCCTCACTCAGCCTCATATTGGTTCTGTGGGACAGACAAGATGGACAGCATCGTGAGGAAAGAAGAACCTGGAAACACCCTCTCCACCTCTCCACGGCTGGGCCTGCACGGCCAAAGTCAAGCTCAGGTTCTTCTCCCGTGTGGAGTCTCCTGTAGCAGGGACCATCACCACCTATTCAGGTCCTAGACTGACAATCAGCAGGAGCTCATGAGGTAGTGAGCTTCCCGTCATGGGGAAAAATCAAGCAAGGGGCTTCATGTCTCTCCACCAAGAAGTGGCCTCAGTAGCTGGTTTTCAGCCCATCTTAATCAGACTTAAAGACTTACCACCTGTGTGACCCTGGACACGATCCTGACCTCTCTGGTTTGCCCCCTCATGTGATACAATGACCTCATGAAGCCCCTGAGGGTTAAATGAGGGCAAATACAGAAGACACTTCCCAGATACCTGTCAAGGGCTATATTGACTATTATTATTTCCTGGCATTACCTATCCACCAGGGGAAGCTAAGTAGTGCAGATATAAAAATTCCCATTTCACAGGTTTGAAAACTGAGGCACAAAGAAGCCACTGCAGACTCAAACGGGTATAAGTGGCTCTAGGCAGACTGATTTGGCTGGAGAGACTGTTTGGCAACACAAAGAAGGCCTTTAACCGGTCTAGCCGACGGCACAGAAAGCAAAACTTCAAGAACCTTCTATAGCAGGACCCCCCGCTGGGGTCGGCGAGCCCATGGCGGCAGCTCCTGACGGTGAGGCGTCTTGGTGACACTCCCTCACCTTAAGGCACGTAGCATCGTGGAAAGCGGCAAGCACACCTCAAGCCAGAGACCCTCAAGCTCAAGCCCCAGCGCTGTCTCTTGCTGCCAGGGTCTCTGGGCAGCTCTTGGCCTCTCTGGGCCATAGTCTGCCCCTCTATTAACTGGGCATGGCCATGATTGCCTTCTGGGTTGGCTGGGATGGTGGCTGGGATGGTGGCTGGGATGGTGCTTGGGAAGACTCTGCACAGGGCCTGGCACATGGTTAAGTGCTCAGGGAATGGCCAACCCCTCCTTTGGAGGTGAGTCCACACTTTGGAGTCAGAATCCCGGAGGGCAATACCTGTTGCTGCAACAAACCACACAGATTTTCTAGATAACCTTTTCAGAAGGCACTTGGGCCCAGCCCCTCCCCACTGGCCTCTGGGTTTGGTCGGCGGTAACGCAGTAGCAAACCTGTCCTCGGTCCCCTCAGCTCTCCCCAGAGGGTAGAAATGGGGGCCGGCATCACGCGAGGGCTTCCCCACACCAGGTACTGAGGGGCCCTGCACACGTCTCAGCCCCCATCGTCATCACGTGACCCCAGAAGTGGGCTCCAACGCCAGCATTTACACTGATACTGATAGGAGGTCCAGGCCGGGCCAGCCTGACTACAAGCCATTGTCACTGCAGAACCACGTCATTGTGCAGTCGACCACGCTGGCACAGGGCACACGGTCCTTCTGGGGCCCTTCCCTGGAGCCACGTTGTCCTCACGAGCACCCTGTGTGGCAGGCGCTGCCATCAGCTCCACTTCACAGATGAAGAAACTGAGGCACACAGAGACGTCTGGTGACTTGCTGATGTCACACAGCTGGTGAGAGGAGAGGCTGAGGTTTGAACCCAAGCAGCCTGTCTCTAGAACCCAGGTCTTCACCTGAGCTGAGTGTTCCAATCCACATTACGCAAATGAGAGCACTGAAGCTCAGAGAGGTTAGGCAATTTTCCCACAGCCACACAGCTATAAACCGTGCCAGGTGGACCTGGCCTCCGGGTCTTTAGCCTTTGCAGCCCTCCGCCGGCCCCTGCTGGCTTCTCCTCAGGGCACCCAGGACCTTGGGCCTGGGGTCAGAGCCAAGTCTTATGGGCAGGGCCACCCAGGCTGCTCCCCTGAGACATTAGGATTCCTGAGTCACTAGAACTCTGCTCACACCAACTGCAAAGCCCCCGCCCCCCCAGGTGCTCCCCCCACTGAAGTTCAACTTTGAGACATAAAAGAGGGATGTGGTTAAAAGAAAAAAAAAAAAAGTTATACTGTCACTAGGAAGTCACCTCCTTGTCCCACTAACCCAGGTCATTATCACAGCCCACAGTCCTAATTCACATCTCCCGACTCCAACCGTGGTTCTCCTCTGTATCCGTATCCCTCAGGGCCACCCTGGGCCTTGGGGTGAGTCCTGCCATAGGATGTCTTGACCCCGATTTTCACCCGCAGGACCACTGACAGCCCGTCTGACCCAAGAGACCCCCAACCAGTTTGTGTCTGTGGCCTCCCCTTTCTGGGTGGGTCTCTCTGCCTCCCTGGGGACCATCGCCACCAACAGGCCTGGAGGAGGCTCTGGGGAATGAAGGAACGAATGAATGACTGTTCCTGTCTCTCCGTGGGCATCTCGAGAGCTCTACTCCCCTCACAGATGTCCTGAAGATGATTTTGTTCACGTCCACGGATGCCCACCACTGGGGGCACCAGGCTGGGGCCCAGGGCTTTCTCCTTCCTCTCCCACCCGGCCCGTCCTGGGTTCTGCTCTCCTGACTCTGCCAGGGGTCGCCCGGGAGATAAACGTGCTGTCTCTCAGTGCTTGCCTTGAGCGAGAGAGCTGGCACAGGCACCCAGCCGGATGCCATTAAGTGCCGCCCGATGCCGTCCGGGCACTTCCGAGTGGCCATCCTCAGGCCCTTTCAGCCGCCCATTAGAAACCAAAACCCCATTAGCTAACAAACGTTTCTGCACAGATCACTTTCCCTGCTGATGAGAAATTACGTCCATGTGACTGTTCCCATCACCAGACAGGGAGAACAGATGAGACACAAGGAGTCCCAGCCACTTCCACGACGGCTGCCCAGCCCCCCACCCCCCACATCCGAGGTGTACTTTTGCTGTGCCAGGACATGGTGCCTCTTTGGATCCTGACCACCCCCTAGGAATTGGTAATGCTGTGGTTCCCAGTTTCCAGACAAGGAACCTGAGGCCCAGAGAAGCCGAGTGACTTGCCCAGGGCCACACAGCTGGCCAGCGGGGGTCCTGGGATGCGGATCCAGGCCTGCTTGGGTTTATAGCATCTGCCTCACCTCTGTTTAAACAATGCCTCAGAACTCCAGCCCATTTGGCAGTAAAGCTGCTGAGGAGGCCCGAACCTCCTCTGATCGATCGGACCTGGGCTCAAAGAGGGCAAGTGGCTTGCCCAGGGACACAGCAAGGCCATGCCCCGAGGATGGGCTCCTCTTGGGTCCGCCCCACCGCATGCCAGGCAGAGGGAGCCATGTAACCTTGTCTGATCACCCAGTGCCACCACCCAGCGGTGCTCACACCGGCAGGTGCATCAGAAGGGGGGTGAAGCTGTAAAATGCAGATGCCTGGTGCCCCATCAGAGGTCCGGACAGGAGCCCAGGACTCAGCATTATATTAAGCACTGTCCTTAGAGAGGGTAGTCTAGAGTTGCCAGCCTCTCCTCCCAGAGCTCCAGGAAGAGTCGGGTTGGGCCTTGCAGCAGGTCTGAGCAGCCACAGGGAGGTCCCCTCCCCCTCCAGATGCAGTCCAGGGACTGGCCTCTGGGATCCCGGGGTGCAGCCCTGGTCTTGCCATGAGCATACCTAATCACCTGGACACGATGGCCGTCCCACGGGGTCCTCATGGCAGCTGCCTGCAGCTCTGACTGCCGCCCCGAGCCATGGAGGGGGAAATGGAGGTCGCTCTCAGGAAATGGCCTGGCCTAGCAGGGCTGGACCACACCCCAGGACCCGGGGACCAGGGGCCCTCCCCCGCCCCAGCAAGTTCTCCCCTACCTTGGCTCCATTGGAAAAAAAAAAAATCTTAGAAAGCGGTCAGGCGCTGCTCATGCCAACTGGGTCCAGGGCATGATCTGATTTTGCCTGAGGGCAAAGGGTCCAGGGTCAGATCTGATTCTGACTGGGCACTCAAGTGCCACCTCTCAAGGGATGGGAGGTGGCTCCCAGGTGGAGGGCACAAGGCTCTACATGCTCCTGCTGGAGGCGGGGGGCCCTCTGCCCTCAGACGTGCCTGCTACCCCAAGCCCACCCCCACAGCTCTGCAGGCCAGCTCCCGGCAGGAAGGTGGCGGCAGGCCCCGGCCAGAGGCCAGAGGGGTGGGGCCCCGCGCTGAGCCCGGACAGGGCTCAGAAACGAGGTGTCTCCCTCCCTCGACCATCTTTGTTTGCTCTATTAAGGGGGGGGCAGTGGAAACAGAGGGGAGAGCTGCGAGGGGGAGGGGACAGTGACGGGGTGGAGTGGGGAGGGAGATCAGGAAAGAGACAGCTGGACAAGCTGCTGGACGGACATGCAGAGACCCACCCACAGAGACAGAAACTCAGAGACCGAGAAGCCGGCGGAGTGCGGCGAGGTGGGGGCGGGGGGGCGCGTCCAGAGAGAGACTGCGAGAGACGAGCTCCGAGGTCCCGGAAGACCGGGGTGGGAGAGGCTGGACCCCCAACCAAGGGGACAGCCCGACCCCCACCCCACCCCATGTCCCCGTAACCGACGCGACACGCGCGCGCGCGCGCACACGCCACTCCGGCGGCGCCGCCCGGGCCCCCCCAACCCTCTGAGGGGCGCGCGCGCCTCCCCCGGCCCCCTTCCGCGGCGGGGACCTCCCGGACCCATCGCCGCCGCTCACCTTGGTCCCCGCGCCGCCTCCGCCGCCGCTGCCGCCGCGCACAGCCGGAGCCCGGGGCCGAGGGAGGGGGCCGCGGTGGCCCCGCCCCGCTCCGCCCCCCGGGCCCGCGCAGGGCGCCCGACGCGGCCGCGGCCACCGGGCCGCCGGGGCCGCCGGAGGCCGGCGGGAGGCGGCCGCCTGGGCCGCGGGCACGCCCACCCACTGCGGTGGCCGGGGGGCCGGGACCCGCCGGAGCTGGGAGCCGCGAGCCGGGGGTGCCCTCCCCGGATCCCCCCATCCGGGTGCACTGCGCAGGCTGTGGGCGGCGCCCGCCGGGGAAGGGGGCGTCCCCGGCCACCCGGCGGTCCCATCGGATCTCCGGCCAGTAATCCGTCTCTTCTCGGCGCTCTCCCACGCCCACTGAGAGCCCCCTCCCCAAGCCGCAGCCTGTGCGGGGTACCGGGAGCTGAGAGGAAAGATCAGACGCTCAGATTCAGTCCCTGCCCTGGGGCTTGGGGTTTTGCGGGGGGGTGGAGTAGGGGCGTGGGGTGGGGCAGAGAGGGGAGGGATGGGACAGACAAACTTCCAGCATCTAAATATCCCAGGGCTTGCAGTCATCAGAGTGGCCGACTGCTTCACGGGCATCACCCTGGAACTTAATAGAAACTGGAAATTCTCTGCCTCACCCAGACCTACAGAAACTGGAGATGGAGCCTAGGAACCTGGGGTTTAGCAAGCCCTCCTGGTGATTCCCCAGCTCCCAGGACGTTTGAAAAGTTCCACTGCAGTGGAAATAGCCAACACCCCAATACCCCACACCCAGCACCCTACACCCAGCGCCCAGGTCCACACCCGAGTGTCTAAAAAGGATTCTTTTCACCCTTCACTTAAAGACACTACCCTTGTCTCCCTTTTGACACTGTGTTGGGGGGTAGGAGGGACTCCTGGACCAGAATTCTCTGGCAGGGTTAGAGTAGCAGGCAGTGCTGGTTGGAAGCCGAGTCACTGAGCACTGCCAGGGCCAGCCGGCCTGGCTGGGGTGGGCTGGCAGAGATGGGTACGGGTTCTTGTATGTTTTAACCTGTAGTGATTGTTGTGAAGTTTTGAAATTCATTTATGCAAATATTTATGTCCATGTTCAGGACTAAAACATCTTTCCCATCCTTGTGCCGGTTGCAGCTAAGCCACCCAACCCCCAGAAGTAGTGGCATAATGGGGCCCATCGAATGGCAGTCGCTCCTGGTGACTGAGTCCGGGAGAGGGAGTGTGCTGAAGGGGTGCTCCAGAGCCCTGGGATGAGCGCCTCTGCCTGGGCAGCAGGCCCTGGCATCCCTGAAGGTGGAGGGGGTATCAGGACGGAGGGGCCAGCTGAGCAAACACATGGAATGTGTGCTGGGATTTTCTAGCATGTGTCCTGGATTATCTGACATTGCCCCACCCTTCTCTTCTCTTGTCTTGCTTCCTTTTACTTCTTAGTATGTGCACTTGGCATTACATTCTGCAGTGGGTTCTTTCTTTATTATATAGTTTGATTGTTGTGGTTTAGTCACTAAGTTGTGTTTGACTGTTTTGCAACCCCATGGACTGTAGCCCACCAGGCTCCTCTGTGCATGGGATTTCCCAGGCAAGAATACTGGAGTGGGTTGCCATTTCCTTCTCCAGGGGATCTTTCTGACTCAGGGATCAAACCCTCCTGCCTTGGCAGGTGGATTCTTTACAACTGAGCCACCAAGGAAGCCCATAGTTTGATAGTAGAATGTAAATTCCCCAAGGTGGGGATTTGTCTCTTTTCCTCCTCCAAAGGGTTCCTGGTGGTTAGGGCAGTGTTTGGCACTTGGAAGGTGCCAGATAGATGTGTGCTGAAAGAACAAGTGGATGAATGACCCCACAATGAGCAGTGCCAGTCACTTGTCCCCCCTAGATCCGGACTCTGTGCCAGTCCTGTGGACTGCATCCCCTACTGATGCCTGTTTGGGTTTGGCCAGTGGAGACAACAGCTGGAGATCAGAGGGGGAGGGAGAGAGGAAGGGGCCTCTCCTCCTATTGCCACATGCTATACATGGGCGCCATCTGTTCACGTCCATGACTACAACTCTGGCCGGGAAGCCCTCTGTGCCTAGCTCCCACCAGCTTCCGCTGGAAACATTATTTCCTCTCCTATTAATAGTTCTTCTAGCCCCAAGGATGGTAGCAGCTTCCCACCATCACCAGTCTCTGGGTGCTCCTGAACCTGCCACACCTCTGTAAGCAGTCCCTTTAGTCGCGTGACTTATTTGGACCACCTGGGGCAAATTCTATCTCCTACTAGGACCAGATCTAGAGCAGATAGATATTATTTTTGCCACTTTACAGAAGTGGAAACTGAGGAGCAGAGAGGTTATAAAACATGCCCAGCCAGAGATCCTAACAGATACCTGACCAAAGAAGACATACTAATGGTAAAGAAGCATATGAAACATACCTTGCATCCAATAGTATTAAGGAAATGCAATACCACTATGCGACACCATTATAGACCTATTAGAATGGCCCAAATCCAGAACACTGACATCACCCAATGCTGGCAAAAACGTGAAGCAACAGGAGTTCTCGTTGATTGCGGTGGGAATGCAGACTGGTGCAGCCACTCTGGAAGACAGTTTATCGGTTTCTTACAAAATTAAACATACTCTTACCATACAACCCCCACTCCCTCTTGGCTCAGACGGTAAAGTGTCTGCCTACGATGCGGGAGACCCGGGTTTGATCCCTGGGTTGGGCAGATCCCCTCGAGAAGGAAATGGCTACCCACTCCAGTACTCTTGCCTGGAGAGTTCCATGGACAGAGGAGCCTGGTAGGCTACATACAGTCCATGGGGTTGCAAAGAGTCGGACACGACTGAGCGACTTCAGTTTCACTTACCATACAATCCAGCAATCACGCTCCTTCCTTGGTATTTACCCAGAGGAGCTGAAACTTAAATCCGTGCAAAACGTGCATACGAGTATTTATAGCAGCTCTAGTCATTTTGCCAAAACTTGGAAGCAACCAAGGTGTCCTTCAGTGAGTGGATAAACTGTGGTATAGCCATACAACAGAATGTTATTCAGTGCTAAAAAGAAAGGAACTATTAATATTAAGCCATTAAGAGTCAGGAAACATAAATGCATATTACTAAGTGAAAGAAGCCAGTTTGAAAAGGCTCCATCCTGTGTGAGTCCAATTTGATGACTTTTTGGGAAAGGCAGAACTATGGAGACAGTGTGATCAAAGGTCGCCAAGGGTCGGGGGAGGAGGGATGAACAGACGGAGCATGGAGGATTCTTCCGGCAGTGAAACTTCTCTATGATGTTGTCATAGTGGATACGTGTCCTTATAGGTTGGTCCAAACCCAAAGAATGTCCGTCCCTAAGGCCAACTATCAACTTCGTGTGATAAGGAGGTGTCAGAGTCGGTTCACAAATTGTAACAAATGTACCACCCTGGCATCTGATGTTGACACTGGGGGAGGCTCTGCGATGTGGGGGCAGAGAGTACATGGGAAATCTCTGTACCTAAATTTTGCTGTAAACCTAAAACTACTCCAAAAAAATAAAGCCTTTAAAAGATATCCAGGACCACATGTCAGTAAGTGACAACAGAGCCAGTCATCCCAACCCAGGACCCCCTGGTTTAAAGTCTGTATCTGGCTTTGGGGGACTTTGAGCTCTTCTCCTTTGAGGGGCCCAGGACTGGAGGGTAAGCATGAAGGGGACCCAGGTTATCCAGAAGCAGTCGACCCCAGAGACCCATTCTCGTCCTCCAGTTGCTGGGTGAGAACTGAGCGTGTCCCTGGGCCTGGCAGGAAACCCCAGCCTGCACACACGTCTCCTCTGAGCTAATCTGCAGGTCACGTGAGGCTGTGGGAAACCGCAGGCGGCTCAGGTGAGGCCCCAGCCCCGCGGTGGCCGCCGACCTTCCGTTTCCTTCCCTGCCTTCCGAAGGAGGTCAGCCCTGTCGTGTGCCAGGTCGGCCCTGGTGTGGAAGGACACGGACTCTGCAGAGCCTCAGGCTCCTGTCCGTGCAGTGGGGGAGGGTCGCATTTGTCAATTTATGTTTGTTCTTTCACTTATTCATTGGCTGATTGAGTCACTGAACATCATTTAGTGAGCTTTTGCTCACCGCCTGGCATGGAAGAGGCGTGCTTAGCAGATCTAAAGCCCTGAGACTTCCTTGGCGGTCTAGTGGCTAAGACTCCACGCTCCCAATGTCAGGGGCCCAGGGTTCAAGCCCTTGATGGGGAGCTAGCTCCCACGTGTTGCAACGAAGGTCAAAAATCCCACGTGCGGCAACTAAGACCCAGCACGGTCAAATAAATAAATAAAAATAAATACTAAAAAGAACAAAACAAAACACAACCAAAGCCCTGTGGAAAGCTTAGCTGTCTGATGGGTGAGTCTTGCTATTTCCAACACTGCCCCTGTGGACGTGGGGCCCCTTCTGGAGTCTCCTGACACATCCCACTTGGCCAAGAGGGGATTTGGTGCTTTTGTGGGATATGGAAACAGCCCAAGGACTCCGAGGGCTCTCTGAGCCTCTTCTGCATGGGGAAGACCCTTGGAGACACCTATCCAGTGACGGCAGACAGGGAGATGGAGGCCAGCAAGGTGCAGTGACTTGCCCTGCATCACACTATGTGCCAGGCTTGTAATGGCCCCCAAGGAGGTCCACGTCCTAATCCCCAAACCCTGTGCAGGTATCGCCTTTCATGGCAAAAGGAACTTTGAGGATGTGATTCAGGAGCTTCAACTGGGGAGATGATTCTGGTTACCCAGGGGGCCCGATACCCTCCCAAGGATCCTATGAGAGGCAGGCAGGAGTGAGAAAGTGTGCTATGGCAACAGGCACAGACGGATTGGAAGATGCTCCCCCTGTGGCTTTGAAGACAGAGGAAGGGGCCACCAGTCATGGGATGCAGGAGGCCTCTAAAAGCTAGAAAAAGTAACAAGATGAATTCTTCCCTAGACTCTTCAGAAGGCATGTGGCCCTGCTGACTTCTGGCCTCCAGAACTATAACAGAATAAATTTGTGTTTTAAGTCTGTGGCCATCTGTAGCCACAGGAAACTGGCACAGGCAGTGAGACCAGGCCTGGAAGCCAGGTCTCCTGAAGCTGAGTTTGGCTTTACCATACCCTGGATCCCTGTCCTACGGGCTTTGGTCCAGGGACTCCTGGACGGGAGCTTGGCTCAGTGCTTTAGGATTAATCTTCTCTCATGAGGTGCTTGCAATAGTACAAGAATATTATACACATAAGACTGTAGCCTGCCTGGCTCCTCTGTCCATGGGATTCTCCAGGCAAGAATACTGGAGTGGGTTGCCATTCCTTTCTCCCAACCAGGGGATCTTCCCAACCCAGGGACCGAACCTGGGTCTCCTGCATTGCAGGCGGATTCTTTACCATCTGAGCCACCGGGGAAGCCCATTATACACATAAATACTATGGAAGAGACAAAACGCCATGAGTGTCCCCAGTTTTGAAGCCTCTGTGCATTCAGGAGTTTTCCTGAATGTTCAGGGGGCCGTGCTCCATGCAACTCTCCTCTTTTTCTGGGAACCTCTCTCCCTCTCCAGAACAAACAGCCTGCACTCCCATGGAACATAAACTTGCACAGAACACCAACACCAGACAAAGCTGATCAAAAACAGCTCGGTGATCACTGAACGCAGATGACAGTATGAACATCGGCCAGGCCACAAAATGACCAAACCTCTCCGTTCCCGGCCGCAGGAGTGACTCCTCGAGCCAGGCTCCCCTCCCTGTGGAGAAGGTTTACCAAGATTCCTGATCACAGCACCATCCGCCCTTCCTGAGAAGGTCCGATCTGGGACGCAGACCCACCCGTCACCCAGCACACGCCCAGCGCCCTGAAGTACTTTCTTTTGAGCACCAATGGCTCCCAGGCACGTCCTCTCTCTAGGCGACAAGCAAGCCACTCACCCTGTTTTTCCACCGGAGTGCTCCTGGTCATCTTGGGGAGGGCTTTGGTATTGGGGACTCTTTCCCTGGATCACCACGAGACAGCCTCCTTCTTCGACCCTCAGACTGAGAGGGACAGGGCAGGACAAGATGTGAGACATAGGAACCAAGCTGGAGCTGTGATGATGGGGCCAGGCTGGCTGGGGGAGGTGGACAGACTTGCCAGGTGGCCGGGGGCTGGGGGCTCCGGCAGAGAGCTGCAGCCTCCTGGCTCTGCACCCGCTGGTTCCAGCTCCAGCCCTGGAGGAGTGATCTGCTCCCAGCCCTGGCCCCAGCTGAAAGCCAGGCCTCCCTCTGCCTGGCTTCAGTCTCTCTGAAGACTTGGCCTGGCCTGCCAGCCACGGTCACAGGGGTCGAGTGTGGTTCAAGTCAAGGAGTGTTTTCCACATGCCTCGTCCATGTTAGGTTCTGAGTTTGGGCCCAGATGTAGGGGGGAGCCCTGGGGACCTCTGAGGTGGGGGCAGGCGAACCAGACCTAGAAATCAATTCTGCCAGCTGGCGGCTGAGGACTGTGATACTGTTGATGTTGTTCAGTCACGAAGTCGTGTCTGACTCTTTGCAACCCCATGGACCGCAGCACGCCAGGCTCCCCTGTCCTTCACCGTCCCCTGGAGTTTGCTCAGATTCATGTTACTGAGTTGGTGATGCCATCTGACCGTCTCATCCTTTGCCGCCCGCTTCTCCTTTGGCCCTCAATCTTTCTCAGCATCAGGGTCTTTTCCAATGAGTCAACTGGAAGCCCAGAAAGGGCCCTGGGAACTGGACATAGGGTACCACCTCCTTCTGGGAGTTCAGTGAAAGCTTCCCAGCCCTGCCCTCCCACCCCCAGGGCAGAACCAGGCTTGGGACTCTGGGACCAACACACGTCCCGCAGGCTGGAACATCACACAGGCCTTGTGCCTGCCTTTGAGGGTCTTGGGCTCAGTGCAGGCACTGAGCCAAGGCAGGGGCTCCTGAGAAGGTGGGCTCAGAGCACCCAGTCTGCCAGCATTGTGGGCCAGACCCTTCCCCGTGGGAACAGCTCTGACCGACAAGTGCTGTCCCTCCCCCACGCGGATGGGGAATGAGAAAGAAAACTTGGGGATGAAAGGGTCTGGGCTGAGGCCTTTCACAAGCAGCCAGCCCCCCATCTGCACCCCTCCCCCCAGCACACACTCTGAGAAGCTGGCAGCCGGCCCCCCTCCCGCATTCGGCCAAGCACCCGGGGCCAGCGAGCGGCCATAGTGCAGTCCCGTGGTCCTGCCAAGGATGTGTCTTCAATCGCTGCTTTCTGATTTCCCAGAGAGAATAAGTCTGGCTTCTGCAGGAAACCCAGACCCAATTTGAATTTGCCTGAAAAAGCTCTGCAGAAACAGTGTCTGTGGCCCTTTCCCCACAGTGCAGCCTTCCTGGGACCGCACCCCCACCCCCAGTGTAAGAAACAGCACAGGCCCCAGTCTGGGGGGTGTTGGGAGATGAGGCAGGGTTTTCAGGCGGATGGTCGTGTTGCTGGCACACAGACGGGCTGGGACCTCTAGGACAGTGTGGAGTGAAAGTGGTGACTGTAGATACCTTGTCTCTTCCCTGGCCTTTCAGGAGAAGCCTCAGTCCCCCCACTTCCCCTGTGACGTTAGCTGGAAGTTTTCTTGCAGTTTCTTTATTCAGTAGGTAAAGTTCCCTCCTATTACTATACGGCTAAGAATCAAAAAAATTCTTTTAAATCATGAAGGAGTTTGAGCACATGCTTTTGTGCATCAATTGAAATCATATGATATTTAAAAAATTTTTTTTCTGTTAATGATAGGAATCATTGATTTTGACTGTTAAACCAACCTTGCATCTCTGGAAAAAAGCCTGCTTTGTCACAGTTTATTATCATTCGTATATATTGCTGGATTTGATTTGCTAAAATTGTGTTGAGGATTTTGCATGTGTGTTCATGAGCGACCCTGGTCTGTAATGTTCTTTCTTTCCTTTTTTGATTGTGCCATCGGGCATGTGGGATCTTAGTTCCCTGACCAGGGATCGCATCCCGGCCCCCTGCATTGGGAGCACAGAGTCTTAAGCACTGGATCGCCTGGGAAGCCCCTGTCATTTTCTTATAAGGGCCTTGCCGAGTTATGTTATCATGATAATTCTCACTTGTTAAAATACGGGTTTTTTTTTTTTTTTTTTTTAAGTATGAATGAATGCAAGGGCTTCCCAGGAGGCTCGGTGGTAGAGTCCACCTGCCAAAGCAGCAGATGCAGGTTCAATCCCTGGGTCGGGAAGATGCCCTGGAGAAGGAAATGGCAACCCACTCCAGTATTTCTGCCTGGGAAATCCCACAGACAGAGGAGCCTGGCAGACTACAGTCCATGGGGTTGCAGAGAGGTGGACACAACTTAGTGACTAAACAACAAGCGAGTGTGAGACCAAGACCAGGTCAGCAGGCTGGCCTCGCGGCGTTACCGCCAGGGCGAACCAGGTGGCACAGAAGCACGTCCCGCCCCGCGGCAGAGCTTAGCCAAGGTTAGAATGAATGAGCAAATGGCTCCTGAATTGAGGGAGGAAGCCAGGCAGAGATACTCTTCTTACAGTTGAGCTAACAGGACCAGGGAGACCTGGGTAGGTGCTACTCGAAGGGTCAGAGCGAGAGAAACCTAGGGCTTTGAGGCCATGGACCTCTACCCTGAGTCCACTGTCTCAGGGCTCGTGAGATGGCAGAGACTTGGGGAGTGGGCAGTGTCGAAGAGAAATGATCCCGACACTCGTGAAATGTTGAACCGGCAGGGAAGATTGTATCCAAGACTATGCAACAGGGAAGAGAGACTAGGCTGAACTCTGAATGCAACAGATGGCTGGGGACTTACAACCGAGGAGGGGGCAAGGGGCTGAGTGGATGGAAACTCACTAAGAGACATCAAGGGTAGGGTGTTCCTGCTACAGCTGGGCTAGGCGGGGCAGGGCCCAGAGGCGAGGCCCGCTGGGGAACGTGGCTCAAAGCAGCCTGTCTCCAGGAGGCAGTCTTTGCAGGAGTCCTGTCCCCCCTGCGGAGACGGTAAACCCGGACGGTGGGAGGCCTGGGCTGGGTGCCCAGGGAGACGCCCAGGGCGACAGCCTGGGTGCAGGCCTGGTGCCCTGTAGGGGCGGGCTCCTGGGGCTGGAGCCCAAGGGGCTTTTCTGAGATGCCCACAGTGGATGCAGAGGCGCCTCTGCTTTTTCAAGGCGGGTAACAATTCCTTTAGGCAGACCCAGCTGGCAGCACTTCTAAAGCTTTATTCACCTTATTTTCAGTTATTGTATCTAATGTTATTGTATTTTAATACCCGAGTAGAGGTTTCCATGTTCCTTTTCTAATTCAAATAGCACAGTCTTCTTATTTAGACTTGAAGGAACTTATGGGGTTTTAGGTGGGCAGCGATTCCCTCCAGGAAGCTTCCTCTTCTGCCTCCGTTTTTATCTGGCTCCACTGTCCTCCTGGCCCAGCTTCTGTCCCCAGGCAATGGACACATGTTCTCCTGGAGAAGGGAAAGGTGAACCCAGAAGCTTTACTGGGCATCTGTTCCTGGGCTGCTGGAGGCCTTGCATGTTCCCTGTGCCCGGTCTGTCTGCTGGCACGTGTCCTTCAGCTCCTGGCAGTCCCCTCTCACGCACGCCTGCTTATCTGCTGAGAAAGCTCAGGCAGTGTGGTCCAGTCCAGAAGGAGTTGGAGGCTCGAGGGCATCGTTTCTCATCTGCCAGTCCTTCTGGGGGTGGCTTGGGGGAAGTTACTCACCTCTTAAGGCGGGGGTCCCCCTACTGTGGGATGGGAGGGGCCTGGGAGGATTGGGGGAATCCAAGACCCAGGGCAGAGATGCCCACTGAACCCTCCAGACTCAGCCCACAGGGGGCTGCATGTTGGGGACCCCATGTCCTCCCCTGTGCTCAGCAGCTGGAGAGGTGGACTCAGATGGAAGGGTCCTCGTAGACACCAGCAGAAGCCATTCAGGAGAGTTCTAAGAGGGGAGTGCAGGGATTTCCCTATCGTCCACTGGCTGAGACTTTGAGCTCCCAATGTAGGGGACAAGGTTCGATCCCGGGTCAGGGAACTAGATCCCACATGCCACAGCTAAGACTCAGCAGCCAAATAAATAAATAAAATGCACTTAAAAAAAGACGGGGTTGGGGGGAAATTCCCCAGCAGTCCAGGGGTTAGGACTCCATGCTTCCTCTGCAGGGGGCATAGGATGCATCTCTGGTCAGGGGACTAAGGTACTGCATGCTTCGTTGTGTGGCCAGAATAACAGTTAAATACAAGAGGGGAGTGCAGCTTGAGTTCTGGGCCCCCGACTATTTGTATGGGCAGGGAGATGGGCTGGCCCCTCCAAGCCAGTCCTGGGAGTCAGGCTTGGAGTCTCAGGAATCTGGGGTGGGGGTTACTGCTGCTTTGGTGGGGTCATGGGAGTAGCTTCAGGGGCCTGAGGCTGTGAGGATGGTGGGGGGCGTGGTCCTGCTCACTGAGGTCCTCACCCTGGGCCACCTGTGCCAGGACTGGGCCCCGGGGAGGGCCCTGCCATGGCCTCCTGTCCCAAGACGGGAGCCCTGTCTGCCTCTTAGTCAACCTCCGCAAACCCCTAGACGGAGTGAGGCCCTGGGTCAGGCCTTGAGTGCCAACAGCAGGCTCAGGGCTCCGTCCACCGCAGAGGGCCTCTGGGGGCGTGTGGAGACCCTGGGAACTCAGAATGCCCTCCGAGGACCTGCCAGGGGGCTGAGAGGTGTACCCTAGAGAAGAGAGTAGGACAGGGTGGGTCAAACGAGGAAGCAGGGTCAGCTCAGCAGAGAACTGTGGTCCTCGAAGTCTGCGGCCAATACCGGGGACGTGATTAGAAGTGTAGACTCTCAGGACCCACTGAATCCGGCTTTCTGAATCCGAAGAGTCCAGCGGGGCCTCTGCCTGGGAGATGGGTCTTCCCTCCAGGCACACTTGCAGTCTGCAGTCCCTGGGCTGAAGGGTAAGCTGAGGATTCTTATACAGATGTTAAATGAGCATGTACCTGTGATTGTATTTATTTCATCAGTTTGTGAGGGGATCAGTTGTTCAGTTGCTAAGTCGTGACACTAAGTCAGACCCTGAGTTGTGTCTGACTGTTTGTGACCCCTTGGACCGCAGCACGCCAGACTTCCCTGTCTTTCTCTATCTCCCGGAGTTTGCTCAGATTCATGTCCACTGAGTCAATGATGTTATCTAACCATCAGTAAGATGTTACAAAATCAATTCAGAGGAAAAGCCAAGAGCAGGCATGTGTAAGCAATCCGGAAGGCAGAACTGAATTTGCTAATAGATGCAAAGCTGGCTGCTTCCCTAGGGTAGGGGATCCAGTGTCCCTCCACCTCATGAAGTTCATTTGCATCTTTGTGGATAAGAATCTTTGCTTTATTGTCAGTTTTCTACAGCTTACAGAGTTGTGGACTTGCTCGAAGGCCAGGAAAGATACAGACCCTTATGGGATCCGCTGATGTGCCAGAAGATGCTGAGTTATCTCTTGAAAGGGTGTCTAGTGACCACCCCCCCGTCCCTTGCTTCCTTCCCGCACCCTTTGCCCGCCCCACCTGCCCCCAGTTCACCTGCATGCCTACTTTCTGGCTGTAGATCTGCCCCTCTGAGCCTCTGGCTCCTTGTGTGTAAAATGGGCAGACATCCCCTTGTCCTGGGGATTAAACCAGATCCCGGGGGAGCCTTTGGCGCAGTGCACCTGGCCCCTGGTGGGGGCCCCTGAGCCTGTGGGATGAGCGGGTGGGCGGGCTGAGCGGAGGCGGCGGTCCCTGGTCCAACCTCACACACACACACACACACACTCACACACTCACATACTGTGCTGCACCTGCCAGTCTGCGGAGGAAGAGGTGTGAGGTCCCTGCCTCCCCACCGAAGAGGTGGCCCCCTGTCAGCAGGACGTTTTGGGTAACACGTTGGCCGGGACTACGCTGGGGAGCTTGAGAGAAGAGGTGTGGATGGGAGGGGCGGGTGTTACAGATGTGGCTGAGTTTTCCGTGGTCAGAGGGAGAAAAGGGAGGAGGTGGTGGAACGACGCTGTTGATAGGGCCCTTTTGTCCCCAGCGGCAGAGGCGTGAGCCCTGCCCAACTCGCCCGGGGCCCCAGCAACGTCCGTGCTTCCTGCTCTGTCCCGCCTCCCGTCTTCAGCACTGAACTCTCTTTGATCAGCGGAAATTGGGGACGAACTCGGGAGGCTGTACTCAGGGCTGGAGTTCGGCGAACTGACTAACGCTGCTTCTGACTCACTCTTGGCCTTGGGTGAGCTCCTGCCCTTCTCTGAGCTGCCAGTTAAGCGGGCTGGGCCCAGACATTCCAGCTTTAAAAATGTTGAAATCCACAGAAGCTTTTCTTGAAACGGTCTTTGGTGGAAATCCTGTATGTAGCAACAATACGATAAAAGCTTTTAAAATTTTTCTTATCAGGTGGCGAAAATTTTCCTTTATGAAGATGGGGAAAATGCCATGGTGAACCAATTGGGGCAGAGATGAGACACCCGCCTTGCCTGCCCCCCATCTCAAGTGCAAGAAAAGATGGTGGGTCTTAAGTTCTGATGAACAAAAGCATCATGGGACTTAGACATGACCTTCTGTGGGCTCCCTGTGGTTCTGTGTGTATTGTGAGCAACACCACTGTCCTTGGTTCCTGACCATCTCTTCAAGGCTTTTGGGTAGTGACGTATTAGTTCCCCTGATTCCTGTAATAAATGAGCACAAACCGGGTGGATTAAAAACAAACAAAAAAAATTATTCTCTCACAGTTCTGGAAGCCTTAAGTCCAAAATCAAGGTGTCAAGAGGGCCATGCTCCTTCCAAAAGTTTTAGGAAAGAATCCTCCGGGTCTCTTCCAGCTTCTGGTGATGGCCGGCCACCTTGGCTTGTGGCAGAATGCCTCCAGTCCCTGCCTCCATCTTCACACGGCTGTCTTCCCTCTGTGTGCCTGTGTCCAGGCTTCCTTCTTCTTACTAGGACACCAGTCATGGTGGATTAAGGATGCATCCCTGGTGGCTCAGACTGTAAAGACTCCGCCTGCCAATGCAGGAGGGCTGGGTTCGACCCCAGTGTCGGGAAGATCCCCTGGGGAAGGGAATGGCAACCCACTCAGTGTTCTTGCCTGGAGAATCCCATGGACAGAGAAACCTGGCGGGCTACAGTCTGTGGGGTCGCCAAGAGTAGGACACAACTGAGCAACTGACACTTCCAGTTCACCATTCGAGGAGGATCTCATCTTAACTTGATTAAGTTTGCAAAGACTGTATTTCCAAATAATACCATTACCACGTTCGCAGGTTCCCAGTGGAAGTGAATTTTGGAAGGATGCCATGCGAAACAGTGTAAGTGAACAGCCTGGAAATACAGAGCCCCTTTATCCCTCCAGAGTAAAGCCAGGCATGCTTACTGCCTGCTCCAACCGCCAGGAAAGACTCAGCTTCCCTGAGGCCGGGGCTCCTCTCCTAGAACACCACCACGGAGCATGCAGGTGCCCTCTGGCCCTCTGCGGGGCTCGGAGCTTGGGGAACTGACCCACGACGATGCCAACACTTGGCTCCTGCTGCTGCCGTGAGCCGTAGACCATCCTTTGTTCCTGAACCAGGCATTTTGTGTCTTTGCCAGCATCCGTGAAACCGTGGTGGCTCCCATTTGTGAGCTTGCCAGTAGGGCACATCTCTGACCGTCCCAGGTCCTGACGGGGTGGAACCTCTGGCTGAGTGAACGACTCCACGTAACACAGAGGAGGGGAGAATCAAGGAAGAGAGCGGAGGATACACGGGTGCAGATCTGCCCAGGAGGGCCTGCGGGACCGGATGCCCAAGGAGGAACCCCGGTAGTTGAGCAGCAGGCAATGCAGGGGCCCTGCTGGGAACCCCCCAAGTCTCAGGCAACCTCTCACTCTCCCTAGTGCCCTGTGCGGGTAGCTGGGGTGGGGTGGAGAGGGGAGGGGAGGTGGTAAGCCTGAGAAGGCGCTGCAATCGTACTTCTGGGTGGGTGTGGTGTGGGGTGAACCCCCAAAGTCTGGAGGGCCCAGGAAGAGCTGGCCTGTGCTTACATGTGACCTGGCTTTGAGGAGCTGTTTTGCTACAAGGTGGGCCCAATACCTGTCCCCTCCCTCCACCTTTGGGACCTCCAGAGCTCCGTGATTTGGACCCAGTGGCTTCTGTCTGATCCTGATGTTTTGGGTTTTGAGCAAAAAAATCTCCAGGGGGCAGGAATGATGGCTGCTGTGGCCCCAACCCTTGCCACAAGCCTCCCACTCACTTCCTTACTGACCCAATATAGTTGTTGAGCCTGTCCCAGACAAGTTCAGTTCAGTTCAGTCACTTAGTCGTGTCCGACTCGTTATGACCCCATGAACTGCAGCACGCCAGGCCTCCCTGTCCCTGTCCATCACCAACTCCCAGAGTTCACCCAAACCCATGTCCATCGAGTTGGTGATGCCATCCAACCATCTCATCCTCTGTCGTCCCCTTCTCCTCCTGCCCCCAATCTTTCCCAGCATCAGGGTCTTTTCAAATAAGTCAGCTCTTCACATCAGGTGGCCAGGTATTGGAGTTTCAGCTTCAACATCAGTCCTTCCAATGAACACCCAGGACTGATCTCCTTTAGGATGGACTGGTTGGATCTCCTTGCAGTCCAAGGGACTCTCAAGAGTCTTCTACAACACCACAGTTCAAAAGCATTAATTTTTCAGCTCTCAGCTTTCTTTATAGTCCAACTCTCACATCCATACATGACCACTGGAAAAATCATAGCCTTGGCTAGATGGACCTTTGCTGGCAAAGTAATGTCTCTGCTTTTTAATATGCTGTCTAGGTTGGTCATAACTTTCCTTCCAAAGAGTAAGCGTCTTTTAATTTCATGGCTGCAACCACCATCTGCAGTGATTTTGGAGACCAGAAAAAGAAAGTCTGACACTGTTTCCACTGTTTCCCCATCTATTTGCCACGAAGTGATGGGACCAGATGCCATGATCTTCATTTTCTGAATGTTGAGCTTTAAGCCAACTTTTTCACTCTCCTCTTTCACTTTCATCAAGAGGCTCTTTAGTTCTTCTTCACTTTCTGCCATAAGGGTGGTGTCATCTGCATATCTGAGGTTATTGATATTTCTCCTGGAAATCTTGATTCTAGCTTGTGCTTCTTCCAGCCCAGTGTTTCTCATGATGTACTCTGCATATAAGTTAAATAAGCAGGGTGACAATATACAGCCTTGATGTACTCCTTTTCCTATTTGGAACCAGTCTGTTGTTCCATGTCCAGTTCTAACTGTTGCTTCCTGACCTGCATATAGGTTTCTCAAGAGGCAGGTCAAGTGGTCTGGTATTCCCATTTCTTTCAGAATTTTCCACAGTTTATCGTGATCCACACAGTCAAAGGCTTTGGCATAGTCAATAAAGCAGAAATAGATGTTTTTTTGGAACTCTCTTGTTTTTTCGATGATCCAGTGGATGTTGGCAATTTGATCTCTGGTTCCTCTGCCTTTTCTAAAACCAGCTTGAACATCTGGAAGTTATTGGGTGTGAAATACTTTGACAGACATTTAATGCAGAAGATGAAAAACCAATGCCAGGAGGGGGCATGGCTAAACGCAAAGAGCCAGGGCCTCACAGTGGAAGCTGTGGGCTCTAATTCTGCCTCGGTTGTCTCATCTTTGAAATGGGAATGAAATGAGCACCTGGCTCATGTCCAGGTCAGTAAAATGTAGACCGTGGCCACTCAGGGGCCTTCCATTCATAGGATGGTGGTGAGGAGGACATCAGTTAATCAAGGCAAAGCAGCTTGTACTCAAGCCTCCCATCCCCTGCAACCCTCAAGACCTGAAGGTCAATCCCCTTCACCCCATCCCCCAGCCCCCAGGCAGCAGGGCACATGGGGACAGGCAGACAGTGTCCAGCTCCCAGAGGAGACATGGGAGAAGGTGAGTCCATCATCGGGAAGGGGTGTGTGTGCCCAGGGGCCTCTGCCAAGCCCTGCTCCCCGAGGGCCCAGGACCACATCCCCGGGCTCTGGGAGGGGGTAGGGATGGAGGCGGAACCAGGAGACCCTGGCTGTGGGCTTCTCAGGGCTGAGATGACAGCACCTGAATCTGGGGGGCTGACCTGAGATCTCTGGGATGCTGCGTCTGGGCTTTCTCTGAGCCAGGGCTTGAAGCTGGCCCGTCGGCAGTGAAAGGGCAGAGTCGGAACCGCTGGACCACCAGCGAAGTTGCTCTACTTCGTTTTCTTTAAAAGCTGGCCTTGGTATTTCTGGGGTGGGCTCATCTGTTTATGTCCTGTGCCCCATCTCTGCTTAGAAGTCTCCCTCTTGTCCTCCAGGACTGGCCACTTGTGGGAGGCATCTGCGGCCTCTGTGTCCAGCAGCTGTCACCTCGTCATGGCCACTGGGCTGGAGCAGGTTAAGAAGGGGGCAGAGACTGACCAGCGAGGCCTGTCAGGCCCCTGGAGCAGTGTCCTTGCCCTGGCTTCCATGGCGGGTGGGCTGCGGAGGTGACCGCGGCCCCCAGCCCTGCCAGCTTCCCACAGCTGCTTCCTGCCCGGGCCGCCTACAGGAACCCCACCCTCCTGGGCGCCCCCAGGACAGGTGCGGATGCGTTCCTCTGGCTGACCCTGCCCCAGGGACTCAGGGCGTTTGTGGGCCACCCTGAGGGAAGCCCGGAAGCAGAAACATCCCGCCTCCCTGTCCCCAGCTCATAGAATTCTCACAATGTGACTCTACCAGTAGTTTGTAATCTACAGTAAGTGCTCAGGAAACAGATTTTCTGAATGTGATGACCTGGTGTGGGGCCCATCTCTCTTCCAGAGCCTGATGGTCGCCTGGCGAGAGGTCACTTTGTCTGATTTTTTTCTCCATCCCCAGGCCCAGGCCAGCCCCAGTGCCGAGGACAGGAGGCAAACAGGGCCAGCGAGTGAGCAGATGAGTGGCTGGGGCCTCCTGAGATGGGCCCCCGGCTCTCCTGGGGGCCGGGGGAGCTCTCGGCCTCCTGGAACTGGCTGCGGGGCTCCGGCCCTGGCCTCCTTCCATCTGAAAGCGGGGCTGGGTATCCCCCAGGAGGGGCCCTGGGCCTCCGAAGTGGGGAGAGCTTCTGAGACCCATAGATCCTGACAAACCCCAATCTGTCCTCAGCCTCCAAGCCGCGTGGCTGCCGGAAGGGACATGTAATTTAAAAAAGGTTTCTCTTGTTAAGTGGAAACTTCTGCCAGGCACAGAGAAATAAATGACGTTAATGAAGTCCAGGAGCCCAGCGCGTTTGATCTGCTGCTGTTCTGGGAAGAGGCAGGAGAGGCTTTGGACGAGGGAACAGCGCATCCCCGGAAAGGTGGGCCTGCAGGGTGCCAGGCGGTGAGAGGCGATACTGCGGTGACCAGTCAGGGCCTGTGCTCGCGGTCCACGTGTCCTCTTGTGGTCCTCCCAGTGCCCTCATTTACGGGTTAGGAAGCCAGAGCTGTAGATCTGGATCTATGGACTTCTTAGAACAGGCAGCGCCCACCTGCAGGCCCCTAAGGCACCCCCTGACACTGACCCCAGACAGGCCAGGAGGAGACAGTGCCCAGGGCACTGGTGTCATGGGCAGAGACACACACGCTCATCCTCCTGGGTTGTCCGAGGAATGGCTCTCAGGCCGGGGGATCTCCTTCCTGTTTCAAGTTGACAACATCACAGGTGATAACACATGTGTGTATGAGGGATGCCGACAGGGGAAGTGTGGTACTCCTGGGGAGAATGTTATTGTTGTTTTGTTTAGTTGCTAGGTCGTGTCCGACCCTTTGCGACCCCATGGACTGCAGCACGCCAGGCCTTCGTGTCCATCACCATCTCCTGGAGCTCGCCCAAGTTCAGGCCCACTGAATCAGTGATACTACCCAACCATCTCATCCTCTACTGCCCCCTTCTCCTTTTGCCTTCAGTCTTTCCCAGCATCAGGGTCTTTTCCAAAGAGTCAGCTCTTTGCATCAGGTGACCCAAGTACTGGAGCTTCAGCTTCCACATCAGTCCTTCCAATGAGCATTCAGGAGAGAATGTAAACGTCTACAGTCTTGTTGGAGGCCTGTTTGGTTGTCTGTTTCAGGAAGTGAGCTGACTCAATAATTCCACGTCTGGAAACCCATGCTAAGGAAATATTCTGAAACTTAGGAAAAGCTTCACCCTGTTCATCAGAGGAGAAGGCAGGCGCCATGTCAAAGCCCAGCACAATGAGTCATGAGGTGACTACACATCCCTTCTCTGGAATATGACGCATCCATTAGGATTTGGTTTACGGGGTTTAAAGACATGGAAAAGTGCTTATGCGATCATAGTAAATTAAAACCCACTCAGATTCAAAATACCGTACGGGACGTCGCTGAGGGTGAGAAAGCAATGCACAGATGGAGGAAAGACCTCAGAGCAGCATGTCCTGTTGCTCTCCGTGGTGGGCTTTGGGTCCTGACAATGTGGGAAGTTTCTGCTCTTGCTAGTTTTCCAACTTAGCACGTTCCCATCATCTGGTAAGTAACGTGTGTTATTTTTGGGCTTCCTTAGTGGTCCAGTGGTTAAGAATCTGTACTTTCCCTGCAGGGGTCACTAGTTTGGTTCTTGGTCAGGGAACTAAGATTCCGCATGCCCTGCGTTGCGTGCACGCATGTGCATGCTTTGTGACCAAAAAAAAAAAAAAGAGAGAGAGAGAGAAAGCGAAATGGGTATTACTTTGATTGTGGGAAACCACATATGTGCCATTACTCAGTAGACCAGAGGCAGCGACACCACTGATTAAAGAAGCACCTGTTCTGCGTCATATCCAAAGTAACTGTGAAGCAGGTTGCCTACTGTGGTCTCTTGGCAAAGCTCTGCACCCAGGTGGAGAGCCTCGGTCACAGCGAAACATCTGAGAATTATCTCCCCATTGCTCACGTGCTCAGTATCTGCTGCTGTCTCCTGCACTCCAAGACTCTGCTTCCTCTTTTTCTCCCTACATCTCCCAACCCCTGGTCCAAGCCCCTTCTGGGCTCCCCTCGCTGGGTCCGCTGAGCTCAAATCAAACCAACCTCTCCAGCTTCTGTCTCTGTAGGCCCATTTCACAGATTCTGCTGCTGAAGGAGCCTCGGAGATCTGGGTGGAGGAGATGAGCAGTTTGCAAACAACTGTAATACCTCTGTGTATTTTGCCCTGACACCCTGGTCACAGGAATCATTAAAAAAAAAATTAAGATAACACTCTAATCCATTCAAAGCCAGCCTTTACAGCGGGTATCTTCTGAGGCCCTCGTCTCAGGTCTGATGCTCAGACCTACCGGGGTTTGATCCTGTTTTGATCTCAGTCCTTCCTTTCCTCACTCCTCCAGGTTTCCAGCATGTGTTATTCCTTCTGCCCTCTCTCCCCACCACGCCCCAGCTCCCCTTAGCTAGATGTGCCCATTTTTCCTTCTGGGTTTCAGATGAAAAAACACCCCCTGTAGGAAGCCCTTCCAGTCCCTCCCCATTCTCATGGAGGCATCAGGTGCATTTCCCTCCAGGCCTCTTGGTGAGAAGGAAGCAACTTTCGTGTAACCAAGCCACTCAGCCATGGGCTTATTCCCCAGGCCGCCAGGGGATCCAAGCCCATGGCACGGGTTTGTTGCTCTTTGGCCCTTCCGTGTGGGGCAAGGTGCCAGGCACATGATAGGTGCTCAGGAAATATCTTCAGGAAGAGCCCTGGGAGCACTCTGAAAATGATGGATGGATGGATGGATGAGGATAAGGAGGCACCCAACAGTGGTGATTCGAGCAGGGTGCCCTTTGAGGGGTCCTTGGTTCTTGTAGATGAGTGAGTGGCAGTCCTGGTTAAGGGATCCTGGCTCCAGAAGGAGCCACTCAGCTTGCAGGACCTCAGTTTGCCTTTCTGTGAAATGGGCACGATGACCCCTGCCTCCGTACATCTTCCTCCCATGTGTCTCCTTTACTCTCACACCACTGACACATTCATACTGCTCCTGACACTGTGCGTGGATGTGTGTGGCAGGATTTCCCCACACCAGGCAATTCTGTGACACCCCCTGGGCGTCCTATAGTTTGACTCGATTCTGACACTACGTGGAGATGGCATTAGATGCCACAGGTCAAGGGCTCAGCCCCATGAGACTGCTCTTCACCTTCAGAGGCTGATTACCAGTAATCAGTCCCCAGGTTACAGCCCACAACATGTGTCTGACTTGGCTGCAAATCTAGCAATCAGAGGCTGCTGTGACCTCCTCCCCCTTGGCTTTCACTGTCTGCTAGAACAGCTCCCAGAGCTCCGGGGAACACAGTGACCAGGTTATGAATGGGTAGAGGATACAGATGGACAGGCAGGTGAAGAGATACGCAGGGCGGGGTCTGTGAGCTTCTGTCCTCTTGGAGTTGGGGTGCATCGCACCCTTGGTACCTGGAAGTGTTTGCCCACCTGGAAGCTCCTCAGACTCCCCACTGTTGAAATTTTCTGGGGGCTTCCTCAAGTGAGTGTTAGCAATGATGAACTTCACTGGCCACACCATGCAGCCTGAGGGATCTTAGTTCCCTGAACAGGGATCCAGCCTTCAACTGGGGCCTGAGTCTTAACACTGGACTGCCAGCAAAGTCCCTGGCATACTGTCTTGATACCTACAGCTTTGTTGTAAGCTTTGAAACCAGGAAGTGGGGATCTTCTGACTTTGCTCTTCTTTTTCTTGATTTTTTGGCTTTTCAGGGTCCCTTGCTTTTTCATATGACTTTTGGGATCAGTTTCTGCAAAACAGGCAGTTAGGGTCTGGAGAAGGAGAAGGCCCTTTATCTGGAGGGCAGTGGAAATCCACAGGGGAGTTCTGAGCTAGCGAGTGCCAAGGGACAACTTGGGTTTTGGGAAGACTGACCTCAGCGTGGGGAAGGGATTTGAGGCGGTGGGTTAGATCCGAGAAGATGCAGGAAGAGCAGACGGGGACTGGGGTGGGCTGAGGAGGGGAGGGGGGTTGCCTCTCTAGCAGAGTCAGCCCCCACTCCCCAGCCCTGCCCCTGGGTTCCTGGCCTCCTGCTCTTCTCAGCATGGGTTCTTGGTGGGTGAGGGGCATGGAGAGGGGGCTGGGCTGGGCGCTGGGATCCCTGGATTCAACTCTGCCCCTGTGTCTGCCCCACCATGGCCTGCCATGAACAATTTCCCAGGCCCCACCCTCCCCCATCTTTAAACAGTCACCAGTAGAACTGGAATGGCCTTGGGGATCCGTGAAGGCCCACGCTCCATCTTGCAGATGGGAAAACTGAGGCCTCATGTGGTTCACGCCCATGACTTCTGCTCTTTGCAGCTTTGGCTCTTGCTGGTTGGTCGCTGAGCCCTTTCCCTGGGCCTCGAGAACAAATTATCTGCAAGCCCATGGCTCATCAGATGGAGAACTAATGCATTAGTACGACCATGCCAGGTGTTTCTTGCCCAGGAAGATAAAATTGCCAAGCACCTTATTGTTCCAGGAACTTCCTGAAAACCCATTTATCTGAACTCTGGGCAAATTCCTCATCCTGAAGTGGCTGCTGGCTCCCCAGGAAGTGCTCAGAAAGCTGCCCCCTTGCTGCGTCTGCCTGTCCCGATCTAGGATGGCAGGAACGGGAGCCCCACCCAGCCAGTCTCTAATCGAACTAGACCCCAACCTTGCAAAGACCTGCCTTGACCTCCCTTTTCCAAGACTCTCCTGAGACTCCGTCTGGGGTGTTCCTGCTTACGGTGCAGACATCTCTGGATGGATAGGTCATTGGGTGGCCCCGAATGTGGGATGGGGACCCTCACACACTCTTGGACCCCAGAAAGAGTTGGATGGCATCACCGACTCAATGGACATGAGTTTGAGCAGACTCCAGGAGTTGGTGATGGACAGGGAGACCTGGCGTGCTGTGGTTCATGGGGTCGCAAAGAATCAGACACGACTGAGCGACTGAATGGAACTGAACTATGTCTTCTTTATGGCACTTCTCAGTCTGACTTTTAAAATACTTTAAATCAGTAGATTTTATTTTTTATTTATTTATTTTTTTTGGAGGCTGGGCCATGTGACTTGTGGGACTTCAGCTTCCCGAGCAGGGATTGATCCCGGCCTTCTCTGTGAGAGTGTGGAGTCCTAATCGCTGACCGCCAGGGAATCCCCAGATTTTACGTTTTAGAGCAGTTTTGGGTTCGCAGCAAAACTGAGTGGGAAGAGATTTCCTATACACTCGCTGCCCCATACGTGCACAGCCTCCCCCGTTACCAGCACCCCACCAGCTGGTCATTTCTTGGTCCGTGAGCCAGCACTGACGTGTCACCGTCACCCGGAGCCCACAGCTGATGTCAGGGTTCACGCTTGGTGTGGGACATCCTACGGGTTTGGACAAATGTATAATGATATGTGGCACTTCCCTGGTGGCTCAGCGGTAAAGAATCCACCCGCCATGCCTGAGCCACAGGCAACACTGGCTTGATTTCTGGGTCGGGAAGATCCCCTGGAGGAGGGCACAGCAACCTGCTCCAGTATTCCTTTCCTGGGAAATCCCGTGGAGCGAGAAGCCTGGTGAGACAGCCCATAGTGTTGCAAAGAGTCAGACATGACTGAAGCGACTTAGCAGGCACGTATAATGATGTGAATCCACTATTGTGCCGCTATACTGGGTGTCGTCACTGTCCTGAAAATCCTCTGTGCTCCCCCATGCTTCCCTGTCCCTCGAAACCGCTGGTCATAATTTATTGACTCCATGGTTTTGCCTTCCCCAGAATGTCATAGGGTTGGCATCACAAAGTACAAAGCCGTTTCAGACTTCTTTCACTTGGTACTATGCATAAGGCTCCTCCATGTCTTTTCATGGTTTGACAGCTCATTTCTTTTTATTACTGAGCCATCGTCCGTTGTCTGGACGCACCACAGTTTATTTATCCATCCACCTGCTGAGGGACACCCCGTGTGCCTCCAATCAGTCTGCCTTTTAATACAGATCATCAGGCAGCAGCCTTTCCTCCTCCAGGAGGCTCTGGAAAAGAGATGAATCTGTCTCTATAGTCCTGTGCCTCCTTCAGCATGTGTCCGTGGAGGTGACAAGGGAGTGGACTCAGTCAGCCTTCCTATGTGGATCCTAAAAGCCCTCAGCAGGATGGGGAGCCCAGAGCAGAGCTCACAGGAGGGGATGCCTCTGAGGATGGCTGGGACAAGGTGGGTAAAGGAGGTGACCACTTGAGTACCACCACTGGGCAAATGCCAACAGGACCCCTCTCCCAGGGAAGCTGGTGGCTTTGCCTTGGTGGCCTGGCCTGCAGGGTTGGGGTGTAGCAGAAGTGGGGATCACAGAGGCTCTGCTGAAGCCAGGTGGAGGTGATGGCGCAGGGGGAAAAGACCGTCCCAGCAGAGGGACAGCCCATGTGAAGGCCTGGGGAGGGACCCAGCACAGCTCAGATGGTCTGCAGCAGGGGACCCGGGTGGGGTGAAGGAGCGGGAGCACCCACGGGCTTTGGAGCCCAGAGAAGGGTTTAGGTTCTACCCCAGGACAGGGGAAGGGACCACAGGGTGTTTAAGCTGGGAGCACAGACTCTTATCTGTGGTTTAAAATTCAGGTTGGAGTTGGAGATGCCCTGACCTTGGGTGGGGCTCTGGGAGGCGAGAGGAGACAGCCAGGAGAGGGGTTCAGAGGCGGCTCCCAGGGTTACGGGGGCTCAGCGCCATCCCCAGGGTGGACCCGTGGATTACAGACTCTGGTCTCGGGTGCTCTCTGGCACCCCACCAGCACCTGTGCCTTGAAGGGGGTGTTAGCTTGGGTGTCACTGGGGACAGAGGATGCCGTGGCCATGCTCACTCCCAGCAGGCTGCGCCGCCAACTACTGTGCGTAGCCAGACAGAGCTTGCCTTTGACACTGAGCCTCACTCAAGCACAGGCTTCCCAGTTGCTTCAGTAGTAAAGAATCCACCTGCCAATGCAGGAGACATGGGTTTGATTCCTGGGTTGGGAAGATCCCCTGGAGAAAGAAATGGCAACCCACTCCAGTATTCTTGCCTGGGAAATCCATGGACAGAGGAGCCGGGTGGACTGTAGCCCACAAAATTGCAGAGTTGGACATGACTAAGCAACTGAGCACACACACACTCACCCAGTCAAGCACTCTGTAGATATTAGCTTCTTTAATCCTTGAGGTCAGCCTAAGAGGTAGGACCTTCCACTTGTCTTACAGGTGTGGGCATGGAGGCGAAGGCAGTTGGATGGAAGGTGGCCAGGCTGGGACTTGAATCTGGGTTTACCTGGGAAATCCCACGGACAGAGGAGCCTGGTGGGCTACAGTCCATGGGGTCGCAAAAGAGTCAAGACATGATTCAGCGATTAAATAACAACTGAGGGAAAATGCCTGTTGAGCATTGTTTCCCCTGCCTTCCTGACCCTCCTTGTCACCTCCCCCTGCCATCTGTACATTGAACAGATGGGACTAGAGGTCCATTTTCACTTCTAAGGACCCCCGGACACCTGCGGGCATCTCTGAAGGTAGAGTTGGGGTCTCTGCCCATCCCTGTAGGAAGGGGGAGTGGGAGCCATGTTTGAAGCCTTGGAAAGAGGATGAGGATGGTCTGCTTGGAGGAAGAACCTGATGGAGACGCTGAGGTCCAAGCCAAACTGTCCTCTGAGCAGCCTCCACGGGAGGCTTGGGGCTTGGCTTTTGGACATCCACCTGCGGGGGGGAGGGTCCCAGGGGCCTCTGCCACTCGCCAGGGGCACAGCCACGCTCCTTTCCCCTTGGTCCCCTGTCTACGGGAGAGCACACAGAGAGCGGAGAGTGACTCCGGGAAGGGGCGCTTGGCCCTCCCCACCTGGTGTCCCGAGTCTACCTCATGGCTGGGCCCCACCCGCCGCCCACCACCCTGGGTGGTGCTGTCTTTCCTCCGTCAGCCGGGAGGTGGCAGCAGAGATCCACGGATCCCATCTTGAGTCGCCCTGTGGCCGGGTGACCTAGAGCTGACCGCCCATCCCCGGGGGCTTCTCAGGACCTGGGCCTGGTGGTGGTGGTGGGCGGTGGGGCAATCCAGGACAGGTGTGGAGGATGAAATCCCAGGTTTGGGCCTTTTGAGGGCAGAGCTGGGCACCCACGTGCACCCTCTGAGTAACGCCCCCAGGGAGGCCCAGGGTGAGTGAGCCTGGGGGAGGCGTCCTGCCAGCTCAGACGTCCAGAAAGGCGCCCCAGGAGCTTGGACGCAGTCCCATGGGTGGGAGGCTCCTGTGCGGACAGCCAACTCTGTGGGGGAGCACGGGAGGCCTGGGGTGGCCCCAGCTTGGCCGGCAGCCTCCGGTGGAGGGCTGCCCCCACAAGCCCCAGGGCTCCAAAAAGTGGGTCTTACATTCAGGGCGTGGGCTTCCCAGGGGGTGTCAGTGGTAAAGAATCCACCTGTGCGTGTAGGAGACTCCAGTTCGAACCCTGGGTCGGGAAGACCCCCTAGAAAGGGAATGGCAGCCTACTCCAGTATTCTCGCCTGGAGAATCCCATGGACGAGGAGCCTGGTGGGCTACAGTCCATGGGGTCGCAAAGAGTTGGACGCAACTGAGCAACCAAACCACCCACACACTCAGGTCCAGGAAGTCACGTGCGGATGCCCACCCAGTTTGATGTGAACGTGAGGGCCTCTTGTGCAGAAATGGTTACATTTAAAGATGGTGACAGCAGAACATGAAGCAGTCTGGCCCTTCTGAGCATGGGGACCTGCGTGAATGCCCAGACTGCCCACCCAGAAGCCAGCCTGCTCGCACGCCTGCCTCGGAAGGTGCAGAGCCCCTGCCCCCCAAGCCCTCAGCCGCTGCCCTCTGAATGCTCCCAGCGCCCCCTGATGGGTGGGGGGACAGGGAAAGACCAGTTTATAGATGAGGGAACAGGTCCAGGGAAACCCCCACCCCGACTCCTGCCTTCAGGTCCCTGTTTCTATGGATCCAGGAGGACTCCATGGATAAGGCAAGGAAAGCTCCGGTGCTCAGTATTCAGACACTGACGAGGAGACACGGTGATGTCGCTGTTTGTCATAGTGCTCGTCCCACGGCAGGGAATGAGGGGTGCCCAGGGTCCCGCGGACACAGTTACTGGGGTCCTTGGTTCTGGCCAAGCCAGGGTGTGTGAAGGATGCTGCAGCCAGCAGGGGGCGCTGCTGCCTCATTGGCGTAGTGGGAGCTTCGGACCCAGACTTCTGGCGGCAGCCCTGGGCAGGCAGTGGGGGCGGGGGGGGGGGGTGTCCCTGAGAGCCCCCGCCTCCCCCTGGGCCCCCACCCTCCCTGGGCCTCAAAGTGTCCTTGGAGGTGTCCAGCCTGATCCACCTGTGGTTTCCATGCACCCCGTCTTCGGGGTGAGACCGCAGGATGAACTGGGGGTGCTGGTGTCAGCCCTGGTGGTGGCCGTGCGTGCGGGGGTCAGGCATTGAGGGTGTTTCTTCCAGAGCAGCGTCGGGCCCTCCATGTCCCACTCCCAGCCAGGCTGGGCACCTCTCCTGCCCACCCTCACCCACCCGCCGCCTTCCCACTATTCCCAGGGGTGGAGCTGGGGCAGGCGCTGGCCATTGGGCATGGGTGGACGGAGGCTGCTGCCCCTCAAGGTCCCTGTGTGGGTGTCCTGAGGCTGCCGTGTGGGGTGGATTTGAACAATAGAAAAGGGGTTTCCCTCATAGCTCAGCTGGTAAATCATCTGCCTGCAGTGCGGGAGACCTGGGTTCGATTCCTGGCTGGGGAAGATCCCCTGGAGAAAGCAAATGGCAACCCTCTCCAGTATTCTGGCCTGGGGAATCCCATGGACAAGGAGCCTGGAGGGCTACAGTCCACGAGATGGCAAGAATCGAACACGACTTAGTGACTAAACCACCACCACCAAACGATAGAAATTCATTCTTTCAGGGTCTGGAGGTTAGAAGTCCAAAATTAAGGTGCCTCAGGGCCCCACTCCCTCTCCAGGCTCCCAGGGAGGGTCCTTCCTGCCTCTTGTAGCTCCTGTGGCCCTGGGTTTTCCTTGGCTTGTGGCCGCATCTCCCGATCTCTGCCTCCGTCTTCACACACCCCTCCTCTGCGTCTTCTTCTCCTACGAGGACGGTTGTGGGATTCAGACCCCACCAGATAATCCAAGATGCAAGCACTTTCCAAATAACGTCATGGTCATAGGTTCCTGCCAGAGTCCCTGGACTGCAAGGACATCCAACCAGACCATCCTAAAGGAAATCAGTCCTGATATTCACTGGAAGGACTGATGCTGAAGCTGAAGCTCTAATACTTTGGCCACCTGATGTGAAGAGTGGATTCATTGGGAAAGGCTCTGATGCTGGGAAAGATTGAGGGCAGGAGGAGAGGGGGATGACAGAAGATGAAATGGTTGGAAGGCATCAATGACTCAGTGGACATGTGTTTGAGCAAACTCCAGGAGATAGAGAAGGATAGGGAAGCCTGGCGTGCTGCAGTCCACGGGGTGGCAAAGAGTCAGACATGACTTAGTGACTGAAAAATGACAACAAGATAATCCAACATGCAAGCATTTTCCGCATAATGTCACGGTCACAGGTTCCGGGCTTTAGGATGTGGACACCCTACCTGCTTCCCCAACCAGACCTCGACCCACTGCAGTCCCCAGACCAGTCAGGGTGGAGGACCCCGGCCAGCCCCAGGCTACATCCTCTTGGGTCCCACCTGGCCAGAGGTGTGGGGGCCTCTGTCCATCACCCCATCAGCACTGGCAACTGCCCAGCCCAGCCTGCTCTCTGGAGCCTCTCCCCACTCTGAGGGTTTATGAGTGTGCTCTGGGGCCCTTCCCCAGGCCAGGCCTGGAGCAGCACTGGCAGCAAAAGGCCTGCTTAGGAAACCCATAGACAGACTAGTCCTGTTCTCCCCTTGGCCTGTCCGGATTCAAAGGGAAGAGAAAGCTCATTGCACCAAGAAATCAGGGCGGGCTTCCTGTAAGAAGCTCTGTTTTGATTGAAATTGGGAAGATGAAAGGGATTAGGAAATGGAAGTAAAGTGGGAAGAGAAGAGGAAAGGAGCACAAGAAAGAGGCAGAGGTGTGGACAGAGGTGCGGAGGGGGCACTCCCTTCCTCATGTCGGGGTTGTGGTGTGCTGGTCACAGGTCTCCCTGCCCAGGGCCTGTGAGCCCTGCTCAGGCACAGGGGCTCAGCTCTCGGGAGCCCAGTGCCCAGGCTGGGTCCAGAGTGGGAGTCACGTCGCCCCAGCCACCCCAGCGGTGCTGAGTGGGCATGCGGGGTAAGCTGTGCAGTGCATGGTCTCTCGTTAAAACCATGCCCACCTCTCCCTTCCTACGGCAGGCAGGGAGGGCTGCCCAGGAGGGAACACCAAAAGATGATGGTGAACCTTACCTTCCTTTGGATACTTTTCTTCAGTGTTAAGGTTCTTGTTTTTTTTTACAATGTTATTTTTATTATTCTATAAATCAATACGATTATTCTCAGTTTTGAAAACAACCAAAGCCTTGTGTGAGATGGTTCTACTTCTGATTCTCGAAGACCCAGGAGGGTCTCTGCATGACCCCTGCTGCCCTGGTCTACCTGGCTTGTCCCCACCAGGTGCGTTTTCTGAGATGAGGGGGCTGCTGGACACAAGCCTGTCCCCAGAGCGGGAGGAGAGACAGCAGGTGCCCAGGACAACGCAGCTTGGTTGCCAGGTAACGGTGGTCACCATAGCAACACTGTCTCCTTGGAGGGAGCAGGAGCCTCAGCACCCCCACCTGCAGAAGAGGGGAGGGGAAGGCAGCAATGGGGGCTCTTCCCTGACCACCTGGCCAGCCGTCTCCTGGGGCTTTGCTTTGCCAGGCTCTTCCTCCCTCTGGGCGGGGGCTATGGAACGAGCTGCAGCCTGCATGGCGGTGAAGGACCCGTGTGGCCCAGGGGCTGGGCCAGGGAATCGACCCCTCCTTCCTCCACCACCTCCCTTGTGCCCCTGCCCTGAGCCCCGGTTTCCCCATCCGCCAGTGGTGACAGCTGCCTTCCTTCCTTGTTCACAGTGTCTGCCCTGTCCAGGCCTGCCCTTGGCTGGGTACCCCTCTGGCCTGGCATGGTGCTAGGCATACAGAGAGGGTGGGGTGAGTTGCAAGAGTGTTGTGGAAGCTCTCGGGGCCAGGAGGCAGGAGATCTGGGTGACCTCAGACAGTCCCTTGGCTCCTCTGGGCTTCGGTTTCCCCGTGGGATGGGTACAGGTTTCCAATGCCTGCCTCCTTGAGACAGCAAAGAGACGGTCTGTGACCCTGGGCGGGGGGCGGGGGGCGTAGGGAGCATGGCTTACTTCCCAGGAACTGAGGACCAGCTCCTCTCCCTCCCCCCTGTTCTGCGGGGCTCCCTCCTTCCCTGTATTCAGCTTCCCCTCCCCCAGCTTTGTTTCCAAGGGGTTAATTCCATGACTTTCCATCCCGTGTCCCCTGGACTGTCTCAGGACCAGGTGGCTGCACCCTGACAGCTTGCCCACTCCCTGCCTGCCGTGCTACGTGACCTGGGACCAGGCCCTTGGCCTCTCTGTGCCTCTGCCTCCTGGTATCAGATGGGGGTGGTCGGAGCTCACTCCTGGAGGACAGCGGGCAGGAGAGGGGCGCCCGGACTAGCCAGCACTGGGCACACTGGAGACAAACCCAGAAGCTCTGTTTGGGGTCGGCCCCCATCACCCCTCGGGGCTCAGAGGTAAAGAATCCGCCTGCAATGCCTGGGGTTCAGAGGTAAAGAATCCGCCTGAGCCTGGGGCTCAGAGGTAAAGAATCCGCCTGCAATGCAGGAGCCGCCGGAGACATGGGTTCGATCCCTGGGTCGGGAACCTCCCCTGGAGGAGGGCATGGCAGCCCACTCCAGTATTCCTGCCTGGAGAATCCCATGGACAGAGGAGTCTGGCCTCAGCCCCTCTTGGGTGGCCGATCCCGGTGGCTCTTCCCCGGGTCCAGCTCCCTCTAGTGGAGGGGCATGTGGGAAGCAGCCAGGTGTCCCCTAGCCCCCATCAGTTGCCATGGAAACCTCCTAGCAACCACTCAAACAGGCCCCACCCCCCCAGCACAGCACCCCTGTCATGGGGCCAGCCAGGGTTGCTTGGGCAGCGGAGGGTCCCAGGCTGAGGGCAGAACCCCCTGGGGCCGCCTGGCCGGTCCTGCGTTCACTCCGTTTTAAATAACAGTGCTGCCCTGCGCTGTCCCGCCTGAGCGCTCTTCCCCGCCGCAGCGCTGGGGGCTGTGAGAACCTCCGTCTCGGCAGGATGGCCCGCTTGACCCCTGCCGGACCCCTGCATGGGGGCGGGGGGGGTCAAGCCTGCTTCCTGCCGTTTGGCGTTTATTGGGTGTCATGAGGCTTGTGGGTGAGGACCTGGGTCGTGAGAAGCAGATTCCCTCCCAGGACCCACACTTCCTCCGCACAGCGGGGTCCTGACCCCCAGCCCGTCCCCATCCCCCATCCTGGCTCCATCTCCGTGGACCTTTCCATTTGGTGTCACGAGGTGGTGGCACCTCTGTACACACACACACACAGAACACACCCCCACACACAGAGCCCACAGAGACATAACCTCACACAGACACCTAGAGACACACACACACAGACACACGGACACACGCAAACTTATAGACGCACACACACTACAGATTCACGCAGACACACATCCTCATGGGCCCTCTCCCTGCCAGGAATCCCACTGAATTCCAGCGTTTAAAGGGACTCTTGGGCGGGCTGCCTGAAGGGCATCAACCCATTGGAGTCCCCAATCCCCGGGAACCATTGAGAAAGACCCTCCCTTGCCCCCTTCCCCACGCCCTCACCTCCCTCCCCCATGGGAGCCCCCCAGCTGGTCCTGGCTGGTCCCTCTATGCCCAGGGACTCAAGCCCCATGCTTGCTCTCTGCCCCTGGGCCTGCACCCACGGTGGGCGGGCATCTGGCCTGCCCTCATCCCAGTGGGCCCGAGGGAACAGGCAGCCAGGGTCCGGGGCTGGGGGGCTGAGAGGAGCTGCGAGAGGCCCTGGATGCCGGGTCAGCGGCCAGACCAGGAAGCTCTGCCTTAGTGGGAACTGTCTCTGAACCTCCCCGGGGACCTTGGGGCAAGGGGCCAGCGCGGCAACCTGGGGGGCTGGCCCCAGGCGGGCTGCAAGGACAGGGCTCCCTTCACTGTCCTTTAAAGGGCAGGATCCCAGCGCCAAAACGTCAGTTGTTGGCCATGTGCAGCTGCCCTCCTCACAGCTGCACCCGTGAGCCTGGGGTGACTGTGTGAGTGTGCACGCTTCTGCACACATGCACCCACACATGCCTCGTCTATGCCTCTGGGCTGTGAGCACGTGTGAGTGTCGAAGGCGGCTGTGTCTCAGTGTGGTGTGTGCATGTGAACACACACGTGCATTCCTGGTGTGCGTGTGCGCACGTGTGTGTGAGCGTGCATGCGTGTGGAGCGTCGCGGCAGGGTCAGGGGTGGGAGGAGATGCAGAGGTCCGAGGCCTGTGAGAACAGGAAGTGACCGTGTGGACCAGGGCTCTGGGGAAACGCCACCTCCTTGACCTCAACTGAGCCTTGGTGGTTCCTGTCCTGGTTTTTATCCCCTCCAGGGGAGTGTATGGAGGGTGAAATATTCTGGAACCAGAGATCAGAGCCTTCCCTGCCCACTCTTTTCTTCTCCCATTTTTTGGCCCAGGGGAAAGGGTGGGTGAGGCGAAGGCTTGGGGGTGGTCTGAGTGTGCCCTTGTGGCTGATGGTTTCGGGAAGTGGGGTCCGTGTGCCCTTGGCATGGTGTGCCCACCTGCTCCTGCACTCGGGGACAGGCCAGGCTCCCTGCGTGGCGTTTGGTGGCCTTGGGGAGACCCCTCCGTCCACGTCCAGCCCAACTCCCACTGTTCGCTCAGCCTTGAACTCACTGTTCTCGGCTCCTGGACTGCCTCCCTTCAGTGAACGCACTGGCCAGCTTGTGGGGGCGGTGGGGGTGAGCTCAGAGCCCTGGGGGACACAGGCTTGTGCCTGCAGTGGGAGGCTGGAGGTCTGAGGGCCTCCAAGTCTTCAGGAGAGAGCGGCCCCCTGCTCTGTGTAGCGCACACCTCGGAGGGCTGGCCACGCACCACAGCTGCCACCCAGGACGGAGTCTCAGGGGCTCTCCCCAGGCTGGCCTCGGGGACGCAGGTTCAGAGAGGCCCTCAGACGTGGGCCCGAGATGCTCCAGGCTGCGTGACGTCACCCCGGGGGCCCCATCACTTCTCCTGCATCTTCGTCTCCCATCCCCCAGGAAGTCCCTGAGTGTGCCGAGATGCTCTGCTGGGTCTTCACTCCAGGCCGTTAAAGAGGTGGCCTTTAGGCAGGAAAGTGGCTTTGATGGGCTCCCTTGGGCAGCGGATCCCAGAGCCTCCGCTCCCGGTGGCGACGTCCCCACGTGGCCCTCGTCCCCGATGCTGTCGTTAGCGCCACGGCCTCAGTGCAGGGCTGTGGGCGCTGCTATTACCACTGCGGCGATGCCTCTTGTCATGGTTCTGATTCTCCAAACGACTGTTTCTCCAGTCCCCGTTGCGTTTCTCAGCGCCGCTTTCATTATTATTCCTCTTTGGCGTTCACCCCAAGGCTGCGTGCCGGCTTCCCAGAGAGAGGAGAGCTCAGCTGGGGCACTTTGCCCCCGGGGGACCCTTGGCAGTGCCTGGAGGCATTCTGGGCCTCTGAGTTGGATAGGGGGACTTCGGGCACTATCATGTAGGGGCTGGGGAAGCGGCTGGATGTCCTGTGATGCATAGGGCAGCCCCCAACAGGGAACCATCTAGAGCAGAGTGGGGATGGGGTATTGGCTTGCTGCGTCATCCTGGGGTAGCTTGCTGCCCGCTGGGATGGTGGAGCCTAGGGAGCTAGGCTCCCCAGTCCTTTCTGGAGAGTGAGGACTGGGGGGGTATGGTTACACCTTGGCCAAACATCTGGGTTGCTGCTCAGCTTTGCCACTTTCTGCTGTGTGTGATGGTTCATTCCATGTGTCAATGTGCCTGAGTCCTGGGAGTCCCAGTGGCCGGTAGACTTTGTTTCTGGGTGTGTCCAGAGGAGGTTAAAATTTGAAGCCGTGGGCTGAGGAGAGGCGGCGGCCTCGCCAGAGTGGCTGGACACAAGGCCGAGGAAGGGCAGATGCTCTCTGCTGGACACCCACCTTCTGCCCTTGGACATGACACCCCTGGTTCTCAGCCCTGGGGCCTGGGCCTCCAGCTTGCAGACCGTGGGCCCTCCCAGTCTGCATGAGCGCGTGGGCCAGTTCCTCACAATACGTTCTAGGTCACTTTAGTCGTGTCGGACTTTTTGTGACCCCATGGACTGTAGCCCGCCAGGCTCCTCTGTCCATGGGATTCTCCAGGGAAGAATACTGCAGTGGGCTGTCATTTCCTCCTCCAGGGGTCTTCGCCACCCAGGGGTCTCTTACATCTCCTGCATCGGCAGGCGGATTCCTTACCACTAGTGCCACCTTGGAAGCCCTAAATCAGCCCTTCACATCCACATATACGAGTTAACACAATATTTGTTATTCTCTTTCTGACTTCTCTTTGTATGACAGTCTCTAGGTTCATCCACGTCTCTGCAAATGGCACATTTTCATTCCTTTTTATGGCTGAGTAATATTCCATTGTATATTCAAGAAGCAATGCTTAGAAACAGACATGAAACAACAGACTGGTTCAAAATTGGGAAAGGTGTATGTTAAGGCTGTGTATTTTCACATGCTTATTTAACTTGTATGCAGAGTACATCATGTGAAATGCTGTGCTGGATGAAGTACAAGCTGGAATCAAGATTGCTGGAAGAAATATAAACATCCTCAGATATACAGATGACACCACCCTTATGGCAGAAAATGAAGAGGAACTTAAGAGCCTCTTGGTGAGGGTGAAAGAGAAGAGTAAGGGCTGGATTAAGACTCACCATTCAAAAAATGATGATCACAGCATCTGGTCCCATCACTTCATGGCAAGTAGATGGAGAAAAAGTGGAAACAGTGACAGATTTTATTTTCTTGGGGTCCAAAATCACTGCAGATGGCAACTATAGCCATGAATTAAAAGACGCTTGCGGCTTGGAAGGAAAACTATGACAAACCTAAACAGCATGTTTAAAAGCCGAAACATCACTTTGCCGACAGAGGTCTATATCATCCAAACTATGGTTTTTCCAATGGTCATGTATGGATGTGAGAGTTGGACCATTAAGAAGTTCAGTTCAGTTCATTTGCTCAGTCATGTCTGACTCTTTGTAACCCCATGAACTGCAGCACGCCAGGCCTCCCTGTCCATTGCCAGCTCCCGGAGTTCACCCAAACCCATGTTCATTGAGTTGGTGATGCCATCCAACCGTCTCATCCTCTGTCATCCCCTTCTCCTCCTGCCCTCAATCTTTCCCAGCATCAGGATCTTTTCAAATGAGTCAGCTCTTTGCATCAGGTCGCCAAAGTATTGGAGTTTCAGCTTCAAAATCAGTCCTGCCAATGAACACCCAGGACTGATCTCCTTTAGGATGGACTGGTTGAATCTCCTTGAGTCCAAGGGATGCTCAAGAACCTTCTCCAACACCATAGTTCGAAAGCATCAATTCTTTGGCACTCAGCTTTCTTTATAGTCCAACTCTCACATTCATAAGTGACCACTGGAAAAACCATAGCCTTGACTAGACAGACCTTTGTTGGCAAAGTAATGTCTCTGCTTTTTAATATGCTGTCTAGGTTGGTCATAACTTTCCTCCCAAGGAGCAAACATCTTTTAGTTTCATGGCTGCAGTCACCATCTGCAGTGATTTTGGAGCCCAGAAAAATAAAGTCAGCCACTGTTTCCACTGTTTCCACTGTTTCCCCATCTATTTGCCATGAAGTGATGGGACCAGATGCCATGATCTTAGTTTTCTGAATGTTGAGTTTTAAGCCAACTTTTTCACTCTCCTCTTTCACTTTTGCCAAGAGGCACAGAGGTGCGGCAGCTGCAATGGATGGCACAGAGGTGCCTCCAAGAGGAGCTACCCCATGTCCAAGGTAAGAGAAACCCAAGTAAGATGGCAGGCACTGAGAGAGGGCCTCAGAGGGCAGACAGTCAGAAACCACAGTCACAGACAGCAGGCCAATCTGATCACATGGACCACAGCTTGTCTAACTCAATGAAACTAAGCCATGCCGTGTGGGGCCACCCAAGACAGACAGGTCATGGTGGAGAGGTCTGACAGAATGTGGTCCAGTGGAGAAGGGAATGGCAAACCACTTCAGTATTCTTGCCTTGAGAACCCCATGAACAGTATGAAAAGGCAAAAAGATAGGACACTGAAACATGAACCCCCCTAGGTCAGTAGGTACCCAATATGCTACTGGAGATCAGTGGAGAAATAACTCCATAAAGAATGAAGGGATGGAGCCAAAGCAAAAACAACACCCAGTTGTGGATGGGACTGGTGATAGAAACAAGGTTCAATGGTGGAAAGAGCAATATTGCATAGGAACCTGGAATGTCAGGTCCATGAATCAAGGCAAATTGGAAGTGGTCAAACAGGAGATGGCAAGAGTGAACATCGACATTCTAAGAATCAGTAAACCAAGATGGACTGGAATGGGTGAATTTAACTCAGATGACCATTATATCTACTACTGCCAGCAGGAATCTCTCAGAAGAAATGGAGTAGCCATCATGGTCAACAAAAGAGTCTGAAATGCAGTACTTTGATGCAATCTCAAAAATGACAGAATGATCTCTGTTCGTTTCCAAGGCAAACCATTCAATATCATGGTAATCCAAGTCTATGCCCCGACCAGTAATGCTGAAGAAGCTGAAGTTGAACAGTTCTATGAAGACCTACAAGACCTTCTAGAACTAATACCCAAAAAAGATGTCCTTTTCATTATAGGGGACTGGAATGCAAAAGTAGGAAGTCAAGAAACACCTGGAGTAACAGGCAAATTTGGCCTTGGAGTACAGAATGAAGCAGGGCAAAGGCTAACAGAGTTCTGCCAAGAGAATGCACTGGTCATAGCAAACACCCTCTTCCAACAACACAAGAGAAGACTCTACACATGGACATCACCAGATGGTCAACATCGAAATCAGATTGATTATATTCTTTGCAGCCAAAGATGGAGAAACTCTATACAGTCAGCAAAAACAAGACCGGGAGCTGACTGTGGCTCAGATCATGAACTCCTTATTCCAAATTCAGACTGAAATTGAAGAAAGTAGGGAAAACCACTAGACCATTCAGGTATGACCTAAATCAAATCCCTTATGACCATAAAGAAGGCTGAGCATCAAAGAATTTATGTTTTTGAACTGTGGTGCTGGAAAAGACTCTTGAGAGTCCCTTGGAGTGCCAGGAGATCCAACCAGTCCATCCTAAAGGAAATCCGGAGAAGGCAATGGCACCCCACTCCAGTACTCTTGCCTGGAAAATCCCACGGACGGAGGAGCCTTGTGGGCTGCAGTCCATGGGGTTGCTAAGAGTCAGACACGACTGAGCGACTTCACTTTCACTTTTCACTTTCATGCATTGAAGAAGGAAATGGCAACCCACTCCAGTGTTTTTGCCTGGAGAATCGCAGGGATGGCGGAGCTTGGTGGGCTGCTGTCTATGGGGTCGCACAGAGTCGGATACGACTGAAGCGACTTAGCAAAGGAAATCAGTCCTGAATATTCATTAGAAGGACTGATGCTGAAGTTGAAACTCTAATACTTTGATGAATTGTTGGGAAGAGCCAACTCATCAGAAAAGACCCTGATGCTGGGAAAGATTGAAGGCAGAGGAGAAGGGGCTGATAGAGGATGGGGTGGTTGGATGGCATCACCGACTGGATGAACGTGAGTTTGAGTAAACTCCAGGAGATGGTGATGGACAGGGAAGCCTGGGGTGCTGCAGTCCACGGGGTCACAAAGAGTTGGACAGGACTTGGAGACAGAACAGCAACAACACCATTCCATTGTATCTGTGTGCTGCGTCCTCTTTATCCATTCCTCTGTGGCTGGACATTTAGCTTGCTTGCACGTTCTATTGTATATAAGCTAGTGTAAGTAGTGCTGTTGAGATCTCCTTCATTTAAATTTATTTTCACTTATTTATTCATTTTTAAATTTCATTAAAGCACAGACTGCACAAATGTCTCCTCCCCCGGTGCCTTTCCTGCCTGGGTGAGCTGCTACAGCTTCAACCACTGTGGAAAGTTTTGTCTCGTCCCACTTTATACAACTGGAGTCACGCAGCAGAGTCCTTTCTGCGTGATTTCTTTTGTTCATCTCTATGTTCAAAAGATCTACCCTTTTTCTTTAACCTAGTGATTCTTTTTTCCCTTTTGTGGTGGTAATCTATGGCGTGAATATACCATAGTTATTTATCCATCTCCCATGGATGCACGTTGGGCTCGTTTTCAGTTTTTGGCTCTTTTGGAAAAAAAGAGGCTATGAATATTCTTATGTATACCTTTTGCTGGGCATATGATCCCATTACTTTCAGGGCTATATTTAGGAGAGGAATTGCCGGCACATAGAGTAGAATTTTATTTAGCTTTAGAAGATACCCCAAACCTTTTGGTAAAGTAGTCATTTGGCATCTTTAAAATCAGACTTTATTTTTGTAGAGCCAGTTTTGATTTACAGTAAAATTAAGAAGGTGGCACAGAGAGTTCCCACGATCCTGGCATCCAATTTCCTCTACAATTAGCGGCTTACATCAGCATGCTGCATTTGTTCCAGTTAATGAACCAGCATTGATAACGATCTCATTAACTAAGTCCATTCTTTACTTCAATTTTCTTTGTTTTTCCCTCATGTCTTTTTCCTGTTCCAGGACTTCATCCAGGACACGACGTCGCGTGCAGCCGTCATGTCTCTTTAGGCTCCTCTGGGCTGTGGCAGCTTTTGTTTTGGCCATTTTTTAAAATGTTACTTTAAAATTTGAGATAATTGTAGACTCACATGTAAGGAACAATACAGACAGATCCGTCTATGTTATGCTCTGTTTCCTCCAATGTTAACGTTTGCAAGAGCGAGATACCAAAATGAGGATGTTGGCATTGACCTTCTTCATTCATTTTTTATTTATTATTTTTTTTGTCCTGTGCTGGGTCTCTGTTGCCGTGTGTAGGCTTTCACTAGCTGTGGAGCAACGGCTTAGTTACTCTGAGGCATGTGGGATCTTAGTTCCTGGACCAGGGATCGAACCTGAGTTCCCAGCATTTCAAGGGATTTTCAACCACTGGACTACCAGGGAAGTCCCCTTCCATTGATCTTATTTGGATGTCCCAATTTTACTCACACTCATTTATGTGTATGTAAGTTCTGTACAATTGAATAATCTGTGTAGGTGCCCACGCCGCTGCCACACCCAAGACTCCCAATAAACATTCTTAGCATCTCAAGGCTCTTCCACGTTCACCCTTTTATAGACACAGCCCCCCTCCCCCAATCCCTGATCCCTGAACTCACTGCCTTGTCATCCAAATCCAAAATTATGTCATTTCAACATGTTTAAATGGAGCCACATGGTATGAAATCTTTGGGGATTGCTTTTTTTTTCACTCAGCAGAATTTTCTGGAGATCCTTCCTAGCCATTTCCTGTACCACTAGTTCCTTCCTCTCTTACTGCTGAATAAAATTCCCTGGGGCAGATGAACCTGTTTGTTTGATCCTTCATCTATGGAAGAACATCTGGGCTGATTCCGGTTTTTTTTTGGTCACTACAAATAAAGCTGCTATGAACATTTATGTACAGGTTTTTGTGCAAATGTAACTTTTCATTTCTCAGAGATAAATACCCAGGAATGCAGATGCTGAGTTATACAGAAGTTGCCTTTGAGATTTTTAAGAAATTGCCCAACTGTTTTCCAGAGCAGTGGTATTATGACATTTGCACCAGTAGCATCTGAGGGATCCAGTTTCTTCACATCCTCGCCAGCATTTGGAGTTGTCAGTATTTTTAATTTTAGCCATTCTGATAGGTGTACATGAGAGGTGCGGTCCTGAGTTACTTACCTAAATTCTCTGGGTCTAATTTCCTCATCATAAGCTAACCGACAGGGCTATTGTGAGTCCTAAACATGTAAATACAGGTCAAGAACTTAAAACAATGTCTGGTATGTCGTAAGCGCTCAAAATACTTTTGTTATTGTTATTAAATTGGTCTATATGAGATTGCTGACATAATGACCGTTTTTGGCCTATAAAATGGCAATTTTATATGATTCACCTATTATTATTTTAGGCAGATTTTCAGATTAGAACTGTCTGGCAGAGTAGAAGGAAGTGTGCTCATCTTCTCCTGTGAGAACTCCAAAATTACAACTCGCTGCTGAACAACTGTTGACAGGAGAATGTTGGATCCCACCAAAAAAATATACTCCATGTCCAGCGGCAAAGGAGAAGCTCCAGCAAGATGGTAGGAGGGGCAAAATTGCCTTTAGAATCAAACCCCATACCCACCAGAGACGCTCGGAGGCCTCAAACAAAACCCTGTTTACACCAGGAGACTCCACAGAGACTGAGTCAGACCTGCCTTTGAGTGTCTCCTGTGGCGGTACGGGTCAGCAGTGGCCTGCCGCAGGGGCAGGGGCTCTGGGTGCAGCAGTCCTGGGTATGGCATAAGCCCTCTTGGAGGAGGTCGCCATTAACCCCACCATAAAGCCGCCAGAACAAGACTGCGGAAACAGACCCTTGGAAGGCACAAGCAGAACCTTGTGCACCAGGACCCAGGAGAAAGGAGCAGTGACCTCACAAGGGACTAACCCAGACTTGCCTGAGTGTCCAGGAGTCACCGATGGAGGCGTGGGTCAGTGGTGGACTGCTGCAGGGTCGGGGGCACTGAGTGTGGCAGTGCCCGCATGGGACCTTTTGAAGGAGGTCACCACTATCGTCATCACCTCCACCATAGTTTGGCCCCAGGTCAAACAATAGGGAAGGAACACAGCCCCGCCCATCAACAGAAAATTGGGTGGAAGATTTACTGAGCATGGCCCTGCCCATCAGAACAAGACCCAGTCTCCCCCACAGTCAGTCTCTCCCATCAGGAAGCTTCCCTAAGCCTCTTATCCTTCTCCATCAGAGGGCAGACAGACTGAAAACCACAATCACAGAAAACTAACCAAACTGATCACATGGACCACAGCCTTGTCTAATTCAATGAAACCATGAGCCGTGCTGTGTAGGGCCATCCAAGATGGACGGGTCATGGTGGAGAGGTCTGACAAAACGTGGTCCGCTGGAGAAGGGAATGGCAAACCACTTCAGTATTCTTGCCTTGAGAACCCCATGAACAGCATGAAAAGGCAAAAAGGATAGGACACTGAAAGATGAATTCCCCAGGTTGGTAGGTGCCCAATATGCTACGGGAGATCAGTGGAGAAATAACTCCAGAAAGAATGAAGAGACAGAGCCAAAACAAAAACAACACCCAGTTGTGGATGGGACTGGTGATGGAAGCAAGGTCCGATGCTGTAAAGAGCAATATTGCATAGGAACCTGGGATGTTAGGTCCGTGAATCAAGGCAAATTGGAAGTGGTCAAACAGGAGATGACAAGAGTGAATGTCGACATTCAAGAATCAGTGAACTAAGATGGACTGGAATGGGTGAATGTAACTCAGGTGACCATTATATCTACTACTGTCAGTGGGAATCCCTAAGAAGAAATGAAGTAGCCCTCATAGCCAACAGAAGAGCCTGAAATGCGATACTTGGATGCAATCTCAAAAACGACAGAATGATCTCTGTTCATTTCCAAGGCAAACCATTTAATATCACAGTAATAGAAGTCTATGCCCCGACCGGTAATGCTGAAGAAGCTGAAGTTGAACGGTTCTATGAAGACCTACAAGACCTTCTAGAATTAACACCTGAAAAAGATGTCCTTTTCATTATAGGGGACTGGAATGCAAAAGTAGGAAGTCAAGAGATACCTGGAGTAACAGGCAAATTTGGCCTTGGAGTACAGAATGAAGCAGGGCAAAGGCTAACAGAGTTTTGCTAAGAAAATGCACTGGTCATAGCAAACACCCTCTTCCAACAACACAAGAGAAGACTCTACACATGGACATCACCAGATGGTCAACACCGAAATCAGATTGATTATATTCTTTGCAGCCAAAGATGGAGAAGGTCTATACAGTCAGCAAAAACAAGACCAGGAGCTGACTGTGGCTCAGATCATGAACTCCTTATTACCAAATTCAGACTTAAATTGAAGAAAGTAGGGAAAACCACTAGATCATTCAGGTATAACCTAAATCAAATCCCTTATGATTATTCAGTGGAAGTGAGAAATAGAGTCAAGGGATTTAGAGCTGATAAACAGAGTGCCTGATGAACTATGGACAGAGGTTTGTGACATTGTACAGGAGGCAGGGATCAAGACCATCCCCAAGGAAAAGAAATGCAAAAAGGCAAAATGGTTGTCTGAGGAGGCCTTACAAATAGCTGAGAAGAGAAGCTAAAGGCAAAGGAGAAAAGATACATCCATTTGAATGCAGAGTTCCAAAGAATAGCAAGCAAAGATAAGAAAGGCTTCCTCAGTGATCAGTGCAAAGAAATAGATGAAAACAATAGAATGGGAAAGACTAGAGATCTCTTCAAGAAAATTAGAGATACCAAGGGGATATTTCATGCTAAAATGGGCACAATAAAGGACAGAAAAGGTATGAACCTAACAGAAGCAAAAGATATTAAGAAGAGGTGGCAAGAATACACAGAAGACCTATACGAAAAAGATCTTCAAGACCCAGATAACCATGATGGTATGATCACTCACCTGGAGCCAGACATCCTGGAATTTAAGTCAAGTGGACCTGAGGAAGCATCGCTATGAACAAAGCTAGTGGAGGTGATGGAATTCCAGTTGAGCTATTTCAAATCCTAAAGGATGATGCTGTGAAAGTGCTGCACTCAATATGCCAGCAAATATGGAAAACTCAGCAGTGGCCACAGGACTGGAAAAGGTCAGTTTTCATTCCAGTCCCAAAGAAAGGCAATGCCAAAGAATGCTCAAACTACCACACAATTGCACTCATCTCATACGCTAGTAAAGTAATGCTCAAAATCCTCCAAGCCAGGCTTCAACATGAACTGAGACCTTCCAGATGTTCAAGCTGGATTTAGAAAAGGCAGAGGAACCAGAGATCAAATTGCCAACATCCGCTGGATCATCAAAAAAGCATGAGTGTTCCAGAAAAACATCTATTTCTGCTTTATTGACTAGGCCAAAGCCTTTGACTGTGTGGATCACAATAAACTGTAGAAAATTCTGAAAGAGATGGGAATACCAGACCACCTGACCTTCCTCCTAAGAAACCTATATGCAGGTCAGGAAGCAACAGTTAGAACTGGACATGGAACAACAGACTGGTTCCAAATTGGGAAAGGAGTACATCAAGGCTATATATTGTCACCCTGGTTATTTAACTTATATGTAGAGTACATCATGAGAAACACTGGGCTGGATGAAGCACAAGCTGAAATCAAGATTGCTGGGAGAAATATCAATAACCTCAGATATGCAGATGACACCACCTTTATGGCAGGAAGTGAAGAAGAACTAAAGAGCTTCTTGATGAAAGTGAAAGAGGAGACTGAAAAAGTTGGCTTAAAACTCAACATTCAGAAAACTAAGATCATGGCATCTGGTCCCATCACTTCATGGCAAATAGATGGGGAAACAGTGGAAGAAAAGCTATGAGAAACCTAGAAAGCATATTAAAAAGCAGAGACATTACTTTGCCAACAAAGATCTGTCTAGTCAAAGCTATGGCTTTTCTAGTAGTCATGTATGGATGTGAGAGTTGGACTATAAAGCTGAGCGCCGAAGAATTGATGCTTTTGAACTGTGGTGTTGGAGAAGACTGTTGAGTCTCTTGGACTGCAAGGAGATCCAACCAGTCCATCCTAAAGATCAGTCCTGGGTGTTCATTGGTAGGACTGATGTTGAAGCTGAAGTCGAATACTTTGGCCACCTCATGCGAAGAGCTGACTCATTTGAAAAGACTCTGATGCTGGGAAAGATTGAAGGCAGAAGGAGAAGGGGAACAACAAAGGATGAGATGGTTGGATGATATCACCGAATTGAGGGACATGAGTTTGAGTAAACTCTGGGAGTTGGTGATGGACAGGAAGGCTTGGCGAGCTGCAGTCCATGGGGTCGCAAAGAGTTGGACATGACTGAGCAACTGAACTGAATTGAACTGAGGCCGATTTTCTTTAGATTTATTTTCATTTTTTTCTCTGTGCTGGGTCTTCGTTGGGGTGAATGGGCTTCTCATTGCAGTGGTTTCTCTTTTGCGGAGCGCGGGCTCTAGGTCTGTGGGCTCAGTAGCTGTGGCTCATGGGCTTTAGGTGCTCCACCACATGTGGGAACTTCTCCGATCAGGGATCGAGCAGCTCAGAAGAGAGGCAGGTGAGCATTGGATGTGGGCCAGGCCAGCCATCTGGCACTTGGGGGTACAGAGAACACCCCCCTCCTCCTCCCCATCTTGGCCCTCAAGAAACCAGGACCTGAGCCTTGGCTTTTGGAAGCCTTTTAGGAGAAGGGATTCATTTCCTCTGGTTGTCATGCAAATCGCCGGGCTTGGTGGGTTACTATACATGCGTACATGCCATTACCCCTGCCCGGCAGGTAGTCTGGAGCTTCAAGCAGCAGGCAGCCTGGGGCTGATCTGGGAGCCTGGCATGTGGCAGAAGAGGCTCTTGCTTTGCCCGGCTCTGCCTCTGAGACAGAGGAAAGGACAGGTCATGCTCTGGGCCCTGCCAGGCGTGAGGTGCCGATGCTTGTGGGAGCTCTGGGAGGATGGGCACGGGTGGGTGCCCCTGGCGGTGTGCTGAGATGGGACGTAAAGGTGTAGAGGGCAGGGAGTCCGGATGGCAGTGACTGACGTGTGCAGGCAATCCGGGGCTGGGAGCCGGCCGCAGCCAGCCTCGAGAGTCTTTAACGAGGTGGCATTGGGAACACCCTGCTCTACATGTCACTGGCCCAAGTCAGTGCAGCTCAGATGGTTTCGAGAAATGATGCAGGCTTACCTGGATCCCACAGGGAGTCCCTCCAGGATGGGGGAAGGTGGGGGATCCAACATGACAGACCTGGGGGCCCCCAAGAGGGCGTGTGAGCTGGCCTCCTAAATGCAGGAGGATCTCTTTAAGATTTTTTTTTTTTTTGATGTGGATCATTTTTTGAAAGTCTTTATTGTATTTGTCGCAGTGTTGCTTCTGTCTTATGTCTTGGTTTTTTGGTCTTAGAGGCACATGGGTGCTTAGCTCCCTGACCGGGGATCAAACCCGCATGCCCTTCACTGGAAGTGAAGTCTTAACCATTGGGCGATCAGGAAAGGCTCAGAGTGAGGGTTCGAAGATTCACTTTGCAGATTGAGCACCTGAGACCAGGCGAGGGGTGTGTGGCAGCTGGCTTCGGTCCCAGAACAGCTGGGTGTGAGAACCCGGGTTTCAAGCCAGGGTGGCCTCCTGGCTCCACCAGAGCCAAGATCCTGGCTGGCCCAGGACAGCACCCCTTCCCTCTCAGGGTGTCCCAGGCCCTGAGAGGGAGCCTGGGACATAGAGCCCCCTGTGTGTGTGTGGTGTGGGGGAGGGGCGCTCCCTTGGCTTGAGGGCCACAGGATAAATGAACTGCATCCTGTTTACTGGTTTCCTGAGCTGGGGTCCTTGGATGTGAACTATCTGAGCCGTGGACCGGTGCAGTAGGAAGCCACAGTGGGGGCGCTGCTGGGGGTGCCCTCCTGGGGGTGCCCTCCTGGGCTGGGGTGCCTCTGCCTCCCTGCTGATGCAATTCCCATGACCCTGAAGGCTGTCGACTCTCCCTGCAGGAGAGGTGCAGACGTGGGGCCCTCCTGGTGGCAGGTGGGCAAGAAGCCCCCTCCTCCACTGTCCAGCTGCTCAGCATCACACCCTGAACCCCACTGTTAGCGTCCTGGGGTCTCTTGACAGCAGGCTCTGTTGTCCCAGTCTGGAGACCAGGGGCCCAGGCCGGGTGTCAGCAGGCTGGTGCTTCTGAGGCTGGGTCTGGGCTGGCCTCTTTGCAGCCTCCGGTGGCTCAGGGCTCCTTGACCTGTCAGGGGTCCGCTCCTCCCCGGTCTTCAGGTTGTCATCCCTCTGTGTCCACTCTGTGTCCCGCTTTTGCAAGGACGTGGGGCCCATGCTACTGAACTCATCTTCACTTGATCCCCTGCAAAGACCCTACTTCCACACAGAGTCCATTCACAGGCCTTGGGGGTTAGAAGACACCATCGTTTTGGGGGACTGGATTCCAGGGTAATCCCCCCCTTTCTGCATTTGCATCTGAGCTCCTCTCCTGGCTGGAAGCTCCCTTCCTTCTGTTTTCGAAGTCTGGCCGGGTCTCCCCTTCCTCTCTGCGGGCTCCCCTGGCCCCCTCTCCCTAGTGTGTGCTCCAGGGGCGTGTCCTGTCTGCCTCTGCTCTCTGTGCTTCTCCCTGGGCCATCTTGGGCTCTCCCAGGCCTCCCAGCATCGCTGCCACGGTGACCCTCTAATCTGGCACGTGGCCAGGACCCTCCCATGACCCACATCCATCACCCAGCCTCCCCACATGGAGGCCCACGGGCCCCTCAGAGTTTTCTGAGCTGAGCTTGCAGCCTGCCCCCAAGTTGCCGCTTCAGCCACCCCAGCTGGGCACCCAGGCACTGTGTGCTACCTTCCCCGCTCCCTCCTCCCACTGCCTCCTCCCCCACCCCCTTCCCCTCATCCCTCCTCCCCTGGTGCTCTGACCCTGAAGACTCCTGGCTCAGGGATCACCATCTTCCTTGACCGCTGCCTCTGTTTCCTGACTGGCCCACAAGCTTCTCCTCTCCCACTGACCTCAGAAGCAGGGCCAGGGCCACGGTTGTGGTCTGCTTGGACGCCCACCGTGACAAGACTGCGGGTGGGTGGGGGGCTCTTCGGCTGCTGAGTGGGCTCTCTCAGATTCCCAAATCTGGCTTTTTAAACACCGGTTTCCACCCCTTGACCCTCTTAGGTTGTCACCCAGGAGTCCAATATTTGAAAATGTCCTGTGGACCTGACGGGCAGGAGGCACTTGCATAAGGCTTGAGAAATGTTTGCTGAATAGAAGAAGGGGAGGAAGGAGACCCCAGGGCCAGCAGGGGCCAGGGCACAGAGGTGGCTCTGGGTCCCTGCACAGGCCCGAGGGCCCAGGTCCTCCGCCCCGGGGCTCTTGGCGCCTGTCTTAAAGGGGCCCTGCACGAACACAAGTCCCTTGAGTCTTGTTTGGGGCTTCAGATGCCCCCAGAAGGTTGCCAGAAGTCAGGATACAAAACCTGGTCCAAAACACCAAGTCAGCTTCCAGGCGGGGAAGCGGCGGGCATGTGGGTTCTGAGAACCTTCGGGAGATGGCGGCGTGACACCAACGGGGACAGGGGCACAGCTCCTTGTGACATGCCACTTGAATAATATTCAAAGGAGTCTAATTAAAGCCTCCGTGCTCCCTTTGAAATACTAGCAATTATAAAGATGAATAATTGCATAATAATATTAATTTGCATCATGGTAATGAGGCCTGGAAGCATCCTGCTGTTAAGTGGGAATTTAGTTCTATCCACTCCCCAAGGTGGAAGGGAGGCGGAGGGGAGGGATTCTCCCAGCCCCGGGAGGGACCCCCAGGAACGGCCAGGCCCAGGGCTCCAGTGGGCCTGGGCTGGGCGACCCCATTCAGCCTCTGTGGTTACCTCCCCCAGCTGGGGAGGGCTCAGGCCTTACGTCTTTTGGGACCCAGTTTCCCCACACTTGATGCTGATGGACTGCCAGCTCCTGCCGTCCAGGAGGTGACCAGGAGTTTCTGAGTTTGTTACCACACCGTCAAGCCCTGCATCAAGAATCCTTGACTGTACTATGCAAAGCTGCCTGAGAAATCCATGGAAGTGAAATCCTCTCCATCTAAAACAGTCCCCGGGACATCCCTGGTGATCCAGGGGTTAAGACTCTGAGCTCCCAATACAGGGGGCCCAGGTTCAATCCCCGATTCGGGAGCTAGATCCCACATGCAGCAACTAAAGATCCGACGTGGCTGCTCAGTCGCTTCAGTCGTGTCTGACTCCTCGGACACGCACCAGGCTCCTCTGTCAATGGGGATTCTCCAGGCAAGAGTACTGGAGTGGGTTGCCACGCCCACCTCCAGGGGATCTTCCTGACTCAGGGATTGAACCCGTGTCTCCTCTGTTGCCTGCATTGCAGGCGGATTCTTTACCTCTAGTGGCACCTGACTTTTCATACTGTTCATGGGGTTCTCAAGGCAAGAATACTGAAGTGGTGTGCCGTTCCCTTCCCCAGTATGGCCAACCTAGACAGCATATTAAAAAGCAAAGACATTACTTTGCCAACAAAGGTCCCACTAGTCAAAGCTATGGTTTTTCCGGTAGTCATGTATGGATGTGAGAGTTGGACTATAAAGAAAGCTGAATGGTGAAGAATTGATGCTTTTGAACTGTGGTGTTAGAGAGGACTCTTGAGAGTCCCTTGGACTGCAAGGAGGTCCAACCAGTCCATCCTAAAGGAGATCAGTCCTGGGTGTTCATTGGAAGGACTGATGTTGAAGCTGAAACTCCAATATTTTGGCCACCTGATGCGAAGAACCGACTCATTGGAAAAGACTGTGATGCTGGGAAAGATTGAAGGCAGAAGGAGAAGGGGACGACAGAGGATGAGATGGTAGGATGGTGTCACCGACTCGATGGACATGAGTTTAGGTAAACTCCACGAGTTGCTGATGGACAGGGAGGCCTGGCATGCTGCGGTCCATGGGGTTGCAGAGTCGGACACGAGTGAGCAACTGAACTGAACTGAGTGCCACCGGGGAAGCCCAAAGATCCCACGTGCAAACACTGAGACCTGGGGCAGCCGAAACAGAAGTCCATATCATACAAGACTAAGAACGAATAACACGGCCCCTACCCCAGCCTCCCTTCTGTGAGCTACATTCCCCCTTCCTGGAGCTCGCTCCTTCCCGATAGCGTATCACGAAGCCCCTAGTTTAAGGTCTGCCTCCCACACGGGTACGTGAGTTCCCCGGGGGCAGCAATAGAGTCATGTTGCTCCCTGCCACATCTGCAGGCCCAAGAACTGTGCCTGGATTTAGGAGTCAGCGGATACTTGTTAAATAAATCACGACTTGCCTGCGCCTGTGCACAGCATCTTGCAGCTTCCAGGGCTGGTTATTTTGCTCAACACTTGGAAATCAAAGCTGACAACTTGCCTGCCTCCAGCTGGAGGAAGCGTGCTCATCCCGGCTCACTGTCAGGACAGGGAACAGCGGTGGCTCGCCCCTGAGATGAAACACAATCGAGCAACCATGGCGACAGAAAGGGCCACCCGTGTACTCCTAAACTCCCAAGTAAATGAAATGGAGCCTTTCACATAAATTGCTGCTGCTCCTGACGTCCCGACAGGAAACTATGTGACAACCTTTGCAGACCTGATGATCGTGGAAGAAAATTGTGATGTTTCCGTTATCAACAGGGAACCCAGCATGCTTGGTAATCTTGGGTCTTGGTCTTTCTTTCAAATACCTGTCGTGGTTTTCATTTGGTGAGCCATGTTCCATAAGTCTGGACTCCCTTGAGTCTGCAGACTTCTTTGGACATAAACAATTTCTTGGGTATTTTAAATTGTTGGAGGTTCCACGGAGAAGCTACAAGATTTCCCCTCTGGGCGCTGACAGGGCAAGGCTTCAGAAGCACACCTCACGGGCTTTGCGTGTGCGTGCCTGCACGAGTGTCTGTTTGATGGTATTGACTGGTACCTGGCTGCTGAATTTTGACGTTGGGAAGCTGGTCTCAGTGCCCTGCCGGGCTCTGTGCTGGGCGGCAGGTGACAGGCGGTCTGGTTATCTTTTTATGTTTGTTACTGTTGTTTGTCTGTTTGTTTTGAGGGTTCTGCCGTGTTCTGACACTGTGACATCTGCCACTCTGTTACCAGGTCCCACGGCAGTCGGTTGACTGGGCTGATGGCCAGTCACCACGGCGGGCTTGGGAGGATTCCTGCATCTTGTCCTGTTATTGAACCAAACTTGGGTCCACTTGCCTGTGTGCAGTGAAGCCATTCTACTGACAGGAGGTCGTGGTGATGGAAAGCGCAGCTTTTATCGCGGGTGCCAAGCACGGAGTCCAGGCAGCTTGTGCTTAAAAGGCCTGAACTCTCTGAAGTTTTTCAGGGGAAGGTTTTTAAAGACAGAGTGAGAGAAGGGGGTTGTAAGGGGTGTGATCAGCTCATGGACGTTCTTCTGATTGGCTGGTGGTGAGGTCATTGGGCGTCAGCATCCTCGGTCTTCTGGTTCCAACGTGCTTGTGGGCAGCAGACAATCAATTTCTTCCCACTGGTGGGATTTTCACATGCCCGACAGCTCAAAGGATGTGGCTCAGAATATCATCTACAGCCCCTGAAGAGGAACACAAAGTCCTTGACTTTGCTTAATGACTTGCGTGCACGTGTGCGTAGTCGCTTCAGTCGTGTCCGACTCTGTGCGACCCCGTGGACTGGCTCTTCGGTCCGTGGAATTCTCCAGGCAAGAATTCTCTATTCCAGGAGTGGGTTGCCATGGACTCCTCCAGGGGATCTTGCCGACCCAGGGATCAAACTTGGGTCTCCTGCGGCTCCTGCAATGCAGGCAGATTCTTTATCGCTGAGCCACTGGCGAAGTCCGTTTAGTGGCTTGACTGTTATTAATATGTCTTGCTTGAATATTTTTCCTTGTTTCTGCATTTTCTCACTTCTCTATTAAATGTATTCTTTGGGACTCTGGGATGGCCTAGGAAGCTAAATGTTTTCTACAGACAGGAGGCAGGCAGAGGACGTCGGGGAGGGGTCTGCTTCAGGAGGGCCCCCTAGGTCCTGCTGGGTTAGAGCCCTGCACCGTTTTGACACATCGTCAGTCTTCTTGATCATGGGTGGAACCTTCTATGTGGTTTATCTTGCTTTCTTGTCCCTATGAGGTAAAGTCACTCCAGAAATGAACGGGTGGGGAAGGAAGCAGACAGCAGCCTTTTGGGGCCACGGACCTTTCACCTCCCTGTTTATGGAGCTCCTGCAACTAACCAGAGAGTTTTTGTTCTGCACAACTTGTGACTCACTGTTAAAGGTGTAAAACCAAGACTGCAGGTTCTCTCTGTGTAAGTGGGAAAAAAGCATTTTTCTTCCTCCCAACGGGAAGGTCCTTAGCCTTCTGCAATGGTCTGTTCATAACGGAAGCCCTCTTCCTTTATCTTGGCCTGTGTGATAGCTCTCTCTCACAACAATTGCAAATCAGTTGGCGATAAAAATTGATGATTCACATGCACTTTAGGGATTTCTAGCATACACAGACTTCTATAACAATGAGGGGGCATATGTCATGCCCTACGGGCGGAATTGTGTCTTCCCCAAATCCCAGTTGAAGTTCCAACCGCCAGAACCTCAAAATGTGACTACACTTGGCGATCAGGCCTTTAAAGAGGTAATCAAGGTAAAATGCGGTTGTATGGGTGAGCTCTGATCCAATACGATTGGTGTCCTTATGAGAAGAGGAGATTAAGACACAGAGGGATGATCACGTGAGGACACGGGAGGCCAAGGAGAGAGGTCTCGGGCAAACACACCCGGCCAATCCCATGACCTTGAGCACACAGCCTCCAGAACGGCGAGAACGTTTCTGTTGTTCAAGTCACACAGAGTATGGTACTTTGTGATGGCAGCCTCAGCAAACTCATACATCACCATCAAGGAAACATTCAGGCAGATTGTTCGTAGCTTGGGGAAGGTTCTGCTTGGTTTGTGTAATGCCTGTTGGCCTGCAGGGAAGAGGTCGTTTTTGGCTGGTCTGGAGCTTCATGGTGGGTAGTGGTTTAGTCACTAAATTGTGCCCGACTCTTTTGTGACCCCGTGGACTGTAGACAGCCAGGCTCCTCTGTCCATGGGATTTCTCAAGCAAGAATCCTAGGGCAGGTTGCCATTTCCTTCTCCAGGAAATCTTCCCGCCCCAGGGATCGAACTTGTGTCTTCTGTGGCTCCTACATTGCAGGTGGATTCTTTACCGACTAAGCCACCAGGGAAGCCCTGGAGCTTCATGGCAGCTGAGAAATAGGAAGGGTTGTAAGTGTTGTGACTTATTCTGCAGTGAAACACAGACACGAGGGAGGCTTCACACGCTGATCTGAAGCTGGCTCTTCTCTTAGCATCTCAAGTGTCACTTGGGGGTGGGGCTTGTGGTTACATTGCCTCAAGGGGAGATGTGGACGACAGAATTCTGACATGGCCTCCAAGTTCCTGGCCCTGGGAAATGCACACCTTCTGTTGGTTATTTAGCCAAATATGAATCTAGGTGCTGCTGTGGAGGGGGTTTGAGGATGTGATTAAGGCCCCTAATCATTTAACCTTAAGAAAAGTCTCATTGGTGGGCCAGACCTAATCAGGTGAGAGTCCATCATGGAGACTGGGCTCTCCTGGTGAAATAGATTCAGAGTGAGACAAGGATTTGACACAAGGGAGATTCTCCATGGGTGGCTTTGATGATGGATGGATTCAGGAGACAGAGGCCCCTGGCTGACCATGGAGGAAATGGTTACTCGGTTCTACAGCTGTGAGGATCTGAATTCTGCCTTAATCGGGTGGGCAGGGAAGGAACCCCTGAGCTCCAGATGAGGGCTCAGCTGGCCAGCATCTTGATGTTAGTCTTGTTAGACCCTGAGCTGGGAACACAACTGCTCCACCCTGATGTCTGACCTACACGATTGGGAGCTCTTAAGTGTTGCTTTGAGCTAAGTTTGTGGGAACTTGTTTCAGCAGAGGAGACCAGTGCAGGGAAGAGATGTGGCCAGGGTCCAGAGAGGGTTAAGGGGGTGGGTCAGGGAGACATGGAGAGAGAGGTCAGCAAAGGTCAGGACTGGAAGGTGGTCCTCGTCAGGCCCCCAAAGGCAATGGGGCAGGAAGGAAGGATCTGATTCACGCAGGGGAAAGATCCCTGCAGCCATTCAGGGGATGATAACCACTGATGGACTGATGGCAGGGGCTCGCCCACGCGCGGGCACCAGGGAGAAGCCCACTGCAGTTGTCCAGGAGAGAGATGATGATGGACGACCATGCCAGTCTTCTCCTGGCCCTGGGGGGGCATGTCTGGCCCTTCTCCAAGTGGCTAAGGGGGACAAACCGAGTCCCCTCTAGGTCCCTAGAGAGAGTGGGCTGGCTGGCTATAGAGTGAGCTGTCCTGGGGGTGAATCCCAGCCTTGAGATTTATGAAGGGCCACGTGATCTCTCAGAGCCTCAACTTTCTCTATCTGTATAATGGGGATAAAAGTGCCCCTTCCCTGGCAATGGATAAGAAATTGCTTTGCAAACTGAATGGCCCATGGGATCGGCGCTGCTGACCCCTCTGACCTCACCTCCCACATCCTCACTGGGCCTCAGCTCTCCTGGCCTGCTGGCCTCCTCACAGAGTCCTCCCCGAGGATCTGTCTATCTTTGTGGCCCCCACCATGATTGGAATTCTCCACTATGTCTTCTCTGCTAGATCCAAGCTCCATAAGGCTGGCGGCTGGGCTGGGCTGGGCTGCTTGCCAGGCTGGCTGGGACAGTCCTTGGCACAAAGTAGACCCTCAATCAATGTCTGTGGGAACAAATGCAGCTCCTGGGTTGTCAGGACACCCTGTTTCAGCTTGCATTGTGTTTCAAAGGGCAGAAGTTCTACCAAATCCTGGGGGCAGCTGGAGGATGTGAGTCCTGGGAGCTGTCCAGGTCGGGCGCTTCGAGCTCTAATTTTCTCCCTTCCTGCTCCTTGTCACAGTCGCTTTGTGGTTTTCCACCAAAGGCGGGAGTCTGAGTCTCTTGGGTTTCAGAGCTACAGAACTGATCATTTCCAAGTAATTAAAACATGATTTGCAAATCAGGCCTCCAGGACCATCCTGGTGTCTGCCAGGGTCTGCAGCCTGGGTCCCACTCATCCGGAAATGAGTATCTAGGGCCAGAGGGTCTGCTATTCCGTTGCTTAGGAAACCACGTTTCCCCTCCCCCCTTGTCCCCGGGGGCCTCGGTGTCCTCAGCCAGGACCCCGTGGTCCTGTCTTCTGACTACAGCACAATGCAGCGGCTGCTCATCTTCAGCGTGCTCAGAGCCCGTCTGCTGAAACACAGGACAGACCTGGTCAGATCACCCTCAGCCCTCTCCAGGGGCTTCCCACGTCCTCACCGTGGCCTGCAGGGGCCTTCATGGCCTGATCCCCGGCTCCTGGCCTCCCCTCCCTGCCCCTCACCCCTTGCTGGCTCCATCCCAGCCCCTGCTGTCTGCCAGGCAGGCACCCCAGGGCCTTTGCACTGGCCGTGTCAGGGACTTCCCTCACACCCTCTCACCAGAGAGCTCTTTGCCCTCCCCTTCTCTCCCCTCTCTCCCTCTCCACTCTTCCTCTCCTCTTCCCTTCTCTTTCTTCCCCTGTTTTTAAAGAAAATGTTTCTTTCTTTTTATTTTTGGCTCTGCTGGGTCTTCACTGCCGCTCAGGCTTTTTTCCTAGCTGCGACAGCAGTGGCTACTCTCTGATTGGGGTGCGCAGGCTTCTCATTTTGGTGGCTTCTCTCGCTGCTGAGCACGGGCTCTAGGGCACGCAGGCCCAGGAGTTGCAGCTCTTGGGCTCTGTAGTTGTGGCACATGGGCTTGGTTGCCCTGCAGCTGTGGGATCTTCCGGGATCAGGGACTGAACCCGTGTCTCCTGCATTGGCAGGCAGATCCTCTACCCCTGAGCCACCAGGGAAGCCCTCTTTCCTTCCTTTCACTAGACCTTTGATCAGAGAGCCACAGAGTTTCCTCCGATCTTGGTCTGTAATATATATTAGCCATCTGTTGCTCTGCGGTTATTCCTCTGGCTCCTCCAGAGGTACAGCAGAGCTGTGTGTCTGGGGGTCGTCTCTCTCCCCCCGGGGGCTGGGCTGGGCCTTCCCTGCCGGGTCCCCAGTGCTGACAGCAGGCTCTAGCGGGCACATAGAAAGGTTCAGTGGGCGTTTCTGGAATAGGTGCCTGAGTCCACAAATTGGACTTAGTGATGCCTCCCATTGTTCCCCCAAAATGGTTCATCTCTTGGGGGCTGTCGAGCTTTCGAAAGATAACACCGAAGCCAAGGATGGGGAAAACGAAAGATTTATTATTTGCAAGTAAGGAGAGCTTGGAAACTAGGGATCATTCCCATAGCAGTGTCTCCTTGAACCACAAAATTGGGGCAGTTTTAAGCTAAGGGTACATGCATATTCATGAAGGGGCTTGAGCAGAGGAGAATGCAGTCTAGAACTGGGGCAAGGTTGACAAAGTCCGGGCTCTGGTTGATTGACGTCACGGGGGAGAACAGAGGTCAGCACCGTCATTCCTTGGGTTCCAGTTGATCGGGTGGGTGAGGGCTCGAGGGGCACTGGATCCTGCAAAGCAGGATCCAAAGAATGCACTTCAGGCTAATCTTTACCTTTGAAACAGAACTGGAGTCTTGACTTCTGATTTACTGTCTCCGACACGGTTATCTCTCTGACCTGGTAACAGCTGTTTGCGTTTCTATTCCTTTACCATCATTAACGCCTGAGGCCTGTTCCTTTGCAAGGACAGGCGTTGGGTCTAAGCTTAGATCACAGAACAGCTTAGGCCAAAGATGGCTTCTCTTATGTCAAGAAAGCCGTGCCTGGTTCTCCTTTTCTGAAGACCCCTAACCTTTCCACCTATGACCTCACCACCAGCCCGGCAGTATTTATTTGCTACTGCTTGTCAGGCATGCATGGGGACCAGACGTGGGGACCCCTATCCCTACGGCCTCATGGCATGCCCCCCGCTGCTCTGTGGGCAGTGAATATTATCCCTATTTCACAGTCCAGGAAGTTGGGTAGGACCCGGCGGCTGGGGGGTGAGTGCACTTTGCAGGATAGAAATTTCTCCGTTTCTCCCTCTTGGTGGTCAGTTATTACCCCGAGACTCAGAATCTGGAAGTCCCGTTGGAAGGAGCTTCACAGGGCCTGGTGTCTGCCCACCCCCATCCTGTCCACTGCAGCCCTCACCCCACTCTGGGGTCATGCTCTCTTCCTGCCCATCGCCTACCCTGTGGCCTTGAGCTCCTTGATGGCGGACGAGGGGTCCAGGCCACCACTCGGCCCCAGGGCACTTTTAGGAAACACTTGCTGTGGAGACAGAGGTGTGGGGATGGATGTGTCTGTGCTCAGGAAATGGGGCGGGTTCTGGTCCCAGAAGAAGTTTCTGGGGAGAAGTGGGGTGCTCCGGGTTTTGGGGGAGGTTACGGAGCTACCTCCCGGGACAGGGTGGGGAGGGCTGGGGGTGAGCACGCCATTGGGCTGTGCCTGTCTTGGGACTGAGAAGGACCAGCTGCTCCAGTGGGCTGTGGATATTTACCCGCTAAACACGAGCCTCCATCACCATGGCAACCTCCTAGTCACAAGGACGATTCCCCACATCTGCCCGGCACCCGGCATTTCTCATTGCGCCGTCTCGGGCGTTGACTCATCCCGCTGTCCTCTCAACGTCGCGGGAGCCGATTCTGTAATTGTTCCCTCCTGCAGCGGGAGAAACTGAGGCTGGGAGAGGGGAGGGGACTCAGCCAGGGTCTCTCGGCCGAGGAGTGGTGGTCGTCGACTGCTCACACTCACGCCTCCTCGGGGTGTGGGCCTGGGCTTGGGGGCCCCTTCCCTGGGGTCTGACGGTGGAGAAGGCTCACGAGGTCGCTGGTCAAATGGGGCCGCAGATCTGCTCGATTACACTGGGTATTTCCTGCTTTGAAAGTGAACCTGCTGCCTCCAGGGAGTAAGTCAGACCAGGGCCGGCCTCCTGGGTGAGGGCTACAGGTTAGCCTCAGGGTCCGTGTCCTCACCTGTGATGGGGATTGTGACCTTGGCACCCGTTGGCCGTTGGTGTTAATATTTCCCCAGACTTGTCTAGCAGGGGCTGGCTGGGTTTTGGGGCAAAGGGGAGAATTCGTACTGGGAGCCAGGTACTCTGACCACTAGTAAGCTGGGCCCTGCATGTCGGGCCGGATTGGCCCCACGCTCCTCCCTTGATTCTTCAGGGGAATTCTTTCCAGGGGTCTCTTGTCTGCATGAAGCTCCTGGCAGGCTCCCCACCAGCCCTCCTAATGGGCCCAGGTTCAGCGGGGACCCTGCTACACAATGTCCTTTGTGTGATCACGTTGGAAAAGAAATGCAAAAGTGTATTGTAAAACCACAAAGTGCTGCTTTGGGGGGTGAAACGGATGAAACTCTGGATGCTGGTGGGAATTGCAGTCACTGGCAAGAAGTTCCTTGTTCTTCCGGACACCCCGCCCCCAGCACCCCCCCAAAGACTCCCCTCCCACTCCTGGCGAGCAGAGATTAGCGGTGCACTCAGGCAGGACAGACCTGGCTGCGTCAGCCCCACACTGTCAGGACAAGTGCTAACCGCCTGCCTTGTAAATGTCAGGTCGGCTGTTAAATGACTGGAAAAGGTCTGGTCCATTAGGCTCGGGGCAGAGTTATGGCTGCAGATAAACAAAAACGGCCGCCTGGATTCTTCCTCCCTCCAAACAGTGTGACATTTGCGTCATAATCTGGTGGTCTCCTAGGAGAAGCCGCCAGCGTCAGGTGGGGTGACGACTGGGGCTTAGGTGGGCCACGCTGCCTGGGCTCCACCCGGGGGGCCTTGGGGGTGGGCAAAGGGTGGGCCTGGGGTGGCTCTTACAGTCTTTCCCCTAATCTTGTAGTTTTTTGTGACTCACTCATTCATTTACTCATTCACTATATTTCAGATCACTGTCCTCTCCTCCTGAAACCCCTAGCTTTGAGATGTGTAGGGCTTCCCTGGTGGCTCAGATGGTGCAATGTGCAAGATCCAGGTTTGATCCCTGGGTTGGGAAGATCCCTTGGAGAAGGGAATGGCTACCCACTCCGGTATCTTTGCCTGGAGAATCCTATGGACAGAGGAGCCTGGCGGGCTACAGTCCACAGGGTTGCAAAGAGCAATTAACACTTTCGCTTCACTTCATTGCCCCTGCTGGTCACTTCACTGCCCTCCCCACCACCGCCTGCTCCCTGACTTCTGAGGTCCCTGCTTCTCTCTTGACACCTCTGCCCCAAGAAACCCCGGCCAGCCTCCCAGTTTCCCCTGGAATCCATCTCTCTAGCCTGGACCTCTCTTTGAATCCCAAACCGAGAACTCATCTGCCAACACGCTGTCCCTCTTGGGCATCTAATGTGGACTCGCAGACACTTCTCCATGCCTGCGGTGCCCCAGAACTGCTCCCGCCTTCCAGTGGCTCAAAGTCTGGGGGTTCTCCTGACTCCACCCTTTCTCTAACACTCACAGTCAATCCGCTTGTAGATCCCATGGGCTCTATATTCAAAAGACAGCTGGAATCAGGCCACAGAGCCCGCCTCCCCAGCCATCACCTGGTCCAGGCTGTCCTCATTACTGGCTCGAATTACTGCACCAGATGAGTCTCCCCGCCCCCTCCCCTGCCCCTTGCCTCGTCCGTCCCACATCACGGCCTCAGTGGGCTCCATTGACACCTGAGTTGGGCCATGGGTCGCATCCACCTTGTCTGGGCAAAGTGGCTGTTCTCAAGGGCCCTGCAAGACCTTGTCCCTTCACCTCCTGGTCTTATCTGAATTTGGCAGAAAGGGGCAGCCTTGTGAGGAGGTGACATTTGAACAAAGACAGAGAGGAGAGGGGTGAGCTGGGAAGCTCTTTGGGGGGATGAGGGGGTGAGGGGCAGGTCGTATGAGGCCTGGGGCCTCCTGCAGATTCTGGCTTTTACTCCATGTGAGTGAGAAGCCTGCCCAGGGCTGGGATGAGGTCGGCTGGTGGGATGGAGCTACGGTGGGTCTCATGGCATCGAGAGAGGGGGAGGGGTGGGGGAAGACGGGTAGGGGACAATCCAGGGATGACGACGCGGGCTGGGGCTGGGGGTGGGAGAACCGCAAGCAAGAGGCTGCATTCTAGGTTACCCCCTCAAGGAGGTCCGAGAGTACGCTCTGCTTGGTTGGATGTGGGGTACATGAAGGCTTCCCTGATGGCTCAAGTGGTAAAGAAGGCGCCTGCTATGCAGAAGCCACAGGAGACCTAGGTTTGATCACTAGGAAGATCCCCTGGAGTAGAAAATTGCAACCCACTCTAGTGTTCTTGCCTAGAGAATTCCATGGACAGAGGAGCCTGGCAGGCCACGGTCTATGGGGTCACAAAGAGTTGGACACGACTTAGCACATGATAGATGGATGGATGGATGGATGGATGGGGTTCCTGAAACAGGAGGGGAGAATAATCCCAGATGTTGTGGCTAAGTGATGGGAGGTGATGGAGACTGTAGGGGGAGGCAGCTGTGGAGCCAGAGTACTGTCTGCAGATGCCTGTTGGGAGTGGCTTTGGGCTTCCCTGGTGGCTCAGATGGTAAAGAATCTGACTGCAGTGTAGAAGATCTGGGTTTGATCCCTGGGTTGGGAAGACCCCTTGGAGAAGACAATGGCTCCCCACTCCAGTGTTCTTCTCTGGAGAACTCCATGGCCAGAGGACCCTAGTGGGCGACAGTCCGTAGGGTCACAAAGAGTCGGACATGACTGAGCAACTAACTCTCACTTTGAGAGGCACTGAGGCAGGCTGGGGGTGCTGCCCGTCCTGCTCAGGCCTGGGGGTTTCCTGGGTCTCCTCATCTGATGGATGGGTGAGCTTCCTGGGGCTTCCATAACAAAGCGCTACAGGCTGGGTGGCTTAAAGCAACAGAGACTCGTTCTTTCACAGTCTGGAGGCCCCATGTCCAAAATCAAGGTGTCAGCAGGGCTGTGTTTCCCCTGGAGGCTCCAGGGGAGGTTGCTTCCTGCCTCTTTCGGCAGCTCCTGGTGGCTGCCGGCCAGCATCCTTGGCTGGTAGCAGCACTGACCATGCCAGTCTCTGCCACGGTCTCCTCTCTGCATGTCTGTGTCCATATTTCCCCCTTCTGGTAAGGACAGTGGTTGGCTTAGGGCCCCTCCACTCCAGGATGGCCTCTCATCTGAACCCAGGGACCTCTGCAGAGACGCTATTTTCTAAGAACGGTTCCACTCTCAGGTTTTGGGTGGCCCTGAATCCGGCAGACCCTGGTCAGTCCAGTGGAAGTGTCAGGACCCAGCAAAGCTGAGAAGAGCGTCGCCCAAACACTAGGCTTCAAGGCTGCTGAAGAAACCACGAGAAGGTCAGAAGATGGAGACGATCACAAGCCTACCCCCTTCCCCAGCTGTGACTCCTGTTTGTCCCCAAAGTTCACCGTCACACCCATTTCACAAAACCCCAGCAGTGCTGAGAGGGGCCCTGACACACCTCTCTTAGCTCTCCCACATTGCGCCTCTGAGGACTGCCCTGAGCTGGCTGCCCACTGCCTCTCTCAGGGATGTGTCCTTCACCAGCGTGGTCAGTGGTCAACAGTGTGGGACAGCCGCTCCCTGGGATGGGTGCTCCCCTACAGGATGGCCCAGGTCCAAGGGTCTGCTCCAGGACACCCTCACTCCCCCTCAGGGATTGGGGTGGCCCCTGCATGGCCTGGGCCTGCCTGCCCAGAACCCACAACTCTGGTATAGGGTGGGGGCGGGGGAGCGGGCTGGCCTCTCCTAGCTAGGAACCCTGCTAGCCCTCATCTGAGTTCCTTGAGGCCCCCTCCATCCCTGCCAGCTTTTGCTGACACTCAGGGCAGCCTCTCTTGTCCAGGCTGCCTTGGCCTTCTCGCATTTCTGGAACATTTCACGTCCACCACTCACAGTCTCCGGACCACTGGACAAGGGACTTGGTTTCTGGGCCGCAGCTCTTCATCGTGAAGGAGGACCGGGAGGTGTCACTTCCAAGGCTGTTGGGGAGTCAGGGGAGATGACCTGGGAGGGTACCTGCCTGGCATAGAACCTGTGTACACGTGAGGGATGGCCATTGCTCTGTGCTTGTTGATTTCACTCGTGGGTCTGGTGTGAGGATGGTGGTGTATGTGATGGGATGGCTCTTTGGTCACCTCCCCTTGGCCAGCCCGAGAGGACGGCATTTTTGTTCTCAGAGTCAGATCACGAGCACCTTCCTGACGGCCAGGATGGCTATATAATTTGCCGTGTGTGGTACAAAATGAAAATGTGGGCCTCCCTCTAGAATCAAGAATTTCAAGATGGTAACCACAGAGCATTGAACCACTAGGGGAGGGCCCTTCTGAAAGACTGCGCAGGGCACGTGTCCATGAGGTTGGCCCTGCTGGGGTGGGGGTAGGGGCAGGTTTCAGGGCCTTTGATGGAGAGGGGGAGGTGGCAGAGGGACAGCCCAGAGAGGCCAGCCTCGGGGTTTCATGTCCCCTCATTTGTACTGGGCAAAAGTCACTCTGTTTCCTTTCTGGCCTATTTTAGGCTTGACTTAGCATGAAAATTTTATCAGAAAGTCATTTTTCTCCATCAAAGTCCAGAGGCTGAGAACCCTGCTGCAGGTGGGGGCTTAGGAGTAGCCAGGCATCCCTGGAGGGAAGGGGAGGCTGGGGGCTGGGCTGGGTGGCTCCATCCTCTGCCTGGCTCTCCTGGGCTGGGACCTACCTTGCTCTGAGACCCGAAGGGTGGATCTGGTCGCCTTGGGGTTGCCTCGGGAGGTGGGCTCTGGCCAGCATGAGGGAGCCTTTCAAAAGTGGGCCAGCCTGGCTGTGGGGAGCGGCTCCCTGTGCCCAGGTGTTGGCTGGGCAGGGGGTGCTGGGGGGCGGAGCCACAGGGTGATGGGGACCAGTGGTCATTACGATCTCTTCCGGGGTGCTTCCTAAATGCTCCCCTGTGACTCACAGAGCCTCTTTATGAAAAGATGGGCCCACAGTTACCTTCTGCATAAACCAGTTCTTTGTTTAGTCCCTCGGTCGTGTCCGACTCTTTGCGACCATGGACTGCAGCACACCAGGCTCCCCTGTCCTTCATCATCTCCCAGAGTTTGCTCAAACTTATGTCCATTGAGGCCATGATGCCATCCAACCATCTCATCCTCTGTCCTCCCCTTCTCCTGCCCTCAATTTTTCCCAACATCAGGGTCTTTTCCAACGAGTTGGCTCTTCCCATCAGGTGGCCATAGTACTGGAACTTCAGCTTCAGCATCAGTCCTTCTAATGAATATTCAGGGTTGATTTCCTTTAGGAGTGACTGATTTGATCTCCTTGCGGTCCAAGGGACTCTCAAGAGTCTTCTCCAGTATCAGAGTTCGAAAGCATCACTTCTTTGGTGCTCAGCCTTCTTTATGGTTCAACTCTCACATCCATTCATGAGCACTGGAAAAACCATAGCTTTGACTATGTGGACATTTTTTGGCAAAGTGTTGTCTCTGCTTTTTAATATGCTGTCTAGGTTTGTCATAACTTTTCTTCCAGGGGCAAGGGTTTTTTAATTTCCTGGCTGCAGTCACCACCCACAGTGATCTTGGAGCCCAAGAAAATTAAGTCTGTCAATGTTTCCATTTTTTTCCCATCTATTTCTCATGAAGTGATGGGACCCGTTGCCACGATTTTCGTTTTTTGAATGTTGAGTTTTAAGCTAGCTTCTTCACTCTCCTCTTCCACCTTCATCAAGAGTCTCTTGAGTTCCTCTTTGCTTTCTGCCATAAGGCTGGGGTTGTCTGCATATCCGGCAATCTTGATTCCAGCTTGTGCTTCATCCAGCCTGGCATTTCGCATGAGGTACTCTGCATATAGGTTGTTAAATAAGCAGCGTGACAATATACAGCCTTGATGTACTCCTTTCCCAATTTGGAAGCCGTCTGTTGTTCCGCGTCCAATTCTAACTGTTGCTTCTTGACCTGCATACAGGTTTCTCAGAAGGCAGGTAAGGTGGTCTGGTATTCCTATTTCTTTAAGAATTTCCCACAGTTTGTGATCCACAGTCAAAGGCTTTAGTGCAGTTATAGAATGATGCAGAGTCAGAAGTCACCTTGGGTGCTGCCCCAGGATCTCCTATTGAAGGCACAGACTGGGTGAGGGTCTGCATGGGAATCTGGCTCCGTCACTTCCTGCACGTGGTTGATGCAGGTTACTGCACCACCCTCTGCCTTAGTTTTCTCATCTGTGAAATGGAGCCGGTGGTATTCCCTACCCCAGGGTCATTGGGACCTTGTACAAGCTAATGTGTGTGAGTGCCTTACATACCTTCATCCTCACGCCAGTGGCAGCTTTTGCTACCTTCCTGCCCATGAGGAGTGTGGTTGGGTGAATAATGGCCCCCAAAGATGCCCTCATCCTAATTCCGGGCATGTGTGAGTGTGTCATCTTCCATCGTCAGAGGACCCCCCAGCGGTGCTGAAGTTAATGATCTGAGATGGGCCGACTGTCCTACATTATCCGGTGGGCACAGTGTCATCACAAGGGTTCCGATAAGAGAGAGGCAGGAAGGCCAGGGTCCGAGAGGAGGTGTGAGGACGGAAGCAGAGGCTGATGGACGTGAGGCTGGCAGCCAGGCCACACGGGTGCCTCTAGAAGCCGGAAAAGGTCAGGAATCCGATTCTCCCCTGGAGTCTCCGAAGGAGCTGGCCCTGCCCACACCTTGACTGTCATCCTGGAATTGAATTTTTGACCTCTGACCTCCAGAGCTGTAAGAGAACACATCTGGATGGTTTTAAGCCACTACTCTCATGGGCCTTTGCTACAGCGGCCACAGGACACACAGCTGGAGGGAATGCCATGTGGGGGGGGGTGACTGGGGGGCGGTGGTGAGGCTCTCTCCCCAAACTTGCTCCCAGAAGCCCTTACCCACCTCCCTCCCCTCCCCTCACCCCCTTGTCCCCCCTCCCACCCCTCCCCCCACCCTCTTGTCCCCCCTCCCTCCCCCCAGCCCCCTTGCTCCTCCTCCCTCCCCTCCCCTCCCCCACCCCTCTTGCTCCCCATCTCCCTCTGCCCAGCCCCCTTGCTCTCCCCTCCCTCCCCCACCCCCTTGCTCCCCCTCCCCTCCCCCCCCCCCCCGTCCCCTCGCTCCCCCTCCCTCCCCTCCCCCCAGCCCTCTTGCTCCCCTCTCCCTCCCCGACCCCCTTGCTCCCCCTTCCCTCCCCTCCCCCTGCCTCATGCAATGTGGGCCTCCAGGTACACCTGCTCCTCTCCTCTGCCTGCATCATCAGCCGTCGGTTGGTCTGTCCACACATCCAGATCCAGCAGGAAAAGTGCCAGGTGCGGCTCAGAACGTGCAATGAAAGGCTGGCGCCTCCCCCGCACACCTGGCTCCTTCTACCTGCCTTGATATTTTTAGCTCTGGAGTTGCTGGCAAAAAAAAAAAAAAAAAAAAGTAGCTCCAAAGCCTTGTAGTAACAGCTTGGGAGGCTGTTGCCTGGGGAGGCCTCAGTGTCCCGGGGGCGGGGAGGATGGTGGCTGGGTGGAGCCTGCCTGGCGCTGCCTCTGGCTTTGGGGATGAATAACCCCAATCCGCGGTGGTCAGCTCCTCTGGCCTTCCACAAGGATGCAGAGCGAGCTGTGATGACTCAAGTCCTTCCAGGACTGGGTCACGGCCACTCAGGGTGGGCGACCTGCCTTAGGCGTAGCAGCTGGTCAGCTGGCCGGGGACCCAGACCTGCCACCTGCCGGGATCCTCCTCAAGCTGTGAAGCTAGGAGGCCTCTCAGGGAGTGGGGGCACCAAGCTGCATTACAGAACCCCCACTGACGAGGGAACCCCACTCACGGAATGGGGTCTCTGCCTACCTGTCGCCAAAGAGGAGGGCCCCCTCCCCAGCCAGGGCCCTTCGTCAGCAGTTCACCCTGGGCCCTTCCCTCCCTTAGGGACTTCCCCGCCTCCCTAGGGGACAAGAGCCCCGTGCCTGGGGCCGGGTCCCTGCTTTGTCCGTCGCAGCCGTGTGGCGTTGGGGGAAATCACACTTCTCTCGGAACCTCAGTCTCCTCGTCTCCACTATGGGTACACGGTATTGCTCCCCTCCTGTCCCTGGCTTCCCAGGAGGTTCCAGTAGTAAAGGATCTGCATGTTGATGTAGGAGATGCAGGAGACTCGGGTTGCATATCTAGGTCGGGAAGATCCGCTGGAGGAGGAAATGGCAACCGACTCCAGTATTCTGGCCTGGAGAATCCCATGGATGGTGGAGCCTGGAGGGCTACCATTTATGAGGTCACAAAGAGTCAGACACGACTGAGCACACTTATCTGCCCCTGGTGTTGAGCGGAAGCAGGAGGAGAAGGGCTGGCCCAGGTTCCAGCTGTCCCGGGCTCCCTCTCTTGCTTTGCCTTTGGGGGCTCCCTACTTCCCGGTGATTTCCTGGCACTTTACCTGGTCCCCTCTCACCCAGAACCCAGCCATGGAGGGGCTTCTCCTGGACCCATCCCTGAAGTCTCCTCCTGTCTCTCCACCTGTATTGACCCAAATGAGGTTCCCATCTGCTTCCAGCCCTGGATTTCCCCAAAGCCTCAGAGGAAACAGCAACCCGCTCCAGTATTCTTCCCTGGAGAATTTCATGAACAGAGGAGCCTGGTGGGCTACAGTCTATGGAGTTGCAAAGAATTGGACATGACCGAACGACCAAGCTGAGCTAGGGAATTGCACCATCGGGCATTTCTCTGCTCCAAGGGTCTTGGTCTGGGGTCTCCTGTGGCCTTGATTCCTGTCCCCCTTACCCCACACCCACAGTCCCCATTTGATGGTCTGAGATGGTGTTTTCCTCTTTCACTCTCACTGGTAAAAGTTTCAAAGAATGTCCAGGTTTCCACCGCAAAGCATCAATCACGTTAACCCTCTGGTATATTCAGTTTGAATTGTCTTTTCCCTCTCCTATCTATCCTCCACCCTCCTCCCCCATCCCTTTTTCTTTTCTTTTCTACTTCCTTCTTTTCTTCCTCCCTTCCTTCCTTCTCAGTGAAAAAATCATTCTGTTGTTTTTATAAAATGACACATCCATATTGTATCAGTCAGAACAACCTAGGTTATGCTGCAGTAAAAACAGCCCCGAAATACCAGTGACTTTAGAGCCTCTCTCTGGAGTGACCTCACTCATTGCTCACATCCCATGGGGCAGAGCAAGCATGTAAGCACAGCCAGGGTCAAGGAGATGGGGAAACGAGATCCTGAGGGGGTGATCTGGATGTGCTGCCTGCGTTACCGCCACCCTCATCAAAGAGGACAAATAAAGCACCCGAAACTCACTGCTGAAGGTGTACAATGCACTCACATCCTACTCTCTAGAAGTAATCACCTTGCATGTTTTTTTTTCACTCTATATTAAGTGAACATCATTCTAACCAAATAAGGAAGAGAGAAATAGACTTTAAGACAATATTACCCGGGACTTCCCTCGTGGTCCAGTGGTTAAGACTTCACCTTCTGTTGCAGGGGTGTTCGATCCCTGGTCGGGGAACTAAGATCCCACAGGCTGTGGGGCAACAAAGCCGGTGGGCCACAGTTAGAGGCCTGCTCGGCAACAAGCGAAGTCTATGTGTCTCAGTGAAGACCCAGAGCAGCCAAAAAAAGAAATTTTTTTTAAAGAAAATATTTTCTAACTACACAAGATTTTTAGTGAAAATATTATCTTTGATTTTTTATGTTCAGGTAAATTAAGAAGAAATGAAGGAATTGTTAAACTTCAAATAAACTGTTTTCTAAAAGATCCCTTTTATGAAAAAAAGAGTTTCTGAAAAACACTAAAAAATTAAAATGATTATAGGTATTATGAAAGGATTATAGGTATTAACCTCCTTGTGGCCATTTCAGACAGGTTCTTAGTTCCCTGCTGGGAAAGATGAAATCAGCACCCACACCTCTCTCTCATGATCTCCTCTCCTTTCAGCTCGTGATTTTCATACTTATAGCATTATTTCTTATGATGGTTTATGACATTCACCTTCTTTTCTGTAAGCCTAATCCCTATAGTTGCTTACCCTCCAGTGCATACTTAAATTGGTTGGAGGTTCACCGGTTCTTCGGTTGCCCAGATTTTATCATGAATTGTTTATCTGTTTTCTCCCCCAGAAGGGCTCACGGGTGTGTTCCTGAGGTTCCTCCATCCTTAAAAGTCTTTACAAGGTGCATCCCAGGTGTGAGTCATTTTCTCGAGTCACACTTTTTTCCCTTCAAGACCTGCTGCTTCACGGTCTTATGAAGTGGACACTTGCTGTAGAAGCCTTAAGCAGGCAGCTCTTCTCCTACTCATAAACAATTTTCTTTTTCATCCTAAATGCTTGAAGGAGTCTGTTTCTTTGAAGTTCATAACTTTGCTAAGAAATAAGTGTGGAGCATTCTGTAGCAGCCTTTCTGAAGTGTGACATGCTGTTTTGAATCTTGGATCCACCAATTGCTTTATTTAAAGGATTCTCACACCATCTTCACACAACCTGTAGCCATTACTAGGGTTCTGAATCAGGGCCACCAATTATCCTTGAGTTGCACTCATTTCTACATCTGTACACTTTTCTCTAACTCTCTTTTATCTCTTTGTCTTTTCCAGCTGCAGTCATTGGGATTATCTCAAGGTTTTCCTCTGAATCATGAATTCCATTTTCATCAGTATCTATTCCGTCCATTCATTCACTCATCACACATTTATTGACAGCTTGCCATTTGCCCAGCATCTTTCTTGGTGTTGGGGAAACAGCGAGACGGATAAAAGTCTCCCTCTTGGAAACTGTGGGGATAGAGAGGTCAAATAAATCGATTGGAGAGTATGTGAGAAGTGGCTAAGGGCTGTGAAGAAAGCAGCAGGGGTGGGTGAGGGTGGTCAGCATGGTCTGGGTGAGAGGAGGACGCTGGAGCCATGTTAGGACAGAGGCGAGGCTCCTTGCTTCCTCCCATCAGTTACATCCACAAGCGTGTTTTGTCCTTAATGTCTTTGCTCAGGTCTGACATCTCCCTTCCACCTCACGCTGTTGTCTTACAACCCTCTCTGCGGGTTTTAGTTTTGTGGAATTCGTGTTCTCAGCCAGTTGTCTGACGCAGTCTGGCTGTTGGCCGATCTCATCCGGGCTGGGCTGTGGGTCTGTCCCCTGTACACGCGTGTGCCCCCCTCCCCAAGCCCTTTCTCTTTCAGATGCCCTGTGTTTGCACGGTTGCCATGGCATCTTTTCATCTTGCTTATGCTTGGGTGACTCGGTCCTGATCATCTATTTGTTCTGGAAATTGGTATATTTACCTCCAGTTTCTCTTTTCATTTTTCTCATTTGTTTTTCTCTGAAACTTGCATCATAGTGTTTGGGATGACACACGCTCCCCATGGGTGATTCTGGGTGGCCTCTGACTGGCTCCTCTCTCTGCTGAGGCCAGCCCCTTTCTCCTCCGGCTTTGGTCCACAGTGAGCATCTGCTCGCAACTCCTCTCCCGGGGCAGAGCAGAGGTGATGCCGTCCCGGCTGAAAACGCGGCTGTTTTCTCCCTCGGGATGGGGTTGAATGTCTGCACCAGTGCTGAATGTCCACTCATTATCTGTGTGACTTTGAGCCAACTGCTTGGCCTGTCTGAGCCTCCGCCTCCCCACCTGCAGGAGGCGGTGATGACAGGCACAATCACTCAGCGGTCACCGGGCTGAGCCGTGAAGCCTTCCGTCCTGGGTGGGGACCCAAGACATTGCGAAGGCCACCTGCTCCGTGACCAGGTGCCAGGTCTCCGCCTCCCTGGCCCCATGGCCCTTAGAGCAGCCCCTGAGGAGGTCCATGACCCCTACCTGGCAGAAGAGGAAGTGGGTCTCAGAGAGGGGCTGGGGCCTCCCTGAGGCCACATCTGGGAGGGGGAGGGGTGCCGTTGAAACTGAGTCCGGGTTTCTTTCAAGACACTGAGGTACCTCCCCTCCCACACCTCAGCCAGGCAGCAGAAGGGCTGGAAATCTGTGTTCAGGGGCTAGCATTTGCTCAACATGAGTCTGAATCCAAAACCCCCTCCTCCAGGCAGCCTCCCAGCTTGCTACCCAGGCTCTTAGAAGTGCTGGGAGCCACAGTCCCTGCATATCCAGGCTACAGCCTCCTGCCCTCCAGATTCACCCTGCCGCCACCTCCATCTTCTTTAGGTCAGCAAGGATTTTAGCCTACACCCAGACATCACATCCACATTCTAGGCAGAAAGAAGAGAAGAAAGTGCTGCTGGTGGCTTTGACCAAGGCTATTATGAAGAGATGTAAGACAGAGGACTAATGATGCTTGGAGCCTGTGACATCCTGCATGTCCTTGTTTTGCCCTCTTAGAAGAGCCACTTAAACTAGGACCCTACAGAGCTGCTCGGGAGATTAACTTTTCAAGGTTCTCTAGGAGTCGTGAAATTCCAAAGCCTCTTGCCCCATCTTCCCTCCTGTACCACGAGTCACAAAGGGCCCCAGTCCTGAACTCAGGGGGCTTCCCAGGTGGCACTAACGGTAGAGAATCTGCCTGCCAATGCAGGAGATGCAAGAGACGCGGGTTCGATCCTTGAGTCAGGAAGATCCCCTGGAGTAGGAAATGGCAACCTACTCCAGTATTTTTGCCTGGAGAATCCCATGGACAGAGAAGCCCGAAGTGTTGCAGTCCATGGGGTTGCAAAAGAGTCAGACATGACTTAACAACTCTACTATTCTTGGGGCTTCCCTGGTGGCTCAGGGGTAAAGAATCTGCCTGCAATGTAGAAGCTGCAGGAGACTCGGGTTCGATCCCTGAACTCAGAGGTGCAAGTCCCTGTCTGTGCACTGATTCCTTGAGTGCTTTTGGTGGGTTTCCTGACTTCTTGGAGCCTCACTTTCCCTATTTTGCTTGACTAGAGATGAGTGAGTTCCTTCCAGCTTGCTTGGGATCTGCGAAGGGAGAAAAGGAGCCATTAACACCAATTTCCTGTTATTACTGGGTATGTCATTATTGGAAAAACCCAGCAATGTTGGTCCTGGCCTCTGCTGATACAGAAGAGCCCTGCCCTTGTTTATTTCCAAGATGCACAAGCAAACCTCCCACTGTGGCAGTCCTGTGCCTCCTGCTTCACTGATCAGTGGGCAGGGCGAGGAAATGGAAGCTCCGTTCAGGGTCTGACTCATCTCCATCAGCGGTGAAGTTCCGCGTATTTGCCGAGGCCCACCCTGGGCCCATGCTGTGTGGACAGAGTTGAGCCAGGGCTGCCCTGGGTGTGGGGCCCATCTAGTGGGCCACACAGGAGGTGGACAAGGCAACTCCAGCATCGTGGTGGGTGGGAAGAGGCGTGTGAGGGGTGCCGTCCTTGGAGGCCTGGCGTGGTGGTCAGGGACTGCTTCATGGGAAGCCCCCAGCAGGCTTCTCTGCCCCGCTCCATCCTCTCCCACCCACTCTCTGCTCCTGAACCCCAACGTCCACCTCCAGCCCAGACTCCAGGGTGCAGCCCTCTAGTCAAGCAGAACCAGAAGTCTCCTTGCTCCTCAAACACAGCCGCCTGCAGGCCACACGCCTCCCACTGTCCACCTGTGACCGTATTCATATTCTGTGCTGCCGTCACAAATCACCACACACTGTAGGACTTAAAAGAAATACACACACCCCCGAGCCATACAGCGAATTCCCGCTGGCTATCAGTTTTTCCTGTGATAATGTAAGTTTCCATGTTACTCTTTCCATACTTATGGCTGATTCATGTTGAGGTTTGACAGAAAACACCAAAATTCTGTAATGCAATTATCCTTCAATAAAAAAAAAATTAAAAAAAAAAAGCACAAGAAATTCATTTCTGAGTTCTGGAGGCCAGAAGCCTGGAATTAACGTGTCAGCAGGGCTGTGCACCCCCTGCAGGTTCTGGGGGAGGGTCCTTGCTGACCTCTCCAGCTCCTGGTGGCCCCAGGCAGCCCGTGGCTCCTGGCCACATCCCTTGAGTCTCCGCCTCTGTCTTCACCTGGCCCCTCCCCTGTATGCCTGGGTCTCCATCTCTTCTTATGAGGACACCAGTCATGAGGTTTACAGCCTGTCCTAAATGCAGGATTTCACCTCCAGATCTGTAACTAATTATATCTGCAAAGACCTTATTTCTAAACAAGTTCACATTCTGAGATTCTGGAGGGACATGAATTTGGGAGGGGGACCCTTTTCAATCCCTCAGGGACCTTGGTCAGGTGTAGGTCCCAGAGACTGCTCCACCCCTCGCCCAGGCAAAGCTCCTGGGAGCTGGGCTCACGGTCCCTGGGCGGCTGACTGTCGGGGCTCAGCTGCTGCTGGGAGCTGGCCAGGCGCTGACGTCTGTGCCAGCGTTTCCCTTAATTGCGCTTCCAGGCTGGAGGAGACGTGTGCACAGGGCTGATAATGAGCTCTGCCACCCGAAATTACCTGTTTCTGGGGTTAGAAGTAATTTTCTGTCTGGGAATAATTAACTTGAGGACCCGAGAGGAGCAAGCTACAAATGGAGAAGCGAGATGGGTGAAGAGCAGGTTTCAAAAGGACCCAGAACGAAGCCTCAGGATGCAGAAGACGCGTCTGGCCCCAGCCCTTGGCCATGATGGTGTGCGGGGCTGCGGGGACCCAGTTACCCTCGAGGCCCCTCCTATCTCCCCACAAGGGCCCGGCAGCTCCCACAAAGATCTGCAGTGCAGCCCGCCTGGAGCGTCCAGGCTTCCGGCCCGACGCAGTGGGTGCGAATCCTGACTCTGGCCCCTGGAGAGCTGGGGGTGTAGCCAGGCTCAGCTTCCTCTTCTGTGAAAGGGGGTAAAGTGAGCCCCCCGGGTGCAGGGTCACGAGGACAGTGTGTGTGATGTCCGAGTGGGTGCCTGGCGCTTAGTAGGTGCTCCATAAAAGTGGCTCATCCTCTGGAGGAGCGGGTGTGAGGACTGAAGGAAGAGCGGATCTAAGATGAATAGGAACAGCGAGGCGGTCTGGGTTCAGTCCTTTCTAATGACTCAACCAGCAAGCGGTGGAATGTCCCTGGGCCAGTGTGAAATGCGTCAGAATAGCAGGACCGCTCAGAGGTGAGATGTGCAAATATCTTTCAAACTGTAAAGTGCTATCCCTCTGTGCTTTACAATAATAATAATAGGAAAACACCAATCACCACACCCTGTCTGCTAGACCAGCAGTGGTCTTCTCGTTACTCCAGGGGTTCTCAAAGTGGGGGTTCCTCGGCCCAGCCAGTATCAGGCGGAGGACAAAGGAGGCTGGCATGTTATAGTTCATGAGGTCGCAAAGAGTTGGACATGACTTAGCAACCAAACAGCAACAATAGCAGCCATATCTAAGGGGCTTCCCTAGTGGTTTAGCAGTAAAGAATCTGCCTGCCAAGTGGGAGATGTGGATTTGATCCCTGGGTCGGGAAGATCCCCTGGAGGAGGAAATGACAACCCACTTCAGCATCCTTGCCTGGGAAATCCCATGGACAGAGGAGCCTGGTGGGTTGCAGTCCATGCGATCGCAAAAATAGCAACAACAGAATCACCACACCCTGTGGGCTAGAGCAGCAATGCTCTTCTCATCACTCCAGTGGTTCTCACAGTGGCGTTCCTGGGGCTGAGACAGTATCAGCTGGGAACTTGCTAGAAAGGCTAGGGGACCCTCATCTCCTCTAGGCACCCTTCGGAAACCGGCCAAGGACCAGGAATCCTGGATCCTGATTTCCTCTCTGTCACCACCCCTGGTCGATAGAGACAGGAGGGGGTGACGGTCCCCTTGAAAAGGGCTACACAGGGAAGACCTTACGAGGAGATGACATTTGGGAGGAGGCTCAGAGGAGGAGCAGCCAGCAAGAGACATCTGGGCAGTGGTGTTCTAGGCAGGGACAAGAGCCAGTGTAAAGGCCCTCACATCCTGCCCCAGGGTCTGCTTCTGAAGACCAGGGTCTGGGGCCTACCAGAATCTGTGGTTCACCTACCTAATGTGGGCATCCCTTCGGAAACCCAGCAGCCCCAGACTGCACTTAACCACAAAGCCCCCTTTTCCACATAAACCCAAGTAATGAATCGCAGAGCCCCTGTGAGAATGAACGGCTGCTGTGACCTGGAAAACTGGCTGGGGTTTCTAAAGAGAGGATCGAAGGGGCTGCCGTGTACAGCTCTACAGGTTGTGCACTGCACAACATCAGTTCAGTTCAGTTCAGCTGCTCAGTCGTGTCCGACTCTTTGCGACCCCATGAATCGCAGCACGCCAGGCCTCCCTGTCCATCACCAACTCCCGGAATTCACTCAAACTCACGTCCATCGAGTCAGTGATGCCATCCAGCCGTCTCATCCTCTGTCATCCCCTTTTCCTCCTGCCCTCAATCCCTCCCAGCATCAGTCTTTTCCAATGAGTCAACTCTTCGCATAAGGTGGCCAAAGTACTGGAGTTTCAGCTTTAGCATCATTCCCTCCAAAGAACACCCAGGGCTGATCTCCTTCAGAATGGACTGGTTGGATCTCTTTGCAGTCCAAGGGACTCTCAAGAGTCTTCTCCAACACCACACTTCAAAAGCATCAATTCTTCGGCGCTCAGCATTCTTCACAGTCCAACACTCACATCTATACATGACCACTGGAAAAACCATAGCCTTGACTAGACGGACCTTTGTTGGCAAAGTAATGTCTCTGCTTTTCTATATGCTATCTAGGTTGGTCATAACTTTTCTTCCAAGGAGTAAGTGTCTTTTAATTTCATGGCTACAGTCACCATCTGCAGTGATTTTGGAGCCCAAAAAAATACAGGAGATATCATTTACATAGACCTGTTTTTCTCATGAGGAGACAGGGCTCAGACAAGTAAAGTGACCTTCTCAAAGACCAGCCGGGGTTTGAAACTTAATCTAACACATTTCAAGTACCCTTGTCCGAACCCCTTTCCACCTGAGCACCCTGCTCACTCGAGCACCCTGGCAGGCTCTGTGTCAGTGCCTGAATCGGCTTATAAACTGTAGAGTGCCAGCCAAATGTGCGGAGGGGAGTCAGTATTCTATTTAACTCCTCTGCTGAGAGTTAGAATTCATGCCAGGACGCCTTTTTGGGCAAGGGCCATGTGTGCCCTCCTCTCTCTGTCCCCACCAACTTGAACCATCTGCTCCTCATACATTAGGGGCATTGGAGTTTCAAGAAACACTAATGTAGGGACTCCCGTGGGGGTCCAGCGGTTAGGAGTCTGCCTGCCAATGCAGGGGACACTGGCTTGAACCCCGGTCCTGGAAGATCCCACTAGCAACTAAGCCTGTGTGCCACAGCTACTGAGCCCGTGAGCCCAGAGCCGGTGCTTCTCAACAAGAGAAGCCACTGCAAAGAGAAACTGGACCACTGCGACTAGAGAGCAGCCTCCGCTCGCCACAGCTCGGGAAAAGACCTTGCAGCAACAAAGACCCAGCACGGCCAAAAAGAAATGAGCAGAAATTTTTTTTTTTCTCCTCCTCTGCTCCTCCCGGCTTGTCTGAATCTCCCAGGAAAATGTTGGCTCCCTGAGAAGGTGGCCCTATCTGCTTCGTTGGCTGCTGGAGGCTCACCGCCCAGCGTGGAGCTCTGGTTCAGGCCGTGGTCGGTGAGTGAGTGCTGGCTGACTGTGCACACGTGCCCGGAGGTCGGGTGAGCTGGAGGGTCTTGACACCAAGACTCATCTAACCTGTGCAGCCCAGACCAGTCACGGTGCCCCCCTGAATCCCAGCTGCTACTTCTGCAAAATCCAAGAAGGCAACCAAGCCGACGTGAGGACTCTGCTTAAGGAGGGCCGTGTCCCGCCTGGCACAGCGCTGGAGGCCTGCGGAGGTTCACCTGATTTCTCAGCCAGGGAGAGGCAGCTGCCCCCTGTCTGCGGGCTTTCAGCCTCCTGCCCATCACTTGGGTGTCCACAACATGTTTAATTGGTTTAAGAAGGGAAATCGTCTCTCGTTTTTGGGAGATGGTAGCACTGACTATTTCCTACTCAGTGCTGGGTGCCGAGTTGACATTAATGTAGAAAAATTAGTATCGTCAGGACTGTATTTGGAGCAATCTCTTGCACTGGAGTCCTTGACACGTTAATTAAACCTGATAAATGCCTTGTCTAAAGATAACTTTTGAACAATGGACCCAGTCACCCACTTATTAGTTGGATACATGCTCCGGCAAATTGCCGAGGCGATGCTCTGAGATCCCTGGGGCCTGTGCTGGGACTGGGGATGTTAGGGGAGTGAGGGGTGCTCAGCCACTGTGTCAGGGCCTGGCCCGGGTCTCCTGGGCTCAGGGGTGGGTAGGCACTGTGGGCCAGGGGGAGCAGAGGTGTATCTCCACCCCAGCTCCGAGCAGGAACTCTGCCTTCTTCCACTTGCGATTCCCATCACAAGCCCCCTTCTCCTCAACGCCCATCCCATCACATGACAACACATCCCATGATGTGCACCACTGGGGAGATGGCAGAGCCTAGAGATATGACCCTTGCCCTCCACCGGGTCATTGTCCTGGGGGCTCATCCTGTGGAGGCATCATTTTCCCTGCCATTCTGCTCCCCGCCGCCCTGCCCACCCCCCAGGGCTGGCAAACTGGTGGTGCACAAACGGCTCCCGGAATCTCAGCAACAAAACAGCCTTCCCAGAGTCCCGCGTGGGGATGCTTGGCTATGTCACCATAGCACCCCAAATTCTGGCAGACTGTGTTCTGGGCACCAACCAAGATGGGCCAAGTACAGAGACGTGCGGGACTGGGGAGTGTCACTGGGGAGTGACCACATCACTCCAAAGACGCCCAAAGGGACCCGGGGGGTGCAGGAACAAGCGCAGAAAGCTGGAGGTGCATCTCTCCAGCCCAGGGTGTCACAGAGGGGGAAGCTGTGGGGCTGGGAGGGCTGAGCAGGACGAGTAGCCTCACCCAGGGCATGAGGAAGACGACAGACCAGGCCAGAGCTTGTTGCTGCGACCCCAGTAGCTTTCTTCCCGCTTTGTTGGCACAACACGGGCGTGGCCAGTGGCCCTGGGAACTACTGACGTGGGCCCCTTGCTCTTGGCAGATGTTGCCCCCACGGGCTAGGTTTTCGTGGCCGCCACCAAGGCTCCAGGGAGATGGAGACGCAGAGCATTGCGAGGAGACAGGGTCAGCCCTGGGGTCTGGAAGCCCCCGCCCTCGTCCTTGGGCCACCAGAATGGCGCAGACGTGGCCGTGTGCCTGTGCTGAGCCCAGGTCCCGAGAGGTGTGTCCTTTCCACACCCTGCATTCCCGCTGTTGTCACGGGAACACACCCAGCTCAGCCACGAGCTGGCCGACCACCACATGGGTGGGCCTGGCCAACCGCAGAAGAACCTCACAGCAGAGCCCAGCCCGAAATGCTGACCTGTGAGCCAATGGACTCATATTTGAAGCCTCTGAGTTTTTGGGAGTTCGTTATGCAGCATTATTGTGACAATAAGTACAGATTTTAAACAATTAATGGCTTAATTTAAAAATTGAAGAGTAGCTGACTTATAATGTTTCAGGTATACAGCAAAGTGCTTCAGTATATTCTTTTTCAGATTGTTTTCCATTACAGGTTATTGCAAGGTATTGAATATAGTTCTTCATGCTATACACTCGGACATGGTTATTTATGTTTTTTATATATAATAGTGTGTATCTGTTAATCCCAAATTTCTACTTTATCCCTGGGTGGTCTTCTCTCCCCTTGTAACCATAAGTTTGTTTTCTATGTCTGTGAGTCTGTTTCGGTTGTGTAAGTAAGTTCATTTGTATCATTTATTTTAGGGTCTTCATATAAGCAATATCGTATTTGTTTTTCTCTGTCTGACTTGCTTCACTTAGTATGATAATCTCTACGTCTATCCGTGTTGCTGCACATGGCATTATTTCCTTCTCTTTACGGCTGAGTAATAAATATCCCATCGTCTGTCTGTACCACATCTTCTCTAGCCATTCATCTGCTGATGACACTTAGGTGGCTTCTCTGTCTTGGCTGCTGTGAACGGTGCTGTTACGAGCATAGGAGTGCATGCATCTTTTTGAATTATAGTTTTGTCTGAATATATGCCCAGGAGGGATATATATATATATATCCCACTAGGGATTGCTGGCTCATATGGTAGTTCTATTTTCGGTTTTTTTAAGGCACTTCCATGCCGTACTCCATAGTGGCTGCTCCACTTTATATTCCCACCAGCCATGTAGGAGGGTTCCCTTTTCTCCATACGATAAACGCAGTCTTCTGTCCCGTTTCAGAGCTGGGGCCGGGACCTCCAAGCCTGGCCCTCTGAGGCCCGCGTGCTTTGCGCCGCTCCGTGTGCCCTCCCAGCTTGGGCTCCGAGCACGACCCAGGGCAGCTCGGGTGTGATGTGAGGTCGCTCACTAATCCCCAGCCTGAGGTTCCCATTCTAAGCCAGGCGGGCTGAGGAGCGTGAGCATCATCATCTTTGGCAGCAAAGTCTTAATCTGATTCCAAAGCTCACGTCTCAGCGCAGGGCTGGCTCCCCCCGGACTGCCTTTGCTGTGGCATCTGCGACGGGTGGCAACGAAGCTGCTTATTTGTGACGTTGCCTTTTCAGAGCAGATCTATCCGGCTGTGTTATTTCTCTCCCAGGAGTGACCCGGCGGCTGAGGGTGTGGACTGGCAGCACCTCCCGCTGCTGGCCTGCACGTCTCACTCTGTGGTGGCTCCTGGGAGCTCTATGGTGCTGATGTAGGAAGGAGCCAGGAGTCACGCCACTGGGCTTGATCCCTAGTTCTGGACACCGGGGACCCAGCTGTGAGCCAGGCTGGCCTCGTGCACATCGCAGGCTGGTGGGGGCAGTGGGTGCCCACACTGATGGTCATCACACAAAGAGGGAAGGGTCACTCCACTGGGGCAGCAGTCATCAGGGAGGACTTCCTGGAGGAGGCAACAGGCAGGCAGAAGGGGACGTCCAGGGGCAATCTTGGCCAAAGTCTGGAGGAGGGGAATGCAGGGTGCATTTGGGGCTAGAGGGGTAACTGTGGGCATAGGGTGGCCATAGACACGCTGGAGAGGCTGCCTGGCACAGGGTCGCTGGAACCCTGTGAGCCTGGGTGCGATGGGGGAGGCTGGAGATGGTTGGGTACTGATTTTCAGGGAGTGACACAGCCTCCTTGGCCTCAGCCCTGCTGCCTCCACTGGAAACTGGGGTCCGCTGGGCCCCTGGGCTCCTCAAGGAACTTCCCAGCCCCAGCCCCAGGCCAGCCTCCTGGAGTTTATCTTGCACTTTCTGTTGAAGTTTTGTTTTTTTTAGGGGGGGTGCCATGCCCCATGGCATGTGGCATCTTAGTTCCCTGACCAAGGATCAAACCCACATCCCTTCCATTGGGAACATGGAGTCTTAACCACTGAACCTCGAGGCAGTCCCTGAAGCTTCGTTAATAACCCTGTGTACAAGACAGCAAAAGAGACAGTGATGTATAGAACAGTCTTATGGACTCTGAGGGAGAGGGAGAGGGTGGGAAGATTTGGGAGAATGGCATTGAAACATGTAAAATATCATGTATGAAACGAGATGCCAGTCCAGGTTCAATGCACGATACTGGATGCTTGGGGCTAGTGCACTGGGACGACCCAGAGGGATGGTATGGGGAGGGAGGAGGGAGGAGGGTTCAGGATGGGGAACACATGTATACCTGTGGTGGATTCATTTTGATATTTGGCAAAACTAATACAATTATGTAAAGTTTAAAAAAAAAAAAAAGAAGCCTTTGGAGTGTAAAATGAACACGGATACAGAGAACCGTGGGCTTCCCAGGTGGCGCTAGTGGTAAAGAACCCACCTGCCAACGCAGGAGACATAAGGGATGCAGGTTTGATCCCTGGGCTGGGACGATCCCCTGGAGAAGGGAATGACAATCCACTCCAGTATTCTTGCCTGGAGAATCCCATGGACAGAGGAGCCTGGCGGGCTACATACAGTCCACGGGGTTGCGAAGAGTTGGACACGACTGAAGCAACTTCGCACACACATAGAAAACCGCATACAACAGACGTGTAGCTTCATGGGTTGTTACGGTAACTGCCTCCCAGGTCTAGAATGATTACGCTGCCAGCCACCCGGAGACCCATCACAGCCCCTTTCTTTCCCAAAGTGACCTCAGTTCTGACTCCGGCCGCCAACACTTTGATGCCCTTCTCTGTGGTTTTATCATCCACAAAGAAGTCACGCATCCTCTACAACTTCTTGTGTCCTCCACGTCTCTTTCAATTTAGACGTCTCTGCTCATCTCTTTTCCCTAATGAGTCTTGCGAAGAGCGGAGGCCATGGCCTTCCCCACCATCAGCAGCCCGCCCTCCGACTGCATTGTTCCGATGCGATCCCCGTGCGCCTCTGTCCTGGGGTCCAGCTCACTTGGGCCAGGAATCATGGTCTCCCATCAGGAGGCCCTGGCATCGCATTGGCAGCTGTCACGTTCAGGGCGCTGATTCCTTTGGGCTGCAGATGGTGATGGTCTGGTTCTATGAGGCCGTCTTCACTTGTGATCTGAAACAAGTCCACAGAGAGAGGCTCCACTTAGTGTCGTGTTTGGTCACAGGTGGTGCCTCCCTATGGGAAGGGCAGGGTAAGTGCTGGCTTTTCCCCTCTATTTTCTGGTTGTCAGGATAATGATCCTGTTTCCTGTCATCATTGGAAGGCCACCAGGCTCTCTAATGGGAATGCCCTAAGGGTGGGGCAGAGTCTCATTCAGCTTGTGACTCTGAACCCAGTAGAGCGGGGCTTCCCTATCACCCAGCAGACTGTTGGCAGGCACCAGCATTCTTATAGGGAATTTCCCGAGATCAGCCTTCCCACAGCTACGTGGCGACAGAGGCTGATTGGTCGGAAGGCATCACCGACTCAGTGGACGTGAATCTGAGCAAACTCCGGGAGACAGTGAAGGACAGGGAAGCTTGGCGTGCTGCAGTCCACGGGGTCACAAAGAGTCGGACACGACCGAGCGAATGAACAAGAACACATGAATTATATAAAATGTCTATGTTGAACACAGCAACATGTGGAATGCATAGATTATATCAATTTTTAAAAACGAGGCTGATCAAGAAGCATGGCTCCCATTGGCTGACCCTGCCTCCTCCCAGCCGAGGGGGATGAGGAAGGCCTGCAAGGACCTCAGGATTTTGCTTTAAAAAGGAAGCTGCTTTGTGGCTGGGCCTGGCACTGTGGGCCTCCGGGGGTCCGGCTATGATAGGGCTGGACTCAGCACCAGAGCGCTCGGGTAGTGAGTGTGCTCTGGCCGCGGCTGGCACCCAGGTGGGTTCCCAGAAGGGGGTCAGCTGCTGACACCCTGTAATAAGCCCCTTTTCCTTTGATGAGCTGACCTGAGCCCATTATCTGCAACAGCCCCAAAGTGCCTTTGACCAAGCAAAGTGACAGATTCCTGGGTTCTAAGGAAGGAGCGATGGGACTGTCTGCTCGGCAGGTGTGGAGAGGGGAGGATGTGAGGGTGAGGGGAAGCCAGGTCCCTGTCCCACTCATGGTTGGCATTTGATTGTTCAGGCATTCACGGGGCGCCAGCTGTGGGCCAGGCCTGGGTGCCAGGCGCAGGGATGTAGGCATGGGGCAGGCGAGAAGCCCACAAGGCCCGTGTGCACCCATTTCCAGCCCCGCCCTGGGGAGCCTGAGTGCTTGGCCCCCAGGGGGCACATTTTTGTGACTTGGCCCCCATGGACGCACTGTGTCCAGTCCTGACTTGGCGCACCAGCGAGTTTCCCAGCCGGGCCAAGTCCCTGGACGGCTGCTCCCTGTGACAGCCTGTGGCCTTTGCTAACGTGCAGACCTCTGACCTGGGGAGGGGATTGGGGTGCCGAATCGGGTCAGGTGTGGGAGGGGGTCCTGACGCCGGGAGCACTGCAGGCATCGATTCCTGGACCAGGGGCTTCAGGGCTCAAGTCCTAGTCTGGGGACTCCTTCCCTGTGTCCCTTGCGTCTTCCTGCCAGGATGGCCTCCCACTGCAGACCCTGAACTTGGGCCACGGGAAAGTTTCAAGTCCGGGCGCCACACTTACCTGAGCTGCGGCTCTGAGCCTGAGATCTGAATGCTGACAGTGGGGGTTATCGTTTCCGCAGCACGCCCCACCTGCCAGCCAGTGGCCCGAGCTCTTGGAGGGGAATTACTTCACTCTACCTTCACGGTAATGAAGATAATAAGGCAGGGACCATTCACACCCCCATTTTGCAGATGAGAGCACTGAGGCCCAGAGTGGCCCTGGCCCCTGCTGAAGGTCAGGAGCCAGTACAGGGCAGAGGCAAGATGCGAACCCAGGTAGGCTGGCTCTAGAGCTGTGGGCCAAACCTCTGGGCTGCCCAGCGCCACTTTGAGGGTCATTGTGAGAAGTGACAGGGACACTGATGTCTCATCTGTAAATGTGCATGGTGGTGGCGAATGTTCCGAGGAGAGAGGTGTGGGGAGTGTTGGGCCTGGCTGTGTGTGGGGATCTCAGGGGACATGGGCACTTTCTCCTCCTCCCTGGGCAGGCCAAAGTCCGGGAAGCAGACACCTCCGGGAGAAGGAGCTGGCGGGGCCAGCAGGGCCTGTGGCATCCTTGGGGGCGGGGGGTGTCACAGGGTACACCTAGCGTTCCTGGATGCTCACCGCCATCCCCAAGGCTCTGTAGTCCAGTTCAGACCCTCTTGGCGTCCCTCCACCACCCCCCTGCCCCAGCCCCTTGCAAACCTCATTTCTGTGCCCTTTCTCCCGTGATGCGGCTTCGGAAGCAGCTGCTATTTTTAGCGTCTCCAATCAGGCCGGCATCGGGGCTGACTATTGTTAGCATTTAGTGTCGTTAGTACCCGACACTCAGGAACTGAGTTGCCTTCAGACAGGGATGAGGTCATCAGCCCAGAGGCCCACGCTCATGTTCCCACGAGGCTCAGCCGAACGTGGGACCTCCCTCCCAGCCCCCACCCAGGCCGAGGGCAGGGACAGCCCCGAGGGTCAGGGCAAGGTCGGGAGCGAGGAGCAGCCTGGGATGGGTGAGCGGTGAGCATCTTCCACGGGCATCTCACTCAGCTCTTCTGTGAGCAGCTTACACGTTCTGAACGCGGATTGACACACATCTCTGCCCACCAGCAAGCCTGCCCCCGGCTCTGGGGCCACCCCAGGTTTCCTCTGGGGAATCGGCTCTCCTGCATAGAACATCTTGCTGACACCTGGTCCCCTGTGCTGTTATGGGAGCTGGCACATCACCTGGGCCAGGATGGGGTCAGGAGCCCCATCCCTCCAGGTCCAGTGAGTGACTCAGGAATGGGCACATGGTCCAAGCAGAATGTGGAAATATCCACGCTCCACTTTAAAAAGAAGTTTTTTTTTTGCTGGAATGGCCATGTGCCCACCGAAAAATAGATGCTATCAGGCCCCCTTGCTGCTAAGAGAGACCACGCGATGTAAAAGGAAGCCTGCTGGCATGCTTTCCCACCAAAGGGGATGGTCTCAGCCAGCACAAACCCTTCTTCTTCCTGCCTGGAATGCAGATGCGGTGCCCAAAGCAGGAGCAGCCATGTTGCAACCATGAAGTTAAGAACTGTATCACTGAAGGCAGAACAGAGCAAAGGCTGTGCCTTCTGGAGATGGTGGCCTGGACACACATGGGCACCTGCCTCTTCTTCTAATCTCACTAAGATGATGGAGAAGTCATTCTAAAGGCATCACTCTCAAGTACAGAGCGAGAAGGAGAGGAGACCAGAGCAGTGGTTTGGGAGCTGGAAAACTGGTGGGTGAGCGGTGACCCACTAGACATGCCGGAGGGCAGTGTGGAAAGCCGAGGGGCAGCCAAGGTCTCAGCAGCTGGTGCCACCAAACCTCCCTGGAAGCGAGCAGAGGAGGACTGTTGGAAACAAAGCACTCAGCCTCCCTCCTCTGCTGGCACAGCTGGGTGATTGCCCAGAAGGAAACCTGGGATTTATTTTCGAGAGGGGACTGTCTTAGCTCAGGAGGTTATAACAAAACCACAGACTGGTGGCTTATAAACCACAGATATCTATTTCTCTCTGTTCTGGAGGCCGAAAGTCCGAGATCAAGGGTCAGCATGGTCATGCTCTGACGAGGGCCGTTTCTCCAATTCATGGCCGCCGACTTCTCACTGCGGCATCATGTGGCGGGACAGGTGAGGGAGCTCTCTAAGGCCTCTTTTATAAAGGGGCATTAATTCCATTCGTGAGGACCCCACTTTCACAACCTAACTGCTCCCAAAGGCCCCACCTCCTCATAGCATCGCATTAGGCATTAAGGTTTCAACATATGAATTTAACAGGGGGGCAGACATTCAGTCCACAGTGAGGGTAAAGCGAGGCCTCTGGAGGGGGGTTTTCTGGCACGTTTGGGGATGGGGGACCACATGAAAGCAGGGGCATAATGAGTGTTAAGACCTCTCGCCCTGTTCCTTCCTGAAGCTGCTGGAAAACGGGCAACTGGGCCCTATCCCAGCAGACAGGAGGTCAGAGAGCACTGCAGTGGACCTGAGCTTTCCGGGGATACGATCCAATACTCTGACCCTGGACACTCCCCAAGGAGACGTCCCCGCCAGATAGTCCCTGAAGACCGCAGTCAGCTAACGCTACCCAAGGGCTCAGTGCTTCCAATCGGATCTTCCTCTCTTTCTCTCCCTCCCTCCCCTTTCTTCCCCCTTTCTCTCTTTCTTTTTCTCCCTCCTTCTCTTTCTTTCCTCTCTCTCTCCCTCCCCTTCCTTTTCTCCTTCTTTCTCCTCTCCCTCCCTCTTTCTATGAAGTTTACACTCAGCGAAGTGCAGCAGATCTTAACACAGTTTGACGAGCTTTGACAAACATACGCATCCACGTGACACTCACATGTCTTGAGGTGTCAAACCGTCTCATCAACCCCTCTCCAGTCTCTGTCACCATTAGTTCCTGGTCCCAGAACCCACCACCCCTCCCGCCCAGGGAGCCCCTGCTCTGACCGCTGTCACATCAGCGAGCTCTGCCTGCTCCAGATGATCACAGAAGTGGACCATATGGCATGCATTCTCTTACGGCGCTTTCTTTACTCTGCACAATGCTTTTGAGTGTCACCGACCTTGTTACAAGTGATCACTCCTTTTATGACTGAATAGTGCCCCCCTGTTTGGGTATAACATGCTCGATTGGCCTGTTTTCTGGCTGGTGGATATTTCAGTTGATGACAGCTTTTGGCTGTTTACAAACAAAGGTCTGTGGATGTTCTTGTAGGAGTCTCTATGTGGGAACACACCTCCAGTTTTTAATTGGACAAATGACTAGAAGAGGAAGTATGTGGTCACAGGCCAAGGGTGCTCACGAGAAATGGTCGTATTGATTTTTGCTGACATGGTCAGGGAATAAGGGGTCCTTGTGTAAAAATCGGATGCTGTAAAACAAAGACATTCAGAGAACTAAAGAGTTCATAGAAAATAAAGATATTACAGCAGAAATGAGAAACTCAGTATACAAGTTGGAAACTGAACGTGATCCAATCTTATAGAAACACTTATTCACATCTTCCTTTTCATCTCCCAGAAAAGTCTTCATTTTCTTTGGACAGTCCATGCCCACAGTTTGCTAAGTTCATGATTAAGTATTTAATACTTTTTCTTGTAATTGTCAGCAGGATCTTCTTTCTGGTTTTATTTTTTCTTTCTGTAGTATACACGAATGCTACTAATTCCTGCACTTTTATTTTGGTTTTATCTTCTTCTGAAAGTTTAAAGCCTCTTTCATTTTTTTTGATATTTCTCTGATTATACAACAGTCTTTGAAACTATAAGGAAAAACATGAATTCTCCCTGAGTCCCCTCATTAAAAACATAAGCTTGCTCAGTTGTGTGCGACTCTTTACAACCCCCTGGACTGCAGCCCACCAGGCTCCTCTCTCTATGGGATTCTCCAGGCAAGAATACTGGAGTGGGTTGCCGTTTCCTTCTCCAGGGGATCTTCCCAACCCAGGAATCGAACCCACTTCTCTTAGGTTTCCTGCACTGGCAGGCAGGTTCTCTACCACTGGCACCACCTGAGAAGCCCCCCCCCCGCCAAACATAAGAAAGCAGAGTAAAAGAAGACATATAAATAGAAAGTAGAAGAGATCATGATACCAGAGGGAAGCCCAGGAAGTAAAGATCCAAATATTGAAGCTCTACACAGAGATAACAAAGAAGGCAGAGGGAGAAAGGATCAAAGAAACAATTCAAAAGTTTCCACTTGCTCAGACCACCACGTGCCCAGAAAACTGACGAAAACAGGCCAACACCAAAATATGTTCCCTTGACCTTTCAGAGTGTCTGGGACAAAGACATAAAGCCAGGGCCAGGAGGAAGCTACACGCCAAGGATCAGGATGGAGTCTGTGTCAACTTCTCAAGGGCAAGTTCAGGTGTGCGGTGACCACAGGGATCCTGCTGGGTCCTCTGCCCAGGGTGCTGAAAGTTGTTCTGCTGTTGCCTCGGTTAACACGACCCCTCCCCCAGGTAGTTTGATTAGAATTGGCCCAAGGAGGACAGTTTTCTAGAAGTGGGAGGCACAAGAAGTAGCAGCGTTCCTTTCTGAGCATCTTTGCGGTCAGGGATTACGGCACATCTGCAGAGGTTCCAGCCAGTTCTGTCTCTTCGTATTCAGACTCTCTCTTCTTCTCCCACCGGCCCTGCTGACCCCCAGCAGCCCCAGGCCTGTCCCCAAAGGCCACAGCTTCCCACAGACCACACAGACTGTGCCCCTAAGCCCTCTCATGCGCTCCCATTTTGGTGACGGGACACATCTGGCTCCAGGTGCCCCTGTGAGTTCTTGTCCCCTGGCACCTGCTTCAGGAGGCTGGCCATCCGTCCTCTTCCGATCCTCCCCAGACCCCTCTAGACTTTCCGTCCCAGCTCCTCCTACAACTGTGCAGGTTCCTGTTGCTAGACTAGATCCCCATGGTATTCTGCTCTCTGACCAATTGCTGTCAGAAACGATTTTGGCACCTGAAGTGGTTCCAGAAACATACGCGTAGAGATGGAATTGGTTTTTTAATCCGATCAGAAGTGCAAAGCTCTATAGTCGCCCTTTCTTCTCGTCCATTAGTCGCGTGAAATGGTCACTGACCATTTCAGTGACAGGTGCTGGCTCCCACACCTGATCATCCCAATAGTACTTGTCACTGAAAAATGATGAAATTCAAACAAGAAAAGAGGGTGTCTTCTATGGAAAAGAAATGATAGCATTTGAAGCTTCAATAAAGGTAAGGCACTAACATTGTGCTGCCAAAGAGTTGGGAGGAAGTCTGAAATCCAGATGGAATTCTGCACTCTGAATGTTTGGATGTGTCTTAAAATTTTGCCCTTAATAAGAAACCTAAACTAGAAACTAGAAAATTCGCCAGGAGTTTGGTTTTCACAATGAACACTCCCAGAAATGCCAATCGGAGTTAATGCCGACCACCACCAAAGAAGAGGCCCCAGATCAAAGAGATACGTCATTAGACATTTTCAGTTTGAAATAAGATGGTTGCAGCTACATACGTGTCATTTTGTCTTAAAAATTGGAGGCAAAATTCACACAGAGTAGTGAATCAGCCATTCTGAAGTATTCAGTGGAATGGCAGTTAGTGCATTCACACACGTGTGGTGCAAATTTCTAGTTTCCAAACATTTCAGCACCCACCCCAGAAGAATCTATGCATCATTTAAAACTGATTCTCTGCTTTGCAATAACTTTTTGAGTGACAGACATTGGTGGAGAGGACTGGGTGCTGGGGAGGGAGGCTTTGGCTTCGAGCTGCTTCTTGTCCCTCCACATGGTGAATCTTCTGAAGCATGAAGTCACCAGACATGGGGGTGCAGAGTTGGGAGGTGGAAGGAGAGGCGGACCCGATCGACAGCATGAGAGCTTCTGGGTCAAGCTGTGCCTGAAGCTGGATTCAAGCCTGGGGATTCTGCATTGCAGGAGCCAGTAAGGTCTCTGCTTTGCTGGTAAGTGTGAGTTGGGTTTTCCCACCTGACCTGTAACAGACATGATCCCACTGAACCTTTGCAGTGAGGGCTGCATTGTCATCTGAGCTCTAGTTTACTGACCTTGGTGGTGAGACTCAGACAGGAGTCAGAGGTTGAGCCTTTATGCCTCTTCCTGCTCCTACCTGTCTCCATGACCCTCAGATATGAGGGAGGAAGGGGCTGGGTGAGCCAGGCTCTCTCTGTCCAGAGGCTTGGGACCCTCCCCTTAACCACCTCTCTGCTCTCCCATCTGTGCAGAAGCCCCTCACTGAGAGGAGCAGGCAGGGGTCCTCACCGGGGTCAGGAGCCTGCAGAACCATCAACCTTCATTGCTCCTAATGCCACACAAGATGCCCCCATGAAGGCATTTTCTTTGCTATTTGAGTGGGACATCAAATTTCCTCTGTGTTGAATTTTCTCCCGGTTGAATTTTCTCTATAAGCCTGCGAGGCAGCTCAGCTTCACAACCCCACGCCCGCACAGGCCTCTATGTGACCTCGAGCAGGTTCATTAACTTCTCCATGCTTCACAGCTCCCATCTACAAAATTTAATGGTTGGACTACACAGCTCCAGCCAATAGAGACATAAATGTGAGTCACATATGTAGTTTACAATTTCCTGGTAACCACATTTAAGAAGCAAAAAGAAGCAGGTAAAGTGTTTTAATAAAAGATTTTATTTAACTCCATCCATCCAAAATATTTTTATGCCATGTCATCAATATGCGTTGTTAATGAGATAGTTGACAATTCTTTCTGGTATGGCATCTTCAAAATCTAGGTATGTATTTTATGGTCACCACACAAATCTTGGATGGTTCTGGACTAGACTAGGTTTCAAACTTTCAGTTCTGTGTTTTAAGCCACTGGCCCCTTTCCCCACTGAGACTCTGCTCTGTGTCCCATCCTGTAAGTGGACAAGGGAGGTTTCTCTGGTTGTTTCAGGACCTTTTTGACCCTCATGCCCGACACACTGCCACTTTCTTGCTTACTTCCTACTTCCGCCAGCCTCAGTTCAGTTCAGTTCAGTTGTTCAGTCGTGTCTGACTCTTTGTGACCCCATGGACTGCAGCACACCAGGCCTCCCTGTCCATCACCAACTCCCGGAGCTTGCTCAAACTCATGTCCATTGAGTCGGTGATGCCATCCAACCATCTCATCTTCTGTTGTCCCCTTCTCTTCTTGCCCTCTATCTTTCCCAGCATCAGGGTCTTTCCCAGTGAGTCAGTTCTTCCCATCAGGTGGCCAAAGTACTGGAGTTTCAGCTTCAGCATCAGTCCATCCAGTGAACACCCAGGACTGATCTTTAGGATGGACTGGTCGGATCTCCTTGCAGTCCAAGGGACTCTGACTACTGAAAAAACCATAGCTTTGACTAGACGGATATTTGTTGCAAAGTAAACCCTATTTGGAGTTAACTGTTCTAAGTAATCCCTGGGGGTTCTCATTATTTTGGCCATAGCTGACATTTAGATGTAGAGAAAGGCTCTGAGTTTTTCTCCCAGGACCCATGCTGCTGACTCCAGAACCTCTGGAAATCCATTTTCATGCTTTCATTCCTGGAATCAATCAGCCCAGGAGAGGTTATGCTGCAATAACAAGTTCTCAAACCTCATTGGCTTCACACAGAGTTTATTTCTTCCTTGTTAGAAGTTTAATGTGAGCTCGTAGCCCTCCTGGGTGGTGTCCTCCACACAGTGACTCAGGCAACCAGGCTGCTTATATCTTCAACACGTGCTGTTGGTGGAGGGAAAGAGACTGGGAGCATCATCCTGGACACGCGGTTTTGTAGCCGTTCGACCAGCTAGAACGTAGGAGTGAGACCCCAGCGTAGTGCAAGGTACGGTCCTCCTGGGAGCCCAGGTGGAGGAAGTGATGCTTTCGGCTCTGAGCCAGTCCCTTCCTGCTTCAGCGCTGTGCTCACCTGCTTCCGCTGCTGGAAATGCTCTTTACTTCCTTTACTGTCTTTTTTGTCCGTTTGTTTTGAGCATCTATTTATTCGGCTGCATCAGGTCTTGGTTGCGGCACACGGGGGCCTTTGTGGAGTCACGCGGCATCTTTGGTTTCAGTACAGGGATTCTCTAGTTGTGGCCCAAATACTCAATTGCTCCATGGCACGTAGGATCTTAGTTACCTGACCAGGGATTGAACTTCATCCTCTGCCTTGGAAGGCAGATTCTTAACCAATGGACCACCAGGGGAGTCCCCCTCCCTTAAATTTGAATTAAGTTCTGATGACCTCGGGTAGATGAACTGAGTTTCCCTGGATAGCTTAAAGGGTAAAGAACCTGCCTGCAGTGTGGGAGATCTGGGTTCAATCTCTGGGTTGGGAAGACCCCCTGGAGAAGGAAATGGCAACCCACCCCAGTATTCTTGCCTGGAGAATCCCATGGACAGAGAAGCCTGGTGGGCTACAGTCCATGGGGTCACAAAAAATCGGACACGACTGAGTGACTAACACTTTTCTGATGACCTCAGTTCCAATGCTACTTCTTCAGGAAGCACAGAGGGGAGCCACTTCAGGGCCAGGGCTGGAGCACTAGGGGGCGGGGGTCATGCAGGCCTGGCCCCCCCACAGAGGGGAGCTCAGGTTTCATCCCATGGCCTGCTACCAGTGTGCTGAAATGGAAGAGCTTTCAGCCAGGCAGTGAGAGGATGGAATTTGCATTTGAGCACAACCTCCTGGGCTGCCTCTTGGATGGAGCACTGATAATGATACTTCTATTTTTAAGAAAGGCCAGCTCCCTTGGTGGTGCTCTGAGGAAAGGGCAACCCTGCAAGACACCACTTTGATGAATAATCTCGTCTCCATTGAAATATTTTACCAATGCTCCATGTAAGAGGCTTATACATTATTCAGCCTCACAGCTGTCTCAGCAGAGCGGACCCTGGCTGTTCCCTAATGAGCAGCCAAGGGCTGGGGAGTGGGCTGGGGCAATAGCCTTTGGATTTTCTCTGCATCTGAGCCAAGTTTTCGAGCCCCACCATTTCCAAAACCAAACCACCTCCTTCATGTCCACAAAACTTGATGATGAATGTGGACTGTCAGTAACCCAGGGGACACAGGGCTGGCTTCTGGGGACAAAGACATGAGCCAAGACACAATAGTGAGCTGTCCCCATGTGGTAAGGAGACCAACAGGCAGTTGGGAGGAAGGGAGGTTCTCAGGAACAAAGGGGCTGTGGGAACCCAGGTCTGGAATGGCTGCCTGGGGTGATAAGAAAGGTGATTTGGGGTCTTGAAGGATGAGTAGGAGTTCACCAAGTGGGGGAGGTGGGTGAAGGTCTTGAAGGATGAGTAGGAGTTCACCAAGTGGGGGAGGTGGGTGAAGGTCTTGAAGGATGAGTAGGAGTTCACCAAGTGGGGGAGGTGGGTGAAGGTCTTGAAGGATGAGTAGGAGTTCACCAAGTGGGGGAGGTGGGTGAAGGTCTTGAAGGAGGAGTAGGAGTTCACCAAGTGGAGGAGGTGGGTGAAGGTCTTGAAGGATGAGTAGGAGTTCACCAAGTGGGGGAGGTGGGTGAAGGTCTTGAAGGATGAGTAGGAGTTCACCAAGTGGGGGAGGTGGGTGAAGGTCTTGAAGGATGAGTAGGAGTTCACCAAGTGGAGGAGGTGGGTGAAGGTCTTGAAGGATGAGTAGGAGTTCACCAAGTGGGGGAGGTGGGTGAAGGTCTTAAAGGATGAGTAGGAGTTCACCAAGTGGGGGAGGTGGGTGAAGGTCATCCTTGCCTCTGGAAGGCTATGAGAGCACAGAGGCCACTGTGGATGGATCCTGGGAGTCAGGGACGTGACAGCCTCCTGCTCAAGGAGCATTGTGCATGCCCATTTTATAGATGAGCAAACTGAGGCTCTGAGAGGTGAAATTACTTGCCCAGGGTCAGGTGTCTGGTAAGGGGCAGGGTGGTGATTCGAACCCAGATCAATCTTAAGCCAAAGCCTGTGCTGGCTTAAGGGATCCAGGACCCCAGAGGTTATGTGCTGGGAAGGGGGCCACTTCAAAGAGCCAAGCTCACCCCACCTTGGTGGGCACATAGATTCTACCCCAGCCTGTTCAGGCTCAGAGCAGAGACCATGGCTCAGAGGCTGCCCTGCATCTGATGGGGAAAGGCTGACCCTGAGAAGGTCTCAGAGCTGGAGGGGTACCACCCTGGGCCAAGCTGAAACGAGGCAGCACGAAGCTGCAAGGTCACGGGCATCAGGGAGGGCACAGGCTGGCTCCTGTGCCGAGGTGGGTAAAGGGCTGCCACCGATGCCCCCGCCCGCCCCTCTGCACCAGAGCGCTGGGCCCTTCTCAGCGGAATCTGTGGTGAGTGCGTCGGCCTCTGCATCCCTACCCTTCAGATCATCTACAGAGTGAAGCGCTGGGACCTCTGCCGTCTTGGGCCACAAGGGATCTGAGACTGATGGAGCATTTGTGTTTCCAGAATGGCCTAGTTTTTATAGGAAAATCCTCCTGAGGCTGCTGCTTTGATGGCTGATAATTCTGGGCCGACTGGGGGACGCCATCCTGGTGGCCTGGACCCTGGGGGCTCTGGCTGGCGTCCTCCTCGCTCTCCTTCCCTCCAGTACTTGTGCCGCTCTGTGCCACGCTCTGAGATGCTAAGAAAACTCAAACCTAGTCCCCGGCCTTGGCCCTTTGCAGGCCTCCAACCCTGGGGCTGTGCCCTGACCTGCTTCAATCTTAGTGGCCTTGCTGCTGGGGAAAGCAGAGGGGCTGACAGGCAATGAGCGCCAGAGGGTGGTCCACACTGGGTTGAAGGACGGGGCTGTGGGAGCCCTGGGGTGGTGCCTGGGATCAGGAGGGAGTATCTGAGAAGAATCTAGGGCCTAAGGGCTTCCCAGGTGGCGCTAGTGGTAAAGAACCTGCCTGCCAATGCAGGAGATATGAGAGATGTAGGTTTGATCCCTGGGTCGGGAAGATCCCCTGGAGGAGGGCATGGCAGCCCACTCCAGTATTCTTGCCTGGAGAATCCCATGGACAGAGGAGCCTGGTGGGCTATGGTCCATAGGGTTGCACAGAGTCAGACACAACTGAAGCGACTTAGAACAGGCACAAGGAGCTGTAGACAGGCAGTGGGTGGGGAGGCAGGGGGAGAGGTCAGCCCAGGCTGGGCCACGGAGGGCTTGTGGGTGTTACAGGGAGTAGAGTCCAGTTGGGCTGGGTCAGCAAGAGCTGGGCCTGGGCAGGGCTGGGCAGCTGGGCTGCAGGCGAGGAGGAGGCTCTGACAGCTTGCCTGGCAGGGCTGGGATCTAGTTTCTCCCAGTAAGTGACTTAACCCCTCTGTGTCTCCACTGCTATCTGTAACCTAGGGACAGTGATCCTGCCCATCTCATGGGGTGACTTGGTGCATCAGACACATGGGAATGGGGTAGGCGGACCCCTTGCATGCAGTAGGTGGTCCCTTGAGGGGAACTCTTGCCATTCTTGTCATTGTTCTTCAGAGGACAGTCCTGCCTGGTCAGGGTAGCTTGGAGGCTGTGTTTAGCAGCTGTGGCTGGGGTGGAATCAGTCGGTGGCCAATGGCTGCTCAGCTCTGAGAGCATCGCACCTGTGGGTATTGTATGATGGCGCCATCCTTCCTTCCCTCCACACTCATTCTGACCTTCTGCCCTAGATACACAGAGATGAACCAGGCTGGATAGGGCTGGGCGGGTGGACATAGAAGGTTGAGGGTGGGGCGCACCAATCTCCTGGGACCTTCTGGAAGCCTCTCTAGAAGATGTCAGGTCTGAACTGAGTTGTGGGGCTGAGCAGGTTAGCCTGCTGGACCCGTGGAGACAGAAGTGGCAGGTGCAAAGGTCCGGGGGCACATCCTGGTTGCCCTTTCGTTCTAGGGTCTGAATTTGTGCATGCTAAGTTGATTTAGTCATGTCTGACTCTTTGCGACCCTAGAGACTATAGCCCACCAGGTTCCTCTGTCCACGGGGATTCTCCAGGCAAGAACTCTGGAGTGGGTGGCCATGCCCTCCTCCAGGGGGTCTTCTGGTCCTAGGGGTCAAACCTACATCTCTTATGCCTCCTGCATCGACAGTCAGGTTCTTTACCACTAGCGCCACCATCACCAGTGTTCAAATCCTTGTTCTGGCACTTACTAGACAAGCACACTGGACACAAGACTTCTGCTCTCTGTGCCTCAGTTTCTTTGTAAGCGAGAAGGGAGCAAGGAGCAACACTTACCTGTTGGCGTTGTGGGAGAGGTAAGTGATGCGTGTACAGAGCTTTGAGCAGGGCCTGCAAGTGCTAGTCAAGATTAATATCCTGTGAATCATCTGGAGAGCTTGCTCATAGATTCAACCCCCTGCTCCCCAGTGGAGACCAGCTTGAGGAAATAACAGCATGAATGCAAATTCTTGACAGGCAGAGATTTCAAATCCCGCTGGTGACGACCTTCTAATTGCATTGAAAAGGAGTGTCTTTGATCACCTGCTCAGACACCGGCAGCTGCTGGGTGACAAGCTGCTGTCAGATGCTTCTAACAAGCCTGGGGGTTCAGGAGGCCAAGGTACCACCTGGACCAGGGCTGGGATAATTGGGTTCTTCAAAAGGGCCACCAAGAGGAACACTGATGAAATCGCGCCCAACTTTGAGACGGTGATGGGAGCACAGGGATGGATCACCGCCCCCAGCAACATGCTGCCTTTGTCAGTGCCCGTCTTGAGCACTGAGGGCCCCCGAGTGCCCCACGGCCAGGTGATGCTACTGCCTGCGAGGTCCTGGGGGCGGGGGTGCAGGGAGCTCGGCTACCTCCGCTCCCGGGAAGCCACATCCCCTGGGGAGTGGAGGTGCAAGGGACCCTGGCCACACTTGCCTCTGGCTGTTGAGTTAATAAACAGCTGTCGCCTCCTGTGCCCCAGATGGGTCCCAGCTCCATGTGTACCCAAAGAGTTCTGCTAATTAAAATCAGATTTTGACATTTGGGGCTTTTTGCTGAAGACAGGAGATCGTACTCTGGCATCAGGGGAGAGTGGAAGCTCTGAGTTCTGCCTAAACGTTGGGCCCCAGACAGCTGGTGTATGACTCCAGACATTCTCATGCGTTTATTTATCGAATATGTTGGTACTCTTGCCCCACGGTCCAGAGAGGGTTTGAAGCAGCTGTAAGAAACGTGTTCACCCTGACATGGACAAAGAAAACCCCACACACGCATGTGTGCACACACATGACTTCTGGAGTTGCAAAGGGCTATGTATGAATCCTGCTCTGTCCCCTTCCTGTTGTGGGTCCTTGGACAAGTCATTTCCCCTCTCTGAGCCTCAGTTTCTGAGTCTGTACAATGGGTTCATGCTCCCCTCTGCTCCTCCTCCATGCTCACACGTGAGGCCAGCACAGACAAGGGGACCCAACGTGCCAGGGTTTCGTTTTCTTTCTGTTTCCATTCTTCCTCCTTCCTTCCCTACTTCCTTCCTGTCTTCCACTTTGGGGATCTCTCCCCCCCGGCCTCCCGTGCCCTCCCACAGCTTTTTCTGTGCATCAGGAAACAATACCCTTCAGAATGACATTCTTCGCCATTACCTGAAGGCTTGCAAGTGGTTTGCACCTGTGGTTAGTTTAAGCATTAGCGCTTTGGAAGCTCTGTTACCCTTTCCAGCAATCAGAGAGGGTTCCGGGTCACTGTCAGACACAGATGCACTGTGAAGCTTGTTTAGGTGGACATTAAGTGGGTGGGGGTAGTGATCATGTGACAGGAAGTGCAGGCCACACCCGGCCAGGTGGGTGTGCTCACAAGGGTGGGGCTGGGGAAGTACGCATGCCCTCCGAGTGGGAGTTCCAGCAGAAGGAAAGGGTGAGACCTGGTCATTTGAATTATGCATCTATGTCTTTCTCATGGCCGCAAACAGTTGGTTACCTGGATACTTGATGTCTTATCTACCAGGTCTCTGTTACTGGTGTTGATAAACAGATGGGCACAAGGGCCAAGCCATGTGGGTTCAGGTCTGGGCCCCACTGGGTACTGGTGATTAATCACAGACAAGCTGTTTAACCTCTTGGGAGCTTCAGTTTTCTCATCTGTAAGCCAGGCTCACAAATTGCACAGACCACACAAGATTGCTTTGAGAATGAGCTGAGTTACTTGTTAAGCATTTGCCAAGTGCCCAGAGCACAGTAAGCGTTTGACGTAAGTTTTCTACCCTTCCTGTTGTTTAAAAATGTCCCCTATTTTGGACTTCCCTGGTGGCTCCGTGGTGGAGAGTCCACCTGCTGATGCACGGCTTCAGTCCCTGATCCAGGAGGACCCCACAGGCCGCGGAGCAACTGAGTGCATGTGCCACAACTCCTGATCCTGCACTCTAGAGCCCAGGAACTACAAGACTGAAGCCAGGACGCCCTAGAGCCCAAGGCTCAAAACAAGAGAAGCCACTGCAATGAGAAGCCCGCACTCGAGAGCGGCCCCCACTCACCTCAACTAGAGAAAAGACCACGCAGCAGTGAAGACCCAGCACAGCCAAAAATAAATAAGGAAATAAAAAAAATTTAAATCCCTCACATTTTATTAGTCAGCTTTTGTTGTAATAATGCTGCGTAACAAGCAGCCCAAGCCTCTCAGTGGCTTTCAGCCAGGGTGAGACTGGTCTCTGCGCTGTGGTTGGTTCAGATTTCAATCTCTTCTTGAGAGCCCAGGAGGAAGGATCAGGAGCATCTGAGACGTCTCTGCTGAGGGTGGGGGGCAGAAGGGGGGATCACGTGATGCCCCTTAGGGCTGTGGCCTGCACCCCGAGTCCAGTCACTTTTGTCCCCATTTCAGGGCACAAAGCCAACCTCATGACTAAGCCTGGGGTCAGTGAAGTAGAAAAGCTGGCGCCAACCACAAGAAAGCATGGCCAGGGCCAAGGGCGGGAAGGGAGACTGAAAAGTCCCATGGCTACTTAATTTCAGATAACCTGCTTATAATGTCCCTCCTACGGGAATACGTGGGAATATGCATGCCCCCACCTGATTCAACTCCCGGAAAGCTAATATCTGGCGAGTGATCTGGGTATTTTCCTGTGGCTTCAGAACACAGTGCTGAGCTGCCCTCCAGAGAGACTGGCCTAGTTATGTTCCTATGAAAAGTGCACCAGGCTGAATTACCGCCCCAGCCAGCACTGGAAATTACCTCTTTCCATCTCTGATAGGTTGCTAGGTAAGGATGATGACGTCATCACTGATGACAATGACGATGGTAAAGACAGCATCATAGTATATTTCTGGTTTGGATTCTGATGGTGAGGTCTATGTGTATGAAGTCATATAGACCTGGGATAGGTGCGGTCACCCTCACGGGTTCCCTTCTCACCTCCCCACACTGCCCTGCTGCGGGAGCTGAGCCTTTTCCTGTCCTGGGGGCTTGGCTGATGGAGCGTGCCCTGCCTGGACGGTAGCTTAAATGTGCTCCACTGGTTCGCTCTCCCCTATCTTGCGCCTCCACCCCCACCAGGAGGACAGCATGTCCTGTCCTGGACAGTGGCTGTCCCTCCCCCTTGGTTCCAGAATGAGGAGACATGCAGAGGCCATTTCAGCTGAACCACAGCTTCCGTGAATAAGAACATGAAATGATATTTCTTGCTGCAAAGAATCAGCTTTGTTTAACTGCAGCAAAACCTGCCCGATAGAGTGTGTGCTTCGAATCGCACTCCCCCTTGTCAGGGACGTGACACCTTTGGGTTAACAAGTGGAAGGACCTTGTTGTTGTTCACTCGCTCAGTCGTGTCCAACTCCTTACGACCCCGTGGACTGCTATATGCCAGGCTTCTCTGGCCTTCACTATCTCCTGGAGTTTGCTCAAGCTCATGTCCAGAGGTGGTGATGAGTTGAGTTGGTTATGCCATCCAACCATCTCATCCTCTGTTGTCCCCTTCTCTTCTTGCCCTCAATCTTTCCCAACATCAGGGTCTTTTCAAATGAGTCAGTTCTTTGCATTAGGTGGCCAAAGGATTGGAGCTTCAGCTTCAGCATCAGTTCTTCCAAAGAGTATTCAGGACTGATCTCCTTTAAGATTGACTTGTGGTCCAGGGGACGCTCAAGAGTTTTCTTCAGCACCACAATTCGAAAACACCTATTCTTCGGTGCTCAGCCCTCTTCATAGTCCTGCTCTCACATCCGTACATGACTAGCTTTGACTATATGTACCTTTGTGGACAAAGTGATGTCTCTGCTTTTTAATATGCTGCCGGGGAGCCAGCATGAGGAACTCCGCCCATGGCAAAGGTCATAATGAAGGAGGCTCGGCATATGCAAAGGCAGAATTGAGCCTCAGGAGTCCCCCTGGAAATTCTCGAGCATCTACCCCCAAAACCAGAGTCTGCCTACTTTACTGCTTTGTGCTCTCACCTACACCTCTGACTTTACAGGCAGCTGTCCCCCACCACCTCTCTCTGAAAAAGAGTTAACTTACAGCTCCAGTTAATAAAGTTCCTGAGCGTGACAAGAGTGTTTCAACCTACAAACTCCTTTGGAAGTCCTCTAGCCTGCCTGAACAGGTTCTTCTCGCCACATGTGATTGTTCACAGCCTCCCAACCGTGAGAGGCATGAGATGTTCTAAACTGTCTAAATACAGATTCCTTTGAGCAGTTAAAAGATTGATTAGAAATTGTATTGGTGAAGGGTTTTTCACTTGTTGGGCCAATGTTTGCTGCTAAGTTTCCATATCCCTTACCTGCTGTGTCCCTGGCAGTGTATTGATAGGAATGTAAGTAATAGCTTTAATGTTTGTAACCTTGGGCCCTTGAGTTAATTCTTTTCTTGTTATAGTGCACCACACCTTTGCCCTATAGGAATGCAACTTTATCTAATGCTTTCGGAGGGTGGCGCCTGACTTTAGAATCAGATCAGATCAGTCGCTCAGTCGTGTCCGACTCTTTGCGACCCCATGAATCACAGCACGCCAGGCCTCCCTGTCCATCACCAACTCCCGGAGTTCACTCAGACTCACGTCCATCGAGTCAGTGATGCCATCCAGCCATCTAATCCTCTGTCGTCCCCTTCTCCTCTTGCCCCCAATCCCTCCCAGCATCAGAGTCTTTTCCAATGAGTCAACTCTTCGCATGAGGTGGCCAAAGTACTGGAGTTTCAGCCTCAGCATCATTCCTTCCAAAGAAATCCCAGGGCTGATCTCCTTTAGAATGGACTGGTTGGATCTCTTTGCAGTCCAAGGGACTCTCAAGAGTCTTCTCCAACACCACAGTTCAAAAGCATCAATTCTTCAGCACTCAGCTTTCTTCACAGTCCAACTCTCACATCCATACATGACCACAGGAAAAATCATAGCCTTGACTAGACGAAACTTTGTTGGCAAAGTAATGTCTCTGCTTTTTAATATGCTGTCTAGGTTGGTCATAACTTTCCTTCCAAGGAGTAAGCGTCTTTTAATTTCATGGCTGCAGTCACCATCTGCAGTGATTTTGGAGCCCAGAAAAATAAAGTCTGACACTGTTTCCACTGTTTCCCCATCTATTTCCCATGAAGTGATGGGACCGGATGCCATTTAGAAAACGAATGTTGAGCTTTAAGCCAACTTTTTCACTCTCCACTTTCACTCTCATCAAGAGGCTTTTTAGCTCCTCTTCACTTTCTGCCATAAGGGTGGTGTCATCTGCATATCTGAGGTTATTGATATTTCTCCCGGAAATCTTGATTCCAGCTTGTGTTTCTTCCAGTCCAGCGTTTCTCATGATGTACTCTGCATATAAGTTAAATAAACAGGGTGACAATATACAGCCTTGATGTACTCCTTTTCCTATTTGGAACCAGTCTGTTGTTCCATGTCCAGTTCTAACTGTTGCTTCCTGACCTGCATACAGATTTCTCAAGAGGCAGATCAGGTAGTCTGGTATTCCCATCTCTTTCAGAATTTTCCACATTTTATTGTGATCCACACAGTCAAAGGCTTTGGCATAGTCAATAAAGCAGAAATAGATGTTTTTCTGGAACTCTCTTGCTTTTTCTATGATCCAGTGGATGTTGGCAATTTGATCTCTGGTTCCTCTACCTTTTCTAAAACCAGCTTGAACATCAGGAAGTTCACGGTTCACATATTGCTGAAGCCTGGCTTGGAGAATTTTAAGCATTACTTTACTAGCGTGTGAGATGAGTGCAACTGTGTGGTAGTTTGAGCATTCTTTGGCATTGCCTTTCTTTGGGATTGGAATGAAAACTGACCTTTTCCAGTCCTGTGGCCACTGCTGAGTTTTCCAAATTTGCTGGCATATTGAGTGCAACACTTTCACAGCATCATCTTTCAGGATTTGGAATAGCTCAATTGGAATTCTATCACCTCCACTAGCTTTGTTCGTAGTGATGCTTTCTAAGGCCCACTGGACTACACATTCCAGGATGTCTGGCTCTAGGTCAGTGATCACACCATCATGATTATCTGGGTCGTGAAGATCTTTTTTGTACAGTTCTTCTGTGTATTCTTGCCATCTCCTCTTAATATCTTCTGCTTCTGTTAGGTCCATACCATTTCTGTCCTTTATTGTGCCCATCTTTGCATGAAATGTTCCTTTGCTATCTCTGATTTTCTTGAAGAGATCTCTAGTCTTTCCCATTCTGTTGTTTTCCTCTATTTCTTTGCATTGACCGCGGAAGAAGGCTTTCTTATCTCTTCTTGCTATTCTTTGGAACTCTGCATTCAGATGTTTATATCTTTCCTTTTCTCCTTTGCTTTTCGCTTCTCTTCTTTTCACAGCTATTTGTAAGGCCTCCCCAGACAGCCATTTTGCTTTTTTGCATTTCTTTTCCATGGGGATGGTCTTGATCCCTGTCTCCTGTATAATGTCATGAACCTCATTCCATAGTTCATCAGGCACTCTATCTATCAGATCTAGGCCCTTAAATCTATTTCTCACTTCCACTGTATAATCATAAGGGATTTGATTTAGGTCATACCTGAATGGTCTAGTGGTTTTCCCTACTTTCTTCAATTTAAGTCTGAATTTGGCAATAAGGAGTTCATGGTCTGAGCCACAGTCAGCTCCTGGTCTTGTTTTTGCTGACTGTATAGAGGTTCTCTGTCTTTGGCTGCAAAGAATATAATCAGTCTGATTTCGGTGTTGACCATATGGTGATGTCCATGTGTAGAGTCTTCTCTTGTGTTGTTGGAAGAGGGTGTTTGTTATGACCAGTGCATTTTCTTGGCAAAACTCTATTAGTCTTTGCCCTGCTTCATTCCATATTCCAAGGCCAAATTTGCCTGTTACTCCAGGTGTTTCTTGACTTCCTACTTTTGCATTCCAGTCCCCTATAAGGAAAAGGACATCTTTTTTGGGTGTTAGTTCTAAAAGGTCTTGTAGGTCTTCATAGAACCGTTCAACTTCAGCTTCTTCAGCATTACTGGTTGGGGCATAGACTTGGATTACTGTGATATTGAATGGTTTGCCTTGGAAACAAACAGAGATCATTCTGTCCTTTTTGAGATTGCATCCAAGTACTGCATTTCGGACTCTTTTGTTGACCATGATGGCCACTCCACTTCTTCTGAGGGATTCCTGCCCGCAGTAGTAGATATAATGGTCATCTGAGTTAAATTCGCCCATTCCAGTCCATTTGAGTTCGCTGATTCCTAGAATGTTGACATTCACTCTTGCCATCTCCTGTTTGACCACTTCCAATTTGCCTTGATTCATGGACCTGATATTCCAGGTTCCTATGCAATATTGCTCTTTACAGCATCGGACCTTGCTTCTATCAGCAGTCACATCCACAGCTGGGTATTCTTTTTGCTTTGGCTCCATCCCTTCATTCTTCTTGGAGTTATTTCTCCACTGATCTCCAGTAGCATATTGGGCACCTACTGACCTGGGGAGTTTCTCTTTTAGTATCTTATCATTTTGCCTTTTCATACTGTTCATGGGGTTCTCAAGGCAAGAATACTTGAATATGAAGTGGTTTGCCATTCCCTTCTCCAGTGGACCACATTCTGTCAGATCTCTCCACCATGACCCGCCCATCTTGGGTTGCCCCACGGGCATGGCTTAGTTTCATTGAGTTAGACAAGGCTGTGGTCTTAGTGTGATTAAATTGACTAGTTTCCTGCGAGTATGGTTTCAGTGTGTCTGCCCTCTGATGCCCTCTTGCAACACCCATCTTACTTGGGTTTCTCTTACCTTGGGCGCGGGGTATCTCTTCACAGCTGCTCCAGCAAAGCACAGCCAATGCTCCTTACCTTGGACAAGGGGTATCTCCTCACCACCGCCCTTCCTGACCTTCAATGTGGGATAGCTCCTCTAGGCCCTCCTGTGCCCGTGCAGCCACAGTGTGGGGTTGGTCCTCCCAGCCACCACCCCTGGCCTTGGGCATGGGGGTGTGGGGTAGTTCCTCCTGCCTGCCGCCCCTGGCCTCGGGCTTAGTGGGGTGGGGTATCTCCTCCCGGCCGCCACCCCGATCTCGGACGCGGGGTAACTCCTCTCATCGCGGCCCCTGACCTCGGACACTGGGTATCTCCCCTCAGCCGCCCCCCCACCGCCCCCGCCCCCGACCTCGGACGTGGGGTAGCTCCTCTTGGCATGGGGTCCTCCCGGCTCCTGCCCCTGACCTCAGACGTCGGGTAGCTCCTCTCGGTTGCGCTTAGCGCGCCCGTCGCAGCCGCCTGCGCTTTTAGAATAATCACCTTTAAAGAAAGACTTTAGAATAATCACCTTTAAAGAAAGATAAGTTTTCTGAAGAAAGGGTAATAAAAGGTTAACAGGCCTCCTGGCCAGAAGATGATGTAAATCACCTAAACTTTTGCATATGATAAGTTTGAAAGCCTGGCTTCGATAGGGATCAAGCACTGCTGTCCTTGCATGACTCCACCCCTTCCCCCATTGTCCTCTATGCACAACTTGAGGTATAAAAACTACTTTGGAAAATAAAGTGCAGGCCTTGTTCACCGAAGCTTGGTCTCCCCATGTCGTTCTTTCTCTCACCTTCTGGCTGAATTCCCATCTGGAGCGTGGAGGCTCGTCAAGCCTACTAATTATGCCTGGGCTTCTAAGATCTGACCGGGGAGGCCTTAGTGTCTCCTATCCTTCGGGAGAACGGAAGGACGCCTGCGGCCTACGTAGGTGACGCAAATTCCTTGTCTTGGAATTTTATTAGCTTTCCATGTAAACCAAGTTATTCAGCCTCTTTTCTCCACTAAATTTTCTCACTGAGCTATCCTTATTTAACCACTCTTTATAGCTTTAATTAACGCTTAATTGATCTATTGTTTCCTCATTGCCGACTCCGTCCCTGCTTCGAATTCCCTGGATCCACTGGGGCTGGACCCCGGCAATATGCTGTCTGGGTTTGTCATAGCTTTTCTTCCAAAGAGCAAGCATCTTTTAATGTCATGGCTACAGTGACCATCCACAGTGATTCTGGAGCCCAAGAAAAGACAATGTGTGACTGTTTCCACTTTTCCCCCATCTATTTGCCATGAAGCTATGAAAAGGACCTGAATGATAATAAATAAACTACTTCCTTGGGCTGGGCTCCTGTGGGTAGGGGCTTGATGGGGGACAGCTCTGGTCGGAGCTGGAAGGATGTAGGAGCAGACAGAGGGAGAGGCTGGTCTGTGATGGAGCTGTGGTGGAGACCTCACCTGGGACAGGGAGCCCAGAACCAGGAGGCCCTGCAGACACAGCCCGAACTGAGGCCTGGGGGCCAGTCCTTCACATCCAAGCACTGACCGGTCATGGGATGCAGGCTTTCCCTGGTAATGACCTTGGCAAGGAGGTGCCCTTCAGCCAAGTCAGTGCCTAGAGAGATGCAGCTAGCTAGGGGCCATGAGGGGCTGCAGAAGTGAATGCCAGCCCCTCCGAGGGAGGGTTTGGGTGGTGAACCACTGCCTTCTGCACTGATGAAGCTTACATAATTGAGCACCTACTGGTGCTGGACATACATTACTGATTGTGATTACAGGGCTCTGAGGGGGTCAGTGTAACATCCATCAGAGGGGATCCTGAGGTCACAGTGCTGGAAGGAGGCCGGGCTGGGGGCACAGGTCTGTCTTGACTCCAGCACCAACGCTCTCAGCTGCTGAGACTGAGCTGGGGGCGGCCACACCTGGCTGTGACTTAGGGTCACATCTCTTCCTAGGGGCAAGGCACCCGATGGCATTATCACCCCAGTGGGTAATAACCACACAGCATATTCTAGAAAGGCCCGCCCTGGGCTGACGGGATGTGACTGTTGTGTTCCGGATCAGCATCTTCTTTGGTAGCAGCTTTTCCTCTGCGGAGAGGGAAACAATTAGAAAATGATTCAGCAAATGGTTCAGCAGATGTTTCTCGGGCTGCTGGGTTTGGAGAACGTGCCTCGTCTTCAGAATCAATCAGACTGGTTGGAGTCCCAGCTCTGTCCCCCGCTCACCTGCGTCTCAGTTCCCTGGGGTGGGCGAGATGACAGCCCTCCTCCCGGGGAGGGTGTCGGGAGGATGGAGCAAGGCGGTGTGCTATGGAGCATGCTGTTCCACATGGGTCAGGGATGTGCTTTCAGCTCCAGGCCTGGGGACACAGAGGTGACCAGGGTGGCCCTTGCCCTCAAGGAGGCCACCCAGTGGGGAGCCATCCACATCTGCCATCCATCCTAGGGCTGCACTGGGCGTGCTGTGATGCAGGAAGAAATGGGGAACCAGCTGTCTTAGGGGTGGGGCATGGGAGCCGGGTTTTGAGTGTTGAATAGGAGTTCACCAACTGGCCAAGAGAACATGGGAACAGCATGAGCTGAGCTGGAGGGCGTGTGGGTCCGGAGCATCTCAGGTCAATGGGGTGAGAGGGTAACTGGAGATATTTCTATTTGTGATTGGGCTCTCTGACTGCCCTCCCCCCATTTCTGGGTCCTTAAGACAGAGGTCTTGATGCACAGCAAGGTCATGGGTTTCTAGCAGTGGGCTGAAGAGGGGACCCCTTCACACACACCCTGAGCAGGGTCAGAGGGGTCCCCTGTGCTGGTGTGGCCCTTTAGGGGCTGGGATGACACGGGTGAGTGTGGGGTCACCTGGACGCAGAGCCAGCATCTCCTGGGGGGGGCTTCTACTTGGCCAGCACCCGGGTTCCATCATGGGGGGCACTGACGGGCAGGGACCCGAGCCCACCCACCCACAGGACACCCCCTTCTCAGTGTCCTGGGCCCTCCTGAGACCCTGAGAGAGAGGGCAGGGGGTGAGAGAGGCCTACAGACCAGCATGTGTGAGATACCCCCACCCCTGAAGAGACACAGTGAGGTCCAGGGGGCGTGGGCACAATGGCTGGAGATGAGATGAGGTCAGCAGGGGCCCGGCCATGGGGGGTCCTTGAGTCAGTCAAGCTCAACATTGCGCAGAGTCCCTGGAGACCTGAAAGCAGAGGCCTGGTGTGGTCGAGGTGGGCTTCTGAAGGGTGCTTCTTGCTGCTCCGTGGAGAACGCATGAAAGGGGGGAGACCCAGGCTGGGGGCACATGGCCTTTGTGTGCAGTGAGGTCCGAGCTGGGACCTGGGTCAGGGCTGAGCCCAAGAGGACCCCAGAGACCCTGCCGGCAGCTCTGAGCCCTTCCCTCCCCTGGTGATGGGGAGATGATTGCAATGGGGCAGGGGGCGGTGGTGTGCCCCAGGCTGGGTCATATAGCAGTGAAGGTCATTTATTCATTCAACAAACACTCATAGAACGTCTCCAGTAGATGCCATTTATCAGGCTTGCCCTCCCCTTGAGAATGGCCCAGAATGAAATGTCAGGCTCAGCCCGGGACTCTTAAGCCCAGAGCAGACACCCAGCCCTGAGCCCGGCAGACCTCACGTCACTCTCCATGGATGGTGATGTGAGTGCTGACCTTCCTCCCAGGGGCCGAGGCCTCCTTCCCTGGGGAAGTCAGAGTAAGCCGGAGACACAGACCTGGTTGCCTGACCAGACTGCGTAAAAAGGGCCGGGGCAGCCTTCATGCCTGGCTTGTCCCTGAGGGATCAGCAGCCATTCCGATTCTAACAGGTGTCAGCCCCTAGAGTTTGGGACTGAGTCTGCACTTAAAATAAACTCGGGGGTCTGTGGGGTGTCTAAGAAAGTCCATGGAGCACCCCTTAACAGGCCACGTTCTCAGCCAAGCACTAGACGCAGTTCTTGCCTTGAGGAGCGTCCAGCCCAGTGGAGGGGCAGGTTTGCAAAAACAGGTTTATCTGTGTACAGAGTGTACCTAACAGGCGTTCTCCAGATGCCTTGGGAGAACAAAGGACAGTGCAGACCGTGCTTCGGGCTGTTTGAGAACATTTTTCCCAAGAAATGGACATTCCAGCTGGGCCATAAAAACGGGCAAGCGGGACTTGACGGGGTGATGAGTATCAGCCTTACGCCCCCACATGCACCAGCAGATGACCGAAGAGATACAGGAGCTGTGGTTTCTGGACCTCGGGTGGCAGCTTAACAGGGCAACGTGGAAGGTGAGCTCCAGCTGCCCCCAGCTTTCCGCCTGGGCTGCTCACCAAACTGGCACAGAAAGGAGGCCCTGAACAAGGAGCAGGGTCTTGTGTAAAAGAAATAGACTAGGATTGGGGGCCTTTGAGGTGTGGAGCATGTTACTAAAGAGGGGCTGAGTGTAGAAAAGGACCCCCAGAAACGTGCGCTGGGCCCCTTGGGTCTCTGGGTGGACACCCAGGAGACTGTGCTGGGCAAGAGGCTACGAGGCCCAGCAAAGAGTCACTGCCGGGTGCGGGGATCATGGTGCTGGCACCCGTGGGCATTCCAACTTGTCACAGTAGTGCAGCCTTGCCCGAGACCCCAGGCACTCACCCGGCCAAGACTCCAGAAAGACAGCACCTGAGGACAAGTCCAGACCCTTTCTGAGAAAGCCTCAAGACCTGGGGGAATCAGGGAGAGACCCTAAATTCAATGTCACCAGGAACAAAACCTCACTCCTTTTAAAGGGAAATAGAAGAATCCTGACTGTCAACAGCGTGGCCACTGCGTGACGCCCGCACGCAGGTGTGGGTGTGCCCGCTAAGTCGCGTCAGTCGTGTCTGACACTTTGTGACCCCATGGACTGTAGCCTGCCAGGCTCCTCTGTCCATGGGGTTCTCCAGGCAAGAATACTGGAGTGGGTTGCCATTTCCTTCTCCAGGGGATCTTCCTGACCCACAGATCAAACCCGCGTCTCTTGTGACTTCTGAATTGGCAGGCAGGCTCTTTATCACTGGCACCACCTGGGGAGGCCATGATGCCCAGCACAGACAGGTGAGGGGCCGAGTGAGCTGCGATCTGTTCACAGTGCTGCATCACTTGGCCGTAAAGTTGACACGTGCAACTGGATCTTGGGAATCTTGTCTAAGCAAGAACCCAGACACAAAAAACCACATGCATAAAAGAGGCCGTTACAAGGAGTTCCAAGGCAGGCAGAGCTCATCTATGGGGTAGACGTCAGAGTGGTGGTCCCCTCTGGGCAGGCCAGGGAGTGACCGACCAGACGCACGAGGGAACATGGTAAGGCGAGAGAAACATTCTGTGCCTTGGCAGGGCGTTGGCTTCACGGGGTGTATTTACCCATCCAAGTCAGTGGCACTTAAGACCTGTGCCCTTTACTACATGTAAACTGCTCTTGTTCAGCCTCTAAGTCATGTCTGCCTCTTGGTGACGCCATGGACGGTAGCACACCAGGCTCCTCTGTCCTCCACTCTCTCTGGGAGTTTGCTCAAGCTCATGTCTATTGAGTTGGTGATGCCATCTAACCATCTCATCCTCTGCTGCCTCCTTCTTCTTTTGCCTTCAATCTTTCCCAACATCAGGGTCTTTTCCAACAAGTCGGCTCTTTGTATCAGGTGGCCCCAAAGTATTGGCGCTTCAGCTTCAGCATCACTCCTTCTAATGAATATTCAAGGTTGATTTCCTTTAGGATTGACCAGTCTGATCTCCTTGTGGTCCAAGGGACTCTCAAGAGTCTTCTCCAGCACCATAGTTCGAAAGCATCAATTCCTTGGCACTCGGTCTTCTTTATGGTCCAACTCTCACATAACTGATTAACAATGCTGTGATAGTTTCTGGTGGACAGTGAAGGGACTCAGCCATTCACATACATGTATCCATTGTCCCCCCACCTCCCCTCCCATCCAGGCTGCCACATAACACTGACCAGATTTCCCTATGTTATGCAGTAGGACCTTGTTGGTTATCCATTTTAAATATAACAATGTATACACATCCATCTCAGACTCCCTAACTATCCATTCCCCTCTTCTTTCCCCACACTGGGATAATATTTCTTGATGGAGAGAGCAATTCACTTTGATCTGTGTTCATGCCACTCAAACATACCATCTGTATTAAAATAACTCTTAAAAAATAGAATTTCACCCCAAGCTGGCACACGAAGACAGCCATCCCTCCCCTCCCCGACGTGAGAAGTAATGACCAGAATTGTACCAGGGGCTGTGCTAAGCTCGTTACCTAACTCACCTCTTCTGCCCTTGCAGTAGGACTTCTGAGGTGATTATCATTCCCTCGTTTCGAGGACAAGGGCTCACAGCTTGGGTTGGGTGGGGGGAGCTCTCTGCCTGCTCTCACATGGGAGCAGGTGGCTGTCAGTGTGACAGTTGGGTGGGACTTGAACCCTGGTTGTTGGGGCCTTGGTAAGCTTGCTGTCCTGGCTACCCGGCACACCATGCCCCCGCATATTTCTGTGCTTAGGTCTCAAGTCAAGGCCAGGGACATTTCGGCTATTCCAGATAAAGTGTCTCCCCACCCCTCCCATCTCCAGCACTTTCCAACATGCCCTCTTTAATCGCCTTCAGTGCGCTTGTTTTATTAACTCATCCTATTTATTTTACGTGGTTATTATCTCCTTCTGTATTGGAATATGAGTTCAGAGAAGGAAAGGCTTTGGCTTCATCAGGTGTGTTTGTTAATATACCCTTGTATCGACCAACATACATTGAATGAAGAAATATACGAACAAATGAATAGTCATCGAATCCTGTGCTCTTCCAGCTCATTTCCAACAGTTCATCATTTCTTGCTCTAGCGTTTCGCTTAGGCCCTTAGGTAGATTCCAGCTCTTACTAGTCTCTAGATTGTTGCCATCCACCACAGCATCACGCCTGTGCATTTTGTAAAACTGCAGATGTGCACGTCTGGCAAATAAAGAAGTTAAAAAAATATTGAGATGAAAGTGTTCACGATGCTTCTTACCGCTCTAAGCCTCCCATCTCCGAATGCCCGCTATGTTCCCGGCTCCGTGCACACACTTTGTCTTTCTGCCTGCTTCATTGTGTCCATACCATCCTTGCCTGCTCACTCAGACTCAGAAAGGAGAACCTCTGATGCGCAAACAGCTGGGTTTTGCCAGCAAGATGTAGAAAGAGCCCCATCCAGCGACTGGCTCTGCTACATAAGCTCTGCCATGAAGAGCTCCGCGCTTTGGAGAAAAAAAGAGCCAAGAGGTCACTGTCCCTGGAGATGAAATCTGTCTTCCTGGTAGAGATTCGCGAAGCTGTGACAAGTTGGGGGCACCTGGGTGGGCCTTCGAGTCACGCATGGCTCTGCCATGGATCAGCTCGTGAGGCTGGGAGTGGCTTCCTGTTCTACACCTCCATCTCCACGTTGGTAGAATGGGCATCGATGGGCTTCAGGGATCAGATGAGATCAGGAGCGCCTGGCTGCATGGCACACCACACGTGTCCTCCGAAGAGCAGTCTCAGTGCTCGTGTTGCAAGAATCTCTGATCAGTGTTTCTGGGGTCATTCCCCAGATCCTGCTGTCATGCGCCCACCTACCAAACCAGGAGGTCCCCGGGCCCCTGGGAGCCAAGTCCTGAGACGGGTCGACAAGCAGTGATGCATACTGAGACTGCGGTGCCAGGGTGGATACGACCCAGGACACCATTCTTCATTCACTCCCCGACGTGCCAGCATGGTTCACAGCCCTGGGGCGCCCAGGTCCCTGGAGGACACACAGGTCACCCAGAGCGGGGCAAGGAACCCCCAGCAAGCAGGGGCAGTGTGTCTCCGGGCTGTATTTTGACATCCTCACTCCAACCATTTCCTTGACTGAATTTACATTTATTATCTTCACGATTTGCTAGGCTTTATTCCAGATGCGCAGAAATGCACTGGTGTGCCAAAAGTGGTTCATTCTAACCTGAAAGTGGTCCAGACACAGAATGGTGACCAGAGTGGAGGGACATTTCACAATCATGAACCAGCGGTAAGAAGGGGCCATGCCAGTCCTGGGAAAGCGAATCTCTCTGGAAAAGTGAGCCTTGTACGAGGGTTTTGTACCAGCCCCCAAAAAACATGAGCAAGGGTTCAAATACGTAAGTTCAAGTATCTGAGAAATTGATTTCATCACACCCGCGAATCCCTATCCCCAGGCCTTGGGATTATTTGTGTGAGAGTGTCAAACAGCAACCCGAAGCAGAAGAAGATTTCAATTCTTAAAAAAACCCCTAAAAATCTAGAGATTTGCCTGGCAAAACGACAGTTTTTTGGAACAAGTGTGAAACAAGACCTGCCAGTACAAAACTGAGAAATTTTACTAATAAATGGAGACGGAAACTCCATCATTCAAGGCTGCCCTTTCTGGAGCAACAGCAGAGGAAGCGAAGTTATTGCCTCTTAATGAGCCCAGAATTAGTACTGAATACCACACTCAGGGCATGCTAAGTCACTTCAGTCGTGTCTGACTCTTTGCGACCTTTCGGACTGTAGCCTGCCAGGCTCCTCTGTCCATGGGATTTTCCAGGCAAGAATATTGGAGTGGGGTGCATTTCCTTCTCCAGGGGATCTTCCCGACCCAGGGATTGAACCTGCATCTCTGGCATTGCAGGCGGATTCTTGGCCGCTGAGCCACGGGGGAAGCCCCGATTGCCAGTACACCACCCCTTTATTTGGCGTGAAGAGTTGACCACCCATCTGTACCCTGGTCCTGTCTCACTATGGAAGGAAAATCACAAATAAGGAGACTGAGCACGACCGCTGAGCTGGCATCGTTCATTCTGAGTGAATTAACGAAAACTCTAACACAGGGATTTTGAGATGTGAACGGAGATAAGACTTTACTTCTCAACATGGATACAGTAAGTAAAGGCCTTTCTTAGGATGTCAAGGGGGCTCATTCAAGTACCTTGAGGATCTGTTTAGTATTTATTTAGTATCATGATGACTCTGGGTCTGTCATTTCAGGACAGAAAAGTCATGCTGCTAAGTCACTTCAGTCGTGTCTGACTCTGTGCGACCCCATAGACGGCAGCCCACCAAGCTCCGCCATCCCTGGGATTCTCCAGGCAAGAACACTGGAGTGGGTTGCCATTTCCTTCTCCAGTGCATGAAAGAGAAAAGTGAAAGTGAAGTCGCTCAGTCGTGTCTGACTCTGAGCGACCCCATGGACTGCGGCCCACCAGGCTCCTCCGTCCATGGATTTTCCAGGCAAGAGTACTGGAGTGGGTGCCATTGCCTCCTCCGAGAAAAGTCATAGATGTCTTAAAAAGACCAACCATCTGAGAACTGTTGAAAAAGGAATCGCGGATTGGACACATTGAAAACATCACATCCACAAGCTGCAGAAGGAGATGAAACATTTCCAGAATATTCCCCAAGCGCAGGAAACAAGCGAACTGGGAGTCCACTCACTGCTGCCTCATGCACCAGAATGCCCCACTTTCCAGCGTCTGAGTGTCTGGCAAAGGGGTGGAGCTCATTTTCTGGGACGGTTAGATATAGTTTGCATGTACGCTGCATATAATATATCATATATCCCAGAATCTCTCCATAACAGTGCCTCTGGCTACTTTTGACTCGAGCCTCATAATCATTAGAAAGAGTTGCCGTGGGCTCCCTGCCACTGTCAGAGCCTGGTCGTTCTGAGTTGAGGTTTTCCAATTTAGCAGAAATAAGGAACAAGGAAAGAAAACAAATGGACAGCTTAATCTCTCCATTCCTGAGAAGGTTACAGCTACCTTTAGAGAAATTTAAAATGATTTAATCTCAGACTTACAGGGAACAGTCATTATTATTAATTTTAAAGTGTTGCCTTTGCTTTCAGCGCTTTTAAAAAGTGGGATGATATTCTAGAGGAAACCACTCCCCAAGTTGTGGGAGTGGCGGGTCTGCTCTCCCTTTTTCCTTCCACTGAGGCCCCCCGACCCCACCTTGGGGATTACAGCTGTGCCCTAGCTTCAGGACCAAGGAAAAGTTAAAGTGAAGTCAAAGTGTTAGTCCTTCTTCTGTCCATGGGATTCTCTGGGCAAGAATACTGGAATGGGTTGTGGTTCCCTTTTCCAGGGGATCTTCCCGACCCAGGGATCGAACCTGGGTCTCCCATATTGTAGGCACGTTCTGTATTGTCTGAGCCACCAGGGAAGCCCCAGAACCAGGGGCTGGGTCCCCAAATCTGGTCTTAAGCAGTCCTCCCACCTCCCTCCTCCCCTTGAGGCATCGCTGGGGCCTGTGCTCCCACAGAATATAAACCCGCTTACTGCAGCCTTGACTGGGGTCCCCACCACAGGTCACTCCACAGCTGAGCCCCAGTCACTGGCCCTTTTTGGCCCTTGCAGCTGCCCTCTTGGGTGAGTGGGACAAGGGCCGGGGGCAGGCCCCTGCGGCGCGTCTGACTCTAAAATTGGCTTGCTGTGTCCACACCGGCTGAGCCTGCCCGGCAGCCTCGGCCCACGAGCAGGGTCACACAGCATCCCGTGTGCTCAGTGTGCGCTATTCTAGAAAAATACAAACGAGCCACACTCCCTGAGACTAAGTCAAAGACTTGGGGGGTTTTTGCTTTTGGTGCAAAAGCAAAAACTTGAGAGGTTTTTGCTTTAGGAGAACAGACTCCTGTCTAAAGGCCAGAAGAGGCAGAGTCATCTTTACAGGGCGCCCTCACACAATACATTTAAATCGAATACATTTAAAAATGATTACTCAAATAGAACATTTTTATTATTTCCTCTCCTGTGAAAGTGATTGTTCATGACAATCAAAATTAATTAAAAATATTAGATATTAAAATACTGCAGAGTTGGTTTAAAATTACATCACCTCCTTCTTTTAGTTTTAATTTAAATACACACTCTAAAATTGTATAATAAGCAAATGAATCTCGACTTACGATAGGCTTACAAAAGTGGGGAAGAAAGATGATATACAAATGAAAAGCCTTTAAAGATTGGTTGTTTTCTCTAAAGTTTTTCTACCTTAGGCCATCTAACTTCTTTTTGTATAGAATCTGACAGTCGCTGTAAGACTCTTTAGAGACCTTGTTTAGTTCTCTGTTTCAAGCCTGCTCTTTTCTATATCTTTCCTCAGCATCTTTACCATCATTTAAAAATTTTTGTTGTGGTAGAATACGAAAAACATAAAATTTTCCGTCTGAACCGTATTAAAATGTACAGTTCAGTGCTATTAAATGTATTTGTATTGTTGTGCAAGTATTGAAGTTTTCACTATAAGTGAACTTTGATTTAAAGGTAAACATTAAGTAGTTCATTGAACAGTGAGCTGAGAGCCGGTCCATAGATGTTGAGGGTAGGCGGTGCCCGCGGCTGAGAAATGCCTACCTCCTGGTTCTCAGGGTTCCCATCGTCACTGCCTGAGCTGAAAACCCCAAGGGCTTCCCATTTCCCTTCTAATTAAGTGCAACTTCCTCCCCTGGTCTGCATCACCTGCTTCCTCTGCCAGGATGTTCTGGCCCTTTCTTCACATTGCCAGCTCCTTACCATGCCCTTCTTAGCTGGCATATGCCCACCCTAAGTCAGCCTCCCAGACATTCTTGATGACACACAGGGCACCTGGAACGCTCCGAAACCTCCATCCACCCTCAGGCTTCCTCCCCAAAAGATTTGAGGCAGCACACAAATTCTATTTCCTGGTCCCTACGGTGCCTCAAGCATAAGGTACTCCACTGATCTTATAGCAGTTTTTCAGGAAACTCACAAGTTCTGTTGTTGTTCAGACATTAAGGTGTGTCTGGCTCTTAGCAACCCGGGGACTGCAGCACCACAGGCTCCTCTGTCCTCCACTATCTCCTGGACTTTGCTCATCTTCATGTCCATTGAGTCAGTGATGCTATCTAATCAACTCATCCTCTGCTGCCCCCTTCTTTTGCCATCAATCTTTACGAGCATCAGGGTCTTTTCCAATGAGTTGTCTCAACACCAAACATGATGCAAGATTTTAAAAAAACAAAACTCACTGACAAGCGCATACCCTACCCACACCACCCTATCTCAATTTTTTAATTTTTCTCTGCTTACCACCATCAAAATAGGAGTCTAAAAGTTCTTCTGAATCATGCTTGGCTGTCTGGGTGGCACATCATAGTACACTGTTGCTTCCCAAATCCCTGGGATCTGACCTCTTCCACACTGTCAGCATGACTGGTGCAAGTCTGCACTGTGCCCAGGGATTCTGGAGTTTGGAGTGGGAATAGTTTCATTTCCCTGCTTAATTGAATGACTTCACTAGGAGTTGAAGCAGAGTCTTCTGAAAGGCAGCTGGAAGCTACAGACACAGGGATATTTTGTTCTGAGTGATCTTCCTTTGACAGGTGAATTGGTCACCAGAATCTCTCCAAGCCTTGGAACCCTGGACTCTCCTCTGAGAGGTTTGGAAGTGTCCTCTGTCTTTAGTGTGTTGGCAGGTGTGTGACAAGCATGGAAATTATACACAGAATTAACTTTCAATCTTTTTGTCTGTTATTGAAGCTCAGGGATAAATTCACAGAATTGGAAGGGTATGTTTAGAATGGTGTGATGCAAAATATATTCTAAGAAGCAACTGCAAAGTTCATTTTGGGGGGAGAGTGGGAAAAGTCGCTCAAAGACAGAGCTGAACATGGTCTTGAACAATGAAAACCAAAGCGCTTCTGTCGGTCCATGGGCATGCTGATTAAGACAGACAGGCTGTGAGTACAAAGATGCTGAGAGAGGTTAGACTACCGTTCCAGAATCTTTGCTCCTTGCCCACCTCCGGGCCTGAAGATGCTTCTCTGTCTCACTGATGCCGAGCTGATCACGTGACTTGCTTTGACTCTGTAGTGAGGGATCCTCATTCTCTTCTCCCTGACCAGACGCTTAGCTGTGGGACTGTTTTGCTCCAATGGATGTTAGTGCATGTGTGGTAGCCTACAGCAAAGGCTCGGATGTGCTTACGAAGTGTGTTACCATCTGGGCCTTCTGTCCTCCCACGGGCAGAGCCTTCCGGTGAATGACTGCCGCCTCTTTAGCTTACATTCCTCAATGAACACCAGAGGGGCACACCTGCATTCAACCTGCAGCTTAGGGTCAAGCCCAGACCAACTATTATCAGCTGATCTCCCACCAATCACAGGCACGTGGGAGAAAATAAAACGATTAGTGTTTAAACCATTGAGTTTTGGAGTAGTTTGTCATGGAGCATTATTATGACTATCGCTGACTGATACAAATACTGACATGGTTTCAAATAGAAATCTCAAATTAAAAGATGCAGAAGAAACCCACCAGCGTGCAGGCATTGACTTGTGGTTGAGCGTGAGCCATGTGGACAGCTCTGCATGAGGCTTTATTTCATTCATGATCTTTTTCAGGCAATATGGAGAAACCAGCTAGAAGGGAACTTTTGCTTTAAAAGCTTCATCATCTCATCCTGTTGTAGTGCTGGGATTTATAGTAAGAAATATATATTTGGTCTTCACACCACTTCCTGGCACAGAGCTCCTAAAAGCCCTGGTGTTTCCTAAGTGATAAAAAAGACAAAAGCAAAAAGAGCGTCTTCTGCTATTCATTAGAAAAATAATAATGGACATGAGTTTGAGTAAACTCCAGGAGCTGGTGATGGACAGGGATGATGGCATGTGGCAGTCCACGGGGTCGCAAAGAGTCGGACACAATCGAGCCACTGAACTGAACTGAACTGAACTGCCTGGAGGACCCTGCCCTCTGCTTGACTGTGAACTAGTGTCTTTGTTCGGCTCCTGGAGAAATAGCTTATCCCTGCCCACCTGTGAGCAGACGAGATGAACACACCCCTTCTGAAGGCTGGCCATCCCCTTGGAGATGCTTTGCGAGACTGAAGGCCCTTTCGCTTTGCTTCCCCACTGCCCCTCCCTCTCTGCTCTGCCTTGCGACTTTAGCTCCTCGCCGCTTCTTTCCCTCTGATCCATAAAAGAACCTGGCATCCAGGCCCCAATAAGACGGTTATTTTGAGGTGCTAGCCTGCCGTCTTCTCGGTCTGCCAGCTCCCCGATTGGAGTCTTCCTTCCCTCAACACCTCGTTTCTCGGATTCATTGGCCTGTTGCGCGATGAGCAGGGCGAGCTTGGACTCGGTAACATAATGAAGCCCCATAGAAACCCCCACAGTATGGGCTTCTGAGAACTTCCAGGTGGCTGAACACGTGGAGGCATTGGGAGGGTGGTGTCCTTGTTACCAGTTCCAAGCTCGCCCTGCTTACCGCATGACAGGCCAGTGAATCCAAGAGAGGAGGTGTTGAGGCAAAGAAGAGACTTTAATTGGGGAGCCGGCAGACTGAGAAGATGGCAGGCTAGCACCTCAAAATAACCATCTTATTGGGGCCTGGATGCCAGGTTCTTCTATGGATTGGAGGGAGGGAAGCCGCGAGGAACTAAAGTCGCAAGGCAGAGCAGAGAAGGAGGGGCAGTCAGGAAGCAAAGCGAAAGGGCCTTCAGTCTCGCAAAATATCTCCAAGGGGATGGCCAGCCTTGGGAAGGGGTGTGTTCATCTCGTCTGCTCACAGGCGGGCAGGGACAAGCTACCCCTCCAGGAGCCGAACAAAGACACTTTCGTTTACAGCCCAGCAGAGGGGCAGACCCTGATGCTGGGAAAGATTGAGGGCAGGAGAAGGGGACGACAGAGGATGAGATGGCTGGATGGCATCACCGACTCGATGGACATGAGTTTGAGTGGACTCCGGGAGTTGGTGATGGACAGGGAGGCCTGGCGTGCTGCAGTTCATGGGGTCGCAGAGTCAGACATGACTGAGCGACTGAACTGAACTGAACTGAGAAGGGCAGGGTCCTCCAGGCACACCACAGAGTATGATTATAATAATAAAAGCAATGAAAAGCAAGTCAAAGAAACAGTTTCCAACATGGAGTCAGAATTGACTTCCTCCTGCAACACCCTGAGAGGGCATGGGTGTTCTGTGTCCCTTCATCCACCTCGCCCTGTGCATCTCTGCTGTCTGTCTGCTCCTGAGGTGTGTCCTTTATAGTAAACCAGTGATCTAGGAAGTAAACTGCTTTATGAGTCCTGTGAGCCCTTCCAACAAATTATTAGACCTGAGGAAGGAGTTTCACCCTTATGGCAGAAAGCAAAGAAGAACTAAAGAGCTTCTTGATGAAAGTGAAAGAGGAGAGTGAAAAAATTGCCTTACAACTCAACATTCAGAAAACTAAGATCATGACATCCGGTCCCATCATTTCATGGCAAATAGATGGGAAAACAATGGAAACAGTGACAGACTTTATGTTGGGGGGGGCTCCAAAATTGCTGCAGATGATGACTGCAGCCATGAAATTAAAAAGATGCTTGTTCCTTGGAAGAAAAGCTATGACCAACATAGACAGCATAGTAAAGAGCAGAGACATTACTTTGCTGACAAAGGTCCATCTAGTCAAGGCTATGGTTTTTCCAGTAGTCATGTATGGATGTGAGAGTTGGACTATAAAGAAAGCTGAGGGCCGAAGAATTGATGCTTTTGAACTGTGGTGTTGGAGAAGACTCTTAAGAGTCCCTTGGACTGCAAGGAGATCCAACCAGTCCATCCTAAAGGAGATCAGTCCTGGGTGTTCATTGGAAGGACTGATGCTGAAGCTGAAACTCCAATACTTTGGCCACCTGATGCGAAGAACTGACTCATTGGAAAAGACCCTGGTGCTGAGAAAGATTGAAGGCAGGAGGAGAAGGGGACGACAGAGGATGAGATGGTTGGATGGCATCACCGACAGGAATTTGAGCAAGCTCCGGGAGTTGGTGAGGGACAGGGATGGATGGCATGTGCCAGTCCATGGGGTCGCAAAGGGTCGGACACGACTGAGCAACTGAACTGAACTGAACTGAGGAAGGAGCCATGGGAACCTCTGACTTAAATCGAGTCAGAAGCATAGGTGACAGCCTGAGACACGCGACTAAGCATCTCGAGAGTAGGGGCAGTCTTGTGGGACTGAGCCCTTAACTTGTGGGGTCTTGCTAATTCTGGGTAGACAGTGTCAGAAAGCAAAAGTGTTAGTTGCTCAGTTGTGTCTGACTCTTTGTGACCCCCAGGACTGTAGCCCGCCAGGCTTCTCTGTCCATGGGATTCTCCAGGCAAGAACACTGGAGTGGGTAGCCATTCCCTTCTCAGTGTCAGAACTGGGTAAATTCTGGTGCATCCATCCAGTGTCTACAGAGAACTGGAAAACTGCTTGGTGAGGAGAGAAAACCCCACACGTCTGGAGGCTGGAATATCAAGAGGTATAGAAGGAAGCAGAGTTTCCCTTAGTAGAGTGTTGAGAAGAAAAACAGAACGCTTTTACTTTCATTCATCAAAAAAAAAAAAAAAAAGAAGTGACCTCCGGGCAGTCCAGTGGTTAGGCTTCACCTTCCACAGCAGGGGCTGCGGGTTCCATCCCTGGTCAAGGAACTAAGATCCCGCATGACACACGGTGCACCAAAAACAATTTTTTAAAAATTAAAGTGAAATCAAGTGTGCATATTTAGGTTCAAAGTTAAATGTTTGTTGTGCTACCAATGTCCACAGACGAACTAGGTGACAAGGACGGGCTGGGGTCACACCTCTGCAACCAGTTCACCTCTGAGCACCAGGAACAGAATCATCGGGTTTTAACATGGAGAGTCCTGCATCCCAGGACCCCGGAGTCCTGGAGAAAGTGAGGCAGTGGTCACTCTATGCCCCACCCTAAGCCTGGGGGTGGGGCAGATCGTTGACACCGATTGTAGGAAGGATTCACTCATTTCAGAAACACTTACACTTTGAACGATTTCCTGTGTCAGGGTGATAGCAGCATTGTGCTTACAGCAAACAAGACAAAAGCAGATGAAGACATGAGGACAGAGATGAAGATGCTAGAGGTGGTCTGTGAAACACCTCTCTCCTTCTTACCCTCCTTCAAACCCGCTAGCGTGGCAGTGAAAAATGTGGATTTGAAGAGGTATTAATTCAGGAGGACAAAGAGAAAGGGAGAAAAAACGACTGAAATGAGATCTGGGAGGCAGGAAGGAAAACGGACACATGCATATTGATCTCATCACAATCACATGAAGGAGAGGAGCACACAGAGCTTGTGTTACGTGTGTGTGTGTGTGTATCCATGTGTATATGTGTATATCTGTGTGTGTACATGTGTATGCATGTGCATGTGTGTGTGCGTGTGTATATATGCGTGTGTATCCGTGTGTATATGTGTATACATGTGTATGCGTGTGTGCGTGTGTACATGTGTGCACGTGTGTGTGCGCGCACATGTGTGTATATGTGTGTGTGTGTGCACCATGCATGTGTGTGTGAGGTGGGGAGGGAGGTGGGGAGATGGAGAGAGGAGATTGCGTGGACTGTGCCGCCATGACAGGAAACTTCGTCATCATCTTCCAGGATGGGAAGTTGATGGAGAATACCTAAATCTAAGTACTGTCATCAATAATGAACAAACAGTGTCATTGATAGACTTAAAGCAAGTGTAAACGAATGAGGCGGAGTCCATATCTCGGGGAAGTGGAAATCAGGTGTCTGGCAAGGACTGTTGCATTGAGGGAGAACTCATTGCACAAGGACTTGATTCTCTAACCTATGTTCATGTAAAACTTAGATAAAAACAAAAGCACTGAGCAGAGGACTACACAGGAACACTCAGAGGTGGTACGAGAATATGGTGATCCACTGTGGGTTGAACTTCTGTTTTCTTGACTGCTAGTATAAAATTCATATTGTATGACAAGACAAGAACAATTTAAACACAAAAAATGTCTCTGGTCTTCAGCCTCCTCTCACCCTCTTACTTGCACTGTGAACCTGTATTAGGCATCAACCAAACCCTCCCACAGGGCTTCCCTGGTGGCTCAGACGGCAAAGCGTCTGCCTGCACTGGGGGAGACCCGGTTTCAATCCCTGGGTTGGGAAGATCCCCTGGAGAAGGAAATGGCAACCTACTGCAGTACTCTTGTCTGGAAAATTCCACGGACTGAGGAGCCCGATAGGCTACAGTCCATGGGGTCACAGAGTCGGACACGACCGAGTGCCTTTACTTCCCTTGCTGTAGGGTCTGTTCCCTAGTGAGCACCTTGAAACCCTCCCACGGGCAGAAATACCTGCTCCACTGTGAAGAGCAACATTCTCCCAGTGTCAACACGACAGCTCCTTAAAGATAACATTCCTTCTTGATCTTGAAAGGGGCCACGATGACGTTTAGATCTGGATCATGTCAACTGTCAATACATCATTTAACAAGTCTCCGTCTTAAAAAACTTGCATGACTCTGTCTTGACTCCTAAGGGCAGAGCAGTTCTCAGAGTTTTCTGAGATGTTGTTCCTGGGTTATCAGCCTTGATTTGGCTTGAATAAAATTTTCATTTCTTCCTCAGACCAACTGACTAATTTTTCGCCGACATTCGTGAAGTTGAACATTTCTTTATTTGCTGGCACTTTTGTTTTCTCCGTTTAAAGACTGCCTCTTCATCTTTCCTCATGTTTCTGTTGAATGATTTTCTTTTTCTTATTGAGTGGTGGGCATTCTCCATACGTTCTGGATACTAATCTTTCCTGGTTATAACTTAAGCAATTATCTTCTCCCATCTTCACCCTGTCTCGCCTTCATTTCATGCTGTGTGTGTGTGTGTGTGTGTGTGTGTGTGTGTCTGCATGTGGTGCGTGTGTCTGTGAGTGCGAAGGAGTGTAACATTTCAATGAACTGAATTTATCAATCACTTCCCTGTAACTTGAGTTTTAGCGCCTCATTTAGCAGAAACTCCCTAAATGGCCAAAATGATGTACCTCTACATTTTCTTCTAAAGGTTTCAGAACTTTGCTACTCCCTTTTAGATCTTTTAATCTATATACAATTGATTTTTGCACATTGTCTAGAAATAAATATGCCACAGCCTTCAATACAGCAGAGAAAAGTAGAAAAGGTTAATCAGCTGGAAGGGTACCTGGAAAAATCATCCTCAACATGGTGCAGTGGGGAGAGTGATGCAAACGTGAAGGAGGCCGAGACATGCAGATAATGGACCAAAATCACAGATGGGGAAGGACAACAGCCTGGCTGCTGTGTTCCAGAAGAGTAGGCTGTCTGGCTGAGCAGTCCTTGAGATGTTTATTGACAGGTTTGCAGAACTAATGTGAGACATCAATCCTTGAAACCAGGAAACCCAATCAATTCCAAACAGAAGAGATAAGGGAAATTCTCAGGCCAAGTGGGAACACAGCAGGGACGGGGAGAAGGAGGGAGGGAGCAGGGGCGATGAGAAGAAAGGCTGCTTCTCAGGAACACAAATTGTGGTCTGAAGACAGTGGGGCACCATTCCTCCATTATGAAGGAAGAAATGGACTCTCTCTCCAGCAAAAATGCCTCTTATAAATAAAGGTAAAATAAAGACATCTCTGAACATTTAAAAACTGCAAGGATTAGCCCCCCTGGAGCTTCACTAGAGAGAATTCAAGTTGAAGAAAGTGCTTTTCAATGGAAGGCGATATGAATAAGAATGATGAGCCAAGATGCTGTGGAATATTTGGGCAAGTCTAAACAAAACTGATTATACAGAAAAACAGCATTTCATGGGGTTGTAAATTTTGTCCAGGTTTGTATGATCCATCAATAATATAGATCAGGAGAGGAATGATCAATCACAGTTAAAATGGTTCAGTTTCTTGTGCAGTTTAGAAAAAGGTAAAGATTGTGGTAAATCTCAAATTTCCTTATTAAAATTATTAGGGTAATGACTGAAGGAAGAAAAAAAGGACTATTACTTCCAAATTAATAGAGGGAGAAAATGGAAAGAGGAAAAAGGACTGAATCTAAGAGAAAAGAAGGAAAGATAGAAAAAGGCAAAATTGGTGAGACAATTGGAAAACATCAGGGTTTCATCCCTGGGTGGGGAAGATCCCCTGGAGGAGGAAATGGCAACCCACTTCAGTATTCTTGTCTGCAGAATTCCGTGGACAGAGGAGCCTGGTGGGCTACAATCCACGGGGTCACAAAAGGGTCAGACTCAATTGAGCATGCATGCATGCATACCTAAGATGTAAGGGCATTAAAAAATGGAATACCACTCATAAAAGAAAGCTTTAGTTATGTTAACACCAGACCAATTTATTTCAATGTAAAACATTTTGCCTGAGATTAAAGGTACTGCTTATAATGATAAACATCTCAATTAACCAGGAATATGTGAGAATTAAAATTTTCTATGTACCTAATAGTAGAGCAACACAACATATAAAGCGACAATTAACAGGACTACAAAGAGACAAATCCACCCGTCTGGGGAATTTTAGGAGACTTGTCTCAGCAATGGTTAGATTAAGCTGAGGATATTTGAGGGAAAATAGAGAATAGCTAAATAATAAAATCACTGAACAATTTACTTATCTGGAGAGATGGCACAGTAGAGGACGTGTGTTCATCTTCTCCTGCGAGAACTCCAAAATTCTCACATTAGTTTGCTGACAAAGGTCCATCTAGTCAAAGCTATGGTTTTTCCAGTGGTCATGTATGGATGTGAGAATTGGACCATAAAGAAAGCTGAGTGCCAAAGAATGGATGCTTTTGAACTGTGGTGTTGGAGAAGATTCTTGAGAGTCCCTTTGACAGCAAGGAGATCAAATCAGGCCATCCTAAAGGAAATCAGTCCTGAATACTCTTTGGAAGGAATGATGCTGAAGCTAAAGCTCCAATACTTGGGCCACCTGATGCGAAGAACTGACTCTTTAGAAAAGATCCTGATTCTGGGAAAGACTGATGGCAGGAGGAGAAGGGGATGGCAGGAGATTAGATGGTTGGATGGCATCACCAACTCAATGGATACGAATCTGGGCAAGCTCTGAGAGTTGGTGATGGACAGGGAGGCCTGGCGTGCTGCAGTCCATGGGGTCACAGAGTCAGACATGACTGAGCGACTGAACTGACTGACTGAACTTAATCTAAAGTACATATATGTTTGTGTATTTCAACACCAGACAACTGTCAAATTCAAATTCTTTCAAACATACATGGGCATTTATGAAAACAGGCCACAAACTGGATCTGCCTCTGATCAGAATACCTTCAAATTTGAATAAATAGCACTTGAGCATGAAATTTGAAGGCAGGGCCTTCAGTTCAGTTCAGTTCAGTTGCTCAGTTGTGTCCGACTCTTTGCAACCCCATGAATCGCAGCACACCAGGCCTCCCTGTCCATCACCAACTCCTGGAGTTCACCCATACTCATGTCCATCGAGTCAGTGATGCCATCCAGCCATCTCATCCTCTGTCATCCCCTTCTCCTCCTGCCCCCATCCCTCCCAGCATCAGAGTTTTTTCCAATGAGTCCACTCTTCGCATGAGGTGGCCAAAGTACTGGAGTTTCAGCGTTAGCATCATTCCTTCCAAAGAAATCCCAGGGCTGATCTCCTTTAGAATGGACTGGTTGGATCTCCTTGCAGTCCAAGGGACTCTCAAGAGTCTTCTCCAACACCACACTTCAAAAGCATCAATTCTTCAGCACTCAGCTTTCTTCACAGTCCAATTCTCACATCCATACATGACTACTGGAAAAACCATAGCCTTGATTAGACGGACCTTTGTTGGCAAAGTAATGTCTCTGCTTTTGAATATGCTATCTAGGTTGGTCATAACTTTCCTTCCAAGGAATAAGCATCTTTTAATTTCATATCTGCAATCACCATCTGCAGTGATTTTGGAGACCAAAAAAATAAAGTCTGACACGTTTCCACTGTTTCCCCATCGAATTCCCATGAAGTGATGGGACCAGATGCCATGATCTTCGTTCTCTGAATGTTGAGCTTTAAGCCAACTTTTTCACTCTCCTTTTTCACTTTCATCAAGAGGCTTTTTAGTTCCTCTTCACTTTCTGCCATAAGGGTGGTGTCATCTGCATATCTGAGGTTATTGATATTTCTCCCGGAAATCTTGATTCCAGCTTGTGCTTCTTCCAGCTCAGCGTTTCTCATGATGTACTCTGCATATAAGTTAAATAAGCAGGGTGACAATATATAGCCTTGATGTACTCCTTTCCCAATTTGGAACCAGTCTGTTGTTCCATGTCCAGTTCTAACTGTTGCTTCCTGACCTGCATACAGGTTTCTCAAGAGGCAGGTCAGGTGGTCTGGTATTCCCATCTCTTTCAGAATTTTCCACAGCTTATTGTGATCCACACAGTCAAAGGCTTTGGCATTGTCAATTAAGCAGAAATAGATGTTTTTCTGGAACTCTCTTGGTTTTTCGATGATCCAGCAGATGTTGGCAATTTGATCTCTGGTTCCTCTGCTTTTTTGAAAACCAGCTTGAACATCTGGAAGTTCATGGTTTACATATTGCTGAAGCCTGGCTTGGAGAATTTTGAGCATTACTTTACTAGCGTGTGAGATGAGTGCAACTGTGTGGTAGTTTGAACATTCTTTGGCATTGCCTTTCTTTGGAACTGGAATGAAAACTGACCTTTTCCAGTCCTGTGGCCACTGCTGAGTTTTCCAAATTTGCTGGCATATTGAGTGCAGCACTTTCACAGCATCATCTTTCAGGATTTGAAATAGCTCAACTGGAATTTAGCTTGTCCATTTTCGCCTTTCCAGATTTATGCCAAATTGTTTCCTGAAGGGACTGGTATCAGCCTGAATCTAAGCAGAAAACAGAAGACACACTCATTCCAGGTAAACAAGGAGAATTTGATAATGGAGATGATTTATAACAGTGTCCTGAGGAAAAGGCATGTTTTCGTTAAATGAAAAAGCCAGTGGAGCATAGAGGTACTTGGGATTGGTTGCAGTGAATGCATTCTTCTTAGTTGCATCCAAATGATCCCTGATATTTTATCCATCAGATAGAGGTTGTAGCTGTCGACCCTGAGAAATATTTTTATATACACCATTAGAGAAATTAGGCTATACATTTTTGGGTGACAAAGTTAGTACTAATACAAAAAGAGCCTTCAGACTCCCAAGGTTTCCTGTCTGAGTTTTCTGCAGTCAGTAATCTGACCCTTGAAATGTTCAGGGGTAAAGAATCTGCCTGCTAATGCAGGAGATGCTGGTTCAACCCCTGGGTCTGGAAGATCCCCTGGAGAAGGAAATGGCAACCCACTCCAGTATTCTTGCCTGAAAAATCCCATGGATAGAGGAGCTTCATGGGCTACAGTCCATGGGGTCCCAAAGAGTCAAACATGCCTGAACATAAAGCTCACCTCAATATCAACCACTTTGTACATCATCCTAGGGCCTTAGAAAGGGATTGAACTTTCTGTGAAGGAGTTTTCTAATTTTTTGTTACACTGTGTTCAAAATCTGTTGGAGATCTTTAATCAAAATATTCATTAAATGGGTGCCAAGAATCTTTGAGCTTTGAAGCTTTAGCAAATTGTAATTATTAGAATCAACCCTTGCCAATGGGAAAATGCTGAAATTCAGCTGTACAAAAGCAAGGGAGGGGCTGAAGGAATTTGGTGCTGAGAGTTCCAACGGTGTTCAAGGGTAGATTTTCACATCCCATGATAGTTTTTGGAATATCTCAACATGTAGGAAGAATCGTTTGGTGAGATTCCTAGTTTTAATTGGATAAATTTATAGTCTGTACTGGAATGGGAGGAACTCAAGAAGGCCTACAATTTTGTAGACTTTAAATTTGATGAACTACTCAAAAGGATAATAAACAAATTTCGAGGGGGACATGTTTTGGCTTATGAAAATGTTTGTCACAAAATGGCAGCCTGTTCTGTCAAAACTGAGTCAAAAATGACAACCCATGGAGGTATCTGAACTGGAATATTTATACATTTCAATTGAAAAATAGAATTGAGAACATCCTCCATTTACAAGAGTTTTTCTGAGCTTACATCGTACCTTTGCACCTACAGGAAGATGATTTTCTCAATTAAAATCTAGTCTACAAAGAAGGAAAAGACCCTGATGCTGGGAAAGATTGAAGGCAAAAAAAGGAGAAGGGGGCAGCAGAGGATGAGATGGTTAGATGGAATCGCCAACTCAATGGACACAAATTTGAGCAAACTATGGGAGATAGGGCTTCCCTGGTGGCTCAGAGGGTAAAGCGTCTGCCTACAATGTGGGAGACCCGGGTTCAAACCCTGGGTTGGGAAGATCCCCTGGAGAAGGAAATGGCAACCCACTCCAGTACTGTTGCCTGGAAAATCGCATGGACTGAGAAGCCTGGTAGGCTACAGTCCATGGGGTCGTAAAGAGTCGGACACAACTGAGCGACTTCAATTTCACTTTCACTTTCACAGGAGATAGTGGAGAGCGGAGGAGCCTGGCATGCTGCAGTCCATGGGTCACAGAGACTTGGACATGACTTAATGACTGAACATCAATAACAAAGAAGTTAGTTGAAAATGTCAACAGATTTATCATTACAGAATGCAACTTTGAGTGAGACTGCAAGCAATTTTATGACAAAACAAAGAATGAGAAGACCATATTGAGGGGAGAAAAAGGAGCCTCTTCAGAAAAATGTCAGTGACGTGGCCATAGTCAGAGACTGTATAATAAACTAATTCATTGGGCCATAAGTAGTGTTTCAGAAAGTGCATTCACTTAAGGATCTTCATCAAATTGTTTAGCTCTCAAGAGCATCCCAGTTTGAACGGTGATGCTGCCCATGAGCAGACTTTGACAACGTAGCCTCACCTCCTGCTCTCTGGAAGCCAGTTCCTGGCTTCTGAGTTCCACGGTTTCATTCTTCCCTTCTGGCCACTCCAGCAGGTCCTTCTCATTTCTTGCACTTGTAAATCATGCCCTGCACAGCCTTTGACCCTTTGCTCATTTTTGTTTACACTCTCTTCCTAGTCTTAAACACTCTCTGTAAATAACTTTTCGATAGACCTTTTCCCCAGAACTCCAAGATCACATTCAGGGCCAGCTGGACATTCTACTAGAAGGTATGGAAAAGGTCCCCTCAACTCTCAGTGATGTCCTCCCCAGCAAAACCCCTTCACATGCATTTATAATAAATAATAGAGACAGACGCATGCATCCTTTGCTCTGCTCCCCAACAGTAGCAACTTGCAAACCCATGATGCAACATCACAGTCAGGATACTGACCTTGATAGAGTCAAGATACAGAAGATGGCCACACCCACTTCCCTTCCACCCCAGTACCTCCTTACATTTTTATTTTTCTGAGATGGATGTCTGCCATGCAATCTCTGGGTTGTACAGTCGTTGAACTCTTAGTTTTGAAAAGAAACTCTCACACCAATTTCCAGTGTGGTGGACCACTTTGCATTCCCGTCAGGAATGTACCCAGTTTCTCTGCATCCTCACTGGCATTTGGCATTGCCATTATTCTTTATTTTAGCCATTCACATATGTGTGTAGTGGAATCTCTTTGTGGTTTTGATTTTCGCTTCCCTAGTGGCTAATGATGGTAAGTATTTTTTCATGGGTTTATCTGCCATCTGTATAGCCTCTTGGGTGAGATGCCTCTTTATCCAATTTAGCTCATTTTCTAATTGGGTTGTTTGTTGTTTTACTGTTGGGTTTTGAGAAGTCTTTATATATTTTAGATACTAGTCTTTTGTAGACCATCTTCTCCCAATCTCTAGCTTGTATTTTCATATTCTTAACACAGTCTTTCACAGAGCATAATTTTAAATTTTAATGGAGCCCAGTTTATCAATTTGTCCTTTTATGAACCAAGCTTTTGTTGTCAAATCTAAGATTTCTTTGCCTTACCCTACACTATAAAGACTTCATCTATTTAAAGTTTATAGTTTTATATTTTAATTTGTCTGTGTTCCATTTCAAGATAATTTGTGTCAAAGATGTGAGACTTAGATTAAGTTTCTTTCTTTTTTTTTTAAACCAATGAATGTTCAATTATTCCATCACTATTGGTTGAAAAGGCTGTCTTTCCTCCATTGGGTTGCTTCTGCATCTTTGTCAAAAATCATTTGGACATATTTTTAAGAGTCTGTTTCTGGGTTCTCAGTTCTATTCCATTGATCTATGTGTCTATTCCTCCACCAAGATAATACAAGTTATATTATGTCTTAAAATCAGGTAGACTGATATCTTTCATTTTATTATTTTTCAAAATTGTTTTAGCTATTTCCTTTAGTGAGTTCCTTTGCCTTTCCATATATATTTTAAAATAACCTATATATCTACAAAAAAATCTTCCTTGGGCTTTGATAGATACTGTGTTAAACTTGCAAATCAATTGGGGAGAATCAACATCTTTACTGTGTTGATTTTTCTAGATCTTTTCATAGTGTGTCTCTTTCTCTGTTTAAATCTTTAAAATTTTCTTTTATCACTGTTTTGTTGCTTTCCGCAAACAAAACCTGTACTTATCTTGTTAGACATACATCTGCATTTTTTTGAGTGATTGCACATGGTATTTTTTATTTTACTGTCCTTGTGTCCATTGCTAATACAAAATACAATTGATTTTTGTATATTCACTTTGTATCTTGTGAACTTGCTGAATTCACTTGTTTTTCTAAGAGGTTGTTATTGTTGTTTTTGTTAAATGCTTTTAGCATTTTCTATGTAGACCATCACGCCAACTGGAAGTAGAGACAGCTTTATTTCTTCCTTTCCAATCTGAATGTCTTTTATTTTCTTTTTTCCTCTCCTCATTTCTCGGGCTAGAACTCCCAGCACTTTATTGAATAAAAATAGTGAGAGGGAACATCCTGGCTCTGTTCCCATTCTTGAGGGAAAAGCTCTAAGTCTTGAACATTAAGTCTAAAATTAGCTATTGAGTTTTTGTAGAAATTCTCTATCAAGTTGAGGAAGTTCCCCTCTGTGTTCATTGTTCTTTGAGTTTTGATCATGAATGTCAGTTGGTTCTTTTTTTTTAATAGACATAATTCACATACTATAAAATCCCCTTCTAGAGGACTTCCCTGGTGATCCAATGATAAAGAGTATGCCTTGCAGCGCAGGGGACATGGGTTTGATCCCTGGTTGGGGAAATAAGACCCCTCATGCTGTGGAGCAACCAAGCCCGTGTGTTACACCTACACACGCTCTGGAGCCCATGCAACAAATCATTCGTGCATTGCATGAAAAAGATCCCACATGACGCAACAAAGATCCCAGCTAAGACACAACACAGTCAAATAAATAAAAATTTAAAACCAAACAAAAAACGCCTTTAAAAAGTATATAATTTAGTGGGTTTTAGTATACTCACAAGGCTGTGCAATCATCAACACTGACCCCAGCCTTTTCATCACCCCACAAAAGAAATTCTGTCCCCTGATCAGCAGTCACTGCTATTTTTCTTCTCCCCAGACCCTGGAAACCAGGACTCTCCCCTGTCTCTCTGGGTTTGTGTACTGAGGACATTTCATACAAATAAAATCACACAATATATAGCCCTTCTGTCTCACTTCTTCCGCTTCTCATAATGCTTTCAAGGTTCATCAGTACGGTGGCACATATCAGTAGAATCAGACCTCCGTGTCCAAGGTTCTGCATTTGTAGATTCAACCAGCTGTGGATCAAAAATATTTGAAAACCAATTTCATAAAATTTCCCAAAGCAAATCTTTAATTCTGTGTATGGTAGCTATTTAGATAGTATTTACATTGTATCCATGACTAGTTATATAACATTTATATGGTATTAGGTACTATAAGACTCTAGAGATGATTTAAAGTATATAGGAGGATGTGCATAAGTTATGTACAAATACTATGCCGTTTTATATAAGGGACTTGAGCACCCACAGATTTTTGGTATCAGTGGGTCCTGGAACCAACCTCTCATGGCACTGGGGGACAAGAGTTCTTTCTCTCCATTTTATGACTGATGGATACTCCATTGTGCTGTGATACCACATTTTGCTGATCCACTCATCAACTGGTGAACATGTGGGGTGGTTCTTTTTTTTTTTTTTCTTTTATGAATGATGCTTCTGTGAACATTCATGTACAAATGTTCATGGAGACACATGTTGACAATTGTCTTGGGCATTATGCATAATTAATGAGTTATATAGAAACTCTATGTTTAACGCTTTGAGAACCTGTTAGACTGTTTCATAGTAGCTGCACCATTTTACATTCCCACCAGCAATGCATGAGAGTTCCACTTTTTCTGCATCTTCACCAACATTTGTTATTGTCTATCTTTTAGATTATAGCAATACTCGGGTGTGTAGACTGATATCTCATTGTGGTTCTGATTTGCATTTTCTTAAAGAATAATGTTTTTTTAAAGGCTAATTTTTTTTTTTTTTGGCTAATGATTTTTTTAAAAGGTTAATAATGTTTAGTATTTTTTCATGGGTTTATGGGCCCTTTCTTTAGAGAAAGAAAGTGAAGTCACTCAGTCATGTCCGACTCTTTGTGACTCCATATACCGTAGTCTACCATGCTTCTCCGTGCATGGGATTTTCCAGACAAGAGTACTGGAGTGGGGTGTCCCCTTCCTTCTCCATTCTTTAGAGAAATGTCTACTTAAATTTGTTGTTCTTGTTATCGTTCAGTTGCTAAGTTGCGTCTGACTCTTTGTGAGCGCACGGACTACAGCACGCTAGGCTTAACTGTTCTTCACTATCTCCTGGAGTTTGCTCAAATTCGTGTCCGTTGGTCACTGATGCTGTCTAACCATCTTATCCTCTGCTGCCCCCTTCTCCTCCTGCCTTCAATCTTTCCCAGCATCAGGGTTTTTTCCAATGAGTTGGCTCTTCATGTCAGGTGGCCAAAGTATTGGAGCTTCAGCTTCAGTCCTTCCAATGAATATTCAGGGTTGATCTCCTTTAGGATTGACTGGTTTAGTCTCCTTACTCCTGAGAGTTCAAGGGACTCTCAAGAGTCTTCTCCAGCACCACATTCTAAAAGCACCGATTCTCTGGCACTCAGCCTTTTTCAGGTTCTCACAGCAAGAATACTGGAGTTGGCTTGCCATTCCCTCCCCCAGTGGACCATATTTTGTCAGACCGCTCCACTATGACCTGTCTGTCTTGGGTGGTCCTGCAGGACATGGCTCATAGCTTCATTGAGTTATGCAAGCCCTATCGCCACTACAAGGCTGTGATCCATGAAAGGGCTATTCAAATACTTTCCCATTAAAAAAAAAACAAACCGGGTTGTCTTTCTCATTATTGAGTTATGGGAATTCATTATATATTCTGGATTATTAGACCTTTATCAGATATATGATTTGCAAATATTTTCTCCCCTTCTATGGGCTATCTTTTCACTTTTTTGCCAGTGTCCTTTGAAACACAAAAGTTTTAAGCTTTGGTAAAGTTCAATTTATCTACTTTTTTCCTTCTGTCAACTTCTGCTTTGGTGTCATATCTAAGAAACTTCTCAACCTATGCTCAGAAAGAAAACTCCCAAGTTTTCCTCTAAGAGCTTTACAATTTTAGCTCTTACATTTAGGTCTTTGATCCATCTGGGTTAATTTTTGTATAAGTTGTGAGGTAGGAGGTGTAAATTCATTCTTTGCTATAAATACACAGTCTCACAAAACACTATTCTTTGGTCATTAAATTGTTTAACACCCTCTTTGATATATAATAAATTGACTATAAATGTTAGGATTTCTTTCTGATCTTTCAATTCTGTTCATTTGAACTATGCCAGATCATTCAATCTTGATTACTATAGTTTTATAGATAAACATTGATTTTTGAAGGCTCTGTGATCAGGTGCATATATATTCATAATTGTTGTCTTAAGGAATAGATCCTTTTATCATTACAAGATATCCTTTTCCTCTAGTAATAATTTTTTGTCTTAAAATTTGTTTTGTCTGATGTTTGTATAGCCATTCCAGTTCTCTTTTGGTTACTATGAGTGGCATATCAGTTTTCATTCTTTTATTCAACTTGTTTGTGTCCTTGAATCTGAAGTGTATCTCTTGTGGATAATATCAAATTAGGTCATTTAAAACAATCCACTTTGCCAATCTTGACCTTTTATTGGAATACTTAATCCATTTACATTTAATGTATTACTGATAACAGGATTTATACCTGCCATTTTGTTGCTTTTTTTTCTATATGCCCTATTTTTTGTTCCTCTATTTCTCCATTATCCCCTTCTTTCATATAAAATAGATATTTTCCACTATACTAATTCCTTTGTCTTCTCTTTCACACATTTTTTGAATTCTTAATGTTTACCTTGAGGATTACAATTAACATCCCAATTTATCAAAATCTAGTCTGGATTAGTACCAACTTAATTTAAGTAGTTTTGAAAACGTCGCTCCTAAGGAGCTCTTTCTCCTCCTGACCTCCTTTGTGCTATTCAGTTCAGTTCAGTCGCTCAGTCGTGTCCGACTCTTTGCGACCCCATGAATCGTAGCATGCCAGGCCTCCCTGTCCATCACCATCTCCTGGAGTTCACTCAAACTCACATCCATCGAGTTGGTGATGCCATCCAGCCATCTCATCCTCTGCCGTCCCCTTCTCCTCCTGCCCCCAATCCCTCCCAGCATCAGGGTCTTTTCCAATGAGTCAACTCTTTGCATGAGGTGGTCAAAGTACTGGAGTTTCAGTTTTAGCATCATTCCTTCCAAAGAACACCCAGGACTGATCTCCTTCAGAATGGACTGGTTGGATCTCCTTGCAGTCCAAAGGACTCTCAAGAGTCTTCTCCAACACCACAGTTCAAAAGCATCATTTCTTCGGTGCTCAGCTTTCTTCATAGTCCAACTCTCACATCCATACATGACCACAGGAAAAACCATAGCCTTGACTGGACGGACCTTTGTTGGCAAAGTAATGTCTCTGCTTTTGAATATGCTATCTAGGTTGGTCATAACTTTCCTTCCAAGGAGTAAGCGTCTTTTAATTTCATGGCTGCAGTCACCATCTGCAGTGATTTTGGAGCCCAGAAAAATAAAGTCTGACACTGTTTCCCCATCTAATTCCCATGAAGTAATGGGACCAGATGCCATGATCTTATGCAAATTACATTTTTACTATACTGTATGCTCATTAACATTATTTATAATTGTTGCTTTATGCAGTTGTCTTTCAAATAATACAGGAGGAAAAAAAGAATTATAAACAAAAATAAACTCATAGGCTTCTTTATTTACCTATGTTGGTGTCTTTACTTGGGTTTCTTATCTTTCATGTGAATTCCAGTTACTGTCAAATGCCCTTTCGATTTAGTCTGAAGGTTCTGTCTTTATTATTGCGGTAGGATAGGTCTGCTAGTGATGAATTCTCTTTAGTTTTATTTCCCTGAGAATGTCTTAATTTCCCCTACAGTTTTGAAAGGTAGTTTCATTGGCTATAGAATTCTTTGTTGATAGAACTTTTCTTTCAGCACTTTGAATCTCTCTTCCCATTGCCTTCTGGTTCCCATGATTTCTGAAGAGAAATTTATTGATGACACCTTATATAGAGTCATTTTGTTCTCTCTTGCTGCGTTCGAAGTTCTCTCTTTAACTTTCAAGAGTGTGATGACCATGCGTCTCGGTGGTTGTGTGTCCCCTACTTGGAATCTGTTGAGCTTCTTGGATGTGCAGATTAATGTATGCCATCAAATTCTGATACTATCTCTGCCAGGGTGTGGAGTGAGGAACCTGATTTTAGCTGGCAAAGGTAAGTCTAGGTCCCTCACTTAGCCTTTGCTGGCATGAGTGGTGGTGGGGCCACTGTTTTTGCGGGAGCATTTGGCTGGCATAGAGCGGTTATTGTCTTAAAGTATTCCGTCTCCATAGGCTGTCTGTTTCCTCATCCTTTGGCTTGAGAGAGCAGGCTTTTTGGAGGAACTTTCTTTTTTGCTTTTTGTTCTTTGTCTGGCATGTCCAGATTGCTAGCTTCTTTAATTGTAAATCTGAGATACACGATGCAATAGAATACTCAAAGAGTCCACTATTGTGTCATTTCTTGGGTCCTGAGCAACATAGCAAAAATGCCTTTTTCTCTCCATCTTTTTGACTTTAAAAAAAACTGTTTTCAGTTGTGCTTTGCTGAAAAAATAAAGAAGGGTGAATGAACTCCATCTCCCCAGAAATGGAAATTAACTATATTTCTTTTAAAAAGGTACTTTATAATAGCCACCTCATCTTGTTACATTTCTACCTTCCCCAACTCTCAGTGTCTGTTCTTTTCACAAATGTTATTCTTTCGTTATTCTCATTGAAGAGCCTAAATATGCTTATTTAAAGTCTTTTTTTTCCCCCCAGACTGTTCTATTATTTTAAATTCCTCTGGAGTCAATTCATATTATGATTATTGATTCTTGGTGGCTATTATTCTTAGCATTAGATGTCTTCATGGACTTCAGAGTTTTGACTTTAAGGCTGAATTTTGGGTAAAAGGGTACCTTTCATTTTCATTCCCTCTTTGTGTACTCAACCCTTTTCCTTCTGAGGAGCCCCCTGTCTCCGTGGTCAAGCAGTTTGGGGCCACTCCAGTGCTACCTGGCCTGCAGTACAGAAACGTGTTTTATACTGGTGGTTCACAATTCCTGCCCCTCTGGGGTCTCCTTGTCATCAATGAAAGTAATGATATTGGTTGTTCTCCCTAGCTCCAGGGCCATACTTTCATAGAAGATACTGCCCCGTGAAACGGCTGAAGCAGGTATTTCAGACTCCCCTTTGATAGAGGGGTGATCCCTCTCTCCCCTTGATTCAAGTAGTAACATTGGCTCTGTTACCAGCTTTGTGTCCCCATTATGCCTTGGGATTCAGAGCCCAGCTGGCCCACGGCTTTGTCAATTCTCAGCAGTTTGTGTTTCTGGACTATGGTGGAGTTCAGATTGTTTTTGAGGCCATCTAGATCCTCTCAATACTCTTATTGTATAGTTTATTGTCATTCTGTGTTTGCAATAGAGAGCAGCATCTCAGAGCATGAGTCATAGTATTATTTGGATCTGAAGTCAAATGCTCTGCTTGTTTGTCTTATTTTAATATTTATTTTCATTTTATTTAGCTCTATTTATTCAATGCCACTTTACGTCCTATTTTACATAGATGAAATACAAATAAATGATATATTCCTTAGAGTTCATGTTTGGTCATTTCTCAAATCAGGGTGCACCTTATTTTCAATGCACCTGAGAATTTAAGATGGATTGCCGGGAGCCGGCATATTGCATATTGAGTGCATATTGCATATTGAGTGCAGCACTTTCCACAGCATCATCTTTCAGGATCTGGAATGGCTCAACTGGAATTCTATCACTGCCGGGAGTCAGCGTGAGGAGCTCCACCCATGACAAAGGTCATGAGGAAGGAGGCTTGGCATATGCAAAGGCGGGATTGAGCCTCAGGAGTCCCCCTGGAAATTCTCGAGCATCTACCCCCAAACCAGAGTCTGCCTACTCTCTGCTTTGTGCTTTCACCTACACCTCTGACTTTACGGGGAGCTGTCCCCCACTACCTCTCTCTGCAAAAAGAGTTAGCTTACAGCTCCAGTTAACAATTCCTGGGTGTGACAGTGTTTCAACCTACAAACTCCTTTGGAAATCCTCTAGCCTGCCTGAATAGGTTTTTCCGGCCACATGTGATTGTTCAGAGCCTCCCAACTGTGAGAGGCAGGAGGTGTTCTAAACTGTCTAAACACAGATTCCTTTGAGTAGTTAAAAGATTGATTAGAAATTGTATTGGTGAAGGGTTTTTCACTTATTGAGCCAATGTTTGCTGCTAAGTCTCCATACCCCTTACCTACTGTGTCCTTGGCAGGGTATTGATTGACAGAGTGGGTGTATAGAAATGTAAGTAGTAGCCTCAATGTTTGTAACCTTGGACCCTTGAGTTAATTCTTTTCTTGATTGAGCCCTCCTCACCTTTGCCCTATAGGAATGCAGCTTTGTCCAATGCTTTTTTGGAGGCTGGTGCCTGACTTTGGAATAATCACCTTTAGAGAAAAATAAGTTTCTTAAAATGTTAACAGGCCTCCTGGCCAGAAGATGATGTAAATCACCTGAACTTTTGCATATGATAAGTTTGAAAGCCTGGCTTCGATTGACCAACCAGGAACTGCTGTCCTTGCATGACTCCACCCCTTCCCCCATTATCCTCTATGCACAACTTAAGGTATTAAAAACTACTTTGGAAAATAAAGTGCGGGCCTTGTTCACCGAAGCTTGTTCTCCCCATGTCGTTCTTTCTCTTATCTTCTGGCTGAATTGTTCAGCCTCTTTTCTTCACTGAATTTTCCTACTGAGCTATCCTTATTTCAGCCTCTTTTCTCCACTGAATTTCCTCACTGAGCTATCCTCATTCTATTACTCTTTATATCCTTAATTAACGTTTAATTAAGCAGTTGTTTCCTGATCCTTGCCGATGCCGTCTCTCCTTCGAATACCCTGGATCAGCTGGGGCTGGACCCCGGAAATGGATGGTGTCAGCCACACCTGGAAGTATAGCAGACACTTCACTCATATGCACAGCATCCTGTAACCTGGGGAGGTGCAACCCAAGCACTGAGGGCAGAGAAACTGGTGGGGTGACTCACAGGAGTGGATTCCTCTGTGTGTTTGGAAAAACTAGGGGGTGGTAAAGGGGCACAGGATAATTTCTGCATTTGAAATCACTGACCTCAGTTAGGATGAGCACAGCTCCTGCCTCCATGTGAAGTGGGAGAGTTCACAGAAGCAGTTTAAGGAAACGCTGTGTCCTTACTTTCTCCCCTTACTTTATGTCCTAGACACTTTCAGCTGGTCACAAAAATGCACCTTTTGTCACCCTGGGGTACACAGTTGTGGGCACAGCTAGACTATCCTTACTGAGTATGGACACCATCATGTCCCAATTCCTGTTTTATAGAAGCATAAACTGTAAAGAAATGAGCGAAGCTGACTTTGCCCCAGGTCTGCCAAAGCGTGCAAGTGGCTGCCAGTTGTTTAGCCTCCTTGAAGACGATGTCTTTGAAAGACTGGCATGGTGGGTGTCTTTTCTCTCCATCCATGCTCCAGCCTTGAATTGACCATTTAGAATCAGCTCAGTACTCAAAATTCAAAAAACTAAGACCAAGACATCTGGTCCCATCACTTCACGGCAAATAGATGGGTAAACAATGGAAACAGTGACAGACTTTATTTTCTTGGAGTCCAAAATCACTGCAGATGGTGACTCCAGCCATGAAATTAAAAGCCGCTTGCTTCTTGACAAACCTAGACAGCATATTAAAAAGCAGAGACATTATTTTGCCAACAAAAGTCCCTCTAGTCAAAGCTATGGTTTTTCCAGTAGTCACGTATGGATCTGAGAGTTAGATGATAAAAAAGGCTGAGGACCAAAGAAATGATGCTTTTGAACCGTGGTGTTGGAAAAGACTCTTGAGAGTCCCTTGGACAGCAAGGAGATCAAACCAGTCAATTGTAAAGGAAATCAGTCCTGAATACTCATTGAAAGGACTGATGCTGAAGCTGAAGCTCCAATCTTCGGCGACTTGATGGGAACAGCCGACTCATTGGAAAAGACCCTGATGCTGGGAAAGATCGAAGGCAGGAGGAGCAGGGGATGACAGAGGATGAAATGGTTGGATGGCATCACTGACTCAATGGACATAAGTTTGAGCAAACTCCAGGAGATGGTGAAGGACAGGGAAGCCTAGCATGCTGTTGTCCATGGGGTTGCAAAGAGTGGCACACAACTGAGTGACTGAACAACAGTAAAGTGGGAAAAGCATACATCGTGTGTGCAAGTCGCTTCAGTCGTGTCTGACTCTTTTTGAGCCCGTTGACTGCAACCTGTCAGGCTCCTCTGTTCATAGGATTCTCCAGGTAAGAATACTGCCATGCACTCCTCCAGGGGATCTTCCCGACTCAACAGATGGAATCCGCATCTCTTATGTCTCCTGCTTTGGCAGGTGTGTTCTTTACCACTAGTGCCATGTGGGAAGCCCCAAAGGCATCGTGAAGTGAATCAAATAGCTCATCCACTTTGGCCCAGTATTGTCTTTCCTTGACAATTACCCTGATGGGGCTGGCAGAGAAAATGGCTGGGGTTCGCATACAAGCGTGGTTTATAAAACTTCCACATGGAAAATAAGATCAAGAACTCTCAAAAAGGGGTCTATCAAATAAACTGGGTAGGCGGTTTCATTGGAACATAGGCAGTAGTTGAAAACTATGCTTTTTAATGAACAGTGTTCAAAATTCAGTGTGCTATTAAGGTCGCAAAACAGTTCAAAAGACACAATAATTACTAATATTTTATAATATACTACATCTTAGAAAATGATTCGATGGAACTACAAAAATATTATTATTTCTTCTCTCAGGTGGAGGGACTCAGAGAGATATAAACTTTTTCAAAAGACTTCTTCGATATCAAAATTGTCTACAATGGATCTATACTACACTGAATTTTCTTGAAGTTAGTACAAAACGAAAGGCAAGTACAAATTTGTCCAACAGCGCTCTCTCATCACTCCAAAAATAGCAGCCACTTTTTTATATAAAAGTCAACAGGACAATGTACTTCATTGGTGTATATCATTTACTTTTTACCTGGCTACACGTTAGAAACAATAAATTCATCAAAACTCTCGGCTGAATTAAAAGAATATATATATGAAAAGCAAGCTTCGTTTAAAAGAATAAATACAACCTATGCACACACAGCTTTACTAGCAGTCTTAGAATTTCAAAGGAAGACACCGCTTCTAATAACAAAACGTCAGTAACCACACTCATCACTGATTGGCTACTGAGGAAAGCCATAGGGCCTGTACGTCACTTCCGGGGCGGGACCTGGGCCGCGCGGGAGCTGGTGGTCTCCATGGCAACAAGCAGGGACCTCGCTAGGCCCGCCTGCCGCCCACACCTCCGCGGTGCCCGCTCCCCGCCCGCGCCACGACCCGGGCCTCGGTCCCAGCCTGGCTTGTGCTCCCGCCCGAAGCTGCCCGCGCCCGCCTCCCGCCGCCGCCTCGACCTGACCTGACCGGGAAGCAGTTCCGGCGGGCCGCCGCCGCCGTGACTCATCGGCCAGTCCGCATCCCGGCGATTGGGCCATCTTGGTGGCGGCCGGCCCGGGAAGACGGAGCCGCGGAGGAAGCCGCGGACACCCAGGTAGGCGCCCGCCGCCCGCCCTCGGCCCCCCGGCGCCGCCGCCGCGAGAGCTTCTTCCCTTTGTTCTGCCCCATGTGGGCGCCGGTCCTCTGGCGGGGGGGGGCGCCCGCCTCGCCGCCCGCCCTTTGCCCCTCCCACGCCGCCTCCCTCCCTTTGAACCCCCTTTCCGCAGTCGAAACCTTTTTTTTTTTAAACCGTGTTTTCATCCTTCAGGGCCCTGCAGCCCACTGTGGCCTTGTGAGCGCGGCGATTCAGGAGCGACATCCGGAGCTCGGGATCCGCGAGGGCCTGCACCCCCTGCCTGGCCCGGGGCTGTGCGCATCTCTGGGTCCGTCTGCCCTGCCCTCTTGTTGGGTCTTCTCGGCCACGCTTGAGTCTTGAACCCCCACCCTTAACCCGATTGCTCTCTGGGTCTACCCAATTTTAGCATCACAGGTGCTCAGGTTCTGGGTTACCCAAACCCAACCCCAACTCCCCGTCACCACCACCTTCTCCACTTTTGTCAATCTCAGCCTTTCACTGACCTCTGGCCAACATGGTCCAACCCCAGACCTCAAAAGCTGAAACCCCAGCCTCTGCAGCTTCTCCTAGTGCCCCCATGGACGACGTCATCGACACCCTGACCTCGCTGCGCCTCACCAACTCGGCGCTCAGGCGCGAGGCTTCGACCCTTCGCGCAGAGAAGGCCAACCTCACCAACATGCTGGAGAGCGTGATGGCGGAGCTGACCCTGTTGCGCACCCGGGCTCGGATTCCCGGGGCGCTGCAGATCACCCCACCCATCTCGGCCATTACCTCCAATGGGACCCGGCCAATGACCACGCCTCCGACCTCGCTGCCAGAGCCCTTTTCCGGAGACCCCGGCCAGCTGGCGGGCTTCTTGATGCAGATGGACAGATTCATGATCTTCCAGGCCTCCCGCTTCCCCGGGGAGGCCGAACGAGTGGCGTTCCTCGTGTCCCGGCTCACTGGGGAGGCGGAGAAGTGGGCGATCCCCCACATGCAACCCGACAGCCCCTTACGAAACAACTATCAGGGATTCCTGGCCGAGTTGCGGAGAACCTACAAGTCTCCGCTGCGGCACGCCCGGCGCGCGCAGATCAGAAAAACTTCCGCCTCAAATCGAGCCATGCGGGAACGGCAGACCCTCTGCCGCCAGCTGGCCGCCACCGGCACAGCGCCCTGCCCGGTGCACCCAGCCTCCAGTGGGACCAGTCCAGCCCCGGCCCTGCCCACCCGAGCTCGGAACCTTTAGGAATCGGCCATCATCCTGGTCGCATCTGCAGCCATCCAGGTAGCATACCCCCTTTGCTGCGTAGAAGAAATGTCCATACCACAGCATCACTTTGTTTGAAGACGTCCCTTCCTGCCTCTGTAGACCTGCTCCATGAGGACATCTCCTGTCATCACTCTGGGGCACCCTGTGACCCACCTTGCTTCCTGGCATCACGTACTCGCTTGGGACCTCCACCGCATGTTTCCTTTCTCTTGCTTGCAATTCCAGCTCTTCTAGTGGCCTCAGCTCTGCTGCTTGGTTAGTCTCACTCACAATACACTTGGGACCATTTGAGCTGACGTTTTCCCCAGCCTGACCAGGTTCACAGATGCAGCTCCCCCACCCTCTGCAGGCCCTGGGGCAGTTCCCCACCTGATCGCCCTGTGAGCTTGCTGGTGCCAAAAAGAAGCCTCTTTGGCCAGGCAGGTGGCTTGACCTGGAGAGGGGAGTCTCAAGTGCTGCCAGCCTCTCCAGGGCCCAGTGGAGCAGGTAGGGGCCTCATCTCTGCTGTCAGTGTCCGAGTGATCACTGCCGGGAGTGAGTTTCCAGGGTTCTCAGGGGGCCAGCTTCACTCTGCACAGGAGTAGGCAGTCACTGTGCCCCACTGCTGCCCCTGGGAAGATGGACAGTGCAGCCTTAGGGGAGCGCCTCCAGAGGCCACACCCACCCCCCATCAGTGCCTGGCTTTAGCTGCCAGTGTTTTGATAGCACCGGGGTTGGGGGGAATCTGGAACTTGCCTGCTCAGAAGTTCAGTGTGACTGGAATCACTGGGCAGTTCCACATACGTGTCCGTCTGTGCCTGAGGCCCCCTGGCAGGCTGAGGGATGGACTCAAGAGGCTCACTCTGCTGCCCTGGTCCCCGTGGGAGTCAGTGGTGGTGTGCAGCCCCCTCTTCTCTCTGACCCCCGCACGTGGAGGTGGGCCTGTCTGGTTTGAGACCTGTTCCCTTCTCCATGCAGGGGCGTGTGGCCTTCACCTCAGCTCCTGGAGCCACACACACGGTCTCTAGGTCTCCAAAGCCTCCCCAGCATGCCCTCCCCAGCCCTGGGCTGTACATCAGACATCTAGCCTCTGTCCCAGAAAACCTGGACTCAGGGCTGGGAGCCCCAGCTCCCCTGGACACATCATGGAGCCCTTAAGGCGAGGGGGTGTCTGCCTGTCTGACCCCAGCCGGGGCGGTGCTGGCATTTGCAAAGGAGAAGAGCAGTGGGCTGCCCAGGTCCGAAGGTGGTGACAGCGCAGGGCTGGCGCTCGGGTCCTGATTCCGAGAGACAGAGCCATGCCTCCGAGTGCTGGGTGGCCTTGTGCTTTTTCCCCGGGATGCCCAGAGTCACTTTCTAAACGAGGCTTGGCCAGGCCCTTTGACCTGGGTTGCTCCTGCCTTATTCGATACCAATGACACCCTGCCCCCAGGCTGTGGGGAAATGGGCCATCCTTCCCTGGGTTTATCAGTCCCGGCCTGACTGCAGGAGGATAACCTCTGGGCTCCCCCCTATAAGCCTGCATCTTGGGACCTCCAGAGATTGTCTCCTAGGACCCATGCCCTTCTGAGCAATTCAATGATGCTGGGGAGAGTGACTGTGTTCTTGAAAGTCCACTGCCTGCAAAGTCAAGGTGGTTCCATGGCTGCTGGAGTTCACGGACCACTGCCACCCCCTCATCGTAAACTCTGTTAGCCCAATTGCCGTGCTGAACCACTGCCTGAACGTAGGCTTCAGACCCCCCTAGATTCCGGCCAGACTGTTCAGGCGGGACCATGGTGCTCATTAAGCATGAAGTGGGGGAGACATAGGGGGGCCACTCTTCACGGGGACATGGGCTCTCCAGTGGGGGGTGCACAGACCCTTGCACTTCCTGCTCTCTTCTGCCTGCCTGCCAAGTAGAGGTACCCACAGCTGAAGGGGTATGGTGGCACCCACAGGAGAGGGGGCCTGCAGGGCTAGCTGGCACCTTGAAGGTTTCCACATGGCCTGGCCCAGCCAAGGCAGAGACCCAGCCCGAGAGCAGGGCAGGAACTGCTTGCCAACCTTGGGGTCTTCCCAGGTGGCATTCAGAAGTCCTACTGCATTCGCATCCGCGCCTTGTTTCAGCCGCTGCACCTCGCTAGGCTGAGGCCTGCCTCTGCATGTGGGTCCTTGTGCCTGGCCCTGGCTGCTGCCCCAGCTTCGCTTGGCTTGGAGGTGTGGCAAGCCGTTGGTGCTCACGGTTACAGGTTGGGGACAGGTGCTGTTGGACGTCCGTGGCCTTCTTGATTGCCTCCTGCGACCTCGGAAACCGGAGTGGATGTGAGGCTTGGGGTTGGATTTGGAAGAAGCCCCACGGTGGGAGCCCCCGGTGGCTCTAGTGGAAGACACCCTCGTCCCCAGCTGGAGAGGACACCCACGCTCCATGCAGCCCAGAGCAAGAACACATGGCTGAGAGGCTCAAGTTGGAGAAGGCAGTGGCAGAGGAGAGCTGCTCTGTACATATTTGGGGGTTATAATTTCTCTAAATTTAAGAGAACAGATGTTGGTTTATAAAAGGGCCAGGCAGTTAGTAGTGTTAACTGCATGTGAGGGAAGGGTTTATGTCTTCACGGTGTTCACGGTACTTGGACTACCTGTGACTGTTCCTTGGTCTCCACGTCGCCCCATCTAGTAAGGAAGATTCATAGTGTAGCAGGCACTATTTGCGATCAGAGTTAGCAGGGGCGACCTCTGGCTTGCTGTATCGTGCGACCTTGGGATTAACTTAATGTCCCAGAGCATTTCGGTGACTTCTGGGAAAAAACCAAGACCCGTGTCCCTGGTCCCAGGTGAGTATGTAACGAGGGAGTCGTGACACAGAGCCCAAAATTGCCGTGTGAAATGCAGGTAAGACTTTGCTGATGCGCAAGCTGCTGTTGTCAAGAGGGACAGAACCAACTGCTGGACCACGATTCTGGCCTTTAGAAGGATGAACAGATGTGGGGAGAGCTGGGTAGGTGCTTAGATTACTTTAAGGGAGCAGCCCTGTGAGTGTGTAAGAGCACACACACCCCAACCAGCTTCCAGGGCTGGGGTTTGGGCGGGAAGAGGGAGAGAACTTAGCAGAGGTCCTGTCCATCTTGCAGCCAGAGCAGGAAGCCTGGATCTCCTCTACCTGAGAAGCCTTAGGTTAGGGGCTTAGAGATGAAGACACAGCTGGACTCGAGAAGGCACGAAAGCTTGGCTGTGTGGGGAGAGGGCTGGGGTTTAGGAAAATCCCATCACCCACTGCGGGTGGACAGAGCCAATGACTCTGGTGTAGTTGTGGGGTCCGCGTGTTGAGTGTGGCGGGCACAGCACAGACACAGTAGATGGGGCGGGGGCTACTGCCAGCCCCTTGCTGCAGCACCACTAACTCTTTTTCATAAGTAACCACGTACTAGTTCGTCTCATTATCAAAGTCAACCTACACATTATAGAAATTTTGGAAAATGGAGTAGAAAGATGTACAGTTTTAACATTTGGCGTCTCTCCTTCCAGTCTCCCCTCACCCCAATCATGGTTCCTCTGCTTCTATAACACTGGGGTGCCACCTTCTGTAACACGGTCCTGTGTAGCTGTTCTCACTCACGTCACGGGCAACTTTCTCAGTTCATTTTGAAATGGCTGTGTCCTCCCCCATCAGGCAGTGCCAGTGGTTGATCACCAATGCTCTTTCTTACTCATTTTTCACCATTGGAAATCGACGACTATCTTTGTGCGTAAAGCTTTCCCCGGTTCAAGTTATTTCCTTAGGATAGATCCTCAGAGGTGGGGTGATGGAATTAAAGAATATAAGAACCTTCGAGGCTCTGATTACTTATTGACAATTTCCAGAAACGTTTGTGTCCATTTACACGGCCACCAGCAGGGATAAATGTGCCCGTCTACCATCTTGCAGCACTGAGTGTTCTCACCTGGTTAAATATTTGCCAATCTGGTCATGGAAAAATAGCATTGTATTTTAGTTTGCATTTCTTTTTTTTTTTTTTTAATTTCTGGCAAACTAGAACATCTTTCACGTTAAGCAGTTGTATTTCTTTTGTGCGTTGTCGTGTCCTCTGCTCTTACCTACTGGCATTTGATACGTTTGTATGAGCTCGTTGCATATTAAAGATATTAACCTGTTGTGTGTTGTGCTCGCTGCACGTGTTTCCGGCTTTTTATTGCTGAGATTTTAACCTGATACATAGCCAGTCTGTCCCTTCACTGGGCCGTGTGCCCACCAGACTAACACAATGCAGGCGCTTACATTTGTCCCTTTTGTTCATGGCTGTATCCCTGCACCTGTAACGGTGTGTTGGGACACACAGTAGGTATGCCACAAGCGTTTGTGGGACCGTTACATGGATGGATGTGCTGAGTGCTGGGACCCCACCGAAGCACTTTCAGACCCAGGACTGCTCACAGGCCTTTTGGCCCCAGAATCCCTTCACTCATTCAAAATCCTTTAGGACCCCAGAGAGCTTCTAATATAGGTTTTATCAGTATTTACTATATCGCAAATTAAGATGGAGAATGTTTCTAAATGCTATTTAGAAGATAAACTCATTGCCTGACCACATAAACAGCATATTTTAAAGAAAACTGTTTTTAAAAAAATGGGGGGAGGGGTGGTGCAGTTTTCACTAAATTCTTTCATGGTTTTGCAAATTTCTTTCATGTCTGGCTTAATAGAAGACAGCTGGGGCGTCAGACCTGCCCCTGCTCTTCATCTTTTGCAAGATCACCCATCATGTAGTCTCTGGAAAATTCCGCTGTACACTCAGGAGACAGTAGGAGTGGAAAACGCCCAGATACTTTGGTAGCATTATGAAAACAGGAATGACTCCCAGGCCCGGAAGAGGTCCCGCCCACTTTGAGAACCTCTGGTCCGAGAAGAAACAGAACAGTCCGTCCTGCAAACACCTCCATCTGTTCTTTGTGGTTTCCTTCGCTGCTTTAAGGTCTTTGTTTCCCTCTAGAATTAATAAAGACATTTCTGGAGTTAGTTTGGTTTGTAGTGCGAGGTGAAGATCTGACTTGACTTCTCCGTGTTTAAGCCAATAACCTGAGCTTATCTACTCTCATCTATTTTAACTTCATTCTCTGCTTCATTCGTGCGTTTCTTCATCCCATCTGAAAATCTTACCTATCAGAGGGCCGACTTTCCCAATATCTGATGATCCATTTTCTTCCCCCAGAACCGCCTTTTAAAAAATGATTTCGGGGCTTCCCAGGTGGCTCAGTGGTAAAGAATCCATCTGCCATTGCAGGAGACATGAGTTGGCTACCTGCTCTGGGGAGATGCCCCATGTCTCAGAGCAGCTAAAGCCCAGGCACCACAGCTGCTGAGCCTGTGCTCTAGAGCCTGTGCTCTAGAGCCTGGGAATTGCGACTGAGGAGCCCGTGCACCCTAGGGCTTGTGCTCTGCAACAACCGGAGCCACCGCAGTGAGGCAAGTCTGTGTACTGCGCCGAAGGGGAGCCCTCCCGGGCCACAGCTAGAGAAGAAAAGTCCACGCAGCAGTGGAGTATCCAGCCCAGCCAGAATTAAATAAAACCGAAAAATGATTTTGTGTTATATTTTGTGCTCCTCTCTACTGGGGGGATCTGCCCCTTCTGGTTTTCTTGGCTATTCTTGCCAGATGAACATAAAAATGGATTCTAAATTTTGCTCCACCTCCCGGTACAGGCACAGGGCTGCCCAGTCCCGTACAGGCCAGCGCCCTGGAGGGTGGGTGGCCTCTGCTCTTTCTGCCCTCGGAAGGCCCTGCCCGGGGCATTTCAACCAACATTCCTCTCTGACTGGTGGCTGGTTTGGGGTTGGGATAAAAATCTATGCCCCGAGTGGCCAACCTGCTGTGTGCTGAAGCATCTTCTGTTTGGAAGTATCTAGAGCGCTGGCTGGCCCCGGAAGGCTGGCCCTGAGAGGTTTACAAGGGCCAGCCTGCCTCTTTCCGTGGACCTTCCCTGGGTTCCGGAGCCTCTCGAGGTAGCTGGGAAGTGTTGTGGATTCCAAATGGTATTGAAAGTGAAAGTGAAGTCACTCAGTCATCTCCGACTCTGCGACCCGGTGGACTGTAGCCCACCAGGCTCCTCCATCCATGGGATTCTCCAGGCAAGAATACTGGAATGGGTTGCTATTTCCTTTTCCAGGGGATCGAACCTGGGTCTCCCGCATTGCAAGCAGACTCTTTAACCTCTGAGCCACCAGGGACGCCCTGCCAAATGGTATTGTGTCCCCAGAAACCTGCCAGTCACACTTTAAGCAGCACATTTAAACCAGCAGAGAGAGCCTGCCGACTCTCTCAGATCTTATCTGAGCAGTCTCAAATACGGGAGGCCTCTGTGATCAGCCGGTGAGTTTCCAGCGGTTGCCTCAGGCTCCCGGCCTCTGCTGAAGCCTCTTGCTGTCAAGAAATGTGACAGTCACCTCTAGGCATGCACTGTCCAGGGGCATCAAGCTGGGCTCTCCCTGGTGGAGCCAAGACCACACACGAGAGGGAAAGCCTGTGTTCGGAACTTGGAGAGCGGCTGACAGGCCGTCAGCCCCGCACCTGTGCGGACGGCCTAGCTGGGTCACCCTACCAGCCCTAAACACAGAGCACTGGTAGGCTGGCAGCTTCTTTGCCAAGTTTTCTCTTCTTCCCTGATGGCTCAGCTGGTGAAGGATCCTCCTGCAATGCGGGAGAGCTGGGTTCGATCCCTGGGTTGGGAAGATGCCCTAGAGAAGGGAGAGGCTCCCCACTCCAGTATTCTGGCCTGGAGAATTCCATGGACAGTAAAGAGTCAGACAAGACTGAGCGACTTTCACTCACTGGGCAAAAAGCCGGACCACGCTCCCCAGCCTCCTCTCCAGCCCAGCAGGGCTCAGTGACGTGCAGAAATGCCCGTGGGAGGGCTGGTCTGTGTTCTTCCTCCTTCGACCCTTGGATCCTTGCTGATGGTCAAGGTGACCTTGGCAAACACACAGTGAGGGGAGCAGGCCCGCAGGACAGAGGCTCCAAGCCATAGTTTGGGGAAGTTCTGCCAGGGTCCCCCAAAGGCGGGGCCCACCAAGCGGCAGGCCTGGGGCCTGGAGCGTGACTGGGTGGTGGTCACCCAGCGGTGGCGGGTGGGGGCGTGAAGCGGGGCCGATGGTCTGAGGAGGGGTGAGCCCCCCAGCCACTCAGTGCCGAGTGGGGGCCACAGAGAGGCCGCAGCGTCCCCAGGAGCCCTGAGTCCTCCTCGCCTGAGTAGCCTTGCACAGGAGCCAGTGTGGCCTGGGGAGGCCAAGAGTGAAGCCAAGAGACGAAGTTAGTCCCTCCAAAGCCTCTGGGGTCACAGAGAGCTCTGGCTAGCCCTGGGGAGAGGGGACGAGACACACCCAGAATTGCATTTGAGCCGAATATTCCCCAGAAGTACTTACCAGGTGGTGTTAGCGGTGAAGAATCTGCCTGAAATGGGGGAGTCACAGGAGATGCAGGTTCGATTCCTAGATTGGGAAGATCCTACAGAGGAGGAAATGGCAACCCACTCCAGTATTCTTGCCTGGAGAATCCATGGACAGAGGAGCCTGGGGGGCTCCAGTCCATGGGATCGCAAGAGTTGGACACGACTGAGGGACTTAGACACACGCACAGGCAGATGCTTAGTTTTAACAAGCGCCCGTTCTACAAACAAAAATGACAAGCCTCGGAATGTGGCCAAGATATCATTCAGAAACTGCACACCTAGTGGGAAGGGGTTTGATAGATCCCTCTGGACTGGAGTTTGGAAGAAATAAAATTGTTGCTATTTCTATTCCCAATGAGTTGAGATGCCTCAATAAACCAATTCCACTTAATTAACTAAAAGGATGAAAACCCCACAAAGCTATGAAATAACAAAACAGGAAACGCAGAGAAAACTCTGGTATTCTCAACCCTACAGGAGCTTCAGGGCATGAAAAACAGTGTGTCGGCCCTTTGCACGCCGACTGCCGGAAGGGTTTAGAAGAACCTTTGGAATCTGAATGAGCAAAGGACCAGATAGCACACTGCTGTGTACCTGCCATCTGCCAGAGACGGTGCTAGAAGCTGAACATGCAAGGGTGAGCAGGTCAGAGGACACAGTGGCCCCTGTGGAGTCCTCCTCCTTGCTGGAGGGTGGGGGACGAGAACAACAAACCCATGTGTCCCTCATACGAAGGAGGGGGCAGATAGGGTCCAAGGTGGTCTCTAGAAGAGCTTGAGACTCGGCAGAGCCCCAAGGAAAAGAGAGAAGGGGGCTTAGACTCAAGCCTGACCGTGGTGCTGAAGAGGAAAAGTTTTATGCAAATCCCTGTACGTCTTAAAACCGACAGTGTCTTAGACTCAAGGAACTATTTTTTTTTTTCCGACTTGAGATTACACTGAATAACGCTTCTGCGTTCTCCATAAAGTTGACTTAGTATGACACACATTTTATCACGCTCTTACAAAGGTTATTTGAAAACAAACTAACCGCTTCATAATATTTCCTCACATTGAGGTATATAATTTGTGTAGCTGTTCTTCCCAGACTGGCTCCATTAAAAAAAAAGTCAAGATATAATTTACATACAGTGAAGCAAGCAGAGTTTAAGTGCATACTTGGGTGCGCTTTGACAAATGTGTGTGCGCATGTCACCCCCTCTAAATCAAGATGTGGAACACATCCATCACTCCAGAAAGTTCCCTGGTGCCGCCTGCCAGTCAATCTCTCCCCACGCCTGCTGGGCAACCACTGTTTTAATATCTGTGCCCATAGATTCGCTTTGACTGTTCTGGAATTTCACATCAATGGATTCATGAAGCATGCACTCCCTTGTATTTTAAGCGTTTCTTGTTATTAGGGCGTTTTAACATCCATCCATGTTGGTACTTATTTTTGTTCAGTTGCTAAGTTTTGTCTGATTCTTTGTGACCCAGCACACCAGGCTCCCCTGTCCTTCAGTATCTCCCAGAGTTTGCCCAAATTTGTATCCATTGCGTCAGTGATGTCATCCAGCCGTCTCATCCTCTGCAACCCCTTCTCCTTTTGCCTTTAATCTTTCCCAGCATCAGGGTCTTTTCTAATGAGTCGGCTCTTTACATCAGGTGGCCAAAGGAATGGAACTTCAGCTTCAGCACCAGTCCTTCTAAGGAACATTCAGGAATGGTTTCCTTTAGGATTGACTGGTTTGATCCCCTTGCTGTCCAAGGGACCCTCAAGAGCCTTCTCCAACACCACAATGGTGGTGCAAGTATTGGCCATTCATTACTCATTACTGCTGATTAACAGTCCACTCATTCTGTAGATGGACCCTGGCTGTTTCACCATTCATCTGTTAATGGACATCTAGGCTATTTCCAGAGAAGGCGATGGCACCCCACTCCAGTACTCTTGCCTGGAAAATCCCATGGACGGAGGAGCCTGGTGGGCTGCAGTCCATGGGGTTGCTGAGGGTCGGACACGACTGATCGACTTCACTTTCACTTTTCACTTTCATGCATCGGAGAAGGAAATGGCAACCCACTCCAGTGTTCTTGCCTGGAGAATCCCAGGGACGGGGGAGCCTAGTGGGCTGCCGTCTATGGGGTCGCACAGAGTTGGACACGACTGAAGTGACTTAGCAGCAGCAGCAGCAGGCTATTTCCAGGTTGGGCAAATACAAATGAAGTTGCTATGAACATCCCCAGAAAAGCCTTCTTGTGTACTTGTTTGCATTTCTCTTGGGTGAATACCAGGAGCTGAATTGCTGGCTCATAGGCACTCTGTATCGCTTTACAAGAAACTGCCAAACTGCCTCCAGGATGGTCGCACCGTTTACATTCGTGTGTGTGGGTTCTCGTTGGTCTGGCTTCCTCTCTTCACGTGCTGTTTTCAGTCATTTTAATTTCACCTCTTCTGGTTGGTGGGTAAGAGTATCCCATAACGGTTTTTCTTTACGTTTACCTGAATTGAGATGGTTCTGAGCCTATCTTTGTGAGCCATGGATGTATTTTCCCTCCTGATGTTTTATGAAAGATACCAAACATACAAAAAAGTTGAAAAAAAAAAACTGTACCATAAACATCCAAATATCCACCAGCTATATTCTACAAGGAACACTATGCTGAATTTTCTTTACTACAAGTCCATCCATTCTTCCATCCATCCTCAACATCTTACTTTTAATGCATAGCAAAGTAAGTGAAAAACACTAGATTACTTCACTCCTAAACACTTGGCATGCAGGTCACACACTAGACTTCAGTATTTGTTACAGTTAACTTTTTATCTGTGGGAGGAGGATTAATTCACCTATAGTGAAAGCATCATCAATTTTTTTTTTTTTTTTTTTGCCACTCTGAGTGCCACTGGGATCTTGGCTCCCCGACAAGCGATTGAACCCTTGTCCTCTGCCTTGGAAGCATGGAATCTTAACCACTGGACCCACCAGGGAAGTCCTGAAACCATCAGTTTTAAGAATACCATCTGAGGAGTTTTGAAAAATGCATCCGCCATCCAGCCATCTAATGGGTCACTGTTATCCAAGCCCCTATCAATGTATAGTACATCACCACCCAGAAAATTCCCTGGTGCTCCTCCCCAGTCTTAAGAATTTTTGTCAATCTGCAAGACGCAGTGTCCTGTATTTCCTTTCAAAAAATTATGATTTTAACTTAAAAATTTTTATTGAAATACAGTTGATTCACAGTGCTGTGTTTATTTCAGGTGTATAGCAGAGTGATCCAGTTATCCATATCTATGTATATATCTATTTTTAAGAGTCTTTTCCGGTTTTAACTTTTACATGTAGGTTCTGATTCATCTCAAATGAATATTTTGTCAGCAATATGAGATGGGGTTGAAATTTGTCCCGCCACCATATGAATATCTAATTGCCTTAGAATAATTTGTTGAAAGACTCTATCTGTCCATTGGATTGCTTTGGTGACTGTTTAAGTCAAGTGACCAAATAGAATTTGTCTACTTCTGGACTCCTTAAATCGACTTGTCTCCTCCCCTGCCAGCACCATGCCCTCTTGGTTACTCTGACTTTGCAGTAAGCTCTGAACTCAGGGTGTATAAATGCTGCACCGACGTTCTTCCTTTTCAAGATCCCTGTGGGAAGCCTACATCTGTGCGCTCCAGTTAGTAAGTCACTAGGCACATGCGGTTATTTAAATTTATTAAAATTAAGTAAAACGAAAGATTTAGTTCCTTGGATACAATAACCACATTTTAAATGCTCAGGAAAGCATTTCCATGATCATAGTTCTATTTTAGGTCCTTTGCAATTCTATATAAATTTTATAATCATTTCATCAATTTCTATTAAGAAAGCCCGCTGGGGCTCTGATTGGAAAGGAATTGAATCTACAGATTTAAGTGGTGGGAAACTGACATTTTAATAACGTCGAGGCTTCCAATACATGAATATGGTTTATTGCTCACTTTGTTTAGAATTTCTTTAATTTTTCTCAGCAGTTCTGCAGTTAATGTCCTCATACGTCTTTTGTGAACTTATTCCCAAGGATTTTATGATTCTTGGTAATATTTTAAATGGAATTAAAAAAATTAATTTTGTAATTGTTTGTTGCTAATGTATAAATGGAAGGAAAGTTATGACCAACCTAAATAGCATATTGAAAAGCAGAGACATTACTTTGCCAACAAAGGTCCATCTAGCCAAGGCTATGGTTTTTCCAGTGGTCATGTATGGATGTGAGAGTTGGACTGTGAAGAAAGCTGAGTGCTGAAGAATTGATGCTTTTGAACTGTGGTGTTGGAGAAGACTCTTGAGAGTCCCTTGGACTGCAAGGAGATCCAACCAGTCCGCTCTAAAGGAGATCAGCCCTGGGTGTTCATTGGAAGGAATGATGCTAAAGCTGAAACCCCAGTACTTTGGCCACCTCGTGGGAAGAGTTGACTCATTGGAAAAGACTCTGATGCTGGGAGGGATTGGGGGCAGAAGGAGAAGGGGATGACAGAGGATGAGATGGCTGGATGGCATCACTGACTCGATGGACGTGAGTCTGAGTGAACTCTGGGAGTTGGTGATGGACAGGGAGGCCTGGCGTGCTGCGATTCATGGGGTCACAAAGAGTCAGACACGACTGAGCGACTGAACTGAACTGAACTGAATGTATAAAACCCAAACTCATTTTTATATTTGCTTTTATTCTGTGACTTTGCTAAATTCCTGCATTAGTTCTGGTAGTTATTCCCAACCTTTTCAGGATTTTCTACACTCACGATCGTATTGTCTGTGAATAAAGAGAGTTTATGTCTCTCTTTTCATTCTGGATGTCTTTTATTTTTTCTCGCCTTTCACATTGTCTAGGGCTTTCTAATACAGTGTTAGACAGAAGTCATGGATTAAATAGTCTTGCCTTATTCCTGACCCGGAAAGCATTGTTAATATTTCATATTAGCTGTAATGCTAAGTAGTAGTTTCTTATACATACCTTTTAACAGATTCATGAGCTTTTCATCCATCCCTCCTTTGTGAGAGTTCTTTTTTTTTTTTTTTTAATCATGAATAGATGTTGAATTCTGTTCAGTGCTTTTTCTGCAATTTAAACAATCATATTTTTCTCTTTCATCCTGTTAACATGGTGAATTAAAATGACTGATTTTCAAAAGCAAAACCAACCCTGTATTCTCAGGATAAACACAACGTGGTAATCCAGTATTATCCTTTTTATAAAATGGTGCATTTGCTTTGCTAATATTTTAAAGTACCTTTTGTGTTTGTTATTGATAGGGATATTGGGCTGTCATTTTCTTTTCTGCAACGTCTCTGTTATTAGGGTTTATGCTCACCTCATGAAAGATTAGGAGCTCTTCCTCTCTGTTTTCTGAAAGAGTTTATGTAAGATTAGATTATTTCTTCCTCAATTGTTTAGGATCTGGAGTTGACCATAAAGACGGCTGAGCATCAAAGAATCGATGCTTTCAAATTGTGGTGTTGGAGAAGACTCTTGAGAGTCCCTTGGACTGCAAGGAGATCAAACCAGTCCATCCTAAAGGAGATCAGTCCTGAATATTCATTGGATGGACTGATGCTGAAGCTGAAGCTCCAATACTTTGGCCACCTGCTGTGAAGAGCCAACTCATTGGAAGACCCTGATGCTGGGAAGATTGAGGGCAAAAGGAGAAGTAGGTGGCAGAGGACTAGATAGTTAGATGGCATCACCAACTCAGTGGGCATGAGTGTGAGCAAACTCCAGGAGTTGGTGAATAACAGGGAAGCCTGGTGTGCTGCGGTCCCTGGGGACTGCAGGAGGAGTCCGACACAATTTAGTGACTGAACAACGATGAAGTGTTTGTTAGTGAGTTCAGTTTTGTTAGCAATTCAATGGGCCTGGTCAGTCATGTTTCATCTTTAGTGAACTTTGTAGGGTGTGTCTTTTTTGGGAATGTGTCTATTTTATCCAAGTGAGCAAGTTTACTTGCATAGCATTGTTGATAATATTCCTTATTGAAATCGATAGCATCTCGAGTGTTTTCCCCTCTTCTACTGCATAATATTGTGTCTTTTTTAAAAAACATTCTGATTAGATGTTTATCAATTTTACTGATCTTTGCAAACTACCATTTTTTCTTTCATTGATTTACTCCACGTTTCTGTTTTCCATATCATTGATTTCTGCTCTTTGTTCTCTTTTTTTTAATTGAAGTATAGTTGATCTACAGTGCCATGTTAATTTCTGCTCTATAGCAAAGTGACTCAGGTACACATACACACACACAGACATATATATTCTTTTTCGTATTCTTTTCCATTATTGTTTATCACAGGATACTGAATATAGTTTCTGAGCAACAGAGCCTTGCTGTTTCTCCATTCTATATGTAATAGTTTGTATCTGCTAATCCCGAACTCGCCATCCATCCCTCCTCCACTCCCCTCCCCGCCTTGGCAACCACCAATCTATTCTTTATATTCCGGATTCTGTTTCTGTGTCATAGGTAGGTACGTTTGCGTCATATTTCAGATTCTACAAATAAATGGTACCATATAGTATTGCCTTTCTCTTTCTGACTTACTTCACTTAGTATGTTCATCTCTAGGTCTATCCATGTTCCTGCAAATGCATTTGTTCTTTTTATGGCTGAGTAATATTCCATTGTTTATATATACCAAGGAAGTATGTATGCTTCTTTATCCTTTTGCCTGTTGATGGATATCTAGTTTTTTTCCATGTCTTGCCTATTGTGCATAGTGCTGCTATGAATATAGGTCTGCATGTATCTTTTTGAATTACAGTTCTGTCCCGGCAAATGCCCAGGAGTGGGATTGCTGGATCATATGGTAATTCTGTTTTAGTTTTCTGAGGAACCTCCACACTTTCTCTATAGTGGCTGCACCAGCTAACACTGCCACCAACAGAGCAAGGGGGTTCCCTTTTCCTCACCCCGTCTCCATCTGCTTTTCTCTTGATTATTCCCTTCCTTCTGCTTCCTCTGGGTTGCATCCGCTCTTCCTTTTCGCATCTTGTAAGGTGGAAGACGCCTCTTGCTTCTCCAGAAGCAGTGGGTCTTCCCTAGGTGGCGCTGTAGGGAGAACTTCCTACTCTGATACAGGAGGCGAGAGTGGTCTTGAAGGTTTGCGCATCAAATGGAGCACAGCTTTCTCTGGCCTCCTGTCCTGCCCCCACTGTCCGTCGTGGGCACCAGGTCAGGGTCCATGGGAAAGAGCTGTGAGCGGGGCGTCCACAGTGTGTAGGGCCCCCGGTCCTTCTAAGTGGTCACGCTAGTCGTGAGAATTTGAGAATTTATTAAAGTGTCAGCTCTTTTCTCCTGATCTGTCTTTTAAAATTTTATTTATTTATTTGGCTGCTCTGGGTCTTAGTTGTGGAATACAGGATCTTTAGTTGCAGCAGGTGGGGTCTTGTTCCCTGACCAGGGATCAAACCCAGGCCCCTTGAACTGGGAGTGCGCGGTCTCAGCCCCTGGGCCACCAGGGAAGTCCCTCTCTTGACCTGTCTTTGTGATGCCCTTTCCTCCGTGCTTAGCAGAAGGTGGAGAAACTGATATCCCCATCTCTGCACAGAGAGGTTGCCACTGTATAAAATTCCCGTTCCTTCGTTTCCTTATAATCTGAGCTCTCTCATGGGCTCAAGAAAAATTGTGATTTTGGAGATTATCAGCTTTTCCTCATCATGAGGTTGAGTATGGTGTTCTCTTGCCATTTTCTACACCCTGAAACTACTTGGCTTTTTTTTTTTAAGTTATGTTTTCTATTTTATTGAACATATATTCAAACTCATAAAACACTTTAATTATTTTTTTTTGCCAGAAGATTATAGGAAAACATAAATTCATTTTTATTTCTACTTGGATGCAAGTTTCCTGCTCACATACATTGCCATTAGTCAATTAATAATCAATTACATTGGATTAAAGAACACATTATGAATTTGCCTGTACTGAAAACACTGAGTTAAAAAAGTGAACACTCTGTAAACCTCACCTTTACTAGTGGCCCAAATGGCTTCCTCTTTTTCCCTTTAGAATATAGAATATTTTAAAATTCTGTTAAAGAATACATAAGCAGGAAATGTTAGAAGAAAATTTATTTGAACGGCTTAAAAGAGAAGATAGTCTCTGACCAGTACAAGAACATAATATAATGAAAAAGCCGATTAGTAGGCATAAGTGTTTGGTAAAAGCTCTGGGGGTCTTCCCAGGTGGCACAGCGGTAAAGAATCCACCCGCCAATGCAGAAGACGCAGGAGATGTGTGTTCACACCCTGGGGCATAAAGATCCCCTGGAGGAGGAAATGCCAATCACTGCAGTATTCTCGCTGGGAGAATTCCACAGAGGACCCTGGCCAGTGGGCTGCAGTCCATGGGGTCGCAAAGAGTTGGATGCAACCGAGCAGGCACACAGAAGCTAGGGGGCAAAGGAGGAGAAATGGTTATTTCCTGAGGAGTCCAAGAGACACTCCCTAGGGCTTTCATGTATTTAATTCATAGACATTGGACTGACTTGGCTTTTTAAAAAACAAGAAGAGAAAGGAAAATAGCTTCTTTTACTCACGATTCATATGTGTTTTTGATTTAAAGTTGTTGATAGAGCACATTTTCCCTCACCAATGTAACTTTTCAAAAAATGTAATGACTGTCCATATCCACTTAAAAAATTTTTTTTTCCTAAATATTTATTTATTTGGCTGCACTGGGTCTTGGTTGGGGTGTCCAGGCTTCGTTGTTCCACTGCATGTGGGATCGTAGTTCACCCACCAGGAATTGAACCTGCATCTCCTGCATTGCAAGGAGCCCACCAGGGAGACACTCATACCCACTCTTTATTTCTCACAAACCTAACTTTCCATAATGTTTATCAGTTTGTTCCATCTTACAAAAATAATACATGATCATTGTAGAAAATTAGAAAATAGAGTATAGAGTGTAAGTAGAGTATAAAGGAAACAATAAAATGTAAGAGATCAGTTTCAAATAAAATTAAGTACAAAATAATGTATATGTATAAAAAATTAAACATTGCAGAATATACAGGGTAAAACACAAGGTAAGCCGTCGATAAGATCATGGCATCTGGTCCCATCACTTCATGGCAAATGGATGGGGAAACAGTGGCTGACTTTATTTTTCTGGGCTCCAAAATCACTGCAGATGGTGACTGCAGCCTTGAAATTAAAAGACACTTACTCCTTGGAAGGAAACTTATGACCAGCCTAGACACCATAGTAAAAAGCAGAGACATTACTTTGTCAGCAAAGGTCCGTCTAGTCAAGGCTATGGTTTTTCCAGTAGTCATGTATGGATGTGAGAGTTGGACTGTAAAGAAAGCTGAGCACTGAAGAATTGATGCTTTTGAACTGTGATGTTGGAGAAGACTCCAGGAGACCTGGGTTTGATTCCTGGGTTGGGAAGATCCCCTGGAGAAGGAAATGGCAACCCACTCCAGTATTCTTGCCTGGAGAATCCCATGGACAGAGGAGCCTGGAGGGCTATGGTCCATGGGGTCACAATAGTTGGGCATGACTTAGCGACTAAACCACAACACCAAGGCTTCTATGCACTGTTTGAATTTTCTGTGTCCCTTTCAGATGTTTTGCTACATAAAACCATACACGATAAGTAAGTTCACACCAGCTAAGTTCATATCTAAGGCAGCTACGTCTCAGGGCCCTACGGAGTACAAGGTCACCTGGGAATGAGGGCATCCCCAACACCCTGCACCTCGCTGCTCACATTGAGCCCAGCCCAGCTCTACGGCAAAGATGTGGGCTTCCCTTTATTTCTTATACTGAGGTCTTCCCCCTACTCCCCAACCAGGGCTCGAACCCAATGAAGAGTCTGAACCACTGGGCCAGCAGGTAAGTCCCTTGGGTTTCCCTTTACTTGGGTCTTGTGCCTTTCTTGTCGTTGCTTGGCTTAACTGCATCGCATTCACCTTCCATTCTCTATCTGAGTCTTACTGAATTTTACCCTCTTTTTCTACTTAGAGGCAACAACTCTCAATTATTCATGATTCTAGTAGTTTCTTGCTTCTGGGCTTCCAGTAAAATCGGCATCCCCTGGACAGATAAGAAGGTCTGTCTGTTCACTGAGAACATCACCTACTGATTTATTTTCTCGTTAAATTTAATTGGCTGGAATTCCTGGTATTGGGTAACGGAGATGATAAATGACATTTTAATTCCAGATCAGCTTACTTCTACTTAAATCCTTTTTAGGGACTTCAACAGAAAATTGTCCATTTCATGGAGATTTTCAGATTTATCAGCATAAAACTGTGCTGGCATTCTCAGGCTTTGAAAATCCTCTCTGTAACTGTAATGTCCTTTTTCTTCTTTTTAATCTATTTTCCTTTTTGTAATGATTAGATTGGTCAGAGATTGACTACTGTATTATTTATTTTTAAAGAATCAGCTATTGATTTAACATATTGTTTTCCTGTTTCATATTCATGAATTTCTGCCTATATTTTTATCACTTCCTTTCTCCAACTCCAGCACTTCCTAATAAGGGAGAAAGAATCCACTTTCCAGTCTGCACACTAAAAAAATTTAAGTTTCCTGGGCTGTAGACAGGTGTTGGGAGGGAACAGGCTTCTGAAGCAATTAAGTCCAGGAAACAGTGGAGTAAATACAGTCCACTCCTTTGCCTGCCTCCTCCTCCCCCACCCCCAAAATTCTTCTCAAAACCCAGTGTTCATTAAGAACGTCAGAGGGCGGTCAGTCTACATTCTCCCAGACTGATTCATTAGAATATGGAATCCTCTTCTACCCTCTGAGCTTCTTTTAGGCTTACGATGTCTCAGAATTCACACTGGAAAATGCTCCTCTAGTGCTTAATTGGAGCTCCCTGGTGGCTCAGTTGGTAAAGAATCTGCCTTCAATGCAGGAGACCTGGGTTCGAGCCCTGGGTTGGGAAGATCCCCTGGAGAAGGACATGGCAACCCACTCCAGTATTCTGGCCTGGAAAATCCCATGGACAGAGGAGCCTGCTGGGCTACAGTCCACGGGTCACAGAGTCAGACACGACCGAGCAACTAAGCACAGCGTAGAGCTTAGTTGCTCCAGCTGACGTGTCTCTTTCTCCCCCTCTCCCCGCCTCCTGAGCCCAGTGGAGACCACCTTGGGTCTCGATCCTGCCGTCTCCATGTGTCAGGACGTATGAGAAACATGGTGGTAGATGAAATGCCAGCACACTGGCCCAGGACCTGCTGCTTACAAGGCCTGGCAGGAGCATGCCCTGCTCACACCTTGACTTAAGCCCAGTCTAACCCACTTTGGGCTTCTGGCCTCCAGACTGCACAAGAATAAACTTGTGTTGATTTGAGGCCCCCAGTCTGTGATCAGTTGTTACAGAAACTTTGTTGCTGTTGTTTAGTAGCTCAGTCGCATCTACCTCTTTCGCGACCCCATGGACTGTAGCCGGCCAGGCTCCTCCGTTCATGGGATTTCCCAGGCAAGAATACTGGAGGGGGTGCCATTTTCTTCTCCAGGGGATCTTCCTGACCCAGGGATCGATCCCACATCCCCTGCGTTGGCAGACAAGTTCTTTGCCCCTGAGCCACCAGGGGAGCTCTGGGAAACTAAATAGAGGCTACTACGGAAACAACTGTGCCAATTCAGTGTGAAATCTTACGTGCAATGGATACATTTATAGAAAGAAGACAATGCTCCGAAACTGGCAGGAACAGAAAGGAAAAATCTGAAGCTGTAACTGAAAACTTACCCACAAAGAAGACTCCACCAGATGGCTTCACCAGAGAATTATAGCTCACATTTAAGGAAAAACAATGCTGTCCTTACACAAAGCCTTCCAGAGAGAGAAAAAAGGGAAGATGGCCCAGCTTGCTTTGCAAAACCAGTTTAACTTGATATAAAAAAAGGGAAAAGGATAATATAAGAAAGAAAAATTATAGGCAAACCTCACTCACGCACATAGATGCAAAAATTCTAAATGAAATATGAAAAAAGCAACCAAACGGCAAGGTAGATTTAGTATTATAAACTGAAACATCATTTGGTAAATTAACAGTTTAGGGGAGAAAAATATGATTATTTTAATGAACGTAGAAAAAGCACTTGGTAAAGTCCAATATCCACTCGTGAAAAAAAGAACTCTAAGAAAACTAAGAAGATAAAGAAATTCCTTAATTTTTTGAAAGGTAGCCACCAAAATATCTGCAGAAGATTCATATTTATTGGTGAAATGCTAAAAGAGTTTCTCTTAGGATTGGCAGCTAGACAAAGATGCTTGCTATCTTTACTTCTGCTCAACATTGGACTGGGGGTCCTAGCCAATGTAATAAGGCAATAAAAATAAGGAAATCACAGGGTTTGGAAATGCAGCAACAGATTTGTCTTTATCTACATAAAATGGAATTGTATATGTCTCAACTTACAGAGATGTTATAGGTAAATTATTAGACAATTTAATAAGAGAGGGTTACAAGTCAATATACAAAAGTAAATTGGATTTCTATAATCAGAAATGAACAGAAGATGAAAGGTTTAAAGGTAGCATTTAAATACTATGAAAAAGTGTATGCTGATAAAATTAGGCAACTTAGATGAAATGGAGAAATTCACAGGAAGATACAAACTACCAAAACTGACCCTAGAAGAAATAGTAAAGCTGAATGGACATAAGCACTTGATATTCGTAGTATAAAAACTTCCCACAAGGAAAGCCCAGCTCCAGGTGGCTTCACTGGTAGAATACCAAACATTTAAAGAAGAATTAATACCTATTCTTTATAAATTCTTTACCTCCCCCCAAAAAAGCATCAAAGAGAAGGGAACATTATGCAACACATTCTGAGGCCAGTAATCAGTCCAGTTCAGTTCAGTTGCTCAGTCGTGTCCAGCTCTTTGTGACCCCATGGGCTGCAGTACGCCAGGCCTCCCTGTCCATCACCAACTTCTGGAGCTTACTCAAACTCATGTCCATTGAGTCAGTGATGCCATCCAGCCATTTCATCCTGTGTCATCCCCTTCTCCTCCCGCCTTCAACCTTTCCTAGCATCAGGGTCTTTTCCAATGAATCAGTTCTTCACATCAGGTGGCCAAAGTATTGGAGTTTCAGCTTCAGCATCAGCCCTTCCAATGAATATTCAGGACTGATTTCCTTTAGGATGGACTGGTTGGATCCTTTAGGACAGACTGGTTGGATTACAGCCCAGTAATACCCTGATACCAAAACCAGATAAACCTACCACAAGAAAACTACAGACCAATACCGCATGAGTATCCATGCAAAAATCCTCCATTAATTACTAGCAAACCAAATCCAGTGAGATATGAAAAGGACTATCCTCCATGACTGAGTAGGATTTATCCCAATAATGCAAGGTTGTTTTAACATCCAGAAATCAACTAATATAATTAATCATATCAATAAAATAATAAACAATGACAAAACAATCATCTCAGTGGATGCAGATTAAGTATTTGACAAAAATACAACACACTTTAGCGATAAAAATACTCAAGAAACCAGGAATTGAAAAGACTTTCTTCAGTCTGATAAAGGGCATCTATAAAAAGTCCACCAAGGGAAGAATTGGAAGCAGTGACAGATTTTATTTTCCTGGACTCCAAAATCACTGGGGATGGTGACTGCAGCCATGAAATTAAAAGATGCCTGCTCCTTAGAAGGAAAGCTATGACAAACCCAGACAGTGTATTAAAAAGCAGAAGGTCTGTAGAGTCAAAACTGTGGTTTTTCCAGTAGCCGTGTACAGATGTGAGAGTACAGACCATAAAGAGGGCTGAGTGCCGAAGAATTGAGAATTGTGGTGCTGGAGAAGACTTGAGAGTCCCTTGGACTGCAAGGAGGTTAAACCAGTTAATCCTAAAGGATTACACTAAAAGAAATCAACCCTGGATACTCATTGGAAGGACTGATGCTGAAGCTCAAATTGTTTGGCCACCTGATGTGAAGAGCTGACTCACTGGAAAAGACCCTGATGCTGAGAAAGACTGAAGGCAGGAGAAGGGGGTGAGAGAGGATGAAATGGTTAGACAGCACCACTGACTCAATGGAGATGACTTTGAGCAAGCTCCGTGAAATAGTGAAGGTCAGGCAATCCTGGTGTGCTGCAGTCCATGGGGTTGCAAAAAGTCGGACACAACTTAGTGATTAAACAACAAAGTATCACATTTAGTGGTGGAAGTTCAGATGCTTTCCCCTGAGATCAGGAGCAAAACAAGGATGTCCATCCTCATGACTTCTTTTCCACATTTTACGGGGGGCCCTAGCCAGGGCAATTGGACAAGAAAAACAGGTATTCATATTGAAAAGGAAGAAGTAACATTAATTCTATTTGCAGATGACATAACCTTCTTTGTAGAAGATCCTAAGTAATCTACTATTCACTCAATTACATTATTAATTAAATTAGTTATTAGAACTACTAAATGAGTTCACCAGGTTTCAAGACACAAGATCAACATACAAAAATCAACTATATTTCTATACACTAGCAGTGAATAATCTGAAAATAAAATTAAAACAATTCTTTTACAATAACATCAAAAAGAATAAAACACATCAGAACATTTGATAAAGAAAGTGCCAAATAGTATACTCTGAAAACTTCAATACATTGTTGAAAGAAATTAGAGTAGAAAAATTAAATGGAAACGCATATTATGTTCATGGATCAAAATAATATTGTTAACATGGCAGTAATTCCCAAACAGACCTATAGATCCAGTGCGATCCCTATTAGAATTCCCACTGGCTTCTTTGTATAAATGATAGTCACTCAGTTGTGTCCAGCTCTTTGCGACCACATGGGTAGTTCATGGAATCCTCCAGGTGAGAACACTGGATTGGGTAGCCTTTCCCTTCTCCAGGGTAACTTTCCAACCCAGGGATCAAACCCAGGTCTCCCGCATTGCAGGTGGATTCTTTATCATCTGAGCTACAGGGAAGCCCAACAATACTGGAGTGGGTAGCCTATCCCTTCTCCAGTGGGTCTTCCTGACTCAGGAATCGAACCGGGGTATAAATTAACTGTCTAATCCAAAATCCACACACTCAAGGAACCCAGAATCATATCTAAAACAATCTTGCAGATGAAGAACAAATTTGGAGGGTTCACATTCTTAGTTTCAAGACCTACTACAAAGCTACAGGGATCAAAACAGAGCAATATTGCCCAAGTATAGTCCTTTATTTTAATGGGATTGAATTAAGTGTCTAGAAATGAACCTTCACAATTACAGCCAATTGATTTTGGCAAAGGTGCAAAATCCATTAAATGGGGGAAGGATAGACTTTTCAACAAACAGTTCTGGGACAACTGGATAGCACATGCAAACGAAGTTGGACGCCTATCTCACACTCTAAGAAATTAGCTCAAAATGAATCCGAGACTCAAGTGTAAGAGCAAAAATTATAACACTCTTAGATGAAAACAGTGGGCTAAATCTTCATGATCTTGGCTTGGAGCAATGATTTCTTAGCTATTTCACACATGGGCAATCAAGGGAAAAACAGGTCATCTGAAGCTTCATCAAGATTAAAACTTTTGTGCTTCAAAGGGCTTTGTCAACTAAAGAATGTCACTCACCATCCAGCTCTGTATGGGTCAGGTCATCTGGGATTCAGAGTGAAGATCAGGAATGAGGCCCTCTGGCTCTGGGAAAATCTGGCAGAACAGGCCTTCAGATAGTTAGGTACTTTCCGGAGGAGATTTGATTAACCCAGTTTCTCACATCTTGTCATACCTAGGAAAGCACTAAAATCATGAACAGACACCTGCTCCTCGGGACTAGCAGCAACTTTCCCCTGAGATGTGTGCTTGATTGTACGTGCCCCCTTCACCAGAGTCATATGTGCACTGACTCCTCCCCCCCACCTCTTCAGAGCAGGGCCTCAGAGCTATCGGAGAGGCTGTCTCCCGGGCTATAGTCCTCAGTAAGTCCCCAAATAAAACTGAACTCACAGGTCTCATGTTTTGCTCCCCCTCCCCCGCCACACCCTTGACAATACCATCAGCGAAGAGAAAAGACAAGCCACAAAATGGAGAAAAATTTTGCAAATCTTATACCTGATTGTGGGCTTCCCTGGTAGCTCAGCTGGTAAAGAATCTGCCTGCAATGCAGGAGACCCCAGTTTGATTCTTGCGTCTGGAAGATCCCCTGGAGAAGGGATATGCCACCCACTCTAGTATTCTTGGGCTTCCCTGGTAGCTCAGATGGTAAAGAATCTTCCTGCTTTACGGGATACCAGGGTTTGATCCCTGAGTTGGGAAGATCCGTTAGAGAAGAGCATGGCAACCCACTCCAGCATTCTTGCCTGGAGAAGAATCCCATGGACAGAGGAGCCTGGTGGGCTACAGTCCATGGGGTCAGAAGAATCAGACGCAACTGAGTGCCTGAGCACACGGTATCTGACTGTGGCTAATGAATGCCAAGGTATGCACGCGCCACGTTTTGTTTATTTATCAGCTGGTGGACGTTTGGGTTGTTTTCGCTTTTTGGCTTTTGTGAGTAATACTGCTGGGAACGTCTGTGTACAGGTTCCTGTATGGACATGTTCTATTTCTATTAGGTCAGGGTGGAGTTGCGGATGTGGTAACTCTATGTTGAACCTTTGGAGGGACTGCCAGACTGTTTTCCAAAGTGGCTGAACCATTTTACATTCCTGAAGGGCATGTGGGTTCCTGATTTTCCACATTCTTGATCACTCTTGCTCTCATCTGCCTCTTTGATTACAACTGTCCTGGAGCCAGATCTCACTGTGTTTTTTGATTTGCGTCTCCCTGTTAGCAAATGATGCTGAGCCTCTTTCCCATCTGCTTATTGGCTTTGTATGTCTTCTTTGGAGAAACGTCTTCATAAACTTTGCCCTGTCCACCCCCTGCTTTTTTGATGAGCTGTCCTCTTCTTATTGAAATGTAGGAGTTCTTTATATGTTCTAGATGCAAGTCTCTCTTCAGATATAAGATTTGCAAAAAATTGTCTCCCATTCTGTGAGTTGTCTTTTCCCTTTCTCGGCGGGATCCTTCGAAGTACAAAAGTTTTTAATCTCAGTGAAGTCCAGTTAATTTTCTCTCTGACTGTGCTTTTGCTGTCATTATCTAAGAAACCATTGTTCAGTTGAGGGGGGAGGGGTGCGCGTGTGTGTACGAGTGGATACATTTTTTAAAATTAATTAATTAATTACCTTTTGGCTACACGGGGCCGTCAGTGCTGCGTGCAGGCTTTCTCCAGTTGCAGTGAGTGGGGAGTGCCCTTGCTGCAGTGCGCGGCCTTCTCATCGTGGAGGCTTTTCTCGCTGCGGAGCACGGGCTCTAGGCCTGTGGGCTCAGTACTTGCAGTTCGCAGGCTTAGCTGCCCCACTGGAATCTTCTCAGACCGGAATTGAACCTGTGTCCTTGGCACTGGCAGGCAGATTCTTAGCCACTGGACCACCAGGGAAGTCCCGGCTACAACTATTTTTGACGAGGCCATGCTCATCACCACTCTTTCACAGCCTCTGTTGAGGACTTAGCCCTGTGTGTTGAGCGGAATGACTCTGTGAATGGATACTGCTGTGTTGCCGGACACCCCCAATTTTAGTGCCAACCACTTAGCTGCGGGATGCATTTTGCCGTTGTGAGCAGCATGGGGGCACCTGGCCCTGCTATGTGCCCTCACTTATGTGCTCAGCGTAAATCCCCAGAAGTCGACCTTCTGGGTGGAAGGGTATTTGCACTTATATGACTTCCTGCTGGGACTGTTGCTGGGTTTTAGTGCGTGGGCAGCTGCACAGGATCTGAATTGATGTCGCCTCCTGGCCTGAAGTTGGTGAAGAGCCGACTCATTGGAAGAGACCCTGATGCTGGGAAAGATTGAGGGCAGGAGGAGAAGGGGACAGCAGAGGCTGAGAAGGTTGGATGGCATCACCAACTAAATGGACATGAGTTTGGGCAAACTCCAGGAGATGGTGAAGGGAAGCCTGGTGTGCTGCAATCCATGGGGTAGCAGAGAGTCGGACACGACTGAGCGACCGAACAACAATAACCCAGCCTGAGCTCTCGGAGCATCTTGGAGAGGCTCTGTCTGCCTCCAGACCTGAAGGAGAGGGAGCATGACTGCATTTCAGTGCTGAGCTGAAGATGCTGGCTCACTGCCCTGGACTCCTGGGACCAGCCAGCTCTCACGGGTGCTGGATGAGCCGTACACCCCAAGGACCCAGGGCAAGGGTGGCCCACACATTGGTCTTCTTCCAGCCCTGTCTCCCCATCCCTGCAAAGAAATCCCTTCTGTAGGAAGAGCCCCAAATCAAAGAGTGTGCTGCAACTGGAGAACTTCAGGCTGTGCTTGGTCCCTTTGGTGGCTTAAAAATAGATCAGCCATTATGCAGGTAATATGTTAACGTCAGGGTTTGTGTAAGATGGTAATTGCCTCCGAGGCCAGAGTGTGCACCTCGCCTTTGGACTCCAGATCCCCAGATCGGGACCTCACATCAGTCAAACCCACACGTATCTAAAGCGATGCTTTTGCACCTGGACAAAGCCATCCTTCAAGCAAGAGAGGGCAAGGGCAGGGGCCCCAGAGATAGCTAGTGAGAGCCTCTCCAAGAGGAAGCCGCGAGCTGAGCCACAATTGTGTATTCAGAAATGCGCACAAACATCCGCCTGGGGTCTGGAGTGGCAGGCGGGAGATAAATGGAAAATTTTGGCATACAATTAACGTAATGGTAGTCCTCCAGCCCCACAGAGTTCAATTTGCAGAAGCAGCGTTTCAATCCAGGCTGTTTATCACCCCACGGAGGCCGGTTACTGAGAGATAACGAAAAAGCTGTTGTGTGGTCCAGGCAGTGATTTGTCTTGGAGACAATCCTGATGGCTACGTGTAAAGAAGCATTGGTACCCAGACACGTGTTCCAAATGAATGCATCCGTTTTGATGGCTGGCATCAAGCACTCTTGATAAGCGTCTGAGTGTCCTGGCGTGTCTGTGAAATTGCCAGAGATTTGGAGATGTGGAGTCCAAGCCTGGGGTTTCTACTGACCATTCTCCACATCCCAGCTGCTGTCTGCCCACCCTGGGGGCAATAAGCTCCCCCCTCCCGTGTTTGAGGTAATCAAAGCAGAGTGAATGCTAAGAAGTGGTAGTTGATGCCGCTGGCTGCTTAGCTAATAGCCACTCACCCTGATTTTGGACAGAGCTGCAAAATGCCTGTTTAAACCAATTTGCTCTCCCAGCCTCCCTTGTGGTCAGTGATGGCCCAGTGGCACCATTCTGGCTAAAAAGGTGTGAGTGACAGTCACTGGGGATGGCTTCTGGGGAAAGCTCTGTGCAAGTCCCAGCATCGGCTATTGTTTCCTCTGCTTGGGTCTTTGTGTGCTTCCTCCTGCCCAGAATGCAGAGGGAGTGGCTTGATCTCAGCAGCCATTGTGTGACCATGAGGATCATAGTCACAGGCTGAGGAGGATGGGATAGAAGGACAGAGGAGGATGGGATAGAAGGACAGAGGAGCCTGGGCATTGATGACATTGCCCAGGTCAATGTCACCTCTAGACTTTTCCATGGGACAAAACAAGCCCTACACTTGTTCAGCTGGGTTCACATGCAATACTAACTGCTTCAGCAGTATGAACCATCTGTCTGGAGTTCAGGCCAGAGGTCTGGCTGGAGACGGCAGTCTGGGAGTCAGCAGCACTTGGTGGGTTGGAGGGCTTTGTTTGCAATGGTTGAGGCCTCTACAGGTGAGAAGGGGCCCAGAAAAAGGCTGGGATGTTGGCATTAGCGAGGGGCAGATTGTGGAAGGAGAGCCCTCCAGAGTGTGAGGGGAGACAGGAGAAGAGTTTGGAGGGCAGGGTATGGCAGAGGGCAAGCATCCTCTATCTTTTAAGCCCCCCTGGCATCTCTTCCTGCACCATGGTAGGAGAGTCGTCCTCAGCAGCCAGTAAGTGGAACTCATCCTCTGCACTGTGGCCCCGTCTTCCCTCTCTGTTCACCATCTCAGTGGCTGGCATCGTTACCCACCCCCATGTGTGGGCTCCTCCCTAACCCACCCTCCCTTCTGAAGCTCTTCTCTCTCCTCCCTCCTCTCCACGCCACTGCCATCATCTCCTGCCTGGACCCTGCAGGCTCCTCCCTGCATAGCTCCCTCCTCCACCCCATCCAGCTTTGCTCTGCAGGCTGACGGATGACCTTGAAAATCTTCTCCTTCCTCCTTTGCTCAAAACCCTTCAGTGCTTCCCAACTACCCCTCTGATGAAGCCCAACACCCTTAGTATGTACCACAAGACCCTTTACTATCTGGGCCCTGCCTGCCTCCCGTCCTGCTTAGCCAACACAAGACCCTTTACTATCTGGGCCCTGCCTGCCTCCCATCCTGCTTAGCCAACACTGCAAGCCTTTCAGATGATGCTCTACTAGCTGGGCAAGGCGTGTGTTCTAGGCTTCTGCACCTTTGCTGTTCCCTCTTCCCAAAAAGCCTTTCCCTTGCCCCTGGTGGTGAGCGCTTACACATCCCTTGAGAGCCCTGCAGACTCCTCCTCTGAAGACCTGTCCTCCAGGCAGCTTGCCTCATTCCTGTGGCACTTTTCTTGAACCAGGTGAGTTGAAGAACTCAGCATAATGGACCACAGTGAATTATATCCATGCCAGTGTCCCTCACCGGAATATGCATTAATATTCAGACCATGTCTGAATTAAAGGACCCAGCCCAAGGCTTGACATGGAGCTTGATAAGTCACTGTTGGAGGGATGGGAAGATGGGTGGATTTGATGGGTAGAGGGATGAGTCAGTGAGTCATTGAATGGATTCATGGCTGGATGGGTGGGTGGATGAGTGGCTGGCTGGCTGAATGGGTGGGTTAATGAGACACTGAGTTGATTCAGAGATGAGTGCATGAATGGGTAGGTGAGTGGATGGATGGATAGATGGATGGGTAGATGGGAGGATGAACGGGTGGATGGATGGATGAGCAGATCACTGAATGCCCACCCCCTGTTCCCCCACCTTGTCTAAGCCCCTTCTCCAGAGCACTGAGCTATGTCAACCTTCCCAAATGAGAACATAAGCTCCATGAAGATAGAGACTGCTTTGTTGAGGACTCTATTCTCAGAGACCTGAAGTGTTACAGACATATAGGTGCTGCTCAGTAACAAGCCTGTGAGGAAGAGGCCAGGTACGAGGGTCCATGTCTTATCTCACTCACCCAGGCTTCCCTTCTCTCCTATGGTCTCTCTTTTTTGCAAAAAGATGTTTTATTTGATAATATAGCACTTAATAATAGGAACATCCTCCTAATAATGAAATATTTCTCCTACAATACCGTAAACATTTTCAAAGACTGCATAATATTCCCTTGGATGATTTTCTACAGTCTATTAATAAATCTCCCATTTCTAGACCTTTAAATATTAGCTAATTCTCACTATTATACATTGTGTATGTGTAGAAATAGACAAATTGGTATAGATGGACAAATGATTAGGAAAAAATATGTTCAGTTCAGTCGCTCAGTCGGGTCTGAGTCTCTGTGACCCCATGGGCTGCTGCACGCCAGACCTGCCTGTCCATTCACTGTGTTATAACTAGAATATCTATTAAAAGCCGCTATATAATTCCACACACAAATATAATGCAACGGTATACACAAAATTTTCATAGTAGTTGCCTTTGTCTAGGGGAATCAAGAGAGTTTTTAATTTTTATTTTTACTTTTATGTTTCTCATATGGTCTCTTTAGGACCAAGCTGAAATAAAGGCACAGAGGGATGCCTACATTCAAGATCAGTCCAGGTCCAGACGGGGAATGAGCTCTGCTCAGATGTCTGGAGTGTGTGGCTGTATTTTTTAGGTGCAGAACCTCTGGGGGCGGGTGGAGAGACACTAGGAGGAATGAGGCCTCTGTGGAGGGAGAGCTCTAAATGGGTGTTGGGGAAGGCTTCCTGGAGGAGGTGGCATATGAACCTGGCCGGGAGGATTTGTAGGGTGAGGATGGGCAGACATGGGCACAGAGGAGCAGAGCCAGTGGACTGGGAAAGAGGCCTGGGTCAGTTTGATTGGAGAGCTGGGTGCAGTGGATGGAAAGACAGGCAGAGAGAAAATAATAGAACAGAGTAGGCTGGGAGCAAGCCTACCTGTAATAGCTGAAAAAGGACCTGGGAAAGGTATCTAGACCTTTCAGGACCAGAAAATAGCCTGACATGGGTGGTGCTCCTGGGAGGACCATAAATCAAGGGACTCAACCAGAGGTGTCTGCCTGGAGCGGGCCGCAGAGATGATTTCAGGGGTGGGCATGTGACCCAAACTGGCCAATCAGTGTCTTCCCTGGGACCTTCTCTGGCTTCCTGGGTGAGGCTCAGCTGGACCAACTTCCTAGTCATGGGCGATGAAGTCTGCAGTGCCAACACCAAGGCACTGGGGAGGACGCAGAGAGAGGACACTGGAGGGAAGACGGCTGCCACCCAGCCCCCGAGGGGTCACCGCGCTGGAGCCAGAGTGGAGAGAAGATGGCTGCCACCCAGGCCCCCCAGGGGTCACCGCGCTGGAGCCAGAGTGGAGGGAAGACGGCTGCCACCCAGGCCCCCCAGGGGTCACCGCGCTGGAGCCAGAGCACCTGACCATTTTCTGAACCAGGGCAGCCCCTGATCGCCCTATCTGCAGAAGGTTCCGTTTGATGATGTGAAAATAGGTCCCGGAAGCTGCAGGTCACAGGGCATGCAGCCCTCTGTGTGCAGCGGGCAGGTCAGGGTCAGATGCTGGCTCTGGGGGCTTCTCTGGGGTCACTGGCCCTGGTCCCACAGGAGCAAAGCTCTGGCTGCACTGTCTCCTGGCATCTCTCAGAAGCCGGAGCCTTTGAGGGGTTGGTGGAGAAATGTCTGGATGTGGGAAGACGTGGGTACTCCTTCCAATGCCAATAAAGCTCCAGCAGAGAGCAGCCTGGAAATGGGGAAGAAAGTCCAGCTTTGGTCAAAGGAGCTCTGTCTGCCTGGGGCCTCAAGTCCAGTAATGGGGTGCTCAGCAAGGTGGCAAAAGCCAAATTCTCTGCTCCAATCTGGGGTTCCTGTGAGCAGAGGCAGGAGGTAGGGGGTGCAGTGGGCGAGGGGCGCTGGGGGCCCTCCTGGTGTCTCTGCTCTGCACTCCTGGCTGAGCCGACACAAGTGAATCTGAAACCCACTGGGAAGTCCAAGCACCGCCCCCAGGTACAGCCCGGCCTGGGGCGCGCAGCCCGGCTGGCAGATAACCCAGGCCTGGAGGCGGCTGGCTGGGGAGGGTGGTTGCTAAGAGACCGAGATCTCCAGGCGGAGGTCCAAATTTCAGGCCACGACTCAGAAAGAACCTTGGGCTTTCGTCCCTGGCCCTCGGCATCTTTAGAAACCAAATCCCCAGGCGTCACCTGAGACCTGAGAAGGGCAGGTGTCTCAAACCAGAGACAGGGCCGGGGCGAGGGGGTGCTCAGCCCTGACACAGGCTCAGACCCTGAGACAGGCCCAGCCAGAGCCGATTCCCCTAGGGCCCCGCTCTGAGTGCAGCCCGAGAGGACAGTGGTGGAGGAAGATGCTCTCCCTCCACGGACGGAAGGATGCCCTCGGGCATGAGCTGGACTCTGCCTGCCTCCCGTGTGCACACATACACGCGTGCACGCACACATGAGTGAACACCGACACAGGATACACACACGTATTCACACACAAGATCCACACACACGTACTTCATTTATATTCCAAGACGCCATCCTGTCTCCCCTCTCATCCCCTCCTGCCATTGTTCAGCAAATCCCTAAGATTCCATCTTAACTGTCAGCTGATCAGAAAGGCTGTCCCTAAACCCTTCTAGCAGGAACCCATGTGGCCATGTACAGAGCGCCGTGTACGGCTGTGGTCACGGGTCCAGTGGCCCAGTGGACCTCTGGAATGTAAACTCCTTAAGGTCAGACAGGGAAGCCTGGTCACTGATACATACTCTGTACTTCAACTCATGGCATGGTTTCACTGAACGTGGAGTAAATGCAATGAAGATTTTGTAAGTACTAGGCCTGCTCTCTTTCGCCTCTCCTTTGGGAAAGAACTTGAGTAGTCCCTGGTCGCCGTGACCGAAGGAAAGCCAGCGCAGCAACAAAGCCCCAGAGCAGCCAAAAATAAGAAAATAAATAACAATATTGAATGAGTGCACGCATGCGTAGATGAATGAATGGGACAGAGAGCGGCTTTCGCTTACTCTTACCTGATCCCAGGCATTATTTCACCTCTTTGGGACTCAGTTTCCTCATCCATGAAATGGATATAATAAACCGTGTCTCACAAGGCTATGTTTAAATTGTAGCAGCCATAGCCGTGTCCAGCACACAGCAGATACACTAGATATTTCTCTAGTTTAATTCATCCCGCGGAGTTTCACTTCCTGCCTTTGAGTCAGTGGCTGGTTTGGCGGCCACGTTCCTGGATAGAATTCTAAGCGGCATCCAGGCTGGAATGCCACTCGGCATTCGCGTAGCTCCCAGACATGGAGTAATTGCTGCTGCGTGTCGGCGTCCCGGGGGTGGAGCAGCGCTTCAGTCCGTCTGTCTCCGCCGCAGGGACAGGTCACACAGAGGCTGTCTCCTCGCCGAGGCGGTGGCTGTGACTCACTCACTGTGGTTCATGTCCTAGCTGCAATCCTCAGAACGTGTCTGGCTTCTGGATGGGGCAGGACAGTATCGGCCGGCCTTGGGGGATTCCACTGAGGGTGAGCTGGGGGCCCCGACCTGGTGCACCCCGTGTCCCATCTGCTCTGTCACTGGCTGAGCTGAGGTTTTCAGATATACTGTGTGATCTCCCCCATCCCTGCGGCTTAGTCAGGTGTAACTGGGGCAGACCTGGGGAGAACCTGTGGTCCCCTCGGAACCTCGGGCTCTGTGTCTCTTTCCTGCCTTCCTGGTGGGTGGAGAGCCTTCAAATAGACTCTTTCCCCTTCCTTTCCCCGCACCCTCTGTCCACTGGGTCCAGCCAGCCCTGCCCCGAGGATGTCCTGGTCGTAGGGGAGACAGGCTGCCCGGGTGCTGAAGCTGTGCGTTAGCAGCAGGCTCCTGCAGGGGACTCTCGGGATCCCTGCAGCCCCAGGGGTGTCCTCTCATTCTCCGGGACCCCGGCCATGTGGGCGGCCTTATCTCTATTTCACAGATTAAGAATCCCAAGAGCAGAGAAGGAATCAGTTAACTGTTTCCAAAAAGAGCCGGTTTAGCAGACACCCCAAAGCTGGCGGCATGATGACAAGCAAGGGTTCTCGATTCCTGGTCCACTGATGGGTTGATCCAGGCCGGCTCCCGGGTGACTCCGTGAGCTCAGGTCTGCTCCAGGCCCAGGCTGCTCGGAACATCTTCGGCTCCTGGCCAAACCCAGGAGCGCAGACCCCTAGGCACTCTGAAGGCCCCTGGACACCAGGTGTCCATCCCGTTGGCACTGATTTTGTTTTGGCCAGGTGGATGGATGAGGATACGCTCCATGCTCTTGGGTAGGAGACTCGGAAGCTTGGCCCGAATCATGCAGCTCAGGGTGGGGCTGGGATTTGAACCCACATGCACTGACCCAGTGCATAGCCCCGGACACCAGCCTGTCCTCTGAAATCATGCCAGAAACCCAGGCTCAGGGCTCCACAGGTGCCAGCTCTTCTTCCCACGTCTCTTAGAGGTCAGAACATCTGAACGTGATCGGCTGCACCGTGAAGCCATGGAGTGAGCTGTCAGGAGTGGCCAGGCCGTCTGCACAGCAGGGGAGTAAGGTGACTGCAGTCACTTTATTTGTTCACTCCTGCCTGCCTTCCTTTATTCATTGAGATGTCCACTGAAGAGCGGCTCTGTGTCTTGCTCAAAGCTTGGATCTTGGGGGAGAAATCAGACAGGGGCCCTGTGACCAGGGAGCTGCTAGAACCTTACAGCAAAATGAGACCTCAGAGCACAGCATCCTCACAGGGAGTCATCAGCCTCAGTCCCGCTTCCTGCAAGTGACAGGGAGCTCACTACCTCACCAGCCAGCCTCTCTCCAAACTGGACATCTCCGCCTGTCAAAAAGCCCTCCCTCTCTTCCTTTCTTCCTTCCCTTCTTGGTTTTGCTCTTTGTTTTGCCCCCAGAAACATTCTGGCATCATCTCCTGGTCCCCAGGGACAAGAGATTTTCTAAAAACCATGAAAGTGAAATGACCGGGTCTACTCACCTCCACGCTCATGAGATAAGGTCAAACTGCTTTCCAGAGCGATTGCACCAATTTACACAATTACTGTTTTATTCGTTTCCAGAAACCAACCTGCTCAAGTCATTTTTAGGATCTCTTGTTTTTAACCCATATTTCCAATTCTCTCTTTTTTATTTCTTGAATCATACTGAGCAAATTTAGTTTATACTCCTCTAATAATGCTGTTATCCAAGGATGGTGTGGGTCGACCTAGCTCGGTGTGGTTGCCGCTGGTTCTCACGGTGCCCTGATTCCTCGTGTGTTCGGTGGCTTTTCTCTGTGAGATGCTGGTGGTTCTGTCTCCCACCTTCACGTCTGGCCTCCAGGTGGATTCCTCCAGAGGGGGATTTGCATTTGTTTGTGAGACGCCTGGAGAACGCTATTGTAACCTAAATTCTCAGCCGGGGGTTTGTGCAGACAGGGCCAGAGGTGGGAATTGGCCCTGCAGGCCCAGCTGAGGGCTGGCTTGCGGGGTATAGTGTATGAGGGCACCGGCCAGACCCATTTCCTGCCACCGTGGGTTTCTGGGGCTCATCTCAGGTCACCTTGGCCAGCTGGTGGCAGGCTCGTGAGACACGTCGGCACTCTGGACTCTCAGCCTTGCATGGCGCCTTTGTGGCTTCAGTCAGCTTCTGCAGTTATTACGTTACTGTTCTGGCACCAGGGACCTCAGGGACCTGAGTCTCCCGCACAGCTGTCGCCTCCGGCCGCAGCCCAGACTCCCTGATGGAGCAGGCTTGTCCCCTGCTGCGGCGATGAGTGGTGACTCATGCTGGCCTTCCCTGAATTAGTAAGAATTCCTCAAGCAAATGCTGCTTCGTGTTGACAGCCAGACAGCCTCTGCCTGTCCAGCCAACAGACACGGTGCTGTTCTGGGTACAAGTTAAAGACAAAAGCGACACAGGGAAATAAGGCCTCTTTGGAAATGGACGCATGGCTGTCCCTCTGATTCCTCCAACACACACGTCTGCAAGCCTTGTCTAGAGAGGTACTCCTTCCAGTCTTTCCTGGGGCCGAGGGGGGTGCTCACCAGCCCAGATGCTGAGCCCCAGACTCAGAACTTTAGGGGCCAGTCAAGGGCAGGCGGGTCACTGGTCAAAAGTTTTCCAGAGCACCCTGAGTCCCCAGAACGCCTGTGAGCATCTTGCCCTATGCGGCTGGCACCCTGAGACAAAGAGGCCCTCAGCTGCGTCTCCCCCTGGCCCAGCCCCCACTACCTGCTGTCCCCCGGCCCCTCTGTGATTCCCTCTGTGCCTAGGTGGGTGATGCTGGGGACACAGAAGAGCCAGCCCTGGCCCTGCCCTGGGGCAGCTCCCAGTCTGGAGGGGGCTCAGGCTCAGATAGAGAAACACAGCTACAATGTGGGAGCCCAGCCTGGGGGAGAGAGCAAGGAAGACTTCCTGGAGGAGGCAGGATGGGCCTCAAAGAGTAAGTAGTGTGAGCAGAATGGTTAGGTTCTCTCTCCGCTGAACCTGGCTCATTCCTGCTCGATTTTCAGATCACAGCTTGAGTATCACCTCCTCCAGGAAACCTTCCCTGATCTCACCCACATGGCAATCCCCGTAACAGATGACCCTCCATGTCCCCTTCCTTCCCAGTCCCTGAAGCAATGGCTGGGAGCTAACGTGGATGGGGCCAGGCAGGGGAGGCTGCCTCACCTGCTTGCCCTCCCAGGGCTGTTACCTGCCTCGAGACAGCGCTGACCTCAGCCACACTGCTTGTCTACTCTGGGTTCTGGGAGGAGTATTCAGAGAGGGAGTGCCTTGACAGGTCTGTGGTGCAGCCCCAGCTCTTGGAGGCATTTGGCATGTGGTAGGGGCTCCCTGGAGAAGGCAATGGCACCCCACTCCGGTACTCTTGCCTGGAAAATCCCATGGACAGAGGAGCCTGGTAGGCTGCAGTCCATGGGTTCGCTAAAGAGTCAGACACGACTGAGCGACTTCCCTTTCACTTTTCACTTTCATGCACTGGAGAAGGAAATGGCAACCCACTCCAGTGTTCTTGCCTGGAGAATCCCAGGGACGGGGGAGCCTGGTGGGCTGCCGTCTATGGGGTCGCACAGAGTCGGACACGACTGAAGTGACGCAGCAGCAGCAGTAGCAGCAGCAGCAGGGGCTCCCCTGGTGGCTCAGAAGAATCTGCCTGCAATGCGGGAGACCTGTGGGGTTCGATCCCTGGGTCAGGAAGATCCCCCTGGAGGAGGGCATGCTACCCACTCTGGTATTCTTGCCTGGAGAAGTCCAAGCGCAGAGGAGCCTGGCGGGCTACAGTCCACGGGGTCACAAAGAGTTGGACACGACTGAGCAACTGACATTTTCAACATACAGCGGCTCCAGAGCAGATGCTGAGCACACGTCTTCTTCGTGTTTGTTCTCAGTGTTGGAGGCTGGGGTGTCTGGAGTGGGCCACCCGTAAGCCGTGCGCTCCCTGCACCTGTCTTTTCTACACAAAGGGCTGAGATCCCGGAGGAGGGAAAAGGAGGGGGCTCACGCAGAGTCCCCCTGGGAGGGGCCCTGGGAGCGGAGCCTGGCACGGAGGGGGGTTTCCTGGGCTGCGGAAGCAGGGCCAGGACCTGTGCCCCAGGGGGAGGGAGTCCCATGGATCAAGAGAGGCAAGCATTGTCGGATGAAGGATGTGTGAGCTGTGATGTGAGGGGTGCAGCGCCGGCGAGAGTGCGCGGGGTTGGGGGTGGGGAGCTGGAGATCTTAGTGTTGGGACTGGAGCTCCAGCCTCATCCTTCATAATCCAGCCTCACCCCCCTCCATCCTCCACTTTCCAAAGACAACTCTGTCTGCCCTCAACAGTGGAAAAGCCTCCTCCCAGAGATTCTGCACGACGCGAGGCCATGGCTCATCTCCTGGAGAAATTATCTCCATTTCTCTGAGTTGGCTCCAGAATTGCTCTTCCGCAAACCCTAGTTACGAGAACACCATTACATATACATGCTTCCCAGCTGTCCTCAGAGAGTCTCTGATGGTGGTGCGGCCGCCCCCGGCCGGCTCCCCACTCCAGGGGGGGCCACTTAGCCTGTCAACAGCAGAGCTGGCGTGTGGCTCGTCCCCGAGAGCTGGCGCGCAGAGGTGCCTTGGTGGCCGGGGGACCAGAACACGCCGCTTGCAGATAAATTGAGTTCTGCTGCTAAACTGTCCAATTCCTCAAAGAAACTGTCAAACCATGTCGGGAGAAATCCAAGTAAATCCTGAAAGCCGCTGCTGGATGATAAAATGTCGGAGACGCCGAAGGTTATTAGAAAAATTACTCCTCCGTGTGGCACCCGGGGAGAGGGCTGGGGAGAGCTTTGAGAAGCATTGAGAGGCGGGGGGCTGGTGGCCGGGGGGACCGGGGAAGGCTGCTGCTGGCCCGTGGGGCCTTTGGGCTGGAGCTGGGACCCTGGCCGTCACTCTTAGCGGGTGCCGCACCCTGGGACAGTCAGGCTTCCCCCACCGTTTCCCAAAGAGGCTCTTTTCTTTTCTCTGTAATTTAAGAACAAATAGGGCTGAATCCAGAGGCTTCTGTCTCCCCAACATCAACCTTGTGCACAAACAGCCTCTCTCTGTCACAACGGGAGCTCCCTGGGGACGCGGATGCGCTGGACCATGGATGCCAGAGAGCGGAACTGACAGCAGATCAGAGCAAATTCCTGGGAGGGTCCCCTGGGACCCGGGGGACAGGAGGCTGGAGAGTGCCAGATGCCAGGGCTGGGCGGCGGGGGCGGGGGGACAAAGAAGGGAAGAGCTCCTCCCTCATGTCCCCGCTCCATCCCCTCCTCGCACAGCTGTGCTCAGGAAACGCGCCCCCCAACCCAAGGGACCCCTCCAGTGTCTCTCTCCCGCCCCTTCCAGGCAGCCCTCTGGGAGTGCTGTCTATACTCGCCAGCCACATTGCTTCCACACAACCTCCCCTCTCAGGATGGGCTCTGCTCCCGTCCCTCACCCCGGTGCCTGTGACCAAGGTCACGGTGATGCAATGATCCCCGAAAGCCTGGGGAGTCTGGTCCCCTTGCCTTTCAAGAACATCTGCCCGTCAGGCCTGAAGGATGCTATGCCCAGAGCCCCAGCCATGCCCTCTGAGAACTGAGGGCAGTGCAAAATCTGTGGGGGCCCGGGAACCCTGGAGTCAGGGAAGGCCCCAGAGCCCCTACATCTGCACCTGCAAAGCAGGGCCCGTGTCACCTGCCACCCAGACAGAGGACTGGCAAGTCTGACAGGTCCAAGGTAGAAGGTGGGGGTGGGGAGGTGGGCCTAGGGGGCTGCCTGGCCCCAGGGGCTCATTCTTTGAGATCCCTACCCTCTGCACCACTCCAGGGCTTGCGTGTATTCGGGCCGCACGTGGCCCCTGCTGCATGCAGGGTAGACAGAAGACAGGGGCTCAAGGTCTGGACCAAGAGTCTGAGGCATTCACCCTGGTGGGACCCACTGTGCCTGCCTCTGGGGTCAGGGTCCACGGCGTCCCCATAGCAGAGTGCCAAGCAGGAGCGTGGAGCTGGGGGGTCGGGGGACAGGGGTCCAGAGGGTTCGAGAGGGCAGCTCATCTGCTGGGCCCCAGGGGACAGCCCTTGCCCTCTAGGAGTCTGAGCCTGGGGCCCTCCTGCTGTTGCAGTTGCCATGGAAACCAGGATCCTAGGCTTTCATGCCCACCCACCCCCTCAAAGCTGGGGCAGGCAGGAACACGGGTGGGTGAGGTGGGGAGGACCTAGTCCAAGGCTGACTGCTCGGTTTTGCCCTTTGGAGCACAGTCCTCCTAGGGAGGCAGAGAGAAACCCCAGGGCCCAGCCTGTGGCCGCGCAGTGAAGCTGGGGGGTGGCGCTCTGGGCCACCCAGGGATCCTCCAGCCTATCTCCCATAGCCGGGGACAGGAAGGAGGGACTCTGGGACCCTGGAGCTGCCATAGACAGGAGGGACACATGACGATAAAGCACCAGGTGTGGGGAGATGGGACTTGGGGCCGGGATTCATCTGCTCTAGAAAAAGAAGTTCTCTCTGGGCTCCTCACCAGCCTCTTGTCCTGCAAGCGCATTCCAGGGCCTACATGCTTGGAACAGGGGACTCTTGGGTCCCCCCCAGGCCTGTCCTAGCTTCCCCCAGCACTTCAATCCTGAGTTATCAGGGGTCTGTCTCAGACAAGCTTCTTGGCACAAAAACCCTGGCTAGAAAGACCCTAGCTCTGTGTGAAAGGGTCTCAGTGGGCTCAGCCACTTCCACTGGCCTCGTTCACATCAGGCTTGACCCTGCTTGAACTTGAAGGTCCTCCTGGAAGGGAGGCCCAGGGTGCAAGCGAGCAGGTGTGCACGCCACTCAGCAAGTGTCAGACACAAGACTCCCCCGAAACTGGCCCCTGCCGTCGAAGCCCCGAAGCTCAGCTCTCTGGGCCTTGCTGGCCACAGCCCTCTACAGCTTGCCGGCGCTTTCTCAATCACAGTCACATTCAGTCTTCCCAACATCTTAAGGAGGCAGGCAAAGCAGTGATGGTCATTCCGATCTTCCAGGTGAGGAAATGAGCCTCTGAGAAGGTTCGTCCCTTGGACGGTGGGGCTGGAGGTGGGGCAGGCACCCCGATCCAGGGCCCTTGAGGAATGTGTGGCCTCCGGCCCTGGGGCCTCTTCCTGTGTTGACTCACAGGGTGATGGTAACACACAGGCTGGAAGGTCCCTGAGCCTCCGGAGTGGCCGGGCCAGCAAGCGGCGGAGTCTCTGGTGAACAGCCGGGCGGGGGAAGGCTGCCGTGTCCATGTTGTCTCCCTCCCCAGACACGGGGCCTTCGTCCACGGCGGCACTGACGTCTGTGGCTGACACTGATGAACAGATGGATGGACAGGCGGCACGTGGATTCGTTCCCCTGTTCCCGGTGGCGAGCGCTCCCGGGAAATTGTCTGAGGAAGCAGAGACGTCACCCCGCTGCTGGAGCACCCCCTGGCTCATCCGCTCCAGTCCTGGGGAGGAGGCTCAGAGAGGGAGGTGCCCTGCCCAAAGCCAACAGCACACCAGGGACCCGCAGGGGCCCTATCGGGTCTGACCGCTGGGGTGGGGCCCCGACACTGACTTGGTGGGAGAGCCTGGGCCCCCCAAGTCCCCACACTCCCAGGCTCTCTTGCTGGCCCCCAGGGAATTTCTGTGCTGGAACTTGGGAGCAGGGGGCACCCAGATGACAAACGAGCAAATCAGTGGAGGGACAGAGGGATCAATGACAAAGGACCTGAGACGTGGTGATTGATGGGTGCAGCCTTTTGGTCGGCGGGGGGAGATGATGCTTTTTGGAGAGGGCCTGACAAGGGGGACCGATGAGAGGGGCTGTGGGGAAGGCCTTCCCATGATGGGGAGGGGTAGTTGATGGTGGTGAGCAAGCTTGGGACCTTGGGCCGGGGGGGTGCAGACAGGAGCCTGAGATGTGGGTGCCGGCCCACCTGGAGTCAGCCCTTATTCACAGCATCCTAGGAAGCCTTTGGAAGGTTTAAGCAGGGGGTGGGGTGGTGGTGGAGGGGTGGGGACAGGTCACAGTTCTGGGAGGAAACTTTCCCTGGGGACGCACTGAACTTTGGTGACTTTGAAGTGAAAGTGTTAGTTGCTCAGTCGTGTCTGACTCTTTGCAACCCCATGGACTGTAGCCCGCTCCTCTGTCCATCTTTTTCTTCAGGCAAGAATACTGGACTGGGTTGCCTTCCCTTCTCCAGGGGGTCTTCCTGACCCAGAGATCGAACCCGGGTCTCCTGCATTGCAGGCAGATTCTTTATCATCTGAGACACCAGGGACTTTGGGTGGTTTTAGTCCCTCCCTCACACCAAGGCCTGGGTCGGCAGAACCCCAGGGCCCCACCAGGCAGTGTCTCCCCGCTGGGGGATCCCATAACTCCCTCCCAGAGCCTCACACTGTCCACCAGGAGAGGTCCCAGTATTATCAACAACGCCATTGTCACTGACTCCTGATGCTGGCGCCCGGCACAGGGCCCCCTCAGCACGGGTGGGAGAATAGGATGTGACCCCGACTCGTCTGCGGGCTCAAGGCCAGCCTTCCCCTCCCCACACCTTTCACAGGGGATGCTCTTTCTGCCCCCCACCCCCTACCCTGTGTAGCCCCCTCCACCCCTGCTCTGCCCTCGTTCCTGGTCCCCGGGCCCCAGGGACATAGCAGAAGAACTTGGACAGTTCTTATTATGCCCATGAAGCGGGAGAGCCTCAGCGGTGGGGGAGTGCAGCGCTCACTGATAAATTTCCTGTCCAGAGGAGCAGATAAATCGCCATCTGCGGCCTCACTCTGTGGCTTGTCGCTTCCAGTTTAGCAGGATCCCAGGTAGCGCTGCAGCCAGCCTGCCCCGCGGCTGCCTGCCAGACTCCTTCTGTTCTTCTTCCATTGGCCTGCACTGGCCTGGCCCTGAAACGTGGCTCCCGTCACCTCCAGGTGTGGGTCCCCAGAGGCTAGGGCGCTGGGCCCCCTGCACCCAAGCCGGGCCCCCTCCCTGGGTCTCCACTTCCTCCACAGCAACTGCACCAGGAGGCCCAGCTCTCAGGCGGTGGGGAGCGACCCCTGATGGGCACCCCGGACATCCCAGCTCATCAAACCCTGACACGTGAAGCTCGGACGGGCCCCAGCCCTGCCCAGTGCTCCTGGAGCTCCTCAGGGGCCTCTGTGTCCTGGGAGACTCTAGACTCTGGTCCCTGGGAGACTCTAAGCCCCTTCCCTTGCTCAGAGACTGCCCCCTCTCCCCCTGGGCCAGGCCAGTTTCTACTGAGCTCTCTTGGGCCAGCCAAAGGCCTGGGCAAGGATTAGAAACTTCTGGAAGGAAAGCCTGGGCCTCTGAACCTTGGAGCAGTACCCACACCCTTGAATCCCAGCTTCTGATGTAGGTGGCGCGGGTGGCAGCAAGGCATGTGTAGGGGGGAGGGAGTCCTTGCAGCTCGCGTCCCCCGCTCCTGTGAGTCTGATACCTCTACAACTCTGGCTGCTTTTGGGTGGAGACATGGGGACGGGAGGCTGGAACAGGACTCAGAAGAGCCAGGCCTGCACTTGAGACCCCGAGTGGCCCATTTCCCCTGCCTCAGTGTTCTCATCTGTCAAATGGGCTTGGCAGGTCTCCCCTGCAGAGGTGGCAGAGTTAATTGGGGCCAAGAGTGAGGGCCTCCCTTGGCTGATTTCTGCCAGGTCACTCGTGTGCTGCTCACGGCAGTGTTAATGGAGCATCCGCTCTGTGCAGGCATGGGCTGGCCACCAGGAGTCCTGCCGGAGCTCGCAGCAAATACAGAATTATGGATCCTACTGAGTGCACGCTGAGCGCTGCCCTGCTCGGGGGCGACCTGTACGAACCCGTCCCTCCCTTCACGCCTTGGCAAAGCATCCATCCATTCTGGCCCCTAGTTCGCAGGCAGCATAGGCCTGCTTCTACAGGTTTCTATGTTTTCTGTGGCCTCTGGTATATTCTCCAGGGCCCATCAGGGTTCGTGTCAAGAACAAAATGGAATATTATTCAGCCTGAAAAAGGAAGGGGGCTCTGACATGGTCTACAATGTGCGTGACCCGTGGAGATGTTCAGAGGGTTCTGTTCCTCAACCTAAGGGTGGTCCACATGGGGGTCCTCGCCTTGGAAAACTTCAGTGAGCTGGACGCTAATGTTTTGTAAACTTTTCTATGAGTATATCGTACTTCAGAAAAAATGGTCAAAAACACACAAAAGCTGGATGCAAGGAATGAATGAGTCTCAGGCAGTCCACGTCAGGAGCTGCTGTTGGCTGGAGCGCAGTGGAATACAGGAGCCACGGGGCAGGAGCGGGGGTGTGGCCCCCGAGTCTAGCATCCTGGGCAAGTCCCAGCCGGGCCGCTTGTCCCAGACTCAGTTTCTCCCTGTGAGAGGGCGTGAGGAGTTGGACTCTGAAGAAGTCTTCACTGGAGCCAAAACTGTGCTTTGCTGCACTCACGGGCAGAGGGGACCCCACGCTGCCTGCACACCCCCACCTCCAGCCCGCCCCCAGGGTCCCCGGCCACGGTGCGCCCTGGAGAGACCCCTGACACAGTCCCAGGGCACGCGGCCCTGCCAGCTGCCCACCGTGTCTGGAGCTCAGCAGACATCCCCCCACCTGGGGGTGGGGCCCTGGCATCACTGCCCACCTACGCTTTGCTCCCTAGGTTTGCTCCCTAGCTCAGCAGAAACCCCTCCTCCCAATTAGCCATTCTGCTCCAGTTACCAGCATCAGCCTGGGGGGTCTCTGACAGCACCCCCTCCCCAAGAGGCTGTGGGGACAATGGGCTGACAAAGACCACCTCCCCAGCCCACTGGGACGTGGCTGGCAGCCTGTGAGCTGGGTCAGAAAGTCTCCTGTTTGGCATAGATGTATCGCTGAGGCCAGTCCGTTAGGGACCAGGGTGGGTGGCTCCAGCCTTGGTGTCTCCCAAGGCCCTTCATTAGCAGAATTTTGCCCGAAGGTGGAGGAGTCCCAGGCCTGGAGCTCGGGCCTGACTTTGAACCATCTGTGAATAACAAGAGGGTAGACACTCAGGCAGGAAGAGGACACTCGCGTTGTCACATGGTCTGGGAGGCCCAGGCCGCGGACGGCAGATCTCCGACCCCAGGAGAGAGGACAGGGCGCCCAGGGTCAGACGTCCAGGCAGGGGAGGAGGCGAGAAGGTGACAGACGGGTCAAGTGCAAACCCAGGGACGACAGCAAACCACGTCCTCGGCGCGGACAGACCCTGAGCTGTCAGGGTGGGAACGCCCACGGGCATTGTGGGGTCCAGCCCCACTTTACAGATGGGGAAACTGAGGCCAATCAGTGAGAAGAGGCTTAAAGGTCTCCCAGTGAGTCCTTGGCAGAGCTAAAACGGACCCTCCTCTGCCTCTCAATAAACAAAGCAAACCAGCCAAGTGGCAGGCGGTGCCCAGTGCTACACAAGCAGAACTGGCCTGTTGAGTTCATGCTGGAGGCACAACGGGGGCAGGGCCCAGAGCACGTGGGCGCTCGCGGTCAGAGAGGGCCAGGACTTGTGAACCGGGGTCAGGAGTGGAGCCGCTTCTAGCAGCCACCTCCCTAGTGTGAATGTGGGAGGAGCGGGGAGAGCCATCCACCAACGGGGAAAGAGAGGGCGGGGCCGTGGTACAGGGCTGTCTGGGACACTGAGCATCTAGAGGCGGGTTGGACATCCGGGTGGACACGCTGAGCAGGAGGTTGGATGAGTCAGGTTGGGGAGAAGGCCCCGGGAAGGGGTGTGCCCTTGGGAGCCTCCAGATTGGATGAGGTGAACAGGGAATGCATTAATTCATAGGGAAGAAACCAACAACCAAGCTGGGGACCACCCAGGTCCCAGTGCTGGGGAGACGGGGCGGCCAGGCAAGAACCAGGCAAGGGTGGGCTTCTGGGGGCCAAGGGCGGCTGGCACTGCTGGGAGGTGCACAGCGGCCATGCTGCTGAGAGTCACGGCCAGGCAAGACAGAGGAGTGGGCACAGCTCAGGTGCCAGGAGGGAACGGAGGGCCTTGATGAGAGCATCTCCGTGGAGTGATGGGGTAACTGGATGGCCACCAGGTAGTTGAGAGCTGGGGCGAGGGGGCAGTGGTCGGGGACGGCATTCCAGAACCTTCACTGTGAAGGACGCCGGGCTGGAAAAGGGGGCCCTTTCCTCTGGGGGCCGGGAAGTACAGGGTACTTCTGTGCTGATGGATTGATCCAGGAAAGGAGGGGGGTGATGAGGCTCGGGGAAGGGGGGAGGGGGGAGGTCTGCTGGGGGGAGGGGAGAGCTCCATCTGTGTCCACGTGGGGACATGAGTGCATCTTACAGACCCACGCGGAGAGTGGGCACGTGGGTCAGCAGCCTGACCCGGTTGCTTCTGATTCCTCAGCGAAGAACGAAGCGAGGTCACTGGCTGGGCGTGGGTTGAAGGAGGGAAGGTGTGAAGCAGGCCTTTTGCAGAGTGGAGGGGTAGGGGGCGGTGTGTTTCCAGCACGTGTTCTCACTCCCACACGCATGTACAGAGCTGGCGCGTTCCTCCTGCCCAAGCTCCTACTAGAAGTACACTTCCTGGATTGTCTTCCTGCAGCCGCTCACAGCATCCTTGGGATAAACAGACCCACCGTCTCTGCACACGTGCCAAGGGGGTGATGGCCTTGTGGCTCCTTTGAACAAGTATCGGCTCCTCTCTCTGAGTAGGGATGCTGTAACAAAACGCACAGCTACCTCTGGGCACCTGATGACTACTTCATACGAGGGGCTCTAACTCGTGGACTGTCTCACTCGAGGCGGTGCATACGATTTTGATGCCGCTGACCTTTCACGAAAGCAGGCCCTGTTGACTCCCTGAGCCAGAACGTTGAGCACACCAGTGCCCCTGGCATCAGAACCCTTTCTTTGTTGGCGTTCTCGTGGGTGAGAACTAACACGGTGTTGTTTTAACTTTCCGTTCCTTGATCACTGGTGTGGAGGTGAGCGTGTCTCTTTATTTTTCACTCATTCACTGTTTTACTCCTTCTCCTGTTTGTGTTTTTCTTACTGCTTTCTAGCACAGCTCCTGCAGGAGGCGGCTATTAAGCTTCTGTTATACGTGTCGCAAGAGCCTTCTCTCCCTTTGGCATATGTCTCTTTCACTTTGCCTTCATTCATCTGCGGTATAAGAGTTTCTACTTTTACGCAGACGATTTCGCCAGCCTGTCTGTGGTGGGAACTCTTGCGTGTTGCCCAGATGCTCCTCGGGGCTGGCGTGCGCATCCCTGCTGTTACCACAGAGAACAGGCCTCTTCGGGTCTCACCCCACCTCGCAGCGGGCGGCCCGATGACAGCAGCTGATGCCCCAGGCTGGGACCCCTCTGAAGGTGCCCTTAGCCCCAGAGCGCCTGTAGCCTCTGTGGGACTGGCTCTTTTTCCTGCTCAGCCCCCCTCACTCTCCACGGAGACAGGGTGTGCTGTGTCCAGGGGCGGCCACACCCAGCACCAATAAGTTCGTGGCTTAAAAGAATAGCAAGTATTCTCTCATAGTTTGGAGGCCAGTAGTCTGAAAGTGAAGGGTCTGAAGGGCTGCGCTCCCTGAACGCACCCCAGGGGAGACTCCTTCTTGCCTCCTCCAGCTTCTGGGGGTGGCCAGCACCTTGGTTTCCCTTGGCTTGTGTCCACATCACTCCAGTTCTCTGCCTCTCAGACCATGTGGCCTTCCCTTCTCTGCCTGAGTCCTTTCCTCTTCTGTTTCTCATAAGAGCACTTGTTATTGAGAATTCCTGGTGGCGCAGAGGTTAAGACTCCACACTTTCACGGCTAAGGGCGTGGGTTCAATCCCTGGTCAGGGAACTAAGATCCTACAAATGATGTAGCAGGGTAAAAATAAGCAACAAACAAAAAACCCATCAAAACATTTGTCATTGGGAATTCCCTGGCAGTGCAGAGGTTGGGACGCCACGATTTCACCGCCAAGGTTGCAGCTTCAGTCCCTGGCTGGGGAGCTAAGAACTTGCAAACTGTGCAGCACAGTCACGAACAAACAAATACCACTTGTCATTGAATTTGGGGCCCTCCCTGATAATTCAGAAGTCCATCTGAAGTTCCTTAAGTTGATCACAACTGCAAAAACCTCTTTGACCAATAAACTCTCAGCCAGAGGTTCCGGGGGGGAGGCTGTGGACATGTCTTTGGGGCCACCATTCAAACCACCCCAAGCATCTACTGAGAGCCCTTTCTGCCCTTCACTCCCCTGCCCCCCGGGCCTTGTGTGCTAGAGTCCCGTTTCAGCCTCCAGGGACGCTAGCCCCAGATGCTACCCCTCCTCCAAACTTCTGGGACTGAGGCGCACTCAGAAGGTCCTCACTTATCTGGCTGTGAAAATTTGGGCAAGTCCCCTCCCCTTCTGGGGGGTGCGGAGGAGGGGGAAGGTTCCTGCTGTCTGAAAGAACTGTGTTAGACGCTGGTGAGGGTTTTCTGGCCTCCTGCCATCTGACGCCGTTCACACACCAGGATCATCCACACTCAGTCTTGAGCAGCTCTCTTGGCTCCTGGGGGAAACGGGAGTGAGACTGTGGAGAGGACATGCCCCCTGGCCTGGCCCCTGGAGAGCTGACACCAGGGTCCTCTCGATGCCCCCCTCCAACCCAGCCACGGTGTTCCAGAAGAGCTCTGATGTCATTCGCGATTGTCCTTTTCTCCCACAATGAAAGCCAATAAGCGAGAAACAGGGGTTTCTCTTCTAAAATTGCTTTTCTGCCTTCTTTGACAAAACTGTGTGCCTGCGTGTAATTAATTCACGGCCCGGCGACCGGGTCAGTGGCTTGGGTGGGAGAGAAAGCTCTAGAGAAAAGCAGAGACACGCAGTCACCGCTGGAAATGAGATCCCCCCGTTGCCCAGACCTGCTGCTGCTCTCAGACCAGAATAAACACCTGCAGATCCCGCCTGTCGGAAACATGGCCTCCGAGGCTTTGACCTTCTTAACGCACGCTGGCGCAGAGACCCTGAGAAATCCGACCAGAGGAAACCTTGTAAGGTTTCCCCGAGATTTCTCAGACTTCCTGGAGGCCTGGAGACAGGTGTTTCAAACCAAGCATGGTAGCAAGTCTTTTCTGGAGTGAGGGGTGAGTCGTGGTCTGCAGCCAGCCTTCTAGGTGACCTGACTGGACAAAATATTCGAGGGTGTCCCCCTTGTCCATAAAGTGAGATGATATTCCTAAAGACCAAAGATCTGCTTGAAACATCTCATCATTCCTCTCTGGCAACTACCTGTAAGGACTTTATCCTGGGGACTCGTGGGTGACATGAGCAAGGCAATTCTGTATAATGTGGAAAAATAGGAACAACCCTATTCACCACCTGTAAGGGCTTGTTTGGAAAAGGACTGTTTGTAGGACAGAAGACTGCAACCAAGAAAATTCATCTTGCGTAAAAATACTATTGCTGCGAGAAAAATAAGCAAGACCCTGAGCCTGGTGACCCCAACAGGGGTGGCGACAGAAATGGAACTGACAGAGATGTCCCTCCCGCCACCTGAAGTACCAGTATGCAAACACTCCCCCGCACACACTCCTGGAAGCCCTAGAACAGGGCTTTCTGTTTTCGGTGATTTTTATTTGCCTTATTTGAACCGAGGATAGGGAGAAGGCAACAGAACAAGATCTGGGCTTTATCTGATTTACATGGAAAAATATCAGTTAATGCTTATTAGCACTGTTCTATGCTGTACACACCATACTGCAATAAATCGAAGATACCGCCGATTGCAAGAGCCTTGTACTTTACGCACCACTGAGAATTTTTAAAACGCTGACAATGTAATGGTGACACAAAAAGTGAATCCTGGACTCAATAGCATATTACCAGCTTAACTCATCTACTCTTCACAGTATAACTTCAAGGCAGAAAACGTTCGCCTCATTCTACAAATGAGAAAACCGGGGATCAGAGACGTTCAGGACCTGCCTGAGTTACTGAGGTGGCAGAGCTGGGACTTGACCTGGGCCACTGAAGCCTCTGCTGTGCTCATTCCTCTCTAAGTGCACCTCGACTCGGGGCAGGGGATTGGGGGTCCGACAGGGGGCGGGATGGGGGCGTTGGAGGAAGCAGGGAGCCCAGGCTGCCAGCCGGGAGTCTCGGGGGAGATGCTGCTCTTATACGTCTTTCTCAGCATCCTTCCTATTCTTCTCCGGCTCAGGGCTTCGGCCTTCTCCAAAGAAGGGGGTCCCCCGTGTACTGCCAAGGGGTCTTCTCTATACAGCTACAGAGTGCTTCACACCAGAGCTAACATTTTTCTTGGATTCTTTCAGAGTTGGAAGACTTCAGGCAGGGCTGGCAAATCGCTTTCATCTCAAATGCCAACCCTAATGGATCAACAGTGGCTGCCAGGAAAGTGTTGGGAAGGGTTCTGTGGCCCAGTTGGGATCCAGGGCAAGCTCTCTGGCCCTGTCCCCACGATCATCAGCAGAGGACAAGTGAGACCAAGTGTCTCCCAGGCTGGGACACCCGGCCCACCAGAGGACCACCCGAGACCCCACATCATGCTCAAGAAAGCTTGAATGGCCTCCCCAGGGTCAAGCCTCCTCACGGTCAAGCCTCCCTCAGCCTCTCTGTAGCTTCACCAGCTGAGTCAAGAGGTGGGAGGAGATGAGAATGGGGGGGGTGCTTCCAGAGTGGTCAGGTCCCCCCAGGGATCATCCCACAGCCTGGAGCTTCCCAGCACCCGGGGAGGGGCCTGCAGCGTGCCAATTCATGTTTCACAGATTACACTGTGTGGAGTCGGCTGCCCCTGGTAATTAGTTCACTTCTATAATTAGCCCGAAGTTCCTGCTGCTGAGGAGGACAAGGATGTGGGGTGTGAGGGTGAACTGGTGTGACTGAGCGCTTGACTCATGCTCTAGAAATGCCCCATTGCAGGGAGGGGGTGCGCTTCCTTGGAGAGGGCTCCCCTCTTGTTCTAGAGAAGCTGCGGTTCCAAACCACCTTCCCAAGACAGGAATCACCCCCATGGCCATGACGATAAGTGTGTACCGGCATTGGGAAGCCCTCCACACACTCTCCTCCTCCGTCCCCAGCACACGCTGCGAGATGAAACCTCACGTGGCCCTCACCGCCCAGCGGGAGAATGCAGGGTCTGCTGCACAGGTGGGATCTGAACCCCGGGCGGGCCAGCCTCTCCTCCACAGCCTCGGTACCACCCACGGTCTCATTCTTCCCAGACAATGGCCTTGGAGGTGTCCCTCCAGGAGTTGGCTCTAGAACATTCCAGAGGCGGTCTTAGGGGACACGTTCTCATCTTTAAGAAAGAGCTGGTGGGAACTCTCTGGTGGTCCAGTGGTTAGCATTCCATGCTCTCTCTGCCAAGGATCCAGGTTCAATTCCTGGTCAGGGAACTAAGATCCCTCAAACCACGAGGCACTACCAAGAAGAAAGAAAGAAGGAGCAGGTATTTTCATATTCTTGAGGATGGGCAGGGAGAAGGCAATGACACCCCACTCCAGTAGTCTTGCCTGGAAAATCCCATGGACAGAGGAGCCTGGTAGGCTGCAGTCCATGGGGTCGCACAGAGTCGGACACGCCTGAGCGATTTCACTTTCACTTTTTACTTTCATGCACTGGAGAAGGAAATGGCAACCCACTCCAGTGTTCTTGCCTGGAGAGTCCCAGGGACGGGGAAGCCTGGTAGGCTGCTGTCTATAGGGTCGCACAGAGTTGGACACGACTGAAGTGACTTAGCAGCAGCAGAGGATGGGCAGACTTTAGAGGGCTCCGCAGCCAGTCGTGGGTTCCCGTGTCCACCCTCCCTTCTCCAGGGGACACAGCAAAGGATAAAGGGCAGGATGCTGGGGAGGGCTGTGAATTCAGCCCCAACACCCCGCCCCTCCCCGCCCTTACCACCACTGTAGGGTCTCAGGCTGAGATCAGGTTTAATGGCAAGTGAGATTTCTTACTTCCTGACTGCCTATGGGAACAGCAGAAAACAAATATCAGTTATGGGCAGAATTGTCAGTCGGAAAAAAAGATGTCGGTCTCAATTCAGAATTTACAGTTAATTAAGCCCGCAGTTAGGAACACGCCTATGGGCCTGCCCACCCGCCCAGAGAGAACCTTCTGGTCTCCAGGAGTCCCACGTGAATCCCTTGGGCTGCAACCCCCCACTCCCATTCCGTGGGCCGTAGGATGTAACACCCTGTCTTGGCTTCCTGATCTCATGAGCTTCTTCTCATCAGTCACCCACCCCCTGGGACCAGAGACCCTGAACCCAGCTCTGAGCCTGCACCCCAGAATCCTGCTCCGTGTCCCCTGTTTTAGGCCTAACTGCTTCCTAGGTCTTGGACACAAGAGTGGGAACATTATTAAGGCTTTTGATAGACCTACCCCAATCAGGAAGGATTTTGTTTCATTCCATCTGGGGTAAAAAGAGGGACAGTGTGGAGGGAGGGGGCCCTTTGCTGATGGAAGGAGGCAGCTCCGCTAACGGCAGAAGGCGGCTGAAAGGCGTGAGATGCGGGACAGATTTCTACCTTTGCTTTCAAAGAAATGACTTTTTATTTAGGAAATGAGGGTGCCAATCGGGTGTCAGAGAAAGTGGAATGGCCAATTAAAATCCTTACAAGGAGCCGAGAGTGCCAGACACCATGGGGAAGAAGACAAATCCACCCCTGCTCCTTGGGGCACACGTTCTGTTTGGAGAGACAGAGAATAAACAAATAAACCTGTTAACAAGCACAATCATTTCAGGTGTCAATCAGTGTAACAAAATAAATAAGCAGGGACTTCCCTGGTGGTCCAGTGGTTAAGAATCCACCTTCCAGTGCGGGGGATGCGGCTTTGATCCCTGCTTGGGGAACTGAAGAATTGATGCTTTTGAACTGTGGTGTTGGAGAACACTCTTAAGAGTCCCTTGGCCTGCAAGGCGATCTAACCAGTCCATCCTAAAGGAAATCAGTCCTGAATATTCATTGGAAGGACTGATGCTGAAGCTGAAACTCCAATACTTTGGCCACCTGATTTGAAGAGCTGACTCAATGGAAAAGACCCTGATGCTGGGAAAGATTGAAGGTGGGAGGAGAAGGGGACGACAGAGGATGAGATGGTTGGATGGCATCACTGACTCAATGGACATGAGTTTGAGTGAACTCTGGGAGTTGGTGATGGACAGGGAGGCCTGGTGTGCTGCAGTCCGTGGGGTCGCAAAGAGTCAGACACGACTGAGCGACTGGACTGAACTGGCCTGAACTGGGGGACTGAGATACCGTATGCCACGGGAGCAACTAAGCCCTCACTGCAGCTCCTGGGCCTGCCCGCTCTAGAGCCCCCGCCACAACAAGAGCGCACGTGCCACACAGAGACCCTGGGCAGCCAAACTTAAATAAAAGAGCCGAAAGCAACAACAGAAACAGAAGGAAGAAAGGAAATAAACGACGGGGAGGTGGAGAGGGCCGTTGGGTTCTGTTGCAAAGTCTGGTCCCGGGAAGGTTCTCTGAAGAGGTGGATCGGAACTGAGACCTGAATTGCCTGTCATGCAGACAGCCGGGCTCAGAACACTGGCAGAAGGAACAGATGCCAAGTCTCCAAGGCAGCAAAGAGCTCGACGTAGTTGAAGATCAAAAGGAAGGTCTCTGTGCCTGGAGATTAAGGGACTGAAGGGCATGAGGGTGAAATCTGAGAGCGGGGTAGGGATTGCAGAGCCTCAAAGACCAAATGAAGAACCCGAATTCCTTTCTAAGTAGCATCAGAGGCCAGGGAATGAAGCCACTTGCGTTTGGCCAAGACGGAATAACTGGCACCCGGCCATGCCCTCTGTAATGTTCACACCGCTATGAATGGTGCTCAGTTGTTCAGTTGTGTCCGACTCTTTTGCAACCCCCTGGACTGGAGCCCACCAGGCTCCTCTGCCCATGGGATTCTCCAGGCAAGAATACTGGAATGGGTTGCCATTTCCTCCTGCAGGGATCGAACCCCTGCCTCCTGAATCGGCAAGTAGATTCTTTATCACTAGAGCCCCCTGGGAATAAACAAGAGGCAACTCCTGGCAGGCAGTAGGCAATAGGAAGTGCGAGACTGCTGTCCTTGAGAGAAGGAACACTCACAGGGTGCCCACAGCCACCAGTTCTCTTCCAGGGGATAGTTTCCCAGGGACCTAAGCCGAGCTCAGTGGCCGCGGTGAGCTGAGAAGACAGTGGTCAGAAGTCAGGGCAGCTGGAACTAGCAGAGTCAGACATCAGAGAGGAGGGGGCTGTGCAGGTAGAGGGCCCAAAGCTCAGTGTGGGGTCTCCCATTGAGTCCACGGCCAGAGGATGTTCTATAGATGCTCAGAGCAAGACCATCTAAGACTTTCAGAGAGTGGACCCTGCGGAACTGAAAGCAAACTAGAAACCTGGAGGTGTGAGTTAAACTGGGGGAAGAGAAGGGAATACTGCACTTTCAGCTTGGCCAGAATGGAGAAACCTTAACACTCTGTTAATGCTCTCAATATGCAGCTGAGACCCCAGAGAGGCTTTGTCGTAAGAGTGGGAACCATGCATTATGGTAAGAGTTACACTGGACCCCTCCTTTGTTGTTCAATTGCTAAGTTGCGTCTGACTAATAAAGCCTAAAACCAAGTCCCCAGAAGGTCTGCAAGGAAACAGGGTTCAGAGGCAATTCTTGCCAACTAAGAGGAATCCACGTTTCTGCAGAAAGAATCTGCCTGCAGAAGCCGCTGCAGACGCCAGTTCGATCCCTGGGTCGGGAAGATCCCCTAGAGAAGGAAATGGCAACCTTCTTGCCTGGAGAATTCCATGGACAGAGGAGCCTGGTGGGCTACAGTCCATCGGCTTGCAAAGAACTGGACACGACTAAGCGACTGAGCACACACCCACGCAAGAGGAACTGAAGAAACAAGTTGGCTTTTTCCATATTCACACGAACCATGTGTAAGCTGAGCCAGCTGGTAGATTAACTGCCTGCTAAAACAAGAACCACTCTTTAAAGGATGACAGCAGACTCTAATAATGCTACAATACATTGTTCACAATGCCCAGAATTCAATTAAAAAATCACTAGACACGCAAAGTACAAGAATGTAAGACTGACAGTTAAGGAAAAAAGTGGACAATAGAAATTAAGCTTGAGATGACTCCAACGTTGGGCTTAGTGAACAAAGGCTTTAAAGTAGCTATTGCACATACATTCAAAGAATTAAAGGAAAAGTGTCTTTAAGAAATTAAAGAATATGATATTAATGAGTGAACAGATAGGAAAACTCACCAGAAGAATAAAAACTAGTAAAAATGCAAACTCTAGAAGTAAAGCGTACAGCTGATATGAAACATTCACCACGTGGGCATCACAGTGTATTGATAGAGATGATGGGAAAAGATACAGGGGCCCGAAAACAGACCAGTGAAAAATTATCCATACTTAAGAATAGAGTTTTTTAAATGAAGAAAAATAAAAGACAGAGAAAGTATAGTCCTCTCTTTAAATGGCTCACCTGTTCTGAACTGGGCCGCAGGCTGGTCCCTGGGCTCCTGCTGATGATGCATTGTCGGCCGCCTCCAGCCCCATCTCTGGGCTAGATGACCCTGACCGAGCCGGGGTGGGCTCGGGGCAGGGGAGACGGAGCCACGGGGAGCCTCCTGTGTGCAGGGGGCAGGAGGGCAGGGAGCCAGGAGAGGGGTTTCCGTCTGGGCCCCGGGGACGTGTGTCTTCCCTCTTCCTCCAGATCACCCGACTGGCAGCAAATGTCCACTGATCGCTTGGTATGTGCCAAGCAGTGGTCAGGACTGACCACACAGAAGTGAACCAGACAGACGGGGCCCTGCTCGCTTGGCCTGACCTTCCAGAATGGGGGCAACCCGCACTTCATAAGTAAACAGACCAACTGCCCGTGTTGGGGACCAGTGCTTGTGAGTAACACGCAGGTTTTAGAACATAGGCGGGGGTGCCAGCCATTGTGACTCAGAAGTGGTTTAAAGGCACAAGAGTGGGTCCTACTGAAAGTTTCAAAAGCCCAGGTACATGGACACAAGGCACAGGGGTGATCTGGAGCTCCTAAGGCTGGGGGCAAAGCCTCTGCTCCCTGAGCCGCTGAGATGGGAAGGGGCGGGGGCACAGCTGGAGAGTGTGTGCTGTGTCCATGGAGGAGCTGGGTGTCGGATAGTGAGCTCCCCGTTGCTGGAGGTATGCAAGCATTCACCACCACCAGTAGTGAAGTGAAGTGAAGTGAAGTCACTCAGTTGTGTCCGACTCTTTGCGACCCCATGGACAGTAGCCTACCAGGCTCCGCCATCCATGGGATTTTCCAGGCAAGAATACTGGAGTGGGCTGCCATTTCCTTCTCCAGGGGATCTTCCCAACCCAGGGATCTAAGCCGGGTCTCTTGCATTGCAGACAGACGCTTTACTGTCTGAACCACCACCACCACCAGGAAGGCTGCCAAAGGCACATGAGCGCCACAAAGGAATAGAGAGAGGCTCTCAGTGCTGTGACTGGGGCGCACAGGCTTCTAACTCTGACCTGTTTAACCTTGGTTTTCTCATCTGTAAAATGGACCACCAAACGGACCTGAACCAGAAAACCTTCTCAACTCATAGTCTGAGGTCAGGAGGGCAGGCACACAGGCTGTCCTCTGCCATCGCTTTCTGGGCATTGTTGCCCCCCTCCAGCCCCATCTCTTCCTAACTCCAGGTTTCTCTCCATGTATCGCTCGCCTTGTCTCACCTTGTCTCTGTCTCTCCTGCCCCTCTCCTCTTCCCATGGGGACAGGGGAGCAAGATGGGCTGGAATAGACCTGCAGCTGGGAGGTCAGTTGCCACCCTCTTTCCTCTCTGCTGGGGTGGTGTTGGGGGGCGATTTTCACAGTCCCTGGAGAAAGGGGGACCCAGTAATAGAAACCCTGGGCTAGGCCTGGATTGGAGTGCTGCAGCAATCAGATCACAGACAGGTGGGGTGTCCTGGCTGGGGTGGGGTGCACTGGAGAGCACCCAGGGACCCATCGGGTCCCCAGATGCAAGGCAGCAGGACTCAAGAGGGCAGGCGGGTGCTCGGGGCTCTGTCCCTGGAGGGCGATCATCCCCTGGGTCCTCCAGTGCTCAGACCGTAGCACAGAGCCCCCGGGCTCAGCCCAAGTCCTGTGAGCAGGGGCAGGACCTCGGGCCACAGGGATAGATGTGTAGAGATGCTGCTGGCATGTGGAGCGGGCAAAGCAGGTCAGGCTGGGAGACTGCGGGCTGCAGACAAGCAGGCAAGAGGGCCCAGCCTCATCTTTTCGTCTCAGCTTTCGTATTGCTCTCCTGTACTCTGCTTCTCAGTACCTGGAATTGCCTGGTTTACACACTGTCTGATGCAAGCCCCGCAGAGTAGGACCCTCACCCGTCCGACTGTCCCTGGGACCCCAGCACCCAGAAGACAGTCTGCACACAGTAGCTGCTCTGTAGTACTGGTTGGCTGGATGAAGGAACCCATCCACCCTTTCACCAAATGGTCATCATCACCACCCCCAAGTGTCAGCTGAGCCACCACAGGAGGCAAGAGAGTGGGGCGCACAGGCGAAGGGCTGGGCTGGGATGGGACTGCCCTGTGCCTGCGCGAATGGACCGTGTCCATCACTGGGCATCTTCAAGGTGGCAGTTCGCAATCTACTGCAGTCACTTTCCTCACACGGTAAACATTGCCCAGAATGTTAAATGTGATTCAGAGAACATTTTGAAATGACTATTTAGTGTGACATCTCACAGACGGCCCCCGTTCACTGAGCTCTTCTTTTGGGGGACTTGTTCATTTGACCAACGAATAGGAACTGAAGGGAACTGTGGAGACCGGCCTCACAGGGGCGCGTCAGCTGCTACAGAGCTCAGGCTGGGTCCTCGAAGGGGCCATGGCCTGGGCCTGGCCAGCCCCACTAGGGATCGACAGTCCCAGTTAAGATGCTAAGACCCTCTCCTGCTTGCAAGCAACCCTGGGGCCTGGAAAGGGCCCTGGGTAGGCTTCCATCTGTCTTCTGGGGAGGGGACCCCAAAGGCTGCAGCTGCACCCCAGTCTCCAGGCAACCTGCCTCCTGTTCCCCCAGGTGGGCCCAGGGGGCTGGGCGTTCCCAGTCCCCAACCCTCGTGGGGCCCTGGGAGACTGGCCAGCCAGGCTGCTCGGTACAGAAGAGGCGTTGGCCTGGGGGGCTGCAGGGACGCCTGAGGAACAGGGTGGTGGTGTGGGCAGGACACTGGGGTCCGCGTGTCTGTAAGGGGCTATGCCCAGGGGTTAGGGGCAGCTGGCTCACACGCTCTGCACTGGGGCTCAAGCACATTCAGCCAACACACACACACACGTGCACACACACACTCACGCACACGTGAACGCACACACACGCACAGAGATCAGGACATCCTTTCCTGACAAGCTGAGGCAAAGCAGACGAACAGACGCTGACGGGCCTCTGGGTGCCCAGCGCCTTCCCCTTCGCCCCTGCAGCCCCACCTGCTCCAGGAATGGCATCGCTACCTGGCTTGATGGAGGGGAGAGCCAGGCTCCCACAGGTCAAGAGTTGTGCAGAGGCCTCCTGCGGAGTAGAGATGCCCAGAACCATCTGAGTCCTCCCCTGGGGCAACAGACAGATTCAGAAGGCAGCGCGGCCCCACACTGGGTCCTACAACACCCGAGGCGTGGGGGTTCTGGGTGGTGAAGGGGATGAGGTTTACGGTGCTTGGTGAGGGGCAGTGTGCATGCGAGGCCCCCGCCAGCCTGGCCAAGGGGAGCGATCCAGGGTTGCAGGTGGGATGGGGAGTGACCTGGGCCTGAGCTACCCACCCCGCCCCCAGGGATCCAGGCACTGCCACCTCCAGGCAGGGGACCGAGGCCGGCTCCTCGCCCGGCTCCTTGCCCGACTAGGCCTGGGGCTGCACACCTACCGAGCGCACTGACTCCCGAGACCCTGCAGGTGTTGAGGAGCCCGGCGGTGCTGTCAGGGCGCAGGCCTGGGCTCCCTTCTTCACTGTGTGTTTCCTGAGCACCTACTATGTGCACCAACTCTGGAGCAGACACGTGGGGTTGTGACGGTGAAGACGACAGGTGCCCACCCTCCGGTGACCTCAGTGCTGCTGGGGAGACGTGCAGAGCGGGTCATGGCTGCCCCTCGTTCCAGCCCATTCTCTGGTCCCGGCCCTGCTCCGGATAGGAGTGCCCAATCTGCTCGCATCTTCCGGAAGGAGAAATCGAGGGAGCCCCGAGAGGGAAGCCAAATCCCAGCCCGGCTCCTGAGTCGGAGCCATCATCCTCGCCCGAGGGTTTCAGGGACCTCCAGTCCAGCCCTGCGTTTCTCAGATGAGAACTCTGAGGACCGCATCCTTGAAAGCCTCCGTCTCTCTCTTCCAGAACCTTCCCAGGCAGCCACAACGCAGCCCAGAACAGGCTAGTTTGAGCCGCTGGAAATCTCAGCTGGGATCCTGGCGTCTGGGGAAGGGCCGGGCTCTAAAAATAAACCACTCGCCTCAGCCTGGGAGCAGCCGGCGGGCGCCTGGTGAGAGAAAGCTGACGCCTGGCGCTCCTGGCAGATGACGGTGGGCCTGGCCCGGCCGGAGCATCTCCGCTCTGGCAGCTGGCCCCCCAGGACGGGCCGGTGGCAGGTGGCAGCCAGGAATATTCCAGCCCGGCTCCTGGAGGCACCTCCCGCACCCCGCCTGCACACAACACATGCCCCAACCCGGGACGTGCGCCAGGGAGTGGGGCCCGGGGCTGCTCCCCAAGAAGGGGCTGGAGGCAGGCGCCCAGGACGCCCAGAGGCACCCTCCACTTGCTACAGAGTGACGAGTCTCCGCACAGGTAAGGGGACATCTTCTCAGGCCCAGGAGGAGGTGAGCTGCGGCTGGGAGAGTAAAGGGGATTTGGCAGGGGTGGGGCGGGAGGCTCTGTGTCCGCCCTCAGCTCCCCGGACCCCTGACACAGCCGTCAGCTTCCCTTCCCCTTCCACACCCCCAGCCAGGTGGGCAGCAGCCTGCCCTTTGCATCTCTGAACGCACCCCATCAGCGAGGAAATGTCAGAGTCCTGGGGGTTTAATTAGAAGCCAGCTGCAGGTTAATGGGTTTGCAGAAGCACAGGCTGAGAAGTTTTGAAGGCAGGCGCCGCGCAGGGTTGCCAACGGGACTGGAAGCTTCGGAGAAGAAAGGCTCCCCTTCCTGCCCTAGTGGGATGGGCGCAAGGACAGAGGACCACAGTCCTGCTGCTGATGGGAAGCGGGCAGCCGGCCTTTTGAAAGCACTGGGGAGGGTTCTTTAGGAGGATGGGGAGATGTCCCAGGGACACACGCTTCCCCGGGGCGTCCCTGATTCTGTGTAATTCTTCACGGTTTACAGAAACAGACCTTTCAGTAGAAGACGTTGCTTTGGGCCTTAAGCTGGACCGGATAGGTCCTGATTGCTGCCGGAGGGGCTGGCAAACCTGCCTTTCTGCTTAGATGGGTTTCTGTGCCTAATCGCCGGGCAGGATATTCACCTAAAAGCAAGGCGATCGGTGCTAACGCGACCTCCTAACAGGACTGGGACGGGGACAGCTGGGAGACGGACTGGGGTGGGGGCGTCATTCTGACCGTCTTGTCCATCCCACCCATCAGAGGAAGGCAGGTGCTGGGGGTCTGGGGGACGAGCCAGGCCCTTTCCTGGGCACGCTGCGGGGACTCACTTGGGGAGTGGGGTTCATCGCGATGATTTTCCGTGGCCTGAGAGTGAGCTGGCTCCTGTCACGGCCAACTCCTGCAGCCACGCTGGCTCAGTTGGAGCACGGGGGGCTGTCGGGCAAGTGGCCCAGGCGTGTGGCTACAGGAAGGAGGGTCAGGCCGCCTGCAGAGGGAGGTGCTCTGTGCTGATCAGTGGAGAAACTCTGGGTGGCCTCCGGGTCTCGGACTGAGCACAACCTTCCTGCAAATACCCGAGGACCCTCAATGGCCAGAGTCTGCGCCCATCTGCTTGCAGTCCTTCCCTCCTGCATGGTCCCTCAGAGCCGCCTCCCAGAAGCTCGGGCCCCTCATCCTGGCCCTGCTCAGGGGCCGTTGCCCTCTCACCTACCCAGTAAACCCATCACGTCTCCCCCAGCCTCTGTACGACTCCCAGTCCTCCCGTGCGGCCTGAGTCACCGGGACCAGCAATTGAATCTTGTCACCATTGGGCTGGAACTCTGATTTGGGCTTGCTGATGCTGCTGCTCCCTATCGGTATGAACCTTGGCAAAGCTCGGCCCCCTAAACCTTCGTCTTCTCCTCCATCGAAGAGGGAGACGCTGCCTATGCTGGGGGGCTGTTGGAGGAGTCGCAGAGCTCTGAGGCCGGAAGTGTGACCCAGAGCCTGGGGCAGCCTTCAGGGGAGGGGTAAGGCTCTGACACCAGGATCTTTTCTTCTGCGTTAGACCCTGTGCCCCGAGGGCCAGCACTCGCCAGCGCAGAGCCTACACGCAGTAGATGTGCATCAGTGCTTGTCAGTCACACACACACACGAGCATGTGCACACACAAAGGCACTGCCACTCTGGCTCTGACACTCACACCAGCCCAGTCTGGCTAGGGCCACGGTGCCAGCTCCAATGAGTGCCCCTTTGTCCCCTCATCACCCGGTGCTGCCCAGCCCGGCAGGGTTCCAGCTCCCGGGCACTTGGGTCCACCTTCCAGAGGGGTGGGCGCAGCTGCGGAAACATGCGAGGCCCTGGAGTCAGCGGTTAAGGCAGGAACCTCACGTGGGAACCGCACCTCAGTTCCAAGTTCTGGCTCATTTGGCCTTGGTCTCGGTGGTACTAGTTGTAAAGAGTCCGCCTTCCAATGCAGGAGACATAAAAGATGCAAGTTCAATCCCTGGGTCAGAAAGATCCCCTGGAGAAGGAAATGGCAACCCACTCCAGTATTCTTGCCTGGGAGAATCCCACAGACAGAAGAGCTTGGTGGTCTGCAGTCCATAGAGTCACAGAGTTGGACACGACCGAAGCAACTTAGCAGGCACATTGCGTGTGCATTGGAAGCCCAGCCTCTGTCCTCCAGAACCTCTGAAGTCGGCCTGTCCCCCAGACCCGCCTCTGTGATGCCTGGGAGGCTTGGGGCACAGGAGGTGGTGGCTGTCTGCAGACCCACGACAAGGTCATAGGGAGTGTCATAGCGAAGGCCTGAAACCAAGCATGTTCCTGCTTCAGTGACAGTGACCGCCTGTGTCAGTGACCAAATGCCAGTCTGGGGCCACGTGCCTCACAGACACTGTCTTACACATCCAACCACTCGGCTTTACTGCAAAGAATAAAACTTTGGAAAAAGACACAACTCAGTAAACAGTGCAAATGTGTGTGCACTTTAACACAGAGAGGGAGGCGGGCCTGAAGCAGAGATACTTCTGCTACAACCCGAAGCGCCTGCCGGCCACACTGACAAGCTTGTTGGCCGCTGGTGCAGACCTCGGCTCACACACCCAGGGACCGAGCTCCTGGTTGGTGCCCGCCTCTGTTCGCCCTCCCTCCAGCTTCTGTGCCAAGGGCAAAATCTGCCTGAGGGGTGTCCTCCGTCATTTCATCCCGACTGAAGCTGCCCCTCGGGGTTGCATCAGTCTTGGTGTTTTCCCCATTCCAGACCCGGGCACGTCTCTGCTGTATTGGTCAGCTCCAACTGCGATGATGCTCTGTAACAGAGAGTCCCCAAATCTCAGTGGCTTACAGCAACCAAATGTGTTTTTCTTGCTCTGGGTGTGGGGCTTGGCTGGCCTGGGCTGGGTCTACCTGGACTGGACTTGGCTGGGTCTGGGGCTTGGCTGGGTCTGGCTGGGTCTGGCTGGGCTGGACTTGGCTGGGCCTGGGACTTGGCTGGGCCTGGGTCTGGCTTGGTCTGGCTGGGCTGGACTTGGCTCCAGTCTGTAACCATTTTGCATCTGCTCCACGTTCTCAGTCTGGGGCCTGGTCTCCCCTGGGTTGTGGTGAAAGAGCAGGAGGCCAAACCACCTCAACTCGGGGAAGTTCTCTGCTCACAGCACTTGGCCGTCATTCATCTCCAGAGCCCCCAGGTCGGTAGGGTGAGGGCATGGACTCCACCTACTCTTCATCCAGGCACTGCAAAGTCCCATGGTGGAGGGGGGTAGCGATGGGGGATGAGGGGCCCCATTTCCAGCATCCACATGCACCTTCCACCCTCTGTCTGCTTTATTCACACACCGCCTGGGTGCTCCCTGAGGTCGGACCGTGATTGATTCTCCCTGGACTGCAAGTCCCTGATGATGCAAATATCACTGAGACAAGGTCAAGTTCAGGGTCAAGTCTGGGAATCAACACCCAGGTTAAAAGCATTGCTTCTAGCCAGGGGGGTTGTCCAGAGAGAGGAATGGAGCAGAGACAGGGAGCATTTATGAGTCACTTGTCACTGAGGGGACAGCAAAGTGTTCACAAGAGGAGGAGATCCCGTGAAGGGATCTTGGCAGGCAGAGTTGGGGGCGGAGGGCATCCAGGGAGGGGTACTGCCCGGGCCAAGGCCTGAGGGCCAGGAGAGCAGGAGGCAGAGTCTGGCTGGCCCTGCAGCTGCTTATGAGCACCCCCAGGCCTAGACTTCGAAGAGGGTGCTGCCCCAGGGCCCCTTCAGAGGCAAGTCTGCTGCTTCTGAAATCCTTCCTGAGAACTTGCTTAAGCTCCTTGGCACCGGCTCTAAGTTAAGTAGTAACCGGGAACCTCTGATCTCATTACTTGGATTATAATTGTCCTGCTCTTTAGTCATCCACAGTGGCAGAGCCCGGGGACTCGGGGGCTCCAGAGGATTACCCAGCAGCCAGGCAGGAAGGCAGGTGGAGTGAGGAGGACCCTGGCTTAAAGGTCACTCACAGACACTCCAGTTCACATTCATTTGCAAAAGACAGAATACACAATCCCAGTGCCCTGAGGCTATGAAGGCGTTTGAATACCAGCAGTTTGAAACACCCAAGGGGAGAGAGTTTAATTTCCAAGTTAAATGCATCCTTCTCGCTGAAGATTTCCAGACCCTGGGCAGCGAGAGAACACTGAAGGAAATGAATCTTAGACAAGAGGCGTCTGTTTGAGGCGTCTCTTCCCTCCCCTCCCAGGCAGAGTGGACCAGGTGAATCAGGGCCCAGATTTAAGGGCAGTTCCGGTGTTGCCTGGGCACACTCGAAGTTGTTGTTGTTCAGTCACTAAGCTGTTTCCAACTCTTTGTGACCCCATGGACTGCAGCATATCAGGCTTCCCTGTCCTTCACCATCTCCCAGAGCCTGCTCAAACTCATGTCCATCGAGTCAGTGATGCCATCCAATCATCTCATCCTCTGTCGTCCCCTTCTCCTCCTGCCTTCAATCTTTCCCAGCATCAGGGTCTTTTCCAATGAGTCCGCTCGTTTCATCAAGTGGCCGAAGTATTGAAGCTTCAGCTTCAGCATCAACCCTTCCAATGAATATTCAGTGTTGGTTTTCTTTAGGACTGACTGGTTTGATCTCCTTGCTGTCCAAGGGACTCTCTAGAGTCTTCTCCAGCACCACAATTTGAAAGCATTGATTCTTTGGTGCCGAGAGCTTCCACTTATCCATCTGTAAAACGGGCTGATGATTCTTGCTTGGGCCAATCTTCCAGGAGGGCAGGGAGAATCAAGGGAGAAGATGGCTGTGAAAATGTGCCTAGAGGAGGGGTGTCTGAGGGTGGGGGGTGCACCGGGATGGGGGGACCAAAGGGTCCTAGGGAGCATTGGTGGGGAGGTTGGTCATCTCTGGCCTATGGCTGAGACTCTGGAGGGAAATAGAGACCCAGTGACCACAGACGTCACCTTCGGAGAAGGGTCCCCCTGCTCTCCTATAGGAGCAAACAGTGGAGGGGTCCTGAGAGGCCCTCTTGGCCCCTGGGAAGTGAGGGGGACCCCATGCTCGCCCACCAGGGAGTCCCAGCCCAGTTCACCGTCATCTCTAACTCAGAAGAGACTTGAGTCCACATTTTAAAAAATGCATGATTGAACACATAGGAGGAGTAATACAGAAGCCAGTTTAGGGAAAACAGTAATTAACTGTCAATCCCCCGCGAGAAGGTGTCAAGAGCGTGTTTCGTCCCCTCCACCCTCCTCCTTGTTCTGCTTCAGAAAGGGCGGTCGGTCACTGGGAGCCTCCTTGTGCCCAGGGCACTTTACCTGGGGTTTCTGGAGCCAGAGATCAGAGCTCAGACCCCAGCCCTGCCACTTGTCAGTCACGAGACCCCGGAGAGGGCGTCACTGCTGCGAGCCTCAGTTTCCCAGTCTGCAAATGGGGTCCTCGGGAGATGGCACGAGTTAGTTTGCCTGAAGCTCCTAGCACAGCGCCGGGTACCTGCAGGCTCCCCAGGAAGTGCTGGCGGTCTTCCCAGGTCCACCTCTTAGCGGACTCGTCTAATCCTGGGTGACCTTGCCCCGTACTCAGGGCAACCTGGAGGGCGGGGGGCGGGCGGGGGTGTGGCAGGCCTGTAGCCTTGTAGCTTTGAGTCATCTTTGGGCAGGTTTGCATATGAAATCTTTTCTAGGGCTTCTTCTGATTGCAGAGATGGAAGGAAGGGGAACTTGGGAGGGGGCCCCCACCTCTGGAGACTCCTGCTCACAATGGGGACACAGATAGCCAGCTCCCCCCAGCCCCCCACCCCCAGCAGGGCCATCGGCTCTAGAAACCCACCCAGACCCGGACCTGGAGGCTCCTGGTCCTCCCTCCCTCCAATCCCAAATCCTGGCCTCGCAGCCTGAGGAGGGGCCCAGGGGGCTCAGGCCCTGCTTTCCTCTGTCTCCCGTCCTCCCAACGAGCACACCTTAGCCTGCTCTGGGCCGGCTCCCACCAAGCGACCCAGGTATGAAGCTGGATTCTCGGGGCCGCCAGCCTGGGGGGCCCACACCAGGCTCCCTGGGGTCTCCGGGGCACCTCGGGGCCCGTGGCCTCCCTGCCCGCCCCTGTGTGGGCCAGTCCCGAGTCCCCCTCATCTTTTTCTCTCTCCAGATCCTGTGTTTCCCTCCCCCTTTTAGTCCTTCCTTCTCTCAGCCTGGAGTGGCCTGAAATGAAGCTAAAGTGTCCTCTTTAGCCAAGTGGGTTGCCATTTCCTTCTCCAATTAGCAATTCAAATATATTAAACGTTTTCTAGCACGAGTTGGGTATTTTCTCTTTGTCTCTAAATCAAAAGCCAGCGAATCGAGTTGATTCTTTTCTCCTGCCGCCCTCCTTACAGAGGCCGGGGTCCTGTCCTCATTCACTCTAGTCCCATCAGCGTGGCAGGGGGCGCTTAGTGCCTGGAACCTGCACGTCCGGGTCCCTGAGGCCTCAGCAGGGTCCGGCAGCCTCGGCCTCTCCCAAGTCCCATCCTCCCATCAGGCACTTTTGAGATCTTGTCGCTCCAGGCGACAGTCTAGGCTCCAAAGGGCCAGGGGTCATGGCCAAAGTCAAAGGCAGTGTGTAACAGAGGCGGGGCTTGAACGTCTGCACAGAGGAGTGTTGGAAGCAGGCTGGCTGACCAGGATCCTCACGCATGACTCCTCCAGCAGGTGCGGTCACCGCACAGGTCAGGCCCCGCCCGGGCGCTTGCTCCCAGAATGTTCCATTTGGTCATCCCCACGTGGCAGAGGAGCCCCAGAGCCTGGGAAGAGCCTGCCTGGGTCTCTCGGCAGGTGGCAGGCCCGGAGCAGAGCTTGCACGAGAGGCTGCCTAGCATTTGCTGAGTGCGCAGGGCGGTCCAGGGCTGGGTGAGCCCAGGCCCTGTGCCACCGGACAGACAGCTCTCCTGAGGTGCTGGGGGCTGCGAGGGAGCTCGGAGACATGAGGTTGACAGGCCCTGTGGGCATGGACCCCGACAGATCCCCTGACCACAGGGGCTTGGGCCAAGCCATCACATCTTTAGCTGTGAAACAGAAGCAGCCCGCTCTGCCCATCCCGTGGGGACGTCAGCTGGAGTGGCAGGCCCCGCCGGCACACAGGTCCCCAGGGACCCAAGCGTCCCAGGCCCTTCCCACTCCAAGGTCTTTGCACATGCTGTTCCCTCCTCCAGGATCACTGCGCCCTCCTCTCCCCTCCTAGGGTGGCATTTAGGCTGCCACTAAATGCCACTGCACTGTCCCCCCGCCACCCATTGGCACCTGGCACCACCAGTTTGTGCCCGTCCTGTTCCCTTTGTGCCAAAGGCACTTGTCTTCTTGGTAAATATCTAGTCCCAATCCAAACATCACCTCCTCCATGAAGCCATCCTGACTTCCTCCCTCTTCCCCACTGGACCTGTGCGGACTTCCAGGAAGGCACTGGGGACAGTGGCCCCCTGGAGGATGCCTGTCTTTCTCTGCCACGAGATAGAAGTCCTTGAGGAGGGGACAGTGGCCGATGGAGCGTTACTGCCTCAACACAACCATTCTGCCGTGACGTGGGGAAACTTCCGCCTCGTCCTCCCAGCTAGAGAGAAGGCCGTCTGTCTCCACTCACCTGCTCCACCTCTCAGCTTCCAGGTGAGGGTCTAGAGGAACCAGCTGCTTCTGAGCTATGCGGCTGGGAAAGTAAGTTGAGAAAGATAAAGAGGGAAGAACTTGACCACCAGGCAGTTCCTGTGCTTTCCTGCGTTCTAGAGGATTCCGATCACAGGCAGGTGGAGAGAAAACTGAGACAGGCTGAGGCAGGAAGCAGACAGTGAACTGGGGGCCCAGGTGGGAGCAGACACAGAAGGGCTGCAAGGGTGGCCAAAGAAGGGATTTGGGGCAGAATGTGAGTCTTCCCTGGGTTTCGCAGGTGATACAGAGCCTGCCTGCCGACGCAGGAGACGTTTAAGAGACACCAGTTAGATCCCTGGGTCTGGAAGATCCCCTGGAGGAGGGCACGGCAACCCACTCCAGTATTGTTGCCTGGAGAATCCCCATTCTGTAGCCCTGGTGGGCTACAGTCCCTGGGGTTGCAAAGAGTCGGACACGACTGAAGCAACTTAGCATGCACGTGATTCTGCACTGAGACTGGGCCACATGGGGCCGTGGGATCCATTTGGGTTACATTGTGTTGTGAAAAACCAGGAGTCCTGCTGTCCCAATGCCTCTCAGCCTGTACTGAACCGCAAATGCCCCTCTTGGGGTGAACACCCATAGTCCTCTAGACCAGGCCAACAACCCCCAGGTTGAACCCTGCTTGCTTCCCAGTTAGGAGTGTCCCAGAAATGCCTTCCAGCCACAGCCTCCGTCTTGCCGCAGGCACTGGGAGGTCCGCGTCCAGGAGCCAAACTGTCCTCTAAACGCAGCTCCTGAGCTGTGTGATCTCTCGAAGATGAGTCACCTGACAGGACGCTCTGCTCCTCCCAGATTCCCGCACCCGCCTGCCAGTTAGCTTCCGCTGCAATCTGCAGAGAAAGCGGCTCATAAATGATGGAAGACCAGAAGACAATCAGGGCTCCTCGGGCCTCCTCGCTAATGCAGTCCTGCTCCCAACAAGGGCGTGGATGTCATCTGGCTGCTTCCGTGGGAGACTCTCTGCCCTTTTAAGACACGCTTCCCCAGGCCCTGCCATCTAGAATCAAGAAACGGGGTGGGCAGTGCTGGGCGGGAGGCAGGGGCGGCTGCAAAGGCGCCAGCCCAGGCATTGGTCGATTTATGGGCCCCGGCTCGGCGGGGTGAAGAGGCGAAAGATCACACTTAGCAGCCTGACTCCATCAAGCCAACACCCCCACATGCGAGCTGTGGGGCCCTGGGCAAGGGACTCCAGCCCTCTGAGCATCATCTGTAAAGCCAGGCCCAGAATGCCCGTGCCCTGGAGTGGCTGGGACGGATGACTGGGAGGAGAAGGTAGCAGAAGGGTCGTCTGCATAGCAGAGGCTAAGTGAACAGTGATGACTGTGAAGAGGGGCCACGCTGTTGCCAGGTAGGGTCTGCCAACCTGGCCAGGAGGGAGGCCCAGATGTAACCCTTGCTCACTGTGTGAGCTGGGGCCAGTCTCCTGACATCTGAAAACCAGAACTGACATGGCTGTACAGGGCTGTGGTATGGGCCTCACGAGCTGACACAGGTGAAGATGCGTGGCAAGCTGTAAAGGAAGTGCTGTGCAAATATCATGCGGTTGACGTTCAGTCGTTCAGTACCGTCCGACTGTGACCCCACGGACTGCAGCTCGCTAGGCTCCTCTGTCCTTCACCATCTCCCAGAATTTGCTTAGACTCAGACTCATGGGCTACAGTCCCACGAGTCGCAAAGAGTCGAACACGACTTCACTTTCACTTTCATTTTCAGACTTTCATGCCTATTGAGTCAGGGATGCTATCTAACCATTTTATCCTCTGTCACCCCTTTCTCCTCCTGCCTTCGATCTTTCCCAGCATCAGGGTCTTTTCCAATGAGTCGGCTCTTCACATCAGGTGGTCAAAGTATTGGAGCTTTAGCTCCAGCATCAGTCCTTCCAATGAATCCTCGGAGTTGATTTCCTTTAGGATTGACTGGTTTGACTTCCTTGCAGTCCAAGGGATTCTTGCCTGGAGAACCCCATGGACAGTGTCAGAAGGCAAATCTCATGACAGTTGCTAACAGTGATCTGTGGAGCCTGGGGTGGCTCTGGGCTAAGAAAGACTTTGCGCTGGTGTCTGATGGCTCGGCAGGCGCTCCTGGATGGATGGCTGGTGGCTGGGGGGCTGCATGTGAGTGTGCAGCACCTGGGCTGTGTGGCCCTGTGTGAGGTGCTCAACCTCTCTGTGTCTCAGCTGCAACGTGGTGAAGCCACCACATTTGACTTCGTGTGCAGACCCTGGTTCTCAGCAAGTGCCTGAAAGACGTGCTGTGACGGCCATCATTCTGAGACATTATGCGTCTCCTTGGTGCCTTTGGCCTCCACCGCCAAGTTTAAGACTCAGAGCCCCTCCAGCCCACCCCCCGCATTTCAGCCAGCATCTTCTCTCTGGAAGGGACCTCTGGTCATTTGCTCTCCAGCTGATCAGCTTCCCATGACCCTCCCCAGCCCCTTCATACAGCCCAACCCCTTCTGACCTGTCCTGCCCAGCAGCTCCAGCCCTGGCAAGGTCTGCCGCCCTACGGCGAGACAAAACCACGGCGCGAGCCTTTGTACCTGGTGGTCTCCACTCTGGACCCTCAGTGCCCACCCCCCAGAGCCCCTACCTGGGCTCGTTCACACTTGCTCTCTCCTCAGTCAACTAATGTCATTGCATCCATCAGAAGCTGAGGAAACAGACGCTTAGCGGCCAAGCAGCCTGCCAAGACCCTGGAACCCATTAATGCCAGGGAGGGGCTAGGATTCAAGCCTGCCTTGCTTCTGTTGCGAAGGAAGAAGTTTCCCTCTACCTTTCTAGGTTCTTCTGGCTGGTCTAGGACTTCTCTGGTGGCTCAGATGGTAAAGTGTCTGCCTACAGTGTGGGAGACCCAGGTTTGGGTTGGGAAGATCCTCTGGAGAAGGAAATGTCAACCCACTCCAGTACTCTTGCCTGGAAAATCCATGGACGGAGGAGCGTTGTAGGCTACAGTCCATGGGGTTGCAAAGAGTCGGACACAACTGAGTGACTTCACTTCTTCTTCACTTCTGGCTGGTCTAAGAATTAAACCAACATGAGACAGATCAACAGGAGAAAATCAAACAGTTTAATAACATGTATACATGGGAGAGGGTCTTCGCCAGTGGCTCAGTGGTAAAGAATCCATCTGAAATGAAGGAGACACTGGTTCTATCCCTGCGTTGGGAAGATCTCCTGGAGGAGGGCATGGCAACCCACTCCAATATTCTTGCCTGGAGAATCCCATGGAGAGAGGAGCCCAGCGGGCTACAGTCCACAGGGTTGCAAAGAGTTAGACACGACTGAAATGACCGAGCTCTCAGGCACACAGTACATGGGAGAGACCCACCCTTTCCCAAATGGTTGAAACTCTTATCTTAAATGCCATCCACAGCTAAAGACAAAAAAGAATGTCAGCGGTAAGTGGTTTGGGACTTCAAAGGGGAGGAAGGCAGTTCACATGAAGATGGAAAAGCAAATGTTTGGAAAACAAATGTCTGAGGGCCTTGCAGAGACAATAGGACCCGGGTGGACTCTGATGTCTAAGCCCCGCCCCAGTGCGTCCCCACCACATCTGTCTGGGGTTCTTTGAAGACAGCGCTGGGGAAGCTCTATTCTGGGAACTGGCCCTTTCTCTAAATTCTTTAGGCAGCTGACAGGAGGTCAAAAGAAAATCTTCCTTGAGCCTTCTGTATCTTAAAAACAATCAGCCCGAATTAATCCTCTTGCCAAAGAGACACATCTTGGGCTGGAAAATTTTGCTCCCGACACTTCCGAGCCTACAGACCCACCCAGCAGCATGGACCAGCAACCGGGGCAGAGTGCAGTTCCTGGGCTGAGGACCTGTGGGTGACTGGCACCGAGTCCCAGATGATTGGGGTGACAGTCCCAGGCGGGAGCTGGACCCCAAAGGAGCATACCCCGGAGGCGCCCCCATCTCCCCGCTTACTCCCATCTGACTGTGAGTGAGCTCTTCAGAGGGTGCACCACCGCGGGATTCCTTCCAGGCCCCACTACTCCCAGGTTTAAGTCTGTAGCCCTGCTCACGCGTTATCATCTCAAGCTGCCAGTCATGCCAGGCTATAACCTGGCTCTGGAGTTCTCTGTATAATCAGACACCTCTCTGCTTTGCCAGGCTGTTCCCTCCTCCTTGGCCTCTGTTAAAATCCCACTCCTTCCTCAAGGCACAGCCAGCAGTAGGAACTGACCTTCCCTGTGTGACCTCTGCACTTTCTTCCACTTCTAGGTTAGGGCTGCCGGGTGTGGGGGCTTGGCCCTCCTGGGTCCCCATGGCCATAGGGCCTGGCCAGATGTGCATGGAGACCAGGGGAGGGCAATGTCCTCACGGGACGGGAGGCCAGGAGCACCCTTGCTGAGTCCTGCTGGAGGGGGCTGGGGAAGTCCTTGAACAGCATTCCTGGGAGAGGGAGCCGCAGGGGCAGAGACCTGGGGGTGGGCCGGTCTCAGCTCACCTGCGGGGCCAGGATTCCCCAGTAGGCGGGGCCTGAGAGCCCTGGGAAGCCGGCTACGTCATCCCATTTGAGGAGTTGAGGCTGGGGCAGACAGAGTTACTTGCCAAAGATCACACAGCAGAGGCGGAGGGGGCTCAGATGCGGGTCGTGGACTCTGTCCTGTGCGATTTCCACCCAAGGCGCGCCCTGCGTGGTGTTTGCGTGTGGAGCCAGCAAATATTTGGTTTTCTGCTCTTGGAAGGGTGGAAGCCTCGCCCGCTTCAGGCTACAGGTGCCTGACTGCCCTTGCTCAGCCAGGGGCGCCCCTGGGCCATCCTAAGAACCCAGTGTTTAGCATCTATTATTTCCCGACAAGCTGGAGCCGTTCTGCCTCAGTGAGCACTTCGGAACCATTTCCTCAAAGAGCCGCAGGCAGCCCCACAGGGGCCGATAGACTCGATTTCTGCCTCGCCCCCTGATGCCGCCTTCCTGCAGCCAGAAGCCTTCTGGGTTCTGATGATTTTTTAATGTATTTATAATCGAATTGAATTTCAGACTCTGGGGGAGCTCCCAGATGCACGGTCCAGGATCAGAGGGCCTCGTTGCAGGAGCAGAACTTGCCTCTCAGCCTTCACCTGCTGCCTGTGCTGTCAGGGGACAGCCGGCTGCCATTTAGGGAGCCACAGGGGATGGGCCTGTCCCTGGCACGGCGTGGTAGTGGAGAACTGGCACTTGGGCTCCCTGGGTTCAAATCCCAGCTCTGCTGTTTACCAGCTCCCCAACTCTGGGTGAGCTAAGTCACCTCTCTGAGCCTCAGTTTTCTCATCTGTAAAATGGGTGAAATTATGCAGGGCTTTTTTTTTTGGTGGGGAGTGAATGAAGTAGTCCATCTGGAATGCTCCTCTCGGGGCGTGGCACCCACCCAGTGTCCACCGGCGGTGTGAGCTGTTCTTGGGATGTTATTCTGAATGATGACAGTAACTCATCGCCGTCAGAGAGCCCAGGGAGAAGTTGCAGGCCCGGGCGCAACCACTTCACTGGCCTACCCACAGCCTCCATGGCCTCACACCTGCTTCCCGCTGGACCACCATGTCCCTGGTCCTGTCAGGCCTCGGTGCTCGCCCTTGCTGGGGAAGGGTACTCTTCCCTCTGTCCCTTTCCCCTGATTGTCCACCCCTCCCCCCGCAGATGAAAAAGTGAAAGTGAAAGTCACGTTTGACTCCTTGCAACCCCATGACCTATACAGTCCATGGGATTCTCCAGGCCAGAATACTGGAGTGGGTAGCCTATCCCTGCTCCAGGGGATCTTCCCAAGCCAGGAATCGAACCCAGGTCTCCCACATTGCAGGCAGATTCTTTACCAGCTGAGCTATCAGGGAAGCCCCCCGCCCAGGTCTGCCCACCCCCTTACTCCATCTTCAGGCTCAGCCTCAGTGCCACCTCCAGGGGGGCTCCTTGGCCCCTCATCACGCTTCTCGGCACAGCCTCCCGCCTGACTCCCATCTCCTCCCCTGACGTTACATTGGCCTCTCACTCTGGAAGCAGGGCCCGCCCCGTCTTCATTTCTCCCCGCCACCCCCACCTTTTTAATTAGAAAAGTTACATATGCCCATGATCATGGCTAATGCATATGCAGATCTTATGGGAACGTGTAGAAGGAAGAGTAAAAGCCGCCTCCACTCCCATCCCCCGCCCCGAGCAGACCCTCTCCCGTGAGCCAACGGCTGTTCTCCGTTTCCCTTTATAACTTTAAATAATACACTTCCACCTCTTTCTTATCGACTTCGCACAATATCTGCTGTGGCTCCTGCTCGGAACTGCAGCCTCCTTCGCCCACGCTCCCCGCTCCTGCCTCTCCACCTCCGAGAGGGCGGGGCTTTGCCTCTCAGAACCGGCTCCATTGATTCTGGGATTGACCACGTGGACTGCGGACTCTGTCCTGCACCCCTCATTGCTTCCGGACTCTGGCCTCCTCGTCTGTTTCATCCCCATCCAGCCAGCAGCTGGGGAGCTTGTTGGGTCAGGACTCTCTCCTGCTTAAAGCTCCCAACCCGCACAGCTGCACCTACAGACAAACCCAGACTCGAGCGATGTGACCCGGCTCTGGGGTCTCTCCCCCTCCATGTCTCTCTCCCCACCCTCCGTGACCCCCCAGCCCAGCATCACTGGCCGCTCGCAGTTCCTCAATTCTAGCCCTGCACCGGCTGCTTCCTGGGCAGAAAGCCGGTTCCCCTGCTGGCTCCTTCTTGCCACCCACTCCTAGCTTCAAGTGCCCCCTGCCCAGTGCCCCCTGCAAGTCCATTGTGGGATTTCCCGCCGCCCCCCCACCGCCGAGATGCTCTCTACCCAATGACCCCTGGCAGTTCTCTGCCGCCCCTCACTTTTCTCCTGTGTCCAGCGTTTCCTGTCTGGCCCCCACCCTCTCCAGCGGCCACTCTGCTGGCGGGGGAGGATAGAACAAACAGGAACCGTCCATCTGTGCTTTGTCAGTGGACCAAGCCTAGAGTCGGGAATTAATAAAGAAGGTTTATGAAGCTAGCACGATGTAAATGCTATCCCCCAAGCAGCTGTGAAGCGTGATTGGGACTGCAGACTTGCAGGTATGATTCCGACTCTTGAAAATGCACCCCTGGGAGGAGAGCCTGCCAGGCGCCGAGCACCACCAGGACCTGGTGCCCTGCTCAGCTTCTCTGCGGCTCCGCGGCCTGGGCAGCGCCAGCCCGGGTCCACACTGCCCGCTCGCCTGGACGTGCGTGCGCGCACATCCCCGCCTCAGGTGTGCGAGCCGGGCATGGCGGCCCCAAAGGCCTGCTCCTCATCCACAGAAGTCTCTGGTCCACCCTCATCCTGCGGACGGTTCATGGGCACAGGGTTCTGTTCAAAACCTCTGCCTTCCAGACTGCAGCTCTGACTCTGCTGTCCTCCCGCTTTTCTGGTCGATGGGGAGAACTCTGACCTGGGGCTGGCTCTCACCCCCCAGGCTGGGCTGTTTTCTCCCAGAGGGCCCTTGCAGGGTTTTTTCTCTTCTTGTTGCCATTCTGAATTGCACCAGGTGTGGGTATTTTTCCACCCGCTGTGCTCTCATCGGCACATTTGACCTGGAAATGTGGGTCTCGCTGCGGCTCACGGGGGGCACCTCTTTCATCATTATTTCTTAAACTCCGCTTTCCATTCCTCATCCTTGCCCTCTCCCAGGAGCTGCTCTCAGACGCTCATCTGCCTTTCTCACCTCCGTCTCTTCTGTCGTTTTGTCCTGTGTTCGGAGGTTACTTTGCTGAAGGTTCTTCCAGAACGCCAGCTCGATCTCCCGCGGAGGCTGTGCGGTCCTTAACCCAGCTGCTAGCCTGTTCCGGTTAAGCGATTTCCAGGGCTCTGAGTGAACCCACGGCTCTCTCCTGCCTTTCTTTCCTCTCATCGCTCAGCACCCATGCAGAACCGGTCCTAAGACTCTGGCCCTGGGTTGGGGGCGTGGTGTCAGAGGTCATGGTCATCAGCAACTCTGGTCAACAAGAGAGGAGAGACCAGAAGGGCACCCCTCATCCCCAGTGGGTCCCTTGTGTATCACCCTCTGACCAGTTCTCTGCTGGGGAGACCCAGGCTTCCTCTCCCCTCTGGCTGAGGCTGACTCTCCTCTGGTCTCTCCAGTCTATGCCATCCAGCCCTCAGGGGGGCCGACTACGGGTCCCTTCCCCCATAAGGCGGTCATCCTTATCCCTGCAGTTTCTTTTTTTTTTTTTTAATTAAAAAAAATTTTTTTAAAGTATTTTGCCATGCAGGATCCCAGGTCCCTGACCAGGGATCGAACCCGAGCCCCTTGCAGTGAAAGTGAGGAGTCCCTGCCAGGGGCCAGCCAGGGGAGTCCCTGCCCTGCACACTTCCTGCTTGAGCAGCCCTGGGTGGAGAGGGCAGCATCCCAGGGCCCAGCCTGCTGCCATAACAGGGGTCTTGGCTATTTTTCCTGCCAAGTGAATTTACGATGTTTCTGTTTCTTTCCTCTAAAGTAAATATTAAGGCATTGCTCCTCTCCCTGGCTTAATCGGGAAGCCAGTCCTCTGTCACCCAGGCACCTGTCGGGCACGCGTAGTTCACCCGCTCTCTGGCAGCTCCAGAGGAGCTGGGCCAGGGGGATGCGGGCTGGGTACTGTACGTGTGGGCTCAGTTGCTCGGTCGTGTCTGACTCTCTGCGACCTCGTGGACTGCAGCCTGCCAAGCTCCTCTGGGATTCTCCAGGCCAGAATACTAGAGTGTGTTGCCACGCCCTCCTCCAGGGGATCTTCCCCACCCAGGGATCGAACCCAGGTCTCTCATGTCTCCTGCACTGGCAGACGGGTTCTTTACCACTAGTGCCACCTGGGAAGGCCCAGGGAGCAATCAGGCTATAAAGGGAAAAGAAGGGGGGCTAAGGATCACTAGACTCTGGTTTAAAACTGACTTTCAACATGCTGTGTGACCTTCAGGAAGTCACTTGACTTCTCTGAGCCACGGCTCTTGCTCGTCTGAAAACACAAACTCTTTCTGCTACCAGGAGCTGTTGTGCCAGGCCCTGCAAGTGATAAATGAGAACAGAGCCTGAGAACGGGAGGCCCGTGGCTGCAGGGAGGCAGCTCATCACGGCCACATTAGCATTCATTAATTCCACCATCCATATGGATGTTCGCCCCAGGGAGAGAGAGTGCCCTGCCAGCCCCTCCTGGCCTCTCCCATTGGCCGTGGGTCCCGAGTTCAGGCCATCAGCATTTGGATGTGATCGGTTGATTTGATTAATGTACATTCCACTCAGCATCACTCCTCGGAGGGGAAGGAGAGTAATTATAATCAAGTTTGAGGAAAGCTGATGGTATTAATGAAAATCATTACACTCCTGGCAGCTAATCCCAGCAAAGGGAGGGATTGACTGTGTTTGAATTCCTCCTTTTTCAGTCCTGCTCTCCGGGAGGAACACTTTCAAACGCTTTGTGGGGGAGAGGCTGGCTTTCTTGGAACCACACTGGCCCTTGTCAGTGTTGCAGGCAGGAGACTGGGACAAGCAGGCCTGCATTTTTTCCCAGCCGCTTTCCGAACATCCTCTGGATCTCTCCCCTTCCTGTCTCCATCTCTCTCTGTCCTTCTTGGAAAGGCTGGTTGAGCTCTCTGATGAAAACACCAGCCACCTGCCGGGGTCCAGGCCTCCTGACCGGGCTGGATGGAACTCCCCAAGACCCAGATGGACGCAGGTCCTTCTGTCCTGCTGGAAACCCTTCCCTGGCTCCTGTCACCCCCAGGGCTAAAGCCCACCCTCCTGCGAGGGCCTGTCTGACCTGCTTTCCCCACGCCCTCTCCCTTGGCACGCCCAGACGTCCTGCGGCGCCCCTCGTGCCTTGTCTACACTTTTCCCTCCCTAGCTCCTCTGGGCAACTCCTACTCACCTTTCAACGTGCACCTCCTGCCTCAGCCTCCCTGTGATGAGAGCACATCTGCTGTTGTCGGGGCCACTGAGTGACACCCTCATTTGTCTGGAGTCTGGGCCGGGCAGGTAACGACGATGATGTAGCAACTCCTGGGCGCTGTTAGCCCCTCCCCTCCCCTGGGGACAGGACCGCGGCTGGCCTGGGAGGGAAGCCCCAGCCGTCTGCCTCCCCAGGCCCGCCATACACACACTCCCCGTGTGTCATGCACACGCACCACACACACCCACTGTGCACACACATGCCTGCCCTTGGAGCCCTCAGGGCATGTTGCTCACCAGTGAGCATGGGGTCTGCGCCCCCTCGGCGGCCTGCAGCTTTCCGTCCACGTTTGTCCCCAGGGAGGGCCCTCCGTGTGGACCAGCTGAGTGGCACTGGCTGGAGACGTCCCCTTCGCTGAACAAGTGAGGCTTAGTTGGGATTAAACTCAATGCCACCGTGTACACAAGACCAGAGTCCCGTCCCCATTCGCCCCTGCCCCCCGCACCCCCAAAGCTGAGAGCAGGTTGGCCGCCTGGAGGACTTGAGTGCCAGGAGCCGCCTGAACCCAGGAAGCCCAGTGATGCCAGGCCAAGGAGTCCACCCTCTGGCACCAGGATGCCAACATCTGCACGGAGCCAGGTGTGACTCTGCACGGTCACGGGACAGGCCACAGGTCACAGCAAGGTCACATAGCCTTCAGCTAAGCTGGAAGGAGGTCCTGCCCCGGCCTCCTCTCAGCCTGCTTCCCTCCCAGGCCAGCCGAGGTCCTGTCCCCAGGAGGTCACAGGCCCCAGGAATTGCTACATCATCGTTACTCCCTGCCTGGCCCAGACTCCAGACAAATGAGGGTGTCTCCCTGTGGCCCTGCCAATAGCAGGCACCACAAGCAGCAAACACACACACACACACACACACACACACACACACAGGTGCACAAGGCCAGACCCACTCAGACACTCCTGGGGCATCGGCAGGGAGCTCCGTTCAGCCGTGTCCCCTCTGCTCTGAGTCTGAGGCCCGGGACGGAGGAGCCATGAGAAACCCCAATCCTGCGAGTGTTTGGTCCATGACAGACCACGCTTGTGCATGCACACCGCCCTTGGATCCTCACACGTGCAGGTGTGAAAACGGACACAAAGACCACGCGTCCCTTGGCAGACGGGGAGACCAGGGCGGGGAGAGCCCTTACCTGCTGGTGCACAGGAGTGGGCTGAATGCAGACACCCAGCCAGCACGCCAGGGTGTCCTGAGAGGCCCCTGGCCTGGCAGGCGGGATGCTGCTTTGAGACCCGGCTTTGCCACCTGCTGGCTGTGAGACATAAGGAAAGCAGCTCTTCTCTCTGTGGAACATGTCGCGAGGGGATGTCTGGCTCAGGGGGCCAGAGGATGGGGAATAGGCTCCCCCGGTAGGCAGGCCCCCCCATCCCAGTGTTTCTGTGGATGCAAAGGTGCACACGTTGGCCATCAAGGCTGCTGTCGAGATGGGTTGACAGCTGGGAGAGTGGGTCTGGAGCTCAGGGAGACCTCAGAGCGGCCTTGTGCTGGTGGGCACCCTCTGTGTACAGTGGGGGTAAAACCAGGGTGGGGGCTGGCCAAGGCAGGGCATGGACACAGACAGGGGAGGAGGATGCAGGGCTCGGGGTCCGGACCTCTGGGGGGCTTTGGCTAACCTCCGCCACAGAGCTAGGGGCAAAGTGGGTGGGGGCGAGCACCCCAACCGCTTAGATCAGAAAACAGGACAGGGCAGCGTAAATGCGTCACCGACACTCACAACTCTGGCACTTGGGCAGGTCCCATGTCCTGCTAGTCCCCAGAGCCCTCATCTAAGAAATGGGGGGGGATGTTGAGCCCCCCAAAAGGCCAGGGCAAGATTCTGAGAGGATGGTTGGCTGAGCACCAGTTATGTGTGAAGTGCTAGGGTGCCCCATGGCCGGGCAGCTGGAAGGGGTCCCGGGGGCTCTGAGATCCAGGAGGTGGGCAGGCCTTTCCCAGGAGTGCAGTTCTGACATCTGACCTTCTCGGCATCCCCCGCAGGCTCAGCTGAGGGGTCTCCCCTGGCAGGTGTCACGCTGAACAAATGTCAGCTGTTCCCTGATCGCCCCTCCCCCAACTTCTCGGGAGCCTCGACCCCCAGCATCCGAACCATGAAGGGTCCTCCAGCCCTACCTTCAAGGCGGATCCCGAGGGGCCTGCTGCTCTGGCCAAGTAGCTCTCTGCAGCCACTCACCTCTCCCCTGCTTCCTTAGTCAGGAGTGTCCCCACCTCCTTAGTCAGCTCTCTGTGGACCCTCCCCCAGGGCTTCTCACACGGCCCATTTAGTGAAGTCAAAGTATTGGTTGCTCAGTCGTGTCCAACTCTTTGCGACCCCATGGACTGTAGCCCGCTAGGCTCCTTGGTCCATGGGGCTTCTCCCGGCAAGAATAGTGAAGGGGATTGCCATTCCCTTCTCCAGGGGATCTTCCTGACCCAGGAATTGATCCCAGGTCTCCCGCATTGCAGGCAAATTCTTTACTGTCTGAGCCACCAGGGAAGCCCACAGACTCTCTGTAAAATACTGTTGGTGTCACGGCCCTTCTCCGGAGCAGCTCTGAGGTATGCCAGTGCACTCGGGATAAACACGGAGGCCACCTGGGTCTGTGCCATGTCCCCCTGGCACCGTGTCTTCGTCTTAGGAGCCCTACCCAATCCAGAGCTCCACCCCCATCCCCAACCGGGATCCAGCCACTCTGACCTCCTGGCTCTTCCTCAAGCGCAGCTCTCTGCTGGCTCCAAGTTTCTGGAAGCTCGCGGATGGTTCCCCCCGGGCTGTCCACATGGTGGACAGTCCTCACCCTTCTGCCCACTTCACACCAACCCCACAGAGAAGCTGCCCCACAGGGAACCTACTGGAAACCAGGGGTTTAACACTCTTCCCTGCAAGTCAGACTCAGGGAGCCCGGGGAAACCAGCAGTTTGTAAACACTGGAATTAGGGCGATTAGCAGGGAAGCGGGTTCCCTCATTAATTCAAGGCAGCTGCTCTTTATCTCTCCCGAGGGCGGGCGCAGGGCTGCTCTGCCCCACCGCGCCCAGCACACCAGCCTGGAGAGGGCAGCGCTCTGGGAGGATGAGCAGTGGGAGAAGCTGGCAGGGTGGGCTGGGCCAAGGGCAGATCCCAGCTCCCTGGTATCTCCCTGCGTGACCTTGAGCCAGTCCTTGCCTCTGAGTCTGCCAGTGACACCCTGAGGGTCCTCAGGTGGGCTGTGCGGGGTGTCCCAGCTTTCAGCTCCTTTCCTCCAGGACAATACGCCCCCACCAGCTACTCTGTGTGCACTCTTGCTCTGGGCTGAGCCAGGGGGCAAAGAGAAGGAAGGGTAACTCTGAACACAGGGGAAGCCCGGGAGGCTTCATGGAGGAGGCGGCTTCAATCTGTAAACCTAGACATCATATTAAAAAGCAGAGATATTACTTTGCCAAGAAAGGGCCATGCAGTCAAAGCTATGGTTTTTCCAGTAGTCGTGTATGGATGTGAGAGTTGAACTATAAAGAAAGCTGAGCGCCGAAGAATTGATGCTTTTGAACTGTGGTGTTGGAGAACACTCTTGAGAGTCCCTTGGACTGCAAGGAGATCCAACCAGTCCATCCTAAAGGAAATCAGTCCTGACTATTCACTGGAAGGACTGATTCTGAAGCTGAAACTGCAATACTTTGGCCACGTGATGTGAAGAGCTGACTCATTGGAAAAGACCCTGATGCTGGGAAAGATTGAAGGCAGGAGGAGAAGGGGATGACAGAGGATGAGATGGTTGGATGGCATCACCAACTTGATGGACATGAGTTTGAGCGAGCTCCGGGAGTTGGCGATGGACAGGGAGGCCTGGAGTGCTGCAGTCCATGGGGTCACAAAGAGTCGGACACGACTGAGCGACTGAGATGAAGCCCAGAGAGAACATCTGCAGGCAAAAGAGCAGGGAGAGGGGAGGAGCCTGAGCCACGACCTGAGGCAGGAGAGAGAGGACCAGCACCTGGAGGGTTCGGATGTGTTCAGAGCTGAGTCAGAAGCTTCCATAGGCCATTCCAGATCGACCAGTGTCCAGGGACACCCTTCTGTGTGCAGGCCTGTGTCGAGTGCTGGGGACCCAGTTCTAGGCCTTGAGGGACCCCTCCTCTGTTCACTGTCACGAGCTCTGTCCATTCTGTGATGGGGAAGCCCAGGGCTAACTCTGGGTAATCAGGGAGGACTTCCTGGAAAAGGGCACACCCTGAACGGAACCTTGTAAGCCAGGCAGGCCGGGAAGGAGACACAAAGACCATGGTACCGCTGGACTGAGCTGCAGGAGTATCGGGGGTTGAGGGTGGTGGGCAGCAGGAGGTGTGTGAACTATCGCCGGTGTCTAGCTTGTACCGGCAACTGAACCGGACTCTCCCTCTGTGGTATTTGATAATTTTCTCAGCAACCCCCTCTGGGCAGCTGTTACTTTATAGTGTTTACAGAATAGAGCCCTGGAGTTCTGGGAGGTTAGGTGGCCTGCTGGGAACAGCAACCCAAGGCTAGGGTTAGGGAAGGCTGCCCCGGCGAGGGCCGTGGTGAAGGAGGAAACAGACAGAACAGGCTCCCTCTTGAAAGCAAGACTCCAGCTTGGGCCGGACTGTGGACTCTGAGCTATATGCCCAGTATCTATGGAAACGACTTACCAATTCGAAAACCAGACCCACCCCCACTCCCCAAGGAAGAGCCGCAGGGCTCGTACCTAGACTCTCCATTGCCTAAAAGAATACCCTAATTATCTGTGTAACCGAATAGAATCATACATTCTATTATGCTTATTGGGGTATGACCACAGGCCTATTGATAATTGTCCACTGTTAACTACCTAGGCTTAAGGCATATGAATCATGGATTAACTTTGATGGTATCTTTCTTTTCCTTTATTCAGACTAGTTTCAGGGAATCTGGGGAGGTGGGTTTGGGCACGTACACCTAGGATACAGAAGTTTTTCACAAAAACTGGTCGGGGTCCTTGGCTAAGAGGAGACTCTGCCTTGGGCCCGCCCGTGGAATAAACTGCACTCTGCTATCTGCATCGTCCTAGGTGAGTTTGTTTCCCAGAATGCGTGGCCACAACAGACCACAGGCAGACCCTGGCCAGGGCGTATCTGATCCACATCAAGGAAGGTCCAGACAGTATTGGGAGGGCAGTGGGAGCCACTGGAGACTGTAGGCAGAAGAATAAGGCTAGGCTTGGACTTTTTTTTAAAGGTTACTAGGTAAGGAGGGATGGATGAGCCAGGAGCAACCAGGCCTGACTGTGGGAAGGGCAGCCCACAGTCTGCCCAAAGCTGGGGGAAGGGCAGCCCGGGAAGTCACTGGGTGGAGTGTGGCCAGGCCTCACCTGCCACCTCCCTGCGCCCCCACCGCCCCCACCCGAGCCAGACGGTGGGCCGACGGGGGAGGGAGGAGCAGGACTGTTGCCACTAGGGGCCTGACAATGAGGTGATTATGTCTTGAGCTTTGCTTTAAAAAACCTTAATGGATTTTTTCCACTCCATAAAGTCACCCTGTGGTCTAGAAACGATAATTGAGATCCGGGGAACAAGACTTAATGCGGCTGAGAGAGCGTCCGCCGCTCCCCACTCCCAGCCCCCGCGATGGAGAGAGAGCTCCCCGGCTGTGAGCTCTGAGCCGTCCACACTGGCCCTCAGGCGTGTGTGACGGTAATCCTACCTGGTGTCCCTCCGTGCCAGCACCCTGCCCGGGACTCTGCGACCAGGAGCAAACGCCTTCCCCCTGCAGGAAGGGGGCCGCTGTTCTCGGGCTGCCTGTGGGCTCATCCTTGGTGCCAACCACCAGCCTTGCCTCTCAGGAGCGGGGGATTCCTGACCTGGGAGTCCCAGCCCTGCCTCCAGCACCGAGACTTGCACACCTCTGGTGACGGGGAGCTCACCACCATTTTCCACAGTCCCTCAGGTGATCCAGCGGCTCTAACTACCCACCACGTGGGTGCAGGATGTCACAGCTCTTTGTCTCTGTGCTGCCCACTCCGGCGTCCCTCCCTGCCTGGCCCAGGAGCCCCGGGGGGACCGAGTGGGTGGATAAGAGTCACGTGTGCCCTGCAGCCCAGCGTCCCTGTGTTTCTCCTACACTGAGATCATCCTGGGCCCATGCTCACCTGTCCAAGGGGCTTGGGGAGTGGCACACAGGGCCACCTGGCAGCTGGCTCCTCTGTCCCAAAGCCCCACTCCTCTGAGTCCTTGCCCCTCCCACACCTCCTCCCTACGCTCTGCCAGGAAATCGCAATGATGACAACAATGACAACCACAATAATAACAGCGGCTAACAGGTTTGCGGGCGCCAGGCCCTGTTTGGAGCAGTTCACACGCATCACCTCCTGGAATCTTCTCCCTATTCTATGCAGAACCCATGGTTTTGATGCTAGGCCACTGCTGAGGACCCTGAGCATCAGATGGGTTGTGATACTTGTCCAAGGCCACACAGCTCCCTAGGTGTGGGGACCGGGAAGAGTTGCTCTTGTTTGCTTGGGATCATGAAGCCAGAGGCCCCTTTAGTCCCTGAGTGGGCCTCTGACTCTGGGGAGCAGTGTGGCCCTCCCCCAGAGCTGGATCTACTCCTGGGGTCTGGGACAAACAGATTACTGTGCTCCCGCTCCCGATGCCAACTCCTTTTCTCTGCAGAGCAGAACACCCCTAAGCCCATGCTGTCACCAGGCCAGATGTTTACTAAAAGGGCCCAGAGGCTCTCCTCAGGGCCTGTGCGATGCTGGGACCCCTTTGATCCCCGAGTATTTACAAGGTTCAGAGGTCCCTGGCTTGTACCCCTGAGTCCAGCAGTGAATGGGTCCGAGGGCACAGGAGGACTCAGGGCCCCACATGCGCCTCGAGCAAGCGGCTTCTGGTCCACGGCCCCTTCAGTCCCATCAGCTTTGAGGGCCAGGTCTCTCTTTCCTGCACACCTGCTCTGTGCTGGACTCCTGGAGCCTTCTTCTGCCTTCCTGGTCTATAGTCCCGTGAGGTGAGTGATGGTCCCGTTTCACAGAAAAGGGAAAATGAGGCCTGAAAAGTAGGGATGGGGTCGGCCATCCAGCTGCTGCCTCCAGTTCCCAGTGCAGGCCGGGGTCTGGAGTGAAGCCTTCCCTTGTTCCCAGACCAGCAGCTGCTCTTTTCACTCCCAAGGCTCTCTAGCGGCGTTCCTCGCAGGGCCCTGTGTGACCCTGGGCACAGAAGGAGAGAAAGTTGTTTGGAGCTGACATTTGGGTCCGCTTTCTCCTGGCACGATTGGCTTTGACTGGATGAGTGAAGCACACACCCGATTTGCTGAGAATAATTTTGATTTTGCAACTTTGAGCACCAGCCAGGTTTCAGCTTAAAGAGTACAGAGTCGATCCACTCGCCAGCTCTTAAGTTGGGGCTGTGCCATTAACGCCCTGCCCCCCTCCCCTCCCAGGCCACCCCAGAAGCAGTGTTGTTTGGAAGCAGAGAACATCTGGGCTGTGCGTGATCCAGCCTCAGGCCTACCAGGAAGAGGAAGACAGGGACAGCCGTGCCCTGGAGATGCCGTGCTGGGGGGTCCTGCTTTGCCAGGACATGCAGCAGCCTGTGCCCTACCCCTCCTCACTCTAGAGGTTTCTCTACTCCAGCCCAGGCAAGTTTCTGTTGCTGGAAGCACAGGTTATCAAGTTGGGTCTATGTTTGAATCACAGCCCTATGTGATTTGGGGGCAACAGGTTTCTTCTCTGAGCCTCAGTTTATTTATCTGCAAAATGGGGTAGTAACACATGCTTTGTAGAGCTGCACTGAGAATTCAGAGAGAGCCTTTGCAGAGTTCAGTCAGGTGCCTGGCAAACAGTGGGTCCTCTTTCCATTCTCCCCTGACCTGCCCCACCCCTGTCACTTTCTCAGGGAGTCACACTGACACTCCTACCCCCACGAGGCACCCCTGATTTTGGACACTGGGGTCACATGCATGTTTGTGTCTAGCTTGATAGCAGGTCTTAAATGCAGCTCTGTGAGTTCCAATTTTGTTCTTCTTTCTTGAGATTGTTTTGCATATTATTGATCCTTTTGTTTTCTGTATAAATATTAGGATCAACTTATCAATCTCCTCCCCCCAAACACACATACAAGCCTGTGGGATTTGGATTAGTGTTCTTGCCTGGAGAATCCCAGGGACGGGGAAGCCTGGTGGGCTACCATCTATGGGGTCGCACAGAGTTGGACACGACTGAAATGACTTAGTAGCAGCAGCAGCATTCAATGTACAGATAAATTTGGGTCAATTTCAACTTGTTACAATATTGAGTCTTCTTATCCATGAACACGGCTTATCTCTCCACCATTCTAAAGGTCTTATTTCTCCACCTTTCTAAAGGTCTTATTTGATTTTGCTCAATAATGTTCTGATTTTTCCAAGAATGTCTTACACTTCTTTCGTTAGATTTAAAATGTCATTTTCTAGTTATCTGTGAATGTTATAGAGAAGTACAGTTGGTTTGGGCATATTGACCTTATAGACAGCAAACTTGCAAAATCTATTAGTTCTAATAGATTATCTGTACATTCTTTTGGGTTCTCTGCCATAACCAATAACATCATCAGTATATACTGACAGCTTTTTCCCACTTCTTATACTCTTTATTGTCTTATTGTACTAGCCTAATGTCGAACACATGGAGTGACGATGGGTAGCCTTGTACTTATTCCTGACCTCAGTGGGGGATGTTTTTAATCTCTCATCGTTAAGAATGGTGTTTGCTGAAGGTATCTATAGATATCTTCTATCAGATTAAAGAAATTTCCTTCTCTTCCTGGAGTGCTAAATATTTTTTAAAATCACGAATAGTTGTTGAATAGTATCAAATTCTGTCTCTACAACTATTGACTATTTATTTATTTGTTTTTGGCTGCACTGGGTCTTCATTGCGTGTGCGAGCTCTCTCCAGTTGCAGCGAGCAGAGGGCTGCTCTCTAGTCGTCGTGTGCGGAGGTTTCTCTTGTTGCGGAGCATGGGCTCTAGAGCGCAGGCTCAGTGGTTATGGCGCACGGGCTTAGTTGCTCCACAGCGTGTGGGATCTTCCCAGACCAGGCGTGGAACCCGTGTCCCCTGCATTGACTGGTGAATTCTTAACCACTGGGCCACCAGGGAAGTCCTCTACATTCATTGAAATAAACATACGGTTATGTCTTCTGTTCTCCTAATGTGACGAATTTTACAGATTGTCAAAATCAAGTCACTTTTTCAACCTGCAGTAAACTCAACTTGATCATAACATACTGTTCTTTGTGTCTATAGTCAGATTCTACTCTGCTAATATTTTCTTTAAGGTTTTTGTGTCCTTCATTTTTTTGGACATTGAGTCTTTTGTGTTAGTTACATATTGTTGCATAAAAACTTGCACCCCCAACTACTGGTTAAAACACTAATCTTGTCTCTAATGGATTCTGTGGGTCAGGAATTCAGTCGAGGGCATAGCAGGGACAGCTTGTCTCTGCTCTGCAGTGTCTGGGGCCTCAGCTGAAAGCTTTGGAGGCTGGGGACAGGAATTTATAGAAAGTTTCAATCAGTTGCATGCTGACTGTTGAGGTGCTGGATTGAGCCCCCTTACAACATGGTGGCCTGAGTCCAAGATCAAATGTTCCAAGAAGGGGAGAGGGAGAGAGGAGGTGAGAAGAGTAGAGAGGCCTACGCCATGCTCTTTCATCCTTTGCAGACCTAGCCTGTGACCTCACCTAGCTCACCTTCTGCAGCCTTCCTTTGCTCAAGGAGGTCACCAGACTCCTTCCAGGTACAGAAGGAGTGAGAAGAGGGTCAGTCTTGTCGTAAGGCAGGGCAAACATCTCGGTATGTCTGCCTTTAAAAAACACATTCTTCCCCCTTTCTTGTAAAGTTCTTCTCAGTTTCAAGTATGAAAGCCCTGCTTTGTCTCTAAAATAAGTAGGGAAACATTCCCACTTTCTAAATTCTGTGTCTAGTGTGTACGTGATTGATGTTATTTCTTCCTTACTTGTTTGGAAGCTTTCATCACTGAAGCCATGTGGTCCTGGAGATTTCCTCGTGGGAAAGCTTTACAGCATAGATCAAATTCTTTAATAGATATAGGATTATTCAAAATTTTTATTTTTCCTGGTTGGTTTTATTTTTTCCAGGACTTTATCCATCTCAACTGAAATTTTAAATTTACTGCTCAAAAGAGGTGTTCACAATACATTTTTTTTTAGAGCTGGTAAGCCCTGTAGAGATATCAGCTTTTTATTCTTGATACTTCTTTCTGTGTTTTTGATCAGTCATATTAGGGATTTAGCAATTTTATTATGCATTTAGAAAAACAAATTTAATACTTTGTGGATTTTTACTATTACTTATATTCCATTTTATTATTTAAGATCTCTCTCTCTCTTTCATTTCTTTCCCTCTCATTTTTATGAATTCACTTTGTTGCTGTTGTTTTTCCTGCTTCTTGAAATATTTATTTAAACAAGTTCTTTCCAGCCTTTTCCCCCCTGAAATACTTGTTTTGGGACTATCAGTTTTCCTCTAAGCACTGCTATAGAGACATCCCTTATTTTGATGATTAATTGTAGTTATTGTCCATTTCAAACTATTTTCTCACTTTCATTGTGATTCCTTGTCCAACTCACTGAATTTAGAAGTGTATTTAACTGATAAGAAATGGTGGGGATATTCTAGTTGTCTTTTTGTGTTTGATTTCAGTAAAATGCCACTGTAGTCAAGGGACATATGATTTTAATTAATTGAGATTTACTGAAACCTGCTTTATGGTCTGACGTTTGAGCTGTTGTGGTAAATCTACCTGGTGCACTTGATGAAAGTGTGAATTGTGCTGCAAACATAAATGCTTACACAATTCTCTCTATGTGGGCTCAATCAGGAGTACTGATTGTGTTCTCTAAATTTTCTATATTGTGAGTAAGTTTTTGTGTGCTCATTCTGTCAGTTACTGAGAAAAACCAATTGCTCTCCCACATGACTGCTGCTTCTCCTCTTTTAGTTCCGTCCATTTTTTGCTTTATTTTTTTTTTTTAAGATTACATTATAAAGTGCATACACATTTAGAATAGTGTTTGTCTTCTTGGTTGATTGTTCATCTTTACCTTTTATGATTTTTGTCTTAAAATCTACTTCATCTGATGTTACTATGGCTGCTGCTGCTGCGGCTAAGTTGCTTCAGTCGTGTCCGACTCTGTGCGACCCCATGAACTGCAGCCTACTAGGCTTCTCTGTCCATGGGATTCTCCAGGCAAGAACACTGGAGTGGGTTGCCATTTCCTTCTATGGCAGGTGATACTAATGATAAAGAACCTGCCTGCCAGTGCAGAAGACCTAAGAGGCGTGGGTTCGATTCCTGGGTCAGGAAGATCCCCTGGAGTAGGGCACAGCAACCCACTCCAGTATTCTTGCCTGGAGAATCCCATGGACAGAGAAGCCTGATGGGCTACAGTCCACAGAGTTGCAAAGAGCTGGAAGTGACTTAGCATGCATGCATATACTATAGCAAAACCCACTCACTTCTGGCTAGAGTTTGCATGATCTCTTTCTATTTCTTTGCTTTCAGCCTATCATACAAGTCCTTTTATTTAAGATATCTTTTCCAAGCAGCATATGGTTGGATTAAAATTAAGCCAATTTAAGTGAGATGATCTTTATCTCATATGAAAAGTTTTTAATTTCTATTTATTCCACCTGTTCTATGTCCCTTCACTGACTTTATCTTAGAAACATCAAAAGTTTTTTTATTATTTAATTTTATCCTTTCCATTAGCTTGTTAGTTACCCTTTCCTTGTTCTTTTGTTGATTACTCTAGAGATTATACCATGCATCTGTGACTTGTTATAAACTAATTTTAGTGACTATATTTACCGCTTCCTAGAAAATGCAAAAAGGCAAGGACCTTGGAGCATTTTAACTTTATTTGCTCTTTCTGTATATTTTTCTTATTCTGTTGTACACACATTTACACTTCATTAGCTCATTTCTGCCTATATCATTATATGTCTGTCTGAGGGCAATTTTCCTCTTCCTGAAAAACTTCTTTTATAGTATTTCTTTTCTCAAAAGTCTACTGGGAATAAATTCTGAGCTGATCTGAAATAAAGGTCTGAAAGGATCTTTATTTCACTTTTATTTTTTAAGGAATATTATCTGTTTCCACTGTATACATTTAAAAAAACATTCATTCATTCATCCGATCATTGATTCGTTTTTGGCTGTGCCAGGCCTTAGCTGTGGCGCTCGGGCTTCTCTTCAGTTGCGGCATGCAGGCTCTCTAGCTGAGGCATGTGGGCTCAGTAGTTTGGTGTGGGATCTTAGATCCTTGACCAGAATTCAAATCAGGGTCCGCTGCATCGTAAGGTGGATTTTAAACCACTGGACCAACAGGGAAGTCCCCATTTCACTTTTATTTTTGAAAGGTATTTTCATAAAGTGTAAACTTCTCATTTGGCATTTCCTTGAAAACTCAGCAGTGGCCACAGGACTGGAAAAGGTCAGTTTTCATGCCAATCCCAAAGAAAGGCAATGCCAAAGAATGCTCAAACTACCGCACAATTGCACTCATCTCACACGCTAGTAAAGTAATGCTCAAAATTCTCCAAGCCAGGCTTCAGCAATATGTGAACCGTGAACTTCCTGATGTTCAAGCTGGTTTTAGAAAAGGCAGAGGAACCAGAGATCAAATTGCCAACATCTGCTGGATCATAGAAAAAGCAAGAGAGTTCCAAAAAAACATCTATTTCTGCTTTATTGACTATGCCAAAGCCTTTGACTGTGTGGATCACAATAAACTGTGGAAAATTCTGAAAGAGATGGGAATACCAGACCACCTGACCTGCCTCTTGAGAAATTTGTATGCAGGTCAGGAAGCAACAGTTAGAACTGGACATGGAACAACAGACTGGTTCCAAATAGGAAAAGGAGTTCGTCAAGGCCGTATATTGTCACCCTGCTTATTTAACTTATATGCAGAGTACATCATGAGAAATGCTGGACTGGAAGAAACACAAGCTGGAATCAAGATTTCCGGGAGAAATATCAATAACCTCAGATATGCAGATGACACCACCCTTATGGCAGAAAGTGAAGAGGAACTAAAAAGCCTCTTGATGAAAGTGAAAGTGGAGAGTGAAAAAGTTGGCTTAAAGCTCAACATTCAGAAAACGAAGATCACGGCATCTGGTCCCACCACTTCTTTGGAAATAGATGGGGAAACAGTGGAAACAGTGTCAGACTTTATTTTTCTGGGCTCCAAAATCACTACAGACGGTGACTGCAGCCATGAAATTAAAAGATGCTTACTCTTTGGAAGGAAAGTTATGACCAACCTAGATAGCATATTGAAAAGCAGAGACATTACTTTGCCAACAAAGGTTTGTCTAGTCAAGGCTATGGTTTTTCCTGTGGTCATGTATGGATGTGAGAGTTGGATTGTGAAGAAGGCTGAGCGTTGAAGAATGGATGCTTTTGAACTGTGGTGTTGGAGAAGACTCTTGAGAGTCCCTTGGACTGTAAGGAGATCCAATCAGTCCATTCTGAAGGAGATCAGCCCTGGGATTTCTTTGGAAGGAATGATGCTAAAGCTGAAACTCCAGTACTTTGGCTACCTCATGCGAAGAGTTGATTCATTGGAAAAGACCCTGATGCTGGGAGGGATTGGCGGCAGGAGGAGAAGGGGACAACAGAGGATGAGATGGCTGGATGGCATCACTGACTCGATGGACGTGAGTCTGGGTGAACTCCGGGAGTTGGTGATGGACAGGGAGGCCTGGCATGCTGCTATTCATGGGGTCGCAAAGTGTCGGACACGACTGAGCGACAGATCTGATCTGATCTGATCTGATCCTTTCAGTATTCTGTTCCATCATTTCCTGGATTGCATCATTTGGTTGAGAAGTCATCTGTCGGTCTTATCGTAGTTCTACTGAAGGTCATGTGTCTTTTCTCTTGGACTGCTTGTGAGAGTTTCTCCTTGTCTTTGGTTCTGTGATAGTGTATTAGGGGTGATTTAGGGGCCCTTTCAGAGAAGGCAATGGCACCCCACTCCAGTACTCTTGCCTGGAAAATCTCATGGGCGGTGGAGCCTGGTAGGCTGCAGTCCATGGGGTCACGAAGAGTCGGACATAACTGAGCGAGTTCACTTTGACTTTTCACTTTCATGCATTAGAGAAGGAAATGGCCACCCACTCCAGTGTTCTTGCCTGGAGAATCCCAGGGACGGGGGAGCCTGGTGGGCTGCCATCTATGGGGTCACATAGAGTCAGACACGACTGAAGCAACTTAGCAGCAGTAGCAGGGGCCCTTTAAGCATCTTGAATCTTGGCTTGAGGCTATTCATCAGATTTAGAAAATTCTTGGAAATTATCTTGTCAAGTATTGTTTCTAACCCACTTTTCTTCCCTCTTCTGGGATTCCAATTATATGTATGTCAGATCTTTTATGGGCTTCCCTGGTGGTTCAGATGATAAAGAATCTGCCTGCAATGCAGGAGACATGGGTTCATTCCCTGGATCAGGAAGAGTCCCTGGAAGAAGAAATGGCAACCCACCCCAGTATTCTTGCCTGGAGAATTCCATGGGCAGAGAAGCCTGGCAGGCTACAGTCCATAAGGTCACAAGGAGCTGGACATAACTAAGCAACTAACACGTTTCTTTTTCAGATCTTTTAACTGATTCCTGTGTCTTTTATCATCTTTTTTGTATCGGTCCTTCTTTTGTCACTCTGCACTATATATAATACAGATTTTTCTCACTCATTCATTTTCCAGTTAATTAATTCTCTATTCTGCCTAGTCCACTGTGCTCTCAACTCCATTGGCTGAGTTCTTGTTTTCAGTTATTATGTTTTTCTGATCTAGAGTTTCCCTTTGCTTTTTTTTTTTTTTTTTTTTGTACATCCTGGTTTTTGGCTGAAATTCTCCATCTTGTCACCAATTTTCTGAACTTACTAATTACAATAATATTCATATCTGTACCTGATAACTCCAGAATTTGCATCACCAGTGGGTCAGTATTTTGTCTGCTTTTTTTTTCCTCCTCTCTCTTGTTTCTGCTACTGGTATACCCGCAAACTTTTAAATGAATGTTGAACACTGTGTACAAGTTTGTAGAGCCTCTGTATAATGTTATAATCCTCTTGAGAGGGTTGACTTTAGCTTCTGGAGGCATTTAGATTATAAGGAGAAAACATTAAGCCAAGCAGGCTGATTGTCTGCTGGGTCTTAGACTTTCTCAGGCCATATTTATCTCTGACTTACCCTTATTCTTGGGCTTCCCTGGGTGGTTCAGCAGTAAAGACTTCACCTGCAGTGCAGGAGACATGTGTTTGATTCCTGGGTCAGGAAGATCCCCTGAGGGAGGGCATGGCAACCCATTCCAGTATGCTGACCTGAAGAGTTCCAGGGACAGAGGAGTCTGGTGGGCTATAATCAGTAGGGTTGTAAAGAGTCAGCCACGACTGAAGCAACTAAGCTGATCATGTATACACACCCTTATTCCTTATTCCTCAGCCACCTTCAACAGTCTGACTGCGCTGACACTCCTCCTTGGTGGGCGCTGAACTCGTGTTTCTTTTCTTCTCATGATCAGAAATCTGCTGAAAGTTCAGCTTAGATTTTTAGTTTCTTAGCAGCCGCTTTCTGCCAGGCTCATTCTGCTTAGGATACAGTACCTTTTTGGAAGAGTAGATGCAGAGAGTTCTGGACTCACTTCTCTGTGCTTCTCCTCTCCTGGAATTTAGATCGTCAGGTTCTGGGTGCCCTGACAGCCCTCAACTCCAAGTTTCATCTCCCAGCCCCAAGAGATCTCTAAGAGCTCTGATGAGCTGCCACTTTTTGTCTTTTTTTTTTTTTTAAAGCTTGGCTCCTTGGCCCCTCAGAACAGCTGCCTACAAACTGGAAGATGTCTTTGGGGAAAATCAGAGTGAACCCTTAGCTTTGCGTTAATGAGTTTCCCTCCTCTCTGGATTTGGTCTCTTTGGTCCCGGTTGCCTCTGTAGCTCTCTCATGCCTTTAAACAGATGCTCTGGGCATTTTATCTCACTTTGCTCTTTGCTGGGCGATCAGGAAGGAGGGTAGGCAAGAGGCAATGTTGGCCTCAACTCAGCTGGAGGCAGTGGAGATGGCAGAAGATGGATTGAGACAGAGGAGGTCGTGGCGATTCATCAGGGGTGGGGGCGGGGGAGGAGGCACGCATAATGAACGCAGATTCTTTGTACGTCTGAGATGCCAGGCACACATTCACCAACACGAGGCTCCCGCAGGCTCCTCTCTGGATGCCTAAATCTCTTCCCTGTGCACCCTCTGTTATAGTCCTGACCCCGCCATGGGCATCATTTATGTCCTTATCCACCTCCCTCAGGTTTCCCTGATAGCTCAGTGGTAAAGAAATTGCCTGCAATGCGAGAGACAGGTTTGATCCCTGGGTCGGGAAGATCCCCTGGAGAAGGAAATGGCACCCCACTCCAGTATTCTTGCCTGGAAAATCCCATGGACAGAGGAGCCTGGTGGGCTACAGTCCATGGGGTCACAAACAATTGGACACGACTGAAGCAACTAAACAACAGCCACGTCCTTCACCAGCTGGGAGCTCTGTGTCCCCAGCGTTGTCCAGAACTGGGATGATTGCAGGCCCCTGAGGGAATGCGTTCATTAAAGAAATGTGAATTTGTCTAACAAAGACCTGTGGTGAGACGAGTGTCTCCTGGGTCCAAACGCACCTGGAGCCGACTGCTCTGGCCCCGGTGGGAGTGCAGCGTGGTGAGGCTGAACCTTCCGAGGTCCCCCAGGCCCCAACCCATCTGCTCCCCCGGCAGCTGGCATGCCTGGACTCCGCTCTAACTGGGTCACTGGACGAGTCTTAAGGCAATTCTCAAGGCAATCCCCGGGCTGCCAGCTGTGCCCAGCCTTTACCCACTCCTGTCCAGGCCACATTCTCAGCACCCCCACCCCTTTATCCGGTCAGAGGGGGTGTGTACCAGAGGCAAGCCTCTCCCTGGTGATGGGAGGACCTGGAGAGTGCATGCTTGCAGCAGCCTGGAGGAAGGAAAGAGATAAAAACACCACCACCTGTTATGACTTGGCTTCCCTTGGCCTCTCCTTCCAGGCCGGATTTAGACCAACAACCTGATACCTGGTGCATGCACCCCACCCCCATGCTCCCACCTTGCCAGGCCCTCCCCGATGGCCCACTCCTTCTCTCTCCTGATCACACAGGGAAGAGCTGGTGCAGCAAATTACCACTCACCTCTGACCATCTGGGCCTCCTCTGGGCAGTGGAGCTGAAGTCCCCACAGAGCAGGGGCCACAGGACAGAGGATGCTCACGGAAGAGCTGGCCTGGCAGGCACAGCTACAGGAAACTCCTTTTGGTCTCAGATGGAGACTTTCTGAGACGCTGCAGACAGGTGTGGGGGCAGAGTTGGGAGGTGAATTCAGAGGAGGCGGTACACCAGGTCATGCAGCCTGAGGGAAGTGGGCTGGGGTCTCAGGGGCTGTATTCTCATTCTTTCCAAAAGCTCCAGCAGTTTCTGGCTCCAGGGTAAACTCCTAACCACCACCCACTGCCTCCTCCAGACCCTGGCCACCTGATGGACTCCTATTCACTCCTCAAAACTGCAAGGCTGCCTCCTCCGGGGAGCCTTCCTGAGCCTCCCCACCCCTCCCAGAAAAGGAGTCATTCTTTCTCTAGGATGCCTCCCTGATCTGACTTCATGCTGGTGGGCGGTCCCTGCATCAGTCTCCCCGGCCACTGCCCAGATGTGGGCACCATGAGGACAGTCTGCCTCACCCATCCCATGCTGTGCCCCCAGCTCCCAGTTCCTTGCTTCTCTGAGGCTCAGCCACTTCCCTTAACTGATGGGTCATTTTCCCAACAGGTCACGTCAGGGCCTCTGTCCCCACCGTGAGAGGGCAGAGATCACAGGAAGGGGTGACCATTGAGGGCTTGTTTGCAGGCAGGGGAGATATTTTCTAGGAAGCATATCTGGGGCTTCTCAGAATCAGAGACCGGAGCCCACCCAGGAGAGGGGCCAGGAACCAATGGCTGCCTGGCAGCCAAGAACACAGGCAGATCCACCCATGGAGCAGCCGGCCGCCTCCCCAGGGCCATCCCATGAGGCCACGGGCGTGCTGCTGCCCTCTCTAGGGCCTTTGCGGTCAGTTTCTGGCCATCGAACAATGGCAAGTTGGTCCCCAACATCCGAGGCATCAGCGGGTCAGAAACACAAGCTGTGCCTGAAGCATCTGGTTTGGATACTGCAGGAGAAACGCCCGGAGCGCTGTCATGCCGGTGGAGCCTGGGCTACCAGGAGAGCAGGGCTGGTGGCCAGAGAGTCCCCAGTGTCCAGCTGGAGAGCCCTCAGGCCGAATGACATCACTGCACATAAAACCTTCACGCTCTCTGCTTGTCCTCAGGTAGAGAGCAACCGTCTTAGCGGGGCTAAGGTCCCGCAGGTTCTGGCCCAACCCTTGACCACCAGCACCCTTCCTCTAGGCTTGGGCCACCCGGAGAGCCCTTCATTGCCTCAGCTACATCCTGAGGTTCTGCCTCAGGGCCTTTGCACAAGCTGTTCCCCAGGCTGAGAAGGCTCTTCCCCACCCTCCATGTGGCCAGTTGATTCCTCCACGCCCTTGGGGGTCTCAGCTTGAATGTCCTGTACTCAGGTGGGACTCCTCACTCCTCAGTTTGCAGTCACATACTATTTCGTCCCCTCGAGGGACTGCAAGCTCCCCCAAAGAGCTGGTTCACTGCTGTATCCCTCTGACTATCCCTGTACCCGACATGTGTTTGGTGCTCCATGAATGTTTGTTGAATGACTATGTGAGGGATCTCTGGCCTTGGCAGACTTGAATCTGGGCTCCAGCCTCCCTGTGCCCCTTAACATTTTATGTGATCTTGGACAAGGCACTGAGGATGAGGCCAGCAGAGGCTGCTGGGCGCCCTCCACAATGAACTGCACTCCGGGGCTGGCTGAGCCCTCAGGAGGCCTGAATGCCCTGCTGGCCACTGCCCCCAGCGCAGTGGACGTTGGAGCTTTGCCTGGGGAGTAACTTGCAAGCACAGCTGTGCAAGGCAGCCAGAGGTAGACTTTCATCTCAGCTGATCAGTTCCCAAAGCTCCTCCTGAAGAGGAGGAAGGAGATTGTCCCCACGCCCCGCATTCCCTGTGCCCCTGTGCACACACACATGTCCCCTTTCCTGATGCCTGCCCACCTTGCATACTCCACCCAGACAGACTGAGAAGGGCCCCAGCTGCTCTCTGGGCCTCCAGGTCCCTCCAAGGCAAGGAGGAATTAATCAAGCTGGAAGCAGCTGACAAACGTACCCATGGGCTGAAAAGGCCCAGACCCATTGCACAAGCCACCCCATCTTCCTGCTCTGGGTGGATGCAGCCCCAGCCGCCCCCACACTGTGCCATCCATCCTGGAGGTACCCCAGCCTGCATCCAATTATCTCCAACTACCAGCCCAAGGAACAGTGGGAGGCTGGGCTCTTATTGACAACTGCCCTGGCCAGAGGGGCTCTGCCCTCCCACCCCAGCTGCGGATCATTCTCAGCTGCAGAGGAGGAGCCCTGGGGGCTGGCTGTGGCCCATGGGTCCAGTGGAGATGGGTCTGTCTCTCTGTCGGTGTGGGGAGGGGAATGGGATTAATTCTGGTGCGAGTGATTCTGGGAAAGACTCACTTGGTATGCAGTCTGAGGTGATGGCTGGTTGGAGTCCCTGCCCTGACACGGACCAGCTAGGACCACAGACTCATCAATTTGGTAACAAGTGGGTGGGGGGGCTCCTCTCGGGGGGCTGGGTCTTTGGTGACTGCAGCCTTTCTCCAGGCTCTGCCCACAAGCCCACGTGCCCCCTGCACAGGACTCCATTCCCGCTTGACCCCGCTTCCAGGGGAAACCCGTCCCCTTCCCAAGGGTCTGCCTCCCAAGCCCCACTCAACTGGCTGATGGCTCTTCACCCCTCAGCAATAGATACGCCCATGACGGACTCACCATGGGTTGGGGACCTGGGGGTGGGACAGGCTTCATTCTTCCTCCAGCTCCTCACTCCTACCTGGCAGACTCTTTCCATCCTGGCATGAACACTAAGGGTATTTCCTGTGGTTTTTCCAGGCACTTTGGGATAATACAAAGTCCAGGCAAGTCCAACATTAAAAGTTCAGAGTCTCATGGAATTTAAAGCTTCCGCCTGGCCCAGCCCAGCTCAACATGGTTTTAGGGGCTGGGACGTGGTCACTTTCTCCTCTGTCCCCCTCGTCCCCCATTGCTGGGTGTGGTTCTTACCCCTCAGTGACCGGGCTCACAACAGGGCCAGAAGCAGGGCAGGGAGAGTCTCCAGATGGGCACAGCCATCTTCAGGGACCCTCCCCAAGGGCCCCAGAGCTTGTGGTTCCTTGGGCAATGCCTGTCCTCTGCCTCAGCTTCCAGGATGCCCCTTTCTTCAAGGACTAACTTGGCTCCAAGAATGAGCCCCTTCGTCCCTCAGCTTCTAGCACAGCCCCGCTCCTGGCTCACCTCCAGCTGCCTCTTGTCTACAAACCTATATCCCCAGAGGACTCCAGGGGACACTGGGCAGACCTTGGGGGGTGGTTTGTTTGCTTCCTCCACCCACGTTCCTCCAGCAACTACTGGCACACCCCAGTGCTTCGTGCAAATTACAGCCAGACCCATTCCTCCAGGCCGACCCCGCGGCATGCCTGGAGTTCAACCCTGTTCACAAAGTGGTGGCTGCTTTTGGGACCTGTGCCCAGGGCCAGACCAGTTTGGTGTGCACCATCTCCAATGCCTCCACTTCAGGCTCTCCTGACACCCCATGCTCCCCCATATCAGCATTGACCACCACTCTCACACAAGGTCTTGAAGGCAGACACTGCTTCCTGGACAGGAAAGGGCTCCCCAAGTGTCAGCTGAGTGAGTGGGCTGGTGGGGAGCCAGCTGTCCATGAAATGGGGCCCCTCCATCCTGGGCACCAGGAAGCCAGAACCTCGGGGGGTCAGGGGGGCAGCCGCTGCACCTCAGGGGATTGGTTCCCCACGGAAGCTCCCCCTGCTCTGCTCCGCTGCCTAGGGAGGAGTCATATGACCCTCTGACCCCACACCCAAGACCCAGGGGTCCCACCCAATTCCTCTTTCCTTACACTAGGCCTGTCCCCACGCAGGAGGTGCGGTGCGAGTGGTCCCACCTCTGTGATCTCGAGCAAGGGGAGCAGCTGCTGGAGGGGCGGCCAGGGTTGGGGGAGGGCCTGCAGGAGCACAGCCATCCTTCTCCGGGCCTCAGTCTCCACATCTGTGAAAGGGAGCAGTGAATCAGGCCCCTGTAACCAAGGAGGGTTCTGGGCCAGGTACCCCCAACACACTCCACCGTTTCTTCTCTGATCCTCTATCTATGGGCCGGCCCAGAGCTGGCGGCGGGCATGAGCACTGACTCAACCAGAGTCAGACGCAGAGCCAAGCGGGATTCCAGGACCCCCTGGGAGGATGCTAGGTGGCATCCAGACACCGCTGCCAACCCGCTGTGCAGGGAGCCCTCGTTACTGCTGGGCTGCATCCCGATCCTGCGGGCCGGCCCTTCCAGAGGGCTGTGCTGGGCAGAGGGGTCTCAGATCCTGGATGCCGGCCTGTGCCCGCTCCTTCTCTGAGCCCTGGGCTTGCTAACATGTGGACCGGAGGCTCCTCAAGGCAACTGCCCAGGGCCAAGGAGGGCAAGGAGGCCCAGGGAGAGAGGCCGATCTGGGATCGGGATGTCAGCTCTGAGCCAGGCTTCAGGGTGGTGCCCTCCCTGAGCTCCCAGAGGTCCACACACCTAGAAACAGGGCCCAGGACTGACCAGTTCAGGCTGGCCCTCCCCTGCCTCTCCTGCAGCCGGCCAGGAGCCTCATGGTGGGGAGCGGGCCTGTTTTACAACCGAGGAAGGGAGCCGGGCCAGGCAAAGGGATGGGCCCCAGACCCCTGGGCCCCTCTTCTACTGGGTCACTCAACACGTGTGCTGAGGGGCAAGGTGGCCCAGCGATCACACACCCTACCACGGGGGCCAAAGTGCCGCGGGTGAGTCCTGGTGTCCACCTCCAGGTGTTTAATCTCAGGCAAGTCACTCAGCTTCCCTGGGCCTCAGTCTCTCCATCTGTGAAACGGGCTGGATCACAGCACTGCCGCAGGTACTGGACATGAGGTGGGAGCACAGAGCGCGTCTGCTGTCACGGTCACCTGCCAGGCAGAGCCTGTGCCAGATACCGGGAGGGACAGAGAGAGGCACAGTGCCTGCCTGCCAGACACCAGCAGGTGCCAGGGGCTGGGGGGACCTCCCCCGGGAGGGGCTGTGGGCCAGGACCCGACGATCAGACTTTTGCTTCCTTTCTGTGGCGAATAGAACAGGCGTGTAGAAGTCGAGTGTGGGAGAGAAGGCCTCTTCTCTGACCCCTGTCCCCAGCCCTGCGCCCCCAGGGTGCACCCCCTCTCGCCACCATCGTGGGCTGGCCCCACTTCCTCTGCTCCTTTTAAAACCCGCCCTCCACTCCCGGTGGCCACGTGGCCCCGGGCATGCTTTCTAGCCTCACAAAATGGGATTAAAAACCATCTATCTTACTTAGGATGATATGAAAAATAAAGTAGATAATCAGACAGCCATTCGAAATCCATCAGCTCCCTCCCCTCGTTTCCCTCTGTAATTTTCAGATAGGCTGAGTTCAAGTGATTTTAGACTCTACTGAGCGGATCTGCATGGCTCACTTTGCTTCTCTGAGCGATCTGCCACAGTGATAACCCCAGCGAGCCTCTCTGTACCCAGGGCTTCCCCACGGATGGTCCCTGGAGGCGGAAGCCGGGGCCTGGTTGTGACCAGGCCCTGGCTTTGCCCCCGTCGGGTACGATGGAAGGCATTGCCTTTGAGAAAAGCATCTGGGGCGCTCTGAGTGCGAACTGTAAGGACCAGCTCAGGTCAGCCCTGAGAGACCCGGGGCTCCACCGACGTCCCACACAGGTAGCAGCAGGACACGGGTGGATTCAAGCCCGAGAGGCTCTGATCTTCATTTCACTCCTCTGACATCAGTGCTGGCTGTAGTCATTTGCTGAGGCCACCACAGGCCTGCTGGCCTAAGCAACAGACTTTTATTTCCCCTCAGTCCTGGAGGCCTGAAGTTCGAGGTTTCAGAGTAGGTTCCTTTCGACCTTCTCTCTCTCCCCGTGTCTTCACATGGTCGTTGCTCTGCATGCGTCTACTCATCTCTTTATAAGGACCCCAGTCCTGTGGGAAGAGGGCCACCCTAATGACCTCATGTTAGCTTAATCCCCTCTTCAAATGCCCTGACTCCAAATACAGTCATTCCCTGAAGTACTGGGGGTTAGGACTTAAACACACGCATTTGGGAGGGGACACCATTCAGTCCATAGCATGGGTGATTCATCATCATTCTAGAATTTATGGACCATGACCCCGGTGACTCCTGTAAAAACAGCAACGCCTACCCCTCAGCAACAACAAGACTTCTGCCTCCAATGGGGAGACCGAGGCGGGAGAGACTATGACTTGACCATGGTCACACAGCCAGCCGGAGGCTGAGCAGGACGTGGGTTCGGGCCTGGCTCCTTCCAGAGCCCATCAGCTTTCCATGTGCTACAACAGCCTTTAAAATGGTCAGGGAAGGTTCTGGACTCCCCACAAGCTGCCTTCAGGGACGGTGACATGGCCAACTGCTTTATATCAGGTTGCCCGTGCCAGCCAGGGGCCCACTCCTGGAAGGAGCTCGAGGACACAGAACTCAGGACCTATTTATCTGGCACGGCGGTGCCCCACCCCTGCCTGGCTCCGCAGCTGCTCAGGGGTTGTCGGACCGATCGGAGGGTGACTCAGGCGTGGTCACTGCCCGGGAGGAACGCATTCTTTCTGGGAGCGGGCAGCGAGCCAGCACACGTCGCCACACATGGGGACAGGCAGCCAAGAGCCGGCTGCATCTCCCCTCCCGTTTGGGGCCCACTATCGCTCCGAGCTATGAAGCTGACCTCAGTGCGTCTGCTGGCAGAGCTCAAGTTAATCCCGAAGCCATCAGCTGTCCCGGAGCTGAGTCACGAGGGCGGTTGGCAGGGCTCCTCGGGGGTCATCTGGCCCCCACGTGCTTTCGCCTGCGCCCCCATCGGTGCCAGGAGCTTAGCCCGTCACTGCAGCCCCCAGAAATACCCAGAGAGCGCACATCCTTGCAGAATGACAAGCCCCGCTGGCCCCAGCCCCGAATTCCTCACCGCTTATGGTCCCAGCCAGCGGCCAGCTGTAAACAGCCCAACAAGGCGGCCCCACGGGCCCAGGAGCTGCAGTAGCAAAGAACATGTGTCTTTGTCCCAGTTGGAATCTTCGCCCCAAATCGCACTGGAGGCATTGGGCCTCTGGGTGGCAACTCAGGGTGCAAACCCCAGGCTCTGGGGTGCCGGATCCAGAGGCGAGTTCACGGTTGTCAGGCCCCTTTCACGTGCAGCTGCTGCCCCTGGGTGTTCTCAGGACACACCAGGAGCCCACCTGGTAGACGGAGGACTGAGTCAGAGGGTCAAAGCACAGCCCCAGCCGCCTTCCTCCAGGCCCCGGACATTGGCCATCCCTTCACCGCATCCTGGCGCGTCTCCAAGCCCTGCCAAGTCTCCAGGGAGGCCTGGACAGTCACACTCAACCTCCTTCTCCTAAGGGTCTCCCCACTTCCACATGGCAGACTCCTTCCTGAACCAAACTTCCGTCAGGCTTCCTGAGCCCTCTTCTCCTTGACCTTGAGCTGCCAAGCCCAGTTTTGGCTGAGAAGCCTGCTAAGCCACTTCAGGAAGGATACTCACCCCTCACAGCCTTGTTCTCCGCCCCTTGGTATCTGAGTCCTTAACCTTTAGGCACCACCCTTTTGGAACAATTTAGCAAGAATTCCCCTACCCTTGAGATCTAATAAGTTCCTCTTGGTAATTTTCCGACCGCTGACCCCCTCACTTCGCTCCTTGGCTCTAAATCCTCCCCAGCTATGTGGATCCTTGCTGGATCCACAAATTGAGCTCACTCTCACTCTCCTATCCCAGCAACCTTGGATAAAGGCTTCCTTGCCATTTTTAGCCAGCGCCCAGTGCAATTTTTCTCTTGATCACACGCCCCGAGACCCCTCCTCCCCGCCACCTCCACCCTCACCCCCAGCCTGGCCGTCCTCCTGAAGTTGCTCAGCCTCAAAATCTTACTCTGGGTCTTGTTCCCCAGCAAGCTTGACAGTTAGAGCCCCTGACTTTCCCTACTGGCTCCCCTCGCAGGCAGGCTCTCTCATCTCTCAGCACCCAGCCCCGAAGTTCACATCTGTAAAATAGGGATGGGGAGAAGAGAAACCACACACAGAGGGCAGAAGGCAGCTCTCTGAGTGGAACAGGTGCTCAGCAAACTGGAGTTCCCTTTTCCATGTCTGGCTCCCGTTTACAAGATGCCTTAAATCTGCCTGCAGAGAAAGAGTCCGTGTCACTAAGGGTACCGTCTTCCAACAGGGAAAACAAAATCCCAGGTGGCAGGCGAGGGGCGACTCTCAGAAACAGTGACATCTGCCCAGCTCCGGCGTTCCCATTTATCGCTCTATTTCAGTACTCAAAAGGACAGGCAGGTGGCCAGCTGCAGAGCTGAAATTGAATAAAGGAACCGGGAACTTATTGGATGGTTCAGGCTCAGCCCGGCAGGGTGTGGGTCTTCAGTAGGATAGATTCGGCTATTTGTTTTCTCCTCAACTGGAACAGCGGGGCAGGGGGTCGCGAAAGGCTTTAGATGTTTGTCCAGAGGTTTCTTTTCTTATCCGCAGGCACGCGGCTCTCAGAACTGGCCAAAATGTCAGCCTTGAGCCTGCTGGGCTCAAGCGCCTCCAGGGAGATATGTATGGGTCCTTAGCTGGGTTGGCTTTGGAGAACAGGGGCTGGGTTCCATGAGACTCAGGGCTTCCCTAACTGGCTCAGTGGTAAAGAAGCCTCCTGCCAAGCAGGAGACGTGGGTTCGATCCCTGGGTTGGGAAGATCCCTTGGAGAAGGAAATGGAACCCACTCCAGTGTTCTTGCCTGGAGAATCCCATGGACACAGGAGCCGGGTGGGCTACAGTCCATGGGATCAAAAATGAATTGGGCATGACTGAGCAACTAAACACCACCAACAGCCATGAGACTTGGCAGACGTGACCACTCCAAGCTCTTCTAGGGGATTGGTGCTTGCTTTTCATGCAGAGAGATGGAAGCCCAGAGAAGATGAGGGGCCAGCCCAAGGCCACACAGCACACGGGTGTGGGAGCTGGGAGCCTGGATATGCAGATTCCCTTCCTCTGATGCCCTTTTCAAAGTCACTTACACTGTGAAGCCTTCCCTGCATCTACCACCCTGTCCAGGCTGGATCAGGTGCCCCCTGGGCCCCCGCAGCCCATCTGGATGCTATCATCAGAGCCCAGGCCCTGCTGCATTTCACCCAACACTGATGCACCTCCCTCCTGGGGGGTGTAGACGTGTCTGGACACAGAGCTTGCAACAACGGCTGAATGTGTGAACGCACATTGGCCGTGTCCTGCAGGTGGACTACTCTCCCCCCAGGGTGGTGGGCAGAGGCCCCACTGCCCAGCTCTCTGATCCCCCCTCACACTAGCTCAGATCCTGCAGCTGGCAGACAATGACAATCATACTATTAATAACAACAATAATAAAAATAACCGCAGCACGGCTGCCACCAAGGACTGAACCTTACTACAAACCAGGTGCGTTGCCGCTGCGTTTTCCTGAAGGCTCGTGACAGCCGTGGGAGGTGGGTATTATTATCCTAATTTTTAAAGGCAGAACGAGGGCCGGACAGCTGCCTCTTTGCTTGATGAGCGAGGGTGTCGCTCCCAGACAGACAGTTCCAGACGGGGTGGGGCTGCAAGGGTGCCGAGTGAGGGTCGGGGGCTGGGCAGTTTGAGCTTGCAGTGCCACCGGCGTTCTGGGGCAGCTGTAGTGAAGCACCACCGATTGGGAACTCAAAGCAGTGGACATTCGTGAGCTCACAGTCCGGAGGCCAGAATCGGAGCTCGAGGTGTGGGCAGGGCCGGTTGCCTCCGAGGCTCTGAGGAGTGATCTGTCCTGAGCCCCTCTCCCAGCTTCTGTGGGTTCCTGGCTGTCTTTGGTGTTCACTGGCTTGGAGCCGCTGCCTCCATGTCTGCCTCCATCTTCACGTGGCCTTCTCCCCGTGTGTCTGTCTCCAAATGTCCCCTTTCTATAACGGCATTGATCACGCTGGACCAGGGCTCACCTGGCTCCACTGTGACCTCATCTGAACTTACCCATATCTGCAACAATCCTATTTCCAAAAAAAGTACCACAGTCTAGGCACTGAGGGTGGGGATGTCAACACGTAAATCCCGGAGGGACACAGTTCACGGTGGGCTTCCCTGGTGGCTCAGCTGGGAAGGAATCTGCCTGCCGTGCGGGAGACCTGGGTTCGATCCATGGGTTGGGAAGATCCCCTGGAGAAGGGAAAGGCTATCCACTCCTGTGTTCTGGCCTGGAAAATTCTATGGACTGTATAGTCCGTAGGGTCTCAAAGAGTCAGACACGCCTGAGTGACTTTCACTTTCATTTCAGTTCAATGTACTGGAAAGACCCTGGTGCTGGGAGAGACTGAGGGCAGGAGGAGAAAGGGGCGACAGAGGATGAGATGGTTGGATGGCATCATTGACTCAGTAGGCATTAGTCTGAGCAAACTCGGGGAGATGGTGAAGGACAGGGAAGCTTGGCGTGCTGCAGTTCATGGGGTCGCAGAGTCAGACACAACTTAGCGACTGGAAACTATCAACAACAGTTCAGTGTGTTAACAGCAATCCAAGGGCAGCTAGCGGTTGCTACAGGTAATCAGGGGCCAGTCACAGGGTTAGGGAGGCCAGGCTGAGTGCCAGGTAGGCCCTGGGGACAGGCCAGCCAGAGGCGGGGTCACATGGGGGCTCTGCAGGCACCATTGTGCCCGGGACACCAGCCGCTGCTCAGGGAAGTGTGGCCCTGGTTCCCCATCCATCCCCCATCCCGCTCCTCAGCCCAGAAACCTGGGTCGGTCTCTGCCCGTCCCTCTCCCTCAGCCCCCAGATCGGAGCCCCCACCCACCTAAAGAACACTTGAGTCTGTTTACTGCTTACAGTTCAGCGAGTGCATGTATCATATAGTAGATGGCAATAAATGTCCCAGGGAAAAAGAAGCTGAGAAGGCAAGTGGAAGCTTCAGGAGGTGAGGGGTGCTCTAGAGAGGCCTCCTCTCAAAACTGACATTTCCACCAAGGCAGGCAGGAAGGAGGAAGCCAGCCTCAGGGATACCTGGGGACAGCAGAAATGTCCAGGAAGCAGGACAGGCCAGTGCAAAGGCCCTGAGGAAGGAGTGCGCTTGCTGGAGTCGGGGAAGGGTCGGGGACGGGAGCCTCAGAGGTGAGTTGGTTACCTTGTGTGCCCCTGGCCCGGGACTCGGCCTCTGACCTCCACCTGTTGCAAGAGGAGCTGCAACATCCTCATCAAGACCCCCAGGCCACCTCTGTCTGCGCAACAGGCCTGGCTCCCAAGCCGGCAAGAACAAACAGTGTGTGATTTCCATGATTGAAATCACTTTATATAACAATATCAAGAGACCCAGGGGAAGAGCAGTGAAGAAAGCCCCCAGAAATAATGAAATAAGATGATGACGGCCTTGCTATGAATAGAAACCCCATTTGCAAAAACCTCACCAGGGATCACAATATTTCTAAATCTTCCCGTGGCTTCTGTTTAATTGCCACAAAATACCATTTTCTTCCTTGCGCTTTACTCAACCAATTTAGATGTATTACCGTGCTTGACACCGCCTTGATTTTCTGATAAATGAAACAAAAATATTTTAAAAACACTTGCGTGGTGGAGAGCAGCCGGCCCAGATACCCACCCGTGTTCTGCTGCATGTCTCCACAGAATCCTAGTTGGTTCATTCGTTCGGCAGATTTTTGCTGAGGGCCTACTGTGTGCTGGGCCCTAGGGGGAATAGTGGAAGGCGAGCAGATAGTGAGCCCGGCTCCCGGGCGGTGGAACCGCTGGATCAAAGGGGCATGTGTAACGACAGAGCAAAGGGACACAGCACACACACAGTCAGGAGGCGCTTCGGCCATGGTAGGGGGCAGAGAAAACAGAAACCAGACGGAGAAAGGGAATCTTCAGAGGGGAACAGGTAGTGAGACCCCTGAGGGCTCACTGGAGAGCTGACATTTCAGGAAGGATTTGAAGGAGGTGAGCAGCGTTGCTGTGTGGTCCCAGGACCAGTGCCCAGCGGGGAAGTTTCTGTGAGCCAGCTTTGCTCTGGGCGCCATGGGGCTGTGGAGGGTGTGCGTCTAATTGTGGTTATTGCTGATTGGCTCTGCTGAGTTCTCAAAGGGACAGGTGGACACGTACGTACCTGCTGCACACCTGTTGGGAGGCAGAGGGCGTAGGGGTGGGGGACCACCTGGTCGCCACGAACAGGGATTTCGCTATAAGCAAGGGATGATTTCAGAGGCTCAAATCCTCCTTCCGCTCTGCCTCACTCAAGCCCGTGCCTGAGACACCGGAGGCCAGACTCCGGGCTGGAAAGGGATGCTGCCCCAGCCCAGCCCACCATCTAGAAACCTCCACAGTCAGTTCACATGTCTGCAGGTCAACACAGGCACCTCCGGGTCCTCTGAGACTCAGGCCCAGGCAGGAGAAAGTCCAGGGCCCCACACATCCCACCTCGATGGGCAGGGCAGCAAGCCCCACCAGCCTGGCTACATGGCTTCACGGTCTGGGCCAGAAACCAGGGTTGCTCCGTCTGTGGATGAGAGGGGAGGGGAGCCCCAGACAGTCGGAGCTCTGGGCATTTTTCCTGGAGTGAGGAAGCGAGTCAGCTGAACCGCTGGCTCTTTGGGCCCCTAACGCAACGCCACCCCAGCTGCCACCTGTCTCCCCTCTCTGGTCCTCTGCACACCAGCAAGGCACCTCCGCCACGGAGGCTTCCCAAATGCAATCGCCGGCTCTGGGCTGCAGCTGCTCCCCACGCCAGCTCCTGCTTCTCTGATTGTCCACGCCTAGAAGCCTCTCCTCTGGGGTCCCTTGTTCTCCTAGGCAGGCTCTGGGCCCCGGGCCTGGTCCACGGGACTCAAGACAGGCACCTTCGCCAGGACAGCCATGGGGGCACCACCATGTCCAGACCCACCCTCTCTCCTGGTCTCTCCTGGAGGGAACCCCCCGGGCACCGAGGCTCCAATAGCACAGGACAGACCCTCCAACTGGTCCCCCAGGCTGGAGGTGGGGGCAGCAGCCCCTCCCCCTTGGGGACTTGAAGTAGGACAGGAGCTACTTGTCCTTCCAGTCTCCCTCTGCTCTGGTCTGACTGGGGCGCCCGAGAAGGGTCCCTGCTCATTTTCTATGCCTGGGGAACCACCTCACTGATAACCCCGTTGACACGCTGCTGAGAACTTCAGCTTTACTTGTCCATCGCAAGTGCCGGATGGACACCGGTCTGTGACACTAGCTGATGGAGGGGTGATGGGAGAGGCCGACCCCAGGCCGCTGCTGCACTTGTCAATTGTCTAGGCGAGAGGGACAGTGGAGTTTTAGTGGGGTTGTTGTGGCCAGAAGTGGACAGACTCCGCCAATGGTTCGGAGGTGGGATCCACAGAGCCTGGGAGGGGCATCCGACTGGAGGGCAGGAGGGAGCCCAGGGCCACAGAAGCGGGTGGGTTTGGGGCAGCGGGCCTTGGGCCTGCCTGCAGACCCGGGGCCTGAGCACCTGCTGATGCGGGTTTGGCGTTCAGGAGAGATTTAGGCCCAGACCTGGGACTTGACGGCCCACAGAGGGACGAGAGAGGGAGGAAGTGGCCCAGTTATGAATATAACCAAGAATCGCCCCCTCCCTGACATCTTCTCTCCAGGTGGAGCAGTCCCTGCTTTGCAGCAGTCAGCACAGTAGCCTTGTGGAATGAATGAATGGTGGGAGGGTTTTAAGCTGAGACCCTAATGCAGAAACTGGCTCTCATTATACTGATTGTGTAAAATACCCGAGGCTGCTGGGCGTTGATACCGTCTGGAGGAGGCCGAGGAGCACACAGGTCAGCGGCTTTGGGAAGACGCCCTGAGCTGCAGGGCAAGGACACCGTGGGGGCGGGAAGACACCTGTGCCCTCACCTCCAGCACGTCCACGGGAGGAGGAAGCCGTCTGCTCATCTGCGGCTGCTTGGGACGGTGCAGCACCAGGGCTGGGAGGTGGGCAGCCCGGAGAGCTACCACTGGAAGCTGCGGGACAGCACCACCTTCCCTCCCAGGCTACACAGTCTGTCTCTACCGGCCCCAGATCCACATACATCCCCGTGTCATGGAACCCCAGCGTAGATACTGTCCACGTACGTGTGAGTTGCTGTTGCAACATCTCTGGGAACCAGACTATACTTGACTGCCTCTCAGAATGGGGAACTCTCTTCTTGAGGGGACAGCCTATTCTCTCTCTTTCATCTCTGAGAGTTGAGGCTGTTCCTCTATCCAAACCTGCTCAAATGGTCTCCCTGCCAGTCCCAGGCACCACCCCCTCCCCTGCCCTCGCTGCCAGAAACACACACAGTGCGTCCATTTCGTCTCCTTCCCAGCTTGGTCTCCAGAGGTCACTTCCTGTGCCAGTCACCACGCCCAGCTCTGCCCACAAAGAAGCACGACACCAGCACCAGCACCTACTATGTGCTCCAGAAGTACCTACTATGTGTCATTTTGCATGCATATCTCCCTCCACAGCGCTGTGGCATGTGATGATGGGCGGGTGGGTCTTCGGCTGGACAATAGCAAGAGTCATAATATTCTACCCAGAGCTAATTTTTATTGAGGTTCCAGGCACTCTTCCAAGCATTCATTCCAAGTATATTTGTTAACTAATGTAGAGGCATGGCACACACTCCAGTACTCTTGCCTGGAGAGTCCCATGGACAGAGGAGTCTGGCAGGCTACAGTCCATAGGATCACAAAGAGTCGAACACGACTGAAATGACTTAGCACACACACACACATGCACGCACCAACTTAATGCTTGTATCATTAAAGGAGATTGCAAGCTGGATTGGGAGATGAGGGATGTCTGAATGTGTGTTCTGGTGGGTAGACAGATGGGCAGGTGAGATGGCCCATTACCTCCATCTCATGGTGGGGAAAATGGGCTGGGAGAGGTCAGGTGAGCGGTCTGAGGTCACACAGCCTGTGAGTGGCTGGGGTTTGCCGCAGGCTATTGGGCTCCAGAGTAAGGCTCTGAGCTGCGGAGGCTCCTGACTATTCACATGGACTCAGGGGAAGCCAAGGCAGGAGTGTGCTCTCAGCAAAGCTGGACGGTGGAGGTGGGGCCTGGGACAAGGGCCTCCAAGTCCACCCACAGGTGTAGGATCGGGGTGGGGACTCAAGGCAGCTCCACACCCTAAAGCGAGGCATGACAGTATCCTCACCTTGGAAACAGAGACCAGAGGACAGGTGCTGAAGGTCACCCACGAATAAGTGGCCAAGCCAGGATTCAAACACCTTCCCAGGCTCCAGGTGGACCCCCGGGACTGCAGCCGTGTGCTGGCTTGGCACTTTCGAAGATGGAAACTGTCCCCTCCCTCTCGTTCCTCTCCTCCCAAACAGCTGGCCGGGCTCAGCTGTGCCCCAAGGATGCCAGCGGCAGCTGGCTTCACCATGGGGGGAGACAGGACGTGCCCGCGCCCCCCCACACCGCACACACACGGAGTGGGAGGGCAGCAGACTGCTCGGGTTTCCAGGCTATTCTTAGCTGCTCGGGGCCCACAAGCAAGGTCACCCCGTTGTCCCCGAGAGAGAAGTGACTCAGATTCAGACACACAGACAGAGGGCCTGCCTTGCTCTGGAAGGCGAGGGCCACTTCTGGTCCCGAAAACAGGCCAGGGCGAGCGGCTAGGTGGGAACCCAGGTTCTGTCTCATTTAGTGGGCACACGATTCTGTCACTGGTCATCACTCCCCAGAAGGTGCCAAGGCCCCAAGGCCTGGGATGCCCGTAGCCACCGACTACGGTGGTATCATCTCAGCACCCAGACAGTGCCTGGCACACGGGAGAAGCTCCAGCAATATTTGTTGCATGAGCTGACTAGTCCGTGCACCAGCCCCAATCTTATTTTTGAGAAATATGTACTGTCTGGTGGGGGAAGGCAGACACGTTATTAATAATAACTGTAGCTGATTGTTTGTGAGCACAGCGCGGTCAGCTTGGCATAATGAGCACGGCCACATCTCATCAATCCTGGTGACAACCCCACTGGCGAGAATCCTGGTCTTACGCACGAGGAGGCCAGCCCTGGTGAAGCTGGAGGTCACCTCCCACAGGGACCTCTGTGCTGACTTGAAGAGGGGCGGGCAGAGATGGGAGACCCTGGAGAAAAGATTTCCCTGGGCCCCGAGGTGGACAGTGGGGTCTGGCTTCCAGAAGGGGCATCGCGTGAGCAATGGGCCCAGGAGCCTGAAGGCACCTGTGGGAGGAAACCGGGCCCTTTAGTGAGTCTGCAGGTGCTGACAGTGAAAGGCTGGGTGTCCACGGGCACTGGGGGCCATAGGAGGACTTGGGGCTGTGTTTTGGTGAGATCCTCTTGGCTGCCACGTGGAGGGGACACAGGAGGGCCAGGACAGCTAAGGGGACTCAGGACCAAATCCAGCCAGGGCTGTCAGGAGTGTAAACAGCTGGAGCTCTGAGAGTTGGTGGGGTGAGGGGTGAGACGGCGGCCAAGGATGATGCCAGGTTCCGGAGGCGGGATTGGAGGGAATGGGGTGGAAACAGATGAAGTATCCAAGCTCTTCCCTTTAACCTTGATCTCTCATCCACTACTCCCTCCGCCTCATCTTCCTGCCCAGCCAGCACCCCATCCGCTTGACCAAGCACCTGTCCAGCTCTCCATCACAAACACACACCAGCCAGGCACCTGCCCATCTGTGTGCCCACCAAAACACACACCCAGGCATCCATCATCTCCCAATCCAGCGTGCAGTCTCCTCTAATGATGGTTACCAACATTAAATTACTTAATGAATATACTTGGAACAGATGCTTGGAAGAGTGCCTGGACCCCCAACAAAAATTAGCTCTGGGTAGAATATTATTACTGTTGTTATTGTCCATCCAAAGACATGCCCAGCCATCATCACCTGTTAACCCATCTAGCCATACATCTATCCCTCATCCATCCATCATTCTCTCATCCATCTATCCATCAACCCCCCCTTCATTCATTTCTCCATGAAGCTCTCCATCTAGCTAAACCTCTTCCTGCATATTCATCTTTCCATGGGCCTGTTCACCCGTCATCCACCCACCTACCCACCCATCCATCCATCATCCATCTATCCACCCACCTCCCACCCATCCATCCATCCATCATCTATCTGTCCATCCACCCACCTACCCACTCATCTATCCATCAATCATCCCTCCACCCATCCACCCACCTACCCGTTAGATACCCATCTATTGATCTCTCCATTCATCCATCCAGCTTTTGCCCCATTCCCACATTCCCCTACACAGTCACAAGTACTCGTCACTGAATGCCCAGTCCTCTGTTCATTTCTCAGGAGGCGAAGACATGGAACCATGAATCCTCCACAAGGACTCTCAGTGTCATTGGGAAGGGCAAGCCCACACAGAGCAATCACCTACCAAAACATGAGTCTTTGCTCTAATGGCCATAGTGACGCAGAAAAGGCCAATCTGTGTGGACTTATCAGGGGAGTCTTCCTGGAGGAAGGAGAGTTGCCTAGAACTGATTTCTCAGGGCCCTCCCCAATACCAGCTCACCAGCCAGCTTGCACAAATCAGGCTCCAATGTGCTCCACTCCACCCACCACCCCTCTGGTTGCCTCTCACCTCTGCAAAAATTATCTTGTCATTTTTTTCTTATGACACATCTAAGCTGTTGAGACAGCAAGCTCTTGCATGGCTTTATCATAACAGTAATAAATAAGCATTCCATCCTGAAGGTTTTGAGTCCACCTGCCAGCCCCAGGGAGGGAGGAGCAGAACTGGGAAGCGCCCAGGAGACAGGGAAGAGAGGGTTCTAATTACACCCTGGAATGACTCACGGCACCTTTACAGAAAGGAGCTTCACACATCATTATCTGCCGTGGGAAGAGCAGCTTATTTGGGGTGTGGGGAGAATTAATTAAAGTTGGGGAGGCGCTCGGAGAGCTGAGGATGAAAGGTGCAAGGCAAGTGCCAAATGTGCTTATTAATAAAATATCGGTGCCCAGTTGCCGACGAGGCCAGCTTGAGCACCGGGCGTCCCGGCGGGCGCTGGGAGGGGCGTCAACCGCTCCCGGCTCCTGGGCTGGGCCTATGAGAACCGCTTATGCAAGTTCTCATACCGAGGCCTGCTCCAGGCCGGGCCCGGTGGTGGGCAGTGTGGGCGTCCTGGAGCAAGTCAGACCCAGGCCAGCCCTCGGGGAGCTCCCGGCGGTGACAGGAGCACAGACAGAAGCTCAGCGTGACCAGAGCTGTGACGGACGGAGGGATCCACCTGGTTCAGAGGAGGCTTCCGGGAAGAGGAGACAGATGACCTGGGTCTTCAAGATAAAAAGAAGCCAAGAGGGACAGGCCAGGAAGAGGAAACAGAGAGAGCTGGGATCTGGAGGCCTGAGAGCACCATCAATTCAGGAAAAGAGGAGGGCCAAGCAAGCCTAGGGTGGCCTTGAGGCAGGAGATGGAGCTCGCTGGCCAGTGGAAGGCAGACTTCATCCGGAAGGAAGGGGGGAGCCAGCAACGGGCGTTAAGCGGGAGGGTGCTGCTGTCGGGCCTGAGTTCCGCGTGGATCTCTTTGGCTCCCACTGGAGAGTGGTCCACTAGGTGGGGGAATTGAGTCAGGGCAACTGCTGGCCACTGCACACTGCAGTACTGTCCAGGCAGGAGACAGAGAGGCTGGGGCTGGCAGCGCCGGTGAATACCAGCAGGACCGCCTCAGGGGCTGGAAGCGGAGGGTTCTTGGGGCCCTGCCTGATGAAGCCAAAATGCCTGATGACTGGCAAAGGCGTGGTCAAGGGCAGAGTGCCCACACAGATGGGTCCCTGTGTCCACGGCACTGACCGCATCCTGCTCTGACTGCCAGGTTCCGGGTCTCAGGGTGGGGCCTTGGCCAAGTGTGTGTGTGGAGCATCAGCCCTGTGGACTCCACCTCTGGGGAGGTATCAGGAGGCTGCAAGCTGCAGCTGTTGTCCACCCACATCCAGCCCTGCTCCCTGCTGCATCTGATGAGGACCCCGAGTCCTCTTTCCTCCCCTAGCCTGCTCAGGGATCCCCTCATCCTTTATGGGTGGAGGAGGTGACCTCAGCTTCTCTGACCAGAGATTCTGGCCTGGGTTTGAGAGCTGGGCTCTGGGATCAGGCAGACCTGGGTTTCAGGAGTCTTGGGTAAGTTATTTCCGACTTCAGTTTATGGGTCTGTGAGATGGGCATGATTTTAGTCTGCATCACATTAGGCCACATGAGGCTCGTCAGATGCACAGAACATGACCAGCACGAGGCTCGAAGCCGCTGGTTGTGCTTATTTTTACAGCTGAAGACCCAGAGCGCCCAGTGTCATGAGTAACACACGCCAGGTGCTTAAGGCCTCATGTCTATTATAATAATCAGTAAATACCAGCCTACAGGTATTAGCTACTAGTGGGGTAGAGGTGAAGAGAGCCAAGTAGAGGCCCTGCTGTGTGCCAGACACCATTTATTAGAGTCCCTGAAAGAAGGCAGGAATTGTTATCCTCATTTCAAAGATGATGATACTGAGGCTCAGAGAGGGAAGGTGACTTCTTCTGATGCAAGGCAGACCCAAGAGTCTGACTCCAAAGCTGGGGGCTTATTTTGTAATTTTCACACATTAAGATAGGATGTTAAGGCAGCAAGAAGGCTTCATATGCTAAGGGACCTTGGGCAAGTCACTGGGTCTTTCTGGGTCTCAGTTTCCTCATCTGCAATTTGGGCTCATGCTGCTGACCTTGGAAGCTTGCTCCAGCAAGCCATTGTTCTGAGGTTCCATCTCTGCAGGCAGCACCCCAGGATATTCCCATGATGCTCTGGGGGTGGAAAGCAGCCCATATCCTCTTTGGCTGGGCTCCAAAACCGGGCATGGTGCTCTGAGAAGGTCTTAGAGCAATATGTGAGCAAGGCTGACTGCAGAGGGCCTGGCCCCTCACGTGCTCTGGATCTAGGAGGACTGAGACAAAGGCATCTATCTCCTGGACACCAAAAAGGGGCCACATTTTCTCTGCTCAAGAAAGTGATGCAAATAGTATAAAGCATTCTGAACTTGGTAATCTAACACAGGGCAGGCAGCAGCTGCCACTCACCTGCTGTGTGACCCTGGGCAAGGTACTTAACCTCTCTAATCCTCCCTACCCTCAGTTGAAATGAGGCAAAAATAATAGTGCCTTGCTTTGGGGCGTGCTGGTGCGATGCAGGAGAAAATGTTTGCAAAGCCCCAGGCCTAGCATATGGTGCATGAATCCAGACTCTGAAAGCTGGAGTCTCCTGTCCTTTCCCCTCTTCCAATAGAGCCAGGGTCAGCCAGGGGAGCCCTTGGACAGGGGCTGCGGGCTGCCCTAGTCTGTGGCTGAAGGCACCGCCCCCCAACCTTCATACTCCCCACCAAGCCCCTGAGTAGCTGTTCAGAGGTTCTGATTCATCACAGATGTTGACTGGTGAACAGGCCACGGCTGGCAGGTGGCCAGACAGGCGGGGGCTACCTGGCCAGGGCCATGGGGTCTGCTCTGTGGCCAAGCTGGGGCCAGCATCCCCACGGCCAGGATCCTCACCAGAACAGAGTGCAGACAGATGCTGGAACCCACCACCAAAGGCTCCTTTTTTTCCCTGGGCTCTGTGGAAACATGAGATTTTGCAATAACAAAGGTCCCTCTGTGAGGTGGGGCCAGATCATTTATAACATTGGGAGAGGCCGCTCAGAAGAATCAAAGAAGTTTGAAATTCCGAGCCTGGCTGCCGGGCCTGAGCTGTCAAACCCCGGACAACCTGCCTCCCAACAGCTGGGCTCAAGTACAAGAAGCCAGCCTTGGGCTGACCAGCCAGGGCCTCACCCTCCCTGAGCCCGAGAGGCCTGGCCGGCATCAAGAACAGAGCAGGTGGGGAAACTGAGGCCTGGGAAGCAGAGCCAGGACGTGCTCCCAGTCCAGGGCCCTCTACTCCACTCTTCCTTGCATCGAGGTCATGGCAGGGACACGGCAGGGAAAGACCCAGGCTCAAATCCCAGCTATGCCGTTTCCTACTTGTGTGACCCTCTTAACCTCCCTGGGCCTATCTGTCAAAAGGGATGACTAGAAGCAAGTCCTGGGGTGGTCATGAGGGTTCAAGGAGACCACCTGAGTGACAGCGGGGGCCACAGAGCACCCAGAAAGTGGAAGAAAAGGTAGATCCTCATTCCAGAGAGGTTAGGTGACTCGCCCACGGCTTTACTGCTACAAAATCTATCATGGTCTAAGCTGCCTTGTCCCGCCCTGCGGGATTTAAAATGACTAATCTTTGCTTCTTGGAAGGAAAGCTATGACCAACCTAGACAGCCTATTAAAAAGCAGAGACATTGCTTTGCCAACAAAGGTCTGTCTAGTCAAAGCTATGGTTTTTCCAGTAGTCATGTATGGATGTGAGAGTTGGACTATAAAGAAAGCTGAGTGCCGAAGAATTTATGCTTTTGAACTGTGGTGTTGGAGAAGACTCTTGAGAGTCCCTTGGACTGCAAGGAGATCCAACCAGTCCATCTTAAAGGAGATCCGTCCTGAATATTCATTGGAAGGACTGATGCTGAAGCTGAAACTCCAATACTTTGGCCACCTGATGCAAAGAACTGACACATTTGAAAAGACCCTGATGCTGGGAAAGATTCAAGGCAGGAGGAGAAGGGGACAACAGAGGATGAAATGGTTGGATGGCATCACCAACTCAATGGATGTGAGTTAGAGTAAACTCTGGGAGTTGGTGATGGACAGGGAGGCCTGGCGTGCTGCAGTCCATGGGGTTGCAAAGACTCGGACACGACTGAGCAACTGAACTGAACTGAAGTGAATCTTTAGAACAAAGCCCCCACCCCACCCCCTAGACAGAGGCTCCTGAGAAGGGGCTGCCAGGGCAGTAGAAAGAGCTGGAGACCTCAGATTTCTGTCCCAGGATGGCCTCTCACAAGCTGTGTGACCTCAGGTCTATTACACGACCTACCTGGGCCCCCTCCCTACCTCTCCAAGATGAGGGTGCTCCCTGTCCCACTCCTGCAGTTTTTTGAGGTATAAGTGAGTGTGGAGGAAACGGGACTGGGAGACTCTGCATACGTCAGTTATCTTGATTATCATTGTTGTTGTTATTATTGTTCAGGGGCTGCCCATGGGGAGGGCTGGGCTGTGTGGAAATTGGGCCTCCAGTTCGGTGCTTGGCTCAACCTACCGATTTGCATCACATTAATTCTCATCATTTGCACACTGGGTCTGAGAGGCTGGTGAGACACAGTGAGGCCACGGGAGCCACCAGCTGCAGCAGAACTGAACCCAGGACAGATGCACGGATGGATTCTGTCTCGTTCACACAAGCTAATGCCTCCAAGGCTACAGGTGGGGTGGGGGTGAGGGCCCCGAGGCTTTGGGTGGGAGTCTTTACCTCTTTACCTGGTAATCAAGAAGGTAAAGATCTTTATCCCCTAGAAATTAAAGAATTTTGATACAAGTGGCTGCTGGGTCAGTTGGCTTCTCTGTGGTTGTGTAAAAAAAAATTAGCAGCTTAAAACTGCGCCCCTGTGTTATCTCACAGTTCCATGGGGGCAGAGTCAGGGCGGACTCAGGGAGTTCTCTGCTTAGGGTCTCAGGAGCTGGGCTCTTCGGGGAGAGTCTGGGGAGATTCCAGGCTCCTTCATGGTGCTGGCAGAGTGCAGCTCCTGGCAATTGCAGGACTGAGGCCCCCGTTTCATCCTGGGTGTTGGCTGGGGGCTGCTCTCACCTCCCTGCCGAGACCCCTCCATCTCAGCATGTCAGTCTCCCCTTTTTTTACATCCTCTTCTGCTGACAGCAGAGAAAACTCACTCTTTAAGAGTTCTACTTTTAAAGAGCTCCTGTGACTGGCTTAGGCACACCAGACAATCTCCTTATCTCCTGATCTTCTTAATCAGCCGATTAATAACATTAATTATATCTGCAAATCCCCTTTGGCCATAGCAGAGTAACACCCGGGGGAAGGCGATGAGGCCCTCTTGAAACTGGGTCTGCCAAGTGCTTTTTCAAAGAAAACAGAAGCCCTGTTTCCTCTTGGCTGGGAGGGCGGTGAACGGTTCTGCCAGCCCTCCTGCCAGCGCCAGGGGAGAAGCTGTGTCACACACCCTGTGGCCCAGGAGGGAGGCGGCGGGGAGGCCCCGGCGAGTTTATACCCCCTCGCCTGGCACAACTTGGCATCATTACAGCATGTCTGGCCTTAGGAAGGCCTCTGAACCAGATGACTGACTGTTCTCACAAGTCTCGAGAGGAACACTCAGCCGTGGCAGTTATGGTGGGGTCTTGGAAAAGACCCTGATGCTGGGAAGGATTGAGGGCCGGAGGAGAACTGGGCGACAGAGGATGAGATGGTTGGACGGCATCCCCAGCTCCATGGATATGAGTTTGAGCAAGCTCTTGGAGATGGTGAAGGACAGGGAAGCCCGACGTGCTGCAGTCCATGGGGTCACAAGGAGTCAGACACGACTTAGCGACTGAACAATGGCAGTGGCTTCCACACACCGAGCGCCTACTATGTGCCTGGCCTGGAAAAATCAAAACTCACAACATCTTACAGAAGAGCAAACTGATGCTGTGAGCATGACCCAGGCCCTCGGGGGCTCCCAGCTCAGCACCCTGCTCCAGACCTGGTGTTCCTCATCACTGGGATGCCCAGCTGTCCCCGTGACCCCGCCCTGCAGCCACAAGGAGCCTGGGACTTTGCCACCACCCGTGACTCCCAGAGCCAGCTGGGAGAGTGGGAGCAGCAAGGGCATAAAGATGGCAGGGACACAGCCCTCGTGCCTCCAAGGGGCAGGACCAGGCGGCAGGAGAGTGCCCGAGGGCAGGCTCCTCCGGCGGCCTCATCTCCTCCCAGGGAAACAGGCTGTAGTTAGTGCCTTCCCGTGGTAGGCAGGCCCCGGCCTGGGGGCTTCAGCCTCCTTGGATTGAGAAGGGAACAGGCTCAAAGAGTTGAACACCTTGCCCACCACCTCCACCCACTTCCTTGAGGAACCAAGTGGCCCCCAAGCCAGGCCTGCAGTTCGGACCCCAGCTTGGCCGGATGACTTGGTCAGGGAGAGCCCCAGTTCCTTACATCTGGAATTTAGGAAGTGGGGGCTTAGAAGCCTAAGATCTTGAATCAGAGCCTGAGGAGAAGGGAGGCGGAAGGACTCTAGGGTCCTTGGGCCGGCCGGGGGCTGCTTCCTAGGGACGTGTGGGATGACGGCAGAGCCAGCATGCCGGCTGATCGGCTCCTCCCCGCACCCACCCCAGGGGCTCAGCCTCCGCGCGCCTCCCTCCCCCCTTCCCAGAGGGGCTCACCGGGCCGGACCTCGGCCGCGCCCCCCCCCCACGACTCCCCACTTCTAATTAAACAGCAGCAATTTTGACGTGGCAGGTGATCTTCTCGGGAAGCCTGGCTTTAAATTTAGCTCCCTCCCCAGCCAGCCCTTTGAAAAGGCTGCTCTCTCGGTGGAGAGCGAGGAGCGCGTGAGTCATCCGCCAGGCCGCCCGCCTGGGTGAGCAGCGTTTGCGGGGGAGCAGGCCTCCCGAAGACAGAGAAATAGTAAATAGGGCCGGGATTAAAGGCAAGGCGAGGAGTGGAGCACCCGCCCAACTCGACTCACAGTAGGTGCTCAGAAATGTGGGTAGCAGGGTTGGGGTCATTGCCGGCAAAGCCCAGCCCCCTTCATTTCTCCCCCAGCCCCGCCCAGAGTAGAAATACAAAAATAATTGTTGAATGGGTCCACATAGGCCAGTATTCTTATGGGTCTCACCTGATCCCCCCAGAGGTCCCAAGAGTCTGCTCTGTCCTGCTTCTATGCACAGCGTGTGAGAGGGTGAAAATGCTGCCCCTGCCCCCAAAGATAGCCTTCGAAGAATCCCCAGAACCTGAGGACCTTACTGTAGATAGGACAGGAAGAAAGGGGCTTCAGAGATGCGATTAAGGTCAGGATCTTGAGATGGGAGCTTATCCTGGATTATCTGTGGGCCCTAAATGCAATCACAGAGGAGCAGGGGTGGGGGGCTCAGACACACACAGAGGAGCAGCCACATGGAGACGGGGCAGCCAGGTGGGAAGATGCTTGGCTTGACGGGGCCACGAGCCAAGGGTGCCGGCAGCCACTAGGGAGTGGAAGAGCGCTCCGGGGAACCTCCCAGGGGGCAGCCCACACTTTCAGCCAGTGACACTGATTTGGGGATTTCCGGCCTCCAGAAGTGTGAGAATATAACGATACGCTGTTTTAAGCCACCAGGTTCATGGATGTTAGTTATCACAGCCTCGGGAAATCAGTGCCCAGGACTGGGGAGAAGTGACCTTGCCTGTGGGCACACAGTTGGTAAGTGGTGAAGCTGAGAGTCAACTCCAAGTCTGACCGGTTCCAAAACCCACACATCTTTCTGGCCACTCTGCCATTTTCTGGAAGGTCAGAAGGGCTGCTGATATAGATGACGGCACTCACTTGTTTGGGATAATCAACGGGACTATTGATGCAGCCTCTCATTTAATCCCATGATGACTCTTTGCAGGGGTAGAATGATTTCCATTTTGTAGGTGAGGAAACTGAGGCTCAGGGAGGTGAAGTGGCTTTGTTAGGGAGCCTGACCTGTAGGGAAAGGAAGGTGCAGGGCCCTGGATGCACACCGAAGGCAGCCCAGCCCAGCACAGGGAACAGCTACCTCTCAACCTGAGTCCCCCCGCCACCTGTCCAGCACCGGGCCCTCAGCCAGTTTTGTAACCTCTTTGCTCCTTCGTTTCCATCATCCCATGGGATAATCATGGTCCTCCTCCTTGGGAGGGTTTACAGGAGCTGGGCAAAGTGCGTGAAATATCCTGCCTCATCTAATCTTTAAAATGTTTCGAGGAGATGATGCTGTGACCTGTTTAGAGAAGAAAGCTGTCAAAGGTGTGGAATCTGGGCTTGGAAGTCAGGGGTGGGTGGTGGTGGTGGGGAATCTAGGCTGGAGCCCTGGTCCTGTCCTTTTACAGCTGTGTGGCTCAGGGCAGTTGCCCTAACCTCTCTGAGCCTCAACTGCCTCACTTGTAAAATGGGGAAGCCAAGACCCAGCACTGTGGTGAGGAATAAGTCAAACAAGGTGAGTGACGGGCTCAGCCTGGTTTTTGGAGAGGTGCACTCAGTGTCTGTAAAAATGGAGCCAGAGCCAGGGACACGGCGGACGTGGGGTTTGCAGGGGTGAGGTCCACCTGCCCCCCGGGCACTCAAAGCCACTGTCCCTCCCTGATCCACCAGTCAGTGAGCCATCCTCACTCCCAGCCCGCTGCCCGGCCCTGGAAGAGGCTGCAGTGGCCCCTACACGACCAGCTTTACCCCTCAGAGGTCACTGGGCCAGGGCCAGGCGGGGGAAACTGGGGCTTAGTGAGGTTGGCTCAGTCTGGCCCCGGTCTGCAGGTGAGGGGTGAAACGGGGGAGGGGGTGGCTGCTGGGGAGGAGAAGTGGAGAGGAGGGGGGTTTGGAACAGGGGCGGGGAGCCCACGCCGCACGGAGGCCCGAGGAAGTCGGGGTTTTCCTCATTGGAAACTGGCCAGATCTGGTCTGCTGCGAAGGAGTCTCCGGCCCGAGTCTGACCCTGCCAGGGGCCACCTCAGCCTGACCCCGGCCCTGACCACCTCTGGAGGAGGGGCGGCCTGGAAGGGATGTCTGGCTCAGCACCCGCAGCGGGAGGCGCGCGGCAGGTGGGGCCCTCCAGCGGCCGGCCGCCGGAGGAGGGGAAGCTGGAGGGGCCGCCCGGCCAGCAGCCAGGTGGCCGGAGCGGGGCTGGCGTGCCCCTCGCCCGCCCCTCTACAACAGCTGCGCCGGCCCGAGGGCTGGGGAGCGGCCAGGAAGGAGGCAGGTGAGTGTGGCGGGGCTGGGGAGACGGCGATGGGGTGCCGGAGGAGGAAGGAAGAAAGGAAAGGAACAGAAGGGAAAGAAAGCGGGAGGAGAGCGGTAAGGGGACAGCAGACAGGAAGGGGGGAGGAGGGGAGCAAACAGTGAGAAAGGGGGGAGCAGAAAAGAAAGAGGAGGTCGCGAAAGGGAAGAGACGCAGAGACACACGGCCGGGGCGAGGGCGAGCGCGGGGAGGAAGCGAGATTGCGAAAGGAAAAACGGGGGGAGAGAGAGAGAGAAGGGAGCCGCGGGCGCTGGGCGGGAGCGCGGGGCGCCGCGAGCCGGGAGAGGGGGCAGCAGAGGGCGAGCGGCGAGCGGCAAAGAGTGAAGTGGGCACAGCGGCGGCGGCGGCGGCGAGCGCAGGGCCGGCGAGCATGAGCGCGGCGGCGGCGGCGGCGGGCGCGGCGCGGGGCTCCGGGCCGGCGGGCGGGCGGGCGGCTCGGGCCGCCCAGTAGCCGGCGGGCGGGCGCGCGGCGGGGCATGCGGCCGGCGGCCGGTCCGCGAGCCGGAGCCCCAGCCCGAGCCCGCGCCCGCGCCCCGCGCGCCTAAGAGCGGCCGCCTTCCCGGCGCTGGCCCCGGAGCCCCCCGGAGCCGGGACAACTGTTGCGGCGGCGGCGGGGGCACCGCGGGGGCGTGGGCGGCCCGGCGCCCCGGCAGGCGGCTCAGCCCCGCGGGCGCCGACTCCCCGCGGCGCAGCGAAGAGCGAGCGGGCGGCGGGCAGGAGGTGAGCGGCGCCCCGGGGGCGGGCCGGGCTGGGGCCGCGCGGGGGAGGGGCGCGCTGGGCCGGGGGTCCGAGCGCAGCTGCCGAGAGGGGTCGGAGCGGAGCTTGTGGAGGAGGAGGGTCCCGGCGAGTTGTGCGGGGGGTGGGCGCGGATCTTCGGCTCCCTGGCTCCCCGGCTCCCCGAGAAGGGGGTCGGGCGCCCGAGGCGGGCGGGGAGAGGTGGGCGCCCTGGGAGAGGCAAGTTCGGAGCATCGAGGGATCCGGGGTGCTGTGGAAAGGGGGCCGGGGACGCCCGGGGAAGAGTCTGGGGGTGGGAGACGCGTCGGACAGCCGGCGCCTTGGCATTGGGGTCCGCGCCAGGGCTCACCAAGGTCGGGGTCGCTGAACCTTGGAGAGGACCTGGGCCGGGTCCGAGGAGCAGTCCAGGGCGCACCGTGCAGGGACGCGGCCGCCGGGACCGGCATTCGCGTCCGAGGCGGGGACCGGCGTCCGAGGACCAGTGCGGGAACTGGGCGAACCCGGAGCCCCGTGCGCGCCGGGCAGGGTTCCGGAGGCAGGCTGGGGACCCGACCGGTTCCGAGGGTCCCGGCTGGGCGGCGCGGGCAATCACGAAGGCCTCTCCAAGTGCGTGTCCCTCGCTCGGCACCCGCCGCGTGGTCCCAGTGGAGGAGCCGCCGCCGCCTCCTGGGGCCGAATCAATATTGATTCCGCGCCCGGGGGCCGGGTGGCCTGGCGGCGGCCTCCGAAGCGCATTAGCGCCAACGGTTGCCATGGCAACGAGACCCCGAGCGTCTTCAGGTTATATTTATTCTAATTATTATTATCATTATCAGTGTTAGTATTTGTTACTCAGCCAGAGGAAACCAGAAAGGAGGAAGAGAAGCCAGTGTGTCCTGGCGCCTCCAACTGTCATCTCTTCAGAGAGAGCCGACGCTGGCTGGGGGGCCAGGCCCGACCTCGCGGGTCTGGTGCCCTGTGCGGCTTCCCCAGCCAGCACCCCTGGGGCAGTGGGGCTGGGAAGGCGACTTATATAATCTGCCAGCGTGCCTTGTGTCTACTGTGCCTCTCCTGACCTCTCTGATCCCTTGTCTTAGCGCCTGCTGCTCCTGCCCAGGCAAGCCCAGGCCGGGATGGGAAGAGGGAAAGGTGCGTTGCCCCAGGAATCACAGCCGGAGGCCTCCACCCCTCTCTCCCCGCCGCTGTGTGACCTTGAACAAGGCGCTTGACCCCTCTGAGCCCCTGTTTCCCCTTCGTGTAAAGTAGCACGGGCACCATGCCCACCTCTGAAGGTTGCTGTGAGGTCACACCGAGAAAGCCCTGTGAGTTCTGACTGTGTGACCCTGGGCAGGCGCCTGTCCTGCTCTGGGCCTATTTCTTAGTGTGGAATGAGGGCCTGGACCCCAGCGTGTCTTTAGTCACTGGCATCCCACGAATTTCACTCTGGGCTGCTATGGAAATACGGGTGAGCCAGTAAGTTGCCTTCAGATCAGGCTAAAGGGAGCTCCTCCTTCACCCCCTGTTCCCTCACCCGCCAGGTGGGCTGAAGGTGGCAGGGAAGCTGGCCATCCAGCCCTAGTCCTTGGGGCCAGCCAGGAGCGTAACCATGCTGGTCAGTGTTGCCCGGGATTGGGATCCATCCCCCACCACCCCCTAGACCGGTGTCCGCTCAGGGCGGAACACGTCCCTGAGCACGAATCGCCTCCCCCAGAGAGGCTGTGGTCTGTGCCTGTCCAGGCCGGGGGCTGAGTGTGGGGCAGGAGGTGGCTAGAAAGTTCACTGCGGCCAGGCAGCCCCCACCCCTCGAGGCTCAAGCTGAAAGCCCTAGGGAGGGGCTTCCCTGCTGTCACATCACACTGAATTCTCCGCTCCGTCTCAGGCTCTGGGAGGTATGGGACTGGCAGGGGAAGCTGGGAGCGGGGAGATTGGCTCTGAGCCGTGTGGGGGGTGTGTGTGTGTGTGCATGTGTGTGTCCCACCCTGCCGCTCCCAGGCCACCAGCCTGGAGCTTATCGGGGGCAGCTGGGCTGGACAGGCTGAGTAGGGGCAGGGCCAGCGCTGCTCAGACCTTTGTGAGTGAGAGAGAGAGCAAGGTCCCAAGGAAGCTGAGGATGCCACGCATCATTCCTCCTCCCCTCACTCCTCCTCTTCAGCCAAACTCAGCGAGCCCCCACGTCTGCTGCTGGAGGGCAGCAGCTCTGCCCTTGGCGGTTCCAAGGGAAACCCGCCCGGAGAAGCCAGTGGGGAGGGAGGGCGGGCTTCCCCAGAGCCGGGGGAGGCTGAGTAGGGGGGATGCAAGTGGGGAGAGTCTGCCCAGAGACCCTGCGGTGGCTTCAGGGCTAGGGGCACCCGGTCTGAAAGGCAGGCAGGCATGAATCAGCCAGAAGAGAGGAGCCGTGGTGTTTTCCCGGCAGAGCCCCTCCAGGGGCACAGATGTGGACACACAGCTGGGAGGGAGGCATCCTGTGGACAGGTGGGCGGGGCTCAGAGGGGGGGCGTGGGGGGCGCGGGGAGGGGGCTGCAGGACTAGGGAGCAGGGGGAGATGGTGCATTTGGAGCAGGGCTAGGTCAGGAGGGCAGGTCACTGCCACCGCCGCCCATTCTGGGTGTGGGTTAGGTAGTGGGAGGAGGGAGGGATGGTCAGGTTCAGCCCTTGGACTAGTCCATGGTCTGTGGGTGGAGCCTGTGATTGGGGTGGGCAGAGGGAGGTTTGGAAGAGCAAGAGGGGTCTGCTTCCCGGCCACATGGTGGGAGAGGACCGCTTCCTGGCCTGGCCCTTGGCTGCTGCTGGGAGGGGAAGGTAGCAAGTGGCCACCAGATCTGGCAGCTCCAACTGCCTGAGTGAGTCTATGACAGACTTCACTATCACAAGTATAAGGATTTGCCTGAACAGCAATGGGATTGCCTTTGACCATGAAAGCCCAGAGGCCCACTGTGCACTAGGTCCTGTGTTGGGCAGGCGCTGAGCCCATTTAATTCTGTGCACCAACCCTGAGTCAAGCCGCTGTTGATGCAGTTGCACTGCTGAGAAAATGGGCTCAGGGAGGTTAAAAGTAACCCGGCTACTCCCATGCCCCTAACCACTACGCTCCACCAGCCGGAGTTCAGCCTGTGCCCGATGGTGACCCTGGTGGCTCTTCAGACACTTTGCTGAGTCTCACATCCTCCTAGTCATTGCCCTGCTCACTCTCTTCTGGACTGATGCAGAGTGTGGCCCGTCTTAGGCTCAGAGGAAAACTATCACCTCCCTCCTTGGGGATGCTCTACCTCTATTAATGCAACCTCTTGTTTCAGCTTCTCTCCGGCTGAGTCACACAACGATTCGTATCAATCTTAGGATGAACTCAGAGCCTATCTCTAGCTCTCCCAGGGTGGTTTTTCCCCAGCCCAGCCACTCTTTCTAGAAGTTGCTGAAGTCAACTCCTGAGCACTGTGGGCCCTTGGTTCCTAAACGCTCTTCTGGCAGGTGGGGTCTTGACTATCTGGAGCCAGTGAAAGTGGGGAGGGTGACCAGAGGCCCTGCCCACCCTGGCCACAGTCTTCCGGGGGATGCCAGGTGCTACCCACTCTGTTGGTGTCAGCCTCACCCCGCACAGGGCTTGCTGGCAGGGGAGAGGCCCCACCCGCTCCGTCCTCCTTCTCCCTTTCTTTTATCCCTCCCTCCCCTCCTCCCTCCAGCACACACATTCCTTGGCCCCCTTCTCCAGGGTCTGACCCCTAAGAAGGTAAAGAAGCAGCCAAGCCCCCTCACACCTGCCCCGAGACGTGACTCAGGGCGCAGGATCTGTTTGACGACTGACTATACGAACAAATACCTCTCTGAGCTGAGACCGTGGCTGTCCCAGCACCTCTGCACCTGCTGGTGCACCCCCCTGTACCCCAGTTTGGCCCACATGTGATGAGCTGCTCTTTCCTTTCCGCCTTAGCTGCGAGCAGGTTGAAAATTTTCCAGAGGGTCTTCCCTGGACGTCCTGATGTGACCACTCACTGCCGAAGCTATTGCTGTCTGAGCCTGGGTTTTCTCGTTCAACAGTGCAGCGACTTAGCGCCTGCCTAACGGGTTTCATGAGGGTTGCGGTGGGGAAAGTCACGGGCAGAGTCTGGGACGTGGGAGCCCCTACCCTCCACATCCTACAGCTGGGGGAGGGGCAGATAAAGTCAGGGACCCCAGCATCTCAGAGGCCCATGTCTTGTACCGTGATGTTGGGATGCTTTAGGGCCTGATAGGGAGCTCGAAGCTTGTCCACTTACCGTGTAAGTGGGGACCCTGGGGCCCAGGGCAGGCTGGTGGCGTGCTCAAGGTCACAGTGAATTGGGCATCCTGGAAAGTCAAGGATGTTCACGATATGATGCCGGCCCTGTCGGCATCATTCAGGGGCATCTGAGGCTGCTGCCTGGCGTGGGGGAGAGGGGTGCAGACGTGAAACCGTCAGGGAAAGTCTTCAGAATCTCGCCCTCCCTGGCCATGCAAGTGGAGAGGCAGAAGCCGTGAGATGAAATGCAGACGCCTCCTGTCACACGTTTCCAGCCACCAGCCATGAATGGAGCGTTTCCTTGGCATGCTGTGGACCTGCTGCCCCCTTTCCTCCCCGGTCTGGGGCACACACTCCCATCCCCGCCCATCTGTCCACACGCACACCTACCCCAGCAGATGAGCGCGCACTCGCCTTCAAGAAATTAAGAAATAATGCATGAGTTTCCCAAATTACACCCATTTAACACTGAATTAAGTAAGTTCTGGAAGCTTTTAACAGAGCTCTGGGAGGAAAAAAAGAATTTTTTTTTTTTTTTTTGGTTCACACTTCCCTGGAAAATGAGACAAACCGTGATCTTTTAAAACCCAGCTACATAATCTGATTATTCCTTGCTGGCAAGCATCTGAGAAATGCCCGGCGGAGGGCGGAGACGGCCGCTTTACCGAGGCTGCGAGATTTGCATCGGGAAATTGGGAAAGTTTGCCTCCTGCGCCAGATTGACGGGTTGAAAAGAAAGTGCTGCTTTCTTAGATATCGGCACAAATTAAAAATAAAGGCAAATTCCTTCCATAATCCAGCTCAAGAATTTCCTCCACGGCTCCCTGAGCGGGTTACTGAAATGATGGTGATTTGCTTTCACTTCAGGCTCCTCTTCTTTGTCAGGAGAATTGTCCACGCACAGCTGGGTTTATAGACCAACAGAATACGCATTTAAGCTCTGGCTCATTCCACCTTTCTGGGACACCTATCCTGTACCAGACACAGTGCCAGAGCCGGGGAACAAGAGCTGGTTAAAACAGGACCCTGCCCTGCTGGGTTTTGTGGTGTGTCTGTTGGAGGCAGAAGAGCAGGGAAAAAAAAAACAAAAAAAACACAGACACCTATGAGGTCCCACTATACCTGAGGGGTCAGGGAAGGCTTCCTGGTGGAGGTAACTTTTGGTTTGGGTCTTAAAAGGTGGATAGAAGTGTGCCAGCACAAGGGGGCAGAGGGCATTCAGGAGGCAGAGGAGCGCCTGAAGAAAGTCTTAAAATGGGTCTCAGACATCTTTGGATCTTGGGATTTCAATGTTTGCAGATTCCTTTATTACAAAGCCCTTTTTTGCCCGTTATATTCCAGCACCCTCAGACAACCCCAGGGCTACCTTCCTAGGTTCCTTTTCCCTAAGGAGAACAGAGGCCAGAGAGGAGAGGCAAATGGCCAGGAACCCAGTCCGAGCTCTGAAACCTGAGGCTCTGGGTTAGATGGGCTCTATGGAGAAGGCAGTGGCACCCCACTCCAGTACTCTTGCCTGGAAAATCCCATGGACAGAGGAGCCTGGTGGGCTACGGTCCATGGGGTCACCAAGAGTCAGACACGAATGAGTGACTTCACTTTCACTTTTCACTTTCATGCATTGGAGAAGAAAATGGCAACCCACTCCAGTGTTCTTGCCTGGAGAATTCCAGGGATGGTGGAGCCTGGTGGGCTACCGTCTCTGGGGTCGCAGAGTCGGACACGACTGAGGCGACTTAGCAGCAGCAGCAGCATGGGGCCAGCAGAACATATTGTAACCTGCTAAATGGAAATTCTAAACATTAAGTCAAAGAATAACAGAATTACTAATACCAAAGTCTACAAGATCCTCTTTCTGCTCTTCCTTCTCGGCTACAGCCCAGGCTCGGCTTTAGGACAGGAGTCCCAGGATGTCCATGCCAGACCTATGGGCTCTGAGCCTCAGTCTCTACATCCAGAAAATGGGAAGATGGAGCCTCTCCCTGCCCATTTGTGGAAAGCCTGGGATCATCACTGAGCCCCAGAGGCCTGGCCAAAGAGGCCTGGTCAGTGGAGTTCAGCCTTCAGCTCAGGAGGAACCCAACCCACCCTCCCATGGGCTTGCCTCTAAAGAGCCCTGTTGTTTAGATTTTTCTGGGAGCAGATGGGGAACACAGCATCATCTGGCTGTCACTGCTCAGAATCTGATCCCTGATACCTTGAGGCCTTTGGAGGATAAGCAGGGCCTCTGTGCTGAGGCCCATCGTCAGGGCAACAAGCAGAGCTGCAGGGAAGCTCCTGGCTCCGATCCCAGGGGAGCAGCCTGGACCACCGAGGCTGCACTTGGGGCTCCACCATGAACCAGTCTCCTCTCTGCTTGTTTCTAACTCTATGCCCCTGGGCAGGTTATATAACTTGTGAGCCTCAGTTTCCTCATCTGTGAAATGGGTTGTTGCGTGAATCAGATAAGATGGATTTGCAGCTTAGCGCATTGTGTGTATTCAAAGACACGTCAGCTCTCTGTAATCTCACTTTATTACCTGTTACTCTGTGAACACTTCTCCAGTCTTTTGATGAAGCAGCTGGGAGGGACCCAAACCTGATCATCCAGGAACCCCCAGAGCAGGGGATTCCAAGACTGTGGTTGTTGATTAAGTGAAGAAGTGAATATAGTGGCCCCTTAGACTGCCCTGGTGCCTGCCCGGTGCCATGGCAACCACAGAGCAGGGCGGCGAGATAGCCAGCTCTTGGGCTCACCTGCCTGGGTTTACATACCCTACCTGCGGCCAATGCTGGACTGCTTATTTCCCTCTTTGAACCTCAGTGTCCTCATTTTTAAAATAAGCTTGATAATGTTTATGATAGTCATAATAATGCCTTACAAGGGTGGTTTTGAGGATTCAAGGTGAGGACTGTGACATTCCAGGCTCCTGGATCAATTACAGTGATAACTATTATTTATTATCCCCAAACTCTGGAAGGGGCCGTCAAGATTTGAATCCCAGTTTCAACCCCTAATAGCTATGTGACCTTAGGCAAGTTATAAAACCTCTCCAAGCTTCAGTTTCTTCCTCTAAAAACGGAGAAGCACTCACCTAGCAAGAGTTCTGGCAAGAATGAAAAGAGTTGACTCAAGGAGCATATCCGGTACAGAGCCAAGCGCATAAGAACTCAGTAAATAATACTGTTAACATTGTCATCAACTACATTTAATAACAGGAACACCCGGAGAGCACAGAAGCAGTGGACTTTCTCTCTGTCCATGAAGGGTAGAGACCACTCATTCCTGATTTAGCTGTGTAGCAGCTTCTAGCTCAGGCATGCTTTGGGTGGGTCTGTGAACGAAGGGATGAACTGCTGGATGGATGTGTTCATTGCTCAGGAGTGTTAAACTCTTTGCAACCCTATGGACGGTAGCCTCTGTTGATGGGATTCTCCAGGCAAGAATACTGGAGTGGGTAGGCATTTCCTTCTCCAGGGGATCTTCCCAACCCAGAGATCAACTCCTAGTCTCCAGCATTGCAGGCAGATTCTTTCCCATCTGAGCCACCAGGAAAGATGAATGGATGGGTAAATGAACAGATGGATGAATGAATGGGTGGATGGATGGATAGATGGCTGGGTGGGTGGGTGGATGGATGAATGTGTGGGTGGATAGATGGATGGAGGGATGGATAATGTATGGGTAGATGGATGGACAGGTTGATAGGTGGATGGATGAATGAGTGGATGTATGTACATATGTATGGATGGATGGATGGTTGGGTGGGTGGGTGGACGGATGAATGTGTGGGTGGATAGATGGATGAGGGATGGATAATATATGGGTGGATGGATGGGTGGGTAGATGGATGCACAGGTTGATGCATGGTGGATGGATGAATGGGTAAACGAATGAATGAGTGAGCGATGGCTGTCAGGAAACATGGAAAGCCTAAGATCAGGGAAGCTCGGGAAGGGGCCCAAGGACTCGGGCAGAGTCTTCTCTTTGAGTGCTGAGTGATGAGATAGAATGAGTTTTATAGCCGGATATGATCTCTCTTCTCTGCGTGAACATTTATCCACCTTCCAGGAACTGGCGATGAGGGGCCGAGGCTGAAGACCCAGGTTGCTTGATGTCCCTGACAGTTTGGCTTGGGAGCTGGACAGAGCTGTATTCAGACTGTGGCTTCCCCTCTTTAGGGCAGAGGAGTCCTGGTGCTTCCTGGAACCTCTGTCTCCTCCTCCACAGTATGGGGGAACGCTGTTTCCTTTGGGGGCGTGGTGATGCACGAAGCTCACACGTTGAGCGTGGTGTGTGGTTTGTGAAGGTGCGTGGCAAGTCGGAGGAAGCGTTTGGACTCCGTGCAGTGGACGGCAGGTTGCGGGAAGGTTCTGAGGCTGGGGGAGGCACGGTGCGGGCAGTGCGGACCGCCGGCCTGTGGGCCACCTGGTTCCTTCCAAAGAGGGCGCTAGACATGGGTTCTGACAAAGAGTGAGGGGCGAGGGCACTGCCAACCTGCTGAGGCCACAGAGTGGGCGCTGGGCCCTGGAGCCCTGACCTGCCGGGAGGTCCCCCAACTTTGCCTAGCCCTGTTCTGGGTGCTTTGCAAATACTACCTGATTTAATACTTGTAATACACCTGAACAAGGATGGATCACTTGTGGCTTCCCCAGGGACAGCTAAGCTTCCCCAGGGATAGCTGCTAAGGAGCGAAGCCAGGATTCAGATCTTCCCATGCGGGATGAAGAGAAGGCAGGGCACCCTCTGTGGTCAGGAGAGGTGCTGGCCTGGAGGTGTGGGTCACCATGCTCCTGTGCGCCCCCTTACATCTGGGTAGCCTTGCTCAGCCACCTCCATCCTCTCTGCCTCAGTTTCCTCCTCTGCAGAGCAGGGTCCACAGCAGACCCTCCTGCAGTGTGTCTGAAAGAGGGCCACGGAGGCAAAGCACTCCAGGAGGGAGGCCTCCACAGGCCCCACCCATTTGTCACTGTTATTTGCATTCCTTCTCTTTGGCAGAGACGAATGGGGGAGCGAGTCCTTGGGGATGGGTGGGACGTGGCAGGAGCCGGCGAGGGTCTGCCCTGGGGCTGCCTCAGCATCATCTGGGCCTGGAGCTCGAGGCCAGTGGGTCCTTAATGTCTGGAGTCTGGTTTCTGCTGCGCCTGGGACCTTCTCCAAAGGGGCCGGGTGTCCGCCAGGAGCGGGCAAGCGTTTACCTGTGTGTGTGCTGTGTGACTGACTATTCACTCCCAAGACTGTACTCAGGGCTTGTCCTGCTGGGACTCCGGGTCCCCAGAAAGACTGTTCTGCCTGGGTCCAAGTCCCGCATAAGGGACGGCCCTGATGGGGGTGAGACCAGAGGGCAGGGTAGAGACTCTGCCTGGGGGAAAAGGGCCAAACATCAAGGAGGCCTCACCGGAGGAGGTGGCGCCAAAGGAAATGGAGGATGAGCTGGCCAGGCGGCTGAGCTAGGGGTCGGGGGATCTTGAGGAAGAGGAAACAGTGCATACAGAGCCCAGAGGACAAAGTCTGGGAAACGTCTGGATGGCATGGCTGTCCTGTGGTGTTTTTGGAAAGTTGTTGAGGTGAGCCCATGGAAGTTGGCAGTGGCTTGATCTCCAAGGACTCGGGCTAGTTAAGGAGTTTGGACTTTACTCTGTAGGCGCGGGATGGCAGATGTGTGGCTTGAGTACCGCCACCGGCCACTGCCGCACCCAGGGCAGACATGGCTAATCAATCCATCACAGCATGGAGTCAGGATGTGCTCCGGCCCAGTCCCCTCACCCCCACAGTCCTGACCAGTTGATCCTGTAGGCACACTCGATGACACCTGTTTGCCCTACCGCCTTTGTCAACGGGAATCATGACGGTCCTTCACAGCTGCCTATGGTGTGTGGCTCATCCAGCACCCAGAGTCCTTTCCTGATTAAAGGAGGCAGGTGGTAGCCTCTGGTTCCACCCCAGGCCCCCAGGCTCCACTGTCCCACAGTGTAGGGTAAGTTCCATCCTTCCTGCGAAAACAGTCTTTCTGTCCAGTGGGTCCGGGCACAAGCACCCTTCTGGGAGTGCACGCCCACCTATCCTGAGGGGGCCCCTGTCCGTCGCCTGCAGGTCAGGCTAGCAGATAAGCCCAGGCAGCCCCTGGATGTCTGACTGGGGTCTGGCCAAGGAGTGGGGTCTCCGGGGGAGGGGGTCGGGGCCTGGCAGAAGTCTGGGGAAGATTAGGAGGCTTTTCTCCTGAAATTCAGACAATTGGACAATCTGTTCTGGATCGATTTAGAAGCAGTGAAGTGAAAAAAAAAATCAGAAAATATAGTGTGAAAGCTATTTTCTCTCTCAGTGGGGAAGAGGCGACGAGCTGGAGTTTATTTGTGGACTGTCCGAGGCCGTGGCCAGGGCCTCTCACCCCCTCGCTGCCTGTTCTGCCACTGCCCTGCCCCACTCCTACCCCCACACCCCGCCGCCGCCGCCTCCTCCTCCGTGCCCAGCGCTGGGCTGGGAAGCCAGGGGTCTCAGAGGGGCCGTCCTCCCTGGCGGCAGCCTCGGGGAGGCAGCGGTCTGCAGGGGACTCACATGGATGCTCGGGACAGGCAGACAAGGCGTCTCCATGCCAAGGGCGGGCTGCGTCCGTCTCCTCACTCCTGTATCCTCAGGGCCTAGATCTGGGATTGGCATCTGGCAGGTTTCCAGCCTGAGCGATGGATGGAAGGGAGGGAGGGAGACAGGAAGGAACAGAGGCTTTGAATGAAGTGACCCGCTCATGGTCTTGTGTTTGTAAGTGGTGGAGGTGGGGTTGGAACCAGATCTGTGACCCCAAGACCCAGACGTTCCCCTGCCATCCCTGGGGCCAGGAGCAGGTCTGAGACATCACAGGTTTCCCCCAGCACGGGTGCTTTCCTTTCCTGCAGACACAACTCCTGAACGGGGTCTTTCACCACGGGGGCCAAGTGCCCACGGGTTGGTGTGGGGCCAGACCGGAGCGGGCAGAGGGTGCTGTGCAGAGAGGCAGGGAGGCAGGTCCCCCCTCCCCACTCTCCAGTCTATCCCCAGAGGTGGTGGTGCACTGACTTCTGGGGGATTTCAACCAGGGGCTGGATCACTGGCAAGTCCTGAGTGTGGAGGGTTGGGAAGGGCTCCAGCCCAGTAGGAAATGGAATCAGCTGATTCCAGTCCCCAGAGAATGGGCTCTTCTCTTTTCCCCCAGGCATTGGGAGAGGGGGAAATTCTCAGTGGTTCTGTTTGCTGCTGCTGCTGCTAAGTCGCTTCAGTCATGTCCAGCTCTGTGCAACCCCATAGACGGCAGCCCACCAAGCTCCGCCATCCCTGGGATTCTCCAGGCAAGAACCCTGGAGTGGGTTGCCATTTCCTTCTCCAATGCATGAAAGCGAAAAGTGAAAGTGAAGTTGCTCAGTCATGTCCGACTCTTTGTGACCCCATGGACTGCAGCCTACCAGGCTCCTCCATCCATGGGCTTTTCCACGCAAGAGTACTGGAGTGGGGTGCCATTGCCTTCTCCGGTTCTGTTTGAGAATGTGGCAACTCCCTCCTCCACCCACTATTTCCTCCCCAGATACCAAGGCCAAGAGCCAAAGGCCCGTCAAGGAAGAACCTTGACTTGGAAACAAGACCAGCTTGGACCCAAGTCCCAGGAGCTCAGCTGCTGTGTGATCTTGTGTAGGTTCACACTTCTGAGTGTTAGTTTTCTCATCTGCTGACTGTGAGCAGTAGTACCCTTTAAAAAAAAAAACATTAAAAGGAGACGATTTTTGTCAAATGTCCGTCATGCGGGCCAGACAACACATAGTAAGTCCTCGAGAATCGTCTCTTCCTCTCGTTTCCACGTGTGGAAGGCAAGTCATGAGACTCAGTTTAACTCTTGTTTGGGTTCTATCTGCACCCACGTCCTGAGGTCCCAGCTCAGTTGGGTTTCACATATTCTGTCTCGTGTAATCCCACCTGCCCATGGGAGGCTGGGGGTTAGCACCCCACTTTATGGGGAGAGGCCCAGAGAAGCAAAGGGACGTGTCCAGGGTCACAGGGCAACCGTGTCCCCCTCCAACCCCACCTCTCCGCCTCTTGCTGGCTGCCCTCTGCCAGGCGTGGGCCCAGCACCCGCCTCCCCAGGAAGACCCGTCCTCATGCCCCAGTTCTGATCCGGTTTCCTGTCGACGGCTCTCTCATCAATGCTTTTTGATGTTACCTCTCGATTCCCCAGAAATTTCGGAGCAGCGTTTTCCCCACCGCAGTGCACTAATTAGACCTCCATAACACTGTTTACCGGGATGTCAACGTATGCTATAAAATTTTGCAATCTTTTTTTTTTCTGCACCATAAGCAATGCTCAGTTTCAAAAAGGAGGAAGCCTGCCACGATGGTCCCGGAGTCGTGTTCAGCCCCTGGAGGACCCCTGGAGGAAGGCTCATCCTGGCCCCAGGCTCTGCCCAGTGAAGCAGGGACCTCCCCTGGGGGGGCAGGTCGCTGTCAGCCTGAGGGTGGGGTCTTCCATCCAGCCGGGGTCTGTGCTCTGCCCCTTGCTGTCCGGGTCCTTCTTAAGCATCTTCGGTGTCAAGGCCCCGGGGTCAGAGCCCACCTGCGGGATGTCAGGGGGCTCCGGCCACTCTGAACGCCTGCAGACACTTTTATTATGGATTCTTTTGTTTCCAGTGTGCAAACTCAGAATGGGTCACCAGTTGGGGGAGGACAGGTTTAAACAGAGGACGTGCTGGCTGACCCTAGCTTTGCTGGGGAGGTGCCCCCAGGCTGGGAAGGTGTGAGAGCAGACAGGAAGAGATAAATGCCAGTGGAGTGGCTCAGAGGGTCTGGTCTGATTCCAGAAGCCAGCTGCTACCCAGACACCTGCCGGCACCCGGACACGATGACCTTGGGCCTGAGCTGGCCTCCCCTCCCGTCTCCTAAGACACGTGACGCTGCCACCCTCCGAGACTCAGGGAATTCACCTGAAGGGGCGTGCCTGAGCGGGGTCTTCCCTCCCTCCTGGCCCCCTACCCCAGTCTGGTGACTGATCGCTTGTTCTTCTGGGGATGGGATGACTGAGGAGTTAAGTTTGGGGTACAGCACATGTGGGGTGCCGGAGGTCCCAGGAATGGAGATGAACAGGAGGCCACCCAGTCCAGGTCCGGGCCCAGGAGAGCTGGTAGGGGTGAGCAAGTGTTAGCAAGCCATAGGGAGGGTGGCCTCAAGCCACCTCCTGCCACCTTTGGAAGCGTCCTCTTTTATCTCTGCCCAGCCATTGCCACCAGGGAACCCTCCTGGCATGCAGCCTCCCAGGAGATACCCTGCCTGGCTCACTGAGGGCCAGTGTGGCCGGCCAGGCTGGTGACCTGGTGACCTCCCAGGCCAGTGAGGGCAGCTGAGCTTTTGAGAGAGGGGTCTGGGCCTGGCCTGGCTCTGGGCGGCTGGCTGCATGTTCACCTCCGGCTCTGCTTAGCAGCTTCGGTGCCAATTTACAGAGAGTGTGGGCGGGAGGCTCATTAACCCCCAGAAGTGGAGCTGCTTCAGGGGAGATGCGTGGATGGGGGGCCCTTTCAGGCCAGGCTGGGTGGGGGAACCAGCTCCGCACCACCCCTGTGGTCGCTGCTGCGGCCCTATTTGCATAATTTTGAAGTTGATTGGCCTGAAGGCAACTTCGCTTAATCACAGCTGACAAGTCTCTGGTTGCAACGGCAGCTGCTTCCAATTAGCCGTGTTGGTGCCGTGGTTTGTTAGACTCTCCCAGCAGCCCCTCTCCCAGCTCCCCACCTCCCAGCCCTCCTTATCAGGCCCAGAAGGAACCCGCGGGGCCTGTAGCTGCCTGGGGAACGTGCCTCCTTCTCCCTGTGTGTGGACAGCCTGGGATGCAGCCGTGGGGCCCTGCCAGCTCCCGGGAGATGCTACCACGCTGGGCTGTGGACTGTGCTTTGGGCACTGAGGCTACAATGTGGGGGTGCGAAAGCTGGGCTGCCCAGTTTTCTTAATAAAGTGTTATTGGCACACAGCCTCTGCCATGCAGCTCATATTGTCTAGGGGTGCTTTCTTGCTCTGAATGCAGCGTTGAGTCATTGTGACCCACAGAACCCTTAATATGTACTATCTGGCCCTTCACAGAAAAATTTCCCCTCCTCTGACCTAGCCCAGAGGTTCTCACACCTGAGCGGGCGTCAGAATCCCTCGGAAAACTGGCAAAGTACAAATTCCTTGTCTCCACCCCGGTTCTAGTCCAACAGGTCCCAGGGGGCCTGCAGCCAGCATTTCTAACCAGCTCCCAAATGAAGTACAAGCCCACACTCCAGGCCACACTGGTCCAGCCAGCTCCAGGGTCCCTCACGGCAGTTTCCATCACCTCACCCCATTCTGAACACCATCCTCATTAGACAGAAGAGGAAACCAAGGGTCTGAGGGGTCCCCGGCTTCTGCACAGTCCTGAGCTGACAAATTCTGGCTCTTTCCACCACCTGCTATGCCGTTGACCCAGACACCTCTCCCCAGATACAGCATATCCCAGGGTACCCCAGGCCCCCAGCTGGCTCACCGGGCTTGGTCGGTTCCCTATATCTACACTGGGGTCTGCCGTTAGTAACACTAACTCCTCGGCAAGTGAGAATGTCAGTCTTCCTTGGGTTGGGGGAGCGTGCTCGCAGGAAATCAGGGTGTCAAGGGCACCTCGTGGGGACTCAGCTGCCTCCCCTTCCCCTGACGCCTGTACCAGGTTCCACCAGGTTCCCAGCGTCCGATTGGTGTCATCTCCCCGCTGGGACAGAGACCCTGCTGCCACCCCCCGAATCGCCTGCTGTCGCTCTGTGGATGATCGAGGGCGCCTCAACCCAGCACCCTCTTCACCCGTCACCTTCCCGTGACCTGGGGGGGGGGGTGGGGAGGCGCAGGACACCCACTTACAGAGGCTGGGCGATCTGTCTGAGGAGGTTGGGCTACATTAGATGGTCCCACCTGGTTTGGGGGCACATTGCTGAGCATAGGAGGATCGGTCATGACCAGTGTCCTCAGTTTATGGATGAGGAGGCCAAGTTACCTGGTTTCATGACCAGGAAATTCCTGAAGGGGCAGAGTGTCTGGGACTAGCCCGGGAGGAGGTGGGAATCACACAGAGACAGATCCTTACGGGAATTGGAACATCCCGGCAGCAGGGGATAAACATCCTTGACCCCGCCAGCCAGCATGATGGCCGGAACAGGAGCCCCACGTCCCCTGGGGCCACCCCGTCACCCCCACTCCCCTCTGTGCCCCTGTCACAGCTGCAGGCTTTCTTCAAAAGCACATTTCTCGTAGTCCTTTCAGACCGTGCAGGATGTGACCTGGGGACAGAAGTTCCTCCCTCGGCCCAGGGTTGCTAGAACACCCCGTGACGTTCGTTTGAGCGGCTGCAGGGTGTTTGGTGTTTGGACATCCTGCAATCCTTCTCCGGTCCCTCCAGCTGGACTGTCTCCAGGGTTTCCATCCCATACACAGGGTGGCCGAGAAGGTTCTCGCACCTCGCGCCTGCGGCCAGCAGGGCCTTTGCTGAGCCTGGGGTAGGGGCATTAGTACTGCTCATCACAGCCTCCGTGCGCAGGAGGCTGCCCTGAGCTTGCTGTGGGGTCCTGCTCCCTCCAGCGACCCCTGCCAGCCCTCCAGGCAGATGTGCTGTGATTACAGCCTCTTTTAAAGAGGAGCGAAGGAGTTCCTGCCTTGTAGGGTCGTCACCCGCGGTAAATGCCATGATGCCGCCGTACTTTCATATGATGACGTATGTGCCCAGGATCTGGCTGAGGCAGCCCAGCTCAGAGAGGTCAAGGCACTGGCCCAGGGTCACACAGCCGAGCAGCGGCAGAGCCCAAGGTCGGATCCCTTCCTTCTGGTTCTCCGCAGCTGTGCTGCACCTCAGACCAGAGGCAGGGGAAGCCGTGTTCCCGGGGTGACTGCCACCCCCAAACCAGTCCTGTGTTTATTGCACTGAAGGGACCCTCTCTCCTGCGTGTCTTAATCTCTCTGCCTCCTCTCTTACCCGTCCCCACTGCCGAATGCTCTGGTGTGAGTTGAGTCTCAGCTTCACTCCAGCTAGCGGGGTGACCCAGGGTGAGTTACTTAAACTCTCTGTGCCTCGGTTTCCTCATCTATAAACTGAGGGTAAACTCAACACCTCTTGATCGTGAGGATTAAATTAACACCCACCCTCCATGCAGCCAGGCTGGCTCGGGCACTTCTGGGCTCCCACGGCCCCCTGGCTTCACCCTCACAGCGCTGGTCACCCTGGACTGCCCCTGTCCACCTGGATGGTGACTAGATGAGGGGCACCCGGGCCCATCTGGACCCAGCGCTCTGTCTGCTGTAAGCAGAGCACTTGTGACTTCAGGGGACAAGAAAGGTTTATCTCTGGCCCTGCTCAGGGCAGGCAGGGTCCTGTGATGGGAGGGAGGGAGAGGGAACCAGCCTCCATTCTGGCCTGGCTTTAAAGGCCACTGTGGGACCAGTCACAACAGAAACGCCAGCTACAGACGGGGCAGTGGGACAAGACACAAAGGGCCCTGGGTGTGGAGATGGTGCCTGGAGCAGGGAGACCCGGCTGTAGAGGCCCACGGGCCCTTTGACTATGTCCAGAGGGTCACATGATGTGTTTCCAACAGCAGCCGATGCAGGCAGCTCTCCCTGTAAGAGAGGGCTCCTGATGCCAGCGGGGGAAGTGCTGGAGGGTGGGGTGTGTATGGAAGGGGGCAGCCGGGAAGCCAGCCCAGCTGTGGAGTCAGGTGGACATACCCTCCTCCTCGGGCTCTGCGTGCTGGGGTTCCTTTCCCAGAGCGCAGCAGGCTGAACGTATTCACCAGTGTGTCTCGCCGGGGCAGTGCCCGGCACGGAGGACAGCCTCCAGAAGTGACATCACTGACCAGCATCTGGCTAAGACCTTGGGAGTCTCATCGTGTGATATGTTAGCCCAGATGTGCCTCTGCAGCCCCAGCTCAGCTGCTTCTGAGCCGTGAGACATCATGAGGACCAGCCTCGGTTTGCTCACCTGTAAAATGGGACTCTTGGTGGGGTGTTGTGAAGACAGAAAGGTGGGGAGATCTGAGCCTGGCCCTGGGGACAGTCTCCAGGCAGCACTCCCGGCCCCGGGCCTGAGCTGGGCCCCCGCCACTGAGGCAGGGCCGAGGCTCTCTCCAGCTGCCCGGCCTCCTCCCGCCCCAGAAGGACCCGCTGAGCTCCCATCCACACTGGCCAGCAGCCATACTCCTTGGCCTGTATGAGGCCTGACCGAGTCGCTCTCATTCATTGGGATGTAGGCTTGATCGTGGTTGGGAGTCCGGAAGGCCGGGGCTGTGATGTCCTGGGTGTTCCCAGATCCGCACTGTGTAGGTACGACTTCCTTTGGAGCAAACCCCCCTGAGCCCGGCCAGGAGCCAGGGTCCCCGCCCTGGACAAGCCTTGCCTGGGTGAAGAACCGGACCAGGCCATGGAGTGACTTTCAGTCCCAGAAGGACATGAGGGGCCCCAGTGAAGGCTGTGTAGGGCAGGTTGTGGGGTGGGGAGCAGGCTCTGGGCAGAGCTAGCAACCCCATATGGGGTACACAGAAGCTGGTCCCGGACCACCAGCTCAGGTCCTCTGCCTGCAGGCTGTGTGACCTCAGGCAAGTTGCAGACCATCTCTGTGCTTTGGTGTCTCCTGTCAAGAGCCTAGCCCAGCTGGCGGGTGAATAGAGGGTCAAATGCCCAGACAGGCTTGAGCTTTGTGGACCAGCGAGGAAGCTGGGATGGGAGGGAATTTAGAGTGGGGGAAGAAGCATGAGACTCTGACCTAGGGCAGCTCCAGCCCCCTCCCCTAGCCCCCATCCCCTCTTTAAGCTCCTCCCCAAAGCCGGATGCCTTTGGGGCCCTGCCCTGGTGAGTCGGTACCCTTTCTCACCTGTCCTTCACACCCAGCTCCCCTGATGGTCTCTTCCCGTGCTCGCACCCAGCTGGCCAGCCTGGCATGTCCAGGCAGAGGACAAGGTAGGCAGACCCCAAGGCCATGGTTGGCCGCCGCCCCTTCCACGTGAGCGTGGGCCAGTCCTGCCTGCCTTCCCTCACCCATCGGGTTCAGTCTTCATCTCTGCTTCCCGCCCCTTCCTCACCTGAAAGGGCCAAACCCCTGGTTTATGACCCTTGGGGGCAGGCCCCGCAGAGTCCCGTCACACCTACTGTGTGCCAGGGGTGCTCACAGGGCCCTGCCTCCTGCTCCCACTGCAGCCGCCCCCTCCCTGAGCCCGGTCCCACCCCTTGGCCTTTGCACTCGCCCGGCTCCCTGCTGGCGTGCTCCCTTGCCAGGCCTACCTCATCCGGTCTGGAGGAGCCCGCTGATCTCACCGATCTCATGTTCCTTGGGGACACCCTTGATCCAGACCAGGTCAGGGCCTGCCTCTGTGCGCAGGGGCCCCGAGTCACGGCACATGGAATCTGGCTGGCTCCATGGGGGACGGGATGGGTCTGTTCAGCCCACCAGTGTGTCTGCGGTCCCTAGCCCAATGCTGCTGGATGGAGGCCTCCCCCACCTCCGTGGCCGTTCCCAACAGTCCTTCAAGGGGGGCATGTTATCCCCATTTACAGACAAGAAACTGAGGCTGTGCTTACTTCTGTTCTCCTCAGTGAAGAAGGGTCCCTGGAGCCAGAGCCCCCTCCCACAGAAGGAGCTGGAAAGGGGCCCCCAGAGTGGGGAGAGAAATCAGGGCGCCCTCTGACAGTCTGCGGGTCTGTCTTTCTTCTCCCTGGCCTGACACTTTTAAGTGATTCATTCTTCATGTGATATTTTTGTGTTTCTCCACTGGGGAAAAAAATACCGCTGGGATTTCCAGGGGTTGGTTGTTTTATCTCCATGGTGTAGCCAAATAACTCGAGAGAACATAGAGGCAGAGGGCTTCCTGAGCTCTCAGCTAAGCCCTCTCCTTAACCGGGAGCGGGGGACCAACGTGCCTTTGGCCGTGGCCCCAAGCAGGGAGCAGAGCATCCAGGCCTCCAGCCCAGCCTCAGCTGCATGCCCTTGGGTGGATGGCTCCCCTCCCTGGGCCTCAGTTTCCCCACCTGTGAAATGGGGGAGCAGCAGTGCCCGCCTCAAACATTCAAGGAAGGGGCCTGCATGGAGGGCCTGGTGAGAGCAGGAAGGGTGGGCGGAAACTAGCCAGGCTTAGAACTCGAAACAGAACTGGGTCGGTGGGGGTGGGGAGGAGGCCCTTCCGGGGATCAGCTAGAATGTTCTCTCGAGGGAGGGACTGGGCGAGCAGGTGGTTTCCAAGTTGCTGGTGCCCTGCACGCAGTTCCATGGTCACACCCGCGCTGACACCCCACAGGGCACCTTGCAGAGCTCACCGACCCCCTCCTGAGTTGACCCTACACTGGCCATGTAGAGCAAGCACTGTCAAGCCTGCCTGATACGGGGACGGTGGGTGGGGTCAGGGGATGTAGATCCAGGACTCTGCGCGGTCCCACCTGGGCTCTCCGAGACTCTGGAGTTGGTTTCTTGGCTTGGGTGTGTGGCATCCACCCAGGGCTGACCCCTGAGGTCACTGCTGGTGTCGGCAGTGAAAGTTGCCCTCCTGTCTCAGCGAGAGTCACGCTCAGACCCCGGACTGCATCTCACCTGTGCCCACGGGAATGCGCTCTTTGCAGTAAAGCCAACCTGGCATTCAGGTCCATGAGTGTTGGCAGAGTTCCTGCTCTTGGGGCAGCAAACATGTATTCAGCACCTACTGTGTGCAGAGCATCCTCTGTGGGGGGTAGAGAGGCACAGAACACCCCCACCCCACCCCAAGGAGCTGGTGCCGCACAGGGAAGCAATTAACAATCAGACAAAGCGGAAGGAAGTCACACACGCGTGATCAGTCACTCAGTTGAGTCCGGCTCTTTGCGACCGCATGGACCGTTAGCCCGCCAGGCTTCTCTGTCTGTGGGATTTTCCAGGCAAGAAGTACCTTGGAGTGGGTTGCCATTTCCTCCTCCAGGGGATCTTCCCGACTCAGGGATTGGACCCGTGTCTCCTGCGTTGGCAGATGGATTCTTTACCACTCCACCACCTGGGAAGCTGAAAGGAAGTCAGTGCTAGCTTAAGGGCGCTACTCTTGAAAGGAAGAATTCAAACATACTTTGCTTTGCTCAAGGGCACACAGCAACCTCTCAGGGACCGAACCCATCAGCTTTAGAAACAACAGTAGGTGCCAGCAGGTGAGAGCCGTCTCCGGAGCATTTGCTAACTTGCTAGATGTGCTGGCTGCCCTGCTAGCAGTTCTGGTGCTTCTCGTCTTTCTCACCCCAGCAAGCGGCAGGGTCATGGTTCCCATCTTACAGATGAGGAAGCCCAGAAGACTCAGCTACTTAGCAGCAGGACCCAGATTCTAGGCCAGGGGAGACCAGCTCCAAAACCTGTGCCATCTTCCCCGGAACCCACTGTGAGCCCCTGCTTGGGGTCAGACAAACCTGAGTTCGAAACCCAGGCCTGCCACCCTCGAATTCTAAGCAAGCCACTTAGGCTCTCTGAGCTCAATTTATTTGAAAAATAGAAATGATAATATCTGCATTCATTCAACCACTCCAACAAGTGTTTAAAAGGGCTTACTTGTGTGCCATTAATGGAGCATTTGCTAATTGACTAGATGTGCTGGGTGCCCTGCTACCAATTCTGGTCCTTTCCATCTGCCTGCAGTGCAGGAGACCTGGGTTTGAACCCTGGGTCGGGAAGATTCTCTGGAAAAGGGAATGGCAACCCATTCCATTTGGGGTCGCAAAGAGTCGGACACGACTAAGCAACTGAACTGAACTGAACCCACTCCAGTATTCTTGCCTGGAGAGTCTCATGGACAGAGGAGCCTGGCGGGCTACAGCCCACGGGGTCACAAAGAGTCAGACACGACTGAGCGACTGACACTGCCATGTGCTGGGCTTTATGCTGCTGCTGCTGCTTCTAAGTCGCTTCAGTAGTGTCTGACTCTGTGTGACCCCATAGATGGCAGCCCACCTGGCTCCTCCGTCCCTGGGATTCTCCAGGCAAGAACACTGGAGTGGGGTGCCATTTCCTTCTCCAATGTATGAAAGTGAAAAGTGAAAGTGAAGTCGCTCAGTCGTATCCGACTCCTAGCGACCCCATGGACTGCAGCCCACCAGGCTCCTCCATCCATGGGATTTTCCAGGCAAGAGTACTGGAGTGGGGTGCCACTGCCTTCTCAGGGGCTCTATGTTACATCGTGGCAAAACCAAGCAGTGTCAGCCGGACCGGCTTCACAGTGTGCAGTCCGTGCTCAGAGGGTCCACACTTGGTTTAATGCTCTGCCTTGGCTGTCTACAAATGCTTGGTGATTCTTGAACGAAGATATTTCTCTGTATTTTTCATTTTGCACTGGGCCCTGCAAACTATGTCACCGGTTCTGGGTCTCAGCCATTCTCCAGTTTACAGTCTGCAGTCTAGGGGAGCAGACAGACATAGCTCAGACAGAGCCACTGTACCCAGCATGCAACTATGAACCACCATCTGTATGCGGAGAGGTAGACAGGCTGTGAGCACACACAGCAGGGTTCCTGACCTTATACCTGGGTCGGGGGGACACCTCTTGGTGGACACTGGCTCTGGGGGATTCATCTGAATCTGCCAGGAGAGGGGTGGGCACAGGATTGGGTGGGCGCCGTGGTAAAGGGGCTGCAGGGAGGTCAGTGTGGCTGGAAGGTGGGCCTCCTGGCCAGGGAGGGGTCAGGACCCTGGCAGGAATCTGGCCTTCACCCCAGTGCTGTGGGAGGCGCTTGGAAGGTTTTTTGTGTTTTGTGTGGGGGGTTTTATTCAGCTGCACTGGGTCGTAGTTGCAGCATATGGGATCTAGTTCCCTGACCAGGGATCGAACCCCGGTCCCTGCATCAGGAGTGAGTGAAAGTCGCTCAGTCGTGTCCGACTCTTTGCGACCCCATGGACTATATAGATCATGGAATTGTCTGGGCCAGAATACTGGAGTGGGTAGCCTTTCCCTTCTCCAAGGGATCTTCCCAACCCAGGGATTGAACCAAGGTCTCCTGCATTGCAGGTGGATTCTTTACCAGCTGAGCCACCAGGGAAGGCAAAGTCTTAACCACTGGACCACCAAGAAAGCACCCCCTTGGAAGGTTTTAATCAGTGATGGTACAATGGGATTTGCATTTTGAAAGGCAGCTCTCTGACTTTGAGGGGAGGGTGGGTTTCAGGCACAGGGATGCCGGGAGGCCCCGTGTGCTTGACTGATTCACGGAGAGAGTGCAGGCCATCAGGGCGGGTGCAGCGTGGCCCTCAGGGTCTACGTGAGGTTGAGAAGATGGGGAAGGGCACCCAACACAGGCCGTGGCCATGACTGCTGGCCTGAGTCCGGCCCACTTCCTGGCTTCCCGCCTGCCCTCCACAGGCCCTCAGGGTCAGGAGGACACGCTCTGATCTTGCTTCACACTGGCGTCTATTCCTGGACTTCACGTTTGGACTGAGATTTCATAACCTCGAAGTGGGCGTTGTCCTTAACACAAAGGTTCACAAACCCAGGATTATGGAAGGGCCTGGACGCTTGAGGACTTGCTGGGGGGTAAACTCGCCGCCGGGGCTGCGTGTGCCGGTCCCCAGTGTGTGTGGGTCGTGGCGGGGAGGGGTGCACGCCTGTGCCTGTGTGTGCAGTTGCAGACATGTGTGTGGACACGTGGGCTGCCTGGAGTGTGACACACCCGCCTGCCCATGAGGACCGGGTGCAGGAGCAGAGCGCGGGCTTTGAATCCTGGTTCTTCCCTGCCTGCCTCTCCACCTGCACCCCAGGGACGGCAGGGGAATAGCCCTCAGGGTGTCAAGAAGTAGGTGAGCTTGTCAGAGTCCTCGCCTCCCGGCCCAGGGCGGGCGCCCGGCCGCTGTCTCCAGGGTTAGTTCCGATACCCGTCTGGTGGGCACCTGTTCTGCCCGCAGGACTGTTCATGAGGCCCCAGAGGGCTCTGCCCTTGTTTCATTATTAATTCACAGAGCTCATATTGCTGTTAATAAGAAGAACACCCAGGCGTAGTTACTAGCTCGTCATGGGATCACTTGCTTCCTGACTCTCCCCCACAGTCCCCGTGCCATCCCGTGGCAGCCAGACCTGGTCCTTCTTGTCTGTGGCTGAACCCCAATGCCACCCAGCCCTGGGTTTGGCCCCTAGCAGAGGCCTGTTCACTGATGGGCATGCAAAAGAGGACCCGTTCCCTGGACAGTAGGGGTCGAGAGGGTGAGCCGCCTCACCAGCTTCCTGGGCCAGGTGGCACTTGAGCTGGGCCTTGTGGTAGGTCCGATGTGGACATTGGAGTCTGGGGAAGGGATGCCCAGGGAAGGGCCAGCCTGAGCAGAGGCCCTGACTCCTGTGCTCTGCCACCTGTGCCTGGCGCCCAGAAGCTGGCATGGGACCTGTCCTCGCCCCGCAGAGCTGCAGCCCTGCAGGGATGGGTCAAGGTGGGACGTGTTTGGGTGACAGGTGCGTAACTAGTCAGGGGCCCTTCTTCGTCCTCGATGCTGTGAAATAACACAGGGCTCAGGTGGCGGGGTCTGAAGAGGCCAGGCGCCCCCTCGGCAAGGGGTCTGGGTTCTCCACACCCCTCTGCCTGCCACTTGTTTTTCTCCAACCCATTTGCTCTCAAGTCGGGACACAAACCGAGCAGGCAGCATGCTCTCAACCGTGCCAGCCTTTGGAGCCCACCCAGGGGAGTGAGAGAATTAGAGGGAGGGAAGCTTCACTGAGAGATGGGCACCCCCGCTGAACCTTGAAAGCTGGTTCCAGGCTTACAGGGCGTGGACTTGAACCTGAGGAGGCGGGCGGGTGGTCGGATGGGCACTTTGGGAAGCTGGTCCTAGGCCCGTAGGACCTGGCCTGGTGGGCGAGGCTGGGGCAGAGCCAGCTGGGGGCCGGCAAGGAGCGGCGCTCCCCACGGACACTTTTGAGTTCCAAGCCCCGTTTCCAAGCCCTCAGATGCGTCACTTCGTTCAATCATCCCAAGGACTCTGTGAATTAGCTACTATTTTTATCCTCCTTTTAGGGCCAAGGAGACTTGTCCCAGGACACACAGGGAGTGGTTACAAAAGGTGGAGCCAGGCAGTGTGGCCCAAGTTCAAGGCCTGCCCTTCGAGGCCCACTGGCCTTGACCTGGTCCAGGCAAGAACTGATGCTCTTGGCCACACCTAGGGGAGCTCGTGGTAGGGTGAGCAGGGGTCTGGGAGAAGCTGGGAGAAGAGGAGAGTCTAGGTGTGGTGCCAGTGGTCACCAGGCGTGCAGGGTCCTGGGGGGCGGGGGTCTGGGGCAGCGGCCCCCTGCCCAGCGCCCAAGGCCCAGCGCCCCTCCCCACCGCTGCCCCTGTCCCCAGCCCTGCCTGGCCTGGCTGACTCGAGAACCGATCTGTTGTTGCTGGTGGGGTTTAATTCATCTTCTCCGGCTCTGTTTCTCTTCACATGCCCTCCTTCCCTTACACTCAGGCCTTGCCAAATTCGGTGTTTAAAAATACTCCTCGGATCTGGGAACAGCAGTCCCCGGCTGACCCGAGGGGTGGACGCGGAGATGCGTGCTTGACGCGTGCTTCTGGAGGCCATCCGCTCTGGGAGTCCCGCTCACCCAGAACGTTCTCCCTGCGATGCGAGCTTTTTTACCATCGGCCACCAGCTCCCACGGTGGGCAGTTTACTGGTTCTCAGAGGAATAGAACCAGGGACGATCAATTAGAGGTTCTCTCATAGCCCAGTCGGTAAAGAATCCGCCTATAGTACAGGAGACCTAGGTTCGATCCCTGAGTCCGGAAGATCCCCTGGAGAAGGAAATGGCAACCCACAGCAGTATTCTTGCTTGGGAAATCCTATGACAGAGGAGCCTGGCGGGCTACAGTCCATGGTGTCTCAAGAGTCGGACACGACTGAGCGACTAAACCACCATGATAAATTGAATTTGTCTGTAGTAGATGTGCCTTCTGGGGGTTGGGGGGCTCCGGAGGCCCTGGAAACTCCTAAGTGCCTGGAGGAACCGCCTGCTTGGGGACTGGGCTTGCTCCCTGGTGGAGCCGGTGGGCAGCTGTGTGACCGCAGGCAAGTCACTTCACCTCTCTGAGCCTCAGTGTCCTTTACCAGATGGGAGTTTGATGGCTGCTTGATCGGGCTGTCGGGGATCATCTGAGAAAACATGGTGAAAAGCCAGCACACAGCACCCATGGAGAAGCCGGCTGGTCTGAGCTAGCCCCGGGGCGCAGCCCCAGAGGCAGGGCCAGCCCTGCAGGGCGGGGCTGGGGGGGCTGCTCACTCTGCCAGCCCCAACTCCTGCCTCTGCTGGGGGGGCTGCCCCCAAATGTCACCAGTGTGACACACCCAGGTCCCCCTCTGCAGGCTCTGGCAAATGTGGGTGCTACAGATGGCGTGACCTCTGGGCTGGCCTTCTCATGGGAACCCCGCAGGGCTGGTATCCAAAGCCGCTTTGTTCTGGCCCGGCCGGGAACAGAGTCGCTGGCTGGCTTCGAGCTTTGCTGTCTTGGGTCGTGACAAATGGAATTTTTATGTAAGTTCCCAGTAACTCTCTGCAGGGTTTTCTTTCCACCACAAATTCAGCCTTCAGTGCTGACACCTCAGCTGCCCGGGGGGGCCTGGGGAGGTGGGCAGCCCCCACCCCAACCCTTGTCCCACCAGCAGGGCTGTGGCATCCGTCACCCATTGACTCATCCTAGGCGGCCACACAGGGGGACATGGTGGAGATTGGAGGCATGAATGGGGGAGGGGGCTGAGCAGATCACAGGAGGGCTCCGCTGGACGGGGGGATGGACGCGGCAGGCACAGCACATCCCCGTGGTGGGTACACCTGTGCTGGGCGGGACCTTCACACCCAAAGCAGGCCCTGAGGCCACTGTTGTTTCAGTGCCCCCAAGAAGCCAAGAATCAGAGTCATCCAGGCTGGGGCTCTCACCCAGGCTATGCCAAGCCCTGACCCGGACTTTCATGGTCTGATAGAACAGGGCGTGAGGACCAGTCCTATAAGATAGAGCTGGTGGGCACCCTCACCCAGCACACCCTGAGTCCCTAGAACCCAGCCAAGGCCTTGGCCCAGAGCGGGGCAGGCTGGGGGTGGGGGGGCAGTCAATGAGTGGATGCTGAGAGAATACATAAATGAATCATTGAATTAACACATTAATGAGAGATGAGTTGGAATATGATAAGCCTCAATGGAGGGACAAGCTGCTTCCAGCTGATAGAATCAAGGCAGGCTTCCTGGAGGAGGTGGCATTAGACCAGCTTCTAAGGCAGTACAGGATTTGGTCTCACAGGAAAGAGAGGAGGGCACCCCAGGTGTGAGTGACAGCCCCCCTCCATACGTGCAGGGCTTTGTAGGGAGTAGGGGCAGCATGAGGGAGGGCTGGGCCCGTGGCGGAGGAGGACCCCCACCCTAGCATTTGTTCAGTGAACCCACCAGCTCTCAGATTGCAGCCCCGGCTCAAAAAATGGGTGGCCCCACCCTACAGGGGCCAGAGGAGCCCAGAGTCTGGAGGCCGTCTTGGCCCTCAGGAAACCCTCAGCTTACCCACCTGCAGATGGGGGCTCAGGACCTGTCACTCCCCACCCCTCACAGGGTCTTGTCCCGGGGTGATCCTTAGGTCTCCCCAGTATGAAATCCTTTCCTAAGCACTTTCAAATGCTTTAATCTCCTTCATCCTCCCAGGAGTGCCCTGAGGGAGGCGGGGAGGAGGCCCAGACTCAGAGCAATTAAGAAGCTGGAAGCCCGTGGGGGCAGGGCTGCTCGTGGTGGGGGGGAGCAGAGAGGCCTGGGTGGCGGGGTGGGCGGGGGCCCTCCCCAGGGGCTGGCACCGACGTCACCGTGAGTGAGCACTGTGTTCAGGCATTCGGGCTGCGTCTCCCGGCCCTGCCACCCTCTTTTCCTATTCTGGCTCACCACACTTCAGAGCCGCCCTGACACGCTGGTGCCTCCCTGCCGCCCCTGCTCCAAGTGAGCTGCCCAGGGAGGGGCCGCAGAGCAGGGGCAGGGATCTGAGGGTACCCCGTGTTTGGTGGTGAATCTGACCCCCTCTCCTGGTCCGACACTTCCAGCCTCTGAGTTGCCCCCCACCCCACCCCCCGGTAGCTTCCTGCCTCCACTCAGGATTCAGAGCTGCCCCAGAACCATGCTGGGGTCCCCGAGCTCTCCCTGGTCGGGAGAGCTGGGAGGGCAGAGGGTGGCGCACAGGACCTCGCTTGACCCAGAACGTGGCACATAGTAGGTGCTCAGCAAATCCATCCCCAGCCACATGCAGCTACAACCCCGGTGGGGCTCTAGCAGTCCACACCAAGTACACAGGGCACGCTTGGGCCTCCTCCCCAGCCTGAGCTCTCAAACCCCTGGGGAGTGGGGGTGATGATAGTCAGGGAACCCGTCTCTCAGGTTTTTCCTGAGGCCCCAACAACCTGATGTAAAGTAGCCAAGGCCCTGCCCTAGGGGGCTTGCGGGTGCCCGCCCCTCCCCCAACCTTCCCTGGCTCCCTGCTGCTCTCACCTCAGGGCCTTTGCACCTGCTGCCGCCTCGGTCTGCAACACTTCCTCCACCCCCACCATCCACCTCCAGAACTCTGTCCTCATCCCAAACGGGAGCTCTGTCCCCAAGGAGCACTCTCTCCACCTCCCCCAGCCCCCCACCCCGCCATCCTACTTCCTGTCTCTGTGAACTTGACTCCTTTAGGGACCTCGGATGACCGGGACCACCCAGTATGTGTCTTTTTGTGCATCTGGTTTGTTTCACTGAGCATAGCCGCCTCGGGGCTCATCCGTGCTGCCGCCTGTGGCAGCGTTTCCTCCCTTTTGAAGGCTGAGTGATGCTCCACGGTTAGCACCTGCCGTGTGGTGTTTACCCATCACCCGTCGGTGTGCGCTCAGGCTGTCCCTTCCCTTCACTGCTGTGAACTGTGCTGCTGTGGACGTGGGTGGACACGTATCCGAGTCTCTGCTTTCGGTGTTTGGGGTGTGACCCCAGGGGGCTCGTAGCCTGTGGACTCCTCATCCATTTGTCTGTGCCCTGTCAGCTCTGCTGAGTGTGTTGCTGGGTCCCTAATGCCTGGAAGGTGCTGGCTGGATGCATGCTTGCGGTGGGGGTTGGGGGGTGGGGCAGGGAGGGGGTCAGGGCAGGGGCGGTGGAGGGAAGTCCTCGTTAGAACACAGCAGGGAGACCTGGGTCCTGCCGGCCCCTAGCAGCTGCACGAGCTCACTTCTAGTCCCCTTGCTCACCCCCATTCTCATTCCCGTGCCCACCACCCTCAGCCTGCTGGTTATTTCCACCACCTGATCCATCCGCACCCCTTTGATGAAGTCTGGTTTTGCCGTGAAAAGAAAGGGAGGTGACAGTTGACTGGTTGGGGAACTCATTCATCCCAGAAAGGAAATTGGATGGCGGCATTGCCCCCATCCGCATCCTGGCCCCTGCTCCGGCACACTCGCGTCCCCGCCCGTGCCTGCTGGCCCCGCCGCGGGCAGCAGAGCCGGTGGTCCACTCGACAGGCAGGACGGCCCGCAGCTGGTCTCTCTCGGCTCTCATTCTACAGGCAGCGCTCGACGGATCGATGCAAGCCAAACGATGACCAGTTGTGGCCAGCAGCCCTTGAACGTGCTCGCCGTCCTCTCGTTGCTGATTTCTGCAGGTAGGACCCCCCAGGATGCTCGATGGGAGGTGGGCAGTGGGGGCGGGCGGTAGGCAGGGACAGGAGGTTCCTTTCCGGGGTCACTGCTAGCCCAGCCAGAGTTATGGGTGCTAACGGGAGTCACCCTCGTGAGGAGCTAACATTCGGCGAGGCCCCATGTGTGTCTGTCTCGGGGAGCTCCGCTGGAAGATTCTCGAGGATGCTGTGGGGGTATCGCAGGCTGCCATCAAGCCCCAGGAGAAGCCCTTAGGTGCAGTGACTTCTCTCCTGGGCCTGGCAAGTCGAAGTCAGGCAATGTTGTAGTCACCTCATTGTGCAGAGGAGGAAACTGAGGCTTGGAGAGGGAACTGGGCAGCCTGAGATGGCACAACTGGTGTAGGGGCTAGATTCCAACCCAGGCAGCATCATGCCAGGTCCCCGGCCCCCAGCACCCGCCAGTCTCTAAGGTCCGCCCCTCCCCGATCCCAGCAGGAGGGCTCTCATGCACCCCTTCACCAAGATGAACATAAACCGCGTCCTTCATTTGCCTCCGGGTGAAGCTGGCCGCCTGGAGAAGGGGCACCCGCCTCTGCCATTGGGGCTGGCCCTGCTCTCAGCAAGGCGCCTGCTGGCTCTGTGTCTCTCCCTCTGTCTGCGTGCCTGTTTCTTGGTGTCTCCCTCTGCCCTGTCCCTCTCCCCCTCTTGCCCTTGTCTCTGTCTTTCTCAGGCAGGCATGCACATAACCCCTCCTCGCCTCTTGCTCTGACAGGGTTGTGGGTGCCAGCCTGCAGCTTCAGGTCCCTTGCCCCTTTGCTGGCCGTTGTGGCTCAGAAGGAGGCCATGAAGGGCCCCTGGGGCAGAGCCCAAGACAGGCCAAGGCCAGGGGTCTGGGAGTGGCCACCATGCACAGAACTCCTTCCCTGTGGTGGCTTTCCTGAGAGTTAGCTCTTCTTATCCCTGGAGAAGAGGGACTCCTCACCCATTTACAGATGAAGAAGCTGAGGCTCAGGCCAGGAAAGAGACCAGTCCCAGGCCACGCAGTCAGAGAACATAGTCACCTGGCTGTTAAGTGATGGCCCTGCAGACCCTGAACTTGGCAAATAGGGGGAATCATGGTCCCCTCTCGGGGACCCCAGTTCCTGAGAGAGTGGCTGTTCCTTGGTGTTCCGTCTCTGCTTGGGCCCTTTTTCCTGGTGACTCAAGATGCGCTGGCTTCCTAACCACCATCCCTCTGCCGTCAGGCCCCAGGGCCCTGCTGTGCCCGTACCTGAGGCCAGAAGCATGGCCCTTTGTCATCCCCTCTGTTGCTTACCCCCTCCCTGCCCTAAGCGGGACCTGTGTGCTGTTCACAGGTGCTCCTTGGGGCCCCCAGCCCCCGGGAGACTGCTGGTCTCCCATCACCAGGGGCAAGGAGGCGCAGAAAGGCCCTGATGGCTCAGGTGGTCCTGTACGTTCCAGGCGTCAGACCAGTGTCCCAGCTCGGGGCCCAGGGCGCCTCGGGCTCCCTCACATTCTTCCTCAGGAGGCAGCAGTGGCCTTCTGGTCTCTGTCGGATGGTCAAAGCAGGTGGCGCCGGCCCTCCAGGGTGGCCAGGGTGAGCCTCCGGGGACTTGTCCGCCTCCCCTCCCCACCTCCATGGCGGCACTTCCGGCTCCTCCAAAGCCGGGCTCAAAGGCCCCTTCCCAGCTCTGCCCCTTCCCTCCCAGGGTCCTGCAGCCACAGCCTCTCAGCCCAGCCTCAGGGCCCCAGCTGGTCTTCCTGACTCCCCACCGGGAGTTGCTGACACACTCAGCCCCTGTGCGCTGAGTGTGAGCCGACCCCCACCCCCAACCGAAGATGGAGCTTTTTCATTGACCGGAACACGGCCCAGAACAGTGGCTAGAATTCACTTCCTGCCTCTGCCCCTCACCTCCAGCCTCCGGTACGTTGTTCCTCCAGGCTAGTGGGTCCCAAACCAAGTCTTTGCAACCCCTGCAGGTCTTGCTAAGACTCAGATTGTGCTCCCCCCGACCCCGCTCCCACTCGAGTTTCTGTCTCAGAATGCGGGGCTCGAAGCACTGTGTCTGTGACGAGTCCCTGGGGGTTGAGGATGTGGCAGGTCAGGGACCGCACCTCGAGACCAATGCGCTCAGCCTCGGTTTTCTCCTCTGTACTCGGGAATGCACGAGATCAAGTGAGATGGTGAATTCACCAAAGGCTTCCTTAGTGAGCTCTGTGTCCTTAAGATGGTCTTCTTTTTTTTCCAAGGCTGAGAAGGGGTTCTGGAGAGCTCCCCTGACTCCTGAAAGGCTGGGACCCTTCTCTTGCAGTGGTCCTGCCCATCCCCACAGAGGAGGGTGCTGTACTTTGAGGAAGGGGCCCGGGATTTCACGAGGCCACCCAAGCCAGCCTCGGTACCCCAGTACATGAGACCCACCCACCCACCGGCCAGCACCACCCAGCTGGGATCCCCTCAGCAGCCCCGGGCGCTGGGAGCTGTGTGGGCTGGAGTCTAATAACCTCTCAGCAGAGACAGAGCTTTCAACCAACTGAGGCGCTTCTGCAGAACCAGAGCCTTTGTGGTTGGAGAAATGTATTCAGCCTACGAAGCCCCTTTTGAGCGATACAAATTAGATACAGCAGTCCCTTTTATGAAGATACTAATTAAGCTGGAGTCAGCGGGCTCCAGGTTTTTTTCCATTGTTATATTTGTTCAGGCTTTCACTCCTGTTTATCACCATCGGCATGACTAGTAAATACTGTTCTGGGCTTAGACGGCGTCACCAGTGGCTGAACACCGATCTCTGGCCTTGAGTCAGGGGAATGAGGGTCCGAGGCCAGGGAAGCTTTGTCACCGACTGAGTTTTTTGATGGTCTTTTGTGTGTCAGAAGATGCAGAGGGAGAAATTGTGTTTAAATTCAATGGTCTAGGGGGCTGAGTTATTTATGATAAGAGCTGGGGCCACTGAGGCAGCCCCGTGAGGGCTTCTGGTTCTAGGGGGTCAGTTTAGTTGAAACTAAGATGCAAGCAGACACTGCTTTCTCCACAAGCAGGACCTGGTTCTCGCATCCCTGTCGCTCACCACCTGGGCCAGCCTGGACTTGTTGGCGAGTCCACCACCAAGTCCGCCCAGTGACGGAGGAGTGGAGAGGGTCCTGGACCTTGGATCCAGGCAGGCCTGGATTGGATTCCCCCTCCACCACCTCTGACTGGCTCAGACAGGTCACTGTAGGCCTCTGAGCCTTGGTTTCTCCCTTTGTAAAGTGGGATCCCAGACCTGCCTCTTAAGATGGCCAAGTGGATTAAATCCGATAGAACCGGTGAAGCACAGAGTAGGTGCTCAGTTCGTGTTGTTTCCTGATTGGGTGCCTGCTGTATGCAAAACCCTGGGAAAGGATGTCCTTGAGGCTAAGATCAGCTGGGCCTGCAAGGAGCTCCCGGGGGCTCAGTATAAGCAGGATGGTAGCCTAGGGGGGCCTAGGAGGGGTCAGGAGCAGGCTTCCTGGAAGAGGGGAGGCTCACCCTGGGCCACAGAAGCCTCCTGGTGAGGGAAGAGGCAGCAAGACCCTAAAATAGACCAACCAGGCTCTGCCCACGATCCTCACGGACTGACGGGTGTCTTGGGCCAGCTGGGCCTGGTGAGGGACCCCCACCAAGCCTGGTGACTCTGTTTTCCAGTCTTGTCCGCGCATTTCCGGGTCTGTGAGCCGTACACAGACCACAAAGGCCGCTACCACTTCGGCTTCCACTGCCCCCGGCTCTCGGACAACAAAACCTTCATCCTCTGCTGTCACCATAACAACACAGTTTTCAAATACTGCTGCAACGAGACAGAGTTCCAGGCGGTGATGCAGGCGAACCTCACGGCCGGCTCAGAGGGCTACATGCACAAGTGAGTACCACGCTGGGGCCCCGGTCAAGCCAGGGTGCTGCCAGGACACCCCAACCTCCCAGCCAGCTGTGGGGTAATCAGTGTGAGGATGGGTGGGCCTGGAAGGTGACAGGTTTTCTGGGCTGCTCTGTCCTTTTCTGGGATGCCTTCTCATCTGAGAAATGGGCACACGACAACACAATACCTGCCTCTCAGGACTGATGGGAAAGCGGAGTGAAGTCAAGGACATGGAAGACTTTCGGTGCTCGGACCTGGAGCCCACGGGACCCAAGTTCCTTTTTCATTCATTGTTTGTTCAACAAATATTGGTTGACATTCCTGACTCAGAAATTGTTCCCACGCAGCCCCTTTCCCTAAGGTGACTGGAACACATGAGACCAGGGCCCTGATAGGCGGGATCTGAATGTAGAGAGAGAGGAGGAGTGTGCTGGTAGAAAAGCAGTAAGAATATGCTAAGTAAGGGCACATGTATCAAAACAGTATCCACTTATTCATCTTATGATGATTGAGCAGATTGCACATTTTTAAAAGCCATTGTGTCCTCTGCCTTCACCTATTTAATTTTTGGCCTTTTTCCTATTGAATCATAGGAACTCTTTATATATGAAGGAAATGGGATGCGTTTCATATATTTTCTCAGAGTGTCTTTGAGTTTGTGCTGCTTTTTTCTTCATGCTTAGTTTTAAATTACTATACAGTCAAATTGTACCCATATTTTTGTCGTTTATGCCCGGTGGGGTTTATATCGTCCTGAGATAGGCTTTTCCTACTCTGAGATCATAAAAAGATTCCCTCATGTTTTATTTCTTGTATGTTTATTTTCTTACCTTTAGATATTTGATGTGTCAGGAATTTATTTGGATGTAAGATTTCTTTCTTTAATTTGCCTGCAAGTAGTTCGTGTGGATGTTTATTAGGAATCTAGCTTTACTTTTTTCCTAAATGGGTAGACAGTTATCCCAATAGGAATGACTGAATTGTCCGTCTTCTCCTCACTGATGCGAAATGCCAGCTTCCTGTATACGATAATATACTAACCGTGAGTATCTGGGTAGGTTGGGGCGGCTTTCCTCGGCCTGTTTATGTTTGCTGGCACCTCATTGTGTTCACTACTGTTGCTTTTGATATGTTTTAATATCTTCTTAGTCTATTCCCTTAGATTGTTTGTCATATAAACTTTATAATTAGCTTGTCTAGTCTCTCTGCCAAACAAAAATCTAGGTAGTATTTTTTATGGAGATTGTGTTGGGTTTGTAGATTAATTCAAGGACAATGGACTTTTCCTGACGTTGAATATTCCCTTCCAAGAATACAGGGTGCCTTTCTGTTTGTTCAGCTTTTCTTTCATAGTGTTTGAGAGTTTTCTTCACAGAGAGATTGTACATATCTTTTCATTTATTCGTATTTATTTCTTTTCATGCTGCTGTTTTATAATGAGGTGTTTTTTTCTACTGGTTGCTCAGCTGGTAAAGCATCTGCCTGCAATGCAGGTGAACTGAGTTCAATCCCCCTGGAGAAGGGAAAGGCTACCCACTCCAGTATTCTGACCTGGAGAATTCCAGGGACTGTATATAGTCCATGGGGTTGCAAAGAGTCAGACACAACTGAGCAACTTTCACTTTCTTCCACTAAATCTTCTAACCAACTGTTGTTTAAATACTAAAACCTAATGGTTTCTAAATATAAACTTTTTTACTCAGCCACCTTACTGTAATTCCTTATATTTGTAGTACTTTTTCGGTGGACTCTCTTACATGTCCAATTATGCTGTTTGCAAATAATGATGATTTCATCTCCTTCTCTCTAACTTTTGTGCCTCACTTCTTTTTCTTGTCTAATCATGTTGGCTAGTACCTCTAAGACCATCTTTGAAATTGTCAGGCACTCTGATCTCCCTCCTGACTTTAATGGGGATGCTTCAGATATTTTCCCAGTAAGCCTGAGGATGACTCCTGAGGTAGATATATTTTTTTCGTGGTAAGGAAAAAAATCTACTTGGAAGGAGTGGGTTTGTTGAGTGACTAGTGGGGGGATCAGTGTCACTGCTGGGAGTGATGGTGGTGGGAAAGGTCTGAGCCTCAGTCTCTGTGTGATGTTGGGCTTGGATGCTTTGCCACCACACCATGCTCTCTTGGGGGGAGCTGCCTCTTCCCTCTGATCAGGCAGGAGATGCAAATTGCTTGACTATCATCTAAATCTCTTCTCCTCCCACCAAGGCCAGCTCCCCAGCCTGCCTTCCTCAGATGCATGGGTGCTTCCCTTGAATATCTTGCCATCTGCTCAGACCTTAGAATAATTCTGTGTGAAGTAGTTCAGCAAGCCTCTTCTGTCACGAGGGCTGGAATCAAGCCTGGAACTTGACCCAAGCCTTTTTATAAGACCAAAGACTAATTTCTTAAGCCAGGAGGGTGGTGCCAGGACTGAGGTTAGGACCCCAAAGTGTTGTAGTTGCTGGCTGAAAGCCAGACAGAAGACAGAGGCTTGGCAAGGTGGCCAGACTTCTCCAAGGCCCTGGCGACTGGCGTCTGGGATCCTCGTTTTGAACACACAGGTTTCTGTGGTCTGCACGTTCACACAGGATGCACGTGGAATTCTCCACCGTCTCAGCACAATGGGTCCCGACTGCGGATAATAAAGTGTCAAACCACAAAACAAAGCTCTTCCCTGGGGAGGCATGGCCACACTGAGGAAGTTTAGCTTGGTTTTTATTCTGGAACCTCAGCAAGCATTTTTGGAGCAGGCAGCATGGGGCCGGCTCTGTGTCAACCTTCTGAAGTCACCTGGGAGCCCACCCTTAGTCTCCTTGATGTACAAGAAGGCGAGGTGTGGAGAGGCTGGATAACTTGCCTGACTGAGGCAGCCAGTGCGGGTGGAGCCTAGAGCCGAACTGGATCTAGAGTTGCTTTAATAAATCCGAGACTTCTGTCGATGGCAAGCCCCAGAGCAGGGACCCCCACCATGACCCCATGGACACATGGGCCTCATCCTCCTTTTGGGGGTCTCTCTGTGCATTGTGAGACACTGGCCACCACTCACTAGAGGCAGGGAGCACCCCCTCCCCACTGATGGGCTGTGACCCCCAACCGAGTCTCCTGACTGCTAAGCACGGGATGCGGGACTTTTCCTGGTTGAGGGCACTGCTCTGAAGGAATGCCTCCTCGTCACTCTCCACTGAGCTTCCTGTCACCTCCCTTCCCACAGACGTGGAGAGAAGCCCAGAAGAGCTGGGCTGCACTCCTCAGCTGGGCTGTTCAGCTCTCCTGGGCCTCACGAGGGAGGCGTGGTGCTTGGTCTCCCGCATCCAAAAGTGTAGAAGAAAGTGGGAGTCACGCAGTACAGAGGAAGGAGCGTTTCTGGGTAGCCTGATATGAAATGCCAGAGGAAGAGTGTGGAGAGGCAGCAGGGGCTGGCATGCTGGGCTGGGGGCCCCTGGGCTGGGAGCAGAGGGGGTGGCGCTTGGGCTTCCTCTTGAGGGTGGCACGGGGCCCTGAGGGCTTCAAGTCAGGCTTGTACTCATGGATGGTGCAGGGACAAGGACCTGGGACATTGCAGAAACTATGATGCTGACCTGGACAAGATGGGGGCCCCGCAGAGAGGATGGGCCGGGGACACCCAGGACAGAGCCAATCAGAGCTCAGATAAGAGGCCCCGGAGGGCCTCCCGCTTAGCTGTCGGAGTTGAGGGACCTTGGGGAGAAGGCCTGAGCCCAGGGAGCTGGACCAGGGCCTTGTGTCCAGCCAGAGCTTGTGTCAGAGAGGGGACAACTGGAAGATGGGCTGGTGGGAGTGGGAGGATAGGTCAGTGGTGAACGGGGTGGGACAGGCCTGGCTGGCTGAGAGGTCCTGAGTGCTCCAGGTGTGTGAGGGGAGCCAGGTAAAGTCCGCCTTTAGGACCGTCCTGCCCTCTGGGGCTCTGATCCCTCTGGGCAGGACACCTGTGTTGTCTCGTTAGTCCTCACAGCTACTCTGAGAGCAAGGAAAAAGGGGCTGGGCCCAGGCTGGTCAGGTCACCTACTGCAGCCACAGTTGAGGCCAAGGGATGCCAGGGCCCTTGTTCCACCAGCGGGCTCTGCCACCCCTGGGTGCCTCTAGAAAGCCAGGGCTTGTCTGATGCTGGGGAACATGCCAGACCTCAGCCCAGAGGCCAGATGAAGGTTAATACCCATCTAGATGGACCAGCGCAACTGTGACCCCCACTAGGGCTTTATGAAGATGCAAGGGCCGCCTGACACTTGCCCGCCCCTCCCAGTGAATCAGCCGGGAGGCGGGGCTGGTGGCAGGCAAAAGGAGAGTGCTTCTGATGACTTATTTACTTGTGTTTTTCTGGAGGAACAGAACGGTCTGTTTTGGTTCTGGCTGCTTGGCAGAAAGGCAGGCAGAGCGAGAGAAGCAACCTCGCCAAGCCCACCACCTCAGGGAGATGCCACTTCTAGCCACTCGGGCAGCAGCCCTGGTGTTCAGGAGTGTGTGCGCACCCTCCCATGCCAGGTTCTGGGCAGGACGCTAGCAGCAGTGACCACCCAGGGCCCTGGACAAGCAACAGCAGCAACCTGTTCAGGGCGTGGGCTGGGACGGGGCCTGTGTGGTCGGTGATCAGTCACCTGTTCAGGGCGTGGGCTGGGACGGGGCCTGTGCGGTCGGCGATCAGTGGTCTCTGAGGGCAGAGGTCGCCCCTCTGGCAGTGGGTCACGGACCGGAGTCCTTGTGCGGCACATGGGTGTTCCTTCACAAGGCAAATGGGCTGCTAGAGGTGGGAGCCTGGGACAGGAATTCTCAGAAGACAGCAGAGTCCTCAAGGCCTCACCATGGGAAGTGATGGGTTGTCAGTTTTCCCTTGGCTGCAGTGAAACCTCTTTCCTCCAAAAGCTTTCCTTTCCCCAAACCCAGAGGTGCTCCGGCCACGCAGACACAATGGTCTCAGGAGCATACCTCCTCCATCCTTGCCCGGGACTGCCCACGGGTGGTGATGGGACCACCACCTGGCCTCAGTCGGCTGACATACCTGCTCCTGTCTGGGAAGGTATTCAGCGAGATTTCTCCATCAGAGAAGGCTTGGTTTATTGCTTGAGAAGCACCAAAAGAATGTGAATCAGTAAATATCCCAAAAGATACTGAAAAATTGATATCTATGGTTTTGGCTGGCTTCTTATCTTGCTTCATAAAACAGCCTCTGTTTTATCTTTTGACCTTTACAACACCCACACACACACACCCCTACACACACACTCAGCAAAGGCCCCTGCATCTGGATGAAATTAATTTCCAGATCGCATTTCTAAATTAAATTTTATAAAAACCAGAATGCTCACAGCCAGCCAACCATGGAGAGGCGGGGAGCTGCCTGGGGATGGGGTCCGTGGCCCAGGCTTCTGTGCTGGCTACCAGCTCCAGGGTGGCCTCCCTTGCAGGTAAGAGGGGGTCAGCAAAGGTGGCACCTCCTTCCAGTGCCCCTCTACTTCCTCTGAACTGGAGGGGGGCCGTGAGATCACACTGTCACCCCAACCCCCCAGGCCAGTTAGACTGAGCTGGCTGCGGAGGCCTGTAGCCCAGCAGCGCCTGCGCTTGCCATGGCGATGACACCCTGAGATTCAGGAAGCTCTTGCTGGGGAGGTTGGACCCGGTCCTCAGTTCCCGGTAGAGGGTGAGCCAGGACACATGGGCCAAGCAGATGCGGGGAATTCCTGCCTGGACATCTGTCTCAGACTCGACCTTGGGATTTCCCCCCAGTTGCGCACACTCTGAGGTCACATGGCCCTGTGTCTAAATCCCAGCGCGGCCCCTCCCCAGCGGTGCAGCCTTTGGCAATGACTTTGCCTCTCTGGGCCTCATTTCCTCATCTGTAAATTAGGGAGACCAACTCCTAACTCACAGTATTGTTGCAAAGATTCAGAAACACAGGACGTGGTGATTGCTAGTATTACTATTAACTACTAGAGAATATGGGAATGGCAACCCACTCCAGTATTCTTGCCTGGAGAATCCCATGGACGGAGAAACCTGGTGGGCTACAGTCCATGGGGTCGCAAAGAGTTGGACACGACTGAGCGACTTAACTAACTAGAGAATATGGGTTTCCTGGGTGGCGCTAGTAGTAAAGAACCCGCCTTACCCAGTGTAGGAGATGCCGGAGACAAGGATTCGAGACCTGGATTGGGAAGATCCCCTGGAGGAGAGCATGGCAACCTGGAGAATCCCATGGAGAGGGGAGCCTGGCAGGCTACAGTCAAGAGTCTTAAAGAGATGGACACGAGTAAAGCGACTTAGCATACATGCACGCACTAGAGAATATGCCTGCTGCTGCTGCTGCTGCTAAGTCGCTTCAGTCATGTCCGACTCTGTGCGATCCCATAGACGGCAGCCCACCCGGCTCCCCCGTCCCTGGGATTCTCCAGGCAAGGACACTGGAGTGGGTTGCCATCGCCTTCTCCAGAGAATGCGTATAGAGAAAGTAAAATCTAGTGAAGAGGTTATGAATATAAAGTCTGCCATTGTCACCAGCTTGCTATGAGTGCTCAGTATGTGTTAGCTTAAGGAATGTCTGAAGCAGCCCCAGGCTGAGGGCTGGGCACACAAAGATAAGTTAGACCCTGACTCAGCCTCAAGGAGATCTGATCTCGAGATGCAAATAGTCCTACAAGACAGCAAAGACAGCAGAGTGTGTTCTGGGAAACCCAGTGGTTTTGGGGGCCCAAGGAGAGGGATTGGACTTAACACAGGAGGACATCAAGGAAGGCTTCCTGAAGGAAGCTGCAGGAAGACAGGGAGGTGGGGCCAGCTGCATGCACAGGAGGTAGGGGGCAAGTTCCAGGCAGAGAAGCAGCATGGATACAAGCCTGAAGGGGGCTGTCTGCCCAGAGAACGTGGGTGGCACCTGCCTTACTTAGGCAGTGTGGTACTGTGGTTAGGGATGTGTGTTCTGGAGCTGGACTGCTGGGCTTAAATCCTGGCTTTGCCGCTTCACAGCTGTGAGATCTCAGACACTGTTTTAATTCCTCTGAGCCTCGGTTTGCATCTCTGGGCTGAGGATGACGGCAGCAAGGGTTCCTCCCTAGTACGCCGTGAGGGTCGGACAGGCTAGGATGTGTCAAGTGATTAGAGCGATGCCCGCCAGCCGCTGCTTTGGTTGCTGTTGTTGTTTCTTAGCCCTGGTGGTTTAGGCCTAGCTGTGGTCCCGCTCCCAGCCCCTGCAGGCATCGTGGACTCCCTCTCTGCAGGGTAGCATCTGCCCGCAGCTGGCCCTGCCTCTCCCTCCCTTCTCCCCTCCCCCAGCCCCCGCGGCTGCTGCCATGGGAACCACCCAGGAAAAGCCTGGCGCTTCGAGCAACGCTGTGGGGGCTCCAGGGGAAGGTGGAGAGGGGTGCTGGGGAAAACAGGGGTGCCGGGGGCTGGAGTCAGGTCCTCCTCCCGTGTCCATGCAGACTCCTGTCTCAGGATGCCGGACCGCACTGCTGGCCTCTGCTCCCTGGCAGGAATTCACATCCACATGTCTCCAGGCGGAGCTGGCTTCCCCTTGAAATCAGGCAGCAGGGGGATGTGGTGGGGAAGACTGCTGGTCAGTCATTCACACCTTAGCAAGAACAAGCCCCTGGGACAGCTGCAGGCCTCAGGGAGGTGGTGGCTGGAGGTGGGGCTGCAGGAGGGATCCAAGGGGCTGTGATGCAGAATTGTGGGGTTACTCATTCCTTAAGCAGCCCGGAAGCCCCAGGCACTTGTCAGTGCCTGCTGGACGTGAGGTGCTCAGGACACCCAGAGCCTCCCCTCGAGGAGCCCCCCGCCCCACGTGTGGGGAGGGAAGGCCTTCCAGTCAGAGGGCTTGCATGCGTGTGTGTGTGTGTGTGTGTGTGTGTGTGAGTGAAAGTCAGCACCCTCCACCTGGGGCCCAGCCCGGGGAGGGGGCTGGAGGACTCGGAGGGGAGCAGCCCCCATCTCACTGCAAAGGCCGAGGCTGAGCACAGGTGAACCAAGCGGGAAAGATCCAGAGTCTGGAAGCCAAGACCAGGAGGAGCTCCACTCCATCTCCTCCAGAAACAGAGACACACCCATGTCCTCCCAGGCTGCACAGCAAAGCCAGGCCGAGAAGAGGCCGGAGCCGGGCCTCCAGGCTCCAGGCTTCAGACAGCATCTAGGGGGCCCTGCTGTGGCGACCCAGGACATCCAGGGAGCCTGTCTGCTGGGAGCTGGGGCGGGTCTCTCCCCGTGGAATGTGGGGCAGCGGGGCTGGATGCCGGCTCTGCCTCCTGGGAGCGCCTCCTCTCTGCCACTGCCTGTGCATGCCCACCTGCACAGATGCCCGCAGCAGGCAGCAGATGGAGGAGGCATTGAGTGATTAATAAGTAGGTCCCTTTAAACAGTCGCTGTCCCGAGCGAGCACTGTTTGGAGCTCAGCTACCCCAGCTGCCATGGCGAGGCCAGGAAGCAGCCTCCCCGACCATCTGGGCACTCAGGGGAGACTCAGACCCTGGCCTGGGCGGGAGGATACACACGACCCGGCTAGCATGGCCCGGGTGGCGGGGGAGGGTTTGAAGGGCCCTCAGGCCAGAGAGAAGCCTTTCCCAGCCGGGGTAGGTGGGGCAGTGTATCCGGGAGGCTTCCTGGGGGAGGCAGTCTCCAAGAGGCGGTGGTAGGAGTCAGGCAGGAGAGGAAGTAAGGGACTGGGGGCACTGGAAGGGTTGGCCGGGCTGAAGGTACAGGCCCTGGGAAGGCCCGGTGTGCCTGCAAGTTCCTCGAAGGTGGAGACGCCTTGGCAGGAAGCCTGTGCCCCTTCACAAAGAAGCATCTACGGCTCAGAACCCCCATCGTCTCTGCTTCTGGAGGACAGACTAGACCTCAGCGTGGAAGTGCTGGGTGAAGAATAAGAGAACCGAGGTCAGGGGCCCTGAGACCCCTGGCTGTGCAGTCTGTGGTGCCTGGTGGGGAGGACTGTGTCGGGGAACGGCCGTGGGGCAGGCTGGAAAGGCGTGTGGCTGGTGGAGCAGATGGACCGGTGTGTGCTGCATGGGGTCGGGGGAGGGTAGCTGAGCCCACGCCCTGAGTCCTGGGCTTCTGAGGGGCGGGAGCAGGGGGTGTGATGGAGCAGGCTGGGGCGGAGCTGGCCCCAGGTGGGGAGGCCGGCTGCATTCCACGCAGAACTTCCAGGTACCCGGTGGCCCCAGGTGGACTCTGCGAGGCAGGAACTTGGGTCTGTGCGTCCTAAGACAATGAACTTCCTGCATTTGCCCTGGGCTCAGAAGGATGGGGAAGAGCTGGAGGGGGGAGGGAGAGGTTGGTGAGAGAGGGGGTGCTGAGAGCCTCCTAGGTGGTGGGAACAGCTTCAGCAAGGGCTAGGAGGGTGGGCAAGCGCGGGCCACCTGCGGGAGACAGCTGGCCGGTCTGAGCGTAGCCCCCACATGGGGGGAGGGAAGGAGGGTGAAAGTAAGGGCTCCCACACCATGTGAGCCCCAGATGTCCAGCTGAGAATTCCTTCCCCACCGGAGCTCCTACCCAAGGATGTGGAATCTTGGAGGGGGTGCTTGGGTGGGACAGGGTGCAGGACAGTGGGATCCGGGAGGTGGCCAGCAGGGCAGGTGGGGGAGAGGCAGTCATGGGGGGTGGGCATGAGAAGAGGGAGCCAAGATTCCCTGCCCCCCCAGAGGGGCCCAACACCCTCTCTGAGACCCCAAAGCAGCTTCCGTACCACGTCTTCTAATGGACCCCGCTGCTTAACTGCAGCCCCCGCGGGGCAGGGGTCCCGGCGTCTCTCAGCCTCTCTCTGTTTGCCCGCAGCAACTACACAGCCTTGTTGGGAGTGTGGATCTACGGCTTCTTCGTGTTGATGCTGCTGGTCCTGGATCTTTTGTATTACTCGGCAATGAACTACGACATCTGCAAGGTTTACCTGGCGCGGTGGGGCATCCACGGACGGTGGATGAAACAGGACCCCCGGCGATGGGGGAACCCTGCCCGGGCCCCCCGGCCAGGGCAGCCGGCCCCGCAGCCCCAGCCTCCCCCGGGCCCCCTGCCGCAAGCCCCCCAGGCCGTGCACACGCTGCAGAGAGACAGCCACACCCCACCGCTGATGACTTTCCAGAGCTCGTCCGCCTGGTGAGTGGCCGCCGTCGCTTGTCTTTGATGAGCTTGGAAAATGCTGAATCGTTATTGCTGCTGGGTCTGGCTCATCGATTACTGGACTATTTCCTTATTTGCCAAGAAAAGTTTAAAGTGGCTCCTAATAATAACATATGCCTGTATGGAAAGGTTGAAATGGAGCTTAGGAACAAAGCTTGCAAGTTGGTTTTACTCAGATTCTAGTGTGAGAGCTGCTGGCACTGAGCGTGAAATGGAGTTGTGAGTTTCCTGGCTGCCAAGGCAAAAAGGGAAATTGGATGGCTTTCCAAGTTTTCACAGTCTGGTCAGAGGATGCAAATTGATCTGCCAGGGGCTGAGGGAGAAGCTTTTTTTCCAGCATCAAGTTTGAAAATAAGCATATTACTGGGTTCCATCGTGCATGTATGTTGAGTCACAGAAAGGCATCTGAGGATGATGCAGTCAGGCTGCTCAGTGATGGCTCAGGGGAAGGGAAGAAAGTCGGCAAGGGGGTTGTGGGATATTGGTTAGCCTGATAGGGTGGCTACCCCAGCAGAGCCCCCATTATCCTGCCCCAGGAGCACATTCATGGTCACTGCAATTCTCATATCTATTTGTCTCCAGTCTGGTGGGGGATGGGGGATACCCTAACCTGGGGGTCCCTGGGCAGTGCAGGGCTGGAGGGAAAGGGGAGGGGGTCTGTGTGTTTTGGAGCAGGACCCCATTGTGCGGACGACCAGCACCAAGCACAGGCACCAGCCCCTGGAGCAGCCAAGCTGAGCAGAGATGCTCAAGTTCAGAGTCAGGTGTGGGGTTCAGGTGCTCTGCAGGGGCGGGGCTGCAGCCATGGACACACAGGACATGGGGTACGTCATCCCAGGACGTAACAGCACCGAGTCAGCCTGCAAGATCCTGTGCAGAAACCTCCAACACGGTGACCCCTGCCGAGTCCATGCACTTGACAGGCAGCCCGGCCCCAGCTCTGCCAGTTACCAGCTCCGTAACTTTGGGCAAGCCCCGTCACCCTCCTCAACTGCCCATCCTTGTGAAGGAGCGGAGTGTAAGGACCTGCACTGCCCATCCCCACCTCCCGCCGCCCCAGGGGTGTGCTGCTGCTGCTGCTAAGTAGCTTCAGGCGTGTCCGACCCTGTGCGACCCCATAGACGGCAGCCCACCAGGCTCCCCCGTCCCTGGGAGTCTCCAGGCAAGAACCCTGGAGTGGGTTGCCATTTCCTTCTCCAATGCATGAAAGTGAAAAGTGAAAGCGAAGTTGCTCAGTCGTGTCCGACTCTTAGCGACCCCATGGACTGGAGCCCACCAGGCTCCTCCGTCCATGGGATTTTCCAGGCAAGAGTACTGGAGTGGGGTGCCATTGCCTTCTCCGAGGGGTGTCCCGAGGATCAAACAAAATGGCTGGCGCATAGTAGGTGCTCAGTGAACCGTTGCTGCTTCTTTGTTGGAGACGCAGCCCAGCTAGTTCATGATCGTTTAAGTAGCTAACAGATTGTGACCTTTTCAATAATGGATGACTTAAATAATTAATAAGATACACTTAAATCAGCTTGTGCTTATTGATCGAGTAATTGCCCCATCTGTCACACAGCAGACAAAGAGGCAGGCGTGCTCAGCTCAGTTGGACAAATGTGGACTGGGTGGGTCCTCTGGGCAGGGCACTCGAGCCGGGCTCCCGGTAATGTGGAGGTGATGGGTGAGAAGGGGCTGCTCTTCACTTTGAGGAGCGGGGAGGGGACGCACAAGCCCACCCAAAGCTACAGACCATGAAACCGCTGTTGGCTCAGCCCCAAAGGTGGGGTTTCCTGAAATGTGGGTCTCTCACTGAAGACACACCTGGGGTGTTTGTCAAAATAAATTCCTGGGTCTCAGCCAGAGCCTCCTGATCAGAAATCTCTGGAGGTGATGCCTGTAGGCATGACAGTTTGAGAACCACTGCAAAATGTCGTTCCCAGCAGCCGAGTGTTCTGAGAGCTGAGAATCTACTGTGTAGATGAAGGTAGTTCTGCCTCATCCCTCCATCCCTCCCCATGTACTTGACAAGACCACGATGTGAGCCCATCTTTCTGGGGAGGTGCCGTTCTGCCCGCAGGCAGCCCGCTCCAGTATTCTTACCTGGAGAGTCCCGGGGACAGAGGACCCTGGCGGGCTACAGTCCACAGGGTCGCAGAGTTGGGCACAACTGAAGCACCTTAGCACGCACGCATGCTCCTCAGAACCCGGATGGCTTCCCTGCACCATAAGGGACTGCGTTGGTCCACTTCTGAGTTGCTGCGTCTGGTCCTAACAGTTCTCAGTCTCTCCCTTGCTGTTAACCCTTGCCTGTCTCCAAGGTCTCCCCCTTTCCACACCACGTGCCTCCTGTGTGCCAGGCGCTGTGCTGTGCTATCCAGATAAGGTTCGAGGCAAGCGGCTGTGGACAGGAAAGAGCATGCAAGCTTTGGGGGGTGGTCCGTGATGTTCGAGTTCGTGGCAACTATATGAAAGGCTGAGGTCACGGCCCACAGGGTCTGCTGTCTGCAGGGGGAGACGTTTCATTTTGGAACTCAGGGCCGCTGCATGCCCTCCTGGGTCGCATAGGCAGACTCAGAACGGAGTTTCCATCACTACGTGAGCCTTCCTTCAAGAGCAAGCTTCAGGAACATGCAAGGACCTAACGGGGGTGGGGGTCCCCGGAGTGCTGCCGGCCTCCCGTTCTGCCCTCCACTCCCTGCGTGACCTTGGGCCGGGGCCTCTGGCTTGGGCTTCTGGTTTGCCAGCTGAGGGGAGAAGGGATGGAGCAGACCTTCGTGTTGCTGGGCCTCCTTGATTCAAGGAGTGAGCACCCTTGGCTCCAGCAATGTCTACTGAGTGCTTGCTGTGTTCTGGGCACTGTCTGTATCCTTTCGTCCTTTCCAGGATCCCTTGGGCTAAATGCCCATTGCACGGGCACCAGCCCCAAGGTCCCCAGTCAGCAGGGTCAGCACGTGATGGGGGTGGCGGGCAGGTGAGCAGTCTGGCTCCAGCCCCTGCCCTCCTGCCACTGGACGGCGGCTCCCCACCCTCTGGGCTGCCAGGAATCCCTGCCCCCTCCTGGTGTGGACCTGTCTGCCTTTCGGTTTGGCTAAAGTTCCCCAAACAGCCCCTGCCCCTCCCTGACTCTGTGCAGGAGCTGGGGACGCAGACGCAAGCAGGGCAAACGAAGTCAAAGTTGAGAGCAACCATCCCGGGATGGAGGTTGCCATCCCATACAGGAGGGCACAGGCAGGCTGTGGGGCTGAGCTGGCCGAGGTCAAACAAGCCTCTCTCTGTGGGCAGCGGTGGCGGGGGTCAGGCAGGGGGAGGGCTGTGGCGTGCTCACGGGTGCTGTCAAACCAGGGGTCGGGGGTGGCTGGAGAGTCGGGCTGGGTTGCTGCCATCAGTGTTTCTCCTGGAACAAGAGCTCGAGTCTGTGCCGCTTTGCTCCGAATTGTCACCTGCATCTTCCAAACACCCACGTTCCAGCCGTTGTGAGTGCTTCCCCGGGGCATCGCCGAGACGCGTCTCCTCAAGCACGGAGCCCATCAGCTGCTCCCTAAGCCTGTCTCGTTCTCTCTCTTTCGACTTTCACCTCAAGAACTCTTCGTGGCCTCTCTCTCTCTCCCCTTACCCCATCCCAGTCCTGTGCTACATGGATGACCCCAGCTGCTCCAGCTCCTGGAGGCGCCTCCATTCCTGGCCCACAGCCCAGCTTCTCCCCACACGGGGAGGAGGACCAGAGGTTTTCCTCTTAGAACAGGGGCCGGGGAGGAAGGGGGTCTTGCTTGGTTCCCGGAGTCTCCATCACGAGATGCCTCCCTCTTCTGGGGGCCTCACACACCCGTTCTGGCCCTTATTTGGGGACAGAGGACTCTGGAGTCAAGTTCCAGCTCTGGACAACTCCAAGGGAGATTGAGGCAGGAGGCTTGTCATAGGCACCCCGGAGGGGAGGCCCCAGGGGGCTGCTGCTTCCCGGTCCAGCGGCTGGGAGGAGGGCTGGGCCTGGACACCCAGCAGTGGACTGAGTTGATCCTCAGCACTCCAGCGGAGTCCTGTGTGGGGCAGGGCTCAGTGAACGCCCAGAAACCCATGGAGGAGGCCATGGGCGCTGCCCCCTCCAGACAGTCAGCAGGGATTGACTCCGTGTCAGGTGGTCAGGGCACAGAGACACAGATGGAAACAAGGTCAGAGACAGGAGAGAGAAGGAAGTGGCCACTGCTGAGTGCTGACCGCGTCCCAGACACCCATCACGGGCTCCATCAGTGGGGTTGGCACCTGTCGATCGTAAAGCCATCATCCTTCGTCAGTGGATTATGTTAGCGTCATCATCGCTGTTGGCGTTGCTGGAAGCAGCTCATCTCTCGGGGCAGGAGTCGGATGGCACCACATGTGGGCTCTGCGGCCTCAGGCAGGCCCTGCCACTGGCCAGTGCCTCGGTGTCCCCGTGTAAATACCAGGCAGGGGTCGTAACCACCCTGAGAAGTAAACGGGCCGATCCTGGTACAGGACTCGGCCTGGTGCCTGACCCCCAGGTGTCGGCGGTTCTTGAGGTCATTTCACATTTGGGTAAATAAACACGGTTTAGGTCCTGCCTTGCCAGGATTGACGGGGAGGCAGAAGCAGTCTCCACCCCGAACGGGCCAGCCACACGCCACTTGTCCTGTAGGGGTGCTGAGCCCCAGTTTCGGATACGGAAGCTGGGAGGTGGGGGCTAGAAGGAGTTCGTTGACCTGCTCAGGCCAGCCAGGAAAGGGGAGACTGAGCAGGGCCCCAGCCCAGAGCCAGTGGCCTCTCTGCTGGGGGCTCGCAGAGCCTCGAGAGGGGTGGCCTCTTCCATGGGAGGGGGCAGGAGCCTCTTCATCAGAAAGTCCTCCAGCAGCGTGTGGGCTGAAGTGGCCCCAGGCTGCTCCTTAAAAGGCAGTTTCAGAGGCCGAGCCCGCATCTCCGAGCATCACGTGCCTGAGTCCCGGCGGACGCACGCTGCCTCCATCTCCTTCACTGGAAATGCTGTATCCTCACCACCTGTTTCACCTCTCAGAATGGCCTTGGGGCGACCAGGGCCACCTCTCATCACTGTTGTCCAGAGCAGGGACCCTACAGCCCCTGAGTTATGGAGCTTTTGGTCTGGATCGGGATTGGGGACAATCAGGTGATCAAGGGCAGCTGCCTTCGGTTCATTTCAGGAGGAAGCCAGCTTTCCCTTCGTTTGCATGTTAACAACCCCAGACTGCAGCGTTTCCTACTGAGATCCACTGCAGGCTCAGTCTGTCCTGGCTCATTTCCTTCTGAAAAGTGGTGACACGGCGCCCCCGATATTTGCTCATCACGTCCCCCTGGAGAAGGAAACGGCAAACCACTCCATCGTCCTTGCCTGGAGAATCCCACGGACAGAGGGGCCTGGTGGGCTGCAGTCCACGGGGTCGCAAAGAGTCAGGCACGACTGGGTGGCTCACGCTTCTCCCTTGTGCACTTGGCATGCTGGTTTTCTTCCGTGTGTAGGGATGTTTCACCTTGATGCCCCTCACACGCCAGCTGGCTCACCGGCCGCGGGAGGACAGTTCTGGGCTCTGCGTCTCCCCCCACCCGGTCAGCTTTTTGCCCCAGCTCAGGGTCGAGCTCCCGGTGAGTCTCGTCTCTGTCACTGTGCCACGGTTCCCGGGGTTAGACCCTGCACCCACTGCAGGCATGTCTGGTGTTCAGGGCGCACAGTAGGTGCTCAGCAAGTGCTGTTTGGTTGACATGGCAGCTGCAGATCTGGAGCTACCCACCCCTGCCGTGTCATCCAGCCCTCAGGCTGTGTGGCTCTTTGCCAGTGCCGGCCCCCCCAGGGGTGTGGGGGCCCTAAAGGAGAAAGAGGAGGGGACCTGGGGTGTTGCGGGAACCGCCCTGGCTTCTTGCTGCAGCTGTGGGGAGAGGGGACCCAAGACATGGTGTTATGCCCCCTGCTGCTGTATCGTCGTATTCACGTGAGTCGTTGTCCCTGGGGATCACGGTCAGACGCTCCTGGCTTTGAATCCCAGCTTGACTCCTCTGGACCTGTCTGAGCCTCGTTTTCCTCATCTGTAAAATGGGGACAATCACAGCCTAACTTCACAGTGAGGTCTTGGGACTTGTTGACGTTCTGGTTGCCTTCTAGGATTCCCGCCCCCCGCCCCTTGGTCCCTGCCTGGTCCCCTCTGGTTCATCCCACCTCCCCATCAGCCCCAGGTAAGGGGCTTCAGCTCCTATTCTGGTCCCCAAGACTCTTCCCAGCCTACCTCAGTCTCTCTGAAGCCTCAGGCTCTGCCCTCTTCCCTCTAAGACACAAGTGAGCAAGTCGAGCACTGGAAACCCTGGTGACAATTGCTGTTTAGACCCACCCCTATCGTTATTTCCCTGCTAACAGCCCCCCTGAGAACTGAGCTGTGCAGCTTTTTCCTCCCCTTTCACAGATGAGAAAACACAGGCCCAGAGAGGCTAAGTGACCTGCCTGCAGCCACGCTAGTAAGTCCACGGACCTCAGCCAGGGTCTCTCTAGTCCAAAGTCTCCCGGAACAAAGTCCAATCCCGAGCCCACCGCCGCAGCCCCTGTCACTCTCAGAGCCTCTTCTGTCTCCCGCTCCCTCACCTAGAACCCACCCAGCTCATTGCAGAACTCATCCGTGCCTCCCCTGTGGGGTCCCTGGAGTTCACCCGACTCCGGAGCCTCCCCCAACACCAGGCAGAGCACAGCCATCGCTTTCTTCCCGGCTCTGCGACCACAGTCTGTGGTGTGTGGTTTCGGCAGGGAAACCAGCCAACGGCGAGAAATTCCAGAAAATTAGGAAACAAAGGGAGAGGATGAGATATCCTCTTTCCTTGGCGCCACATCAGACACCGAGGAGGCCTCCGTGACTGGGATTCCGAAGGCAGTGGATTCAGAGTCGGCCTGGGGTTTCAGTGCTCGGGGCTTCCGGCTGGGCCAGGACACCGCGGCCCTGTCCCCTCGCATCCCGTCCTTCCTGGCTGGGCCCTGCCTTCCCCCACCCGGGCTGGTTGACACGGGAAGCCACCCTCTGCCAGCTCTCCCAGTTTGCATCTTGTTCGCATGGCTTTGGTGGAAGCCCGGGAGAGTGTTTGCTCATCAGCGTGACTCGACGACTTGGGGGGATACATGAGGGACGGGGGTGGTGGTGACGGAAAGCCCAGCCCGGAGGCCTCACTTGCTGTGTATCCTCGGAGGCATTGCTGGCCCTCTCTGAGTCTCCGTACCTGCTCTGGACAACGGTGATGAGAGGTGAAGGCAGGTACACGGAAGGGCCCAGCCCAGGGCTCAGCGCACAGTAGGACCGCAGGGAGCACGGACGCTCTTCCTAGGGAGCACCCCGTCTCCCCTCAGCAGCTGGCCTGTCCCTCCTTACCCCGGGGAGGGCAGAGAGCCTGACTTCTCCTTGGGGAAAATCAACGTGGGGGCCAAGAGGGAACACTTGGGTTCGGCGCTGGGGACTGAACATGAGGTGGGGAGCGCAGGGGCAGATGGCACTGCTCCAGCACCCCGTGTCCGGCCCCAGCCCCGCTAGGACAGAAGAGTGAGTGAGGGTTTTGTCTGCCTGACTCCGTGCCTCACTCTTAGCTCTCAAATACTTATTTGATGAATCCTCGTCTTAAGGGCCGGAGAAGGCAATGGCACCCCACTCCAGTACTCTTGCCTGGAAAATCCCATGGATGGAGGAGCCTGGTGGGCTGCAATCCATGGGGTCGCTAAGAGTCCGACATGATTGAGCGACTTCACTTTCACTTTTTACTTTCATGCATTGCAGAAGGAAATGGCAACCCACTCCAGTGTTCTTGCGTGGAGAATCCCAGGGACGGGGGAGCCTAGTGGGCTGCCATCTATGGGGTCACACAGAGTCGGATACGACTGAAGCAACTTAGCAGCAGCAGCAGCATCTTAAGGGCAAGAAAACCAAGGCACAGAGAGGTTAGGTAATAGGTCCAAGGTCACCTTGCTGGTCACCCGCAGCCTCAGCGTTTGAACCCAGGCCATCTGCTCCAGCCCAGGCTGTCAGGGCTGGGTCTCCAGCCTGGTCCCTTTGTCGAGGGAGCTGGATGGGAGGAGCAGCTGGAGTCAGGAGACAGAGCTTGAGGGCCTCCACATCCCCCTGAAGCCTTGGGCAGGAACTGGCTCCTTGAGGCAGAGTCCAGCCAGGGCAGGACCAAGGGCAGGGGAAGGGACTGGGAGAAAGAGCGGGTGTGTGGCATCCGATTCTGGTCCAGCGAGGGGCAGGGATGGGAGCTGACCTCCTGCACTCCTGTCCTGGGTCAGGCACCTGAACACACAGTGAAACTGACTCAAGTGCAGACCGTGGCGATGAGGGATCAGATCTGACTGGAGGGAGCCCAGAGGAGACACCTGCCCATCCCGGGCATCAGGGAGAGCTTCCTGGAGGAGGTGATGGCTAGAATGGTCTCTAAGGATGAGTAGGAGTTGGGCAAACATTAAAAAATACAGCAGGGAGGGTATTCTAGTAGGAAAAACAGAATGTCCACAGGCCGCAGTGTGGGGTGACGCCCACAGAGCCTGCAAAGGAAGCAGCTGTCAGGGCACACAGTGCATCTCAGAGTTCTTCTCTCTGTTAGAATAATCAGAGCATCAGGTTCTTTTTCTGGTGCAACCCCCTTCACTGACAATATTCCACAAGAGGCCAGAAATGCCCCCAAGAGAGTCTTCTGGGGTTCAGAGCCTTCTCCTTCTGCTCTTTCCCTGTGCAGAGAGCCACAAATCCTGACGGAGACCCCCAACCCAGCTCTTGAAAGAAATAGCTGGGTGCTTGAAGACCCCCGAGCCCCCAGGGTCCAGAAGCGAGGAGCAGGTCACCTCCAAAGAGACCTGGGGCTCTGCTGGGGGTTTTTCCACTCGTACCAACGAGTAAACTGTGATATTGGAGCATAAGGGAAGCGGGTGGATGAAGTGGTTTGGAGGGAAAGCCACGGGCAGCCCAGAGTTCAAATCCCATGGCTGCCCTCCTGAATCCCGTGACCAGGACGGTTCTCGCCCCCTCCCTACCTGCCCCCCGCCTCAAGCCTCAGGGTCCTTGGGAGAGGGTGATGAGAGGCCTGGGGAGGTGGGGCTGCGGGGAGCCAGAGCCCAGGGCCCTTCTTTCTGGTCTTGGCTATCACTTCCCTGTTTAAGCCATTTCCTCTGCCTCAGCCCTCCACCAAGTAGCCATGACAGTTTCCTTTCTTTTCGTGCCAAATTTCCCATCGTAGAATCGCCCCTGCTCAATGGAGAGCAGGCGAGGAGTAGGCCAAAGGGGCTCTCCACCTAACGCGGCCCCGTCTCCCCTCGGGCCCTCGCTGGTCACCAGCGCCTGCTTCATGTTTATGGTTGCTGCCTTTGCACATAAGACTGTGTGTCTCGGGTTTTTAGTTCAGCTTTATGTCACGGAGGGCTGCCTGCATTACTGAGAAGTTTTCATAAGCGTTGCTTTAATAGCTGTGTTCGTCGTGCCTTGAGAGGCGATGGTCCATCTCTCCGTGACCCGCCTTCATCTTGGGCCACCTGGGGGCTTTTAACCTCCCACCCAGTGATGCTTCTCTTCCTTTCTCAGAGCATCACTCTGCTTGTGCCCTGGATCCCTCGGCCTCCAGGAAAACCCCTCCTCATCCCTGCCCAGACACGGGTCCCCTGGTGATAGAGTGCTCACCCCTCCGAAGCCAGCTGCCTGCTGGTTCTTTATAGGCAGGAAGCAGCGTGATGAGGGGCAGACCTGGAGGCTTAACAGATCTGGATTCAAATCTTGCTCCCCTATTTCCTGATGGCTGGAAGACCTCCAACAGGTGACTTAGCCAAAGTGCCCTCACCTAGAAAGCAGGTGCTGAAATCAGCCTCACTAGGGTGCTGGCTAAACGAGACATACGAAGAGCCTGATGTATAGAAATGGCTGTACACATGTTTTCCAGCTCTCCCCGCATCTCATCGGGGTGTGGCGGGCTTTCCAGGATATTGAAGATGGCAGTCAGCTGTCCCCAAGGTTCACAGCCTTCTTGGCCGAGTACCAGAGAGCAATCAACACGAGAAGGAGTTTCAGTGAATGAGTAGGAGTTTTCTGGAAGTAGAGAAAGGGCAGAGAGAGCAGCTTGGCAGTGCGTCAGACGAGGGAGAAGGCTGAGGAAAAGCGGGGAGCCCCAGGGAGCCCCAGGTCCTGGGCACCACCTCTTGTGGCTCCCAGGCCCTCCTTGGCTGCGCCTGAGTGCACTGCTCCATCCTCGTCTCCCCAGCCTTGGACGCTGGAGGGCTCTTTGACCCTCTTCTCCCCACCTTCACCACCCCGGGAACCCCACCCGGTCCATGTTTCCGGTCTTGTTGAGCTGCCCCGGACCCCTGCCTGGCTCCATCTCCACCCCCATCTCCTGTCTCCCCTGACTCCAGACTCACTCGGATGTTCAGTAGACACGGCGGACAAGCGCATCCAGGGACCCCTGCCCCCTCCCGCTGTCTGCTTGGGACAGAATCTCGGAGCCAGCTGGAGCGCACCCTCCTCTCCCACTTCACATGCCCTGTCGTCAACCATATGCCCACATGAGCCCAGAACCCTCCCTCCACACCCTTCTCCGCAGACCAGCCGTCCCAGTCCGTCTTCTCCCCTCCTAAACCTCTCTGCTTCTCTCCTCTGCCTCCCACCCGCCCTGAAGCCCAGCAGCAGCAGGGAGATCTTCAAACATGACTCAACAGCCACCGACACCTCTCTCACAAGGGGCTGAATCCAGCAGCCTCTCACTGGGCACACAGCTTGACCTGAGACCCCCTCCCCAGTCCCTCTGCCCTCCTCTCTCCCAGTTGCCCCAGCCACACTGGCCTCCCTGGTTCCTGAGCTGGCCAAGCCCACCCCCACCCCAGAGCCTTTTCACCTGCCACTCCCTCTGCCTGAAACGCTCTCCTCCCAGACACCTGTGGGGCTCGCTCCCTTCCTTCCACCAGACACCTGCTCGGATGTCACCTGCTCCAAAAGGCCTTCCTGGACCAAGGTTTATAAATAGCAACAGTCCCCCCTCCTCCACCCCCCACCCTCCTCTCCTCCCCCTTTTACTCTTTTGGTTTCTCTGTGGAGCTCACCACCTCTGTTGAGTTTGATTTCTTGTCTGCTGTCTCCTTTGCTGTCAGGAATCCTGAGGGAGATGGGATTAGTCTGTCCTGTGCCCGGCCGTGCCCCCAGCACCCGGAAGTAGGTGCTCAATAACCAAGTGACTGCATTTTTATCTGCCTGGAGCTGGGCATACAGTAGGCACTTGGTAAATGTCAGACCAATGAGTGAATGGCGTCATCATTGTTGACAACAGAAGTTCCTGTCTATTGAGGAACCAGTGAGCTAAGCAACTTCAGCGGACCATGCCAGTTCATGTCCCTAGCTTGGCCACCCCAGGCTCCATGCACAGACGAGGAAACTGAGGCTCAGAGAGAGTTAGCAGTTTCCCCAGAGCTGCGCAGTGCCTGAGCCGGCATTCATGCCCAGGTCTAGCTGACTCAAAGTCCACTGCTTGTGCATGAGCAGTGGGCTTCCCTGGACTGGGAAGCGGGGTCTCACCAGTACCTCTCCCACTGTGGGAGTGACGCCCCGAGATGGCACTCATGAAGTGCCCAGCCCCGTACTGAACCCGATGATGCGTTCCCTGTGCAAGTCAGGCCTTACCCATCCCTGGGGCAGGACCTCGAGCGTTCCCCCAAAGGGTATGAGATCTGGGGCTCCAGGCACTGGCCCACCAAGCCCTCTCTGGCCTGGACGCAGTATCGACTGGAAACCATACAGGTTCTGCACCAGCTCCGTCAAGGCTGCCACGCGTACGTGGTGGGGTTACGTGGTTGATTTGGCTGGGTTTGGTTTTGGGGTCTTCCTCCTTGCCCTTGCACCATTTGTGAGGGTCTCTTTCAGCCCTCAGAATCTTTCTGGAGACCCAAAGAGGGGCTGGAGCAGCCAGGAGCCCCACGCCCCCACCTGGCTGCTCGCCACCTGCCTCCTTCCTCCAGGCACCCTGCCCCATCCAAGGAGGTCCCGGCTACACAGCAGCAAAGCAGTGCAGGCTGGTTATAGAAAACGTTGCCTCGAGAATCTCACGGCCTCAGCCAGCAAGCTTGCAGAGAGCCCAGCTGCATGGTCTTGGAGTCAGAGCTGGGTTCAGTCTGTGCCTCCACTTGCTAGTGGGGGAACTCAGGCAAATTAGCTCACTTCTCTGAGCCTCAGCTCTCCCATCTGTAGGATGGGCCCAGTAGACTGACCCTGCTGGCTGACTGTGAGGAATAGAACAGGGCCTGGCCTGTGATGGGAGCCTCCATAAATGCTCATTGTAATTATTGGTGTGTTATCAGTACAAGAATGAAAGTGGAGAAGAAAAGCCACAGAATCACTGCCCCCCGACCCCGCCACACACACACATACACAGGTGTTTTGCATTTTCTGCTTTCTCGTGCGTGTGCTTTTACACACTTCCATGAGTGATGTACAGGAGGCCCCCTTATCCAAAGTTCCCTTTACCCAGTTTCAGTTGCCTGCAGTCAACCTTGTTTGAAAATATTAACTGGAAAATTCCAGAAATGAACAATTGACAAGTTTTTAATTGCTCACCATTCTGAGAGACATGATCAAATCTCACGCCGTCCCACCCAGGATGTGAAACGTCCCTTCATGTGGGGTGCTCCACCATCCGTCTCTCGGGCCTCTCGGTCATTGCAGGGCTCGCGTTCAAGCGACCCTCACGTGCTGGATAATGGGCTCTCGGGGCAAGAACGGTGATGCTGGCGGGTTGGCTGTGCCAAAGGGAAGCCGTAAGCGGTTCCTCTTAGTGAAAGGATGGAAGTTCTCAATAAGGAAAGAAAACACAGTTAAGATCTTGCTAAGCTCTATGATAAGAATGAATCTTCTACCCGGGAAATTGTGAAAAAGGAAAAAGGAACCTGTGCACTGCAAAAGTAACAGCCGCAGGGCCTCCTCAGTGCTTACTGTAGACGGAAAAGGTGTTAAATCTGTATGATGAGGTACTTAGAGAGAGACCACACTCACATAACTTTTATTACAGTGTATTGTTATAATTGTTCTATTTTAATATTAGTTGTTGTTAACCTTAAATTGTGCCTAGTTTATAAATTAAACTTTATCATAGGCACATATGGATACAAGAAAACATGGTCTACGTAGGGTTTGGTTCTCTCTGTGGTTTTAAGTACCCACGGAGGTCTTGGGATGTATCTCCTCCATGGTTATGGGGGGACGACTGTACTCACAGTTCTGCGTTCTGATTTTATTCACCTAACATTAAATTAGCCGTTACCCTGTGGTTTTGACTTAATTTTTCTAAATATCATCGTAGCAGCTTCTCGGTGGTCCAGATTCCATATGCTGGCACTAAATCAGCCATTTCACCCCAGCAAGGCATTTACACAACTTAACTATATATATGTGTGTGTGTGTGTGTGTGTGTGTGTGTATTTTTTTTTTTTTACTATGATGAAAACATTGCAAAGGGGAGGAACATACTCTGGCAAGTTAGGAATGGCAACAAACACTTTTACATGTTTATGGTTTTCCCTTTTTTGAAGTATGTCCTCTGCATGGATTCCAGGCCAGTGGATTGTTGAGTGCAGGCGTGTGACAGGTTTATGGCTCTTTGTGTTAGCATCAGCCTCATTCCTAAACGGACTGTCCCCACCCGCAGCTTCTGGGGATGTAGCCCCTTCTCCAGCCTGAGGTTTGCTTTTTTTTTTTTATTATTTTATTAATGGGGTCAAACACCTTGCCTTTCATCTGTTAAGTAATTGTATTTCCTCTCCTGTGGCGTCTGTATGTGCTAAGTCACTTCATTCGTGTCCGACTCTGAGACCCTGTGGACTGTAGCCTGCCAGCCTCTGCGGTCCATAGGATTTTCCAGGCCAGAATACTGGAGTGGGTTGCCATGCCCTTCTCCAGGGGAACTTCTTACATGTCTCTTACATCTCCTGCATTGCAGGCGGGTTCTTTACCACTAGCGTCACCTGGGAAGCCTCCTCTCCTGTGGGGGTGCCCACATATTTCACCATGACCCCCAAATAGGAACTAATTGAAGCCATTTCCATCAGCACGTGTTTCCTAAACTTCAGCTCCTGGGTGTTCCCCTTGCCTGTGTGCCTCTCTCCCTTGTACTGTTTACTTACTACATTTTTTATTGATCTTAAATCAAGCCATTTTAAAAAAAAGAAAACCCAGACTTGCTCTAAGCACTCATATCTTTGATTTCAGGGTTACTTTTTCCCCAGGAAACTCTCCTATGCGATGGGTGGGAGTGTAAATTGGAGCAGCCACTCTGGAATACAGTGTATAGGTTCCTTAAAAAAGTAAAACTAGAACTATCACACAATCCAGCAATTCTGCTCCTGGGCATGTAGCCGGAAAAGACTAAAACTCTAATCTAGGAGGATACACGCACCCCAGTGTTCATAGCAGCACTATTTACAATAGTCAAGACATGGAGACAACCTGTGCTGCCACCAAATGATGGATAAAGAAAATGTGGCGCATCTGTACATGGGGTGGTACCTAGCCGTAAAAGAGGATGAAATAGTGCCATCTGCAGCAACTTGGATGGACCTAGAGATGGGTCTTATGATACTAAGTGAAGTATCAGACAAAGACAAATGTCACACGATATCCCTTCCCTGGGAGCTCAGTTGGTAAAGAATCCGCCTGCAATGCAGGAGACCCCAGCTTGATTCCTGGGTCGGAAAGATCCTCTGGAGAAGGGATAGGCTACCCACTCCAGGATTCTTGGGCTTCCTTTATGGCTCAGCTGGTAAAGAATCCGCCTGCAATGCGGGAGACCTGGGTTCAATCCCTGGGTTGGGAAGATCCCCTGGAGAAGGGAAAGGCTACCCACTCCAGTATTCTGGCCTGGAGAATTCCATGGACTCTAAAGTCCTTGGGGTTGAGAAGAGTCGCACATGACTGAGTGACTTGCACTTTCATCACTTATATATGGAATCTAAAATGTGATACAATGAACTTATTTACAAAACAGAAGCAGACTCACAGACTCAGAAAACAAACTTACAGTTACCAAAAGGCAAGGGTTCGGGGAGGGGTAAATTAGAAGTTGAGATTAGCAGATACGCACTAGTATATATAAAACAAACAATAAGGTCCTACCGCAGAGCGCAGGGAACTATATTCAATATCCTGTAATAAACCATAATGGAAAAGAATATGAAAGACATTATATATGTTTATATACATATAACTGAAACATTTTGCCGTACACCAGAAGCTAACACAACTTAACTAACAGTAAATCAACTATACTTCAATTTTTTTAAAAAGTTACATTTTTCCTAGTATATATAAAACAAACCCATAAACATACCCAGGAGTTGGGGGGGGGGGCCACCTCAACAGAAAGTGAAAGTGAAAGTCGCTCAGTCGTGTCCAACTCTTTGCGACCCCATGGACTATACAGTCCATGGAATTCTCCAGGCCAGAATACTGGAGTGGGGAGCCTTTCCCTTCTCCAGGGGATCTTCCCAACCCAGCGATTGAACCCAGGTCTCCCACATTGCAGGTGGATTTTTTACCAGCTGAGCCACCAGGGAAGCTCAGTAGAACTGGCAGTTAAATCTTGAGACATTTTCGGAGCCTGTTGTAAAACACAGCCACTATAAAAATTCAACGATAGACACTTCCAATTCAGTAGATCCTATTAAACGCAAAGGTGACAGATATTCAAAACTCTTCACTTCCTGATTGTTTTGCTGTGTCTGCTCCTCGCTGTGCTCTTGAGGTCTGCTTATCTGTGTGGTGGAAACGGGCAGGATGGTGACCGCCGCCCACCCCTTCGGGGCTCCGCACTCAGCAATATCATGTTGGCAGTGTTTATGTTTGCGCCATAGAAATGGGCAGTAAATGCTACAAACCAGGCTGCTTTTCCCCTGCAGGACTGGTCGCTAAATGTTTACCAGCTCACCGCTGTGCGGCATGGCTCATGCTGGCACCTCCCAGGGTCTGCCTGCCCCAGTGGTCTGCTTACTGTGGAGAAGCAGACGTTTTCTTAGGTGAAGGCAGGGTCCTGGCGCTCCCGGGGACATCCCAGCAGCAGTAGCCAGGATGAGAAACAAGGTGATTCTGGGGGAGGTTCATCCACCCTCCCAGATTCTGGTCCTTCAGGTGCAGGGAATAAGGGGGTGGGTGGGGCCAGGAGACAGAGCCTGGTCGGGCCTCTGGCCACACATCTGGCTCTCAGCCCCCGGGGAAGACCTCTCGGCATCCCTTTGCAAACCCTCTGATTCCATCTGCCCTTCCTTCTCTGAAAGAGCCGGCAGCAGGCACCGTGAACTCCCAGATTTATTCAACCAGCGCTTTATCCAAGGTCGGCACTAGGTCGTGGCCGGTGCTGAGTGCTGGGGATAGAAAGATGAAATGGGTTTAGTCCTGCCTGCAGGGAACACTGGCCGGTGTTGGGCCGGAAATCGATCCTGCCCCTCCGCCTGCTTTGCCTGGAAGATCAAGGTATTCAGCCTCGGGGTGAATATACCTCGGGCAGGGTTTGGGGAAAAAATCCCTGAGAGTGCACTTCCAGAGTGAACTAGACCCACTCTTTCTGGGCCCAGGATGCAGCTCAGCGAGGTGCATGAGTGAGGGCTTTGGGTCCGGCCAACAAGATCCGTGGGGCCTGTGACCTTGGGTAAATCGCTCACTCCTCCAAGCCTGCTTGCTTGTCGGTGAAAACAGTGGCACCAAGAGGACAGAGGGGGTGCCTGTTAGGAGCCTGACACAGAGCCGGTGCTTAGCCCTGTGGTGCCGCCATGCCCAGGGCCCCGCTGCCAGGCGGGTGTGGGTGCCGTGTACATGCATAGCGTATAGTGTGTGGGGGTATGTGTGCATGCAGAGTGCAGGGGTGTGGTTTGGGCGTGGTGTGCATGTGTGTGTAGATGTGTGTGTAGTGTGCACACTCATCTCTGCCCCCTCTGCCCCCTCCTGCCGCCTCGGTCCTGACCCAAGAGCCATGGGCAAGGGGCATGGAGGAGGGGCCAGGGCAGCTAGGGGTGAAGGAAGAAAGAAACAAGGCAGTTCGGCGCCCAGCCTGCGGGAGCACAGCGGTGTGAATGGCGCCAGGGCCTGGGGCCAGGAGCCACGGACAGCCTAGGATAAGGTGCAAACGCTCCCAGGAGGCACCTTCACCTCCCAGGGATTTACAAAAGAGTGGACCAAACCCTGAGCCCCGGGCCACACTATGGACACGGAATGAATCAGACCCCTGTCTCAGACCCCATGAGACCCTCACCCAAGCCTGGCCTCTGTGGCTTCCCTTCCCAGCTCCCCACGGGCTCCTACTTAACCCTCAAAACCTTACTCAGGTCGCTCTCCTCCAGCCCCTGGAGGACCTCTGTCCCTGCTCCCATCACAGGCAGGACCACGTGGTCTGTTGTCTCCTCTGTGCCCACTAGACTGGGCAAGAGCAAGGACAGTCTGAGTCCTGCTGGGGATCCCAGGGCCCGGAGCAGAGCCCTGGGCTGGGAGTCAGGGTGGCTGACGAGCCCTGAGTGGCTTGTTCCCCCAGCACACTGCTGACTGCTGTTTAACCTTGGGCAGCCCCTTCCCTCCCCGAGCCTTACTGTCCTCACCGTGTCAGTTGAGGGGAAGGGACAGAATGCTTCCGTGGTGCCTTTAAATTTAAAACCTCCCCGACCTTCTACCTGGCTAACAGAGACGCGGACAGGGACAAGAACAGATGTGGAAAGCGCTTTGAAAAATTCATAGCAGGAAGGCCAGGGAGAGAGGCTTTCCTTTTGTGGGGTGGGAGGAGAGGGGAGCTGCGGACAGAGCTGCGGATGAAAAGGACCGCTTCCGGAGCTCTTTGTGGCATTTAATGTGGAATGCAGAGCGCCCGGGAAAGCAACGGCATCAAATATTTACTAAAGCAGCATTAAAAATTCACCTTTAGGATGCAGAGGTTTAAAGACCCCGAGCTTCCTGCAAAATGCTACAAGGCAGGAGGGCGAAACGATGGGCAAGAGGGTGTGTGTAGGGTGTGAGCAATGATGTCCCCGGAACCAGGCACTGCTCCCCACGGACCCCTCCTCTACTCCCCCTGCCAAAGCGGCCTCCAGCCCTGTGTCTGCAGAGGCATGCGGGTAGCCCTCCTCGGCCATAAGCCTTTCTGAGGCACCCGTGACCTGCAGGATAAGAACAGGCCCTCGGCTCAGCCTCCATGGCCCTCCGTGATCTGGCTTCTGCTTCTCTGGGCAGCTGAGTCCCGTAGGATGAAAGGAGTGAGCTGCTGAGGTTGGAGGAGATTGAGGTGGGATCAGGGGATGTTCCAGGCACTGGGAGTGGCCTGTGCAAAGGCACTGAGGCAGACAGATGCAGTGTATTCATGCATCAGAAGCAAAATCAGGGTGCTGGAGTGTGCAGAGAGAAGGGGAGCACAGGAGGGGAGGGGTGGGAGACACACGGGGGTCTGAGGTGCAGGGTCATGGTGAGGAGGAGGCTCCTGATGCAGGGGTGGAGGGAGCCCTCCAGGAGAGGGTCAGGGGCCTTTTCAGAAGCTCCCCCTGGCAGTGAGTCCAGCAGAGGCCAGCACTGGCTCACAGGCTGGGCTGTGGCCAGAGCAGAGGAGGTGGGGGCAGACAGCCCACAGGACTGGCTGTGGATTGGGGAGGCGGTGGTGGGGAAATGAGGGGCTCCAAAGACCGTGTCCCAGACTCTGGCCTGAGCCACTGGGGCGATGCTGGTGGGATTTCCTGAGATGGGGACCCAGGGGCAGGCCTGAGTTCGGGGATAAGCCATCTGGAGTCTGTGAGCATGGACGGGGTGATGCTGCAGACAAGTCAGGGAGGAGCTTGGGGTGGGGGGCAGGGTGGGGAATGTGGGCTGAATCCCAGCTTGGATTTGGCCAAGGGGCCTGTCACGGAATCGCGCTGTGGAGGGGCGGGAGGTGACCTGGGGCGAGGATGGAGTGTGGGGCGAGGGACCAGCGACGCCAGCAAGGAAGTGTGGGGGGAGCAGTCCCGAGGCAGAAGGGACGCAGGAGGCCTGGAGGGGCGTGATCCTGCAGGAGCAGGGTCGGGCCGAAGGGCTGTGGGGACCCAGCCTCAAATGCCAGGACCTAAGACCCCCGCCCTCTGCCCACTGCTCCTAAGATGCCCCGTGCCTGATGCAGAGATACAGTCAGCGGGCTCCTCTGAACACGCCATGACCACCCCCATCCGCCAGGCCTCTTATGATCCCAGGATGACAGCAGGCTTCTCCCTTTGGGGAAGGAAGTGAGGTTTCACGTTAGATGCTTAAAAATGAAGCATTGCCTAAGAAGACCCCAAATCATTCTAATTTGTCCACAAACAAGACCCAAGTTTGATGGTCTCTCGTTTTTCTGGGAGACTTGGTAACCCAGAGCTGCCCATCTTCACTGTCTAGAGGACCAACAAGATGTCTTGCTAAAGGCAAAATAAAAATGCCCTAGAGGGTCTCTAAACCCCCTTTTGAAATACTTTTTCTCCCCACTTAAGACAGCCATGCACTGAGCGCTCACTCTGTGCGAGGCGCTTTAACACTCTGCCTCCTGTGACCTTGGCAAAGTCCTCACTTGGCAGAAAAGTAAACGGAAGCTCCCAGAGGCGGGTGACTGCTGGCTGGTGGTAGGAGTGAACACGGACGCTCGCCAAGGGTCTGCAGGGACCCCCGGGGCCTGCGGCCTGCCTTGCTCCTGACAGCTCTCGCTGGAAGCAGGGAAGGATGAAAGGAAGCCCTGACCCAGAGAAGCCTGATCGCTCTGGGGGTCGTGGAGCCTGGCTGTGTCTGCAGGACTGGAGGGAGGCCAAGCTGGCAGCAGGGGAGCAGGCCAGAAGCGGGTTGTGGGGTCAGCAGAGGAGGAACCTCTTTCCAGGCAGCCTTCCTTCACAGCAGAGCTGCTCTGCTTACTAGGTAGTGAGCTCCCCATCATTGGGGTGTGCAAGCTGAGACCAGAAATTCATTTCCGGAGGCTGTTCACTCTTTCCCAATTAAAGTACATGAAGTGCCCATCTTAACAGTACAGTTTGGTGAACTTCAGTCTGAGATGGTGAACGTTCTAACATGCAGAAGGCTTCCTCCCGACCCCTGAGTACCACTTCTCTGACACTCAGCCCCTAAGTCATTTTGCCCCATTGTAGGCTCTCCCTGGGCTGGAACTGGATGGTGTGGACCCTAGGGTCAGCACCTCTCACACAACGCTTTTTTCGATGAAATGAATTCCGCCATGACGTTGCTCATATCAAGAATCTGTTCTTCTTCACTGCTGTATAGTACTCCACTATCTGGGCATATCACACTGCTTATCCCTTCACCTGTTGAGGGCATTTGGGTTGTTTCCACCTTGGGGTGATTATCCATAAGGCCACTCTGAACACCCATGGCCACATGCTCCGGTGAACAGGTAGACACAGTTCTCTTGGGTGCTTAGGAGTGTCTGATGGCTGCTGTAAACAGTGACCATACACTCGGTGGCTTAGAACAGCACAAATGTACCCTCCTGTAGTTCTGATGGGCAGAGGTTCCCAAGGAGCCTTATGAATTCCTGATGTCCAGGTGTTCGTAGAGCTTGTCCCTTGGAGGCTCCAGGCAGAATCTGTTCCCAGGGGCAGCCTCTGTCCACAGCTCATAGACCCTTCCTCCGGTGGCATCACTGTGACCTCTGCTTCCATCCGCACATCTCCTCTGACTCTGACCTTCCTGCACCCGCCTTCTTCAAGGACCCTCGGGATGACCCTGGGCCTCTTGGGTAACCAGTCTCCCCATCACACAGCCACATCCCCGGCTTCTGGGGATTAGGACAGGGACCTCTTTGGGGGCCTGAGCTGTGCCTACCCAGGGGGACATACAGTGTCATGGGACAAGGGGTATGTTCAGCCTCAGCACGTGTGGTCGGTCAGTTTCCCTAAGCAGCTGAACCTCTTTGCCCTCCCCGGGTCGTGGGTGAGAGTTCCTTCTCCCCCAGCTCCTCATGTCTTTGTCATCTTAGCCCTTTATTTCAGGGGCATGGAGGGTGGCCCCCTGTAGTTTTCTATCATCATTCCACGAGCACACCTCCTCCATGCAGCCCCCCATGACCACATCTTTGCTGTTGAGAGCGCTGCGCTGGGGTGGGGTTGGGGGACTGCCCTCTTAGCCCTGCAGTGGTCCTGTACTGTTCTTTTCTTTGAGATGTGGTAACAGTGTGAGTATGGTAACCTCTAAAGTTCCTGTGAGAATGCTCTAGAAATTGAGCTGAAAACTCCAGTCCCCGGTGCCTGGCTCCTGGTCTCCGGGGGAGCTCTTATCAGTGCTGAGGGGCTTTATCTGCAGCTCACCTGGCAATTAGTCCTGTTGCTGGTCTAACTCCTCTGCTTTTACCCGAAGCCATTATTATTACCGAGTCTTAAACTTCTGTATAATCATACGGGATTTGATTTAGGTCATACCTGAATGGTCTAGTGGTTTTCCCTACTTTCTTCAATTTAAGTCTGAATTTGGCAATAAGGAGTTCACGGTCTGAGCCACAGTCAGCTCCTGGTCTTGTTTTTGCTGACTGTATAGAGCTTCTCCATCTTTGGCTGCAAAGGATATAATCAATCTGATTTTGGTGTTGACCATCTGGTGATGTCCATGTGGAGTCTTCTCTTGTGTTGTTGGAAGAGGGTGTTTGTTATGACCAATGCATTTTCTTGGCAAAACTCTATTAGTCTTTGCCCTGCTTCATTCCATATTCCAAGGCCAAATTTGCCTGTTACTCCAGGTGTTTCTTGACTTCCTGCTTTTGCATTCCAGTCCCCTATAAGGAAAAGGACATCTTTTTTGGGTGTTAGTTCTAAAAGGTTTTGTAGGTCTTCATAGAACCATTCAACTTCAGCTTCTTCAGCATTACTGGTTGGGGCATAGACTTGGATTACTGTGATATTGAGTGGTTTGCCTTGGAAACAAACAGAGATCATTCTGTCCTTTTTGGAATTGCATCCAAGTACTGCATTTTGGACTCTTTTGTTGACCATGATGGCCACTCCATTTCTTCTGAGCGATTCCTGCCCGCAGTAGTAGATATAATGGTCATCTGAGTTAAATTCCCCCATTCCAGTACATTTCATTTCGCTGATTCCTAGAATGTTGACATTCACTCTTGCCATCTCTTGTTTGACCACTTCCAATTTGCCTTGATTCATGGACCTGACATTCCAGGTTCCTATGCAATATTGCTCTTTATAGCATCAGATCTTGCTTCTATCACCAGTCACATCCACAGCTGGGTATTGTTTTTGCTTTGGCTCCATCCCTTCATTCTTTCTGGAGTTATTTCTCCACTGATCTCCAGTAGCATATTGGGCACCTACTGACCTGGGGAGTTTCTTTTTAAGTATCCTATCATTTTGCCTTTTCATACTGTTCATGGGGTTCTCAAGGCAAGAATACTGAAGTGGTTTGCCATTCCCTTCTCCAGTGGACCACATTCTGTCAATGTGGTCATTGACAGAATGTGGTCCACTGGAGAAGAAGGAGAAGAGTCATTCTGACGCTTACTCCTTGGAAGGAAAGTTTGTGGTCCACTGGAGAAGAAGGAGAAGACTCATTCTGACGCTTACTCCTTGGAAGGAAAGTTATGACCAACCTAGATAGCATATTCAAAAGCAGAGACATTACTTTGCCAACAAAGGTACATCTAGTTCAGGCTATGGTTTTTCCTGTGGTCATGTATGGATGTGAGAGTTGGACTGTGAAGAAGGCTAAGCGCCGAAGAATTGATGCTTTTGAACTGTGGTGTTGGAGAAGACTCTTAAGAGTCCCTTGGACTGCAAGGAGATCCAACCAGTCCATTCTGAAGGAGATCAGCCCTGGGATTTCTTTGGAGGGAATGATGCTAAAGCTGAAACTCCAGTACTTTGGCCACATCATGCGAAGAGTTGACTCATTGGAAAAGACTCATGCTGGGAGGGATTGGGGGCAAGAGGAGAAGGGGACGACAGAGAATGAGATGGCTGGATGGCATCACTGACTCAATGGATGTGAGTTTGAGTGAGCTCCGGGAGTTGGTGATGGACAGGGAAGCATGGCCTGCTGCGATTCATGGGGTTGCAAAGAGTCAGACCCGACTGAGGGACTGATCTGATCTGATCTGATCTCAGCCTTTTGGAAGTGTTCATTGTTATTCAAATTGCCAGGTGCTTGTCTTGTCTCCCCAGTAACTTTGCGACTCTGGGCAAATCACAATACCTCCCTTTGCCTCGGTTTCCTCATCTGTAAATGGAGGAAGTAAAAGTCCCATTTTCTAGGGTTTTTGGAAAGCAAAGTGAGATGAGGCTGGAAAGTGCTGGGACAGCGCCCGGTCCAGGAGAAATCCCCCATCACAGCAGCCCTGACACTGGCCTTGCCTGGAATTAAGAAGGATCTTGTCTGCACTTGGGGTCACGCATGAGCTGATCCTAGACTCACGCCGCCTGGAAGATCCCATGTCACCCGCTGCGACCCTCTGCTTGGCTTCTGCTAAGGCAGCTCCCTTTCCTGGAGTGCCCTCGCCCACTTCCCTCAATGAGTTTTCCGCTGAGTCCCCGCCCTCATCCAGGCCACGCCCCCAGGCTCTCAGGGCTGACTTGATTGGATCTGTTGCTTTTGTTCTGGGGGTCCCAGTGCAGCTCCCCGCTGGTTCTGAGTCCTGGAGGGCTGGGCCCATGCCCGGCAGGTCTGTACCCCAGCACGCAGCCCAGGCCTGGCAGAAGATGCCACCCGCAGGGGCTGCCAGATGCCACTGTCCTGCTTTGGTCTCCCTTGCACGGAAGCCCTTGTTTCTGAACCAGTTCCCGAATGATGGACAAGTCTTTGATCCTAATCTTCGACTCGTACCCACAGTGCTGCAGTAAATGAGCTTAGAAGAATTTTGCCCTTGTGGGTGTGTTTGTTGGATGATGGTTAAGTGGAATTACTGGGTCAGAGGGCGTGTGCATCTGTGACTTTGGTATGTGCCAAGCTGCCTTCCAGAGGTGAACTGATGTCCTTCCCACCAGCGCAGAAGGCAGAGGCTCCCGCCCCCGCAAACCAGCACACACATGGTGCTCTCTCAACCTTTCCGACCTTTGCGGGACTTGCTTGAGTGGAGGAATGTGGACGTTTCCTCTGGTCTGTGCTCTGGAACGCTTTCCCATTATGGCTTTCATTGGCATGCCTCTCATTATAAACTTTGGTTTTGCGATTGGACAGTTTCTTTCTTCTTGGCAATTGGTTTGTTTAGATTCTCTCTTCTGAGATTCTTTGGGTAATTTCTATTTTCTTGGAAATTCACCCATCTCATCAGAGTTTCCTGACTTTGTTGGACAGAGTTGAGCGGGTAGGCCCCTCTTTCTTCTGTTATTTGTCCGTCCCCTCCATCTTTATGGAGTACCTGCTCTGTACCAAGTGTCGTTGTCGGTCCTGGGGGCAGGGTAGTGGGTCAGAACCACTGAAAAGTCCTACTTATATGGAGCCTAAAGATGATGTAAAATGCATCTGTAAAATGCATGGAGTGTCAGATGGTGATAAGTGCTAGGGAGAAAAACCCCATGAGCAGGGAGAGAGTTGATCGTGGACTCCAGCTTTTGAAGGGGTGGTCAGAGAGGCTCTCAGTAATGGGCGACTTGAAGGACGTGAGGGAATATTGTTGTTCAGTCACTAAGTTGCGTCCGACTCTTTGTGACCCCATGGACTGCAGCACGCCAGGCCTCCCTGTCCATCATCAAGTCCCAGAGTTTACTCAGACTCATGTCCACGGAGTCAGTGATGCCGTCCAGCCCTCTCCTCCTCTGCTGCCCCCTTCTCCTTTTGCTCGCCATCTTTCCCAGCATCAGGGTCTTTTCCAGTGAGTCAGTTCTTAACATCAGGTAGCCAGAGTACTGGAGCTTCAGCTTCAGTGACAGTCCTTCCAATGAATATTCAGGATTGATTTCCCTTATGATTGACTGATTTGATCTCCTTGCAGTTCAAGGGACTCTCAAGAGTCTTTTCCACACCACAGTTTGAAAGCATCAACAGCCATGTGTTTATCTGGGAGAAGAGATGGCAGTGTGCTGGTGCAGGTGCTAAATTGGTCCAAGTTCTTGGAGAAACGCAATGAACAGGATAGATATAGATAGAGTGAAGATGCAGATGTAGGTTTCTATATATAAATCTAGATATAGATAGATATCTCTATATAAATAGATATCTCTGTAATATAGATAAAATGTATACGATCTACATAGAGATATATATAAAGAGATTTACTCTAAGGCATTGGCTTCTGCAGATTTGGAGATGCAGAAGTTCCAAGATCTGTAGGTGGCAAGCTGGAGACCCAGCAGAGCTGATGGCCTGGTGTGGTCCGAGTCTGCAAGGCCTGAGAACCACAAAAGCCAGTGGTGCAAATGCCAGTCCCAAGTCTGATGGCAGGAAAAGACTGATGACCAGCTCAAAAATGGGCAGGCAGAAAGGGAACCCTCCCTTCCCCTGGCTGTTCCTTGACCTTCAGTGGATTGGAAGAGGCTTATCTGCCTTGGGGAGGGTGATCCACTTGACTCAGTCTACGGATTCAAAGGGGAAGTTCATCCAGAAACACCTTCACAGACACACACAGAACCGTGTTTGATCAAATATCTGGGCACCACCCCCATGGCCCAGTCAGTTCAGTTCAGTTCAGTCACTCAGTTGTGTCCAACTCTTGGCGACCCCATGAACCACAGCACGCCAGGCATCCCTGTCCATCACCAACTCCCGGAGTTTACCCAAACTCATGTCCATTGAGTTGGTGATGCCATCCAACCATCTCATCCTCTGCCGTCCCCTTCTTCTCCTGCCCTCAATCTTTCCCAGCATCCAGGGTCTTTTCCAATGAGTCAGCTCTTCACATCAGGTGGCCAAAGTATTGGAGTTTCAGCTTCAACATCAGTCCTTCCAATGAACACCCAAGACTGATCTCCTTTAGGATGGACTGGTTGGATCTCCTTGCAGTCCAAGGGACTCTCAAGAGTCTTCTCCAACAGCACAGTTCAAAAGCATCAATTCTTTGGTGCTCAGCTTTCTATATAGTCCAACTCTCACATCCATATGTGACCACTGGAAAAACCATAGCCTTGACAAGATGGAACTTTGTTGACAAAGTAATGTCTCTGCTTTTTAATATGCTGTCTAGGTTGGTCATAACTTTCCTTCCAAGGAGTAAGCATCTTTTAATTTCATGGCTGCAATCACCATCTGCAGTGATTTTGGAGCCCCCCAAAAATAAAGTCAGCCACTGTTCCCACTGTTTCCCCATCTATTTGCCATGAAGTGATGGGATGGCCTAGTCAAAGCTATGGTTTTTCCAGTAGTCATATATGGATGTGAGAGTTGGACCATAAAGAAGGCTGAGCACTGAAGAACTGATACTTTCGAACTGTGGCTGGAGAAGACTCTTCAGAGTCCGGTGGACAGCAAGGAGTTCAAGCTAGTCAATCCTAAAGAAAATGAACCCTGAAAATTCACTGGAAGGACTGATTCTGAAACTGAAGCTCCAATACTTTGGCCCCCTGATGAAAAGAGCCAACTCATTGGAAAAGACCCTGATGCTGGTAAAGATTGAGGGCAGGAGGAGAAGGGGACAACAGAGGATGAGACGGTTGGATGGCATCACCAACTCGATGGACATGAATTTGAGCAAGCTCTGGGAGATGGGGAAGGATAGGGAAGCCTGACTTGTTGCCGTCCATGGGGTCCCAAGGAGTCAGACCCAATTGAGCAACTGAACAACAGCAACGACCCCCACGGCACAGTCAGGCTGACACGTAGAATAAGCCATCGAGACTGCAGCAGAGTGAACAGAAGAGGGGAGATGAGGGGTGTGACCAGAGAGGACAGCATGGACAGTCTTTGGCTTCTACTCTGAGTGAGATGGGAGCCAGTGAGAGTTTTGAGCGGAGGAGTGACATGGCCCGACATACCGTGGATTTTCACTGGACCCCTCTGGCTGCTGTATGGAGAAAAGACAGAAGGGCTGGGCTAGTGAGGAGGCCACAGCAGGAGCGATGCAGGAGGCAGGAAGGGCGGGGTTGATGGCCACACCTGCAGGCTTTACTGGTGGGCTGGTGGTGGACGTGAGAGAGCGAGAGGGACCTACGATGCTCTGGGACTCGTTGTTGGTTTGCATTTGTTTTGTTTCTGGCCATGCTTTCTTGTGTAATTATGGCAAAGCACATAACAAAATTTACCGTTTTAACCACTGTACTTTTCACAGGCATTGAGTGCATTCATTGTACAACCTTCACAACCATCCGTCTCTAAAACTTTTCCGTCATCTACCCATCCTACTACAGGAAACCTTTCCGAATCATTCTACCCCTAGTGACTTTTGTTTGTAATCCAGTCTCAGTCTTTTTTTTCTCAGCAAGTGTGTATGGCTCATTAACATTTACTAATATGGCAGCTACATTTAGTCTTAGTTCTGGCATCATAGTTTATGGTATGCTTTCTGCTTTTATAGCTTTTGTGGGGGTTGTCAGTTTTCACCATATGCTCTCTGTTTTCTTTGTTTTATTTTTTGTGTATATGTCTTCTGACAATTTGGAAGGCTGTGTTTTTCATCCCATAGTTATCTTCATAATTATACTGTCATATGACACCTTTAATCCTCTGTTTCTTTAGACAATGTTTATTTTCTCCCTACTATGAGTGATGCCCGAATCAGAATATTTCTGCTTTCCCCTCTCCTCCTCCCTCTTCCATCAAGTGATTTTAGCTGATTATATTAGTTTTTCCATTTGCCTTTGTACCTCTAATATTATTTCCATCTCGAAACGATTTTCTGGACTTCTAGCTATAAACACAGAAGACAGTTTACATATATTACCTCCCTCCTCTGACCTCCACCTCCCTCCTATAGTTTATATCAGTTTTCTGTTATCTCTTTTGTTCTTTTTTTATAACAGTCACAGTACATTAGTTTCAGACATGGTCCTACAGTTAAACAGACTGTCCTTGCCAGTACTCTTGCCAGAGTTACTCCACTTGCCAGAGTTACTCTTCAGTCGCTCAGTCATGTCCAGCTCTTTTCAACCCCATGCACAGCATCACACAAGACTTCCCTGTCCTTCGTTATCTCTTGGAGCTTGCTCAAACTCATGTCAATCAAGTTGGTGATACCATCCAACCATCTCATCCTCTGTCGCTCCCTTCTCCTCCTACCCTCAGTCTTTCCCAGCATCAGGGGCTCTTCACATCTGGTGGCCAAAGTATTGGAGCTTCAGTTTCAGCATCAGTCCTTCCAATGAATATTCGGTGCTGATTCCCTTTAGGATTGACTGATTTGATCTCCTTGCAGTCCAAGGGACTCTCAAGAGTCTTCTCCAACACCACAGTTCAAAAGCATTGATTCTTCAGTGCTCAGCCTTCTTTATGGTCCACTCTCACATCAGGCTTCTCTGATGGCTCAGACGGTAAAGAATCTACCTGCAATGTGGGAGACCCGGGTTTGATCCCTGGGTCGGGAAGATCCCTTGGAGAAGGAAATGGCAACCCACTCCAGTATTCTTACCTGGAAAATCCCATGGACAGAGGAGCCTGGTAGGTTACAGTCCATGGGGTCAAAAAGAGTCGGACACGACTGAGCAACTTCACTTTGTTTCTCACGTCCTTACGTGACCCCTGGAAAAACCAAAGCTTTGACTATATGGACCTTTGTCAGCAAAGTGATGTCTCTGCTTTTTAACATGCTGTCTAGGTTGGTCATAGCTTTTCCTGCAAGAAGCAAGCATCTTTTAATTCTGTGGCTGCTGTCACCATCCACAATGATTTTGAAGCCCAAGAAAATAAAGTCTGTCACTGTTTCCATTGTTTCCCCATCTATTTGCCATGAAGTGATGGGACAGGATGCCATGATCTTAATTTTTTGAATGTTGAGTTTTAAGCCAGCTTTTTCACTCCCTTCTTTCACCTTTATCAAGAGCCTCTTTAGTTTCTCTTTATTTTCTGTCATTAGGGTGGTGTCATCTGCATATTTGAGGTTAATGATATTTCTCCTAGCAATCTTGATTCCAGTTTGAGCTCCATCCAGCATGGCATTTCGCATGATGTACTCTGCATCGAAGTTACATAAGCAGAGTAACAATACACGGCCTTAACGTACTCCCTTTCCAATTTTGAACCAGTCTGTTGTTCCATGTTCAGTTCTAACTGTTGCTTCTTGACCTGCATACAGGTTTCTCAGGAGGCAAGTAAGGTGGTCTGGTATTCCCATATTTTTAAGAATTTTCCACAGATTGTTGTGATCCACATAGTCAAAGGCTTTGGCGTAGACAATGAAGTAGAAGTAGATGGTTTTCTGGAATTCCCTTGCTTTTTCTATGACCCAATGGATGTTGGTAATTTGATCTTTGGTTCCTCTGCCTTTTCTAAACACAACTTGTACATCTTGGTTCACATACTATCAAAGCCTAGCTTGAAGGATTTTGAGCATTATCTTGCTAGCATGTGAAATCCTATGAGTATCCTCTATTAATTTATGCAAGAAGGGCTCATGAGAGCTACAATTTAAAAAATGTGTTTTAAACGTTTTTCTGCTGACTTTATATTTAAAATCTGATTCATCTGGGCCTTAAATTCTTTATTCACTCATTCATTCAACAAAGTGTGCCAGTTACTGTTCCGGACCCTGGCAAAACAAAAATGAACACAATACACCAATGCCATGACCTTCATGTAGTTTATTATCTAGTTGGGAGAGACAAATGATAAGCTAGGCCAGTAAGTAAAATATTTGGTGTGCTGGATTGAGATAAGTCTAGGGAGAAAGATAAAGCAGGTGATTGGGGGACCTGGCTCAGTCTTGTGACATAGAAAAGACAACTCCACAGACCTTCTTGCCCAGAGCCCAGTAATGCATACTGGGGTGTTGGCTCTGCCCTTCAGAGCATCACTCACTCTGGAAACATGGGCTTTACTGGCTCAGTCAGAGCCCTTCCATCAACTCCACACCCTTGACCCTGGAACACACACTAGAGCTTGATTGAAAATGATTTATCTGTTGTTCAGTTGCTAAGTCATGTCCGACACTTTGTGACCCCATGAACTGCAGCTCGCCGGGCTTCCCTGTCCTTCAGTATCTCCCGGATTTTGCTCAAACTCATGTCTATTGAGTTGATGATGCTGTCTAACCATCTCATCCTCTGTCGTCCTCTTCTCCACCTGCTCTCAGCCTTCCCCAGCATTGGGGTCTTTTCCAGTGAGACAGCTCTTCACATTAAGTGGCCAAAGTAATTGAGCTTCAGCTTCAGTGTCAGTCCTTCCAATGAATATTCAGGGTTGATTTCCTTTAGGAATGACGGTTTTGACCTCCTTGCAGTCCAATCAGATACACGTAGCAGAAGCCCGGCTACCGTGGTGTGGAGGCAGACGTTCTGGGGCTGTCACCAGAGCCAGGTTTCCTCCTGCTCCCTTCCCGCTCCTCCCGCAGCAGTGAAGGTCTGCCATTCTCGTGCTCTTTCTCTGGATCCACGTTCCCTTCCCAGGAGACTTCAGCTTACACGGCATTGGCCAGAGTGGGTCACGTGGCCACCCTTGTCTGCAAGGGAATATGGGAAGCTGAATATTTGTGACTGGGTCATTGCTCCTATAAATGGATATAGGACTGGGGGGTTACTGTGTCTGCTGCAGGTGGAGTTTGTGTTTCTTTTCCTCGTTATCCTTATTTGGAGGTGACCTCCAGGAGAGAAAGGACAATGGCAACTGAACTCTGCCAAGCATGGGCTGATGTTTACTCTCCTGATCTTCTCCCAATGATCTGTTGACCCATCCAGGTGCCAGCATTGTTCTGGTTTCCTCTCCATGGTTTTTATGATAATGGTCATATTCAGTGGTGTGACTCCAAGATTCATAATATTTTCTTTTATTTTTATTATGGATGTCATCAGCATCTGTTCTTAATATCTTCTATTTGTTATAACAAGGGTGACCATATGGTTTAATATCCAAAGTAGAGTACTTTTGAGGATAAAAGGGGAACAGTATTGAAAATTATAAGTATTAACTGAGACTGTCTTAAGCCAAGACATTATAATAACCCTGGTAGTCACTGAGGCAGAAAAACGCTGTTGGTTTTTGTAAGTTGATCTGATGTCTTACAGATTGAAAGTTGTATCTTTATATCTGCACCCTGTGTTCTAATAATTAGCTTGTTGATTCTCTTGGGTTTTCTATGTACATGATCTGCCAATAATGGTAATTAGGGTTTTTCTGTTTCATTCCTGACTCTTTATGCTTTTTTCTTATCTTATTGCTTGGGCCAGAGGCTTTCCTGGTGACTCAGATGGTAAAGAGTCTGCCTGCAGTGCAGGAGACCCGCCCGGGTTCAGTTACTGGATGGGGAGGATGCCCTGGAGAAGGAAATTGCAACCTACTCCAGCATCCTTGCCAGGAAAATCCCATGGATGGAGGAGCCTGGCAGGCTACCATCCATGGGGTCACAAAGAGTTGGACACAACTGAGTGACTTCACTCAGTCAGAGGCAGTAGTGCTGTATGGAACCATAGTGATGGCAGACCTGCTTTTCTTGCTTCCAGCCTTAAAGTCAAACAATTCTGTGTCTAGGAGACAAAGATGGCATGTGTGCAGAGGAAAACCTGGCTTCTCCTGTCACTGAGGCCAGACAGAAATGTCCCCATGGAGGAGACACCATGTGATACTTTGTTCCCTTCTGCTTTCCTAGAAAACCCTTTTGCCGTGCCTCAGGATGGGGGAGGTGAGACCCAAAGCACCCGGCTCAGCCTCCGAGAAGAACAACTTCAAGACGCCAGGGAGAGCCAAGACGGCTGTGGCGGTGCTGGAGGAGAAAATGCTACCTGTGCCCAAACCCCCTTCCTTGGACTTCTAAGACTAGAAGCAAACAGTGGTGGGGGGCCAGGGTGCAGGAAGGGGCTTCTGAGCCACCCGTCTGCGAGCAATAGTCCCACTTTGGGCTGGTGGCTTCTGAGAGGTGGCACCACTGTGGACTCAGGATGACCGACACGGCTGCTCAGGCCAAGTGAAGCAGAAGGATTCAGGCCTGTGCATCCTGTCCATGGCTCCCTTGCCCCTGCTCCCTCCAGTCGTGGTCCGTGGGCCTATCCATGTCAGAATTTTGAATGTGAGTGTGCGTGAGTGTGTGTGCGTGTGTATGATTAGGGGTGTCTTTTTGTTTGATTGGTTTTATTGGGGTCCCCCAAGTTCTCTGATGGGCCTGGGTCTGCTTGTGGTGGGGGTCCCGGCCAGCTCTTGCTGGCAGCTATGAGCCAGATGGAGTTGGCAAGCATGGGGTACAGCCCCACTGTGCCTCCAGGGGTGCTTGGGATGTGGAAATGCCAGTGGGGATGCGTTCTTATGGAATTTTTTTCCCGTAATGACAGTGATAATGAGAGACACATCTCAGGCCATCTACGGGGCAGGCAGTAGACTGTCTTCACACACACCCACTCTCATCACTTGGGAAGTGAGTAGGATGAACTCCCTGCAGAAATGGCCTGGGTCTCACAGCCAGGAGGAGACCAGTTCTCAGCTTGACCTCAGAGGTCTAAGAACCCAAAGGCAAAGCTCCCCAGCCCAGGGAGGAGACCAGTTCTCGGCTTGACCTCAGAGGTCTAAGAACCCAAAGGCAAAGCTCCCCAGCCCAGGGTACCCACAGTACAGTCCCTGGAGCATCTCCCCAGTGGCTCCTCAGTGGATGGGCCATTGTCCCAAGCTTTCCACCACTGCTGCCCCGGGACCCTCTTACAGCATATTCTGTTTAAGCACCTACTGTATATCAGGCTTGCTGGGCAGTGATCTGGAAAGGAGCTGAGTCAGACAGGCCTCCTCCTTACCCCCAGAGGGAAGAAAGAGACACACAAATCTTTGCTGGACAGAGTGATGAGCACTATGGAAACCCAGAAGGGAAGGTTCTAGAAGCCCTTCCCACTTAAGGCGAGACTTCCATGCAAACCTGGGTGTTCATAATATCTGTCCACTGAGCTCACCACCACCGCCATCCACCCCACTGCCCCAGGGCGCACACGTGGAAGGGCATGATCTGGGCAATGATCACATAAATCCCTGAAGGCCAAACTGGCAGTGTAGACACCCTCATTCCGCTGGTGTTAGTGATGCCAGAATCTCCCCCAGCACCCGGGTGGGTGGGTCCCTGCTCCTCTGCTCAAGTACCTTTACTCAGCTAGACCCAATGTCTCCAACAGACCCTCCATCCATCACACGTGGCAGAGAGCAGGCAGACCCGTGGTACTGGTCAGCTGGGGGAGAGGACAGGGGAGAAATAAGCAGTGAATAGGAAGGTAGTAACAGCAGTGAGCCCTAAGCCAAGAATTCAGTTGAAACGGCGTTCGTGAGGGTTAAGTTTGGCTAGTCGGGGAAGGCCTTTCTGAGCAAGTTAAGCCCAGACTTGAATGGTCAGCAAGAGCCAGCCATGGACATTGAAGAGGGAAGAGACTTCCAGGCAGAGGGAATAGCTAGTGCAAAGACCCCGAGGCAGCAACCGGCTTGATGATCTCAAGGAACCAAGAGAAAGTCAGGCTGGCACGGATGCAGAAGAAAGATGGGAAGAGAGGCAAGTGAGAGCCCAGACACTGTGGTTCACTGAGACACCTGAAGCGGGACAGATGTAACACCCACCCTCTGATAAAGCAGAAGGACATTTCAAGGGCATCAGCATTCTGCATCCAGCCTGGCTCATCAACCCCATAGAGAAGGGACTCTTCCCATTTCATGGACTAGGATACTGAGACTCAGATGGATCAAGTGACTTGCCCAAGGTCACAAGGGCAAGCTGAGGAAGACCCCGACCTATGGCTTGAGTCTCATCTCCTCCAGACAGTGCTGCCAGAACCCAGGGCCACAGTTTGGCGGAGGCCAAGCTGGAGAACCTCTGCCTGGCTCTTGCTTAGGGATCAGCGCTGCTTCCTTCACCCTGGATGCTGAGTCATCCCCGGACCTGCCCCGGGGACTTGTCCAAGTGGAGCAGCTGTTGCCATGGAGGGTTGCTCAGCAGCCATTCGGCACAGCTGGATCAGCCCACACCTGCATCCCATGCACAGAACCCTGGGAGTCAGAGAAATCGCAGCCGGGGGGAGGGGGTTGGGCACGGGCCCAGACTGACATCAGCTCTGTAGGGAGATCAGGGTGGCCTCGGGAAGTCCTGTGCCTCCTCTACTGTCTGTTGCCCCATCTCTAAAAGGAAGGGGTTGGACCAGGTGTTTAAGGGGCTTGCATCTCCAGCTTCCTGAGGTTCCGGGTGGAGCTCATGCAGCTGTTCACATGGAGACACTTCCTCTGCCAAGAGGGAGCTGGTGGCCCTGCCTCCCTGCCACAAACACCAGGCCCAGGGTCACTGTCACAGAGGCCAGCAAGGGCTGCGGCCCCCTGGTTTGTGCTACTCAGCTTGATAACTTGCAGGATGCTGCTCCTGGCCCCACAGAGGTCTCTCCAGGAGGGACTGATGACCCCTTGGGTGCTCACGGTCGCAGCCGGTAAGGGATCAGAACGCTCTGCTGTAAGCAGGGGGCCCCTCACCATGTAGCTCGGCAGCCATCACAGACAGCAAAGCAGCGGGGCAGCCTGGGATGCAGGGGCAGAGCGTGGGGACCCAGAGCCCTGCCCCGTCCCCACTTGGCGGTCTTGGGCAAGTCGCCTCACCTCTCTGAGGTTCGCCAGTGTGTGGGGTGGGGGCCGTGGCTGGAGTGATTGAGGGGTGGGGGCCGTGTGGGTGGTGTGAATGCCCATTTGAAATGCAGGCATGCTGTTCAGTCCCTCCTGGTGTCCACAGGTCTTCAAAGCCCCTGGGGGATGGGCCACCCTGGCAAAAACCTGTCCCATCCTACCATGGCAGATAGACGTGCCAGTGAGTAGAGCGCCCCTGAGAAGAAGATGCTCAGGGTAGCAACAGGTTCAAGTAGAGATTTACAGACTTAGTGTTTTTTAGTGACTCCCAAACCTGTTTTTTCAAGCTGCCTACTTTTACTTTTTACTGTGAGCTTCTGGCTATTACCACGTACTTTGCAAAAATAACAACAACAACAATAATAATACTATGGAAAGAAAAACAAAAAAGAAGAGAAAGGAGATGGCAATATATCCGCTGAGGAATCTGTCCTTAACCCCTTGTATTCGTAAGGACTTTTTCCCACTGGGAACCGTGTGTTATCACAAGCAGTTTTATGCTTTCCTTCTCGTCTGTGTTTAGTGTGATTGTGCGTTTTGGAATCTCTACGCAGAACCAGTACTTGGTAGCACCCATGGGTCTCTCTGCCCTTGCCTGAACCTCGGAGATCCCCCTGCAACTCAAGGAGCAGCCTGCTATACAGGAGGGCCCGGGACCGCCAGATGTCCGCCCGACATCTGATGCTACCGGGACCCATAGGAAACAGTCCTTAACTGAAAACACATACACACACACGTGTGCACGCACACACGTGAACACACATGAATCTGCAGGTAGAGCCCATCTCTCTGACGCTTTATAGTGAAATAGCAGGTAGGCGGCTAGTGTTCCTGGAGTGGTGGCATTTCCTTTCTTCATCCAACACCTTCAGGCGAGTTCAGCCCCCAGGCTGGAAAGGACTTGGGGGAATCAGGGAAAACATGACCAGGCGTGGGATTGGCAGTCTTCTTAAGAGAAGCTTTCTGGCTCCCTTGAGGCCATTCCACCGAGATTATGGGTGTGGCTGGACCTGGCACCATCTCCCATGTACCCAGCAGATGCCCAGACCCCTGCCCACACCAGGCTGGGGTCCCACCACTTGGCTATCTCTGCAGACCATAATCCCTGCTCAAGCCCTGTCTCCTGGCTCCTCTGACACCCCATTTAGTGTGTCTACTAGAGGTCATGCCATGAAAGAAGACAAGCTTCCCAGAGTCTCAGGCTTTTAAAAATTGTTTATTGGTTTATTTTCATTTCTTCAGTTTGGCTGATTGGCCCCCACCAGTAGAAGGAGTCTTGGCCTAGGTGGTCCTGAGAGGTGAATTTGCAGATTCGGCAGTGACCCCAGTTGACCTGACAGCCTCAAGCAGAGATGCTGGCGGTGTTGCTTGTCAGTGTTGAGGGGCAGCCGTGTCATTACACAGACGTCTGGGTTGGCCCCCCTCTCTGCAGCAACTTTGGGGGATTCTTATCTTACCATTCATCAGTGAGCCTCAGATAGCCTCTGCCTGTTCTCAATGGCCTTCTGAAAGGTCAGCGGGGCAGCCGCCCACCCAGTGACTGGATGACACTCTGGTCACTGCCATCTGCAGCCCCAGAACTCACCACCAGGCTGGGGTGATATTCTGTCCCCTCTGGAAAACCCACACTTCACACCGTGTGACCGTGTGACCGACTCCAAGCTCCCCAGCAACTCCTGAGGGCATAAATGCAGTGGCAGATGGTACTTAAGTGATCGTATGCAGCTCTGGGGCCCGTGGCCTGAACACTCAAAAGTTGAGTTGATTGAACAGTCAGGTGAGACAGAAGAGTCTAGAAAATCCATTTTGCTCGTACATGCTTTCATACATCTGTTCAACAAAAATTTACCCAGCGCCCCTCTGGGAACAGTTCCTGCTGCAGATGGAGAAGGCGGGGGAACCCACTGTGTCTGAGGGAGAGGCCGGGACCTCCTGTGAAATGACTTGCTGTGCCTGATGGTTAGGAATGCTCAAATCCACAGGGAGAATAAGTGACCTTGGAGGTGACATTGTTCCCCCTGCCCCCAAGCCTCCAGTCCAAGACGCTGCCAGATAGTCGGTGCTAGATAGATGCTCGGTGAGTCAGCGGCTTTGACTGTCAGTTACACTGCACCTAAAACTCCTATCTTCCCATCAAAGCCCTGACCATGTGCCCTTGACGGACTGAAAGTCAGGGCTGCTGCAGTGCCTGCCTCCAGGGGACACCATTTCTATAGACGGCGCTGTGAACAGCTGCCCCTGGGTTGGTGCAGTGAGCTGCCCTGTGAATTGCCCTGAAGTGCTCTCTGAAATGTGCAGGATCCCATCGAAGCCAGTGAACCCCCAAGAGGGTCACCACGCGCGTGACCAAAAGTTGCAGATGCCGTGGCCTCTGCGGGCATCCGGCGTGGCTGCAACTGGACCCAAACTGGTGACCCTGAGAGAGTCTCTTCTTGGAGCCTCACCTCGGGTTCTCACCTTGGTTCCTTCCTGCCTCTTCCCCATCTTCTGGGTTAAAGCTAGTGGGCTATGTCACGGTCAGCTAGCCAGTCAGAGTCTAGGTGATGGGCAGTAACTAAGAGAGGACTGCGAGGGTGAGGGGCCCAGTGCCCCTGACCAGGCGGGACCCCCTTGCCCCCAGCTGGACAAGGGCACAGACAGACGTGTCTCTCTCCTGTAAGCCCCCGTTTCACATGCGCAGGCATGGGGTCTCTCTGAGAGCTGATAACCGGGAAAACCAAAAACCAATAATATTCCTAATAATAATAATATAATGTAATAACAATAATGTGTTTTACACGGACCGCTGTTGCACTGCTTTTGTCTTTATATACAGTAGTTTTTATAAAGATGTCCTTAGGTTTTAATAAAGGAGTGTCACATCAACTCTTCCCTGTCCTCAAATTTGTTTTCATGTTCCACCATGTCCCTGGGGGGCGGCTGCGCTCACATCTGCTGTTGCTCCATCAAGGAGGGTGGACCCCCAGGGCCTGGAGGGTCTCAGCCGAGGAGCTGCCTGGGGTGGCGTTAGGGGCAGCTGGTCACACAGGATCCCCCCAGAAAGCTTCAGAGAGTCCACAGCCGAGGGCAGATCGAGAGGGCAGATGATGACCACCTTCCAGAGGGCAAGAACCGGGTGGGAAAGCAGACAGGGCCGCCCAGGGGGGCACTGGTGGGTGGCGGGCGGGTCAGTGACAGTTGCTGGGGACTCAGCGCCGTCCCTGCCCGTGCCCATGGACGATGCAGGCAGAGGGCGGCTCTGCTGGTCAGCGGGTTTCCGGGCCCCGCTCGGAAGACAGCCCCCCAACAGCGGGGCCGCCCTCAGGCTGGCGGGTCCGCGGTGGAGGACCAGCCTCCGCGCTCCACCAGGGACAGACACGCTTACTGGGCAAATAGGGTTCTGTGCCTCCAACCCAAGGGGGCCACGCTGGAGCCTCTTTCCCCCAGTCTTCAACCCCATCGTTCCCACCTGGCCCAGAGCAGCGGCCGCCCTCTGGTAGGTCCAGCTCAGCTCGGGGGTTTTGCGCTCAGGTGCTAGTCAAACCCTCCCCCTCAGCCCACCCGACTTGAGCTCCACCCCAAGGTCCAGACTCTGAGCACACACCCTCCTCCTCCCCAAACCTCCCCCCAGCACCCGCACCAAGCTTCCTGGCTGGAGCAGAGAAAAGGACCAGGCAAAGCTTGGGGGGATGGACAGGGTTGACGTCACTGTTTTGCTGCTGCAGGCACGTCCTTGGGGTAAGTTTAGGATCTTTGGAGAGGCTGTGGGGAGGGTCTTTCATGCCCCTGTTTCCAGGCAAGGAGGGCCAGGCCAGGATGCAGCCTCATGCCCACACACATGCACACTCACACATACACACACACACACCACACACACACACACACCCCTCCCTGCCTTGGTGCTGGGAGGGGGACAGAATAACCTTTTGAATAAAGATTCCGCTGGAAAGCTGCCTTCTGTCTCCCAGTGGTCTCTTCCCCCCATTACGGTTAGCTCCGGCTCCAACTGCCGACAGGGGTGCCAACATGAGAACGGACAGTGGTGGCTCCAGAGGCTTCAGGATCTCAGGTGCCCAGTCGAATGTCTCAGACTTGATCCGATGGGCAGCGCGGAGCCGTGGTCAGGCCGGGGGCACAGGAGAGACAAGATCAATCTGTCCTGGGGGACAGCAGGGTCTGGGCCTGGAAAGGATACTCTCTGGCAGAACTTCGTAGGCTGGAGGCCATCAGAGACGACAGTGGAGAAGCTGAGCTGTGCTGGCTCCCGCTCCACTTCTTTGTACCCCCTTCCTCTCCTGCTTGGTCCCTGAGCCATTGGGCACAGCCGACCGGTGCTTCCTTAGCGAGGAAGCACAGCCTGTGGTCCATACTGGACAGACACTACTTCCTCCCCAAGAGAAATGTCTGCAGGAAGTAGGGCCACCTGCCTCCACACTGGGAGCGGGCCAAGGGGTCCTCCCAGGATGACTGTCCTCACGCCACCCCGGCTCCGAGCCACCACAAAACGAAGCAGCCAGGCTTCGGCCATGCTGAGTCCTATCTCAAGATTCCATCCCCCGTTATCTATGACAACACCCCCTTCAATCTCGTATCGTGGGTTTCCCCCTCTGGTGGGTCAGTACCACAGCATTCGAATAGGCCTTCGTTTCAGCCGTCTGAAAGGCACACCCCACCACGCACCTCCAATGATCAGACTGCGCCCCAAGCCCCTGCCCGGCCCGTGAGAGCAGCTGGAAACCTTAGGCCATATGCATTTTTTAAAACTACCTGAGAGCACTGGAGAGCTGACAAGGTGACAGAGAATTTTGACTTCAAGGCCTGGAAGAAAACAAACACAGAAAGAGGAGGTGGCTTGGGCTGATTTTCCCCTGGGGACTTACTGATTCTGAAAGAAGGGCTGGGAGGATGAGCCAGGCTGGGGGAAAGTGTGGGAGTCCAGGACCTCTGGAGGGGACCCCAAAGCCTGCACCAGGAGAATAAGGGTGAGCCCCTGCAGCTCAGTTCTGCTTCCCTTGGGGGCCCAGAGACACCCAAATCCTGAAATCGCTTTAAGGGGATCCCAGATTGCTAACACGCCCACGTAACTGATAGCAGCAAACACTGATCTTCCCCCAGAGGGATCTCCTCATCCCAGGCTTCAACATATTTCTGCAAACCATTTATCAAGTCTCTATACCCTCAGAGGTAGCCAGGCACAGGATGCAGCAATATGCATAAGAAACAGCAGAAACAGATCACAGGAGAGGCCCGCAGAGGCTCCAAAACAACCGCCCTTAATAAGCTCAAGATGACAGCTCTCTGCAGTATCCTGGCCTGGAGAACCCCATGCACAGAGGAGCCTGGTGGGCTACAGTCCATGAGGTTGCGAAGAGTTGGATATGACTCAGAGGCTAAACAACAACAAAAAATACTCAAACCCCATAAAATTATGTCTAAAAATTGAAAACCAAATGCATAAAATATGTAAGTATTTTATATCATATAACTATATTATAACAATATTATATAGGAAGTTTTTAAAAGAGCCAATTGGAAATTGTAGAAGTAAAAGTATAATTACCAAAATTAAGATCTCAGTAAATGGGTTTAATTTACTGAAGCTCCAATACTTTGGCCACCTGATAAGAAGAGCCAACTCATTGGAAAAGACCCTGATGCTGGGAAAGATTGAAGGCAGGAGGAGAAGGAGGTGACAGAGGACGAGATGGTTGGATGGCATCACTGACTCGATGAATATGAGTTTGAGCAAGCTCTGGGAGATGGTGAAGGACAGGGAAGCCTGGCGTGCTACAGTCCATGGGGTCACAAAGAGTTGGACACGACTGAGCGACTGGACAATGACAAAATGGGTTTAAAGACAAACAAGGCAAGAATGTCTGCTCTCACCACTGTTTGTCAGGATAGAGCCCAAAGTTCCAATCAGTGCAACAAAGGCAAGAAACAGAAATAAAAGGCATGCAGATGAAAAAGGAAGGGTTAAAACTGTCTCTATTCGTAGAGATGTGATTGTCTATCAAAAAAAAAAAAAAAAAGCCAAGGAAGCTACAAAAGGGACTTCTAGAACCAATAAGTGAGTTTATAAGATCACAGATGAACACACAAAAACCAACTGTATGTCTAGGTACTAGCAATGACCATATGAGTCACTTCAGTTCAGTTCAGTTGTTCAGTCATGTCCAGCTCTTTGTGACCCCATGAATCGCAGCATGCCAGGCCTCCCTGTCCATCACCAACTACCAGAGTTCATTCAAACTCACGTCCATCAAGTCAGTGATGCCATCCAGCCATCTCATCCTCTGCCGTCCCCTTCTCCTGCCCCCAATCCCTCCCAGCATCAGAGTCTTTTCCAATGAGTCAACTCTTCGCATGAGGTGGCCAAAATACTGGAGTTTCAGCTTTAGCATCATTCCTTCCAGAGAAATCCCAGGGCTGATCTCCTTCAGAATGGACTGGTTGGATCTTCCTGCAGTCCAAGGGACTCTCAAGAGTCTTCTCCAACACCACAGTTCAAAAGCATCAATTCTTCAGTGCTCAGGTTTCTTCACAGTCCAACTCTCACATCCATACATGACCACAGGAAAAACCACAGCCTTGACTAGACGAACCTTTGTTGGCAAAGTAATGTCTCTGCTTTTGAATATGCTATCTAGGCTGGTTATAAAAAATTACAATTTCTTTTAAAAATTGAAGCATGGGGACTTTGCTGGCTGACCATTGGTTAAGATTTCGCCTTTCAGGGCAGAGGGTGTGGGTTCAATCCCTGGTCAGGGAGCTAGGATCCCACAGGCCTCCTGGTCAAGAAACCAAAACAAAACAGAAGCAATATTGTAACAAATTCAACAAAGGCTTTAGGGACTTTCCTGCTGGTCCAGTGGTTAAGAATCCACCTTGCAATGCAGGGACATGGGTTCAATCCCTGGTTGGAGAACTAAAATCCGACGTGACATCAGGGCAGCTAAGCCATAGTTCTGCGACTACTGAGCCAGCATGCTCCGGAGTCCACAGGTCACAACCAGAGAGACTTTGTGTCGCAACTACCGCAGCCCGCACACCACAGCTAGAGAACCCGTGCACCACAATGGCAACGGGGGCCTGACACGGCCAATTAAACAAATAAAAATCCACGACTATAAAAAATCTTCAAGAATTAAAGTGTAACTCTAAGAAAACATGTACAGGACTTTTATACTAAGACTACAAAATGCTGCTGATCAAAGATCTAAGTAAATGAGAAAATGTACCTTGTTGAAACATTGGAAGACCCAAGGTGGTAGAGATGCCAGTTCTTCCAAAACTGATATATATAAAGTAAAGAGTTACCATGTATCACATAATTGAGCAAGTGTCAACAGACCTCAAAGGACATTTTTTGACCACAATGCCATTAAGGTAAAACTCTAAGAAGAAAAGTAATAACTAGAGAATTCCTACTTGTTTGGAAAACAAATAGGCTAAGGTCAAAGAAGAGATCATAATTGAAATTAGAAATATTTGAGCATGAAAGAAATGATACATATTAAAACTTGTGAGGGAAAGCCACTTAGTTGTGCCCGACTCTTTGTGACCCCCTGGCCTATCCAGTCCATGGGATTCTCCAGGCCAGAATACTGGAGTGGCTGGCCTTTCCCTTCTCCAGGGATCTTCCCAACCCAGGGATTGAACCCAGGTCTCCTGCCTTGCAGGCGAATTCTTTACCAGCTGAGCCACCAAGAAGCCCAAGAATACTGGAGTGGATAGCCTATCCCTTCTCCAGTGGATCTTCCCAACCCAGGAAATGAACTGGGGTCTCCCACACTGCAGGCAGATTCTTTACCAGCTGAGCTACCAGGGAAGCCCTTTAAAACTTGTAGGGTACAGTTAAATTAGTCCTTAAAGGAAAATTTAAGCTAAAGAGCATATATTGGTAAAAAATTAAAAAATTCAAAGGAGTTCTAAATAAATGAAGAGATATAATGTGTTCATGGATTGGATGACATTCTCCCCAAATTTATTTACAAGTTTTGCTGTTCAGTCACTAAGTCATGTCTGACTTTCTGCCACCCCATGGACTGAAGCAGGCCAGGCTCCCCTGTCTTTCACTATCTCCTGGAGTTTGCTCAGATTCATGTCCATTGAGTTGGTGATGCTATCTAACCATCTCTCCTCTGTCACCCCCTTCTCCTCTTGCTCTCAATCTTTCCCAGCATTGGAGTCTTTTCCAATGAGTTGGCTCTTCACATCAGGTGACCAAAGTATTGGAGCTTCAGCTTCACCATCAGTCCTTCCAATGAATAGTCCAAGGGACTCTCAAGAGTCTTCTCTAACACCACAGTTGAAAAGCATCAATTCTTCAGCACTCAGCTTTCTTTATGGTCCAACTCTCACATCCATACATGACGACTGGAAAGACCATAGTTTTGACAATACAGACCTTTGTTGGCAAAGTGATGTCTTTGCTTTTTAATATAGAAGTTTAACTAACTTCCTGAAAACTAATGATTTAGCCACACTTCTCACAAATCAAAAATAGTATAGCCAAATAAGCCAAAGGAAGAGGGAAAGAACAATGAAGATAAATATGGAACTAATGAAAAAGGAAATAAACAGGACAGAGAATCGGCAAGGTCAAGTGCTAGTTCCTTGAAAAAATTAATAAAACTGATAACTTCTTAGCAAACCTCATCAACAAAAAAGAAGACAGAGATTCCCAACGTCAGGAATTATTACTGAAAGCAAGATACCACAATACATCAGAAGAACATAAAAAAGATAAGAGACTGTTACAAAAAGTTGCATCCAAACATCTGAAGATTGAAAAGAAATGAATGCTTTTATTTTGAAAATTATAATTTCCCAAAACTGTTACTAGAGAAATAGAACCCTGTGGAGCCCTATAATTATTAAATAAATTAAATCTTTCCCACTAAGAAACACCCAGGCCCTGCAAATTCAACCAAACATTTAAAGAAGAAATAATGCTAGGTCTTCTCTAGAGAATAGAAGCTTACAAGATCTTCTCTAGAGAATAGAAAAATATATATAAAATGAATATAAAAGAGTATAAAATGGCCTCAACTCATTTTATGAAGCTGGATTTACCCTGATACCAAAACCTGACCAAGTGAACCTCAGTCATCAACAGAGATGCAGAATCTGAATCAAAAGATGGCAAAGGAAATGTAGCACTACTTAATCAGGGGTAACCCAGGAGTCTCAGGTGGGCTTAACCTTCAAAAGCAATAAAAATAATCCACATTATATTTATTATGCATTAGGATATCAGAAGAGAAAATATATGATCACTCAATAGACACAGAAAAAGTATAACATTCAACACCTGTTTGAAAATGCTAAACAAGCTGGGAGTACGAGGGAGCTTTCCTTAAACAGACAACAGACACTCATGGAAAACTTACAGAAAACATCTTATAGGTCTTAATGCTTTAAGTATTGAAAGCTTTCCTTTCAGATCAGGAACCAGCCCACAATACCTGCTATCATCATCTCAATCCACTGTTGACTATGAAACCCTGGTAGCATTGTAAGGCAAAGGAATAAAAGGTGGAAAGATGGGAAAGGAGGAGATTAAAGTGTTGGCTTGCAAGATGATATGATTGCACAGGTACAATCAGAATAACCTAATTTAAATTAGATCCAGGGGCTAAAGATAAAAACTTCCCAGGTGGCTCAGTGGTAAAGAACCTGCCTGCCAATGCAAGAGAAGCAGGTTCAATCCCTGGGTCAGGAAGATCCCTGGAGAAGGGAATGGCAACCGACTGCAGTATTCTTGCCTGGAAAATCCCACAGACAGAGGAGCCTGGTCACAAGGTCACAAACATCAGACATGACTCAGCACACACGCACAAACATAAAAGATGCATATCTCATTCAAGCAAAATCTAATACGGGTTGATTAGACCTACTTTGCCATACACCACTCAGGGATCTAGGCACCTTCTTGTCTACCGGCATCTCATCTCATGGTCTCCAGGGTTGCCATGGCAAGGACAGATGGAAAGTAAGTGAAGTTCATCAGTCCTTCTGTGCTTCGGTTCTGAAGTAACAGGTGTCATTTCCACTCACATTCCATTGGTTGGAACCAGTCACATGGCCCCACCTAACTACCTGGGAACTGACGAGTAAGATCCTCCGTGGTCCCGAAATAGTCAGGTCACACCACACCTTCTCCACCTGCCAGGGTCCCTGAATCTGGGTTGAAATCTTGGATCTTTGAGAGAGTGGTCTGCACAGTGCTCCCCAGGGTCTCTGTACCATTCCCTCTGGATGTGGAAATCTTGTGAACTACAATGCCACCTTCCACATCAGTAAACCAAGGATGCTGCTACCATCAAACGATCACATTACAGCTGCCCTGATAGTGAGCCCCGGGGGGACTCAGCGTGAGAAAGCACAGGATGCCGTCACATTACAGCTGCCCTGATAGTGAGCCCCGAGGGGACTCAGCGTGAGAAAGCACAGGATGCCGTCACATTACAGCTGCCCTGATAGTGAGCCCCGAGGGGACTCAGCGTGAGAAAGCACAGGATGCCGGCTCCGGTAGCCGACGTGCATATCAAAGGAATGATTTCAAAGAAGATGTGGTACGAATATACAAAGGAATATTACCCGGCCATAAAAAAGAATGAAATGATGCCATTTGCAAAAACATGAATGGACCTAGGGATGATCAAACTAAGTGAAGTAAGTCAGGCAAAGACAAATATGATATTGCTTATACACAAAATCTAAAAAAAAAAATGATACAAATGAACTTATTTACAAACAGAAACGGACTCACAGACTTCAAAAACAAGTTTACAGTTACCAAAGGGGGAACAGGGCAAGGCGGGGGTGGGGGGGATAAACTAGGAGTTTGGGATTCGCATAAACACATTACTGTATATAAAGTAGATGATCAACAAGGACTTACTGTATTACACAAGGAACTCAGTAGCCTGTACTAACCTATATGGGAGAAGAATCTGAAAAAGAACGGCTACATGTGCAACTGAATCACTACACTGTGTACCTGAAAGTAGCATATCATTGTAGATCAACTATACTTCAGTGTAAGATAAAAATTACATTCAAAATGTTTTTCAAAAAAAGGAATGATTTCAGTGAGCCCAGACTCTGGCATCTTCCCATACATAGAAAAGCACTAAATTCCTTAACTTGAGATATCTAGCTTTCTTTTATTAACAGTAACCCTTTGATATTCCAACTACCTGGTCTTTTGTTGCAAAAATCCCTGCATATCCTGGCTCCCCACGTGCCTCTTCGGAACACTGTTTCAGCGTCATCTGAGATGCGGTGCCCCAGGCTCAAAGTCCTTCCAATGTCTGCTGAATAGAACATAATTCTCAACTATTAGGTTGTGCTTTTTTTTTCAGTTGACAACCTACAAACTGAAAGAGGCATTACCTGCCTCCTGTACAGACCCAGGGTCCACTGATGGGCAGTCAGGACAATGTGCAGTGGAAACGGAAGGATGGAGGGAGGGTCACGGCTCTGTAACAATTCAGAAACCCTGCTGGGTGGGCGTGGCCAGGATTCCTTGATCAGGCTCCTCTGGGAAGAAGCCCCTTGTTGGTTATTCTCCTTAGCCCTTTTCTGTGTTCCCCAGCACCTCCCTGGACACATCTGCAGTGGACATAGGAGGCCAGGCCATCCTTGGGGGCTGTGATGCTGTCTGCCCATGGACGACTGGGAACCCAAGGCATTTTTGGGGGGGATTTTTGGGAGTTTTTTAAAATTTCTATTGGCATATAGTTGCTTTACAATGATGTTTTAGTATCTGCTAGTACTTTGGCCACCTCACGCGAAGAGTTGACTCATTGGAAAAGACTCTGATGCTGGGAGGGATTGGGGGCAGGAGGAGAAGGGGAGGACAGAGGATGAGATGGCTGGATGGCATCACCAACTCGATGGACGTGAGTTTGGGTGAACGCCGGGAGTCGGTGATGGACAGGGAGGCCTGGCGTGCTGCGATTCACGGGGTTGCAAAGAGTCGGACACGACTGAGCGACTGAACTGACTGAACTGACTGATACAGCAAAATGAATCAGCCATATATCCCCTCTTTTTTGGACTTCCTTCCCATCTAGGTCACCACAGAGCATTGAGTAGAGTTCTGTGTTCTCTACAGTAGGTCCCTATTAGTCATCTGTTTCATAAATAGCAGTGTATGTATGACAATCACAACCTCCCCATTCATCCCGCCCACCCCTTTCCCCCTTTGGTGTCCATATGTCGATTCTCTATGTCTGCGTCTCTATTTCTGCTTTGCAAATAGGGTCATCTTACTGTTTTCTTAAATTCCACATATATGCATTAATATACAATATGCGTTTTTCTCTTTCTGACTTACATCACTCTGTATATCAGTCTCTAGGTCTATACACGTCTCTGCAAATGGCACAATTTTGCTCCCAAGGCTTGTTTTAAGTCAAGAACAACCAAAGCCTTGTTTTAATCCAAGTCTTGGGTTCCTTTCACAACACGATTTCCTTAAAAACCTAATAAGCTTTGAACTTGTTTCCAGTTAGTTCTGTGCTGCACACCTCCACCCAAACATCCTGTTTGCGATATCGGTCTCAGTTCTGCTCATCTTCCTTTTCGCCCCGAAGTCTCACCCGCTCACAAGGTAACAGCAGCTACCTTGAGTCTCCTGGGACCTCTTTTTCAACCTGCTTTTTGCCCTGAGGTAGTTTGAGCCTTTGTTGTTCACCGACTTTCTCCATCCTGTATCAAGTTATTTTTGGCTTTCCAAGTTTGCTAAGCCCCTAATTTCTGGAATTTCTCTGTTCTCTTTATTTCTGATCACAAACTAATCACTTCCTTCCTGAATTCACAAAAAACATCTATTTGAGGGTAGTCAACAGCCAAGACACACTTATAATATCCTGCTTTCTTACCTCTTGTTTTAGTGTTCAATTGGCTTCCCTGGTGACTCAGACGGTAAAAAACCTGCCTGCAATGCAGGAGACCAGAGTTCGATCCCTGGGTCGGAAGATCCCCTGGAGAAGGGAATGGCAACCACTCTAGTATTCTTGCCTGGAGAATTCCATGGACAGAGGAGCCTGGCGGGCTACAGGGTCACAAAGTGTCGGACACGACTGAGCGACGATCATTTTTCACTTTTCTCAATTGTCTATAAATTAGTGCAAACTGATTGAAGGAAATGTGTTGGCATTTATAACCTGGATTGCCAGCCTCCCAGCATCAATTTCCTTGGCACTGACCACCAGCCACTAAGCCAGTGCTGCATATTTTAGCTTTCACATGCAGCAACATTGATTATTGGTCCAATAGGATAGGCTGTGCTGAGTTCAAAACAAAGGGCTATTTATCCCTCAGGCAAAGATGATGCAAACAGGCAACACTGCAGAGAAAGCCTCTTCCATAAAGTGACTCGGGGACCCAGCGGCTTTCGTCTTGAGTCTCCACGAGTTCAACGCAGTGGCCCGGTGGTAAGTGCACTGAAAGGAACGCAGCAAGACGAAGAGGCACTCTTAGAGACCTCATCCCAGAACTTGTAATGTTGTCTTCCTAAAATCTCCCAAGTGGAAACCGACGATAAAGACGCTGGGGTCAAATCAATATGCTGTTGGCTTGAGAATAGATGGGTTAGAATACAGAAATATATGTGAGTATGTTTGCGACCCCATGGACTGTAGCCCTCCAGGCTCCTCTGTCCATGGGATTTCCTAGGCATGAATACTGAAGTGGGTAGCCATCCCCTTCTCCAGGGGATCTTCCCCACCCAGGGACTGAACCCGCATCTCCTGCATTGCAGGCAGATTCTTTACTGACTGAGCCACCAGGGCAGCCCCATGTTTGATAACAAAAGTAATATTTCAATACAATGGGGAATCATTAATTAATATATATCTATTATGATTGTTTCACTAAATCACAAATATTTCCAAATGATACTAGCATGACTAGCTACCCATCAGAAAAAAATAAAATTGGACTCCTATTTTAGCCATATGTAAAAAATAAACTTTATATTAAAGATGAAAAAAATGCAGCCAGAAATGCTAAAGAGTTGTATGAACATTACCAAGAACAGATACCCAGTAGCTGTAGAAGGAATAATAAACAGTAACACAAAAATTATGTTTTTCACGACAAAAGATAATACAAAGTCAATATGTGGACAAGCGATTTAAACACAGAACACATATAAGGCTTACATCTGATTTATGGAGAGTGTGCAGAAAGTGGTGGAAAGGAATAAACAACCCAAGAGGAAAAAAAAAGGCAGGACACCAAGAAGCAATTCACAAAATGAATCCAAATGGCAACCAACCTCTGAAAAACCTGCATGTTCACCAGCATGAGAGAGGGGAGCAAAGTGAGATAGCGGAGCCGCTTTACACCAGACTGGCAAATGTGAATCCATGGTCAGCAGCGGAATGGTGAAAAGGTACTCGTGCTCTGGTGCTAGAAATGACATCAATTACATCAGCTGTTGAAAGAAACCTTAAAATATCCATGAACATTACATACACCCTTTAACCTAGCATGGGTGGAATGGAACTTGCTGGAATGGAAACCAAATGATGCTTATTGGCAAGGAACAGAATCAGTAATGTGCTGCCGAATGAAAAACAACCTGTGTGTGCATGCTAAGTTGCTTCAATTGTGTTCACCTCTTGTGACCCCATGGACTTATCTTTTGTCATGGAAAACATAATTTTTGTGTTACTGTTTATTATTGCTTCTACAGCTACTGGGTATCTGGTCTTGGTAATGTTCATACAACTCTTTAGCCCACCAGGCTCCTCTATCCATGGGATTATCCAGGCAAGAACACTGCAGTGGGTTGCCATGCCCTTCTCCAGTGGATTTTCCAAACCCAGGGATTAAACCCATGTGGCTTGTGTCTCTTGAATCCACAGGAAGGTTCTTTACCACTAGTACCACCTAGGAAGCCCGAGAAACAACCCAGCCTCCAGGAGAAAAGATGCAGACATCTGAGTACATACCTGTATTTATTATAAAATGTATTAATGGAAAGGATGTGTGGCATAACATTTACAAATAACAATAAAATATACAACACCTTTTGTTATACACTTGATGTGGTCAGCTGATCTTCACAGAATGTTTTTGTTGATCTTTGCCAAACTCTTGTACATGGAGACAACCTATAGCTGGAACCCGGGAATAAATGTCAGTTCAATATAAACGTGCATTTTTCTCAAATAGGAAGATTATAGGGACTTCCTCGGAGAAGGCAATGGCACCCCACTTCAGCACTCTTGCCTGGAAAATCCCATGGGCGGAGGAGCCTGGTGGGCTGCAGTCCATGGGGTCGCTAAGAGTCGGACACGACTGAGCGAGTTCACTTTCACTTTTCATTTTCATGCATTGGAGAAGGAAATGGCAACCCGATCCAATGTTCTTGCCTGGAGAATCCCAGGGATGGGGGAGCCTGGTGGGCTGCCGTCTATGGGGTCACACAGAGTCGGACACGACTGAAGCAACTTAGCAGCAGCAGCAGCAGCAGGGACTTCCTGGTGGTCCAGAGGCTAAGACTGGGTGTTCCCAATGCAGGAAGCATGGGTTGGATCCCTGGTCAGGGAACTAGATCCCACATGCTGCAACTGAAGAACTGCTACAAAGACTGGGCATGGCCAAATAAATAAATATTTTTAATAAAAGAGAGCAAGATGTCAGGGAAGCAAAGAAGACATGTGTTGAAACGTCACTCGTTCACCATCTTTATTGACTTGAATCAGATCAGATCAAATCAGTCGCTCAGTCGTGTCCGACTCTTTGCCACCCCATGAATCGCAGCACGCCAGGCCTCCCTGTCCATCACCAACTCCCGGAGTTCACTGAGACCCACGTCCATCGAGTCCGTGATGCCATCCAGCCATCTCATCCTCTGTCCTCCCCTTCTCCTCCTGCCCCCAATCCCTCCCAGCATCAGAGTCTTTTCCAATGAGTCAACTCTTCGCATGAGGTGGCCAAAGTACTGGAGTTTCAGCTTTAGCATCATTCTTTCCAAAGAACACCCAGGGCTGATCTCCTTCAGAATGGACTGGTTGGATCTCCTTGCAGTCCAAGGGACTCTCAAGAGTCTTCTCCAACACCACACTTCAAAAGCATCAATTCTTCAGCGCTCAGCCTTCTTCACAGTCCAACTCTCACATCCATACATGACCACAGGAAAAACCATAGCCTTGACTAGATGAACAGTTTCCAAATCCTGGGAGAACAGTTCCTCACATTTTTCCTGCTAGTCACAGTGTAATAGCTGCAGACACGAATCTGCATTATTAATATTACATATTTCTTAAGTCTAGACAACCAAGAAAACGATCAGTCAAGCCCTGACTCGTAATGTGTGCCATTTCCTGTGGTGTGCGTGCTCTCGCCATGGCCAGCTTTAAACCAGCCACAGGACACATCTGATGGCAGACTTACGAAGAGGGGCCCAGAAGCATGCCATTGGGTTGTATTTTATAGCAGATGTAAATAACCTGGAGCATCAGGAATAGTGAAATCATTAGAAAGTGATTCGTTTGGAGTACTACCTTTGTTTCTAGTATAATGTATGTATTTAATTACACATTTATAGAATGTAATTTTTTTATTGGCTACATTTTAATACAGTCAACTCTCAGCATTCAGAAAACTAAGATCATCTCATCTGGTCCCATCACTTAATGGCAAATAGATGGTGAAACAATAGAAACGATGAGAGACTAATTTTGGGGGCTTCAAAATCACAGCAGATGGTGACTACAGCCATGAAATTAAAAGACGCTTGCTCCTTGGAAGAAAAGCTGTGACCAACCATATTGAAAAGCAGAGACATTACTTTGCCAACAAAGGTCTGTCTAGTCAAGGCTATGGTTTTTCCTGTGGTCGTGTATGGATGTGAGAGTTGGACTGTGAAGAAAGCTGAGCACTGAAGAATTGATGCTTTTGAACTGTGGTGTTGGAGAAGACTCTTGAGAGTCTCTTGGACTGCAAGGAAATCCAACCAGTCCGTCCTAAAGGAAATCAGTCCTGAATATTCATTGGAAGGACTGATGCTAAAGCTGAAACTCCAATACTTTGGCCACCTGATTTGAAGAGCTGACTCATTGGAAAAGACCCTGATGCTGGGAAAGATTGAAGGCAGGAGGAGAAGGGAACAACAGAGGATGAGATGGTTGGATGGCATCACTGACTCCATGGACATGAGTTTAAGCAAGCTCTGGGAGTTGGTGATGGACAGGGAGGCCTGGCGTGCTGCAGTCCACGGGTGGATACGACTGAGCGACTGAACTGAACTGAACATTTTAATAACTGGCTCACAAAACTCCTGAAGCATTAACGACAGGCTTACACCAGCCGGGATGAGCTGGCTCCAGCTCACACCTTTGGGATGGCTGACTGGTGTGCAATGGCCACAGGATGGGAGAATTTTATGCAACTACTTAAAAGAATGAACTGGAGTTCCACAAGGGTCGTGGAGGGGGTTTTACAAAGAACTCTCCGAGAAGAAAAGCAAAATATAGGCAAGTGAATATAATATTGATCACGTTTGGGTAACAGAAGGCCCTCCGCCCGTCAGAGAAACCTCTCCTGAGGTGTCTGTACAGACTAATAAATGGTTGCTCGAGTGTTTATGGAGAACCAGGCAGCAGGATCTGGGGACATCGGGTGGGAAGTGTGGGAAGGAGAGATGGGAGCCAAGCAAAATAGGCAAACAGAACACAAAGGCTGCCAGTAAAGCAAGCCGCGCATATGTTAACACATTCCCGCATTTGTGGGTAAGGTATGCCTGTACGTGCTCACGTCATGAAAACATATTTTTAAATCTAGTTCTCCGATGGACAGTTGTTTAGATTGTTTATTGTTGTTTAACAAACCACCCCAAAAGGTAGTAACTTGAAACGCCGAATATCGTTTACTACGGCAATTCTGCGGGTGGGTGTGTGGGTCTCCTGCTTTGGGTGGTGTTGGCTTGGCGTATTAGGATGGCTGGAGGTTCAACATGGCCTGGCTGGCATGCTGGCATGGCTGGTGCGGCTGGCAGGTGACGCTGGCTCCGGGGTGGCAGCTCAGCTGGTTATACCAGGCATGGACTTCCGATCTCCTCTACATGGACCCCCCACACGGCTGCTTGGGCTTCCTCACAGCATGGTGACAGGGTGCTAAGGAGTAAGGCAGTGAGCAGAGGAGGTGACAGTAAGGAAGGGGTGGATGGATGTGCGCGCTCGCTCACTCAGCTGTGTCTGACTCTTCGCGACCCCATAGGACCATAGCCCATCAGGCTCCTCTGTCTGTGGGATTTTTTTAGGCAAGAATCCTGGCGTGGGTTGGCCCTTCCTCCTCCAGCGGATCTTCCTGACCCAGGGATTTCCAGCCTCTCCTGCATTTTGCAGGGGGATTCTTTATCTGCTGAGCCAATGGTGAAGCCCAGGGAAAGGTGTAGGAGGTCAAATTATACCAGACCTGGTAGATCCCTGTGAGGGATCTGGTTTGTATTGGGTTTGGGTTTGTATTGAGTTGGCCCCAAATGCCCATTTGGGTTCTTTCCATACTATCACACGGAAAGCCCGAATGAACTTTGTGGCCCGCCCAGTGTTCTGGGTGTACATGGGAGCCTTTGCAAATTTTGAGTGTTGCTCTGGCTTAATGTTTCTAAAGGACTCTTCTGATTGCTGTGCTGAGAACAGACTGCAGGGGGGCCAAGGATGCAAGTGGCTTGTGCCAGGATGGAAGCCATGGGGGTGGTGAGAAGTGGTCAGGTTCTGGATGCGTTTGGAGGTACAGCCAATATAATTTCCTGACAGATTGGATGTGGGGTGTGAGAGAAAGGGGGGCACCACGGATGAACATGAGGCTCTTGGCCTGAGCAACTGAGACAGGGCCACCTCCAGCCAACAAGGAGGCAATCAGCAGCAGTCGTGTTGGGTTTGCGAAGAGGTGGCTTTGATACCCAACTGGAACCGTCACAGAGGCAGTTGGAAGGGCTGTTAGAGATTAGAGGAGTCTGGAGGTGTAATGTGGAAGACATTGTCATCTCAATTGTTTTCAAGCCCCCAGACAGGATCCCTGAGGCAGCAAGCGGTTAATGAAAGAAGACGAGGTCCAAAGACTGAACCCTGAACATATTCAAGGTCAAGGAGACAGGGAGAAGTGGCTGCAGAGTGAGGAGGCCCTGGCAAGGGGGCATACGGGTCCTGGGAGCCAGGCAATGAGAGGGCATCTGGGGGGAGAAAGGGACCGACCAGCAATCAGAGGCAGCTGATGGCTCAGGAAGCCAGGGTCTGACAGCTGACGCCAGGTTTCGGCTTCCAGGATGGTGGTGGGATGCAGTGGGGTGGACACTGCTGACTTCATCATTTAGAGCGGTTTCAGAGAATCCATGGCAGGAAAAGCCTGCTTAGAGAGGGTTGGGGGGCGGTTTGCAGAAAGATGGGGAGGAGTTTTGCTCTTTCAAGAAGCTCTGCTATCGAGAGGAGGAAGGAGGCAGCAGAGGAGGCTTGAAGAAGTGGGAGAGAAAGGCTTTTTGGAAGATGGGAGAAATAGCTGGGTGTGCGATGCCGAGGCTAAGAGCTGATGGAGCTCTGGCTGAGCACGGTTCCTGGGCCCAGCGGCCCTGGCGGACCAGGGCCAAGCGCACGATGGGACTGAAACAGACGCGGGCTGTCCCGCGCAGACTCTCAGCTTTGATGGGTCTTTCCAGCTGGATGGCACCCCGCCCTCACTGTGCCTGCCCTAGCTCTTCCCCACCCCGACCACCCACTCTGAGAGCTTCTGAACCACACTCAGATGGGTTCTTGTTGGGAATGGCATGTGTCCTTTTAAAAGACCATCCTGCTGGCTGTCCAATGCCCCTGGCTTCCCGTTAATCCCTTCAGAAAATAACCCAGCGGCTGGCAAATATTGGAGCCAAACCCCAGTGCAGGAGGCAAGATGTGACATGAAGAGGGATCTGCAGCAGGAGCCCAAGAGGCAGGGCCAGACGGGTGCTCGTTAGAAACGTCTATTTGTGGCTCCCAGTCTAATTTCTGGATATGATAATGAATAAATATTGGTCTTCCCTTCTGCATCCTTTTCCATCTGGATGGCTCAACCAAATAGATACTGCCACCTCTGGTTTGCTAGTATTGTGGAGAGACTGGGCCAGAGGCGGGAAGGATATCCACCAGCATCTTGCAGCAAGATGGTAGCAGGACAGGGAGGGAAGCCCTGGAAGGTCAGAGCCCCCAAGACAGAAGCTATGACTGCCTTAAGTGTGAGCTTTACCTCCTGCTTTTGTCTAACACACCCTGACAGGTGCTCGTCCAACTACCACTTGAATACCACCAGTGACGGGGAGCTCACTACCACCAAACGGTTTGTTCACCGTTCGATGGTACAGAATGTTAGATTTTTCCCTTGATTAAGGGAAAGACTTCTATTTTGAATTCCTATAACGTGCTGAGTTCTAGACACATGTTGCATAAATAAGACCCACAGAATGCCTGCCCTCAGTGGAGAGATAAACAGGAACCCTCATAGACAGCAAAAGGAAGGGAGGGAGGAGGCACCAGCTAGTGCTGAGCAACGCAGAGAATATGGGCTGATGCGAGCTAGTGACAAATGCAGAGACTCCAGAGCAGTGAGAGAGAGAGGTCCCAGCCCCGGAGTCCCACCCTGGGCCACCCAGGGGTGTCACATTTGAGTCTCCTGGCTCAGTCATGTGGTGGCTGTATGGCCCTGAGCAAGTTATCACCCTTTCTAGGCTGCTGCCAAATGAGTGCGTTCCAGCTCCCACTTCAGGCTATCGTGAAGATTCAAAACCACACTTGCAAGTCATGCAGCTAGGAGCTGGCACACAGTAGGTGCTCAGGGAGCAGCCACTAAGTACAAAGCTTTCCATGCATCTGCAGTCTCAACAGCAAGTGACCAAGACGACATGTGCCGATCAGAGGGTATTTCTGCCCGAAGCTGATGCTTTTTATATGTAATTTCATTCTTATCAACAGAAGCAGCCTGCAGAATGCATAGTTAAGTGTGTTTAAAGGATTTTATGCTTGTTGAAGATTTTTCCTAAAAACACATCCACAAATCAAGGGGAATATCCTTTGTCAGACCATACACCCTGGCGTGGGGCTGGCGGGACCAGTCACTGCCACCATGTCCGGCAGGACCCAGCCCCACGCCCTGCCCCTGCACGCCTGCCACAACTGGGGCTGTCTGTCTGCATCTGAAGGATGAATAGCTCAGAGGCCTCCCAGCCAGCGTCTGGCCACCTTCCTCTCAGCATCCCTGCATGTGCCGAGCTGGCCCAGAAGAAGCCGTGCCCTGGAGGAAAGATGTGTTTAAAATACTTTGTATCTTCACCCAGGAGAGGACCTGGGTTGTCCACCTGCCAGGAAGCAGTCTGCCACAGCCCAGCTGCCCACAGGTCCTGCCTGAGGCTCCTTCCCCTGCCAGGCTCACTGACTATGTTTATCTTGAGCCAGAACCTCCCTACGGCCCCATGTGCTGTATTTGAGTCAACACCTCCTCGGAGGTCCCAGCTCTGATCTTGAATAAACACCTGCTTCACACGCATCTCAGGCTCCGCGTGGCTGAGTTCATAAGCAGCGAGTGACTGTGTCAGCCACCGAGTCCTGCGTGCAACCCGCAGTCCAGGTCACCAAAGGCCACCAGCTTCCTCCTGGGATGCTGAGAGCCCTGCTCTCCTGCCAGAGGAGTAAAGCCCGAGGCGCAGGGAGCAGCCCTGGGATTCAGTCCATCAGCAACGCCAGCCAAGCCCGGACCAGATGGGTGAGCGAGACACCTCTGCGTGATTCCAGCCTCCAGAGCCTCCCAAGCCTTTCCTGAGATCTCAACACTGGGAGCAGATCTGAGCCAAATTCCTCACCCGCAGAGGCCAGGAGTGGAAGAAATGGGGAGGTTACCCAGGCAGCCTCAGAAACTGGAAGGGAGGAAGTTGTTGGTAATCAGATCCCCTGTTACAAGAGGAAACACTGACTCAGCGAGCGCCGGTCCCTCCCCCAAGGTCATGGGCAAAGAGGGCAGGGTTTGCGTGTCCAGTTTATGCTTCGTTAGAGGGCAGTTTTGGGTGGGATCCCCCAGGCAATGGGAAGGCAGGAAAGGGGCCTGAGCAGAAGAGGGGGTCACTGGACTCCACTGAGGGGAAGTTGCCAGTGTTTTAAGCCTAGGGGGTGGGGGTGGGGGGTGGGTCCCAAGGATCAGCTGGTCCAGGGTAGCCCCATCTTAGCAGCACTGGGTCCTGCTATCACGGGGCCCAGAACTTGAGGACAAAGCCTGAGGACAGTTAACAAAAGGAACACAAAAATATTTCCCTCTTGCAACCTGTGTACAGAGACATAGGACCGGGTGAGCATGTGGGCACACCTATCCACACTCAGAAACACTCTTGTTTCCCTCAGTTAACTAGAACAGCTGTGGTGAATGAGGATCAAGGTGACCGAGGATCAAGGTGACCGGCATGCCCCCACTGTGACCTGTTCTGCAGGGTCCCTGTTACTTGCTGGCTCACTGACCCCTTCCTGCCCCCACCTGTGCTGGAGGGAGACCCATCTGTGTAGGCGGGGCTCACAGAGCAGGGACTTGGGCTGCAACAGAGGGGGTCAAAGCCCAGAGGTCACATTCAGCGTGAGTTCAAGGCTGCAACAAGAAGTTACAGCTGTGACCCAGAGATGGCAGGACAAGAAGAGGGAGGAATCGGGGGAGCCTGGACTGTGTAATGAGGAAGTGAATCTGGCCAGAAATGAGGCTGTCTCCTTCTTCCCATCCTGCCCGGCAGTGGCCATCCACGGTCCAGGGGATCCCTTTCTGTGACCCTACATCTCGCTGGCCCCCATCCCAGGCCGGTCAGTCACTGCCTGGCACCACGTGGGCATTTTTATTTTTTTAAAGAGAAGATGGATGTTTCCTCAAACCCATCTCTGCATGGAAACGGAGGATGGACAAGGAGGACAATGAGTTCCCACTTCTCTGTGGCCTGTGCTGTGCTCAGTTGCTCAGTCGTGTCTGACTTTGCGACCCCATGGACTGTAGCCCACCAGGCTCCTCTGTCCATGGGATTCTCCAGGCAAGAATACTGGAGTGGGTGGCCATGTCCTCCTCCAGGGGATCCTCCCAACCCAGGGATCAATCCCAGGTCTTCCACATTGTAGGCAGATTATTTACTGTCTGAGCCACCAGGGAAGCCCCTTTCCTTTGTGGTCTAGAGCCACTGTTCTGAAACCTGGCTGCATGTTATAATCACCTGGGCAGGCTCTAGACTTCCCAGTGTCTACACTGCACCTGGAACAGGGATTCAGAATGTCTACACGGGGTGCCGGGCCAGGCGAGTCCAAGGGGATCACCTGGAGCTTGTCAGCAGTGCAGTCTGCACTGACACCCAAGTGAGTTATGTGCACGTAAGGTTCAAACAGAAAGAACAGTGTCAGTTCAGTCCAGTCGCTCAGTCGTGTCCGACTCTTTGTGACCCCATGGACTGCAACACTCCAGGCCTCCCTGTCCATCACCAGCTCCCGGAGCTTGCTCAAACTCATGTCCATTGAGTCGATGATGCCATCCAACCATCTCATCCTCTGTCATCCCCTTCTCCTCCCGCCTTCAATCTTTCCCAGCATCAGGGTCTTTTCCAATGAGTCAGTTCTTCACACCAGGTGGCCAAAGTACTGGTGTTTCAGCTTCAGCATCAGTCCTTCCAATAACTATTCAGGGCTGATCTCCTTCAGAATGGACTGGTTGGATCTCCTTTCAGTCCAAGGGACTCTCAAGAGCCTTCTCCAACACCATAGTTCAAAAGCATCAATTCTTCAGTGCTCAGCTTTCTTTACAGTCCAACTCTCATATCCATGCATGACCACTGGAAAACCATAGCTTTGACTAGACGGACCTTTGTTGGCAGAGTAATGTCCCTGCTTTTTAATATGCCATCTGGAACAATGTGCTGGTGTGTAATAGGCAACCCAGAGGCTCTGGTTCCTATTGCAGTCACTTACCTTGATGCACCACCTGTGCCCAGGGTCCCTGAGTGGTGGATGGACATCGGCTGGTGCGCCCTGCTTGACCACCTCTTCTCAGATTGTTACATCCAGGGCAGGCAAGGCAGGGCACTGGGCATCTTGCCCAGGGTGCTGCACTCAGCCCACTAAGCGTACCTATCCTCTTCCCTCCTTGGAGCTTCCCTAGTGGCTCAGCACTAAAAAATTCACCTGCCAATTTAGGAGAAGCAGGAGATGTGGGTTCAATCCCTGGATCAGGAAGATCCCCTGAAGAAGGAAATGGCAATCCACTCCAGTATTCTTGCCCGGGAAATCCCATGGACAGAGGAGCCTGGTGGGCTACAGACCATGGGGTCACAAAGAGTCCGACACGACTGAGTGACTAAACAGTAATAAATTCCCACCTCGCCCCTGGGATGCTGGAACCCTGTGCAGGTGGGTGCCCCCCCTCTGCTCATGCATCCCTTAGGCAGCCGTCGCACAGCCTTGCCTTTCGAAAGCTCTGCCTGATACTGATACCGAACCTGCCTCCTGGGCCCTGGCCACGACACCTGGGGGTCTCTGCCCCACTTCAGGTGAGCATGTGGGGCCTTGTCTCCACCTGAGGCTGCTGGTTCCTCTGCACATGTTTCTTACCTCCTCCAGCCTGAAACCTCAGGCTAAGCCCTACCCCCAGAGCTTCTGCCTTGGCCCCCTTGTACACCCCGGCAGGTCCTGTCCCCCAGAACAGCCAGCGCTGGCCATTCAAGAAGATCCCATCCCCCCTGCACATCCCACACTGATTTTACCCTTAAGAAGCCTTTGGTTGGTGGCATAGGCTAAGATGATGGGGAACTTTATCTATGGGCGGATCAGGTTGCAGGTGGGGAGATGAGACTGGGGGTGGGGAAGGGTCATGGAAAGAAGGAGGAAATGGAAGAGAATGGGTAGGGGAGCAGAGACCAACCTCCACGTGGGGACATGGGGAGGGCAGAGATGGAGAGGGAATTTTAAAGATACTTTGCTGCTTATTAAAAATCTACACTGTGCAAGCAGAGAGTGGCCTGCATTTTCCACAGTGTGGAAGACTCATCACTGATCAATAGTCCAACAGCAAAGCAATGAAAATAATATATGGGTCTACGTATATGCACACACTTTTATAGGCATGCATATACACATATATTACAATGCATCACACCAGACAAGCAAGAACAAGGAGCAGCCTCCCAGGCCAGAGAACTAGGAGTGAGATTGGAAGTCCCCAGAGGTGAGCAGTTGCCGAGGCTGGCTCTGCCCCAGGGACATTTGCCAAGGTCAGACACCTGATCATCCTTTTCCATGACCACACTTGGCTCTGGGGCGGAGGAACGCCTGGGCCGCCCAGCATGAGTTAGATAGGGAACCTCATGGACAGCTGGACTCTCCCGAGGGCCATGCTTTCACTGCTGGAATAAGTTACTAGGAAAAAGCCTGAAGAAACAAGGACACTAGCCTACATCAAGCTTGGCACCGGGGAAAAAAGAATCTCCCTGAAGCCATAACCACCAGCCAGCCCCAGTGCAGGCTTTACACTGGCCCTGGGGGCCACAAATCCCCAAGGAAGACTTTAACTGAATGGGAGGCAACTCAGAGTGACCCTCGGAATCCTGCTGAAGAAGACGTGAATTATCTCTGGAGGTTCCCATTTTCAACATAAGCCTCGAAGCATTACCAGTGATTAAATAGAAAGGACAGCTTCCCAGATGGCTCAGTGGTAAAGAATCCACCTGCCCAGCAGGAGACGCAGGTTCAACCCCTGGGTTGGGAAGATCCCCTGGAATAGTTACAGGTGACCCATTCCAGTGTTCTTGCCTGGAGCATCCCATGGAGAGAGGGGCCTGGCGGTGACGATGGTGGTGGGGGGTGGTAATGACCGTGACCCTGACGTCACCCGACATTATTGAGTGCTACGTGTCCTGCAATGTTCCAAGCTCTTTAGGTGGATCCTCTTCTTTAACGTTCATAACAACCCTTCAGAGAGTAGATTCCTGATTGCTTTGATTTGACAGAGAAGGAAACAGCGGCTCAGGCAGTTAAAGGGATTCACTCAGCATCACAGAGCAAGTAGCTGACGGACCTGATGTTCACGCCTCGGAGTCTGACTCAAGCTTTGTGCTCTAAGCATTACGCAACACTGCCTTGTCCACCCCAGGCTGTGAGCACCTCCAGGATAGAGCCGCTCTCTGAGCTCTCCCTGTATTCCCGGCTCCGAGAGGGGGCTGCACACAGCTGGTGCTCAGGAAGGCCTCTTAGTGTGGCCTGTGCACAATGACCTTTGCAGATGCAAAACCCTGCCCTGCGCACTGACACATTCCCTTTACAGGCAATAAGCACATCAACGGATTTGAAACCTTCCTAGATTCACGAATAAAAGCATACAATCGTTGGCCAACGCAGGTCCCTGGGCTGACTCTTCCTGAAAGCGTCATTTCTGGGACATCCTATGGTCTGCTTTACAATCAGTCGGGCCACCCAGAATCTGTTGTCCCAGCCCTGTCCAGAGCCCCAGAGACCCAGGGATCCTGCCTGCTCCCTGAGCCAGTGGGTGAGGACCCTGCCAGCTCCGAGGTGAGAAGACCTGTGATGACCGGATGTGAGAAGACCTGTGATGCTGCCTGGGCTCTCAAAAGGAAGAAGAGTTGGGGAGGAGGGGTGGGCAGGGGCTGGGGGAGGGGAGGTGGCAGCTCGATCTGTCATGGAAATAGAGAGGGAGGGATGCTTTCCTGCAGACAAGCTGTTCGCTTACCAGCTGACTTTGGTGAGAGAAAGAAAGAAAGAAAAAATTCCCAGTGCCATCTGCTCCCAGAGCGAGGCTGGTGTGGGGCCTGGGGCTCCCTGTGGCTTGGGCAGCCAGACCCAGTTTCAGAATCTGAGACAGCTGCCCCCTGGGTTATTTTGGGAAGCCGCTCAGCGCCGAGGCGCCCGGCCTTCGAGGCATTTCCCGTCACTCCAGAGCTGTTTGCACACCAGCCCAAGACTGCCAGCTCCTTCCCCGGCCCTGGATGGGTTCCAGTTCAGCCCACGGGAATTGTCCTGCTTCCAGCTCCGGCTGCAACAACGCCAACCAGGGTCAGATTTCTTGGGACGGAGGAGAGAGGGAGGAGAGGGCGGTGGGCTCCACAGCCCCCCTTCTCGGACTCCTCGGTAGGAATCACCCCCTCCACCCGCCTCGAGCCCCGCCAGACCAGGGTGTCCACCCTGTCGCATCGCTCATCCCTTCTGCAGTCTCTCCCCAGCGATGCCCCCACCCCTCTGGTCCCGAGTGGAGGAGGAGGAGGAGGTTTCAGCAGGGAATGACAACATCCAAAGGGCATGGGAAGATCTTGGGCCTCTCAGGGAAGGACCTGAAGACAGCTTGGAAAGGCTGGGGTGGGTAGGAGATAGAACACGGTCAGTGAGTAGACACAAAGCCAGCAGCGCCGGGAGGACCCAGAGCATCAGGGAGCAGGGAGCTTTACATCAGGACAGTAACGGGCTCGGGCTCCTAGGACAGGAAAACGCCAACCTCGGCTATGGAATTGGGGTCAGAGGGGAGAGAGGCAGAGAGCCCACCTGGGGAGTCACTGCACTTAACTCCCTGGATGGCGAGCGGCTAGACTTCCAGGGGCAGAAGGAAGGGGAGGAGCGCCTGGGTCTGAGAGGCGAGGAAAAGGCAGAAAGGACGCAGTGCCCGGGTTAGAGACGGAGGGCAGCGGGGGCGGCGGTGTCCAGACTGAGCCACAGGTCTCAGGCTTGGGAACCTGAAGGCTGGTGTGCACACTCAGTCACTTCAGTCGTGTCCGACTCTTTGCGACCCCATGGACTATAGCCCGCCAGGCTCTTCTGTCTGTGGGATTTCCCAGGCAAGAATACTGGAATGGGTTGCCATGCTCTCCTCCAGGGGATCTTCCTGACCCAGAGATCAAACCCACGTCTCCTGTGTCTCCTGGATTGCAGGTGGATTCTTCACCACTGAGCTATCGGGGAAAACCCCAGGAGGTTGCAGGGGCTGGAAAAAGGGCTGGGGAGTCAGGAGGCAGGACAGCGGAAGGGGCAAGTTCTGACTTCAATCTGATGAGTTTGGGGTGGGAACCCCAAGGGGCCCTGTGCCCTGGGCAGTTCAAAATGTGGGTCTGGTCAGGCAGGAGCCTGGTGGTTGCCAGGGGCCAGAGGGGTAGGGATAAAGAGTTACGGTCTAACAGGTCCTGAGTTTCAGTTTTGCAAAATGAAAAGAATTCTGGAGATGGGGGCGATGGTGCCACCCAGGTTCAGATAATGCCACTGAACCACACATGTTACAGTGCCTAAAATGGAAAATTTCATTATGTGTATTTTATCACAATAAAACATTTTAATGGCTGCAACCCTCCAATTAAAATGCAGAAACATTCAGATCAGATAAAAAGACATAACTATTCGGGTCTATAGGAAAGCCTCTTGAGGGGGCTTCCCTGGTGGTCCGGTGGTTGAAACTCCATGCTTCCAAAGCAGAGGGTGTGGGTTTGACCCCTGGTCAGGGAGCTAAGGTGCCTCTCAGTGTGGGCAGAAACATTTTCCTTAAAAACTCTCTTACATAAAGACACAGATCCTTTACAAGGAAAAGAAGAGAAAAGATTCCCTGCTAACACTGAAAGAAAGCTTATAAGGAGCTACATTAGAATCAAAGTGGATTTCAGAGCAAGAGAGATATTATAAGGGATTAAGAGAACATCAAAAGGCTGTGACAATCGCCGAAGAGCAGCAGGCAGGTTGGCACTGGGTGGTCTCTCTCTCTCTCTCTGTTCCCATACCCACCTTCCCGCCAGCCTCCCATCCCGGGCACCCCTCCTTGTACTTGGAACCCAGCTCCTGCCCACTTGCCCAGGTGCCTCCCTCTTATAAGATGCTCTCTCTCACGTTTAATCTTTTCTCATCCAGAGCCTTCCCATGGGCATTTACACAGGCTCAGGCCTCCCCACTCATAAGCAGTCATGCCCCAAGGCCCCAGGTTACCAGCTGGCTTCTCACCAGGCTCCACGGACAGAAAGGCAGGAAATCAACCCCCCTCCTACTGCAAATCCTCAGGGTCTTTGCTCCCTCCCTTCTGCAGGCCTCCCCGCTGCGTCGTCCGTCCTCACTCTTTTTCAGCTTGAAAACAAGTTAGAAAAAAAAATTTTTTTGTAGCTTTATTGAGGAATACTGTCCACACAGTGGACATGAGTTTGAGCCAAATCCGGGAGATGGGGAAGGACAGGGAGGCCTGGAGTGCTGCAGACCATGGGGTCGCAAAGAATCAGACACGACTGAGCGACTGAACAGCAACAACGATGTACAAAAAGGAACTTTTCCCAATTTTAAGCGTGTGGTTTGATGAGTTTGAAAAAAGGTGGACAGTCACGTGAGCACACCGATCCCTTAGAGCATTCCCATCACCCCAAATTCCTCTCCTGCCAGCCGGGAAAGCACTGATCTGCATTCTATCGCCAGGGCTGCGCCTTTTCTAGAATTTCCTATAAATGTGTAGCCTCTTGCGTCCCATTTCATTCCCTTAGCCTAACGCTGTTGACGGCACCCAGGCTGTTTTTGTATCAACATCCTTCCCTCTATGTCGCCAAGCAGAAGCCCATTGTAAGGAGACACTCTTTATGCCTTTGCTGGCGATGGGCATTCGGGTTCTTCCCAGTCTCTGGTTTTTATGAATAGTATTGCTATTCATGTCTAAGTCTTTGTGTAGACATATGTTCTCATTTTTCTTGGATAAATACCTAGCAGTGAAATGGCTAGGTCGTATGGTGAGTGTATGTGTTACTTTATAAGAAACTGCCAAACTGTTCTCTCAAGTAAACGTACCGTTTTCATCCCACCAGCAAATGTGAGGACTCTAATCGCACTACATCCTTGTCAACACTTGCTATTGTCAGTGTTTTCAGTGCAGCGCGTGCTGGAATCTCGTTGTGGTTTTAATTTTATGTCTCTACGAGTAATGGTATTGAGAATCTGTTAGTCAGCTCTGGCTGCTATAATACAATATCGTAGACTGGGCAGCGTCTAAAAGCAGACAGTCAGGGCTCCCCTGGTGGTGCAGGGGATGAGAATGTGCCTGCCAGTGCAGGAGACATGGGTTCAGTCCCTGGCTCGGGAGAATCCCACATGCCATGGAGCAACGAAACCCGTGCACTGTACCACAACTTCCGCGCCCGGGAACCGCAGCTACTGAGCCCACGTGCAGCAACTGCTGAAGCCTGAATGTCCTGGAGCCCGTGCTCCACAACGAGAGAAGTCAGTGTGCTGAGAAGCCTGCACGTCGCAACGAGAGAGTGACCCCTGCTTGCTGCAGCGAGAGCAAGCCCACGCACAGCAACAAAGACCCAGAACAGCCAAAGATAACTAACCAAACAAATAACATTATTAAAAAAGAAAACAGCCAAAAAGCAGACTTTTATTTATCACAGTTCTGACACCTGGGAAGTCGAAGATGGAGGTCCCCGGTGATTTGGTACATGGCGAGGGCCCCTCTTCCTGGTCTGCAGACGGCCACCTTCTTGCTATGTCCTCATACGGCAGAAACCAGTCTAATCTCTCTTTTCTTCTAATGATGCTAATCCCATCATGGGGCCCCACCCTCATCCTAATTACCTGTGAGTTGGAGGGGAGCAGGTGGATGGGGTGGGGTGGATGTAGGACCACCCTGAGACTATCTCACACTCAGACACCGGCGCCAAGGGTTGTTGGTGTCAGTCACTCCCCACACAGAGCTCATCCTCTGAGCTCCACTCGCTGGTCAGGCAAAGAGGGCCTGGCCCATGCCGGCCCCCTGCCCCAAAGCCAAAGAAAGAAAGTGAAGTCGCTCAGTCATGTCCGACTCTTTGCGATCCCATGGACTGTAGCCTACCAGGCTCCTCCATCATGGGATTTTCTAGGCAAAAGTACTGGAGTGGGGTGCCATTGCCTTCTCCAGGGGATCTTCCTGACCCAGGGATAGAACCCAGGTCTCCTGCATTGTAGGCAGACACTTGACCGTCTGAGCCACCAGCCCCTCCTCAAATCCAAGGCTATCAAACAGTGACGACTTCAGACCTAGTGGGCTCTGTCCTTACAGAGACTCAGAGCTGGGAGGGCAGGGGAGGGGCCCAGGGCCAGCCGGATCCAGTCCCACTGACCTCGCCCACTGACCCTCACTCCCGCTCACAGAGCATCCTCTAGGTTTGTTCCCATCAGCTGTCAGCTCCAGGAACCCCTGTTTCACCCTGTTACAGGGACTTCTGCTTCGAGAAACATAGACAGCAAGTGCCAGTCTCCCTGGAGAGAGCGACGCGGCAGCTCCCTGGGGACAGACAGGGAGCTGGTTCGACCTGCAAACCAGCCATGAGGAAATCTCTGTGACTTCTGGGTGAAACTCACCACCGTGGCTGTGGGGTGGGCCTGGGCCTCGGCTCCTCTGGCAAGTAACTGAATGGACTTTCCCGAGGGTCACGGGGCTAGTTCTGCAGCCACGTGGGTCTCCTGCCTCTGGAGGGTGATCCTGGGCCCGTCACCCCCACATGAGAGACAGGTGGACAGCAGTAGCTGAGTGTGGCAGGCGGGTTTCTGCTGTCGGGTCAGCACTGACACCTGAGGGCCCTCCTACTCCAGGGTCAGCCCCTCAGCCCCCCTGAAGGTCAGCGATGCCGGGCCCCTCGCAGCTGCCTGGCAGTGGCCCTGGAAGACAAGCTCCTGAACCCCTCGCCTGCCTGCCCCACGGGGAGGGATCCTGCACTGGGGCTCAGCTCATATCCGTGCATATTTAAGGGGGACCTTCCCAGGACATCGGCAGGCTCCCCACATCCCTCCCAGAGATCCATTTGTTAAAATAAACCAGGCGAGATCAGAGGTCGGCTCAGAACGAAACCACGCGTAATTGGGTTCAAAGATATTCAGACGGATGGAAACAGGAGACGGGGGAGGGCGGGCAGGCCACAGACACACGGGACAAGAGTGGGAGGCCCAGGGCTGCACCATGAGGAGGCCCTCCGTGGCCCGGGCCCTCCAGCGGCGCCCGGCAGCAGGCCGTGAGCAGCAGCTCTGGGGGGCTGTGAGGATTAATTTGGGGACCTCTGGGGCACCCCGTCCGTGCTTTCTTTCAGCTTGTGCTTGCGAAACAGGCTGTAGAGGACTCGCAGCGTGCTCTTGGCGTCCTTGTTCACGATGTCTGTGGGTCGGGAGAGAGCAGGGCAGTGGTCAGATCCAGGAGGGGTGACCAACTGTCCAGGTTTGCCCTGGACCAAGGGGTTTCCTGGGACACGAACTCTCAGGGCTAAACCTGGCAGAACTCCTAGCACACCAGGACAGCTGGTCAAGCGAGCCCTGAGTTCCAGGACCCGTCACAGGGCACAGCCACTGCCTCCTCCCAGGCACCCTCTCGGCGGGCCCCCAACACAGTACCTCCTCCAGACCTCGGCTCTCTGGACAGTCCATCCCCAGGGACCTTGGTCCCCCATCTCTTCCCCTTAGGACTGTCCTCCACTAAGGTGGGTGGGAGCCGTGGGCACGGGGCCCCCTCATAGGAAAACTCAGCAAACACCAGGCAAGAGGCTGCACCCACACCCCGCCCCACTCAGGGGCCCTGGCACAAGGCTGCCTGCCCACGAGAGTCCTGCACTCACCTTCAGGGTTGACGGGGTAGCTGAGGAGGCCTTCTTCCTTCAGCAGCTCCAGGGCCAGGGTGACATTGTGCAGCTACAATGACAAAACCCCGTCGGATGTTGGCAAGATGATTCATCATGCAGCCAGGGGGCCACTTCTATGGGAAAAGGCAGTCCCCAAGGAAGGTACCCGGCCCAGGCATCAGGGAAGGCTTCCTGGTGGAGGTGACACCTGGGAGTGAGTCTTGCCAGGTGAGGAGACTTTAGCCAGGGAAGGAAGCATCCTGCCTTTTCTGATGCAGCCCTGGAGCCTGTGTGCAATCGAGACTCCCTCATAAATAGCTGAGTTCCATGGGTAGAGCATAGATGAGGAGACTGAGGCTCAGAGTGGCCATGGGCCCATCTGAACTCACAAAACAGAAAGTGCTGGAGTCAGGTCTGTCTCCCTCTGACACCTGCAAAGCAGCTGGGGCTGGAGGAGCCCATCCCAGTCCCAAAGCCTGCTTCAACCAGGCCAGGCGGTTCCCGTGGCAACCTAGCCAGGGGCCCGGAGGCCCGGCTGGCAGAGGAGCAGGTAAGCAAAGCCCACCCGAGGGTGCCTAGCCTGCTCCCAGTCCCCTCCTAGTGGGTCTGGGCAGATCTGGGTTGGACCTCTGTGCACCAGCCCCCAACAGGTCACAAGTCACAGGTCGGACAAGGCACGTGTCCTGCCCGGGCCTTGTCCCCTCCTCCGTACAAGGGGAATAGCGCATCTCCCAGCGGCCTCTCCGAGCTGACGTGTGGACCAGTGTGATGGTGGACCCAGAACTGGAATCCTGAGGCAAGACATGAAGGTGGAATAACGAAGGCAGAGCCGAGGCCTCCCTGCAAGTTTCCGCCACCCCAGCTCCTACGAGGGCTGGGAAGTGGGCTGTGTGGGAGGCCAGGAGCCCCTGAAAGACTCTCTCAGAGAGCGAGAGGAGCAGGCCACAGTCCTGGTCCCAGGACACGGGGCAGGCGTGGGGGGAGCATCTTCAGCCCACCCCAAGGACTCCTGCTGCCTCCCAGGCAAGGGGCGGAGTCCTCCGTGACAGCTGGCTCCCCGGAGGCTGTGTGGGGACCACAGGGATCCAGTGAGCAGGGTCCTTCTCCACAGAGGAGAGTTGAAGGAGCATCAGATGGACAGAGCAGGGACTTCCCTGGTGGCCCAGTGGCTGAGACTCCGTGCTCCCAATGCAGGGGCAGGGGTTCGATCCCTGATCAGGGAACTAGACCCCACGCACCACAACTAAGAGTTTGCTTGATACAACTAAGGATTCTGCATGCCGCAGCTAAGCCTACACAGCCTACACAAATAAATTATTTTTTAAAAATGGACAGAGTAGCAGAGCTGGATCCAAAATGCCGGGGAGAGGCTGGTGGCAGCTGGGTCACCAGCCCAGCAGGGCTGCCCCTCTAGAGCCCATCAGGAAGACCAAGGCTGTCACAGGTGCCGATGTTCCCCAACAGGCAGGTCACACCTCTGGGGAGGTGCAGACCAGAGGAAGCGAACCTCGGAGTGAGTGAATCAGCCCTCCACTGCCGTCCTGTCCCCGTGTCCCCAGGTCTTCCCCCAGACTGGAGAATTCTGGAAAATGTGGGTTGTTACTGTTGCTACTGTTTTCCTTCTCATCAGGAGCACCATTCACAAGATGCACAGAAGGTAAATACCAGAGTGAAGACAGGACACTGGGCTGGGCTCTCCCACCTCTCAGCCCAGCCTTTGTGCTCACTTCCAAGCCTGCATCCTCACAGGATGGTCCAGGGGACAGAAGGGAAAAGGGGTCTGGGACCAAATGGCTTTAGGAAACATTGGCTTCCATAAAGTCCTATGGAAACCCTCTGCTGCAGGACTTCTCAGTGCCTTGAATGTGTTACAATGTATCCTGAGCTTTTGGACTATGCAGGTTTCCCCAAGTGATTTCACCACGGGATCCATTTGTCACGGAGCAGCTCACGGGACCAGTTTCTCAGAAACACTTCATTCACTAACTTTAACTATTTATTGTTATTTGTTTATTTCTCTTAGTTGCGGCACGCAGAGTCTTAGATCTTCATTGCAGCACGTGGGTTCTTTCAGTTGCAGCCTGTATGACCTTTAGTTGCAGCAGGCAAAGTCTTAGTTGCGGCACGTGAGATCTTAGTTCCCTGACCAGGGATCAAACCCAGGACCTCTGCACTGGGAGCACAGAGTCTTAGCCACCAATCCACCAGGGAAGTCCCTAAAAAATATCCACTGATCATCTGCTATGCGCTGGCCACGCAACCGGGGCAAAACCAGACCTGCTGCCTGCCCTCGTGGAATTCGTGCTGAGTATCACTGCTGTTGACCCTAGGACAACGCTCGCTCAAGCTTCTTCGGGCCACGCTCCTCCACGATGCTCAGTCTGACCAGGAGTAGCCACCCCAGGCTCCAGCCCCACCCCACCAGGCCTACCCAAAGCATTAGTCTTCTTGCATGCACAGTTTGAGATGATGAAAGGAAAATGACCATGTTCTGCGGAGCTGAGAGAAGCTCACAACCCAGGAGGGTGCATTCAAATCGTTCGAGAGAGCAGTCATTACACGTGGGAGGAAGCTGAAGGCTCCCAGCCCCGGAGTTTTCATTTCTGCAGAGCCAACGATGGCCTCGCTCCTCCAACCCTACTCCGCTTCCAGCACCGAACAGCAACCTCACATCGACACCACTGGCATCGACACCACTGGCAGAGAAGGTCTGATAACGAGAAATTCAATTTCCAGAAGCCACACGACTGAGATAACAATTCCTCGGGTGTCCCACCTCCGGAAAGGGCTGCCGTTCCGCCCTTTCCAGTTGATGACCTCGTCAGCATTTTTGTTACTCATTCCTGCAGCTGAGGTTTCTTACAATAGCCCATAAAAGTGCATTCTTGGGGCCTGAGCTGAGAGGCTGTTCTTTTCCCTCCGAAGAATGTGGCTCATCTTCAAAACGTGGTTCTGAAATCAGTGGAGTCAGCAGGCTGGCTGCACGCGGGGGCCTTGGAAGGCGGGACGTTTGTCCCCAGCTTGTAACTGGGGATTAGGAGGTGAGCGAGATACTGGGCTCCAGCCTTGCCATCTGCTGAAGCTCCGACCTCCGAGTGACAAACAGGGGACCCCTGTGCTCCTTTGGGTCCCAGTTCTGAGCCCCTGGTTCCATGGGGGTCTGCATGAGACCCACCCCACTGGCTCCATCCTCTTAACCTTCCCTCACTGATCACACATGGGCATCCTGACTTCTGGATAAAAGTCAGCACCACGGTCTCAGCCTCGCTCTGACTCACCTAAGCCCTTGCTCTGACCCTGCAACTCTGGGTGAACCTCGTTCTTGGTCTTACCCTGACTCCGTGTCCCACGGGGCTCACCCTGGCTCCCCAGGAAGGACATGAGGCTGTAGTTCCCACTTTGTAGACGGATGAGCCTGGTCATCATTCTAACCTCAAAGCTAACTGGCTTACTTGCCCTGTCTGAAGTCAGTTTCCCTGGAGAGAAACAGGAATGGGAATAGTTCCTATTCAGAGGCCCGATGCAGGAAGGAATTGGTAAGTTCATCCACGCTGCCCGTGGGCAAGCACCTCCCTGGCTGCAGTCTCGTGTCCTCTCGGCCCCGCACACGGCAGGGGCCTCTGCACGGAGGCCACAGGGCCTTGTCTGGCAAGAGGGTGAGGAGGAAGTGACAGCACCGCGGGTCTGAGCCTGCACCTCGTGTGTCCTGCTTCCTCTCTGGGTCCCCTGCCACTGCCATGAGAAAGCCATGCCACGCTCACTGCTGGTCCCAGGAGGAGTGAACCTCCCCAGTGACCCCCGCCCAGACGGCCTGGCACCCAGCCCATCCCAGGTGAGCGATGGAGCCTGGCCACGCCTAGAGCAGCCAAACCCAGACAACCTGCAGATCCACAAGAAGGAAGGTTTGCAGGTTTCAGCCCCTGGGTATTGGGTTGTTTGTTACACAGCGTTTCCACAGCAATAGGTGACTCACACAGTGGCCAGTGCAGGGGGAGAGTCCAGTAAGCGCTGACTGCTGTTTCTACCGCAGCGTCAAATACTGCACTGCTCCAGCCTGTTTGCTCTTCAGCCAATATCCCAGCTCTGGGGACTCTGAGCCCCAAATCACTCTTCCAGTCAAGAGCACCCCTGCCTCCTGAGAGGATGGAGATGAGACCCACAAAGATGGCCAAAAGAAGAACATGGGCTGAGGGTCAAGAGATCAGCCCCAGTTCCAGCTGGGCAGCCCCGGGCATGTCCCACAGCCTCCGGGGCCTCAGTTTTCCCTTCTGTAAAATGGAAATACAACCCTGCCCTGCACTCCACCCCCTAGGAACGTGGAGTGAGAGAGAAACGGGGATAAGGGGTCTGGTGAGGCCAGACTCAGGTAAGAACTCTCTGCCAACATGAGAAAAGCTGTGGTTCAGGGGCCTAGCGGGTGCCCAGGAGCTCAGAGGGGATGAGGAGGTGGTCGAAGCCAACACCCAGCTAAAGGAGCCAGAGCAAAGCAGGAGGAAGGCGCGGCTGGGGGCACCCTGGCAAAGACCTGGAGATGGCAGAGGCCCAGGTGGCGTGCGGACCACAGGCGGGCAGTGAGGCTGTGGCTGGGAGGCAGGCCTGGAACATTCGACAGGGACCCTGGTAGGGGAAGGGGGTCAGGCTTGCAGCCAGAAGCAGGGTCAGATGGGGTTGCTGATATGTGGGAGCCAGGCAGAAACCAAGCTTGGAACTAGGTCAGGGCAACTGGGTCAGGGCCCAGGGCCCCCTCCCACCCCCCACCCCACCAGGGAAGGCCTTGAGATCTGAACCATCCTCAGGGCCACAGGTACATCAAAGGGATGGAAATCATTCCTTTTCCCAGAAATGCCCCAAGGCTGGCACTGGGAACTGGCACCCAGCCCTGCCTGGTGTCCCCTCTCTACAGAGGGAGAATGGAGTGCCCTCCTGCCCTGGGCTGCCTGCTGCTGAACCAGCCAGAGGGACCCTGGTGTGGACAGAGTCCAGAGAGGGCCACCTGGGCTCCTGGGCGGGCTGAGGGGACAAGGGACCACATGCCCTGGGTGCTTCCACCTTCATGATGCTCCAAACCCTTTTCTGTTATTTGTGTGGTCTGAGGGGCAGCAACCCACCCCAGTGTTCCTGCCTGGAGAATCCCATGGACAGAGGAGCCTGGCAGGCTGTTGTAGTCCATGGGGTCGCAAAGAGTCAGACACTTTGAGCGACTGAGCACAAAGGCCAGCAGGGCAGGGACTGTGAGCCCATTTTAGCCAAGAGGCCTGAGATACCAGCAGTGAGCTGGTGGTGGATTGAGGGCCAGAGCAGAGGCTTTGTCTCTCTGCCAAGTCTGCCGGGACACACAGCTCAGGACTGGAGTGAACCCTGCCCCCAGGGGCCTCGGTTTCCTCCTGTGGAGACTCGTGAGCATCCCTTCCCTTCACCGGCAGGTGTCCCACATGGAGAGGACATTCCCAGCAGGGGAACAGACTGTGCAAAAGCCCAGAGGTGGGAGAGCTTGAGGAGCTCAAGGAATTGCAGAGACTCCACATGACAGGCCTGGGGGAGGGGGAGGGAGGAGCCCCATGCGGGCCCAGAAGCTGGGAGCAGTCAGGCTGATGCCCTGTCCCTTCCACCAGCATCAATCTCACCATTGTCCTTCCCCAGCTCGGGCATAGACACCCCATCCCACCCCCACCTGGGCTAATGCAGCCATCTCCCAACCAGCCCCCCAGACTCCAGGGAACTCCTGACTGCCACGAGGCCAGAACCCCTGCCACCTCTGATCCTTTGATGATGCTATTCCCTCCCCTGGGGTTCCCCAAGCCCTTCAGTCAACTTCAGGGGCCACCTCTCATGCAAGGCCTCTCCTGATTCCTGCAGATCGTACTAACCACATTTTCTTGCATTCAGGTTCCCCACCAGACCACCCACCATGAGCCAACACATTTCACTGCAGCCTGGAAGACCAGATATCACTGAGAGCACAGTGTTTATAGACTGAGGAGTCCTTGAAAGCAGGATCTGTGTTGGATCGTCTTTATGGCCATAGGGCCTGACACCAAGCAGGACCTCAGAAAATGAGGGATCAGGTGCATGGGTGCATGGGTGGGTGGACAGGTAGACGGATGGATGCTGGATGGATGGATGAGCGGATGGGTGGATGGATGATGTGTGGATGGATGGATGACTGACAAATGAATGAATGAATAGATGGATGGATGGATTACGTGTAGACGGGTGATAAATGGATGGGTGGATGGATGATGGTAGATGGATGGATGAGTGGATGGATGATAGATGGGTGGATGATGGATGGATGGAAGGATGGATAGATCAATGGGTAGGTGGATGGATGGGTCAGTGGGTGGGTGGATGGTGGATGGATGGATGAGTGGGTAGGTGGATGGATGATGGATGGATGGAAAGATGGATAGATGAATGGGTAGGTGGATGGATGCATGGTGGATGGATGGATGGATGGATGATAGATGAATGGATAGGTGGATGGATGAGTGGCTGGCTGGCTGGATGGGTGGATGGATGATGTGTGGATATGGATGATGGATGGATGGAAGGATGGATAGATGAATGGGTAGGTGGATGGATGGGTGGGTGGGTGGGTGGATGGTGGATGGATGGATGAGTGGGTGGGTGGATGGATGATGTGTGGATGGATGATAGATGGATGGGTGGATGGATGAATGGATGGTAGATGGATAAGTGGATGGATGGATGGGTGGATGGATGATGGATGGATGGATGATAGATAAATGAATGGGTAGGTGGATGGATGAGTGGGTGGCTGGATGGATGGATAGGTAGATGAATGTATGGATGGATAAATGGGTAGATGAACTGGGTGGATGAGTGAATCAGCAAGTCAATGGATAGGTGTAAGAGTCTGCAGGTGAGATTGGTGGGTGGATGGGCAGACATATGGACAACCAAAGTTTCCTTCACCCTTTACTTTACCTGTAAGTGAATGAATGAAGACTGATCATGCCAGTTTCCTAGATCTGAGCACTCAGAGGAAGAGGTGGAAAGGAAAATCTTTGCAAAAACTTACCATTTCTGCAGGAGAGCTGGGAGTGAGATAGAATTCCTTCAAGTGCAGGAAGAAGCCTTCTAGCTGTCCAATCAGCAAGAGTAAGATGACGCCATCTGCAAACTACAAAGGAGGGGACTGAAGACAGGTCACCTGGAGGATCCCGCTCTGCCTGTTACAGGCTGTGTGACGATAGAGGTCACACAGCCTCTCTGGGCCTCGGGTTCCTTTTTGAGAAATAGGGATGACATCCTGGACCTTGCGGTGTTGTTGTAAACAGCAGCAGGTATAAAGCAGTTATTGGCTGCCTAGCACACAGCACATGCTTGATAAGATGAGCCATTTTTACATTTTCTGTGAAATAGCCTCAAATCATTTTTTAAACCACATACTGTTCCATGAGCTACAGAGGCTCAGGAGAAAACAGAGTTAAGTGTAAAACTATTCCATCAGGGAAAGGCAGAGAACATCACACCGGGCTCATTTTGCTGGCTGCTACATTTGTATTTGTCTGTTCTGTCTGTACGTTCAGAGATAAATCCATCACCCCGGCATCAGCGCATCATATGCTAATATAATCCTATTCAATCTCTTCAAAGACACAAAACACAAGATTGAATATTGGAAGTAAGTCACCGCTAGAAGTCCTTAATGGAATTGCCTCGTAATAGGTCTGTTTCCATGCTGTTATTTTGGCCCCAAATCTTGCCTGCTAATGTGCCACTGAAACACCGGGGACTTTAATATCCCCCTTTATGCAACAGTCTCTAAATACCACTCTCACATGTGCCATTTATCCCGCAAACACCTTTATTTTACCAAGTGAGACATAAAGATGAAACAGGCAGAATGTAAACCCAAGACATCATCTGTTCATACCCACATAAAACACAATAAAACCACAACTTTCCATTGTGCGTCCACGGTGTGTCAGTGAAGTGAAAGTCGCTCAGCCGTGTCCAGCTCTTTGCGACCCCATGTACGGCACAGTCCATGGAATTCTCCAGGCCAGAATACTGGAGTGGGGAGCCTTTCCCTTCTCCAGGGGATCTTCCCAACCCAGGGATCGAACCCAGGTCTCCCACATTGCAGGCAGATTCTTTACCAGCTGAGCTACCAGGGAAGCCCAAGAATCCTGGAGTGGGTAGCCTATCCCTTCTCCAGTGGATCTTCCTGACCCAGGGGTGGAACCCAGGTCTCCCGCATTGCAGGCGGATTCTTTACCAAATGCCAGGTAATCCACAAAACGCCCGATGGTCTCCATCTCACCTGCATGAGGTTCAGAGAAGTCCAGGTCCGAGGTCACACAGCTAAGGTGAAGGAGGTGTGCTCAAGCCCAGGGGCAACGTGGGCCCCCCTGGCTTCAGAGTCTGCCACCTCTACCCTGCTGTGTCACCAGACCACGTCACACACGGGCTTCTCATGTGGCCACCGTGCAAGGTGCTGATGGCACACAAACTGGCCTCAGCAGCCTGGTTCAAGTCCCAGGTCTACCACTTGGGCTTACCAGGTGGCGCTAGTGGTAAAGAACTCGCCTGCCACTGCAGGAGACATGAGACGGGTTCGATCCCTGGTTGGGAAGATCCCTTGGACAAGCGAATGGCAACCCATTCCAGTATTCTTTGCCTGTGGAATCCCATGGACCAAGGAGCCTAGCGAGCTACAGTCCATGGGGTTACATAGAGTCAGACACGACTGAGTGACAAGCACCACTTAGTCACTGTGTGACCTTGGATAAGTTCATTAACCTCTCCATGGTTAATGTGCTTATCTGTAAAATGGGATAGTAGCAGTTCCCACCTAAGGAGGCTGTTGGGAGGAGTCAGTGAGCTGACACAGCAAAGGGCTTTGCTCACAGCACAGGGCAGGGCTTCATCGGATTTGGCTCCAGGCACAGGGCTATATAAACCCTGTTCCCCACTGGCTAATGACAGGCTGTGTCTGAGACATCAGCAGCTCCAGCTAAGCTCACCATTAGCCATTTGATGACCTCGCCACTGGTCCCCCCAGACCATGTTGTGTAAACAGAAGCCAGGTGGCCCGAATCCTGCACCACCATGTCCAGTTAACGCCCCCGGGGTCCAGCAGGCTCCACTGCTGTGCTGAGGGGCCTGGGCTGGCCATCGGCTTCCCTGCCCCCAACTGTGTTAAGGGAAATCAGAGGCATAAAGTTCTGGTGGGAGGCCACGGTCCACCACAGGAGGCTGGCAGCTCAAGATTCTACTCCTGCCCGGGACTGTTCAGCGTCATCAGCACTGTGGGCCAGGAGACTCGGGAGCCCTCGGACGCGGGGCTGTGCTGACACCCACGACCCCACCAGGCATACGTGTGTGCATGCTAAGTCTCTTCAGTCATGTCCGACTCTGCGATTCCAGGCTCCTCTGTCCATGGAATTCTCCAGGCAAGAATACTGGAGTGGGTGACCATGCTCTCCTGCAGGGGATCTTCCCCACCCAGGGATCGAACCCAGATCTCTTACATCTCCCGCACTTGCAGGCAGGTTCTTAAGCACTAGCACCACCAGGGAAGACGATGCAATTGGACAGGGGACCCTCGTGTGTTTTGAGTCATCGTATCGGATAGTCCAAGATTAGTTTGGGGTAAAACGAACTGCAAGGCAGTTGTTTCACAATGCAAGTGATTAACAGCACACACAAACCCTGAGGTCCTCACTTCACGGGACCATTGTCCTGCCCCTGATTGGCTGAGGTCCTCACTTCACGGGACCATTGTCCTGCCCCTGATTGGCTGAGGTCCTCACTTCACGGGACCATTGTCCTGCCCCTGATTGGCTGAAGTCCTCACTTCACGGGACCATTGTCCTGCCCCTGATTGGCTGAAGTCCTCACTTCACGGGACCATTGTCCTGCCCCTGATTGGCTGAAGTCCTCACTTCACGGGACCATTGTCCTGCCCCTGATTGGCTGAGGTCCTCACTTCACGGGACCATTGTCCTGCCCCTGATTGGCTGAGGTCCTCACTTCACGGGACCATTGTCCTGCCCCTGATTGGCTGAGGTCCTCACTTCACGGGACCATTGTCCTGCCCCTGATTGGCTGAGGTCCTCACTTCACGGGACCATTGTCCTGCCCCTGATTGGCTGAGGTCCTCACTTCACGGGACCATTGTCCTGCCCCTGATTGGCTGAGGTCCTCACTTCACGGGACCATTGTCCTGCCCCTGATTGGCGATGCTGCCTCCATGCAACATCCCCATTGGAGAGGAGGACCCCGGGTTTCTGAGAGGTGACACCCTGGGTCGCACAGGGTGGGCCAGGCTCCCGGTGGGCCCTGCCGAACCCTCTCCCTGTGGCCCTTCCCGACCCCGGACCCCGCAGCCGCATCCCTACCTGAGTGTCTAGATTCTGCACGGACAGGCCCAGGCGGTCCAGCTCCTGGTTGACGAACTTCACGATGGCCTGTCCAGGGAAGAACCGAGGCCCCAGGCCCCCAGCTCAGGTTCGCGACCGTCCCACTCAGGGTCACAGAAAGCTTCTCCCCGCCCCGCCCCCCCACCCCCTCCCCGCCGCGTGGCACCCGGCACAGCAGCTGCAGAGTGAGGGCCAGATTCCTCCCCCTTTGCCCTACCCTCTCCCCCAGACCCAGGTCAGGTGGGCGGCGGGGGAGCGGGCGGCAGGAGGCGCTCTTGGAACTTTGATCTCTCTACCTCTTTGACAGCGTTCACCTTCTCTGGAGCCAGCTTAAATAATTCATCAAAGACGTCCTCTGCAGACAGATCCAATAAACACCTCATTACGATGCTATTATCTTTGTGCCAAACAGGGACTTCTTTTCCACCAAAGTTTCTCAGAAGAATCAGTCCAGAGAGATGTAGTTTTATCCCAAGTAAATTAGTAAGTAAGTGTTAGTTGCTCAGTCGTGTCTGACTCTATGACCCCATGGACTGTAGCCCACCAGGCTCCTCTGTCCATGGGGATTTTCCAGGCAAGAATACTGGAGTGAGTTGCCATGCCCTCCTCCAGGGAATCTTCCAATCCAGGGATCAAGCCCATGTCTCTTATGTCTCCTGCATTAGCAGGCAGGTTCTTTACCACTAGCGCCACTCAGAAAGCCCAGCTAGGCACACAATAGGTCTTAAATAAACAGTCATCGTTTCTAGCGTGGACACCACCCCATCCCCTGGGAACTCGCCCTGCCTCCCCGCAGTTCCCTGCTCTACCCGGCAGTCCACAGGAGCTGCCATGGGTGGCTGAAAAGGGGCCAGCCCCAGACTGACTCCTGGCCCAGAGGTCTCCTCCCCAGCATCTGTGGAGTGGCAGAATAAGGGCATTCAGCCCTTGCAGAGAGGCTGAAATCCCCGCGGTGCACAGAAGGCCAGCGCCCTCAGCAGCTGAGTCAGGCCCGCGGGAGCATCTTAGCAGCTCAGGCCCCTGGTCCAGACTCAGAGGCGCCAAGTCCTCAGACTCAGGCCCTTTCCCACCAACTGCATTTGTGCCATGAGCAGCTAACATGCCTCCCTGGGGAGGCTGGTCCTCAAGGCACTGAACACCCAAACTGGGTAGAATTTACCTCTTGATTCTGCAGCCAGCCACTGTGTGACTCTGAACAAATCATTTCACCTCTCCATACCTCGGTTCCCTCATTAGTGAAGGGGGGCATAAACAGCACCAGACCGCACTATGCAGGTTAAAATGCCCCATAAACGGACAAACACGGCAAAAATGCCACTGAGCCCGCCCAGACCTCTCGGCCTATGGTCAGTGAGACTGTGCCCCTGAAGGAGCCACTCCGATGACCCAGGCCAGAACACGATGGACACTCTAGACACGGTGTTAGGAAGCCTTGTTCCGTGTCCCTGCCCCTGGTCACTGTGTGACCCAGCCTCATGCAGCCCCCTAACAAACACTGCTCCCTGGGAAACCCCAGGTCCTCGGGCTGCCCACACACAGACATCTCACCAGACCAGCCTTCCTGGTACCTCCCTTCTCCCACTCAACCTTTCTCAGTCCTTGCTTTCAGAAGCCCCTCACAGGCCATATTGCCTCCTCTGCAGGTGAGTACCCGCTGTCTACACAGCTCTGTTCCAGCCAGGGAAGGTTCAGGGAGGCAAAATCATATTAAGATGGATGGATGGATGGATGATGAATGGATGGGCTGGTGGATAGATGGATGGATGGGTGAATAGATGGATGGATGGATGGTTGGATGAGTGGATGGACAGATGAGTGGATGGATGCATAGATGGGTGACCAACCGCCAGCTGGCCAGGTGGACTGACTAAGGAATAAATGAATGAAAGAAGGAATGGCTGAGTCAATCAGTCAATTGGTGAAGAACTCTGTCTCAAAAACAGCAGCCAAAGTAGTGAACAATCACTATTAAGCACTTTCTCTGTGCTAAGCACGCTCACAAAGTACCTTTTAACCCCTGCCACCAGCCTAAGAGGTGGGTACCACTATTAACCCCATTTTATAGACGAGGAAACTGAGGCACAGACAAGTTCAGTCACTCGCCCAAGTTCACGTGGCTAATAAACGGGGGAATTGGCATTTGAACCCAGGTTTCCTGGCCCCAGAGCCCACACGCTGAACAACTCCACAGCTGTCACCACCGATGGGAATTAAAAATCTCTCTACCCATATAAGCAGCATCACGAGAAGGAACAGCCAAATCCACGGGCAGACAGACAGAAGGGAGGACAGAAAGACAAGAGGGCTGGAGATACACATGCTCGCATGCTAAGTCGCTTCAGTCGTGTCTCTTTGTGACTGATGGACTGTGGCCCGCCAGGCTCCTCTGTCCCTGGGATTCTTCAGGCTGAATACTGGAGTCGGTTGCCTCGCCTTCCTCCAGGGGATCTTCCCGACCCAGAGATCGAACCTGCATCTCTTACGTCGCAGACCACAAAGGAACTGTGAGCACACCCAATCATCAACCAGTCATAATGCCATGCCTGTCTCAGCACATACCCAGCAGAAAAAGATTTCCCTAAATTAGGAAGGTACTCACTTGATGGCTGGTCCTTGTCTGCACTAAAGAGAAAAATGTAGGGGGTGGGGGTGGGGAGAAAGCAAACACACGGTTAAAAAAAAAAACAACAACTTCAGAGACATAGTGTCTTTGTGTGACAAGACCTGGCAGAGGCGAGGCTGACAGAGAAACTTGCGAGCTCCCTTTTCCCGGCAGCTCCGTAAGCAGGCAGGGCCCTCGTGGGAAGCAAATGGCAGAGGTCCAAACCCCCCGCTGAGGCTCCCACACCTAGAAATGCCTGAATCGTGTTGTTTTTGTTGCGCTGTTTTTGTGTTGCTGTTTTAGCTGTGCTATGCTTGCTAAGTCGCTTCAGTCGTGTCTGACTCTTTGCGACCCCATGGACTGTAGCCTGCCAGGCTCCTCTGTCCACGGGATTCTCCAGGCAAGAACACTGGAGTAGGTTGCCACGCCCTCCTCCAGGGGATCTTCCCCACCCAGGGATCGAACCTGTGTCTCCTGTCTTGGCCGGCAGGTTCTTTACCACCAGCACCGCCTGGGGGGCTGTTTTAGCTGTGGTGGGCGTGTTACACGACATGGTAAAAATGCCCAAGTCCTCACCTGAGAGCCAGCGCGTGTTTACCAATGAACACCCCTGGGTGTCACCACCCCCAACACGGCGCAGAACCTTCTAGCACCCCCAGCTGGTCCCCACCCCCTCCCACCCCACATAGGTCACTGCCGCTCAGAGGTGCCTGGCTGTGTTTTCATCTGGTCTGTTGTGTTTGCAATGAAACCGTGTGCACGCCCTCGTGTCTGGTTTCTTTCACCGCCTTTTTATTGTCACTAAGTGGTGGTTTTGCCTGGACTTTGTTGTTAAATGTTCCGCGCCACCCCCCCCCACACCCTGAAAGCTCAGTTCTGCCTGCCTCGCCCCCCCACCACCACCCCCCATGCCCGGGGAAGGTTGGGCTCTCCCAGGAGAGCCAGGTGGTCCCTCCGACTGCCCGTGACCCTGGCAGGAAGCTGGGCCGAGAGGGTTGGGGGAAGCAGCCTGAGACGAAGGCCCAGGGCTCTGCACGGAGGCTGCTGCCAGGTGGGGCACACGGCCCTGTGCCGCCTGGGACACAAGCCCAGGGCCAGGGGTGGGCCCTCACGGAAGCATCTGAGCTCAACAGAGGCTGAGAAGCGTGGCTTTAGGGCTGCAAAGGGAGGAGGGGTGTGGCCACCATGACCACTGCTAACTGCACCCTCTCTTAAGTTCCCCAAACTCGTTCTCAGAGCCTAAAGCTTTGGCATAGACGGGTCAAGACGGATGATGTGGAAGGCATCTAGCCTCATCGAGTGGGAGGGGAACAGGCCTTCTTCCTGGGGTGTCACTGGGAAGGCAGATGCGCCAGGCCTCACTGGCAGGACGGGCCAACAGACGTCTGCTCCCTCCACCCTGGCCATGCCCGGCCCACACACCTCCGCCACAGACATTACCTGCCATTAGCTTGCAGGGGTTCAAGCCCGTCCCCCTAGCCTGGCCCCCTGGACACCCAGGAGCTGTAGACCCGGAAGGACCTCAGGGCTGGGGGCACAAAAGAGGGGAAGGTCCCTTTACATGCATCATCTATAACCCTCACGACAGCCCCAACAAGTAGGAAAGGGGGGTCCTGCTTTATCAAAGGCATGAAGAAGCTCGGAGAAGGGGAGTGACTTGCACAAGGACGCAGAGCTCACACCAGGCTGAGCTGCGACCTCAGCCCAGGCAGGGCTGGCTGCCCAGTCTGCGAGCAGGAGAGAACTGAACTCGCGCAGCTGGGCCTCTGAGAGTTAAATGGGCGAAGGGAGCTGAAACAGCCCAGTGCCCTGCACACAGTAGGCCTTCGGGAAGAGTTAGACAAGAAAGGAGAACCCACAGCTTTCCTGGAAGAAACCCACTCTCAGGCCAACCCAGAAAGACCTTTGGACCAGATGGGGTGGGCGGTGAAAAGGGGAAGCCAGGCAGCGGCCTGTGGCAGGGTCTGGGGAAATGTGGGCCTGCGGGCAGAGCGGGGCCCCTCTGCAGCTCTGGCGGCTTTGCAAGGATGAGAGACATTCTACCCGGACCAGGCGGAGATTCTACAATTCACAGAGCGGAACCTGCGGCCCAAACCCAGGGGCCTGCTGCAGGGCCAGCCCCCCACCCTTCCCACCCCTGGAACCTGGACAGGTGTCCCAAAGTGTGAGCCCACGGGTGGCAGGGGGACCCTTGGCTGAGGTCAGTTACAATCTCCACCACAGGGGAGTCCAGGAATGCAAAATGGCCAGGTCTCCCTGGAGAGAGATGCAGCTGGGGGTGTTGGAAGGCTCGAGGGGAGAGACACAGGGCACATGCACGGCTTCCTTTACCACCCAGGCTGTTGGGAGTTTTGGCCACAGGCCAGCTGGCCCCACGCCACTGAGACCCTTCTAAAGGCTCACCCAGCCTGCAGTTCAGAGGCGCCTAACAGCAGCCCCCCTTCTCCCTGGACCCCAGGACCCTGTGGTTGCCTTGTTGCAGAGCCCACATGCACGGCCCTGACCCTGATGTGTTTCCAACCCTGCCATGAAGCGCGTGCAGTGAAGGTGGGTATAGGCGGCTCTGCCGGCCAGGACTCCGCGGGCCGGCAGAGTGAGGGCCCTGCCCAAGAAGGTCAGGCAGGTCTGCCCCTGCCCCGGGGCCCACTGCCCACTCCAGAGAAAGCCCAGCGCCCCCGCCCTGCCTCACCCGCACTCAGTGAGCTGCTCCACCGATTTCTCCGACTTCAGGCCACTCTTGGTGCGCTGGGAGAGAGAACGGGGGACAGAATGGAGTAGCCACAGAAAATTCTAGGGCCCATGACTGCCGCCAGAGGAGACTGGAGGGCCCAAAGCTGCCCAGAGGGACTTAGTTCACCCTGCCGCATCTGCTCCTCAAGGCGGCCTCCCTCCTGGGCAGCCCTTGTGGGACCAGCTTAACTGTCTTTCTTCCCACGGGCCCTGAGCCCCACAAAGAGGGGGGACTGTGTCTGCCTCGGTGCCCAGGTATCCCCAAAGTCCACTCAGTGTCTGGCTCACAGGGCGTCAATGGACATGTGTTTACCTGATAACATATAAGTGACTGGCTGGGTGAAAAAATGAGTGGGTGGATGAATGAATGGGTGAATGGGAAGGTTAATGAATGAGTGGGTGGGTGAGTGGATGACTGAATGGATGAGTAGGTGGGTGAATGAATGGATGAGTGGGTGGTTGGATGAATGGGTGGGTGAGTGGATAAATGAATGGATGAGTAGGTGGGTGAATGAATGGATGAGTGGGTGGGTGGATCAGTGGGTGGGTGAGTGGATAAATGAATGGATGAGTGGCTGGGTGAATGAATGGATGAGTGAGTGGGTGGATGAATGGGTGGGTGAATGAATGAATAGGTGAATGCATGAAGGAATGAAGTCACCTCTGATTTACATATAGCCATAGAATTCATTAGTGGTTTTGAAAAAGTCAGGATGCATTCTCATGAGTTTGGCTGGACTTGGCATATTCTGCCTTCTGGGATGAGGGAAGCTGGCTGCTCCCCAGGCGCCCAGGTGGTGGGGGTGGGGAGAGCGGGGAGCAGGCATGGGGGGCCCTGTTGGTGGTACTCAGGGTCTGTCTGAGAGAGAAGGCACAGACTCCTGGGCCGTCAGCTACAGCACAAGTCCATGTGCTGGAGAGGGAGTGCTCGGTAGATGCTGGAACCAAAAAGGTCCCTGGGGCCCCTCTCACACCCATGCATTGGGAGACGAGGCCATCACAGTGGGAGGGCAGCAGCGGTGGCCCAGGGTGTGAAGGCTCCAGAGGGCCGTGAACAGATGGTCACTTACGGCCCACGTGGTAGCCATCAGTCAGGACCTTCAGGACACCCCAGGCAGGTGTCATCTGCTGAGTAAGTGGGGCTGACCAGTCCACAGACCTCGTCGTGGCCCGGCTTGGACTCCGCATCTCCTGCCCACAACTTCGGCCCAGCTCCCCCCACCATCCTGGTGGGACCTGGTGTTTCTCCCGGCTCCCTGGAACTCACCCTGGTTCAGCCCCCGCCCTGTGCAGTACCCACCCCCTGGTCCAGAGTGTGGTGACGCAGCCCTGAGATGCCCGACCTGCAGGCAGGCATCCTCCGGGGCCTGCCCTTACCTCCATGGTGATCACCTCCACCTGCACGTTGGTCGGGAGGGGCAGGTCAGGCTGGAAGCGCTTGGCCAGGGCCACGAGGAGATGCAGGGTGGCCAGCAGGTCCTTGTTGAAGATACCTGGGAGGAGACGGGGGCATGAAGTCAGAGCTCCCGGGATACCCAAACCTGGGGCCACGCGGTAGGCTCCTTATTGTCACAACCACCCTCTGCAGCCCGAGGAGCTCGGTGTCCAGTCATCAGGGGAGCAGAGGTCTGGAAATCTACATTCAGAACCTAAAAATAATCTCACTTTGCTCCAGTCATCCTTTCTGCAAATACAGCCCAAGGGCACGAGCCACGTGTGGAGGGAACTTTCACACACAGATGTTCACGGCAGCGCTGTTTAAACAACTGAATGTCCTACGGCAAGGCCCTGGCTGAACAAATTGTTAGATCTGAGCTGAACGTGACCTGATTTAGGGGCTTTCCTGATGACTCAGACAGTAAAGAATCCACCTGCCATGCAGGAGACCTGGGTTCGATCTCTGAGTCAGGAAGATCCCCTGGAGAAGGGAAGAGCAACTCAGTTCAGTATTCTTGCTGGAGAAGTCCATGAACAGAGGGGCCTGGTGGGCCTGACAACCTGACTTGGGGCCAACATTACAAGCATCAGTTATTGAATGTGAGACTTGAAACGCAGTGGCGAGAATACCGACGGGGGCCTAACACAAACTGACATGGACTATACTGAACGTCCTGCGATAAAGCATGATGGGAACGAACACTTAAAGAGGACGCACACACGTGTAACTGAGTCACTTTCCGGTACAGCAGAGATTAACAGTGTCATAACCAACCATACTTTAAAAAAGGAAAAAAAGCGGGTTGAAAACTGTTACCACCTCACCTTTCATACTGTTTCCTACACCTACTTCTGCTTTACTGACCACGCCACAGCCTCTGACTGCGTGGATCACAACCAACTGTGGGAAATTCTGAAAGAGATAGGAATACCAGACCACCTGACCTGCCTCCTGAGAAACCTGTATGCAGGTCAGGAAGCAACAGTTAGAACTGGACATGGAACAACAGACTGGTTCCAAATAGGAAAAGGAGTACGTCAAGGCCATATATTGTCACCCTGCTTATTTAACTTCCATGCAGAGTATATCATGCAAAATGCTGGGCTGGAAGAAGCACAAGCTGGAATCAAGATTGCCGGGAGAAATATCAATAATCTCAGATATGCAGACGACACCACCCTTATGGCAGAAAGTGAAGAGGAACTAAAAAGCCTCTTGATGAAAGTGAAAGAGGAGAGTGAAAAAGTTGGCTTAAAACTCAACATTCAGAAAACGAAGATCATGGCATCTGGTCCCATCACTTCATGGGAAATAGATGGGGAAACAGTGGAAACAGTGTCAGACTTTATTTCTGGGGGCTCCAAAATCACTGCAGATGGTGACTTTAAGTCATGAAATTAAAAGATGCTTGCTCCTTGGAAGAAAAGTTATGACCAACTTAGACAGCATATTAAAAAGCAGAGACATTACTTTGCCAACAAAGGGCCGTCTAGTCAAGGCTATGGTTTTTCCAGTGGTCATGTACGGATGTGAGAGTTGGACCATAAGGAAAGCTGAGCACCGAGGAATTGATGCTTTTGAACTGTGGTGTCAGAGAAGACTCTTGAGAGTCCCTTGGACTGCAAGGAGATCCAACCAGTCCATCATAAAGGAAATCAGTCCTGAAGATTCATTGGAAGGACTGATGCTGAAGCTGAACTTCAATACTTTGACCACCTAATGCAAAGAACTGACTCATTGGAAAAGACCCTGATGCTGGGAAAGATTGAAGGCAGGAGGACAAGGGGATGACAGAGGATGAGAAGGTTGGATGGCATCACCAACTTAATGGACATGAGTTTGAATAAACTCTGGGAGTTGGTGATGGACAGGGAGGCCTGGCGTGCTGCAGTCCATGGGGTCACAAAGAGTCGGACACAACTGAGTGACTGAACTGAACTGACCACCTCACCACCCAACCTTGGTCAGGCTATTTCAACTCCTTCCAGTCTCAGTTTTCTCATCTGGAAAATGGGCAGGATGCAGAGGTTGGAATGGCAGGAAATCCTACCAAGTGGCTAACTGGGTGGGACCTTGCACAGTCGTTTCTTACAAGCAGGCACTGCAGATGCAACTTAGATAAGTTAATGAAGCAGGTGGGCAGCACCCATCCAACAAGGCAGCTCAGCTCATGTGCGGTGCTTGGGAGTCAGGGAGCCACGGCAGCCTTATGGAGAAGGCTGCCTCTATCATCCTCGTGCGGGACTTCGAGGCAACCCCGCCCCCCGGGGAAGGGCGCTGTAATTCTGCCTCCTTGCCTGCCCGCTCCCAGCCCTTTCCACACCAGCCCCACGCACTCTCCATGCTCCACTTGGCCTGTGGCTCCTCCAGCTGCAGGCTCTGGTCCACAGACTCCAGGACCGCTGCGAGCTTGCGCCTCTGGCTGGCCGCGGTTAAGGCAATCTCCTCCACGTCCAGCTTGAGTCCGCTCAGCTTCTCTGAGGACCAGAGAAAGAGGGGTGGGACGGAGGGAAAGGGTGGGAAAGGCTGGGGGAGGGCAGGCAGATGGGGCTCCTGCCAGGGGATCCACAGCCAGTCCGCTTCCTCTAGGCAGTCACGGCGCATGCTGGTTGCGGGGCTAGGCAAGCCCTGCTCTCTGGAGACACCACCGGCCCACTCCACCTTGTCCAAGACCCTGTGCCCCACCCCCTTAGCCTCCCACACAGTGACCCCCGGTCCTCATCCCTGCGGGGCAGTGTGGTCTAGTGGTTAAAGCCAAGACCCCTGGCTCCTTCCCACCCCCCACACCGCTCTCTTCATGGTGAGACCTTGGACAAGCTACCAGGCCTTTCGGAGCTCAGTTTCCTCATCTGTAAAGTGGGGATGATCACAGAACAGCTGTGCTGAGGGTTAACAGCACCTGCTCCATGGAGAGAGCTCAGGAAGCCGTGGCCAGCAGGCCTGTCCTGCAGCCGTCTGCCAAGGGCTCTGCAGAGGGCGACAAGTGAGCCCCAGGCTGGCCCACTCTGCCCCCCAGGACTTTCCGGGGTTGAAAGCAGAAACTTACGGAAAAGGTGGTGCAGGATGAGCCCGTCGAAAATGTCCTCCTCCAGGCTGCGGACCACAATGTGCTCTGGGAGGAGCTCGGCGTTGATCCAGTCCATCAGCACCTGCGGCCCCGAGGGACAGCTGACGGGGGGCCACTCCCCACCCGGCCTCTCGCCGGGCTCAGCTCTGCCCTCCTCCCGCCAGTCAACTCCTCCTCATCCTTCAAGGCCAGGTCAAACATCGCCTCCTCTGGGAAGCCTGCTCTGACCTCCCAGGCTGTTAGGGGTCTGCTCTGGGCTCCAGCAGACCTGAGCACTTCGGGCTTTTTTTTTGTCCTGCGTAAGGTTTTGATAATACAGGGGTTTTAAAATCCTCTGAGGGGCGGTCAGAGGTGGTGCAGGTCAGGAGGTCTCCCTGGAGGAGGTAACAGAAACACCCCGTGGAGACTAGAGAAATACTGCGAGGAAACTGGAAGCCCCCAGCCTGTGCGCAGCTCACAGCTGAGAACTGGGCGGTGGCTGTGTGTTCCCGCCCCGGCAGCTGAGCCAGAGAAGGAGCGCGAGAGCTGGGGTCTATGACCTGGGTCCAAGCCCGGCTCCGTCGCTGGCCACCGTGTGTCCCCCATGGGTCAGGCCACTCCTGAGGCTCTGCTCCCTGGGACGCAGGTGACAGCTCACCTCTCTCAACCACCAGGAGCCTTGCTGGGATCACGCACAGAAAGGCACACCGTTGGTGCTCAAGCAAGATCCCTTCTGCAGCCACTCAACAGGCCTCCCGGGAGCCTGTGGGGTTGCCACCCACCAGCTTGAGGTTGGGGAGGGGGTGGCCCACGGTCCCCACCCCAAGAAGGTAGGAAGACTCCTCCAGAGAAAGATGGTCAGAGAAGGTTGCCGCACCTTTTGCAATTCTTCAAATTTGGGGTTATTCCGGGAAGTGGGGGGAAGGAACTTCCTCTTCTCTCCTGGAAACAGAGTGGGGCATGACACATGGATGGGGGCCTGAAGGTCAGCCCTGGAGCCAGCGTCTCGACCAAGAGGGGAGACTGGTCCTACAACTTCACACGCACACACACACACACACACAAAGGCACACACATGTGCAGAAGGGCACTCAGACACACAGGCACACAAGTGCATTCACACACACACGTAGATACACAGTCACACATATGTACACATGCCATCACACACACACACGCCCTGACCACCAAACATCCCCAGAGACCTGGGCTTCCCAGACACGCCTCGTCCTCTGCACCCACTTCCTTAATCCAAGCGGTTCCTGCCTCCCCCAGGACACTCTTCCCCCTCACTTCTCTCATGAACACCAGCCCATCTTCAGACACCACAATATTCAAATTTGGGGAAAATACGTAAACTCGAAAACTATTTCTTGTCTATCTGAAATTCACATTTAACTGGATATCCTGCATTTTATCTGACCCTCTTTCCGCATACATAAGAAGGGGTCACAGACCAGTTAAGCCCAGATCCCTGGGCTCCAAGGGGCCGAGGCAGCGTTCAACCACGACTGCCAGGCTCCCCGGTGTGGGCAGGGCATTGAGGGCACCTGCTTCTCCACTGAGCCCCAAGACCTGGGTCAGCATCTCCTCTACGTTGAAGAACCATGGAACCCACAAATGGCAGGGCCCAGGCGGACCACTGAGGTCATCGAGTCTCAGTGGATGTGGGAGACACTGAGTCACCCCGGGGCTGGCTTTGCGCGCATCCACAGGACAGGATGCATCGCCTCTGTGTTCACGTCGCCCAGCTGGAGTCTTGCAGACATGCTGAAGACCTCTGAGTCCCACCCGGCCCGTGTATTCCTCACAGGAGGACAGGCTCCGGCAAAGGCCTGGTGGCAGGGGTGGGGCGGGGGTGGCGGTGCCTGAATGGCCGCGGCCCCTTCCTGGAGCATCCTTCCTGCCACTCTGAATCCCGCCATGTTCCAGCTCTGCCTGCCAGAATTGTATTTCCAGACCGACTATAAAACCAAAAATAAACACTTTTCCAAATCACGAAGCCCTGCCACCCTAACAGCAATTTTCCTCCTGATGCTTTCCAACCTGAAACCACTTATAAACCGAGAATGCCAGACAGTTAATGAAGTCAGCCCTGCGGCGCCGGGCTTGCGGCTCTGCAATGTCACCCTCTGTGCCTGCTTCCTCGTCTGTAAAAAGGAGGTGAGCGTGCCCACGATTACCACTCTTCAGAGTAACAGGTGAGATGCTGCGTTTAAGACGAGCTCAGCTCAGCCCCCGCACAGAGGGGACCACATAGCAGTCAGCATCCTCAACACTGTCCCTGTTAACCTGGAGAAGCGGGGTTATGCGGGATCTGGGGATAACTCAGTGGAAGGTTCCAGAAGCAGGGGAGTCAAGTATAAAGCAGAAGGTAGAGGCAGGGGCTGGACAGAACTGGGTGTTCAGCGGACCACCTGGCAGCCAAGGCAGGGCCTGATACAGCCCGGGGGGCGTCTCAGGATGCCGGCCCTGCCGCTCTGCCCCACCTAGCCCGCACCTTGTGAGAGCTCTTCCTCGGCCGGTGGGTCCTCCTTCCCAGGGAGATGCAGCAGGTTGTAGAGGGACTCTGGCTCCATCGCTGCCTTGCCAGCCCTGGGGAGGCAGGGAACCAAGGACGTCACCCCTGAGTCACCCTAAACTCGAGGTCTGCTGTTTCCTCTAGACACCAGGAGGCGCGGGGAGAGGCCGGGAGCTGGATGTGGGTGGACAAATCACCGCACTTCCCGGGCAAGGGGCCAGGGTGCCTGCTGAGAGGGTCGCTGGGAGCCAGTGCTTGCGGGACGGCCCACAGAAACAGGCAGCGGCCGAGGTCAGAGCCTGTGTAGAGGCTTGGCGGGGAGAAGGGGTCCTCCTCGGTCGGGTGCGGAGCCGCCAGCCCACAGCCCCTCCTGCAGCACACAGGAACCTCCACCCACCCACCCTTACCCGGGCAGTAGGACCAAGGGGGCAACCCCCTGCTCAGAGCTTCTTGGATCCAGAAAACCCTCTGGCTGACCTCAGGGGGCAAATCTCCTGGAGGGGCAGGGGCAGCAGTGTGGCGGTGATCATGTGACAGGTGATGTCTGCAGACCAGGAGCTCCTACCGGGGCCGCGGTGGGGGACAGGCCTGTCCTCTCTGGGCCCTGAGCCTGAGTCAGGGAGCACAGAGCAGCCCCCCAGCCTCTGGGTGAGTGGACATGGGACTGGGGTGCAGGATGGGCTCTCGGGGGTGTGGGCTGGTCCTGCCTGGCTCAAGTTCTGAGCGAGCGTCTCCACAGTGGGGCTTATCATCCTGGCCTGTCAAGGGAGCTCAGGGGTCTCTCCGCTCACCGGGAAGGGCCAGAGTTTTCAGAGCCGGCCCTCCTCATCCTCGCTGCGGGGAGGGTGCCCGGCAGAGTCAGAGCCTCCTTCCTGCTCCCCTGGACTCACTTCCTCTCCTGCCGGGTGCGGCCCCGCCCACCACTTCCGCTCTGGCCCCTGGGCCTCCCATAGCGCTTTCAGCCCCAAACAAGACATCTGGGGCTGGGGGCCTCCTGCAACAGAAGCTGGTGGTCAGCTCCAGCCCCCGGGGAGGCCTGGCTGGAGTAGCAGGGCCCAGAGCTGCCGTAAGATGGAGGCACTCACAAGATGCTGTGACACGGGCAGCCAGCCTGGGGACTCCAGGGCACTGTCTGCGGCTCCGTCCTGCCCTAAATCGTCGGGGTGTGGAGAGCACAGCCACTGGGCCGACTCCATCCCCCCGAATTCCCAAGCCTCCTTTTGGACGGGGTTCTGTTCAAAGGACGGGGCCAGAGGAGAGGCGGGAACTAGGCCTGGGGGAGGGGGAGAGGTCAGGAGATTGGGTTCCAGGTGGGCTCCTCCTCCTGTGTGACTTTGGGCAAACAACCTCCCCTCTCTGTTCCTGATGCTCCTTTACCGGGAGGGGCTGAACCTGATGGGCGCCAAAGGCAGCAAGTGTCCACAGAGCTGGGAGCTCCCTCCAGCCCTCAGCAGCCCCAGGGGCCGTCCCTTGTCAGACCTGGGACTCCCTTTCTTCATTGGAAGACTTGGGGTGGCTGGTCTCCTTGGCTGAAGGTTAGGGGAGATGACAGGCTGGAAAGGGAAACTTTCCCTGGCTACACGAGAGCTGGGAGGGTGCCCTTCTGTCTGCCCGGGACTCTGGGCTGGGGCAGTGGCCGCCTCCAAGCCTAAGAGGCAGGGGGACCAGCTGGGCGCAGGGAGTGCTCCGCCCCGCATCGTCCCTGTGGGACCTCGGCTAAGACCGGGTTCTCCCGGCCTCGTTTCCACGAGGCCTCCCAGAGCCTCCCTCTCTGTGTGCTTGAGCTCAGGCTCAGAACCGAGGACTCACCTGGCTGCTTCCTCCATGCAGGGAAATGCAGGCCACGGAGCTCAAGCGCTGGTGGTCCCTGGGTTCCAAAGCAAAGCCAGTTCCGGTGCCCTAGGTCGGCAGGGGCCGCCCGGGAGGCAGGGGCAAGCGGCTCACTTCCTCCGGGGCCTGTGGCTTCTGCAAAGCCATCCAGGCTGCGTCTGCAGGGCGCTTCCTCCTGGCGGGGCTGTAGAACCTGGTGCTCTGAAAGCCACCGCAAGCCCCTCCGGAAGGCTCTGCCCCTGGGCGTATGGGCCACCCACACCTCCACGCTCCCCAGACGCCTCGCAGGCAGCTCAGAGCTTCCATTTCTTCTTTCTGTCCCTCTCCCCTCCCGGATATGCAAACCAAGCCAGTTTCTGAGGTCCCACGAGGCCCCAGCCCCTCCATCAGCAAGCTGTCAGAGCTGCCTCCAGGCTGTCCCTCCAGCTTCTTGTCCCCGCCTGGCCAGGGCCCACCTTGTCCTCTCGCCTGGACCACACAGGAGCCTCCTAGCTGGGAACACACTGCTCGCTCAAACCCCACCTCCTACCCCTGAGTTGTTCTCCACAAGCAACCAGAGGATCCCTTTCACATCTCAACTCACTTAAAACCCGCCAGCAGATCCAGTAACCCTTAAAATGAAATCCAGTCTTCCCGGCCCAGCCCAAGGTCCTCATGGGACCTGCCGGCTTCCTCTCCATTCTCATCTCCTGACCTCTCCTATCCTCACGCCCTCCCAGCCTCGACAACCCTTCTGTTGCCTGAAAGAGCCACCTACCTTCCTGCATTGGGGTGGTCACACTTACTGTGCCCTCTACCTAGCTTTTAAAATGGCTGAGTCTGCATCGTTTTCATCAGCTTAAGTGCCTCCTCCTTCAGGAAGCCTTCTGTAACTGCCTTATCTAAGAAGCAGATCCTCTCATGATCCCATACCACAGCCCCTTAAGGCTCCTGAGTCCTAGTGCCTAGAGCAATGCCTGGCACGAAGTGGGCTCATTGGATAAACATTGACGGCTGTCGTTGCCTAAGGGGATCAGGAAGTTTTTTCGAGGAGATGTGGGCTTTGATGGATGAATAAGAGTTTGCCAGTTGAAGAAAGATGGGTAAGAATGTTCCAGGTGGAGGGAATAGCCTGTGCAAAGGACTAGAGGAACACAAGAAGGCGAGGTCCCAGGACAGCGGGGCGGACTCAAGCTGGTCTCTTGAGCTTGAGTCTTTACGAGCCAGGCTGAAATTGAGAGTTTCCATAGCAACAGGTGACAGCGCTGGATGACCAGAGACTAACCAGCCTTTCTCTGCTGACAGATGCTGCAGAAAAGGGGGCAGAGCACGTGGGACGCAGGCGAGCAGGTAAGTGGGGCTGCTCATGAAAGGTCATGAAAATGACAAAAGGTATCACTGATGCTAGTATTTGCTGAGTGACTGATGATGAAGCAAGGATAATGGTCAGGGCTTTAATTTCACTAGGACCCAGCTTCGCAGGCAGATGCTCTTACATCCGTACATTACAGAAGAAGACACAGAGATGCATGGTCTAGTTTGCCGCTCTGTCCCACCTGTATGAGACTGGGGTTTGTCACAAAATGCAGTGAGAAAAAGGCTGTCACTCAATACGATTTTTAAAATTTGAATTTCATATAGAAAACTATATAATTATTTTATATAACTATATTAGAGTTATCTCTCATAGCTTGGACATCCCCGGTGTCTCAGCAGGTAAAGAATTCACTGCAGTGCAAAAGATACAGGTTCGATTCCTGTGTGGGGAAGATCCCCTGGAAGAGAGCATGGCAACCCACTCCAGTATTCTTGCCTGGAAAACCCCATGGACAGAGGAGCCTGGGGGGCTACAGTTCACGGGGTTGCAAAGAGTTGGATACAACTGAGTAACTCAGTATACATACACATCATAGCTTAATTTTCCTTAAATAATCCCATGGACAGAGGAGCCTGGCAGGCCACAGTCCACGGTGTCCTGAGAGTCGGACACGACTTAGCACTAAACGATGACCATGAACTATATAAAGGATGTAAATTACATTGCTGAATCTCAAGAAGGTTTGCTTGTTATTTTTTTTTTTTTTTGACATCTTACTACATTTGCTTTTTCTTTCACTTTTTTTCTGAACCATTTAAAAATAAATTCCAAGGAGGGATTGTGAAATGTCATCTCCAAATATTTCAGAATTTATCTCCTAGAAACAAACATATTCTTCCATAGGACACTCTAGAGAATTAACACTGAAATAGTAATATTTTCATTCACACTCAAATTTCCCCAAATGTTATTATGCTGTTTACAGGGGTTTTGTTTGTATGATTTTTACTCCAAGATCCACTCGGAATCATAGGTTTCTCTTGGTTGCACTCGGCCGTCATGTCTTGTCAGGCTTTTAATCTGGAACAGTCTTCTATAACATGAATATTTTTAAAGCACCCAGGTTGGTTGTCTTGTAGAATGCTAATTTCACCATCTCTGTCATTTCCTGGTCTGCTTCTACTGACTGATTCTTCTTCTGGTTAGGGTTCACATTTTTCTGCCCTGTATTTCTAGTCATTTTTTAAACTGAATGCTAGATATCAAGGATTTTACGTTATTGGGCAAGTTTTGTTGCGTTCCTTTGAAGAGTGTTGGCGTTCCTTTGAAGAGTCGCTCAGTCGTGTCCGACTCTTTGTGACCCCGTGGACTGCAGCACGCCGGACTTCCCTGTCCTTCACTATCTCCCAGAGCTTGCTCAAACTCATGCCTGTTGAGTCGGTAAGGCCATCCAACCATCTCATCCTCTGTCACCCCCTTCTCCTCCTGCCCTCTTCTTTCCCAGCATCAGGGTCTTTTTCAATGAATCAGTTCTTTGCATCAGGTGGCCAAAGTATTGAAGCTTCAGCTTCAGCATCAGTCCTTCCAACGAATATTCAGTGTTGATTTCCTTTAGGATGGACTGGTTTGATCTTGCTGTCCAAGGGACTCTCAAGAGTCTTCCCTGGCACCGTGGTTTGAAAGAAGTTTTCTGGCAGGCAGTTAATTGTGAATTACTCTGATACTTTTAAATTGCTTTTAACCTTGACCTCCTCAAACTCTGAGCTCTGTCTCCTCAACTCCGTGAGACCACTGAGCTCGCTTTAAGTTGCACCCCAGTCCAGGACTCACGTCCAGGCAGGGAGCATAGGTGATGGTAGGGTTCACCTCATTTGTGTCCCTTTTATTAAGGTTCACAGACCTGCTTTGCCTCTATTCTAATGTTGAAAATAGTGGTTTCCTACATTTTCCCCAGTTTTCCAGTTATTTCTGCTGGAAAGGTAACTCTAAACATAGAAATCCTTCTCCCATGAGATACTTAATTAGAAAGAAGAGGTACATTTTCAGTGGACAAACATGATCAACATCAGTTTAACTAAATAATTAAAATAAATTAATATACTGAGAAATGGGAGGGATCCAGGCATTATGTCTCCTGAGAAGATGCACTGAGAAGAACACCTGGCTTCTGCCAAAAATGCAGAACCCGAATCTCTTTTTTTTTTTCTTTTTTTTCTTTTTCTTTTTTTAAACTTTATACAATTGTATTAGTTTTGCCAAATATCAAAATGAATCCGCCACAGGTATACATGTCATGAGGGAAACATCAGACAAAGGCACGTTGAGAGACATTCCAGGCGATAACTGACCTGCATTCTTCTCCATCAACGTCACGAAGGGTAAAGAAAGACTGAAGAATTGCTCCAGATTAAAGGAGGCTGCAGAGATGTGACAAGATGTCAGTGCATTTCTTTGGGTAAAAGGACATTACTGGGACAGCTGGAGAAATAGAATTTAGGCCGGTGGGTTAGATAATGCTATTGTATCAATGTCATTTCCGGTAATGACACTTGTACTGAAATTACGGAAGAGAATGTTTTGGTTTTTAGAAAACATACCTCAACATACTTAGAAATAGAAGGGCATAATATATGCGACTTATTCTCAAGGATTCAGGAAAGAGATAATTATCTAGATAGATAGACAGATGCTTGATATCCACATGACCGACCAACATCTAAATATCTGCATTTATATCTATATTGAGAAGGTAGAAAGGATAAAGCAAATATGGTAAAACGTTCATGTTTATGGGGATCAGGATAAATATAGGAATTCCTTATACCACTGCAACAATTTATTCTAGGTCTGAAATTCAGTTCAGTTCAGTTCAGTCACTCAGTTGTGTCCGACCCTTTGCGACCCCATGGACTGCAGCACGCCAGGCCTCCCTCCCTGTCCATCACCAACTCCTGGAGTTTACTCAAACTCATGTCCATTGAGTCAGTGATGCCATGCAACCATCTCATCCTCTGTTGTCCCCTTCTCCTCCCACCTTCAATCTTTCCCAGCATCAGGGTCTTTCCAAATGAATCAGTTCTTCGCATCAGGTGGTCAAAGGATTGAAGTTTCAGCTTCAGCATCAGTCCTTCCAATGAATATTCAGGACTGATTTCCTTTAGGATGGACTGGTCAGATCTCCTTGAAGTCCAAGGGACTCTCTGAAATTATGTAAGCACAAAATGTTAAATGAGGGACTTCCCTGGTGGCCCAGTGGTTGACTCTGCTCTCCCTTTGCAGATAGCACAGGTTGCATCCCTTGTCAGAGAACTTAAGATCCCACATGCACACGGCAAGGCCACATGGCAAGATGGGGAAACAATGGAAACAGTGTCAGAGTTTATATTTTTGGGCTCCAAAATCACTGCAGATGGTGACTGCAGCCATAAAATTAAAAGACGCTTACTGCTTGGAAGAAAAGCTATGCCCAACCTAGACAGTATATTAAAAAGCAGAGACATGACTTTTCCAACAAAGGTCCGTCTAGACAATGCTATGGTTTTTCCAGTGGTCATGTATGGATGTGAGAGTTGGACTATAAAGAAAGCTGAGCGCCAAAGAATTGATGCTTTTGAATTGTGGTGTTGGAGAGGACTCTTGAGAGTCCCTTGGACTGCAAGGAGATCCAACCAGTCCATTCTAAAGGAGATCAGTCCTGAATATTCATTGGAAGGACTGATGCTGAAGCTGAAACTTCAATCCTTTGACCACCTGATGCGAAGAACTGATTCATCTGAAAAGACCCTGAGGCTGGGAAAGATTGGAGATGGGAGGAGAAGGGGACAACAGAGGATGAGATGGTTGGATGGCATCACCGACTCAATGGACATCAGTTTGAGTGAACTCCGGGAGTCAGTGATGGACAGGAGGCCTGGCGTGCTGTGGTTCATAGGGTTCCAAAGAGTTGGACACGACTGAGCGACTGAACTGAACTGATACGTTCTGATGGTCACCTGTCCACTGTGTGGACAGGCTATCAGGCAGCTCCTGGGCCCCGTGAAGCGTCCCATCGTTCTTTGCGTGCTCCTTCAGGCCGTCTGGCGCAATGCCGGTGCATTTAAACAACCTTAAAGTTAGTATTGATTGAGGGCCCACTGTGTGCCAAGCTGAGTCCTGAGGATGCAGCAGGGAGCAGGGTAGACACCAGCCCTGCCTCGGGAGCTGAAGTGTGGATTGATGTGCAGCTGTGGGAGGAAACGTGATGTGGGAGGAGATCCTGAACCGTATTCTACATATGCAGAAAATCAGCATCCTGCACACGTGTTAGGGAAGGCGCGCCTATGTCAGCAAGGGAGCTGTGGTCTTAAACGTACAATGTGACTTCAAAGTTTCACTTTACGAGACCCTATCTGGTTGTCCTCAGCCCATTGCTGGGCCGAGCCATGGGGCCCTCCCAGGTCCACAGGGATGGGGGACATGGGCCAAATCCCTCTGCCTCCAAAGTCTCCCACCCCTCCTGCATCTTTCTAGTACATCACGGCCTTATTTTCTGCCCAGAACTTGCCCTGTCTGCACTGACTTTGCCCACTCCACCCTAGCTGCACACCTTTCCACACTTCAGCTCCCGAGGCAGGGCTGGTGTCTACCCTGCTCCCTGCTGCATCCTCAGGACTGAGCTTGGCACACAGTAGGCCCTCAATAAGTACTGAGTAAATAAGGTTCTTTATCGGCTCTTCCCTGTAGCTCAGACGGTAAAGAATCTGCCTGCAATGAAGAAGACCCAGGTTCGATCCCTGGGTCGGAAAGATCCTCTGGAGAAGGGCATGGCAACTCACTCCAGTATTCTTGCCTGGAGAATCCCATGGACAGAGGAGCCTGGCGGGCCACAGTCTGTGGGGTTGCGGAGAGTCAGACACGACTGAGCGACTAACGCTGCTGCTACTAAATATGGTTCAGGCTTCCCAGGTGGGGCCAGTGGTAAAGAACCCACCTGCCAGGGCAGGAGACGCGGGCTCGATCCCTGGGTTGGGAGATCCCCTGGAGGGGTGTGGCAACCCACTCCAGTATTCTTGCCTGGAGAATCACGTGGACAGAGGTGCCTGGAGGGCTACAGTCTAGAGGGTCATAGAGTTGGACATGACAGGAGCAACAGCATGCACTCACACTCACGTGAACACAGTTGAAATCCCTATTGTGCTGAGCCTGTGGAGGGCCCCACATCCCACCCCAGGGCAAGGGCTAACCCTGGCCGCTAGTGAGGGAAACAAGGATTCATTGAATCAAATTATGCCCACAGGAGCAGATTTCCACTTGAAACGAAACCACACAGAATCTGAGCTTCCCAAGCATAAGATGCTGTCCTTGCAGAAGGAACCATCCCCGCCCCTGCAGTGTGCATGACCCGAGCTTGTCAGCCTGGGAAAGGCTTAAACCAGATGACCTCAGGAGGTCCCTTCCTGCTCTGAGTTCTCAGGGTACTACACATTCTGCTGAGGTCAGGTGGCCACGCAATGTCATGGTTCCCCAAAGACTGACCACAAGGCAGAGACCCTGATGGGAACAGAGGTCCTGCCCCCAACACCCAGCAACAGCCCCGTGGGGAAGGATGGCTGGATGTGGAGGCTTTCCACTGATGCCATGGGGCCAGCCGGAAAGAAGGGGGAGAGAACTCAGAAAAGACGCCAACCAGAGCGAGCCCACCCCTACTCCAGGCGGACCCGAGGAACTCCATCCTTTTCCAGGAGTGCTCACTGCCTCTCCCCAGACAGCGTTTCACCTCGCCCAGCCACACCCTAGGCCCCTCCGTCATTGTGCTTGCTTCTCCCTGGGAATGATCCACTCACTTGTCTCTCTCTCTCCATGGCTGTTGTCCCTGGCCACTCGGACAAGCCTTTGAGGAACGTCCCCGGAACAAGACCAACCAGAAGACCCCTCCTGGGAGATAGGGCACCGTTGCTGGCCTGAAGAACGGTTGCAGGACGAAGCTTTAGCCTCATCAGTATTAATAGATAATCCCATCCAAGAAAACCACCAGAAAGACAGGAGCTGGCGAGTCACAGCAGGTTTCTCACGCTCAGCACCGGTGGACCTTTTGAGCTGGGGGAGCCTTCCTGTGTGTCCTGGCTTGCTGACCAGCCCCCTGGGACCACAGCCACCACCTGCACCTCCCCACCTCCTTCCATTCCACAACCCAAACTGGGCGCTCTTGTTGCCAAGTGTGAGGGCTGGGGTGGCGGAGAGCCACCCTCATCAGTATTTTAAGGAACGGAGCAGTAAATATGGCGACAGTCGGGGGCTTGCTTCCGTGGCAGAGAATCCGCCTGCCAACGCAGAAGACGTGGGTTCGATCCCTGGGTTGGGAAGGTTGCCCTGCAGAAGGAAATGGCAGCCCATTCCAGGATTCTTTCTGGGAAAATCCCGTGGTCAGAGGAGCCTGGTGGGGTGCTGGTCCACGTGGTCACAAAGAGTTGGACACATCTGAGCGACTGAGCACACGTGCCCTCTGGAAGACTGTGGGTCCGTGACCTCGCCAGCAGTCGCGTGGGAACAAAGCCAAGCGTGAGCTCAGGGCTTTCTCCAAAGCCCCGGGTCTTTCCGGCAACTTTGTCCTTTTCAGCATGTTTAAATAGTGCTGTTGCCTCACCCCCAGGCTAGCCGCACGTTCACAGTCACCGTTTTAATTCTGACGTGGAGAAAAGTTTGATATACCTGAAGTGTCCCGCAACTTCTGCGGGGGAGGGTTGATGGCAAGGCCAGCGTGGAACCCCAAAGATCTGGCCCCGTCAGGGGTCACCTCAGGGTCCCTGGCCCCAAAGGGTAGGGAGGGGACCAGGGCCCTGTAGCAGCTCATGCCACTGGCCACTGGCATCTCTCGCTCGGGTTTGGAACCAGGCGCCTGGGCAGACTCGCCCGCTCTGTTCAGTAGTGTGACTTAGCCGCTGTGAGCCGCCAGCCTCTGCTCCCGCCCAGGAAATCCTCGGTGCAGCGCCCCCTCCCCGGGGACCCTTCCCCCCAGGATGCAAGCTGTCTCTTCCCTCGTCCATCAGCAGCCCCGCGGGAAGCAGGGCTGCCCTGGCATCATGGGGCCAGTGCCGAGCACAGGGTGGCCCAGGCATGGTGGCTAAAGGCATGAAAGAAAGCCTGGCATGCAGACAGCGGCAGCGGCCTTTATTGGGATAAACCACCGCACACTGTCCAGAAAGCCGGCTCCCGCCGTCCACCCGCGGGGCAGGTAACAACACAGCCAGGGTCGCAGTGGCTTTTATTTAATACCCAGAAATCCAAAGTAAACACTGCTTAAAACAAATCAAGGACACGAAGATACTGGCACACAAATTGGGCAAGAGAATTTGGCTGCTTTAAAACAACACAGCTCTTGTGTCACATCCAGTTAGGACCTCAGGGCACGTGGGGCTCTGGGCTCAGCACTTTGTGATGCCATGTTCGAGGGGGAACCAGAGCTGCAAGCAGGCGACCCAAAACCAGGGGAGGGGAGGGCGTTCAAAGACAGGCCACCCGAACAGTAAGAGGAGGCATGTCATGACCTATACCCATCACTGCATGGCTACCGATGACCTTGTCTTCACTTACTTCCTGTGGATGAAGGTCCCTCTTCGGGGCAAAGGTGGGGAGGTCATTCACTACAAATGGGAATCAGTGGAGGAGGACGGGTTCTAGAACTTTCCCGAGTTAAGGACTAAGAGGGAAGCTTTGCATTGCAAGGAGCTCCCAGCAAGTGTCAGAACAAAGTTGCTTCTGTTGCCACAGTTACCCAAGAAGATGCTGCAGCATGTGGACCTCCACAGCGGGGAGGTCCCCGGCCCCGACACTCGTGTCCTGACAGCTGTTGTCCCCGAGCCACCAGGGATGATGGGCGGATCCCGAGAGGAGGAATCTAGCCACTGCAGAGGTCACCCTGGCTTTGGCCTCAAAACTGCTTCCCAGCCCTCACCACACATGCGCTTTCAATTCTGGTTCCGTCCAGACAGCAAAGGGAGGAAAGTGATGCAGACGGCCCGAGGGGTCCTGCACAGGTGGGCAGAAGGCACACCCACGCCTTCGCGCCAGTTTGAGAAAAAGTAATTTGGAGACCAGGGCTTTAAAGAGTCAGCATTATGAGATAAAAGTGCCTGTCTATAGTTTTCCCATATATTTATCATTCCTGTTACTCTCCTGCTTGAAACACAAGTGGGCTTGAAGTGGGCTCACTGCCCTGGGAGCTGAACCCCACCACCACCTCCCTCCCTAGAAGAACCAATGCCCCTCACTCCGACCTTCAGGACGTGGAACAGGCCAGGGGAGCTGCCCACCTGGGCTGAAGACCCCAGGCTGCTTTCCAAACCCAGGCCTCCCCTCCTTCACCCCCACTCCCACCCCTACCCCCTCAGGTCCCCAGGAACTGGCAGCGCCCCACCAGGCCCATGAGTGCCCACAGTAGGTGGAGGGGCCTCGCCTCCCTGGCACCGTGGTTCCACGCGTGTAATGAAGGCAGCACAGAATGTTCCAGCCTCAGCAATTTTGTCAACGTGGATCTTTAATGTCACCGCCTCCCGCAGGAGATGCTGTAATGCCGTTTTAATTATTTCTTTCCCCTGCTGGGTAACCTCCTCCATCAAATTGGCTATTCTGAACCCAGCCCCAGGCTGGCAGCCGCCCGAGCCCAGGCAGAACAGGCAGCTGTTCTTTAAGTCCTGAGCACTGGTACGTGATGTAATATTAATGACGTGCTCAACAGCTCTGACCTACAGCGGGAAGGTGAATATCACAGAAGAGAAAGGCCCATGTTTCTGGGGTGCTGAGCAAACTCGGGGGTCCAGGTGTCATGAAAACCCCGACTCCGCAGGGAGGTGGGGGTGGGGGTGACCTAGTGGAAGACCCGCCTGAGACCCAGCCTAGGGGTGCCCCTTTCTCTCCCGAGATGAGTCGGGCGAGGGGTGAAGGGCACACAAATGAGGGATCACATTTCTTTCGACAGGGCGCCCCAAGGATGCCACAGGCTGCAGAAAGCTGGGACTCGCGGAGGACAGAGGTGAACACTTTGCCTTCCCTCTTTCGGCTGAGCTGTGCCCCACCCCCGACCCCACGTATTGAAGTCCTAACCCCCAGGACCTCAGCAGGTGACGGTATTTAGGGACAGGGGTCTTCACAGAGGTAATTAAGGTACTGTGAGGTCATTAGGGTCCACCCCAATCTGTTCTGCCTGGTGTCCTTATAAGAGATGAGACACAGACTCACAGACGGGGGAGAAGCATAGGAAGCGAGGGAAGACGGTGCCCGTCTACAAGCCCAGGAGGCTCCGAAGGCACCAGCTCCGCTGATACCACCGTCTCGACTTCCAGCCTCTGGAACTGAGACAATAAACGTCTGTGCTCTAACTCACCCCCCAACCCGTGGCACTCTGTTACGGCAGCCCCTGCAAACTGAAACACCCTGCTTTCCAAAGGTTTTTGGAAAGGCATCCATCCTCAAACAGGGCCTCTGGGATTGGAGACTTCCCAGCAGAGCTGTCTCCAGCTGCCTTTTAGAGCCAGCTCCAACACAGCCCACTCAGCCGCAGCAAGAGATGAAGAAACACCTCAGAAACCCTTCCTCCCACGGACCGTGGCCGCTGGGTCCACTGGGTCCCAGATGTCTGCGCAAAAGCGAAATGCAAGCCACACGGAGCAGACAAGGAGTGAGGATGCGAGTGGACACTCCGGTCACAGCTGAGGCTTCCAAGAGCTCAGAGGGAATTTTTTTTTCAAACTGAAAAATGCTTTTTTTTGGTAAAAAGGCCTGGCTGCCCAGGAGAGTCCTGCCCAGGAGATGCCACCAGGGGAGCCGAGCCATCGCCCTGCTGCAAGGCTGCAGCGTGTTTCTGATGACTTGTGATCACTGACAGCTGTCAGCTGGAAGGCCAGGCACCCCACCCCCGCCTCCCAGGGGCTGAGGGTCGGGGTTCCGGTTTTTTTTTTTCTTTTCCATCTTTTGATCAACAATTGACTTGGCCCCTGTGGCACCCCAGGTGAGGCGAGGCTGCAAACTCGCAAAGCATTGGTGTGGGGAACCTGCATTTCTAAGGATGCCGCCCGCTGTGGAATTACAAGGAAAGGAGGTGAAGAGAATCTACCAGAAAAAAAAAGTGGGGTGGGGTGGGGAGCAACCACGGGCTGGGAGGGGAGGCCAGGGCACCTCCCGAAGCACGGTCCCCGCTGAGGTCACTGGCTCCACGCTGTCACTCCAGGTGCTTGTACTTGGTGAACAGGTTGTAAAGAACCCGCAGGGTGGATTTGAGATCCAGGTTTACCACATCTGCAGAAGGAAAACAGAGAAACCACTGCGGGTGAGAGGAGCTGCCCCAAGTCCTGGTGCCAGCACCTGGGAGACGCGGGGACACCCTCTACGTCCCCCGCAGAGCACTCTTGCTGTCCCCGCCACTCGCAGGCCACTTCCCGAGCCCCCAGGCCGCCACCCCGTGGGATGAGCACTGGAATGGCGAGGATTCTCCTTCATCCCTTCCAGGACGGGCCCAGACAAGTCTGCGTGGTACGGGGTCTAGGACAGCCAAGGACACGTACTGGGGACGGCGGGCCATCCTGCGGGCCTCCTGGGGCAGGGCAGGCGGGAGCCATGGTCCTACCCCCTCGAGGTCAGGACCAAGGGGTGGCCCAGGAAGTCCAAGCACCTAGTTTGGTGGGAAGGGGCCCTGTCCCCCTGGGGGTTGAGGCACCTGGTTCTGCTCCTCCCTTGCTCTCTGAGCTCCGACAAGGGCTTGGGGAGGGCTGTGGTCATGGGTCACGGGACAGAGTTCCTGTCCTCGGATGGGTGTTCGGCAGTGACCGCTGAGCCTCCCAGGGGGCGTGGGTGGCGGGTAATGAGAACACCCCACCCAGGATTCACGCTGTTACTGTCGGGCGGGGATCCAGGAGCACTGGCGTCACCTGCAAACCTGTTATAATCGGGACCTGGAGGGCCCGTTCCACAGCCCCTGAGTTGGAAGATGCTTTGAGAAGCACGCCCTCCACCCCACTCACCCACCCCAGGGCTTCAGTTGTCCGCTCAAGTTAAGAGACTCCTGGTAGAGGTCATTTAACACAGGAGGCGGGTGCGGCAGCGAGGAGGCCTCTAGCTGGGGATCTGCTGGCCTCCACTGCCACTCAGACCTCACAGGCCAAGATCGAGCCACGGCCCTGCTCACAGGCACCACTGGGCCATCAGGACAGTGACCCGACAGGCATCAAACTGCAGCCAACCTTAAATATCGTCTCAAGACATGAAGCAGCGTCTCAGTCTGAGCAAGGGCACCTGGTGGGCAATCGAACCCTGAGCCTGTGGGGCAGAGGCCGCGTCCTCCAAGTCAAGTGGTTGCTGAAGAACTGGCCTTGGTGGCTTCACCAGCACAGGACTCTAGGTCCCCGAAGCCCCGAGGGCAACAGGGAGCTGGGGTCGGCAGAGCCTGGCCTTTGAGCCACACACTCGGGGCCTGATGGGAGAGACACGGCCGGTCACCCAGCCCCTCAAAGACCTGGATTACCTTCGGGGCGAGCCTTGGGCTTCTTAAGGCCTCCGTCCAGCATCAGCTCAAAGGCAAACGACACGTTGTGGACCTGCCAAGGAAGCCAGAGTTAGCGTCGGGGCTGCAACTGGTCCCAAGCCTGCCCACTGCCCCCCATCTCCACCAATTTTCTTCTAAGGGGATGGAAGCAAGCATGGACAGGGGAACCTTTGGAATAACTCGGCCCACAAGGACCAGGGGTGCCCAGGGCAGGACAGAGGGTGGGGAGAGGGAGGAGGAGGGAGTCTGCGGAGCGCAACACACACCCGCCAGGTGGGCCTCACTCCCCTTCCCAGGGGGGTTGGGAGACGTGGGAAGGAGTGGGGGTCCCCAGGCTCCGACACGCCCTCATGAAGACAAGTGACGGCAGCTTCTTTTCACAACTGAGGAACTGAGGCTCAGAAAGGGCGAGTCACCTCCCGAAGGTGCCCAGCCCTGGGCCCTGTCCCCAGCACACAGCAGTCACCTGCTGTCTGTCAGAAGGGCCTCAAGCCAGCTGAGCACGATGGCGTGCCCTCGGCAGGGGTATATCGGTAGCCCTGACCCAGAGCAGGTGCCGTGGACCCTGCTGGACCTGAAGTCAGGCCCCTGGTGGATGCTGCACAGCCTGGTCCTGACCCTCGACCTGCTCGATGCCCTGGAAACGTAGGCACATCTGCATTCAGCCCCCAAGGATGCTCGCAGTTTGCTCACTTCTGTTAATGGCTGCTGCAGAGGTTAGACACAGAGCCACCTCCGCTGAGTTTCAAGTCCACCTGAACCACGGAGATACTGGTGAGCAACCAAATCACAGCCAGCCAGATGTCTGCATCGAGTGAAGGCTGGCGGGGGCTGGGGGAAGGAGGAGGGCAGGGAAACCAAAAAGTAAAATAAATCACAGATGTCAGAGCTGGAAAGGACTTTAGGGCTCTCCTGTCATCAAACACCCTTTAAACAGCAACAGTTTCATGATTTCCCTGCCAATGAATCAGAAACACCACAAGTTTGCCTGCAAAGTGGTTTAATGATTAACCAGGAAAAAGACACTTGGCAAAATACTCCTCCGTTAGTCAAGACCACGAGAGCTCGGGGCACAGCAGAGAAGCTTCCAGGCCACGGAGGCACTGGGTGGGCAGCACTCAGAGACGCAGAGAAGGCCACCGTCCGCTGAGTATCAAACAGGAGCCCGGCCCTGGCATGGGGGACACGCCCCAGAGTGGGTGCAGGACACACACCCAGACCTGGGTGAGCTGCAAATGACCTGAGGCTCGCGGGCCACGCCGAGGGGAGACAGGACGCAGGCTGTCAGAGTTCCACCTGCAGGGCCCGGAGCCAGCCCGGAGAGAGGGCTGAACCCAGCTGGGCCTTGGAGCAGGGACACGCAAGGGAGATGACCAGAGGGTCTTAATCTCCCACTTCCCAAAGGAGGTCCTGGGTGAGATGGGTGAGACCATCTATCATCTGTGCTGAGAAAGTCCCTAAGCTCCGAGAGGCGGGGCCGGGCTTCAGCCCACACAAGTCTGGATCGGAACCTGTGCCCTGCCTCTGGGAGCATCCTGCCTCTTCCACCATCCTCTGAGATCCGGATCCCTGAGTCATACACACAACAGGTTTGGAGTCGAGACAGAGCCAGGACAGCCAAGAGGGAGAAACAGGGTAACGGTCGGGTTAGACCATCAGCCCAACGTGGGAAGAGACGTCTTCCGTAGCCCCCAGGCTGGCAGGATGCGCCCCCATCACGGGTGTGGAGCATGGTCAAGTCCACGAGGCCCCTCCCTGCCCCAGGGAAAGACTGGCTGGCAGGGGGATGGGGGTGTGGGAGGCGGGGAGGGGCAGGGGTCGGGCGAGCATCCTTTCAAGGCCCACCTCTCTGCAGCTGCTCGGCCTGACCAGTGATAGGTTTTGAGCAAGACTTTCCTCTGCTTTCTTCTCCGTCCGAGGAAACCAGCAGACAGGAAGCTGCCCCTTCCCCTTCCGTTCTCTTGCAGACCCAAGCCTCAACCCCACAACCTCGCTGCCCCTGCAGAGAAGCACCCTCGGAGCCCGGCTCCACGGACCTGGCACAAAGAACAGCAGACACCTCCCGACAGGACGTGGGGCCAGTACCTTGACCGTGATCCCCAAGAGTGAGACCCCACCCCAGGCCACACTCTGAACCCCAAAGCCCCCCACTGCTCCCAGGAGGCAGTCCACGGCCGGACCCCCAAAGTGCTTTCTCTCTGTGCTGCAAAGGAATTTCAAAAAACCAGGTGGGGAGAGAGAAGGGCAGAGGGTCCCAGAAAGGAATAGGGTCTCTTGGTTCCGCCCCTGCTGATGATCCATCTGCACCCCGAGGACCACTTTCCTCCCTGGGGACAGGGACTCCGATGAGGAAGCAAATGGGAAAGCACCCTGAAACTGCAAAGCCCTTTCTGGGATTTGTTTCCAGGAATAACCTTCAAGTCTCCAGAACACAGGCCACCCCCCCAGAGAGATAGGGACACTGTGGAATCTTCCAGAAGATGACCACAGGCCCAAGGTACCCAGCAAAGTGACCAGCACAGAGCAAGGCTCAATGGTGGGGCTCAAACAAGAAGCGTGGGTGGCACCCACACCTCTGAGATAGCTCGATGGGGCTGCTCAGTTGTTTGCAGGAACCTCAGGGTCGGAGACGTCCCATCTCATCTTTCTAAACTCCAGTGTGATCGTTTAAAAGCACGTGCCCATGATGCATCTCGGATTTTGCTCACTGATCTGTCTCCCATCACTGCTACAAGGACTCTCAGTGCCTGGCAGAGTCTGGGGTCCCGAGGATGCTTCGAGAGGGTCTCTCAGCGTGTGTCACCACTGCCCAGCCACACTGGGGACGAGGTGCCCGGCCCCAGCCAGAAGCGGGTTCAGGTCGGTGTAGCAGGGAAAGGCCATCATCTGCGAGGTGGTTGGAGGACCTGGAGGTTAGGAAGCCCCATGGCTAACGAGGAACCTCCCAGTGGTACCATGAGGCCATCACTCGTGGGGAGGAAGGCAGAGAATCCAGGGGTGGGGCTGGGGGCTAACACGGCTGGAGAAAGACCCTCCAGAACAACGGCTTCCAGCCAGGAGAGCTCTGGAGGCCACCAGGCCACCACTGGACTCTACAAGCATTGATGGTCTCACACCGTGCGGGATGCTGTCCCCTACAGCAGCTACCCGCCTCCCGCTCAGAGGTGAAGGTGGACCGAATAGGCCTTGAGCCTCCCAGGCCAGAGGGTGATGGACAGAGACTCGTCTCATCTCAGAGAGAAGGAGGCCGGGGCTGGGAGGCGCCACCCCTGCTACTGCGCAGAGCCTGTCCCGGAAAGAAGCCCAGCTCCAGTCGGCCTGGCTGACTTCACCCTTCTCACCAGCCTTCGTGCTCGTTTTTGTTCAGCTCTTTGTTCAGCCTCATGAACAAAGAAAAGATCTCTCCGGAACAATGCTTCTGGAAACTTCCCTGGTGGTTCAGTGGCTGAGACTTCTGGGAACCTCCCTGGCGGTTCAATGGTTAAGACTTTGCCTACCAGCGCAGGGGACATGGGTTCAAAAGATCCCATATGCTTTGCAGCCAAAAAAATCAACACATCAAACAGAAGCAATATTGTAACACATTCCATAAGGACTTTAGAAATGGTTCAGGTCAAAAAACAAACAGAAATCCTTCTGCAGCCGGCCACATGGGCAGGAAATGCAAGATGAACTCCGTGACCAAGCTGTCTGTCTTCCTGCCTCCTGACCTGCCCCATGAAGCCCCGAGCACCCCCTCACCCACTCTGTGCACCGAGGAGGGGAATGTGCCAGAACCTCGCTGATCTGCTCTGATCCATCTCAGCAGGCCAGACGGCAGCGACATTTGGCCGCGAGCAAGCCGCCCTCGCGATGCCAGAAGCAGGCTGATTGGTAAACACTGGCCCGGCTTCCGGATGCATCTCTGGCTGCCGCGCCCGCTTGCCTCGTCTGCCTCCCTGACTCACGGGTCTAGCACTTTGGGAAAATAAAATGACAGATGCTCTCGAGTTCAAGCCATACGGTGAGTCCACAAGCCAGGTTTCTAAAGGTGAGGACTAAACACTGCTGGGATGGCTGGGCCTGCGGAAGCCCTTGGCAGGAGGCAAACACCCGGTCACAAGAGTGTCCCAAATGTGAAGGCCATGCCCTTTGACCCAAACAATCCTCTTTGAGGATTTTCCTAGAAAACAATCCACAGGAATGGAAACATATATTTACATTTACATATTCATGATCGTGGCATCCAGTCCCATCACTTCATGGCAAATAGATGGGGAAAAAGTAGAAACAATAAGAGATTTTATTTTCTTGGGTTCCAAAATCGCTGTGGATGGTGACTGCACAGCCATGAAATTAAAAGGCACTTGCTCCTTGGAAAGAAAGCTATGACCAACCTAGACAGCATATTAGAAAGCAGAGACATCATTGTGCCAACAAAGGTCCATATAGTCAAAGCTATGGTTTTTCCACGTATGGATGTGAGAGTTGGACCATAAGGAAGGCAGCTGCTGCTAAGTCGCTTCAGTTGTGTCTGACCCAGTGCAACCCCATAGACGGCAGCCCATCAGGCTCCTCCGTCCCTGGGATTCTCCAGGCAAGAACACTGGAGTGGGTTGTCATTTCCTTCTCCAAGGAAGGCTGAATGCCAAAGAATTGATGTTTTTTTCTCCAACTGAGGTGTTGGAGAAGACTCTTCAGAGTCCTTTGGACAGCAAGGAGATCAAACCAGTCAATTCTAAAGGAAATCAATCCTGAATATTCATTGGAAGGACTAATGCTTATGCTGAAGCTGAAGCTCCAATACTTTGGTCACCTGATGTGAAGAGCCGACTCATTTGAAAAGACCCTGATGCTGGGAAAGATTGAGGGCAGGAGGAGAAGTGGGCAGCAGAGGATGAGATGGTTGGATGGCATCACCGACTCAATGAATATGAGCTTGGGCAAGCTCTGGGAGTTAGTGAAGGACAGGGAAGCCTGGCATGTTGCAGTCCATGGGGGTCAAACATTCGGACATGACTTAGCGACCGGACAACAATATATTCACAAGGATACCTTATTGTTTTAATAGCCAAAAAGAAACAAATGAACTGCCCTAGAGTGGAAAACAGGGAGACTGGCATCAGAGCTGCTCCATGGACATTGTGCAGCCACTGAAGATGGCGTCTAGGAAGCTCATGAAGCAGCAGGCAGACCACGCGGCACAAACAGGGGAAGGATTTGCAACTCTACTGACATTCGGCCACAATTATGAAGACCAGCATCGTCCCAGGGAAAGAGTCCAACGAGAACGTGGCACACGTCCCCTGGATTCGTTAGGCACTGCCCACAGGGCTCCTTCCTTTCCTGAGGGTCACATGTCATCACCACACCATTTTCTAGGCAGGCTGGACTTCACAAAGAGCGGCCCAGGGATTCTACACTGCTCACTGGGATGCGCGTGTCCCGGGCCACTCCCAGGATGGAGACCGCGCACACACGTACCTTCTGATCGAAGCTGTCGGGGGTCAGGTAGAAGTTGTGCAGGGGTACGAAGTAATCTTCCAGGAGCCCCATTAGCAGCACCAGGTACACGCCATCTGCAAACTACAGAGGAGCACACGTCACGTTCTGGGCCGTGCACGGAGTCAGCAAAGGCTCTGCAGCCCCTCAAACGGGGGAAAAGTGCTTAGAGTTAAAAAAAAAATCCATCTCTTGTTGAGGAACTCGGGCCTGCAGTCAGGTGAAGGGCCAGGGTGCAAAGCGGGCACTTGAGACTGTATGTGATCACACGAAGTGTGGCCAAGTGGGGAGGACCAGACCACTGACCTTGGGGATAACGCTGGGTCCCACATCTCTGGGTTGTCGTGGGGACCCTGTGAGGAGGGGGGCAGGGAGCACCGGACACGCAGGGAGTGCTCCACCTGTGCCAGCAGTGGGCACAGTTAATCCACAGCCTGCAGGGTGCCCTAGGCTTTGGTTTGGGGTTTGCTGCCCTGTTCTGCTTGCTCACTTGGTAAGCTGCCTGGGTGCCTTCTTCTAGAGGCATTCACAGCGGGACAAGACTTTCCCATGCCCTGTGATGGAGGGCTTTTGTGTGCACCCAGCACGCAGGTCCATCCGAGCTGGGTCCTAATTGGTAGGCTACAGTCTCTCCCCAAATCCCAGCCTCTTGACCTGCTACATGGCCCAGCAGTACCTCCCATGCACAGGAAGCGGCCAGGAATCTAGATCCAAAGACTTTGTTCTTTGCCTGGGCTCCCCCGCTCCCAATAAGCCAGGACAGGGGGCAACTGCTCCTTTTACAGTAAACCAGTGGAGACCAATGAAGGCAGAGCAACTTGCCCAGGGGGAGGAGAGGACCAAGGTGCAGGAGGCGGGGCCTGATCTCTGGGACATGGACCAGCACGCGGGGCGGGGAGGGGGCAGGACCTGCCCGCCCACCCTCCCAGAGGGCATCTGCTGCAGATCAAGGACTCGTGACGAACCCAGCCTCCAGATTCTAAAGCTGTGTGGTCCAATTCAGTTTCCACTGGCCACATGTGCCCGCTGAAAATTTCCACAGGCTTTTGAATGATACTGACTTATTTTAAGTTTAAACATGTGGGGAGAAGCTCAGAGAGGTTGAGGAAGTGGCTCAGTGTCACAGAGCTAGGAAGCTGCCCTACAATCTAAAGTGGTTTTAAAAAGAAAGGAAAACACACACATACACACACCCAGAGCAAGAACCGGAGCCGTTTGCTTTGACTTCCAGGACATCAGAAGTTTAACAACGAACATATTTATGAAAATACTCAGAGCCCTTTGCAACAACAAAATCTGTATTTTGGGGGCCGGGTATCTCTTTTGGTGGATCACTGGCTCAAAATATTTTTAAGATATTACCTCATGTGTGTTTGCTAAGTCACTCCAGTCGTGTCCAATTCTTTGTGACCCTATGGACTGTAGCCCAGCAGGCTCCTCTGTCCATGGGATTCTCTAGGCAAGAATACTGGAGTGGGTTGCCATACCCTCCTCCAGGGGATCTTCCCCGCCCAGGGATCGAGCCCAGGGCTCTCATGTCTCCTGCACTGGCGGGCGCGTTCTTTACCTCTAGCACCATTTGGGAAGCCCCATTACTTCCTACTGTGCAGTGACAGAAAAAAATAATGGACACACAGAGCAGACAGAGATCAATGCAAATTTAAGCTTAGAATCAGCCTAAGATGCGTGGCTGTTGATACCAGCAGGCAGAGCCATCTGGGCAGTGACCATCAGGGACAGCTGGCGAGGATGTGGGTTCTCACCACCGCCGATGAGAGTTTCAGGCGGGCAAAGCTTCCGGGCCCTCCATGTAACTACCCACCTCTGCTCTAACAGCCCCATTTGTAGGAGTTTATCCTGAGGAAGCAGATAAAGGTATAAACAGCTGTGTCCAAAGATACTGGACACGGTATGTATCTACCAGATCAGGAAACGTCCTGTCACAAGGACTGGATTTAATGACACGCAGAATAGGAGGCAGGTACTAAAGCGATGAACACACACAGGCCAGACAACACGAAAGGCATGCGACGAAACCCACTCACTCACACAAAAAGAGGCCCACACTATTAAGTAACACTTTACAAAACAGCTGTTTTGCAAAAAAAAAAAAAAAAACACCTGACCCACAGCCATTTCAAAAAACACACTCATGCATACAAACCATCTAGCAAAAGGCACACCCAACCGTTAACTGCAGTTGGTTACCTCTGGAGAGAATGGTGAGGGAGCTGGGGCAGGGGCAGACTAAAAGGATGGATCCTTTTCAAATGAGTACACTTCTGGACTGTTAATACATCAGGCCGCAAATAATCAGGCTAAACGCGTGATATTAGTAAACTGCTAAAAAAAGAAAAAAGTGTTCTTGCAAATAACACACAAATAAATATATACGTTAGAAAATGGGCCATTCAAACATAGAGCAAGCTGCCCACGAGGAGCCATCCGTGTGGAGAAATGATCTGGAGTAAACCCCCAGCGCCGTTATCTCTGGGTGAGGGGATTACGGGGGATTTTTATTTGTTTTGCTTATCTGCATTTTCAGACGTTTCTACAATGAACCTGAATTACTTTTTTAATTAGAAAAGCAAATGAGAAAAGTTAAAGAAAGAGAAAGGAATGAATGCAATCACCCAGGGGTTTAAGAAGGATCAGCTGCACATTAGAGAAACGGGCACCGAGAACGCGAAAGACGTCAAACTCAAGCACCCAGCTAATCCCGGGGAAATTATATTTTGTCTTTAATGCTTGCCAAGTGCTCAAAACATATTTTCACGCCGCAGCTTTCGCTCTGAGTCAGGGTGGGGAGGTATACTTTCTATACTTGCGGCGGGAGAAATATGTGGTGTGTATTCACTAGAGGGACGCCAGCCAGCAGTTGCTGGCTAAGCACTAAGGGTAGGACGGCCACGGACAGCAGAAGCAGAGGCGGCCAGGGATATCCCTGGTGATCCAGAGGTTAAGACTCCTCGCTGTCACTGCAGGGGGCTGGGGTTCGATCCCTGGTCGGGGAAATAGATTCCACATGCTGTGCAGGCAAAACAATTTTAGAAAAATTAAAAAAAAAAAAGAAGCAGAGGCAGAGGCAGCCACATATTCTAGTCTGAGGGACACGCACACGCAGAGGCTCCTTGGTGGGGGTGCCGGCACCTTGGAGGGCGCAGTGGTTGAATTGCATCCCTGCACCAAAAAAGACACCGATGCTGGGAAGGATTGAGGGCAGGAGGAGAAGTGGGCAGCAGAGGACCAGAAGGTTGGAGGGCATCACCGACCCAGTGACACGAGTGTGACCAACCTCCGGGAGTCGGTGATGGACAGGGAGGCCTGGCGTGCTGCAGTCTATGGGGTCATAAAGAGTCTGACACAACTGAGCGACTGAACAATAACAACAACCAAAAAAGATGTGTTGGAATCCTGACCCCCCTCTCGAACCTGTGAGTGTAAATTTACTTGGAAATAGGGTCTTGGCAGAGGTAAGCGCGTTAGGGTGGGCTTTAATCCAACACGATTGTGTTTTTACCAAAAAAGGGGGGAAATTTGAATACAGATCCATGTGAAAGCCAAGATGGAGACAATACATCTGATGACTCAAGAAAGGCCCAAAGTTGCCAGCAAGCCACCAGAAGCTGGGGGAGGGGCCTGGCACTGACCACCTCCCTGCCCCCCACCCCACCCCCTCCCAGAGCCTCGGAAGGAACAGCCCTGTAGACACCCTGATCTGGGATTTCTGGCTTCCAGAACTGTGAGGTTATATGTGTTGTTTAATGGGCTTTGTTCCAGGAGCCCCAGGAATTAAAACAGAGGGTGTGGGAGAAGGTCCAGGAGGCTGGGGCTGGGACTATTTCAACTGCGTGATGGACATTCTCTGTATGACGAACACAACGCTGTCTGATTTTGTTCACGCAGCCCACCGAAGATCAGAGAGCTGGCTGGAAACCACACCAGACAAAGGATGCTTCAACCCCGAACGCGGCTCACCTGGGTCTCCAGTTCCGTCACCTCCAGATTCAGCTTGTTGAGGTGCTTGTTCACAAACGTGATGAGAGACTGCAAGGCAAAGAGACACGGGAAACGTGAGCACGAGATTCGGCTCCCACGTCATGGGAAGGTCGAGACAGGTGCCATCTCTGGCTCTGTGAGACGCTTCCGTAACCTCCCCTGTTGGCTGGAATGAAAGGCTCGAGTCAAAAATGAAATGTTCTTACAATCACCCTTGGTTTTAATGAGATAAAACCTAAATCTACCCCAGCTGGTAAAGAAACGCACAACTCTGTCCACCAGCCCACGTGCACACGTACCATACTTAACAACCCTGCAGAAGAGTGATCTGCGCCCCCAAGATGGATGTGCCGACTCCCACTCAGGGGGAGATACTTAATTGCTTCAACGTAGGCTAGCTGTAGCCTTGAACTACAAAAGACTGAGACAGAAAGGCTGCCCGGGGCCACCTCCGTCAGAGTTTCAGTAAACGAAGAGACCTCAGAGACTTGCTGAGTCCTGGTGTGTATCTACACAGGGCCACTGGCTTCTCCTCTTTGGTGAAAGTTTAAAACTTGTCGCCTGCAACTTGTCTCAGTAATCAAACCCAACTTTCATGGAATCTCAGTGTCAACCCCATCTCTCCCTGCCCTGGACATGATGTCATTTCCTATTCATTTAACCCAGATATACTATGTGCCCAGCACTCTGATTGGTGCTGGGGATGCAAGGCAGTAAGACAGAGCCCCATCCTGACATCTGGGGCACGATTCTCCATACATACACCCAGTGGAGGCAATGGGGAATCCAGAGACGCAGCAAAGCAGATGAAACTCAAATGTCAGGGTGGTGGTGGGGTGTCGACGAGAAGCACGTGGATCCCTGGAAGATGAGGGCACAGGGGAGCATCTCAGCTGGGGGGTGGAGTGGGCGGAGCAGCCACCCAGGCCGTGTATACCTGTGGGAGCCCTCCAGCACCTTCCAGCGGGGGGCTGGAGGTGGGTGGGATGGGAGAGAGGAGTCGGGCGTGATCTTGGAGGGACCTGGAGAGCTGGACAGGGTCCCCCTGCTTTTATTCTGGGATTCAGGAGACACTAACACGACACCCAGTGTGGGGGTGGGGAAGGGCCAGGCTGGAAGCAGGAAGGTGTCAGGGAAACAAAAGGATTCTTCCTTGGTCATTGCTGGGATCCCCACAATACGCCTTCTCAAAGAATGAATCAGATCTTCTGCAAGCCAGGGCTTCCCTGGTGGCTCAGCGGTCGATAATCCACCCGCCAATGCAGGAGAGGGTGGGTTTGATCCCTGGGTAGGGAAGATCCCCTGGAGAAGGAAGTGGCAACCCAGTCCAGTATTCTTGCCTGGAAAGTCTCATGGACAGGGAGGTCTGGCATGCTGCAGGCCGTGGGGTCGCAGAGCCGGACATGACTGAGCTAGGGAACAACAAGTTGTGCGTGCACTGGACGGAGTCCAGGGGCCGGGTGTGGCCGGGGTTGGGCTGGGGGCACTGCTCCGAGGGCCCAGAGTACGCTGCTTGTTATCCAAGCACGTTCAGTAGGCTTCGCCCCGAAGGCCCACTTCCGCAAAGTGCTTCAAGAACTAACAGTCTCATCATCCCAGCCTGGACCAACACGCTCCAAACGCGAGTTCCATGGGAATGTAATGTGTTCTGTCTATCCCGATACATTTAAGTCAACAGATCTCACTGCAGACAAACACGCCTGGGGAAATGCACCCCACCAAGCCCCCTCTTAGTGAAGTGAAAGTCGCTCAGTCGTGTCCGACTCTTTGCGACCCCATGGACCATCCAGTCCATGGAATTCTCCAGGCCAGAATACTGGAGTGGGTAGTCTTTCCCTTCTCCAAGGGATCTTCCCAACCCAGGGATCAAACCCAGGTCTCCTGCATTGCAGGTGGATTCTTTACCATCTGAGCCACAAGGGAAGTCCAAGAATACTGGAGTGGGTAGCCTATCTCTTCTCCAGGGGATCTTTCCCACCCAGGAATCAAAACGGGGTCTCCTGCATTGCAGGCAGATTTGTTGCCAGCTGAGCTACCAGGGAAGCCCAAGCCCCCTCTTGGAGAACTGCAAAGCATGTCAGCATATTACAGACTCTGAGAAGTCCTGCATGAAGCAACCTGTGTGGGAAAACTATTCAAGATCGAGAGCCGTCTGCGCAGAGTTGAGGGCTTAGATTTTACAAGCGGAGATCCGTCCCACCATTGCCTTCCTGAGCATTCTGCAGGCACTCAAATAACTTGATGTGTACTGAGTCTTGATTCCTCCGGGGGGAGAGAAAGCCATCCGCCTGGAAGCTCGCCATTCCCCAGCCCCTGACTCCAAAGCCTTGTTCACACGGTTTCTTCCATCAGAGGCTGACCAGCAGGCTGCGTCCCCTTTGCGCTCCCAGCTGGGGAGACAGGCCAAATGGAGCTCAGAACAGCTCTGCCAACAGCGCCTGCTTGTTTACCAGGCACGTGGTGGCTGCAGCTTCGCGGTAACGAGGCCAGCACAAGCCAGCAGGCTGACATGCTGAAAAACATTTACACACTGAAAAAAAGCCTTGATTCGGAATGAACTGCCCCCCAGCACTGGCAGGGTAATTCACTCCACAGCAGTGGCGGGGAGGGTGGCCAGGAAGATACCCAGGAGCAGAGATGCTGAGTTAAAAAGGTGCTAATTTTATGCACCGCAGTTACGCTTTTGACTATAATTACACTTCAATCCATGTGGCAAACATTTCAGAGATTTCAAACATTTTCCCACCTCCTTCCCAGCACGGAGTTCATGCTGTTAAAAAAAAAAAAAAGCACCCAGAGATGGAGGGAAACACCCTGACTAAGAACTCACCTTCTTCACAACACTGAGCTTGTCGGGGGCGTGGTCGAAGAGCGTGTCGAAGGCGTCCCGCTCTGCAGAGACACGAGAAGGGTTTAAGGAGACGCGGGCGCTGCTCTGATCATCTCTGCATATCCCCGGAACCAAGCAGTGTCTAATCCCCCGGCATGTTCCACCTGCCTGGAAGCCTTTGCACTCCTGCCAGAGCCAAGAGGCAGGTGCTGACAAGGAGCAAAATCAAGGGAAAGACGCTTTGAAGGGTCCCTTTAACTCAGTTTCTGCCTCTGAACACAGAATACAGGGGAAGCACTCAGACATCACATCCTAGTCTCTCTCCATTTTCCCCACACACCTTGTTGATACATCTCGTGGATAAATCTGACCACCTCCCCAGGTAATCGTGGCTGCCACCCCCAAACAAGCCCTCACCTAGGGATGGTGGCTACAACTTCCTGCTGAATGGGTTCTACTCCTGCACTCCCAACTCCTCTGATCCATTCTCCCCTGAAGGCCCAGTAAGTCCTTTAAAGTTTTGCTGTTCAGTCGCTAAGCTGTGTCCGATTCTTTGGGACCCCGTGGGCTGCAGTATGCCAGGCTTCCCACTTTAAAGTGTTAATTGGATCATTTCTTTCCCCCTCCCCACCCCTGCTTTCTTTCTATGAAGAAAGCTGAGCGCCGAAGAATTGATGCTTTTGAACTGTGGTGTTGGAGAAGACTCTTGAGAGTCCCTTGGACTGCAAGGAGATCCAACCAGTCCATTCTAAAGGAGATCAGTCCTGGGTGTTCATTGGAAGGACAGATGCTGAAGCTGAAACTCCAATACTTTGGCCACCTCATTCGAAGAGTTGACTCATTGGAAAAGACCTTAATGTTGGGAAAGATTAAAGGCAGAAGGAGAAGGGAATGATAGAGGATGAGATGGTTGGATGGCATCACCAACTCAATGGACATGAGTTTGGGTAAACTCTGGGAGTCAGTGATGGACAGGGATGGATGGCGTGCTGCAGTCCATGGGGTCGCCAAGAGTTGGACATGACTGAGTGACTGAACTGAACTGGACCCCATCCCTGTGGGGACTAAAACTCTCCATCACTCTCTCATCACTCTTATAATAAAATTCTCTCTCTCTCCCATGGGCCCACAGGGTCCACAAGTTCAGCATCACCTCCCAACACCCACCCACCCCCAACCTCATTCCACCCACTGGTACCTCCCTCTGTCGCATGCCCACCAGCGGGCCTCTGCACCTGTTCCTCACCAGCCTCACCTCCCTGAGGTCGTCTGGGGGGACTTCTACAACCACCTGTCTCTAAAAGAGCACCGCACTTCCACTCTCTGTCCTCTCACCCTGGTGCAACTTTCCTAGCGATTACTCACGGCTGTCAGTAAAGAATCTGCCTGCAAGGCAAGAGACCCAGGTTTAATCCTTGGGTTGGGAAGATCCCCCAAAGGAGGAGATGGCAACCCACTCCAGTATTCTTTCCTGGAGAATCTCATGGACGGAGGAGCCTGGTGGGCTATGGGGTCTATGGGGTCGCAAGACTCGGACACCTCCACCATCACTCTGTGCGAGCACGTTCTGTTTTTCCTTCTTTGCTGGACTGTCTGCTCCTTGCAGCCCGGGACCACTGTCTCACTTCTTCACTGCACCATCACTGGCTCCAGAACCGTGAAGGGCCTGCAGCCAGTGCTCAGAACAAAGGAAAAGGGCCAGGAAATCCTGCTCAGAACCCCTCGCCAGCTGCTCTTCCCCAGGGTATCTGCCTCCATGGGAAGACCCCCGGGGCCGGAAGGGACCTATCCTGCCACGTCCCAGGGACCCCGACCCATTCTACCTGCCTGCCACTCATGGGCCCAGCCATGCCTTCCAAATTAACACAGAATCAACCCTTCTCTTTCAGTTGCAAGGCAACCAGAGGCTGGGGCGACGTGGCCGTCAGTGGACCAGACTGTCTGGGCCAGGGGCCTGCTTCCAGCCTGACACTGCCATGGCCGGTCACACGGAGGCAGACAGAGCCCACTGCCGCCTGGAGCCCAGGCAGGGGGGCGGAGGTCTCAGGGTGGGACCCAGGGCTGCAGGGGAGTCGCTGCCAGGACAGAAGGGGTGGGGATGAGGGAATCTGGAGGCCTGGGGGCCCCCCTTCGGTCCTCAAGGATACCCGGTCCCCCAAGGTGTCTGGGGGTGGTCAATGCTCAGAGAACCTCAACCAGCAGAGAGGCCCTCTATCCAAGCTGGGGCTGGGACTCAAACCCCCTGCATGGAGTCTGGGGGAGGGCTGGGGTAGGAAGAGCCCTGAACCTGTCTGGAGGGGGCTGGAACCTGGAGCTAGAGATGACCCAGGGCCTGCTTCAGGATCGCATCAACTGAGAGAGGGGAGAAATGAGAAAAAGGCAGGTCATGACCGAGGGAGCCAGAGCCTGCGCCTCTCCTGGAGGAAGCATCCCAGCTACTCCCCCGAGGCCACCCCAACGGCAGGCACTCAGCACCCACAGGCCAGGGCCCCCGAAGGCAGCTGGCCCAGCCCAGGTAGCCTCCGCCTTGGCCTTGGGGGCAGGCAGCAGGAAGGAAGGTGACAGGCAAAGAGGAAGGTGCGTATGCATGGTGTGTGTTTGTGTGTGGTGTGTACACACACGTGTGCACAGGGCTGGGGAGTGTGTCTGCGGAGGGGCACCCCGCTTTTTTCACCTAAAGGCCAACAGTGACCCAAAGGCCTGACCCTGCAGGTTTTCCTCCCCCCAGCTTTTCTACTGCGGCAGCTGTAAATTATTTTTATAATCATTTAAGTCCGATTATACTCAACAAGACAGTCTGCTAAGAGGGAGGGAAAAGAAAGAAAAAAAAGCTAAATCTTCACAAAGCAAAACACAAACTTTAAATGCAGCTTAAGAAAACCCCCAGGAGCAGAACAGCCTTGACGTCAGCCGGATATATTTAGCCGAGCCACCGCTGGGCCAGCAGAGGCAGGGCGGCAGGGGGGCCATCGCGGGGCCTGGAGGCCGGGGCCCCCAGGCCCGCTCGCCTGCCCCTGGGGGGCGGATGGCGTCACGGCCGAGGCCTGGGGAATGACAACTAATCTGGCAGAGAGCCTGGGGCCCGTGACTTAGGCAAAGCGTCTCCCTCCAGGAGGTGGGGGTGAAAACAGACCCCAGCTCACCACCGGTGTTAAGGATTAAGCGAGGTAATGAATCAAGGGCTTCCCAAGTGGCGCTAGTGGTAAAGAACCGGAATGCCGAAGCAGGAGACATAAGAGACGTGGGTTCGATCCCTGGGTTGGGAAGAGCCCCTGGAGCAGGGCATGGCAAACCACTCCAGTGTTCTTGCTTGGAAAATCCCATGGACAGAGGACCCTGGGGGGGGGGGCTACAGTCCATAGAATCGCAAAGAGACAGACACGAATGAAGCGACTTAGCACCCAGCACGCACAGAGAAACGGACTTCCCTGGTGGCTCAGACGGTAAAGCATCTGCCTACAGTGAGGGAGACCCGGGTTCAATCCCTGGGTCGGGAAGATCTGGAGAAGGAAATGGCAACCCACTCCAGGATTCTTGCTGGAAGATCCCATGGGTGGAGGAGCCTGATAGGCAACGGTCCTTAGGGTCGCAAAGAGTCGGACATGACTGAGCAACTTCACTTTCACTTTCACGCACAGGGTATAAAGGGAGAAGCAAGCGTGTCACTGATGTCCTCTCGTCCTGCCCCCACCCTGACCTCTCCGTAGGCTCTGGGGACAGTCACAGGGATGAACGAACAGGGGGCAGCCCTGCCCCCAGGAAGGGCACAGGCAGTCCACAGATGGGTACCAATAAAGCCAGAAAGATGCAGGAAGCAGCTGCATCAGCCAGAGCCTCAGTGTCCACCAAAGTTCAACTTCCAAAGATGCTCGGCTTACTCCAGAAGAAGTGGGCCCTGTCTGAGTCTACGTTTTTGAAATCAGAAGGGTGTCCAAAAGTCCTGAATTTCTGGCTTCTCTTGAAGAAATGGGAGCCGAGGCAAGAGTGAACTTCCATTCGCCCTCCCCTACTCCCAGCATTGATGAGCCCCCCGTGGAAGTGGGGGCACAGACTCCCCTGTTCGCCCCCAGGCACCAGCACTCCCCGCCACACACAGCACAGAGGTGGCAGGGGTGGGGGCAGCCCTTCATCATTCAGTGTTCTCACCACTTCCCTCTTTCATGAGACCCGTCTGGTCCCTGGGGCCCCGGAGCCTGGGGACGTGGACACAGGCCCGGGGTCAGAGGAGCCCTGATGTTCGAGTCCAGGCTCGCTAGGGCAAGAAGAGGAGGGTGTTCTGGGCAGAGGGAACAGAGAGCCAAGAGTGGGTTCCTGATGGTGTGGCCTGGGCAGGCGGTGGGGTGGTGGGGGAGGGTGTTGGCTAAGAGGGCTGGGTCCCTTGAGGGTAAAAGGAGTGGTGGAGGGCGGAGACCAGGAATGGTGTGATCCAGCTGCAGTGTCGGAAGCAATGGGGAGATGTGAAGGGGAGAGACCAGGGGCTGCAAGGAGTCCTGGAAGAAAAGGAAGAAAGCTTCTCCATCCTTCTCTCCAACTTCCTGAAGCCCGGGATGGGGAGGGGCGCCTGCGGAGAAGAGGCAGCCAGCAAGCCCGTTACCATGGAGACCGGGCTGCAGCTCCCCAGCTCCCCCGGGGAGAGAAGGGCCTCCCATCCACCCCAGCTGGGACAGCGGAGCCCACAGAAAGCGGGTGGGGGGGGTGTCCCAGGGCAGGTGCAGCGCGCCCTCCCACCCCCTACCTCGCTCAGAGTGCTAAGGTGAGAAACTGAGGCCAAGAACTGGGCTCCCTGTGAAGCCTGCGCCACCCCACGCACTGCCCCAGGGCAGACACGAGCCAAGGAGGGCCTGCCTGGTGTTCCTGGAACATGTGTGGTCAGCGCTGGCGATGCACGCAGGGGACACATGCCCCAGCCTGCAGGAGGCTCACAGCTCAAGGCACGTGTGCATGCTCAGTTGCATCCCACTCTGACCCCCATGGACCGGAGCCCGCCAGGCTCCTCTGTCCGTGGGATTCTCCAGGCCAGAATCCTGGAGGGGGTTGCCATTTTCTCTTCCAGGGGAGCCTCCCGACCCAGGGATCAAACCCGAGTCTCTGATATCGGCAGGTGGATCCTTTACCACTGGGCCAACCAGGAAGTCCATGACTCAAGGAGCCACGTGCCAAGGGAAAGAGGGCAGGGCCAAGCGGGGGTCCTTGACCGTCCAGGCGCCCCCATGCCTGTCAGGCATGGAGCAAAAGCGTTCCCAGCGGGCAGAGGTGAGTAAAGAGATAATGGGGGGGAGAAAGGTCAGAGGATGGGCAGGGGTTCGGGCAGCGGCATCAAGGAGGGCCTCCCTGGAGGAGGTGAGACACACGGGAATCTAGAGGGGGAGCATTTCAGGCCAGGGTACTGCGTGTACAAGAGCCAGAAGGGGAGTGCTGGGGTGAGGGGCTGCTGAGGGTGCAAAGTAGGGGGCCAGGAGGCCAGAGCAGAGAATAGGGGTGTCCAGAGGGTGGTCTAAGGGGGCCTTGGAAGCCCCTGCGAGGGCTGCAAGGCTTTAGCTTTCGGCAAGCTGGGGGTGAGCGGAGGGAGGGGTTAAGGAGTGCAGAGGAGCCAACTCAAGGGGCCAGTGGCGGGAGGTGATGGGGTCTTGGGGCCGCAGGGCCCGAGGGCTCCCGCGGGACACGGGCTGGTGGAAGCTGCTGCATCTCGGGGTAACCAGGAGACCCGGGGACCTGCATCAGCAGGAGCCGGAGCTGGGGGTGGGAGAGTTGCCTGTCACCCACTAATGGTCTGTTTTGCATTTCAGGAGCACAGGCAGCCCTGGACGTGACGAGGGCGACGACTCCAGGCTCCTCGGCCTCTCGAGTGCCACGGCGCACCCCCCACCACACTCAGCCATCCCCGGGGACTCTCAGCCACCATCCAGTCCACCAGACCCCCGAGCGCCCCTTCTCAGGGCTGCCAGGGCCTTCCTGACTGAGCGTCTAGCCCCTTCTAGCATGGGAGGCTGCACACAGACCCCAGCGGAAACGATCCCCCCTGAAGCCCCCCGACTAGTCCAGGCCCCCTGGTCCTGTCCCCCACACTGAAGTGAAAACACAGGAAACCAAGGCAACCCTTGAAGATGCTCGGAGGCCCCACTTGAATCCCCTCTGCCCTCGACAAGCCCGAAGGCTCAGGGAGGGGACAGCAGGGTGCCCTGCGCCCACCCCCTGCGCACCCAGGGCAGGGCCAGGCGCCCCCACACCTGGAGCTGCACTCCCCACCCTATTCTGCAGCCTCAGCAACTGAACACAGGAGGATTCCTTTTCACTCCCTTTTTCTTTTAACGTTTTTTAATAATATAGACATAAAAAAGACCTCCAGTGCTACTTAAAAAAAAAAAAAAGTGAAGACTGAATTTCCCCAGCACAGCTCAAGGACTACTTAAGGACACTTAAGGACATATAATTGCTGCATTTTCTCTGGTTCAAGACCTCTGGGAACTGAAGAGCCGCTTGTCCTATTTGCACCCGAGTGGCAGGGGTACCTCTGGTCCCCATAATCACCGTGAGGCCGCAGAGGCCAAGCCCGGGGGTGCCCCCGAGGCGCACCCCTCACCCCGAGGCCCCCAGCCACAGCTAGGGACAAGCTCCCGTGGCCGGCTCACAAGGCACGCAGAAAACTTCTATTTGGTCTCTATTTTCCTCCTAACGTCTGTACTCCCCTCTCTGCTCGCTGGAGAACACGGCATTTGGGGAGTGCTGAGGGCTTCTCGATTTGAAATATCACCAAAGCGGGGAGCCTGGCTCCAGCTGCCTCTGGCTGTGACTAAGAGCTGGGGGCTCCCCTCCCGGAGGGCTGAGACGCTGCCATGAGCTGCCCTTGCATCTGCCACCCCTCCCCGAGATGAAGATGGGATGGTGGGGCTTTCATGGGGCAGGGGACAGCTCTATGGGAACAGCCACTGAAAACCAATAGAGAAAGAGTCGGGCCCTGGGCCAAGCAGACTGAACGTCTGTTATCTCACAAAATCCACCAACAACTCCGAGGACCCATTTTACAGATGGGGAAGAGTGAGGTGAAGGAGGAGGCCAAAGGTCACCCAGCCGTGACTACAGTCAGTGCTGCCTGACTCTAAGGTCTGTTAAGCCGGAGATTTTAAGGCGGAAAGCTATCTACGAAAGTACATCCCAGGACGTCCCTGGTGGTCCAGTGGCTAAGACTCTGCGCTCCCAACGCAGAGGGCTCCGATTCCACCCCTGGTCAGAGATCTAGGTCCTTCCTGCATGACGCAACTAAGAGCTCGAACGCCGCAACTAAAGGTTCCACGGGCCGCAACTGAGACCCAGCACAGCCCAATAAATTAAATAAATGATCCATTTGGTAAAAAGTACATCCCATAAGGAACCTCTGAACCTCTGGCTAGCTAATGACGCTCTGTATTCACAGGGACATCCGCCCTCCCCCTTCTCCTGGTTCACTCCCGCCCACCTCACTTTTCTAATCCCCCCGCCCAGCCTCCCAACAGCTGTGAGAAGCAAACCACACTCCAAAACCCACCCTGGGCCCTGCGGCCTCTGAGTGACCGTGTGAACCCTGGGGGCTTCCTGGGGCAGCCCCACAGTGCCCAGTGACCTCAGACGCCCCATGCCCTCCCCACCCGCTCCCCCACCCAGTTACTTACCAAAGCGCCCCATCATCATCCTGCAAAGAAGAGCAGAGAGAAGCATCAGACGGTCCACAGAGCTGAGTGAGCCGCAGGGCAGAGGGTGGTAGGGATGCCCCACGGGCCCCCAGCTGGCCAGTCAGAGACGGAGTTATAAAAATGTGAGTCCCACTTGGATAAGTTCTCTCCCACTCTAATTACAAACAGGAGGTGCTTCTGTGGATTCTAAATGTTTGCACAAGACCGGCAGCAAATAGACATCTCTAAACCATCCTTTTAATGCCATTTGTTGTGAGGGGGAAGCGGGCATTTAATCGAGGGCGTAGTTAACACGGATAACATTTCAGCAGAAAACGGGTCTTTTGGCACCTTGAGCTTAAACTTTATTTATTTTTTTTTTGAGCTTAAACTTTAAAATAAAATGACTGTAATCCATCACATGCTCAGTCATGTCCGACTCTTGTGACGCCATGGACTGCAGCCCACCAGGCTCCTCTGTCCGTGGGATTCTCCAGGCAAGAATACTGGAGTGGGTTGCCATTTCCTCCTCCAGGGGAACTTCCCGACCCAGGGATGGAACCCGGGTCTCCTGAATTACAGGCGGATTCTTTACCACTTGAGCCATCGAGGAAGCCGCAAGTTTAACCTTTAAAATACAAGGGTGCAGACTACCCAGAGGTCACGTTCTGGAGAGTGAGGACAACGCACTTCCGGGGAAGCGGGAGACTAAAGGGTCCTGGAGAAACACAGGCTGGGCCCTGACTCGAGGCCAGAGCTGAAGCCACGAAGGATGGGCGGCTGGTTCCTCCCGGAGGATCTGAGAGCACAAACGCACAGGTGTTTCTGTGCACCAGCTTCCTGAGAGGCAAAGAGACCTCAGCCTCACCCCCAAACCCCTCTAGACTCAAGTCCTTGCCTCCACCTTATTTAACAAGTAGTCTCTGCAGCGCCTACTATGCACAGGCCATAGAGATATGGAAATAAACACCCCATGGCCCTGCCGCAGGACACCTGATGGTGAGCGAGACTCCTAAGCCCACATTTCTACGCAGCCCACATGCACCAGAAATGAGACATACAGGAGATGCTACAGAAAGTAAAAGGAGCCAGCCACTCCTGCTTGGCAAACAGGGAGGGCTTCCAGGAGGAGGCGACCCATAGCACAGAGAAAACCTGGAGTCTGGGAGACCACGCAGGAGGCTGGGCAGCCTCTGCTGGAAACCTCTCTCTACCTTGACTTCGGGGCACCCCTACACCCCCGCCCCGCCCCACTGCCTGAAATTCTTTGAGAGCCACACTGTACATCTCACAAGGCCCCTGGGCTAGATTTCATATTTCTATGGACACGATCTTTCTTGCCAGCTAGACCGCCATCCTGGGAAGAGTAGAACCGCATCCTCTCAGCCTCTGGGCACCCAACACGGTGCCCAGCGCACCGCAGGCCCTGTGGGTGCTGGTGACTGGTGTGAATCGTTGGGGCCACTCTCCCAGGGGCTGGCTCTGGAGACAAAGCTCCCACTGCCCCCTGCTGCCCTCTCAGGGATCCCTCATCCACTGCGAGACCAGGGAAGACAGACACAGCGTCTTCCCATCACTGCAGGCAAGTAAAAGTTAAGGATGTTGAAAGAGGAAATGGGGGAGAGGTGTTTAGACTGATCGGGAGGACCCGTGGTCCTCACTGATTCATCCGTCTATCTTAGCTCCATCAGAGGGAGGGAGCCCCCCACCATAAATAGGCCTGGCTGTTCCCACCCCCTTCAATGGGCCATCTGCCTCCTGCTCTCCCATCCAGGGGGACCCAGGACACGCTGTGACCCACAGAAGACAGGAACACAGCACACAGGGGGCCAGAGGCCTGCAGTTGCCCTGTCATTCTCTGGGGACCCTGAGGACACCGGAAAGAAGCCTCCTCCATGAGAGTGAAAGACACGGGGAGCGACAGAGGCCCCCACTGGCCAGTGCCAACCACCAGACTGTCAGCAAATAAAGTGACTGTTGATTTAAGCCCCTAGGTTTGGGGTGGTTATTTACACAACGATGGATAACCAAGACGCTAGCCCACTCCAGACTCCCCCCGCAAGCTGCCCTTCTCCTGCTCCCAAAGGGGTCGAGCTGCCTGCTTGAGACCCCTCCCCAGGCCAGGCTCAGCACCCCGTCCCCATCTCCCCTCCCCTCCTGTGGGCCACAAACAGCTGTGCACACACATCAGGAAACACCCGTCTCTTCCGTCCACCTGACGGCTCCCACACCGGGGGTGGCTTCCTGTGTCGGCCTGATTTCTGAAAGACCATCCATGAATTCATGACACAGTAATTAATCACTCCCTGAACTGAGCAGGTGGGTGAGCTGAGACAATCAATTTTTAATGTCCTGTTTCATCTGAAACAGCTTTAATAGGGAGGCGCAGAGGCAGTGCATTTTAAAGGTTCTTTGTAGGGAGTCCTAAGGCCTCTTACAAACCACACGCAAAATAGATCCAATTGATTTGCTATTTTCAATAGATTTGAAGCTTTTCAGACTTCTTAAAAATCGCCCTCTGGGCTTCTCGAAAAGGCGAGATGGCTCAGGACTTTCTCAAAGGAAGTTCTAGCTTAGATGCGTGACTCTCTCCCTCTGATGGAACTAAGCTAGATGGGTGAATCCATCAAGACCACGGGTCCCCGGGACCAGTCTAAACACCTCTGCCCCGTTCCCTCTCTCAACATTCTTAAAGTTCACCTTCCAAAGTAAGGAATGACAGTCCACATCTTTGGAGAATAACTTACTTCAAAACATTAAAAATGTGGACGTTGTTAGCATGCCTACTACAAGGAGTTCACTGTTATAAATTTCCCCTCATTCTTACAAGAGATTTTGAATGTGATCAATTATATTTTTCTTTATTATTCCCTGTCTCACTCCAGAAAAGACTTCCAGCAGCGTAAAGAAGTTTTAATTCATATGCCACAGGTATTGACTCATTTTTCTATTTAGGGAGAAAATAAAAGATAGGGAATTTCTCATTTAAACACCAAAACAAACTGCTATCTTGCCCTTCTTCAGCAAGACAAACAAACAAAAAAGAAAACAAAGAACAAAAATCAAAACCAAAAACACTTTGAGGAAAGTGCGCGGAAGACAGAAAGCTAGGGTGGACGCTTGGAGAAAATTCCATCCCAGGGTCAAGGGTCACGCAGAGGAAAACGGCTCCCACATGTCTGAGGGTCTCTGGCTGGAGCAGGGCCTGGGGGCGGGGTCCACTTACTCGGTGGTCGTCGTCAGCTCCTCGGTGACGTGGCTGGAGTGCAGCAGGCCTTCCCGTTTCTGAAAACCCCAAAATGAACAAGCAAATCAACCCCCGGGCAGGCAGGCAGAGCAGGAGAACATCACTGGTGGGGCAGCCACTCCTGGGGGTGGGCTGCAGGTGACCACAGGGGTGGCCCTTTAGTGGCTGGAACCTCCCCCCCCACTACCCCCCAGACCCTCTGCTCTCCACACTGCTCTTAGAGCACGCAGCTGTGGGGGTCTCAGGAGAGTCAGCCCAGCTCCCAGAGGACGCCCTGCAGCCGGGGAGGCAAGGAGCATAAAGGAATATGCATGACACGAGGGAGGCACCAGATTAAAGAACACCCGTGCACCGGGCTGAACAGGGTCTCCCAGGAGCTGTGTCCATTCAGAGCCTCAGAGTGTTACCTCATCTGGAAAGAGGGTCGCCACAGATGTAATGAGTTAAGATGAGACCGTAATGGACTAGGGTGAGTCCTGGACGAAGACTGGAGTCCTTACGAGAAGAGAAGAGAGAGACACAGAGGGAAGAGGCCACGTGAGGCGGAGGCAGAGACCGGAGGCACGTGTCCACAAGCTGAGGAAAGCCAAGCGTGCCGGCAGGCGCTGGAAAAGGGAAGGAAGAACCCTGGCCTAGAGCCTTCAGAGGGACCCAGTCAGCACCCCGATCTGGACTTCAGGCCTCTGTTATGTGAGAGGACAAACGTCTGCTTTTTTTAGCCACCGCTTTGTGGGATTTTCTTCCAGCAGCCCCAAGACACTAACACGGTGTGTGACACACCTGTTCTGGAGCCTGGCAGGTGTGGAGAGGCGATGATGGTGGTGGAGGGGAAGCCCGTGCATCCCAGGGCGGAGCTCGGCAGTCTAACCCAACCCCACTGTGAGCCCCTACTTGAACCCCTCCACGGATGGGGAGCTCACTTCCTGCTGGATACCTCTCCAGATCCAAGCTCCCCAGGCTCTCCTGAGCTCAGCCTCCAGGGAACTCTCACCACTGGATCTAGTGAATGGAGATAACCAGCATCAGGTGGCCGTCATCTTTCCCATGGCTTCACCCTGGCTGATTCTCAGGAGCGCCCGCGGAGGGCTGGGGGTGGGGGTGTGGCCCAGAGACATGTTATCCACTTGCTCAGACATCAAAGGTGTATCAGGCTCCCACCGTGCTCTGGATCCAGAGCTGGGTATGAGTCAGACAGACTGAATATTTTGAAGTCCATAGTAGAGACTCTTGAGAATCCCTTGGACTGCAAGGAGATCAAACCAGTCAATCCTAAAGGAAATCAGTCCTGACTATTCATTGGAAGGACAGATGCTGAAGCTCCAATACTTTGGTCACCTGATGCGAAGAGCTGACTCATTGGAAAAGACCCTGATGTTGGGAAAGATTGAAGGAAGGAGGAGAAGGGGACGACAGAGGATGAGATGGTTGGATGGCATCACCGACTCGATGGATGAAAGTTCGTGCAACCTCCAGGATATAGTGAAGGGAAGCATGGCGTGCCGCAGTCCACGGGGTTGCAAAGAGTCGGACAGGACTCAGCAACTGAGCAACGACAGCACAGCAGAATCTCAGTTTTATGGGGAAAGCGCTGGAGCTCAGGAAAACCAAGTGGCCTTCCAAGGCCATGTTTCCAGGTGCAAACGCAGCCTTCCCTCACTCCTTCCCTCCATGAACTGCCACGCTTCTCCCATCTCCCCATCTCGACTGGATAACCGGGCGTGGAGGGACAGGCCAGGGGCAGCTCTAAGGCCTGAGGCGGGCCAGTCCCCGGGGCCTCCCCACCCGCTTCATTTCTCTCTGGCCATGGCCCAGAGAATCCTCCCGTGACCTTGGTCAAGGAAGAAAGTGCCAGCAAGTGCCTGCCTGGGCCAGTAACACATTCTGCAAACCCCAAAGATTTTCTTGGACAAAAGTGCGGGCCTGAAAGGAAATATCCTGGTTACTGAGCGCAGAGAGTTCGTGGAGCCCGGAGTCTGACGTACGTGGGTTTGGGAACCACGTTCTCATGTGTCCTCGGGAAGCCTTTCCCGGCCGAGTGCCCCGGGTGAGCATCCAAGATGAGGGGACAGGCATGGGCCCCTGCCCATCACCACCTCTGACCGCAAACGCTTCCCTTGGGGAAGCAGACACGGCAGAGCAGCAGGTAAGCCTCGCCTGGGGCCCCAAGGGGCATTCCTGCCCATCAGGTCTGGGCCAGGCTGCGGGGGTGATGGAGGGGTCAGACGGCTTCGAAAAACACAGGATCAGCCAGAGCCTTGCAGACCGCAGAGACCATGAGACTGATAAGTTTAAAAACCAGAAGGGAGTGTGGCGCTGGACATCTCCACGAGAGACATCAGGTTCCAAGCGTAACCTCAGTGCTCTGGCAGAAGCAGCTGACCCTTGAAGACCCCAGCCTGCTCTCCTCCAGCGTCCCCCACACCAGGGCGACGGCCCAGGACACAGTAGGTGCTTAATACATGTTTGCTGGACGAGACTGCACACACAAAGCCAAGGCAGGGTCTATGCCCTTAAATTCAGAGGAAATCGACACGGAAGGTCCAACTCCAATCAGGCACACCCTGATGCCCCATTACATTTTTCCAAATGAAGCAAGCGAAATGACCCTCAAAAAGAGATGATGGGGGATGATGGATGTAATTGGCAGCGAACACAGAGAGGCTTTGATTGGGGTACCAGAGTATCTATTTCATTCCTCTGGTCTCAGCCCTCTCCACTGAGTAATAAGCTCATTCAAGAGGCCTGAATTCCAGCTACTTGGCTTTGCACAGAAATGAATGCTCTTTTCAAAAACGTGGAAATTAAACCTCCACGCACTCAAGCCTTTGAATCTGCCTCTCTTGAAATCAATGCCATTGTTCCTGCTCCATCATTTACCTTGAAGCCAGGGCAAGGCATGCATTTTGTCAAGAGGAAAAAAAAAGACAAAAAATAGAAGGTAGCCTCTTAGGGGAAAAAGAACAAAAAGCAGGCGAACCAGAAGAGGAATGAGGAGGAGTGCGTCTCGGACCCTCTGGGGAGGAGCCGTGGGCAAGCGGGCTGCCAGGCTGACGATACTCACCCGCACGACCACCACTTGCACGGAGACGTGTTCCGGGAGGTGAATCGGGGCCCGGAAGTGCATGGCCAGGGCCACGAGGAGGTGCAGGATAGCCACTAGATTCTTCCCGTGGATCGCTGGCAGGGGAGGCAAGAAGGGGACCGTTTAGATCACAAGACAGGAACCCCAGGCCCACGTCCCAAAGCCAGTGAAACCAACCCCAAAGGGCCCGCTGCAAAGCACAGGGAACTATACTCAATATTTTGCAAGAGCCTGTAAGGAGAAAAGGGGGCTTCCCAGACGGCTCAGTGGGTAAGGAATCCGCTTGCAGTGCAGGAGAGTCAAGAGACGAGAGTCCGATTCCTGGGTCGGGAAGATCCCCTGGAGGAGCGTATGGCAACCCACTCCACCATTCTTGCCTGGAGAATCCCATGGAGAGAAGAGCCCGGGGAGGGGGGGCTATAGTTCATGGGGAGGCAAAGAGTCACACACGACTGAAGTAACCGAGCCCGCATAAGGAAACAGAATCTGAAAAGATGTGTATGGGTAACTGCATCCCTCTGCCAAACACCTGAAACTAAGCCAACACTGGGAATCAACTATCCTTCGATTTTTAAAAAGGAAAAGGGGAGAGAAGGCAATGGAGATGCTGAATGCAAATGAGAGCTCAGGAAAACCACAGGCGGAACCACAGGCCGCGGAACCGTGGAGCGAGCTGAGAAGCAGCCTGTGCGAATTTGCTTCATTCAGTTCTGGCTTCTCATTGTTTTCTTTCCTGTTGGCCTCAGGTGACTTATGCAACCGCGTTCAAAGGCACGCTGTTCGTAGAAGGAGGGAACCGGGTGGTGGGGAAAGAGAGCGCGTGGGCAGGAACGTACAATGGGCACAGGAGGAGACAGAGGTTCAGGAGAAACAGGTCACCTGGCCGCTAACCCGCCCCAGCCACGCGCATTCTTATCTGGGTGCTTAACAGTCCTTCCTCTATGCCACCAACCGTCTCCAACAGGGGACGCCAAGCAGGGCAAACGGAGCTTGGGGGTGTCGGACGTTGACTCCAGCCCTGCCTGGGGCCCTGGCTGCCAACCCAGCCCCACCAGTTCTTCTGCAGGATGTGGGCCAAGGCGTGGTTATCACTCGCCCTGTGCCAGGCTTCACTGATTTCCTCCCCCAGCCTCACAACCCAGGAGGCGGGTCTGTCCTGGGTCTCCATGCGGAGAAGCTGGGAGAACCGGACTGCAGTCTTGGTCTCACCCAAGCGCAGGGACCCCACACGGCAGGGAGAGTGTCTAAGCCGCGCCCTGGCAGCCCCGCCCTGGGGGTAAGGCTGGGCGGTGTGCAGCTGGGTCAAGCCCTTTTCCAGCCTCTCATGGTCAATGCTCCACTCCTCCGGGTTTATGTTCCGGCCAGAAATACTACGATGCACGTATTCTTAAAGCAGCATGCTCGGTGACGTATTCTAGGGACCAGACTGAACCCCTCCCAAGGTCCTGCCTCGGCGAGTCACCAGTAGTACAGCTCACTGGGTGTTGGCGCCACGGATATGTGGGGTGGAAGAACCCCTCAAGCTTCTGTCTTATAACCCAAACCCCCGCCCTGGCTCTGGAAGTCTCCCTTGACCAACCAGAAACAACCCCTCTCCACTCTAAAGCCCAGGGACATCAGAGCATTGCAGGTGTGACTTCGCCCCTTATGGATGGGCCCCCGGGACCATTGCCTTCCTCCACTCCTGGCTGCCTCTCTCAGACCCAGAAGGTGACCCGGGTGGACCCGCAGATGAATGACTAGGCGGGTAGCTCAACGGCCAGGCCCCCCAGCTCCCTGTCCCCGACCCGCCGGCCGCTTACAGTCCACGGTCCACTGGAGCGGCCGGCTGTGGGGCCGCAGCAGCTCCTGCACCGCCTCTAGCACCGTCTGCAGCTTCTGCTTCTGTCCGATTTCCGACTGGGTCACCTCGGCCACGTTCAGCTTGCAGTCTGCCAGCTTTTCTGCAACGAGAAGGACAAGGACAGAGTGTCAGGAAAAGCTGGAGGGACTCAGGGCCGCCTAGTCAACCGGCTGCCATGAGGTCTCCCCACCCCCAGCATGGCAGAGTGGATCGGATCACCCCCGGCCGTGAGGCCCACCAGGATGCTGAGCCATGGAACTCTCAACTTGCAAGTCACCGCTGTTTCTTAGAAAACTGTGCCAGCAGGAAAAGGAGGGGCGGGGAGGTCAAGGATTCAAGCGTGGGTGTCCCACCTGGGAACATCCTATGCACAGAGAATGGACAGGATGATTCAAGGTGCAGCTGGGGAGGCGAGGAGGTGACCTGCAGGGTCCGGCCCGGAGGTGAGGAGGCTGGGCCAGCGGGCTCCGGGGGGAGGAGGACTTTGATGAGAACACAGGAAGGCCTCAGATGTGGCCCCTGCCTCCTTGCACCTTGCATGCCCGCCATTGTTCTTTTTCTAGTGCTCGGACACCACGGCGAGAAGGATTATGAGATATTCAGGTCCCTGCGACTCTTTTCTCACCAAGAGGGAGCAGTCAGGAGGAGCTGACAAACACGGTCATGTCTGCTCCAGATTCGTTTACGGAGAGTAAGACTCGGACTTCCCTGGTGGCTCAGCTGGTAAAGAATCTGCCTGCAATGCGGGAGACCCGGGTCTCTTGTCTGCGTTGGGAAGATCCCCTGGAGAAGGGAAACGCTCCCCACTCCAGTATTCTGGCCTGGAGAATTCCATGGAATGTATAGTCCATGGGGTCACAAAGAGTCGGACACGACTGAGCGACTTTCACTTTCACTAAGCCTCGGGCTTCGAGCCTTCATTCCCCTCCTGGGTGGGGCCAGAGGGACCCCTCACTGCACTCCTGTTGAGGGGCAGGCGAGAAGGGCTCCTCATTCACTCATTCCCAGACTCGGGGGTTCCCCGATAGGTCGCCTATGCAAAGCAACAGACAGGACATCACAGGACATAATGAGATCAGGAACCCGGACGGTGATGAGAAAGTGCTGGGCACAGAGCCTGACGTGCTACGAGCCTCGGGCACGGAGGTGCCTAGGGCGGTGGCACTGCTGTGAGGGAGGTGCAAAGGCCGTCACGTCCAGGCCAGGCACAGGCAGGGCTTCTGTTTGGCGAGTGGTCCCCAGCAAGGTTCTGTTTAAGGTGTCTTCTCTGGAGGCCCCTACTACTTCAACACAGTCTCCCCACATCCTCCCCTCCCTCAACCGGCGCAAGAAGAAGCAGTTTAATAGCCCCCTTCAGGATCCTGTGATGACACGGCAATACCTGCTGGGCTCAGGACACGCCTTCACTTATTCATTCATTCATTTATAGAACAGTTACTGAGCACCTGCCATGTCCAGGTGCTGTCCTAGAGCCGGAGGCAGCACAGACCAGAGAGGGCTCTAATGGGGGGGTCATGGGGGGGTCAGCCACAGCTGAAGGGCATCGGCTTGTGTAGGGCAGGCTGTGCCGGAGGCAAGACAAAGCAGCTCAACAGAGGACGGAAGTGACTCTCGTTTACGCATTTTCATCTCCCCCCATCTGTATCTAATAGGTCTGAGCTGAACAACCCACCGCTGTCTGTCTACATGCGTGCTCACTTGCTCTGTCAGTCTGACTCTCTGTGACCCCCATGGACTCTGCCAGGCTGTAGCCCGCCAGGGTCCTCTGTCCACGGGATTTTCCCAGCAAGAATACTGGAGTGGGTTGCTGTTTTCTCCTCCAGGTTGTCCATATGACCCTCCAAGGTCCCCAGGCGCTCAACAGCCAGGGACAGGAGGGAGCAGAGGCCCCTGGGGAAGGAAGCAGGGCTGCAGAGAGCCTCGCCCACCGGGGAGAGACGGGGAGCCGGGCACGTCTCTGCGGTCCCTTCCAGCCAAACCTGCAGACGGAACGTCCCAGGGGAGGAGAGGTCGTCGATGGAGAAGGGAAGGAAAGGGCAGGAGCCCGCTAGAGCTGCCATCACAAAGCACCACGGGATGGGTGACTTAAATGTAGAGATTGCTTCCACACTGTCCCGGAGGCTAGAAGTCCAAGATCAAGGTGTCAACAAAGTCAGTCTCCTCTGAGGCTTCTCAAGGATGTCGGCTTGCAGACATCCTCACCTGGCCTTCCCTCTGTGTGTATATGCATCCTCATCTCCTCTTCTTAAAAGGACACCAGTCTGAAGGGTTTAGGGCCCACCCCAGTGACCTCACTTTAACTACAAAGATGCTGTCTCCAAATACAGTCCCATTCTGAGGTCTTATGACTTCAGGAGGGACACAGCTCAGTTGATAACAGAAAACAAGGCAGTTGGTTGAGGCTGATGCTGCCTGAAGCCACGTCTCAGGAAACTCCCCCTTGTGGGACAGAAGAGGTCCTTGGCGGCCCGTATCACCCGCATCCATCTGCCCACTGATGGGGCTTGCAGGAGCGGCTCAGGGCTTTGGCGTGGCCAGGACCCCTCTCTCCAGAGCCTGGGAAGAGCCAGAGGAAGATGGGGTGGGCTCTTGAGGGGGCAGAAAAACATGGGCGAATACGGGGCTCTGGATACTTATTACAGGAGGAGGCTCCTGCCTTTCCTCCAGGAGAGGAGAGAGCCTGAGTCCGAGCAGGACGGCAGCCAGCCCGGGGGCCCCTCACCGCCCATGGGTGGTCCCCCCGGACAACACTGCCCATGCAGGAGTGTCACCCCCTGGAACCTGCCCTGGCAGAGGGTCTGGCAGCTGCTCCCAGAATCCACTCTTAGGGAGAGGGATGCATTCGGGGGCCTAGTGGTGACCCACAGCTGGGTCTGCTGTCTGTCCTCATCTCCCTCCCCCTGGCTCCTCCCCACTCCTGGCTGGACCTTTCAGAATCCTGTCCTGGTGCTTCCTCTGACCACAGACACCCCACCCCGCCCCAGGGCTCTGTCCCCAGACCTCTTCTCTCTACAGAGTGAATGAAAGTCGCTCAGTCTTGTCCCACTCTTTGTGATTTCACGGGTTATACAGTCCATGAAATTCTCCAGGTCAGAACACTGCAGTGGGTAGCCTTTCCCTTCTCCAGGGGATCTTCCCAACCCAGGGATAGAACCCAGGTGTCCCTCATTGCAGGCGGATTCTTTACCAGCTGAGCCACAAGGGAAGCCCAAGAATCCTGGAGTGGGTAGCCTATCCCTTCTCCAGGAGATCTTCCTGACCCAGGGATGGACCCCACGTCTCTCACATTGCAGGCGGATTCTTTACCAAGCCCAGAAATCAGGTTTTGGCCTTGACATTCAGCCAAGGTCAAGTTTTAGCTTTCTGTCTTTGGAAAGCAAAGACCTCAGTGCCTCCATCAGTGTCACTGCTGGCAGCCCTGGGCCCCAGGGTCAGTGATCCCGTTGGTTACTGCCGCACCTCATCAGCACAACAGCATCATTAACATGACCCGGCAAGACCTTGTGAAGTTCCGTTAATATCTGGATAGTCTCCTCCATTGTTCTCTTCTTCAAACAAAGTGGTGTGTCAAACCACTTGACACACAGGAGATTTCAGAACTGCCTTATCAAGGAGCACTTATGCAAGATAGTGAAACAGGATGGAGCTGCAGCTCCTCGGGAATAAAAAGGCTGCCTGAGCCAATGCCGACCTCTTGTTATACATTACAGATAACAAAACGGATGCAGCAGGACTCACGGACATCACAGCCCCTTTGGAGCAAGTCTCGCATTTGCTGAGACCAACAGAAGAGGGGACCCAAAGGGTGTGCCTGAAGCAGACAAGGACTTCCTACGAGTTACCTCCTCAGATGCGGCTGTGGCCCTACTCCAGAGAGGGTGCTGGCATCCTTTCCCGGCATCTACGGCTGAGATGCGGAGGCACCTTGAGAGCCAGACTCCCAGGATCATATCGTTAGATCTAAGGCTTAGGGACACAATTTTGTCAAGTGGCTGGGTGATGCATGCAAGAGGAATCAGAAACAGAAGAGTGAGTGAGCACCACACTTTTATGTTTGCTTCTGAAAATATTAGAAAGTATCTTCTTTGGGCGGTGAATAAAGCAGAGGTTCAAAGGACTATTTCAATAAAGCAGCATCATCACCAACAGCTAAGTCTTCAAGTCCAGGAGTCGGGGGAAGCTAGGTCTTTACATAGAGAAGGAAGGAAGGAGGCTGATGACCCTGGGCAGCTTCACCACCAGCTGTGGTGGACAGGGTCAGCCCAAGACCCACGCCCTCCTCTGTCCTCTGCTGAAAGTAAGCGTCTATCATCACAGATGTCCATTTCAATGGCCTCGAGAGCAATCAAGCACGCGACGCACTGAGAACTGCTGTACCGACGATCAGCTTGAAGCAACAAAGCTCCAACCACCATTTTTAATAATCAAATGGTGACAGTGACTAAACAATCTTGACAATGATTCAGATTTGCTCATACATCAAAGAAGTTCATTCTAAGAGGTGCGCTCTCTGCTTAGCCAAACAGAGGCTTAATCCTTGGTCCAGGGCGTTCAGCCAAACACTGAATCTGGACACTCCCTGCGAGTGGGGGCACCTGGTCCCATGGTATTAACCATCTCAGCCGTGCCCGCCTCCACTCTCTCCCTGCGGTTGGCCTGGGTAGGATGGGCATCTCAGCCCTGGCAGATGGCACACCGGTCTCCCCATCCCCACCCCCCTCGCTACTCCTGAGGGCTGTCTCATTCACCGGTTGCTCAGGCCACAATCCTGGCCATCAGTGTTCATGTCTCTGGCAGCTTTAACCTCCAAAATATCCTCTACTTCCACCCCACACCGAACCACCCCAACCAATGCCCGGGGCACCGTGACAGTGCTCTGACTGACTCCCCCATCTTCCCCTCCTGACCCCTCCCTGCCGTTCTGCATTCAGAAGCCTAAGCGACCTTTTAAAGCACAAACTGCGATCTCAGCACGGCCCTGCCCACATCCTCAGGGGGCTTCCTGCCGTGTGTAATAAAAGCCTCTGTCCACCAGGGCACGTGGTCTGTCCAGTGCCGCCTCCTGCAGCCTCCTTCCGCTGCTCTTTAAACACTACAGACTCCTCCTCTCTTCAGAGTCCGGGTCTGGAAGGTTCTTTCCATGCCAACTGGTGCAGAAGTCGGCTGGGAGGTCAGCTCCCCTGGGGGCTGCCCCAGACCGCCCAGCCTTTGCAGCCCACCCAGCTCCGCCCCTTGGAAACCTCTCTGATTCTCTCCATAGTGCTTGGCACTCTCTCTCTGTTGTGGCCACACCATGCGGCTGGTGGGATCTTAGTTCCCAGACCAGGGATGGAACCCACACAGCCTGCAGTGGAAACACGGAGCCCTAATGAGTGGACTTCCAGGGACGTCACAGGCATTGTCTTAGACCGTCAATTTGTGTCTTAGAGCATCAATTTGTGTTCACAACAGTTCTCTCTCTCCCCTCTGGCAGAACAGGCATCGGTGGTGGGGGCATGGGGACCTTCCTCTCTTATCACCACTGAGTCTCCACACCCACCACCCTGCGGGTGAAAAGGTGTTCATTCAGCAAATGGAGGAACAACCAGAAGAGACACACCTTCTCCTTCCTCACACGCTTTCCAAGGACTGACCGAACAAGGACATCACGTCTTCAGAGCCGGGTACGTGACACGGTCCCCACGGCCTCTCAGGCCTCCCCCCCCCACCGCAAATCACATTGTCTGTAAGCACTGCTGTGCAGAGTGTGCAAACCAGCCCGCAGGGGCCGGGCTTGAGGAAGGACACAGAGGCTGAGCCGAGTCCACGACCCGGGCAGCTGCAGAGGTCATCCCGGGCATCCTGCAGGTCCAGGGGCAGTCCCCTCCCCATCAGTCTTCTTTCCCTCAGGATCTCCCACACCAAAAGCACCCCCTAAATCCCAGGTCCCTGATTCAGACCCCCCTGCCCCCAGCACATCCCTGCGGAGCAAAACGTGACCCCACCCCAGTGCTGGTCCCGCCTGGAAGGAGTGACCCTTCAGGTGGTTTGTGGGGAGACCCCTGCACAGGACAGCACATGTCTGTGGGGTCATTAAGGGGCAAGGAGAGTGAGCAGGTCTGCACCCCACCAGGGCTGGGGTGGACCATTAGGAGGTGAGTCCCAGTGGACACCAGGGCTGGGATGGACCATTAGGAGGTGAGTCCCAGTGGACACCAGGGCTGCGATGGACCATTAGGAGGTGAGTCCCAGTGGACACCAGGGCTGGGATGGACCATTAGGAGGTGAGTCCCAGTGGACACCAGGGCTGCGATGGACCATTAGGAGGTGAGTCCCAGTGGACACCAGGGCTGGGGTGGACCATTAGGAGGTGAGTCCCAGTGGACACCAGGGCTGGGGTGGACCATTAGGAGGTGAGTCCCAGTGGACACCAGGGCTGCGATGGACCACTAGGAGGCGAATCCCAATGGACAAGAGAACACTGAGTCTTCCAGGCCACCCTCACTGGGACCCAAGAGAGGGGACCTGGAGCCCAATCGAAGCTGAAGGCCCAGGGACGCCACCTGGGAGCTGAGGGCTCAGGCCCACAGCTTATGGACAAGTGACCGATGTCACCACATAGAGCATGGCGTGGTCCAGCTCCGGGGCCGCCCCTCCCGGGGACTCACCCAGCAGCTTCTGCAGCACCTGCCCGTCGTACAGGTCCTCCTCCAGCTGCTTCACGATGATCCTCTCCTCCACCAGCACGTCGTTGATCCAGTCGATGAGGACCTGCGGGGGGACAGGCGTTACGGCCTCGCTGGTGCCTGGAGGGCCAGGCAGTGACTAGACCGCGTGCAGAGGGGGAGACGCCCCCAGGTCAGGCGCCGGGCGAGTCCAAGGGGAGAGGCCAGCTGCTCGCTGCACCCCCCACCCCCACCAGGCTGCCGGGGGTCCCGCGGGATTCACAGGAGGCCAGGCGGAAGGTGGCACTGGAGGGAAACTGGCTGCCTCCCAGAGGGGGACTTGGGTGTGTGCGAAAACTCAGCCGAAGGAGATGATGGTATTCACCACAGCATGGGAGGCGAGGGGAGCAAATGAGGAACCATCAGTAACACACACGGCCCGAGGCAGGCCAGCGAGCCATAAAACGTCCACACCAGTCCTGCCCTTAATATCCACGTCAAAACCACACGGACCTAAAGCTACAAAGAGCAGGGGATCCCGAGTGGCCGCTGCTCACGGCTCTGAGAACCGCCTCCCGGGGCACACTACTTTTCTAAGGCTTTCCTGAGATAGAAGCCACATTCCACACAACGCACCCTGTTAAAATGTGCGACTCGGCGGTTGTCAGTAGACTCACAAAGTTGTACAACGGGCACATCGCCCTCTGAAGGACAGTTCCATCCAAAGGAAACCCCGTACCGTCAGCAGTCACTCCTCCTTCCACATACCCCCGACCAGCTCCTCGCAACCACAAAACTGCTCTCTCGAGGGTTCTGCCTGTTCTGGATCCTTCATATGAATGGGAACTGCATCGCACGTGATCTTTCGTGTCGGGCTTCTTTCCCTTGCTGCTGCTGCTGCTAAGTCGCTTCAGTTGTGTCTGACTCTGTATGACCCCATGGACAGCAGCCCACCAGGCTCCTCTGTCCACGGGATTCTCCAGGCAAGAACACGGGGGTGGGCTGCCATTTCCTTCTTCTCTCCCTTAGCATGATGTTTTCAAGGTTCACCCACGTTGTGGCACATGCCGGGGCCTCGCTCCTTCTTACGGCCGAGTCACAGTCCGTTGCTCAGAGAGACACACTTTACAGATTCATTCACCAGGTGATGGGCTTGTCACCCCTTTGGGCCTGGTGTCAGCCGAGCTACAACGAACACGGGCGTGCAGGCTTTACGTGAACACACGTGTTGATTTCTCTAGACCAGCCTTTTCTCAACAAGCTTGCCTTCAATTCACAGAGTTTATATCATAAAAGAAGACAGTTTCAACTGTGAAGATATCTATGGAGACACAGGTTTCCCACTGAACAGAATCTCATTTGGCTTACGCTGCTTAAGGCGCTTCTCCTCAAAATGAAAGCGATGCCCTGAACAGACTTGATCAAAAATGTATGTAGTCCACGGCTTCCCTGTGGAGCAAAACCATAAAACTGTCTAATTGGTCCCAGTGACCTCCTGGAGATGGGCACTGATTGGTCCTCTCGGAGAGAAACGGAAAGAACACAAATCCAGCCTAAAGTGTCCTCTGTCACCCTCTGATACCACGCCATCTGCAAAACCGGCCACGAAGCAAATTTCTGTGGAGTATGTTCTATTTTCCCTCTAACTCAGAAATATTAAATCAGACACACAATCCCATGAAGAATAGAAGTAAAAGTAAATTAAAGGGAGGATGGGAGGAAGAAAGAGGTGCGCAGCCCTGTGGCATCCTGGTTCTGCCAAAGCCACCCCAGCAGGGGGGGTGGGAGGGAGGTGGCTCCACGCTGCAGCCCTCCTCCGTCCGCCTTCTTCAGGGAGGGAGCACCGGCCTGGGAGGCTGGGAGCCGGACGTTCCCGCCCAGCGGCCTTCTCTCCCCGCCTCCAGCATCCTTCTCCCATCACCCAGCTCCCGCCTCCTCTCTGACCACCTTCTCAGTGTGCTTGTGTGTGTGTGTGTGTGTGTGTGTGTGTGTGTGTTTGGGGGGTCCCCATGACACCTTCCCATCGTCCGGATCTTCAAAGGAAATAGCCCTGGACAGCTCCTCTCCACTCTCTTCCAAGGCCAGCTCATGCCATCCCATGACATCCAGTGCTTCCCTCCCGGTCCCAGTAACCCCCTAAAGGTCCAGCCCCATCTCTGCCCCATCCTCCTGCTACTGTGTTTCATGAGCATCTCTGACTCAACGTGCTGCTTCCCCCCACCGACTCCCAAATCTCCTCCTTATCTGAGAAGCAAACAGGATACTGTGCTCCAACTTCAGGAGCCTGGATGCCACCCCTTCATTCCTTCATCCCACTTCCTGACTGCATCCACTCCTCACCATCTCCTCTCCCACCGCCTTCGTCCCAACCCCCTCCCTAGGCCATTGCCACAGCCCCGCCGACCAAGCATGCTGCCTCCTCGCTGGTGCTCTTCAGATCCCCAAGCTCCTCTCGCCCCGGGCTTTTGCACACGCTAATCCTTGCAGCCTGAATGCACCTCCTCCTGCCTCCCTCACTGGCTGGCCAGCTCTCACTCATCCATCAGGTCTCAAGCTCCGTGATCATCCTCTGAGCACTCCCCACACACCCCACCCAGGCCACATTCCCCAACACGGCTCTCACTGCACTCAAGGGCCTTTCCCCAAACCTGTTCATGTTTGCAGTGAGAACACAACTTCATTTGTAACTATCTCCCTGCTGGACTTGAAGCTCCATGAGGGCAGAAACTATGACCTCTTGTCTGTGGCTCTGTCTCCAGCACCCAGTGCTCACCGCCTGGCACTGAGTCCATCAGTCAACCTGCTGAGCACCCACTGTGTGCTGGTCAGTCAACCTGCTGAGCACCCACTGTGTGCTGGTCAGTCAACCTGCTGAGCACCCACTGTGTGCCGAGCCGAGCCCATCAGTCAACCTGCTGAGCACCCACTGTGTGCCGGGCTGAGCCCGTCAGTCAACCTGCTGAGCACCCACTGTGTGCCAGTCAGTCAATCTGCTGAGCACCCACTGTGTGCCAGGCCGAGCCCGTCAGTCAACCTGCTGAGCACCCACTGTGTGCCGGGCCAAGCCCGTCAGTTAACTTACTGAGCATCTTCTATGTGCCAGGCTCTGGGAATAAATCAGGTGAGGACTCTATCCTTGAGGATCTTACCTTTCAATCAGACATTACAAGACAAACAAATGCACACACTGTCGGGTTGTGATCGATGTTACGGAGAAAAATAAGTCAGAACAGTGTGTTAGTCATTCGGTCGTGTCCAAATCTTTGCAACCCCACAGACTGTAGCCTGCCCGGCTCCTCTGTCCATGGAATTCTCCAGGCAAGAGTCCTGGAGTGGGTTGCTATTTCCTTCTTCAGAGGATCTTTCCGACCCAGGGATCAAACCCAGATCTCCCATACTGCGGGCAAATTCTTTGCCATCTCAGCCACCAGGGAAGCATGGGTGGCACAGAGGTAAAGAGCCCACCTGCCAATGTAGGAGACACAAGAGACGCGAGTTCAATCCCTGGGTCAGGAAATGGCAACCCACTCCAATATTCTTGCCTGGAGAATTCCATGGACAGAGGAGCCGGGCAGGCTACAGCCCATGGGGTCGCAAAGGGTTGGAGGTGACTGAGCAATCACACACACACGTCAGAATACAGTGGAGAAGCCTGACAGGCACAGCTCGGCCAGGTGACCAGGTCAACATTACAGGGTCAGTCATGTTGTCACATGTACCCTGGTGGGATGAGATGAGGGACCTTCACCTCTGTGGTCTCCCGCCCCAAACCCATGACTCTGAGAAAAACATCAGACTAAACCTAATAGGAAGATACCCTACAAAACCCCTGCCCGGCCCTCCTCAAAACCAACATGGTCATCAAAAACAAGGCAAGCCTGAGAAACTGTCACTCCCAGAGGAGCTCAGGAGGCAGGATGACTAACGTCACGTGGGTTCCTAGACGGGACCAGAAAAGTATATCCGCTACACACTAAGGAAACTGGAATAAATGGTGCGCGTTAGTCAACAGTGATGTATTCATGCTGGTTCATTAACACAACAAATGTACCATGTTGATCTAAGATGTTAATAACAGGCGTAAATTGGGTGTGGAGATACGGGAACTCTTACACTATCTTTGCTATTTTTCTGTAAATTGAAAATGGTTCTAAAAAATAGTCTCTGAAAAAAATTAGGCAGAGTTTGGGGCTAGAGAGGGCAGAGGGTGGCATCGTCAACTCAGTGGACGTGAGTCTAGCAAACACTCAGAGATGGTGAAGGACAGGGGAGCCTGGCGTGCTGCGGTCCACGGGCTCGCAAAGAGTCGGACACAACTGAGCGACTGAACGACAGCAGCACCAGAGCCAAGCAGTCACGTTGGACCAGCTCAAGGGCCGGCACTGAGGACGTTTCTTGTGCCAGGCCGTGGGCCAAAGGAGGCTCAACTTGCCCCCTCCTCGCTCCAGGAGTGCAGGTCCAGCCGGGGGACAGAGATGAAGGGTGAGCACCAGGCATCATGAAGAAGGCTGACCTGAGGGGTCACAGGGCCCCGGGATCAGAGGAAGCAGCAGTGTTCAAGGGTGGGATAGGAAACGGCTGAACAGAAAGTGGGTGCCTGTGGGGGCGGGAGCAGGCAGGCCTGGTATCCAGGGTGGTGAGATCCCGGCCACGGAGGAGCGATCTGCTGTCACAGCGTGGACCCAGCAGGGAGGTCAGGAGGGGCCGGAGCCCATGGAGAGGCCACCAAACAGCCTCCACGCTGGGCTGGAGTCCCAGACAACCACAGCTTGGCCACGCTGCCACCGGACCAGGGGCACAATTCCAAACACCACGCTTTTCCCCCTAAGACCCGAGACCCGGCAGGTCACCGGTGGTGGCTCTCGGAGGTTGACCCAGCACCTTCTCCCCCAACCCAAGACCCCAAGACCCGGCAGGTCACAAGTGGTGGCTCTCAGAGGCTGAATACCCAGCGTCCAGACCCCCGAACCCAAGACTCTTGTGTCTATGAGTCCATGGGGCCTTTTCCGGACACTTAATGAGATTTCATTGGTTTGTAATTTTTTGCAAAGTATATGATTTAAATTTAAGGCATAAAAGTGCAGGCTTTGGGATCCTAACCCCCTTTTTGGTCTCCGAAGCCCCCCTTCCGGCTTCACTCCGGTCAGAGGGATTCCCTCCCAGTTCTCCCTGCTTCTCACCTGCCGACCCCCTGCCTGGGCAGCTTTCCCTTCCTCCCGAACACCTTGCCCTTCCTTGGGCCCTCACAGCTGCCACAGAGAGACTGGGAGCCTCCTGGGGCCAGGGACCCCCGTCTGCTGTCTCAAACTGCCCCCCCACAGTACCCAGCAAAGCCCGACAGATGCTATAAATACCAGGTGTGCGTGCCTGCTCAGTCACTCAGCCGTGTCCAACTCTTTTGCGACCCTGTGGACTGTAGCCCATCAGGCTACAGTCCATGGCGTTTCCCAGGCAGGAATACTGGAGTGGGTTGCCATTTCCTCCTCCAGGGGATCTTCCCAACCCAGGGATCGAACCCACGTCTCTTGGGTCTCCTGCAATAGCAGGTGGATTCTTTACCACTGGGAAGCCCAGGTAAACAGGGACGGCTAATGAGGCTCCCAAGGTGGTTGATCACTTTTGGCTAACAATTCAAAAGATTTCGTAGGCAGAAGTTTAAAGTGCCCCCTAAGACCTCAACGGTCAGGCCCATAGGATCCCTCGGACAGCGCAATGATGGGGCTGTACCCTGTGATCAGGCTGTTATGGGACATCTGACCTCAAGAAACAGAGATTGTCCAAGGGCCTGACCTCATCAGGGGAGCCCTCTGACTTTGGTTCCAGAGGTCAGAGATCCAGAAGCCATAGAGGGATCCAGGAAGGGGAATGCCGGCTGTGACAGTGGAGAGTGAGGTGGGTGTCTGCAGGAGCAGAGTCAACTTCCGCCACCCCAGAGCCTCCAGTAAAGCACTCAGTGCGACTGGCACCCTGATTTCAGCCTCAGGAGGCCCTGAGCAGAGGACCCGGCCAACAACACTGATCCCTGGACCTCAGAACTATGAACTAACTAATAGATGTTGCTTTGGGCCACTGAATTGGTAAAAATTAATTTACACAGCAATAGAAAACGAATACAACCAGCAATCCACTATCACAACGCCAAGCACGAGCCTCACCGACCAGGAACGGTATTGCCTATAAAAACAGTGCGCTGCTGACGTCTGGGGTCTGCGCTCGAGACCCAGCTCCACTGGGGTGTTTGCTGTGTGACCTGGGGCCAGCCACTTCACCTCTCTGGGGCTTCAGAGTCTTCACTGAAAAGAAGACAGATCAGTTCCCACCCCCTGTGCGCTGTGTGACCTGGCAATTTCCTTCCCAGAAGTTTCTCCCAAGGTGCCAGTCCAAACATGCTCCTAGACATTTTCTAGCTCAGAAGCGATTCCAAATTTTGTGTGGAAAAAGCCGAATGCACAAGAGAAAAAAGCCTGGAGGGATGCAAATTAAACAATTGCCACTGCCTTCTGTTTGATTTTTACATCTTCCAGGTTTTCAGCAGTGTATATTATTCGGTAATTAGAAAGAATAATAATAGATGCCATTTATAAAAATTAATCACTATCCAGATGGCTTCTCTGCCAAAACTGACAAGCAAATCCTAAAATGCAAATGGAAAGTCAAGAGACCCCACAAAGCCAAAACAATCTTGAGAAAGAAGAAGAAAATTGGAGAACTCACACTTCCTGATTTCAAATCTTCCTACAAAGCTAGAATACCAAAACGTGACACAGAGGTCAGTGAAACAGAAATGGGAGCCAGAAATAAACCTCACATTACATTCAACTGATAATCCGTGAGTGGGCTGAGACAATTCAATGGGGAGAGAACGGTCTTTTTAACAAATGGTGCCGGGACAACGGGATATCCACATGTGAAAGAATGAAACTGAACCCTTCCTTTATACCACATGCAGAAATCAACCCAGAAAGGATGTCCAACTCTTTGCAACTCTATGGACCCACCCGGTTCCTCTGTCCATGGGATTGTCCAGGCAAGAATACTGGAGTGGGTCGCCATGCCCTTCTCCAGGGGATCTTCCCTACAAAGGGATTGAAACCAGGTCTCCTGCATTGCATGCAGATTCTTTACCATCTGAGCCTCTAGGGAAGCCCATGATATATCCATATGATGGAATATTATTCAGCCATAAAAAAGGAATGGAGTTCGGACACATGCTGCAACACAGATGCATCTTTAAAAACACGATGCCAAATCAAAGAGGCCACACACAAAAGCCACATATTGTATGATTCCCCCTAAATGAAATACCCAGAATATGAAAATTACAGAGACGGAAGAATTCTACAGAGACAAAGTGGTTGCCAGTGGCCAGGAAGGGGGATTCAGGACTGAGTGCTGATGGATATGGGGTTTCTTTCTGGGGGTGATGAAAAGTCCTCGCTTGATAGAGGTGATGGTTGAACAACTCTGGGAGGACACCAACAACCACTGAATTGTGCAGTACGGGAATTCTACCTCAGTACACCTGTTATTAAGAAGCTAATGTCTAGAATGCAGGTGTTAGCATCTGCCTCTGCAGGGGTCATAAACCTCGGTGATCTCACCAGTGTTACTGTCACCAGCCCTGGAGCTCTCTGCGTGTCGGAAGCCCCTTTCTGATTTACTCAGCACAACCAGCAGCACCTAGCACATAGGTGTTCAGCACTTAGACACCGTCCTAGGTGTTTAAGCTACAAACATGACTTCTGTCTCATGTGGGTCACAGATGCTTGCTGGTCCTCTCACAGCCACCAGAGGGCGCTGGTTCCTGCCCCACCACACCTCCACCCACTGAGAGTCAAACCCAGATTCACCTTCTGCCACCTCTCTGATCCCACCTCTGATCACCCTCGTCCTTGCTGTCGAAGCTCCATTCTGCCTCCCTCGTTCGCCCTCATACCTGCCCGCACGTGCTTCCAATGGGGTCTCTGCACTTGCTGCCACCCTAGGTACCAAACAGCAGGTCTCCGCCCAAACGCCCACCCTCAACCACCCCACCGAAAACAGAAGGGAGAGGAAACCACCCCGCTTCTTGCTTTAGGTTCCTCCCAAGTGCTCACACCACCAGGTCACATATTCACTCGTCCCTGGACACGTCCGTCTCCGCAGCTGGACCACCAGCCTGCTCAAAGCCATCGCCCCCGGGGGGGAGATTAGGAACAGAACCTCGAAGGTTCTCAAACCAACCGCAGAGCCACCTCCAGACCAAAAGGCCTCTCGGGCACGCAGACCTTCGCCTCACCCAGGACACAGACCTGTTGGAAAACACACAGAGATGTCTCTGCTATGAGGAGACTAAAACTTCAAAAATTCCCATTTGGATCTCTGACCTGGTCAAAGTGCAAATACAAAACCGAGACAGAAAAGGGATAAAAGTCAAATTTCACCCAACAAGCCACAGAGGTCAGCTCTGAGAAGCAAAAGCAAACCGGCCGCCCCACTTCACTGCCGCCCCAGCAGAGGTGCAGTGACCCCGGCCACCACCAGTCACGTTATCCTTGTACCGTCCAGGTCACCCGTCTCAATCCTCTGTCCCACAAAAGACTTTTTAAAGATGGCAGCTGTCCTTATGTTTTCGAGATGTACTCATTTGCAAACCCCAACTCCCGCAGGCACGTGTCTAGGACGTGATATTAATGGTGCCCTTGGCACAGGGCTCTTTGCACGGACCTTCCACAAGCTTGCTTAAACTAGAATAAAAAATTACTTCCCTGAGTTCTGTCTGAATGATAATCAGGACCTGCAGCCTGTCTCCTCCAAAGCTATGACAGTTATGTTTTAATCACTTCCAAATACGCTTGTCATGGCTTAACTCACTGAGGATGCAGGCTCATTACAACCTGCAGACACATCACCAGGCATCTCTGCCCAGCGAGGACGGCATCGTCTTCTGCCCGGAAGACCATCCTTGTGCAGCTGACTTTCTTCTTAGGGGCGAAAGGAGGGAGCAAACAGAACTTAATAACCCAGAAGAGTCTCGTCCAATAAACTGGGAGATGAGACGGGAGATCTGCTCCTGGGGAGAAATGCCAACCCAGGGACGACACCGCCTGCCAGCCTTGGACCAACGCAGCCAGCAGGGTGGAGGCCCCTCTCTGGCGATTTACTCTGGAAAGCACAAGAACTGCCATTCCTTCTTCCGAGGATCATTAAAAATACAAAGGATCTCATCTGTAAACTGCTATCCTGCCCGGGCAGCACCAGCTATTCACCCTGTAAGAGAGTCAGGGCGCTCCTGGAGGATGCCAGCTCAAAGGACCGCAGGACGAAACCCATGCAGAGAGGAGACAGGAGAAGTCTTTCTTGAACCCGCAGGACACTCACTTCTAAATTCGAACCACAGACCTGCCGGTGTGCCTCCCTCCCGGCTCCGCCCTGTTCACACCCACGTTTCAGTGCCCAACACAGCACCCTCCAGACAGCAAGCACGTAGCATCCGATGTCACCCCCATGCATGTGGATGGGCACAACGGTTCTCCTACTGCAATCTGAGCCGGGATTTGAATCCAGGAAGCTGACTCCAGAGCCCACCACGCCCACCCCTTCACACTGCGTCATACACAGTAGGTGCTCAAAGACGGTGCTTCAATGAACCGCCTCGCTCCTAACGCCCGGCTTAGCCAGAGCCCGGTGTGCCTGTTGGTTGGTTTGTTTTACGGGAAGCAGAGAGCAGCTCACCATGTTTTAAACGGTGACAGCCCGGAGGAGGGAGGTTCAGAGAGGCTAAGTCGACAGAGAGAGACAGGACAGCGGCCCAGACGAGAGGTTAAAAAGTGCAGGCGATGGAAAACAGAGAAAAAGCAAGGAGTCTGTGCTTCCTCTGAAAGGTCCCGCTGGTCCCAAGGCTGGGGTGTGGCCAGCTGTCAGGAGGTCAGCCGGACCTCACCCTGACCTGCTCAAGCCTGCACGTGGTCCAAGCCCAGCACCGAAAACAACCGCTTCCGGGCCGAATCCCAGCAGAGGTCCCTAGGAGGCAGCCTGCGCTGGGACCTACTCAGATTTCATCAACCAGAAGCCTGGATAATCAGAGTCTAGGGCTTCCCAGGTGGCGCTAGTGGTAAAGAACCTGCCTGCCAATGCAGGAGATGTAAGAGAGGTGGGTTGGATCCCTGGGTCAGGAAGATCCCCTGGAGGCAGGGATGGCAACCCACTCTAGTGTTCTTGCCTGGAAAATCCCACGGATAGAGGAGCCTGGCGGGCTACAGTCAATGGGGTCGCAGAGTCAGACACGACTGAAGCGACTTAGTACCCACACACAGTGCAAGGTGGGCATTCTGAAAAGCAGCAAGGATCACACAGGCAAAGTGGACGGAGGTCTGTCTGAACCACCAGGCCTGGCCATCCGCCCCCTCACCCGGCTCCCCAGGGCTCCTGGCAAACCACCTGCACCAGTATCCATAGGTCCCCCCAGCCCTTGCCCCTCATCCCAGAGCTTGCCTTCTCAAGATTCGGATCCTGGAGGTCTGAACTGAGGCAAAAGGCCTGTCCTGCCCATGGGCTGGGCTGCACCCTCCCCCACGTGGTTCTGATGCAGAGTCTCACAACCAGCCACCAGCCCAGCTCCCCAGGCAGCACCACGGTGCGCGGTGACCTCAGGGCACTGGGATTCAGCAGGGAGCAAAACACGGACAGTCCCTGATGGCTGGGGGCACGTTCTAGAGGGAGGAGAAAGAACAAAACCAAACAAATAAACAGGCAAGTATTCCAGGCAGCAGAAATTTGAGGCAAAGAGGGCAAGAACGTGGAGGGTGGGGCGGCACAGGCAGAGAGGGAGCCAGAGAACCCATCCCTGCGGAGGAAAATTCAAGAGAAAACCAAAGGCTGAAAAACAGCGCTCCAGGCAAGAGGCTGCGGGCGCAGAGGCCAGGCACGTGGTGGGGTCCCGAGAGCCGCCCTGGGGGGTGATCTCCAAGCCCCTGGCACGTCCTGCCCAACAAAGCATCCTGGTTTACATGGGGACCTTGGCGGGCAGGAGAGGACCAGTGTCTGGGAGGAGTGGGCTCTCAGAACTGCCCACCGGGTAAGAGAGGGAGAAGAGGATATTCCCCACCCTTTCCGTCTTTAGTCCTCCTTTGCCCCCCAAGGTATTAATGCCCCACACCCCCAGCCCCTCCAGTTGGCACACTCTACACCCCAGACGTGGGCCTGTACCTGAACTGGGAATCTGGGGGACGTGGAGCTGCCAAAGCCTCCTCGGGACCCCGTCGGGCTGGCCCCGGATGCAGAGATGCTGTGGTCACTCCGTGTAGGCTGACCAAGGACGCGCAGCTGCCCAGCACTCACCCCAAAGAGGCCAAAACTGCCTGCGGTCTTAGGAGGCAAAGCAGAGGCTGATGGGGCTGAGCGAACCTGGAAGGGGCAGGAAGCGGCTCTGGATCCCATACAGCAGGGAGGTGGCTTGTTTGTCTTGCATCCCTGGGGTCCAGCGCAGCTCCCCGACCCCCAGCCAGGGCTCAGGAGATGAGGCCTCAAATGGACAGACTCATTCAAGATCGGACACTTCACACTGGTTCACAGGATCACCTGGGGCAGAGGTGGGGAGTTACTTCTCTCTGAGTCCCCGTGTGGATGTAAGGATGATACCCAGCTCCCTGGGACTTGTTTCAAGGAGTTGATGCTCACGGGCTGTCAAGCTTTGCTCAAATGTCGAAGAAGGAAAAAATCAGAGCAGGCACGTGATGGTTCATTTTAAGTATCAGCTTGGCCGGGATGGACGCCAAGGCAGCTGGTGGAACATTTGTTCTGGGTGTGTCTGTGCTGGGGTCTCCGGGAAGAGATCGGCATTTGACTCGGTGGCCTGAGTAAAGCAGGGGGGCCCTCCCCAGCATGGGGGGTGGCACGCAATCCAGGGAGGGCCTGAACTGGACAAAAAGGTGAAGGAAGGCTACATTCTGCCCTCTTTGTGCCTGGGGCATCCGTAGCCTGACCTCTCGGACCCACTTTCCTGGGCCCCCACTGGCAGAGGGCATATTAAGGGACTTCTCAGTCTCCAGCATCACGTGAGCTGATCCTTATAATAAATCTCTATAGAGAGACAGAGATATAGATAGAAACACATGCAGACAGAGAGATAAGACAGGTAGAAGGAGACAGAGAGAGGTAGAGAGACAGGGCCACCTCCCACGGGTTCGGTTCCTCTGGGGAACCTGACAAGCACAGACATCCCCTTCTCCTACTTAAACGCCGCCCATGCCAGCCAGTGGTTGAGAATCCGCCTTCCCGTGCAGGAGACGGGGCTCCATCCCTGGTTGGGGAACTGAAATCCCACATGCCGTGAAGCAACTAAGCCCGCACACCACAACCACTGAGCCCGCGTACCGCAACCAGAGAAGCCCACGTGCCGTAACTGAGACCCGACACAGCCAGATAAACAAATAACTAACGTTTTACACACATCGCCCGAGGAGAACACCGTGGTGGCTGAAATGCAGGGTCATTTTTCCTCACCAACATTCTTCAGTTCAGGAAAAAACCAAAGTGGTATTTGGCGGGGGGGTGGGATCTAAACCAGGCAAATCTAAACGAGACGATTTAAGTCGTTCAGCACCAACATGCTGGGATGGGCCCTAAAACAGGCTGGAGAAGGAAACGGCAACCCACTCCAGTGTTCCCGCCTGGAAAAATCCCATGGACCGAGGAGCCTGGTGGGCTACATTCCACAGGGTCGCAAAGAGTGGGACACGACTTAGCGACTGAGCACACGACGCACGCACTGAAACAGACATTCTCTGTCTCGACGTTTTAAACAGCCACAACTTGCAAGGCTTCTGTTTATCCTGAAGAAGCCCTCGTGAAAAGGCAGTTGTGTCCCAACCGCAGCGGTTAAGGGGGAGAAACTTTTGAAGAGCCCCCTTTGATGGGATGTGTGAGTGGCACTGTCCTAACTGCGTCTGCCCAGCCCGAGTCTGCTGGGTCAGGGCTCACAGGGTGAGGATGCGGACAGAGCCCTTGCCAGCTGGGGGATTACCTCTGAAGCCCTGCTGAGGTTGAGATCAGAGTGGTCAAAGTTCAATCTGCGCTTGGAGCCTGACTAACGCTACCAATGAACCCTCACCGCGAGGCGGGGCTCGAGAGACCCCTGGGGAGAGACGCGTGGCTGCAGCGGCCCCGAGAGAGCCCAGAGCCAGCACCCGTCCCCCACCCCTGCTTCCCTGACTTTCAGGAACTATGTGGCTGTCCTCCGGCCTCGCCTGTCCCCGAGCGTCCAGACATGGCTGAATCTGCCCACTGCCCAGAGCAGGGGTGTCACCATCCGATGAGGACCCGCAGGAGCATCCAGAAGACCACGGGCCCGCTTTTCAGAGCCTCCTCTGAGCTCCCCTCTTGCTCCAGAGTCTGATGGCTTGATCTCGTCTGCAAGGTGCTATGAGAGTTCACTGCGGCTGCTCGTTCCCAATCTTAAGAAAAGGGTCCCCGCGTCCTTGGGTACAGCACAGGAGGGTGAGGGAGCCATCTGAGAGCCCCTGGGGCCGGGCACCCCTGGGAGACGCTCCAAGCCGTCCCGTCCACCGAACGCAGCATCGAGGCCCCTTGACCAGCCCCCCGGCTTCACTCCTTTGACCCAGAAGAGCCTGAACCCAAAGTCTTGCCCTCACAGGACACCCCAACCAGGAGGCTCACCCTCACCTTGACCAGCTCCTTGAATCTGGGGTCGTCCCTGGAGGTGGGGTCGATTACCGTGCGTTCCTCGTTCTCCTCTGTGGGGACAAAGGACAGACGGGTTAGCGTTGGTGGGGGCAGCTGGCTTCCCTCGCACAGATGGGGGGATCGAGAGCAGAGACACCCCCAAGGTCTTCTCACGGAGCAGCCCTGCAGCCAGGCACACGGCCGAGGTGGGTGGGCCTATCTTCCAGGAAGCCATGGGGCACCTACCCTGGTATTTTGGGAGAAGCGATGGGGTGCTGGGGGAGCGCTGATTCAGATCTGGAGAAAAGTCACTATAAATAAACCTGAGGAAGAGTTGTTCTTCACCAAGAAAGCTTGCTGCTACGTATGATGGTATGGACAAAAACATTTGGCGGGAAGGGTACTAAAAAAAAGGGCATTTCACAGCAAAGCGTGTTTATCCATATTCTGTTTCTGTTTTGTTTTTCCCCCCATGGTTTGGCCTTGACCATGGACGATGGGCACCAGCGAGCTTGGACAGAGAGGTGACACGGGGTAATACGTGGACACGCATGCACGCTCTGTTGCTCAGTCGTGTCCGACTCTTTGTGACCCCATGGACTGTAGCCCGGCGGCTCCTCTGTCCACGGGATTTCCCAGGCAAGGATACTGGAGCAGGTGGCCGTGCCCTCCTCCAGGGGACCTTTCTGACCCAGGGATCAAACTTGCATCTCCTGCATCGCAGGCCACTGAGCCAGCAGGGAAGCCCAGTAAGTGGACAGCCAAGGGGAAAGACTGGCAGACACCAGACACAGAACAAAACTGACCCTGAGCATTAGAAGGAAAGAGAAGAGGCACGGCCTCTGGCCCTTGGGACGTGCAGGTAGAGAGGACCAGGGTCCCGGGGCCCACACAGGCCCCACGCCTGGGACTGTCCACGTCGGTAGGGATGACTGGCTTTGAGGGACAGAGACTTCACAGCAGCAAAGTTTAAAACCTGACAGAGGGCAAGCACTATTTTTGGTCGTGCAGACTTGGTGCTTGAGAAGGAGGCTCCAAGTAAGCTGCAGGGGCCCACACAGGGCCCTGATGAGGCCCTAGCAGCCTCCCACCGCTCCCCGGGTCAAGGCCAGCATCCTCCACGCGGCCCCCCAGGCCCTCTGCAGCCTCTGTCCCCAGCTCTCCCCGGCGCCCTCAACCCAGTCCCTCCAGACTTCACTCGCCCTTCAGCAAGCCTCTCGCCACCGTCGACCACAGGGCCTAGGCACTTCCTACTCCATGTCCAACACCTTCTCCCCCCACTCCACTCCCCAGTCGCTCAGCTCTCAGCTCCCAGTGCTGACTAGGCTGGTTCTTAACAAAGTCACAAGAGCTTCAGGGGCCAGCAGGACCTCAGAGAGGGAACTGAAGAGCACTGACTCCCAGCCAGGAGCAGCAGTTTAGGCAAACGGTAAGACAGGAGAGTTCGGGCCCAGGGAAAGGCAGGGTCAAGGCATCACGACAAACAGCAACCTTCCCCTCGTTTCCTAAGCATTTCCTAAGTCTGTTTCCTAAGCGCTTCTGTTGGTCTAAAGCAGGTCCTCAGCCAGGAGCAATTGTGTCCCCAGGCCCCCAAGGGGCCGCAGCGATGTTTGGAGACATTTTCATCATCCTCACTGGTGGTGCGGGGTGGCGGGGTAAAAGCTACAGGACTCTAGTGGGTGGATACCAGGGATGCTGAGCAAAACCCTGCAACACGAGGGACAGCCCTCCATTAAAGAACTGTGTGTTTAGTCACTCAGTCGTGTCCAGCTCTTTTGTGACCCCACAGACTGTAGCCCATCAGGCTCCTCTGCCCAAGGGATTCCCCAGCAAGAAAATTGGAGTGGGTTGCCATTTCCTTCTCCAAGGGATCTTCCCAACCCAGGGATCGAACCCGCATCTCCAGCACTGGCAGGTGGATTCTTTACCACTGAGCCGCATAAGGAGTCTTCACGACATCAAAGAATTATGCTGTGCCAAATGTCCATAGTACCCAGGGTCGGGGGAGGTGATTTCCAGACAGTGCTCGTCGGTTTCCCCCGGGAGAGAGTCACCTGCCTGGGCAGCAGCTGCAGCCAGCCTGAGGACACAGCACGAGAGGGTCTTCAGAGGGCTGAGGGGAAGCCCCGGAGGACCCACGCGTCTCCGAGCCCGCCCAGCACTTGGCCGCAGGTCGGCCGTCTGGACGGCCTTTGCGTTTCTTTCTCACCAGCTCCCGCTGGCCTGGCCTTGTGCTGGGAACCACAACAGAGGCATCCACCAGGACTTCCCTTTGAACCAGGGACTGGAAAGGAGCAGAATGTTCCAAGACAGCCTTCCAGATCCGTCAGATCCCAAAGCACGCGCTAAGGAAAAACGTGTCCAGGCCGTCACCTCATCAGTGTTGGCGGGGACGTGGTCCCAGGGAGGTGGGCGCAGGGCCAGGACCACTCGGCAGGCCCCACCCAGCAAGCCCCTGGTGTTGGGAGGCCCCTCCAGCTTGCATAGAGATGGGGCAGCTATCAATACTTTTTCTGATTTTCTGTATTTTTTAAAATTTTTTTGGACATGTATGCACTGCTTTCTTAATCTTTCTTTTTCGCTGCATGGGGTCTCATTGCTGCGTGGGGGCTACTCAAGTTGTGGTGCGTGGGCTTCTCATTGCGATGGCTCCTCTTGCTTCCCTTGTTCTCTTGTAATTCCCCTGTTACAGGCTCTAGGGCATGCAGGCTTCCGCACTTGCAGCACAAAGTCTCAGCAGTTGCAGCTCTTGGGCTTAGCTGCTCCACAGCAAGTGGAATCCTCCCAGACCAGAGATCGAACCCATGTGCCCTGCATTGGCAGGTGGATTCTTATCCACCGGACCACCAGGGAAGTCCCTGTTCTGTATTTTCAGATGCTTTGACATCCCGGGGCCTTAGGGACTTACGGGGACTCCCCGCTCAGAGCCAGCTGCCTCCCAAGACAGCAAATGTGTCCCCTCTGAGTGCCTTTCAATGGAAACAACCAACCCAGAGCCCACCCCCCGCACCAGCCAGCTCTCTAACTGAGCTCCCATGGGGCTCTTACACACCCAGCCAACAGCCCCTGCCCTAATCACCTGAGACCAGGTACAGACTCCTCAGGGCAGTTCCTGTGTCCCAGAGGTCCCTGAAACTACCCGAACCAGCAGATCAAACCTGCTCATGAACTCTGCTCACCCACTCTGTCCTGTGAAAACCACAATAAAGGTGTCTGCTCATCCTTCCCTGACACTGCTGCCCTCCCCTGGCACCCGGGGAACCGTGAGTGCAACAAACCATCTTTTCAAGGACAGTTGGCTCCCCGATCTCTTGGCCTGTCATACTTAAATACTAATAAAGCTGACATTTGCAACCAGAGAGGCCGAAACCTACAAGGGAAAGCTCGCTTTGTTCCTGCAGACTTTTTTCTAAACACGACCTTGAGCTGAGAGCCCGGCGTGAGGTCTGATCACAAGGCTCCTCGTCAGCCCTCCCAGACCGACCGCACACCCAGGGAAGTGCAGCTTGCCCAGGACAAGGAGCTGGCGGAAGCGACAGTACCGAGCAGGGAGTCTTCGGGGTGGACCTCCACTGGGGCGGGGCACATGGGCGAGTTGATGGCATTCTTCCCTTCTTCCTGGAGGTCACTCACTGTCAAGAGAGAGAGAAAGGGCAAAACCAGTGAGTATAAATGAACTAGCACGTCTTCACACGTTGGCAGTGGAAACAAAGAGAAATCAACTCGTGTTTTTAAGGCATTTAACAAACATTCCTAAGTGGCTGGTTGCCCAGAAAGAGTCCGAGGAAAAATGCCCCGAACCAAGAATACATTCTACAACTCCTCGCCCACGCCGGAGAGTGCCCAGTTCCGGCCAAGCCCTGCCAGGCTGTTCTCACCGCTCTTCGGAACACATGACTAAGACATGGAAGCTTCTGGATGCTTCCAGATCTTGCCCAGGGCTGCTGGGGTGGACACAGCTTGGATCGCGGTGACAGGGTCTGAGAAGGCAGGGTCCCTCCCCCGACTCGGACAGTTGTGGACTCCGGGTGTGAAGACCCTCCCTGCAGGCACACAGGCAAGCCCAGAGTCAGAGGCGGTGCTGCTGCCCGTGGCCAAGTTCACGGGACAGAGTCCTGCTGGCCTGACGCCCGGGGATGCCCAGGGTCAGGAGCAGTTGGAACACACGGCAGAGTCTAACAAACTGGACCCAGAGACCTGGAGTCTCCTGAAGCTTCGCAGGGACCGCAGGGCTGGCTGCGCAGTGAGTGGGGCGGCCTCCATCCATAGAGCAGAGAAGGTCCCTGCCGCCCCCCCCACCCCACCCCTGTGCTAGAGACCCTCCAGGAAAGTAGCTCGAGTCTCACTGGCCAGGACGTCACCCCGACACCGGGGGGCTCACAGCCTCAGCCTTCAACACCACGTTCCTTCCACTGGCCCCAACTGCGTCAGACCCGAGGCTCCAGCCCCCAGCCCCCATTGCATGGGTGCAGGGGGCCCTGGGATCTGCCCCCTTTCCAGCCCTTGGCTGAGAACCGCTGGGCAACAGTCCGCCACCACGGACCACACAACCAGCCTCTCCCTCGGTGATCTCCCAGGACAAGGGCCCCAGCTTTCTCCTCCCTTTTGTGTATTTATTTTTAATAGTCATTGATCTACAATGTTGCATTAGTTTCCAGGCCTTCTCCTCTGTAATGAAAAGGCCTCAGAGGTGGAGACCTATTTCCCCGTTCAAATCGAGGTCACCTTGAACACCTCCAATTCTGGGACCTGGAGGGGCAGGGGCACAGAGAAGCCAGGCGACAGGCACGATGGCCTCGAGCAGGCAGGCACGTCTGGGAACCTCTCTGCCTGTCTTCTCAAACATCAGGACCCCCGCAAGGACTGAATGCAGTGATGAACGTGAGACCCTGAGGTCGGAGCCGGGCACGCCCTGGGCTCCCTGGACTCAGCCACAGACCCAGCTCTGGGGCCAAGGCCGCCTCTGCCCTGCATGAGGATGACGGCAGTAGGGCCCAGGATGCCGGCTTCCAACGTCAGGAAGACCCTGATACAAAACTAAAAAGCCAGGGGGTGGGCCGAGGCTCTCCGGCACACACACAGTCTACAGCAGCAATGCTTTACACAAGAATTCACAGCAAAAGGTGGAAACGGCCCACGTGTCCCCCGACAGATGAACAGGCGCACCAGTGTGGTCCAAACACACAACCGAACGTGATCCACCCACAGAAAGGAAAGGCATTCAGGCACACGCAGCCACGGAGCCATGAGGACACTGTACTGAGGAAAATAACCCAGACACGAGACGGCAAGCCCTGCGTGGTTCCACAGACACGAGGTCCTGAGAGCCAGATCCAGAGCTACCGAAAGTAGAATGCTGGGTGTCCGGGGCTGGGCACAGAGGCCAATTATGGGCAGTCAGGGGGAAAGGGGGGCAGAGCTTCACTTTGGGCAGACGGAAGAGGTCTGGAGGTGGATGGGGGTGACGGCTACACAGCATTGCGAATGTACCCACTGAACTCTGTGCTTAAAAAGGATTAAAAGGGTAAATTGTACGTTGTGTGTACGTTACCACAATTTAAAAGGAGAAGAAAAAGTGGGCCCCTGCCAACAACAGTCTGGAAGGCCGACGCCCTGCAGCTGGAGGCGTCACAGTCTCTCCCCCGCCCCCGCCCCACATCCTAGGAGCAGAAAGCCACCTTTTTATCCCCGCATCCCTGGCCGAACTCTGTGCAAGAAGCAGACACGTGGGAAACACCTTCACGAGCAAATGGGTTTGAGACGCACACACGCCCACCCGGCTCCCCAATCCAAAGATCCCCAACCGGTCACTCAGACCCCCGAGAAAACAGACCGAGCTTCAGCAATTACTTTTCCTGCAGAACCAAGTTACAGAGTCTTTGAACCAGCGAAGAGCTTTCCAAGGCAGAAAAGGGAAGCGGGGAAAGGAGGTTTTTCACAAAAGTCCTTGAAAGGGGACGTGGATAGTGGCCGGGGCCCCTTACTCCTGCCTCCTGGGCCGATGTCACCAATGGAGAACAGAGAGGCCAGGGAGGTCCCTCCCGGTCAAGTCCGTCTGCGGTGGTTCTGTTCTCCGAGGAAAAAGAACAGAAGACCTGGGTGTCACACAAGCAGAGGGCTGCATAGGTGGGCTTCAAGTCCCAGGTGAGCCAGGCAGCTGAGTCCTTATAATGAGCCCGCAGCTCCTCCCAGAAGCCCCAGACCTGCCTCTCAGGTCATCCACTCTCCTGGACACCGGGCCTGGGCCAGAGCGACCAGTGGTGGGTGGGGGTGCGGGGGTGAGGAAATAAAGAGATGCTTCCAGAAGTCCTGCCGCCTGATCTCAGCAATAAGGAGGCGTGGAGGGGGGAGGGCGCGGGAACGGCATTTTCAAAGCAGAGAAACTGGGTCACATGAAAACAGAAATTTTCACACCGCCCTTGAACATCAAAGATAACACTAAACAGGGCTCGGGATCTGGCGGCTTTAATGGATGAGAAATGCTCGCACAAACCTGCCCAGAACTCAGGGCCAACAGCACATTCCTCAGGCCTGTGAAGCATAAAGCCCCAAGGAACAGAAGTACGGTCTGTGACCACCGAGCCCCGGGTCAGATCTCACCGTACCCTCTGCGGACGTGTGGCCTCCAACAAGACCCTTCACCTTGCCCAGCCTCAGTTTCCCTGTCTGGAACATGGGGAGGCAGCAGCACCTACCTCATAGGGGCTTCTGAGGAATGAGTTCATCCCAGGGAGAACCAGGGAAGGCTTCCTGGAGGAAGCAGTATCTGAACTTGGCCTTGAAAGATGGCAAGAACCCGGAAAAGGGACTTTGGGCATCCATGCAAAGCCCATGAACGACAGATCAGAGAAGGGATTCTGGAAGCCCTACGTGGCGGCCGCATCCATGCTGAAACCCAGCAGGGTTCTTCTGGACTCTGCTACTATGCACGGCCTGGGAACCCTGGGGGACACAGCCCCTTCACCGAGGAGCCTTCAGTCCGAGTCTAATGATGGTTTTATGAGGGTCAGTCTGGAGTCTGGAAGGAGGGTGCCCCTTGAACTACGGCTTTTCCCCGAGGCCCCCACTCCGCCAGGTCAGTTCAGTTCAGTCGCTCAGTCATGTCCGACTCTGCGGCCCCATGGACTGCAGCACGCCAGGCCTCCCTGTCCACCACCAACTCCCAGAATTTACTCAAATTCACGTCCATTGAGTCAGTGATGCTATTACACCATTTCATCCTCTGTCGTCCCCTTCTCCTCCCGCCTTCAATCTTTCCCAGCATCAGGGTCTTTTCAAGAGTCAGTTCTTCGCATCAGGGGGCCAAAGTATTGGAGTTTCAGCTTCAGCATCGGTCCTTCCAATGAATATTCAGGACTGATTTCCTCTAGGATGGACTGGTTGGGTCTCCTTGCAGTCCAAGGGGCTCTCAAGAGTCTGCTCCAACACCACAGTTTAAAGGCATCAATGCCAGGTCAGTGGCTTTCCGCTAATCCCAGGAACATCTTGGCTTTGAAAGCACTGGTCCATTTGCCAGAAAGTCAGACACTTCAAAGACCAGAAATGCCAATGATCTTGCGTCTCAGGGATAGATCCACCAGCGTGTGGTGTGCACGTTGGGTGTGGGCGTTCAAAGGGCCTGGGGTCCAAAGTCCCAGGGCCAGGGACTCACTGTTGTGCTAAGGGTCTGCCCGTATCCACACTGAACCCAGCAAGCAGTGCGTTCCCAACCAAGGTTCACCTTCCCGCAGTGATACTCGGCGCTGTGGGCTACATGGGCAACACAGGGCTGCGGAGGAGCCAGGAGGGCCGGAGGCTGGGAGAGGCTCAGAAGGCAATCCGGGAGAGGCCCTGATCACTCCGGTGCCCCTGTGGGGACAGCCACACCTCACCCAGCCCCGGGGTGCAGAGCGGGCTACGCAGACCACCGTCGCCAAAACCCAGGAGCTTTCAGAATAAAGCTGGAAATTTAGGGTTTGGGGCAGAATCTCCCAATTTATAAACGCAAGCAAGTAATTCAAACTCTGTGGCCCAGACAGGGGCCTCCAATTTGCAATCCCAGGTCACAGTAAATGTCCAGCCCACACTCCTGCCTGTCGGTGGGAGAGGGCCAGCGTTTCCTGAGCACCTACTGAGTACCAGGCACCTTCCATGCCTTCCACTCATCTAATCTCCCAACGCGTCTGTGAGGGAGTGGCTGGCCCTGGCTTGGTCCTTGCTGGGCCAGTGTCTATGAAGGCATTTGATATATACCAACCATGAGCCCTGCAGGCAGGACTGAATCATTTCTACCTGGTCTTCACTCACTCTGCCCAGCTATGTCCTATCCACCTTCAAGCCTCAGCTTGCTGGCCGCCTCTTCCAGAAAGCCCTCCTGGGTGCTCCTCGCCCATTCCAGGCTCCCTTCTGCCCAGCTCGCATCCCACTGCTGCTGCTGCTGCTGTTGCTTCAGTCATGTCCTATACCCACCTCTTTCCTGGACCATCTGCCCACACCAGTGATGGCTCGGCTCCTGCACATAGTAGGTGTTTACATTTGAGAAGCTGCACAGTGAGGGGCTTGGAACCTGGGAGCCAGTCTGTTGTTTAACTGCTCCATGCCTCGGTTTCCATCTGTGAAATGGGCCTGATTCACCCCCAGAGACGGAGAAGGTAATGACCACGCAGAACAATGTCTGTCACGCAGCAAGCTCTCGGTAAGCACTAGCTTCCAGCTTCTGCCAAACAGAAGGAGGCCTATGTGTTTCCAAATCCCATCTTCCTTCCATCACCCCACCCAGAGACCAGGCAAGGTTTAAAACACACACCACCTCTCCTGATTGGAATGACAAATGCATGAAAAGGAGAAAAGAGAATCAAAAACTAAAACCTCAAACGTCTCACAAAGGGCCTGCCATTTACACCCCAGGCTGAGCGCAAAGGTTCCATCCTTGATTTTTTTTTTTTAATCTTTTTCTTCCTACGGGTTCCACTTATTTATTTATTTATGCCCAGGCTCTTTCCCCTCCAAAAAAGGCTTTTAGGCAGCTTTTTCTTTTTTTTCCTTTCCCCTTTTGACATTATTAAGAAAACACAACTTTGAAAGCAGGCTGCTTTTTAAAGAGCAAGGTTACCCTCAAGGGAAAACACAGATCTGAAGACAAAAAGGTTCCTTGCTCCATGAGGGGCACTGGGGCGGGAATGGGGAGCACAACTCACCCCCTGTAAAGACGGGGTGCAGGACTCTCCCCGGGGGCTGACCTGCTGGGGGTTCAGCGAAGATGCGAAGACCCCACGGTAGGCGAGCCACAGCCCTTGGAGACCGAAGTGCTGACACTCCATTCTGGAAGCCTTTCCAAGTGCGTCCTTTCAACACGGCAGACACGTCTGCCACCGATGAGGGCTTTTACACCATATATACCCACATCCTGGTTTTCCCAGAGAACAAAAGGACGGGGGGAGAGTTTCCAGCGGGCCGTCTGAACCAAGATCAAAGAGAAACCCCAACAAAAGCGGCCGCATGCCCACCCCCGGCTCCCCAGCTAAAAGAAGAACTTGGAAATGGCAGGAAAGCTGTCTCAATTTGGGGCACTTAACCAGCCCGTTTCAAGACGTGCCCACTTGCAGTTATGACAGATCCTACTCGAGGAAACGGAGTGGTCCTCAGAGCTGCCAGGAAAGACAAAGAAGGATAAAGGAGGGGGTGTTCCACGTGACTCCATGGACCCCAGATCTCTGCCCCTGCCACCCCTCCCCTCCCCAGACCCCTGCCCCTCCCACCCCACCCCTCCCCAACCCCTGTCCCTCCCACCCCAACCCCCCCAGACCCCTGTCCCCCCATCCCACCCCCCAGACCCCTGTCCCTGCCTCCCCAGCCCCCAGACCCCTGTCCCTCCCACCCCACCCCCGGACCCCTGTCCCTCCCACCCCACCCCCCAGACCCCTGTCCCTCCCACCCCACCCCCGGACCCCTGTCCCTCCCACCCCACCCCCCAGACCCCTGTCCCTCCCACCCCACCCCCAGACCCCTGTCCCTCCCACCCCACCCCCCAGACCCCTGCCCTTGCCACCCCACCCCCCTAGGCTGGGGAGGGAGAGTCAGGGTTAACTCCGTGTGTGTTAGAAGGACCCAACAAAATCTCTGTTAAATAAAGCTCTCCGTCCACGGGACACAAAAGCATCAGGCACAACTGACGTGTGTGACTTCGCACCCACACATGCTTCCCCGGGGAAGGGAGAGCTTTCTACGATTCTCCACCAACTCTCAGCGCTCAGAGGGATTGCTTCTTCACAGAAGTTACACAGTTTATCAGAATAACTAAGTTCATCAGCCATGAAGGTCTTCCTAACAGAGCAGCTCTTCTAAAAATAAATGAAGTTGTATTTCATGTGGGGAGCTCACAGCTCAGTGGAGAGACCATAGGGCCCAAATAAGACCTTAACAAGCACGATGACACCCACAGACTCGACAGCTGGTTGGGGGGATCCGGACTCGACAGCCCTGCCTGACAGCCAAAGACCAGGTGATCAAATGACCGGATGGTCATAACTCAAGAGGATGAGCTACTTCCGCCGTATCGTCCTCGTAAAGGCCTTGATACAGGAGGCCCAACCCTTCCCGGGAAGTCAAGGCTCCAGCTCCAGGATTCTCGGGATTGCGACAGATGGATGCCTGCATGCTGTCCAGGGTAAAAGGCGGGGAGTGCTAACAGTCCCAGAGACAGCCGCTGCCCTTCCCGACCCAGACATAGGGAAAGAGACTTTCAGCCATCCACACGGCAAAACGTAAAAGGAAGAGCCTCTTAACCTTTCCAGTGGCGGATCTGGTTTGTTTTTACTGAGGAAGACAAGCTGGCCCCGTCTCGGGGATGCCAGCCCAACGTAACGAGCTCGGAGTATTTATGTACGTTTAACCCGCCGCAGTTTCTCAGGGCAGGATGCGTGTCTGACAAGACCCTGGGAATAAGGAAGCACCGTGACTGCTGCCCGCACCATGGGGATTACTCAGCCGGAACAGTCTGATCGATGGGGTTTGCTCTGCTGCAGTACAAGGTTCCATGTCATTTCTCGAGACGAAATAAGTTGAGAGGCAAAAAGAAATATGTGAGCATTTCAATAAGGCAAAGCCTGGCGGAGGTCAACAGGCATGTTGACCCCACAGCAAGAGCCCGCAGCTGAAGAGCGGTCTTGCTCAGCCAGCCTCTGGTTTTACAGCAGCCGAGCTAAGGACCGCTGGTGGCCCATGAGGCCGGCCCTGGTCCTGGGGGGAGGCTGGTGTGGGCGGAACACGTGGGAGGGTGTGTCCTGGCCCTTCCGCCCAACCGCCTGGCTCAGCCCCGGGCACGGAGGAGACTCTCGAGGAACAAATGGACAATTACTTAAGTGCAATGCATGTGATGGTGTTGAGTTTGGCTTTTTTTTTTTAAGAATTTTTTTTTTTCAATGAGGACCATTTTTTAAAGTCTTCATCAAATTTGCTGCAATACTGCTTCAGTTTTAAGTTTTGGTTTTTTGGCCACAAGGCACATGGGATCTTCACTCCCTGATCAGGGATTGAACCCACGCCCGCCCCTCCCTGCAGTGGAAAGTGAAGTCTTAACCCACTGGACCACGAGGGAAGTAATGTGATGGTGCTGACTTTTAAAAAGCAGGTTCCAAAATACAACAGCATGATATTTATGCAAAATACAGAATCAGAAAACTCAAAACTGAGAATTCCCTGGTGGTCCAGTGGTTAGGATTCTGGGCTTCCACTCCAGAGGGGCACAGGTTCCATTCTTGGTTGGCGAAACCAAGATCCTGCATGCTCCATGGCACAGCTAAAAAAAAAAAAAAAAACTCAAAAATTTATTTGTAAAAAAGAAAATGCAAAGCTATGTATTTCTATTGTACACAATGAATTCATAGAAAAAGGAACGGAAGGATGTGCACCAACATGACCAGAACAGCATCCCCTGTGAGAGGGCCGAGACGTAAGGACAGGAGGAGGCCAGGGAGGCTCTGCCATGACGGCGTTCACATGGTACTCGCAAAAATTAGAGCTAAAAGAAGGGACAGCAAACAGATGCTCTATAGCAGGGACTCAAAGGAGACAACAGTTCTACAGGGAAAGAGATCAGAGGCCTACCAGAGGAGGCGAGGCTGCCCGTGGAGCTGATTCTAGGGCCAAGACTGCAGGCGAAAGGCCCCAGTGTGTGGGCGAGAGCAAAGAAGAAAGAAGCAGCCACCAAGACGTGGGACTTAGAACCAGCCTCTGCAGCGGCGGCATCTCGGGTCCTGCCCTTGGGGCGACCGTGGACCGCGCCTCACCAGGATGGCCAGCCAGCTTCCCACAGACCCTCTCTTAGCCTCTTCCCACCCCAAGTCAGCCTCTCCCCTTCTGCAGGTGACCATCTGCACTCCACTTCTTCTCCTCTCCAGCATCCATGTGCCTGTCTTCTGGTGAAGCAGGGCTCAGGTATTCTAGATCTCAGCCAGCGGGTACACTGACTCCCCAGAACACAGTCAGGGAGGGGACTGGCCCAGTGAGAACTAACAGCTGCAAGGAGACTTCCCTAGGAATGCAAAATGATGGGCACTCTTTCGCCTTGGCCTTGACCTAGAGAGGATGTAGGTGGAAGCCGCCCCCATCATCTTACCACCACTCAGAAACTGGCAATGAAGGCACTGGGTCCGCAGAGCTGAGGGAACAGAGTTGAGCCGTGCCATCTGTCTGCTGGATCAAGCCTTACCTGAGGCTGGTGACCTCAAGGCCTTTCTATCAAATGCACCAGTGAGTTCCATTTATTCTTAATCCCCTTTCAGTTGGATTCTCTGTCATTTGCAGACTGTCTGGCTGTCACTCCCTGATAAAGGGAAGCCCAGAACTCCCACTGGCTCCAGGATAACCAAACCCCTGAGAGTGGTACCCAAAGACTCCTGGTGAATGAACCCCACCCCCCGTTGAAGGGCAGATACAGTTTCCATGCTTTTTCATCTCCCAGTGAGGTCACTCCTTTGCCCCAGCTGTTTCACCACCAGAAATGCCCAGCAACTCCACCCGGGACCCCAGATTCTTCAGGGAAGCATTCTCTGCACCCTCCACCCTGTGGGCAGAGTTAGGGTGCCTCCTCCGGGTTCCCTCAGCTCCTAGCGCGCACGACAGCTTCCATCCCTCACCCCCCGAAAGGAAATCGTGCTGTGCCCACTGCCCTGTCCCACTGGCCAGGCACTGTTCAAAAGCTGGCACACGACAAGCATCTGATAAACATTCATAGAATAAATAAGTGACTGTAAATGCATTTACGCAGGTAAAATGGAGCCGGATAGAGAATGTAGGTAAGAGACGCAAAGTCAGAAGAACTGGAAACAGGCTGTTCTTGCGAAACATTCCACCTCCAGCCACTTAATTGGGTGGAAAAAGAGCGTTTCCATTAAGGCTTACATTAGCCCGGCAGTCGTGGGTCACCAAGAACCCAATTACTGCGATGCGGCCGCACGGAGAGTGAGGACCCAAGAGGAAGGAATTTGCTCTGCAATTAGGGACTTACTGGGACAGGCTGCCCCTGGGGCAACACTCCCAGACCTCGCCCGCTAGAACACGCTTCCACCAGCCACCTGCTTTCACATCCCCAGTGGGGCCCCCAGGAAGGAAGCGCTCCCCCAGCTCCAGGACCCCAGGTCTTCCCAACACTGAAGCCTGCTTAGGTGCAAACACAGAAAAGGCTGGAGCTCTCACAGATCACTCCCTCTGCCCAGAAGCAGTCCTTTTCCTCCCCTGAGCCCTGCGTGATCAGAAAACTGTGAGAACCACAGAAAAAAATGAATTGTCTGTGAGAAGGAGAGCAGGAAGAAAGACTTCTAGGTGAGCCTTCAACATCAGGTGTACCGTACGAACCACCCGGCGAGCAGAAACCAGGACACCGGAGGAGACCCGGGCTTCTTGCTCATAAAAGGATGGCTGATCCTTTAGGGACCAATGATGACTTGATCGTTTTTTCAGACCGAAAGCAAGAGGGTCAACTGATTCAAGTCACCTCTCCCAAGTATCAGGAAGAAAGAATCCCCCAGGGGCCTGAGACGGGGGATGGGTCTGAGGGTGTCTGCTCCTGGTTTCTCCCCACTCCAGTCCACCCCATCACCCCCGCCCGTGTCTCCAGATGTTGTTCTCAAATGCAGGCCCATGGAGTCACTCCTCTGCCCACAGACTGCCCTGGTCCTCCACTTCTCCCAACACAAAACCCAAACCCCTCCCCATGCCATCCCACCCCCAACCACTGCAGAGCTCGGGGCCAGGTGTGGTCACCCCTCCCAGTCTTTGCCACCAGTGCCCCGCCGCCCCCAGGAGCACCGTGTCCAGTGGCTGAGCCCGGCTGCAAAGCCCACTGCAAACACCCCTTCTTTCCTGGCCCTGCTCAGAGGCGCCCAGGCCCAGGGTCGGTGCTGGTGCAGACAGAATAGCAGAGAGAGGGGAGAATTTGGAGACTCATCACAGAACATCCCGTGACCTTGGGCTTTAAGTCCTCCTGCCTTTCACCGTCTCACCTCTGCAGAGGGGTTAGAACCAGATCTGTCGTGGTGACCACTCCTTTAACGAGGCGGTGCGTCCAGCAGCAGCCACGTGTAAATGTGGGTCTCTCCCGTCCCCTTACCTGCACCTGCGCTGGGCAGCCAGGAGCACTGAGCATCCTACAGAGTCACCCGCTCAACAAGTCTGAGGGCGCACCAGGCACACGCCAGCTCAAGGTCGCACAGCCCAGAGCTCCCAAGTTTACCCATCGAGTGGACGTGCAGATGTCCTCCTGGTCGATTATGAGCTCCCAGAGGCAGAGGTCAGGTCCATTCACCTCTGTGTCCCCAGAGGTGGGCCCTGCACACAGAGGAGCCCCCTAAAGGAGCAGAATCAAAGCAGACCTCGTAAAGCCCGAGTTATCTGCCTGCGTCGAGGTGTGAAACAGTCTCACTAATTAGCATTCAGGATGACAAGGGGCCACACCCCCCCGGGGTCACCAGTTCTTGAAGAACCCAACGTCGCTCCATCCCCCTCACCACACGCCAGGCACGTCTCACCTCGAAGATCCTGCACACCCTGCTCAGGCATCACCACCACCATCTCTCAGGTCGCTGAGCACTTCAAGCAGACACTAATTAGGCTGCATTGGAACAAAACTGCAACTCTACAGAGAACATCAAGGTGGCAGGTGGACGGGGCCAGCCACTCAGCCTGACCTGAGCCCCCCACGCCTGTTCTGAGAGGTGCAAAGTGTGAAGGGCCTCCCGAAGTCAGCCAGTACAGAGCCGGGGCCAGACGCCACCCAGAGGACCCGTGCCCAGTGATCAACACGTGACATGGAGCGGGAAGCTCGGAGCCCCCAGGAGGCTCAAAAGCATTGCTCATCTAACTCAGAGTGACTTTAAAACACAGTCGCGTGCCAGAGGCGGGGGCATCAAGCGGGCCCAGTCAGGTGACTTGCCTTTCTGGGGATGTGGAGGGCGCCGGTCTACCCGGGAACCCCGAGGGCCACCATCATGTAGCAGGCTCTCCTGGAGCCCCTGGGGAATCGTGTGCATCACCCCACCCCTCTGATGAACACATGGACCACACTCCTGAAGCCAGCCTGCCCCGACCCTCAGGGGGCCATCCCGCTTTGCCTCCTGTTTTCTCAGCCCCCTTGACTCAAGTCCCTGATAGTCACAGCACCCTGGTCACATTCGTCCTAACCTGATGGCAAATCCTGTGATGTGCACGCTCTGTTCTCTTAATCTGGGGACGGTCCATCTGTCACATTTCCACCAATCAGCCGCGCTGGTTCTGAGTAGTTGAAAGCGTTATCAATCACCGGTCATGAAAATCCATCATTAATTAACGATAAAGGAGAGAGAGTCTAGAAAAAGTGGAAGGAGGAAGCAAAGGGGTGAAACCCCAGAAAAACATAGAATTACCAAAAACAAGGGCTGCTGCTGCTGCTAAGTCGCTTCAGTCGTGTCTGACTCTGTGCAACCCCACAGACGGCAGCCCACCAGGCTCCCCCGTCCCTGGGATTCTCCAGGCAAGAATACTGGAGTGGGTTGCCATTTCCTTCTCCAATGCATGAAAGTGAAAAGTGAAAGTGAAAAGTGAAAGTGAAGTCGCTTAGTCGTGTCCCACTCTTTGAGACCCCATGGACTGTAGCCTACCAGGCTTCTCAGTCCATGGGATTTTCCAGGCAAGAGTACTGGAGTGGGGTGCTATTTCCTTCTCCAATATATAGTGGTGCTGCTGCTGCTGCTAAGTCGCTTCAGTCGTGTCCGACTCTGTGCGACCCCACAGACGGCAGCCCACCAGGCTCCCCCGTCCCTGGGATTCTCCAGGCAAGAACACTGGGGTGGGTTGCCATTTCCTTCTTACTCAGCGCTAAAGGCCCAACTCCCGCATTTCCTCTGCAGACCCTTCCTACATGCATGCTAAGTCGCTTCAGTCGTGTCCGACTCTGTGCGACCCCATAGACTGCAGCCCACCAGGCTCCCCCGTCCCTGGGATTCTCCAGGCAAGAACACTGGAGTGGGTGCCATTTCCATAGTGGCACATATCTGCTAATCCCAAACTCCGAGTCTATCCCTCCCCACCCGCTTTGGTAACCATGAGTTTGTTTTCCATGTCTGTGAGTTTGTTTGTAAATAAGCTCATTTGTATCATGGCTTTGGATTTCACAAAGAAGTGATATCATATGATATTCGTCTCCGTCTGACTTTCTTCACTTAGTATGATAATCTCTAATCCACCCATGTTGCTGCAAATGGCCTGAAACTAACATAATATTGTAAATCAGCTATGTGCAGACATGCTGAGTTGCTTCAGTCATGTCTGACTCTTTGCAACCCCATGGACTGTAGCCTACCAGGATCCTCTGTCCATGGGATGCTCCAGGCAAGAATACTGGAGTGGGTTGCCATGCCCTCCTCCAGGAGATCTTCCCAACCCAGGGATCAAACCCGAGTCTCTTACGTCTCCGGCATTGGCAGGCAGGTTCTTTACTACCAACGCCACCTGGGACGCCCAAATCAACTATATTTCAATTACAAAAAGAAAAAAAACCACGTCTCAAGGCCATCTCCCCTTGCGTGTGTCAGCCATGGTCTCGGCCCCTTGGAGATGTGTCCCACCCACTCGGAGATGCCACGAAACCTCAGCGGGACCAGCCCGATGAGGTTAACACACTCAGAGAGAAATGTGCTTCGCAGGAGAAAACAAGAGCGGTGGGGAAGATAATACCGGTGAAGCCAGTTGGGCCAGTCCCCGAGCCTCGGAGCTCATATTAATTAGCCAGATCGTTAATGTCCCATCGTACCCAGGCAAGACCAAAGTGTGCTCTGCTGAGGAAATAAGAAGATTAAACCATTAAGTCATTTTAAGAAAAAGAACGGATTCTCTGTGCACCTGCCGCCGGAACAAACGCTCCTGGGGGAAGAGCGCTTGGGATCCGCGGGCGGGAAACAGGAAGCACGGCGCCCTCTGGCGGCTCGCGTCCGCCTGCAGCCTGGAGCCCGGCCCCGCTGAGAACCCGCCGCTGGGCAGAGGCGCGCCTTCCAAAGACGGCCAGTTCTCGGGGTGCTGGAAGCCATGCCCCTCTGGGGCTGGCGGCTCCACCCGGAATGGATGCCACTCTGAGGGCGACAAAGTACAAGGGCCTTGAGGACCCACTGTGGTTCCCGGGGTCAGGCCTTTGGAGAGAAAGCCCCAGAGGAGCAAAGCAGGCGGCTACAGGCATGTGGAGATGCCCGCCTTGCTATCCCGGACCAAGCCAGGTCCCTACCCCCGACCCCACCACCCTGATCTGTTCCCTTCCTTTCCTTTCCAGTGTTAACACACTTGACGCACATGTGCTTCTGTGCTTCTGAATCCGTGACCATAGCGCCTTCAGGGCAGACGGAAGGCCTGAGGCTCTCCCAGCTCCCTGCACAGGGCCCAGCCCAGAGGAAGCATCAGTAACACTCGGTGCGTGAATGGTGAATTCATGAATGAATGAAGGTTTCAGGACTCCAGCCTCCCTTTCCGGTTTCTTTTTGGAACTCGTAGGAGCTATTTTCTGGGAAAGACTGAGGGCAGGAGGAGAAGGGCGTGACAGCTAGCATCACCCATTCACTGTAACAGGAGTCTGAGCAAACTCTGGGAGACAGGGAGGGATGAGGAAGCCTGGCGTGCTGCAGTCCATGGGGCTGCAAGGAGTCGGACACGACCTAGAGACTGAACAACAACATGTAGGCTGCATAATGTCCCCTCCCCGCCAAGGAGGTCCCTGGCCTAATCCCTGGAAACGGCGACCTTATGAACAAAAGCAACTCTGTCCGTGTTATCAAGTGAAAGATCTTGCGATGGGAGATGACCCCCGATTATCGGGGTGAGCCCAGTGTCATCACAAAGGTCCTTGTGAGAGAAACACAGGTGGATCCGAGTGAGAAAAAGGCAACGTGACAACGCAAACAGAGACAGCCTGGAAGCTGCAGGGCCGCTGGCTTTGGAGATGAGGAAGGGACCGTGAGCCAAGGGCCGTGAGCGCCTCTGGAAGCGGGAAAAGGGTTCTCCCCTGGAGCCTCCGGAAGGGACTCAGCCGAGCAGGCACCCTGACTTTAGGACTTACGACCCCCAGAGCTCTCAGATGTTAAGTGTGCTGCCTTAAGCCGCCCGATCCATGGTGATTCATCCCACCAACCAGGAGACACTCATACAGACCTGAGGAGCCCCAGCCACTCCACGCCATTGCAGAAGGGCCCAGGACACCCTCCGGCCGCACCTGCCTTACCGAGCGCCCGCTCTGTGCGAGGCACCTGGCCAAGCTCCAAGGGCACAATGGTCACTGAAATAGGTCACAGCCTCGGCCACCGGAACAGAACCAACAAGCACGAAGAAGGCATCGGGCCAACGCCGCGGACGAAACCACAGCTGTCCGCCACGTGTGGCTCACGTGACAGTGAGGCGGAGGAGGCCGGCTGCTTGATGGCCAACGCACTAGCCCGTACTCAGGTGCAAGAAGAGCAGAACTGACTCATCACCAGTGAGAGCCGAAGTCGCTTCCCCACCAGCGCCTTCTCAGCCCAGCAGCCGCGGGCGAAGGCCGAGTGGTGGGGGGAGGGGGCGGGTCAGACGGCCCACTGCTCTCCTCCCGCCTGGAACAGCCAGGGATGTGCTAACTGCTTGACCTTTTCGGCCACAGCGGTGCCCCAGAACCCCTCCCGGCCCTGGACCTTTGTGTATCCTCTCTGTCCCCCCAGGGCACCCGGCTTCTCCCTCCTGCCTCCATCCTTCCAGGAATCGGGTCCACCAGGCCCTCGGGCCATTTTCAGACACTGGCAGAGTGCGCGAGCTCTTTCCCCAGGTCATCTTTCAAGTCACTGAAAATAGCAAATACCAGCCCAGATGTCAGAGTCGTCGCCAGGCCTCTGGACCCAGGCCCAGGGGATCTTCCCAACCCAGGGATCAAACCCGAGTCTCTTAGGTCTCCTGTACCGTCTACAATACAGCTGCATCCAGAGCACATTCAGAAGCCGATGGAGGAAAGGATGCCCATCGCAGGAAGTCAACTGCCTTCTGCTGCATCCGAGTACCTCCCTTGCTTCTCCCAGCATGAGAACACTGGCCAGAGAAAGAGGCGGCGGGGTGGGGATGGGTAGGGAGGAAGAGGACAAGGACTCAGTCGGGTGTGAGGATCCAGGTGAACTACCCATCTGGGTTCGTGGCCTTGAGCAAGTTAACTTCTCCCGGTGTCAGTTTTCCCGTCAGGAGAAATGGGGACACGACCTTAAGTGAGGGCTTCTCTGGAAGGAGGGAGAGCCCCCCGGCCAAGTTTCTCTGACATAGTGTCGCCCCTAAAGTGAGGACGCAGACAAGGCTTGTAGGGTGTGGGGCCAGGACCCAGAGCTGGAGCCTGGGACTCCAATCCAGTGCTCCCGCCGCGCGGCTCTGCACGACAGCCCCGGCTTTCAAGCACCCTACCTGGACACACTCTAGGCTGTGACACGTGGAGACAGGAGGTCATGTTGGCATCTGGTGCGTAGGGGCCAGGGATGCTGCTGGACACCTGCCGTGTCTGGGACACCCCCATCCCCATGGGGGGGGGCGTCATCCAGGGCAAAACGTCTGGGGTGCTGAGGTGGGGAAATCCTGCTGGAGCCGACTTGGGAACCGCAGAGGGTGGACAGGTGAGGGGTCCGGACACTGCATGGCTGTGCAGCACCCACAGGGAGTCAGCATCTAAGGACAAGCATGGGCATCCTTCAGCCTCAGGACCAAGGCTGGGCAGGGTCCCAGACCCCAGACCCTCCCCTCAGGGAGCCCCCAAACATCCTCAGCAACCTGGCCGGGGGTCAGAGCAGACAGCTGGGAGGCAGGGGGACTGGGCAGTGAGGGATGCTCCCCATCCCACACCCCCTTCCTTCCTAAGGGGTGAGCAGCTAGTGGGGGTCCTGGCCATTCTGTGCCACAGGCTGGGATCTGCCTGCCCTGGTTCTTACTCCCCAGGACTGCAGGCAGCTCAGCTGGCTACTTGCCCGAGGCCCTGGCCTCCCACCTCTGGTTGCCCTGGCAACTGGGCACCCTTCCTCCCCAAGGAAGCCATGGGCTCTGGCAGGGTGGGCGCGCTGGACTCTGCTGACAGCTGGGGGCAGGCAAGGACAGGCGGACTGGCCAAGTGTGAGCCAACATCCTGAACGGGCTGGACAGCTGCTGCCCGGAGGCTCCGCTGGCCCAAGCCCAGAATCACAGTGCTAAGGGACCTTCTTCTGCTGGCCTGGCTCACCCAGGTCCACAGAACGGACCGTGGAGCTCCAAACTAGAGCCTACCTAAGGCGGCCAGGCTTCCTTCAGCCCATCTGCCGGAAGCCTGGCCCCAGCTTTAGATGACCAGCCCCTCCTTAGACTTCCGGGAGCCCTCCCTGGAAGCCCACCCCAGAGTCCCCGGGGTGACTGGCACAGCAGCCCACTTCACTCCTGACCCGAAGTCATCACACTGTTGTTATTTTCTGTTTTGGTAAACAGTCTGTCTCAGAAACTCTCCTACACTGTTGGTGGGAATGTAAACTGGAGCCACTGTGAAGAACAGTGTAGAGATTCCTCAAAAAACCAGAAACAGAGCTTCCCTATGATCCAGTCTCCTGGGCAAATATATCCAGACAAAACTGTAATTCAAAAGGATACCTGCACCCCAAAGTTCACAGTAGCCAAGACATGGAATCGACCTAACTGTCCACCCACAGATGAACAGACAAAGGCACAGCACGTGCATACGATGGGACACTACTCAGCCATGAAAATGAATGAGACGACGCCATCGACAGCAACGCGGCGGGCCTGGAGAGTGTCACACCAAGTGAAGCAAGTCAGAAAGAGAAGACAAATACCACACGATGTCACTCATATGTGGAATCTAAAACAAGACAAACGAACCCATCTACAAAAGAGAAACAGGCTCACAAATACGAGAACAGACTTACGGCTGCAAAGGAGGAGGGGAGGGTGGGGAGGGGGGATTGTGATTTCTGCATGGTAGATGCAAACTATTATGTGTACCTGTAACTGAATCGCTTTGCTGTCCGGCAGAAATTAACACGTCGTAAATCAATTATACTTCAATAAAATATATTTTTAAAAATAAAGAACAAATTCTCTATCTCCAGTTTGAACAGACATTCCCGAGTCCAGGGTCCTCTGTCTGCACTCTGGAAGCCCAGTTCGGGGTCTGGCACACAGTAGGCCTTCAACAGAAGCCCTCTGAATCCTGAGTAAAATACGTATCCTAACCACGCCTCCTCTCCCTCAGGGTTGCGGACTCACGAGAAAACGTGTAAAACCCTCAGCTGATGCTCAGCGAGTGTGTTGCGAGGGGACTTTCCGGGTGGCTCAGCGGTTAAGAATCCGCCTGCCAGTGCAGGCGTCACGGGTTCGATCCATGGTCCAAGAAGAACGTGTCGTGGGGCAACCAAGCCTGTGGGTCACGTCTCTTGAGCCTGCCCTCCAGAGTCTGCGAGCCGCAACGACTGAACCCATGAGCCCTAGAGTCCACACTCCCCAGCAAAGAATAGCCCCTGCTCACCACAGAGAAAACCCATGCGCACCCACAAACAGCCAAAAATAAATCAATAAATAAAAATGGTTAAGATGGTAAATTAAAAAAGAAAGTACGCTGGGAGAGTTCTGACGACCTAGTACATGGAGGACAGTCATGGGCATGTCTGCAGGAAAGGGAAGTGAGCCCCGAGCCTGTCCCAGGACACAGCTTGCTAGGGTCTGCCGGCTTCCTGCCTTTCGGAAGGGTGTTCCTCCCCTCCCAGGCCTTCTAGGCGGATGAACACTTCTGTTCCCAAGAGTACCCCAAGTTTAAAGGCGTGTCCCACTTCCCCAGCTGCACACGAACTTCTGTTGGGAGGGACACACGTCATCTCTTGTTCCCCTTTATGTGTCGTTATGTGTGTCTGGGACCTTAGATGGTCAGGGGCTGGGGAAAGGAGGGGTGGTTAGATGAATTCACTTTTCTTGTAGTGCTTGATTCCATTAAAAAGGAGTTCTAAAACAGGTAATAGAAAATAATCGATGCTGACAACAACAATATTAACTTGCCTTTAAATGCAGATTTCCTCCCCTTAATAAAAGAAGTCTGGATTTTTATGCACATTTGCCAGTGTGATCATGATGGAATTGGGCTCTGTCTGCACCTGCTCATTCACTCATCCGACAACCACTTCGTGGACGTGCCCTGAAGTCAGGCCTGGCACCAGGAGGGCCGGGCTAGGACTCAAACACAGGCCCTGCCCAGAGGCAGAGGGTCTCAGCATCCAGGACACAGATAATAGATGCTGGGGATCCAAGAGGGAACAAGTGGCAGGCAGTCCAGGCAGGCTTCCTGGAGGAGGCAGCCTTGGAGACTAATCTTAAAGGAGCCCGGCCCACGAGGCAGAGAGAGAGGGTGCCAGTCTCCATCCCCACGTTCCCAGGAGGCACGGGAAGTGTGTTCTTTTGCCCTGGGTTGTCCTGTAGCAGGAGGCTAACAAGCCAGGAAGAGAGGTGATGCTTCTGACGTCCTGCTCAGCAAACTGCCAGCTCTTCACCCTCAAGTTCCCTTCTCTTGTCCCATCCCATGCCCACCTTGAAGTCTCCCCAACCCAGAAAGGCCTGCAGGGTGGGGATGGAGACTATGGCCCGCGCCAGGGAGGAAGGAAGTCTGACTCTATCGAGGAGGGCCTGCCCGCCCCACACCCTCATATATGAGCTCACACAGGCTTCTGGGGAGACAGCCAGCTGGGGGAACGGGGCGGGGGGCCACTACAGACCAGGGAACGGAAGCCCAGCAAGCAGGTGACCTGGCCAAGGAAGAAGCTAAATTCCTAGTGGAACCCAGCTACCCAGCCACGACATCTTCAGCACAAAGTAACAGCCGTGGGGAAGTGGCAGACACATCTTAGAAAGGTCTTAACAGTCTTGGATCCCGCAGGCAGGCACTTAGCTGGGAGGAGAGGCGGGAGGCCGAGCAGAGGTCGGCAGTGATACAGAAGAGCCAGCAGTCGCCTGGCTTCCCCGGGTCTCGCTCTGGGCGGGCGGGGTGGCCGCAGGGCTCCTCGACGGAGCAAGCGGGCTGCCTCGGTCACTGTCACTTTGCCGACGGGGAAGATTAAAGCCGAGGTCCTACAGGTAGTAGGAAACGGAGCTGGGATCTGGCTTGCCAGTCCCACCAGCTGAGCAGCCAGACAGATACGCATTCGCTGACTTGAGCCCCAGCATAACCTCTGTGTCCCCGTAGTCAGCCTCATCCGCAGAAAGGACAGGACCAAGCACACCGGTGACGAGTGCTATTCCATAAAAGTCCTCCGAGTGCAAAGACAGAGCGGGGTTCTGATCAGCAGGCTGTGCGGGGGGTGGGGGGCACGTGGCCGCGGAGCCACAACAAAGGGGGGCTCTCAGCTGAGGTCCCCAAGCTTTCAGAGCCTGGGGACCCCTTTTCTAACAGAAAACTTAACAGACCACCTCCTCCTCTTTGCATCAGTCACTGTTACTTTTTCAGACAGAACATTCCAGCACGGCTTTCAGCTTTTTGAAGTCCAACAGAACCCGAAAAAACCGGAAACCAGCAGTATTTACTGAGCAAGATCGCTATTTATTTGATCCCCATCATTATTTCCCCAAGTGAGTTGCACAGACAAGGATGCTCACAGGTGTGATGTGAATTTAGGGTCAAGGAAGTGGAGGAAGTGGGTGAAGCAGAGCTAACCAGGACGTTCTTCTTTCTTCTGCAGGACTTCTCAGAGCCTTGACTGTGCCTGGGGAGGGTGGAGAACTCAGTAATCCACCTCCTCGGGAAGAAAAGGCAAGAGGCACAAGCCCATCACAGCCCGGGGAGGGTGGACGGGGTCTGACCCCCTCTCCGCAACCATCCCCTCCCAGCACCCCCTGGGAAGGGCCGCCTGGCCTGGCTGAGTCACTCTCCGCCTTTTATCATCAAGTCTAAGTAAAATGAGGGCTTCCTTGGTGGCTCAGCTGGTAAAGAATCTGCCTGCAATGCAGGAGACCTGGGTTCAATCCCTGGATTGGGAAGATCCCCTGGAGAAGGGAAAGGCTCCCCACTCCAGTATTCTGGCCTGGAGAATCCCATGGACTGTATAGTCCTACAGTCCATGGGGTCGCAAAGAGTTGGACACGACTGAGTGACTTTCACTATTGTCCCAGAAGAACGGGTTCAGAGAGTAAATTAGGATCCTCCCTGCATTCAGCATCCTTAAACCCCTCCCTCAATGGCTGGTTTTCCCCCCTAGAGTCATCCTAACACACCTATGTGAATGGTCGAGGCAAAAATCGGTCTGTGGACTTCTCTCATGGTCCAGTGAGGCGGTAGTTATTCAAATGCTCCTGGGCCTCTGACCCCAGGACAGCTGTCAACACAAGGGACACGGGTTGGATCCCTGATCTGAGAAGGTCCTCCACGCTGTGGGGCAACCAAACCCGTGCACCACAACTGCTGAGCCTGAGCTCTAGAACCCAGGAGCCACAACCCCTGGCCGTGCTCCACAGCAAGAGAAGCCACCGCAATGAGAAGCCCGCGCTCCGGGACTAGAGAGCAGGCCCTGCTCGCTGTAACTAGAGAAAGCTCGCACGCAGCAATGAAGACCCAGGAGAGCCAAAAATAAATGAATTAATGTTAAAATCGATCTGAGACCTCCTTGAGGGAAGGGGTATCTTGGTCACCTGCAGACCTGGACACCGCTGACCTTTTCTTTAAGGATCCTCCAAGCAGAGGCCAGGGAAGACGTGAGTTCTTTATTCCATCAGCGGGGAAGGAGCAGGTGCGGGAAGCATCTTGGTGTCTGTGGCCCAGGAGTATTTGAACAACCATCATCTCACTCTGTCCCCCAAAAGGTCCCGGGGAGACGGCCTTCAAGCCTCAAGCTGAGGTTAAGAGCTCCCACCAAACTTCAGACTCCTGTTCCCATTTGCTGTGTGACCTTGGGTGGGTTAGTCAGCCTTTCTGTGCTTCAGTTGCGCTGTAAAATAAAACTGCTATGCAGATTGCATGAGACGAAGCACATTAAGAGACAGGGATAGCTCCTAGGCCCCAAAGATCTTGGCACATATCAGCTGTACCGACGTCCCCCATTTCAACTGTGGCGATTGGTGCTAATCAGGGCAGAGCTGGGCTCACCCCCAGACCGCCCCTTCCACTGATGCTGCCTCTGAAGAAAAGGCAGGCCAAATCTCCCATCCAGTGGCAACAAGAGGAGCCAGATACTGGCCCCAAACCGCCAGTTTAAAGAAAAGACAGAATCAAAAGAGAAAGAGAAAATCCATTGTATCATTAAAGAGAAATTCATCACCTTCAAGAGCCCTAAAAATTCTTAATTGCTACTTGTCCCCGACAATGCTCCCAACACCACCCCTCTATCAAGAGCCAAAGACCCACATGGCCCCCTGGAGCTATGAAAACTGCCCAACAGGCTTCATTCCGCACATCAGGCGCCGGTCCATCTGGGCCGAGGGGGCTACAAGAGGCCCCTGTTCCCACCGACCTCACACCACGTCCTCACCACCTTCCTGGGGAAGGTCGAAGAACCAACCCAGGGTCCATTCTGGGATGAATGACCCTCCACCATAAAGCAGAGAAGGAATGAAGGTTGGCCTGGGCATGGCTTCTGCTGAAAATGACGAGAAAGAAAACAGAGAGCAGGACTTCCCTGGGGGGCCCAGGGGCTAAGACTCCATGCTCCCAATGCAGGGGGCCTGGGATCGATCCCTGGTCGGGGAACTAGATCCCACAAGGAAGGTCAAGGATCCCACGTACAGGAACAAAGAGCTGGTGCAGCCAAATAAGTGAATAAAAAATATTTAAAGGAAAAAAAAGAAACAGGGAGGACTCACTGGCGAAGCAGGCGCGATCGGAGGAGGAATGAGACGCGCAGGCGAGAGTGAGGCCAGTGGGGACTCGGCAGGGAGACGGGCGAGACACACACCGCGGTCACGCAGGGGCCCCATCAAGGATGCTGACATGACTTGCAATTCCAGGGAAAGGCCCCTTTCAGGCGACTCTGAGGAAGGCCACAGGGGATCAAGCTGCCGGGAGGATGGGGTCGTTTTCACACGATAGGGCTCTGCTAACCACAAAGTCTTATTTCTATCTCTGCTGCCAACGGCTTCATGGGCAGGCAAACTACTCCCCAGGAAAAAAAAAAAAACCCACAAGAAGAAGGAAGGAAGGGAGTATCCATTCCTGTGTGTGACTTAAGATGTGTTTGGCTCAGCAAAAAGCTCAACAATAGACTTTGGCCTCCAGTACGCCTGCGATCACAGCCTGGCTGCTGGGCAGGTGGACAGGAGGGTCCACGAGGGGGCTCATCCCGGGTGCCTGTCCCAACGCCAAGCAGAACGCAGCACGCAGGCCCACGTGCCCCACGGCGCCTCTCCTGGACTCTGACTGCCTCAGGAGGGCCGGCACTAATGAGAACACTTGTCACCCTGTTTCCACGACAACAGAAATCAAATACCAGAAACAAAGCCGGAGCAGGAGCTGAGGCCGCTCAAACTGGCAGACTGCTTCCTGTGGCATGGGCTTCTCAGGGTGGGGGACCGGGGAAGGTGCTAGTGTTCGGGGGCAGGGCCAGGGTGCAGAAGCAGAACCATGCCCACCTTTGCCCCAGACTCCTCCTTGATTTAGCCACGGGACACACTGCCCGGCCTCAAGCCTGGACCAGTCACCTACCAGCTGGGTGACCATGGCAGGTCACCTGTCTGTGCCTGGTTCCCTCATCCATAAAGTGGGACTGACAACAGGGTTGGCAGAATAAATAAATTTATATATTTTCTGGTAAGAAGTGCTACTCACTCTTTTTCATTTATTCTATTAAAAAAAATTTTTTTTTGGTCGCACGAGATGTGGGATCTTAGTTCCCCAATCAGGGATTGAACCTACATCCCCTACATTGGAAATGCAGAGTCTCGACCCCTGAGCCACCAGGCGAGTCCCGCTGTTCATCGAGTATATGAGGTGCATCAAGGCTGTATATTGTCACTCTGCTTATTTAACTTCTATGCAGAGAACATCATGCCAATGCCAGACTGGACAAGTCAAAGCTGGAATCAAGATTGCCGGGAGAAATACCAACAATCTCAGATATGCAGATGATACCACTCTAATGGCAGAAAGTGAAGGGGAACTAAAGAGCCTCTCGATCAGGGTGAAAGAGAAGTGTGAAAAAGATGGCTTAAAACTCAACATTCAAAGAACTAAGATCATGGCATCCAGTTGAATCACCTCATGGCAAACAGGTGAGGAAACAGTGACAGATTTTATTTTCTTGGGCTCCAAAATCACTGCAGACAGTGACTGCAGCCATGAAATTAAAAGACACTTGCTCCTTGGAAAAACAGCTATGACAAACCTAGGCAGCGTATTAAAAAGCAGAGATACCACTTTGCCGACAAAGCTCCATCCAGTCAAAGCTATGGTTTTTCCGTCTAGTCAAAGTAGTCATGTACGGATGTGAGAGTTGGACCGTAAAGAAGGCTGAGCACCGAAGAATTGATGCTTTAAAACCGTAATGTTGGAGAAGACTCTTGAGAGTTCCTTGGACTGCAAGGAGATCAAACCAGTCAGTCTTAAAGGAAATCAACCCTGAATATTCATTGGAAGTACTGATACTGAAGCTGATGCTCCAGTACTTTGGCCACCTGATGGGAAGAGCTGACTCACTGGAAAAGACTCTGATGCTGGGAAAGATTGAAGGCAGGAAGAGAAGGGGGCGAGAGAGGATGAGATGGTTAGATAGTATCACCGACTCAATGGACATGAGTTTGAGCAAGCTCCGGCAGTTGGTGATGGACAGGGAAGCCTGGCATGCTGCAGTCCATGGGGTCACAAAGAGTTGGACACAACTGAGCGACTGAACAAGAAAGCAATTCCGGAAGGAAACACATGCTTGCTGTACATGCGGCCTGACTGACCCACCAATTCCCAAGTTTGCTCAAGTGGGGAGTGTGTGAGCCCAACAGGGACACTGGTGCCTGGGGCGGGCCCTCTGCGGGCAGGGGCTTTGGGGCTGTGGGCGATCACGGGACAGGGCTGCCTGGGGGACCCAGCCCAGCCCAGGCTAGGCCAGCAGCAGCACAGGATCCTCCAGACTTGGTGCAAACCAAGGGTCATCCAGAGTCAAGACCTGGGTTCCCAGACAGCCAGGAACCCAAGGCTGATACAGTTCCAAAGCTGGTCGTGGTCTAATGGGTCTACTTGGGGTCCAGATGAAGGAGCCTTTCAGGGATGAATTGCGTTTCCCCCAAAATCCATTTGTTGGAGTCCTAACCCCCAGGACCTCAGAAGATGACTGAATTTGGAGAGAGAGCCTTTAAGGTCACGTGGGTGGGCCCTAAAGCCCTACAACTGGTGGCCTGGGAAGGAGAGGCGACGGGGACACAGGCACACACAGGGCTGACCAAGGGAGGACACAGGGTGGACCCCAGCCCGAAGCCAAGGAGAGAAAGCGGTCCTGCCAGCACAGCCAGCCCCCAGGGCTGCGAGCCGACAGGCGTCCGCTGTTGGAGCTGCCTAGGCGTCCGCTGTTGCGGGTGCCCAAGGGCACACCTCTTCAGCTCGAGTAGGGCCCGGGCCTCCTGTGGGCGCTCAGAAAGGAAGGCCCTGGCCCACCCTGAACAGAAGGGCCACGTCCGAGGGCACCAGCGCCCCACGGAGGCCTGCACCCAGAGGACCTCCAGGTCTGCCAGCTCTGCCACGCAGATGCCCGGAGCTGGTGCTCAGCTCCTGGAGGCAAGGATAACAGAGCATCAGTCATGAAAGGAGAACAGTCCAGGCTGTAACAGCAAACAGCTGTGTGTGTGAAAGATTACAGAAGAGTCAGGAGCCCCACGGTGTCATCTCAAAGGGGCAGGTTTAGACAATTCGAATTGAAGGGCAGCTCGCCTTTCACTTGCTCACCGTCTGTGCATCCAGGGCCTCCTGCCTGCCAGGCGCTGGGGGTCCCTGACACTGGGCCAGGCCGGTGAAGCCCGCTCCCCATGTGCCGATTTTGGAATAAAATAGGGGCTACATCCATTCTTTCATCTGACCCTCATCACACTCCCTAAGGCAGCCAGAAAGAGTTCTCATCACCATCCCCACTTAACGGAGCACAAAACTGAGGCAGGGGTGGTGCTCTGGGCTGCTGGAGTCGGCGCCCCACCCCAGACATGCGCTATGCACCTACTGTGTGCCCGTGTCCCTGAAGCCTGAGCACAGCAGTGACAGCACAAGGGCCTCGGCTTCAAGTGGGAGGAAGCCGATCAACAAGAAAATACGGTATTTCAGAGGATGCACCGAGCGATGGAGACAGGCAAGGAAGCGGGTGGAAGCCACACCTTACTAAGATAACTCACACTAAACCAACTGCAGCTTAACTGTTTGGGTTTTGTTTTTTTAATTAGGGTGTGGTTAATTACAACGTTGTGTTAGTTTCAAAGTAGAAAGAGTGAAAGTCGCTCAGTCGTGTCCGACTCTTTGTGACGCCATGGACTATACAGTCTATGGAATTCTCCAGGCCAGAATCCTGGAGTGGGTAGCCTTTCCTTCTCCAGGGGATCTTCCCAACCCAGGGACAGAACTCAGGTCTCCCACCTTGCAGGCAGATTCCTTACCACCTGAGCCACCAGGAAAGCCCATGGATAGGTAGCCAATCCCTTCTCCAAGGGATCTTCCTGACCTAGGAATCAAACGAGGGTCTCCTGCATTGCAGGTGGATTCTTTACCAGCTGAGCTACCAGGAAAGGTGTACAGCAGAATGAATCAAGTATGCAAATACATATAGCCACTCTCCAGGCTGTTTTTCCATGTTGGTCATTACAGAGCACGGAGTGGTGTGGCCTGGGCTGCACTGTAGGTCCTGATTATTTGCCCATTAGTGTGCCTATGTGTCAATCCTAGTCTCCCGGCTCACCCCCACCCCTTACCCACTGGAAACCATAAGTTTATTTGCAACACAGGTTAACTGTTTCTTCCTGTTTACGGGCTGGTTACATGCATTTCAATTGGGGCTTCCCTGGTAGCTCGATTGGTGGTAAAGAATCCACCTGCAATGCAGGAGACTCTAGTTCAATTCCCAGGTCTGGAAAATCTGCTGCAGAAGGGATAGGTTACCTATTCAGGGGCTTTCCTGGTGGCTCAGATGGTAAAAAATCTGCTTGCAACACGGGAGACCTGGGTTCAGTCCCTGGGTTGGGAAGATCCCCTGGAGAAGGAAAAGGCTACCCACTCCAGTATTCTCGCCTGGAGAATTCCCATGGACAGAGGGGCCTTGTGGGCTACAGTCCATGGGGTCTCAAAGAATAGGACACAACTGAGCGACTAAGCGTGCGCGCACACACACACACACACACACACACGGATGTCCAATACAGCTGTGTCACCAGATGATATTCACCCAGAAGTCCCACTGGGTGAAACTCAAGGCCACACCCGAAACCCCGAGAATGGACCCCGAAACTCCTGCCTCCACCCACCTTTCTCACCACCGGTTTCTTTCACCTCTGGCTCAGCCCAAGCTGCTCCTGCTCCAAATGTTTACAAGGTCCTTACTGAAGGCGGTTCCTGTGGCCCAGACACTGCAGCCAAAGATGCTCCCGCGACAACCAGCCACGGAATTCTCACGCGAAAAGCTACCTGCCATTTCTGGATGTCCTTTCCACCTTCTCAGAACATAAGCAAGAAGGTCTCTGCCCATGACAAGCAGAGAAGGCGTCACAGGGGAACAACACGACCTGGGACAGCATCCCCCTCCCTTGCCACTGTGCTCGGCCACACGCCCCAAGAAGCGTGACGAGTGCTATTTAAATCCAAATGACAGCAGCCTGAGCATCTGCTGAATCCTCCTTACCTGTCAAACGAGCGAAGCGAGAGTCTTAGAAGGAAGAGCCCTACAGCATCTCGTTTTCAGCCAACACAAACTACGCCGAGGGCGGGGTACCCTGGGTTTACGCCCAGCACCTAGATCGTGTGGCGATGGCCGTCTCCCCTCCCCTAAGGACGGGGATGGGACCCGATGTCGGATCACTGAAGGTCCTGAGGCGTCAGTGGGTGGAGTGTGTGTCCGAGAAAATGGCTGTTTGTCTGATGGCTGGAAAAGCATGCAGAATGAAATGATAAAGGCGAAGTTACTCTAAAAACGCTTGTCAGTTTGTGAGCTGTGGGCACCGCGGAAACGCAAGCCTCACAGTCTTTTTCAAAGGAAAACAGAGACACGAATCCTTCTGCTCTTTCTAAACCAAGAACACTTTTCCAGAAGGACCTCGGAGTGGGCAGAGTCAAGACGAAACACAACCCACTGTCTGTGTACAATCTACCCCCACGGCTCTCTCTTCCAAGAAGACAATGGTAATAATAATAATAACCAGGTTTTAGACACAACGTGCAGGGGCCTGTGGGGAGAATTTGTTGTTTGTTGTTCTTGAGTTGCTAAGTCGTGTCTGACTCTGCGACCCCATGGATTCTAGCCCACCAGGCTCCTCTATCCATGGGACTACCCAGGCAAGCATACTGGAGTGGGTTGCCATTTCCTCCCCTAGGGGATTTTCCCAACCCAGGGATCCAACCCCTGTCCCCTGCTTGGCAGGTGGATTCTTTACCTCTAAGCCACTTGGGAAGCCCAGAATCGGTGGAATAGGGTCCCCCAAAGTTTCGCATCCACCTGGAACCCATGAATGTGACCTTATCTGGAGACGAGGCCTCTGCCAAGGTACTCAAAGTCAGATGGGGCCTACAGGACTGGGGTGGGCCCTACAAGCGGGATTGGTGGTGTCCTCACAAGCAGGAAATCTGAACACACACAGAGGGAAGAAGGCCACGTGACGACAGAGGCAGAGGTTGGAGTGATGTGCCTATAAGCCAAGGACACAGACAACTTCCAGAGCCACCAGGAACTAGGAAAAGGCAAGGAGGGGCCCCCCCACCCCCAGGACGCCACCCCCAGGGCCCCAGCTGAACTTGAGACACACAGGAACTACAAAGTGGGCTCCCTGGTTGTGTCCGCTGGCTCCTGAGCGTGGCTAAGGCAAGCGCGGCCCCCGGGCAGGCCTGCTCAGAGTGCTGAAAAGCCCAGGCTTCGGGCCCCGGTCACAGACGCCCCCTGCACGCCTCTGTGCCTGGCTCCGGGCTGAGACCCAGCACGAGCCTCTTGACGGCTCTCTGGACGTCCTAAGAGCACACAGATTATTTTTAGCAGCCGTTACTGCTCTCCTGTCACTTCATTAATTTTAGAGCCAAATAACCCCGTTATATATGACTTGACTGGCTTGTAAAATTACCCTTCGTTCCAACAAATATTTATTGAGCATGCCACCGTGTGCTATATTCGGCTTGGTACATTACATTTTTCCAAAAATAATTAACTTAGCTAACGATCACAAATCCCCTAATTAAATTTGCTCTTAAATGTGTTTAATTTTCCCACAAATGGAACGAGGATATTACAAGTCGACCATTTTTCCCAGGTTGAGACAAGAAGCAAAAAAGGGAGAAGAGAGGATTTCTCTGGTGGTCTGAAGGTTATCACTCGGCGCTTCCGCTGCAGGGGGTGTGGGTTCAATCCCTGGTCGGGGAACTAAGGTTCTGCATGCCTTGTGGAGTGACTGAAAAAAAGGAGAAGCTGCTAGCATCAGGGCCCATCCAATAAGAATTCCACCACTTGCATTCAGCCCGCTGCCTCTCTGGGCGTCTTAGGTGGTCATCCTCACACCCTGACGCTGCCTTATCACCTGCTTTGGGAAACTGGCGATGGCACAGAGAGATGGAGTAGCTCCCAGGAGGAGAGCCAGGAGCCAGGCATCCATAGCGTCAGAGTCAGCTCCTGCCCCCAGCTGCCCTCCTGCCATGGATCAGAACTGGGCCACAGGAAACTCACATGCAGCTACGTCACCCTCTCCTGAGCTCCAGGGTGACAGTGGTCCCGGCGAGTGATGTGGCACCGGGGGCCAAGGTGGGCGGCCTGGCTGCCTGGCGGGCGGGGCTGGGCAGAGCCGTGGGCGACCTCGAGAGTCACAGGGACGCGCACACGTGGCTCCAGACAAATCAAGTTCAAAGTCAGGCAAAGCCCAAGAACGTGTGTGGCCGCGCCACAGGGACACAAAACCTGCTAAGGGGCACATTCGAGGGGCGGTGGGTCCCATCCGCTGGGAGGGAGAGGCCCCAACAGGGAGGGGTGCAGACAGCATAATCTAAGCCAGGTGGTAGGATGCCAGGGACTTCTCTATTATTCTTTACACTGTACACATGTACACTTTTTTTGCAAGTGCAATACGTCTCACAATAGTTTTTTTACTTTTAAAAAAATTGTGGTAGGGACTTCCCAGGTGGTCCAGTGGTTAGGACTCAGCACGTCCACTGTAGGGGATATGGGTCCGATCGCTGGTCAGGGAGCTAAGATCCTGAAAACTGCTCAGCACGGTCAAGAAAATAAATATAAATAAAATCTAAAAAATAAAGCAGGGACTTCCCCAGCGGTCCAGTGGAAGGTGGGGACGACCCCCCTTCTAGTGCAGGAGGCACATGTTCAATTCCCCGGTCAGGGAACTGAGATTCCACATGCCGTGGGCAGCAGTCAAAAATTTAAAAACAAAACAAAACTTAAAATTGTGGTAAAATATAGGTAACATGACATTTACCGTTTTCAGCATTTTTAAGTGGACAGTTGAGTGGCATCAAGTGTATTTACTCTGTTGTCCGGCCATCGCCACCCACAGAACACTGCCTCTGCCCAGCTCTGTCCCCATTAAACAATAACGTCCCCCTTCCCCTCCCCAGCCACTGGCAACCACCACTCCACTGTCCGTCACTGTGGACTTGACTCTTCTCAGTGCCTCGTGGAGTGGAATCACGCAATACTTATCCTTTTGTGACTGGCTCGTTTCACTGAGCATAGCGTCCTCGAGGTTCATCAGTGGTGTGGCCTGGTGTCAGGGTTTCCTTTTTTAAGGCTGAGTCATATTCCCTTGTATGGATAAGCCACATCTGCTTAATTTCTTCCATCCGTGGACTCACAAGCTATTTTCACTTTGGGGCTGTTGCTAGTCAAGTTTGTGTCATGATCTATTTTTAAATACCAGCTTCCCAAGAAGGAGAGGGTTTGGCGGAAGACACACCAAGTGCTTCCTGGTCCCAGGCCCTGTGTCCACTCACACGGAAAGCACCCGGGGTTGCTGGCCCACAGTGCCCACGGTATGCTCTGATGGCCACTTCAGAGGCTCCAGGAAAAGGCAGAGGTAGCGATGATGCAATACCTTAAATGATCATCTAAGAACATTCTAGAAAGTAGAACAGGTCATGCAAACGGGGCTTTTTTCATCATTGGTTTAAACCAGGGATTGGCAAAGTGCGGCCAGGGGGCCAAATCCAGCCCACCACCCACTTTTTTCTCTAATGTAGCTCTTTTATTATATATATTTTTAAGTGCATTTATTTTTGGCAGTGCTGGGTCTTTGATGCACAGGCTTTGCACAGGCTTTCTCCAGTTGCGGCAAGTGGGGCTACTCTTCACTGCAGGGCACGGGCTTCTCACTGCGGGGGCCTCTCTTGTTGGGGAGCCTGGGCTCGAGGCACTCGGACTTCAGTGCTGGCAGCGTGTGGGCTCAGCAGTCGTGGCTCACGGGCCTAGCTGCTCCACGGCATGTGGCATCCTCCCGCATCAGGGATTGAACCCATGTCCCCTGCACTGGCAGGTGGACTCTCATCCAGCGGACCGCCAGGCAGGCCCCTCCACCTGTCTTTACCGGCACACACCCACATCTGTATGTCTATGGGTCATCTACGGCGGCTTTCACACTATCAAGGGCGGGGCGGGGTGGTTTCAATAGAAACCAGAGGGCTCACAAAGTCTCAAGCACTGGTTCTTTGGACCTTTACAGACGAAGCTTGCCGGCTTTTCAATGATTAACAGAAATCATAACACCATCTTTTAATATTGCCATGGCGTGGAGGGTCTAGGGCTGGGGTGACAGCAGGAATGGGAATTATCTCCTCAGTTCTTAGAACCAGGGGAGGAGAGTAGGCTGAAGACCTCCCTCCGCCCACGTCTAGCCAGTAGCATCTGAGCAAGTCCAGCGTGGCCTGCCTGTCCCCATCCACACCACCTCTTGGCCAAGGCCTCCAGTTTAACCTGACTTCTCCCTGCGACCTTCAGATTTCACTCACGACCTCAACTGGCTGGAGAACCAGGCAACCGGCAGGTCGGAGGCCAGCTGAGGCTGTACGCGTGTCCTAGGGCGGCTGCGACCAACGCCCACAGACTGCGTGGCTGAAAGCAACAGACGTTCATTCACTCACAGTCTAGAGGCCAGAAGTCTGGGGACCAGGGTGCAGGCGGGACGGCACCCCCCACACACACCCAGAGGCCCCGAGAGGACACTTCCTGCCTCCTCCTGGTGTCTGGCTGTGGCCCTCAGTCCTTGGCTCATGGCCGCATCCCTGGGCCCCCTGCTCTGTCCTCACACAGCCCCCCCACCTCACGTGACAGTGTCTTTCTCCCCCTCCTCTTCTAAGGACCCAGTCACACTGGAGAGAGCCCATCCCACCCCAGCACGACCTCATCTTTACTTACATCTTTTGGGTGAGGGGCAGGGAAGGGGCATGCCACATGTACAGCTTCTAGGATCTTAGTTCCCGGACTAGGGATTGAACCTATATCCTTTGCAGCAACGCCACAGAGTCCTAACCATTGGACCACCATGGAATTCCCTTTACTTACATCTTAATCACATCCTCAAAGACCCTATTACCCTAAACAGCCACATTCACAGGTCCTGGGACTAGGATTTGAGCAGCTCTTCAGAGGCCACAATTCCGCCCCATAACAGAGATCTTCACCTTGTTTCTCTCCAGCCCTTCTTGGTCTGCTGATGACATTCACAGAAGCAAAGCGTTTCTGCCCTGAGCTTCATTTACTAATTACTGACCAGGGGATTTTTGTAGCAACTAACGCCTGCGACCAGTGATTTTTATTTTGGCCAGCTAAAAATCATCTCTGTCACTTCGCTAACACTTTGAGGGTTATTACATTCAACAGTTACACCAACACAGCCGTAAAGTCTTCTAGTTTTCGGGAAACGTTATCTTCAACCCACTCTTCTATAGAAAGAAGCAAAGGCATATTCTCCAGCACCATGAGTTTCATTTTCACTCTCCGTATCAGAATCAATCACTAGGCTTTTGGTCTTTTTCTTGGTTTTAATACTCACATCATCTAAATCAGAACTATATGCTGAAGAACTACCATCTTCTGAGACACTGGGATATAAATCACTTGAGCAATCAGATACAGGTGCTGCATAAAATTCACCGAAAAATTCTTCTTCGATCAAAATTTTGCAATGTGTCATTTTCGAAAATTTTTACCTTTATAACATACACAAGGTCGAAACAAAAACTTAAGGAAGCAAAAATGTGAATGATAACGGCAATCATAAGTTGTCTGATGAACCCTTGATCAATTTTAAGCTCTGACAACTTCGCCCAGAGATGTTAACTGTAACATCCTCTAAAAACACATTAAGACATCTCCGGTCAATAATGTGTTAAGTGCAGAGTCAATTATCCACAGACTCCTGCCACTGAGAGGGGAGAGGGGACACGGGCCTGTCTCCCGTCCCCACTGGGGCCACCCCCACTTGTTATGAGCCCCTGCTCACGGGCTCACTGACCCGGCACAGGTCAAGCCCATGGCCATACGCCCAGGGACAGAGTCACAGGCTATATCCGGCTCCAGCCAGGCCAACAGAACACTGTCCTCTTTGTCATAATCCCCCTGGTGCCTATAAACAGCCCGAGCAGTGGAGCAGCTCTTCCGGGCCCTCTCTCTTGCTTCAGAAGAATTATGTCTATTTTGCAGCACAGAATTTGCGGCTACAAAGCCCATGTCTTTGATTACACAGCACCTGTCAGAGGAGACCTTTTCCACTCACCGGCAGGAGAACTTTTATGGTTTGAAGTGTCACAGGAGATCTATGCCTCTCCCTTCGTGGCTGTGACTCAGCCCAGATGGAGCCTGGCAGCCGGCTGCTCCAGGGACAGCCACAGGCCGCCAGGGACTCGATCCCGCAGATTAGACAGCTAAAGCCAGCCACCAGGGGCGCGAGCGTGGCACAGGCAGAAATAAATCCCCCCTTCCCTGGTCTCAGCTTCTGGTTTCAGTCTTCTGCCCAATGCACTCCTCCACGAGTACTTAGTGACAAATGTGTGCACACTCAGATGACCTGTGACGCTTCACAAGGTCCTTCCTCACACATTATCAAGTGTGATTCTTAAAGCAATCCTGGAGATTGATGAGGGAGACACTGCCATCCCTTGTTCAGAGAAGGGAACAGGGCTGAGCCCGGCTCAAGGTCACCAAGCTAAGGGGGGACAGATGACCCAGGTCTCACCACCAATCTGCACACGGAGTCTTAAAGGGTGCCGAACATCACTGTAGGGGAGAGGGGGCGGGGGATTTCTCTTTAAATAAATTTAAGAAGTCAGAAAGGACTAAAAACATACTCCAAATCCAGAGAGTAGAATCTATGTCATAGATCAGGAATCGGGCTTCCCAGGTGGCTCAGAGGGTAAAGAATCCACTTGCGATACAGGAGATGTAGGAGACACAGGTTCAATCCCTGGGTCAGAAAGACCCCTTGGAGGAGGGCATGGCAACCCACTTCAGTATTCTTGCCTGGAGGACTTCACAGACAGAAGAACCTGGTGGGCTACAGTCCATAGGATCGCAAAGAGTCGGACATGACTGAAGTGATGGGGCACACACACACACACACATAGACACACACATCAGGAGTCAGTCAACTATGACCCGGGGCCCAATTTTGGTCCCTGGCTGAATTCAGTAAATAAGCTTTATTGGAACACAGGCGCATCAGTTGTGTATTTTCTATGGCTGCTTGCTGGCTACAAGGGCAGAGTTGAGTAGCTGCCACAAGACTGAAATATTTGCTGTCTGGCCCTTTACAGTAATGGTTTGCAGACCCCTCTCTAGATGATGGCTGGGAGGCAGAGGAAGAAATTTGGGCAAGTCCAGCCCCAGGCGCACACCCAGGACCTTGCATGCCCATGATAGCAAATCTGCAGCTCTGTGCCAGGCTCGTTCACAGTGGGAGCATCCAGATCCAATCCCCAACAGAGACAAGCAAGGTCTGAGTCAGGCGCCAGCTGCTTGGGCACCAAACTCCACTGGCTCTGTGTTCCGGATGGCTGAGCCTGTGTTCTGGGCGGAAATCGGCTGCCTTTAATAGGAATAAAGCATCAATTTGAGTTTGATTTCCAGCCTGAACCTCCAGGGCTACCGCAGTCCCTAAAGTTCCTTGCAACACGCTCAGAAATCGTGCTCCAAATTGGATCACTCCAACAGTGAGAACAATAAAAGCCGTCGGTGGAGCCACTCCAGCCGTGGGGACGCAGCCTCACAGGGCCTTTTACCGCTGGAGAAATCAAATCAACCTCTGCCTTTGGAGGGTCCCCCTGCTCACATTTTCACCAGGTGGATATTTTTAAGCCGGTTCAAAGTGTGGAACAACATCCAAATTGAATCAGACCGGGCTAACCTGGAGATAATGGATCTTCCATTCTCAGGCAGGGCCGGAAAAGAGGACAAGGCCGGGCAGAAAAGGAGTCCCTTTGACGCCGCTTGCCAATCACAGTCATGGTCGGCGCCCTTCATTACGACACTCGAAAACTCTGAGTTCATGCAGGACCTACACTGAGAAGATAACCCAACCAGAGCCCTGGATCCCTACTCCATCTTGGGGCCTCTGCTTCCTCATCTGCAAATGAGACTCAATCCTCATTTGATGTGTTTTGGAAGGAGGCTCACCTTGGAGCCAGAGAGCTGGACTTGCAGCTGGAGACCTAGGGGCTAGAATCAGATAATCTGACGAGGAGCCCACCGGCCACCCCAGAGACAGGATGGGACACACAGGATACAGGACAGGATGGGCTGAGGATGCTCAGGTGACCTGACTGGAGGGAGGGGGAGGGGAGGCAGGGCAAGTGATGCAGGCGGGGCAGGGTCTCACTGAAAGTGGGATCCGGCTGCTCTCATCACTCAAAAGCCAATACAGAGGCAAGGCTGGTGGAAAGGAAAGTTTGCTTTATTTCAGATGTTGGCAACCAGGGGCTTCCCAGGTGGCTCAGGGGTAAAGAATCTGCCTGCCAATGGAGGAGACATTGGAGACTCGGGTTCGATCTCTGGTTTGGGAGGATCCCATGGAGGAGGGCATGGCACCCCACTCCAGGATTCTTGCCTGAAGAATCCCATGGACAGAGGAGCCTGGCGGGCTACAGTCCATGGGGTAGCACAGAGCCGGACACGACTGAGCTTGCACGCTCAGCATGGACAACCAGGGGGGTAGGAGTAGGGATTGGACGTCTGTCCGAAGGCAGACTCCCCACGCACAGCCACCTCAGTGAGCTAGAGATTTTACTGGCGGAGGGAGGAAGCTCCATGCAGAAATAGCAGTCAGCTCTAACAGTCGTCTTGAAATTGGTCATCAGTGGTCTGACCGGCCTTATCTTGATTGTTTTAAGTGCAGTTAATCTTCTGTACCAGGGTCGGCTCGTTCCCCTTTCCTTGAGGCCAGTTCTCGGAACTGCAGCCACTTACGTCATGGCTAGAGTCCGGTCCTCAGGTAGTTAACTTCGCCACCCGGTGAGGGCTTCAGTGTCTATAAGACAGCTCCCAGGATACGGCTCAGAATATCATCTACAGCCCTTGAGAAGGAACTAAGGGTCCTCGCCCATGCTTAATGACTAAACTCTTATTATTTGCTTTCCTTTGTTTCTGCATTTTCTCACTTCTGTGACTAAACTCATTCTTTGGCGAAAGTTTTTCCACAGACAAGAGTCAGGAAGAGGGCATGGGGGACAGGGACCACAGGGCCTGTTCCGTTTCAGCACCAGCTCTAATCTCTGGGCCGGTCCTCCCAGACCAGCCCCTCTGTCTCTTCTCAGGCTCGTTTATCTAAGCCAAACCTTTCTGCTTGAAACAAGGCAGCCGCATCTCCCTCACCTACCACCTAAAGGATCATGACCAGCGCTTCTCTGGCTCAAAGCTGACTCTCCCTCCATAAGGAAGTAAAGAGGATTTAAGTCTCACCCCATTTAAATGCAAGGCCCTCAGCTGGGTTTCTCTTGGGTTGGGGTGTTTTGTTTCTCTCTGTTGGGTTTCCGGCAATGGTTGCTCTCATCAGTCACTGGGCTGGAAAGGCCCCTGAGTGTCCGTGGGAAGACGGATGACCATGCCCAGGGCCTGCCTCTAAGTTCACACCCCCAAGTTAACAGCCCTGCCTCCCTCCTGTCTCACGGCAGCAAAGCTCCATGGCTTGGCATCTTTGCCAGTCCTCTTCTCTAAAAATAAACACACCTTGAAAGAGGCGGCCCAGGAAGGAGCAGGCTTCCCCACAGTGTGTGACTGGCTTGGCGCTGGTCCTCAACCTGCGTGGACAGTGCTGCTTCTGCCAGTGATGGTCAAGGCCAGAAACTGGCCTCCGAGTGGTCCTCAGTGTGGTTCATGCCTCACCGGTCACAATCCCCGCCCCACTCCGTGATCCAACCAGACGCTGTCTTCCTGTCCAGGGGCTGCCCCGAGGAAGCACACAGACGGGGGCAGCTTAAACAATGGAAGTCCTGTCTCACTTAAACAATGGAAGTCCTGGAGGCTGGAGGCCCGCCAGCCAGCGTGGTTTCTCCTGAGGGCTCCTTGCTGGGCGTGTGGACGGCAGCCTGCTCCCGCGTCTTCACCGCTTCCCTTTGTGAGTCTGTGTCCTGTGCGTGTTCAGCCGCTTCAGTCGTGTCCAACTCTGCGACCCGGTAGACTCTAGCCTGCCAGGCTCCACCAGTCCATGGGACTCTCCAGGCAAGGATACTGGAGTGGGCTGCCATTTCCTCCTCCAGGGGATCTTCCCCACCCAGGGATCGAAGCTGCTTCCCTTACATCTCCTGCATTAGCAAGCGCGTCCTTTACCACTAGCACCACCAAGGAAGCCCTGCGTCCCGAGTTCCCCTAAAATAAGGACGCAATTCACATGGGATGAGAGCCCACACTCCACCCTAACTCTGACTTAATTAGCTCTGTCAAAACCCTCCCTCCGAAGCAAGGTCACACCGCAGGACGAGGAGTTAGGACTTTAACACCCGAAGTGGGAAGGATACAACCTTCCCCTCACGACCTTCTTTATCCCTGCCCACCCACCACCCCAACACCCACCTCTCGGCCTTCCCACATGCTATTCCCCCTGTCTGTCCTCACTTCCTGCTAAATCCAACACATTCCCCAGCTCAGAGCTCAAGTACGCCTTTGCAGGAGTGCCTGCCTCCCTGACCCCAGGCCAGGGCTGGGCCAACGTACGTGCTAAGGCCCCCTGGTCCCTGGGAAGCATTAGGGTCTGGTCTGTCTGTTCTGGGGCCACCTGGGGACTGCACCAGCATTGTATAGGCTCTGTTCCCAAGGCTGCTCCATGAAAGCACGAATGAATGAGTCACTGCCTCACTGCGTTTTCCCTCAAGAAGGCAGCAGAGGAACCTTTGCCGACAAAGGTCCATATAGTCAAAGCTATGGTTTTTCCAGGGGTCATGGACCCATGTGAAAGTTGACAGTAAAGAAGGCTGGGCACCGAAGAATTGATGCTTTTGAACTGTGGTGTCAGAGAAGACGCTTGAGAGTCCCTTGGACTGCAAAGACATCAAACCAAACAATCCTAAAAGAAATCAACCTTGAATATTGATTGCAAGGACTGATGCTGAAGCTGAAGCTCCAGTACTTTGGCCACCTGATGCAAAGAGCCGAGTCGTTGGAAAAGACCCTGATGCCAGTAAAGATTGAGGGCAGGAGGAGAAGGGGGCGACAGAGGACGAGATGGTTGGATGGCATCACTGACTCAATGGGCATGAGTTTGAGCAAACTCCGGGAGACAGTGACAGACAGGGAGCCTGGCGTGCTACAGTCCATGGGTCACAAGGAGTCAGACACAACTGAGCGACTGAACGACAGAGGAACCACAAGTCTGCCCCATCCTCTGGCAGCCACTCTCCCAGTGTCATTAAAACCACGTCCTGGAGTGACCGGGTGTGGTCTCTGAGCTTCCAGAGTGTGGTCCAGCTGAGGCGTGGGCAGAGCTTCTCCGTGCAGCCCGGGTCCTCTCGCACAAGCCCTGGGGGCCTCTCCGTCCTCGCTCCCCATCTGTGAAATGGGATCATAATATGCCCTGGGGCTGCTGCAAGGACAGAGGAGCAGATAGTATGCAGGGCTGGGGAGGGTGCTGGCTCAGAGGAGGCATCAAAAACAAGAAGGAAGGCAAACCACAGCTCCCACCAGCCTTCCGTGCAGGCCCTCGCTTATCCTCAAGGCCAGTGGAGACCAGGCTGCCGCTCCCCTGTTGTCGCTATCAGTGAGGGCCCTGAGGCTCGGTCAGCAGACTCTGGCACGGAAACCCTGATGCTCATCAAGGAAGCTTCTAGGGCCCTTTTCATCCTGCCTCAGGTGGTTTCTTGGGGGCACCTCCCTCGATTAGCAACTGTTAGAATCTGCCCTTTGGAACTCAGGGAAGGTCATGGAACCTAGAGTCTTGCCTACAAGAAATGGCGGGGTGGGGGAGGGGGGAGGCGGGGAACGGTGTTCCAAAAAGGCTTCTGTGCCCAGGAGCTGCCCAGGGCCGTGCTCGGTTTCAGCCTCAGCCTCCAAGTCCCCAGCCACGCCTTCTACTCTGTCCTGAACCAGTGGAGGAAATGAGCCTGTGAGAGCACCCTGCGGTCTCACCCAGGATTCTGCAGAACCATCCTTGTCTAGCTCCCACTCTGGCTGACCCTACTGGGATCTTGGGCTCCAAAATCACGGTGGATGAGGACTGCAGCCATGAAATGAAGACACTTGCTCCTTGGAAGAAAAGCTATGACCAACATAGACAGCATATTAAAAGCAGAGACATCACTTTGTCGACAAAGTCCCTATAGTCAAAGCTATGGTTTTTCTGGTAGTCATGTACGGGTGTGAGTTGGACCATAAAGAAGGCTGAGCACCAAAGAATTGATGCTTTCGAACTGTGGTGCTGGAGAAGACTCTTGAGAGTCCCTTGGACAGAAAGGAGATCAAACAAGTCAATCTTAAAGGAAATCAACCTTGAATATTCATTGGAAGGACTGATGCTAAAGCTGATACTTTGGCCACCTGATGTGAAGAGCTGACTCACTGGAAAAAAAGACCCTGATGCTGGGAAAGATTGAAGGCAAAAGAAGAAGAGGGCAGCAGAGGATGAGATGGCTGGATGGCATCACTGACTCTATGGACATGAGTTTGAGCAACCAGCAGGAGATGAGGGACAGGGAAGCTAGGTGTGCTGCAGCCCATGGGGTGGCAAAGAGCTGGATATATCTTAACAACTGAACAACAACAATCCCTGGCTAGCACCCAGTCTGGCTGATGCAGTAAGTGCCCCTCTTTTAATCAGGTGCATCCAGGGGCTGCATAAGGAGATAAGGTGTCACCAAGACAGCCTGCCTTGGCTTCATGACTGTCAGCTGCACCATCCTCTGTGCCCCGACCCCAGCCTCTATCAGACTTGCCATATGGCCACTTGAGAGCTGACTTGGTCCACCTCCAGGGCGATGGGCTTATCCCCTCCTGCAGTCAGCCCCCTGGCCGGCCCCCGACCCCCATCGGCCAAGCCCTGCCAGCTGAACGACCTCCCCTGGTTGTCAGGGATACCCATCCACAAAGGCAAGACCCCAGCAAATGGTAAGAACCAGGCAAGCGGGCAAGCGAGGGGGGCCCTGAAGTGCAAGAACCAGTTAACACCTGACACGCGAAACCGTTCCACTTACAACAGCACCAGAGACAGCCCACCAGGGACAAATCTAACCAAGCAGGCAGACCTGCATGCTGAGAACCACGTATCCCTGCAGAAGGACACGAAGGAAGAAAGACCTAAATAAACAGAAAGACATGCCGTGTTCCTGGATTGGAAGACCTAGTACTGTTAAGATGACAATCCTACCCAATTCTGAAACTCAATGCAATCCCTACCGAAATCCCAACAGCAATTCTTACAGAAATATAACATCCACCCTAAAATTCATATGGACCCTCAAAGGACCCTGAAGAGCCAAAACAATCTTGAAAAAGCAAGAACAAAGCGGAAGAAATTTACTACGAAGCTACAGCTACAGCATACAGTGTGATGCCGGCACACAGCCTTGACACACAGAGCCCAAAACACACCCTCAGCCAACAGTGAACCGGTGTTCATTCAATGGGGAGTAGAGAGTGGGCCTCCCTGCTGACTCAGGCGGTAAAGCGTCTGCTTGCAACATGGGAGACCCAGGTTCGAGCCCTGGGGCAAGAAGATCCTCTGACGAAGGATATGGCCACCCACTCCAGTATTCTTGCCTGGAGAATTCCAAGGACAGAGGAGCCTGGCGGGCTACAGTCCAGGGGGTCTCAAAGAGTCGGACACGACTGAATGACTTTCACTTTCCCTTTTTCAAAAAGTGGACAGTAAGAGCGAAGGGAGAATCAACACCACAAGAGCTCAAGGTCACTCCACTGGTCACCGATCCCACCGTGGTAGCTGGTCTCGAGGGAGCTCAGTGAATGCGCTGAGGAATGACGGTGAGCCTGGAAGGCTCAAAGATTAACGAATCACAATGAACAAACGAGAGATGAGAAGCGGGGCACTGGACAGCAGTGAAACTGAAACTGTTAGTCCTTCATCCTGTCTGACTCTCTGCAACCCCATGGAAAGCAGCCCGCCAGGCTCCTCTGTCCATGGGGATTCTCCAAGCAAGAATACTGGAGGGGGTTGCCATGCCCTCCTCCAGGGGATCTTCCCAACCCAGGGATGGAACCCGCATCTCTTATGTCTCCTCTGTGGGCAGGCAGGCTCCTTAGCAGCCTGGGAAGCCCCACCAGACACCTGTGCCAACAATAAGACCCCCCAGAAGTACTCAGGCCCCTAATACATATGGGGTCATTCCCCCTCTCTGAATCTCTCAGAGCATCATTTTAAAATCATCGTCTTGACCCTAGGGGTCATCAAACCAGTTCTGTAAGCTATGATCGGCACATTTCTCCAATGACATGAAGCAGAATCATATAGGAAAAGTCCATGTGCTTCATGGAGGATCCCATCCTCCCCTCCAGGCTAAGAATACTGGCTCGGAAACAGGCAGGGGTGCTGATCTACGAGGGAGGAAGTGGGACAAGCTCTGATATTCTGCTCTCAGCCACACACTTTTTTTTTTTTGACAGCTTGATTGAGATAGAATTCACATTCCATGCAATTCACCCTTTGACAGGGTGCAATTCAATGATTTGGGGTATATTCATAGAATTTTGGAAACATCACTGCAATCAATTGAATAACGTTCCCATCACCCCAGAAAGAAACCCTGGGCCCATTAGCGGTCACTCCTGTCTCTCCTGCCCACAGGCCCTGTCAATCACCACTCTAGTTCCTGTCTCTGTGGATTTGCCTCTTCTGGACACGCCATTCGAAAGGAATCGTACAACATGCGGCCTTTTGCGTCTGGCTTCTCGCACTGAGCATCAGGATTTCAAGGTTGACCCACAATGCGGCCTGTATCACTACATTGCTCCTTTTTGCTGCCAAATAGTATTCCACCGTATGGGGCTTCCCTGGTGGCTCAGCGGTAAAGAACCAGCTTGCGATGCAGGAGATTGGGGTTCGATCCCTGGGTCAGGAAGATCCCCTGGAGGAAGACATGACAATCCCCTCCAGTGTTCTTGCCTGGGGAATCCCATGGACAGAGGAGCCTGGCAGGCTGCAGTCCATAGGATCAGACACAGCTCAGCGACTACAAAACCATCACCACTTTCCACCATATGGGGAGGGCACAGCATTTGTTTCCATCAGCTACTAATGGACATCCAAGCTGTCTCACTTCGTGGCAATCTCGAACAAGGAGCAAAGGCCTGACACAACCTTTAAACAAACACCAGTCTCTCCAGGGGCAGCACTCACACGCCGCTTCTGATCAAGCCAGCTAAGTGTTTACAGAAAGGATATTCTTTTCTTCCAAGGGATTTTTCTAAACAAGAAAATTAAGAGCAGCCTACAAGCAGGGCTCTCAGAAAGAAAATCTAAATAATAATTGTAGAAATGTGTCCTTGTGACGGGGCCCGAGCAAAAAATAAAACCAAGCCCAGCTGCACACAATAAGATTGAAATGCTGTGTGCGTCTCCAACAAAATTTCAAATCATTAAAATCTCATTATACTAATAATATGTTTTCTGGATCGACTTGACTAAAACACTCTCTTCCCCTAACAAAGTGGAGACGTTCCCAGAAACGGTCGCAGCGCAGGGAGTTTGAGGAGGAAGTGCAATCCCCTGGGACCCCTGGTCTCCCGGCCCATCTCTGCATGTTGTTTGCTGTCTGGACCGGATCGGACGACTGGCAGAAGTTATTGTTCTGGCCAAAGAGTTCACTTAGGTTTTTCCATGAGATGTTATGGAAAAATCTGAATGAACTTTTTGGCCAGCCCAACACAACGACTGCGCTCTAGCTTCTGAGCTCTCCTCCCTTCACTTAGGTTCTTTTTTGAGTATTTATTTTATTTTTTTATTTATTTGGCTGCACCAGGTCTTAGTCTCGGCACGCAGCATCTTTGACCTTCCCTGCGGCACGAGGGATCTTTAATTGCAGCATGTGGAATCTAGTTCCCTGACCGGGGATGGAACCCGGCCCCCCTGTATTAGTAGCAAGGAGTCTCAGCCACTGGGCCACCAGGAAGTCCCTTCACTCGTGTTCTTCTCTCAAGTTTTCTTAAATAAATGCAAGCGACCATCCAAATATTAATAGGCCATGATATTTTATTCCTTCTGTTCCGTTACTGCCGCCCGCAGCCTTCACTTTCTGCACCTGTTCTGTATTTGACGGATACAGTGGGGAGTGGCCACAATGGTAATTTTGATGAGACCGATGGTTGACATCTAGGTAGAGCTCATGATGTGCGAGCCTAGGCATTCTCCTAAATTTTCACAATTATAATGTTCAAAGTGTGCAGAAACATATAAAGAAGTTGGCCGTGAACATCTGCACACCACTGCCTGGAGTCTGACATTTTTCTGTAATTATTTCACTGTGTATCCATCGATCCATCGCTCTAACTATCTAGCAATCTATCTGTATTAACAAATTACGACCAAAGCAGTGGCTTAAAACAATATATATTTATTAGAGTTCTGGGGGGTCAGAACTCCAATTGACTTGGGTACCAATTCCACTTCTGAGCACCAGCTGTGATTCTAACACTGGTTCCAATGTGTATGGGGTTTTTGTCCACATCAAGCGATTCTAAAGCACTGGCCTGCTGCCTAACAATTCAATTTCACTCTCTCTGTGTAAAATACATAACCAATAAGGACCTAAATTTCGCTGGCTAACCCCCTGGTGTCAGGAGGGCTGTGTTTCCTCTGGAGGGTGTAGGAGAATCTGTTTCTTGGTTTTTCCAGCTTCTACAGGTGCCCATGTTCCCTGGCTCGTAGTCCTGCAACACTCGAACTTTTGTTTCCACTGACACATCTCTTTCCCTTACACAGCCCTCCTGCCTTCCTCCTATAAGGACCGTGTGCCCACTGGGATAATCCAGGATCATCGCCCCACCCAAGCCCCTCAACTCAATCACATCTGCTAAGTCCTTTGACCATGTAAGGTGATGGAGTTAAGACTCTGGGTAACGGGATGTGGACATCTCTGGGCGCATCTCTGTGACCAGCCTGCCACACCATCATAACGTTCATGCATTTCAGACTAAACTCCAGACAGAGATACTCTGCCCCTAAACATACACATCTCTATCTAAAGTGCTGTATTTATTTATAATTCTTTTTTTCAAGTATAAAGTGCTGTATTTATTTATAATTATTTTTTTCGAGTTGAAATGCGCATACATTGAAATCCACATCAAGATAGAGACCATCCCCATCAAGATAGAGGGCATCCTCACAGCAACAGAGGATGCCATCTGCCCCTCCCCAGCCAGGTTCCAGCCCACCCCCGAGGCAACCAGCAGAGATTAGCTGCGTGCATTTAGACCTCCTCCTCCTGAGAAATGGGGCTACGGTGTGCACTCCTTGGGCCTGGCTTCTTCTGCTCGGCACCGCGGTTTGGAGAGTCGTGGCGCTGCGCACACTGGTCACGTGTTCCTTCTCACTCCCGGGAACCCTGCCCACCTCTCCATCCTCCTGTTGACGGGCGGCCGAGCTGTCTCCGGGGTTAGGTCACCGTGAATAAAGCTGCTATAAACATTTTGCTACAAGGCTTCATAAGGACACAGGTGTCTGTGTCTCTTGAGTATCTCATATTGGAACTGCTGGGTCACAGGGAGGAGGGAGGTTTAATTTTTTAAGAAACTACCAAACTGATGCCCTAAGTTTCGGCTCCACTGTAAACCCCACTTCCAGTGTGTATGAACCTTCCATCTGCTCCACTTTCTCCCTGAATTGCGGTGAGATTATTTCAGCCATGCTGGCAGGTGTGGAGTGTGTCTCTCTGCTTCTAATTTGTGGTTCGTTTCCCGGGTGACTAACGATGCTGAACTGAGGTCTTTTCCAGATGCATGTTGGTCATTTGTATATCATCTCAGATGGAACATCTATTCAAACCTTTATTCTTTTACTGGGTTGTCTTTCTATCATCAGTTGAAGGAGTTCTTTTTATATCCCAGACAGCAGTCCTTTATCAGACATGTGTTTTGGAAATTGTGATAATGGTGATTTGTAGTAAGAAATACATATATCTGATCTTCATCCAAATTCCTGGCCCTAGGTCCTAAACCCTAGGAATTTCCTAAGTGATGAGAGCAATAAAGGCATCTTATGTGAATGGGGCAAGTTGTGCAAAGCCCCTAGGTACTCTAAGGATGGGGGTGGAGGCCAGGGGACCCAACCATGTGGTCAGAGAGTTGGTACTTGCAGGCACTCCACCGAACTTCCGGGGAGGACAGAAGGGCTAGAGATGGACCTGCTCAGTCTCTAATGGTCAGGGAGTTCATCACCCGTGCCTACGTAATGAAGCCTTTATAAAAGCCCAGAAGGACTGGGTACAGAGAGGCTCCAGGTTGGAGAACAAAGTAGGTACTGGGGGGCACCCCTTCCCACATACCTCACCCTGCATCTCTTCCATCCGACTGTCCCTGAGTTACATATCTTTATGATAAACCAGCAACCTACTGACTACAATGTTCCTCTGAGTTCAGTGAGCTGCTTTAGCAAAGTAATCAAACCCAAGGAGGGGGTTGTTTTATACCCAGTCAGTCGGAAGCCAAGTGACAACTGGGACTCGTGATCAGCAGCCAAAGTCAGGGGCGGTCTCGCGGGACGGAGCCCTTGACTTGTGGTGTCTGGCGCCGTCTCTGGATGGCGTCTGAACTGAGTATTTCTCACTTGAGGTATTTACAATGTTGTGTTAGTTTTCGAGCATACAACACAGCGGGGCTTCCCTGGCCGCTCAGACGGCAGAGAATTCGCCTGCAAAGCAGGAGGCCTGGGTTCAACCCCTGGATCAAGAGGATCCCCTGGAGAAGGAATGGCCACCCACTCCAGTATTCCTGCCTGGAGAAGTCCACGGACAGAGAAGCCTAGTGGCTTACAGTCCATGGGGTCGCAAAAGGTCGGAGATGAATGAAGCAACACTTTGACTTCACTTCATACCGCAAAGTAATTCAGTTACACAAACACCTGTATCTATTTTTTTCAGATTCTTTTTCTTCTAAGTTATTACAAAGCATTGGGTAGAGTCCCCTGTGCTGCACTGTAGGTCCTGGTTCGTTACGTACTTTATGCAGAGAGAATGGCATTGAATTGTTGGGCAGCCGGCTAGCGCTGGAGAATTGCGTGATGTGGATTAAAAAAAAACCCACACACATCGGAATTGGCGTCAGAATCACAGCTGGTGCTCAGAAGTGGAATTGGTACCCAAGTCATAGGAATATTTCCTTCCACGCAATCGCTTGATCAGACCCAGCTGAACTTCTATCATTTCATTGAATAACCCAATTCCCCCAAATATCCTTTAAGTACTCTTTATAGAAGAGGAAACTGAGGCATGGGGTAGAGAAGTATCTTGCCCAGGTCCGGGCCCCCGAGAGCAGCAGAACGAGTTGTGACCCTCAAAGGTAGGTCCCCAGGTCAGCAGCCTTAACCACTATGCAGAGTGCCTCTTGCTCACGCAGCACATAAACAAGGACTGTGGTAAGTGGCGTTTCCTATCATCTCTGGAGAGGGGATGGTGACACGCCAGGCCAGGGGACCCAGATGAGCCGGGTGCTGGCCACAGAGCCCACAGCCTCTGGGAGGAAGACACGGGACATGGTGGGCAACTGGGCAGCACGGGGCTCCACCTTCAAGCCAACAGGGCAGGAGAAAGAGGGCATGTGAGGGCCCCGAGCCAAGGAAGATGGGGGATGGGCCAGGCGCCGGGCGGGCAGCGGAGGGCAGCAGCCTGGCCGGGGTCCCGGAGAAGCACAAAGCCGCTGGGGTTCTGCCTTCTTTCTGCAAATGCCAATGAGTCCATTCAGCACAAAGTGGATCTCGTTTGTCTCCAGAGCATCTCTCTACCATCGGGGCTGAGTGTACCTCATGCCAGGAATGATAATGACTTTGCTGCAGACCAGCTGGAAAGGTTACTGGCATCTGAATGGCTCTTCCAGTTGACAAGGTTGGTGGAGATTAAGAGCCAAGGCTGCCAAGGTTTTAATCTCACCGGACCAGCAGCGTAACCTCCTGCAGAGGACTTTACTTCTCTGGGACTCTGTTTGCTCATCTGAAAAATGGGAATAACTAAGAAGTATCCACTTATCAGCTGTGTGTGAGGATTAACTGAGTCATGGGTGGAGTGGTTAGTGCTGTGCCTAGAATATCCCAGGTGCCAACAAGCCTCAGCTGTGAGCCCTGACCTGAGGGGACTCTGTTCTGGGTAATTAAAAAAAAAAATCTTTCCCTCACTTCTTAGATGAATGCCTTTTAAGCTTGTATATATTAAGGTCTTACTTTAAAAGTAAGGTATGTCTTTCAAAGTTAAGACTTTACTTCGTTCAGGTCTCACTTTGAAAGATAATATTAATTTTCAAAACAAAAAACAGAGAGATGAAGACACTTTGAGGCTTTGGGAAAGTTGTCCTTCCAAGTCTATTTATACCAACAATGAATTCTGACCACCGCAAGCCTGGTGTCCTCTTCCTCAGCCTGCTCAAAGGACACTCTGCCCCCATACTTAAAGCAGCACCTGGATGCTTCCAGCAGATCCCATGGTGATAGGAGAAGCAGCAAACACCAAGGGTGGCCTTGGCTCCATCAAACCAGACAGCTGCTTCTGGGACTGCTGGATTCAAGCAAGCCCTGAGACTCAAGAAACCGTCAGTCCCTCTTCACCTTGTTAATAACTCAATATTAAACTAAAAGCTTAGTTTAAACTTTAGTTGAGAAGGTCCCCTGGAGTAGGAAATGGCAATCCACTCCAGTATTCTTGCCTGGAAAATCCCATGGACAGAGGAGCCTGGCGGGGTACAGTCCGTGGGGTCGCAGAGTCGGAGACAACTGAGCGACTAACACTTCCTTCACTTTTCAAAATAAAAGCTAGATCCTTTGGAACTAACTTTTCAGATGAAAGTATGAAAACAACAGGCATCAACTATTAAGGTGGTGTTACTTGGGGAAACCAACATCCCTGATGCTCTGCTTGACAAGCAAGTAAAGCTTCAAAGATGCAGACCAAGGACAATCATTTTGAAACACCCAAGCTTGACAAGCAAGCATTCTAACTACTAACCTGCAAACATAAGAATCTGCTCAGATGCTTCCTTAGGCTGCTGGCAAGGAAGCACCATCAGGGGGCCAGGGTGGGCGAGGATGGCTGCTGAGCCGGTCTCACCCCCAAGGACCACTGAGTCCCAGCTCAGAAACACCTGCTGCCTCGCAGACACAGGGATTCCCACTTCTCGGCAGCACACACCTCAAGGGAGCGTGCACGATGCTTCCTGGTCACACTTGGGCAGGACAAGAGGTAGGATCCCAACATTCCCCGAAAGGCAAACGACTTAAAGGGTTTGTGTCACTCTGACACCAACCGCCCACTAGCACCTGCATGGGACACGCCGTGAGAGAAGCAGCCCAGAGCTGCTGACATGATGCAGGACCAGAGTGAGAAGAGGCTTCTATTCCGGAGAAGACACTCACTCAGCAGTGAACCCCCCCATACCCACACCAGGCTTGACTAACTTGGTCCCAGCATCGTTTCCCCAGCCCAGATGCAGCCTCAGAATCCTTCATAACACACAGGCAGACAGTCATTACCACCTGAACTGTCAGGAGGAAAGGGCTGCCAGCCCGGCCCTACCAGGAACCAGCTCTGTGTCAATATCGTACCTGTCAACATTATCAGTAACACTTGCTTCCCTGGTGGCTCAGACAGTAAAGAATCTGCCTGCAATGTAGGAGACCCGGGTTCGATCCCTGGGTCAGGAAGATCCCCTGGAAGGGAATGGCAACCCAGTCCAGTACTCTTGCCTGAAAAATTCCAGAGACAGAGGAGCCTGGTGGGCACCGTGGGGTTGCAAAGAGCTGGACACGACTGAAGAGACTCAGCACACGCTTACGAGCACTCAGTTGCTGATAAGACCTTCATCACATTTTCTCCTCACATCACCTAAGGGCAAGAGTCATCATGATCCACGTGGGCTTGGTCGGGCAAATAGGCCAACAGACACGGAGGAACAGGCCCTCAGAGCAAGGATGTGAGTAGAGCTGGCTCCAGCCACCGGCAAGCCGCCTCCCCCAGAAACGCACCGCCTTTCTGGGAACCGAAGAGGCTTCGTGGCTCAGAAATGCAGAGCTGGTGTCTCCCCCACATTCTTCCAACTCACAAATGAGGAAGTGATGCCCCAAAGCTGTAACACAGAGATGGCAAACTGCACAGCGTCGTCACAGGGGACTCCACGACCCGGACGCTTGGAGAAAGAAGGCAGAAAATGAAAGCGCCCCTGGCCTCCAGGAGCCGGTCACGTGACGCCCCAGATGCTGTGAGTCCCAGAACCAGAAGGTGCTAGAGCCTGCCCCCATTCCATTTGCTCTTCCAACCGGGAAGCGGAACCTCCTTTAACGCTACTAACAAGGAGCATCTCCAGCCATTAAAAAAAAGAATGAAATAAGGCCATCGGCAGCAACGCAGATAAACCTGGAGATGATCATACTGAGTGGAGCGAGCCAAAGACAAATATCATATGATGCTGCTTACACGTGGGATCTAGAAAAAAACGATACAAATGAATTTTACTCACAAAACAGAAACAGATTCAGAGACACAGAAGTCATATTTATGGTTACTAAATGGGAAAGGGTGAAGATAAATTTGAAGTTTGAGATTAATATACACACATCGCTATATATAAAATAATCTAAAAAACCTACCGTATAGCATTGGGAACTATATTTAATATCTTATAATAACCTATAAAGGACAAGAATCCGAGAAAAGAATATAAGTATGTATATATATGTGAGCTTCCCAGGTGGTGCCAGCGCTGAGAACCCACCTGCCAGTGCCGGAGACATAAGAGACACGCGTTTGATTCCTGGGTCGGGAAGATCCCCTGGAGGAGGGCATGGCAACCCACTCCAGTATTCTTGCCCCTGGACAGAGGAGCCTGGCGGGCTACAGTCCACAGGGTCGGAAAGAGTTGGACACACTGAAGTGACTTAGCACGGACGCAGGCATATGTGTGTCGTTGTTCAGTCACTCAGTCATGCCCAGCTCTTTGCGACCCCACGGACTGCAGCACGCCAGGCCTCCCTGTTCTTCACTGTTTCCCGGAGGTTGTTCAAACTCATGCCCATCGAGTTGAGGATGCCATCCAACCATCTCACCCTCTGTCGTCCCCTTCTCCTCTTGTGTATGTATAACTGAATCACTTTGCTATACAACAAAAACTAGGATGACATTGTCAGTCAACTATACTTTAAAAAATAAAGCAACATTTCAATGAGTCAGAAGCGACTAAAAGCTCCTAGAATTGATTGCAGTTCACATTTATATTCTCTTCCCCCAATAGCACTGAGTTCCGGCCATCAGATTAACACCACTGCGTCAACAAATGTCTGTAAGGCGCTCCTGGACTTACTGATGGGCTTCCCTGGTAGCTCAGCTGGTAAAGAATCTGCCTGCAATGCAGAAGACCCTGGTTCAATTCCTGGCTTGGGAAGATCCCCTGGAGAAGGGATAGGCTACCCACTCCAGTATTCATCAGCTTCCCTGGTAGCTCAGCTGGTAAAGAAGCCACATGCAACGTGGGAAACCTGGATTCGATCCCTGGGTTGGGAAGATCCCCTGCAGGAGGGCATGGCAACCCACCCCAGTATTCTTGCCTGGAGAATCCCCATCGACAGAGGGGCCTGGCGGGCTACGGTCCATGGGGTTGCAAAGAGTCAGACACGACTGAGCAACTAAGCACTGCACAGACTTACTAAATGTCTCTTCAGTCACTACACAATCTAGTAAATTGTAAATATACTCATTAGGAAGTAAAGCCATTTTTCATCTGAAACCTAAAAGGTCAAGCGTATGGCTAATAGAAGGAGAAAACATGCTTTCTTCAGGTATATCTTTGCTGTGATGGAACCGCACATTTTAAAACAAGAAAATAGCTGGGTAAAAGTACCTGCCCTCTGCTGACCACAGCAGGGGGGAAATCCATCACACAGAGTACTTAAAATCCGCTCACAGCTGGCGCTCACCCACTTACATCCGCTAACCATCCTTTAATTATTCTGACGACTGGACAGGGAACGCGAGGGTAAGCAACTTCGGGATGTATGATAAATATTAATTCCATGGACTGCGGACAGGAATTCAAAGCTGAGCTCCTCTGATGAATGTGGGGTTGCCAAGGCGACCTGACTCTCCTGGGACCACTCAGGTATAACCAAGATGCTAGGAGGACCACAGAGAGTTCGCTGAAAGGTAATGAACACAAAGTCATCACTCCAGGCCCAGCATCTCTACCAAAGCAAAGTTTCCTAGAGATTTCAGCAGATGGCCAGGAAAAAATAAAAAGCCCAGCGTGGGACATGCTGACGTGCCTACATGCTTCTCTCTGAAATGCCCCGGGTGCATCTGGACAACAGTAGAACAAACAAAGAGAAATGTTGGATCTGAAGATTATAAACAGAACAAAAAGCAAAGGAAACTGACAAAGCCATACCAAGCCCCCCTGAAAGCCACTTCCTCTCAGCCACAGAGAGAGAGGAAGACAGAGAAGTGATTTCCAGTGACTCCCCAAGGAGCGTGTACATTACAGGGGCCGACAGACTGACCCCCTCTCGGACCAAGAGCAGCTCCCACGGGCAGGGGCAGCCCTGCTCAGAGAGGACGCATGAGGGTTCGGAGCGAGAGACATGGCAGGGTCTGTTGGGAAGCTCACAGCCCACTGGATTCAAACAGGACCCACACTGACTTCTCTTCCCACTGAACCTTCTAGAGCCCACTGGGTGCATAGCCCCAGTCCCTCAACCGCTCACCTCCCTCCCCTTCTTACCAGCCACCCTCTTTCTCTCCTGGTACATCAGGAGGTCCAACCCACGGTCACTGTGATCTGTAGCGATCACTTCCTAAGCGTCTTGTCCCTCATCAAGGTGATCATGTCAGTAAAAAGCCTCAGGTATGTCCCGCCTCCCTGGACAAAGGGGACCATACTCAGTACAAATCCCTTCCCTTCGTCTTGAGGCAAAGAAAGACACTATTCCATTCTTATTTTCAAAGGTACGTGGGACGGTGTGCTGAGATCTGCCTAAAAGAGGATGTGGAAATCACTGCAAAGTCACCATCTGCCCTCAATAAGCTCTTTATGCAAACACCCCGAAAAGCTGTGAACTCCACATCTCCCCAGGTGCCTCAGCCCCGGGAGTAACTGGGAGCAGGCTCAGGAGCCCTGGGCCTCATCTAACCTGTATCTATGCAAAGTTCCTTCCATCGCAGAGCAGCCTCTGGGTCGCTGCCTCTACATCAAGCCCTGCAGCTGCGGCTTCCTCACATCTCAGGAATTCTGCAGCTCCCAGCCCCGTACACTGCCTCCAGGAAGCCCACCCTGCCTGCTCCTACACTCCAGCTGTTTCCTTACCAGTCGCCCCAATCTAGTTCACTCCACACCAGACTCTCTAAAGTAGCAGGGATACCGATTGGACACTGGCGCCCACTATTCACCAAGGATGACAGGGTCCAGTGACCACTCCAGCCTGTCCTGAGGCTGACCTTGGCCCACAAACCACACCACAGTCTGGCCACTCTGAACGGCCTGCACTTCCCCAGCGGGACTAGCTGGGGCCTCCTTCACGGCCCCTCCGATTCAGACTGGGTGTCCTCCCAGGTATCCATCACCACACCTGCCCCCGGCCCCACAGTGCCCAGACTCCCGAGGACAGGCCTGGGTCAGGTCCCTGCAGGCCACCAGCTCCCAGCTGCCAGGTTAAGATTCTCCCCCGCTGTGTCCTTAGGTCCTGGGAGCTCCAGGAGCCTCTTTCCTCTGCTGTCCTGGGAAGGAGGCGAGTGGGCCTTCACCTCCCCACCCCGACCTCCCATCCATCTCCTACCCAGAGCAATTATGGAGGACTCAACTGCAATTTCCTCTGAACTTTCACGGAAGTCTTCCATGTCTCCTCACTCTCCATCCAGAGAGGAGGGGGTCTGCCGGGGACACCCCATCTCCCTCCAGAACCCCTACCCCCAGGTGACTCTGTGTTTGGGCCACACCTGCTTGTAACCAGCCGGCCCAGCACAGGTACCTGGCCCCCGTGGGCAGTCCAGATTCTCCCCCTTAGGAAACTGAGCTGAGAGTTTGAAAGAAAGTGAAGTTGCTCAGTTGTGTCCCACTCTTTGCAACCCCATGGACTGTAGCCTACCAGGCTCCTCCGTCCATGGGATTTTCCAGGCAAGAGTACTGGAGTGGATTGCCATTTCCTTCTCCAGGGGATCTTCCCGACCCAGGGATCGAACCCGGGTCTCCTGAATTCCAGGCAGACTCTTTACTGTCTGAGCCACCCAGGAAGTCCAAGCTGAGAACCACTGGTTTAAACTGCAGCTACCAGGTAAGGTTGTGTTTCCTCAACCATAAAGTGAGGGCAAAAGTCCCACCTTGCAGGTAACTTGTGGGCAGGTGAGAAGTCCTACCCTTGCCGGGCACCTCTGTCCAGGTGCTCTTCTTACGGAGAAGGGTTGACATGGGACGGTGTTTGGGGACAGCCCAGAGTCCACGCAGCCGGTCCCTCTGTAAAGAACAGGGCAAACCGAAGGGAACACACTGGGGTCGGCAGAGCTGGTTTCGACCGAGAGTGTCTCCTGGAAGTTATTTAAAACCCAGAAAAGCAACTCTATACTTTCAACACTCAGTGCAAAGTTGCAGCCACCTGGTGTCTCTTTAGATCTAGTTCCTGAGGTTTCAGTCAATATCTTGCTCATTTATCTCTATGTGCGCATCAAGGGCTCAGAAGACGACCAGGGTGAAGAAAATCAGAAGACAAGTCGTCGCAGGGCCGGAGAAAGTGTTTACCAAAGACGCATCTGATAAAGGATTTGTATGTAAAATACACCAAGAAGTCCTAAAACTCGACTACAAGAAATCAAACCACTTGATTTAAAGAATAAGGGACTTCCCTGGCAGGTCCAGTGGTTAAGACGCCGAGTTGCCAAGGCAGGGGCATGGTTCAATCCCAGGTCGGGGAACTAAGATCCCACATGCTGCAAGGTGTGGCCAAAACAAATAAAATAAAGGATACATTAAAAAAAAAATGGGCCAAAGATCTGAGAGGACACTTTGCCAAAGAAGCTGTACAGATGACACATGAGCCTAGAAAAAGAAGCTCCACATCATGTCATTAGAGAATGAGAACCTAAAACTGCTCTAAAAAATATAATTACAAAAAGAAAAGCAATCAGCGGACAGCAACTTCCTGAACACTTGCTTTCCCCGGAAAAGCAGGAGGGACAGCACCTGTGGCTTGGCCGTGGTGGGCTCAGCTCTCACAGGCTGGCGCTGGTCCCTGGGGTCTGGGCAGAGGGTGGAGGTCAAGGCAGGCGGGAACCTCTCAGGCAAACGGGTGGAGGCGAGCCCATCCCCACCTTCCATCCAGGGCCTCCTGGCCCCAGAGCTGGACCCCTGCCTCTAAGGACTTTACACAACTGCAAGGGCATCTGTCCTGGGGCACCCCCTCACCCCATCCTGGCCTGCGGGACTGCTGGGGACCGTGGGGAGTCTTCCTCTGCGCCTGCTCCGTCCAGCTCGTTAAACCGAACCACTTAAGCGATTGGTCCTTCAGAGTCCCCAGGCTTTCTACGGGGAGTTTTGGGGTTTTTTAACTGTTCCTCTCCACTTTTCCCAGCGCCCCACTGTTGATCACAGTTCCGTTTTCTAAGCCGGGCCACCACATGATGCGACTTGCTTCCCTCCCATAGACTATCACAGCCTTAATCATGCTATGAACTCACCCAGGGCACTTCCTGCAAGGGTTCCTCCAAGCCCCAGCACACATTTCTGAACATGACCTCCCCTGGCAGGTGACAGGACATTCACCCCCAATACGTGCCTCGGTGCTTGTCACAGCCCGAGCTCTGCAGGGTCAAATGCCCCACGCGCCGGAATCTCTAACTTCCCAGCAGTGCGGTCCTTGTCCCGGCGCCCTCCCCCTCACCTCCACCCACGCTACTGAACTCATCTTGGACTTTCTAACAAAAAGGAAATGAAACCCACCATGCAGCTGGCAGCACTCGAATCACCGTCTTCCCGGTCCCTGGCAGGCAAATGAGCGCCTTCCCATGGGGGGCCTGGGTGGGGCCAGGACCTGCTGCAAGTGAACCACATGAGTGGCAGGGAGGGCAGGTTGCCAAGGCAGGTTGCCAAGGCAACAGGCCCAGAGGGAGACCAGCAACTCTCCATCAATCATTCAGGACCTCATTCTCTAGCCTTCGCACCTCAGCCTCCCTCCCACTCCCCACTCCTTCTGCTCTTCCCACATGACAGACCGAAGCCGTGGAGCCCTTCCAAGGTCAGTCCTCTTGGAATTCCTGCATCCAAGCTTGATTAGCATTTGTGACCTTCTGTTTGCATGGGGGGGAACCACTGAGGGTGCCACGCACCCCAGTCTTGAGAAATGAGGCAGGGGACCCAGCTAACTCACACAGCAAAGCGAAAGCAGCTGGGAGTTCCTGGCAGTCCAGTGGTTAGGACTCAGCGTTTTCACTGTCCAAGGCCTGGGTTCAATCCCTGGTCAAGGAATTAAGATCCCACAGACCATGTGGTGTGGCCAAAACAAACAGAAAAAAAAAAAAAAAAAGCTATACTACAGAAGTATCTCTTTCCTTCTGCTGTTTCACGACTATTTTGTTCATCACACTGGATGATTCTGACTACGCTTGGTATATTCAAACTGAACCAGATTCGCCCTTGATTTTCTAGACACATGCTAGTTCACAAAGGCAGAGACAAACATTTTGCTTTGGAACTTGGGGCTAGTCCATGAGTTCAGGCATTTGCTCTTCATGTTTCAAGGGAGTAAATGTCACCTATAAAAAGCTGTCATCATCCAGAACATTCTGCTGACTTGCTACTCTGTGAGAGATGGCTTTCCTGGTTCCTTCGGGTCTCAAACATCACCTGCTCTGAGGCCTTCCCCAGGCACCTGTCTGATTGCATTTGTATACCTTCTGCCTAGCAGATATTATTATAAATCTGTTTTATTTATTATGGCTGAGTCCCTGGTCCACGAAAGAAGAGCCTTGTCCATCTTTTCTTCCTAGGGTCCCACGGCAGGCAATGAATGAATTGGAGAGTATATAACGTTTGTGTTTATAATTGCTGTAAGGCATAAAGAGGAACCGAAATGATTTTGGTGAGCGTGACAGATCATTCCCGCTGCCCCTCTGATCTGCAGATCAGAGACATAGTGGGAATGATCTAGGGTGGGGGAAGGCCATTTATCATCTCATTTAGGAGGTGTGACTTGATAGAAGTAACGCAGCCAGTCTGGATCCTAAATGTCAGGCTTCAGAGAGGAGTGACTCATCTGCTTTGTACAACTTGTCGACTGAAAAAAAATGCACAGCCTCAAAGTCAAGAGTTATGTTTTACTTGGTGGACAAAACTGAGGACATAAGCCCGGGACTAGGCTAGCTCTGAGAGAGGGCTCCGGAAGAGGCAAGGGAGGAGCCAGGATACGCAGGATCCTGTCTTTGCAACAAAGACCAGTGAATCCAAACATCAAAAGATCACTGTTAATTAAGGAAAACGAGATATTTCAAGTTAAAGCATTTAGTACTTTTCTCTGTACAGATGTGAGAGCTGGGCCATGAAGAAGGCTGAGTACCAAAGAATTGATGTTTATGAACTGTGGTGCTGGAGAAGACTCTTGAGAGTCTCTTGGACTGCAAGGAGATCAAACCAGGCAATCATAAAGGAAATCAATCCTGAATATTCATTGGAAGGACTGATGCCGAAGCTGAAGCTCCAATGCTTTGGCTGACTCATTGGAAGAGACCCTGATGCTGGGAAAGATTGAAGGCGGGAGGAGAGGGGGACAACAGAGAATGAGATGGTTGGATGGCATCACCGACTCGATGGACATGAGTTTGAGCAAACTCCGGGAGTTGGCGATGGACAGGGAGGCCTGGCGTGCTGAAGTCCATGGGGTCACAGAGAGTCGGACTCGACTGAGCGAATGACAGCAACAGTGCACGGGAAGCTGCCCAGGTCCAGGCTCGCTGAGATCGCCCCTCGGAGTCGCCCCGCAGCTCCTGCGGCCAGTGTCCCTCGCTTCCTGGGCTGAATCACGGGGAGGGGTGCAGGGGCTGCTCAGCAGGATTTGTCTCCATCCTGAATTTCCTCCTCCGGGCGCAATTCCACATCCTTTCACTTACTGATATGGCAGACAGCATTTTTTTCATTGATGAACTAAAGGCGAAAGGCCCTGCCCTCAGGGGGGAAACCATCTAATGTGGGAGGACTGTCCCCGGCCATGGACACACACACACGGACACACACGGACACACACGGACACACACACACACGGACACACACGGACACACACACACACACGGACACACACACACACACGGACACACACGGACACACACACAAGGACACACACGGACACACACACACGGACACACACACACACAGACACACACACACACGGACACCCACACGGACACCCACACAGACACACACACATGGACACACACACGGACATGGACACACACACACACGGACACACACGGACACACACACACACGGACACACACACACACGGACACACACACACACGGACACCCACACAGACACACACACGGACACACATACAGACACACACACACACGGACACACACACACGGACACCCACACAGACACACACACGGACACCCACACAGACACACACACATGGACACACACACGGACACCCACACAGACACACACACGGACACCCACACAGACACACACACATGGACACACACACGGACATGGACACACACACACACACGGACACCCACACAGACAGACAGACACACACACGGACACACACACACACGGACACCCACACAGACACACACACGGACACCCACATAGACACACACACATGGACACACACATGGACATGGACACACACACACACACACGGACACACACACACACGGACACACACATAGACACACACACATGGACACACACATGGACATGGACACACACACACACACACGGACACACACACACGGACACACACACACAGGCACACACCCTGGTGGGAAATGCATGGACACACACACACACGCGCGCACCCCCGAGCGGAAGGTGTGTCATGTCTGTACATGTGCTCAGCCCTCAAGGTAATAGGTCACAGACATCCCCAGGAATACACATTCAAAGAGAGAAATTAACATGGGACCACATGAGCCTGCAAGCCTGTCCTTGGGGTACACATGTTCCTGGGGGGCACATTCGCCTGGCAGGTACAGGAAGACTCTCTAAAGCACAGTCAGTCTCCCGGTGGTTTAAAGAACTCACTGGACACCCCTGACTCCGGATTCTCTCTCTCCCAAGGTCCAGACTGTGGCCAGCTCCCACCAGCCTGGTTCACAGCCACCGCAGCATTACCCACCCTCACCCACAGGAAATCTGGGCCAGGGGAAAGACTCCCCTGGCCAGAACAAAGGGAAAAATCAGGAATGCAGTCCAGGGAGAGGCCCAGGGAACAGCCGTGTTTAAAGAACACAAACAAGAGGCCCGAAGTCACATCCCCACAGCTCTTAAAAATTGTAAGAGGTGGCAGGAAGATTTTTAGGATAATTTTCGTGGACACGCGGAGGCAAACATGGAGGGGCCTCTGCAGTCCGTTTGGGCGGGCCTCGCGGCCTCGGCCATCCCCTTCTTCCTCCCCTCTCGCCCAGGCTGGGGGCGCAATCCGTGCAGTGCACCGCACCCCGAAAACCAGCGGGCTCCCGGCAGTAGGCTCATCCCTCAGTGGTGCCCAATAAATACTCATCGAGCGGCCCCCAGGCAGGGCTGAACGCGCGGGCCTGCGGCCGGGGGAGGAGGCTAAAGAAATGGCTGGTGACCCGGGCCGCGGTGGGCGCAGGGCTGTCTCCAGCGGGCCGGGGGGCTCGTCCCCACGGCTGCTCAGCGTCCTGTCCTCAGCAGGAGCCGGCGATGCGCGTTTCGATGACGCCAGGAGCCCAAAGTGGGCTCCATGAGCCGCCGGGAGAGGGGGCGCCGCCAGGTTGGCGGCTGGTTCCCGGTCTGGCGTTTAAAGGGGGTCAAGGGCTGTCCTGAAGGTCACGGCGGCGCGCTGCGCGGGCCCGGCGAGCTTGGGGAACCATGCGCGCGGGACCCGGAGCGGAGAGGCAGCGTGGTGCCCGGAGCCGCTCAATCGGGTCCGGCGGGGACTCGGGCCGCGTGGTCCCCGCTGCGCTCCATCCGGTCCAGGCGGGGCTCGGCGCTGTGCGCGCGCGGGCGCGCGGGGCGGGTCGGCCGCCCGCATGGGTCTCGCGGAGCGGAGAGCGGCGCGGGCGCGGCTGGAGGCCGGCGGCGGGCGCACTCACCCTCCTTGGCCTTCTTCTTCCTCGCCAGCGTGCCGCCCAGCTTGCCGAGGAACGATTCGTCCTTCTTCATCCTGTGGGGCCGCAGGGCGGGCGAGCGCAGCGGCGCGGAGGACATGGGGGCGCGCGGGGACCCCGGTGGCCCGGCCGGGAGCAGCGCGTCTGGGAGCCGCCCTGGTCGCCGCCGCCGCCGCCGCCGCCGCCCGCTCGCCCCGGGGAGTGGCCGGGAGGGCGCGGCCCCGGCGCCGGCCCCCGCCCCCCGCCCGCCCCTGGCCCCGGCGGCGTCCCGCCGCCCGAGGTCTGACTCTGGGTCACCACGTCCAGCCCGCGAGAGCCGTCGGCGGTTCCCACGCGCCGCGGCACACTCACTCTCCAAGCGCAGCGGTAGTTCCGCTCCTAAATGCCGCAAATCGGACAGACCACGGGCCCTCTGCCCCCCTTTTGTTCTGCTCGTTTAAGCCCTGGACTCTGGTGACCTTACCTGGGCGCCGGGGTGGGGGGTGAGGGGTCAGCGAGGCAGCCAGGGCCACCACCTTTGCACAGCCGTGCACATCAGATAAGCGCACAAATGGGTCGTTGCATTTGCTGAGCTTTTCCCCACAACCAGGCCAGGGGCTGGGGGGAGCCCTTGTGACCTGTGCCCACCCTTTAGAAGCTTGGCACGTGGTAGGCAATGACTACATGAGTACCCTCCTGCACACCTCGCCCTGTCCCAGGGGTGATTCCCGCAGAGGAATGAGCCCTAGTGTGGAATCAGGGGCGGGTGTTCCGGAGGAGAGCAGGGCAGGAAGACCAGAGGGGACAGTGTAGGGGGCTCCAAGGAGGAAAGAGAAGAGGAGGAGGAAGAGGTTTTCTGTGGAGGTGATGTGGTGGACTTGGGTTCTGCAGAGTTGACTCTGGGTGAGGTGGGTGGGGAAGGACTGAGCCTGGAGACCAGGTCCCAGGCTTCAACAGGAGAGACGAACAGGTTTGTGGAGAAGTTCACAGGTGGAAGGACTCCCAGGCTGGAAGGAGTGGGAAGAGTTAAGCCTGTTTCCTGCTGGGCCCAGGCCAGTGGGGCAGGGGACTTACCCAGCAGATAGAGACTATCAGAGGAGGCCTGACTGGGGAGGAGCAGGGGGTGGCCAGGTCCGGGTGTGGGTAACATTGTTTTTCTGTCTCCCCAGGGGCTGTGGAGGTTTCTTTTGGCCTGCTGATTGGTGCTAGGCCCTGCCCTCCCACGGAGAATGCGCTGACCTCAGGGGCAGAGCCTTGCCCTCCCGGAGCTGGTGATCCAGGGGGACACTCATGCCCCGCAGTTAGGAACCCAGCCAGGTGGGAGGACAGCCAGAGTGTTATGGACCAGGGTGCTTGCCCTGCTTAACCAACAGAAACTGATCAGAGGCCAGACAAGACTTCCAGGCAGGGCTTTACTGGGGGCTCTGCTGCAGCAAGGGGGAGCAAGAACAAACCACAGGCCCCCTTCCTCACTTCCTGGGGGTGGGAAAACTGGTTCTTTATATGGGGTGAGGGAGGGGGTGTGTCCAGGGTCAGGTGGGAGGGGTGGCTTAGGTGGTTTGTCACCCCTTAGGTGATCTGCAAGGACATCCAACCAGTCCATCCCAAAGGAAATCAGTCCTGAATATTCATTGGAAGGACTGATTGCTGACGCTGAAACTCCAATACTGTGACCACCTGATGTGAAGAACTGACTCATTGGAAAAGACTGTGATGCTGGGAAAGATTGAAGGCAGGAGGAGAAGGGGGCCACAGAGGATGAGATGGTTGGATGGCATCACCGACTTGATGGACGTGAGTTTGAGCAAGCTCTGGGGGGTTAGTGATGGACAGGGAGGCCTGGCGTGCTGCCATCCATGGGGTCGCAGAGAGTCAGACACAACTGAGCAACTGAACTGAACTGAACTGAGGTGCTGCTGGGTGCAGGGGGCAGGTGCAGCGCCTTTGCTCCTGGCTCTTCAAAAGTGGCAGTGGGGTCTTTGGGTCTCTCTGTGTCTTTTGTCCAGAACTTGCCCTGACTGCACATGCGCGCAGTTGTTTTTAGTCCTGCATTGTTTCTTGGTATTTTGTTGCTGAAGGAGAAATGTGTCCAGGTGCAGGCATTGCAGCACAGCGTCCCGGGGCCCAGGCCTATCTCAGGAAGAAGAGAAGGGATATGGATGCCTCATCTTCTCATTAGCAGCAGGCAGGATGGAGAGAACTCGAGGGAAGACCCAGGTACCCGGGAGAGGGGAGGCGAGCCAGGGATGCAGGCTGCCCGGTGTGACTGAGTGAGCGGATGAGGTAGGGGGATCAGGGATCCCGCACTAGGAACCCTGAGGATGGTTAAAGCAAAACCCGGAGCCAGAGACCAATTCAGAAGCTACTGTAAGGGGCGAGGCCAGAGTTGCCCGTGGCAGTGGCAGAAGGAAGGGATGGATAAGAATAAACTTTCAAGGCTGCAAACCACAACCCGAGGGGAATCCTTGGATGATTGATTTAGGGACAGGGAAGGGTCAGAGGGCTCTGAGGCTTCTTAGCTGCACGGCCTGATTTGGGGTGTCACTAACCACACGGCGGATAACACAGAAAGGCGGTGAATGTGGTCACTGAAATCCTGATGGCGTCACGGCACAGTCAGGGCTAGACTGCTCTGAATGCTGAGGGAGACTGACGTCTGGGGCAGGCATTTCTGGCCCCTTTGAGAATCTGGTGTGAGGTACAGACCGTCCCCTCTAAGGAGACACACACGCAAGGTGCTGGACACTGTTCACGGACGCCCACGGTCAGCCCACCCTCCCACCGCCCCAGGCATGGCCACAGAACCCAGGAGGAGAGTGTGCGATCAGGAGAGGGGGAGGAAAAAAACTCTTGGGAAATAAAATAGGAAAAGCTGAGCTCCCGGGCATGGTCCTGGACGCCTTGTAATTGCCCAGTCGATGATTAATTGGATATTTCATCAGTGGCTCCAGCTTCCCAGCGGACACACAGAATTTACAATTTTCCTTGCTGCTGCTACTGCTGCTAAGTCGCTTCAGTCGTGTCTGACTCTGTGCGACCCCATAGACGGCAGCCCACCAGGCTCCCCCGTCCCTGGGATTCTCCAGGCAAGAACACTGGAGTGGGTTGCCATTTCCTTCTCCAGTGCATGAAAGTGAAAAGTGAAAGTGAAGTCGCTCAGTCGTGTCCGACTCTTAGCGACCCCATGGACTGCAGCCCACCAGGCTCCTCCATCATTGGGATTTTCCAGGCAAGAGTACTGGAGTGGGGTGCCATTGCCTTCTCCGACAATTTTCCTTAGGTCACTGCTAACTTGAACACCACAAAGACAGATTGGAGCCTACTTTAAAAGATGCCGTTACCCCATGGAAGAATCTTTCTAGAAGATACTCAAGTCCTGCCAACCGCCCACCTATTTCAGAAAGGACTATTGGCTGCAGTCAAGTGATTCTCAGTTGGAAGAGGAACTGACTTGTGCCTCACATGACGATGGGGTTCTGGAGTTTTGTAGACATCATGTGTGTAGAAACATAATCATGTTTCCAGTGCCAGGTGGTACGTGCTGCTGAGAAATCCGTGCAAAGCAGAGACTCTTGGGTTCAGTTCATTGTCATTCCCTCCCCCGAGGTGAGGGATGGTCCTGGCAGCCTCAAAGACGCTGGACCATGGGCTCTGTTTCCCTTGCACCTCTTGGACTGGAGGATAGTCTGATTTTTTTTTAATGGTCTTGGACCTTTGACCTTTTTTTTTTTAAATTTTTGGCTGCTCTGAGTCTTCATTGCCTGGGGTGGGCTTTCTCTACTTGTGACAAGCAGGTGCAGTGCTTGGCCTCCTCATCGTGGTGGCTTCTCCTGTTTCCGACCGCACAGGCTCTAGGAGATGCTGGCTCAGAGCTTGTGGCTCCCGGACTTAGTTGCCCCTCAGAGCTTGTGGCTCCCGGACTTAGTTGCCCCTCGGTGTGTGGGATCTTCCCACATCAGGGATTGAACCCGTGTCCCCTGCATTGACAGGAGGATTCTTATCCACTGTGCCACCTGGGAAGTCCTGGTTTCTTATCAAATGCAGCTTACAAGCTTTTTTTACAATTATTGTGTTAGTTGTAACATATTTGTTGTTATTTTTGACTCTTGTATGCTACAGATAACAATCAAGAAGTGACTTAGTGGCTGTGGATGAATTTGGGTTCCTTTTGCAGGGTTAGAGGCTGGAGGGATTCAACTAAACCCCAGAAAGTTTCCCTCGCTCCAGGCCTGGCTCCTGGGGAATTTGCCCAGCATTCTCTCCGGAGCAGTCTAACTAAAACAACTTTCCAAACTGCTTTCAGAGCAGCAAACGTCTATATTCATTTGAAGGTTGGAAAGTGCTGGTTGTTAAGAGAGAGAATTTAATGAGAAGCAGAAAAATGATTTTAATTCCTGTCCCCACCTACTCGACATTCCACTTCTTCAGTTCAGTTCAGTTGAGCACTCAGTCATGTCTGACTCTTTGTGACCCCATGGACTGCAGCACGCCAGGCATCCCTGTCTATCACCAACTCCCAGAGTTTACTCAAACTCATGTCCATCAAGTTGGTGATGCCATCCAACCATCTCATCCTCTGCCGTCCCCTTCTCTTCCTGCCTTCAGTCTTTCCCAACATCAGGGTCTTTTCCAATGAGTCAGTTCTTTGCATCAGGAGGCCAAAGTATTGGAGTTTCAGCTTCAGCATCAATCCTTCCAATGAATATTCAGGACTGATCTCCTTTAGGATGGACTGGTTGGATCTCCTTGCAGTCCAAGGGACTCTCAAGAGCCTTCTCCAACACCACAGTTCAAAAGCATCAGTTCTTCGGCGCTCAGCTTTCTTTATGGCCCAACTCTCACATCCATACATGACCACTGCAAAAACCATAGCTTTGACTAGACAGATCTTTGTTGGCAAAGTAATGTCTCTGCTTTTTTTTTTTTTATTCCCCACCTAGCACTGTGGAGCTAACATGTCTCTGGGTTGTTCAAAACCCTCATGCAACAGTACTGCCATTGGCTGTGTACTCTTCCAGGGGAAACAAAGTGTTAATTGCTCAGCGGTGGCCACTCTTTGCCACCCCATGAACGGTAGCCCACCAGGCAACTCTGTCTATGGGATTCTCCAGGCAAGAATACTGATGTCTCTGCTTTTCAATGGCTGTCTAGGTTGGTCATAGCTTTCCTTCCAAAGAGCAAGTGTCTTTTAATTTCACTTGCTCCTTCTAATTTCATAGCTGCAGTCACCATCTGCAGGGATTTTGGAGCCCCCAAAAGTAAAGTTGTTCACTGTTTCCACATGTATTTGCCATGAAGTGATGGGACCAGATGCCATGATCTTAGTTTTCTGAATATTGAGTTTTAAGCCAACTTTTTCATGCTCCTCTTTCACTTTCATCAAGGGGCTCTTTAATTCTTCTTTGCTTTCTGCCATAAGGGTGGTGTCATCTGCATATCTGAGGTTATCAATATTTCTTCTGGCAATCTTGATTCCAGCTTGTGCTTCATCCAACCCAGCATTTCGCATGATGTACTCTGCATATAAATAAGCAGGGTGGCAATATACAGCCTTGATGTACTCCTTTCTCAATTTGGAACCAGTCCATTGTTCCATGTCCAGTTCTAACTGTTGCATCTTGACCTGCATACATATTTCTCAGAAGGCAGGTCAGGTGGTCTGGTATTCCCATCTCTTTAACAATTTTCCACAGTTTGTTGTGATCCGCACAGTCAAAGGCTTTGGTGTAGTCAATAAAGCAGAATTAAATGTTTTTCTGGAAGTCTCTTGCTTTTTCTATGATCTAGCAGATGTTGGCAATTTGATCTCTCGTTCCTCTGCCTTTTCTAAAACCGGCTTGAACATCTGGAAGTTCATGGTTCACGTATTGTTGAAGCCTGGCTTGGAGGAATTTGAGCATTACTTTGCTAGCATGTGAGATGAGTGCAATTGTGTGGTAGTTTGAACATTCTTTGACATTGCCTTTCTTTGGGATTGGAATGAAAACTGACCTTTTCCACTGCTGAGTTTTCCAAATTTGCTGACATACTGAGTGCAGCACTTTCGCAGCCTCATCTTTTAGGATTTGAAAGAGCTCAGCTGGAATTCCATCACCTCCACTAGCTTTGTTCACAGCTTTGTTCCACTTCTTAGCATGCCGCATGCGTATCGCCTGTGCCACAGCTTGGCATGCATTTTACATTTAGAAAATCATTATGAAAATCAGGTTACATGCAGCCACCCCCATGATAGAAAACCATTTGATTTGCTTTAAAAAATTTTTTTATTTATTTACTTTGGCTGTGCTGGGTCTTTGTTGCTGTGTGCAGGCTTTCTCTAGCTGTAGCAGGCGGGACCTACTCTCTAGCTGCGATGCTCCAGGCTTCTCACTGTGGTGGCTTCTCTTGTAGCTTCAGTGGTTGCAGCTCAGGGGCTCTAGAGCTCAGGCCCCTGAGTTGTGGTGCATGGGCTTAGTTGCTCCTTGGCATATGGGATCTTCCCGGACCAGGGATTGAACCCGTGTCCCTTGTATTGCAAGGCAGATTCTTAACCACTGGACCACCAGGGAAACCCCTCGATTTACTTTTGAACTATGGCTTCCAAAGGTTCCATCTCCTTACCCAAATGGCTCAGCGGTAAAGAATCCTCCTGCCAACGCAGGAGACATGAGCTTGATCCCTGGGTGGGGAAGATCCCCTGTAGGAGGAAATGGCAACCCAATGCAGTATTCTTGCCTGGAGAATCCCGTGGACAGAGGAGCCTGGTGGGCTATGGTCCATGGGGTCGCGAAGAGTGGGACATGACTGAGCACATGTGGATGGATATAAGAATAAGAAACAAACATTCCAGGAGCACAAGCCGGATCCAGGCCCTGGGGGAGGCCCCACACCGTGTGCTCTCGGGCAAACTCAGAGCCAGGTTCTCCAGCCATTCCGTCCGTCTTCCTTGCAGATGGACAGGCTCTGGGCGATGCAGGCGGATGTCACCTGTCCTAACACTTCAGTTGCGGCAGACCAAACAAGCTGCCTGGAAAGTAACCAGACAGGAGGATAAATATACCTATGGCTATATTCATGTAATGGAATTCTAGCAAGCAATCAGAAAGAGCTGCAGTCACCGTATCTCAAAAACATGTCCAGGGACTTCTCTGGCGGTCCAGAGGTTAAGACCCCGAGCTCCCAGTGCAGGGAGGACACGTTCAATCCGACGTCAGGGAACTAATATCCCACAGGTGGTGCGATGAGGCCAAATTAGAAAAAGAAAAAAAAAATGCATTCAGCAACAAAAGCCAGTGCAAAGGCGCACACTGGGGGAGTCCACTTATTTGAAGTTCAGCAGCAGGTGGCCTCTCTCCTATGCTGAGAGTGGTCAGAGCTCTGAGTGATGCACGCTGGCCATATCTTGGGCTGGCTGGGGCGGGTCGGGGGCTGGGGGTCACACAGGTTGTTTGCTAAGTACAACTCCATCACCCACACACTGGAGAATTGTGTGTTTCACTGTGTGTCAGTTATACCTCCATAGAGGCCTGGGGGAAAGAAAACAAATGGATGACATGCCAAGGCAAGATAATTTGAGTTCTGTTCCTTACCTGCATTTGGGTTTCATTCCTTCTCAACGCGTCTCCTGTGATAATACGGCAGCTCAGGAAGCCCTTAAAGGGAGTCTTAAAAGCTGCACGCCTTCTCCCATTTCCCTTCCAGAGAAGAAGTGATATCTTTCAAAACACGAAAAACAGCCTTTAGCTTTCGGGGAGAGAAAAGAGAGCTTGTTCGAAGGAGGAATGAAACTGTGAAATGTTCCCCTGTACTGTTCATTTTCAAACCTAGTAATTTCAGGAGACTTAGAAGTGTGTAGGCAAGCGATAGAAATACTTAATTGATTCAGTGATGGAGAAAATGCCTTATTTCCCCCAGGTTACACGCCAATGCAGTCTTTCTGCCCTTTGGAGCAGTATTTTCAAGCGTGCTGTAATCATAACATCCAAAGTAGTCTTTTGAACGGCGTGATTTAATCAGTTTGCTAATTTAGTGATCTGGCAAGGGAGGAACCTGTGATTTTCGCTTTAAATGCTAGAAGCATGAAAAGATGACCACACTTGCCCAGAATCTTGAAACTGTGGTGGTAACACTTTTTTCCAGAACCACATGTGAGAGAAACACAAATGCCTGACTGCAATGATCAACAGCTTTTCACTCAAGCGATTTTGGAAACATCAGCACACTTTGAAACAAGGGAAGTTGGATTTTCATTTATTGGCAACTCCTCTGAGTCTTCTTTTTGCCTAGTAGGCAAATTAAACTACACATACACTTTGTTCCTGTAAATATTTTAGAGATGAGGAATGCATGAGAGATTGGCACCAAGTTATTAATTCCTCATCTTGCATGGGGGAGAGATTGGGAAAGTCTTCTAAAAGATTATGCCCCCTTCAAAAAAGACTGACTCCTAGTTTTCAGAGAGCAAGTTCCTTGAAAAAATGCCAACATCTCTTATGCAGGTGGGAGAACAAAGGCCCAGCCTATTAGACAGTCACACTTTAGTCTAAATTTCTTTCACCATTCATTTATCATAATGTATTATCACCTGCCTAGAAAATAAAAGGCCTTACTTTCCTCCTCCTGTCTCACTGGGCACAGTAAGGGAATAAAAGCCGTGCTTTTTTGTTTTTGTTTAATTTATTTGGCTGCATCAGGTCTGAATTGCAGTAAAGCTGGCACAAAGGCTCAGTAGCTGTGGCCTGCAGAGTAAATTGCCGCGCAGCATATGGGATCTTAGTTCCCAGACCAGCAGTCAAACCCATGTCCCCTGCCTTGGAAGGCAGATTCTTAACCACTGAACCACCACGTAAGTCCTGAGAGCTGGCCTTTGTATGGAGGGAAAATGGTGAACGGTAGGGGTCCTCTAGGGCAGTGAGCTTGCTGCCAGATGGAGCAGGGGAATTAGACACCAAGCACATCATTAGAACATCACTGGGGCTGGGGAAGACAGGGGCCGGGGTAGGGATCTATAAGGAGTCAGGCAGGAAATATTTTCCACTTTTGGGGCCAGACAGCCTTTGCAGCTCCTCAGTTTTGCTCTCATAATCTGAAAACAGCCATAGACAATACGGAAGCAAATGCGTGGCTCTGTTCCAAAACAAGTTCATTCTGCACTCAGAACTTTGGAGTTCACATTATTTTCATGTGTCATGAAACATTCTTTTGATGTTTCTATCAACACAGTTAAAACATGAACCCATTCTTAGCTCATAGGTGATACAAAAAGCAGGCTGGATTTGGAGGCAGATCGTACCCAAACTGCATTTCATTTAACTGCATTTTTTTTTAAATTTCTTTTTTTACTTCTGATCTGCATGTTTTTTCCAGAAAGCCCTAATGGTGGTAATAATGACGGCGCCACTAAAAGTCAGGGCCTAAAGGTGCCAGTGACCCAGAGCCCGCTGTTTGTAACCGCAAAGCAGTGCACAAAGCCTCCCGGCACTGGAGATGCATTGTTAGCACACCTCTTCCAAAGCGGGCCAGTAACAACTGCGCTTCTTATGTCTTACTTATTCTATAAGATTGTTTATTCTGTAAGACTCTCCACACCGTTACCCAGAGGTGGGAGTGTGTTCCGGCTGTTGGTGGTGGTGGTGGTTGTTTAGCCTCTAAGTCGTATCCAACTCTTTTTCGACCCCATGGACTGTAGCCTACCAGGCTCCTCTATCCATAGGATTTCCCAGGCAAGAATACTGGAATGGGTTGCCATTTCCTCCTCCAGGGGATCTTCCTGACCCAGGGGTCAAACCCATGTCTCCGGCATTAGCAAACGGGTGCTTTACCGCTGGGATGGATTGTCTTTCTGGAAAATAGGAACCACTTCAACATACATCACTGAACACATAAGTTAAAGCAGAGTCCAGCGACACCATATGACATGGAGCAGGGCGGGGCTGCCTGACATGTGTGACGCCATCCACGATGTGGGGTTAGATAGAAAAGCAAGCTGTGCTTCCACTTTCCACACTCATGCACTCACTGATTTCACACACCCTGGGTGTCAAGGTGGGTACTGGGCATGACTCCAGGCCTTGGGACATACCAGGCACAAACTCGAGCAGGCCTGCCCGGTGGAGCTTAGTCTCACGGCAGAGGAATAAAGTCAGTGATTTTAAAAACCCATGAACAAGAGAAAGACAAATATCATGATATTGCTTATGTGGAATCTAAAAAAAATGATGAAATACACTTATTTATGAAACAGAAATAGACCCACAGACATAAAAAACAAACTTACGGTTATCAAAGGGGAAAGGGGAACTTAGGAGTTTGGGATTGATGTATATGCACCTCCGTATATAAAATGTATAACCCACAAGGATCTACTGTATAGCACAGGGAACTCTACTCAGTATCTTGTAGTCACCTAAAGTGGGGAAGAATCTAAAAAGAATATACATAGATGCATAACTGAATCACTTTGCTGTACGTTGAAGACTAACACCGCACTGTAAATCAACTATATTTCAAATAAAAAACTTTAAAGGAAGTTTTCAAAAAATAACCCAAGTACATATATGTGTTATACATACGTACATTTTACACATATGTGAACCTTTACGGAAATCTGCCTTTTAATCCTCACTTTGTCAAGGGGAAATGGCTGATTTTGAACTCTGCCTTTCTATCTGGCAGAACTAACAATAACAAATGGAAATTTATGCAGAGCAAATAGAACTGATTTCAGGACTAATCAGAATACATTTTGATTGAGAAAGCGGATACTCGGAAAGCACGTCATCATCAGAGAAACGCACCATCTCATGCATAAGGGAGACCAATTTTCATTTGTTCAGGGTCACGACTCCTATATTAAGGTATGTTTTAAAGTATGTTCCATGATTATCCACCTATCACACCTACAGTAGTTCATCACTAACTGAGACCTGAAGGCTGAGCAGCTGTAAGCAAATTATGCTCTGGAATCAGGACAGTATTAAACCGTGAAGCTCAGCTCTGTGTGATAAATTATCTTAGACTGTCAAAATTTCAAATTTGCAAGGAAATAAGAAAATGCAAGGCTTGAAAAGGCTATTCGATCTTCAGTGCTGTTTAAATATTTATTACTTACAAAGCAGAAAGAGACTCACAGACTTAGAGAATGAAATTATGGTCACCAGTGGGTAAGGGTAGGGAAGAGGGACAGTTAGGGAGTTTGGAAAGAATGTGTACACACAGCTGTATTTAACATGGATCACCAACAAGGACCTATTGTATAGCACAGGGAACTCTGCTCCATGTTACCTGGCGGCCTGGACGGGAGAATGGATACATGTAAATGTATGGCTAAGTCCCTTTGCTGTCCACTTGAAGCTATTACAAAATTGTTAATTGACTATACTCCAATATAAATTTAAAAGTTTTAAAAATTTTATTATGAAAAACTACTAAAATATGGAGCTGATTTTTTTTTCCAGAAACACTGTGGTAGCAGTAGCCTGGGCCCTCGCCCTCCAGGTGGCTGACCATGAAGCTACCTGTAATATAACCTACAAAGCGTTATAAAAGTCAGCCCCACAGACTGCAACTAAAAACACTTTTCTGCAATGAAACATGGCAGTTTTCTTGTCATCTGAAAGAAAAAGGCAGAATGAGTCTTTATTTTCTCTAGATGAGTCATGCCTTCCATGCAGTAAATATTCAGTAAATATTTCATGAATCAGAAAAGCCTGCCCCAGAGGTGGAAACAGCCTGGTGTCCATCACAGATGAATGGATAAACGAAACATGGTCCAACCCGACATACCCACACGCAATGCCTACCCACACAACAGCAGGGACCACCCTGAGGATGTGTCGCTCAGTGAAATAAGCCAGACACAAAAGCAATACTGTACGATTTCCCTCACAAGGGCACCCAGAAGAGTCAAGTTCCCAGAGACAGAAAGTAGAAGGGGGGTCGTGGGGGGCTGGTTTAATAGGGACAGAGAGAATGGGGAGTCGGTTTAATAGGGACAGAGTTTCATCTTTGCAGGATAAAATGCGTGTGGAGGTGAAGGGCGGTGATGGTGTCCGACAGTGAACTTAATGCCACTGAGCTGTGTATTTTAAATGGTTGGAATGGTGGCTTTTATCTTAAGTGTGTTTTTACCACCATTTTTTAAGCCCGTGTCTAAGGCCCCAAATAAATCAGGCCCTGAAAATAAAGGTAATGTAACAAACAGAAAGAACCATGTGGGAAAAGCTGAGACTTTCCCAGGGAGGAGAGGTAACAGGAAAGAGAGACGGATGAATAAACCAATCAGCTGAGATGGAAGAACAGAGAGTGGATAGTCCCCTAGAGACAGAAGAGGGTTAACCGGAGGGCTGGCCCTGGAGAAGGAGAGAATGAAGGATTGCTACACCGCCAGCCCCGAGGGGACGATGGGGACTCGGAGAATCGCACATAAATCCTGCTGCAGAGTGGGGTGCATGGCCTGGTGAGAAGGCCCCCGGCTGAACTGCAGAGTGAGCGCAGGAGAGAGTAACCAGCTTCTGGGAAGAAGGGGCTGTAAATGATCCCTGCCCTTCCCTCGCTCCTCCCCACCCCTCCTCCCCACCCTCCTCCCCATCCTGGTCTTCCAGCCTCCAGCTTTCCAGAGCTCCCTCCTGACCCCATTATGGCCCTTCCCCCGCAATCAGGGAGTGTCGCCTCTGCTTCTGAACCCCACACAGAGCCTTGCACACACTCAGAGCCCAATCAGTGTTCACTGGATGGTTGGAAGGATGGAAGAATGGATGGATGGATGGATGAAGGGCAAATGATGGATGACTGGAGGCTGGTGGTAATTACAGCAGGAGGTTACTCCTGCCACTTGGGATAATTGTGACGTTTGCATCCACCCAGAAAAGCTTTTATCGATGGACACAAATTATTTACGGCTTCTTCGTACACTCAGTCCCAGTGACAGATGTGGGGATGAGGAAATGAGAGAAGAAGGCGTGACATGGAAACATTAGGAAGCGAAGCTTTACTGGCGCTTGCTTTCCGGCTGCCTCTTCAGGAAGGAAAGGGGGGCTGACAGAGCCTATGCTGGGGGGAGAGTGGGGTCTAGCGTTCAAGGAGGGACTGGAAAGGATCAAACCACGTCAATCCCAAACCTCCCAGGCGCTTCTGAGTTAATGCACACCAGCTGGCTGCGTGGGGCCGTGGGAAACCACAGGACCTGGAGGAGGAGCGCTGGTCCGGGCCTGAGACTCTGCGTTGCTGATGCACCCCCAAGTGAAGCTGATGCCTCTGGCTTTTTGGTTCCTGTGTCACTCTCTGAGTGGAAAGGCTATACAATATTCTTTTATTAAAAGGTCACCATGGGCTTCCGGGGTAAGAAAATCGCCACCACCGCACCCCCCCAGAATATCACTTGTTTTCTCAGAAATTTCCAAGTGTATGACGCTAAAAGACTCCCCTTTAACGCACTCACTGTTTTAAAATGACGCACAGCACCGATCCTCCAGTGCACACTGGGAACCCCAGTGACCGAGCCTGGGCCTAGGAGGTTTCAGGCATTCTCAATGTATTTTTTAAATCCTCCAACTACTCAAATAATTACTTTTTAAAAATGTATGCTGGTTGGACTTCCCTGGTGGTCTGGTGGTTAAGAAGCCAATGCAGGGGACACGGGTTCAATCCCTGGTCCAGGAAGATCCCACAGGCCGTGGGACAACTAAGCCCATGAGCCACAATTACTGAACAGTCCCTGCTCCGAAGTAAGAAGTCACAGCCGTGAGAAGCCTGCACACCGCAGCGTGAGAAAGCCCGTGCGCAGCCACAGAGACCTGGTGCAGCCATAAATAAATAAATACAAATTAAAAAAAAAAACCTCCAAAATAAAAAAATTAAAATTAAAAAAAAAAAGTATGCATGCGGCTCTCCTGCTCTCCCCCTTTCGTGGATGGGAGGGGCAGACCCCTGCCAGGGAGGAGGCGCCTGGGCCATCTGCTCAAGGGAAGGGACAGAAAGGCCATTGTGAGTCTGGTTGGTCATCCCCCCACCAAAGGATGAAGGTCTCCCTTTGAAACCCGGATTCCCCTTTTTAGTAAAGGAACCATTGTCACCAGAACGAGGCTCCAAAGGCCAGGCTGGGGTGGGGGGCGTCTCTCCTATTCTGACCCCCTTCCTCACCTTCCGCCTCCTCTCCCTTCCTGACACTCCTGCTGAAAGAGCCTTCTGTTCTCTGCTGCCCCCTTCATGCCTTCATCCTCAACTGTCCTTCGCACGGTCTAATTACAGGTTGAATTGTTTCCCCAAAGTGTGTTGAAGCCCAGTCCTTGGACTGGGACCTTGCCTGGAAGTAGGGTCTTTGCAGATGTGATGGAGTTAAGATGAGTCGTTAGGGTGGGCCTTTGTCCATAGACCGGCAGAGCACCCGGGAAGCTGGAGGCAGTCCACAAGCCAAGACACACCAAGGGTCCCCTGGGACACCAGAAGCTAGAGAAAGGCGTGGGAAGTTCCTCCCAGAGGCTTCAGAGAGGCCTCGTGGATTTGGACCTTGATTTCGGACTTGCCATCCACAGTCAGCCCCAGGGGAGCAGAGTGATTACCCCCCAAGGAACCACATGTATTTGGAGGGTAGTCTGGCTTCCCTGGTGGTTCAGATAGTAAAAAAAAAAAAAAAAAAAATCCACCTGCAATGCAGGAGACCTGGGTTCGATCCCTGGGTTGGGAAGATCTGGAGGAGGACATGGCAATCCACTCCAGTTTTCTTGCCTGGAGAATCCCCATGGACAGAGGAGCCTGGTGGGCTGCAGTCCCCGGGGTCACAAAGAGTCAGACACGACTGAAGCGACTAAGAACACACTGGCTTCCCAGGTGGCTCAGCAATAAAGAATCTGGTGTGCCAAGTAGGAGACTCGGGTTCAATCCCTAAGGTTGGGAAGATCCCCTGGAGGAGGAAATGGCAACCCACTCCAGTATTCTTGCCTGGAAAACCCCATGGACAGAGGAGCCTGGCGGGCTACAGTCCATGGGGTCGCAAAGAGTCGGCTATGACTGAGTGACTGAGCACTTAGTGAAGTCAGCCAGTCCCCTGTCTAGGATGTGGGGTCATCCGGGACTCCTCCTTCTCCTGGACCTGTCGGTCTCTTGTCTTCAATCTCGTTATCAGCCCTCCTCTCTACAAGCCTGAGCTCATGCTTTTGCATCACTCACCTGGATCACGATAAGGGTCTCTCAGCCAGGAAATCCCAAATCTGATCACAGCACTCCCTGGCTTCATTTTTCAAAGGCTTCCCAAGACCCCCAGTCCTTCCTTGGCGCTCCATGGTCTTGTCACCGCCTGACTCTCCATCTTTTTGTCCGATTCACAGCTGTCCTCAACAAGCCCTCCTTGACTCCCCAGGCTTTACACACGCAGTGTGCTCTCTCCCCACCTTGCTTCTCTGACTTGACTCCCCCCCAGGCCCAGCAGCTCACCTCCTTCTTGGTGTCTCTCCGTTCCCTGGAGGCCCTTCTGGTTGAGTCATCACACTGGGTGACGTGGGTGTTTGTCACATTTACTTATTCATTCATTTGCTCATTCGTTCATTCAACAAGCGTATCAAGTGCCTGCTCGTATAGAGCTTCCATTCTAGGGGACAAAAGCTCACACACACACAGAGTTCAAACAGAAGGTTGTCATAAGTGAAGGGCAGGTATGCGGGTTTATGGGAATCCCCTGGTGGTCCAGTGCTCAGGACTCTTGAGCTTTCCCTGCCTGGGGTGTGGGTTTGATAAGGTCCCATGAGCCACGTGGCCAAAACAAAAAATTATGTGGGTTTAAACACCACATTGACATTAACGATTCCCACGCTTCCTTCTTTGGTCCTGTAGCCACTGGGCTCCAGATCCACGAACCTCAGGGGTTAGCAAACGACCAGCCCAGCTATCCAGCCTGTGCCTGTTTTATAAGATCTGAGACCTAAGGGTGGTTTTTAAATAGTGAAAATATATCAACAAAAGAATGTTTCCTGGCAACTTTCTGCTCTTTTTCTTAATTTTTTTTTCTTTTTTCACAATCAGATTCTTTGCCACTATTGCAGATTTTAACATAAGAATAATCATGCTCCTTGCAGAAATGAATACATCTTTTTTTTTTTTTTTTGGCTGCACCATGCAGCAAGCAAGATCTTAGTTCCCTAAACAGGGAGCGAAACTTCTCCCCTTACGTTGGAAGTGTGGAGTCTTAACCACTGGGCTTCCAAGGAAGTCCCATGAACACATCTTTTAAATGCTTGATTTTTCTTTAATTCTGCTACCAATTATTTGGAAATATTAACCCAGAATATTTGAGAGAACTGTCTTTTAAATAGAAGTTTACTACTTCCCTGGGAGTTCAGACAGTAAAGAATCTGCTTACAATGCAGGAAACTTGAGTTGGATCCCTGGGTCAGGAAGAGCCCCTGGAGAAGGGCATGGCAACCCACTCCAGTATTCTTGCCTGGAGAATCCCATGGACGGAGGAGCCTGGTGGGTTTCAGTCCATGGGGTCACAGAGTCAGACACGACTGAGCGACTAACACTTGCACAGCTGACACTCCAGAGCAAGGGGCCTTAGAGGCTGTGGGTGCTGTGCAAGGCTTATGTTCATTGCTGGATTTGAAACTTGTGTAGAACTTGGAACATTCTTTATCCTGAAGTCTTTTGTCTGCGGGTCTAGCGTGCCTTATTAATTTCAGAGATCTATTATTCATTTCCCCGCGGAGCAGTCAGGAACTTGCAAGAGAATCACTAACTTCGGCTCCCGTCACCGTGTCTCCCCGAACCATCCGGACTCCGACAGGCACCGGCAGCCTTGCGTGGGAGCTGTCAGATCTGGAGTCAGGCTTGATGAAAGAGCTGCTTTCCTTCCCGGCCTTTACCAATCTTCTGAGCTCTGTGTGCAGTTCAAATCGATTCCACTTGTTTTCCAGGCTGTCTTGGCATTTCCGTCTCATTCCTGAAGAAGGCAAGCTATAGATTTTCATGTACATGTCTTAGGATAAACATTAAGATTGGATCCAACTTAAATCGCTAAATAACACACACCTCGCCTATTTCATCCGAGTTTTTCTTTTAAAACAATATATTTTTTTTTATAGAACCTGCCTGACAAACACACCTTCAGCCATGTGATCAAGGCCGATGTCACAGCCGTCAGCCACGGTGACAGCATGTGCCCTGATGTGATGGGATGAAAATGACAATTTGCCCCTGTGGTCATCCCCCTCAAGCCCACAACTCCAGTCTAATCAGGAGAAAAACAGCAGGCAAACTCCAGTTGCTTCTGCACAACCAGCCCAGGCCTCCGCCAAGCTGTCAAGGTCATCAAAAAAAGGGAAGTCTGAGAGATCCTCACCACTAGAGGAGCTAAGGAGACAGGACAACTGGGGTCATGTGGGACCTGGACCAGAAAAGTACATGGGGTGAAAACGAAGAAAATCTGAGACTAGATGAGTTAGTGGTAACGTGTTCGTGTGGGTTCATTAGTTGTAACAAATGGACCCAGACTAATGTGATGAATGTAATTAATTGCTCATTAATAATTGCAATAATTGCTCATTAATAATGAATGTGATTAATGGGCTCATTAATGTGGGAAAGCTGGGTGAGGGCGGTGTGGAAACTCTGCCCTCTTTTCAAAATGTATCTGTAAACATAGAACTGTAAGGCGGAAGGCTCAGTTTTAAAAAGTTCGTCATCGATTTTTAAAGAGCTGGGTTACTCTTTTCACCTTCATTTCAAAGGAAAGATTTCCATTTTCCAAGTTTTCAAAGCTCATAAGGAAGTCAGCTGGGGAATCTGTTATGAGCAGGCGGCAGCCTTCTCCGCCCTCTGTCCCCACCCAAAACCTTTGCAAATCAATTAGATATTTTTAGAATCCTTTTGGATCCGTGGTTCTTAATTTCCCTTAAATGGACTTCAGGTGTTAACCCTCCTGAGTGTTCTGGCTTCGTCAGCAGACACGAGCAGTTGCAAGCGAACCGAGGGGAAGCTGCGGGGACCCAGGGGAGCGGCCATGCGCAGATGGGGTGCCCTCCGAAAAGACATCAACAGTCCACCTGAGAGCTCGCTCACCTGTCCCGGCACCTGCTGCCGGCAGGGGGCGTTCAGGTCTCGAGATGCATTTGCCCTTCCTCTGCCTTTGGCTCCGTCTCTCAGTGACCGACGTCCACCTTCAGCAATCACTTAGTTTCTTTTTTTTTAAAGTTACTCAAGCCCAGAAGAGGTGGGACTTGTTTCCTTATGTTCTCTGACAAGAGAATGACATGCAGAGAAATGAGCTCTTTTCCAGCTCCAGAGTCTCAGACACAAAGGACTGGGGAGGACTGTGCGTCAGTGGGAGTGTCCGGAGAAGCAGAACCAATAGAAGATGACATATCACTACATGTGTCTCAGGAGGGATAGACAGCTAGACAGATGTAGTCTTCTCCTATATAAACAGAGAGAGACAGAGACAGATCCCAGGGCGGGCGTCAGCCAGCCCATTAAGGATTGGAATAAAACAGAAGTTGGAGGAAGAAAGAAGTTGCCCTGTTTCCTGCCTCTCTGTTGAACTGGGACATCTCCTCTCCTCCTCTCCTGCCCCTCAGCTGGATTTGCACCCCAGCTCTGCTGGTTCTCAGGCCCCGGGACTTGGACTGAATTGTGCCACCAGCCTTCCCGAGTCTCTAGCTGGCGGACAGCAGATAGGGACTTCTCAGCCTCTGTAATGGAGTGAGCCAATTCCCTGTATTAAATCTCCTTTTATATGTATATGTATCCTACTGATTCTGTTTTCCTGGAGAGTCCTGTCTTTGTTCAGTCGGTAAGTCATGTTCAACTCTTTGCAACCCCAGGGACTGCAGCATGCCAGGCCTCCGTTCATCACCAACTCCTGGAGTTTGCCCAAGTTCGTGTCCACTGAATCAGTGACGCCATCCAACCATCTCATCCTCTGTCGTCCCCTTCTCCTCCCGCCTTCGATCTTTCCCAGCATCAGGGTCTTTTCCAAGGAGTCGGCTCTTCGCATCAGGTGGCCAAAGTATTGGAGCTTCAGCTTCAGGATCAGTCCTTCCAATGAGTATTCAGGGTTGATTTCCTTTAGGATGGACTGGTTTGATGTCCTTGCAGTCCTAAGGCCTCTCAAGCGCCTTCTCCAGCACCACAGTTTAACTCCTGGAAATGCCCAGCTACTCTCCCCCTGAGGCCTTTGTATAGGCTGTTCCTCTTCCTAGTTGCTGTTCCCTTCACCTGCTGCCCTGCCTGCCTGCTTCTCCTTCCTCACATCTCAGCTTAAGTGTCCAGTCTTCAGAGAAGCCTCTTCGGACCCCACAGAACAGGATCAACACACTCCTCCAGCACCTTTCTGGATCTCTGAGACCCACTGGAGAGTCAGCCTGGGCTCCCCCGGGGTGTTGGGGGCAGGCAGGGGCGGGGGGCGGTGGGACCACAAGACTGAGGGGGAGCTGACTCTCAGAGAGGGCGAGGGGCAGGCCCCGCAGAACAGAGGACCAGCGGCTGGCAGCTACAGGTCACTGGAAATGGCCGGGGGCAGTGGGCACCCGGGGCAGGACAGGGATGAGGGATGAGCAGACACGAGAGGCCCAGGGGATTCAGGGATAAATAAGGAGGCCGCGTGGATGGATTATAGGTTGGGGGTGGGAAGGCCCCTTGCACTCCTGCTCCGAGCCCAGCACCAAGCACGTGTGTTGAGTGAATGAGCAAACGAACAGAGGAAGTGAGGATTCAAGGCCTCTGGCTCCTGGCTCCTGAGCACGAGCTTTTCCTGTTCCCCACACCCGGAAGGGCCAGAGGAGGCTGTTTCCAGACAGACAGGAGGCGAGGCCGAGCCCAGAGCTGAGGCCGCGGGGATGGGAAGGGTCAGAGTCCCGGTGGCTCGGTCCTGGCCTGGCACTGCAGCTGGTTCCTATCGGTGTTCAGGTGAGGGCTGTGCATGCAAGCTTGCGGACGAACCCGACCTCACCTTCACTACAGCAGCAGCTCAGAAGTCTCACCCCGTCGGATCTCAGCTTGTCCCCCCGTTAAGGACAGCATATCCACTTTTACCCTACGTGTTCAATGTCCACTCACGCCACGGTCTCCTGACTGTGTTCTGATACTTCCAGCCGTGGCTCTGTCTGCTTAGTGTTTCAGGGAAATTACGTTTAGATGAGCGGTAATTTCTGGGTATGATAATAAGATTGAAGCCGTTGTACTTGGGTCTCTGACTCAGTCTAGGGAGGTCACCTTCTATTTCACATGACGGATGGAGCCAGGCTGGCTATTATCTCAGCCAGGCGAAGCCGGAATATTTTAATTGACCAAGCCCATCTATCTAGTGACAGAGTAGAAAATGCTTCCTTTGTTAGAAACGGATTGATGGAAAAGGAGGAAAAACTGGGTAGAGAGGCTGCAATTCTCATAGTTGATCCAGATTCGTAGAATGTATGTTCTTCTCAAAAATGATTAGTGTTTATTTCCCCAGCAGGATAATGCACGAACAGTCTTTGTTCTTTAAAGTTATCTAATGATTTGGCAAAGGAATCCGGTAATTTACTCATCAGGGGAACGCCATGTAGAGTCACAACCAGGCTTGGGGACGAGGTGACCATCGGGCCCTCTGGCAGAGCATCCTTTGTGCTTCAAGGTGGCTGGTTTGACCTCAGGAAAGCAGAGTCGAGACGGCTTCCCACGGTTCACTTCTCAGACCCACACGTATGAGTGTAAACGTAAAACACGCCTACGTTTTATTCCAAATTTAAACCAATCTTTTCTCTTTACGGTACACCCAGGTGATAATTCAGGAAAGACTCAAAATTTCTGCCCTGCTCACACCACGCTCTGGATGGTATTTACAATCCAAGCTAAAGCCCACCCACTCCATCCTCATCCCTACTCCCACCCACCCCAGTGCGGACAGCGGGTCTCAGCCCCTACTGTGTGCCAGGCCCTCCACGTACATTTCCTCCAACACAGAGGTTCCACCAGCCCCATTTCACAGAAGAGAAATGTGAGGGCAGGGAGGGGAACATGGTTTATATCTGGTAATAAAAGGAGGGTTTTTAATTCCCACCTTGTCCCTCAGCAAAGACAAGAGTCCCTTCTCACTCAGGTCCATACAGAGCCCTCACAAGGACTCTAGGAATTACTCTGGTCGTTTCGCAACCCTGAATATTCACTGGAAGGACTGATGCTGAAGTTGGAGCTCCAATACTTGAGCCACCTGATGTGAAGAGCCCACTTAACTGGAAAAGACACTGATGCTGGGAAAGATTGAGGGCAAGAGGAGAAGAGGGCAAGAGGATGAGATGGTTGGATGGCATCACCGACTCCATGGACATGAGTTTGAGCAACCTCTGGGAGACAGTGAAGGACAGGGAAGCCTGGCGTGCTGCAGCTCATGGGGTTGCAAAGAGTCAGACACGACTGAGTGACTGAACAACAAAGATGTTCCCTGGTGATTCAGTTCCCTGGGGTGACACGTGCACTCACACAAGCATGATAGTGGGTACAAGTGCTGGGGCCTGGACACGGGGCAGGGCTGAGCCCCAGCCCGCACTCGAGGTCACTGTATCCTACACCCTGGGACTGAAGCAAAAATGCCAGGTTCACTGGAGAACATCCTTGGTGAGGCAGAAACACTGGATTTCATTAAATTCCAGCCCTTTAACATTCTGTGCGCTGACACAGGGGGCACAGAGGCACGTCTGTCTCAGGGAAAAGCTGAGTGGCTGGGCTGGGGGAAAACAGCCTCTCTTCCCATGAAGTGTCAATCATTGTTACTTAAGGAATGACTGATGACCTGGGGTTATTCAGATGGGTTACTTGGCAGACATTTCCTTAAAAATGAATGAAGTGAGCTTCAAGGAAAGCAACTAACAGAATTTGCTGCCAAGGAGAGCATGGGAGCTTTCACGTGAACACTGGAACTTGGAGAAACTCGTATCTGCCACCGTGAGCTTGACAGCTTTGCAATACTTAAACGATTCTTCTGATGAGAGTGGTGGTGACATTAATGAATGTGATCTTTTAATTTTGCATAATCATGCCATGGGTCGGTATTTGGAAGATTTGCACAACTTTGTGGGCCAGTATTTCCCAAATGACCACTGTATGATGCTACAAAAATCGTGCCTGGGTAGCAGACCCAGTTACAGTGCCAGATGGACCCATGGACTTGATGTAACTGAGTGTGAGAAGTCACTGATGTGATTTCAGATTCCAACTGGCAACTAACCTTTGAAAAACCACCACTTGTTGAGTTTTGGTGAATTATCAAAGAATATTCAGCCAAGTCATCTGAAAAGACTATTAAAGTAACCACGTCTAAGGACTTCCCTGGAGGTCCAGAGGTTAAGAGTCTGCTTTCCAACGCAGGGGACGGGGGTTTGATCCCAGTAGGGAAACAGATTCCACAGGCTTGAGGAGCAGTTAAGCTCGTGCACCACAATGAAGATTAAAAAAAAATACTCTCCTCTTTTCCAAATACCTATCTATATGAGGTTAGCGTTTCTTATATACCTAAACCACTCTAAGTGCAAGAGATTGATGCAGAAGTAGATATAAGAAACCATGTATTTTTGAAGACACCTAATAAAGAGATTTGCAAAATGGCCAAACAATGCCACTCTATTCACTCTATTTTTTGGAATAGTTGTTTTCCCTCCCATAAAATGCGATGTACGTTAGCCAGCAATGGGTTTGTTATTTTTAAATGAATTATGTTTTTCAAAATTTTGTCTTAATTTCTAGTTCAGTAAGTATTCATATCCATCTACATAAGCAAAAGCTCTTTGGAGGGTCCTCCAAAATTTTTGGCAGGGTGAAGGAGTCCACAGGCCCAAAAATCTGAGAAACGCAGTCGTACACGATCATCTGAAGAGATCAGTAAAAAGATAAGAGAGGCAATATTTAGTTATTGTCCCTGAAATTAAATGTTGGTGCTGTAAACAAGCTTTTGAAACGGTCTAATAAGTGGTTGTGTCATGGAGATCATTGACCATGTAAATATCTCATGAAGCGGTACTGATGGCTTGGGAGAGAATTTCTGGGTAAGCATCATCTGGTTCAGAAAATGCTCATCTGGCTGGGGTTCGAGTCCAGCCTGAATCACAAAGTACCCACTGCTTTCTCCTTGTATCTAACGTGGAAACACAGGCAGGGCGATCGACGGTGTTACATGTCAGCTCTGAGCTACACGGGGGCATAAAGCCTCAGAAAACCCACAGGCAGCATCCCTGGGACCCCGGGAATACAGCACCTGAAGGGACCAAACCCAAGTCCTGTCCTTTGACAGAAGAGGGCGGCAGCCAGAGGGAAGGAGTGGGTGGGGCTGGTGAAGAGCCCTAAGGACCAGGGCAGCATCAGGACGTGGGGCCCGTGGTTATCCACCTTCCGTGCCTCCTCCCTGTATCCTGTATCCTCCTTCTCCTTCCTCAGAAGCGCAGGTGCTCCCACTTCTGACGGGCCCACGGCAGGAATTATATAGATGCTAAAACAGTCAAACAGGGCCCACGGGCACCCAGGGGTGATGTGTGCTAAAGGAGAACCACTCCCAGCTCCAGCCCTCTGCTGCCTGTAGCAATGAAGACTTCTTGTCGTCCGACCCACTTCTTTAGAGAAGCTAGAAATGGAAATCTTGGGTACAGCCACCTGATTTATTTATTTTTTGGCTGCGCCGGGTCTTCGTTGCTGCATGTGGGATCTTTAGTTTTGACATGTGAGCTCTTAATTGCACCACGTGGGATCTAGTTCCCCGACCAGGGATCAAACCTGGGCCCCGCCCCCCACCCCGACACCCTGAATTGGGAGCACAGAGTCTTAGCCACTGCACCACCTTAGGAAGTCCCCAGCCACCTGATTTCAAACATTTCATTTTCTTTCAAGTGCAGCTCTCTGCTTTTTGTTCTAGACTAAGGCATCCACTTCTCTTTGGTGATCTTTAACATAATGCTGAAGCTGAAGCTCCAATACTTTGGCCACCTGATGCAAAGAACTAACTCACTGGAAAAGACTCTGAGGCTGGGAAAGATTGAGGGCAGGAGGAGAAGGGGACGACAGAGGATGAGATGGTTGGATGGCATCACTGACTCAATGGACATGAGTCTGAGTAGGCTCCAGGAGTTGGTGATGGACAGGGAGGCCTGGCGTGCTGCAGTCCATGGGGTCGCAAAGAGTCGGACACGACTGAGCGACTGAGCTGAACTGAACCACACAGTTCATTTGAGCACATCTAATTACCCTCAAGGCAGGTTTATCTGGTCTTAAGCAAATTCACATGGAATTTAGAAAGATGGTAATGACAACCCTGTATGTGAGACAGCAAAAGAGACACAGGTGTATAGAACAGTCTTTTGGACTCTGTCGGAGAGGGAAGAGGGGGGATGATTTGGGAGAATGGCATTGAAATATGTATATTATCATATGTGAAATGAATCGCCAGTCCAGGTTCGATGCAGGATACAGCATGCTCGGGGCTGGTGCACTGGGATGATCCAGAGGGATGGGATGGGGAGGGAGGTGGGAGGGGGGTTCAGGATGGGGAACACATGTACGCCCGTGGTGGATTCATGTCAGTGTATGGCAAAACCAATACAATATTCTAAAGTAACTAGCCTCCAATTAAAATAAATACATTTATATTAAAAAAAAAGCAAACTCACAAACTAAAGAGAATTCTTAGCTTCAGGAGCTGTGCGGGTATGAGGAAGATGTCAAAAGTGCAGGGTCTATGCCAGAATCAGCCTCAGGGGAAGTGTGGCCTGACCTTCGTCAGCAGGGCCTGCTTGACTGTCCTCTGCTCCAGTGACCGAGACCCTTGTAGCACAGCCTGTCTCCTTCTTGGGTAGTAAAAGCCGTGCAGACAACAGACAGGAGAGAGGGGGTCGGCGGGGCGGGACACGGGCGGCTGGCGGCTCAGCTCCAGGAGCACGTGGCTGATGAAACTTGTGTAAAAGGTCAGCGTGCGAGGGCAGAGACCACCACAGGGTCACGGTAACGGGCGACACGATGCATCGCAGACGGGTTTGCTTCTGCAGGCATTGAGACAACTATCTTTGCTGAAGCTAGCCTCGGTCATACGCACATGACTGGCCCAGCATGTTTCCAGCAAGGGAGACGGCAGCGTTCCCCTTCAGGATGAAGACACGAAAGGCTTCGTGTCTTGGCCCATTCCTTTGCAGAGTGACATGAAACCCTGATTGAACAAATATTGAACTCCGGTCTAATCCCAAAAGCTCAGGTATTTAGAGAAAAATGAAGTCAAATTAAGATGCAAAGGGAATTCCCTGGTGATCCAGTGGTTAGAGCTTGGTGCTTTCACTGCTGAGCAGTGGCCGCGGGTTGGATCCCTGGTTGGGGAACTAGTGGGAGGCGCAGCCACAGAGACTCGCGGAGGCAGGGTGGTGCTCTTCACGCTCCTTTTCATGACATCTTTTGCTCTAAACAGCAGCTGTGAAGCTCAGTCCACAGTGAACTGGCCTGGGCTCTGGTCTTCCAGCACTTTGTGAAGGGCTCCTGGCTTCCTGCTCCAGTCTGCCCACTGAACCCCACCAAGAAGGGACAGAATTCTGATCTCACCCCGTGTCTCCACCGCTTCCACTCCACCCTGTGAAGCAGCCTGAGAAGCGTGTTTGCCACTGAAACCCGCTCCTGACCTGGCAGATGGCCGACCTGCTGCGCTTTCATTAAGGAGCTAGGCTGGCGGCCCGAGGTGACCCGGCCCTGCGTGATTGAAGATGAACCGTTTCAAAAGTGACTTCTTTTTGGATTCTCCACCAGAGTGGGAGATGAATTCACAAAGGTCATGGAGTCTGAGAGTCTGGGTTATCTGAATTTTTACTGTTCCTAATCTGTAGACTGAACACAACAGAGCCCTACTGTGGGTTTCTAATTTTGCCAAATGTATCGATGTGAAACTGGAAACAATAAAGCAACTCAGGGGAAAAAAAGTATATTCTCCCAGGTTCCCAACTATTAAGAGAGGTAAAATTTTCTCCTTAAGTATCCTCTGCAAAATCTCCATAGTTCACGTGGGCTGTGAGGGGGGAGATACGCCTCGGAGGCCTGAGCGCAGGTGGGTCCCTGGACTTGGGCGCCCTTGGTGGGAATATTAACCAGGTAACGGGAGGATGAAGCTGAGGGGCACTGAGCCCCAGCCGGGGGCGTGGGGGTTGGGAGGGATATCTGATAGGAAACTCTGGCTAAGGCCCACTGGGATAACACCTGCACCCCTGGACATTTTTACAGGGTACCGTTTTTAGAAGAATTCAGAGGAGGTTTAAATTGTTAAAACTTTCTTCTCACGTGGATAATTAAGTCTACCCTAAAATATTACTTTGAGAGACAGATACTACGTGTGTTAGGCAGGATAAAGGTTCCCCAAAGATGCCCACGTTCCAGGTTCTCCTGGAACCTGTGGGTATCTGACTCAGTGTGGCTGGTGCATTATTAGATTGTGGTAGAACTGAGGCTGCTGACCACCTGATGGTAACATCAGACCAGCGTGGAGTGTCCGGGTGGGCCAGAGACGAGGCAAAGAGTCAGAGGGAGAAGGAAGATTGAGCTGTGGCATTGAAGACACAGGAAGGGGCCATCAGCCAGGGATCATGGGCGCCTCAGGAAGCTGGGGAAGGTCAGGAAACCGACCCTCCCCTGGAACGTCCAGCAGGCATGCGGCCCTGCGGATGCCTGGTTTCAGGCCAGCAAGACCCATTTTGGACTCCTAGCGTATGGACTGCAAGGGGACGGCTCTGTGTCACGCTGAGCCTCTAGGTGTGCGGTGCTTGGTTAGGGCAGCACAGAAGCGGATTCACGCGTCTTTAACACGAGGTGGCTGCGCCTCCCTCCCTGCCTCCCTGCCATCAGGCTGGTTCATCCTTGCAGGGCGCTCACACTGGCTGAGATGACCCTGTGCCTGCAGCCCTGCACAGGCCCTTCTCAGCCAGCACTGAGTCAGAGCACGCACGCCCCCTAGCGGCGGGCTCTGAGGATCGCTTCATGGAGAATGCCCATCACGGTCATGAGAATTTGGGGCGGGGGCTCACAGAAGCTTTGAGAAACAGCCCAGATGGACTATTTCAGTCAATCCACCAAAAAATATAATAGTAATGATGATAATGAGAGTTGTTAGTCACTTAGTCCTGTCTGACTCTGAGACCCTATGGACTGTAGCCCACCAGGCTCCTCTGTCCATGGGACTCTCCAGGCAAGGATACTGGAGTGGGTTGCCATGCCCTCCTCCAGGGGACCTTCCCGACCCAGGGGTCGAACCGGCATCTCCTGCACTGGAGGCAGATGCTTCGCTACGGAGCCAGCCACCAGGGAAGCCCAGGAATGAGGATAATAATAACTCTTTCTAATGCTGTTTTACAGTTTGCACACAGCCATCCCATTGCTGATTCCACCTAATCTGTGGCAACTGAGCACTGAGACCCGAAGAGTCCGGGATGAAAGGGGAATCAGGAGGTGACTGGCCGGCCCCCCACCCGGCGGCACGCACGAAGGAACGCGCACAAGGCCACCTGACCTCAGAGAAAGCGGCAAGCGCAGCCTCGGAGAGGAAATCCCATCCACGACGCGGCCGAGGATCTGTATTTGAAAATTTATTGACATGGTTTTCCACAAGGACTGCAGTCGAAGGATCCATGAAGCGTGTCTGTCTGGAGAGAGAGTGTGGCCCTGAGAATCTCAGTGCTGCCCGCATCCTGGAGCCGCTGCTGGGGGGGCCGGAGGACGCGCTGCATCCGCTACAGGAACCTGATCCCAGCTCCGAACTGGACGCCGTCACAGATCCTGGAAAACAAAGTGCTTTCTCTTAAGGCAGGAAGTCAAAGCTCAGGTCTGCCCTGCTCGCCCCGCTGCTGTCGGCACCAGAGACGTGCATGGCTCAGACACAAGGCCCGTGGCCCTGCCTCTCGGGAGGCCCGGGCCCTCCTGGCCTCCCGGCCTCACCCGCTGGCCCTGGCCACTCCCTCCTCCACCTTCGGAGGATGGATGAGGGAACGAAACGGGAGACACAAATACCCCTCCCTGCTTCCTCCTCTACTCCTGTTTCCCCAGTCCTGACTCAAGTAGAGACAACAGGAGGACCTCGAGCAAAACAGTCACCAACAACAAAACTCTGGTGTGGGTGGTGGGGCGGGTTGGGGGAGAAGCTTTGTTTATTTCTAAGGCTACCAGGATGACCCAGGGAGGTCGGGGAGGGAGCTGGCAGGAGTGCAGAACCCAGAAGAGTCCCAGGGTCTGGCAACAGCAGAACCCACAGTCCCGCAGGGTTTGCCCCGACCACCGCTTGGCAGCCTGCTCCTCTCACAGGAAAGAAAGGACGCAGGAGGTCACGTGGGTTGCAGCATCTGTCACCCACTGAAACTTTCGCAGGTTCCCTTCTGTGTGCTGTTGATCACCAGCTGACAGGCCCCTGGGCCCAAGTTCAGATGGGCAAGGGGGCCGAGCAGCAAGGAGGCGGCTGTGGTCACGGCAGGGTCCTGGGAGCCGAGCTCTGCACCCAGACGCACGCGTGCCCGAGGGCCTGGCAGTGTCCATGATGGCCTGGCCCCTGTGCCAGCCGCATGCAGCACACAGGTGGAGAATCACTGGCCGAGGTGCGTTCCTGGGACCCCCCCCAGTGATGTTGATGCCCACCGGGCCAAGAACTGCCCCCCAGCACGGAAGGTGGTCTCCTGCACTGCCCACCTGCTGGCTGGGCTCAGAGGCAGGACCAGGGCTGTATGATCCTGGGGTCACAATGCCAGGAAGCAGAAGCTTCCAGCGAAAGTGGAGTTCCAAATCCCAACCGGCAGTTGATGACGATATGTTTGTGGAACATGGCATGTTTTTGCAAGTTTTGACAGTTTCCAGAAAAACTGGACAAGAACAGCCCCCTCATTCAGAGGAAAGCTGATGTTTCAGTGTCACAACACCTGTACCTCCCCGCTCCCCATCCTTAGAACTTAAGATGCAAGAAAGCTGACAGAAAGTGGTTTTCAGCCTGACTGTGAGCCGGGGAACAAAATAACCGGATCAATTAAGAGACTCGAGACAGAGAATCACTGCTGTTGCCAGTGACCACCTGCAGGGTCAAGGGTACTCACTGACCGACGGTGTCAGCAGAAGTCACCTGACCGGAAGGGACGCCACAGTCCAGCCCCAACGTGACCCTGAGTAAACCTCACCGCTGTCCTTAAATGGCAAAGACCCACAGTCAGGACACGACTGTGTTTGCACAGCTTAATTCCGCTGAAACCCAAACAACGTGTCTTTACCTTTTATATTTCCGGGTCCATAAAAGGGGGTCCAATGCCTACGTTCGCTATTTAGGAAAACGTCTGAAACAGGCTACAAGATAAAAACAAGTCAAGTCCTAGGTTCACATGTTCGCTATTTAGGAAAACGTCTGAAACAGGCTACAAGATAAAAACAAGTCAAGTCCTAGGTTCACATGGTTCAGAAACAAGCAGGCATTCCAATAAAGGCTCGTTTACTTGGACTATATAAACAGATTAAACAACTTTACAAGTGCATGTTTATGTTCAGAGACCGTATAAACGTGTCACAGGAAAGACACCTGCCACACACACCCAGAACGGTGTCGCCGATGCCAGGAGCATGGAGACAGCCTCACCAAATGCCCCTCATCCTGTTCTGTGTCCCCTGTAACTTGTGAGCTTGTAACTGAGGAGGCGCCTCAGAAATCCCCCGTGTCTTCAGTCGCCCCCTCCCGCCGGCACAGTCTCCGGCCCTGCAGGGTCCCCCAGCATCAGGCTCCCATCCTCCCCCTGCAGGCCCCAGGCCTGATCTGGCACGGGCGACTCCGCGGGAGGCAGGCTGACGAGGGCCAGAACTCAGAGACCCTGGTGTGTGCCCGAGGGGAAAAGGCCAGAGGAGATGCGAGGGGACGCGAGTGCCCGGAACTCAGTCCCCGCCCGGCATCAAGGCCACCCCACGCCTCGCTTCTGCCCCTGCAGAAGGGGTGCAAGCTGGCGCCCGCAGGCATCTCCTGCTTGCAGAGTCTGTGAGGAGAGTGGACCCAGCCGGGCTTCCTCAGAGCCTCGGATTCTGGGAGCACAGCGACACCCAGTGGACTCCAGGGACGCTGCAACTACACTTCCAGTGGGAAGGATGGGAGGCCTCCCCAGAGCCAGCAGGGCGGGCCCAGGTCACACAGCCAGGGACAGGCAGGGGCTGGCCCTGCAGCCCACCCGCAGCTCAGCCAGTCAAGGGGCCGTGGCCACTCCTCCGCGGCTGACAGTCACGGTGAAACAGTAGAGCTACAGCGAAAACCCCACCCGCGTGTCCAGGCTCCCCTGAAACAAGGAACATCTATGACCTATTTACTTGTATGATCGGGACTAATATTACACACGGTTAATCTCCATCAAACAATCGTCACGGAAACAGCCTGGGTACTCTCTGAGACAGCGAAGCTGGTAGCGAGTCAAAGTGTGAATGAGGAGACAGAGACAGCTTTCATCTTTGCTTCTGCCCGCGGTGTGGTGCAGCCTCACGGCAGGGGTCTCTGAGCAGGTGGGTGGGGTGCTGGGCTCCTCTGCTGGCATCGGGGGTGGAGGGAATGGCGCGCGCTCTGGCCTCAGCGGGCTGGTGCTCCCTGGCACCCCTGACAGACACACACACCATCGTCCTGCTCACCCAGGCACATGATGGCTTGAGAAGCGCCGGCTGGAATGGTTCTCCGTTGACTCCATCCCAGGGCGGGTGCAGGGTCAGCACCGCACCTCGGCCGCTCCCTGCAAGGATTCAGTGAGCACCTGGGTATTATGCCAGGGAGCCCTGGGTCCACACCTGTGGTGGGCAGGTAAGATGTCACCTAGCGCACAAGCCTGGCTCTGGACAAAGTGCCCGATCCCCCACGCTGCACTCTCCCTGAAATCAGGACACATCACCCACCTCTATTACATGTCTCCATCACAGTGAGCCAGGTGGCAGCCCCGGGCACACTGCAGACGGGGAGGGAGCGGGGGGACGCGGTGTGCTTCCCAAGGGAGCAGCTGGCCGGGGTGACTGCACCGGTCACAGCAGCACCATGAGGAACAACCAGCCCTGCTGACGCCGCACCGGACACGGCCTGCACGTGAGTGGGCGCTTACTCACTCAGTCCCCAGACTGGCGGAGCGCTCACTGCCACTAGTGCCCGTTCTCTAGATGTGAAAACAGAGGCCTGCAAAGGTCACGTCCCTCACCCCAGGCCACACGGCGGCCGAGCTGGCTCCAGAGCACACCCAGCCTGAGCACCCAGACCCTCCTCGGCTCTGCTCCGTGCCGAGAACAGGCAAGGCGTGGAGAGGCGTTAACCATGGTCAGAGCCGCAGACCCGCGAGGGCGTGGGGAGGAAGGGCTCCGACATCACGGGGGGCCCCGGCCCGAGCCAGCCTTCCAGCGAGACGAGCAGGGCAGACTGCACTGGGCCAGGGGCCACAGGGGACTCAGGTGATGGCTGCTGACCCACACCTGAGAGCACAGCCTCGTCAGAAGGTCCCTGACACGGCTCCTCCTAGAACACCGTCACCCAGCGCGCCGAGCGGAAAGAGGAGGGAGCAGAGGCGGCACGGGACCCCCTCCAACACCGCAGACCACAGCTTGGCACTGGATGCCTGGGCAACGACGACTCAGCATCACGGCGGATCACAGACAAAACGCCGAGGATGAAAACACACAGCCGTCGAGACTCTGAAGTGTGTGCGTGTGAAGATACTCAGAGGTTAACAGAAACATGTGGCCTCCCCACCCGCATAAGCTGAGGCCCGAACCCTAAGCTCACGTGACGGGACCTGGGGAGGTGACCCAGTCACCACAGACGAGGGAGCTTAGCCAGGACGGGGTCCTTGGTGGGCTCAGTGTCCCTGTGAGAAGAGACACCAGAGAGCTCGCTCTGTCCCCAGGTGAGGATGCAGAGAGAAGGGGCCATCTGCCAACCAGGAAGGGTGCCCTGGGCCACAAACCGCACCTGCCAGCGTCCTGACCCCAGCCTTCCCAGCGCCCAGACAGTGAGGAATCCACGTCTGCTCTCTAAGCTGCCAGTCCGTGGTATTACATACTGTGATGATGTTATCTCTGGGCTTCTTAAACTTTCTAAAACGCAAACCAAACACTTTAAGAAACAGAATTAATTTCTTCTTCAGCACAAATCAATGACGGCTGGAGAAACTCCAGACAGCCGGGTCCTCTGCTGCCCAGAGAAGGCTCTGGAGGGCGCAGAGCTGCGTCCATCCCAGCCTTTCGGGCTCCCGGCCTGCAAAGGCCCCACGGCAACACCTCATCCCCCTCAGCACAGACCAGCAGCGTAGGCCACCACCTCCAGCCAGACCGCCCGGGGGGCTCCCGCTGCTCGGCAGCAAGTGCAAATAGCGTGAGGTGGGGGGACGAGGACACCCCACAGCCTGTCCTCCAAATCGGATGCAAAGAAAAACCCCGCGGAGGAAAAATCCCTGTGTTTTCACTCCTTTGCCAACTATTCAATTTCTCCTAAAGTCCTGAATCTTAAAGGCTGTTGGTGAAGTGACTGCTGCTGCTGAGTTGCTAAGTCGCATCTGACTCTTTGTGACCCCATGGACTGTAGGCTTCCCTGTCTTCTGGAGTTTGCTCAAACTCCTGCCCATTGAGTCGGTGATGCCAGTGATGAAGCAGGCTCAGGGCACAGTGACAGGAGAGGGCCACGTGCCTCTCGAGAGGACCCCCGCACCTACCTGTCCCCGCGCTGCACGCCCATGGGGACGCAGTAGTTGAGCTCCAGCCGCGCGATGTTGCCCAGCCTGAGGACGATGCCCGCCCCGTAGGACCAGCGGATGCACTCGGCCAGCTTCCGGATGTGGGCTTTGGGGCCCTCCCCTGAAAAGAGAGGGGAGGGGGGCGTGACCAACCGCACGTGGCCCCCCACGCGCTGTCTGTGGACAGCCCCAGCTCTCTCCGCGTGGCCTCCGGTCATCGTGAGAGCCAGGTCGAGCTCTGTGAGGAGAATGCACGACAGTGACACCAGGTCCAAACTCAAGACAGGGCTGGGGACCACACCACCTCGCCGCCCCAGGAGGACGCAGGCCTCTCAGTTCTCTGGGCCCGGCGCCTTCTGGTCCCTTTTCTGTATCCCCTGAGCACCCAGGAAGCCTAACTCCAAGCCTTGGTTTCCAGACACCTCCCATGTCTCTGCTGCTGGATATGTCTGTGCCCCTCACCCAGCCCTGAGCTCCGAGAGGAAGAGACCGGTTCTGTAGCCTTAACGACTGGCACAGAGTTATGTTTGCTCGAGAAATGTTTGCTAAATAAATACCTTTTTTTTTTATTTGGCAAGAGAGCACCAGATGATTTTCATGCATGTTTCAGTCATTTGGCCAATCGCTTTACTCTGGGCATCGTATCAGATGACGTAGGCATTGAAGGTGAGCACGCGTGTGCATGCTCAGTCATGCCCAGCTCTTCGTGACCCTATGGACCGTAGCCCACGAGGCTCCTCAGTCTGTGGAATTGTCCCAGCAAGAGTACTGGAATGGGTTACCATTTTCTCCTCCAGGGCATAGTTGGTACATTTAAAGATGACATAATCTAAACCAGGGGCTTCCCAGGTGGCTTAGGGGTAAAGAACCCGCCTGCCAATGCAGGAGACACGAGGGACGAGGGTTCAATCCCTGGGTCGGGAAGATCCCCTGGAGAAGGAAGTGGCAACCCACTCCAGTATTCTTGCCTGGAAAATCCCCTGGACAGAGGAGCCTGGCGGGCCACAGTCCATGGAGTCAGACACGGCTGAGCAACTGAGCACAGCAATCTAAAGGAGAAAGACACCTACTCGCGTCCCGTGCCTTTAAACATAAGGTCAGGTGTGCCGACTGGCTGCTAAGGAGTCCAAGTCTTACCATAGTTGAGGTTGCAGAGGTTCCCCGCGTTGAGGAAGAAGTGTGTCCTGAAGAGCTCGCCAAAGCCGCCCTGGCCGGGCCGGAAGGGTAACGGGGTGTACAGGTGCAGCCCACCGGCCCAGTAGGCTTCCCCGCCCAGGTAGTCACCTAGGCAAGGAAGGAGCACAGATCAAAACGAAGTCACAGGTTCAGGACCACCCCGACTGCCCACCAGAAACAAGAGTGAGGGGTGTGCTGTGATCAGGACACACTCCATGCCCGGGCCACGAGCAGCTGCTCTTCTAACCGCTGAGGCCGTCTGTCAGCCTCCTTTTAAACAATGTTTCTTATTCTCTTTGTTTGTTTTATAATTTGCTTTAACTGAAGGAAAAGAAAAGCTAATACGTCATTTAGGAAAGAATGAAACCAGTAATTGATCGTATCTGTGAAATGCTTACAACAAGCGAACTAATGGAAATCGCTTTCTCCGCAACTGCAGATGACTAGATCATTGTTGCTTGACAAATGAAATGCATTATTCTGCAGAAATTTCAAGACCGCACTACAGAGAGACAAAATGCAGAAAATGTCTCCGCAGTTTCTGGAAATGGTCAGACTAGCTATTAACCCAAAGGTACAGAGGGCCAGCTCCCCACTGCACAAGGACGCTGTCCCAGCTCAACGTCTTCAGAGAAGAGGCTCCTTCTCAAAGGTTCATGACCACGTGGGGTTTTTTTTGTTTGCTTACATAATGCATAATGATACAAATTACTTCTACAATTGTCCCTACTATTTCAACTACAAATAGCCACATTAAAACAACAACAAAACCCTCTGAATTGTTTATACTTTGTTACTAAATACTATTTGTAAAGTGCCTCAGTCTCCTTTAATACAAAATGACCCGACCATGACAAAGAAAACTGCAGGTTGTCTCCAAGATTAACCTCTCAAGGGATGAACTGCTTATTAGAGACTCCAGTGTCTCCTCACCCCGGTCAACACTGGAGTTCTAGAGGGAACAGCGGACCGAGAGCAGGAGGTCAACCGGGCCTGACGTTCATTTCCCAGCAAGTGCTCCTCTCCTTCCTTAAATAACCTCTTTATTCTCATCATGGGAGTATAAAAAAGGAAATTCTCCTTTAATTTCTACCATTAAGAGAAAACCAGCTAACATCCTGGTGTTCTTCCTTTCAGTGAATTACAATGAAACATTAAATAAGAAAATAAAATGTAAGTATATATATACATATCTTTCAGTCCTGATTTTTTTTTTCATTTACTGTACTATAAGCACTTCCCTCTAAGACTGCTTATTCTTTGAAAATGTGATTCTGATTCCTGAACAATCAGATATATGGACCATAATGCAATGACCTGTGGTTCGGTCGCTAACTCATGTCCGAGTCTTTGACCCCACAGTCTGTAGCCCACCAGGCTGCGCTGTCCATGAGATTTCCCAAGCCAGAATACCGGAGTGGATTGCCATTTCCTGCTCCAGGGTACCTTCTGGGCCACAGATGGCACCTGCCTGGGCTCCTGCAGGCAGTCTCCCGCACTGGAGGCTGACTCTTTACCGACTGAGCCAGCAGGGAAGCCCGATGTGACAGCCTACCCTTGACTACTGTCCTGTCGGTGTTCAGCTTCTTGAGAGTGGACGTTAACCTGTGATGGGCTTTCCTGCACACACACGTTTTTAAACCGTCTTGAAGGATAATATACACACAAAAAGCACACACATCCTAAGTGTACAATGCAGTGAATTTCCAGGCCCAGAACACACGATACAGTGAGCACCTAGACCAAGAGACAGACACGCGCAGCGCCCTGGGAGGCCCGGTGCTCCTCTCTAATCACCACCCACACCAGGGCAACCGTCAGTGTCGCCCGACAGCGCAGAGCTCTTTACCCGGCTGCCACACTTTGCACAGATGGAACACAGAGCGGGCACCTGCTGGAGCTGACTCTTTGCGGGGAGGCGTATGTTTCTTAAGTTTGTTCAGGCCACCCCACCCCATCAGCGGCCCTAACTTGCTCGTCCTCGTTGCTATATGATAAACCACAGTGTGAAGACACACCGTTGAGCTGCCTGTCCTATGGCTGGCGGGCATTTGGGTTTCCAGTTTTCAGTGCTGTTATCCACGTGTGTTGGTCACTCAGTCGTGTCCAACTCTTTGCGACCCCTACAGACTGTAGCCAGCCTGGATCCTCTGTCCATGGGATTTTCCAGGCAAGAATACTGGAGCGGGTTGCCATTCCCTTCTAGTTCTTGTATATATATACGTTTTAGGCTCCTGATAAATATTGTCAAACCGCTTTCATAAAAAGTTACGGCGATTTACACCCTTACTCACAGAATCCTACCAATGGCCTTTTAATAGGTAATTAAATAAAACATCACTGTGTTTTAATTTTCAGGCAAACGGAAGACTCCAAAACTTTTATCTAGTCACTAAATAATACTTGCTACAGTGAAAAAAAGAAATTGTTACTTTTCCAAGAGAAAAGGACAGACTAATAAAAGCATCCTAAAAGCAAATGAAAAGAAGTAATTTATATTTTGTACAAAAATTTATGCTGTGGATGATCATTATTTTTAATAATATAAAATAAGACCAACAAAGATGTTTAAAAAAAGTTAAGAAAATCAGGATAGACTATTTTATAATATAATAACGTGTCCTATCTAAATGATGTTTTTCATAATACATGGCAATTCTCTAATAAAACGTCAGAGACTGGAGAGAGTTCCCGAAACAGGATGCTCACACTCTGCTAGACAGACTATGACTGAGCACCATATAAACCCCTGAGGATACTCAAAACCCATCGATCTAGCAATTCCAACCTAGGACTTTATATTATATAGTAAAACTTATAGACAAGCACAAAGATTGAGTTAGGTTATTCACTGACACACAGTTATTTAAAATAAGAAAAAAAGAAAACAGTCTAAATGTCTAACACTTGGGATTTGGTTTAGAAAGGTCACAGTATGGCAAGAACGTGAAATATGCAGCCATTAAAAATGATAAGGCTTTTATCTTTCTGAGTCATTGCTGGTGGGAATGCAAAATGGTATTGCTATTTTGGAGGACAGTCTGGCATTTTCTTACAAAGCTAAACATAATTTTACCATACAATCCAGCAATTGCACTCCTTGGTTTTTATCCAAACGAGCTGAAAAATCTTACGTCCAGATAAAAAAAAGCTGCACACAGATATCTCTATCAGCTTTACTCGTAATTGCGAAAAGTTGGATGTCCTGCAAGCAAGATGTCCTTCAATAGGTGAATGGATAAACCACCCTGTGAAACAGCCAGGCAGTGGGGGGAGTATTATTTGGTGATAAAAAGATATGAGCAATCAAGCTATGAAAAGACACAGAGGGCCGAGTCACTATATTGGACATCTGAAACAAATACAATGCTATAAACCAGCTACACTCCAATTAAGACACACACACACACACAGAGCTCCTTAGACACACACACACACACACACACACACACAGGACATCTGAAACGAATACAATGCTATAAACTAGCTACACTCCAATTAAGACACACACACACACAGAGCTCCTTAGTACATACACACACACTGGACATCTGAAACGAATACAATGCTATAAACCAGCTACACTCCAATTAAGACACACACATACACACACACACACACACACACACAGCTCCTTAGACACACACACACACACACGTAAACAAAACGTGATAAATACATTGACCAAAAGAGGGAAAAAGATACAGAGGAACCTGAAATGCGTACTGCTTCGTCAAAAAAGCCAGTCTGAAAAGCACATGTACTGTGACTCCAACTATATGACATTCTGGAAAAGGCAAAACCAGGGAGGAAGTCAAGGTCAGAGGCTGTCAGGAGCAGAGGAGGAGGCAGGGAGGAGGGAATGAACAGGTGGAGCACAGCGAATGTTCGGGGGTGAACGCTCGATGGACGCGTGCCGTCACCCATCTGCCAAAACCCGGACACTTCACAGCACAGGCCAGGGGATGCCCACGGGAACCATGTGGCTTAGTTGGTAGTAACAGGTCAGTACCTGGAGAAGGGAATGGCAACCTGCTCCGGTATTCTTGCCTGGAGAATCCCATGGACAGAGGAGCCTGGTGGGCTACAGTCCATGGGGTCGCAGAGTGGGACACAACTGAGCCATTTAGCAGCAGCAGCAACACGTCCCTGCTGGCGCATCAGCTGTGACACCGCCCCACGCTAACAGAGGGCGCTGGTGAAAAAGGGTCCCACGGGCGTGTACGGTGAGCGCTGCACTCGGTGCCCAATTTTTCTGTTAAACCTAAAACTACTCTCAAAAATAAAGTCCATTACACAGGGTATAGAGTCGACGACATTTTATGAATCCCTACACTGCACAACTAAAATTTATGTAATATTATAAACTGACTATATATCTCAGTAAACAAGCTTAATGTAAACGTGTGAAAAATTTGCAAAGTGCAGAAAAACACTTTAAAAAAAATGTCATTCATCAGTCCCATCACCCAGATAAAACCATAACTAATGTTTAGTTATATTTTCTCTAAGTATTTTTATAAAAATGCATGTTTATTGTTTACTTTTACTATATGCATTTTTTAACATTTTAAATAAAGTACACTACTTAAAAAAATTGTAGTTTGTAGCCAGGACATGGAAGCAACCTAGATGCCCATCAGATGAATGGATAAGAAAGCTATGGCACATATACACAATGGAGTATTACTCAGCCATTAAAAAGAATACATTTGAATCAGTTCTAATGAGGTGGATGAAACTGGAGCCTATTATACAGAGTGAAGTAAGCCAGAAAGAAAAACACCAATACAGTATACTAACGTATATATATGGAATTTAGAAAAATGATAACAATAACCCTGTATACGAGACAGCAAAAGAGACGCTGATGTATAGAACAGTCTTATGGACTCTGTGGGAGAGGGAGAGGGTGGGAAGATTTGGGAGAATGACATTGAAACATGTATAATATCATGTATGAAACGAGTCACCAGTCCAGGTTCGATGCACGATACTGGATGCTTGGGGCTGGTGCACTGGGATGACCCAGAGGGATGGTACGGGGAGGATGAAGGGAGGAGGGTTCAGAATGGGGGACACATGTATACCTGTGGTGGATTCATTTCAATATTTGGCAAAACCAATACAATATTGTAAAGTTTAAAAATAAAATAAAATTAAAAAAATAAAAAATTGTAGTTTGTCAATGAGATAAAATAAGTAGCCATAAAAAATGATAAAGTACTTATTCTTATAAGCATCTTTTCATATACTGTTACTGAGGGAGTGGTAAGTATATATTATTTTGTAATTTAAACAAACAAATACAGGGTTCAAAAATGAGATGTAAATGCAGCTTTGGTTTTTTTTCAACATGGTGTATTTTGGGAAAGGACAGACCTTCGCTCTGTGGCCCGACGCTGTGCATGCTGAAGCCCCGCACGCTGGTGGGTCCGCCAAGGTAGAACCTGGAAGAGGGAAGAGCTGTCAGAGGAAGTCGCTGTCACACACCGCAAGTGCAGAGGGCACGCTCGCTTCTGGGGGGCCCACATCGCCACGCGCTGCACATCTCAGGACTGGGGAGATGCACGCGAGAACGGAGAACGCCATTAAAATCCAAGCTTTGGGGGCGGGGAGATACTTCATTATATTAAAAATTGTATGTTCTCTTTGAGTATGAAAGAAAAAAGTTCACACGGGTTATCGTTTAGTCGCTTAGTCCTGTCCAGCTCTTTGCGACCCCCATGGACTATAGGCCGCCAGGCTCCTCTGTCCATGGGATTTCCCAGGCAAGAATACTGGAGCAGGTTGCCATTTCCTTCTCACGTGGATCATCCTGATCCAGGGATCAAACCTGCATCTCCTGCATTGGCAGGCAGATTCTTTACCACGGAGCCACCAGGGAAGCCCCGTATATGTTATAGAAACACAGAGAAACATTTAAGAAAGTAATAAAACAATCCTGTCATTGCAAGCAGGGTTAACATTTAGGATTACAGTGAATCCTTAAACAACCCACTGGCTTCCCTTGTGGCTCTGACAGTAAAGAATCTGCCTGCAATGCAGGAGACCCGGGTTCAGTCCCTGGGTCGGGAAGATCCCCTGGAGAAGGAGACTGCAACCCACTCCAGTATTCTTGTCTGGGAAATCCCATGGACAGAGGAGGCTGGTAGGCTACAGTCCATGGGGTTGCAAAGAGTCAGATACCACTGAGCGACTTTCACTTTCTTTCACTTGAACAACTCAGAGGTTAACCCAAATATATCCTGCGGTCTGGGCTTCCTCCACAGCCACAGATGTAACCAACTCCTGGCCACGCAGTGCTGCAGTGTACTGCTGAAGGATGCCCACCGACAGGTGGACCCCCGTGATCAAACTCACGTTTGTTCAGGGTCAAAGGTACTTACTGTTAATCAATTTTTTGTGAATGTGTATTTGTGTGAGAGTATATACATACAAATTTATGTACACATCTGTATTAAATTGGTGACATACTACATTTTGCATACATTTTTGCATCCTTCTTGTTTTTTAAAAATCAGCATAAAGCTATACAGGGTATTTTGAAATTAGCTTAAACCTAAAAACTAAATTAGAATGTGAAATAAGTGCTCTCCTAAATAGGTAAACTTCTTTTGTAAGAAACCAACCAGAAAGATCCAAAGGAAGCCACTTGCAAACCACCCATTCGTTTATTATCACTTACCTATCAGCAATGCTCGACGGTTTATCACCCATAGGTACCAACATGCCACCCCAGAGAGATGCGGAAAAAACCTATTGAAATAGAAACAAACAACCGTTTTCTTCCAGCGTTTCTTTCCTTCCTAGTATCAGCGGACAGAAAATGCGCTGAGGTCTGGTCACAGCCCCGCGTGTCCAGTGCGGAGCTCTGGGCTGGGGCGTGAAGGCTGCAGAGGGGAACGCCTGGCTCGGGCAGGGGAAGAGCCACAGCTCGAAGCGTTCTGAGGGTATCTGTGTAACTCGCAACTTCAAATTTCAAGACGTATGAGACATAAGCAAAAAAACAAGCCCAAACCCTCAGCAGGGCCTGGCTCTGACACTGGGCAGCACCCTCCCTTCTGAGAAGCCAAGCCCAGTAGCCATGCCACGGCCAGATGGAGGGGGACCAGGCCCCGACAAGGGAGTCGGCATCCAAAGGCCTCTGTGGCTTGGCCTCACGTCCTGAGGGTACCTGGCATCTCAGGAGAGGGAGGCAGCAGGTAAGAAAATGCTACAACTAAGAAATTCAGGGCTTTGCTGGTGGCTCCATGGTAACGAATCCATCTGCTGATGCTGGAGACACAGGTTTGATCCCCAATCTGGGAAGACCGCAGGTGCTGCAGAGCAACTAAGCCCGTGCACCCCAACTACTGAGTCTGCATTCTAGGGCCCAGGAGCGCAATGATGGGAGCCCTAGAGCTCGCACTCTACAATGAGGGAAGCTGCCACAATGCGAAACCCTCACAATCTGACCAGAGAAAAGCCTGCAGAGCAATGAAAGCCCAGAATGGCCAAAAATAAATAATAAAACAAAGGAAAAAAAAAGAAATGCAGAGAAACACACGTCCAACCCAACCCTTGGGGACCGCACTTTCGTCTGACAGGTCAGGGTCGGGGCGGTGAATGATCCCATGCAGGGATCTGATCTTCACGCCATGTCATCCCTGCCCAGAAATGCCCCGGTGATGCCTGAGACCACAGTGGGCCCTCTGGGCTCCTGACCCCTGGCCGTCATCATGCACCCCGGCATCTCCTGAGCGCTCCCCACAGGCTTCTGCCCAACTTGTCCTCTTGGACATGCAAAGTCCACATCCTTCAAAGCTGCCCAGAGGGCTCGTTTTTAGAAGCTTCTGTAGGAAGAATCGCAGATGAAAACCGGGGCAGAGTGGGCAGAGAGGGCCAAGCGCACGTTCTATTCTGAGAAATGCGTCTTTGCTCAACAACGGGACAGACTGCTGCAAAACAGGGCGAGGGGCTGGAGCCTGGTGCGCGGTGGGGCGGCCGCCCCTTGGACAAGACGCTCCTGGCAGACTGTCCTCCCCGCCCCGACCCCCCAACGGTCACGACCTAAGGGGCGGGGGGCGACAAGGAGCACTGATGCCCCGCCAAGACAGGCCCACCGTGCCACGTGTCCCGCTGAGCTCAGTGACCACGGGAGCCCCAGGTGCCCCCACACCTAGGCATCTCCACCCGCTCCCTCCAGCACCGGGCACCCCAATTCTTCAACACCAGCAGGACGATGAGCCCACCCCCTGATTCCCTCCTGTCCTGACTCCCCACTCACCCCACTGAAATCCCACGGCCTGTTACTAAAAATGAGCTGCTTTATGCACCTCACATGGCTGTCCCCGGGTGGGTTGGGGGCAGGGGGAGACACCCCTGAGGGTGGAGGGGCTCATTAAAGACGCCCCCCTCCCCCCCCGACCAACGACGATGAGGCAGCACCCCCATGGCCACCTTCTACCCCTTCAGTCTGCTGCCCTGCTCTTCCCGCCTCTCATCACCACCTGCCAGGTTACATATCCATCTCGGTGCTTGCGGGACTCCCCCTCCACTAGCGTGTGAGAGCACGGACTGCTTTATTTACTGGGGTGTTCTTGGTGCCCAGACAGTGCCTGGCAGCCAGCCAGTCTGTGTGAGAAGAAGGGAGGGATGGATGTACGCCGAATGGACAGGTGGGAGGACAGATGGGCGGGCAGATGGATGGACGGAGGGAAAGGAGGCCAAGGAAGAGACATCGAGGCATGGGAGGAGAAGGCATGATGCAGTCCAGGAGGGCTGGCGGTGTGCCAGGGAGCGGGCACAGGAGGGGACAGGAGAGAGCTCGCTGAACTCAACAGGAAATCGGCCCCGGCAGCCTCCGGAGAAGCAGAGAAAAAGAAAAGGCAGGGACCACATTCTGAGTGCGCTGAGTCCAGGACCGATCGGAAGCAGTGATAAACGATTTCACGGTCAGACGTGTGTACTGTTTCGTCAGAACTCGCGCCTTGCCCCCAGGTTCTGAGGCAGCAGTGGGGTGTGGAGAGCTGTCCCCAGCCACCCAGGCGCTAGGAAGAGTGGACAACAGGCACAGTGTCTCCCGGCCTGGGGCTCCACTGCTTCGGGCAGAATCTGGTCACTCGCTCCTCAGGTCCTGAGGGAAGCAGGAGGAACTAAACCAAAGCTGGTTAAAAACATTTAACACACAGATTCCTAGAGACACCCAGAGCCTAAAGACCTAGAAAAGTCAGGTGAAGACGCAGAATTTCTAGGGACGTAACATCAGGAGGCAAAGACGGAGGCACACTTGTCCTCCAGACACGTTTCTTGACGGCCCTGAGATGATGGTGAGTGGGGAAGGGGCTCTTCCGTGTGAGATGACTGACAGGTGAGTTTTAAAGGAGCTAACCATCGCTTCTCCCCAGAGCAGCCTCAATTCTGGCCACACTTAAGAGATGACGCACTTGAGCTTTAAGCGTGACTGTTCTTATTTCCTCTTCCGAGCTTTAGATATTCGGGAACTAGGATCTAGTCAGATTCCAGAAACACAGGTGACAAGCAGCTGACGAGATACTCACTGTGTCAAGGATGAGTTGTTTATTCAACTGAAGCTCAAAATCTTCTTTTAAGAAGCTCACGTCCCCTCCGGTGTAGCCAGCCAGCTCCTGTCGGGGAGGATCCTCAGGTGGTATGGAGCCCACAGACTGACTGCAGAGTCACTGCAGTCAGCACTACAGGCTGTTGTTCTGTATTTTTAGAAAGGCAACAGACCACGTCTGTGTCCCAGAGGCTGCCTGCTGGTCGTTCGGGACAGCATCAGGGGCCTGGCAGAGACACTGTCACCAAACACAGAGCGACCACAGAGAAGTCGCTGCTTACACGCGCCAGGAAAACACTGGCGACACCGATGTTCATTACAGAGCTTGCTAAGGACGGTGGCTCAGGCGCAGAGAACCTGCCTGCCGATGCAGGAGATGAGGGTTCAATCCCCGGGTTGGGAAAATCCCTTGGAGTAGGAAATGGTAACCTATTCCAGTATTCTTGCCTAGGAAATCCCATGGACAGAGGAGCCTGGAGGGCTACAGTCCATGGGGTCGCAAAGAGTCAGGCACGACTTAGCAAGTGAACAGTAACAGGATGACATGACTTGTTCGGCCCAATCAGTGCTCGGAAAAAGAATATTAGCCCATCTCTCACAATTTCATTTTCATATGAAAATGGGAGAAGGAAAAGGCAGCCCACTCCAGTACTCTTGCCTAGAGAGTCCCGTGGACAGAGGAGCCTGGCGGGCTACTGTCCATTGGGCCGCACAGAGTCGGACACGACTGAAGCGACTTAGCATGCATGTATGCATTGCAGAAGGAATGGTGATCCGCTCCAGTGTTCTTGCCTGGAGAATCCCAGGGACAGAGGAGCCTGGTGGGCTGCCATCTATGGGGTCACACAGGGTCGGACATGACTAAGTGACTTAGCAGCAGCAACAGCATATGAAAACTGGATTCCCAGCTGCTCCTCTGACACTGAGTTCAGGCAGACAGAGGGTCGGAGCCCCGTCCCCAGCCAGCTTCTCCCCGAGGTCGCCAGCTGGGCCCTGCCAGTGTCAGGGTTACAACCCCGGGCTTGTGTGCTCATCGAGGACCACCAAGGAAACCAGCCCCACCAAGTCCCGACTGGGCTCCTGTCTGTGACGTGACACGGCATCCTGGCACCTCATCCCGACTCAGCTCCATGAAGGCAGAGTCTGAGCGGAGGGAGCAAATCCAGGGCTAGGAACCCTGGGAGGGAGGGACACCCTCGCAGGCCATTCCAGAACGACCTTTACAGCTAAAGGCAGCTGCAAGTATTAACCACGTGACCGCCCCGAGGGACGCCCCAGTCCCCCAGGAGCCTGCGGGGCCACAGGGGAGGGACCGCTCACCTGGTTCACTTTCAACAAAGCACCTCTTTTCGGCAGGATGGAGGAGTTCCGAGAGTCGATGACCATCGAGTGCTGGAAGAGGTAAGGACAGGGTGTTTGCGCTTTAATATGGAATGACACTCCCTGAGCGCTGGCTGCTCACCAAGCTCAGTGCCGAGTGTTCCCTTAGGTGGCTTCACCTTCAGGAAAACCTCCCATTCTGTGTGAGGACCCAACAGAGTCAGGGAGACAGGGCATGTCTGCTGGCTGGGTGACTCCGAGCCCGTCCCCAGCCCTGTTTTCTCAGGGAGCGTGATGCTCTGATGGACGTCAGCTCAGCCTGCTTCCGGCTAAGACACCACGGTGGGCCCTTATTCCCTCCATATCCATCACCTCCGATGTTACTCAGGAAAAAAGGACGTGAGGCTGTGTCCAGATATTTACAGTGACCGGTCCTAGCCACCGTTCTAGCTGCCCCAACCGTGACGCGCTCAGTCCCTCCTGATGCAGGTAAACGCGATTCTCCCAACGCATACGGCCTGGCTGCACCAGGGCAGGCCCACGTCGACGGCAGACGCAGAGCCCTTACTGAGAGAGACGACTTCAGCGAGTGCCCGCTCTCCTTCCGGACGGCGAAGGACGCGACCCTGGAGAGGCAGCCCAGCTCCCGCCAGACGCCCTCCCACTTGACCGTGTGGCTCGTCTTCCAGGTGGGAAACTGCGAGCAAACGCAGAGAACCGTTAGCCTTCGTGCTGCGTGGACGCGGCGTCATCCCAGCCCGGGTCGTGGGGTGACGCGTCATTAGATTGTTAGCCGATCAAAAACTAAGACGCTCTGTGAAACGATGGGATGGGAAGAGACCAAGACAAGGCAAGCTGGGAAGGAGGGAGTGGAGGCGGGCGGGGCAGGACTGGGGAGAAAGCCAGGGTCGCCATCAGAGGGAAAAACTGTTTGAGCAGCAGGGCTGTGCTCTGAGCCAGGAGACGGACGTCGCTGGTCTGACACTGCAGGGAACTTTATAACCACCTGGTTTCTTTTCCATCCGAAAGACCACGGGACACGCACCCCACCTGGTTTGCTGAAGCCAGGCAGGGTGACCCACGTGAGCCACCTCAGCCCCCAGAGAAGAGTAGGGAGACGGGGTCACAAGTCCGTGATGAGTGGAGGTACTGGGTGGGGGGCATGCCACAATAGCTTCCTGGGCCCCTCTCTGGAGATGCTCACCCAGCAGGGCATGCAGGGCCATGAATGTGCAGGAGAGGCAGAAGCAGCGGGTCTGAAGACCGCACGTGAGGAACTACTTTTACAAAGCACGTGCCTCAAGTCTTTCCTCATCAAACTAAAGCCTACACCAGGAGGGGAGGAAGGGGGACAAGCTAGAAAGGAAGGTAAAGAAGAGCAGGGTTCGTTGTAAAATTGAAAAATGGTCAAACAACAGTAATTCCACGCGATGCATCCCGCCGGAAGGGAACGCGCTATAAACCAATGATGAAAGCATCCGGTAACCTGATGTGACCTTAACTGGCTGTCAGGAGCGATCGATCTGAGCGTTCACGAGGAAGGACAAACAGACGGTGTCCCAGGAAGTCAGGGGCAGGGAAGAGACGCGACCGGGGCAAAGTACCTGCCGCTGTGGGAGTTGGCCACCCTCTCTGGCCCTGGCAACGGGCACTTGGCGAGTGGGGAGGGGCCGCCCGGGAGGCAGCTGGCAGCAGGACAGGCAGCGAGGGTGACCCCAGCGACGGGGCCCCGGCTCCAAGCTTAGCCCACTGTGGATGCGCGCCTGGCCCCGCCCCCTCGGCCGAGCCTGGGGATCAGGTCCCACGTAGGCACACAGAGGGAAGGACGGGAAAGCCACTCACGCTGTACTCTGCTGACACGCCTCGGTCTGTCTCCCGGAGCGAGCTCCAAGGGAACTGTCCCGTGACTTTGTATAAGTTTACGGAGAAACTAGAAGACAAGGGGACAGAGCTTTACACGCTGGGAAGGTGGTTATACCTGGAGCACCACCTAAATCAACAGATTCACAGCTACGCCTCGGGGCTCATCTGCACAGGGAAATCTACGTGTGTGGTGACGCAACAGAAGCGTTGGCTGATCCTGCAAAGTTTCTCTTCAGAAACGTCCACTACGGCTACCTTAACCCCTAAACCAGGCCACTGAACACAGCGATCCGCTGGGCTTCCTACTTTCTATCGAAGTTTCCAGGCTGTGGTTTGAAGAAGGACAGGCCATACGAAGTCTCTTTTGTTCCATAGGAAAACTGGAAAGTCACCTTTTCTGCCCGGCCTAGAAGATTGGGGAGTTTGAGGCCAAGGACCTGGGAGCAAAAGAGAAACAGCAGAGGTTCTGTAAGTAGGTTCATCTGCGTCACTTCTTTTTAGAGCCCACTTACAAGGGGTGTGTGTGTCCCCTTCCCTGAGTTACCTCACTCGGCACGACAGCCCACTTACAAGGGGTGTGTGTGTCCCCTTCCCTGAGTTACCTCACTCGGCACGACAGTCTCTAGATCCACCCACGTTGCTGCAAATGGCATTGTTTCGCTCTGCTTAATGGCTGAGTAATATTCTGTTATATATACACACCTCTCACGGACTTAGGGGACAAACTTAGGGTTACTGGTAGGGAAGGGAGGGGGAGGGAGAGTGAGCGAGTCTGGGATGGACATGTACACACGGCTGTATTTAAAATGGATAACCAATAAGGACCTGCACTCAATGTTTCGCAGCAGCCTGGATGGGAGGAGAGCTTGGGGGAGAATGGATACACGCATGCGTCCCTTTGCTGTCCACCTGAAACCATCACAACACTGTTTATCAGCTACACCCTAATGCAAAATAAAAAGTTTAAGGAAAAAAATGGAATCATACAAAAAAGAAAAACAGTAGGGGTTTAGATGCAAGGAATAACTCTCACAGACACGGAGTAAAGATGTACACGAGGGTCCACCTTTCATCTGTAATTGCTCTTCTTTAAAGCCTGCCTCTGCCGGGGGCACAAGCCTGATGAATGTTAGGGTTAGGCTAATCCTGCTGACTGTGAAGCTCAGAGAAACGGACTCTGTGTACTTGGAGTTCAGGAGAATTTGAAGAAGAAACTATTAATATGAACATGGGTTATCGACACCCCGTTCTCAAACAACCCATCTTCATAACAAAGCGTGTTGTAATCAGCTCTAGGAAGATTAATGAGAACCACAGGACAGCTTACAAATAAAGACTAAAGGTCATGGAAAAGTTCTGGAACTACCATTAGTTTTTAGAGCATAGTTCACAACTGGGGACTTCCTGGTGACTGGGACTCCACACTCGCCATGCGGGGGCCTGGTCAGGGAAGCAGATCCCTCACGCCACAGCCGAGACCAGAACAGGCAAATAAAGAAACATTTTTTAAAAAATTAGAAGTTCACTATGGCAAGTCCCACCCTCAGGAAGGGAAAGCCCGTGTCTTACCATACTGCCTTCGTTGTTCCCGACCATGGTGTTGTAACTGCCCGTTAGCCTCCTTAACTCAGTTACTTCAAAGGTAACATCTAACCCGTTGGGAAGTGCATCATCACCTAGTAAGCGCGAAAGATGAAACAGTTAAGGCAGCGTGGGTGTGCAGCTTTATTTTCTGTCCCGCTGAGATAAATGGCAGGATGCAAACTGAGCCTCCGCTGACTTTATAGCCTCCTTCGGAACACACACACCGTGGTCTAAAGCCCAGGAACATGCGTGAAAACCCCATCACATCCCGACACACGGCTCTGGTTTCCGTGGTGGAAGACCGCGAGGTCTTTCAGCTGCTGCTGAAAGGAGTCATAAGCAGCAGCAGCAGCATTATGTAAACACACATCATTTGCATTACTTCCTTACGGTACTTGTTCCCCCACAAATGAGCTCCTTAAAAATGCCGGGGGGGGCCTCAGTTCAATGGACGTTAAAACGTGGAATTCGAGTGAGAGGGGCTTGAGTAACCCTGACGGAGAAGCAAGAGCTGGAGCCGGATGTAGGACGTGGATGGTTCTGTCCTTCCCAAGCTGGTGGCATGGGCCTGAGTTCAGTAGAGCTGCCCCTCACCCATCGAGGGTCCTGCAGGGCAGGGCCCTGAGCGCCAGAAAGGCCGAGGTTGATCCTGCAGCCCTGGCTGGACACCCACGGCCTCTGGGAGCTGTCAGACCCACGGACACCCAGGCAGGGGCTCCCGAACTCTCAGATTCAGCTGGTCCAGGCTGGAGCCTTGGCGCCACTTTTTTTTTTAATTAGCAGAATTTATTGTTTAGAGGAGCGGTTTTAGGTTTATAGAAAAACTGAGCAGAAAGTACAGAGAGTTCCCATAAGCCCCCTCTACACACACCCCCTCCCCCCATTCACATGCTGCACTGGTGGCCATGTTTGTTACAACTGATGAACCAACAGAGAGATGTTCCTGTTAACTCAAGTGTGGCCTGCGCTAAGGTTCACTTTGGGCACTGCACATTCTAGACATCTGACAAATGGATGATGTCCACATTCTTTCTTAAAAGCTCCTGGGTAGTTCTAAAGGCAGCCAGGGTGGAGAACCACAGACAGGAGTGAACCAGCTGACCACATACACATCACATTCACAAAAGACAGGAGAGCGCTAAATCTAAACGTCACCCCAGGACTCGCCACCAGTAAGCACTCCGGAGCACTGGCAAGGGCCACTGTCGCACCCTGTCCCGCTAGGGGAGAGAGACCAGGGGCCTCTGTTAGTCACAGATGACTCTGTATTCCAGGTAATAGAAACGTCTTTCATTTACACAGCATTTTATATTTTTGCAAGCACTTTCATATTCTGTTTCATTTTCATCTTCTCAAAATTATCTTTCACTCAATCCTGAAGAGTTCACTTGTTCTCTGATTCATTCCAAGTATGTATTTTTTGGGGGACATCAGAACGGAGTGAACCGCCACACACGGAGTCCTTCACAACCCGTCTCCTGATCCTTCTCCTGCCTCGTCTTGCTTCACTCATCCCCATGACTGCCTTCTGGCTCTGGAGCCCTGGCGTCCACCCAATGACCCTTTCTCTCTGGCCACAGGGCCTATTCTCTCTCCCTAGAACATTCCTCATCAGCCCTGCTCCCCAAACGCACTCATGCGCATCTTTTAGGTCTCAGCATCTGTGTCACCTCGTCCAGGAAGTCTTCTCTGATCCACTTTGCCTCTGCTGACCGAGAGACTAGGTCTCCTCCTCCAGGGCCTCGCCCCCATACAGCACAACCTATCAGCTGAACTGTCCTCACTTCTCTGTCTGTCCCCAACCCTCTTCCACTTGACCAGAAGCTTCTTTGGAAAGATACCATGTCTTATCTGCCACGGGCTCTTCCTACGGCATGGACTCATTAACCAAAGAATAAACACCAAGGTAAGACAGCTGCCCAATATCATAGCAATTGAGGAAGTGAACAGACGCTCAAAAGTGAAATCTGACTCCCACTTGCCTCCTCTTCTTAACATATATTTAGGTGGAATCTGCCAAGAGCTTATTCAGACACCCGCTGGGGTGGGCTATCCCGAAAAAGCCCGGCTCTCTCCTTCTCAGAACCCTGGTCCCATCAGCAAGCAGCATCTTCAAAGTCACCTGACCTCCCTCAGCCTGACTTGAAGACCCAGTGAATTCCTTGAGAACGCATGTGCTCTCTGCCTGGACACGTAAATAGCGTCCGTGATCCTAGGGGAACATATCCTAGGTGAAATCAGAGAGAAGCTGCAACCAGGATGCCTACCCTGACACGTATCGATCAAAACATCCACTTGTCTGAATATTCCTAGACGCAGCAACTTTTCACGGGCTTCGTGAGATTTCCTCATAACCTGTAAGAGAGAAAAACAGAAACTGTATTCCTCTAAGATACAGAGACATACACGGTGGCTGTGAGACCAAGCTGGCGGCTTAGCATTCGTGCAAAGTTGATGATTCCCTGAGAAGAATATTAATCTTTAAAAAAAAATACTATATTTTTAAAAGCGGGAATGGCTGAACACTGCTTAAGAGATCACATGCAATGGGGGCTGGAGCCAGCCAGACGTGGTCACGAGGAAGCTGCTGGCGACTCTGCCAGGCGCCTAAGTGTGGTTCCGAGAGCAGACACAAGAAAGCCACAGAGGAGAGGACGGTGCAAGCCGGGAAAGATGCGGGGCATAAACAAGTAAGGGCCCGAGGAGTCGGCAGGGGTGGGTGGCAGGGAAGAGCCCAGCCCCCATGGTCATGGAGGGCCCTGAAGGGAAAGTGCGCTGAGCACCAGGGGGGTGCAGGAAGGGTCAAGACCCCCCACCAGCAGCTCTGCAGCAAAGCTGGGATGGCTGCAAGGGACACGGGGATGGGCGGCCCTGGGCAGGACGGGAAAACACCTCTTCTCTGGGGTCAGGGTGGACGCGAGAGCATGTCAGTTTGTGGGGGGGCTTCTGGGAACGAAGGGGGTTCAGCCCCCTTCCCGGGAGGAGGCGAGCTCATCAGTGGGGGCGGGATACCCGGTGGTGCGAGCAGAGGTCCACGGGGTCTCCAGAAGGGATGGGAAAAAGGCCACACAGAGGGGAATACTTGCCTCAATAAGGTTTTTAGCCTTAAAAACATCTCTAATTTCATACATGATGATGTCGTCCTTAGTCCTTCCAAGTCCATCGAAATGCACATGTTGAACCACCACCTGGACGTGATAAGGGGACACAAGACTGTTGAGGACAAGATGCGGCAAAAGATCAGACGCCAAGGCCAAAGACAAATGCCTAAAGTTACTTTCAAAGACTTTCTTTTTTTAATTTAATGAGCCACGTTTCTTAACTCCATGCCTTTTCAAAACAACTGGTCCCTTGAACTGACTAGTGAACTAGACTTACAAGCTCCCTGCAGCCAGATGACCAAGGGCCAGGTCAGTCCTAAAGCCAGGCAGGGTGCAGAGATCCTCTGGACCCCCTTCCCCACATGCTCCCTGGGGCACTGGCCTCTGGATGATGCCGACTGTGACCTGGTTTAATAACTGAGTATTTTGCAAGAGATCCTGTGTGGATCTCAATATGGCATGATAAACACCAGCTCAGAGCCTTTCCCTTGTCTATAAAGACTTACTTCATTCATTCATTCAATGAAAATGCACTGATTACCTATGAACCAAGTATCATACTGAACACTGAGAATATATCAGCAACCAAAACTTAAAAATTTCTGACTCTATGGAGGTTATATTCTAAAAGGGAGAGAAACAGGCAATGTACATAGTAGAGTAGATGGTAGTGAGTAACAGAGAAAAATCAAGCAGGCATAACGGGGAGTGCTAGGGCCTGCATGACTTATAGGTGATCAGAACACTATACTACAATCGTAATCAAAGAACTAATCAAAGGGAGGAAGGCGAGAGGGAGGTTCAAGAGGGCAGCGACATATGTTCACCTATGGCTGATTCAGGTCGATGTATGGCAGAAACCAACACAACAGGGTAAAGCAATTATCCTCCAATTAAAACTAAGTAAATTTAAAATAGAAAAAGAACTAATTAAAATGTGTTTACGTTTCTCTATTTAATTTCAAAGGCAACAAAGTTTAGAAAAAGTTTCATTCAAGACCCAAAGTCTTTTCTGGGAGGAGGGAACACAGTTTAAATTTTAACACCACTTGAGTTTCTCTTTGAAATACTTTTGGGTTTTTTTCCTAACAGAAATACAAAAATGGGTTTGTTTACCCTTCCCACACAAAGAATCACCAAGAAAAAACTGTTCCTCTAAAACCAGAAGCTATTTCTTTCAGCGTCCAGTCTTTCTAAAATGTAGCTGGCTGCAAACTCTTCTTTGATTAAGGTGTCAACAAGATTAACCCGTCTGTTTTCCCAGCGGTTTGTGGAAGCGAGTGCTTCTAGCAACAACAGTATGGAGCCCTCGCCCTCCATGGGATACATACATCCTTGTTCTCAAGAATTTCCTGCTTAGCTTCAGGTTCAACTTCAACAAATTCAGCTTCTTCTCCTAATGCTCCGAAATCAGGTCCACTGGCTGGAAGAGGCTCCAAACTCTGAAAGGGAGTGGGGGGAACCACAGATAAATGAACTTCCATTAAAAAGCCAAATCTTTTCGTTTTCGTCTTCAGATGGCACTCCAGAAAACTCAGGACCACAGCCCCTTCTAGTGCTGGTGGCAGTGGGGTGGGGAGCACAGAGAATGGGAGCAGCTGTCGACTTGCGAGCCTTCGGCTGACAGTGACCCTTCGGGGTCCAGAGTATTGTTATTACAGAAAACAAAGGTGAAAATTAATCAACAAAAGGATCAGGCGCAAACTACAATGACTGTTCCAAGAACTTAGCTCTGTACACCTGAGACCCATGTGAAAACAAAAAAAAAAAATTGCTTTCCTGTTATAGAAAGCGTCCTCATTTTTTTAAATCAAAACTAGATACAATCTAGGATAGTTACATTAACACACCAAATTATTTAAAGATACTTCTTCGGACTCTGATAAGATTTGTTTTGGTTCAGAAAGTCTCACTTACACACTGAGGGGAGCAGCATATGCCAGAAAGCAGTCCTTCAGTCTGAAGTGACATTACCTCCAAAGCGTTCAAGCATCTTCTGAGGAAGGATTCTACAGTAATAATTATGGAGATATGATAATAGTATGCAAAACAATGCACATATAATATGGTATATTTATTACATACATAATTGCTTCAGTCCACGGGGTCACATGGTAAAGCCGGAGCCAATACATTGCTGGAGACCCGGGTTCAATCCCTGGGTAGGGAAGATCTGGAGAAGGCAATGGCAACCCACTCCAGGACCCTTGCCTGGAAAATCCCATGGATGGTGGAGCCTGGTGGACTACAGTCCATGGGGTCGCAAAGAGTCGGACACGACTGAGCGACTTCACTTCACGGGGTCACAAAGAATCAGACACGACTGAACAACGTGACTCCCAGACGCTCGAGTGGCACCAGGTGGGTGCACACACAGGCAGCTCTGGGAGCACCATGGTACCCGTAGCCGGCTGCTTCCTCCCGCCACCAGCTCTCTCCAGAGAGAAGCACTTCTGAAGCGCGCGGGCGTGTCTGCCGCCTGCGGACCGTGCAGCAAGGCGGGCTCCGGGCCGTTCTCGCCTTTTCCCTGGAGTGTTCAGTGGCCTGTCAGCACACCCTTCATCATGGCGCTGGCCCTCTGGAAAGGAACTGCCTGACAGTACCATGGCCGCTTTCCCATCCTGGCCCTAAAAAGCGCCCCCAGGGACGCAGTGCAGCGGACTCCTCAGCGGGGCGCGGAGGAGCTCCACTACGCAGCCCCTTCCACTACTCCAGACTCGACCCGACCACGCGCAGCCCTCGCCCTCCTGTCTGGGCGCCCCCGGTCCTCTCCGCCCAGGACAACCAGCCTCCTCCCCAGAGGTGAGCTGAAGAACCACCCTCCGCGTTATCTCCTCTGTGAGCCGTCCCTGCTTCTTCAGCGAGAATCCGGCCCTCCTTCACAGGGATACCCCTCGGCCGAAGTTTACGACCTTGGCAAGTACTCCTTTCTATTTTTACCTGCCCGGCTATATCAGAAATACGCATTTATGGAATGGGTTAGTGAATTATTTTTTTTCTTTTGTTCTCAAGTTTAATAAATATCTGAGTGCCTACTGTCTGCTTAAGAGCAGGGAAGGCAGCCGTGAATAAGACAGACTGGGTCCTTCCCCCGGGGGTTGACATGGATTATTTACATGAGTAAAAAGGGAAGATGATGTTGGGCAAAGAAATAGAATTTATTTCACATAATTATCCTTTCACTTTTGTTGTGTAAATATTTAAAACGGGATCATTACTGTATTTCTCAAACATGCGAACAAATCAAAATAGTAACTTTTTAATTTTTTTTAATGTGGACCATTTTTAAAGTCTTTATTGAGTCTGTTATCATATTGCTTCTGGTTTATGTTTGTTGGTTTTTTGGCCACAAGGCATGTGGGATCTTAGCTTTCTGACCAGGGATCAGACAAACACCTCCTGCATTGGAAGGCGAAGTCTTAACCACTGGACTGCCAGGGAAGTCCCTAAAATAGTAACTTTTTAATGCAACCTTTCATGAACATGCTTCTGTATTTACGTTTGCTAAGTCCCTTCAGTCGTGTCCAACTCTGTGCGACCCCATAGACGGCAGCCCACCAGGCTCCCCTGTCCCTGGGATTTTACATAGTGCTAAAAGTGTATTACAGATGAGTAAATCCTACATGCACAGTATATACTATGGTTAGGAACATACACACATATTCATTGTTCTAAATCCGAATGCTTGACAAACAGATTTTTGTCTGGACATAAAGTTCATGTGCTATTGTGCTAAAAAAAATTCCCTTGTGGTTCCTAAAATCTCGAAGCACAGAACATATTCCACCAAAGACTTGTCACACCCATTTGTAGTCTTAAATCCAAAATTTACACTTTAAGTTCAACAGATGGTGTCTTTACAGTCTCACCAATTGCACCAAAGCTTGATGTCCTAGATTAACTGCTTCACCAGTAGAGATTCATTCATTCACCAAATATCCATTCACTACGTGACAAACACTTGCAAGAGTCTCACCTTCACAGAATTTACATTGCAGTGCCTGGCTAAGTAGTCAGTGAAATGAATTAAAATAAATATTTGGATCCAGCCTCTAACCTTTAAGCAGATGTCTACTGTGAGTCGACAAACTTTACCGAGCACCACATGCCAAGCACTGGGCAAGGCAGTGCTAACAGAAGAAACAGGACATGAAATAAATTTAATGAGTTATGAACACCATCTTTAAAGTGATATAGACTAGAATGAGACAGAAAATACCAGAAAACAAAAAGATGATAAATACTGTTTCAGAAAACTTTTTTATTCCAATTTTTTTTTAAATTTTTTGGTCTTGCCACGAAATGTTTGGGATCCTAGCTCCCCAACCTGGGATTGAACCTTTCCTGCACCCCCCGCCCCACAGTGGAAACAGCATCCCAACCACTGGACCGCCAGGGAGGTCCTGATTCAGAAAACTTTTGTTTCACATATGCATGAAGGTACTAGATAGCAAATATGGGAAGTTTTCTTACTGTGAGTTCTGACCAAAAAATTCAAACACTAGCTAGTGAAGTTAAAGAACTGAAATTATTTTTTGTCAATATATTCAACAAAGGAGTGGCAGTTTCAGTGTCAAAGGAGCTCGATAAAAGCAAAGTCTTTTTGTTCCTGTACTCTGAGCACCTAGAACAGTGCCAGGCAGCACACAGCTGACCATCGGTAAACAACTTTGCCAAGATGCTACAAGGGATCCAAGGCAAATAAGATGTAGTTCATATTGTCATCTAGAAACTAAGAATCTAAAAGGTTAAGTGAAAAATGCAGAGCTAAAACAGAGCACCAGAATAGAAATGTCAATCAAGGAGGTTGGTAGCACATCCAAAATGAGGAACGGACGGGAGACAAGGTTTGTGCAGAAAATGATTTGAACTGACTTCTAAAAAACCATGGGCTTTCTTTGTGGCTCAGCTGGTAAAGAATCCACCTGCAATGCGGGAGACCTGGGTTCGATCCCTGGGTTGGGACGATCCCCTGGAGAAGGGAAAGGCTCCCCACTCCAGTATTCTGGCCTGGAGAATTCCATGGACTGTATAGTCCACGGGGTCGCAAAGAGTCGGACACGAATGAGGAACCTTCACTTCACTTCTAAGAGACTGGCCCGTTTCGCTAGCTATTGCGAGTGATGAGAGAGAGGAGCTATGCCCACCAGCACGGTCCAAATAGTGTTTTATTTGAAGGAAATATCTGGCAAAGGGAGGTTAAGTTCAATTCCGGACACCATGCTGAGACATCTGTGCTAAATTCAGGAAAACTCCTGAAAACTTCTGAGCAGCGCAGCTATCTACGCTGCAGAAAAAGTTGTGCTGTGGGCTGGGACTCAGGAACATGCAGATGGTTCCGAACATTCAGTTTCAGAACATTCTGAGGCTTGAACAGTAAGGCCTTGGACATATTTTCTTTCTCTGGGCCTCAGTTAAGATTGCGATAAAGGAGAGCAGCTGGGCAGTCTGCCTACCGCACCGCAGGCAAGCAAGTGCATTTACATGCATTCTGTTTCAATTCTCCCAAGGGCCCAGTGAGTGGACACTATTACTGCCTCCACTCAGCCGGGTTTCCTCTTTGCGCGGCGGTAACCAGGAGACATGAGGACTCCTGAGCCTGGGTTGGAAGACTTCAGAAGATGCTTCCTGCTCTAGGAAAGCCTCACAAGACCCCAGCAGCGGCTGAGCGGGAGAGACTGGAAAAAGCAAAAAAGCAGAGACATTACTTTGCCAACAGAGATCCATCTAGTCAAAGCTCTGGTTTTTCCAGTGGTCATGGATGGATGGGAGAGTTGGACTATAAAGAAAGCTGAGCGCCGAAGAATTGATGCTTTTGAACTGTGGTGTTGGAGAAGACTCTTGAGAGTCCCTTGGACTGCAAGGAGATCCAACCAGTCCATCCTAAAGGAAATCGGTACTGAATATTCTTTGGAAGGACTGATGCTATAGCTGAAATTCCAATACTTTGGCCACCTGATGCGAAGAAACCAACTCATTGGAAAAGATCCTGATGCTGGGAAAGATTGAAGGAGGGAGGAGAAGGGACGACAGAAGATGAGATGGTTGGGGGACATCACCGACTCAATGGACATGAGTCTGAGCTAACTCCGGGAGTCGGTGATGGACAGGGAGGCCTGGGATGCTGCAGTCCACGGGGTCGCAAAGAGTCGGACACGACCGAGCGACTGAACTGAAGGAACTCAGACGCCCGAAACCGCTGAGGGCAGAAAAAATTTATTCCTCCGCTGCAAGACATCGCGGAAAGCCTGCTGGCCCTTTCTAGGCCCCACTGCTAAGTGACCTTGGGCAAGTCAGGTCTCTCCTCTGGGTATCGGTTTTCCAGTTCGGAAGCCTGCCGTAGCGGGTGGAGGCATCTTTGCGGCCTCCTCCACCCGGCCCGCGGCGGCGCAGCGCTGGGGCTCCCCCCACCCCCACCCCGGCACCGTTCCCCGAAGGCTAGCGGGCCCCGCCGCCCTCTTTTTACCCGGGCAGCCCCGGGCGCAGCCGCGAGAGCGTCTCCCCGCGGCGCCCGCCCCGAGGTCACGCAGCCCGCGCGGGTCGCTGGGCCTCTTACCCGGGCGTGCACCGTCCCCATGGCTCCCTCTCTGGCCGCCGCCTCCCAGAGCAGTCCCGGCCGGACGAAGGCTCGGCGGGTGAGGACAGAGGGCGGGGCTCCGGTGACCGAGCTCCGGGTTAAGGCAACACCCACAAGCCCCTAGACGCTGCGGACTGGGGGCGGCCATGATGTCCCGCCTTCGCCCCGCCCCTTGGCTCACGGTGCTTCCGCTCATTGGCTCATAGGCGTCCGTGACCCGGATGTACACGCGAACGCCCGGAAGCCCTGAGACCCGGAGACGGCCCCAGCACCGCGCGTTCGTGGGCGTTCAGAGGAGCTGGCGGCGAGTGGACGGCGGGTCTCCGTGGTTGTCTAGTGGGGGTAGGCGCCCCGGAGTTGCCCCTGGGGTACAGTACGCCAGCTGGTGAGCGCGTCGGGCCTCATGTCTTTCCCTTAAACCTCGTGTTTAGTTCAGTTCAGCCGCTCAGTCATGTCAGACTCTTTGCGACCCCATGGACTGCAGCACGCCAGGCCTCCCTGTCCATCGCCACCTCCTCGGAGTTTGCTCAAACTCGTGTCAATGTCCTTGACTCCGCGGTGCCTCTCTGGTCCCCGCACTCTGGCGAAGCGCCGCGGCTCTCCACGCCTGGCTGCGGCTGTGGCCTCCCCCGCCCCTGCCTGCGGAGCCTCACAAATCCGGATTGGCGCCCTGCACCTCTCCCGCTGGCCACATTGACCCTTCAGGTCTCTGAAGCTCCCAGGGCTAAGGCTCCTCGTTGACAGAATGAAGGTGACGTCTTACCTGCTTAGCAGGGATGGATTACAAGGCTTTTGCACGACAGTATAAAAAGCGCCGGGCACAGGGCTGGGCACTGAGTGAGCAGCTAGTCAATGACCCCTATTCTTTCAACTGCAGTAAATGTCAAGAGTGTTAACCAGGGTTGACGTGGGGACTATTCACATTGAAAAACAAGACAGCTCTGGTGTTACTGGAGTCTAAGCTCGCTCTGATCCTGGTAGGATAGGCAGTGAATCTGGGGAGAGGAGGAAATGAGGCCAGGAGTCTGACTTTATTTGGAAAGCTGGCTGACTGAGAAGAGGGCAGACTGATGTCTCAAAGTAACCCATCTTGTAGGGGTCTGGATGCCAGGTTCTTTTATGGATCTGAGATGGGGGAGGGATGAGGAGACAAAGTAAAATAAAGGCCTTTAATCTTGGAAATACTCTTTTAGAATGCCAAGTCTCAGGCAGAGAGATGTGTTAACTTCTTTCTTCCTGCCTTCTCCAGGTGGACAGGGTTATGCACAAAGGCACTTTAGCTTAACAGGCAGAGGGGCAGAATTCTCTGAGGCAGGGCATTATGTATGATTGTAATAACGAAAGCAACAGAAAGCAAGTGGAACAGTTTCAAGGTGGAGTCAGAATTGACTTCTCCCTGCAACATGGGGCTTTATTTTGGTGGTGGGAACAGCTTCCTGTCTCAAATGACAGCATGTAATAAGTAATAGCACATGGTGATAAATGCAGTGAGAGAAACAAGAGAAGGGTTTTCAGTATCATGTGGTCTCACGTTTCCACCCCTTCCCAGAGACTCTGACACCCTTTCCCATTTAAGTAGCAGTACCTTAATTCTCTTGCCTTCCTGGGGTAAATATTAAGTCCATGTTCCCCTTCTTGCCTGGGAAGAAACAAGACATTAGCTCCTCCCAGGCGCCCCTTCCCACACTGCATTCCTTGCCAGTTGACCTAGTTATCTGTTTGAGCTGGACTAGTGCCTGGAGGCAGGGCCCAGTCCTTCGCTCCACGAGCCCAGAGGCTGCACAGTGCCTGGCGTGGTGTAGCGACTCAGTTAATATTTCCTGAATTAACTGCTCTCCCACCGTAGGCTACAGCAGACAGAAAGACACTGCTTATATTAAAAATGCACATTCCTGGGCCTCAGCCCTGATCTACTGAACCAACCCCCGGAAAGTAGAACCTGGAGATGTGAGTTTTTTAAAGTGGGCTACATAATTCTTTTAGCCATTATGTTTAAGAACCCCACAGTAAAGAATCTGCCTGCAGTGCAGGTTCCGTCCCTGGGTGAGGAAGATCCCCTGCAGAAGGAAATGCCAACCCACTGCAGTATTCTTGCCTGGGAAATGCCATGGACAGAGGAGACTGGTGGCCTACAGTCCATGGGGTTGTAAAAGAGGCAGACACGACTTCCTGATTAAACAGCAACATTCTAAAAAGCTTTAGGTCTGTGTCTGACTTTATCACTCATTTCTAAAGTCTCTGAAGACTTGGGCTACTCACCTGCTTATAAGGAACTTGGCCAGAATTGAGTGGAGAGGTGCTCAGCAAGGGGGAGGAGGAAGCAGAGGCTGCGGCAGCAACAGAGCATCTGCAAGCGGGGCAGGGCTGTGACAGAGGTCTGGCCCAGAGGCTTCTGGGTCTGGGCATACATTTGAAGGACAGCGAGCTGATGGAAGAACTGGGCTGTAAGTTAGCAGTTGACCCCTGGCAAGTTACACCCTCTTTAAGGGTTACTTTTCTCCACTGTAAAATAGAGATGAGCTTGCTAAGGACCAAAAACAGGTTATTGTTTTACATGTTTTATATTTTACACTGGGAAGTAACGGGTCCTGGGCTTTTGTACTCGTTTAGGCCATTTAGGATCACCCCTTGGCAGGAAACCACAACCAGATTAGCTCCCCATTAATGGTTATGAGAGCTGGCTTTATGGGCCGACCCACTGGTTGGGTTTCAGCCATGATTCTGTCACTGCTAAGCTGTGTGGACTTAGGCAGGGCCTGTACCTCTCTGGGTCAGTTTCCTCTTTGGTGAAGTGAGGGTGGTGATGGTATCTACCTCATAAGGTTAGTAAATAAGGTAAAGGTTTGCCTGGCCTAGAGAGAAAGGGCAGGTGCACACACACGCATACACAGACACAGCCTGCAACCAGGCCTAGAGAGAGCACGTGTGCACGCCCACACACACACACAGCTGCAAGCAGGCCTAGAGGGAGAAGAGCACGTGAGCACAGTCACACAGAGCCTGCAACCAGGCCTAGAGGGAGAGAGCACGTGTGCACACCCACACACACAGAGCCTGCAACCAGGCTTAGAGAGAGAGAGCATGTGAGCACACACACACACAGAGCCTGCAACCAGGCCTAGAGAGAGCACGTGTGCACACCCACACACACAGAGCCTACAACCAAGTCTAGAGAGAGAGAGCATGTGAGCACACTCACACACACAGTGCCTGCAACCAGGCCTAGAGAGAGAGAGCACGTGTGCACACCCACACACAGCTGTAACCAGGCCTAGAGAGAGCATGTAAGCACACACACACACACACAGCTGCAAGCAGGCCTAGAGAGAGCATGTGAGCGCACACACACACACAGCTGCAAGCAGGCCTAGAGGGAGAGAGCATGTGAGCACACTCACACACATAGAGCCTGCAACCAGGCCTAGAGAGAAAGAGCACATGTGTGTGTATACACACACCCACACAGCTGCAACCAGGCCTAGAGAGAGAGAACATGTGCGCATGCGTGCACACACACAGCCTAAACCCAGGCCTAGAGAGAGCATGTGCGTGTACACACATAAAGGATGAAACAGACCCAGAAAGAGTAAGCAACTTACCCTATAGCCAAGCTGGACCCAGAGTGATATGGCCCCGCCACTGGCTCTTAGCCACCTCTGAATGATGCCCACATGTCCCAGGGTCCGGAGACAGGGCAGTGAAGTAGATATGACTCAGAAGCCTCCCGACCCTTAAAAGGGAGGGGGGAGCATATATAACAGGCTGTGCTGGATTGTTTCTGGGCAAGACCCCGAGGGGCCTCGGCTCAGTGCCCACAGGCCTGGACCCTGGGTCCCCGGACACCTGCCTCTGGCCACCAAAGTGACGCTTTGAGGGTCTTACCGATCCCCAGCTCAGACACAAAAGATTGTGATGTGTGAAAACTTGGACACAGATTTCCAAAGATAATCTAGGAGAAGGAGCAAATTTTAAGCACAAGTCACACAAGTTGGACACTTATTTTTAAAATTCATCCTCCTGTTGCCTGAACCTCAGTTTTCTCAAGTACAAGATGAAGATAGTGGTTCCTAAAGCATAATGGTGTAGTGAGGATTTAAGGAGAGAGAAGACGGGGCCTGGCTCACTGAACGCTGAATAAACTAGGCTTTCTTCCTGCATTTCCTTGTTATTTTCTTACGAAAGCCTCCTCTCAAAGATAAGCCGTGACTTTGACCTGCAGATTACAACACAAGTCCTGAGCCAAATATCTGAGAGCCTACTCTGTACAAGGGCCAGGGTAGCTGAGGACGTGTCAAACACAGTCACAGCTCTGCCCTCTCTGGTCACAACGTACGCTTTTTTTTTTGGTCACGCCGTGTGGCATGCAGGATCTTAGTTCCTATCCAGGGATCAAGCCCTTGCCCCCTGCTATGCCCCCTGAAATAGAAGCATGGAGTCCTAACCACTGGACTGCCAGGGAATTCCCCGTACATTAACATTTCAAAGGCTCTGAGACATCCTGTAATGCATACACCTGTTAGGGTTTCTTTAACCCAGTATTTCCTGGGTTATTTATTCTGCCATAAAGACTTTGTGGGTTTTTTGAGGTTTTCAGTGTCCCTGTTCACCAGAATTTCTGCTCTTCCTCTTTGGGGCAAAAGGTAGACTTGGGTTTGCATGCCCCCCATCCATGTGACTTGCTTTGGTCAACAAGTGGTGGGCGGAAGGGAGAGCTGACACCTGGATGGAAACCTTCAAGCACCATGTTCCTCCCCCGCCGCCGTCCCGACCCTGGGCCCAGAGGCAGGGACAGGTTCAGGCTGGGCCACCTGGGTCCGAAGGGTGGCCTGAGAAGTGAGACTCTGGGGAACATAACACCGTCTATCCTAACTGATAAAAGTCCCTAGTCCCATCTGCAAGAACATCAGCGTTCTGGAAAACTTGGTTTACGAAGGGCTGACCTAAATGCAGGTTAGTGACCACACTGGTTCCCTTGACAAAGGCAAACCCTGAGTCTCAGAGGTCATGAGGAAGGCACACGGGGTCTTCACAGATCCCTGCAGTGGCGACCCCTGCTTTTAGTTTGGGGTGGCCTGAGGTGAGGGCCTCGCCTCCGTCCCGTCTCCCCAGCTCCTGCCACCGGAGGAGTGAAGGTGAGCGGCTAAGAGGAAAGGACAAGGGTGCCAGCAGGGAGTGGAAGACCAGGCAGGATGCCCGGGGCTGGGGGCGTTGCAGGGAAGGCATCTTCTTCGGGTTGGGGTGGGAGGTGACTTGACCGATTCTGGGCCCAAGAATGGCCCGAGGCAGAGTTCAGGCCACCAGCCCCTGCCCAGAAGTTGTTGCCACAGCCCAGGGCAGGGGCAGGCTGCCAAGAGGGACTGGCTTCCAGATGCCTGAAGTGGAAGTGGAGGTGGACGGGCAGGACAGGGACTAGCTGGGGGAGAAGGGCGGCGGGACTCAAGGCGCTGCTCGTTCCTGGCTCGTTCCTCGCTCCGATGAAAGAGCTGAGGGGCTCTGCCCTGGGGGAGGGTGTGAGGGAGGCAACCAGGGGCAGGTGGGGGGTGTTAGGTGGGCTCTCCCCCGAACCAGAGACTGGGGAGTCCTCGGAGTGAGCGAGGCCTCCCCAGGGGTGGCTGGATGCTTTCTGCACATCCAGGCCCTGGGGAAGAGCCGGGGACCCAGGATGAAATCGGGGAGTCTGGGGTCCCAGAGGGAGGAGGGTCTGGGCCTCAGTGTTCAGGACAGAGCACGTGAAGGCCGCCTGGCCTGGCGTGGCCCATCTGGGGCAGCGGACCCGTGAACCTGCTTAGGGATCGGGTGGGGGGTCCCAGAAGAGATAAAAGGAGCTTGGCCGTGAGGCAAGGAATGCAGCACAGCGCGAAGGATGCAGAGACACGGGGAAGCAGTTGAACAATCACAGTTGTTATGAATTATATCGTGATGAACGCAGAAATTTAATATAAAATGTAATTACAGGGGCGGCATCATGGTAACCACCGTTGGTAACCGGGCAAACAGTCTTTCAGTCTCCACTCTACACACACATTTTATTTCCTTAGCAAGACTGGGCTCATGCTTCTCAGCAGGCTCTGCTATCTGTTTACCAAACAGACGGTTGCTCCCTGGCATGAATCACACTGCACACCAATGATTCCTGATACTGGAGCATCCCAGCATACCGAGCGGATCATCAATATTTGACAAGGTGGGAGAAACTTGAGAATGTTTTACACGCTGATGAGAAACCCGCAGTGCTGGAGAGGTGAGGGCCTGGGGGGCGGTGAGGATGTCGGGGGGAGGCCTGGGTCAGCCAATGAGGAGGAGACAAGGCACCAGTGAGGCGGAACCCGGGATATTCCTAAGAAACAGTAATACACTTCCTCGTGTTACTGCACGTTTGAAACGAATTAATAAAACACATGCTGATCGTAAGAAGATGGAATAATCACAGACAGTAAGAAAATAAGTCCCATGTAATCCTATCTTAACACATCATTTTCCCTACGATGACGTCAGAACCAGTGCAGAGAATACTATCTAAATGGAAGTGTCTTGGTTATTGTAAAATGCTGCTAAGGTGGGGTTGCATGTGTTAAGACCCGGGCGATGGTTCTGGCAGAGAAGGCCACTGGGACCCCGAGCACCGGGCTCAGGGAAGGTGTGAGGGTGTCACCAGGAGTCCAGGTCAGCTCAGCAAGGGGACAGTGCTTTGACCTGGGGCCCAGGTGGCCAGAGAGCCCACCACTCAGCCTTGCCTCACTCGGGAAGTGAGGGTTACCAGCACAGGAGACCCCGGAAATGTGAGGAGCCAGCCAGGAGCCCCCATGGGGCACTTCCCTGCACTGCGAGCCGACCCTGTGTTTTCACAGGCAGTCCCTGCCTGCTGCCCTCACGGTGCGGTGCTCTGTCTGGCCCTGCTGGTTCTTCGGCTCCAGGACACCTACACGATGTGGGTGAGAGCTGTGACTTTGCACGCCCAGAAGTAGGATTTGAGCTGATTGTTCCTTTCCTTTTTGGTATCCTCAAATGCATAAATAAGCAAAACGCATGCCACATTGCTCCTTGGGTCATATTACACGGGCAGTGGGCCCATGTAATCTGTGCCTGCCAACAGATTACCACCCTGGAGAGACGGTGCGTGCCTGCCTCCTGCTCGTCTCCATTAGAGCTCGCGGGGGAGGGGTGCGGGGGCAGGTGCCAGGGTGACTGTCTTATGCACTGGATTTCTATTTTCAAGACTTATTCTCTGAATGTTTTCTTGATCCTCATAATAGATAATTCAAGAGATTTTAAGAATCCTTTGTTTAATATAAGTTCAGTTCAGTTCAGTTCAGTCGCTCAGTCGTGTCCGACTCTTTGCGACCCCATGAACTGTAGCATGTAGGCCTCTGTCAATTACCAACTCCCAGAGTCCACCCAAACCCATGTCCATTGAGTCAGTGATGCCATCCAACCATCTCATCCTCTGTCATCCACTTTTCCTGCCCTCAATCTTTCCCAGCATCAGGGTCTTTTCAAATGAACTCTTCACATCAGGTGGCCAAAGTATTGGGAGTTTCAGCTTCAACATCAGTCCTTACAATGAAAATTCAGGACTGATCTCCTTTAGGATGGACTGGATAGATGTCCTTGCAGTCCAAGGGACTCTCAAGAGTCTTCTCCAACAGGACAGTTCAAAAGCATCAATTCTTCTGTGCTCAGCATTCTTTATATTCTAACTCTCACATCCACACATGACCACTGGAAAAACCATAGTCTTGACTAGATGAACCTCTGTTGGCAAAGTAATGTCTCTGTGCTTTATAATACCCTGTCTAGGTTGGTTATAACTTTCCTTCCGAGGAGTATGCACCTTTGAATTTCATCTTTTAATTTCAGATGGTGGCTGCAGTCACCATTCTGCAGTGATTTTGAAGCCCAGAAGAATAAAGTCAGTCACTATTTCCCCATGTATTTGCAATGAAGTGATGGGACCGGATGCCATGATCTTCGTTTTCTGAATGTTGAGCTTTAAGCCAACTTTTCCACTCTCCTCTTTCACTTTCATCAAGAGGCTCTTTAGTTCTTCACTTTCTGCCATAAGGGTGGTGTCATCTGCATATCTGAAGTTATTGATATTTCTCCTGGCAATCTTGATTCCACCTTGTGCTTCCTCCAGCCCAGCGTTTTTCATGATGTATTCTGCATATAAGTTAAATAAGTAGGGTGACAATATACAGCCTTGACGTACTCCTTTTCCTATTTGGAACCAGTCTGTTGTTCCATGTCCAGTTCTAACTGTTGCTTCCTGAACTGCATACGGATTTCTCAAGAGGCAGGTCAGGTGGTCTGGTATTCCCATCTCTTCCAGAATTTTACACAGTTTGTTGTGATCCACACAGTCAGTGGCTTTGGTGTAGTCAAGAAAGCAGAAATAGATGTTTTTCTGGAACTCTCTTGCTTTTTCCATGATCCAGTGGATATTGGCAATTTGATCTCTGGTTCCTCTGCCTTTTCTAAAACCAGCTTGAACATCAGGAAGTTCATGGTTCACATATTGCTGAAGCCTGGCTTGGAGAATTTTGAGCATTACTTTACTAGCGTGTGAGATGAGTGCAACTGTGTGGTTTGCTTGAGCATTCTTTGCATTGCTCTTCTTTGGGATTGGAGTGAAAACTGAACCTTTCCAGTCCTGTGGCCACTGCTGAGTGTTCCAAATTTGCTGGCATATTGGGTGCAGCACTTTCACAGCATCATCTTTCAGGATTTGGAATAGCTCAACTGGAATTCTATCACCTCCACTAGCTTTGTTCGTAGTGATGCTTTCTAAGGCCCACTTAACTTCACATTCCAGGATGTCTGGCTATAGGTCAGTGATCACACCATCGTTATTATCTGGGTCGTGAAGATCTTTTTTGTACAGTTCTTCTGTGTATTCTTGCCACCTCTTCTTAATATCTTCTGCTTCTGTTAGGTCCATACCATTTCTGTCCTTTATTGAGCCCATCTTTGCCATGAAATATTCCCTTGGTATCTCTAATTTTCTTGAAGAGATCTCGTCTTTCCCATTCTATCGTTTTCCTCTATTTCTTTGCATGATCTCTGAGGAAGGTTTTCTTATCTCTCTGTGCTATTCTTTGGAACTCTGCATTCAGATGCTTATATCTTTCCTTTTCTCCTCTGCTTTTCACTTCAGTTCTTTTCACAGCTATTTGTAAGGCCTCCTCAGACAGCCATTTTGCTTTTTTGTATTTCTTTTTCTTGGGGATGGTCTTGATTCCTGTCTCCTGTACAATGTCATGAACCTGCGTCCATAGTTCATCAGGCACTCTATCACATCTAGTCCCTTAAATCTATTTCTCACTTCCACTGTATAGTCATAAGGGATTTGATTTAGGTCATATCTGAATGGTTTTCTCCACTTTCTTGAATTTCAGTCTGAATTTGGCAATAAGGAGTTCATGATCTGAGCCACAGTCAGCTCCTGGTCTTGTTTTTGCTGACTGTATATACATTCTCCATCTTTGGCTTCAAAGAATAGAATCAATCTGATTTCGGTGTTGACCATCTGGTGATGTCCATGTGTAGAGTCTTCTCTTGTGTTGTTGGAAGAGAGTGTTTGCTATGACCAGTCGTTCTCTTAGCAGAACTCTATTAGCCTTTGCCCTGCTTCATTCCGTATTCCAAGGCCAAATTTTCCTGTTACTCCAGGTGTTTCTTGACTTCCTACTTTTGCATTCCAGTCCCCTATAAGGAAAAGGACATCATTTTGGGGTGTTAGTTCTAGAAGGTCTTGTAGGTCTTCATAGAATTGTTCGACTTCAGCTTCTTCACTGTTACTGGTTGGGACATAGGCTTGGATTACCGTGATATTGAATGGTTTGCCTTGGAAACGAACACAGATCATTCTGTCGTTTTTGAGATTGCATCCAAGTACTGCATTTCAGACTCTTTTGTTGACCATGATGGCTACTCCATTTCTTCTGAGGGATTCCTGCCCGCAGTAGTAGATATAATGGTCATCTGAGTTAAATTCACCCATTCCAGTCCATTTCAGTTCGCTGATTCCTAGAATGTCGACATTCACTCTTGTCATCTCCTGTTTGACCACTTCCAATTTGCCTTGATTCATGGACCTAACATTCCAGGTTCCTATGCAATATTGCTCTTTCCAGCATCGGACCTTGCTTCTGTCACCAGTCCCATCCACAACTGGGTGGTGTTTTTGCTTTGGCCCCATCACTTCATTTCTTTCTGGAGTTATTTCTCCACTGATCTCCAGTAGCATATCAGCGACCTACCAACCTGGGGGGTTCATCTTTCAGTGTCCTATCTTTTTGGCTTTTCATGCTGTTCAAGGGTTCTCAAGGCAAGAATACTGAAGTGGTTTGCCATTCCCTTCTCCAGTCGTCCACATTCCGTCAGACCTCTCCACCATGACCCGTCCGTCTTGGGTGGTCCGTTTGATCAGATTGGCCTGTTGTCTGTGATTGTGGTTTCCATCTGTCTGCCCTCTGATGCTCTCTCTCAGTGCCTGCTGAGAGTTATGTTTAATATAACTCCACCAAATATTTAGGATAGGTAAGTACTATTGCCTGGAAAATCCCATGGACAGAGGATCCTGGTAGGCTGCAGTCCATGAGGTCGCTAAGAGTCGGGCACGACTGATTCACTTTTCACTTTCATGCACTGGAGAAGGAAATGGCAACCCACTCCTGCCAGGAGCCGGCATATTGCATATTGAGTGCAGCACTTTCCACAGCATCATCTTTCAGGATCTGGAATAGCTCAACTGGAATTCTATCACTGCCAGGAGCCAGCGTGAGGAACTCCGCCCATGACAAAGGTCATGAGGAAGGAGGCTCGGCATACGCAAAGGCGGGATTGAGCCTCAGGAGTCCCCCATCTACCCCCAAAACCAGAGTCTGCCTACTTTCTGCTTTGTGCCTTCACCTGCACCTCTGACTTTGCGGGGGGCTGTCCCCCACTACCTCTCTGGGAGAGGAGTTGGCTTGCAGCTCCAGTTAATAATTCCTGGGTGTGACAGTGTTTAAGCTACAAACTCCTTTGGAAATGCTCTAGCCTGCCTGAATAGGTTTTTCTGGCCACATGTGATTGTTCAAAGCCTCCCAACTGTGAGAGGCAGGAGATGTTCTAAACTGTCTAAACACAGATTCTTTTGAGTAGTTACAAGATTGATTAGAAATTGTATTGGTGAAGGGATTTTCACTTGTTGGGCCAATGTTTGCTGCTAAGTTTCCATATCCCTTACCTCCTGTGACCCTGGCAGTGTATTGATTAATATAATTGGTGTAAGTAGTAGCTTTAATGTTTGTAACCTGGGACCCTTGAGTTAATTCTTTTTCTTGTTATAGCCCACCACACCTTTGCTCTGTAGGAATGCAACTTTATCTAATGCTTTTGGAGGGTGGCTCCTGACCAATCACCTTTAGAGAAAAATAAGTTTTTGAAGAAAGGGTCTTAAAATGTTAACAGGCCTCCGGGCCAGAAGATGATGCAAATCACCTAAGCTTTTGCATATGATAAGTTTGCAGGAAGAAAGCCTGGCTTCATTTAGGACCAGGAGCTGCTGTCCTTGCATGACTCCACCCCTTCCCCCATTATCCATAACTTAAGGTATAAAAACTATTTTGGAAAATAAAGTGCGGGCCTTGTTCACCGAAACTTGGTCTCCCCATGTCGTTCTTTCTCTCACCTTCTGGCTGAATTATTCAGCCTCTTTTCTCCACTGAATTTCCTCACTGAGCTATCCTTATTTCAGCCTCTTTTCTTCACTGAATTTCCTACTGAACTATCCTTATTCTATTACTCCTTATATCCTTAATTAACGTTTAATTAAGCAGTTGTTTCCTGATCTTCGCCTACGCTGTCTCTCCTTCGAATACCCTGGATCAGCCGGGTCTGGACCCCGGCACATTCCAGTATTCTTGCCTGGAGAATCCAGGGACAGAAGAGCCTAGTGGGCTGCCGTCTATGGGGTCACACAGAGTCGGACACGACTGAAGCGACTTAGCAGTAGCAGCAGCAGAAAGATGTACCAGAGTTCACGTAAGTTACCACCTCGGAATGCCCCCTGAAACCAGGGGTGTCCTTGGGAGGATGGCACCCCACCTCCCCGACACTGGCTGCTTTCTCTATGGAGAGATGGGACCACAGTCCTTCCCCCCAACCACTGTGACTGCACAAAGGGCAGCCCAGCTCCCCGCCACAACGTCCCTGATCCAAACACCAGTCACCCTAGGAACGTGCCCTGGGGCAGCTGAGAGGGTGAGGAGTCAGCCACAGATGCCCCCACGCCGGGCTCCCTTGTGCAGTTTCCCAACCGAGTCAACGATATTTAGAGACTCATATCCTGGATATGCTTGAGCTCTGCACCCACCGCGCACACCAAGAGTAGCTTCCTAGCTTTTTGTTAGACAGAAAGATTGCCTTTGGTTTCAGGACACTACAAACTCAGCACACAGGTCATTCTGCGGACATCATAGTTGTCAGCTCTGGCCTCTTCAGGACATCCACAGGGTGCGTGTCCAGGTCCTCGGAGGAGCAGAGAGCCCAGCGACGCCCACAGTGTCCTGGTTTGTGGAGGAAGGCCGCTGGCTGCTTGCTGGGATTTGGGATCTGAAACAAACGAAGAATTCTGACTCAGCTGCCGACCTGCCGCTCTGGTCTGCAGTGTCAGTGGGGATGCGGGAGGGGGGACATTGTCACACAGTCTGGGGTGTGCAGGGTGGCCCAGCCCAAGTTCACCACCTCCTCAGATCCCCCATCCCCGTGCTGGGCTGACATCACTATCCCAGGCCTCCAAACCTGTGGCCCTCCCAGCCACCTGGACACCACCCACTGGACGTGCACAGGCCCGGAGGAGCCCATCAGTTACCCCCACGCACATCAGCTCACCCGCCAGGGTGGCCCTCTGCAGCCACACCACCATCCCCCCCACCCCTGCTCCTGCCTGCCGACCAGCCTGGAGCTCAGCAGCGCCTCCCAGCTGCTATCATCCTTCTCACCTGGAGCCTACGAACAGCACTCAGCCCTGCAGTTTCTCTGGAGAGCAAGCCCTTCCCCTCACTGGCCCAGTTCTGCCCTCTCTGGGGATCTGGCCTCCACAAGGCCACTGCTGTCCTTTTCCCCACACAAGCCAGACCCCTCCGTCCCTACTTTAAACCTTCCACGTCTGTTAATAGAAAACCTGGAGGGCTCATCTCCCAAGCACCTGCCATGTGTCAGGACTGAGCTGGGGGCCCCCAAAAGCCTCGCAGACACCTAATGGGGCAAGGAGGCTCACCCCCGGGGAATGGGGGAGGAAGCCGAGGTCCACGACGTTCAGGACAAAAGTCCCAGAATCCTGACGGGAACCAGGCCCTCCTTGCTCCTCATTAGTTTTCAGAATTCAGGAAGTGGTGGCAGCAGTACCTGGGTCGTGTTAACAGTGTGGGTGGCCGGGTTCCAGCCCAAGAGACCGGGATTCAGGGGGTCTAAGGTCAGACGGGAATTTGCATTAACAGATGGGTGCATATTCACACACACACATTCACACACAGACACACACGCAGACACACACACAGAGGGGCCCTGCCCCTCTCTCCCTGCCTCACCCCCTGCCTGTGCTACCGGTACCCAGAGCCACTCCCTTTAGGCAAACCAATGCTACCTGTCCACTGGCCCTGCTCCTGCTCCATCAGCCAGCTCCTCCCTCCTCTACCCTCAAAATGGGCTCAGTGGGGGACTTCCCCTGGCTGTCCAGTGGCTAAGACTCCATGACCCCAGCGTAAGGGGCCGGAGTTCAATCCCTGGTCAGGGAACTAGAGCCCACACGCGAGAGCTCAAGATCCCACATGCTGAAAGTAGGACCTGGCCCAGCTAAATAAACAACTTTTTTTAAAATTATGCTCCATGGACACACCACCCCGGGCTTCAGGACACCCTTTGCAGGGGAGTCTCGGTCACTAGCTTCCAGCAGGTACACTGGGACCTCTGATGGGCCCAGCTGCCTCCCGTAAGGCAGGGCCTCTGGCACCAGGGGACACGGTCCCTGCCCCCTCTCCGGGGCTTGATGACATACCTAGGATGGCGCGTGAGGCCTGAGCAGATGAGAGGGTGCTGGGTGGACCCCCAGACCCACAACCAAATCACTTACCTGGAAGCGGGGAGCAGACGCACCATGGCTTGAGAACACATGTGGGAGGTGGCCGACCACAGCCACTGGATGTCGCTGGGCATGTCTGGAAGCCACGTCACCAGTCTGCAAGAAGGAAACGCAGACACGCACACCTCGTACGTGAGTGAAGACGAGCCACAGCAGAAAGGACAAGAGGAAACCCACCCCGAAGGCAGACACCTGACGCCAGTACCGTCGTTCAGGTACTGCCAGGGTCACTTCTAACCCCAAGCTGATAAATGCCGCAAGGCAAACCCACCTAAAAGCCTAAAGCAAAATGAGGCCACTTTGGTTTCAGGAAAGCTCAAGGGACTTACACGGAGATAAAAGGCCTGGGTCTTCCAAGAGCTCACTCCTCCGGGGCATCATGGACTCTGACACACAGCATCTTCTGGTTGAAACACCACCCCCTGCACCCACATCGAAGGTACCTGGCCATACGGATGCCCGCTGTGCTCTACAGCCTGGAACCGCAACTGAAGCCCACGTGCCCGAGAGCCCGTGCTCAGCAACCAGAGAAGTCGCTGCAGTGGGAAGCCATGCCTGCACCTGGAGAGCAGCCCTCACTCACCGCAACTAGAGAAAAGCCCAAGCAGCGGTGAAGACCCAGCACACAAAAATAAATATTTTTTAAAACTGAAACTGTTAGTTGCTCAGTCTGGTCTGACTCTCTGCAACCCCATGGACTGGAACCTCTGTCCGTGGGATTCTCCAAGCAAGAATACTGGAGTGGGTTTACATTCCCTTCTCCAGGGGATCTTCCCAACCCAGGAATCAAATGAGTCTCATGCATTAAAAAAAGAAAGAAAAACTTACTGTATAGCACATGGAACTTTTGTGCCAGCCTGCTTGGGAGGGGGTATGGGGGAGAATGGATACGTGTATATGTATGGCTGAGTTCCTTCACTGTTCACCCAAAACTATCAGAACAGTGTTAATCAACTATACTCCTATAAACATGTTTTTGGTGTTAAAAATTAAAAAAAAAAAAGAAATGTCAAGGGACTTCCTGGTGGTCTAGTGGAAAAGAATCTGCCCTCCATTGCAGGGGACGAGGGTTCAATTCCTGGTCAGGGAACTAAGACCACACATGCCCTAGGGCAACTAAGCCCGCTCGCCACGACTAGAGAAGCCCACGTGCATCCTGGTCTGAAAACCAAGCACAAGCACAATACACAAATAAAAGAAGTTATCAAAGTCATTTTTTAAAACAAAGGAAAAGGAAGGAAAAACTATGCCAGAGCAGCCAGCCCTCCTCCCAGGGCAAGGCAGGTGGCTGACTGGCAGGGCTGGGGAGTGATCTGGGAGGTCCAGCAGAGCCAGAGAACTGAGCCGGATTTTGAAGGATGGCTGGGACTTTTAGGGGCTTCCCTCATAGCTCAGTTGGTAAAGAATCCGCCCGGTTTGATCCCTGGGTGGGGAAGATCCGCTGGAGAAGGGAAAGGGTACCCACTCCAGGATTCTTGGGCTTCCCCTGTGGTTCAGCTGGTAAAGAATCTGCCTGCAATGTAGGAGACCCCGGTTTGATCCCTGGGTTCGGAAGATCCCCTGAAGAAGGGAAAGTCTACTCACTCCAGTATTCTTGGCCTGGAGAATTCCATGGACTGTATAGTCCATGGGGTCACAAAGAATCGGACATGACTGAGCGGCCTTCACTTTCACTTTGGGACTTTTAAAAAGACAGACTGAAAGACATGCTGACTACGTTGCAAAAAGAAAATAAACACTAAAGAAAACCTGAAGAAAACGGAGGGAAAACCATGCCCGGGAATCTAGCAGCCACACAGCGTAGGCCTCAGGATCCTTCCAACACACAGGAATAAATCCCCCTCCCTCCCCAAAACGCAGACCTACAAGAAGCCACAAACCTGAGGGAGCAATGAGAAAGGAGCTGGGGTGGCCAGGGGCTCCCAACCAGGCACCTTTCCAGGGTGTTCCACGCAGACGCCGAGCTCCACCCAGATGTGCAAGGAGCCAGGCTCTGGGCTGAGCGCCCAGCGTGACTCCTCTCACTGAATCCTCACCCTACCTCCAAGCCCCGAGAGGAAGCCAGAAAGCCACGGAAAGCGTTCACCTCTGGACCACAGCGATGGCAGACTCCACGGGCAGCGTACAGGGCAGCATCACGTAGGACATGATCTTAACTGGTAAGAAGTTGCAAATCCTGTTTCTGTACCCATCTGGGTTTCTGACTGCCTTCCTCAGTGCTGAAAAACACAAGTTGGAGGTCTGTTTCCCACCAGCGTAAAAGCCAAGCCACCTTCCCGAACTGGTGCCTGGAATTTCTATAAATCCTACCAATCCTGGCAGCTAAGCAATCAGAAAGTGAAAAAGTGAACGTGAAAGTTTCTCAGTCATGCCCCACTCTTTGTGACCCCACGGACTGTAGCCTGCCGGGCTCCTCTGTTCATGGGATTCTCCAGGCCAGAATACTGGAATGGGTAGCTGTTCCCTTCTCCAGGGGATCTTCCCAACCCAGGGATCGAACCCAGGTCTCCCACATTGCAGGTGGGTCCTTGACCATCTGAGTCAGCAGGGAAGGAATCAGAAGCTATGACAATTGAGGTCAGATGTGGAATGTGCCTACACAGCCCTTGGATCACCAACAGGACACAGGATCCCTTTGAAAGAGTCTCCTTTAAACTGACTCCCTGCACAAGGGAATGGCAACCCACTCCAGTATTCTCGCCTGCAGAATTGCATGGACAGAGGCGTCTGCTGGGCTACAATCCACGGGGTCACAAAGAGTTGGACACGACTGAGCAGCTTTCACTACTACATTTTACTTCATTTATTTTTTATTTATTGAATTTATTTGGCTGTGCTGGGTCTTAGCTGTGACATGTGGGATCCAGTTCCTGGACCAGGCATTGAACCTGGGCCCCGTGCTTTGAGAGCTGCACTGACTCTTAGGCACTGCACTGAGGCTTCCAGAATGGAAATCCCACTTCACTACCTCTTTAAATTACTTTTGGAGGCAGACACAATTGTCTCAAATCTCGCCAGCCCAGGCTTCATGAGCTTTGCTTTGCATCTGCAATTGGATTCCACTCTGCCACCTGGGACCCCTAGCCTTCTATTTTCCCCTTTGTGATGACCTCACCATGCCTCAGATCACAATAACCTGAGCAGCTGCTGGTCAGTGCGAATCCTAGGGCATTAGTACCTAAGGCAAGAAACGGCATCCCTTTCATCTTTGTTTTATTCAGCGGCTCAGTTGTGTCCGACTCTTTGTGACCCCGTGGACTGCAGCACGCCAGGCTTCCCTGTCCTTCACCATCTCCCAGAGTTTGCTCAAACTCATGTGCGTTGAGTCAGTGATGCGATCCAACCATTTCATCCTCTGTCGCCCCCTTCTCCTCCTGCCCTCAATCTTTCCCAGCATCAGGGTCCTTTCCAGTGAGTCAGCTCTTCACGTCAAGTGGCCACAATATTGGAGTTTCAGCTTCAGCGTCAGTCCTTCCAATGAGTATTCAGAACTGATCTCCTTTAGGATGGACTAGTTGGATCTCCTTGCAGTCCAAGGAGACTCTCAAGAGTCTTCTCCAACACCACAGTTCAAAAGCATCGATTCTTCCACGTTCAGCTTTCTTAACAGTCTCAACTCTTACATAAATACATAACTCCTGGAAAAACTATAGCCTTGGCTAGACGGAATGAAGACCCAGTGCAACCAAAAATGAATTAAATTAAACACACACACACACACACACACACACACACACACACACAGCTGCAATGTTATGTGCCAGCCTGGGTGGCAGGAGGGTTTGACAGAATGGATACCTGTATGGCTGAGTTCCTTCACTGTTCCCCTGAAAATATCAGGACACTGTAAATCAGTTCTACCCCAATATAAAATGTTTTTGGTGTTAAATAAATAAATAAAAACTCAGCTGGAGTTTGTTTTCCTCTGGCCATGACCAAACAGGAAAGGAGACAGAGCAAGGAGTCAGGGGGATAGGAGGTCCATGCGAGGAGCTGGGGGTCCCGACCGTCCTGCGCTGGTCGCTCTGCCCTGTTTCTCCCCGAGCAGCGGCTCGACCATCCTCCATGGTGAAGATCGCCCTTCCTCCTCTGAAAGGGTCACCGACCACCACCTCCTCTGCGCTCCCCCTTCCCGCCCCCAGAGCCAATACCCATGCTGAGCTCGGGCGACTGGGTCTCCAGGACGCTCTCGTCCCAGGTCAGCATGCTGAGATGCAAGTGGTCCAGCAGCTCCACTGGCTTGGGCCCCGCCTCCCTGGGGGCCACACCCAGAAAAGGCTCCAGGCTCCCGGGTGCCGACTCTGCGGGGGGCGCGCTCAGGCACGGATGGGGCCCCTCACGGATGCCTGCGAAGGGCACGGAAACAAAACCCATCAGGTGATTTCAGGCAGCAGGGCCACTACCCGCCCAGCCACCTGCCCACCCAGTTGGAGGAAGCTAACAGGCCTGTTATAGGTACGCAGCGTGGATCCACCTGGGAATAATCCGCCTGGGATCCCCCCTGCTCCACCTCGAACAGGGACCACCACTTCTAACAGGGAGAGCGCAGTGTGGTCCTTTGAAGGGGACGGATGAGGCGGGCAGCTGGCTCTGTCACGCACCAGCCGTGTGGGCTCTAGAGCCACATGTGGATTCATGAGGTTCAGTGCCGGGAGCCGGTGAGGCATTCCGCTCGTGACAAAGGTCATGAGGAAGGAGCCTCGGCATACGCAAAGGCGGGATCGAGCCTCAGGAGTCCGTCCGGATATTCTCGAGCATTTTCCCCCCAAAAACCAGAGTCTGCCTACTTTATTGCTTTGTGCTCTCACCTCTGACTTTACTGGGGGCTGTCCCCTACCACCATCTCGCTCTCTCTGTCAAAGAGTTAACTTACAGCTCCAATTAATAAAGTTCCTGGGCAATTAGGAGTGTTTAAATCCAAACCCCTCAGATGGCTCTCTAACTCGCCTGACAAGTTTACCCGGACTCCTACAGCTATGCATACGATTGTTTACAGTCTCCCAGCCTCAAGAGGCACAGGAAGCTTAAGATATTCAAATAGCTTAGAGCCTCTCAGAAACTGTCAGAATAAACTAGTAAAGGATTTCATTGATGAGCCAATGCTTGTTGCCAAGTTTTCACATCCCCTGAGTTGTATCCTTGAATATGTATTAATTAATAGTTGGTATGTAGAAAAAATAAGTAGTGGCCTTGGTGTTAGTAACTTTAGACCCTTAAGGTAATAAATTCTTTTCTTTGTTGTAAACCCATTACACATCCGCCCTATAGGAATGCAATTTTATCTTCGGAAGATGGCGCCAAACCTTAAAATAATTACTCTTAGAGAAAATAAGTCTTTGTTGATAAGTCCTTGTCAAGAGTCATAAAATGTTAATAGGCCTTCTGGCCAGAAGATGATGTAAATCACCTAAACCATTTGTATAGGATAAATTTGCAGGAAAGAAACCCTGGTTTTTGATAAGAATCAAAGACTGCTGACTTTGCATCCCCTATTATCCTCTATGTGTAACTTAGGGTATAAAAGCCCCTGTTAAAAATAAAGCTATGGGCCTTGCTCACCAATGCTTGGTCTCCCCATGTCATTCTTTCCTTAAAGTCTCCATCTGGAGCGTGGATATCCTCTGCGACCACTTATTTGCCTGGGCTTCTAAGACCCACTCAAGAAGGTGTCTAAGGTGGGGCACCTTCCGCTATTTGAGAGGGCGCCTGCGGCCTCCGTGGTCAGAGCTAACCTGGTGTCACGGGTTATATTGATTTTCCACGTAAACCAAGCTACTCAGCCTCTTTTCTCCACTGAATTTTCCTACTGAGCTATCCTCATTCTATTACTCTTTATATCTCTAATTACCATTTGAATAGGTCGCTGACGCCGTCTCCCCTTCGAACACCCTGGATCAGCTGGGGCTGGTCCTCGGCAGTTCAGAGGAAAGGATGATTCATAACAACTCAACCACTCGAGAAGCCCAGTGTTCCAGGACCTGCATGACCCACGCAGCTGCTCCCAGCTGAACGCTGAGGAATCAGAAGCCCAGAGAGGTGAAGGGATTTGCCTAAAGTCACAAAGCCGACACGCGGCAGAGCGATATTCAAACCCAGGTCTGATATCAAAGATGGCACCCTTCCGTCACCCGACCTCGAAAAGAAGCCACAGGTCGGGGAGTCTGTGCTGGCCCTGCCCTGGGTGCCAAGGCTCAGGGGCTGATCCCAGTGGGTGATTCCTGCTCTCACGCTGCGTGGGGACGGTGGGACGGGCAGACTTGGATGCCCACACCTCCCCGGGAGCACCTCTCGCTTCCAACCTCAGGTTAAAAGCCCAGGGGCTGTCCCTGCATGCCCCCCGCCTCACTCCCAAGCTACACCTCCCACTTCGATTCCCTTGCATCTTTCCAGCCTCTGACAGACACACAGCTCAGCCTCTGGGGGGCTTATTCTCTCTGAGGAATGTGTCAGAGAATCTGTTTCCAAGGAACACCTGTCCCGCCCCCATGCATCCTCTGCTGAACCCCAAGGAAACCAGGGGGACCAAAGCAGAACCTGGCTTAGATCCTTAAACCCAAACCTAGCACCCGTGCTGCAAGCGCCCAGCCCACGCCAGGATTTAGAATTACTAAGAATCAGTCGGCATCATTTACTCCAAACTCCTCTTGCTACAGATGTGGAAAGAGAGGCCCAGAGAGAGAAGGGGCTTGCCTAAAATCACCTAGCAACTTCTAGAGGGTCCCTCGTTGTCTTTTATTTCCAGGTGGCTCCCAAATTCCAATCCCAGTTCACACCTGCTTTCTAGAACCTCGAACTCTGACATCACCATGCCTTCTGAGTACATGCATGCTAAGTTGCTTCAGTCGAGGCCAACTCTGAGACCCCGTGGACTGTAGCCCGCCAGGCTCCTCTGTCCATGGAGTTTCTCAAGGCTAGAATACTGGAGTGGGTTGCCAGGCCCTCCTCCAGGGGGTCTTTCCGACCCACGGAACAAACCTGCGTCTCCCACGACTCTCGCGTTGGCCAGTGGGTTCTTTACCACGAGTGCCACCTGGGAAGGCCCAGTCCCTCTGCCAACCACCCAAATCTGTCCCAGGGCACCACACATGGGGCTCTCGAGCTTTCCTGCAGGACCCGCGCCCTCCCAAGGGCCCAAACTGTGAGCACCACCCTCTGCTCCGGTCCCAGCCACAGACGCCAAGGGCAGGACTTCATCCCCGAGTCCTCCTCCTCGGCAATCTCTGGTGGGTCGTCTCCAAGTCCTGTCCCCTCCGGCCCCTTCCACCTTGCTGCCATGACCCCAGCCAAACCCATGGTGGCCACCTTGACCGGGGATATTGGCCTCACCCTCTCTGTACTGCAGCCAGGGGCCCTGGCAGAGCTCCCTCTGCCTGCCCTCACTCCCGCGTCAGCAGCCCTCCCTGGCTCCCTATGGCTGTGAGATGCAAGCCCCTTTCCACCTCCACAAGGCCCAGCCTTGCCCCTCTTTCCATTCACCCCCATTCCTGTTCCCCTCTAATCTGTTCCTCTGTCCCCCACCCCCACCACTCCAGTGACACATGCCTCTTTCCACCTCGAACAGACTACCTGTCTGCAGGACTCACGCTCACAACCCCCCATGCCTAGAACATTCCTGTTCACCCTCAAAGCATCACTGCGGATTTGCATCCTCCCAGGAGCCCTGCTTTCCCCTGCCTTGCAGAACCCCACCCCCCTTCCCCTAACTGAACCCCAGCTGAATCTACAGCATCCTGTACGTTCCTGCCAGGGCACTGAGCCCTCTGGCAGCCTTCTATTCAGCTACCTGGCCCCTCCCCAATCCCAAGACTAAGCTCCAGGAAGGCAGAGGCTACATCTGTCTACCCACTGTGGAGTCCCAAGCGCACAGCCAACTGCTTAGCACCCGGAAGGTATAGAGTAAGCGCTTTCTGAGCAGATAAATACACGAATGTCCCATGAACCACACCAGCTCCTCGGCCTCGGACAAAGACTAACTCAGAGGATCAGTGACTGTAGCAACCGTTAGTGTCGGGGAAAAATAGCTCGAGACATGACTAATACTTGGTTCCACACTAACATGTGAAGAACCCAAGTTCCCCAGCCCAGACCAGCCAGGACCTTTCCCCAGAACACAGCTGGGCTGGTGGGCGCGGCCCACACCTGGCTGGAGGCAGCTCTCCTGATGGCTTCACCTGAGACTCAGAAACTGTTTCTCTTCCTTTCTCATTAAACTAAAGGTTCACAATTGTTCAAGCAGAAATAAAAAGGCAAAGGAGCTGCCTTCAGCTGCAGACAGGGACACTGCAGAGGGAAAGGAACCTGGGGCTGTGACCTCTGCAGGGTGAGCAGGGCTGACCCCAGCTCTGCTCCCCAGAGTGCGGGCCATGGCTGCCTCCATTTCTCCATCTGTAAAATGGGGGCAATGATTTCCTATCTCTCAGGGCCGAGCCAGATGGCAGGTGAATGTGCTGAGTGCCACACGGCTCCCCTGGTGACCAAGACTGAACAGAAAAGTGACTCAAAGGGCATGCCTGCCGCCCTCGCCATACGCACCATTCTTCTCCAAGAACCTGAGCGCGTCCACATATCCTTGAAGGCACAGCTCTCCAAGCACCTGTGGACAAACCACGTGACGTGAACCGCAGGCGGAGTCACTAAGCGGCAATCCTTCCAGCAGCGCCTGAAGACGGCAGGCACAGAGCCAGGAACCCCCGAGCTCCGAGTCGATGCCGCCTGTGGACAGGGTTCTGCACTCCCACGAAGAGGCAGCCCTGCTTCCTGGCAGGACTCCCCTCGAAGGACACCCTCTCCACGCGCAGCCTGCACTGGCGCCCCAGCATGACGGGAGCTGGTTCCTCTGGTGTCCTTTGGTCCCTGGATGAGCCTCCATCCTCACAAATACCAGGGCCTGATCTGCTTGTCATGGGACACTGAGCTGCATCCTGTGCACTCAAACCACACGGGCACCCGATGCTGTGGTCCAGCCTTATCTCTACCCAGGACGACACGCCTTCACGTACGCTGTATGGCATGGCCTTCTTTCTCCCCAGAGAGCTGTCACTGTGCAGATTCTACCAACTTTCTTACTATATTAGGGTGGTAAGGTCCACCACACTATAGTGACAGTCAAAACAAAGGATTAAATGGGGAATTTCACGGTGGTCCAGCGGTTAAGACTCCACGCTCTCAGGCCAAGGACTCGAGTTCAATCCCTCAAGATCCTACAAGTCTCAAGGCCCAGCTGGGGAAAAAAAGGAAAAGATTAAACCACCAAACGCAGTGTAATTCTTGACCATGGCTGCCAATAATCACTGGGGGACTCACCTGGTGGTCTGGTGGCTCAGGCTCTGCACGCCCAAGGCAGGGGGTGTCAACCTCTGGTCAGGGAACTAGATCTTGTGCCACAACTAAGACCCAGTGCAGCCAAATTAATTAATTTAAAAAGAATCATCGGGATAATTAAATAATAAAAAACAAAACACCCTACTGCCCAGGCTGTGATGTGCTATGGTCGGTCATGTCCAACTCATTTGCTCCTTTGCCTTGGGATTTCCCAGGCAAGAATACTGGAGTGGCTTGCCATTTCTTTCTCCAGGGGATCTTACCAACCCAGGGACCAAACCCCAGTCTCTTGCATCTCCTGCATTGGCAGATGGATCCAGGCTGTGGATACTTAAGCCACAGCCCCTGGAAGTGAGACCTCAGTGGCAACCCCCAGCCCTCCGTTCCAATGGCCCCAGGGGATTCCGGTGGCCAGCGGGAGGCAGCCCTGAACTGAGCTCCTTTCCGAGGATGGGCTTTGTTGCTGTTGGTCCGTCAGTGTGGGGAACAGCTGCTGCTCTGCTCACTCAGTCACGGCCGACTCTTTGTGACCCTTTGGACTGTAGCCCGCCAGGCTCCTCTGTCCGTGGGATTTTTCAGGCAAGAATTATGGAGTGGCTTCCCATTTCCTTCCCCCAACTCAGGGATCGAACCCACATCTCCCGAGTCTCCTGCATTTCAGGCAGATTCTTCACCCAGTGAGCCATCCGGGAAGCCTGAACAGCTGCTGGGTCGCCTGGCAAGGAGGGACGCAAAGGGGAGAGCAGCACCCCCAGAACTCACAGCCCCCTCTCACCTTGACATCTGGTGGGAACAGCGACTGGAACATCAGGTAGAGGTTCTCTGTGCAGAACTGCATATTGAGCTTGGTGAATCCTTCGTTAAGAAAGAACGTGGACTTGACTTTGGGGCAGATGTCGCTCTCCCCATAGAAGGGGGACACAGTGATGGTCTTTTTGGTATCAACAAAGGGTATGTTATCACTTATTCCTCCATCCACATATCGCTTTTAAGGGAGAGGACAAAAAAAAAGGACACACTGTCATTAGCTCTGGGCTGGAGTTTTCTGTGTGCTTCAGATTAGGGATAGAGACTTCTCAGAGCCGCAGGGAGACCTAGTGAGAGACCAGGGAGTTTGGAACAACTCTTGCAGCAAATCCCCAGCGAGCATTTCTGTGCCAGGCCAGGCTGCAGGCTGGCACTCAGGACTGCCACATGCTGTTGCGCAGTGCGCGCACTGCACCAGAACAGTGCCGGGTGAAGAGGCACACGGAGGCTGGCGCCTGGCCACGTTGCTGGGCCCAGTCATGAGTGCCCCCAGGCGAGTCCATGTAATTCGCATCCACTAGGGGCGCTGAGCGCACTCAGGGCAGAGTGTGATGTAGATGGCGCCAAAGAGAGACAGATGGTCATGGGTTCGATTCCCGAGGCCCCCTGCTGCTTGAGCGATCTTGGATGAGACACCTAACCTGTGGTCCTGACTCTCTGTCCACACCTGGGCAATGAGAACCAGCACTGGAGACTTAAATGACACGGCGAACCCGGGACTTGTGCTCTTAAAAAAACTGGCATCTTATCCCACAGGAAAGGAGCATCTGGGTAAGCACTGTGAGAATCCATTTTCCTATATTCCATGTAAGCGCTCAGGAACTCTGTTGTGTCCAGCTGTTTACGACCCCATGGACTGTGGCCCACCAGACTCCTCTGCCCATGGGATTCTCTAGGCAAGAATACCTGGAATGGGGGTGCCATCTCCTACTCCAAGTGATCTTCCCGACCCAGGAATCAAACCCAAACTCTTGCGTCTCCTGCATTGGCAGGCAGGTTCTTTATCACTGAGCCACCTGGGAAGTCCTCCTATTAATGTATTCATAGTCTCCAACAACCCTAGTGCCCACGGCCAGGCTGGGGTAGCAAGGTTTTGCTACAGTTTAGATCGAGTCTGAACCTATGAAGCCAACATCTTGAATGATTCCCGAACCTCAAATCATCATAGCCCAGCTGTCGTTGCCCATGGTGGGGGTGTGGGGGCCTTCAAATATCACAAGGGGGAGGCTTTCCCCAGCCAGTCCTTCCAAAGGGAGACATGCCAAGGCACACTTTGGCCTAAGATGAGTCCCGGACAGGATCGGGCATGCTCAGGCATGCCTTCGGGATCAGGAGAGTCCTCCCTGGAGGCCCACAGTGGTCAGCTGTGCACACACAGCACTAGTTTCTGCATCGTAGCTGTTTGTCAGCGTCAGATCCCTCACTGGCAGAAAGGGACTCGGAACCCAACATCAGCAAAGTTGAGATTGAGATGCGCGGAAGCAAGGGACTGTTTTTCCAATTCTTTTTATGTTTTTGTTAGGTAGGTAGAATAGGGAGAAGGAATCCAAAATGGCGGTGGCTAAAAGACAAGGAAGGTCCGAGGACCAGAGTGAAGACTTCAGGCAGAACAAACAGAACAAACAGCACTCCTGGCTAAGCCCAATTTGCATGGGGCAGGCCCAGGTAGAAGAAAAAAACATATAAAAGGAGGAGCCAAAGCGCTTTCTCTCAGACTCTCTCTCCCGCGTGCGTGCACTCTTTTCTCGCACTCTTTCTCCCTCTCTCTCTCTCTCCCTCTCTCCCTCTCTCTCTCCTGCTATCTTCTAAATAAAATAGAGCTGTAACACTGATTTGCCTAAGAGCTGTAGCACAGTTTGTCCAAGACCTGAGAGCTGTGATGTGCCGAGGGCTTTAATGTCCGTTGCTCCAAATCTTTGTTGTGACGAGACAAAGAACCGAGGAACATACATTCACGTGACATTTATGGTGCTGTGACTCGGATTTAACCTGGCTGAAACAACCTCTACGTGGAAGAGGCCAAGCACAACAGGAGCCCAACTCAGCGAACCTCCCGTGCTAGAAGTGGAAGGTGAAGAAACCCAGCGCAGGGGAAGGCCCATCGTGCTGGAAACCGGGACAACGAAAACCGAACTCAGCAGAAAGCTCACGTGGCCCAGTCTCAGATTCCAGAAGACCTCCAGTTAAGGTAAGAGGTCCTCGCTCCTATGGCTGGAGGGACCTTTACAATCTCTCGTTTCTTGTTTCCTCGAACCCCCCGCTAACAGGCGGGCGGCAGGGGCACAACTGAGGGACTCTGGAGAGGCTGCTCCTCAGCATGCCCCAGAGGCACTATCTGCTGAGCCCCAGTAGCTGTTACCCAAGCCGGTGGGGGTTCTTCTGTCCTTTCTGTTCTCTGTGCCAAAGATCAGACCAATGAAACTGTGAGCACCGTTCAGATATTTAGCAAATTTTCCGGCGGGCTATGAAGGGGATTCCTTGGCATGTTTTTCCCACTGCTTTTTCCTCCTGTCCTTCAGCTCTCCGGGACTCAAGCCCGGCCAAAACTAGTGAAACTCAGGCTCTGATGTCTCATTGCAAAAATTCATTGACAGACAAAGGGATAAGAGGTAGATTTGTTAGGATCCAGAGAGAAGCCACCCTTCAGGGTGTGAACCATTGCCGAGGGCAAGGGCTTCAGCCATGGAATTAGGCCTGGCTAGGTTTTGTGAGGGGATGGAATTCATATGCTAGTGAGTGAAAGGAACAACCCAACCATTGGGGAACCACCCACTCCTCCCTCTTCTGACCTTGTGCCTTGGAGCTGTCCTGCCACCTCTGGGTGTGTCTGTTGGCTTATAGATTGGGGATTAAGGTCTACTTGAATTTGACTTGTCATTTTGGACCCAGTTGATTTCAATTGGTTTACGTTACACCCTTGTGCTATGTCATTCTTTCAAAGGTTGTGCTCTGCCCCCTTCCCTCCTGTTTCATGCTCTTTTCCTGAGCCCCATCCAGACCCACAAGACTGCCTCTACAATCTTCTGGAGAGACAACCAGAAAATAGCTGGCCTTGGGAGGGAAATACTCTATAATATCCAACCCCTAATCCTACCCAATACTGGTCACACTGGAGATCTTGGGGACGCCCAAACTCCAGTCCGGGGGGTCCCAGGAGGTCATCACGCCTTGACCTGCCTAGGGATCGGTCTTCGAGAGGTTGTCACGCCTCAACCGGCTCGGGGATCCTCTAGTCCCAGGGGTCCCAGGAGGTCGTCACGCCTCGACCTGCCCAGGGACCCAATTCTTGGGAGGCCGTCATGCCTCAGCCTGCCTGGGGATCTGCACCCTGACCCGGGGACGCCTGGCTCTCAGGTTGCAACCGTTCTGGGTAGGATAAGCTTCAGAAAGACTCACCCCTAAGGAAGTCTACCTATGGAGACAGAAAGAAGCCTATTACTTGTGGGACTGTGCCCAGTCTCAGCAATAACTCAGCAGCCCAATGAGAACCCCATTGCCTTTCTGGAGAGGCTAAAAGAGGCACTCCAAAAGTTTACCAACCTGGACTTAGACTCTTACGAGGGACGGGTGATTTTAAAGGACAAATTCCTGTCCCAATGTGCATCAGATATCAGAATTAAGTTACAGCAACTACAACAGCAGGACCCTGCTGCCTCTTTAGATGAGATGGTCCAGACAGCCACCAATACCTTTTATAACAGAGAACAGGAGAAGGAGGCCAAGGCCCAGGAGAAGGAGAGAAAGAAAGAGACAAGGCATGCCTAGATGCTGGCTGCCCTCCAGAGAAGCCCTATGGCAAACCCCAAGTCCTTGAAGGACAAGGCACAAGACAGATGCCTGATCTGTAGACAGGTGGGGCATTGGGCCAGAGAGTGTCCAAACCGTGACAAGTCTCCTAGAACGGCTTGCCACAAATGCCATCAACTGGGACATTGGGCGGCACTCTGCCCTGGGGACCCAAGAACCTCAAGGTCAAGTGCCAAGCCTGCCCTCACGATGGTTCGAGAGGACTGAAGCGGCCCGCTCCAGCCAGCCCACCTGTCACAGATAACCATCACGGGGCTGGAGCCAAGGGTGCAACTGGATGTGGCAGGTAGGTCCGAGAATTTCTTGGTTGACACAGGGGCTACCTACTCTGTCTTGATCTCCTACTCCGGAGCCTTCTCCTCCCAAACCTGTACCATTTTGGGTGCTACAGGAAAAGCAACTACTAAAAGATTCACCCAAGCACTTCTTTGTTGCTGGGATGGACAAATATTTTCCCACCAGTTTCTGGTGGTCCCTGAGTGTCCTACCCCCTTATTGGGAAGAGATATACTCACTAAACTGGGGACCACCCTTGTGGTGGTAAGTTTTTCAGCCCCCAGAGCTCTACAGTTCCTGGTTACTACTGAAGAACCCATTACACCTTCAATAGAGAGGGACCAAAAACTATGGGAAGACAAAATTAACCCCCAGGTGTGGGACCAGGGGATCCCTGGACGAGCCCACCAAGCTGAACCGGTCATCATTGTCCTCCGAGATCCCACTCGGTTTCCTAACCGGAAACAATATCCTCTCAAAAGAGAGGCCCGGGAGGGACTACAGCCTTTAATAAATAAAGTCCTTGCTTGTGGGCTACTTGTCCCTACCAGTTCGCCATGTAACACCCCAATCCATTCAGTAAAGAAAAAAGACAGAACCTGGCCAATGGTTCAAGATCTCCGGATCATAAATGAAGCTGTCCCCTTCCATCCCACGGTACCCAATCCCTATGTAATCTTGGGAGAAATCCCACCCAGTGCCAAATGGTTTACTGTCTTGGATCTCAAAGACGCATTTTTTTGCATACCACTGGCTAAAGAATCCCAATACCTTTTTGCCTTTGAGTGGGAGGCCCCAGGAGAAAAACACCAACAGATGACTTGGACAGTATTACCTCAGGGGTTCAGAGATAGCCCCCACCTGTTTGGACAGGCCCTTGGCCGGGATCTCCTAGATCTGGACCTGGGACCTAATGGGAAAATATTACAATATGTAATAATATGTAATGACCTACTAATCTGCTCTCCAGATGAGAAAAGTGCCCAACAACATGCAATTCAGGTTCTAAACTTCTTGGCAGAAAGGGGATATAAAGTCTCCCGTGCTAAGGCACAGATGGTCGAGACAAAGGTCACTTACCTGGGAGGTCAGATTACATACGGGTCCAGGAGGCTGTCCTCTGATCGGGTACAAGGAATTCTCCAGTTGCCCTCCCCCACGACTCGAAAACAATTGCGAGCTTTCCTGGGGCTAACTGGTTATTGTAGAATCTGGATACCCAATTATGGTCTAATTGCCCAGCCCTTATATGAAAGCTTAAAGGGACGAGATGATTCAATCCCACTGATGTGGGGAACTCCTCAAAAGGAGGCAGAGGCTACACTAAAACAGGCCTTAACTCAGGCACCTGACTTGAGGTTGCCAGACCCAGAAAAAACATTCCAACTTTATGTCCATGAAAGAGAGGGAATAGCCTTGGGAGTGTTAACTCAAAGGTTGGGATCTGAGCCCCAGCCTGTAGCTTACTTATCCAAGAGGCTCGATCCAACTTCCCGAGGCTGGCCCCCCTGCCTTCGAAATCTTGCAGCTATTGCAATCATGATAGAAGATGCTTTAAAACTCTCCTTTGGGGGCAAACTAACTATTTTTACCAGCCACCAAGTAAAACAACTCCTAAATGGGAGAGGCCACTTATGGATGTCTGATACGGAAAATTCAGGCCTCACTATATTCCCTTGTGAGGTTCTTAACCCAGCCACCCTCCTCTCTACCCCCGAGGGCTCTCTCCCGTTTCATTCTTGTCTAGAAACCTTGGACCACTGGACAAAACCCCGAGAGGGATTGTCAGAAGATCCTCTGACCAATCCTGAGGAAATCTGGCACACCGATGGAAGCAGCTTTGTCTTGGATGGAAAAAGAAGAGCCGGGTATGCAGTAGTCTCCAATTTTGAGACCATAGAGGCTAAGCCTCTGCCACCAGGTACGTCAGCCCAATTAGCTGAGCTCATAGCCCTGACTCGAGCTTTAGAGCTGGGAAAAGGAAAAAGAATAGCCATTTACACTGACTCCAAGTATGCCTTTCTGGTGCTACATGCACATGCGGCTGTTTGGAAAGAAAGGGGCCACTTGACCACCCGAGGGTGCCCAATCAAATATGGTGATCAGATTCTTCGAGTCTTGGAGGCAGTCCATCTGCCCACTGAGGTTTCAGTCTCGCACTGTAAAGGACACCAAAAAGGGAACACGGAAGTGGCACGAGGGAACCAAGCAGCTGATCAGGCAGCTAGGAGAGCAGCATTACAGAACCATGACCTAATAGGGATTGCCACCTTAGTTCCACAGACTAATTTGCCAGAAACTCCTTCATATACTGAAGGTGAGACTCTTAAAGCTAAGAGCGAGGGCTTTCAAGAAGATCATATGGGGTGGTTCCAAAAGGAGGGACTCCTTTTTCTGCCTGGAAACCTCCAATGGAAGTTGGTTAACTCCTTACATGCCACTACTCATTTAGGAGAAAAGGCCCTCCAAATATTACTAGAAAGGTCCTTCAGAGGAACAGGCCTCCAAACAACTATAAGACAGGTGGTCTCCTCTTGTCCCATTTGCCAAATAAACAATCCCCAAGGAGCTCGAAGACCCCAGCTGGCCCAGACCATCCAACGACGTGGGGCCTACCCAGGAGAGGACTGGCAGATGGACTTCACCCGGATGCCAGCTTCTCAAGGGTATAAATACCTATTAGTCATGATAGATACATTCACAGGATGGATTGAAGGCTTTCCCACCCGGACTGAGAAGGCTAAGGAGGTGGTAAAAAACTGCTCCATGAAATCATTCCAAGATTCGGTCTGCCCAGGTCATTACAAAGTGACAATGGGACATCATTTACTTCTAAGGTCACCCAAGGGGGTCTCGAAAGCATTGGGCATTACTTATTATCTCCATTGTGCCTGGAGGCCTCAATCTTCAGGAAAAATAGAAAGAGCCAATCAATTCTTAAAATCAGCGATAAAAAAGATAACCCAGGAGACCTCCCTGGGATGGAAGGAGGCTTTACCAATAGCTCTCCTCTGCACCCGCATTGCCCCTAAGGAACAGGTTGGTCTTAGTCCTTATGAGATGCTATATGGGAGACCTTTTGTTTACGTCAATGACCTCTTCCTAGATCCAGAGGTTCAGACCCTCCAGTCTTATACCATGGCCATTGGGCAATTCCAACAGGATATACGCTTGTGGGGTATGAACCAGGACCCAAAAGATTCTAAAGAGTCACCACTATATGCTCCAGGAACTCAAGTCCTAATTAAAGCCTGGAAAGATGGGTCCCCAAAGGCTCAACTCCAGCCCACATGGAAGGGCCCCTACCCTGTAATACTTTCTACCCCCACAGCAGTCAGGGTACCAGGACATGACTCCTGGATTCACTACTCACGAGTCAAGCCATGGAAGAAAACAGAAGAGGACACTCAATACACCTGTGAGCCCCTGGGAGACCTCAGATACCTATTCAGAACTACCAATGAGTGTCATTCTAATGAACACCCCCAAAACCTGGTTTCCAGGGATAAGATTTCTCAGGATAACTCTAAGGAGCCAACACAGCTTGACAGAGACTGTACTCCAAAACAGACAGGAGATAGATCTTCTGATCCCTGAACAAGGAGGGACTTGAGCCATCCTGGCGATGTGAATTTAAAATTGACCAATGTCCCTACTAGTCCTTGTTACGCTATATTGATGATGCCTATGATTATTCCATGTACTGTCAATTGTCTAAGCTGTTTTGTCTCTGCCCAGGTCAACCAGCTACAACATGCAGTGCCAGTTCAACAAAGATATAAAACTACAGATGACCACGGAAAATATCACACACCCTTGGACACCGCTATAAGGACTCTGAGGCTTGAGACTAGCAAGAGGGGGAGGCCCAATACCCCTCGCCGCCCCAGTTCAGCAGGAAGTAGCCAGAAAGACCTCGACACCCCTATTCCCAAAGAATTGGGCCTCCCATCTCTTGAGGGGCGAATGTTAGGTAGGTAGAATAGGGAAAAGGAATCCAAAATGGCGGTGGCTAAAAGACAAGGAAGGTCCGAGGACCAGAGTGAAGACTTCAGGCAGAACAAACAGCACTCCTGGCTAAGCCCAATTTGCATGGGGCAGGCCCAAGTAGAAGAAAAAAACATATAAAAGGAGGAGCCAAAGCACTTTCTCTCGGACTCTCTCTCCCGTGTGCGTGCGCTCTTTTCTCTCTCTTTCTCTCTCTCTCTCTCACCTGCTATCTTCTAAATAAAATAGAGCTGTAACACTGATTTGCCTAAGAGCTGGAGCACAGTTTGTCCAAGACCTGAGAGCTGTGACGTGCCGAGGGCTTTAATGTCCGTTGCTCCAAATCTTTGTTGTGACGAGACAAAGAACCGAGGAACATACATTCGCGTGACATTTATGGTGCCGTGACTCGGATTTAACCTGGCTGAAACAACCTCTACGTGGAAGAGGCCAAGCACAACAGGAGCCCAGCTCAGCGAAGCTCCCTCACTCTGGTCCTCGGACCTTCCTTGTTTTTTAGCCACCGCCATTTTGGATTCCTTTTCCCTATTCTACCTACCTAACATTTTTAATTCATGTTTGCTGGAGCCTAGGTGCTTCCCACTGTCGTCTTAGTTTCTGCTGTACAACAATGGGAAGCTGTTATACACACACACACATCCCCTCTTTTGCCGCTCAAGGTCTACTGTAAAGTCCAATGACTCCTCTGTCGTGTGGGGTTTTCCTCCAGCCCGAACTTTCCTGGAGGAATGTTCTGAGTTTGCTCTACACACATACACACGCGCCCTCTTTTGCCGCTCAAGGTCTACTGTAAAGTCCAATGACTCCTCCGTCGTGTGGGGTTTTCCTCCAGCCTGAACTTTCCTGGAGGAATGTTCTGAGTTTGCTCAGTGGAATCCCAAGAACACTCTGCTCTGACTTTCAGCAGGTTTTGTCTGAGGACACTGAGGGTGTGACTGTGTGTGGCGCACGGCCGGGGCGGCCAAGGGGAAGTGCAAAGATGACAATGACAACAACGACAAAACAACCCATATTTACCTAATACTTAAGAGTGCCGGCCTCTGTGCCGGGCACTTCAGGGCATTATTGCAGGTAAGTTCCACGGAAGTGCAACAACTGCACACTATTATTGACTCCCAGTTTGCAATTCTTTCTAAGACTTAAGAAATGTGTCCAGAGACTTCCCTGGAGGCTCGGTGGGTAAGATCCCACACTCCCAATACAGGGGGGCCGGCTTCAGTAGCTGGTCAGGGAACTAGACCGGGGACACCACAGCTAAGCATTTGCATGCCACAACCGAAGAGCCAGAGTTCCGCAACTAAGACCCGGCACAGCCAAATCAGCAAATAAATGTTAGAAAGAAAGAAAGGAACGGATCAACGTGGCCCAGCTAACATGGGCTAAAGCAGACACTCGATTCTAGGTTTGTCTGCCAGGCAGGGGCTGTGAGAACCACAGGTGACCGCTTCATGGCTCCAGGCCTCGGTTTTCTCATCTGTAAATAGGGCCAGCTGTGTGTCTGTCTAGCGGAAGCTCCGGGGCATGAGTGAGCCTATTCACAACCTGCCTTTGCAAGAGTCTTTGCAGTGTGAGGCCCGTACTGCTGTTAAAGCGTGAACCGAAAGGGCTTCTGAAGTGCCTTCCTGCTGAGACATGGGGATGTCTCGTCTTCTCTCCCACAGCTCTGACAACCTAAATGGTCTCCAGACGTAGCCAGATGTCCCGGGACAAGGGACAGAATTATCTGACAACCACTGCCCTAGAAGGAGGCTGCCAGGTGGTCCAGCATCCAGCCCAGAGTCTGTAGGACCGACACCTCAACTTCTGCTCTTCCTCCTGAGCCAGTGCTCAGGAACAGCCACATGTGTCTACATGGGAGTTGAATCACAGCCCTGTCGGAAGCCTCTGTCCAAAGCCATGGACCGAAAAAGACAGAGTCAGAGGCAGAGAGGATTGAAACTCTCAGCTCCTCAGAATTAAACCTTAAGTGAGTAAATTGACTCTTGAGCATCTTATACTCTAAGTAGGCCACTGGGCACCTATTTCAGTGCTCATGTGGAGATTATGTGAACAGCTTATGTTACAGGTGAGCAGTTAATTATCCCACACAAAGTCAGTTTTGCTTCAAGAGAGCTTGGAAGGGGTTCAGCTGTGGAACCTCTGTCTGAAGGCTGAGAGGCAAAAGGCTTTCTTCATTTAGGGACAGGTCTCAGGGGCCCAGGGTGCCTGAGCCCAGTGCCTTGTCTTCCTTTTTTTTGTTGTTGCAAGACGCTTAGTACGGGATTTAGTTCCTGGACTAGGGATAGACCCAGGCCCTTGGGAGTGAAAGTGCAGAGTCTTAACCACTGGACCACCAGGGAATTCCCAGAAACACCGTTGAAAAGTGGACTTACCACGCCTCTGAAGGAAGGGGGGATCCAGCCACAGATGAAAGGGACGTAGGAAGAACAACACAAGGCCTGCGAAGGCAAAAGAGAGTGAAACCACAGCACAGCCCAGACCAGGCGGCCTTTTACTCCCTGGGCCTTCACAAGCCTTCTACAAGCAAGGACAGCAATAAGCCTGAAAGCGCTGGCAGAGCAGGTGCTTTTCTGAATGGTTGGATGAAGATGAGCCTGCCCACACACTTATTACTTCAGCGTGCTTGTGTGCTAGGTCACATCCGACTCTTTGTGACCCGCATGGACCGTAGCCCACCACGCTCCTCTGTCCATGCGGTTTTCCAGGCAAGAACACTGGAGTGGAGTGCCATTGCCTTCTCAGCAGATTAGATCAGGGCTTTGCAATTACTGACACTCATCAGAATCACCTGGAAAGCTTGGCCAATCACAGACTCGGGGCCCCACCCCTAAGATTCTGATGAGGTAGGCTGGAGGCGGGTCCTGAGAGCCTGCACTTCTAAAACACCCCCAGGAGATACTGCTGCTGCGGGTCCCCGGGGGACCACGCTCTGCATCTCACCGAGCTAGCGAGCACTAAATTAAGCATGACGTAACAATGGTGCAATGAGAGAAAAGGGCTCCTGTGGGAATGCACAGGTGCTGGGACCTAGAAAATGTTCCCAGAAACAAGGTTAAGTGGAAGACGACACTGGCTGCTGAGAAGCAGCTGGTTATATTCACCAGGCAGCTGGCTCGTATGGACCCGTGTTAAGTGAAATGACGCCCAAGGCATTCTCACAAAAGACTCAGCCAAACCAAACGGCATTTTGATATCGCCAATGATCTTCTCTGTGCTAGAGCCAGAGGACAGAAGTAACCAAGACACGCTCCCACCCTTGTGGGCTTCACTGGGCGGGTCCTCATTAAGGAATAGGCATCGTTGGGAGGACGGCCACACACATAAGGTCCCTGGAGCAGGAGGTTATGAACCAAGTCGTGAAGGAGGGGGAGACACTGTTCGAAGCTGACACTGTCTGGGACACCCCAGGTTTGCACAGGCTCTGGACCAGCCCGCTGGAGGCACACAGCTTCCATCACTCTGGTGCAGGAAGCCAACCTGCATCACGGGCAGCCAGGTTCTCCTGCATCTTAAGTAAAAAATGGGGCAGACTGGCTTACAACAGCCCCTCCCTGTGTTGCTTCCAAAACGAAATGGCCCTTCCGACTCGACAGTACCCAGACAAGCCGCTTACGTCCACGACTTCGTCTTTGGAATGAAAATCCGACACCAGCACGTTTTTTCCGTCGGACACTCTGGTAAGCGAGACGACCATCTTGCCCGAGACAAGCTGGTGGACGTTGTCAGGGAGGTGTCTCTGGAGACCGTCTCGGATGTGCTTGCTCAAACTGAAGCCTGGGTGGACGGTCCCGAATTTCTGGCTTCTGGCGCTCCGGGTGAGGTCCATGAGGATCTGCAACGTCTGGTCTGGGTGGGGGGTGAAGTGGAGGATGGGCAGGGAGGGGAAGAAGGGAGGGGGAGGGGTGGAGAGAGAAATATGCAAAGGAATGTACCACCCTGGAGGTGGCCATTGCTTTGCGGTGGGACCAGAAACCTGATGGCAAGGAAGCTGCCAACCCTCTCCTTTGTCTAGGCCCGGCTGCCGGATCCGGCCGGTGGTTCCTGAGCCTGAGATGTGGTTAGTCCACACTGATGGGTAAAAGACGCACGGGATCCCGAGGGCTTAGAATGACGATCACAACAACAAAACACTGACTATCGCATGGGTAATGTTTTGTGTTGATTAGATGTGAAAACGGAAATATTTGGGCTACACTGGGATAAATCAAACAAATTTCACTGATGTCTTTTATTTCTTCCACGTGGTTCAATGGACATGAATTTGAGCAAATTCCAGGAAATACTGAAGGACAGGGAAGCCTGGTGTGCTGCAGTCCACGGGGTGGCAAAGAATCACACACAACTTGGTGACTGAACCACAACAACTAGGAAATAAAGATACACATAATCCTGTTGGTCAGAGCCGTTCTTGACCCTCCCGGGCCAGAGGAACGAGCCTCCAGAGGCCCAGGGAGCCCTCCCTTCGTCTTCATCCCTCCATCAAGGCCAGATGCCAGGAACCCACAGCATCAGAGCTTGAGCATGGATGGGCCTAACCCTGCAGGGAGCAGAGAGCAAGCGCAGGCTGGGACCTGAGTTTGAATCCTGTCTCTACCGCTTACTAGCTGAGCAACTTCAACACGTTACATCACTGCTTCTGAGCCTCAGACAGTATGTTTTTAATGTGGGACAACACTCACCTATATTCTGGAGACGGAGAAGGTTAGGTACACTAAAATCTGTACACGGTCAACCCGGAGGAAGCACCTCGTAAATTTCTAGACTTAACTTTCAAAAACACATTTGCTTATTTATTTGCTGCACCAGGTCTTGTTGCGGCACACGGAACTGTGTGAAGATCTTTGATCGTCACTGTGCAGGCCAGTTCTTCCCAGGCAGCATGCAAATTCCCAGTGCAGCATGAGACCTCTTAGTTGTGACATGTGGGATCTAGTTCCCCAACCAGGGACGCAACCCGGGTCCCCTGCATTGGCAGCATGGAGTCTTAGCTACTGGACCACGAAGGAAGTCCCCAGACTTAACTCTGAACCTCTGGAAAGGGAGTCACTCAGCCCCGGGGCTCCTCTGTCCATGGGGATTCTCCAGGCAAGAAGACTGGAGTGGGCCATGCCCTCCTCCAGGGCATCTTCCCCACCCAGGGATCGAACCTGGGTCTCCTGCAGTGCAGGCAGATTCTTTACCCTCTGAGCCACCAAGGACACTTTTAACCTCTAATGCTACAACTGCCAGACCGTCTAGTGGACACAGGGCCCTTTCATGCTCCATCTGACCTCACTCACTGGCCTGGGCCCCTCTGGTGGCCTGCACTGCCCTGGCAGGCAGTGCCAGCCCAAGCCCTGGTCATCCACAGATGCGGGGACGCAGAGGGCCCGGACACACCAGCAGGCCCTGACCCACTTCCGACTCCACTGGGTTCTCCCTGCACATGTGGCCCCTTTGAGGCCAGACAGAAGGCACATGATTGCACAGAGCTGCTTGGTTCTGCCAGGCTCTTCTTCCAGGTCAGCCCTGGCTGAGAGATGCGCTCAGGAACCCTGCCCAAGCCACAGGCCCTGGGAATGCTCCCCGGAGCTCCCCAAAGTCAGACAGGCAGTTAAAGCAGGAAACCGGGGCTCCCAGACCCTGCGGAGCAGTTCTTGCCAAAACCTCCAGACCCTTTCGGGGGACTTGCTGGTCCCGAGCCTCCCCCTGCAAGCCCAGCCGCTCCGCTGCACCTGTCCTCTACCTGTGAACCTCCTCCAGGCTGGATTCGGCCAACTTCCGGTGCTGCGGTCTGTGCATCGGAATCAATGAAACACTGGACTGTGTGCATGTCTCCAGGTCACAAGCCGGAGACGCAAGGGTTGGCTTTTATCACAGCTCAAGTCCAAGCTGTGCAGACTGGCTGTGTGTCCAGTCTAGTCACCCCCGAGGTCACATTTCCTGCTCTTTGCCCCTCTCCCTCTCGATGGAGACGGTTGCCAGCGTGGCCTTTCCCAATCCCCACCTCACAATCAGCCCAGGGTCTGCTCACTGATCCTATCCAATGGCAGGGCTGTGAGTATTGGCAAGGGATTCCTGGTCTCCAGGAACAGTCACTTCCTGCTGGCAGTGCCCAACACAGCTGTCCCCGGGTAGAGCAAAAAGTAAAGTGTTGAGGAAGCCCAGTAAAACAGGGGCCGGTGAGAAGAAGCTCTGTCGCCCAGTGTGGGCACCAACAGCCTCACCGCTCCAGGCTCTGCTCCCTGGCCAGAACCACAGGCCAAGGACGCCAGGCCCTAGTGATTCAGGCCCGCTGGCCACCAGCCTCGGTCCTCCCCTCCCTCCGGTCTCTACGGGGACAGAGACCTTCACTAGGACAAGATTCAAACAGCCAGGACCTGTTTCCAGGGCACTGTGCAGGGACGTGGTGGGGAGGATGGGATGGGAATGTCCAGTCCCCCAAAGGGTCTCCAACACCAGGAAAGGAAGAGAGGAGACAACTTTGCGAATTCCTCTCCTCTCCCCAAACAGCTCTCCTCAACCCCCTTTCACCCCAAACCAGCAAGCTGCCTTCTGCCTCAGAGTCACCCTGGCACCCCCAGTCCCCAGGGTTGGGCGGAGTTCAAAGGCCCCTGGCGGCGGCGGAGACGGGGGGCTGTCTCAGCCCCTCGAGTCCCCAGAGGGAAGAAGGTACTCACCCCTGCCTGGGACACAGCCCCAAACCTCCCTCCTGGCCTCACGCAGGGGAAATGGGAACTCCGCTCCCCCGACCGCGTCACGCTCCCTCCTCCCGGTCGCTCCGAGACCACCTGGCTCTTAGTCCCGGAATGGGCAGAGGGGCTTCCTCCAAGCCCGGGCGCCAAAAGGGAATTGAGGCGAGGATGCGCTCCGGGTTTGCACGCCCCGCTTCCAGGGCTCCCCGGCGCCGGGCAAAAAAAGATGCACTGGACGACCCAACTGTTTGGGGGAGACCCCGGCTTTACCCCCGCAGGGCCCGCTTCCACCCCGGCTCCCAGCGCGCGCCCCATCCCGGCGCGGAGCCCGGGACCTACCCAGCGGGATCCCGGAGAGGAAGAAGGAGCAGTGCAGCGCGCCCGCCGAGGCGCCGAAGAACTTGCGCGCGTGGCGGAGGAGGTGCGGGGCGTGCTCGCTCAGGCAGCGGGTCACCCCGACGTGGTAGAAGCCCAGGAAGCCGCAGCCGGCGAAGGACAGGCTCCAGCCGCTCTCGGCGTCGTACATAGCGGCGGGAGGTTGGGGCGGTGGGCCGGGGTCCGAGCGCGCCTCGGCTCCGTCCGGCGCCCACCCTGCTTCTCCGCCGGGCCTGGGCGCCCCAGCCCGGGCTATTCCCGGCGCGACGTCACCGGCCCCGCCCCCGCCCCGCTCGGACCGCGCGAGCCAGCCTCCGGGCGGCCCAGTGCGGGTAGCGCGGCCACCCCGCCCTCCCCGGAGGCGGGAGGCTGGGAGGGGTCTGGACCCTGCGGAGCAGAGAGCGGAAGACCTGGGCCAGGTGAGGGTGGAGGAGGGAGTTCCTGCAACTCCTTTGACAGTGGAGATCGAGAGCTTCCTTGCCGGTTCCTTTTCACCCCTTAAACCAGTTAGAACGTTACAGCTGCCTACTTAACGTTCTTTGTTTAAGTTTAAAAACAATTTTTTTTTTTTAATTTTCGGTAGCCCTGTGTCTTCTTTGCTGCCCCAGGGGACCTCCTCTTCACTGCAGTGCGTGGGTTTCTCCTCGTTTCTCTTGTTGCCTAGCGCAAGCCCTAGGCACACCGGCTTCAGCAGTTGCAACACTCAGGCTCAGGAGTTGCAGCGCGTGGGCTTTTAGGACACCTGGGCTTCAGTAATTGGGATCCAGGGGCTTAGTTGCTCCGCAGCGGGTGGAATCTTCCTGGACCAGGGATATAATTCCTGTGGCCTGCGTTAGTGGGCAGACGAACCACGTGGGAGTCCGCCACTTAGGTTCTTAATATCCTTCTGACCGTGTATTCATTTACCTTTTTACAGGAGGAAGCAAGCATGCAGTAGGCACCAGCATCTAAATGGAATTTCATGTTTTTGACTTCCTGCAAGTTTTTGCACGATGTCTTCGGTTCACGGCAAATGCTGGAGATTTTTCATTGAATGATAATGACACGAAGTCCCCTTCAAAAATTCACTTCTAAGTCAAAATTGTACATAACAGGTGCTTGGGGGTTGGGTGGGCTGTGCAGGATCAGGGGTTCTGGAGGCTCAGGCCTGGGGTATTCCTTGTCCCTTAGGAAGTGCCTGGGATCCCCTTGGACTCTGTGATGGCACCCCACGGAGAATTTCCACAGCGCTCCACAAAGGGAGGTTAGGCTTTTACCCAGAGTTGCACAGCCAGCAACCACGCCATGGTTGCTGGGCCATCCCATCCCCTGTTTTGTGGACAGAGGCACCCCCTTCCCCCTCCACCAAGCCCATGTGGGGTGCAGAGTGTGGGCCTTGGGATCAGACCTCCCCCTCTGTGTAATCCTCATCTGTGAAACCACTGGTGGAGATGCTGCCAGGATTCCGAATCTCACCTATGGCCTGGCCACATGGGTTATGCATGCCCCCCCGCCTCCCACCTACAGAATTTCCCAAGTCTGAGTCATCCCCTGCTCCAGCTGAGCCTGTGCCTGGAGGTATGGGGGAGGGGCGTGCCAGGATCTGAGCAGAGGCTGAGGCTGGGCTGCTTCAGGAACTGCAGACCCCCAGGGTGAGCCAGTCTGTCTCGCCTCTATGGACCAGACCCTGGGATGTGGGATCAGACCTGAGTGACCATCTGGACCAACAGCGACCTCACAGGGACACTTCACTGATGGAATCCAACCCAAGGAAAGGGCTGGCCCCTCTATTTGTCCTGGACCATGTGGGCTTGGCTAGGGTGAGGGTGGGGCTAAACTCACAGGCCTGCCCCGACTAACTGCTCTCCACACCCACCCAACACTCAGGGTGGGACAGAAATGAAATTTCTGGGTGGGAAAACTGAGGCTGTTGGCAGGGTCCGCTGGGTCCACATCTCTCGACGACTCCTGCCCCTTATCGGGGACTCCTGCCCCTTACCGGGGACTCCTGCCTCCGCCAGCCCTCCTGTGTTGCGTAGCTGCTCTTACAACTAAAATTAGAGGCTGTCAATGCAGGTTCCAGATGAGTCGTCTTGCCAACAGCCACTGGCCTTTGCATTCTCTTCCAGTCCACGGATACACGTTCATGGCAGCTGCCAGGGACATCTGTGCTCCGTGGTGTGACCCGGATGAAGGTGGGAGAGGAGCAGGGCTGAGAGTGACTCTGCGGTACATGAACAGCAAGTGGACACCCTTATGCCCAAACAAAGAGAAGAAAGGTCTGAGCGGGGGTCCCAGGTCCCAGCTCTCTCAGCCCCTTGCCCAGTGCTCCCGCAGGGCAGGCTGTGAGCTTTGAGATGGGATCAGCGTTGTTGTGTTAGTTGCTTCAGTACTGTACGACTCTTTGCGGCCCCATGGACTCTAGCCCGCTAGGCTCCTCTGTCTGTGGAACTCTCCAGGCAAGAATACTGAAGTGGGTTTCCATTTCCTCCTCCAGGGGATCTTCCTGACCCAGGGATCAGACCCAGATGTGCCACGTTGCAGGCAGACTCTTTATCATTTGAGCCGCCAGGGATGACTGAGCCCAAATGCAGGCTTCGCCACTCATTAGCAGAGTTAGATTTTTGCAGGCATCTTTCACCTCTTAGCTTAGTTTCCTTAACCGTGTGAGGGTGAGTGAAGTGAAGTGGCTTGGTCGTGTCCGACTCTTAGCGACCTCATGCACTGCAGCCTACCAGGCTCATCCGTCCATGGGATTTTCCAGGCAAGAGCGCTGGAGTGGGGTGCCATTGCCTTCTCCGTTGACAAGCTATTTGCATTTAGTAAATTCCCTTAGAAATACACCCCGGAAAGCCTTCCTCTTCCTCTCTAAAGGTAACGGTAGTGCAACAAAATCAGTAACAATTTTAGAAAGATGAAACAGATAACTTCAGTAATTCGCAAGTTAATATATGCCCGAAATCAAGGAAACAAGTCATGTTTATCTTAAGGATAATAAACTTATTGTTTGGAAAATAATATCATAAACACATAACCTCTGGATATGCTTTATTATGCCACAAATTTCCAGGAAATATAAGATATATTTCTGAATGGGACTAATACTTTCACAAATACTAACACTTTATTGACAACAGTCAAGTATTTTAAGATAGTGTACATTTAAGTAACCTTTTAAAAATCTCGATGCTTTCTATAAAATTTAAAGGGACCTGTAGCAGATCCTACTTTGCTTTTCAACATTCGGTGTCAAAGCTGTATGTGATATAAATGCACGTTTTAAGGACGGAAGGGAAGACAGCACATGACCTGCTCTGCCAACGTGGTCAGGCTCCTTCCTGCATCCGTACACGTGCCACCATGTCAGAGTTCATTATTGGAGACGCTCCGGGAAAACTGAAATCAAGGGGAAATTGTAACACGGCTGGGTCTTTAAAAGCATTAGCACCTGCTATAAATTTAAAGAGGGAGATGAGATATTTCTTTACTTCCCAATGGATTAAACAGAAAATTCAAAATACTTCTCTTATCTGGAGAATGAGTACACAAATATATTTTAAGGCCGGATACTGACACCATTTGCACAATATCCAGACTACGGATGGGAAACACGGCAATGCTGATATTTCTGCCACACATCCAAGGGTAAAGAAAGGGAGATGAGGACGTCACAGCCAAAGCCAGTGACTGAGCCTGGCACGCCACGTTGACAAGAGGGCGGCAAACCACTACTCCCACGCTGCGAATATTCTCCAAAAGGAGGCCCTTATGCAGTAAGTCTACAACTGTATCAACTTTGGTAATCTATCATTGAACTTTCGGGTAAATATATATCCTTGGACATATGAGGAGTTTTCCAGAGCCAAAGTCCATTATTAAATAAACTAAAGGGTGAAATAATGCTGATAGCTAAAATTCTGTTCATTTCAGTGATTCCAATGGAAGTTATGGGAGGAAAGAGGCAGGAGGAGCTGTTTCCAAACCGAAATGATGATCCGAATCACCACGTCTTGAGCTTATTCTACCCAAGGTCTCAAACCTACCAGGAAGTGGTAACCCAGGAACTCCTTTTAAGCAATCCCGCTGTGTGAGGGGAGGCAGTTTTTGTTTTGCGGGCTTTCTGTTGGCCACACTGCAAGGCTTGCAGAGTATTAGTTCCTCAAGCAGGGATTGAACACTTGCACCCTGCAGAGATGGCACATAGTGTTAACCTATGTTAACACTTTGTGGGAATTCCTGACGCTAAGCTGTTTCATGGGCTTCCCTGGTGGCTCAGAGAGTAAGGAATCTGCCTGCCAAGGCAGGAAACCTGCGTTTGATCCCTGGATCAGGAAGATCCCCTGGAGAAGGGAATGGCTACCTACTCCAGTGTTCTTGCCTGGAGAATGCTATGGTCAGAGGAGCCTGGTGGGTTACATTCCATGGGGTTGCAAAGAGTCAGACACAACGGAGGGAATAACACTTTCATGCTGTTTTTGCCCACCCAGCTTCTGACATCAATTATGTTGACAACTTTTCCAACACCACTTCAACAACTCTCAGAAGCACCAGCTGGGTGTCCAACATTGCGTTCAGTTCTGACGCTTGTTACCCAGAGTCAACACGGTCTCCATGGGTGAAGGGCTCACTCCACAAGACTGGCCCCACTGCAGATGCCACTGGCACATCGGGTCCCCGGAGTCCCACCACTCCCCGTTATGACTTGCTAGAACTGCTCCCGGAACAAGAATCTGACTGCCAGTCAAAGCATTTAGGAATGACCAGGTCAAAGCTCTGTCTGGTAGTCTGGGGCCAAGTAAGGTACATGGCGAACAGTGGTGTTACCCAGAAATAGCAAGTCTCCACTCCCTGCTGAACTTCATGTCCTAAATATCATGGTATCCTGATCAAATGTGGGCTGTTTTGGCAGTCGCTGTACCGAAAGACTCGGAGAAGGCAATGGCACCCCACTCCAGTACTCGTGCCTGGAAAATCCCATGGACGGAGGAGCCTGGTGGGCTGCAGTCCATGGGGTCTCTGAGGGTTGGACACGACTGAGTGACTTCACTTTCACTTTCACGCATTGGAGAAGAAATGGCAACCCACTCCAGTGTTCTTGCCTGGAGAATCCCAGGGACGGGGGAGCCTCGTTGGCTGCCATCTATGGGGTCGCACAGGGTCGGACACGACTGAAGCGACTTAGCAGCAGCTGCAGCAGTACCCAAAGACTGAGGAACACTTTGTGGTATTAAGAAACACCTGTTGCTATTAAGCTGGTTAGTTCACTGGCCTGACTCTAAGGCATGAAACCTGTTACTCTTTACTTTGGCAGCTAGGTGAGAGTGGGCCAGTAGAGTTGCACATAGTTTTATCTTGATAAAAGCATTGACTAAGGTTTCAACTTTCAGCCATATTAAATAGATTTAAAACCTTTAGATCTTTCTCACACACACATATATATAAAAAGTCCAACTCAGCTCAGTTTGCCAGGGACTTCCCTGCTTTGGGCACTTGAAAGTCCTACATCCTGGGAAAACTTTTGGTCCCAGACTCACTGGGATATGGGTCAAACCCATGCCACTTGCAAATGTCGGGGTAGGTCTGCCTGGCCTATAAATCTTCAGGAGGAACAGTCCTAGGATTGTTCATCTTATTGGGCAGGAAACAGCCTCACCGCTGGCTAGGAGACAAGTGAGAAAGTCACAGAGGAGAGACCAGCTCAGAAAGGAAAGAAACACTCAGCCATCCTCACTGTTTATGGTTCTGTATTCACAAACTCGCCTAGAACTCACTGGAGCATATTTATAAATCCAGATTAATGCAAACAGCTCTGTTTTGGGCCATTCATGGGTATCTGCAGAGCAGCCAAAACGTTCAAGTTGCCCCATACCTGCCGTTCCCAGCTGTGGCTGAACTGCTGTGCCTGCCTGTCTTGGTCCCTGCTATAAACAAGGGTCCTTTCTGTCATCGGTTTACTTCTTTGTTTCACATTGTGGTGCCCTTTGGTGGCGATTTTCCAGCTTAAAATTGTCCCCAGGCATAGAGCTGAGGGCCCCCTGGTACGGCCATGCTCAAGAAGGCTGTGCCGGCCTCACTATGGAGACGATGGCGTGTCAGTGAGCTTAGGAACGGCACCAGTGGCAGTTCCACATCCATGAGTCATGTGTGCGTCACATGAGGTGTCTTTAAACAGAAGCACCCATCACACAAGGCTGCGTTTTTTCTAAGTATTTATTGATTCATCTTGCAGCCCCTGGTCTTCAATGCAGCATCAAAGGGATTAGGTGCAGTGTGCGAACGCTTAGCTGAGGCACGTGAGGCACGTTGAGGCACTTGAACTCTCAGTTGTATTAACAGCCTGTGGGATTTAGTTCCCTGAGGAGGGATCAAACCTCAGCGCCCTGCATGGGGAGGGCAGCGTCTTAGCCACGGGATCATCAGGAAGACCATCTTTTTTATTCCAATCCTGGTAAAATACGCAGAATGTAAAATTTCCTATTTTAACCAATTTTAAGATCCAATAAGTCAATCCTGAAGGAAATCAGTCCTGAATATTCATTGGACGGACTGATGTTGAAGCTGAAACTCCAATATTTTGGCAACCTGAGGCAAAGAACTGACTCATTGGAAAAGACCCTGATGGTCGGAAAGACTGAAGGCAAGCAGAGAAGGGGATGACAGAGGATGAGATGGTTGGATGACATCATCGACTCAATGGACATGGGTTTGAGAAAACTCCGGGACTCAGTGATCGACAGGGAGGCCTGGCATGCTGCAGTCCATGGGGTCACAAAGATTCGGGCCCGACTGAGTGATTGGACTGAAGAGCACTGAAGTGTATTTGACTTTCTCTGGTTCTAAGTTGGAAGCAAGACAAAAACTGGGGAAGCTGTCGGTGATCAGGGCTTCCCTGGTGGCTCAGACGGCAAAGACTCTGCCCACAGATCCTGGTCTTGTGAGGACGGCTGTCACCGGGTTATTGTTTGGCTTCCTGGACCGGTTGCTAGAGATAGTGATCTGACCGCCTACAAGTCTGACTCCCCTTGTGGCGGGTGTCCGGCGCCAGTTACTTCAGATGCTGGGTTGGTTTCCTTGGCTGGTTGCTACATATGTCAGAATTCTCTTTTTATGCGTGGTCTGGCTATTGTATGTTCCTATATTCAGTCTCCAGTGGGGGAAGGCAGACAGAAACTTTGCTGATGCAAGACACGGAACCAGCCTAAATATCCATCAACAGATGAGTGCATACACACGTGGTGTATATATACGCAATGGAATATCACTCAGCCATTAGAAAAGAATGAAACAATGCCATGTGCAGCAACACGGATGCACCTAGAGATTATCACACCAAGTGAAGACAAAGGAAGACAAATCCCATATGATCTGACTTATGCACGGAATCGAAAATATGATGCAAATGAACTTGTATACAAAACAGAAACAGACTCCCAGACACAGAAGACAGACTTATGGTCACCAAAGACGCGAGGGGGTGTGAGAGCGCTAAATTAAGAGTTTGGGGTTCTTGCTGTTGTTGTTCAGGCACTAAGTTGCGTCTGACTCTTTGTGACCCCATAAATTATAGCCATAAATTATAAAAAGTAGCAAGGAGAGATAAGAAAGCCTTCCTCGGCGATCAATGCAAAGAAATAGAGGAAAACAATAGAATGGGAAAGACCAGAGGTCTCTTCAAGAAAATTAGAGATACCAAGGGAACATTTCATGCAAAGATGGGCTCAATAAAGGGCAGAAATGGTACGGACCTAACAGAAGCAGAAGATATTAAGAGAGGTGGCAAGAATACACAGAAGAACTGTACAAAAAAGATCTTCACGATCCAGATAACCATGATGGTGTGATCATTCACCTAGAGACAGACATCCTGAAATGTGAAGTCAAGTGGGCCTTAGAAAGCATCACTACGAACAAAGCTAGTGGAGGTGATGGAATTCCAGTGGAGCTATTTCAAATCCTGAAAGATGATGCTGTGAAAGTGCTGCACTCAATATACCAGCAAATTTGGAAAACTCAGCAGTGGCCACAGGACTGGAAAAGGTCAGTTTTCATTCCAATCCCTAAGAAAGGCAATGCCAAAGAATGCTCAAACTACCGCACAATTGCACTCATCTGACACGCTAGTTAAGTAATGCTCAAAATTCTCCAAGCCAGGCTTCAGCAATATGTGAACCGTGAACTTCCTGATGTTCAAGCTGGTTTTAGAAAAGGCAGAGGAACCAGAGATCAAATTGCCAACATCCACTGGATCATCGAAAAAGCAAGAGAGTTCCAGAAAAACATTTATTTCTGCTTTATTGACTACGCCAAAGACTTTGACTGTGTGGATCACAACAAACTGTGGAAAATTCTGAAACAGATGGGAATACCAGACCACCTGACCTGCCTCTTGAGAAACCTACATGCAGGTCAGGAAGCAACAGTTAGAACTGGACATGGAACAACAGACTGGTTCCAAATAGGAAAAGGAGTACGTCAAGGCTGTATATTGTCATCCTGCTTATTTAACTTATATGCAGAGTACATCATGAGAAATGCTGGGCTAGAGGAAGCACAGGCTAGAATCAAGATTGCCGGGAGAAATATCAATAACCTCAGATATGCAGATGACACCACCCTTATGGCAGAAAGTGAAGAACTAAAGAGCATCTTGATGAAAGTGAAAGAAGAGAGTGGAAAAGTTGGCTTAAAGCTCAACATTCAGAAAACGAAGATCATGGCATCTGGTCTCATCACTTCATGGCAAATAGGTGAGGAAACAGTGGAAACAGTGGCTGCCTTTATGTTTCTGGGCTCCAAAATAACTGCAGATGGTGACTGCAGCCATGAAATTAAAAGATGCTTACTCCTTGGAAGGAAAGTTATGGCCAACCTAGACAGCATATTAAAAAGCAGAGACATTACTTTGCCAACAGAGGTCCATCTAGTCAAGGCTATGGTTTTTCCACTGGTCATGTATGGATGTGAGAGCTGGACTATAAAGAAAGCTGAGCACTGAAAAATTGACGCTTTTGAACTGTGGTGTTGGCGAAGACTTTTGAGAGTCCCTTGGACTGCAAGGAAATCCAACCAGTCCATCCTAAAGGAGAACAGTCCTGGGTGTTCTTTGGAAGGACTGATGCTAAAGCTGAAACTCCAATACCTTGGCCACCTGATACAGGAGGGCGGTGTTAGGGCTCTCCCCTGAACCAGAGACTGGAGAGTCCTCAGTGAGCGAGGCCTCCCCAGGGGTGGCTGGATGCTTTCTGCACATCCAGGCCCTGGGGAAGAGCCGGGTACCCCGGGTGAAATCGGGGAGTCTGGGGTCCCAGAGGGAGGAGGGTCTGGGCCTCAGTGTTCAGGACAGAGCGCGTGAAGGCCGCCTGGCCTGGCGTGGCCCATCTGGGGCAGCGGACCCGTGAACCTGCTTAGGCATCGGGTGGGGGTCCCAGAAGAGATAAAAGGAGCTTGGCCGTGAGGCAAGGAATGCAGCACAGCGCGAAGGATGCAGAGACACGGGGAAGCAGTTGAACAATCACAGTTGTTATGAATTATATCGTGATGAACGCAGAAATTCAATATAAAATATAATTACAGGGGCGGCATCATGGTAACCACCGTCGGTAACCGGGCAAACAGTCTTTCAGTGTCCACTCTACACACACATTTTATTTCCTTAGCAAGACTGGGCTCATGCTTCTCAGCAGGCTCTGCTATCTGTTTACCAAACAGACGGTTGCTCCCTGGCATGAATCACACTGCACACCAATGATTCCTGATACTGGAGCATCCCAGCATACCGAGCGGATCATCAGTATTTGACAAGGTGGGAGAAACTTGAGAATGTTTTACACGCTGATGAGAAACCCGCAGTGCTGGAGAGGTGAGGGCCTGGGGGGCGGTGAGGATGTCGGGGGGAGGCCTGGGGTCAGCCAATGAGGAGGAGACAAGGCACCAGTGAGGCGGAACCCGGGATATTCCTAAGAAACAGTAATACACTTCCTCGTCTTAGTGCACATTTGAAACGAATTAATAAAACACATGCTGATCGTAAGAAGATGGAATAATCACAGACAGTAAGAAAATAAGTCCCATGTAATCCTATCTTAACACATCTTTTTCCCTACGATGACGTCAGACCCAGTGCAGAGAATACTATCTAAATGGAAGTGTCTTGGTTATTGTAAAATGCTGCTAAGCTGGGGTTGCATGTGTTTAGACCCGGGCCATGGTTCTGGGAGAGAAAGCCACTGGGACCCCGAGCACCGGGCTCAGGGAAGGTGTGAGGGTGTCACCAGGAGTCCAGGTCAGCTCAGCAAGGGGACAGTGCTTTGACTTGGGGCCCAGGTGGCCAGAGAGCCCACCACTCAGCCTTCCTCACTCGGGAACTGAGGGTTACCAGCACAGGAGACCTCAGAAACGTGAGGAGCCAGCCAGGAGCCCCCACAGGGCACTTCCCTGCGCTGCGAGCCGACCCTGTGTTTTCACAGGCAGCCCCTGCCTGCTGCCCTCACGGTGCGGTGCTCTGTCTGACCCTGCTGGTTCTTCGGCTCCAGGACACCTACACGATGTGGGGGAGAGCTGCGACTTTGCACGCCCACAAGTAGGATTTGAGCTGATTGTTCCTTTCCTTTTTGGTATCCTCAAATGCATAAATAAGAAAAACGCACGCCACATTGCTCCTTGGGTCATATTACACGGGGCAGTGGGCCCATGTAATCTGTGCCTGCTAACAGATTACCACCCTGGAGAGACGGTGCGTGCCTGCCTCCTGCTCGTCTCCATTAGAGCTCTGGCAGGGGGAGGGGGAGGCAGGTGGCAAGGTGACTGTCTTATGCGCTGGATTTTTATTTTCAAGGCTTCTTCTCTGAATATTTTATTGATTCTCATAATAGATAATTCAACAGATTTTAAGAATCCTTTATGTTTAATATCAGTTCAGTTCAGTTCAGTCCAGTCGCTCAGTCGTGTCCGACTCTTTGTGACCACATGAACTGCTGCACGCCAGGCCTCTCTGTCCATTACCAACTCCCAGAGTCCACCCAAACCCATGTCCATTGAGTCAGTGATGCCATCCAACCATCTCATCCTCTGTCATCCACTTCTCCTGCCCTCAATTCTTCCCAGCATCAGGGTGTTTTCAAATCAGCTCTTCACATCAGGTGGCCAAAGTATTGGAGTTTCAGCTTCAACATCAGTCCTTTCAATGAAAATTCAGGACTCATCTCCTTGCAGTCCAAGGGACTCTCAAGAGTCTTCTCCCACACCACAGTTCAAAACCATCAATTCTTCTGCGCTCAGCTTTCCTTACATTCCAACTCTCACATCCACACATGACCACTGGAAAAACCATAGCCTTGACTAGACGAACCTTTGTTGGCAAAGTAATGTCTCTACTTTTTAATACCCTGTCTAGGTTGGTCATAACTTTCCTTCCAAGGAGTAAGCAAGTTTTGATTTCATGGCTGCAATCACCATCTGCAGTGATTTGGGAGCCCAGAAAAATAAAGGCAGTGACTCTTTCTACTGTTTCCCCATCTATTTGCCATGAAGTGATGGGACCGGATGCCATGATCTTCATTTTCTGAATGTTGAGCTTTAAGCCAACCTTTCCACTCTCCTCTTTCACTTTCATCAAGAGGCTCTTTAGTTCTTCTTCACTTTCTGCCATAAGGGTGGTATCACCTGCATATCTGAGGTTATTGATATTTCTCCTGGCAATCTTGAGTCCTGCTTGTGCTTCATCGTGCCCAGGGTTTCTCATGATACACTCTGCATATAAGTTAAATAAGTAGGGTGACAACATACAGCCTTGACGAACTCCTTTTCCTATTTGGAATCAGTCTGTTGTTCCATGTCCAGTTCTAACTGTTGCTTCCTGACCTGCATACAGATTTCTCAAGAGGCAGGTCAGGTGGTCTGGTATTCCCATCTCTTTCAGAATTTTCCACAGTTCGTTGTGATCCACACAGTCAACGGCTTTGGCGTAGTCAAGAAAGCAGAAATAGATGTTTTTCTGAAACTGTCTTGCTTTTTTGATGATCCAGCGGATGTTGGCAATTTGATCTCTGGTTCCTCTGCCTTTTCTAAAACCAGCTTGAACATCAGGAAGTTCATTGTTCACATATTGCTGAAGCCTGGCTTGGAGAATTTTGAGCATTACTTTACTAGCATGTGAGATGAGTGCAATTGTGCCGTAGTTTGAGCATTCTTTGGCATTGCCTTTCTTTGGGATTGGAATGAAAATTACCTTTTCCAGTCCTGTGGCCACTGCTGAGTTTTCCAAATTTGCTGGTATATCGAGTGCAGCACTTTCACAGCATCATCTTTCAGGATTTGAAATAGCTCCACTGGAATTCCATCACCTCCACAAGCTTTTTTCTTAGCGATGCTTCCTAAGGCCAACTTGACTTCACATTCCAGGATGTCTAGCTCTAGGTGAATGATCACACCATCGTGATTTATCTGGGTCATGAAGATCTTTTTTGTACAGTTCTTCTGTGTATTCTTGCCACCTCTCTTAATATCTTCTGCTTCTGTTAGGTCCATACCATTTCTGTCCTTTATCGAGTCCATCTTTGCATGAAATATTCCCTTGGTATCTCTGATTTTCTTGAAGAGATCTCGTCTTTCCTATTTTGTTGTTTTCCTCTATTTCTTTGCATGTTCGCTGAGGAAGGCTTTCTTATCTGTCCTTGCTATTCTTTGGAACTCTGTATTCAAATGGCTATATCTTTCCTTTTCTCCTCTGCTTTTCACTTCCCTTCTTTTCACAGCTATTTATAAGGTCTCCTCAGACAGCCATTTTGCTTTTTTGTATTTTTCTTGGGGATGGTCTTGATCCCTGTCTCCTGCACAATGTCATGAACCTCCATCCATAGTTCATCAGGCACTCTATCTATCAGATCTAGGCCCTTAAATCTATTTCTCACTTCCACTGTATAATCATAAGGGACTAATTTAGGTCATACCTGAATGGTCTAGTCGTCTTCTCCACTTTCTTCCATTTCAGTCTGAATTTGGCAATAAGGAGTTCAAGATCTGAGCCACAGTCAGCTCCTGGTCTTGCTTTCGCTGACTGTATAGACCTTCTCCATCTTTGGCGGCAAAGAATAGAATCAATCTGATTTCGCTGTTGACCATCTGGTGATGTCTATGTGTAGAGTCTTCTCTTGTGTTGTTGGAAGAGGGTGTTTGCTATGACCAGTGTGTTCTCTTGGCAAAACTCTATTAGCCTTTGGCCTGCTTCATTCTGTACTCCAAGGCCAAATTTGCCTGTTACACCAGGTGTTTCTTGACTTTCTACTTTTGCATTCCAGTCCCCTATAAGGAAAAGGACATCTGTTTTGGGTGTTAGTTCTAAAAGGTCTTGTAAGTCTTCATAGAACCGTTCAACTTCAGCTTCTTCAGCCTTACTGGTTGGGGCATAGACTTGGATTCCTGTGATATTGAGTGGTTTGCCTTGGAAAGGAACAGAGATCATTCTGTCGTTTCTGAGATTGCATCCAAGTACTGCATTTTGGACTCTTTTGTTGACCATGATGGCTACTCCATTTCTTCTGAGGGATTCCTGCCCACAGGAGTAGATATAATGGTCACCTGAGTTAAATTCACCCATTCTAGTCCATTTTAGTTCGCTGATTCCTAGAATGTCGACATTCACTCGTCATCTCCTGTTTGACCACTTCCAATTTGCCTTGATTCATGGACCTAACATTCCAGGTTCCTATGCAATATTGCTCTTTCCAGCATCGAAAATTGCTTCTATCACCAGTTCCATCCAGAACTGGGTGTTGTTTTTGCTTTGGCCCCATCTCTTCATTCTTTCTGGAGTTATTTCTCCACTGATCTCCAGTAGCATATCGGCCACCTACCAGTCTGGGGGGTTCATCTTTCAGTGTCCTATCTTTTTGGCTTTTCAAGCTGTTCATGGGGTTCTCAAGGCAAGAAGACTGAAGTGGTTTGCCATTCCCTTCTCCAGTGGACCACACTCCATCAGCCCTTTCCACCATGACCCGTCTGTCCTGGGTGGCCCCACACGGCATGGCTTAGTTTCATTGAGTTAGACAAGGCTGTGGTCCGTGTGATCGGATTGGCCTGTGGTCTGTGATTGTGGTTTCCATCTGTCTGCCCTCTGATGCCCTCTCTCAGTGCCTGCTGAAAGTTATGTTTAATATAACGCCACCAAATATTTAGGATAGGGAAGTACTATTGCCTGGAAAATCCCATGGACGGAGGAGCCTGGTAGGCTGCAGTCCATGGGGTCGCTAAGAGTCGGGCATGACTGAGCATCTTCTTTCATTTTTACTTTCATGCATTGGAGAAGGAAATGGCAACCCACTCCAGTATTCTTGCCTGGAGAATCCCAGGGACAGAGGAGCCTAATGGGCTGCCGTCTATGGGGTCACACAGAGTCGGACACGACTGAAGCGACTTAGCAGCAGCAGCAGCAAGATGTACCAGAGCACACGTACGTTACCACCTCGTAATGCCCCCCGAAACCAGGGGTGTCCTTGGGAGGATGGCATCCCACCTCGCCCGACACAGGTTGCTTTCTGTACGGAGAGATGGGACCACAGTCCTTCCCCTCAACCCCCGAGACTGCACAAAGGGTAGCCCAGCTCCCCCGGTAAGGACCCCGATCCAAACACCAGTCACCCTAGGAACGTGCCCTGGGACAGCCGAGTGGGTGACGAGTCAGCCACAGATGCCCCCACGCCGGGCTCCCTTGTGGAGTTTCCCAACCGAGCCATCGATACTTAGAGACTCATATCCTGGATATGCTTGAGCTCTGCACCCACCGCGCACACCAAGAGTAGCTTCCTAGCTTTTTGTTAGACAGAAAGATTGCCTTTGGTTTCAGGACACTACAAACTCAGCACACAGGTCATTCTGCGTACATCATAGTTGTCAGCTCTGGCCTCTGCGGGACGTCCACTGGGTGGGTGTCTGGGTCTTCGTAGGAGCAGAGAGCCCAGTGACGCCCACAGTGTCCTGGTTGTGGAGGAAGGCCGTTGGCCGCTTGCTGGGATTTAGGATCTGAAACAAACAAAGAATTCTGACTCAGCCGCCGACCTGCCACTCTGGTCTGTAGTGTCTGTGGGGATGCGGGAGGGGGGACATTGTCACACAGTCTGGGGTGTGCAGGGTGGCCCAGCCCACGTTCACCACCTCCTCGGATCCCCCATCCCCGTGCTTGGCTGACATCACTAGACCAGGCCTCCAAACCTGTGGCCCTCCAAGCGACCTGGACACCTCCCACTGGACGTGCACAGGCCCGGAGGAGCCCATCGGTCACCTCCAGGCATACCAGCTCACCCGCCAGGGTGGCCCTCTGCAGCCACACCACCATCCCCCCCACCCCTGCTCCTGCCTGCCGACCAGCCTGGAGCTCAGCAGCGCCTCCCAGCTGCTATCATCCTTCTGACTGGAGCCTATGAACAGCACTCAGCCCTGCAGTTTCTCTGGAGAGCAAGCCCTTCCCCTCGCTGGGCCAGTTCTGCCCTCTCTGGGGATCCGGCCTCCGCAAGCCCACTGCTGTCATTTCCTAGCACAAGCCAGACCCCTCCATCCCTACTTTAAACCTTCCATGTCTGTTAATAGAAACACTGGAGGGCTCGTCTCCCAGGCACCTGCCACATGTCAGGACTGAGCTGGGGACTCCCAAAGCCTCACAGACACCTAATGGGGTGAGGAGGCTCACCCCCGGGGAACGGGGGAGGAAGCCGAGGTCCACGACTTTCAGGACAAAAGTCCCAGAATCATTGCTGGGACCAGGCCCTTCTTGCTCCTCATTAGCTTTCAGAATTCAGGAAGTGGTGGCAGCAGTACCCGGGCCATGTTAACAGTGTGGACGGCCGGGTTCCAGCCCAAGAGACCAGGATTCAGGGGGTCTAAGGTGAGACAGGAATTTGCATTAACAGACGCACACACATTCACACACAGACACACACGCAGACACACACACAGAGGGGCCCTGCCCCTCTCTCCCTGCCTCACCCCCTGCCTGTGCTACCGGTACCCAGAGCCACTCCCTTTAGGCAAACCAATGCTACCTGTCCACTGGCCCTGCTCCTGCTCCATCAGCCAGCTCCCCCCTCCTCTGCCCTCAAAATGGGCTCAGTGGGGGACTTCCCTGGCTGTCCAGTGGCTAAGACTCCGTGATCCCACTGCAGGGGGCCGGAGTTCGATCCCTGGTCAGGGAAGTAGAGCCCACACGCCACAACTCACGATCCCACATGCTGAAAGTAGGACCTGGCCCAGCTAAATAAACAACTTTTTAAAAATTACGCTCCATGGACACACCTCCCCGGGCTTCAGCACACTCTCTGCAGGGGAGTCTCGGTCACTAGCTTCCAGCAGGTACACTGGGACCTCTGATGGGCCCAGCGGCCTTCCGTAAGGCAGGTCCTCTGGCACCAGGGGACACGGTCCCTGCCCCCTCTCCGGGGTCTGATGACATTTCCAGGATGGTGCGTGAGGCCTGAGCAGATGAGAGGGTGCTGGGTGGACCCCCAGTCCCACAACCAAATCACTTACCTGGAAACGGGGAGCAGACGCGCCATGGCTTGAGAACACACGTGGGAGGTGGCCGACCACAGCCACTGGATGTCGCTGGGCATGTCTGGAAGCCACGTCACCAGTCTGCAGGATGGAAACGCAGACACGCACACCTCGTACGTGAGTGAAGACGAGCCACAGCAGAAAGGACAAGAGGAAACCCACCCCGAAGGCAGACACCTGACGCCAGTACCGTCGTTCAGGTACTGCCAGGGTCACTTCTAACCCCAAGCTGATAAATGCCGCAAGGCAAACCCACCTAAAAGCCTAAAGCAAAATGAGGCCACTTTGGACTCAGGAAAGCTCAAAGGACTTACACGGAGATAAAAGGCCTGGGTCTTCCCAGAGCCCACTCCTCTGGGGCAACGTGGACCCTGGCACACAGCATCTTCTCGTTGAGACACTATCCCCTGCGCCCACATCGAAGGTGCTCGGCCACGTGCGTGCCCGCAGAGGAAGCTGCCAAGGAGGCCTGACCTCTGCCCTCCAGGCTTCCAACACCCCGGACACAAAAAGGACCCCACGTCTCGGGCTTCAAGAAATGTCAGCGGAGGACTTCCCTGGTGGCTCAGTGGCAGAGCCTGCCTGCCAATGCAGGAAGCATGAGTTCGAGCTCTGCTCCAGGAAGATCCCACACACTGAGGAGCACCTAAGCCCATGCACCACTGTTGGGGGCCAGAGTGAGGCACTCCGCCCGTGGCAAAGGTCATGAGGAAGGAGGCTCGACATACGCAAAGGCAGGATCGAGCCTCAGGAGTCCCCCTGGAAATCCTCGAGCATCTACCCCCATAACCAGAGCCTGCCTGCTTTACTACTTTGTGCTCCCACCTACACCTCGGACTTTACGGGGGGCTGTCCCCCACCACCTCTTTCGGAGAAGGAGTTAACCTAGAGCTCCAGTTAATAAAAATTCCTGGGCGTGACAAGAGTGTTTTAACCTACAAACTCCTCTGAAGGTTCTCTAGCCTGCCTGACAGGCTTGTCCGGCCACATGTGATTGCTCACAGCCTCCCAACTGTGAGAGGCACGAGATGCTTTAAACCTTCTAAAAACAGGTTCCTTAGAAAAGTTAGAAAACTATTAGGATAAGTATAATGGGCTGATTAGAAATTATATTGGTGAAGGGTTTTTCATTTGTTGAGCCAATGTTTGTTGCTAAGTCTCCACATCTCCTGCCCTTACACACGTTAAGGAATATATAGAAGAAATAAGTATTATCCTTTGATATTAATCACGTTAGACCTTAGGCTAAGTAAATTCTTTTCTTAACTAAAACCCACTACACTCTCACCCTATAGGAATGTAACTTTATTTGGGTGGTGTCTGTTTTAAGAATAATCACCCCTGGAGAAATAAGTGTCCTGGTTGACTGACCGCTGTCACAAGGAGAGGGTCATAAATTGTCAGCAGGCCCCCTGGCCAGAAGATGATGTAACACCCCTAAGACCTCTGTATACATTGGTATGAAGCACCTGACTTTGATAAAAGTCAGGACAGCTGACCCCACGTGACTTTTGCATAATATCTCACTGTATAAAAGTAGACCATGGAAAATAAAGAATTGGGATCAGTTTCTCGAAATACTGGTCTCCCCATATTGCTTTCTCTCTCACTCTGGCTGAGTGTCCATCTGGAGCGTGGAACCTGCCATGCTTGCTAATTATGCCTGGGCTTCTAAGATCCGACCGGGGAGGCCTCAGTGTCTCCTCTCCTTCGGGAGAACGGAAGGACGCCTGCGGCCTACGTAAGTGGTGCAAGCTTCTTGTCTTGAAGTTTTATTGGTCTCCTGCGTAAACCAAGCTACTCGGCCTCTTTTCTCCACTGAATTTTCCTACTGAGCTATCCTCATTCTATTACTCTTTACATCTTTAATTAATATCTAATTGAAGCTATTGTATCCTGATCCTCGCTGACGCCGTCCCCACTTCGAATACCTGGATCAGCTGGGGCTGGACCCCGGACCACAACTACTGAGCCTGTGCTCTCCAGCCCGGGAACTGCAACTACTGAAGCCCACATGCCTGAGAGCCCGTGCTCAGCAACGAGAGGTCGCTGCAGTGGGAAGCCATGCCTGCACCTGGAGAGCAGCCCTCACTCACTGCAACTAGGGAAAAGCCCACGCAGCAACACAGACCCAGCACAGCCAAAAATAAAGAAATATTTTTTAAAAGTGAAACTGTTAGTTGCTCAGTCGTGTCCGACTCTTTGTAACCCCATGGACTGGAGCCTCTGTCCCTGGGATTCTCCAAGCAAGAATACTGGAGTGGGTTTCCATTCCCTTCTCCAGGGGATCTTCCCAACCCAGGAATCAAATCTGGGTCTCCTGCATTAAAAAAAGAAAGAAAGAAAGAAAAACCTACTGTACAGCACATCAAACTCTACTCAATGTTATGTGCCAGCCTGCTTGGGAGGGGGATATGGGGGAGAATGGATACGTGTATATGTATGGCTGAGTTCCTTCACTGTTCACCCAAAACTATCAGAACATTGCTAATCGACTATACTCCTATAAACATGTTTTTGGTGTTAAAAAGATTAAAAAAAAAAAAAATGTCAAGGGACTTCCTGGTGGCCCAGTGGTAAAGAATCTGCCCTCCATTGCAGGGGACGAGGGTTCAATTCCTGGTCAGGTGCCGGGAGCCGGCATATTGCATACTGAGTGCATACTGCATATTGAGTGCAGCACTTTCCACAGCATCATCTTTCAGGATCTGGAATAGCTCAACTGGAATTCTATCACTGCCGGGAGCCAGCGTGAGGAGCTCCACCCATGACAAAGGTCATGAGGAAGGAGGCTCGGCATACGCAAAGGCGGGATCGAGCCTCAGGAGTCCCCCTGGAAATTCTCGAGCATCTACCCCCAAAACCAGAGTCTGCCTACTTTCTGCTTTGTGCTCTCACCTACACCTCTGACTTTATGGGGGGCTGTCCCCCACTACCTCTCTCTGAAAAAAGAGTTAGCTTACAGCTCTAGTTAATAATTCCTGGGTGTGACAGTGTTTCAACCTACAAACTCCTTTGGAAATCCTCTAGCCTGCCTGAATAGGTTTTTCCGGCCACATGTGATTGTTCAGAGCCTCCCAACTGCGAGAGGCAGGAGGTGTTCTAAACTGTCTAAACACAGATTCCTTTGAGTAGATAAAAGATTGATTAGAAATTGTATTGGTGAAGGGTTTTTCACTTATTGGGCCAAGGTTTGCTGCTAAGTCTCCATACTCCTTACCTACTGTGTCCTTGGCAGTGTATTGATTGATAGACTGGGTGTATAGAAATGTAAGTAGTAGCCTCAATGTGTGTAACCTTGGACCCTTGAGTTAATTCTTTTCTTGATTGAGCCCACCTCACCTTTGCCCTATAGGAATGCAGCTTTGTCCAATGCTTTTTGGAGGCTGGTGCCTGACTTTGGAATAATCACCTTTAGAGAAAGATAAGTTTCTTAAAAGGTTAACAGGCCTCCTGGCCAGAAGATGATGTAATTCACCTGAACTTTTGCATATGATAACTTTGAAAGCCTGGCTTCGATTAGGACCAGGAACTGCTGTCCTTGCATGACTCCACCCCTTCCCCCATTATCCTCTATGCACAACTTAAGGTATAAAAACTACTTTGGAAAATAAAGTACGGGCCTTGTTCACTGAAACTTGGTCTCCCCATGTCGCTCTCTCTCTCAAATTCTGGCTGAGTCTCCATCTGGAGCGCGGAACCCGCCACGCTTGCTAATTATGCCTGGGCTTCCAAGATCCGACCGGGAAGGCCTGTGTCTCCTCTCCTTCGGGAGAACGGAAGGACGCCTGCGGCCTACGTAAGTGGTGCAAACTTCTTGTTTTGAAGTTTTATTGGTCTCCTGTGTAAACCAAGATACTCAGCCTCTTTTCTCCACTAAATTTTCCTACTGAGCTATCCTCATCCTATTACTCTTTATATCTTTGATAAAATATTTAAATAAATAGGTCGCTGACGCCGTCCCTGCTTCGAATACCCTGGATCAGCCGGGGCTGGTCCACGGCAGTCAGGGAACTAAGATCACACACGCCCCAGGGCAACTAAGCCCGCTCGCCACGACTAGAGAAGCCCACGTGCATCCTGGTCTGAAAACGAAGCACAAGCACAATACACAAATAAAAGAAGTTATCAAAGTCGTTTTTTAAAACAAAGGAAAAGGAAGGAAAAACTATGCCAGAGCAGCCAGCCCTCTTCCCAGGGCAAGGCAGGTGGCTGACTGGCAGGGCTGGGGAGTGATCTGGGAGGTCCAGCAGAGCCAGAGAACTGAGCCGGATTTTGAAGGATGGCTGGGACTTTTAGGGGCTTCCCTCATAGCTCAGTTGGTAAAGAATCCACCCGGTTTGATCCCTGGGTGGGGAAGATCCGCTGGAGAAGGGAAAGGGTACCCACTCCAGGGTTCTTGGGCTTCCCCTGTGGTTCAGCTGGTAAAGAATCTGCCTGCAATGTAGGAGACCCCAGTTTGATCCCTGGGTTCGGAAGATCCCCTGAAGAAGGGAAAGCCTACGCACTCCAGTATTCTTGGCCTGGAGAATTCCATGGACTGTATAGTCCATGGGGTCACAAAGAATCGGACATGACTGAGCAACCTTCACTTTCACTTTGGGACTTTTAAGAAGACAGACTGAAAGACATGCTGACTACGTTGCAAAAAAGAAAATAAACACTAAAGAAAATCTGAAGAAAACGGAGGGAAAACCATGCCCGGGAATCTAGCAGCCACACAGCGTAGGCCTCGGGATCCTTCCTACACACAGGAATAAATCCCCCTCCCTCCCCAAAACGCAGACCTACAAGCAGCCACAAACCTGAGGGAGCAATGGGAAAGGAGCTGGGGTGGCCAGGGGCTCCCAACCAGGCACCTTTCCAGGGTGTTCCACGCAGACGCCGAGCTCCACCCAGATGTGCAAGGAGCCAGGCTCTGGGCTGAGCGCCCAGCGTGACTCCTCTCACTGAATCCTCACCCTACCTCCAAGCCCCGAGAGGAAGCCAGAAAGCCACGGAAAGCGTTCACCTCTGGACCACAGCGATGGCAGACTCCACGGGCAGCGTACAGGGCAGCATCACGTAGGACATGATCTTAACTGGTAAGAAGTTGCAAATCCTGTTTCTGTACCCATCTGGGTTTCTGACTGCCTTCCTCAGTGCTGAAAAACACAAGTTGGAGGTCTGTTTCCCACCAGCGTAAAAACCAAGCCACCTTCCCCAACTGGTGCCTGGAATTTCTATAAATCCTACCAATCCTGGCAGCTAAGCAATCAGAAAGTGAAAAAGTGAACGTGAAAGTTTCTCAGTCGTGCCCCACTCTTTGTGACCGCATGGACTGTAGCCTGCCGGGCTCCTCTGTTCATGGGATTCTCCAGGCCAGAATACTGGAATGGGTAGCTGTTCCCTTCTCCAGGGGATCTTCCCAACCCAGGGATCGAACCCAGGTCTCCCACATTGCAGGTGGGTCCTTGACCATCTGAGTCAGCAGGGAAGGAATCAGAAGCTATCACAAATGAGGTCAGATGTGGAATGTGTCTAGATAGCCCTTGGATCGCCGACAGGACACAGGATCCCTTTGAAAGAGTCTCCTTTAAACTGACTCCCTGCACAAGGGAATGGCAACCCACTCCAGTATTCTTGCCTGCAGAATTTCATGGACAGAGGCGTCTGCTGGGCTACAATCCACGGGGTCACAAAGAGTTGGACACGACTGAGCAGCTTTCACTACTACATTTTCCTTCGTTTATTTTTTATTTATTCAATTTATTTGGCTGTGCTGGGTCTTAGCTGTAACATGTGGGATCCAGTTCCTGGACCAGGCATTGAACCTGGGCCCCGTGCTTTGAGAGCTGCACTGACTCTTAGGCACTGCACTGAGGCTTCCAGAATGGAAATCCCACTTCACTACCTCTTTAAATTACTTTTGGAGGCAGACACAATTGTCTCAAATCTCGCCAGCCCAGGCTTCATGAGCTTTTCTTTGCATCTGCAATTGGATTCCACTCTGCCACCTGGGACCCCTAGCCTTCTATTTTCCCCTTTGTGATGACCTCACCATGCCTCAGATCACAATAACCTGAGCAGCTGCTGGTCAGTGCGAATCCTAGGGCATTAGTACCTAAGGCAAGAAACGGCATCCCTTTCATCTTTGTTTTATTCAGCGGCTCAGTTGTGTCCGACTCTTTGTGACCCCGTGGACTGCAGCACGCCAGGCTTCCCTGTCCTTCACCATCTCCCAGAGTTTGCTCAAACTCATGTGCCTTGAGTCAGTGATGCGATCCAACCATTTCATCCTCTGTCGCCCCCTTCTCCTCCTGCCCTCAATCTTTCCCAGCATCAGGGTCTTTTCCAATAAGTCAGCTTTGAAGTGAAGTCAAGTTGCTCAGTCGTGTCTGACTCTTTGCGACCCCGTGGACTGTAGCCCACCAGGCTCCTCCGTCCATGGGATCCTCCAGGCAAGAGTACTGGACTGGGTTGCCATTTCCTTCACTTTCCCCAAATGCCTGACTGGAAACTGGACGGTGCACTCATCTGTCCATCAGATAGTTTGTGATGACACGATAAGATACATCACCTTCAGTGAAGGTTCAAAACTGTGGTTTGGGGAGGAGGAAGACGTTTGGAGGGGCTCCTCAAGAGAGAGAAGACTCTTAGATGGGAGGACAGAGAGCAAACAGCATCGTCAAAGAACGGGCCACCCCAGGAGGCCCTAGAAACCCTAGTGTGTTTGGACTTTTGAGCAGAGAGCACAGCAGGTTAACTCAAAACTCAGCTAGAGGACTTTCCTGGTGGTCCAGTGGATAAGGATCCTCCCGCCAGCGCAGGGGCCATGGGTTCTAGCCCTGGTCCAGGGAACTCCATATGCTGTCGAGCACTAAGCCTGTGTGCCACAACTACTGAGCCTCGCGATGCAGTGACAGAGCCCGTGCACCTGGAGCCTGTGCTCCGCAGCAAAAGAAGCCACCGCAATGAGGAACCTGGGTACCACAACCAAGAGTAGCCCCTGCTCGCTCAGGGACGGCAAACAAGACCCAGTTCAGCTCAGTCAGCCAGTCGTGTCTGACTGTGACCCCATGGACTGCAGGACGCCAGGCCTCCCTGACCACTGCCAACTCCGGGAGCTTGCTCAGACTCATGTCCATCGCGTCGGTGATGCCATCCAACCATCTCATCCTCTGTCATCCCCTTCTCCTCCTGCCCTCAATCTTTCCCAGCATCAAGGTCTTTTTCAGGGAGTCAGCTCTTCACATCACGTGGCCAAAGTATTGGAGTTTCAGCTTCAGCATCAGTCCTTTCAGTGAGTATTCAGAACTGATCTCCTTTAGGATGGACTGGTTGGATCTCCTTGCAGTCCAAGGAGACTCTCAAGAGTCTTCTCCAACACCACAGTTCAAAAGCATCAATTCTTCTGCGCTGAGCTTTCTTCATAGTCCCAACTCTTATATCCATACATGACTCCTGGAAAAACTATAGCCTTGGCTAGACGGAACGAAGACCCAGTGCAACCAAAAATGAATTAAATTAAAAAAACAAAAACAAAAACCCAGCTGCAATGTTATGTGCCAGCCTGGGTGGCAGGAGGGTTTGACAGAATGGATACCTGTATGGCTGAGTTCCTTCACTGATCCCCTGAAAATATCAAGACACTGTAAATCAGTTCTACCCCAATATAAAATGTTTTTGGTGTTAAAAATAAATAGATAAATGAAATAAAAACTCAGCTGGAATTTGTTTTCCTCTGGCCATGACCAAATGGGAAGGGAGACAGAGCAAGGACCCAGGGGGATGGGAGGTCCATGCGCGGAGGTGGGGGTCCCGACCAACCTGCATTGGTCGCTCTGCCCTGTTTCTCCCGGGGCAGCAGCAGGACCTTCCTCCACAGCTCACGGGGAAGCCGCCCTTCCTCCTCTGAAAGGGTCACTGACCACCACCTCCTCTGCACCCCCCGCCTCCCCGCCCCCAGAGCCAGTACCCATGCTGAGCTCGGGCGACAGGGTCTCCAGGACGCCCTCGTCCCAGTTCAGCACGCTGAGGCGCACGTGGTCCAGCAGCTCGACTGCCTCAGGCCCCGCCTCCCACGTGGTAACACCCAGAAGAGGCTCCAGGCTCCTGGGCGCCGACTCTGCCTCTGCGGGGGACGCGCTCAGGCACGGATGGGGCCCCTCACGGATGCCTGCGAAGGGCACGGAAACAAAACCCATCAGGCGATTTCAGGCAGCAGGGCCACTACTCGCCCAGCCACCTGCCCACCCAGTTGGAGGAAGCTAACAGGCCTGTTATAGGTACGCAGCATGGATCCACCTGGGAATAATCCGCCTGGGATCCCCCCTGCTCCACCTCGAACAGGGACCACCACTCCTAACAGGGAGAGCGCAGGGTGGTACTTGGAAGGGGACGGATGAGGCGGGCAGCTGGCTCTGTCACGCACCAGCCGTGTGAGCTCTAGAGCCACATGTGGATTCACGAGGTTCAGAGGAAAGGATGATTCATAACAACTGAACCACTCGAGAAGCCCAGTGTTCCAGGCCCTGCACCACCCACGCAGCTGCTCCCAGCTGAACGCTGAGGAATCAGAAGCCAGAGAGGTGAAGGGATTTGCCTAAAGTCACACAGCCGACACGCGGCAGAGCGATATTCAAACCCAGGTCTGATATCAAAGATGGCACCCTTCCGTCACCCGACCTTGAGAAGAAGCCACAGGTCGGGGCGTCTGTGCTGGCCCTGCCCTGGGTGCCAGGGCTCAGGGGCTGATCCCCGTGGGTGATTCCTGCTCTCACGCTGCGTGGGGACAGTGGGACGGGTAGACTTGGATGCCCACACCTCCCCGGGCTCACCTCTCACTTCCAACCTCAGGTTAAAAGCCCAGGGGCTGTCCCTGCATGCCCCTCGCCTCACTCCCAAGCTACACCTCCCGCTTCGACTCCCTTGCATCTTTCCAGCCTCTGACAGACACACAGCTCAGCCTCTGGGGACTTATTGTCTCTGAGGAATGTGTCAGAGAATCTATTTCCAAGGAACACCTGTCCCGCCCCCATGCATCCTCTGCTGAACCCCAAGGAAGCCAGGGGGACCGAGGCAGAACCTGGCTTAGATCCTTAAACCCAAACCCAGCACCCGTGCTGCAAGCGCCCAGCCCACGCCAGGATTTAGAATTACTAAGAATCAGTCGGCATCATTTACTCCAAACTCCTCTTGCTACAGATGTGGAAAGAGAGGCCCAGAGAGAGAAGGGGCTTGCTCAAAGTCACCTAGCAACTTCTAGAAGGTTCCTCATTGTCTTTTATTTCCAGGTGGCTCCCAAATTCCAATCCCAGTTCAGACCTGCTTTCTAGAACCTCGAACTCTGACATCACCATGCCTTCTGTGTACATGCCTGCTAAGTCGCTTCAGTCGTGTCCAACTCTGAGACCCTGTAGACTGTAGCCCGCCAGGCTCCTCTGTCCATGGAGTTTCTCAAGGCTAGAATACTGGAGTGGGTTGCCAGGCCCTCCTCCAGGGGGTCTTTCCGACCCACGGAACAAACCTGCGTCTCCCACGACTCTCGCGTTGGCCAGTGGGTTCTTTACCACGAGTGCCACCTGGGAAGGCCCAGTCCCTCTGCCAACCACCCAAATCTCGCCCAGGGCACCACCCATGGGGCTCTCGAGCTTTCCTGCAGGACCCGCGCCCTCCCAAGGGCCCAAACTGTGAGCACCACCCTCTGCTCCGGTCCCAGCCACAGACGCCAAGGGCAGGACTTCATCCCCGAGTCCTCCTCCTCGGCAATCTCTGGTGGGTCGTCTCCAAGTCCTGTCCCCTCCGGCCCCTTCCACCTTGCTGCCGTGACCCCAGCCAAACCCATGGTGGCCACCTTGACCGGGGATGTTGGCCTCACCCTCTCTGTACTGCAGCCAGGGGCCCTGGCAGAGCTCCCTCTGCCTGCCCTCACTCCCGCGTCAGCTGCCCTCCCTGGCTCCCTATGGCTGTGAGATGCAAGCCCCTCTCCACCTCCACAAGGCCCAGCCTTGCCCCTCTTTCCATTCACCCCCATTCCTGTTCCCCTCTAATCTGTTCCTCTGTCCCCCACCCCCACCACTCCAGTGACACATGCCTCTTTCCACCTTGAACAGACTACCTGTCTGCAGGACTCACGCTCACACCCCCCCATGCCTAGAACATTCCTGTTCACCCTCAAAGCATCACTGCGGATTTGCATCCTCCCAGGAGCCCTGCTTTCCCCTGCCTTGCAGAACCCCACCCCCCTTCCCCTAACTGAACCCCAGCTGAATCTACAGCATCCTGTACGTTCCTGCCAGGGCACTGAGCCCTCTGGCAGCCTTCTATTCAGCTACCTGGCCCCTCCCCAATCCCAAGACTAAGCTCCAGGAAGGCTGAGGCTACATCTGTCTACCCACTGTGGAGTCCCAAGCGCACAGCCAACTGCTTAGCACCCGGAAGGTATAGAGTAAGCGCTTTCTGAGCAGATAAATACACGAATGTCCCATGAACCACACCAGCTCCTCGGCCTCGGACAAAGACGAATTCAGAGGATCAGTGACTGTAGCAACCGTTAGTGTCCGGGAAAAATAGCTCGAGACACAACTAATACTTGGTTCCACACTAACATGTGAAGAACCCAAGTTCCCCAGCCCAGACCAGCCAGGACCTTCCCCAGAACACAGCTGGGCTGGTGGGCGCGGCCCACACCTGGCTGGAGGCAGCTCTCCTGATGGCTTCACCTGAGACTCAGAAACCGTTTCTCTTCCTTCCTCATCAAACTGCTGCTGCTAAGTTGCTTCAGTCATGTCCGACTCTGTGTGACCCCACGGACTGCAGCCTACCAGGCTCCTCTATCCATGGGATTTTCCAGGCAACAGTACTGGAGCGGAGTGCCATTGCCTTCTCCCCATCAAACGAAAGGTTCACAATTGTTCAAGCAAAAATGAAAAAGCAAAGGAGCTGCCTTCGGCTGGCAGACAGGGACACTGCAGAGGGAAAGGAACCCTGGGGCTGTGACCTCTGCAGGGTCAGCCAGGCTCACCCCAGCCCTGCTCCCCAGAGTGCGGGCCGTGGCTGCCTCCATTTCTCCATCTGTAAAATGGGCCAATGATTTCCTATCTCTCAGGGCCGAGCCTGATGGCAGGTGAATGTGCTGAGCGTTGAGTGATGGCACCAGCATGGCTCCCCTGGTGACCAAGACTGAACAGAAAAGTGACTCAAAGGGCATGCCTGCCGCCCTCGCCATACGCACCGTTCTTCTCCAAGAACCTGAGCGCGTCCACATATCCTTGAAGGCACAGCTCTCCAAGCATCTGTGGACAAACCACGTGACGTGAACCGCAGGCGGAGTCACTAAGCGGCAATCCTTCCAGCAGCGCCTGAAGACGGCAGGCACAGAGCCAGGAACCCCTGAGCTCTGAGTCGACGCCGCCTGTGGACAGGGTTCTGCGCTCCCACGAAGAGGCAGCCCTGCTTCCTGGCAGGACTCCCCTCGAAGGACACCCTCTCCGCGCGCAGCCTGCACTGGCGCCCCAGCATGACGGGAGCTGGTTCCTCTGGTGTCCTTTGGTCCCTGGATGAGCCTCCATCCTCACAAATACCGGGGCCTGATCTGCTTGTCATGGGACACTGAGCTGCCTCCTCTGCACTCAAACCACATGGGCACCTGATGCTGTGGTCCAGCCTTATCTCTACCCATGACGACACGCCTTCACGTACGCTGTATGGCATGGCCTTCTTTCTCCCCAGAGAGCTGTCACTGTGCAGATTCTACCAACTTTCTTACTATATTAGGGTGGTAAGGTCCACCACACTATAGTGACAGTCAAAACAAAGGATTAAATGGGGAATTTCACGGTGGTCCAGCGGTTAAGACTCCACGCTCTCAGGCCAAGGACTCGAGTTCAATCCCTCAAGATCCTACAAGTCTCAAGGCCGAGCTGGGGGAAAAAAGGAAAAGATTAAACCACCAAACGCAGTGTAATTCTTGACCATGGCTGCCAATAATCACTGGGGGACTCACCTGGTGGTCTGGTGGCTCAGGCTCTGCACGCCCAAGGCAGGGGGTGTCGACCTCCGGTCAGGGAACTAGATCTTGTGCCACAACTAAGACCCAGTGCAGCCAAATTAATTAATTTAAAAAGAATCATCGGGATAATTAAATAATAAAAAACAAAACACCCTAATGCCCAGGCTGTGATGTGCTATGGTCAGTCATGTCCAACTCATTTGCTCCTTTGCCTTGGGATTTCCCAGGCAAGAATACTGGAGTGGCTTGCCATTTCCTTCCCCCAACTCAGGGATCGAACCCACATCTCCCGAGTCTCCTGCATTTCAGGCAGATTCTTCACCCAGTGAGCCATCCGGGAAGCCTGAACAGCTGCTGGGTCGCCTGGCAACGAGGGACGCAAAGGGGAGAGCAGCACCCCCAGAACTCACAGCCCCCTCTCACCTTGACATCCAGCATTAACAGCGACCGGAACATCAGGTAGAGGTTCTCTGTGCAGAACTGCATGTTGAGCTTGGTGAACCCTTCGTTAAGAAAGAACGTGGACTTGACTTTGGGGCAGATGTCGCTCTCCCCATAGAAGGGGGACACAGTGATGGTCTTTTTGGAATCAACGAAGGGCATGATATCAGTTACTCCTCCGTCCACGTATCGCTTTTAAGGGAGAGGACAAAAAAAAAAGGACACCCTGTCATTAGCTCTGGGCTGGAGTTCTCTGTGTGCTTCAGATTAGGGATAGAGACTTCTCAGAGCCGCAGGGAGACCTAGTGAGAGACCAGGGAGTTTGGAACAACTCTTGCAGCAAATCCCCAGCGAGCATTTCTGTGCCAGGCCAGGCTGCAGGCTGGCACTCAGGACTGCCACATGCTGTTGCGCAGTGCGCACACTGCATCAGAACAGTGCCGGGTGAAGAGGCACACGGAGGCTGGCGCCTGGCCACGTTGCTGGGCCCAGTCATGAGCGCCCCCAGGCGAGTCCATGTAATTCGCATCCACTAGGGGCGCTGAGCGCACTCAGGGCAGAGTGTGATGTAGATGGCGCCAAAGAGAGACAGATGGTCATGGGTTCGATTCCCGAGGCCCCTTGCTGCTTGAGCGATCTTGGACGAGACACCTAACCTGTGGTCCTGACTCTCTGTCCACACCTGGGCAATGAGAACCAGCACTGGAGACTTAAATGACACGGCGAACCCGGGACTTGCGCTCTTAAAAACTGGCATCTTATCCCACAGGAAAGGAGCATCTGGATAAGCACTGTGAGAATCCATTTTCCTATAGTCCATGTAAGCGCTCAGGAACTCTGTTGTGTCCAGCTCTTTACGACCCCAGGGACTGTGGCCCACCAGACTCCTCTGCCCGTGGGATTCTCCAGGCAAGAATACCTGGAATGGGGGTGCCATCTCCTACTCCAAGTGATCTTCCCGACCCAGGAATCAAACCCAAACTCTTGCGTCTCCTGCATTGGCAGGCAGGTTCTTTATCACTGAGCCACCTGGGAAGTCCTCCTATTAATGTATTCATAGCCTCGAACAACCTTAGTGCCCACGGCCAGGCTGAGGCAGCAAGGTTTTGCTACAGTTTGGATCGAGTCTAGACCTATGAAGCCAACATCTTGAATGATTCCCGAACCTCAAACCATCCTAGTCTAGCTGTCGGTGCCCATGGTGGGGGTGGTGGGGCCTTCAAATATCACAAGGGGGAGGCTTTCCCCAGGCAGTCCTTCCAAAGGGAGAAATGCCAGGGCACACGTTGGCCTAAAATGAGTCCCGGACAGGATGGGGCATGCTCAGGCATGCCTTCAGGATCAGGAGAGTCCTCCCTTGAGGCCCACAGTGATCAGCTGTGCACACACAGCAGTAGTTTCTGTATTGTAGCTGTTTGTCAGCGTCAGATCCCTCACTGGCAGAAAGGGACTTGGAACCCAACAGCAGCAAAGTTGAGATTGAGATGGGTGGAAGTAAGGGACTGTTTTTCCAATTGTTTTTTATGTTTTTAATTCATGTGTGCTGGAGCCTAGGTGCTTCCCACTGTCGTCTTAGTTTCTGCTATGCAACAACGGGCAGCTGTTATACACACACACACATCCCCTCTTTTGCCGCTCAAGGTCTACTGTAAAGTCCAATGACTCCTCTGTCATGTGGGGTTTTCCTCCAGCCTGAACTTTCCTGGAGGAATGTTCTGAGTTTGCTCAGTGGAATCCCAAGAACACTCTGCTCTGACTTTCAGCAGGTTTTGTCTGAGGACACTGAGGCTGTGACTGTGTGTGGCCCACGGCCGGGGCGGCCAAGGGGAAGTGCAAACATGACAATGACAACAACGACAAAACAACCCACATTTACCTAATACTTAAGAGTGCCAGGCTCTGTGCCGGGCACTTCAGTGCATTATTGCAGGTAAGTTCCACAAAAGTGCAACAACTGCACACTATTATTGACTCCCAGTATGCAATTCTTTCTAAGACTTAAGAAATGTGTCCAGAGACTTTTCTGGAGGCTCGGTGGGTAAGATCCCACACTCCCAATACAGGGGGGCCGGCTTCAGTAGCTGGTCAGGGAACTAGACCGGGGACACCACAGCTAAGCATTTGCATGCCACAACCGAAGAGCCAGAGTTCCGCAACTAAGACCCGGCACAGCCAAATCAGCAAATAAATGTTAGAAAGAAAGAAAGGAACGGATCAACGTGGCCCAGCTAACATGGGCTAAAGCAGACACTCGATTCTAGGTTTGTCTGCCAGGCAGGGGCTGTGAGAACCACAGGTGACCGCTTCATGGCTCCAGGCCTCGGTTTTCTCATCTGTAAACAGGGCCAGCTGTGTGTCTGTCCGGCGGAAGCTCCGGGGCATGAGTGAGCCTATTCGCAACCTGCCTTTGCAAGTCGCTTTGCAATGTGAGGGCCGTACTGCTGTTAAAGCGTGAACCGAAAGGGCTTCTGAAGTGCCTTCCTGCTGAGACATGGGGATGTCTCGTCTTCTCTCCCACAGCTGTGACAACCTAAACGGTCTCCAGACGTCGCCAGATGTCCCGGGACAAGGGACAGAATTATCTGACAACCACTGCCCTAGAAGGAGGCTGCCAGGTGGTCCAGCATCCAGCCCAGAGTCTGTAGGACCGACACCTCAACTTCTGTTCTTCCTCCTGAGCCAGTGCTCAGGAACAGCCACATGTGTCTACATGGGAGTTGAATCACAGCCCTGTCGGAAGCCTCTGCCCAAAGCCATGGACCGAAAAAGACAGAGTCAGAGGCAGAGAGGATTGAAACTCTCAGCTCCTCAGAATTAAACCTTAAGTGAGTAAATTGACTCTTGAGCATCTTATACTCTAAGTAGGCCACTGGGCACCTATTTCGGTGCTCATGTGGAGATTATGTGAACAGCTTATGTTACAGGTGAGCAGTTAATTATCCCACACAAAGTCAGTTTTGCTTCAAGAGAGCTTGGAAGGGGTTCAGCTGTGGAACCTCTGTCTGAAGGCTGAGAGGCAAAAGGCTTTCTTCATTTAGGGACAGGTCTCAGGGGCCCAGGGTGCCTGAGCCCAGTGCCTTGTCTTCCTTTTTTTTTTTCCAAGATGCTTAGTACGGGATCTTAGTTCCTGGACCAGGGATAGACCCAGGCCCTTGGGAGTGAAAGTGCAGAGTCTTAACCACTGGACCACCAGGGAATTCCCAGAAACACCGTTGAAAAGTGGACTTACCACGCCTCTGAAGGAAGGGGGGATACAGCCACAGATGAAAGGGACGTAGGAAGAACAACACAAGGCCTGCGAAGACAAAAGAGAGTGAAACCACAGCACAGCCCAGACCAGGCGGCCTTTTACTCCCTGGGCCTTCACAAGCCTTCTACAAGCAAGGACAGCAATAAGCCTGAAAGCGCTGCTGGCAGAGCAGGTGCTTTTCTGAATGGTTGGATGAAGATGAGCCTGCCCACACACTTATTACTTCAGCGTGCTGGCGTGCTAGGTCACATCCGACTCTTTGTGACCCGCATGAACCATAGCCCCCCAGTCTCCTCTGTCCATGGGGTTTTCCAGGCAAGAACACTGGAGTGGAGTGCCATTGCCTTCTCAGCAGATTAGATCAGGGCTTTGCAATTACTGACACTCATCAGAATCACCTGGAAAGCTTGGCCAATCACAGACTCGGGGCCCCACCCCTAAGATTCTGATGAGGCAGGTTGGAGGCGGGGCCTGAGAGCCTGCACTTCTGAAATACCCCCAGGAGATACTGCTGCTGCGGGTCCCCGGGGGACCACGCTCTGCATCTCACCGAGCTAGCGAGCACTAAATTAAGCATGATGTAACACTGGTGCAATGAGAGAAAAGGGCTCCTGTGGGAATGCACAGGTGCTGGGACCTAGAAAATGCTCCCAGAAACAAGGTTAAGTGGAAGACGACACTGGCTGCTGAGAAGCAGCTGGTTATATTCACCAGGCAGCTGGCTCGTACGGACCCGTGTTAAGTGAAATGACGCCCAAGGCATTCTCACAAAAGACTCAGCCAAACCAAACGGCATTTTGATATCGCCAATGATCTTCTCTGTGCTAGAGCCAGAGGACAGAGGTAACCAAGACACGCTCCCACCCTTGTGGGCTTCACTGGGCGGGTCCTCATTAAGGAACAGGCATCGTTGGGAGGACGGCCACACACATAAGGTCCCTGGAGCAGGAGGTTATGAACCAAGTCGTGAAGGAGGGGGAGACACTGTTCGAAGCTGACACTGTCTGGGACACCCCAGGTTTGCACAGGCTCTGGACCAGCCCGCTGGAGGCACACAGCTTCCATCACTCTGGTGCAGGAAGCCAACCTGCATCACGGGCAGCCAGGTTCTCCTGCATCTTAAGTAAAAAATGGGGCAGACTGGCTTACAACAGCCCCTCCCTGTGTTGCTTCCAAAACGAAATGGCCCTTCCGACTCGACAGTACCCAGATAAGCCGCTTACGTCCACGACTTCGTCTTTGGAATGAAAATCCGACACCAGCACGTTTTTTCCGTCGGACACTCTGGTAAGCGAGACGACCATCTTGCCCGAGACAAGCTGGTGGACGTTGTCAGGGAGGTGTCTCTGGAGACTGTCTCGGGTGTGCTTGCTCAAACTGAAGCCTGGGTGGACGATCCCGAATTTCTGGCTTCTGGCGCTCCGGGTGAGGTCCATGAGGATCTGCAATGTCTGGTCTGGGTGGGGGGTGAAGTGGAGGATGGGCAGGGAGGGGAAGAAGGGAGGGGGAGGGGTGGAGAGAGAAATATGCAAAGGAATGTACCACCCTGGAGGTGGCCATTGCTTTGCGGTGGGACCAGAAACCTGATGGCAAGGAAGCTGCCAACCCTCTCCTTTGTCTAGGCCTGGGCTGCCGGATCGGGCCGGTGGTTCCTGAGCCTGAGATGTGGTTAGTCCACACTGATGGGTAAAAGACGCACGGGATCCCGAGGGCTTAGAATGACGATCACAACAACAAAACGTTGACTATCTCACGGGTAATGTTTTGCGTTGATTAGATGTGAAAATGGCAATATTTGGGCTACACTGGGATAAATCAAATAAATTTCACTGATGTCTTTTATTTCTTCCACGTAGTTCAATGGACATGAATTTGAGCAAATTCCAGGAAATACTGAAGGACAGGGAAGCCTGTTGTGCTGCAGTCCACGGGGTGGCAAAGAATCAGACACGACTTGCTGACTGAACCACAACAACTAGGAAATAAAGATACACATAATCCTGTTGGTCAGAGCCGTTCTTGACCCTCCCGGGCCAGAGGAACGAGCCTCCAGAGGCCCAGGGAGCCCTCCCTTCGTCTTCATCCCTCCATCAAGGCCAGATGCCAGGAACCCACAGCATCAGAGCTTGAGCATGGATGGGCCTAACCCTGCAGGGAGCAGAGAGCAAGCACAGGCTGGGACCTGAGTTTGAATCCTGTCTCTACCGCTTACTAGCTGAGCAACTTCAACACGTTACATCACTGCTTCTGAGCCTCAGACAGTATGTTTTTAATGTGGGACAACACTCACCTATATTCTGGAGACGGAGAAGGTTAGGTACACTAAAATCTGTACACGGTCAACCCGGAGGAAGCACCTCGTAAATTTCTAGACTTAACTTTCAAAAACACATTTGCTTATTTATTTGCTGCACCAGGTCTTGTTGCGGCACACGGAACTGTGTGAAGATCTTTGATCGTCACTGTGCAGGCCAGTTCTTCCCAGGCAGCATGCAAATTCCCAGTGCAGCATGAGAACTCTTAGTTGTGACATGTGGGATCTAGTTCCCCAACCAGGGACGCAACCTGGGTCCCCTGCATTGGCAGCATGGAGTCTTAGCTACTGGACCACGAAGGAAGTCCCCAGACTTAACTCTGAACCTCTGGAAAGGGAGTCACTCAGCCCCGGGGCTCCTCTGTCCATGGGGATTCTCCAGGCAAGAAGACTGGAGTGGGCCATGCCCTCCTCCAGGGCATCTTCCCCACCCAGGGATCGAACCTGGGTCTCCTGCAGTGCAGGCAGATTCTTTACCCTCTGAGCCACCAAGGACACTTTTAACCTCTAATGCTACAATTGCCAGACCGTCTAGTGGACACAGGGCCCTTTCATGCTCCATCTGACCTCACTCACTGGCCTGGGCCCCTCTGGTGGCCTGCACTGCCCTGGCAGGCAGTGCCAGCCCAAGCCCTGGTCATCCACAGATGCGGGGACGCAGAGGGCCCGGACACACCAGCAGGCCCTGACCCACTTCCGACTCCACTGGGTTCTCCCTGCACATGTGGCCCCTTTGAGGCCAGACAGAAGGCACATGATTGCACAGAGCTGCTTGGTTCTGCCAGGCTCTTCTTCCAGGTCAGCCCTGGCTGAGAGATGCGCTCAGGAACCCTGCCCAAGCCACAGGCCCTGGGAATGCTCCCCGGAGCTCCCCAAAGTCAGACAGGCAGTTAAAGCAGGAAACCGGGGCTCCCAGACCCTGCGGAGCAGTTCTTGCCAAAACCTCCAGACCCTTTCGGGGGACTTGCCGGTCCCGAGCCTCCCCCTGCAAGCCCAGCCGCTCCGCTGCACCTGTCCTCTACCTGTGAACCTCCTCCAGGCTGGATTCGGCCAACTTCCGGTGCTGGGGTCTGTGCATCGGAATCAATGAAACACTGGACTGTGTGCATGTCTCCAGGTCACAAGCCGGAGACGCAAGGGTTGGCTTTTATCACAGCTCAAGTCCAAGCTGTGCAGACTGGCTGTGTGTCCAGTCTAGTCACCCCCGAGGTCACATTTCCTGCTCTTTGCCCCTCTCCCTCTCGATGGAGACGGTTGCCAGCGTGGCCTCTCTCTCCTGGCCTCACGCAGGGGAAATGGGAACTCAGCTCCCCCGACCGCGTCACGCTCCCTCCTCCCCGTCGCTCCGAGACCACCTGGCTCTCAGTCCCTGAGTACGGTGGGGGGCTTCCTCCAAGCCCGGGCGCCAAAAGGGAATTGAGGCGAGGATGCGCTCCGGGTTTGCACGCCCCGCTTCCAGGGCTCCCCGGCGCCGGGCAAAAAAAGATGCACTGGACGACCCAACTGTTTGCGAGAGACCCCGGCTTTACCCCCGCAGGGCCCGCTTCCACCCCGGCTCCCAGCGCGCGCCCCATCCCGGCGCGGAGCCCGGGACCTACCCAGCGGGATCCCGGAGAGGAAGAAGGCGCAGTACAGCGCGCCCGCCGAGGCGCCGAAGAACTTTTGCACTTGGCGGAGGAGGTGCGGGGCGTGCTCGCTCAGGCAGCGGGTCACCCCGACGTAGTAGACGCACAGGAAGCCGCAGCCGGCGAAGGACAGGCTCCAGCCGCTCTCGGGGTCGTACATAGCGGCGGGAGGTTGGGGCGGCCCACCCTGCTTCTCCGCCGGGCCTGGGCGCCGCAGCCCGGGCTATTCCCGGCGCGACGTCACCGGCCCCGCCCCCGCCCCGCTCGGACCGCGCGAGCCAGCCTCCGGGCGGCCCAGTGCGGGTAGCGCGGCCACCCCGCCCCCCCGGAGGCGGGGGCCTGGGAGGGGTCTGGACCTGCGGAGAAGAGAGCGGAAGACCTGAGCCAGGTGAGGGTGGAAGGTGGAGTTTCTGCAACTTCTTTGACAGTGCAGATCGAGAGCTTCATTGCCGGTTCCTTTTCACCCCTTCAATTCAGTTCAGTTCAGTCGCTCAGTCGTGTCCGATTCTTTGTGACCCCATGAATCGCTGCACGCCAGGCCTCCCTGTCCATCACCAACTCTCAGAGTTCACTCAGACTCAAGTCCATCGAGTCGGTGATGCCATCCAGCCATCTCATCCTCTGTCGTCCCCTTCTCCTCCTGCCCCCAATCCCTCCCAGCATCAGGGTCTTTTCCAATGAGTCAACTGTTCGCATGAGGTGGCCAAAGTACTGGACTTTTAGCTTTAGCATCATTCCTTCCAAAGAAATCCCAGGGCTGATCTCCTTCAGAATGGACTGGTTGGATCTCCTTGCAGTCCAGGGGACTCTCAAGAGTCTTCTCCAACACCACAGTTCAAAAGCATCAATTCTTCGGCGCTCAGCCTTCTTCACAGTCCAATCTCACATCCATATGTGACCACAGGAAACCAGTTAGAACATACAGCTGCCTACTTAATGTTCTTTGTTTAAGTTTAAAAACAATTTTTTTTTTTAAATTTTCGGTAGCCCTGTGTCTTCTTTGCTGCCCCAGGGGACCTCCTCTTCACTGCAGTGCGTAGGTTTCTCCTTGTTTCTCTTGTTGCCGAGTGCAGGCCCTAGGCACACGGCTTCAGCAGTTTGCAACACTCAGGCTCAGGAGTTGCAGCGCGTGGGCTTTTAGGACACCTGGGCTTCAGTAATTGGGATCCAGGGGCTTAGTTGCTCCCCAGCGGGTGGAATCTTCCTGGACCAGGGATATAATTCCTGTGGCCTGCGTTAGTGGGCAGACGAACCACGTGGGAGTCCGCCACTTAGGTTCTTAATATCCTTCGGACCGTGTATTCATTTACCTTTTTACAGGAGGAAGCAAGCTTGCAGTAGGCACCAGCATCTAAATGGAATTTCATGTTTTTGACTTCCTGCAAGTTTTTGCATGATGTCTTCGGTTCACGGCAAATGGTGAAGATTTTTCATTGAATGATAATGACACGAAGGTCCCTTTCAAAACTTCACTTCTAAGTCAAAATTGTACATAACAGGTGCTTGGGGGTGGGAGTGGCCAGGCAGGATCTCGGGGTTCCAGAGGCTCAGGCCTGGGGTATTCCTTGTGCCCTTAGGAAGTGCCTGGGATCCCCTTGGGCTCTGTGATGGCACTGCACGGAGAATTTCCACAGCGCTCCACAAAGGGAGGTTAGGCTTTTACCCAGAGTTGCAGAGCCAGCAACCACGCCATGGTTGCTGGGCCATCCCACCCCCTGTTTTGTGGACAGAGGCACCCCCTTCCCCCTCCACCAAGCCCATGTGGGGTGCAGAGTGTGGGCCTTGGGATCAGACCTCCCCTCTGTGTGATCCTCATCTGTGAAACCACTGGTGGAGATGCTGCCAGGACTCCGAATGTCACCTATGGCCTGGCCACATGGGTTATGCATGCCCCCCACCCCCGCCTCCCACCCACAGAATTTCCCAAGTCTGAGTCATCCCCTGCTCCAGCTGAGCCTGTGCCTGGAGGTATGGGGGAGGTGCATGTCAGGATCTGAGCAGAGGCTGAGGCTGGGCTGCTTGAGGAACTGCAGACCCCCAGGGTGAGCCAGTCTGTCTCGCCTCTATGGACCAGACCCTGGGATGTGGGATCAGACCTGAGTGACCATCTGGACCAACAGCGACCTCACACGGACACTTCACTGATGGAATCCAACGCAAGGAAAGGGCTGGCCCCTCTATTTGTCCTGGACCATGTGGGCTTGGCTAGGGTGAGGGTGGGGCTAAACTCACAGGCCTGCCCCGACTAACTGCTCTCCACACCCACCCAACACTCAGGGTGGGACAGAAATGAAATTTCTGGGTGGGAAAACAGGCTGTTGGCAGGGTCTGTTGGGTCCACAATCTCTCGATGACTCCTGCCCCTTACCGGGGACTCCTGCCTCTGCCAGCCCTCCTGTGTTGCATAGCTGCTCTTACAACTAAAATTAGAGGCTGTGAATGCAGGTTCCAGATGAGTCGTCTTGCCAACAGCCACTGGCCTTTGCATTCTCTTCCAGTCCACGGATACACGTTCATGGCAGCTGCCAGGGACATCTGTGCTCCGTGGTGTGACCCGGATGAAGGTGGGAGAGGAGCAGGGCTGAGAGTGACTCTGCGGTACATGAACAGCAAGTGGACACCCTTATGCCCAAACAAAGAGAAGAAAGGTCTGAGCGGGGGTCCCAGGTCCCAGCTCTCTCAGCCCCTTGCCCAGTGCTCCCGCAGGGCAGGCTGTGAGCTTTGAGATGGGATCAGCGTTGTTGTGTTAGTTGCTTCAGTACTGTACGACTCTTTGCGGCCCCATGGACTCTAGCCCGCTAGGCTCCTCTGTCTGTGGAACTCTCCAGGCAAGAATACTGAAGCGGGTTTCCATTTCCTCCTCCAGGGGATCTTCCTGACCCAGGGATCAGACCCAGATGTGCCACGTTGCAGGCAGACTCTTTATCATTTGAGCCGCCAGGGATGACTGAGCCCAAATGCAGGCTTCGCCACTCATTAGCAGAGTTAGATTTTTGCAGGCATCTTTCACCTCTTAGCTTAGTTTCCTTAACCGTGTGAGGGTGAGTGAAGTGAAGTGGCTTGGTCGTGTCCGACTCTTAGCGACCTCATGCACTGCAGCCTACCAGGCTCATCCGTCCATGGGATTTTCCAGGCAAGAGCGCTGGAGTGGGGTGCCATTGCCTTCTCCGTTGACAAGCTATTTGCATTTAGTAAATTCCCTTAGAAATACACCCCGGAAAGCCTTCCTCTTCCTCTCTAAAGGTAACGGTAGTGCAACAAAATCAGTAACAATTTTAGAAAGATGAAACAGATAACTTCAGTAATTCGCAAGTTAATATATGCCCGAAATCAAGGAAACAAGTCATGCTTATCCTAAGGATAATAAACTTATTGTTTGGAAAATAATATCATAAACACATAACCTCTGGATATGCTTTATTATGCCACAAATTTCCAGGAAATATAAGAAATATTTCTGAATGGGACTAATACTTTCACAAATACTAACACTTTATTGACAACAGTCAAGTATTTTAAGATAGTGTACATTTAAGTAACCTTTTAAAAATCTCGATGCTTTCTATAAAATTTAAAGGGACCTGTAGCAGATCCTACTTTGCTTTTCAACATTCGGTGTCAAAGCTGTATGTGATATAAATGCACATTTTAAGGACGGAAGGGAAGACAGCACATGACCTGCTCTGCCAACGTGGTCAGGCTCCTTCCTGCATCCGTACACGTGCCACCATGTCAGAGTTCATTATTGGAGACGCGCCTGGAAAACTGAAATCAAGGGGAAATTGTAACACGGCTGGGTCTTTAAAAGCATTAGCACCTGCTATAAATTTAAAGAGGGAGATGAGATATTTCTTTACTTCCCAATGGATTAAACAGAAAATTCAAAATACTTCTCTTATCTGGAGAATGAGTACACAAATATATTTTAAGGCCGGATACTGACACCATTTGCACAATATCCAGACTACGGATGGGAAACACGGCAATGCTGATATTTCTGCCACACATCCAAGGGTAAAGAAAGGGAGATGAGGACGTCACAGCCAAAGCCAGTGACTGAGCCTGGCACGCCACGTTGACAAGAGGGCGGCAAACCACTACTCCCACGCTGCGAATATTCTCCAAAAGGAGGCCCTTATGCAGTAAGTCTACAACTGTATCAACTTTGGTAATCTATCATTGAACTTTCGGGTAAATATATATCCTTGGACATATGAGGAGTTTTCCAGAGCCAAAGTCCATTATTAAATAAACTAAAGGGTGAAATAATGCTGATAGCTAAAATTCTGTTCATTTCAGTGATTCCAATGGAAGTTATGGGAGGAAAGAGGCAGGAGGAGCTGTTTCCAAACCGAAATGATGATCCGAATCACCACGTCTTGAGCTTATTCTACCCAAGGTCTCAAACCTACCAGGAAGTGGTAACCCAGGAACTCCTTTTAAGCAATCCCGCTGTGTGAGGGGAGGCAGTTTTTGTTTTGCGGGCTTTCTGTTGGCCACACTGCAAGGCTTGCAGAGTATTAGTTCCTCAAGCAGGGATTGAACACTTGCACCCTGCAGAGATGGCACATAGTGTTAACCTATGTTAACACTTTGTGGGAATTCCTGACGCTAAGCTGTTTCATGGGCTTCCCTGGTGGCTCAGAGAGTAAGGAATCTGCCTGCCAAGGCAGGAAACCTGCGTTTGATCCCTGGATCAGGAAGATCCCCTGGAGAAGGGAATGGCTACCTACTCCAGTGTTCTTGCCTGGAGAATGCTATGGTCAGAGGAGCCTGGTGGGTTACATTCCATGGGGTTGCAAAGAGTCAGACACAACGGAGGGAATAACACTTTCATGCTGTTTTTGCCCACCCAGCTTCTGACATCAATTATGTTGACAACTTTTCCAACACCACTTCAACAACTCTCAGAAGCACCAGCTGGGTGTCCAACATTGCGTTCAGTTCTGACGCTTGTTACCCAGAGTCAACACGGTCTCCATGGGTGAAGGGCTCACTCCACAAGACTGGCCCCACTGCAGATGCCACTGGCACATCGGGTCCCCGGAGTCCCACCACTCCCCGTTATGACTTGCTAGAACTGCTCCCGGAACAAGAATCTGACTGCCAGTCAAAGCATTTAGGAATGACCAGGTCAAAGCTCTGTCTGGTAGTCTGGGGCCAAGTAAGGTACATGGCGAACAGTGGTGTTACCCAGAAATAGCAAGTCTCCACTCCCTGCTGAACTTCATGTCCTAAATATCATGGTATCCTGATCAAATGTGGGCTGTTTTGGCAGTCGCTGTACCGAAAGACTCGGAGAAGGCAATGGCACCCCACTCCAGTACTCGTGCCTGGAAAATCCCATGGACGGAGGAGCCTGGTGGGCTGCAGTCCATGGGGTCTCTGAGGGTTGGACACGACTGAGTGACTTCACTTTCACTTTCACGCATTGGAGAAGAAATGGCAACCCACTCCAGTGTTCTTGCCTGGAGAATCCCAGGGACGGGGGAGCCTCGTTGGCTGCCATCTATGGGGTCGCACAGGGTCGGACACGACTGAAGCGACTTAGCAGCAGCTGCAGCAGTACCCAAAGACTGAGGAACACTTTGTGGTATTAAGAAACACCTGTTGCTATTAAGCTGGTTAGTTCACTGGCCTGACTCTAAGGCATGAAACCTGTTACTCTTTACTTTGGCAGCTAGGTGAGAGTGGGCCAGTAGAGTTGCACATAGTTTTATCTTGATAAAAGCATTGACTAAGGTTTCAACTTTCAGCCATATTAAATAGATTTAAAACCTTTAGATCTTTCTCACACACACATATATATAAAAAGTCCAACTCAGCTCAGTTTGCCAGGGACTTCCCTGCTTTGGGCACTTGAAAGTCCTACATCCTGGGAAAACTTTTGGTCCCAGACTCACTGGGATATGGGTCAAACCCATGCCACTTGCAAATGTCGGGGTAGGTCTGCCTGGCCTATAAATCTTCAGGAGGAACAGTCCTAGGATTGTTCATCTTATTGGGCAGGAAACAGCCTCACCGCTGGCTAGGAGACAAGTGAGAAAGTCACAGAGGAGAGACCAGCTCAGAAAGGAAAGAAACACTCAGCCATCCTCACTGTTTATGGTTCTGTATTCACAAACTCGCCTAGAACTCACTGGAGCATATTTATAAATCCAGATTAATGCAAACAGCTCTGTTTTGGGCCATTCATGGGTATCTGCAGAGCAGCCAAAACGTTCAAGTTGCCCCATACCTGCCGTTCCCAGCTGTGGCTGAACTGCTGTGCCTGCCTGTCTTGGTCCCTGCTATAAACAAGGGTCCTTTCTGTCATCGGTTTACTTCTTTGTTTCACATTGTGGTGCCCTTTGGTGGCGATTTTCCAGCTTAAAATTGTCCCCAGGCATAGAGCTGAGGGCCCCCTGGTACGGCCATGCTCAAGAAGGCTGTGCCGGCCTCACTATGGAGACGATGGCGTGTCAGTGAGCTTAGGAACGGCACCAGTGGCAGTTCCACATCCATGAGTCATGTGTGCGTCACATGAGGTGTCTTTAAACAGAAGCACCCATCACACAAGGCTGCGTTTTTTCTAAGTATTTATTGATTCATCTTGCAGCCCCTGGTCTTCAATGCAGCATCAAAGGGATTAGGTGCAGTGTGCGAACGCTTAGCTGAGGCACGTGAGGCACGTTGAGGCACTTGAACTCTCAGTTGTATTAACAGCCTGTGGGATTTAGTTCCCTGAGGAGGGATCAAACCTCAGCGCCCTGCATGGGGAGGGCAGCGTCTTAGCCACGGGATCATCAGGAAGACCATCTTTTTTATTCCAATCCTGGTAAAATACGCAGAATGTAAAATTTCCTATTTTAACCAATTTTAAGATCCAATAAGTCAATCCTGAAGGAAATCAGTCCTGAATATTCATTGGACGGACTGATGTTGAAGCTGAAACTCCAATATTTTGGCAACCTGAGGCAAAGAACTGACTCATTGGAAAAGACCCTGATGGTCGGAAAGACTGAAGGCAAGCAGAGAAGGGGATGACAGAGGATGAGATGGTTGGATGACATCATCGACTCAATGGACATGGGTTTGAGAAAACTCCGGGACTCGGTGATCGACAGGGAGGCCTGGCATGCTGCAGTCCATGGGGTCACAAAGATTCGGGCCCGACTGAGTGATTGGACTGAAGAGCACTGAAGTGTATTTGACTTTCTCTGGTTCTAAGTTGGAAGCAAGACAAAAACTGGGGAAGCTGTCGGTGATCAGGGCTTCCCTGGTGGCTCAGACGGCAAAGACTCTGCCCACAGATCCTGGTCTTGTGAGGACGGCTGTCACCGGGTTATTGTTTGGCTTCCTGGACCGGTTGCTAGAGATAGTGATCTGACCGCCTACAAGTCTGACTCCCCTTGTGGCGGGTGTCCGGGGCCAGTTACTTCAGATGCTGGGTTGGTTTCCTTGGCTGGTTGCTACATATGTCAGAATTCTCTTTTTATGCGTGGTCTGGCTATTGTATGTTCCTATATTCAGTCTCCAGTGGGGGAAGGCAGACAGAAACTTTGCTTATGCAAGACACGGAACCAGCCTAAATATCCATCAACAGATGAGTGCATACACACGTGGTGTATATATACGCAATGGAATATCACTCAGCCATTAGAAAAGAATGAAACAATGCCATGTGCAGCAACACGGATGCACCTAGAGATTATCACACCAAGTGAAGACAAAGGAAGACAAATCCCATATGATCTGACTTATGCACGGAATCGAAAATATGATGCAAATGAACTTGTATACAAAACAGAAACAGACTCCCAGACACAGAAGACAGACTTATGGTCACCAAAGACGCGAGGGGGTGTGAGAGCGCTAAATTAAGAGTTTGGGGTTCTTGCTGTTGTTGTTCAGGCACTAAGTTGCGTCTGACTCTTTGTGACCCCATAAATTATAGCCATAAATTATAAAAAGTAGCAAGGAGAGATAAGAAAGCCTTCCTCGGCGATCAATGCAAAGAAATAGAGGAAAACAATAGAATGGGAAAGACCAGAGGTCTCTTCAAGAAAATTAGAGATACCAAGGGAACATTTCATGCAAAGATGGGCTCAATAAAGGGCAGAAATGGTACGGACCTAACAGAAGCAGAAGATATTAAGAGAGGTGGCAAGAATACACAGAAGAACTGTACAAAAAAGATCTTCACGATCCAGATAACCATGATGGTGTGATCATTCACCTAGAGACAGACATCCTGAAATGTGAAGTCAAGTGGGCCTTAGAAAGCATCACTACGAACAAAGCTAGTGGAGGTGATGGAATTCCAGTGGAGCTATTTCAAATCCTGAAAGATGATGCTGTGAAAGTGCTGCACTCAATATACCAGCAAATTTGGAAAACTCAGCAGTGGCCACAGGACTGGAAAAGGTCAGTTTTCATTCCAATCCCTAAGAAAGGCAATGCCAAAGAATGCTCAAACTACCGCACAATTGCACTCATCTGACACGCTAGTTAAGTAATGCTCAAAATTCTCCAAGCCAGGCTTCAGCAATATGTGAACCGTGAACTTCCTGATGTTCAAGCTGGTTTTAGAAAAGGCAGAGGAACCAGAGATCAAATTGCCAACATCCACTGGATCATCGAAAAAGCAAGAGAGTTCCAGAAAAACATTTATTTCTGCTTTATTGACTACGCCAAAGACTTTGACTGTGTGGATCACAACAAACTGTGGAAAATTCTGAAAGAGATGGGAATACCAGACCACCTGACCTGCCTCTTGAGAAACCTACATGCAGGTCAGGAAGCAACAGTTAGAACTGGACATGGAACAACAGACTGGTTCCAAATAGGAAAAGGAGTACGTCAAGGCTGTATATTGTCATCCTGCTTATTTAACTTATATGCAGAGTACATCATGAGAAATGCTGGGCTAGAGGAAGCACAGGCTAGAATCAAGATTGCCGGGAGAAATATCAATAACCTCAGATATGCAGATGACACCACCCTTATGGCAGAAAGTGAAGAACTAAAGAGCATCTTGATGAAAGTGAAAGAAGAGAGTGGAAAAGTTGGCTTAAAGCTCAACATTCAGAAAACGAAGATCATGGCATCTGGTCTCATCACTTCATGGCAAATAGGTGAGGAAACAGTGGAAACAGTGGCTGCCTTTATGTTTCTGGGCTCCAAAATAACTGCAGATGGTGACTGCAGCCATGAAATTAAAAGATGCTTACTCCTTGGAAGGAAAGTTATGGCCAACCTAGACAGCATATTAAAAAGCAGAGACATTACTTTGCCAACAGAGGTCCATCTAGTCAAGGCTATGGTTTTTCCACTGGTCATGTATGGATGTGAGAGCTGGACTATAAAGAAAGCTGAGCACTGAAAAATTGACGCTTTTGAACTGTGGTGTTGGCGAAGACTTTTGAGAGTCCCTTGGACTGCAAGGAAATCCAACCAGTCCATCCTAAAGGAGAACAGTCCTGGGTGTTCTTTGGAAGGACTGATGCTAAAGCTGAAACTCCAATACCTTGGCCACCTGATACAGGAGGGTGGTGTTAGGGCTCTCCCCTGAACCAGAGACTGGAGAGTCCTCAGTGAGCGAGGCCTCCCCAGGGGTGGCTGGATGCTTTCTGCACATCCAGGCCCTGGGGAAGAGCCGGGTACCCCGGGTGAAATCGGGGAGTCTGGGGTCCCAGAGGGAGGAGGGTCTGGGCCTCAGTGTTCAGGACAGAGCGCGTGAAGGCCACCTGGCCTGGCGTGGCCCATCTGGGGCAGCGGACCCGTGAACCTGCTTAGGCATCGGGTGGGGGTCCCAGAAGAGATAAAAGGAGCTTGGCCGTGAGGCAAGGAATGCAGCACAGCGCGAAGGATGCAGAGACAAGGGGAAGCAGTTGAACAATCACAGTTGTTATGAATTATATCGTGATGAACGGAGAAATTTAATATAAAATGTAATTACAGGGAACGGCATCATGGTAACCACCGTCGGTAACCGGGCAAACAGTCTTTCAGTGTCCACTCTACACACACATTTTATTTCCTTAGCAAGACTGGGCTCATGCTTCTCAGCAGGCTCTGCTATCTGTTTACCAAACAGACGGTTGCTCCCTGGCATGAATCACACTGCACGCCAATGATTCCTGATACTGGAGCATCCCAGCATACCGAGCGGATCATCAGTATTTGACAAGGTGGGAGAAACTTGAGAATGTTTTACACGCTGATGAGAAACCCGCAGTGCTGGAGAGGTGAGGGCCTGGGGGGCGGTGAGGATGTCGGGGGGAGGCCTGGGGTCAGCCAATGAGGAGGAGACAAGGCACCAGTGAGGCGGAACCCGGGATATTCCTAAGAAACAGTAATACACTTCCTCGTCTTAGTGCACATTTGAAACGAATTAATAAAACACATGCTGATCGTAAGAAGATGGAATAATCACAGACAGTAAGAAAATAAGTCCCATGTAATCCTATCTTAACACATCTTTTTCCCTACGATGACGTCAGACCCAGTGCAGAGAATACTATCTAAATGGAAGTGTCTTGGTTATTGTAAAATGCTGCTAAGCTGGGGTTGCATGTGTTTAGACCCGGGCCATGGTTCTGGGAGAGAAAGCCACTGGGACCCCGAGCACCGGGCTCAGGGAAGGTGTGAGGGTGTCACCAGGAGTCCAGGTCAGCTCAGCAAGGGGACAGTGCTTTGACTTGGGGCCCAGGTGGCCAGAGAGCCCACCACTCAGCCTTCCTCACTCGGGAAGTGAGGGTTACCAGCACAGGAGACCTCAGAAACGTGAGGAGCCAGCCAGGAGCCCCCACAGGGCACTTCCCTGCGCTGCGAGCTGACCCTGTGTTTTCACAGGCAGCCCCTGCCTGCTGCCCTCACGGTGCGGTGCTCTGTCTGACCCTGCTGGTTCTTCGGCTCCAGGACACCTACACGATGTGGGGGAGAGCTGCGACTTTGCACGCCCACAAGTAGGATTTGAGCTGATTGTTCCTTTCCTTTTTGGTATCCTCAAATGCATAAATAAGAAAAACGCACGCCACATTGCTCCTTGGGTCATATTACACGGGGCAGTGGGTCCATGTAATCTGTGCCTGCTAACAGATTACCACCCTGGAGAGACGGTGCGTGCCTGCCTCCTGCTCGTCTCCATTAGAGCTCTGGCAGGGGGAGGGGGAGGCAGGTGGCAAGGTGACTGTCTTATGCGCTGGATTTTTATTTTCAAGGCTTCTTCTCTGAATATTTTATTGATTCTCATAATAGATAATTCAACAGATTTTAAGAATCCTTTATGTTTAATATCAGTTCAGTTCAGTTCAGTCCAGTCGCTCAGTCGTGTCCGACTCTTTGTGACCACATGAACTGCTGCACGCCAGGCCTCTCTGTCCATTACCAACTCCCAGAGTCCACCCAAACCCATGTCCATTGAGTCAGTGATGCCATCCAACCATCTCATCCTCTGTCATCCACTTCTCCTGCCCTCAATTCTTCCCAGCATCAGGGTGTTTTCAAATCAGCTCTTCACATCAGGTGGCCAAAGTATTGGAGTTTCAGCTTCAACATCAGTCCTTTCAATGAAAATTCAGGACTCATCTCCTTGCAGTCCAAGGGACTCTCAAGAGTCTTCTCCCACACCACAGTTCAAAACCATCAATTCTTCTGCGCTCAGCTTTCCTTACATTCCAACTCTCACATCCACACATGACCACTGGAAAAACCATAGCCTTGACTAGACGAACCTTTGTTGGCAAAGTAATGTCTCTACTTTTTAATACCCTGTCTAGGTTGGTCATAACTTTCCTTCCAAGGAGTAAGCAAGTTTTGATTTCATGGCTGCAATCACCATCTGCAGTGATTTGGGAGCCCAGAAAAATAAAGGCAGTGACTCTTTCTACTGTTTCCCCATCTATTTGCCATGAAGTGATGGGACCGGATGCCATGATCTTCATTTTCTGAATGTTGAGCTTTAAGCCAACCTTTCCACTCTCCTCTTTCACTTTCATCAAGAGGCTCTTTAGTTCTTCTTCACTTTCTGCCATAAGGGTGGTATCACCTGCATATCTGAGGTTATTGATATTTCTCCTGGCAATCTTGAGTCCTGCTTGTGCTTCATCGTGCCCAGGGTTTCTCATGATACACTCTGCATATAAGTTAAATAAGTAGGGTGACAACATACAGCCTTGACGAACTCCTTTTCCTATTTGGAATCAGTCTGTTGTTCCATGTCCAGTTCTAACTGTTGCTTCCTGACCTGCATACAGATTTCTCAAGAGGCAGGTCAGGTGGTCTGGTATTCCCATCTCTTTCAGAATTTTCCACAGTTCGTTGTGATCCACACAGTCAACGGCTTTGGCGTAGTCAAGAAAGCAGAAATAGATGTTTTTCTGAAACTGTCTTGCTTTTTTGATGATCCAGCGGATGTTGGCAATTTGATCTCTGGTTCCTCTGCCTTTTCTAAAACCAGCTTGAACATCAGGAAGTTCATTGTTCACATATTGCTGAAGCCTGGCTTGGAGAATTTTGAGCATTACTTTACTAGCATGTGAGATGAGTGCAATTGTGCCGTAGTTTGAGCATTCTTTGGCATTGCCTTTCTTTGGGATTGGAATGAAAATTACCTTTTCCAGTCCTGTGGCCACTGCTGAGTTTTCCAAATTTGCTGGTATATCGAGTGCAGCACTTTCACAGCATCATCTTTCAGGATTTGAAATAGCTCCACTGGAATTCCATCACCTCCACAAGCTTTTTTCTTAGCGATGCTTCCTAAGGCCAACTTGACTTCACATTCCAGGATGTCTAGCTCTAGGTGAATGATCACACCATCGTGATTTATCTGGGTCATGAAGATCTTTTTTGTACAGTTCTTCTGTGTATTCTTGCCACCTCTCTTAATATCTTCTGCTTCTGTTAGGTCCATACCATTTCTGTCCTTTATCGAGTCCATCTTTGCATGAAATATTCCCTTGGTATCTCTGATTTTCTTGAAGAGATCTCGTCTTTCCTATTTTGTTGTTTTCCTCTATTTCTTTGCATGTTCGCTGAGGAAGGCTTTCTTATCTGTCCTTGCTATTCTTTGGAACTCTGTATTCAAATGGCTATATCTTTCCTTTTCTCCTCTGCTTTTCACTTCCCTTCTTTTCACAGCTATTTATAAGGTCTCCTCAGACAGCCATTTTGCTTTTTTGTATTTTTCTTGGGGATGGTCTTGATCCCTGTCTCCTGCACAATGTCATGAACCTCCATCCATAGTTCATCAGGCACTCTATCTATCAGATCTAGGCCCTTAAATCTATTTCTCACTTCCACTGTATAATCATAAGGGACTGATTTAGGTCATACCTGAATGGTCTAGTCGTCTTCTCCACTTTCTTCCATTTCAGTCTGAATTTGGCAATAAGGAGTTCAAGATCTGAGCCACAGTCAGCTCCTGGTCTTGCTTTCGCTGACTGTATAGATCTTCTCCATCTTTGGCGGCAAAGAATAGAATCAATCTGATTTCGCTGTTGACCATCTGGTGATGTCTATGTGTAGAGTCTTCTCTTGTGTTGTTGGAAGAGGGTGTTTGCTATGACCAGTGTGTTCTCTTGGCAAAACTCTATTAGCCTTTGGCCTGCTTCATTCTGTACTCCAAGGCCAAATTTGCCTGTTACACCAGGTGTTTCTTGACTTTCTACTTTTGCATTCCAGTCCCCTATAAGGAAAAGGACATCTGTTTTGGGTGTTAGTTCTAAAAGGTCTTGTAAGTCTTCATAGAACCGTTCAACTTCAGCTTCTTCAGCCTTACTGGTTGGGGCATAGACTTGGATTCCTGTGATATTGAGTGGTTTGCCTTGGAAAGGAACAGAGATCATTCTGTCGTTTCTGAGATTGCATCCAAGTACTGCATTTTGGACTCTTTTGTTGACCATGATGGCTACTCCATTTCTTCTGAGGGATTCCTGCCCACAGGAGTAGATATAATGGTCACCTGAGTTAAATTCACCCATTCCAGTCCATTTTAGTTCGCTGATTCCTAGAATGTCGACATTCACTCGTCATCTCCTGTTTGACCACTTCCAATTTGCCTTGATTCATGGACCTAACATTCCAGGTTCCTATGCAATATTGCTCTTTCCAGCATCGAAAATTGCTTCTATCACCAGTTCCATCCAGAACTGGGTGTTGTTTTTGCTTTGGCCCCATCCCTTCATTCTTTCTGGAGTTATTTCTCCACTGATCTCCAGTAGCATATCGGCCACCTACCAGTCTGGGGGGTTCATCTTTCAGTGTCCTATCTTTTTGGCTTTTCAAGCTGTTCATGGGGTTCTCAAGGCAAGAAGACTGAAGTGGTTTGCCATTCCCTTCTCCAGTGGACCACACTCCATCAGCCCTTTCCACCATGACCCGTCTGTCCTGGGTGGCCCCACACGGCACGGCTTAGTTTCATTGAGTTAGACAAGGCTGTGGTCCGTGTGATCGGATTGGCCTGTGGTCTGTGATTGTGGTTTCCATCTGTCTGCCCTCTGATGCCCTCTCTCAGTGCCTGCTGAAAGTTATGTTTAATATAACGCCACCAAATATTTAGGATAGGGAAGTACTATTGCCTGGAAAATCCCATGGACGGAGGAGCCTGGTAGGCTGCAGTCCATGGGGTCGCTAAGAGTCGGGCATGACTGAGCATCTTCTTTCATTTTTACTTTCATGCATTGGAGAAGGAAATGGCAACCCACTCCAGTATTCTTGCCTGGAGAATCCCAGGGACAGAGGAGCCTAATGGGCTGCCGTCTATGGGGTCACACAGAGTCGGACACGACTGAAGCGACTTAGCAGCAGCAGCAGCAAGATGTACCAGAGCACACGTACGTTACCACCTCGTAATGCCCCCCGAAACCAGGGGTGTCCTTGGGAGGATGGCATCCCACCTCGCCCGACACAGGTTGCTTTCTGTACGGAGAGATGGGACCACAGTCCTTCCCCTCAACCCCCGAGACTGCACAAAGGGTAGCCCAGCTCCCCCGGTAAGGACCCCGATCCAAACACCAGTCACCCTAGGAACGTGCCCTGGGACAGCCGAGTGGGTGACGAGTCAGCCACAGATGCCCCCACGCCGGGCTCCCTTGTGGAGTTTCCCAACCGAGCCATCGATACTTAGAGACTCATATCCTGGATATGCTTGAGCTCTGCACCCACCGCGCACACCAAGAGTAGCTTCCTAGCTTTTTGTTAGACAGAAAGATTGCCTTTGGTTTCAGGACACTACAAACTCAGCACACAGGTCATTCTGCGTACATCATAGTTGTCAGCTCTGGCCTCTGCGGGACGTCCACTGGGTGGGTGTCTGGGTCTTCGTAGGAGCAGAGAGCCCAGTGACGCCCACAGTGTCCTGGTTGTGGAGGAAGGCCGTTGGCCGCTTGCTGGGATTTAGGATCTGAAACAAACAAAGAATTCTGACTCAGCCGCCGACCTGCCACTCTGGTCTGTAGTGTCTGTGGGGATGCGGGAGGGGGGACATTGTCACACAGTCTGGGGTGTGCAGGGTGGCCCAGCCCACGTTCACCACCTCCTCGGATCCCCCATCCCCGTGCTTGGCTGACATCACTAGACCAGGCCTCCAAACCTGTGGCCCTCCAAGCGACCTGGACACCTCCCACTGGACGTGCACAGGCCCGGAGGAGCCCATCGGTCACCTCCAGGCATACCAGCTCACCCGCCAGGGTGGCCCTCTGCAGCCACACCACCATCCCCCCACCCCTGCTCCTGCCTGCCGACCAGCCTGGAGCTCAGCAGCGCCTCCCAGCTGCTATCATCCTTCTGACTGGAGCCTATGAACAGCACTCAGCCCTGCAGTTTCTCTGGAGAGCAAGCCCTTCCCCTCGCTGGGCCAGTTCTGCCCTCTCTGGGGATCCGGCCTCCGCAAGCCCACTGCTGTCATTTCCTAGCACAAGCCAGACCCCTCCATCCCTACTTTAAACCTTCCATGTCTGTTAATAGAAACACTGGAGGGCTCGTCTCCCAGGCACCTGCCACATGTCAGGACTGAGCTGGGGACTCCCAAAGCCTCACAGACACCTAATGGGGTGAGGAGGCTCACCCCCGGGGAACGGGGGAGGAAGCCGAGGTCCACGACTTTCAGGACAAAAGTCCCAGAATCATTGCTGGGACCAGGCCCTTCTTGCTCCTCATTAGCTTTCAGAATTCAGGAAGTGGTGGCAGCAGTACCCGGGCCATGTTAACAGTGTGGACGGCCGGGTTCCAGCCCAAGAGACCAGGATTCAGGGGGTCTAAGGTGAGACAGGAATTTGCATTAACAGACGCACACACATTCACACACAGACACACACGCAGACACACACACAGAGGGGCCCTGCCCCTCTCTCCCTGCCTCACCCCCTGCCTGTGCTACCGGTACCCAGAGCCACTCCCTTTAGGCAAACCAATGCTACCTGTCCACTGGCCCTGCTCCTGCTCCATCAGCCAGCTCCCCCCTCCTCTGCCCTCAAAACGGGCTCAGTGGGGGACTTCCCTGGCTGTCCAGTGGCTAAGACTCCGTGATCCCACTGCAGGGGGCCGGAGTTCGATCCCTGGTCAGGGAAGTAGAGCCCACACGCCACAACTCACGATCCCACATGCTGAAAGTAGGACCTGGCCCAGCTAAATAAACAACTTTTTAAAAATTACGCTCCATGGACACACCTCCCCGGGCTTCAGCACACTCTCTGCAGGGGAGTCTCGGTCACTAGCTTCCAGCAGGTACACTGGGACCTCTGATGGGCCCAGCGGCCTTCCGTAAGGCAGGTCCTCTGGCACCAGGGGACACGGTCCCTGCCCCCTCTCCGGGGTCTGATGACATTTCCAGGATGGTGCGTGAGGCCTGAGCAGATGAGAGGGTGCTGGGTGGACCCCCAGTCCCACAACCAAATCACTTACCTGGAAACGGGGAGCAGACGCGCCATGGCTTGAGAACACACGTGGGAGGTGGCCGACCACAGCCACTGGATGTCGCTGGGCATGTCTGGAAGCCACGTCACCAGTCTGCAGGATGGAAACGCAGACACGCACACCTCGTACGTGAGTGAAGACGAGCCACAGCAGAAAGGACAAGAGGAAACCCACCCCGAAGGCAGACACCTGACGCCAGTACCGTCGTTCAGGTACTGCCAGGGTCACTTCTAACCCCAAGCTGATAAATGCCGCAAGGCAAACCCACCTAAAAGCCTAAAGCAAAATGAGGCCACTTTGGACTCAGGAAAGCTCAAAGGACTTACACGGAGATAAAAGGCCTGGGTCTTCCCAGAGCCCACTCCTCTGGGGCAACGTGGACCCTGGCACACAGCATCTTCTCGTTGAGACACTATCCCCTGCGCCCACATCGAAGGTGCTCGGCCACGTGCGTGCCCGCAGAGGAAGCTGCCAAGGAGGCCTGACCTCTGCCCTCCAGGCTTCCAACACCCCGGACACAAAAAGGACCCCACGTCTCGGGCTTCAAGAAATGTCAGCGGAGGACTTCCCTGGTGGCTCAGTGGCAGAGCCTGCCTGCCAATGCAGGAAGCATGAGTTCGAGCTCTGCTCCAGGAAGATCCCACACACTGAGGAGCACCTAAGCCCATGCACCACTGTTGGGGGCCAGAGTGAGGCACTCCGCCCGTGGCAAAGGTCATGAGGAAGGAGGCTCGACATACGCAAAGGCGGGATCGAGCCTCAGGAGTCCCCCTGGAAATCCTCGAGCATCTACCCCCATAACCAGAGCCTGCCTGCTTTACTATTTTGTGCTCCCACCTACACCTCGGACTTTACGGGGGGCTGTCCCCCACCACCTCTTTCGGAGAAGGAGTTAACCTAGAGCTCCAGTTAATAAAAACTCCTGGGCGTGACAAGAGTGTTTTAACCTACAAACTCCTCTGAAGGTTCTCTAGCCTGCCTGACAGGCTTGTCCGGCCACATGTGATTGCTCACAGCCTCCCAACTGTGAGAGGCACGAGATGCTTTAAACCTTCTAAAAACAGGTTCCTTAGAAAAGTTAGAAAACTATTAGGATAAGTATAATGGGCTGATTAGAAATCGTATTGGTGAAGGGTTTTTCATTTGTTGAGCCAATGTTTGTTGCTAAGTCTCCACATCCCCTGCCCTTACACATGGTAACGAATATATAGAAGAAATAAGTATTAACCTTTGATATTAATCACGTTAGACCTTATGCTAAGAATTCTTTTCTTAACTAAAACCCACTACACTCTCACCCTATAGGAATGTAACTTTATTTGGGTGGTGTCTGTTTTAAGAATAATCACCCCTGGAGAAATAAGTGTCCTGGTTGACTGACCGCTGTCACAAGGAGAGGGTCATAAATTGTCAGCAGGCCCCCTGGCCAGAAGATGATGTAACACCCCTACGACCTCTGTATACATTGGTATGAAGCACCTGACTTTGATAAAAGTCAGGACTGCTGACCCCACGTGACTTTTGCATAATATCTCACTGTATAAAAGTAGACCATGGAAAATAAAGAATTGGGATCAGTTTCTCGAAATACTGTTCTCCCCATATTGCTTTCTCTCTCACTCTGGCTGAGTGTCCATCTGGAGCGTGGAACCTGCCATGCTTACTAATTATGCCTGGGTTTCTAAGATCCAACCGGGGAGGCCTCAGTGTCTCCTCTCCTTCGGGAGAACGGAAGGACGCCTGCGGCCTACGTAAGTGGTGCAAGCTTCTTGTCTTGAAGTTTTATTGGTCTCCTGCGTAAACCAAGCTACTCAGCCTCTTTTCTCCACTGCATTTTCCTACTGAGCTATCCTCATCCTATTACTCTTTACATCTTTAATTAATATCTAATTAAAGCTACTGTATCCTGATCCTCGCCAACGCCGTCCCCGGTTCGCATACCCTGGATCAGCCGGGGCTGGAGCCCGGCACACCACAACTACTGAGCCTGTGCTCTCCAGCCCGGGAACCGCAACTACTGAAGCCCACGCGCCCGAGAGCCCGTGCTCAGCAACCAGAGGTCGCTGCAGTGGGAAGCCATGCCTGCACCTGGAGAGCAGCCCTCACTCACCGCAACTAGAGAAAAGCCCACGCAGCAACGCAGACCCACCACAGCCAAAAATAAAGAAATATTCTTTAAAAGTGAAACTGTTAGTTGCTCAGTCGTGTCCGACTCTTTGCAACCCCATGGACTGGAGCCTCTGTCCCTGGGATTCTCCAAGCAAGAATACTGGAGTGGGTTTCCATTCCCTTCTCCAGGGGATCTTCCCAACCCAGGAATCAAATCTGGGTCTCCTGCATTAAAAAAAAGAAAGAAAGAAAGAAAAACCTACTGTATAGCACATCGAACTCTACTCAATGTTATGTGCCAGCCTGCTTGGGAGGGGGATATGGGGGAGAATGGATACGTGCATATGTATGGCTGAGTTCCTTCACTGTTCACCCAAAACTATCAGAACATTGCTAATCGTCTATACTCCTATAAACATGTTTTTGGTGTTAAAAAGATTAAAAAAAAAAAAATGTCAAGGGACTTCCTGGTGGCCCAGTGGTAAAGAATCTGCCCTCCATTGCAGGGGACGAGGGTTCAATTCCTGGTCAGGTGCCGGGAGCCGGCATATTGCATACTGAGTGCACATTGCATATTGAGTGCAGCACTTTCCACAGCATCATCTTTCAGGATCTGGAATAGCTCAACTGGAATTCTATCACTGCCGGGAGCCAGCGTGAGGAGCTCCACCCATGACAAAGGTCATGAGGAAGGAGGCTCGGCATATGCAAAGGCGGGATCGAGCCTCAGGAGTCCCCCTGGAAATTCTTGAGCGTCTACCCCCAAAACCAGAGTCTGCCTACTTTCTGCTTTGTGCTCTCACCTACACCTCTGACTTTACGGGGGGCTGTCCCCCACTACCTCTCTCTGAAAAAGAGTTAGCTTACAGCTCTAGTTAATAACTCCTGGGTGTGACAGTGTTTCAACCTACAAACTCCTTTGGAAGTCCTCTAGCCTGCCTGAATAGGTTTTTCCGGCCACATGTGATTGTTCAGAGCCTCCCAACTGCGAGAGGCAGGAGGTGTTCTAAACTGTCTAAACACAGATTCCTTTGAGTAGACAAAAGATTGATTAGAAATTGTATCGGTGAAGGGATTTTCACTTATTGGGCCAATGTTTGCTGCTAAGTCTCCATACTCCTTACCTACTGTGTCCTTGGCAGTGTATTGATTGATAGAATGGGTGTATAGAAATGTAAGTAGTAGCCTCAATGTGTGTAACCTTGGACCCTTGAGTTAATTCTTTTCTTGATTGAGCCCACCTCACCTTTGCCCTATAGGAATGCAGCTTTGTCCAATGCTTTTTGGAGGCTGGTCCCTGACTTTGGAATAATCACCTTTAGAGAAAGATAAGTTTCTTAAAAGGTTAACAGGCCTCCTGGCCAGAAGATGATGTAATTCACCTGAACTTTTGCATATGATAACTTTGAAAGCCTGGCTTCGATTAGGACCAGGAACTGCTGTCCTTGCATGACTCCACCCCTTCCCCCATTATCCTCTATGCACAACTTAAGGTATAAAAACTACTTTGGAAAATAAAGTACAGGCCTTGTTCACTGAAACTTGGTCTCCCCATGTCGCTCTCTCTCTCAAATTCTGGCTGAGTCTCCATCTGGAGCGCAGAACCTGCCACACTTGCTAATTATGCCTGGGCTTCCAAGATCCGACCGGGAAGGCCTGTGTCTCCTCTCCTTCGGGAGAACGGAAGGACGCCTGCGGCCTACGTAAGTGGTGCAAACTTCTTGTTTTGAAGTTTTATCGGTCTCCTGTGTAAACCAAGATACTCAGCCTCTTTTCTCCACTAAATTTTCCTACTGAGCTATCCTCATCCTATTACTCTTTATATCTTTGATAAAATATTTAAATAAATAGGTCGCTGACGCCGTCCCCGCTTCGAATACCCTGGATCAGCCGGGGCTGGTCCACGGCAGTCAGGGAACTAAGATCACACATGCCCCAGGGCAACTAAGCCCGTTCGCCACGACTAGAGAAGCCCACGTGCATCCTGGTCTGAAAACCACGCACAAGCACAATACACGAATCAAAGAAGTTATCAAAGTCCTTTTTTAAAACAAAGGAAAAGGAAGGAAAAACTACGCCAGAGCAGCCAGCCCTCCTCCCAGGGCAAGGCAGGTGGCTGACTGGCAGGGCTGGGGAGTGATCTGGGAGGTCCAGCAGAGCCAGAGAACTGAGCCGGATTTTGAAGGATGGCTGGGACTTTTAGGGGCTTCCCTCATAGCTCAGTTGGTAAAGAATCCGCCCGGTTTGATCCCTGGGTGGGGAAGATCCGCTGGAGAAGGGAAAGGGTACCCACTCCAGGGTTCTTGGGCTTCCCCTGTGGTTCAGCTGGTAAAGAATCTGCCTGCAATGTAGGAGACCCCGGTTTGATCCCTGGGTTTGGAAGATCCCCTGAAGAAGGGAAAGCCTACGCACTCCAGTATTCTTGGCCTGGAGAATTCCATGGACTGTATAGTCCATGGGGTCACAAAGAATCGGACATGACTGAGCAACCTTCACTTTCACTTTGGGACGTTTAGAAAGACAGACTGAAAGACATGCTGACTACGTTGCAAAAAGAAAATAAACACTAAAGAAAATCTGAAGAAAACGGAGGGAAAACCATGCCCGGGAATCTACCAGCCACACAGCGTAGGCCTCGGGATCCTTCCTACACACAGGAATAAATCCCCCTCCCTCCCAAAAACGCAGACCTACAAGCAGCCACAAACCTGAGGGAGCAATGAGAAAGGAGCTGGGGTGGCCAGGGGCTCCCAACCAGGCACCTTTCCAGGGTGTTCCACGCAGACGCCGAGCTCCACCCAGATGTGCAAGGAGCCAGGCTCTGGGCTGAGCGCCCAGCGTGACTCCTCTCACTGAATCCTCACCCTACCTCCAAGCCCCGAGAGGAAGCCAGAAAGCTACGGAAAGCGTTCACCTCTGGACCACAGCGATGGCAGACTCCACGGGCAGCGTACAGGGCAGCATCACGTAGGACATGATCTTAACTGGTAAGAAGTTGCAAATCCTGTTTCTGTACCCATCTGGGTTTCTGACTGCCTTCCTCAGTGCTGAAAAACACAAGTTGGAGGTCTGTTTCCCACCAGCGTAAAAACCAAGCCACCTTCCCCAACTGGTGCCTGGAATTTCTATAAATCCTACCAAACCTGGCAGCTAAGCAATCAGAAAGTGAAAAAGTGAACGTGAAAGTTTCTCAGTCGTGCCCCACTCTTTGTGACCGCATGGACTGTAGCCTGCCGGGCTCCTCTGTTCATGGGATTCTCCAGGCCAGAATACTGGAATGGGTAGCTGTTCCCTTCTCCAGGGGATCTTCCCAACCCAGGGATCGAACCCAGGTCTCCCACATTGCAGGTGGGTCCTTGACCATCTGAGTCAGCAGGGAAGGAATCAGAAGCTATGACAATTGAGGTCAGATGTGGAATGTGCCTACACAGCCCTTGGATCACCGACAGGACACAGGATCCCTTTGAAAGAGTCTCCTTTAAACTGACTCCCTGCACAAGGGAATGGCAACCCACTCCAGTATTCTCGCCTGCAGAATTGCATGGACAGAGGCGTCTGCTGGGCTACAATCCACGGGGTCACAAAGAGTTGGACACGACTGAGCAGCTTTCACTACTACATTTTCCTTCGTTTATTTTTTATTTATTCAATTTATTTGGCTGTGCTGGGTCTTAGCTGTAACATGTGGGATCCAGTTCCTGGACCAGGCATTGAACCTGGGCTCCGTGCTTTGAGAGCTGCACTGACTCTTAGGCACTGCACTGAGGCTTCCAGAATGGAAATCCCACTTCACTACCTCTTTAAATTACTTTTGGAGGCAGACACAATTGTCTCAAATCTCGCCAGCCCAGGCTTCATGAGCTTTTCTTTGCATCTGCAATTGGATTCCACTCTGCCACCTGGGACCCCTAGCCTTCTATTTTCCCCTTTGTGATGACCTCACCATGCCTCAGATCACAATAACCTGAGCAGCTGCTGGTCAGTGCGAATCCTAGGGCATTAGTACCTAAGGCAAGAAACGGCATCCCTTTCATCTTTGTTTTATTCAGCGGCTCAGTTGTGTCCGACTCTTTGTGACCCCGTGGACTGCAGCACGCCAGGCTTCCCTGTCCTTCACCATCTCCCAGAGTTTGCTCAAACTCATGTGCCTTGAGTCAGTGATGCGATCCAACCATTTCATCCTCTGTCGCCCCCTTCTCCTCCTGCCCTCAATCTTTCCCAGCATCAGGGTCTTTTCCAATAAGTCAGCTTTGAAGTGAAGTCAAGTTGCTCAGTCGTGTCTGACTCTTTGCGACCCCGTGGACTGTAGCCCACCAGGCTCTTCCGTCCATGGGATCCTCCAGGCAAGAGTACTGGACTGGGTTGCCATTTCCTTCACTTTCCCCAAATGCCTGACTGGAAACTGGACGGTGCACTCATCTGTCCATCAGATAGTTTGTGATGACACGATAAGATACATCACCTTCAGTGAAGGTTCAAAACTGTGGTTTGGGGAGGAGGAAGACGTTAGGAGGGGCTCCTCAAGAGAGAGAAGACTCTTAGATGGGAGGACAGAGAGCAAACAGCATCGTCAAAGAACGGGCCACCCCAGGAGGCCCCCTAGAAACCCAGTGTGTTTGGACTTTTGAGCAGAGAGCACAGCAGGTTAACTCAAAACTCAGCTAGAGGACGTTCCTGGTGGTCCCGTGGATAAGGGTCCTCCCGCCAGCGCAGGGGCCATGGGTTCTAGCCCTGGTCCAGGGAACTCCATATGCTGTCGAGCACTAAGCCTGTGTGCCACAACTACTGAGCCTCGCGATGCAGTGACAGAGCCCGTGCACCTGGAGCCTGTGCTCCGCAGCAAAAGAAGCCACCGCAATGAGGAACCTGGGTACCACAACCAAGAGTAGCCCCTGCTCGCTCAGGGACAGCAAAAAGACCCAGTTCAGCTCAGTCAGCCAGTCGTGTCTGACTGTGACCCCATGGACTGCAGGACGCCAGGCCTCCCTGACCACTGCCAACTCCGGGACCTTGCTCAGACTCATGTCCATCGCGTCGGTGATGCCATCCAACCATCTCATCCTCTGTCATCCCCTTCTCCTCCTGCCCTCAATCTTTCCCAGCATCAAGGTCTTTTTCAGGGAGTCAGCTCTTCACATCACGTGGCCAAAGTATTGGAGTTTCAGCTTTAGCATCAGTCCTTCCAGTGAGTATTCAGAACTGATCTCCTTTAGGATGGACTGGTTGGATCTCCTTGCAGTCCAAGGAGACTCTCAAGAGTCTTCTCCAACACCACAGTTCAAAAGCACCAATTCTTCTGCGCTCAGCTTTCTTCATAGTCCCAACTCTTATATCCATACATGACTCCTGGAAAAACTATAGCCTTGGCTAGACGGAACGAAGACCCAGTGCAACCAAAAATGAATTAAATTAAAAAAACAAAAACAAACCCAGCTGCAATGTTATGTGCCAGCCTGGGTGGCAGGAGGGTTTGACAGAATGGATACCTGTATGGCTGAGTTCCTTCACTGATCCCCTGAAAATATCAAGACACTGTAAATCAGTTCTACCCCAATATAAAATGTTTTTGGTGTTAAAAATAAATAGATAAATGAAATAAAAACTCAGCTGGAATTTGTTTTCCTCTGCCCATGACCAAATGGGAAGGGAGACAGAGCAAGGACCCAGGGGGATGGGAGGTCCATGCGCGGAGGTGGGGGTCCCGACCAACCTGCATTGGTCGCTCTGCCCTGTTTCTCCCAGGGCAGCAGCAGGACCTTCCTCCACAGCTCACGGAGAAGCCGCCCTTCCTCCTCTGAAAGGGTCACTGACCACCGCCTCCTCTGCACCCCCCGCCTCCCCGCCCCCAGAGCCAGTACCCATGCTGAGCTCGGGCGACAGGGTCTCCAGGACGCCCTCGTCCCAGGTCAGCACGCTGAGGCGCAGGTGGTCCAGCAGCTCGACTGCCTCAGGCCCCGCCTCCCACGTGGTAACACCCAGAAGAGGCTCCAGGCTCCTGGGCGCCGACTCTGCCTCTGCGGGGGCCGAGCTCAGGCACGGATGGGGCCCCTCACGGATGCCTGCGAAGGGCACGGAAACAAAACCCATCAGGCGATTTCAGGCAGCAGGGCCACTACCCGCCCAGCCACCTGCCCACCCAGTTGGAGGAAGCTAACAGGCCTGTTATAGGTACGCAGCGTGGATCCACCTGGGAATAATCCGCCTGGGATCCCCCTGCTCCACCTCGAACAGGGACCACCACTCCTAACAGGGAGAGCGCAGGGTGGTACTTGGAAGGGGACGGATGAGGCGGGCAGCTGGCTCTGTCACGCACCAGCCGTGTGGGCTCTAGAGCCACATGTGGATTCATGAGGTTCAGAGGAAAGGATGATTCATAACAACTGAACCACTCGAGAAGCCCAGTGTTCCAGGCCCTGCACGACCCACGCAGCTGCTCCCAGCTGAACGCTGAGGAATCAGAAGCCAGAGAGGTGAAGGGATTTGCCTAAAGTCACACAGCCGACACGCGGCAGAGCGATATTCAAACCCAGGTCTGATATCAAAGATGGCACCCTTCCGTCACCCGACCTTGAGAAGAAGCCACAGGTTGGAGAGTCTGTGCTGGCCCTGCCCTGGGTGCCAGGGCTCAGGGCCTGATCCCCGTGGGTGATTGCTGCTCTCACGCTGCGTGGGGACGGTGGGACGGGTAGACTTGGATGCCCACACCTCCCCGGGCTCACCTCTCACTTCCAACCTCAGGTTAAAAGCCCAGGGGCTGTCCCTGCATGCCCCTCGCCTCACTCCCAAGCTACACCTCCCGCTTCGACTCCCTTGCATCTTTCCAGCCTCTGACACACAGCTCAGCCTCTGGGGACTTATTCTCTCTGAGGAATGTGTCAGAGAATCTATTTCCAAGGAACACCTGTCCCGCCCCCATGCATCCTCTGCTGAACCCCAAGGAAGCCAGGGGGACCGAGGCAGAACCTGGCTTAGATCCTTAAACCCAAACCCAGCACCCGTGCTGCAAGCGCCCAGCCCACGCCAGGATTTAGAATTACTAAGAATCAGTCGGCATCATTTACTCCAAACTCCTCTTGCTACAGATGTGGAAAGAGAGGCCCAGAGAGAGAAGGGGCTTGCTCAAAGTCACCTAGCAACTTCTAGAAGGTTCCTCATTGTCTTTTATTTCCAGGTGGCTCCCAAATTCCAATCCCAGTTCAGACCTGCTTTCTAGAACCTCGAACTCTGACATCACCATGCCTTCTGTGTACATGCCTGCTAAGTCGCTTCAGTCGTGTCCAACTCTGAGACCCCGTGGACTGTAGCCCGCCAGGCTCCTCTGTCCATGGAGTTTCTCAAGGCTAGAATACTGGAGTGGGTTGCCAGGCCCTCCTCCAGGGGATCTTTCCGACCCACGGAACAAACCTGCGTCTCCCACGACTCTCACGTTGGCCAGTGGGTTCTTTACCACGAGTGCCACCTGGGAAGGCCCAGTCCCTCTGCCAACCACCCAAATCTGTCCCAGGGCACCACACATGGGGCTCTCGAGCTTTCCTGCAGGACCCGCGCCCTCCCAAGGGCCCAAACTGTGAGCACCACCCTCTGCTCCAGTCCCAGCCACAGACGCCAAGGGCAGGACTTCATCCCCGAGTCCTCCTCCTCGGCAATCTCTGGTGGGTCGTCTCCAAGTCCTGCCCCCTCCGGCCCCTTCCACCTTGCTGCCGTGACCCCAGCCAAACCCATGGTGGCCACCTTGACCGGGGATATTGGCCTCACCCTCTCTGTACTGCAGCCAGGGGCCCTGGCAGAACTCCCTCTGCCTGCCCTCACTCCCGTGTCAGCAGCCCTCCCTGGCTCCCTATGGCTGTGAGATGCAAGCCCCTCTCCACCTCCACAAGGCCCAGCCTTGCCCCTCTTTCCATTCACCCCCATTCCTGTTCCCCTCTAATCTGTACCTCTGTCCCCCACCCCCACCACTCCAGTGACACATGCCTCTTTCCACCTTGAACAGACTACCTGTCTGCAGGACTCACGCTCACACCCCCCATGCCTAGAACATTCCTGTTCACCCTCAAAGCATCACTGCGGATTTGCATCCTCCCAGGAGCCCTGCTTTCCCCTGCCTTGCAGAACCCCACCCCCTTCCCCTAACTGAACCCCAGCTGAATCTACAGCATCCTGTACGTTCCTGCCAGGGCACTGAGCCCTCTGGCAGCCTTCTATTCAGCTACCTGGCCCCTCCCCAATCCCAAGACTAAGCTCCAGGAAGGCAGAGGCTACATCTGTCTACCCACTGTGGAGTCCCAAGCGCACAGCCAACTGCTTAGCACCCGGAAGGTATAGAGTAAGCGCTTTCTGAGCAGATAAATACACGAATGTCCCATGAACCACACCAGCTCCTCGGCCTCGGACAAAGACTAACTCAGAGGATCAGTGACTGTAGCAACCGTTAGTGTCCGGGAAAAATAGCTCGAGACACAACTAATACTTGGTTCCACACTAACATGTGAAGAACCCAAGTTCCCCAGCCCAGACCAGCCAGGACCTTCCCCAGAACACAGCTGGGCTGGTGGGCGCGGCCCACACCTGGCTGGAGGCAGCTCTCCTGATGGCTTCACCTGAGACTCAGAAACCGTTTCTCTTCCTTCCTCATCAAACTGCTGCTGCTAAGTTGCTTCAGTCATGTCCGACTCTGTGTGACCCCACGGACTGCAGCCTACCAGGCTCCTCTATCCATGGGATTTTCCAGGCAACAGTACTGGAGTGGAGTGCCATTGCCTTCTCCCCATCAAACGAAAGGTTCACAATTGTTCAAGCAAAAATGAAAAAGCAAAGGAGCTGCCTTCGGCTGGCAGACAGGGACACTGCAGAGGGAAAGGAACCCTGGGGCTGTGACCTCTGCAGGGTCAGCCAGGCTCACCCCAGCCCTGCTCCCCAGAGTGCGGGCCGTGGCTGCCTCCATTTCTCCATCTGTAAAATGGGCCAATGATTTCCTATCTCTCAGGGCCGAGCCTGATGGCAGGTGAATGTGCTGAGCGTTGAGTGATGGCACCAGCATGGCTCCCCTGGTGACCAAGACTGAACAGAAAAGTGACTCAAAGGGCATGCCTGCCGCCCTCGCCATACGCACCGTTCTTCTCCAAGAACCTGAGCGCGTCCACATATCCTTGAAGGCACAGCTCTCCAAGCATCTGTGGACAAACCACGTGACGTGAACCGCAGGCAGAGTCACTAAGCGGCAATCCTTCCAGCAGCGCCTGAAGACGGCAGGCACAGAGCCAGGAACCCCCGAGCTCCGAGTCGACGCCGCCTGTGGACAGGGTTCTGCGCTCCCACGAAGAGGCAGCCCTGCTTCCTGGCAGGACTCCCCTCGAAGGACACCCTCTCCACGCGCAGCCTGCACTGGCGCCCCAGCATGACGGGAGCTGGTTCCTCTGGTGTCCTTTGGTCCCTGGATGAGCCTCCATCCTCACAAATACCGGGGCCTGATCTGCTTGTCATGGGACACTGAGCTGCCTCCTCTGCACTCAAACCACATGGGCACCTGATGCTGTGGTCCAGCCTTATCTCTACCCATGACGACACGACTTCACGTACGCTGTATGGCATGGCCTTCTTTCTCCCCAGAGAGCTGTCACTGTGCAGATTCTACCAACTTTCTTACTATATTAGGGTGGTAAGGTCCACCACACTATAGTGACAGTCAAAACAAAAGATTAAATGGGGAATTTCCCGGTGGTCCAGCGGTTAAGACTCCACGCTCTCAGGCCAAGGACTCGAGTTCAATCCCTCAAGATCCTACAAGTCTCAAGGCCGAGCTGGGGGAAAAAGGAAAAGATTAAACCACCAAACGCAGTGTAATTCTTGACCATGGCTGCCAATAATCACTGGGGGACTCACCTGGTGGTCTGGTGGCTCAGGCTCTGCACGCCAAGGCAGGGGGTGTCGACCTCCGGTCAGGGAACTAGATCTTGTGCCACAACTAAGACCCAGTGCAGCCAAATTAATTAATTTAAAAAGAATCATCGGGATAATTAAATAATAAAAAACAAAACACCCTACTGCCCAGGCTGTGATGTGCTATGGTCGGTCATGTCCAACTCATTTGCTCCTTTGCCTTGGGATTTCCCAGGCAAGAATACTGGAGTGGCTTGCCATTTCCTTCCCCCCAACTCAGGGATCGAACCCACATCTCCCGAGTCTCCTGCATTTCAGGCAGATTCTTCACCCAGTGAGCCATCCGGGAAGCCTGAACAGCTGCTGGGTCCCCTGGCAACGAGGGATGCAAAGGGGAGAGCAGCACCCCCAGAACTCACAGCCCCCTCTCACCTTGACATCCAGCATTAACAGCGACCGGAACATCAGGTAGAGGTTCTCTGTGCAGAACTGCATGTTGAGCTTGGTGAACCCTTCGTTAAGAAAGAACGTGGACTTGACTTTGGGGCAGATGTCGCTCTCCCCATAGAAGGGGGACACAGTGATGGTCTTTTTGGAATCAACGAAGGGCATGATATCACTTACTCCTCCGTCCACATACCGCTTTTAAGGGAGAGGACAAAAAAAAAGGACACACTGTCATTAGCTCTGGGCTGGAGTTCTCTGTGTGCTTCAGATTAGGGATAGAGACTTCTCAGAGCCGCAGGGAGACCTAGTGAGAGACCAGGGAGTTTGGAACAACTCTTGCAGCAAATCCCCAGCGAGCATTTCTGTGCCAGGCCAGGCTGCAGGCTGGCACTCAGGACTGCCACATGCTGTTGCGCAGTGCGCGCACTGCACCAGAACATTGCCGGGTGAAGAGGCACACGGAGGCTGGTGCCTGGCCACGTTGCTGGGCCCAGTCATGAGCGCCCCCAGGCGAGTCCATGTAATTCGCATTCACTAGGGGCGCTGAGCGCACTCAGGGCAGAGTGTGATGTAGATGGTGCCAAAGAGAGACAGATGGTCATGGGTTCGATTCCCGAGGCCCCTTGCTGCTTGAGCGATCTTGGACGAGACACCTAACCTGTGGTCCTGACTCTCTGTCCACACCTGGGCAATGAGAACCAGCACTGGAGACTTAAATGACACGGCGAACCCGGGACTTGCGCTCTTAAAAACTGGCATCTTATCCCACAGGAAAGGAGCATCTGGGTAAGCACTGTGACAATCCATTTTCCTATATTCCATGTAAGCGCTCAGGAACTCTGTTGTGTCCAGCTGTTTACAACCCCATGGACTGTGGCCCACCAGACTCCTCTGCCCATGGGATTCTCTAGGCAAGAATACCTGGAATGGGGGTGCCATCTCCTACTCCAAGTGATCTTCCCAACCCAGGAATCAAACCCAAACTCTTGCGTCTCCTGCATTGGCAGGCAGGTTCTTTATCACTGAGCCACCTGGGAAGTCCTCCTATTAATGTATTCATAGCCTCCAACAACCCTAGTGCCCACGGCCAGGCTGGGGTAGCAAGGTTTTGCTACAGTTTGGATCGAGTCTGGACCTATGAAGCCAACATCTTGAATGATTCCCGAACCTCAAATCATCATAGCCCAGCTGTCGTTGCCCATGGTGGGGCTGGGGGGGCCTTCAAATATCACAAGGGGGAGGCTTTCCCCAGCCAGTCCTTCCAAAGGGAGACATGCCAAGGCACACTCTGGCCTAAAATGAGTCCCGGACAGGATCGGGCATGCTCAGGCATGCCTTCGGGATCAGGAGAGTCCTCCCTTGAGGCCCACCGTGATCAGCTGTGCACACACAGCACTAGTTTCTGTATCGTAGCTGTTTGTCAGCGTCAGATCCCTCACTGGCAGAAAGGGACTCGGAACCCAACAGCAGCAAAGTTGAGATTGAGATGGGCGGAAGCAAGGGACTGTTTTTCCAATTGTTTTTTATGTTTTTAATTCATGTGTGCTGGAGCCTAGGTGCTTCCCACTGTCGTCTTAGTTTCTGCTGTACAACAACGGGCAGCTGTTATACACACACACACATCCCCTCTTTTGCCGCTCAAGGTCTACTGTAAAGTCCAATGACTCCTCTGTCATGTGGGGTTTTCCTCCAGCCTGAACTTTCCTGGAGGAATGTTCTGAGTTTGCTCAGTGGAATCCCAAGAACACTCTGCTCTGACTTTCAGCAGGTTTTGTCTGAGGACACTGAGGCTGTGACTGTGTGTGGCCCACGGCCGGGGCGGCCAAGGGGAAGTGCAAAGATGACAATGACAACAACGACAAAACAACCCATATTTACCTAATACTTAAGAGTGCCAGGCTCTGTGCCGGGCACTTCAGTGCATTATTGCAGGTAAGTTCCACGAAAGTGCAACAACTGCACACTATTATTGACTCCCAGTTTGCAATTCTTTCTAAGACTTAAGAAATGTGTCCAGAGACTTCCCTGGAGGCTCGGTGGCTAAGATCCCACACTCCCAATACAGGGGGCCGGCTTCAGTAGCTGGTCAGGGAACTAGACCGGGGACACCACAGCTAAGCATTTGCATGCCACAACCGAAGAGCCAGAGTTCCGCAACTAAGACCCGGCACAGCCAAATCAGCAAATAAATGTTAGAAAGAAAGAAAGGAACGGATCAACGTGGCCCAGCTAACATGGGCTAAAGCAGACACTCGATTCTAGGTTTGTCTGCCAGGCAGGGGCTGTGAGAACCACAGGTGACCGCTTCATGGCTCCAGGCCTCGGTTTTGTCATCTGTATGTAGGGCCAGCTGTGTGTCTGTCCGGCGGAAGCTCCGGGGCATGAGTGAGCCTATTCACAACCTGCCTTTGCAAGTCGCTTTGCAATGTGAGGCCCGTACTGCTGTTAAAGCGTGAACCGAAAGGGCTTCTGAAGTGCCTTCCTGCTGAGACATGGGGATGTCTCGTCTTCTCTCCCACAGCTGTGACAACCTAAACGGTCTCCAGACGTCGCCAGATGTCCCGGGACAAGGGACAGATTTATCTGACAACCACTGCCCTAGAAGGAGGCTGCCAGGTGGTCCAGCATCCAGCCCAGAGTCTGTAGGACCGACACCTCAACTTCTGCTCTTCCTCCTGAGCCAGTGCTCAGGAACAGCCACATGTGTCTACATGGGAGTTGAATCACAGCCCTGTCGGAAGCCTCTGCCCAAAGCCATGGACCGAAAAAGACAGAGTCAGAGGCAGAGAGGATTGAAACTCTCAGCTCCTCAGAATTAAACCTTAAGTGAGTAAATTGACTCTTGAGCATCTTATACTCTAAGTAGGCCACTGGGCACCTATTTCGGTGCTCATGTGGAGATTATGTGAACAGCTTATGTTACAGGTGAGCAGTTAATTATCCCACACAAAGTCAGTTTTGCTTCAAGAGAGCTTGGAAGGGGTTCAGCTGTGGAACCTCTGTCTGAAGGCTGAGAGGCAAAAGGCTTTCTTCATTTAGGGACAGGTCTCAGGGGCCCAGGGTGCCTGAGCCCAGTGCCTTGTCTTCCTTTTTTTTTTCCAAGATGCTTAGTACGGGATTTAGTTCCTGGACCAGGGATAGACCCAGGCCCTTGGGAGTGAAAGTGCAGAGTCTTAACCACTGGACCACCAGGGAATTCCCAGAAACACCGTTGAAAAGTGGACTTACCACGCCTCTGAAGGAAGGGGGATACAGCCACAGATGAAAGGGACGTAGCAGGAACAGCACAAGGCCTGCGAAGACAAAAGAGAGTGAAACCACAGCACAGCCCAGACCAGGCGGCCTTTTACTCCCTGGGCCTTCACAAGCCTTCTACAAGCAAGGACAGCAATAAGCCTGAAAGCGCTGCTGGCAGAGCAGGTGCTTTTCTGAATGGTTGGATGAAGATGAGCCTGCCCACACACTTATTACTTCAGCGTGCTGGTGTGCTAGGTCACATCCGACTCTTTGTGACCCGCATGAACCATAGCCCCCCAGTCTCCTCTGTCCATGGGGTTTTCCAGGCAAGAACACTGGAGTGGAGTGCCATTGCCTTCTCAGCAGATTAGATCAGGGCTTTGCAATTACTGACACTCATCAGAATCACCTGGAAAGCTTGGCCAATCACAGACTCGGGGCCCCACCCCTAAGATTCTGATGAGGCAGGTTGGAGGCGGGGCCTGAGAGCCTGCACTTCTGAAATACCCCCAGGAGATACTGCTGCTGCGGGTCCCCGGGGGACCACGCTCTGCATCTCACCGAGCTAGCGAGCACTAAATTAAGCATGATGTAACACTGGTGCAATGAGAGAAAAGGGCTCCTGTGGGAATGCACAGGTGCTGGGACCTAGAAAATGCTCCCAGAAACAAGGTTAAGTGGAAGACGACACTGGCTGCTGAGAAGCAGCTGGTTATATTCACCAGGCAGCTGGCTCGTATGGACCCGTGTTAAGTGAAATGACGCCCAAGGCATTCTCACAAAAGACTCAGCCAAACCAAACGGCATTTTGATATCGCCAATGATCTTCTCTGTGCTAGAGCCAGAGGACAGAGGTAACCAAGACACGCTCCCAGCCTTGTGGGCTTCACTGGGCGGGTCCTCATTAAGGAACAGGCATCGTTGGGAGGACGGCCACACACATAAGGTCCCTGGAGCAGGAGGTTATGAACCAAGTCGTGAAGGAGGGGAGACACTGTTCGAAGCTGACACTGTCTGGGACACCCCAGGTTTGCACAGGCTCTGGACCAGCCCGCTGGAGGCACACAGCTTCCATCACTCTGGTGCAGGAAGCCAACCTGCATCACGGGCAGCCAGGTTCTCCTGCATCTTAAGTAAAAAATGGGGCAGACTGGCTTACAACAGCCCCTCCCTGTGTTGCTTCCAAAACGAAATGGCCCTTCCGACTCGACAGTACCCAGATAAGCCGCTTACGTCCACGACTTCGTCTTTGGAATGAAAATCCGACACCAGCACGTTTTTTCCGTCGGACACTCTGGTAAGCGAGATGACCATCTTGCCCGAGACAAGCTGGTGGACGTTGTCAGGGAGGTGTCTCTGGAGACTGTCTCGGGTGTGCTTGCTCAAACTGAAGCCTGGGTGGACGATCCCGAATTTCTGGCTTCTGGCGCTCCGGGTGAGGTCCATGAGGATCTGCAACGTCTGGTCTGGGTGGGGGGTGAAGTGGAGGATGGGCAGGGAGGGGAAGAAGGGAGGGGGAGGGGTGGAGAGAGAAATATGCAAAGGAATGTACCACCCTGGAGGTGGCCATTGCTTTGCGGTGGGACCAGAAACCTGATGGCAAGGAAGCTGCCAACCCTCTCCTTTGTCTAGGCCTGGGCTGCCGGATCGGGCCGGTGGTTCCTGAGCCTGAGATGTGGTTAGTCCACACTGATGGGTAAAAGACGCACGGGATCCCGAGGGCTTAGAATGACGATCACAACAACAAAACGTTGACTATCTCACGGGTAATGTTTTGCGTTGATTAGATGTGAAAATGGCAATATTTGGGCTACACTGGGATAAATCAAATAAATTTCACTGATGTCTTTTATTTCTTCCACGTGGTTCAATGGACATGAATTTGAGCAAATTCCAGGAAATACTGAAGGACAGGGAAGCCTGGTGTGCTGCAGTCCACGGGGTGGCAAAGAATCAGACACGACTTGCTGACTGAACCACAACAACTAGGAAATAAAGATACACATAATCCTGTTGGTCAGAGCCGTTCTTGACCCTCCCGGGCCAGAGGAACGAGCCTCCAGAGGCCCAGGAGCCCTCCCTTCGTCTTCATCCCTCCATCAAGGCCAGATGCCAGGAACCCACAGCATCAGAGCTTGAGCATGGATGGGCCTAACCCTGCAGGGAGCAGAGAGCAAGCGCAGGCTGGGACCTGAGTTTGAATCCTGTCTCTACCGCTTACTAGCTGAGCAACTTCAACACGTTACATCACTGCTTCTGAGCCTCAGACAGTATGTTTTTAATGTGGGACAACACTCACCTATATTCTGGAGACGGAGAAGGTTAGGTACACTAAAATCTGTACACGGTCAACCCGGAGGAAGCACCTCGTAAATTTCTAGACTTAACTTTCAAAAACACATTTGCTTATTTATTTGCTGCACCAGGTCTTGTTGCGGCACACGGAACTGTGTGAAGATCTTTGATCGTCACTGTGCAGGCCAGTTCTTCCCAGGCAGCATGCAAATTCCCAGTGCAGCATGAGAACTCTTAGTTGTGACATGTAGGATCTAGTTCCCCAACCAGGGACGCAACCTGGGTCCCCTGCATTGGCAGCATGGAGTCTTAGCTACTGGACCACGAAGGAAGTCCCCAGACTTAACTCTGAACCTCTGGAAAGGGAGTCACTCAGCCCCGGGGCTCCTCTGTCCATGGGGATTCTCCAGGCAAGAAGACTGGAGTGGGCCATGCCCTCCTCCAGGGCATCTTCCCCACCCAGGGATCGAACCTGGGTCTCCTGCAGTGCAGGCAGATTCTTTACCCTCTGAGCCACCAAGGACACTTTTAACCTCTAATGCTACAATTGCCAGACCGTCTAGTGGACACAGGGCCCTTTCATGCTCCATCTGACCTCACTCACTGGCCTGGGCCCCTCTGGTGGCCTGCACTGCCCTGGCAGGCAGTGCCAGCCCAAGCCCTGGTCATCCACAGATGCGGGGACGCAGAGGGCCCGGACACACCAGCAGGCCCTGACCCACTTCCGACTCCACTGGGTTCTCCCTGCACATGTGGCCCCTTTGAGGCCAGACAGAAGGCACATGATTGCACAGAGCTGCTTGGTTCTGCCAGGCTCTTCTTCCAGGTCAGCCCTGGCTGAGAGATGCGCTCAGGAACCCTGCCCAAGCCACAGGCCCTGGGAATGCTCCCCGGAGCTCCCCAAAGTCAGACAGGCAGTTAAAGCAGGAAACCGGGGCTCCCAGACCCTGCGGAGCAGTTCTTGCCAAAACCTCCAGACCCTTTCGGGGGACTTGCCGGTCCCGAGCCTCCCCTGCAAGCCCAGCCGCTCCGCTGCACCTGTCCTCTACCTGTGAACCTCCTCCAGGCTGGATTCGGCCAACTTCCGGTGCTGGGGTCTGTGCATCGGAATCAATGAAACACTGGACTGTGTGCATGTCTCCAGGTCACAAGCCGGAGACGCAAGGGTTGGCTTTTATCACAGCTCAAGTCCAAGCTGTGCAGACTGGCTGTGTGTCCAGTCTAGTCACCCCCGAGGTCACATTTCCTGCTCTTTGCCCCTCTCCCTCTCGATGGAGACGGTTGCCAGCGTGGCCTCTCTCTCCTGGCCTCACGCAGGAAATGGGAACTCAGCTCCCCCGACCGCGTCAGGGCTCTCCTCCCCGTCGCTCCGAGACCACCTGGCTCTCAGTCCCTGAGTACGGTGGGGAGCTTCCTCCAAGCCCGGGCGCCAAAAGGGGCAGGTGAGGCGAGGATGCGCTCCGGGTTTGCACGCCCCGCTCCAGGCTCGGCGCCGGGCCAAAAAGATGCACTGGACGACCCAACTGTTTGAGAGACCCCGGCTTTACCCCCGCAGGCCCGCTTCCACCCCGGCTCCCAGCGCAGAGCCCTTCCCGGCGCGGAGCCAGGACCTACCCAGCGGGATCCCGGAGAGGAAGAAGGCGCAGTACAGCGCGCCCGCCGAGGCGCCGAAGAACTTTGCACTTGGCGGAGGAGGTGCGGGGCGTGCTCGCTCAGGCAGCGGGTCACCCCGACGTAGTAGACGCACAGGAAGCCGCAGCCGGCGAAGGACAGGCTCCAGCCGCTCTCGGGGTCGTACATAGCGGCGGGAGGTTGGGGCGGCCCACCCTGCTTCTCCGCCGGGCCTGGGCGCCGCAGCCCGGGCTATTCCCGGCGCGACGTCACCGGCCCCGCCCCCGCCCCGCTCGGACCGCGCGAGCCAGCTCCGGGCGGCCCAGTGCGGGTAGCGGCCACCCCCCCCCGGAGGCGGGGGCCTGGGAGGGGTCTGGACCTGCGGAGAAGAGAGCGGAAGACCTGAGCCAGGTGAGGGTGGAAGATGGAGTTTCTGCAACTTCTTTGACAGTGCAGATCGAGAGCTTCATTGCCGGTTCCTTTTCACCCCTTCAATTCAGTTCAGTTCAGTCGCTCAGTCGTGTCCGATTCTTTGTGACCCCATGAATCGCTGCACGCCAGGCCTCCCTGTCCATCACCAACTCTCAGAGTTCACTCAGACTCAAGTCCATCGAGTCGGTGATGCCATCCAGCCATCTCATCCTCTGTCGTCCCCTTCTCCTCCTGCCCCCAATCCCTCCCAGCATCAGGGTCTTTTCCAATGAGTCAACTGTTCGCATGAGGTGGCCAAAGTACTGGACTTTTAGCTTTAGCATCATTCCTTCCAAAGAAATCCCAGGGCTGATCTCCTTCAGAATGGACTGGTTGGATCTCCTTGCAGTCCAGGGGACTCTCAAGAGTCTTCTCCAACACCACAGTTCAAAAGCATCAATTCTTCGGCGCTCAGCCTTCTTCACAGTCCAATCTCACATCCATATGTGACCACAGGAAACCAGTTAGAACATACAGCTGCCTACTTAATGTTCTTTGTTTAAGTTTAAAAACAATTTTTTTTTTTAAATTTTCGGTAGCCCTGTGTCTTCTTTGCTGCCCCAGGGGACCTCCTCTTCACTGCAGTGCGTAGGTTTCTCCTCGTTTCTCTTGTTGCCGAGTGCAGGCCCTAGGCACACGGCTTCAGCAGTTTGCAACACTCAGGCTCAGGAGTTGCAGCGCGTGGGCTTTTAGGACACCTGGGCTTCAGTAATTGGGATCCAGGGGCTTAGTTGCTCCCCAGCGGGTGGAATCTTCCTGGACCAGGGATATAATTCCTGTGGCCTGCGTTAGTGGGCAGACGAACCACGTGGGAGTCCGCCACTTAGGTTCTTAATATCCTTCGGACCGTGTATTCATTTACCTTTTTACAGGAGGAAGCAAGCTTGCAGTAGGCACCAGCATCTAAATGGAATTTCATGTTTTTGACTTCCTGCAAGTTTTTGCATGATGTCTTCGGTTCACGGCAAATGGTGAAGATTTTTCATTGAATGATAGTGACACGAAGGTCCCTTTCAAAACTTCACTTCTAAGTCAAAATTGTACATAACAGGTGCTTGGGGGTGGGAGTGGCCAGGCAGGATCTCGGGGTTCCAGAGGCTCAGGCCTGGGGTATTCCTTGTGCCCTTAGGAAGTGCCTGGGATCCCCTTGGGCTCTGTGATGGCACTGCACGGAGAATTTCCACAGCGCTCCACAAAGGGAGGTTAGGCTTTTACCCAGAGTTGCAGAGCCAGCAACCACGCCATGGTTGCTGGGCCATCCCACCCCCTGTTTTGTGGACAGAGGCACCCCCTTCCCCCTCCACCAAGCCCATGTGGGGTGCAGAGTGTGGGCCTTGGGATCAGACCTCCCCTCTGTGTGATCCTCATCTGTGAAACCACTGGTGGAGATGCTGCCAGGACTCCGAATGTCACCTATGGCCTGGCCACATGGGTTATGCATGCCCCCCACCCCCGCCTCCCACCCACAGAATTTCCCAAGTCTGAGTCATCCCCTGCTCCAGCTGAGCCTGTGCCTGGAGGTATGGGGGAGGTGCATGTCAGGATCTGAGCAGAGGCTGAGGCTGGGCTGCTTGAGGAACTGCAGACCCCCAGGGTGAGCCAGTCTGTCTCGCCTCTATGGACCAGACCGTGGGATGTGGGATCAGACCTGAGTGACCATCTGGACCAACAGCGACCTCACACGGACACTTCACTGATGGAATCCAACGCAAGGAAAGGGCTGGCCCCTCTATTTGTCCTGGACCATGTGGGCTTGGCTAGGGTGAGGGTGGGGCTAAACTCACAGGCCTGCCCCGACTAACTGCTCTCCACACCCACCCAACACTCAGGGTGGGACAGAAATGAAATTTCTGGGTGGGAAAACAGGCTGTTGGCAGGGTCTGTTGGGTCCACAATCTCTCGATGACTCCTGCCCCTTACCGGGGACTCCTGCCTCTGCCAGCCCTCCTGTGTTGCATAGCTGCTCTTACAACTAAAATTAGAGGCTGTGAATGCAGGTTCCAGATGAGTCGTCTTGCCAACAGCCACTGGCCTTTGCATTCTCTTCCAGTCCACGGATACACGTTCATGGCAGCTGCCAGGGACATCTGTGCTCCGTGGTGTGACCCGGATGAAGGTGGGAGAGGAGCAGGGCTGAGAGTGCCTCTGCGGTACATGAACAGCAAGTGGACACCCTTATGCCCAAACAAAGAGAAGAAAGGTCTGAGCGGGGGTCCCAGGTCCCAGCTCTCTCAGCCCCTTGCCCAGTGCTCCCGCAGGGCAGGCTGTGAGCTTTGAGATGGGATCAGCGTTGTTGTGTTAGTTGCTTCAGTACTGTACGACTCTTTGCGGCCCCATGGACTCTAGCCCGCTAGGCTCCTCTGTCTGTGGAACTCTCCAGGCAAGAATACTGAAGTGGGTTTCCATTTCCTCCTCCAGGGGATCTTCCTGACCCAGGGATCAGACCCAGATGTGCCACGTTGCAGGCAGACTCTTTATCATTTGAGCCGCCAGGGATGACTGAGCCCAAATGCAGGCTTCGCCACTCATTAGCAGAGTTAGATTTTTGCAGGCATCTTTCACCTCTTAGCTTAGTTTCCTTAACCGTGTGAGGGTGAGTGAAGTGAAGTGGCTTGGTCGTGTCCGACTCTTAGCGACCTCATGCACTGCAGCCTACCAGGCTCATCCGTCCATGGGATTTTCCAGGCAAGAGCGCTGGAGTGGGGTGCCATTGCCTTCTCCGTTGACAAGCTATTTGCATTTAGTAAATTCCCTTAGAAATACACCCCGGAAAGCCTTCCTCTTCCTCTCTAAAGGTAACGGTAGTGCAACAAAATCAGTAACAATTTTAGAAAGATGAAACAGATAACTTCAGTAATTCGCAAGTTAATATATGCCCGAAATCAAGGAAACAAGTCATGTTTATCTTAAGGATAATAAACTTATTGTTTGGAAAATAATATCATAAACACATAACCTCTGGATATGCTTTATTATGCCACAAATTTCCAGGAAATATAAGATATATTTCTGAATGGGACTAATACTTTCACAAATACTAACACTTTATTGACAACAGTCAAGTATTTTAAGATAGTGTACATTTAAGTAACCTTTTAAAAATCTCGATGCTTTCTATAAAATTTAAAGGGACCTGTAGCAGATCCTACTTTGCTTTTCAACATTCGGTGTCAAAGCTGTATGTGATATAAATGCACATTTTAAGGACGGAAGGGAAGACAGCACGTGACCTGCTCTGCCAACGTGGTCAGGCTCCTTCCTGCATCCGTACACGTGCCACCATGTCAGAGTTCATTATTGGAGACGCGCCTGGAAAACTGAAATCAAGGGGAAATTGTAACACGGCTGGGTCTTTAAAAGCATTAGCACCTGCTATAAATTTAAAGAGGGAGATGAGATATTTCTTTACTTCCCAATGGATTAAACAGAAAATTCAAAATACTTCTCTTATCTGGAGAATGAGTACACAAATATATTTTAAGGCCGGATACTGACACCATTTGCACAATATCCAGACTACGGATGGGAAACACGGCAATGCTGATATTTCTGCCACACATCCAAGGGTAAAGAAAGGGAGATGAGGACGTCACAGCCAAAGCCAGTGACTGAGCCTGGCACGCCACGTTGACAAGAGGGCGGCAAACCACTACTCCCACGCTGCGAATATTCTCCAAAAGGAGGCCCTTATGCAGTAAGTCTACAACTGTATCAACTTTGGTAATCTATCATTGAACTTTCGGGTAAATATATATCCTTGGACATATGAGGAGTTTTCCAGAGCCAAAGTCCATTATTAAATAAACTAAAGGGTGAAATAATGCTGATAGCTAAAATTCTGTTCATTTCAGTGATTCCAATGGAAGTTATGGGAGGAAAGAGGCAGGAGGAGCTGTTTCCAAACCGAAATGATGATCCGAATCACCACGTCTTGAGCTTATTCTACCCAAGGTCTCAAACCTACCAGGAAGTGGTAACCCAGGAACTCCTTTTAAGCAATCCCGCTGTGTGAGGGGAGGCAGTTTTTGTTTTGCGGGCTTTCTGTTGGCCACACTGCAAGGCTTGCAGAGTATTAGTTCCTCAAGCAGGGATTGAACACTTGCACCCTGCAGAGATGGCACATAGTGTTAACCTATGTTAACACTTTGTGGGAATTCCTGACGCTAAGCTGTTTCATGGGCTTCCCTGGTGGCTCAGAGAGTAAGGAATCTGCCTGCCAAGGCAGGAAACCTGCGTTTGATCCCTGGATCAGGAAGATCCCCTGGAGAAGGGAATGGCTACCTACTCCAGTGTTCTTGCCTGGAGAATGCTATGGTCAGAGGAGCCTGGTGGGTTACATTCCATGGGGTTGCAAAGAGTCAGACACAACGGAGGGAATAACACTTTCATGCTGTTTTTGCCCACCCAGCTTCTGACATCAATTATGTTGACAACTTTTCCAACACCACTTCAACAACTCTCAGAAGCACCAGCTGGGTGTCCAACATTGCGTTCAGTTCTGACGCTTGTTACCCAGAGTCAACACGGTCTCCATGGGTGAAGGGCTCACTCCACAAGACTGGCCCCACTGCAGATGCCACTGGCACATCGGGTCCCCGGAGTCCCACCACTCCCCGTTATGACTTGCTAGAACTGCTCCCGGAACAAGAATCTGACTGCCAGTCAAAGCATTTAGGAATGACCAGGTCAAAGCTCTGTCTGGTAGTCTGGGGCCAAGTAAGGTACATGGCGAACAGTGGTGTTACCCAGAAATAGCAAGTCTCCACTCCCTGCTGAACTTCATGTCCTAAATATCATGGTATCCTGATCAAATGTGGGCTGTTTTGGCAGTCGCTGTACCGAAAGACTCGGAGAAGGCAATGGCACCCCACTCCAGTACTCGTGCCTGGAAAATCCCATGGACGGAGGAGCCTGGTGGGCTGCAGTCCATGGGGTCTCTGAGGGTTGGACACGACTGAGTGACTTCACTTTCACTTTCACGCATTGGAGAAGAAATGGCAACCCACTCCAGTGTTCTTGCCTGGAGAATCCCAGGGACGGGGGAGCCTCGTTGGCTGCCATCTATGGGGTCGCACAGGGTCGGACACGACTGAAGCGACTTAGCAGCAGCTGCAGCAGTACCCAAAGACTGAGGAACACTTTGTGGTATTAAGAAACACCTGTTGCTATTAAGCTGGTTAGTTCACTGGCCTGACTCTAAGGCATGAAACCTGTTACTCTTTACTTTGGCAGCTAGGTGAGAGTGGGCCAGTAGAGTTGCACATAGTTTTATCTTGATAAAAGCATTGACTAAGGTTTCAACTTTCAGCCATATTAAATAGATTTAAAACCTTTAGATCTTTCTCACACACACATATATATAAAAAGTCCAACTCAGCTCAGTTTGCCAGGGACTTCCCTGCTTTGGGCACTTGAAAGTCCTACATCCTGGGAAAACTTTTGGTCCCAGACTCACTGGGATATGGGTCAAACCCATGCCACTTGCAAATGTCGGGGTAGGTCTGCCTGGCCTATAAATCTTCAGGAGGAACAGTCCTAGGATTGTTCATCTTATTGGGCAGGAAACAGCCTCACCGCTGGCTAGGAGACAAGTGAGAAAGTCACAGAGGAGAGACCAGCTCAGAAAGGAAAGAAACACTCAGCCATCCTCACTGTTTATGGTTCTGTATTCACAAACTCGCCTAGAACTCACTGGAGCATATTTATAAATCCAGATTAATGCAAACAGCTCTGTTTTGGGCCATTCATGGGTATCTGCAGAGCAGCCAAAACGTTCAAGTTGCCCCATACCTGCCGTTCCCAGCTGTGGCTGAACTGCTGTGCCTGCCTGTCTTGGTCCCTGCTATAAACAAGGGTCCTTTCTGTCATCGGTTTACTTCTTTGTTTCACATTGTGGTGCCCTTTGGTGGCGATTTTCCAGCTTAAAATTGTCCCCAGGCATAGAGCTGAGGGCCCCCTGGTACGGCCATGCTCAAGAAGGCTGTGCCGGCCTCACTATGGAGACGATGGCGTGTCAGTGAGCTTAGGAACGGCACCAGTGGCAGTTCCACATCCATGAGTCATGTGTGCGTCACATGAGGTGTCTTTAAACAGAAGCACCCATCACACAAGGCTGCGTTTTTCTAAGTATTTATTGATTCATCTTGCAGCCCCTGGTCTTCAATGCAGCATCAAAGGGATTAGGTGCAGTGTGCGAACGCTTAGCTGAGGCACGTGAGGCACGTTGAGGCACTTGAACTCTCAGTTGTATTAACAGCCTGTGGGATTTAGTTCCCTGAGGAGGGATCAAACCTCAGCGCCCTGCATGGGGAGGGCAGCGTCTTAGCCACGGGATCATCAGGAAGACCATCTTTTTTATTCCAATCCTGGTAAAATACGCAGAATGTAAAATTTCCTATTTTAACCAATTTTAAGATCCAATAAGTCAATCCTGAAGGAAATCAGTCCTGAATATTCATTGGACGGACTGATGTTGAAGCTGAAACTCCAATATTTTGGCAACCTGAGGCAAAGAACTGACTCATTGGAAAAGACCCTGATGGTCGGAAAGACTGAAGGCAAGCAGAGAAGGGGATGACAGAGGATGAGATGGTTGGATGACATCATCGACTCAATGGACATGGGTTTGAGAAAACTCCGGGACTCGGTGATCGACAGGGAGGCCTGGCATGCTGCAGTCCATGGGGTCACAAAGATTCGGGCCCGACTGAGTGATTGGACTGAAGAGCACTGAAGTGTATTTGACTTTCTCTGGTTCTAAGTTGGAAGCAAGACAAAAACTGGGGAAGCTGTCGGTGATCAGGGCTTCCCTGGTGGCTCAGACGGCAAAGACTCTGCCCACAGATCCTGGTCTTGTGAGGACGGCTGTCACCGGGTTATTGTTTGGCTTCCTGGACCGGTTGCTAGAGATAGTGATCTGACCGCCTACAAGTCTGACTCCCCTTGTGGCGGGTGTCCGGGGCCAGTTACTTCAGATGCTGGGTTGGTTTCCTTGGCTGGTTGCTACATATGTCAGAATTCTCTTTTTATGCGTGGTCTGGCTATTGTATGTTCCTATATTCAGTCTCCAGTGGGGGAAGGCAGACAGAAACTTTGCTTATGCAAGACACGGAACCAGCCTAAATATCCATCAACAGATGAGTGCATACACACGTGGTGTATATATACGCAATGGAATATCACTCAGCCATTAGAAAAGAATGAAACAATGCCATGTGCAGCAACACGGATGCACCTAGAGATTATCACACCAAGTGAAGACAAAGGAAGACAAATCCCATATGATCTGACTTATGCACGGAATCGAAAATATGATGCAAATGAACTTGTATACAAAACAGAAACAGACTCCCAGACACAGAAGACAGACTTATGGTCACCAAAGACGCGAGGGGGTGTGAGAGCGCTAAATTAAGAGTTTGGGGTTCTTGCTGTTGTTGTTCAGGCACTAAGTTGCGTCTGACTCTTTGTGACCCCATAAATTATAGCCATAAATTATAAAAAGTAGCAAGGAGAGATAAGAAAGCCTTCCTCGGCGATCAATGCAAAGAAATAGAGGAAAACAATAGAATGGGAAAGACCAGAGGTCTCTTCAAGAAAATTAGAGATACCAAGGGAACATTTCATGCAAAGATGGGCTCAATAAAGGGCAGAAATGGTACGGACCTAACAGAAGCAGAAGATATTAAGAGAGGTGGCAAGAATACACAGAAGAACTGTACAAAAAAGATCTTCACGATCCAGATAACCATGATGGTGTGATCATTCACCTAGAGACAGACATCCTGAAATGTGAAGTCAAGTGGGCCTTAGAAAGCATCACTACGAACAAAGCTAGTGGAGGTGATGGAATTCCAGTGGAGCTATTTCAAATCCTGAAAGATGATGCTGTGAAAGTGCTGCACTCAATATACCAGCAAATTTGGAAAACTCAGCAGTGGCCACAGGACTGGAAAAGGTCAGTTTTCATTCCAATCCCTAAGAAAGGCAATGCCAAAGAATGCTCAAACTACCGCACAATTGCACTCATCTGACACGCTAGTTAAGTAATGCTCAAAATTCTCCAAGCCAGGCTTCAGCAATATGTGAACCGTGAACTTCCTGATGTTCAAGCTGGTTTTAGAAAAGGCAGAGGAACCAGAGATCAAATTGCCAACATCCACTGGATCATCGAAAAAGCAAGAGAGTTCCAGAAAAACATTTATTTCTGCTTTATTGACTACGCCAAAGACTTTGACTGTGTGGATCACAACAAACTGTGGAAAATTCTGAAAGAGATGGGAATACCAGACCACCTGACCTGCCTCTTGAGAAACCTACATGCAGGTCAGGAAGCAACAGTTAGAACTGGACATGGAACAACAGACTGGTTCCAAATAGGAAAAGGAGTACGTCAAGGCTGTATATTGTCATCCTGCTTATTTAACTTATATGCAGAGTACATCATGAGAAATGCTGGGCTAGAGGAAGCACAGGCTAGAATCAAGATTGCCGGGAGAAATATCAATAACCTCAGATATGCAGATGACACCACCCTTATGGCAGAAAGTGAAGAACTAAAGAGCATCTTGATGAAAGTGAAAGAAGAGAGTGGAAAAGTTGGCTTAAAGCTCAACATTCAGAAAACGAAGATCATGGCATCTGGTCTCATCACTTCATGGCAAATAGGTGAGGAAACAGTGGAAACAGTGGCTGCCTTTATGTTTCTGGGCTCCAAAATAACTGCAGATGGTGACTGCAGCCATGAAATTAAAAGATGCTTACTCCTTGGAAGGAAAGTTATGGCCAACCTAGACAGCATATTAAAAAGCAGAGACATTACTTTGCCAACAGAGGTCCATCTAGTCAAGGCTATGGTTTTTCCATTGGTCATGTATGGATGTGAGAGCTGGACTATAAAGAAAGCTGAGCACTGAAAAATTGACGCTTTTGAACTGTGGTGTTGGCGAAGACTTTTGAGAGTCCCTTGGACTGCAAGGAAATCCAACCAGTCCATCCTAAAGGAGAACAGTCCTGGGTGTTCTTTGGAAGGACTGATGCTAAAGCTGAAACTCCAATACCTTGGCCACCTGATACAGGAGGGCGGTGTTAGGGCTCTCCCCTGAACCAGAGACTGGAGAGTCCTCAGTGAGCGAGGCCTCCCCAGGGGTGGCTGGATGCTTTCTGCACATCCAGGCCCTGGGGAAGAGCCGGGTACCCCGGGTGAAATCGGGGAGTCTGGGGTCCCAGAGGGAGGAGGGTCTGGGCCTCAGTGTTCAGGACAGAGCGCGTGAAGGCCACCTGGCCTGGCGTGGCCCATCTGGGGCAGCGGACCCGTGAACCTGCTTAGGCATCGGGTGGGGGTCCCAGAAGAGATAAAAGGAGCTTGGCCGTGAGGCAAGGAATGCAGCACAGCGCGAAGGATGCAGAGACAAGGGGAAGCAGTTGAACAATCACAGTTGTTATGAATTATATCGTGATGAACGCAGAAATTTAATATAAAATGTAATTACAGGGAACGGCATCATGGTAACCACCGTCGGTAACCGGGCAAACAGTCTTTCAGTCTCCACTCTACACACACATTTTATTTCCTTAGCAAGACTGGGCTCATGCTTCTCAGCAGGCTCTGCTATCTGTTTACCAAACAGACGGTTGCTCCCTGGCATGAATCACACTGCACGCCAATGATTCCTGATACTGGAGCATCCCAGCATACCGAGCGGATCATCAGTATTTGACAAGGTGGGAGAAACTTGAGAATGTTTTACACGCTGATGAGAAACCCGCAGTGCTGGAGAGGTGAGGGCCTGGGGGGCGGTGAGGATGTCGGGCGGTGGCCTGGGGTCAGCCAATGAGGAGGAGACAAGGCACCAGTGAGGCGGAACCCGGGATATTCCTAAGAAACAGTAATACACTTCCTCGTCTTAGTGCACATTTGAAACGAATTAATAAAACACATGCTGATCGTAAGAAGATGGAATAATCACAGACAGTAAGAAAATAAGTCCCATGTAATCCTATCTTAACACATCTTTTTCCCTACGATGACGTCAGACCCAGTGCAGAGAATACTATCTCAATGGAAGTGTCTTGGTTATTGTAAGATGCTGCTAAGGTGGGGTTGCATGTGTTTAGACCCGGGCCATGGTTCTGGGAGAGAAAGCCACTGGGACCCCGAGCACCGGGCTCAGGGAAGGTGTGAGGGTGTCACCAGGAGTCCAGGTCAGCTCAGCAAGGGGACAGTGCTTTGACTTGGGGCCCAGGTGGCCAGAGAGCCCACCACTCAGCCTTCCTCACTCGGGAACTGAGGGTTACCAGCACAGGAGACCTCAGAAACGTGAGGAGCCAGCCAGGAGCCCCCACAGGGCACTTCCCTGCGCTGCGAGCCGACCCTGTGTTTTCACAGGCAGCCCCTGCCTGCTGCCCTCACGGTGCGGTGCTCTGTCTGACCCTGCTGGTTCTTCGGCTCCAGGACACCTACACGATGTGGGGGAGAGCTGCGACTTTGCACGCCCACAAGTAGGATTTGAGCTGATTGTTCCTTTCCTTTTTGGTATCCTCAAATGCATAAATAAGAAAAACGCACGCCACATTGCTCCTTGGGTCATATTACACGGGGCAGTGGGCCCATGTAATCTGTGCCTGCTAACAGATTACCACCCTGGAGAGACGGTGCGTGCCTGCCTCCTGCTCGTCTCCATTAGAGCTCTGGCAGGGGGAGGGGGAGGCAGGTGGCAAGGTGACTGTCTTATGCGCTGGATTTTTATTTTCAAGGCTTCTTCTCTGAATATTTTATTGATTCTCATAATAGATAATTCAACAGATTTTAAGAATCCTTTATGTTTAATATCAGTTCAGTTCAGTTCAGTCCAGTCGCTCAGTCGTGTCCGACTCTTTGTGACCACATGAACTGCTGCACGCCAGGCCTCTCTGTCCATTACCAACTCCCAGAGTCCACCCAAACCCATGTCCATTGAGTCAGTGATGCCATCCAACCATCTCATCCTCTGTCATCCACTTCTCCTGCCCTCAATTCTTCCCAGCATCAGGGTGTTTTCAAATCAGCTCTTCACATCAGGTGGCCAAAGTATTGGAGTTTCAGCTTCAACATCAGTCCTTTCAATGAAAATTCAGGACTCATCTCCTTGCAGTCCAAGGGACTCTCAAGAGTCTTCTCCCACACCACAGTTCAAAACCATCAATTCTTCTGCGCTCAGCTTTCCTTACATTCCAACTCTCACATCCACACATGACCACTGGAAAAACCATAGCCTTGACTAGACGAACCTTTGTTGGCAAAGTAATGTCTCTACTTTTTAATACCCTGTCTAGGTTGGTCATAACTTTCCTTCCAAGGAGTAAGCAAGTTTTGATTTCATGGCTGCAATCACCATCTGCAGTGATTTGGGAGCCCAGAAAAATAAAGGCAGTGACTCTTTCTACTGTTTCCCCATCTATTTGCCATGAAGTGATGGGACCGGATGCCATGATCTTCATTTTCTGAATGTTGAGCTTTAAGCCAACCTTTCCACTCTCCTCTTTCACTTTCATCAAGAGGCTCTTTAGTTCTTCTTCACTTTCTGCCATAAGGGTGGTATCACCTGCATATCTGAGGTTATTGATATTTCTCCTGGCAATCTTGAGTCCTGCTTGTGCTTCATCGTGCCCAGGGTTTCTCATGATACACTCTGCATATAAGTTAAATAAGTAGGGTGACAACATACAGCCTTGACGAACTCCTTTTCCTATTTGGAATCAGTCTGTTGTTCCATGTCCAGTTCTAACTGTTGCTTCCTGACCTGCATACAGATTTCTCAAGAGGCAGGTCAGGTGGTCTGGTATTCCCATCTCTTTCAGAATTTTCCACAGTTCGTTGTGATCCACACAGTCAACGGCTTTGGCGTAGTCAAGAAAGCAGAAATAGATGTTTTTCTGAAACTGTCTTGCTTTTTTGATGATCCAGCGGATGTTGGCAATTTGATCTCTGGTTCCTCTGCCTTTTCTAAAACCAGCTTGAACATCAGGAAGTTCATTGTTCACATATTGCTGAAGCCTGGCTTGGAGAATTTTGAGCATTACTTTACTAGCATGTGAGATGAGTGCAATTGTGCCGTAGTTTGAGCATTCTTTGGCATTGCCTTTCTTTGGGATTGGAATGAAAATTACCTTTTCCAGTCCTGTGGCCACTGCTGAGTTTTCCAAATTTGCTGGTATATCGAGTGCAGCACTTTCACAGCATCATCTTTCAGGATTTGAAATAGCTCCACTGGAATTCCATCACCTCCACAAGCTTTTTCTTAGCGATGCTTCCTAAGGCCAACTTGACTTCACATTCCAGGATGTCTAGCTCTAGGTGAATGATCACACCATCGTGATTTATCTGGGTCATGAAGATCTTTTTTGTACAGTTCTTCTGTGTATTCTTGCCACCTCTCTTAATATCTTCTGCTTCTGTTAGGTCCATACCATTTCTGTCCTTTATCGAGTCCATCTTTGCATGAAATATTCCCTTGGTATCTCTGATTTTCTTGAAGAGATCTCGTCTTTCCTATTTTGTTGTTTTCCTCTATTTCTTTGCATGTTCGCTGAGGAAGGCTTTCTTATCTGTCCTTGCTATTCTTTGGAACTCTGTATTCAAATGGCTATATCTTTCCTTTTCTCCTCTGCTTTTCACTTCCCTTCTTTTCACAGCTATTTATAAGGTCTCCTCAGACAGCCATTTTGCTTTTTTGTATTTTTCTTGGGGATGGTCTTGATCCCTGTCTCCTGCACAATGTCATGAACCTCCATCCATAGTTCATCAGGCACTCTATCTATCAGATCTAGGCCCTTAAATCTATTTCTCACTTCCACTGTATAATCATAAGGGACTAATTTAGGTCATACCTGAATGGTCTAGTCGTCTTCTCCACTTTCTTCCATTTCAGTCTGAATTTGGCAATAAGGAGTTCAAGATCTGAGCCACAGTCAGCTCCTGGTCTTGCTTTCGCTGACTGTATAGACCTTCTCCATCTTTGGCGGCAAAGAATAGAATCAATCTGATTTCGCTGTTGACCATCTGGTGATGTCTATGTGTAGAGTCTTCTCTTGTGTTGTTGGAAGAGGGTGTTTGCTATGACCAGTGTGTTCTCTTGGCAAAACTCTATTAGCCTTTGGCCTGCTTCATTCTGTACTCCAAGGCCAAATTTGCCTGTTACACCAGGTGTTTCTTGACTTTCTACTTTTGCATTCCAGTCCCCTATAAGGAAAAGGACATCTGTTTTGGGTGTTAGTTCTAAAAGGTCTTGTAAGTCTTCATAGAACCGTTCAACTTCAGCTTCTTCAGCCTTACTGGTTGGGGCATAGACTTGGATTCCTGTGATATTGAGTGGTTTGCCTTGGAAAGGAACAGAGATCATTCTGTCGTTTCTGAGATTGCATCCAAGTACTGCATTTTGGACTCTTTTGTTGACCATGATGGCTACTCCATTTCTTCTGAGGGATTCCTGCCCACAGGAGTAGATATAATGGTCACCTGAGTTAAATTCACCCATTCCAGTCCATTTTAGTTCGCTGATTCCTAGAATGTCGACATTCACTCGTCATCTCCTGTTTGACCACTTCCAATTTGCCTTGATTCATGGACCTAACATTCCAGGTTCCTATGCAATATTGCTCTTTCCAGCATCGAAAATTGCTTCTATCACCAGTTCCATCCAGAACTGGGTGTTGTTTTTGCTTTGGCCCCATCCCTTCATTCTTTCTGGAGTTATTTCTCCACTGATCTCCAGTAGCATATCGGCCACCTACCAGTCTGGGGGGTTCATCTTTCAGTGTCCTATCTTTTTGGCTTTTCAAGCTGTTCATGGGGTTCTCAAGGCAAGAAGACTGAAGTGGTTTGCCATTCCCTTCTCCAGTGGACCACACTCCATCAGCCCTTTCCACCATGACCCGTCTGTCCTGGGTGGCCCCACACGGCACGGCTTAGTTTCATTGAGTTAGACAAGGCTGTGGTCCGTGTGATCGGATTGGCCTGTGGTCTGTGATTGTGGTTTCCATCTGTCTGCCCTCTGATGCCCTCTCTCAGTGCCTGCTGAAAGTTATGTTTAATATAACGCCACCAAATATTTAGGATAGGGAAGTACTATTGCCTGGAAAATCCCATGGACGGAGGAGCCTGGTAGGCTGCAGTCCATGGGGTCGCTAAGAGTCGGGCATGACTGAGCATCTTCTTTCATTTTTACTTTCATGCATTGGAGAAGGAAATGGCAACCCACTCCAGTATTCTTGCCTGGAGAATCCCAGGGACAGAGGAGCCTAATGGGCTGCCGTCTATGGGGTCACACAGAGTCGGACACGACTGAAGCGACTTAGCAGCAGCAGCAGCAAGATGTACCAGAGCACACGTACGTTACCACCTCGTAATGCCCCCCGAAACCAGGGGTGTCCTTGGGAGGATGGCATCCCACCTCGCCCGACACAGGTTGCTTTCTGTACGGAGAGATGGGACCACAGTCCTTCCCCTCAACCCCCGAGACTGCACAAAGGGTAGCCCAGCTCCCCCGGTAAGGACCCCGATCCAAACACCAGTCACCCTAGGAACGTGCCCTGGGACAGCCGAGTGGGTGACGAGTCAGCCACAGATGCCCCCACGCCGGGCTCCCTTGTGGAGTTTCCCAACCGAGCCATCGATACTTAGAGACTCATATCCTGGATATGCTTGAGCTCTGCACCCACCGCGCACACCAAGAGTAGCTTCCTAGCTTTTTGTTAGACAGAAAGATTGCCTTTGGTTTCAGGACACTACAAACTCAGCACACAGGTCATTCTGCGTACATCATAGTTGTCAGCTCTGGCCTCTGCGGGACGTCCACTGGGTGGGTGTCTGGGTCTTCGTAGGAGCAGAGAGCCCAGTGACGCCCACAGTGTCCTGGTTGTGGAGGAAGGCCGTTGGCCGCTTGCTGGGATTTAGGATCTGAAACAAACAAAGAATTCTGACTCAGCCGCCGACCTGCCACTCTGGTCTGTAGTGTCTGTGGGGATGCGGGAGGGGGGACATTGTCACACAGTCTGGGGTGTGCAGGGTGGCCCAGCCCACGTTCACCACCTCCTCGGATCCCCCATCCCCGTGCTTGGCTGACATCACTAGACCAGGCCTCCAAACCTGTGGCCCTCCAAGCGACCTGGACACCTCCCACTGGACGTGCACAGGCCCGGAGGAGCCCATCGGTCACCTCCAGGCATACCAGCTCACCCGCCAGGGTGGCCCTCTGCAGCCACACCACCATCCCCCCCACCCCTGCTCCTGCCTGCCGACCAGCCTGGAGCTCAGCAGCGCCTCCCAGCTGCTATCATCCTTCTGACTGGAGCCTATGAACAGCACTCAGCCCTGCAGTTTCTCTGGAGAGCAAGCCCTTCCCCTCGCTGGGCCAGTTCTGCCCTCTCTGGGGATCCGGCCTCCGCAAGCCCACTGCTGTCATTTCCTAGCACAAGCCAGACCCCTCCATCCCTACTTTAAACCTTCCATGTCTGTTAATAGAAACACTGGAGGGCTCGTCTCCCAGGCACCTGCCACATGTCAGGACTGAGCTGGGGACTCCCAAAGCCTCACAGACACCTAATGGGGTGAGGAGGCTCACCCCCGGGGAACGGGGGAGGAAGCCGAGGTCCACGACTTTCAGGACAAAAGTCCCAGAATCATTGCTGGGACCAGGCCCTTCTTGCTCCTCATTAGCTTTCAGAATTCAGGAAGTGGTGGCAGCAGTACCCGGGCCATGTTAACAGTGTGGACGGCCGGGTTCCAGCCCAAGAGACCAGGATTCAGGGGGTCTAAGGTGAGACAGGAATTTGCATTAACAGACGCACACACATTCACACACAGACACACACGCAGACACACACACAGAGGGGCCCTGCCCCTCTCTCCCTGCCTCACCCCCTGCCTGTGCTACCGGTACCCAGAGCCACTCCCTTTAGGCAAACCAATGCTACCTGTCCACTGGCCCTGCTCCTGCTCCATCAGCCAGCTCCCCCCTCCTCTGCCCTCAAAACGGGCTCAGTGGGGGACTTCCCTGGCTGTCCAGTGGCTAAGACTCCGTGATCCCACTGCAGGGGGCCGGAGTTCGATCCCTGGTCAGGGAAGTAGAGCCCACACGCCACAACTCACGATCCCACATGCTGAAAGTAGGACCTGGCCCAGCTAAATAAACAACTTTTAAAAAATTACGCTCCATGGACACACCTCCCCGGGCTTCAGCACACTCTCTGCAGGGGAGTCTCGGTCACTAGCTTCCAGCAGGTACACTGGGACCTCTGATGGGCCCAGCGGCCTTCCGTAAGGCAGGTCCTCTGGCACCAGGGGACACGGTCCCTGCCCCCTCTCCGGGGTCTGATGACATTTCCAGGATGGTGCGTGAGGCCTGAGCAGATGAGAGGGTGCTGGGTGGACCCCCAGTCCCACAACCAAATCACTTACCTGGAAACGGGGAGCAGACGCGCCATGGCTTGAGAACACACGTGGGAGGTGGCCGACCACAGCCACTGGATGTCGCTGGGCATGTCTGGAAGCCACGTCACCAGTCTGCAGGATGGAAACGCAGACACGCACACCTCGTACGTGAGTGAAGACGAGCCACAGCAGAAAGGACAAGAGGAAACCCACCCCGAAGGCAGACACCTGACGCCAGTACCGTCGTTCAGGTACTGCCAGGGTCACTTCTAACCCCAAGCTGATAAATGCCGCAAGGCAAACCCACCTAAAAGCCTAAAGCAAAATGAGGCCACTTTGGACTCAGGAAAGCTCAAAGGACTTACACGGAGATAAAAGGCCTGGGTCTTCCCAGAGCCCACTCCTCTGGGGCAACGTGGACCCTGGCACACAGCATCTTCTCGTTGAGACACTATCCCCTGCGCCCACATCGAAGGTGCTCGGCCACGTGCGTGCCCGCAGAGGAAGCTGCCAAGGAGGCCTGACCTCTGCCCTCCAGGCTTCCAACACCCCGGACACAAAAAGGACCCCACGTCTCGGGCTTCAAGAAATGTCAGCGGAGGACTTCCCTGGTGGCTCAGTGGCAGAGCCTGCCTGCCAATGCAGGAAGCATGAGTTCGAGCTCTGCTCCAGGAAGATCCCACACACTGAGGAGCACCTAAGCCCATGCACCACTGTTGGGGGCCAGAGTGAGGCACTCCGCCCGTGGCAAAGGTCATGAGGAAGGAGGCTCGACATACGCAAAGGCGGGATCGAGCCTCAGGAGTCCCCCTGGAAATCCTCGAGCATCTACCCCCATAACCAGAGCCTGCCTGCTTTACTATTTTGTGCTCCCACCTACACCTCGGACTTTACGGGGGGCTGTCCCCCACCACCTCTTTCGGAGAAGGAGTTAACCTAGAGCTCCAGTTAATAAAAACTCCTGGGCGTGACAAGAGTGTTTTAACCTACAAACTCCTCTGAAGGTTCTCTAGCCTGCCTGACAGGCTTGTCCGGCCACATGTGATTGCTCACAGCCTCCCAACTGTGAGAGGCACGAGATGCTTTAAACCTTCTAAAAACAGGTTCCTTAGAAAAGTTAGAAAACTATTAGGATAAGTATAATGGGCTGATTAGAAATCGTATTGGTGAAGGGTTTTTCATTTGTTGAGCCAATGTTTGTTGCTAAGTCTCCACATCCCCTGCCCTTACACATGGTAACGAATATATAGAAGAAATAAGTATTAACCTTTGATATTAATCACGTTAGACCTTATGCTAAGAATTCTTTTCTTAACTAAAACCCACTACACTCTCACCCTATAGGAATGTAACTTTATTTGGGTGGTGTCTGTTTTAAGAATAATCACCCCTGGAGAAATAAGTGTCCTGGTTGACTGACCGCTGTCACAAGGAGAGGGTCATAAATTGTCAGCAGGCCCCCTGGCCAGAAGATGATGTAACACCCCTACGACCTCTGTATACATTGGTATGAAGCACCTGACTTTGATAAAAGTCAGGACTGCTGACCCCACGTGACTTTTGCATAATATCTCACTGTATAAAAGTAGACCATGGAAAATAAAGAATTGGGATCAGTTTCTCGAAATACTGTTCTCCCCATATTGCTTTCTCTCTCACTCTGGCTGAGTGTCCATCTGGAGCGTGGAACCTGCCATGCTTACTAATTATGCCTGGGTTTCTAAGATCCAACCGGGGAGGCCTCAGTGTCTCCTCTCCTTCGGGAGAACGGAAGGACGCCTGCGGCCTACGTAAGTGGTGCAAGCTTCTTGTCTTGAAGTTTTATTGGTCTCCTGCGTAAACCAAGCTACTCAGCCTCTTTTCTCCACTGCATTTTCCTACTGAGCTATCCTCATCCTATTACTCTTTACATCTTTAATTAATATCTAATTAAAGCTACTGTATCCTGATCCTCGCCAACGCCGTCCCCGGTTCGCATACCCTGGATCAGCCGGGGCTGGAGCCCGGCACACCACAACTACTGAGCCTGTGCTCTCCAGCCCGGGAACCGCAACTACTGAAGCCCACGCGCCCGAGAGCCCGTGCTCAGCAACCAGAGGTCGCTGCAGTGGGAAGCCATGCCTGCACCTGGAGAGCAGCCCTCACTCACCGCAACTAGAGAAAAGCCCACGCAGCAACGCAGACCCACCACAGCCAAAAATAAAGAAATATTCTTTAAAAGTGAAACTGTTAGTTGCTCAGTCGTGTCCGACTCTTTGCAACCCCATGGACTGGAGCCTCTGTCCCTGGGATTCTCCAAGCAAGAATACTGGAGTGGGTTTCCATTCCCTTCTCCAGGGGATCTTCCCAACCCAGGAATCAAATCTGGGTCTCCTGCATTAAAAAAAAGAAAGAAAGAAAGAAAAACCTACTGTATAGCACATCGAACTCTACTCAATGTTATGTGCCAGCCTGCTTGGGAGGGGGATATGGGGGAGAATGGATACGTGCATATGTATGGCTGAGTTCCTTCACTGTTCACCCAAAACTATCAGAACATTGCTAATCGTCTATACTCCTATAAACATGTTTTTGGTGTTAAAAAGATTAAAAAAAAAAAAATGTCAAGGGACTTCCTGGTGGCCCAGTGGTAAAGAATCTGCCCTCCATTGCAGGGGACGAGGGTTCAATTCCTGGTCAGGTGCCGGGAGCCGGCATATTGCATACTGAGTGCACATTGCATATTGAGTGCAGCACTTTCCACAGCATCATCTTTCAGGATCTGGAATAGCTCAACTGGAATTCTATCACTGCCGGGAGCCAGCGTGAGGAGCTCCACCCATGACAAAGGTCATGAGGAAGGAGGCTCGGCATATGCAAAGGCGGGATCGAGCCTCAGGAGTCCCCCTGGAAATTCTTGAGCGTCTACCCCCAAAACCAGAGTCTGCCTACTTTCTGCTTTGTGCTCTCACCTACACCTCTGACTTTACGGGGGGCTGTCCCCCACTACCTCTCTCTGAAAAAGAGTTAGCTTACAGCTCTAGTTAATAACTCCTGGGTGTGACAGTGTTTCAACCTACAAACTCCTTTGGAAGTCCTCTAGCCTGCCTGAATAGGTTTTTCCGGCCACATGTGATTGTTCAGAGCCTCCCAACTGCGAGAGGCAGGAGGTGTTCTAAACTGTCTAAACACAGATTCCTTTGAGTAGACAAAAGATTGATTAGAAATTGTATCGGTGAAGGGATTTTCACTTATTGGGCCAATGTTTGCTGCTAAGTCTCCATACTCCTTACCTACTGTGTCCTTGGCAGTGTATTGATTGATAGAATGGGTGTATAGAAATGTAAGTAGTAGCCTCAATGTGTGTAACCTTGGACCCTTGAGTTAATTCTTTTCTTGATTGAGCCCACCTCACCTTTGCCCTATAGGAATGCAGCTTTGTCCAATGCTTTTTTGGAGGCTGGTCCCTGACTTTGGAATAATCACCTTTAGAGAAAGATAAGTTTCTTAAAAGGTTAACAGGCCTCCTGGCCAGAAGATGATGTAATTCACCTGAACTTTTGCATATGATAACTTTGAAAGCCTGGCTTCGATTAGGACCAGGAACTGCTGTCCTTGCATGACTCCACCCCTTCCCCCATTATCCTCTATGCACAACTTAAGGTATAAAAACTACTTTGGAAAATAAAGTACAGGCCTTGTTCACTGAAACTTGGTCTCCCCATGTCGCTCTCTCTCTCAAATTCTGGCTGAGTCTCCATCTGGAGCGCAGAACCTGCCACACTTGCTAATTATGCCTGGGCTTCCAAGATCCGACCGGGAAGGCCTGTGTCTCCTCTCCTTCGGGAGAACGGAAGGACGCCTGCGGCCTACGTAAGTGGTGCAAACTTCTTGTTTTGAAGTTTTATCGGTCTCCTGTGTAAACCAAGATACTCAGCCTCTTTTCTCCACTAAATTTTCCTACTGAGCTATCCTCATCCTATTACTCTTTATATCTTTGATAAAATATTTAAATAAATAGGTCGCTGACGCCGTCCCCGCTTCGAATACCCTGGATCAGCCGGGGCTGGTCCACGGCAGTCAGGGAACTAAGATCACACATGCCCCAGGGCAACTAAGCCCGTTCGCCACGACTAGAGAAGCCCACGTGCATCCTGGTCTGAAAACCACGCACAAGCACAATACACGAATCAAAGAAGTTATCAAAGTCCTTTTTTAAAACAAAGGAAAAGGAAGGAAAAACTACGCCAGAGCAGCCAGCCCTCCTCCCAGGGCAAGGCAGGTGGCTGACTGGCAGGGCTGGGGAGTGATCTGGGAGGTCCAGCAGAGCCAGAGAACTGAGCCGGATTTTGAAGGATGGCTGGGACTTTTAGGGGCTTCCCTCATAGCTCAGTTGGTAAAGAATCCGCCCGGTTTGATCCCTGGGTGGGGAAGATCCGCTGGAGAAGGGAAAGGGTACCCACTCCAGGGTTCTTGGGCTTCCCCTGTGGTTCAGCTGGTAAAGAATCTGCCTGCAATGTAGGAGACCCCGGTTTGATCCCTGGGTTTGGAAGATCCCCTGAAGAAGGGAAAGCCTACGCACTCCAGTATTCTTGGCCTGGAGAATTCCATGGACTGTATAGTCCATGGGGTCACAAAGAATCGGACATGACTGAGCAACCTTCACTTTCACTTTGGGACGTTTAGAAAGACAGACTGAAAGACATGCTGACTACGTTGCAAAAAGAAAATAAACACTAAAGAAAATCTGAAGAAAACGGAGGGAAAACCATGCCCGGGAATCTACCAGCCACACAGCGTAGGCCTCGGGATCCTTCCTACACACAGGAATAAATCCCCCTCCCTCCCAAAAACGCAGACCTACAAGCAGCCACAAACCTGAGGGAGCAATGAGAAAGGAGCTGGGGTGGCCAGGGGCTCCCAACCAGGCACCTTTCCAGGGTGTTCCATGCAGACGCCAAGCTCCACCCAGATGTGCAAGGAGCCAGGCTCTGGGCTGAGCGCCCAGCGTGACTCCTCTCACTGAATCCTCACCCTACCTCCAAGCCCCGAGAGGAAGCCAGAAAGCTACGGAAAGCGTTCACCTCTGGACCACAGCGATGGCAGACTCCACGGGCAGCGTACAGGGCAGCATCACGTAGGACATGATCTTAACTGGTAAGAAGTTGCAAATCCTGTTTCTGTACCCATCTGGGTTTCTGACTGCCTTCCTCAGTGCTGAAAAACACAAGTTGGAGGTCTGTTTCCCACCAGCGTAAAAACCAAGCCACCTTCCCCAACTGGTGCCTGGAATTTCTATAAATCCTACCAAACCTGGCAGCTAAGCAATCAGAAAGTGAAAAAGTGAACGTGAAAGTTTCTCAGTCGTGCCCCACTCTTTGTGACCGCATGGACTGTAGCCTGCCGGGCTCCTCTGTTCATGGGATTCTCCAGGCCAGAATACTGGAATGGGTAGCTGTTCCCTTCTCCAGGGGATCTTCCCAACCCAGGGATCGAACCCAGGTCTCCCACATTGCAGGTGGGTCCTTGACCATCTGAGTCAGCAGGGAAGGAATCAGAAGCTATGACAATTGAGGTCAGATGTGGAATGTGCCTACACAGCCCTTGGATCACCGACAGGACACAGGATCCCTTTGAAAGAGTCTCCTTTAAACTGACTCCCTGCACAAGGGAATGGCAACCCACTCCAGTATTCTCGCCTGCAGAATTGCATGGACAGAGGCGTCTGCTGGGCTACAATCCACGGGGTCACAAAGAGTTGGACACGACTGAGCAGCTTTCACTACTACATTTTCCTTCGTTTATTTTTTATTTATTCAATTTATTTGGCTGTGCTGGGTCTTAGCTGTAACATGTGGGATCCAGTTCCTGGACCAGGCATTGAACCTGGGCTCCGTGCTTTGAGAGCTGCACTGACTCTTAGGCACTGCACTGAGGCTTCCAGAATGGAAATCCCACTTCACTACCTCTTTAAATTACTTTTGGAGGCAGACACAATTGTCTCAAATCTCGCCAGCCCAGGCTTCATGAGCTTTTCTTTGCATCTGCAATTGGATTCCACTCTGCCACCTGGGACCCCTAGCCTTCTATTTTCCCCTTTGTGATGACCTCACCATGCCTCAGATCACAATAACCTGAGCAGCTGCTGGTCAGTGCGAATCCTAGGGCATTAGTACCTAAGGCAAGAAACGGCATCCCTTTCATCTTTGTTTTATTCAGCGGCTCAGTTGTGTCCGACTCTTTGTGACCCCGTGGACTGCAGCACGCCAGGCTTCCCTGTCCTTCACCATCTCCCAGAGTTTGCTCAAACTCATGTGCCTTGAGTCAGTGATGCGATCCAACCATTTCATCCTCTGTCGCCCCCTTCTCCTCCTGCCCTCAATCTTTCCCAGCATCAGGGTCTTTTCCAATAAGTCAGCTTTGAAGTGAAGTCAAGTTGCTCAGTCGTGTCTGACTCTTTGCGACCCCGTGGACTGTAGCCCACCAGGCTCTTCCGTCCATGGGATCCTCCAGGCAAGAGTACTGGACTGGGTTGCCATTTCCTTCACTTTCCCCAAATGCCTGACTGGAAACTGGACGGTGCACTCATCTGTCCATCAGATAGTTTGTGATGACACGATAAGATACATCACCTTCAGTGAAGGTTCAAAACTGTGGTTTGGGGAGGAGGAAGACGTTAGGAGGGGCTCCTCAAGAGAGAGAAGACTCTTAGATGGGAGGACAGAGAGCAAACAGCATCGTCAAAGAACGGGCCACCCCAGGAGGCCCCCTAGAAACCCAGTGTGTTTGGACTTTTGAGCAGAGAGCACAGCAGGTTAACTCAAAACTCAGCTAGAGGACGTTCCTGGTGGTCCCGTGGATAAGGGTCCTCCCGCCAGCGCAGGGGCCATGGGTTCTAGCCCTGGTCCAGGGAACTCCATATGCTGTCGAGCACTAAGCCTGTGTGCCACAACTACTGAGCCCTCGCGATGCAGTGACAGAGCCCGTGCACCTGGAGCCTGTGCTCCGCAGCAAAAGAAGCCACCGCAATGAGGAACCTGGGTACCACAACCAAGAGTAGCCCCTGCTCGCTCAGGGACAGCAAAAAGACCCAGTTCAGCTCAGTCAGCCAGTCGTGTCTGACTGTGACCCCATGGACTGCAGGACGCCAGGCCTCCCTGACCACTGCCAACTCCGGGAGCTTGCTCAGACTCATGTCCATCGCGTCGGTGATGCCATCCAACCATCTCATCCTCTGTCATCCCCTTCTCCTCCTGCCCTCAATCTTTCCCAGCATCAAGGTCTTTTTCAGGGAGTCAGCTCTTCACATCACGTGGCCAAAGTATTGGAGTTTCAGCTTTAGCATCAGTCCTTCCAGTGAGTATTCAGAACTGATCTCCTTTAGGATGGACTGGTTGGATCTCCTTGCAGTCCAAGGAGACTCTCAAGAGTCTTCTCCAACACCACAGTTCAAAAGCACCAATTCTTCTGCGCTCAGCTTTCTTCATAGTCCCAACTCTTATATCCATACATGACTCCTGGAAAAACTATAGCCTTGGCTAGACGGAACGAAGACCCAGTGCAACCAAAAATGAATTAAATTAAAAAAACAAAAACAAACCCAGCTGCAATGTTATGTGCCAGCCTGGGTGGCAGGAGGGTTTGACAGAATGGATACCTGTATGGCTGAGTTCCTTCACTGATCCCCTGAAAATATCAAGACACTGTAAATCAGTTCTACCCCAATATAAAATGTTTTTGGTGTTAAAAATAAATAGATAAATGAAATAAAAACTCAGCTGGAATTTGTTTTCCTCTGCCCATGACCAAATGGGAAGGGAGACAGAGCAAGGACCCAGGGGGATGGGAGGTCCATGCGCGGAGGTGGGGGTCCCGACCAACCTGCATTGGTCGCTCTGCCCTGTTTCTCCCAGGGCAGCAGCAGGACCTTCCTCCACAGCTCACGGAGAAGCCGCCCTTCCTCCTCTGAAAGGGTCACTGACCACCGCCTCCTCTGCACCCCCCGCCTCCCCGCCCCCAGAGCCAGTACCCATGCTGAGCTCGGGCGACAGGGTCTCCAGGACGCCCTCGTCCCAGGTCAGCACGCTGAGGCGCAGGTGGTCCAGCAGCTCGACTGCCTCAGGCCCCGCCTCCCACGTGGTAACACCCAGAAGAGGCTCCAGGCTCCTGGGCGCCGACTCTGCCTCTGCGGGGGCCGAGCTCAGGCACGGATGGGGCCCCTCACGGATGCCTGCGAAGGGCACGGAAACAAAACCCATCAGGCGATTTCAGGCAGCAGGGCCACTACCCGCCCAGCCACCTGCCCACCCAGTTGGAGGAAGCTAACAGGCCTGTTATAGGTACGCAGCGTGGATCCACCTGGGAATAATCCGCCTGGGATCCCCCTGCTCCACCTCGAACAGGGACCACCACTCCTAACAGGGAGAGCGCAGGGTGGTACTTGGAAGGGGACGGATGAGGCGGGCAGCTGGCTCTGTCACGCACCAGCCGTGTGGGCTCTAGAGCCACATGTGGATTCATGAGGTTCAGAGGAAAGGATGATTCATAACAACTGAACCACTCGAGAAGCCCAGTGTTCCAGGCCCTGCACGACCCACGCAGCTGCTCCCAGCTGAACGCTGAGGAATCAGAAGCCAGAGAGGTGAAGGGATTTGCCTAAAGTCACACAGCCGACACGCGGCAGAGCGATATTCAAACCCAGGTCTGATATCAAAGATGGCACCCTTCCGTCACCCGACCTTGAGAAGAAGCCACAGGTTGGAGAGTCTGTGCTGGCCCTGCCCTGGGTGCCAGGGCTCAGGGCCTGATCCCCGTGGGTGATTGCTGCTCTCACGCTGCGTGGGGACGGTGGGACGGGTAGACTTGGATGCCCACACCTCCCCGGGCTCACCTCTCACTTCCAACCTCAGGTTAAAAGCCCAGGGGCTGTCCCTGCATGCCCCTCGCCTCACTCCCAAGCTACACCTCCCGCTTCGACTCCCTTGCATCTTTCCAGCCTCTGACACACAGCTCAGCCTCTGGGGACTTATTCTCTCTGAGGAATGTGTCAGAGAATCTATTTCCAAGGAACACCTGTCCCGCCCCCATGCATCCTCTGCTGAACCCCAAGGAAGCCAGGGGGACCGAGGCAGAACCTGGCTTAGATCCTTAAACCCAAACCCAGCACCCGTGCTGCAAGCGCCCAGCCCACGCCAGGATTTAGAATTACTAAGAATCAGTCGGCATCATTTACTCCAAACTCCTCTTGCTACAGATGTGGAAAGAGAGGCCCAGAGAGAGAAGGGGCTTGCTCAAAGTCACCTAGCAACTTCTAGAAGGTTCCTCATTGTCTTTTATTTCCAGGTGGCTCCCAAATTCCAATCCCAGTTCAGACCTGCTTTCTAGAACCTCGAACTCTGACATCACCATGCCTTCTGTGTACATGCCTGCTAAGTCGCTTCAGTCGTGTCCAACTCTGAGACCCCGTGGACTGTAGCCCGCCAGGCTCCTCTGTCCATGGAGTTTCTCAAGGCTAGAATACTGGAGTGGGTTGCCAGGCCCTCCTCCAGGGGATCTTTCCGACCCACGGAACAAACCTGCGTCTCCCACGACTCTCACGTTGGCCAGTGGGTTCTTTACCACGAGTGCCACCTGGGAAGGCCCAGTCCCTCTGCCAACCACCCAAATCTGTCCCAGGGCACCACACATGGGGCTCTCGAGCTTTCCTGCAGGACCCGCGCCCTCCCAAGGGCCCAAACTGTGAGCACCACCCTCTGCTCCAGTCCCAGCCACAGAAGCCAAGGGCAGGACTTCATCCCCGAGTCCTCCTCCTCGGCAATCTCTGGTGGGTCGTCTCCAAGTCCTGCCCCCTCCGGCCCCTTCCACCTTGCTGCCGTGACCCCAGCCAAACCCATGGTGGCCACCTTGACCGGGGATGTTGGCCTCACCCTCTCTGTACTGCAGCCAGGGGCCCTGGCAGAACTCCCTCTGCCTGCCCTCACTCCCGTGTCAGCAGCCCTCCCTGGCTCCCTATGGCTGTGAGATGCAAGCCCCTCTCCACCTCCACAAGGCCCAGCCTTGCCCCTCTTTCCATTCACCCCCATTCCTGTTCCCCTCTAATCTGTACCTCTGTCCCCCACCCCCACCACTCCAGTGACACATGCCTCTTTCCACCTCGAACAGACTACCTGTCTGCAGGACTCACGCTCACACCCCCCCATGCCTAGAACATTCCTGTTCACCCTCAAAGCATCACTGCGGATTTGCATCCTCCCAGGAGCCCTGCTTTCCCCTGCCTTGCAGAACCCCACCCCCCTTCCCCTAACTGAACCCCAGCTGAATCTACAGCATCCTGTACGTTCCTGCCAGGGCACTGAGCCCTCTGGCAGCCTTCTATTCAGCTACCTGGCCCCTCCCCAATCCCAAGACTAAGCTCCAGGAAGGCAGAGGCTACATCTGTCTACCCACTGTGGAGTCCCAAGCGCACAGCCAACTGCTTAGCACCCGGAAGGTATAGAGTAAGCGCTTTCTGAGCAGATAAATACACGAATGTCCCATGAACCACACCAGCTCCTCGGCCTCGGACAAAGACTAACTCAGAGGATCAGTGACTGTAGCAACCGTTAGTGTCCGGGAAAAATAGCTCGAGACACAACTAATACTTGGTTCCACACTAACATGTGAAGAACCCAAGTTCCCCAGCCCAGACCAGCCAGGACCTTCCCCAGAACACAGCTGGGCTGGTGGGCGCGGCCCACACCTGGCTGGAGGCAGCTCTCCTGATGGCTTCACCTGAGACTCAGAAACCGTTTCTCTTCCTTCCTCATCAAACTGCTGCTGCTAAGTTGCTTCAGTCATGTCCGACTCTGTGTGACCCCACGGACTGCAGCCTACCAGGCTCCTCTATCCATGGGATTTTCCAGGCAACAGTACTGGAGTGGAGTGCCATTGCCTTCTCCCCATCAAACGAAAGGTTCACAATTGTTCAAGCAAAAATGAAAAAGCAAAGGAGCTGCCTTCGGCTGGCAGACAGGGACACTGCAGAGGGAAAGGAACCCTGGGGCTGTGACCTCTGCAGGGTCAGCCAGGCTCACCCCAGCCCTGCTCCCCAGAGTGCGGGCCGTGGCTGCCTCCATTTCTCCATCTGTAAAATGGGCCAATGATTTCCTATCTCTCAGGGCCGAGCCTGATGGCAGGTGAATGTGCTGAGCGTTGAGTGATGGCACCAGCATGGCTCCCCTGGTGACCAAGACTGAACAGAAAAGTGACTCAAAGGGCATGCCTGCCGCCCTCGCCATACGCACCGTTCTTCTCCAAGAACCTGAGCGCGACCACATATCCTTGAAGGCACAGCTCTCCAAGCATCTGTGGACAAACCACGTGACGTGAACCGCAGGCGGAGTCACTAAGCGGCAATCCTTCCAGCAGCGCCTGAAGACGGCAGGCACAGAGCCAGGAACCCCCGAGCTCCGAGTCGACGCCGCCTGTGGACAGGGTTCTGCGCTCCCACGAAGAGGCAGCCCTGCTTCCTGGCAGGACTCCCCTCGAAGGACACCCTCTCCACGCGCAGCCTGCACTGGCGCCCCAGCATGACGGGAGCTGGTTCCTCTGGTGTCCTTTGGTCCCTGGATGAGCCTCCATCCTCACAAATACCGGGGCCTGATCTGCTTGTCATGGGACACTGAGCTGCCTCCTCTGCACTCAAACCACATGGGCACCTGATGCTGTGGTCCAGCCTTATCTCTACCCATGACGACACGACTTCACGTACGCTGTATGGCATGGCCTTCTTTCTCCCCAGAGAGCTGTCACTGTGCAGATTCTACCAACTTTCTTACTATATTAGGGTGGTAAGGTCCACCACACTATAGTGACAGTCAAAACAAAAGATTAAATGGGGAATTTCCCGGTGGTCCAGCGGTTAAGACTCCACGCTCTCAGGCCAAGGACTCGAGTTCAATCCCTCAAGATCCTACAAGTCTCAAGGCCGAGCTGGGGGAAAAAAGGAAAAGATTAAACCACCAAACGCAGTGTAATTCTTGACCATGGCTGCCAATAATCACTGGGGGACTCACCTGGTGGTCTGGTGGCTCAGGCTCTGCACGCCAAGGCAGGGGGTGTCGACCTCCGGTCAGGGAACTAGATCTTGTGCCACAACTAAGACCCAGTGCAGCCAAATTAATTAATTTAAAAAGAATCATCGGGATAATTAAATAATAAAAAACAAAACACCCTACTGCCCAGGCTGTGATGTGCTATGGTCGGTCATGTCCAACTCATTTGCTCCTTTGCCTTGGGATTTCCCAGGCAAGAATACTGGAGTGGCTTGCCATTTCTTTCTCCAGGGGATCTTACCAACCCAGGGACCAAACCCCAGTCTCTTGCATCTCCTGCATTGGCAGATGGATCCAGGCTGTGGATACTTAAGCCACAGCCCCTGGAAGTGAGATCTCAGTGGCAACCCCCAGCCCTCCGTTCCAATGGCCCCAGGGGATTCCGGTGGCCAGCGGGAGGCAGCCCTGAACCGAGCTCCTTTCCGAGGATGGGCTTTGTTGCTGCTGGTCCGTCAGTGTGGGGAACAGCTGCTGCTCTGCTCACTCAGTCACGTCTGACTCTTTGTGACCCTTTGGACTGTAGCCCGCCAGGCTCCTCTGTCCGTGGGATTTTTCAGGCAAGAATTATGGAGTGGCTTGCCATTTCCTTCCCCCAACTCAGGGATCAAACCCACATCTCCGGCGTCTCCTGCATTTCAGGCAGATTCTTCACCCAGTGAGCCATCCGGGAAGCCTGAACAGCTGCTGGGTCCCCTGGCAACGAGGGATGCAAAGGGGAGAGCAGCACCCCCAGAACTCACAGCCCCCTCTCACCTTGACATCCAGCATTAACAGCGACCGGAACATCAGGTAGAGGTTCTCTGTGCAGAACTGCATGTTGAGCTTGGTGAACCCTTCGTTAAGAAAGAACGTGGACTTGACTTTGGGGCAGATGTCGCTCTCCCCATAGAAGGGGGACACAGTGATGGTCTTTTTGGAATCAACGAAGGGCATGATATCACTTACTCCTCCGTCCACATACCGCTTTTAAGGGAGAGGACAAAAAAAAAGGACACACTGTCATTAGCTCTGGGCTGGAGTTCTCTGTGTGCTTCAGATTAGGGATAGAGACTTCTCAGAGCCGCAGGGAGACCTAGTGAGAGACCAGGGAGTTTGGAACAACTCTTGCAGCAAATCCCCAGCGAGCATTTCTGTGCCAGGCCAGGCTGCAGGCTGGCACTCAGGACTGCCACATGCTGTTGCGCAGTGCGCGCACTGCACCAGAACATTGCCGGGTGAAGAGGCACACGGAGGCTGGTGCCTGGCCACGTTGCTGGGCCCAGTCATGAGCGCCCCCAGGCGAGTCCATGTAATTCGCATTCACTAGGGGCGCTGAGCGCACTCAGGGCAGAGTGTGATGTAGATGGTGCCAAAGAGAGACAGATGGTCATGGGTTCGATTCCCGAGGCCCCTTGCTGCTTGAGCGATCTTGGACGAGACACCTAACCTGTGGTCCTGACTCTCTGTCCACACCTGGGCAATGAGAACCAGCACTGGAGACTTAAATGACACGGCGAACCCGGGACTTGTGCTCTTAAAAAAACTGGCATCTTATCCCACAGGAAAGGAGCATCTGGGTAAGCACTGTGACAATCCATTTTCCTATATTCCATGTAAGCGCTCAGGAACTCTGTTGTGTCCAGCTGTTTACAACCCCATGGACTGTGGCCCACCAGACTCCTCTGCCCATGGGATTCTCTAGGCAAGAATACCTGGAATGGGGGTGCCATCTCCTACTCCAAGTGATCTTCCCAACCCAGGAATCAAACCCAAACTCTTGCGTCTCCTGCATTGGCAGGCAGGTTCTTTATCACTGAGCCACCTGGGAAGTCCTCCTATTAATGTATTCATAGCCTCCAACAACCCTAGTGCCCACGGCCAGGCTGGGGTAGCAAGGTTTTGCTACAGTTTGGATCGAGTCTGGACCTATGAAGCCAACATCTTGAATGATTCCCGAACCTCAAATCATCATAGCCCAGCTGTCGTTGCCCATGGTGGGGCTGGGGGGGCCTTCAAATATCACAAGTGGGAGGCTTTCCCCAGCCAGTCCTTCCAAAGGGAGACATGCCAAGGCACACTCTGGCCTAAAATGAGTCCCGGACAGGATCGGGCATGCTCAGGCATGCCTTCGGGATCAGGAGAGTCCTCCCTTGAGGCCCACCGTGATCAGCTGTGCACACACAGCACTAGTTTCTGTATCGTAGCTGTTTGTCAGCGTCAGATCCCTCACTGGCAGAAAGGGACTCGGAACCCAACAGCAGCAAAGTTGAGATTGAGATGGGCGGAAGCAAGGGACTGTTTTTCCAATTGTTTTTTATGTTTATCTTAGGTAGGTAGAATAGGGAAAAGGAATCCAAAATGGCGGTGGCTAAAAGATAAGGAAGGTCCGAGGACCAGAGTGAAGACTTCAGGCAGAACAAACAGCACTCCTGGCTAAGCCCAATTTGCATGGGGCAGGCCCAGGTAGAAGAAAAAACATATAAAAGGAGGAGCCAAAGCGCTTTCTCTCGGACTCTCTCTCCCGCGTGCGTGCGCTCTTTCTCTCTCTCTCTCTCTCTCTCTCTCTCACTCTCCTGCTATCTTCTAAATAAAATAGAGCTGTAACACTGATTTGCCTAAGAGCTGGAGCACAGTTTGTCCAAGACCTGAGAGCTGTGACGTGCCGAGGGCTTTAATGTCCGTTGCTCCAAATCTTTGTTGTGATGAGACAAAGAACCGAGGAACATACATTCGCGTGACATTTATGGTGCCGTGACTCGGATTTAACCTGGCTGAAACGACCTCTACGTGGAAGAGGCCAAGCACAACAGGAGCCCAGCTCAGCGAAGCTCCCTCACTCTGGTCCTCGGACCTTCCTTGTCTTTTAGCCACCGCCATTTTGGATTCCTTTTCCCTATTCTACCTACCTAACATTTTTAATTCATGTTTGCTGGAGCCTAGGTGCTTCCCACTGTCGTCTTAGTTTCTGCTGTACAACAACGGGCAGCTGTTATACACACACACACATCCCCTCTTTTGCCGTTCAAGGTCTACTGTAAAGGCCAATGATTCCTCTGTCGTGTGGGGTTTTCCTCCAGCCCGAACTTTCCTGGAGGAATGTTCGGAGTTTGCTCTATACACACACACACATGCCCTCTTTTGCCGCTCAAGGTCTACTGTAAAGTCCAATGACTCCTCCGTCCTGTGGGGTTTTCCTCCAGCCTGAACTTTCCTGGAGGAATGTTCTGAGTTTGCTCAGTGGAATCCCAAGAACACTCTGCTCTGACTTTCAGCAGGTTTTGTCTGAGGACACTGAGGCTGTGACTGTGTGTGGCCCACGGCCGGGGCGGCCAAGGGGAGGTGCAAAGATGACAATGACAACAACGACAAAACAACCCATATTTACCTAATACTTAAGAGTGCCAGGCTCTGTGCCGGGCACTTCAGGGCATTATTGCAGGTAAGTTCCACGAAAGTGCAACAACTGCACACTATTATTGACTCCCAGTTTGCAATTCTTTCTAAGACTTAAGAAATGTGTCCAGAGACTTCCCTGGAGCCTCGGTGGCTAAGATCCCACACTCCCAATACAGGGGGGCCGGCTTCAGTAGCTGGTCAGGGAACTAGACCGGGGACACCACAGCTAAGCATTTGCATGCCACAACCGAAGAGCCAGAGTTCCGCAACTAAGACCCGGCACAGCCAAATCAGCAAATAAATGTTAGAAAGAAAGAAAGGAACGGATCAACGTGGCCCAGCTAACATGGGCTAAAGCAGACACTCGATTCTAGGTTTGTCTGCCAGGCAGGGGCTGTGAGAACCACAGGTGACCGCTTCATGGCTCCAGGCCTCGGTTTTGTCATCTGTATGTAGGGCCAGCTGTGTGTCTGTCCGGCGGAAGCTCCGGGGCATGAGTGAGCCTATTCACAACCTGCCTTTGCAAGTCGCTTTGCAATGTGAGGCCCGTACTGCTGTTAAAGCGTGAACCGAAAGGGCTTCTGAAGTGCCTTCCTGCTGAGACATGGGGATGTCTCGTCTTCTCTCCCACAGCTGTGACAACCTAAACGGTCTCCAGACGTCGCCAGATGTCCCGGGACAAGGGACAGATTTATCTGACAACCACTGCCCTAGAAGGAGGCTGCCAGGTGGTCCAGCATCCAGCCCAGAGTCTGTAGGACCGACACCTCAACTTCTGCTCTTCCTCCTGAGCCAGTGCTCAGGAACAGCCACATGTGTCTCATGGGAGTTGAATCACAGCCCTGTCGGAAGCCTCTGCCCAAAGCCATGGACCGAAAAAGACAGAGTCAGAGGCAGAGAGGATTTAAACTCTCAGCTCCTCAGAATTAAACCTTAAGTGAGTAAATTGACTCTTGAGCATCTTATACTCTAAGTAGGCCACTGGGCACCTATTTCGGTGCTCATGTGGAGATTATGTGAACAGCTTATGTTACAGGTGAGCAGTTAATTATCCCACACAAAGTCAGTTTTGCTTCAAGAGAGCTTGGAAGGGGTTCAGCTGTGGAACCTCTGTCTGAAGGCTGAGAGGCAAAAGGCTTTCTTCATTTAGGGACAGGTCTCAGGGGCCCAGGGTGCCTGAGCCCAGTGCCTTGTCTTCCTTTTTTTTTTTCCAAGATGCTTAGTACGGGATTTAGTTCCTGGACCAGGGATAGACCCAGGCCCTTGGGAGTGAAAGTGCAGAGTCTTAACCACTGGACCACCAGGGAATTCCCAGAAACACCGTTGAAAAGTGGACTTACCACGCCTCTGAAGGAAGGGGGGATACAGCCACAGATGAAAGGGACGTAGCAGGAACAGCACAAGGCCTGCGAAGACAAAAGAGAGTGAAACCACAGCACAGCCCAGACCAGGCGGCCTTTTACTCCCTGGGCCTTCACAAGCCTTCTACAAGCAAGGACAGCAATAAGCCTGAAAGCGCTGCTGGCAGAGCAGGTGCTTTTCTGAATGGTTGGATGAAGATGAGCCTGCCCACACACTTATTACTTCAGCGTGCTGGTGTGCTAGGTCACATCCGACTCTTTGTGACCCGCATGAACCATAGCCCCCCAGTCTCCTCTGTCCATGGGGTTTTCCAGGCAAGAACACTGGAGTGGAGTGCCATTGCCTTCTCAGCAGATTAGATCAGGGCTTTGCAATTACTGACACTCATCAGAATCACCTGGAAAGCTTGGCCAATCACAGACTCGGGGCCCCACCCCTAAGATTCTGATGAGGCAGGTTGGAGGCGGGGCCTGAGAGCCTGCACTTCTGAAATACCCCCAGGAGATACTGCTGCTGCGGGTCCCCGGGGGACCACGCTCTGCATCTCACCGAGCTAGCGAGCACTAAATTAAGCATGATGTAACACTGGTGCAATGAGAGAAAAGGGCTCCTGTGGGAATGCACAGGTGCTGGGACCTAGAAAATGCTCCCAGAAACAAGGTTAAGTGGAAGACGACACTGGCTGCTGAGAAGCAGCTGGTTATATTCACCAGGCAGCTGGCTCGTATGGACCCGTGTTAAGTGAAATGACGCCCAAGGCATTCTCACAAAAGACTCAGCCAAACCAAACGGCATTTTGATATCGCCAATGATCTTCTCTGTGCTAGAGCCAGAGGACAGAGGTAACCAAGACACGCTCCCAGCCTTGTGGGCTTCACTGGGCGGGTCCTCATTAAGGAACAGGCATCGTTGGGAGGACGGCCACACACATAAGGTCCCTGGAGCAGGAGGTTATGAACCAAGTCGTGAAGGAGGGGGAGACACTGTTCGAAGCTGACACTGTCTGGGACACCCCAGGTTTGCACAGGCTCTGGACCAGCCCGCTGGAGGCACACAGCTTCCATCACTCTGGTGCAGGAAGCCAACCTGCATCACGGGCAGCCAGGTTCTCCTGCATCTTAAGTAAAAAATGGGGCAGACTGGCTTACAACAGCCCCTCCCTGTGTTGCTTCCAAAACGAAATGGCCCTTCCGACTCGACAGTACCCAGATAAGCCGCTTACGTCCACGACTTCGTCTTTGGAATGAAAATCCGACACCAGCACGTTTTTTCCGTCGGACACTCTGGTAAGCGAGATGACCATCTTGCCCGAGACAAGCTGGTGGACGTTGTCAGGGAGGTGTCTCTGGAGACTGTCTCGGGTGTGCTTGCTCAAACTGAAGCCTGGGTGGAGGATCCCGAATTTCTGGCTTCTGGCGCTCCGGGTGAGGTCCATGAGGATCTGCAACGTCTGGTCTGGGTCGGGGGTGAAGTGGAGGATGGGCAGGGAGGGGAAGAAGGGAGGGGGAGGGGTGGAGAGAGAAATATGCAAAGGAATGTACCACCCTGGAGGTGGCCATTGCTTTGCGGTGGGACCAGAAACCTGATGGCAAGGAAGCTGCCAACCCTCTCCTTTGTCTAGGCCCGGGCTGCCGGATCCGGCCGGTGGTTCCTGAGCCTGAGATGTGGTTAGTCCACACTGATGGGTAAAAGACGCACGGGATCCCGAGGGCTTAGAATGACGATCACAACAACAAAACGCTGACTATCGCATGGGTAATGTTTTGCGTTGATTAGATGTGAAAATGGCAATATTTGGGCTACACTGGGATAAATCAAATAAATTTCACTGATGTCTTTTATTTCTTCCACGTGGTTCAATGGACATGAATTTAAGCAAATTCCAGGAAATACTGAAGGACAGGGAAGCCTGGTGTGCTGCAGTCCACGGGGTGGCAAAGAATCAGACACGACTTGCTGACTGAACCACAACTAGGAAATAAAGATACACATAATCCTGTTGGTCAGAGCCGTTCTTGACCCTCCCGGGCCAGAGGAACGAGCCTCCAGAGGCCCAGGAGGCCTCCCTTCGTCTTCATCCCTCCATCAAGGCCAGATGCCAGGAACCTACAGCATCAGAGCTTGAGCATGGATGGGCCTAACCCTGCAGGGAGCAGAGAGCAAGCGCAGGCTGGGACCTGAGTTTGAATCCTGTCTCTACCGCTTACTAGCTGAGCAACTTCAACACGTTACATCACTGCTTCTGAGCCTCAGACAGTATGTTTTTAATGTGGGACAACACTCACCTACATTCTGGAGACGGAGAAGATTAGGTACACTAAAATCTGTACACGGTCAACCCGGAGGAAGCACCTCGTAAATTTCTAGACTTAACTTTCAAAAACACATTTGCTTATTTATTTGCTGCACCAGGTCTTGTTGCGGCACACGGAACTGTGTGAAGATCTTTGATCGTCACTGTGCAGGCCAGTTCTTCCCAGGCAGCATGCAAATTCCCAATGCAGCATGAGAACTCTTAGTTGTGACATGTGGGATCTAGTTCCCCAACCAGGGACGCAACCCGGGTCCCCTGCATTGGCAGCATGGAGTCTTAGCTACTGGACCACCAAGGAAGTCCTCAGACTTAACTTTGAACCTCTGGAAAGGGAGTCACTCAGCCCCGGGGCTCCTCTGTCCATGGGGATTCTCCAGGCAAGAAGACTGGAGTGGGCCGCCATGCCCTCCTCCAGGGGATCTTCCCCACCCAGGGATCGAACCTGGGTCTCCTGCAGTGCAGGCAGATTCTTTACCCTCTGAGCCACCAAGGACACTTTTAACCTCTAATGCTACAATTGCCAGACCGTCTAGTGGACACAGGGCCCTTTCATGCTCCATCTGACCTCACTCACTGGCCTGGGCCCCTCTGGTGGCCTGCACTGCCCTGGCAGGCAGTGCCAGCCCAAGCCCTGGTCATCCACAGATGCGGGGACGCAGAGGGCCCGGACACACCAGCAGGCCCTGACCCACTTCCGACTCCACTGGGTTCTCCCTGCACATGTGGCCCCTTTGAGGCCAGACAGAAGGCACATGATTGCACAGAGCTGCTTGGTTCTGCCAGGCTCTTCTTCCAGGTCAGCCCTGGCTGAGAGATGCGCTCAGGAACCCTGCCCAAGCCACAGGCCCTGGGAATGCTCCCCGGAGCTCCCCAAAGTCAGACAGGCAGTTAAAGCAGGAAACCGGGGCTCCCAGACCCTGCGGAGCAGTTCTTGCCAAAACCTCCAGACCCTTTCGGGGGACTTGCCGGTCCCGAGCCTCCCCCTGCAAGCCCAGCCGCTCCGCTGCACCTGTCCTCTACCTGTGAACCTCCTCCAGGCTGGATTCGGCCAACTTCTGGTGCTGGGGTCTGTGCATCGGAATCAATGAAACACTGGACTGTGTGCATGTCTCCAGGTCACAAGCCGGAGACGCAAGGGTTGGCTTTTATCACAGCTCAAGTCCAAGCTGTGCAGACTGGCTGTGTGTCCAGTCTAGTCACCCCCGAGGTCACATTTCCTGCTCTTTGCCCCTCTCCCTCTCGATGGAGACGGTTGCCAGCGTGGCCTCTCCCAATCCCCACCTCACAATCAGCTCAGGGTCTGCTCACTGATCCTATCCAGTGGCAGGGCTGTGAGTACTGGCAAGGGATTCCTGGTCTCCAGGAACAGTCACTTCCTGCTGGCAGTGCCCAACACAGCTGTCCCCGGGTAGAGCAAAAAGTAAAGTGTTGAGGAAGCCCAGTAAAACAGGGGCCGGTGAGAAGAAGCTCTGTCGCCCAGTGTGGGCACCAACAGCCTCACCGCTCCAGGCTCTGCTCCCTGGCCAGAACCACAGGCCAAGGACGCCAGGCCCTAGTGATTCAGGCCCGCTGGCCACCAGCCTCGGTCCTCCCCTCCCTCCGGTCTCTACGGGGACAGAGACCTTCACTAGGACAAGATTCAAACAGCCAGGACCTGTTTCCAGGGCACTGTGCAGGGATGTGGTGGGGAGGATGGGATGGGAACGTCCAGTCCCCCAAAGGGTCTCCAACACCAGGAAAGGAGGAGAGGAGACAACTTTGCGAATTCCTCTCCTCTCCCCAAACAGCTCTCCTCAACCCCCTTTCACCCCAAACCAGCAAGCTGCCTTCTACCTCAGAGGCCACCCTGGCGCCCCCCAGTCCCCAGGGTTGGGCGGAGTTCAAAGGCCCCTGGCGGCGGCGGAGACGGGGGGCTGTCTCAGCCCCTCGAGTCCCCAGAGGGAAGAAGGTACTCACCCCTGCCTGGGACACAGCCCCAAAACTCCCTCCTGGCCTCACGCAGGGGAAATGGGAACTCCGCTCCCCCGACCGCGTCACGCTCCCTCCTCCCGGTCGCTCCGAGACCACCTGGCTCTTAGTCCCAGAATGGGCAGAGGGGCTTCCTCCAAGCCCGGGCGCCAAAAGGGAATTGAGGCGAGGATGCGCTCCGGGTTTGCACGCCCCGCTTCCAGGGCTCCCCGGCGCCGGGCAAAAAAAGATGCACTGGACGACCCAACTGTTTGGGGGAGACCCCGGCTTTACCCCCGCAGGGCCCGCTTCCACCCCGGCTCCCAGCGCGCGCCCCATCCCGGCGCGGAGCCCGGGACCTACCCAGCGGGATCCCGGAGAGGACGAAGGCGCAGTGCAGCGCGCCCGCCGAGGCGCCGAAGAACTTTTGCACTTGGCGGAGGAGGTGCGGGGCGTGCTCGCTCAGGCAGCGGGTCACCCCGACGTGGTAGAAGCCCAGGAAGCCGCAGCCGGCGAAGGACAGGCTCCAGCCGCTCTCGGCGTCGTACATAGCGGCGGGAGGTTGGGGCGGTGGGCCGGGGTCCGAGCGCGCCTCGGCTCCGTCCGGCGCCCACCCTGCTTCTCCGCCGGGCCTGGGCGCCCCAGCCCGGGCTATTCCCGGCGCGACGTCACCGGCCCCGCCCCCGCCCCGCTCGGACCGCGCGAGCCAGCCTCCGGGCGGCCCAGTGCGGGTAGCGCGGCCACCCCGCCCTCCCCGGAGGCGGGAGGCTGGGAGGGGTCTGGACCCTGCGGAGCAGAGAGCGGAAGACCTGGGCCAGGTGAGGGTGGAGGAGGGAGTTCCTGCAGCTCCTTTGACAGTGGAGATGGAGAGCTTCCTTGCCGGTTCCTTTTCACCCCTTAAACCAGTTAGAACGTTACAGCTGCCTACTTAACGTTCTTTGTTTAAGTTTAAAAACAATTTTTTTTTTTTTAATTTTCGGTAGCCCTGTGTCTTCTTTGCTGCCCCAGGGGACCTCCTCTTCACTGCACTGCGTGGGTTTCTCCTCGTTTCTCTTGTTGCCTAGCGCAAGCCCTAGGCACACCGGCTTCAGCAGTTGCAACACTCAGGCTCAGGAGTTGCAGCGCGTGGGCTTTTAGGACACCTGGGCTTCAGTAATTGGGATCCAGGGGCTTAGTTGCTCCGCAGGGGGTGGAATCTTCCTGGACCAGGAATATAATTCCTGTGGCCTGCGTTAGTGGGCAGACGAACCACGTGGGAGTCCGCCACTTAGGTTCTTAATATCCTTCGGACCGTGTATTCATTTACCTTTTTACAGGAGGAAGCAAGCTTGCAGTAGGCACCAGCATCTAAATGGAATTTCATGTTTTTGACTTCCTGCAAGTTTTTGCACGATGTCTTTGGTTCACGGCAAATGGTGGAGATTTTTCACTGAATGATAATGACACGAAGTCCCCTTCAAAAATTCACTTCTAAGTCAAAATTGTACATAACAGGTGCTTGGGGGTTGGGTGGGCTGTGCAGGATCAGGGGTTCTGGAGGCTCAGGCCTGGGGTATTCCTTGTCCCTTAGGAAGTGCCTGGGATCCCCTTGGACTCTGTGATGGCACCCCACGGAGAATTTCCACAGCGCTCCACAAAGGGAGGTTAGGCTTTTACCCAGAGTTGCACAGCCAGCAACCACGCCATGGTTGCTGGGCCATCCCACCCCCTGTTTTGTGGACAGAGGCACCCGCTTCCCCCTCCACCAAGCCCATGTGGGGTGCAGAGTGTGGGCCTTGGGATCAGACCTCCCCCTCTGTGTAATCCTCATCTGTAAAACCACTGGTGGAGATGCTGCCAGGATTCCGAATGTCACCTATGGCCTGGCCACATGGGTTATGCATGCCCCCCCGCCTCCCACCCACAGAATTTCCCAAGTCTGAGTCATCCCCTGCTCCAGCTGAGCCTGTGCCTGGAGGTACGGGGGAGGTGCATGTCAGGATCTGAGCAGAGGCTGAGGCTGGGCTGCTTCAGGAACTGCAGACCCCCAGGGTGAGCCAGTCTGTCTCGCCTCTATGGACCAGACCCTGGGATGTGGGATCAGACCTGAGTGACCATCTGGACCAACAGCGACCTCACAGGGACACTTCACTGATGGAATCCAACCCAAGGAAAGGGCTGGCCCCTCTATTTGTCCTGGACCATGTGGGCTTGGCTAGGGTGAGGGTGGGGCTAAACTCACAGGCCTGCCCCGACTAACTGCTCTCCACACCCACCCAACACTCAGGGTGGGACAGAAATGAAATTTCTGGGTGGGAAAACTGAGGCTGTTGGCAGGGTCCGCTGGGTCCACATCTCTCGACGACTCCTGCCCCTTACCGGGGACTCCTGCCTCCGCCAGCCCTCCTGTGTTGCGTAGCTGCTCTTACAACTAAAATTAGAGGCTGTCAATGCAGGTTCCAGATGAGTCGTCTTGCCAACAGCCACTGGCCTTTGCATTCTCTTCCAGTCCACGGATACACATTCATGGCAGCTGCCAGGGACATCTGTGCTCCGTGGTGTGACCCGGATGAAGGTGGGAGAGGAGCAGGGCTGAGAGTGACTCTGCGGTACATGAACAGCAAGTGGACACCCTTATGCCCAAACAAAGAGAAGAAAGGTCTGAGCGGGGGTCCCAGGTCCCAGCTCTCTCAGCCCCTTGCCCAGTGCTCCCGCAGGGCAGGCTGTGAGCTTTGAGATGGGATCAGCGTTGTTGTGTTAGTTGCTTCAGTACTGTACGACTCTTTGCGGCCCCATGGACTCTAGCCCGCTAGGCTCCTCTGTCTGTGGAACTCTCCAGGCAAGAATACTGAAGCGGGTTTCCATTTCCTCCTCCAGGGGATCTTCCTGACCCAGGGATCAGACCCAGATGTGCCACGTTGCAGGCAGACTCTTTATCATTTGAGCCGCCAGGGATGACTGAGCCCAAATGCAGGCTGCGCCACTCATTAGCAGAGTTAGATTTTTGCAGGCATCTTTCACCTCTTAGCTTAGTTTCCTTAACCGTGTGAGGGTGAGTGAAGTGAAGTGGCTTGGTCGTGTCCGACTCTTAGCGACCTCATGCACTGCAGCCTACCAGGCTCGTCCGTCCATGGGATTTTCCAGGCAAGAGCGCTGGAGTGGGGTGCCATTGCCTTCTCCGTTGACAAGCTATTTATATTTAGTAAATTCCCTTAGAAATACACCCCGGAAAGCCTTCCTCTTCCTCTCTAAAGGTAACGGTAGTGCAACAAAATCAGTAACAATTTTAGAAAGATGAAACAGATAACTTCAGTAATTCGCAAGTTAATATATGCCCGAAATCAAGGAAACAAGTCATGCTTATCCTAAGGATAATAAACTTATTGTTTGGAAAATAATATCATAAACACATAACCTCTGGATATGCTTTATTATGCCACAAATTTCCAGGAAATATAAGAAATATTTCTGAATGGGACTAATACTTTCACAAATACTAACACTTTATTGACAACAGTCAAGTATTTTAAGATAGTGTACATTTAAGTAACCTTTTAAAAATCTCGATGCTTTCTATAAAATTTAAAGGGACCTGTAGCAGATCCTACTTTGCTTTTCAACATTCGGTGTCAAAGCTGTATGTGATATAAACGCACGTTTTAAGGACGGAAGGGAAGACAGCACATGACCTGCTCTGCCAACGTGGTCAGGCTCCTTCCTGCATCCGTACACGTGCCACCATGTCAGAGTTCATTATTGGAGACGCGCCTGGAAAACTGAAATCAAGGGGAAATTGTAACACGGCTGGGTCTTTAAAAGCATTAGCACCTGCTATAAATTTAAAGAGGGAGATGAGATATTTCTTTACTTCCCAATGGATTAAACAGAAAATTCAAAATACTTCTCTTATTTGGAGAATGAGTACACAAATATATTTTAAGGCCAGATACTGACACCATTTGCACAATATCCAGACTACGGATGGGAAACACGGCAATGCTGATATTTCTGCCACACATCCAAGGGTAAAGAAAGGGAGATGAGGACGTCACAGCCAAAGCCAGTGACTGAGCCTGGCACGCCACGTTGACAAGAGGGCGGCAAACCACTACTCCCACGCTGGGAATATTCTCCAAAAGGAGGCCCTTAGGCAGTAAGTCTACAACTGTATCAACTTTGGTAATCTATCATTGAACTTTCGGGTAAATATATATCCTTGGACATATGAGGAGTTTTCCAGAGCCAAAGTCCATTATTAAATAAACTAAAGGGTGAAATAATGCTGATAGCTAAAATTCTGTTCATTTCAGTGATTCCAATGGAAGTTATGGGAGGAAAGAGGCAGGAGGAGCTGTTTCCAAACCGAAATGATGATCCGAATCACCACGTCTTGAGCTTATTCTACCCAAGGTCTCAAACCTACCAGGAAGTGGTAACCCAGGAACTCCTTTTAAGCAATCCCGCTGTGTGAGGGGAGGCAGTTTTTGTTTTGCGGGGTTTTTGTTGGCCACACTGCAAGGCTTGCAGAGTATTAGTTCCTCAAGCAGGGATTGAACCCTTGCACCCTGCAGAGGTGGCATGTAGTGTTAACCTATGTTAACACTTTGTGGGAATTCGTCACGTTAAGCTGTTTTATGGGCTTCCCTGGTGGCTCAGACAGTAAGGAATCTGCCTGCCAAGGCAGGAAACCTGTGTTTGATCCCTGGATCAGGAAGATCCCCTGGAGAAGGGAATGGCTACCCACTCCAGTGTTCTTGCCTGGAGAATGCTACGGTCAGAGGAGCCTGGTGGGTTACATTCCATGGGGTTGCAAAGAGTCAGACACAACGGAGGGAATAACACTTTCATGCTGTTTTTGCCCACCAAGCTTCTGACATCAATTATGTTGACAACTTTTCCAACACCACTTCAACAACTCTCAGAAGCACCAGCTGGGTGTCCAACATTGCATTCAGTTCTGACGCTTGTTACCCAGACTTAACACGGTCTCCATGGGTGAAGGGCTCACTCCACAAGATTGGCCCCACTCCAGATGCCACTGGCACATCGGGTCCCCGGAGTCCCACCACTCCCCGTTATGACTTGCTAGAACTGCTCCCGGAACAAGAATCTGACTGCCAGTCAAAGCATTTAGGAATGACCAGGTCAAAGCTCTGTCTGGTAGTCTGGGGCCAAGTAAGGTACATGGCGAACAGTAGTGTTACCCAGAAATAGCAAGTGTCCACTCCCTGCTGAACTTCATGTCCTAAATATCATGGTATCCTGATCAAATGTGGGCTGTTTTGGCAGTCGCTGTACCGAAAGCCTCGGAGAAGGCAATGGCACCCCACTCCAGTACTCGTGCCTGGAAAATCCCATGGATGGAGGAGCCTGGTGGGCTGCAGTCCATGGGGTCGCTGAGGGTTGGACACGACTGAGTGACTTCACTTTCACTTTCACTTTCATGCATTGGAGAAGAAATGGCAACCCACTCCAGTGTTCTTGCCTGGAGAATCCCAGGGACAGGGGAGCCTCGTTGGCTGCCATCGATGGGGTCGCACAGGGTCGGACACGACTGAAGCGACTTAGCAGCAGCTGCAGCAGTACCCAAAGACTGAGGAACACTTTGTGGTATTAAGAAATACCTGTTGCTATTAAGCTGGTTAGTTCACTGGCCTGACTCTAAGGCATGAAACCTGTTACTCTTTACTTTGGCAGCTAGGTGAGAGTGGGCCAGTAGAGTTGCCAATAGTTTTATCTTGATAAAAGCATTGACTAAGGTTTCAACTTTCAGCCATATTAAATAGATTTAAAACCTTTAGATCTTTCTCACACACACATATATATAAAAAGTCCAACTCAGCTCAGTTTGCCAGGGACTTCCCTGCTTTGGGCACTTGAAAGTCCTACATCCTGGGAAAACTTTTGGTCCCAGACTCACTGGGATTGGGTCAAACCCATGCCACTTGCAAATGTCGGGGTAGGTCTGCCTGGCCTATAAATCTTCAGGAGGAACAGTCCTAGGATTGTTCATCTTATTGCGCAGGAAACAGCCTCACCGCTGGCTAGGAGACGAGTGAGAAAGTCACAGAGGAGAGACCAGCTCAGAAAGGAAAGAAACACTCAGCCATCCTCACTGTTTATGGTTCTGTACTCACAAACTCGCCTAGAACTCACTGGAGCATATTTATAAATCCAGATTAATGCAAACAGCTCTGTTTTGGGCCATTCATGGGTATCTGCAGAGCAGCCAAAACGTTCAAGTTGCCCCATACCTGCCGTTCCCAGCTGTGGCTGAACTGCTGTACCTGCCTGTCTCAGTTCAGTTCAGTTCAGTTCAGTCGCTCAGTCGTGTCCAACTCTTTTCGACCCCATGAATCGCAGCACGCCAGGCCTCCCTGTCCATCACCAACTTTCGGAGTTCACCCAGACTCACATCCATTATGTCAGTGATGCCATCCAGCCATCTCATCCTCTGTCGTCCCCTTCTCCTCCTGTCCCCAATCCCTCCCAGCATCACGGTCTTTTCCAATGAGTCAGCTCTTCGCATGAGGTGGCCAAAGTACTGGAGTTTCAGCTTTAGCATCGTTCCTTCCAAAGAAATCCCAGGGCTGATCTCCTTCAGAATGGACTGGTTAGATCTGCTTGCAGCCCAAGGGACTCTCAAGAGTCTTCTCCAACACCACAGTTCAAAAGCATCCATTCTTCGGCGCTCAGCCTTCTTCACAGTCCAACTCTCACATCCATACATGACCACAGGAAAAACCATAGCCTTGACTAGACGGACCTTTGTTGGCAAAGTAATGTCTCTGCTTTTAAATATGCTATTTAGGTTGCTCATAACTTTCCTTCCAAGGAGTAAGCGTCTTTTAATTTCATGGCTACAGTCACCATCTGCAGTGATTTTGGAGCCCAGAAAAATGAAGTCTGACACTGTTTCCACTGTTTCCCCATCTATTTCCCATGAAGTGATGGGACTGGATGCCATGATCTTCATTTTCTGAATGTTGAGCTTTAAGTCAGCTTTTTCACTCTCCACTTTCACTTTCATCAAGAGGCTTTTGAGTTCCTCTTCACTTTCTGCCATAAGGGTGGTGTCATCTGCATATCTGAGGTTATTGATATTTCTCCCGGCAATCTTCATTCCAGCTGTGTTTCTTCCAGTCCAGCATTTCTCATGATGTACTCTGCATATAAGTTAAATAAACAGGGTGACAATATACAGCCTTGACGTACTCCTTTTCCTATTTGGAACCAGTCTGTTCTTCCATGTCCAGTTCTAACTGTTGCTTCCTGACCTGCATACAGATTTCTCAAGAGGCAGGTCAGGTGGTCTGGTATTCCCATGTCTTTCAGAATTTTCCACAGTTTATTGTGATCCACACAGTCAAAGGCTTTGGCACAGTCAATAAAGCAGAAATATATGTTTTTCTGGAACTCTCTTGCTTTTTCCATGATCCAGTGGATATTGGCAATTTGATCTCTGGTTCCTCTGCCTTTTCTAAAACCAGCTTGAACATCAGGAAGTTCATGGTTCACATATTGCTGAAGCCTGGCTTGGAGAATTTTGAGCATTACTTTACTAGCGTGTGAGATGAGTGCAATCGTGCGGTAGTTTGAGCATTCTTTGGCATTGCCTTTCTTTGGGATTGGAATGAAAACTGACCTTTTCCAGTCCTGTGGCCACTGCTGAGTTTTCCAAATTTGCTGGCATATTGAGTGCAGCACTTTCACAGCATCATCTTTCAGGATTTGAAATAGCTCAACTGGAATTCCATCACCTCCACAAGCTTTGTTCGTAGTGATACTTTCTAAGCCCCACTTGACTTCACATTCCAGGATGTCTGACTCTAGGTGAGTGATCACACCATCGTGATTTATCTGGGTCGTGAAGATCTTTTTTGTACAGTTCTTCTGTGTATTCTTGCCACCTCTTCTTAATATCTTCTGCTTCTTTTAGGTCCATACCATTTCTGTCCTTTATCGAGCCCATCTTTGCATGAAATGTTCCCTTGGTATCTCTAATTTTCTTGAAGAGATCCCTAGTCTTTCCCATCCTGTTGTTTTCCTCTATTTCTTTGCATTGATCGCTGAGGAAGGCTTTCTTATCTCTTCTTGCTATTCTTTTGAACTCTGCATTCAGATGCTTATATCTTTCCGTTTCTCCTTTGCTTTTCACTTCTCTTCTTTTCACAGCTATTTGTAAGGCCTCCCCAGACAGCCATTTTGCTTTTTTGCATTTCTTTTCCATGTGGATGATCTTGATCCCTGTCTCCTGTACAATGTCACGAACCTCATTCCATAGTTCATCAGGCACTCTATCTATCAGATCTAGGCCCTTAGATCTATTTCTCACTTCCACTGTATAATCATAAGTGATTTGATTTAGGTCATACCTGAATGGTCTAGTGGTTTTCCCTACTTTCTTCAATTTAAGTCTGAATTTGTCAGTAAGGAGTTCATGATCTGAGCCACAGTCAGCTCCTGGTCTTGTTTTTGTTGACTGTATAGAGCTTCTCCATCTTTGGCTTCAAAGAATATAATCAATGTGATTTTGGTGTTGACCATCTGGTGATATCCATGTGTAGAGTCTCTTCTTGTGTTGTTGGAAGAGGGTGTTTGCTAAGACCAGTGCATTTTCTTGGCAAAACTCTATTTGTCTTTGCCCTGCTTCATTCCGTATTCCAAGGCCAAATTTGCCTGTTACTCCAGGTGTTTCTTGACTTCCTACTTTTGCATTCCAGTCCCCTATAATGGAAAGGACATCTTTTTTGGGTGTTAGTTTTAAAAGGTCCTGTAGGTCTTCATAGAACCGTTCAACTTCAGCTTCTTCAGCGTTACTGGTTGGGGCATAGACTTGGATTACTGTGATATTGAATGGTTTGCCTTGGAAACGAACAGAGATCGTTCTGTCATTTTTGAGATTGCATCCAAGTACTGCATTTCGGACTCTTTTGTTGACCATGATGGCTACACCATTTCTTCTGAGGGATTCCTGCCCGCAGTAGATATAATGGTCATCTTAGTTAAATTCACCCATTCCAGTCCATTTAAGTTCGCTGATTCCTAGAATGTCGACATTCACTCTTGCCATCTCTTGTTTGACCACTTCCAATTTGCCTTGATTCATGGACACGACATTCCAGGTTCCTATGCAATATTGCTCTTTTGCTGCTATAAACAAGGGTCCTTTCTGTCATCGGTTTACTTCTCTGTTTCACATTGTGGTGCCCTTTGGTGGCGATTTTCCAGCTTAAAATGGTCCCCAGGCATAGAGCTGAGGGCCACCTGGTATGGCCAAGCTCAAGAAGGCTGTGCCGGCCTCATTGTGGAGACGATGGCGTGTCAGTGAGCTTAGGAACGGCACCAGTGGCAGTTCCACATCCGTGAGTCATGTGTGCGTCACATGAGGCGTCTTTCAACAGAAGCACCCATCACATAAGGCTGTATTTTTTCTAAGTATTTATTGATTCATCTTGCAGCCCCTGGTCTTCAATGCAGCATCAAAGGGATCTTAGGTGCAGTGTGCGAACGCTTAGTTGAGGCACGTGAGGCACATTGAGGCACTTGAACTCTCAGTTGTATTAACAGCCTGTGGGATTTAGTTCCCTGAGGAGGGATCAAACCTCAGCGCCCTGCATGGGGAGGGCAGCGTCTTAGCCACGGGATCATCAGGAAGACCTTCTTTTTTATTCCAATCCTGGTAAAATACGCAGAATGTAAAATTTCCTATTTTAACCAATTTTAAGATCCAATCAGTCAATCCTAAAGGAAATCAGTCCTGAATATTCATTGGACGGACTGATGTTGAAGCTGAAACTCCAATACTTTGGCCACCTGAGGCAAAGAACTGACTCATTGGAAAAGACCCTGATGGTAGGAAAGACTGAAGGCAAGCAGAGAAGGGGATGACAGAGGATGAGATGGTTGGATGGCATCACCGACTCAACGGACATGGGTTTGAGAAAACTCCGGGACTCAGTGATTGACAGGGAGGCCTGGCATGCTGCAGTCCATGGGGTCACAAAGAGTCGGGCCCGACTGAGTGATTGGACTGAAGAGCACTGAAGTGTATTTGACTTTCTCTGGTTCTAAGTTGGAAGCAAGACAAAAATTGGGGAAGCTGTCGGTGATCAGGGCTTCCCTGGTGGCTCAGACGGCAAAGACTCTGCCCACAGATCCTGGTCTTGTGAGGACGGTTGTCACCGGGTTATTGTTTGGCTTCCTGGACCGGTTGCTAGAGATAGTGATCTGACCGCCTACAAGTCTGACTCCCCTTGTGGCGGGTGTCCGGGGCCAGTTACTTCAGATGCTGAAGTTGGTTTCCTTGGCTGGTGCTACATATGTCAGAATTCTCTTTTTATACATGGTCTGGTGCCGGAGTCCAGCTCCAGCAGCCAGGGATTCAACCTGAAGGGGTGAGCGGTGTCGGCGACAAACCGAAGCAGCCTCTCAGTTTTTTTGGACTGCCTGTTTATTTCAAGCTTATGATTCTCTTTTATACTTTCACAAAAGCATTAGGTCAGAGGTTTGGTATTTTTAGTTCCCATGGACCCAGATTTATTTTTCTCCAGAAATCATTGTTGCCCCTCAAAAGGAGTTCCTTCCTCAGCGATTTTCTTATCTACTTTTTCTCATGTGTCCTTGTGAATACGCTGTAACTCATGCTAATGTCTGGGCTGCCCACCACATTCCTCAGTTTAATTCTTATCTTTCTAGGTCCTGTTTGCCCCTAGTATCCTAAGCTCACTATTTCTTAGAAAGGGCTTCTACCTAATAATATCTCTAAAGTCCCTAATTTCTATAAGCTATAGTAGACTATGCTAACACTACAGCAATCCTTAAATCTTTAGCTTCTAATTATTTTAATTATTCCTAAGCCCTCAATTCAGCCAACTCCTTTGCCATAAACTTTTCTCACAAATGGGCTTCAGATAGCAATCCCTTCCATGGCCTCAAGCTGCGGCCTGTGTGCTCAGCCTGTAACAGTTTTTTGTAAAAGTCCTTGAACAAATATCAGTGATTAACTTTATGAATTATTCTTTGAGCACAGCTGCAGAAGGCTTTATACCTTCTCATGCTGCTCTCAAAAACAAAAAGCACCTTAATATTCTTCTCAGTCAACTCAGCCCGAGGAAAGGGTAAAACAAGTCAGAATCACAAAGCCTAACTCCTTCATTCTGGGTCCGTGCCTACGGAACAAAGGGACGGGTTTAGGGCTGTACCTCCATTTTGTCAGTAATGCCTAACGTGGCTCCCAACATCTCCCCCTTTTTTATTTTTTAGAGCATAGGTATGAAACTCACACGCTAGTAAAGTAATGCTCAAAATTCTCCAAGCCAGGCTTCAGCAATATGTGAACCATGAACTTCCTGATGTTCAAGCTGGTTTTAGAAAAGGCAGAGGAACCAGAGATCAAATTGCCAACATCCGCTGGATCATGGAAAAAGCAAGAGAGTTCCAGAAAAACATCTATTTCTGCTTTATTGACTATGCCAAAGCCTTGACTGCGTGGATCACAATAAACTGTGGAAAATTCTTCAAGCGATGGGAATACCAGACCACCTGACCTGCCTCTTGAGAAATCTGTATGCAGGTCAGGAAGCAACAGTTAGAACTGGACATGGAAGAACAGACTGGTTCCAAATAGGAAAAGGAGTACGTCAAGGCTGTATATTGTCACCCTGTTTATTTAACTTATATGCAGAGTACATCATGAGAAACGCTGGACTGGAAGAAACACAGCTGGAATCAAGATTGCCAGGAGAAATATCAATAACCTCAGATATGCAGATGACACCACCCTTATGGCAGAAAGTGAAGAGGAACTCAAAAGCCTCTTGGTGAAAGTGGAGAGTGGAAAAGTTGGCTTAAAGCTCAACATTCAGAAAATGAAGATCATGGCATCCAGTCCCATCACTTCATGGGAAATAGATGGGGAAACAGTGGAAACAGTGTCAGACTTTATTTTTCTGGGCTCCAAAATCACTACAGATGGTGACTGCAGCCATGAAATAAAAGGTGCTTACTCCTTGGAAGGAAAGCTATGACCAACCTAGATAGCATATTCAAAAGCAGAGACATTACTTTGCCAACAAAGATCCGTCTAGTCAAGGCTATGGTTTTTCCTGTGGTCATGTATGGATGTGAGAGTTGGACTGTGAAGAAGGCTGAGCACCGAAGAATTGATGCTTTTGAACTGTGGTGTTGGAGAAGACTCTTGAGAGTCCGTTGGACTGCAAGGAGATCCAACCAGTCCATTCTGAAGGAGATCAGCCCTGGGATTTCTTTGGAAGGAATGATGCTAAAGCTGAAACTCCAGTACTTTGGCCACCTCATGCGAAGAGCTGACTCATTGGAAAAGACCGTGATGCTGGGAGGGATTGGGGACAGGAGGAGAAGGGGACGACAGAGGATGAGATGGCTGGATGGCATCACTGACTCGATGGACGTGAGTCTGAGTGAACTCTGGGAGTTGGTGATGGACAGGGAGGCCTGGCGTGCTGCGATTCATGGGGTCGCAAAGAGTCGGACAAGACTGAGCGACTGATCTGATCTGATCTGATCTGATGAAACTGGGTAGATAGAGCAGAAACATTTTGGCTGAGTATTCTGAAAAGGCATGGGGTTATTACACAAATCAGAACTAACAGGCATAAGCACATGGCTGCATTAATCATTATTGTAGAAAAGGATCCATGGGAAAGATTCCCCTCCAGATTTTTAAAGAGGGAATTAGAAAGCCATTGAGAGGAAAAGTCGGACTCCACCTGCTTCATATCCTGAATATTCTGATGTAATTTAGAGATATCAATACTAAAATCTGAATGATTCCAGATGCCTAAAATATGATTTTTAATGCATTTCCAAGAACACATGAACTCATTCACTTGTAGAGGGGTAACCCACATCCATTTAAATTCAGCATGGCACCTTAAAGATAATTTAATTTTTAAGTTTGTAATTTCTTGCCCCATAAGCAGAACTGCTTCTTCTAAAGCATTGACCCTATTTTCTATTTTCTTATCTATAATTTCCTGCATAGTAAGAGCTATGGAGACATTTTTGGACAGCTGATCGACAAACGAGGCCGTATGCACTTCTTTTGACAGGGCAACAGCAGAAACCGTGACTGATGCAATTATGGCAATCAAGGCAGTTATTCCCACAACCAGAGCTGCAATGAATCTCTTAGGTCGAGAACTTAAGCCATTAAGTTCATATAAAACTTTCAATGCATAATCATCAAACCATTGTCCCTCTAATTTTACAGGAACCATCAAATATGATGGTTGCTTTACGATCATCACAGCCTTATAATTATTATAATCATTTCCATCAACACAATTTGATATAAAACAATTCACACATATAACATTGTAAACAGTTTTTCCTTTAGAAACTTCCAAATCACTCTGATTTCTGGCCAGTTAAAAGGCATAGGGAGAGTGCATGCAGGCCCGTACGGTATATCTTTGTTCATTTAAAGGTCTATGTAAAATCACAGGTGCCACAGCAGCCAACACTTTCAGTAACTCAGGCTGCATGGGACCTGTTCCATCGAAGCTCAATAAAGGAGGAACCCATCCGTTAGCATGTCACCTAGTAATTACTAAAGGCATAGGAAGAAATGAATTATTCCATGTGGACCTATAAGGTTCTACATAAATCAAGCCCCATCGTTGATTCGAAAGATAGGGGCACCTGCATTCGGTCAGAAAATGTCTGGTGGCAGCAATGGGAATAGTAACTTTATGGTGTACATGCATTCTTTCCAACGAGGAAAGCCAGAAATTCTGCTTATGCTTTCCCAGGCCTGCAGTCCTTGTTCATCAGAGTCCGAAGTGGGGAGTGCACAGCTCCATCCTTTGAATGAGGGGCTGCCTTTTTTAAGGCATCAAAAAGTCTTTCTTATGCCCCTGGCATCAGCAGCTGTAAAGACTAAAAGTCATCGCTTCTCGGAGAATCAGTAAGCATGACTTTCAAGGAAGCACTAACACATCCATTCAAAACCGGAGCTGATCCTTGTAAAGAGGAAGATATGGCAAAGCAAATAGGTGGATAAATGGACACGCCTGAAAAATTGAAGGAAGTGCTGACCACTGTTTTAACATTATTAGGACAGATGAAAGCCCTGCCCAAAAGAAGAGTATCATTAACAAAAACATGAATGGGCTCATTCATCCAATCAACAGGCTGGAAAGAAGGTGGATTAGATAAATAGGCCCAGTCTGACAAGCCAACACAGCAAGCATAGCCACAAACATCACTATAGGAGTGGCCTCATATCTCCCCCTTTCTATTAATTCTTCAGCCCGCTGAGCGAGATGTTTTAGCTGGCCCCAAGTTGGTACCATGCTGGAGGCAGTTGTTGAGTACGATGACAGCAATGAGATGGAGCAGAATACCGCTGAAGTCGATCAGCATGTCTCTCCCGAAGGGCCAGGTGCCTGAAGCGATGTACTAGCGGTGAAGCCTCAGGTGAAGGGTCATTTGCCCTTTGGCTTTTCCTTGGTTCTCTCAGGTCTGGACTCGACGAGCTTCTGATCTCCCCATTTTCCCTTGGTCCCGGACTCTAGGACTCCAGGAATCTCAGTAACCTCAGGGGTCCAAACAGGAGAAGTGGAATCCTGTGGAAACACACAAGCATGCCCTCTCCCACAAGTTAGCAACACATCTGGCCCTTTTCACTCTCTGCTAAGGAGGTCTTTCACTTGACCAGGGGCCGAGTCGTAGCCCCTTCAGGAATCTAGTGTCTCACCATTGCGATCTGCCCCTGTGTGTCTACATTTAAATGATTAATTACAAACAAAGCACGGTGTAGAACATGATGTGGAGAGGAAAACTTAAATTTTCTCCGTCTTAGCTATCTGATTTTTGAAAGTCTGGTGTGCCCTTTCCACTATGGTTTGACCTTGGGGATTATAAGGTATTCTTGTTGTATGTACTATGGAAAATTGTTGACAAAATCTCTTAAAAGCAGCAGAAGTATAAGCTGGGGCGTTATCTGTTTTTATCTGTTTGGGGAGTCCTATTCGGGAAAAGCAATGAAACAAGTGCTGAATTACGTCTCTTGATGCTTCACCTGATCTAGCAGAGGCTATAATATCATGAGAAAAGGTATCCACAGTAACATGTACAAAGGACAGTTTTCCAAAGGCCGGGATATGAGTTACGTCCATTTGCCAGAGAGCATTAGGCCTAAGGCCTCGGGGATTTACTCCTAACGGTGGAGATGGATTAAATATTGGGCAATTTAGACATAAGTTAACTATTTGTCTAGCTGTTTCCCTAGGGATATGAAATTTATACCTTAAACCAGCTGCATTTTGATGGTGAATTTTGTGAGAATTTTTGGCCTTGTCAATCTTTTTATGTAAGTTTAAAGCAATTATTTAGTTAATGCATCTGCCAAAGAAAAGGGCCAGGCAAGCCAGAATGGGCTCTAATATGTCCCACAAAATATTTTTTATCTCTGTGTTTAATCTCTTTCTGTAAATCAGATAACAAGGAGAAGATAGTAGTTTTATTTTCCAGAATATTAGCAGTCTCTATATGTGAACCGTGAACTTCCTGATGTTCAAGCTGGTTTTAGAAAAGGCAGAGGAACCAGAGATCAAATTGCCAACATCCACTGGATCATGGAAAAAGCAAGAGAGTTCCAGAAAAACATCTATTTCTGCTTTATTGACTATGCCAAAGCCTTTGACTGCGTGGATCACAATAAACTGTGGAAAATTCTTCAAGAGATAGGAATACCAGACCACCTGACCTGCCTCTTGAGAAATCTGTATGCAGGTCAGGAAGCAACAGTTAGAACTGGACATGAAACAACAGACTGGTTCCAAATAGGAAAAAGAGTACGTCAAGGCTGTATATTGTCATCCTGCTTATTTAACTTCTATGCAGAGTACATCATGAGAAATGCTGGGATGGAAGAAACACAAGCTGGAATCAAGATTGCCGGCAGAAATATCAATAACCTCAGATATGCAGATGACACCACCCTTATGGCAGAAAGTGAAGAGGAACTCAAAAGCCTCTTGATGAAAGTGAAAGTGGAGAGTGAAAAAGCTAGCTTAAAGCTCAACATTCAGAAAATGAAGATCATGGCATCTGGTCCCATCACTTCATGGGAAATAGATGGGGAAACAGTGTCAGACTTTATTTTTTGGGGCTCCAAAATCACTACAGATGGTGACTGCAGCCATGAAATTAAAAGGTGCTTACTCCTTGGAAGGAAAGTTATGACCAACCTAGATAGCATATTCAAAAGCAGAGACATTACTTTGCCAACAAAGGTCCGTCTAGTCAAGGCTATGGTTTTTCCTGTGGTCATGTATGGATGTGAGAGTTGGACTGTGAAGAAGGCTGAGCGCCGAAGAATTGATGCTTTTGAACTGTAGTGTTGGAGAAGACTCTTGAGAGTCCCTTGGACTGCAAGAAGATCCAATCAGTCCATTCTGAAGGAGATCAGCCCTGGGATTTCTTTGGAAGGAATGATGCTAAAGCTGAAACACCAGTACTTTGGCCACCTCATGTGAAGGGTTGACTCATTGGAAAAGACTCTGATGCTGGGAAAGATTGAGGGCAGGAGGAGAAAGGGATGACAGAGGATGAGATGGTTGGATGACATCGCCAACTCAAAGGACAGGCTGCAGCTGCTGCTAAGTCACTTCAGTCGTGTCCGACTCTGTGCGACCCCATAGACAGCAGCCCACCAGGCTCCCCCATCCCAGGGATTCTCCAGGCAAGAACACTAAAGTGGGTTGCCATTTCCTTCTCCAAGGCATGAAAGTGAAAAGTGAAAGTGAAGTAGCTCAGTCGTGTCTGACTCAGCAACCCCATGGACTGCAGCCTACCAGGCTCCTCCATCCATGGGATTTTCCAGGCAAGAGTACCGGAGTGGGTTGCCATTGCTGAGTGCCGGGGACCAGCCCCGGCTGATCCAGGGTATTCGAAGGAGAGACGGCGTAGGCGAAGATCAGGAAACAACTGCTTAATTAAACGTTAATTAAGGATATAAAGAGTAATAGAATAAGGATAGCTCAGTAAGAAAATTCAGTGGAGAAAAGAGGCTGAGTGGCTTGGTTTACGCGGGAGACCAATAAAACTTCAAGACAAGAAGTTTGCACCACTTACGTAGGCCACAGGCGTCCTTCCGTTCTCCCGAAGGAGAGGAGACACTGAGGCCTCCCCGGTTGGATCTTAGAAGCCCAGGCATAATTAGTAAGCATGGTGGGTTCCTCGCTCCAGATGGAGACTCAGCCAGAGTGAAAGAGAGAGAGACATGGGGAGACCAGTATTTCGAGAAACTGATCCCCATTCTTTATTTTCCATGGTCTACTTTTATACACTGAGATGTTATGCAAAAGTCACGTGGGGTCAGCAGTCCTGACTTTTATCAAAGTCAGGTGCTTCATACCAATGTATACAGAGGTCTTAGGGGTGTTACATCATCTTCTGGCCAGGGGGCCTGCTGACAATTTATGACCCTCTCCTTGTGACAGCGGTCAGTCAACCAGAACACTTTTTTCTCCAAGGGTGATTATTCTTAAAACAGACACCACCCAAATAAAGTTACATTCCTATAGGGTGAGGGTGTAGTGGGTTTTAGTTAAGGAAAGAATTTACTTAGCCTAAGGTCTAACGTGATTAATATCAAAGGTTAATACTTATTTCTTCTATATATTCGTTAACGTGTGTAAGGGCAGGAGATGTGGAGACTTAGCGACAAACATTGGCTCAACAAATGAAAAACCCTTCACCAATACAATTTCTAATCAGCCCATTATACTTATCCTAATAGTTTTCTAACTTTTCTAAGGAACCTGTTTTTAGAAGGTTTAAAGCATCTCGTGCCTCTCACAGTTGGGAGGCTGTGAGCAATCACATGTGGCCGGACAAGCCTGTCAGGCAGGCTAGAGAACCTTCAGAGGAGTTTGTAGGTTAAAACACTCTTATCACGCCCAGGAATTATTATTAACTGGAGCTCTAAGTTAACTCCTTCTCCGAAAGAGGTGGTGGGGGACAGCCCCCCATAAAGTCAGAGGTGTAGGTGAGAGCACAAAGTAGTAAAGTAGGCAGGCTCTGGTTATGGGGGTAGATGCTCGAGGATTTCCAGGGGGACTCCTGAGGCTCGATCCCGCCTTTGCGTATGTCGAGCCTCCTTCCTCATGACCTTTGCCATGGGCGGAGTGCCTCACTCTGGCCCCCAACAGCTGAGTTTGAGTTAACTCCGGGAATTGGTGATAGACAGGGAGGCCTGGCGTTCACGGGGTCACAGAGAGTCAGGCACCACTGAGTGACTGAACTAAACAGAAATTATAGCCTGCCAGGCTCCTCTGTCCATAGGATTTCCCAGACAAGAATACTGAAATGGGTTACCGTTTCCTTCTCCAACTATATAAGCTGTATATTAACTATCATAAAATCGATAAACCACAAGGTTCTACTGTATAGCGTGGGGAACTATAGTCAGTAACCTGTGACAAACCACAGTTGGAAAAGAATATGAAAGAGAATGTGTACATATGTGTAACTGAATCACTTGGCTGTACAGCAGAAATTAACACAACGTGGTGTATCAACTATACTTCAGTCAAATAAGTTAAACAGAAAAAAGAGCTGTCCTTACAATAGATAAGCTACACGGTGTCAGGGGAAGTCATTGTGGGGTGACCAGGGGAAACTTCTCGAACATCAGTGCTTTAACAACATGTCTGATAAGAAGGATCAGCCTCGAGAGAATGCAAGGGAAGGAGCCAGAGGGAGACCCAGTCCAGCTGTACTGGAAAGTCTGGCAAATTCAAGTCCGCACAAATCTCCCCAGGCTGGAAGATAGAGCAGGGGGTTGGGGAGGGAGGTGCCTGCCAGGAGCTCAAGCAGAGAGGTGAGGTTGTTGCAGAGGCTGCCAGGGAGGAGGCTGGAGCCAGGGCTTACAGAAGAGGAGCCAGGAGGAGGTGAAGGGTCCCAAGGGAGCGACTGCCTTTGGTGATGGGGTCGGGCACCGTGGGGACAGGAGTGAGTGCTGTCGACATGGGAAGGGACTGTGCTCTTTCTGGCAAGAGCCAGCTCACCAATGAGTGTGAGGAGGAGGGGGTGGGTTTTAGGGACTGAGAGGAGAGGTGAGACGGGGTGCAGGTTTTGTCTGGCCATGCTCAGCCAGGAGACCCGAGCCTCCTCGTTGAAAGGGAGCAGGCAGGTTCACTTAGATTAGATTTAGCTGCTGCTGCTAAGTCACATCAGTTGTGTCCGACTCTGTGCAACCCCATAGATGGCAGCCCACCAGGCTCCTCCGTCCCTGGGATTCTCCCGGCAAGAACATTGGAGTGGGTTGCCATTTCCTTCTCCAATGCGTGAAAGTGAAGTCGCTCAGTTGTGTCCAACTCTTAGCGACCCCATGGACTGCAGCCTACCAGCCTCCTCCATCCATGGGAGTTTCCAGGCAGCATCTAAACCCAGACCTAAGCCAGAAAGACCACTAGGTGAGGAGACGGCAGTCTGAGGACAGCCAACCCCACAGCACCCGGTGGCTTCCCACATAAGGCTCGCCCAGGACGCAGCCCACGCAGGACTCTCCTGTTGGCGAGGCTTTGCCTCCCTGTCTCCTGTGGGTGGTGTGCTCCTAACCACTCCCCATTTGGCACTGCCCAGGTCGAATTGATTTTTGCTCAAAAAACTCAACATTTTTTATATACTTCAGTTTATCCTTTTAATGAGCATGTGCTTAGTCGTTCAGTCGTGTCTGACTCTTTGTGACCTTGAGACCCTTTGGACTGCACACAGTTCAGTTCAGTTCAGTCTCTCAGTCATGTCTGACTCTTTGCAACCCCATGGACTGCAGCACAACAGGCCTCCCTGTCCATCTACCAACTCCTGGAGCTTGCTCAAACTCATGCCCATCGAGTCGGTGATGCCATTCAACCATCTCATCCTCTGACATCCCCTTCTCCTCCTGCCTTCAATCTTTCCCAGCATCAGGGGCTTTTCCAATGAGTCAGTTCTTCATATCAGGTGGCCAAAGTATTGGGGTTTCAGCTTCAGCATCAGTCCTTCCAATGAATATTCAGGACTGATTTCCTTTAGGATGGACTGGTTGGATCTCCTTGCAGTCCAAGGGACTCTCAAGAGTCTTCTCCAGCACCACAGTTCAAAACTATAAATTCTTCGGTGCTCAGCTTTCTTTATAGTCCAACTCTCACATTCACACATGACTACTGGAAAAACCACAGCTTTGACTAGATGGACCTTTGTCAGCAAAATAACGTCTCCGCTTTTTAATATTCTGTCTAGGCTGGTCATAGTTTTTCTTCCAAGGAACAAGCGTCTTTTAATTTCATGGCTGCAGTCACTATCTGCAGTGATTTTGGAGCCCAAGAAAATAAAAACTCTCTCACTGTTTCCATTGTTTCCTCACCTATTTGCCACGAAGTGAGGGGACCGGATGCCATGATCTGTTTTTTGAATGCTGAGTTTTAAGCCAGGTTTCCCACACTCCTCTTTCACCTTCATCAAGAGGCTCTTCAGTTCCTTTTCGCTTCCTGCCGTAAGGGTGGTGTGTTCTGCACACGTGTGGGCCTTGTTCCTGGAGCCCAGATTAAGAGTGTGTGTCTATGCTGAGTCTTTGCGACCCCATGGACTGTAGCCCGCCAGGGCCCTCTGTCCATGGGCTTTTCTGGACACAATACTGGAATGGGTTGCCATGTTCTCCTCCAGAAGATCTTCCCAACCCAGGGATTGAACTCACATCTTTTGTGTCCCCTGCATTGCAGGCGGATTCTCTACCACTGAGCCATTGGACAACCACAGAACATAAGCTAAGGAAGGTGGAAAGTGAGGACCTGAAAGGTCTTGTGGGTCGTGGCAAGACTGTAGGATCAGAGTCTGGGTGGGGGTCGTGGGGCTGGAGCCTCGCTGGAGTAGGAGAGTATCTGGAGTGGGAAGGGGCTGACACCCCTCCTGGGAGAGGGGCGAGGTGTGGCAGCAGTTTTCTAGACGTCAGAACACAAAGCACGGGGAGACCCTGACTCAGAGATCGGTTTTGGAGGGAGGAGCCCAGGTCACCAGCTCAGGGGCAGGGGCTGAGGCAGGTGGGTCAGACTTTGTCGAAATCAGGTGTGAGTGCCAGAGACCTCATTCTCCTTCTTTGAACAGAGGCCGCGATTCAGAGGCTAGGAGCCCCGGGGCCTGTCACGGGGTGACTGATCTGCCCCCAGTTCCTTCCGTGCCTCGTCGGCCTCTGTGCAGTGCTGGCTCATGCTGCTGCTTAAATTTATTTTATTATTGGAGTATAACTGCTCTACAACCTTGTGTTAGTTTCTGCTGTTTAACAAAGTGAATCAGTTATATGTATTCATATATCCCCTCTCTCTTTAGCCTCTCTCTCACCCCTCTAGGTCATCAGAGAGCCCCGAGCGGAGCTCCCTGTGCTGTGCGGTAGCTTCCTGCTAGTTATCTATTTCAAATGGCACCCCACGCCAGTGCTTGTGCCTGGAAAATCCCATGGACGGAGGAGCCTGGTGGGCTGTGGTCCAGGGGGTCGCTGAGGGTCGGACGTGACTGAGCGACTTCCCTTTCACTTTTCACTTTCATGCATTGGAGAAGGAAATGGCAACCCACTCCAGTGTTCTTGCCTGGAGAATCCCAGGGACGGGGGAGCCTGGTGGGCTGCCATCTATGGGGTCGCACAGAGTCGGACACGACTGACGCGACTTAGCAGCAGCAGCAGCAGCAGGGTATATACACCGCATTCTCCACAGCTGAACTGGGCTTCCCTCATAGCTCCGTTGGTAAAGAATCCACCTGCAGTGCAGTAGACCCCAATTCGATTCCTGGGTCAGGAAGATCCCCTGGAGAAGGGATAGGCTATCCACTCCAGTATTCTTGGGCTTCCCTTGTGGCTCAGCTAGTAAAGAATCTGTGAGGGAGGCCTGGGTTTGATCCCTGGGTTGGGAAGATCCCCTGGAGAAGGGAAAGGCTCCCCACTCCAGCATTCTGGCCTGGAGAATTCCATGGACCATATAGTCCATGAGGTCGTGAAGAGTTGGACACAACTGAGCGACTTTCACTTTCACAGGGTATATGTGATGCTGAAGCTCTAGTACTTTGGCCACCTGATGCAAAGAACTGACTCACTGGAAAAGACTCTGATGCTGGGAAAGATTGAAGACAGGAGGAGAAGGGGACAGCAGAGGATGAGATGGTTGGAGGGCATCACAGACTCGATGGACATGAGTTTGAGCAAGCTTCAGGAGTCAGTGATGGGCAGAAGAGCCTAGCACACTGCCCTCCATGGGGTCACAAAGGGTTGGACATGACTGAGCGATGGAACAGCACGTGTATATATGCCAATGCTGTGCTCCCGATCAAGCCAACCCTCACCCTCTTTCTCTGTGGCCACAAGTCCATTCTCTACATCTGCATCGCCATTCCTGCCCTGCAAGGAGTCTGCTTTTTAAAGTGCATCTGAGACCATGGGGCACCCCCAGCTCTTCTGGCGGGGTGGCATGAAACAGACCCAGGGAGAGGGCCCAGGCCAGGCATTGCTGACTGTCCACCATGGGGCCACTTGACCTTGGAAGATCCAGCCAGGCACAAGCTGGTACGATTCTGAGACAAGGGCTTCTCCCTAAAAATGTGTGTTATGTGCTCAACCGACAGCAACAGTGTGACAGCTGTCCTTGGAGAGTGGCCCGCAGACTGGGGCCTAGTAAGAGTTAGCTTGCAGCGTCCCCGTCTGTTTCCCAAGGAGGAGGAACCGCCTGCTGTCCTGCCTGCTGTTTTGTAAGTCAGGCGCTTTAGGGAGGACAGGACTTTTGCCATGGGAAGAGGTGTGGGTTTGGGAGCACCGAGGGCAGGGGCGTGTGAAGGGCCAGCCTCCCATCCTTCCCCCATCATCCACCTTCCTCTCTAGTATTTACAAGGCAATGTCTGATCCACAGGTGCTTCCCTGGTGGCTAAAGAATCTGCCTTCAGTGCAGGAAGACATAGGTTCAATTTCTGGGTGGGGAAGATCCCCTGGAGAAGGAAATGGCAACCCACTCCAGTATTCTTGCCTGGAGAACTCCATGGACAGAGAGTCCTGGCTGGCTACAGTCCATGGGATCTCAAAGACTCAGACACAACTTACCATCTACACTTGAGCCATAGAATCATACCTTCCTTGGAGCCAATTGCAGACCTAGGGTTGCAGAAGCTCAGACTCTTTCCACACATCCAGACTGGCGTCACCATGACCCTGGCTCTCCCTGGATTCTTGCCTGCCTGCAGGCCTTCCTCCGAGCAGCCTCTGAGGCCTTGTCCTGACAGAGAGCCTTCCAGAGTGAGTGAGAGGAGATGACGGAGCCCAAAGATCCAGCCCAGATCGGCCTGGCCTCAGAATGCAGAAAGGCTGCCTAGGTCCAGCCTGTACACAGTGGAGAGCTTCAGACATGGCCCAGGGACTTCCCTGGGGGTCCAGTGGTTAAGAATCTGCCTTGCAACGCAGGGGACACTGGTTTGATTCCTGGTCTGGGAAGGTAGCCTGTGGGCTGCCACTACTGAAGCCAGTGAGTCTAGAGCCCACGCTCTGCAGCAAGAGAAGCCACCACAATGAGAAGCCCCCACACCGCAGTGAAGAGTAGCTCCCGTTGCCACTAGAGAAAAACTGGTGCGGCAACAAAGACCCACCACTGACAATAAAACAAAACCAAAACCCGCCGCCTGGGGCTGTGGGCCAGTCACACTGCACCTTCACCCCTACCTGTGCTTTCGGGCCGAGGTGACCCTTGGTCCTCTCTCCCGGGCCCTTTCCCCACCCTCTTCCACTCCCCTCGCCAAGCCAGGGGGAGCCAGGCACATCCCAGCTGGACTTTGGATTCCACCACTTGCTCTGACCTTGGCAGGTCGCACAGCCTTGCTGAGCCTCAGTTTCTGCATCTGTAAAATGGGCGTGTGCTCCGCACCTGGAGGCTCAGTGTTCAACTCAGCGCAAAGCTCAGAGACAGAAGACACCCCAAATCTGGAATTTGGTGGGAAGATGATGGAGTCTGAACAGTCTGTGGCTCATTAGGTACCTCAGTGTTGTGTTGAATGAGAGACACCAGCTTGTTGGTGCCCCCTAATCCCCTGAGAAGTGAACCCCTGCTTGTTCGTCTCAGGAACTAGTTCAGCTGGGAAAGGGGAGCACCCTCAATTCAACCCTTCTGGATGTTTCCCTCTTCCAAAGAGCACTCTGTCCACGTACCTCATGCAGAGACACAACTCTGGAAACCAGGAGGTCTTCGCTGGTCTTTATATACATGCTGAGGAGGCACCGGTAATTTTGTTCCCACCCGTGGGAGCGCGTTTCTCAGGGGAGAGCCTGCTGACCGGCCACAGACAGGTTCTAAGCTGACTCTGGAGGTGGGCCTCGGGGTCCCTGACACTGTGGCCCCTGCGGGTGAGTCTGTGCACAGGGCTCGGGGCTTTCTTCACACTCTTATCAAGCATCTGAGGCCCCAAGAGGATGAAGACCCCACTGCCCTGTCTGTGCCTGGAGGCTGACATGAAGCAAAAGTCTGCTGAGGACAGGAGCAGAGACAGGCCGGCCCAGCTGGGCCCTGCCCCACCCCAGCGCCTTCTCCAGGGGCTTCTCGAAGCCCCTCTGAGGGCCCCTTCAGACAGGATCAGAGGCTATTTGGGTTTTTGCTGTGTGACTGTGGCCAACCCCTTGCCACTTCGGGCCACAGCCCCACCCCATCAAGACGTTCGAGGCTGGGCCTCGTGGGGCCTCACCACCTCCCACATGCAAGTGGCTGTTCCCAGGTTCGGGCGTGGAGGGGCCCCCACGGGCCCCAAATGTCATCCAGGAGGTGAGGCTCCAGAGCTGGGACCTGTGAAGAAGGAAGGGAGGGGGTTCCGCAGGACAGACCCCCTGTATCACCCTGTGCCCTCTGCGTCAGCAAGGGCCCTGACACCCAGATGGGGCGGCACCCAGAGGGGCAGGGTCCCGTCATCTCTTGGGGCTGCACGGGGGCTGATCAGGACCCAGGCCTCCTCACAGGCCCCCTTCCCCTGGACCTGCTGTGGTTTGTAGATGGCACAGGAGTCGTAAGTACCTGGGTCAGGGCTGAGAAACAGACCCTCCCTGGGAGGGTCACCGAGATGGACGCAAGCCCACCTGGACCACGCGCAACAGTGTCCAGGAGGGAGTAAGTTCTCAAGAAATGGTAACGAGAAATGGTCAAGAAATGGTGTGACAGTCATCATTCCTGCTGCTGTTTTTTTTTTTTTTTCCTTTTTCATCATTGTAGAGAATCATTTTATTTTTTAATTTATTTTCATTATCTTAAAATTTTTTTTCTATGAGTTTTTATTGGACTATATATGCTTCCCCAGGTGGCTCAGTGGTAAAGGCTCTGCCTGCCAATGCAGGAGATGCAGGAGACTTGGGTTCGATCCCTGAGTCAAGAAGATCCCCTGGAGGAGGAAATGGCAACCTACTCCAGGATCTTTCCTGGGAAAATCCCATGGACAGAGGAGCCTGGAGGGCTACCATCTGTGTGGTTGCCAGGGTCGGACACGGCTGAGTGAATGAGCACACAAATAGTTGCTTTCCGTTGTCGCGTTGGTTTCTACTCTACAGCAAAGTGAATCAGCTATGCGCTCACATATGTCCTATCTTTTTTTGGATTTCCTTCCCATTTAGGTCACCACGGAGCTCTGAGTAGAGTTCCCTGTGCTCTACAATAGGTTCTCATTGGTTATCTAGTTTATCCTTAGTAGTGTATATCGGTCAATCTCATTGTTACTACTATTAACTTTATTGTTTGCCAGGAAGTTTTCTGGGAATGCAGAAATGAATGGTTCATGGTCCCTGCTCTCTGGAAGCTTAGACATCAAGACATACGCGTGAATAATCAAAGATAGGAAGTCCTATAGCGGACAGAAATACAGGGCAATAGTGATTTTAATAACAGCAACAATAACAGTAGCGAGTACTATCGGGAACATGCTGTATGATAGCCCCTATGCTAGGAGTTGTATCTGGATTTGCTTTCATGCTTGCAATAACTCTGTGGGGTAAGGAATATTGTCACCTTCTCTTACAGATGAGGAAATCGAGGCTCAGAGGTGGAGTAACTGGTCCAGAGCCCAAGGCCAGCAGGAGGTGGAGTCAGGGCTTGAACCTAGGCAAATTTCTTCTTCACTGAGACAAAGGGCACCTCCATTGGGAAGGAGGAAAGGGAGTCAGAGAGGGCTTCTGAGAGGAGGTGACCTCGATTTATTTACACATGCACATCTCGGCAGCCCCGCTTCCCCCCCAGAAGCAGGGACACAAGTGAGCTGACCCACATCTTGTCCCCAGTGCTCAGCGCAGGCCCTGGGGCAGGTCAAGGGGACTCGGTGACTTTGATGAAGGAATGTGTAAGGCGTGTCCACTCTGCCCCAGTCGTGGCCTCATGAAGGGCCTCGTTGCCAGAATTTCTTGTCCACTAGGACAGCCCGCTACCAGCCTTACTCTGGAACATCAGGTGCCAGCCCCATGGCAGGGCAAGCTCCTCCGGGACAAGGCAGAGGGTGGAGCAGCAACGTGAGGACAGGTCCGTGCTGGAGGTGACCGCTTCCCTCAGGCTGATGTTCACAACAGGAGGGTCTGGCTTGTGAAGCGAGGACCCCACCTCCAACTGCCACCCTAGCTGGCTCCAGTCCCCACAGCCTTCAGCCAAGCCCACCTCCCACAGACCCTCAGATCAGCCTTACCCCCACCCCCACCACCGTTATCACTGGCCCTTTCCTTTCCCCGTGAATCTCCATGAATCTCCGTGAATCTCTGCAAATGCTGGCCCCTAAGCTTCTTCCTCTGTGTGACTACAGAGCTCACCTTGGTGCCAGCCATCAGCCCACAGGTGACAGGAGCCGGGCCTAGATTGAGGAGGGGACAGATATTTCAGAAACTGTGTGTTGAGGGGTGGGAGGAACACTTGGGCCACACGGCTTGGAGAAAGGACCCCAAGTGCTTCTGATGCACCTTCCTCAGCTGGAAATCCAGCTTTAAAAACTGTGACAGTCTACTGTTGTTATTGTTCAGTCGCTAAGTCATCTCCAATTCTTTGCAACCTCATAAACTACAGCACGCCAGGCTTCCCTGTTCTTCCCCATCTCCCAGAGCCTGCTCAAACTCATGTCCACTGAGTCAGTGATGCTATCCGACCATCTCATCCTCTGTCATCCCCTCTCCTCCCACACCGTCAATCTTTCCCAGCATCAGGGTCTTTTCTGATGAGTCAGCTCTCTGCATCAGGTGGCCAAAGTACTGGAGCTTCAGCTTCAGCATCAGTCCTTCCAGTGAATATTCAGGATTGATTTCCTTTAGGATGGACTGGTTGGATTTCCTTGCAGTCCAAGGGACTCTCAAGAGTCTTCTCCAGCTCCACAGAGATGCTCGGAGGATGCAAACAAAACCGTGTGCACACAGGGCCCAGGGCAAGGAGCAGCGGCCTCCGCAAGAGACTGAGCCACACCTGCGTTTGAGTGTGTGAGTGTCTCCTGTGGAGGCATGGAGAACTTCCACAGGGCTGGGAGAAAGAGACTCTTGGAGGGTACAAACAAACCCTGGTGTGCACCGGGACCCAGGAGATAGGAGCAGCGACCCCACACGAGACTGAGCCAGATTTGCCCGTGAGTGTCCTGGATCTCCGGCAGAGGCTTGAGTTGACAGTGGCCTGCTGTGGGGTCAGGGGCACTGGCTACAGCAGTGCTGGGAGCAGCGGCGTGCTGGTATAAGTCCTTTTAAAGGAGGTCGCCATTACCCCATTACCCCTCATGGCAGGAGAGGGAACACAGCCCTGCCCATCAGCAGAAAATTGGATTAAAGATTTACTGAGCCTGGCCCTGCTCATCAGAACAAGACCCAGTTTTCCCCACAGCCAGTCCCTCCATCAGGAAGCTTCCACATGCCTCTTATCCTCATCTATCAGGGGGCAGACAGAATGAAAACCACAGTCTGTGCATGAGTTCTAGGCAAACCATACCTTTGACTATACGGATCACTGTTGGCAAAGTAATGTCTCTGCTTGTCAGTACGCCATCCAGGTTTGCCATGGCTTTCCTTCCAAGGGAAGTCTATGGTGAACTGGAACGTGTGTTTCTAAATGGAGGTTGGCCCACAGATACACTTAATTTTACTTTTAAAAAGCCCTCATATCTATTTAAAGAGATCTGAGGGCATTTTTATCCTGGCAACAGGTTCCTTTTGAAGAAGCTTCAAGGAGAGCTGCAGAGGGAGGAGGGGGGCAAGGCCAGCCTTGAGAACACACGCCTGCTTCTGGAACATCCAGCAATGAGGCGTGCCGGCTGCAGACGTGGGGTGACTCTGAATGCTGGTCACGATGGCCGTGGACTTTGGAGGGAGGAAGGCCCTCCCAGACGGGCCTTTGGAACAGCTGGCCTGCTTTCTGGAAGAAAAGGCAGCTGAGTGGAACCAGAAGCACCTGGACTGTCCCAGTTGGCAGGGCACAGAGGTGCACGACGCAGTGATTTGAAACACCGGGATGCAGATAGCTGCCCCCACGTGAAGAGCCTCGGGTAACAGAAGACTGCAGGGACGGAATTTCTGGCAGGACTCTGTCGCTAGAAACAGCCCTGAGACAGGGCGGGCCTGCCCGGTTACCCAGAGATGCCGGGGGTGGGGGCAGGAGCCACCGGCCAGCCTCCTCCTTGGTGCGTGAGATTTTAAACTTGCAGGAGGACAGGGCGGGGCTGGGGCTTGCCGGGTCTCTCAGGCAAGGTGGGACCAGCCTGGGATTGGCGGCCTCAGGGCCCATTGGTCATCACCAGATGAGTTTACCTCTTCCAAGTAGGAGTCAAAGCTTGGGGCCATAAGGAGCACACAGAGCCAATGCAAAGGACTCCTGACCTCTGCCAAGAACTTGGAAGAACACAGAAGCTAAAGGTCATTCCCCAAGTAATTCACCAGGGTGCTGGGTGAGGACGGGGCAGACCCACTGCGGGGCTCCGACAGCAGCCACAGACACTCAACCCCCCGTCCAGGCCTGCAGCTGCCCTGTCCGCTCTCCTGCTCACTGGGCTGCACTGGAGTCTCACTCTCCCTTCTCTTCCCTGCCCCGGGGCCTTTGCTCCTATTCTTCCTTCCGTGCCCACCCCCTTTCCCTGCTAGGGGAATCCTCACTCAGCCTCTAAGCCCTGGGACGGCTGGCCTGTGACCCCCACCATTCTGAACGCACACCAGCTGCCCTAGCTCCCCACCCGCCCAGCCTACCTTGACTCTCCTCCAGCCCGTCACTCCTGTGTGTGTGTTTTCCTCTGTGGATGGTGGGCTCCCTGGGGGCAGCCACCTGCTCACGCCTCTCAGAGACACCAGGGGTCTGGGAGGGAGTACGTGCTGGGAGATATCAATTTCTACTTTGGATTCTAGACCTGTGTTCCCTTGTGTGTGTGTGTGTGTGTGTGTGTGTGTGTGTGTGTGTGTTTGGTTGTGGGTGGTCCTGGGCTTTGTTTGATGTGGTCGGATTCCTCCCCAGGGGCCAGAATCAGCTGGGGCCTCTGACTGACCCCCAGCTGCGGCCCACTCTAGAGAGAGCCTTGGGTTATTTGCCACCAGGCCAGGTAAGTTAGTTCAGGACAGACAGTGTGAACTTTCAGCTCACAGTCTCTAAATTGAGGATGCTGCTAATGCAGGCTTCCCAAAGCAGCTCAGTTCTCGAGCAGGACAGAAGGACAAAGAGACCAAGAAATTCAGAGTCCAACCCCAGAGAGTAGGGCCTACAGAGGGTGTCACTGGATTAAACAATAGGGTATTTGTTCATGCAGAAGACGTGTCTGGATGGAACTCTTCTTATGGACATTTTCAAATACAGACCCAAGGGGAGTCTACGGCCATACCAGCCTGAATGCGCTTGATCGTGTCTGATCTTGGAAGCTAAGCAGGGTCAGGCCTGGTTAGTACTTAGGTGGGAGACCGAAGTGGAGAGGTTGGTACTGCAGACTTCACAGATTTTCACCTGGATGCATCTGTGAACCAGCCATGGGCCCTGGTGGAGCTGCGTCTGGGGGCAGTTTAGGGGAGCTGGGTTCCACTTATAGAAGCCAGGCTCTCTTCTGGTCATGAGACATTTTAAACAATAGTGAGGAAGTGAGGCATGACATCCCTGTCATGGCCAGCGCCTTGCTGTGTGGGGGCTGGGGCATGTCACTCTCTGGGTCTCACCTGCCTCAGCTGGAATTGGGGGGCCTGACCTAGATGTTTTCCAGACCCCAGAGACATCCGGAGCTGAATTCAACACCTGTTCCCAAACCTGCTCTGTCCCCCAGATCCCTAGCTCAGTCCATGTACTGCTGTTCCCCCAGGCACCCAGAGCAGAAACCTGGGTGTTCCAGACTGCTCCCACTCTTTCACCTCCCTCCAGCCACGGGCCCTGCCCCTTCTCCCTCCTGAGTGCCTTCTGCTGTGGCCATCTTAATCCCAGCCCCACCAGCATCGTCGTCCCTGCTGCCTACTGCACCAGTCCCAGCCATCGACAAAACAAAAAGACAGCCTGCTGAATGGGAGAAAACATTTGCAAATGATATAACTGATAAGGGACTCATATCCAACATATATAAACAGCTCATCCAACTCAATATCAAAAAAATTCTCAAGCGGGCAGGGGACCTGAATAGACATTTTCCCAAAGAAGGTATATAGAGGGCCAACAGGCACATGTAGAAGTGCTCAACCGTGTTAATTATCAGAGAAAGGCTAGTCAAAAGCACACTGAGACATCACTTTACACACGTCAGAATGATGATCATCAAAAAAACAACAGCAGTAACAACACACAAATAATAATGTTGAGGACGTGAAGAAAAGGGAGCCCTTGAGCACTGTTGGTGAGAAAGTATATTGGTGTAGCCACTATGGAAAACCGGATAGAGGTTTCACACGCACACACCAAAAATAGAATCACCATATGACCCAATAATTCCATTCTTTGATATATATCCCCCTAACCCAAAAGCTCTAAAGGAAAAGATACATACACCCCAATGTTCATAGCAGCATTATTTATAATTGCCTAGATTTGGAAGCAATTGAAGGGTCCATCAACAGATGAATGGATAAAGAAGATGTGGGACATATATTTCTCAGCCATAAAAAGGAATGAAATTTTGCCGTTTGTAGTCACATGGATGGACTTGGAGGGCATTATGCTAAGTGAAATAAGTCAGACAGGGAAAGACACATACTGGATGATATCACTTATATGTGGAGTCTAAAAAGTACAATAAACTAAAGAATATGACAACGAAGACGCAGACACAGATGTAGAGAGCAAACTGGTGGTTACCAATGGGGAGAAGGGAAGTGGGAGCGGCAGGATGGGGTTGGGGTTAAGAGGCACAAACTACTATGCATAAAATAAGTAAGCTAGGAGGATATATCGTATAGCACAGGGAGTATTTCATAATAACTATAAGCGGAGTATCATGCTTGTGCTCACTCGCTAACCTTGAAAACTTGTGAACCACCCCACTGCACGCCTATCATTTATGTGGTATTGAAAAGTAACTATATCTCAATGAAAGCACAGAAAAATTAAAAGCAGCTTTTGAGAGCTGGGAGGGCAAGTGGAAGGTGCATGCTAAGGACAGGAGAGGGGCTGGGAGCCTCCTGCCGCTCGGGACCAGCTCACAAGTCAGCGGCGGCCACGTCTTTTCCAAGGCTTCCTCCAACATCTGTCTGGCTGGTGGCTCCCTCGGGGGTGCCTCTGCAGTGTCCCCACCGCCTTCACACCCCTGTGGGACCATGTCGGCTGACGAGAGCGCAAGCAGGCTCCCCCCTGGCCCCCAGGGCCAAGCTGCCTTCTGCAAAGGATACATTCCTTTAAGGCAATAAGGGATGCATTCCTTTAATCCCCCCACCCCATCTTTTCCAGGGCTGCCCACTGCCACTCAGGCCTGGGTGCCAGGTCTGCTCAGACGACTTGCTGCAGGGGATTTTTTGGGGCCCCCCTTTTCTTACCTTCCATGTGGCTTCTACTGGGGGCCCCCATCTGTCTGTCTATATGGGCCAAACGTGCATGCCGGGCCCTCTGTCCGTCAGGGGTGGGAGGGCCGGGGTCGGGCAGGGCAGGCAAGGGCTGTGTCTTGCTGCCAGCTTGCCCTCTTCCCATGCTCCCAAGGGGGCTCCTCCAGAACTGGGGGTGAGCCAGCTGCATTTCCGTGGGCTGACACCTGGCCTGGGACAGCGCCAGTGAGCCCCTGCCGTTGCCGAAACTACTCCCTGGGGCAGGCGGTCGGGCTCCCCATCAGGCTGGGCTCAACACCAGGAAGGAGAGGTTTGGCTCCAGATGTGGCTCCCTGCGTGGGATCGGCAAAGCAGGGACCACCTAGCTCTGCCGAGGTGAGGAGGAGGAGTTGAGGCCCAGCTGGTGTCCAGACTGGTACCTGCTGTGCCCAGCACCCGCAGGGCAGCTTCACTGCTCCGGGAATCCTAACCTCCCTCCTCTTTCTGTGAACATGACCCATCCAGGCAGCTGATCATGCATCCTGTCCACCTTTTCTGAGCCCCACTTCCTCCAGGCACCGGTGGTAGCGTGGCCCCTCCCTCAAGGGGCTCATGGTCCCTGAGAGCATGCGGCGTGTGTCACGTGATTAAAATAATAACACAACGGCAACGGTGGATTACATGCTGCCCACATGTGAGGAGTGATGCCTCCCCTGCTCTGACTCATTCAGTCCCCACTGCGGTCCTACAGCATTGGCGGGGGTTTAGGCGACTCATTGGAAAAGCCCCTGATGCTGGAAAAGATTCAGGGCAGGAGGAGAAGGGGGCGACAGAGGAGGAGATGATTGGATGGCATCACCGACTCGATGGACATGAGTCTGAGCAAACTCGGGGACATGGTGAAGGACAGGGAAGCCCGCTGTGCTGTAGTCCATGGGGTCACAGTCGGAGACAACTGATCAAGCGAGCAACAACGGTGAGTGAGGAGGTATGGATCAGCTAAATTACCCAAGGTCACCGGTCAAGACGCACTCGGGGGGAAGAACCGGAATCCAGGCCACGTGTATCATCGTAAGCCAGCCAGGGTGGGCTGGCTGAACAGTTCATAAAGCACTTTGGGGTGTATTTATTGGTCTTTCCATTCTCTCCACAGATCTGTATGAATCTCAGGTAACCCATACTTCTAGGGAAAGGGGGCCATTCTCCTATGTTCTAATTCTTTGAAGATGATTATGCATACACAGGAGAGAAGGGGATAGCAGGAATGTGTGTCTCCCCTGATAAATCCCTCCATCTCTGCTCCCCAGGGGCATCAGCATTATAGTACCTGTGGATCTCCCCAGAGATAGTTTACCCTTATATTCTCACGTGTTTATATTCTGTATAAAGTGAAAGTGAAGTCGCTTAGTCGTGTCTGACTCGTCGAGATCCCATGGACTGTAGCCTACCAGGCTCCCCTGTCCCTGGGATTCTCCAGGCAAGAGTACTGCAGTGGGTTGCCATTTCCTTCTCTATATTCTGTATAATTCTCCTTAAAAAAAAAAAAATCACTCGGATTTCCCTGGTGGTCCAGTAGTTAAGGGGAAATGGTTTCGATCCCTGGTCCGGGAAGATTCCATATGCCAGAGCAACTAAGCTTGTACGCCATGACTACTGAAGCCTGCGTGCTCCAGAGCCCGAGTGGCATGACTACTGAGCCCTTGATCCAAAGTGCTCGGCAACGAGAGAAGCCTCTGCTCACTGCAACTAGAGAAAGCCTTCGGGCAGCAACCGACCCAGCTTAAAAAAGGAAAAAAGAAAGAAGAACAAGATCCAGGCGGCGGAACCCGATGTGCACTGAAGTACCCTGCTGTATGTCTTCCCCTCGGGTGCGCCTTTGTGGCTTCACCTACCCGCGCTCCTCTCAAGCCGGACACTCCCTGACGACGCTGCTGTTTGCCTCTGGACGAGTTCGGTTCTTTCTCGGGCCCCCTTTTCGGTGTGGTGCATCTTTTGAAATCGTTCCCTCTATGGTGTGAGTTGTTCTCTGCTGTGTGTATGTGCGTGTTCCTTCTGATCACTCGGAAGACCTGTTGTCAGCCAGCAGTGAGGCAGATAGGCACCATCAGCCCCGATCAGGCTCAGAGAGGGGCAGTGACCTGCCTGCGGTGGCCCAGCCTGGGAGGTGTGAGCCAGGACCCAGCTCAGATGTGCGGTCCCAGGCTCCGGCCAGCGCCTTCTCTGTAGGGCTCTTTATGGAGACAGCAGCAAGACCTGCCTGCCAGGAGTGGGGTGGGGGTTCAGCCATTGTGGCAGGATCCGGAGGCACATGGCGGTGTTCTGTCTTGGAAGGGTTGGGCTGACACCTGTGTAAATAGGTCGGCGAGGGGTCTGGGGGAGGTTTGTGAGCCACCTTGGAGACTGTGGGAGGCAGTGGGAGGCAGCTGCAGATGATGGGGTGAGAGGCGATGAAACGTGGCCCTGCCGGGCACTGGGGAGGAGGGAAGAGGTGAGATGCTTAGGGAACCCAGGGAGCTGGCAGGGGTGGGGTGGGAGGGGAGGCTCAGCATGCTCGATGCTTGATTTCCAGCCGCATCCCCGGGAGAGGATGAGAGGGAGTGGAGAGGTAGGGGGAGATTGTTCTAGGGGATGGAAAATTCAAGGCTGGGGGAGCATCTCCAAAAGAGATGGGGTGGGGATTTTCCTGTGGTCAAGGGGTTAAGACAATGTGTTTTCACTGCAGGGGGCGCAGATTCAAATCCTGGCCGGGAAGGAAGATCCCACAAGCCATGTGGCACAGCCGAAAATAAAGAGAGAGAGATGGGGGTGGGCTGATCGAGGGCCGCCGCCTTCAGGAAGACAGGCGGGGAGAGAACCTGGACGATAACCTGGGGCCAGGAGAAGAGCACGCCCCTTCAGGGGGTGGGAAACGCACACCTGTTCCCAGCCGCCCCACCCGGCAGCCTGTTCATCGGGAGCTGACTGGGCACCTGGCTGCCCGGGAGCGGGCACCTGCCAGCCACAAGGACAGGGGTTTTCAGTCGCCCACTCTCAGGGAGGGGTGCCTTTCCCAGTGGTCTGTGCTGCCTCCCAGTGGGCTCTGCCCGCCCCGCCCCCCCGCCGCATTGCCCTAGCCCAGAAAGGTTGTCCGGCCACAGCCACCCTTCTCCTCCCCAGCAGGCCGCCCTTGGCCTTGGCGGCCGGTGAGTCTGCAGAGCTCTGTCCTGGCCCTTCTTCCTCCCGCACCCCGAAGGCCTCCTAAGCCCAGCTCCCCAACCACAGGGAGGGGGAAGTGGTGGCACAGACCCCAGCCCAGTCACCATCTTTCATACACGTGCATCTTTTGCAAAACGCTTGCCAGTCAGAGGCAGAACGGCTCTTCCCTTTACACAGGGGCAGAGATAAGCTCATAGAGGGCAGGGGATGCACTTCAGCCCTGCTGGGCTCAGTGTCCCGCCCCCCCCCCCCCTCGGTGTCCCCACCCCTACAAGGGAGGCTGGAGCCATGGGGAGGCCGAGGATGCCAGTCCCAGCTGCCCAGACACTGCCCTGCTTCCCTTCCTGGAGGCTTGGGCCCTTGGATCCCAGAGGGGCACGCCTGTAGGGGGAGGGAGGCCTGACTCTCATGTGTTCCCACACAACCTGGGCCCAGCTGCTAACAGGGCACTTCCTGCCCGGACCCCTGCCCAGCCTTGCCCACCCACTAGAGCTCCATCTGCCTCACCAGCCTCATCTGGAATCTCTTCCTTCCTGTCCATTCTAAGAGCCCCTCATCGAGTCCCAGGCACACCCCACGCTCTCCTGCCCGTGTGGTTTTGCTCTAGAATGCCCTGCTTGAATCTCTCTGCCTCCCTCCCTCCCCACTCCTCCACCCTTCCAGGCTCTGCTCAAACCCCTCCTCCAAGCAGCCTTCCCTGATTGGTCCCCTTTCAGGGGTGAAGAGGACAGAGAGGGAAGAGCAGCTTGTAGGGAAAAGGGCACTGGCTGTGGGCCAGCCTGGGCTTCACCAAGAGACCCCCAAGAGACTGGAGCGGCTCAGCATTCACACCTCTGTTTCTGTTTTTGCCTCACTGTGTGGCTTTGCAGGATCTTAGTTCCCGGGCCGGGAATTGAACCTGGGCCCTCAGCAGTGAGACTGCAGGGTCCTAAACACGGGAGCTCCTGGGAGTCCTCCGTAAGTCCTCTGTGGATGGAGGTGGACTAAAGAGATGAGAAGAGGAAGGAAGACCAGCTTGGTGTTTGATCTGTAAGACGCATGGTTCCCGTCCCCTCAGAGCTCCAGTGGTCATCTTGAGGGGTGTCCCGGGCTGAGGGGTCCCTTTGTCCCATCTTGGGTGGGAGCAGGGGCAGGTAGAGGCCCCTGGCCTCTCCCCAGGGCTGGGGCTGGAGCATGGAAGTCAGGTCAGCACCCTGCACCTGGTGCCCTAGAAGTGGGCTGGGAGCGAAGGCTGAAGCGCTGGGTCACCGCACTCAGAAGTCCTCCCCATCCCAGGGCCGTCCAGTGGAAATCCACTAACCCAGACAGTCCCAGGCCACCCGCGGGCACCTCGCTACACTGAGGCCGTCTGGTTAGCAGGTCAGCCCCTGGGCTGCATGCTCCCCTTTCTGGGGCCGGGCCTTGGTGACATTGTGAAGAGCTGGCCCCTCTTCCCTGGCAGAATTGAGGCAGCATTTCGGGAGCAGGCAGGTCTGGAGGCCCAGCAACCTGGTCCTGGCAGGACCCTAACCCGATGTGTGACTCAGGCAAGTCCCTTGGCATCTCTGGGCTCCAGTCCCTTCATCTGCGAAAAGGGGATAATTAACCCCGCTTCATGACATCAGAGGGGGGCTGCCGAGGAAGGGCTCTGCGCCTGGCCCTGGAAAGGGCGGACCTCCATCCTTGGTCTCCTGTTGGACGCTGCACCCTGCAGGAGGCCTGGGGCACCATCCCAGCCCCTCCCCATCCTGTGTGGACCTCTGCTGGGTCTCTGTCGGTCTCTCTGCCCTGAACACACTGAGAGAGGGACCTGGGACAGCCCTGCCGGCCTCTCAAGTCCCATCTATCCAGAATAGCTCCAACTCCCAATATCTCACAAGCAAAGTCTCCGAGCTGATGGCCTGAAGTCTTTTGATAGATACTCCGTGGGCATTGGGAGAAGGCCATGGCACCCCACTCCAGTACTCTTGCCTGGGAAATCCATGGATGGAGGAGCCCGGTAGGCTACAGTCCATGGGGTCACACAGAGTCGGACACGACTGAGCGACTCAGCAGCAGCAGCAGCAGCCGTGGAAACCATTCTCCTGGATTTCTTCAAGTGGGACTTGGATGGACTCTCCGATCCCGACACCCACCTCCCTTGGAGCTGGACTCAGCTGTGTTGCCTCTGGACTTAGTCAGGACCTACTGTGTCCAGCCTCCATGTTGGGCAGAAGGGAACTGGCGGAGGCCCAGACCCGGGCCCACACCACGTGAGCCTGGTTTGGAGGTAAATAGATGACTCTGCACACACAGGGACAAGCGCTTTCCAGTCCTTGTCTGGAAAGTATCAGTTGTACTGATACTCTGTACAGTACTTTTCCCAAGTGTTGCTGGATTCAGGGCCACTCTCGGTGGCTCGGGATTTTCTCCATCGGTGGATGCTAAGAGGTCAATTGACTCAGGCGACTAAAAGGTCAGGTGACTCTCCAGGTGTGCCTGTGTGTGAAGCGACACCCTCGTTCCGGAAAAGGTTGGAGGCTATGATGTAATGATTCCCCCAATTCACAGGTGGGAAGAGAGAGGCAGAGAGAGGCAATTACTTGTCTCAAGCCCCAGGGACAGAGTCCACTCCAGAACCCACGTAGGTGGGTGGCCGCTTCTTACATCTGGGTCTTGGGTCCTGGGTGAAAGGCTCTTGGAAGATCCCGGCGCAACCCCAGGGACCAGATGCAACAGTCAGGATGGAGGCAGGCCTGAGGGTGAGTGGGCACAGGTTCTGCCCGTGGCCCAGCAACCCTCCCTGCCTCCTTCTGCCCTTTTGCCAGTGGCCTGGACCATGTGACCGGCTGGCACTGTGTTTTCACAGCCTTTCACAGCCTTCACCACTCTGCTCTCCCTGCCCCGACGTGGTCCTTCATGCCGCCAGTCAAGCAGCCCATCTTCTCCTGTTTTAAGAATATGGGCAGTGAAGAAGGCAGATTTGATGCCTCTGACTCCAGTGCCGGTTTATGTCAGAAAGCCTGGCCTTCCCACCCAGCACTGCCCAGCCGCTGACCACGGGCCATTTCAACATCCTCCTCCTCCCTTGGTTTGCCACCCACAAAACTGCATTCCCAGTTTTCAAAGCTTGTAGAAATGAAGTCTGCTCTGTGAAACAACAGCCACCCAATCACAGTGCTCGCCGGACGTCTTCCCCGTTGGGTGCAGACCTGGCAAGGACTCCTGGTGCCCACGGTGCCCTGCAGCCTGGCAGCCCCTTTTCACTTCCAACAGCTTGTGCCAGCCGCCTCCATCACCTAAGTCCATCTGGAGGCTTGTGGTCCAGCCAGAAGTCAGACCGTTCTGTAGCTCAGGTGGCGATCTTCACCCACTTTTAAAGGATGAGATCACTCATGGCTGGGAGAAGAATACAGTAACTTATTAAAGTTTACTTGTTCCCCTTTTAATGTTAAAAAGAGAATAGAGAGTGCAGGTCTGAGCCTCAGGAAGGCCTGACCGATCAATATCAACCCTTATAAAAAGAGACAGCGAGGGACTTCCTGGTAGTCCAATGGCCAAGACTCTGAGCTTCCATATTGGGAGCTAGAGGTCCTAGGACCAATCCCTGGTCAGGGAACTAGATCCCATACAGTGCAACAAAACATCGAAGATTCTGAGTACCGCAACTAAGATGCTACACAGACAAACAAATACATATATTTTTTATTATTATTTTAAAAAGAGATCCAGGGGTTGGAGGAGCCAGGGGAAGTCCCAGCAGTGTGGGGGCAGGGAAGAGGAACGCTGATGAATCCCAGGGTCGGGGAGGCATGGGCAATGATCTTTAGATCCCTGCCCTGGACCTGAGGCTCAGGGAGTAGCCACCTGTGCCCTTTCCAGACCAGAGTCCCATTCCTTCGAGTAGAGGGCAAGTTACTGAGTCCCTGCTCACTCTGCTAGCCACACAACAGGCCTGTGAATCGGGTGACAAGGTGTTAAGGCAAGGAATAACCAGCAGATCAAGAAGATGGAAGCCTAGCATCTTAAAATAACCATCTTACCGGGGTCTTATCGGTCCAGTGTCTTTTATAGAACATAGAGGAGGAAGAGGAGAGGAAGTGAAATACAAAGGCCATTAATCTTGCAAATACCTCCTGTTATGGCCAGTCTCAGAGAGGGGATGAGCTAATTTCTTCTTTCTTTCAATCATTCACGGGTGGACAGGGTCAGGATGACTTCCTGAACACTCTTTGGTTCAACATTCAGGCAGAGGGGCAGGGCTCCCCAGTGCAGGCGGTTATGTATGGACACCATCCTTTCAGTGAACAAAAGCCACGGGAAGAAAAGGTTAAAGAAATACAGATCCAGCAAAGACTCAGATTCGGTCCTTCCCTGTAACAGACACGCTGCTTCAAGCTGTCTTCAAGGCTCAGAAACCACTTCCCCACTTCTGTCTTCTCTTCTTTTTTGGGGTGTCCCTGTCCTCACCTCCCAGCTCACCCCTCCTCTCGCACGCCATGTGGCCTTCCCTCTGCTCCCTCCTTTTTTTCCTCCTTTTTTCCTCCTCCTTTTTTTCCTCCTTTTTTCCTCCTCCTTATCTTTTCCTTCTTGCTCAGTTAGGGAGCCACTGGGAAGGTTTCCTTATTTCCTCTTTTGGCCTCCTGCTTGGGACGTTTACTGCTTCAGCAACCAGCTCTCTGCAGAATCTCTGAAAAAGGCACCACTCTCCCCTCAGTGAGCCCGTGATCTCTGGTGAGTCTAAAACCCCTATCCAAACACTGATGCTGAATAGAACTCACCACTTACGGCTGAAGATAGACCCCCCCCCCCCATCTCAAGTCCGCTGAGCCAGGCCAGAAAGGGATAACTGTCTCCTGTCTTTTTCTTTTTGATATGATTTCATGTTTTCTTGTAGAGAAGTTGCAAGAACTGGGCCCCCCAAAATTCTCATGTCCCCGTAACTCAGGTTCTGGGATCAGTAACATTTGGCATGTTTTGCTTCTCTCTCTAGATAACAGACAGAGACAAATAGATGTGGTTTTGAGCTATAGAAAGATAGTGATTTTTTTTTTGTAACTGCTGGAAATTAGGTTGCAGATACCATGCCTCTTCGATCCTGAATATCTCGATGTATTCCCCAAGAACAGACTTTCTTTTATGTATCCACAGTACAGTTTTCAAAATCGCCAGTGTAACATCAGTGCAGCTCTGCGATTTCATTTATGGCTTACATGTACACTTTGCCAATCGTCCGCACAATGTCATTTAGGGCTGTTTTCCCTCCAGGCCAGGATCAAATCCAGAGCTGTGTGTGGCTCAGATGCCCCATCTCTGGTGTCCTTTAATCTGTCCGACTCTTTGAGTCCCCATGGAGTCCATGGAATTCTCCAGGCCAGGATACTGGAGTGGGGAGCCTTTCCCTTCTCCAAGGGATCTTCCCAAGCCAGGGATCAAACCCAGGTCTCCTGCATTGCTGGCGGATTCTTTACCAGCTGAGCCACAAGGGAAGCCCAACAATACAGGAGTTGGTAGCCTATCCCTTCTCCAGCAGATCTTCCCAACCCAGGGACCGAACACGGAAGGCTACAGGGGTGATGTGTGTTAGTATCTCATTGCTGCTATAACTTAGCAAGCTTAGTGGCTTACAAAAGCACAATTTTATTATTGGGTTGGCAAAAAAGTCCATTCGGGTTTTTCCATAAGTTGGTATGGAATATTTTAGTTTGGAAGTTTGGAAGTCCAAAAGGGGTTTCACTGGGTTAAAATCAAAGTGTTAGCAGAGTCTGTTCCTTCTAGAGGTTCTAGAGGACAGTTGGTTTCCATGCCTTTTAGAGCCACGCAGTCTGTGGCTCATGACCCCTTCCTCCATCTTTAAAGTCAGCATCTCATGATCTTTAAATCTCTCTCTGACTCTTCTGCCACCCTCTTCTGTCTTTTAAGGACCCTTGTGATTACAATGGATCCACCCAGATAACCCAGAACAGTCTCCCTGTTTTAAGATCCTTCCTTTAATCACATCTGCAAAGACCCTTTTGACATATAAAACAACATATTCGCAGGTTCTGAGTATTGGGATGTGGACAAGCCACCATTCCGTCATTTCTTGAACACTTGCTTGCTTTCTGGTATAAGAAGATGTCCTGGGTTAAGGCTTCCAGGATTCCCTGAGAATCGGGGTAGAATGCTCTACCCCGATTCCTATAGAGAAGCTTCTGCTCCCTAAATTCTGAAGCCCCATGCCCTCCAGCCAGCCCCTCTGGAGTCCTCCAACCTGAAAGATACACTTCCCCATCTGCTTCCTGCCCTACCCTGGCTCCTGGTTTACACCTCAGCTCCTTCATTTGTAATATGGGACTGATAATATCTCACTGGGCAGTTGTGAAAATAAAATAGATGACCTAGGAAAAAGGCCTGACCCAGTGCCAGGCAGAAGGTAAATACCAGCAAAGGCGTCTTATCAGTCCTCTCCTAACTGTGCCCCATCCCTTCTTCTTAGGTCCTCAGATGCATGTTCTCTGTGTTATTTTAATATTTTATTCCTTGCCTCCTCTTCCCCATTTCTGTTTCTCTTGTCATCCACTCCCCATAGTCACACCTGCTGATATACGTAATATCTGACCTTCCAACCCATCTTGCAGGCAGTTAATACATTATGTTTTTTAACTTTTAACAAATGTATTTTAAATACAAAATGCTTTTCAGGAGTCCACAAGTTTTACATCTTTAAAAAAGCGACGTAATTTTTAGGATTCAAAAATTCTGTTCTTCAAAAGAAATGACTAAGTGTTTTCTTCTGTGGTTTCAAACTTTCTACACGCAACTATTTGACTGTTCTATGCTACCCCAGACAGGCCTGGCATAACTGAACTGCTTATGTGTTACTGACTTTCCCAAAAGAAAGTTAAAAAAGGAGTTTGCAGTAAATGCAAATCTCTCATACAATGTTTAATGCAATATCTAACACAAAAGAAGGTTTAAAAAGATTATTTCTTTCCTCATTTGATTTGCCAGGAGTTAATGTTCTGTAAAAGCAAAAAAAAAAAATCATTTACAAACTGTAACACTGAGGGTTCCTTTTTCACTCAAGATGTTTACTACTCAAAATGACAACAATTACATCTGTAAGAATATAATAAAAGGGATAGAAAACAGCAATGCAATCAACAAGTGTAGATGTTAAATACGATTTTTTAAGGGTTCTTTTTATGGAGTAGGAAGGATTAGAAGCTTGGGAAAATCCAAAATTTGAAAAAAAAAATAAATAAAAGGAAAGAGAAAAAGATGTCCTCAACTGCGACCCCTCTGTTTATCAATAGCGTCTTGGGCTGTAGGACTGAGCGCTTGACCATGATCTGTATCGACTACAGTAAGGAGAAGGGATCTTCTGTACCGGTCATCACAGTCTTCATACCTGTTGTGCCCACGATCACACCCTGCATCAGAGTAAGAAACTCGGCTCTGCCACCTCCTCCGCCTCCGCCACCATGGCCACCACTACAAGGCGGGCTGCCAGTGTATATGTACACGTGCTGTAGGTATGTGGCCCTCTGGGTGACAGAACAGTCCACACAAACTCTCCCACCATCCAGTTCCAGTCCATTTGCCCTTTCCTTATCTTCCCTTGAGTCATCTATTCTCTCGAAATAAACGAAAGCATATCCTCGGGATCGTCCAGTTCGCTGGTCATGAACCGCACTGCCGCCACTCAGTGGTCACACACTCTGAGGGGTTCACCCTGCTGCCTGTATGTCTCCTCCGGCTAGACGCTGGAGAGTGACGTCGGCTCCTTCGGCGCCAGGATCCTGGTGCACCGGATCTACTTCGAGATCGCCTCTGTGGCTTCAAAGTTGTTCTCCCCTACATCATTCATGCCGGCCAGGTGCTCCCCAGAACTAAATAAGAAACAAGCCTTGGCTTGAGAACCGATGGCCTAATCAACCCACTAACTGGACGGTGGAGAAGAGGAAAGGGCCAGCAACAACGGCCCCTCCACTCATGCTCTGGCAAAAAGGCGCCACTGATGCATTATTTTAAAAATACATGGCAGAAAAGTATTTTGTTGTTGTTGTTATTCAGTCACTAAGTTGGGTCTGATTCTTTGTGACCCCCATGGACTTCCCGCAGAACACCAGGCTCCTCTGTCCTCCACTATCTCCCAAATTTGCTCAAACTCATGTCCATCGAGTTGGTGATGCCATCCAACCATCTCATCTTTTATCGTCCCCTTCTCCTCCTGCCTTCAATCTTCCCCAGCATCAGGGTCTTTTCTAATGAGTCAGCTCTTTGCATCAAGTAACCAAAGTATCGGAGCTTCGAGTTCAGTATCAGTCCATCCAGTGAATATTAAGGATTGATTTCTTTTAGGATTGACTAGTTTGATCTTCTTGCAGTCCAAGGAACACTCAAGAACCTTCTCCAGCACAATTCAAAAACATCACCTCTTCAACACTAAGCCTTCTTTATGGTCCAACTCTCACACTGGTATATGACTACTGGAAAAACCATAGCTTTGACTATATGGATGTTTGTTGGCAAAGTGATGTCTCTCCTATTCAGTACGTAGTCTGGGTTTGTCATAGCTTTCCTTCCAAAGAACACGCGTCTTTTAATTTCACGGCTGCGGTCACCTCCTACAGTGATTTTGGAGCCCCCCCCCCCAAATAAAATCTGTCACTGTTTCCACTTTTTCCCCTTCTCTTTGCCATGAAGTGATGGGACTGGATGCCATGATCTTCGTTTTTTGAATGTTGAGTTTTAAGCCAGCTTTTCCACTCTCCTCTTTCACTTTCATCAAGAGGCTCTTTAGTTCTTCGATTTCTGCCATAAGGGTGGTGACCTCTGCATATCTGAGGTTGTTGATGTTTCTCTTCGAAATCTTGATTCCACCCTGTGATTCATCCGGTCTGGAATTTTGTATGACATACTCTGCATACAAGTTAAATAAGCAAGGTGTTGAGATACAGACTCGATGTACTCCTTTCTCAATTTTGAACTAGTCTGTTGTTCCATGTCTGGTTCTGACTGTTGCTTCTTGACCTGCATACAGATGTCTCAGGAGGCAAGTAAGATGGTCAGATACTCCCTTCTCTTTAAGAATTTTCCACAGTTTGTTGTGATCCACACAGTCAAAGGCTTTAGCATAGTCAATGAAGCAGAAGTAGATTTTTCTGGAATTCTCTTTCTCCTATGCACCCCAATGTTCATAGCAGCACTATTTACAACAGCCAAGAAATGGAAGCAACCTAAACGTCCATTAACAGATCTGTATTTGGGGGAGCAGCAATCAGAGCAGAAAGGTCTCTGTAGATGCTCATCCAAGCCCTCACATTATACTGCAAAACTGCAACCCAGACAGAGTGAGGAACTTGAGCAAAGTCCCAGGCACAGGTTGGGGCTGGGGGAGGGCAGCGGAGTTTAGAACCCAGACTCCCACTCCCAGGGCTCTCCTAGGTCCCTGATCCAGCACAGCTGCAGAATTAAGTCTGACTTGACCCCCGAGACCTGATGGATATTATGTGTCCAACTCCCCCACTTCCGGCTACCAGGTTCGCTTGCACTCTCAGTTTCCTCATCCGCGAAATGGGGGCAGGAACAGCCTTTCCATCACGAGTGTCAGAGACCTGGCAGAAGAGCTGGTCCCGCTCACCGGGGCCCCATCACCCAGAAATCTGGGACTGTGCTCTCGGCCAAGGACGTGCGTGTGGGGGCACGTTAAGGTGCCCACATCCTGCTGACGCTGCCAGGGCACACGGGTGCACACCCTGGTATGGGGATGGTGGGGGGGGGGGGCCTCGGCTCGAGGGACCTCATTGGCTGGTGGGTGATGCAGCCCGGGGGCGGGGCTTGGGCTCCGGCCTGAGCTTCACCTCTTGGCCACAAGTCCAACTCGGCACTCAACCGGTGAAACTTCCCGCTGGAGCACCCCTTCTCTGCCCCGTCGGCCAGCGATCATCCCTCCCGGCCCTGTTCCAGCCGCACCCCTGGGTCTGGTCCCATTGCCACGAGCTGCTTCGAGAAGGAGGGCAGCTGGAGCCGGTCCTTCGCGGGCGCGGCTTTCCTGGGTCTCTACCACGTGGGGGTGATGCACTGCCTGAGGCAGCCAGCCCGCGCCTCCTCCGCGGCGCCAGCCGCTTCTACGGCTCCTCGTCCGGGGCGCTCATCGCCGTCAGCATCGTCAGCGGTCTGTCTGTCGGTGAGTCCGGGGACTGACTGCGTGGATCAGGAGCGCAGGGAGCATCGCGGCTTACCTGCCCGAGTCGAGGCTGATTCCAACCTGAGAGGGTGGGAGCGGAGAGGAGTGTCTCAGGGAGCCTGGCGCGGTGCCCTGCGCTCCCTACAGCCAGCCTGTTCTCACTTAATCCTTATGAGAACCCCTAGGACGGGGGACCACGGGCATCCCCATTTTCCAGAGGATAAATCTGAGGCTTAGAGCCTGGAAAACCGTTCCCAAGGTCAAGAGGCTGCACAGAGCATTTATTCATTGATTTATTTATTTTAATATTTATTTATTTGGCTGCTCCTGGCCTTAGTTGTGGCATACAGGATCTTTTAGTTGCAGTGTGTGGGATCCAGGGATCCCTGACCAGGGATGGAACCCAGGCCCCCAGCTTTGGGAACCCAGAGTCTTAGCCACTGGACAACCAGGGAAGCCCCCTGCACAGAGTGTTTGAAGGCAGTGCCGGACACAGAAATTCTGAGCTGGAGTTGGAGAGGGGAGACCATTCATTCCCCTGGCACCTGGGAGGGAGGGCGGGGGCTGAAGGCCCCCTCCCTCCCCCACCCTGCAGATTTGTGCTGCTCCCTCATCCTGGCCATGGTCAAGCGAGTGGAGCAGCTGAGCCTGGGCATCTTCCACCCCACCTTCATGCCCATCGAGACCATCAGGCAGGACCTGCAAGACTCGCTGCCCACAGACATTCACATCCTGGCCTCCCAGCGGCTGGGCATCTCGCTGACCCACTGGCCCGAGGGCAAGAACTTCATTGTCACCGACTTCGCCACCCGCGATGAGGTCATTGAGGTGAGCAGGGGGCGGGACGCAGGGCCTGGCAGCAGGTGAGTGAGTGCCATCTCCTACCCAAGTGACCTGCAGGCACTTTCCAGAGCAGACACTTCTCTGGGGCCCTGGGGAGGGGGGTGCGGATCAAGCAGGAGATGTTTACTAAGGAGGGAGTTGAGTTGCACAGAGGGGCGGCCACGTGAGTATGGCTCCCAAGCCTGCTGTTCGGAGGCCCCTCGGCTCTACATGGAGGGATATGGCTGGGGGTGGGGGGCAAAGTCAGGCTTCTTCAGTCATTGCCCCCACTGGGTCTGCTCTTCCCGGAAGAGGGGGTGCCTGTGCACCCCCAACCTGGTCCTCCAGGTGCCTTTGGATGCAGCAGAGAAGCATCAATTCTCTGTTATGTGCCAGTCACCACCCCAAGTGGGACAGCAGAATGACAGACAAAAATCCTTGTCTTCCGGGGGCTCCTATTCAAACCTGTGAGGGTACAGATAATGGCCACAAGCTCGTGTAAGGAAATAAGAAGCAATCCAGTATCGGAAGGGGATATGACAGGGAGCCCCATGGTCAGAGAGGGGCTGGGTCTACAGGGAGCTCAGAGAGGTGTCAGGCACATCTCTGCCCAGCCTTGCCACCCGGGTCCCTGCAGCAGAATCCTCTTCACCGTGGTGCCCCATCGCCCAGCACGGGGACCATCTCTGGGTGCTGACGGGTGTATGGGGTGCTGTGCTAAGTTGCTCCAGTCATGTCCAGTTCTTCGCGACCCTATGGACTGTAGCTCACCAGGCTCCTCTGTCCATGGGATTCTCCAGGCGGGAATACTGGAGTGGGTTGTCATGCCCTCCTCGATGGGATCTTCCTGACCCAGGGATCAAACCTGCGTCTCTATGTCTCCCACATTGGCAGGCGGGAAGCCCAGTGTGTGCAAGAGCGGGGCCATTTGCTGTGCGTTCATGTCCATGGGCTCCTGGGACTCCAGTGAGTGTCCCAGCATCCTGGCCTGGATGACACGTAGCCCAGGGCCTGGCAGTCAGTAGATGCTCAGTAAACATTAGCTGCTGTTGCTCTGATGACGAATCCGTGGCAACAAAGCTCTCACCTGCACCTCTATCCTATCAGAGGTGGGATGGGTTCTGCATCTCTCAGAAAGGGCTAGAGGGACGTTTCTAGGAGTTGAGTCCCAAGAGACAGTGTTCTGTGCTCAGTGAGTCTGGTAAGCTCTAGGTCAGCAGTTTTCAACGAAGAGTGATCTTTCCCCCTGGAGACATTTAGCAACACTGGAGACACTTTTGGCTGTGACGGCTCTATGTGAGTGTGTGTGTGTGTGCGTGTGCATATGCACACAGAGTACTGGTAGCTACAGGGTACAAGCTGGGGGTGCTGTTAAACATCCTGCGATGCACAGGAGAGCGGCCCTGCCCCCAGTGGAGACTCCTCCAGCCCCCAAACATCACCCGAATCAGGGTCTCTGTTAAGCATCTTTTTCACTGCAGGACTTGTCAGAGCCTCTACTGGGAGGAGTAGACAGTGTTTTCCAAATGAGGAGAGAATCAGAGTTTTTGTCAGAGGTGCCCCTCGTAGGATGACCCCTGGTCCAGGGAACACACTTTAGGACATATACCTAGATTCTTGGTGGAGAATTCCTGGCAGTTGGATAAAGGAGAAATGGTGCTTGGTGTCTATCCTTGAGGGGAAAGTCCCAGAAGCAGTCCTGAGTCAGCAAGGGGCCCAGCAGGAAGAGGAGGGCAGGTGGACTCCTGTTCAAATCCCCTCTTATGTTTCTGGTTTTTGGCTGCACTCCACAGCCTGCAGGATTTTAGTTCCCCGAACAGGGATTGAACCCTTGCTTCTGCGGTGGAAGCACTGAGCCCTAAGCACCGAACCGCAGTTCTCAAATCCCTTCTTAACTTTGAGAGCTAGGCTGGGACGAGGTGATACCTCCCCTCCCTGGACACAGCTCTCCTGACACCGGTGTGGGCTGTTCTGGGTTAGACTCCACTCCCAGAGCAGGTTCTGAATGCCAGGAGCGTAAACGACTGTGTTGTCACTGGCTTGTCTTCCCAGGCCTTGGTCTGCACCGCGTACTTCCCTTTCTACTGTGGGACGATTCCTCCCACGTTCAGGGGGAAGGTAAGTGCACTTCGGGGGCTCAGTGACCCAGTCCGCCCCATCCCTACTGAGAGGTGTGTGGGTAGAGGACCCAGGGCTCCTGGAGCATCTACTGGGTGTGTCAGCCCCGCCCCCTGGTCCCAGGGGTGCTCAGAGCATCCTGGGCGAGGGGTCAACCTAGTCGTTCGGGGAAGCTGGAGGTGACCTGCTGCAGCCAGTTTCTGGGGGTGGCTTCGTGGCCGTGTGGGCAGAGAGCACCCCGAGGGCAGCAAGGCCCCCTGAATTGCAGCGCTACATTGACGGTGCTCTAAGCGACAACATGCCCTTCGTGGACTCACCCTCCACCAAACGGGACAGTGGACATCTGTCCCCAGAGCAGCTCGGCTAGTATACACGAGATGAACGCCTTCAGTGCCAACTTCCAGATCTCCACCAAGAACCTCTTCCGGGGCATCACCTGCCTCATCCCTTCCACCCCCGAGGTAGGTCTGGCCCCCACCCCATGACCAGCCTTGAAGGTGTTAGAGGCTTGGCCATGATCTAGTGCCCGGTGAGTCAGATTCTGTGCCCAGGAGCCTTCCCCACAAGCTCGGGGCAGTTAGGACGTGTGTCCTGAGTCTCATGGTCAAGCCCTTGAACTCAGCCTGGGCTCCCAATGTGTCTTGCCTCATGCTTCATATCGGGGCAGCACCCCAAGGCAACCTCTGCTGAACTGGGATTTAAGCCAGGGCTCTGCAGGTGCTATTCAGGGTCAGGCTCATGACCAGGTATTGTGGTCATCTCTGCTCCTCAGGGAAGGACACCGAGGCTCAGAGAGGGTAAGCAAACTTCTTCAAAGTCACCCAGCCTGGAAACAACAAGCCAGACTTCAGATCCTCAGCTAGTCCAAACCCATGCTCAGCCCTAACGGCTGCCCTAGACTGTGGCCAGATTGACCATCTGTATGGCAGCAAGGTACAAGCACAGAAAAACGTGGACAAGAGAGCCTCGTTTCCTGCTTTTTGCTCTTTGGGATTTCTGGGACGTGGGTGATTTGACAGTTTGTGATCCTAACAAGCTCCTTCACACCAGTCACCCCGGCCTCCTCTGGTCCTCCACTTCTCTTATGGTTGTGTGCATTTTGTAATTCATGAAACAAAGTCCTGTTCATTTAAGCTGATCCTCCCTACACCCATGGAGTGGACAGAAAATCTCAGCCCGATTTTACAACCGAGGAAGGTGAGGCTCTCAGAAAGGTGGTGCAGCCGTCGAGAGGTCACTCGCAGGCTTTCCTGGGCCTGCAGGGGACTCCCTGTTCCTGGCAGGGCTCTGACTGAGAGCCTTGGCCATCTGAGGGTGGTCCTGGCCACGAACATCCGAGGGCAAAGGGCACTGCCGTGTACTGATCTGTAGGGGCCCAGACATCCCTGGCCAGGCCTTGTGATCCCATTTTCCAGAGGAGGAAACTGAGGCCAGAGAAAGGAGAGTTGGAGCAAAAGCCCCCAGCCAGGGCGTCTCAGAGTGGGAAGGTGAATGAAGCTGCAGGGAGGGAGTTGCTGGAGAAGACATGTCTCCCCGAGGTCCAGTGCTGGCCAGGGACCCTTGGGGTCCTCAAGCCCTGCTGAGAGGGGGTCTCGGGAAGCACAGGCTGTCCTGGGGTCCAGCTGAAGATGAGTCTCTGGCCTGTGACTACTGGCTCGAGGGGTAGGCGCAGGCCTGCTGCCCCTCAGCCTGACCCGTGTGGTGGCAGGTAATGGCCAACAGCTGCAGACAAGGCTACCTGGATGCCCTGAGGTTCCTGGAGAGACGCGGTAGGTGGCAGCCCCCCACAGGAGCTGGGCATCGCCCCCCTATGTGAGTGCCAGGTGGCTCCGCCTCTCAGCCATTTGAGTTCCCAAGGACCTTGGCTCGTTCATTCTCTTCCTCAGCGTCTGCTCTGTGCCGGATGCTGGGGACCCAGGGAGAAATCGCACACGTGTCCTGGTCTCCAGCTACCCACTGCCTGGTGCCGGGGGAACAGATCAAGAGAGAGACATCCCCCAGGGATGATGGAGGGATGCTCAGGGTCACGGGAGCCCAGCAGGGGCACCTGGCCCCGTCTGGTGGGTTGGGTGGGTAACGAGGGCTTCCTGGAGGTGGTGACTGAGAAGCTGGGTTTTAACTAGTCATGAAGGCTGCAGAAATATTGACAAGAGGGCACTCTAGGTAGGGAGAAGAAGAGCAAGAGCAAAGGAACAGAACTTGGCACTTCGAGGGTGCACACCTCAGTGGGGCCATAGGATTGTGTGTGTGTGTGTGTGTGTGAGACGGAGCACTGGGAGGGTCAGAGAGGTCTTCTTAGCTGGAGAGCTTGGCTGTCATCCCACAGGGCCATGCTCTTCAACACGGTAGGGCTGAGACTTGAACTCAGGCCTTCTGGCTCCAGGGTCCGTGACACTTGATCCCCACTCTATGGCCCCAAACCCTCAGCAGCAGGAAGCACTCACGGAGCACATAATATGTGCTCAGACATAGAAAGCTCAGACCCGGGCTCAAGCTTTGTGTGTTCGTTGTATCTGATTCATTGCATCCAAACAGCCATACACAGCAGGCCTTCATTCCCCCCGTTTTCTAGGGAGGGAAACCATGCACAGAGCTGGCAGGTGGTGACCCCAGGATCTGAGCCTTGGGTTGGGTCTTCTGGGCCTGGGCTCTGTCAACCACCAGAAAGTGCACAGGAATCAGACGGCAGACAGAGCAGGGCCGGGGAGCTCAGGACAAAGTCATTCAGGACCAGCCAAGGGTCCACTCATCCTGCGGTCAGCGGGTCCCCAGAGCTGGGTTCGGGCGTCGAGGGGTGCGGGTGGTGAGGGCAGCATGGAGCGCTGCGGGGGGGCGGTCACTGTCACTGGGACGCTCCAGCTGTGCTGACCCATTGCGTCCCTCCTCTCCCCAACCCAGGACTCACCAAGGAGCCAGTGCTGTGGAGCTTGGTGTCTAAGGAGCCCCCAGCCCCAGCTGACGGGACCCCAGATGCTGCCCATGACAGAGGCCTGTCGCTCAACTGGGCAGTGCCCAATGTGCTGGTCAAGGATGTGCCCGACTGTGAGCACCTCTCCCCAGAGCTGGAGGCTGGTACTGCCCCTCCCATCCCATCCATGCTCACCTGCCAGGTGCCCTGCACGTGAGGGGCCTGGGGCTGGGGACCCCACCTTGAAGGTGCTCGTGATATGCAAGAGGACAGGACTCAGGCGTGCTGGGCGTGGTGCCCATGCCTCGTACATGTTGTCCCCTTCACTCCTCACCACAACCCGAGCGGGCCTGAGTGTTTTTCGCTGATGAGGAAACTGAAGCTCAGAGAAGGGAAGGGGCTCACCAAGGTCTCAGGACCTACAACTGGGGGATTCGAACCCAAGTCTGTGCCTGAGAAAGCCAGGTCTTTGCCCACTGCCCAAAGAAGGGCGGAAGGTGCTGAGGGACAAAGGAGAGGCGCACACAGGCTCTCCAGGTGGAGACAGACTCATTTTACCACCACCCCACCGCCCGCCCCAGATACTCTGAGGATGGTGCTGAATGGTCCCCACTGGACAGTTGAGGAAACCGTCACACAGAGAGCTTAAGCAACTGCCCAAGGTCACCCAGCTGGCAAAGCAATTAGTCAGCCCTCCTGCTCAGTGACCTAAATGTCACAAAGGCAGCAACAGGAAAGGGCAGACACATGTCGTGGTCGTGGGAGCGGGAGTCTGAGCAGCACCTAAGTGAAGTGTGAATGGAGGAGTTGGCCAAGCAAAAGAGGGGCCAGATGAGCATCCAGGCAGTGGGCGTGGCCTGTGCAAATGTCCCTGGGTTGGTGGGGAGGGGAGGGGCCCCTGGGGCTGAGGGAGAGGTGGGTTAGCAGAGATCGGCTTGGGGACGACTGGAGGGTGGGGAAGAAGGCCTCCAAAGCTGCAGGAGGAAAGAGACTGGGAGCCACTGGGGCGACGCCTCACTTTCAGAGTTCATGATTGCTCTGAACTCTGGGTCCCAGTGTTGGCTACACCCAGCTGGGAGGGGACAGGCTGAAGAGGTGGGAAGCTGGGAGGAGAGGTGATGGTGGTTGAGCCCAGAGCAGGGGCAAGGGGGTGGGTGAGGAAATGAGGCGAGCCCCTCTTTCTGCCTGGGAGACCACATATGGCACAAAGACGAAGTCTGCATCTACGCTGAGCTCCTGAGGTCCAACCTTGGGGCTCTGGAACCCCCGGCGGTGTCCCTGCAGCCACAAGGGGGCACCAGAGAGCTTCTCTGAAGGCCTTTACAGCATCTCCTAATCCTAATCCTGGTCTCCTCTACTGATGGAGATACTACCTGTATCCCATTTTTCAGAGGCGGTGACCTGGTTCAGGGACAGGAAGGGACCCACCCTAGGCCACGTGGCAGGTTACAGGGAGCTAGGTCTTGGGACTGTGTTTTCAGGAACCTGGAGTTGAGGCTGGTGGTGTGTGCATGGCCAAGCCATAGTTTGGAGGTCAGGATTCGGGTTCTGTCTGTGTCCCAGCCAGAATGCTGGGCCCTTGCACGCTGATCAGTTAAGGGGTTGGGAGCTTAGGAAGTGGTTGTGTGGTCACAGCTGCTGTCATCAATAGCGCTGATGTTATGGGAAGGAGGTATGGTGGGCACTTGTCCCCCCAGGGGCCAAAGCAGATTTTCCAGAAGGGCAGGAGAGGTGGAAGAAGTGCAGGGAGCCCAACAGCCTCTATCTTGGCCCCACCACTTCCTGGCAATGGGCTTGGGTGAGTCACTGCTCCACTCTGAGCCTCAGTCTACTCATCTGTGAAAGGGGCACACTCTGCCGTTTTAGGACTAACGAGGGAGCCTGGGCGGGGCTCCATCAATGCAGCTGCTTCCCCTGCAGACTGGCTGGGAGTGGGGGCGTCCTCTGTGGGCCGTGGGAGGTAGAGACGGGGCTCGGGCTGTCTTCCCTAAGGGTGACCTTGAGGGGGTGGCCGGAGGGGTGAGGGGCAACCGTGGCCTCTCTCGTAGCACTGAAGAAAGCCTGCATGCGGGACCCCAGTGCCTGGGCCTCTTTTTGCCACTCAGGGCCTGGGTGGGCGCTGACGTACCTGCTGCTGCCCTTTAAGTATGTCTACTTCCGGAGCAGAAGGTGAGGCGTGGCCAGGGGTCCTGGGAAGGGTCTGACCCGTTGAGACTGGTGCCCATGGCAGGAAGGTCACTGGGGCACTGGGGCGAGGGGCAGAGCAGGGCTGGTGTCCCCAAACTGCCTGACGCTGGCTGCAGGCCCTGAGGAGTCTTGGTCTCCTTTGGAAGACGGGACTGATGGGGTGGCTGGGTAACAGCTGTGACTTTAGTCCACCGGAAACGGGGCCTCGTGGTCAGCCTGGACCTTCCTGCCTCTAGGATCTTTGGTCCACTGTTGCACCTGTCAGAGCCTCAGAGGAAACGAGTTCTTTCTGAGGGTAGCTCTAGGGGTTGATCTGCCTCAGATTAACTGTGTGGCCCAGGCCAGGTATCTTGACCTCTCTGGGCCCCAGATTCCTTTTCTGTAAAACGAGGCCTTTCCAGAGCAGACTGGCTGTGGATAGGCCTTCACTAACCATCTGACTTTGCTGGTTCATGGATCACTCCCTGTTGTTTGTCCATTCATTCCACCAACAGTTATTGAGGGTCAGGCCTTGTCTGGGGGCCGGGAGGCAGGACTGACCGAGACCCAGCCCTGACCTTCTGGGGATCACAGCCCACCGATCGTCACGTATTTATCTGTGCCATCCGGCTGTGCCTGCAGATACCTAGAGAGATCGACAGTGGCTATGGATTCCTAGGAGAGGTGTACAGTGGCTGTGAACTGGAGCAGCTCGCAAGAGTGGCTATGTGATCAGGAAAGGCTGTTTAGAGGAGGTAACTTCTGAGCTATAATCTGATGAGTAAGGATGAGTAGGAGTCCACTAGGCCAAGAAGGATGGAGCAGCATGTGCAGAGGTCCTGGGGCAGAAGGCAGAGGGAGTAAAGCTCATCAGAAGAGCAGAAAGGGAGGCTAGTGTGGCTGAAGCCAAAATCTGGAGTGTGTACAAGATGGAGCTGAGGAAGCTGGCAGGGGCTAGACACACGGGGGTCTGTGGCCAGGTGAGGGGTGTGGTCTTTATCCTGATGGTTACAGGAAGGCCGTGGAGGATTTTGGCAGCAAAGTGTCATGCAGAGATCTGTATTTTTAAAAAATTCCCCATTCCCTGGAAGAAGGTCTGTGATAGCGAGCCACTTGTCTCTGGCCCACTCCATGCAGAGTCCATGACAGGGTCAGCCCTGCTGTCTGAACTGCTGGTGACCCAAAGCTGGGAGTCAGCTTTCTGCTGATGTGGACTTTTTCTTATGCAGAGCTTTTAGACTGCAACCACAAGTTAAAATTAAAAAAAAAAGACAAATGCAAATTCTAGCCATTTCAGTTACAAAAAGAAGATCAATGTATGAGTGTTGATGGAGTCACCAGCCTAGACCGCAGGGGTCTTTTCTGTAAACTACAGGCTCAACCACAGCATTGGTGATTCAGTGGTAGAGTTCTCGCCTGCCAGGTGGGAGGCCCGGGTTTGATTACTGGCCAAAGCAGGGTGATGTTTTGAGGCTTCTCTGGTGACTCAGTTGTAAAGATCCACCTGCCAATGCAGGGAGAAGGGAGTTTGATCCCTGGGTCAGGAAGATCTCCTGGAGCAGGAAATGGCAACCTGCTCCAGTACTCTTGCCTGGAAAACCTCATGGACAGAGGAGCCTGGCGAGCTCCTGTCCATGGGGTCTCAAAGAGTTAGACAAAGCTGAGCGACTGAGCACCACATACTCGACATACCGGTTACAATAATAGGGGCAGAAGGCCCAGAAACAAGGGGGGACATTCAGTTCGTGTTTGGCTTGTCGCAGTGCGCGCGGTGGGCTGCCTGAGTCTCAGAAAGTGCCTGGCCAGGCGTGCTCTCAGCTGTAGCTGGGTGATGCTGCCCTCTGCTGATCCTGAGTGGTCTAGGTGGGGAGTCCCAGGAGGGCACTGGGCATGGGAAGGCCAGGCTCAGATGTGTTTAAGAAGCCGCTGGCAGCCTAAAGGAGCGTGGATGAAGGGGCATGAAGGGTGGAGGGCAGGGGCTGTTCTGGGGAGGAGGAGGGGGGATAGAAACGTGGAGGCGGTAAGGGGATGGTCCTCACTTGGCTGGTGAGAAACTGAGGCCCAGAAAGTTTCCCTGGCCTGCCTAGACCACACAGCGGATGAAGAGGGCAGCGGGGCTGCAGTGCAAGCCGGCCTGACCCCAGGGCCCTGGCCTCTCCACCCCAGGGCTTCCCACCTGTGCCCTTTGGAGTCGATGGCCCTGAGGGCCTGGTGGTCTCCATCAAGTCCATGGTCCATGGGGACCGTCCCCCGCACCTGGTGCCTCTGCAGGTGCTGACCTGCTCTACAGTGCAGTCAATGTGCCTGGAGCTCTGTACCCCGCTTCCTCCTTCCCTTAGCCTTGGTGCTTGGGTGCGGGGGCCCCCAGCTCTGCGCCAGCCCCATGGGGAGGGTGGGCTCTGCCAGGCTGGGCACAGACCGGGGCCACTGTCATTGCCTCTCCTTCCAGATTGGTGGAGTGGCTGCCGGACATGCCCGCCGACTTGTGGTGGATGCAAGGCTTGCTGAGGAGCTTGGCCCTCGAGGTCTGTTCCAGGACGAAGGACCAGCTCCTCAGGTTGGTCGGGTGAGACGGGCGGAGGGAGGTGCCGCTGGTTCCCCAGACCCTGGGCGGGCAGTCACATCGTCCGCGTCCCCATCCACCCGTTCGTACAGCCCTGGAACACATGTTGGGTCCCTGCTGTGGGCCAGACCTGGGATGGCCTTGAGGCAGGAGCTGGCCAGTCACATCCATCAGTCTTGGGGGGGGGGTCACCTGCCCCCTTCATCCATAGGGATGGCCTGAGTCACAGGGCATGAGTGGGTCTCTCTGCTCTGCCACATCCCCTGCCATCCTTCCAGACGTCTCCCGGGCCTGGTGTGGGGTCTCCCCAACCTTCCCTCCCTCCTGGCTGGAGACCCCAGCATTCCACCCCCTGCCCCTTACACCCACTTGGCACCATTTGCTAAACAAGAAAGTCGGCACCGTGTTCCCAGGGAGCGGCTACCCTGGAACCTTCCTGATACCCCCGCTTGTCCAGGATAAGTGTTTATTGCAGAATTTGGGAGAAGAGCAACCCAGGGCTTCACCCAATTCCAGGCTCTGAAAATTCGCCTTTGCTGGCTTCTGCTTCCTCTGCAGCCTCCTTGTCACCAGCTCCCTCCAGCCTAAGGCCGCTCCTCCCAAGGACCTGGCCAAGGAGCCCAGATCTGCCCATCAGGCCTGAGGGGACCGTGCCAGCCCAGCCCAGTGACTGGCCTCCCCTGACTCCCATCATGGCCCTTGTCCCATGCCCACATCTGCCTCTAGTCCTTGAGTCCTGACCCATCTCCTGGAGCTCAGAGCCTGAGCCTAGCCCAGGGTGGGCACTGGAATTGTCAGCCACATGGAGGGTGGAGAGGACAGAGACTCTTGTCCCAGGCCATGTGGGCAGGTGGCCCCCAGGATCGAGAAGAGCCCCCCTGAGTCTCTCCATAGCCCCCGCTCCTGGGTCTTCAGCTTCTTCTTTTCTGGGTGAGGCACAGCCTCTTGGTACAACCCCAGGTCATCCTCCTGTCTCATCACAGGGAGGAAGGAAGCCAGGGGCTGAGACACATGTCTGGTTCTGGAATTTCCATTTGGGGGACTTGGGGCAGCGTCTCGGGGAATCAGGGCTTGGGTGTGTCATAGAGCAGCATGCAGAGAACTTCAGGGAAGGTGGAGAAAATGCTACGGGCATACCAGATCCCTGGCTTCCCTGGTGGCTCAAACAGTAAAGAACCCGCCTGCAATGCGAGAGACCTGGGTCAGGAAGATCCCCTGGAGAAGGAAATGGCAACCCACTCCAGGATCTTTGCCAGGAGAATTCCATGGACAGAAGAGCCTGGCAGGCTACATGGGGTAACGCAGAGTCAGACACAACAGAGCGACTGACACTTTCACTTGCACAGAACAGGGAACACATAGAAATGTCAGGGTGAGGACTGCCACCTCTCTGACCCTTTCTGACTTTCTCTGTCCTGCGCTAGTCCTCGGGGGGTAATCTCCATGCTCTGCATCACTCTAGAAACCTTGACCTCTGACTTCCTCTGGGTCTATTCCCCAGGGAACCCCCAGCAGGAGATGGGAGGGTGGGAAGAGAGAGAGGGATTAAAATCTCAGAATCTCAGCTATGTGTGCTTTTGTTGGGGTTCCCAAAGGCCCCTGGCTGCCACCACCACAGGTCTCCCTGATGTGTTCCTTTTTTTTTTTAATATCTTTTTTATTTTATTTTTAAACTTTACAATATTGTATTGGTTTTGCCAAATATCAAAACGATGTGTACCTTAAAAAGATTTTTGATGAGCAGTGCCTCCAGCCTGGCCCCTCCCTCTCTTGGGCACAGAAGGTGCTGGGACATCAGACCCTCCTCCAGCCTCTCTCAGGAATTGCTCCTCTTCCCATCCTGAGAGCAGAGCCCACACCATGCCCCTGGCCAGGCCCTTAAGAGACACTCAGCCTGAGGAGGGCTGGGAAGGATGAAGACTTGGAGGCAGGCCTGAGAGAAAAAGAAGCCAAGGAATAAATGTGTGAACAAGAGACACATTCATTCATTCATTCATCTGACTTAACGAGTTATAGGCTCTGGGGACACAGCTGAGAACAAAACTTATATTCTGGTTGGGGCATGAGAACAGATGCTAAACAGGAAACAGGAAAAGGTGAAAATAAGATCATCTCCAGGAATGGCAGTTCTGTGAGGAGACAGAAGGGCGAGACTGATGGGATGGTGAGCAACCTGGGACCAGGTGGTCCTGGAGGGCCTCTTTGAGGAGGTGGCACTGGAGGGGAAGTCTGAGATGAGACTTGAGAGCCGGCGAAGAGTTTTGCAAGCAAGGGGAACAGCACATGCAAAGGGGGACCTGTGCTTGCAAAGGCCTTGAGTTGAGAATGAAGAGGGGGTGAAGGGGTACACTGTGGGCAGTAAGGCGGTTGTGGGGTGGGCAGAGGTTGGGGCATGGAGGGTACTGTTTGGATTTCGCAGTCATTGGGGGGTGGTGAGAGCAGAGAAGCAAAAGGCGACTGAAGGGTGAGTAGAATCCAGGAGGGTCTGGGCATGAGGGTGGGACAGAAAGGTGAGTGGCTCTCCAGCTCCCAGTCCTGGCTTTCCGAGCGCCAACCGTCTGCTGAGTGTGAACTGAGCCCGAGGCAGATCCCCGCCTCAGGGAGCTCACGTTCCTCTATTGCTATTTCTGCGAAGGTAATAGGGAGTCTGACCCTTACAAGTGCCCACCACTTACAGTTTTCAAATCCAGGTACCTCAGTTAATTCTCACAGCAACTCTGGGAGGTGAGCATTATTCTGCCCCATTTTATGGGCGAGGAAACCAAAGCGCAGAGTGGTTCTGTGCGTTGGGGTAAATGGTAAAGCTGTAAATGCCCAAGTGTGTGCTCCAGGCAGCAGAAGGATCTCTGGAAAAATCACAGCTTCTTTGTGCACCTGCTGTGCAATGCTGAGTAAGTTCTTTCCTCCATCAGTTCCTCATTTCCTTGCCTTTAAAATGACTAGTTGGTTTCTAAAGGGCCTCCAGCTCCCACAAAAGAGACAATTAATACCACCGTGCTCAGGGGGAGGAGAGATGATTCCAGGAGGGGATTAGCCAGAGAGGGCTAGGTGTTTGAACTGGGTCTTTATGGAAGCCTAGATTCTAGGTTGGCAGAAAGTTGCTCCAGGAGTGTGGCTGCAGGTGTAAAGACAGGTTTGGGGTGCCCCCTGGTAAGTTAAAGAGACAAGGAGTCTGGCTCAGATATGTGAAGCACCTGATCCCACAGCAAATCATTGACGGAGTTAGCATTCAAGACTAGGTCAGGGGACTTCCCTGGTAGCCCAGTGGCTAAGACTCCAGGTTCCAGTGCAGAGGGCCTGGATTCAATCCCTGCCCAGGGAACTGGGTCCCACATGCTGCAGCTAAGACCCAGGGGAGCCAAATAAATAAATAAAAATATTAGCAGTAAATAATCTAAAATAAATAGGATCATTAAAAAAAGACTAGTTCAGGCTGTGGTTCCATCCTGTCTGCCCACTAGAATGCTGGGTATAAATATTGAAGCTCAGGACTTTCTTCAGAAATTCTGGTATTGAATTAGACCTGTCTAGGCAGGAATGTGATTGAAGCCTGTAGTTCCTGGGCACTAGTGTCCTCAGGGGCCACTCTGTGGGTGTGACCATCTGCCTGAGCCAGCACCCTGGGCTCAGACTTTCTTAAGGTCATCTGTGGCAACAGGCTGGTGTGTGCCCATCTGTGTCCAGGGTCATGAGATGCTATTGGGTGACCTCTGCCCCAGCACTAAATCTTGGCTTCATTAGATATCCTCAGATACCTCAACCCCTCTGAAATTAGCATCCCACCCACAAGTCTGAAACTGTACACTAACTGGATATTTGGTGATGTTAAGGAATAACCATTACTTTTTAGTTGTGTTAATGTATTGGGAATATGATTTCAAAGAGTTCTTATCTCTTAGAGGTCTTTATTAAAGTAATGGCATAACACATGAGTTGCTTCAAAATCATCTGAGTGGGGAGGAGTGGGTGAGAGTTGATGAAACTTGAGTTGGTAACAGTTGACAGTGGGTGATGGGTACATAGAAATTCATTCTACTATTCTTTTTATTTTTGCATATGTTTGACATATTTTGCGTATGTTTGCATATTTCCCTAATAAAAGACAGCATAATCTTAAAGATTTGATAGTCCGTACAAATAGGAAAATATGCATCAAGACAGAACATAAAACAGCAAAACCAGAGCCACTGGGTGTCGTGTCTACCCAGAGTCCCGCCGTGGGCGATCATGAGGATCTGGTGAGCTGTGCTCTTTCAGCACCGCGGACAGCGACCAGCGGCCGCTCCGCAGTCTCTATACAGCCTTGGGTATCTCACAGGGCAGAGAACTTCGGATCCAGGTTACTTAGGAAGAGTTTCTTCAGGACGAAAGACTATCCAGCCTCTTACTAATCCTTAGAGAAGAGGGGCTCAGTACCCATGGGGAAGACCAGGACTTGGTGGACACTTTCGGCTCCTAAGAATCTTCTGTTTCTTGCTCTTTAGAGATACCTTTGTCAAAAATCAATCAATCAGATATTTGTGTCTGTTTCTAGACTCTCTGTCCTGTTCCATTTATCTATATGTCTATGCTTATGCCAATCCCACTCTTTTGATTTCTAGCTTTAAGGTAAATAGATTTATAGTAAGTCTTGAAATCAAGTGCTGTGAGCATTCCAGCTCTGCTGTTCTTTTTGAAAATAGTTTTGACTAGTCTAGTGACCTTGCTTTTTTACATAGGTTTTAGAACTGGCTTGTTAATTTCTACAAAAGGGCCCATTGACACTTCTCTTGGGATTGCATAGACTCTACAGATGAATTTTGAAATATTTGAAATATTTTGAAATATTAGAAATAATTGTATCTTAACAATATTGAGTCTTCTAATTGATGACCAGGATATATGTCACCATTTCTTTAAATTTTACAAATTTATCTCATCAATGTTTCGTAGCTTTGTTGTATGAATCTTGCATATGTTTTCTTAGATTTATTCACAAGCATTTATTGTTTTTTGATGATACTGCAAACAGTATTTTTAAAATTTCAACTTTCAGTTGTTTATTGCTGGTATTTGATTTTTGTTTGCTGGTCCTGTGTCTTACGAGCTTGCTAAACTCATTTATTCAGTCTAGTAGCTTTTTTGGTAGGGTCCTCAGGCTCTTCTATATTAACAGAGATTTTTCTTTAGATTTCTATTCTAAAAATTAAGTCAAAAGAGAAGTTTCAAGAAGTAATACAACTGTGATAGGCAAGAATAACACCTCCCCACCCCCTCAAAAGATGTCCATGTCTTCCCAGAAACTGTGACTATATGTCAAAGGTAATTAAGGTTGCAGATGGAATTAAGCTTGCTAATCAGCTGACCTTAAAATAGATTACCCTGGATTATGTATTGGGAAGACCTAATATAATTATAAGGGATCTTAAAATGGAAGAGGGAGATCGAAGAAGAGTCAATGTCAGAGTAAAATGACGTGAGAAACAGTAAACCCAGTGTTGCTGACTTTGAAGAGGGAGGAAGGGACCATGAGCCCAGGAGTGCGGGCGGCCTCTAGTGGCTGGAAAAGGCAGAAAACTGGCTTCATCCTTAACCTCCAGAAAGGAATGGCGTTTTGCCAACACCCTTGATTTTAGCACAGTGACACCCACATTAGATATACAACCTACGGAACCGTAAGATAATAAATATGTATTGTTTTAAAGCCCCCGAGTTTGTGGTAATTCACTATAGCAGTGATAGAAAAAGAAGACAACAACGAATATGCACTGTCACCTACATTCACCAGTTGTAGCATTTGCCACATTTTCTTCTCTTTCAATGTATGTGTACACATTCGTGTTATAATTGTGTTGTTTCATAGAACTATTTGAAAATAAGTTGCAGACAGAATTCTACACTCCCAAATACTTCAGCATCTCCCTCTAAGAAAAAGAACATTCTCTTACATATCCACAGTACAGTTTTAAAGTTCATGAAATTTAAAATTAATACAATGCCGCCTAGTCACCTGGTCATGTTTGACTCTTTTGTGACCCCATGGACTGTAACCTGCCAAGCTCCTCTGTCCATGGGATTTCCTAGACAAGAATACTGGAGTGGGTTGCCATTTCCTTCCCCAGCGCATCTTCCCAACCCAGGGGTCAAATTCACGTCTCCCGTACGTACTGCAGGTGAGGGCTTCCCTGGTGGCTCAGTGGTAAAGAATCCACCTTTGATGCAGGAGACATCAGTTTGATCCCTGGGTCAGGAAGATCCCCTGGAGGAGGGCATGGCAACCCACTCCAGTATTCTTGCCTGGAGAATCCCATGGACAGAGGAGCCTGGTGCGTTACAGTCCATGGAGTGGCAAAGAGTCAGACACAACTAAAGTGACTGAGTATGCACACATGCACTGCTGGTGGGTTCTTTACTGCTGAGCCACCAGGAGATTCTGTCAATATTATATTACAATAATACAATATTACCAGCTTATCAAGAGTCCACATTCATATGTTGCAAATTGCCCCAAGAATGTCCTTTTCAATTATCTTTAGTCCTTTTATCTAGAACAAGTTCTTTCAACTTTTTTTTTGTCTTTCATGACATTGACATTTTTGAAGAGTACAGGCCAGTTGTTACACAGACTGTTCCTTTCCTTCAGTTTTGTATTCTGTCCTGATTTATTAGATCCAGGATATGAATTTTTGGTGGGAAAACCATGTAAGTGATTTGGGATCTTTAATGTGGTATGGAGTCCGCATCTAAATTTATATCCACATCTGTATTCATCTGTATTTATGCTTATATCATCATGTGACCATCACTAAAAGCAAGACATTAACACAATGTTTCCAATACTCTGGAGGGTAGTTTTGTGTCTTTGCCCAGTCAACCCCCTCTGCTGCCTCAAATTGAACACTTTTCTGACCTCTGATCATAGATTAGTTTTGTCCGTCCTTGAATTGTATACGGATAGAGTCATCCAACATACCACCTTTTATGTTTAGCTTCTTTTGTTCATCATTTTGACTGTGAAATTCACCTATATTGTTGCATACACCAATCGTTCTTTTTTAAATCACTGTATAGTAAGAATTCCATTGTATGAATATATCACAATTTATCCAGTCTAATGTTGATGGACATTTGAGTTGTTTCTAATTCTTGTCTAATAGGTACAAAGTGTTAATTTGTTCCTAATTTCAAGCTAGCTCCTGTGTTCTTTTGACCTAGCCCCATCATTTTTAATGGTTTCTTCTTCTGCCCCAAAGATATTTTAGGCTCATCTTATATCTTTGCCCAGCCCTGGAAGTGGCCTTCTCTCTGAGAAACTCTGGTTCCTTTTTGTGGGGAAGTATTTAGAAACCAAGATCTGGGCGCTGGCTCTGCCTGGTTTTGCTGGAATACAGTGCTTAAAGGCCTTTTCAGCAAAGATAAGGAATAGATTTTTAAAATAAATAATAAATTCATGAAATAGCTTAGATTCTAATCTAAAAGGACGGGGTTCCTCCTTGCTCTTCCATAGTGAGACCCTCACCTGAAACACCAGCTCGTTTATTTGCTCAGTTCCTCCAGCCTTTGGCTGCCTGTCTTTGTGCCATCACCTAATTGTTCTTAACGATATCTTGGTATTTGGGATCTTCTCTTGCATTTTTGTAAAGACATTCTCAAGCCCCCTGAATCAGAGTTAATGCTCTCTTTGCACATTTCATCCACCATGTACACATGGCCAATGTCCCCCTTGCCAGACTGTGAGTGTCTCAATCCTGGGGAAGAAGGAGAGAGAGAAGGTAGGTCCTATCCACCTGCGTTGCTCTGGATTCTTTTTTAAATTAATTAATTTATTTATTTAGCTATGCTGGGTCTTAGTTGTAGCTTGCGGGATCTTTGATCTTTGTGTGGCATGTGGGATCTAGTTCCCTGGCCAAGGATCGAACCTGGGTCTCCTGCATTGAGTGCAGAGTCTCAACCACTGGACCACCAGGGAAGTCCCACAGGTCTGAATTCTTGCTGGTATAATTATCTCTGTCCTCTCAACTGCAGTACCTAAAAGTAGAGAGTATCATTCCCTTTTCACAGTCAGAGACACTGAACCTGTGCAATAGCATTGTTTCTTAAAAAAAAATCACGAATGTACAGTGACTTAATTAAATGTTTTATTGCTAAAAATTGCTAACTATCATTTGACAATGCAAGATTGTCACAAATGTTCTATTTGTAAACAGCACAGCATCGGCAAAGCACAATAAAATGAGCTTTGCCTGTGTGTGTTTCTTGAGTGAATGGATGAGGGGTTGTTCTAAAACCTCTATAGAATTCAGTTGTTCTCTAATTGTAGTCTGCCTAAGAAGTATATTTTAAATACAGACTTGTGGAGCACTACCCCAAGGGTCCTGGGTATCATGAGTTCTGGGGTGGGCCCTGGAAATCTTCAATTAACAGATTTAACCCTTTCCTGCTCTCAGGATATTGTAAGCGTGTGATTCACAGGTCTTATTCTGATCTGAAATTGTCTTGGTTATTCACAAATGTAAGCTCCAAGGGGGCTGGGCTCTTGCCAGTATCACTGGTCTGGACCCTCGACCCGTGGCAGGTACAGATCAGAGGCTCCCTAAATATTTGTTGAATGAACGATGAATGAATCTCTCGGGTCATTGCTAGTTGCAGTGTTTATTGAGTTTGTGTTGAAGCTTTGCTGAAGGACAGAATCGCTGGAATCCCTGGGTTGGTTAACGTATGCGTGATGAAGGTGATGCGGACTACCGGCCTGGAGGAGGGCGGGGGAGGGGTCTTGGACGGCCCTCAGGGAGGGTGGGCGAGGGGTGGCTGGGGCGGGGCTCGGGCCATGACGTCGTGCCGCATCCACGCCGGCGTCGTGACGTCAAGACACGGAACGCCCCCGCCCTCCCGCGCCGGCTGGGGTGGAGCGCGGGCCGGGCGGCGCCGTGACGTCACGCCTGCGGAGGAGCGCCGTGACGTCACGCCTGCGGAGGAGCGCCGCGCGGCGGCTGTGGGGCGGCGGGCGAGAGCGCGGGGCGGCGGCGGCGGCGGGGCTGCGGGGCTGCGGGGCCGGGCGGCGGCATGGCGGAGAGCGAGGCGGAGACCCCCAGCACGCCGGGCGAGTTCGAGAGCAAGTACTTCGAGTTCCACGGCGTGCGGCTGCCGCCCTTTTGCCGCGGGAAGATGGAGGAGATCGCCAACTTCCCGGTGCGGCCCAGCGACGTGTGGATCGTCACCTACCCCAAGTCCGGTGAGTCCTGCGCGGACCCCGCCCCGGCTGGCTCTGCGGCGCGCCGGCGTGGACCCTGCGGCCCGCGCCCTGGGAGGCGGGGGGCCGACTGGGGGTGGGGGGCCGAGGGCGGGGGCGCGATGCCTGGAGCCCGACAGGGCGGGGTGGGGGTGGTCGGCCGGGGGTTTGGGGGGAAACCAGGTGTTTGGAGGTTGAGCCCCGGTGTCCGTGGCCAGGTGGCGTCCTGTGGGGATGGAGCCTTGTTTGGCGGCGGAGCTGCCAGGCAGACAGGCCCAGGCCCGCCACCCTTCCCTGCCTTCCCTCCCGATGTCCAGCTGGCTGTGTGACCTTGGACAGTCACTCAATCTCTCTGTTCTTGGGTTCGGTTCAGCCCTTTGATGAGCGCCAAGTCCTGGTGATGATCTTGGGGAGGGGGTGAAACGGGGCGTCAGGGCTGTGTTGGTGATGATCTTGGGGAGGGGGTGAAATGGGGCATCAGGGCTGCGTGCTTCCCTCATTTCCTGCGTGGGCACTGGCTGGGGGATGGGACTGGCCCGTGCCCAGAGTGCAGTGTCCGATGCGTCCCCCCTGATTCAGGGCCGCCTCCTTCACCCTGCTATATCTTGGCGTCTGGGACCCAGGGCAGTCACATTTCCTAGCATTAGGATGTCACTTTCATGACTGCTGTGTGAAGTCCAGGTGATCGTTCCCACTTCCACTCTATGGTGGGCACTGAGGCTCAGAGAGGGGAGGTTGCTCGCCCAAGGTCACACAGCTGCTGAGCAGGAGGAGCTGAGATTTAAGGCCAGGCGGGTGTGCATATGCCCAGGACCTGATGTAAGAGATTTTTGATGTAGTGCCTCTTCTGAGGTTTGTAGGGAAAAGGGGCAACTTTCCTGTTTGAACATTCCTGCGGGTTTCCGTTGTTGCCGCTGTCCTGAAGAGAGAGGGATTCACTGCTCTGAACCCAGACAGTGCAGTGCGTCTTTGGCCTGGTGTCCGGGGTGGTGGCCTTGAGGTCGCGTGGTCGGAGGAACAGGCTGGCAGGTTGCTGGCAGAGCCCGTAGGCTTGGCTGTCCTTGCTGCGCAGGGTCCCAGATGCCCAGGGGGTAGGCCTGGTCCTCCCAGGAAGGCTGAGGAAGGGGCTTGTGAGTGGAGGGGTGGAGAGGAGTCTGGAGGCACTGCTGGGCTGTCTTTGGAAAGAAGGAAAGGAAGTGTGGGGATTCACAATTGGTCAGATTTTAGAGCCAGGGATGTCATTCATATATATAAGACCCCCAGCTGGGTGTGGGCGGGAGAGCACTTCGCTTCCCTCCTGTTATGTGGGATCACTGAAGGCTGAAAATGGCCTCCTGTCTGTTTAGGGCAGGGTCTGCCTACCTCTGAATTATGAAAAATGTGGGCACCCTTGAGGATTTTGGAGTGGCAGATGGACAGTTGTGGTTCTCTGTTACACCCCTCCATTTCGTGAGCAGGAGACGGTGGCTGAGAAGCTGGGCCGCTGGCAGGCTGGGGAGGCCCCGGGCATAGAGCTTGCTTGAAAGGCACGGCCCTGAAGCTTGTGGGGAGGCTTTAGACGGGCCCAGTGTTGGAGGCCTGCTGGGGTTCTGTAGGGACCTGGCTGGGCACCTTGATGGGAATGAGGTGTTAGTTTAAAGAAGTTTTCTGGATAACCAAACCTCACATCTTGTTTGTAACTTGCATCTTTCAAAGATAAAAACATGTCCTTCTGAGTTTCCTCTCAGAAGGAGAGCAAAGATTGGCTCTTCCCTTCGGAAACAGAGAACCCAGCTCGGCCAGAGATCCTGGTGTGGGGTCCCTTTGCACACAGCCTGAAAGAGCCTCCTTTTCAAAGCTTAAAATTATTTTTCCCCTTATGGTCTTTCCAGGCCCTTACTGTTTCTCCATCTGCCCCCTGCTGGCTCCTTTTGCCTTTTACCTGCGGACCGGGCAGCCTGAGATGGTGCTAGTGGTAAAAAAAAAAAAACCAAAAAACCGCCTGCCAATGCAGGAGACGTAAGAGATGTGGATTTGACCCGTGGGTCAGGAATATCCCCTGGGAAAGGCATGGCAACCCCCTCCAGTATTCTTGCCTGGAGAATCCCATGGACAGAGGAGCCCACCGGGCTACAGTCCATGGGGTTGCAAAGAGTCAGACACGACTGAACAACACAAACCCATTTTAAGGGCTTCCCTGGTGACTCAATGGCAAAGAATCCACCTGCCAATATAGGAGACTCGGGTTTGATCTCTGGGTAGGGAAGACCCGCCCTGGAGAAGGAAATGGCGACCCACTCCAGTATTCTTCCCTGGAGAATCCCATGGACGGAGGACCCTGGCGGGCTACAGTCTATGGGGTCGCAGAGAGCTGGACACGTCTGAAGCGACTGAGCATGTGCACGGGCAGCCTGAAGATGCCCTTGTTCGAACTGTGTGTGAGCCAGAGGGAAAGGACATTAGTAGCGCTCAGCTGACGACCTGCCATGCTCCGTGCTTTGTCACTTACAAAGGCCTGTGTTCATGGCAGTAAGCTGTCTGCAGACCTCTCTGACCAGAGGTGGTCTCCATTTCAGAAGTCCGACACAGAAACTCTGGGAGGTGAAGTGGCTCGCCCAAGCTCAAGTGCCTGGGACGAGGCTTGTTTGAGTTGACGGCAGGCCTGGGATGAAGCAGCAGCAGAGTGTCACGGGTTTGTGTAGACCAGTATCTGCTGTTCCTTTTTTGCTTTCCTCCTGGTTCTTAGCCTTCACCCAGCCCACCCTGCTTGTCCATGTCGTGGGGTGGTGACAGGAAAAGTGAGACGTTTTCTCAGGAAGGACGACCTTGCTGAGACCAGTGCTTCTGGAGGTCCCATGTCCTCTCAGCCCCCACTGCCTGTAAAGTTCATTACTCAAAATGATCCCAGAGGGGCCTGAAGAATTGGTCCCCCATATCTAGTTTTCACTCAACCAAAGACGGCACACCCTCGAGGTCCTCTCCAGTGGCATCTGGTGTGGCAGGAGGAGCTGCCTGGGGGCAGGATCTGGGTTCCCTTGGGTCCCCCACCCCACCCCGGGCAGTTGCCCTCAGGTGATTCCCCTGCTGTGAAATCCACATGGTGAACCACGCAGTCACAGAGGCGGCTTCTGCCCCCGGGCCCTTGAAGGGGCTGTTACTTTGAACGCAGGCCAGGTGTAGTTTGCCTGGGCCCTCGGAGTGGTGAAGTGGCCCCTTGGCGAATCCCGTGTGCCCGGCGCTCTGCCGTGTCAATCCAGAGGCTCAGAGAAGGCAGGAACTAGCTCAGAGTCACATAGCAGCTGAGGGACAGTCAGGTCTGATCTGTCCTCTGGTCCACAGCCAGTTTCGCCCCTGCCCCTCTGGAGGAGGGAGCTGGACTCAGGCCCCAAGGAGGAGGGAGGATCCCACCTTCTCTCCCCTGCCCTGGGGTGGAAGTCTCAGGATGCTTCAGGGTTTTAGGGGTTTTGTCAGAGTTCTGAGTCCTGGGCCACGGGGACTTCAGTCGGCCCACTTCACGATTCCATTCCTTTCCTGTCCCCGCCTCCCTGCTTCCTCCTCCCCACCAGGAGTGGGTCTGCAGGAGGCTCTGGCTTGGACATTGAGAGCCTGGCTTTGGAGCCTGCGTTTGAGCGCAGCTGTGCTACTCACCTGCTGGCTGGCCCTGGGCAGGTGAGACTACGGGCCTGAGCTGCGCTGCCCTCAAGGATGGGAGAGGCCGCCTCGGCGCCTTGCTGGAGGCGGATGAGGATGAGTGGGGTGATGAGCCGGGGCTTCTGCCTGGACCGGATGTGCCATAAGCAGAGGGCAGGGTGTCGTCAATGCCAGCTTTCACTCCCTGAGCACCCGTGGCGCCCAGACCTTTCCTTGGGGCTGGGCATGCAGAGAAAAGTCCCACTGGGTGCCTGTCTTCAGTGAGTGCTGTGTCTGCCAGGGGACGGATGGCTCCAGTGTGGGCCCAAGGGACCCCTTGGGGGGGGTCATCGTGAACTTGCAGGTGGCCCCAGGGCCCCTGTCCACCCTGCCTCCTCTGGTGGGGAACGTCTGATGGGAGAGGTCATAACAATCGGACCCTGCTCCTCTCCACAGTACTCCAGTACTTCTAGAACTTTTCTGTGTTTCTGACATTGGAGCTCAGGTGACAGGTTAGGACTGTGCTGTCTTAATTCGGGAGCCTCTAGTTCCCAGGGGGGTATCGAAGTTTAAGGAATTGAAATAAAATCATAGGGATTCAGTTCCTCAGTAGCACTGGCCACACTCCACAAGCTCAGGAGCTGCACGTGGCTAGTGGTCATCGCGCTGGACAGCAGGGCTTTAGCTGTTTCCATCGTCACGGAGGTCCTGCGGGACGGCGCCAGTTTGCGCTGTGACCCCACGCTGGGAGCCCTGGTGCCTTCAGTGTCCGGGGACCCTCCTCGCTGTCCAGTGTTGACGGTCCTTCTTTCTTACAGCCTCTGGTCCCAGGGTCTCTCTCTCTCTCTCTCTCTCTTTAGTTTTTAAGTCGTGTCCGACTCTTGGAACCCCATGGACTGTAGCCCGCCAGGCTCCTCCTCTGTCCATGGGATTCTCTAGGCAAGAATACTGGAGTGGATTGCCATTTCCTTCTCCAGAGGATCTCCCTGACCCAGGGATCGAACCGGGGTCTCCTGCATTGCAGGTGACTTCTTTACTGACTGAGCCATGAGGGAAGCCCAGGGTGTCCGGTGTTAAATCCAATCTTGTCTGGGCGACGTCTGTCCGCGAAGCCGTGGAGATCACGTGGGCTCTGGAATGTGCTCCTTGGCTCGACCTGGGCATCCCCGCTCCTGGTTTTTCTTTCCTTTGGCTCCCACCCGTCTTGAAGTGCACCCCTGTTCTCTGGTCACTGGTGGGGGGCAGGGGGCAGTGAGTCACTCCCAGGGGGATGGGAGACCCTGGCCCAACTCCAGCCCTATCACTGTGTGACTTCAATTTGCTCTTGAAAAATGAGAGGATTAGACCTGATGGGTTCACGTAAGTCTTAAGCGTTAAGACCCCCCCCTGGGGCGGGGGGCCCCACAGGCCCTAGGCTGGATGATCTTTGGCTGAGAGCGTCCCCAGGCCCGGGAGATGGGCGCAGGGAGTGTCGTGAACGCAGCCCTCAAGGAGCTCACTTGGACACTGGAAAGCCAGGCTCCTCATGCTGACAGCTGCCCGACGGGCCAGGGTGCTCATTCTCGGGGGTCAGGTCAGGGGCCCAGGAAGAGGGGCTCTGAGGAGGAGGGTGCAGGGGGGCTGCATGGAGGAGGTGGCGGGACCTGGCCGTGAGAGTTGGTGGGGCCTCCCCGTCCATCGTGTTTGAGCCTCGGAGCAGCTTCGTGTTCTTTGTTGTTGCCTCTCTTGGATAGAAACAGGCCCCCTGAGGGGCAAGGGCGGTGTCAGCACCCGAGGATGCAGGTTTGACTTGCGGACGGTGGGGAGGAGCCAGCCCCAGAAGACCTGGACAGAGGGACAGCAGTGACCTGGCCTCGGTTCTGGGCTGGATGCTCCCAGGTTTCCAGGGATGGTTATCATGTTCCCCCAGCCTGGGGAGGAGACTGCCCTCAAATCCAGATCTGGAAGCAGGCTAGGAAGTTTTGGGGAGGAACTCGCCACCCACCCTGAGCTCACGTTTGTGCCAAGATCAGAGTCAGCATCCCTGCCTTCCAGCTCCAGGGTGATGAGTGACCCCCAGCTAGCACCTGCTTACCCGCTTCCCTGAAGACATCCCCAGAGGCTTGGTTCCAGATGACTTGTCGCCTTCCTCTGTCCTTCCCTCCCTCTCCCTTGCCTCCTCCCTCTTCCTTCTCTTTGCTCTGACTCCAGCTGTTCGCTCATACTCGAGAGGGCTTGGCTTTGGGGAATGAGGTGGCTGGTCCCAAGAGCCAGGGTTAGCTGGGGGAGCAGTCTTCTCATCACCCTATGAGACCTGGAATGAAAGCCTCCAGAGGAACCCACAAGGTTCTGGAGGAAGACAAGAGCAGGGCCACTGGGACGAGCATCTGCTGACACTCGTGGAATTAGGAGGAGGCCCCGAGCCCGCTCTGAGCTCCAGGGTCTCATGGGGCTCCTTACCTCTGCTTCCTCCGAGGCAGTGAGGACTGCCATCCCCCGCCCCCACATGCACCTCCTTACTGTGCTTCTGTGGCTCCTCCCCCCAGGAAGTGCTCAAACCTGCCCACCCCTCTTGGCCCTGCTGCAGTCTCGGGAGCCTTCCTCTCTCACCTGGACTGTTATGTGGCCTGCCTCCTGGGTTCACCTTTCACTCTGCAGCCAAAGTGACCTCTTAGGAACGCCAGAGCACGCCCTCGAGGGTTCGATCTCTCCCCCAAATCCGCCATGGCCTTCAGGCAGCGGTGAAGTCCACCCCGTAGCCGTCCTCTGGTGGTCAGCTGTCCTGCCCTTACTCACCAGCACGGTGAGCACGCTGGCTGTCCTTCCCTCCAGCCTGGCTGCCTCTGTCTGGGATGCTCCTGCCTTCCCTTGCCTTCTTCTCCCTTTCCCTCCCCTCTGATTACCTGATGTGGACCTCTGTTTCCAGAACGCCTCTCATCTGTTCACTGTGGGACTGAGCATCCTCCTGTGCCCCCCGCTCCCACCTCTCAGGACTTCAGAGGTGCCATGCCCTTGTCTGCTGGCTCACATCACTTCTGCTGAAAAGTCAGCTGAAATTCTTTGTTCCTTTTGGAATGGATCTTTTTTCCCCCTTCTGGTGGCCTTTGAGGTGTTCTCTTTGTCTTTGGTTTTCAGCGCTTGGATATTAGGTGTCCAGATATATATATATTTTTAGGGGAGGAGGATGCTTATTCTGCTTGGGGTTCCTGAGCATCTCAGTGCTGTGCTTTGATGCCTTTCCTTATTTTGGAAGAATTCTCAGTCACCACTGCAACTATTTCTGGTGTCCCATTCTCTCTTCTTCTTTTCAGATGCCAATTACATATGTGTTAGATGGTTTGATACTGTCCTATAGCTCTTGGACATTCTATTTTTTCACCCTGTTTCTCTCTTTGCATCTCAGTTTGGGTAACTTCTGTTGGTCAGTCTTCAGGTTGACTGACCTTTCCACTGTATCAGGTATACTGATGGGCCCACTGAAAGCATTCTATATTTCCATTATTGTGTTTTTATTTTTTCTCTAGCATTTCCGTTGTGGTTTCCATCTCTCTGCTGAAATATTCATCTGTTTATGCTTGTTGTCCATCTTCTCCATGAAATCCTTCAACATTTGAGACAGAATCCTTTAATATCCTCTGAGTCTGATTCTGTTGATTGTCTCCTGACTGGGATTTTTTTTTTTGGTGGTTTTTTTTTTTTTTTTTTTTTTGATGTGTACTACTCTTTGACTGAATGCTGGACTCTGTGCCAGCATTAGAGACTGGAATCATTTTGAAAGGTTGTTGCTGAACCTCGAAAAGATGCCGGGATTCTTGGCCTCCGGAGGAGAAGAATTCAATCTGGGGCCAGAGACGAGGCTTGATCGCTCAGAGCTTTTGTGTAATAATGTTTTATTAAAGTGTAAAGGAGATAGACAAAGCTTCTGACATAGACATCAGAAGGGGGCAGAAAGAGTACCCGCTTGCTAGTGTTAGCAGTGGAGTTATACACTCTCCAGTGAATCCAAAGAATGTCTGGAGGTTGTAAAGACCTCACCAGACCTACTCCTTAACTTACATTTTAAGATAACAGAATTAGCCAGAAGGTTTAATCCAGAGACTGTGCTCAGGCAGGATACATTCAGTCAGTTCAGTCACTTAGTCCTGTCCAATTCTTTGCGACCCCATGAATCGCAGCACGCCAGGCCTCCCTGTCCATCACCAACTCCCAGAGTTCACTCAGACTCACGTCCATCAAGTCAATGATGCCGTCCAGCCATCTCATCCTCTGTCGTCCCCTTCTCCTCCTGCCCCCAATCCCTCCCAGCATCAGAGTCTTTTCCAATGAGTCAACTCTTCGCATGAGGTGGCCAAAGTACTGGAGTTTCAGCTTTAGCATCATTCCTCCCAAAGAACACCCAGGACTGATCTCCTTCAGAATGGACTGGTTGGATCTCCTTGCAGTCCAACGGACTCTCAAGAGTCTTCTCCAACACCACAGTTCAAAAGCATCAATTCTTCGGCGCTCAGCCTTCTTCACAGTCCAACTCTCACATCCATACATGACCACAGGAAAAACCATAGCCTTGACTAGACGGACCTTTTTTGGCAAAGTAATGTCTCTGCTTTTGAATTGCTATCTAGGTTGGTCAAAACTTTCTTTCCAAGGAGTAAGCGTCTTTTAATTTCATGCATGCAATCACTATCTGCAGTGATTTTGGAGCCCAGAAAAATAAGTCTGACACTGTCTCCACTGTTTTCCCATCTATTTCCCATGAAGTGATGGGACCAGATGCCATGATCTTAGTTTTCTGAATGTTGAGCTTTAAGCCAACGTTTTCACTCTCCTGTTTCACTTTCATTAAGAGGCTCTTTAGTTCTTCTTTACTTTCTGCCATAAGGGTGGTATCATCTGCATATCTCAGGTTATTGATATTTCTCCCGGCAATCTTGATTCCAGCTTGTGCTTCTTCCAGCCCAGCATTTCTCATGATATACTCTGCATATAACTTAAATAAGCAAGGTGACAATATACAGCCTTGACATACTCCTTTTCCTATTTGGAACCAGTCTGTTGTTCCATGTCCAGTTCTAACTGTTACTTCCTGACCTGCATACAGGTTTCTCAAGAGGCAGGTCAGGTGGTCTGGTATTCCCATCTCTTTCAGAAATTTTCCAGTTTATTGTGATCCACACAGTCAAAGGCTTTGGCATAGTCAGTAAAGCAGAAATAAATGTTTTTCTGGAAATCTCTTGCTTTTTCAGTTATCCAGCAGATGTTGGCAATTCGATCGATCTCTGGTTCCTCTGCCTTTTCTAAAACCAGCTTGAACAGCAGGAAGTTCATGGTTCACATATTGCTGAAGCCTGGCTTGGAGAATTTTGAGCATTACTTTACTAGCGTGTGAGATGAGTGCAATTGTGCGGTAGTTTGAGCATTCTTTGGCATTGCCTTTCTTTGGGATTGGAATGAAAACTGACCTTTTCCAGTCCTGTGGCCACTGCTGAGTTTTCCAAATTTGCTGGCATATTGAGTGCAGCACTTTCACAGCATCATCTTTCAGGATTTGAAATAGCTCAACTGGAATTCCATCACCTCCAGTAGCTTTGTTCATAGTGATACTTTCTAAGCCCCACTTGACTTCACATTCCAGGATGTCTGGCTCTAGGTGAGTGATCACACCATCGTGATTATCTGAGTTGTGAAGATTTTTTTGTACAGTTCTTCCGTGTATTCTTGCCACCTCTTCTTAATATCTTCTGCTTCTGTTAGGTCCATACCATTTCTGTCCTTTATCGAGCCCATCTTTGCATGAAATGTTCCCTTGGTATCTCTAATTTTCTTGAAGAAATCTCTAGTCCTTCCCATTCTGTTGTTTTCCTCTATTTCTTTGCATTGATCGCCAAGGAAGGCTTTCTTATCTCTCCTTGCTATTCTTTGGAACTCTGCATTCAGATGCTTATATCTTTCCTTTTCTCCTTTGCTTTTCGCTTCTCTCCTTTTCACAGCTATTTGTAAGGCCTCCCCAGACAGCCATTTTGCTTTTTTTGCATTTCTTTTCCACGGGGATGGTCTTGCTTCCTGTCTCCTGTACAATGTCACGAACCTCTGTCCATAGTTCATCAGGCACTCTATAATCCTAAGGAATGTAGAGGAAAAAGTTCGTCCTTTCTTCCTCCTTGAGAATTCCAGACCCCTCTCTCCTTGGGGACCCCTAGACTTCTTATAAACCTGCCTAGGAAATGACTCTCTCAATTTGTATTGATGCTTTGAAATCAGCCTGTCTCTTCTTGGCAGGCCATTAGTGTAGGCACTGAGTCAGTCTGGTAGGAACTGGGCTGTGTCTGAGTTCTGTTATCTCTCTGGTCGCTTGAGTGTTAACCCCGTAGCATCAGCTGTGCTTCGCGTGGCGGGGCTGGTGCTGAGGCCCTTTCCCCAGTGTTCCTGTCCTGTTGTCCAGGTGCTAGGTTGTGTTTGGACCTACTGGTTAGCACAAGGGGCTTCCTCCACTGTCTCCCGGAGTTTGCTCAGATTCATGTCCATTGAGTCAGTGATGCCATCTAACCATCTCATCCTCTGCTGCCCCAATCTTTTGCCTGCAGTCTTTCCCAGCCCTACCTTCAGCATTTGGTCTGAATCTTAAGAGGGGTTTCTCCCCATACCCTGTCCCCTCCCTCAAGGGTGGACAGCTGGTACTTGTTGCTCTGTTACTGGCTGAGAGAGGAGGGTTTTGAGGGCGTTGCCTGGTCCAGCTGCAGCCTTAGGTAGGCTCTGGGTTTCTTGGTCTTGATGGAACTTTCTCAGTGATGCCCTCTAGTGGCTGCCAACTCAGCCTTGATGGTGGGTCTTGTGCGGGAAAGAGTTTCACATCGCTCTTTCTGCGTTTGGGGTCTTCGGATCCCAGGGACGGGCTCTGCCCTGCCCATAGGGCCAGAGCTCTTTTCTTTCACCCAGTGTCCAGCCACGGTGGGTCTTCACCAGCACCTGGGGTTGGGGCGGAGCAGCAGGTTTTGCTGCCCCTCCTCCAGTGGCTTAATGCTTTCTTCCCATAGAGGAGGAGGGTTCCAGGAGGTTTTCTGTTTTCCTGGGGGAGCTATACTGACCCCAGCTGTGGCACCTTTGTGTCCGGTGCCTGCAGAGCGCCCACGGGGTGGACTGAGCACAGGTGCTCGTCCCTGTGTCCTCTTCAGACCTCATTACATGATGACCAGGAGTAGGAAGCTCTGAGCCCCTGGGAGGAGGAGTGCGATGACTGTGGATTTCGGAAGCTCAATGTTAGCTGACTTAGCAGCTAGAGAACCTAATGCCAGCAGAGGGGAGGGCAGCAGGTACGTGGACCCTTTCACTGCAGGGCCCAGGAGTCGTACACTGTGCCCCTTGGAGGAGTTTGAAGGCAGGAGGCTGTTGCAAAGACAGGCAGGTTTCTTTGGGGGAAGTGGGTCCAGAAGAGGCCATGGAGTTGGGACTGTCACACACAGCAATAGGGTGGGATACAGTGCTGAGTCGGAAATGGACATCAGGTGAAGACCGCAACGTCACCCTCTTGCTCGGCTCTTCTGGGATGCCTGTGGTCCAGCAGGGCAGAGTGGAGGCGTCTCCTCTGGAGAAATTGACCCCAAAGCGAAGACTTAGAAATGCTCCCACACGGGCATCTGCTGTCATAGTTGTGAGGGTGCTGGGCTGGGCTGCACTCAAACATGTGAGGCCCTGCGGTCAGTAGGTGCGTTCACCGCAGAGAGCTGTGTCCTGGGGCTTGTTCTCACCTGTGGGTGGACTCAAGGTCTCCAGATCTTAGCATCTCCCAACAGGAAGGACAGAGACCTGCCAAAAGGAGACAAAAAGCAGCAAAAGGCACTCAGCAGAATCCAACACAATGTGCAGAGCAGAAGAAAACCTAAAAAAAGAACCACCCTGGCACTCTTGACTCTGTTCCACTGTAAGAGAGTGAAGTCAGGTATGCTCTTGGTGAAGAAAGCAGTCACACCAGGAATGAGCAAGTAAGGATCCTGAAAGAACTCTTGGAATTAAAAACATTGTAGCTGAAATTTTTAAAACTCAGCTGTGAGGTTTGGATGGTGAAGCAGAGCAAATGTCCCGGAAAGTGGAACAGAAATTGTTACAAATTGATGACAAGTGGGAGCAAAGAGGTAGGAAAAGTAGAAGATCTCAGAGTTCCAGAAAGAGGGAATAGCGACAGCGGGAGAAAGTTACTGGAAGTCAGGATTTCCAGACTGGAGCTTGAGTTAAAGGCCCCCTCGTGCCTCAATGTGCCTCCAGGCACCACGAATAAGAGACCTGGCTGAAGCACTTAACTGTGAAATTTCAGAGAAGATCGCAAAGCTTCCAGAGATAAGAATGGGCCACATTCAAGGGACGAGGAACCAGGACCTCAGACTTCTCAGCACAGCGCTGGCAGCTGGAAGATGGGAACAGTGCATTCAGGGTCCCCCGCCTGGAATCCTATACCCAGCTCAACCAGCCGTCCTGAGCGAGGTAGAATCAGGCGCTTGTCATCAGGCTCCGGCTCATAGAGGGTGGGCTCTGCCGCAGTGCATGGGGACACCAGGGGGCACACGGATGGAAGATTGGGTCCCTCCTGCCCCACGGAGACACGGGGAGACATTTGTGGGGTGCCGGGGGGCAGGGCACGACCCTCAGAGATCCATGGGGTGTGAGCGCAGCCCCTGTGTTTGGCTGTGTGTGGGGTGTTTGCCAGGAATAATTATCTAGAGTCGGGCAAGGAATTGTTAACAGGCACATAAAACAGTGAGCGAGCAAGCAAAGGAAACACAGTGAGCGAGGAAGCGCTACCACTACACTCCGTACTTTGGATTAGACCGAGAATTGTGCCAAGACCGTGTGGGGGAGAGAAGCCTGCAGGAAGGAAGGCGGCTCAGTCAGAAGTCAGTAACCCATCAGAACGTACAGACGTGAAATAACAGTGTAAGCACGTCAGAAACTGGAGGGTAAGAGAAGAATCAGCAGGGCTTTGCTGTGTTCACAGGAGTGGGGTGGGGAGGGGCGTGAGATTTCTGACCTCAGTCTTTTGACTCTTTTTTAAATTTATTTTTGACTTCTGATCGCCCTTGCTGCGTGCGGGCTTTCTCTAGTTGCGTTGAGCATGGGGGCCTCCTCTTCCTGGTGGCTCAGACTTAGATGCCCCTCGGCTGGTGGAGTCTTCCCGGACCAGAAATCGAATTTGCGTCCCCTGCATCGGCAGGCGGGTTCTTAACCCCTGGACCGCCAGGGAAGTCCTCTCCTAACTTTTAAACCAGGTGTACACGTGTGATCTTCGGTAAAGTATAAAAATAAAAAGAACAGAATTCCAAGGTTTCCCAGCCCCAGGATCCTGGCGCCTGGGGGTCCAGTTCCGACTGGCTCCAACCGTGGCGTGCTGGTCTGTCCTGTCCCCAAGGGTTCCGGTGGGAATCTTGACGGGCTCTGCCCCAGCCGCCCCAGGGAGTTCCACCCGAAACCTCAGTGTTCTCTGCCGGTCAGAGTCACTGCCGCTGCCTCAGAGCCGCCTGGGAGCAGTTTCCCTGCCGTCAGCAGAAGCACGCCTGTGAGCCATTGACTCGCATCTGTTGACTTGAAAACGAGCTGCTGGAAAGCGTGTGGCTCGTGTTACTCCCGCCTGGCCAGTCCCGTGTATCCCTGGGTTGAAAGCCTGGCTCTCCTCCACCTCACCTTGAATTTGCTGGGCGGCGGGTTGGCCTCCTGGGCACCTCTCCCCAGGGGGATCAGATGCAGAGGGGTAGCGGGGAGGGGGCTGAGGCCCAGCTTCACCCCCACCTGCTTTTGCCCATCCCGTCCGGGTGGCTGGCTGTGGCCCCCCTGTGCTCCCCCAGGGGTGCTGGAGAGGCCGTCGGTGTAGGGCTGTGGTTCCCACCACTCCAGGGGTCGCTCTCCCCTCCCCAGCTCTGTGACCTTGGCCCGGAACCTGAACCCTGAGCTTCCTTATCCACCCGGGGGTGCTTGTCAACCCTGCCTCGGCCGTGTCAGGCCTTGCCCCGGGTGTCACCCATCAGCCCATCTTCGCGGGAAGGCGGCCTGGCTTGGGGTGCAAGGAGGCTGAGGTATTTCCGATGTGAGCAGTCCAGGTGAGCGGTGCCCACAGGTGTTAGGGGATGTGACCTGGGGTGACAGGAGGCGGGGGTCCAGCTTCTCCCTGGAGCCCAGGACAGGGCACACCCTTGCCAGCCACCTTGGTGTGAGCGCTGTGAGACCTGTGCTGGCCTCCTGGCCCCCCGAACGATACCTGGGTTGTTCTGGGCCGCTGAGTTGGTGGTAATTGGTTACAGCTGCTGTAGAAACTAGTAACACGACGCAGCCTTGCTCCCTGCCCACGTGAGCTGCCCCCCGTCAGCTCCCCAGCGGCGCCCAGAGTGCTGCGTGCAGCCGGACAGGAAGCCCAGGGTGCCCGGTGCCCCCAGGGCTAGGGAGACTTGGAGGGTCCAGGGAGGCCTCTGAGTGGTGGTCCAAAGCGCAAGTCCAAGGTGACTAGGCAGAAGGGCAGCCCGTAGCAGGCCTGGGCCCTGGGTGCTGGGTGCAGAGGGTGGTGGAGAAGGCTGGCTGCAGCACAAAGGGCCAGAGCCAGGGAGAGGAGGCCACAGGCTGAGCAGGACGGTGTCACTGGACGTGAGAACAGCAGGCAGGGCCTGGGCCCGGGGTTCCCGGCCACAGTAGCCAGGAGAGTGGATGGATGGGCTGGGCAGGGGGGACACCTCGGTGGCGGGACTTGGAGGTGCCAGTGGGCAGGGGAGGCGCCAGGTGGAGAGCTTGCAGAGCCGGGGCTGCCTGCAGGGCCTGCATTTGGACTTCGGTTGAGGGGCTTTGTCTGGACCCTGGTGGTGACTGCCTGGTAGAGTCATCATCCCCGGTCGCTCTTTTCCGTGGTGGTTTGGTCACATCCGGCTGGCCTGGGGTCACCAGGGGCCGTTGCCCGAGCTGATCCTGGGTCCCCCACTCCCCGTCCTCCCTGGTGCCTGGCAGGGGCATGGTGTGCCCTCCTGAGCTGGAGACGGGAGGGCCAAGCGGTGCCCCACCAGGAAATGGACTTACAGGGCTGCCCTGGAGAGGGGGCTGCGAGGGACAGGCTGCAGAGAGCTTCCTGTGGGCTCTAACGAGGCTGGCCTTCCGGCTCAGCTCCTTAATGGAGGCACGGATGGAGCTTGTGAAATTGCTGTGTCGATATTGATGTTAGACGTACTAATGTGCAGGAATGGCCGTCTGGGTCATGCCTGTGGGGGCTCCTGGGGTGGGGGTGGGAGCACTAAACGTAGATCCTGAAGAACTCCTTGGTGGTGGTGGTTTGGCCGCTTAGTCGCGGACTGTAGCCTGCCAGGCTCCTCTGTCCATTAGATTTCCCAGGCACGAATACTGGAGTGGGTTGCCATTTCCTCCTCCAGGGAATATTCCCAACCCAGCAATCAAACTCACGTCTCCTGCACTGCAGGCAGATTCTTTACCATTGAACCACCAGGGAAGCCTGAAGACCTCCTTGGGAGGAAACTGCTCAGGGTCTGATTTCTAAGGGTAACCCCCCAGTTCCCACCCCCACTCTCCCCGCCTGCCCCACCCAAGTGCAGCTGCCTTGAGCTGCTGGGTGGATGGGCCTCGGCAGGAGGAATAGGCGGATGGGAGCCACACACTGGCGCTGTGACCTTGGGCCATTAGGCCTCAGGAACCTCCCCTCTAAATGGGGTGGTGGTCCCCACGTCTCAGGCTGGAGGGCAGCCGCAGCCATGGAGCAGACTCCTTTGGCGTCTCGCTCACTGTGCCCAGCATCGTGTCTGGACCCAGCCCTGCCGGGCGCTGCGGCCCTTTGTGGCTCCTGTCGTCCGAGTCTCGGGGCTGATTCATTCATCCTGCTGCTCAGCGACGCTTCCGTGGTTTCCAAGGTTTGCTCCTCTGAGGACCACTGCAGGGCTGTTCTGGTCTGTGTCTCTCAGCATGGTCCTGGCTGCTGTTGTTCCTCAGTTGCCGAGTCGTGTCTGACTTTTTGCGATCCCATGGACTGCAGCACACCAGGCCTTTCTGTCCCTCACCATCTCCCAGGGTTTGCCCAAGTCCATGTCCATTGCATCGGTGATGCCATCTCATCCCCTGATGCCCTCTTCTCCTTCTGCCCTCAATCTTTCCCAGCGTCAGGGACTTTTCCAGTGAACCAGCTGTTCAGCATCAGATGGCCAAAATACTGGAGTTTCGACCTCAGCATCAGTCCTTCCAATGAGTATTCAGGGTTGATGTCCCTTAAGATTAACTGGTTTGATCTCCTTGCTGTCCAAGGGACTCTCAAGAGTCTCCTCCAGCACCACAGTTTGAAGGCATCAATTCTTCAGCACTCTGCCTTCTTTACAGTCCATCTCTCATAACTGTAGGTGACCACTGGGAAGACCATAGCCTCAACTACAGGGACCTTTGTTGGCAGAGTAATGTCTCTGCTTTTTCAGCACACTGTCTAGGTTTGTTGTGGTTTCCCTGCCAAGAAGCAAATGTCTTCTGATTTCTTGGCTGCAGTCACCATCCGTGGTGATTTTGGAGCCCAAGAAGAGGAGATCTGTCACTGCTTCTGCCTTTTGCTCCTCTGAGGAACTGTGGGGCTGTTCCGGTCGATGTCTCTCGGTGTTGTCCTGGTACATTTCTCGTTACAGGTCAGACCCGTGTTTCGCTTTAGTAGATACCAGGAGACATGGTTTTCACTGTAAATAATTGACTGGCCAGTCGTTCCCCTGGACCCTCATCACTCCTGGGTAAATGGAAATTCAGGTTCTGGAAGCCCAGGACTGAGATCACGTGCTCATCACAGTCCTCGGGTGCTTGGGGGAGGCAGGCACCGCGCGTCCTGTTCACCCCTCATGGCGGCCTCGAGAAATCTCCTGTCTGCATTCGGTGCTGGCAAGACAGGAGCTCAGAAAGGCCGGCTCAGCCACAGTCACCCTGAGAGGTGGCATCGAGGCAGCCAGTGTTCCTCCATTTGACTCAGGACACTGCCAAGACCTCCCCACAAAACCTGCAACCCTTCAGCCCTTTCCTGGGGCGGTCGGTGCTCCCCTGAGAGCAGGGCTTGCCCTTGGGCTTCCTTCCAGGCACCCCCTCACCAGCTTCTCTCCCTCCAGGCACCAGCTTGCTGCAGGAAGTGGTCTACTTGGTGAGCCAGGGGGCCGACCCTGATGAGATCGGCTTGATGAACATTGACGAGCAGCTCCCGGTCCTGGAGTACCCGCAACCAGGCCTGGACATCATCAAGGTGGGCTCGGTGCAGGCGTCACAGCCTACATGAGCCCCTTGGGGGCCTTCCTGTGGTTGCTCCCGAGGGGTTCCTGGGGCCCCTTTGGTTAGAAGGAAAACAGCAAGCTCCTGGGATCCCAGGTGGCCGGCAGGGAGAGACTGCCAGCCTGAGCTGGTGACGGTGACCCTGGAACCGAACCAGAGGGTGACAGGGGGTGACTTTGAGGAGGAAAGGAGGCAGCTGCTGGGAGTAGGGGGGAAGGTGGGGTGAGGGGCCTCCTCCTGTGGTTCGTCCTGCCTGTTGTGGGGACTGGGTAGGATGTGTTTGCATCATAAATACTTGGTACCAAGAGTGAAACAAACATCCCCGAGTCCCGTCTGGCCCACCCCTCATGTTACCTGGGTTTTTTTCTCTGCACTCTCCCCACTCTCCCCTCCGCCACCTCTCAGTTCAGGCCTCACTGCCCGCATAGCCCCTCCCTGTCCATTCTTCTGTGAGATGGGCATTCTGAAGCTCTGAGAGCACCCCCACACCCCCAGGTCAGCGTTCGCATTGCCGCTGGCCGAGCCCTGCTGTGGAGCCGGGTGGGCGCCTGCTGCTGCTGCCCTGCTCCTGGCCTTGGGGTTCCACCCAGAACTGAGCTGACCCTGTGACGTCAGAGCCCTTGCAGCACTTGGAGCCCACAGGACAGGAAAACCGAGGGTCCTAGTGGTCGAACAGTGGCCCCTCCGGACAGGAGCAATGTGGACAGGCTAGGGCCTGTCGGCGGGGACCCCTGAGTCAGGGCCTGGGGGCGGAGCGCTGGCCGATGGAGGGGCCAGGGGTGGCCAGGAACAGCGGGGAGCCCCGCGCTGAGACCACTGCAGAGCCCAGCGGCCCCCCTCCCTGTGCTTTTGTTTCCTCCGTGGCCCTTCATGGCCCGTCTGCGGCCGCTCTTGGCTGCTACAGTCTGCAGCCTGCCCTCATGTCCTCTGAGCAGACCCCTGCTGGTACACTTAGACTCAGGCTGTTGGTACTTGTGTCTGGCTCATGTCTGCCCGCCAGGGTCCAGCCTGGGCAGGGCTGGGGGTCGTATCTCAGGGAGACGTTTCTGGGGCAGGGGTGCTGGTCCTGACTCGTCCGAGGCCCCATTGGGCCCCGGGCTGGTCAGAAAGTCTGCGGGTCGTCCTCTGACCGCCTCCCCTCTCTGCCTGCCACAGGAGCTGACATCTCCCCGCCTCATCAAAAGCCACCTCCCCTACCGCTTCCTGCCCTCCGACCTCCACAACGGCGATTCCAAGGTAACCCTGGCTCCCTGCTGCTCCCATCCGCTCCCCACTCCTGGAACCGGGGACACCTGTGCCAGGCCAAACTGGGGCCTGTCACAGGCACGGGCTCCCAGAGAGCCTCGGTGGGGTGGGGTCCCCGGAGCGATGTCCTGGAGCCTTGTCGCTAGTGTTTTATATCCACGTTGCTTATCTGGGTTCTTCCTCACAGTTGAACTTGACCAGCCAGGGCTCAGCCTCTGCCTGTTTAAGACCTAAGGACTCACGGCTGCTTTCATTGTCTCTGCTTTTTTCTGTGTTCTCAACTGCATGAGATGTTTGAGGTCTATAGTTCTCATCACCAGGAGGGTCAGGACCATAATTTTTCTGTCTTCTGCTGATTTTAAAGTAGTGCTAGCGACACCGCAGCGTTCATAGCAGCCCAGTGTCCAGTCGCCAGGCTGTGGAAGCACCCTCAGCGCCTGTCACCAGATGAATGGGTATGAGAGGTCTGGTAGATGTGTACAGTGGAAGACCATTCAGCCATAGAAAGAGAAGGGCATTCTGCCACTTGAAGGACAAATACTGTTTGGTATCACGTTATATGGCTTTTTCAGTGGAATCTGAAAAACTGCAACAATCTAGTGAATGTAATAAAAGCGACCAGACTCAAAGATACAAAGAAAACCAGTGGTTACCAGTGGGGAGAGGGAAGCCGGCAGGGCAAGATAGGAATGGGGACTAAGGGATACAAACTGTTACATAAAATGGACATGAACTTGGGCAAACTCTGGGAGATGGTGAGGGACAGGGAGGCCTGGCGTGCTGCAGTCCATGGGGTCGCAAAGAGTCGGACACGACTGAGCGAGTGAACAGCAGCAACAACATGTATAAAATGAGCTACAGGGTATATTGTACATCATGAGGAATATAGCAGGTATCTTATATAAAAGGAGTATACTCTTTACAAATTTTGAATCACTGTGTTTTATACATGTGACATATAATACTGTATATCAGCTATCAGTTCGGTCACTCAGTTGTGTCCGACTCTTTATGACCCCATAGACTGCAGCACACCAGGCCTCCCTGTCCATCACAAATTCCTGGAGCTTGCTCAAACTCATGTCCATTGAGTCAGTGATGCCATCCAACCATCTCAGCCTCTGTCGGCCCCTTCTCCTCCCGCCTTCAATCTTTCCCAACATCAGGGTCTTTTCCAAGGAGTCAGCTCTTCGCATCAGGTGGCCAGAGTACTGGAGCTTCAGCTTCAGCGTCAGTCCTTCCAGTGAACATTCAGGACTGATTTCCGTAATGATTGACTGGTTTGATCTCCTTGCAGTTCAAGGGACTCTCAAGAGTCTTCTCTAAAGGATCAACTATAGTTTAAAAAAACAAGTAGTGCTGGAGGACAGAAGTGTGATCAAACACGCAAGTGATTGTCCTAGCTGACACTGTCGTGTGGACAGGAGTGCAGCTCTGAGACAGAGCAACGGTGAGAAGGCGCTTGGTCGTGGTGTGTGAAGGGCTGACCTCACGACGGGTAATGGGCTAGGAGAGTAGCTTGTAGGCCAGTGGAGCCTGCTCGGGGCGGCCTTCCTGGGCCAGAGGATTGCAGACTAACCTCCCCCGTCTGCCCGCCTGTGCCTCCTCCCCCTGCCCACCCCTCCACCGCAGGTCATCTACATGGCCCGGAACCCCAAGGACCTGGTGGTGTCCTATTACCAGTTCCACCGCTCACTGCGGACCATGAGCTACCGAGGCACGTTCCAGGAGTTCTGCCGGAGGTTCATGAACGACAAGTGTGAGTGTCTGTGTGTGATGTTCCCACAGGGGTGCTTCCCATCACCCCAGGACTCTGATAACCGTGGGGCTGGCCTGCTTCCCTGCTGGTGGGCAGCGGAGCTCGGGCTGAGGGGGGTCAGGAAGCTTGTGCCAGGCCGAGCGGGCATTCGATGCCGAAGCCCATCTCTCTCCCCACACCCTTGGGGTTCTGAGAAGTCTCCCGGTTAAAAGCATCCGTATCCCTGCCTGGATTCCAAGCTGTGGGAACAGTGGCCTAGATCCCCGTTATTGGTGCCCAAGGCCAGCGTGGAGGCTTCGGCTTCGTGTGAGGGCCCCAGGCCTTCAGCTGGACTTGAGGGTCAGATGTGGCCGCCAGCCCCAGGCCAGTGTGGCAGGTGGGGTTCACTCCAAGGGAGGGGCGGGACAGTGCTCTGGGCAGGAAGCATGTTCCCAGGGGAGAGGCTTCGGCAGGGGCCGAGCCTGCCAGGGCCCCTCCATCCATGTCTGCCCTCCCTGGGGAGGAGTGGACCAGGGAGGGAGCTGTCCCCTTGGCCGTGGTGTTGATTCTGTTCCCCTACCCGCCAACCCTGGCTTCTCTGCACACCCTGCTGCTTAAGACTTTGCGCTCAGGAGAGTTTTGAAATGAATTAAGTCTGTCCCGAGACTCTCCTGCAAATACACTTCCTGTTTTATTTCCCAGCTTGGGGAACCCTCAGCCTGGTTGTCCATTCGTTGTCCAGCCCAGGCAGGGCAGGGGTTCTGCAATGAGATTACGTGGCAGGAGCATGATAAAGCACATAGAGGCAGTACAGGAGCACAGCACCCCAAGTTTACATGGGACCTGGGACGGCTGAATTGGAGCCTGGCTGAAGACCAGACCTCCTGAGTGAGCTCCCCACAGTGCCTGAGGCCCTCTCTTTCTTGCCCTTGCGTCTCTGCTTCAGCCCAGCCTGGGGGGGAGGGACCCCGGATGGGAAGGGACAAGTGTAGATGGCCTCAGCAGTTGTGCCTTAAGGCCCTGGGAACCTGCTGAAGGCCTCTGTTCAGCCTCCCTTCCGCCCAGCCCATCAACTGGCTCGGGCCCCTCCTGGTCTGTCAGGTATTTGGTTCCCAGAGCCGTGTTTTAAGTCCTGGTTTGCGCTCCTGCCTTTAAAGCAGCCGCTGGCACGGGAACACCGCCATTGCAAACAGTGGGTGGCCACTGCATTCACACTGCCCCACGGTACAGACCTTAAAAGCCCCCTGCTCAGGCTGGAGGAGTTATAAGTTATCTAGTACAGGCCCGTCCACCTCGTGAAGGTCACGGCACTGCCCAGCACGGACGTTCAAGGCTGCACACGCTTGCTGTGGTCCCCCACAGCCCCTGCACCCGAGCACCTGGTCCTGTTTATTCCCTGCTCTGAGGAGGCTTGCCTTCTCTGTCCAAGGTGCTGAAGAGCTTGAGTGCCGTGCAGAAGAGGCAGTGAAACTCGCTGTCCGTCCACTGACAGTCTGGGCGCGCTGCCCGGAGGCCTGTGTCAGGGGTTGTGACGCACACACTGCAGGGCAGGGTGGGTGGGGGGGTGCCTGGGCCCGAGTGCCAGGGGACAGGAGCAGGGTGGAGGAGTGCCTGTGTCCCGTCTTCTCGGCCTCCCTGTCCCCGAGTCCCCCCTCCCCCGCCCCACCGCCCCATCCTTAGGCCCTGGTTGTCTGTCTGCGAGTGTTCTCTGGGAGCGGGGGGCGGGGGTGGTGTTCTGGTCTCCATGTCCATGCCCAGTGGACTGCTCAGTCCCAGGACGCCGATCTGCGTGCCAGCTGTCGGCCCAGACTTGGGAGCGTCTGCTTGGGGACCCCAGGGTTACCAGCCTGCCAGCGAGTTGATCAGGTCCCTTCCTTCTCTGGACTCGCCCCCATGCTGAAGATCGGGAAGGCTGGCCTGGCCCTCATGTCCTGCCCTGTGCGTGGGTCTCCTCCTGGTGTGGGAGGAGCAGGGATGTGCCAGGCCGACGGGAGGGTGCAAGACCTGGAGTCTGAAACCTTGGCCGTGGGGGGACCAGGCCAGGAGGGCCAGGGCTCACCCAGCAGCGGGCCTAGTGAGGCCTTTGGCTGTAGCCTGCACTGCTGATTCATTTCTGCCCACTCACCCCCATCCCCTTCCAGAGCGCCCCCTTCCTTCTCCATAAACGGCCTGAAGAGGGCCTTCTGCTCTGCTCCATCCCCACCACCAGTGCCCCTTGACCCATACCTCCACTCCCAGGACCCACGTCGGACTGTGGGCCTAGGCTGCCGCTGCGCTGCGCCCTGCTGGCGGGATGGCCGACTGCTGATGGATTGGGCTGGCGGGGTCGGGGTCCCCATTTCCCAGCCTTGGTCATGTGTGTACGCATGGCTCTGCCACTCGGTGGACTTCAATAGTACGCATGGGACCCCCAGTGCCTCCCGCCAGAGAGGACACACAGCGACGCCCCCACTGGTCCCCAGGGGCCGAGACCTGTACCTGCTTTTCTTGGGGCGGCAACCCAGCGGTAGGGGGGTGGGGGGGCACAGATTCTGTTGTCATGCCATTCACGGAGGAGGAGGCGCAGACAGGTTCAGGGCCTGCTCCGTCTCGTGGCCAGTGAGGGTGTGAGAGGCTGGCTGCCTCTGATCCAAGTCCTCGTCCTCTGCCCCCCTGCCTGGCCACCGTCTGATGGTGCCGTCTGCCTCTGACCCCCTCCGCCCATGCCCCCCCGCTTCTCTGAGGCCCCTTTGCAGCTCCCTGCCCTGCTTCCCGCCCAGCCCTCGTGGATCGCTTCAAGCTTGCCTGGTGTGGGAGGCGCCTGCCCCAGGCCTTGGGGCTCCCTCCCAGTGCTGGTCACTCCCATGTGGCCGTCACCAGTGTCCTTGGGCTTTGCTGTCAGGGCGGGCGCTCCTCTGGCCTTGGGCCATGCGTCATGTCCTAGGGTTCGGGAGATGGATGGGCACTCAACTAAGTGAGGGCCCTGGCAGTGTGGCCACTCCTCTTGACTGGCCTCTGTTGTCCAGCTGGACCTGCTTATCGAGGCTCCACCGGCCCAGGGGCCCCCACGTTCTCTGGCTGAGACCTCCCTCTAGTCCACATGGAAGCCCCCTTGGAAGCTGCCCTCACAGTGGGGGGCATCAGTGTGACCCTGTGGACACGAGAACCCATAGTTTTTATGAAGAATGCTGTGAAGAGGCCTGGCCACACTGACTGGTACATGGGTCCCCCTGTGGCTGTGGGACCCCAGCCCTAGGCCACAGCCCGGAGGGTCGTGGGACACGCCGGCTGTGGTGTAGGTATGAGCTCGTGTGTCGGGACAGCCTGTTGCCCCTCTTCACACTGTGCCTCCTGGTCCTGCCTGTGTCTGGCCCCATGTCAGCTCCACCCTCCCCGACTGCAGACCGACTGGCCCTGGGCCCAGCTCCTCTAGGTGGCCCTCTCTTGCATTCACCACGTGTTCGAGAAGCTCCTGGAGCCGGCACCTGCGCACCGGGGGGACGGAGGCCTCCCTGCTCAGGGTCGGGCCTTGGGCATCTGGGAGGTGGGGCAGAGGCTGGCAGGTGGGAGCGGTGGGGCAGGCGGCCAGGGGACGTGCGGCTGCCTGAGGAGCTGGAGCTGCGTCACAGCTGCTGGGCAGAGGAGCGAGCCGCCATCCACTCGCCCATCCCTCCTGTGACCTCTCCTGTCCCCTTGTGTCCACAGTGGGCTATGGCTCCTGGTTTGAGCACGTGCAGGAGTTCTGGGAGCACCACATGGACTCGAACGTGCTATTCCTCAAGTACGAAGACATGCACCGGGTGAGTGCCTGGGGGTGGGCGCCTCAGGGTGAGAGCCTCGGGGGTGTGTCCTGAGGGGTGGGTGCCTCGGGGGTGTGTCCTGAAGGGTGGGTGCCTTGGGGGTGTGTCCTGAGGGGTGGGTGCCTCGGGGGTGTGTCCTGAGGGGGTGGGTGCCTAGGGGGTGTGTCCTGATGGGCGTGTCCTGAGTGGTGTGTGCCCTGGTGGTTAGGTGCCAAGGGGCAGGGGTGATGCTCCAGGCTCCACGCCGTCTGTCCCACAGTGGAGCCCTCAGGGAGGGTGGGGCCTGCAGTGCCTGGTCATCAGGGGTGCATCTTGGACCTCAGGGTTCTAGGTGGGCCCAGAGCCCCTGACAGGGCTTCGCCTCCAGCCCATGCAGGCCCCCAGGCCCTTGCTCTGGCCTGGGCCATGTGCAGCTCCCGAGTTAGGGGTGGCCTGCAGTGCTTCTGAAAGGCCTGTTTATTTTTCTGCTTCGACGGTGGTGGAGCACTGCCGGGGTCCAGCCCCGGTGGATCCAGGGAATTCAAAGCAGGGACGGCGTTGGCAAACTGGATACAATCAGTTCAGTTCAGTCTCTCAGTCGTGTCTGACTCTTTGCGACCCCATGAATCACAGCACGCCAGGCCTCCCTGTCTGTCACCAACTCCCGGAGTTCACCCAGACTCGCGTCCATCAAGTCAGTGATGCCATCCAGCCATCTCATCCTCTGTCGTCCCCTTCTCCTTCTGCCCCCAATCCCTCCCAGCATCAGAGTCTTTTCCAATGAGTCAACTCTTCGCATGAGGTGACCAAAGTACTGGAGTTTCAGCTTTAGCATCATTCCTTCCAAAGAAATCCCAGGGCTGATCTCCTTCAGAATGGACTGGTTGGATCTCCTTGCAGTCCAACGGACTCTCAAGAGTCTTCTCCAACACCACAGTTCAAAAGCATCCATTCTTCAGCGCTCAGCCTTCTTCACAGTCCAACTCTCACATCCATACATGACCACAGGAAAAACCATAGCCTTGACTAGACGGACTTTTGTTGGCAAAGTGATGTCTCTGCTTTTGAATATGCTCTCTAGGTTGGTCATAACTTTCCTTCCAAGGAGTAAGCGTCTTTTAATTTCATGGCTGCAGTCACCATCTGCAGTGATTGTGGAGCCCAAAAAAGAAAGTCTGACACTGTTTCCACTGTTTGCCCACTTATTTCCCATGAAGTGATGGGACCAGATGCCATGATCTTCTTTTTCTGAATGTTGAGCTTTAAGCCAACGTTTTCACTCTCCACTTTCACTTTCATCAAGAGGCTTTTGAGTTCCTCTTCACTTTCTGCCATAAGGGTGGTGTCATCTGCGTATCTGAGGTTATTGATATTTCTCCCGGCAATCTTGATTCCAGCTTGTGTTTCTTCCGGCCCAGCGTTTCTCATGATGTACTCTGCATATAAGTTAAATAAGCAGGGTGACAATATACAGCCTTGACGTACTCCTTTTCCTATTTGGAACCAGTCTGTTGTTCCATGTCCAGTTCTAACTGTTGCTTCCTGACCTGCATACAAATTTCTCAAGAGGCAGATCAGGTGGTCTGGTATTCCCATCTCTCTCAGAATTTTCCACAGTTTATTGTGATCCACACAGTCAAAGGCTTTGGCGTAGTCAATAAAGCAGAAATAGATGTTTTTCTGGAACTCTCTTGCTTTTTCCATGATCCAGTGGATATTGGCAATTTGATCTCTGGTTCCTCTGCCTTTTCTAAAACCAGCTTGAACATCAGGAAGTTCACGGTTCACATAGAACCGTTCAACTTCAGCTTCTTCAGCATTACTGGTTGGGGCATAGACTTGGATTACTGTGATATTGAATGGTTTGCCTTGGAAACGAACAGAGATCATTCTGTCGTTTTTGAGATTGCATCCAAGTACTGCATTTCAGACTCTTTTGTTGACCATGATGGCCACTCCATTTCTTCTGAGGGATTCCTGCCCGCAGTAGTAGATATAATGGTCATCTGAGTTAAATTCACCCATTCCAGTCCATTTTAGTTCGCTGATTCCTGGAATGTTGACATTCACTCTTGCCGTCTCCTATTTGACCACTTCCAATTTGCCTTGATTCATGGACCTGACATTCCAGGTTCCTATGCAATATTGCTCTTTCCAGCATCAGACCTTGCTTCTATCACCAGTCACATCCACAGCTGGGTATTGTTTTTGCTTTGGCTCCATCCCTTCATTCTTTCTGGAGTTATTTCTCCACTGATCTCCAGTAGCATATTGGGCACCTACTGACCTGGGGAGTTCCTCTTTCAGTATCCTATCATTTTGCCTTTTCGTACCGTTCATGGGGTTCTGAAGGCAAGAATACTGAAGAGGTTTGCCATTCCCTTATCCAGTGGACCAGATTCTGTCAGACTCTCCACCATGACCCACCCGTCTTGGGTTGCCCCATGGGTATGGCTTAATTTCATTGAGTTAGACAAGGCTGTGGTCCTAGTGTGATTAGATTGACTAGTTTTCTGTGAGTATGGTTTCAGTGTGTCTGCCCTCTGATGCCCTCTTGCAACACCTACCGTCTTACTTGGGTTTCTCTTACCTTGGGCGTGGGGTATCTCTTCACGGCTACTCCAGCAAAGCGCAGCTGCTGCTCCTTACCTTGGACGAGGGGTATCTCCTCACTGCCTCCTTTCCTGACCTTCAACGTGGGATAGCTCCTCTAGGCCCTCCTGCTACTGGATACAGTAGCTTTAATTAAATATTAATTAGAGACATAAAGAGTAATAGAATAAGGATAGCTCAGTGAGAAAATTCAGTGGAGAAAAGAGGCTGAATAATTCAGCCAGAAGGCGAGAGAAAGAATGACATGGGGAGACCAAGCTTTGGTGAACAAGGCCCGCACTTTATTTTCCAAAGTCGTTTTTATACCTTAAGTTGTGCATAGAGGATAATGGGGGAAGGGGTAGAGTCATGCAGTAAGCCAGGCTTTCTTCCTGCAAACTTATCATATGCAAAAGTTTAGGTGATTTGCAACATCTTCTGGCCCGGAGGCCTGTTAACATTTTAAGACCCTTTCTTCAGAAAACTTATTTTTCTCTAAAGGTGATTAGTCAGGCGCCACCCTCCAAAAGCATTAGATAAAGTTGCATTCCTATAGGGCAAAGGTGTGGTGGGCTATAACAAGAAAAAGAATTAACTCAAATGTCCAAGGTTACAAACATTAAAGCTACTACTTACATCAATTATATTAATCAATACACTGCCAGGGACACAGCAGGTAAGGGATATGGAAACTTAGCAGCAAACATTGGCCCAACAAGTGAAAAACCCTTCACCAATACAATTTCTAATCAATCTTTTAACCGCTCAAAGGAATCTGTATTTAGACAGTTTAGAACATCTCATGCCTCTCACGGTTGGGAAGCTGTGAACAATCACATGTGGCTGGAAGAACTTATTCAGGCAGGCTAGAGGACTTCCAAAGGAGTTTGTAGGTTAAAACACTCTTATCACGCCCAGGAACTTTATTAACTGGAGCTGTAAGTTAACTCTTTTTCAGAGAGAGGTGGTGGGGGACAGCCCCCTGTAAAGTCAGAGGTGTAGGTGAGAGCACAAAGCAGTAAAGTAGGCAGACTCTGGTTTTGGGGGTAGATGCTCGAGAGTCTCCAGGGGGCTTCTGAGGCTCGATCCTGCCTTTGCATATGCTGAGCCTCCTTCCTCATGACCTTTGCCACGGGCGGAGTTCCTCACGGCTGGCTTCTGGCAGAGCACCACCCAGCACCCTGTCCGAGGTGAGGGGACCAGCTCGGGGCAAAGGCCGAAGTGGCTGAGTCTGCATGTCTCGTCCGGGCTGTCTGTCTGTCTGTCTGTCTGTGGAGGGGCGGGGGGCTGGTTTGCAGGCTGCTGACCACCCGGCGGGTGTGTGCTGGTGTCTGGCCTCTGCTCCCCTTGGTGAGCTCCCCTGCTCCCTGGGGCATGTTCTTGGCAGCGTGTCCACCGTCGTATGTTTGTCCATCCACTCAGGGCTTCGGGCATTTGGGCTGTTCCCATTCTGGGTAACTGTGAGCAGAGTGCTGTGGGCGTTCCCATGTCTGGGTGGACACGAGTTGTCTTTTCATCTTTTTTCCCCTCCACCCCTGTTCTGGGATGGGGGGGCACGGGGCTCCATGGCAGGGCAGGATGAGGAGGAGCCCGCCCGTCCAGCTGCGGACTCACCTGCAGGGCGCGGTGCCAGCTGGCAGGTTGCTCCCAGCGCCTTGCTTTTATGAGTCACTTAGTATTTCATCCCGAGGGAGCAGGGCGTGCAGTTTACAGAAAACGTCAGAGCTGAAACACAGCCCTGTGCCCCGCTTCTCCAGACTCGCCGGGAGGCTGTGTCTGCCTTGCAGGCCTGTGGGAGAGGAGACAGCCTCTAGCATTCTCCTCACGTGACCCAGCCACCGCCAGCCGGCGTTTGGTCTGCTGACAGACAGCCCAGGCTATGGGCAGGACACTGGGGACGGTGACGCTGGGGCGGAGACCGCGGCGGGCTTCAGTGTTTCCTGGGGCAGGGCATGGCTGCGGAGGGGCGGGGCTGTGTGGCGAGCAGGTGGGTAGAGCCCCTTGGAGACGGTGAGGCAGCGGCAGCTGTGCCGTCAGCAGTGCCAGGACGCCGGGGCCCAGAGACGGCTTCATGTCACCGAATCTTCGCAGCGAGCCAGGTTCCCTGCCCTGTGAGGTGGGCTGGCCCTGGGGCCCCCGGGTCCCCCCCTCCTCAGGGCTCTCCTGAGCGCCGTCTGGGTTCCAGCTGATGGCGGGGAAGGAAGGAGAGAGTGAGCTGGTCCTGCCCCTGGCACAGTGCCCAAGTGCCTTCCTTTACTGCTTGCTGCTGCTGGACATGGCCACCGCTACGTCAAGGCCTCACATCTGCTTCCAGATTCCCAGAGGGCTGGGGCGGGAGCTGAGCGCCCTCGGGCAGTCTCTTAACCCGGATCCTTATTTCTTGAAGATGATGGCGTCCAATTTGTCTTGAGGACTTGAGTCAGGCTGTGGATAAAAGGTCCCCAGAGTGGTGTTCCACAAAGGTGCCGCCTCTGATGGGCTCCCGCGTCTCTGCTCTTGTCTTCCAGGACCTGGTGACCATGGTGGAGCAGCTGGCCAGGTTCCTGGGGGTGTCCTGCGACAAGGCACAGCTGGAGTCGCTGACCGAGCACTGCCACCAGCTGGTGGACCAGTGCTGTAACGCCGAGGCCCTGCCCGTGGGCCGGGGTACGTGCCGCCCGGCCCCTGGGGCGCCCGCCCCCTGGGGCGCTCCCCCCCTCCCCCCCACCACCGCCGGCGTCTGGACCCCTATTCTCCCCCCCGGCCCCCAGTCATGGTTCAGCCTCATATCTTCAGAGCTTTCTGCTCCCCAGGGTGGGGGGCAAGAAGGTAACCCAAAATGGGCCACTGAGAATCCTGGAAGCCCCCGCTGGAGTCAGCCTGTGGCCCTGCACAGGGTGTGGAGTTCACGGGGGGGCGGCTGCTGGCGGGGGGATGTCTCAGGTTCTTTGGGGAAGAGGTTTTCAGGCAGACACCTCCTCAGATGGCCCCCACCCTGGCGATGGGTTTGGGGCTGTGGAGTTGAGGAGCACAGAGCGTGCACACGTGAGCAAGGGCCGTCTCCCTCTGTTCCCCAGGGGAGGCAGCCACACAGGTGAGGTGCAGCGCATCCCAGGGAAGGGGTGTGTGTGTCTGTGGTGTATGTGCTGTGTGTATATGTGAGGGGTATGTGTGCACAGTGTGTGTGTGTGTGTGTGTGTGTACACGCATGTGAGAGAGTGACAGCAAGCAGGAAGTGCAGGCCTCTCCAGGGCTGGCCGGGCAGCTGTCACAGAGGCCAGGGGGCTCTCCCAGCCTAAGAGCGGGGTGCTTGGGGTGGAGCCTTCTGAGGTGTGGGCAGGTGTTCCCGCAGGAGTCCTCCCCAGATCCATGGGGGCCGCTCTCTCTGCCCCGAGGGCTCGTGCTGTTTGCAGCTGCTTCACGGCAGAGGGCTCAGGCATTCACATCCGCGGCACCTCAAATCCATGGCCGAGGCTGGTTCCCAGCTCCTGGGTTGGAGGGGAGGGCTCGGAATGACACCGGACTCCATGAGCAGCCGCCCAGAGGGGAGAGAGGAGCTCTTCCTTGGCCTGGCCGGGCTGCTCTGGCCCTTCGTCCTCCCTGTACGGAGGGCCGGTCGGGTTGCCGACCCGTGTGGCTCCCAGGCTGTCCTGAAGGTCAGGTGGTTGGGTGCCTTCCTGTCAAGGCAGGCGGGCCACTCTCCGGGAAGACGTTAGTTAACGAGCTACGTCACCCTGCCGTTTATTTCCTGGCTGCATCTTCACGAACGTTTATAATTTAAAATTTATTTGCTCTTTTTTAGTTTTGCTTTCTCTGTGTTCTGTTACCCCTGGGTGTGACCTTCTCCAGAAGCCCCCCTTTCGGTTCACTTGTGTGGTTAAGAAGTGTCAAGAACACGCTGCGTGCACATATGCTCCTTCCGCTGTGTTTGCATTTATCATCGTTTACCTTGGTTTTGCTTTATTTCAGTTCTTTGGTTTTGTTTTCTTTTAGCACATTGCCTCTTTGCTCGGAAGACCTCCTTGCGTTGGTGAGAATGCAGGGGCTTGAGTAGCCAGCTGCATTGCTTAGATTTGATTCATGTCACAGCATAAATTGCACTGTCTTGAGTCCAAATCCTAAACCAGGTGGGTGACTCCTCTGATGAGCTCTTGGCTGCCTCAGCTGAGAAAAATAATCGTGGAAAAAAATATACGGTGTGGTGGGTCCAGAGCTTGTAATTCTGACCCTGAGGTGTCCTTAGAGGGTTCCTCTCCATCACCAACATATAATTTTTCATCACCGAAGAGAAAATCCATGTCACTTTGGATCTGTTAGCTCAGCGTTTGCAGGGTTGCAGTTTCATACATTAGGTCCTGCCAGGACAGGGGTGACTGTTAATAGCACAGCTTAACGAGAGATGCTTGCTGGGACAGTCAGAGCTCTGCCGTCAGAGATGCTGATGGTGAACAGAATTCTAGGCGAGCACTCAGTGCCCTGAGGCCGGTGTGTAAAAAGCTCAGCTGCGGTGCTCTGGGTGATGCACTTACTGCACACGGAGGGCAGGGACCCACTCCTGACTTCTTCACAGTCACCATTCATAGTGCCCAGAACCGAAGATCTCGTAGTTAAGGAAAGCGGGTTCAGCAGTTTTCATCATTTTGATCTCTCTCCCTTCACGAAGAAGGGGAAGGCCCATGCCGGCCCATCAGTCTGTCGGCTCCAGGCCCCTCATGTCCTGCAAGGGGTGGGCAAAGGGGGTCTGACCAAGCCTCATTGGGATGTCGCTGTGATAGAGCAGCCACGAGGGCCTGGGTGGGACTGGTCTTGGTGTCGAGTTGGGAGCTCTAATGGTTTTATTCCCTGTCACTTCTCCCCTGACGTCACATGGGCAGGCTTCTCGAAATCTCCACCCTTGACCTGGCCCCGGCAGCTGCCTGCCCACCATGAAACATTCTGCCTTTTAAAATTCTCCAGAAGCAACAGCTGCCTTGGTGGAGCTGTTGAGCTGCATGAGTGGTGGTGTCACGGGGCACACAGATCCCACGTGGCCTCTGAACTGCAGACCCGGGCCACGGACACTGCCCGTCCTCGGGGGTGTTGGCACGTGCGCCCCCGCTCTGCCTGGTGCTGGGGCCCAGCGGTGGACGGGCAGGCCCTCCCCAGGGCCTCAGCTTTGCACGTTTCTGGTCCTGGGTGAAAGCATGCCAGGATGGCCAGACTCAGGGAAGTGGGCTCAGCTAGCCTGAGGTTCACATGGCCATGGTGACCCCCGCGGGACAGGTTCAGAGGGGTCCAGGGATTCATGTGGAGCCTTCCAGGTCGCTCTCCCCAGCTCCCTGTGGTTTGGCAGCTGGCCTGACCGCCAGTGAACTCAGCTCGCCCGCCCCGTGTGTGTTGCAGGAAGGGTCGGGCTCTGGAAGGACATCTTCACCGTCTCCATGAACGAGAAGTTTGACCTGGTGTACAAGCAGAAGATGGGGAAGTGCGACCTCACGTTCGACTTTTATTTATAATATCAGCAACCGCACACTTGCATGCTCACAGTACCCAGACACTATAGCTCAGAGTCCCGTTTGCACTCATTTGTTCCTTGCTGGACAGACTCTGGAAGTGAGACCCCGGGGGAGGGAGGGGACATGGCCGGAGAAGCTGGAGAAAGCGGGTTGGAGTTCTGATCCAGAGCAGCTGTCTCGCCTTTGAAGTCTAAACGTCTGCCCACAAAGATGGCGATGCTGGTGGACCACACGTGTCACGTCTGTTAACATACGCAGCTAGAGTGTCTACCTTTATTACAACCCACACTACGTATTGTATTTTATAGAGCTTTTCACTGGAAACCTAAATAAATCTCAGTAAACCAAATAAAAGTTCATTTCTGAGGGGCTCAGGAGAGCCACACCCAGGTGGTAGGAAGCGCTCAGGGTTGACTTTATTTATTTATTTTTTTTGTCGTTCACATGGCACAGCCATTTGTCCTCCCCTGGTGAGGACTGGAGTGAGGCTGGGGTGGGGGGCCCATTTCCCCCACGGCGCTCAGTTCTCAGCAGTCGCCCTGAGTTACAGCAGAAGCTGTTCGCAGGGCGGGGGGCGTTTTCAAAGGCTGCCCTCCGGCCAGCGTCCCTGAGGCCAACGCAGAGGACCTGGAGGGATGGGCATGTGACGCGGTGACCCAAGAACCACCCCCCACCCCTACCCCCCACCCCAGCAGAGACAGACCTGCTCAGAACCTGACTTTTCGTTCCACGGTCTTTGATTCCCCGAAGCAGAAACCTGCTTATGTTGGCAAACAGATGGCTTGACAGTACTTTCTGGAACTCCTGGGTCTATACCTGCCGTTCATTGTTGTGTCTGGGCCTGCAGCTCTCAGCCCCACAGACCCACCCAGTGCGTGTGGTGCCCCGTCTTGGCCGGGATGGGCCGGTGGGGTCCCCTCGGTGCTGCTCCAGGGCCCGGAGGCGGGGGTCCACGCCAGGCCGGAGGAGTGACGAGGCGGCGGGCGAGCCGTGGGGCCGGCCGCCGACAGGCACGCGTGTCGCCGCCCCTGTGCACTGGGCTGTCCCGGCTGCGCGGGGCTGGGAAGTGCCTGGGGTGGTGGGGCCAGAGGAGTCACCGCCTCCGCGGGAGGGTCTGTGCCGAGGGCGGATGCGAGCGCTTCCGTCGTTTTGTCCAGGAGAGCAGCTTGGACGGGGCAGGTGGTCCACGGCATCGCACGGTGGGCTTGGCAGCACCTTTTTTCTGTGTATCTGCGAGGGCGGCTGCTTTCTGTGAAATTTGTTTTCTATTTTTCTATTTTTAGTACTGTATGGATGTTACTGAGCACCACGCGTGAGACTTCTCTGTGCTTGCTTGCATCTTTAATAAAGACATATCCCATGCCTCGTGTCCAGCCTGTGCTGACGGGGGTGGGGGCAGTTGGGGGGCCCCTCCACCCCGCCGTGGTCCCCTCTGGGTTTCAGGGCGGTAAGAGGGAGCCCACTGACCCCTGCCCCTGGGGTGAGGGTCTCAGCCTGGGTTGGGTGGGCTGGGTCTCCCTCGCTGTGGGTCCCGCCACCTTTTGGTATCTCTTTGAAGCTGAAGTGAGAGGGAGGGTAGGGGAGGAGAGAAGTGGGAAGAGGTTTTGCCGCATGTGGAGTCCAGGCCTTTTGGGCTCAGTCTGGGAAGACCCCCTTCAACAAGGCAGATGGTGGTGTAGATTCTGACCTGCTGACTTTCCTTTGCCTCCGTGACTTCCAGAGCCCATCTAACTGATGCCTTGTGGGAGGGAAGTCCAGGATGCTCTTTTATTGGATAAAAAGCCTGGACTCTTTGAAAAGTCATGCTGATTTTCAAATGAACTAGCTCCTTTGGGTCTCTGGTGAAGTCCCAGAATTTACTTTGGTGTCTGGGATGACCTAGACCCACCTTGGGCCCACATCCAGTCTGCTATGTTCCAGGGTGGGAGGGGTCTGCTCCTAAATCACCTCCAGATCACCTAAAAGCAGGCAGATTATAATAAAGGTGGAGCCACTGAATAGAGAGGCAGGGTGGGGCCTGTTCACGGAGCTCAGTGAACGTCCCCTCCAGCCCTGCCCCGTGGATGTTTCACCGCAGTCCTGGATCCACTCAGGACACACCTCGGACGGCTGCAGGCACTGCTGGTGGCACTAGGGTCCCCAGCCTGTGTGGCGTGCCTGCTCTGGCGGGGAAGTGATGTCCTAAAACCCGGGGTGCGTTCAGGCCCAAATGCGCTGCTGGGGGCCCGTGCACTCCTGAAGGACCAGGGAGGCCAACAAGAAGAGGCCCCCTGAGTGGAGACCGGGGGCAAGTGAGGGACCCCGGGCTGGGGGCCGCCTGGGGGAGGGGGTGTGTGCTGGGCAGCGCTCAGAGGCTCGCAGCTGGCACAGGCAGGAGCCCAGCTCCCAGAAGGCCTCAGGGGTCACGAGAGTTGGATTTTGTAAGAAGAAATGAAGGCCCAAGAAGGCTTAACTGAAGGAATGCTGCCTGGGGGTGCCCCCCCACCCTCAACCCTGCTGCAGGTAGAGAGCGTGAGGGGCCGGTACCGGCCTCCTGGTTCACCGGATCCACAGAAGGAGGGGGTGGTTGGCCGTGTCAGAACCCTGAGGTACCGTCCGCCCCCTCCCCTGGCTCTGAATGCTCTAGGGCGTCGTGTGGTGGGAGCTGTTGCTGCCTCTTGCACTTGGGGCAAGGTTAAAGGCAAAGTGAGTTGAGGGCAAAGGTGCTGTGGATCCTCCGAGTGAAGCCAGGTTAGAGAGCAGAGTGGCCCAGCGGGTAGTAGCCCCTGGGGGTGGGTGGGGTTTGAGGGACCAAGGCGAGGAACATCTGGACAGATGGACAGGACCAGAGAGGCCTGGGCGGTGGGCTGACCTTACGGATCCCACCATGGGGTTCTTGCACATCCCCGTCTCCAGGGAAGTCCCGGGCTGCCTGGCCTTTGGACTTCGCAGACTGAAAAGATTCCAAAAGGCACTTGGGGGACCTGCATAGGCTTTAATGCCCAAGTAGCTGGATTCAGCCACAGCCCCCCACCAGCTGGACCTGTCCCCGTGGCCTCCAGGCTCTGACACAGCCATCCAGGACTCATCAACCACCTCCCCCCAACCCCCCACCACGCACCCAGTCCCTTCATCTGAAATACCCAAGAAGGCCCTCTCACCTGAGCAGGTAAGCCACTTAAATTCTCCAATCCAGTGTGACAATTTATATACAATCTCCATCACGCTAACTTCATAGGATGGTCACAGGATTTAAAAGTGGCTTTGAAAACAACGAATCACAGATCTGTGCCTGGCCTTGCTGGTGAGCGCCCCCTAGTGGCCAAGTCACAGGCGACGGCCGACGTCAGTCCACGGGGAGGCCCCCCAGGCCTGTGGATGCAGGCGGTGTGCAGCCCCTGTCCTAGGAGGCCCCACGTGTGACACAGCTTTGTCGCCTTTCTGAGCGGGGTGGCTGCTGTTTGCAATGGTGGAGGGGGGTCCTTGGGTGTCCCGGAGGACTCCGCCCTGTGGATCCCGCCCTGCCGTAGAGCCTGGTCCCAGCCCTGCCCACAAGGCATCACCTTCCACCCCTCGCTGTTGAACAAGCACTTTCAGACTGGGGTGGCACGTCGGCCAGGCGGTCCAGGCTCCCCCAGTGAGGAATGCCCTCTGACATCCCTGGATGTCCAGTCCCCACAGGCTCACCACCTTCTGGGACGGTCATTCCATTGCTGGTGGTCCTCTCCGGCCACTTAAGCAGACCCCCACCTCTCAGCCTCCCCCCTCTCTGGCCTCCCTGAGATGCCCAGCCCTGCCCGACCTGGTGAATGTCGCCCCTCCGCTCCCAGGTGTTCCCTGCCTTCCTCTCACCCTGCCCCGCCTACTGCTCTGCACTGGTCTCCCCATGCGGACAGCGACACCCTGAAAGCAGAGCGGGGCTGTATATTCCTAGGTCAGAATATGGCATATAATTAGCACCTAATATTTGCTGAGAGGCATCTTGCACTGTTGGAGTGGGTTTCATTTTTTCTGAACACCGTCTGCCCTGCCCCTTCTAGGCACTGCTCCTGGTCCTGCCCTCGGGGGCCATAACTTCCCAAGACTTAGGCTGGTGCCCTGCCTCCTCCCCAGTCAGGAACAGGAGTGGTGCAGAGAGCCAGCCCTCTGAAGATGCCGAGCAAGGAGAGGCGACTTCAGTGACAGCAGGGAGACGGCTGAGTGGAAGAGACAGGGCGAGAGATGGTCTGTAAACAGGCGGGATGTGAGTAGGACAGGCGCCAGAGAGGGGCATGCCAGGTGGGAAGAAACAGGACGCACTGCAGTGAGTCGGGCATTCGGCTGTAACCCACTCTGCCAACGCTGGTGGTGGGACTGAGGGCACGGCCCCTTTTCATCTCATAATGAGGAGGTCTCATCTCAAGTGTTTTGAAATCCTACCCTGTCCAAGCATGCTGTGATTCTTAAGTGGTCAAACTGCCTATCCATCCAACCCCGGAGGAGCTGATCCATGGGGGAGAGCGTGACGTTTTTAGCCGGGGATGGACTTTGCCGGCGAGGGCAGAGAGGATTGGTTGTGGGAGCACCCGGCACACGGCTTGGGCCCATCAGCGCCTTCTCCGAGGCGCGCTGAGCCTTTGCCAAGTCTACACATTAAATGACAGCCTGATTCTCACACTTGGATCCCTGTAAGCTAGTTGGCACTGGATGTCTGAGCTGCAGTCTTTAAATCTGTCCCCCTCACCATTGACGAAAGGAATCTGTGCTCTATTAAAAGCCTTCTTTAAAAACCAGAGAATGCTAAATGTGTTTAAAATATGAAAAAAAAAAATCAACCAGAAAATGCATTTTCCCCTCTTGAGAGTTGTCATCTTTACATGTATCCGTGGTGTCGGGCACCAGCTGGGAACAGAAGTCTTAAAATATCGCGAGCAAGGCCATCTCTGCAGAAGGAAAAACTCCCAAAGCCAATAAGACTCTCTTCTCCAGTCTTTTGCATCCTCAAAAAAAACTTAAGTGATTTGGTTAAAAATCTCCCCCAACCCTATTTTTCTTGTCTCTTATTTCTCCCCTTTAGAGTTCACAGTACATGTGATTTCCAGAAAAAACTTTTTTTTTTTACTCAAATGCAGCTGGTACCTTGGCTCCCATCTCAGTCTGCCCAAGAACCCCTGGCTGTTAGGTCCCCTGTGCCCAACTCAGCCTGTCCCCTCTGCCTGGACTCCTCCCAGATGACACTGACTTAAGCTTGAAGCTCAGCTCAGGTGCGGTCTACTCCGAGAAACCCCTGGCGTCTCCGGCTGCACCTCCTCCCAGGGGTGGGGATCACTGCCATGCCCCTCCTAACAGACCCCAAACCCAGCGACTGTCTGTTTCTTAAGAATCAAACCATGTCTCATTCTCCTTGGTGCCGAGAAGTCAGCTCAGAAAAGACATGCTGATGTCCGCAGCATCCCGACTGGCCACTGAATTCAGCCTACCCTGGTCGTCTCAACAGCCTCAGACTTTGCAAGCACATCATCTGTGACTTGCTGCCTGCGCCCTCTCCGGTCTGGCCACACAGCTCACTCCTACGCCCCTTGCAAGCTCTTCCTCAACCCGGCTAGGCCGTTTCGCCCTCTTGAAAAGCCCCCTTTGCTATTTCTGCTCCTGCTGCTGAGTCGCTTCAGTTGTGTCTGACTCTGTGGGACCCCATAGACGGCAGCCCACCAGGCTCCCCCGTCCCTGGGATTCTCCAGGCAAGAACACTGGAGTGGGTTGCCATTTCTTCTCCAATGCATGAAAGTGAAAAGTGAAAGTGATGTCACTCAGTTGTGTCCAACTCTTAGTGACTCCATGGACTGCAGCCCACCAGGCTCCTCCGTCCATGGGATTTTCCAGGCAAGAGTACTGGAGGTGGGGTGCCATTGCCTTCTCTGCTGCTATTTCTAAGTATTGCCAATTCATGTCCGCCACCTGCCGCAAGCTGGCCTCAAAAAACAGTCTCCAGGAGGCCATCATGAATTAACTTAGTTCTGACGCTGCCGTCCTGTGGGTACCCAGGCTTCCATTTTTACCAAAGATGTCAGAGGGGTTGCAGATTGGGGCAGACAGATTGTCAGGGGCTGGTGGCTCTCTCCCTCCTGGGTCCCTACCACACTTGGGACTCTGCAGCAGAAAAGGCCAGAACCTTCCTTAGTCCAGAGAAGGAGTGACTCAGGTGTCCCCACTCTCTCCATGAGACAAGCCGTGGCAGCAAGTACTTTTCTCCTTAGAATGGAGTGTGCCAGGAGTGTGCCTTGAATTCTCAAAGAGTAATAACTCTCTATAATGGGATATTGGTTTACATTTGTTAAGAAAACATTTTGTTCCTGGTTCCAAGTTTCCTTTCCCGAGGATGTGTTTTCAGCCGCGTGTAGACCGTAAGTAGAGCCTGCGCCTCATTCATCACTCTGTCCCCATCCTGTGTTTAGCACAGCGCTCCACTCCTATCAGGTAATCAATAAATGCTTGTTACCTAACTAAAGGCAAATTAAATGCTAAACAGCACTAATTACAAGCTGTCGCGAGATCCTGGCTCTCCGCAGAGAGAATTGCTTGTGATTGTCAGGGGTTTGCTAGTTGCCCAGGTGTAGGAAACAAGAAATTGTTATTTTCTAACTGCTGCTTTGTTCCGGAGGGTGGGCCGTTCCTCTCAGATTGCTGCAATAAGACGTTCGGAGGGCAGAATTCATTAAAATTCTAAACACTGGTATTCTTCACCGTGGAATCTTGTTCAGGGGTAAGATAAGTGGATTTTGATTCCTGTCTTCGCGAACAGAGACAGGCAGTAACTGTTCAGGGAAATGAAAGGCATCCCCATCTACTGGCGCACAAAAGGGGAAAGAAACCCAGGAGCGGCTACCCGTCTCTCCACAGATGATCCTAAAATGGTCCCCTGTTTACAGACGATAATCAATTATTTGTAGCGACAATGTTTAAAATGTGCAATTTGGTTTCTGGCTGATTGAACTAAAATGAGCAGCTGCGTCATCTGTCAAGGTACACATCCCGCCCGGAGAGGAAGCACCTATTTTAGTAAATAAAAAAATAACCACGGTGGTTCTTCCCAAAGAGATGCCTGTACCTCATTTCTTTTCGTGTAATTTTATCTTCGCCTAAGGACAGACAGTTCAGGAGAGTCCGGTCTCCATTCTGCGAGGCCACCGAAAGCACAACCACCAGAGAAATCTCAAGTGGGCTTCCCAGGGGCGTCCTCCACTTCTCTTTCAACGGACCATGCATTCGTGGCACGGGCCAGCTCGTCCACCCTTTATTAATAGACGAGGTGGGAAACAGCACTTAACTTCTGAGGGGTCAGTCGGTTCCTGCTACTTATTACTCTACATGAAAGCATAACCTCCACTTAAAACATCGCTGTTGATTAACCATGAGATGATCACAGCCTTGATCTCACAGCCTGGTCTCCCAGAGGTACTGAGCTGTGCTGAAAACGTAGCCGTGAGTATTCAGCACCCGGAGGGCACACATAGCTCTCCATCACCCCAAGTTTCTCCTGGATCACTGAGGGATGAGCTGGCTGCTGGATTATCACAGGCGTACATGCACTGCCCTCGCCTTTCCATGGGTTTGTGTCTCCAGATTTCATCAAAGGTTTTCAAAGTCTCACAGTGGTTGTGTAGTAGAGGCTGTGGCAATTTCTCCAGCAGGGAATGTAACTGGTTTTAGTGCTACTGAAATGTATCTTTTTTTCATTTCAGCTGTGCCACGCGGCATCTGGGATCTTCCCTGACCAGGGATCAAACCCGCGTGTGTGCGGGCTGGATTGTTTCAGTCGTGTCCCAACTCTTTTGTGACTCCATCGACTGTATCCCGCCAGGCTCCTCTGTCCATGGGATTTCCCAGGCAAGAATACTGGAGTGGGTTTCCATGCCCTCCTCCAGGGGATCTTCCCGACTCAGGGACTGAACTGAAGTCTCTTGTCTCCTGCATTGGCAGGCAGGTTCTTTACCACTAGCGCCACCTGGGGTTTTAAAATTTTATTTATTTTATTATTTATTTTTGGCTGTGCTGGGTCATCACTGCTGTGCAGGCTTTTCTATAGTTGCGGTGAGCGGGGCTACCCTCTAGCTGTGGTGCTTGGACTTCTCATGGCGGTGGCTTCTCTTGTTTCAGAGCTCAGGCTCTGGGGTGTTTGAGCTTCAGTAGTTATGGCCCTTGGGCTCAGCAGTTCCAGTTCTCAGGCTTTAGAGCACAGGCTTAGTAGTTGTGGAGCGCAGGCTTAGTTTTTCCATGACAAGTGGGATCGTCCCAGACCAGGGATGGAGCCTGTGTCCCCTGCATTGGCAGGTGGATGCTTTACCCCTGAGCCCCCCGGGAAGACCAGAGCATGGAGTCTTAACCACTGGATGGCCAGGAAGTCCTACACTCTTGAAAAGTACTGAGGATCCCCCAAAGCTTTTGTTTTTTTGTGTGAGTTATATCTATCACTATTTATCATACTAGACAGTAAACAGAGAAGGCAATGGCACCCCACTCCAGTACTCTTGCCTGGAAAATCCCATGGACGGAGGAGCCTGGTGGGCTGCAGTCCATGGGGTCCCTAAGAGTTGGACACGACTGAGCGACTTCACTTTCACTTTTCACTTTCATGCATTGGAGAAGGAAATGGCAACCCACTCCAGTGTTCTTGCTTGGAGAATCCCAGGGACGGGGGAGCCTGGTGGGCTGCCCTCTATGGGGTCACACAGAGTTGGACATGACTGAAGTGACTTAGCAGCAGCAGCAGCAGACAGTAAAAGTGATAAAAAGTTTAAACATTTGTTTACCAATTCATTTAAAATAACAATAAACCTGTCACATAGTAACATTTTATGAAGCAATTGTATTTTCCAAAACAAAAAGAATGAGTGAAGAAAGGCCGTTTATATTTTTACGAATTCTTTAATATCTGCCTTAACAGAAGACAGCTGGATTCTCCTATTTTTGTTCTCATTCAGTCTGTTGCAATGTCATACATCATGCAGTGTCTGGAAAACCCTACTGTACACTTATGAGAAAGTGAGAGTGAACACACAAACAATATCTTACTATGAAGATAGTTTCGACAATTATGGACTCTCTGAAGGGGGTCTCAGGACACTCAGGGGTCCCCAGACCACCCCTGGAGACCTGCTGACCTGGACAGTTCAGTCCAAGAGCTGGTGAATGGCCATGGGGTTTAGGACACAAGGGGCAGAAGTGGCCTCTGTGGAAAGCTCCCTTTTGGTTCCAAAGTTCCAAAGCCTCTTTTGGAACAAGAGCAGAAGAGATGGCGGCCAAAGTGATTGTAAGGCAAATGTACGTTCCCTTCTTATGGACTGGTTTTCTCAGTGGGACCTGAGGTGAGGTCACTCACTCAGGGTGATGAGTTAAAGGGTGTGGGAGGTCTGAGCAGAGAGAAGACATGAATTGACTCTCTTGGTGAGTAGAAAACTAGCTAGCCAGTGATGGACAATCAGATCGACAAGAGGGATCATAAAACATCCTTCTCTGGGGCTCTTGGCAGGTCACTCTGTAACTCATCAACTGACAGAACCACGTGGCTGGGATTCCTCAGTAAGGCTGTGCCTCTGGGGACATTGCTTCTCTCTCACCTGTGAGTTAACACAATGACGAACAGGGTGACGCATAGCAGGACCTGAGACTCAGCCTGCTGCTGCTTAGTTGCTTCAATTGTGCCCGACTCTGTGCAACCCTATGGACTGTGCAGCCCTATGGACTGCCGGGCTCCTCCGTCCATGGGATTTCTCCAGGCAAGAATACTAGAGTGGTTTGCCATGCCCTCTTCCAGGGGAACTTCCCGACTTCAAACCTGGGTCTCTTGCATTGCAGGCAGACTCTTTACCACAGAGCCACCAGGGAAGCCTGGGACTTAGCCTGCCTGGGTTCTAATCCTGCTTTTGCCACTGACGCACTGTGCCTCTCTGTGCCTCAGTGTCCTATCTGTAAAATGGGAATAATTACTCCTAGAACCTACGTCCTAGGGCTGTTATGAAGATAAATGACGACTAAGTGCACGTAAAGTATTTAGATGAGTGCCTGGTAAGGGCAGTGCTCCGAAGAGTCAGCCACGTTATTGCTACTATTACTAGGCTTTCCTGGTGGCCCAGGCAGTCAAGAATCTGCCTGCAATGCAGAAGACCTAGGTTTGATCTCTGGGTCCAGGAAGATCCCCTGGAGGAGGGAATGGCAACCCACTCCAGTATTTCCAATGGGAAATCCCATGGACAGAGGGGCTGGTTGGCTACAGTCCATGGGGTCCTCAGAGTCGGACAGGAGCGACTCAACCACACCACATTATTATCCACATGACTTCCTGAGTTTCTACTCAGCCTGTGAGCATGGTAAAAAACTGGCTCATCGGATAACTATTTATTTACTATCTACTGGGGTTGGAGGAAGACCGGGATGTGAGTGCTGAGGATACCAGGCTGGGGACAGCAACCTTGTCCTGCCTTTTCCCCAGATCACCGGGAGGAGGCCAGCCGTACACAACTAGACGCAGGAGGCAACAACCGGAATCGCTAAGTGCTGACACGTAGGAAGGGCACAGACGTGCTCGGGGCTTAGACACCTGCCTTCACCTGAGGCTGTCCCTTGTGGCTCAGCTGGTAAAGAATCCGCCTACAATGCTGGTAGATCTGCGTTCAATCCCTGGGTTGGGAAGAGGACTGCATAGTCCATGGGGTTGCAAAGAGTCGGACACGACTGAGCGACTTTCACTTGGACTTTGTTCATCCTGAGCCCAGGCTCTGGGTGGGTACGCTTCGTTTTTTAACAAGTGAGGAGTCTGCTTCGCAGGATGAGACTAACCTCCCTCGGCCACGCGGCTCGAAGCGGTACTCTGCGACCCGTCCGACAGCTCGCGCGACGGCCAGGTTAACAGAAAAGCGCTCCCACGATGCCCGCCACCCTGACTCTCGCCGGGGTACCAGCCCCCCGGAGGACCTGACCTCCGGCGGAAGCTCCTCCCCCGGGGCGGGGGGTGGAGCCACCGGGCAGGCCTGGCCACGCCCTTCGGCGACAACGTCCTAGCCGACTTGGCCAATTGGAGCTCCGTTTCTTGCCGGGTGGGGAAACGTGTTTTCCAGTCAGCGAGCGCCGTCGTCGCTCGGGCAACAGCGTCCTAGCGACACCGCGTGGGCTGGGCCTCTGTGGCCAGGGGGCCCTGGAGTCCGCGCGCCGAGTTGGCTCCCATGAGTCGGAGGATTGAGAAAGGGGCCGGGGTAAGGCGGGGCGGCCTCGGCAAGAGGGCACGAGCCCGGAGCGGGGAGTGTGGGGGGCGCTGAGGAGGGCCCGGGAGGACAGCTCTGGGGTGCCACAGCCCCGGGACACGTCGCATCCCCGCCTTGTCTGTGGCCAAGGGGCGGTAGTGACCCGTTTACTCGTTTCACGCACCTGTGTATGTGGCGCACCTGCCTGTGCCAGGAGCCGTTGTCGGGTCTGGGGGCTCCTGAAGTGAATTCGTTGTTGTTTTTCAGTCGCTCAGTCACATCTGACTCTGCGACCCCATGGACTGCGGCTCGCCAGTCTTCCCTGTCCTTCACTATCTCCCAGAGTGAATATTCTCCTGCAGTGAATAGCCCCATCCTTTTTCTATTTCTATAAAGACCGACTATAAACAACGTAGAAGGTGGTGAATCTGCCTCCCAGTCTCTCTGAGGGTCACATCACTCCGACTTACAGAATATCTCATGTTTTCTTCTTCCATTTGTCCCCACAGCAGCCTTTCGAATATTTTAAGTTCCGCCTTGAGAATGAGGACTTGAACCCCGCAGGGTGAAGGGGGCTGTCCCTGAGAATCACACCACTAGACGTTGCAGAGCCAGAATTCAAACTGAGCACTTCTGTCTCATATCAGAATCTTCAGGCTTTCTGGAACATTCCTCTGCCTCAAACCGCAGGAGTGATCCCTGCCTCCCTCAGAACTCTGTTTGGAAGCACTCTGAAATGTTCAGCGGTTATTTAAGACCATTGGCTGAATTACCCCATACTTCCTTTTCCTTCTGTCCTGAAAATCTTTGCCTTTCAAGATGTCTTGCCCCTGTTAAGAAGACTCTTATTTCGTTTTCAAGAGGAATAATTTAATAATGTTTTTTAAATTGTGTGTGCCGCTAAATGAGTGTACCCACAGAAATGCTGTAAAAAAAATGTTTTTTTCGACTTTCACATGCTGCTGTTCCTTCTGTTTTATCCATTGTCTTCAACAGATGTATTTACTTGGCTAAATCTGGGGAACTGAAAGTGAATCAGGCAAGGGCCCTTTGATTATCTGTGACTATGTTTGTCTCTTCCTCAGCCTTACTGCAAGGTTTAAGAGGGCAAGGATTTATTTCAGTTAGCTGTGCTCATGGGAACGACACCTTGAGTTTAGGGCCTGGCCCATGGCGGGTGCTTGTGCTTGTAGATGTTTGTCAAGAATTGCTTACCTGAGACGTTATATCTGCTGTCCATTTTGTCTTCTGTGTCCGTACCCTTTTGCAGCTGTCCACCTCTCCCGTGCAGAGATCTCTGCATCGCCCTTGCTGTGACCCCTCCAGCTGACTGGCACATGGAGACAGAACCAGCTCTAGCAGAATGCTCAGGAGTCTGGGGCCCGCCTGGAGCAGGAATCCACTGGGAGCCCACTGGCTGTTAACAAGGCAGTTGCTTTCGTAAAGCCTCTTGACTGGGATCAAGTGAATGTTTAAGGTTAGTAGATGAGGAGAGTCACTGAAGTTTTTCTTGGGCGACTCCTTCCCCTGCCAGGGTTGAAAAATAAGCTGTTTAATATAGATGAGAAAGTGTGATGAGGCAAGAAGCTAAAGTCACTTTCTTCCTTTAAATATCACAAGAGAGCTGATCTTTTTGTAAAATGTATTTATCTAAAATTACCCCCAGATCTGGCTTCCCCTGTAGCTCAGCTGGTAAAGAATCCGCCTGTAATGCAGGAGGCCTGGGTTTGATCCCTGGGTTGGGAAGGTCTCCTGGAGAAGGGAAAGGCTCCCCACTCCAGTATTCTAGCCTTGAAAATTCCATAGACTATATAGTCTTTGGGGTTGCAAAGAGCTGGACGTGACTGAGCAACTTTCACTCCAGATCTAGGTTTGTGTAGTTATACAGATTGGATCCTTGTACTAGTTAAATATTGATTCACTTTCCACACAGTGCTGTCTAGGACATCGATGCCATTCAGAAGAGGAGATGTAAAGGGAAGGAGTGTTTGGGGAAACTCTGTGAATGGAGATAGCATATGAACATGATACACTTCCAGTATGAAAGAGCTTCATTTTCTACTTTTTTCTCTTGGTTTCAATCTTTTACTGCTCTTTTGTTTAATTTGTTTCAGGCTCCACTGTTATCTTTTCACCTGTTTTTCTGCAGTTTGACTATTTCTATTACCATTGCTCCTCCTGGCTAATACTGAGCACTTGCTGTGTTCCAGGCACAGTTTGGAACCTCTTATTACCTTTTTTAAATTGAGTGCTTCTTGCCTATGAAACAGTACACTTAGTATTCCCATTTTACAGATGAGGTAGCAAGGATGTAGAGAAGCTAAGGGGCTGCAAAACAGATAGGTTGTGGCGTGTGACCTCTGCTCCAGGACTGCCTGGTGACAGAGCCTGCTTTCTCAGCCAGTCCTCTCACACTCTCAGAGATGTGTGTGCCCTGCACGTCCCACTGGGCTTTGAGGGGACTTGTAACAATACATACAATATGGTAAATAGGAAAGTAACTTCAAGAAGAGAATAGTCAGATAATTCGTAATGATTAATATAGTTGGGCTGCAAATTTGGCTGTGAGCTTCTTTTTTTGTTTGTTTTTAATCAAATAAAAGATTCTTTACATTTTTTATAGTGGTTTATAATCTTTTAAAATTTCACACACATGATTTCGCGTAATCCCATAACAACCCCATTTTCCTCCTCACCTCTCATCTTGCCCACCCCCGCTTCCCTCTCCCCACTGGTAACCACTGGTTTGTTCTCTATATTTGTGAGTCTGCCTCTCTTTCGTTTTATTAGCTATGAACTTCTTAAACTCAGGAAAAAGAAAATTAAAAACAAAACAACCAAAAAAAGAAAGAAGTTGAATTCATTTTGTACAGGCAAATAAGGCATTTTAATTCCTCTGGAAAAAAGAAAGTGTTTCTAATGCCTCCATCGAAAGGACATTTCTCCTGGGGTTCATCAGCAAGTCCCAGATGATCTGTTTAACACAGAGTGCCCAGGGTGTAGGCTCAGTGTCTTAGCTATTAAGGGAAAGAAATGTAGACTGTTGCATTTGTATAGAATTTTTGAGTAGTACAAGGCACAAATCAGAGTCAAAATTTACAAAATACATAACAAAATAAGATTAAACAATAGCCAGCAGCATAGAAATTTTCAGGAACACCTTCTGAATTTTGTTTTTCGGTGAATGATGTTATCCGGTCCCTGGGGTTGGTTCCAGCCATTTGTTTGCTTAGCAGTTACCTATTGAACACCTGCCACGCGCCAGGCCCTGGTCTAGGCAGTGAGGACACTGCAGAGATGGCCAGCCACCCTCCTTTGCCTGGGGTCTCCACCCTGTCATTTTCTCCTGCTTGACCGTTTCTGGACTGACTTTGGTTTGCCATCCTTTTTTGCCCTTCCTGTAAAAGCCAAGACCATACTCAGCACCTTGCACCATAACGGTCTCCCTGCCTTCCACCTGGGCTCTGATTTTTCTTTCTCTGCCTTCCTAAGACCTAGAGTCTGTGACAGCCATCAAGGAGTGAGCATAGCCCACTGCGCGTCAGTCTCTTTAGATACATTGTCTGGATCCTGCGGCAGCCTTTTTTGTTTGTTTGGTTGTTTTGGGCCATGCCCCGTGGCATGTGGGATCTTAGTTCTCCAACCAGGGATCGAACCCACACCCCAGCATTGGAAGGCAAGGTCTTAACCACTGGACCACCAGGGAGTGCTAGCGTCAGCCTGTAGAGGGTTGCACTGAACCCCCGTGGGTCACTTGCCCCTTGGGGGCCGGGTGGAAGCCTTGTGTCCTCCCTCTGGAAAAATCATCTCTCGCACCCTTTGGAATTTAATCTCAGAGAGTTTGAAGGTCCGGAAAGTGCACACACGTGAAACTTGTCCCTAGATCCCAGATTAAGAGTGTGTGTGCATGCTGTCGCTCAGTCATGTCCGACTCTTTTCGGCCCCATGGGCTGCAGCCTGCCAGGCTCCTCTGTCCATGGGGAATCTCCAGGCAAGAACAGGAGTGGGTTGCCATTTCCTTCTCCAGGCGATCTTCCCAACCCAGGGATCGAACCTGTGTCTTGATTAGCAGGTGGATTCTTTACCCCTGAGCCACCTGGTAAGAACACTTGCTTTAAACAGAGAGATTATCTCCGTTTTGCAAGTGAGAAAACTGGGTGACGAGAAGGTTAATTACCTCTCAAGTTTGCATGATCGGTAATGGAGCCGACGTTGACTCCACGTCTTCTTGACTCTAAACCCTTGATGCTCAGTAAATGCAGGAGTGAGTGTGTAGAAGGTCCAAAAGGGAGCTTTAAAGTGAATATGCCCCTACTACGGCAGAACGTCATTTGATATCAGAATAGACGGGGAGAAGATTTTTCTCAAGTGTTTGGATTTAGCTGCCAAGATCTTTTGTGCTGCTTGCAACTTTTCCCCAGTTTTGTCAAGTGTTAATTTCCCCCCCATGATTCCAGTTCCAACAGTTTTTGCTTCGATGCCATTTCTGTTGGGCTGTGCACATTTCTTACTCTCGTGTTGAATTATGTCTTCTCTGGATGCCAAGGCAGATGGATGGCACTTTTGTTATGATTCTGATATAAATAGCATCTGTTAAAAACTGGACACCCGTGCTTATCTGACAAATAAACAAATACATCAGTAGGATAGCCTTCTAACCGTGTTTTTGCCGGTGGTTGATAAGTGTATCTGATGGTCTGTGACTTGGTGCTTGTTTGGGGAGCAGTGGTTTTATTTTCCTTGCTAATTTCAACCTTATTGTACATTTTGATAGACTCGTACTCATGAACGGCTCAGAATTCTCTTTATTTAGAAAACCTAAACTGAGGTTGACGTCAGGCCGGGGGTGACCTAAAGAACTCATCACAGTGCCTTACTCACGCTAAGAACACTGTTTAGCTTTCAAGGTCGAGGGTGAAATGAGTCCAAGCTCCTTACCCTGGCAGTGTTAGCTGTTAATAGCCGTGGTCCATCCAGAACAAAGATGAACAGAGTGCCCCCTGTGTGCTAGGCACGGTGGTAGGTGCTGCGTAAAGATGGTGAGTGCACTCGACTGCCTCCATGGGAGGGGCTCCCTGGCGAGGAGGGGCCACAGATAAACAGCCAAGAGAAAAGCCTGGAAGCAGAGAATCAAAGTGAAGGTAGATGTGGGGCTAGAGGAAATGGCACCCCACTCCAGGACTCTTGCCTGGAAAACCTCATGGACAGAGGAGCCTGGCAGGCTGCAGTCCATGGGGTTGCACAGAGTCAGACACAACTGAGCGACTGGGCCCCCCCCACCCCCACACACACACACATAGCTGGTTAACCATTTGAATTGGGACTTCCCTGGTAGCTGAGTGGTTAAGACTCTGTGCTTCCACCACAGGAGGCATGGGTTTGATCCCTGGTTGGGGAACTAAGATCCTGCATGCCATTCATTGTGGCCAAAAATAAAATTAAAAACAGACAAAAACCAATGTTGTGTTAGTTTCAGGTGTACAGCAAAGTGATCCGATTATACACCTACCATCTTTCTTCAGATCCTTTCTCATTATAGGTTTTTTTTTTTTAAATTTTATTTGGCTGTACCGAGTCTTAGTTGCGGCATGTGGGATCTTTAGTTGTGGCATATGAACTTAGCTGTCACGTGTGGGCTCTGGTTGCCCTGCCTTGCACTGGGAGCACGGAGCCTTACACACTAGACCACCAGGGAAGTCCCTCAGGTACCGGCCACACAGGGCGGTGAGGATAGTCCGTCCCCCCTGGTCCTTGTTGTTGACCCGTTTTTTATGTAGCAGAGTGTATCTGTTAACCCCGAAATCCTAATTCATCCCTCCCCCTTTCCCATCTGGTAACCATACGTTTATTTTCTGTGTCTGTGAGCTCTATTTCTGTTTTGTAAATAAGTTCATTTCTATACTTTTTAAGGGTTACGTGTATACAAGGCATCACGCGGTACTGATTTTTCCGACGCTCTTCGCTTGGTATGCCAGTCTTTACGCCCATCCGCGTTGCTGCAGATGGCGTCATTTCATCCTTTTTAAGGCTGAGTGAAACGGGGTATTATGTATTTATACACGTCTCACAGCTTCTTTAGCCATTCACCTGTGAGTGGACACTTAGGTTGTGCTGCTAAGACATGTGTCTTTTGAATTAGGGTTCTCTTCTCTTCTGGATTATATAAGGCATGATTAGTTTTAAGGAGGATAGGAAGGCCTCATGAAAGGAGGGACTCCACCCTCAGTCTTGAAAGATGAAGTGTGGTGGAAAAGGAGATTCTAGCAGGAGTAAAAAATTCGAGCAGGAGCATGACCCAGTACACAGAGGTGAGGACCTGCATGGTATATTCATTTGGATTTTGTGTGAAATCCGGCAGGCATGAAGCTGTGGTGTCTGGAAGTTTCTTGTGGCCAGGTTATTAACGATGTGAATGATCTTATACAAACCACAGTTAGGAGTCTGACTTCAGTTTGTATACCTGGAGTAGTCATACAAATGCATGTTGTGGGTTTTTTTTTTTTTTTAATTTAAAAAATGTAGATTCACAGAAAAGTTGCAGAATTAGTACAGAGAGTTCCCATGTGCCCCCAGCTTCCCGCATGGTACCATCTTACAGAATAACCACAATCCACTTAGCAAAACCAGGGTGCTGTCCCTGCTGCAGTCCTAGTAACAAATAGAGACTTTATTCAGATTTCACCCGTCTTGACAGGACTCAGTCTCTTTTCTCTTGGTGCATAGTTATGTGAAATTTTAGCACATGGGTGATTTTGCCTTGCACGTTTTTTAAGCCAGGGAGTAACGTAAGTGAGTGTGTGCTTTAGCAAGAGAGATCCTGGCCACAGAGGAGGATGGATTAGAAGGGAGCTGGAGACCTGGATGTGATCTAAGGGGCTGTTTCTGGAATCTACATGAATGAGGATGAACTCGGGTAGTGAAGGGAGGGGTGGAGAGGGCGGGGGGACCAATGTCACAGGTGTCCTCCAGGTACCGCAGACAGTCCCTGCTGCCACTTGCCGCTGCTGCTACTGCTGCTAAGTCGCTTCAGTCGTGTCTGACTCTGTGCGACCCCATAGACGGCAGCCCACCAGGCTCCCCCGTCCCAGGGATTCTCCAGGCAAGAACATTGGAGTGGGTTGCCATTGCCTTCTCCAATGCAGGAAAGTGAAAAGTGAAAGTGAAGTCGCTCAGTTGTGTCCGACTCTTCGAGACCCCATGGACTGCAGCCCACCAGGCTCCTCCGTCCATGGGATTTTCCAGGCAAGAATACTGGAGTGGGGTGCCATCGCCTTCTCCATGCTGCCACTTAGAAAGGGCCAGATCCCAGTCGTGGAGAAAGAAGCAAACCTCAGCTGTCATTATGGACCATGGTCAGTTTTCTAAGGGCAGTAGGAAGCAATTGGAGTTCTTAAAGCAAGGAAGTAACAAAAGGAGATCAGCATTTTAAAATGTGGCGGTAGTCTGTGTGTGTGTGTGTGTGTGTGTGTGTGATTTGTGTATGTGATGTGTGTATATGGTTTTGGTGTATGTGTGCTTGTGTGTGTGGTGTGTGTATGTATAGTGTGTGTGAGTTTGAGTTATGGGAAGAGAAGTGCTGCTCATGGTGCTGGCATAAAATATCTCTATGTGACAAACCCAGAATTTAGCGTGAAATTCATGTACAGGACCTGCCCGTGGCGGTGGGCACAGTTCTCCAGTAACCTGCAAAACCGCTGGGTTGCTCTGCAGACCCAAAGTCTCTGTTCCCGTGGTTTGGTGAGCTAAACAAAAAAATCCGCCTAACCCCGCCGCTTTCTTAATTTCCAGAATTCACCAATTCAGAAATAGTTTTTCTTGAAGGAAATGAAACAAAATAGCACCCAAACAAACACCTTCACCGTCCCCAGTACCGTACGGAGCAGTCCCAAGGCCAGCGAGCCGCCGCTCTTTCCTGAAGGTCTGTGTCAGCTGACGGCTCGGAGGAGCGCTGTGGGTTCCTGGACGGTGCCGGGCTCAGAAAGTTGGTGGTGATAACCGGGACCACTTCCATCTGCTTTGTTTCCATTGTTCACCCAGCAGGCGTGTGCCAAATGCTGCTTCTTGGGCCAGAATTGTCTAGGAAACTTACATATCTTATCAGCAAGCATCGGCCCGTACATTTTAAAGTCGGGGTCCTTTGTTGGGTGCTCCACGTGACCCCAGCTGTTAGACAGCTACGGTGAACTCGGCAAATGCCTCCCCGCAGGCTGGCAGAGCCCTCTGGACGGCGCAGGTCCCCGTGTCCTACTGCAGGTGGCAGCAGCTGCCCGACTTCCCGGTGCCAAGCTCAAGCTGGGAATCCATCGCATGCCCCCTTTGCCAGCATCCGAGGACTTGCTGGGCCGGCTGCGATAAAAACAGGACGCGTTCAACACTCCCGGTCGGCTCACAGGAGCGGGGAGGGCCCAGTGGTTTCCAGCAATTACATCTTAAAAGCCTGCCAGGGAGACCGTGTTTGAGCTGGGAACAACCGTTTGACAGCCGACGTGCGGTCAGTTCCTCCGACGCAACTTGTTTTTCTGTCGTCTGTTGCCATATCTGTCAGCACATTAGGTGTGGTGGTGAGTCTGGAAATGTTCGTTAGGTAAGAGTGAGTTTCTGAGGCATTTTCTGAGATTAGGTGTTTGTGTCCATGGTAGAGAAGGCATATTACAAACAAAATTGCAGTAAGCTTTTTCTTTTTTTTTAAGGCTCTGTGTTCTGGGCCAGCAAGGCATTCATGCTGATATAAATGATCCCGAACCCACAACACTCAATTCAGTTAAATTCAGGAAGCATTATTTTTGGACCGCTGTCATCAGATGTGGTTCCTGCTCTCGTGGCATTGATGGTTCTTAACAGGGAACATAGACATCAAACAATCCTAAGGGTCATGGATGTGAATTAAGAAAACCTTTCACTCAGGTCACTGGTTCTCAGTACAGGGGATGAGAGTGAGAAATCACAGATGATGCCAGGACTTGTACCTTGGCTGACGGGAAAGAGTGAGGATATGGAACAAAATCCAGGAGTGGCGGGGTGTGAGGGGAGAGAGAGAGAGAGAGAGAGAGAGAGAGAGAGTGTGTGTGTGTTAGTGTGCATGTGTGCATTTTGGGAGGAGAATGCTGTTTGGATGACTGGGCTGTGAAAATCCTCCCTTCGTTAATTTGACAAACACTTTTGGAGCTGCAGAGGGGTGCTGGGTGCACTGGGGCAGGGGGTACCGTAGCACCGAGCCACTGTTTTATTTCGTGCAGTCTATAATGAAGTGTATAATTTCCCAAATGAAAGCATAATCACCTACTGAGATGCGTGCAGCTCAGGGGAAGGACAGGCTGTGATGAGAGACTCTACCAGGAGGATGTGGACGAGGCGAGCCGGGGGACGTCTCCAAGGAGGGGGTGGGCACGCTGGGATCTGGAGGAGAGAGGAGTTAGCTGGGTGAGGAGTAGGACGGGGGATCTGGGCAGAGAGCCCCGTGGGGCCGAGCGAAGCAGGCGGGGAGGGTGACAAAGGCAGGAGCTGGGTCCTGTGCTGCCGGGTAGGCCCTGGCAGGCACGCTGTGTCGTGTAGCTAATGTACGTTTATTGTCGTTCAGTTCACTACGCCGTGTCCGGCTCCCCGAGACCCCATGGACTGAGGCACGCTTGTCTGTGGCTTCCCTGTCCTTCACTGTCTCCTGGAATTTGCTCAAACTCATGTCTGTTAATTCGATGCATGTTTATTACACAACGTTTAAAGACTGATGTTAGCACCATCCCAACATAGCTATTTTGTCTAGAAAATAGACCCTGTCCACCCTTGGAAATAACATTTTTATACCGTGTGTATATAGTATACCTTTTCCTCTTAACCTTGTCCTAAACGTGTTTTTCCATTTCCACGTGTTCTATATTATTTATGATAGTGGTAAATAATCACCTGCTCAGACTTGGCGAGCCTTGTGTTATATATATTTTTGAAATATTTATTTGTGATTTATTTGGCTGTGTTGGGTCTCAGTCGTGGCCCACGGAACCGTCATGTCACGAGGTGGGGAGGGGCGTCTTCCGTGGCGGCTGAGGCTTAGTTGCCCCGAGGCATTGTGGGATCTTAGTTCCCCGACCAGGGATGGAACCCACGTCCCCTACATTGCAAGGCGGATTCTCAACCGCTGGACCACCAGGAGAGTCCCTTGTGTTTTATTTTGAGTTAACTTCTGAGCTGGTGGGTGGGTCTCGTGGCATATATGGGTAGACGTGAAATTTACGCTGCCAGAGAACGTATTTGTAAAAATGAGGTTTGGGAGGAAGGTGAAAGCCCATGTTGGGGTCTGAGGAGACCTTGGTGTAGCGGAGGGTGGGGACCCTGGATGGAGGAAGGCTGAGAGGCTCAGACTGTCTGGGTGCTGGCTGGGAAGGAGGTCAGTTTATAAACGGAATTTTCCACTAAATTGAATTCAGATGACTGGCTAAATTGTTTTTTACGATACCCTATCATTTGAAATATATTTGTAAATCAACTTGCATTCTTATAATTCCTATGTTTAGAGCAGTGAGGGGTTGCCAGCCAATTCTAAGATCTTAAGGGAGTACGGGACCCAGATGAGGGAGGCAGACTGGGCTTCACACATTAGTGCCACGAACCCAGGAATCCTCATATTTGACTAGTTGTTCATGTAGATGTTTATTTGCCAAGTTGTGTCCGATTCTTTTGTGATCCCATGGACCATAGCCCACCAGGCTCCTCTGTCCATGGGATTTTCCAGACGAGAATACAGGAGTGGGCTGCCATTGCCGTCTCCGTTATGTAGACGACTCACTTCATTTTCTGCATGTTCTTTTGAGTAGGTTGCAGAATTGTTAGACTGTTTTGCAAATGCAAGGTATCCTTTCTTGATAATTGATAGGTTTTCTCATCGCTCTATTAATATGTACAGACTTCATGGTTCTTATCTCCGTGTTTGTGTGAGCTTGCCCACAGACCATGCGCAGGCACCTGGGCCAGTGCACACCCCTGGTACAGTTGGGCAAAAAGCTCGGTGCCTCTGGGTCTTGGCCTCATGAGTAAATCTGGCTTTTCCTGCTAGTGTTTCATTTCTCTGCCTCTAAACATGTGGATGAAAAATGAAATGAAATGTTAGTTGCTCAGTTGTATCCAACTCTTGTGACCCCATGGACTGTAGCCTGCCAGGCTCCTCTGTTCATGGAATTTTCCAGGCAAGAATACTGGAGTGGGTTGCCATTCCCTTCTCCCGAGGATCTTCCCAACCCAGGGATTGAATCTGGGTCTCTGCATTGCAGGCAGATGCTTTATCATCTGAGCCACCAGGGAAGCTAAAAATGTGCATAGCGGTATCTAACTCACAAGGTTGATGATTAACCAGTGGCCTGAAAAATGGGTTCTTGTGAGGTGACGGTAGTTGAATCCCCGAAATACAGCATGTGCTGGTCTTTTAACTCCATTTTGATGTCAAACTGGGAACTTTCCTTGTGAGCTTCCTTAAAAACTATAGACTTGTCCATGTAAATCAGCTTCAGGTTCTTGTGAAGCAGTGGTCCCAGCTTGTTATTAAAACACAGAGGCTGGGCCCCGCAGCTCAGGAGATTCAGGTTGGTCGGTCTGGGTGGAGCCTGGGAATTTGCATTTCTGATAAGGCCCCAGGTGATGTTGGTATGGCTGGTTCAGGGACCACATTTGAAGAACCACTGAAAGCTGTATGTCTGCTTCAATAACCTTTTAAAACTAATTTTTTTTTTGATGGAAAAGAAACGCACAGAGAAAATAATAGTATTAGTAACAACAGAAAACCATGTTCTGTCTGCTTGAGGAATCTGGAAATGGAATAATAGCTCCAGTCCTGTTGAGATGGACCCCAAGGACGTCTCTTGGGCAAAGTCTTGAAGCCAGTGCCTGAGCCGGGAGATGCAGGTCAGGAAGACAGGCGTCACTGTGACTCTAGGTGCGCCGTCAGGGTGGCCGGACGTGCTGCGGGAGTACCTCGTTCCTGCTCTTTGAAAACACGTGCCATTTTCTTCAAATCCTGAGTTAGGTCTCGTGCTCCTGGGGGGCCGGGTGGGTCACACTCTTCTCTCTGGCCCTCCACTCGCTCCTGCAGCACTGGCTGGAGGATGAATGGTCGAGAGCAGAGTTGGTTGGCAAGTGCTCCCACCAAGGATGTTTAGGTGGGACACCCAGACCGGAGGCTCCGTGTTCAGAGCTGTCCAGATTTGGCTCTCTGAAATATTCATGTCATAATTGAAGTCTCACTAGCTTTCACAGTCCCGCAGTTGGTAGAAATGAGGATCGGAGAAGACCCAACAGGTCATCCAGACCATTCTCCCGCTGGAAGAGGCTTATTCCCTGCAGTGCACTCAGCAGCATTAGGAGGAATTACTTTTCATATGATTACTTTTTTTTTTCCTTCTCATTCTGTCTTCAACTAAGTGTTTCTTGAATTGAATCACTTTGCATTCAAGTAATAAAATGCACAACAGGCAGTCCATTTCTGGGTGATTATCTCACTCCTCAGGTGGCGTAATAAGGCAGGAGGCCAGAGCCCTGGCATGCCTTATTGTTATTAGGAAGGGAATTTATGGACAAAATAAAGAAAGTGGCTGTTTGCATCAGCGATAACCACAACGAGGAGCGCGGTCACGGCCGATCCCCCCACCCCTGTGCTCGGAGCGCAGGGCAGGCAGGAGCCCGGTACCCTAACCGTGCAGGTGGCGGTCGGGGTGGACAGAGGCGTAGCACCACTGCCTTCAAGGGGCTTGTTGTTTATTTTGCAACAAAGCAGCAGGAAAGCCTTGGCTGTTGACTTGTACCTGGGAGGGGCCCGTCTCGGGCACCAGCTCCGGGCTTCGCTTTGTGTGCCTGGGCCAGTCGCTTCCTGCTCTGCGCTCCCGAGTCCTCACCTATGAAATGGGAAGAGCCGTAGGTGGTTGGGCTGGGAAGGGTTAAATGATGAGTTTTTTTTTTTTTCCCATAAATCTTAAGCGCATTTCCCGGCTCAAAGGAATCCCTATTAAATGCTAATAGGATTAGAATAATTTTTTTTCCCCCTTAAAATTCTTCATAAGCTGGAGCTTCTGTGTCTCTTCTTCAGCCCGTGCTTGCACCAAGGATGTTTAGGTGGGACTCCCAGGCAGGCTCCGCGCTCACAGCGGTCCGGGTTGGCTCTCACGTGCCTCATCGTTCCCGCACCCTCGGTGTTCTTTCCCGAGTATGCTGTGGCGTGTCCTCACTTCCCTCACACAAGCCCTCCTCTTGCCACTTCACACGTGCTGTCCAAGGAGGAAAGAAAGAAAGTGAAGTCGCTCAGTCGTGTTTGACTCTTTGTGACCCCCATGGACTGTAGCCTACCAGGCTCCTCCATCCATGGGATTCTCCAGGCAAGAGTACTGGAGTGGGGTGCCATTTCCTTCTCCAGGAGATCTTCCCGACCCAGGGATTGAACCCTGGTCTCCCACATCGTAGGCCGACGCTTTACCGTCTGAGCCACCAGGGGAGTCCACTGTCCAAAACGCGGACCCAGATGAAACCCAGCTCGGTGGCCTCCCCGTGCAGCAGCTGACTGTGGCTGGAGAAAGGCCGCCTCCGCCTGCCCTGGCCCTCAGGTTCCTGTCCACGGGCCTCGGGTGGGCTCTCTCAGCCCTCTGCTGGTCGTGCGTGCTGCTTCTCCCGCCCTCCTGCTCGCCTTCCCGTCCAGCCAGCTGTCCCTTCACCCTCAGTCCTGAGATGCCTGTCCCCGTCCTCATGTGCTGCTGCTGACCCGACTTCCCTTTCCCTGAGAAGAGAGAGCCAGCAGGAGGGGACTCCCACGTGCCTTCCGCTCTGCGTCTGCTCACACGCTCTGCTGTCTTGGTTGTCATGAGCCATCCCTGTGCCTAGAAGAGGCTCCAGCACCCAAGGAGATCCTGTCTCCACTGGCAAACCCACCGGAACTACCCATTCCCTCCCTTCTCTCCTGCTTCATCCCTCTTGGCCTCCAAGGCTGGTCGCGACCACGAGTATTCAGACCTGCTGCCAGTTCTCCTGTGATAAAGACAGCTCTCTGTGGCTGCCCATCTCTCCTCTGCTGCCCCCCACCCCACTGCTGCTTTACAGCCGAGTTCCTGGAAACAGGTGCCCCTGTCTGCTGTCACTGATTCTTCTCTGAGTTTATCTGAACTCAGGCAAGCTTCCTGCCAACCACCCGGTCCCACCAGTGTGGCTACTGTTCAGACCATCGGTGGCTCCTGCCTGGCTTCGTCCCGGGGCAGTTCTTGGTCATCTTACGTGGTTATCCCTGTAACCTTTGACACACAACATCACCCCCTCCTCCTTGACACACTTTCTTCACTTGGTTCCCTGGACACTCCGGTCCCCCGGTTTTTCTCTTCTCCCGCTGGTTGCTCTTCCTCGGTCTCCTTTGCCAGTTCCTCATGTCCCTGAGCTCTGAAAGTCAGTGTACCCCAGGGCTTGGCCCCGGCAGCTCTTCTTTCTCACACCCCCTTTCCTGGTGGGCTGGTCCGATAGCATGCCTTTACGTGCATTGTATGCTGATGATCCCCAAACTTCCATCTTTATCAAACCTCGTGCATCCAGCCGCCTATTCAGTATCTCCACCGGGATATCTAGTAAGCATCTCAGATGTAACACGTCCAGAGGAATTCCTGATCTTCCCCTCCAGACAGTCTACCTGCTATCTTTCCCATCTCAGTTCACAGCCACTCGATCCAGCCTTTCTTTTGCACAGCAGATCCGATCTGTAAAGCTCTTTAGAATGTGCCTGGAATCTGATCATTCCTCAGCACTTTCCCCAGAAGGACCCCACTCCCCACCACAGCTCCTCTTGCGTGGACGATGGCAGGAGACTTGTAACCGGTCTTCCTGTTTCCTCTCTTGCCTCTGTCGATCCATTCTTGACATGCAACCAGAGGGATCCTCCAAGTACAGAGGCCAGAGCGTGATCCTGTGCCTAACCCTCCAGCCGCTCAGCGTCTTCAGAGCCTAGCGCTCACGGGGCCCAGTGCTTTCCGTCCGTCTGCCGCCTGCTGCCTCTTTGCCCTCCTGGCAGCTCTGCTCCCTTCAGGCCTTTGCTCAGTGTCTCCTGTTCTCCTCCTCTACTCCGCTTATCCCCACAGCAGTTACGCACGTGTACAGTGCTAGTGCTAAGTCGCTTCAATCGTGTCCTGACTCTTTTCAGTCCCGTGGACCACAGCCCCTCAGGCTCCTCCGTCCATGGAACTCTCCAGGCAAGGAGACTGGAGCGGATCCCCTTCTCCAGGGGATCTTCCCGACCCAGGGATCCAACCTGCCTTTCTTGAGTCTCTGGCATTGGCAGGTGGGTTCTTTACCACGAGTGCCACCGGGGAAGCCCACTCGTGTTTAATTTACTTATTTTATTTGCTGTATGTCTTCCATTACTAGAATCTAAGGTCCCCGAGGGCTGTGATTTTGCCAGTTTTGTTCACTGACCAACCCCCCACCCCGCCGCAAGGCTTCAATCTGCTGCTGCTAAGTCGCTTCAGTCGTGTCCGACTCTGAAGGCTCCAGTCTAGAAGGAGCTTAACAAGCACCTTTTGACTGAGCATGTACAGAGCCACGTTCTTCTGGAAATTTACCAGTGCTGTGATTCTAGGTTTCAGTGCAGTTAAGTGTGTCTGGTTGAAGAAGGAGATATGTGGGAGAGTGGTGGAAGCTCTCAGCCTCACCCAGCATTAGCCCCGGGGCGGTCCCGGCCTGCAAGGACCTACCGACAGTCGGTGGCAGATAGGACAGGTGCAGACTGACGCAGTGCTGGGCGTCTCTTCGTGCAGGCCTGCCCGAAGAGAGGGAAGCCGAGCACCGGCCAATGTGGATTTCCTGTACGTGAGGAAGTCCGATCCATTTCTTCAACCCTGTAAACTTGAGGTTCTTCAGATCCAGTGCGTTAGAGGTGCTGCCTACCCTGAGTCTGTGTACTCAAATAGTGCCGCGCACACCCACCTCGGCTTGACTATTATTAATTATGCACGTTTGTTGCAGTGTGAAGCCCAGCAGGGAAAACTGTTTTCTTTTTCGGCTGTGCTGGATCTTCATTGCTGCGCGAGATTTTCTCTAGTTGGGGTGCACGGGCTTCTCATCGCGGTGGCTTCTCTTGTTGCTGAGCGAGCCCCGGCTCTAGGGCGAGAGGACTTTGACAGTTGCAGCCCATGGGCTCAGGAGTTGGGGCTCCCAGGCCCTAGAGCACAGGCTCAGTAGTTGTGGCACACAGGCTTAGTTGCTCCGCAGTATGTAGGATCTCCCTGGACCAGGGATCAAACTTGCTTCTCCTGCATTGGCAGGTGGATTCTTTACCACTGAGCGACCAGGGAAGCTCCAGCTCCCAGATCAGGGATCAAAGCCGTGTCTCCTGCATTGGCAGGCAGATTCTTTACCACTGAGCCACCAGGGAAGCCTGAGAAAACTTTTTTTTTCCCCAGCTGAAAAGGATGGCCAAGTTAGGAGCGTCAGACAGGTGATGGCTATAAAACTTCCTTATAGCGCTTGAACTTAGGCCTCTTGGTTCACTTGAGGCAAGGGAGAGTTTTGTCTCTTACTCTTATACCTAAAGTGGCCAGAAAGGAGTGAATCAAAAATTTGCCCTGATTTCTGAAATGCCAATAAGCCACAGACTGGCAGTCTCTGAGTTGCAAATTCCTAAATGCATGTAATAGCATGGTGACCACTGAGGGCTAGTGCCTCCTGCTGGCGGGTGTAGGGAGCACAGCCAGTTTTGCCCTAACTGTGGGGCATCAGCCTGGGTGGGCGCTTCCCCACAGCGCCCCAGATAAACAGGACATCCCCGATGCCAAAGGTGCCCAGGCCAGTAGCTGCTCTCTTTGCCTCCGCCTCCTCCCCTCCCTCTCCTCCTTCCCCTCCTTTTTCTGTCCTATTCTGATATAACTCATATACCATAAAATGAATCCTTTTAAAGCATACAGTTCTGTGGCTTTTAGTGTATTCACTGAGGGTGTGACCATCACCACTAACCTTTGTCACCTCCAAAGAAACGCCGTACTCATTAGCTGTTCCATATCCCCCTACCTTTAGACCCTGGCAACTGCCTAATCTGCTTCCCATTTCTATGGATGTATTTATTCTACGTGTTTTGCATCAGTTGAATTATACAGTACATGGTTGGCCGTAGCGTAACGTTTTCAAGACTTGTTTGTGTTGTAGCATGAATCAGTGTTTCATTCCCTCTTATGGCTGAATTTTGTACGTGCTGCTTTAGTCGCTCAGTCGTGTCCGACTCCTGCGACCCCATGGTCTGTAGCCCGCCAGGCTCCTCCGTCCATGGGATTCTCCAGGCGAGAGAACTGCAGTGGGTTGCCATTTCCATCTCCAGAATTATGTATAGCCCGCTGAATGAGTAGATCACTTTTTGCTGATCTGTTTCCTCGTTGATGGGCCTTTGGGTGGTCTCCACTCTTTGGCTGCTGTGGGTATACTGCTATGAACATTTGTGTACAGTTTCCACGTGGACATGAGGTTTTCAGTCCCTCACCAGTACTTGTTATTGTTTCTTTGATTATACCATCCCTTGTGTGCTGTGTGCTTAGTCGCTCAGTTGTGTCCAACTTGTCGTGACCCCCGTGGACGGCAGCCCTCCAGGCTCCTCTGTCCATGGGGCTTCTCCAGGCAAGAATACTGGAGCGGGTTGCCACGCCTCCTCCAGGGGGTCTTCCCAACCCAAGGATCAAACCCAGGTCTCCCGCACTGCAGGTGGATTCTTTACGGACTGAGCCACCAGGGAGGCCCCCGGGGGGCTTAATGGATGCCTTCTTGTGCTGCTGACTTGTATTTTCCTAACGACTTGTGATATTGAGCATTTTTCATGTACCTGTGTATCTTCTTGGGAGGACTGTCTGTTCAGACCCTTTGCCCGTTGTTAAACTGGGTTATTTGCCTTTTTATTATTGAGTTGGAAGAGTTCTTGATATAGTCTACATATTAGATTCTTATCAGATATATGATTGACAAATAATTGACTCCATTCTGTGGGTTGTCTTTTCAGTTTCTTGATAGTATCCTTTGAAGCACAAAAATTTTTAATTTTAGTGAAGTCCAGTTAACATTCCTTCTTTGGTTGCTTGCATTTTTCATGTCATATCTAAGATATCATCACATAATTCCAAGTCACAAAGATTTACATGTATGTTTTCTCCTAAGAATTTTGTATTTTCAGCTCTTAAATTTAGGTCTTTGGTTGATTTTTCATTAATTTTTGTACATGGTGTGAAATGGGGGTCCCGTTTCATTCTTTTGGCTGTGGATATCCAGTTGTTCCAGCACCATTTGTTGGAAAGACTATTCTTTCTACATTGAGTGATCTTGCAGCCTTATCAAAAATCAATTAATGCTGCACCTAAGGGTTCATTTCCAGATTCTCCATTTTATTCTGGTGTGTTGTGCCTTCATTTTCACTTATCTAGAAGTATTTGCTGATTTCTATCATGATTTTTTTCTTTGACTCACTGGTTATTTAACAGTGTGTTGTGTAATTTCCATATATTTGTGAATTACCTAATTTTTTGTTACTTCTAATTTCATTCTCATGTGATTGGAGAACATACTTTGATGCTTTCCGTCCTCTTAAATTTGTGGAGGCTTGTGTTAGGGCCTAGCATGTGGTGTCTGTCCTGGAAACTGTCCCCTGTCTACTTGGGAGGCGCGTGTCCTGTCGTTGTCGGGTGAGCTGTGCTGTAGTCGTCCGTTAGGTCCTGTTGGTTTAAAGCGTTGTTGTTCAGCTGTTCTGTGTCCTTGTTAGTCTTCTGGCTAATTGTGTCCATCCTGAGAGTGAGTATCAAAGTCTCCAGTTATTATTGTTGCAGCGTCTAGCTCTTCTTTGAGTTTACCAGTTTTTACTTCGTGTCTACTGGGGCTCTGTTATCAGCTCTGCGTATATGTTTGTTTTACCTTCCTTTATTCTTTCTTTACTGCTCTTTCCTTACATAGGTCTGAGTTCTGCTGCACATGAGTTTTTTCATCTTTCTGAAGAATTTATTTTAATAATTCTTACAACCAGGTCTACTGGTGACATTTCCTCAATTTTTGTTGATATGATCAGGTCTTTGTCTTTAAATCTGAAGGATGTTTTGTTGGATACAGAATTCTACGTTGGTGGATTTTTTTTTTTTTCCTTTTGACACTTGAAATATTTCATTCCACTCTTTCCGTGTTTGCATGGTTTCTGAAGACAAGTATGTGTAGGCCATACTTATTTTTGTGGTTGCAAGTGTCATAAAATTTTTGTTGAAAACTGGGCAATTCTCAAATCATCTTGGCCCTCCTTTCCATTTTGTTTGTTTAGAGGCTCTTCTAAACTAACTTGGTAAGTTCTGTATCGTTTGTCATGCATGGCCACCGAAGTGTCCCTGACTGGTCAGCAGCTGGGACAGAACTCTCTTTAAATGCCTGGACACAGCAGCCTGATAGTCTTTGCTGAGGGCTCTTGGTGTGTGTTGAGCCTTCTGTCCACACTCAGGCAGGCAGCTTACAGCCTTGGCTCGGCCTTCACCTCCTGCTGTGCAGAGCCTCCCAAGTCCGCCAGTGCTGAGGGCCTGCTCAGCTCTTTCTGAGCAAGCGCATAGCCCCAGACATGCGCACCACCTTGTAGATCCCCAGGAATATGTGGGAGCTTCTCAAAGCCCCTCTGGACATCTTGTTCCCTAGCTTTACCGTTTAAGCTACTTAGTTAGTCTTTTATTTGCTCTGTTATCCACCCTCCTTGGGTGGATAACAGATAGAATTTTAAACAATTTTAAGCAACAGTTGCCCCTGAATTTTTTTTTTTTTTCAATCAAATGCCTTTTGACAATAGCTGGTCCTCCCTGGGAAAGCTCTGAATCAGTTCAAATAAAGACAGCCTTGCATGTGGGGGTCTTTCAGGGAGCCCTCAGGTAAGTCATAGAATGAAGAGTTTATGCTAATGGGGCTTTGAAGGTGCTTCCACCCTGTTCTTCCCCTTCCAGGGTCTGGCGGGCTGCTGGGTTTTCCCTGTGATGGCAGGATGTTGGTTTCATGGCTACTGCAGATTTGGGGATGAGGGGAGATAGGGAACAGGGGAAGTCAAAATGCCACAAAATGGGGGTTCATTCCCGGATTCTGGCATCTCCCATGAGTGAATACTCCCCAGATTGCTGCAAACTTTGGTTAGTTTCCAGAGTTCTGAAACAGCTGATTCTGACAGTTCTTGCCAGTGTTCTCATTACTCTTTTGGAGAAGGTTTTCAGAGGCCTTCACTCTACCATTTCTGGTGCTCTTTTTCCCAGCTACGCCTCTGACTGTGTGTCGGATGAGTTCAGAGGACCGAAACTTTCCACCCTTCCTGCCCCACCCACCAGGAATGAGTGACTAGCAGGTACAGGTGTCCTGTCCAAACGCCTCTTTGTTTTCCCATCTTTGAAGATTATTGTATCTGCTATAAAAGCGAGTCTAAAACCCACAATTTTGTATTTACTTTAAGAGGGGGTCTCTGAAACATTGGTGAGGTCCTGACCAGCTACATTTTTACAGTCCCCGGCTGCCCTTTCAGAAAAGGAGTAGACGGGAGGCTGGCCTCACTGGGGGATGTGGTTGAGGGTCATGTGACCTGTTTTTGTTCATTTCACAGGGATTTAATGTGCAAAATGGCAGTTGTACCAGATTGGCATATTATATGTCCTTACACACGGAAATTCACACATTCAAGACCGCACTCTTCACCATGCAGAGTGTATTCAAGGAGTGTTTTCCAAAATATGTTCAGACCTTCTTCATGTGAGTATTCCTGAGCAAATGGTACTGATAGTGCATGCTGGACTCTGCACAGAGGCCTCACACGATGTGTTGTCAGCCCAATAAAGCTGTGAAATAGATTCTGTTACTGTGCCTATCTGTATGGGGAATCTGAGACCCAGGTTTATCAAGCCACTTGCCCAAAAGTTATGTGGTTTTTAGGTGGCAGGGTTGGGATTTGAACCCAGACATTACAGGAGCCATGGAATTAAACTACTATATTATCTAGTATACTGTCTTACTCAGGTTTTTTCTTAGTTAATAAACTATATTTTTTGAGTAGCTTTTTTTAAAAAAAAATTTTTATGCTATGCCGTGCAGCTCGTGAGATCTTAGTTCCCTGCCCAGGGATTAAACCTGGGCCACGGCGGTGAAAGCACCAACTGAGCCTTAACCCCGGGACCACCAGGGACGCCCTGAGTAATTTTAGGTTTACAGAGAAACTGAGCTACCGTGCAGAGAGTTCCTGTACACTTCTGCACTCCCCTCCCCAGGTTCCGTTATTACCAGCGTTCGCAATGGTGTGGGACAGTGTTTACAAGTGACACACCATTACTGGTACGTTACTGGAGTTCACACTCTTTGTTTTGTGCATCCTCTGGGTTTTGATCAATGTGTGACGATGTGTATCCACTGTTACCACGTCTCACAGACAGTCTCACTGCCCGGAAACGCCTTCGTGCTCTGCCTGTTCATCCCTCCCTCCCCCTGGTTGCAGGCAGCCGCTGGTCTTCCTGCTGTCTCCGTAGTTTTGCCTCTTTGAGAATGTCATTTAGTTGGAATCATACAGTCCGAAGCGTTTTCATATTGGCTTCTTTCACTTAGCAATACGCACGTAAGGCTCCTTCATGTCTTTTCATGGTGTGACAGTTCATTTCTATTTTTTCTCTGAATAATAGTCTCTTGTATGGATGTACAACCATTTATTCACTCCTCAAGGACATCTTGGTTGCTGTCATGCCTTGGCAATTATAAATAAAGTTGGTATAAACATTTGCATGCAGGTTTTTGAGTGGACCTGAAAGCCTAACTTATTTGGATCAATTTTAAAGCAATAAAATTTGACATTATATTTTCTCTAAGTGTGCGTCTTCTCATTTGTTCCTTCCTCCCTCCCTCTCTTTCTTCGCACACATTTTCTTAGCCCTAAGATGTAACAAGAACTGTCCTAGGGACTGAGGATAAAGAGCAGGTCCTGTAGAGGGTCTGCCCTGGAGGAGCCCACGGTCTTGAAAGGGAGAGGAGGCATCCCAGCCAAGAGAGACCAGGGCTGGACTAGACACGCGTACGCCGTGGACACATAGCCCGAGGAGCCGGAAGGGCTCAGAGCAGCACAATGGAAGAACAGGCCAGAGGAGAGGCGAGCCGGTCAGAAGTCACGCTGGCCACCGTGCTCACCTGCCATCCGCAGGAGGCCACGGGCCCCCACCGGAGAGCCGGAGGGGAGCCCGGACGATGTCTGATGGGCGTCTGTCTGCCCGGGTCTCTGGAAGCAGGGGAGAATGGATGTTGGGGTGACCGGCAGTCTCCACCACAGACATTTATCGTCACTAACAAATCTGTTCCACGCCCGCAGTGTTCTGCAGATATATCCTCGTTAACTAGCTTTCTGACTGCACAATGAAGAATGGAGTGAAGCAGGATTACCAGATTAAGGGGCGTTCACACTCGTAAAGGGACCACAAATCGCCTTTAGGAAGCTTGTAGCTCCACATCCCCCAGATAACAATTAGAAGTGCTTGTTTCTGAGCATCCTAACACAGAATGTTGTCTTTGACTTCTTGTCCATTTGATATGCATGAAACAGCATTCTGTTGTGCTGTTAACCTGCGTTTCCCTAATGGCGAGCTTATCTTTGATCGTCAAGTCTGTCAGGTTCACGTCTTCCTCTGACGAACTGCCTCTTCATGTCCTTTGCCCATTCGCCCGCTGTGGGCGGGTCTTTTTAGTTACTTGTGTGAGCGCTCTTTGTTAAAAGTATGAATGCTTTATGTGCAATCTGTATCTTTTTTCATCTGTCATCTGCCTTTTGTTTTTACTGATGGTTTTTAAAATGTACTGAATTATTTTTCCTTTTCTAAATAAAAGTTATATATTTAAAATAAACACTTAAATAAAAACTATTTACATACATATGTAATGTCCCCTAGCACCCCTTTCCTCTCCACAGTTGGTCACCATTGAGTGTTTGGCTGTCCAGCGACGGCACATCATTCATGCACACACACGTGTAGATATGTATTACAGAGCTCGTATTAAATAAACACAATTCATGGGTAAATCTGTGAGCCACAGATACTAGACACCCTGTTTCCTTTTAAGATGTTTTTTGCTTTATGTTTCAATTTGAATAGTTTCTGTGGACCTGACTTTATACTCATGAGTCCTTTCTTCTGCCGTGTGGCCAGTCTGCTGTTAAGCAAATTAAATGAACTCTTCACTCTGATATTGTATTTTTCCTTTCTAGCTTTTTCATGTGCTTTAAAAAAAAGTTTCTGCTTCTCTGTTGGAATCCCCCACATGTTCAGCATGTTGTCAGTTTTCCCTTAATCTCTTTAACATATTTGTCATTCTTAGTTTAAATACCCGATCATTTTCCGCATCTGTTCTCTGTGGGTCTTCTGATGATTGGTTTTGCTCCTCATCAGGTCATGTTTTCTTATTTCACTTGTCTTGCAATTTAAAAAAGATTTAGCAGCAGACATTTGTGTAAAAGAGAGTAGTGTGTACACGCTCAAGTCATGTCCGATTCTTTGTGACCTCACATACCGTAGCTCGCCAGGCTCCTCTGTCCATGGGACTTCCCAGGCAAGAACACTGGAGTGGGTTGCCACTTCCTTCTCCAGGGGATCTTCCCGACCCAGGGATCGAATCCACATCTCCTGCATTAGCAGATGGGTTCTTTACCTCTGAGCCATCAGGGAAGCCCCCAGAAAGAGTAGGGAAGTGAAGTTGCTCAGTTGTGTCCGCCTCTTTGCAACCCCATGGACTGTAGCCTACCAGGCTCCTCCATCCATGGGATTCTCCAGGCAAGAGTGCTGGAGTAGGTTGCCATTTCCTTCTCCAGGGGATCTTCCTGACCCAGGGACCGAACCCAGGTCTTCCACATTGCAGGCAGATGCTTTACTGTTTGAGCCACCAGGGAAGCCCCCAAAAAGAGTAGAGACAGAAGTAAATCATATTTATCACCAGAAAAAGGAATGCTCCTTCCACTCAGGCTTCTGATGAGGTGGACTGGCTCAGTTTATTTCTTGGTTTAGTCGTGTCTGGATTTGGTGTCAGTGGTGGTTAGATTCAGGTGACCTCTTGTTTCAAACACTTCCCTTCAGCAGACCCTGAGATCTGAGCAGCGTGGACACTTCAGTCATCTCTGCTTCCCAGTCCAGCTGCCAGCCTGGTGTCCTGGGGGGGACTCTCTGCTTCCAGCCCTCCCGCCACAATTGGAGGAGGGTTTCTCCAGCTCAGACTCCAGCTTTGTGCACCTCAGGAGGTCCCCCTCCACCTTGGCCCCCTGCCTCCAGTCTGCAGTGGGCCACCAACGGGCACTTGGTGAGGGTCCCATAGGCTTCAGAGGGGCTTGCCGCTGGTCTGTACTCAGCCATGGTGAGCAGCTGCCTGATACTTAGGGAAGACCCCCCATGTCTCAGGGCATAGCTCATAGCCCCCCTGCCTTGCTCCCAGCTTCAGGTGCTGCCACTGCCATGTGGGAAGGCCCATGTGGATGGGTGCAGACTTGCTGTGTGCCTGAGGCTCTGGCGATACAAGTCCATGGGATCGGTCCACACGGCTGCTACATGCTTCCCATTGGTGGTTTTCTCTACGCCCCTGTCTAGGATGAATCTGCTTCTCTTCCCAAGACTTTGCGAGGAGGAAAGGAGTCCTGGGGGCTTTCTCTCCAAGGAGTGGCTGGTCCTTTCTGTTTCTTTGCATCCTCAGTTCTTTGATGGATTTCAAACCCTTCTCTCTTTCTTTTTTTTTAAAGCTTATCCTCCTGGTTCTCTTTGCTGGGGTCAAGATGACAGTCTCTGTGACTTCCTATATCCTAAATGGAAGTAAAAAATTTTGTCAATTCTCCTCCAGAAAGATCCTATCAATTCGTACTCCCACCAGCAGGTTATGCAAGTTTGGCTGTTGCTTTCATTTTAAACCAAAGAAGGCATATTAGACTTATGAAATAAAAAGTTTTCCTTCAGGTAAAATCAGATCGTTTCAAATCAATATTTTCTGATACTTTAAAATTAGAATCGTTGGTTGCTAAGAAGGGGGTTCTTGGGAAGCATTGAAAATACACGTGAAAAGTCTGAAAAAAGATTTCAAGATGGAGACAGATATAAAGGGGTCCCTCCATGATGCTGGGTGCAGGAGGAGGAATTCCAGGCTGCGTGGGCAGAGGGAGGAATATTTGTCACCAGCTGACATGGGGCCCTGCAGCTCCGCCACGTGAATCAGCTGCTTCTGAGGTTCAAAGCAACAGGAACACAGAGGGAAGCAGAGAGCCGCCCCTGCACAACCAGCATCCTTGGGGACTTCAGTCCCTTCTTCTCCCCCAGGCTCTGAGCCCAGTCTTCTGCCTGTCTGACCTCTCGTATGTAAGCATTTGGCTCCATGTCCTGAAACACCACTGCAGCAAACAGCAGCTCCATTGTGACCCCTGTCCTAAGCCCCAGGTCGCATCTGCGGTTGCCCCCTGACCTTTCTGCTTGAGCATCACCTAGCGGGCATCTCAAACACAAACTGATGGGACATCTCTTGACACCTGGCATTCTCCATCCCAGTAAAGAGCATCATCCTTTATCTAGTTCCTCAAGTGCAAGGACTTATCCTTGATTTCATTTTCTTTTCATCAGCCCTCTCCAGCTCAGCAGGCCAAGCTATCAGTGAGACTTTGTCAGCTGTGTTTCTAGGTTATGTCTCTAATCTGTCTCCCCCCCCAAAAAAACCCTGCCTCCACCACAGCCTTGACCTTGTTCAAGTCACCGTCACTTCTCCTTGGAACTTGGAACTGCTTCCTCATTGAACTTCTCATTTCTTGCCCCTCTGTAATCTACTCTCCGCATAGCAACCAGAGTAACTTTTTACAAGCCACATATATTAATACGATCGCTCACTGCTTGAACTCTCCTGCGTTGCCTTTGGAGAAAACCCCAGTCCTTGTGCAGGGATCTGAGGTGTCACCCACTCCGATCTCAGCCATCACTGCCTCTCTGTCTCGCTGGACACACGCCTCTGTCCACAGAGATCTCTTGCTCCCTGGACCCGTTAGACTCACTCTTGCTCAGGGGCTCTTTATTGGAGGCTCTTCTGCCTGTTGAGGACACTCTCACTGCAGCGCTTGACTGGCTCATTCTGTCCGTCTGGTTTCAGCTCATCAGACTACCCAGAGAGGCTCCCCCCAACTCCCCTACCTGAGACAGCTCCCCAGCCGCCCTCACCTCCGTGGTCTGTCCTGCTGCCTGTAAGCACTTGGCACCATCTACTGTTACATCATCATCTATTTTCTGTTTCTCCTCCTGCTTCTCTCTTCTGGAGTCTATCTAAGCTTTCCAAGAGCAGAGCTTCCTGTCTTACGGCAGTCCCGCCAGTGCCTAGAGCAGCGCTGGCCTGTGACAGGTGCTCAGAAATACCTTTTGAATGAATGAATTCCACATCCTTTCAAGCCAATGTTTCGAAAGGGTCTCTTCTCTTCCTGCCTGCCTTCTTTCCTGAGGCTCCCACATAGCCAGTCCCCACACCTGGATCTCCAGCACCACCCACTATGACCTCTAGATTTGTGTATTCAGTTTTCGAATGGACATCCCCACTTGGATATCCCAAACCGAGCTCCTTAGCTTTCCTGCAGACTTTCTGTTCCAAGTGTCCATTGTTATGAATAAACTCCCCCAAACACAGAGGCTCGAAACCTCAACCATCACGTGTTCTGCTCACAGATCTACAGTTAGGTCCCAGGGATGGCTTGTCTCTGCTCTTTGCACTTCAGTGGGGGAGGTGCCAAGGCGGGGGGCAACTCGACATCTAGGGCTGGGATCTTCTGGAGGTTGGCCCTCTCGAATGGCCAACAGGTGGTGCGGGCTCTTGGCTGGAAGCTCAGCTGGGGCTGTTGGCCAGACACCTCCGCGTGGCCTCTGCGGGGCTCCCTGCCCTCCTCGCGGCGCAGCAACTGGTGTGAGTGTCTTAGGAGGGCCAGGCAGAGGCTGTAGTGCTTTCTTTGTGGCCGTGTCTCAGCAATCACATCGTGCCAGTTCTGCCTTAGCCACGGACTCATGCACATTTTAAGGGGGAGGAGTGTACACCCCACTTTCTGACGGGAGGAGAGTCAACACGATATCATAAGAGAAGCATGTGTGTGGGCAGCTTGTGCGGCCATCTCAGACAAAACCACCAACCAACCCCATCCTCCGTATTCCTTTTCTCCTGGCTCACCCAGCCACCCACACGAACTTCGTCCTCGTCCCCTGCTCACCCAGCGCATCACATCAGAGTGTTCTGTGGACCTCCTCTATCTTAACCGCTCTTTTATTCACCCCTGCGTTGCACCCACTGACCATCACAGTAGTGTAGACCTCCCTTGAGACTCATCTGAGCTGGCCGTAATCACCCAGCACGTCTTCCACCACCCCTCTCCTCCCCCTTCTGTTTCTCTCCCATGTGATACCAGAGTGAAGTTTAAGAATGAAAGAGGGCTTCCCTGGTGGTCCAGTGGCTAAGACTCTGCACTCCCATTGCATGGGGCCTGGGTTCAATCCCTGCTCAGGGACCTAGATCCTAAATGCTGCAACTAAGAGTTCTCATGCTGCAAGTAAAGGTCCCACGTCCCACAACGAAGATGGGAGAACCCTCGTGCTGCACCTAACACCTGGCTTAGCCGAATAAATCAATATTTGAGAATGAAGATTGGGCCGTGTCACCCTCTCAGTGACAGTCCTGCTGTGGCATCTCACAGCCAGAGCGCAAGGCCAGAGGACAGGGCCGCCTGCCTTGGCTCCTTCTGACTTTCCCAGTCTCCTCTCCTGGCTGAGGTCTGCTCTGTGCAGCCCCTCCCCTGGCCGTCCTCCGCAGCAGCTGCACTTCCAGCCCCCTATCTTGCTTTCGAGGAACACAGCCTTGCAGTGGAAATGTCACTGTGTCCTCTAAGATTTTCCTGAGACCCTCATCCTGTCACCTCAAACCAGCCATCTATGTTCAGGGTCTCCAGTGTTATCCCTGTTAAATGATCCCCTGCCTGGAGGTCGCTGTGGCCGTTGTGAGCGAGAGGAACCCCCAGCACTGGGCACAGGCCTCGTGTGTGCACAGAGAGCAAGCTTCAGGGAAGGCGGGCACTGGGGTGATGGCCTGTGAAGCCCCTGGAAGGACGGAGTGGTCCCTGGATCCTGCCACATTGCTCCTCCTGAGCTGAGGGCACCTGGGAGCTCTTCACGGCAGTGGGGGTGCTGGTAGGTCCTCTGTTACTGCCTCAAACAGAAGGCAGCTCAGTCACCCTGCAGCTGTGAGCAGGCCCCTCGCTGCCTCTGGGAAGGTCCATGCTGGCACTCCGAATCTGTTGATATCATCTGGCCCAGGTCACCCCAAGGCTAAAGCCATCGTGTCCACGTGCCAGAAAGGTTCCACTGCTTGATGAGAAATTCTCGTTTCAAGGGAAATACCGAGTCACCCTCTCCAAGCCCCTGCTTGTGAATGATTTGACGAAAAATGCAGCAACGTTCAAGACATTTCATATGACCGGAGTTTACTGCGTAAAACAGAGGTACTAAATGGACTGTGGTCACCAAGATGAAAAGTGAATACAATGGTCTGAAGATTTATGTGATGCTGGAGAGGATGTGGAGAAAAGGGAACCTTCCTGCACTGTCAGTGGGATGTAAATCGGTGCAGCCACTGTGGAAAATGGTATGGAGGTTCCTCAGAAAACTGAAAGTGGGAGTTACCGTGTGATTCAGCAGTCCTACTCCTGGGCACATATCCGGACAAAACTGTAATTCCAGAATTATTCATGCACCCCAGTGTTCATAGTAGCGCTATTCACAATAGCCAAGACACGGAAACGACGTAAGCAACCTACATTTTATAGATACGGTGAGTGAGTGAGTGAAGTCGCTCAGCCGCGTCCGACTCGCTGTGGCCCCATGGACTGGAGCCTGCCACGCTCCTCCAACCGGGGGACTCTCCAGGCAAGAGTACTGGAGTGGGTTGCCATTTCCTTCTCCAGATCTTCCCAACCCAGGGGTTGAAACCGGGTCTCCTGCATTGTAGGCAGACACTTTAGCGTCTGAGCCACCAGGGAAATCCTATATATATATAAAATATATATATAGTCCTATATATATAAATATAAATATATATATATATATGGAGTGCTACTCAGCCGTAAAAAGGAATGAAATAATTCCATCTGCAGCAACATGGATACAGCTAGATGGACGTGAGTCTCAGTGAACTCCGGGAGTTGGTGATAGACAGGGAGGCCTGGCGTGCTGTGATTCATGTGGTTGCAAAGAGTCGGACATGACTGAGCGACTGATCTGATCTGATATATAAAATATATATATATAGTCTTATATATATAAATATATATATATATATATATGGAGTACTACTCAGCCATAAAAAGGAATGAAATAATTCCATCTGCAGCAACATGGATACAGCTAGAGATTTTCATACTAAGTGAAGTAAGTCAGAGAAAGACAAATCTGTACCACTTATACATGGAATCTAAAACATAACACAGTGAACCCATCTATGAAACAAACAGAATTATGGACACAGAGAGCAAACTGATGGTTGCCGAGGGGTGGGGGTTGGGGGGGTGGAGAGGGAGGTTGGGGTTTGCAGATGCAAACAACATCAGGTCCTGCTGTGTGGCACAGGGAGCTATATTCCATATCCTATGACACGGTAATGGAGGGGAATAAAAAAAAGAATGTGTGTGCATATGAGTATATAACTGAATCCCTTTGCTGTACAGCAGTAATTAACCTAATACTTTAAATCAACTAATGCTTCGATAAAAAATAAATTTGAAAGAAAAAGCTTTATTTGCGATGACATTAATTCTTAACTAGGTTTTAACTCCAATATCCAGTGACATAGGTCCTTTCTAGGGAAGAATCTTTGCCTTTTTCTTTCTTTCTAATGTGACTGCTATTGTCTATATTGATTGAAGTGTAAATTTCAGAGGTGAAGACAATGACTGCAGATTTGCCATTGCGGGTCATCTGCTTGTAAACCTAGATATGGTAGAAGAAACACTGTTTTAGAAGTCTGCTGGGTCCTAGTATGCAGTGAAGTAGTTTTCATCATCGTAGCCTTAAGCACGTCCAGTAAATAGCTCTCTCTCTCTCTCTCTCTCACAGCCACAACTGTTGCAAATCCAATACTGTCGTCCTTAGATGTTAAACGGATTTTATTTCAAAAAATTACCGAGAAAGGAGATGAGTTGAAGAGAGCCTTTCACCTGCTCGACACCGCTAACAACATGACGGTGACCAAGAGTGAACTGCGGAGGGTCATCACAACCTTCCTGCTGCCTCTCACGAGAGAACAGTTTCAGGATGTTCTGGCTCAGGTATCGGGCGAAGGAGACTCGGAAGCACCCGGTATGCGGTGGGGAGATGCAGGAGAGGACGGGGCACGTGACCTAGCCTGGCTTTCCCCGCGCTGTCCCACATAGAGTTTCACTTGTCACAGTTGAGTGAAGTCCTGGCAGGTTTGGGCCACCACCGTGTGCTTGGGTCGTATTTTGCACGTAGCACTATCATAGCCATTCTCTTTTATTTTTTTTTTAAGACTTCCATATACACAATATTTGGGGGACTTCCGTGATGGTCCAGTGGCTAAGACTCTATGCTCCCAATGCAGGGGGCCAGGTTCGATCACTGGTCAGGGAAACCAGATCCCCCCACCCCACCCCGCATGTCACAACTGAGTTCACAAGCGTAACTAAAAATGACCCCATGGGCGGCAGTGAAGCTCTGTTCATTTAAAAAAATATTTTTCCTGTCTGTTTTGCAGATTACATAATATCCATTGATCTGTCTTCAAATTCACTGACTCTTTCTTAGCATCTCCATTCTGTTATTAAGTCTATTCAGTGAACTTTTAAGTTTAGACATTGTATTTTTCAGTTCTAGAATTTCCATTTGGTTCTTTTTTATAACTGCTATTTATCTGCTTAGATTTATTGACTTTCTTTCAATTATGAACATATTTCTTGTAACTCATTGAGCATATTTTAAATAGCTGCTTTAAAGTCCTTGTCTGGTAATTCTCATCTCGGGGTTGGCCTGTTTTGATTTTTTTTTTTCTTGAGAAGGGTCACATTACTCTGGTCCTTCATTTAAAAAAATCTTTTTTTATTTTTTAAATTATCAAAGCACAATAGCACATTTAATGGAGATTTGGAACATACAGAACAAAGTTACATATAGTTCTACTATATATTACAATTATTTTTTCAGTAGATAAGTTAAAAATTTTAGTTGGAGTTTCAATATCAAGCTCTTAAAAATTAATATAATGAATAGACAGAAAAGTACGAGGGGATAGTAGACCTGAAAAGCACTATGAACCAATTCAACATAATTGAGATGTATACAGTTTTCACGCAACAGCAGGATACAAATTCTATTCAAGTTCCCATAAACTATATACCAGGGACATAAAACAAGGTGCAAGAATTTCATGGTCTAAAGGTTTGAAATCATACTGTCCTCTTATCACTGTGGAATTATGTTAGAAATCAGTATCAAAAGATATTTGAAAATAACCCACATATTTTCAAGGGCAATGTATCCTTTACCAAAAGATCTTTGACTTAGGCATTGAAAGGCTCAATAAAGTTAAAAGACTGAAAAAATACAGAGGGTGATTGCAGAGAAGAAAGCATTTAAATGAGAAATTCATACCAAAATGATAAATTAATATCAAAGATACTTTAAAAACCCCCATGTATTTGGAAATTAAATGTCCACTTTTAAATGATGGGTATATCTAAGAGGCCATAACATGGAAAATTAGAAAATAATTGTAACAACAAAAATGAAAAGAGAATTTATCAGAATTTGTTGCATGCAGCTGCAGCTGCTCAATGCAACTAAATGCAATGTGGAGTCTTGAATTAGGTATGAAAACAAATAGTTGGTCCTTCACTGTTGAGTGTATTTGAATTATATCCCAGACTAATGGTTTTCAATAGAAACATAATGTGAAGCACATATGTAATTTAAAATGTTCTGGTAGCTACATTACAAAGAAAAAAAGAAATAAGTGGAATTAGTTTTAATAATATTTTTGTTTGACCAAAATGTCTCATTTCCACATGTCATCACTATTCAAAATCGGTGGTAAAATATTTTCCATTCTTTTCTGTGTACCAAGTCTACAAGGCCTGGTGTGTACTTAGAGCAGACCCCAGTTCAGACACCACATTTCCATTAGAAATACTTTATCTGTATCTTATTATTGTTGTTCAGTCCCTCAGTCGTGTCTGACTGTGACTTCCTGAACTACAGCACGCCACACTTCCCTATGCATTACCATCTACTGGGGTTTCCTCGAACTCTTGTCCATTGAGTTAGTGATGTCGTCCAACCATCTCATCTTCTGTTGCTTCCTTCTCTTCTTGCCCTCAATCTTCCCAGCATCAGGGTCTTTTCCAATGAGTCAGCTCTTTGCATTAGGTGGCCAAAGTATTGGAGCTTCAGCATCAGTCCTTCCAATGAATATTCAGGGTTGATATCCTTTAGGATTGACTAGTTTGATTTTCTTGCAGTCCAAAGGACTCTCAAGAGTCTTCTCTAGCACCACTGTTCGAAATTCTTTGATGCTCAGCCTTCTTTATGGTCCAACTCTCACATCCATACATGACTACTGGAAAGACCATAGCTTTGACTATACAGACCTTCGTCGGCAAAGTGATGTCTCTACCTTTTTTTTTTTTTAACCTGTATTGAGATTTCATAAAATTTGCAGTTGAAATACTAATTTCACGTAGTCATTCCAAACATAAGAATTTTCCAAAAACGAGCTTACTTTTAGAATTTAATTAACATTAAAGGTAACAGCTCGTTTCCTCAGTTGCCCTGGCCATGATCCACGTGCTTTGGAGTCACATGTGGCTCTGGCTGTTGATTACACAGCGTGGTACCCTGGAGACACTGGATTCTGTTATACTGACTCCTTCAACTGTCAATGCCTTTACTTTGGCATGGCAGTCAGCTTCCAAATTCTTTCTTGCCTGCAGCAGGCAGTCATTCATATCTTGGTTCAGCTCTTTTGTCTTTTTTAAAAAGATTTTATTTATTTTTAATTGGAGTATGGTTTCTTTATATTATGTTGGTTTTGCCATACATTAACATGAGTCAGTCATAGGTATACATATGTCCCCTCCCTCTTGAACCTCCCTCCCACCCTGCACCCCGTCCCACCCTTCTAGGCTGTCACAGAGTGCTGGGTCGGGCCCCGTTTGTTATACAGCAGCTCTCCATTAGCTGTCCGTTTCACGTACGGTGGTGTATGTCCCCACGCTACTCTCTCCATTCGTCCCACCCTCTCCTTTCCCCACTGTATCCACAAGTCTGTTCTGTGTGTCCGCGTCTCCATTCCGGCCCTGCAGATAGGTTCATCAGTACATCCTTCTAGATTCCATATATATGTGTTAATATACAATATTTGTTTTTCTCTTTCTGACTTACTTCACTCTAGGTTCATCCACCTCATTAAAACTGATTCAAATGCATTCCCTTTTTATGGCCAAGTAATATTCCATTGTGTACATGTACTCCAACTTCTTTCTCCGTTCATCTGCTGATGGACATCTAGGCCGCTTCCGTGTCCTAGCTGTCGTAAATAGTGCTGCAGTAAACACGGGGGCACGTGTGTCTTTTTCAATGATTTCCTCAGGATCTGTGCCCAGTAGTAGGGTTGTTGGGTCATGTGGTAGTTTCATCCCTAGTTTTTTAAGGACTCTCCATACTGTCCTCCATAGGGGCTGTATCAATTTTCACTCCCACCTCTTTTGTCTTTAGCTGGGACTCTTCACATGTGACCTGCACATGCATGGTTCAGGCGTCAGCTGGAATGTGGACAGGGTGTGTACACAGAAGGTGGGGCTCCTCCTCTCTCTCTCTCCTGTTTCAGATCCCCCTCATATTGCTAATGGCTGTGGTTGCTTTGGGTTCAGTGTGTTGGTTCTTCAGGCCAGAAAGACAGTCTGGTTTTGGTGGGGGTGGGTGGGCGCAGATGTAGCTGCTTCGTGCTGGCCACTGATTGTGGCCACTCAGGTTCAAAGCCATTAAGAACAGGAAACTCTGTACTTGTCCTTTCTTCTGAAGTTTTAAAGGTTTTTCCTCCAACACCTGCCTGCTTTCTTTCACTCTCCTGAGCCTTTAGATAGTTCTTTTTTTGTATTTTGACAGAGTCTACAGGGGACTGTGGGAGGTTAGTCTGTTCAGAGCTTTCTCTGCCACAACTTCTGCTACTTTGTTTTAAAAAAGCAGTCCCAGAGTTAGGGACCAGTTGGAAGTATACTGCAAAGAACAATTGTTTTTCCTAAGCCATTTAGAAGGAAGCTGCTTCATTACCTCAAGTATCTCAGTGTTCAGTTCAGTTCAGTTCAGTCGCTCAGTCGTGTCCGACTCTGTGTGACCCCATGGACTGCAGCATGCCAGGCCTCCCTGTCCATCACCAACTCCCGGAGTCTACCCAAACTCATGTCCATCGAGTTGGTGATGCCATCCAGCCATCTCATCCTCTGTCGTCCCCTTCTCCTCCTGCCTTCAATCTTTCCCAGCATCAGGGTATTTTCCAGTGAGTCACCTCTTCACATCAGGTGGCCAAAGTATTGGAGTTTCAGCTTCAACAGCAATCCTAATGAACTCTCAAGACTGATGTCCTTTTTGGTGGACTGGTTGGATCTCCTTGCATGTTTCCTTAAAACCAGCCCTGTTCTGTACTCCCACAATGCAACCATAATGGTAAAGACAGTAACGTCAAGTCACAACGACTGCCTCAGCCCCGGACCCAGGTCACAGTTGTGCAGCGCATCTGGCAAGTCTCCTTCCATCTGGACGTTTTGCAGTCTGTCCTTAGTTTTGAGGACCGTAACACTTTGAAGATTGCAGACCCGTTATTTTGTAAAGTGTCCCCAACTTGAGTTTGTCAGATGGTAGGTGTTTCCCGATGGCTAGATTGAGGCCTGCATCTTTGGCAGGAATGTCGCAGAAGCCTCGCTGTGCTCGCCTCGTGACCTTTTGCTAGGTTGCAGGTGACTTCCGCCTGTCCCATCACTGCTGCTGTTCACTGTGGTCACTCCACTAAGGTGGGAGCTGTCAGATCCCCCTTTCTTTTCCCAGCGGAATGTTCTTTATACTGTGTAATTAATAAGCAGTTTGTAGGAGACATCTTGGAAGCTGTGTAGATGTGTCATTCCTCACCAAGCTTCATATATTCTTTATTGTTTATATATTTTCAGGGACTTGAGATTTCCTGTTTTAGTAAGTGGGTTATGATCCATTGCTTTCATTATTTATTTTGATATTTAAATTGTCCCTAATTTAGCCACAAAGGCACCTTCATGCTGGTTTCTGTGTCTTTTTGACGTGTCCCTAGCATTTTTGGAGCACTTTCTGACTTCCTGATGCAAGATGTTACAAGCTCACCTGTACTTTCCATGCTCAGTCCTGGAATCATCTGTCTCTCCAAAGAGCGCTGGTTCTTTTTAATGCAAACAGGCATCCGGAATCTGGGATCTAGGCAGCAGGGCTGCTCATTGCTCCTGGACGCTACTGCTCCGGGCCCTCTAAGTGGGCAGAGCTCCAGGGGCCTGTTCCATATGCACATCCCTATACACACATGTGCGTGCGTGTGTGCTCAGTCACTCAGTCAGGCCCGACTCTGTGACCCCAGGGATTGCAGCCACCAGTCTCCCCCATCCGTGGGACAGATCAGGCGAGCGCACTGGAGTGGGTTGCCATTTCCTCCTCCAGGGGATCTTCCCAACCCAGGGACTGAACCCGCTTGTTTCACTTATTTGAATGTGCTGGCATGTGACTCATCACCCATCTCCCATCTCCAGCGCCCACACACCCAGGTGGATGCCCTCTGCCCGCCGCGTGGGTGCGCTCCCTGGCTCTGGACCAGGCTCCCTGACATGGCAGACACCACGTGTCTCTGCCCCGTCTAATGACTGCAGGACTGAATTGTGAGGGGCAGACAGGGAAGAAGGGAAGGGGGAGGAAGGTGAAGAGCTTTCCTCCTCTTCTTTTAAAAAATGTTTCCCCTTTATTCGCTTCCAGAATCTCAGAAATAATATATATTGATTCTTTCACCTTCACTATTTATTATATCCACATTTTAAATAAGAGCTTTACTGAGATACGATTCACATATCATAAAATTCAGCACTTGACAGTGGACGGGTCTGTGGGGTTTTTCCGGTGATTTCATTTGTTGATTATTCTGGCTGTGCTGGTCTTCGCTGCTGCACAGGCTCTTCTCTGGCTGTGGGGAGCAGGGGCCACTCCCTAGTTGCGGTGCGTGGGCTTCTCACTGTGGCGGCTCCTCTTGTTTCAGAGCACGGGCTTTCGGGCACTCGGACTTCAGGAGCTGTGGCTATGGGCTCAGTGGCTGCAGTTCCCAGGCTCGAGAGCACAGGTTCAGTAGTCGTGTTGCGTGGGCTTAGCTGCTGTGAGGCTTGTGGAATCTTCCTGGACCAGGGATTGAACCGGTGACTCCTGTGCTGGCAGGCAGATTCCTTCCCACTGAGCCACCAGGGAAACCCCTGAGGTTTTTAATATGTTCACAGAGTGATTCACAATCACCACTATCTAATTCCGGAACATTTCATCATCCCTAAAAGAAACTTTTGTATTCCTTAGCAGTTACTCTGCACTCCCCCTTCCCCTAATCCTTGACAACCACTAATCTACTCTGTGTCTTAATAGATTGTGTAGTCTGGCTATTTCATAAAAAGGAATAATGTAGTATATGATCTTTGGTGTGTGGCTTCTTTTACTCAGCATAATGTTTAGTTCTGCTAAACATCCATGCTGCAGCATGAATTGGTACTTCGCTCCTTGCTATGACTGAATAGTACTCCGCTGCATGGAGACAACGCAGCCTCTTTAGCGTCAGGTGATGGGCCTTTGGGTTGTCTCCACGCTTTGGCTTCTGTGAACAGCGCTGCTGGGACTTCCACGTACAAGTTTTTATGTGGACATATGTTTTCACTTCTCTTGGGTACGTACCTAGGAGTGGAAGTGCTGTGTCGTGTGGTAATGTTCTCTTGCTTTTAAAGAACATTTGTCCTCACAAACATTGCATCCGTTTCATCACAAGCCTGATTGAACTGATCTTTTCTTTATACCAAATGGAAAGTGAAAATATTATTTCCTGCTAATGTCTCCCTATATTCATGATCTAATGTTAATTTAAAATTTTGACAGCCTCCCAAGCTAATCAGCTATGCAGGAAGAGGAACAGCACAGAAAATGTGAAATGTGGATCCGTTTTTTTAAAAGCGACATCTGTTTTAAAAAGAAGTCACTGAGAACTGTAGAACTTCAGAGCCTTTACATAACAGGTTCACGTGGTCTGTCTTACTATCAGCGTGTGTTTCTAGAACCTTGAGCTCTCGTGACCCATGCATAAACCCAGGAGACCGGAGTGCAGTGCCTTCACAGGAGGCCAGGTTCACTGGGAAAGCAGGGCAGAGCTTGTCTCCCTAATCCCTGGACTTCACAGGGTGTGTGACCTTTCTAGGTCTTTTAATGACTAATCCACATGGTGATACCCAACTTTCTTTTTCAATGGTCAATATAAGCCTAACTGGCAATGTATAAAACTGGTAAAATAGTTCGTGGAAATCTTAAAAATTAGAAAAGAGGGGGCTTCCCTGGTGGCTCAGTGGTAAAGAATCCACCTGCCAATGCAGGAGACACGGGTTCAATCCCTGATCTGGGAAGATCCCGCATGCCGTGGAGCATCTAAGCCCGTGCACAACTGCTGAGCCTGTGCTCCAGAGCCCGGGAGCCGCAACTACTGAAGCCCTCTCACCCTAGAGCCTGTGCTCCACAACAACAGAAGCCACTTCCATGAGAAGCCTGCTCACCACAACTCGAGAGGAGCCCCCGCTGCCTACAACTAGAGAGAAGCCCGCCCAGCTGTGAAGACCCAGTACAGCCAGAGATAAAGTAAATAAAAATTTACAAAATGCATTAAAAATTAGAAGAGAATTTCCCAGTTTTAGTGAATTTATTTTAGCTGTAATTTTATCTTAAGAACCATGTCAAGAGTGTTTGAATGTCAGGGTGATGATAGACGAGGCATTGTTTGTTAGCCATCCTGTTCCTTAGTTTCATTAATAGTGATATGAATTGTTTTTAAATGTGTCTCAGTCTCTGAATATCAGTATAAGTTGAACATTTTAAAAGAAGTTGCACCGGTTACTAGATGCCAGAGAAGGAAAGCAAAGTTCTATTCAGGTCTTGGTGGTTGTCCCAAGGAAAGAGAAGCCTTGGAAGGTTCTGATCAACACACTGGACGTGCATTCACAAACTGTGCTTCGCCAGCTGCAGTCTAAGGATTTGCTTCCAGTGATTCATCAGTGGACGGTTTTGAGTCTCAAGACATTTTTGCCAGAATCGCAAATCCTGGAGAAGTGAATCCTTAGTCCAGCCTTTCCTTTTAGACTGGATCCTTGAGCTTAGTTTGGAAACTAGGCATTGCAAAAATGTATCTGCCACCTTAGAATTTGCATCAGATCACAGGTAGTACTTGTGTTCTTGCCTGGAGAATTCCATGGACAGAGGAGCCTAGTAGGCTGCAGCCCATGGGGTCACAGAGTCGGGACACGACTGAGCGACTTACACTTCACTTCACAAGTAGCACTAATTTTCCCAGGTGGTGCTAGTGGTAAAGAACCCGCCTGCCAGTGAGACAGAAGGGAGGGGGTTCAACCCTTGGGTCGGGAAGATCCCCTGGAAGAGGAGGGCACGGCAACCCACTGCAGTACTCTTGCCTGGAGAATCCCCATGGACAGGGGAGCCTGGCGGGCTACAGTCCCTGGGGTTGGAAAGAATTGGACATGACTGAAGCACCTTGGCACGCACGCACAAGTAGCAACATGAAATGTGACAAAAACCTCAACGGTTGATGGACTTTTTTTTTTTTTTTCCCCATATGGTGGTTAGTGTAGTGAAATGAGCTTGGGCTCTGGAGTCACAGATTTCTGTGCTGTGCGGGGAGGTCATTCCTCTGCTCTGTGAAATGTGGAAGGTTTCAGCTTCCTCAGAAGGTGGTCTGGGGCTGGATGAGTTAGAACCAAGATTAGCGCCTGTGCCCGTTTACGAAGTATGAGCCCCTTCACCGTCAGCTTCCTCCCTTCCGCATTAACTCTCATCACTGCTGAGACCAGGGGGGCATCCAGTCTGGGAAACTGCACGTTTAACCTGTCCTTGCCCTTCTTCTGTGGGACTTGGGAACCTCTGAGGTACCTACCCAAGTTGTATCTGCTGAAAACCACCCTGTCAGAAGTCAGAGTCCTGGTGTCCTTTCCAGGAAAAGGCTTTGCAGAGGCCCACCCTGTGAGCCACTCTCCCCACAGTCCCATGTCCTAGTTATACATGTTTTAAACAGTAAAGGGAAACGTGTCCTTTGGGGAAGACCGAGATAACTGTGCTCGGCTTTGAGGCTGGAATTTTAAGGGCTAAGTAAATATCAGACTTGGTTGTATGGGCTCAGGAGCCGTTCAGCTGTACGGGAGATTGTACTTGTGTATTTGCATGAAGCTTAAAATATATATTTATATTGACTGTGTGTTTATTTTAATTTTAGTTTCACATGCTTTCTGGGGAAATAATTTTTTCACTTTTTTTAAAAAATTGGCTTTTTATTTAAAAGTAATTTCAAGCCTCCAGCAAGTTTGTAAAGGAAAGTATGGTACAAATAATGGCCGTTTACCCTTGCCCAGATTTTTCAACTGTGAACATTTAACCTCATTCGCTTCTCCTGTAATCTTTCACTCCCTCTGTGCACATATGCAAACTATAAATATTTGAAATACACAAATAATGTATGTAATTTTTTCTGAACCATTTAAGCGGAAATTGCTTATACTAACGGTGCTTTCTTTGTTTTTTGGCTGTGCTGGGTCCTCATTGCTACGCACGGGCTTTCTCTCGTGGCAGTGAGCAGGGCCACTCTTCGTTGCGGTGTGAGAGCTTCATAGCGGTGGCTTCTCTTGCTGCGGAACCCGGGCTCTGGGCTCTGGGCTTCCGTAGTTGTGGCTCTCGGGCTCGAGAGCACAGGCTTCAGCAGTTGTGACACATGAACTTAGATGCCCCACACAACGTGGAATCTTCCTGGCCCAGGGCTCGAACCTGTGTCCCCTGCATTGGCAAGCAGATTCGTAGCCTCTGGACCACGAGGGAAGTCCTATTACTGGTCCTTTACTTCTAAATACTTCAGTGTGTATTTCTTCAAGAGTAAGAACTGTTCTCTTACCTAATCATAGCACAGTTATCAACTTTGGTAAACATTGAGGTAGTAATACTTTTATTTACTCTAGAGTCCGTATTAACCCGCCTGGCCCAATGATGTCCCTTGTAGAATTTTAGATTTAAAAATGACTTTTTTCTACCTTAAAAGCATATGACTGTATAGAAAGGGTACATGATACTCAGAGGATAAATTGTGCTGTGGCCTCAGACTCTTGGGAAATATATATATATTTATACACACACACATATATATAAATACATATGTAAAATATATTAGAATATATTTCTACTACTGTTAGTTTATCTTTTTAAAAAACATTTATTTATTTGGCTGAGCTGGGTCTTAGTTGAGGCATGTGGGATCTAGTTCCCTGACCAGGGATGGAACCTAAGCCCTCTGCACTGGGAGCGAGGAGTCTTAGCCACTGGACCACCAGGGAGGGCCCTACTTTACCCTTTAGAAAGACCTGTTGTTGCTGTTCAGTCGCTTAGCTGTGTCTGACTCTCTGTGACCCCGTGGACTGCAGCACTCCAGGCTTCCCCGTCCTTCACTGTCTCTCCGAGTTTGCTCAGACTCGTGTCCATCAAGTCAGTGAGGCCATCCAACCATCTCATCCTCTGTCGTCCCCTTCTCCTCCTGCCCTCAGTCTTTCCCAGTTAGATGGACCTAGATTTTAGCTAATTCTGTAGAGGGCTTGGTGGCTTTGGTTGAGTGCAGACTGGCATTCTGGTGTGTCTGCTGCTCGTGCTTGGTTTGCTGATGGTGCCTGTCGACTCAGGCGCCTGAGCCGAGTAGCTGTAAGCGTCCTGGAGCGCCCGCCCTGCTCTGAGTGCCCTGCCCGTGTCTTGAAGCCTGCTGTGCTGTCCACGGCTTGGCCCTGAACTCACTAACGAGCTGCCACTCTTCTTGTTTGGGTGTAGATCCCCCTCACCAGTTCTGGGGCTGTTCCGTACCTTGTATTCCTGTCCAGATTTGGAGGAATTGACCTGAATATCAATGTTATAAAGAGGTAAGTGTTTTTTTTTTTTTTTCCTCGTATGAAAATTTAAAACTTGAAGTGATGCGAGATAGGACACAAGCACATTAGAGCTAAACATGTCAACAGATACAATCCTCAGGCAAAAAATTTACTTAGAGAAGATTCTGATGTCTAAATGGTATATGTTTCAGGATAAGAGAAATAATATTGTATTCAAAGTGGAGACACAGCAAATTAAAACCAGACCAACATGTTTCACAAGTGGTGCTAGTGGTAAAGACTCTGCCTGCCAGTGCAGGAGATGCGGGGGAGTCGGGTTTGATCTCTCGGTCTGGAAGACCCCTTGGAGAAGGAAATGGCAGCCCACTCCAGTATTCTTGCCTGGGAAATCTCAGGGACAGAGGAGCCTGGAGGGCTACTGTCCATGGGGTCACAAAGGGTCAGATACAACTGCACACACCCAGCACAACATACTTCATATGCGATGCCTTTCATATTTGGAAATAAGGAATTTAATTTTTTTTTTTTTTTTTGCCACATTGCAAGGCTTGTGGGATCTTAGTTCCCCAGCCAGGGATGGAACATGGGCCCTGGCATTGAAAGCAGCACATCTTAACCCTGGACCACCAGGGAATTACTTGGAAATACGGAATGTAAACTTTGAAGTAAGAGTATTAAGATGCCACATTTTAAATTTGTTTTTTTCCATGCATTTTTAGTGTCTTTCATTGGCTAGTGATCATATTTTTGTAGCTATAAAGGAAAAAATTTTAGGAGATCTTTGTATGAGGTCCTCATAGCTGTAGTCTGAGCATGGGGCTCGTTTCCTTATCTGCAAAACAAGAGTGCTGAAGCCTGAACTTTACTGTCTCTGTCAGCTGTTAAGTTCCTTGATGCTAGTGTACAATGTAGGAAATATTGTTTTATAGTAGAAAAATTATTGACTCAGATTATTCTGATTCTAAATGAGTAAGCTTCATTTTCTCAGGAATTGTGTAAACAATTCTGAGAGAATTAGACTTGGTTCTGAAATATTAGCACATTCTGGTATTGTGACTTTCATGATCGCAGCCATCTTGGATATAGCTGAGTTGTGAGAATTAGTGCAGCCGTGCAGAGAGGGAAGGGGGATTGGTGATTACTGGGTACAGTTTCTGTTTTGCGAGGTGAGCAAGTCCCAGAGATCCCTTGCATAGCAGTATGGATATATTCACATTACTGAAAGTGAAAGTGAAGTGAAAGTGAAAGTTGCTCACTCGTGTCTGACTCTTTGTGACCCCATAGACTATACAGTCCATGGAATACTCCAGGCCAGAATACTGGAGTGGGTAGCCTTTCCCTTCTCCAGGGGATATTCCCAACCCAGGGACTGAAACCAGGTCTCTGGCATTGCAGGCAGATTCTTTACCAGCTGAGCCACAAGGGAAGCCCAAGAATACTGGAATGGGTAGCCTATCCCTTCTCCAGTGGATCTTCCTGACCCAGAAATCAAACTGGGGTCTCCTGCATTGCAGGTAGATTCTTTACCAACTGAGTGAGCTGTACAGTAAAAACGGCTAGGATGGTAACTTGTGTCCTTCCCTGGTGGCTCTGATGATGAAAGAGTTCATCTGTGATGCAGTAGACCTGGATTCGATCCCTGGGTCAGGAAGATCATCTGGAGAAGGAAATGGCAACCCACTCCAGTGTCCTTGCCTGGAGAATCCCATGGACAGAGGACCCTGGCAGGCCACAGTCCACGGGACCACACAGAGCCAGACATGACTGAGGGACTAACACTTAAAAAAAAAAATTCAGTGCAGCAGCTCCACCAAGAATGACAAAGTATTATCTGCTCTGGGATCAGGGACTTGTGATCTGCTGATGCTGTCTGTAAGTGATGAGCTAGGATAACTTCCAGACTCATTCAGAAGAATGACTGGTCATTTCATAGGCATATTCTTACTCTTGACCTAATGAAACCATCCCCATTTGGGGGATAAGTAACATAATTTGAATATTCTTTGCTGAAAAAGCTCAACAGTTGGAAAAAACTAAAAGCAGGAGAGTTCTTTTTTGTTTTTGTTCAATTGTGAAACTTCAGTCTAATAATTTGAGATGAAAAGTATCATACATTACTTTCTTAAACACAACAGACTGAATATTTAAAGTAAATTAGAAAGATATCTGGCTTACTCATGAAGCTAAATTCTCTTTATTGTTTCAGTTCAGTTCAGTCGCTCAGTCGTATCTGAGACTCTTTGCAACTCCATGAACCACAGCACGCCAGGCCTCCCTGTCCATCACCAACTCCCGGAGTCCACCCAAACCCACGTCATTGAGTCGGTGATGCCATCCAACCATGTCATCCTCTGTCGTCCCCTTCTCCTCCTGCCCTCAATCTTTTCCAGCATCAGGGTCTTTTCCAATGAGTCAGCTCTTCGCGTCAGGTGGCCAGAGTATTGGAGTTTCAGCTTCAACATCAGTCCTTCCAATGAACACCGAGGACTGATCTCCTTTAGGATGGACTGGTTGGATCTCCTTGCAATCCAAGGGATTCTCAAGAGTCTTCTCCAACACCACAGTTCAAAAGCATCGATTCTTCAGCACTCAGCTTTCTTTATAGTCCAACTCTCACATCCATACATGACCACTGGAAAAACCATAACCTTGACTAGATGGATCTTTGTTGGCAAAGTAATGTCTCTGTTTTTTAATATGCTGTCTAGGTTGGTTATAACTTTCCTACCAAGGAGTAAGTGTCTTTTAATTTCATGGCTGCAATCACCATCTGCAGTGATTTTGGAGCCCAGAAAAATAAAGTCAGCCACTGTTTCCCCATCTATTTGCCATGAAGTGATGGGACCAGATGCCATGATCTTATTGTTTAAGGCCATGTATTAGAGTGAATAGAAAATTCTGTTTCTAGTACTATGGTAGGCTACCTCCATGAACAACACTTCCACTGAAAACAACTAAAATGGTGGATTAAAGGTAAAATATTTTAATGCATTACTGAGCTGGCAAGAAAGGAAGTAATTCTTAGAGGCTAAGCATGCAGTAGGAACTGGAATCTAGAGAAGTTTTGTATAAAGAAGTTTTTGCCACAAAGTATTGGCCAAATCTTGGTGAACTGGTGTTTCAGTTTTGTTGGGTCTTTGGAGTGAAAGGGATAAAAGACAAAGCCTACAGGGTCTATCCAAGGTGGAAAAACCAAAGAGAAGACCAGTACATGGACAGTGGGGACCCCTATACCCTCTTGTAAGGATAATTATCAAAATATAGATCTGCATCACAGAAACCTAGCTATTTCAACACTGGCATTGGGTGAATAGAGGAAAGATTGTAATCACAAGTCAATTTTAATGAAGATCTATACCTAAAATAATGCTACCTGTGTGGTCTGAAAAGTCTCAGGCTAGGAATTTACTTAAAACTGGTCCTGGACTGGGTGTGCCCTTCAAGGGAGGGATACGTCTACAACATAGCCCTTAAAGAAAGCCACAGGTAAAGCGTCACACAGAAAACCTTGACGACACATGAAGAAATGAAGAATGAGGACCGCAAACAAATGGAAATCCTGTCCAGTAGAATCAGATCTCCAGACACTTGCCATGTTGAAACTGTCAGATACAGAATATAAAACCAGTGTTGTAATAGCTTTAAAGAAATGAAAGAATGGATTCAATACATGAATGCAAAACAAGAGGCAACAAAAATAAAGATTTGAAGAAGTACACAGTGGAACTGCTAGCACTGAAAGATAACGCCTGCTGTAGAATAAAGTTTTAGTGGATGGGTGAAAATGGTGGATTCAGCACAGCTGGAAAGAGCATTAGTGGAGTGGAAAGCAGATCTGAAGGTAGTATCCGGAATGCAGCTCAGAAACAGAGATGCAAACACGGAGGACAGGTGTAAGAACATGGGAGGTGGGCAGAGAAGGCCCAGTAATACCTCTTGTTGGGTTTCCAGATATGTGAGAGAAGGAGTAGCACAGGGACTGTATTTGAAAAGGTAACGGTTTAGAGTCTCGAGCCAGATAAATAAAAAGGGATGCCTATCTAGACATATCACAGTGAAACTATAGAACATTAAAATCAAAGAGAAAATGTTGAAGGCAGGGAGAAGAAAGATGGGGTTGACTTCACAGGAGTGACCGTTAGACTGACACAGATGTCTCAACAGTGACAACAAAAGGTGCGAGAGTGTGGGAGGAGCTCTTCAGTGTGCTGAGCTAAAGTATTTGCCTTCCTAGATTTTTTTTAAAAGCTGTATTTGTAAGAATAAGAAGGAGAGCTCTTTCTGTGGGAACCCCTGGCCACCTTTCCTCCTCTTCCCACGGTGTCTGCTCACCACTGGGACCAGACTGTTTGGAAAAGGGAGCCACATCTGGTGCCTTTGCCCATGATGTTCAAGGTTACCTTTCAGCTCCATCTCGTAAACTTTCTTCACACTGACTTGCAGAAAGGGAGCCTTTGCATTGGATTATCCTTCCCAGGTGGCTCAGTGGTAAAGAACCTGCCTGCCAATGCAGGAGACACAGGAGACTCGGGTTCCATCTCTGAGTCGGGAAGATCCCCTGGGGAAGGCATTGCAACCCACTCCAGTATTCTTGGCTGGAGAATCCCATGGACAGAAGAGCCTGGTGGGCTACAGTCCACGGGATCACAAAGAGTCAGACACGACTGAGCAAGTAACACTCTCACTTTCAAAGGTTCAGACAGCATCTTTGAATTTCTAAAGATTAAAGAGAAGGCAATGGCACCCCACTCCAGTACTCTTGCCTGGAAAATCCCATGGATGGAGGAGCCTGGTGGGCTGCAGTCCATGGGGTCACTAAGAGTTGGACACAACTGAGCGACTTCACTTTCACTTTTCACTTTCATGCATTGGAGAAGGAAATGGCAACCCACTCCAGTGTTCTTGCCTGGAGAATCCCAGGGACGGGGGACCCTGGTGCGCTGCCGTCTATGGGGTCACACAGATTCGGACATGACTGAAGCGACTTAGCAGTAGCAGCAGCAGCAAACACAGCAAGAAACATTAAAAAAAAAAAAAAGCCTGAGGATTAAATAACAACATTTCAGACAAAAACTGAGATGGTTCACCTCCTGCAGATCTTGACTAGGGAAATGCTAGAAGATGCTACCAGCGAAAGGCAGGTGATCCCACGGAAACTGCAAGACCCTCTGTGATCTGGCTGGCCTCCCTGATGGGACTCTGCTGCTCTGCTCTCGTTCATGGTGTTCCCAAACTGAGGACATTCTTGTTGCTTCCACCTTAGCACTTTTGACTGGTGCTTCCCAGTGTCTGCAGTGCTTCCACCAGATAAGCCTGTAGGTCACTCCACCCACACCCTTGAGGCTAACACACAAGTGAGACTTTCTCAACATAGAACGTGAGCTCCACAAGGGCAGGCAACTTTATCCGTTTGACTTATTGATGTATTCCAAGTCCCTAGGAGAGTGCTTGGCACAGATCAGGTGCTTAATGTGCTTCCCAGGTGGCTCAGTGGTAAAGAATCTGCCTGCCAATGCAGGAGACACAGGAGACATGGGTTCGATCCCTGGGTTGGGAAGATCCCCTGGAGTCGGAAATGGAACCCACTCTGGTATTCTTGCCTGGGAATTCCATGAACAGAGGAGCCTGGCGCGCTGCAGCCCATCGGGTGGCAGAACGGTTGGAAATGACTTCGTGACTAAACAGCAGCAACAGAGGTGCTTAATGTATGTTTATTGAGTCAAAGGCTGCAAAAACGCCAACTGAAGTGAAGTCAAGTGAAAAGTTGCTCAGTTGCGTCTGACTCTTTGTGAACCATTTACAGACCTAAGCCAGAATACTGGAGTGGGTAGCCTTTTCCTTCTCCAGGGGATCTTCCCAACCCAAGGATCAAACCCAGGTCTCCTCCATTGCAGGCAGATTCTTTACCAGCTGAGCCACAAGGGGAAGCCCAATGACAACCAACAAATGACACCTGTAGTCAACAGCCTGAATGACTCATGGATGTAACACTGAGGGAAGAGGAAAAAGTGAACAAATACTTCTGTTCACATGTGAAGTTCAAAACCAGACAACTGAACTGTTTTGTTTAAGGATACATACCTAGGTGGTAAAATTATAAGAAGATAAAAGATAAATGTAAATGAAGATAAAAGTATGTCAAGGCTATGTATTATCACCTTGCTTATTTAACTTATATGCAGAGTACAGCATGTGAAGTGCTGGGCTGGATGAAGCACAAGATGGAATCAAGATTGCTGGGAGAAATATCAGTAACCTCAGATATGCAGATGACACCACCCATATGGCAGAAAGTGAAGAACTAAAGAGCCTCTTGATGAAAGTGAAAGAAGAGAGTGAAAAAGTTGGCTTAAAGCTCAACATTCAGAAAACTAAGATCACGGCATCTGGTCCCTTCACTTCATGGCAAATAGATGGGAAAACAATGGAAACAGTCAGAGACTTTGTTTTGGGGGGCTCCAAAATTGCTTCAGATGGTGACTAAAGCCATGAAAAAGACGCTTAGTTTTTGGAAGAAAAGTTATGACCAACCTAAACAGCATATTAAAAAGCAGAGACATTACTTTGCCAACAAAGGTCCATTTAGTCAAAGCTATAGTTTTTCCAGTAGTCATGTATGGATGTGAGAGTTAGACATAGGAAAGCTGAAGAATTGATGCTTTTGAACTGTGGTGTTGGAGAAGACTCTTGAGAGTCCCTTGGACTGCAAAGAGATCCAACCAGTCCATCCTAAAGGAAATCAGTCCTAAATATTCACTGGAAGGAGTGATGCCGAGGCTGAAACTCCAATGTTTTGGTCACCTGATGTGAAGAACTGACTCCTTGGAAAAGATCCTGATGCTGGGAAAGATTGAAGGCAGGAGGAGAAGGGGACGACAGAGGATGAGATGGTTGCATGGCATCACCGACTTAATGGACATGAGTTTGAGCAAGCTCCAAGAGTTGGTGATGGACAAGTAAGCCTGGTGTGCGCAGTTCATGGGATTGCAAAGAGTTGAACATGACTGCGTAACTGAACTGAAAAGTAAATGATATCCAAAGTGCTAGGAGAGTGGTTACTACGAGGAGGAGAGAAAATATTTAAACTGGAGAAGGGCAGATGGGGCCTCTTTGTGTTTGGCTCTAATTCTTTAAAAACTATTTTTTAAAATTGTATTTATTTATCTGTTTTTGGCTGTGCTGGGTCTTTGTTGCTTCATGAGCTTTCTTCTAGTTGCATAGAAGGGGGCTGCTCTCTCGTTGCGATGCGCGGGCTTCTCATTGCGGTGGCTCCTGCTGTTGTGGAGCACAGGTTTGGGGCACACGGGCTTCAGCAGTTGCAGCTCCCGGGCTCTAGGGCACAGACTCAGTAGTTGTGGCACACAGGCTTAGTTGCTCCGCAGCATGTAGGATATTCCTGGACCAGGGCTCAAACTCGCTTCTTGTGCATTGGCAGGCAGTTTCTTTACCTCTGAGCCACCAGGGAAGCCCCAGCTTCTTAATTTGAGAAATTGTTAAACAGGTGTTTGCCTTAATTGTAAGCAAACTATGCATATGTGGTGTACATACTTTTCTGGGTCAAGGTTACATCTCATAATAACAATTTAAAGCAATGAATTTAATAGACAGATTAGATGCAGCCAAGGAAATAAGTGAACTGGAAGATCGGTCAGAAAACATTAGGCAGAATGTAGCACAGACACAGAACATGTAACTGGAGCTCTTACAAAGAGCGCAGCTAGAGAAAGGACGGGAGTAACAGACAAAGAGACCACGGCCCGGCCCGGACCACCGACGGAAGGCGCCGTCCTGTGGATCCCAGAAGCCAAGTCTCCAACAAGATTTAAAGCAGAGGTGGGGGCAGAACCCCAAGGACCAAAAGATCGGAAAAGCAGTAAAACGGGGACTGCCCTGGTGGTCCCGTGGTTGAGACTCTGCTCTTCCACTGCAGGGGCCCAGAGTTTGATACCCTGACCGGGCAGCTAAGATGCTGCATGCTGTGATGCAGCCAAAAAAAAAAAAGATTAAAAAAGAAAGAAGCCAAAGGGCAACACTTACACAAAAGTGACTTTTTAAAAATAATTTATCGTATTTACTTCTTTCTGGCTGAGCTGGGTCTTCGTTGCAGGGCGCGGGCTTTTGGCTGAGCTGGGTCTCGACTGCAGGGCGCGGGCTTCTTACTGTGGTGGCGTCCCTGTCGCCGAGCACGGGCTCTAGGCCCACAGGCTTCAGTCGCTGTACCTTTTGGACTCAGTAGCCGTGGCGCCACGGGCTTACCTGCCCTGTAGTGTGTGGGGTCTTCCGGACCAGGAATCAAACCTGTGTGCCTGGCATTGGCAGGCAGATTCCTATCCACTGCGCCACCAGGGAAGTTCAAAAGTCACTTTTGAATGGATGAATAACTAAGATGTGTTGGAAGACCATCACTGCCTCCCTAGAACTGTAGATCTAAAGAAAGCAGTTCAGTTCAGTTGCTCCGTTGTGTCCAACTCTTTGCTACTCCATGGACTGTAGCCCACCAGGCTCCTCTATCCCTGGGATGCTCCAGGCAAGAATACTAGAATGAGTTGCCATTCCCTTCTCCAGAGGATCTTTCTGACCCCGGGATCAAACCTGCATCTCCTGCATTGCAGATGGATTCTTTACCATCTGAAGAGAGGCCCTTTGACAAGTATGCTGGTTGTCATTTCCAGAGCAATTGCTACAAGATTAAAAATGGACTGTGTAACTCCCAAACTCCAAAAAAAAAAAAAAAAAAGGCACAAAAACTGAATGATAAAAATTAGATCAACCCAAAAGAAGGCAAGAAGAATCAGAAGAAGCAGGACAAATGGAAATCCTGAAAATATCAGTAATTATAATAAATATTCCATTTAAAAGTAAAGCCCATGAAAAGAAAAACCTAAACATAAGTTTATAGGAAGGTTAAAAGTGAAGAGATTTAAAAAGACATACCATTCCAAGAAATGCCAATCTAAAGAAAGCTGGAGTCACTGAGTTAGTATCAGGTAATAGAGATGGGGCTCCGTTGAAGGAGACAGAGATGGAGTTTGGAGTTTGGGGTGGCAGAGGAACTGCCTTGACCAAATGCAGAGGTGGGAGGAGGAGGGAGAAGGCTGAGGTTGAGGGGGGCAGCCTCCCTGGGCCCTTGGGGCAGCTGATGGGGGGTACTCAGGTATGTCTACCTTTTACTCCTTAAATCTTAAACATATGCTACATGTACTGTTTTGTATCTCTTCAATACCTAATGAGAACAGTATTAAATATATGACATTTAACAGAGAATTGTAAGGCTGGATTCCTGGTTTCATCTTTAACTTGGGTCCAGCACTCAACTCCTCTGAGCCCTTCGTTCTATGTAAAATGAAGTTAATTTCCCTTTAAAGCACTCTAGTGTCTTCCCCTCGTCCCACTGTGAAGTCCAGGTTCCTCATCAGGGCCCCCCGCACCACTGGGCTGGTGCCCGCCTCCATCTCTGAGCTTACCCCGTGTTCCTCAGCCCTGCTCAGTTGGCTCTGGTCCCCCAGCCCCTGCAGTGCCAGCCCTAGGATGTGCCAGACTCCTGCCACCTCTGGGCTTCCTGCCGCTGCGTGCTTCCTTTGCTTTGCTCAGAGAGCTGTTCCTCCAAGAGAGTGGCTCCTGGCTCCTCAGCGTGTGGGTCTCTATCCCAATGCCCTGTTGTCCACCCCGTCCCGGAGACGGGCCTTTCCTTCTTACCCTGTCTCTCCCCGCCACCCCCATCGCCTGCCTTTATTGTCTTCACAGCACTTCTTATTACATCAACTTACCAACAAAGGTCCGTCTAGTCAAGGCTATGGTTTTTCCAGTAGTCATGTATGGATGTGAGAGTTGGACTATAAAGAAAGCTGAGTGCCGAAGAATTGATGGTTTTGAACTGTGGTGTTGGAGAAGACTCTTGAGAGTCCCTTGGACTGCAAGGAGATCCAACCAGTCCATTCTAAAGGAGATCAGTCCTGGGTGTTCATTGGAAGGATTGATGTTGAAGCTAAAGCTGCAATACTTTGACTGCCTGATGCGAAGAGCTGATTGATTTGAAAAGACCCTGATGCTGGGAAAGATTGAAGGCAGGAGGAGAAGGGGACAACAGAGGATGAGCTGGTTGGATGGCATCACTGACTCAATGGACATGAGTTTGGGTAAACTCCAGGAGTTGGTGATGGACAGGGGGCCTGGGGTGCTGCAGTCCATGGGGTTAAGAGTCGGACATGACTGAGCGACTGGACTGAACTGAACTGAACGTTGCTTATTTGATTGCTTATTTCCCATCTGTCACCATCACTGGCATTAAGCTTTTTCAAGACTGGAAATGGTGTTCTGCTCGACGTGGTGCCCCAGACCTGGGTACAGGAGGCGCTGGATAAATACTGTGAAGTGGCATCTGGTGTTCTTTGTCCCCATCCTAGCCCCACGGTTGATTCCACAGAGGGAGTCTGAAGTGGTTTATGGGTGGACAGAGGATGCAAAATCAGAGTTAATACAAGCAGATGGAGCCAAGCGGCTGGTTACAGATGTCCAGCCAGGCTCAGCCCTTTTCAGCAGGGCTCAGCATGCACTGCGTTGGAATGGGAGCCCACAGGGTCAGAACGCAGTGCCTCAGCCCAGGGTGGGGAGGGGGTGGCGAGGCCAGGCCACCCGTGTCTGAAGACTGGGCCTCCACTTCCCCATCATGACCTTCGGCCCGCCCAGCCTCTGTAAAGCGGGATGTCTGCTAACCCATGGAATGAGGCCTCATGGAGTGCAGGCTGTAATTACTCAGTCCCCGCACCGCCCTGGGAGGAGTGGATGTTGTATTTCATTTTACAGAAGAGGGGCCCCAGGCCTGGAGAAGCTAAGTAACTTGCCTGAGTTCACACTTCTGGCAAACGGTAGTACATAAGAAACACCTTGCATTTAAAAATATGCAGTGTAGAAATTCTTATCATTTTCATCTCTGTGTGTCCTATGTAAACGTTAATTCAGTGAAAACATGCTAACAAGAGGTTTTTAATTGTTGTCTTTAAGGGGAGGTGAGAATGAAATGAATGGCTGTCGGACGTTAAAAGAGCTCGAGGCCCAAGTAGGAGAAAAGGTAATAGAGATCTTTCAAAGTTCTTCCGCGCCCCCCAACCCTACCCCCCGCCCCCACCCCCCCCACCCCCTGCCCTGCCGCTTGTCCAAAGTAACCGCTAGCAGAGGGAGCTGACGGAGCCGATGCAGAATGAGCTGGGTCTTGTCATCTGCGTTCTCATGTCAAAGTCGCTTGACTCAATAGATCGCATGTGAGAGCCTGCGTTCACTCGCCTTCGCCCGCTCCGATGGCCTCATCTGTGATGAGCCACACCGGCAGAAGTCCTGGAATATTAATTACCTTTGCTTTAACTTTAGATCATCATCTGTAAGGCGGTCCTTTGGTTTCTGTCTACAACCAAGGCAAGGTTTTCTTTAGACTGAGAAAACTGCTGCTTTTCAGCAGTGAGTGCCAATCAAGAGCGGCATGGTGAAAAATAACCAGAGACACGCAGGGAGATAGACATTTATGGATGGAGTAATTTAGCCACAAAAACTCCCGCATGTGTTTAGGAAGGAGCATGTAGCTTCGTTCTTGCTTGCGGATTACAGGTGGATAGCGGGGCACAGCTAGGGAGGGACGGGGTGTTCACAGCGTTTAGGGTTGGAATCGGACTGCTATTTAAGATGCATGTGAGCCTGCTCAGTTACATGAGCAGTTTGAGAATCATAGTTTAATTCACTTGACTCAATATGTTGGTTAGAAATGTGACAAATTTTCTTTCCTTTTTGAACTTTTCTGAGATTTTCGTACGTTTCAAAATCAAACAGAGCCAGAAACCCACAAAATGTTTGTCTAAACCCCACAAAATGTTCTCCCGGCTTGTGCCGTTAACACCAGAAATTCATCTTTTAGTGTGATAATTTTTTAGCACTATGTGCTCCTAGAAATCTACTTTCTCTATAGTTTATATCAGTAGGAACCCTGGTACAATTATTTGCTGCTTCCATTGTTGTTCATTTGTTATTCTGTAGGAGAAGGCGATGGCACCCCACTCCAGTACTCTTGCCTGGAAAATCCCATGGATGGAGGAGCCTGGTAGGCTGCAGTCCATGGGGTCGCTCAGAGTCGGACACGACTGAGCGACTTCACTTTCACTTTTCACCTTCATGCATTGGAGAAGGAAATGGCAACCCACTCCAGTATTCTTGCCTGGAGAATCCCAGGGATGGGGGAGCCTGGAGGGCTGCTGTGTATGGGGTCGCACAGAGTCAGACACGACTGCAGCGACTTAGCAGCAGCAGCAGCAGCAAGAGATACATAATACACTGGATATTATTTATGGTATATGTCCTCAATTTGTCTCTTCACAAACTGTGTTCATCATGAAATTATCCTGGGAAAGTCAGCTGTTTACGATGGCCATCATGTCAACTTAGATGCCGTTGTGGATCAGTAACGTGACATGACGGTTAGGGGAGGGTGTGGACACAGGTCCGGCTTGTAAGTTACTGAAAGTGAGGCTTCCAAGAGGAAAGCTGGAGGGGACTTCCCACTGGATTGCTGGCCTTTCATCTCAGTTGTCTTTTCATCCCAGCCTCCTTCCAATAAAGCCCTCGCACTAAGAGTGAGTTTCAACCAGGGCAGTTGTCACGCTGGTTCTAGAGAGAACAGAAAGGTGACAGCCAGAGGCTGAGCAGGTGAGGGAGGGGACACCTGCTCCCTGGTTCTCCCTGCCGAGCAGTCAGGCCCACGCAAGCTGGAACCCCAGCTCGACCAGCTACCCTGGCCCTGGGCAGGCAGGTGGCCTGGATGGGCTCTGCCATTTATCAGCTGGTGGTCTTGGGCAAGTCCTTGTCATCGGGTTTCTTCATCCGTGCTTGGGAATAGGAACACCCATCTCGTGGTGCTGTTGTGTAGCTTAGAAACATTTGGTATAAAGGGCCTGGAACACTTAGGCGATGCCATCTGTCATTATTATGGCGATTACTCCAGTTTCCTCTGACGAATAGGTAGGAACTCATGAATGTCATCCCTTCCCACCGAGCCCAGAATAAACAGAACAAACCCAGTACCCTCCTTGGCTGCTGGCTGTGCAGTAGCGTGTTTCCAGCTACCGCTCGGGTCCTGCAATCGGACCACACTCAAGCCCTGGTGACAGAGAGGAACACCTGGCGATTAGTGAAAGAAGGCTCTCTGCATATATACGTTGTCATTGCTGGGCAAGCCACACAGTTGGGGAGTGAAAGATGCTAATGCTTTTGTTTTAAATATAAGTCCACGAGCCTCATTGGAGCCAAGAATGCATGCAAATGTCTCTTGTGAATTTTGGGAGCCAGACTTTGCTAAATGTGTGTGTGGTCTAGCCATCCTAAACCAACAGGCAGTTAGCTGCTGGCACCCCAAACTGCCCGAGCCCCACTGCTTGCGTGTCTCAGTTGATTTCTTCTGCTGTGAGCTTGGTCTGATGGCTGGTTCCTCAGCCTTGCCCTAATTCAGGTTCACTTAGGCCCTCCAAGGGGCTTCCCCAGTGGCTCAGTGGTAAAGAATCCACCTGCCAATGCAGAAGATGCAGGTTCAATCCCTGGGTTGGGAAGATCCCCTGGAGGAGGGCTTGACAACCCACTCCAGTATTCTTGCCTCGAGAATCCCTGGACAGAGGAGCCTGGTGGGGATATAGTCCATGGGGTCGCAAAGAGTCAGACATGACTTAGCGAGTAAACAAACATAACAACCAGACCTTCCAAACACACTAGTCTGGGACTTCCCCCTCCAACTATATGTCCTCCCTATGAGTCTCCTGGGATTTCCCTATATGTCAGATGGTAAAGAATCTGCCTGCAGTGCAGGAGAACCAGGTTCGACCCCTGGGTCAGGAAGATCCCCTGGAGAAGGGCATGGCAACCCACTCCAGTATTCCTGCCTGAAGAATCCCATGGACAGAGGAGCCTGGTGGGCTACAGTCCTTAAGGTTGCAAAGAGTCGGACAGAACTGAGCGAGTAACACTTTCACTTCCCTTTCACTAGACCCTCCAGTGTGTCTTCACGTTCAGTTGAACCCCTGGTCTCCCTGAGCCTCGTTTCCTCCCTCCTGTCAAGGCGGAGATAGACAGGGTGGTCTCTGGGTCCAGACTCTCTGCCCTTCGGGAACTGTGACCCGGGGCTTCACACGAGGAGGCTGCTATCTGCGTCCTGGGGCCCTGTATCGGGGAGGAGGAAGCTCTACATGCCCAGGTGGTCCCCAGGATGCCATCCTCAGGCTCTGGGTCCGGGGTCCTGGATCTATCTGCGCCCAGGTTCTACGCTGTGGGCACTCTGAGTCTGGTGTGCCCCTGCTTGCCCTCCCCTCTCGATCCTGGCTTCTCCTGGGTCACGGAGAGGACTGCTTCCCTGAGCTTCGCTTCTGTACCTTTGGTGGGTGTCTGCTTGGCTGCTGTCAAGCTTTCTGGTTTGCAGACCCCTCAGGGTCTCAGTCTGCTGGGAGGCAGTGGGGCTTAGTGGGCAGGAGGCGCCCCTGGCCTGAAGCCCCGTCCCTGCCCCTGCCCACGGGCCCTCAGGCCTGTCACTGCTCTATGCCACCATCTCTGAAGGCGAGGCGACAGCACCGACCTGCCGGAGTGGCCACAAGAATAAGTGAGAGTAACGCAAGCGACCCCGTGCGTACATCGGGTGCTCGATAAATATCCGTCCCGTTATCTGTCCTGCCAGGCCCTCCTGAAACCCTTCCTGTGGGAGCTTTCCCCACCTCCAGGAGGCAGCCCATCAGCCACTGCCACCGAGGTGTCTGGTTGTCCTGCCTTGTGAGAAATGTCCAACCGAGCTGAGATGATAAGGAGCTTCTCATCTTGTCCAAATCTGAAGGGAGCACAGGTCAGGGTCTGCTCACTCACATCTCCTCCGGTCACCAGGAGGTGGCCAGCATTCCAGGTCTGACACATGGATACTGCAGTATCAGGTTTTTGGGTTTTTTCCAGCATACCATTTCTGCCAGTATGACTCTCCATAAACACGGTGGAACGTCTCCTCATGACTCATAGCCCAGGGTCTTGTCCACACACAAACCAGTCACTGGCGATGGCGTTGCTCCAACCCTGGTCATTCCCTGGTGCAGTGGCTGGACTCCCTCGCCCAAGGCACATGACCATGGGTGGGGGGTGAGTGGAAGCTAATATATGAACAAAATGGAAATGGAGGGTTTTGTTAGAAAGAGAGGGGGTGGGCAGAGGTCAGTGGCTTTGGAGAAAGTGACTGACAGTGTCTGCTTCAGCCACCCAGCGAAAGGAGCCCCAGGCTGGCCAGGCCTTAATCCTCTGGACACTGATGTAATTTTTTGGATTTCTCCAGCTGTGATACTAATAAGAGGTGGCAGGGACTGAGCATTGACTAGGAGCTGTTCCAAGCACTTACTGTGTTTACATATTCAGTTTCCAGGAGAACCCCCTGGGGCAGGTGCTCTTGGTATCCCATCTTGATGTGGAGGAAGCTACAACAGAGGCTGAGCAGTTGAGCCCTGTGTGCACAGCTGGGGACAGAGGAGCTGCAGTTCCTGCCTTGGCAGCTGGCTCTGGGGTCCTGGCTACTAATTACCAGCCACCTGCTTCTCAAGGAGGCCCTTTAGGAAAGGCGGTGATACGTAGTTTGTGTGTGTGTGCATGTATAGTCGCTCAGCCCTGTCCGACCCCGTGGACTGTGGCCTGTCAGGTTCCTCTGTCCCTGGGATTCTCCAGGCAAGAATACTGGAGTGGGTTGCCATCTCCTCCTCCAGGGAATCTTCCCGACCCAGGGATCGACCCCACGTCTCCCAGGTCTCCTGCATTGGCATTGGCCGGCAGATTCTTTACCACTGTGCCAGCTGGGAAGCCCCAATACCTCGTTTGCCCGTAGCAAATGTGACTCTTGCTTATGCCCGGAGGTGGACCCGGCTGGTCCCAGAGAAGCCTCTCTGATCACCACTGTATGAACAAGCGGAGGTTGTTTGCTAAACCCAGAGTTGCATTGTTGGTCGTGTGGCATCCACTTCAAACAGGCATTTGGGAGGTTTCTTTCCCTTTCTGTCTCTGGCCTCCTGCCCGTCTCACACTCATTCCCAACTCCTCAGCCGCTTACACTCCTGTCAGCCCTGTGGGGCCCCGGCCTGTCCTGCAGCAGCAGCAGCAGCAGCACTTAGTTCTCCACAGGCTCCAGGTGAGGACTCTGTCAGGGCAAGAGGGCTAGAGCAGGGCTGCAGGGTGTTGCCAGGGCAACCACGTTCGGGTCTTTTGAACTTGTTTCATCTTTTGTCAACTCCTAACATGAGCGTGAGGTGGAGATCAAAGAAGGGGCTAGCAGGGGAAGAGAATCATCTTGTCCTGCCCTCGAGTTGGGTGGCGGGCAGATGCTCCCTGTAAGCTACGTCCTGGGAATGGCCAGGACACAGGAAGCTGTTCTCAGTTATGTAAGAACTTCAGTGTGTGTTTAGAAATGTCACGACTAGTCTCCTCCCCTCCACAGGCAAGAAAAAAATTGTTTTAAATTGAAGACTAGAATTTAAGAGTGTGCAATTCAAAGACATGAAAAAGAAAAAAAAAGGAAAACTAAACAAACCTCAAAAGCCCTAGGTCATTGGCTCTCATACCACATCACCACCCCTTCAAGAACATTCTTTCAAGTCTGGGTGACGTGATGTCAGAACATCTGGTCGACCCAGTCAGCCGCGACGAGCCTGTCTGTGGGACACGGAGTGAACTGACACGCGTTTTTATGGGATCACCCCGGCGCCTTGGAGTCGCACAGATGCAGCTCAGTCATTTCAGGAGCAATTAGTAAATAATTAGAGGCACTAAGCTGCTTGCTTGCTCGGTAATATTGTCACAAAAGTGAAGACACGCAAGTGATGGGTATATTCATTTTCTTAAATAGGTGGATTTTCTTAAAAAAGAGATTTAAAAAATTATCGCTTGAGGAATAAAGAAACAGTCGTTAGGATCACAGCCATTTCATAAACATACCTTAACATTGGAACACCACATTAGCACGCACGAATGTATCAGAATACAGCCTGTTTGCCTAATAAAAAGACTGTGTCAGGCTCAAAATGAGGCCATTTACTAAAACATACAAGCTTTTCGTTAATTCGTAATATTCTCCTAATCCCGCTTTTATCATCTCTCCTCCGGTGCACTTGGTATTAATTGCCTATTATAGCAGGTATTTGAACACATCTCCTCTTTCATCTGAAGAAAATATTAGCATATCGCGGGGCTGTTGGGACAGCTTGTATCTGAGGCACTTTCTCCTCCTGCAGAAAAGCCTATCAATCATAACCGAATATAGTGATTAATAATGTCACAGCTCTTGTTCCTGTGTCTCTGTGCAGCTAAATGAAGAGCTGTGCTTACATTTTGATCTCGAGCATTTCACATAACAAAATAATCAGCTGCCATTTTATTAAAAAAAAAGATATTGAAAATGCTCCTACCCCAGGACCTATTTTTGGTTGCTCTATTATTAATTTACTAAAGGCTTCATCAGGAAAGTAACGCAAAGATGCTGTTATGTCAGAATTTATATTTTTTCGGACTAAGTTTATCTTTAAAAAAAAAAATCTTTCTTACATGTGGCAAGTCAACACAAGATTGCATGAATAAATGTTTAAAACAGCACAGTGTGGGGGAGACGGGCCAGTGGGTGAGGGACAGGCCAATGGTGTGGGGGGGACAGGGCAGTGGTGTCAGGGGGATAGGCTGGTGGTGTTGTGGGGACAGGCCGGTGCCGGGGGGGGGGGCAGGCCGGACCCCTGGCTGAGTGTGCATCTGAACCAAGACACTCACTCTCTAAGTGACCCCCAAGTAAGCTAGTTTCTCTGGAAACTGTTTTCTCAGCAGTGAAATGGGGAAGCAATTTTGCAAGATTTTTCCAATATTGTTGAGACTATGAGAAACAATATAAAATGAACTTACCATAGTGCAAGGCTCATGGAAGTCTTTCAAAAAATTAGGAGTTTGCATGTGGAGTGGATAAAACCAAAGAGTTAATGTGGAAAATTAAAAGTGCTCGGTCATCTATGGTTTAAAGCTTCTAAGGGGCTGCGTGCTGTTGGTTCCCGAGTTTCTGTCTCCATCTGCATCTCCAGACTCACCTCTGTCCACAGACCAAACCAGGGCAAACGGTCCCGCCGACGTCACCCAAGAAGCCTTCCTCTCTGGACCTCCCTCCATCTCAGTGAGTGGCTCCAGTCCATCAGCGAGTCCTGTCCACCGCAGCCTCTGCCGTATCGGAGCTCCGTGCACTTTTGCATCCCCACGGCCCCCGTGGACGGCCCTGCCAGTCACCCTGGGGGTGGTTCTTTCTGCTCCCCGTCTTGCCCCTCACAGTCTCCATTTCATGCAACACCAGAGCCATGTTCTTAACGTGAAGAACACGTTAAGGGTCTCATCTGACCCCTTTGCTTAAGACACCCCATGGTTACTGGTCACTTACTGAACGAAGTTTGGACAAGCACCCAGGTTTTTTGGCGCTCAGCATGAAGTTTCCCCACTGGAGTGGCACGCCCACACCCCCCGAAGGTCTCTGGACTACACTATCTACAGTCGCTCAGCACTCAGAACATCCCGAGGTTTTGTTTATTTGCCCATCACTAGGAAATACGCCCCTGGGAGTGGGCGCCTTCCCTACCCTGCTCTCTGCTGTCACTTCAGTGCCATGAACAGACCCTGGCACCTGATCTGAGCTCAGTAAATATTTACAGGATAAGTAAATAAGGTTCTGCAGGAAGCATGCACAGGAGAGACATCACGAGGAAGGTGAGAGTGCAGCTTGAGTTGGACCATGGATGGGCTTTCCATCCACGTTGAGGACAGGGCAGAGGGTGAACGTGGGGCAGCACTCAGGACTGCAGCCTGGCAGGAGGAGAGGAGGCGGAGGTGTGGGCAGGGGACGCGTGGCCGGGTCAGGGAGGAGACCAGCTCTGTGACAGGGACAGAGCAACTTCTGAAATGTAGAGAAAAGGGTGGAGGTGTTTGAAGGTGAGCTACTGTTAACCCTAAAGCACGGGCCACGGGGTGGTGGTGGTGGAGCTTGTTGATGTTTCTGATGGGGGCGATGGCCTGAGAGCGGAGGATTTAGGCGATGACGTCAGCAGAGGAGGGCTGCACAGGAGGGGAGAGCAGCCGGGATCAGGGGTGCCTGTTAGCAGGCCCCAGGATAGTCAGTCCCTCACCGTCGTCGTCAGACTGTGCTTGCTGCGCACCTCTGCTGTGTGGGGTCCTGGGGGGGACCGGCCTGCCCCTCCTGGGGTGCAGCTGTATGAGTTCTGGAGTCAGGGTGACAGGGACCCCAGTACGCATGGCCCGTGGTGTCTGGGCAGGAGCTCCCATCCTAGGCATGTGGGTGGGTCAGGAAGAAGGAGAGACATGAGATATTCCTTCTGGACTAGGCACCCTCTTGGGGCTTATTTTTGTAGCTGTGCCGGTTGTTCAGTGAGTCCACAGAATTCCAATTAGATGTCTTTAAGCCGTTTGTGGCCGGTGAGCATCTTAAAAATGAAAGTCAAAGGTGGGAGGAGGTATATGTGGGGTATATACAGCAAGTTTCTCTTTTCACTGTGGCTGCAAGGAAACCCCAAACCAGAGCTGGATTTTTGCTCTGTGGTAGCAGCTATGCCCTGGAGGAGGGCATGGCAGCCCACTCCAGTTTCTTGCCTGGAGAATCCCCATGGACAGAAGAGGCTGGTGGGCTACAGTCCGTGGGGTCACGAAGAGTCCGATATGACTGAGCGACTAAGCACAGCACAGCAACTGTGACTTTTAGGTTGCTTTAGCTCTTCTCCCCGCCCCCACCCTGAAGAAGGGAAAGGCTACCCACGACAGTATTCTGGCCTGGAGAATCCATGGACTGTACATAGTCCATGGGGTCGCAAAGATTCGTACACGACTGAGCAAATTCCACTTTATGGGCTTCCCTTGTGGCTCAGCTGGTAAAGAATCCGCTGGCAATGCAGGAGACCTGGGTTCGATCCCCAGGTTGGGAAGATCCCCTGGCGGAGGGAAAGGCAACCCACTCCAGTATTCTGGCCTGGAGAATTCCCTCAGGCTCCTTTTTAGCCAGATCCGATCCCTTCTCTCCGTTTTCGCGGGTCTTCTTTAGGTGTCTTTCTGTGTGAGCTTGTTCCGTCTTTGGTAAAGACAGGCTTTGAGTCCCTCCAGTGAGTCAATGCCGAGTCCTCTTGGAAGTCGGAAGTCAGGGACAGGGGAGGGTGGGGACATCGCAGGAGCGGGAGGGGAAGTCGGCCCCTTTGTTAAAGGTGAGCAGTGCTGGCCACTGCGCCTCCCACACGTCCCCAGATTGAAAGTTTGTGTTTATGAGGTTCTGAATGTAGTCTAATTTTTTCCTATCTGGTTTGGCTCATCTCTACCAGCTGGTAAATAGGAAATGTTCACGGTAGGAAGCCAATACTCTGCAGAGTGTAAACAGATGGAATCGATATAAAGTGACAAGTTAGACTGTGCTATTGAGAACACAGAGCCAAAACCAAGAACATAACAGTCAAGCTACTTATTCCGTTCCAGTTCATTTAGTCCTGAATAGCGCTTCATATCTGCACAGCTGTGTTGTTCTTTTTTATTTTTCCCCTTTCTTTCTTCTGGGTTGATAATGACAATTTCAAAGAAAAACTTTAATTAAAGATTTTATACGAAATAGCCAAAAGTAGAATAATAAGGAAAATGAGCATTGATGTGTTTATTGTAAGAGAAATCTTTTTCCTTGGCTTCAATTTAAAAAAAAAAAAAAGACAGAAGTGTACTCCTTAAATTGAAAATGAGTTTCGTCGTGGCGGCAGAAAGCTGCCAGACTGACAGGGTGGCAGCCGAACCCCGTGCTCCGCCGCGGAGCCAAGACACGGCCGGCCAAGGGCCCCTCCCCGGCGCCCCCGGCCCCAGGCAGGCGGGTGGGCTGCGGCCCCCAACCCCCTCCTGCTGGAAACCGGCGAGGAAGGCGGCTCCAGGTGAGGAAACAGGAAACAGCTGAACAAGAGCCCGTTCGAATGGCCGCACGCTGGGAAAACATCATAGGCCTTGCCCTCTGGCCTGAGGAGGGTTTGCCGTCCTCCCCTCGGGGAAGGGGCCCTGCCAGAGCCAGGCCTGGACACGGGGGTTGGGGGGCGGGTTCTGGGCTCCAGGGAGGGAACAGGAGGCCCTTCCTCACCTCCTTTCAAGTCTGGGTGGTCATATTTATTTGGGTTCACAGCTTTCTCTCCTGGAGCTCCCTTCCCAGTGCCATAAAGAGAATTTTAAACAAAGAACCGTGGAGTAAGAATCATCCACTGTTAGCAGTTTATCGAACCCGTCTGAACTCAGCGGGGGCACAAATGGAAGCAGTTTGATTCTTTGCTTCCCAAGCAGGGGCTGGCGAATCTGCCGCCTCCCGGAAGGAAGGTGGTCTCAGAGGGTCCGGGATAACAGGCCCAGCTCAGGTTACACCTGCCAGCTTCAGCAGCCCCTCTGCCCTCCCTCCAGCCCCAGGGGCCCCCGCCGCGGGCATGGGACCTGCCCCCTTGCCCTCCTTCAGCCTCTTTCCTCCCGGGTTCATCAGGGGCATGATGAGGGCTGAGGAAGAAGAGGGGGCCTTCCTGCCCCCAGCCTCCTCTGTGACTGCTCATGGGGCACTCGGGGACTCACAGGGATGGTGCCTCGGGGGCCCCTGAACTGTGTGGTTTCCCGTGGAGACAGAGCAGCTCGGGGCTCACCCTCCCCTCTCTCCCAGTGCCCTGCCCCCGTGGTCCCATTCACCTGCTCCTGCAGCTCCAGTCCCCCCAGCTGGTGAGCAGCCCCTGGGAGCAGACCAGCTCAAGCCTTCTACCTTTCTTTTTCTTTAAAAACATTTTTTATACAATTTGTAAAGGTTGCTCTCCATTCACATTATTACAGAATATCGGCTCTTCTCCTGCGTCGTAGAACACACCTCGAGCCTATTTCACACCCACAAGTTTGCGTTAGTGTCTCCCGCCCCTGTGTTGCCCCTCCCCTGCCTCCATGGGTAACGCTAGTTTGTTCTCTGTATCTGTGAGGCTGCTTCTTTTTTCGCTATATTCACTGGTCTGCCATATTTTTTTAGATTTCACATGTGATATCATGCAGTATTTGTCTTTCTCTATCTGACTTCCTTTCCTTAGCGTAATGCCCTCCAAGTCCATCCATGTTGCTTTGCAAATGGCAAAATTTCTTTCTTTTTTATACTACATCTTCTTTATTTATTCATCTATCGATGGACACTTAGGTTGCTTCCACGTCTTGGCTGTTATAAATAATGCTGCTGTGAACACTTGGATGTATGGTGTATGTATCTTTTCAAAGTAGTGGTTTCGGTTTTTGGGGGGATATATATGCAGAAAGCTAGGACCATGGCATCCGGTCCCATCACCTCATGGCAAATAGATGGGGAAACAGTGGAAACAGTGGCTGACTTTATTTTTCTGGGCTCCAAAATCACTGCAAATGGTGACTGCAGCCATGAAATTAAAAGACACTTACTCCTCGGAAGGAAGTTATGACCAACCTAGACAGCATGTTAAAAAGCTGAAACATTACTTTGCCAACAAAGGTCCCTCTAGTCAAGGCTATGGTTTTTCCAGTGGTCATGTATGGATGTGAGAGTTGGACTATAAAGAAAGCTGAGTGCCGAAGAATTGATGGTTTTGAACTGTGGTGTTGGAGAAGACTCTTGAGAGTCCCTTGGACTGCAAGGAGATCCAACCAGTCCATCCTAAAGGAGATCAGTCCTGGGTATTCATTGGAAGGACTGATGTTGAAGCTAAAACTCCAATACTTTGGCCACCTGATGCAAAGAGTTGACTCCTTGGAAAAGACCCTGATGCTGGGAAAGATTGAGGGCAGGAGGAGAAGGGGACGACAGAGGATGAGATGGTTGCATGGCATCACCAACTCGATGGACATTGGTTTGGGTGGTCTCCGGGAGTTGGTGATGGACAGGGAGGCCTGGTGTTCTGTGGTTCATGGGGTCGCAAAGAGTTGGACACAACTGAGCGACTGGACTGAACTGAACTGAACCAAGGAATGAAATTGCTGGGTCATATGGTGGTTGCATTGTTTTTTTTCTTTTTTTGAGAAACCTCCATACTGTTTTCTGTAGTGGCTGTACCAATTAATATTCCCACCAATAGTGTCAGAGGATTCCCCTCTCTCCACATCCTCACCAACATTTATTACTTGTCTTCTTTGTGATGATGGCCATTCTGACAGGTGTGAGGTGGTATCTCATTGTGGGTTTGATTTGCGTTTCCCTACTGATTAGTGATGTTGAGCGTCTTTTCATGAGCCCATTGACCATCTGCATATCCTCTTTGGAAAAATGCCTACTCAGTTCTTCTGCCCATTTTTTCATCGAGTTGTTTGTTTTTTTATATTGAGTTGTATGAGCTGCTTGTATATGCTGGCCATTAATCCCTTATCAGTCATTATCATTTGCCAAAACTTTCTCCCATTCAGTAGGTTGTCTTTTAATTTTGTTGATGGTTTTGTTTTTTTTTTTTTTTTTGCTATGCCATGTGTGCATGCCAAGTCTCTTCAGTGGTGTCTGACTCTTTGCAACCCTGTGGACTATATATAGCCCACAGGCGCCTCTCCTCTGTGCATAGGATTCTCCAGGCAAGAATACTGAAGTGGGTTGCCATACCCTCCTCCAGGGGGTCTTCCTGACCCAGGGATTGAACCCGAGTCTCTTGTCTCCTGCATTGGCAGGTGGGTTCTTTACCACTAGCACCACCTTGGAAGCCCCTTTTTTTGCTATGCAAAAGCATTTAAGTTTAATTAGGTCCCATTTACTTATTTTTGCTTTCATTTTCTTTGCTTTAGGAGATGGATCCAAAAATTATTGCTGTGATTTATGTCAATGAGTGTTCTGCCTATGTTTTCCTCAATAAATTTTATAATATCCAGCCTTACATTTAGGTCTACATCCGGTCTACATGTAATCTATTTTGGGTTTGTTTTTGTATGTGGTGTTTAAGGATGTTCTAATTTCACTCTTTAGATGTAGCTGTCCAGTGTTTCCAGCGCCACTTACTGAAGAGTCTGTCTGTTCTCCACTGGACATGCTTGCCTCTCTTACTGTAGACTGGCCGTAAGTGTGTGCGTTTATTTCAGGGCTCTCCCCGTTCTGCTGTGATTCTGTTTTTCTGTCAGTACCACACCGTTTTGATTACAGCAGCTTTGTAGTTTAGTCTGAAGTCAGGGAGCATGATTCCTCCAATTCGGTTCTTCTTTCTCAAGATTGTTTTGGCTGTTTGGGGTCTTTTGTGTGTTTCCATACAAATTTTAAAATTTTGTTCTAGTTCTGCAAAAAAAAAAAAAAAAAAAAAGATGCCATTGGTATTTTGATAGGGATTGCATTGACTCTGTTAATTGCCTTGGGGAGTATGGTCATTTTGATAATATTGGTTCTTCCAATCCAACAACATGGTATGCTTTCCATCTGTTTGTGTCATCTTCAATTTCTTTCATCAGTGTCTGAAAACTATTTTGGAGTACAGGTCTTTTGCACCCCGAGGTAGGTTTATTCCTAGGTATTTTTATTCTTTTTTGAGGTGATGATAAGTGGGATTGTTTGCTTAATTTTCTTTCTGGTACTTCATTGTTAGCCTTCTGCCTTTCTTCTTCTCCACTTAACTCATTGAAAATTCACATATCCTGTCCGTGCCCATAATAGTCACACAGACTGCTCTAATCTGCCCCTCCTGCTCTGCTGTCCTTGTTCAGTTCTCAGTTCCTCCCCCTGGGAGAGTGTAGAGCAGATCACTGTGTCCCCAGAAATGGCATGCTTATCTGCCCTTCTGCAGCCACCTGTCCTGTCTGTACAAGGATTTTGTTGGCTTACCAATGCTTCCCCATGAATGATGCAATCACCCATCCATCCATCCATCCATTTTTCTCTCCACTAATCTATGCATGCATATAGCCATCTATCCTTCCATCTGTCCATCTATCCATATTCATCCATCCATCCTTCTATCTGCTCATCCATCCATCCATCCATCCATCATCCATTCATCCATCCATCATCCATCTATCCATCCATCATCCATACCTTCATCCACTTGACAATTATCCATTGATCCAGGCCCCATTCTTGGCCCTGGACTCCTGTCTACTCAAGACCTTCCACTCTCTCAAGGCTCCTGTTAACCTAGGTTGGGTGGTGAGGAAGGGAAGGAAGTAGATGAGTTGACTGAGTGGGGCAGTAGCACTGATTCAGCCAGTTGCTGTTCCCCAGCATGTGTATGTGGTCATCTCGTTATTTATATCTCTGTCCCCAGCCTTTGGTGTTGATCAGTGATTCCTATCAGACCACCATCTATTGAGTCTGTTCCCTGTGAGGTACCTGCACACGTGAGCTCATTTCATCTGTGCACTCTGACGCAGTGCCCCATTCATTCCCATTTCACAGATGAGAATACTGGAGTTGGAAGGAGTCAGGTCTCTGTTCCAAGGTTACCAGAATGATGGCAGCCTGGGGCACTTTGGTTCTCCATGGTTGTTACCGCCTCTGAAGGAGGTTTCTTGTCCCCACTCCTCCTTGGCTTTACTCTTCACGGCAGACATTCTCTGCTCCTTATAGTAACATTTGTGAGTCTGCCCTCTATGAGTTCATCTAAGTCTTTTGGAGAATATTTTAATTTAATTTTGCTCCTATCATTCCCCCCCACCCAAAATAATTGCCTCCTTCTTTTTTTACTTCACTCTTCCGTGGGCTTCCCTGGTGGCACAGACAGTAAAATGTCTGCCTGAAATGCAGGAGACCTGGGCTGAGAAGATTCCCTGGAGAGGGAAATGGCAACCCACTCCAGTATTCTTGCTTGGAGAATCCCATGGACAGAGGAGCCTGGAGGGCTACAGTCTGCTGCTGCTAAGTCACTTCAGTCGTGTCCGACTCTGTGCGACCTCATAGACGGCAGCCCACCAGGCTTCCCCGTCCCTGGGATTCTCCAGGCAAGAACACTGGAGTGGGTTGCCATTGCCTTCTCCAATGCATGAAAGTAAAAAGTGAAAGTGAAAGTGAAGTCGCTCAGTCGTGTCCGACTCTTCATGACCCCATGGACTTCAGCCTACCGGCTCCTCTGTCCATGGGATTTTCCAGGCAAAAGTACTGGAGTGGGTTGGGGTCGCAAAGAGTCGAACATAACTGAGTGACTCACACTTTTCTGTGGAATGGGGCTTTTTTTCCTTTTCTTGAAATGTGAGGTGAGTGAGTCCTGGTCTTATGTAGCCACACTTCAGACCTTTAAGGCTTTCTCTCTGGCTTCTCCCCACCCTGCTGTCCAGAGGGCAGACTCCAGCCTTGTTAGCGCATCTTCTCCGTGGTTCCTGTCCCTGGATAGCTTGGTTCTTGATCACCCCCTGGACTCAGTCATCTCCCCACATGGGGACTCTGAGGCCAGGAAGAGGGTTAGATGCTGCCTTCTCACAGGGGCCGTGGTGCTGCAGGGGCCATGGGGGCCGGGACACAGCTAGGCAGGGCCGTGCACTCCTAAGCCTGGCACAGGGCTCAGAGCTTGACGGGAAGGCTCCTGTCTGGGCCCTTGACCACCCAGGATGGAGCGGGGACTGAGTCTGGGGCAGGAGATGGGACAGGTGGCTGGGAAGAGAAGACTTAGGGGGCAGGTCGTCAGAGAGCCTCAGGCCATTTTCTGGCTCCCGAGTCTTTAACTCAAAGTCATAATTAGCTATTGTTTTGGTTTTCTTCTTATTTATTTATTTTTGAAATATTTATTTGTTTGGCCGCATGGGGTCTTGGTTACCACTCAGGATCTCGCTGCGTCACGTGGGTCTTTTGCACCGACTCTCTAGTTTCGGTGCGTTGACTTAGTTGCCCTGAGGCCTATGGGAACTCAGTTCCCCAACCAGGGGTTGAACCTGGATCCCCTGCCTTGCAAGGGGGATTCTCAACCACTGGACCACCAGGGAAGCAGCCCCCATTTTTAACTCTGCTTCTGTCTGTGCACCTGATGCTGCCTGACACCTACCGTGGAGGTGCAGGCAAGGGAGTGGAACAGGATCGCGAATGTCTGTGAAGATTCTCAATATTTTTATCCTGGTCAGCCAGATGGTTCAGCCTGGTGCTCAACTCTGCTTCTGTAGGGGAGGCCTCTGGAGGAAACTTATTTACATAAATGAACGGGCGTGGCTGGGTGCCATTAAAATCTACTTTTAGGTCTTGAAATTCGAAACTCATAAATAACTTCCACGTGTCAGAGAATACCCTTTTGATTTTTTTTTCCCAACCACTTCAGTTCAGTTCAATTCAGTCGCTCAGTCGTGTCCGACTCTTTGCGACCCCATGAATTGCAGCACGCCAGGCCTCCTTCTCCATTGCTAACTCCTGGAGTTCACTCAAACTCACGTCCATCGAGTCAGTGATACCATCCAGCCATCTCATCCTCTGTTGTCCCCTTCCCCTCCTGCCCCCAATCCCTCCCAGCATCAGTCTTTTCCAATGAGTCAACTCTTTGCATGAGGTGGCCAAAGTACTGGAGTTTCAGCTTTAGCATCATTCCTTCCTAAGAACACCCAGGACTGATCTCCTTTAGGATGGACTGGTTGGATCTCCTTGCAGTCCAAGGGACTCTCAAGAGTCTTCTTCAACACCACAGTTCAAAAGCATCAATTCTTCGGCACTCAGCTTTCTTCACAGTCCAACTCTCACATCCATACATGACCACTGGAAAAACCATAGCCTTGACTAGACAGACCTTTGTTGGCAAAGTAATGTCTCTGCTTTTGAATATGCTATCTAGGTTGGTCATGACTTTCCTTCCAAGGAGTAAGCGTCTTTTAATTTCATGGCTGCAATCACCAACCACTTACACATGTACAAATCACTCCTAGCTTTCCAGCATACAGAAACAGGCTGCAGGCAAGAGTCTGCAGGACCTGGAGTGCAGGAGGGCTTCCCAGGTGGCATTAGTGGTAAAGAACCAGCCTGCCAACGCAGGAGACGTAAGAGAGGTGGGTTCGATCCCTGGGTTGGGAAGATCCCCTGGAGGAGGGCATGGCAACCCACGCCAGTATCCTTGCCTGGAGAATCCCATGGACAGAGGAGCCTGGCAGACTACAGTCCATGGGGTCACAAAGAGTCGGACACGGCTGAAGCGACTTAGCATGTACTTAGCACGCACGCATGGAGCGAAGGGAGCTCTTCTCCCACAGGCCCCAGAGCCCTGCCAGGAGACCACCCTCTCCTTTCTGAGAAGCTGGGTTTGGAAGGAGGCCCTTCCCTTGTTGTAAGCTGCACAGCCTTTTTCTCCCTCCATGGACTTGGCCTTCTCTGAGCTCTCCCCCTGGGAAGCCGGGGGGAAGTGAAGGGTGATGGATCTCCTGGAGAGCCGTGGTCAGGCAGAGAGTAGGGAGGTCCCCTCCTGGGGGGAGGAGCTGGGTACCCCTTTCAGACAGAGCTATACCAGGATGTCAAGATGGAAGTCAGGGGGACAGTGATGGGACAGGGTACAGTCAGGAGAGCCAGGGGGGACAGGGGCAGGGCCAGGAGTGCATTTGGGCAGTGGTGAAGGCAGCGAGCTCAGTGTTTCTGAGCACCCGCTCTGTCCAGGGACTGTTCTAAGGCCAAGGATACAGCAGCAAAGAAACTGAAATCCCCTTCATGGTGATTACGCATCAGTGAATAAGGAAGACAATCGAAAGAAATCTGACACGTCCAGGTGTGGGCGAATGCGAAGGAGGAAAGGGAGGAGGGCGCACTTTTGTGCAGGCCATGGAGAAGGCCTCTGGGGCCCGGTGACATGGGACTGAGACCTGAATGAGGGCCTCAAGGGAACCCGTCGTGCGGAGGAAGCCGGACGTGCAGAAGCCTCTCTGGACGAGAAAGCGCAGGATGGCCTGTGTCGCTGGAGGGGGCCGGGTGAGGTCAGGAGGTCGTGGGGGTCAGGCCGTCCAGGGCTCTGGGCTGTGGTTGAAGAGACCCGGGAGGGCCTGTGACGTGAGGGCGCTCAGTGTGAGGGGTGGGTTGTGGGGAGCAGGGGGCTCAGAGGCAGGGACTCTCAATGCTGACGTGTCCCTGCTGAGCCCAAGTGGCGGGCGTCTGGCCGGCCCAGAGAGGAGCCGGGTACTCCCCGCGCGGTCCTCCTCGTCTCCCTGCCCCTCTCCCTCTCCTCGTCTCCCTCCTCAAGTGCGAGGGCAGTGGGCTGGGGCAGGGCATGCCCTTCCTTCCCTTCGGGCCGCTTCTCCTTCCGTCCCCTGTGGGAGCAGCCCTCATGCCGCGGCCCCAGCTCCGGTGCCTCTGATAAACCTCACCATCTGCAGCTCCGCCGAGACGCTGCCAAGCTTCAGTCTGACAAGCGATACGAGACTTGGAGACATACCTCCGGTTGGGTGTGTGCTCCGTGCCAGCTCTGCAGCTCCCCGCTTTCCCCACGGGGCCCATATGGGTTGCTTCGGGTTTTTTAAAAAAGCACATCGCCTCCCGTCCTCCCGTTTTACCAGAAGAGGTGAATCAGGACTTGGCATCAGACAAAGTGCTGAGGGTTTTTTTTTTTTTTTTTTTTTTTGGCCTCAGGTACAAGTGCTCTAGTGGCTGGGGCTCCGTGCTTTCAGACAAAAGGGTGGAGCTGAGGGTGGACACGCTCGAGCCGTTTCACAGCAGCCCATGCTGTCCAGGCAGCTCCGGGCTTGGTCTTCTGGGTTTTGAATACTGAGCTCGGTTCAGCCAAGGCCCCCTCGTCGGTAGAAGTGGGAGACGTGTGTACAGGTTAGCACAGGGCTTGGCGCATGACAAAATCCAATGACTATTTATTTAATGATGCTATTACTGTAGCCTTGATTGCACTGAATGTAATCCTTATTGCTCTCAGGGTTGGCTCCAGGGAGGTGTGTTTGCAGACATAGAACCTAGCTTCCTCAGAGTGTGGCTTTCTCCCAAGCAGGTGAAAAGAAAGAAGCTGGATTCATTCATTGGTTTGCTCTGCTTAGGCAGCTGCTCTAGACCCTGGTGGGGGGGACGTGGTCGACAGAACCCTGCTCTCAGGGAGCCCACATCCCTGAGGGAGAGACGGGCAATAAAGACGGGCTTGAAATTAGTTGTGAGGAGTACCAGGAAGATGGGGGTTGGGCGTGGGGTCAGGGGAAGCCTTTTGGATACGATGACACATGGACCAAGCCCCAAGAGAAGCGGAGGAAGAGCCAGTGGGTGTCTGGGGAGGAAAGTTCTGGGCAGAAGGAAAAGCGAATGTTCCTGAGGCCAGAGTTGCCTCGCCGGCACTCCTGAGGAGCGGCAGGGCCCCGGATGAGGCAGGATCGCTGCCAGGAGCCAGTCTGCGGGGCCCTGGCCTTTGACCTGTAGGAGTCAGAGTGGCAGGCGGACTGTGGACAAAGGGGTGTGTGCCTGGCCCTGGATACACAGGCCTCCCACTGCTGCTGGAGCCTCAGCCATGGGTTGGGCATGGACACTGGGAGCCCAGATGGGAGGTGGTCCCACCAGCCCAGCCCAGCCCAGCCCAAGGGTGCGAGGCAGAGACACAGGCTGGATCCTGGAAAAGTCGTCACAGGAGGGCCACTGGGCTCTTGAGACTGAACATGGGTGTGAGGAGAGAATCTGGCGGGACAGCCCTGCTGCAGTGGGACAGGTGGAGCCCGTGTCTGCTGGACTCTCAAGGGGGATGTCCTGACTAAGGCTGAGAGGCAAGGCCAGAGCTGGAGACAGATGGCTGGAGCCATCCTGGTTATGAAGGCCAAGGCCAGGGCCACCCAGGCGGGAGTATGGTTAGACAAGCCAGGAGACCCAGGGCCTGAGTCTGTGGCTCCCAGACTTCAGAGGGACCAGCAGGGAGCAGACCAAGCCCAAGGTAGGAAGCCAAGGAGAACCCGGGACGGGTGTGGAAGCTGGGGTGGAAATGTGTGCCCAGAGGAGCGGGCGCTGAGCCGGGTGGAGGGCTGACGTGTGGGCAGCAAGATGGGCCCCAGGAGCCCCTGGACCTGGCCAGGCCACCACCCCGACAGGGTCACAGTCTCTGTGCGGTGGTGGGGACACAGCCGATCGGATGGAGACAGAAAGCGCAGACAGCTCTTCCGGGGGCATTTCTGCACAAGGGAAGAAGCGGCTAGAGGCAGAGGCCAGGCGAGGAGGGAGGTCTCCTTTCTAAGATGGTTCAGGTACTAGACATCATCACGTGCATGAGGGGAGCAGGGTCGGCATCCGGAGCAGGATGAGACCAATCCCTGGGTGTGGAGGAGGACGGGACCCGGTCCCTGGGTGCAGAGGACAGGAACTATCCCTGGGTGTGGAGGATGGGACCCGGTCCCTGGGCGAGAGCAGGACGGGACCCTGTCCCTGGTCCCTGAGTAAGAGGAGGACGGGACCTGGTCCCTGGGTGCAGAAGCACAGGGTGTTGGGTTCCAGTGGCTTCTGTCGTCCGTGTAAGTAAGGGGGAAGGTTATCTGTGATAGAGGAAGGAGACGGATGGGAAGGGAAGTGAAGAGCAGAGATGGTGGGGAGCGGAGACAAGGATTCCCATGCACCCGCTGCTGGCGGGGTTGGTGTCCTGAGTGAGGGGAACCAGGTAGGGCTCCATGGCCTGTCGTCTCCAGCCACATTGGGCACTTGGAAGAGGCCGTGAGTTGGATTTGGCCAGGGTTAGGGTCTCGCCCAGACAGGAGGAGGCAGGCAGAGGGGGCGGGCGGAGAACAGAGGTAGTGAATCATTATAAAGATGGAGTGTGGCGGGGAGCATAAAGATGGGCCATGAAGGTCGCTCAGTCGTGTCTGACTCTGTGACCCCAAGGACTGTATAGTCCATGGGATTCTCCAGGCCAGAATACTGGAGTGGGTAGCCTTTCTCTTCTCCAGGGGATCTTCCCAACCCAGGCATCAAAACCAGGTCTCCTGCATTGCAGGCAGATTCTTTACCAGCTGAGCCACAAGGGAAGTCCAAAGATGGACCATGGTAGGGGTATAAAGATGGAATGTGGCGGGGTGGTGGAGGGAAGAAGGTTGAGGGGGTCAGCCCTCAGGGAAGGGAGCTGAAGGTTAGGGGGTCCTTGGACGTGAGGCTTGGTTTTGGAGAGCAGCACTTACTGGTGACAAGGGGTGAGTGTGAGCAGGGAGGTGACCTCTGGACAGGAGGAGGACACGGGGCTGAGTCAGAGGTTGTCTGCGTGGACAGCACGAACAGTGCTGAAGCAGGGCCGGTGTGCAGGGCTGACGTCCTCCGATTGGGGCAGGGGAGGGGACAAGATGACCCAGCCAGGAGGAGCCAGGGACGGGGCCATCCCTCCTCCAGCCCAGTGCTTCCTCTGGTGAGATCCCCAAGACGTTCACCCTGGGGTGGGCGGGCTGCCAGGGGGCTCCTTCAGGTCAAAGGGAGCAGCAAAGGGAGCAGTCAGTGAAGACGCTGAGGAAACTGGGAACAACGCTGCCATCTTGCAGCCTTCCCTAAACCCCTTCCTTGCGGGGCACTGACCCCTCTGCGTCCGGGCTGGACTTGGTCTGATCTGGAGCGGGATGTGGAGTCAGGCCTCCCAGGATCCAGTCGGACTGGACGTTTGTCACCCTCCCTGCACAAGCGTGCCTTCCCACCCGCTGTACTCAGCGTCCCCTCTCCCAGCTCAGATGCCGCCTCCTGCAGGAAGCCCCCAGGGGGCTCCGCTGGAGGCGTTTGTCCTCTTCTGTGAAGACCCACAGCGCCTCCTTTGTCTGTCTCTGGTGTTGGGCTCTTGTTCCCGTGGTTCCCGTCTTGGGCAACGTTTGTTTACATGTCTTCTTGTCTCTGCGGGAGGTGAGGTTTGGGGATGGACTTGATCCAGGGACCACGGATGCTGGGGGATGGACCCTCAACATCATCGTCGTCTAACCGGGCGATGATGGGTAACTCATGCAGCCTCCTCAACCTCAGTTTTAAATAAAAGTGGGGAAACGGTGTTTCCTTTGTGGGGCTCTGTAGGACTCACTCACGTGGTTCTGGCCTTGGCACGCTGAGCCCCAAGCCCCAAGCCCCACGTTGAGCTGTTTCTCTCCTCCACGCAGAAGTAGCTTAGGGCCAGCACACAGCTCTGTGTTTTCCTGGGGCCTTACCAAATGCCTTTCAGGTCCGCATGCTCAATAAATATGCATTTGCTGAATTTGGGAAAGATTTGGGAAAGATTGCTATAAAACTTTTCCTGTAATGTCTTTTAAAAATTCAGAGGGGTTGAAATATATACTCATATTTTTCTAGCTCCTAGTAAAAATAGTTTGCATATGGCTATGAAAAATAAAAACTGTCCTCGTCCAGCTATGCCAGAACTATAGTTTTAAAGTATCAAGTAACAAAAAAGATTTTTGTGTGGCTCTTACAAGGGAATGAATTGTGTATGAGACCTACCACTTTACATCAGAAAGTTTTTTTCTCAACTTACTAAGACCATTTATAGAGAAAATTGCTTTGAAAACATTCAAGAAATGGAAAGTGTCCTTTTTTCCACAGATGTGTCATTTTGCAATATCTACGAGTGTGCGTCTTTGGAAACATTTTATTTTACAAGAAGTGTTTAAACACGTTCATCCTCCCGATGTTTTATTACCATCCTGATTTTTAACACTGGATCTTTTGACTTCTCCTAAATCGCTTTTTATACGCAGATTTTCAAAAACATTAAAACTGTCATCAAAGCCCTTATGCTCATTGATGTTAACACAACTGGTCTGGTCCAGCCACACGAGCTGAGGAGGGTTCTGGAGACCTTCTGTTTGAAGATGAAAGATGAGGAATACAAAAAGTAAGTAAGCAAAGGTACGCTGGGACACTGCTCAGTAGAAGCGCCAACCAGTTTCAAAATGGGACTTGTCAGGTTTACTGGATCCAGGCAGCATCTTCCCTCCCACTTTCTCTGTCTTGACTGTTTTTTCTTTTTAAAATAGTTCTAACACTGGATTATTTTTTAATATTTATGTTACTGATTTATGTGCCAGGTCTTAGTTTCAGCATATGAACTCTTAGTTACAGCACGTGGGATCTAGTTCCCTGACCATGGATCGAACCCAGGCCCCCTGCATTGGGAGGTGCAGCGTCTTAGCCACCATACCACCAGGGAAGTCTCTGTCTTGACCATTTTTAAAAGAGATACTCAGTCGACGTTTCTCTCATGTTCCTGAAGCTCTCCACAAATTCTCAAAAGTGGGAGCTAACGGCTCCAATTCCTCCGGCCCGCCTCGGGTGAGAGTCCGCTGCCCTGCAGCTCTGAACTCATCTCGATTACTTGAGCCATGCATCACCAGGATCTCCCTCTGCCTGCCTGGCACCACGCCCTCTGCCGCCCAGGAGTCCAGTTCACAGATGACTCCTGCTCCGGGCCTGGGGTTAGGAGAAGAGTGAAAATGTCACCGTTTATTCTTTGGTCGCTGCGCTCCTTCTTGGCCCTCTATCCTGATGTAGTAACAGAAACCGACTTTTCCTTTGAGAACTGTGGTTGCCGGGGTTGGGGCAGGCACGGCAGAGCTGGGGGAATACAGGAGCTGCTCCGTGGCCTTTGAAAACCGCAGCCACCTGCTCCTGACTCGAGGGCAGGGTGTGGAAGCAGCACATTTTTTGAGCCTCCAATAAGCTCCAGATCATTTAGAAGAAGCCAAATGCTCAGATTCTGTGGTTATCTGACTTTTGAATGGAAGCCTCTGGAAGGGGCACCCATGTGTAACCTCAGTCAAGAGGTCCTCGTCGTCTTCCTGCCTTTTCCCGCTTTTCTCAGCACCCTCTAGGCCATTAACAAAAGTACCAAGCCTGATTATTTCCCCCCGAGCCTAGGGTTTCACATCACACCGCAGTTATAAATCGCTAGTAAAATGGGCCATTGTGGTTGCTTACGTCGTTTTATTAAATAAAGATGACGTTGCCTCTGTTAGGAAAGGAATTTGCTCCCAGAGCAAGGAAGTCTGGAGGGCACGTGACAGCAGCCTCACAGACCACGGCAGGGCCTGGAAAGCCTGGAGACTTAAAGTAGGGATATTTCCGAGTCTTTTGAATATTTTCTTCTTCTTTTTCTCTTTATAACCCACCTCAGAATATAAAAGACATAATAGATGTTTTAATTTTTACATCTTTCCGACTGGGAAAATGTCCAGAATAAGATCCAAACAAAACAAATTAAATAATTTTGTGCACGCAATTATAGAACAGAAGCAACACTCTTCTAAAACAGGCAATCAAAATACAAAACAGTGTTTTATTTGACAATAAACCTTGTGTTTGGCACTGCAGTCTCCCAACCTAGTAAATCTATAAAAAATGTTACTGTCTGTTTCCCTATCTCACAAGTATTGAATAATAAAGAACTCCACAAATTTTTATTTGAGATTTTTTTTAAGCCTCAAAAACAATGCTGTTTGTGTGATAAGGCTGGAGGAACTTAACATAATAGAATTGCTTTCCTTTAGAACTGAAATGGGGAAGATCAAAAGTAGACCATTTCTTCAATTGCTTTAATGCTTTTCTTATTGAAGCTGGAGAATATACTCTTTCCTTGAGAAGCTGCTTCAGTATTAGCTTTGCCTTTTCAGTGTTTCAGCAGGAAACACAATGCGTTTTTGAATGCTTTCTTTTATCTGACAGCTTTGTCTTTAATATCAGCCTTCAGCGTTGGGGGGGTGGTAGGGGGGCACGGGGAAGTGGGCGTGGGCTGGGCTTTGAAGTCAGGCGTGCCTGGGGTCAGGTCTGTGTCTGCCCTCCCTGGATTCCTGGGCCTCCCTGAGAGTCAGCTTTCTCTTAAAGAGATGGGGACTCAGGAGCCTGCCTCTCCAGGCTGGAGGACCTGGAGGAATGTGCCAAGTGTGCCTGGCCATGTGCCTGGCACGTAGTAGGCGCTAGTTTCACAGCGATAATCTCATAATCATAAAGACTCCACGGGTGCCCTCTGCTCTCTGAGAAATAGCTCTCTTGAGGCTGCAGAATACCATCCAGCCTGTGGAAACAAGAACTGGGGGAGACGATCACTGCCAGGTGCTACGCCTGGCCCGACCGTCCTGAGACCTGCGGGGCTCTCTCTTCCCTTCCCGTCTCGCACCCCTGTACTGTCCCGTGCGTTCCCCTGCAGGACGAAATATTTGAATCCGGGTAAAATCATTTTTGTGACCTTGAAAAACAAAGAAACAAACAAACTCAGTTGGTCAGCCTGCTGCCTGGGCAGGTGAATGCAGCCCAAAGCGCAGGTGGAGGTGGTGGTGCTGAAGAGGTTTATGGGTCCGTTGGCATCATTTCCTTTGTCCCTGAAGGCAGCCTTCCCACGTGGCCCTCTTGCCCTGGGCATCTACACACGTGTGGGTTCTCCCACCTGCAGATCAAGTCCCTGGGAAAATGGCCTTTATTGCTGAGTCTTGGGAATGTGTCCAACTTGGGATTGGGAATGCCTTGATTTTTTTTTTTTTTTAAGGCTTTTGAGATACTGCATCCTTGGGAAGTACCGAGGCTTCATTTTTGCATCATATCTGTAGGAAATATTACCATGGGTTGTGTCTGCCTGTTCTCAGCGACCGTGTAGCAGGTATTACGAATGCCGGTGGGCTGAACTTTAGGAAAGGTCAGGATTTTCTTGAGCCAGTGCCAGTTGGAAGGAATGCTGAGTTTTCACAGGAAGCGGGAGAGCCGGTGACGGGTTTTTTTTTTTATCAGGATGCTGACATTTTCCTGGAACGGCAGAGCAGCGGAGACTTTCTGCAGGACAGCAACTCGGAAAGGAGCCCATCAGGGGCCACCTTCTGGGTTCTTGTGCTTACAGCTTATGTTTGCCAGGCAGAGTCTACGGATGAAAGATGGAGCTATTTAGGGAGTCTCAGTGTTAACATCTGGCAGCTATCATATCTCAAGATAATTTTTCTTATTAGGACAATAGGCAGGATTCACCAAAGTGGAAAAAAAAAAGGTATGCATTAAAATGAATACACGACATTACTCTTTGTTAAATTTGGAAAACAAAAATAACAAATACTTTAAGTGATAATTACTAAATTTTTAGGAAGCAGCATGAAATTAGATAATTATAGAAACCAACACATATGGAGACAATATAACCAAACATTTAAAAACTGTCAATTTTTTAAATAAATGTAATAATGCAGAAATTATCTAGAAAACCATTTATCAAGTAGCAGATTTGAGTAATAGAAATTTCATTTTAGAAACAAAAAAGAAAATAATCCAAACATTCCATTTATCTTGACTTTAAAAAAAGAGTGTCTCTGTATATTTCAGGAAGAGACATTGCTTAAGTGTTTTAAAAATTTCTCTTTCTATACATGCAAGTCCTAGAAGGCTCCAAGAAAAGCTCCCCCCTCCCACCTTTAACTGCTTTAAAATGATATGCCATCCTGGGCACAGCTTCTCTCTGAAATGATGTACTTGGTCAAGAAGCTGGGCTGTGTTCTGTCCTCCCCCAGCTCTAGATTTGTCTGGTTATAGAAATCGTATGCTGACTCATGGCCCAGATCCATCTCCCACCAATTATTAAAGGAAATGGGGCCTGCTTTTGCTGTCTGAGTGCAGAGGTGCCCCTCACCCACTCCCACCAGAGAGGGGAGAGGACCCTAGGGGTGCAGGCAAGGGCGTTCCTTTCACGAGTCCTAAGACGTTCCTGTCCAATCATACCAATACACAGCCCTCTGGAGGCAGAGTGATGAGATTTCCCCCCCGCCAAATATCTGCGTTTTATTTATTTAATTTATTTTTTAATTGAGGCATAGTTGATTATGCTAGTTTCAGGGGTATTTGCATTTCAAAAATCTTACAGTAACATTTCCTAGGGTTTACTTCTATTTTCTAGCTCTAGCTGGAGAAATGCATTAAAATTAATGCTAGCCCCAGTGTAAAGGTACCTCAGTAAAAAACCTGCTTCATTTAGATGCTCTGTATCGTAATTTCTGAATACTAATGAATGCTTCTATTTTAGGTTCGCACAACACTACAATATCGATAAAGACGCTGCAGTGGATTATAACGTTTTCTTGAAGAACCTCGGTTCAAATAATGACTTGAACCTTAAATATAATATGGGAAGTCAAGGTCAGTATCTTTAAAGCACACAGCTAAAGATTTCAATATCCTTTAGCATGGTAGTTCCTCGTCTGTGACTCTGTCCTGAGGCAGTGCTTTAAAATACGGAAAATGCGTTATCCACCAAGACAGTGACGGTATCCTTATTTGTAAGATGACATAAATGTCTGAAAACAGGGAAAGGGTTAAGTGAGTCACAGCTTATTCACGTGATAAACTGTGCAGCCACAAGCAATGATCTCCACAAAGTTAATTATAACTTGGAAAAATGTGTGTGGGATATCAGTAAATGATTAGAAAGGAAATCTGAACTATGGATTGTCTTTTAAGTGGTACATCTCTGGGTATTTGATTCTTTCTGCTACCTCTGTATTTTCAAAAATTACTGACAGTGAACATGTAACTGCTCTTCTAAGGATGGGACAAATCTTGATACAAAAGGGGAAATAGTTGAGTAGTCGGTGTGGTTACACCGGACACTTTAAGCCAGGCTCATGTAGGTATACGGCCTTGAGAAGGAAAAGCCTTTCTCATGCTGGTGGGAATCCCAGCCTCTGGAGCGCAATGCCTGGGTTGCACAGTTCTGCAGAGAGCAGGGGTGCAGCTCCTCCAGGTAGATGTATGGAGCACACAGCGGGAGGTGCTCCCTTCCGGCTGTAGGTTGTTTGAGGCAAGAGTTTTCTTGCCTCAGGGGTTTGCCACGTGGGACCGGCTCATTCAAGATGGGTTGTCACTGTCTGGGATCAACACAAGTGATTGCAGCAAATATGCATGGACTACCTCCTCTGATTCCCTGATCTGCCTGACTGGCAAGCTTAAAAAAAAAACGATAAATTCTCAGATTTCAGCCCAGTTTCACTAACCGAGATAGTGTATAGCAGACCCCAGGACTCTTACTTTTCAAAGCCTTACTAGTTTGGGGAATTACTAGGCCATATGAGCTGCCCAGGACCCTCTCATCCTTTACACTGTGTTAGCTCACCTGCAAGTCACTGGACTAATAGGCCCTTCACTGAGTACAAAGCTAAGTGAAATCGTCTTGACTTTAAGAAGTATGTGTGCGTGTGTGCGTGCAGGTGTGTGTGTGTGTCTGTAGGTATATGAACGTACATATATGTTAATAGGACTAGTCCTGTTAATATTTTAATAAGATGGATAAGATAAAGCATGTCACATAAATTAATCTTAAAAAAAACATCTTTTTATTGTGCTCTGTGGAGTTACTTCATAAAACTTAACTTTCAATTTTATTTTTCTCAACAGCTTTGTGAGGTGGATATTATTATCCCATATCTTAAGAGGAGAAAACTTGGACTCTAGGGTGTTAAATGAATTTCCCAAAGTGACATAGCTAGTTTGTGGTAGAGTCAAGATTTGAACTGTTAAGCTCCGATTCTTTGCAATGTCTGACTCTTTGTGACCCCATGGACTATACAGTCCATGGATTCTCCAGCCCAGAATCCTGGAGTGGGTAGCCATTCCCTTCTCTAGCGGATCTTCCCAACCCAGGGATAGAACCCAGGTCTCCCGCACTGCAGGCAGATTCTTTACCAGCTGAACCGCCAGGGAAGCCCAAGAATACTGGAGTGGGTAGCCTATCCCTTCTCCAGTGGATCTTCCTGACCCAAGCATCAAACTGGTGTCTCCTGCATTGCAGGCGCATTCTTTACCAGCTAGCTACCAGGGAATTACTCAGTTCCAAAACAAACTATTTAAATGCCTACAAGAGAAAAACGAAGTGTCATGGCGTTCATGGAAGGAAGAAGGATGTCTGATTAAGGGGGCACTTTTGCAGGACTGGGGTTCACAGGATGTGTGTGACGAGCACCAGGGGAGTAAGCACTCTGGGCTCAGGGCCCTGGGGGGTAGCATGTCTGGCAGAAGCCTGGGCTGTGCACACTTAGCTCAGGTGGGATAGGAGGCGGGCTCCAGCCTGATCACAGAGAATGTCTGTCAGCAGCGGGCTCATGTGCCTGACTTGGTGATCACAGTGACCGGCCTCACCTCCAGAGTGTGCGTTCAGTGCCAGCCACCAGGCTGAACACGCTCCTGTACTGGGTCTTTTCCTACTTCCTGCAGCCCTGGGAGGCAGGCACTGAGGTGGATGACTAACAAGGTGAAATAAACAACCAAACGGTTCCTACCACCCAGGAATAACCACTGTCAGCATTATTCCTGGCATCTGTTCATACCTCAATATGGAAAGGAGAGACAGCTCTCTAATCCTAGTAATATTATACATCTTTGAATAAAGCTTCTGTTCCATTTTTCAGATTCATTTCCATGATAGAAACTATCCTTATGTCGGATGGTTTTGCTCTTCTCTATTGAATACATTCTCTTGAAGTGCTTTACTCTCTTTGTCCTCTTCCTCTGTATACATAAGGATCATCCTAGGTCTTTTAGCTACCTCTGTAATTTGATTTTCACTAAGGACCATGTTGTTTTGTCTCCTTTATTTATTCGATAATGTTGTTTCCTCTGGCCTACCATATTGTTTTCTTCTCTCACTGTTTTACTATCTTGTTATTGAACTCTTGTTTTAATGAATTTGTGTTCTTATTAAAATGTTCTGTAAGTAATTCTGTGCTTGAATTATGTTTTATTCCACGGGAGGATCCTCGATTTTTCGCATTATATTCCTCTCCTTCTTTCTCTATCCACCATCCCCTTCCCCCTTTTTTTTAATTAAAAAAAATTAGTTTATTATATTAAACACATCATTGAGATCTACCCACTTAACAAATTTTTAAGTGTACAATATTGTTAGCTGTAGGCACAGTGTTATATGGCAGATCTCCAGAATTTATTAACCTTTATGAACTTTTATGCCCATCGACTAGCACTCCCCATTTTCCCTCACCCCTTTCACCCTGGCAACCACCATTCTGCTCTCTGGTTCTATGAATTGACTATTTTACAGAGCTCACATAATTGGAATCATACAGTTTTTGTTCTTCTGTGATTGGCTAATTCTACTTTACGTAATGTTTTCCAGGTTCATCCATGATGTTGCATGTTGCAGAATTTCCTTCTTTTATAAGGCCAAATAACATTTCACTATATGTATAAACCACACTTCCTGACCCATTCATCAATCGGTGGCCATTTAGGTGTGTCCACATCTTGACTATTGTGACTAATGCTGCAGTGAACGTGGGAGCTCTTTGAGATCCTGATTTAAATTCTTTGTTGGCTAAACATCTGAAAGTGGGATTACTGGATCATATAGTAGTTCTGCTATTTATTATTATTATAAGCTTTTCCCAATATATTTGGTTTCTTCAACATTTTGTATTGAATTATAGTTGATTTACAGTCTTATTCAATTCATCAGTTTCAGGTGAACAACATAGTGATTCAGCATTTTTATATAGTATATTCTATTTAAAGCTATAAAAGTTTGATGCATTCCCTGTGCTGTACAGTATATACTTAGAGCTTATTTATTTTATACATAGCAATTCCCTACCACTAATTTGCCCCTCCCCTAGTTCTTTTTTTTTTTTTTTGTAGAGTTTGTGTCAAAAGAAATTTGGATTGGTTAAGCATATTTTTTTCCTTTATATTAATGCATCTTCAGCTAATCCCAAATAATATCATACTAATTCACATGAAGGGCTTCCCTGGCGGCTCAGGGGGCAATGCAGGAGACACAGGTTTGATCCTTGGGTTGGGAAGATCCCCTGGAGGAGGAAATGGCAACCCATTCCAGTATTCTTGTCTGAGAGAGCCCATGGACAGAGAAGCCTGGCCGGCTACAGTCCAACGGGCTGCAAAACTTCGGACGTGACTTAGTGGCTAAATAACAGCAAAACACAACTCACGTGAGTTACAGGAACTTTAAGCAGCGTTTTCTGGATTCTTCTCTCCTCTCCTTTGTTATATCGCTGTCATATCATACTTTGCATACACCATGACCACAGGCAAGCTGTGCAGCTAGCCCAAAAAGGAAAAAAAGGCAAAACCAAAGACTCCCCGAAACGCAGGGTACAGTCCTCAGCTTCTGTTATTCTGCTGAGATTTCCTGTCTGTTCATTCATTAGGAGTATATTGTCCTTCATATTCTCACACACTGTTACTTTAACATTTTTAAATACTTTAAATTTTTTAACTGCTAATTTCAACATCTAGGTCATTTCGCGATTTGGTCTTTACTGATTTCCTTTTTAAAAAACGTGGATCATAGTGTCCTATGGTTTTTTGTTTGTTTTTGGTCTATGTCTAGTGATTTGGGAAATTATCCTAGATACAGTAAATTTTGCCTTATAGAGACTGAATTCTCTAATGTTCCTCTGAAGAACTTAAGTTTTTGTTTTGGTAGCCAGTGTACCTTAGTAGGAGACTAAACTCTGTCTTCCCCAAGCAGGTTAACATGTGAAATCTTTGTTCTGCTGTTTCGGGCTTCGCTGGGCGTCTTGTTTTCTGCTTTGCACATCTGTAGTTTGTGGTGTTAGCTGGAGATTTTGGCAGGTTTTATTCATAGGCTTTGGAGATTCTCCTCTATCCCTTTTTCCTTTATGTTTGTGCTTTCCCTTTTTACTTTCCAGTCGCGGTGATAGTCCTGAATTCTCTTTTTTTGATTCCTAAAACCAGAAAGATCCTAGATTTATATCCAAACTCTAGCCACTTAGCATAATGTTCCAGCCAAGGCCTGCCCTCAGGCAAAAGGCCAAGGAAACAAGAAACTCAATGAGTTATTTTCCCATTTCTCCAAGTGTTGACTCCAGTTTATGTCATTTGCTTTGCAATGCCTTCAGAGAGTTTTTTGTATATATTTCTGCCAAAGTTTGTCATTGTTGTCTGCTGGGAGGGTTGCTTCATTATGAGCCAGTCCACCATGACCAGACACAAAACTTTCTGTCTGCCACATTAAGTTTCTTCTTGCTTCAGTTTATCATAGTGTAAATTTTGGGGGGAAAAATTGGAAGGGGGCAGTATAAATGCATAGTGAAAAATTTATGTGAAATTTATAGTTTATATTTTATACAAACTGTATAAAAGTTATAGTTATAAAACTTTTAAATTTATTTATTTGCTTTGCTGGTTTTTACCCTTTTTCCTTTTGCTTATTTTATTAAGTTTTGTAAGAAAGGCGTCTCTAGTTCATACATTTACAGTGACCCACTTCTGTACATAGAACAATATTTACTTTCTACTAATTTTTCATATTTCTAGACTTGCTGCTTTTGTTCTTAATAAGCCATTGTCGTCTTGCTTATCAAAAACGCCATCCATTTGAGCACACAAGGAAAGGACACTGGGGTAGGACTTCCTTTTTCCTGCACCTACGACATACAGAGCTGCCCACTTAAGTTGTTTTGCGTTTCCTCTCCACTCCATTTCAAATCAACCAGAATCCTTCACAGGAAATTTTGGGAAAATCAGGAGGGGACAGGAATTATCAAGCTGCAGAGAAGCGGGAAAGCTGGTCTGACTGCGATGAGAGCGGAGCCAGTGAACATGGCACAGCTGAATTTGTCAGCCCCCTTTTGTATCTAGAGCTGCTCCGCCCACTTCCCGCATACTGTCCTGCGTGTAGAAAAGTCACCCACAATGCGTTGCTGCAAATGGATGAACTTCTCGCTGTGTGAGCCCCGTTAGAGTAGCAGCAGCCCCCCATTGGAAAGCAGGGGGAGACCCACCTCCCCGAGTGAGACCGGCCTGGCTCCCCACCCCTCAGTGAGTGAGGCCCTCGCAGCTTCCGTGTTCCGAGAGCCCACGTTTCAAGCACTGGGCGTACTGGAACCACAGCACTCCAGGCTGCGTTCTAAAGGACTGGCTTTGTATTTTATCGTGTAGCCACAGGGATCCACTAGAGACTTCCTTTCTTCCTTTTACTTTTCTTCTCTTTTTTCCGTTTCTTTCTTCCTTGTGTGTGTGTGAGGTAGAAAATGGAATTCCAGATGACGAGCAGTTTGTTAACTGCAGCTGAGTAGTTATAAGTGTGCTTAATTTGAGTGGAGCTTATTTGCAGACATTTTAGGAAATAAATCTGGGAAACCATTTGTGATTCTCTGCAGTCGACTTTGAGAAAGAAAACGGCTATATCTTAGATTTATTTTATTCTCTTTTATTATAAAAGTAATACATACTTGTCGCAAAAAGGCCAGAAAGCCCCAAAACACAAACTCTCACTTCCCTATAATCCTGCCGCTGTGTTTTCTTGGTGTATTATCCTCCCAGGTCTTATTTCTGATGCATAGATGGATGGATGGATGACAGGAAAATACACAAAATAAGTGTTAAAGTGAAAATTAAACTATGATAAATTGACTTTTCTTGCAGTCATGAAACAGTTTCAAGGAAGATTTTTTGCATTCATGGTTTAGACAGGCCCTTTGTTTTTAATGTCTGTGAGCCATAATTTATAGAACCAGTCTTCCACGAGTGGGTATATAAGTTGGTGCATTTTCCCCCGCTTATAGACAGTACAGAATGTGTCCTTGCACACATGCCTCTGTCCCGTTTTTCCTCTAGTATAAGGTTCTAGAAGGGAATTTGAGAACATTCAAGTACCAGGTTTTCTATATACAAGCCGAAACTGATTTCTTTCTTTGTCATTTGCCTTAATCCCTGCCTATTTGACAAGTAGGAAAAAATTAACTGGTGTTAATTAGACCTTTTAAATTACGAGTGAGTCTGAGCAGTTTTTCATACCTTACTTGGCTTTTTAAAAACTCCTTTTTTAAAATTTCAATTACCTGTTTAAACCTTAGTCTGTTGTGTGATTGGGGATTTATATTTATCTTACTGATTCATGAGAGCTACTCATACATTGTGGAAATTAAGTTGTGTTCCTCACGTATATTAACAATAGCTTTTCCCAGTCATTTTTCTTTCATTGTCACCTATGTGTTTTTTAACCAAATCAAAATAAAATATTTATGTTGCCAGGACTCTCCGTTATTTACCTGATTTCTGGCTCTGATGCATGCTCTGGAAAGGACTTCTCACACAGTGATTATGTATTACATGACATTCTTCTTAATTTTCTTCTACTACTTTTATGGTTTTATTAGTCTACTTAGTGTGCATTTGCTCTGTCTAGATTTACCCTAGATAAGATAGCAAGTAGATTGATTTTATTTTTTTCTAAAATGTCTAAGAATTCTAATAGCACTCATTATAAAAGTTTATGTTTTGGTTTATTGAGTCTTAACCTTTAACATGCAGGTGGTGATGAAAAGGAAGTACTTAATACTTGAATGTATGTTTGACAGTCTTCATAAACTGAAGTTCTTTTGTTTTAATAGAGGTCCTGTGGGAGAATCAACGAGTCAAAAGTTTCAAAAGAGAGGAACCCCCCAGTTCTACTGTATCTGACAATATCTGGAAAAACTACTCCTTGGATGAAATTGAGACGGCCTTTTGCCTAGAGGTAAGATTTTTTCCCAGTGCCAGGGTTATCTAAACTGTGAACCGAGAAAGTGAACAGTTCTAGAAAACCACCAGCCTAGACAGTGTCTCTAAACTGTGTTTGTAACCTGCCTCCATCTCCCAGAACACTGAGACCTCTGCCAACAAAAATGCATGGATAATAATGACCTCGATGAGAGATTGATTCTCAGGTACCGCCTTGGTGCCACTCACGCTCTAAGTCTAACAAGAAATATTTAGACCTATATACAGACATGATACAACTTTGCTGAGTAAAAATAAAGGAGAGTCTGACTAGATGAAGAGGTCTTTTCTAGTTCTTGGACTGGAAGATTTAGTATTAACACATGGTCTCCCTACATCTGGGTGTGTATATTTATATATGTACACACATTTACATATATATTTTTTGTTGTTCTGAAAAGTTACAATAGAGGGCTTATGCTGTCACATATATAACATTTTATAAAGGTATAATAAGACAATATGGCAGTGGTACAGCAGTGAACATTCAAATTGAATTAAAACAGTAGTTGGTTAATGGACTGATCTTGATATACGAATTTAGCATATGATGTGCGGCATTCCAGTAGAGTGTGATGGGGACAGGGAAGAGAATATTCAGTAATTATTATTTAGATAATTCCCTAGACAGCCATCTGGGGAAAAAAGCTTGGAACCTTCCACTCTCCACACCGACATAAATTCTATATGCACCAACTATTTAAGTTTAAAAGTAAAAAATATGAGTGAAAATTTTTAATCTTGAAATTTAGACTTTTAAGCATGAAATAAAGCCCCAAAATCATTAAAGACAAAGACTGATAAATTTGTCTTAAAATGAAAAAGCATCGGTACAGCACACGCTCTCATAAACAAATGATAAACTTGGCAAAGCATGTGCCACATAAGTGACAGATAAATAGTAACTGTTCCTAACATATGTAGAGCTTTTTGTAAATTATTAATTTAAAATTTTCAGCAGAAAATTGTCAATGAGAAAAAATTAACAAAAGCCGTATAGATTAAGGGCATTGGAGGAAAGGGCACATGAATATTCCATTGGTAGATTAGTAAAAACTTGTTTTCCTTGGTTGTCGTTAATGAATTTATTGTTTTCATGAAAACACGGCCATTCCGAAACACATGACCGTTACGAAAAGATGTAAGCAATTCTGAAAAGTATAAAGAAGAAAGTAATAAATTAAATCCACCACCCAGAAATAATCGAAGGCAACATTTGGTGAACATAATTCTAGGCCTGTCTTTATATATTAATAGAAGGATGGCTGCATCAGTGGGTGGGTGGGTGGATACACAGAGAGAAATAATTTTATAAGAAGAGAATCATGCTCCTCTTTACAAATAAGGCATATTTAATTTAAATTTCTTTGAGTTTACCAGAAGTGAAAAAAAATCATCACCATCAACCTCATAATTAACCCTTTTATGGGGCTGCCTTTTCATACCGCTCATAGGGTTTTTGGAGAAGGCAATGGCAACCCACTCCAGTACTCTTGCCTGGAAAATTCCATGGACGGAGGAGCCTGGTAGGCTACAGTCCATGGGGTTGCAAAGAGTCGGAAACAACTGAGTGACTTCCCTTTCACTTTTCACTTTCATGCATTGGAGAAAGAAATGGCAACCCACTCCAGTGTTCTGGCTTGGAGAATCCCAGGGACGGGGGAGCCTGGTGGGCTGCTGTCTGTGGGGTTGCACGGAGTTGGACACGACTGAAGCGATTTAGCAGCAGCAGCAGCGTGGGGTTTTGCCATTCCCTCCTCTAGTGGACCATGTTTTGTCAAAACTCTCCTCTGTGACCCGTTCATCTTGGGTGGTCCTCTATGGCATGGCTCATAGCTTCTTTGAGTTATGTAAGCCCCTTCGTCACAACAAGGCTGTGATACCACTCTAATGGGAGAAAGTGAAGAGGAACTAAAAAGCCTCTTGATGAGAGTGAAAGAGGAGAGTGAAAAAGCTGGATTAAAACTCAGCATTCAAAATACTAAGATCATAGCATCTGGTCCATCACTTCATGGCAAGAAGAAGGGGAAGAAATGGAAACAGTGACAGGTTTTCTTTTTGGAGGCTCCAAATCACTGCGGACAGTGACTGCAGCCATGGAATTAAAAGATGCTTGCTCCTTGAAAGGAACGCTATGACAAAGCTAGACAGCATTTTAAAAAGTGGAGACATCACCTTGCCAACATAAGGTCCATCTAGTCAAAGCTGTGATCTTTCCATTAGTCATGTACGGATGTGAGAGTTGGACCATAAAGAAGGCTGAGCTCTGAAGAATTGATGCTTTTGAATTGTGATGCTTGAGAAGACTCTTCGGAGTCCCCTGGACAGCAAGGAGATCAAATCAGTTGATTTCTAAAGGAAATCAACCCTGACTGTTCATCGGAAGGGCTGATGTTGAAGCTGAAGCTCCAATAGTTTGGCTGTCTAATGAGAAGAGCTGACTCTTTGGAAAAGATCCTGATGCTGGGACAGCTTGAAGGCAGGAGGAGAAGGAGGTGAACGAGGATGAGATGGTTGGGTAGCATCACTGACTTAATGGACATGAGTTTGAGCAAACTCTGGGAGATAGTGATGGACAGGGAAATCTGGCACGCTGCGGTCCATGGGGTCACAAAGAGTCGGACACGACTGAGCGACTGAACAGCAACCACAAAAAATGGGGCCGCCTCTGTGCCGGGCAGTGTTATAAGCGTCCCTCGGGTTTTCAGGCCTCATGGCAACTCTAGAAGCTAGGAGGCATTATCATCCCAGTTTCAAGCTGAGGAGACCGAAGCTTGAGGAGGTTTAACAACCTGCCCAGGTTGCTCTGCCAGAGACTCTCCGGCCCGCTCTGTACCCCGGGTCCTCTTCATGTCGCAGTCCTCAAGTGAAGCCAAAGATATTTCTGGACTTTAGATATTTCTTTACCACAAGAAATATTCAGTCCCAAGAGGGACTTTGAGACAAGAAAAAAGATTAAGAAAGCCTTGAAGAGTTGGAGAAATGACGGTGCTTTGAAGGATGTCTCAATTACAGACAGTGAGGGCTGGCTCTGCTGTGAAACTCCTCAAAACTGGCACTTCCTGTGTTTCTTCCACCCTCCCTCCCATCTCACAATTTTTTGCTGTTTGTATTTTGTTCTTAGTGTTTATGATATTTACATTCTGTCCTATTACCATAATTCCCCCAGTTGTTTTACCCTCATTTTATATTTACATGAATTCAGTACGTATCGCTCCACTCCAGTGCTCCCCTTGCTTATCCCTTTCAGAGGACTTTATTTTGATATATTCTTGGGTTGGCTGGATTTCATTGTCAAGTAATTCCCTCAAGAAAGGCTCATGGGTGCTTTATTCCCTTTTTTTTTTTTTCATACTATCTCCCTTTTTTTTTTTTTTTTATTAGAACAACAACTTGGCTGGATATAATTCTTCCACCATTCTTTCTTTTACTCAAAATGTTGTTTTTCTACAATGTCTTCTGGCACTGGGTGTTCTTGAGAAGAACCCTGAGGTCAACAGATTTTTTTTTTCCCTTCTTATAATTTTTTTTTTCTACCATGATGCCCAAAGTATTTTTTCTTGATCCATGAAATGAAAAAGCAAAACTGAGCTGTCTTGGCATGGAGCATTTTGTCCGTTTCCTGGAACACAGTACATTCTTTTGATGAATGAAGATTCAGTTCCTCATTCCAGGGAAAGTTTCCCTGTGTCATGTCACGAATACCTCCTCCCTCCATCCCTCCTACCCCCTCCTGTCTTCCTTGCATATTTCTTTCTTTCCTTCAGTGGTCTCCCCACTTATCCTTACACTGGGCCATCTTTGTCTATCCTTGATGATAACTATCCTCTCTTAGTATGCCATCATCTTTATTTTTCCTCTGCTTTCATTGAGATTCTGTCAAGCCATTCCTACTTTATTTGGCTTGCAAGATCTTAGTTCCCCAACCAGAGGCTGAACTCAGGGCGCTGGCAGTGAAAGTGCTCAGCCCTAACCACTGGGCCGTCAGGGAATTCCCAAGCCATTCCTTTACTGATAATTTTAATTTCAGCCTTGTCTTTTATTCTTGCTGTTCCTAATTTGTTATTAGTTCCTTAGTAACGCTTTTGTTTTCTATTTTTTTTCATTGTTTTAGCATCTTCAAGCTTTTGTTGTAATGAATTTGTATTCTTACTTAGCTCCTTTCTATCATATGAAAGCTTTGCTGGTGATATATGTATATATTTTGCTGATGTGTTTTCCTACAGATTGGGTTGTCTTCTGCTTGATGTTTGTTTGTTTCTTTTCTACAGAGTGTTTGCACAGTTGCAAAACCATCTATTTTCATCCCATTTGTGCTTAGCTTGAGATCCACTCGTATCATGGATGTAGTCATATTTTCGTTGCTGTACGGTTTTCCATTAGCTATATATACACAAATTATAGACTGTCCTATGCTTGGACATTTGGGTTGCTTCTGGCTCTGTGCTGATCCAAAGATGCCCCTGTAAGTGGTTGCCTACATATCTTGTGGTGTGTATATGCAAAAGTTTCTGGTGTGTATGTGCAGAGGGAATTATACCCAGGCATTCCTTGCTGGGTTGTAGGGAACACATTCTCATCCTTTTTTGGCAGTATCCAATTCAGAATACCAATTTACACTCACATTGGGAGCATGTGAGAATTCCTGTTGTCCCATGTACTCACCAACACTTGAAGTCCTTTGTTTTTTACCTTTTTGTAAGTCTGATGATATTTAAATGGCATTTCAGCTATAATTTAATTTTATTTCTCTTTTTACTGATGTGTCAAATAGCTTTTTACACTTAAAAACCTTTCTTCAGAACATTTTTGGTAAAACTATATCCATTTTTAACAAATATTTATTGAGTGCCTGTGTGCCTGCTAAGTCGCTTTAGTCGTGTCTGACTCTTTGCAACCCATTGGACTGCAGCCCCCCAGGCTCCTCTGTCCATGGGATTCTCCAGGTAAGAATGCTGGAGTGGGTTGCCATGCCTTCGTCCAGGGGATCTTCCCAACCCAGGGGCCAAACCGGCATCTCTTACATCTCCTGCATTGAGAGGCGGGTTCTTTACCACCAGCACCACCCGGGAACCTCGAGTGCCTACCATTTGCCAAATTGTGATTCATTTTAGACCATTATTAGTGAACAAAACAGACACAACCGTGGCTTTCATGGAGATTGCGTGACCATATATCAGGGAGAGAGCTGTTAAGCAAATACACATTTACAAATACCATTTTCCTAGGGTGGAGTGACTAAAAAGGACGGGGTGTCATGAGAGAGAGTAATGAGGCATCTCATTGCAGTTGGGGATCAGGGAAACACTTACAAAAAACACTTGTACAAAATCGAAAAAGTGTACCTTTTGTTTGTCAATACTGTGGTGGTTGCCTTGTGTTGCTTCAAAATATAGTGCAGATACACACTAGTTCTTGTGGGAGAGGTTTCATGACATGTTGTTAAATGAAAAAAAAAATTGTTAAAACTGAAAGTGTGGTATGGTCCCATTGTTGCAAAGCTGTAATACACTCTTACGCGATCATGTTGGAGTTTTTGGAATACCATATGGAAACCTGTGGGTTGTGAGACTCTGGGTATCTTTATGGCCTGTTTATACTTTGCTGAATTGCTTGCATTTTTTCTTTTGTTTCATTATGAACAGTAACGATGAAAATTCAAAAAAAAGGTCGACGTGTTGCAAAGACATGATTTCTGTTTCACTCCTAGGCTTTTTCCCCGAAGTTCTTGATTTTGTCAAAACACTTTCCTAGGAAAAAACCATATTGGAAACTGAATGTCATTAAGATAACAAAATCGGATTTCATTAATCCAACAAATATACCAAGACCAGACTCTACGTCTGGCTTTGGCTTCTCTCCACAAGTCTTCTCCCAGGCAGCCCCCTCTCCCTGAGAGAGAGATGGGTACATTTAGCTGCATTTTGGGTTAATTTTATGCAACTTTCCAAGGAGCTTAGGCGCTGGGAGTCTCTAGATTCTTTTAAAGATTTCCCCCTTAGATTTCCGATATTCCTGTGCACCCTGAGGAAGTCGTAATGAGTGTGCTTCTCCTTCGTTTAGTGGATAGAGACCCTTGTATGTATGTTTCCCTGTTCCAGCAGCTTTAAAAAAATAAAAAAAAATTTTTTGGCCATGCCACATGGTATGTGGGGATCTTAATTCCCAGACCAGGGATCGAGAAATACAGCTTTTAAAAACATCACCTTCTACACCAAGTTGATGGTTCTTTTGTTTATCTTCTTATCACAGCAGGAAAAAGTGAATTCATACAAAGTGGAGAGGGTTGGAAATATTGAAGAATATTGTTATTACTCAATAATAAACAGCAGGAAAACCTTTGGAAATAAAACCAATCTTCACAGCATTTTTATGAGTCATATAAAAATCAGTGGTTAACCTACTTTACTGCATTGTAGAAGTCCCATAAGCAAAGCTCATTCACCCTGATTCTTTGTAATTCCCCATGAAAAAAAAAAAGATAATTAAAGAAATGTCCAATGTGTACAAGGTTTATGAAATTCTTATATTAATGATTTCCCTTACAGTAAAAGCAACTTCTATTTTTAATAAGATGCTACCAGCTTTTTGTTTGATTGACCTGACTTAATCAGGAGCAGCCTAGCATGGGCTCACAGTAAGGATGGCTTGCAAGTATATTAAGAAAGATGTATCAAACTGGCAGATCCACCAAGTATTTTTAGCTCTGAAATTTGAGTTAGAGCTATTATATGTGCTGTTTTTCCCCAAGAAACTTGTCTGCCTTGTCAGTTGAGTAGCTGTGGCTGGGGATACTGTTTTGTAGTAAGCTCATCAATTAAACATTTGAAGTTCAGTACATGCCATAGTAACCTTTTTGATCAGTTTTGGGAAGGAAAATGTGAAGAGGTTTTGGTGAAAATAAAGTGGTTAGATGGCTCTGCGCCACTGATTTCTGTGAATGCCGCACTCTAATTTTAATTCACCGCAGCTTTCCAAGTGCTATGAAAAGGTTGAGAAGGCGCTGAGTGCAGGGGACCCCTGCACAAGTGGATATGTGTCTTTGAATTACCTAAAGATTGTCCTCGACACCTTTGTATACCGATTACCAAGAAGAATTTTCATCCAGTTAATGAAAAGGTAAGAGTCCCATTGTTTCCTTGACGTTTTCCCCCCCAGACGTCAATTGTGAGAATAAGGAACAGCTTCATTTATATTTTATTAATGTTTTAGACTTTCTTTGCCACTGAAAATTTCAAACACATGCAGAAGTAAAGAGAATAATGCACTGAACCCACGAATGCGCCCACCACCCGTCTCAAACATTCCCCTCCTGGCCAATCATTTCATCCCTACCCTGGCCCACCTCTCCTCTACCGCAGATATTTTTGAAGCAACTACCAGACATCATATTTCATTGAAAAGATCTCACTGTGTCTCTTGAAAAGAACTCTTGCAAGAAACATGGTGCAAATACTGTTTCACACTTAATAGAATTATCAATAGTATTAATAAACATCCAGTTGGGATTCAGATGTAACTGATTGTCTCCCATTTTCTTTTATAACTAATTTAATCTGTACATTGCAATCTGCCATAATTCGTTTTTAATCTGTAGGGACCCTCTCCATTTGCTTATTTTTTTCCTGCTTAAGATGCGTTCATAGAATAGGTCTGGGTTGTTTGTTATGTGGAGTTTCTTAGAACCTGAACCTGACTGACTGCAACCCGCAGTGGCATGTAACCTGCTCTCCTGTCTCCCCCCCAGCCCCGCCCCTGAATTGGTAGGTACACAGATCCAGGTTCAATTCTGGGGGCAAGAATGCCTCACAGGTGCTAGCAAGCATGCGTACACTGCTTATCTTTCTCCTTGTGATGTCAGCAGCTGTGTTGATCATCCCTGTACCCGATTGTGAAGTGGTGACACTGAGTGTCTCCTTTCTCCTTTTCTCACCTGGAGTGCTTCTGTAATGAGAGCTTCCCGTCTCCCACCGTCTGGTAACCGTGAGACACAGAATAAGAGAGGCAGCAGCTCCTTGGTTCTTTCCCTTCGCTTACTGCTTTTCAAAATAATGAATTGTGTTCCCAGCATCCTCTAGAAGTGAGCAATGAGTGATTCTTCTTAAAAAAATATGATTATGAACTCATGAGTGTTGACATATTTGGTGTGTTTCAATTTACTAGAGTTATTATTCCCCTCGATTCTCAGCTTGACCTGTCTTGGCCAGGGGAGCCTTTTCCTGTTGGCTCTGAGTCCTGCTGGGTGACCCTCGTAAGTCCTTGGGTAGCACTTCTTGGTGTCAAGGAACGCCCAGGCCCTTCTGGGACATCTCTTGCCCACACCTGGAGTCAGTCGTTTCTCCCAGGACCCCTGTTTCCTTTCAGTTGGAAGTGGTATATATAGACCGACCTCTGGGTGAGGAATACTGTCTTTGGTTTACCCGGCTTTCTGTCCAGGTAGCTAGAAATCCTTTTCTCCGGGACGTAGGGTTGAGGCTGATGGAAGCTTGTCCTGCGAAACTCTGAATCATTACAGGACACCTAGGGGTCACCTGGAAAGGAGAGGCATGAGAGACAGAGAAGGAGAAAATAGTACCGATCCAGACCACGGCACCTCCTTCCCTTCTCAGCACCCTGCGTGTCACCGTCACTTAAGTCTTCAGGTTCCTTTTAGTTCTGCGTGCATTTTTCGTTTAATCGGTCAGTCACCATGCAATTCCTGAGCACTTGCCTAGGAACTCGCAGGGGACTAAGAAAGCCACGATCCCTGCCCTCGAAGAGCTTTACCTGCTGGCGGGGATACTGATGTCAACAAACACACACGGAATGAAATAAAATGTGCAGGGTGATGAAGGCTCCAGGGCTTCCCTGATGGCTCAGTTGGTCAAGAATCTGCCAGCAATGCAGGAGACCCCAGTTTGATTCCTGGGTTAGGAAGATCCCCTGGAGAAGGGATAGGCTACCCACTCCAGAGTTCTTGGGCTTCCCTGGTGGCTCAGCTGGTAAAGAATCTGCCCACAATGCGGGAGACCTGGGTTCGATCCCTGGGTTAGGAAGTTCCCCTGGAGAAGGGAAGGGCTACCCACCCCAGCATTCTGGCCTGGAGAATCCCATGGACTGTGCAGTCCATGGGGTTGCAGAGTCGGACACGACTGAGTGAGGTATATGAAGGCAGTGGAGAGGTTGGCAAGGACGTAACGGAGAATAACGGCAACTCAGACCATTCTAGGGTGGCTGGGCTGGAGGGGCCTCTCTGAATGAGTGAGGTCAGGGAGAGCAGCCCAGGGCAGAGCCTCCTGGGCAGGGCCACAGCCCTGTTGGGGGGCTGCGCCTGGAGCCCTGTTCTGGGGACTCAAAGAAGCTAGTGCCTGGAGCCAAGCTGACAAGCGAGCAAGAGGGCAGAGACCTGCGGCGGAGGCAGGCAGGGCCGGCAGGGACTGGGGCTTGTGGTAAGCGAGGGGGTGGCAGACAGGCTTTGTCGGGGGATTCCACCTAGAGACCCCATCTTCAGGCACACGGCTTCCTCCTTGGCCGGCACCTTCTTTCCTCAGAGTGTATTTCTAAAAGTCTCATTTGCCCACAGAGTGTGAATGTTTTCCCGAATTTTTATAAGAATTGCCAAGAATTGTTGTTTTCTCGGAAGATAGCAGTGACTTACATTGCTGTCAACGCGGTGTGAGGGTTCCGGTTTCATATTCTTTTCAGTGCTAAATATTAACATTGTATTAAAATATTGATGACCTAAGAGGTGTGAAATGATAACCCCCTTATTGCTCTAACTTATGTCTCTTGGAGGGATTGTTGAGGTTGGACTTCCCATGAGCCCAGAATGCTCTTTAGGTCCTAATTGGTCAATGGCCCCACGGATGGTTTTTCATGTCATTTTCATCACCTTTTTGTTTAATAATTTTTTGTAATTATTTCATTATTCACAGAGAACCCTTTTCTGTCACAGGTGCTGCAGCTGTTTTTCCCAGCTTGCTTTTTCGCTTTCATTGTGATTCCTCATTGTTTAGAAGTTTACATTTTAACATCATCAAATGCACTAATCTTTGTCCTTTGCAACGTCTTCTGTTGCTTCTACCAGTTATCATTCTTGTCTAGGCTTGATAAAAACTCTTTTCTACCCTGCTTGTTTTTCCATTTCTTTGAACACAAAACGCTTCAGTCCCTCCTGAAGTAAGATGGGTGTCCCAACTAAAATATTTTTTTCCAAACATATAATTTATTTACACCACCACTTTTTATGTAATCCTTTCCCTCCCGTTGTTTTTAATGTCCACGTTGTGCCATTAACTTATCCATAATTTGGTTTAATGTGTGTTTCTGTATTCTGTCCCGCCACTCTGTAGATTTCTCTTGAGCCGGAACATTTCTGTCCACGGTTCTGTCTGCGGTTGGCCATCCGACAGCCCTGTTTTCTGTGAAATCTTGGGAGAGAACACGGAGGTCCCCACACTGTCACGGTTCTTTGTTTCTCATCTGTTTCTTGAGTTACATAGTGACTGTTGAAGGACTTACCCCTGATTGCGTCACTTTCTAAGCTAAGAAGGGAGAATCTGCTTCTGCCGTGAAAGCAGTGGCCTCCGAAGGGTGAATGAGAAAAGGGACTCGTGTTCCCGGCAGGTGGCACTGGGGGGGCCCCTGCCTGGTGCTGACCTCTGCTTTCCCGTGCTCTCCTCTCAAGCCCCCCAGAAGGTGGTTGGGACACCTGGTGTTGCTAGAGGAAACTCTTTAATTCCTCTCAATGTTTGTAATCTGAGCATCACAAGAAGCCACGAGTCGTCTTCTAAAATTTAGGCTTAGTCTTTTTGTTAACATACCAGGACGTGCCCATGATTGCACTGGACATATTCTGCATGACTTTTGTGTTTAAACAGTGATTTAAGGGTTCATTAAGAAACCTGTGCATGACTGTTGACAGCTCTATTTATAATCACCCCAAACTGGAACCAGCCCAAGGTACCTCAGCAGGTGATTGGATCAGCAAGCTGCTTTACATCTACACGATAGACTATTTCTCAGCAACAAGAAGGAAAGAACTGTTGATACCTACACATGGATGACTCTCAGAGACGTGCTGCGTGAGAGAACCCAGTCTCGAAGGTTCCTACCGCAGGAGCCTGGTTATCCCATGGTGGGCAAGAGGAGACCCTTATCACTACCCAGTCTCAAAGGCTCCTACCGTAGGAGCCTAGTTATCCCATGGTGGGCAAGAGGAGACCCTCATCACTACCCAGTCTCGAAGGCTCCTACCGTAGGAGCCTGGTTATCCCATGGTGGGCGAGAGGAGACCCTCATCACTCCAGCGTGAATGGTGGGGGAGGGCCTGACTCCAGAGGGCCAGCAGCAGGGAGGCTGTGGAGGATGAGGCAGTCCTGGGTTCTGTGTGGGGCGGGGGTTCTGTGAATCTACACGTGTGATAAATTTGTGTAAATGTGTACACGCAAACCCATTTTTACTGCACTTGAAATTGAGAGATAAAGTTTTAAAACTCATCCCTTTTTTAAGGCAAACAATACAGAAAAGAATAAAGGAGGAAGTAAAATAAAATCTAAACTCTCATGCCCTACAAAATGATTTCAGAAATTATTCTCCTATCACATTTAAGAATGGAAAGAAAAAAAATAGGCATTTTTTTAAAGTTTATTTTTAAAAAATACTCCAGATCTAGGACCTAAATTAACAACTCTTAACAGCTTGGTAATGAGACATAAAATCTTGATCCAAATAAAATGTTAGGGACATTAAAAGCTATTTTCCATATATATATATATATTCTAATGTAATGGTAGGCTGTAATTGAACCGATATCTTGACCTTTATTACTAACATGCTGTGCTTTTCATTGTCGCCTAGCCTTTTATATAAAATAGATCTATTAAAAACAAAACCAGTGTTTAAATATGAAGAATGAGGTTTGCGGGAGAGTTGAGAGGATGGAATAAATGCTGTGACTTGCACGTTCACCAGAGCCTGGGCTTCATCCATCCATCACGTGAACAGGTCCCCACTCAGAAGCATCTCCCGGTGAGAAATTTCCCATCCATGCTGGGAACATTAGTAGCCTGGCAGAGCTATGCAAACAAAAAGCAAGCCATTTAGCCCAAATTATATGAAGTGTAGAAGCAATATCCTGGGATATATTTTCAGTTATTGGCCAAACCTTTTTTAACCCACACGTCTAGGATTTCTTCTATTTGTGTGACATTCTAGAAAGGGCAAAACAGTGGGAATGGAGGAGAGATGATAATTGCAGGACTGGGGTGGGGGACGCTGTGACTCACGGCGGGCAACACCAGGAGATTTTGGTGTGAGGGAGCTGTTCTCTCTTCATTTGTGGGCCTTTTCGTCTGGCAGCGCACTGGGCAGGGTCCAGGCAGAAAACAGATGGCATGTAAGTTTACCGAAGGAACTTTTACCCTGGTGAAGGCAGGGCGAAATGTGCAATCAGTAGAAGGGAAAGCATTTCTCTCTCCTAGGTCTGAAGGGGCAAGAGAGGAAGGAGTTAGTGAGAGGAGCAAGAAGGTCGCTGAAGGAGGCAGCCACCCAAGAGCAGATAAGGCCTTCAGCAGGAGTGCGGCCAGAGCCACGCTCAGCCCAGCGGGGAGGGGCTGGGGGGTAACCGGCCTGCTCTCTCCTTTTGCCGTCCAGTCCTGCTGCCGCCTCCCACTGGCCAGCCCGTCTGAGAGCCAGAGGCACGAGGGGCCGGTTGAAGCAGGTCACCAGGATGCTGTGCAGAGGGGAGGAGGGCAGACAGTGGGTCTGGACGGACGTGTCCGGCGCTGGCCATTCTCAGCCTCGGCGACCTTGGAGGGATGAAAGCCCTGGTCCTTTGTAGAGATGAAAGCCTTGTGTCCCCAGGCAGGAGCTGCTCAAAGTCCCCACACGAAATCTAGGATGTTAGCTCTATGAAATATCCGTAGCTACGTTCGAGACGCCAGGGGCTATGTGGATTTGCACATGTGAATGCCATCATCACCTGATTATATTTGCAATAATCCGGTCAGTTTCTAATACCCAAGTATTAGTAGCTTTTGCATGGGTGGCCAGGTGATTTCAATGAGAAGGTTGTAGAAATCAATCCTTTTCCCACCCCTCATCTCCACACGTTGCCAGAGGCACGAGTGTCTACACTTACCCACAGAAGTGGTATTACTTCTTGTCCGCTCTCTTATGAAGGGTGGGGTCTCCTCTTTGGCCTTTCCTATCAGCACAGCCCTTATTCCACGGAGAGCAAAACCAATGTGAGGGTTCTGCAGTGACTAAGAATACTTACTCCAATTACATTTTCTGAACCTGAAGGAGCAACCAGGGGATGAGTCGATGCTCTTACTGGACCCACTGTAAAGTGGACTTGAGCTCCATCTCGTCGTCGTTCATTTGCTCAGTTGTGTCCAACTCACTGCGACTCCATGGACCGCAGTACACCAGGCTTCCCTGTCCACTATCTCCCAGAGTTTGCTCAAACTCATGTCCATTGAGTCGGCTCCATCTACCACCTCCATAAGCCTCTGACCTACACACCATGCTGGCACTTCGGTTCTTCAGAGATTATCATTAGTCTGGAGCCACTATCTATTCATCCTGAATGTGAAAACCAAATTTATGTTTCTTCTCGTTAACCCAGAGATGGAGTCACATGCTGCTATAAGACCCCCACCTGGCTTCATGGGATGGGAAAGATCGATTGGGAGTAATACTGGCCTCCCAGCATCAGAATCCAGAGGGATAGGGGCCCGAGGAAATAAGAGGAGCCCCTGGGGCATTTTTAAAGTCTTGTTGAATTTGTTTCAATGTTGCTTCTGTTTTATGTTTTGGTTTTCTGGCCCTGAGGCATGCAGGATCTTAGCTGCCTGACCAGGGAGCGAAACGGTACCCCCTGCATTGGAACGTGAAGTCTCAACCACTAAACTGCCAAGGAAGTCCCCAGAGGCATTTTTAAGAATTAAAAAACCCAGCAATATCCACCTTTGTGACTTTGGTTAATAATGGTTACTCGTGTGATTAGCAAAAGTATCTGCTGACTCAATTTTTTGAAAACTACATTTATTCATGTTGATTATAAAAACTGTACAGGCTCAAACTAGAAAATAGAAAAAACGATAAAAAAATTACCCATAATTGTAATAGCCAGAGATGGCCACTATTAATATTTTTGTCTATTTCCTTCCAGAATTTTTATGTGTGTGCATGTACACATGCTCCATACATGCTTAACATGGTTGATGCCATATGAGAAATAAATTATGTTCTGTTTTCTTACAGAATATTACATCAGGAGGATTTTTTTATGTTGTTAAATAAAAAACCTTTGAAATTAATTTTTAACAGCTGCCTAATGTTTTGTCAGCCCTTAAGTCAAAGGTTTTGAATGCTTCCAAGGTTTACATTCCATTTTGCTAAGATGCCCTTCAGAAAAATGTGGATTTATTCTCAGGAGTGAGGTTCATGAGAGTGCTTTTCACCAGCATTTAACATTGCTGTCTTTAAAGACTTGCTAATTTGATAGGTGAAAGAGCAGTGCCTCGTCGTTATTCTGATTTATGTGACCTTGATCGCTGCGGGGTTGGCACGCTTTTCGTGTTTAACAGTTATATGTACTTGCTTCATGAACAACTGCTTGCTCAGGTCCTTTGACCGTTTCCTAAAATGGTCAAAAATATTGTGGTCCCAGTACAAGTCATATAAAGTTCTTTCTCAAGCGTATAGCTTAATGGGCTTCCCTGGTGGCTCATATGGTTAAGAACCTGCCTGCAATGTGGGGACCAGGGTTCGGTCCCTGGGTTGGGGAGATCCCCTGGAGAAGGGAATGACAACCCACTCCAGTATTTTTGCCTGGAGAATCCCATGGACAGAGAAGCCTGGCGGGCTGCAGTCCATGGGGACACAAAGAGTTGGACACAACTGAGTGACTAACACACAGTTTAATGAGTTTTGGCAACTGTGTGTGTTTAGTAACCACTCCCTGAGTAAATGTATGGAACGCTCCGTCACCCTGTGCTGTGCTCCTGCACTTTGAAAGCAGTCCCTCCCCTGACCTCTCGGCTCCAGGACCGCTGGTCTGCTCTCTGTCACTGTCTCTGCAGTTTGGTTATTTTTTGGCGTGCTCACAAATGGGATATGCGGTCTTTTGTGTGTGACTGCTTTTTCTTTCACTTTCCAAGTTTTAAGATTCATCCATGTTGCTGCACATCTAAATGTTCCACTGATTGTTTTTGCTGAGTAGTATCCCATGGATATTCCCCAATTTGTTTATCTACTCAGCCATTGATAGACATCTGGATTGTTTTCAGTTTGGGGACATTGTAGAAAGCGTTGCTATGAACATTCACATACAGGTCTCATTTTGTGTGGATATGTTTTTATTTCTCTTGGGTGAAATACTTAGTAGTAAAATTGCTGAGTTGTATGATGAATGTGGGCCTTCTAGGTAGCTCAGTGGTAAAGAATCCACCTACCAATACAGGAGACTCAGGTTCGAACCCTGGGTGGAGAAGATCCCGGGAGAAGGAAATGGCAATCCACTCCAGTTTTTTGGCCTGGGAAATCCCATGGGCTGAAGAGCCTGGCGGGCTACAGTCCAGGGGGTCGGAAAACAGTGGGATACGACTTAGAGACTAAACAGCAACAACAGTGATGAGTGGATCTTAAATTTATCAGACGCTGTCAAACCACTTTCCAAAGTCACTGTATCGATTTGCAGTTCCACCAGCAATATGTAAGAAAGCCAGATGCTTCACTTCCTCACTGAAGCTTCGGTACTGCCAGTCTTCCTAATTTCAGCCATTCTAGTTTGTGTAGTGGAAAAGGCAATGGCACTCCACTCCAGTACTCTTGCCTGGAAAATCCCATGGACAGAGGAGCCTGGTAGGCTGCAGTCCATGGGGTCGCTAAGAGTCGGACACGACTGAGCGACTTCACTTTGACTTTTCACTTTCATGCATTGGAGGAGGAAATGGCAAACCACCCCAGTGTTCTTGCCTGGAGAATCCCAGGGACGGGGAGCCTGGTGCGCTGCCGTCTATGGGGTCGCACAGAGTCGGACACGACTGAAGCGAATTAGCAGCAGCAGCAGCAGTTTGTGTAGAGCTATTTCTATTTTTAACTCCTATTTTTTCTGATGACTAATGATTTTGAGACTCTCTTCGTGTGATTATTGGCCATTTGTATCTCTCCTTTCGTTAAGTGGATGTGCAAGGCATTTGTCTATTTTTACAGGATCGTTTCTCTCCCTGTTACTGGTGTGTGCACGTTCAGTTGCCCCGTGTCTCCTGCGTTGGCGGGTGTGTTCTTACCACTTGTGCTCCTCTTTATGTGTTCAGGATATTAGCTCTCTGTCACATACATGTTTTTCAAATATCTTCGTTCAGTATGGCTTGCTTTTTCATTTTCTTAACGTGGTCTTTTGAAGTACAGAAGTATTTTTGTTTTGATGAAGTACATTTTATCCATTAAAATTTTTATGGGTAATTTTTGGGGAGTTCATTTTCAGAAACCTTTGCCTAACCCAATAGCACAAGGATTTTATCTTGCCTTATCTTTTCTTCTAGAAGTTTAATAATTTTAGCTCCTACATTTAGGTCCATCTGTAGTTAATTTTTGTATATGGTATGAGGTCAAGGTTCATTCTGTTCCTGCACAGATATTCATTTTTTGAAAAGGCGATCATTTCCCTAATGAATTACTTTGCACCTTTGTCAAAAATTAATTGACCGCATACGTGTGAGTATGTTTCTGGACTCTGTCCTCTTCCAGAAGTTGTAAGAATACATCTTGAAACAGTGCCACACTGTTGTCTTGATTACTGTAGCTAAATAGTAAGTCTTGAAATTTACTTGTGTAAGTCCTCTACACTTGTTCTTTTCTTTCAAAATTGTTTGACTATTGAAGGTTCTTTGCCTTCCTGTATATTCATTCAGCTTGTCAATATGTTTTTTTAAAAAAGAAAGAAAGCAAGTTTGCTAAAATTTTGTTAAGTAACATTGGGGAGATTTGCCACTTTTCTGAGTACATTGGGAAGATTTTTTCACTTTAATAATATTGTTTTCCATTCCATGAGCATGGTACATCTTTCTGTTTATTTAGGTCTTTAATCTCCTCAGGCAAGATTTTGTTGTTTACAATGCTCAGATATTACACATATTATGTTGTATGTATTCCTAAATATTTTTATTTTTTGATGCTAATGTAAATGAATTAAAAAATTTTTCATTTTCTCACTATTCATGGCTAATACTAACAAATACATTTGACTTTTTTGGTTATTGACTTTACAATATGGTGACCTTACTAAATTCACTGATTAATTTGTTCTAATACTTTTACTGTGGATTCCTTAGTGTTTTTTCCTAAATAGACAGACATTGTGCCTCTAAGTAAAGGCAAGGTTGCATCTTCCTTTGCAATCTGTCTGCCTTTTTTTTTTTTTTTGCCATATATTACTAGGTAGGACATTAAGTATGACAATAGGACATTAAGTACAATGCTGAGCAAAAGTGGTGGGATTAGACACCCTTGCCTTGTTCCTGATGTTAGGTAGAAACCATTCCATCTTAAACTATAGTGATGTCAGCCATGGATTTCTTGTAGATGCCCTTATTAGGTTAAGGGATTTCCTTTCTATTCCTATTTAGCTGAATTTTAAAAACTGTATGTTGATTTTTGTCAAATGTTTTCCTGCATCTATTCTGATGATCATGTACTTCTCCATTATCCCATTAATATTGTGAATTACATGGATTGATTTTCAGATGCTAAGCCAATTTTGCATCCTGGGATTAAACCCCACTTGGCCCTGATAGATTATCCCATGTATATACTGTTCAATTTTATTTGCTAAAATTTGTTAAGGTTTTTTTTGGTATCTTTTTTTCATGAGTGACGATTTGTCTAAAGCTGTCTTTTCTTATACATTTGTTTTGAGAGGCTAGCACTGGCCTGGGAAATGTGTTGGGATCTGTTTCCTTCCCCTCCGTTTTCTAACTGGCATTGCTACTACTGCTGCCGTCATTATTACTACTGCTACCGTTTTCCTTAAATGTTTGATAGAGCTCATCTGAGAAGCCATTTAGGTTTGAAGTTTTCTTTAGGGGACTGTTTTGAATTACAAATTTCAATTAAAAAATTATATAGAACTATTCAAGTTTTCTGTTTCTTCTTGGGTCATTTTTGGTAATTTGTGTTTTTCAGTAAATTTCATTTCATCTTGGGTTTCCTTGGTGGCTCAGAAGGTAAAGCATCTGTCTGCAATGTGGGAGACCTGGGTTCGATCCCTGGGTCAAAGAGATCCCCTGGAGAAGGAAATGGCAACCCACTCCAGTACTCTTGTCTGGAAGATTCCATGGACAGAGGAGCCTGATAGGCTTCAGTCCACGGGGTCACAAAGAGTCAGTCATGACTGAGCAACTTCACTTTCATTTCATCTTAATTATGTCTGATGCTCTTTTTATTCCTTTCTGAGGAGCCAAGGTCTCTGTCTGCTATCATTTTTGTTCAGCCTAAAGAACTTCCCTTGTTGAGGAATATGTGTACTGACTCCAAATTGGGAAAGGAGTACATCAAGGCTGTATATTGTCACCCTGCTTATTTAACTTATATGCAGAGTACATCATGTGAAATGCTGGGCTGGATGAAGCACAAGCTGGAATCAAGATTGCTGGGAAAAATATCAATAACATGAGACATGAAGATGACACCATGCTAATGGCAGAAAGTGAAGAAGAATTAAAGAGCCTCCTGATGAAAGTGAAAGAGGAGCATGAAAAAGTTGGCTTAAAACTCAACATTCAGAAAACTAAGATCATGGCATCTGGTCCCGTCACTTCATGGCAAATAGATGGGGAAACAATGGAAACAGTCAGAGACTTTATTTTTGGGGGCTTCAAAATCACTGCTGATGGTGACTGCAGCTTTGAAATTAAAAGACACTTGCTCCTTGGAAGAAAATCTGTGACCAACCTAGACAGCATATTAAAAAGCAGAGACATTACTTTGCTTTCAAAGGTTCATCTAGTCAAAGCTATGGTTTTTCCAGTAGTCATGTATGGATATGAGAGTTGGACTATAAAGAAAGCTGAGTGGTGAAGAATTGATGCTTTTGAACTGTGGTGTTGGAGAAGACTCTTGAGAATCCCTTGGACTGCAAGGAGATCCAACCAGTCCATCCTAAAGGAAATCAGTCCTGAATATTCGTTGGAAGGACTGATGCTGAAGCTGAAACTCCAGTACTTTGGCCACCTGATGCGAAGAACTGACGCATTTGAAAAGACCCTGATGCTGGGAGGGATTGGGGGCAGGAGGAGAAGGGAATGACAGAGGATGAGATATTGGATGACATCACTGACTCGATGGACATGAGTTTGAGTAGGCTCCGGGAGTTGGTGATGGACAGGGAGGCCTGGCATGCTGCAGTCCATGGGGTTGCGCAGAGTTGGACATGACTGAGCGACTGAACTATGTGTACGAAAGATGAATTCCCTTAGGTTTCTTTTATTTCGAGAAGTCTTTATTTCTCCTGCAGTTTTGAGTGATCTCTTCTTAGACTGAACGCTCTGTAACCGATCTTTCTTTCAGCACTTCATTGTTCTGCTGCACTCCTTTTGGTTTCCATTGTTTGGAATGAGGAGTCGCCTGTTAGACTGTCGTCCTCGTGTGTGTGACGGCTCTCTCGCCTCGCTGACTCTCAGCTTGGTGACTGTGCTGTGCCCTGGCCTGGCTTGTGTCACGCAGCGACTGCTTAGTGTTTGTGAGCATCTTAAATCTGTAAATGTATATCTTAATCAAATTTGGGGGAAATTTTGGCTCTTATATCCTCAAGATTCTTTTTCCTATCCTATTCTCTCTTTTCCTTCTGTGACTGCAATTACATGTATGTAAGACTGTCTTGTCTTTGAAGCTCTATTCATTTTATAAATATATGTGTATTCTGTGTGTGTTATATTTGGTGGTTTTGGTTGATTTGTATTTATATTCACTCTTTCTCCCTTCTGTCTTCTCCATTATTTTGTTAATTCCATCAAGTGATTTTTTAAAAAATTTCAGGTAGTATTTTCATCATTCTAAAATTTCTGCCTAATTCTTTTTATTATATCCACTTCTCTGTGAGATTTCCTATCTTTTGACTCCTTTTAGGCATGTTTTCATGTATATCATTCATGATGCTTATAATCATTGCTTTAAAAATTCTTGTCTGGTAACACCACCATTTGGGTTATTTGGGATTCCTCTCGATTGACTTTGTTTCTCTCCTTATTAATGTTTCATTTTCCTGGTTTTTCATATTCCTGCAATTTTAGATTCTATCTTAGAAAGTTTGAACGTTAAATCATGGAAAGTCTAACTTCTGTTATAATTATTTTTCAATGAGTGTGGTTCCTTTTGTTTTGGTAGGCACTTGTCTTAGTTGAACTCAAGCTGCATATTCTGTTTCTTGGGTGGCAGTTCCGATTTTAATTCAGACCTTCTGTGTTTAGCTACACTTTTTAGTAGGTCCTGATCATGTGAGATTCAGGAACCAGCCAGAAATGTGGTGAGACAGAATTTGGGGATCCCTCTCTGGCCCCTTCTTTTCCAGGATTTCTCTTTCTCTAGAAGTTTATAGTTTATCTGGGCTTATTAATCTTCTAGTTTTCTAAGCTACAAAGACTACTTTTTTTTTTCTACTGGTGCCTTTGCTATCCCTCATGTTACAGTACCCTAGCCTGGGTTAGATGCACTGAAAATATTCTTACAACTCCTCTCTTCTCAGCATAGATTTCCCACCAGAGTTCACTCTTTAGTCCCTTTTGTGTGACATGCTTAGTTGCTCAGTTTTGTCTGACTCTTTGCAACCTCGTGGATTCCAGGCTCCTCTGTCCATGGGCTTCTCCAAGCAAGAATACTGGAGTGGGTAGTCATTCCTTTCCAGGAATGGAACCCTGGTCTCCTGCATTGCAGGCAGATGCTTTACCAGCTGAGCCACAGAGAAACCCCTGAAGTGCTTTTAGGCAGCTGCTTTTGGTATTACATTCAGAGTCATTGTGATCATCTCTAAGACGATTGGTCCAGAAGGATCTTACTCCACCATTACTGGAAGAAGTCAAGTTAATATTTTCATATTAATTTGTAAAGCACTTTATGTTTTAAAAATATTAACAATTTGTTATGCATCATCATGAAAGGTAACTTTGTAAGACTGTTGTTTGCTTCAAACTTATAATATTTCTGATATACAGAAATTTATTATTTTGATGTAATTAAATAAATAAGTTTGCGATTTCTTCTCTTCAGTTTTGTTTAAAAATCCATTGTTATTCAAATACCAGATAAATATACACCTAGTTTTTTTCTTTTTTTCAATGATCCTAGTTTTTATGTTTAACTTTTTAATCTCTTTTGAGTTTATTTTTCTGTACTATATAGAGTGATATTTTTCCCAAAGAGCAAGGTAATTTCCTAAACATAATATATGCAGCTGATCATATTTTTAATAGTAGTCACAATGTTTCCAATATAGAAAATTAATTTGTAACTTTTTAATTTTCACCTTTAAATTTAAGGTGAAAATATATAGCATTAGCAAACTGTATCAAAATAGTGCTTGAAGTCTGGAAAAGAAAGTTTGAGTAGGAAAGATGAAACTTTGTTTTGTATGTTAATAGCAAGGCATTAAACCACTGTCACAATCTACTTATTGTACACCTGATGAAATCACTTAGTCAATCAATTACTCTTTCTCATGACCACGTACGTGGTGCTAAGAGCAGAAGCAATAACCAGTCAGCATTAGCTGGTATAAAGTAATCATAACTGAAGTGGTATACAAGTGTTAGCCGCTGATGATACTAATTCTTAGGTGGTGATAAATGCAATAGAGGATAGAGACATGGTGCTGCAGGACAAACAGCCCTTCCTAGGGGAAAAAGGGGAGGCTTCCTTGAGAGAGTGATGATTCAGTTGAGGCTTGCAAGAGGAGTAGAATTAACTACCTAAAGTGTGGGAGATAGTGAGGGGGAAGGTGGCAGTTAGCAAAGGCAGCAGCGAGTTTAAGGAACCTGCGGCAAGAAGAGCACAAGCGTTCTGAGGAATCTAAGGAGCTGAGAGCGAGGGGCAGCATGGTATGGGATAAAGTCGGAGGTGTGAATAGGGTCCAACTGTGCAGGCTGTGCTTACTGAAGGGCTGTAATTTTTGTCCTAAGAGTAATGGGGAGTTGTGGAAAGATTTTAAGCAAAAGAGTGATCACATTTGCACTTCAAAAAGAGCAGGCTGATTAAAGTGTGAAAATACTTCAGTGGAAGGCAACAATAGGTACAAGAGACCAGTGAGCTATCACAAAGATCCGAGTGAGAAATGATGGTAGCTTGGCACCACACGTGGATGTGTGAATGGATGGACAGTTGTGTGGACGGGTGCAAATGTAAACCTCAGTTGAGATGGCAGTACTACAGTCTTGAGTGTGTGTGTGTGTGTGTGAGTGCTAAGTCACTCAGTCGCGTCCAACTCTGCAACCCTATGGGCTGCAGCCTGCTGGGCTCTTCCCTCAAGGGATTCTCCAGGTGAGAATACTAGAGTGGGTTGCCGTGCCCTCCTCCAGGGGATCTTCCCAACTCGGGGACTGAAGCTTCATCAGGGACCGAACCTTTGTCTCTGACGTCTGTCTGCATTGGCAGGCAGGCTCTTGCCCACGAGCGCCACCTGGGAAGCCCACTACAGTCTTAGGCAGCTTAAGCTTGTTTCCCACTGTCCCTTTGTATTTCCTCAGTTGGTTAGTTCTTTTCCCCCTGGATGAAAAGTATGAGCAGACTTTGATTTTTCTGTTTGTCTCGAATCACACAAACAGCCCCAGCTTACTAGTTGCAATAGTTAGTCACAGATCATGGTCAAAGCTGTAGACCTGATTTAAATGTGAATCGTGTTCCCGGCCCAGTCGGGGCCTGCTGGGGGCACAAATGGCCTCTTCCCCTCTCCCCACTTGGCACTTCTCTTCCTTCCCCATATTGCAAACTTGGGTTCTGACTCCTTCAGGGCGAAAGTGCCCAGAGGAAGGAGAGGAAGAAAGGGGAGCAGGAATGTTCATACTGGACTGGCTCTCCTGTGAGCTGGAAACTGCATTCTCTGGGCCTAGCAAGTGTCTTTTGTCTGCAGGGGTTTCCTTTCAGGAGAGCTCTTGCTGGGTCTCTCTGGGTTTCGCACTTGGCTCTCACGGCTGCAGTTCTTTGATGAAGGCAAATGCATCTCCATCTCAGCTGATCACTTACTTCTTCCCTCCTGGGCCCCTGGCAACCTGGAGGCAGGGAAGGAAAGCCTCCCTTTGCTAAGGCCCGTTCTCCCAAGTGGCCTTCTTGGGCAGGACCTAGATGGCCCCGTGTCCGTGTGTGTGCTCTCCCGCGCGGGGCCCATGTGAGACTCACAGGAGATCCTCCGCGTTGTTTCCCTGCCGACTCTGAGAGTAAGCCAGCAGTCTTGCCAATACCCACGCTGCCCGCCGCCATTTTCAGTCAACGGCTGAGCAGCTCGTCTCCCATCTACATGATTTCTGTTCTCTGATACACGGGACCCTCCATGGCAGGAGCACCCAGGTAGAACTCTTCTTCCCACAAGGCTTGAGATGTGGGTACACATTGCCCATCCTGCTTAAGGCTTGGGGGTCTCTCAGACATATCTAAAGCTTTGCACCCCAGATTTTCGCTCGTATTCCTCTGTTTTCTGGACCTGGAACAGGAACATCTTGGGGCTTTTATTCTGCATACCACTCCAATCGAACTCTTCAAATAATGAGTTTGAAAGAATTATTTCAGGAGCATTAGAATTTTAATCAAATCCCTTTGTTTCTCCCTTCAATGTATGTTACTGCGAATAGAATATAGAGACATGGAGATGTACAGCCAGTTTGTTTTTTCCTTGCTTTTAAAAAATCAATTTGCAGTATTATTTTACTGAATTATTTTGTTTACCTTATATACAAAATTTCATATAAATTCACTGCTGCCATTTTAGTTCAATAGTAAGCACCTAATCCATGCAGTGTTATAGAAAAAATTGTTTGAAATACTATCTTTGTTTTTTCTAATCCAGATTTGGACTTAAAACCACCACTAAAGTCAATTGGAAGCAATTTTTAACATCATTTTATGAACCTCAATATGAAGCTAGCAATAAAGCTCCCTTGACAAAAAGAAATAGGTATGTAAAAGAAAAAAAAACTAAAGTTTGGTTACACATATCATAATATGCAAAAGGTTAGAGAATATTCAAATTACTTTTTCTTCATTTATTGAATGACAAATTAGTCTTCATTGAATGATTAGGCTTTTACATAATGATGTATAGCTTACAAATTATTTTCCATATATTTTTCTTATTTAAAATTACCTTAAACTGTAAGGTAGGTATAATTATTATTCCAACTTCTAGATGGCAAAATAAGACATTAAGGGAGTCTTCACTAGATCACAGGCTTCATGAGTCATGGAGGCGGAATCGGAGCCTGAATGTCCTCTGAGCACTAAGTATCTTCTTGTAGAACTGGGTATAAACACGAAGTTCTAAAATGTTATCTGCAAAAGAGCAATGTATGCTAACTTGTTTTCCAGCCACACTCTGCGTGGTGCATATACTGTGGATTATTTGCCTTGAGTGCCATTATTTTCATTTTCATTCTAATGTCTATTATAACTTGAGATTTACATTATCACATAAATTGTGGTGGGGACCCCGAAACATAAAAAAACACTTAATAACATGACATGTTAGCATTTAGACTTTCGCTCTAAGAGCTATTTTGTGTGTGTTGATGTGTACCCTGTAATGATCGCCCTATATGAATCTTAAAGAAAAAAAAAACAGCCTTTATAACCTCAGCACGTTCATTGAAAGCACTACGCTCTATTGTAAAGTGAAATATACCACAGGGTTCATTCCCATTTCACTAGGTCCAATCCCTGTCTCAGGGTTTATGAATATTTAATGAACTGCCCTGGTCACCAGCCTTCCAGGTATTCAGAGCCCCTCACCCCTCACCACACCCCACCCCCCATACATGCAGTTCTATGAGTTCGTTTCTTAAGTGAAGTTACTTCTATTTCTTTATAGTTTTCTTGTCCCACAGCACCTTGTTCAGGACTGTACAAATTAACCTGTGAACTTTATTTACTTTGAAAGAGTAGTTCTCAACTGGGGACCGTCTTGGCCCCCAAGGAGATATTTCGCAATGTATTGTCCCAGCTGGGGCAGGGGTGCTACCACTCTCCACTGGATGCAGCCCGGAGATGCTGCTAAGCATCCCTCAGTGCACAGCACGGGACCTCCACCCCTCTCCCCTCCTGCCCCCGCAACAAAGAACTGTCCGGCCCCAGCGTCAATGGTACTGTGGGAGACAAAACTGGTGCACACGTACCCATTCATGCCAGTGTTTGTGGTCTTCAGAAAAGCCAGGTTCCAAGTCACACGAAGAACTCAGACCCAGCATTTCTGCTACTTCCTATGTTCCGTAAAAGTGGTGGCAGGGGTGTATGTGTTTGATTGTTCTCGTACAACTGGAAAAAGCTAAGATGGCTGTATAGATGCAGCAGTGAACTCTCCTAAATGATCTGAGAGATGTTCAGAGCCAGTCTGACTCACCACCATTCTTTATTTCGTGGGACATGTCAAACCGTCTAATTGAACCCTGGAAAGGGAGGCTGGCAAGTGTACATTGCCAGGAGGTTCTTCAGCCTCCGCTGTGATCAGAATCCCTAGTGAAGATGGCTCTGATCTCCCCGGTGGATGATCACGGGCCTCCAAGCATACATGCAGGCTGCTGGCCCTGATCTCGGGGGATGAAAGCAAGAGGCAAGTGAGGGAGACGGGTCTGATAACAGAGGTGGTCCTGGCGGTCACGGCCGCTGTCAGCGGCGAGGGACAGCTTGTGAAGGTGATGTCCTCGGTGATGATGTCGGCGAGTGGGCTGCAACACGCTGCCTCTACAAGGAGGTGCTGCTTTCGGCACTGATCTCAACAGTGATCAGCTTGTTCTCAACCATGATCTCGGCGTCTTTCCTGGTCTTTTTTTGAGACCAAAGACCCGAACTGGCCAGACGGCTGGCCACGACTATTCGGCAAGGGAAGGGGAGAGTGATGGGGCTGCAAGACTAATTGGCGCCTGTGGGAACTGCCTGCAAGCTGGCTCCCTGATTAGGTACCGCATTGACTGAGTGACAGATGGGCCCACACGAGCATGTGACACTTTTTGGAAGAGGAGCCATCCAGAAATAAAGCGTTAGTATAGACGTTGTTAGGGTGGTTTTCTTTTTCTTTTTTTTTTTTTTTTTGCGTTAAGAACAAAGGTCAAGAACATAACCTTATTCCTGTCTTTCTCTTAATTTTGTAGCATCAACGTTAGAAATCAGGTTCACAAGGAAAACGTTATCACGAAGTTATTTAGACATGAAGATCACGATTCATCGTTGAAGAAGGCACTGCTGCTCATCAAGTCTGTAAGATTTTGAAACTCGTGAAAAACTCACTGTTGTGAGGAAGGCTAACACTCAACAGGACCAATAAAAAACTGTATACTCATTAATTTATCACTCAACAAATATTTTTGAGCTCCCATTAAATGCTATGGGCTTCTCAGGTGGCTCAGTGGTAAAGAATCTGCCTGCAATGCAGGAGATGCAGGTTTGATCCCTGGGTGGGGAAGATTCTCTGGAGAAGGAAATGACAACCCACTCTAGTTTTATTGCCTGGGAAATCGCATGGACAGAAGAGCCTGGTGGGCTGCAGTCCACAGGCTTGCAAGAGTTGGACAGAACTTAGCGACTAAACCACCACCACCATTATATGCTGGCACTTCTTCTGAGTGCTCAGGGATGCAAAGCCTGACCTCAAGAGCTGGGTCTAGTTGGGAAGATGGGGGACATAAAGTTTACTGCAATGTAGTGAGATGAATGCCGGGGGCTGAGAGCAACATGTGTCAAGATTGTTAAGGATGGAGTGACTCATCACCATTAGCTGTACAATTAAGGACTAACCTTGACCGTCAAGCTTTCCTCCCATCCCCACGGGTTCATAACCAACTTGTAGCCCTGAATGGGAACATTTTCTTAGTCCCAGAATAGTCTGTTTAATTGCTTCCCTGTCCTGCAAAGGGAGGCTTGTCCATGATGTTGCTTTAAACATTAGCTCCTGCCCCCTTTCACGTTCATTTTAGAAAGCAGCATTCGGATGCCTTTGGTTCAGAGCCACGTCTCACGCGTTAGTTATTTACTGAGCACATCCGATTACTGAATCTCTAGTAAATAACCAGGAGTGCAGTCAACTACTTTGCCTCAAACACAGAAGAGGAGTCCCCTGGCCTCCGGGTCCCCCGGCCAAGCCCGCCACCCCGGGACAGTCTCTGCCATGGGCCGGGCTCGGGGGAGGCTCCCAGGGCCTGGAGGAGGGCTAGAGGGTTCTGGTTTGCGCTCTGCTGTGGAGACCGCAGCTGCACGCTTCTGTCCCTCTAGAATGCCTCTGCATAGCGTGGATTCCGAGCTCTGGGTTCTGCTTTGTCCAGGGGAGATGCTGTAGCTGGTGCGCCAGGCACAATTCATCTTCACACCTACTAACCTGTTCTCTGAGGACAGCCAGGAATAGGGAATCCATTCTACATGCCAGGCTCTGTCTCCAGTGATTTTTGTGGTGTCCACTCACTTTAGCCTCTCGATACCTCTGTCAGGCAGACACTGTCATTACCTTCAGTTGATCCTTTTTGTTTCGCCCTCACTTGCTGAGGAAAGGAGGCTGGGGGTGAGTGCCCGGCCCGAGGCTCCCCCTGCTAGTGAGTGGTGGGGCTGAGATTGGAACCAGCCGCCCCCGGAGCTGGCGCACTTCCGCCCTGCACTGAGCCGCCCGCCAGCGCACTGACCAGGCCACCGCTTTAAGATAAACGAAGGCTCCTGTGTAGCTTTTATTAGTATATTGAAGAAGTAATTTAATTAAAAATGGTGAAATCTTCACCTCCGCTAATGGAGGGCTGTAATAATGCTTACCGAGCCAAATCTCAGTGACTTAACAGTCCCTGAGGTACCTCTGGACAAATAGACTGATGAACGCACGCAGGAGAAGGTGGGGAATTGAGTGTCTGCTCCGTGCCAGACAGAACCCACAGGTGAATAAGGCGAAGTCCCCACTGCCAACGAGTTCACCCTCCGGAGTATCACAGGAGAGCCACAGCCATCACACACCGAGAGCCACAGAGGTGGGGTTTCCAATGGGGATCCCCCCACCCCACGCCTGCCAATCATTTGTCTGGGTCTTGGCCACGTTCTGGGACCTGGTAGGAGAAGGAGAGCAGAGGGAAAGAGCCAGCAGTGGGCACGGAATGGCATTTGGCCACAGAGGCGGCCCTGGGAAGCAGGACCCACTCCTGCCATAGAGAAGGATGCAGCATTGTTAGAAGACAGGCTTTCAGTCTCTCCAAGTCACACCCCCACGGAGCTGGCTGTGCTGCCTGAGTGTGCCTCTGCCCTCGTGCTAAGTGGACCCCTCACTCCACTGACTTACGCTGAAGTCAGGTGTGGCTCATGTTCTAGCCCAAAAACAGCTTGTGCCCTGCCTATACATGTACTTCATTCTCAGTGTTGTCATCTACAGCTCACATGATTTTATGAGTAGAACGTCCCAAAGAACCTTCCAAAGATTATTAGAATTAAACAAAAAACAAACAAACAAAAAAAACCCCAAAATTATTAGAATTCATCATAGAATTGAGAAGGTCATTGGATACAGGGTCAATATACAAAGATCAGTAGTATTTCTATAAACTGCAATAAGCAATTGGAAAAAGAAGTTTTAAAATATTATTGCTAATAATCCTTAAAAAAAAGCCAAATACCTAGAAATATATCTAACCAAAAATGTGCAAATCCTCTGTGTTGAAGACTTGGAAGATTGCTTGTACACATAGCTGCCTGCTACAAACTCAGAGTGTGTAGAAGGAAGACATGCTTCTCAGCTCATTCTCTGAGGCCGATGTTACCTTAATACCAAAGCCAGATGAAGAGATCACAAGAAAAACCACAGACCAATATCCTTCATGAATATAGTTGCAAGAATTCTCAAAAATATTAGCAAACCGAACCTAGCAATGTGTAAAAAGGATTAAATGCTATGGCCACATGAGGTTCATCGCAGGATGGCAAGGTTGGTTTAACTTCCAAAAGATCAATTACCATCACACACAATAGAAACAAAGGACAGATCTGCATGACCATAAATGCAGAAAAAAAAATTTGAAAAATTCAACACTCATTCATGATAACAACTTTCAACCAACTAGGAATAGAAAGGAAATTCCCTAACCTGATAAAGGGCCTTTATGATAAACCCAACGCTAACAGCACAGTTGCGCTTCCCTGATGGCTAGTAAAGGATTCGCCTGCCAATGCAAGAGGCTCAGGTTTGAAGGTAGGAAGGAATTGGTGATAGGCGATAGGTAGGAAGGATAGGTGAGAAGGAAATGGCAACCCACTCCAGCATTCTTGCCTGGGAAATCCCATGGACAGAGGAACCTGGCAGGCTATAGTCCATGGGGTTGCAAAAGAGTCCGTTGCAATTTAGTGACTAAACAGTAACAGCACAGTTAATGACAAAGGACTGAATACTCCCCCCAAAATCAGGCTGTTGCTGCTGCTGCTAAGTTGTTTCAGTCGTGTCCCACTCTGTGCGACCCCATAGACGGCAGCACACCAGGCTCCCCTGTCCCTGGGATTCTCCAGGCAAGACTGGAGTGGGTTGCCATTTCCTTCTCCAATGAATGGAAGTGAGATGTGAAAGGGAAGTCACTCAGTCTTGTCCGACTCTTTGTGACCCCATGGACTGCAGTCCACCAGGCTCCTCCATCCATGGGATTTTCCAGGCAAGAGTACTGGAGTGGGGTGCCATTGCCTTCTCCGCCCGAAATCAAGAAAAACACAATAATGTCAGCTCTAGCTACTTCTTTCCAACATTATACTGAAGTTCTAGACTTCAGTATAATCAGGAAAGAAAAGAAATAAAAGGCATACACGTTGGGAAGAAAAAAGGAAGACTGTCTTTAATCCCAGACTTGATCTTGTAATAGAAAATTCTAAGGAATGCACTTACACATGGACTGCTAGAACTAACAAATGAATCCATCAAGGTCACAGGATACAAGCTCCAGGTACAAAAATCTGTTCATTTCCATGAATTAGCAACGAACAATGTGAAAATAAACTTCAGTAAGCAATTCCGTTCACAGCAGCATAAAAAGAATAAGAAACCTAGAAGTAAATTTAACAGAAGAAGGCCAGGTTTGTGTACTGAAAATTATAAAACACGGTAAAAAGGAAAAGAAGATGTAAAAACGTGAAGAGACATTTAATATTCATGGATTAGAACACTCAGTATTATTAAGGTGGCAGTTCTTTCCAGATTGATCTGTAGATTCAATGAAAGCCCATCAAAATTCCAGCTGGCTTTTTTTTTTGCAGAAATTGTAAATCTGATCTTAAAATTCATCTGGAAATGCAAAGGTTGCAGAAGAGCTAAAACAATTTTGGAAACAAAGAGTGACGTTAGCGTACTTAAACTTCCAGCTTTTGAATCATAGGAAAAAGTTACAGTAATAAAGACAGGGTGGTACCGGCATGGGATAGACATCAATCAATGGAACATAATTGAGGGTATGGAAATAAACCCTCACACTGACAGTCAATTAGTTTTCAACCAATTCAGCAGGTGAAAGAATAATCTTTTCAACAAATGGTGCTGAGACAAGTGGGTATGCCAACAAAAGCCATGTAGTCAAAGCTATGGTTTTCCAGTAGTCATGAACGGATGTGAGCGTTGGACGATAAATAAAGCTGAGGACCAAAGAAGTGATGTTTTCAAATTGTGGTGTTTGGAGAAGAACTCTTGAGAGTCCCTTGGACTGCAAGGAGATCAAACACGTCAATCCTAAAGGAACTCAACCCTGAATACTCATTGGAACAACTGATGCTAAAGCTGAGGCTCCAGTACTTTGGCTACCTGATGCGAAGAGCCAACTCTTGGAAAACACCCTGATGATGGGAAAGATTGAGGGCAGGAGGATAAGGTGTTGACAGAAGATGAGACGGTTGGATGACATCACTGACTCAATGGGCGTGAGTTTGAGCAAATTCTGGTAGATAGTGAAGGACAGGGAAGCCTGGAGTGCTGCAGTCCATGGGGTCATAAAGATTCTGTCACGACTTAGTGACTGAGCAATGCAGAAAGATGAAGTTAGACCTTGTCTTTACATTATATACAAAACTTAACTGAAAATGGACCATAAACCTAAATGTAAGAGCTAAAACAGTAGAAGTCTTAGAAGAAGACATATGTGTGATTCTTTGTGATCTTGTGTTAGGCAAAGATTTTTTTAGATGTGATACTAAAAGCATGATCCATAAAACAACAAAATGTATACATTGGACTAATTTAGAATTACAAGCTTTTGTTCTTCAGAAGACACCATTAAGGAGGTGAAAAGACAAACCACAAACTGGGAGAACACGTATGCAAATTCTGTATCTGGTAAAGGACTTACATCTAGAATATATGAGAACCCTTAGAACTTAATAAGAAGACTACCCAATTTTTAAAATGGACAAGATTTTAATAGACATTTCACCAAAGAATATATAGGAATACCCAGCTAACACAGGAAGCGGAGCTCAGCATTGTTGGTCATCAGGGAAATGCAAATCAATAGGGCGGTGAGAGACCACCTCACACCCCCTGGGGTGGCTACTCTGAGCAAGACAGGTAACAGTAAGTGCTGGTGATGCTGTGGAGACGGCACTTATACACCCCTGGTGGGATCATACAGTGGTGCAACTGCTACAGAAAACAACAAAGTCATTTCTTAACAATTTAAAACAAACGAGCACATGACCCAGGAATTCCACTCCTAGATACCTCTGCCCAAGAGAAATAAAAACACATGTCCACACAAAGGCTTGTGTGCAAGGGTCCACAGTAACATTATTCCTCATTTCCAAACTGGAAACAGTCCAAATGTTCATCAACTTATGATAATACAAAATGTGCCATATCATACAATGGAATAGTAGTAACCAGAATAAAAAGGAACAAAATACCGATCCATGCAACATCGTGGATGAGCCTCACAAACATGATGCCTGTTGAAAGAAGGCAGATGGAAGGTGCATACAGATAAAATGTGGTATGAGTCTATTTACATGAAATATCCAGAAAAAAAGCAAATATGTATAGAGATAGAAACTAGATTAGTCCCTTAGGATAGGGTACACATGCAGAGTGACAGCAAATGGGCACAAGGTTTCTTGGGTGTGATGAAAACACTCGAATTAGAGACTGATAATGGTTGATTTTAGAGCTAACACCCAAAAAAGATGTCCTTTTCATTATAGGGGTCTGGAATGCAAAAGTAGGAAGTCAAAAAACACCTGGGGCAACAGGCAAATTTGGCCTTGGAGTACGGAATAAAGCAGGGCAAAAGCTAATAGAGTTTTGCCCAGAGAACACTCTGGTCATAGCAAACACCCTCTTTCAACAACACAAGAGAAATGGAGATGACATCACGAGATGGTCAACACCGAAATCAGATTGATTATATTCTTTGCAGCCAAAGATGGAGAAGCTCTATACAGTCAGCAAAAACAAGACTGGGAGCTGACTCTGGCTCAGATCATGAACTCCTTATTGCCAAATTCAGGATTAAATTGACGAAAGTAGGGGAAACCACTAGACCATTCAGGTATGACCTAAATCAAATCCCTTATGATTATACAGTGGAAGTGAGAAATAGACTTAAGGGACTAGATCTGATAGAGTGCCTAATGAACTATGAACTGAGGTTCGTGACATTGTACAAGAGATAGGGATCAAGACCATCCCCATGAAAAAGAAAGCGAAAAGGCCAAAGGGCTGTCTGGGGAGGCCTTAAAAATAGCTGTGAAAAGAAGAGAAGTGAAAAGCAAAGGAGAAAAGGAAAGATATAAGCATATGAATGCAGAGTTCCAAAGAATAGCAAGAAGACATAAAAGAAAGCCTTCCTCAGTGATCAATGCAAAGAAATAGAGGAAAACAACAGAATGGGAAAGACTAGAGATCTCTTCAAGAAAATTAGAGATACCAAGGGAACATTTCATGCAAAGATGGGCTCGATAAAGGACAGAAATGGTATGGACCTAACAGAAGCAGAAGATATCAAGAAGAGGTGGCAAGAATACACAGAAGAACTGTACAAAAAAGATATTCACGACCAAGGTAATCATGAGTGATGGTGTGATTACTCATCTAGAGCCAGACATCCTGGAATGTGAAGTCAAGTGGGCCTTAGAAAGCATCACTACGAAAAAAGCTAGTGGAGGTGATGGAATTCCAGTTGAGCTCTTTCAAATCCTGAAAGATGATACTGTGAAAATGCTGCAGTCAATATGCCAGCAAATTTGGAAAACTCAGCAGTGGCCACAGGACTGGAAAAGGTCAGTTTTCATTCCAACTCCAAAGAAAGGCAATGCCAAAGAATACTCAAAACTACCACACAATTGCATTCATCTCACACGCTAGTAAAGTAATGCTCAAAATTCTTCAAGCCAGGCTTCAGCAGTACATGAACCGTGAACTTCCAGATGTTCAAGCTGGTTTTAGAAAAGGCAGAGGAACCAGAGATCAAATTGCCAACATCCGCTGGATCATGGAAAAAGCAAGAGAGTTCCAGGAAAACATCTATTTCTGCTTTATGCACTATGCCAAAGCCTTTGACTGTGCGGATCACAATAAACTATGGAAAATTCTGAAAGAGATGGGAATACCAGACCACCTGACCTGCCTCTTGAGAAATCTGTATGCAGGTCAGGAAGCAACAGTTAGAACTGGACATAAAACAACAGACTGGTTCCAAATAGGAAAAGGAGTATGTCAAGGCTGTATATTGTCACCTGCTTATTTAACTTCTATGCAGAGTACATCATGAGAAACACTGGGCTGGAAGAAGCACAAGCGGGAATCAGGATTGCTGGGAGAAATAGCGATAACCTCAGATATGCAGATGACACCACCCTTATGGCAGAAAGTGAAGAGGAACTAAAAAGCCTCTTGATGAAAGTGAAAGAGGAGAGTGAAAAAGTCGGCTTAAGCTCAACATTCAGAAAACTAAGATCATGGCTTCTGGTCCCATCACTTCATGGGAAATAGATGGGGAAACAGTGGAAACAGTGTCAGACTTTATTTTGGGGGGCTCCAAAATCACTGCAGATGGTGACTGCAGCCATGAAATTAAAAGATGCTTACTCCTTGGAAGGAAAGTTATGACCAACCTAGACAGCATATTGAAAAGCAGAGACATTACTTTGCCAACAAAGGTCTGTCTAGTCAAGGCTATGGTTTTTCCAGTGGTCATGTATGGATGTGAGAGTTGGACTGTGAAGAAAGCTGAGCGCCGAAGAATTGATGCTTTTGAACTGTGGTGTTGGAGTAGACTCTTGAGAGTCCCTTGGACTGCAAGGAGATCCAACCAGTCCATCCTAAAGGAGATCAGCCCTGGGTGTTCTTTGGAAGGACTGATTCTAAAGCTGAAACTCCAGTACTTTGGCCACCTCGTGAGAAGAGTTGACTCATTGGAAAAGACTCTGATGCTGGGAGGGATTGGGGGCAGGAGGAGAAGGTGACGACAGAGGATGAGATGGCTGGATGGCGTCACCGACTCAATGGGAATGAGTTTGAGTGAACTCCGGGAGTTGGTGTTGGACAGGGAGGCCTGGCATGCTGCAATTCATGGGGTTGCAAAGAGTTGGACATGACTGAGTGACTGAACTGAACTGAATGGTTGATTATTGAAAATCATAAATATTAGTTGTCAACGACTCCTACTTGAACATTTAACAATCGTCACTCCCCCACCAAAAAGTACCCTGAACATACCCTCTAAATTACTTAATTTTCTCCAAGAAAACCTTTTGTCCTTTTCAAGTTTTGGACCCTAAATTTGTAGTTGTCATTCATACACTGCTGTATCACTTAATAAGTCTTTGGTCACATTAATATTCACAATATCTCTTTATGGAGAGATAGGGTCCTTTATTTCCCCTGCCTTTCCAGTAAATAGTTTCTCTCAATTTTGATATTCAATTTACTTATTGGTAATTTTTTATTCTGGGAGAAGAAGTTTGCCTCTCAGTATTATGCTCATAACACGTTTTCTTTATGGTGCGTGGCTGAAATTTTTCTCGCTAAGTAATTGTCCATTTATGTAATTGACGAGGTTGGTGGTAGTGCAAACAAGCATAGTTAACATTCTTAGTAAATTGGCAAGTTGTAATTGAATTTCCAGGAAATGCTATGCCTGGTGTGGCTGAGCTGCAGGGTCCTCAGGTGGGTTAGGGCAGGAAAAGCTGTTTGGCTTCTGAGACCAGCAGCATTCAGCCTGCCCCGGGGAGAGGGTCAGCCTCTTTGTTGCCACATCCTGACGAAGAACATCGTAGCAACGGCACTGGCAAAGTTCTAGATTCCCTCCCCCGACTGCTCTTGGCACGTGGGTTATACAGTGAGCATCCGCTGAGGTTTTCGTATTTCAGATCACAATTCTATTTGGCCCCAAATCTTGATTTATTAAGTGCTGCCCAGTACATGTCATGCTTTTCCTTCCTTTTTTTCTTTTTTTAAAACATTCCCTTATAATATTTTCATGCTCAGAAACCTGATGGACAGATAACAGGGCAAGAACTGCAACGCATTCTAAATTGCATGGTGGTAAAAATAAGTGATTCAGAATTCAGGGAACTAATGCGAATACTTGACCCTGGGTGCACCGGATGTGTCAACGTCAGCAGGTTTATTGAGCTAATTGAAGAGAGCCCTAAGGTGAGTTTTGCCACAACTTCACGTTTGCTTTTGTTTACGGTAGGAAACTTAAGTGTTGTTAGTGAAATAAGAGATGCAGGTGAGATATGGTTTAAATAACTGAATGCACATTTTACACCAGGGTTAATTTTAATTTTAAGCAAGAGTTGTGTTTAAAAGCTGTTTGATTTTAACTTTTAGTTTCTAAACCTGGATTCGATCCCTGGGTTGGGAAGATCCCTTGAAGAAGGGAAAGGCTACCCACTCCAGTGTTCTGGCCTGGAGAATTCCATGGGCTACAGTCCATGGGGTTGCAGAGAGTCAGACACAACTGAGCGACTTTCACTTTTCTAAATCTCACTGAGGGATGAACTTTGACATTTCCAAAAACCTTTCCTTGAATGGCAGCACTTGATACACCAGATAGAACTCCTTTTTACAGCATTTCGATAGCACTGCTAGAACCTGCCTGCCCATGCAGGAGATGTAAGAGCTGCAGTTTCAATCCCTGGGTCGGGAAGATCCCCCTGGAGGAGGGCAAGGCAACCTACTCCAGTATTCTTGCCTGGAGAATCCCATGGACAGAGGAGCCTGGTGACCTACAGTCGATGGGGTCACAGAGAGTCAGACTTGACTGAAGCGACTTAGCATGAATGCATTTGAAATAAAACAACTGCTTATTGCCTCTAGTGGCACTTTTGTATTTATTTTGGTTGAAAAGTTGATACTTTTGTTATTGTTAATCCTTCTATTAAATCCCTCTATTAAAGCTAACTTTAATAGCTATTTAGCATTTAAAAATTTTAAGGACTTTGAAAAAATCGGATTAGTTTCAGATAATGCATGCCATGGACATTAGCAGAGTTTCGTTGCAATGTTTGTTAATGACTTCTTTTTACCAGGTACAGGTTAGCTTTCAGTTTAAATACTATGGTTTGTGTGCACTCATGGTAAGTTGCTTCAGCTGTGTCTGACTCTTTGGGAACCCATGGGCTCCTGTGACCACGTGCCTCCTCTGTCCATGGGATTCTCCAGGCAGGAACACTGGAGTGGGTTGCCATGCCCTCCTCCAGAGGATCGTCCCGACGCAGGGATTGACCCACGTCTCTTACACCTCCTGCGCCGGCAGGCGGGGTCTTTACTCCTAGTGCCGCCTGGGAAGCCCATCTTGTGCACATCCTAACCCACGTCGCTGGGTCCTTCTTGAGCTGTTTCAGAAGTGAGTCCCGGAGTCCTTTCACCTGCAGAAACAGAGAACTGCAGCTTCTCCAGAGTTCCCCAGTGGGACACAGACTGTGCCAGCTCTTGTGCATCATCGCCTCTGCCCATCACCGCATCCCGGCATATTTTTGTTGTTCAGTTGCTCAGTCATGTATGAGTCTTTTTGACCCCATGGACTGCAGCACGCCAGGCTTCCATGTCCCTTACCGTCTCCTGAAGCTTGCTCAAACTCATGTCCATTCAGTTAGTGACGCCATGCAACCATCTCGTCCTCTATTGCCCACTTCTCCTCCTGTCCTCAATCTTTCCCAGCATTTGGGTCTTTTCCAGTGAGTTGGCTCTTCCCATCAGGTGGTCAAATTATTGGGACTTCAGCTGTAGCATCAGTCCTTCCGATGAATATTCAGGGATGATTTCTTTTAGGATTGACTGCACGTAGCCATCCTTTTTCTTCTTTCTTTTTTAATCAAATCCAATTTTTTTCCTCAAAAACAAAACTGTAGACATGTGAGAGTGTGCTTTCCACGTGGCCAGCATCGTGGTCAGGGCCTGCTCTAGATCAGACCCTGTCCACCTCCGGGCTTGCAGTCCTCTAACGACTGTAGCCTCGTAGATAAAGCAGAATGTCCCAACGTGATTGACGGAGTGCCTTGTGGTCCACTCTGGCCACCTCTCACAGGGTCTCCTCGCCATCCGCCAGGACCTCGGCCTCCCCAGGCTCCCTCCACCAACCTTAGCATCGCAGCTCCTGCCAGGATCCCCTTCCCACTCCCTTGTCCGGGGCCCTTCAGTAGGTCTCAGCCTTCCCAGCGATGCCCCGGACCCCTCTGATGAAGCCAACCTTGAAGTCTTCAGCCTCACACACCTGTTCCAGCCACGGGGCCACGTTTGTATCAGGATGTTGTCGTGCCTCTCGGAAGGCGGGGACTACTCTGTTTTCACTGTCAGAGGCACCCTCAAGCATAGTCCAGTGCTAGGCACCCTCACAAAGCAGTGTGTTGAGTGAATGTTAATACAAACAAATGGATTAGAAACATTGGAACACAGAGATGTGCAAATAGAGAAAATTAAGATCACTGCTAATTCTCACATGGAGGAATTGTGTTACGTTTTTACTCACTCTTGTGTGTTCTTCCAAACCTTTATACCTTTATACACACACACACTAGTTTATTGAGTTATAATTGATATATAAAAGTACACAATTTAATATACAGTATACAATTTGATGAGCTGGACATATGTATATATATATATTTTCATATATGATATATATTTTATTTTAAAATTAAATATGTAATTAGTGACTTTTAAATTTATCATCAGTTAACATATTGTTAACCCTTCAGTTCAGTTCAGTAACTCAGTCGTGTCCGACTCTTTGCGACCCCATGAACTGCAGCACACCAGGCCTCCCTGTCCATCACCAATTCCCGGAGTTCACCCAAACCCACATCCATCGAGTTGGTGATGCCATCCAGGCATCTCATCCTCTGTCATCCCCTTTTCCTCCTGCCCCCAACCCCTCCCAGCATCAGAGTCTTTTCCAATGAGTCAACTCTTTGCATGAAGTGGCCAAAGTACTGGAATTTCAGCTTTAGCATCATTCCTTCCAAACAACACCCAGGACTGATCTCCTTTAGGATGGACTGGTTGGATCTCCTTGCAGTCCAAGGGACTCTCAAGAGTCTTCTCCAACACCACAATTCAAAAGCATCAATTCTTCGGCGCTCAGCTTTCTTCACAGTTCAACTCTCACATCCATACATGACCACTGGAAAAACCATAGCCTTGACTAGACGGACCTTTGTTGGGAAAATAATGTCTCTGCTTTTTAATATGCTATCTAGGTTGGTCATAACTTTTCTTCCAAGGATTAGTGTCAGTAAAAATTCTGCTATGTAATATTAAAAGATACAGAGTATTCCCCATTGTTATAATCTAGGTGTTCATTATTTAATTTCTAGGTGATGGATTTTTTTTCACGTTTGTTGTACTTTTTAAAATAAGCACAAGTTGAATGTTGTTGTCCTCATTTCCAGACGGGGGCTGGTGGGCAGACACACCTGCTCAAGGTCTAAACTCTTGGCTAGTCAGGGACAGAACCGACAGCCCAAAGTCCGTCTGCCTCCTAAGCCCCCACTGCCTTTATGAGAGACTTGTATTTATACACATTTTCTGTTTCCCAATCAGCTGCACAAAATACCTGTCTATAAAGACACCAAGATGCCTCTCTTCCTGGCTTGGGATTCAGTAAGTAAGGCTTTCCTGTGTGGCCCCAGGGTGCTACCTCCCACCCCAGGTTACAAACATGCAACTTTGTAAATATCATTTTTTTTTTCCTGGTAGGTGGAAGAAATTATTCATGACTCGATTGCTAAGAATCTATCAGCTTTCTGTAATATGCTGCGGTCATATGACCTCGGAGACACAGGACTGATTGGGCGAAATAATTTCAAGAAAATCATGCGTGTATTCTGCCCATTTTTAACAACTGAACATTTAGTAAAGTAAGTTTTCAGGTAACAGAATTAGTTCATGTCACGTTTTCCTTAAAGTCTGTTTGATAATTCTAAAGCTTTTTCTACATGTTTTCTGCCATGTTAGTAGGTAGTCCTGGTAATAGCTTCTAGTTATTGAGCCTGTACTAAGCCTTGAACGTTGGTTGAGAACCTGGCACATATACTATATGATGAGTCCTCGCCACAAGTGTGTAAGGTTGCGTTACAACTCCTTTTCCGGAGTAAGGAGATGGAGGCCTGAAGAAGTTCAGTGAGTCCTTGGAGACACACAGGAGTGAGCCCTGGTGCCTGGGTCCCATTCTGGTCGCCGTGACTCCTATGGTTTTACTCTTCATACTGTTTACCTCCCAGGGCGTCTGGCTGTGACCAACCAGCCCATAAATGGTAGCCTGATTTATAGTTTATATATGTGATTTATAGTTGATTTTAGTTTAAAACTTACTTTGTGGTAGCTGAGCCGAAGCTGGAGGGGACAGGGATATTAGAGAAAGAAAAGAAGGGTGTCCTGAAGGCTCCATGGGTCCTGCCTGGTGTCTGTTCCACCCTGCAGGTGGAGGGGCTCATCCCCTGCAGCGTTCCGTCACTGCAGATGACCTTGACAACCTGCAGGTTGGAGCGGGACTCAGGCAGGATGGCGCCTGCCACAGGCCACCCTCAGAAACAGGCGGCCAGTGTTCCCCAGGGTGTGGGCAGTGATCTGGGAGATTCCTGTAGGTGGAAATTCAGTGGCATCACAAGGATGCTCTTTCAGTCCTTCCAAATGGAATGTTAAAAATCTTATTTTTTTACTTTGCTTCATATTACATTGGTTTAAAGTGAACCAGTTGTTGGCCTCTCAAGTCTCCTTTCTGTGAACACACATAGCCCCTTTTCCCCGTGGCTTATAAGAAGTGGGAGCAAGGCTTTCCCCATCAGGAGGGGCTTTTGAGAGCTTGGTGTGCTGGGCCGGCTGTTTGCGTCCATCCAGTTTACAGAACTCTTGGAGGAAGATCAGTGTGCTTGGGGCGACGGGAAGAAACAAAGCAAAGGGGAGAAGCAGGTGACAGCAAGTCCAGAGGAGGTTCTAGAGGAGCTCAGGGAGGGGCGAGGGCCTGGGCTGGGTAGCTGGCGGAGGCGGAGGCCACGTGGATGTCCGTGTCTGCAGGGCTGGCTTGTGACTTTGCTGTGTGCTCAGTCCCAGGGGAGAGGGGGAGAGAGAGAGAGAGAGAGAGAGAGAGAGGGAGGGAGAGAGAGAGAGAGGGAGGGAGAGGGAGAGAGAGAGGGAGGGAGAGCGAGGGAGAGGGAGAGAGAGGGAGAGGGAGAGAGAGGGAGAGGGAGAGAGAGGGAGGAGCCCAGCACTGGCCGGGCAGTTCAGTTGTTCTTCCACTTGGTCTGCCACTCTGAGTGTTGCATGAGTCTCCTGCTCTGGCCATCCTGTTATATCAATAAAAAAAAAGTGAAGTTGCTCAGTCATGTCCAACTCTTTGCGACCCCACCAGGCTCCTCCATCCATGGAATTTTCCAAGCAAGAGTACTGGAGTGGGTTGCCATTTCCTTCTCCAGGGGATCTTCCCGACCCAGGGATCGAACCTGGGTCTCCTGCATTGCAGGCAGACGCTTTACCATCTGAGCCACCAGAGAAGCCCCTGTTATATCAATCAGTTCAGTTCAGTTCAGTCGCTCAGTCGTGTCCGACTCTGCGACCCCATGAACTGCAGCATGCTAGGCCTCCCTGTCCATCACCAGCTCCCAGAGTCCACCCAAACCCATGTCCATTGTGTCAGTGATGCCATCCAACCATTTCATCCTCTGTCGTCCCCTTCTCCTCCTGTCCTCAATCCCTCCCAGCATCAGGGTCTTTTCCAATGAGTCAGCTCTCTGCATCAGGTGGCCAAAGTATTGGAGTTTCAGCTTCAACATCAGTCCTTCCAAAGAACACCCAGGACTGATCTCCTTTAGGATGGACTGGTTGGATCTCCTTGCAGTCCAGGGGACTCTCAAGAGTCTTCTCCAACACCACAGTTCAAAAGCATCAATTCTTCTGTGCTCAGCTTTCTTTAATAGGTTTACAGAAATCCCTTCATTTACTGGCGGTGGTTGGGGGTAGGGGATGCGGGGATGTCTAACATGGGGAAAAGAGATGCAGAAGCACCCAGCATGGCGTGCGAGCACCAGAGTACCATGCACACACCATTCTGGAAGCCCGGAGGGTGGGGCCAGGGCACGGAAGGCGAGCAGCTTCCCATGGACGGGAGGCTGGAACCCGGAGAAGAAAGGGAAGAGCCTTGCAAGACGTGGGGCAGCAGGGGACGCTCCCGCGGGACAGGTGGGCGGGATACATGGGGAGAGCGGCAGGGGCCTGCGGCACAGGGCAGGAAGGGTGGGCGAGAAGGACGGGCACCACCCCCCCAGGGGACCGGAGTCATCAAGTAGGCAGGGTCCTCCACAGGGCCTGAGAGCCGCCAGGACGGAGGGCTCTGAAAATGCCCCTGCCCCGGTCTGCAGGCCTGCAGGATGCGGGTGCACCGAGTCCCTGTCGCCTCTGCCATTCAGCCCACAGCCGAGAAGCGGAGCTGAGGGGCAACCGGAGGCCGCGAGAGGGTCTAGCGGGGGCGAGTTGCCACGCCAGGTCTGTGCTCTGTAAACACGGCTCTGGCTCCGGGGACGGGAATGGGTGTAAGGGGGTCAAAGGGGAAGGAAGGGGCCGGAAGAAGGAGGGGCAAAGGACCGTGGGGCCGGCTGCTCCGGGCTGGTCTGGGCAGCAGAGGAACCGCCCGCTGACTCTGGACAGGGAGGCTGACGGCCGAGGGTGGAGGGGTCTCCGGGGATGCCTGGGGCTGCTCGAGAGGTGGGAGAGACAGGGCCACTGAGGGAGCAGATGGAGTTGGCCAGTCGGGGGTGAAAGCGCCAGAAAAAGGGCTGCAGGAAGACGTGGGCCTCAGAGGGGAGTCCGGGCCGGGACGAGACCCCGGCGTCCTCACACCTACCGCTTGCTCGTTTGTTTGTTCGACAAGCGCTTGTCTGGGGTCCACGGTGGACCAGCTGGCTGAGGTGAGCGGGCCTCGGGCAGGACCTGAGGCCACCACCAGGCAACCAGGGCCCCGGCTGGTCCAGCAGCAGAGGAGGCCAAGAAGCTTGGGGTGATGGGACCGGATGGGGGTGCCTGAGGCTAAGGGGGCAGGGAGCCAGCGAGGTCAGAGGTCACAAAGGAAGCAAGTGGGGTGAGCAGTTAGGTGGGGGGAGACCCAGCAGGTCCTCGGGAGGTGTGTGGAGCAGAGAGGGCAGGGTCAGGGAGGGAGTCAGCTGGCTTCACAGACAGGCTCTGGCGTGCCTGCGGGCTGGGAAAAGCGGGAGACTGCAGCCAGCATCTGCAGAGGAGAAGCAGATGGAGCCAGGGAGGGAAGAGGGGTTATGGGATGCTGACCTAGGAGTCGCCTCTCCAGACTTCTCAACGTAGGGGGAGGCGAGATCGGTTGCTGAGGGGGGAGCTCGCCGGTGGAATAGGAGGCTTGGGAGTTGTTAAATGTTTGCAGCGGCTTCCAGGGGCCAGCAGAGGGGAACCTCTTGAGGTCTCCATTTACTTGTCCCTAAAAGGAGGGTGTCGCCCAACGACATTCATGTTCTACTTGAGTACACTTTATTTTCTTTATATCAACTCCTCTTTTTCTGAAGTATATTAACTTTTTTAAAAAAAGGCTTTTCTTACATGTTAAAACAGCATCACTCGCTATAAAGAGGTTACACTAAGTCTGCCTTTCATGAAAACAGTATGATTAAATCCTAATGAGATGTCTCTATCTGCCAAAGGCTCTAAGCAGAAGGCTTGCTATTGCTTTGTTAAAATGTAGGTTAATAAACAGAAAAAAATATGAGTTATGTTTGATACCACTTGAAGTAAAAGAAATGCAAATTTGCAAACGCGTGGAAAGAGCAGAAAAGAGGAGAAGGTGGTTCTCGAGTGTGTGCTGGTGGGTGTGTAAATGACAAAGCCTCTTTGGAAAGCAGTTTGGTGTAACAAGGGGCTTTCCTGGTGGCTCAGATGGTGAAGAATCTGTCTGCAATGTGGGGGACCTGGGTTTGATCCCTGGGTGGGAAAGATCCCTGGAGAAGGGAATGGCTGCCCACTGCAGAATTCTTCCTTGGAGAATCCCATGGACAGAGGAGTCTGGCAGGCCCCATTCTATGGGCTTGCAAAGAGTTAGACACGACGGAGTGACTGACACTTTGACTTTTTCACTTTGGTGTGATAAGAACCACCCCTGCCCACTTTGTCGCTGTGGTTCTTCTAGAAATACGTACCATGAGTACATGTGGAGGTTCAGGGTGTGTTTGGAAAACCACTGGCTGAACAGCCAGGAGTGTGGGTTGGGGTGGGGTGGGCAGGAAGTGAGGATGAACCCAAGCTTCTGGCTCAAGCACCTGGGGACTCAGGATCGTCATCTGAGCTGGGGGAGGCTGAGGGGGACAGTTTCTGGGGGTAGAAATCAGAAGTTTCATTTTAGACATGTTAACTTGGAAAGGAGATTGGTGGACATCTCACCACCCAGAGTGGCAGGACACTCCGTTCGCCCCCTTCTCCACCTTCCCCTGACCCCACCTCCCGGGTACTCCCCACCTGTCGCCCAGCTGCACTTTTCATGGCTCCTGTCATTTGTTTATGCTTATTACCTGTGCCACCTCCCGAGGACATAAAACGTGGAGACTGTCTCTTCCGGCTGAAGCCCCAGTACCTAGGAGTGGAAGAGTGCCTGGCTCACGGACAGGGCGAGGAAATGAATGAATGAATGGGTGAACTTTAGTGGGTTGATCATGCAGGCACCTGGATTTTTGAGATGGAAGCCTTTCTATCCCTTCTCCATTGTGTAACCAGTCTGTCTAAACTACAAAGTGAAGTTGCTCAGTCGTGTCCAACTCTTTGCGACCCCATGGACTGTATGTAGCCTACGAGGCTCCTCTGTCCATGGGATTTTCCAGGCAAGAGTACTGGAGTGGGTTTCCATTTCTTTCTCCAGGGGATCTTCCCAACCCAGGGATCAAACCCGGGTCTCCTGCATTGCAGGGGCAGATGCTTTACCATCTGAGCTACCAAGGAAGTCCTATAGAGATGATCACATTAAAACCCTGCTTGAAGCACTTGGGTGTCCTCTTGCCATTAGGAAAACACCAGCTGCTTTAACAGAATGTGGCTTCCCGGCCCCTCAGGATCCTCAAGCCCTTCTGGAACTCGGGCTCTGTAGCCAGAAGGCCTGGGTTCAAATCCCAGCTCGGCCCTGAACAAGCTGTGAACTTGGGCAAGTGCTGAGATGAGAGCTGTGGTGAGGACCAAATGAGGTGGTAGACACAAAGCCTGCCACCCAGGGTCAAGCGCACGGGGAGCTCTCATTTGCTGCAGCCATTCCCACAGGTCCTAGCTCAGCAAGGCTGATGCTGAGCTCTCTGTTGTGTCCGGGTTTTCAGATGATCTGTTCCCTCCTTTCAGAACGAGCACTTCCCCAGCCTCTTGCAGCTCCGTGAGGTGGGCTTGCTCTGCATTCGGAGCATGGAGTCTTAACCACTGGACCACCAGGGGAGTCTCAAACTAACCCATATTTAAATAATACAATTGGAAGAAATCCATCAAGTGTATACATCTCTGTGAACCCATCACAAGCTGTCAATCCAGACACTAAACTTTTTCATCGTCCTTAAAGCTTCCTTGTGCCCTTTGCAATCCCTCTCTTCCACCCACCTGGCACCATGTCACTGCAGATGACTTGGCATTTTCTAGGATTCTCTGTAAATGCAAGCCTACAAGATGCCAGGTTTTATTCACCAAGCATAATGTCTGTGCGGCTCACTCACGCTGTTGTGTGTATCCACAGTTGGTTCTTGGTCATTGCAGAGTAGGCTTCTGTTTTATGGCCTTCCCCAGCCTTGTGGATCCACTCATCTACGGATGGGCGTTTGGTTTGTTCCTAGTTTTTGCTCTTACAATGAAAGCCACAGGTATTATACAAGTCTTTGTGAAGACATACGTTTTTATTTCTTCCGGCCACGTGCCTATGGGTGGGATAGCTAGATCCTCTGATGAGTATACATTCGGTTGCCCCACAGTCTTCCAAAGTGGGAGCACCACCTCGCACTCCACCAGCCATGGAGGAGACCTGTAGCCACTCACCTCCTTGCCAACACTTCATAGGCTCTGTCTTATTTCAGCTGTTCTAATGGGCGTGTTCTAATTATTTTTAAAATTCAGACTCTGCAGTAAGTTTCAGGATATTGCTTCAGGAAGAATCCTTTACAAGAAACTTTTGGCATGCCTAGGAATTAATCGCCCACCCACTGTCTCTCCAGTTTCCATGCCAAAGGGTCAACTGTTAAATGAGCATCTTCAAAAAGAGGAGCAGCCACTGCCAGACCATTCTGAGAGGTAAAACAAAACGAAAGCATGTATTAAAACCACGGTGCCTACTGCGGGATGTGTTAGTTGCTCAGTCGTGTCCGACTCTTTGCAACCCCGTGGACAGTAGTCCACTGGACTGCGCCAGTCTCTTCTGTCCGTGGAATTCTACTGCAAGGTAGACAGTAAATATTTGTTGACCAAAATGGGTATTTAAGTATTTTGGGATTTAAATAAGAAAGATGGCAAATGATGAATACAGTGATTAGAGTCAGGGTGTTTTAGAGCAAGCAGAGGTCTTAGGACCATGCTGCGCTGACTTACTAATTCTAGGACTGAAAGCGCTGAGGCCTGAGAGGAGGTCTGGGGCTGGCCTCACATTATTTGGGCTTCCGAGGTGGCGCGAGTGGTGAAGAAGCCCCTGCCTGGGTCGGGACGATACCCTGGAGGAGGAAACGGCAGCCCACTCCAGTGGAATCCCACGCACAGAGGAGCTGGCGGGCTACAGTCCATAGGGTCTCAGAGAGTTGGACACAAATGAAAGTGACTTTTCGTGCTCAGGTTATTTACAAACTTAGTGGACACCCTGAGGGAAGGACCCAGGACGTTCAGCTCCCAAAGAACCCATCTGCCACTCAACTATTACCTCCCTGCAGTCACACTTACTTTTTTCCAGAGTTGTAGCTTCCTTACTGCTTATAATATTTATTGCAAGATATACTCATAACACTGGTTAACATTTTCTAACATGAATGATAGAATTACTTAAATGATTGCCAGATAGAATCGTAACAGTAAAACATACTTAGTAAATCCATTAAAAGTCAGACTGATGAATATTCTGGCCCTTCATTTTGAAAAATATAGGTTTAGTCTAATGAAAAGATATTATTGTAACTTGCTTGTTCTATAGCTTGTAATAAATCCATAAGGAAAGGTAAAATGTAGAACTAATCGGCCGACTTCACTTTGTCATATCCCCTTTAAAAAATTCTCAAGTGTAGAGCAATGGGAATATTTTAATGCTAAGGTGATGAAATTTGAATATCTGGGCACTTTAATAGTAGCTGCTTTATAGATGAGTAGAAAGATGGTATTTTAAGAGAAAGGTAAAAGATTCTATGAAGAGCTACGCCTGCCTCCCAAAAAAAAGCAGTGAGAGAAGCGCTGGCAATTTAACATTTCATCAAACGTGGGCATTCCTGGAGAGCTCTTAGAGCTGACAGAAGCAGCAGGTGAGGGGCCCAAGTCCATTCTCAGGACCACCTCATGGCCATCAAAACGAGGTCTGGGAGACTGCAGGAGGGCTGGAGAGTAATTACCCTTCAAAGACACGTAGATTGTCACACTCAGACACAGAGCACACCGCATAAGATCTGTATTAGATAAATTAAATTGATTTTGCGAATCAACTTGGATCAATTGTGGACATCCCTTCCTTCCCATGGCTGTCTGATGATCTTTGATTTGGGGACCACGAAACAGCCTGTTTAATTTAAGGCTGTGTAGCAAGGCTCTGACTTTGCATTTTCCCAGTTCACTAAAGTATCCTTTCTCAGCCGTGTCTTCCCACTCACACACCAGATTCAGCCAGCTCAAAGCACAGCTGAAAACCTCAGGGGTGACGCCAGCCCCTGACCCAAAGCTCCCCACCCGGGCCTGATGCCTTGTGCTGGGACCTCAGCCGCGGAGGGGGAGCTTTTCCTGACACAGTGAGACAGAGTGCTGGCCTGGCTCTGAAGCTACGAGCCACGGGCGTGTAGACGTCCCCAAGTCACTCCCTTGACCTCAGCGTCTGTCTGCTTGTTTGTGAAAAGGGGATGGAAAACCCCCGTGTTGTCCTGGGTTGAACCATAAGTGGGTGAGGTCTGTAGCAGGGGTCCCCAACCTCCAGGACCTCATGCCTGGTGATCTGAGGTGGAGCTGATGTAATAACAATAGAAGTGAAGTGCACAATAAGTGCAGTGAGCTTACATCACCCCCAAAGCATCCCTCCCCCATTCCATGGAAAAACTGTCCTCCACAAAACCGGTCCGTGGTGCCAAGAAAGGTTGGGGGCTGCTGGCTTACAGAAAGCACGCTGCTGCACCTTGCCTGCTTGTGATTTTAGAGCCACGCCCGCTGAGAGCCAAGGTGCCGTGACCAGGAACGTGACCAAGGATGAAGTCATTGAAAAGCTCAAAAGCTGTATACGGCAGCAGGACCCAGCATTCAGAAAACGATTTCTCGACTTCACCAAGGAGCCTAATGGCAAAATTCACACACATGACTTCAAGAAGGTAGGAGAGTAAGATTTCTCTGCGTTTCTTCCTTTCCTGAAGGAAGTTCAGTTGTCTTACTGTGCTTGCTACCAGGCTCTAAAGGCACAAGCATTAAGTTTTTTTTCAGTCAGGGTTTATTCCAGGGCAAAACGGATTCATTTCTAGGCATCTTCCGACAATGTAAAAGGATTCTTCTGGCCAAAAATGTCCTTTGCAACTTTCTTCAGAATATGCTTCTGATGTGAATGCGGCTGGGTTTTGATAGTTAACCTTTCAAAACAAAGAGTTCATCGGTGCTTTCCTTGGCCATCACTGAGGACCCAGCTCCGTGTGCGAGGTGGGGCGGTGGGGGGGGGCGGGGCTGCTCAGGCCCCTCCCCAGCCCTGCCAGCGAGGGGTTCCCGGGATGCTGTGATAACAGAGCTGCAGTTTGTGCCTCAAGAAAGTGAGGGAAAAAAGAAAAACTGGCAGTGAAAATGGGAAGCTCAGAGTGCTGATTTGCATGTGCTTATGGGAACTGGTAAGGTTCGTGCCAGAAAGAACTCACTTTGAAGGGTTCTGCACAGACTTCTCCGGAATGAATTTGAACAATTGCTTAAAATTCCTATTATGATCCCCCTAGTTCATCATCTGCAGCTATTTTTAAGGGAAACCTTGCCTCTAATACGTAGTAGTGTCCGTGTGGACACCTTCAGAAGAAGGCAGTGAAATATATTTCCAATAAGAGAAATAATCATATTAGCAGCTGCAGTTTATCTAGTGCCTGCCCCCATGCCAAGTGCTGAAATGGGCTCTGTCCGAATCTCATTTCCAAGCTTCTCATCGGCAGCAGTGTGGAGGGTGGGTGGAGGAGGGGGCCGGCTAGTGGGGGAAGGGGGAAGGGATTAGATGGCTGTGGAAACAGTCCAGACCTCCCCTTCCCCAAGCAAGAGACACGGAAGTGGAGGATCTATGTTTGTGCGCCTAAGGGGCCCAGTGAGGAGACATGGGGCTAACGGGTAAGGGAGAGGAAAGAGTCAAGGATGGTTCCGCGAGTTCTGGCTGGGGGGACCAGGAACTGGTAACCAGCCATTGCCGGCTGACAAGAGCAGCTTCGGTGGGTAAATGGGCAGGAATCATGGAACTCTCCCAGGGCCTGGTCCCGGGTTCCACCCCAAATCACCTGGCAAATGGGGCCTCTTTGTGTTTGACTCTGATTCTTTTTTTTTTTTTTTATTAAAATTTTTGATTTTTGTTTGTGCTGGGTCTTCGTTGCTGCGCGGGCTTTTCTCTGATTACAGCAAGTAGCTGCTCTCCAGTTGCGGTGCGCGGGCTTCTCATCGCGCTGGCTCCTCTTGTTGTGGAGCACAGGCTTTAGGCTGCATGGACTCCAACAGTTGCAGCTCGCAGGCTGCAGAGCACAGGATCACTTGTGGTGCTCAGGCTTAGTTGCCGCATGGCCATGGCGTGCAGGATCTTCCTGGACCAGGGATCCAACCTAGGTCCCCTGCGTTGGCAGGTGGGTTCTCAACCACCAGGCCTGCAGGAAAGCCCCTGCTTCATTTCTTTATTCTGCCTGTTTATCTTCCTCCAGTAAAAACACATGCTCCAAAGGTAGACGTTTTTATCTCTTTTGGACAGGGATGCATCCCAGTACTTGGCATGCGGTAGGGCCCAGAGGACATTTGCTGGATGAACAGGTGAACCTGAAGAGTTAACTAGAATCCCCAGGGGAGCCTGAAGGGCCACCACCTGCGGAGTGAGGCAAGCAGGTGCTTCAGAAGCCAGTAGGGATTCCTAAACATGAGGCTGGTTCCCCTCTCCACCTGGCGAACCCACCCTGGCCCCCTTCTCTGCCCCCTGCCCGTCTCTGCTTTCCGGCCAAGTGGAGGGGCAGCTGCAGCTCTGCTCTTGCTTCCCAGTGGCACCGGCATGCTTCTCCCCTCCCTGGTTGCTGGCTTCCTGGAGACACGCCAGTGGGCGGCAGTGGGTGCGGAAGAAAACAGAAAACACCAGAGGATGGAGATGCAGGGAGAGAAGCCTGTTGTTTCAGGAGACTTAACAACCGGTTCACGGCGAACACAATTAGGGAAGTATTCTACTGGCTTCCCTCCTAGTGACTTGTTGGGTTTAACCTTTGAAAACCTCCTGTCGTGACCAGCCGTTTAACTTGAAGATCAATAATCGTGGAGTGACTTTCCACCATCTGCTGGGGACCCAGATTTCAACTCTAGAGGCTGGTAACCTCAAAGCGTTATGTAAATGTACATTTTCATTGTTAAATTATTTACTGATGAGAGTGATTCTACCACTGGTGAAGTCAGAGCTGGGAAAATCATGGGCTTATACTGTAGAAAGAAACCAGAATTTAGATTGGACATAATGCAAGGCATCCAGATGTTAAAGGTTTGGGAATACCCAACTTCAGTGGCAAGGAAACCTTTGAAACCAACTCGGCAGAGAGCTTTAAGTGTTAATGATGACTAATTCTGTAATGGGAATAATAGCAATGATAATAACCATGATGATAATGCTAACCATTGCTAGAATAGTGATGGTATCGCTACACTGACTGAGCACTTACTGCCTCTGCCAGTGTGCAGGCACTGGGGGTGTTGCTTGACAAGCACTATTTGTAACTGCCACAGGAGCCCCATGAGATATAGATCACATTATACCCACTTCACAGATGAGGAGACCAAAGCTTAGGACTTAAGATCATGGCTCAGCGTGGTTCAGCTGGTAAGCCATTCAGACACTCGAATTTGAATCCATGCCAGTCTGTATCAGCCTCAGACCCTTGCTGGGAGTGATACTGGCTTGGTGGGTGTCATACAGGCTGTGTGTGTGTGTGTGCTTATTAACTCAGTCATGTCCGACTCTTTGTGGCCCCATGGACTGGGGCCCTCCAGGCTCCTCTGTCCATGGGATTTTCCAGGCAAGAACACAGGAGTGGGTAGCTATTCCCTTCTCCAGGGGATCTTCTTGACTCGGCATTGAACCTGGGTTTCCCACATTGCAGACAGATTCTTTACCTTCTGAGCCACCAGGGAAGCCCATACAGGCTAGCTGGGCACAATCGATGGCAACTTTGAGCTTGGATCTGGCCTCAGAGTGTGGTAAGGACAGTACTTTTAATAAGAATGCCCTTCACTGCTTCCTACCAGTCTGGTTGTGGGGAGGCAATGTTCTTGCCCTCTCTTCCCCCAGATCTCTGTCTTACCAGTTAGTAGGGCAGTGGCTGCATAGTCTCAAGCCCAGGGCATTGGGAGTGAAGCTCTAAGTCCTGTATACCCACTTGCCCAGTTCTGTGTCCATGTACTTGTTCATCCTTTGAACACAGGCAGCGCTTTGTCGTTGGCTTGAATACCTTGCAAACCATCACTTGTAAAAATCACTACAGATAGTGACTGCAGCCATGAAATTAAAAGACACTTGCTCCTTGGAAGAAAAGCTGTGACCAACCTAGACAGCATATTCAAAAGCAGAGACGTTACTTTGCCGACAAAGGTTCCATCTAGTCAAAGGTATGGTTTTTCCAGTAGTCACGTACGGATGTGAGAGTTTAGAACATAAAGAAAGCTGAGTGCCAAAGAATTGATGTTTTTGAACTGTGGTGTTGGAGAAGACTCTTGAGAGTCCCTTGGACTGCAAGGAGATCCAACCAGTCCATCCTAAAGGAGATCAGTCCTGGGTGTTCATTGGAAGGACTGATGCTGAAGCTGAAACTCCAATACTTTGACCACCTGATGAGAAGAACCGACTCACTGGAAAAGACCCTGATGCTGGGAAAGACTGAAGGCAGGAGGAGAAGGGCACGACAGAGGATGAGATGGTTGGATGGCATCACTGATACAATGGACGTGAGTCTGAGCAACCTCCAGGAGTTGGTGATGGACAGGGAAGCCTGGCATGCTGCAGTCCATGGGGTCACAAAGAGTCGGACACGACCAAGTGACTGAACTGAACTGAATACCTTGCACTCTAAATTAGAAGTCTGATTTATTCTTAGCAGCCATCACCTTCCCTATGGTTAGAGGCAGGAGGTGATGGGCTATACAGGTCCTCTTAGGAGAGACCCATGAGAACAGAATCCAGAGCCAGGTGGGAGCTGACAGGTCACTGCGTCCCTGCATGGTCATCACTGAGACTGTTATTGTTTTCACCTCCCGGGTCAGGCGGCTTTTGTCTGTTATGCAAACTCTTATTTGTTAACTGGTAATTGAACTTTCCCCCTTTTCTGTCTTGAGTGTTGGAGATATCAGAGTTTCTGGTTAGTGTAAGATAACCAGGGACCCCACACTGAGTTGAGAGCCCTGATAGAGGCAGAGCTACTGGGGTTTTCATGAACTCAGTGTGTTTTTCATGGTCAAGTATGCAATTTCCACTGTGGGAGGGAAAAGGACTGTTCTTTCTGGAATTGTACTAGCCTGGTCTTTGTATTTCACATCAAGCATTAAATCATTGTTCACAACAACCCTATGACACATATTCTGTCTCTCAGGAGACCCCCCTCTTCTGCTTCGTTGCTCTGGCCTCTGCACCACAAATCCTGTGACTTCCATGTGTTTTCAAATGTGCCAATTTATTTAAATAATGAGTCAAGAACTTGTAATGTTGCAGAAAACCATTTTTGAATTTTAGGATGATCTAGAATCTTTATATTCCTTCTCTGGATACATTTTCCCCCTTTCCATATCCTTCTTTGCTGAATTAGCAGCAAACCCCCAAAACAGTAGCTTAAATTTTTAAAGTGGCTATTTTTCTCCTGTAAGAGAGGAGTCCGAGATTGTTGCCATAGGGTCAGTGCAGCCACTCTACATTGTCTTCAGAAAGCCAGGTTGCTTCTAGCTTCTTACTCTTCCAGTCTTATCCTCATGTATACAAGATAGCTGCTGGAGCACCAGCTATCACACACATGTTTCAGGCATAAAGAAAGGAAAAAGGGAAGGGCAAAGGCTTGAGCCAGAGAAGTCTTTCTTTCTTAAAGGGCTTTTTTGGAAGCTCTTCAAACTTAACATTTTGTTATAATGTATCATAAGCTTCCACTTACATGCACACTTTTTGGCTGGGTACATTACTACCTCCAGAAAAAGCAAGGTCCTGCTCCTATGGGAGAAGGAGAGAATACACATTAGGCAGGCAAATACAACAGTCTCTGCCATCCTTTCTCTTGGTAAATGTTGTGAGGGTGCCTGTTCCACACTTGCAATAGGACTAAGCCACATGGAGACATGGATAAAGCAGAAGCTTCATTGCCTGGGACTAGTGACCCACGGGGAACATAAAGTGACTAAACACCCAAGGACACATAAGTCAAGATTAGTCTAATTGAGTAATTAGACTAATTGAGCTATTCCATCCATCAGGAATTTGAGGGCAGCTCTACAATTCTGGTTCCCTGTAATTGGCTGTTCCTAATGGGAAATTGTTATTCTTCATCCTCAGTAAATACACTGAACATTGTTCAGCACGCTGTTATTCTTAGTCCTGTTTCTGGAGTCCCAGCAGAGGCCCCGGCAACAGACACAGGCTGCAGAGCTCATCAGCCAACACACACACAGCCCCCAAGACGTGGATTAGGGAAGCCAGAGTCTGTAACAGCCCAGCCCATTGTCCCAGATTCTTAGCAGCCTTGGCCCTTTACTTCTGCACCTTCCTGAAGGCAAAGATATCTCACCTTGCTTAGCAGGAGGTGAGCTTTCTCACTTCCTCCTAGCAGAGTACTTTAAGCCCTCTGGGTGCTGGTCACACTCACATATCTGGGGAACGGGCACCCACCCCACTCACTGCCATCAATTCCTAATCCCACACAGTCTTCTCCATCTAGGGACAGGGACCCTGGTTAAACCAAGCCCCACAAACACCCTTGAGCATCTCTTGGCTGTTCCTTACCACTTCCTAATCTTACACATGTTTCAAGGAGGTGAACCAGTTGTGTGTTGGAGGTCCCTCACATCTTCAGTTTTGTTGCTCCAAGCTCCACACACCCATCAAAAGTCTATATTTATTTCTCTATCTTCCAGCAATAATTCTCTTGACAGATGCCAAACCTAGAGCCTCTCGGCACCTGGCCATGCCCAAACTGGCCAGTTCTCCAGGGCCGGGCAGCTGCAGACCCTCAGTGTCGATGGACCGCACCTCTAGGGCTTCGTTTTTGTCTCTGTGTTCTCAGGGTCTTCCTCCCTGTCGGGCCTTTGTCTCCTAAGTGTGGAGATTTGGATCGTCCTTTTTTAAGTTTTCAGTTCAGGTCATTAGAGTCCAGCCCTGGCCCGTTCCAGAGATCGGCACATGTCTGGAAGGGGGAGCCAGACATGCTCTGAGCCTGCCCCCTCCAACTTCACCACTCCAGCACCATGTTACTAGTGAATGCTCTGCTGGAGTGGCTCTCCGTCTGGCCCAAACCTATTTCTCAGTCCAAAGTCCACTCCCAGAAGCGTCAGCTGTTCCCAGGGGAAATGCAATTGCCTACCCTCAGTTTGACACTGAAAGTGTGAAAGTGAAAGTTGCTAAGTCCTGTCTGGCTCTGAATACTGGTGTGGGTAGCCTTTGCCTTCTCCAGGGGATCTTCCCAACCCAGAGATCGAACCCAGGTCTCCCGCATTGCGGGCAGATTCTTTACCAGCTGAGCCACAAGGGAAGCCCAAGAATACTGCAGTGGGTAGCCTTTCCCTTCTCCAGGGGGTCTTCCCAACTCAGAGATCGAACCCAGGTCTCCCACATTGCAGGCTGATTCTTTACCAGCTGAGCTATCAGGGAAGCCCTTGACATTGAAAGGTGAGTCCTTTCCACCTTGGGATTTTGGTCCCTTGAAACCTCATGGCTTTTGCAGCTTTCTGATGCCTTTTTGTTATTTTTACTCGATTTTTTCTAATTGTTTTCGTTGGGAATATTTGCTTGCTGTGAATTGCTTCATCCTACCCAAATGCAGAAGTTGAGATCTGTCAGTTTTCTCTTTTCAAAGTAACAACTTTATTTGACTTTTTTTTTTCCTCTTGTATAATTTGTTTTGTATTTCTTTATTTCTGCTGTTACCTCCATTATTTTCTTCCTTTTACCTGCTAGGGATTTAATTTGCTTTTCTTTTTCTAATTTCTTGAGATAGAATGTTAGATCATTGCTTTCCAGCCTTTCTCTCTCTAATATATGAACTGATGGCTCTCCATTGTCCTCTAGGTGCGGTCTTAGCCGCGTGGTACAGGTTTCAGTATACTGTGTTTTCATTGTCATTCGGTTCAACATGTTTTATAATTTCTGTTGTGATTTATTCTTTTTTCCAATTGTTTACTGTTTAATTTCCACACAGTTGATATTTTCTAGTTTATCTCTTATTATTGATTTTAAAATTGATTCCATTGTGATCAGAGAATAGATTTTAAAGTCCACATGCATCGAACCTATAGTCCGCTGCTCTAACAGCTGAGCTATCAAAGGGTGTGATTTTTAAGTCTAAATCACTTCAACTGATCCTTCTAAATATGCTGAGGCTTGGATTATGACCCAGTATAGAGACAATTTTGGTAAATGTCCCAGAAACACTTGAAAACGATGTGTACTCCATCATGGACCTTTAGTTTTCTAAGTAGGTCAACCAAGTTGATTTTATTAATTGTGTTTTTCAGACCTTTTGTCTCCTTATCAATTTTTTGCCTGCTCATCCCATTAGCTGTTGAGAGAAATGTGTTGAGGTCTCCCAACTGATTGTGGATTTGTCTAGTGAGATCCTGTTTAGTTCTGTTGATTGTTGCCTTGTTCACTTTGAAGCTAAATTTTTGGGTACACATAGACTCAGAATTGCTGAAGCTTCCTGTGAATTGTCTTCTTTATCATTATGACATGACTCTCTTGATATAGAGTGATGCTACTTGCCTTCAAGTCTATTTTAGACAGATAATAATATAGTTACTTCAGCTTTCTTTTGATTCATGTTAGCATAGCATATTTTTTCCTATCCTTTTACTTCAAATTTCCTGGGTGCTTATATTTAAATTGTCTCACATGGACAGCATATAGCTGATATTTTAAAAAACAGACTGTGACAGCCTTAGTCTTGTTCTTGCAGTAGTCACTTCATTTTACATTTAATTACTGATAGAGTTGATTTTACTGGAGAAGGAACTAGCAACCCACTCCAGTATTCTTGCCTGGGAAACCCCATGGACAGAGAAGCCTGGTGGGTACAGTTCATGGGGTCACAGAGAGTTGGACATGACTGAGCACATAAGCACACAGAGTTGATTTTATATCTATGAATATCATCTTACTATTTTTTTTTTCTGTTTGACCCAACTGTTCCATGTATTCTTTGCTTTCCTATCTTACCTTCTTTTAGATTATTTAACTATTTCTACCATTCCGTTTTCCCCTCTATCAGCCTACTGGTGTGTATGTTCTTCTGTCAGACTTCAGAGGCTGCCCGAGAGATTTGATATGAATCCTTGTCTTATTGTATGTACTTAAATATGCTGTTATTTTTACCACTTCTCTAGCAAGGCTAGATATAAAAATAATTTCATTCACCCCTTCCTATCTTTTATGTTACTATTGTCATGCATTTAAATTTTACCTCGATGCTGAATCCCATGGGATGCTATTTTTATGGTAAATAAGATATCATATGTATCTGTATGTTTACCTTTGCTATTTCTTTCCATCTTGTATTTTTGTATGCTTGTGCCTGGACTAATTTTTTCAATTAATTTATTGCTATTATGTTTAGCTAGAATGGCCCTTCACTGCTGTGCATGGGCTTTCTCTAGTTGCGGTGCTTGGGCTTCTCACTGTGGGGGGCTTCTCTCGTGTGGTGCATGGGCTCCAGAGCACACGGGCTTCAGTGCTTGTGGTACACAGGCTTAGTTGCCCTGCGGCGTGTGAACACTCCAACAACAAAATCAACCACCCAGCCAAAAAAACTCCCTTCTAGCCTGTAGTCTTCAAAGATTTTTTTTAAAAAGGCAGAGGAATCAGAGATGAAATTGCCAACATCTGTTGGATCATTGAAAAAACAAGAGAGTTCCAGAAAAACATCTACTTCTGCTTTACTGATTATGCCAAAGCCTTTGACTGTGTGGATCACAATAAACTGTGGAAAATTCTTCAAGAGGTGGGAATACCAGACCACCTGACCTGCCTCCTGAGAAATCTGTGTGCAGGTCAAGAAGCAACAGTCAGAACTGTACATGGAACAACAGACTGGTTCCAAATTGGGAAAGGAGTACATCAAGACTATATATTGTCACCCTGCTTATTTAATTTATATGCAGAGTACATTATGCGCAGTGCCAGGCTGGATGAAGCACAAGCTGGAATCAAGATTATATCAATAACCTCAGATATGCAGATGATATCAACCTTATGGCAGAAAGTAAAGAAGAACTAAAGAGCCTCTCAATGAAAGTGAAAGAGGAGAGTGAAAAAGTTGGCTTAAAACTCAACATTCAGAAAACCAAGATCATGGCATCTGGTCCCATCACTTCATGGCAAATAGATGGGAAAACAATAGAAACAGTGACAGACTTAATTTTGGGGGGCTCCAAAATCACTGCAGATGGTGATTGCAGCCATGAAATGAAAAGACACTTACTCCTTGGAAGAGAACCTATGACCAACCTTGACAGCATAGTAAAAAGCAGAGACATCTTTACTTTGCCAACAAAGGTCTATCTAGTTAAAGCTATGGTTTTTCCAGTGGTCATGTATGGATATGAGAGCTGGACTGTAAAGAAAGCTGAGCGCAGAAGAATTGATGCTTTTGAACTGTGGTGCTGGAGAAGACTCTTGAGAGTCCCTTGGACTGCAAGGAGATCCAACCAGTCCATCCTAAAGGAAATCAGTCCTGAATATTCATTGGGAAGATTGATGCTGACACTCCAATACTTTGACCACCTGATGCAAAAAACTGACTACTTGGAAAAGACCCTGATGCTGGGAAAGATTGAGGGCAGAAGGAGAAGGGGACGACAGAGGATGAGATGGTTGGATGACTTCATCGTCTCGATGGACATGAGTCTGAGCAGGCTCCAGGAGTTGGTGATGGACAGGGAGGCCTGGCGTGCTGCAGTCCATGGGGTTGCGGCAAGTCAGACACGACTGAGCGACTGCACTGAACTGAACTGATGCCTGTATGCTGTCACTCCAGTCGTGTCCGACCCCTTGTGACCCCATAGACTGTAACCCGCCAGGCTCCTCTGTCCATGGGATTCTCCAGGCAAGAATACTGGAGTGGGTTGCCATTTCTTATCCAAGGGATCCTCCTGACCCAGGGATTTAACCTGCCTCTCCTGTGTCTCCTGCTTTAGTAGGTGGATTCTTTATTACTGAGCCACTGGGGAGCTCTTCTAACTCAGAGAATGGGCTACTCTTTGAGCCCTCATCCCTGAGAAGTCCTGAACTCTGTCTAACCTTAGTTTCCTCAGGACTCAAAAAGGTAACCCCCCCAAAAAAAAATCCCTTCAGCTTTTCTGAGGTTTTCTGCTTTGATTCCTTAGCCTTCTGTCAGTCCCCACCCATGGCTTCTGAATTCAGCAAGTGCCTCGAGGGGAACACTGACAGTATCAGGGTCTTCTGTTTCCCCTTCTCACCAGGAAGCTGAGAAGTGAAGCCTCTGATTCTGGTCTCTGCAGTCCCACGCACTCTGCGTGTCTCTCTCTCTGCTGGTAGTGACCACCTACCCGGGCCTTCGGCCCCGGTCCTGAACCCTGGCTCTGCTCCCAGAATGGGTCTATGACCTCCTTCTCTTCTGAGTTCTGAGGCTCCCCCTTCACTCCGACTTGTGTCCCTTTGAGCCCTTGTTGTCTCAGAAAGCCTTCTTCAGCGATCAATGCAAAGAAATAGAGGAAAACAACAGAATGGGAAAGACTAGGGATCTCTTCAAAAAAATCAGAGATACCAAAGGAACATTCCATGCAAAGATGAGCTCGATAAAGGACAGAAATGGTATGGACCTAACAGAAACAGAATATATTCAGAAAAGATGGCAAGAATACACAGAAGAACTGTACAAAAAAGATCTTCACGACCCAGATAATCACGATGGTGTGATCACTGACCTAGAGCCAGACATCCTGGAATGTGAAGTCAAGTGGGCCTTAGAAATCATCACTACGAACAAGGCTAGTGGAGGTGATGGAATTCCAGTTGAGCTCTTTCAAATCCTGAAAGATGATGCTGTGAAAGTGCTTCACTCAATATGCCAGCAAATTTGGAAAACTCAGCAGTGGCCACAGGACTGGAAAAGGTCAGTTTTCATTCCAATCCCAAAGAAAGGCAATGCAAAGAATGCTCAAACTACCGCACAATTGCACTCATCTCACACGCTAGTAAAGTAATGCTCAAAATTCTCCAAGCCAGGCTTCAGCAATATGTGAACCGTGAACTTCCTGATGTTCAAGTTGGTTTTAGAAAAGGCAGAGGAGCCAGAGATCAAATTGCCAACATCCTCTGGATCATGGAAAAAGCAAGAGAGTTCCAGAAAAACATCTATTTCTGCTTTATTGACTATGCCAAAGCCTTTGACTGTGTGGATCACAATAAACTGTGGAAAATTCTGAAAGAGATGGGAATACCAGAACACCTGATCTGCCTCTTGAGAAATTTGTATGCAAGTCAGGAAGCAACAGTTAGAACTGGACATGGAACAACAGACTGGTTCCAAATAGGAAAAGGAGTTCGTCAAGGCTGTATATTGTCACCCTGCTTATTTAACTTATATGCAGAGTACATCATGAGAAACGCTGGACTGGAAGAAACACAAGCTGGACTCAAGATTGCCGGGAGAAATATCAATCACCTCAGATATGCAGATGACACCACCCTTATGGCAGAAAGTGAAGAGGAAGTAAAAAGCCTCTTGATGAAAGTGAAAGTGGAGAGTGAAAAAGTTGGCTTAAAGCTCAACATTCAGAAAATGAAGATCATGGCATCCGGTCCCACCACTTCATGGGAAATAGATGTGGAAACAGTGGAAACAGTGTCAGACTTTCTTTTTCTGGTCTCCAAAATCACTGCAGATGGTGACTGCAGCCATGAAATTAAAAGAGGCTTACTCCTTGGAAGGAAGGTTATAACCAACCTAGATAGCATATTGAAAAGCAGAGACATTACTTTGCCAACAAAGGTCTGTCTAGTCAAGGCTATGGTTTTTCCAGTGGTCATGTATGGATGTGAGAGTTGGACTGTGAAGAAGGCTGAGCGCCAAAGAATTGATGCTTTTGAACCGTGGTGTTGGAGAAGACTCTTGAGAGTCCCTTGGACTGCAAGGAGATCCAACCAGTCCATTCTGAAGGAGATCAGCCCTGGGATTTCTTTGGAAGGAATGATGCTAAAGCTGAAACTCCAGTACTTTGGCCACCTCATGCGAAGAGTTGACTCATTGGAAAAGACTCTGATGCTGGGAGGGATTGGGGGCAGGAGGAGAAGGGGACGACAGAGGATGAGATGGCTGGATGGCATCATTGACTTGATGGACGTGGGTCTGGGTGAACTCCGGGAGTTGGTGATGGACAGGGCGGCCTGGCGTGCTGCGATTCATGGGGTCACAAAGAATCGGACACGACTGAGCGACTGATCTGATCTGATCTGTCTCAGCAGCTGTCTGTATGTCAGACAGATGTTTTGCTGTCTTTTGTCTGGCTTTCTGTTTGTTCTTAGTGGAAGCAAAGAACTGCAAGCTGAACAGCAACCCTTCCCTTTTTGATGGGCATTCATTTCTTTTTCTCTCTTTCCCCTCTTCAAACAGTCATTCTTTATGTATCTCTATGTACTGATGCTTTCATCTCCATGGAACGGATTCCCTGGGGTAGGATTGCTTAATCTGACCCCAGCCTATAGTCTGACCCACCCCTGCCTCTGCCCTCACCCCGCCCCCACCCCACCCCAGCCCCTGGCTGCCACAGCTCTTCCCTAACACTCTGGTTTGCATCAGCTCCAGCCTGGTTCTCTCCCCCAGCCCCCTGCAGCCCTGCCCTCCTCCCTGAGGTGGACCTGCTACTTGGGCAGTTACCTGTGTCCTTTTTATTCTCTGCCCTGTCCCAAGCATCTGAAACAGGGCGCAGCGTAAAGTAAGTACTCAGTATTCTTGGAATGAACCCAGTCAATTTTGGAGCATTGGAGAATTGCGTTTTAAAACTCTGCCTACGGCCATACCACCCTGTATGCACCTGATCTCGTCTCAAAGGCTGACTCTGAGCCACACTCAAAGTCTCAAAGTGAAAAGCTTTGAGTCAAAGCTCAGTCATGTCCGACTCTTTGAGTCCATGGAATTCTCCAGACCAGAATCCCGGAGCGGGTGCCGGGAGTCAAATCCCAGCTCTGTTGCCTAACAACTGTGTGACCCTGGGCAGACGTCTCCGTGCCTCAGTTTCCTTATCCCTCAGCGGAGATCGTTTTCGTAGCTACCTCGTAGGATAGTCTGTGTTAGTCGCTGAGTCATGCTGGACTCTGCGACCCCATGGACCACAGCCCACCAAGCTCCTCGGTCTGTGGGATTTTCCAGGCAAGGATGCTGGAGTGGTTTGCCATTTCCTTCTCCAGGGATTGTAGGATAGTGATAAGGATTAAATGAGCCAATACGCGTGTAGTCGTTTCCTAGGAATTTGTAACAAATCACCACAAACTGGGTGGCTGGGGCCACAGAAATCTCTTCTCTCACAGTGCTGGGGCCAGAAGCCTGAAACCTGGGCGTCGCAGAGTCCTGCAGCCTGCCACGGTTTATCTGTGTGAGGGCCCTTCCCTGCCGACTCTGGCTCCCAGCCTTGCTGGCTTGGCGGTCCCTGGCTGCCCTCGGCTTTCTAAGCTGCCCTCACACTGACCTCTGGCCTCTTGCTTGTGTCTGAGACTTCACCTGTGTTGTCCTCACTCTCCAGAGTCCCTTCTTTTCATAAGGACTCCAGTCCTTGGACTTGGGCTCACCCCTAATCCAGCGTGTGCGTGCGTGCCTGCTCAGTCACTCAGTCACGTCTGACCCTTTGTGACCCCATGGGCTGTAGCCCGCCAGGCTCCTCTGTCCATGGAATTTTCTAAGCAAGAATCCTGGAGTGGGTTTCCATTTCCTCCTCCAGGAGATCTTCCCGACCCAAGGATCAAACCTGTGTCTCCTGCATCGGCAGAGGGATTCTTTACCGGTGAGCCATCGGGGAAGCCCAGTCTAGTATGACCTCATGGGAACTCGATTACATCTGCAAAGACCTTGTTTTCATTAAGGTCACATATGCAGGAAACTGGGTTAAGATTTAAGCATATCTTTCTGGGGACACAAGCAACTCAATACCGTAGGTTAACCCTTTCAGTGGAGCCTGGCACCCGAGGGCAGGGTTTCGATCTTTGTTCACCTTTGAGTTCCTGATGGCTTGAATAGTGTCTCCAATGTAGGTGTCCCCCAATAGCTCTTGAATTAATTCATAATGTATTAGCTCTTTGTCTTCCGCACTACAAATATATTTATAAAACCTATCATTCGTCTCTTTGTTTTATTATATCTTTTGCCATTAAAGTGTTTTAAGATTTTTGTACAACCCAATATATCTATATTCCATTCTTTTTTCCTCTTTTTTTTCATTAAAGATAAATTCTAGTCTTGCTTAATAAGTTTCCATTCTTCCCTGGTCCCTCCGGGTCTCCCTCTCATACTTTACAGATAATCTAGACTTTCTTGTGAGAATTTTTTACTGCTTTACTTTTTAAATATGAATTCCTAATCCATATGGAGTTAATTTTTTTTGTACTGTGTAAAATGAGGCTCTTCTATATTTTCCCTGTGTCGTTTGTGAAATTCTCATTATACTAGGGCATACATCTGAAAATTCTCATTTTGTTGCACAGTTCTATACATCTTTTTCTATATCAATGTAATTTTTTTATTTTAGTAAAACAGATCTTTCCTTATTTTTTCCTTTTTGTATTTTCTTAGCTACTCTCAGGCCAGATTTAAATCTTTCCATATAAACTCTATCCATATAGAGTTACCTCCCAAATGCATTATTAAGATCATAATTGGACTTGCGTTAAGTTTATATGTTAAAAACGTATCTGCTTTTGAAATTGAGAAGGGAGAAATAAAGTCAGGCCCAGAGGCGGGTGTGGCCGCCCGGTGGCAGCTCCTCCCGCCACCTTGACCTTGTGCTCGGCTTTGGGCCCCGTGGTTTGTCTTCACCTGCCCTTTGAACAACAGACATGATTCCGGGACTGAAGAACAGTCTCCTCTGAAGGAGAAATGGCTTGTCCGCTTTCAGCTGCAGTCTTCACAGCTTGTTACCAAAGTGCCGGATTCATTTGCCCGTGGAATGTGCGAAGATTTTACACGTGTGCAAAACAGCACTCTACGTTCTGGGGGCTTGCCTCCAAGGTTAGACGTGTCTGGTCCATTTGCGAGTCACCCCGGGAACCTCCTTGTTACTGGAAGCTCTCAGGTCACCTTGTCTTTTATTCTTTTACAATTTCTGAAGGTCGCGTTTAGGCTCAGCATTTTTTTCACTCTGAGCCTTAAACACAATTTTAGTCTTGTTGTTCTAGGGGGATAATATAATTTAAAAAAACTCCACTAAACCAAATCATATTGTCACTGTTTTCATTGTCATCATCACGCCTGCATCAGGAAAGGAGAGAAAAAGCCCCACTGGTTTACAGCTTGGTGACTGCGGTTATCAAACCCTCAGTGTGTCCCGACGGTGCAGAAGATGGGGGGATAGATTGTTTTTGGAAGCATTTTCCGCACCATCACCCATGGGTCGGTCGGTGGAACTGGATGTGGACCAGGGATCTCCCCTAAGGGCTAAGCGTGTCTAGATTTGGGAGCGTGGTTGCATTGTGATGGTGGTATCTTTCTAGAGGTCATAGCATTGCCGCCAAATATACAGGATCCATGGGCTCACGGAGCTGGAAAGGACCTCAGAGTTCATGCACTTGCTGTCCTTCACCCCCTCTTCATGGCCCTCCCTCTCTGCTCTCCAGTACCTCAGGGGGTACTTACCCAGTGCTGCTGGGCGCGGAGTGTGGCTGAGATAGCCTAAGCAGCAGCTGTGGGTCCAGCATGGCCTTGGGCTCCAGCGATCGGCTGTTAGAAGAACTTCCCCGGGGCAGCTGCTGTCCCATCCGCGTGGTCCCCAGAGTGAATGCACGTGAAACGGGCCTACAGCCACCCTGCAGACTGAACCAGGAACCTCCCGCCAAGGCCATCTTAAATGAGCCAAACTGCGCTTGAGCCACAGACCCACTGGTTCAAGGACAAATGTTTGTTTTGTCATTGGCCACCGCATTTTGGATGATTGTTACGCGGTAGCTGGCTCACAGAGCCTCTGTCCCTGCTGTCAACCTGCCCCAAACATCTGGGCCACAAAGCCTCACGGAGCACCCAGACCCGGTCTCAGCCATGTCCTCCCAGACTGCCGGGCAGCTCGCTGCAGTGGGGAGTGGTGAGTCCAGACTCAGCCACAGCGCTGGGCTATTTGTCACGGTTACTGAGCATCCCTGGGCAGTACCCCCGCTGGAGTTATTCACGTGTCTCTGTGCTCAAGCCCAGCCCTGGGGACAGGTGCTGGTGTCTCTGGGCTCCAGGCTCCTCATCTGTATGTAAGTGAACCTGTAAATGCCGCAGCTGACACGCTCCAGGCTCTCCCCCCACGGAGTCAGGAGACAGTGATATCTCATGGTGTCAGGCCGACATGCGTTCAAGCCTTTGCTCCACCACTCACAGCGGCTCTTTCTGGCAAACGGTTGTTTTTACTTAGCCGTCCTAAAGTTTGATCTCCTCCTTTGTAGGATGGACTTGGTCCTATTTCTGTTGAGGAGCTGTTGCTCTGCTTAAAAAAGGCTAGTGCGTGGAAGTCACTTAGTAACATGACCGCACCTGGTATGTCTTCAGTCAGTTCTCTTTCTCGGTGACACTTGTGAAGCGTCCATTACCCCCTGGAGTCCTGTTTGCTGCTCTGAAGTCGGCCCTGGGTCTTGTCATTGGGCCGTTGATGCTGGGACTGTGCTCGAGACGCTCCCCAGCTTCAGATCCCACTTCTGAGTCCCTGTCTCCGGAACAGTCCCTGCCATCGGTGTCCTTACACCAGGACACTGAGATGCTCGGTGTCCTTTATCTGAGATGCTCCACACCCTGGGAGCGTCCTTCATTCTTCACGATATTCCTGTCACATAAGAAACTAAAAGGAAACCCGTCACTTGAACGGCACTCGGAACAGGCAACAGCCTCTCAAACTGAATGCACCGTGGCCTCTGTGGGCGGCAGCACCACGATTGCCTCTCAGGTGGGTTTGCATCAGCTGTGAACACCCTGCTTGCTGGGGCCACGTGGACAGTCAGATTGTGTGCCTGAATATTCACGGAAACATTTGCCAAAAGAGTTTCGGCTTTCTATCTGAGTACACATCTGATCTGAAAGTTCCGTACTCTTTTCCAGCCTTGGTGCTCTAATCCCTCATAGCAGGTTTGCGTGTGATCAGGTCGTCTTGATGACTGAATTCTCTGATTGTTTCTACCCTCTGATGACTGAGGCAGCTAAGGGTTGGGAGGGGCTGGAAGAGCAGGAATTCTTGGGATAGGGAATGGAGGGTGGGGAGATAGAGTAAGTCTGAAATTCTAGAGAAGCTTTTTTTTTTGCCTGTTTCATTTTAACTATGAATGTGTATTTCAAGAAGCTGAAGTGATATTATTCATTAAAAATAAAACCCAGAACCTTCATTGGTTCCTTCACAAGTAACAGGTGGGAGAATCTCCAGGTGGGGAGGAATGGCTGAACTAGCAGTCTCCAGGTCTGTGCACCCGACTTCTGCCTTCACTTTGCATCTTGGTCTTTAAGTCTCTGGCTTCTGTGTAAGCCGGAGTGTAAACACGAGTCTTTCCCTTGGTCCCCCAGACTGACAGTTTGCAGAGAACATGACTAAGTGCAGGGTTAAGGGAGGAACAATAAAGATCATGGCTGACCCAGCACCAGAGCCGTGCACCTTTGCAAGTCTGAAGCTTCTGTAGTTCAGGTCTCAAGGACAAGTCAACCTTGCAGTTCCAAGCCCGCCTCCCTTTCCTCCTGCTTCCTTGTGTCTGCCTCCAGGGACAATGTCTTCTTGTCCTGCCTAGCAGTATTCTGGGTAGTCTAGCTACTACCTAGCCAAGGCTAGATGACCAGTTGCCACTCATATCTGCCTCACGTGGACTCTCTCACATCAGGCGAAAGGTTCACCCCGACGTGCAGTAGGAGTTGGGCTTCCCAAGTGGCACTAGTGGTAAAAGAACCCACCTGCCACTGCAGGAGATGTAAGAAACATGGGTTTGGTCGCTGGGTCAGGAAGATCCCCTGGAAAAGGGGCATGACAACCCTCTCCAGTATTCGTGCCTGGAAAATTCCATAGACAGAGGAGTCTGATGGGCTGTAATCCACTGGGGTCACAAAGAACTGGACACAAATGAAGCGGCTTAGCACGTAGCAGGAGTTGGGAGAGCATTCAGGGTTCCCCTACGCTGGCGCCCCTGCCTCCTCTTGTCATTCGGCATTTGCTGAGCACCTACTGTATGCCCTGGGGGTACAGAGGTGGAAAAGAAGTGCTGGTGACTTCTCCATCCAACAGGCGTTTATTTGTCGAGCGCCTGAGGGACTGCTTGCAACAGAAGCAAGCGGAGGGGCTGTGGACGCTCAAAAAAGAGCATTATCGCTGCAGGTGGGCGGCTGGGAAGGCGTTTGCTGTGCTGGTCCGAGCTGTGATCGCATCAGGGAGTTCTGCTTCTCGTGTGAGTGAATCAGCTGCTACTAGACCAACTTTCCTAGAGACGTAACTGTGAACGCTGGACAATGTTAAACGAGTCAGTAAATTAATGAATAAATAGCTAAATAAAGTACCCGAAGGTCCTGGAGAATGAAACTAAGCAACCAGATTCTGGAGAGGAGTCAACTCTTGGAAATGGAAATAGCATGGGGAAATGTTCCCATGTTTTCAGCTTCTCATCTGAGTGAAGGCTGAAGTTGGTGCCACATAAGGTAGATAAAGTACTGATAGAAAACCAGCAGCCTTTCCAGCCTGAAGAACCAGAGGGCAGAGGGAGGTCCGAGTGACTGATGCCACTGGGGAATAAAGGGAGATTTCTGTAGAGGACAGAGCCAGAATGTAGATGCCTTAAGCTCTGTTTATAAATTCTTCCCAAATCTCTGGCTGACCCCGATGATACAAAAGCAGGGCAGACTGCTAGGAGCCTGGCTCAGGATAAAAGAGCCAAACTGAGATTTAAACTGCTGCCCAGCAGACAGAGTGCAACCAAGTCTACTGCATACTCAAACAGGTAAACAAAATGTAACAGGATCTAGAACCTCCACACACCACAATATTCATAGTGTCCAGGAAGCCCACCCAACCTTACTCAACATATGGAGAAATAGGGAAGTGTGACCTTTCTCAAGAGCAGAGACTTTGAGATGATCCAGATGTTAGACTTAGCACTTGAAATTTTTAACCATTAAAACTATGCTCAGTCATGCAAAGGAAAGTAACGAATGAAAACACAGGAAATCTCAGCAGAGAAGTAGAATTTATGAAAAAAGCCAAATGGACATTCTAGAACTAAAGAATAAAATATCTGAAATAAAAATTCACCAAGAAAAATTTACCAGATGGGCTTAACCACAGAATGGAGATAACAAGAGGAAGAGTCAGGGAACTTGAAGACACATCAAAAGAAGTTACACAAACTGAAGAAGAGAAAGGAAAAGATTCGAAAAGAAAAAGGACAGCAGTTGAGGGGTGTGTGAAATCACATCAGGTCTCACATGGATATAATCGGAGTCACAGAAGGAAGAAGACATATGTGGATAATGGCTGACATTTCCCAATTTTTTGTTGAAAAGTTTACATGTGTAAATTCAAGAAACACAGAAAACCCCCAGTAGGATAAATACAAAGAACAAAATCGTACATAAACTGAAAACCAAAATCAAAGAGATAGACCTCAAAGCAGCATGCGAAAGACTGCATGGTAAAAGGGGAACGATGATTTGAAAGACCGTCACCTCGTATCAGAAATGATGGTGGCCAGAGAACAGTGGGACAGAAACTTCACCCTGCTGAAAGGACAGTGGAAACTAAAACCAACAGAAACCCCTCACCCAAGAATTTACATCCAGTGCAAGTCTCCTTTAAGAATGAAGGTGAGATAAAGGTGTTTTCAGATGAAAAAGCAAACGAAGATCATTCACTGCAAACAGGTCTTCACTCTAAGAAGTGCTGAAGGAAGTTCTCCGGACTGAAGGAATTTGGTACCGTAGATACTCAGATGATCATGAAGGAAGAAAAAACATGGGAAATGTTCCGATTTTACTCTTCAGTTAAATATAAAAGGCTATTGTTTCTCAATTAAAAATGCATTTGAGTGCTTAAAGCAGATGTTTTAACCTTGTCTTGTGGGGCATAGATGTAAAAAATGCCTCCGGCTTGAAGGACGGGGCAGCGTAGGAATCTCCATGGTTGCAAGATTCCCACATTTCAGGCGGCATGCTTCAGTATTACTGAATAGACTGTGAGAAATTAAGGTTGTCTCTTCTACCCCCTAGATTCAGCCACCACAAAAGCGATGCCCCAGTCATGGCCAACAAGTGTTCCTCACACAGAGACTAGTGTAGGTTTCCCCAAAGCAAAGGCCGCTGTGCAAGAGCGGGACTTGGAAAGGCTGAGTCACTCAGTCACCGTCCAGTTACTGGGCACCTACCAGGGCACCCCTGTCTTCACCGGGGGAGCCCGGCAAGGATTCCTCAGAATGGTGGTGTGCGCTCATAAAGAAGCAGTCCCCGATCAAAGTGGTGTCCCAGGAACGGCAGAAGTGACGACTCGGAGAGTCAGGACGTGCCAGTCACAGTTCGTTCTTCTTTGAGGAACTTTCCTAAGGAAAACGCCTCCTAGGAAAGACCAAAGGACAAGACTTCAGTGGTTAAACACGTGACGGTCGGTTTTATACATGTTGCAGTTTAGCCCTACATTGTGTTATAAATCGTCTCCACGGGTTGCGATAAATCTAGTTGATCGGTGGCCCTATTCATCCCAGGAATGAGTGGCGCAAGGGGAGGCTTGAGAGACGCTCATGTCGGTGAAGACCTCGGCGCATCTCTGCGGACTGCACTCCTGCGCACTGCATGTTCGGTGGCACTCTGTGCCCTTCGGGGATGGCACGCCTACAACCTCAGGACAGGCTGCCTAAGGCACGCCCAGCCTCCCCAGGCTTCTCACCCCTCCAGGCTGTGGAAACATTTGCCTACAGACATTTTCTTACCATCCATTACATATGTTTTTATGAAAGGACTGAGCAGGAGGAATTTGCAATGAATAATTCATGTGTAATTGTTTTGAAAATATAAAGTTATTTTTTTTTCAAAGAAAGCCACCGACCTCTCCATTTCAGAGCCCCCGCTGCTGCTGCCTGGGTGCCCGTGCGAGAGCCACGGGCGGGCTGTCTGAATGCTTGCCCCGTCCCGAGCTGGGACAGACTCCCGCGCAGAGCGGGGCGGGCGGGTGTATGTGCAGATGGCGCAGAGCCGCCAGAGTCCCCAGCCACGCACTCTGCCCAGGTCCCCAGGCGGGCCCTCGGGGTAGTCTGGGCATCCAGCGCTGCTCCCCGCCTCCGCCGAGCCCCCAGGCAACACCGTAACACCTGCATCCCCCCTTCCTTTCTCTCTGCTCCCAGTCCTGCACCAAGCCCGACCCGCAGCCTGTTTACTTCAACACGCACACAAGCCCAGCCACGGCCAGGGCCTGACCAACTGGGCAGGTGCAAACGCAGCGAGCCGCAGTCACACTCAGCTCATTACTCACATAGATGGCCAGAGAGGCCCGCTCCCGGGTCCTGGCCCACATGCCGGAAAGGGGAGCACAAAGCAGGAGCCGGTGGCTGCCCTGCTGCTGTGAGCACCTTGGTGCTGCTAAGTGGGTCTATATTTTACGGCTCTAGCCTGCGGCGGCCGGGGCGGAAGGCGCCACCTGTCAGACCCCGGGAACCGAGGAGAATCTGTCTCCTGACGGCCTCCTGGGACATGGGGAATGGCAGGTGGCCTCGTACCCACTCATTGGCAGCTCCCCCTCTTGGGTGTCCCGAGGGCATCGCGAGGTGTTCTGCGGAGACCAGGTCAGCCTCTGCCTATTGGTCTGCTTGGATCCGTGTGGGGGGCCAGCACCCCACAGAGGAGCTCTTCCCCCACTCGCTACTGGTATTCCTGTCTGTTTCCACGTGCTCTCTTTGTCTGGAGGCCAGTGGCCTTTCCCAGCAGTGGCTCTCACCACAGCGGTCAAGAAGAAGAACTGAGTTTGGATCCCAGGTTTGTCCCTACCTAATCATGTGTCTGGGGCAACTCTCACAGCCTCAGTTTCTGCATCTTTAAAATGGAGTTAGTAAGAGTGCTTTTCTCACAACTTAAATGAGATGTTAATACCTGTAGAGACCTCAGGACAATGCCTGGCATGTAATAGGCATCGTTGTTCAGTTGCTCAGTCATGTCTGACTCTTTGCGACCCGTAGACTGCAGCACACCAGGCTTCCTTGTCCTTCACCATCTCCCAGAGCTTGCTCATACTCATGTCCATTGAGCTGGTGATGCCATCCAACTGTCTCATCCTCTGTTGTCCTCTTCTCCTCCTACCTTCATCTTTCGCTGCATCAGTATCTTTTCCAATGAGTTGGCTCTTCGAATCAGGTGGCCAAAGTATTGGAGCTTCAGCTTCACCATCAGTCCTTCCAATGAATATTCAGGACTGATTTCCTTTAGGATGGACTGGTTGGATCTCCTTGCAGTCCAAGAGACTCTCAAGAGTCCTCTCCAACACTACAGTTCAAAAGCATCAATTCTTTGGTGCTCAGCTTTCTTTATGGTCCAACTCCCACATTCATACATGACCACTGGAAAAACCATAGCTTTGACTATATGGACCTTTGTTGGCAAAGTAATGTCTCTGCTTTTTACTATGCTGTCTAGGTTGGTCATAGCTTTTCTTCCAAGGAGCAAGTGTCTTAATTTCATGGCTGCAGTCACCATCTGCAGTGATTTTGCAGTCCGAGAAAATAAAGTCTGTCACTGTTTCCATTGTTTCCCCATCTATTTGCCATGAAGTGATGGGACCGGACGCCATGATCTCAGTTTTCTGAATGTTGAGTTTTAAGTCAGCTATTTCACTCTCCTCTTTTACCTTTATCAGGAGGCTCTTTAGTCCCTCTTCCATTTCTGCCAAAAGGGTGGTGTCATCTGCATATCTGAGGTTACTGATAAGCACTGCTAAATCATGGCGATGGTGATGGTGATGGTGGTGATGGTGGTGATGGTGATGGTGGTGATGGTGGTGATGTTGGTGGTGATGGTGGTGATGGTGGTGATGGTGGTGATGGTGGTGATGGTGGTGATGGTGGTAATGGTGATGATGGTGGTGATGGTGATGGTGGTGGTGATGATGGTGATGGTGGTGGTGATGGTGATGGTGGTGATGGTGGTAATAGTGATGGTGGTGGTGGTGATGATGGTGGTGGTGATGGTGATGGTGATGGTGGTGATGGTGGTAATAGTGATGGTGATGGTGATGGTGGTGGTGGTGGTGGTGGTGGTGATGATGGTGATGGTGGTGGTGATGGTGATGGTGATGGTGGTGATGGTGGTAATAGTGATGGTGATGGTGGTGGTGATGGTGATGGTGATGATGGTCATGGTGATGATGGGTTCTATCTCATCCCATCCTCCTGCTCCCTCCCCCCCATTCAGCTTCCTCCACAGAATGCAGTCTGTGTAGCACTGACCCCACTATTCTTCTGCTCTCTACCTTCTGGCTTCCTGTGCCACCACAGCCCCTGATCAGCACCATGTCTTATCTTGTCTGTGTGTTCCCCACCCCGCAACACTCAGGCAGAGCCTTTATTCTAACCCATCTCCATACAGCCTTCCTGTGTCCGTCCTGGGAGAGTCCAGTCATCCTGGGTATCTTTGGTCCTTAGATGCACAGACACATTTTGAATTATGATTCAGTGTCCTTTTCTGGAAGGAAAGCCATGTTTTCTCATTTAAATTGTGAACACTTCGCAAGAGGCAGGGGTGCTGTCTTCTGTCCCGCTTCTGGCATCCCTTCGGGGGCATTCACCTCCGGGCAGGTAGCTTTGTCCAGGTTGCTGACTAACTGGCTCTCAGCAAAGGGCTGCCAACGTCACCTGCCCCTGGAACAGCCCAGACCATCAGTTCCTCCTGGGCAGAGTCATCTAGGGGATTCTGCTTCCGTCTGCAATGCAGGGAAGTATGTTTTCTCAGTTGCTGCACCCCCAGCCCCTACCTGCCACCCACACAAAAGAGAGACCGTAGGTCAACAGTAGGTTATGTGTGGTGGAGTGAAGGGATCCTGGGTAACTTTCAGTGAGTGGATCACACAAGGAGAGGAAAGCAGGTGTCCATGGATCCCCCACAAAAAGCATAGTAACTTATAGTTTAAACTGATGAAACTCCGATCAAAATTCTAGTTTTCTGTCCTCAAATCCCCTTGCTTTACTCTACTCTGTTCGTGTTTCCTGGCATGTATGTGAATATATATGAACCTAACTTTTGAAACTCGAAAGCTGCTGCCGTCACAGCAAATGTGAATTTGGACTCCTGGACGGTACAGCCAGTGACAAGGCTTGCAGCGATGCGTGCAGCTGCGTGCCAGGCTGACCAAAGCCAGGTTGGGCCAGGTTGGGAGCCCGCCTGCACCTTTGTTCTCTCACTCAACCAACCAGCCTTGCCCAGGGCCCCAGCCCCAGGACACCCGGCCCTGCCTGTGGGAAGCTGGGGGTGGGAGCAGACAAGTAACAACCAGGCTGGCCCGCAGAGGCCGTGGTGATGAGCTCGTCGCGGGGCTGGAGGGCTCAGCCAGCAAAGACCCGAAACCACCTAACAACCTTTCCCCTTCACTTGTCTTCCTCGTCAGGTCCTAGAAGATTATGGAATGCCCATGGATGATGATCAGTACGCTCTGTTGACCACAAAATTAGGATATAAGAAAGAAGGGATGAGTTATCTTGATTTTGCAGCGGGATTCGAAGGTAGCTAACAGCCAAATACAAACCCGGCTCCCACGTGGGGCCCCACGGGTCCTTCCGCATGGGGCCCCAAGGCCACTGGGGTTGAAGTAGTGTGAGCTGAGATGTGGAAATCACATGCGTCCTAAGACTGAAACAGACACTCTTGTTTAATTTTATCCGTGTTTCGGCCTTTTTTTTTTTTACCCCCACTCAGCTGCACTGTGAGTGCCGAATTTTGTCTGGCAGAGCCTTCTACAAATAGTAAGCGCACAAATGGTTTCTAAAATTGACTCCCAAGCCTGTGCTCCTCCAGTCATACCTCGCGTCCTCTAAGGTCTTCCTCCTAAAAGTAGATGCTGGTTATCGGTCATCAGAGCCACCTGTGCACCAGCGGGGACTGTGTCCTTCCTGGACCCAGAGGTGCTGAAAGATTCAGTGACTTGGCCCAGATCCACTGGCCCTGTCCCTCCCCTCCCCCTGCCCCGCAGGGTTGTCAGGGGACTCATGGTCCACAGTGCAGTCTGCTCAGCGCCTGGGTCCTCCCATTTGCCCCTTGCCCCTGTTCTGCTCTCCCAGCCACACACCCGGCAGATGGACGACCAGCACGCTTCTCAGCTTCTCAGCTCTTGTCGTCTCTCTCCTCCCTTGTCTCCACTCTTACTGAAGTTTAGATGGACAAATAAGCCCTCCGGAAATGCTGCAGAAATCCCGTGTATATATCCACGAGTCCACAGATTATATGAAAGCACTGCAGGCTGGACAGGGCAGAACCCAGACCCCTACTTGCTTTGTGCTGTCCTCCCCCGGGGTTGGTCTGAGCGAAGACTGGATAGTGCAGTGGTCTCACTCAAGGAGCTGGCAGCCGTGACTCCTCGCCAGGAAAGAGGAAGGTCCCATCCAGCGCCCCCACCAGATATCATTTGCTGATCCTAAAGGAGAGAGGTCCTGCAACCTGCTACCCCAAAGACAACATGAGAAGCTGTGGAATTTTAGGATTTTGACACTTTCTTTGGCTATATGCTTTGACTTTTTGAGGCAATAAAAAGAAGAGAAAGGGACCCGCATTTATCTTAGTGAGTGCTTCCGGTGCCCTGGTGCATCCATCACTGAGGCAAGGAAATCAGGGGCCTAGAGTGAGCAGTGACTTCCTGAGGTTCCAGAGCAGGGGGCCTGTCACGAGTGGGCACCTCGCCCTGCAGCTTCCTCTCTTCCCCCTCTCCCCAACTCCTCTGTCCCCTATCAGTCCCCCCAACACATGGCCAGATGCTGGAGGTGGGGAGATGGAGGCTCCAGGCCATGGGGGGTGGGGGTGGGCAAGGCAGAGGGGATCAGGCACCAGGGGGAGATGTTATCCACTAGGCATAGCAAACCCGGGGTGGAGAGGCCACTCCAGACACAGGTGCAGGCGAGGCAGAGGTCAGGTTCAAGGCTGGACTAAAGGCTGCCCGTGAGTTCCAGAGGCCCTGCCTGCCATTCACCCCTCAGACCACATCAGGGAGGGGGTTACAGCATGTGTAGAGAGTTGCGTCCTAAACCAAGTCCGAGGTTGCAGCCTGGCTTTAGAGAAGGCCACATTCAAGTCATTGCAACTTCAGGGAAATGGGCTGGTTTTTAAGTTGAGGTTACACTTACTTTCTCCGTTTCAGGGAAGAGAGAGATGGCCTCATTCAGTCATCAACCTGCTGGAAGCCAGTGGGCCTGGGTTAGCAGCCCGTGAGCTCTGTGACCTCGGGGCACTTGGACCCCTATGTCCTCGTCTGTAGAATGGACATAGTAATAGGTCTCCTTGTGCATAAACCAGGCTCAAGGAGAGACTCTGCCTCTTAGAGCCATGGAAAGGGCCAAGGTTTGTCCAGAAGGTGTCTGGAGGCCTCCAGTCTAACATCCAGCACAGACGTGGGCAGAACCTGCTCCGTGACTGAATTACACGTTCCTGCGTTGAGGACCTGATTCTAGGAAACAGAACGGGCAGGAATCCTCCTTCTCTGCCTCTGGTAATGAAGGGATAGACAAGCAGGATGTGATCCCTGCCCTAGAGCAAGGACGGAGGAGCCAGACATGGGAACGCGTCAAGCGAGAGGGTGGCCCTGATGGTCTGAGGACAAGCTTTTCTTGTGGTGACAGGGACATTTCTAAGATCAGAACAGAGTTCAAGCCATGTTCTGTCACAGAGTCGTAGTACTGTCAAGAGTTCTAACAGGACTGGGGACCAAAGAAGTTAAGCATTGAGATAGAAGTACAGAGGTGCGCCCACCACTAACAGAAGCCTCCTGATTCACTGTTTCAGATCCTAAGATGAACGAGCCAGAAATGACCCCACCCCAGACTCCAGTTCTTCCCAAAGGTGATGTGGACAGCTTCTTTGTCACTGCTGAAGAGTGCCTGAGACAGTTCCCCCGGAGACTGAAGGAGTTCTTCCGGGTAAATCACGACCTCCCTGCTGCCTGCCTTATCTGGACCCAGCCCCCCGCCCCATCCTCCTCTCTGTTCAGCCACAGCAGGTATGAGCCCTGCAGCCCCAGAGCTCTCCTTCCTAGACCCAGACTTGCCCCTTCTCCCCTTCCGGGGAAGGGACTTAACTCTGCAATCCCCTCCCCTCCCTTGTTGACACTCTGCTAGGCCTGCCTTCTGCCCCTCAAAGACGTTGGAGAAGTAAGGAGACCCTCCTCACAAGACAGGGAGGGGCGGGAAGTCATGACAACCTGAGTTACAGCGAATTTAGGGTCCTTTCAGCCATCCTATCCACTCCTCTCCTGCGCTCACCAAACAGGCTTTGTGCCCTTTCATGTCATAAGCCAGACTCTCTGCTGAAAGCTGGGGCTGAAAACTGGGAGCCCTGCTCAGGGAGCTCAGTCCAGCCCAAGACAGATGGTCAACAGACATTTCAGACACATTGTGACTGGCTGTCATAGAGGGACTGGTACATCTGTGGGGGCTCAAGGAAAACCATTAAGGAGGGCTTCCTGGAGGAGGTGACCCCCAAACGGAATCTTAAACCCTTAGCATGTGCTGGCCAGGAAAAGAAAGGAGCAAAAAATAGAAGAGTGGGCTTACTCAAGGTGGGTGGCAGACAGGCCATGGGCTTTTGGGAAAGCTCCCAGCTCTGCATGCCTGAGGCATGGGTTGCATGCAGAAGTTGTAATGAAAAAGATGGGGGAAATAGCAGCCATTCAAACACAGAGGCAGGGGCAGAATGACCTCAACTGTTTTTGTGTTGAGAAGTAAAGTGAAAGTGAAAGTAGTCAGTAGTGTCTGACTCTTTGCGACCCCATGGACTATACAGTTCATGGAATTCTCCAGGCCAGAACACTGGAGTGGATAGCCGTTCCCTTCTCCAGGGGATCTTCCCAACCCAGGAATCGAACCCAGGTCTCCTGCATTGAAGGCGGATTCTTTACGAGCTGAGCCACAAGGGAAGTAAAAGAGGATCATTAAAGTGGGAAAGAAGATCAGTTTGATAAACTGACCATTTAGCTTCAAAATGGGGCAGAGGACCAGTGTGTGGAGACCCCAGGGTGTGGAGACCCCAGGGTGAGGGGAGCCTGGGGCATGGAGACTCCAGGGTGAAGAGACCCCAGGGTGAGGGGAGCCTGGGGCGTGGAGACCCCAGGGTGAGGAAACTCCAGGATGTGGAGATGCCAGGGTGAAGAGACCCCAGGGTGAGAAGACTCCTGGGCATGGAGATGCCAGGGTGAGGAGACCCTGGGGCATGGAGATGCCAGGGTGTGGAGAACACAGGCTGAGGAGACCCCAGGGTGAGGAGACCCCAGGGCATGGAGACGCCAGGGTGAGGACACCCCAGGGTGAGGAGACCCCAGGGTGAGGAGACGCCAGGGTGTGGAGACCCCAGGGCGAGGAGACGCCAGGGTGAGGAGACCCTGGGGCATGGAGACGCCAGGGTGAGGAGACCCAAGGGTGAGGAGACCCCAGGGTGAGGAGACCCCAGGGCGTGGAGACGCCAGGGTGAGGAGACCCTGGGGTGTAGAGATGCCAGGGTGTGGAGAACCCAGGCTGAGGAGACCCCAGGGTGGGGAGACCCCAGAGCATGGAGACCCCAGGGCAAGAAGACCCTAGGGTGTGGAGACCCCAGGGTGGGGAGACCCCAGGGTAAGGAGAGCCCAGGGTGAGGAGACCCCAGGGTGAGGAGACCCCAGGGCGTGGAGACGCCAGGGTGTGGAGACCCCAGGGTGAGGAGACGCCAGGGTGAGGAGACCCCGGGGCATGGAGACGCCAGGGTGAGGAGACCCAAGGGTGAGGAGACCCCAGGGTGAGGAGACCCCAGGGCGTGGAGACACCAGGGTGAGGAGATCCTGGGGTGTAGAGATGCCAGGGTGTGGAGAACCCAGGCTGAGGAGACCCCAGGGTGGGGAGACCCCAGAGCGTGGAGACCCCAGGGCAAGAAGACCCTAGGGTGTGGAGACCCCAGGGTGTGGAGACCCCAGGGTGAGGAGAGCCCAGGGTGAGGAGACCCCAGGGTGAGGAGACCCCAGGGCGTGGAGACGCCAGGGTGAGGAGACCCCAGGGTGAGGAGACTCCAGGGTGTGGAGACGCCAGGGTGAGGAGACCCCAGGGTGAGGAGACTCCAGGGTGAGGAGACCCCAGGGCATGGAGACCCCTGGGTGAGGAGACCCCAGGGCATGGAGACCCCTGGGTGAGGCAACCTCAGAGTGAGGAGACCCCAGGGCATGGAGACCCCTGGGTGAAGAGACCCCTGGGTGAGGAGACGCCAGGGTGAGGAGACCCCAGGATGTGGAGACCCTAGGGCGTGGAGACCCCAGGGCATGGAGACCCTGGGGCATGGAGACACCGAGGCGTGGAGACCCCAGGGCGAAGAGACCCCAGGGTAAGGAGTCCCTGGGGCATGGAGATGCCAGGGTGAGGAGACTCTAGGGTGAGGAGACCCTGGGGAATGGAGACCCTGGGGCATGGAGACCACAGCTCATGGAGACCCTAGGATGAGGAGACCCTGGAGCGTGGAGACGCCAGGGTGAGAAGACCCCACGGTGAGGAGACCCCAGGGCATGGAGACCCCAGGGTGAGGAGACCCTGGGACGTGGAGACCCCGAGGTGTGGAGACCCCAGAGTGTGTAGGCACAAACACCTCAGCAGACGAAACAATGTTGAGTCCAGGGGAGGGGAGGTGTGGAGCTCCCTGTGGTTAGAGCCAGCCCCCAGGAGCAGGGCAGCCAGTTTACTGTCCTTGAAACATCTTCCCGGCACAGATTGCCAATTGGAGGTTCATTTTGGTTATTACTGAGCTCCCATTTTACAATAGACACACTTATGATTGTCTATGGCACCCCACTCCAGTACTCTTGCCTGGAAAATCCCATGGACGGAGGAGCCTGGTGCAGGCTGCAGTCCATGGGGTCGCTGAGGGTTGGACACGACTGAGAGACTTCACTTTCACTTTTCACTTTCATGCATTGGAGAAGGAAATGGCAACCCACTCCAGTGTTCTTGCCTGGAGAATCCCAGGGATGGCGGAGCCTGGTGGGCTGCCCTCTATGGGGTCGCACAGAGTCGGACACGACTGAAGCGACTTGGCAGCGGCAGCAGCAGCTCGGATTTGCAGGATGGTTCTGACTTTGACTGATGGCCCAGCTATCAGACCATGCATCCTGATTCTTGGTTTGAAAACACACGACCATCATAAGCAGACAGGGAGAAGGGTTCATCCTTATCAGATAATCCCATGTGGTGCCCAACTGAGAAGAGCACGGAGCAGGCAGGGGTCCTTGTGGGGTGGAGACCCTCTTCTCTGAAGAACGAGAGCCTGGCGGGAGGCAGAGAGGGCAGAGGGGGACATCGAGGCACCAGGTCAAGCAGTCCGTGCTGGTCAGCTGGACCCTGAAAGGCCATCACCTGCTACTCCACCAGTGAAAACCCCTGTTCTGGCCCCTCGATGCTGTCTCCTGTTGCTCTTCTTTCCCAGTGGGGCCACAGAGAAGCCAAGCTCCCTGCGGGCGCCATTGTCTTCCTGGCTTTATTATCAGTGAAGCTTGGTTACAGCACACGTATGTCCTATGTTTCCTAAGATGGTCTCTATTTTAAATAATTAACTAATGGTTTGATTTAATAAATGTTCACCAACGCCCACTCCATCCTGCAAGGAACTTATAACCTAGTGGGTGAGACAAGCGAACCCCTAATTGCCAGGATATGCGTGATACAGACTCAGATGTCGATTACATCCAGGACCCTGGCGGGTGCTCGTTGCCCTCACGGGTGTACGTAAATGGAACAGGGAGTGTCTTGGTGGTTGACTGGGAAGGTCCAGTCACTTTATTTCCTTTCTGGAGTTCCTATTTGTGAGAAATTCTTGAATCTATCAATAATGAAAAATCTGTCTTGTTTTAGTTGAAAATGCTGTCAATCCTGCTGCTGCTATTTGCTCAGTGATCTGTAGCCAGATGAGTGGATCTCAGCGCAGGCGGGTCCACGGACAGCAGCTAAGCTGAGCAAGGCGGCCTCACCCTCGCAGGCCAGGCCAAAGACCACAGTGGAAGGAAATAGCTCATTTTAGCAAACAAGGGGCATCCCCCTTCCCTGACTGTGGTGAGGAATGCAGACACCAAGACCCCCTTGGTGACCTGGGGTCATGACCTGGGCACAGGTTCCTGTGGCCCTTGTGGGCTCACCTTCAACCTCACCCTCTAGAAAGGGTCTGTGCAGGTTCAGGCATGTGTCTGTGGATTCAGGTATGTTTTAAAAAAAGCAAAGAGAACCAAGCCCCCCTCTCCCCCCACCACACAGAAATAGGATCTTCTATACAAAGGCGATGGCACCCCACTCCAGTACTCTTGCCTGGAAAATCCCATGGATGGAGGAGCCTGGTAGGCTGCAGTCCATGGGGTTGCGAAGAGTCGGATATGACTGAGCAACTTCACTTTCATTTTTCACTTTCATGCATTGGAGAAGGAAATGGCAACCCACTCCAGTGTTCTTGCCTGGAGAATCCCAGGGACGGGGGAGCCTGGTGGGCTGCCTTCTGTGGGGTCGCACAGAGTTGGACACAACTGAAGTGACTTAGCAGCAGCAGCATATGTATGCTTCAGCCACTGTTTTCGCTTCACCATTTGTCTTGAATGCCTGACCCTGCAGAGTGGTCTCCACACGTTGCTCTGCTCAGGGCGGCTCCTGTCTCTCAGAATGAGCCGGGGTCCTGCCTGGTTGGCTGTAGCCCCTTTCTGACGCATCTCGACGCCCCCCGCCCTGACCCTGGGTCATGCTCCGGCCAGCGCCCTTCCTCCCCTTGCGTCCTTGCACATTCTGCTGCTTTCCCCGGATTGTGGTCTGAGCCGCTGAAGGAAGGTGCTGCCACTTCTTGAGCTGGAAGGCCCCGGAGGATGAGCTGGGGGCCAGGAGTTTGATTTGGGCCTTGCTCATGCTGACGTCCAAGGGGAGATGCTGCAAAGCCTTTGGAGACATGTATCTGGCCGCTGTGTGAGGGCTGGGAGCTGTGATGTGGAGGGAGTCCGTGGCAGAGACAGGCCCGTGGTCCCAGTGGGTGGTGCCCCCGGGGACGAGGCTGCTGGATGGTGGCACCTCTGAGGGGCAGGGGCAGCCCTTGATGTCGGCTCCCACTGTAGTTAACGTAACGATTGCACAAGTTGGTGAAGTGATTGCATACTTTGGTGAGTGAATAAGTGAGTACAAGTAGGTCTTCCACAAAACCCCAGCTGGTTTTAATTTCACACCTGAGTCAAAGCAAGTCTTGCTTTATGTGACCTCTATGGAGGGTCCTAGGATACGGAGGTGCAGGCAGGGCCCCCAGAGTGGCCGGAGAGACCCCAGGCGGGGCCGTGTGAGGTGCTGGTGGGACCGGGGGTGGGGATGACAGCCGCAGCGGCTGCACTCCAAGCCCAAGACACAGGGAGCCAGAGTCCATGGAGCGGGGGTGTTGGCCCAGATGGACCCGATTCAGATCCCACTGCTGGGTGCTCGCTGTCCGACCTCCGGCAACAGTAATAGTAACAAACAGCGTTTTAGACCCTAATGGGACTTACCCGTCCGCTCCTAAGAGCTTCGCCTGCTTGGCATAGTCCTCACGATGACCCCGTAGGCAGTGAGTCTGTCCTCCTCTGTGATGGGTGAGAAGCCTGGCAGGGTTCAGTCTCTTTCCTCAGTCACTCTGCTAGTACCGGGCAAAGCCGGGCTTGGAAACTGGGCAGCCTGCCCCCTGGATGTGCCCCGAGCCCCCCAGCCCGGCTGCAGCCTCAGGTTCCCTGCCGGCCTCTGTTCCCTCACCTGCAAAGTGGGAGTCACCGCAGCGCGACCTGCAGACGCAGAGGCAGGGCTCAGGCAGGCGGGCTGGGCCTTCATTTCAGCCCAGGCATCAAACCAGGGCCCATCCTCTGGGCAGCTCCTTGGCAGAGTTCAGCTCAGCGCGGGTTCTCCTGTAGACAGCAGCCGCCTTTTTGAAAGGCGCTGCCATTTCCAAAAGCCGTATTAAAAACATCGAGGACCAGATTTTTATATGTGCTGGAAAGCTCCAGCATACTCGGTCTTCACTTCCGATATTGGAAGTACCACTCGCAGAAGGCAAAGGAACAGGAGGGAAAGAAAAGCTGCTCCAGTCCCTTTCCTGAGCTCTGAGCACTGAAAGAGGGCGCCTGAGGACAGAGTTCATCATTGGCCTGGGAAAGCAAACCATGGCAAGGGTACTCCTGGGGCAGGGAAATCTCCAAAAAATGCCACAGCTGAAGCGCGGCCCTTCCCTCTTGCTGGGGATGAGTCCACAGCGCAGGGCGGGAGTGGCAGTGGGGGGGCGGGGAGGGCGGCCCCAGGTTTCGGCGGCCGGGCTGTGACGCTGTGTCCCGGCTCCAGGACCCGTACGCCGCCTTCTTTAAGATGGATACAGACAGGGACGGCGTCCTCACCATGCACGACCTCCACCGCCTGCTGCAGCACCTGCTCTTCAACCTGAAGGATGAGGAGTTCGAGCGCCTCCTGGGCCTTCTCGGCCTGAGGCTCAGCATCACGTTAAACTTCCGGGAGTTTCGGAACCTGTGCGAGAAGAGGTCGTTCAGTGCGGATGACGACGCGCCCCAGAGACTGCCCAGGTAAGAGGCCAGCGCGGGGCGGCGTCCATGCGGGCTCCACACGGTGCCGAGGGCCGGGGCTGGGGGCGGGGCAGCTGCCGTCCCCGATCTGTTCACTCTGTCTTTTCCTTAGTTCAAGAAAAGCCACTCTCAGGGTCACACGCTCAGTGTAGAAAGACTAGGAAATGCAGAGACAGGTGAGAAGATACACTTGATCTGGGCGCCCGTGAGCATCGTTGTTTTTTTTTTTTTTTTTTTGTACTTCCCTGTGCGTCATCCCAGTCTGGTTAATTTACACGTAAATACACATGTGTACTTGTACGTTCTCTTTGTTATGAACCCAGGGCCAGGTAGATACGCGTGTCGCTCTGCCTTCCAAGACCTCTGGGAGCACCGCATGCAGAGGGCGGAGCTGGGTGCTTGTCAGAACACTCGGACTTCCCCCAGGCCTGAGTCCTTACCTTGGGCAGTAAGCGTGGCACCACAGCAGCTTGTGGTGATTGGTGGAAACCAAGTGTCCTCTCTTTCTTCCATGTGCATAAATCCACCCACATGCTTATATATTTGTCTCTTTTAAACCCTGGGGTCAGCGGTGCCAGCCCTCTGGGAGATGCAAGGACCCCTTCCAGCCCTTTGTCAGGCAGGACTCCCCAGCCCCCACCCCTGTTCACCCCACGCCAGCCTCGCTCACAGTAGGAGAATCTGTGTGTCCAGCTGGGGCCATGACTTGTTCATCTCCTCAGCTTCGCTCAGTAAAGGCATCTGCTCCTTGAAGTAGTGACGGGCTTCCCATCTTACCTGGGACCTGTCACAGTCTCCTCCCCCACTGAGATCTGTTGACAGGCATGGATGAAGGAAACATTCAGCCTCTCCCTTACCAATTATTACAAGTACAATATCAATATTTTTTGGAATGTTAGCCTCCACTTTGCTAGCTCAGGGCTGCCCTTGATACTCAGAGATTCAGCCCAGTAGTGACATCATCCCTGGGCCCTTCTGCCCTTAAGGCACCTCCAGCCCCCAGGGGCTGCAGACAAGTGCCCACCCCCAGACAAGGGCATTCCCCAGGAGGGGGACCCCCTAGAAGCCCCTGTCACTGGGCCAGACTCTGCCACTTGTGCAGGCTGCGGAGGCCGCTGACCTTGCCCTTTAATTTTCCCTTCGGAACTTGCTGGGTTTATTTTGTCTCTACTTAAAAAGCTAGCAAGGAAGAAAACGATTGTAGTGTCAGAAATTTCTAAGTGAAGCAATCATGGAACACGTGAGTTGGACACCTGCTTCCAATTGCTCCAGTTGTGAGGAGCTTTAATATGAGACTTGATTGCTTAACATTCAAACAAAGCAAGAAAATATCCTTCAAAAAGAACTTTCTGGAGAATTTATGCAGAACGGATATGGACAATTTCAACCACAAAGTGCAGTCTTCCCATCCACGTGATTCGGCCGTCTTAGTTGTGTTATTTGTTCATCCATCCCACGTTTATCGAGGGTCTCCTGTGAGCTGGGCAGCACCCCAGGACTCGGTGGTGCAAAGGTGGATGAGATGAACACTCTCCTTGAGGGACTTGGGTCTGAACCGGGACAAGTACAAAAACAGGATGGGGTCCCTGGCGTCTTTTATACCTTTCGGAAAGATATAGAAGAATACAAGGATATCTGAAGTGCCCCAGGGAGGGGAGAGACCAAGCCTGCTTGAGGTGAGGAGGAAAAGTACATTTCAGTTAGATCTTGAGATGTGAGGAGGGGTTTGTCCAATGCGAGTTACCAGACTGTGGTTCAGAGCCAGGGGGCAGCACTTGCAGACCCGCAGAGGAGGGAGTGCAGAGCCTACTCGGGGACTGGGCAGAGCATGCGGGCACAGAGTGGCATGCACAGTGGGCGAGGAGGCCTGAAGTTGCAGGAGGGCCGGGTGAGAAGGGGCTTGGTCAGCAGGCTGGAGAGAATCCTCTGCCGTGGTGTGTCAGAGGGTGTGTTGTGCCATGCAGACATCCTTCAGCAGCTGCAGAGTAGAGGGTGGATGCAGAGGCTGGATGCAGAGGCTGGATGCAGGAAGACCAGCTTGGGCCCCAAGGCTCTGGTGTAGTCTGAGCTCTGAGACCCAACCAAGGCACTGCTTTAGAAAGTCAAGCCTTCCCATGGCTGGAGCCCGAACCTGTGCTTCGTGAAGATGTATCTTTTCATACCCTACAACTCTTCAAGGAGGCATCGCTACCTGAGTTTGCAGATGAAGGAACTGGGGTCTCGAGGTGAGTTTCTGACTGGTCCAGAAGGACCCAGGTGATGGGCAGTGGACAGAGATTGGAACTCAGGGTGCCTGTGGGTTGGGGCCACCTCCTCTGTGTGGAGAGTTGGTCTCTTTCACCCCCCAGTCTCACTGTTCTCCGCTAGCCAAACCTGGACGCCTCCCGTTTTTAGAAGCCATCCCGCCCGCTCACTTGGACCCCTCTGCGTTCTGGGCCTTCACCTTCCACCTGCATCATCAAATGCAATACTTTTGAAAACTTTGAAGGTTCATAACTTTGTTGAAGACAGGAAGACCATCTTGTTTGCTTCACAACTGCACAGCATTTTCATCTTTAGATGTGTAAATACCAGTTAGAGTGGTTAGTCCAGTGACCCGATTCGTTTACATCATCTGTTCCCTTGTTTATAGCACACGGGCCTTGTCCGTTTATCTGCTGACAACCCACATCAAGTTCCTTTTGGTGCATGTACATCATCAAAGAGGAAAGAATGCTGTCAAGCATCCTCTTAGCAAAATTGGATGGCCAGCTTCTTGTCACAAAATATTGTATGATCCAGTCCTTCCTGATGAGTGACTGACTGACTGAAAACAGATTTCCTTGCTGTTCTTGGATGTGAATCACTCACTCATCAGGAGATTTGGCTTCTATGATCCAGTTCACCATCATCTTCTGGTTCATCTAATCATTGTGGAACATCTTATGATCTCAGTTTTCTCCCCTTTGCCATCTGGGCATGAAGTAAGAATTCTCAGTTCTCAACTGTGTTCAGTGAAAGCTAACATAACCCCAGGATGGGGTCCCTGGTGTCTTTTATACCTTTCGGAAAGATGCTGTTACACCTAGGGCAGTGCAATCGGAAAAGTGAGGGTAACGTAACAGTGGTGATGCTTTTCAGTATATCATCCTGCTAGGAGACTCTGTTTTTGTTTGTTTTCCTGTTATTATTTAGTCTCCTTTTTCTTTTTAGCATAACTGGAAACAATGAATGAAAAAGAATTGAATGTTTCCTAGAATAATGAAATAGAGCTAGTATCATTAAATCAAGCTCACTAAGACCCCATGATCTGTCCTATTCTAAGAGGGTTCAGTGGAACCATGTGGTAATTGCAAGATAAAAGGAGCTTTACTTCATAAAGAAAATAAATGCCCTTTTTGTGTTTCTTTGGAAGATCTCTAAGAAAGAATAAAAGTCATGAATGCCACTTTCTATTTTCTGGATCATACAGATTTGCTATTTCTTCTTTAAATATTTGATGGAATTCACCTATGAAATAATTCAGTCCTGGAGTTTCCTTTTCAGAATTTTAGCTATAAATCCGATTACTTTAATAGTTACGGGATCCTTTAGGGTTTCTCTTCCTTTTTGACTGAGTTTTAATAATTTGTGTCTTTTAAAATATTGGCCCGTTTTGTTCAACCTGTTAAATTCATGAGAATAAAGTTGATCACAGTATTTCCTTGCTGTTCTTTCAATAGCTGTGGGGTCTTTAGTGATGGCCCTGTTTTCATTTTTTGATATTGGTAGTTGATGTCTTCTCTCCTTTTTTGTTGATCCATTTAGCTGAAGGTTTTATTAATTTTATTGGTATTTTCAAAGAACAAGCTTTATGTTTCATTCCTTTTTCTCTGTTGTTTTTCTATTCAATTTCATTGATTTCTCTTCTTTAATACTTTCTCTTCCTTCTTGCTTTAAGTATGCAGTTGATCCTTGAACAACACAGGGGTCACAGGAGCTGATCCACCCCCACAGTCAAAAATCTGTGCAGAGCTTTTGACTCCCCCAAACTTAACTACTAATGGATGACTGCTGACTAGACAACTCACAAATAACATTAAGTTAATTAACACACAGATTATATATGTATTATATACTGTATTCTTACAATAAAGCAAGCTAGAGAAAAGGTAATATCGTTAAGAAAATCATGAGTGAGTGAGTGAGTGAAAGTCACTCAGTGGTGTCCCACTCGTTATGACCCCATGGACTATACAGTCCATGGAATTCTCCAGGCCAGAATACTGGAGTGGGTATCCTTTCCCTTCTCCAGGGGATCTTCCCAACCCAGGGATCGAACCCATGAGGGAGAGAAAATGCATTTACAGTACAGTGTTGATCAACACTGTAAGTTCCTATTGTCTGTCACAGGATGAATTGTCTGTCTGTCAGTACCCATGTCTGTGTTGTCTCCCATGATGCAGAGCACTGTAGGCGACATACATGCTGGTGTACAACTCGACACCTCAAAGATGGAAAGATAATGTGAAAAAGAAGTCCATATTTACTTAGAGGTATAACAATTCATGCACGGATAACAAAGAAGCAGCAATATGATTGCTTTAAGGGAGCTTAGTGTAACTGATACAATTGCTACCTGGTAGCCTAGCAATGGCACCCCACTCCAGTCCTCTTGCCCGTAAAGTCTCATGGACGGAGGAGCCTGGTGGGCTGCAGTCCATGGAGTTGCTAAGAGTTGGACACGACTGAGCGACTTCACTTTTACTTTTCACTTTCATGTATTGGAGAAGGAAATGGCAACCCACTCCAGTGTTCTTGCCTGGAGAATCCCAGGGACGGGGAAGCCTGGTGGGCTGCATAGTCCTGTCTATGGGGTCGCACAGAGTCGGACACGACTGAATCGATGCAGCAGCAACAGCAGCCTAGCCTCCACAGTAGTGAATTAATCATTATAAAATCTGTATGGCATACAGTGCCTGTGTGCATACATGCTCAGTCATGTCCAATTCTTTTGCCACCCCAGAGTCTTCAGCCCACCCAGCTCCTCTGCCCATGGAATTTTCCAGGCAAGAATACTGGAGTGGGTTGCCATTTCCTCCTCCAGGGGATCTTCCCAACCTGGGGATCAAATTCATGTCTCCTGTATCTCCTGCATTGGCAGGCGTATTCTTAACCACTGAGCCACCTGCAGAGCTATGGTATACAATATTACACTCATATTCAAAATGCAGTATTGGAATCATCGTTACTCTAAAAACAAAAAAAACAAAAAAAAAACAACCCTTACCTGTGATGATAGACAATTTCTCCAATATGAGAGAGAGAGGGGGCAAGAGAGGGAGAGACATACTACATGGTAATGTAATTCTTTGAAAGTAAAGTTATAAATCAGGAAGAAAATTAAGGCATTAATTTTATATTAAATATCACCTTATGTCTATGTAAGGATAGACTAGTGTCTACAAATATTTTATGCATTTATGACATACCTTTTTCTTAAATTTTGTCAATATTTCTAGGCTGTGTGGCTCATCTGTGAGTTTTTTCAAGTTGTCACAAATCCCCCCCAAATTTTCCAATGTATTAATTGAAAAGATTGGCATATAAGTTGACTTGTGCAGTCCAAACCTGTGTGGGGTAAAGGTCAACTGTAGTTTGTCCTTCATTTTTATTTTCTTAAGCTAATAACTCAGATTTTTATTTGAATTATTTCTTAATGCTGTCAGTTTTCTCATAGGTATTGATTGAGCTGCATTTCACAAATTTGGACAAGTTGTAGTTTTTATTTTCACTCAGTTCAAAATATTTTCTAATTTCCCTTTAGAGTGTTTATTGAAACCATGGATTATTTAGAAGGATGTTTTTTCTTCAAAATATTTCCATGGTTTCCAGCTGTTTGTTATTGATTTCTAATCTAATTCTGTTAAGTTTAGATAGCATACTTTGTATGATTTTAATTATTTTAAATTTGTTAATGTTCATTTTATAACCCTAGAAATGGTCTATCTTGGTGAATGTGCTGTGCTTAGTCACTCAGTCATGTCTGATTCTTTTCGACCCCTTACGACTGTAGCCCTCCAGGCTCCTCTTCCATGGGGATTCTCCAGGCAAGAATACTGGAGTGGGTTGCCATGCCCTCCTCCAGGGGATCTTCCCAACCCAGGGATGGAACCCAGGTCCCCTGCATTGCAGGCAGACTCTTTATCCCATGTGTACTTGAAAATAATGTGTATTTGGCGGTTGCTGGGTGGAGTGTTCTATAAATGTCAATTAGATCAAGTTAGTTATAAGTGTTCAGATTCTTGCTTAGTTTCTATTAGTTCTGCCAGTTACCAAGAGGGGAGTGCTCATGTCTCCAATGATAATTTTGCATTTGTCTATTTCTCCTTCTGTTTTTAATCCATTTATGCTTCATGTATTTCAAAACTCTGAGAAAAATGTATGTTTATATTCACCATTTCTGCACCTCTTCTTTTATTTCTGAAGTTCCGATTTTCTCTCTGCTGCCATTTTCCTTCCCCTGAAGAATTTCCATTAGTCACTCAGTCGTGTCTGACTCTTTGTGACCCCATGGACTGCAGCCCACCAGGCTCCTCCATCCATGAGATTCTCCAGGCAAGAATACTGGAGTGGGTTGCCATTTCCTTCTCCAATTAGCAAGTCTACTGGAGACAAATCTTAGTTTTCCTTCATTGATAATATCTTTATTGTTCTTTCATTCCTAACAGTTTTTTTTCCTGAATATAAAATTATAAGTTGACAATTCTTCTGTTAAAGCACTTGAAAAATGTTGTTCCATTGTCTTTTGGCCCCTACAGTTTGTGAGGAAAAATCTACAGTCACTCAAATGGTCTTCCCTCCATGGTGGTTTAGTCACTAAGTCATGTCCGACTCTTTTGTGACCCCACGGATTGTAGCCCACCAGACTCCTCTGTCCATGGGATTTCCTAAGCAAGAGTACTGAAGTGGGTTGCCATTTCCTTCTCCAGGGGATCTTCCCGACCCAGGGATTGAACTCGAGTCTCCTGCATTGCAGGCAGATTCTTTATGGACTGAGCCACCAGGGAAGCCCTCTATAAATGTGTCGTTTTTCTTAAGTTGCTTTCAGGATTTTTTCTTTATCTTTAGTTGTCAGTAGTTTTAGTATGTGAAGTGTTCTTGCCTGGAGAATCCCAGGGATGGAGGAGCCTGGAAGACTGCGGTCTATGGGGCCACACAGAGCCGGACACGACTGAAGTGACTCAGCAGCAGCAGCAGCAGCGTGAGGGCTTCCCGGGCGGCGCTGGTGGTGAGGAACCCGCCTGCCAACGCAGGAGACGCGAGAGATGCGGGTCGATCCCTGGGTCGGGAAGGCCCCCTGGAGGAGGGCGTGGTGTGTTTGAGCATGATTTTCTTTGAGTTTATCTTTTTTGAGGTTTGCTCAACTTCCTGAATCTGTAAATTTATGTTTTCCCATCAAATTTGAGCAGGTTTCAGCTACTATTTCCTGAAATTTTAAACTTTTTTTGGTACCAGTCTTCTTCTGTTCTCCTTTCAGTACTCTGGTGACCTGGATATTAGATCCTCTGCTTTTGTATCACAGGTCTCTGTATCTTAGTCCCTGGAGAGATTCTTTTCTTCCCCTCTGTTGATCAGATTATTTCTAGTCATCTGTTTTCAAGTTCACTGACTGTCACTGCTGGCTCTGTCATCTTCATTGAGCCAGTCCAGTGACAATTTTATTTCAGTTGTTGTATTTTTCAGTTCTAAAGTTTCCACTTGGTTCTTTTGCTTTTTTTTTTTTTAACTGCTATTTCTTTGCTCTGAACTTATGTCTTTCCATTTATTTTAAGAATGTGTACTCTTACCTCATGATTATAATAGCTGCTTTAAAATATGGTATTTTCAACATCTAGGTCATCTTGGAGTTGGTGCATGTTTGTCTTTTATCTTGAAAATTGTTGGCATTTTCCTGGTCCTTCGCATACCGAGTAATTTGGGACTGTATTGTGGATCTCTTTAATGTTCTATTGTGACACTCTGTTCCTGTTAAAATCCTTGGTGGTGTGTTGGTTGATTGATTTTCAAAGCAGGCGATTAGTCCAGCTAGTTTCAGAGTGCATGTCCTGACCTGCCCTCTGTGGTTTCAACGTCAGTTTATTTTTTAGGGCCATTGCAGCTCTATCAGGGCAGCCCATGAAGGCAGTTCCCAGGAGCCAGTCCTAACCACACTTAGTCAGCTTCTCAACGCTTTCACTGGGCTGCTGTGGGTCAGTCTCACATGTGCACACGTCGGAGCGTGTGCACCTGGAACTCCATGCATCTGAGCTTCCCTTTCTCTAGCTCTCTCCTCTCTGTGATTTCTTCCCACCCTCCCCAGCAGTCAGCAACCCGCTTTTTTGGTCTTGTGGTTGAAAAATCTTAGGTTTTAGTCTCTCTGTGCTGTTGAGTGCTTCTCATGACTGGGTCCCCCTCCAGGACAACATAGTGAAAGAGAAAAGGAGAAGGATAATAATGTGGATTTCTCCAATCCTCTTTGAACACAGGGACCCCTTTCACCTTCCCCTCTGGTTTGAGAGAAGACTTTCAATTTGGGGTACCTCCTTGGCCAGTACCATTGCTTGGCATAGAAGTGCGGTTTTGTAACTGGGCTTGCTTCCCTTGTGTCTCAGCCGGTAAAGAATCCGCCGGCAATGAGGGAGACCTGGGTTCAATCCCTGGGTCGGGAACATCCCCTGGAGAAGGCAAAGGCTCCCCACTCCAGTATTCTGGCCTGGAGAATTCCATGGACTGGATAGTCCGTGGGATTGCAAAGAGTCAGACACAACTGAACGACTTCCACTTTCTCTTGCCTCAGATCAGGAAGGGAACAGTAAGAAGTGGCAAGAAGGGGGAGGATTCCCTCATGTCCTTTGCACTTCAGGGGCTTGCCTTCCTAATTCTTTGGTCAGAAAAACAGGCTCTCTTTTGAGGCTTTTTCTGTCCACATCCAATGCACAACTCCACAATTAGAACTGTCTTTAAGCAGCCCTTAAACTGGAAATAAGAGGGAAAAAGCTGTGAAACTCACCACCGCATAAGTCGGTCTTCAAGTTTTGATCCCGCCAGCCACCAGTATCCTATTACTTACTTTTGGGTGTCCTCAGAGAGTTACTTTTTGTATTCTGTCCAGAGTTGTAATCAGTGGGAGAGAGAGGGTGAAGTAGACGTGCCTGCTCCATTCTCCCTGGGACATCTCAGGACTCTGGCCCTGCCTGGAATGTTGTTCCCCAGGATTGCACAGCACCTTCTCATCACTCAGGCCTTGGGGAGCTGCTGTCTGGCCTTCTTGGCTAAAGTGGCCCCGACCCCACGCTAGTCCCTCATTCTCAGTCACATTCAGTATCTGAAGTTACCTGACTGACTTATTTTTCCAAGTGTTTGCTATACGTTCCCGCCATCAGAGCGTGAGCTCCTTGTGGACGTGGATTCTGTGCCTTGCTCATCACTGTGTTTGTAGGACCCAGGGCAGCAGATGGGAAGAGTTTGTGACTGGTGGACTGGTTGATAGGAAGGCTAGGTCTGCCTGTCAAGATCTAAAAGGGCAGGCCATAGGAGAGGAAAAGGCCATGGAAAAACCTTCCAATCTCTCCAGAGGAGACAAGGATATAAAACGGAACAGAGAAGAAATGAATGGGAAATTAGTCGGAGTCCCTGGTTTGAGCATGAGTCACTAAGAAAAATAACCAAGCCTCATAGCCCAATAAAGAAATCAGGGTGTTTTGGATGTGTGTTTAGACAGTGGGATCATTTTGGTAGTGAGTTGACTTTGCAGAGACAGAACAGGCCTCTCAGGACCTCCATCCTTTTTGGGGTAAGTCCAGGTGAGCCCGCTGGGGTCGGGTGAAGTCTAACGGTGAGGGCAGGGGACTGTGTGTCATTAGGACCTACAGTCCTTTAAGCAATAGTTGTGAAAACGCAACGTAATCCACCTAACCTTCCAAAACCTTAGTGGTAAAGTAGCATTGCAAGATCAAATGGCTTAATCCTAAAGGAAATCAACCGTGAATATTCACTGGAAGGACTGATGCTGAAGCTGAAGCGCCAATACTTTGGCCACCTGATGTGAAGAGCGGACTCATTGGAAAAGACCCTGAACGCTGGGAAGGTTTGAAGGCAGGAGGAGAAGGGGGCGGAAGTGAAGAGCGGACTCGTTGGAAAAGACCCTGACGCTGGGGAGGTTTGAAGGCAGGAGGAGAAGGGGGCGGAAGTGAAGAGCGGACTCGTTGGAAAAGACCCTGACGCTGGGAAGGTTTGAAGGCAGGAGGAGAAGGGGCGGAAGAGGATGAGATGTTTAGATAGTATCACCGACTCAATGGACACGAGTTTGAACGAACTCTGGGAGATACTGGAGGACGGAGGAGCCTGGTGTGCTGCAGTCCATGGGGTTGCAAAGGGCCAGTGACTGAACAACGACAAAAACAAAGTAGCAGTAGAGGACTAGACTGGCTGACCTCTGGATCCCTTTCCAGCCTTGAAATTCCATGATTCTGTGAAGTCCGGTAGGCAGTTGGAGAGAGATGGAACAGGGAAGCAGGTGAGGTTGCCGTGCCAGTGACACAGAGGCGTGGACGAACAGCAGCAGGCAGTGGCCGGGGGCAGGAACAGGGACGGCTTCTCAGACGGTAGATGAGCTTTGAGGGGAAGGAGGGAGGAGGCGCGGGGGGCAGGTGGAGAGGGAGACGCACTCGCTGGGGGCACATGTTCGCCAGGTGGTGGGTGTTCCAGCGCACGCTGTGATTTAAAGAGCAGTGCCATGAAGGGGACGAGAGTGGGAGAGACGGTGCAGTGCCACGTGTCAGTACCAGGACTCCCGGGCTTGGCGATGTAGAAGCCACAGTTCACCTGTGTACCCCACAAGCTGGCAGCTGCCAGAAGAGGAACGCAAGGGGGCCCAGCCTCACGTGGTCCTTCTCAGCAGGAGGAGGGAGAAGACTCTGCCCAGCCGCTGCCGGTCCTCTGCACCTGCCCGCTGAGCGGGGGCGAGAACTCTTGTCTGCCAATCCACAGGGGGTCAAAGTCTATGTAATTCACCAAAGAAGCGCCGCTCTGAATACGACCCTTTCCAAGTGACACAGAGGACAACAGCCCAGTGTGGGCTTCTGGGGTGACGAGAGCTGCCGTGGTCTCGGTGACCAGTAGGTACAGAGTGCTATCATCAGGGAACCTGGGGGCGGTCCTGGACAGCTGAGACTAGCAGCAGAGTTTCTCAGGATTTAGAGGAGAAACCTCGTAAAGAGCAAATGGTCACTGCTTAATTTGTTGGCTCCAGTGCCATACCCTGCTGTCTGCGTTTTTTTTTTTTTTAATTGTGTTTAGTTATATTTTTATATTTTGGTCTCGGGGAGGGCTTCCATTGTAGCTCAGTCGGTAAATAATCTGCCTGCAATGCAGGAGACCTGGGTTTGATTCCTGGGTCAGCAAGATCCCTGGAGAAGGAAATGGCAACCCACTCCAGTGTTCTTGCCTGGAGAATCCCATGGACAGAGGAGCCTGGAGGGTTCCCAGTCCATGGGGTCGCAAGAATCAGACACGACTTAGCGACTAAACCATTACTTACTATTCTTTGGCTGCACTGGGTCTTCACTGCTGTGTGCAGGCTTTCTCTAGTTGCGGCAAGCGGGCAGCTCCTCTCTAGCTGTGGTGTGCAGGCTTCTCACCGGGGTGGCTTCTCTCGTTGCGGAACATGGGCCCCAGGCACACGGGCTTCGGTAGTTGCAGCACACGGGCTCAGTGGTTGTGGCTTGTGGGCTTAGTTGCGAGGAAGATGTGGAATCTTCTTGGACCAGGGGTTGAACCCATGACTCCCTTTATTGGCAGGCAGATTCTCAGCCACTGGGCCACCAGGGAAGTCTTCTGCTGTCTGCTCTAAATGTAGGACGTGACCGGGATGTCCCAGGAGAACTTTCCCTAGAGATGGCAGCTGCAGGCCTCACTCGCCCCAACCTTGCACTGGGCTGGACACTCCAGCGGTGCTGGCAGAACTGAGCTCGTTGAAGTGAGATACAAATTGCTGAGGTCCAGCCCCGGCTGATCCAGGGTATTCAAAGAGGAGACGGCTTCGGCGAGTTCACTGGATACAATAGCTTTATTTAAATATTCATCAAAGATATAAAGAGTAATAGAATGAGGATAGCTCAGTAGGAAAATTCAGCAGAGAAAAGAAGCTGAGTAGCTTGGTTTACACGGAAAATCAGCATAACCTGTGACATCAGGTTAGCTCTGACCACGGAGGCTGCAGGCACCCTCTCGAATAGCGGAAGGTGCCCCACCTTAGGCACCTTCTCGAGTGGTCTTAGAAGCCCAGGCAAATAAATGGTCGCAGAGGACCTCTGCGCTCCAGATGGAGACTCAGCCAGAATGTGAACAGAAAGAATGACATGGGGAGACAAAGCTTTGGTGAGCAAGGCCGACAGCTTTATTTTCAACAGGGGCTTTTATACCCTAAGTTGCACATAGAGGATAATAGGGGATGTGAAATCATACAAAGTCAGCAGTCTTTGATCCTTATCGAAACCAGGGTTTCTTTTCTGCAAACTTATCTTATACAAATGGTTTAGGTGATTTACATCATCTTCTGGCCAGAAGGCCTATTAACATTTTATGACTCTTGACAAAGGTTTGTCAACCATAAGACTTATTTTCTCTAAGAGTAATTATTTTAAGGTTTGGCGCCATCCTCCAAAGGTGTTAGATAAAGTTGCATTCCTATAGGGCAGAGGTGCAGTGGGTTTACAACAAAGGAAAGAATTTATTGCCTTAAGGGTCTAAAGTTGCTAGCACCAAGGCCACTACTTATTTTTTCTACATACCAAGTATATTAATTAATACACATTCAAGGATACAATACAGGGGATGTGGAAACTTTGCAGCAAGCATTGGCTCATCAATGAAATCCTTTACTAGGTTTATTCTGACAGTTTCTAACTCTCTGAGAGGCTCTAAGCTATTTGAATATCTTAAGCTTCCCGTGCCTCTCGAGGCTGGGAGACTGTAAACAATCGTATGCATAGCTGTAGGAGTCGGGGTAAACTTGTCAGGTGAGTTAGAGAGCTATCTGAGGGGTTTGGATTTAAACACTCTTAATGCCCAGGAACTTTATCAACTGGAGCTGTAAGTTAACTCTTTATCACAGAGCGAGATGGTGGTGGGGGACAGCCCCCAGTAAAGTCAGAGGTGAGAGCACAAAGCAGTAAAGTAGGCAGACTCTGGTTTTGGGGGTAGATGCTCAAGAATATCCAGGGGGACTCCTGAGGCTCGATCCCGCCTTTGCGTATGTCGAGCCTCCTTCCTCATGACCTTTGCCACTGATGGCGGTCCTCACGCCGGCTCCCGGCAACAAATGTTAAGCGAAAAGAAGATCCTCCACGCATAAAACCATGGTGGCCCTCTCACCTCTGTGAACTGAGCCGCCTAATGGGTCCTTTCCTCTGAGGACTGACGTTAGAGGAGCTGCCAAAGCTGTGGCTTCAGCTGCAATGAAAATGATGAGAAAGGCTCGCCTCCAGCCTGGGAGGCCCCTGAGCTGAGGGGCCAGGATTTCCGGAACTGGCTGTGTGATTTCAGCAGGCTGTTTCACCTTTCCAAAGCCCAGCGTCCCCGTTTGCAAAGTGGGGTGACGATGCCAACATTTCTGGGAAATCCGTGTGGCAAGTGACCAGCAGCTGCAGCCCGACTGGAGCTCGTGGGGGTCATGGTTACCCTAGAAATCACGTCCACCCCACCCGGCATCATATACAGAGCCGCAGAGCGGTACGGATCACATAAACCTTTGCTGCATTTTTTTCTTTAGATTTCTTTCCTCACAAGCATCTCACCTGCTGGAACATGAATTATACTTCTCTCAAAGGGTGACCTGGGGGACTTCCCTGGTTAAGACTCCACGCTTCCAGTGCAGGGGGCATGGTTTCCATTCCTGGGTCAGGAAGATTCCCTAGAGAAGTAAATGGCAACCCACTCCAGTATTCTTGCCTGGGAAATCCCATGGACAGAGGAGCCTGGCGGGCTACAATCCATGGGGCACAAAGAGTCAGACGGGATTTAGCAACTCAACGACACCAGGGGGCTAAGATCCTGAGTATTGCACGAGACGACCAAAAAATGAAAAAGTAAAGGGCAACGTGGGGCTTTTTTGCTGTCCTCTTCCTGGTTTTCCGGTCTCCTTTGGGGAGAAATTCCTGTGAAGGTCCCTGTGGGGCTTGCTCACTCACCCTCAGGCAAGACACCCCGATCACCCACATGCCCATGAGTGAACAAGGATCCAAGCAGGGCAGCCTCAGAGATAGAAGTGGCAAAAGGTTTTATAGGATCTGCTCCCCAAATTTGTTGTAGTGAGTGGAAGAGTCCAGGGCATCCCAAATTCCTTCAGCCACAGTCTTCACTGCACTTCGTGTGCCTAACCACAGTCTTTTTTGAAAGTGTCTTCGGCGCCCACCTTTCTGTGAGTAAATAGAATTTTGATCATTTTGTATTCCACAGACTCAACCTTTGAGCATGAGCTGAGACCAGATCTGTAGGTCATGTTCCCCTAGGGTTCTCAGACTGTTTGCTTTGGTCCGAGTTATCACACCCACTTGTACATTCAGAAATAAAAGTTTTTGGTTTTTCATCCAAAGACAGTGTTGTGCTGTGTTTTCTTATCCCTCTGGGAATAAACGAACCCTTTTTGTTTTGTGAACCGCTGGAAAATTTGAACAGCATTTATCTGGAAATAAGCAAGGACTCCTAACTAAATTTAAGATTTCCCTAACTAGGGAAGTAAGACTGTATTTTAAGAATTAAGTTAGACCAGATGTGAAATAGCAGACTTTTATAGTACCTTTGTCACGAATGGGAGTAGGGGAACCCCTTGGGAGATTAATGAGTCTTTTAAATTGAAACAGAATTATTTATAATTTTTTTTTCTCTTAAGACCAAAACAGAAGGTTGCAGATTCAGAACTAGCTTGTGAACAGGCGCATCAGTACCTTGTCACCAAAGCAAAAACCAGATGGTCAGACTTGTCGAAGGTGAGAAAGCGATTGTTTCCTTAAAAGGGAAGGGCAGCTATTTCAGTGTTCCAAGGTCATTGGGATGATGGAGCTGTTTTGATCCAGTCACTGAGATGGGAAAGCAACTTTTTATACCAATATAGTGCCTCCTTTGATTCTTAAAATACTTTTTCAAAATAAATTCTCACATTCAAGGTCAATTTTGTCTTTAGGGGAAAAAAAAGTGATTTTAGGAATTACATGGACTGAAATTCCTGGCTTTATCTCAGGTTTGATATGAATTAAAAATTTTAATGAAGCAATGTAAGATGCTATCATATTTCTTTTTACACAGTTATAAAGTGTTAGTCACTCAGTTTTGTCTGACTCTTTATGACCCCATGGAGTGTAGCCCGCCAGGCTCCTCTGTCCATGGAATTCTCCAGGCAAGAATACTGGAGTGGGTAACCATTCTCTTCTCCAGGAGATCTTCCCAACCCAGGGATCATACCTGAGTCTCTTACGTCTCTCCTGCATTGGCAGGTGGGTTCTTTACCACTAGCGCCACCTGGGGAGCCGCATAAAGTCATGGGGCTCCCCATTCCTGCCAGGCACCACTGGGGGCGCATCCCACTGGATCCTCAGAAACACAGAGGCGTTGTCCCCTCTGGGGACAGCTTAGTATGCTCATGTCTATTGAAGTATTTTTGGAAAATAAGGTCATTGGTTTCTTCAGCAAATATTATTATGAGCTGACTATGCTCTGTTAGTGAAGTCGCTCAGTTGTGTCCGACTCTTTGCAACCCCAGTGGTCTGTAGCCCCCCCAGGCTCCTCTGTCCACGGGATTTTCCAGGCAAGAGTACTGGAATGGGTTGCCATTTCCTTCTCCAGGGGATCTTCCCAACCCAGGTATCGAACCCAGGTCTCCCACATTGTAGACAGACACTTTACCATCTGAGCCACCAGGAAAGTCCTGGTTGCAAGGTACTAAAGATACAATGACCAAAAATAAGATAAAACAAAGACATGTCTGTGCCCCCAAGAGACTTGTGGTGTAAATACCAACAAGAACTCTAAAGAATGGTACGGATCACAATGGCAACGATGCGCATACAACGGGGTGCCCAAGAAGAGGTCACCACTAGAAAGATGAGCAGGTGTTGGACAGGCGTGCAGGGGAGCTGAGAATGCCAAGCCTGAAGCTGAACCAAGGCAGGGGGTTTGCGGGGCTGACCGGCACGGTGGGGACTGCACGGATGGGGCAGGCCTCGGGGCAGACCGGGAGGTTTTCAGTGTGAGGCAGTGGATGGATCACAACCGGCTGCACACGCTGTCGCTTTTTAAAAAAACTGTGGCAGAGGCTTCCCTGGCGGCTCAGTGGTAAGGAACGTGCCTGCCAACGCAGCAGACATGGGTTTCATCCCCGATCCAGGAGGGTCCCACCTGCCATGAGGCAGCTAAGCCCTTGAGCCACAGCTACTGAGCCTGTGCTCGAGAGCCGGGGAACTGCAGCTAGGAGTGCACATTCCACAACTGCTCCAGGCCCTTGTGCCCTGGAGCCCTCACACAGCAACTGTACTGCAGCCCCTGCACTCAGCAGCTAGAGAAAAGCCTGCGCAGCGACAGAGAGCCATCACAAAATAAATACACATATGAATAATATTTATATATTTTGGGATTTCAGTGGTGTGTGGCAGGAGTAAATAAATGAATAAAGTTATTTTCTTTTAATTGTGGTAAAATAGACATAACATAGTTCTTCTTACTACAGGGCCCCAGGAAGTGCTGGCCCGCTGGAGTGGCCTTCTAGAGGGGGTGGTTGTGGGCCTGGAGCCAGTGTCAGCCTGCTAGTAGGCAGGTCTACTTCCCCACAGCTGGGAACTTAGGTTCCCTGACCAGGGATCGAACCCCGGGCCCCTGCAGTGGAAGCGCCGAATCCTAACCACTGGACTACCAGGGAAGTCCAGTAATGCATCTCAATTAGCCAGTGGGCAGCTCCCTCCTCCTTGTTCTCTTATTAGAGTTTTTTAATCAGTTTGTCAAATTCTACAAAGGAAAAAAAAAAAAAACTATTGGGATGTTTGGCAAGAAATGACATCTTTACTACATGGGGCCTTCCAATTAATGAACACAGTGTAGTTCCATTTATTTTGATCTTTTAAAATGTTTTTCAAAACAGTTTTAGACTTTCCTATGTAAAAACCGTACAATCATTTATAAGATTTGTTCCTCAGACTTTTATTTTTGGTGCTGTTGTAAATGAAATTTTTTTAAAGTTCATTTTCCATGTCTGATATATTAAAATGTGAATGATTTTGCCTATTGATATAGAATCCTGGGGCTTTCCTGGTGGCTCAGATGGTAAAGAATCCACCGGCAATGTGGGAGACCTGGGTCCGATCCCTGGGTTGGGAAGATCCCCTGGAGAAGGGAATAGCTACCCATTCCAGTGTTCTGGCCTGGAAAACTCCATGGACAGAGGAGCCTGGCGGGCTGCAGTCAGTTGGGTTGCAGAGAGTCAGACACGACTGAGCAACTTTCACTTTCACTTTTCATAGAATCCAGATTTATTGCCACTTCCTCTTATTATAACACTTTATCTGTGACTTCTTCGTATACCCTGTATACAGCCATGTCATTTGTGAATAATGACGATTACATTTCTTCCTGCCCTGTTGTTATGCCTTTTACCAATTTTAACTTGCTTAACTACACTGACTCGCACCTCCAGTACAAGGCTAAATACAGAGCAATAGAGATATTCTTGTCTGATTCTTAGTCGTCCAGAGAACATTTCATGGTTTTGCCATGAAGTACGATGCTTGCAAAGGACTTGGGAAATGAACCCATCGTGTCTTCCGCACAGCATGTTGGAAGGAGGAGGAATGAACTATTGTTTAGAAACAGTTTAAGACAGTGTTCAACACCCTGTGTTACCTGCTCTCCTAGTCTGTGGCCCTTTAAATGCCTGACATCCCCAGAGACCTTTTGCACCCCTTGGGGATGTTAAAATGGTACCATTTCGCCTCATCATAGCAACTATGGAGTCTCATGTCCCTGGTTTCCCCTCTGACGCTGGGGGCCAAGTTCTCTGAAAAGTGGAGACGATAACCTCGAGCAGTGGGGCCACACCTCACCTCCCGGGCTCTGGTTGGCCCTTAATGCTAACAGTGTTTGAACCCAAATTGTTGCTCAGGAAAAAAAACCCCAGCCACACGCTCAAGACCACTCGTTACCCGGAAACAAGCCCGTTCTAGGATGTAACACTGGACCTTTTGCTCCGTTGTCTTATTGAGCAGAGTGAGGACTGTATTTGGAACATATACGAAGGAGGAATTAGGGACTTCCCTGGCTGTCCAGGGGTTAAGATTCACCTTCCAACGCAGGGGGCATGGGTTCCATTCATGGTGAGGAGGCTAAGATTCCACCTGCCTTGTGGCCGAAAAACCAAAACATAAAACAGAAGCAATATTGTAACAAATTCAATAAAAGACTTTAAAAATGGTCCCCATCCAAAAAAAAAAATCTTAAAAAAAAAAAAAAGTCAACAGGAGGCGATGTGCGTAAGGGGAAGTCTTAGACTGTCCCAGATACTCTCTGAGCGCATTTTACATGTTACTAAATGCTGTCTGTTAATATTGTAGAATTTTATAGAAACTGACAGCGAGGGCAACGGTATCCTTCGACGACGGGACATGAAGAACGCGCTGTACGGCTTTGACATCCCCCTCACGCCGAGAGAGTTTGAAAAGCTCTGGATGAGGTGAGTGGCATCTGAAGACTGTCTCTTCCTTCCTAACTGCCAAATTCAGCACTGGGCTTTCATCACAACTCGGGGGTCAGGCAGGGCCAGGAATATTTTCCTGTGGTTGTATCTGCCCTGTTCAACCCTGAAAGCAGCCTTGGCCAACAGGCCGGCCTTTCAGAGCACAGGAACCAGGTCAACACTTGTCAACAACGTTGGACATGAGGGTTTTGAGTTTCTCAGGAACCGCGCATTTGAGTGCATCCTTTCACTGTTTCTGAGAATGAAGTCACTCCCCAAAGACTTCTCTCTAACACAGCTAGCTCTGCGGACAGATCTGCAGTGGGTTAAGGGGAACGCAGTCTCTCCATTGCCTGGAGATGGAAATCGATGCTACACAAGTGTTTTTTAGATTAGTAATTTGTTGGAAGAAAATAACCAAACTTTAGGCAACTTGGAATAGTTTCCTGAGGGTGTCTTAAACTGAAACCAGGAGCTAGTATTGGCTACATTTTTCAAAATGTACTTTAAGCTATTTCTGCACCAGACCCCCCATCACAACGTTCCCTGGGTAGGTGTCTAAGTTTCGAGGTGCCCTCACCACGCGGTCCGTTTCTGAGTTCCAGATCCGTCTCTGAATTGCTTCCTCCTTCATTATGTGTTAGTCGCCGCTGGCATCCCCCAGGGTCGTACCCCAATATTTCAGGTCCTCTCGGGGGCCAGCTCAATGGAGCAGTTCATGCAGTTTTTTTTTTTTTCCCCCAGCATTTCATCTGTTTAAAGTGGAAAGCTATAATGTTGGCCGAGTTTAGAATTAGGTGGGCTGTTTTGTGTCTAATTTAGAAAAGCATCGTGAAGTTCTTACAAAACCCTTATTCTTCTTCTAGATCAGTTCCAACCCAGGGTGAGTTTGGTCTCCCTGCCCGTTTTCCCTTTTAACAGACTGAGTGAGTGGGTCCACCTGAGGACTCAAAGGACGGGGTCGCAGCGGGCAGGCGCATGGAGCTCTCACCACATAGACATTTCAGATGATGCGGCGATGACTGTGTCATTCTGACATTTAGGGAGCTGTTGGCGGGCACAAACATCCCCCCACAACACCGGAGTGAGCATTGCCTGTTATAAGCGCCAGAGGAGGGGCAGGCCCAGCAGACAGGGAGCTGAAGCGGGGTGCTGTGGGCATGGATGAGTGATGCTGAAATGGTTCCTAGGGTCTAGATGGGGCAGGCGGACGGCGAGGGGCTCTCCAAGCGGTCCCTGGGCTCCAGGCTGAGGGGGGAAGGCAAGGCTGATCGCCCGGCGCGGTCCTCGCTTCCGGGCAACGCTAACGGGACGTCGGGGACAACGCAGGCTGAGTGCTGCGATGTGGGTCAAGTCTCGCTTCAGAAAGATGAGTCAGGAGCCCGTTCAGAGGAGAGATTGATGGGGGTGTGGGGCATAAGGGGACGGCTGTCTCCATCAGGGAGGAGTGGGATGAGCCCCCAGGCTGGGTGCCAGCCTTAGGGATGAGGGGTGTGAGAGTCAGGTGTCCCTGGGGGTTCCCTGTGGAAGGAGGGCACGCCTAGCCCTCTTCCTGATGGGAGACAGAGCAGGCTTCCCTGCTCGTGGGAGGGAGAGTCTCACCATTACTTTTCGCTAAAGTTTCTTTATCTGTGTATCACCACTATTCTATAAACACACAATGTCTACCCTGCTCTGCAAACTGACACGAGGACGTCGGCCACCTTTGTGTAGCCGGCTGTTCATCGTGGATGGTGAGTGGCTGAGAGCTCTGCAGCCACGTGGTCATAACCCCTGCCTCCACCCCTTCACAGCGGTGTGGCCCCTGTCAAGTCACTTAACCTCTGTGCCTTGCTGTGCTCTGCTAAGTTAACTCCAGTGGTCAGGGTCAGGGTCAGGGCCAGCTGCGATAACACACAAGGCCGACATCCCAGGGGCTTGCCCCGGTAAGGACGTCACAATTTAATGTGGGTGGTGGGGAGCTCTGCCCACAATCATTTGGGGACCGGGAGCCCGCCCCCCATCCCCTGATCTTACGTGTCTGCCAGCAGAGAAGGGGACGAGCACAGAGGACCGTCTGGTCAGCTTTTTAAGGTCCAGGCCTGGAAACGTGACTGTCACCTTGCCCAGACTCTGTGGACCAGAATCCCTGCATGTGGCTGCACCCCGGCCAGGGAGGCTGGGAGAAACAGTCTGGACGTGTGTCCAGGGAAAGAGGAGCAGAGGTGGGGAGCCCACTATGGCATCTCCACATGGGGAGTCACCTCCGGGGTAGGTGGGAAGAGGAGCGATGGAGACAGGGGGCCCGAGGAGCGTGTCCACAGTGTCCCGGCAGGACCTCAGAAGCTGCCCTCGTATTTACAGCCGAGCGGGGCCTAAGGGAGAGACTGATTACAGAGATGTCAGATGGACCAGAAGTCTGAAAGGGACTGTGGAATTACTCAGAGGCCAGGAGGCTGCTGTCCGCCCCCTAGGGCTGGAAGAGCAAGGAGGGGGTTACCCAGAGACAAGGGGCTGCTCCCCATCAGGGACTGGAGGGCAAAGGGGAGACAAGGTATTTCCCGGAGATCAGGAAGTGGCCTCCACCCCCGATGCCTTTCAGAACCTGCTGGAATCTCATTCGCTGGGCTGAGCAGGAGCCCCTGGGAACAGCCCGGCCCTGCCCTCTCCCCACCTCCGATGGACGTAGCTCCCCTGGAGCAGCGGGGGTAGCTGGGAAGACAGGCAGAAGGACAAACGTGGGGTTGAGAGCCACCAGGTGAATGTCCAGCCAAGTGGCAAAGGGGGTGTCACATCCCAGAACTGCGGGGTCATATGGGGGGGCCCACACATCAGCTGAACCACATCGTGAAGGGAAGGACAAGGTGGGGATTCTGTCCTGAAGGCCAAGTGTTTAGGAGGGACAGATCGAGGCAGGTTTCCATAGTCTAGAAAGATCACTCTGGCCACAGAGAGGAGGATGAATTGCCAGAGAGGCAAGGGAGGCACGGAGGTGAATTGGGGGCTGTCTTGGGGTTCTAAGTGAGAGGACGGGGTAAACTTCCCTGGTGGGGGCCTGGAGGACTGGGGAGGAAGTGATAGGTGTGACAGAGTTAGGGAGTGACAGTTAGCCTTTAGCAGCCTAGAAAGGGGCTTCCCTGGTGGCTCAGCAGTAAAGAATCCAAGGCAGGAGAGTACAGTTTGATCCCTGAGTTGGGAAGATCCCCTGGAGAAAGAAATGGCAACCCATTCCAGTATTCCTGCCTGGAGGGCTGTAGTCCATGGGATCACAAAGAGTCGGACACGGCTTAGTGACTAATCAGCAGCAGCAGCTGGCAAGAGAGGCTGAGCCATGAGATGAGACGCTCCTTGGGCTTGTCTGATGAGCTCGGGCAGAAATCAGGAGGGCCCCCTGAGGTGGCCGAGTAGCCCACAGCTGAGGGCTGTGCTCTGAGCGGGGCTGTGCCTTGTCCCCTGGAGCCCAGGGTGAGCTGTGTGACCTTGGCCAGTGGCTCCCCTTCTCTGAGCTTCAGTCAGCTATCCCATGGCATGGCTGTGTGAACAGTATAATGTTCACAAACAGTATAATGAGGCAAAGATAAGCATAAAAATAGCAAAAAGATCATACAGATTTGAAATTACTTTCTGATAGCAATATTAACGCACTCTCATTTTAGAAGACTTGGAAAATCCAGAAAAGCATCAGTCAGTTCAGTTGCTCCGTAGTGTCTGACTCTTTGCGACCCCTTGGTCTGCAGCACACCAGGCTTCCCTGTCCATCGCCAACTCCCAGAGCTTACTCAAACTCATGTCCATCGAGTTGGTGATGCCACCCAACCATCTCATCCTCTGTCATCCCCTTCTCCTGCCTTCAATCTTTCCCAACATCAGGGTCTTTTTCAGTGAGTCGGTTCTTGGCATCAGGTGGCCAAAGTATTGGAGTTTCAGCTTCAGCATCAGTCCTTCCAATGAATTTGAATATTCAGGACTGATTTCCTTTAGGGTGGACCGTTTGGATCTCCTTGCAGTCTAGGGGACTCTCACGAGTCTTCTCCAGCACCACAATTCAAAAGATCAATTCTTCGGCGCTCAGCTTTCTTTATGGCCCAACTCTCATGACTCTCATGACTCTCATGACTACTGGAAAAACCATAGCCTTGACTAGACAGACCTTTGTTGAGAAAGTAATGTCTCTGCTTTTTAATATGCCGTCTATGTTGGTCATAGCTTTTCTTCCAAGGAGCAAGTGTCTTTGAATTTCAAAAAAGCCTAAGGAAGAGGAAAAGACAGCAACAAGAAAGCAGCTATGCCCCACTCAGCAGACATGACAAACTCGGTGGTGTGGTTTCTCATCCATTTTCTAGGCATTTCTGTGATCTCGGTTAACCATGCTCACCCTCCCCCTCCCCCTTCCACTGGCCTGCTCCTCTCCACGATTCAGTGTTTGCTGACATGACTCACCCTGGTCTCCTCCCTCCACGTCCCCACCTGCCTGCTGCACAAAGCAGGAGGTGTGGCCTGGCAAGGGGGCGGCCAGCGCTGGGCTGCCCAGGGTCCCCCCGCCACCGAGCCTCCCGCAGCTGCTCATACAAGGGAGGGGCATTCTTCCACCATGAGTGACAAGGCGGGAGCAGCTGGGGCCAATGTGACACGCTCTGCCAGCTCCTGGAGTCTACTGGTGAGAATAAGAAAGCCCACCGCCAAAACTGGGTAGCTGGAAGTGATCAGGACAATAACGTCCAGCTCTTTCGAAAACACAGAATTAGAAAACATGGAGAATATAGACAAAATAACTGTCATCACCCGTCGCTCACTCAGCACTTAAACAAAGCACCTGCACTCGATTAGAGCTTTGAGGCGTCCGGAGGTCACATTTACACTGCGGAAGTAGATTACTGCATTAACCCCCAGATCTCAGTGACTTGGCACATGGATGTTTTGGTTCTTCTTCACCCGAAGTCTAGCGTCTCTAGCAGCTCTTCTGGACACTTCTCTTCTGACTGGTGATTCGGGATCTGGCTTCCAGAAGTGGCTTCATTCCTCAGCAGGGTCCTCGGGGGTCTGCAGAGTGCAGCAGGTCAGCCCAGAGTGACTCACCTCTGCCCCCAGCCCATGGCCCAGGGATGGGTGGGCTGTGGCCCCTGCTGACCTCTTGGGGCGGACAGAGTGGGGCAGGTGCGTGTTAAGTGAGCCTGGCTCACCCAGGGTTAAAGATACACAGCCCTCAAACCTGGAGGAGGTCCCTGTGAAAGGAAACCTCCTAAGTGAAGCCAATAGGATCTTTCAGCCCAAGATTTCAGGAGCAACACGTTTGGTTTCAGAGAGACGGCTGAGAATAAATTACAGGGTGAATGTGCATTCACTCATTCCTTCATCTGAGGTGATCATTAAGCAGGAATTTCCTGAAACTTTCAAGATTGCAGGCCCGGTGCCAGATTCAGGGGCTTCAGAGATGAAGGCAGCCCCTTGCCCACGACTCAGCCAGGAAGACAGCACCTGCGTGCCAGGAGGGAGAAGCCGGGCAGCCTGGGCTGTGGGTGTTCCAGGAGGGACCCTCGGCGGTGCGATGCCTGACCCTAACCCCCAAATAAGCAGTCATTAGCCAGAGCGGGGAGAAGCGTCCCAGCTAGCGGAGAGGCCCAGAGTTGGGGGGCAGGAGTGGGAGGCCCCCAGAAGGGGGAGGGTGCTGCCTATGTCAGCAGAGCCCGAGGGGACAGGGAGCCCCAGGACCAGGGCTCCGGGGAACATGCACTTCTGGGGCGCTCAGCATTCCAAGCCCCTCCTGTAGCCTAGCTTCCTTGGGTAGATTTCTGCTATTTTGGACCTAAAACCAACTTTGCCAAGAAACTACAAAGCCGTTGTGTTATAAAAACACACAGACAACTCAAACAGGACAGCCAGCAGCCTGGGAAATTTGAGTATAGACGCCTGTCGTGTACAACCAGCTGGTCACGCAGACCTGGTAGAATGTTCTGGAGATGATGCCCAGTTTATGCACATTTCTTGTTTGGGTAGATACGCTGTACATGAGCATTCCAGTATGAAAAGCGAAGACTATCACAGAATCCCTGTGTCCTGTGCGTCGGCTCACGTGAACACGTGTGAGCACGTGAAGCTTTGGGTTGTCTCCTAGGCTCGGCCAAGAGAACCCGCCAGGCGCTGTGCTGGGCCGGAGAGCCCCGGGGTGGGAAAGGGTTCGGAAAGGCTGAAGGAACAGTTCAGGAAAGGAAGGACTGGGACTCCCCTGGTGGTCCAGGGGTTAAGACCCTGCCTTCCAATACAGGGAGTGCAGTTCCATCCCTGATGGGGGAACTAAGATCCCACATGCCACAGAGTGTGGCCAAAAAATTCAAATAAATAAATAAAACTTGTTTAAAAAGAAAGGAAAAAAAAGAGGTTGAATGGGATGTGCTGATGGTAGGAGTCGAGTTAGAAGAGCTGGACATGAAGGGGGGCTCAACTTGGCGAGGACTAACCCGGCAGGCCCCTCGCCCCTCACTAAGGGTGTTCTAGCAGCTGACATCCTCTAGAACCAGGAATGCTGGGCAGTCCTGGAAGGAGTGGGTCTCCCTTCTCTGGTGTGGCTGCATCCAAGGCCAGACGGTCACTTACTGAGGTGCATAAGGGCCAGACTGTGGCCCTGGGTGGAGCTGAGGCAGAGAGTATCCGGTCTGTGGCTCCCCCCGGCCTGGGTGAATGTGCCCACTGGGCACCAACCCTCAGGCAGCCAGGCGCTTTGTGCTCTGCAGGGCAGCTCTCTGAGCAGGCACACTGCCCTCCCCACGGATGTTCCCCAAAAGGACCCACACGTCCAAGCTGCCCAAGGACCACGTCTCCCTCTGCTGCCAGCCTGGGTCGTCAGTGGGGCTCGCACCAGATGCTCTGAATCTGGGGTCAGTGGTGTTGGAAGGTTCTTCTGTCATTTATGTAAGAATCAAGCAGTAAACTGAGCACAAAAGAGTAAGACTTTCTCAGCCCAGCGATCGATGCGAATGTATTCACACCGTGTGTACAACCGAACGGCTGTGTGTGCAATAGACAGGCAGTAATCTGATTATGTCATAAATTAGTGGCCATTGCCACATGCAAATGTGAGTTTTTATGGGCCCTCTGTTTTATATGCACATTTTTCCTGGTGCATCTGTTGCCGAACCATTTTAAAATTCAACCTTTATAACCAAGTTGATTTTTTTTTTTAATGTGACACAAAGGATTATATAATGAAGGGTGAGGTTATGTAAGCTGAATTAACTCTCTTATTATTCACATGCATAACAATATTTTAGTTGCAGTTGTGCAATCTGGTCTTCTGTTCCTTGGAGATGCAGAGAGAATGTGTATGATCTTTATCAATGAAGTAATTAAGAAGTGTCTTTTCATTCAGTCCAAGTGTCACGATTTAGAGTTTGTGGCTGGGAATCCCGCGAGTATTCCCCGCGGGGATGGCAGGCCTTCCTTAGGGACATGCACGCTTCACGTTCACTCGCTCAGCCTTTGCAGGGTGGGCTGCTGGGAGCTGTGTTTGCCCATCAAGATAAAACAAGGCACGTTCCTCAGGAAGCTTTCCATCGAGCCAGGAGGGGAAACACAGACTGGAGCAGGGGAGGTGGAGGCAGGGCGTGCTTGAGCCTTTGGGTGGCCCTGGTCCGGGTTCTCCATGCACCTCGGCCCCTGGTCCTCATCACGGCCTGGAGGGACCCAGGGGAGGTGGAGATGTAGTCCTTTGACCTTAGGACCAGAGAAAGAGAGGTTCCAGACGGGTGCCCTGCTGGCCGGGGCTTTCTTGTCGGGCGGGTCGTCTGTGCACCTTCTCTCAGGAGCCCTCCCCCTGGGGTGGGGAGCCCTCGGGGAGCTTTCTTCCAGGGGTGTCTTTCTAGAGTGAGTCACAGCTGCATCTGGTGGCACGAGGCTGGCAGAGATGTGGTGAAGCTCAGGGCAGGACCACGGCCCAGGGGTCGTGAGAAATGGTTGAGAAATGGCAGCCCCTCCCCCTCCCCGGCGCCCTGATGCCCTGATGGAGCCTCATCACCAGCAGTAGGGGGAGCCGTTTGCTAGCGGCACCAGCCCTTCCTGCCACCTGGAATAGAAAGCCAGGTACAGTGGTGTGGCTTCCCGGGGGGGGAACTAGTGGTAAAGATCCGCCTGTCAATGCAAGAGACGCGTGTTCAATCCCTGGGTCGGGAAGATCTTCTGGAGTAAGAAATGGCAACCCACTCCAGTGTTCCTGCCTGGGAAATCCCACGGACAGAGGAGCCTGCTGGGCTGCAGTCCGTGAAGTCTCAAGGAATCTGACACGACTGAGTGACTAAACATGCACACACAAGCCCCAGGAGTCAGAGCCCCCACGGGCCGCCTCTGGTGGGTGGGTCACTTCGTTCTATTTTAGAAAACTCATTGAATAAAGGTAGAATGGTATTTTGGGAGGGTTGCAAGCCCTAAGGCTGTACTAATAACAGATGCCACTACGCCAAAGCCTTTGATTGTGTAGATTACAACACACTGTGGAAAATTCTTAAAGAAATGGGAATGCCAGACCACCTGACCTTCCTCCTGAGAAATCTGTATGCAGGTCAAGAAGCAACAGTTAGAACGGGACATGGAACAACAGACTGGTTCCAAATCAGGAAAGGAGTACGTCATGGCTGTACATTATCACCCTGCTTGTTTAACTTATATGCAGAGTACATCATGAGAAATGCTGGGCTGGATGAAGCACAAGCTGGAATCAAGATTGCTGGGAGAAATATCAATAACCTCAGATATGCAGATGACACCACCCTTATGGCAGAAAGCAAAGAAGAACTAAAGAGCCTCTTGACAAAAGTGAAAGAGGAGAGTGAAAAAGTTGGCTTAAAACTCAGCATTCAGAAAACTAAGATCATGGCATCTGGTCCCATCACTTCATGGCAAATAGATGGGGTAACAATGGAAACAGTGATAGATTTTATTTTCTTGGGCTCCAAAAATCACTGCAAATGGTGACTACAGCCGTGAAATTAAAAGATGCTCGCTCCTTGGAAGAAAAGCTATGACCAACCTAGACATCATATTAAAAAGCAGAGATATTACTTTGCTAACAAAGGTCTGTCTAGTCAAAGCTATGGTTTTCCCAGTAGCCATGTACGGATGTGAGAGTTGGACCATAAAGAGAGCTGAGCACTGAAGAACTGATGCTTTCGAACTGTGGTGTTGGAGAAGACTCTTGGACTGCAAGGAGATCCAACCAGTCCATCCTAAAGGAAATCAGTCCTGAATATTCATTGGAAGGACTGATGCTGAAGGCTGAAGCTCCAATACTTTGGCCACCTGATGGGAAGAACTGACTTCTTGGAAAAGACCCTGATGCTTGGAAAGATTGAAGGGAGGAGGAGAGAATGAGATGGTTGGATGGCATCACTGATTTGATGGGCGTGAGTTTGAGCAAGTTCCGGGAGTTGGTGATGGATAGGGAAGCCTGGCATGTTGCAGTCCATGAGGTTGCAAAGAGTCAAACACGACTGAGCGACTGAACTGAATTGAGAAAGGTCTGGAAGTTTCTCCCAAATCCTGAGTAACAGTGCCAGCAGTCAAGTACTGATCTCCGCCTGCAGGTGTGAGAACCCCCCACCCCCGTGCTCACAGGAGCAGGCCAGGAACCCAAGAGCAGACGGTGGGGAGGTGGTGATGGGAGGACCTTGCTGGGGTCAGACCTCACCTCCCTCCCTGCCTCTTAGTCACAGGAGGGAACACTCCTCACCTTCTGGGACAGAGTACCTGATGAAAACAGGCCTGGGTGCTGGGAAGGAGGTGGAGGTGGGGTCTGCAGGCCTGCGGGTGCAGAGAAGGGAGTGGACGGGGGCCTTGGGCTAGCAGCCACCTTGGGGGCTTCTCACCCCGCATCCTCCACCCACCGCCGCTCCCCTGGAGAGACGAGAAAGTCAGGTAAATAAATCCATCTTCCTTGTCATCACTCAGTTGAAAGGGTCACAGAGGACCCAGGGAGCATGCGATTCTGCAGTCCTACTGTGTCGGGTGGGCTGCACGCAGGGAGGGGCCCTGCCTCCCACAGGAGAGCTGGCCACGTTGACGCTCCATCCGACAAAGCCCTGAACAGCAGCCGGCTGGAGCGTTGCACCCCAGACATCATGTAAATATTTGGTTCTCAAAACACTGAGTTCATCTGGGGAAAAAAATCACCTTGACAAAATGCTGTTTTTACCGGTTAGAGAAGAAGACCAAGATCTGTAAGAATAAATGCTTTTCTTTTCTTTAAAGAAAATTGAAAACTTGCCTTAAAACTTTTTATTGAAATAATTCTTTCTATTCTGTTTGAATAATGTTGGGGAGATAAAAACCCTCCATTATGCTTTTTTCTTTAAAAAAATGAATTATAATTCAGAAAAAATCCCAATAATAGAAAATGGCATAAAAGGTATGCAGCGTAATTCTTATCTTGTTTTCCTTCCTCGCCTCTCGCGTTAGTTGTTTGTAATTGGCATCTCTTCAAAGAGGAAATGGGGAACTGGAATCAAGGGGCGTTCATTTATTTGAGTATTAAGACTGAATATGGGTTTTTTTGTTGTTGGATTTTTCTTCTGAACCTTAGCATAGTTCTTCTTTGGTGGAGGTGCTCAATAAAAGACCTTTGAATGAGCGGAAGGGTTCATTTTAATTTTCCATGGTCACAGTCATGTTTCTACCGAAAGCTGGTAGGTGAATCCGGCTGCTCTCAGGGGTTGAACCAAGACCACCTCGTATGAGGTGATCCTCCTGTTGACTGGAGCAGTGGGTTTCGATGGAATATTGATGAGCATATGGATGGCCTGGGGATCTTGTTAAAAACAGATTCAGATCAGGCCTGGGTGAGCCCTGGGCTCCAGCACGTCTGACTCCCTCAGGGAGGCCAGTAATGCAGGAACCTAGGGTGTGAGGAACCAGGCAGATGGAGTGTAGACAGGGTTAAAGCCCTGAGCATGCCCCCTCGGCGGCCACAGCTGAGAGTTTTGTGTTTGTCTTTAAAGGTACGACAGTGAGGGAAGAGGACACATCACTTACCAAGAATTTTTGCAGAAACTGGGGATTAACTACTCAGCAGATATTCACCGGCCCTACGCGGAGGAGTACTTTAACTTCATGGGTCATTTCACGAAGCCTCAGCAGGTGCAAGAAGAGCTGAAGGAGCTGCAGCAGAGCACAGAGAAGGCCATGCCAGCCAGGTGAGTCGGTGAGCACCTCTCCAGGGGCCAGTGTCTGTTCTACACTGACCCTGGCTGTTCTGAGGCTGTCCCCCCTGGTGCTGGCAGCGCCGCCGTGAAGTTATCACACTCGTTCACTGCTGTAGATTCTAGTATGTGTGCGTGCTCAGTCGTGTCCGGCTCTTTTGTGACCCCATGGACAGTAGGCCACCAGGCTCCTCCGTCCATGGAATTTCCCAGGCAAGAATACTGCAGTGGGTTGCCATTTCCTTCTCAGGGGATCTTCCCGACCCAAGGATGGAACCAGTGTCTCCTGTACTGGCAGACAAATTCTTTACCACTGAGCCACCTATGAAGCCCCTGTAGATTCTAGAAACTGGTGTTAAGTCACAGAGCCGTGGAAACAGTGACAGACTTTATTTTCTTGGGCTCTAAAATCGCTTTGGACAGTGACTGCAGCCAGGAAATTAAAAGATGCTTGCTCCTTGAAAGAAAAGCTATGACAAACCTAGACAGTGTATTAAAAAGCAGATATCGCTTTGCCAACAAATGTCTGTATAGTCAAAGCTATGGTGTTTCCAGTAATCGTGTATGGATATAAGAATTGGACCCTAAAGGAGACTGAGCACTGAAGAATTGATGCTTTTGAACTGTGGTGCTGGACAAGACTATTAAGAGTCCCTTGGACTGCAAGGAGATCCAACCAGTCCATCCTAAAGGAGATCAGTCCTGGGTGTTCATTGGAAGGACTGATGTTGAGGCTGAAACTCCAACACTTTGGCCACCTGATGTGAAGAGCTGACTCATTGGAAAAGACCCTGATGCTGGGAAAGATTGAGGGCAGGAGGAGAAGGGAACAACAGAGGCTGAGATGGTTGGATGGCATCATCGACTCGATGGACATGGGTTTGGGTGGACTCCGGGAGTTGGTGATGATCAGGGAGGCCTGGCGTGCTGCGGTTCATGAGGTTGCAAAGAGTCAGACACGACTAAGCGACTGAACTGAACTTGAGAACTGAAGCTTTTAGGTCTGTACTAACATACACACCCGGCCCCTCCCCTGGGCAACTAGAATGCAGGTTCCAGGAGGTCATGCCTGTCTCCCCTTAGTTTAGAACAGTGCTCGGCACCTAGCAGGCACTCAGTGGGGATTTGTCCAGTGAGTGCATGAAAGGACACGTTCTTAAACCCAGCAGTTCAACCTTGGAGGATTTATCCCACAGAAATAATTCAGAGGAGTTCAGCAGGTACAAGGTATGACTTGCAGTGTTTTCAAAGCAGCAACAAAGTAGACACCTGCCCATCGCAGATGAATACCCGGGCTTGTAGAGAACACGGCTCCAAGGAACGTGAGGTGGTGTGTGCCAGTTATAGTCATCACCATGGGGCCTGTGGGAGTGTTTGTGATGGAAGACTGGTGGGCAATGAAATTTTAAACAGTCTGTGTGCCTTGATGGTAACCACACCAAACATACATGCCTGCCCACGAGGACCAGAAGATGCTGTGCAGAAGGCATCATGTTGTGTTTGGATGGTGGGACTGTGCATGGCTTTTTTCAAGGTTTAAAACTAGTCACTAAGGCCATATTTTAAAATTTTTAAAGAATGGATAAAGAAAATGTGTGTGTGTGTGTGTAAATATGTATCTACACACACAATGGAATATCATTCAGCCATAAAAAAGAATGAGATCTCGCCAGTTGTGCTCTCATGGATGGATCTTGAGGGCACTCTGCCAGATGAAATAGATCAGTCAAAGGAAGACAGAAACGGGTGGTCTCACTCGTACGTGGAACCTGAAAACGACAGCAACAAAAGCAAGCTCGTGGATCCAGAAGATAGATTGGCTGTTGCCAGAGGTGGGGGGGGGGGCGTGTCAGAGCGGGTGAAGGGATCCAAAAGCCAGCAGTGACGGTAGGATGAGTCCTGGGGGCGTGAGCGCGGTGAGGTGACCGTAGTGAGTAGAACTGTGCCGTGTATTTGAAAGTCACCAAAAGTAAATCTTCGAAAGTTCTCATCCATTGGCTGGTGACGAACAGCATCTACACTTGTCCTGGCGACCACGTCACAGTGTGTACAGACGCCAAGTCATTACCATGTACACCCGAGACCGACTCGATGTTATATGTCAATTATGCAGCAACAAAAAATTAAACACAGGAGAGAGTGTTGCCGCATTCGACGTGACGTGAGACGAGACAGACTCTGCATCCGTCCCCGTCCTGGGCCGCTCCACGGCACTCTCATCTGTGTTTCTGTCCACCTCCCATCTGTCCGGTCAGCTCTCTGTCCGCACCATCTCTGAATGAGTGAATGAGCTAAAGAATCCCCTGGAGGAGAGAAGCACTCCAAGGCCACAGAGACGGGATGTGATGGCTGAATGGGGTTTAAGAGAAAGGCCTGTTGAACACACCCCTGAATTATGTCCAAGTTGCTAAGTTATAAAGCCCAGAAGCAGAGAATTGAGTTGTTGAAATTTCAAGTAAAAATATGCACAAGATTGTCATAAATCACATATCCCATAAAACGAATGAAAAAGTGGGATTTATCTTTCCCAGGCAGGGCTGGCCTCATTACCCACGCGTGTGTCCCCTTCCCTCCCCTCCTACCGCTTGTGAGTAATGAGGCTCGGAGAGGAACCGCGCGTCCTTGGCGATGCCCACACACGTTCTCTTCCCGCTCCCATTTACTGGTGCGTGTGGTCTGTGGCTGGGAGCGCTGGGAGCCAGTGGACGATGCCCCTCACGTCTTCACAGCACCAAGCTCGGCGAACCGACGCATGCTCGGCCAGTGCCCTGCCACCGTCATGCTCTCCTACCCAGGAACACAAGCCTGGGCCATAAAAACTCAGGACTGGCCCCTGTTCTCAAGGAGTCACACTGTGAGGTTTCACGTCGCTTTGCCCTTCAGGTTAGCCCACTTTTCAGTTTCGGTGTCAGTGGGTCTTCCAGAGAACCCTTCGGGAGGCAACGTTTCCCGGACTGTCAGCCTCTTCCTTTATGCCGAACCCTGATAAGATTCACAAACAGGAGTCGTGCTCATCAAAGTGAAGTCGCTCAGTCGTGTCTGACTCTTTGCGACCCCATGGACTGTAGCCTACCAGACTTCTCCATCCATGGAATTCTCCAGTCAAGAATACTGGAGTGGGTTGCCATTTCCTTCTCCGGGAGATCTTCCCGACCCAGGGATTAAACCCGGGTCTCCCACATTGTAGGCAGACGCTTTACCGTCTGAGCCATGGAATTTCACGTGTGCTTCTTAAATTTAAGTGAATCGATTTTGTTTAAAGTGGCCTGAATACATTTTTAAGATTCAGAAGAGTCCTTTCTCAAGCCTGTATTTATTTTCCAGGCCTTGCTCTTTTGGGGCCCAAGTCTGAGTTGAAGATTCAGGGACAGGGCAGCATCAGTAAACCAGCCACAGAGCACAGTTGGCTGTTCTGAGATGTGAACTGAGAGGCTCAGGAGCAAAACCTGCTGGGTCACCCAGGATTCTTCCCACTGTACCGGCCTGGCCGCAGGGCGGGGCGCTCTGTGGCCCCACCCTTGTGGGGCTCCCGTCTCTCGTCCAGACTGGGGCCCAGACGTTGCGTCGGCTGCCACGGGTTCTGCTGGGCAGCTGGCTGGATCCCAGGCCCGAATCCTCACTCACTCTTACTCTGCAAGGGAGGTGATTATTGCCTGGAAACCAGTCCAAGAAAGGCTCAACACCTCAATTCTCTAAAAATATGTATCTCAAAAAAAGTTCTAATTTTTTTTTATACCTTCATTTGCTTCCCTTTTTGAAGGATTGAGTGGAATGTAATAGTTGTGATGAGGAGTAACCAGTCTGTAACATGGGACTGAATTCAGAGTACACCTGTGCGGGAATCCAGGCAGTTGCCTCTCTCGAGACACATCCCCAGACAGTTAGCGCAGCTCATTCGTGTCAGCTTCTTGGAGGCACACATCGGCCAACTCAGAACCGGGAGCCAGTGGGGAAGGGAGACCGTGACCCGCACGGCCTCGGCGTCCTTGCCTCCCCCACCCCAGTATACTCTCAGACTTCCTCTCCTGACTTCTGACTTTTTTGTTGCTATGGATAATTTTTTTCCCAGGCACACTCAAGGAACCTATTTGTGGGTATGTATCCACAAAGGAGAAGGCAAAAGGAGAAAAGAGTGGCAGAGGATGAGCTGGTTAGATAGCATCACCGATTCAGTGGACGGTTTTCTCAATGGAGAAAACTCCAAGAAATAGCAGAGGACAGAGAAGCCTGGCATGCTGGGGTCGTAAAGAGTCGGACACAGCCTAGTGTCTGACAACAGGAACAATCCGCAATACGTATCTCAGGTGGTAGACAAGTACCAGCGAAGATTTCGAGTCTGGAGTTTCTGGCTTCTTCTTTTCCCCGACTAAGAACCTCACAGCCGAGCTGGAGTCAGATAGGCACAGTGTTCAGTGTGGTAGGAAGAGCGTTCTGGAGACATAGATAAGCCGAAGTTATAAAATAGACTCCATGCCCCATAGGTTCGGAGCAAGACTGCTCATTCTCAAAGACGTCCACATGTTTTTATTCCCTTACCAATAATTTCTGTTAAGTCTGGGAAGAAATTTCCTGGAAGACTGAATTAGAAACTTGAACACATTCCCAAGGAAATCAGTGCTCTAACTAAAGCAGGAGCTACAGCTAGACGTCGTCCCTGTGTCCCTGCAAGGGACCGCTGGCCAGCCCAGAGTCCGCATGGGCGGACGCTGTCCCCTTCCTATAACATGGGATGACAGTTACCCGCCTCCCTTGGCAAGAGGAAAGAATGGGAGATGGGACATGAAGGCAGCACAGGTCCTGGCTTGCCAACTGACGCACGCAAATGATGGCTGCGTTTCTTCACAGCGAAGGACCTGGCAGCAGACAGGGGTCCTGGACCCCTGCCCCCTCAACGCTCACCGACGGGACCCAGGCTCTTCGCCGTCCTTGGTCCCGCTGCTGCTTCAGGGCCTTGGCACTGGCTATCCCTGGGCCCAGAGAGGTCTGCAGGGGGCTAAATCCCAGCTGAGTCCTTCAGCTGCCATCTCTGCTCAAGTGTTGCCTCCCCAGTGAGGCCCACCGGCACCCACTACTGGGGGTTGCAGCCCGGCCCACTGTGGACATTCCTCGCCCTGCTCACCGGCACTCAGCCGTCCCACTGACCCATCGTGCAGGCCACTGGTGTCTTCTGTTTATCATCGGTCTTGCCCCACCTGGAACGGAAATTCTGCTAGGGTGGCCGCTCTGACACCCAGAGCAGTACCTGGCATGTGACAGGCACCCAGCAAGGCTTCGTCAGGGAGAATGGAGGTGTATTTCCCATGTCTGTGATATCACTGTATTTTTAAATGCTTCGCTCCATTTTTAAAGTACTCATTCTAGTAAAAAGCCAAGGTTGTAATTTCTCTAACATAGTTTTGCTGATAATAATAATAATAAAATGATAATGATGATTTTTTTTCCCGAGTACCTTTCAATGTATGTATTATACCAAGGCTGCAAAGCATCTTCAACAATAGCTGGTAGATGAATCATCAGATCATCGCATTAGAATGATCGTGGAGCTCTTGCTCCAAAGAAATTATTGGTTTTCCCTGCTGGAGTGTGTGTGTCTCAAATGCATTCTCTTTCAGGGATAAACTTAAGGACCACGATCAAGATATCAGCAAAGCACTCGCCAAACTAGATAAATCCAGAACTGGCTACATATCCTTGGGCAGGCTACAGAGGCTGCTGCAGGAGTGTGGCTGTTCTCTGAAGGAAGAGGAGCTGATCGATCTTCTAAACAGGTTTCCTTTGAGCAAGTTACCTATGGTTCTCACAGCACGGAAAATCAGGCTGGTCATGTCGCTTTCATGAATTTTTCCTTCCCTGTTCACTCAAACAGCCTTTCGGCATTGAAGTAACCCCCATGCCACCAAAAATTGAGTTTCAACCTGTGTTCAGAAGTAAAACTATAATGTTGTACTCCCAGAACATTTATAAGCCAATGTGACTCAGTTAAAAAACAAAAAGAATGAGCCTTCTAATAATCCTCTGGTCGGGCTATGTTCTATTGGGTTTGAGTCAACCCAAAGAAAGAAGAAAGCAACTTGACAAATACATAATTTTCCTGCAGGTGTGTCCAGCAGCACAATCATCATTTTTTCACATTATTTTTCTTTCACCCACGTTATTCATACACTTGGGCAGGAGTCAAGTCATCCTGCAAGGCTTATTAGAAACAGCAGCCCTCTGCCCTGATGTCCCCCACCCCCACCTTCTCCTCCCTAGAGTCAATAACTTCCAATGCTTTAAATGCCTATTTTTGGTACTTAAGTTAATAGTCGTAAGTGACAAACTTAAATAGCTACTTATTGATTTTTCACTTTTAAGGCAGTGTCTATCGGCTTCCTATCAGGAAAATGTGGGTTTAACTCTTTTTCACCCATCGCATAACCGCCAACCCCCTCACCACCGCCAGCCTCCCCGACCCCATGGAAACCCACGCACGTTTACCTGCACGGGCTCCCCGTTTGCCATGTCACCTCCACGGGCTCCCCGTGTGCCGTGTCACCTCCACGGGCTCCCCGTGTGCCGTGTCACCGTGTGCTGTAGCTGAGTGTTCGGGGTTTATATTACTGTGACGGAATGATCACTTTTCTTTTCCTGTGTAGCATTTGTTTTCCCTGGAGTTAATCGTTATTTTTTGTTTGCTTCGTTTCTATGTACTTCTTATCATTAATTAAACCCCAGTTCTCTCCCATTTGTGAAATCTCTTTCTAGTGTGTTCAGACAACCTCAGCTAATCTGTCAGCTTCATCTTGTCAGATGTCCCTTTTCACGTTCCTCAACTCTCAGAAACTTTCTTGGTTTGTTTCATTAACGAGCTCCTCTCCTTTTTGTTTCTTTCTGAGCCTCCTACTGTTATTGACTAGTGAGCCACTTGAAGTGTCTCCCAGTATTTTAAACCTTTCCTGTCCTCCATCCCTTTTCCTTCTTGCTCCACCTTCTGGGAGATTTTCTCAGTTTTAGTTTGCAACCCTTCTTTTGAGATTTTTATCCCTGCTAAAAATACTTTTCATATTGTTAATTACCAGTGCATGTTTTTAATTCTCAGAATATTCCTTTTCTATAGTATCCTGTTCTTGTTTCATGGATATACTAGTTCATTCCTCTGAAACCATTAACAATAGATTTTTTTTTAAGTTTTCTTCACTTGAGAAATGTTGCTTCTCTCCTCAGTGTTGCTTTTTCCTCCCATCTTCCATGTTAGACATTTTCCTCAAAAATATGCCCCAAATAAGAGTGAGATACTAAGAAGCAGATTAAAAGTTCTGCACAGATAGGTAGAGCTAGTCAACTTTGGTTGAACTACTTTGGCAGGGTAATCTGGCAGGTAGTTTCCTTGGAAGCCTCCCAATGTCAGAATGTTTAAAACTTTTCTTTTGGGCTCGTCAGATTTCCCAGGGACTAAGGTTGCCAGGTAAGACATAACATGCTATGTTAAATGTAAATTTCAGATAAACAGTTTTGTGTGTGTGTGTGTTCCATGCAATATTTGGTATACATTTATACTAAAGTTATTTTTGTTCATCTGAAACCCAGCTTGCTGGGCCCCTCCCTCAGGCTCTCTGACTTAGCCTGGGCCCTGGGAATCTGCATTCCTAACAAGGTCCTGAGTGATGCTTACACTGCTGAATCAGAGCATCCTGAGAACCACTGTTTGACACCTTTTAAAAACTCCTTCTTCTGTCACTTTAGGAGGAAGTGAACTAGTTATGTGCTTTGGGGCCACTTGAGCTGCAAGCCTTATCCTCTTGTAATTTTGAATCAAAACAGTTCATTTGCTTGCCCCTCCTCAAACTGCTTCCACATGCAGTTTCTAACTTGCCACAGCCCATAGCTGTGCAGGTTGGCAGGTCTGTGACTGAGCACCTGGATCTCACGTTCCTCTCTTTGTGATGTGAGGATATTAGCATTCCCTCTCTTCCCACTAAAAAAAATGTGAGCAGTTGCTCTAGAATTTGCAGTCCAAGTGGACAAGTAGCCTAAGTCCCATGTCAAGTAACACGCTACTACTTCACAGAAGGTGCAGGTACCTTATTACAGAGTAAGTGTTCCCAAGTCCTGTCTCCTGTTCCTTAGGGGTCCACAATCCCTGGCCACAGACTGGTACTGGTCCACATTGCACAGCAGGAGTTGAGCGGTGGGCGAGCTAGCAAAGCTTCACTTGCCGCTCCACATCACTCACATTACCTCCTGAACCATCCCCACCCCCCATCATCAGTGGAAAAATTGTCTTCCACAAAACTGGCCCCTGGTGCCAAAAAGGTTAGGGACCTCTGCCTTATAACTGCTGTATCCACCTCACCTGTCCGTTTGCTATAATCACCCAGTACATTGTTACTGTAACGTTGAGCAAACAGTGGTTTATTAGACCAACTAAGAATAAGAAAGATAAAAGATATTATTATTTTTAGAATATTTATTTATTTATCTGGCTGTGCCGGGTCCTCATTGTGGTACTTGGGATCTTCTATCTTCATTTCGGCATGCTAGAGCTTTAGTTGCCACATGTGGGATCCAGTTTCCTGACCAGGAGTTGAACCTGGGCCCCTGGCATTGGGAGCATGAAGTCTTAGCCACTGGCAGCCTGGAAGTCCCTCAAAGATATCATTTTACCTTCATTTATTCCTTCTCCCATGCTCTTTCTTCCTTCAGGTAGATCCATGTTTCTGGCTCTTTGATTTTCTTCTCTCAGAAGACAACGCTAACGCGTTTTAGCGTTTTTGATGGCCAGGGTGGCTGTGATGAATCCCCTCAGTGATTGTTTGTCAGAGAAGGTATTTATTTCTCCTTCACTTTTGAAAGATAAGTTTCACTGAATATAGTATTCTAGGGTGGTGATTTTTTTTTCCTGTCAACACTTTAAATATTTCAGTCCACTATCTTCTTACTTGCATGATTTCTGATGAGAAACTCCATGTAATTCTTATCTTTGTTCCTCTATAAACAAGATTTCCGCCCTTTCTGGCTTCTGTAAAGATCTTCTCTTTGTCTTTGATTTTCTACTGTTGCCCAAGTTACCACTTATGTGTTCCTACTGGCTTACAGCTCCAAAGGTCTTTGTTCCAGGAAAGCAGATCTTGGCTGTAAGTCTCTGTGTTCACCCATCTCTCCAGATTTGGAGGTAATGTTTTGCCCTGTGACCTCAGTTTTCTGATGGGACCAAGAAAGGCCATTGGTTTTCAGTCTGTTGGGCTTCCTTCTTGTCGTTAGAATGAGAGTGACCCTTCCAAGCTCTTAGGCACAGAGCCCCGCTACCCCCTTCCTGTCACCTTTTCTCTCCATGTCCCACCTTTTGTCGGCTATGATATTTTTTTTTGCAAAAGATAGTTAACTTTTACATGGCCTGCAAACCCAACCAGATCCTCTCTGCTTGATTCACAGGTTGATTTATAAAACTCAAATGCCATTAAACAGCATTTCATAAGTATGACTATGTACATATTCATAATTCATAGTATTCACTGTCCAAGTAATGAATGAAAATTAACTTTCTTCTCAGTGGGTCTACCCCTGGGCCTCCGTGCCCACCTCATCGTCGGCAAACCTAGGGACACCGTGCATGTTTCTTAAGCCATTTGCGGAAAGGCTGTAAATGAATATGTACAGTGTCATAACTATGAAATGCTGTAAACTCTGCTGTAAACTACTTCCTAGAACAAAGAGAACAGGGTGTTTTCTTTAACTATCGCTGTTTCCTAAAGTGGGGTTCAGTGTTTGGAGTTGAACATCGTCAGCCTTCAGCTCCCCCAGCGTCTGCCCTAACTTTCTCTTGCCTCCAATTTCCCCTGGGCTCCCTCCACCCGAGAGCCTGGCTCCTTGCGTCCTGCTTCCAGGTCCCCACCAAGAGCCTCCCGGACTGTCCAGGGTTGGAGCCCCTGTTGCTTAAGCCCACATCTTTTTATCTCTGAATTTGCATTCTTATTTTGCTGGAGTATTTCCTGGAGTAATTTCCTAAGAAAAGGGGGGACAGGAAAACAATTTTCTCAGTTCTTTGTCTGAAAGTGTTTTTTGTTTTCCTTTGCACAGATTGTTAGCTTGCTAGAACATAGACTCCTAGAGAGCAAGTCATTTTCCCTTAAAATTTTAAAGCATAGTGTTCTATTGTCTATATGTGTACATGTATGTATATGTCTGTGCACGTAAGTGTATGAGTGTGGATGTGTGTGTGTGTGTTTGCATAGAGAAAAGAAGGACCATTTCATCCTCAAATGCCTGTATCCTCTTCTTCCTTAAATAGGGTCTCCTCTCACTAAATCTATTTCCAGCTGAACATGAATTCAAATGCATTCAGTGAATAAATCACGAAAAATAGCACCAGATAAATAATCAACTAAATGATTACAAGAGACTCTTGTTAAAACGTAGTCAGGCCTGATACTTTCGTAAACACCACAAGGGCTGTGGAATTTCTGTAGTCCACCTGTCAATGGGGTGATCAACTTTTTTACGAGTTGAAACCTTAATAAGGATCCATCGCTCAGTTGCTTGTTTCTTCTCAAAGACCTCTTGATGATAAACATCTCTGTTATTTATAATTATATGTAGATTATTCTTTTCTAGATCCAAAATAGACTTTTCTAAATAATACTGAGATTAGCATATGCATTTGATTTTATTACTAAATTTTAACACCAAGTTGGCAATTTACCCCGCCGATGAAACGGAGCTGATTATCCTCTTCCTCGGCATCTCGGCCGCGCGAGCCAGAGACGCGGGGCCGTGGAAAGCAGCTCTGCAGCTGCGGTTGGAGAAACACGGCTCTTGGCTCCTTCTCTTTAGAAGCTGCTATTCCAGTCTCTGGAAACCTTCCTCTCCACTTGCTGGCGTTCCGAGCTATTCTTTGACACACACTCCATCTTGCGAAGGCGCGCATAGGGGTTAAGATGCCAGTGATCCCCAGGGAATCTGTTACAGAAACGTGAACTTTGAGTGCCATCAAGCTGTGTTTTGCGTTATTTTACATCTTTAATAAATAAGCTCTACAGTCTCAGGACACTTGGATTTGCTCTTGCAGAGTCTTCTTTTAGAATTGAAGGTATTTTTCTGTGTGTTGGAGTGGAGTGCAGGAGCCTCTTTTTTCCGCGTGGATGTCCTTGTTGAGACGCACACCCAGATGGAATGTCTTCTTAAAACATGTTTACTTATTTATCTGCCGCGTCGCGTCTCAGTTGGGCCTCGTGATCTCCTTCGGTGCAGTACCCAGACTCTCCAGTTGTGGCGTGTGGGCTTAGTTGCCCTGCAGCACATGGGGTCTTCGTTCCCCAACCAGGGATCGAACCTGCATCTCCTGCCGTGTAAGGTGGATTCTGAACCACTGGACCACCAGGGAATTGCCGTTTGAGAAAATACTAAGCTGTGTAGGTTTTGTGAAAAAAAAAAAAAAAAAGATGTTTTGGGTGCTCTCAGCTTGCCAACATAGTTTCAACCACTCTTTGAAAAAGAATTTAACATCTATTTTACTCAGCCCGTCTTTTCCTCGTCACTGGCTCTGACGTATTTCCCTGATTTCAGAGTCCTTACCATTTCTCAGTGAGAGGGCCCTGGTCAGCTAAGGTCTCGAGGAACACAGCCCCGGCCCCCACCACTCGAGTCCTGCCTCCATCCCGGCTGTGCCATCACCATCAGACGCATCTCCCCAGATCACGTCTCCGCACATGTCACGTCTGTGCTGAGGCTCCTGCATCCGCCCCCATCACAGGGCCGGATTCCTCCAGCCAGTCCTCCTCCCCCACCCTCTGCTCTTCAAACCCTGTGAGCCCGACTGTCCAGCCTTCAAGACTCAGAGCGCCAGCGCTGCACGGTCTGCAGCCCCACCTCTGTCATAGCCCTCCCCTGAGCCCTCGTATAACAGCATAGCTGGCCCATGTGCAGCACCTCCTGGCCAGGAAAGGGCGCCTCCCCTTTATCCGTGTCCCCCACACTGTTTTGTGCTCAGCAGGTGTTTGTTGATTGAGTAAGTGATGGCGTTTTTAACTAATATATTGTGTTCTTTCTTTGGGGACAAGTTGGGGAATCGCCTGGCACAATAACTCCATCAATTACCTTGACTTCTTGCGAGCGGTGGAGAACAACAAGCCGACAAGACCTCAGTCCCAGGAGAAAGAGGAGAGCGTGCCGATCAATTTTGCAGCCCTAAGTCCAGAGGAGGTTCTGAAGAACATCCAGGGAGTCATCGCCGCCTCCAGTCTGGCTTTGTCAACGGTACAGCAGGCCACACGCGCCTTTACTGAGGGGACCGAAGCCCTGGCACCATGCCAGCTCCTGAACACCACATCGCAAACTGGCCCCTCCTCCTGGGCCCCTCCCCCTCCCTCCACTCTCCTGGGGCATCAGAACCCTATGGTGGGTCGGCACCAGACTGTTCGTGTGAGCACATGTGTGTGTCCATTTTTGCTCCATGCAAAGCTGCCATGATCACAGCCAGCATGTGTTGCGTGAGGCCGAAGCACTCGCCTCCAGCAGAGGCTGGATCTGCGGTGAGGGCAGGGGTTTCTGGGCAAAGAGGGCAGAGGATGGAGGCCTCAGGTGAGAGTGGGCTCTCGGGCCCATGGGGGTGGGCGATGCTATCTCAAGGTGGCCTTGAAGAGGCTGCCCAGGGCAGGGCTGTGGCCAAAGTCTCACTGTGACCAGAGTCCCAGGAGTGTGAGAAGGGAGTCCCCTCAGTACACTCACATTGAGGCTGACATTTCTTGACCCCGTGGGGTATGTCAAGACCAAGACTACATGGGGATAGTGCCATGGGGCGCATCCTCGGAAGACAGTGCCCGGGCCATGCTCCTGGCGAGGGGCTGGTCCCCCTTGAGGGTCCCCACGTGAGCTGCCCCCTGTAACAGACATGGGAAGAGGAGATGCCGTGTGCAGAGGGCAGGCCTTGCTGCCTGATGAGACGGCGAATCCAGAGCTGCCCGTGCAATGCCAGGTGCACGGTCCAGACAGCACAGTGGGAGCAGGGCTGTCTCTGTGACTGTGATTCACAGACCCACGGACCCGCCCAAACACCCAGGCCTGGGCTTTTTAACCCCCTCGGCGCCGGGAGGCAAGCTGGGCTCCTGAGTCCAAGCCTCTGGGGTCAGAGGGAGAGACGAAAGGCCAGGGGCAGCCCAGCCAGCCCGTGACTATTCTGGAATGCCAGTGAGTGTGGCCTTCCTCCCGGACAGCAGAGATGGTCTGTGTGTAGGAATTCACGATGAGGATCTGACACTTTTGTGTCTTTTTTTTTTAATGACTATCTGAAGATCACAGATTAGTGTGACCTCGCTGCAGGTCAGCTGGAATCCCGTCTATACACCCTGTCGACACCAGGTTGCCCAGGCCCAGGGGTCGCCTTGTGAGGTTTGCAGACTCAATGCTCACGGAGGAGCCAGGAGTAAGGAAGTGCTGCAGGGGTTGCGGGTGGCCGCAGCAGGCCGGGGGGCACAGCCCTGTCCAGAGGGCAGCTTCTGCTCAGCACTTCCGCTGACCGACCGCTGCTGAGCTGAGAAATGGTCCCAGCTCAGCTAGATCTTTGCATTTTTTATAAGCAGCTATGAAACCTCCTGATTTCTCAATGTCAACACATGTTTCAGATCTGTCGGAGGCACCGTGCAGGCCAAATAAGTCCAGTGCAGGGCGGCCCTGCCCTCGCCCAGCTCAGGGCGGCTCTCAAACTGAGGTCCGTGGAAACTGCGGGAGGAGCTACGGTTCTCACTCCCAAGAAACACTCCTTAGGGGGCGAGGTTTTAAGCAGGAGAGTGAAATTCTCTGGCCACGAGACTGCAGGTGGCCTGTAGGGAGGGTGGCCTTTGTGGCAGGGAGGGAAGGAAGGAATGACAGTGTCTGGGGAGAAGGGTCAGCAAGGGGACCAGAGACACATAAGGCGTCTCCTCAGGTCATGGGGGACCCGTCTCGATGCAGCCTCTTATTTCTGAAATGATGCAGCAACACCTTGTATATCTGTGCAGAGTCTATAGCTCCCTGCTGCTGCTGCTGCTAAGTCGCTTCAGTCATGTCCGACTCTGTGCGACCCCATAGATGGCAGCCAACGAGGCTCCTCTGTCCCTGGGATTCTCCAGGCAAGAATACTGGAGTGGGTTGCCAGTTCCTTCTCCAATGCATGAACGTGAAAAGTGAAAGTGAAGTTGCTTAGTTGTGTCTGACTCTTCGTGACCCCGTGGACTGTAGCCTGCCAGGCTTCTCCGTCCATGCCTTTCATATCTGAGCCTCCCCGCCCCCAGCCTGTGTGTGGCTTGTCAGGCTGGACTGATGCACGAGGAAGCCACCCAGCCCCAGGGAAGTGCGGGTCCCATGGCCACAGTGAGCCACACCCCAGCTCACCCCTTAGGTCCACGGAGCCTTGTGGCTCCACGGGGCCTTCTAACGCCCTCAGGACGGGATGCTCAGTCAGCGCCCTTCATCTGGAGGGTCGTTCCCCTTAACAACCTGTCGAGATCCACTGTGCGCAGGTACCTGGGACGGATGTGTCTTCAGGTTTGCTGCAGTAAAACTTAGACCAGCGCGAGTTCTGAAGTCCCGGTTTTTATACTGAAGACGTTCGGCACAGAGAGGTTGAGGGCTTACAGTGGGTAACACAGCCAAGGTTCAAAGTCTACCTCCCGGCCGTGGCGCTAGAGACGTCCCACCGTCCCTGGCTGTGTCATATCGCCACAGGCAAACGCAAGCTCGAAGCCAGACAGCAATTTGAGGTTAATTTAGTGACACGCATAACGCCACCCCCTGGACCGATGAGGGTGCCTAATTAGTCCTGAGTGACAATTAACCGCAAGGGAATTTGGGTTTCCGTCTGCAAGCACCTTCAATTCTCACCTAAGAAACTAAGATCTTAACCTGCACCTTGATATAGGTTTTCTAATGCAGGAGAAACAAATAGTTCTGTTTCAACAGATGGGGGGAAACGTGCTTCCTTTTTATAGCAAATGCTTGCACTTTGGTTTGACTGCTGTTCTGCTGGGTTGACACTGTCTTCCGCAGCTCCTCCAGCACAGATGTCGGTGGTGGGGTGTCCCTGGGAAGGAAGGCCGTGTGGGCTCTGGCCAAGGGTGGGCAAAGGACAGCAGCCTCAGGGTTCAAGCCCTGGGGTGGGGATGGGAGGGGTGGTCCCCTGACTCCTCCTCCTGGCCACACTTACGACGTTAGACTCCTATCACGAGACCCCTGGCCTACATCCCAGTGCAGTGGAATTTCACCTGAGTCTCTAGTTATGAATGATTCATTCAGGAGCTCGAGTTTAATGATGAAGAGACCTCAGGCAGGTTCCTTCACCCCTCGGCTGGAGACCAGTGAGGCTGGGGTTCCTCTCTAACCCCTCTTCCTCTTCATATCCAGGTTGGAGGGAGGGAAGTGAGTTTCCTCAACAACACATCGGCTCCTATACCAGGCGCACCTTCTACCTGCCTCTCAGTCCTGGGGCATTTATTTAGTAATTTAGAATCTACCGGGAACTCCCATTCACTTTATTTCATTTGCATTCCAAAAAGCAATACTTAAGAAAAATATTTTTGAAATATTTGACTGTAATATCTGCTTTTTTTTTTTGAAATTGTAGGCATTTTCTGCATTGGATAAAGAGGACACTGGGTTTGTAAAGGCTTCAGATTTTGGACAGGTTCTTAAGGATTTCTGTTACAAGCTAACAGATAACCAGTATCATTATTTTTTGAGAAAACTCAGACTTCATCTCACCCCCTACATAAATTGGAAATATTTTCTCCAGAACTTCAGCAGTTACGTTGAGGAGGTAAGAGTGTCCGCAGCACATAAGCATTTCTCTTTGGAAAAGGGCTAAAATTAGTCTTGGCAAAATAGATAATTGATTAAAACCGTGTCACATAAATCGGCAACCACCTGAGTTAATTAGCTTATTATAAATGAAAAGTTGATATTGATTCTACGTTGAGTGTCAGAAGGTACATATGTATCCTTTACTTCACTGAAATGTTATTTTATTTTACTGATTTTCAAAGAAGTTTAGGAGAGGCTTCAAAGTTCTAGGAGTCATAGATCCCTGAAGATGGTCTGGTGTCCGGAGAAGTCAGGCCCTGAGGGAGTTGGGACCCACTTAGGAGACCGTTGTTGGGACCCACTATGTTCCAGGCTCTGGGCCATGCAGCAGCCAAGCCTGGGGTAGGGGTCAACGTGGTTGTAGCAGGGTCCTGGGGGAAGTCTAAGGGGACTTCCTGGAGGAGAGTGGGTGGCTGACCACAGGGCTCTTGTTCATTCCTGGGACCACTTCTCTGGCTGCATGAACTGTTCCTTCTCAGGCTGTTTCCTCCATCTCTAACTGTAAATGGGCCAACATCAGTAGTGAAATCACAGGCTACTTTCAGTGAACTTGGATTTCTTTGGTCGCCATTCTGTGCTGAGTCAGACGGTGCTATGGTCCCTGCCTTCATGGAAGAGGAGATAACAAATAGGAAAAATACAAAAATAATGCGGCAGCTAAATCTCAACAGGCTGTGCTGGGATGTATTTAACTGCAAACCCTACCCCCCGCCCCCCGCCCTGACAACACACACACACACACACACACACACACACACACACACACCAGCCACACACATACACCAGCCCACCAGCCACACATACACACCAGCCACACACACACACACACACACACACACACCAGCCACACACACACACACACACACACACACACACACACTGTCATAGCTGGATATTCCTTGCCTGGAGAATTCCACGGACAGAGGAACCTGGCGGGCTACAGGCCGTAGGGTCACAGAGAGTCGGACATGACTGTAGCAACTTAGCACACAGGCACGCATAGCTGGACGCTCGGGTCATTTCCGACTGCACACGTTTGTACACAATCAACATCTGAGTCCATAAATCCTCAGTCACTCACGTGGGATAAACTCTTGGAAGTGAGGTTGCTAGAGCAGATAGTATGAACATTTTTAAGGTCTGAGGCTCCATGCAGTAATAATGACAACAGCAAAGTCTACATGGGCGAGGCACTGTTCTTAACCCTTTATACGCACATAGTTCTTCTGCGATCACTGGCGGCACATGCTAGTAATACCCCATTTCATAGACGAGCCCTGGGGCACGGACGTCAAGTCATTGGCCACAGTCACTCCCGGAGGTGGTGGCAGAGCTGGTTAGTGACCCCCGAAGCCTGGCTCCCGCCTCCAGGCTTCTAAACGCTCTGGGGACTGTGAAGATTTTCGTCTTTGCCATTTCGATGGTCATTCCTATGTACTATTGTGTTTTCTGTTTTAAAACTATATATATGTATGACATTATATCAAACTCTTCAGAGCTTTAGGTTTTCTTGCTGTACTATCAGGAATTTAAGATTTATTCATGTCGTTACACTGGCTTCAGTTCACCCACTGAAGCTGCTGTAGAACTAGCCAGTGAAGGGAGACGTGGATACATTCTGCTGAACGAGCAAACCCCATTCAGTTGTCCTGCTGCTCACGGCGGGCAGGTGGTTTGCCGTTTGCACAGTCAGCCTTCTGTGACTGTGTCCTTCGCACACTCAGGGTCACTCCACGGAGACCGACTGGGTCGGGGAGGGGGCGGGACGGCACAGGTTCAGCTCCACAGACACCCCCACAGTGGCTGCAGCGATCAGCGTGTACTCCGGCCGGCCCTGCGGGAGAGCTCCCCACGTGCCATATCCTGGAGCCCTTGGTATTATCCAGATTTATTTTCTGCTGACACTTTCAAATGTTATCAGCCACCCAGGCTCCCTCCTCTGGGAACTGCCTAAAAGGGCCCCACTTCTTTGTTGGGTGGTCGTTGTAAATATCTCCTCCTGATCCATGACTTGTCTTTTCTCTTTGTTTATGGTGACTCTCCCTGTTTTTATGTGACTTACATCTTTTCGCTGATTTTAAAAGAAATACCTGTTGAGAAAATTTTTGAAAATACAAGTGTAAAAAAAAAAGAAAAAGTCATTTAACCCCATGATGATGGTGCAACAGTAACAAGCTCCATCCTGCTGAGCGAGACCTTCTGAGCTCCGGGTCCACCCCGTGCATCACCTCACCTGGGATGAGGGAGGGGATGGGTGGAGCAGGTGGGCTCCGGAAGTCAGGGACCACCCGCCTGCTTCCTCAGCCAGTTGGACGCCAGGCAATTCGGCTTCCGAGCTGGTCTTCTTCCCAGGGCCCCAGGGCTGCTTCAGAGAGCTTATTCGTCTATTTCTAGTGCCTCCCCCCTCCCCAATTCTTTTATCGTGGTGAAATACATCTACTGTAAATGTCACCATCTCATCCTTTTCCAAGTGCACAGCCCGGTGGCATTAAGCCCACTCATGTTGCTGTGTATCCATCTCCAGAACTCTCTTGATGTTGCAAGAGCAAGCCTCTGTCCCACTTAACTCCCTACCCCTCTGCCCCAGTCTCTGGCAAGCGCCGTCCTGCTTTCTCTATGAACTTGACACCTTTAGGTGCCTCGGGTGAGTGAAATCGTACAGTACTTGTCCTTCCGTGTCTGGCCTGGTTCACTGAGCATAATGCCCTCGGAGCTCCTCCTTCTGTAGCACGTGTGAGAACGCCCTTCCTTGATAAGTCTCAGAATATCCGTCGTGTGGATAGACTGCATTTTGCTTACCCATTCACCTGTCAGCGCACGCTTGGGCTGCTTCCAAGTTTTAGCTCCTGTGAATAATGCCACCGTGAACCTTAGCATACTAACCGAATGCGTGTTTTTACCCAGTGGAGGTAACGCTGCAGATGTAATCACGTATCTTGCTTTTTTTCTCCTTAACATTCCATGTCACTTCAAGTTCTTCCAAACATAAGTTAAATGTCTGTATAGCATTCCACTGACCCTTTGTTTTTAAGCATTTAGAGTTTTTCTCCCAGTTTTTGAGATTGTCACTTGCTTTGCAGTGAACACTTTCTATGTCTACATCCACATTTTGGATTTTTTCTCCTAAAGAAAGAAACCGAGAAATACAATAACTGGGTAAAAAGGATAGGAATACTTTTATTGATCTTGAAAGCAGCCCCATTTAAAGAAACTAATTTCTTTTTCTGTGAGGTTGCATCCTATGAAATTGCCATCTTTAGAGCCCTAAATGATTGACTATTGACAATTTCATATGGTTTAAGCTAATAGTAATAGTTGCCATTTGTATCCATTTGCATGATTTGGAGCATAGCAATCATTGTGATGGAGAATTAAAGTCACCCTTCGGGATAAAGTGTTAACATTTTGGAATGGAAGTGTTAATCACTCAGTCATGTCTGACTCTTTGCAACCACATGGACTGTAGCCTGCCAGGCTCCTCCGTCCGTGGGATTCTCCAGGCAAAAATACTGGAGTGGGTTGCCATGTCCTCCTCCAGGGGATCTTCCCGACCCAGGGATCGAACCTGGGCCTCCTGCATCGCAGGCGGATTCTTTACCACCAGGAAAGCCCAGTATCTTGGTGTATTCACCTCTGGTCTTCTTCCCTATACAGATGTCCTTTGGCGGTGGGCTCAAGGACAGGGAGCGTGTGCTGCTGAACTGGGGGGTTGTTGGGGATTTTCCTCAACTCTTAAAAGACTCTTTTTTTAAACAAACATTTATTATTTGTATCAAAGTAGTATATGCCCATATAGAAAAAAAAAGGAATTGTTGCCAAAGATTTCAGGACAGAGACCACTTGATCAGCTGTTCACCCCAGTCCCATCCCACCAAGCAGCCCCTGTAACCCTGCTGTTTCTCTAGCTATACCTCCCTGTCCCTCAGCTTCTTGGCCCCCCATTTCTTAGCCATCCCCCGCCCCAGAACTTTCACCATTTCCCACCCCTGCCACCTAGCCTCTCCTCTAGGCCCCTGCACATCCCTCCCGGAGCTGCCTCTTCCCCTCCCGTGACATCACTGGCGTTTCCATGTCACCAGTGTGTCTCTAAAGCGTGGATCTGGTGGGATGTGCCCCTCCCACCCACTTTGTCCATCAGCCAGGGCTTCCTGTGGGCCGCTGCGCACCCAGCACTGGGCAGGGTCCTGAGGTCAGCCATTGAGCCGGGCCTGTATCCTAGCAAGAGAGACAGATGAGCAGTGAGAACACATATCAGATGTCAGCATCTGACCTGTGCTGTGGGGTCAGATAAAGCTGGGCAGAGGAGGGCCCGGTGAGAAGCGGACGTCTGAGCTGAGACCCAGCGGAGAGGAGGAAGGGAGCCGCGTGACCTCTGGTTGTGGGGGGGGCGCCCTGAAGAGCCCGGCTGGCTTGAGGTTGGGCTGCCTGGGCTGGGGCGAGGGGCAGGGCAGAGAGGGTTAGTAGCAGGCGCCCAGGGAGCGATGGGTGGGCGGCCTCGTAGCACTTTGAACCGCGTGGAGACCCAGGGAAGGTTTGGGGAGAAGAGTGTCGTGACCATGCGGGGCCTCGGGGGAGAAGACTCGGGGGGCGGGGGCCAGCAGGGAGGCCGGCGTGCTCAGGGGAGGGACATGCTGGCGAGAGAGAGAGAATAAGTGCTGAGAGAGTGAGTCAGGAGCAGCCCTGTGACTGAGGAACGGAGCAGGGGGACAGGTGTCCTGGGCCGTCGGTGTGACCGACGCCCCATCACAGGACTCATAGTGGCTTCCAGGCCTCCAATTGCTACAGCGTGTCCTTGCCAAACACCCATGAGAACGTGCCCAAACCCTTCCCGCGGGCCCCACTGGCCACGCGGAGTCCTCACGGGCCCCGTCCAGAGGCTGCACCATTGGCAGCGGAGGAGGCCCATCCCTGCTCACGGGTCCCTCTGAGCATCTCTGCCGGCTCTGGAGGCCCTGAGCCCAGAGCATGGCGAGGGGGGGCTGTTCCCAGAGCCTCGAGTGTTGCCCCCTGCTTCCCACCACGCTCGTTCCCCCGACCTCATCTCGGAGTCCCCTGCGCCTCCGGAAGCACCTTGCCGAACATTCCTAAGAGGAGGCTTTAGGACTAACTGTAACGCGGGTGACGGCAGGAAGTGTGCTTCAAGACAGATGGGGCCGGGGGGCTGGAGGGGCTGCAGCAGGGACGCGGGCACCCCCAGCCCACTGCTCGGCCCTCCTGCTCTGCCCGTCTACGTGCACTAGGCGCTTGGTGTGAAATGGTATCAGCCCTTGAACTGGCTCGGGGAGGGGGTGTGAAGATGGAGGTGCCTTTACCAGAAGAGCAAGTTGAGGCTGGGACTGCTGACCTGAAGGGTGAGGCACAGGGGGACCTTGGATGTTCAGGGCACATCCATCTGCTGATGGGGGAGGGGGCAGGGGCAGACCGCCTGGGCCCCGCACGCCTCGCTCCAGAATTCAGGTCCCAGACCCTGGAGATGTCTCAGCAGGGACGTAGTCGGCTCCCACGAGGGTGGACTGGGATGGCAAGGCGGCTGTGGACGAGCCAGGACCCTGCCCCTACCTGGTGGCGATTTCGGAAGTCTAGTCGCGGACTGACGACCATTCTTGACAGAAGGAAAAGAAGTTAACTAACAACAGGAACAGTTAATGCACCCTCCTCGAGCTCATTAAATACGACACCAGCCATCCCTTCCTCTAGGGGATGCACGGGCGGCAAGTAATTAAAAGGAGATTACCGAAATGTAATTAAGGCGGTCGGGACCTCTCCTTGCAGAGGAAGTTCGCCGTGAATAATCCCCAGCTGCACTGAATCCGCTCTTGGAGCAGGGATAGCTGCAAAGGTAGGGGAGGCGTCGCGAAAGGCCTTAAGGGAGCTAGGAGCACCCGGAGCGTAGACGGTGGCTTCACCCGTCTCTTAGATGGGGGCCAAATGCCCCCCCAAACCTGTATAGATCCGTCTCCTGTGTCCATCACACACTGCGGGGAAAAGCGCCTCAGCTCCCATCACACCAAATGCTGCGGAACTTTCCAGATCCCAGGGTGCAGCTGAGCCCTGGCGTTTCGGCCCCCGCTGCACCATGGCGCACCCCTGAAGCACTCCTCAAAGTGGGGGGGTGCACAGCCAGTACAGATCGACCATCCTAGCATCGGCTCCAAGCGTGGGCCCCGTGTCCCCGCCAGGGACCCCGCACCACCACCCAGCCCCGAGCCCACAAGCTGCTGACCACCGAGGCAGGCACCGGTCAGCTTTGCCGGCCAGAGTCAGGATGAGACGCACTCGCCTAGGTGGCACCAAAGAGGAGCAAGGAGGTATTATCAAAACTGAAGCAGTCCCGAGGCCTCGGTTGCAAAGTACAGAAAGATTAACCAGGACAAGCCGTGGACCTCAGCACCAACACCTTTCTCGTAAGATTCTCGCAAGCTGGGAGAGATGTCACCTGAGTGTCTGCCCTCAGCAAATACCTCTTTTTCACTTCTGGGAAAAACATTTTACCTTCAAAAAGCTATGTGCGAGCTATATAGAGTATCACCTTGTTTTTAGAAAATCATTTCTGTTTAACATTTAAGTCTTAAAGTGAAATTTCAGCATCCTTTGTGAATATAAAATAATGCTCAGAGCAGACATAGAATTTTTAAAAGACACAGTAGGAACCCGTATAAAATCTTTCTACTTTATTACCATGGAAATAATGGAATTTTTAACAAAGCGCATCCTTATTCAATGCAGAGTAATTATTTTGCCACATTTTAGCTAACCGAGACCCAGTGAGATCAGTCCTTACCTGGTGTTTATAATATATCACCTCTAAACTTATCCAGTGAGAGGTTAAGCAACTTGGAGATGATTTTTTTCCTAAGGGAGAATTTTAGATTATAGTTTTCAACCAAAGAAGAGACCGTAACCCACATCAAAATGGTTGTAATCTTTCATGAGCATCACGCTTATATTAGTTGCCAACAGTGTTACTTTGATTTATTTATCTTTTTATTGTAAGTATAATGGTATCCATGTATTTTTAATGAATATTGTAAAGAATGGGGACATTTCCTTTTCAGGAAAAGGCCCAAAGATTATTGGAAATAAGTTAAAGAAATTATTAAGATATGCCATTCCAGTTATTTACTCTTTCCCCTGATGCCAAAAAAAAAAAAAAAAATCCAAGTACTCTAGATATAATTTTGGGGATTTTTGAATGTTTCCCCTAAATTTCACTCACTTTCCACTTCCAATCGAATACTTGCTACCTGTTGTTATTGTTGTCCTGGAGACGGTCGAGGACATAGCAGCTTGGGAGGGATAACTCAGGTCACTTGGACACTTGGGGTGACCTTGGTGAGAGTGCAGGGTGAGGGGCTCTGGGCCACTGTGCCTGAGCTAAAGGAAAAGAAACGGAGTCAACAGCATGGAATGAAATGACACCGTCACACCAGAGGAGCAGTCAGGGGCCAACCTGCTCGGGTTACCTGACCACCAGTCAGCGTGACGCACTGTCCTTCTCACGAGGTTAAAATGCATGTGTGCGTGCTAAGTTGCTTCAGTCGTGTCTGACTCTTTGTGACCCTATGGACTGGGCTCCTCTGTCCATGGGATTCTCTTAGGCAGGAACGCTGGAGTGGGTTGCCATGCCCTCCTCGGGATCTTCCAACCCAGGGATCGAACCCGAGTCTCTTTTGTCTCCTGCATTGGTAGGCGGTTTCTTTACCCCGAGCACCACCTACAAAAAACCCAGTTCTCCCAAACCCGAGTGGTTGAAGCAGCCCACAGTCCAGGGCCCCACCTGGACCTGGAGCTTCCAGTCGGAAGGAAGAGCAGTGCAGCCCCGCCACCCGCGCCTTCACCAGCTTTCAGGAGGGTGGGCAGTTGGGAGGACCGGGCACCTGCTGCTCTAGCAGCTGCCAGATGGGCCCCGGCTGGAAGCAGGACGGGCTCGCCCGCCAAAGCAAACTCAGCCTGGTCTCCACACGTCTTGCAGAAAAGCAAAGAGGCCGTGCCAGGCTTGCAGCCACCTGAGCCCGCACACCGCAAGCAGGGCCAGCCTCAGCCCATCTCCAGGGGGCCCTGGGCAGCTCCTCCAGTGCCTCACGAGCATTCCCCTGGTATCCGGGCTGGCACTCCCTCCCTATTCCTACCTGGGTGAGACACTCTCTGCCTGTTCAAGTAAGCAGACTGTGGTGTAGCCTGCCCCAGAGACCCTCACTCATTTCGTCCCTCTAGGGATTTGTGATCCAATTCAATTGCGGTGTTTGGATCAATTAAACACCAGCACTGAGCTGTACTACTGATTCTACAAGGTCGTGACCGTATCAGGAAGCTAGAAGTCAATCCAAAAAGTTGTTGTCCCAAGCAGGCCTTGCAGAGCAAATCCAGGATGGCACTTGCGTCTTAATTGTTACCGTGTACACGCGTGTCTGGCTTGGAGGGGAGCTGCTTGGGTTCTGCCTTTAACTGCCCCATTCAACTGGGAGCTTACCTCCCCACGTTTAGCAAACGTGAGCAATGATGTGCCAGGCCCTGGGCCAGCCCTGGTGTCCAGGCTGGTGGGAGGACAGGTGACCACGCACAAACCTCCCCAGGGGCGAGGACTACTCGGGCAGAGATGGCTCCGACCATTCGTTAAGGAACCAGAAAGCTCCAACTCTCAGCCTTCACTGAGGCCTGAATGTGAATGGTCCCTGATAAGAGACTGGGAGGAGGAAGCGCACCACCTCCCTGGTGATTCTGCCGGGCCAGCTCCTGCATCTTCTTGCCACCCACAGTCAGATACCAACGTCCAAACAGAGGCTGATACCCACTGGGCATGTGCTGTGAGCCCAGCCCTGTTCCAGGCACTTTACCTGAATTAACTCAGCTCATCCTCCTAAGAACCTTTTCAGTTCAGTTCAGTTCAGTCGCTCAGTCGTGTCCCACTCTTTGCGACCCCATGGACTGCAGCACGCCAGGCCTCCTGTCCATCACCAACTCCCGGAGTTGACTCAAACTCATGTCCATCAAGTCAGTGATGCCATCCAACCATCTCATCCTCTGTTGTCCCCTTCTCCTCCTGCCCTCAATCTTTCCCAGCATCAGAGTCTTTTCAAATGAGTCAGCTCTTCGAGTCAGGTGACCGAAGTATTGGAGTTTCAGCTTCAACATGTCCTTCCAATGAACACCCAGGACTGATCTCCTTTAGAATGGACTGGTTGGATCTCCTTGCAGCCCAAGGGACTCTCAAGAGTCTTCTCCAGCACCACAGAGCAGGCAACAGGAACAGAGAGCTTCAGCATGTATTCCCAGCCGCACAGCTAGAAGCACCAGGGCTGGGATTAGAAATCCAACTAGCACCAGGGCCCCGCTCTCAGCTTGCTGCTGTCAGTCTGAGTGTCTGAGTGTCCACCGTACAGGATTGCTATTCTGGTTAAGCAAGTTAATGTGGAAGGAGCTTTGCATGGTCCTGAACATAGCCAACACCAAATGTCTGCATTATTATTATTTTTCATTCTATCCTCCTTCACTGAGTGCCTGCTTAGTGTACAATGTTCAGTAATGATGTGATTATACAGTGTGTAATTTATTTGGGTGGAAGAATTCATTTTCATAGTTTCATAAATGACTTCCGCCAGGAGTTTATTGAATCATTAAAGGGTCACAGGGGTAGCTCAAGTGTTTCCTCTGTTTCTTTGCATTTTATGGCAATTTCGTGCTACCAAAGGGTCTATGGATTGGGTGTTTGCAGACATATCAAATGGACCCTCTGCGAATGTTGAGCTGTGGAGAGGAAGGGAGCCTGAGCGGGAGGCCCTCGGTCTACGTGGTCAGGGCAGAGGAGGCAGAAAGGGCTCTCTAACGAGCTCGCAGTGCGTCTGGACGTCGGGAGATGGGCTTCCCAGGTGTCAGGATGAGTGCGTGCAGAGACCCAAGATGGGAAACCTGTACTTTGGGAACAGCTGGAGTGTGGGTTTGGGGCCGGGGTGAGGACAAGGAGAGGGAGGGGGATGCGAGGCCGGGACAGAGGGTCTGGGAGGGAGGCCGTGGGGCAGGGCTTTGGGGTGGGTCTCCCCCGTGCTTGCCTCCACGGGCATCCCAAAGCACCAGCTTCTCCAGGCAGGGGCTGGCCTCAGCCATTCAAGTCCCCGAGCCTGGGACAGGCCCGCAGTAGCCCTCAGTCTGTGTTGATGCCTTTCTCGGGTAGGCTCTGTACTCGTGCGTGTGGTGGGGGCTGGGGTCACGGGAGGATGGGAGAGCACAGCTCTGAAGTCAGGCCATCTTGAGCTCCATCATCAGCTCACAGGGGAGCAGCCCAGGTCCTGATCTCTTCAGGGAGAAGCCCCACTTACTTGTCCAGAAACAGGGATGACACAGCTGCCCTCAAGGGCAAGGAGAGGGTCAGAGGAGCTTCCGCAAGGCTGCAGCTCAGAGCCTGGGTGAAGGAGCACAGCAAAAGGCGGCTCCCAGGACCGGGTCTCAGTCAGCCTCGGTTCAGTTGGCTTGAAGCTTGGCTTGAGTGTAGCCTTTCCAAAGGAAAAGCAAGCTGAAATCTCCAGATCTGCATCTGTTTATCACCCAGAAAGAATCCCTGCTCGGCCAGAGACCCCAGGGTTGGCAGCGTCATGCCCCAGGAAACCCGAGTGGTACCCGCAGTTCTGGCGTATCTCCCTCACTTCTGCACGCAGCGTGCTGAATTGCCAAGGCCAATCCGTCCATCACTAAGGCCTCCAGACCTCCCGATACCCGAGCGTCCACCCTTGGCCCTGTGCGCAGGGGTCCCTGGGAGTTGCCGAAGTTGGTTCCTTGATCCAGCGGGAGGCCTCTGTATCAGCACGTTTGCACGCAGAGCTTTCACTTTATTTTCATCTAGATTTTTTAAATGTTTTATCTTTTTTTTTGACAGGCAGTTTTGCTGCTGTTGTTATTTTTAGCATTCATTAATTCACTGTAAATACAAATGAAGATACAGTACAATTAATTTCTTTGCTAATCAAAATATTTGATCAAATGAAGCAATTTTTCAATTCTTAGAAGTAATTACACTGTTCTTTAAAAGGAAGTGGAAGAATTCTTTACCGAGTATTTCTAATTAGGAGTTTTTGCTACCTGCTGTGTTCTTATTCTGTATGAAATTTCAGGATTTTTTTTTACCCCTCCTCTAAGGAATCATGGGGAAAAAAACTGTTTAATTGTCTCCCTAAGTATTCAGAACAAAACTTAGTAGAAGAATCATGCAGTCTGATTAGCTTAATTATATCCTTCCTAAGAGTTAAATCAATATACTGACGTGATTCTAACCTGAGAGCTGAAGCAGACCTTGCTAAACCATGTGGACCCAGCCAGGTAAAGGCCACCTTGACACCCACAGGACGAGTGACATCTGGTGACCATCATCAAGGAGCAGTGACAGCCAAAAGGCCACCTTCTCTGTAGTCTGAGCGCAGTCCCTTTTATTTCTCACTAACCAGAAATTCAGAACTGAATCAGTCAGCTGTCGCTGCATAACAAAGAGCCCCAGCGCCTCCAGGACTGTAAACACTTGTTCAGCTTTTGCATGTGGGCTGGCTGGCCCGGGCTCAGCTCTGGTGGCCTCCCTGGGATGTCTCTGCTCCCTTGGACCAGAGTGAAGCAGCTCAGCTCCTCTCAAGACAGCACCACAGACACAGGGGGGCTTGCCGATCACGCAAAGGCTTCTTAATGCTTCGACCCCATGGCACTTGCTGACATTCCCTTGGCCAAAGCAGTCGTATGGCTGAGTGCAAAGCTGTGGGATAGGGAAATATTCTCAGCTCTTCGGTGGGAGGAAACCTGGAGCCGCATGGCAAAGGCTGTGGAGACAGGAGCTGAGGAAGTAGGCCTTGAGTGCCCCGTGCCTCCAGGAAGCACACACCCACGTGTCTCCGTCTCCAGCTGCACTGGATTGCGTGACAGTTCGCCCGCCCTCCCTGCCGTGTTCTCGCTTCCCTGTTGTCTGGAGAAGTTGCTTAGATACTGTGTCATGGAAAACTGATAAGTCAGCCAAGACGAGGCTGGACACAATTTATTGACAGGGTACTAGAAGGCTCTTTTCTAAAATCACTCCCTTAATAGAGCTATTGAATGAGAGTACAATGAAGCCGAACGCGAGCTAACAGAGTTCCCGGGTCAGTGAGCCGTCCAGAGCACACCCTGCCCTGTGTCACTGATTCTCGTCCTTGGCTAACTTTCCCCAGCTTTTGTGAACTGCAGGGCACAGACTTCTCCCTTGGGGTTTCCCCGTGCATGCAAGCTCAGTTGCTAAGTCATGTCCACCTCTTTTGCAGCCCCATGGATTGCAGCCAGCCAGGTTCCTCTGTCTGTGGCATTTCCCAGGCAAGAATACTGGAGTGGGTGGCCATGCCCTCCTCCAGGGGATCTTCCTGTCCCAGGGATCAAACCCACAACCCCCTTCAAATATGAGTTCCCTACAGCAGAGCCAGAGCTAATTCCTGAATCAGTGGGGTGCTCCCTGTTTTTCCCCTGTCTTCTGGAGTGATTCTCATGGGGAGTTCCCTCCGACTGGCATGGCTGGCATGACACTATAGACGGAGAGCCTTGGCCCAGAGAAGTGAGGTGCCTGCATAAGGCCAAGCTGGAAGATGGGAGAGCAGAGCTGTACCCTGGCCATCCCGAATCTGAGCCCACGGCAGGCCCGAGGCTGCTGGTTAGAAGCCCAGGTTCTCCCCCGCCTCAGGGTGTGTGACCACATCTAGACCAGGCTTCCATCCCAGGCAGGTTGGCTTAACCTGCAGGCAAGAGCAGGCGCCACGTGCCTCTCCCCTCTGATGACTTGTGACAGAGACTGTGGCAGCCAGGAGCCAGGACTCAAACCCATGTCTGCCCCACCTCTTGACTCAGGCCACAATGTCTCTTAAAAAAACCGGCAGGAGCAGCAAGAAGGCCGCCCGTGTCGGCCAGCCATCGGGTGAAGCACTGCGTGTGTCATCTTGTTGAGATCTGAGGCTGCCCTTGGAGACAGTTAGGGTTTTATCCCCGTGGGTAAAGGGATGGCGGAGGGTGTGTGTCTCGCCCGAGGCCACCAGAAAGAGCCCACGCGGAGCTCCGTTCAGCCCTGGCCAGCGCCGAAGCCCTCGGTTGACCGTGAGCAGTCCTCACCGTCCACCCCGGGCCCCTCCGCTGGACCGGCCCAGCCTCTGACCCCCTTCAGCTCGATCCAAGTCAGCTGAAACTTGGGTTCCTGGTGTGGCTTCCCTGGCAGTGCTCCAGAGGCGTGTGCAACCGTCCCTTCTTCCTGTTCCGTGTCAGGCGCTGAGTGATGATGGCAAGTGCGGCCTGAGCCCCAGGGGGACGGACAGGGTCTGGGGGGCCCTGCACTGAGCCTGTAAGCTCCCCCCAATGGTCACCCAGCACTGTCTGCGCTTGGAGACACCCCAGTTTGAGCAGAAGGCGGCATCAGAGATGTCGGGATTGTGGGGGTAGCGGAGGGGCTCTGAGCTGGGGCAGAAGAGGGGGCTCTGGGAATTCAGCACAGGCCTCCCTCTGACCCCCCAGTCCAGGCTGCCTCCTTCTGACCCCGCACTGGTTGGAGCTGCCTCTTGGGTGAGTCCAAGCAGTAGCAGGATTTAGAACCACTGGATTTCACTGTAAAGCTTGGTTTTTACTAAATGAGCTACGTGGCTACATTTGAGTCCAAGAAAAGCCCCACAGAAGCGCAATGTTATCAGCTGGTTCTTTGCTGACCGTGTGCTTCGTATCTTGGCGCATTCTTCCTTTTCTGTATTGTGCTACTGTTGCTGGGTAGTCACAAAGGGGACTGGGAGTTTTTTTTTGCACAGGTGGTCTATATTTCTCTGTGATATCAAGAGGGACAAGCGTTTAGTAAAACAAAGTTCTATACGAATACCCTTGAAAAAATGAGAGAGGATTCCTTCCAAACATGGAAATCATCCTGTAATTGGGTCAGACCCGTGTACATAAGATTCCACTATTGTTTTGTGTTTTTTTTCTCATTTGTAAAGTCACCGGAAGAGCCTTGCGAGCATCCAGTTGTCAGATGACGGCTGCAGGAGGAGCGGGCCCACCGCTCCCACTCCAGACAGTCGTGGGGACGGAAGCAGGCACCCGACGCCCCATCCTTTCCCCAAGCTCTGTCTTGCAGCTGCGATCCCTATCCTGAGGAGGCCTTTTATGTAAAGCGTAGTTGGTTTTGGAAAGTGACATTTGCATCTGAAGATAGTGGTGTCTTTTCTGATGAGGAGAAACACTGCTTCCAGTTATAGAAAAAGCCCTATTTTCCCCCATTCAGATAGAACGGTCACGTGACAAGTGCCAGGGACACAAAAGCGCCAGACCAAGAGCCATCTGTTCCTCCCCAGCGTCTCCAATCACTCGGAGCGCGGCTTTGCAAAAAAGGGAGCAGAACATGGGCTCCTGACCGCCTCAAGCCCAGTGCCCCTCATGGGTGAGCCGGGAGGCCCTGCCCTCCCGAGGCCAGTGGGTGCCCCAGGTGGCACGGGGTGAGGCGGGCTGGGACTGCGTGCCCGGGGCCCGGGGACCTTCCGGTCCCAGGCTGGTCCCACGGGCACCAGGGCGACGGCCGTGGTGCCGCTGGGGGCAAGGCCCCCACGACCTTTGTTTCGGTTTGTGCCCTGTTTGTAGTTTCCAAGTTTTCTGCCATGAACACACATTAATCATCTCTGCTGGCAGCCCAAGCATATTCCCCCACCGGCCGTGAAACCAGCCTTGGGACAAACCGGAGTCGCCCTCCCTCTCTGCGTCCTCAGCCTGGCCCCTGGTGTGGCTCTGGGGAAGGTGGGGAAGAGAACTGGGGGTGGAGGAGGCCAGCGCTGCTCCCCCGACCTTCACGCCAGCTTGCCGCGTGAGGTTCGTGAGGATCTGTGCCTCCTTCACCTCCGGGCTCTGAGGCTTCCTCCTCAGGGAGCCATTCCCATCAGCTGTGTCGAGAGTACACGACCCGTCTCATAATCTCTGCTCACCTGTGAAACTGGCTCTCCTCTCTCTCCCCGGCCCCAAGACCCTCCCCTGGCAGAGGCTATTTAAGGATCATCTTTTACTTCCATCTCCCGCGCATCAGCAGAAGAGCCTGGCATGCAGCAGACGCTCCAGGGGTGTCTGTGGATGGCTCGATGCAGCCATCATGGGCGTGCGTTGAGTGTTAGTCCTCTCTGGGTGCATCACCCGCGTGTGGGTCACATGCCTGGCTCAGGTGCTCGGGCGCCCCCCTCCCGCCCCTCCCCCCAGACCCTCTGGGATTCACTGTGACCCACGCACGTGTCACTGTGATTTCCTGCCCAGGCAGAGATGGGCAGTCACACCGAGCAGGGCTCCCGGACCCCCGCTCCTCCTCTGCGTTGCTTGCCACCAAGCCGTCCCTGCCTCCTGACCTGCAGACCCCAACCCGCGGGAGAGGCAAGATCGCAGCTCAGGAGCCCCAGTCGTCTGCCCGCCTCTGCCCTGGCTTACTCCTCCTCCAGAGAGCAAGCGTTAGTGCTGGTGTGTGTGTGCACATGTGTGCGTGTGTGTGGTCATCTGGACCAATTTGCACACCGCAAACATTTTACCATACTGTTAAACTATTTCTTGAAGCCTTCTAAATAAATAGCTGCATTGTAGAAATACTATGGTTTATTTAGCCATTCTCCTGATTTAGACAATATTGACCTCTAAAGTGTTGCTAATTTTTTGTAAACTGTGTAAATAATACTGTGTGTGTGTGTTAGTCACTCAGTCTTGTCCGACTCTTTGCAACCCCATGGACTGTAGCCCACCAGGCTCCTCTGTCCACGGGATTCTCCAGGCAAGAATCCTGGAGTGGGTTGCCAATTCCTTCTCCAAATAATACTGTAGTGATCGTGATTTCATGAATTCATCTTGTTTACTTCCTTGAGGAGAGTCTTCAAAGGGCAGGTGCCAGGTGGAAGGACAGGCACTTTCGTGGCTCCACCTACCTTATTCTACCTTTCCCAACCCTGATATTGTCACTCCAGAAATTTGTGTTTCTTAGAAGAAAAACAAACGGAACCTTGGTTCCATTTCCATTTTATTTTTAAAGAGTGATAAAGTTTTCTAAATAATTATTTCACTTTTGGCCGCACTGTGTTTTCATTGTGGCACGTGGGCTTTTCCTTGGTTGTGATCAGCGGGGCTGCTCTCAGTTGTGGTTGCCGGCTTCCTGTAGCAGTGGCTGCTTGTTGCAGAGCGCAGGCTCTGGAGCGCCAGCTCGGCAGTTGTGGCACGTGGGCTTAGCTGCTCCACAGCCTGTGGGATGTTCCCAGACACAGGTGAACCTGTGTCCCCTGCCTCGGAAGGCAAGATTCTCAACCACTGGACCACCAGGGACGCCTCTAGACCAGAGCTTTTTAACAGAAGACCCGGGTGGCCGTGCAGAGCCATCATTTGATTGATTGGCTGTGCTGGTGACACTGCTGATCCATTCTTTCTTTGAACAAAGATCAAGGCCCCACTGTGCCGGGTTCTTTAAAGCACTCGGGGACTCAGCAGTGAGCAAAAGACCGGAGCCCTGGCCTTGAAGTTTATTTTCTGTTGGGATGCAGAAAATTAGGTTAAATATAAGGTGGATCAGAGAGCGGAACGTGGGACAGAGAAGGAGAAAGAAAAGGGAGCGGGAATGAACGTGTCGTTCGGCTCAGGAATGTGTGGAAACCCTGAGGGGAGGGCAGGAACAGCAAGTGCCAAGGCCCTGAGGCAGGAACAAGCTTGTGTGTATGAAGCTTAGCGGGAGGCTGGCACGGAGTGAGGTCAGAGGTCCCAGTGGGCGGGCTGGCGGCCATTGTGATGCCCTGCCGGTTGCTCCGAGCAACGTGGGGAGCCATTGGAGAGCTGTGCATGGTCTGACTTGCACTTTACAGAGATTGTCCTCAGGGGAAAATGATGCTGGCTTTTTGATTATGGCTCGGCCCTCCCCCACCCCTCTGCCCAGAGAACAAGTGCTAACACGTATGTGCATGTGATGCTCATGCGTGTGTACTTTTAACAGATTGAGGGTGGAAGGAAGGAGGCTGTGATTTGTGGCAAGATGATGGGGGCCTGGACCAGGAGGTGAGGGTGGAGCAGTCAGCTTCCAGGTACGCACTGGGCGTGGGGCCACTGGGATGTTGGCGAGGTTTGGATGATAGATGATAGGCAGATTGCATGATGGATGCATCACAGAGGACTCCAGGCAGGCTGGGCCACTGGGCCAGTTTCCATTTGCTGAGATGCAGACCTCGGGGGGATGGTATTCTGAAGCTGTTAACTCAAGAGGGAAGAGAGAATTCCCTTTATGAAACTGGGATGTTCAGTCTTGCTTAGGAGGGCTGCCCTCATCCAAAGGTCTCTTGGAGTCAACCAGACCACACGGTACCCTGCTCCTTTTTTTTTGACTCCACATATGAGTGATGTCATATGGTAATTGTCTTTCTCAGCCTGACTCACTTCACTCAGTGCGACAGTATCCAGGTCCATGCGTGTCGCCTCAAATGGCACTGTAAATGCCAGAACAATGTAAATGTTCCTTTTTATGGCTGAGCAATACTCCATCCTATTACTCCATCCTGTGTGTACCACACCTCCTCCTTCCTGCTGCCTTTGTAAGTTTGTAACAATGGGCTTTGTGAAGTAAGGGCTCAGTCACAGAAGAGACTTCCTTCTCACTCATGAACAGCCTGAGTAGGTGTCCACTGTTCTGCTTGTATATCCTGGGCCTTACTGTTCTCATTCTATTGTTCTGTTTATATCAAGTTTGTGGTGTTTTGATATCTGGTGACTCAGAAACATCATTGCTAGCCTCTTCCAAAAATTCCGTGGCAAATCTCACATATTTATGTCTCTATATTACGTTTAATATCTATGTCTAATGGGTCTCCCCCCCCCCAAATAGCCATTGTGATTTTTGCTAGAGTTTTATTTATTTATAATTTGAAAAAGGTTTTCTCTTCTGAAATGGAGTCTTCACATCCAGAAACATGGTATGTGTCTGTTTTTACTCCAGTCTTGCTTTGATAACCTTCAGTAGAATGTGTCTGGCTTTCTTCATATAGGTCTCATGCCTTTCAGATGAAATCTATCCCAAAGTATTCAATAGCTTTGTCATTAATGTGGATTTTTTTATGAGATAATTTCTAACTGGTTGTATTTATTGTATAAGAAAAAAGGTATTACGTTTTCTGCATTTTTTACTTTAATTCAGCCGCTTTCATAATTGTGTTGAGATTTTCTAGTTGTACAATCATACCCAAGAGTAATGATAAATGTTGTTTTTCAACATTTGTTTTCAACTATTTATTTCATCTTCTTGTCTTATTTCAAAGGCTAGAGCCTCTAAAAATGTGACTAGCAGAACTGGCAGTGAGCCTGCCTGTCTTGTTTCTAACTTTAATGGAAATGCTTCATATCTCACCCATGGCACACACTGACAGATAGTGTCTGATTAATACTCTTGTGTTTAAGATGTTCATTTTATTCCTGGATAGTATGTGTGTACTTTTCTATTCTATACCATTTTATCGGGAATGACTGCCAAATTTTGATAGATGAACTTTGCCATGTGTTGATATGTGACCTTTGCTAATTATAAGGAAAACTTCCTAATTCTTGGAATAAACCCTAACTGATTTTGGTGTGCCGTTTTAAAACACAGCACTAAATATTCCTAAAAAAAATGGTTTTAAAAAAAGTTTTGTTATATTTGCCGTTATGTCTGTAAACTAGATTGGCTCATATTTTTCAAGTGTTTTCTTGATTATATTTTTGTGTTAGGGTAATATACAATGAACTGGAATACTATATATCCCTTTTTGTGTTCTGGAGTAATTTGACTAATGTAAAAATTATCTGGCTTCCCTGGTAGCTCAGCTGGTAAAGAATCTGCCTGCAATGCAGGAGACCCTGATTCAGTTCCTGGGCCAGGAGGATCCCTTTGAGAAGGGATAGGTTACCCACCTCAGTATTCTTGGGCTTCCCTGGTGGCTCAGATGGTAAAGAGTCTGCCTGCAAGGCAGAGACTGGGTTGGGAAGATCCCCTGGAGGAGAGCATGGCAACCCACCCACTCCAGGGCTTGACACCTTTTTAGTGATAGATGGTAGCTCTTTTAACAGCTTTTTAAACTTCTTTTTTGATTACCTGTCTATTCGTAATGTTACTTACGTTAAATTTAGTAATCTATATCTTGATAGAAAATGATTCAATTTCCTCTAGAGTTTAAAGCATATTAACCTAAGATTGCCCATTTTACTTTGTTAGAGTTCTTCCATATCTATTGTTAAAACAGAAGAATTTCTGATTTGTTTTTTGTGTTAACACTTTCAAAGAGCATTCACACACCCCGTCTCGTGGGAGCCTAGATTCCTCCCGGAAAAAATGAGGAAACCCAGGAAAACTTGATTCGGTGGCGTGTGGACGTCACACGGCCAGTTAGAGCCAGAGTCAGAGGGGTCTCCACCTTGCCCCGCGCAACACGACACCCGTGTTCTTTCCAGTTATGTTCACCCGTGGCGCGTCCTCCTCAGGCCCCACAGGTGTGACCAGCATAGGGATGGAAACCACCCAGCAAAGATCCCTCTGCTCTCTGATCAATGACACCCCTCACGGTGTTTAGGGAAAGGCCTTCATACTTAGACACAGGAGGCGTGTTTCTAACTGTTCGAAAAAGTGTAAGATGCATCTGTAGGATCACTTTTTTTTTTCTAGAATGAAAAATGAAAGGCGTTCATTCACTTTGCAGATGGCTCCCAATGGATGTATTTGAAAGCGTCTGTTAACCTTTGGGTGGTCGAGGATGTAGTGGGCTGTGGTATGAGTGTTGTAAGGGTGTATAGGCACGCTTTTGATGGTGTTGTCAGCAGCATCCCTTGTTTGATACAGTTTTGTAGAGGAACGTTCTGCTCTGTCCTGCAGGAAAGTAGCATATACTCCACATACTCCTGTGGAACTGCTGAACTTGAGTCATGACCAAGTTTTCACATAGGTTGTGGGGAATGGATGCGATCATCTGGCCAGGTGCTGGTGCTTTGAAAGAACCGGACTTCTAGCCACCAGTCACTAATGGTTTTGACTGGAGAAACCCAATGTATCTGAGAATCCACCCTGGTGTGGGGACAGCCTTCATGCCTTATTACCCCTGGGTTCTCATGGAGCCCAGCCCCGCCCCCCAACCCCAGGGCCCCACCCCTTCCTCATAACTCCAGTAGCCCACCTGCTGATGTGGTGACCACAGGTCTGGCTTCTGGGGCCTTTTCCTAGTGGCAGCAAAGAGATGCTGCAGGCCTCGCCCTTCTAACTACCCTTGCAGGAGGCTCAGGACTCAGTCTCTGCCCACCCCACCCCCTAGCCCCGGCTTCTCCCTTCCAACTTCAGTCTCCTCGGTGCCCAGGGTAGACACAGAAACCCTTGTCATTTCCAGGGCTATTGAGAATCAATCAGTAACTCGACTCACTGCTCTTCCTGTGGTCTCTCTGTCCACCACACTGATCATCAGCAGTTACTGAACGTGGGCTACAGGCCTCCACAGGCCCCTCTGGCTCACCTGGCCACATGCTCACTGCCAGCCCATCAGCCTGCCATCCAGTAAGAAGATCCTGTCTTTCCTCCTGGCTCACACCCCCCCGCAGAAAGCTGTCCTGTGCCCAGACTGGTCCTATCCCTCCTCAGGGCTCCCCAGCACCATGGACAGCGTCCCCAGGCCCTGTAAGCACCTCCCAGGGGTGCAGAATGAGATCTAGGCAAGCAGGCCAGCTCCGTGGTCCCTGCAGCCTCCAACTGCAGGACTCTACACTCGCCAGGATTAAATCCCTGAGGGTCTCAAAGTCTCAAGGACACTTAACCGAGAGTGGAGCTGCAGCGTGATATGGTAGCAGTCAACAAAAAGAAACACCATTTACAGGACTCCCTAGTGGTCCAGTGGCTAAGACTCCACTCTCCCAATGCAGGGCCCCGGGTTCGATCCCTGGTCAGGGAACTAGATCCCACATGCCGCAACTAAGAGTTTGCATGCCACAGCTAAGACCTGGCACAGCCAAGCAAATAAATTAACAATGCCATTCACATCACAGCTGTCATGAGCATAAATCAACCCGTACGGAGGGCTGGAAATGAAAGCAGTCTGGATCCGCATCCCTATTGAGTCCCTCACCACTCAGAGCAGACATTCACAGTGTGTGTGTTCAGCAAACCAGGGGACAGGCCGAGTGAGCGAATGGCTGAGGGTAAGAGGTGTGCCCTCCTCGGGCCCGGCCCTTGCCCTGCCCTGCGGGCTCAGTCGCTTTGCTCCCTACTCTGCGGCTGGTCAGCCCAGGCTCCCACTTTTCAGGCAAGTCTGCACCTGCAGTCCTGCCTCTGGTCTCTCTGACTCCTGGCTCAAGTTCCTCAGGAAGCTGGGCCTCCCGGGCCCCACCCTTGCCTGAGGCTCCCAGAGCTAAGGCAATTCATTATTCACTAAAGGGATCAATTTTCTGTTCTGTTTTGCCCAGACCGCTGTGGAGTGGGCTGAGAAGATGCCCAGAGGTCCACGGCCCTTATCGCCCAAGGAAATGGCAAACCAGGAGCTGCTGGCTCGCCTGCACAAGGCCGTGACCTCCCACTACCACGCCATTGCCCAGGAGTTCGAGAACTTTGACACCATGAAGACGAACACCGCCTCCAGGGACGAGTTCCGGTCCATCTGTACTCGCCATGTCCAGGTTCTAACAGACGAGCAAGTAAGGACTGCGTTCTGTTCAGCCTCCTAAGCAGTGTCATTATGAGCATCAGGCCGGCTGTTTCCCAGAGTATAGAGAGTTTAAGGTTGTTCTCTATTTTTTAAATATGGGAAGGGTTTTTTTTTTTTTTTTTGGCAGTTTGGGGGAGAGGGGGATTGCTGCTGTTGTTTTAAATCTTACTAAAGAGACACAGGAGCCTTCTGTTCCTGTAACAGGTATGGAATGCACCATCTCAATTAGAGTGCAAATCATGTCACCTTTATTTTTAAAATCGAATTAAACTCAGCTCCAGCTCCCGCTACCCCTCTTACTCCTTCCCTGGATCATTCTGGGGCCCAACTGATCCAGAGAAATGGCAAGTTTCTCTCCACACTTGAGCCGGGGAGGTGAGGCTGGACAGAGCAGGTGCTCAGCATGTCCCGTGGGTGGACCATGTCCATGTCCCCCACCCAGACCCCAACAGCCCAGGCGCTGAGCAGCTAATACCACAGAGCACCAACAATCTGAACACACACGTGGCTGTCCCTTCTCCCCCAGAAAATGCACTGCCACCAGCCCGCTCCTGCTTTCAGAGGAACTGAGGCCCCATCCATTCCCAGAGAATAATTCAGATGAAAAAGGAAATCCAGAACACTCACAAAAGCAACCCAGCCTCCCCTCTTCCTCCTGGTTCCACTCAGACCTAGCCCAGGCGCTTCCTACAGCTCCCTATGTGGGAATGTCACTCTGTCCCGCCCCCTCCCCAGAGCTGGGAGAGACTCCACTCCAACCTCAAGACTCCTAGTCTCAGAGTTTTTAGGGTAAGGACTGAAAATAATCTTGAGTGATCATCACATCCACCCTCCAGCCCTACTCAGGCCGCTGAACTCACTACCCTAAAGAATGAATTTGTTAAAGATATTACTAATACGAACATCAGATCTCACTTTCCTAAAATACCACTTCTTTGGGCATTATGATCATTTTTTTGCTAAGAAAAATTAAGCGCTCTTTCCAAAGAATTCTGTCCCGAAGAACAACCACAGCAAGTGAAGCTGTTTGAAATACGTCTCTCCATTGCTACCAATGGATGGAAGCCTTTCAAATTAATACAGTTGCATTTATTATTCTATGGAGCCAACTAATAAAGGTTTTACTAATAAAGATTTTTCATTCCATCTAAATGAGTAAAATTTTACTCTAATTATAGATGTAAATTAATGACATGCTGGCGTATCTGGCATTCTCAACAGAGAATTTGATTTTAATGGTCCACGAAGAAAAAGCTTCCCCATCCCCAGCACAGACACCCCCACCCCCACCCCATATCCCCTGCCACACGATCAAGCACTTAAACGCTGCCTTCTAAAAATACACGGACATATCTCAGAGACAGACTGCATCATCAAAAGCGTCAAAGTCTGGCATAAGTACCGCGGTTTAAGTTGGGTGATGATTAGCAGAAATTGTGCTATATTGGGGAAGCCTGCTTCTAGATACAGGCTGGTAAACAGAAAGCAAAAGCCCCCGAGATCCATATGTTTTCTCCTCGCATGAGCTGCTTAGCCAACGACCTTCTCAGGTGGATGGTCCTGAGTCTGGCAGAGTAAGATACAGAAGTAACGTGCACGCTGGACTGGACACGTCCCAGCAAGGGGACGAGTCCATCGGAGACGCTGGGACAGGTCCGGCCAGGTTCAGTAGCTTGCCGGTACAGATTCTAGGACTTAGTTTATCTACATTATAAACTTATCTCTAAAAGATCCAGTCATCGTGAATCCGAGGGGCCAGCTTTCTTGACTTAACAGAGCTCCCTAAGCCGAGAAGTGCCACATCTTTGGAAAACTTTTGGCACAATTAACCTTTCAGAAAAGGAGAGTGGCTTTCAGAGCAGGTGAAGTTGGACACTGAAGGTCTTCATGGCTCTGTGTAAAGCGTGTTATAAAAGGCCATAGAACTGTGTCCTCTTGGATCTGGCTTAAGGAGACAGGGGCCCCACAGGGAGAGCCTGTCCCAATGAGGCGATTTAGAGCAGCCCATGGCGACTGCCTAAAGACTGTGACTACGCAGCTGCATTAGGGAGAGGAACTCAAACGTTTCTGAACATTCCAGATGTGATGCTTCTAAAGCAAACAGCTCTAGGAGTGAGAGAAATGTAGGCAGCCCTGCTTCTGCACTCGTCCAGCCGTGTAACCTTGGCGTACTCAGCCTCTCTGAGCTTCGGTGTCCTTCCCTAGGAGATGGGACAGCGCTCCCCAGGCTGGTCCAGGCGCCCTCCACCCAGGCTGCAGTTCTGCCTTCTCCATCTTTGACCCCTGCTGTCTCTGCCTGCCCCCGGCCCCGCCCCCTTGTATCTCTCTGGTCAAGTGAATTCTTTTCTGACCACGCCTTTCCCTGCTGGAGCTGACCACACCCCGCTCTGCCCTACCCACCCCCCACCCCAGCTCTCCATCTGCCGACCCCTTGGCACCCTCTTGCGTGTCCTTGCGCACAGCGCTGTCTGTCTTGGCTGCACAGTGAGTGCCCAAAGGCAGCAGGCACCCCCTCCTTCACTGAGGAGTAGACTTCTGGTCCTCTGAGCAGAGTGTTGACATCAGGTCCTGGGGAACCAATGAGGGCCTGCCCCCTGCCTCCCTTGAGTCTGCATCCCGGGAGGGTAGAGAGAGATTAAATGCCTGTGGGAACATCATTTCTGTGATTCCACACCACTCTCTGCTATAAAGGGAGGCTCGGCATGCTAGGAGAGCAGAGCTAGGGGCTGGTCTGGACCCAGGGGGTCAGGGTGCTTTCCTTGAGGACACAGTGCTGGGATGTGGACCCAGGAGACACACCCTGCTCATGGGGTCTTTGTTCCTTGAGGGGCAGATGGACAGTAAACAAAATATGTTAAGATATGTGTATCTTGGATGGCCATAGAGGCAAAAAATAAAAACCAGGAAAGAGTGCAGTGCTGGGGAATTGTTGTAGGGACGGGTGGGGGCAATACATTGTGAGGAGGGCAGTCAGGGGAGGCCCCTGGGAAGGAGGCATGTGATTAAAGACCAGGCCAGGTGGATGGCTGGGAGCAGACGAGGTCGAATCACGGATGTGTTTCGGAGCTGGAAGCAACAGGATTTGCTCAGTGAGTCTGGGTGTAAGAGAGAGAAGAGGGGCAGAGGATAAGGAGGCCGAAGGAGCCAGGGATGGGGTGCTGCTGGGGTGGTGACAGGGAAGGGGGGTGTTGGGTGCCTCACTGATCTGATGTCCACTATCACCCACCTTTGGTCCCACTCCCACTTCCTGTTCACTTCCTCTTTTGCTCAACCGCATCTTTACTTGCCCTTTCAGGGACAAGTAAGCCAGAGAGCTTCTCTATTTCATGCTCATCCTCGAAAGGTAGTTTGGCTGGGGATAGAGTTCTAAATCCAAGTTTTCTCCCCCTGACACTTTAAAGCGATGTCTTAGCTGCCTTCCAGCATCTCTCCGTGCAGGTGAGACGTCTGCTAATTATCACATGCTTGCTCCAGGGCCCAGGTCCCAGCGAGAAAGAAAGGCAGGGGCTGCCAGTGCCAGTTCCCTTTTACCAGAGGCCCCGCGCCGAGACTGGGGGTGAGGTGTGAGGAGACGGGAGCCAGGCGGGCGCTTGCGATAAGCCCCAAATGCTCCACACGCAGCTCGCCCAGGCGGATCAACGCTGGGCATGGTCCACACTTGGAGGTGGTCCCGAAGCTGCCTTGGCTGGTCCTAGAGACTGACTGGGCTCCTCCTGTGTTGGCCTCCAGGCCTCTATCCTCAGTGACCGTGGAAATCCTGCGCCCACTGTCAGCATCAGGCTAGCCGCGGCTCTCCCCAGCTGCCTCTGTTTCCACGTCAGGTGGTGGGCGATGGCCTCATTCTAACTGCCCGTCTCACACGGAGGCCTCTCGTCTGTTCCTGAGAGAGTCCCACCCACCACCTGCGTCACACCAGGCCGCCAATGCCACGCTGCTCGTCTCTGTTTCTGCTTAATCCCATTTCTCTGTTGTGTTTGAACGTAACAGTGCATTTTAAAAAATCGCTTCCACCTCTTGGCTGAAATTCTCCTTCTGTTCATGCACATTGTGCACCTTTTCTATTACATCCACGGACGCATTAGTTCATGGATCTAATGTGTTGTTGTAATGTCCTTAGTTTAATGTCCATAGTTTTTTTAACGTCCTTGTCTGATCATCCCCACACTGGGGGTCATCTCTGAGTCTTACCTGTTGACAGCTGTATCTCTTGGCAATGGGTCAGTTTTCCTTTTGTTTGTATGTAGAACTTTAAAAAAAAAAATTGCTGAATGACAGACAGCATGTAAAGGAGAATTGTAGACTGTGGTGGAAATAATATTTATGGCTGGAAACAGGCTCACCTCCTCTCTGTCAGGCTGTGAGTGTGGGGGTTTGTTGAGTCAGTCTGGTGGGTGATCGAGCCACATTTGAATTTTGTTACTGCTATGCTCGCCCCTGGTGTGCTCGGGGGCAGATCCCTCCAGCAGAAGGAGCCCCCCGGGCTTGAGTGGACTCGCTTTGCCTCCCTCAGCGGCTTCGCCTCCCAGGAGAGGGTATCTGGAGAAACAGGTGGTGTCTCACATCTGTCCTCCACCAGTAGCCTCCCCTTCAGGAGCAGCAGCAAAGGCTGAAGAAGGAGGGCTTGTGAGCTTGATCATTCCCTGTGCCCAAGACTCCCAGCCTGAGCGCCAGCCCCCATTTGGCCTTGGGGAATTTGCTAACATCTCAGCTGATTTCTTCCCACACTCCCACTTCCTCCTGACCCCCACCGGGCATGAGAGCTGGGGTGTCAGGATCTCCTTGGAGCCTTGGGGCTCGATGGAATTCAGTCCTCTCGGCTCCTGCAACCTCGGCTCGCAGACAGGCTCAAGAAGAGTTTTGAGTTCAGATTCCTTTTTCTTGCTGGTAAGATGAGGTGGCGTTCCCTTGCAGCTTGCCACCTCACGAGCAGAAGCAGGACCGAGGTCCTGAGTCCTCATGTTTAGCAGGCCGATGACTGCTCTTCTGCATTCCCAGGGGACCTTTCAGTAGGCCACGCTCTGCCACATGACGTGGAAACTCACTTGCTTTTCAGCTTATTCACAAACCACAAGAATTCTGCCCAGGTTTCATGTCCAGCTCACAGGACTGTAATTCTCCAGAATCCACTTTTGGGGTGCCCATTCCCAGTCCTCTCGATGCCTCGCCTGTCCCCGCAGCACCCACACCCCCAGCCGCCATCCTGCGCTGCATCCCTGGCTCCATCAGTGTCCTGGGCTGTAACCTGTCAGGACTAGAGAACCACATGTGGCCTCCCATTCTTTACCAGCCCACCCAGGCCCCTGTTATCCTGTCGTTGTATAGTCACTAAGTCATGTCCTACTCTTTTGCAACTTCATGGACCGCAGTAGCCCGCCAGGCTCTTCTGTCCATGGGATTTCCCGGGCAAGGATATTGGAGTGGGTTGCTATTCCCTTCTCCAGGGGAATGTTCTTGACCCAGGGATTGAACCCATGTCTCCTGTATCAGCAGGTGGATTCTTTGCCACTGAGCCACCAGGGGAGCCCCCGAGTCATCCTAGGGATGTGTATTCTTCCCATCGAGTCCCCTTCAGTTACAAGAAGATGAGAATAGGGTTTGCATGGTCCTGCGTTGATCTCACTGCGTCATAGGATTTCATCAGGAAGGTGGTGGGCCCTGCCTCACGTGCCTGAGAACAAGCCCCTTTTGTTGTCCTGGGCTGTTTGGTAAATGTCTTCACATCTGTTCTTCAACTCATCGCCGCATCCCATCCTTTGTCTCTGTCCTTCATAGCATGACCTTCTTCCTGCCTGCCTCCCAAGTCTTGCTAAGACGGGAGGGCCTGAGAGCCCCCCGGCGGCCCGCCCTCCTCTTGAGCTGCATCTTCCTTCCGTAAAGCCCTTCCTGATGATGCACTCAGAACGTGGTTGAGAGCCCTGTCCCCTGTCCCTCTTCATTTCTAAAGGGTCTTCCTGTCTGGTCGGTTTTATCATGTGAGTCTTTGGGGGATCTTCAGCCATTAACAAACGTATTGAGACCCCACTGAGTGTCAGCCCCTTTGCAAGACAGTTGGCATTTAAAGATGACTTTCAGAGGCCCCTCCAGGGAGTCTCTCGGCCCGGTGAGGCGTCACCTACAGGGGTGGCTCCATCAGGGTGCAGGTAGGAAGAGGAGAGCATCTGGTTTCCTTGGTGGTTCTGGAGAACTTTCCTGGAGGAGACCTTGGTGCCGGTGAGGTCTGTCTGAGCTTCTGTGGCCACTTTCTCAAGGACCCTCACTTCCACTCCATGAAGTAGGTTTCCCTCATTGATCAAAACGAAAGCAACATGCAACTCTAGATGTGATAAATGACACTGAACCCCCCCCCCACACACACACACACACGAAGTTGTTACATAAGATGTAACCTTGGAGGGAAGTTGGGCAGAGGATCCGGGGACCTCTCTGTATCATCGTTGGAACATCCTGCAAACCTGTAATTATTTAAAAATTAAAAGCTTAGCACAAAAAGCTAAGACGAGTCAAGAAGGTTGTCCCAGACTAAACCGTTTCTCCTTCTCAGGGCCTGGAACGTTCTCCCACTCTTCCTCAGCCCTCACTGCATCTTGTCCAGACTTTCAAGCAGCGTCGGACATGGCCCCTTTTCATTTGCTCCTGGAAAACCCCAGTGGAGCGGGCAAGCCGAGTGGCTTTCTGACCAAGTTGAGGCACAGGGCAGGAATGTCCCTCCTTGGCCTCAGGGTCGGAGTTGCTGGTTGGAAGCTGGGCCTTAGGGGCTGTAAAAAAAAAAACAAAAACGGAAGCTAAATTACCATTCTTCTCAGCTCCCTGAAAGCCCTCGAGCCACCTAGAGCAGCTCACAGGGCCCTCTCAGCCCAGTGACAACAGACGCGCTGACGCCAAGACCATAAACTGCTCCCGGTCCTCCAGACGCCTCTCTCCTCATCTCCTGAGAGGACGCTGTTCGCCCTGAGGGTGACTTCCACTGCGCAGCAGCCCGGGCTGTTCACAGGGCTCTGGGGCTCTTCAGCAGGAGGGAGCCTCGCCAGGCTTCCCGGGGACCCAGAGAGGCTGGGGTTTGATTTGCGTTTTCCCCTAGAACATTCTTCCGTCCTGCAGCTCAGTCTCTGTGACTAATGCAAGATTTAATGGCCTTAAAGTGCTCGCTAAGGGCCCAATTCAATTAAAAAATGTCCCGCAGAAGCCATGGATAATCTGTGCCCCTCCCCAACCCCACTTTCCCAGGAAGCTGGGGCTGGCCGGCTGGGTGTTTTTCATTTTTCAATTTTTGTTTAACTTGATGTGAGCCCGGGACCCAGCAAAGGAGCGCACCGCCTTCACTGGCTTCTGGCCCCCTTGCCTAGGGTGTGCGCTGACCCAAGGGTGACCTCTGCTGCTTTGCCAGTTTGACAGGCTCTGGGAGGAGATGCCCGTCAACTCCAAGGGGAGGCTGAGGTACCTGGACTTCCTGAGCAGCTTCAACGTGGACAAGCCGGCCACGCCGCCGGCCACGAGTGACTCAGCCAAGGCGCAGAGAGGGAGCAGTGTCCCCGAGGTCTCGGACCGGGGCCGGTCCGCAGGGTCGTCGCCCACTCGCGACCCAAAAGCAGGGTCCAAGCCACGGAGTCACCCCTGCGTGAGTTTCTTCCCATCTCTCGGCATCTTACTGGGTCCACGTTCTCCCCAGGCCAGGGACTTCGTGTCCCCAAGGGTTCGGGTGACAGAGGTGTCCTAGAATGAGCCCCTGGGCCCAGGGGGTTCTGGAGAGGAGCCACTGGTGGGTCCTCTCAGTCACCTGCCTTGGGGGGGAGGGTGGTGGGCATCAGGGGCAGAAGAGACAGAGGAGAATTGGGGGTGGGGGGCAGGACCTCGGGGAGGGGGCAGGTCAGCCATTGTCAAGGGCGTTGTCACCCAGGAACACAGATGCCCCCAGGGTGGACAGATCTGCTGAGGGCCATGTACCGAGAGGTAAGGCGTGTTAATGCCCATTTTACAGTTGAAGATCCAACACTCTTAAGAGGGACCCGTGTGGGCTCAGGGTCCCTTGTTAGTACAGAGAGGCCCGACGGCAAACCCATCCTGTCTGACTGCACAGCCCTGGTCCTGGGCTGAGTCCCCCAGCCCGGGATGAAAGGAGGGGCTCAGTCTCGCAGAGGGTCTCCCTTCCTCTGTAAGAAGCATGACGAGGGGTGGGGTGGTGTTTGAAGGGGTAGCAACTGGGCACGTGAGCACCCACCTCCATGCTCCATGCGTGGTGAGCCATCCGAGACGGAGCTGGTTCCTCATTCAGTCAACATGTGTCTACTGCACACTTACTATGTGCCGAGAATGAACACCGGCCCCTGCACTTGTGGAGTTCATGATCTCCTAGGGGATGATGGGCAGCCAGTGAACCTGTAAGTGGAGTGTTTAGTGCGTTAAAGATGGTGAGTGGATCAGACTCAAGGGGGTCAGAGCACCCCAAGGACATCCACGTCCCAGTCCCTGAAGCCTGTGATGTGCACCTTACCTGCTGAGGGGGGGAGTCAAGGTTGCAGATGGAGTTAGAGCTGCTTATCAGCTAACAAGATTGTCCCCGAGTGTCCAGGGGGCCCACCTGACCTTGTCCAGTCAGTGGGGACACAGAGGCACACGGGACATGCAGGAGAGACTCAATTTGAGAAAGACCCACCCACCATTGCCTGGTGGCTCAGATGACAAAGAATCTGGTCTGCAACACAGGAGACTTGGGTTCAATCAGGGGTTGGGAAGATCCCCTGGAGAAGGAAATGGCCACCCACTCCAGTATTCTTGCCTGGAGAACTCCATGGACAGAGGAGCCTGGCAGGCTACAGTCCATAGGATCGCAAAGAGTTGGACACGACTGAGCGACTAACATACACACACACCTATTGTTGCAGCTTTGAAGCTGGAGGACAAATGGGGCCTTGAGCCAAGAAATGTGGGGGCCTCTAGATGCCAGGAAGGGAAAGGCTATATATTTGCACCCAAAACTGTTCTAGTTAAAATGGCTTTTCATTCTACTTCTGAAATAACACCTCCTATGAATTGCGCACCTCAAAACCCGGGTAACATCTGTAGGTTTCTCCTATGATGTCCCTCTAGAATCCCCAGGTACAAGACTGTTTTCTTTCTCACTAGACCCCCTCGAGCGTGAGCGGGACCCCGCCCCTGCAGAACTGCGAGCCCATCGAGACCAAGCTTCGCAAGAAGGTCCAGGGCTGCTGGCGCGAGCTGCTACGCGAGTGCAAGGAGAGGGACCCCAACAAGCAGGGCGAGATCCCCGGCCCCGAGTTCCTGGGTGCGTCCCACTCCTTCCCCCCAGGGTGCATGGGGCCACCTCCCAGCCCAGGTCCCCTCCTCCTGGTGGAGCCTGGGCAACCTGCGGCAGCATCTGGGGGACAAAGGCTCCTGACGCCTCCGCCCTCACCAGGCAGGTCCACCCCCACTGGATCAAGTCAGCACGCATGACTCTCGGGGCTAGAACCTGCAGGCTGGTCGCGGTCTCTGAGCAGAATATAAACAGGGACGGGCTTTGAGAGCCCAGGGAGGTGGCCTGGGGGCCTGGGGCAGCTGGGGACACAGCTCGGTGCTGTTGGTTCGATGTTTGCCATGTATCACTTTGGTAAACTTCAAATGGGCTTCCCTGGTGGCTCAGAGGGTAAAGAATCCACTTGCAATGCAGGAGACCCAGGTTCAGTCCCTGGGTCAGGAAGACCCCCTGGAGAAGGGAATGGCTACCCACTCCTGTATTCTTGCCTGGAGAATCCCATGAACCAGAGGAGCCTGGAGCGGGCTACAGTCCATAGGGTTGCAAAGAATCGGACACGACTGAGCGACTCATAATTACTTGCTTACTTATCACTTTGGTAAACTTCAAATATTTATGAAAATCGGTTGGATTTACGCTCCCTCTAATTGCTGCATACTGAAAATCCCATGGACCGAGGAGCCTGGAAGGCTGCAGTCCATGGGGTCGCTGAGGGTCAGACACGACTGAGTGACTTCACTTTCACTTTTCACTTTCATGCATTGGAGAAGGGAAATGGCAACCCACTCCAGGGTTCTTGCCTGGAGAGTCCCAGGGACGGGGGAGCCTGGTGGGCTGCCGTCTGTGGTGTCGCACAGAGTCGGACACGACTGAAGCGACTTAGCAGCAACAGCAGTTGATGCAACGAAAACCCAGCGCAACCAAAAATTATTAATTAAAAAGAAAGAAAGCCAGACACAGATCCTCAAAGTGCACAGTGGTTGTCTCTTCAGGGAGGTCCTTGTGTTCCAGAATGGAATGTTAAGATCTTCATTAGAATGAAAACCCCAAATGCACAATTTGGTGTAGCCTAGAAGACCCCTGAGAGCGTATCTCTGAAGCCCAGTTGAAAACGCTTGCAGAGGGCCAAGTCTGAATTCCTGACCCCAGGGGCCCCTGCCAAGCCCACAGCCTAGCACATGGAACCTTCCCTTCTCCCCACCTGCCTGGCCCTGCCCGACTCCCATGCGGCGGGAACCTCGCTCCATGCTCTCGCTGCCTGAGGTCATGGCCCCCCACAATGCTATGTTCCTACTGCTGTGACCGCAGCAACAGAGACCAGGCAAAGCTGGGCCAGCAGGCTAGGCCAGGACAGAGGGAGCCCAGCAGGACGCGGGGTCCCCCCCGTCCCGGCCACACTTACCCTGTCACTGCCTGTGTGTTTCCACATCCGTCCAGCCAGCGGCCGCGAGCCTGTGAAGCAAGGATGGGGCCGGGCCGTCTCAGCAAGTGAGGAGTGATGAGTGAGTGAGTGAGTGAAAGCTGTGATCAAACCAAGAGGGAACCGCCCGCCTCCAAGTGAACCGATGTGCTTGCCTTCAGCTCTCGTGGAGAAATTCAACCTGGACATCAGCAGAGACGAGTGCCAGCAGCTCCTCATCAAGTACGACTTGAAGAACAACGGGAAGTTCGCTTACTGCAGCTTCATCCAGAGCTGCGTCCTCCTGTTAAAAGCAAAGGAGACCTCGCTGATGCAGAGAATGAAAATCCAGAACGCGAATAAAATGGTACGTGAATCACCAGAGGACAGGGTGGGGCCAGGCTGCACGGGTTTCTCAGCTCCTCCTAAACCCTGTCATCTCACTTCATGTAAGCAATGCACGTGTGAACATTTACCAGGCTGGGAACCAGCAGCCTGGATCCCAGGCTCGCAAGCTGGCTGAGCAGCACCTGTCCGAGGGGACCTCTGTGGGTTGGAGGGAACAGAGTCGGTGGCTCACAGGGCTGCTGGGAGCAGGTTTCGGTCACTTAACTGGAGACGCAGGTTGGGGGGGGGCGGCCACAGTGAAGGGAAACGCCTGTACCTCACACGTAACTGCTTGCTCGCTCATCAGGCGTCTGAGACAGGCCCACCTTGCTCAGAGACACGGGATCTTTCTTGCATAAGCTGCACCCACGATGCATTGTCTGCAATCCTATTGTTGCTTCTTTGAAGAGGAATGAGACCCTAAAGATGCTTAAATCTTGCAACTGGAGGCCCCTGGGTTTTTACCTTTTTTCTGTCATTTGTAGCTATATGATTCTCACCCACACCCATTTCTACCACACTGTTAAGGACACGCTTTTCTCAAGTCTTTCCGAAGCATGAAGACTTTTCCACACTCACGTTCTATCATCTGTAACACTGAATTGAGTTACACTGAATTAAATAAGTACGAACAGGCGTTGTTGACTTGGAGACAAACACGGCCAATGCCAGTCACCCTCAGTCCCAGCTGTGGGGACCAGAGGTGTGGGGCAAGCCCGGCAGCCCCCACCCAGACCCCCACCCAGGGGCCCGCATCCCAGCGGCAGCCGAGTGATGGTGTGCCAGCCAGCAAACGGTGGATTCCATGCAGCGAAATCTGTCATTTTGTGCAAAATCGGGCCGCATCTCTCCATGGTTTCTAGTTTAGACAAGCAACAGCTAGCACCAAAGGCTTACAGCAAACTATGGAAGAAGAACTTAGCTTTATGACAATTCTTTCTGTAGCTCAGTTATTCTGTAAGTAGAGAAAATACTTTCCTCGTTCAGTTGTCAGAGGGTCCACCTGTGAGCATAATTGGAGAGCCATGGAGACCCCTGCCCGCTCTGGCCCTCCTCTGCTGCTTTGGGCCTCAGTTCTGTAAGTGAGGGGTGGTCTGCTGGCTTTGAAGAGCCTGTGAGGGGTGGCCTGCTGGGAAGAGGCTTCACGCCCCCTTCCAAGCCCCCCGTGTGCAGAGGCCGGCCTGCTCCCAGTGCCTTGCCTACCCTCGCAGAGGCGTCCAAAGGCTGCTCATGGACTGCTTGTGTGTGTGTGGCAGGGTGACTGAGATTGTGTATGGGAAGTGAGAGGCGCTCTGGGATAGGACCCCCTACCCCCCAACCAGGAGCCTGGGCCCCCTGGCAGATGTTCCAGCTCACCTCCGTGTGCCCCTGCCTCGCCCCCAGCTCTGGTCATGCACCCAAACCCAACCACAGCCTGCACTCCGCAGCTCAGGACAGTCCTGCCTTCCATCCAGGAGCCCACCCTGGGCCTGATTGACAGGTGGTGAGACTCCCGGGAGCCTCTCCCAGGAAGGAGTGGGACCAGGGCCCGCCCCGCCCCTGCCTGGTCCCCTCTGCAGGCGGCCCCTGGCCCCACCATGCCAGCCGTCTCAAGGGCCATTTCCTTTTCTAGCGTTTTGAGGCTTTCTTCTGTAGCCTTAACAGCACATACACTCCTCTGAGGAAGTGAGCTGGGGCTTTGCTTTTTTTTTTTTTTTTTAATAATTCTAGTTATTTACTTATTTTGGCTGTGCTGGGTCTTTTTTTGCTGCACAGGCTTTTGTCTATTTGCAGCGAGCGGGGGCTACTCTCGAGCTGTGCTGTGCGGGCTTCTCACGGTGGTGGCTTCTTGTGTTGCGGAGCACAAGCTCTAGGCATGTGGGTTTCAGTAGCTGCAGCTCCGAGGCTCTAGAGCACAGGCTTTCCCTGATGGCTCAGATGGTAAAGTGTCTGCCTGCAGTGCCAGAGACCCGGGTTCGATCCCTGGGTCGGGAAGATCCCCTGGAGAGAGCAATGGCAACCCACTCCAGTACTCTTGCCTGGAGAATCCCATGGAGGGAGGAGCCTGGTGGGTTACAGTCCGTGGGGTCGCAGAGTCGGGCACGACTGAGCGACTTCACTTTCACCTTCAGTAGTCGTGGAGCATGGGCTGAGTTGCTCCGAGGCACATGGAATCTCCCAGGACCAGGGATCTAACCCATGTCTCTCCTGCATTTATAGGCCGATTCTTAACAACTGAGCCACCAGGGGAGCCCTGGGACTTTGCTTCTGGGGGGCACTGCTAGCGGCCAAGGACCCCTGGGTGGGTTGGTGTCCCAGGCTGGGATGGGAAAACCCTTTCTCAAGCCAGACTTAGGTGTGGGAAGAGCAAGTGCTCACAGAATCCCTTCTCTTCCGTGGGTGGGGACCAGCTGATTGGTAAATCAGCCGCTGGTGAAGCTACAGGGCACCTGGTGAGTGTTTATCATAGGTCCTAAAGGATGTAAAACTTGAAAGCAATTTAACATTGTGCTAGTGTGTTTGATGTGGTGCCATGTTAAAAATTAAACTTTCCCAAAATGTATTGCAGATTATTGCCTACAGTTCACCTCTGTGATATTCAGACATGTGTTGGGGCTAAATCACGCTAAAATACCTTGTTTTCAAATCTGATAGCACCTAAATGAAATAATCACAGTGTAGTGTGCTGTCTAATTACTAGATATAATTACAACCTTGCGATTTTTAAAAAACTCTGTTCATTATAAGAACCTACTAGAAGATCCAAATCGAACCTCTTTTTTTTTCCCCTCCAACTATTTCGGTTATCTGCCTGGCCATCCCCTCAAATACACAGGGAGGGGTTCCCTGGGAGGTGGTCTGGTGGTGTTGGCATCAAACGGAGCCCCGAGGGGTCCTGATCCTGCCCTTTGCCTTCCTGAGCCTCCATTTCCCGGTCCAGGAAATGGTGATGAAGAGACCTACCTTCCTCCCAGGAGACGCTGTTTGTGCTGAGATTTGTTTAGTCACTAAATCGTGTCCGAGTCTTTGCGTCCCTGTGGACTGTAGCCCGCCAGGCTCCTCTGTCCACAGGATTCTCCAGGCAAGAACACTGGAGTGGGTTGCCATTTCCTCCTCCAGGGGATCTTCCCGACTCAGGGATCGAACCTGCATTTCCTATGTTGGGCAGGCAGATTCTTTACCACCGAGCCACCTGGGACGAGCCTGCAGACTCCCTTCCAGCGGGGAGCCCTGGGTGGGGAGTGAGCCCTGGGGGCCAAGACAAAGCAAGGCCCAGGAGAGGAGCTCACAGCCCTTTCCCTCCGTCTCGGGCCACAGCCTGTCCACACCATCCTTCCCACCCCAGAGCTCCTTTCTCACCTCCTGATGGGTTTTGGCTCTTCTCCCAGAAAGAAGCCGGCGCCGAGACCTGCTCCTTTTACTCTGCCTTGCTTCGGATTCAGCCCAAGATCGTGCACTGCTGGAGGCCGATGCGGCGCACGTTCAAGGCCTACGATGAGGGCGGGACGGGGCTTCTCAGCGTGGCTGACTTCAGGAAGGTGAGCATGGCTCTTGCAGGGCTTCTCCCTCCAAATAGGACGTGGTCACCAAATGCCAGCGGCCAGAAAAACCTCACCAGGCCCGGAGGAAGGCCCAGGCATGGGCAAGCTGTCCAGACCTCACTTCCTGGGCTCCCCCAGGTTACTGGGGGCCACGTCCACTTGTCGTCCGCAGCCGACCCCAGGCTGTCCCCACCCCAAAGGCTTCTAGAATCCCGCTGGGCCTTCCCAGGGCACCAACACCTGAGTGCAGCCTTCCACTGCCGCTGCTCCTCAGAGCCCTGCCTGCACCCCACACGAGGCCGCAGAGCAGCATGACGACCTCGGGGACTGAAGCACGTCCCGGGCCTGGCTACTCAGGGTCCACAGACCCCAGCCCTGCCCTGCAAGAGCCCCCCACTCAGCCCTCCCCTCTCCCTCTGCTGTCCTGGCATGGAGGGGCTGCCCACCCTGGTCCATGCAGTCTGGCCAACCAGCTCCCCCGGCAGAGACTGGACTCCGGGGCCTCTCCTGCCGGTCTGGGGGAGCACCTCGCCCGCCCCAGTCCACCAGCTGTAATCGCGACGGCCCCCACAACCCCACCTCTGGAACAGAATCTATGCTAGACTTTACCCCGCAGAACCTCTGGAGGTTAACCTTTGGAGGGTTTCCTCCCGAAGGAAAGAAATGGGCCACCCTCGAGGGTGACTTAAAACTCCCACATTTGGAATAACGCAGAACTCCTCAAATTGTCAGCGGGCCTGGTCCCATTCTTTGCTTCTCTCTCCCATCCCGGTCCTAGCTAAACACTAAGGTTGAGAAAATAATTGAAGTCTAGAATGTTAGATTAAAAATCAAATATTACAGCCAGGAAAAAAACCTCAGTCAACACATCAAAGCAAGAAAGGGTTATGACCGCTCAGTGCACTTAGGAAAAATGTATTCCTTAGATTTCTCTGCGCTTCAACAACTAAGACAAAAAAATTTTATGTAAAAAAGCTTTTCTTAAATAGCGATGCAGGCAGATGAGCGGCAGTTAGTGGGTCTGAATTTGCAAGGACCCCATGCAGGGCACTAGAGAGTGAGGGGCCCCTGGAGCAACCTCCCCCCACCAGCAACACACACGCAGAGGGTGGGGCCAGGCCTGTCGCTGGCGGCGGTGAATACCCTGTCACCTCCCCAACGTGGCCTCCAGCTCACAGCGCTGGTTAGTCACTCACTCATGTCCAACCCTTTGCAAGACCATGGACTATGACCTGCCAGGCTCCTCTGCCCATGAAATTCTTCAGGCAAGAATACTGGAGTGGGTTGCCATGCCCTTCTCCAGGGGATCTTCCTGACCCATGGATCAAACCTGGGTCGCCCGCATTGCAGGCAGATTCTTTACTGTCTGAGCCACCAGAGAAGCCCCGGTCTTTACTTTGGGGTCAAATACAATTCTCAGCCAGAGAAGAGAAGGAAGATAACACCCTAAGAACTTGGGGTGGGTGACAAGCAGGGAGGGGGCAAGAGAAACGGAGACGTTGCCCTTGGCAATGAGACCCGATGGGTGCTGGGCCCTCTGGACACCCAGGTTCACTCCCCTTTCCTGCTCTCAGCCCATCAGCCCCAGAGGCAGGCCAGCTGATCTCAGCCCCACGGGCCCGGGCCAGTCCTGCCGGCCCTGGAGGAAACTTGGGTTCTTCCAACTGCACTCTCTAGCAGCCTCTGAGAAATGAATTATAACACAAAATATACATAGGAAATGTATAACCTAATCTTCATATTTATTTAATACGGTATCTATCACAGTTTGTCTCAGTTGCATGTAACAGAGGTGAAATAAATCACAGCAGCTTAGACATGGTAGTCTTCTTCTCTCTCATGTAAAAGAATCCCAGAGGTAGGAAGTCCGGAGCTGGCATGGTGTCTGGACTGTCATCAGGGACATCTGTATTTTTTTTCCTACCATCCTCAATACCTGGATTCCTTCCTCAAGGTGGCCTCATAAGCCCAAGATGGCTGCTGGAGCCCCAGCATCACTTCAGCATTCCAGGCAGCAGAGAAGAGAGAAGGAGGGCATGCCTGTTTTCTTTAGAGGAGGCTTCCGAAAAGTCCAGCATAGCATTCTCATTTTGTTTTAGTGGCCAGAACTGTGAGAGAGGCTAAGAATTGTCACCTCTCATTTTGGCTGGGCACACAGCAGTCTGGAAGAAAATCAGGGTCTGATAACGGAAGGGGAAGGGCCAATGGGTATTGGTTGGGAAATCAGCAGGCTCTGGCAAGGGATGTATTACTGTTGAGTCATAACTACTCGATGAAGCCTGCACCTGCGGGCCTGCCCTTCTCCCCTCCCCTGAAGCTGCACCCCAAGGCCTCCTACCTAGTTAAGGCTCCGTGGCCAGTCTCCCCTCCAATCCCCTCCGCTCTGTCCATCTTCCTCGTCCTCCACGTTGACCAGCCTCACAACACCTGTGTTGCTAGACAGGGCTGCCTTGTTGGAAGGGTGGTGGGGGCGGGGAGGGGGGACGGCGAGGGAGGGCGTGACTCTGGAGGTGGGCTGTCCAGGCTCGGGGTGGGAGGAGAGGTGGGCAAGGGCCCAGCCTCTTCCTGGCAGCCAGCCTCCTTGGTCTTGGTCTTGAACGGCTCCAGTACCAGGGGCGGCTCCTCTCCCCTGCAGGTCCTGAGGCAGTACAGCATCAACCTCTCCGAGGAGGAGTTCTTCCACATCCTGGAGTATTACGACAAGACTCTGTCTTCAAAAATCTCCTACAACGACTTCCTCAGGGCTTTCCTCCAGTAGGGGCCCTGCACCGTGAGCCCAGTGCGGACAGACAGGGACCGCAGGGTCCCCACGCCCCGGGAAATCTATCAGCAGAGGGTCTCATGAATGTCCGGGGCATCCCCCCAGGCTCAGCCCACGCCCACACCCACACCCAACCTGCATCTTTGTGAGGTCAGCCCAGGCCTGGGCTCCAGGGTTGGCAGCGGCTGCTCTGGAAGGCCCTGGGCTGCCCCATTGAGCTCAGGACCCCTCTTAGTCTGAGCAATTAAAATGTTAGCCTTTGCAAGAATGATTCTTGAGACTTTAAAAGAACCACCAACAATAAACTTGGAAACTCAGAATTTCTGCCAGTTTTATTCGTTAAGAGCCTGCTGGGTGACTCAGGGACACCCTCCTCCTCCACACAGGCCCCGGGGCTTCCCCGACATGAGGCAGACCTGCGCCCCTGCCAGGCTTGTCCACAGGGCCACCTCTCTGTCCTGGGGGCACAGGCACCAGCCGGACCCCACGAGGAGCGGCCGACATCTGAGTCAGGCCCCATCGGTGCAGCGGGGGCTCAGCCCTTCCGGGCCCAGCGGTACCCGTTTCAGAGCACAGCAGGGTCTGACAGACCAAGTGCTGGGCTGTGTGCTTAGTCACTCAGTCGTGTCCGACTCTTTGCAACCCTTGGACTGTAGCCCGCCAGGCTTCTCTGTCCAAGGGGTTCTCCAGGCAAGAACACTGGAGTCAGTTGTCATTTCCTCCTCCAGGGGACCTTCCCAACCCAGGGATCGAACCCAGCTCTCCCTCTTTACTGTCTGAGCCACCGGGGAAGTCACACCAGGGAAGACAAGCCAAGAGAAGTTTTAAATCACCATAATTCTACCTACCCGTCATGAAGCAGATGGAAGGGAAACAGAGCCTGTTTCCTTCCTGAAGGTTCTGGAAGGAACTGGAGAGGCAGGCAAGAGGGCTGCCCCTGAGCTGTGTGACCCCAGCTGTCAGGGAGGGGTGGGGACCAGGACCCTCCACTGTCACCCTGAGTAAACTCAGGAGCACGACACAGCCCAAGGCCCTCCCTGGGGGGGGGCACCACCCAGCACCCACCGCGGCCCCAGCCACCAGGAGGGCAGGTTCCCCGGGGACCTGGGCGGTGGCCTAGCTTCTCCTCCCCTTTCCTGGGGCCGTCACCACCATGACCACGCCTCGTCCTCCTCTCCATGCTCCCTCTGGACGCAGCCATGGCTGCTGATCAGGGAAGGAGGCCAATGTTCAAACAGAAGCCACAGGGGCTCTTAGAAAGCCAGACCAGCGCCAACCTCCTTTGAGCCCCGCCGGCCACACCACACTCCAGCCAGCCGGTGGGGTCTCCACTCCCACTGCAGAGAGGGAGACACCAAGGCCCCAGAAGAGGGGAAGGATGCCCTGTGGGATGCATGGGAGTGAGGAGGCGGCTCCTGGTGTCCTGCTCAGCCTGGCGAGGGAGGCATCAGCGACCAGGCTGAGGAGGTCTGGCTGGGCCAGGACTGGGGAAACCCCAAGATCCCAGAGAATCTGGGAGCCCTGGGGGAGTTCAGAGGAGGAAGATGCCCACGACAGGGGAAGGGGTGCCCAGGCAGCCTGAGTTCAGGGAGGAGGATGTAGGATGGGGCTGTGGTTCCAAGTCGATGCCGTGGAGCAGAAATGCCCTCCACCCCGGCAGCTCTGCTAAGAGGGAAGGTGGGTGGATGCCCCTGCCCCAGCATTCGGGGCCCCTCCTGTGTGTCCAGCCCCTGCCCCATGTGCCCGGCTTCAGCCTTCCTGAGATGCCTCTCACACAACCTTGCACTCTTCACCTGCTTCTCAGGGAATGCCAACTTGTCCTTCAGCACTCAGTGCAGAGCCACCTCTTACAGGAAGCCTTCCTGACTTCCCCAGGCTGAGCTGGGCATTTCCTTCAGTGCGTTCAACAAGTGGCAAGTGGCTCATCCTGACACAGAAGCAGGACTCAGTGGGGTCATAACTGGCCACACCCAGACCACCAGCCCTCCTGAAATATTCTCAGAGTACCTGTGGTGTCAGTGACACTGGGTTCAAGTTCCAGCTCTACCGTGACACCCAGCCAGGTCACTTTGCCCTCTCTGAGCCTCAGTTTCCACATCTGTAAAATGGGCAATCATCCCCCCACACACACACACAATATACACACACATGGAAAGAGCTTAGCCCTGCAGTGGGGTTTCTCTCTCAGAGTTAGCAGGGCTTCCGAGTAGAGGGTTGTAGGTGAGTGGGCTATTAGCCACACCCTCCCTTAACCCCAGGAGAGCTGGGGCAGCTACTGCTTTCCTGACACCTGGACCCTTCAAGCCTGAGTCAAGAGAGCAACGCTGGACCAAGGGTCGGGGTGTCCCGCTGCCCCGCTCATCCCCTGGCCCGTGTGCAGCTTTCCTCTCTGAGCCTCCATCACCACATCTGCAAAATGAAGAGGACCCCTGCTTGCCTCGGGCTCATCCATCCATGGGTCTTTTCCCAGCCCCACGGGTCAAACACACACCTGCCTCCTAGAGCCCCCAACAAGGTAGATCAAAGACGATCAAAAGAGAAGGGATCAGGCCTGGTGGGGTGCCGGGGTCCAGCCCCGGCTGATCCAGGGTATTCGAAGGAGAGACGGCGTCGGCGAGGATCAGGAAACAACTGCTTAATTAAACGTTAATTAAGGATATAAAGAGTAATAGAATGAGGATAGCTCAGTGAGGAAATTCAGTGGAGAAAAGCGGCTGAAATAAGGATAGCTCAGTAGGAAAATTCAGTGAAGAAAAGAGGCTGAATAAAATTCCAAAGCAGGGAATTAACGTCACCTACGAAGGCCGCAGGCGTCCTCCCGTTCTCCCGAAGGAGAGGAGACACTAAGGCCTCCCCGGTCGGATCTTAGAAGCCCAGGCAAAATTAGTAGGCTTGACGAGCTTCCCCGCCTCAGAGGAAAAATTCAGCCAGAAGGTGAAAGAAAGAATGACATGGGGAGACCAAATTTCGGTGAACAAAAAGGGGCGTACTTTATTTTCCAAAGTAGTTTATACCTTAAGTTGTGCATAGAGGATAATGGGGGAAGGGGTGGAGTCATGCAAGGACAGCAGTTCCCGGTCCTAATCGAAGCCAGGCTTTCAAACTTATCATATGCAAAAGTTCAGGTGAATTACATCATCTTCTGGCCAGGAGGCCTGTTAACATTTTAAGAAACTTATTTTTCTCTAAAGGTGATTATTCCAAAGTCAGGCACCAGCCTCCAAAAAGCATTGGACAAAGCTGCATTCCTATAGGGCAAAGGTGAGGTGGGCTCAATCAAGAAAAGAATTAACTCAAGGGTCCAAGGTTACACACATTGAGGCTACTACTTACATTTCTATACACCCATTATATCAATCAATACACTGCCAAGGACACAGTAGGTAAGGGGTATGGAGACTTAGCAGCAAACATTGGCCCAATAAGTGAAAAACCCTTCACCAATACAATTTCTAATCAATCTTTTAACTACTCAGAGGAATCTGTGTTTAGACAGTTTAGAACACCTCCTGCCTCTCACAGTTGGGAGGCTCTGAACGATCACATGTGGCCGGAAAAACCTATTCAGGCAGGCTAGAGGATTTCCAAAGGAGTTTGTAGGTTAAACACTGTCACACCCAGGAATTGTTAACTGGAGCTGTAAGCTAACTCTTTTTTCAGAGAGAGGTAGTGGGGGACAGCCCCCCGTAAAGTCAGAGGTGTAGGTGAAAGCACAAAGCAGAAAGTAGGCAGACTCTGGTTTTGGGGGTAGATGCTCGAGAATTTCCAGGGGGACTCCTGAGGCTCGATCCCGCCTTTGCGTATGCCGAGCCTCCTTCCTCAAGACCTTTGCCACGGGCGGAGCTCGCTCCCCCCCTGGGTCTACAGAAGCCCGAAGAGCCCTGGCCCCATGCCTAGAGCTGGACCTCAGACGGAACCACAGCAAGAGGTCAGAGGAGGGCTTCAGCCCAGGGCCCTCAGAGTCAAAGCGGGGAGCCTGGGGGCTGGGCCGCTTCCGGAAGGCAGCCCCGTGTTCCCAGGTGGGCTCTGGGGGCCCTCTCCTCTCTTTCCTGAGCCCTTATATCCTGGTCAGGTGTCTTCAGCCCTGGGTGTCCTTCCTAGGGCCTGGCCCAGCTGCGAGCAGCAGCCCCTCTGGATCCCAAGGTGTAGAAAGAACGGAGTGCCTGCTTTCCCCACCACAATAGAACTCACATGAGAGCAAATGGCCCCACCTGTCTCCCCTTCGTGTATCCACGTCCCTTGCTTTTGACCTTGAAGTCCCTGTCTCTGAATAACATCCATTTCCCCACTCCTTGAAGCCACACTCAGCCACGTGACTTGTTTTGGCCAAAGAGCCACAAATCAGCACGATACAACCGAGGTCTGAGAAGCACCTGTGGTTTGGGGCCTCGAGATCCTGGAGAGGGCATCACTCCCTCCTGTACAAGACCAAAGGAGATTAACAACTTTCCGTAAACCCACCCGAGAATGGAGTCAACACAGACAGTTCACTACGGTCTGGAGATATGTACCTTCAAGGAGATGCCAGACCCAAGCGCTGGCTTTTACGGGCTAGACACAAAATACCATGTAAACCAGCAAGAGGATTCCACTGTAACATTTCAACAAATTGCCCAAAACCAAATGCAGGCTAGCCTGAGGACGTGGAGACTCGGGGGACTCTGACACCAAGGAACTGGGATTCTCCAGGAACCACCGCAGGAGCTCACGGACATCAGGGGGTCCTGGAGAAAGCTGCCACATTCCTGCACCCGCCGTGGAGGGGCTAGAGGAGGAGCCAGCTGACACTTTGCCAGAATCCACCTCCCTGTCCCTCGAAGGGAGCAGAAAAGCGCACCATGCAGGGAAGAAGACATCCAGACTGTGCCCGAGGGCACTGGTGGGAACCCAGCGCGGGGGAGGGGGCAGAGCAGGCACTCCTCCTGGGGCAGGTGGAGGACAAACCCACGCAGGAGCACAGGGGCACGGAGGAAGGCTCCCAGTGCTCCCAGGGTCTGAATCAGAACCACCCCCTCCCCTATCACCACACCAACCATCACGGAATAAAAGGGGAACCAGCTAAGAGAGCTGCAGGAGCCCGTCTCTTCAGGGGGCCGCACAGAGGAAGCCCCAAGGCAAGGAGGGAGCAACGACAATGCAGCCCAAGTTCTGATGAGGTTGACCCGAGCCCCACACTCAACTCCCAACAGAAAGACAAATTCTTCCCCAAGCATAAAAATGCTTACCTCAGTATCTACTGGGCATCCTGGGTGGCGCTAGTGGTAAAGAACCCACCTGCCAATGCATAAGAGAGGAGACATAAGAGACGTGGGTTCAATCCCTGAGTCGGGAAGATTCCCTGAAGAAGGACACGGCAACCCACTCCAGTATTCTTGCCTGAAGAATCCCATGGACAGAGGAGCCTGGCGGGCTACAGTCCACGGGGTCACAAAGAGTGGGACTTGGGGGCACGGGCACCAGCCGGACCCCATGAGGAGCAGCCAACATCTGAGTCAGTGACTCAGTGACTTAGCACATGTGCTCAGTATCTACTGTCCTTTTGTATCAGAAGTTAGCAAACCACAGCCAGGGGACCAAATAGGGCCTGGGTTCCATCCCTGGCTTGGGAACTGGTCTGGCATGCTGCAGCTAAGACCCAGTGCAGCCAAATAAATTAAAAAAATTTTTTAACAGATTATAAATTAAAACAAAATTTTGTAAATATTCTTATATATATGTATGTTTGTATGCTCGGTTGTTCAATTGTGTTCAACTCTGCAACTGTATGGACTCTAGCCTGCTAGTCTCCTCTGTCCATGGGATTTTCCAGGTAAGAATACTGTGGGTTGCAATTTCCTTCTCCATATATATATATATATATATACACATACATATGTATATATGAAAAGTAAAGGAATCCCTTTTTTATTTTTTTAAATAAAAAAGAAACTAGAGTAGCCAAAACAAACAGCTCTTTTTGCTCTCTGTGAAAAAGGGCAAAAGCATTCATACCACCCAACTTCAAGATTTAGCCATAAAATTATAGTAATCAATAAAATATGATTTTGGCAAGATCACAGCACTTTGATCAATGGAACAAAATAGAGTGTCCATAAATAAATGCATGCAAATGTAATCAACTGACTTTTGACAAATGTGCAAAGGAAATTAAATGGGAAAATAGTGTTCATTTGAAAAAATATGAAATTGTCACGTATCTCACACCTTACACAGAAAGCAACTCAAAATGTATTGTAGACCCAAGTATAAAATGTCAAACTATAAAATTTCTATAAGAAAACATCAGAGAATCTGCATGACCTGGGGTTTATCAATGGGCTACACCAAAGCACAATCTATAATAGAAAAAATTGATAAATTGGACTTAATGAAAATGAAAAACTTTTGCTCTGAGAAACTGTTAAAAGAGTAAAAAGACAACCTACAGACCAGAAGATTTGCAAATCATGTATTCATTTAAGGACTTGTGTCCAGCGCCTAAAGAACCTCAAAATTCAAACACACGAAGACAGACAATCTCGTTTTTAAGAAGGGCACAAAAGATCCGAGCATGCGCTTCACAGAAGAAATATGGCAAATAAACATATAAAAAGATGTTCAGCATCATTAGTCATTTAAAAATGGAAATTCAAACCACAATGAGATATAACACACCTACTCAAATAGTCAAAATTTTTAAATACCAAATTCTGTTGAGGATGTGGACTCACAGGAATATTCATTATTGCTGGTGGGATTACAAAAGCATTCCCTTCTCCAGGGGATCTTCCTAACCCAGGGATCAAACCCAGGTCTCCCGCATTGCAGGTGGATTCTTTACCAGATGAGCCACCAGGGAAGCCCTTTTGGAAAACAGTGTGATTTAAAAAGGGCCAAATAAAAGAATCTTTTACATAATGGGACTGCTTCCTATAGTACCGGGGTCATGGATATATAACTCTACTGCTACTGCTAAGTCGCTTTAGTCGTGTCTGACTCTGTGCGACCCCATAGATGGCAGCCCACCAGGCTCCCCTGTCCCTGGGATTCTCCAGGCAAGAACACTGGAGTGAGTTGCTGTTTCCTTCTCCAATGCATGAAAGTGAAAAGTGAAAGGGAAGTCGTTCAGTCATGTCCAACTCTTTGTGACCCCGTGGACTGCAGCCTACCAGGCTCCTCCATCCATGGGATTTCCCAGGCAAGAATACTGGAGTGAGTTGCTGTTTCCTTCTCCAATGCATGAAAGTGAAAAGTGAAAAGGAAGTCGTTCAGTCATGTCCAACTCTTTGTGACCCCGTGGACTGCAGCCTACCAGGCTCCTCCATCCATGGGATTTCCCAGGCAAGAACACTGGAGTGAGTTGCTGTTTCCTTCTCCAATGCATGAAAGTGAAAAGTGAAAAGGAAGTCGTTCAGTCATGTCCAACTCTTTGTGACCCCGTGGACTGCAGCCTACCAGGCTCCTCCATCCATGGGATTTCCCAGGCAAGAATACTGGAGTGGGTTGTCATTTCCTCCTCCAGGGGTTGAACCCACATCTCCTGCATTGCAGGCGGGCTCTTTACCATCTGAGCCACCAGGGAAGCCCCTTACATGGATTAGTATTCTAAAAAATATTTCCTAGCTCTGTCCACTAACAGGGTCTAGAAATAGTGATACCCCAGTAGCAACTTGCCCACCTACAATCCAGATATGAATTTCTAAATAAAAAGAGCCAGAACTTGAAGGAGAAACAGCGAATGCACTGCGACAAGGGAAATGCAAGATGAGCCTGCTCCAAAGTAAGGAAGTGAAACAAACAAACAAAAGGAATATGTCAGAAGAGCACAGGAACCAACGTGAAAGAACTCCCAAATGGTCAGAGTTAGAGCAGTCTGAGCAACAAAGTAAATGACAGCAATAGGTTCTAACCTAACGATTACCCACGCTGATGTAAATAAGCAAATGGCAGAGAAGGGGCAAATCTCCCTTACAGAACAATTTCAAATAATAAATGTAGGAGGGAAGAAGTTGGAATAGAAAATCACCATGAGAATACCGCAGTAACCACTGCTCCAGGCAAGACCCATGGATGGATGCTAAAATCAGTGGGAAAAGTGTTAGGCGGTTCAACTAGCCTGGAGATGGCTCCTCCAAATAGGTGTAAGTCAACGTGGTGATTTTATCCTATGTCCACGTTCTTGGATGCCTCATTCCCCTCTCCTTGAGTGTGAGCTGGTCTAGTGACTGTTTCTAACAGACCAAGTATGGAAAAGGAAACCTAGCATCTTTCCAGTGGAGAAACCCAGCAGATATCCTGTAAGTGTGTGATCAAGATTAACGACCACGTGAACGTCCCTGGTGGTGAAGCAGGTAAGAATCCGCCAGCCAATGCAGGGGACACGGGTTCGATCCCTGATCCGGGAAGATTCCACACACCCTGGAGCAACTAAGTCCGTGGGCCACAGCTACTGAGCCGGAGAGTCTAGAGCCCCTGCTCCATAACAAAAGAAGTCACCGCAACGAGAAGCCTGCTTGCCGCAGCTAGAGAAAGTCCACGCACAGAAAGACTCAGGGCAGTGAAAAAAATCAATAAACAAATACTTTAAAAAAAAAGTTTAATAACCATGTGGTAAGTCACAGTGGTCTCACGCAACCCCAGTATAATGCCTTGAGAAGAACGCATTACCTCCACACGCTTCTCCTCCTAACACACAGCCACAGGCAAATCCTGAGAAATTATTGGAGAAACCCAACTGGAGGAACAATCTACCAAATAGCCAGTCCTCAAAATTTTCAAGGTCATGAAAATTGAGGAAAGGCTGAGAAACTACCACCAACCCACAGAGGGCTACAGAGACATAAAGACCAAATACCACGCAGACTCATGGATGGGACATTATTCAGAAAGATCCAAAGGAAGGGCTAATAGCCTTACACCATGCTAATCTCTTAGTTTTGATAAATGGACCATGGTTATGTAAGATGTTAACATCAGGGCAAGCTGTGGGGACTCTCTGTACCGTTTTTACAACTCTTCTGTAAATCTAAAATTATTTCAAAATGAAAAAGCTCTTTAAAGTGGGGAAACCATTTCCTGTTCAGGGCTCCCTCTTCCAGGAAGCTTTCCCTGATCACCCTTGAACACTGGGTTTGATATTCCTCGGGGCCCCCAAGCCTGACCCTGACTGCCATTCACTGAGCCCCAAGCATGTGACAGCTGAAGGGTTCAGCTTCTTCCCTAGATCAGAGGAGCCTTCCAAAGTACCTCTCAAGCTTCCAGACAGCAGGGCCTGTTTCCCATATCCTGGAGGACTTTGCAGTCTGGTCCTTCAAAGGAGGATGGGACTGAGGACCCTGTGGAGTGTCCAGGATCTTCTGCCACAAGACCCCCAGCTGGGAGTTGTGGGTGACGTTAGGGGAGAGTCTTGGGTGAAGCCCAGGTCCACAGAGCGTGTCATCTCTACTAGTTTATCCAGGGGGCTGGGGCGAGGGCCTGCTGGAAGAAAAAGGCCTGAGGATTTGGTCCCGGTGGAGGTTGAAGAGGGGTTCCCTTGTGGCTCAGATAGGATGTTCAAGACTCAGCTCCATGAGAGCCAAACTGCAAGAAAAAGCGGCTGGGGGCTGGGCTTCCTGAGTGTGAGCTCCCGTAAGGAAAGAGGCAGAGGGAAGGGTTGCAGCTCATTGGGCTTGCCCCCTGGACTCCCAGAGACAATAGGAGCGTCAGCAGGGACCCCATCCTGTATCAGAGACGGCTGGCAGCGTGAGTGAGCCCAGCGTGCTACACCCTCTTTGCTATGGACCCCGCTCCACCACTGAATAAAGCTGCACAAGTCAGAGCCGAGCTGGGAGTGGGGGCTGGGGGGGTGCGCAGTTCATGATGGCGTCAACCCGTCTCCCCACCCCCACCCGCACCTCGTCTACACTGAAGGCAGCAGGAACACAGGGCTCAGAACTCAGCAGCTGCCGCGTCTCAGCAGAGCGGGTGCTTGTGCTCAGTGGTATCCAACTCTTTGCGACCCCATGGACTGTAGCCTGCCAGGCTCCCCGGTCCATGGGATTTTCCAGGAAAGAATACTGGAGAGGGTTGCCCGTTCCTCCTCCAGGGAATCGTCCCAACCCAGGGATCGAATCAGCATCTCTTTCATCTCTGCATTTGCAAACGGATTTTTTTTACCGCTGTGCCACCTGGAAGTTTCCCCAGCAGAGCGGGTACCAGGCGCTAAAGCAGCACCCGCAGTGAGACAGCGCCTCCGGGGTGACCGCAGCCCCGGGGGGTCCCTGCCCCTGCCCGGGAGCCCTGCTCGCGGACACAGCGACTGAGCACAGCCACGGGAGGGCCTCGAATAGAGCATCTCCTCCCCCCAGCCTACGGGCGGGACCCGAGGCCCAGGACCCGTCATTGCAGCCACGTCTGAGGCCCTGGCGAGGGAGCTGTCTGGAAGGGCGGGTTACAGGTGGGCCAGTCTGAGGACAGGAGAGGGTCACGGCGGGTTGATGCCATCTGAGCCATCTGAGCTACCCCCAGCCTGCTCCCCAACCATGGCTCTGGTTCTGACCCACAAATGAAGGTCTCCAGAGAGGCTCCTCCCCTCTGGGTCCATTTATCACACCCCACCCCCAGCCACAGGACACTTCCCCCTACATCTCCCAAAGGCACCTCCAGCCCCGGAGTCCCAAACAGGATTCAGCATCCCCTCCTCAAACCTGTTCTTCCTGCCGCATGTTCCCCCTCCATGACCAGCAGCCAATGGCCGTTATATCATCTCTGGCTCCCCACACCCATCCTTCATCAACCCCACCTCCTAAATCCATTGCTGTCATCACTGCCATGTCCCTATTGCAAATCAGGTCCAAGAGAGGTGCTGAGTGAATGTTTGCAGGGTGGATGGATTGATGGGTGGGTGAGTAGATGGATGGACAGTGGTTGGACTAGATGGATAGATGGATGGTTGTTGGGTGAATGGATGGATAGATAGATGGTGACCGGATGGATGGATAAACGGATGGTGGTGAGATGGATGGATGGATGGATAAATGGATGAATGGATAGATGGTGGTTGGATGAATGGATGAATAGATAGTGACTGGATGGATGGAAGGATAGATAAATGGATGGTGGTGAGATGGATGGATGGATAGATGGATGGTTGTTGGATGAATGGATGGATAGATAGATGGTGACTGGATGGTGGTGAGATGGATGGATGGATAAGTGGATGGATGGATAGATGGATGGTTGTTGGATGAATGGATGGATAGACAGATGGTGACTGGATGGTGGTGAGATGGATGGATGGATAAGTGGATGGATGGATAGATGGATGGTTGTTGGATGAATGGATGGATAGATAGATGGTGACTGGATGGTGGTGAGATGGATGGATGGATAAGTGGATGATAGATAGATGGATGGTTGTTGGATGAATGGATGGATAGATAGATGGTGACTGGATGGTGGTGAGATGGATGGATGGATAAGTGGATGGATGGATAGATGGATGGTTGTTGGATGAATGGATGGATAGATAGATGGTGACTGGATGGTGGTGAGATGGATGGATGGATAAGTAGATGGATGGATAGATGGATGGTAGTTAGATGGATGGATGGATAAATGGATGGATGGATAAATGGATGGTGGTGAAATGGGTGGATGGATGGATAGATGGATGGTTATTGGATGAATGGATGGATAGATAGATGGTGATTGGATGGTGGTGAGATGGATGGATAGGTGGATGGATGGATAGATGGATGGTGGTTAGATGGATGGATAGATGGATGGTGGTTAGATGGATGGATGGGTGGATAAATGGACGGTGGTGAGATGGATGGATGGATGGATGGACAGACGGATGGATAGATGGATGGTGTTAGATAGTGGATAGATAGATGGATGGATAGATCAATGGACGGATGGACAGATGAAAATGGCAGAACTCCTACAGCTAGGGAGCTTTAGAACTGTAGTCATTATATCTGCCAGAGCTTTTCCTGGGCAACACCTGGACCCTGAGTTTGACACGGGCTGGATTGGAACTTGCTGCTTCCGGGAAGAGGCCAAAGCTAAGGCCACCTTGAAATACTGTTTGGGGGAGGACCAGATGCTCGAGCTACGTGAACATGACAGGGCACAGAAGTGCACGTGCCAACCACCTCTGAGGGAAGCCGGAGCCAGCAGAAGGATGCTAGTCGCTGGCACCCAGAAGGTCTTCGGCCTCTGAACTCAGCCCAGGACTTGGCCAGGAGGACACCTCTCCTCCCCCACAGGCCCCACACAACACCCAGAGACAGAGGAAGAGACACCGAGTGGACTTCTCTTTCTTTTTACAAAGACTTTATTGTCTGACATGCTTGACAAAAAAAAATTACAGCCACAATCAAGTTATGCCAAAATGATTGAGGAGCACGCCATCATCTTTCATACCTCAAGGACTTTTAATGAATTTTTCTTTTAAAGTAACAGCTGCCTTCATAACTTTTATTTTCCACATAAAAATACACCATATTCTGAAGATACCTTAGGAAAAAGAATTTTTTTTTAAGTTTATAGTTCTTGGTCCGCATAGAAATTCAGTAGAGGCGATCGAAAGAGTCTGGAGTCATCGCCACCCATTTAAGCACACACACGCCGTGCGTCTGAGGTGCCCCCAGAGACCCTGTAAACATCCCCGGCTACCAGGAACCACGTGGGTTGAACAGGACTCCTGAAGCCCTGCAGGCTGCAGAGTAAAGCTGGCCCCGGCCAGCATGCTGCTGCTCCTGGGCTCCCTGGATGGGTCCTTCACCCTATGGGATCCCCATTCTCATAGGGAAGGAATCACGGTCTCCTGGGACCCTGGGCTCAGAGATCCAAGTCCTCCAGGGCTCCAGGGGCTTTCCGTGAGAAACGAACCCGACAGGTGCTGAACAGGATCCTTAAAGAAAAAGAGCCTTGAGTCCTGCATCGCCTTGTAGGGGCAGAGCTTCGGGTGCTGGCAGAGCAGGAGGCTGTGAAGCCAGAGACCAAGGTTCAAACCCTGCCTCTGCCTCTTTTGAGCTGTGCACCCTCAGGCTAGTTGCCTCACCTCTCTGACCTCAATCGCTTCATCTCTAAAACAGGGCCAGCAGCACCCACCTTGCAGGAGCGCTGGAAATGGGATCACATCTGCAAAGGGCTCATTAAATGCTGGTTCCCAGGCCTGGGATGAAGAGGAGGCAGGCAGGGCCCTCCTCTCGGACACACAATTGAAGAGGGCACCAAAAAACTCGGTGATCCAAATCAATGATACTATTTTAATGCAGTGTTTTTAAAAACCAAAATTAATGCAGGGGAGAAAAAATCTATGATAAACAGAATACCTAAATTTTAAATAAAGAATCTAATGCTGCCCATGCCAGTTCGGCCTCGCCGGCCTCACCCCAAGCAGGCCTGGCTGGTTCTCTGTCCATCAGAGAGACTCAGCCCAACGCTGCAGTCCTTGAAGTCCCCCTGGTGGAACTGTGGGAGTCCAGTCCCGGCTCTGACTCTGGGCCGTGTTCCCATTAGGGGGCAGCTGCTACCCGGTACCACAACTGTGAACCATTCAGCCATCTCAGCCAAGGGCAGGGGAGACAGAACCCAAGGGGCGAGGGAAATCCCACCGGGGGCCAGAACACATCCGAGGACAGCAGTGGGAGCCCCGAGGTTCACCTCACTAGGTTAAGAGGGGCGCAAGGATGAGTGTGTCCACATCCCCACGGGCACACAGGGCACAGCGCTGCCTCGGCCCACGGACCCCCCGGCTGCTGGGTTCTGCAGAGCTCGGCACACCCCAGGGAACCAGGGGTGTCCAGCAGTGGGGATCCTCCGGCCCAGTCCTGGGTCTTCAACAAGCTCATTCTACAGAGCCAACCCCTCTCCACCCCACCAAGTCCAGGCTCCAAGCGGGTGTCCAGGATGCTCAGGCCATCATTCACATCAGCAAAAATGCCCACAGGAAGAAAACACGGGACGGCAAGAAGCCGACGGCCGGGTGGCCTGGCCAGACGCAGCCCGATTCCTGAGACGTCCCTGATCGCTCCCTCAGAGGCCTGGGAGAAGCGGAAGGGCTGCCCGCACTCAGACTGCGACACCCCAACCATCCACCTCCCAACCCTGAGGCGTGCAGCCACTCAGACCCTCAGTGAGAGGGAGATTTTGTGCCAGAACTTCAGAATCCGTCCAAGAGCAGCAGCTTCCCAAACCCACGAGGGCGTCCAACTGAGCAGATGAAGACTCCGTCACGTCCCAAGCAGGACGCGGCTGTGAGCATAGTAGGTCCTTTAACAAGGAACACATGGAAGGGACACGCAGAAATCAGCGATGAGTGCGGAGCCCCCAACAGCCCGCGGGTCCCGACTCCAGGGACAGAGTCAGGGGTGATTTTCTTCATTCCAAGGCCTCAGCCTGTCGGCTGGGCTGTTCCCGGAGCTGGACAGGCTGTGTGCAGGGAAGGAAGGGCGGCTGGGGGTCCGTGCTCTCGGCCAGGCGTATGGAGCTGATGCGGTGGGAAGGGCTGGGGCCGAGGGGGCAGTCAAGAGTTCCGGGGGGTGGGGAGGTCGATGACTATGGGTGGGTTCACGGGCTGGTAGTTCACGGTGCACACAGAGGCATTCACATAGGTGGTCGTCCCATCCGCCATGACTCCATACCCTAGAAAGTAAGCACACAGTGGTCAGGGCTGAGCAGCGACACCAGGACCCGGAGCAATTGATGGTGGTCTGGCGGGTGTGGTAGTCAGAGGACACTTAGCCGCAGGAGGCTAAAGATGTCTGGGGCGAGTATTAGCAAGAAACTCCTCCCGACCTGCTGTGAGCAGCAAATGACATAATAATCCACGTGTTCAGCCCGGTGCCTGGAAAGTGCGTGTCAAGACATCATCAATGACATCATCAACAGCACCACCACCACCACCACCATTATCTCCACTTCTGCTATCGATACTACCATCATCACTACCAAGACCACAGCCACCACCACCATCGTCACCATCACTGTCATTATCAGAACCATCATCACCAACACCATTATCAGCATCACCACCACCACCACCATCACCACCATCTCCACTTCTATTATCAACACTACCATCATCACTACCAAGACCACAGCCACCACCACCATCATTATCTCCATCACCATCACTGTCATTATCAGAACCATCATCACCAACACCATTATCAGCATCACCACCACCACCACCATCACCACCATCTCCACTTCTATTATCAACACTACCATCATCACTACCAAGACCACAGCCGCCGCCACCATCATTATCTCCATCACCACCACCATCGTCACCATCACTGTCATTATCAGAACCATCATCACCAACACCACCATCATTACCATCACCACTTCTATTATCAATACTACCATCACCACTATCACCACCACCACCATCATCATCTCCATCATCACCACCACCACCACCATCACTGTCATTATCAGAACCATCACCACCACCATCTCCATCATCACCACCGCCACCACCATCACCACCACCACCACCATCATCTCCACTTCTATCATCACTACTATCGCTGTCACCTCAATACCACTACCACCATCACCACCATCACCACCACCACCATCATCTCCATCATCACCACCACCACCATCATCTCCACTTCTATCATCACTTCTATCGCTGTCACCTCAATACCACAAGCACCACCACCATCATCATCACTACCATCAACATCACCATCCTCCCCACTTCCACCCTGGTCACCATCACCGCCATTGTCACGTACTTTCTTCTCCACACCTCTGTCCTCATCATACCCTCTTCCCACCACATCTACTTGTCAGAATCCTCTTCAATCTTCAGCTCAGATCACCTCCGCACCAAAAGGGACACTTCCCCTCCTCTGCACAGGTTACGAGTTCTTTGGAGCCTGCATTTTGCTTGTACAATCATGCAGGGCGTGGTCTTATATGTCCACAGTGGGGCTACAGAAAGCGACAGGCGTTATTATTATCCTGCAGCACATGCGCCATCCACCTCTCCCATGACCTTTCAGATCCTGGGCAGTGACAGGCCAGGACAGGGACAGGGAGGCAGTCAGGACTGCAGCCACCAACATTGCCAGTCACCTTCACAGCCACCCTGCCCACTGCCTGAGATGATATGGACACCCCCCAACTCCAGCCATGTGGACACAGCAAGTGGTCCTGCCCCAGGACAGAAGGCAGAACCTCATGTCTGTCTTGGGTGGGGACACTGGGAGGAGAAGTGCCACTAGAGCCCCTCAGGTAGGCAGGCAGCCCTCCACATTCATTAAGCACCTACTGTATGCCGGGCCATAGAGACATAAATAGGAAGACAGGCTTCCAGCCCTGTAGACAGCTCACAGTGTACCCCCAAATGCAATCCTTCTCTAGGTCACATCCAAATGTCCCCTCCTCCAGAAAGCCCCCTGCTATCTCTGAAGACTTCTCAGGCTAGAGGCACGGCAGAGTTGCAGGGCTCTAGGAAGTAAAACTTACCCCTGAGTCTTGCCAGACTTTGCCCTCATCTTCCTATGATGAAACACTTCAGCAATAGGTAACTGACAGCCAGCGTGTAGACAGACATATGTAGATACAAAGTGTATGTAGGCGGTGGGCTATTTCCCACTGGCCAGGGAAGAGGTGACCGGGTTCAAGGGAGCCAAGAGGGCCCCCCTGAGAAGCCAGTGAGGTGCACTTCCCCCACCAGCGTGTGATCAAACCAGTCCATCCTAAAGGAAATCAACCCTGAATACTCATTGAAAGGACTGATGCTGAAGCTGAAGCTCCACTACTTTGGGCACCTGATGGGAAGAGCCGATTCACTGGAAAAGACCCTGATGCTGGGAAAGATTGAAGGCGGGAGGAGAAGGGGATAACAGAGGATGAGATGGCTGGATGGCATCACCAACTTGATGGACATGACTTTGAGCAACTCCAGGAGCTAAGTGAAGGACAGGGAGGCCTGGCGTGCTGCAGGCCATGGGGTCACAAAGAGTCAGACACGACGGAGCGACTGAACAATAACAACAACCACGTGTACGGCCCCCGCCCTCGCTGACCTTCGTGGATGTGGCCGAAGACGTGCAGCCGCGGCTGGACGCGCCTCTGCACCGTGTTGAGCAGCTCCACGCAGCCCACCCGCTGCATCTTCTTGGGGACCCAGTCCAGGAAGCCTGGCAGGGGAGAGAGAGGGAGGGCAGTGACGGGGCCCAGGCAGGCCCGGCCCTGGCCCCGCAAAGCCCAGGTCGCAGCTCTGCAGTCTCAGGGACACGGCAGTCCTGGACCCACCCTGCCCTGCCCCAGCCTCAGGGAGGGAAGCCTGGCTCCAGCGTGCACCTCCTGGGGCCTGTGGCCTCCCCCACCTCCCTCATCCCCTGCTCCTCCCGCAGGGCCTCACAGAGAACACACTTATAAGAGCCCAAGTGTGCCAGGCAGCACAGGGCGGAGGTGGGGTAGGGAAGACGGCTCCATAGCTGAGAGCCTCCAGACCATTCGTGCTCAAAGTGGCCTCAAGGCTGGCATCCACCCATTGCAGAAAGAAGCCAACTGAGGCCTGAGAGGGACAGGTGAGGCCCAAGGTGAGCCAGCAGCAGGGAGGAGTCCGGGAGCAGAATTTGCAGGTCGGAAACTTTCTAAACAAACATCACAAAATCAGGAAAACACCCTCTTTATCCACTGCAGCTTCACGCACGTGCCCGCGTCTGCGTCTGCTCGCACGGCCAGCCTCCCGGAGCTGCCCATATGGTGGCGGCTTATTAGCCTCACATGGCTACACAAACGAAGAGTAATTGATTACTCCAAGCGGACAACGAGGGCTCAGCTCAGCCCCTTCTCTGCTTGGGCGGGAGAAACAGGTTTCTAAAACTGCTGGGGAGGGGAAGACGGATCCTGCAAAGAATCACACAGGCTGCAGTGGACCTGACTTAGAGACGAGAGAGAGAGAGAGGAGGAAGAGAAGGGGAGAGGCAGGAAGTGGGAGGAAAGTAGGCTTGGAGCAGACCCTTGGGTTTAAGTCCCAGGCTGTGTGACCTTGGACAAGTCACTTAACCTCTCTGTGCCATATTCAACAATTCGTTTAACAACTGAGCTGGGCTGAGTACACAGGCAACCCCCAGAGCAGGGGTTGTGTGTTGTATGTGAAGCAGGTGTGGTGAGGCAGGAACTCAAAAGATGCCAGTTGGGGAATGGATAGGGAGGTGGAAAGTAGGGAAGGAGACAGAGAAAGGAGGGAGAAAGTAAGAAACCTGCTCCAGAGCCCCACTACAAGCCACGTTGTCGTGCCTAAACCATGCCAGGGCCCTGGGCCTCCAGGTTCCCTCCATTTGGAAATGGGGAACATTTTGTGAGGGTGGAGGGAGGCACCCAAGGGTGTTGGCTGGTCGTCTGGCACACATAGGTGCTCAGGACAGCTTCCCCCAGAACAGGTATCAGAGCGAGGGACTCTGGGGCTGCGCTGGGCCTCACCTGACAACCTTCCCATCTGGGATGACAAGTGGTGTCATCAGCTGGGACCGAAGTGGGGGCCGTGGGGGCTGGGAGGAAAGCTGGAGCCTGCTGGGGTGGGTGGTCTCCCGGGGTGAGGGGTGCAGAGGATGGGGCCTGCTGGGAGTGACCTTGTGGTACTCAGCCCCCAGGACCAGGTCTTTGACACCCCTGAGCTCCACGGTGCCCACCTGTGTGAAAGGGGCAGCTGAGTCTAACCTCACCACCTGGCTGTGAGCAGTCCAGGAGGTAACACGTGGAGCCCCCAGCACACAGTAGGTGCTCAGGAAATGAGAGCGACAGGGGGGTGACTGGTGCCCTAGCACCCTTTGGCAGCTCCCTGGACAGGCCCAGCGGCCCCGGCCTCAGCACCAGAGCCCCTGTGTCCTCCCAGCACGAGCGGGCATCCGGGGCCAAGCGCCCGAGGTGGGGGCAGGTGAGTCTTACCCAGCGGCGGTCCGTGGGTTATCAGGACATCCACGCCTTCGGGAATGAGGTTCCATTTCTCAAGCAGCGCTTGGCCACGTGGGAGGTTAAAACCCCAGCCGTAAAACCAGGGCTGCCTGTAGGAGAAGAGCAGGGGGTTCAGAGCTGGCCACCGAGAGTGGGGGCAATGAGAGTCAGGAAAGGTGGCCATCCGAACCAGTCAGATACCCAGCACCTCACACCCAGGAGGTGTCCACCTGGATGGGGATTCAAGGTGCGAATTCATCCAGACTGTTGCCCAGGTAGTGACCAGTCTTGTTTGGCTTTTTTTTTTTTTTTTTGGCTTTGTCTCACTTAGGATCTTAGTTCGCAAACTAGGGATCGAACACATGCCCCCTGCAGAGGAAGCTCAGATTCTTAACCACTGAAATACCAGGGAAGGCCCCTGATGCACCTTTTCCTTCTGGCTTCACTACTAAAAAAACAAAATCATCTTTTTTCTATGATGAAGAATATTATTGGGTTGGCCATAATATGTTATAGAAAAAACAAACTTTTGGGTCAACCAAATAGTCATGTAATTTTTTTAAGTGAAAGTTAAAAAAAAAAAAATCTTCTGCCAAAGACCTCTCTTGCTCTAAGCCCTTCTAAGCAAATCCAGAGAATACTCTCACCTGTCCCCACGGTGGGAAAATGCTCATCCATCATCCTTCCCACATCTGGGGCCAGTGGGGCCCCCAGCAAGAGACAGAAGGTCCCAGGTAGGAATGCTCATTCCTGTCCCCACCCTGAAGCTCCCAGCAGGGGCTCCACAGTGCTGAGTCCACCCTCAACATCAAGGTCAGGGCCAGGTGGACAGAGACCAATGAACAGAATTCCAACCTGTTGCCCCTCCCAGCCCTAGACGGACCAATGCAAGCCATTCCCCATCCCACAGGGTGAGCATGTGACCTTAACCCTTCCAGTTGGAGGCAACTCCAGATGTTTGCTTCAGTGATGAGAAAAGGAACGCTGTCACACCTGCATATCAACCAGTGAGCTTCTTACCCTGGGAGTTGTCAGCACCTATTACACTGTCCTAAAGGGAGATGGCTGGAACACATGCTCCAGGGCAGCAGCTGGATCAAACTGCACCTGACACCCACCGCACCCCTGCACTTCCCAGTTACGTGGGCCAATAGAAGGCCATCTGAACTGGGTTTTCATTGACAATGAAGGTATCCCAACTAAGAGTCAGCTCTTAGGGCTAAGTCATTATGAGATCCCCAAATTAACACAGCCTTTAGCATCTACAAAGTCACCATCATCGCCGTCACCATCACCACCACCACCACCACCACCACCACCTTCACCCCATCGTCATCACCACCACCACCACCACCATCATCATTACTATCATCACCATTGGGGGTCCAATTGTGTCTCCCCCAAAATATTAATATATGTGGAAGCATGAACCCAATACCTGTGAATGTGACCTTATTTAGAAGTAGGGTCTTTGCAACATAATAAAGGTGAGGTCATACCTGATTAGAGCGGTTCTAATCCAGTGACTGGTGTCCTCAGAAAACACAGACACTCAGCGGTAAGGGCCATGTGACAGTGGCTGCACAGATCGGAGTGATTGTCTACCAGTCAAGGAACCCCCAGGCTTCCAGCAACCACCAGAAGCTGGGAGAGTGACAGGGAACAGATCTTCCCTCAGTCCCCTCTGTAAGAACTAACCTCAGTGACACCTGGATTTCAGGCCACCAGTCTCCAGAGTTGGGCAGAATTGACGCCTGTTGTTTTAAGCTTTGTGGTTTGTGATAATTAGTTCTGCAGTCCTAGGAAACTAATCACCATCACCACCATCACCTCCTCATCGGCCACCCTAGGGACCTTCACACCTGCAACAAGGTGAGCAGACAGGTCTCTTTCTTCCTGTTTTATGGATGAGGAGACTGAGAGCCACGGAGTAGAGAGCAAAAATTGTCACCAGCATTCCCTGCACACCTACTTTTTGCCAGGTGCCAGTTATTCCTAAAGGAAATCAACCTTGAATATTCATTGGAAGAACTGATGCTGAAGCTGAAGCTCCAATACTTTGGCCACCTGATGCAAACAGCTAACTCACTGGAAAAGACCCTGATGCTGAGAAAGATTGAGGGCAGGAGGAGAATGGGGCGACAGAGGATGAGATGGTTGGATGGCACCATCAACTCGATGACCATGAATTTGAGCAGACTCCAGGAGATAGTGAAGGACAGGGAAGCCTGGCATGCTGCAGTTCATGGGGTTACAAAGAGTCAGAAACGACTCAGTGACTGAACAACAACAATCTGATTACATCACAGGAAAGGGTTCACCTAACTCTTACAAGAACCCAGTGAATTAAGGGCTAGGATTATTCCCATTTTTCAGATGAGGAACCAGAGGCTCAGAGAAGTGAGCTGGCTCAGGGATCTGGGCCCAGGTGCAAAGACCTCCAGGCTGGGCACCTCCCCGCCATTGGCCGCATACTCTACACAAGTTGGTCGTGGGGCTGGGCTTTCACATTCAAAGCCTCTCATGTGCCCAGAGCTGCCACTAAAATCCCCCTCATGGCCCGTGAGCACCCCTGGGGGAGGCTGACATCCCTGGCTATTGGCCCATTGCCTCTGCCTTGTTGGCAGCCGCCCAGTGCACCTCTATGGAACCCTGGGGGTTCCAGGGGACAGCATTTGAGAACTGATTTAGTCCCACCATGGTAGGTTCTGGACAAGACTGAGGTTCAGCGAGAGAGGAAGGGAGGTCCCCAGGGTCACACCGTGGTCAGTGTAGAAGTCATTCTGAAACCCAGAACTGACCCCCTCTCCCCGTAGCCTTTGAGCCTGCAGTGTCAAATCCTGGAACGTAGGCCTGTGAAGGAGGAAGATGAGCGGCCACAATGGCCTTTTGGGGGCAAAGGTCTTTTCCCATTTCAGACACTTGTGGGATTCCCTTCTGCCGCCAGCCTTTGCTCACCCATGACCCCTGCCTGGGACACTGGGTCACGTTTCTCCTTCAAAGCCCTGTCTCCTCCATCTTCCCTCTCACCCCAAATGCCCAGCACCTGCCCAGGGGAGGGGCAGATGTTTGTTCAATGACTGGTGTTGAGAGAGAGAGCCTGGATGAATGAGTGAGCTTGTGAACAGGATGTCAAACAGAACTCTTTCTGTTGTCTTGGGATTGCAGCCAAAACCTCAAGGCTGGATATGATCCTCCATTTGGAATGAAAGCCCCCAGGTACCACCCAGACAAACTTACTACTAAAAGCAAGCAGCACACGCCAGGCTACCATCTCCCCAAGCCCCCACCAGGCTAAGTTTTGATCTTGAGGGTGACTTGTGCCTCCTGCCTTGTTCTTGGGGCAGGGGGATGGGGTTCCTGGACACCTAGCCATGAGTGGGTACCAGAGGAACCACCCGTATAGGTAGGGACCTGGGGATCTGCCCGTGGGGCCTGTCAGAGAGAAATAGACAGTAAGGGCGGGCACGGAGAGCTGTCTGCACCCCCAGGTCTGGGCTGTCCCAAGGGATCCCCAACCTCAGGACGTGCCCTCCATGTGATGTGACCAGGTGCCTGGGGCTGGGGAAGGCAGTGAGGTGGGCAGCACTGGGGAAAGTCCCCTCAGAAGGTGCCTCCTCCCTGAGGCATACCTGACCCAGGCCTGCTTTAGCATGTCTGCAGAAAGCTGAGGGTTATCTCTGCAGAAAAACACCCCCTCCCGACACATACGCGATTTTACACCCAACTTGGAGGGAATCAGAAAAAAATCAGAGTTTCAGAAAAACATCTATTTCTGCTTTATTGACTATGCCAAAGCCTTTGACTGTGTGGATCACAATCAACTGTGGAAAATTCTGAAAGAGATGGGAATACCAGACCACCTGATCTGCCTCTTGAGAAATTTGTATGCAGGTCAGGAAGCAACAGTTAGAACTGGACATGGAACAACAGACTGGTTCCAAGTAGGAAAAGGAGTACGTCAAGGCTGTATATTGTCACCCTGCTTATTTAACTTATATGCAGAGTACATCATGAGAAACGCTGGGCTGGAGGAAGCACAAGCTGGAATCAAGATTGCCGGGAGAAATATCAATAACCTCATACATGCAGATGACACCACCCTTATGGCAGAAAGTGAAGAACTAAAGAGCCTCTTGATGAAAGTGAAAGAGGAGAGTGAAAAAGTTGGCTTAAAGCTCAACATTCAGAAAACGAAGATCATGGCATCTGGTCCCATCACTTCATGGCAAATAGATGGGGAAACAGGGGAAACAGTGGCTGACTTTATTTTTTGGAGCTCCAAAATCACTGCAGATGGTGATTGAATCCATAAAATTAAAAGACACTTACTACTTGGAAGGAAAGTTATGATCAACCTAGATAGCATATTAAAAAGCAGAGACATTACTTTGTCAACAAAGGTCCATCTAGTCAAGGCTATGGTTTTTCCAGTAGTCACGTATGGATGTGAGAGTTGGATAAAGAAAGCTGAGCACCAAAGAATTGATGCTTTTGAACTGTGGTGTTGGAGAAGACTCTTGAGAGTCCCTTGGACTGCAAGGAGATCCAACCAGCCCATCCTAAAGGAGATCAGTCCTGGATGTTCATTGGAAGGACTGATGTTGAAGCTGAAACTTCAATACTTTGGCCACCTGATGCGAAGAGCTGATTCATTTGAAAAGACCCTGATGCTGGGAAAGATTGAGGCAGGAGGAGAAGGGGACAACAGAGGATGAGACGGTTGATGGCATCACCGACTCGATGGACATGGGTTTGGGTGGACTCGGGCAGTTTTTGATGGATGGTTAGGACTTCCCTGGTGGCTCAGATGGTAAAGCGTCTGCCTACAATGAGGGAGACCTGGGTTCAATCCCTGGGTTGGGAAGATCTCTGGAGAAGGAAATGGCAACCCACTCCAGTATTCTTGCCTAGAAAATCCCATGGATGGAGGAGCCTGTTAGGCTACAGTCCATGGGGTCGCAAAGAATCGGACACGACTGAGTGACTTCACTTTCACTTTCAGGGAGGTCTGGCGTGCTGCAGTTCATGGGGTCGAAAAGAGTCAGACACAACTGAGCGACTGAACTGAACTGGAGGGAATCTTGGGATCATATAGACCTGGGTTAGAATGTGTCCACCTCTAATTACCTATGTGACCTTGGGCAAGTGGCTGAATGTCTCTATGTCTCAATTATCCCCCCTGTAAAATGGCATAATAACACCATTTGCCTCAATACAGCTTTGAAAACAATTAATCCAGGTAAAGTGCTTATAACAGGGCCTGGTCCAAGGCTTTTCAACTGCCATCCTCTCCATCACCACCACCACCATCACCGCCATCATAACCATCATCACCACCACCACCACCATCACCACCACCATCACAATCTCTATCATGAAAAACCCTTTCTGAAACCCACTCATGGAACCTAGATGAAAAACCTTTAGCCTAGGGCAGGGCTTTTCAAACTGCGTTTTGAAGGGTCAAACCACATTAAAAAAAAAAAAAGAAAGAAAGAAAAAGAAAAGGAAAAAAGAATAGAAAACATCAGAGTACAGCATAGCAGGGAAGGGACACTTCAGTTAAATATATTTGTATTTAAATAGACACCCACATAAGGGTGTACTGAGTCACAAAGTAAAAAAGACAAATGCTTTTCCTACCACAGTTCCTGGTCAAAAACGGTTGACAGCCCTAACATAGAGCTCACAGCTCTACCATTCTGAAGTCTGCAGACTCTGGGCGCCCTCAAAGCCCCACTTTGGCTGAGCCGAGAAAGGGTCCCTGCAGGGGAGGCTGCAGCAGCCTGGAAACTGCTGCTAAAGCCAAGCCCGGTGGTCCCCTGGAAGCCCACAGCCCATCAGCTTACAGGAAAAGGAGCAACGCCCTTCTGGTGCTGCCTTGCAAACACAGCATCCATTTTTCAAAAACCCTAATCAAATATTTACAAGAGGGGAACGAGACCTCATCAGTATGGAGAGAAGACGTCTGCTCGTTCCCATGAGTCGCGGCAGGAGCAGCTTGTTGGAAAAGACACTCAGCAACATATCAGAGGCCCCACAGGCCTCCCGGGAGCCCACCCACACGAGCCCCTGCCTACTCCGCCTTCCCTTCCAGCACCCAAGAGCCTGCGTCTGGGGGTGGCATTTCCCCAGAGATGGTTCTTGGAAACACGTGCCCTCATAATCCTGGGAAGCTGGAATCCACCCTACCCCCAGGGATGCCCAAGACATCTGCCCAAGGGCACCCAAGTTGGCATCAGACATCCCGCCTCTGCCCCAGGGCAGGATGCTCCCAGACTCTGTATGTGTGTAAACTGGGATAAGGACGCCTGTGCCCCAGATCTTACCCATTAGAGGGGCTCCTTCCTGCTTGATGCTGTGCCCCACTGGCTGACACAGAGGGCAAGGAGACACGGTGGGAGGGAGGACATTTAAGAGAACGAAAGTACCACCACCACGAAAACAAACCTCCAGATATCCAGGGGCCCTGTCACTGGGAAATGGGCATGTTCTGGCCTTGACTGAAATCTGAGGGGAGCAGAGAGTCAAGTCATGCAAGGGACCGTCCAGAGGAGATGTTCCTCAGGGGGTCTGCAGGCTGTTAGTGGGCCTTTCCCAAGGGAGGCTGGAAGTGGGGGCCAGAGCAGCAGGAGAGACCGACTCTTCAGGGTGACCACACTCCCCAGGGTCTAGAAAAGCCACGCATACATGACATCCATCCAGGTTTATGCCATGGGAAGAGAAGCCAAAGGGCAGGGGGTGGCCCTTGCCCTTACTGACAGTGAAGTTGGCCCAGATTCCCCCAGCATCCTCGTCTGGTCATTTGACCCCCTCTCCTGGTCCAGCGGGGACTTTTGGGGTCAGAGATGAAGTTCAAGGCTGCCCAGGGTTCCAGACAGAGGACAAGGCAGGCAGGGGCTCTCAGGGACTGTCATCCAAGCAGCCAAGCTCCAGAATCCCCCATCCACCCTGGGGGCAGCCATGGTCTGAGACCCACAAGTGTTCCTGAGACCCTGGTGCTGCCAGGGCCATGGTTTCTGGCCCCAACACAGCTGGCGTCTTGCCCGGACCCACAGCCTGACTGCCCCCAGGGCCAGGAACCCCGATGTCCACCCACCGTCCAAGACACATCACAGACCCCAAGGAGCTCAGGTGGATCAGAATTCCGACTGAGCAATGGCAGGCGGCTTTATGTCCTGAATTTCTGTCTTTCTGTTCTAAAGTAACCATTGGAATAATTTTCTTACAGAATGATAGTTGCCATGACAACCAGAGCAAATTTTCCTTTTCTGAAACAGATGTCTCATTTAGTTGAAAATTAGAATGTGAACAAACCCATGGGAAAAATTAATTCAAACTTTAACAGAGCGCTGAATACAATGTAATCTCTCAGAGGTTAACCCCTTAACAGCTTTTTTGTGCGCTTATGGTAACCTTCGAATCCCATCTAATTAGGCCCGCTTAGCCAATATAAATGACCTCCTCGTGGCCAATCATTAAACGGTTTCCCCCTGAAGTGTGAATTCTGGGTTCCCTAACAGCAGGCGGGAGGGAGGCGATACTTGTCTGTAGAAAACACAGCCTTCCCTGCTCTGGTTTTTCCATCTCCCCAGGTAAGGCGCATGCCTCTGGGAAGGGGATGTACCGGGGGCCATTTAATCAGCCACCCCATCTCCCGGGGATGCTGGGGTGTGGGGCGGAGGAGGTCCAGGGTCCCCCAGGTACAGCTGGGCCCGGCGGTACACCCAGACCAGGGCACAATGCCTGAGAGCAGAGGGCAGGGGAGGGGCCCCCTTACTGGAGGATGCCAAGAGGTCACTGAAGTGACACCCGCACAGGCCAAGCTCCAAAGACTGTCCACGAGCCCCCAGTCCTCACACCCATCCCGGGACGCAACCACCATCACGGCCTCATTACAGATGCAAAATCTGAGGTTCAGAGAGGTTCTGAGATTTGCGCAAGGTTACCTGGGAACCAAGTGGCAATGGCTAGGACTCCAATCCGGACTGCGGACTCCAGAGCTGGGCGCTCCGCCTCCACCCCAGACCCACGACCGCAGCACCAGGAGTCCTGCCGTCTGGAACCCCACTTTCCCAGCCACGCTCACACCTTAGCTCAGTCAGTCCCCAGGACAGAGCTCTCGGGAGGCCCCCACTTGAGAGGTGAGGAGACAATGCCACAGAGAGGCCAAGCGGTGTGTCTGAGCACACACAGGAGGCCAGAGGGCCTGGACCAGGGCTGCTGGCTCCTGCATCCGGTGCCCTGTGGGCCGCTGACCCAGACAGGATCCCCCTGGGCGCCTTCTTGCATGACGACTGCTGCCTGTCCCTCTGAACAACTCTTGAGTGTCCCCTGTCTGCTCCCCTTCTCTGAGCCTGGCTGCAGAGAGAAGACACGCCTCTCACACACCCTGTGACTTCTACTCCTGAACCTTTCACGGCTCCCCATCACCTCCAGGGCAAGCCTGGACTGCGTGGCCTGGCACACAGGGCCCCTGGGCTCTGCCCCAGCCTACCTTTTGGACCGTCTGGCTCAGACTCCTCAGTGAGCTCACCACCCACCAGCCACAACGATCCTCTGCTTCCTGAACCCAGCCCAGCCTCTCCCCACCTCTGGGTTTTGGCTCATACTGTTCCAGCCATCTGAAACGCCCTTCCCAGCCTCTCCTCGGAACCCATGACCCGTGATTTATTAAGACCTGAGTCAAAGGCCACCTCCTCCAGGAAGCTTCCCCTGATAACCTCCATCTCCGAGCACAGGTAACCCTTCCTGCTCTGAGCGCCTTCCTGCTCTGGGCTCCTTCTGAGCAGGCCCAGGTCAACCATCCCTGAGTCCTTCCTGCCCCAAAAGATGACTGGGTCTAGGCAGATGTCAGGGAGGGCTTGCACCAGGTATGCATGAATGAATGATGGAACGAACTGACAGGTGCTCTGCCTGGCAGACAGGCAGGTGGGAAGAACTTAGCATGAACCCTCTCCTCCCCGCATCCTCCCGATAGGATCCTCCCCAGAGCCCCTGGAAGTCCTGAAGCCCTGAGACCCCCTACCAGGACCAGAAACAGAACTCTCACCATCTGCTGAGCTTCCCATTCTCCCTCCCACTGCCACAACCTGCCTAGGGGAACTGCGTGCCCATTTCACGGAGGGGACCTCAGAGGCGATGTTCACATCTTTGGCTTCTCCCGACTCCCCTCCCTCGGGGGACCGTCCCTGCCTCCCGAGGCAGCCTGTTCCCCAGGTGAGGGCCTGGGCGGCTGCCCTGCAGATGGAAGGGAAGAGCCTCTCACAGTGCCCGCTCCCGCAGGACAGGTGGGCTTCCACTTCCGCCTCTCCTCCTACAGGAGGAAGGCTGCAGGGACCTGCAGGGACCTTTCACCGCAGAGGCCACCCCTGAGCTCAGACAAGCCTGACAAGACAAGACAAGCTCAAGCAAGACGAGTGGAACAGGTCCACTCCAGGCCCACCATGCATCCTGATCCCCGTCTACCCTTCCTGCCCCAGCACCCTGTCCCCCAAAGGCCCAGTTTTCTGGGGCCACTTCCAGGGAGCTGGCCATGGCCCCCTGCCTCTCAGGTGAGGATGACGCCTGTCACTGGTCCACGTGTGTCCTGGGACCCTCTCGGCACCCCAGCGAGTCTGTGCTCCATCTGCAGCAAGGGGAAACCGAGGCTCAGAGTGGGTGACATGCCCGGGTCTCCCGAGCCAGTTCCAGCTGACTCCTCAATCCACAGGTTTCCCGGTCTCCCGGGGAGGTCCCGGCTCTGAGGGAGACAGGCATGCCCGGCTCCTTCTCTGCATCTCCCAGGCTGGCGAGTTGAGGGGGCCTGGGGGAGACACTGCCACCCACCCTGCGGTGGGGCCAGCGGGAGCGGGCCCGTCAGTCACACTCCGCGCCTGACGCCCATTTACGGCAAGTCAGCAGCGAGGTGAGTGAACCCAAAATGGGGTCCTTTGTCATTGCTAATTAATTTTCCCCACCCTTCCACACTCAGAGTCATTCATCTTCTGTCTGGCTGGGACTCTGCGGCGGGAAGAAGGCAGACGACGCGTTCAAACATTAATCTCGTGTAGAAGAGTGTGCGTGTGTGTGTGTGTGTGTGTTGAGGGGCCCTTCTATAAAGAAAACAGTGTGAAATCAGGAAAGATAAGGACAGTCAAGGCAGAGCAGAAGAGAGTCCCGTGTGTGAGAGAAGAGAGTATCTGTGTGCAGGAGTGCATGTGTGAGAAGACGGAATGCACGTGTGCGAGAGAAAGCGTATGGGAGAGGGAGAGAGTGTGCATGTGAGTGCATGTGAGTGTCTGTACTGCACGTGTGGTGTGGGGACCTCTGTGTGTGTGTGTATGGGTACATACATGTGTGCACATGTGTGAGAGGAAGCATATGGGAGAGACAGACAATGGGTACATGTGTGTGTCTGTACTGCAGGTGTGGTGTGAGGGCCCTGTGTGTGTACATGTACGTGTGTATGTGTTGTGTGGTGTGCGTGCGTGCTGCCTGTGCAGTGTGGGGGTCCTGTGTGTGTGTGTTAGTGTGTGCATGTGTGTGCACGCACCCAGAGGCAGCACAGCGTCGGGTCAGAAGGTGAGGAATTTCTTCCTCCAGCCAAACTTGTCGATCAGGACCTCCCTGGTGGCAAAGACTCTGCCTGTCAACGCAGGAGACACAGGTTTAATCCCTGAGCCAGGAAGACCCCACATGCCCCAGAGCAACCAAGCCCCTGCATCACAGCTACTGAGCCTGTGCTCTAGAGCTCACAAGCCACATGCCACAACTACTGATCCGTGCACCCCAGAGTCCGTGCACCCTGCTCTCTGCAACCAGAGAAAAGCCCACGCAGCAACAAATACCCAGCACACCCAAATACATAAAAATTATTCTAAAAAAACTCATCAACCGCCAGTGGTGTATATGACAAGTATAAGTTCCGGCGGAGGAAGGAGAGGGAACTGATCGCTGGTGGAGGACACTGCTCGTCCCTGGGGGACCCTCCCAAGTCTGTCATGTTGCCATCACAGGACTGACCAAGGGGGCACTCGGGGCACCACAGCTCAGGTGGGGCTTGTGGTCAGCCTGAGAGGCAGGCTTCCCAGCTTCCCTTGAACAGACATGGGCTGTTCCAAATTTGATTTGGGCTCCAGGCAGGGGAAAGAGGGATGAACCAAGATTCTGCGATGCTCCAACCAGCAGCTCCAGGGGCCTCACTCGGGGCACCCGGGCAGGGCCCTGGGACAGGGCTCTGAAGCACCACTGACGGGGCCAGGAACCTGGGACGCCGAAGGCCAGCCCCGACTGGTTCAGCAGCCTAACAGGGGCTACAGGAAGGATGTGCCAGGGGACAGGCTGGGAAACCACAGCTGATGAAGCAAGTCAGGGCTGGCGACCCTCGGAGTCACCCAAGTCCAGTTCCTGCCTATGGCTGAGATCCTGGACCTGTCACTTGACTCCCCCACGCCTGGCCTCACCCTCCCCCCAAAACAGGGATAAGAACAGTCCTGCCTTGTCCTGTGGGGAGTGCCTGGCAGAGTGAGGGAACTGTGGAGCAGCTCTTGGGAAGTCTGCGGAATGAGGGTTGCAGGTACCGAAGGGCACTAAGAGCCTTGGCCTCTCTTGTCTCAACAGACCACGCCCACGGCCCATGCTGAAACCGTCTAGAAATGCAGGGTGGAGTGTAACAAGCATGGCTTAAATGCCCCAGGACCTCCAGCCTCTGAAGCCGGGAATGTGGGTCTTCATGGCCGTGCTGTGACCACAAAGCTGGCCCTGAGAAGGCTTCTGGGAAACGCAGATGCGCCCACCAGGGAGAGGATGCTTCCCCTGGACCCCCGACCCAGGCTTCCGCAGGTGGTGAACCTGCAGGCCGCCAAAACTCTAGGCCAGGAAAGGACTGGAAAGCAGTCCCTGGCTATGTGCACCCACAGGCTGTTGCAGACATCCTCTCTGCGGGCACCCCCAAGTCAGGCTTCCCAGGACCCCCTGATACAGCCTTGCAGAACATAAGCGTGCTTGTTTGCTCAGTTGCCCAGTCGTGTCCGACTCTTTGTGACCCCGTGGACTGTAGCCCAACCAGGCTCCTTTGTCCATGGGATTCTCCCGGCAAGAATACTGGAGTGGGTTGCCATGCCCTCCTCCAGGGGATCTTCCCAACCCAAGGATCGAACCCACATCTTCTGCATTGCAGGTGGATTCTTAACAGCTGAGCTGCCTGGGAAGCCAGAACAAAAGCAGGCAACCTCAAATTACAACACCCCAAACAGCTTGGAGAATTACTGCAGAGCCTGAAAAATCAGTATTTTTTTTAAGATTTAAAAGATTTTCTTAATAGCAAAAGAGCAAAGGGTTGTAGGTGGTTGGAGTCGAGTCCCAGACCCAGCCACTCCTCACTCCGAGCCAGGAGGACCAAGGGTCAGGAGCCCAGCCAGGGGCGCAGCAGTCCACGCTGGCCTCACTGTGGTCGCCCACCGGCCTCTGGCCCGCAGGGGCAGTGCGGGCTGCCTCAGGTCCCCGCCCCACCCAGGATCCTGCCCCACTGACCCAGCCTTCCCAGGACTTTGACCACATGCTGGTAAGAGGTGCTGAGAAGCAAGGGAAAAGTTAGGAGCTCATAATTTCATCCTCTATTCTTTTTTCTCTAAAAGATGTATTTCATCAAGTCTTTTAGAAAGCATTTTATTTTAGCGACCTCTCTGTCCTCAGTTCTGGGCAGGCCCAGCGGGACTCTCAGTTACTGTGGGACCTTCAGCCAGTCACTTCACCTCGTGGGCCTCAGTCTTCTCAGCTATATAATGGGGACAAGGGTCAGACCTCCTCCTGGTGGTAAAGGCTTGAGCCGCTGGAGCAGCTACAGGTAGAGAGCCTCTGGTCAACTCAGTGGTATGAACAGTAATTATGTTATTGTCTCATCAGCAGCTTCGGGGCACAGGCTTTAAATTCCCTGGCAGCTGAGTTCCTGTCTGCCCACCCCACCCTGTACCGGGCCTGCTCCGTGCACACAGAGAAGCGGGAGCTCAGACTGGACTCCACCACCACCTCGCCCAGGACCACACAGGCTGTAGGTAGACAACCTCCCCCAGCCCCCATTCTGGGCAGTCGAGGCCGTAGCTGGAAAGGTTTGGGGGTGGGTGGGGCTCCCGTGTGTGCCAAGCATCTTACGCCAAAGACCTGACTCCTAAGAACACCCCTGCACAAGGGGACTGCCCGCTGTCATTTCCCAGAAGCCAAGACCTGACCCGAGGTCACCGCTCATGCTGGCGGTTTGCAGAGCGCTGGACCCTCAGCCTTCAGCTGCCCCCAGGCCCTGCCCTGCCCGCAGGCAGCCAGGCCTCCAAGCCACCGAGCAGGATCCCAGACCAGACGCCCAGCAGTGGCCCGGCCGCCACTTCTCAAAGTTTCCTGTCTCAGCTGGTGTAGATGCCTTCTTTCAAAATACCAGACGTAATTAGACCAGATGGACTAGCTGCGTGCCAACTTCACTCCCTCTCTCACTCCTTAAAAAAAAAAATCAAGGCCGTTTTCAGTTAAATGAGAACAAAAAATGCATCCAAAACCCATAAATGAATACGGTATGTATACGGAATTTTTTTTTTCTAACACTTAGGATTTTGTAACAGCTGAGCTCTTCCTCTTCTTCTGCGCTTGGTTCCCGCTCCCTTCCTCTCAGCTGCTCTGGGCCAAGGCTCAGTGCCCAATGCCCAGTCTGCATCTGAGGAGACCAGACATGACTTCTAGAAAGTCACAGTGCCCTGGGAGGGTGGCCACACAAGCCCGTGGCTCCCAGGGAGACCTTCATCCCTCCCATACTGGGCTGGACGGAGGATGTGGTGATATGACACCACCCCGCCCTGCCCCCCGGAAGACAGGTCCCTGCTTTCCTGGAGCTTCAACTATTCTGGTCAGGAAAAGAGACTTGAAAGAAATCGGTTGCCAGGGTAATTAAGACAGTGTGGTCCTGGAGCCAAGTGGACTGAAGGGGCTGGAGACAGCCCGGATACAGCTCCCCGCCTGTCGGGTGAGAAGGGCAACATGGAGCAGCCGGGAAGGACGAACTCCATATGCGTGCCAGGCCACGCAGAAAATCCCAAATGGGATCCCTACCTCACGCCATCAGCGCGATCACGGCCAGTGGAGCTAACACCTAAACAGAAAAGGCTAAACCGTGAAGATCTCAGATGATGTGGAAACACATTCATGACTTCAAGGGAGGGCTTTCTTAAATAGGACACAGAAAGCGCTAGCCACAAAGAAAAACACAGACCTGTGACTGTTTAGGCTGCTCCCCAGGTGGCTCAGATGGTAGAGCGTCTGCCTGCAATGCAGGAGGCCCAGGTTCGATCCCTGGGTCGGGAAGATCCCCTGGGGAAGGAAATGGCCACCCACTCCAGTACTCTTGCGTGGAAAATTCTATGGACGGAGGAGCCTGCTAGGTTACAGTCCGTGGGGTCGCAAAGAGTCAGACACGACTAAGCGACTTCACTTTGCACCAAAATGAAGACCTTCTGGTCGTGGCAGCCCACTCCTGCATTCTTGCCTGGAGAATCCCATGGGCAGAGCAGCCTGGCAGGCCATGGTCCATGGGGTTTTTAAACGGGCAGAAGACCTGAGCCCATCACAAAAGAAGAAAGCTAAGTGGCCAAGATTCTCAGCCTCACAGGTCATCAAGGGAACGCAAGTGAAGACCACATAGTGATACCAACCCAGCCGCCAGATGGGCACAACTTACAAGTCGCACAAAGTGCTCGCAGAGGGGCGGGACAAGTGACTGTGCCTCTTGGCCTCCACTGAAGAGCTATGCGGAGGCTCTCCTGACCACCCCATTCCTAGGTGTGTGTTGGGGGGGCATCCTCATTCAAGAGTATCTCTCTCTGTGCACCAAGATACATGTAGGATGTTCACAGTAATATTATTTATAATGGGCCTATTTGTAGAATGGATAAATAAGTCATGAAATATTCATACGGTGAAATCCTACACAGCAAGGAAAAAAGACCCAAGCACAGCTGCACATGATGGCCTGGAGGAATCTTAAAAATATAACATTGAGTCAAAAAAGCAGGCATGGCACAGCACATGGGCCCATTTTTACAACATTCAAAAAGCAAGCAGAACCCAGCTATCTCAGGATTAGGGTGGCCAGACGATCTCCCCATTAAATTTGAATTTCAGGCAAACAATATATAGGTTTTTTTTTTTTTTAGTGTAAGTACATTTTGGTGGCTCAGATGGTAAAGAACCTGCCTGCAATGCAGGAGACCTGGGTTCATTTCCTGGGTCTGGAAGACCCCCTGGAGAAGGGCGTGGCTACCCACTCCAGTATCCTTGCCTGGGAAATCCCACAGACAGAGGAGCCAGGTGGGCTACAGTCCACAGAGTCTCAAAGAGTCAGACATGACTGAGCAAAAACACTTCCATTTTTGACATTTAAAATATTGCAGAGGGCATACTCAGATTAAAACATTTTTCTCTCTCTGCCTCTGACCATCCTGCAAAGTGGGGTTGCTAATGGTGCCCTGTCGTGGGGGGAAGAGCCAGGCTGGATCCATTCTTGGGCCCTCTCCCCCGCAGGGGGCCAGGCACCCGACGGCCACTGTGGGCCTCCAAGTGTGTGTCGGACAAGAAGTGGAACCGCTCAAGTCTGACCCACTGGTCTCCCAAGCAGAGCATCTCCAGTTGGTCGTCCTTAAAGGAAAGGCCAGTCGTGATAACTGTGAGTGTTCTGTCTGCTTCCTCCTCCCGGCTGACTTCGGTGAGCTCTCAATATCAAGGCCAGCCCGGTCCCACTCCTGACCTCCCAAGTCCAGCACCAAAAGGACCTCCCCGAGAGCTGGCTGGTGCATCCCTCCACCTACAGGGAACCATCAGCCTCAGGCAGAGAAATGCTGGCCCTCTAGGAAGGGGAGAGGTTGGGAGGACACCAGGCCCAACCACAGTGTATCTCTGCTTGCATGCCCCTTGTAGCAGGCAGCTCACCACTCAGCAAAGCCACACTGCCTCTCCTCTGGGCTCCCACCTGTGGGATAGATTTCCCACACTGATGAGACTGCTTCTTGTCCCTGATCTGCCTCCTCGGACAACACAGACTAGGTCTGCCCCTCAGCCCCGGGCAGCTTTGCCCACACGCCCCAGATGCCATCGATATTAGGCTACTCAGGGCTACCAGTTTATTTGATCCCTGATCCCTGCCTGCTGGTGTTATGATGCTGCTAAAGTCGCCTGTCTTCCACATGGTAGTCAATATGTTAAGGGCACAGGAAAAAGAAAAGGAAAACCCGGAACATCTGAATTTAATAATAATCACCATCAGCTTTGCTGTCTGCCCCCTCCAAGCGGCCTGTGCCCAGGTGGCTGGCACTGGGGGCGAGCTCACCCTGCCTCTCCCTCGACAGACAGTTGGAGGGGGCGGCACACAGACCCCCTGCCCTCGAATCAGGCAGAGTCAGCAGCCAGGCCACGAGGCTCTCTGGCCGGGAACCCCCTCTGGGGACTGCTCACTGCCCCTCCACCGTGCGCTTCACCCGGGGCGGCACAGAGAAGATGCTATGGCCCCCTCGCTCAGAAGGGAGACAGAGGCTCAGAGACGCGACATGCTGAGGTCAGACGAGGAGTGAGAGTCGGGACAGTGGGGATGGCCCTGTGTGTCTGGGCCCAAGGTACAAGCGTGACTAAGCACCAGCCCAGCACACACGAGCACATGAGTGTCCCTTGCAGGCCTTGGATGTAACGTGCCAGGTCCCCAGGGGCTCAGGACACTGGCTACAGGCAGAAAGAGTACCGGGAGCCCAGGGGGAGGCCACCACCCACCACGGCAGCCTCCAGCCCACCCGACGGCCCAGCCTCTGGCGTCTGCTCTCTCCGAGACCCTGGAAGCCACACTCCACCCCAGTGTGCCCACGGCCCTCTGTCTGGCCCTCACCAGGGCTGTTCCCTCTGCCTGCCACACCCTGCCACATAGGTACAGAGCTGCCTGTACCTATGGCTCTCCCGTGGGGAGCCTTCCCCAACCCCAGCCCCTAGAGCTCCTCGCGACTTTTGTTGAATCAAGGAGTTGGTGGTTGACATGCCTCCCACGAGCATGAAAAGCCTGTGACTGCAGGAGCTGTGTGTGCCTGGCTCATGGCACACCCCCAGGGCAATCACCTGATCAATGAATGAACTGATCATGAGAACGTCACTCTGATCCCCAGATCTCAGTGTTCGCACGGGCCAACAAGGCAGGTGTGAGGTGCGTCCTGAGGCTGTTCAGAGAACCCAGGAATACACGAAGAGCATGTTGTTCCATGCCTGGCGCACAGTAGGTCTTCATAAAGGGGCCTCCAACATGGAGCAGACAGAGAGTCAGGAGAACCACCCACCGGGGGCCTGGGCAAGCTGCATCCTCACCTGGGCCTCTACCTGCCCTTGCATTAAATGAAGTGATTGCAAGCCTGGCCCTCCCCTGGGGGCTGCTGAAGTACTAGCAGGAACACAGCTCCCTCTGTCCTGGTCTCCACCGCAGCAGTAATAAACACAATCAACCTTCAAGGCCTCACTCTGGGCATAGCCTCCATCTGGACGGGTCCGCACAGACCTCACAGCCTCCCTATAAGGGAGTTAGGATCATTTTCCTAGACAGATGGACCAGAGAGGCTAAGGTACTTGCCCAGAGTCACACAGCGAAGAAGTGGTGATAAGCCGCAGTTTGAACAGCCCTTCCCTCACCACTCCACTGCCCAACCACGACTGTAGCTGAGAAGCCAGCGGGCATGGTGGCAGGGGCCCGCCTTCCCAGGCACGCAAGTCCCAGGGGGGTAAGGCGGCAGCGGGAAGCCAGGATTAACTCCATGATGCCGGAAAGCAGATGCAAACAACTGGTTCACGCAAAGAAACTCAGGGAGACTTCCCCAGCACAGAAGCCCACATCTCCCCTGCTCCCAGCCCCAGACAGGGCCCAAGGGAACCTGGGGTTGCTGCATGGAATGCCAGCTCCTGGCCTGCGTCTTGCAATGCAGATGAGATGCCCTTTAGCCCTCTGTCTGTGTCAAGGGCTATGAACCAACAGCAGCCCAAGAAGAGTCTGACAGGGCCCAGCACGTAACAGTGGCTCCTTCCCACCCCCTCAGCCCACAGAAACACCAATTCAGTTCCGTTCAGTCGCTCAGTCGTGTCTGACTCTCTGTGACCCCGTGGACTGCAGCACGCCAGGCCTCCCTGTCCATCACCAACTCCCAGAGTTACTCAAACTCATGTCCATTGAGTCAGTGATGCCATTACAGAAACACCATGCCTCCTTCAAATACCCCCTCCCACAGGGAGCCCTCCTGGATCTCACCAAGCCCTGCGCGAGGTCCCTTCTCTGTCCTGCAGCCCCTCCCACTCCCGCAGCCTGGGGCTGGGCCCGCCAAGGCATGGGGTGGAGGGAGGTGTGCACCCAGCTAGGAAGAAAGGTAAGGGTCAAGGAGAAGATGCTCACCCCTTTCAGGCTCCGGGGGACCTGCAACTTGAGGTCCACAGCTGCTGGTTCTGGGGTCACAAAAGGCAAAGCAGAGACCAGGGGCAGCTGGAGCATGCTGCAGCCGGACCCCAGCAAGGCCGACAGCAGCCTCATCCAGGCCTCAGCAGCTCTAGCACATGGCCTCGAGCTGGCAGAGAGGCCACAGGGCTGGCCTGGCAGCCTGGCCAGGAGCCTGGGGAGCTGGCTGTCAAAGGGGTTCTTTGGAGCCCAGCTGTGGGGCTGCATCGAGCTGCTCTGGGTAGGACAGGAAGGACACTGAGTGACGCCTGCTGCCCCCTGGCCCTGCCGTGCTCCATCCCACACGCTGGGCTCTGGGGAGGGGGCAGGAGGGGAAGGGGGGGCGGCTCCACACAGCAAAGAACAAGAATGGTATCTCTGTCCATGGAAAGCTTGGTGCAGCCACTCGGCTCAGCTGAACCCTCCTGACAGCTTTACAACCACTCTCCATGGGAGGTGCCCGTTATTCCCATTTTGCAGAGGCAAGGAGAGATTAAGCGACTCGCCCAGGGTCACACAGCCCATAGGAAGTGAGGCCAAGAGTTGAGCCCAGGCAGTTTGGTCCCAAAGCCATGCTGTTAACTTCTAAGCAATACAAGTTTAAAAAAAAAAATGTTGTGTGTTTGTGTATGGGTATGTGAGTGTGCAGAGGAGACAGGCTGTGGGAGACCACTGGGCAAAGAGATCCAGCCCAGAATCCCTGGGCTGACACCTGACCCTCCGGACCCTTGACCCTCATCTCCCCGCCTCCCCACCTGCACCTCACACTCCGGTCCTCCCATCACCTCCAGGCCTCCGTTTACCCCATTCCTCCTCCGACAGCCACCTCCTTCTGCTTTTTAGCCTAAACACACCTCCCCTTCTGGTCTGAGCTCTCACGGCCTGACTCGGCCACCTCGTCTCCCAGCCTTGGCCCCGAGCTCATCACACCTGAGTGCCATACCAGACCTTGTCTGGGATCCCATAGGCTCCCAGGAGGGTTTGTGGAGACCCTGTACATGATGAGGACTGGGGAGGTGAACGCAGGCACCTCTAGGGGCTCAAGGACAGCCCGGCATCTCACCCCTGCCCCTTGAGGGAGCCTTGGCAGGGTGGGACCATGTCCTAAACCCACCCGCAGCATCCAGGCAGCAGGGGTCACCTGCCGCATCAGTGGGGGCAGCCCAGGCTTCCTGGCTACTCTCAGTTGGCAGCTGCTCTCCCTGAAGACTCTGCACCCGGACAGACCCCGTGTCCCCTGGATCGCCCATCAGCTCCCTAAGTGCACTGCTCTGGCTGATGGCACAGCCTCAGGCCCTGTCACCCTCCACGCCTGGGAATGCCCCTCTCCTCCTATGTGGCTCTGGTCACACCATCCCCTCCAGGGACCCTTCCATGATCAAGCCACTCTTTCAAGCCCCTGAGGTCTCTCCTTCCTTGTATCCTCCTCCCCCTGCCAGTACTTGGCATCTTGTGGCCACTGCCAGCTGGGCCTCCAAGGGCCAGTCAGTCTGTCCACCTGTAGAACAGGGACAATAAAGGAGTCCTCACAGGGGTCAAGTATTAGAGACAGTTCTTATGAAGACTTAAGCCCAGGGCCCAGCTGACTGTAATCGCCCAGGGATGGTTTGTTGTCATCATCACCATTATTGTAATCTTAACACCATCATCATCACCACCATCACCTTCACCATAACCATCACCTTCACCATCACCCCCACTGCCATTATCACCACCACCATCACCATCACCAGCACCTTCACCAGCACCAGCACCATCGCCATCACCATCATCACCTTCACCATAACCATCACCTTCACCAGGACCACCACTATCACCGCCATCACCTTCACCATCACCACCACTGCCATCATCACAATCACCTTCACCATCACCACCACCACCACCACCATCACCTTCACCACCACCATCACCACCACCATCACTACCACCACCACCATCATCACCACCATCACATTCACCATCACCACCACCTCCATCATCACCACCACCACCACACCATCACCATCACCTTCACTAGCACCACCACCATCACCTTCACCAGGACCATCACCATCACCTTCACCAGCACCAGCACCATCACCAGGACCATCACCATCACCTTCACCATCACCACCACCATCATCACCACCATCACCATCACCTTCACCGGGACCATCACCATCTTCACCAGCACCATCACCATCATCATCACCACCATCATGTTCACCATCACCACCACCTCCATCATCACCACCACCACCACCATCACCTTCACCAGCACCAGCACCATCACCATAATCACCACCGTCACCATCACCACCACCACCATCACCTTCACCAGCACCAGCACCATCACCATAATCACCACCGTCACCATCATCACCACCACCATCACCTTCACCAGCACCAGCACCATCACCATCATCACCACCATCACCATCACCACCATCACCACCACCATCATCACCACCACGATCACCACCACCACCACCATCATCACCACCATCACGTTCACCATCACTACCACCTCCATCATCACCACCACCACCACCATCACCTTCACCAGCACCATCACCACCACCTCCATTATCACTACCACTATCACCACCATCACCTTCACCATCATCAGCACCAGCACCATCATCACCACCATCGCCACCACCATCATCACCTTCACCATCACCTTCACCAGCACCATCACCATCATCACCATCATCACCACCATCACGTTCACCATCACCACCACCTCCATCATCACCATGACCTTCACCAGCACCAGTGCCATCACCACCACCTCCATTATCACCACCACCTTCACCAACACCAACACCATCACCACCACCTTCACCAACACCATCACCAGCACCAGCACCATCATCACCACCATCGCCATCACCATCATCACCTTCACCACCACCTTCACTATCACTACCACCACCATCACCTTCACCACCACCACCACCATCACCACCACCTTCACCATCACCACCATCACCATCACCACCACCTTCACCAGCACCAGCACCATCATCACCACCATCGCCATCATCACCTTCACCACCACCTTCACTATCACTACCACCACCATCACCATCATCACCACCATCATCATTACCTTCACCACCACCACCATTATCACCATAACCACCACCACCTTCACTACCACCATCACCACCACCACCATCACCTTCACCAGCACCAGCACCATCACCACCATCACCTTCACCACCACCATCACCACCATCACCATCATCACCACCATCATCATTACCTTTACCACCACCACCATTATCACCATCATCACCACCACCATCACCTTCACCATCACTGCCATTATCACCACAACCACCATCACCATCATCACCGTCATCATTATCTTCACCATCACCATCATCACCACCATCACCATCACTTGAGTTACTATGGACACACTGACCATCACAGAGACCAGTCATGACCTGTTCTCACCCTGATGCCCACTCATCCAGGTGAACCTAAGGATAAGGCCTGATTGCTCTGTGGCTCCAACAGGGAACAAAGTCTTGATGCATGCTGGTGATTTAAACAACTGCTGTCCCCAGGACAGTAAACCAGGCCTTTGGTCCTCCATGGAAATTCTGACTGCCTCATCTCAGTCTGGCTAATCAGTCATTACCTCCACCCAAGCATCTTCCATGTGTCAGAGGGACAGACAATAGGGAGATCCTGGCGTATAGGATGATGGTTAAAAGCAGGGATTCTGGAACCACCTGCCTGGGTTTAATCTCAGCTCTGCCCATTCCTAGCTGTGTGACTTTCAGCAAGACCCTCACCCTCTCTGTGCCCCAGTTTCCTCACTTGGAAAATGAAGATAATAATAGTTCCTGTTTAAATGTGAGCCAGTATATCATATCTAATTATCTGTCAGATATGGGGAAACCAAGGCTCAGAGAGTGGCAGTGACCTGCCCAGGGTCACGCGGCGTGAGGGGACAGCTGGCCCCAAGTCTCTCCATGGTTTCTCCCAGCACCACCTCCCTTGAGCCCTCAGCCTCAGCTCCACCATCCCCCCTACTCTCACATAGCTTCACCATCACCAGCGGTCAGGACGGCGTCCTCACACTCACCACGGGGAGCCATAGATCCGGAAGCCCCGCACGGTGACCTCCGAGTCCTGCAGGTAGATGCAGTTGGTCAGCAGCGACTGCACATTCTCGTAGTTCTCGGGCTTCAGCTTCGACACGGATGGGAAGTAGTAGAAGTCCTGCTTGATGAGGTCGGCCATGAACTCCTGGTCGAAGGTCAGCTCGTGGTTGCCAGCGATCACGATCTTGTACTCGTAGGGCAGGCTGCCTGCAGAGCCAACACACACACACACACACACACACACACACACAGGGGGCACTGCTGTTGGCTTCCGGAGGCCACAGGGCAGTTGGGGGAAGGGGGGCAGGCAAGAGCCCCTGGGAGCCCTGGCAGAGGTGACCCTCCCTCCAGACAGGTGCCCTCTGATCACCAACCCTGAGGTCTCCCTGCCCCCATTTCTGCTGGGCGGCCGACTGAAGCTCCCCCAGACCAGCGGGAGGGGGCTGGGCAGCTTCCTGCTGGGCCTCTGAGCTGCAGGGGCCCCGCCTCATTCTCAGGACTTCTCTGTCTCCGGTTCTTCTGTCCGGGCCAATTCCTCCCGGGAAGGAGACCCTGCTCCCAGGTCCCCGCCTGCCCGTCTCAGGCCCCTTCACCAGGGGGCTACACAGTGAGTGGTTCTCCTGACACTTGGTCTGTTCATCACTGCCTCACAGTCACCCCACTCCCCCTCAAAAAAAAGACATCTCTTTTTTTGGGCCAAACTGCACAGCATGTGGGATCTTAGTTCTCAGACCAGGGATTGAACCGGAAGGCAGAGTCTTAACCACTGGACTGCTAGGAAGTCCCCAGACTTCTTTACAGGTTGGAGAAAAATAGCATTCTCTCTTCTCTGGTGTTTGTCAACTCAGGGAGGTTGTCCAGTGACAGGCATGGGGGCTCTAAGGGCTGACAGCTGGGGCTCAGACAGTAACGAGCCATGTGACTTAACCTCCTCTGTTAAACGGACCTCTGTTTCCTCACCCATGATATGGGAAGAAAAATGTCTACCTTGCAAGACTGTTCTGGGATCAGGCAAGCCAATGAATGGAAACACAAAAAGGCTTTTGAGGTTCAAAACAGAGTCGGCTTCCCTGGGCCAGAGTTTGCAACTAGAAGCCCGCAGGCCAGCCCTGCCCACTGACATATTGTTTGGCGAAAAAAAACTGTCTTGTCTTTTTAAAATTTCAATTTGTCACCAACGTTAAAAATTAGAGAAACTCTCAGTAAAATGTCATTCTTTCTGTTTTCTAGAAATCGATCCATTTTAAATCTCACAGTCTTGGCCCAGGCAAGTGCTAGGTACCTATGCCTCCTTCAGGCAAGAAGCAGAGGTCAGTTTGGCGCAGTCCCAACCTGTCTCTACCACTGACACCCGGGCCCGCTGCACTCATTTTAAGGCACTGGGGCTTATGGCCTGGCCACAGTCCCTGGAGACAAGAAGGGGACAGACCTGGCCTCTGCCCCTCGGCTGCCAACAAGACCACGCTCTGAGCTCCGTAAGGCCCCTCTGCCTCCTGCCTCACCCACCTTCCTATCTGTCATCCAGGCCTGGCCCAGGGGTGCTGAGCAGTCTGCTTGTTGCCCTCGCAGGAGAGCTTCGGGGGCAGACAGGAGATATGAGGGCTTCACCCACTTCCAGCCCAAGCAGGTCCCAGCAGAAATCGGGAAATCAAAGGCCCCACCAGAACCCCAGATGACACGGTGCAGAGACCCCTCCCCCAACCTCCAGTGATGCTCGGGCTGCCGGTGAGAAGGGGAGAGGGCCTGAGGGCATCACAGAGAGAAACCCGCCACTTCCTGGACCTTGCTGTCAGGCCAGCCACCCTTGGAAACAGGCTGGGTGCTCCCGAGGCAGGTTCAGTGACCTCTGGTCTCGTAACTGGGGAGCCCGGTTCCCACGTCAGGGGCCTGAGGTCCCACAGCAGATGAGTGGGGCAAGTGATGCTAGGCGCTGGTCCAGCTGACCCCACACCTCCGGGTCAGCAGCTCAGATTCTTTCAAGGCCACCAGGCCAGCTCCTCGCTGCACTGGAGTCACGGCTGGAGCAGCGGCCACCACAACTGCCTTCCAGCGCTGGTTCTCTGCGTTTCTATCACATCACCCATCCGTCCCACCCCAAGTGCCTCCCCGACTAATGTATTTATGTCATGTCTCAGACTGGGGGTGTTGCTTAAGCAAATTAGCAAATAACTCCAACCGTACAGTTTCATTTATTTCCGCAGCTCCCAACTACCAGGGACTGGGGAGTGGGCAGGAGACGGTCGGCTCTCTCCGGCTCCTCCCACCTCGGATCAGAGGAGGTGACTGAGGCTTCTTCCCTCCCAGGGGAGAACGAGCTCCTGTACACAAAGCCAGGCGGGGGCAGGAGCCCCAACAAGCCGTCATGACACCTTCAAATACCGTCTGGTCTCTCTAAAACATGGGTGCCGTGCAGCCTGGAGGCAGGGGGCTCATCCGTGTGTGAACACAGAGACCTCCCAGCCCCACATCCTCCTGAGCTGGAGGTCCAGCCCCCAGGCACATCTGTCTGAATGTAGCAACTCACCAGCTATTTAACCTTCAAAGACACTTAAGCCACTATCCCCATTTTACAATTGGGAAAACAGAGGCTCAGAAAGGTTACACAAATCCATAATAAAGTGATGAACAAGCACAGAGGGTACTGGACATTTAGTCTTTGTAGCTCGGCCTCATCGAAGTCACCCTGACTCAGCACCGTCATGCTACACTGCTTCTCAGGGGGAGACGATCACTGGGTGGATGAGGGATGGGTGGGTGAGTGAGCCGATGGGTGGACAAAGATGAGAGGATTACGGACAGATGGAGGCATTTATAAATCAATCCACCCATCTTGAGATAGCTCTGCCTCCTTTATACCAACTGATCTCTCTCTAGCTGGATCCCTCCCTTTCCTCCAAATTTTTCCTCCAACTGTCCTGGCGTGGCTTATTTTTCCGGCACACAGAATAGCAGTCACACCAGACAGCCTCTAGGAGGACACACAGGGTGAGGTGGGGACTCGAAAGACAGGACATTCGGGGAGAGTGGCATGGGGACCTGCGGGTCTGCTCAGCTCCTGGGCCAGGTGGGCCTCGCTGGGTGGGCCAGGGGGTGGTCTCCCAGCCTCAGGTCTGGGAGAAGCAGCAAGTTCTCATGGAAACCTCCCGGCTTTTCAGAACTGGTGAGCATTGTTCGGCATTTGTATTCTGCGTGGTAACATTCAGCCCGTCTTTCCAAAATGCTTCCTTTCTTCTCAGCCAGCTCACTTGAGATCTTGGCATTTGCGGGCCATGGCTTTGTGGGTGGTGAAAAAGACCCATCAGGTATTCATCAGCAGAGCACTGGAAGATGACCATATCGTTTTAACTTTTCACTGGCCATCTATGTCCAAATAGACACACATCCACACGTGGCATGCACACAGCAGCGAGTGTGTGCGGGGCTCAGGGCAGAGAGGGATGCGAACAAAATCCACTACTTGCGCTTCCAAGATTAATCTTCCTCCAAAAGGTTACAATTCTTTCTCGCTAACACTTCCCCATCTCATTTAACAGAAAACACTGCCTTCCAACTGCATAATCTGTTAAATTCAACAAGATACATGCAAGCTTCTCCATAATCTACGTTGTTCCCGGAGCAGCGTATGGAGCCCGGTGGAGTTTTAGTGTGTCTGAATGCAGCGGCAATCAGACAAATACCCCCTTACGGCTCCCCCACCCGCACATCCCCGGCTCGCAGAAAACAGCAGAGGGGACTGGAATAAAGAGACAGCGTTAACGATCTCTGATTGCATTTTTAGTGCGTCTTTGACAGTTCTGTGTTTAAACACTTGCCGATGTCTGGGAGACTCACGTGAGCAGACTTTTTGGGATGGCACGCGGTCTAGAGTAACTCTGGAATGCGGAGCCAGCCTCGAGCCATCATGGGGGCTGCACATGGCTTGGGTACCCGCATGCCACTGCCGTGCACGCGTGGAGGACACGGGCCGGCGATGCAGGAAGGGAATTCTGAGTGCAGCACGAGCGGGCAGGGGAGGCTGAAGATGGGAGCCTGGGACAAGGGCAGGGCTGAGCGAGGCAGCACGCCGCAGAGGCTGTGCTCCCCACAGACGCTGGTTTGTGCTGCCCTGTGCCGGGCACTGTGACCAGCAATTCACACTCGATGCTTCTAGGTACCCTTAGAAAGCAAAGCTGGACCCCACCTCCGCTTCCTGGCTATCTGGCCTGGAGGGAAAACCATCACTTCTCTGAGCCCCAGCATCCTCACCCATAAAGGTGGAATGTTCAGGGCTCCTCACAGAGTTCTTAGAAAAATCAAATCGGGGAAGACAGGTAAAGCCCCTGTATTGCACTTAAACAGGGGGTTGTTTTAATCAGGGGTGGTAAGACTCGCAGACTTGGAAATTACTGTCCTGAGGAGGAAGTTTATACTCACAAATCCCTAAAAACAGGACAAGGGGGTGGAAGATGAGCTAGTGAATAAGGCAGATGGGCTCTGGGGGAGACGGTTGATCCTCGATGTCTGCTCCCGGCCCTGGGGGGACCAGGACAGCATACAAGAACCTTGGAGAGGGCGTGGCTGGGGGCTGGGGGTGGGTGGGGGTGGAGAACTCTGGATTGGCTGGTTTGCTTCTGAAAGGTATGCTCAGAACCGAGTCCTTACTCTTCTCGTCAATGAGTAAACTCTGGAGGGCTAGTCCCGCCAGAGACTTGGGGCCAGCCAGCCTCCAAGATACCAAGTCAGAATTCAGAATACTCAAAGGCAGGATTTATACAACCCAGATGGCAGCTGTCATCATTGTCTTTAGGGCTGGAAGGAGGATGAAATGCCATGCTTTACCAGGAAATCCAGTATTCTCAGGGCTTCCCTGGTGGCTCAGAGAGTAAAAAATTTGCTTGCAACACGGGAGACCCAGGTTCAATCCCTAGGTCAGGAACACTCCCTGGAGAAGGGAATGGCTACCCACTCTGTATTCATGCCTGGAGATTTCCACGGACAGAGGAGCCTGGCGGGCTACAGTCCATGGGGTCGCAAAGAGCTGGACACGACTGAATGACTCACGCTTTCATGTCACTCTGTCACCAGGAAATCCAGAGATGGGAGCTGGGAGGATGGAGATGAGAAAACAGACCTAAGGAAGTTAGGTCACATGCCTGGGGTCACAGAGTAGCACCGGAATCCAGACTGCCTGGCCAGACCTGGGTGTTCAGACCCCCACTGTGGGACAGACGGTCCTGGGAGGGTGGCCCCTCTGCCAAGCTGCAGGCTGGCCGGCTCGGGCCCTGTGTGGGAAGCTCTGGATTTATAACCCAACACGAGTGCCCATATTTAAAAGGCAAATGCAATTTTTCTTCTGTTTCCTCCTAATAGCCAAAATGTTTAACTTTCAAACATTTGTTTTTCCTGGGAAATGTTTTAAAACCAGGAACATTCAGTCCTCATCTTCTATTTAAATGCTCGTTTCAATCGCTACGGCAGACCAGATACGACTTGAGGCTGCAAAGGACAGTTGAAAGGTTTCTGTGTTCTTTCTCCCAAAAATTAGGCCTCCTATAGCCAGAAAGATTTTGCGGAAACTTCCCCAGAAGTCACGGCTTGCCAGAACACACACCCGCCCACCAAACACTTCACAAAAGGCCCCTTGAGACCTTCACCAAGGGCCAAGCTGGTGACCCTGTATGTAGCATGCATGCAGAACTCGAGGCTATGGCGCCCCCTCCAGGCCAGGCCCCGTCGGTGCCACGACCTCACCTTCCCGCAGCACAGCACACCATGCACCTCTGAGCTGCCGAAGGCTTCCTGATATTTGCTCACGCTGTTCCACCCACCTAGGACTCCCTTCCTGCCTTCTTCCTGAGCCAACTCCAACTCCACTCACCCGTCACCAGCGGGCCCAAGTGCCACTTCCTCCAGGCTGCCTTCCATGATCACCCGCTTTCACCCAGCCCTGCCCAGCCTGCGCTCTCTCTGTCAGCTGCTTTGTGCGCTTCCCCCATCGGCCGGACGTCCTGACCCTGGAACCCACTCCTTCCTCCCTGCACCTAGCACAGGGCTGGCTACACGGGGAGGTGCTCATACACGTTACCTGAATCCCATGCAGGACTAAGGATGAGGGGTGGATGGTGAGATCACTGAGTCACTAAAGGTCCCCCAGGCAACCCACCACAGAATGTTCTGGAAGGACCATCACTAAGATGACCAGCACATCGCGCGGCAGATCCCAAGCTGTCGTGTCTTCCACTCCCTCAACAGACATCAGTGGGGCATGAGGCCCGGGCACAGGGCTGGTACCCAGAGGCTCCGGGAAGAGCCTGGGCTGGAGGCTGGGAGGCCTGGGCTGAGCCTCACCTCTGTTACCACCTCCCTGGACCCAGGTGAGGCCTCCCCTGCTCAGGCCTCAGTTTCCCCATCGGTCCCACAAGAAGGTGACACGGAGGTCCTGACCTCTTGTCAGCTTCCTAAGACCTTCCAGGCGATGCTGGGATGGGGGTCCCCAAGACAGGTGCTGACTGTGTTAAACAGAAGGGCTCACACAGGGCGGGTGTTCCGAACACCCACGCTGCCTGCGTGTTGCTGACAGCCTGTGACGTCAATGGTAGAGGAATAAAAGGGTGTGACTCTCCTACAAGAAGCAGGACAAGCTACGGCCGGAGCCCCAGGCGGCTTGGGGACCTGGGCTCAGGGGCACAGTCTGACCTAGAACATCAGGAAGCAGGCAGGCCCAGAACCCCCCATCAGGCCATCACCATGCCCTTCACCCCCTAATCTCTGCAGAAAAGAGGGCATTTACTCTCAAGGGAAAACAATGGCTCCACAGCCCCACTTAGAGACCACTGTCCTGAGGGGAGATGGACAGTGAGGCAAGAGCCTGAACAGCAGGAAGATGAAGGGCAAGAATGAATACGGTGACTGTGGAGGCCCCAGGCCCCTTCCCCGACATGCTCTCAAACTCTGGAAGCCAGCCTTGCAAACCAGGGAACTCATCTCTGGGGAGAAAGACACGTCCAGGAGGAAAACCTACAAATAGCAACATCAGGTGCTCCCCAAAGAGACAGCCAGGGCTATCGTGGTACATTCCCCCTCCACATGTACACACATGTATACACACAGCTTATCAACAGCTTTGGGACTTCCCTGGTGGTCCTGGGTAAGACTCCACACTCCCAATGCAGGGGGCCTGGGTTCGATCCCTGGTCAGGGAACTAAGATCCCACATGTTGCAACTAAAGATCCCACATGTGATTGAGACCCGGTGCAACCAAATAAATAAATATTTTTTAAAAAACAGCTTTCAAGTGTCTGGTTCTTAAACACAACACATAGGGTCATCAGATCTCAGAGAAAAGCCTCCAAGGTGAAAACGGGCAGAGGCGCAAATAAGAAAGGAAATTGGAGAAAACGGGGTTGATGCAGGGAAAAAAAAAACATATATATATATAGTTATCACCATTGGTGAGATGATAGAAGACGTTGCATCCATGAAATTCTAGCAGGGCGCTGTTAACAAAAGAAATTAAAATGTGGCAGAATATTTTAGTTTTGGTTAAAGAGTAGAAGAGGTAGTTGAGGAAATTTCCCTGAGATTGAAACAAAATAACAATGAAGCGAGACAAAAACCAGGGACTCACATGTGAATACTACAAAAAAGAAGTCAGGAAGAAAAAAAAAGAGGGGTGGGAAATTTTGAAAAATTCACAGGATGAAAGACAATATTTGCTCCATTTAAAGGGTTACCTCAATAATGAACAAAAACCACTCACATCTGAGACACACTGTCTAGAAACAAAACAGGCCACATACAAAGGATGAGATACTCAATAGAGACAAAGGAGACTGGAAGAAAACAGAGCGACGCCGTCCGCGTTCTGAGGGAAGGTGATCTGCTACCCACAACTCTACACCCAAACTACCAATTACTATGGGGGACAAAATACTTTTCCTGACGTACCATTTGGCCAGACAGTTATCTCCAGCGCATTCTTTCTCAGAAAAGCTACTGAAGCGTGTGCTCCACCAGAATGAGGGAGTAAACCAAGAAAAAGGAAGTCACAGGACCTCAGGACCAGGAGCTCCAAGACAGAGGAAGGCAAACGGAAATGGTGAAGGGCGATCCCAGGATGGTGAGGGTGCAGAGGCCTGGCAGGCAGCTAATCCAGATTGGGGCAGGGGTCAGAGGCTCAGGAAGTACAAGAAAAATGAGCCAACAGAGGGTCCAGCCCAGCTCACCACACTGCTGAGAGGCATTTAAAACCCTGCAGGAGACAGGGATGAACCACGATGGGTACACAGGGAAAAAAGCAAGCAAACAAACCAATTAATTACTTTACAAAAAACAATAGGTTATACAGTGAACATTTAACCAAAAACTGTGATGGGACTGTAGAAAAAGGATCAGAGATGTGTATATATGGATAGAGAGACTAAGTCTCTAAGTTTTCACTGTAAGACATTAAAAAGGAATCTCTAAAATTGAAAAATAAAACGCAGCAATATGAGGTTGTTACTTAGAGACGCCGTGGTAATAAAGGAGCAGCTACCCAATATGCATAGGGAATAGAAATCACTAGGGAGAAGACTGTTGGCTTTACCATAAGCCTTGTAGCTGTTATGACTCATTGCGCACATGCATTACCTTAACAGGTGGCACAGTGGTAAAGAATCTGCCTGCCAAGGCAGGAGACGCAGGAGATGCTGGTGTGACCCTGGGTTGGGAAGATCCCCTGGAGAAGGAAATGGCAACCCACTCCAGAATTCTTGCTTGGAGAATCCCATGGACAGAGGAGTCTGGAGGGCTACAGTCCAGGGCGTTGCAAAGAGTCTAACGCAACTGAGCAACAATAGGGTAATAAATAAAACTGCAATGAAATTAAACGAAGGCGTCAGAGGCCAGGCACTCCTCACCTGCCTCCTGCCTCTGCCCAGAGCAGCCTGATCTCTTACTCACTCTACCTACTGCTCAAAATCTAGAACCAAATAAAACGAGGCCACAGTTGAGACTGGTGGAAAGACAGAGCAGGCAGAAAACCTGAACTGGTTGACTCCTCTGCGATTCTGAGGGTCTAAGTGCTGGGAGGTCTGGCAACCAGGTTCAAAGGCAGGTGATCCGGCCAAGCAGCTCCTCACCTGGCAGGTCCGACAGCCACGAATGGTATCGCAGGTGTCACCTGCTGAGAATCTGCGACATGCTCCCCCATGCCCGACATCTAACCCTCACAACAGCCCCACAAAACTGGCAGTAGATCAGTGGATGAAGGAACTGGGGCTCAGTTATGTTAAAGAAGTGCAAATTGGTTAAGCAGAGAAGTCGGAACCTGAACCCTGATCCATCTGTAGCTGAAGCCACGATTTCTCCATATCTGTCACAATCACCCAGACGTATTATATACACCAAAGTTTTTGCATTAAACATTTCTCTAGAAATGGAAAAAATGGTGCTATACACTTGAGTCCTTACAAAACCTCCTGCTGAGGAGCTCTCAATGACTTTATTTTAAACAACATAATATTTTCAAGATATCTTGTGGCTTCGTAAACAAACCTTTAAAGACCATTTTGAAAAGCAGTACAGATTTTAGAACAAAATAAACGAATTCAGCAAAGGTGCAGGATACAAAAACAATGGGGAAGACAGTTGCATTTTTAAACACTAACAATAAACAATCTGAAAAGGATATTAAGAAAACAACCCTATTTGCAACAGCATCATAAAGAAAAAATATATAAAAATAAATTTAACCAAGCAGGAAGAAGATCTGTATGTAAAAACTCCAAAATGTCTGCTAAGAGACTAAAGAAGACACCAATAAGTGGAAAGATATCCTGTGCCCATGAATTGGAAGACTTCCTATTATTAATATGTCAATACTACCCAAAATGATCTACAGATTCAATGCCATTACTACCAAAATTTCAATGATGTTTCTTTGGGAAACAGCAAATCCATCCTAAAATTCACATGGAATCTCAAGGGTCCCTAAATAGCCAAAGGAATCTCGAAAAAGAAAAACCAAGTTGAAAGTCTCTTACTTCCTGACTTCAGAACCGACTACAAAGCTACAGTAATTAAAACAGTATGGTACTGGCATAAACAAACACACATATCAATGCAATGGAATAGAGTCCAGAGATAAATGTATATGGTCAAGTTATTTTTTACAAAGAACTTAAGACCACTCAGTGAGGAAAAGACAGTCTTCCACAAATGCTGCCGGGAAAACTGGACATCCACATGTCAAAGAATGAAGCTAGCCACTTAATCCATGCTTCCTAAGTCACTTTATTCATATCTCACTTTTTGTGACCCCCTGGACTGTAGCTCACCAGGCTCCTCTGTCCATGGGATTCTCCAAGCAAGAATACGGGAAAGGGTTGCCAGGCCCTCCTCCAGGGGATCTTCCCAACCCAGGGATCGAACCCGCATCTCTTAGGTCTCCTGCATGCAAAAAGTAACTCAAAATGGAACAAAGATCTAAAAGTAAGAGCTAAAGCTATAATACTTTTAAAGAAACCGTAGGAGGAAAGCTTCATGACACTGGATTTGGCAATGATTTCTTGGCTATGACACCAAAAACACAAGCAACGAATGAAAAAACATATCAAAGTTTAAAACGTCTGCACATCAAAGATACCAGGGCAGAGTGAAAGGCAACCCAAAGATTGGGGGAAATATATTTGCAAATCACATTATTAGGGAAACGCAAATAGAACTCTGAGATAATAACCTCACATACATCAGAAAGGTTACTATCAGAAAAACAAAACAACAAGAGCTGGTGAGGATCTGGAGAAATGACAGCCCTCGGGCACTGTTGGAGGGAGAATAAAATGAAACAGCCACTATGGTACAGAAATTTCTCAAAAAATTTAAAACAGATCCAGCAATTCCATTTCTGAGTATATAACCTAAGGAATTGGAAACAGAGGCACAAACAGGCATTTGTACACTCATATTCAAAAGGCCAAAAGGTGAGACCAACTCAAGAGTCCATCAGCAGATAAATGGATGAATACAATGTGCTCTATCCATACAATGGAATACAATTCAACCTTTAAAGGGGAGGGAATTCTGACTCCAAGCTTCAGCGTGGGTGAACCTTGATGATATTGTGCTCAGAGAAATAAGCCAGTCACAAAAGAACAAAGCCTGTATGATTCTACCTGTAGCAGATGTTTATAGCTAAATTCACAGAGACAAAAGAATGGTGGTACCAGGGGCTGGAGGAGTTAATGTTTCGTGGATACGGGGTTTCAGTTTGAGAAGATGAAGAGTTCATGAGACAGATGAAAGAGAGGGCCCCATGACAGTGTGAGGAGACAGACGGCAGTGAGGGCCCCATGACAGTGTGAGGAGACAGACAGTAGTGAGGGCCCCATGACAGTGTGAGGAGACAGATGGCAGTGAGGGCCCCATGACAGTGTGAGGAGACAGACAGTAGTGAGGGCCCCATGACAGTGTGAGGAGACAGACAGTAGTGAGGGCTCCATGACAGTGTGAGGAGACAGACAGTAGTGATGGCCCCATGACAGTGTGAGAAGACAGATGGCAGTGAGGGCCCCATGACAGTGTGAGGAGACAGATGGCAGTGAGGGCCCCATGACAGTGTGAGGAGACAGACAGTAGTGAGGGCCCCATGACAGTGTGAGGAGACAGATGGCAGTGAGGGCCCCATGACAGTGTGAGGAGACAGACAGTAGTGAGGGCCCCATGACAGTGTGAGGAGACAGATGGCAGTGAGGGCCCCATGACAGTGTGAGGAGACAGACAGTAGTGAGGGCCCCATGACAGTGTGAGGAGACAGATGGCAGTGAGGGCCCCATGACAGTGTGAGGAGACAGACAGTAGTGAGGGCCCCATGACAGTGTGAGGAGACAGATGGCAGTGAGGGCCCCATGACAGTGTGAGGAGACAGACAGTAGTGAGGGCCCCATGACAGTGTGAGGAGACAGACAGTAGTGAGGGCTCCATGACAGTGTGAGGAGACAGACAGTAGTGATGGCCCCATGACAGTGTGAGGAGACAGACGGCAGTGAGGGCCCCATGACAGTGTGAGGAGACAGACGGCAGTGAGGGCCCCATGACACTGTGAAGGAGACAGATGGTAGTGAGGGCCCCATGACAGTGTGAGGAGACAGACGGTAATGAGGGCCCCATGACAGTGTGAGGAGACAGACAGTAGTGAGGGCTCCATGACAGTGTGAGGAGACAGACAGTAGTGAGGGCCCCATGACAGTGTGAGGAGACAGACGGCAGTGAGGGCCCCATGACACTGTGAAGGAGACAGATGGTAGTGAGGGCCCCATGACAGTGTGAGGAGACAGATGGCAGTGAGGGCCCCATGACAGTGTGAGGAGACAGACAGTAGTGAGGGCCCCATGACAGTGTGAGGAGACAGACAGTAGTGAGGGCTCCATGACAGTGTGAGGAGACAGACAGTAGTGAGGGCCCCATGACAGTGTGAGGAGACAGACGGCAGTGAGGGCCCCATGACAGTGTGAGGAGACAGACGGCAGTGAGGGCCCCATGACAGTGTGAGGAGACAGACGGCAGTGAGGGCCCCATGACAGTGTGAGGAGACAGACGGCAGTGAGGGCCCCATGACAGTGTGAGGAGACAGAGAGTGGTGAGGGCCCCATGACAGTGTGAGGAGACAGACAGCAGTGAGGGCTGCATGACAGTGTGAAGGAGAGACAGTGGTGATGGCTCACTGATAGTGTGGAAGAGACAGCCGCCAGTGATGGCTCCATGACAGAATGAAGGAAGTAGATGGTATTGAGGGCTCCATTCACAGTGTGATTGAACTACGTGCCACTGAACTGTACTCTTCAGCAAGGTTACAGTGGTAAATGTTTGTATATTTAATCAAAAAAATTTTTTTAATAATTTTAGAAGAGAACTGAGCACCCTGAATCCTACGTAGAACCTTAGTTTGTTGGAACTCTGAGAGTCCTTGAATCTTAGAACCCTGGTGGCCAATCATTCTGACCTTGGAAGCGAATAAATCTAGAACTTTGGAAGTCATCAGCATTTCAAGGTGGACAGGGACTGAGTGGCCATCTAACGACTGGGCCCCCTTACCCTCCCCACTTTATCAAAAAGCCCTAATTGAGGAGTTCCAGGCTAGGAAGTCTATACTTGCTTCCACCCTTCCAAAAAATTCCCAGCATGGATTTCACCTGGGATCTGACCACTCTGCATGAAAGGCAAGGATGCAGGGCAGAGATCTGACCCTCATGTTACTGAACAAACATTTTCCATAAGGTTCTTCTGGTGCCTTCTGACACCTACAGACCAACCATTTAAAGGGGGGAAATTGATCCAAACAATCTTCTTTGCAGTAAACTGAAGTAAGTATTTGAAAATGGTAAAGACAAAAGATTCCTATTTTTAAAATACTTCTTAGTGAAACCAAGTGTTTTAAAGCTAAACAAGTATTTTGAAGATTAAAATATAGGAGAGTAGAATCCTCTCACCACTTTTGTGTATTCTCTCCTTCATTCCACAGTCACTCTCCTTGGTCCTAATAAGTTCTGGACCCTCTGTGCTGGGAGCTGGGGACAGAGAGGCTCCCCCCTCCCCAGCCCCTTCTCCTGTAATCTAGTGTGGGAAAGACACATGCAAGCGATTTGGGATCTGTAATGGGGGTGGTGGTCTTCCCAGGTGGCACTCGTGGTAAAGAACCTGCCTGCCAGTGTAGGAGATGTAAAAGACCTGGGTTCGATCCCTCGGTCAGGAAGAACCCCTGGAGAAGGAAATGGCAACCCACTCCAGTATTCTTGCCTGGAGAATCCCATAGACAGAGGAGCCTGGTGGGTTAAATCCATAGGGTCTCGATGAATCAGACACGACTGATCATACACGCATGCATACAATGGGGGTGGTACCAAGTCCTAAGGAACCATACACAGCCGTGAGTTTTCCTTTCCCCCATCAGAAGAGAGTGGGGGAGCTTCGTAAAGGCGGATGAGAATGGGCATCAGAGAAACAGCAGCTCTCCAGGCAGACAAAGCTGGGAGGGGTCTCCGGGAAGAGGCATGGAGGTGGGAAAACCCACTGGCCAGGTATTTGGTAACTGCTTAAAAACCTAGGGCAGATGACGATGCGAGAGGGGGCAGGCCTGGGAAGGGACAGATGGGGTCACAGCAGGAGGGGACGCCACTACCCAGGAAGGTCTGGACTTCACCCGGGACACAGCAGGGAACCAACAAAGAGTGTTAAGGGGAGAGGGTTCTGGTTGGACCGATAAACAAAAAACTTCTTTCAAACACCAGTATGACAAATGCTAGTCTGGAAAGTGACTATTTGGAGCGGCTGGGACGCCACCAGAGAAAGCCCAGCTTTGTCAGCTCCACGCTTCCCCTTCAGTGTCACGGCTGTCAAACCAGCCCCGAATTAGCTCCAAACGGCCTTCCCAGAGCGCTCAGATCTTCATTTGCATCGTGCACACTTGGAAAGGTGTGAAATCCCTTCTTAAGAGAAATCAAGAAAACAAACCTATACACTTTTTAAAAACTGATTTTCTGAAAAGCAAATTTTCTAGAACTAAATCCTAGGTTTTAAATATCTGATTTTTTTTAAAAGGAAGGCAGGGAGCTTCCCCGGTGGTCCAGTGACTGAGACTCCATGCTCCCAGTGCAAGGGTGTGGGTTCAGTTCCTGGTCAGGAAACTAGATCCCATATTTCACAACTAAGACCTGAAACAGCCAGATGAATAAATAAATAAAAACATTTTTTAAAGGAAGGCATCCTTGCCTGATATTAACAATAGTAATTAAAACTCCCATAGGGGAGTCTGGGGGAGAATGGACACGGATATATGCAGGGCTGAGTCCCTTCGCTGTCCACCTGAAACTATCACAGCATTGTCTGTTAGTGGGTAAAAAAAAAGAATGAACACTGTATGGGCAAGAGCTTAAATCTGGTCCATCATTTAAAACAAAACGAAACAAAAACAAAGCTCCCATCAACTGGGCATCTGCTTTTTGCCAGGCATTTTAGATGCGTTCACAAAACAGCCACAACAAAAACAGTAGCGGCATTTATTGTTACGTGAGTAGCTCTCAGGTCAGGCCCTGTGCTGAGCCCGGGGCTCAGCCTGCCTGGATCAGTCCCTGCCTCACAGAACTCTCCCAATATCAGTCCCATTTTACAGATGAGAAAACTGAGGCTCAGGGAGAAGACATAATATGCTGAAAGCCAGGTGGCTTGGAAGAATGGAGCCACAATCCAAACTCAAGGGGGTCTCTCCAGATCCACATGTTTAAACAGGATCCCACCTGCAGTGGCTTATTCAATCCTCACAACAGCCTACAAAGAAATGTGTGTTGGCCTCACACTGGTTCTTGCCTGGAGAATCCCGGGGACGGGGGAGCCTGGTGGGCTGCCGCCTCTGGGGTCGCTCAGAGTCGGACACGACTGAAGCGACTTAGCAGTTAGCAGCAGCAGCAGATGAATACATTGAGACCCAAGAGAGTAATCACTTCCTCAGTGCTCCCCAGCAGGCATGTGGCCAGGCAGGATAGGGAAGGCAGTCCTGCCCGCTCCAAAGCCGCATGCTCTCCACTGGCTCTTCTCTCACTTCTGGATTTATAAATCATTTAATTTATAAATAATAAGTAACAATATTGAGTGCCGACTGGGTGGCTGTTGCTGTCCATGGTGCTGAAGATGCAACATGACTGAGACAAACAACACAATCCTCGCCTTTGAGGAATGAACCTTCCTAGGAATCAGCAATAAACGAACAAAGAATTAAGTACTAGGTCAGGTGGGGATAACAGATATGGAAAATAATAAAGCCAGGTGAGAGGGACAGGGCACATTGAGATGGGGGCGTGGATCATGTAGGGCCATCAAGAAGGGCTCTCTGGGAAGGTGACCCCTGACAGCCAGGACCTGGGTGACCCCCAGGAAACTACATTCCTACACCAGGTCTCAGTCTCCTCATCTGTAAGGTGGGGATGACAGTACTCAGGATCCAGGCTGTTTGTTTCAGAGCAAACAACATGAATGCACCTTTTAAACTGTAAAGTGCTGTCCAGAAAAAAATCATTGTTCAGCTCTCATACAACCTGTATATGAGGCCTTGTAGCAAAATGTGGCTCTCACATATGAAACATAGAGTGTTGAACCCTCTTGTGTCCTGTCAGCAACTTAAATATGACTTTGTGAATTGGTTCTGATGCTTTAAACTGTTACTCCTGACCACAAATACTAAAACAGACTTGGAAAGGAGGAATCTGCTGATAGAAAGGGCATGGATTCTCTAAATATACAAGGTCATCTTAAAAGTGAAAGTGTAGTCACTCAGTCCGACTCTTTGCGACCCCATGGACTGTAGCCTCCCAGGCTCTTCTGTCCATGGAATTTTCCAGGCAAGAATACTGGAGTGGGTAGCCATTCCCTTCTCTAGGGGATCTTCCTGACCCAGGGATGAAACCTGGGTCTCTTGCACTGCAGGCGGATTCTTTACTGTTTGAGCCACTAGGTATTAAAAAAAGAATTTAAAATTTTTTAAAGAGCCTAGGCCTTGGGTTAGAATCTTGATTCCACTTTTATTCACTATACAATCTCGGGCTAGCTCTCCACCTATCCGAGCTCAGTTCTTTCATCCACAGAGACAGTAACAGCAGACTCTTCAAGGGGTTGTCTTGTCCCTACAGTAGCCATTAACCCCCTGTGGTTATTTAATTTAAATTAATTGCAATGAAATGAAACACAAGAGTCAGTTTCTCAGTCACACTAGCCACCATTCAAGTGCTCAATATCCCCAAGAGACAGGTGGCTGCAGTACTGGACAGCTCAGGGTCTGGCTACTCATCAGCTGGGAGCTGGCTAGAAATGCAGAATCTCTAATTGATACCTACAGGGCATTTCATCCAAAACCAGCAGAGGTGACTTTTTTTTCAGGTGCACATGGAACTTCCCCCAGGATAGATCACATCTTGGGTCACAAATCAAGCCTTAGTAAATTTTTAAAAATTGAAATCATTTCAAGCATCTTTTCCGACCACAATGCTAAAGACTAGATATCAGCTATAGGCAAAAACAACAACAACAACAAACTACAAACTACAAAAAACCCACAAATACATGGAGGCTAGAAATGCAGGATCTCCAGCCCATCTCAGAACCACCAGACTGAGACCTGCATCTCAACCAGATTTCCCGCCACCTCTCCAGGGAATTCTCATGCACCTAGCATCTGAGCAGGGCCGCCTGGGAGAGGCTGGGGTAGGGGTTGGGGGACACTCCACGAGAAGGGGCAAGCTCTGTAAGCCATGGCAAGGATAACAGGACAGGGCAGTTCCCACACCTTCTTTAATTGATGGTCCTAACCTCCAAACCAAACTAGTCACCGAACCTCTGACAAAGGTTGGGCTGAGTCCAGGTGCAGGGGGCAGGCAGAGGAAGGTGGTGTAGACAGAAAAATGGAGTCTCTCAGACATTTGATAAGTGTGTGCACAGGGGGACGGAATATTTCAATTCTGTGCTGGGCAGGATTTTCTGGCTTGTTGACTATTCCTGTTTTGGAATGAAGTCCAACATGAAAATGACATTTTAAAAAACCCACAGACTGATTTCATATCCAAACACATCTCTCCATGTTTGTAGGAAAAAAAAAAAAAAAGCATACTAGCAAGAGAATCTTGCTTCCCCCAACTCTCTAATGGCCAACCAGCTATTTCTCTTCCAACCAACGATTTCTCCCAATGGTTCCACAGCCCACAACCAGCCCTGATGAGGAAAAATGCAGTTCAGGGCAAAGAAGAAGGTTCACAATGGAAAACCCAGCAAAGCCTCAGAGAACAAGTTGTTTTTAACCCTTCGTCTCTCATTGGCACAATCACCAGTCTGGGAGGAAGGCCTCACCATCCTCCTCTAGATGGATGAGGACCCTCAGATGCAGGGCAGGTGAATCACCGGCTCTCCATCTCACACACCTGGGAGGCGGTTGAGTGTCTCCCCTGGTCACAGGCTACCACTTCACCCAGTTCTGCCTCCTTGACATCATGGCATTTTCTTGTTTATGCTCCTGTTGCATGGGAGTCTTGGCTGTTTTGCTCCCCACCATATCCTGGGCATCTAACAGATGCCTTAGACTAGAGGAGGCCCTTGGTAAATGTACGCTGAATGAATGAAGGAGTGCAACCTAATGGCAATAAGAGCTCCAGCCTTGGACTCTTGGACAGCCTGCCCCTTTGAGTTGGAAGGCCTGCACCCCACCCTCCACTTGTCCAAACACTGCCCAGATGCCAAGGTCTCCCTCCTACATGAAGCAACCCCACCTGCCCTACTTGGTCCCCATCCAGCCTCTACGGTCCCCACTGGCCCTGAGGCCCTCCAAGCGCACCCCAGGCCCCATGTCTCCTTGCCAGTCCTTGAAGCTTCCACCAACTCTCTGACTCAGAGCTGCTGCCCCCGCTAATAATGTCCTCCCTGACGTGGACATGGCTGGCTCCCTCCATTCTGGTCTCTGCTCCGGTGCCACTTCATCAGAAGGTGATGTCACACCCTGTCCCCTGATCCCTGATCCCTGATCCTCCCAGCATGTTATAGCCCTGTTTGCCCATGGCCTGTCTTCTGTGTGTTCACTGCTGCATCTTCAGTGCCCAGAATCATACCCTGCACATAAAAAAGGGCTCAGCAAATGTCCACTGAGTAAAGAATCAGGTGCAAATGGGAAAACACACACAGTAATGACGGTGACTGCTGTGAGGTGGTGTTAAAGTAAGACGGCAAACTCCAGACAACAAATATACATAAGACAGTGGTAGAAGCGGGTGTGGTGGGCACATTCCAGCGACCTTCAGGGAAGAGGGGGAGTGTTGATTAATTTTAGACTAAGTTGGATATGCATATTAAACTATTACGAGTAACCATTAAACAAATTGAAAAAGAATGGAGAATTTCCAAACCAGTAGAGGGGAAAAAAAGAAGCTTCCATCAATCCAAACAATAAGCAGAGGAGGGAGACAGAAAGCACAACATGAATGACAGAAATGTTTTATGTCCTAGAAAAGACTAAATAAAGAGTCATTATTTTTTCTATTCACATTATTCAAATCAAAAATCTTTACCAAGGTCCCCCTACACAGAAATGACCAGAACACAGGTCTGATCCTCAAGAGAGTCACAGCTGAAACGGACATCAGACATCGCTACAGGGGATGGACCAATCAGAGGGACTGACACATCTCCTCCACCCAACAAGGCAGCCGTTTGCAGATAGACCAATCAGAGGGACTGACACATCTCCTCCACCCAACAATCGCAGCGTTTGCAGATGGACCAATCAGAGGGACTGACACATCTCCTCCACCCAACAATCGCAGCCGTTTGCAGATGCGTCCACCATTTTTCACCTTGGCCACCAGGAAGCTCAGGCTCAGCACAGCGAGCCCACGTGAGCCCCGGGTGTTGATAGTCTAAGCCAGCCCTCTGAACTGCTCTGATTTCTTTGTCTTAATTCTGGCTCTTAATTTATCACCAACACTCTACCATTTTACCATTCTTACTGTTTTTTATAAACCGTCTCAAATCTTTTCACACAAGATGAGGTATAAATAAGCAAGCAAAAACCCAAACGAACAATGAAACAACGAAACACAAAAAATAAAACTAAGGAAAAACTTTGAGAGAGCCCACACCTTTCAGAGAAATACATCTGTACCTTATTTAAACATTAAAAAAAAAATTTAATATAAGGCAAAGACTTTTAGGATGACAGTCTTAAAAAACCCACAAAACATGTTTGAAATACACACACACACACACACCGCAGTGGGTCTCATTTCATTTCCAAAGCCATTCTGTTGTAAATAGATAATTAGCACTTAAGCACACCTTTCAAGGGGTTTATACATTAACATGAAAATACTATAATTATGGCTGGCCAAAATCGCTTGACTACCACTTAGAATTCTAGATTTTTCATCTTTATTAGAAGTTAATTTTCTTTTAGCCCCTGAAACACAGCTTGGCTTTGTGAGAAATTTTTTTTTGATGAAAAATAGAGAAAGTCAATTTTTTGAATGAATACCAAACCTCTGCTCTCCTCGCCCTCCGATTTTTGATCTGAGCATCAGTCTCCCTCTTTCTGGGCGACCACTTGTTTATCAGTCAAGCTGGCCACTGTGCCTACACACAACCAAAATCCCTTGACACCAACCCATTCCCAAACAGAGACAGCCAGAGATGATGTGAGGCCCAGAGTCAAAAAAAATTTTGTTTTAAATATTCAATCTCTAGTCTATGTAGGAATAGCAACCTCCTGTGTCTGGAGGACGTCTGGATCAGGCCTTTTTATCCAGACTAACAAGCAAATGAGCCAGGATCTGCTTTAAGTCTGCTGGGCACATCCACTGATGACCATTATGAACTCTCTAAAAACTGGAGTCGTGTGTATGTGTGCACTTGGTCGCTCAGTCGTGTCTGACTCATGTAACCCCGAGGGCTGTAGCCCACCAGGCTCCTCAGTCCATGAGATTTTCCAGGCAAGAATACTGGAGTGGTTTGCCATTTCCTCCTCCAGGGAGATCTTCCCTACCCAGGGATCGAACTCCAATCTCCCGCACCGCAGGTGGATTCGTTAACCATCTGAGCCACCAGGGAAGCCCACTTGGTGACAAAGACTTGCCCACCTCGTGCCAGGCCTGCCAGGTTCTGTGGACACCTGTTAACCATCCCCCCGGCCCGCCAGCCCGTCTCTCCCAGCAGCCTCTCCTGTTGATCTCATCTCCACACCGTAGCCGAACCCCCGCCCTGCTCTCTGTCCCTTGGGCCCCCTCCAGGTCCACTCCCAGGTCCCCCTGCCTCTCCTGGGGCCCCAGTGTCCTCCTCCGCCTGCTGTGACCATGCACCACCCAGCAGCCAAAGGAGTCTTTCAAAACACCGAGTCACACCGTTCAGTTCAGTTCAGTCGCTCAATTGTGTCGACTCTGCGACCCCATGGGCCGCAGCATGCCAGGCCTCCCTGTCCATCACCAACTCCCAGAGTTTACTCAAAGTCATGTCCATTGAGTCAGTGATGCCATTCAACCATTTCATCCTCTGTCATCCCCTTCTCCTCCCGCCTTCAATCTTTCCCAGCATCAGGGTCTTTTCAAATGAGTCAGTTTTTCACATCAGGTGGCCAAAGTATTGGAGTTTCAGCTTCAGCGTCAGTCCTTCCAATGAATATTCAGGACTGATTTCCTTTAGGATGGACTGGTTGGATCTCCTTGCTGTCCAAGGGACTCTAAGGCCCCGTGGCATCTTTAACACTTAGGATAAAATTCACACCTTCGCCCCACGCATCAGCAGACCTGGGCCTTCCTCCCTGGCCTCTACCATCTCTGGGCTCAGCCCTGCAGACCTTGCCTGTAAACCAGGCAATTCAGGGCTGGGTCCTCCTCTACTCATGGGACCTCTTTTAGACCATCCTAAACCATCTACTCCGGGAGTTGGTGATGGACAGGGAGGCCTGACATGCTGCAGTCCATGGGGTCGCAAAGAGTCGGACATGACTGAGTGACTGAACTGAACTGAACTGAAACCATCTATATTAAAAAAAAAAAAAAAAAAAAAAACCCTCCCACCTTGATCACTATCACCTCTCCCTGATCGTCTGATTCATTGATCCAATCACCGAAGTGACCTTGCCTATTGACTGCATTGTCAGACCATACATGGGTCCCTGGGCCCTCTGGAAGTAGCTACATCGGTTATCACTAAATCTTCAAGACAAGACAGTGAACACAGCGCCACCCCACCCCACCCAAGACCTGGGATGACTGGGACGCGTGTGGACGCCTCCCCTGTTCTCCCGTGGGAGAGATGGACACTCAGCTCACCCACAGCAGGGCTCAGAGGCCAGAAGGAGTTTGGTCCGAGAGGAGACCCAAGCTGGGGCCCAGGGAGGGGCCTCAGTCGACACATGGTCCAAACGTCATATTTTTTGGATATGGACGTGAACATTCAGCAGGAAAAGCGAGGTTAAGGTCAGAGTCAGAAGGAGGGGCCCAGAACCAGACTCCCAGCTCCACTGAAGGGGCTGCGAACCCTGACCTCAGTCCACATGAAGCCTGTCCGCCCGGACCTGCCAGCCCGCTGAGCCGCTTACACCCTGGTACCGCGGCCAGTCCTGGGAAACCCACTGCACCCCACCACCCTGGCCACATTGGGCAGGACAGCAGGATGGCTCCACCCAAGAAACCCAGAAGGTTTTCAGCCCCACTCGTGGGGTGTGCACACGCCGGGCCAGAGCCACCCCGGTCCTGTCTCTCAGGCCTGATGCTCTGATGCCCACTGTGGGGACAGTCCACGGCCCGGGGCAGGTACTGGGCACAAAGAGACAGATGTGAACATGAAGGTCCGAGGCTCTGGGAAGAAGGGAGCCTTTGCATGAGGTGAAAAACAAAAAAACCAATTTTCTCAGGAATAAGACAAAAGCAGCGACTTGCATAAGCCGCTGTGGCCAGAGCTGCGGGGAGTGGGGAGCGGTAACTTGGCCTCGGCCTCACCCCAGGCCGGGGTTGGGTGGGGGGAAAGAAGAGAAGGGCTGAGGGTGGGCAGTGGGTGGGGAGGTCGTCAACTTCCAGCCGCATCTGAAACGGTTGTTCCCGCAAAGACCAGTTCTGCACTCAGGAGGCATCTCCCGCTCCTGCACGGGGACCCTGAGGCCCCCCCGCTCCTTGCCAAAGCCCCTCGGGTCCACCCGCAGCTCCTATCAGGGGCTCTCGTATCTGATGGCACAGAGGCAAAAAGACGGCGTGGAGCCCTTTCTTCCCCAACCACCCCCGGCCCCTGCCCACGGCCCCGCAGCCTCCCTGCAGCGGCAGATGAGGCAAACACCTAAGAAACCCACCTCGGAACGGCTTCTCTGCTTTCCCTTTCTCTCCCTTCCTCCCTCACAGATTTTAATTAAGGGTTTACTTGCAAAAGACCTAGCTCTGTTTAACTAGATCCTTGGACCCCTTTTATATTGTCTTACACATCATTTTATGGTAGGGCGCCAGTAAAAAGTTAATTATAACTTCTAAGCTCTCCATTTCCAGGCCCTCATCTTCCTCCCTGCCCAATGCTGCTAAGGGTAGAGTCACTTAATTAAGCGACTCCTGGGTGCTCTACAGACCTTTCAGCAGATGCCCGCCAGCACCCCTCAGGGCCAGGGGGGACTCCGAGGACCTGCACTTGACCCAGCTCAGCCTTGACCCTCAAAGGGCTCACAGGTCCTGCAGGAGGATGGGGAGGCTGGCAGGACGGCCCACTTGGGAGCTCAAAGCAGCTCAGTGGTGGCAGAAGTGAGTGACGAGGACGTGGGCAGGACAGACAACAGCAGAGCCCAAATAACAATAGGAGGCCCTGATAGCTTCAGAGGGAAGGGAGCTGGGGTTGAGAGGGTCTCAGTGGAGGCCCGTGCCTTACCACATACCCTCTGGGAGTGGATCTACAGTTTGGGAGTTCAGCTTGACACAGAACAAGTCTAAAATCCTGGTGGACAGCCAGGAGGAGGTGTCTTCTGAGTTGACTGAATAATACACCCTCTGGATCTCAAAGAGAGATCTGGTCCGGGGCAGAGTGGGAGGCGTCTGTGAGTCTGGGTGGGAGCAAGATCGGGGCAGGGGGGGGCCTCATTATCATCTGGACAGAAGGCGGTTGAGAAGCTCAGGGTTGGTCCTGAGCGGAGCCACCATCAGTGAGAAGGAGAACCAGAAACGAAAGGAGAGATGGAAAAGGGGGCGCTAGAGAGAGAAGCTGGAGAAGGAGGCCCCAGGGCGGACAGGGAGGTGGACAGGAGGGGTGAGCGGTCACTCTGAGGCCAGTCCTAGGATCTGAAGCTGGGAGTTCCAGGGGAGGGGAGGGGCTGTGGAGGCTGCAGGCTTCTCCTGGCAGGGGGTGGGGTGCGGAGGAAAACCTGGCACCTGCCAGTCACAGAGAGCGAGCCTTCCAGCATCTCGCGAATCCCCGGTCAGGAACTGACAGTTCTCCAGGGCATGGCTGTCACTCCAATCTGGAAGCAGAAACGGGCCGGTGTTCTTGCCTTGGGGCAGACGCGGGCGGTGTCCAGGCCTCGGGGTTGTCCTGCGCATGGGTGCTCCCGGGCGCTCAGCCTCTGCTCAGCACCCCTGGCTTCCAGAGGGGAGCCCACACACACCCCCGGAATACCTGGCCCTCCCTAGGCCGGGTCCCCAACACCCACTGGCCTCAGTTCCCAGCCTCAGTCTGGAGATGCCCCGCTCGGCCTCTGCCCCTGCGAAGACTCTCCCCAAGTCCCATGTTGTGAGAGCCACAGCTCACACTCTGGTGTCACGGCCCTGCCCTCCTGGAAGCCTCTCTTATGGCTGCTCCCTGCCGCCCCCCATGGCAACCAGCCCTGCCAGGATGCAGGGACCAGCTCACAGCACACTCACCCCGAGTCCATGCCTCTGTCCAGGGCTTCCCCGGGCTGAGGCCCGGTCGGCGCTGGGGGTGAGGCTCGTCCCACCCTCCAGGGGTGGACGGTCTAGGTGGGGCCCAACAGGAGGCATGAAGACACAGGGGCCTCCCTCCAAGGACCACCACCAAGGCCTGAACAGGGAGCCCTGGTGTACGGGGAGGGGGGGTGGGGGGCAGGAACCGACGCAGCCCAGCAGGGCAGGAGGGGGCATGGGGCGTGTAGTTTCACAAGAGCTGCATTCGAGCCAGGGTGGACGAGAAACAGCCAGAGGACAAGAATGAGCCAAGGTCCAGGGTGGGGAACTGGAGTCAACCGGTGTGGCCAGAACAAAATGGCTCGGCCAGCGCTGCGGCTGGTTGGTTGGCAGGTGTGTTTGTGGGGTCTCGGATCAGGGAGAAGCAAGCTTTTTATGACAACAGCTGCCACTCCTCAAGGGCTTCTCCCTGAGTCCGCGATGTACTAAGCATATGACTGTCACTCCTCCCCAGCTCTCTGGGGTAGGTAAATAAATCTTCCCATTTTACAAATGAGGCACAGAGAGGTTGAGCGACTAAGTGAAGGTCACACAGCAAATAAGAGGCTGAAGTGGGGTGAAGACAGGCCTGCTTGACTGCCAGACGGGAGCGCGTAACCTCCCTGCCGCCCCACCTCCCTGCACAGACACGAGTTACTGGGCCAATCGGCCTGCGGGCTCCAGGCTGCCCGTCCATCATCCCGCGATTCCTGCGGATGAGCAAGGGGCTTCCAGCACATTCTTCTCCATCTTCAGTCAACTGTGCTCTTCTTTTCATTCTTTACAGCTGGAAAGCCCATCCTTAGCAATTTTTTAGCTGCTTACTGGGACATTTACAAATCCATCTGGCGGTTCTACTTCATGAATGTATTGGGGATATTAATGGCCCACGGGAAAAGGGATCTGTCAGGGGGCCCTATCACCCCCAACCTAGTGCCCTCTAAAGAACACAGACCCAGACAGAAGCCTGCAAGTGGGCAAAACGCGGACACCCTCACAGCCAGGCCGAGAGCAACCCACCCGACAGCAAATTAGAGACGCGTGAGGGGAGCCGCACATCTCCCCAGTTAGGCACCTAATTTTCTCTTACAAAAGGGTCTTTATTAATTTTTTAAATCTCCTCCTGTCTGTCTGGAGGTGGCTCCTACAATATGATTGTAGGTATTCTCCATGAGATCAACGTGCAGGGAAGAAGCTGGTTATGAATTTCAGATCAGCAGCTTTCTCACTCAGGAGGAGGAAGGGCTGGGCCCGTGGGTCTGAGAGGCAGGCAGGGCCCTGCTGGCTGGGGAAGGGACTCCAGGTGACCTCCTGAGTAGCTGGATGATGCCAGGACTGACCTGGGCCCAGCACCGTCCCCACCCCCATCCTGGGATACGCCACGCATCAGACTCCAGAGAGGCCAACGTTTCTTTAAAAGCAATGGACTTTAGTGTTGTCTTCAGTTAAAGCTACGAGAATAATACATGCTCCCTACAGAAAAATCAGAGGGATAAAAGAAACAGAGAACCACAAAGAAGAAAATAAAAATCCCCCACAGTCCCAGACATCACTTCTGGAACATTCCAGAGCCTCGGCCCTCACTGGCCTTGCGGCCTCCATTCTGCCTTTGCAGTCCAGGCCTTTTTAAAGGTCACTCCCTTCCACAAACCCTCCCGAAGAGCCCAGCTCACCTAGAATCAACCCCAAACTCCTGCCACCGGCCCACGGGGCGTAGCTGCAGTGGTGGAAACCCTCCCGCCGCCTGCCCGCGGGGCCTCTGCAGCCGCTGTGCCCCTGCCTGGAATGTTCCTCCTGCAGGGCTCACTGTCACCTTCATGCCTCACCCAAGGCCACCTCTTCAGGGAGGCCTTCCGTGGCTGCTTCAAGGAGCTCTCCGTCAGCATCACCCAGGGCCAGCGCTCCACAGACCTCATCATGAGAATGGTCCTCTTGCTGCTTCCGGTGGGTCCACCCGTCCGCGGCATCCCCATCATCAGACGCAGTGGCCTCTCCTCACTCCTACCATCACCCACTGCACACTTACCCCATGTTCTCAGAGAGATGCACTGACGGAGGAATGAAGAGCCCCTGCAGTCTTTCCTACGTGTGTGTGTGTGTGTGTGTGTGTGTGTGTGTGTGTGTGTAAGAACCGCCTGCATAGATGAGGTTCTAGGTCAACATTTCTCGGAAACTCCACATACTTTGACACACAAATCATCTACCGCTTCTCCTTGCAATTCAACATGCAGGCTCCGGTCAAATCCCCCAGCCCCCCATGGGACCAACCCATGACCCCTACCTCTACCCCAAGGGGAGCCCCGATCTGGCCAACGCCACCTCCTGGGCTTTGGCCATCTGCACAGCCTTTTACAGATTATAACACTTGAGCGTTTCCTCCAGCCCAATAGAGCCTTAAAACAACTCACCTCCGAAGAGGCAGACAGGGTAAGGGAAGCCTGACCTCCTCCCCATTTAAAATGAGGTCAGAGAGGCTCAGAGAGGTCACCTGACTGCTGCGGTCACCTGACTGCTGCAGTCACCTGGGAGGAAGCTGACCCTGGACATCTGGCCCCAAAAGGCACATCTTTATTTCAAAACAGAGAAATTTCACCATAAAAACAAGAGAGGTGATACAGAGGAGATGATGAGAGCTTGGCTCCAGAGTCCAACCACCTAGGTTTGAATCCCAGCTCTGCCACTTGCTGGCTGTGTGACCTCGGGCAAGTTACTTCACTCCTCTGAGCCTCGGTTTCTCCTCTGTTAAATGGGGATGATAATAGCTCCTGCCTCATCCCCTGACCAAGCGAATCAAATGATTTAAAAATATACATAAAGGGCACCCAGCACACGTGAAGAGTCGATAAACATGAGCTCTTTATAAAACCACACCTCCTGAGTCCGTCTCTCCACCATGATCACCAACCACATCCCTGGGCACGTGAGCCACAAGCCCTCAGAGGGGAGTCCCTTTGCTCAGCGGGCACGCTCCCGAGAAGCCGGCTGCAGTTGGATGCTCTAAACCGTTCCTACTGATGCTCACATGCAAATCGCCCCCTCCCTCCCCTGCCCCGTCCCCCCCCCTGCCCCCGGCCGCCCGTTCAGTCACTCCTCAGCCTCAAGCCCCGCCCAGTCCACTTGAGTGACAAGCACTGACATCTGCAAACTCTTCCAGGCTGCCAAGGGGAGAAGCCCCTTTTGTAAAAGGAAGACCCCTCTGCAAGTTCACCCTTCCCACCTGCCACGATCGGGCAAATAAATCAATCCAACGCCAAGTGCAAATTACCAAGAAAGCCCCCTCCCCCGCAAATTCCCACAGCACCTAGTTCTGACTTCTACTAAGAGGCAGGTAGAGAGATTTTCCTAAAATGGCCATCTCACCAGGCGGGCCTCCCAGGCCCCTGGCTTCCACTCGGCTTCAGAGTCTCTGGGAGGCCTCACGCCCCTTTTCAGGCTCACTGCCTTCATGTTCCCCCAGACCCCCTCCCTCCAGCCCGGACACATAACGCCACCTCTCACGTGTCCCACGAAGGCTCTGGCCTCAGCTATCCCTTTCCCCGCACAAACTCCCCGATTTTCAGGCCAAACCCAGCCCAGCGACAGCTTGTCCCTGAAACCTCCCATCCAGGGGGAGGCCACCCTCAGCACCTGCACTGAGAGCTCACGGCCCCCGGTCACCAGCCCTGGCCACCAGCCCCCCGCCCCGGCCACCCACCCGCCATGGTACATGCAACTGTTGGCTTCATTACTCACTCAGCATGGAGAGGAACACGTTTGGGCCAGGGGTACATCAGAAACAGTCCCCACCTTTGGGAACCTCAGGGCAGGGCCGGGGGCCAGCATCGCCTTTGGTCAGATAAGGATCCAGACAGCGCCCATGCCAAACAGCTGCTCCTCACATCCAACTGGGCAGCAGCGGTAAGGAGCCTACCAAGCGGGCCTGGCAGAGCACATGCCCAGCCACCAGCGACTGCTGCTCTCTGCCGGGGACGTGGACTCTCGGTTCAGCCTCACGTCTCTTTGAGACCCTAGAGCAGGGGGCTAAGAAAGCAGCCTCGGGACTGCCCTGGTGGGCCAGTGGTTAAGAATCTGCCTTGCCATGCAGGGGACACAGGTTAGATTTCCTGATCGGGGAAACCAGGATCCCACATGCCATAGGACAAATAAGCCCAAACACCGCAACTAACCGAAAAGGGGTGAGGCTTCCCAGGGACTAAGACCTGATGCAGCCAAAATCCAGTAAATAAATACTCAAGAGAAAGCCATCTCCGCGAGGGCCCCCTTCCTAGGACCTGGCAAAGGGAGACGCACTGAGGCAGACTCACCTCCTGGAAGAGCGCCCCCCACCCCATCCCAGCCTTCACAGGTTTCAGCCCAAACAGGGGCCTCAATTAGAATTTCCCATTTGAAAGATCAATATTGAAAGCTCCAAGCCTGCCAAGAGGAGGGAAAGGCCTTGCTTGTAAATATTTGTCTCGACTGGCAAAGGCGGGCCTCTCTCGCTGCAGCTACCCGCCTCGCTCCTGGCCCTCTGCTCGCGGAGCTCCCAGCCAACTGCACAGCGGGATGCCCCTGGGGAGGCGCGGGGGACCGTCTGGCGGCCACGAGGGGCTGCGAGGGGAGGTGGGCCGGCCCCGGCCCCACGCCTCCAAGACAGCAGGCCTGCCCACCGGGGCCGTCCAGCAGTCCCCACTGGGGCCGTGGCGGGGAGAGTCGCCGTGAGGTTTCTCTGGATTCCAAGCAAGCAGCTTTTCCCAGGAGGGCACCCCATATTTATGTCTTTCTTATTTTGGAAGAAAGCAAAACCAGAGACAAAACCCTGGGGGTCGTGCTTGCGAATCACGGCCCACCATCTCCCACAGCGTGGGACGGCGCTCGCACTGCTGCCTGTACCAACAGCTGTCCACGGAGGAGCCCACACCGGAACCCCTGGGCTCCTGCTGGGGCCACGGAGGCCAGGAGGGTCCTCTCATTTGGGCAGCGGTCGAGGGTGGCGGGTGTCTGAGCCGGTCTGACCAGCTGAGCACCTGCCTTGGTATCACTGTTCCCAGAGAGTCATTCATTTGTTCACCCACTCAGCCACTGACTCACCCATTCATTCATTCATTCAGTTAGTTATTGGGACTTACCTGGACCAGGTACTGGGGGCTGGACACGCAACCAGACAAAAATGAACCTGGGTTTGCGGAAGGGAGTCTCCCAGGCCGAAAAATATCCCACAAATAGAAAGTCACAGCACAGACACGTGCTGGGGCAGGAGACCTCCCAGGTGTGACGAGATAGTCAGAGGGCTGAGGCCTGGTCCCGGAGGTCAGGGGCTTCCCTGGGGAGGTGGACAGGTGACAGAGGCCGGGGAGGGGCCAGGCAGAGCAGGGAGGAGGGGCGGCGGCAGGGGTCTGGCCCGAGTCTGGCCGCTCCCAGGCGCCACCCCTTCTGGCACCTACCCAGCCACTCGTTGAATTTCTTCACCTCGCTCGGGAGCCCCAGCTCCGTGAAGTCCCCGGCGTGGATCAGCACGTCGCCGTAGGGCATCTGGATGGGGTCCGTCCTTGAGTGGGTGTCAGACACGCAGACAAAGCGGGTGTAGCCGGGCGGCTTGGGGGCGTCATGAGGCACCGGGTCCACCCTGGGGAGAGAGGGGACCGTGGGGTCCAGGGGCCAAAGCGTTGGGAGCCTACAGCGCACGTCCCATCCAGATCGGATCACGTGTGGTCCAGATCACATCCACCCGCATTCAAACCCTGACCCTCCGCTCACCAATCCGGCAGAAGATTTCCCCCTGAGCCTCAGTTTCCCCTCCGTAACACAGGAACCCCCAGGTGTTGTGTGAGGGTTAAAGGAGGTGATGAGTGGAAAGAGCTGACAGGTACAGCCCAGCACGTGGGCCTACGTGCACCTGTGTGATGACCACAATTGACCTGCTGTTTGACAAGCAGTGCCTCTCAACCATTTTTTTTTCCATCATCAGCCTCTAAGGGACCTGATGCTTTTTCTACTCACTCCTCTTGTGAAATTTTAACACCACAGATACTCTGTATATCTGTTCATTTACGATGTGTGTATCTGCGCTTTATAATAAGAGTAAGATTTTGTTCACCCCCAAAAATCCAGGTTTCACCCCCTTGGGGGGTTGCTGTCGGCCCCATGGAGGATGCATGGACTGAGGTCCTCATCCAGTTGGAAGAACTGACTCTGCAGGGCCGTGCAGAGAGAGCATCCAGGGAGAGCCACGTGTGCAGGGCAGGATTTCATGGGAACTTGCAAGATAAAGGCATGAAAGGCAAACAGCAATTTTCCAAACCTATGAGCTGGTCTGATCATGTTGAGAACGAGGGCTTTCCAGGGTCCTGCAGGAAAACAGCTCTGGATTTAGAAGACCCAGATCTGCTGATCGTTGCTAACATATAACCTCAAGAAAATGCCTGGCCTTGGTTTGCTCACCTGTATAATGGAGCTCCGTCCCTCACTAGGCAACGACACAGAACATTTAAAAGCTGTGGCTGTGTAACTGTAAGCTCTCGGTCCCCGGGAGGCCCTGGAAGCCCTCTTGTCTTGCACGTGAGGATACTGAGCCGGTGGCCCGGGTGTCCCAGGGAACAAATGCGGACCGTGGGAAACAACCCCAGCTCCCTGCTCCCAGTTTGCGCACTCCCCGAGAACCCCGGCTCTTGCCTCCTCAGCTGACTGGTTCTGCCAGGCTCAAAACGCTGAAAAACAGCACAATGACATTTCAACGAGCTGCTCTCTCCAAATGAGTATGCCGCTCGAGGAGCTGTGTTTAAATCTAATTATGCGGCAAACCAAAAGCAGTACCATATCAGTTACATAAATACTTTTAAAGACATCTTTCTAATTATCCTTTTTTTTTCAGACAATATACTTCGAAGAAATTTAATTAACACCTTACGAGAGACGTGGGTTCAGCATGCTAATGTGCAGAGAGCACGAGGAAGCTCCATCCGCCCGGCAGCAGCCGCAGCCCCGTGCCAGCATCACCCCGTCACCCGGCCTCCGGGGAAGAGACTTCCAGGGCCCTTTGCTGGGGGTGGTTAAGTCAAGCGAGGACCCCCAGCGGGTCAGAGTTAGGTCCGATCGCGGAAAAGGAAGAATTTCTGAGTCTGATGATGTCCAACAGGAGGGTTCTTGGAGTCCTTTCTCTTCTCTCCATTCTTTCCTTCCGTCCTTCATTCATTCAACAAAACACACCCTGAACGCCTACTCGGTACCAGTTATGAGCTCAGAGCTGGAGAAGTGAATGAACCAGGCCAGGTCCCAGACTGATGGTGGAGACGAGACTTGGCCAGCTAGTAACAATAAAGCCACAAGGTCGCATGGGGCAGCAGAGGGCCTGGGGGCCAGAGAAGGCCCTAGTCTGGCCTGGGGCCCCCTGAACTTGCCAGGAGGAGGTGATGCCTCAACCAGTGGAGAAGCGCAAATCTCCCTCCCAGGAATTCCTGCCACTCCTCTGTCCTCTGGGTCGCTCCCCGCCACCACCCACCATAAGACAGACAAGTCTTGCAGGTAAGAGGCCTGGGAATCCACCTGTCTGCCCCTAACACAGCTGATATTGGAGCAAGGCAGCCAGTCACTACTGGGCTATTGGCCTGGCCCAGTAATTAACATGAGTGAGTCAATCAAACTCATCCATTCATTCATTGGCCTCACATACACCAAGGTTGTAAAGATGCCACAAGGCAGCTGAGACCAAGTCCAAGAGACAAAGAAGGGGGACACGGAGTGAGACACCATCCCCAGAGCCACCTCGGGCCCCAGCAACCCCTCGTCCTGTGCGTCCCTCCGTACAGGAGCCCTGAGCCAGCTGACGCTCCTGCTGCCCACCAGCCAGGAGCACACAAGTTCCACGGGCACTAGGTGGGCTGGGCCTGCTCCTGGAGCCCAGGCTCTTTAATTAACTCCGCTCTTGTTTCTCTTCGCCCTGAGGCTTCTGAGCTCCATGAGGAGGCAAACCTAATAATCCCCAGAGGAAAAAACAAAAACAGACTTTTATTTCCCTGCACTGTCCTCCAGCTATTCGGATTGTAACAAATGCTCAACCTTGAAATAATAACAACAGTAATGATATTGATGATTCCCGCGGGTGGAGAGCTCATTGTGTGCAAAGCACTGTACACGCATCTGCTCTCTTCACCCTCACAGGGGCCGTCTGAGCAGGGCACTCTGCATGTGCCCATTTTATAGATGAGGAAACTGAGGATCAAAAAAAAGGCTGGCTAGGGACTTCCTGGCGGTCCCGTGGTTAAGACCACACCTTCCCATGCAGGGGGTGTGGGTTTGATCCCTGGTCGGGGAGTTAAGATCCCATAGGCCTTGTGGCCAAGAAAGGAAAACATAAAACAGAAGCAATATTCTAACAAATTCAATAAAGCCTTTAAAAATGGTCCACATTAAAAAAAGAATTTTTTTTTTAAAAAAGAAAAGGTTGACTTGCCCAGGATCTCAGCTACGGAAGCTGGTGGAGCTGGAATTTGAAGCCAGTTTTTGGTTCCAGAATTCACACCAAGCTGGACTATTTCCAGGCCTTACTTCATTGCATCCAGTCAATCTATAGACAAATGCTTCTTGAGTCCAGCCTACTAAATACCAAATACCTGCTGGACACCCATGGAGACCTTGTGCAGCTCCTAGAAACCCCACCTGTGTTTCGAAGGGAGGAAAAGAACAAGAATGAGGGTACTGAGGAGGAGACAGCACGCAAAGGGTGGGAGGGCTTGGCAACACCAGCTGAGCCCGAGATCCCGCTGTGCCTGAAGCTGGGCCCAAACCTGGATGTGAGCCAGGACACTCTCCTTTACCCATACGACAGTTTGCAGTCCGGCTAACCCTTGAGTTGTAGCAGCTCGGTGTAGCAAGTAACTGAGGGCTGGAAAGGTTAGTTCCACACCCAGGACCGGGGCTCCTAAGTTATAGAGTAGAATTTGAACCTGGGTCTTCAGAACAGGAATTGGAGCACTTAACCTCATAAAACAGAGGAAAATGGTTATTTCCCAGCCACATTCTTCGGGGGACCAGAGAGAAAGGATGGAAATAAATGTTCCAGGTCTGGGAGGGGGCAAACTCGACTTCTGCAAAGCGTCTACCTGCCGAGATGGCCCCAAGCAAGTCTGTGGCTCTTTCCTTCTTTCTCTGAGACCTGAAACCTGTCACCGCGTCCCCCCAGCTTCCCCCGGGACCTTCCCACAGGAACCCTGGCGGCAGGGAAGATGCAGAATAGAGAACCCAGCCTCCAGCGCCCAGATCCAGGATAGCGTCTGGGCTCAGTGGCCTCCTCACTGTGCCCAAGACCCTCCCAGCCTCCCATCCGGCTCTGTGCGGTGGGGACCACCCACTCTCTTGGAGATGCTGTGAGAACTGGAAACCTGATGCATGCCCCTTGCAGCCTGTGTCCTACGTCCTGGCCCCCTGTCGGTCTCTCCCCTGAGCCACTGACACCCTGGAAGTGCAACTACTGATGCCAAAAACTCACAGAGGCATGGGAGGCAGAGGCCGTCCCACCCCATTATCTCGATTTCTGGGGAAACAGGGCACCCTGAAGGTCAGGGGGCTGGATGGCACAGGACCTGTCTTCAGTGAAGTTCCAAAACCGTGTCCAATCATGTGACTGGGCACCAGCCACGGTTTTTAGAATGAGAGATACCTCTAGTCTCCTTCTCTCCTAGCAGTGGGGAAACGGAGGCCCAGGGGAAGGCAAGGACTGGTTGGTGCTAAGCTGCACGATTGCCTAAGGCTCCTTCCCACCAAGCACTGGCTCTAAGGCAAGCCTGCACCCGGAAGCCCCATGCCTCCCTTCCTCCCCACATCCTGGCTTTGCTTTTGCCGGTCCTCCAAGCCCAGGGGTTATGCCGTCGCCACCAGGAAGCCCTCCTTGATCCCCTCACTCTTCCTGGAGCGTGTGCCTTGCCTAATCCTCGCTCCCTTTTCTTTCCCTCCTCCTGTCCGCCATGCTAGGCTTGGGAGATAGCCCGTGTTGGCGGAGGGGAGGAACGCTTAGAAAGCTCTCCCACGAGTGCATGTATCAGCACAGGCTGAAGCAGTGCCGTGAATGGGAGGCTCTGCATGCCTAGATCTGGGGGAAGGAGGGCAGCCAGAGAGATTTGGCAAGGGATCGGGGAAGGCACTCTGAGGAGATGAGATCCGAAGGATGAGTCCGTGTTAGCAGGACATAGACTAGGGGAGGCAGCCTGTGCAAAGCCTGGAGGCAGGAGGGAGAAAGTAAGGTCCCAGAAAACAGAACTCCACCCGGAGCCCTTGGGGAGAGGTTCAGGGTGGCACTTGAGAACAGACAGAGCCCAGGTGAGGGCCGCCTGCCTGCCGTTCCACCCCAACCCCCACCTCTCCTGGGCTCAAGGCTGACCCTCACTGTCTCCTAGAGACCTCGCAGCACCTGGACAGGCTAGGGGCCAGCGGGCCCCTTCTGAAGCCTCCATCTCACCTAGTGAGGGCATCAGCTCTCCAGCCTTACTCAGTGAGGAGGCCGGGAACCAGGGGACACTCCTGGCCTGGCACAGAGTGATGCCCTCCACCCTGCCACATTCATCAAGGACCCCCACACAGTCTGACGTGCTTGGAGGGTCTTTAAATGATTCCACTAGCATGAGACGGATGGATGGCACCACCGACTCGATGGGCAAGAATCTGGGTGAACCCCGGGAGTTGGGGATGGACAGGGAGGCCTGGCATGCTGCAGGCCATGGGGTCGCAAAGAGTCAGACACGACTGGATGACTGAACTAAACCGAACTGAGTATCCACCAATAGGACTCCTTTTAAAGACAAAGAGGGATTTCCCTGGTGGTCCAGTGGCCAAGACTCAATGCTCCCACCCAGGGAGCCTGGGTTCAGTCAGGGAACTAGACCCCACGTGCGCCAGTGAAGACCCAGCACAGTCAAACAAATAAATAAATATTATAAATAAAAAAGGCCAAAGAGGAGTTGCCACGCCTGGCTCCAGTCTCCTCTAAGGTGGATCCCTATGGTAATCTGTCCCTCCTGCATGGTTCTTGCCTTCTCACTCACTGAGCACCAGGCCAGTGGTCCACCTGCCCCACTCAGGACATAGGGGCCGGTACCTAGAGGGGATCTCCCCAGGGGCAGCACTGCTCAGTCCCCAGGGTGAGGGGGTCTTTGGTCTCAGGGCTCCAAACCCAGAGCCCCAGATCCAGTCATTCATTCTTCAGGCAAAGGCAGCCTGGTTACCACCAGGGTCTCTGGGGGCAACCGCATAAATCACAGGGCTCCATCGGAGGCCACGTTTGGGCTGTCATTGTTGTTATTAAATATAAATTGTGGATTTATTAAATAAGGCCCCTCGCTCCCTCACCCCGAGACAAAGCCCAGGGCGGCGATAAATCACGTGTTGGGAAGTGGCATCTCCCTCGGTGGAGACTTGCCATGGAAACCCACACGCTTCCTCTGCGCGCAGGGTGTGAGTCGGAAGAAGGGGGGTGGGAGACAGCGGCCACCCACCTAGTCCTGCAGGGGCCCGGCTTCACCTGGCTGTGTGCAAAGCTGCATTTCCAAGCCAGGGTGACCCAAGCAGACAATCAGAGAGCACTGGACCAGGAGTCCAGAGCCGGGGCTCGCTGTATGCTCTCCTCGGGAGCCCGGCCAAAATCCCTAACCACCCCCGAGCCCTACTGCCTGAGCCTCAGGAGGGGACCGCACAGAGCAAGCCAGGAGGGATGGAGCGGGGCAGACCAGTGTGAACCTGCTCTGCCCACAACAGCTAAGTGACCGCAAAAAGCCATTAAGCTTTTTCTCCAGGGCACTTAGCGCTACCAGAACCCTACGCTACTGCACTTTCTGACTTTCATGGCACAGCCCACGGGATCATCAGCTCAGTGCAGGTGAGGCTCCATCTGTGGTCACTGCTGAGTCCCGAGCACCTAGTCCAGCAGGCATGGACGCCTGCCGCCAGGCCCCTCTCTACGTGGATCCACATACTTGATGCTCAGCAATACAAGAAGCAGCATTATGTAGGCGGGGAAACAGAGGCACCAAGAGACACATCACAATCAAGCGGCAAAACCAGGACTCAAATCCAGGTGGTCTAGCCTGGAGCCCATGGCAGTGGTTTAGTCGCTAAGTCATGTCCAACCCTTGCGACCCCATGGACTATAGCCCACCAGGCTCCTCTGTCCACAGGATGCTCCAGGCCAGAATACTGCATGCGTGGCCATTTCCTTCTCCAGGGGATCTTTCCAACCCAGGGATGAAACCTGGGTGTCCTGTATTGCAGGCAGACACTTCACCAAATGAGCCACCAAGGATGCCCCCGGAGCCCACATTCCTAACTAACCAGCGTGCTTGGCAACTTGCTCACAGACACCCCGGCTGGGTAAGTGAATGAAGAAATGAACCAATAAGCCAGAGTTGTTAGATGAGGGGACTGACCCCTCTCACCTGGCCATTCACCGTCCTTCCTCTGACACAGCCTGACCCGCAGGGGCCCGCGAGCTTCCTGCCTGGGTTGGAAGTTCCTGGACATTCCCACTACCTTTGGCTCAGACCCTGCGGCAACTTCCCAACTTGCTACCCCTGATCCTGCTTCTCTGGGTCTCAACCTACAAGGCAGTTTCTCCAGAGGGTCCTCCCTCAGCCCCTTGGCTCCCCCAACTCTCCTGACTTCTGTAGCCCTAGCTCTGTTCTGCGACTGGGGCTACCCAGGGGTCCCCTACATGACAGCTCTGTCTGTCTCTACTTGGCTTTATCTGCTGTGCCCAGGCACCCCTCTGAATGGGCATGCACACAGGCACACACACACACACCCCCACCTGCTCCGCCTGAGGGCCTGGGGCTCCCACCCATTCCCAGCATCTGGGGACCTCAGGCACTGTACTTGCAGCCCAGGAGGACCAATTCCATCAACAGAAGAGAAAACCCAGCCCTGGGAAGGCCTCCCCTGGCAGCAGCCATGCCAGGCCTCAAGGTCCCAGAGAGACCAAGGAACAGCGTGCTTGAGACTCAAGGCCTCCCGTCCTGCCCAAATCTGCCAATCTGGTTCCAAACTGGACATTGCAGGGAGTTTCCCAAAGAGAAATCTTGTTCTTGTCCTTCAACTGTTCAGTCGTGTTCAACTCTTTGCGACCCCACGGACTGCAGCCCGCCAGGCTTCCCTGTCCTTCATCTCCCAGAGTTTACTCAAATTCATCATGTCCGCTGAGCCGATGATGCCATCCAACCATCTCATCTTACTGACAATGCCAGCCCTGCAGCCCCCACGGAAATGAGCAGGCACTGCAGGGAAGAGGGAGGTCCCAGTGCTGGGGCCCACCCCCAGGCTGGGTGCCCCCTGCCCTCCAGAGCCCTTGCTCCCACGAATAATCGCTGCACCCACCCTTTACAACAGAAGACTCGTCCTGAGAGAAACACACAGGAACACGAGGCAGTGACCCAGTCACACCACCTCTGGGCCTGGGAGTGGAACTCCCCCGGGCTCCTTCTCGACTCAGGTCACATCCCAGATCCTCCTGTCTCCCTAAACAGGCAGTGGCCAGCACTTCACGTGACCATTGCCCCCCAGAACTAGTGCCCATGGCCCAAGAGGAAGCCGGGCCCTGTGTCCTCGGGGGGAAATCTGACCAGCCTGCTGGTCTGGGGACCTGCCCTGGGCCCCACAGCCCAGGAACGTCCCACCACAGCTCTCATCTCCTATATTGTCACTGTAGACTCGTGGGGCTCTCCACTCACCAGGGGCTTGTCAGAGACCCAGACAGACCCAGCACAGGGGCACCCCGAAGAGGCTGAGAGGAGTTTCAACAGTGGAGCGGACAACGCCTAAACTCTCAGAGGAAAGCACGTGAGTACTCCTGTCCACAGACATCACCAGGAAAGGATGCTAAGCATGCAGAACACCCTGGATTGGAGGCAGATGTCAGCTCCGGTGCCTGCCAGGTGTGTGGGGCTCGCGGGGGGTCACCTGTCTGGCCGGACTGATGGACGGGCCAGCGGGGACAAAGGAGGGGGAGACGGAGTGGCACAGGGAGCCGCCCAGGGCCGGGCCAGGAATTTATCCCCCTCTACCCCGTGCCATCGGCTCCTCTCCCAACCGCTGGAAAAGACCCAGGGAGCAGAAAGGTTCTCCTCGTGCGCGGGTCCTGAGTCTGCGCTCTCACTGCAGTCCTACTGCTGGGGCGCCTCTGATATTTTCCATCAGCCCCAAAGGGCAGGTGGCAGAATTCCCCAGTTCTCTGGGGGAAGCCAAGGGGGTCTGGGCAGAAGGAAAGGAGAACAGTCAGTCCACGACCAGGGTCTTGCCCTGTCCTGGTCCTGCAGCAAGTCTCGTCTTGCCCCCTCTCTGTGCCTCAGTCTCCCCATCTGTGCAATGAGGAACAGGAATTAGACCAGGGGGTCAGTAACCCAAACACCAAGGGGGCAGCAGCTGGAACTCAGTGCCCCCCGCCCCACAGACGCTACCACGAGGCCAAATGGGCCTGGGGTTGCCACGACTTTGGGTTTCGTAGAGCAAAGCCAGAAGTCTGGATTTTTACGTGCCATCACGTTGTTTTTCAATGTTTGTAAAACGTCCTCCTGGCCAAAGGAAACAAGACTCTGGGCCAGAGTCAGCCCACAAGACCAGCACACTGCAGCTTCTCCCCCGTCCCTCCCGTCCCGAGCCTCACCATCCACCGCCGTCAACGCGCAGGAGACGGTGGGGTACCCCGAGTCCAGGAGCCCACCCCCAGGCGGCCCTCCCGCTCTCGCCCCCTCCCCCACCCGGGGGGGTGGGGTGTGGATTCCATCAGGGGTGCCCACTTACATCTGCACGTGCGGCGGCTGGAAGCGGCCCTGGTTGATATTGTAGAAGGTGAAGGCCTGGGTGGGGTTGGAGCTGTACTCGTCCACCTCGATGATGAGCCGGCTGTGCTGGTGCCTCCGGGCGGCCATCACGTGGGACTGAGAGAAGGCCATGCCCAGGCCGCAGGGCAGGAGGGCCAGGGCCTCTGCCTTCAGGACGCCGGGGTCCCACCTAGCGCGCCACATGGACCTCCGCGGGCCCCGCGGGCATCTCCCGCCGCCCGGCCCCGAGCCAGACCTGGGAACAGACTGAGGAGACGGAGCAGAACCAGGCGACAGTTAATCTGTTTGGGATTTGCCTTATTTAATGTCAGATGAAGATTTAGAAAGAGGGAGAGGGCGGGGAAGAGGGAAAAAAAAACCCACAGTCGTACAGCTCAAAAACTCATTACAAATCTTTCCAACTCAGCAGTTTGATGAATATACTTTGGTAAAAAGAAAAGGGAAGGGAGGGAGGGGACCAAAAAAAAAAAAATAAAACAAAAACCACAACACCATGGACAGATGCATGCATGGTCCAACATGTTTAAATACTTAAGACTTTTTTTCTGCCTTCAACAAACCACCACCGCCCCCCTCCCACCCCCAGAGCCCATAGGGTGACCGTGAGATGCGGAAGACAATGGCTGGTATTCTGGAAACAGGTAAGGTAAGTTTTACTTTTCAGGATTGGGGAATAAGAAGGAATCACCTCCAACCCCACGCCCTCCGCACAGACCTCCCCCCACCCAAGCATACACACTCTCCCACACAGACCCACATGCGCACCCACACAAGCCCAAGCAGGTGAAGACGGCGCGGGGGCAAATTCCTTCATCAACAACCATTTCGCCTAAAGATCTTTTAGCAGTGCCTGGAGAAGGGATTTTCCCAGAAAGCTTGCCGTATACCAACTCAACTCAGGGGGTGGCCGTTGCGGTGTGGGGTAGGGAAGGGGAAGACCTACTTTAAAAGAAAAAAATAACAAAAAACCTTCTCAAAAGCTTTGTAAGGATCTCAGGAATTTCGCTGTGCCCAGTCAAACCTTGAAACCACTCATAATCACAGCTCACAAATGCTATATATATTTTTTTCATTTCGTTCATTGGAAAGTGCAGTTTGTATTTGTAGTTACTGGATGAAACTGTCCCTTTTCGATTCCAGCTCAGCTATGTGGAATCCTGGATAAGATTCCATCCTACTCTGATACACAGACTTGCCACGACAGCCGCAGCTTCTTAACTAAGATCATCTTTTTTTTTTTTTCTTGCTTTTTTCCATAATTTTTTTTAAACTATGTAAATAGGAAATGCTTCAAAGATTTGTTTTGTTTCAGGTTTTGGTCATTAAGACCCTCCGACGATTGCATCTGTGCCACATTTAACCAAGGAGAAAATAACATCATTTAAACTATTCTTGGACAGTCAGATCCCAGTCACATTAAACGAAGAAAAATCCTCTTTGCAAGCGGAAGAATAGACACAGTCAGAAAATAAACTAGATTAGGAAAACGACAAAAATTAAAGACTGGAGAACATTTTAATTAGGTGCAAAGCAGAAGTGGATTATTAATTTTTTTAACTCTCAACAAGCATGCCCATACACAGTGCAATAAATAGCAATATCCTTCTCTTCTCCCCTCACTCCCTTCCCCCCCTCCCAAATACATCCTGATTCAGCATACACATCCCTCTTATCCACTTGGGAAGATCAGGGGAAAAAAATCAGCCTCTTCTCTCCAGGAGACGACTCACTCCTGTTCCCTGTCCTGTTCATTGTTTCTAAGCGAATCAGCTCTCCTAACCACATGCTGTGTGGCCGGCCTCCTGGCTGGGTGAGTCCAGGCATCCAGGCCTCTGGCCTGTTACCATCCTGTTATCCCTGGGAGAGGCCTTGGGGCAGCAAACGCTGAGGTACAGGCTCCATCAGCCCAGGTCTGAATGTCCCCTCTTTGTGCTGAGCTGCTGTGTTGACCTTGAAGTGTTAAGTTGCTCAGTCAAGTCCAACTCTTTGCGACCCCATGGAATGTAGCCTGCCAGGCTCTTCTGTCCATAAAATTCTCCAGGCAAGAATACTGGAGTGGGTAGCCATTCCCTTCTCCAAGGGATCGAACCCTGGTCTCCTGCATTGCAGGCAGATTCTTTATCCTCTGAGCCACCAGGGTGTGATCTCAAGCCAACTTCCTAATCTAAGTCTCAGCTTCCTCTTCTGGAAAGTGGATTTGATAACAGTAACATCACCTCCCAGAGCAGCTATATGAGTTAAATGAACAGGAATTCTGAGCACAGGTACCAAGTTCCTAGCTAATATTCTCAGGTACTATTGCAATCACAGGGGCTTCCCTGGTGGCTCAGTTGGTAAAAAAAATCTGCCTGCAATGCAGGAGATTGCCTGCAATGCAGGAGACCCGAGTTTGATCCCTGGGTCGGGAGGATCCCCTGGAGGAGGAAATGGCAACCCACTCCAGTATTCTTGCCTGGGAAATCCCATGGACAGAGGAGCTCAGTGGGCTACAGCCCACGGGGTTGCAAGAGTCGGACAGGACTCAGTGACTAAACCACAACATCACACTATTCGGCTCAGCTGGAGACCTGTGTGCAGAAGGCCCGCTGTGGGCAGGTGCTGCCCAGGCACTGAGGTACCTGTGGTCCAAGGGCATTCGATGTGAAGGCCAAGCAAGGCCAAGCAAAGCAGACAGTGGAGCAGCCTTGAAGAACCTCAGTTTTCTCAAATGCAAGCTGACCACATCACGGCCCTGCTTGAAATCCTCTCCCTGGGTTTCCATGGCTCCAATGATGAGGACCCAAGACCCGAGGGCCCTAACTACACTCCAGCTACACAGGTCTGCGCCCAGCGGGCTCTAGTGCTCAGATGCCTCCAGCTAAGGAGTGCTGTGCTCAAAGCACACAATTCAAATCTTCTCAGGGGGCCTTCTCTAAGATCACCACCTACCTATAACATAGATACTCTGATTTCTCCCATTTTGCAGATGAGAATGGTGAGTCACAGAGAAGTGAAGTCTCCTGCCAAGCCCGGCATGGAGAGAGAGAAGGTGATGCTGACATCTGGACGCAGGCAGCTTGGACCGCCTTTGTCCTCCTCCCCAGCTGGCTAACCTCACCCTTCACCCCTCCACAAGGCCAGTATTTCCCCAGAAAAGCCTTGATCAGGGGTCTTTGTCCCAGGGTCCCATGAAGGGCCTGCATGTGCTCGGGGGGCTGAGCCTGGGTCTCACTCTATTGCTCATCACCCGGTACCTCCGACACAGCCCCCACAGCTCTGCGACCCTGAGCAAGAGGCTTCACCTGCCAGAGGCTCTGTTTCCTTGTCCACGAAATGGAAGAGAGAAAGAGTAGCCAGCATCAGACAGTCGTGAGGATTAAATGAGGTGACATGTGTAAACAGCTTATCACAGAGCCCAGTGCCTAGTAAACGCTCAAAAACATTGTGAGTGTTGGTTTTATCATCACCATCCTCATCACCCCAGGGCTCATCACAGATGCTTCATAAATATTGAATTGGTGAATGTGCGGATGGAGGGATGGAGGGAAGGATGGAGAAATGGAGGGAAGGGTGAAGAGATGCAAGGATGAAGGCAGAGATGAAGGGAGGGGTGCAGGGACCAGGCCCTCACCCGTCCCCCTGCCCCCAGGGAGCGGGTGGGTGCCTGCATGCCCTGCGGCCAGCCGCAGTTGGGGAGGACACTCAGCACCAGGGGACTCAGCCAGGAAAGGCAGGCGGCACAGCGTCCCGGGAGGCACTCCGCAGTGAAACGCTGCATTTCACATAAAGGGGGTTTGCAATGGGCCCTGCTCAGAGAAATCAGGGAAACTGGGAACGCAGAGCTTTCTTTTAATACCCATTTAATATTTATGGAGCCGCAGCAGCATCAGCCACCGTGCGGAGAACACAGCCGATCCACGGGGCGGGAGCGCGATTCCCCAGCAAATGGCTGTGAGCTTGGGAAGCATTCACACCTGGTCCACAGAACAGCAACGCATGCAGGCAACACACGCAGAGGATGCTGGGACAGAGACCACCCAGGCTTCGGTCCTGGATCTCTGGCCAGCGGAGTGACCTTGAGCAAGTCGCACACCCAGCCCAGGCCACAGGGGCCTCCTCCGTGCCAGGGAGCAGGAAGGAAGTGGGACCACAAAGAAGAGGGTGGAATAGACTGGTTAATGCCTTTGCACGCGTGCATGCTCAGTCGCTTCAACTGTGTCTAACTCTTTGTGACCCCGTGGATGGGATTCTCCAGGCAAGAATACTGGGGTGGGTTGCCATGCCCTCCTCCAGGGGATCTTCCGAACTCAGGGATGGAACCCACATCTCCTGTGTCTCCTGCATCCCAGCAGAGTTCTTTACTGCTGAGCCATCAGTGAGGTCGCTCAGTCGTGTCCAACACTTTTCAATCCCATGGACTGTAGCCCACCAGGCTCCTCCGTCCATGGGATTTTCCAGGCAAGGGTACTGGAGTGGGTTGCCATTTCCTTCTCCAGGAGATCTTCCCAACCCAAGGATTGAACCCAGATCTCCCACATTGTAGGCAGACACTTTACCGTCTGAGCTACCAGGAAAGTCGTTGAGCCATTGGGGAAGCCCAATTAATGCCTTTCCTTACTCAACAAATGTTTGCCTTGGCCCTACACACCGTCACCAGTCCAGATGCCACGAAGAGCAGTAAAAGAATGAACAGGTCACTGCCCTCAAGGGGGTGGGGGCAATAAAGCAAACACATAAGTCAATAGAAGAGATACCTACAGACAATAACAGGTACCGGGCAGGAGACAGGACAGGGTGATGGAGTAAGGGGTACGGGGGGAGAAGAGGGCTGTGACTTTAAACTTTTGATCAAGAAAGGACTGACTGAAGAGGTGACATCGTTTCTAAAGTGAGTGCTGAGAGGGAGCCAGCCACGCCCAGAAACCTGGGTAAGAGAATTCAGGCAGCGGGAACGCAGGTGCAAAGGCCCTGAGGCAGAGGCAGCATTAATGAACTGTCTCATTGCATTATGATTTGGCCCTGGTGCACTTCTGCAACAGAGAAGGGCCCAGACTCTGACGTCAGTACTGCTGAGCCGTGGGACCCTGGGCAATCCCTTAACCTCTCTGTGCTTCCGCTTCCTCCCTGGCCCCGTCTGGAGGTAACAGAGGGGATGGTGGGGAAACTGTGCTGGCTGCCCCACAAAGGCCTGGTCAGTCCAGACTGGGAAAGCCGAAAAGCTCTTGAAATGTCTGGGTTGAAAAATTCTTGCTGAAAAATCCCTCCATTTTTTTTAGGGATTGCTTTTCAAGTCTTATTCTCTCACAAGGCAGTTTCTCTTTCTGTTTTCCCTCAGAGGCATTTATTTTTTGGCGTCCTAAGTCAAGTCAGGCCAGGGGAAGTCCGGGCGCCGGCCAAGCTACCAGGTGGTGAGGAGGCATTAGGGACCGACGGCACCGGAAGCTTACGGCCAGGAAAGAGGCCGAGCCAGGCACCCCCTCCCGCGGCTGCCCCACAACCTGCCTGCCCTCCATGGTGTGTCAGCAAGCCCACACACCACACCAGCCTCCAGAAACAAGGGCCCAGGAGGCACCCTGGCCATGCCATTCCCTCCCACACACTAGATCTCCTCAGGAGCATCCTGCTGCCCTGAGGGGAAATCCGGCCCTCAGATCACCCAGGGCCCCACTCAGGCCCTCAGATCAGCCAGGACCCCACACCAGCCCCTCAGACCAGCCCACGATCCCACACCGGCCCCTCAGACCAGCCCAGGAGCCCACTAAGCCCCTCAGACCAGCTCAGGAGCCCACTCAGCCCCTCAGACCAGCCCAGGAGCCTACTCAGCCTCTCAGACCAGCCCAGGACCCCACGCTGGCCCCTCAGACCAGCCCAGGAGCCCACTCAGCCCCTAAGACCAGCCCAGGACCCCATACTGGCCCCTCAAACCAGCCTAGGAGCCCACTCAGCCCCTCAGACCAGCCCAGGACCCCACACAGGCCCCTCACACCAGCTCAGGAGCCCACTCAGCCCCTCAGACCAGCCCAGGACCCCACGCCAGCCCCTCACACCAGCCCAGGAGCCCATTCAGGCCCTCAAACCAGCCCATGAGCCCACGCCGGCCCCTCAGACCAGCCTAGGAGCCCACTCAGCCCCTCAGACCAGCCCAGGACCCCACGCTGGCCCCTCAGACCAGCCCAGGAGCCCATTCAGCCCCTCAGACCAGCCCAGGACCCCACGCTGGCCCCTCAGACCAGACCAGGAGCCCACTCAGGCCTTCAAACCAGCCCAGGAGCCCACGCTGGCCCCTCACACCAGCTCAGGAGCCCACTCAGCCCCTCAGACCAGCCCAGGACCCCACGCCAGCCCCTCAGACCAGCTCAGGAGCCCACTCAGCCCCTCAGACCAGCCCAGGAGCCTACTCAGCCTCTCAGACCAGCCCAGGACCCCACGCTGGCCCCTCAGACCAGCCCAGGAGCCCACTCAGCCCCTAAGACCAGCCCAGGACCCCATACTGGCCCCTCAAACCAGCCTAGGAGCCCACTCAGCCCCTCAGACCAGCCCAGGACCCCACACCGGCCCCTCACACCAGCTCAGGAGCCCACTCAACCCCTCAGACCAGCCCAGGACCCCACGCCAGCCCCTCACACCAGCCCAGGAGCCCATTCAGGCCCTCAAACCAGCCCATGAGCCCACACCGGCCCCTCAGACCAGCCTAGGAGCCCACTCAGCCCCTCAGACCAGCCCAGGACCCCACGCTGGCCCCTCAGACCAGCCCAGAAGCCCACTCAGGCCTTCAAACCAGCCCAGGAGCCCACGCTGGCCCCTCAGACCAGCCCAGGACCCCACACCGGCCCCTCACACCAGCTCAGGAGCCCACTCAGCCCCTCAGACCAGCCCAGGACCCCACGCCAGCCCCTCACACCAGCCCAGGAGCCCACTCAGCCCCTCAGACCAGCCCAGGACCCCACGCTGGCCCCTCAGACCAGCCCAGGAGCCCATGCCGGCCCCTCAGACCAGCCCAGGAGCCCACTCAGCCCCTCAGACCAGCCCAGGACCCCATGCCGCCCCTCAGACCAGCCCAGGAGCCCACACCACCCCCTCAGACCAGCCCAGAAGCACACTCAGCTCCTCAGACCAGCCCAGGAGCCCACACTGGCCCTCAGATAAGCCAGGACCCCACGCCGACCCCAGCCTCACCACTCGGGCCACAGTCTCTGCTCCGGGTTTGCACACGGGGAGTCCCCACCTCGGAGCCTTCGATCCTGCTCTTCCTCTGCCTGGAAGGCTCCAAGCATGCCCCGCCCCCCACCCCAGGTGCCACACCTATCTCCTGGCTTGGGGAGATGTCGCCTGCCCCGGCCCCCAGCCTTCCCAGGCTTTCTCTCACCAAAGCTCCCAGATGAACGTTCTGAGTCTGAGGTCAGAAGCCAAAGCATAAAACAATATATGAGCAAATGAACCAGTGAGAGAAACCGCAGCCCTCGGGCCTCAGGTCCAGACTCCAGAGCACCTCTCACCTCCTCAGATCCCAGGTTTTTCACCTGCAAACATGCGGATGCCAGAACCTCCCTCCCAGAGCCACTGGCAGGAGTCCAGGGCACGGCGCCTGCAGAACCACCTGGCAGAGAGCTGGCACACAGCAGGTGCCCCTCAAGCACCTCTTCCCCTCGGGTCAGAAAGTTCCAGCGAAGCCCAGGAGCTCTGCGCGGAGTTTCCCAGCATCAAGCAGAGATTTTCAGATACTCAGGGGGCTCCCAGCCCCCACCCGCCCACCCTGTGACCAGGCGTTCCAGAGGTCAGTCCTTCCCAGGGTGATGCAATTGGACACACCCAGTACCACCTGCCCCGTGACGAGTTTTCTAGGCTGACTTCACCACTCCCGTGCCCTGGGCACCACAGGACTCCAGCCAACTCTGAAACACATGCTGCCCCAACTCAGAGGGAAGATCCTGTTCTGGGACCCAAATGACTCAGATGGGAAACTGACCCTTGAAGGGCTTGGGACCCAGCAGGAAGAGCTGGACAGATCAACGGGGCAACTCAGACCCTAGAGGGGAGGGGGCTCGGGGGCCCCGAGAAGGCCCCTACCTACACCTACCAGCATGTGCCCAAGGCCCAAAAAAAGAGCATCTTAACAGCAGGTGGATTTTCTGCAAAGGAGAGACCTGAGTGATCCCAGCAGCCCAAATCTGCCCAACAGGCCCGAGAGGGAATCTACGAGCCACTGTGCTGCCAGGGTCGCCGATCGGCAGCCCCAGGATAGCTTCCTTTTTCCACTAGGCTTGAGCAGCACGTCCACAGGCTCCTCAGAGCCAGGACGGGCCCGGGACAGTCTCAGCTCACATCTGCTGTCCCGTCAGTCATTATGACCAGCATTCTCTCCGGCTCTCAAAAGTGTCCCCATTTCAACAGCTGAAAATGTCACGAAGGGTAAAGGTCACCATAATCAAAGCCAACCTGAGGCTGTTAAGGTGACCAACGTCTGTCTCTCTCCAGCATTAGCATGTTCGGAGTGGCTCAGAGGTAAAGAACCGGCCCGCCAATGCAGGAGACACGGGTTCGATCCTTGGTCCAGGAGGATCCCCTGGAGGAGGAAATAAATGACAACTCATTCCAGTATCCTTGCCTGGGAAATCCCATGAACAGAGGAGCCTGGAGGGCTACAGTCCACAGGGTCTCAAGGAGTTGGACACGACTTGGCGATTGAAGAACAAGAAAGCTGTAATTGTGAGGCCAGGGCAATGTTATATTGTCCTGAATTCCAAATTCGGAGGACAATCAATGACCACACAGGAGAGACTATCCATTAAACAGGAGACGCCCCTGAGAAACACCTGCCGGGAGAGACTGCACCGCAGCCTCGTTCCAACAAAGCCCAACACCTGGAAAACCTCTGCAGGATCCCAACCCCGTCTTCGCTCCCACGCCTCTCCTCCCTGGACCTTGAGTTGGGGGTAGCCGGCAGCCCGCCAAGGGGGCAGCCCAGCAAGCAGACGATTGGATCCGGCCGCTCACCCAGAGCGATGCTGAGAGAAAGTCAGCTCAGCCAAAGGCGCTGATGCTTTAGCTGAGAGCTTAGTAGCAAGGTGGCAAAGTGTCACAGAAAATCCATGCTACCACCTCCTAAGTCGTGGCTCCCACCCCAGGCAAAACGCTGGGGAAATGGAATCTAACAGAAGAGTATTAATACCAAAGTGGGGGTTTGGGGATGATTCTCTTATAGGCCGTGCTTCCACACGAGCTCAAAAAAATCACTTTTAAACTGTTTTTCCCCCTCTTATTTTGTTCGTGCCAGCAAATACGCAGTTGATTAGCCAGTAGTTGAAAATATCAGACAAGGTAAAAATAAGAAACACCGCAAGAACCCAAAGGAAAAGAAAAGGGACAGACAGCCTAGCAAGAAAAAAAAATTCAGACCTAATCCCCTGATATCCCGAAAATAAAGCTCTTATATTTGACCTCCTCCTTCTTCATGAACTGTGGATTCCAAGAGGGTTGGGGAACGCTGGCCTGCAGCTGATATTAGCAGCCACGTTGAATAAGTTGATGAGCTAAGTCGATGAAGGAATCCACAAATACTATGAAAATTAGACCATATTCCTTGAAAAAGGACCAACCACAAGTGACTTTAAAGCATTTACCACTTTCAAACCTTTTAGCCGGGCCTGTTTTGAATTATGACTACATGATTTTAAATTACACTTTCTAATTCCTCGCTGCCCCCCACCCCAGCAGCCGCTGCCGCTTCATTTTCCAATTATGTACTTTTATTTCAGAATGATGAAGAGAGCTACTTACTGGATCATGTCCTGTCTGCCACAAATAGCTGCTCACTTATTCCTTGAACCTTAGATAGGAAGACAGTCAGTTCACCCGGCTGGTCTTCAAATTCTGAATATCCTCCATTCCCATAGACCCAACGAGGCCCGAGAAGCAAAGAAACCCTCAAAGCTCGGGTTGAGAAATAATGTTTGTAAACCACTGCTCCGCTCCATAAATTATTATAATTCTTGGTGCTTTCTATATCCATCTAGCCGATCAGCAATCACATAAATAACGGTGAATGGACTGATTTTTCTTCTGCAAAGTGCTATGTCCTAGTTTTCAAAATAAAGCATTTGGAGATTCGCGAGTCTGTGGGGTTGAGGTGGGAAGCTGCTCAGATTCGTTTCAAACGTGCACACAGACGTACCCACACACAAAAGGAAAAAAGAGGTACACGTGAAAAAACCAGGATTCTGCGTCCCCTTCCCACGTATCCATCCAGTCACACTCCACATTCCTGGGGGTGTGGGGCACACACGGTGGCGGGGAGGGGAAGCAGCAGGGCGGTCCTGGGTGCTTGGCGTTCACATACGATTTGCAAAGAAAGTAAACGTGGATTTACAGTTCTCGTGGAAATCTATTAAACAGATGTCACTGAAGCATAAGCAAATCGGCACTATGGTAATTCTACACTTAAGTCGGAGATTGGGGTTTTGCCATTTTTATGATCAGCTTAAGTGCATTTTTTTGTGTGTGTGATCATGCGGGAATCTGCAATTAAGGATGAAACCTCCAAAAGTATGATCAATTAACGAATGTGTCTGAATGACAAACTTAACAAAAGCAAAACTCCGTTCTCTGTGTGCCCCCTACCCCCGCCACACACGCCCCTTTGTGCAGGGAGCCCAGGGTGGGGGAGGGACCGGCTGCCTTTTCCATGAGCACCGCAATGCCAAAGCGCTTCGCTGGGAAGGGGGAGAGGCAGGGTGCGGGGAAGAGCTCACGCTTCTCAGGTAGCCAGTGCCATATATTTTGCAGCCTTGCAGGCTGCGGTACTGTCGGAAAATGCAGGAGAATGAAATGAAGGGGAAACGTGAATCAGGCCTCATGTTCTCCCGAAAGTGATGAAATTAGCACAGGTGGTGCCAAAAGTCTTTCCATGTGTCTCAGTGCTGAGCCTCAGATCCTTGGAAGGAGGGGAGGGACATGTGAAGTCGTGCAATCGAAGCAAACTTGCAGGGTTTGGGGTTGGGGTGGTGGAGAGAGGGATCTGGTCAATTCTTGGTTCTGAACTCAACGCATATCGCAATCAGCCAGAGGGGTGACTTCTTGTTTCGGTTGCTGCATCTGCCTCTGATGTACAACCAAAGTCTAACATCAAGCTGGCCAAGTTCACATCCAAGAAGAAACCCAACCCGGAACAGTAATTCACAGAATGGTATAGAAAGACCAAAGGCCATCTCGAGCCACTACCTGAGTTCAAAACTAAAATACATAATCCCAACTTGCTAAGACTGTCTATCATCAGATTGGCCTGCCCTTAGCAGTCACAGATACTTTAAATGGAAATAAAGCACAATGGAGTCTTATCTCGTTTGGGGGGGGGGGCAGGGTCAAAATAAAGTATCTGTTTTGGAAGCAGAATGACCACATCACCAGGGAGAACCACAGCAAATTAATGAAGAAATTATATATACCTTCTCTCCAACACCACCTGCCAAAAAGGGGGTCTCTCTTTTTTTCTCTCCCTTAGGGTTGCTTTTGTTTTTTTACAATTTTGTCACTTCTTCAGCTCCAGGTCACACAACGTCAGCAGCAGTCTGGAGAGGATGCTTGCTAGCTGGTGGTTTCATTCCACCTGGGGGATGTCGACACCCCAGGAAACACGGTTGCAGGGAAGAACTGCCTTCAGGATGAACTAGCACAGGCTCGGCGGTTCTCACTATGGGACACATTCCCCTCACCCCCATCTCTTCCCTGCCCAGCAAGTGTTTGGCACACTGATCCTAGAGGGTAAGACGTCTGGCTGGAAGGAAGACCCCAGGACAGCCTGTCTCTCATCCGAGATTTCACTGTGATCAGCGGGCACAGCTCAAGCCTGAGATTCCATTCCCGGGCTCCTACACCTGGGGTGTCCCTCTCCCCAGGACCCCTCACTCCAGAGGTGCAGACAGACAAAGGTAAACACCAACTGCCGAACGGAGAGATCTCAGAGAGAAGAATGAAAAAGGGGTGATGTTAGAAAAGGTCCCTTTTCTGTTTCTGGAGAGGGAGGGGCGATGGAAGAGACATGTCGCATTGTCACACTGAAGGTTTTTGACAGACAATTCAGCGATAACGCAGAAATTCCACCCTAACGGCAGCTCGCCGCCGAAACTTAAAAGGCATTAACTAACCTCCACTAATTGCGTGTTTTTCTGTGCATAATATTTACTTGTTAAAAGTCATTGCCTGGCCGATTAATTTCCTCTGCCCTGCTATTCGTGATTGGTTCACGGGCCTGAAATTGGAAAAATGAAATCATTTTGATAGATTAAAAGATGACTGCACTTCAGGGAGGGTTTTCTTTTCTCCACTAGTCCGGAACCTGCGCCCAGAATGCTGGTTTTTCTCCTTGAGCGCTACTCTTCGGTGAAATCCTGCTACCATGCTTAATTCTTCAAACAAGTGCAGAGATGTGTCCTGAGAGAGATGTGTCCTTGCAGGTGAGAGCCTGCAAGGGATTGTAGCAAGTTCAAGGGAAAACAAATGAATTTAAATTGCTTTCATCGGATGAAGATTTAATAGTCTCACCGGTGGACCGGGAAATTTTTAAAAAGCAGGCTTTTCTTGCATTTGTGTGTCACTGCAATCCTGACAGTTAGGGTCTTAACAGAAAGACCCTAAAGCCCTAGTCTCTTACCTCTACTTAGACCTATTTGTCCATAAACACAGCCTACAGGGTTAGGGTGTATATGAATGATTTTAAGTGTTCATACGGCAACTGTGCCCGAGATATGACATCCCTCGGGTAGGTGACAAAATCTGAGCCTGTCCACATCAGCATCATAGGGGTCTACTTCAATCCAGGTCTTCGGAAATTCCTAGGGCTGAGAAATAAATAGGAAAGCAGCCCCATGTTGAACCACTTCCAAAGACACGATTAAACCACTGTGACTGGATTATCGCCTTTTGACTAGCCATCAGCCAATTAATGGACCTCCACGGAGTGAGCACTCAAATAGATGTAACCATTTCGCAGAAACCCATCTTAAGGAAAAAGGTTTTACAAGTGTTGTGGGGCTGCCACTCGGAAAGCCAATTTGCAAGGAGCCGGGCATCATGAAGCACAGTTTATTATGCACGACTCTCACACCGCGGTCCCCACGGACACTGTGCCGGGCTCCAGAATGCCTCCCGATCCCCACCAGCTGGCTCGACAGCCCCGGTGTGCTACCCACCACCAGAGGCCTGCCTCGGCCCAGCCAAATCCACCAGCCCCTCCCCAAACAGCCTCCCAGTTCACTGGTTCCCATGGGTGGAAGCCCGGCTTCCAACTTGAACGTGGCAGTCAGCCGGTGGCCTCTCCGACATCCCCCAAGCATTTTAGGCAATGTGACAAATTATTCGTGAAGTTGGTGCATTTTTCTGTTGTTGCAAATACCAGCCAGGATATGGACGATGGTAGTGTCAAACCCCCAGCCCCCAGCCTGGCTGAGCCCTGCTAACAAGTCTCCCACCACCATTCAAGTCCTGCGGAGCCAGCTCACCATTCACCAACCACCGCACTTTTGTTCCCGGGTTTAATTTCATAATTGTTTGCCACTTAACAAGCTCTCCTCTGGGCCATTCAATAGGGGCCTTAGAATCCAGGAGGGAGAGGCAACCAAGCCCCCAAGGGATGGGAGAAGCTCAGCCCCCAGCACCCAGGCAAAGACTTCCCAGAGAGGACAGCTAAGCGGCCTTGGGGGCCAATTTCAGAGTGGGGCTTCCTGATCCCAGCCCAGGCGCCCAGCCCCAGTGGGGAGGCAATGGAGGAAAGGGGGTGGGGGGTCTAGGACACGAAGCCTGGACACAACAGACTCCTGGACACATCAGCTCTCAGACCGACCCTCTTCTGCTTCCACCGGGTCAAGGGAGACTGGCGTGAGAATTCACCTTCCTGTAACAAGTACCAGAAGAAACACACAAGAGGCAGAACTGCTGCTTAGCCTGAGCAGCCCCTGAAATATTGCCTGCGAGGGCTGGAACCTGCCTGGGGAGCCACTGAATCCCTTGCGACCGGCACAGAGCAGACAGTAATAAATATGTGCGGAATGAGTGAGCGGATGAGTGGATGGATGGGTGGATGGCTGGGTGGGTGGATGGATGGATGAAGTTTCCAGCAATGCGGAGCCAAAGTGGCCAGTGGATCAGCATCAGTCCCCGCCTCCTGCGCCCCCCAAGCACCAGCAGGGGCTTCGCTGCGCACAGTAGGCTCTCAGCGTCGAGGGGCTGCTATTGTTATCACCATCCTCATCACTTGCACCCCACCAATGCGCTTCTTCCACCAGCAACTCCGCCAGCAGCCAGCAGCGACCGGCGAGCCGGGGAAAAGTTTCGCTGACCCCTCGGCCCCAGTCGAAGTCCAGCGCTCCGGCCGAGCCCCTCCCCGCGGCACCCGCTCGGCCCACGGAGCAGCCAGGCTGCGGGGCCAGGGCGCCAGCACCCGGCGAAGGCAGCCAAAGTAACTTTGCGGGCGCCCCTGCGCCGCGCCGCGGGCGTCACCCCGCGCCCGGAGAGGGTCCCGGCCGCGCCCCCTGCCCGGCCCGGCGTCCGCGCCCCGCGCCCCTCGCGCGCCCCCGGCCCGCGCCCCGCCCGCCCCCAGCCCTACCTGGCCCCGGGCTCCTCTTCGGCGGCCGCGGCGGCCGCGAGCAGCAGCGCGCACGGAGGGAGGCAGGGGCCCGGCTCCGGGGAGGGAGGCGCGCAGGGGCGGGGGCTCCTCCGGCGGCGGCCGCCTAGCCGCGCGTCCGAGGCAGCAAGTGGGAGCCAGACTCCTCCTTCGGGGGGCGGGGGGCTCCCCGCCGCCCGCTCCCTCGCCCGCCCGCCCGCCTGCCCGCCGCGCGCCTCCGAGCCTGCCCGGCTCCCCCGCCCGCCGCCGCCCGCCGCCCTCCCCCTCTTCCTCCCCGCCTCCCCCCGCCCCGGCGCCGGGAGGGGCGCGATCGCGCCCTCGGGCCCCGGCCCCGCGCGCCCGCCCGCCGGGGCCCCCGCCGAGCCGGCCAGGCCTCGGCCCGCGGCCCCCGCCCGGGCCCGGCGCCGCATCCCGCCGCCCCAGGGGGAAGAGCGGGCCCGGGCGCGGCGAGGAGGAGGGGGCCCGCGCTGCGGAAAAGGGCCGGCGCGGCCCCGCCTCGCCCCGCGCCCCTCTCCGGCCCGCCCCCGGCCCCCCGGGCCCCGCAGCGCGCGGGGTGGGCGGGGAGCGGGGCGGGGGCGCGCTCACCTCCGGATCCGAGGCCGCCGCGGCGGGTACCGCGTGCTGGGGCGTGCGCGGCTCCTTCCGGGGCGCCGCGGCCCCCCGCCCCCGGCCCGGACCCTCTCCCAGGACCGCGAGGGCACCCCGCCCGGAACCCCTCCTGCCGGGCGTCTGCGAGTCCTCCTCCGCCCCCTTTTCCGAGAGATGTGGACCCCCAGCCCCTAGGCTGCGTAGGCCTGGTCCCCCTCCGGCGTCCCCATGTCTTCCCTCTGGGGGTCTCAGGTCCCCGACCCGGAGTACAATGGGTGGCCAGCGGAAAGCTAACCCAGAGCCGGCAAGTCATCAGGCCGGATCCGAGGACCTGGCCCCTGGTTTGAAGAAGGCTCTGACTCACTGGGGAGACAGGGGAGCGGCACCTGGTGGGCCCACCCTGGGGAGACGGACTGGTCCCTTATGACCTCTCACCCCTGCCATGGGTGGAGACTGGTGGCCACAGGGCACAGGTCAGGCTGGGGCCTCCCAGACCGAGAGGTGAGGAGGCCCATCTAAGGCACCCCAACAGAGGTTTGTGGGTCCCCCTCCCCTGGCACACTCACATGGCATTCTGCCTTCATCAGAGCTTCAGACACAATCCCCAAGGACAGGACACCCTACTGGGGAGGGAGGCAGACAGGGGCAGGGCAGGTGAGGGAGGGGAAGTGGGAGCCACTACCCAGTGGGGCTTCCTGGAGGCGGACACCCCCCAGTGAAGTGGGTGTCATGGAAAGAAGGTATGGAAGAGGCATTCCAGGCAGGGCCTTCGCATATCTGAGATGGCAGCTTCCTCGGAGCTGGAGAAAGAGGAAATGTGGGCAGGAGGGGGAGGAGAAGGAACCAGAGCTGAAGGGCTTGGATGCCTGCCTAAGGGGGTAGGCTTTGTCACTGGGAGCCATCGAAGGTCTTTGAGTGGGAGCACCTGACCGGCTTTACCTTAGAGTTTGCTCAGGCAGCCCTGGGCTTCCCAGGCTGTGCTAGAGGTAAAGAACCCACCTGCCAAAGCAGGAGATATGAGACTTGGGTTCAATCCCTGGGTCGGGAAGATCCCCTGGAGGAGGAAATGGCAACCCACTCCAATATTCTTGCCTGGAGAATCCCATGGACAGAGGAGCCTGGCGGGCTACGGTCCATAGGGTCATGAGTTGGATACGGCTCAGACGACTCAACATGCACAGGCAGCCCTGAAGAGGAGGGGAGAGGCTGGGATTGCAGAGGGAGATGATGGAGGCCTGGGCCAGGGCCGGCTGAGGGGGGCCTGGGCTGGTCACCCCTCCCCTGTTTCCTTGTCTGTGAACCTCACTGCACAGTATCTCTGGGGCAGAGTCTGGGCTAGAAACACAAGATGAGCTGGGCAAGCAGGAGGGACAGGTGAAATGTGGTGGGTGGTCACGGAGACGGCAGGTCACCCGCTCTCCTTTGGGGCCAGTCCTGGAAGGCAGGTTCCCCCCAGTGTCCCCCCATGATATTTCTCGGGCCCCCGAAGCCATGCTGACGTTTGCAGATGCCCAGCTTGAGTAGGCCTGGCCCTCTGAGGGTCAGAGCCCCAAGGCAAGCCCTCCAGGCCAGGCGGAGAGGAGTGGCAGCGTCCCCTGGAAATTTAGGAAAGAGACCCCAGGTTAAAGCACAGGCCTGCTGTCAAGGAGAATGTTTGATCATTCCATTGTCAGCTCCACAGCTCAGGCAGCTAGAGCATCCACAGGGGCCTGTGTTGTCCTGGGAACTGTGTGTCTCCCAGACCTGTGTTGGGTGACCAAGGATGCAGGGGGTATCCATGAAAGGCCAAAGGGGAGACAAACCCAGAGACCACTCCGGACCAAATGTTGGGTGGTAAGGAGAGAGGCCCAGCCTGGGGGATGGTGCCGGGCTTCCTGGAAGAGGGCCTGGAACTGGGCCTGGGAGAAAGGGCAGAGTGTGGACAGAGGACAGGGGCCTGATGGGCATTCCTGAGAGCACAAACAGCAGAGGCCAAGACAAGAAGGGTGGGGAGGGCAAGGAGGCGCGGACCCCTGGAGCATTCCATAGGCTGGCCTTGAATGCCGTGCCCAGTGGGTCGTGGGTGCCCCTGAAGGCTTCTGAGCAAGAGGTTCTGTGTCCCAGCACCCGGGACAAGGCCAGTGTTGAGTGAGTGAGTGAAGGAACAAGCAGGTGAAGGATGAGGTCTAGTGACCTCAACTCCACTTAGCACACAGCCTCCCAGCTCCTGCAGCTCGGCTGCCCAACTCTGGAGCATGAAGGAGCATCCCAAACTCCACCGGGTGCATCTTCCTCCCCTCAGGATGGAGGCTTCCCGAGCACAGTGTCTCCAGGAGTCCAGCGTACCTGCCGGGGAGACAGGACTTGGGCTCAGTAGCCCAACAGACTCCACCCGTTACCAGCCAAGGACAAAGCCACAATTTGTTCATGACCTCGCAGACCATGGGGGACATGTGGTTGAGAATTGGTGGAGAAGTTTTGGTCTTGGGGCGATAGTAGAGACATTCTGGTGACACTCATCCTCCAAATTCAGCTTCTTCCCTTCCTCTGATCCCACCCGCCCTCCACTCAGCTCCCAGACGGCATCCCTTACCTTCCCGCAATACACGTTTATGGAGCACCGACTGTGTGCCCAACACTTACCATTTCCTTCCAGTCAAAGCATAAGGTCCCCACCCTTTACGGGGCCTGGCATCACCTGCCCCACCCTGTCCCAGGCACTGAGCTCTGACCTTGACCCACACCTACCCTGGTCCCGGCTATGCCTGCTGGGGGTCAGGCTGCCTCGGCCCCCAGCACTGCGTCCCATAGGCCTGGAGCTCAGTAGGTGCCCAGCGAATGGGCTCTGCAAGACGGAGAATGAGGAGTGAGGGATGGGCAGGGTAGACCCACTCCTAAAAGAGCAACCAATCTGGCAAACACAGCAGACATTCTGCTTTGGGAAAATTTAATAACACAGTGGCACTTGTTCATGGAGACTAATAGAAACACCACACAATCCCGCACTGCCAACCAGCCAGGGGATGGCTCGTTCAGCGGGGAAGTCTTTCCCAGGCCCCTACTATGTGCTGGAAGCCGGAGGGGAAAACAGGAGATGGTAGGCTGTCTGCCCCGCTGGAGAAGCAGGTCAGCAGATGCTCACGACACCAGAGAGAAGAGGGCAGCTGAGAACAGGGCAGCAGCGACGCTTCAGCAGGAGGTGATGTGCGAGACATCCCTGGTGGTCCGGTAGTGGAGGCTCAACGTTTCCAATGCGAGGGGCCGGGGTTCCGTTCCTGCTCAAGGAACTAGATCCCACATGCCACAACTAAGACCCAGCCCAGCCCAATAAATAAATATTTAATATATATGTTCTAAAAAAAAAAAAAAGAGGTGACAGGCATGTTTCCAAGGAAGACAGCTTTGCTATGAGGATAAATGGGATAAGGACAACCCAGCAGAAGGACCAGCCATGCCAAGCCATAGAGTCTCCAAAGAGCGTGGGGGTGATATTCGCTGGCCAAGAAATCCACCTTTCCAGGAAGGTGTCTGGGACAGTAACTATTTATAGTAGCCCCCTATCCAAAACAAGCCAGGTGCCCAGCCAGAGGGGATCGGTTTTAAGGTGTGTCCAGGGGATATTAAGTAGCGAGATCCTGTTGCTGGCATGTAGCGTGGCAGGAACGTGTCCGTGGTCATCACATATCCCGCGGACAAGGGAAGCAGGCCCCTGACTCTGGGTTTTGAAAAATGAAAGGAGGGGAAGAAAAAGAGCTCGGTAGTATTGTAGAGCCACAGGTCAACCCTGGGGATAACATGAAGGGTGATTCGTAACTCCATTTATGGGACCTTTATGTTGTCTCAAACTCTTCTAAAATCATCACAGTATCATGAGGAGTGGAGAGAGGGGCGTCCAGGCAGGGGAGTGAGCAGAGTGAGGGGGGCAGTGTAGGGCAGGGGCTGGGGTGAGCTGGAGGTGTGGCAAGTAACAGGCCCTGGAGGACTTGCCTTGTTGGCAGAGGAGATCCTCCATGGTGCCTGTCTCAGAGCCAGCCCGTAGGAAACAGTCATTATTCAGCAGATGTTCAGTGGGCCCCTGTGGCATGCCAGGAGCTGGGTCAGGCCCTGAGAATCGCCCTGACAGAGGAAGCCCCAGGATTTAGGGGAAGTGGGAGTTAGCATGGGCTAGAGGGATTGAGAGAGGCTCCCTGGAGGAGGTGACCCAAGCTGGGGCTGGAAGGGTGAAGCCTGACCCTGCACCCCCACATCTTCCCCCCTTCCGCCCCTCCAAGGTCTCCGCCTGCTGGTTCAGGTCTATCTGGACCCTGAAGGCTGGTCAGTTTCAAATGCAGCCATCTGGCGTGGGCCTTCCCTGGGTCTTCCCCTCAGCCCGGAGCCGTGGGTGGGAGAGCCACCCTGTCGGGAGCCCCCAGACTCTTCCCACCTCTGGTTAGGGTCAGGTATAGCCTATGAGGACTGCCCCAACTATGGAACCACTGGTTCAAGTCCAGCCTCTGCCACTTACAACCTGTGACTCTGAACCTCAGTCTCTTCCTTTTTTTTCATAAAGCTGGTACAGTAATTTCTAACTCAAGGGCAGTGCAGCTAGAGGGCCCAGTGCCCCGGTGGCACTCAGCAAGTGGAGGCTGTTAGCACCGTCACAGTTCTTGATACCAATTCTAGGGATCTGGATTTTAACCTAGTTCTGCCACCAAGTAGCTTGGGCCCTTGGCACATCCTCGTGGTTTTCTCAGCCTGAGGACAAAAGTGATGTCCCAGCTCACTCCTGGACTTGCTCAAAGGTGAACGTCAAGATGTGGGAAGACCCCACAGCTCTCTCCTGCCCCGAGGTGAGGACCTCAGGCAGGCTGTGGGCCAGATGAGTCCTCCACCCCGTTCCGGGGTGCTCTCCCACATGACCCTCGGATCATCGTTCAGAAAGCCAGGAGCAGAGAGGCTGTTGTTTTTGTTGTCCAGTCGCTGAGTCACGTCCGACTGTTTGCAACTCCATGGACTGCAGCAGGTCAGGCTCCTCTGTCCTCTACTATCTCTCTAAGTTTGCTCAAAGTCATGTCCATTGAGTCAGTGATGCTATTTAACCATCTCATCCTCTGAGAAGAGCTGACTCATTGGAAAAGACCCTGATGCTGGAGAAGACTGAAAGCAAGAGAAGGGGGCTGCAGAGAAGGGTTCCTTGTATAAAGCGAGCTCCAGACACCTGACTGATCATTCCACCGGGGTCTGCCCCTGGCAGATGGGCCTGGGGGGCGAGGCATTTGTCACTGGACAGAGGGCCCAAGACACGCTTCAGGAATCATGTTCCCTGCCCCAAGCGATGCTGCTCCAGGACTGGAGTCACCAGGAGCTGGACAGAGCCAAGCCCTGGGAGGCCACCCACCTCCCTGCAGGCTGCGGGAGCAGGAGGGTGCCCAGCCCACAGGCCTCCTGAGGGTGGGGTCAGCTCCTGGTGCCACTCCGAGTCACCACTAAGGTGGGTGGCCTAGGTTCCCAGCACCCTTGGCCCCGCCCCTCACTGGCTGCCTTTAGTGTTTCTAGAGAATTTTTCCAGATTCCTTAGAGCTGCCTTATTTCTCACCATAGCCTGGCTGGGACCTCAGGTAGGGGCGACCATCCCTGCAAAGGGAGACCAGAAGGCCCATTTTACAGATGAAGAAACTGAGGTTCCAAAAGATTATTTGAGGCCTGTCCAGCTAGTATGTGATAAAAAGGAAACTGCAAGGCCGATCTTCAAACTCCAGGACACCTGCTCTCCCCCTCACCCATCCTGCTCCCCGCCAGGTGCCAGGCCAGCTCCTTCCAACCCCACCAAAGGCCCGCAACACATCAAGGGACCGTCCCAGCCCTGCCAGCTGTTGCTGAGCTCTGCTGAGCTGTCCAGGGTCCTGGCCATGCCCAGTCCGGCCCTGCAGACTTCTCCGGTCCTTCCCAGAAGACTATGTCCTCTGACCTCCTAGACAGTGAAGAAGTGGGAGAAGGTGGAGCTGGCCCCACCCAGGGCTCCTGCCCTTGCTTTGCCTGCACTGCCTGGGGGCCCTTGAATACCACACTTCAACACTAAAGCCTTGGTTTCCTTTTCTGAAAAAACGGGTGCAACAGAGGTCAAGCCAGTGGGTAGCTCATATTCAATAACCTTCCATAGATATCCTAGCCACCTCCTCAGGGCCAGGCAAAGCCAGAGACTTAGAGGGACTCAGAGGTGACCCTGCCCCTGAGCAAGGGATCCAAAGGGTGTGGGGCCTGGAAACTAGCAATGGCCATGCACTGCTGGGCACATGGGGGCCTCACAGGGGACCTCTCACCCCACAAGGGGACAGATGAAGAGGAGATGCTCAGACAGTGCCTGGTGACAAGGGCAGAGGAAGGAGGGCATCTCGGGGGAGGGGCCAAGTAAGCAAAGATCTAGAGGCAGGAACCAAAGGGGACCCTGGGGTGATGAAGGGAGGGGTTCAGAGAGAGGAGTGGGCAGAGGTTCACCCCGCCCAGCACCCCTGTAGCCGCAGAGTAGAGTCCGGGGAGCGTGGGCAGAGCCTGGTCTGATCGCTCAGCAGTGGATGAGGGAAGAGGGGACACAGGGATGGTGAAGAGGGGCCCGGGAGACGAAATGCCCAGGGCTCCCTGATGTATAGGCCATAGGAGGTAAATCCCAGGCACTTGATGTGGGTCTCCTCCCTCCATCCTGGCAACCCGTGCATCAGCTCGGGACGGAGTCAGGGGAGGCGGTGGGAGGAACTGAGACGCAGCGGGCTCCACGGGCTGCCTCCAACTGAGCTTTCGATCTCCTCAGCGTCCCCGGGTCCTGCATCCTCACCCAGAAAAGAGGTGGACGTGCCAGATGCCTCCTGGGCTCCTGGAGAAGCCAGGTGAAGCCCAGACTGCCCTCCACCCTTGGCAGCGCTTGGCTCCATGGCTGGCACTCACACACCTCTCCAGGCAGCTCTGGCACTGGCCAACTGCCCTGAGTCTTCCCTTCTCTGGGTCGACCGTCTAAGAGCTGCTCCGCCCCCTACCAAAAGCAGCTTGGGTTTGTGGATACCGGGACGGGGGGGACCCTATCCTCACAAGAACCCCAGGGCCCAGGTGCCACACCCAGTAGTGGGAGCCCCAGTTTCAAGTCGATGAGCCGAGTCAATGGCAGTGCCAGAGCCAAACCTGAAGAAAGAAGGGAGGAAGCAGGGTTTCGCTCCCGGGACCCAGGAAAGGATCAGGGGAGAGAGGTCCTGCCCAGATCCAGCCCTCTGCCTCCCCCACCCGCACTGGGAGGCCAGGATGCTCAGGACAGACCCAGGCCTGGTCCTAGCACAGGAGTCCTGGCCGGGACCAAGCAGGGCCCCCAGGTGGGTCCAGACCCTAGAATGAATGCCCCAGGGGAATAGAGAGCTGGGAGGTGAAGGCACCCGTCACCAGCTCAGAGCGGGCACCCCCATCAAAGGCAGCAGGATCCGAAACCTGGGCACCCCCATGCCCACCTTCTGTCCCTCTCTCCTGCCTCTGCTGGCTCCCCCAGTCTTCCCGCTGCCTCCTGAGTTGAAGCCCCCAACCTCAGGGCCTTCCCTGAGCCCTCTGCCCCACAGTGCTGTCAGGAACCCCTCTCCCCTGATTGGACACCTCCGGGGCTCCCCACTGCTCCTAAGTCTGCATCCTGAGGAGGAGGGGGTCGGGAGACCTTGGCCCCTGCCACACAGAATGGACTTCCCTAGGCAACCTGTCCCTCCCGGGCCCACATGGGTCTGTACCTGCTCTGCCTTCCCCCTCAGCCCATGGCCAGCAATGGGATCCAGGCTCCCTCCGAGAGGGGATCAAGAGTTAAGCAGCCCTGGGGCGCAGCAGCACTTGGGACTGGGGCTTCAGGCCAACATCCCCCAGCCCCGCCCCACTTCCCTCCAGGCACCTCTCACCTGCCGGACGCAGTGCTGGTGGGCGAGCAGGGTCCGAGGGGTCGCACGGGTGTGGACCTGCTGCTGGGGTCCTGGGGCGGGGTGCTGGACCTGGTGCCTCACCTGTGAAACCGGGGTAAACATACCTGCCGCGTTAGGTGGCGCCAATCACGTGGGGTGAGGACTGTGAATGCCCTAGTGCTGCCGTGACTCAGCAAGTGCCCATAAGTGACAGTGCCCGGGAGACCTCTGCCCGGCCTCTCCTTGACCACTGGTGTGTCCGTGCTGTTCGCTGCCTGATCCCAGCTCCACTCCCCGCAGCCGGCAGGTCTATTAGACAGACGAGCCCCAGGGAGCCCCTCACCTTTGTCGATGCCCTCCCACTGCGGGGGACTGCTCTCCTTGGTGAAAGGCAAAGAGAGTCCCAGGGAGGCATCGCAGTGGGGGCAGGAGTGCCAGCCTCCTGTGCCGATGCACCCCCCACAGTCCCCTGCTTTGGGGAGGAAGCCCCCTCCCCCGCATTCTGCAAGGACCCTCACACCTCTGCTTGTCTGTCCCCAAAGCCCATCCCACCCCACTTCCCCAGGGACCTGTTCCACTTCTGGGGTCTTCTTACCTGTCAGAAGGTTTTATCTTCTGTGGAGCTTGTCGCTCTTCCCCCCTGATTCCCACCCACCTGCAGGATAGCACCCTTGGCTTCCCTCTTCCAGGGTGGCCTTGAGGAGCCCTGGGGCCATCAGCAGAAATCTCCCTGAGTCCCACGGCTCCCAGACTCACACCCGTGTCCTGCAACGATCCCTCCCTCAGCTAAGCTGGCCACACCCCACCCCTGCCCATCTTCACCCTCTTTGGACGAGTCTCTCTCTTCCCACAAGACTGGCACTGAGACCAAATGCAGCTCCTAGGTTGGCGTTGGCAGGGAGGGAAGAGGCCAGCAAAGTACTGCTGTGCTGCTGCCGTGGCAGTCACTCACACTCTAGTCTGAATGTGTCCAGCCCCTTCCTAAGAGCAGTTTTGAACAGAGCCACCAAAGCTGGGAGAGATATTTGTGCCCTTCTATCACAACCTCACCCTACTGCCGTACCGTACAAAGAAGAGACTAGGACCAGACTGAGAAAGAATCATAAGAGCAGGGATAGCCTGTCCTCAGTGAGGGTGAAGGATAAATACTCGCTGAAAGGAGAGTGGAGGAGTGGAGGGGAGGGAGCTGAAAACAGACTTTCATGAGTTCTCTGTCCATTGATTTCTCTGTCAATGGACATGAGTTGGTGATGGACAGGGAGGCCTGGCATGCTGCAGTCCATGGGGTTGCAAAGAGTTCGATACCATTGGGCCACTGAACTGAACTATCCAGGATGGTCGATGCCAGAGGCCACGGGCCTGCTGATAAATCTCACTGCTCCAGTTCATCAGGACGATCACCTTGTCTTACCTTATTTTACAGTGAAGTTGGGTCACCTGTTGGGTGACCTGGCCAGTATGTATCCAGGACCTGTCTAGATCTTCACGGCCCCACCCTCCACGTGCTTCCATCCGTGACGATGCTCTGCGGACAGCCGAGGGGAAGGGAAAGACGTGTGCCTCAAGCCCCCACCCCAGTGGAGCCTCGCTCATTCAGCGTCCCTCCTGACTCCCATCCCCAGACTCCCTGACTCCACCCTGCTCCTTCTGCCCATCACAGAGGCGACACAAGCTGCCGTGTCTGAGCACACACATCATGACTTTCACCCTCATGATCGCCCGTACAGGTGGCCCTATCATTTCCAGTTTACGGATGACAGGCACTGGGGCTGAGTCACACCTTGAGTCCTTGCGTGGGGTGGAACGACACCAGTCCCAGCAGTGTTCCGTGCCTGGCCGCCGGCTCTCTGCTGCCGCCTGGGCAAGGCGGGCAGCGCAGAAATGGCTCAAGCCCTCCCCTTCCATCGTGTGCTCCGAGCAGACATCACTAATCAATGGTGTGCTCTTTCTGATGAGCCAGAATGCTAGCCAGGGCCCCAGGCAGCCCCCGGGAAGGGCTGGCCCTACAGACATCATCTACCTGCCTCTCCCCAAGAACCTGCTGGGCTGTGGTCTTCCCACGGCCTCAGTCGGCAGGTCCACCCCACCCTGTACAACAGAGGTGGTCAGCTCCCTGCAGGCTGGGGTCTGGAGCTGCACCCAGACTCACCATGGTCCAGCAGAGCTCCCCCACACTCCACCATGCCCTCTCCCCAGAGACCTGGCCCCTCCCCACAGCTCTCTGGAGCCTCTACCCACCCACCCCACTCCCAAGAAGATGGCCAGCGTTCGTACTCCACTCAGCCACAGAACCCCCCCCACCACCACCACTGGCCTAAACCCAACGCTGAAGCCCTTCCTGAATCCCCCCCTCCAGGGTTGCCCCTCCAGCTCTGCCTCATTCAGGGACCCCTGTAGTCAGTACCGCCTTTTCTGTGGCTTCAGGCACCCCAGTGGACCAGCATTTTACCACCTGCATTTATATCTTTTCAACTCTCCTGACCTATGAAACAAGACCGCTGTCCCTCCATCATCACCCCCAGCTACTACCTCTCTTTTCTCTTCTCAGCCAAGTTTCCTGGAAAAGGGCCTCCACCCATGCCGGCTCTGCTTCCCTGCTTCCTGGCCCTCTCCTCAGGCCAGGCAGGGTCTCCCTCCTGGTGTCCACCACCACTCTGCTCATCGCCAGTCATCTGGGCCTTTTCCCCTGCTCTCAAGCTATAACCAACCTAGACAGCATATTAAAAAGCAGAGCCATTACTTTGCCAACAAAGATCCATCTAGTCAAAGCTATGGTTTTTCCAGTAGTCATGCATGGATGTGAGAGTTGGACTATAAAGAAAGCTGAGCACCAAAGAATTGATGCTTTTGAACTGTGGTGTTGGAGAAGACCCTTGAGAGTCCCTTGGACTGCAAGGAGATCCAACCAGTCCATCCTAAAGGAGATTAGTCCTGCATATTCATTGGAAGGACTGATGCTGAAACTGAAACTCCAATACTTTGGCCACCTGATGTGAAGAACTGACTCATTGGAAAAGACCCTGATGCTGGGAAAGATTAAAGGCAGGAGGAGAAGGGGACAACAGAGGATGAGATGGCTGGATGGCATCACGAACTCGATGGACCTGAGTTTGTGTAAACTCCAGGAGTTGGTGATGGACAGGGAGGCCTGTCCAGGGAGGACCCCATGCAGTCCATGGGGTCGCAAAGAGTCGGACACGACTGAGTGACTGAACTGAACAGGACAGAGTGCAGCCTCCTGGCTTCGGCCTTCGAGTCTGTCTTTCCTGATCCTAGGAAAATTTCCAGTCTTGTTCCATGCCCTACTCCACCCTATTCTCCAAATGCGTCTACCAACTTCCTTCTCATTGGTTCTGAGATTGCGTGCTAGCTCAGTCCTCTCCCCCTGGTTAAGAAAAAGAAAAAAACACCAACAGAACATTGTAAAGTGATTATCCTCCAATTAAAAATAAATAAAATTTTTTAAAAACCTGCCACAAAGCTATTGCTTATCTAGAACTGCTATATGCCAGGCATTGTGCTAAGAATGGAATATTCAGTCCTATCCTCCAATGCTGATTCATTAGTTCCAAAAATATTTATTGAGCACCTACTTTGTGCCACACCCTTTTGTAAACAGAAGGATTCAGCAGTGAAAAGTGATGAGGATACTGTTGTTTCGGCTGAACAGGGGTGCAAGCTGAGGCTCAGAGAGGTTAAGTGACCTGCCCAGGCTCACACAGCCCTGAGACCCCATGTGTGGCCTCAGGCATGGTTGCCAGGCCAGCAGGGTGGGAAGCCAGCCCCAGCCCACGGCTACAGGAGGCAGGGAGGGGTCCTCACTCAGGGGCAGGGGTTGTCCAGCCCTCCGCATCACAAATCAGGACACTGAGGCTGGGAATCCACCTGGTCTTTTCTGGAACTGTCTAAATTAGTCAAGTCAGCCCATCAGAGTGACCATCCGAAATCTGGATGAGGTTCTCTCCTCTGCAGGGATGCTCTCCGTTCAGCCCCTGACCGACTCTCAGAGTTCAGCCAGGGTGGCCTTTGCTCAGAGGAGAGTCCTGTCCATCACTCGGGTCCAAGCCCCACCTCAGCACTCACAACACTCACCCCAAATGCCAGCCAATGGTCAGCCGGATGGGCCTTGATGGATGGCCCTGATGGCTAAGGAAGCCTAGGGCCAGGAGACGGGGCCTCGTGGGCTCCCCAACTTCTCCTCGTGGTGGACACGTGGCGGGCCCTTCAGGACAGCTGTGTGGGACTCCTAGAGGCAGGACCACCATCCTTATCCTGACTGTGCCCAGGGGAGGCAGCTGCGGGCTGGGCAGGCGGACCCCTGATTTCACAGAGACGTCTCAGGAAACTGTCCCCTGCCCTTGGCTTCGAATGAGGATAAGAGACCCCAGCCCTGGCTCCAGGATTGCCTCCGGGGAGACCCTCTGCATTCTCTGAGCCTTCGCGTCCCCCTCTGCCAATCCAAATCCGCTTCTTCTGGGCAGCCTGCTGACAGGTGGAAGGAGTGAGGGGGCTAGCTGCCACCCTTCCCATCCCCCTGCTGCCCTCTTTCCAGAGTGAAAAGTGAAAAGGAGGGCCCTTGCAGGAAGGCAAAGGTAGGCCTGTCTGCTTGACCACAGTGACTTCTCTAGGCCTCCCTGGCGAACCCGGGAAGAGCCCCATCCCGCCTCCGCCCCTGCCCTCATCAGGAGGCCTCAGAGGTGAGGGCGGCCCCCGTGAGGCCTGGGAGGGCCTGGTGGATGCCCGCCCGGTTGGTCACCTGTGTCTGGGCTTCAGGGAGTAGCTGCTGCACCCCGGCACATCAGGAAGGAGGCCTGAGGACGGGTGGGCTCCCAGATCGGGGGCCATTCCGGAGGTGCCATGGCTTCCCGATGCCAGCACAGGCTCTGGAGCTTGGTGGGGCTCGGCTCAAATCCTGGCCCTACCACTTGACCTTGGGTAGGTCTGGACCCCACGTCAGAGCCTTTGTTTCCTCATCTGTAAAATGGGCTTTATGCACCATCTCCTGGGGCTACTGTAAGGCTTGGTTTGTATTAATACTTCAGACAGACAGCTGGCATAGAGAGAGAGGAGCCCTGCTTAGGTTGGATGTTGGACCAAAAAGAACCAGACAAAGAGAGGGGCTTCCCTGGTGGTCCAGGGATTAAGAATCTGCCTTGGAGTACAAGGAACACAGGTTCGATCCCTGATCTAGGAAGATCCCACATGCCGTGGGCAGCTAAGCCCGTGTGCCACCACTATGGAGCCCATGCGTCTCAACTACTGAAGTCCATGAGGCTGGAGACTGTGCTATGCAGCAAGAGAAGCCACCGGCATGAGAAGCCCGTGGATCGCGACAAGGAGCAGCCTCCACTGCCTGTAACTAGAGAAAGCCCGAGTGCAGCTACGAAGACCCAGGGCAGCCAAACAAATAAATCAGTATTAAAAAAAAAAAAAAAAAAAGAACCAACCAAAGAAATAAAGACAGAACCAGTGCAGGCTCTGCCCTTCGGTAGCTGGCAGCAGAGAGCAGCCTGCAACTCGAATGCTCCAATACAACAGTCAACCAGGGGTGCTGTGGGACCTCCAGGGCCCCAGTGACGCCCTTAAATATGATCCAGTCCTTTCCACCTGCCTGCCTTTGCCTGTACCATTGCTTGGTGTGGCCTGGGTCGCACGTGCACCCTCTGGCCTGACTTATTTCAATCAGCTGGAGCTTGTCACGCTGTCCCAGCTGACCTCCTTGGGGCTTCTCCGAGGCCCAGTGGTAAAGAATCCGCCGGCAATGCAGGAGCCTCAGGAAACGTGGGTTCGATCCCTGGGTGGGGAAGATCCCCTGGAGGAGGGCATGGCAACCCACTCCCGTATTCTTGCCTGGAGAATCTCATGGACAGAGGAGCCTGGCGGGTACAGTCCACAGGGTGGCAAAGAGTTGGACACGACTGAAGCGATATAGCAGTCATGCGTGCACAGGTACAACTCTGATGGCCCTCCATTTTTATAATTTTATTTCTTTATTTTTGGCCACCTGGGTCTTCGGGGCCGCACTCAAGCTTTCTCTAGTGGCAGGGAGTGGAGGCTACTCTTTGCTGCGGTCCACGGGCTTCTCCTGGCGGTGGCGTCTCTTGTTGCAGAGCACAGACCCTAGGCACGTGGGCATCCGTAGTTTCGGCTCCCGGGCTCTAGAGCGCAGGCGCGGTTGTTGGGGCTTACGGGCTTAGTTGCTGGCAGCACGTGGGATCTTCCCGGATCAGGCATCGAACCCTTGTCTCCTGCGCTGGCAGGTGGATTCTTGACCACTGAGCCAGCAGGGAAGCCCGCATTTGACCCTTGGAAGCTTGTGTTCTGAATACTCGGCGGCTCACGGATCCAGGAGGCCCGCGGGAGCCGAGTGGACTTGCCCACCTTTCTCGCCTGACACCGAGGGAGGGCGGGCAGGACCAGGCAGCCTCCAGCAGGAAGCTGGGTGTTTACATGGCAAACAGAGGCTGAGGGGAGATTGTGGGGCGTCGGAGGGGCAGACGCCCTGGTGCCAGCTGCGTGTCTGGCTCTGATGCCCCCAGCAGCCCGGCGCTGGTGCAGCCACGCTCGTCTTCCCCCCGCGCGCTGCGTGCACCACGTGTGGGTGGAGGGCTGCACCCTGTCTCCTCGTTGTTGGGGAAGCAGTCCACGCAATCTCGAGCGACCTGGTGAGCAGGTTGGTGGGGACGCCCGGCCAGCCCCCGGCGCCCAGCCCTGCCCCAGCCTCATCCCACTTCCCTGTCTGGCGTGGCCTCTTGCTGGCAGCATCGGCCCGCTGACCCACTGTCAACACTCTCCCCCAGCAAACTTCGCCCCATCCCTCATCCCTTTAACAAGCAGCCCTTGTGCCAAGCCGTGTGCTCAAGCTGGGCTCCTACCCAGGGGAAAACAGAAGCTGCGAGAAGGGGCCGGGAGCCCCTTGGCTCAGACCACCCCACCCCCCAGCCCTGCCGCTCACCAGCTGGGGGATCTCGCCCAAGTTGCTGCGCTGCTCGGGCCTCTTTCTCTTTGGCTGTACCACGTGGTGAGGTTACTCTTAACTTCCACCTCGTGGCGCCATCCTAGGTATTCAATAAGCTAGGGCAGGTACAATGTTTAGAAAGCCCCTGGCTCAACCCGAGCTCACTGCCAACTGTGGGTCTTCTGGGGGGAAAAGCTCCGTCGTGTAGCATTGGCTGATTTCCACGGTGTAAATGGGGACCTCCCAGTAAAGAACCCGCCTGCCAAAGCAGGAGATGTAAGAGACGCGGGTTCGATCCATCCCTGGGTGGGGAAGATGCCCTGGAGGAGGAAATGGCAGCCCTCTCCAGTATTCTGGCCTGGAGAATCCCGTGGACAGAGGAGCCTGGCAGGCTACGGCCCTAGGGGGTCGCAAAGAATCGGACATGACTGAAGCGACTTAGCACGCACAAGTGGTGCAACTCCTCGCACAGTGGTTCATCTCAAGCTACCGACCCACAGCCCAGGTGGGAGCAGCTGTTTGTAGACACCCGCTGGGGGCTGATGAGAACCACCCCCACCACACCACAGCCCCCTTGTCTGCTCCATCACCCGCGTCCCTCGTCCCACATCAGCCGTTTGCTGACCTCTGTGCGTACCAGGCGTGTTCCTGCCCCGGAGCCTTTGGACTTGTTGTTGTATCCTCTGCCTGGGACACGCCTCCCTCCAGCTGTGGCGCAGCTGGCCAGGTCTCGCTTCCCAAGTCTCAGCCCGAACGTCACCTCCTCCAGGAAGCCTGCCCTGTCTGCCTGGGCACTCCTGCCACCTTTGTCTCCTACCTGTCTACGATTTCCTGCTGTTTCAGTTCCCTCGTGGCGCTTGAGTCTATCGGGAAGTGTGGCACACGAGCACGTATCCGCACACTTATCTACTGTCTGCCTCCCCTACCGCGATTTGCTGTCAGAGCCAGACCTTGCTGGCTGGGCCTCTGGGGGGTTAGCACATAGTAGGTGCTCAGACAACATGAACATGAATGAATGACCGAGTGTGGAACGGAGGAACAATAACCTACCTGGCCTGGTGCTCCTGGGCCCTGCCTGGCCCCCTGCGCCCGACCCCTCCCCTGCCCCCTGCCTGCGCAGCGGCTCTAATTGACGGAGGCCCCTTGACGGCGCCCCATTGTGGGACCTGTAATTGCCGGCTCCTGCCTCTTTCCCGCAGCCCAGTCTCCCTCTTCAGCAGAAAGACAGACCCTGGCCCCATTGTGCGGCTCCTGTTGACACAGGGATGACCTCACCGGGGGCCTCCTGAGACGGGGCCGGGGGGGAGGGAGGGGGTGGGAATGGGGGGTGCGGGAGGGAGTTGAGGGGGTTGGGAGGTGGCCGAGCCCAGGTTGGGAAAGCCTGGAGGCTGTGGCCTGGGACAAAGGGCGGGAGGGGAGTGAAGCCCTTCCCGAGAGAGAGCACGTCCCGGGAAAGACAAGGGCGCTTTCATTAGGGGGAATAATTGTGAGGGGTGGGGGGCGTTTAATCTGTAAGAAAGGATCCCAGGGAAAGACTGGGCTGGGAGGCCATGGGCCCAAGGGGGGCTCTGGAGACACAGAGAGACAGACGGACAGACCCGGGCCTGCAACCTGCTCGTGGAGTGGCCTGGGACTGGAGCGCCTCTCCCCGGGCCTGTCTTCAAGTGCAAGGTGGACAGACGGTGATCTCCTGAGTGGGGTTTTATAGGCCTGTATTGGACGCCTGCCGTCAGGTGCCGGGTGTATACAGTAAGTGCTCAATAAGCAGTCATCTCTCCCCACCCACTTTCCTGGACTCTCCTCATTCCTCAGCCTCCCATCAACTGGACTCAGCTGACCGTTCCCCCCCAACCCCCGCCCAGGCTGCCTGCCCCAGGGCTGAGCGAGCCGGGCCAGGTCCCCAGCACAGCTCCGGCTCTGGCTCCGGCTCCTGAGCTCAGAACCCGGCGGGCCCCGGGGAACCTCTGTCCTCACAGTGGAGCCCAGGGCAGGCCCACCGAGTCCTCTCACCCAGACCTCTGCCCCAGGCCATTGTCATCACTCCAGCCCTGAGCACCCTGCATCGTCACCCTGCCTGATGGCCCCTGACAAAGGAGCATCTGCCCCACGGGGCATGGGAGCCCCAGCTGTGCACCCTTCATCCCAGGGAAGGGGGACAGTGATGGGGGTGTTGGGACCCCTGTGGAGGGGCCCCCACCTGCTGGGGGAACAGCGTGGCACTCCCTGGGGGCAGAGTGCGATGCCTGGCCCAGCCTTCTGACCTCTTGTTATCAGTAACAAGCATTCTCATTGGCGGGATTCTATCAGCCAATTCTATCAGCACTATATCATTTTCAAGATTGAAGCTCCTTCTGCTGGTTTAGTTTCTTGGCCAGTCTTCTGCCAAGTGAGGTTAACCTGTTTCTAATTTGTTTATTTTTTAAAGTCTTTCTTGAATTTGTTACAATATGGCCTCTGTTGCTGATGTTCTGGCTTTTTGGCCTTGAGGCAGGTGGCATCTTACTTCCCCAACCAGGGATTGAACTCTCACTTCCTGTGTTGGAACGTGAGGTCTTAACCACTGGACCGCCAGGGAAATCCTCTGGTTTATTACTTTTATTTTCATTTTACTGAACTCATATTCACGGGGATCCATAGTTTCCCATATGACATTTGCCCTGATGATTTCATTCTCCCAACAGCGTTTCAGCCGTGTCACATTTTGCCCATCATAGCTCCTGCCACACTGTGGGTTTCCTCTGGTAACGGTTTTTTTCCCACCAAGCTCAGTGTTTCAAAGACCTAGGTTGCAAGTTCTAAATTCGGTTGAAAAGGTTTGATTCTTCCATCAACCCCTAAATCAATAAGCTTTCTGGGGTGGGGTTTGATTTGGGCTTGGTTATTCTCCCAGTGGCTTAGATGGTAAAGAATCTGCCTGCCATACAGGAGACATGGGTTCAATCCCTGGGTCGGGCTGGAAGATCCCCTGGAGAAAGGGCATGGCAACCCACTCCAGTATTTTTACCTGGAGAATCTCATGGACAGAGGAGCCTGGCCAGCTACAGTCCATGGGGTCACAAAGAGCTGGACACGACTGAGCAACTAACACACACATATTCTCCCAGTGAGATTTCTCCTGCAGTGCGTAAAGGGCTCAGGGTTTGTGTTGACTCCTGGCAGCAAAAAGCTTTAGAGGTTGGGGTACATGCAGGGTTAAGATGCCTGCCGGTAGGGGGGAAAGTGCCCTATTCCTGAAGGCGGCCTGGTCTTTGACAGCAGAATCAGGATGGGGAAACATCCTTGGGAAATGACAGCCCGATCCAGGTAGGACTGCTAATCCAGACTTAGGAATGAAGGTTGGGTCACTCCACCAGTAGGGAACCACAATCAGCTGTGATGCTGGTCCCCTCATATTCAAAAGCAGAGACATTACTTTGCCAACAAAGGTCTGTCTAGTCAAGGCTATGGTTTTTCCTGTGGTCATGTATGGATGTGAGAGTTGGACTGTGAAGAAAGCTGAGCGCCAAAGAATTGATGCTTTTGAACTGTGGTATTGGAGAAGACTCTTCAGAGTCCCTTGAACTGCAAGGAGATCCAACCAGTCCATTCTGAAGGAGATCAGCCCTGGGATTTCTTTGGAAGGAATGATGCGAAAGCTGAAACTCCAGTACTTTGGCCACCTCATGCGAAGAGTTGCCTCATTGGAAAAGACTCTGATGCTGGGAAGGATTGGGGGCAGGAGGAGAAGGGGATGACAGAGGATGAGATGGTTGGATGGCATCACTGACTCGATGGATGTGAGTCTGAGTGAACTCCGGGAGTTGGTGATGGACAGGGAGGCCTGGCGTGCTGCGATTCATGGGGTCGCAAAGAGTCGGACACGACTGAGCGACTGAACTGATCTGATCTGATCTGGCAGCTTCTACCAAGACCCCCACGACTCCCCAGAGTGCAGGCGGAACCTGGGACTTCTTAACATTTTTTTATTTTAATTTTTTTTTTGGCCTGTATTTTTATTTACTTTCAGACCACACTCCATGGCAGGAGGATCTTAGTTTCCCAGCCAGGGATCGAACCAGTGCCCGTGCAATGGAAGCACAGAGACTTAACCACTGGACTGCCAGGGAAGTCCCAGGACCTGGGACTTGGTTTTAACCATGGACTACTCATTGGAAAAGACTCTGATGCTGGGAGGGATTGGGGGCAGGAGGAGAAGGGGACGACAGAGGATGAGATGGCTGGATGGCATCACTGACTCGATGGACGTGAGTCTGAGTGAACTCCAGGAGTTGGTGATGGACAGGGAGGCCTGGTGTGCTGTGATTCATGGGGTCACAAAGAGCCGGACACGACTGAGCACACACACGCTGCACGTGGCAAAGCTGATGGATGTCACTCCTGTGATGAGGTGACGCAAGACTGTGGCTCCTGCCTCGCTGGCAGACTCCCCGCCCTGCTGGGTTTGACGACCTGTGCTGCTGTGTCGTGAGCTGCTATCCCGGAGAAGCCCACGGGGCATAGAGCCCACGGTGGGCTCCAGGAAGGAGTGGAATCCCAAAACAACCACGTGCTTGGGCGTGAATCCTTCCGCAGCTGAGCCTTCGGGTGAGACTGCAGGCCCTGGACCGACACCGTGATTGGAGCTTTGGAAGGGTTCTGAAGCTGAGAGGACCCAGCTAAGCTCTGCCAGACTCCTGACCCACAGAAGCCATGAAATGTGAATGACAGATACGTGGTGCTTTAAGCCACTCCGCGCTGTGATGCTTTATTATAGACATTTAATACACAGGCGAACATAGTAATGCTAAGAAGTAGCACTGACAGTCAGACGCGTTTATTCTACTGAGCACCTACTCTGTGCTCTGGGAGATGGTGAAGGGCAGGAGAGCCCAGCATGCTGCAGTCTACAGGGTCGGAGAGAGTCACGAATGAGCGACTGAGCGACTGAGCGTCTATGTGCCGGGCACCATTTAAATGCCTCCCATGCGCTCTTATTTATTCCTCACGCTCACCAGAACTATCTTATGGTTACCATTCACAGGTGAAAAAAAACAGGTTAACAGAAGACAGAAAAAATGAAAGTGTTAGTCCCTCAGTCACGTCTGACTCTTCGCGACCCCATGGACTGAAGCCCACCAGCCTCCTCTGTCCATGGAATTCTCCAGGCAAGAATACTGGTGTGGGGAGCCCTTTTCTTCATCCAGGAGATCTTCCTGACCCAGGGATCAAACCCGGGTCTCCTGCTTTGCAGGCAGATTCTTTATCATCCGGGAAGCCCTTAACACAACAGAGTAAGCCCCAAGCCTCACGGTCTGGCTGTGTGCTAATACAGGTAGCTCGGGGGCAACCATCTGGTTCCCCTTTTTCCTCCCAGATCCACCCCTCATCCACACCCTTTTCCTCCTTGGGTATAGACGCCCTTTATCTTGTCACGAGGGGGACCACGTGGACACACATGCCCCTCAGCTATCATGCTACACATTTCCCAGAAACACAATATCAATTTTACCCGCACTTTTAGTAAGCATTTAGCTCCTTCAATTGTCTGGTGGTCCATTTGCAGGGGAAACTGAGCTACCTGATCATTTCTCACTTCACCTGCCGTACGGGAAATAGATTCAATTAGAAAAATCTATTGCTAATTTGAAAGCTCTGATTCTATCATTTCCTACAGGGAAGACATGTAAATTGCGCGTTATTTAACACCCTTTCATGGCAGGTGAGTTCCGCAGGGGGCAATTACAATCCGCTCTCCACTCTTCTTGCAGATTCCTGACAAGTGGGAAAGAGGGAGGAGGGAAGTGGAGGGGGAGGAAGAACAGAAAATATTGTGAAGGCTGGTCTCCAACCAGCTTTAGGAGCCACCAAGCTGGAAGGGCCTGGGCCAGGTCGGTTGGTTGGGTGCCCACCTGTCTGCCCATCAGTGGGTCAGGTCCCCAGTGTCTGGTCTTTCCCTTGCCATCCAGACCTGGAAGATCACTGAGGCTGGGGGGAGTCGGGGGGAGGCAACCAGGATACCCAGCTCTGTACTCCAGTTTGGTCACCAACTATGTGGCATGGAGCTGTCCCCTGGACCCTTGGCCCTGGTCCCCTATGTAAAGGGGAAGCTGAAATACCCTCCAACCTGAGCTGTCAGAGCCCCAAACCCAATACTGAGTGTGACTTAGAAGGGGGTTTTGCAAACCACAGAGCACTGTCGTCCATGAGAGATGCTAATATTGGGAATCAGATCCTGAAGCCCCCCAACTCAGAGTCTGATTTCCACCCTCTTCCCAACCCCCACAAACTGGCAAGACAGTTTCTCTCTAGTTGGATCCAAACCTTTCTGGCTAAGGAGTTTTTCAAGACAAGACTATTTCTTTCCCTATGGTGTGGCTCTGACATCCCCCCTCCACACAAACACACATGTGTGCATGCGAGCATACACACACAATGGAAGAATGTTCAGGAAGCCAAGAGAAGTGGGGCTGACTGTGGGGGCAGAAAGACCTAATTTTCACTTTATGCCATTTTGGGTTTTTTTGTTTGAATATTTGTTTATTTGGCTGCACCGGATCTTATCTATGGTACCAGGATCTTTAGTTGTGCTGTGTGGGATCTAGCTCCCTGACCAGGGATTGAACCTGGGCCCCCCTCATTGGGCGTGCAGAGTCTTAGCCACCGGACCCCCAGGGAAGTCCCACTTTATGCCCTTTGGCTCTGCTTAGGTTCCTCTCCTTTCATTTCCCTCCCTCCCTCCTCCCCCCTCCCCTCCTTCCTTCAATTCTTTTTACATCCATCCATGACCCACTCAGACACAGGCTTTTGTACATGTAAACATTTGTTCATTTCAAACGAATGAGACAGGAGTCTCGGGGCTCCTCCTGCCCACGCCCACCCCACCAGCCCTCCGCTGGGACCTCTTATTCCACGTGGTTCGGGTAACAACATTCGAGCACCTTCCCCACACAGACCCCCCGCTGGACCCCCAGGAAGGGTCCCTTTTGCCTGGAGCGGCTGCTGAGCTGGGCCTTGAAGACTGCACCAAAGCCCTCTGCTCCCCGCCGGAAACTGTGAGCAGACACACCCCCAAAATGAATACACTGGGAGGGGACACCCCAGCAACTCACAGCACGCAGCCAGACTGCCACTGGCCTGTGGGCAGGGGCGGGCGCCACCTGCTGGGCACAGCTGAGAAGCGCATCTGTGTCCGCTTTTCACCGTTGTCCTTGAGCGTGGTCAGGTGTGTCCTGTTGGGGGGGTAGGGGGCGTGGCCGCCCCTTCCCTACAAGTTCCTCCAAACAGCTGCTCCACGTGGTTTTCCTAGATGTGACTTCTTTATACGTCAGAGATGTGTCAGACACTAAAAGCCTTCACTAACTCCCAAACGTGTACAAAGGGCCGGCTCTTGTGCTTGGCACTGATGAATGGTGACCAACAAGACAACCATGGTCTCTGTGGGCTCTGAGGGCAGGAGGCTGGGATTAAACAACTTATTCCTCAGGAACCATTTAATTGTAGGCATTGTTGTGTTAGTTGCTCAGTCGTGTCCGACTCTTTTGCAATCCCCGTGGACTGTAGCCCTCCAGGATCCTCTGTCCATGAAATTCTCTAGGCAAGAATACTGCAGTGGGTTGCCATTTCCTTCTCCAGGGGATCTTCCTGACCCAGGGATCAAATCCAGGTCTTCCGCGTTGCAGGCAGGTTCTTTACCGTCTGAGCTACCAGGGAAGCCCAGATGTTAGCATAATCGTGCTAATGGGCAAGGAGAGCATGCAACATTGCTTCAGCTGCCCTCCCCACCAGTTCAGCAAGGTAGGAAGGATGTGACTGATATTTTACAAGTGAGGCTCAGAGAGGTGGAGGGGCTTCCCCAAGGTCACACAGCAGCAGGAGGTGGAGCTCAGATAAGGAGGCAGGTCTGCTAGGACCCAGGAGGTGGGAATTGCAAGGGTCCCTGGCACATCTACCACCAGGTACAAAAACAGCCCTTACAAGGAGCAGCTGTTTCTCCAGGGGTTGGGTTCATGGGTTTCCACCATTTATATGAGTTAGACCCACATTCAGTAAGATGCTGCTCCTCTCCCATCTAAAGGGATGAGTAAGCAGAATGCCAAGTAGTCAAACGCCATCTGCCGGAGACCATCTTCCCCACCACTACCCAACCCCTTCTCCCTGAATGAGCCCATCATCCTTTAGGAGAGAAGAGGGCCCTGCATAAGACAAGCCAGTCCCTGGGGCACTTGGCAGTTACTATCGCCTCCCTGGCTTCAGTTTCCCTCCCACCTAAGTTGATCTGAAGCTTTATAATCCTCTTCGCCCGCCTCCCCTCATCAGCAAGCGCAGAGATGCACAGGCCCCTCAGTGGGGCCGCACGTCCTCAGTTTCCCCAAGGTGACCTGTCTTTGGGCGACCAAAGCCAAGATGGTTTGGAGACTGAGAAGGCAAGCAGGAGTCCCCGGCCACATGGTGGCTCAGGGATGCTGCAGCCAGGACAAGCCCGCCTCCCTCTAGGACAGTGAGGCGACTCACTGGTGGCTGGGAGGGCTCCGTGGACCAGACCACACCGGAGTCCCCTCCATCTCCAAGTTTTGGCCCCTCACTGTATCTGCAGCCACTCCCGGACCCCGTATCCTAAGGCCCCTTGTGGGTAAGTCATGCACTTCTCTATAAACATGGTGGAACTCAGCTTCCAGTCCAGCCCTGCTGTTTGAGGAGCGCTTGGGCTGGTTACCTGCCCCACCCGTGTAGTCCCATCTGATCGCTGGTCAGTGAGGATGCTGGAGTCAGCTGCCTCCTGGACGACGGAAGGATCAGGGAAGATGACCTCTGCACAGAGGGCAGAGCGCCGGGGTGTCGTTGGTGCTCATGAATAGCTGACCTGATGGTGAGCGTTGCCCAGGAAGTGATGCCAACCTCCGAAAGTGACACGAACGCTGGCTGTGTGCACACCCGTCACCTTGCCAATGCTTGGCCCTTTTACCACTGTTATCTCACTTAACCCTAATGAAACCCCTGCTTCCATCCCCATTTTTCTTTAAAAAAAATTTATTTGGCTGCTCCAGGACTTATTGCAGCATGCTGGGTCTAGTTCCCTGACCAGGGACTAGAACCCAGGCCCCATGCATTGGGAGTGCAGAGTCTTCTCCACCGAACCACCAGGGAAGACCCATCCCCATTTTTCAGTTGAGGAAATGGAGGCCCAAAGAGGGTTATTCCGACTGTCACCCTCACTGTAGACCGAGCAGCTCTGAGTCAAACCCCGGTCTCCCGAGAATGTCGGCAGGAGCCTGGACCCTGGTTCTCGCGGACAATCACAGACCCCTTTATCCACATCACAGCCGGCACCTCCCCGCTGCGGCCACAGGGAGGCAGCAGCGCCCCGGCCATGGCAGGGGCTGCCCTCCCGCAATCCGCGCAGGAATCGTGGCCCGGCCAAGCACAGCGGACGACGTATACGGTTCTGTTCAGTCTACAAAGGTTTTCAAAAATCATATTTAGTTGTTAGCATTTAAAAATCATATTTCATACCCCAGTCCAGAGCTTTTGGCTTTCTTAGAAACCAGAAACTCTGGCCACATTGGGCGTCCATCAGTTGCTGCTGGGCTGGATGACTCTATCCCCCTTCAACACCACTCAATCCTCCCCCAAGACATTTGTGCAGCCCTTGGACTTCAGAAGGCATCCGTATTTGAGACCAAGGGGGCTCCTTGGTAGCCAGGCCGTGTAAGGCGGGGTTTCTCAGTTCAGTTCAGTTCAGTTGGTCAGTCGTGTCCAACTCTTTGTGACCCCATGAACCGCAGCACGCCAGGCCTCCCTGTCCATCACCAACTCCCGGAGTTCACTTAGACTCACGTCCATTGAATCAGTGATGCCATCCAACCATCTCATCCTCTGTCGTCCCCTTCTCCTCCTGCCCCCAAACCCCAGCACCGCTGATTTTTTTTTTGCATCATTTAATTCTCCTCTGTCTGGGGTTGGTCTTGCACCCCCAGGTCATGACAATCAAAAATATCTCTGGACACCGCCAAACATCCCATAAGCTACTGCTGTGAGCATTCGTGAGTGGCTTATATACACACAGCCAATGACCACTCCCAGACAAGATCTGTGCAGATCCTTGAATTCCAGGGCCATCCCAGGGACCAAGCTAGACAGCAGCTTTCCATCCTCCCAAAGCTGGGACCTTGCAGGGTAGAGGGGTGGGGGGTGAGGTGAGAGACATACACACAGAGGTTGCGACAGTGACATGAAGGGACACTTGGCATGTGGGTGGCGGCCGCTGAGCAGACCTGAGACCTGAGCAGGGGGCCAGGCACTGCTCTCCCATCATCCAGGCACAGGGACCAGTTTAGAGCATGGGAGAGCCGTGGCGGGGGTTGTGCCCATAGTTCAACGCAGCTAGGGATGCCCGAGGGCTAGACTCACCCTGGTAGCTCTGGAGTGCATCCTCTCTGGTCCAGAACTTTCTCAAGAGTAATATTCATATATACTCATAGATATATCTCACATCTTTATCCATTCATCTGTCAATGGACACTTAGGCTGTGTTCCTATCTTGGCAATTATAAATAATGCTGCCATAAACATCTGGTCCCATCAGTTCAGTTCAATCGCTGTCGTGTCCGACTCTTTGCAACCCCATGAATTGCAGCACGCCAGGCCTCCCTGTCCATCACCAACTCCCGGAGTTCACTCAGACTCATGTCCATCGAGTCAGTGATGCCATCCAGCCATCTCATCCTCTATCGTCCCCTTCTCCTGCCCCCAATCCCTCCCAGCATCAGAGTCTTTTCCAATTTTCCAATGAGTCAACTCTTCGCATGAGGTGGCCAAAGTACTGGAGTTTTAGCTTTAGCATCATTCCTTCCAAAGAAATCCCAGGGCTGATCTCCTTCAGAATGGACTGGTTGGATCTCCTTGCAGTCCGAGGGACTCTCAAGAGTCTTCTCCAACACCACAGTTCAAAAGCATCAATTCTTTGGCGCTCAGCTTTCTTCACAGTCCAACTCTCACATCCATACATGACCACAGGAAAAACCATAGCCTTGAATAGACGAACCTTTGTTGGCAAAGTAATGTCTCTGCTTTTGAATATACTATCTAGGTTGATCATAACTTTCCATCCAAGGAGTAAGCGTCTTTTAATTTCATGGCTGCAATCACCATCTGCAGTGATTTTGGAGCCGACCCCATCACTTCATGGCAAATAGATAGGGAAACAGTGGAAACAGTGGCTGACTTTATTTTTCTGGGCTCCAAAATCACTGCAGATGGTGATTGCAGCCATGAAATTAAAAGACGCTTACTCTTTGGAAGGAAAGTTATGACCAACCTAGACAGCATATTCAAAAGCAGAGACATTACTTTGCCAACAAACATCCGTCCAGCCAAGGCTATGGATGAGATGGTTGGATGGCATCACCGACTCGATGGACACGGGTTTGGGTGGACTCCAGGAGTTGGTGATGGACAGGGAGGCCTGGCGTGCTGCGGTTCATGGGGTCGCAAAGTCGGACACGACTGAGCGACTGAACTGAAACATTGAGGTGCTTGTATCTTTTCAAGTTAGTGTTTTGGAGTTTTTCAGACACATACCCAGATGCAGAATTGCTGGGTCATATGGTAGTTCTATTATTAGTTTAGGGGAAAAGTTCCATCTGTTTTCCACAGTGGCTCACGGATTTATATTCCCACCAACAGTGCACAAGGGCTCCCTTTTCTCCACATCCTCAAATGACATTTCTTTTAGATTGTTTTTCCTAAGTGATGGCAGATAGTGTATAAACATACAATTGGCTTTTTAATGTGTTTTTATATATTGAACAGACTTGCTGGACATTTGATTCTAATAATTTGTTGTTGTTGTTCAGTCGCTCAGTCGTGTCCAGTTGCAGCCCCATGGACAGCAGCACACCCGGCTTCCCTGTCCATCACTTACCCTGTAGGGTTCAAGGCATTAAATGAGATCATGTTAGAGTGACCACATGTCTTTCTTTGCTTGGGACAGTATCAGTTTATACCTGCTGCTTATTCACAACTAATCAGTTCAGTCGCTCAGTCGTGTCTGACTCTTTGTGACCCCATGGACTACAGCACACCAGGCTTCCCTGTGCATCACCAACTCCCGGAGCTTGCTCAAACTCCTGTCCATTGAGCTGGTGATGCCATCCAACCAGCTCATCCTCTGCCATCCCCTCCTCCTGCCCTCAATCTTTCCTAGCATCAAGGTCTTTTCTAACGAGTCAGTTCTTCACATCAGGTGGCTAAAGTATTGGAGCTTCAGCTTCAGCATCAGTCCTTCCAATGAATATTCGGATTGATTTCCTTTAGGATGGACTGATTTGATCTCCTTTCAGTCCAAGGAACTCTCAAGAGTCTTCTCCAACACCACAGTTCAAAAGCATCAATTGTTCGGCACTCAGCTTTCTTTATGTTCCAATAGATGGTCATACTGTCTGTTTTTAGTATTAGTTTTATTTCTCCCTTTCAATCTTTATGTCGTTTAGTTTTTCTTGTATTACAACCCTGGCTAGAACCGAACCTTAAAGTTGAAAAGAATTTGCATCCCTGATTTGTTTCTGATCCTCAAGGTAATATTTTCATTATTTCATTTTTATATATCATGTCATTTTTATCTATTTTCCTTTACAAGGTAAGGACATTCCTTTCAATTCCTGGTTTGGAGAGAATTTTTGTAACGAATGAATGTTAAGTTGTATTGAATAAGTTTTCATCTGATGAAATAATCACGTTTTTCCTTTAAACTGTTAATGTGATGAAGTATGTCCCTTCCTTTCCTAATACGCCAACCTTACCTTCATAAGATAAACACAACTTAAACATGAGGCACCGTATTTTTCAATTATTGCTGAATTCACTAAGCTGACTTTTTTAAAAGAATTTTTGGACCTGTGTTCATGAGTGAAATTAACTTAAAAATTTTCTTTACTGTACTGCCTTCACTTTGGAGTAGAAATTTAGGTAATCTTGAGGTAGTCTGTTTTTTAATAGCAGCATTCATTTATAAAGCCATCAGGAAATGATGTTTTGCATATAGGAAGATTTTAAACTACTAATTTAATTTATTTCATAATTATGGAACCATTCAGGTTTTCTACTACTTGAGTCAGTTTTCGTAAGTTTAATTTTTCTAGGAGTTTGTCAATATCATTTAAGACTTCCAATAAATAAGGTCATTTATACTATTTGTAGTATAACTGGTGCTGGAGAAGACTCTTGAGAGTCCCCTGGACAGCAAGGAGATCAAACCAGTCAATCCTAAAGGAAATCAGTCCTGAATATTCGTTGGAAGGACTGATGCTGAAGCTGAAGCTCCAAAACTTTGGCCACCTGATGCGAAGAGCAGACTCATTGGAAAAGACCCTGATGCTGGGAAAGATTGAAGGCGGGAGGAGAAGGGGACGACAGAGGGTGAGGTGGTTGGATGGCATTACCGACTCAATGAACATGAGTTTGAGCAAACTCAAGGAGCTGGTGAAGGATGGGGAAGCCTGGTGTGCTGCAGTCCATGGGGTCACAAAATCGGACACAACTGAGTGACTCAACAACATACTATTTTTATATGATCCATGTGGTCTGCGTTTCATCTGTCATCATGCCCTTTCATTCTTCATACTGACTATTTGTGCCTTCTCTTTTATCTTAATTCATCTTGTAAGAGATTTGTCTAATATTTTTATTGTTTTTCAAAGAATCCTCTTTTGTCTTCGCTCATCCTCCTCTCTGCTCTCTGTCTCATTCATGTCTGTGCTTGTAATCATTTGATGTCTTTGGGTTGATTCTGCTGTCCTTGTTCTAACTCTTCAAGTTAGATACTTAGCTTATTAGGTTTGATCATTTCTTACTTGCCAATGCAAACATTTACAGTTATAAACTCTTCTCCAAATACTGCTTTGGTGGCATCTCACAAGTCTTGATGCAAATATTTTTGTTATTGTTCAGTATTAAGTATTTTCTAATTTTGGTTATGATTTCTTCCGTGGTTCGTGAGTCATTTGGGTGCCTGCTTCCAAGTTTCCAACAGTATGAGCTTTTTTTAGTTACCTTTTTGGTTATCAACATCTGACTTCTTTGGACTGTGATCAGAGAATAGAGTCTGTGTACACACGGTGCTGGATGCTATGATCACTGCTCAGGACACCTGCTGGGATGAAGGACTTACTCCCCCAGGTGCTAAAGGAGCGGTCCAGAAGGTGGTCCTCAGTGTCAGCCTTGGGAGGGAGAGGGTGGCATGAGCTAAAGAAATTGCCCTGCCCCACCAAGCTCGTGCCTCCTTCAGGCTGATTCCAGTCAATATGGGAGGATAAAGGGCCCTCCCCCAAGCCAAGAACCTAGAGGACAATACCCGTTCCAGAGCTGTCCATGGAGGCAGCCAACGCTGCCATTAATAGAGCACTGCAGCTCAATTTCCTGCTATATCAGCCTGCTTTTTCCTCTCCTTCTCCTTGGCGCCAGTCCCAAGAGTGTTCCCTAATAATAAACTTCCTGAACCCTGAGCTCCATCTCAGTCAAGTTCCCAGGAGATCCAGACTGCAGCCCTAATCTTCAAATTTTGCTGAGGTTGCCTTTATAGACTAGCGTCTTTTCTAAATGTTCTAAGCGTGCTTGAAAAGAATGTAACTGGGATCCCAGTCTACATATGTCGTTCATATTAAATTTACAGTCATGTTCAACAGATGTCACATGAGATGGCCTAAGAAATAGCTCATTACGAGGCGGCTACGTCTCTACTCCTGTTCTCCCTGTGTTTGTTTATATGTTTTGCAGCTCTGATACTGTTGTTCAGTCACTAAGTCGTGTCCGACTCTTTGCGAACCCATGGGCTGCAGCACGCCAGGCTTCCCTGTCCTTCACCATTCGAGTTTGCTCAAATTCATGTCCATTGAGTCGGTGACGCTATCATACCGTCTCACCCTCTGTCACACCCTTCTCCTCTTGCCTTCAATCTTTCCCAACATCAGGGGATCTTTTCCAATGAGTCGGCTCTTCTCATCAGGTGGCCAAAGTACTGGAGCCTCAGCTTCAGCATCAGTCCTTCCAATGAGTATTCAGGGTTGATTTCCTTTAAGATGGACTAGTTTGATCTCCTTGCTGTCCAAGGGACTCTCAAGAGTCTTATACAGCACCACAATTTGAAAGCATCAATGTGTTCGGCGCTCAGCCTACTTTAATGTCCAACTCTCACATCTGTACATGACTACTAGAAAAACCATCGGCAAAGTGATGTCTCTGCTTCTATTTTTTTTCTGCTTTTAAATACACTGTCTAGGTTTGTCATAGCTTTCCTTCCAAGGAGTAAGCATCTTTTAATTTCATGGCTACAGTCACCGTCGGCAGTGATTTTAGAGACCAATAAATAAAATCTGTCATTGCTTGCACTTTTCCCCCTTCTATTTGCCATCAAGTGATGGGGCTGGAGGAAGCACAAGCCGGAATCAAGATTGCTGGGAGAAATATCAATAACCTCAGATATGCAGATGACAACACCCACATGGCAGAAAGTGAAGAAGAACTAAAGAGCCTCTTGATGAAAGTGAAAGAGGAGAGTGAAAAAGTTGGCTTAAAGCTCAACATTCAGAAAACGAAGATCATGGCATCTGGTCCCATCACTTCATGGGAAATAGATGGGGAAACAGTGGAAACAGTGGCTGACTTTATTTTTCTGGGCTCCAAAATCACTGCAGATGGTGATTGCAGCCATGAAATTAAAAGATGCTTACTCCTTGGAAGGAAAGTTGTGACCAACCTAGACAGCATATTAAAAAGCAGAGACATTACTTTGTCAACAAAGGTCCATCTAGTCAAGGCTATGGTTTTTCCAGTGGTCATGTATGGATGTGAGAGTTGGACTATAAAGAAAGCTGAGTGGTGAAGAATTGATGCTTTTGAACTGTGGTGTTGGAGAAGACTCTTGAGAGTCCCTTGGACTGCAAGGAGATCCAGCCAGTCCATTCTAAAGGAGATCAGTCCTGGGTGTTCATTGGAAGGACATGTTGAAGCTGAAACTCCAATACTTTGGTCACCTGACTCGAAGAGCTGACTCATTTGAAAAGACCCTGATGCTGGGAAAGACCGAGGGCAGGAGGAGAAGGGGACGACAGAGGATGAGATGGTTGGATGGCATCACCGACACAATGGACATGGGTTTGGGTGAACTCCAGGGGTTGGTGATGGACAGGGAGGCCTGGCGTGCTGCAATTCATGGGTCGCAAAGAGTCGGACACGACTGAGCAACTGAACTGAACTGAACTGATGGGGCAGGACGCTATGATATTAGTTATATATAAATTAAGGACTGTTGAACTTCCTGGAAAATTGAAGCATTCATCTAACCCTGTCTATCTAACATCTATCTAACCCTATCTCTAATAATGCTTTTCTCCCTGAATCTCTATTTCTATTTCATGAATACAGCCGTAGCAGCTTTCTTTGAGTCAGTACTTGCCTAGTAAATTTTTTCTACACTTGGGACCTTTAAACATTCTGGTCCTTATGTCTGAAGTTTATCTCCCATCACAGAGCATAATCCAGGTGTTTCTAAAATCCAGTCTAAATAAATATCTTTTAAACTAAATCTAAAATAATTAATAATTATTAATTAATAATCTAATTTTAAAAAATCTAAAATAATCTCCTTTAAACCAAAGACTTTGGTCCTTTTACATATATTACTGATAGCTTATCTTACGATGTATTTTCTATTCATTCCATCTTTTCCTGTCCCCAGCTCTCCTTTTACCTTCTTTTCAATCATTTGTGATTTTTTAAAAATCACAGATTTCTGCATTTGACTGGGTCTTAGCTGTGGCATGTGGGATCTAGTTCCCTGACCAGGGATCAAACCCTGAATTGGGAGCCTGGAGTCAGCCCCTGGACCACCAGGGAAGCCCCTCATTTGAGATTTTTAATCTTCTTTTCCTTATCCTAATTTTTCTAACTGTTTGGAACTTGTACATGCTATGACTGGTTTTTTTCCTGCTTACCCTAGCCATTTTAATACTGAGCAGTTAACTAACAACGTCTAAACTTAATATATTTGCCTTCTTCTCAAGTCGTTGAAAGAATCTGAAAACTTAAATTTTGGCCATTCCCTCCAAAGTTATATGTTGGTGTTCAGTACTTCAGCACCAGCCTGTTTTTCTTCTACCATAAAGTAGATAATATTGTGTGCGTGTGGTTAGTCGCTCAGTCGTGTCCGATTCTTTGCAACCCCATGGACTGCAGCCCTCTCTCCATGGGATTCTCCAGGCCAGAATACTGGAGTAAGTTGTCATTTCCTTCTCCAGGAGATCTTTCACACCCAGGGACCGAACCCGGGTCTCTTGTACAGCAGGCAGATTCTTTACCATCTGAGCCACCAGGGAAGCCTTGTAGAATGATACAATTCTTCTTTCTCAGCTTCTCTCCAAATATTTGCCAATATCTTTGCCCATTTTTCCTTATGTATCTTGCCTTTTCCCTGGAATAATTTTTATTCTGCCTGAAGTACATTACATTTAGAATTTTCTTTCGTGAAGCCTTTTGGTGGTAGTATCTCATGGTTTTTTATTCTTCTGCATATATCTTAATTTCTCCCTTACTTTAAGAATTTTTTTTAATGTGGACCATTTTAAAGTCTTTACTGAATTTGTCACAATATTGCTGCACTTTTATGTTTTCGGTGTTTTGGCTGCGAGGCACGTGGGATGTTGGCTCCCCAGCCAGGGAACCGAGCTGCACCCCCTGCATTGGCAGGTGAAGTCGGAACCCCTGGACCACCAGGGAAGTCCGTTTCCTTTGCTCCTGAAGGATGGTATAGAGCTCTAAGCTGACAGTAACTTTTTCTCAGCACTCTAAAGATACAGCGCCACTGTCTCCTGGCTTCCGTTGAGGACAGTGAGATGCTCGGTGTAACCCCAGCAGTGGATTTACACTGGAGCGGATTTATTTGGAGATTATTTTTTTCTCTGATGCTCTTAGCATCGTCTCTTCTTCTTTGATATTCCACAATTTTTCTATCATGTGTCTAGATGTGAATTTCTTCTCATTTACCTTCCTTAAGGTTCACCGGACTTCCTGGATCTGAGGTTTGGTATCTGTCAACACAACAATTCTACAGAATTACCAGCCATTATGTTCTCATTGCCTGTCCCTGCATCCTATCGTCTCCTTCTAGAGCTCTGAAAAGATGTACCGTAGGCCCTCTCACTCTGTTCTTCTGGATATTTCCTGTGGCTCGATTGGTTTACTAATCCTCTCTTTGGCTGTATCTAATCCACTGTTCAATCTGTCCACTGAGTTTCAAATTACAGGTCTTAACATTTCTCATCAGTTTTCTTGGGTTCGTTTTCAAACCTGACCATGACAGTCTCATTCTCTGCTCTTGCTTTCAAACCTCTCTTTTATTTCTGTAGAGACACAACGATAGTTGTTTGAATTTGTTTCAGTCTGCATAGGATCATTTCAAATCTAAAGGCTTAAGAGGTGTTTCTATCGTCTCTCGTTCCTGCCAGTTCTCTTTTCCTCCTTGCGGAGTTTATTATTAGTTTTCACTGCGAGCTGCTCCTTTCCTTTGGAACTGTGTTTGTGGACGTTCTATACGGTTGACATGTGATTCAGTTCTCCGAGGGAGGCATAGGGTTTGCCTCTGCCGGTTGACTAGGGGTACGACCAAGCAGCGACCACTTTAAATTTTCCAGTTGAGTTTGTTTGAGCCACACAAGTAGCATAAATTCAAACTGAAAAGCATGTGAGGACCAGCTTGTGATTACAAACTCTCAAGGGAGATTCTTTTTCTTTCCCCTCTCTCAACCCAGTGTCAAGTTCAAAACAGGCAGCCTTGCTTTCTCTTCTGCAGGGTGAGACGCACTTTTCACTCCTTCCTTACCCTCTGGACGTAGCCCTTGGACTCTAACTTTGAAGGGGGTCTCCCACCAAATCCTGCCTTCGAGTGGTATCCAGTGTTTATCTCCTGTTCCTGGCATTTCAGCAGCTACAGAAACAGGTCAAAGGGCGTCGCCCCCACTTCATTTTCGAGATCCGTCATTTCCCGACTTTCACGCCAACTCAGCAATGTGTCAAGAGAGAAGTTTAAAAAAATATTTTATCCAGCATGTTAATTATAACCAGGGGAGCTGTGAAAGGCCTCTAATCTGGCAGAGTGCCAGGAAGAGAAGTTGTCTCTGAGAACTTTCCAGAACTTACTTTGGCCTTTTCAGCCTGTTTGCCTCTATTAACACACACGACCGCAGCCTGTAATGACCTGTGGGCTTCTTGTGGTGCTTGTGGGGGTTGCTGTTGTGTTATTTTCCCCTCAAGACCATGGGTTCCTCCAGGGTCAGAAGGAAGGGCAGTCTGGTGTTCTCGGTCCTGCTCTGAGCCTGACATATTGTGGGCACCTGAGAAATGCATAGAGAAAGTTGAATAAATGAATGAACAAGCCAATCCTCATTACAATACCCAGTCTGCTTCATCTGCACAGTCTGTGAATTTCCAGTCCAACCCACGCCCTGCCTGACGGCTTCTCTCAGGTGTCGGGAGAAAGGATAACATTTGTGCGAGATATTTGTGTGCCGCTCGCTGCTAATCCCAGCTGCATCTGGGTGCTCAGAACTGTGTTTCAACCAGGATATGGTCACAGAAAGTTTCAAAACTGACCAGTTAAAAAAAAAAAAAAAGGTTTCATGCCACAAAATGAAAATATTTCTTGCCAGCTGGAATCAAACCAACCACATTTGGGGCCTGTGGGTTTCAGCGACCCTCCCAAGAAGGCGCGACCCATGGGCGTCAGAGCCTGGCAGAAAACAAGCTGCCCTGTCTGACGGAGCACCGATGCTTCAGCCCTCAACTCTCTTAAAATGGAACGGATCCTGGTACCTAAATATACATGGGTCTTTCAAAACCTTGCTGCTTCCCCCACCTACCTTCACACTTCTGACTCAAGGGGGGAAAATAACCCACCAGCAATTCATCTTCCTCAAGGACGGCTGCCAAGCTTATATATATTTTTTCACAGCCGAGTTATTTCTGATCTCGGTCCTGGCAAAAAGCAATACAGAGCAACCGTGGCTGGGAGACATTTGGAAGCCGTGCCAAGCCAAACAGTATCTCAGAGTCTACACTGGATCCGCCAACCTCGTGAAAGTGTACTTTAACTTGACGGAAAAACACCTTAAAACACTTGCGATGTAAAACCAGTGAAAGTGAGGGTCAGGAAGGAAAGTCTCACAAGCTGTAATGTGAAGCAGTCCCTCGGCCCCTGGACACATGGCCTCAGGGTTTAGGACGAATCACAAAAGCACAGCACTAGGGAGGCCCCGGCGACAGCTGGGTTCAGAGGTAAAAGGCAAGCTTGTGAGTCAGATAAAACCGGCTTTACAGGCTTCCCTACCACTTCTCAGTCTCATGACACCGAGCAAGTCACTTCCCAGGAGTCTCCATTTTCTGAACCTAAGAGAGAGGTGATGCTAATAAACCTACCTCATAATGTTGTCATAACAGTCAAATAAAAGTATGTATGTAATTATATATAACCGTGGTGTTTATCGAGTTTGAGAGCAGACGGACCAAGTGTTGGTGGTATGACAGATGCTGCACTTTCGCTGTGTATCCACACTTGTGAGACGGTGATGATGGTGCTGGAGGAGAAGAAACTGAACTGAGAAAGGAAACACACGATCAAAGTTACTTTAAAAACAGGGGCTGGGACTTCCCGGCGCTCCAGTGGTTAAGATTCCGCACTTCCACTGCACGGGGCACAAGTTTGATCGGTGGTCAGGGAACTAAGATCCTGCGTGCTGTGTGGCCAAAAAATTAATACGTTTTTAAAAAAAAAGAAAGAAAAAAGCAGGGGCAGAAGCAGGATGGCAGCCCAGGAGAGCTAAGGAACCATCATCCCTCCTGTCTCTGGCTTTGCTTTTTTGCTACTCTTTCTAGGATATTTCTTCAAGTTCAAAAGACTGGAAGATTTCAACCTAAAAAAAGTTACGGATTTCCAATCCCGTGTTTTTTCACCATTGCCTACTTCTCATACTGTGATCATACTTTCCATATTACTATTAACTAAATATCTAACATGGTCTCGTGTTCATTCAGTGCCCTCGTATATACCTTCTGGCCTCTGCTTTAGATCGACTTTATGAGGTAATCTAGGTATACCCATTTTGCAGATGAAAAAACTGAGGCACAGAGAAACAAAACGACTTGTCCAATTCCAGGAAGTCCCATCTCCTGGCTTGAGATTTGCCTCCCTTGTGGGAAGGTCAACTGGCTTTTCTCACCTAAACCATCAAGTTCACAACTGCCGAGGCTGGGTTCTGTGCTTACTCAGGGGACTCAATGAGGAATTGGCATTGCGAGGAAGCTCGCAGGCTAATATGCCAGAGACATTAAAGAAATAAACAGGGGTTTCCAACAGATGACAGATTCAACACCTGCATTGGTGTTTTGCCTCCCCAAGCCCCATTAAAAAGACAGCAAAGGGACTCTTTGAAAGCCAGAACCAAAGAAAAGTGGAAAGGATGGGGGAAGAAACAGCAACAACCAAATTTAAGAAGCTGAAGAGCGTATGGAAGACTTTGCAGGTGAGGAAGCTGAATGCCAAGCTGGTTAAAACCAACTGGATTTCATCAGTGAAGTCAGAACACAACCTCACATCCTACACAAAAATAAACTCAAAACAGCTTAAAGACTTAACTATAAGACATGACACCATAAAACCCCTGGAGTAGAATATAGGCAAAAGGTTCTCTGACATAAATTGTACCAATGGTTTCTTAGATCAGTCTCCCAGGGCAATAGAAATAAAAGCAAAAATAAACATATGGGACCTAATCAAACTTACAAGCTTGTGCACAGCAAAGGAAACATACACAAAACAAAAAGACAGTCTGTGGACTAGAATAAATTATTTGCAAATGATGCAATTGACAAGGGTTTAATTTCCAAAATACACAAATAGCTTGTACAACTCAAAGACAAACAACCCAATCAATAAATGGGCAGAGATCTAAATAGACATTTCTCCAAAGAAGACAAACAGATGGCCAAACGCACTGGAAGAGATGCTCAATATCACTAATTATTAGAGAAATTTGCAAATGAAAACTGCAATGAGGTACTGCCTCACACCAGTGAGAATGGCCATCATTGAAAAAAAGCCTATAAATAACAAATACTGGAGAGGGTATGGAGAAAAGGAAACCCTCCTACACTGTTGGTGGGAATGTAAATTGGTACAGCCACTATGGAAAACAATGTGGAGTTTCCTTTTAAAACTTAAATGTGGGTTGCCATATGATCCAGCAATACCACTCCTGTGCATGTATCTGGAGAAAACTAATCTGAAAAGATACATCCACCCCAGCGTTCACAACAGCACTGTTTACAATAGCCAAGACATGGAAGCTATTCCATTTAAAGGTCCATTGACAAATGAATGGATAAAGAAGATGTGGTACATGTAGGCAGTGGAATATTACTCAGCCGTGAAAAAGAATGATACAATGCCATTTGAAGTAACATGGATGGGCCTAGAGATCATCATACGAAGTCAGAATGAGAAAGACAAATGCCATATGATGTCACTTACACGTGGAATCTAGAATATGACGCAAGTGAAGCAGAAACAGACTCAGACATAGAAAACAAACATAATTAGCAGGAAGAGGGATAAATTAGGGGTTTGGGATTAGAAGATATAAAGTACCGTATATAAAACAGATAGATAAGGGCCTACTGTACACCACGGGGAACTAGGCTCAATATTCTGTAATAAACCCTAGTGGAAAAGAATATGGAAAAGGAAATGTGTATATATATGTATAACTGAATCACTTTGCTGTACAGCAAAAACTAATACAACACTGAATCAACTACACTTCAAGTTTTAAAAAGAACTCTTCGAAACCAAAATCTAGCAGAGGTTTAAACAGAATAGAAGAGCTTGACTGCAAATCTGAAGAAATATTCTAGAAAGTAGAGCAAAAGAACCAAGGCGTAAGTAGGAGATGTACTGGTTCACTTTATGTGTCAACTTGACTAGATCCCAGGGTGCCCAGTATTTGGCTAAACATTATTTCCGTGTCTGTGAGGGTGTTTCCAAGGTGAGATTAGCATTTGAATCTGTAGACAGAGGAAAGCAGATTACTCTCCCCAAAGTGGGTGAGTCTCATATAACTCTCTGGGGGCCTGAATAGAACGAAAAGGTGGAAGAAGGAAGAATTTTCTCTCTCCTCTTGACTGCTGGAACCGAGAGATCCATCTTCTCCCATCCTTGGACTGGAACTTACAGAACCAGCCTCTGAAGTTACATCACCAGCTTCCCTGGATGTCCGGCTTGCAGACAGTAGCCTGTACAACTTAGCCTTCATAAATTCATGAGTGTGAATAGGCAGATGGATGGATGGATAGATAGACACAAAACCAATAAGATGTATAGGTATAGATTCAAAACCAACAGGATGTACAGCTAGAAATAAAAACAAAGACGGTTCCTCCTGGCTCTTTTTCTCTGGAGAAGCCTGGAACTAATACAGTGCTGGTGGCTCAGTTGCTAGGTTGTGTCTGACTCTTATGATCCCCATGGACCGCAGCCCGCAAGGCTCCTCTGTCCATAGGGTTTTTGGGCCAGAATACTGAAGTGGATTGCCATTTCCTTCTCCAGAGGATTTTCTCTACCCAGGGATTGCAGCTGTGTCTCCTGTATTGCAGGCAGTCTCCTGCATGGCAGGCAGATTCTTCCCCCTCCGAAGGGTACTAACACAGGAGGAAAAACAAACAAGTGGAGCAGTCCAAGAGGTATGACATCCAGTTAGTAGAACTTCCAGAAACAGACCAGGGAAAATGAAGGGAAGCAATTCATCAACCACTTGGAGAATGTTTTAAAAGGATCTAAATGTATCAATTATAAAGACTCACCAAGTACCCCTCTGGGCAAAGAATAAAAAGAGACTCCTACAAGGGTACATCATCATGAAACTTGAGATGCTGGGACAAAAGAAAATCCCACAAGCAGAAAAGGGTCACATATGAGGCTCCCTTTAGCTTTAAGCTTCTCGACTACATCAGCAGCTCCAGATGATGCCTGAGAAATGCTGAAGAAGTTACTTCCCAAGCTAAATGTCTTTACCCAGACAAGCGGTCAATCCAACAGAAGGATAAAACGAAGCTATCGGTCCAAAGCAAAGTGAAAGTCTTGAAACATTTCCAGACCATCCTCATTATTCACAGATTCCTTATGTGCAAACTCACCTACTCACTAAAATGTATTCGCAACCTCAAAGTCAACACTCGTGGTACACCCGTGATCGTTCACAGACTTGCACTCAGTAGCAAAATCTTCAATGCCCTTCTTCAGCTCTCATACTGTAAACCGTGTCCTTTCGGCAATCTACGAAGCGCCGCATTTCTTACTTTTTTGTGCTTTTTGTTGGTGATTTTGCTGCTGAAAGTTGTTCCAGGCAAAGTGCTGTAAGGTCGTCTATTGTTCCCAAGTACAAAAAACCGAGGTGCCTTAGGGAGAAAACGCGTGTGTCGGCTGAGCTTTGTTCAGGCTTGAGTCACTGTGCTGGTGGCCGAGAGCTCAATGCCAGTGAGTCAGCAACACATTAAATAAAGCATGTTGACACAGAAAATACACATAAAGCCCCCAGAAAGCAAGGGTAGGTGTTGATCAGTTGATACGAATGCTGTGGGAGTTCCCTGGGGGCCTAGTGCTTAGGATTCTGGGCCTTCACTCCTGTGGCCCAGGCTCAATCCTTGGTCGGGGAACCAAGATCCCGCAAGCCACTGCAGCAGCCAAGAGCCAAAAAGAGAAGAGAAAGAAAACACTGTGACAACAGACTCGTAGCAATCTAACCTTGTGTTTCTGCTGGGAGCAATGGCACAGCAGGGGCTAACTCAGTGTTGTGGTGACTTCACAGAATGTCATTGTTGTTCAGTCACTAAGTCGTGTCTGACTCTTTGTGACCCCATGGACTGCAGCACGCCAGGCTTCCCTGTCCTTCACCATCTCCCAGAGCTTGCTCAAACCCATGTGTATCGAGTCGGTGATACCATCCAGCCATCTCATCCTCTGTCGTCCCCTTCTCCTGCCTTCAGCCTTTCCTAGCATCAGGATCTTTACCAATGAGTCAGCTCTTCCCATCAGGAGCTTCAGCTTCAGCATAAGTCCTTCCAATGAATATTTAGGACTGATTCCCTTTAGGATTATCTCATAGAATTTAACTCCCTCAAATAATGAGAATGGACTGTACTTTCCGTACACTCTTTCTCAGGACATTACTTGTCAAGATCACCTGAATAAGGGGATAAATCAAGAAAGAGGAAAGGGACTTCCCTGGTGGTCTAGTGGTTAAGACTCTGCACTCCAGTGGAGGGGGCACAGGTTCAACCCCTGGTTGGAGAACTGAGATCCCACTTGCTGTGCAGTGTGGCCAAATAAATAAATTGTTTAAAAAAGAGAGAGAGCAATAGGGGATACAGGAAACTGGAAGAGGAAAGGGGACTCCCCAGGCTGCTAGGGAACAGAGACCCTAGGACAGCAGCCCAGCCCCAGGCCGGAAGTGCAGAAAGCCTGATGTATCCAATAGCCGTGAGGCCAGTTCCAGACTGAGTTAGCAGCATCAGCAGAAGAACCTAAGAAAGGAGAAATAAGACAGCTATCAGCTGGGATGGGGGTCCCACTGAGACTCAGGAGAAAGAAGACAGCTAACAGCTGGGATGGGGGTACCACTGAGATTCAGGGGAAAGAGGACAGCTATCAGCTGGGATGGGGGTCCCACTGACTCGAAGGTTGTCACAGATATGGCCTTCTCTTCATCTTGACACTTGTGAGCACGTTCTATTTCGAGCCTGTGTGAGGCAAGCATTTTACGTAAATGAATTCATTTTAAAATTTTATTTCTTATTTTTATACCCTGTTTAAAGGTTATATTCCATTTACAGTTATTAGACAGTATTGGCTGTATTCCTCGTGTTGTACAAGACATTCCTGCAGCCTCTCTTATATCCAACAGTTTGCACCTCCCAGCCCTCTGTTGCCCCTGTCCCCCACACTGGTATCCACTAACGTGTTCCTTCCATCTGTGAGTCTGCTTTTTCATTGTATTCACTAGCTTATTGTATTTTTTTTAGATTCCACATATAAGTGACATATGGTATTTGTCTTTCTGTGTCCGATTTATTTGACTTGACATAATATCTCCCAAGCCCATCCACGTTGCTGCAATGGCAGGATGTTGCTCTTTTTATGGCTGAGTAATATTTCATTGTGTGTGAGTTCGTGTGTACATATGTATATGCCACATCTTCTTTATCCATTTATCCATGTCTTATATCAATGGACACTTGGCAATTGTAGATGCTGCTGCTATGAACACTGGGCTGCAGGCATCTTTTCCAGTTCATGCTTCTGTTTTTTTCGTGAATATACTCTGGTATGGAATTGCTGGGTCATAGGGTAGCTCTATTTTTAGTTTTTTGAGAAACCTCTATACTGTTTTCCACAGTAGCTGTGCCCATTTATGTTCCCACTAGCAGTGTACAAGGATTCCCTTTTCTCCACATTTTCACCAACATTTGATAATTGCCTTATTTTTGGTGGTAGCCACTGTGACAGGTGTGAGGTGATATCTCACTGTGGTTTTGACTTGCATTTCCCTGATGATCACCAATGTTGAGCATCTTTTCATGTGTCTGTTGGCCATCTGCATTTCATCTTTGGGAAAATGTCTATTCAGTGCTTATGCCCATTTATTTTGGACTGCAAGGAGACCAAACCAGTGAATCCTAAAAGAAATCAACCCTGAATATTCACTGGAAGCACTGATGCTGAAGCTCCAATACTTTGGCCACCTGATGCAAAGAGCTGACTCATTGGAAAAGACCCTGATGCTGGGAAAGATTGAGGGCAGGAGGAGAAGGGGGCCACAGAGGATGAGATGGTTGGATGGCATCATCCACCCAATGGACATGAATTTGGACAAACTCTGGGAGATAGTGAAGGACAGAGGAGACTGGCGTGCTGCAGTCCACAGGGTCGCAGAGTCAGACAAGACTAACAACTCAACAACACTCATTTAACTCACCTCCCAGCAAGTCCCGGTAGGTGGCTATCAACCAAGAGGCTGGGTGACTTGTCTAGGATCACACAGCTAGAAAGTGCCAAAACAAGGGTTGGAACCAGGGCAGGCAGCTCCAGAGTCCATGCCCTTAATTACTGAAAACAGAGATGGCCAGTGTTCATCAGGCCTGGGAGAGGTCTGAGGACATGTGGAGGTGTGCCTGGTGGGGATGAGGCAGGAAACAGCAAAATCCTCCCCTACTAGAACAAATCAGTCGATAAAGCTGACAACTACAGAAACCAAGATGCAGTTTCAATGTCAGGGAGGTAAAAATCAAAATAATCAGTTAAAGGAGGTGAAATAGCCTCTGGGGAGGGCGTATGGGAGAGAGTGGGGAACAAGAGCAGGAAACTGCTGTTTTTCTTAACAAACGTTGTAGAACTATTTGCCTGTATAAGTCTGATCAAAGTAAAAGCTAAAAATAAAGAAAAGAAATAAACAACATCCCCCTGATCCTAGACTGAGCCTGCCAGCCAGGGCTGCCAGGGTGGGCCTGGGGTGGGGGTGTGTGGAGGGGGAGTGGTAGTCTCGTTTCCCCCTGGACCCTGCCTTTGACCTGGCAGGCACCCCCTGCTGGCCCTCAACCATCATCAGGGCCATTCCCCTGGGTGAGTTATGGCCCCGGATTGGTGGAAGGTTCCTGCCGCGACCCCATCTGCGTCAACCTCCCAGCTCATTCAGGGGCTGCTGATATTGACATCTCCATGTCAACTGCAAATGAGGGATTCTCCCAGGAATGCTTGGCCTGGCCCCTCATCTGAGAACCTCGATCCTTGAAAGCAGCCGGGCTACCAAGGGCTGTCACCACACACGCTAATGACACAGACACAGGCTGACACACGGACTCTCCAGGGACACGCTCAACACCTGAGGTCACAGAGACCAAGTAGAATCTGTCGGGGGGCACGGGGAGGTGTGTGTGCCTCAGGCATGCGGGAAACCTCATCCCATCTCAGCTCAGCCCCCAGCTCAGCCCAGATGGGACCCTCTGCCCCTTTCTCTTGATGTCCTTATGCTGATTCAGTTGTGGGGTCCAGCTTTACTGAAGATTCCTAGTTGGCAGCCCCCTGATCAATGAGGCTGAGTATTAGACGCCATCCCCAACTTTTCTTCTAAGTGTTAAACTCAACAACCGAAAGTGCTGCTGGCCAGGCAGTTCCGGGGAATTTCATATCCTAAAGGAACACTTTTGTTCCCGCGGGGCTGTGACAACTGTGTTTCATCTGATCTGTCCCTTAGCCCCTGTCACTCAAGGGGACACTCGGCTAACGGAATTAAGGCTTCTAGCCTCTTTCACCAGGTTTTTGCGAGGGCCACGTGAATCACACAGGCTGGTGTATTTTGGGAAATAGAAGGGTGAGAAATCCAAAGGATATTTTGAGAAACATAAGCAATCGGTCCTCTCGGATGTTAAAATAGATGATTAGCCTCTGGATTAAATAGCAGGACAGGCACGGATGAAACAGAATGGACACAAAGAAACCTTCTCATGTAAACGAATTTAAGATATGATAGGGTTGTCTTGAGTAGACAAAGAACAATGAAAGAAGTCGAACATGAAAAAAACTCAGTTTAGGGGACTTCCCTGGTGGTCCAGTGGCTAAGACCCCACACTCCCAACACAGGGGGCCCAGGTTCTCTCCCTGATTGGGAAACTAGATCCCGCATGCCACAGCTGAGATCTGGTGTGTGTGTGCATGTGTGTGTGTTCAGTCATCTCCAACTATGTGCAAATCCATGAACTGTAGCCAGCCAGCCTCCTCTATCCTTCACTATCTCAAATTCATGTCCATTGAGTCAGTGATGCTATCTAACCATGTCTTCCTCTGCCATCCGCTTCTGATTGCCTTCAGTCCTTCCCAGCATCAGGGTCTTTTCAAATGAGTCAGCTCTTCCCATCAGGTGGCCAAAGTATTGGAGTTTCAGCTTCAGCATCAGTCCTTGCAATGAATATTCAGGGTTGATTTCCTTTAGGATTGACTGGTTTGATCTCCTTGCAGTCCAAGGGACTCTCAAGAGTACAACCAAATAAATAAATGAAATTTTTAAAAAAATCAGTTTAAATACATTTTCCCCATCTTTCACAGATCGTCACAACAAAAATGGTTTATAAAGCAAAGCAGATCTTAGGAAGACTGGCCAAAAATATAAGTGAATATTGACCAGATCTCTGAAGGAATAGGATGTTTTCAAGCTCTTAAAATTATTGATATTTTTTTTAAGCAGAGGAGAAAGGGTTGGGCTGTATCAAGACAAAAAATCTTCTGTACCACAGAAAAAAGTTAACATGGAGAAAAATGAACTAACAAAAGGTTAATAACAATAATCGGGGGGTGGGGGAGGTATATTCATTGGTAGGAAAGGTCTTAAACCAACACGGGTTTTATTTATTTATTTTTTTTTTGGAACTTGACAAAATGATACCAAATTTCATCTGGAAAAATAAACATGTGAGACCAGCCAGGGAAATTCTAAGGAAAAACAAAACTAATGAGCGGGAACTGGCTTTACCAGATGTTAAAACATATTATGAAAGTACAATAACTTTTAAAGTTTAGTATTGGAAAGGAACTAGACACTCAATCCAGCCCAGAGTGCAGAAATCCATGGAAATATGTGTGGGAATTTGGCACGTGGGAAAAAAAGGAGGCATTTCATATCAGAGGGAAGAGACCTATTAGTCAAAGCAGGACATTGAGATACCTGGGTAGTCAGCCATCTGGAAAGAATAAAATCGAATCCCTACCTCACCCCTTACACCAAAATAAATTCCAGATGGATCCAAGATTTCAACAAAAAAATATTGAGCCATAAAAATTCTAAAGGGAAACATAAGTGAAGTTATTTATAATCTTGGAAAGGAAAGCTCTTTCTAAGCAGGATACCCAGAAGCCATAATAAAATTCATTTGAGGAAATAAATGAGTGAGAAATCCAAAGATTATTTTCAAAGAGACGAGAAATAATCCCTCTCTGATATTAGAATCCATGATTAATGGAGAGCAGAGAAACTCTCTTTCCTTTGTAAAATAACTCAAACTATAATAACAGTGTCTTCTCCAACTAATGAACAATGAAGGAAGGCTGAATAAATATGAGACCATGTGAGGAAAAGTACAAGTTTTAATCCATTTTTATATGCTGAAGAATAAATGATTTATAAAGCAAATTAAATTCTAGAAATACTGGCCAAAAATATAAGTAATATTGGCCAAGTCTCTGGAGGGATAAGAAACATCCAGGCTTTAAATTGATTGAAAAAATTCAAAAAAGGAAAGGAGAACTGATTCAGCTATTTTTTAAAATATATCTTCTGTACCAAAAAAAAATCAAAGTTTAAAAAATATGATTTACATAAAATTTTTAAATGTCTAGGTGAAGAAAACAGTATAGGCAAAGTCATGACAAAAGTCAAACAGTGTCTGACGTTTCTTAGGACTGATTGCTTTAATTTAGGAAACTCTCATACAAGTGAGAAAAAGACTTAAAACCTAACAGAAAAACAGGCAAAAGCTGTATATGGAAAGGAAATTCATACAAAAAGAATTTAAAATGAACAACATTATGAAAAATGTTCAACCTCACTCATAATTAAGAAATGTAAGTAAAAGCTGAAACTCTAACGCTTTGGCCACCTGATGCGAAGAGCTGACTCATTTGAAAAGACCCTGATGCTGGGAAAGATTGAAGGCAGGAGGAGAAGGGGACAGCAGAGGATGAGATGGTTGGATGGCATCACCAACTCAATGGACATGCGTTTGAGTGACCTCCGGGAGTTGGTGATGGACAGGGAGGCCTAGCGTGCTGCAGTCCACGGGGTTGCAAAGAGTCAGACATGACTGAGCAACTGAACTGAACTGACTGAAGTAAAAGCAATAAAATACTCTTTTTTTTCAAACTGTCAAACTGGCCAAAATGTCAAAGCTTGAAAATAATGCCTAAGTTTATAGAGAAAAGAGTCAGTCTCGCACACTGATATCAGGAGTATGAAATGGTTTCCTCCATTCTTTTGTATGGCTGTATAATACTCGACATGTGGACGTAGAAAAGATTATTTAACCGGTCACCATTTATAGATGTTTAGAGTTGCTGGTTCTTTTTCTTCCAGTTCTAGACATAAGAAGCAGTTCCCTAGTGGAGCTTCCCTAGCGGTCCACTGGTTAAGAGTCTGCCTTGCAATGCAGGGGACTCAAGTTCAGTCCTTGGTCGGGGAACGAAGATCCCACTAAGACTGCATTGAGGCAACCCAGCCCATGCGTCACAACTCCTGAGCCTGCGCTCACGAGGCTGCGCACCGCGACTAGAGAGAAGCCCACATGAAAACAAAGATCCAGGGGCTGCAACTGACGCGGCCAAAAATAAACAAACACATTTTTGTAAAGTTTTTTAACAAGTAGTATTGTGGTGAACATCCTTGTACACACATCTTTGCACACACATGAGGCTATATTTGTAGGAATAATTCTAGGCGATGGAAAGTGAAAGTCGCTCAGCTGTGTCCGACTCTTTGCGACCCCATGGACTGTAGCCTACCAGGCTTCTCTGTCCATGGGATTTTCCAGGCAAGAGTACTGGAGTGAGTTGCCATTTCCTTCTCCAGGGAATCTTCCCAACCCAGGGATCGAACCGGGACTTTTGTATTAAAAGTTTTGATAGATATAACCAAATCGCCTTCCCATGAAGTTACAGCAGTTTGCACTCCGATCAATCTGTGTGTTCCTGTGCCTTTTCCAGTAGCAAAATTATAATATTAATATTGTTTTAAGTATGTGTTTAAAAAAAGAAAAAAGACAAGGGATAAGGCAGAGATGAGCAGGAATTGCAAACCGTGGTACAAAAGTTTAAAACATTTCTTAGTTCTGTCTTTGCCATTTACCTGCCATATTGCCTCCCCACTCTGAGCCTCAGCTTCCCTATCTGTAAAATAAATGGAATAAAATGAATTGATGCTTCTAAAACCTGCTCACCAAATAACAGAGTGAATGGGTCGTAACCTGTGAGCATCTGGACGGCAGAAGCAGGTGAGAGGCCACGCCTGCCAGCTCTTCCCTCCCACATACAGAGACAAAGTCACATCAGAGGCTCCAGGACGGCCCCACTGGGCAGACAGGACTGGGTCTCATTCTTCAACGGGTGGTCAGGGAAGGCCGGGAAGCCAGTTTCTACTCTGTTGGAGCAGTCATTGTTTTTTTTGCCAGGATGCAGGCTGGACCTCAAGACTGTCTTTCCTGGTGTTTTAAGTGTGGGCCATGCAAAAGTATCCTGGTCACAGCCCTTGCTCAAGAAGCATCTGTGGCTCCCCATTACCTGCAGGAATAAAGTGGGACCCCTTAACTGTGTCTGGCCTTGAGGCTGTGGATTCTGGCCCCACCTCCGCCTGTGGTTTGGGCAGACACACAGTCTCCACTTCCCAAACTGAACTTTGAACGTGTACCTTATCTGGGGACTTTCCCGCCTCCTGTGGCTTGCTCCCCTGCAAAGATCTCCAGGTCATCTCTAATGACTTCCTTTGCACGGTTATCTTGCTCATAATCTACACTGTGTAATCCGAGAGCATAGGGTCAATAGAGAAATTTGATAAGCCTTCATCACAGCTTCCTGGCTTGATGAATTTAGAGGGAAAAAATGTATGCATGTGCAAAACAGTGCATAGTAAAATTAAGCTCAAGCCTGGGTATGTTTAAATACACAGAGAAAAAGCCCAGGAGGAAAGGCACACCACAGTGCTCTCGCGTCCAGCGCCTTCATTAGGATAACAGGGATAAAGCAACCTGACTGTCCATCAACAGAGAAGTGGGTGAAGAAGATGTGGCACATATATACAGAGGAATATTACTCAGCCAGAAAAAAGAATGAAATTGTGCTGTTTGCCAAGATGTAGATGGACCTAGAGTCTGTCATACAGAGTGAAGTCAGAAAGAAAAACAAATATTGTATATTAACACACACACGTAGAATCTAGAAAAAATGGTACTGATGACCTATTTGCAAAACAGAAATAGAGACACAGGCATAGAGCCCAGATGTATGGACACCAGAGGGAACGGGGAATAGAAGGAACTGGGAGATCGGGATTGGCATACTGTGTATAAGACAGGTAACTAATGAGAACCTACTGTGTAACAGGGAACTCTACTCAGTGTGCTGTGGTGACCTGAATGGGAAGGAAATTTCAAAAAAGAGGTGTTATGTGTACATGTATAACTGATTCCCTTTGCTGTCCAGCAGAAACAAACAACATTTTAAAGCAACTATACTCAATAAAATTCTTTTTAAAAAAGGATAGCACAGATGACAAAGATGATGACAGCTTACACAGAGTGAGTGCTCACTCCCAGCTGAGCAGCACCCTAAACGTTTAACAGGTGCTTCTCTATTTATTTTGATATCTTTTTTAAGGTCTCCACAATTGACATGTATGGCTTTTATAGTCAGAAAAACAACCGTGGTTTTTAGTTCATTAGAGTTGAGTCATCTGGACAACGGAGACGGCAACCCACTCCAGTGTTCTTCCCTGGAGAATCCCAAAGACAGAGGAGACTGGTGGTCACAGGAGTCCGTGGGGTGGCAAAGAGTCAGACATGACTGAGCAACTAACACACACACACAGTTAAGTCATAATAGATAGAGAATTATTTTCAGACAATTAGAGGGAGGTTCTGGACTGGGATGGATGAGGTCAGATCCCCTACCATCACCTTCCCCGTGGTCCCCTCCTGTCCTGCCCACTCCCCACAACCCCTGCGGTCTCCCTGGAAACTGGGCCCTCTGAATGTCCACAGCCAGAGGCACCAAGCTAGAACCCACATCCCAGGAGTCCCCTCCCGTGGCCTGTTCAAGTTTCCACGGCTACCTAGTAGCAGGTGGTGGTTAAGCATCTAGACCCTGGAAATCAGACCAGCCTGACCCGGCTCTATGCCTCTGTGTGAACTTGGCCAGGTGGGTTCCTTCCACTGTGTCTGGGTCCCCATCGTAAAGCTGTGCCCATAGCTGGACCACGTCCTTGTAGACCAGGGCAAGAATGAAACGGGACGAGGGGACCCAAGGTCTGGCACACAGTAGGTGCCCACTAAGTAGGCGCTAGGGTCCTACGAAATTTACAATTTGTCACTAACTTGTTGGGGGGACATGTAAGGGCAGCAGACAGGCAGTCCCCTCAAATAAGGACTTATTTAGAAGTCCTCTGGACAGAAGCCCAGAAAACCAGCATCTTAAAAGGATAAATAGCCTCCACGAGCTGGACAAAGTCTGGGACCGCTGGGGAGGGGGGAGGGGACTCGGCGCAGAGAAGGGTTTAAGCCTCGGACAATGGGCGCCGTCTGAGCTAACCAGCGCCGCTGCTTTGAGCCGTGAGAAGAGCTATTTTCTTGTTTAAAGCCTTAAAGAGCTATTAGGTTGGGCAAATCACTGGTAAAACAGCTGGAAACTTAAGTAGCAATTTAAACAGCCCATTGCCCTTCCAGCCCGGGGAGGAATGCGAGCCGCCGGCCGGCCAGTCTCCGGCCCACATTGTCTGGACTCAGAGGGTTGAGCCGGGACCTCTCCGCGGGCCCTGAATGCAGCCCGGGAGCTTTATTTAGCAAATCCACAATTTCTCCCCTACTCCCCCACCCCCTTCTTCTTCTTCTTTTAAGTGAGCAGACCGAACTCTAATTTTCCCTCTTTTCTCTCCCAAGCCCCCTTGAATCGGCCCATTCTTTCATTATGTGGAACTAACGAAGGCCTCGCACAGTCTCTGCCCAGGAACGGGCCCGTAAATAAAACATGTTTCATTGATCAACTTCAAAAAGTCTTCGGCGGGGTTGGGGGCGGGGCGGGGAGGGTTGGGGGTTGGGGGAGGGGCTCCCGGAGGGGGAGGGGAGGGGAGGGGAGGGGATGGCGCGCGGAGGCCGAGGGACCGCACGGGAGGAGGGGCGCGCATATAGAGCGCTTCTGTGCCCCAGGATCGTGTGTTTGTTTTTTTGTGGCCGGCTATTCTGCAGGCGCCGGGCCCGCCCCAAGCCCCACCATCCACCCGCAGTGGACTTGGAAAGGATGGCTGGGTCGCTTTATATGTTTTATTTTACTTTTTCTTAATCTCCCTACAAATAAAAAATTGGAGCCAACCCAGCAGAGCTCTGGCTGTAGAGCAGCAGTCCCCAGGGAAATGTGGCCACCGGCTTCAAGCTTCCCCTAGCATCCATTCCAGGAACATCCCAGGGCCCTGGGGGAGCCTGGCACAGGGTCATGCGGGCCCACCCCGGTGGGAGCAGGCAGTCTGAAGGAGAAGCTTTAGCAACCTCAGGGCAACCGAAGCTTTGCCCTTTATCAGCTATTTAGTGAGCACCTACTGTGTGCCAGGCACCTCTCCTGCTTGATTTTATTTCTGTGGGATTTTTTTTTAATTGCAAAAGTAGTGACTGCCCATTGCAAAACAATTCCATGACACACAGGGACACAGTAGACTCAAAGATCCCAGTGGCGGCTCCCTAATCCCTCTCGCTGGAGGAAACCACTGTTCACACTTGGATGTCCCTTTTTGAGACTTTATACAAATACACAAGCACAAACAGAGAGGGATTTTTAGTTTCTGTGCTTTTTGCAAGCGCAGCATCGCAGATCTTGTTTGAAAACCTGCTTTTGCCACAATGCATCAGGAACATTTTTTCTGAAATGCTATTTCATGGCTGCATATTAATATTCTTTTGTGTCTGTGCCACCATTTCCTCCAGCCTTCCCCTACTGAAAGATATCTGAGTTGTTTTCAAGAGTTGTTGCTAATGATTGGGTCCTGAGCATCCTGGAGCAGCTACCTCTGTCCATGAGCAAGGGATAGAGATTCTTGGATGGGCAATGGTTGATCAAAGGTGATTTTGCATTTTATTTCATTTTTCCTTTTTTATACAATACATAGGGTAAGGTGCATAACAGTCAGCTCAGTACATTTGATATGCAGGGATGTATCTCTGTCATCCCACCCAGACCAAAGTATAGAACATTTCCAGCACCCCGAGAACGTTCCTGTGTGTGCCCTCCTCACTCAGACCCCCACCCTAGAGGTGAGGAAAGACCAAAGTTTTGACAGAGAAGTGCCAGTGTACTTCCCACAACAGTGCCCAAGACTGTCCATCTCCCTGCAGCTTCTCCAGCACTGAGTGTTACTAATATTTGTCTTTTTTGCAAGTCTCATTGAGCTAGTTGGCCCCTTTGATAGGAGTGAAGTTAGCATTTTGTTTTGTTTTTTTCTTTCTGGAAATACTCTGTCCTTTAGGAATTCCTCCTCTGTAAACTACCTATTCACATCCTTTGCCTATTGACTCCAGTCCATTATGAATTCATTCCTGTGACCACAAGGAGTTTGGGATTGATCTGAGCCCCTTCCCTCCCCGCCAGTAAGGCATCCCCTTCTTTCCTATAGATCTTGTGTGGTTTACGGTATCCAGGGCCACCTTCTGTCACAACCAATGAACTCTAAGCCATGCTCCTCTTTCTGCCAAGCTGGCCCTCCCTGAACTTTTCTTTACACCGATTTCTTGACACTTACTCTATCCTGTCTAAAATTTATTTCAGTTTCTGTTGAGTGTCAGCTGCATGCCAACAACGATGCCAAGAGCTTCACGTGCCTCGTCTCATCTCTCCCTTGCTGAGCACTTGTTCTTTTATTCTGTTTGACTGCTCTGGGTCTTGGTTGCTGTGTGCAGGCTCTCCCTAGTTGTGGTCTGTGGGCTTCTCATTGTGCTGGCTTCTCTCGTTGTGGAGCACAGGCTCTAGGGCTGGGGGGCTTCAGTAGTCGTGGCTTAGTTGCTCCAGGGCATGTGGAACCTTCCCAGACCAGGGATTGAACCTGTGTTCCCTACATTGTCAGGCGGATTCTCGACCACTGGGCCGCCAGGAAGTCCTCACTGAGCACTTATGACGAGAGCTTCCTATACTTGTCTTACATGTGCGGAAGCTGAAGCCGAACGTCCTTGAGGACACGCAGCTGCTTACCTAGTTCTGTCCTTTCCGGTTTAAAACCAATTCATGTGGTCGCTTGCAGGAGACTTGCAGTAAAGCAAAGAGGAGCAAGGGTGGATTTAAGAGGCAGGGCCCTCTGGCAGAAATTTTGGCTGCTTCCTGCAGAATTCATGAGCCAGGGTATCCCTCTCTAACCTGAGCTCTTCCTAAACAGGGTCCAGGTCTCTTCCTGTGTTCTTAGTGTCCAGCACAGGAAGTCATTGCTTAGTAAATTTCCCTTTTTTTTTTTTTTGATTGATCCTGGACCGCAGCAGTGAAAAGGCCGAGTTCTAACCACTGGCTGCTGCTGCTGCTAAGTCTCTTCAGTCATGTCCGACTCTGTGCGACCCCATAGACAGCAGCCCACCAGGCTCCCCCATCCTTGGGATTCTCTAGGCAAGAACACTAGAGTGGGTAGCCATTGCCACGGAATTCCCAGTAAATGTCTTCCTAATGGAAATAACTCGTCTGTCTCTTTTGGACAATAGCACAACAACTAGATAACTCTTCTCCTTTCTCTAAGAATTTAGGTGGAGCCAATGCACTTTATGGGCTTCCCTCGTGGCTCACCCGTAAAGAATCTGCCTGTGATGCAGGAGGCGTGAATTCGATCCCTGAATTGGGAAGATCCCCTGGAGAAGGAAATGGCAACCCGCTCCAGTATTCTTGCCTGGGAAATCCCATGACAGAGGAGCCTGGCGGACTACCATCCATGGGGGTCACTAACAGCTCAGACATAACTTAGTGACCAAACAACAGTGCAGTCTACAGTGGGGGGTATTTTCTTTTCTTGGACTCAGGCTCTCCGCCTGCAAAACAGGCTATGAGACACGTGATCTCAACCTTTGTCTTTGAGGATCAAACAGGATGATGGGTGTGAAGGAGTCTGGTAAAGTCTTGCGCAAATGCCCATTGTCAATATCAGCCTGGCCTGGCTAGTTATCAAAGCACATTGCTGACCCTAGGGCAGGGCGGGAGAACCCAAGCTCCCTGGAGCAGTCTCCTTCCCGCCCCCCATAGTCCTGGGAGATAAGGATGTCAGGCAGAAAAACCACAATGGCTCATTGTGAATGGGAGCCAGGACCGGCTGCAGCATGCCAAGGGCGGCTCTTGGGAGACCTTTATTGTGGTCACACAAGCTCTTCCTCCTTTGTGTTGAGGACAGTCTTGGAGTTGAACTAGGCTAGGCCCTAGGACCAGAGAAGGGCCAGCATCTTCCATGCAAATGGCAGTCTGGGACTAGACCCTGGAAGATGGGAAAGCCATGGGTCCCTGGGACATGCACCTTCGACTTTCTGGATCCTGAGAGACCCGCTCTGGGATGTCGCTGACCAGCATCGTCGCCTCCTGATTGTCTATGATTGCTGCCAACAATTAGCCCGAGAGAAAATGTTTGAGGGGATTCCAGGCAGACGTCGCCACTGCTACGCCTGTTTTCAGTGCCTGCCCTGCCAGACCACTTGCTGGACGTGGGAGGGAAGGAAGAAAACCGATCACCCCCTCATTCATTCATGGGGTCCCTGCTTGCTACCTAGTATTAGGGGTCTCATCCTGTCTGCAGCCATGAAGCCCTTGTCTGGCTTCCTGATGGCTCTGTCTCCTTGGAGGGCTGTATTGGCTTGGGTTTTTAGAGATGCTTGCATCTCAAGCAAGTGGCGTCCATGGGCAGTGTCACTGGGAAGAGTGCCAGCTAGTGACCTTAACGGGCAGAGGAGGTTGAGATGATGGAGGGGGGTCCATGGCCTTCTCTACTCTCTTTGTCTCTTCTCTGGCCCTTCCCATTTCTTTCCTCCGCTCTCTGACGGATTCATTCCCTGAGGCCAGCTGTCTGCAGGGCAATAAAACCACAGCCACGGGGAGCTCCGACACCCATCCTCACTGCTCTCTGCCCATGTACGGAAGTAGATACACCTCAACAGCCCCACTCAGAGAACCCCCGGGCAGACATCTGATGGGCTTCACTTAGTCACATGTTCTTATTGTTCAGTCGCTCAGTCGTGTCTGACCCTTTGCGACCCCATGGACTGCAGCACGCCAGGCTTCTCTGTCCTTCACTGTCTCCCAGAGTTTGCTCAAACTCATGTCCATTGAGTCGGTGATACTATCTAACTGTCTCATCCCGTCACCCCCTTCTCCCTGGACGAACTTTATAGCTGGGGCATAAAATACAATGAATGGCCCAACCAGAGCCACCTGTTCACTACTGAAGTCTTGGCTTAAGGTCTGCAAGGGATACTAGGTGACCAGGAAGTCTAACTCACCTGCCCACCCCAACATCTTGACCTAAGTGAAGGAAAAATCTTCTAGCCAATCAGTTCCAGGTTTCAGAGCGGAACCAGTGCCCATGGCGAGGGCTTCTGCAAGACCAAGGTCCCCAGGTCACAGGTTCCGTCCTGCTGGCAGGCCCAGCGTGCCCTCAGGGCACAGAGGATGGAGGGGGCCAGGAGAAGATGGGCGGCTGGATTCACTCCACAAAGTCGCAGGCAGGACAGAGCTCCTGAGCCTTGAGTCTAAGTCCGTCAGACACAGGAATGGGGAATTTTGTTGAGACAGAAGGGAGCAGAAAAATCTGTGGCTCAAGGCATGAGGCAATGCAGGGTGGAGGGGAGGCAAGGACTTTCCCAGGCAGAGGACAGGCCCACCTCCCACAGCATTTTTTGGTTTTTTGGCTGGGCCAGGTCTTAGCTGCCGCACGAAGGCTCTCTAGTTGTGGCACACGGGATCTAGTTCCCTGACCAGGGATTGAACCCAAGCCCCCTGCATTGGGAACGTGGAGTCTTAGCCACCGGACCACCAGGGAAATCTCTCTCCCACGGCCTTGAGTGGACGGTGTCCTGTAGGCAGCAAGGACTGGAGAGGTCAAGTCTGCCTTTGAGCACTGACTCCGCTACTCTGATGGGTGTGGGTGTGACCATCTATGGAGTCATGAGGGCGGAAGCTGGTGTCCTTTCATCAAAGCCAGCGGCCCCTGGGGATGGAGAGAAGTGATATGCCATTCATTGACAGGGCTTGGTGGGTGAGGAGAGAGGAGAGATGCCAGTCCTGAGGAGCAGGCCTAGGCAGGAGGAGGTGAGGGCCCAGTTGGCGACTTTGAGGTGCCTAAGGGGGCTCTGGTGGGCCCGGCCGTGGGGCAGCAGATCTGGGTTTCAGGCGGAAGTTTCTCCGCTCTGTGATGCTGGGATGTCTCCAGGTTTCATTTGCAGCGTTCCCTGCATGTATGGCCTTGCAGCTTGAGTCACTTCCCCGGGGGGAATGGTGTGTGTGTGTGTCATATCACCTCCCCATCACTTCCCACTTCTACACAACCCCTCCCAGGATCCTAGAGTGACTTGTTGCCATCCTAGATAAGAAAATAAACTGGGAAGGGAGGAACTGTTAGATAGATGGGTGAGCATGAAACTGGTTAGTACCTAAAATCAGCCATATGAACTGTGAACTGTTACAATTTGTCTGCTATGTAAAAACCTCCTTTCTCAATATGGAAACCAAAACATACTTTGTGTGTTACAGCCAGGAGTGCCCTAATGCCTTCCGAGTGGGTTTTATTATCAGCTCTTCCCAGGTGGTGCTAGTGGTAAAGAATCTGCCTGCCAATGCAGGAGACATAAGAGACACAGGTTCGATCCCTGGGTAGGGAAGATCCCCTGGAGAAGGAAATGGCAGCCCACTCCACTATTTCTGCCTGGAGAATCCCATGGACAGAGGAGCCTAGCGGGCTACAGTCCATGGGGTTACAAAGTTGGACACGACTGAAACGGCTTAGCACGCAGGCAGTGGCTTGGAGCCTGTCTTCAGGAGCTGCACAGAGCTGAATTCGGATCCCATGTCTGCCATTAGCTGGCTCTGTGGTCCCCAAAGAAGTGGCGTGGGTCTTTGTTTTTTCAGGTGTAAGGTGGGGATGGTGGCAGTTTCTACCTCTCGGGATAAGTGATGTAACACACAAGACATCTGGGCACAATGCTAGGAACACAGGGACACTGCTTACATTGTCCCTGTTGCTATAACTGGGGACAGAGAGAGCCAGGAGGTCAGAATACCCTGAGTGCTGAATCTGAGGCCAGTGATCTCAGAGGAGTCTGGAACATGAGCTGGAGACGTCCCCGGCTTCTGGGGACTGAGACCCTCATTTGAAAATAAGAGCTGGAGCCGAGGAGCCTGGTCCATGGGGCCCCTGGTCACCTGCTGCTGTTTAGTTGCTCAGTCGTGTCCGGCTCTTTTGCAACCCCGTGGACTGTAGCCCACCAGGCTCCTCTGTCCATGGGATTTTCAGGCATGAATACTGGACTGGGTTGCCATTTGCTTCTCCAGGGGGATCTTCCCAACCCAAGGATCAAACCTCCATCTCCTGTATTGCAGTCAGGTTCTTTACCACTGAGCCACCAGTTGCATGAGAGAGAAGCCCCCATAGTCACCTACCGATTACAGAAAGGATGAGCCTTCAAGGTCTAAAGAAGTATGCAAACACGAAGTGGTATGACTATGAACGTTCATTTTTAATAAGAGAGGATAACGAAAGCCTCTAAAGTCATCAAGATCAAGGCTTTCACATCCCTGCAGTGACATTTTATGCTTAAACTTTATTTTCTCAAAGAACTTTCTGTGGCTAAAGAACAACTGTTAGGAATCAAGAGACTTTTTCATGAGGAAGTAAAAACAAAAGCAAGGTGTTCTTACATGGAGGGCTGGAGTCAGCAGGCTGGCGTCCAGTGGCCCAGGCTGTGTGTCTGTCTGGCAGAAGAGAAGTACTCAGGTCAGCCTCTGCGCAAGCCTCTGTCACCAGGGGGCGCCAAAGGGCCCCAGAGGACAGCGGTCCTGCTGGCCAGCCCAGCTTCCCTGTGGGCACCGAGGATGGAGGTGACCAGGAGTGTGTGGGCAGCTGGATTCACGCCCCAGGGCCCTGTCAAACAGCCAAAATAAGCTTTATCCACTCCCTGGGGTGATGCAAATCCTCAGTTAAGTGATGTCTGCCTTGTTTCTTTGTCCATTCATTCATTTATCCAACAATCATTCCTTAGGTCCCAGGTGGGAGCTGTGACTCCAGACGCGGATCAGCTGTGAGCCCCACCTTCAGGAACCCCCAGGCTGGGAGGCGACAAATATGAAACCCAGGGTGAGCTGGACTCTGATGGGAAAGCGGCAGTGCCTGTTGGATCCCAGAGGAGGACCTACCCCCTGCTTGAGGGTGGGGGTGGGGCAGAAGAAGAGGGGTGAGCCTTGTGAAGATCAAGGGTGATCCTGGCAGAGACTGAGAGCTGTGAACACAGGATGCCTGTGGGGCCCTCTTTGCATTGGTTTGTTGAGGAGAGGACCACTGGGGAGGGCAAAGGGTGCGTTGTGAGCCCCACAGAGTGTTCAGCGTTGCTTGGTAGGCAACAGGGAGCCATGGAGTGTTCCCTCCCAAGGCGACTGTCTCATCCATGTCCAGGCCTCACTCGCCCAGCTCAGTTTCTAGATGAGAAACTAGTATCTAGTTTCAAGATACCCCTTGCTGGAGTCCAGACAAACGGGATCTCACCCCACCAGCTGCCCAGGCACCACCGTCTCTGTGAGCAGCTGGCTTCTGTGTCACCAACAGCCTTGTGCAGCGCTTTACAGTTTGTGAGATGCATTGAGAACACTCACTCCTAGGTCCCCACCTTCTCCCGCTGACCTTGCACACAGCCTTGTCCATCGCAGAAATCTCCTCCTCACCCTTGGTGCCCAATTCTAGGGTCCTGTGCCCCGGGAGGCCTCCCTGACCACCCCTGTGCCAGAACCAACCACCTCTTTCTCTGCCATGTCCTTGAGTGCATTTGTGGGGGACTTAGGAGTGTGTCTCCTCTCCAGCCCTCTCTGCTTCCTGACTCCTCTGCACAGACCATCATCTCTTGGAAGGAATGACTTTTTCTCTGCACACTCTGGCGAGGCTAGCTGGGGACAGGACTTGGTGTCACTGAGAGCTGCCTCTGGGTTCTGGGAGGGCCACAGCCTAACAGGCCACCATCCTGCCTCCATTGCCTCCTTGATTTGGGACGACGGAGCCCAAAATAAGAACCCCCTGCTACCATCAAGCTTGGGGGGCACCGGGCCAGGGATGAGGGGCTGCTGTTGAAGAAGCCCATTAAAAAGCATTGTTTCTAGTCGGTTCGAGCCCCTGAAAGGACCTGCCCTCCCGCCCCAACTCACCTTTGTTACTCTGCTATCTAATGCACAGGACAGTGTGCATCATGCAGAAACCTATGTTCTGAGGGTGTGTCTCCTCCAGAAACCCAAAGCCACGCAAGGGCAAAATAAAGCCTGGTAACAGGGTCTCCCAAATTAAACCACCGGCCAGCACAACCATACACAATATGTCAAGTGTGATGGGGGAGAGGGCTAACCCTCTCTGGTCCCCCCGTGTGGGGACCCCTTGCCTCAGCCCCCAGGCTAGTGCCCCAGGCTGTCCGTGATACGAGGTCAGACAGGGAGCAAAGGTGGCTGGACACCGATTTAACTTCCAGGGCTGTGGAGACTGCCTCCAGAAGGTTGTGGGAGTGTGTGTGCAGTCACCCATTTGTGTGTGAGAGGTTGCATGTTTAAAGTGTGGGATTGTGTGCGAGGGTGTTGGTGAGGATGTATATGAGTGCGAGAGCCTGTATGCCTGAGGGGGTGTGTTGGAGGGTGTACCTGCGTGTGTGGGTGTGTTGGGGGGCAGGGAAGGGAGCCAATGTGGAGAGGAAACTTGGGTGTGTACTGGCGCAAGCAGAGTGGGCAAAAAGAGGGAAGTCTTGTCTTTCAGTAGACCTGGAGAGCAGGAGACGAAAAAAGAAGCTCTTATTGGTGGTTGTCAAGGAGATGGGCCTTGGGGTTTGCTGAACTTTCTTGCCTTCAAGCGTCCTGCCTGGGGCTGAGAAGGGCCATTTATTTCCAACTTTGCCCGCTAGGCAGGGGGTCTTGGATCCAGGTCTCAAAGGAGTCAGGTGTAGACCCCAGGCCCCGCCAGAGCAACTCTTGGGTGGAATGACCCGACTGCTTGGTCTTCCCACCCCCAGCCCACCATCCCGCGGGACCTTGCATTCTGGGGGCGGGGGCTCATCAAACTTTGCTGTGTAAGACATCAGCCTTGAGACAAGCTGCGGCAGCCAAGACTGACCGCGAGGCAGACACAGAATCTTCGCCGCGCCCCCTTGCAGACACGGATCCCGCGGTTGTCCTAGGACAAGCGCATTTATAGGCCATTGTCTTTTGGGGAGTGGTAAAAAGTTGGTTTGTTTTGAACGTAAATGTGAAAACGATCTTCAGAAGGTTTTCCTGCCTGTCTTCTTCACGGCTGCCTTGCCAGTGCTGGGCACACAGTGAAAGTAAAGTCGCTCAAGTCGTGTCGGACTCTTTGTGACCCCATGGACTGTTAGCTTAGACCCCATGGACTGTTAGCTTACTAGGCTCCTCTGTCCATTGGATTCTCCAGGCAAGAATACTGGAGTGGGTTGCCATTTCCTCCTCCAGGGGAATCTTCCTGACCCAGGGATCGAACCCTGGTCTCCCGCATTGTAGGCAGCCGCTTTTACCGTCGGAGCTACCAGGGAAGTTGCACACAGTAGGTGCTCAATAAACACTTACGAAATGGATGAAAGAGCAATTCTGCTTCGAGCGGTCTGCGTTTCTTTCGATACAAATGGATGCCTCCGGGGCCTTTCTCGACCTCCAGAGCCGGTGGGCAGGCCCCCTCCTCTCCCTAGAGTGTGTGTGTGTGCGTGTGTGTGTGTGTGTGTACGCGCGCGCGCGCGCGAGCGTGCTGGTGGATGGGTGCTGCCCCCTAAGGAGCGGCCACCCTCGACGGACAGGGCGGGACGTAGGAGCAGGGGGCAGAGGGAGGGAGCAGCCTCAGAGGTGGCTCCGGCCCGGCCTAGACCGTGCGCCCGGCGGCCGGTCGATCGGGGCCCCTAGCCCCCACCTGCCGCCGGCAGGGAGAGGAGGGAGACGCCCCCGGACTCCCGCCCCTCCCCCCAGGCCGGCGGCCGGCGCCCATTGGGTGGTGGCGCGTGGAGCCCCGCCCCCGGCGGCAGCGGGCCAATGAGCGCGCGGCTGTCACCTCATCAGTCGCGCCGGCTCGGAGGCCGGGAGCCGGAGCGCTGGCCTCGGAGCCTGCAGCTGGGAGCGCTCGGCGAGCGGCCGGTCGGTGGGGGTCCCCGCGCCCCGCACGCCCCGCACGCCCGGCCCGGCCCGGCCCGCAGTGAGCATGGGCGCGGCGGCCGTGCGCTGGCACTTGTGTGTGCTGCTCGCCCTGGGCGCGCGCGGGCGGCTGGCGGGGGGCAGCGGGCTCCCAGGTAAGCCCCGACCCGGTGGGCGGCGAGGTCCCGGGCGGGCCCCCAGCCACGCGCCGTCGGGAGGGCTGCAGCCCCGCCCTGACTCTGCAAAGTAACTTCTGGGGCCGGCCGCGGAGCGCCCCCTCCGCGCTGCCCGGGCCGGCCCGGGGGCTCCCAGAGCGCAGCGGGGCCGAAGCAGGGAAGGCGGGTGGCCGAGGCCCCGGGGGAGCTGGGGCGGGGGGTGGTGTGTGAGGGCTGGAGGAAGAAAGAAAGCACGACGGCCCGCCGAGGGGCTCCGCCGCCAGCCCCGGCGCACCGCCCAAGGGCGGGAGGGAGTGGGGACCCCCACCCCAGCCGGACGGGAGCTCCCCCCTTCCCAGGGAAGAAGGGAGGCTGGGAGGGGAGACCCCCGAGGAGGGGAGCAAGGGAAAGAGGACTGACCCCGAGAGAAAGAGAAGGAGGATGTGGGAGACGGAGAGACAGACGGACAGAGACGGAGGTACACAAAAGGACGCAGGGAACAAAATCCCGGAGAAAGACGGACTGAAAGAGTAGAGACCAGAAAGACCGAAGCAGGCAAGGAGGAAACCCAAGGGAGTAGGCAGGAGGCAGATGAGCATCTGGAAGGAAAAAGATCAAAAGAGGGAGATGTGAAGGCGGGCGGGAGGAAGGGATGGGAAGAGAGGGAAAGAGAGGTGCAGCCAGGGGGGCGCAGGAGAAAGGGGGGAGGGCGGGGGAGGGGGGAGGGAGCCAGCCAGACCGAGGGAAGGAGGGAAGGATGAGATGGCTGGAAAGCGGTGGACAGATGAACAGACACGGAGGAAAGGAGAAGCTTGGAGCCAGAGGGCGGGGAGATGGAACACCCTAAGGGGGTCCACCAGAGACAGGCAGGAGACTGGGGGTTGCCGGTGGGTAGGTGGGCAGGCAGCAGAGGTGAGGTCGGGGTTCCCCACGGATTTCAAGGGACCTGGGCACACCCCATCCCCTCCTGCTCTCTCTGGTGTCTTCCACAAAGCTGAAGACACATTCTCCCCTCCCACGTCTGACCCTGTCCCTCAGAGGAGCTTCCCTTCTTTCGGTCCTCCGAGAGAAGAGACCCTGCCTCGCTCTCCCCGGCTGCACCATGGTCCCCTGGCTGCGCCCGCTGCCCGGATCCCTGAGGTCTGTGTCTGGCAGCAGGAAGTCTATTCCTGGGAGTTAACCCTTGAGTGAGGATGCCGGGCCATTGAAACTATTCCACAATTGAAGCCAAGCTGTTTTCTCCCCCTGTGGCCCCAAGGGAAACTGGGGCCCACTGCCACACCCCCACCGTCTGTGGGTATCTCTCCTGGTTCCTTCAGCCCCGTTGGATTGCTCCTGTATGTGCCTGTCTTCCTCTCTCTGTCTGTCTGCTTGTATCTGTCTGCACCCCCATCCAAGCCTTGTGCTGCTCTAAGACAACTCGTGTCAGAGCGAGCACCTGTGATGGGAGGGGAGGGCTGTGCTGGGCTGTCCAGGCCAGGACTGGGGCCAGGGAAATTGCAGGAGCCCCTGGGCTGTGTGCCCTCTCCCTCTCCTCCAACTTGCCTGCCCTCTCCCCAGCCCCCACCTAAAGACATGTTTCAAAAGTGTGTTGGGAGACTTCCCTGGCGATCCAGTGGTTAAGGCTCTGCACTTCCAATGCTGGGATTGAGTTCAATCCCTGATCCCTCTTGAGGGAACTAATATCCCGCATGCTACAGGGCACGACCCCCCCCCCCAAATAAAGGGTTTTTTTAAAAAAAAAAAAAAACTACAATTAAAAAAAAAATTGTGTTGGGAGGTGCCTCTACTGCCCCTTGGCTAACATCCATCCATTTTCATCCCACGAGGACGCCTGCCTAGGTGTGAGATTGGGGGCACGGGGACCTCAGAGCCCCAGGGAGTTTGACCCCTGAGAAGTGGGAAGAGCTGTAAGTGTGGCCCATTGCCCCGTCTGGCCGTGTCTTAGAAGTGGCCCTGGTCCTCTCCCCTGGAACGTGCAGATCTCTGGTCTCTGGCTTCCTGCCCTTGAGGCTATGCCACCCCTCTCGGGGTTCCCGCTGTGGTCACTTCTCCAGAAGGGGATGGTCCACTGGCCTGATGTTCCTCCTGGCCCCTGGCTGTCTAATGACTGGCTTTGGTCTATGCTGACTGCCTCCTGGCCCCTGATCCACCATCCTTAGGGCAGCTGTAGAGGGTGGGCTGTTGACCTGAGCAGATACAACCATTCTGAGAAAGGATGCCACCTGCTCTGTGTGTGTGTGTGTGTGTGTGTGTGTAGGGACATGATTCTGTTGTATTTCTTTTTGATGCCTCCCTTTAGGGGCAGGCTGGAACCTTGGGGAGGAACAGTCCTGGAGGGAAGTGGTTCTCTTAGAGAGGTCTCCCCATGCAGATTTAGAACCCAGATGCCAGCCAGAGCAGTAATTCAGAGTGGACATTCTTGAGGGGCAGACGGGCTAGGGTGAAGCAGAAGCATGAAGAGAGGAGGGCATTCCAGGAGTTCCCCAGGCTTGCCCCCGGGTGATGGCCCTCGCCATAGCTACTGAGAGTTCCTTGTGCTCCCCTCTGGGTCCTTCTGTCTGTCTGTCACCCATCTGTACTCTATTCATAGCTGACTGGAAGCAACATGTCATGTGGGAAAGTCCTGGACCTGCTTATCCTGAGTCAGAGTCCAGTCTCTGCTCCTAATGAGCTCCTGACCGTCGGCAGACTTCTCTGGGCCTCAGTTTCCTCATTTATAACCTGAGGAATGAACCTAGATTATAGCTAAGGTTCTTCTGGCTGCATTATCCTGTGCTCTGAGGGCCTTCCTGCTGCCTGAGCTGTGTGTGTGTGTGAGAGAGAGAGAAGTGTATATACAGATGCACAGAATCTATTTTACATTATTTGCCCAACAGCGATTCCAGACTGATGGTGTATATGGAGGGAAGGCGGTGGGGAGTGCCAGGAACCCTCATAACCTAAACTTAACTTGAGTTTGAAAGTCAGAGTATGAGAACCAGGTTCAAACCTAGATTTCCGAGGTGGAGAAGAGAGAGAACAGGGAGACTGGATGCATCCGTGAGCCAGGTTAGCCCAACTGACAGAATGGGTCCACCGCTGGAATGCTCTAGTCTGGTGGCATGGAGGCCAGGGGAAGAATCCTTTAGGGACTTCCCTGGTGGTCCAGTGGCCAAGACTCTGGGCTCCCAACGTAGGGGGCCCAGGTTTGATCCCCATCAGGGAATTAGATCCCCCATGCCTCAACTGAAGATCCCACGTGCTAAATGAAGTTCAAAGATCCCGTGTGCCACTGCTAAGACCCGGCGCTGCCAAATAAATAATTGTTTTTTTTTTAGAAAAGAATCCTTTATTTCACATCCTAGGGGCTAGGTGGGGCCCATGTTTCAGATCTGCCTCTGTTTCCCCATCTGTGACCCAAAGGGGATGGATTTAAATTCCTCTGAGGACCCTTCTGGCTCTAAATTCTAGAATAAGGAGGGTGGAGGAGGGTTGGAGAGATGCTTGTGGGGAGAGCAAGACATGCAGAGAGACGCTTTTCCTCTCTATGTTCCTAAAGTGAAAAGTGAAAGTTGCTCAATCATGTCCAACTCTGTGACCCCATGGACTATACAGTCCATGGACTTCTCCAGGCCAGAATAGTGGAGTGGGGAGACTTTCCCTTCTGCAGGGGATCTTCCCAACCCAGGGATCAAACCCAGGTCTCCTGCATTGCAGTCGGATTCTTTACCAGATGAGCCACCAGGGAAGTCCTATGTTCCTAAGCCTCCGCTTTCTCAGCTTTGTAATGGGAACGATAACTCTACCTAATGGAATTGTTGTGAAAATAAACAAGACTGGCACCTGGCACAGAGCAGCCGCCCCAAAGATGCTACCAGTCACCACCTGTCACTCCAGGTGGTCGTGTGACAGCTCTTCCTGTTAATTACCCTAGGGACCATGGTGGGGCGGGAGGCAAAAGGAACTCCCTGCCCCGCACTGGCTGCCCACGTCCCGGCCACACCTCACCCGTTGTTCCCCCACCCCAGCAGGGGCCGTCGACGTGGACGAGTGCTCGGAGGGCACGGACGACTGCCACATTGATGCCATCTGCCAGAACACGCCCAAGTCCTACAAATGCCTCTGCAAGCCAGGCTACAAGGGGGAAGGCCGGCAGTGTGAAGGTGAGCCCGGCTCAGCCCTCGGGCCAGACCCACAGCCCCCATGGCCCTTGCGGGTGGCCTCGGTCAGCCCTGGCAGGGAGGCTGCAGGCTGCCCTGGAACCTGGGCTGCTTCCTTTGGAGGTCGAGGAGTATTTAACTCTCCTTGAGTTTGAAACTTTTGGAGTTTCTATTTAATAAGAAATTGAGGTGGAGCACTGGATGGTGTATTTGTCCATCTGTCCCTGACTGGATGTATATGGGGTAGAGGCCTGGGGTGACCCCCAAGGTGGTTGTTGCTCAGTCGCCAGGTCATGTCGGACATTTCGCGACCCCGTGGACTGCAGCACGCCAGGCCTCTCCCGGTCCCTCGCCATCTCCCGGAGTTTGCCCAATTCATGTCCATCGAGTCGGTGATACCATCCAACCATCTCATCCTCTGTCACCCCCCATTCTCTCTGGAGGAGGGAATGGCAAACCCTCCAGTATACTAGCTGTGAGAACCCCATGAACTGTAGACCCCAAGCTCCCTAGTTTCAAATCCAAAGCTACCTGTATATCCTGTGTAGCTTCCCCAAGGGAGCTTCGCAGGAGCAGCCACAGCGCGTGTGGGGTTGGCTCAGGTCTCCTGCGTCGATGATACGAGCGTGGGCAGAGACTGGTGTTGTCTGTCTATCTAGCCTTCCTTCCCGGCACCTGGGATGCTGGTTTGAGCATATGGCCCTAGAAACCCGGCAGGCTGAAAGTCAGAGGCAAGAACACTCTTCACTGTCTTTGGAGGGGACTTCCCAAGGACAGAACCTTTGGGAGCATTTGTCCAAGAGGGTCTCTGATCATTCTGTCTCCAAGGGTCTGGCACACGACCCAGCATCGGGGGGCCAGAGACGGCTCTCTTCCAAGACTGATGTACAGCCCTGGTTGAGAATCAGGATCCAAGGCTTCCCTGTCTGTCCCCGCTTCACAGATGAGGAAAACTGAGGCTCTATTGGAGAAGTCACTTCTGCAAGGTCCCCCCCCAAACCCTGTTTCACAAGGGCACGGCTGCGACTCATACCCAGGCCCCTTAATTCCTGCCCAAAGCTCTCTGTCATCTCATTGTCTTCTCCCTGAGCCCTGCCAGCTTCCATTTTCAAAACCTGAGACTTGTACTAGGTAAGCAAGGTGGGTGCCTGCTCCTAGGTTTTTATAGGAGCTGGGTTTTGTAGGGAACACGCTGTGCCTCCTCAGGACGCCGGTATTGTTTATCCATCTCATTTGTTGGGCATCTACTTAAGGCTGAGTGCCAGATAGATGACCCTGTCCTGGATCATGCCCGGTTTGGCCACAGCCCTGGCCTTGCTTGAGGTCCAGAAGCCAGAGCGGGGAGCTGGCGCCTATCCACAGACCTCTGGAAGGAGGCCAGGCTGGAGGCAGATAGAGCAGGCTGGCTGCTATTAGGCCTGGGCATGAGCTTGGTGGTTCTGGCTGGCACATGTGAGACGCTGTTTTCTTCTTATCTTTTGCTCTGCCCTCTGGCTGGGGGGTTCCCAAGGTGACCCCTGTATCCGCCAGTTGAAGCCGCTGACCCAGCCTGTTCCTCCTCCAGCCCAGCTCCTGAGGTGGCCCACCCCCGCCCCCCGCTGTCCCTTGCCCAGGATGCCCACGTTTTGTGCCCTACGTGTTGCCCTGAAGTCCTGCAGAGTCCAGAATAGCTTCCCACTCTGCTTGGGTGGAACCCCCCAGGGTGGGGGTCCCGGTCACTGGCTCTGGGGGCCTGATGGCCCCAGTATGAGGATAAAAGAGAACAAAGCTGTGAGTGTGCTTCAGTCTCTCCAGCCTGGCTCTGGCCTCTGGCCTCATCTGAAGCTCGGATGCCCTTGTGCCCTGGCCACACATACACACACCAGGCCAGTCGTGTTTCTGAGACCCAGCTCAGATGTTTCCCCTTCATGGAGCTCCTTTCCCTCCTTTTATGCCCTGGCTAACTCCTCATCTGTCTTAAGACCTCCTGAAGACTGAATGAAATCATCAGCTCTCCCCAGCCTTTCTGGCACCAGGGCCCGGTTTCCTGGAAGACAGTTCTTCCACGGACAGGGAGGGATGATTTTGGGATGATTCAAACGCATTGCAGTTATTGTGCACTTTGCTTCTATCATTATTACATCACCTTCACCTGCGGTCATCAGGCATTTGATCCCGGAGGTTGGAGACCCCTGGGGTAGGGTACCAGAGCCCTGGCAGCCTCAGTGTCTGGTTGACAGTGGGTACTCAGCATACAGTAGGCGCTCAGCACCCAGGGGGTAGTACTGTTACCCATGTCATTGTCAGCATTGTTATCTGCTCCCATCGTCATCATCAAAGCTCTGTCGTGTACCATTTGTTGGTTTCCATGGTGTAAATGGGGGCTTCCCAGGTGGCGCTAGTGGTAAAGAACCCACCTGCCAAAGCAGGAGGCATAAGAGACACAGATTCGATCCCTGAGTCAGGAAGATCCCTTGGAGGAGGAAATGGTAACCCGCTCCAGTAATCTTGCCTGGGTTAAGATTAATCCCATGGACAGAGGAGCCTCTAGGGCTACAGGCCATGGGGTCCCAAAGAGTCAGACATGCCCAGAATGATTTAGCGTGCACTAAACCTCAGGCGCGGCAGACCGTTTGCTGGCACCTTCTCCTGTAGCAGACGTCAATCAAACCTGCTTTCCCTCCCTGGGCCCCTTCATCTGCAGGTCCTGAGCTGGTGTGGGGTTTGCAGAGGCTGGTGTTGGAGTTTGGGAAGAAATGAGTTCCCTTGTCCTAGAGATCTGAAAGGTTTTGCTGTTTACTGTGGTAAACAGAGAGGACAGGGTCTTAGCAGGCCCAGAGAAGGCGCCTTCCACAGCCTCCCTCACTCTTCACAGGAAGAGGTCAGCCTGTGACCGCGCCCTGCCTCCCAAGTGGGGCCAACTGAGCTCCATAACTGTTGCCTTGAAACTCCTGCTGCCGGAGGAAAACCCTTTAGCAAACCCGGTGCCCGAAGCAAGCAGATCCCCCCATTCCGGGGATGGCTTCTCACCACGCGTTCAAGGCCATCTTGCCACGTGCTCACGTGCACATGTGATGATGGCGGTGTATCTGCACACGCAGCCGCGGTGTGTCCGGGGAGCAGCCTGGGGCCACATGTGGTCAGCTTACCGCCGGCAGGGGGCTTGCTGTAGGCAGACTGAGGGGTCTCAGACAGCTGGGAAAGACCCTGAGCAAGGCTGAGGATAAACCAGTGTTTTCTCGATGGTTCTCATCTGACAGTGTCTGAAGTCACTCGAGGTGAGTTCACGGACATGCAGAGTTGGAATGAGCTTTAAAGGGCCTCTAAGGCAGCCCCCGAGTTTTATAGATGACTGCCCCTCTTTGTTGGCTTTGCCAGCCCCACAAAACCTCTGTTTAGCCCACTTCACTCTGGCTTAATGGTTCCCAGGTCTCCTCCTGGAATGTGGGCTCCTCAAGGTCAGGGTCTGTTACCTTTCAGCTCTGATGCCTAGAACCCAACACCAGGCCTGGCACAGGGATTGGGAGACATCTGTTGGGTGAATTGGTGGATGGATGAGTTGCAGCGGTCACCTCCTCCAGGAAGCCTTCCCTGCTGCCCCAAACAGGTCAGCTGTCACCAATGAGCATCACTCCTTTGGAGTTCCTGTCACACGGGGTTGCCATGACCTGTGTGACTTCACTTAGGGTTGGGCCTAGAGCTGGCACTGGTGGATGAGGTGAATGACTATTGCCCATGTCTGAGGGGTATCAAGAAAGGTCTCCTAGAGCCTCCCACACTTTGAAGGTTTTACGGATGAGGAAGCCAAGTCTGGAAAGGGGTGAGGTCTAGTCCACGGATGTCTGCTGGGACCAGTGGCAGAATTAGGTTGAGGAGTTGGGGCCCAGGAAGGTTAGTCTCTCACCAGGTCACCCAGCTGAGGGACAGAAGGGCCTAGACTATGATCCCGGTCAGCCATGAGGTCCCAGCAGTGGCCCAGGCCCCCAACAGCCTTAGCTATGGAGTGTCAGGGGGCCTCAGAGACCTTTTCACACCTCCCCTTGCCTCCGTCAGCTCTTCTGAGCCAGGCCTCATGCCTGGGCCGCTGGAGACATTCCTCAGCTAGCTGACCATTTTGAATGCGGTCGTTCTCTATATCTTTTCCTCCCTAACTTCCCCCAGCATCACTGTCCTTTTATAGGCCCTCCAGTTTGCCGGCTCCTTCCCACCCCAGGGCCTTTGCACATTCTGTCTCCCCATCCTTCTTCATTTAGCTAAGCTGCTGCATTCCCCACCCCCACCAGGCACGCTGTGCATGGACCTTCAGGGAGCTGCCAGGGCCAGCCCTGTGCTGGCCTCCTGGTCTGAATTAGTCGGGCCTGTTTGTACTCTTTCTGTCGAGGGGGCAGGCCGGGGGTGAGGAGGGGGCATTTCAGTCCCTTTAAATGCTTCAACTCATTTAACTTTAATTGCTTTGTTTTCATAGACATGTGCTAAGGAAAAGGACCAAATTATAGCTTGAATTGGGTCTTGCTAATCTTAATGAAAAGCTCTCATTTATAATCAGGACCAGGTCCCAAACGTGGAGCGAACCACCCTCAAATGGCTTGTTTAAATAACTGAGACCCTCCTGATCATCACTGTTTAGTCTGCAACAGCAGTGCACATCGCCCCTTCTACGTGTACTTAATTTCTTAAACCATTTATTCAAGTGCTTTCTTCCACTTGCAAGTTCCAACTCGGACCTTTTCCAAAACGTCATAATTAAAACTCTTGGGGGAAATAGCTTTTTGTTTTGGCCACAGTATATCAAATATATTACTATTTTCCGTTTTCTGTGAAAAGGAAAAAAATGACAGCCTTATGGGCATCGGAGATCACAAAATTAGCATGTAAGTAATGCATGTAAATAGTCACTTCCTGAATTTTATATCCCCGGGGCCTACTTGTCAGTCACCGAAGTTAGGTAGATTACAGGCCATGCTATTAAGTGTTTTAACAAAACTCTTAATAACACACCCAGTGATCCATTTAGTTTAACATCAGGAAAAAAAAAAAAAAAAACCTTGAGACCAATTGGCCTTCTGAGGAAATAATGTCTATGACCTTATTAAATCATTTTCATCATTATTACACTCTTTACTGAAACTCCAGATACAATTCTGCTTTTTTGGGAGGCCAGCAAAGGCAGTTCAGAGGTGGGCTGGGAGGGGGGGAGGAGGGGAAATTCTTCTTCGAGTCTTAAAACGTGCAATTATGCATGCTAACGTGTGCCCTGCTGAAGATGAAAGCGCTGGAGTCCGGCAGACCAGCGGGCAGGAAGAAATAGGATGTGACTTAAAATTCCAAGCTGCTGTCAGCTAGCAATTAGGCAGCGTGGCTTGCAACTGGTCCCAGATCTGCTGTGGAGCTGAGGCTTCTTGGAGCCCTGGTCCATTTTGGGGAGGAAAAGTTAAGAGCTTGTATCGTTGGCATCGAAGCACGAAGAGGCATTTGCCTCCCTAAGCCTCGGTTTGCCCGGGTGTAGAATGTGTCCACTGGACCAGATTCAGTTCAGGATGGAAACTGTTCACTGAGCACCTACTCTGTGCCGAGCTCGGGGCCGGGGCCACGACCTGTTTTCCCGATCTCCCCATTCAGGGGAGAGACAGATGGGGAAAGACGTGATCGTTAACAGGGCGTGGAAAGTACAGCCGTGGAAATACAGACCAGACTCAGTGGGGCGAGAAGGACAGGGGCCAGCACTGCTGGGGGAGGGGGAAGTCTGAAAGGGCTCCCTGGAGAGGCGGTCATCTGGGCTAAGTTAGGAAGGCAGAGGGGGTCTCTGACACTCCTTCCAGCTCTGATGGTCCTGGAACACGTGTGTCTCAAGGATGCCGAGGTCTGATTTTATCCCTGCCGACTCAGTGAGTGCAGCAGGTGACTTAGCCTTCCTCCCATCGTGTGGGATGGGGGGCACCTGTCTCACCCGGTGGGCGCCGAGTGGGGGCTGGGAGAGGGACAGCCGCCTGGCTATAGGCAAGAGTGCCTGCGATCAAGCTTTCTTTTTTCTCTAAATCCCCATTTCTCCTAGGGTTAGAGGGCCTCTGCCCCCACCCCCACCCCATCTCTGAGCACCCACCCCCCCACCCCCAGGGCAGTAGGCCTCCTTCCGTCCCTTCCTCTAGGCCCTCTAGCCTCCTCTTGGCCGCTTCTTATTACAGTGGCTATATTTGTTTTTCCATCCGAGGAATGCTAACCAGCAAAAACCATTATTTCTAAGAAAATAAACCATGGGCCTTGTTGGCCTTTGAATGCTACTGAAGTGGATGGTGGCCTTCCCCAAAGGCCTTGAGACAAAGAGGGCTGGAGGGCTCGTGTGTGCAGGCAAGGTCAGGGGGTCTCGGAGGGGTGCTTGGAGGGGCTCTTCCAGATGGGCCAGGGCTGCAGCCCCTGGGAGGAGAGAGGGGAAAACCCCAGCTGGCCAGCGTGGACTTGCTGCCCTGTTAATAACGGCCGCTGCTGCAGCTCAGCCTCCACTCCCTCCGGGGGTGCCCAGAGGCACTACCCTCTCCCAGAGACCCCTCCCCCCGCCCCCCACCTCTGTCTGGACCTCCTGCCCTTTGAGTCGAGGGGAGCAGGGCTGGATGTAGGTCCGTGGAGAGCTGGGCGCCCGCCTAGGTGACCTTGGGCAGGTCTGTGGACCTCTTGGGCCTTAGAGTGCGTGCTTAGCCGCTTCAGTTGTGTCCGACTGTCTGCGACCCTGTGCACCATGGCCTGCCAGGCTCCTCCCTCCATGGGATTCTCCAGGCAAGAATACTGGAGTGGGTTGTCATTTCCTTCTCCATGGGCCTTAGTATGCTGACTGCAAACTCAGGCCTCTTTTGAGCCCCACAGTGGGCAGCTCTATCTTCAGGGTGCTCCTTGCTACGATGGTGCCCAGTTTGGGCTCAGTCTGTGAGGGTTCCAGGTGGGCTCTGGCAGGACTGTGGGCACTGACAGCCCCACGGGCAGGCCTGGCCAGACCAGAGTGCTGGGGGAGCAAGGCTGTCCTTGCATGAGACGTGTTCATCCTTGTCTGTGTCGTCCTTCCTGTCTAGACTGGCAGCTCCTCGTGGCCAGGGTCTGGCTGAGGACAGGAAGGTGCTGGGACAAGAGGGCAGAAGTTGGAGAGATGGCTTGATCCCTAGTGAGGACCATGGGCCCTGGCTCCCTATTCACTGAAGCGTGGGGCATTCTCCAGGTGACTGTGTCAAGGTTAGGATGGTGGAGTCTGCCGCCAGCCTGCCTGCTTCCAGTCTTGGCTTTGCCACTTCCTAACTGGGCGATCTAGCATGCGTCCCTTCAGTTCTCTGAGCCTCGGTGTCTCTTTCTGTGACGGGGAGAGTGAAGCCCTTCCTGCTTGGCTATAGCTGCGGGCCATTAGAAGACGGTGGGCAGTCACCCTTGCCGTTACTGGCATGACGATTAGGGAGCAACTCCACTGGGGACCTGGAGAGAAAGGGAGTAAAATCAAAGTGCTCCAGGCCAGCTCCTGAGCCTCCGGAGCCCAGAGGGCAGCCTGTGGGCTTAGGGGGAGAAGCCTGAGCTGTGGGTCTCGGGTTCAGCCCCAACCTGCTGATATGGTCAGCTCTTCAGTCCCCCTCTCTGGGTTCAGTTATCCCTTTATCAAATCCAGGGGTGCACTGGAGGAGCTCTGGGACCCCAGCCTGCCTATTCCAAGTGGTGGCTCAGGCTCTTGGGCAACTGTATTTCTGGCCATCCTTCTGTTGAGTTCACAGGTTGGGTCTGTGGAGCACCCCCTCAGAGCCTGAAGTCTCAGGGTCTGGGGCGTCCCCCCTGCCCTTTTGGTAATGGGGGTGGGAGAATGACTGTGCTTCTGATTGGCAAGGGAGCAGCAGGAGCCTCAGCTCTGAGCTGGCAGCCCCTCATTCCCATCTTGAACACTCTGAGAAGGCCGCTCCCCACCATCCAGGTTGCTTGGGCATCCGCTAGGCCTGATGTCAGAACTTGGGAACAGTGAAGGGTCCAGAGGGTTTGGGAGGGAGAAAGGGAGTAATTAACTGGCCCTTGGGGTTCAGTAGGCAAGTCCCAGCCTGATACTTGGGAGCCACAAAGCTCACCATGAGCCCACACAGAGCAGAGGACACTCAGGGTCAGTTCACAGTGAGTGCCTGCACCCAGGCCGAGCCCCCGAGACTCCCCAGCATGATGTACGAGAACACTGACAGCATTAACTGAGAAAAACAGCTTTAATGAGATATGATCCATGTACTATACCCTCACCCACTTAAAGAATACAATTCAGTGCCTTTTAGTATATTTACAGACTTGTGTACCCATCACCAAAACCAAATTTAGACCCTCTTCATTACTCCAAAAAGAAACACTGTGCCCCTTAAGCATCACTCCCCAGCTTCCCAGTCCCCAGAAACCACTAATCTGCTTTCTGTCTCAATACTTTTGGCTCTTCTGCAGAAGTCATATAAATGGAAGCCCACAAAACGTGGCCCTTTGTGACTGAGAAAGCATTCTCCAAAGTCTGATGGCCTGGCCCACTTCCTGGCTCCCCTTGTATTAGCTGTGTGACCTCGGGCAGGGCAGCAACACCTCTGAGCCTTGGTTTCCCTTGCTGTCAAATAAAGGTGTTCATACCCACTTCTTAGGGTGCTCAGAGCCAAGGGCCTGCATACAGCCTCACACGTCCATGAGGGCTTCGATTGAGATGGCTACTCATTCGTTCAATGCCAAGCAGACTTTGGGGAGACACGCTGCTACTGCTGAACCTGCAGCTCACCAGGACACGGTTCTTGCCCCGTGGAAGTCGCAGCCCCGAAGGACACGTACATAGCAAGTGACAGCAATGAGTGTCCTTTCAGGGAGCCGCGGGGCCCAGAAGGTGGGGCGAAGTGCCCCCCCCGCGTCTGCCAGGCAATTTGCAAGGGTTCAGAGCGGGCAGTGATGCGGATGCTTGGTCTGTGGAAGGGCATGGGTGTCTGTGAGCTCTGGGCAGAGGAAAACAGCGTGAGCAAAAATGTGGAGGCCCGAAGCCGTGGAGGCCCGAAGCCGTGCAGGCCCGAAGCCGTGCAGGCCACTGGGAGAGGTCAGCCCACAGCTCAACCCCATGGTTACCTTGGATCATGGGTTGGCTGGGAGGAGGACCTTCCCACCCTCTGGCTGAGCCATGGTCATTGTGTGCCGTTAGGAATGAAAAAGTATATAGATTTGTGTTGGTTTTGCATGACCTTTGACCTTTCCCATAATTAACTGCTGGGCCCACTTCTGGCATTGTCTCGGCAGAAGGGAAACCTGATCGATGGATGCCAGGAGTCCGCCGAGAGCGGGTCTCATTACTCAGTCATTACAAACCCAGAGCTTAACCCTGTGCCACCGGAGACGGGGGGCTTAATCCTTCCTGCTGGGCGGCCCTGCGGAACCACCTTCCCGCGAATGTAATTAGCCAACAAACCGGATTAAGATTTATTCACCAATAAGGACTCAACTTCCTAAGCCATACATCTCTCCCAGAATGGTTGCCTGATCTAAGGAGTGCACGGTTTTTCCTAAAGCCCCAGACAAAGAAGACGTGTTAGCGCCCAGCCAGCGAAGAGTTCTTTGTTAGAGCGTTTGCTCTCCGCTGTCTGCAAGGAATGTTGAGAAAAATGCCAATTTCGAGGGGAAACAGGGAGATGTGTTCAGTAATGATTTCTGAGAGTGGCCAGTAGGGTGCTTTAAAAATCCTCATTTGGAGAACCTTTCCGGTCAGTCCTGATTTTTAGAACTAAAATGCCCTAAATGGTATTGAAATGAGAAGAATCTCTGACTCATTGTAGTAGACTCTCTTCGAACCGAGGCACTACAGAATAAATGTATATTTTATGGGGCAGCAAGAATCAATTTTGAATTAAAAAAAAAAAAAAAACAAACTCTTCCCACTCGAGTCCAGGCCAGTGCTGTTGGCACGTAACTACAGCTGTGGAATCGTGTGTTCGTGCTGCCATTTTAATAAAGGAAAAATGGAATTGCATGACCTTTTAAAATCCTATAATGAGCAGCTCCCTGTGCTGTTTTTCTCTGCTCTGTTGGATGTTGGAAGCTGTTTTCTGTTGGAACTTGCGTTCTCATTAAAAAAAAAAAAAAAAAAAATCCAAGCTGGAGAAGAAGCAGGGATGTTTGGGGCGAGCTGTTGGCCTTCTATTCCTGAACACTCAGGTTGGAGCTTTGTCCTGGCCACTTTCTCTGATATGAACATCTCTGTCACTACCTCTTAACCTCAGGAGCAGGTACGGACCTTGGAAATAAATACGATGATGCACACAATGTCTCTTCCCCAACTTTCTCCTTGATAACTTTTTGAAGCATAAAGCACCTTGAGGATGTGGCTCTAATAGGAACAGAGCCTGCATCTGAATGCAGTCCCTCGCTCCCCCTCCTGGGAAGACCAGGTCTGCAACCATGCTGGGCCTCAGCCTTGGCATCAGGACAAGGGAAGCAGTGGCCACACGGACCTCCCACACCGCTTCACCCCTGTGCTCTTCGCTTCTGCGGCCCCGGAGCCGTCCTCCCTGTGGGGCTGTGTTTCACATGGTTTCTTCCTTTCTTCCTGAACATCCTCTCTGTACGTCTTTATCCAAATTTCCTTCTTAGAAGAACACCAGTCGTTGGATTAGGCCCATCTGACTCCAATACGCACGCACGCTAAGTGGCTTCAGTCACGTCCAACTCTTTGTGACCCCATGGACTGTAGCCCGCCAGGCTCCTCTGTCCATGGGATTCTCCAGGCAAGAATACTGAAATGGGTTGCCATGCCCTCCTCCAGGGGATCTTCCCAACCCAGGGATCAAACTCATGTCTCACGTCACCTGCTTTGGCAGGCAGGTTCTTTACCACTAGCGCCACCTGGGAAGCCCGTACTCCCTACAACCTTATCTAAAGCTTGATTACATCTGCAAAGATCCTATTTCCAAATCAGGTCACATTCACAAGTACTGAGGGTTAGGACATCAACACCTCTTTTGAGGGACACAAACTCACAACAGCCCTTTGAGAATAAATATCTGGACCAGTCTCTCAAAGCAAAAGAAATAAAAGTGAAAATCAACAAATGAGACCTACTCAAACTTAAAAGTTTTTGCACAGCCAAGAAAACCATAAACTAAACAAAAAGACAAAGTATGGAATGGGAGAAAATATTTGCAAATGATGCGACCAAGAAGGGCTCAATTTCCAAAATATACAAACAGCTCATATAACTCAACATCCAAAATAATAAGAATAACCTAATCAAAAAATGGGCAGGAGATATAAATAGATGTTTCCCCAAGAAAGACTTACAGATGGCCAACAGGCACGTGAAAAGATGCTCCACGTTGCTAATTATTAGAAATGCAAATCAGAACCACAATGAAGCATCACCTCACACTGGTCAGAATGGCCATCAACCAGAAGTTTACAAGTAGTGAATGCTGGAGAGGGCATAGAGAAAGAGAACCCTCCCACACTGTTAATGGAAATGTAAACTGGTGCGGCCACTATGGAAAACAGTACGGAGGTTCCTCAGAAAACTAAAAATAAAGTGGCCATATGAGCTGGCAATCCCATTCCTGGATATATAAGCAGACAAAACTATAATTTGAAAAGATACATGCACCCTTATGTTCACAGCAGCACTATTTACAATAGCCAAGACATGGAAAGAACCCAAGCATCCATCAACAGATACGTGGTTTAAGAAGATGCAGTGCGTATGATGGGCTGGCCAAGCCAGCACAGTACAATGGAACATTACTCAGCCATCAAAAAGAACGAAACATTGTCATTTGCAGCAACAAGCGTGGAGCTAGAGAGTGTCATACTAAATGAAGTGAGTCAAACAGAGAAAGACGAATATGATGTCACTTATGTGTGGGATCTAAAAGATAATACAAATGGATCTATATGCAAAACAGAAGCAGACTCATGTACATAGAAAACGATCTTACGGTCGTAAAAGGAGGAAGGAAGGAATTAGGGGTGTAGGATTAACAGATACAAACTACTGAACATAAAACAGATTAGCAATAGACTTACCATGTAGCTTAGGGGACTACATTCAATATCTTGTAATAACCTATAATGGGAAATAATCTGAAAATATATAACTGAATCACCTTGCTGTGCAGCTGAAACTAACCCAATATCATAATCAACTACACTTCAAATTTAAAAAAAAGATTAAATAACTAGAGAGCTTGGCTCTGCCCCCCTCCATTCCTTCACCCTCTCCCCACTCCATCTGCCTGTCCCTCATTCTCTAGCTTTAACAGTCCTGAAATAGTGATCCGACATAGACAACAGACTGGTGGTTGCCAAGGGGGAGGAGCTTGGGGGGAGGGCTGGAGAGGGAGACGGTGGTTAGCAGATGGAAGCTAGTATATATGGAATGGACGAACAACAAGGTCCTGCTGTATAGCACAGAGATCTATATTCAGTATTCTGTGATCAACCAGAATGGAAAAGAATATTTTAAAAGAATGTATATATACATATATATCACTTTGCCATACAGCAGAAATTAACAACATTGTAAATCAACTGTTCAGTTCAGTTCAGTCACTCAGTCATGTCCGACTCTTTGCGCCCCATGGACAGCAGCACACCAGGCCTCCCTGTCCATCACCAACTCCCAGAGTTGACTCAAACTCATGTCTCTTGAATCAGTGATGCTATCCAACCATCTCATCCTCTGTCGTCCCCTTCTCCTCCTGCCCCCAATCTGTCCCAGCATCAGGGTCTTTTCCAATGAGTCAGCTCTTCACATGAGGTGGCCAAAGTATTGGAGTTTCAGCTTCAGCATCAGTCCTTCCAATGAGTATTCAGGACTTCGATAAAAATATTTTTTAAGTGGCCTGAGACTGATGGGCATCTTGGAGGCCTGCGGGACCTCCTCTGGGGCTGCTGGCTCTTGGATACGGTTTTTACAATAATAAACCTACTTGCTTTGGCAGAGTTTTTGTTTGTTTATTTATGTGTTTATCTCTCATGCATTAAAGGGTGAGGCTCGCATGATTTTAAAAAACAAAAATTCAAGGCAAAGATACAGAAAATCAGGGGAGGTTTGATCTGTGAGCAGATGGTTCTCCATTCAGGATTCTGGATGGGCAGGTAAAGCAGGTTGGCCCCAGAAGCCTGTGGGAGCACTCCAGGGCTGGTGATTGGAGAAGAACTGATCATTCTAAGTGCTCGGATCTGGGGGAATCTTTTGGGAATGGATTAAAAGAAGAAATGTGAACAGTAGACACTGCTCTCCTCAGGGCATTAGCATCCACTGTGGCCTACACTATTGGGAGTCAAAGGAAGGGAAAGGGTAGAGTTTAAGTTCATTTTTAGTTTATTTATTTATTACTATTTTTTGTCTGCTCCTCGTAGCTTTCAGGATCTCAGTTCCCTGATCAGGGATTGAACCTGTGTCCCCTGCAATGAAAGCACAGAGTCCTAACCACTCTGCCAGGGAAGTCCTAGAGTTGTCATATTGACTATCCAATCAATCTCTTTATAAAAAGCAATCTCCTTATAATGCCTTATGTGTATGGTGATCAAATAGTTTATCATTTTGATAGTAGAAAGGTTGCTATTAGCAATTATCAGACAACAGGCATAAACCAGAGCTTTGCCAGGCAAATTTGGGTGTATGATTGTCTTAACTGGGGAAAGACATCTTTCTCAGACAACGTCTTAAAACAGTTTGTGCAACTGAATTTTATGGATGTGGTGACTCTGTAACTGATTGTGTTTTCCTCCTTGCCTTGGCTTCTAGGAGGCTCAGAGCCATATTTATGGCCTTCCTTTTGTAACTGTGCTGAACTTACCAATCGTATCTCTGCATACATTCACCAGCTTTCCCTCATTCTTCAACCTTCATTTATTCTTCTTCAGCACAAGGTAGATAGATAAGGGACTCTCAAGACTCTTCTCCAACACCATAGTTCAAAAGCATCAATTCTTTGGCACTCACCTTTCTTTATAGTCCAACTCTCACATCCATACATGACTACTGGAAAAACCACAGCTTTGACTAGACAGACCTTTGTTGGCAGAGAAATGTCTCTGCTTTTTAATATGCTGTCTAGGTTGGTCATAACTTTCCTTTCAAGGAGCAAGCATCTTTTAATTTCATGGTATAGTCACCATCTGCAGTGATTTTGGAGCCCAAGAAAACAAAGTCTGTCCCTGTTCCCATTGTTTCCCCATCTACTTGCCATGAAGTGATGGGACCGGATGCCATGATCTTAGTTTTTTGAATGCTGAGTTTTAAGCCAGCTTTTTCACTCTCCTCTTTCATCAAGAGGCTCTTTAGTTCCTCTTCACTTTCTGCCATAAGGGTGGTGTCATCTGCATATCTGAGGTTATTGATATTTCTCCCAGCAATCTTGATTCCAGCTTATGCTTCATCCAGCCCAGCATTTTGTATGATGTACTCTGAATATAAGTTAAATAAGCAGAGTGACAATATACAGCCTTAACGTACTCCTTTCCCGATTTGGAACCAGTCTGTTGTTCCATGTCCAGTTCTAACAGTTGCTTGTTGACCTGCATACAAATTTCTCAGGAGGCAGGTCAGGTGGTCTGGTATTCTCATCTCTTGAAGAATTTTCCACAGTTTGTTGTGATCCACACAGTCAAAGGCTTTGGCATAGTCAATAAAGCAGAAGTAGATGTTTTTCTGCAACTCTTGCTTTTTTGATGATCCAGTGGGTGCTGGCAATTTGATGTATGGTTCCTCAGCCTTTTCTAAATCCTGCTTGAACATCTGGAAGTTCATGGTTCATATACTGTTGAAGCCTGGCTTGGAGGATTTTGAGCATTACTTTGCTAGCATGTGAGATGAGTGCAATTGTGCAGTAGTTTGAACATTCTTTGGTATTGTCTTTCTTTGGGATTGGAATGAAAACTGACCTTTTCTAGTCCTGTGGCCACTGCTGAGTTTTCCAAATTTGCTGGTATATTGAGTGCAACACTTTTACAGCATCATCTTTTAAGATTTGAAATAGCTTACCTGAAATTCCATCACCTCCACTAGAAAAGACATGGGCTTTGTAAACAGCAAGACTTTGTTTTGATCCTTGCCCTACCTTACTATGTGACCTTGAGCAATTACCTCCCTGCACTTTAGTTTGCTCAACTATAAAATGGAGTTAAAATACCTACTCCAGACGGTTAGTGTATGTTTCAGGAATAGATACCTACATACTGAGGTACAAAGTGAGAGGGAGCGACTTCTACCCAATATGAAATAAAACTCCTTCCCGTCAGTCTGACTGATCCAGCCTAAGTCACATGCCCACCCCGGGACCAATAACAGCCATTAATTCCATATATTGTTTGATTAGACTGACGAGGCTCCACCCCCAGAGTTGGGACCAGGCCACCTTCTCCTGAGTCACCTGCATGAATGGAAGAAAGGAAGGAGGCAATAGTCTAGGAGATGCTGGTTTGGATCAGCTGAGAGATGGTGCCATGTTTATAAGTAGTAGAAATGGGTGACCAGTTCACAGACTGCACCCATGTTAAGAGTGTAGAAGATTCACATGTTGGTAGCTGATTAGATGTCAGTGGAGAAGTGGAAGGATAACAATATTTACTGGGATGGAGAACCCCACGGAAGTGCAGGTTGATGAATTAAAGTTGGGCCATATTGCCTTTGGAGTGAATGTGGGCGATCTAGGGGGAGAGGTAGTTAGATTGGTATATCTGGGGCTCTGGCAAAAGGTTGGAGCTGCAGAGATTGAGAGGTAATCAATATCTCAGTCTTTATAAATCCATGTGCCCTTTCAAACACAAAATCTTATACTCTGCCTTTAATGTTATTTAAAACTTCTTAGTACATTAAGTATAATGATCGAAAGCAATTCAAATGATTTACAGCACTGAGCCTGCTTCCCAGCAGACACTGATGGCCTCTGCAGGCAGGAAGCCTCCTGTCTCTTGCACCTCTGCAGATCCAGGCTGCTTGTTCTTCCCTCATCATGGCTGGGTGGCTACCAGGAGGATGCTGCACAGCCCAGACCCTGTATTCTAGCACTTTCAGGGCTGCAGTATTTCCTCTGCTGGCAGCATTCCTGGCAGACAGGTGTCCAGACAGTGCTTGGTCACCTCCAGAGTCGGGGGGCTCACGACCACATGAGGCAGGCTCTGTCTTCCAGATGGGACATACCTACCCCTGAACATTAATTGGCCCTTTTGGCTTTCTCTACTGTGTGTAGCTCTGTCCTCTGGACTGTGTGGAAAGAGGACAAAGCTGGGTGTCTCCCCTTACCAGCCCCTCAGGCGTTTGTGGAAGCGGCCAGGTGTGCCTTGAGTTCCCTCTCTTCTTAAGGGTGGCCCCTTCCTGGCTTTCATAGCTGGAACTGCTCATCAAAAATCCCTGTTTCCGGTTAGGCTGTGGGAACACTTCCAGTTCTGCTGTGAGAGGCTTCCGGTTGCCATCTTTTCGTGGGCCTGTGGAGCTCGAGGTGGGTAGGTTGAAGGCCACCAGTACCCCTCGTTCTGATGGGGGATTGCACTGGTTCGGATCCGACTTACATAACGCGTCGAGGTGTGTGGCCCTTGGCAAGGCTTTGGCCTTGCTGTGCCTCAGCTTCTTCGATTCCCTTGTAAAACTGGAATATGGATGACGGGGGTCTGTGCCTCATAGTTAATGTGGGGATTGGGGCCTTAATGACACATGGCGTCATCCCTGGGACTTGGCTGGTTCATTGAATGTTAACTGGACTCGCTGCTATAGCTCTCCAGGCCCTCTCGAATCTCTCTGGAACTCCAGAACTGATAGCTCTTTGAACCCTGATGGGAAATGTTGAGAAACACTTAGAACGGCAAAAAGGGTGACCTTTAGGAAGGCTATTAGCCATTGTTCATAAGACAGAAGTCTTTGTTGTAACAAGGAAACTAAAGCAGTAGAAATTCAGATCTGGAAGAAAACCCTGGGGGGAGTATACGGCCTTTTGTCTCATTCTAGAAATTAGGTTTTGTGATGGTATGAGAAGTTCATTTATTTCTTAGACCCTCTCTCACAAGTAATGAGCTCTCCACTCTGGACAACTTTCAAATAGCCTGAAAAAAGCCAGTTTGGGGGGATTTTAGATAGGGTTCTTGCATGCTGTTAGTGTTGAGAGGCTTCAAGGGGGCCAGAGCTGGGTGTGAAATCTTGCCTGCTTCACCATCGGGGGATCTGAAAGTCACTCCAAACATGCCTGCCACATGACCTTGCTCCCCAAGCTGGTGGCTGACCGCCTTCCAAAGCCAAGATCTTCATCTTTGTAACCTTTGGATCTGCTCCCCAGCCCCCAGCAAGGACTTGAGTTAGTGAGTACCTGTTGAGTCATCCTCTAACCACTCATGTCCCAGTGTCTTCAGTGGTGGGGGGAAGAGGACCCTCGGGGTCTTCGTCTGACACTTCTCATGTGCCTCATTTTGCAGACATCGACGAGTGTGAGAATGACCACTACAACGGGGGCTGCGTCCACGAGTGCATCAACATCCCGGGGAACTACAGATGCACCTGCTTTGACGGCTTCATGCTGGCACACGACGGACACAACTGCCTGGGTGAGCAACTCAGCTGTGCCCTGCCCACTGGGCACACCCTGCCTCTTTCTCAACTCCAGCTGGTAACGTTGGGTGCAGTGGGAATGCTTATCCTCTTTTGGTTCCTTGGGTTGAGAAGACCCCCTGGAGAAGGAAATGACAACCCATTCCAGTATTCTTGCCTGGGAAATCCCATGGATAGAGGACCCTGGAGGGCTACAGTCCCTGGCGTTGCAAAGTCCGACATGACTTAGTGACTAAACCACAATGATTGGTTTGCTAGGACTGTTGTAACAAAATAGCACGCTTGAGGAGCTTACAGTGCAAGAATTTATTTTCTCACAGTCCTGGAGACAAGGACAAGGTGCTCGTGGGTTTGTTTTTAATCTGAGGGTCTCTCCTTGGCTTGCAGATGGCCACTTCTTGCTGTGTGTTCACATGGTCATTTCTATGCGTGCATGTATCTGGTGTTTCTTGCAGATGGCCACCTTCTTGCTGTGTGTTCACATGGTCATCTCTATGCGTGCATGTATCTGGTGTTTCTTGCAGATGGCCACTTCTTGCTGTGTGCTCACATGGTCATCTCTATGCGTGCATGTATCTGGTGTTTCTCCCTCTCTCACTCTCTCTTTGCCCTAATCTCTTCCTATAAGGACACCAGTCATATTGGAGTAGAAGCCATCCTAACAACTCATTTTCAACGTAATTACCTTTTTAAAGGTCCTATCATAAATACAGCCATGTTCTAAGGGTTAGGGTTAGACCTTCAACACATAAATTAGGGAGAAACATAATTCAGCCCATAACAAGGATTCTTATATACTTCCAGATTCTCCTAGTTCAAATACATATATTTTTAAGCCAGTTGTATAAATTTATGAGTAATGCAAACTTTCTGGGTACAATTGGGAAAATGTAGAACAACAAAGAAAGACTGGAAAGCATCTTAGTTTCACGGGTGTGTTTGCCTTCAGGCGCCTGGGTGTGACGGTGTGATTACCCGTAGTTGCAATCAGGTACCTGGCCTTTGTCTTCACCATTTTCCTAGATGCCTCATCATTTGATCAGTGACTAACAACCTGCGGCTGCTGTAACAGAGGAACACGCTAGGTGACCTGAGCGAGACAACTTTACTCTGTCATAGTTCTAGAGGTTCAAAGTCTGAAGCTGTGGTGTCAGTGGGGTTAGTTCCTATGAGGCTTGGAGGGAGGCCCTGTTTTGCCGTCTCTCCTGGTAGCCTCGGGCTTGCCTTTGCACGTAGATCACTTTCCTCTCTGTTTTCACATCATTTTTGTTCTCTGCATGCCTGTATCTGTGTCCAAATGTCCTCTCTTCCTAAAGGACACAGTCCTGTTGGATTAGGGGGCACCCTGCCGACCTATCTTAACTTGATCATCTGCCAGTAATCTATCTGCAAAGAAGGTTACCCTCACCGGTCCTGGGGGTCAGGACTTCAGCATCTTGGGAGGGATGTAATTCAACCCATAACAGAGGGGGTTTGCGGTCCACGGCCGGAGGAACAGCTCCTGGTAGAAAGCCCGTGGTCTCAAACAGGTGTTCCTGTCCCCCCAGCCATCTTCTGCTGTCAGCTGCTGAGTGACCCGGGGAACAACAGCTGGAGCCTCAGGGGTGAGACCATGGACTTAGCAGGGGTGTGGCGTGGCCATGAACACGTTCTTAACACCTCCAAGCCTCAGTGTCTTGTTGGTAAAGGGAGGTTGTGACGAGCAGCTGTCTCACATGCTGCTGTGAGCAGTAACTGTGATCGTGTCCAGGCAGCTGAGAAGTGTGCAAGCCCCAGGGCGCTCAGTCCTGGGAGGTGTTCCCATCACCCTGACAGCCACGGGAATAACATGCTGTCGGCCTCGCCAGGTTTTGTGTGAGGATGAAATGGTGCAGTGAAGCGGCTGGTGCTTGGTGAGTATAGTCAGCAAACAGGCATCAGTATTACCGTAGGTGACTTGGCCGCCCTGCTGTGGTTGGACACTCACACTGTTTGCTTATTTTGTTTGTTTGATTTTGCCATCAGAACCCAGAGGTGGTTCTGGGTATAAAACATTTTTTCTTATTTTCCCAACTGTTTCCTTAGCAAGTCTTCCTGGAACTTCTGGGTCAAAAGGATTATTTGGATTTTTTTATGGCACTCGATCTCTGGTTCCTCTGCCTTTTCTAAAACCAGCTTGAACATCAGGAAGTTCATGGTTGACACATTGCTGAAGCCTGGCTTGGAGAATTTTGAGCATTACTTTACTAGCGTGTGAGATGAGTGCAATTGTGCGGTAGTTTGAGCATTCTTTGGCATTGCCTTTCTTTGGAATTGGAATTCCAAAACTGACCTTTTCCAGTTCTGTGGCCACTGCTGAGTTTTCCAAATTTGCCGGCATAGTAAGTACAGCACTTTCACAGCATCATCTTTCGGCATTTGGAATAGCTCAACTGGAATTCCATCACCTCCACTAGCTTTGTTCCTAGTGATGCTTTCTAAGGCCCACTTGACTTCACATTCTAGGGCTTAAAGCTCAACATTCAGAAAACGAAGATCATGGCATCCGGTCCCATCACTTCATGGGAAATAGATGGGGAAACAGTGGAAACAGTGTCAGACTTTATTTTTCTGGGCTCCCAAATCACTACAGATGGTGACTGCAGCCATGAAATTAAAAGACGCTTACTCTTTGGAAGGAAAGTTATGACCAACCTAGATGGCATATTCAAAAGCAGAGACATTACTTTGCTAACAAAGGTTCGTCTAGTCAAGGCTATGGTTTTTCCTGTGGTCATGTATGGATGTGAGAGTTGGACTGTGAAGAAGGCTGAGCGCCAAAGAATTGATGCTTTTGAACTGTGGTGTTGGAGAAGACTCTTGAGAGTCCCTCGGACTGCAAGGAGATCCAACCAGTCCATTCTGAAGGAGATCAGACCTGGGATTTCTTTGGAAGGAATGATGCTAAAGCTGAAACTCCAGTACTTTGGCCACCTCATGAGAAGAGTTGACTCATTGGAAAAGACTCTGATGCTGGGAGGGATTGGGGGCAGGAGGAGAAGGGGACGACAGAGGATGAGATGGCTGGATGGCATCACCGATTCGATGGACGTGAGTCTGAGTGAACTCCGGGAGTTGGTGATGGACAGGGAGGCCTGGTGTGCTGCGATTCATGGGGTCACGAAGAGTCGGACACGACTGAGCGACTGATCTGATCTGATCTGATGGCACTCAATGCAGTGTCTCCTGGAAGGGCTGGGTAAACCTTCTATCATGCCAACTGGGTTTTTGGTGTATGCATAGAAAGCTTGTGAAGGAGGAAATGGCAACCCACCCCAGTATTCTTGTCGAGAGAATCCCATGGACACAGGAGCCTGGCAGGCTACAATGCAGGGAGGTTGCAAAGACTTGGAAACAACTGAGTGACTGAGGATGCGTGCTAGGAAGCTGGACATCCCCAGTGCTCTGAAACTCCTCTAGAATTAGCGGTGTATCCGTCTTCAGTTCCTCTGCCTGTTTTTGTTTAACGCATATTGGATCTCAGATTAGCTGTTATGGGAAACAGATCTGTAAACATGTAATTACACCCAAAGAAAGTGCCGAAACGGAGGTCTGGACAGCAGACTGTGGAAGCCCAGAGGGGTCTGTGAAGAGTTACCCTGCATGGGCTGGGAGTTGGGGGGTGGGGGGGATGTGTGCCTAACTCCTCTGGGGGACTTCAAGGAGGAAGTTGCCTTGAACAGGATCTCCAAAGGTAGGGGTGAGGGCAGAGCCTGTGTGGAGAGCTGTGGGTGGCTCCTTGAGGCTGGCTCGGGGGGGAGTGGGAGGAATGGTGGGAGGTGGAGCTGCAGAGGAAGGCAGAGCCTTGGATGACATTGGACAGAACTGAGGCTGGACTGCGTTTGTTGTACCAGACGCCACATTCAGTATTGTTCACATTTTATCTCATGTAATCCTCCCAAGAAGCATAAACATTTAACCTTCTGGGTTGTTGGCCCCTTTTTTCAGATGATAGAGTACGTTTCAGGAATGGATTAGTCCGTGAAGACAGACCTGACAGTCTGCCTGTTGGGCATATCCTGACAGGAGCAGGCATATCCCCAGTGGTCAAGAGACCAGACCTTCGGACCTGCAGGTTCTGAGCTCTGACCCTGGTTTGTCAGTTATCAGCTGTGTGACCTTTGGCCACTTCACCTCTAGGCCTGTTCCCTCCCCAGAAACTGCATCCGCAGTCACTGTCCTATAGAGCTCTCACGAGGACTGAGTGGGGTCGTGGGTGCCGGCCAGCTAGAGAGTGGCCAGCACGGAGCGCGCAAATGCCGCGGGCCTTACTCACCCTGACCGACCTTCAGACCAGATGCATCGCGGTGGGCTGGTCTGACGCCTCCGAGACCTCACTGGGGCCGGGCCTGCTGTCTGCACTCCCTGGGCTGTGTCACACACACAGCCTCCCCATCTCATCACACCTCTCTTACCTGGATAGAATCACCTGCTTGTAAGCACCCATATTCCTGGCTATGGCGGGCAGGTATACCCACCACCTCCAGACTAATGGGGTCTGTGCAGGTTTTGGTTTTAACATTGTGATTTCCATAGTGGATTCTTTTTATACTGATTAATTTAAGGAACTGGGTAAGACTCCCCACCCCCACCTCTGAGCACAGATTGCAACTTCTTTCGGCTCTAACTCATGCATATGGCAGCCGAGAAAAGGCTCTCTCTGTTGCTCCTCTGCTTTTAGCTGAGGGCAGATGCTTTCCAACAGACGTCTTGATGTTTGGGCTTTTTCCTTCTCATGTCAAAACTCCGGCTCTGGAAAAGTCAGACCTCGGTTCCAACAGGCTCCAGCCCTGCCTGACAACACAGAGCCACAACCCCCTCACCCACAAAACGCTGAAAATGTGCCCAGCTCAGTGTCGGGATCTCAGAGGCTTGTAAACACTGGCTGAAACCGTCATGCTGTAAGAGGAAGCTGGACTTAATGGAGTTGGAAGATGTGGTCCAAATTCTGTCACCACTACTCATGAGCTTTATGGTTTGAGAGCAGTTACTCAGACTCTCCAAGTCTCAGTTCCTCTAACTGCAGAATGGGTCAGGAATACCTGTCTCAGGGTCACTGTGCCAGTTACATAAGAAAGTAGACCTGGAGAGCTGAGCGTACTGCTTGGGAGGTTCTGCGCGGGTCAGGGTGCATCAGTCACACTGCTGCAGAGGTTTCAGGCTCGCCGCCCACAGTCCAGCCCGTGAACATGCTTGGTTTCCCTCCCGCTCACCCCGTATCGCTGATGTGATGATGATGGCGGTGGGGATTGAATTATTTGTCCACATTTATAAATCAAGGGATGTCACATAAAACTCAGTATTTCCAGCTCTGTTTCTGCTTGGCCCTAATCCCCTCATCCCTGACTTTGTGGGTCTGGGGCAGGAATGCATATCCCACATGGCCAGATATGTAAAGGTCATTAGGAAGCTTCGATCTAAAATATGTTCAATCTCTTCTTCCTTGACAAGCATCCCTTCCTCGTGACTTGGAAGGCTGGAGTGGAATTTAGAATTCTAGGACTTTTTGGAGTTTCGTGCCAGAAAGTGGTAGCATGGGCAATGCCTGCTCCCCATCCCTTCTTCTCACCCCTGGCCCTGTCCTACACCACAAGGCACCTGAGGGCGCCCTAACCTGAATATGTAAGCCCTGGTCATTTGCCCCGAAGCCATCTTCCCTTTTTCTTGGTCCTGTTATCTGTCCTTCTGAGAAGAGACAGGTTTGTGGGCGGGAGGGGGGGGGGTTGGACAGGGAATTTGTGGGGCCTCAAACACCCAGGTGCCATGACCGCCTGTGGAGTGCTTACTCCGTGGGGAGGGCTGTAGCCACAGGAGCGGCAGAGCGGGGACCCTCCAGGCATGAGGCCGAGAGCAGGGGCGCCTCCCTATGGGAACAGCAGCAACTGGGAGGATCCGCATCACGGCCCCTCTTGGGAGAGCGTGTGTCCACTCCCGATCGCCACACTCCCCACCGTTCTCTATCGCTCACAGCCTGTCGGTCATTTAGCTCTCGGCTCGGTCTCAGTAGGAACTGTGTTCACGCTGCCTGATAGAGCCTCCAGCACAAGGCCTGCCCTCGGTGGGTGTTGGGTGCTGTGAGAAGCTGACTGAGTTTGGGGAGGGCTCTGTGTTCTGCAATCTCTCTGCTTTGTGCAGCCCTGACCGTCTCTGGTCAGCCACTCTTGAGCCCCACCCCACAACCATCACCCGTCAGGGACAGTCAGGCCTGTCTGCATCTCCTGTTTTGTCTCCAAAAGCCTGGGTCAGAAGTCTCGTCCGCTTGGAACATCCCTCTCCCAACCACCGCTGAATTCCTTTATGATGATGGCTGGAACCGAGCCTGGTCAGCACAGTTTGAAAAGCGTTCCGAGCTCGTCGGAGAAATGAGGCTGATGGCTGAAGGGTTATTTTCTTGCCTGGGTTTTCACAGTTGAACCTTTTCTTTTCTTTTGAGCAAATGAGGTTATTTTCTTGTGGAGATGGCTTGCCTGGGACCGTGTCCTGGAGAGTGGCCAAGTCTGTCCTCTAGGGAGTAAAACCCTCTTTCTATTTGACATCTTTATTGAGGAATTTCTCAAATATAACAGAAAATGACACCAGAGGGAATTGAAACCATGATGAGATCCTTGCTCAACCCCAAATGACTGCTTTTAGCATTGTAATTACTTGAAATAGCAGTAGTTCTGTTTGAAAAATATTATTCCAAACTCCATGCAATTGGACATAAGAGCAATATTTAGGCTAATAGAATAAGGTTTTTTTTTCATCCTAAATTAAAACCAGCGGTGGATAATTTTTTCCCGACTCCACAAAGCAAGTCTCCTTTTCCCCTAAAGCCATTAGTTCACTTAGCCAGATGTTCTCTGCGACCCCAGTCTTTATCTTGACTTACTGAAAAATACGGTTCTCAAGTTGCTCACAGTTTGAATTTCGGACTTGCTTCTCAGCACATTTTCCCCTGATGAAGAGGAGTCATCTGCAGCCAGATTCAGCAGAAAAGTTGTTTTGTTAAGCAGATTGCGATGTTCCCGTTAACACTTCTTGAGCACCTACTGTGTGCCCGGCCCCATGCTAGGTAGTCGGCCCCTCTTAGGTGAGGTGAGGGGACCTTGGCTTAGTCTCTGCTGTGTGCCTGGAGTCATCCAGGATGTTGTGCTGACATTCTCTTACTTGGTCCTCACGCATCCCTGAGCAGAAGCCATTAGTATCCCCTCTTTACAAATGAGGAACTGAGGCTCAGAAAGGGAAAGTGACCCATGTAAGGTCACACAGCCAGTAAGTGGTCAAGCTGAGACCAGAGCCCAGATCTCTTCGTTTGCCAGTTCAAGCCTGTAAGCTACTGCCTACCACTTCCCCATGGCACCCAAAACAGACCCCACTCTGGGAGGCTGGTCCGGATCATTGGGGGTTTGATAGCCCCCCACCCCACTGTGAGTTTGGGACTCTGTGAAATCCTAGCATCTGCCAACCCAGGCTGGTGGGTGGCCTGCTAAAGGGGATGAGGGCAGCCAATGCTCTGGAGAGCTCCCCAAAATCTGTACTGCCTCCCAGGCAGGTCCTTGCTACCTATGCCAGAGCCTTCTGTCACCCTTGAGCTTCTTTGGGACATTGTGTTCCCCATGTGACTTCACAGAGCCCTGTGATCACTGAACCCTTTCACGTGGCTCCTGTCACCTTCACAGCAGCACCCGTTTTATCTGCTCCCAAGGCCCCTCGGGTCAGGGCACTGCCAGCCTCCTCTCCTCACCTCTCATCCTCACCCACCCGTGCCCTCTGGCCCCACCGGCCTTACACCCACCATCCTTCCATCCCTCCTGTTCAGCGCTGCTCCCTGTGACCCCTGTCCCTGCATCTCCCTTCTTTCCAAAGCCTTCTGTGACCACGTTGTACACACCTCTGCTTGGCTCTGTGCTGGAGTTTTGTCTTCTTCCCCTGTAGGCAGAAGCTCTCTTGTTTATCTCTCCTTCTTCCTCCTCAGAATCGAGTGCTATGTCTGGCAAATCATAGGCATATAATAAATATTTATAGAATGAACAAATAAATGAGTTTGAAGAAGTGCCTTGTATCCTACGTCCTCAGGCTCAGCAAACGTCCATGCTGGGCACATGGTGGAGATCCAGGAGAATTAGATGGAGCGCGTGTCATGGGACCCCCAGATTCACGAGAAACCCAGAAATGTTCACGGCTCAAAGCACAGGTGACATAAGGCTCCATCCAATATTCATCCATTCATTCATTCATTTATTCAAAAAAATGTTCAGAAGTCCTGCTGTGTGCCAGCGCCAGCTTTAAATGTTGAAGGTACACTGAGTGGTGAACGAAGCAGCAAGCGCAGGGGGGAGACAGTGCGCAAGGAAGCACGGAACTCAGTGAAGTGGGTTCAGTCAGGCCACCTGCAGTGAAAAATAATAACACAAATGTGATAGGGCCGCAGCCACAAAGTCAAAAGACGCCTGCTCCTTGGAAGAAAGGTTGTGACAAACCTGAACAGTGTATAAAAAGCAGAGACATCACTTTGCTGATAAAGGTCCCTATAGTCAAAGCTATGGCTTTTCTGGTAGCCATGTACCAGTGTGAGAGTTGGACCATAAAGAAGGCTGAATGGCCAAGAATTGATGCTTTTGAGCTGTGGTGTTGGAGAAGACTCTTGAGAGTCCTTTGGATGGCAAGGAGATCAAACCAGTCCATCCTAAAGGAAATCAACCCTGAATGTTCATTGGAAGGACTGATGCTGAAGCTGAAGCTCCAGTACTTTGACCACTTGATGCGAAGAATTAACTCAGTGGAAAACACCCTGATGCTGGGAAAGATTCAAGACGGTAGGAGAAGGGGACGACAGAGGATGAGATGATTGGATGGCATCACCAACTCGATAGACGTGAGTTTGAACAGCCTCTGGGAGTTGGTGATGGATAGGGAGGCCTGGCGTGCTGCAGTCTGTGAGGTTGCAAAGAGTCGGACATGACTGAACCACTGAACTGAACTGAGAGCTTCTAGATGGCATCAAAATGGAGAGCTCTTAAGTCGTTCATCTCAGAACATCTCCTGAGTGCCTGCCCTGTGCTGCGTCCTGGGCTGGGAGCTTCCAGATTGCAGATGAATGACGTATTCCCAGCCCTGGAGGAACATTGGGAATCAGTCTGCATAGTTTTGAATCCTGGATCCATCACTCAACTTTGTGACCCTGAGCAGGTAACTTCATTTCTCGGGGCCTCGTATCCTCATCTGTTTGGTGGGGCTAATAGCAGCGCTTATTTGACAGGGATGATGCAGAGACCAGATGAGATAAGCTTTGCAGAGCATGTGCCTGGCAGTCAACAAGGGCTGACAGATGTGAATTACTTAATTAGCACTTATTCCTAGTGTGCAGTCTGGATACTTTTTAAAGAGAATGGATGTCTTTTCTGAGCTAGTGAAGATGGAGAAATGAGCCTCCTGCCTGAGCTGGGTGTGAGGTCCTTTGGTGGGGACTGCCCCACGTGTTCCACACAGTGCTCCTGCCCAGTGAGCCACGGCCCACCACCCTCCCCGGCCAGACCCTGCCCCTTCCTCCTGCACCGATTCTTGGCTCGTCCACTGACATGGGCCGCGTGGCACCAGGGCTGTCGTCCCAGCTCTACCTCAATACTCACCTTGTGACCTTGGACGCACGTCACCTCTTTCTCAGTCTCGGTTTTGTGGTCTCCAAAATGAACATGATGCCTGTCTGGCAGGATCAGATGTACACTGGGTGACACCAGAGGCCACCAGGCAGAGGGAGCAGAGGAGGAGAGGAGCTCTGCAGGGCCCAGCGGGGCCCGGGAGCCCAGCTGCACGTGTGGGAGGAAGGCACCGTGGGCGCCCAGATGCTCCGCGGTGGTGCGGCGGTCACGGCTCTTCCCTGCGCCGGGCTGTTCCCCGGCAGGATGAAAGGGCCTCGCCTCGGCCCTTTTGAAGGCGCCCCCTCTCATCCTGGAGGACAGCTGGAGACAATGTGTTGCTCCCTGAACCCCTAACGAAGGCTCGACTCGCCTCTGTTTATTTGTCTTTATACTTCAACAGCGCAAATGCATTTCTTGCTGGGGAAAAAAAAATGCTGACCATTTTAATGTGAAACTAAACAGTTTCAGACAGTCAAATACTTATTCCATAAACACCAATATTTTTCAAGGTAAACTGTGGAGGTTTCTTTTGTCCTATTTCTGCCCTCCCTCCCCGCTGGTCCCTGTTCTTGGCCCACATTCATGTGGTCTGAACACACTTGGTTGGAGGGAGTCACTGTCGGAGGACAAGCTGGATTCAGACTCACTTCTCTTCCAAGCTTTTTACAACTGTTAATCTGATGGGAATTCTTTGGCCTGAGGAAAAGAAACAGAGTGGACTCAGTGTGCATCTTTATAAATGGGCGTCCTTCTTTCCCCAAATCATTACAGAACCAGGGAACTTCTGCAGTGGGCAGGGAGGTGGGGTGATGGAGACCCAGGTGTGTTTTGGGGGTGGAGTGGCCTTCTCCAGCCTCAGGCCTGCAGCCAGCTCAGGACTGGGGGCTGGAGGGAAGGCTGGGCAGAGCCTCGGGTGTGTCTTATAGAAGGGGGCCAGACGAGTGCTGGGGGGCATGGCAGTGGGCCAGGAATCAGGCTCTTTGGGCCATGGACTTACAGGGGGACCTCGGGAAACTCCTTCCCTCTCTGTGCCTCAGTTTCCCCATCACATGTGAGGTAAGGGGTGGGATTCAACCAATGGTTTTCAGATTCTGTGGTGTTGTGTGTCCAGCAGCAGAACTCTTTATTTCCAGCAGAATCCCACGGTGGGCACACAGCTTTGGCTGAAATGGGAGGCAAGACTGGCAGGGATGAGAGCCCCACTCTCTGGGGAGCTCAGCCCCACAGGGCCCTGTTTGGAACCCCTCGGCCTGGCTGCTGTGTCAGAGTCCTTCTCCCTCTGTCAGCTCATGATGGGACGTCTTAGTGGCATAGAGTGTCCCCAGGGATGGTAGCCAAGCCCCTCCTCCCTTCCAGATTCAGTCCCCATCTACCTCTCTCTCCTTGTTTCTCAGAGCTGTAATCTCCAGCACGTCAAATAACTTCCGTTTTCCTAAATGCACCCCCCTTTCCTGCTCTGGAGTACCCTACACCTACTGTTCCTTCTACTCGGATCACCCTTCCCCGTGCTCTTCGTTAATTCTTTGTGACCCCTACTTGTCACACGTCAGCTTGGGCATCATCCCCTCTGGAAAGCTTTCCCTGAGTTGCACACCATTCCCCTGGGTGCCTGTAGCCTTCCAGGCTGCCCTCTGCCTCAGCGCTGAGCTCCTAGGCTTGTCCCTAGACCTCGGGGTGGGTCTCTCCTGCCTCAGGAGATCCTGAAGGGCCAGGCTCCAAAGTGCCTTAGGTCTGTGTTCCCAGGCCCAGCGCAGACCCATCTGTGTGATGGAGGGATGGGTGGGTGGCCGGGGAAGGAAGCAGAAAGTTTGATGCTGACTGCCCAGGAGAGCATGGTCTGACAGTGATACATACACAAGCCTGGCCCAGGAGCCGGGCTCAGGGCTCTCAAACCTTCTGAGAACTGGGAGAGGGCAGGGGGTGTCTCCTAGCAGCCCACGTGAGTGGGGCCCCTGCGGCCGGCTGAGCGTGGAGCTCCCCTGTCCCGTCCTGTCTCCAGGCCCAGCTCCTGGTCTCTGCTCTAGAGGAGCCGAGAGCAAGGACCTGGGAACAGACGCGTCACCCTTGGCCCAAGCTCCCTTCCCAGCAGGGGTTTGCAGCCAGCTCTTTAGGCTCACTCTTCTTATCCCGAAAAGAGGGGTGACAGTGTTCCTGGGAGGGGGCTGTAGGCATGGAGCGAGGTGGGCATTGTGGCGTCAGGAGGCCCCTCGGCCTCTCCTTCTTGCTCTCCCTTGGGTGGCACCTTCAGGTCAGAGACCACAGCACAATACAGGGTGGCCCTTCCTGTTGGTAGGACGTGGCTGAAATCTGTTGTCGGTCGCCCTGTGCTGGCTTTGAATAGGGCTCAGTGTGGTGACCTGGGGAAGAAGTCCTGCTCTGTCCCAGGGTGGAGAAGGCCGAGCCCATAAACAGCAAAGAAAAACAGCCAGTTGCCGAGGACAGGACAGACAAGCAGACACGTCCCTTCGTCTTTCTTGTTTGCAGTCCATGTGCCAAGGTCTTGGTCAGAATTCAGAGAAGTAAACAGAAAATAAGTGTCTTGTGAAAGCTCTTTAAAAATACTTTACCACCAAAACATATACCCCAGACCAGAACTGAACTGTGTGCCTAAAAATGGGAGTTATCAGCAAGTAAGGGAGTCCCAAAGTCTGCGACCCCGCGCTTCCTCTGCCAATAAGCTTGCTTACTCTGGAGCAGTCCGTGCCGCGGCGGTGATGGGGGCCACCCTGGACGTGGGCTGGGCCGGGCTGCGTCTAGACACGTGCTGCAGCAACCATCCTTTCCCAGCACTGACAGACCGTTTATCGTGGCCTTTGGCCAGCCCCGTGCCTCGCCTGCCCCCGCACCCCTCCCTGCGCACCCCTCCCTGGCACCCGCCTCACCCCAGCCACATGCAGCTGGAAATAGACTAGCCAGCAGAGAGGGCTGGTGCCCAGCTGGCACTCCTTGTCTGTGGGAAGCAGGTGGCCCTGGCAGCCACCCAGCTGCTTGGTCTGGGGTCTCTAGCGACCCCTCAGGTGATACCTTAGTGGTGGGAGAGGGTCCCACGGCCCCTTGCCCCGCCCTGGCTCATATGCTGGCCACCAAGGGGTCACATGCCAGTAGTTGTTGGGAGGGGCCTTGGCGGAGGCCCTGTGGAATGGGATCCTCCTGGGGCCCTTCTTCCCATTGGAGGAGTCTGGGGTCTTCAGCCTGGCAGTTGGCTCCTTGTGCTCAGGGCTCTGCCTGCCACTCCAGCCTTGCCTTCTCACCCTACAAATGAGAAGCCTGTCCCCACCCTCTGTGCTCCTCCCGCCTTGGAGGACGCCCCCTCTTGGCTGCCCTAAGCGCTCCAGTTCATCCTTGAGCACCTCTTCCCTGGCCTTCCTGGCAGCGTGACTCAGTCCCCACCCTGCCCAAGACACAGTGCTCCTCAAGCAGAGTAGAAAAGGTCTGTTTACTTACCCATCTTCCACACGTGGAGTAATTATACAGAAACACTCCAAGAAATTGGTAGACAAGACAGAAGATAATTCCCCCATTAGCTTGCCACCCCAACAGGTCAACAGCTTTCAGGTCCTAATGTTCTTGTCTGAGGTCATGTGTGTGCAGAACTGACCGTATATGGTTAGGATCGTGCACTGATGTTTGTATGCCGCTGCCAGCCCCAGATCCTATCAGAACTTTTGTCGCTGTTGATGTGTGATCACGTAGCCAAGATGTGGGGCTGGAATCTGAGTCCAGGATGTGGGGGGCGTGACTGAGAGCTGCTGCTAGGGTGGCCATCTGGTTGGGAGAAATGGTTTGTAACCTCTAGTCAGCAGCTGGCCCAAGTGCCCCCACCTACCAGTCAGGAGATCCAGAGATGAGTTAGATGCAACTCCCACCCTCGGGGAGCTCTAGGCTCTGTGCAGTAACACTCACAGCTTGGTGTCCTTGATGTCATTAACATTGGCCCAAAGCACTGGCGGGGAGGGAGCCATCTCCCGGTGCCAAGTGGGGACAGGGATGGGGCGAGGGGAGGAGGAAAGGGCAGGTGCAAAGCCTGGAGCTGAAGAGGCTCAGCCAGAAAGGAGTGCAGACTCAGGGAGAGTAGACAGAGGTGTGTAAAATGGCGGCCTGGCTCAGTCAGAAAGGAACGTGGGCTCAGGGAGAGGAGTAGACAGAGGCATGTGAAATGGCGGCCTAGCTCACTCAGAAAGGAGCGCAGGCTCAGAAGGAATAGACAGAGGCGTGGGAAATGGCGGCCTAGCTCAGTCAGAAAGGAGTGCGGGCTCAGGAGGAGTAGACAGAGGCGTGGGAAATGGCGGCCTGTCAGCAGAGGCACACACCATTGCTCCCCGAGCCTGAGACATGGAGACCCAGCCCGGCAGACGCAGGCCTGGCGGGAGACTTCCTCCGTCTGCACCTCGGGCACCTCAGACGCCAGCCTGGCTCCTCGCCCCCTCCTTCGACAGCCACCAGGGCCCTACCTACTGCTCCAGCCTCACCAAACATATGCACATGGGTGTGCACTCGTGCACACACTCACACACACAGACACACACGGCAGGCATCCCATCCCCACACACAGCTCTCCCTGAGCCGGTCCTTGTGCAGTTTAGACAGAGGCTCCGCAGCCCCCGAGTTTGGCCTCCCAACCCCCGGTCTTACCTGGTCTCACCCCTTCTCCCACCCTGGTCGGGCAGCTCCCTGGGGGCAGGCCTTGAGGACATGCTCACTCCCTGTTCCCTGCCTGTTCAATGAATGAACGAGCACAAAAACGTGTGCCATCACAGCTCTCTGGGGAGACAGGGCGTTAGAAAGATGACTTCAGATGGAATGGCGGTTCTTGCAGACGTGCTCTCGGGTGGGAAGCCAGGAAACTGTGTACAGAGTAACGGGTCCAGCAGCCAGGATGCGAAGGTTTGTGCCAGAATCCCGCGTCTGGGGATTCATCTGCAGAGAAGTCCCTCACAGCCGCCCAGACGTGTCCCTCCCAGGGGAGTTTGCTAAGAGTGGAAGAGAGACAGCACTCTGAGGCGAGGGCAGGGGGTCCTTGCAGCCTGGACAGCGGCAGTGAGAAGGGCAGCCAGGACTGAGCCCCAGCCTGCCCAAGGCGCTGACTCAGCTCTCAGTGAAGCAGGGCCAAAGGGTCATGCTCTCAAGGGCGAGAGGGCGAAAGAGTGATTCGTTACCACTAGCTGAAACTCAGCACATGAAAAAATAAAATAGATGCTCGTGATAGGAGTTGTGGCTAGAGTATGAATTTGTTGATCTTTTCTCCGCCGCTGTTTTTCAAAATTCCTTATGCATTCACATTTTTGAATAATGAAAGTTTTATTGGACAAGTGATAGGGACCCACGCTAAGCTCTTGAGGGCGGTTACGCTGTGAAAAAGTCATGCCACAGCCTGGCCTGGAACGGGAGAGGGGCAGCCTTGGGGAGACACGGCGGTCCTTGCCATGCTCAGCTAGGCTCAGTGCTGCCTTTTCCACGAAGCTCCCCCGTGCCCATGTCAGCCCTCTGCCTCTGCCCGCTTCTTTCTTGAGTGTATCAGCTCTCCTGGCACAGACTCATTCCTCAGTCCCACTGTGTCTGCATGACCCACCCAGGGCCTGGCAGTGAGGGATTGCTGAGCGCCGGAAGGAAGCGGCCAGTTCACTGCCAGCCCGGTGAAGGAGCCGTCACAGGCTGGGGTGGGGGCCCGCGAGGGAGCCCCCACTCACAGAGAAGAGGTCCCAGGGCCGACCGGGGGAGGGAGCTGTTGGGAAAAAGGAAGGAAACGGGCCACTGGGGAGCACCCACAGCAGCCGGATAAGGCCCAGATTTAACTCAGCAGAAGCTTGAGGAAAACATTGAATTTAATTGGGAAGATTTGATGCTTGAAGTTCCGGAATTCCAGGCAGTAGCAATGGTGGGAAATTTACGCTGGGAGCAAGGCATTTGACCTGGCCAGAGTCAGGTGTGATGGACTGACCAGAAGGCCCGTGTGCACCGGGGCAGTCCGGGGAGCTCCTGGGCTTGCCTTGCCTCTGTGGAGTCTTTCCCAAGGCAGTGGGGCTCCCCCTGCCCCCCACCCAAGCCCGCAGGGGTAATCACAGCCAGCTGGGCCTGCTTTATTTCTGAGGATATTCATTAAGAATCTTGTCAAAAGCATTTCCCCTTCTTTTCTTAGAGCGTCTTGCTTTGGTTCCAGGGTTTGTTCTGTTAGTTGGTTTTTCTCCCTTCCCTCTTTCCAGTCCTCCATTCTCATCCCCATCAAAATGGATCGTTCAGAGCTCCAGTGCCTCTCACAGATGTCTGTCCAGGATCACGTTCACAGCTGCCCTGGCAGAGGCCTGAGGGCGGGGGACGAAGGCATCCAGTTCCCGTCCTGGGCCCGTCACCCACACGTCGGTGACCGAGGGCAGGCCGTGCGCTCTGCTTGCAGCTCCTGTTACAACACTCTGCTCCTGCCCCGGGCCGAGGCCAGCTGGGACGCTGTAATGGGAGTGCTGACGCGGAGCAGGGGCTCAGGGAACGGGAGTTCCCTTCCGTCTCCTGCAGCTTTCTCTCTTGCCCTTGCTGGAGAGATTAAAGGAAGAGCTGGTCTGGCCGCAGTTGGCATAGACCAAGGGCAATGATGAAGTGTCATTCAAGGGGACAGCCCACTGTCTTCAAGCCCCTACCTCCTCCACCCGCTTCCCCAAGCACCACTCAGAATGGGTTTTCTGCAGCTGAAGACTTTGGTCCTCACGCGAGTGAAAGCACCACAAAGCAGGAAGCGGGCTTCCCCCGCTTACCAAACGTCCCACGTGGCTCTGTTCGTTCGTCATGCACCAGAGCCCACAGGCTGGCAGCGTTTGAGGGTATCTACTTCTCTCCATCCTCATCTCCCCACCAGCTGCCCACAGGCAGAGCTGTGCTCACCCACTCAGTGGGGTTAACTGCTGGGCAAGGCTGTGCCAGGCAGATAAGCGAACCTAGGTCTTCTCCAGCCAGCTCTCACTCTGCCCCCCTGCAAACCCACCGGCCAGCACTCAATCCAGTCCCTGATCCAGCGCTGCCACCCGGGGCAGCCCCTCCAGGGCCACTCGGCCCATCCCTGACGGGGCAGGCCCGCAGCCAGGGCCTCCAGGCCAGAGCTGCCTGCCCCAGCCAGTTCTCAGTCCGTACTCGGTCCACAAACAGGTGCTGCTTAAAACCCCGAGACGCAGCCACACGCAAGATGTCCCTGTCCCCAAGCACTCTGCATCTCCGAGGAGACGGAGAAGTGAACACAAGGCAGACGCCAGTGACGAGGCGCTGAATGGCTCCCAGGTGTTTGGGCTGAAGCAACTGTGGGTGGCACTGCCATTTGCTGAGATTCAGAAGGCTGCGGGAGGGGCCTGGGCTTTGCTTTGTTCTCTTCTGCTTTCGTTGTGGAGGTGGAGATAGTTCACTGTGGGCCATGTTAGGCTTGTTAGGTTTGTCCTGCCTGTTGGACATTCAAGTCCAACTGATTGCAAGTGCTGATCTCTGAGTCTAGAGGATGGTGGAGCAGACAGCCCTAGAGGTTTGGGCAGTGTTAGCCAGTAGCTGGCTGGAAAAGCCATGGGACAGGGTGACAGCTCCTAGGAATGGAGCCCAAGAGGAGCCTAGGTTTCTGGACATGGCCCCCACAGGTGCACTCACCTCCCGGGGCCCACTTTTTTAAAGGAGGGACTGTCTACGGAGTTGGAGAAAGTGTTTGCCAACCATGTATCTGACAAGGGTCTACTATTTAGGATATATAAGAACTCTTACAACTCAACAGTAAAAAGACAGCCCAATTTAAAAGTGGGCCAGGGGGCTTCCCTGGTGTTTTGGTGGTAAAGAAGTCGCTGTCAGTGCAGGAGATATGGCTTTGATCCCTGCTCCAGGAAGATCCCACATGTCGCGGAGCAACGAAGCCCGTGCACCACAACTATTGAGCCTGAGCTCTAAAGCCCGGGAGCTGCAAGTCCTGAAGCCCACGTGCCCTGGAGCCCAAGCTCTGCAACAACGGAACCCCCCTCAATGAGAAGACCACGAACTGCAACTAGAGATAACCCCCACTTACCACAACTAGGGGAAAAGCCCACACAGCAGTGACGACCCAGAGCAGTCCAAAATAAATAAATAAAAATTTAAAACCTCAATTCAGAAGCAGGCCAAGGATTTGAATAGCCATCTCTGCACTGTTAAGCAGCTGGTAGTCGCGGTCCCCCGAGAAGAGTGACCCAGGTGGTGAGCAGGCCGGAACCTGTATCAGGAGGGAGCAATTCCGGAAGCTGAGGCCGCTCTGCTCGGAGAACAGGAGGCCGAGGCAAGACTGAGCGCTCCCTTTGGATGAGGCTCGTGGTCGGTTTCCCAGCTCAGGAGGGACTTTGCCATCCCCCAGAGGGTGTCCACCCTGTGAGCCCCTGCAGCACTTGCGCCGGCTTTGTCCAACAGAAGTGAAGACGGATCGGTGCCCTGTGTGTGCTGGCACTGTGCCGAGTGCCCATGGATGTTTGTATTTAATTTTTGGCTGGGCTGCGTCTCCACTGCTGCTCCCAGGCTCTCTCTAGTCGTGGCGAGTGGGGGCTCATCGTCGTCGTGGCGCACGGACTTCTCACTGTGGTGGCGTCTCTTTGTCTCTGAGCGCAGGCTGGAGGTGCGCGGGCTTCAGTCATTGTGGCACTCAGACTTAGTTGCCTCGAGGTGTGTGGGATCTTCCCCGACCAGGGATTGAAGTCCCGACCACCGAGTCCCCTGCACTGGCAGGCAGGTTCTAAATCACTGGGCCACCGAGGAAGCCCTGTGCTAGGGGTTTTACCACCATTATTTTCTTAATTCCCCCAAACAGCCTCAAGTACTATTATCTCTGACTTTTAGAGAAGGAAACCAGGGCCCCAGATGGTTAAGCACAGTGCCAAGGTCACATACCAAGACCTTACTGAATCCTGTACCCCAGATGCCATGACTTGCAGGGCAGGAACCAGGACCCATAGGTAGTGGTCTCAGGGAGACACATGTTTATAGACTACGTGTTTATAAGACACGTGATTGTAAGGTGGAGCGGTCAGCAGTTGGAGTTAGGCAGCAAACTCCTTAGATGTTCTGTGCTGCTCAGCCATCACTGAGAGATCGCAGACAAGAGGGAGGGCCCAGCCTCGGCAGAGCTCTGTCCCGCCCTGGCTGGCTCCTTGGGTCTGGGTGTGAGCGTGCTGGTCTGGAAAGCTGACCCCACCAGTCATCGCCCAGTGCTGAGCTTGGACTCTGGCCTAGCCCGAGGGCCTCGGTGTCAGAACAGGGCTACAACGGGAGACCCTGTGTCTTCTGCACACAACCAACCTGCTGGAAAGCCAGGAGCCCCAGAGAGGGCCCCAGCTGATGCCCCAGACCAGGAGGTAGATGATTCCCGGGAGACTCCAGTCACACCTCCTGCCTGCTATGCCAGCACTTCTGACAGCTCGGGGAGTATCCTGGATCTGGCAGAATCCAGGCCCCAGAGCTGCTCTAAGACTCATGTGTATTTTACCCGAAATCTAATCCATCTGGTTCTCATTTATTTACACTTAACTCATCAAATGCAATTTTGCAAGAGCCGCTCGATAGCCAAGAGGCCTTTCTGCCTAAGCCTCCCTTCTGAAAGGAGCCGGAGGAGGGCTGGGGCCTCGGTCTTCCGGGACTAAGAGGGAGTTCTCAGGGTTGGAGGCTGAGTTTGGTTTCTGAGACGGGCCAATGCCGCTGCCTCGGTTCCCGGACCCTTGTTGGGAGCTGGGATGGCGGAGCCGGGCACAGTGCCGGACACACAGTAGGCTCTTGGCAGCCGGCAGAACATGGGTGGGGTTCAGGCAGAACACAGAGTCTCTGTTTCAAATTGTGAAGCGTTCATGGGAAACACAAAGCAACCAAAGCTGGATCCAGAAGTAATTTCTCGTTATAAATAACTGCAAACCTGGATTCTTGGTCCAAAGTAGGACAAACAGTCAACTATTAATAAAAACAAACACCAGCACCTTGGGCCAGAGAGCAGACCTCATGGGCAAACCACAGCCCCGCCTGCGGAGGCCTTTCAGAAGCACGTCGACCTGTAGCCCCTTGGTGTCAGCTCTGGAAGCCTTCCTGCTGGAAAGCAGCCGTGTCCGTCACTGCACGTGGGCCGGTGGAGTGGGCCCGTCAGCCACTGGTGGGGGTGCGGGCAGCCTTTTCCGCGTGAGTGGTGGGCACACTGAACAGAAATGGGGAGAAGTCACAGCTATGGTTGGTCTCTCCCGACCGCAGCACCCAAAGCTGTGCTCATGCAGGGCACTGCAGAGGGGGGCGGGGGCACCTGACCCCAGAGACCTTGCTTGGACTCCATCTTTGGTGCTTGGCTTCCCTGGTGGCTCAGACGGTAAAGCGTCTGCCTGCAATGCGGGAGACCCGGGTTCAAACCCTGGGTTGGGAAGATCCCCTGGAGAAGGAAATGGCAACCCACTCCAGTACTCTTGCCTGGAAAAGTCCTCGGGTAGGTTACAGTCCATGGGGTCACAAGGAGTCCGACACAAGTGAGCAACTTCACTTCACTATGGTGCTCAGGGTGCTATGTGCTGCTCTCACCAGAGTCCTCACTGAGGCCACTGGGATTGAGGAGGAGGAGGCTAGAGAGGCCGGGCCATCTGGGGCTGGGTTTGTGGAGCCCTGATGGAATCTTCTGTGGGGGGAGGCGGAGACCCAAGGGGAGGCTGTGCCCCGGGAGGGGAGGCGGGACAGACGGGCAGGGCGATGAGGAGAGCCACCAGCCTCAGGGACTGCTGAGTGTCGGGTGCACGGAGGCAGGGGTTTCTTGGGCTGGGCTGGCTGGGTCAGGGCAGGCAGAGCCGGAGCCTGACCCCTGCTTGGCCTCCTTGGGGCCCTAGTCCCCCTCCCTCCCTCCCTCCCACCTTCCATCGTCAATGCACACCAGGCTCAGAGCCTCCGGCTGGGGAGCAGCCCCCAAGGCACGCAGGCTGTGTATATGTTTTACCCCAGACTACGCTGGGACCATCTGTTTCAGAGGGTGTCTTCTCCCAACCACACCAGCCGAGGCCCCCAGGGCAGGGACTCTCCCTTCCCAGCACCCTTGCCTGCCACCCCAACCCTGAGCCAGAAGATGGGGCACTCCAGCAGTCCTGGAGGCTCAGCTGAAGATGTGTGTGTGTTACAGGAGGGAGCACATTCTCCTGGTGGGGGGGGGGGTGGGGAGTTGCTGCAGGCTGGTACCTTCCAGAGGGAGACCTGGCTGGTCCAGGCAGCCCACGATGAGCTCTGTGCCAGACCTTCACAGTGCTGGAGCCCTCGGGGTCCTTTCTGCACTCTGCCGTTTAGATCTTCTGTTGCCAATTAAAAGGGTTTCCCGAGAGGAGCCTCCTAGCGTCTGCCCCGGAGCCCACGGGGCCTCCTCTCTGCTTTGGAGCCAAGGCCCTGTGCCGAGGAGCTCCCTGCCTTCTGGGAACATTCAGCCATGGTCATAAATAATGATGAAGGACCACGGGCTGCCAGCAGGGTTCAGAGGCGGAGGGCACCCCCATCCCCCTGGGAGCCCGCTCGGGGATCATGGGTCGTGGGCGGGAAGCAGGCTTGCTCCGGGCCTTCACCACATACACATAGGCCCAGCCTCCACCCGAGGCTTGGTGGTTGGTTGGTGACACTCTGGCTTGTCAGTCTTCCCCGGGGACTGTCCCCTCTGCCAGAAGGACTGGTGGAAATAGGGGCCAGGAGGACCCAGGCAGGGCCGGGTTGGTGAGAGCCCTGGTGGAATCTTCTCGAGGAGGGATGTGCAGCCCCTGGGAGCCTCCAGAATCCTCTCTCGCCCAGGTGGTCCCAGACCCTCCCCACCTGTGCCCTGCACCTTCCACAGCTCCTCTCCTCGTCTTCCAGCCTCAGTCACAGACCCCCCCACCCTCGGCTCCCATCACCTCCTCCACGGAGCCTCTGCCTCCATGCTCAGGTCTCACACACCGGCCGCCCGGTGAGCAGGGGCTTGACCAGGGGCATTCATTCTGGGGCCCCTGGCAGCTCACGGGGCGCGGGGCATGCAGCAGGGACGCAGTGTTTGCAGGAGAAGTGTTTCCAGTGGATTTCAAGGGCGAGGGCTTCTGTCTGGACAAAGAGGGCGAAGGCGTCCCGGGAAGAGGTGCACATGTGCCTGTGAAGGCGTGTGTGATTGACAGAGAGTTAGGGGGGCTGAAGAGGAGTGCCGCCTGTGGCCAGCCCAGAAGGAATCCAGACAGTGTCCTGCTCCGGGGCACTGACCGTCTATGGCAGAGCTCCCCTTCACTGCGCTGCGCAAGCACACGTGTGCCCCTCCGTGTGTCCACTCCTGAGCACCAGCCAGCCCGACCCTCTGCTGGGGGCAAGGACGTGCAGGAGGCTCAGGTCTGTTGTCAGCCCAGAGCAGAGACAGGACGGCCAAGCCCAAGGGAGAAAGTTGGAAACAAATCGGCTTGGCTGGGAGCCAGGGGCCGGCAGATTCCGCCCAGGACTAGGAAGACTTCGGGGAGCAGGGGGCTTCTGCCCTGGGTTTTGGAGGCATGAGCATGTCGGGTTGGGGAGGACTGTAGCCTAAGCACCCAGGGACCTGACGGTTGCCGCCATGACCGGGCAAGAAGTGTCCTCACTCGGAGAGGCTGAGTCATGGGAGAGTAAGGAAGGGCTTTGGATCCAGACCCACAGGGCTTCCTGTCCTCTTTCCACCTGTTTTATAGCACTGGGCAAGTCTCTTCCCTTCTCAGCTTCTCGTTTGAGAATTGGCGTGCTAAGAATAATGCTCTCTGTGTGGATATGTTGTGCAGATATGTTAAGATAGTGCCTGGGCCCTGGGACCTGGCCAGCCATGAGGGCTATCATTTATGATAAAAAGGCTCCCGGCGCCTTGCAGTCAGCATGGATGCTCATGTAGGGGCAGGGGCTCCCGCAGAGGGGCCCCTCCGTGCATGGAGCCGCCTGGAGAGCAGGAAGAGGGCTACGCGAGTCTCAGGCGCTCCAGAAGGGCTTCCTGGAGGACACAGTCTGAGTTCCTCCCGTGGACGAGATCTCAGCACCTCACACGGGCCACAGGCCAGGGACAGAACTCAGGTTGTCCGACTCCCAGGTGTGGGTGCTCTCCTTGCCTTGGGGCCCCTCTTACAATGGAATATGCCGTGTCATTGGGAGCCAAGGAGCAGTGTGTAGTGGGCTCACCCCCATCAGGAGGGCCCAGGAGCTAATATTTCCCATGGTGCTCTGGTGGGCCTGGTCAGGGTCTCCAGGGGACCCCAGTCTGTCCTAGGCCAGTGGGCAGGCATCTCAAGGACCAGCCGCCCCCGCTGGTCACTATGAGACCTCACTGGGGGTTGCGTCTGTAGACCTGCAGACACAGGGGTGTGAGGGGTATGAGGTGGGCCTAAGACCCTTAATCCAGTCGCTAGAGAAGCTGGTGATGGCCCCTGACTCCCCAAAGGGATTCTGAGGCCGTGATTACTTGCCCAAGTTGGGGGAGGCCTGTGCTAGGGCCACAGTGGAGAAAGAGCGCCAAGGGGCCAGTCCCCTCTTCACTCCTGCTTAATCTTGGCGCTTTATCATTTGGGAGTGGGGAGAAGAAATGTTTACATGGCTTCACATTTGTTTCAAATTATTCATCAGTGTTGGAGAGTCATTGTTCCCTGCTAGTGTAAACAGCCCCGTCCCAAGGCCCAGCCACCCTGCCAGCCCGCCGCGGCTCTGTAGCTGTGTGACATCAGCACCCTGGGTTCCCAGCTTCCAGTGCGGCGAGGAGGTGTGCCAGGCCCAGCGGGCGGCCCCAGGGCGTTCACTGACGATGGGGTGAGCACAGTGTCTCCACACCATGAATTCCACATTTGAGAGCTATCTTTTGTTTTACCAGTTGAACCTTTTCTAGGGCTGGGGAAGCTGAGGTACAAAGACTCTTCAAGAACCTCGAAGAATGTGACTTGAAGAAGGTCTGGCCTGAGTCCCAGGAGCAGCTCCCAGGATTCAAACATCACTGTTATGTGTGCGCCGGACTGCAGGCATCGGAGCCCCCGGCGGGTGTTAACTGGGACGGTTCAGGGCAGCCTCGGCGGGCCGGGACTCTGCTCAATTACTCCTGCAGGCTGGCTCGGCTTTGCGTTGGTAGCTGGAGGGGTTCATGGACATGTTCAAGGTGACACCCAGCTTGCATTCACTTCAAGAGCAGCTGGGGTTCTTCATCTCCTGAATCCGAACATGCTTGCTGGCGTGACCAGCTTCGCAGTGGGCCCCAGGGCACATGCTCAGGAGCTGGACAGCAGGCCTGAGTCCTGCCTTTGCTCCAGGCAGCTGTGTGACTTTGTCCAAACTACTTCAGCTGTCTTCGCCTCAGTGTCCTCATCTGTAAAATGGAGTCAGTAACACAACCTATTGCTCAGGGTTGCTGCAAGGATCAGGTGCTTAACACTCGATGACCACTCGGGGGAGGTTAGCTTTGTGTTCTTAGTAGGAGGAGGAGCAGGGCCCAGAGCTGTTCACGGTCTAGTGTGGGCGGGGGCGGACTGCTGGGAGGTGGAGGGGAGGTGCCCCCAGCCAAGGTGACCCTGACACTGGGCCTTTAGGGAGCCATCAGTAAGACTTGTTGAGTGGAGAAAGGGCTTCAGAAAAATCCCTCTCCACCCCTCCCAGCTTCCCCTGGGACCCCCTCTCAGCCTCCTCTCAGCAAGAGCTGCCTCTACCGTTTCAGCTGTAACTGTTGGTGGCTTTTAGAGTTCAGAGCCCTGCCTCCCTCCTGGCGACCACACAGCCAACATTTGAGCTCACAGGAGAGTAATGACCTGCCTGGCCGTCGGCCTCAAAGGCTGCCGCGTGGGCTCGTGGGTGGTGAAGTGGTCTGCTGTCCCCGAGCCTAAGTAGGACCCAGCTGACAGAGTGCCAGCGCTGAGCCCTCCCCGGTTCAGGGCAGGTCAGTCTGCCTGATGCTTTACCTGTTCACATCCTTTTGGTTCCAGTTCTGAAAGATGGCTGTGTTGAAAAGAACTGTTTAAAAAGTTCAGTGCCAAAGTGAGTGTGTGTGTGAGTGTGTGTGTGTGAGTGTGTGAGTGTGTGTGTGTGTGTGTGAGTGGGTGTGTGTGAGTGTGTGAGTGTGTGTGTGTGAGTGTGTGAGTGTGTGTGTGTGTGTGTGAGTGTGTGTGTGTGTGAGTGTGTGCGTGTGTGCGCGCGCGCGTGTGCACAGGCCTGTGTATTAGGGGTTGTGGGCTTGGCTCGAAGCAGCCAGTAGCTCACGTTGCCTTTGTGGTTTCGTATATTTGCCTATTAAAATGACAATACAGACATGGCACATTAAGGTTTAAGAAGCCCTTCTTTCATTAAACAAACTGACAGTGGAGGGGGTTATGACTTCGGTAATTGAAACATGCTGTTCTGTTCAAGACCAGAGCTCCATAAAGACTCTTTTCAGCCAATAGCACCCTTTGTGCCAGCAGCCTCTGGGCAAAAATGAGTGTCTGCCCCGAGGTCTGTCTCTCCCAGAGAGTGGGAAAGACCGCTTGGCAGCCTTCCGTGGCAGTCTTGGCAGCCAGAGGTCAGGGCCTTTGAAAAACCTCCCCTTCTCTGGGCTTTTGAAATCAATTTGCGAGGCAGAAAGCAGGCTGCCCTGGCCTCCAGCCTCTCCCTCGCGGCAAGGTCTGTGCTGCCGGTTGTAAATCTGAGGTGTGACTGAAGAAAGGGGACAGTGGGGTTTGGTTGGCCAGGCCCTTCACGTCAGGGGGAGACGGTGCAGGCTGCAGGTCTTCAGAGAGAGGGAGGGCCAGGCGCCGTTACTGAGAGCCAGGTTTGAATCCTGCCTCTGTGGGAGCTTGGACAAGTCACTCGGCCTCTGTCCCTCCGTTTCCTCATCTGTAAAATAGGCCAGTACCTAGATCTGCTGTGCAGGGTTTCTGTGAGAGTTAAGGGAGTTAAAGCAGGTTAGGTGCTTGGAGTAGTGCTGGGCACACAGGAAAGCCAGGGTCACTGTAAGCGTCCGCCTCTGTGGGGTAAGTGCACGCAGTACTGCTGTAGGGAGCGCCAGGGTCACTGCAAGCGTCCGCCTCTGTGGGGTAAGTGCACGCAGTACTGCTGTAGGGAGCGCCAGGGTCACTGTAAGCGTCCGCCTCTGTGGGGTAAGTGCACGCAGTACTGCTGTAGGGAAGCGCCAGGGTCACTGCAAGCGTCCGCCTCTGTGGGGTAAGTGCACGCAGTACTGCTGTAGGGAGCGCCGCGGGTTCCTCTGTAGCGGCGCTCTGCGGTGGGGGAGCTGACGGCCTCCACGGCCTTCCCGCTGACCGCGCCTCCCTTCCGGCCCCAGGTGTGACCTCTCCTCCCCTTCTCTCGCCGCAGATGTGGACGAGTGTCAGGACAACAACGGCGGCTGCCAGCAGATCTGCGTCAACGCCATGGGCAGCTACGAGTGTCAGTGCCACAGCGGCTTTTTCCTCAGCGACAACCAGCACACCTGCATCCACCGCTCCAGCGGTGAGTCCTGCCCGAGCCGACCGGCCACGGCCCTGCCCGCGGGATCGGGCGGCCCCGGAGCCGCCTCACCGGCCACGGCCCTGCCCGCGGGATCGGGCGGCCCCTGGAGCCGCCTCACTGAGTCTCCATTCTGGGGCCTCGCGCTCAGGGCAGGGAGCTCTGGGGGTGGCCGGGAGGGCCGTTTTGTGCCTCTGGTGTTGGGTCTGCAGTTTCCTCACAGTTCGCTCCCGCCCTCCGGTCCTGCGGCAGGGCTGCTGGTGTCCCTGGTGCTTTGTGTGGAGGGGGCTTGGGGCCACCGATGGGCAGATGCCACCAGAGAAGCCACTTTGTCCGTTCTGGGCTGGGGGCTGGCGGTGGGCCGGGTGAGGGTGGCCGTTCTCTCTGGTTCCCTTCCCCCAGTGGGGGCTCGAGGTCTGACCAGGCCGAGCTGCTGGTTTCTTGATCTCTTGCACGTTCACTGGGTCACCAGTCAACAGGGGGTCCTTGTGGCCAGGAGCCAGCTGCCCTCTGTAGACCAGGTGGGATGGGGGTGCCGGCCTGGGGGCCGGTACAGAGGGACAGGGAAGACTCCAGCCAACTGGAGAGCCTGGGGAGCCTGGAGACAGCCCCAGCCAAGCCCAGAAGGTGCAGGGCGGTGGTGGCCATTTGGGGCCCAAAGCAGCAGGGCTGTGAAATGAGACAAGTGGTCAGAAGCCAGGACCCAGATGCTCAGAGGAGAGGGGCTTCCAGGCGGAGGGAGCAGCATCTTGGAAGCCGTGGAGGCGCGTCTTCCTTAAAATAATGGCGAGATCCAGCCATCTCGAGGCAGGCCGTGCACTCCTGCGGCCTGGCTGCTCTGAGCAGTCAAGGGAATAGACACCAGAGGAGGAGCAGACAGCACCCCATGGCCCCAGCCTCAGCCCCTACCCCATCACTGACCCAAGACACGGAGGAGGTGCTGGAGGGAAATCCTGCAAGGGCCTCGCCTCCAGTCTGCGACACCAGCGGGAGGCCAGCGAGTGGTCCACACTGAAAGGCAGGGAGTGAAAAGGGCAGGTGCTGCTCTTCGGGTTGGGCCGACCGGGGCTGAAGCCCGCTTTGCCACTCCCTCGCCCTTCAGGCGGCTCTGCTGCTCTGAACCTCAGCTTCCTCATCTGCAAAATGGGGCAGCGGTGTTGACCCGGCAGGGTCTTTGGGGGCTGGCTCCAGATCCTAGGAGTAAAGTGCTAGTGTGCACTAAAGCTAACAGAGGCGGTGAGGTGAGACTCCGCGGCCCTGGCTGTGATTTTTTATTTGAAAACAATTCCTGAGGTAGAAAAGAAAAAACCATTTTTAAGAAGTACAAAACCCAGGGTAATTATGCAGAACTGCGTTACTGGACTCCTCGGAATTCTCAGTGTTTTAGGCAGTTTCCTCAAAAACAAGGTGGCTGATAAGCCTGCGCCGTGTCCCCAGAGGACAGACGGGCCGAGTGAGTGCCGCCGTCCCGGGCGCCTGCTTCAGGCGTAGGGGCCCGACGTCCACGTGGAGGACCTCCCAGCTGTGGGGCTGTGGGGTCAAGCTGCCCAAAATGAGGACCCCGACCCCAAATCGAGTTTCATAAAAAGCAGATTTATGAGGAAGAGTGAGCGTCAGTGGCGGGGGACAGTGAGGCCTGCTTTCATCAGGGAGCGGGGTTTACAGGGCGGCTAGCCCCTCCTCAGCAGGGCTGTGTGTGCTCTGCTCCTTTGAAGAGCAGCTTTCCCACGAGCAGGCCTTCAGGTGAGGCCGTGCCCTAGCTCAGAGGAGGGCGAGCAGGACGGGGAGACAGTGTGATGCCGGGCAGCAGCCTGGCCCTGTTCAGAATCCTGTCCCGGCGCGGCCGGTGAGCACTGGCTGTGCTAGGGATGTCACCTGGCAAGCCCCGGCGCCCGCCAGGGCCGGGACTCGGTGTTGTGGCGGGCAGCGACAGCGGCTGCTGTGGGGTCACGAGCTCACTCTGCCCTGGGCCCCTCACGGGAGCCTGGCACGGCGGAGGAGCATAAACCCAGTCAGCTGAGGGGACCTGCCCGAGGTCGTACTGTAGGGTCATGGCAGTCAGGATTCCAGCCCGTCACTCACTGTGACGAGAGGAGGCTGGTAAGGAAGGAAATCGGGTGGAGAAACAGGCAGGCACTGAAGACCTCTTGGAGGAAGCTGCCCGTGAGCTGATGTCGGGCGAGGAGGGAGAGCGTCTGTGGGAGGAGCCGGGGAGGGCTAGGCAGGAGTGTGTAAGGGCCCTGGGGAGGATGTGTGTTAAGGGCCTGAGGTGGGCGTGTGCAAAGGCCCTGGGGCGGGTATGTATTAAGGGCCTGAGGCGGGTGTGTACAAAGGCCCTGAGGCGAGTGTGTTTAAGGGCCTCGGGGTGGGCGTGTGTGAGGGCCCTGGGGCAGGTTGTGTACTGGCCCGAGGCGAGTTGTGTAACGGCCCCGAGGCAGGTGTGTATAAGGGCCCCGAGGCGGGCGTGTGTAAGGACCCCTGGGCGGGTGTGTGTAAAGGCCATGAGGTGGGTGGACCAGACTCTCGGGAAACAGAGTGAAGGGTGGGATGGTGGGCACAGATTGCCCAGGAAGAGGGGAGCTTGGCAGGGGCCAGGTGCCATGAGGCTGGTGAAACATGAGCCGGAGTTTGGGGCTGGGTAAGGAGTGCAGGGGCTGACCAGACAAGCTGCTCCCTCCCGAGCCTGCCGGTTGCCATGACGGGTGCCCGTCCTGACTGTGTGTTGACACCGGTGATGACTGTTAGGGCTCAGAGTCAGAGCACGTCCAGGTGCTGAGACACAGCTTGTTTTGTACGTCAATGGCCTCTGTTCCCCAAATCAAGAGTCCTCAAGTCACCTGACTCTTCCTGACGCCCTAAAGGAGCCTCCCCTGAGCTGGGTTTCATTAGAGGGGACTAGACGCATGAGCAGGGTCAGCCAGGGTCAGTCCAGGCTCCCGGCCAAGACACAAGGCTCAGCCCTTCCGAGCGGCCCCACCTCCCGGGCACCAGTGCAAACCCTGACTCAAGGCGTGTGGATCTGGCCGGGCTGGGCTTGGGGGGGTCAGGTTCTCAGTCTTTCTCCATCTCCATGGGTCACGTGGCCTCTGCAGTTACTCCTGCCTCTCTGGGTTTCCTTGTCTGTAAATTGGGACCAGTAATCCCTCCCGGGCCAGTGAGAGCTCGGTTAGGGGAAATGCTTTGAAGGGGTCAAGTGCAGTGCCTGCCCTAGGGGTGGCAACTCACAGAGGCAGTTTCTTCAAGCCTTTAGAACTCATGCCTGATCTGGGGACACAGGCTGTGCTCTTGGTGGGAGGGAACACAGAGACGCTGAGGTCCGTGGCCCGTCCGTCTGCTCAGCACTTGCGGGAGCTGGTTCGGGCACCAGCACAGCCCACGCTCACCTCCCACTCAGCCTCCGGCCCAGCACACCATAGCCCGTCTGTCACCCCACAGCCAGGGTGCGCCGGGGAGAGGGGTCCGGGGGGCTCCCTGGCCCCTGAGTAGATGAGCCAAGCAACCAGCGCGTTCGCTCTCTTCCTCTCCTGTTCCTGATCTTTTTTTTTCCCAAACTTATGTCGTATCTGTGCTCCAAGAAGGTGTTGACTCCTGGATGAACTTTTCCCTTTCCTTCCAGTAACGAATTCTTTCTTTCAGTCTGAGCAGAACTGATTTAGGGAGGAGAAGGAGCTCCAAAAGGCCTGAGAGCTGTGTGATGGCAGCTCACTGGTTCCTCCACTCAGGTGCCAGTGCCTCTGGTCCCCGGGGTCCCAGCGAGAGGAAAAGCAGGCGTGGCCTCTTGAAGCTTTCCATCTAGAAAGGGGATTCGGTGCTAAATGAGGGTCCTCAGTTCAGTTCAGTTCAGTTCAGTCGCTCAGTCGTGTCCGATTCTTTGCAACCCCATGGACTGCAGCACGCCAGGCTTCCCTGTCCATCACCAACTCCGGGAGTTTACTCAAACTCATGTCCATCAAGTCAGTGATGCCATCCAACCATCTCATCCTCCATCATCCCCTTCTCCTCCTGCCTTCAATCTTTCCCAGCCTCAGGGTCTTTCCCAAGGGGTCATTTCTTTGCATCAGGTGGCCAAAGTATTGGAGTTTCAGCTTCAGCATCAATCCTTCCAATGAATATTCAGGACTAATTTCTGTTAGGATGGACTGGTTGGGTCTCCTTGCAGTCCAAGGCTCCTAGGAGTTACCTTATAATAATGTGCTGAGAAAAAACCCTCTGGAAGGAGGGACCTGGGGCTCCTAGGGGCTCTAGTGTTGTCTGAACAGTGGAGAATGTAGTAGCAAGGGTCTCCTGGCCAGCCTGGTGAAGGACCTCTCCCTCACCAGCACTGATCCTGGGCCACTGCTGTTGCCAACGGAGGTGGGTTTGAGATACGAGCTACGTGTGCCCCCTCCCCCGGACCACAAGCTGTGTGGCACGGCTGTGCTCTGAAGCCTCAGCAGAACGCCCACAGCGGTCTGATCTGTGCTGGTCATGAAAGGCGCCCGAGGAAGAGGAAGCCCCCTACAACATTGTCCCCACAGTCGTAGGAAGCAGGACAGGCTGGCAGGGGGCTTAAGGGGCTGTCCGTGCCAATGCCCAGCCCTGAGGGCCCTGGCGCACAGAGGCGACCTGTCTTCATGATCAGGAGCCCAGCCTCTAGGGCCCCACAGCCTTGGACTGGAATCCCGGCTTACCCACCCTGTCACCTGTGTGACCTTGAGCAAGTCACTGAACCTCTCTGCGCCGGGTCTGTGAAGTGGGGATGGTCATAGAACCCACTTCATAGGGTTAAAAAGATGTCATAAAAAAATTCCAGTAAACGTGGGCTCTTCTTATTGTTACTTATCGCAGACAAGGAAACAGGCCCAATGAGGGCAGGGCCTGCCCCTCGCTGGGCCGGTGTCCAGAGCCAGCAGCAGAGTCAGGGCCTGGGTGCACAGTGGGCAGCGCTCTGCAGATGCGTGCTGGCTGCTGGCTGAAGCCTGAGCTTCCCCTGAGTGTGGAGAGGCGGTCAGGAGTCAGGCCTCATCGTCAGGGAGCTCTCTGCACTGGCTCACCCGCCACATGACCCACCGAGGGCTGCAGAGGTCAGACTTGCCCCTGCCCTCCAGGAGTGCCCAGCCCCATCCTCCCCATGGAGGTGTGGGCACTGTGCCAGGCCACGCTGGGCATAGGCAGTTGGGAACCAAGACACGAAGAGGACCTCAGGCCCCTGTCTGCTCCTGCTCCTCCCTCCCCCCCGCCCCCAGGCCCAGCGTGCCCACCCACCCTGTCTACTGCCCGGTGCCCCCTCAGCCTGGCGAGAGCGCCCGCTCACTGCACAGCCTGTCCCGAGCTGGCCCTCTGTGCTCGGGGCTGGTTGTCTCCCACCCCCGCCACAGCTGGCTGCCTAGGGCAGTGTTCTCCCCGCTGCCTGCGTCACTGCAGCTTGGGGGTGCCCCATGGGCAGGGACCGTGTTCCGCACATCCCCGTGCCCTGTTTTGACGGGGATCTGTGGCAAGGAACCGAGGGAGGCTGGAGAGATGCTCTGTTCACGGCGGCTGCCTGGGCCCGGGCACTCCACATCCTCGGGTTGTGCTGGTAGGATCCTGGTCAGCACTTGCTCGTCGACGCTGTGGTCCCTGGGTCGAGGGGTAGGCCCCCAGAGGCTGTGCGAGGCCGTTGCACTGTTGACCGCATCCCGAAGTCCTAATGTGCTGCTTCCTTTCCCTTGTCTGATGCCCAGAAACTGGCCACAGGGCAGCTGGGCAGCCGTGTCCCTGCAAAGCCGAGGCCCATGCAGAGCAGACGCCAGGCTGGCATTTTCCCAGCAGGGACTTCATGGGTTTACCTGAATGCATTTAATGTCCTTCTGAGCCTGTTTAAACGCTTGTATAAATATGGATGGGAAACTGCACTGCCCTCCTACCACCAGCATTCCTGGTGGCACTCAGGGCCCCGTTTTCACAAAGCTAAGATCTGGAATCGAGGGTGACACTCAGTTCAGTTCAGTTGCTCATTCATGTCCAACTCTTTGCGACCCCATGGACTGCAGCACGCCAGGCCTCCCTGTCCATCACCAACTCCCAGAGTTTACTCAAACTCATGTCCATTGAGTCGGTGATGCCATCCAACCATCTCATCCTCTGTCGTCCCCTTCTCCTCCCGCCTTCAGTCTTTCCCAGCATCAGGGTCTTTTGGCATCAAGAGTGACACTGGCTCCAGCCAAAACCAGAGGTGGGAGCCAGGAGAAAGGAAGCTTGGCTTCTACTGCGTTCAGTAGAAACGATGATGGTGAGAGCTGTGTTTCCTGGGGGCTTCCTGCGCCCTCACAGACAAAGAAACCGAGGCACGCAGCGGGTGGGAAACTTGCCCACAGATGCAGCCAGTGGCACAGCAGGCCCCGCGCTTGGGCGGGCTGGCCTGTGAGCCTGGGCAGACCATGTGGAGGGTTCCCATGAGGCTCGCAGCCCTCTGTGCAGCTGGCTAGGTGCAGAGGGGCCTGGAGAAGCAGAGATGCCCCCTTGCTGACGCCACCTGCAGCTCCACGGGTGTGAGTGTCCCGGGTACCAAGGGTACCTCTTTAAGCCCCAGGAGTTCCAAAGACCCTTGGCGGTGGAGGTGTCTGGAGATGGCCTGCCCGCTTCCCTGGTCTCCTCAGAGGAGCCGCCTAAGTTGGCCCAGCCTCTCTTCCCTACAAGTCACAGCTTTTGTTATGAGCTCAGTGACCCAGACAGCCTCTCGTCTGAGGACCAGAATGTCTGGCCCCGTGCTGAAGGGCCCAGCCTCGGGGCTGGAAATAGCTCTTCTCATCTAGCTGTTGTCCACCGTTCCACACCCCCGGCCGTAGGGGGATCTTGCTGTGAATCCGGCAGCCCAGGGTCCGCATGCACTCGCGGAGACTGCGGGAGCCTGAGGGCCCCCCGGCTCCTCCGGAAGGGCCTTGGGCTCCGTGACGGCTATGTGCTCCCGGGAGCCGCTTCCACCTGTGTCTGAGCCTGCAGGCGTGCTCTGGGTGATTGTGCCTAGAACGGCTCTAGAGTTCATCTTTTGGTGTATTAGACCCTGCATGAAGTATTTTTAGGACCTGTTCGTTATATCTGTAAGTTTGTAACTAAAGATGAAACAATGTTTTTTTTTTTTATCTTTTATTTTGAAATAATTATAGAGTCCTAAGGACATGCAGAGATAGTAAGGTGAGATCCCATGTACCCTTCGCCCAGCTCCCCCCGCGGTCACCTCTTACATCACTGGAGAGCCGCAGGGATGCCAGGAAGCCGGCATTACTAGGCTGAGACTACCGAGACTGTCCCCAGGGAAATAAGACATGTGGTCACCCTAATAGTACCTCGTTTAAGCCCTGGACCCCCACAGGGTAGGTACGACTGTTCCCACGTGCAGCTAGCAACAACAGAGGCAGGTAATGCGCCCAGGGCCACGTGGGTCCTGGCAGAAACCCCAGACAGAGGTGCAGTGACGCCTCTTTCTGGGCCTGAGCTCTGGGATGCCGTCTGGAGCAGGGAGGGCCCCTCAGGCACCGTCGCCCCCCAGTGCCGTCTGACTGAGGAGGTGACTCTGTGGCAGCGCCCGGCAGGCTGGTTGCCAGGGTTGTCCTGACCTCAGGTCACTCCCGTAAGCCCGAGCCTCGCCGGAGAGACGGGGGACTCGGACGTGAGCCCTGCGCTGCGCCTGAGATTTTCCTCACGGGGTTGTTTCGAGACTCTGCGTCTGCTGCTGCTCCTGCCACCCCTGCACCCTTCCCATCTTTCCCGCCCGTGTTTGCCCAGCTGGCCTTCCCTCTCTGGGCCCTTCACTCAGGCCAGCCTGGCCTCTTGCCTCTGGCCAGGGGTCCCTGCCGTCTAAGCTTCCAGCTTTGCTCTAGGGGCCAGGAGAGTCAGCGTGCCCGCAGACTTTCTCGCCCGTTGGAGAGGGTTTGCGTCCTTGAGCCTGAAACCAGACCCAGAGCTTCAGGAAGTGAGAGAGGGGGTCAGGAGGCTGTGTGTGGCAGCAGTTTGAACTTTGCTGTGAGCGTGACAGGGGCCCCGTTGGCCCCAGGAGTGGGGCTATGACTCACATTGCGGAAAGATCACTGCCCCGTGGGTGGGCAGGGAGATGAAGCCCTTTCCTGGGAGGCAGCACTGGCGGCCATCAGGGTCCAGAACTCATAAGGGGGCAGTGTGAGTAGACAGGAGGGGCAGAGGGGAGGGTGAGAGGGGCAGAGGGGAAGGTGAGAGGCAAGGCAGGGCAGGCAGGCCTGTCTGCAGAGAGGCCCGGTCCCTGCATCATGGCAGTGCAGAATGGTTCAGTGGAGGTTGGTTCTGGACCACGTGGGGCCTTGTCCTTTCTGGAGCCAGGAGCTCCAGAGGGGAGCCTAGGGCCCAAAGTTGGACCAGCCAGTCTCTACTTTTCAAGAGGCTGCAAGCCGGGTGCTGCTCAGCCTCCGGCTCACTGTCCTGACCTCAGGCGCCCCAGGCAGCTTGCACTCATGGGCCCCCAGGCTCTCTGGCCCTCTCAGCCTGGGGCCTGAGGAGGTGGCCAGGGTGGTGGGTGTGAGGACAAGCTCAAGAGCCTGGCTGGGACAGGAGCAGGGCCTCTGGAGTGTCTGATCTCCCAGCAGAGATCAGGGGTGTGGGGACGGCGACCGATTGGCCAGTGGTTCCGCCCTTCAGCCACCTCGTGGCCAGGCCAGGGAAGAGGGTTGGGCTCCCCTGCGGCACTTAGAGGAAAGCGCTCCCCCCGGCCGCACTCAGACCCTAGAGTCACGCAGGGGCCCTGAACCCACAGCCACCCGTGTCAGCCACAGCCCGAAGCCTTGCCCTCGGGCCCTGAACCCACTGCCCATCATCCACGCCCTCCCACACAGGACGGGGTGGGGGGGGTGCTCCCTCACAGAGGCCCCCGGGCAGTTTTCGGGCCCCAGTCCCTGGGGTTGGGTCAAGGCAGAGGACTGGTGGCTCTCACCGGAGGCGGCTGCCCCTTCCGTCCACCACAGCCCTCGTCTGGGGCCCTTCCCCGACTCTCCTCAGCTGGTCCTTGACCCTCCTCCGGACTTTGCTGTCCGGCTGCTCCTGGAGAGCAGGAGGTGTCACCCGTCTCGGCAGCAGCTGTTCTCGCCGGCCCGTCCCCAGCCTCCACTCTCACGGTGCTTCCACACCCGGCTCTCTGTGAGGCTTGCAGCCACCCCGGGAGGAACTTGGGGTGAGCACTGTCACCCCAGCACAGCAGGGCACCCCAGCGGGGCCCACGCCTCAAAGCAGCGCTCTGGACAGGGCCACACTTCTGACGCCAGCGGTAGCTTTCCTTCTCCCGCTCCACCCCGTTGTGGTGGTGGTTTCGTCCCTCAGTCATGTCTGACTCTTGGCGACCCCACGGACTGCAGCCCGCCAGGCTCCTGAGCCCATGGGATTCTCCAGGCAAGAGTACTGGAGTGGGTTGCCATTTCCTTCTCTGGGGGATCTTCCCGACCCAGGGATCGAACCCATGTCTCCTGCATTGGCAGGCAGGTTCTCCAGACTCACATGCCTGTGGACAGAGGCTCACCGTCCATCCCAAGCCACCCCCACCAGATGTTGGCTCAGGGCCCCATCTGTGTGCCTGGCTGGCCGGCACCCACCGCTTCCTGGGACGTGATTCCCGCATCTTGAGGTCTGGGCCAGGCCTTGACCTGGGGCCCCAGCATGGCCCCTGCAGGGTAGGGGACATCCTCGGCCCTGTTCCAGGGCTCTCTGTCATCAGCCGTGGGTGCTGGGTTTCCATGAGTGTGTGTGGCCAGGAACTTTCTCTTTTAAATGAGGGCAACGGTGGCCTCCACGGAAAATCCTCACCGTCAGCCTCAGGGCTGCGCCCCTGGCTGCTCCTGGGGCTTCTCCTCATTTCCCCCCCAACACACCCCACCCGCAGACCAGGTGGGTGGGAGACCAGGCAGCTCTTGCATTTAGCAGGAAGATTTACGGTGCTGCCGGAGAAGGCTTGTCCTGGCCCTCTGCAGTCCAGAACGGCCCTTGAGGCGGGGACAATAAATCCAGCCCATTATTTTTTATGAGCCTCCCACCCCATAAACAACTCCTTTGGCTGGTGAGCCCAGCTTCACGCCCTTCTCCTGGCCTGGCCTCCCGCCAGCCTCGGCCAGGCCGCCCTGCAGGGACCCCAGTGCCTCGTGGCATTGGCCTCCTCGTGTGGATAATGAGGGGGTAGCTGGCCCTGGCCCCGGCTCCCTTCTCTGCTACGAGTCCCGTGGCCTCACTTTTCTTGTCTATAAAATGGGACAAACGTCAGTGTTCATTACAGAAATATTTATGAGGACCAAAATGAGATGCTGTGAGCACACTTTGTTCCCTAGTGGCCTGCCTGGACCTGAAGTGGGTAAAACTGTCAACTGTTACTGGCACCACTGGGTGCCAAGCACCGTGCCCAGACGGTGGCATGGGTCATCAGACCCCGGAACGGTCTGGCACCATGCAGCTGTGCTCTCCCATCCTGCCGAGAGGAAATGGAGATTGAGAAGCAATTCGTCCCCTAGTGAGTGATTAGCACAGTCAGGATCCGAACCCCCGTCTTTCCAACTCCTAAGAGCAACCATGCGGAATGAGCAAATGGACGGAGGGCTGGGATCAGGGGTGGCCCGCTGCCTGGAGCCCCTTGCGGCCGCAGGGCCCCCCCCCCACCCTCTGCCTGCAGGCAGGCTCCACTATCCCCCGAGTTAGTGTGGTGGCTGGTTCCCGGGTCCCCCGAGCCCTCCACCTTCTGTCAGCAGCGGGACCCCCTGGTCACGTCCCTGCCCACTCGGCCCCCACCCGTGGCTCCTCTCCCTGCGGCGTGCATCACGAGGCTGCTCTCCCGCACCTTCCTCGCCTTTCCTGCCTTCACAGCGCGGCCCCTCTCCAGCCCCCCACCCCCTTCCTGTTCTTCCCATGGCTAGGGAGCCCTTTTCCAGTTGCGGGCCTTGGTGTACGCTCTCTGCTCTGCCTCAGGGGCCAGGCCCCAGTCCCCTCGCTTCCTGGAGAACTCATCATCATCCTTCAACACCCATTTTGCTTCGTCTCCTCTCGCAGAGCTGTCTCCGACTCCAGGACGAGCACGTCATCCTCCCATTGTACACACACAGCCCCGAGGCACTGTGTCCTCTCCTGGGGGCGGCGCATGAGCTCCTGAGAAGGGCAGGGGTGCATTTCCCACGTCTGACGCAGGGCGGGTGCAGGGCAAGTGACAAAGAGGATCGGATTAAAGTTCTTTCACGCCCCTGGCACCAAGCGGCACCAAGGCAGGGCTTGCTCCCAAGGCTGCTTTCAGCCCCGGTCAGCCCTGGGTGGCCGAGGCCCCTGCAGCAGGGAAGCCCGAGATGAGTCAGAGACGCTCCCCAGTGCACAGCTCCACACCCCTGAACGAGCCGATCCTCTCCTGGAACCCCGTTCCTCCACGCTCCCACAACCCTACCCCATGTGCCGCCAGCCCGCATGGTGGCTGACCCAGCGTGCGCCTCCACGTCTGTTCACCGAGTGAGGCGTCCACTCGGCAGTCTGTCCCAGTTAGAGTGAACGGTGGGAATCAGCATGGGCTCCCCAGGCTGGTGGTCCGCGCCCGCGATACGAGCCCTGGGAAGGGGGGAGATGCCCCACAGCCGTTGCGCTCCTTCTGTGCGCCAGGCCCTTGGCACCCTCTGATCCTCAGAGGACCCTGGGAGTGACAGCTGCCCCCTCGTTGTGCAGAGGAGAGAGTGGAGGTGCAGGCAGGGACAGCGGGCACAGCCATTTTGGGATGGAGCCCACCCAGAGCCCAAATGTTGGTGGCTCCGAGCCTGGCTGTTTCCCATAGCACATGGTGGGCAGTGGAGGTGAGGCAGTGTCGAGGGGCTGTTTGTGTCTTTAGGGAACCTCCTGCTGGCATGCCCCCCAGCATTCTTGCAGCTTCCCCTCCCAGGCCCTCCCCCAAAACTGCAGGGGGAGCACTCACTTGGCCACCACATTGACCCTTCCCACACCTGGGCTCCTCTGCCTGGTCACCTGTCAAGAGGCAGAAACAGGCTTGTGCCCTGGTCACAGCCAGTCTGCAGCTACCTTTAGGGCAGGGGTACCCAGTCCCTGGACCACGGACTGGTCCTGGTCCCGGCCTGTTAGGAACCGGGCCGCAGAGCAGGAGCTGAGCTGCGGGAGAGCCAGCAAAGCTTCCGGGGCCAGTCCCCATCTCTCCCTTCGCTCACATTACCGCCTGACCCCTTCTCCCCATCGCTCACCCATGGAAAAATTGCCTCCCATGAGACCAGTCCCCGGTGCCAAAAAGGCAGGGGACCGCGGCGCTACAGGCCCTGTGGAGGGAGACGGTGAGAGCAGCCAGGTGAAATACGGGACAGCCTGTATTTGAACTTGGGATTTCACATCAGTAGTGAATGCTCTTTTTTGGCACAAACGTGACCCACGTAACACTTGGCACGCTTACACTTGGGAAATCTTTGTTGTTCATCTGAGATCCAAACTGAAGCAAGCAGCCTGTTTTCATCCGCTGTGTCTGGCAGCCCTGGGGAAGGAAGGGGGCATCTCTCGCCTCTGAACCCGAGCAGAGTGCTAAGTCAGGAGGCAAGAACGTCTCAGGCCTTGCTCCCAGCCACCTGGGCCTCAGAGAGGCATGGACGTGCTCGTGGTGACGCCTAGTGGTCAGCCTGGGGAACTCCAGAGGCCAGGAAGGGGAAGAACCCTTAGTGCAGGAGGGGATGGAGGGAGCCGGGGGTCCAGGGTGAAGAGCAGCTCAGAAAGAACGGGCACTGCAAAGCCGGATAAAGGAGGCCCGGGACACTTTCACTGAGCACCAGCTTCGTCTTAAGGGGACTCAGGGACCCTGAGCTGGAACCCTCCCCACTTTAGTACCCTTCAATAACCTCCCTCCTCCCCTTCACAGAGGAGGAAACCAAGCAAGTTCCAGGCCACACACCTTAGAAAGGGCCACGGGAGTGGAGCTGGTGGACACCTGGCCCACCCCACCTCAGTGATGCCAGCCTCCCTGTGGCAGCTGCAGCGCTGCCCACGTTTGCCCACACGTGTCTGCGTTCACGGCCATCAGACAGGTTCCTTCCCATCTCACAAATGCGGCCTTCCAGGGGCCCCCAGTGCCAGGACCGGCCCAGAAACCAGAGGTGAGGGGCTGAACAGGGCTGGGGTCCACCCCTGCTTTCCGAGAAGGCCAGCTCTGCCCCTCTGCTCTTATCTGGCAGACCAGGAGCCGGCCAGGGTCTCAGCTCTCCATCTCTGCATCTGTCTATCTGTCTGTCTGTGTGCACACTTGGTGAGCAGCCGTGGCAGAGGACTTGGTTTTAGCTGAAAAAGCCCCCGCGACATGCAGGCACCCTGGTGGCTCTGCTGGCGGCCTCAGCACAGGGCCTGGACACGGTGGTGCCAGCAAAGTATCGAATGCGGGGGTGAAGGAATGGGTGGGCCCAAAGGCTGGTCAACTCTCAAACCGGAAGTGCCTCGTGAGCCACTTTCTGATGTGACGGAAAGAGCTCTGAACTTGAGGGTCGAGGCATCAGGAGCCCAGGGGTTGGGAGCTGGAAGGCTGGATGTGGACGCCATGCTGACTGCTGCGTGGCCCAGGGCGGGTCCTGGCCCGTGGGCTTCAGCCTCCTTGGTGGAAAAGGAAAGGCTTTCTCCAGATGCTCTTTAAGTTCTTTTCCAATTCTTGCTTTCTGGAAAACCGGTCCACTCTGGCTGTTTTCTCGTGTATAAAGCCAGGTTCCACCTTGGTTTCAGAGCTGACCAGGTTACTGAGGGGCCCGCCTCACTGTGGGTGCATGCTTACGACAGACTGGCCTGGGGTCCAGCCCTGGGAGAGGAAAGCAGGGTGAAGGCACAGCCGAGAAGTGGGCTCGTCCTGCGGAACGGGCTGCCGGCCAGGAGGACCCCCTCAGGATTCATGGAGGGAAAGCACGCAGGCAGCTGAGCAGCTGAACGTGGAGAGCATAGGGGTCAAATCCCACGAGGGCTGGGCGGCAAGTGCTGAGGGAAGGCGGGGTGTGCACTCAGAAAGGCTGGTGCCCCTCGCCCAGCCCCAGGCCCTGGCCTGCTGCCTGAAGGCTGGGGTGGAAGTGGTGGGAGGGCCGTAGGGTCTGTGTGCCCGGGAGTGGGCGATGGGCCCAGCGAGGAGAGCGTTGGGCCAACAGAGGCCGTGAGACGCTGGTCAGCAGTGGGAGGAGAGCCCAGTCCCCCCGAGGGCCATCGAGGCAGCTGAGCGCACGCAGAAGTGAGCATCTGGCCAAGGGGCTGGGACCCCTGCGGGCCTGCCGTTGGGATGGCCACAGTGGGGGCGGGTATCCGCCCCCCCCCCCCAACAAGGTGGGAGACCTCCCTCCAAGCCTCAGCATCGTCACTTCTCAGGTGGGCCTGCTGATGGCACCTGCCACACAGAGTCGTGGAGACAGGGGCACTGGCAGAGAGCCTAGCACACGGCCTGGCCCTGAGCCCCTCCGGGTACATGAAGCCCACAGTCTGAACCCTATGTCCCAGGTAAGGGCCACCCCAGGGATGCAGCCTGGAGTGGTCTGGGCTTCTGGTCAGCTGGGGGGTCTAGTGTGGGGCCTCCGGCTTCCAGCACCCCAGCCAGGCCCTGGAATTGCCCAGGAGGGTGTAATTCGGGGCGGGGGGTGGGGGGACACAGGATGGGAGACAGAGCCCTGCATTCTGCTAAGCCCAGGCCTCGTAATGAGAGGCTCTGGAAGCACCATCCAGGCACAGATGCTGTTGGAGGGTAATTAGGGGGTCGAGCTAGAGCCTGGCAGGCGGCCCAGGCCCGGGGGCCAGCAGCGCTCTGCAGACAGCAGCCAGGCCTGGGCCTGTGGACGGGCGCGTTCTGTTGTCTGAGTGCTGGCGGGTGTTCTGGCCTGGAGTCCAAAGCCCCGAGCGGCTGAACGCAGGCCCCTCGGCGGTGCAGCTGGGTTCAGCACCATTTCTCAGGCCTGAAACAGGCACCGTGTAGGGCCCCAGGGGTCAAAGAGGTGACTCGGGCGCGGGCCCCGCTCCTTCAAGGAGCCGCCAGTCTGGTGCGGGAGACCCAAGTAACCCAGAAGTTACAATGAGTGTGGTGGGTGCTACGAGAGGGTCAGTCCAGAGGGCTGTGGAGGCCCAGGCCAGGCAGCTCACCCAGCCTAGGGACTTGAGGGGAGGGTGGAAACAAGGAGGGCTTCCTAGAAGAGGTGACGCCCAAGTGGAATCTCAAATTGCTGGCCGACAGCGAGCATCCCTGTTCTTTGGAGCCCTGGCAGACAGAGGTGAGGAGGGCCGGGAGTGCTGTTCGAGAGCTCTCAGCCTAACCCTGGGCCCTGGCTGGGGCGGGGCGGTGAAGGGACTTTGGCAATAGGAAGATGCCATCAGGTTTATGCTCTAGAAAGTTCCCTCTGCTGCTGCCGGAGAAGGGCTGGTCTTCAAGTCACACAGGACAGACCCCAAGTTACAGCTCTCCCACATCCTACCCAAGTGACCAGGGGCAAGGTGCTCAGCCTCTTGGAATGACTCTAAGATGATGACAGAGCTGCTTGCCTCGCAGGGTGGCGCAATAAAGGCCTGTGTTCTCAGAGCTGCCTCCACCTCCAACCTGGTGCTGGGCCCTGCGGACCAGGAGGGGACGGAGTGTGCTCCCGCTCGCAGCCAGCTCAGGCCAGGGGTCTGAGGACCATGCAGATGGCACTCCCTGTCTTGGGGGAGGTTTGGAGTGAGAAGCTGGCATTTGAGATGGGCTTGAAGAGACAACGTGGAAAAGCGGATGTAGCCAGGGAGGGCGGGGTGGGTCGTTTCCCTGCTCCAGATCACTCTGGGGCCAAGGTTAAGAAGGCAGGGCTTTCCCTGCCCCTGCCCTGGCAGTGAGTACTCCACTGCCTACTGGAAGTCCCCCAGGAGCACAGGTTCTGCAGTGGGAATGCCTGTCCCGTCCGTGTCCCTGGGGCAAATGCCCACTTCTTTCTCCATGCTAGTCTCCTCATTTGCAAAGTGGGATTAAGTAGAATCTACTTTGAAGAGGGGTCCTGAGAAGCTCCAATACTTTGGCCACCTGATGCGAAGAGCCAACACATAGGAAAAGACCCCGAAGCTGGGAAGGATTGAGGGCAGGAGGAGAAGGGGATGACAGAGGATGAGATGGTTGGTTGGCATCACTGACTCGATGGACATGAATCTGAGCAAACACCAGGAGATACTGGAGGACAGGGGAGCCTGGCATGTGCAGTCCACGGGGTTGCAAAGAGTCCGACACGACTGAGCAACAACACGGGCAGCAAGGGTGGCTCTCACCTGCAGCGAGTTTCTGGTCAGCTTCTTTTGCAGCCCAGAGCTGCCACCATGCTGTCTCACTTGTGGGCTGGCCCTAGAGCCAGCCCCCCCAGTTCTGAATCTCTTGGTCCTTAAGTGTTCTCATCTGTTAAGTGGGGCCAGTACCTGGACAGGAGCGTGCTGCTGGGGTGGTGGGGGAAGAAATGGTGAAATGACATGTGTGAAGTGTGCGGGCCAGCCTGGCACACAGGCGGCTCCAGGCGGACGGAGGCAGCTCTTGTCCCCATCGCCGCTCCCACAGTCCCATCTTTGTTGTTGCTGCCCTGCACCTTCCCTCCACGGCAGAACCCTCCTGACATTCCCTTTAGCCCCTGGTCAAAGCACGTGGGAGCCCGTGTTTGTTTTTCCCTGCCTGGCTTGGCCAGCCTGCTGGGTCTGGGTCAGGGAAGGCGGCAGCTTCTTTCCAGGCTCTGTAATTTCGTACCGATGAGGTGGAAGGGGAGGCGAGCCCCTTCCTCCCGAGCTGGGGGAGGCAGGGCAAGGTCATTGTTCTCTCCTCCCAGCTCTGCGTTCCCAGCTTGCCTTCCCTTCCTGTGTGTGGAAGGGACAGGGATGCGGAAAACAGTGTTATTGATGAAGTCGCCATAGCAACGACCCCTGAGCGACACACATTCCAGCTCTGTTATCCTGGGCCGGAGGGCTATGAGAAAGGCCGGCTCCTCGGAGCAGACAGATTGCCCCCCACGCCCTGCCCACGTCAGATGCATCCATGAACTTTGCTTTACAGAAGACACAGTGTGTGCACGCTAGTTTGGGGCAGGCAGATTCTCCCATCGCTTACCTATGTACACGCTCCTGTAGAGCTACCAAAGCTGATAGAAGGCCTTTGGGAAAATAGGCCCCGGTTGGAAAGGGCCGTGGGGTCTGTCCCAGGGCTTCAAGAGGACCAGAACCCGGGGAGGGGCCACCAGAAGGATGCGCAGGGCCTTGGGAGAAGGAGGTGTGGCCCCAAGTTCTCATGCACCACGTGGCCCTGGTGCGTTTTCCCTTCACCTGATCCAGGCTCGTGGGCTTGTGTGTGTGACTGCCATGGGCATACCCCCATCTCAGGCTTACAGGGAGGGTTAAGTGAAAGGAGAGTCAGATCCCAAGCCCCCACGCCCTGACTTTCGGAACATTGAGAGGAGAGGGCTCTGAAATGTGTCCCAGTCTAGCCTTCGTCCCCGTCCCCACAGCAGCTGCAATCCCTTCAGGCTCCTTTGTCGTGTTCAGGGTGATCACAGTAGCACCCCCCACCTGCCTCCAGCTGCACCCCGACCCCGCAGACAGCCTCCATGCAGCTTCCAGAGACCTTTCTAGCACAGAGCGCATCCCCACCCGAAGCAGAGGCCCTCAAGTCCTCACCTGCCCCCAGCCAGCCTCACTGGCCCCAAGAGGGGGCCTGCACGCTGAGCGAGCACTGGGAGGCAGGTCCCCCGAGTGGCCACTGGTCACAGGTGAAAACCAAGGCTCAGAACGGTGAAGCGATTGCCCAAGTTCTCTCAGCAAAGGTCAGAGTCTGAGCACACACCTTGGCAAGCTGGCCGCGCAGCTGCTGCGTCCTCACGGCTCCCGCCCCATCCCAGGCACCGAGGAGACACGCGGTCCGAGCTTGCAGGACGTAATTGGATTGGGAGGGGTTGGATCAAATTAGATTCGACCTGGCGAGCAGCCTGGCCTGACTGGCACCAAGCTCCCAAGGGCCGGGGTTTCTGGCAACAGCGCTGAAACCCTATCTCACTTTCCCGCGAGGAGGGGAGACGAAGGGGGCTCTCCGCTGGACTCCGCACTGCGTGGTATCAAGATGGGGAGCGGGGCTGAGGCTGCGGGCGCCCCTGGTCCCGGCCAGCTCTCCTGTCCAGCTCCCAGGAGCAGGCACGGTGCAAAGCAGGGGCCGCAGCAGGGCAGACTCAGCCAGGTCCGTCAGCCCCGCAGGCTCGCAGAAGCCTGCTCTGTGCCCGGTTTGGGCTCAGCCCTTTGCCCTGAAGGAGCCTGCAGGCTGGCACCCATGGAGACGGCTTGCCAGCCGGAGCTGACGGGGATGGGCCTGGCTGCCTCAGCAGATGGGGCCACAGATGGGTGAGGAGCCTGACTCCCCTTCCAGTGTGGCGCTCAGGACCCCTCTCCCGGAGCAGAAGCCCTTGGGGACGCACCCCTTGCGTGCCCTGGGGGTTCACCTTGCACACTCAGACTTCCACTGGGCCCCATGGCCCTCAGCAGAGCTGTCCGCTACCCCTGAGGCTCCGAGGCACAGAGGAAGCCGTGCTAGGCTCCAGGCGGTGGGGCCCGCGTCCTGTTCCCTGCCCCGCCCTGCGCCACCCGAGTCCCTCAGCTCCCCTGACCCCATCTGTAAGGTGAGGCACTGAAGTGGGCCACCCTGGGGTCTCAGCCTATATTCCATAGCCTCCCAGGGCGTCGTGTCAAGTGAGGGGCAGGGGTCCTTGTCCCACAAGAGCCTGCAGGACTTCTCAGAGCCTTTAACCTGTGTCGTGAGTTCCCTGCCTCGGGCACCCTGAGGTGCTGCGTCTCACAGAACTCACAACAGTGCGTGCCGCAGTGGCGCTTCCCAAATTCCCTGAGCCCCTCGCCTCGTCCCCCAAATAAGGCAGTGGGTTTACTCTGCTTGAAGATAAGGAAGCCTTCACGTCTCTGTCCTCTCTCCACCAGGTTTCTCTCCTTTGCTACCCTCCCCTCACTTTCTCACCCGCTCCTTCTCTGCTTTCTTTGAGTTACTGCTTGCTGACCCCTAACTCTGGTCCAGGCCCTGTGCTGGGAAGTTAGGATACAGAGAAAAGTAAAGCTCAGGTCTGCCCTCAAATTACCCACAGTCAGGAGAGAGCAGCTGAGCGGCTACTCGCATTTAACACGGGGAGAGTGAAGCGGAAGCCACGGCTAAAAGCTTTGCTTTTTAGGAACCTGCTCTGGGCCACACACATCTCACAGTCTTCTCAGTCTTCTAGTTTGAGCCTTACGGCCACCCTTGAAGGTAAAGATGCTGACAACTCATTTTTCAGCTAAGAAAAGGGAAGAAGGCCTCGGACTAGGGGCCCAGGTACAAGCAGGGGGGTCCTGGGCCCAGCCCCTCGTGCGCGAGGCTCAGTCTTCCTCAGCGTGTCTTGATGGTGTGAGCACCAGGCCGGACCTTCAGTCTGGTACCTTGGCATTTGCTCCCCAGTAAGGTGTCCTAATCACTTGCCATATGCAGCCAGGATGCAGCCAGGAGACACAGCCTCACGGAGCTTGCTGGCTGCTGGGTGCGCCAGCCCTGGGTAGACACGCACCGGAGGAAGTGCAGAGCCTGACTGCCTCCCACCCCTCAGCGCTGTGCCCGCTGAAAGATGGGACAAAGCCAGGGGATGCACTGCACCCAGAGCGAGGGCATCGGGCAGCCGACAAGGGGAGCCACTCAGCTTGGGCCCGGGGAGGGCAGAGCCCAGCCCTTAGCTCTCCCCTTGCTCAGAAGGCGGCCACAGTTGACCTTGGTCAAATGAGAGCCTGGGACCCTTCTGGGAGCAGCTGCCCAGGTCATGGCCTCCCTGCTTCCTCCTGTCCTGTGGGGAGACTGGAGGTGGCCGCTGAGGGAGAGTGAGATCTCAGAGGACAAGCGGGTGAGAGTCGGGACCCCCATGGTCATAGAGCACCGGTGCTGAGGAGCCTCCCACTGTCTGGAAAGGCTGGAGGGGGGCCTTGGCTTTGGGCTTCAGCCAGAGGGACGAGGCTTCGGGCGGACTTAATGGCTCTGCAGGAGAGCTGAGGCTCCAGCCTCATGCTCCGCGGCAGCTGGGAGAAGGGCAGGGAGGAGCACGGGGTTCTGTGCTTTGTCGAGGGGCTGCCCAGAGAGCTTCCCGGAGTCTGAACCTGCCTTCAGTTTTCATAGGCTCTTAATTCTGAGGACAGTTAATATTGACAGGTAGATTGAAGGCGGGAGGAGAAGGGGACAACAGAGGATGAGAGGCCTGGACTTTAGTTTGAGCAAGCTCCAGGAGTTGGTGATGGACAGGGAGGCCTGGCGTGCTGCAGTCCATGGGGTCGCAAGGAGTCGGACACGACTGAGCGACTGAACTGAACTGAACTGATCGGTTTATTAGACCAGCTCTGTGCCGGCTTTTCCCGGTTCTGTTCACCCCAGAAAACGTGTGCCGCCTGCCAGCCATCTGGGTCCCACACGGGTTGCACAGTGAACCCCAGAGCAGACAGCCAGGGATGGGAGCCCAGCGGCCTGGGTTCCAGACCTGCCGTTTGACCTGGGACATCCCTCCTGCCTCGAGGCCTCTCGCTCCCCATTTGTAACCATTTGTAAGATGGATGGCCGGAGCCATCCAGCCCTGACCGTCTGTGGTTCTGCCGGCCGTGAAGCCGACCTGCTAGTGGCCTATGGAAGCCGGTGCTGCCCCAGGGTGGAGGGGAACCACGTCCCACAGTTCCCGCATCCCGCTGAGTCACCTGGCCCCTAGCTAGGCAGTTGCAGCCCTCTGTGGAGTGGTTGCTAGGGTCAGTTTTAAATGTGATGGCGATCATCTGACAACCACCATCTCAAGGAGAAGGTACCTCGGGAAGCTCTTGGGCTGAGCAGACTCCAGCCGCACGTGAGCCTGGCTGTGGGTGGCTGCTGCTCCCAGCTGTTTGCTCCCCATCAGCCTGTTTCCCAGGATGGGGGATGCTTGGGGGAGGAGACCCAGCCTCTGCCCCAGACCCTCGTGGAAGAGGGGCAAGGCTATCCCATGTCCCCTCCCTTCCCTGTGGGGACAGTCAGCGGCAAGCCCAGCCAACCAACCGAGAGGCTAGTGGAGGCAAGAGGGACAAATGCCTGGAGAACTAGGGGGCAGGGCTCTAGGCCCAGCTGTGCCCCCAGGAGTTCAAACAGTGTGGTCCAGAATCAGTACCCACCCCTCCTGTCTCCTCTGCAAAGACTTCTCCTCTCAGCCAGCTCTCCCCTTGTTTGGGGAAATAGTTTATAACAAACGATATGCTAATGTTAGGGCCTCCCTGGTGGCTCAGAGGTAAAGAATCCACCTTCGATGCAGGATATGCCAGAGACTTGCCAGTTTGACCCTTGGGTCAGAAGGATCCTCTGGAGGAGGGCATGGCAACCCACTCCGGTATTCTTGCCTGGAGAATCCTAGGGACAGAGGAGCCTCGCAGGCTATAGTCCGTGGGGTCACAAAGAGTTGGACACGACTGGAGCAACTGAGCACACACACATACTAAATGTTAATGTGTAATAAATTTTAATTTTCAATAGTAAATATAAATTTCCCCATTTAATCTCTAGTAAGTATTTATAGCCGTAATATATTAAACACATAAACCCAAGCTCTTCAGGCTCCAGTTTGACAATTTGATTTGCCTAAGTGAGAAAAATCGAGGCGAAGGAATAGTAATAAAATCAGATGAAACCAGAGGTCAGCAAAATGCACGCTTCATTCATTTTGATTTGTCTTGTTTTGTTTTATTCAGCTTCAGACTCTTTTTCAGTCTTGACTGTAGCTGCCAGGGTGTTTGTGTTTTGAAATATCTGTCACTGCCCAGTTGCCCTGAGCCCGTGCTTACCGCGGATGAGGTCGCGATCGACTAGTGCTCAGCTGGAACGGGAGACCCGTGAGTCACCTGGGGGAGGAGTCTCCGGGCCGTGTGGGCAGACGGCAGCTCTTGTTTCATCTACATTTAGCCTCTTGATGGACTTGTGACCTCTGCCCTCTCACTTGACCCCTGACCTCATAAATTCTGGAAACTCCTCACAAATCACCAGGAAGATAAACATCAACTGGGGTCAACTGAAGGGGGTTCCAAGCCGCTCCAGGCAGACCGGGAGGGGAGATCAGGTCTTCTGGGGTGGAGAGCACGTCCCAGCAACACGGGTGACTCGGGCGAGGGACCAAACGGGCCGCCCCAGGGAACCCTCCTTCTTGCTGATGACTCCAGGGTCCTCAGTGCATTTTGGTGAAATTCTGGGCACGCACATCACTGGGCAGCGTGTGGAGGCCAGAACTCTGGGGCGAATGGTCTGTAGTCCCTGGCCTCAAAGCCCGTGGGCAGCCCAGCTCTGCACTCTGAGGCTGTGGAGGGCGGGGGGTGGTGGAAACTGGGGTTTATAACCCAGGGCCCCGGTCAGGTCCTTGTGGTGCCTCTCTCGGTGGAGACTGGGAGCCTGGGATGGGAGGAGACTGGAACCCGGCCGGCCTTGGGAGCGACGGGGCTTCTGAGTCAGCTGGAAGGGCCTGCCGGGCAGGGCCAACATGAACGGGGCTCCAGATAAAAAAGCCTGCTGCAGCTAGAGCATGGGGGTGCCAGAACAGGAAGTGAGGGGGCTCCCCCTCCCTGCCCACCCCACCGCAGCAGTCTCCCATTTCTGAGTTTCCCAGCCAGCAGGGGAGTCCCTGGCTAATTGCCTTTTGAAGTTGAGGCCTCAGAGGAAAAGGTGCCTGAGATTTGCAAAAAATTAAGATGGATTTAAAAAGGAGCATCTGCCAACCAGCAGGAATCTCCGGCTGAGATTAGGAACACAGTGGTGTGTGTGGCCTGACCTGGAATAAACTCAGCGGGCCCAAGGCATGCGGGGCTCTGCTCTGGGCTGGGCGTTCCGTGGGTCCGGGGGAGTGTGCTGCAATGACCAGGTACACGTGGAGACCCCCTCTGGCAGCTGGGTGTTGGGGGGTCATGGTTAGTTCAGGGCCCAGCCATGGCGCTGATGAGGACAACCCTCGGTTGCCCTGAAGCCCAGGGGGCCAGCACAGCAGCATTGACTTGTGCGGGAATGCAGCGAGGGGGGCTGAGCGGGCTGCCGGCACCTCTGGGTGCAACAGGTGGAGGCCAGCCAGGGCCTCCCAGCCCCCCGACCTGTCTGCACTCCTCTCTAGGCCCAGGCGGACACGAAAGTCTCCACCTGCCTCACGGGGGCTGGGACATGCCTGTACAAACTGAAAAGTGTTGTACACCACTGCCATCCTTTTAAATCCACCCCCACCTGCTTTAGTGGGTAAACCATCCACAGCCCTGACCTGAAAAGCACTCTGTACAGCCCAGGCCCTGTAATCTGACCCGTGTCAGGAACACCTCCTCTGTGGGTCCGGAGAGCTCATTCACATCCCTTAGACAAGGCCTGGCGCCTCCATACCCGGGTACCGTGTCCCTGGCTTCTCCCTAAGGGGTCTCCCTCTGGGTGGCTAGGTATGCCCCCGAGTGTGCATGCCACACGTGTGCTAATGGCTGCCCAAGAACATGGCGTTTGATGGTGACATTTCCCTGGTGGTTTCCTTTAAGCCTGAAATTTTCTCCCTCCCTGGTCCCCAACCCCTCTCTCGTCTGTCTCTTCCCAGAGGGTATGAACTGCATGAACAAAGACCATGGCTGTGCCCACATCTGCCGGGAGACGCCCAAAGGTGGGGTGGCCTGCGACTGCAGGCCCGGCTTTGACCTTGCCCAAAACCAGAAGGACTGCACACGTAGGTAGATGGGGGCACACGGGTCTGACATCCGCATGCGTCCCCTGCCGTGGCTTGGGGCGGGGGGGCGGGTGGGGGTGCTGTCCAGTCTGCTGGACGTCGCTCAAAGAATGTGCTCAGTCCCCTGGGGTGGAGAGAAGGGCAGGGCCCCAAGGGGACTGGGATGCAGGAGGGATGGGGGCCGTGAACCCCAGACTCAGGGTTTCCCTAGTGTGATACCACGGACACAGCCCCAGGCCTGGGCCGGACCTCACACAGCGCCCTGTGTGGTAGCCCTATGATGTTCGCTGTAACCCCTTTCTTCCCCACCCTCTGTCCTGCGGGCCCTGAGCTCAAACTCTCCAGCCAGAATGGAGGGGCCATGCGTTCTCAATGGGCCAGGGCAGCCCTTGGTAACAGAACGCTATAAAGACGGCGGGGAGCTTGGTTGGTGGGGGCCGTCCCGGCTCAGGCTGTGCTGAGCTTATGCCAGGATCAAAGACCAGAGCTCATTGCCTGGCTTTGCAAGGCCCACTGTCCATGAAGATACCCTGGGAGATCGGGACTGAATGAAGTCCCTTGTCAGAGGTGCCGCTTCCAGACCAGCTTGGAGGTCAGCCTGCAGGACTCGAGCGTAGTCTGGCCTCTTAGTGTGACCACCCAGCTCCCGAGCAAATGAAGTAGGACGATGGGCAGACTCACTCAGCACTCCAAGCCCCGGCCACGGGGCAGCCTCCCGGCGCTGCCCGGGGAGCGGCGGGCACAGCCTCTGCTCACTCAGCAGCCAGGGTCCCCGGCCTGACAGGATGTTTGCCTCAATTCCGAGAAAGAGCAGAGGGAGGCCAGTGTGAGCGCCGCCCATCTCGGCCAGAGACAGGCCCGCTTTCTGCTGTAGGAAAGTGGTGTGGAGGAGCCTGGGTCCAGCTCCCTGAGAGTGCGCCCAGCCTGACCCCTGAAGCAAGAAACTGAGGCCAGCAACCCTCCTAAAGGAAGCGGCCTTTCTTCCCATTCTTCGTTCTGTGGAGAAGGCAGCGGGCCCTTGCCGGCCTGTCATCCTTGGCCATCGTGACTCTCTCCTCTGCCTTCCACTCCCCTCAGTCACCGAGAACTTGGGGGACCCACAGGTGTCACAGTCCGCACCGAGAACTTGGGGGACCACAGGTGTCACAGTCCGTCACCAGGGAGCTTGTGCTCCTGCCCCCACTCATGACTGGTTGACTCCCCAGAGAGAAGCCACTTCTTTCTGCCCAGGTTTCGTCCCAGGTGTGGAGCAGGCTTCCTCTCCTGATCAGTTCTGCAGGATCACAGGGATCAGCACGCATGCTGCCCCCAAGGGGGGACCGATTAGGGACCCTGTGGGCGGGGCAGTGCCCGCCTGCAGTCCTGGGGCTCCAGCCAGGCCCTCCTGTCCTCTGCACCGGATGAGCCTCTGCAGCTGCAGAGAAGCCTCCTGCCGCCTGGCAACCTGTAGAATAGAAAAGGCCTAACTCTAGCTTCCCGGGCCTCCCCGTTGGGTACTCTGAGCTCCCTCGGGACAAAGGCCAAAGACCAGCATATGTGGCACGGGCAGGCTCGTGTGACAGGCTTGGCCATAAGGGAAGCACACTCCTTCAGTCAGCAAGACTGGCTGAAGCCCGCCCTGGCCGAACCCTGAGCTCAGGGCCGGGGAGAGAGCTGTGGGCCACAGGAAGTGGCTGGGACCAACTGACTGGCCACCTAGTCCTCCAGTTCTGTGTGGGACAAGTGTTACAAGGGGATAGTTTGCTCAGAGAACATCTCTTGAGGGGCGAATCTGGTCTGGGAGGTGGAGGTCAGGGACAAGGAGGCTCCGTGCACTGCTGAGAAGAGCTCAGCTTGAGCCCTGAACTTCAGCTGAAGCAAATGGCAGCCCCGCCCTCTCTGCTCGACTGCCGAGTGCTGCTCAGGTGTGGGAAGAGCCTGCTCCCCTCCCAGAGCCAAGGAGTGGGTGACCGCCCTACAGCCCTCCTTCAGAGGGACTGCACCCTGGCCGTCCACCCAGCCAGCTCTGGTGTCTTCTGTGGGGTTAATGTGGCAGGATTAGCGTAAAGTCAGCTCTGAGACGTCCAGCTCACCTTTGAGGTCACCTGAGGCCCCGGAAATTCTAGATCTGGAGTTGGATTCGGGGCTGAGGCCTGGCCTAGCCTGCCCAAACTTTCCTCCCTCCAGAGCCAGCAGAGGTGTTCTCCGTCCTCCTCTGGCATGCCCAGCGCTCAGGGCTCCAGTGTTTATTTCCACGAATGAGCTGGCGGCTCTCTGGGTGCGCACAGCTCGGCCTGTGTGGTCTGTGAGTCACTTAGGCCTACCGTGCAGAGGGAGCGAGAGAAAGAGGCCCCAGAGCGGCCTCAGACGGGCTTGCGTTCTCTGCAGAGTCACTGGCAGGGTGCAGGCCGTCTCCTCCAACCCAGAGCTCAGAAGAACTGTCTCCTTGCCGGCCCCCCTGCCCACCCTGACAGGGGTTGCCTCAGTCTGGAAAGGCACGGGACGTCCAGCCCAAGGTGGGGCTCTGCCCTCACCTGAGATCCGTGTTAAGCAGCAGCCCCTGGGGTCTTGGCTTCCCCCAGGCTCCTCCACTGCAGAGAGACGAAAGGCCCCGAGTTCAGGCTGTTGGCATCGGGGAATGCCGGGAGGAGAGATGCTCCCATGCAGTGGGGCCAGAGGGCCAGAGGGCCAGATCCCGAAGCAATCTACGTGTCCTTGCAGTGTCACCCCAGAAGTTGGGTGCCTCCCTTGGAGGGTGGTGAAGTTGCCTGTGAAAGAGGCAGCCCACCAGGGCCTCTGGTCACTAGGGTCAGTGTCTGGGACGCTGAGCAGGACTCATTCTCCTTGCGTCGTCCTCACCCAGCAGGGAGACTGGCCATGGCCAGTTTGTCAGGGCCAGCGTTGCTCAGGCTGGCAGCCCCGGGGCCTCCGTGCTGTTCTCTGGCAGAGGCAGCCGTGGAACCCAGTCCTGAAGCTCTGGAGTCCTTCACCGGGGAGCTGCCACCTTCTAGCCCCAGCCCTGCTGCTGGGTTCACAGAACATCATTCAGGCTCTGCCCATTTGGAATTTTCTGCCCCTCTGACCATGGTTGGTCTGAGATTTATTTCTGCATACTTGATCATTATTAAAGTTTTCAAATAAATTCAGAAAGTAGGTCCAATGCTGGGCAAACGGTTAAGGTCCCCAGGAAGACACCCTGTCCTCAAGGCCCTGGAGGACCATTTGCTTACAGGTGGTGGGCACCCTGCCATCTTCAGCGGTAAATCAGGGGCAGCAAGACGCCCTCCCGTGGAGATCCTGGGTCTCCTTGAGCCACATCCCTCACCCTAGAAGGAGAGAACAGTCGAGTTTTCTCTACAGCAAATGAACTGCTCATTTTCCCTACTTCAGACTGACCCCTGCTTGTTCAGCCCCCTTTTCAGCAGCCCAGGTACTGATGCCCTGAAACATTTTAAGATTCTGGGCTGCAAGGCACCAGCTCCCACAGGCCACAGACACTGCACGCTATGTGACAGGTTAAAAGGCCTTTTCGAAACTGCATCTGAGATGACCTTAATGCACATATGTTCTGTCTGTTCAGACATTTCCTTGGGAGGATTAGGGCTCAGGACGGATAGAGATTGAGGGGGCTGCCAGGACTTGGCGAGAAGAGGCATCCATGGGGACATCCTTCCACACGCCCTGAGGCACAGGCGAGGAAAGAGAGGTCTTCGAGAGTTGAAGAAATGAGCGCTCCTCACAGAGGCCCGCCACCCACCACCCCCAACCTCTTCATGTCCAGCCCGTGTTAACAGACACTTGGCCCATCCAGACCGGCTGTCTTAAAGTGCCCTTTGCAACATAGAAAGGATAAAATCGTCCAGCTTAATCCCTTTCTTTCAACCAATGCCACCTGAGTGCATCCGCTGTGTGCCCTGTCCGAAGTCCAGATGACCCAGAGTCCATTCTCTGTCCCTCCCCAGGGCCCCTCTAGGGAGTGAGCGGTTCCCTCCACCAGCCCAGAGGGGCTGATGTCCAGGGAAGTTTGTGCCTCCGACTCATCATCTCGCGCCCTCACGCCCCTCCCCGACCCCTCGAAAGAAACGGCCAACAGCAATAAACTAATCGTTTTTGTTGTTCTGTTTATACACACGTACGTGCACTCGGGGCCTCACTAGTAACCTGTAACTATGGGAACGGAGGCTGCCAGCACAGCTGTGAGGACACGGACACGGGCCCCACGTGCGGCTGCCACCAGAAGTACGCCCTGCACTCAGACGGCCGGACCTGCATCGGTGAGTAGGCGCCCCTGCCAGTGCTCGCGCCCTGTGCTGCCCCGCCCCCCGCGGGACGCTCCCCCCACCCACCCACCCCGTGGCTCGATAGTGGCCACGCCCCACGGCGTCCTGGTTTCCAAGGAGGAAGCTCGGGGAAAGAAGACAAGGACGCCCCCTGGGGCCAGTGGGGCGGGCTCCGGGCGTCCCCCGGGGGCAGCTTTCTGCAGACACTCAGCAGGGTCGTCCAGCTCCCAGGACCAGGCGCCTCTGCTCTGTGTCGCTGCTGGTTTTCTGAGGGTCCTCTTCCTCAGTGGGGGGAGGCGGGGGTGGCCCCAGGCAGGTGGCCAGCGGGGAGGAGGAAGTGTACACGCCTTGGAGGGCAGCTTCTGTTCCGGAAGCACGGGGGTGTCCTCCCCTACCGGGAGACACGCCGGAGACTCCTTCCCCTCGTAACAGCCCCCCACCCCGGCGTGGTGCCAGCCTGCCTCCACAGCATCTGGAAAACCAAGAGGTTTTCTCAGAACCTGCTTTCAGTCTTGTCTGTCTGGAACACCTGGGGAGAGTGCCGGTGTGAGTCCTCGGTCGGGTCTGGGTGACTTTTAGCTGCTCTCTGCTCCCGAGCTACGGGGCCTCTCACCAGGCCTGGTCCTCCCCACCCAGCCAGCCACCCACCACCCCCCAAAGTCCGTTCTTCTCGGGCGCCCCCTCCCGACACCCCGCCTGTTAACAGGAGGATCAGTTTCACTCTGTCACCTTCCTTCCGCCTGGTCCTTACTTCCAAGGGGAATCTTGAGTATTTGTGATCATCTCAAGTTATAATGGCCAGTAAGTTCTTTCCTCACTCAAAAAGAACAGCCAATTTTTTTTTTAACTGAGAAAAAAGAGGAAATTCAAACTTGGTGCCCAGAGTTCATCCTCTTCTTTCTCTTTAACATTGGCAAACTTAGGAAACCTGCTACAAGTCAGTTATTGTATTCATTAAAAAAAAAAAAAAGTCCCTTTTTTATTATCAGCTCAAAAGGTATTTCTTGAGGGATTTTGGAGTAACAGGAAAGGGTTGGCAAGCCAGCAAAGCCACGCAGCCCGGGGTTTGCTGTTGCAGCCTGTTGGGCCCTGTGACTGCTCCCTGTACCCTGGGGAGTCGGGCGGAGGGGCATCGGAGGTCCCCAGCCCCGGCTCTCGACCCAGGTGCTGCTGCCTGCGTGGTTCTCCCTTCCTCTGTGTGGTCTCTCCTCTCAGACAGCCGTTTTTGGTTTCATTTTAATCTCATTCCTCCTGCTTTTCTGGTGATGGTCCCTGATTGCCTGTCTTGTCTGATAACTGACCTTCATGAATTATTTTCAGAGCCAAAAGCCAAATCAATCCAAACAACCAAAAGAAAACAAGCAAAACAAAACAAACAAAAAAATTCAAAGCCAAACCCGGTCTCAGACCAGTGTCTCTATTGCAGCCTGATCCCATCTAGAACCTCCCCTCCCGCCTCTCTCCCTGTCTCCACTGTGCCCCGGGGGCTCTCCTGGGCCGCCAGCCCCCCTTCCTGTCTTGTCTGCTGGGGTCTCCCGCAGCGGCCGCGCCTGCAACGGAGCCACCTCTGCCAGCCCCGGACCAGCGCAGACCGCTGCCGGCCAGACACTCCCCAGCCTCGTCTAACACCTTGTCTTTGTCCACCCGGCTCATCCTCTATTATTTTTATTTATTCATTTTTTAATCTTTTAATGTCTGCTGCATGTAAGTCCCTGCTTGGATCTCCTCTCTGCCGTAACTCCCCCGCCCTCTCCTGCCCCGCCCCCCTCCTTAGAAGTCCTTTTCCAGGCCCAGCTCCAGGGCCCTGCTCCCCGGCCCAGAGAACTTTTCACCTGCCTTTGCTCCTTGCTCCTCGGGGCCCCCACCCCTCCGAGGGGAGGAGGTGGCCCCCCACATCTCCCACCGAGCACCGACGTGCAAGCCCTCTAAAACCTCGCGAGCTTCTCTCCGGGAAGCATCTGGCAGCTCCAGGCACCCAGCCGTCTCCCTCTGCACACTCCTAAATGGCCGGGCCCCCCCACCCCCCCGCCCCCGCCCCTACCTTGCAGCCCCTCGTTGAGCACTCCACTGTCTCGCTCCAGTCCTCCATTGACAAGCAGGCAACCAGCGCTGCCCAAACAGCCCCCCTGGTTTCTCTGTGTCTGTCCAGTTGGGTCCACTGTCGAGTGTGTCTGTGCGTCTGTTCCCCTGTGCGTTTTGTTCTCAGTCTTGCATGAGCGTTCGACCCACGTTCACGCCTTTGATGAGACGGGGTGTCTGCCGCCCGGGCGCGTCCATCACCGGACCTCACGGCGCTCTCCCCTTGTCCTGTCCCTTGTCCTGAGCCTGCCTCTCCAGCCCAAGCCGAGCGTCTGTGCCCGCCTGCGTCCTCGCGCACTCGGGCGGCTGCTGCCCGCCTCGCCGGCCCTCCGCACGCGGGGCCTGTCCGCTCTGAGCTCAGCCGCCTCCTGTGCGCGTGTCGCTCGCAGATGGGCCCTGAGGCCCATCCGTGCCCTGCTGTAGTCGCCCCTCCTCTACCCGCACCCGGCCCTGCCCCGAGCACGCCACCTGAGGTTCCTGGGATTAGCCCCTCGGCGAGGACGCCGCGCCGCCCTCACGCTGCGTCGCTGTGCGTGCGCACGCCGAGAGGCGGGAAGCGGGCTCTCATTAACCACCGGCTCCGTGTTTGTCCCTTACTTGTGTTTTAGAAAAGGATGAGGCTGCAATTGAGCGCTCTCAGTTCAATGCCACGTCAGTAGCTGATGTGGACAAGCGGGTGAAACGGCGGCTCCTCATGGGTAACACTTTTCTTCCACTTCCTTTGTTGTACTTGCACCTTTGTGCGTGTGTGTGTGTGTGTGTGCGTGTGTGTGGGGGGTGTGCCAGCGTGTGGGGCGTCCGTGTGCGTGCTCGTACGTCAGGCCGTGAGTGTTGTACTGGCGCATGGACTGTGAGTGTGCATGTGTGGGGGCTGTCTGTCCGTGCGGTGTGCCCGTGCGTGTGTGGTCGTGCGTGCCACGTGTGTGAGTGTGAGTGTGGGGGGCTCTGCTCCAGATGTGAGCTCACTTTTCCCTTTTTAAAGTTTTTACCCTTCATCGAACACGTGTATTTCTCTGTGTGTTTGTTGCAAAGAACCCAGAGCCAGTGTCTGGGGGCCCCTGCGTGTAAGGAGACGTGTGCTGTGAAGCCCTCTCCTCGCAGGAACGCCCACGTTTGCAGTCAGGATCCCAGCATCGGCAAAGCAGCAGGAGCAAGAGTGTGAGTGTAGAACAGGGGCTCGGACAGCACGTCCTTATCCATCTCCTCGCGGGAGGAGCCAGGTCCAGGGGGAGAAGCCACATCTAGGTCCAGGGCGGTGGGCTCTGGGGGGCGTCCGGTCCACCCTGCTGGCTTTGCAGTTGGGAAACCTGGTGCCCAGAGAGGGGAGGACCAGTTAGGGTCACCTAGCACCCCCACGGTTGCTTCCCTGGTGGCTCAGACGGTAAAGCATCTGTCTGCAGTGCAGGAGACCCAGGTTCGAGCCCTGGGTTGGGAAGATCCCCTGGAGAAGGAAATGGCAATCCACTCCAGGACTATTGCCTGGAAAATCCCATGGACAGAGGAACCTGGTAGACTACAGTCCATGGGGTCGCAAAGAGTCGGACACGACTGAGCGACTTCACTTTCCCTTCTGGCCCCAAGGCTCCCCAGACCCATGAATGACCGCAGCCCAACCCCACTGGGCTGGCAGTCTCAGCCCACTTTTCCCTGTTCTCCTTGGGCCCCCACTTGCCTTGGGGGGGTGGTCTCTGTGAGGTCAGCTGCACTCCAAGCAATGCCCACCCCCCACCGCCCTGTGCATCCAGACTGTAAGGAGTCTTGCCCGGAAATACCTGGGGCCACTCAGGGCAGTTGATGCCAGGCAGGGAAAAAAAAGGAGAAAATAACCGGTCTTCTGCCGAGCTCAGTCTGCAGACCAAAAGAGCCGTCTGTCTCCTCGTTCATTCTTCCCTCTGGCCCATCGGTGGGCTGCTGGCCCCCAGGTGGCACTAGGAGCACAGCCGTCGGGTCACCTGGGGTGGTCGAGACCGCCTTTGTGGCACTCCGGTTAGGTCACAGCAGCCTTGGGAACTGTGGAGTCAGGCAGTACACTGCCCAAGTCTCAGGAGGAAACCGAGGCTCGGGCTAGAAGCCTACTCTCTGCGGGTTCTCTGTGCAGGGCTGTCTCGTTGACCAGGGCCATCTGGGTGGCCTGGGATGAGCTGGAAGGGGTGGGCTTAGAGGCTCCAGCAGCCAGGCCTGTCCACTCCCACCTGTGCGAAGCGGGGAGTCAGCACTATGGAAATGACAAGGTGCTCGGTGTTCAGAAAAGAGGAGGTGGCAGGAACCTGCAAGCTGCTGGTGCTCGGAAGCCCAAGAGGGCCCGGGCCCTGAGGCCTCACTTGCAGGACGGGGGGCACTGCTGCCCAAGGCCAGAGCGCCCAGGAGCTGGGCTCCCAGGTGCCAGGCCACCCTTCCCAGCAAGAGGATGGTGGTGGAAGAGGGCTGAGCTGAGTCAGCATCAGGCAGGTGGGTGGAGAAAAGGCCCCCGTCCATGCTCTTGTCTGGAGAGTTGGTAGAGAGAGTGGCCCAGAGCCCGGTTCCGAGGTGGGGCTGGGAGGTGAGGAGGAGGGAGCCCTGAGGACACAGGCACCCAGGCCTGGGGCGCAGGTCAGGGGACCCCTCGCCAGGCACAGGGGGTGGGGGGGCAAGATGAATGCTGATTGGCTGCCCCTGCACACCCCCCTGGTGGTAGAAGCTCTCCCCCCTCAACGCCCTTAGAACCTGTCTGGCCCCCCAGACAGGAGAACGTCCCCCACCCTGCCCCTCTGCCACAGGGGGACAAGGGCCCACAGCCAAGACTGCATGCCCAGAACTAGGTAATTATCCTCAGAAGCGCCCGAGAAAGGCACCGTCTCCAGTACATCCTTCCTCCAGAGCTCACGGTTCTTTCCCCTCGGAGGGCAGCCTAGGGTAGTACAGACCGAGGAGCCTGTCGGACTACAAGCCCACCTAGAAGAGCCCCACTGGGGCCTGGCTGCTCCCAGGCTGGATGAATAGAGGAAAGGAATGGCTAAAGTGAGGGCGGTGACTGTCCCCACCGTGCCCTGCTGGTCCGAGCATGCCTGGGGCACAGGGTGCAGAGCCTGGCCCCCGCGTGGAGCATGGAGCTTGGAGCCTGCGGCCGGCAGTCCTGCTTGAGCTCCGTTTTAGGTCCTGGTGCGGGGAGGCGTGTGGAGGAGGCAGGGGAGAAGGAGCCGGCTCTCTTGTTCAGGAGCCGATGAGACTCGGAGGAGTTCCATCGCAAGGGCAGACCCTCGGCCGCTCTTGACGTCTGCCATGGCCAGCACGGCCCCACAGGAGGGCAGAGACAGGGGCTGTTGTGAGAGAAGATGGGGCCGGAATGCCCCCGCATGGTCTGCTGTGAGCAGGACCCACTGCAGCCCTGGTACCCGGCTCCCTCAGAGCCAGGCACGTGTGCTGCGGTCTCCTGCTGGCTGAGATGGCCTGGCGGGTGTCTTCTGGCCCTGAGGTGTGATTATCGCCTATGTGGCCGGAGTTTGTTTTTAGGGTGGGTCAGACAGGACTGGGAGAGGGGGTTCCCTTGCCCCTCCAGAAGCAAGTGGGCGCAGGGCCGCTCCTGGCAGCCCTGAGGGGCTCCGTGGTGCAGACCCGGCCTCGCCACCCCCAGCAGTGACCGCACGTCAGCAGCAGGCCCAGGGTGACGCCCCTTCCGTGTCTCAGAGAGGGTAAGCGCCCACAGCCCACCTCCTCACTGCAGGCAGCCCACCTCCTCACTGCAGGCAGCCCACCTCCTCACTGCAGGCAGCCCACCTCCTCACTGCAGGTGGCCCGCCCAGATTTGCCTTCCCCAGGTGGAGATGGACCATTCAGGTTTTGTACGCGTCCCTAGGCTCTTTGGCTCAGAGTTATTTCAGACATATTTTGTGCCCAGACTGCAGAGGTCACAAGCCCCTCGGCCGTCTGCGAGTTGTTGAACTAGCTGTCTCACCTCTGAACGCCAAGAGCCGGGAATACCGGGACAGACGCAGAACCGGAGAGGACGCAAAACGTCGGAGCTGAAACCCCGGCACTTTCCCCCGTTTCAGCCTCTCGGCTCCTCTCTGGGAACCTGCTGCTCCTTGCTTCCCCTGGGGCTGGCATTTTGGGCACAGGGTTCCCGAGTTTTGAAACCCGAACCCATGAGCGGACCAAGATCCAGCAGCACCTCTCTCTCGTCCCAGGGCTGGCTGCAGTCCTCAGGGGCTCCCCGGAAGGGCAGCGGGCTGGAGCTGCTCAGAGCCACGTGGCCCTGCTCCACCCTTGGGGCCTCAGGCATCCCCAACAGTTGCTTTTGATGGCTACCCCCAGTCCCTGAGCCCAGGCTAAGCACAGGCAGAGTTACTCTGAAAGAGGCCTCAAGGATGTAATCAATTTTAGATTCCCATTAAAGTCAGTTAAAATGTTTGGATTTGAGGGCTGGGGGGATAAATTTCTGTTATCTGGCGGACTAACTTGTGAGAAACGTCTGAGTCCCAGCTCAGTTTACCACAGGCCGCTGGGACCCTGCTTACTGCTAGACTCACGGGACCCTGGGAGTCAGACTTGTCAGCTCCAGGGCTTGAGTCAGCGCCTTTCCCATAAGTGTGCCCGGAGCAGACGCCGAATTTGTTTCCGTTGCTGCTGTTCAGAAGTTGCCACAGTCTTAGTGGCTTCAGTCGTGTCTGACTCTGTGCGACCCCATAGACGGCAGCGCACCAGGCTCCCCCGTCCCTGGGATTCTCCAGGCAAGAACACTGGAGTGGGTTGCCATTTCCTCCTCCAATGCATGAAAGTGAAAAGTGAAAGTGAAGGTGCTCAGTCGTGTCCGACTGTTAGCGACCCCATGGACTGCAGCCTACCAGGCTCCTCCGTCCATGGGATTTTCCAGGCAAGAGTACTGGAGTGGGGTGCCATTGCCTTCTCCCCTTAGTGGCTTCAGGTAACACCAAAGCATTGTCTCCCAGGGGTCAGCAAGGGCCGCTTTCCCTCCGGACGCTCTAGGAACGGATCCATGTCTTTGCCTTTCCTGGCTTCCAGGGGCCACCTGTGTTCCTTCGTGGGGGCCACTTCCTCCGTCTGCAGAGCCCGCAGCCCCGTACCCCTCTGAGTCTGCTTGCATCTCCACGCCTCTCTCTCTGGCCTCCCGCTTCCACCTCTAAGGACCCCTGTGACCACACTGGGGCCCGTCCAGATAAGCCGGGGCAACCTCCCATCTTGAGCTCCTTAATTCAATGACACCTGCAAAGTCTTCCTGCCACATGGGATTATGGGGAACTAAGATACGGCCCTTTTAGGGGCTGTGGTTCTGCTGACTAGAGACAGTCCAAACTGGGGCTGGGCAGACCCTTCCCGCTCATCGGTCAGCTGCAAGCTCCACTGACGCAGAGCCTACTGCTGCGCTATCCCTGGATTTGCCCCTGGAGCCCCAGTCTCCCCGCACAGCGCAGGAGCTGGAAGCGTGGGAGCCACGGACGGGGCCCCAAGCCCTGCCCCCTCACCCCCTTCAGGGGGGCTTCCGGCGGCCCCTGCAGTCTCCCCAGCGGTGAGCACCCCTGGCCCCCCACCAGGGCAGTCGGCACACAGAGAGCCCACGCCCTCTGCTTCCCGGTCAGCCCCGTGAGTCCCCCCACAGCCCTGCGAGGCAGCTGTCCCCACTCTGCAGATGAAGAAGTCAAGCCCTGGGTGGGGAGGAGACCCAGCCTGGGCCATGCGCTCGGTGAGCAGTAGTCCGGGTCAAGGATCCAGGCCCATAGAGAGTCCAGGGCCCTCAGTCGGGAGCAGAGCAGGCCGGAGGCTCTGGATGAAGCTCAGATGTGTAGGCCTGGCAGCCAGTCGGGTGGACTCGCCCTTCCTAAAGGCACATTCACAGCCTGCCCTCTGAAGGGCCCCCGAGAGCCCGGGAAAGCAGAAGCGCCCTTATTTGAGGCCCCGGGACCACAACATAGCTGACCTTTAGCCCCGACTTCCTTGGGGTCCTGCCCTGACTGCAGCCTCACCTCCTGAGCACCTTGAGGGTTGGCGCTAAAGTAATTCCCATTTTACTGGTGAGAAAACTGAGGCTTAGAAAGGTACCTTAGAAATGTACCCCCCACGGCTGGCAGCCACCCGTCTCCTTCCCCCCTGCACCTCTGGGCAGGGCACCCAGGTTCCCCTGCCACTGACAGGGCTGGATGTTCCCCGGCTGGGCTCAGGAGACCCCAAGGATGGGCCAGGCCGGGCCGTTTGTGCCGGGGTCCGGCATGCACACAGGGCGGCAATCAGTAAGGGGAGCTATTGACAGAGCCCCAGGAGGGGACAGAGGGCTGGAGACCCGTTAGGCCAAGGGCAGCCCAGGCAGGGTGCAGCGATGGCAGGAACAGCGGCTGGCGTGGGGGCACAGACCGAACCCCGTGCTGTCCCCAGCCTCCTATAACCACACACGTGACCTCCCCGAGAGGTCACATCTCTCGAAGCTCGCATGCCTTCTCCCCAGCCTCCCAGCTCCTCTGTCCCCTCGGGTCACCCGCCTGCCACCTCCTTTCTGCAGCCACCATCTCTAGGGTCCCTGGGTTCTTTCACTAACCTGCGCCCCAGACCCCCTGCTCCCCCCTGAATCCCATACCCACACATTCTCTCACCTCCACGTGCCCCTCAGGCCCTGCACACGCAGCCTGTCCCAGGCTCCCTGTGTCCGCGGGCCGTGCCGCCTGCCACTCGGTACCTGGTGCACTTCGGGTACCTCGGTACCCGGGGCCATCCTTTGCACTTCTTTCAGGCAGAGGCTTGTCCAGACCTCACTGGAGCCTCCCCGCCACCCCTGTCCCCACAGCTTGCCCCTCTTCCACCTGCACCTGTTTAGTCACAAGTCTGGGAGGGAGCCCCCGACGGGGCACAGGTCTGATAGCCTCTGGGGACACCACTGCTCAGGGCTTTGATCAGAGCCGGAGCCCAGGAGAAGCTAGTTCGCTTGGAGCAGGGATGAAGGCTTCCTGGAGGAGGTGCCCAGGGAGGAGCAGGACCTCGCTGCCCACTCTTTCATGCAGGCACCTGTCTGGCCCTGAGAGAAAGTGCGGGACCGGGAGCCTGGATGAGCCTGGCTGTGGGAAGGGGCTCGGGTAGACCCGAGATGAGGGAGGTGGGTGACACAAGGCAGGTCCCCAGGTCAGGCTCAGCAGGGAGTGGGGAGCAGCTGGAGGGAGATGGAGGGTGGGACCCGAGGGCCAGGCAGGCACCCTCCTCCAGCCAGGGCTGAGCCCTGGGCCCTGAACCTGTGTTCACCCCTGTCCCTGAGCTGATGCCCAGCGCAGCCGGCCGCTGGTCAGCAGGGGTCCCAGGCAAGGCTCTGAGCCGCTGCCCTCAGCTTAGGCACACACACGTCCACAGTCTCGCTCACACACTCAGCGTACACACACACCAGGGCTAGTGGAAGGGGGCGGGACATGACGACTTAGCTACGTCAAGAGGTCAAACGAGATGGGGAGCGGGGTGCCCGACAGGGCCTGTCAGAAGAGGCGGCAAGCGCACTGCTGGCCCCGGGCGGGGAAACTGAGGCTGGGGCCAGCCCACGGCTCCCCTGCGAGCCGGGCAGAACCAGGGTGCCTGGCGCCTGGGCCCCCGGCACTCTGGGGACCAAGTCTGGCTGGAGGGGCAGCAGGGCTCCAAGGGACGGTCACCAACCTGTGACCTTCCTGGGGCTGCTTCCGCTCGCCAAGCCCCATGCGCCTTCTGTACTGGGGATATATAGCCGTGAGCCCTCCCTGCTGAGGGTGGGCCTCGAGCGAGAGGCCGCATGCAGGCCCCCCATGCCTGCCCTCCGCGGCCTCCACTTACACAGGAAAGGCAGGAACCACGGGACAGGGAGGGGCTTGCTGCCACGGTGAGCGCTGCTGCCCACTTTAGCACAAAACCTCAGTGCCCTTCTGGGCCTTTCAAGATCCCGCAAACCAGATGAAGACACCTCCCCAGGTCGGCCCACCTCACTCCTGGCCGGCCCTCCCCTGCCCTCAGCGCCCCGGCACGGGCTGCCACGGACCACAGGGTGCCATCCTTGAGTCCAGGAGATTCTGCCCTCTGAGCCCTGGTGAGAAACCCCTACCCACCGGGCAGGCCCGTGGGAAGGGAGTTGCCCCTGGAATCACAAACCCACCTGGTGCCTCAGGGGAGACAGTCCTACCAACAGAAACCTCCCCCACAGCGAGCCGCCCCATGCAGGCCTGCAGTCCTAGCCTCCACCATCGCTTGCTTCCTAGCTGCCCTGACCCCCCTTCCCCCACGACTCCCACACTCGGCCGTCACCATCACACCAGCCTGTGCCCTGGGGACCAGCTCCCCGCAGAGGCCCGGGCGCTCTGGGGCGGCTGCACCCAGCACCCCGGCCTAGCAGGGGCCCATGAGGAAGGTCAGCCTCACTGTGGCACTTGGCGAGGGACCCCAGTGCTTACCATGGGCCTCAGGGTGACCGGGGGGTTGGGGGGCCGGCACACAGAGTGACCGGGCAGCAAGGGAGACTGGCAGCTGTGTCAGGGCCTTGCCCAGGAGTGTGGCTGTTACCCCAAAGTGTTCGGAGCCACGGAGGGCTCAGGAATCAACTGAGGGAGAGGGTTCGAGGACAGGGAGTCCACAGTGGGCTCCAGGGGACCCCTGGGGCAGAAAGGCAGGTGGGCCAGCCCTGACAGGCTGGACACATCTCAGTGGGGGCTTTGGGCTGCTCCCGCCAATGGGGTGGGGCCTTCAAGGGTCAGGGCAGACCTGGGGCTGGCAGCGTCTCTGTAGGTCACTGGGCCAAACCTGGCTCACCTGCTCAGAGCCTCTCAGGATGTCAAGGGACTTGCCCAAGCCCGCAGGACCAGCATCAGGAGTGGTGTTTTCTGCCCTTATATACCTCCTGTTTCAGCCACTACACTGTGGCTGAGACCGTCCTTCAGGCTGGACTTGGCCCCAGACCTAGGGTGGTGCACCCAGGCAGTGCCAACTCAAGGGGCCATACCACCGTCCATTCGCGTCAAACCCTGGCCAGGCTGCGGGGCAGGTCCAGCCGAGCAGCCGCCTTGGCTGCCCGGTGTCTGCCCCCTCTGCGTCCTGGGCTTGTCACAGGGCTTGGCTTGAAGCAGGGCTCCCCAGGGAAAGACTAAACACTGCCCTTTTAACCCATCTGGGTTTTCCTGCCTGCTGGAGAGGGCTGTTCACCCCCAAGTCCCTTCCCACTTCAGTCCCCCAACCCCAGGCTCAGCCTCCCCCTGGCCCAGTGGCCAACCCAACTCTGTGGGGTGAGAGTTCTCCCCACTCTCTTGGCGAGTAGGCCAGGCACTGGGGCCACCGGCTGTGCTGCGTGACCCGGGCCCCCCACCCCTGGGCCCTGCCCTCAGAAGGGCCCACGGTTGGCTGAGTGCTCGGTTGTCTTGAAATTCTTAACGATTTTTGATCAAGGGCCTTTCATTTTTATTTCACCCCGGGTCCCACAAATCATGTGCCTAATCCTGCCTAGAAAAGGTACCCACCTTCTCTGAGCCTCAGTTCCTCCACCTGCAAGAGGCCCCCCCGCTCCTGGGGCTCTGCGAGGCCTTGGAGGTTGGAGGATGAGATAGTGCGATGCCAGCTGCACGGGGCGACGCCCCGGGAGGGGCCCTTCCAGGTGGAGAGGAGAGGCTTTTAGAAAGACCCAGTGGCTGTCTTGGAGAGGCGAGTGCAGGGAGAGAGCAGAGGGCTCAAGGGTCCAACGGGAAGTCTCGAGACTCTGGGACAGCGCTCTGGGGTTTGGGGTTTGGCGTTGCCCCCTGCATCTAGCCTCCAGCCTCCTTGGCTGTGTGCGCTCCTGGGTGAGATGTGACCACAGGGCAGGTGCCCTCAGATGCCAGCTCCTTCTGGCCCCTGGGAGCCAGTGGGAGGTGGGTGAGAGCTGGAGGAGACGGCCTGTGCTGCTGGCCCAGAGCCGCTCCCTGGGCCAGAGAGCCTGCTGCCGCCTTTTGCCCTTTGCAGCTGGGGTGACCCTGTAGTCACGGGGGAGACAGGGCTGTCTGGTGTCTGCGTCTGAGGCAGCGGTGGCCTGGCGGCAGGCTGAGTAGCCCCTGGCCTTGGGGCGCAGAGAGGTGAGGCTGTCCTTCGAGGTGCTTGGAGACAGGGGGCCTGAGGGTGACCCAGGCCAGGAGCCCCACCTCGGAGCACCCGGTAGCCTCTGCTTGGAAACCCCCCTGGGATGAAGCTCTCAGTCCCACTCAGGCCAGCCTGTCAGTCCCCGGCCCCCACCGTATCGCCCAAAGGACTGGCTGTGCCTTGCTGTCAGCTTTTCCGTATGTCTCCCCCTCAGCAGTGTACATGAACCTCAGGACATGGGTGGGCACAGCAGAAAAGGGGCAGGGGCAGGTCCCTGCGTGGACAGGCTGATGGCTGGCTGCTCGCTCTGCTCACTGCTCCCCGCCTGGCACAGGGCCCGGCAGAGAAGGCCCAGAGTGAATGCCGGCTCTTAGCCTTACCATGTGAGCCCCAAGGCACTGGCTGCCCCGAGTGGGGCGGTGGTCTAGAGGAGAGGGACCACTGAGGGGTCTGTTTCTCGGGGTCACAGCCCCCAGTGCCCACGGCGCATCCCACCTCCACCACCATGGAGCCGCCCAGGTGTCCTCCCACTGACACCGCGTGAGGCCTCCCAGCTGCCCCCTTCCCTGCTCCCGGTATTCCCCCCGCCTCTCCCAGGCCTGGGCCTTGGCCACCCGCACCCAGAAAACAGGCTGTCTATGCCCTCTCCAGAGAGGGGTTCTGAAGGCAAGAAAGGCACTGGGGGGCGGGGGTACCTGGGTTCTGGGTTTGAGAGCAGGAAGCGGGATTTTCCCTCTGTAACCTCAGGAGAGGAAACTAACATTTGTTAAGCGACTACCGCAGGCTGGGCCCCAGGCTGGGTGCTGCTGAGGGTGGGGTTTCTTTGACCCCAACCTGGCCGTGGGGACAGAAGGCTCCCGTCCCTCGCCAGGCGTGGGTGCTGGGATAGAGCCCCAGGGTCTGGCCTACCTGGGTCACTCAGTGAATGACAGAGTCAGAGGCACCCCCTGGCCGCCCCGCATCCCCTGGCCCCAGGAGGCAGGTGGGTGGGGAGACGGGAGGGCCCAGGCGGTGTACGCGGCGCAGAGCTCAGCCCCTGCTAACGTTGAGGTCAGCCTGCGTGAGCAAAGCGGGGTGAGGGGCAAGGGCCTCCTTTCTGCATCTGGGCCTCAGGAGGCTCCTTGTGAGCTGGCATTGAACCGTGAGCAATGAACCTCCAAGGCAGCGGGCAGCACACTCCACAGCAAGGAGGTGGACGCCGCGCCCAGCCAGCTGGGGGCCGGGCTGTGTGGAGACAACGCCGAAAGGCTGGGGAGGGTCAGAGCCAGGAGACCAGCCTTTCAGTAGTCGGCACAGCTCGTTCTCTCACAGTGTAGACTTTAGCGTCAAGGAGCAGGTCTGGTGGCCCCCAGCAGGGCGCAGCCCCTGAGTTCAGGGTGTTCAGGATGACCCCCACTGTCAACGCCCCGCAGAATCACATGCACACAGGGAGAAAGCTGGGTTTTCTCCTCTCCCTGCTCCGCCCACCCCCAAAAGGTGAAGTTCACAGGAAAGGCATTAGCAGCAGGGACTCCTGTACGCAGTCATCCCCAAACTCCTCCTGCAGAGAGCCAACGGCCACTTGCAGGAATGCAGGCACCATGGAAGGACAGACAGAATAAACCGGTTGGGAGAAACTTCAGGGAAGAGGCCACTGGGGCCAGGCCCCCGGGGGGAGCCACAGTAGGCAGGCAGGGGATTTCCGGTTATATGAGCAGATGCCCTCAGCACTTCACTTCCTAGCCGCACAGAGGAGAGGGACGCCCACTCAGGCACAGTTCCCACAAGACCAAAGGGTGCCAGATGCCCAGGAAGAAACCTGGACTGAAAGGCCCAGGGTCCCGGGAACTAGGCCCCTCCGTGTGCCCCAGGGACCCGGGTGTGCCAGCCCCTTCCCCGGGCCTGGGGAGGCTCACTCTCACCGTACGACAGGCTCAGTGACCTCCGTGATGCCCCCAGCCACTCCAGCCCCTTTGAATTTGCAAAAGAAAAAAGAAAAACAAAAATCACTAGACTAGCTTCAAGTGGACAAAAACCAGACACCTCGGGCTTATCGCTCAGTGAGAACAGATGTGGGGCTGAAAGCCTTGTCAAGGTGACGGATGGTGTGTGGGCCCTGGGAACCTCCCCTTGCATCTCCACGGCCAGGGCCCCAAACCGCTCCATGGCTGAGACAAGCTTGGGAACCCCAGTAACAGCCAGTCTGGATTTGGAGTCTGAATCCAGGCAAGGCAAGGGTTTTTAGGAGTGTGTCCCTGGGCGGTTAACTCCCAGCCGGACCCATCGCTGCTCTGGCCCCCGCTAGTGGTATTGACCCTGTGGGCTCAGCCTCCTGCAGTTTGCAAAGCTTGCCCATCTGCCGTCATCTCAGGCAGGGGTGGTGTCATTCTCCCATTTGACAGATGGGTAGCCTGAGGTTCAGAGAGTCCCCCACTGCTAGAATTCGAACTCAGGTCTCCGGTCTCAGGAAACCTCCCCACCCACGGGTGGGGAAAGGCAGGAGGCTTCTGTCCCAGGAGACTGAGACCCTGTCTTCCTGTCTCCCTCCTCAGAGACGTGTGCGGTGAACAACGGAGGCTGCGACCGGACGTGTAAGGACACAGCCACCGGCGTGCGCTGCAGCTGCCCCGTGGGGTTCACGCTGCAGCCGGATGGGAAGACGTGCAAAGGTGAGCGCGGGCCGGCCCCCTCGCCGGCCCGGGGCGGGGCAGGCGGTGCAGGTGCACGCGGCCGCAGCGGTGAGGGTCAGAGAGGCTAAGAAGAGGGAGTCGGGCCCAGCGCTCCACAGTGGGGCTCAGGGGCCCCTGGTTCCACTGAATATCGACAAGCTTAAGTGGGGCTCTGATGTCAAAGGACGTGGCTGCACCCCGGCTTGAACAAGCGGGGTGCCTTTACTTGGGGCTTCCTGGGCCGGCAGAAGTTCCTTGTGGCCTCCCGGGAGCCAGGCGGCCACTCACCTTAGCCGGGCAAGTCTTGCAGGGCTGGGGGGCAGTGGGCCACAGGGCTCAGACCAGGACAGGACGGTCTTCTTGTCAGCACTAGACAAAAAAAGAACACTGTGCACCCGCCTCCCCGGAGGAGGGAAGGTCGGGGGCGGGGGTCTCAACTGAAGGACTAAGGATGAAAAAAAATCAGAAACGGGTTGGGAGGATCAGGAATGGGCTGGTCTGCTGGCTGCCGGAAGCCAGAGAAGAGTGAGCTTTCTCTGACTCACCCTGCCAGGAAGTGGGCAGGCCTGGAGGCCAGCGTGGAAGGGGAGAGGAACTTGAACGTCCAAAACCCAGTGGGTAAAAACATTGACAGCAGAGGCTTAGAGTAACTTTAAGGAGTCCGAGATGGGCTTTTTTGAAGCCTGCAAAAATAGACGGGGTATGACTTCCCCTCCCCAGCCACTTTGCCGGGAAGAACCTAGTGATTATTGACAGAAATAACAGTTCTTGCACCTATTTATTTGAAAATAAAGCCCTTCTGTAGCCCCCGCTCAGCCCACTTAGAGTGAGACGTGCTCCCAGTGGGCGGGTGGGCGGGCCAGGCTATCTGAGGCCTTGCACGTGGGCTTGGAGCCAGGAGGCCTGGCTCAGGTCCACTGTCCAGACCCTGCCATCCTCACTGCCCAGCAGCGTCACAACAGGCCTGGCCAGTTGCCCTTGGAGCCTGGACAGAAGGTGGTAGAATCGTGTTACTCCACACCCCTGCAAGGCCCAGCGCCAACCCAGGACCTGAGGGTGGGGCAGGCTCAGTCCTGACACAAGGCCAGGAGCTCGCCTCTGGGAGCCGACCTGTCTGGACCGGACAGGAGCCTCAGCAGTCACGTGGCCCCGGAGGAGCACTCAGGGGTGCTGAGTGCTGCCCCCTGCCCGTCCACGGCGGGCCGTGGGGCATCTGTTCTCACCCACCTTGGGGCTAGGGTAGGGGGCGTCCACACAGGGGAGGGGAGCTGTGCACACAGCCCCAGGCCCACCGGTCTGAGCCCCTGACCGTGTTTCCTGTGATTCCTCTTAAAACAACTGGGCCCTTTAACCAGAGCTGCCCCTTCGCCTTCAGCCAGACCTCCTCACTCCGCTGCCCTGGAGTCGGAGCCTCTGGTTCACTCAGGCCCCAGGTTTCTGGGCTCCTCCCCTGTGCAGGTGCAGGGCAGACCGTGAATGAAGCAGAGACTCCTTGTGCCCAGGGATTTTCTACTGAGTAAATAAGACAGAGTTTAACGTTTAAAGATCGCCAAGATAAGCATGTATCACAGACCCCTTGGTGCTGGGTAGAGAAGTCCCACGTGGCAGGAGAGCGAGGCTTGGCCTGGCCTGGACCGGGGATGGGGAGGGAAGGGGCCGGAGGAGGAGGCTCTAATCCTGGCCCCACGACTGCTGTGCAGAGGCCAGGGGTTCCAGGACCCAGAGCAGCCAGTGCGCCCAGATCTGGGGGAAGGGGTTGGCCCTTCATCCTGAGATGCTACTGGGCAGGAGCAGCATGGGCCAGGCTTTTGTTCTGAGACGGTCCCTGCCACGTTGGGGACGGGGGTGCCCGGCTGTGCCCCCTGGGTGGGATGGGCGGAGGGGGACAGGCGCAGTCGTCCGACCGTGTGTTCCTGCAGCTTACCCCTCCCCTTCCCCCACATACACTGATGCTCAAACAGTGGGGAGGCAGTGAATGTGTCACCTGGTGGCCAGGACCCCAGCCTTTCCTCCGCCTCTGACTCTTCAGTCATTCACTCATCCATTCACTCATTCGTCCAGAGCCTCGTCCTGGGCAATGCTTCTGCACAGGCCTCCTGATGGGCCCCGGGGCCGCACTTGGGAGCCCGATCTGCCAATTCTCCTCTCCCAAGGGGAGGTCCCAAGACAAGAGAGCAGTGAACTGGAGAGATTGTTCCGGGGAGGGGGGCGCTGTCCAGGCAGGAGCCAGGGGCACAGAGAAGAGGAGGGCCTGGCAGCCAGGCCAGGCAGCCGAAGGGAGGCCACGAACCTCTGCGGCCAGACAGGGGGCCTCTGGCCGCTGGCGGGCGGGGCTGGGTGCCCACAGGGAGCAGGAGGGGAGTCTTCGAGGGGCGGGAGGTGGAGGGGGGCAGAGGCACGTCAGAATGAAGGCCATTGCCCCCTCACTGTATCCGGGGCTAGAGCTGGGGACGAGTGCTCCCCCAGTATGACCCCCAAGCAACCCGCTGTACCAGCCGGGGCCTCCAGCAGACACACCTCCCACCGCCTGGCTGGTTGTCATGAGAGCCCCTTGTTATGACAGCTGACAGGCCCAGGTGGGTACCAGGGTGGGATTAGAGTCATTCCTAAGGAGGCAGGTCCTCTCTGCACATTCAATCACAGTGAATGATGCTGAGAGGTGCCTGCTAGCAGCCCAGTTTGCAGATGGGGAACCTGAGGCCCAGAGAGGTACCTTTCCCTGCCCAGGGTCACAGAGCCAAGAGGCGCCTCTGGTCTCCTGCCAGAGGCTTCTAGGCAGAACCTCCCCGGTTGTCCTGTGACCGCCCCTGCCAGGAGAGGGGCGGTGGAAGCTGAGCCTCTGTCCTGGAGAGGCCCTTACTTTGAGCTTGACACCTGCTTCCTCTGGAGGCTGCAGGGCCAGCGAGCCACACTGGAGGGACCTGTCTTTGGAGTCAGCTGGGGCTGGGCTCACGACCCGTGACCTCCCCGCTGTGAAGTGGGGACTCTGGCCCCGGCTTGTTTTGACCGTCACACGGTGACTTTTTTGCCTGAAAGCGCTTGGCCTGCTCACCAGCACGAAGTGGTACCTGGTAGGTGCCGCGACCTCCAGAGGGTCCTGCTGCTTTCTCCCGGGCGTCAGCCCCTCCTTAGGCAGCTTTGTTCCTGAAACATGGGTTCAGGTTAGGGGTGCTTGGGAGGGGTCTGCCAGGGTGCCGCCACCGCTCGTCAAGTGCTGAGTGAAGAAACAGCTCAAACTACAGGCAGACATGGGGAGGGAGAAGGGCGAGGAAGCAGGCTGGGAAGGGAGCAGCCTATGGACGCCCGCAACACCTGGGGCCAGTTGCCTCCCAGCCTCGGTCCCCTGTCTGTAAAGCTGGAGCAGTAAGCCTACTTTTTAAAGAGCTGGTTGGGCCAGCACCCTGGGGATGCGATTCCATTTCGTCCTCACGCTGTCCTTCCAAGTAGGGGCGCTTCTGATCCTTGTTCTCACAGACGGGGAGCTGAGACCAGGGGTCCGGCAGCTCAGCCGGAGTCACAGCTCTCAGGCAGTATCCACCTGCTCCAGGCCCGCTACCTCCGGGAATGGAGGGGCGTGGGGGGCGTCACTGACCCTGCTGTCTGGCTGGGGACAGCAGACATGAGTTCCCCGCCCCCTCCTGCACACACATGCCAGGCTCACCAAGTCCCCGGGTGGAGGGGGGTCTCCCCTCCGCCCACCCCCCCACAGCTGTGAGCCAGGCCCCCTTCCTGGGCCCAGCTGGGGACCTGAAGCAGCCCCCCGGGTGGGCAGCGGGCCAGTTAGGGAAGGGCAGCTCTGGGCCTCGGTCCTGCCTGCCCCTGGGGGCCCCAGCCCACACTCCTCGCCTCCCCTACACCCCCCCACCCGGGTCCGCAGACATCAACGAGTGCCTGGTCAACAACGGAGGCTGCGACCACTTCTGCCGGAACACCGTGGGCAGCTTTGAGTGCGGCTGTCGGAAGGGCTACAAGCTGCTGACCGACGAGCGGACGTGCCAAGGTGAGCCGCCCTCATCCCCGTGGGGTTCCCCTCCCCTCTCAGGTCACCCCAGCCCCCAGGAGGGGACGCAGCCTGGCCTGGGGCTTGTCCGCCATCTGGGCTGGGCCTGGGGGGCTGATCATAATTTTTCTGCCCTGAGTGAGGGCTCCTTTGTGACCCTAGGGGCCCTCAGAAGCCATCAGAAGCCTCCAGTCCAAGCCCTCCCTGATAGGGATGGCGGCTGAGGCTCGGGGAGGGGTCAGCCCCTATGCAGGTGGTCCAGTGAGTAGGTAGCAGGGCTCAGCGCCTCGGCCTGACCCCAGTCCCCGAGCACCCAGGTCACTTTCAGTGGCTTCAGAGGCAGGATGATGCCACCTGGTGGAAGGTGTCACAAATGGCAGGCGCTCCCCACCAGGCCTTCCTTGAGGTCCCCCGGGGTACCTGCTAGTATCTGGGGTAACAGGAGGAGAGATGTGGGCAGAGGTCAAGGATCACAGCCCAGGTGAGAGCCCCGAGGATGGGCAGGGGAGACAGGAGTGAAGTGCTTAGAGGATGACGTCTTCCTCCCAGAGGAGCCAGGGACGTCAGCCCACCCAGGAAGTGGCCCTGGGGCTGGGGGAGCCTGAGGGACCACAGGGAGCCCATCGAGAAGGAGACGGCTCCGGGAAGGGTGCACTCGGCGGCATCGGCCCTGGACCTGAGGCTCCCACTCTCAGTGCTGCTCAAACAGGGCCCTGAGGGGCCCGGGATGTGCGCCCCCAGCCCCCTAAGGGCCCCAAGAGAGGCGAGACCAGAGGCTGGTGAGGGCGGGTCCAGGCCAGCTCCACCTGGGGCTGCTCACATGACCTGAGCCCATCACCTGCCCTCCCGGGGCTCAGCCTCCGCATCCCTGGCCGGGCAGCCTGGCCCCAATTTCCTCTCGGGCCACAAGAGGAAGCCCAGCTTCTGTCCAGGCCCGAGCAAGGCTCCCAGGCACCCTGCTTCTCTGTGCTTGGCTGTGTTCTCAGGAGGGCTGAGGAAGCGGCCTTGATTGCATCTGCTGCTCCATGAGAGGGGCTGCAGTGGGCCATGCCAGGACCACTTGGGGCTCCGGCCGAGTCTCCTCCACCCTTGTCCGGAGCCATCTCTCCACGGCCTGAGCTCTGGCCCCAGATATGCTCCAGCACAACCCCTGGGTCCCCAGCTCCAGCGGGGAGGGGTCTAGGCCTCTCTGCTTGGCTACTTGGCACTCAGGGCCCCTGGGAAGGGCACCCCAGCCCCCCTGAGCCCCACCCAATCCCTGGCAATCAGGTGCTGCCACCACCCCCCCCAGCCTTTGCCTGGAGTGCCCTTCCCACACAGGCACCAGGGGATCTTCTCAGTACCCCACCTTTGCCCAGAGTTTCCTTCCCACACAGGCACCAGGGGATCTTCCCAGATCCCCACAGCCCGGGAGGAACCTCATCTTCCCTTGAGCGCCCACAGTGATCTGCTGCTTGTACTTGTGTTATTACAAACGCACATGTGTCATGAGGACATCTGGGGTCACGTGAGCAGCATGTTCAGAGGAGAGGCAGGTCAGCGCCTGCCTTGCCGTCTGGCCCCCGTCACCTGTCCCACGGGGCCCATCTCCCTCAGAACTGTGGCCAGGACAGACTTGCCTCCTGTAAACCCGAGGTTCACGTCCTCCGTTTCAGGAACAGGCCCTCTGTGACCCTCCCTCTTTCCCTTTTCACCCCGGCGAATGAATGAAACCTCACCTCCTATCAAGGCTACTCTTACTCTTCACAGGTGGCACCTTCCCCACCAGCACCCCCTTTCCACCTGTGATGTTTTCCCCAGTTTCTCTAGACACACCTTGGGGTGACAGTTCAGCTTCTCCCTCGGGCAGACCTGTCGGTTCCCTGCTGGTGTGGATTAAATATCTACCCTAATCACACCGGCGTGTGAGCTAATAGAGTGGCAAGGATTCAGAATAATCCCTTCTACTCAGAATATTCCTAACCTCCCCACCTCCAGAAAAGAGAGTGAGGTGGCTTCTAACCCAGGACCATGAGGTTTGTGGGGACAAAATGGAAAATCGGGCCGGGACGAGAGGTCTGAGGTTTGCCGCGAGTCGGCGCTGCGCTGAGCCGGGAGCCCCGGGACCGCTGTGCACAGATGTCCCTCTGAGTGCCGAGGCCGTGCCTCCCGCCGCACCCTAACGCTGCGCCCGGACCTTCCTCCCTGTGGCCCCACAGACATCGACGAGTGCTCCTTTGAGCGGACCTGCGACCACACCTGCATCAACTCCCCGGGCAGCTTCCAGTGTCTCTGCCACCGCGGCTACACGCTCTACGGGACCACCCACTGCGGAGGTCTGCAGCTCGCCCGCCAGGGCCACCTCCCCCCCGAGGCACGCGCCCGGCCGCACGGCCCCCCACACCGCACCCCGCACCCCTCACCCCAACCTGGACTCTTGACGGGCCTGGGAGGGCCTGGTGGGCAGAGGGGCTCAGCCAAGGGCGAGGCGGGAGGCTGGGAGGCGGGGGGCGCTGGCCTGGAAACAGCAGCCTCTGGGGAACCCCACTCAGGAAGGGAGGACAGCGGGACAGAGCACTGCACAGTCAGTTCACTCCAGTGGGGGGGCTGACAGCAGAGAGGGGCAGGCCAATGGGGGACTCCAAAGGAGGAGTGCTGGAGTGAGGATGAGGGGAGACGGGCCAGAGGGGTCGGCATGTGCAAAGGCCCTGAGGCAGAGGGAGCACAGACGGACCGAGGAGCAGCTGGTGGGGCCAGAGCCCCATGAGGGAAGGGTTAGTGCATGGTACAGAGAGGACCCAGGGTTTCGTCAGCCCCCAGGGGCCTTGAGGCTTTATTCTCAGCACAGGGAGAAGCCACTGGAGGGTCAAGGCAGGGATGTGACCTGTAAGTTCAAGTTCATATAAGGAGAGCCCTCCTGCCTCCCTGTGTTTAGGAGAGTGGAAGCCAGAGCACCCGTGAGGACACAGCTCCAGACGTGGGAGTGAGAGCCCTATGGGCTCGAGCAGGCTGGGAGGGATGTGGAGAGAGGGAGGGTTCCAGACATACGGGCATAGGGGCACGAAGGTGGGGGAGTCCAGCACAGCCCTGCATCCCGTGTCTGCTCCTGTCCTGTGACCTGGGGTAGACGCGCTTCCCCGTGGTGGGGCAGCCGTGGTGGGGCAGCCGTGGCGGTCGGGTGGGCTCAGGCACAGCTGGTGCTGCAGGGAGCTGCAGAGTTTTCTGGAGGGACTCCCAAAAGCCTGGCACCAGCTTCCACACACAGGGCTTTGGCTCAAAAGAAGGCAGGGCCTCAGGGAGACTTCCCAGGGCCCCGGGGCCCTGTGCGGGAAGGGGAAAGGGCTGGGAAGGGCATGTCCAAAGTCCTGCGCTGGGATGAGGCCTCAGGACCCCGGGGCCGGTGCTGGGCGCTCCCAGCCCCTCCAAACCTGCCCACAGCTCTGTTTTGTGCCACCTCTCTGCCCCACCCCGAGTCTGGGCTCAGCTGCCCAAGTTCGGCAAACCACTGAGGTTCCTAGGGGAGGATGTGTGTTGGTGTCTGTGGGAGCCCTGTGTGTGTGTACACACGTGTGTAAGCTCACTTGTGTGTCATATGCCGTGAGTGTGTGTGCGAGCTCACATATGTGTCACGTGCCCTGTGTGTGTCTCTCTGTGTGTGCACGTGTGTATGTGCAATCTCATGTGTGTGCCATGCGGCCTGTGTGTGTTTCTGTGTGTGTGTGCATGCATGTGTGTGCAAGCTCACGTGTGTCACATGCCCCGTGTGTGTCTCTATGTGTGCACTTGTGTATGTGCGATCTCATATGTGTGCCATGAGCCCTGTGTGTGTGTTTCTCTGTGTGTGTCTGTGTGTGTGTGCGTGCACACATGTGCGAGCTCACATGTGTGTCACGTGTCCTGTGTGTGTGTGTGTGCATGCACATGTGTGCGAGCTCACATGTGTGTCACATGCCCTGTGTGTGTCTCTGTGTGTGTGCACGTGTGTATGTACAATCTCACGTGTGTGCCATGTGCCCTGTGTGTGTGTCTGTGTATGCATGCATGTGTGCGAGCTCACGTGTGTCACATGCCCTGTGTGTGTCTATGTGTGTGCGTGCACACACGTGCGAGCTCACGTGTGTGTCACGTGCAGCCGCCTGTCTGCATCCAGTGAGAGCCTCAGGCGAGGGTCAGGGTCAGGGGATTCTCGGCCCCCCGCCCTGGTGGGTCCTGCCCTGCCGGCCCCGAGGGTGCCCGTCCAGCCCCACTCCTGCCCTTACGCCTGCCTGTGCCTCCAGATGTGGACGAGTGCAGCATGAACAACGGCAGCTGCGACCAGGGCTGTGTCAACACCAAGGGCGGCTACGAATGCGTCTGCCCCCCGGGGAGGCGCCTGCACTGGAACCGCAAGGACTGCGTGGGTGAGTGCCCGGGGAGCGCGCTCCTGGGCAGGTGCTCTGCTGCTCGCGGGCGGCTGATGGGACGGAGGCTGGAGGAAGGAGAGGGGTGCGCGGGGGAGGGCACACTGGGTGTCAGCCCAGGGCACAGAAACGGAGGCCCGGGGGTCAGCGTGTGCTGACGCAGGAGCAGTGAGTCAGCACGCAGACGGAGCGCCATGTGGAGGCCTCAGCTACACGCCCCCCTTGTCCTGCCGAGGAAGCTGGTGGCGGGGAGGGGGTTACCCGGGCTGCAGCAGCACCGGAGCCTGGACTGGGGAGCACCTGGGTCTTTGCAAGCTGGCTACTTGCTCAGGGCCGCCGGCCCCGCAGTGTCTGGCGAGGAGGACCTCCTGGAGAGCGGGGGCTTTGTGCCCCCTCTGCGGGTGGGCTCTGGGGCCCAGGCCCCTCCAGGCTGAGTGCTAGGCAGGCCCCCACCTCACAGGTTCCATAAACACATACTGACTACTTGCTGCGTGCTGGGCCTCTCCTGGGAGCTGGCCCTGTCCTGGGTGCTGGGCCTGTCCTGGGTGCTGGGCCTCTCCTGGGAGCTGGCCCTGTCCTGGGCGCTGGGCCTGTCCTGGGTGCTGGGGTTATGTCCCCGGCACAGCTTTCAGGGCCTTGTCCTGCCATGCTCTCACATCCCCTGGGCCACCAGAGTTAAGCCTTTGATTTTATTTTTCATCAGTAAGTCCTTTACTTATCTGGCTGTGCTGGGTGATGGTTGCAGCGTGTGGGATCTTCAGTCTTCACTGTGGCACGCAGACTCTTAGCTGTGGCATGTGGGATCCAGTTCCCTGACCAGTTCCCTCCCCTGCACTGGGAGCCCGGAGTCTTACCCACTGGACCACCAGGGAAGTCCCAAGTTAAGCCTTTTAAATCTAAGTCAACGTTCGTCCCTCTCAGCTCAGAGCCCTCCAGTGAGTCCTCTTCACGCAGAAGCAAAGCCAGGCTCCTAGAGCGGCCCAGAGGCTGCTCCCCCGCCACGCCCCCACTCACTCTCCACCCTCACCATCCCCCCGACTGCCCACGCTGGCCTCCCTGACCTCGAAGGCCCAGTGCCCCCGTGCACGGTCTCTTCTCTCGGCCTGGAGGACTCTACTCCTTGCAAGCGTCTGCTGAGTGGGGCGGGGCGGGCGGGACTTGCTGACCACAAACCAGAGCACAGCAGCAGCCCCGACTGTGCCCCTCCCAACACCGCCCTTCCTTTTTTCCTCCCGTGGCACTTCACACCAGCCAGACGTCCTGTGCTCATCAGAGGGCCTGCTGGGTGCTGTCAGCCGGTCCTCGCTGGACACGCTCTGCACACGCGGGCAGGCATTTTTGCTTGTCTTGTCCACGCTGTCTTCCCAGCACCTGGAACAGAGCCTGACAGCCGTGGGCACTCAGTACGTGTTGATTGGGTGCGTGACAGTGTCCAAGAATGGATGCCACCCCTCAGTACCTGAAACCAAGCAGCTGAACTTATTGCTCACTTCAGGAAGAACTGCCCTGCTGTCCAGGCAGGGTCTTGCTGAGCAAAGCAAACCCTCTGGTTTTGTCTAGAGTCTAGGGGAAGAGCTTTCACGGGGTTGTGTTGATCAGAGGCAGTATTAGGGGGTGTCAGTCTGAGGAGCACACCTTTGTGGGGTCTGGGGGTGGAGCCTGGGCTGACACTAGCCTTAGAAGCCTGACCACTCAGTGAAGTGGCCAAGAGTTGGCTGACTTTGGTTGTCATCAATTGATGGGCTTTCCGAGGCATGTCCACTGATAACAAGGGTCGTGTGAGGGCCAGTATTTACCGGTGACCAGAGCTATCAGGTACAGGCTTTCTCTAGGGATATGAGGACATTTCTTTTTTCTTTTTAATTCTCAGTCTCCATTTTGGTCGTCTCTCAATCAGAGCTGCAGGAGGGGCCACCAGGGTTTGTCTAGTAGACCTGGAGTGAGGAGACAGACGGTGTGACAGCAGGCATTGCTAGAAGGTCCTGGAAGCTCCTCTAGAACTGTGATTTAAGAATTCCCAGGGTGGACCGGGAAAACGGTACCCCCAGCTCCCACTCCTATGGTATGCAGGCCGCTCTTTCCTGGAGCCTCCGTGTTGACTGTCCCACCTCACCTCTGCTGTGAATCCAGCTTCAGAATCACGGGCACAGACTCCCCTGGCTGCCCAGAAGAAGATTCCAGGTGCTATTATTACCACAACTACCCCCCGTGCCATGCCCCAGGCTGGACTATTTGCTGCATCTCCCAAAGTGAGGGGCACACTTTTGATGACCATGGGAGCCGTCCAGTCCCGAGGGATGCGGCCCAGAGCCTCCTCGGTCTGCTTCACCAGGTTATATCATTACGTCTCTCGGAAGGTGTTCTACCCTCGGAGGCTTGGCAAGGAGGCATCATTCACTGAGGCTCCTGGGGAGTCATTTGTTGTTACAGCCCAGAGCCCCGCAGGGCAGTAAGCTGAGGTGGCACCATGAGTCAGACTTCTGAATGGGACGTGCGGTCAACCTCGTGAAGCTGTAGGCATGCTGTCTGTGAGCGGTGTTGTGAGACAGCTGAATTGACCTCTCCAGGTCCAGGGGCATTTTGCTTCATTTTATGCATTGTCTACAAGCAGGATCATACTTAATTAGGCTTCTGAGAGTGCTTTGTGGCTTCCCTGTAGCTCAGCTGGTGAAGAATCCGCCTGCAATGCAGGAGACCCCAGTTTTATTCCTGGGTCAGAAAGATCCCCTGGAGAAGGGATGAGTTACCTACTCCAGTATTCTTGGGCTTCCCTGGTGGCTCAGACAGTAAAGAATCAACCTTCAATGCAGGAGACCTGGGTTCGATCCCTGGGTTGGGAAGATCCCCTAGAGGAGGGCATGGCAGCCTGCTCTAATATTCTTGCCTGGAGAATTCCCATGGACAGAGGAACCTGGTGGGCTATAGTCCATGGGGTTGCAAAAAGTCAGACACGACTGAGCGACTGAGCACAGCATACTTAACACCATTTTTCAATATTGGCTTCCCTAGCAATAGCTTGGGAGAACCAATTTAAAGGATCAGGCTGTTGGTTATCACTTAGTACAGCCTAGATCTAGATGAGTTATTATTTGTAAGGGAAACATGACAGGAGAAGTCAGAACTGCACACCCTTAGATGTGTAATGTGGGAAAACGTGACCGAAGGGATGAGGAACAAAGGAACGCAAAAGCGTATGTGGAAATCAGTGGCTGCAAACATCTAGGAGAATTCATTCCAGCAGTCTTAGACACAAGCCTCCACCCTGCGTGGCCATCGGCCAGTTCTGACAATCTTGCTTAACAACCAGTTTCCGTGAACTGCTTTTGGAGGTTCTCTGAAAAACCTCAGACCTCTAAATGGTTGCTTTACAGTAAGTTCTGAAAAACGTCGTTTTTATTTTTCAAGAAAATTAGGGGTAATAACGACCATGAAGTTTATGAGTAACTCATGAATAACTTTCCCAGTAAAATGTGTCTATATGTTCCTAAGCACATTAGTTTAAATATCCCAAATAAGGAATTTGGGGATAATATTTTGATAATATTTCAGTACTGTTTTTTTTCAACAAGAGCCTGTTTCAGTTCATCCAGAAAGTAAATATACTATTACTCGGACATATTTGTAGCCATGAAGTGCATCTGCAGATGCTCAGAGGGCCCCTGAGGGCGTGGTTCCAGCCTGCGTCCCATCTTTACACTTTCCCCAGGATTCTGACGGTCACGGCCACACCATGACCTGGCCATGTCCTCTCCCCTGAAAGAGCCTCTCACCCACACTATCTCATTGCCACCACCAGTCTGTCCCTACAAGGAAGGAAGAGCGGTCTTAGGACCATGCTCGCAGACACCTGCGGGAGCTGGTCTGGTGGTCCCAGGGGTCGCCTGGCTCCACCTGGCTCACCCTTCATGGGTCTTGAAAGGTGATTGCTCGCCGTGCTCCGTGATAGAGTCGGAGGCCGGACACAGACGTGCTCCGTGATAGTGTCGGAGGCCGGACACAGCCGTGCTCCGTGATAGAGTCGGAGGCCGGACACAGCCGTGCTCCGTGATAGAGTCGGAGGCCGGACACAGCGGTGCTCCGTGATAGAGTCGGAGGCCGGACACAGCGGTGCTCCGTGATAGAGTCGGAGGCCGGACACAGCCGTGCTCCGTGATAGAGTCGGAGGCCGGACACAGCCATGCTCCGTGATAGAGTCGGAGGCCGGACACAGCGTGTGGCGGAGCCCCTGGTGCCCTTGGTCCTGCCCGAGGACTTTGGCCTGAGCAGCAGCATCACATGACGATCCGAAAAACATTTCCTCTAACGTCCGTTGAAGGCAGGAGGAGAAGGGGATGACAGAGGATGAGATGGTTGGATGGCATCACCGACTCAATGGACATGAGTTTGAGTAAACTCCGGGAGTTGGTGATGGACAAGGAGGCCCGGCGTGCTACAGTCCATGGGGTCGAAAAGAGTAGGACACAACTGAGCAACTGAATTGAACTGAACTGGGATATGCACGAATCCTCCAGCCTGGAGGAGCTCCGATTGGCTCTAAGCCTGAACCTGCGGCCTGTCTAGCGTGTTAAGTTCCTAAACAGAATAGGCAAAGATGCACACAGGTGGATGCCACCTTAGGATGCTCTGAAAACAGAGACGTTTCCTGCCCATAATCAGAGATGGACGTTCAGTTCAGTCGCCGAGTCGTATCCGACTCCTTGCGACCCCGTGGACCACAGCACGCCAGGCCTCCCTGTCCATCACCAACTCCCAGAGTTTACTCACACTCATGTCCATTGAGTCAGTGATGCCATCCAACCATCTCATCCTCTGTCCTCCCCTTCTCCTCCTGCCTTCAATCTTTCCCAACGTCAGGGTCTTTTCCAATGAGTCAGTTCTTTGCATCAGGTGGCCAAAGTATTGGAGCTTCAGCTTCACCACCAGTCCTTCCAATGAATATTCAGGGTTGGACTGGATATGAATCTTAGGATGTCTTAATTTTTATTCATAAGTCCTATCAGCAAAAACCTGTTAAGTTGGGGTTTGATGTGGACCATCCACAAGGTCTGTTCTGTGTATGAATCCTTGGGAAGTACAGACACACGAAGGTGAGTGTCTCCTCCAGGAAGGGCTGGGGAGGGAATTCCCTGTGGTCCGGGGGTTAGGACTCTGCTCTTTCACTGCCGTGGCCCAGCTTCAGTCCTTGGTCAGGAACTAAGATCCCAAAAGCCTTGCAGTGTGGCTGAAAAAAAAAAAAAAAGGAATAGGTACAAGAGTTGCTCAATGGTGGTGTGAGGAACCAGACACCATAAGGAGTTCACTGACAAGCAGAAAAAGTACTTTTTCTGCTTTTCCCAGTCACAGGAGGGATTGTGCTACATATGGTTCCCTCAGACTTGAAGGCAGTTCTAGTACAAGGTCCAGAGACGTTCTGACTACTTTATCCCAGGCTGTGATTGTTCTGAGGCAGGGGGGACAAGCCTTCCTCACAGATGCATCCCGTGTTGTTGAGTTTGTCCCAAGAGCCTGGCCTAATCTTTGCATGTTGATACCAAAAAAAAAAAAGAGGTTTATAGTAATCTGGACTCTTCCTGGGCTCTGCTCCAGTTGTTCTGTGGATGCTGTGGCAAGTTTGCCTCGGGGATTCTGTTTTTTGATCATACATAAGAGAGGTATGTTAAGGCTCCCATCGGCGATGATCTGAATCAGGGGGAGGAGGATTTTCTGAGACTTCAAAAAATAACCCCTCAGGTGACTTTCAGCTGCCAGTTCCATTTGCAGGGTAGGTCCCTCCGCACATGCCGGGGCTTTGACTCAGGGAAAGGAGGCTCATCTGATGACGTCCCAAAGGAGCAGGTGTGGGCTGGGACTCAGGAAGGAGCTGACGATGGTCAGAAAGGCCCACTGCTGAGTGGTTTTAATAAACCAAAGCAAATCAGGTTCATTGTCCCCTCGAGCCTCCTAAGCTCCCAGATTTTCAAATCTGCCTCTTCCCTACTTTCTATCATATTCTCTCACAACCAGGTATTCTTACTTTAAGGCAAATGTACATTTTTCCTCCTTTTTAATTTATTGCTATTTTGGGGGGCTGCAAAATCACTGCAGATGGTGACTGCAGCCATGAAATTAAAATACACTTGCTCCTTGGAAGAAAAGTTATGACCAACTTAGAGAGCATATTAAAAAGCAGAGACATTACTTTGCCAACAAAGGTCTGTCTAGTCAAGGCTATGGTTTTTCCAGTGGTCATGTTTGGATGTGAGAGTTGGACAAAGAAAGCTGAGCACCAAAGAACTGATGCTTTTGAACTGTGGTGTTGGAGAAGACTCTTGAGAGTCCCTTGGACTGCAAGCAGATCCAATCAGTCCATCCTAAAGGAGATCAGTCCTGAATATTCATTGGAAGGACTGATGTTGAAGCTGAAACTCCAATACTTTGGCCACCTGATGCAAAGAACTGACTCGTTTGAAAAGACCCTGATGCTGGGAAAGATTGAAGGCAGGAGGAAAAGGGGACAACAGAGGATGAGATAGTTGGATGGCATCACCGACTAGATGGACATGAGTTTGAGTGAACTCTGGGTGTTGGTGATGGACAGGGAGGCCTGGAGTACTGCAGTCCATGGGGTCACAAAGAATCGGACACGACTGAGCAACTGAACTGAACTGAGTTTGCCTTCCCTCTTGTTTTTTGTGTGCTGTGCTAAGTGGCTTCAGTCATGTCCAACTCTTTGCAACCCTATGGACTATAGCCCACCAGGCTCCTCAGTCCATGGGATTCTCCAACCAAGAGTACTAGAGTGGGTTGCCATGCCATTTTCCAGGGGATTTTTCCAACCCAGGGATAGAACCTGCGTCTCTTGTGTCTGCTGCATTGGCAGGCAGGTTCTTTATCCCTAGCACCACCTGGGAAGCGACTTTAAACTTCTTTCTGAGGGTTTCCATGTTCTGAGGTGGTTGGGATGGATGATCGGCATGGTGGACTCAGGTCTCCCCTGGATGCGAGCTGAGCAAGCTAGCCCGGCCCTGTTCTGTGGGCACCCACAGGAGACATGAGACCCCCGGATCAGAGTCTGAGGGTTTCTGAGCTCACAGCTCAGCAAGCAGCCCCCTAGGTGTCATCCACCCAGAGAATGCTATGCAGACAGGGAGCTTACATCCCAGCTGAAGGACACACAGCTTGGGGAACTCACCACTCGATATTACAGTGAACGGAAGCCAGGCTGCTCTTGTCTGGAGGGAGATGAGACCTCACTCCTAGAGGTTGCTCACTGCAAACAAACCCCCGAGAAATGGCCCTGGAAGAGATCCAGCAGTGCTCTGCATCCTCTGTGTCCCCACAAGGATGTGCGGGCACGTGCAGGGCAGGGGCGGTGGCCACCCGCACACGGGAAAGCCGTGTGGTTCGTCTGCAGTTGTTGACGACCCCCTCTAGGAAGTTGGAGCAAGTACAGGGAACTGCCAGGGGCTGATGTCTGCCTTGGAAGGTTCGGGGTGGATGGTCGTCCGCTGTTTCTTAACCAGAGAGAACACTGGCTTGTCCAGCGGCCCTTTCGGTTTGGATTATCTGCAGGTGTTTTTGTTCATAGCTTCTTGGTTCTTTGGGAACGGGGACTCCTGGTCTTGTGTTTATTTGGGAGCTGGATGTTTTATCTGGAGAGCCATGAGTTTGTTTTTATTTCTAGATGGTTTACCTTCTAAGACCCCTCTTGAAAATGTTTAGGCACATGTTGAAGCTCATGCAAACTGGCAATTCCCCATGGCAGTGTCTTAATCCAGCTAAGTCTCCTGTGTGCACCCGTTCTCGGGGCGACTCCACCACTGATGATGGGCTCAGAGGGTGGCACTCCCGGAGGCAGGTGTCACCGATCAAGTCTAGAAGGTCCTGTGAGGCCAGTTCTCCTGTCTGCCTTGCCTACAGAACGGTCAGTCTTCTTCCTAGGGGTCTGGGGAAAATGTTTAATCCCCAAAAGATAAACACGTGAGAAACTCTGAAGAGCTCGGTTCAGGACATCTTCACACACCTAGTGGATGTGCCTGGGGTCTGCCCCAGAGCGGGGTTCCCAGTGGCCCTCCCATGCTTCGAGGTCGGTCTCTACCAAAAAGCCCATGTCCATTTTCAGCCATTCCTTTCCCCCGATGGGCAGGGACCCCTGCTGGAGAGGGTCCAACCCCGCCCTCAGGTCTGGGCACACAGTGTGACCCTTCTCACAGATAGCATGGACTGATGTTGGGGGAGCGAGCCTCTCCCTGGGCCCAGGGTCCCCCCGCGTCCAAACGGATGTGGACTCTGCCGTCTCGCAGCCCCCTCCCACCCAGACGGTCTGGCCAGGGCACCGCCGGGCGGTGGGAGTTCCTCTTGGTTCACGCTCAGGGGCCTGCTGGCTCCCAAAGGCCTTCCCCCACCCCTCAAGCCCTCTCGTGTGTCCTCCTTCTCCCCAGAGACGGGCAGGTGCCTCTCCCAGGCCAAGGCCTCACCCCCGGCCCAGCTGTCCTGCGGCAAGGCGGGCAGTGTGGAGAGCTGCTCCCTTGCCTGCCCCGGCCACACACTCTTCACACCAGGTAACCGAGGCTGTCCCAGGGAGGGGGCGGCGGGGAGGGGGGCAGGGCCGCATCCCCCGGGATCCAGCCCCCACTCCCTGCTGCTCTCTGGGAAAGGACCCCGACAGAGGACCCCCGGCCCTGGTCACTGAGTGGCCCTGGACAGCTGTCCAAAAGCACAGTGGACTCGTTCCTGCCCAGACACTTAGCCCCTGGTCGTGGAGCAGGAATGAATAGACATAAGGGTCAGTCCCCACCGTCCTCGTATTCAGCGATGCCCCCGAGGCCCCTAGGATCTGGGGTGCTGGGACAGAGGGGCACTCAGGGCCACCTCACCACTGGCCTCTCCACAGACTCGGACAACAGCTACAGCCTGAGCTGCGGTGTCCCCAGCCTGCAGGGCAAGGCGCTCCAGAAACGCAACGGCACAAGCTCCAGCACCGGGCCCAGCTGCTCAGGTAGAGTCCCCGGCCTGTCCAGCCCGCAGCTCACCCGCGTGACCCGGCACCAGCAGGGGGAGCGGAGGGGCATGGTCCGTGAAGGTCTCCCGACCTGGCGCCTGCCCCGTATGGCTCAGGGTGCTGGGGAGCTCAGAGCGGGCCAGGACCCAGAAGCGGCCAGGCTGCAGGCTGAGGCCCAGCCCAGGGCCCGTGCACCACTGAAGGGCCTGTCCGCCTCTGAGGCTCTGGGCCACGCATCCGGAGTCGTTCTGTGACCCTAAAGTGAGTGCTGTGAGTCTGTGGATCTCAGATTCCGTTTCAGGGAAGTGAGTCACGTGCTGTGACCATGAGACTGTAAAAGCTCCCGGAGTCGGGGCTGCACTGGGAGACCCCACCCCAGGAGTACCAGAAACACGCACGCTCTTGGCCTCCGGGGCGCAGCCAGCTCCCTGCAGCCGGAGGCGATGCTTCGGCAGGTCTCCCCGTTTGGGATGCTGGACTTAATGACGTGTCTGATGCACACGCCGTGTAATGCTAAGCTGCCGTGACTCCAGAAGTCTTTACTGTGGGCTCTGTGAGTTGCTCTCGGAAGAAGGAGGTGGCTCTGAGCATCTGCGTCCTTCCCAGTCCCCTCTCTCACATGCTCCCCTCTCCCGCGTGTGCTGCCCCTTTTCCCAAAAGCACGAGCCACGTAAACTCGCTCTGGTGATGAGAGAGAAGGCGGGAAGCTTGCCTTTCTTCCTCCTCAGACCTCTGGCTGGCTGACCCTGGCTGGAGCTCGGCCCCGCCATCCACACTCGCACTTTCTCAGAGAGAGATGTCAGGCCACAGAGGTCCCACCCCCAGCTCCCAGGGGATGTGGCCCCCCCGGCGGGTCCCCTCACCCTCAGGCCCTCCCCCTCTGCCACGCCTGGCCCCCACCAGCCCCCTTCCCATGGGAGAGGCCGCCACTGGGTGTGGGCTTTCCCCAGGTGCCCCTGCCACCCTCATCAGGCAGAAGGCGCGCTTCAAGATCCGAGATGCCAAGTGCCATCTCCGGCCCCGAAGCCAGGAGCCAGCCAAGGAGGCCCCGAGGCAGCTGCTGCTGGGTGAGTGGGCCATCCCAGTGCCAGCCCACGTGGTGGGCAGTGGGGCCCCCAGAGCCCCCCTGGTGCCCCGCAGACCGTGTGGTGTCCCTGGGGATGAAAGCCAGCGTTCCAGCAGAAGAGCATCCCCTGGGCCCCTCTCTCCACCTCACCCCAGGGTTCAGTGAGCTCCCCCCAGAGCGAGGCTCTCTGCCAGGTCGTGTCCAAGTGGAAGGAGCCCCAGGGCTCCCTCAGCGGCCCTTTCTTGGATGAGGGTGGCCAAGAAGGGCGTTCCGGGCGGGGGACTTCCACGGGGAAAGCCAGGGAGCAGGGCCAAAAGAAAGCAGGCCAGCTCTGTTTGCTGAAACCTGACAAAGCTGGGCGCTTGGCAGGCCTAACCTGGGCCAGGTTGCCCCGAGCTGGGGTTGCACAGCCTCACTAAGGGAGACGCTCCAGGGGCCCCGAGGGCAGTGGTGTGAGGGCCTTGTCGGGGCGGATATAGGGCTCCATCCCCCCAGGCCCATCCTGGGGCAGACCCTGGCCTTCTCCAGCCTGTGTGCCCGTCTGAGCCTGGACTCTTAGGCAAGGGGGACCCCCACTCCCCCCCGCCGCCTTTGCCACAGTGGCCCCTTCCTTGTCCAGAAAACTGCCACATGACCTTTGTGACCCTCAAGTGTGACTCCTCCAAGAAGAGGCGCCGTGGCCGGAAGTCTCCATCCAAGGAGGTGACCCACATCACGGCCGAGTTTGAGGTGGAGACAAAGGTGGAAGAGGCCTCAGGTGGGTGAGGGGGTCCCCTCGCAAGGTGCTGAGAGCCTCCGCAAGGACGGCGAATGGGGAGGGCAGGCGGGGGTCCGCTGGGCCCGAAGCTGGGCTCCCACTCCAGCCACGAAGGCTCCCGGATATGGAGGCTGGCCGGGCAGGCGGGGGAACTGGCTGGGGCCAGTGGGGCCTCAAAGCAGCTGTGTAGCCCAGGGTGGAGGAGGAGGCCAGGGCCGCAGCAGGAGCAGGCCTGGGGCTGCAGGGAGGGCCGCGCCGCCTCTCCCCTCCCCCCCATCCTCACCCGGGCCGGGCAGGTCCTCCCCAGGACCGCGAACCCGGCACCGGTCTCACCCAGGTTCCAGAAGGGGCCTTGTGGGCTGGACTGTGTTTCTCATTTCCCTCCGCGCTGTGAATGAGTGTCCAGCTGTGACAGAGGAGCGGGGGTCTGTCAGCAAGTGTGTGCGGGGCGGGCCTGGCCCTGGACGCTGCAGAAACGGGGGACAGACGCTGGTCCCCACGCTGGCGGCACCACCGGTCATGGAGGGAGCAGGGAAGGGGCACGCACCGCCCCCCCAGGGCCAAGGGAGACGCTGGACGGTGGGCACGTGAGAACCAACAGGGTGCCGCGCTCAGGCCCCTCCCCAAGAGAGGGGCCCCAGGACCTCCCCAGACGCAGTGCCGTCCGGACCGGGACCTGAAATCACAGTTCACCAAGTGGAAGCGGGTGGCAGGGGTGGTGTTCAGGCAGAGGGAGAAGAGGCCCAGAGCAGAGAGAGCAGGGTGCATTCAGGAGACAGGGCGCGGGGAAGGGCAGCCAGAAGGTGGAGTTCACGGCGAGTCTGAGTGCGGGGCATCAAGGCTAACAAGGCACGGGGCTCCAGGCCACGAGGGGCCCGGGTTCAAGGTCGGAGGGCTGTAACGCTGTGCTGGAGACAGAGCCAGCCTCACGGGTGTTGGCGCGGCTGGAGGGGCTCCCATGAGGGCGCTGGGCCCGGGGAGGGGAGACGCATCGCTGTGGCAGAAGCCCGCCCGCTTCTGAGATCTGCTTCAGGGCCTCGAACCACTCACACCTCTCAGAGCCTGGGTCCCCAGCCTGTCAGACGTTCCAGCCCCCCCGCGCCCCTCTCCAGCACTGCTGCTGCTGCTGCTGCTGCGGGAAAGCGCCCCGAGCAGAGGCCCGGCCGCCCCAGCATCTGGCAGAGGGGGGCACATGGCGGTGGAGGCCTCTCCCGGGGGAGGTGGCGAGCCTGGGTCTCGCCCGCCCCTGCAGACACCTGCGAGGCCGACTGCATGCGGAGGCGAGCAGAGCAGAGCCTGCAGGCCGCCATCAAGACCCTGCGGAAGTCCCTGAGCCGGCAGCACTTCTCCGTGCAGGTCGCGGGCACCGAGTACGAGCTGGCCCAGCGGCCGGCCAAGGCGCCAGAGGGCCCGGCGACGTGCGGCCCCGGCCACGCACCGCAGGACGGCAAATGCGGTGAGTCCCTGCCCGCAGCACCACCTGCGGTCTGCCTCTGTCCATCCAGCCCAGGTCACAGCCCACGGGGGAGACAGACACGTCGGGAGGGGACGGGGGACAAGGAGGCCCCCCCGAGGAGAAGCACTTAGACACGATGGCTGGTATTAGATAGCACCCCGCACTCCCGGTGCTAGGAGGGCAGGTAGGAAGAGCAAGGTTAGCAAGGCCCCCGCCGAGGTGCATGGAGGATGTGGGACCGGTGTGAGTGGCTAGAGGAGGCTTCCTGGAGGAGGCGCGTGGGAGCCAAGGGCAGAGGAGGAGCCGGGCAAAGATGCCCATGAGACTGAGGGTTTCCCAGGGGGGTGGCCATGCTGCAAGGAGGAGGGGGGCACCTGGCCACAGCAGGGCCTGGGACAGGGTGGCCAGGTCTCGTGAAAGAGGCTGGTGACCAGTGCCTCTAGTGACAGGTGCCCCAGAACTGGCGCATCAAGTTGGGGACGGTTTTAGAGCCAGCCGCAGGGGGCTAGGAGGTGAACCCAGCAAGAGTCCTTGTTCTAGCGGGGTCCACGGTTACGTGGGAAAGAAGGCAGGCAGCCAGCAGGCAAACACACCCTCAGGACAGAAGAGGGCCTGGCCGGCCTGGGGCGGCCCTGCGCGCTGTGGGATGATGCCCTGGACCGCACCGAGTGGGCGCAGCCTCACCCGCCTTCAGCTGCAGGAAGGCTGAGATGGGGGGCGGTTGGAGGAGGAGGGGAGACCTGGAGAAAGATGAAGGGGCCTGGAAGCAGGGGCAGCAGGAGAGGCAGACGCGGGAGAGAGAACCAGAGAGCACGCTTTGGAGGGGGAGGCGGGGGAGAAGAAGGCTTCCAGGACGGCCCCAGGGATGTGGGCCACCTGGGGAGAGGGGCCGTGGTTTTCTGATCTGGGGGACCTTGGGGGAGAAGGGTCGGAGGAGGTGGGGTTCCAGGTGTCCCGGCTAGCTTGAGAAGCTCGTGAGTCACCCTCATGGAGGTGCTGATTAGCGTGGAGCCACATTCCCAGAGCAGACGGCGTAGACTAGGCCAGAGATGCAGGAGTGGGGGAGAAGGCAGGATCCGGGCGGCTGGGGGCGGACAGGGCAGGAGGCAGAGTGCCGCCCCGCGACCCAGCGGGAGGGCGGGGGACTGGCGGTGCTATCCTTCATGCGTTTTTAATAAGTTACTCTGAAACCATTTCAAACTTGCAGAGACGTTGCCAGACAGAACAAAGAACGTCCACGTTTGCTTCGTCCAGAGGCCCCCGTTGTGGACGGCTAACAGCACTTGCTCCATAATGCTTTCGTGTGTGTGTGTGTGTGCGCGCGGGCGCGTGTGTGTTTTACAAAACCATGAGTTCATACTAGCACCTCCGATTCAATACCTTGGGTTTCTTTCTAACCTTGTTTTTTTATGTCCATGTTTCTGAACATCTTGTTCAGGGAGACGTCCACCTCCCTTCCTCCTTATCTTCCCGACCTGTTTCCTTGTCTCCTCGTCAGTGTGCTTACGTGATCAGTGCCGCCAGCTTCCCCGGGCTCTCCTCAGTCCAGCATCTCTGGACCCTCAGCCCCCCGGCGCCCCGTCACTCCCCCAGCCCCTCTGCTCTGCCCCCCATGGCCTCGGGTAGCAGCTCCCACACAGGGATGGAGAGGGGCGGGCAGGGGGGCTTCGTCTGGATGAAGTGACTGCGGCGCATCCCGGAGGCAGGTGGTCCACGGGCGAGGAATCGGGGCTGGAGGGCAACATTCGGAGGCCCCTTACCAGAGGGCTGAGCGGAGGGGTCTGGGAGGGCCCTAAGCAGCAGCAGCCAGGAGAAGGCATGAGACCAGAGTCCTCCCTGAAGACCACCGCCTGACTCCTACCCCCAAACCACCGCTTCTGGGAAGGGTCTGGGCCCCCTCTGTGGAAGGACAGAGCCTGAGCTCAGGGTGCCAGGAGATGGACAGCCGGACCGGCTGGCCCCCACTCCGCACCTCGGCCCCCAGCAGTCTCTCCACTTTGCCCCCGCAGTGGCCTGTGGGCCTGGCACCTACTTCAGCGGGGAGCCTGGCCAGTGTGTGCCGTGCCCGCCGGGGACCTACCAGGACCGGGTTGGCCAGCTCAGCTGCACACCATGCCCCAGCAGCGACGGGCTCGGCCTGGCTGGTGCCCGCAACGTATCCGAGTGCGGAGGTGAGTAGGGGCCAACCCTCGGAGGAGGGCGGGGCAGGGGGGCGAGGTACCTCCTGCCTGCACTGAGGTTCCCAAAGCCGAGCCCAGGGGACGTCAGCACGGCTGCACTTACAGAGCGCCTGGAAGACCTGCAGCCCGCGTGCAGAGCAGGCGCTGAGCTGCACTCGGTACGTTTCCAAACCGCCCTGAGCTGGTCGAAAGGACTTTACAGCTGATCACGTGCTCAGAGGGCAGCTGGTAGCGGAGGCTCTCGTGCTTTATGGGTCACCAAACACGTGAGCCCTCGTGAAGCACCCATCAGGGCCAAGATGCTTCGTGGAGTGTGGCCAGATACCGGGCAAGAACCGTGCCCCACGCAGAGAACTTCACAGTTTGCCCTGAAGGTGGTTGGGAGAGCCCTTTCTCAACTTACCAACCAGTTTGGTTTGCAAAGAGCTTTTCCATTTACTACCCACATTAACTCATCTGTGAATGGGCTCATCACCTTCCCCCCATCAGCCTCCCTTCCCAGGCCATGAGGGGATTACCCAAGAGAATGGGGGAGGAAGGGTCTCCCTTAGGGCCGCGGTAACCTCCAGCCTTCTCGGGACAGAAGGGATCAGATCCGAGTCCCTGCAGGCCGGCCTGCTGCCCTCGGCCCAGCCCCTTGCAGGAGTGTGGTCTCTGCCCCAGAGAGGCCCCTGGTGGTGGTGGTTTAGTCGCTGAGTAGTGTCTGACTCTTGCGGCCCCATGGACAGCAGGCTCCTCTGTCCATGGGATTCTCCAGGCGAGAGTACTGAAGTGGGTTGCCATTTCCTTCTCTAAGGGATCTTCCCAACTCAGGATCTCCTGCATTGCAGACAGATTCTTTACCAACTGAGCCACGGGGAGAGGCCCCTGGGGGAGCAGCAAATTCCAGGGTCTGGGCTGAGAAGGCCCTAAGCACACGTCTTGCTCAGCACCAGGACACCCTCCACATCCTGACTCTTTGCTGGAAGGTGTCGTCCCCTCCCTTTGTCCTAGCTGTGCCCTAAGGACCTCACAGACCCTCCTGCCTCTGCTCAGACCCAGCCAGGCAGATAGACCGGGGAGCGTCAGTTCAGTGCAGTTCAGTTCAGTCACTCAGTCGTGTCCGACTCTTTGTGACCCCATGGACTGCAGCACACCAGGCCTCCCTGTCCATCGCCAACTCCAGGAATTTACTCAAATCCATGTCCATTGAGTCGGTGTTGCCATCCAACCATCTCATGTTCTGTCATCCCCTTCTCCTCCCGCCTTCAATCTTTCCCAGCGTCAGGGTCTTTTCCAAGGGAGCTGCCCCTGCTCCCACGTGAAGACACAGCCTGGCCTGCCCCCCAGGCAGAGGCCCCTGAAATAAATGACCTCCCACTTCCACCCGTGGGGTCCACCCTTCCCAGCTCTACAGCAGGGGCACTTCTCGTCCCGCAGCCCTCCCAGCAGATAGAAGGAGAGACGCCAGGCCTGGCCAAGGCCACACCGTGCATTCCTCCCCCTCCCCAGGCCTGGTTGCCTGCTGCCTGCAGCCGTTCCTGGGCAGCTGAGGGCTGAGCAGAGGGCAGGGCCTGAGTGAAGCGCCCCTCCCCCAGCCTGAGCCGTGACCTCTGACTTCCAGGCCAGTGCTCTCCAGGGTCCTTCTCCACCGACGGCTTCAGGCCCTGCCAGGCCTGCCCCATGGGCACCTACCAGCCTGAACCTGGACGCACGGGCTGCTTCCCCTGTGGAGGGGGCCTGCTCACCAAGCATGAGGGCTCCGCCTCCTTCCAAGACTGTGAGGCCAAAGGTGAGGACTCTCCCCCTACCCTGCCCCAAACCCCTCTGCTCAGGGACAGTTTCTCTGGATGCCCCTCACTCCCTGCCGTGGCAAGTGTCCAAGATAAGGAGAGGAGCCTGGAGCCCACAAGCAGGGGACGTTGGCAACCAGCTCTGTGCTGCACACGAGGACGGGGACAGCAGGGGGCCAATCCACGCCTGCCCGAGAGTCTGAGAGGTTCAGGCAGACACAGCAGCTCCAGTCTGGAGCTCTGGGCCCCCAGCCGCCCATCCCTCAAGGCACTGGGCTTGCTGTGCTGGGAGGACATTGGGAGGGGAGGAAGTGCAGGAGGCAGAGGGGCAGTGTGGTGAGGTCAGAGATCAGAGGTCTTCAGTGCTGCCAGTCATGTCCCCAACGCTCCACCCCCATCCCAGGGCTGGCTCTCTGCTGATGGACAGCCCTGCCCACCCGCTGATGGCCCAACACAGACTCTGAATCCTCTCAGCTAGCTCTGCAGACCCCAAACCCCCACAGCTCCTGCCAGGGGTCCTGGCCTTTGCTCTCAGCATCCCTCAGAAGTGTGTCTGGACCCTGCTTCCTCCCCTCTCATCCTCTCTGAATCCCCACCGGCCAGTCAGACAGTCACCCTAGCGCCCTCGGCCTGAGCTCCCAGCCAGGTGCACGCAGGATCCCTGTGCTGCTGGAGCCCCAGTCAGGTCTCAGTGGCGCGGCCCCCGGAGCGCTCTTTCTGCTCCTCCTTGGCCTGTGCCCCAGGCCCGCCCCCACCCCGAGGAGAGCCTGCCTGCCCCTGCCCCCGGGAGAGCCAGCCCGCCGCCCCCCCACCCCCGGGAGAGCCGGCCCGTCCCAGCCCCCAGGCACTCGCTCCTGAGTCTGGATAAACCCAAGAGCCCGCTTTAAGTAGCATCTCTTCACGGATGACCCCAGCTTGTCTCCAGTCCAGCCTCTCCCTGAACTCAGCTCTGCCCTCCTGCCCACGACAGCTCCACGCTGTGTCTAACAAGCCCCTCAGAGTCCATGAGCCCAGGCCCCCTCCGGTGCACGGCGGCCCTTCCTGCCAGGTCTCTAGGGAACCTCGGTGTCACCCTGAGTCCTCTTTCCCTCTCTCCCAACCCCCAGTCTGTCTGCAACCTTTGCAGCTCTAGCTTCTAAACAGAGCCAGACTGTTCCAGCTTCTAAACTGACCCAGGCCGCCACCAGCTCCCGATGGCCCTGACCCATCCTGCCCGGGCCTCCGCCCCAGCCCTCACCCAGCTCCCCCAGAGCCCACTCCCAGTGCAGCAGCCCGGGGCATGGGGAGGCTCCAGGTGGTCTTGCTAGCTCAGAGGAAAGCCCAGGCCTCACCGTGAGCCCCGACCTCTGCTCCAGCCACACCCTCTGTCGGGGCCAGCTCCGCACTCCTCAGGCCCCCACACCAGAACCGTCAGTACCATCGTCCCTGGCCTCCCTCCACATGCAGCCCCAAGCGGAGGGTCAGACGGGTCAGCCTGAGTAGGGAGCTAGCTGGCCCTGGGGCAGGGCTCCATCTGCCTGGCTCGCTGAGACCACCGTGGTCCCCAGAGCACCCTGCACGGTCGTGGGTGGGGTCCGGGAGCAGAGGGTCAGCCTGTTCAGGGCCTGGGCACGGGTGGGAGGTGGTCACCCAGAGGTGGGGAAGGGCCCTGGACTCTGCTGAGTCAGCCACGGAGGGCGGGGAGCCCCAGGGAGAATGCCCACCCCGCCTCATTCCCCCCGACAGTGCACTGCTCTCCCGGCCACCACTACAACACCAGTACCCACCGCTGCATCCGCTGCCCCGTCGGCACCTACCAGCCCGAGTTCGGCCAGAACCACTGCATCACCTGTCCGGGCAACACCAGCACGGACTTCGACGGCTCCACCAACGTCACACACTGCAAAAGTGAGCGCTGCTCTTCCCACGGGGCGGGGGCTGCCCGGAGGGGGCTGGGGCAGGTCGTAGGGGCAGGGTGAGCCGTGACCTCTCGGTGTGTCCTCAGGGAGACTGGTGACCCCTCCCTACCCCATCACATCCGCACAGCGCGCGGTGGGGTGCCCGGGCGTGGAGGGTCAGACGGCCTGGGCTCCGCCAAGCGGCCTGATTGCACTGTTTGTGGGCGCCCGTGACTCACCAATGCCCAGCCAGGGCCCGGCTCCAGGCTCCAGTCTGTGGGGGGAAAAGCCCTAGCCCAGCCAGGGAGGCTTGGGCGCAGCTGCCCGAGGGGACCTTGCAGCTCTGAAGGCTGCCCAGGGGCACAGACCAGAGGAGTCGAGCGATGGGAAGCGAGGTGCGAGGTGTATACAAGGTCCTGGGGCGCGACGGGGAAAACAGATGGCCGCGCTGTGTCTGTAAGAGGCTCTGTTTCAGTCCTGAGTAGCGTGGACAGCAGAAGCCAGTCGCAAAGAGGCCACACCCTAGTCTCAAACCAGCACATCATTCAGGCCTGACCCAGAAGACGCTGTCTTTAGGGATTTCTGACTCGCTTTTCAGAGTCCTCTGGGGCCTGTTCTCGGGTGTTTCACCTTTTCTTCCATCAGTTTCCGGCCCTTCCAGTTTACCCCTGCTGGAGCTGCCGGTCACAGCCTCGAGGCCCGTGAAGGAGACTTACTCCTCGGGGAGGACGCTGTCCTCCGTGCCGGGGCTGCCCTCGCTGGGCACGCGGCCTCCCGGTGGCGCTCAGAGGAGGCAAGCTTTTAAATGTTTAAACGTCCTAATGTGGAAAAGCGGGGAAGTCAAGTCAGAGGGAAGTTTCTGGAATGATGAGGTGAAAATGACACATTTGCCAGAAATTAGGGTGTGAGGAGAAGAGTTTTAAATGAAAATATGTGGGATAATTACATATGTTTACCGCGTGCGTGCTAAGGCGCTTCACTTGTGTCCCCTTCTTTGCGACTCTGTGGACTGCAGCCGCCAGGCTCCCCTGTCCATGGGATTCTCCAGACAACAATACTGGGGTGGGTTGCCATTTCCTTCTCAAGGGGATCTTCCCGATCCAGGGATCGAACCCCCGTCTCCTGCAGCTCCTACTTTGCAGGCAGATTCTTTGCCACTGTGCCACTGGGGAAGCCTGTACTCACACAGTATTCACACTCTGTTCTTGGCCTAACTTCCTTTTACAAGGTTAAGCTAGGAACCAGTTAGTTCATTCAAAGTCACGTTTGGCCTCTTGGCGGATGGATGCACGGCTTGGCTGAAATGGAAAAAGAAGGGAGGCGTGTCTCCTGCCCCTGCTGCTTGGCTTGCTGGCCCCTCAGCCTGCCTGCTCCGTGGGGAGGGCCGCACCCGGCACCTGGGGGGATCTCGGGATGCTGAGTGCAAAGGATGGGAGACGAGTCACCGGAGAGAAAGGGAACGTCTGGGCTCAGGTGGCCTTGGCTGAGACCCCGGAGGGTAGCAGGAGCCTGGCAGGGAGCTGACAGCTGCAGGGCCCAGAGCCCGCCAGCCGGGGGTTGAGAGCGCCAGGCGGGAGGCCAGGGTGAGGCCCCCAAGGGCACCCAGGAAGGAGGGGGACAGCCAGGACGGGGTCCCCGAGGAAGGACCAGCCCAGGGCCTGGCCAGGGGAGGATGGCCCAGGAGGGGACGGGGCGCCTGCCGGCCCTCCCTGGGCCTTCGCGGTGGCGCAGGGCCAGCTGGCCTGACCAGGCCACGGGCCACGGTGCCCACAGACCAGCACTGTGGCGGCGAGCTCGGCGACTACACGGGCTACATCGAGTCTCCCAACTACCCTGGCGACTACCCGGCCAACGCCGAGTGCGTGTGGCACATCTCACCGCCCCCCAAGCGCAGGATCCTCGTCGTGGTCCCCGAGATCTTTCTGCCCATCGAGGACGAGTGTGGCGACGTCCTGGTCATGAGGAAGAGCGGTACGTGCCCGTCCAGGCACTCGCGTCTAACCCCGAGGGCTGGGCTTTCCAGCACGGCATGGAAAGGATCGGGGGAGCCTGGGGTGTGCCCTCCACGTGGCAACCGAGGACCTGCCAGACCCGGTCTCAACAGTGCCCACCAGCCACTCTCCACCCCAGTTGTCCCCCACACCCTGCCACACCACCGCCCAGGGTGAGCCCCAGGAGCACCCCTATCCCGCAGCGCCTTGCAGGGCCAGCGAAGGACCAGGCTGGGCGCTCACTCAGGGCCCACCCTCTCCCTCTGCAGCCGGCTGGCTTGCCACCCCATGGGGGCTCAGAGTGAGACTTCAGGTGGCAGGGCCAGCCCCTCGGTAGTGGGTGAGCAGCAGTGCGTGCCCAGAGGCCACGGCTGCAGGAAGGGTGGGAGGTCCTGAGTCCCCAAGAACCAGGTAGAACCCCCTCCCCGCCAACAGCGTGTGCCTCAGCCGGGGGCAGGGGACCTCCCCGCCGTGGTAGGACCACAGCGCCCACCGGGAGCCAGCCCCAGGTCAGAATGTTAGAGAAGGAGGGGGACAGTGTGGTGCCTTCCCCCGGGGACCTGGGATGAGTCTGATGCACAGAGACTGGCCGGAGGAGCAGGAGAACAGGGGGACGGGGGTGCAGAGGCCTCGTCTGCTACGTGCTGCGTGGTTCCCGGGTGCCTGCATCACCCGCTCCAGGTTGATGATGAGCAGAAACGCCCGCCGCCCCATCTCTGCATATGAAGGAGGCGTCGAGGCCAGGATGAGCGAGGCAGCTGCCTGGGCTCCTCCAGCCAGTCAGAGCCCAGTCCGGGACCATCCCCACCCACTGCCCTCCCTGCCTCCCCCATTCCCAGCATCTCCCCCTCCACTGTGCGTCCCCAGGGCCGGGTTCTAGGGAGCCAGCCTCTCCCCGCTCTCGAGAGTGTCAGGAGAGCTCCCCAGGGAGCAGGGAGGACTGGGCACCTTTTGGCCACCCCCAGGCACCCCAAGGGTTAGCCAGCTCACCTTTGCTCATCCGCTCACCAGGCAGGGAGCTGACCCTTCCTCCCAGCCCTAGCTTTGTCCTGGGTGCAGGCGTGAGCCCTGTCCTTGAGGAGCAGGTGGCAGGGAGACAGTGACCAGCCTGTAGAAAGGGGCTGAAATACAATGTTCTCCAGAGCAGAGAGGAAACATGGTGGGAATGGAGCAGTCAGGAAGGCTTCCTAGAGGAGGGGGCACGGACACTGGTCTCAGAGGGACACGGGACCTGGGGGTGAGGGTGGGGAAGGGCATTTGAGGCAGAGGGGACATGCGCGGGGACCGGAGAGCTGGAGTGTTTGGGAGGCTGGGCGCTGCAGGTGCTGCCTAGCTGCCTGCTGGGGAGGCAGGCGGGCAGGGACAGGTGAGGCTGTGGATCCGGGGCAGCTCAACCGTGACGCGTCTCCGCCCCCAGCCTCACCCACATCCATCACCACCTATGAGACCTGCCAGACCTACGAGAGGCCCATCGCCTTCACCTCCCGCTCCCGGAAGCTCTGGATCCAGTTCAAATCCAACGAAGGCAACAGCGGCAAAGGGTTCCAAGTGCCCTACGTCACCTACGACGGTGAGTGTGGCCATCCTGCCCACCCAGCCTGGCCCTGGGGACCCAGACCGATCCCACGTCACCGGCCTCAGGGAGCTCCAGCCGTCGGGGAGGGTGGGGTCCAGACAGGACCCACAAGAGGTACGGGTGGTACCCGCGGGCCTCCACAGGAGGTGCTGCCCAAGCAGGGTTTGGGGGGTTGAAGGCGGTGTTCTAGGGGAAGACCAGCGTGGGTGGGGAAGACAAAGCCCGCAGCGTGAAGCCCCGGGGGAGGGCAGAGGCTGACGGTGGGCGGGCCCCTTGCCCTCCATCCCTGCCCTCACCTTCCTTCCTCCCCCCTCTGCGGGTCTCGGGTTCCCATCCTGGCAGAGGACTACCAGCAGCTGATCGAAGACATCGTCCGCGACGGACGGCTCTACGCCTCGGAGAATCACCAGGAAATTTTGAAAGTGAGTGAGCTTCTCTCCGGGAGGCGATCCTGTAATCCTGGGATGACCAGGGGCCCCTCCGCCCCCCGCCCGGACCCCAGCCCCACGCTGACGTGAGGCGAGGAGAGCCGTCACAGGAGGAGAGAAGGCAGCGGGCTCGGGTCGGGGGCCTCGCTTTCCCATCTGTGAAATGGGGAGCATCCAACAGGGTGGTGTCTGACATCAGGAGACTCCTCCACCGCCCTCCCCATCCTGAGTACATCTGGAGAAGTGGAGCCCCCTCAGTCATGCGGGGGCCTGTGGCCGTCCCACGGCGGGCGCTGGCCGAGTCAGGGTCTGGGTTCTCACCATGCAGAGCCAGCCCCAGGATCTGCTTGGGGTCTGGGGGTCTGGCCCCAGCCCAGCCCCTGGGCGGACAGCGCCCCCTGCCTGGGAGCCGAGGGTGGCGTGGAAGACCAGAGCGGGGCCCCAACCCCGACTCCTGCTCCAGCTGCCATCTCCTCCCAGCTGATGGCCCCAGGCAAGCCCTCTGAGCCCCGCCTGGAGCCTGAGAAATAGGGCGGCTCACAGAGCCTTCCCGCACAGGCCTGGCGTGCTCCCGCACCCAGCAGGCAGTTTGTAAGCCAAGAGGTTTGACCCGTGCTGCCGTACCCGGACGAGACCTGGGGGTCTTGGAGTATGAAGCATCTTGTCTCCCTCCTCAGGCACCTGTCTGTTGAGCGGGAAATGCAGGGTCCCTTGGCCTCCCCATACCTGCCCAGTTGACAGTACCTGACTCTCCTCCTCGTTTCAGCCCTCTGCTGTCAGCTCCAGAACCCAAGGTGTCCCCACCCCTGAGGTCCAGCCTGGTGTGGCCTCGCCTGCCTCCGCAGCAGCTCTCAGGCCTCCACTCCCCACTCCCTGGCCACGGCCTCCCGGGAGCGTTCTTCCCACCTCTGCGCAGCGCACACCCTCCCATCCTGCAGCTCTCAGCTCAGCTCTCCTCTGGGCAGCTGCTTGGCCTCCCTAGCCAGGTTGCACTTGGAGGCCCCACGTGGTCCCCTTCTCGGCCAGCAAGTCTGCAGTTTATCACAGTTCCGTCCTGTTTTTGCTTGGTTCCCCCCAACTCCCCGCAAGGACTTCCCACTCAGCCCTGTGTCCCTGGCGCCTGGCGCTGCGCCCAGCCTGTGGGAGGAGCCCCGCCAGTGTTTCCTGGGGCATGGGTGCGTGAGTGTGCGTGCCCACCCACACACCGGGACCAGTCAGACCCCAAGACAGCCACTGGAGATGACAAGCACGTGGGCCGGGAAATACGCGGTGCGGTGGCTGCCGGTCACTGAGCACGTCCTAGCAAGCCTGGGGGCCTCGGGGGGCCACAGCCAGCCTCAGGCCCGCCCTGAGGGTTCTCCTCCAAGCTGGCATCGCCCCACTTTACAGATGACCACCCCAGGCTTGGACAGGGCCGCCCCTGTTGAGTGACGGCGCCTGAGTGCAGGCCCCCTGGAGCCTCCAGGCAGGCCTGTGCGGAGAGCCCCTGGGCAGGGCTCCTGGCCCTGAGGACTGCACTTCCTCATCCCTGAGACAGGAACCATCACCCACACGGATGAAACATTCCTCGGCACAACAGAAGGGCCATTCCCAGGGTTGAGCTGGGGGAGATGGTGGGGGACTCTAGGGGGGACATTGGGGGGACTTAGGGGGCGACGGTGGGGGGACAGTTGGGGGGACTTAGGGGGCGATGCTGGGGGGACTGTAGGAGCTACCCTGGGGGGTGTAGGGGGGACGCTGGGGAGACTTAGGGGGCGACGGTGGGGGGACAGTTGGGGGGACTTAGGGGGCGATGCTGGGGGGACTCTAGGGGCTACACTGGGGGGGTGTAGGGGGGACATTGGGGAGACTTAGGGGGCGACGGTGGGGGGACTATAGGGGCGATGTTGGGGGGACTGTAGGAGGAGACATTGAGAGATTGTAGGGGGCAACGATGGGGGGACTCTAGAGGGCGATGCTGGGGTGACTGTAGGGGGGACATTGGGGGGACTGTAGAGGGAGATGGTGGGGGTTGGTTCAGCTTCAAAGCCTCGCTCTCCACTCCACATGCTCTCGTTTTCAGCATGGTCGGTTGTCTTGTTTTGTTTTTGTAGCATACCCTTTTAATATAAAATGTCAGTGGAACTCCAAGAGTTAAAACCAGGAGACTATTAAAAAACCAATCAGGCTATTAACACTGCAGCTCTGTATGGCAGAGCCTGTAGGGTCCTGAAACCCACCAGCCAGGCCAGCTGCATCTCTGCAGACACCCCCAGGCCCCTTCAGGGCCCTGGGCGTGGCAGAGGTGAGTGGCCAGGGCACCCCCCGCCCCAGCCTGGCCACAGGCCCCTCACGCTGGGCCTCGCCGTGTCTTGCAGGACAAGAAGCTGATCAAGGCCCTCTTTGACGTGCTGGCGCACCCCCAGAACTACTTCAAGTACACGGCCCAGGAGTCCAAGGAGATGTTTCCTCGCTCCTTCATCAAACTGCTGCGCTCCAAGGTGTCCCGATTCCTGCGGCCCTACAAGTAACTTGGGGACGGCGGCCCTGCTTGGGTGCCGGCTGCCCGGGGAGGAGAGAGCCCTTCCACAGTCGAAGCTGAAGGCGGATCTGCGGGCACCCCCACACTGGCTTGGGAACCGCCGTGGCGCCTGCCCTTTGGGAATTGCCGACCAGCCCGTGGATGGCGAGACCAAGTCCAGGCCGAGACCCCAGCCCAGCTGCCCTCCTCCGACCCCGCCCGGGTGGGAGAACATTGCTCAAGGCAGCCTTTCTGGCTCCCTCCCTTGCTCTGCCCGTTCCCTTCCAGAACACTGAGGGCGCCTGCTGCTCCCAGGCCGGCCCCAGCGGATGCCCACCGGGCAGGGACCTCAGCCACCAGCTGGGCAGGTCCCGGGCAGAGCGGGCCCCTGGAGAGCACACGTGCCCTCTGCCTGGTGCTCTGGGGGAGAGAGGGGCCGTGGCTGCTGTGTCTCAGGGAGGCGCTCAGAGGCAGAATCCGGGAAGGGAGGCCAGGCCGTGGAAGGAGGGGTGCGTGAAGGCTCGGCTGGGGGCTCCGATGAGCCGGGCTCAGTGCCTGCGGAGCATCACACCCGCAGGCGCCTCTGGGTCACGGGGCCCAGGCCCCGGGCGAGGGTGTTGTCGGGGTCTCAGGACTCCCTGATGGGACTGAAGAGGGGAGCTGGGAGGGGAGGGTGTAGATGTGTGCTCCCCCAGGACAGAGCATCTAACTGAGGACTGTGTCCGTGTAAATATAAATACAAAGATATATATACTTCTATCTGCGGGCGCAGAGGGAACTGCTCTTCAGTAACGCTAAGTATGCATCGCCACCCCTCCTCCTGTGAGCCAGCATGAGCCCAGCTGTCGCGACATCCCTGACCGAGGAAGCAGCTGCTCCGGGCACTCGCCCCCTCCATTTATAGGGGCCGGGAGCCCATGGGCCTGAGGCAGTGGCCAGCTGGCCCTGGACACACTTTGGAGGACAGATGCTGGGGGCCCGGGGTGCCCTCAGATGGAAACTTGTGTCCCCCTCGGACCCTTCCTGAGGGGCGCAGGGCCCGGCGGTAAACTTCGGAAGGGGCCTGCGTCTGACCTGAGGCCGTGACCGCAGAGTCCGTGCTGAGCCCGCCGGCCACCGGGAGGCAAGGCTTCCCCCCACCCCGTGCATGCGGGCCGTCCTGAGCGCCTCCAGGCAGGCACACCGGCACCTGGAGGGATGGGCGCAGCCCCCAGGCAGAGGCCACCAGCAGTCAGGGGCCTGGTCCTCTTCCTGCTCCACCCGGCGGCCTCCCTCACCCCGTCTCTCTTTGAAATAAGGACGGTCTGGAGTGTGAGCAGGCTGACTGCGGCCTGCTCAGCCAGCGCCTGGGATGGGGCTCGCAAGGACCGCCGACAGGCCGAGGCCTGGCCTGCTGCCTCGCGGTGGCCGCCGGGCGCAGGACCTGCAGGCCCAGGGCCCCGGGGCCTCAGGTTACCAGACGTTCAGCATCTGGGAGCACGCGAGAGACCTAACACGAGCTCCCATCACCCGCCCCCATGGCCTCCAGATGGTTCCCTCCTCGCCCAGGCCCATGCGCACCGCCAGGGCCGAGCTCAGCTGAGGCGCCAAGGGTGTGAAGCCTGGGGGCGGGTGCGGGAGGCCTCAGGAGGCCGGGCCAGGTTTACGATCCACCCGGGGCTGGGCACTCAGGAATCACTGTCGTTACCTGCATCCTTAGTGGCAGGTTCCCAGCCTCACCAGGGCTGCCATCAGCGCCTCCTCAACCAAACTCCAGCTCGAGCGGGTGGCGGGAGGCCGCATCTGGTCAGTAGGGCAGTGTCAGTGGGGAGCCCCATCCAGGCCACACCGCCCTCGCCCCGGGCATGGTCCTTGAAGGCCAGCCCTAGTTTGCAGAGAGAGCCCTGTCCTGCACGTCAAGTCATCGTTCTCCCCCGGAATTAGATGAGCATCCTCCAGAATGAACCCCCAGAATAGCCACCTAGGGGAGGGCGCTGGGAAGGGTTATTTTTTTTTTTTTAATCCTCTCTGGATTATTTTTGACCCAAAGAGGACCCAGAAAGAGCTCTCCTCTCTCTGGAGCTCTTTCTGCTGCTCCTCTGGGTGGTTTCTGGCAGTTGCCACCCGCGCACCCACTATCCTACCCACCCTGTCGATGGGAGCCCCCCACTTCCATCCACGGCTCACCACGCCACTGTGGTCAGACCCTGCCTCCTGTCCCCTGGGCAGGGCAGGACAAGGACCCTGCCTGACCATCTCAAGTGCCACGGGGCCAGCAGTCCAAACTGACCAGCACCCACAGTCACCATCCAGCCCTCCCTCCCCAGTAAAACGGCCTCCTACACCATCATCAGGGGACTTGGAAGTCCCCGGGACTCGGGGGGTGGGGGCAGTGGGGATCTGTCCCGAATCTCCACGTCAGCCCTCAGTCCCAGGCTGAGGAACCTGGGGGTCCCCCCTGTTAAACGTAGAACTGTTGCCACTCCTTGGGGCCTGGTGGTCCTGGGGGAGTCTCTCCAGACCACACAGTTGGTTTCTCCACATTCCCATGTTGTGGACACAGGTGGTATATTGGCTGATCTAGGATGGCCATCCCGCCTGGCTCCAGGTGGAGATGGAGAGGAAAGGGAGGCAGAGAAGGCCTGGCCCAGGTAGGCAGGTTCCATACTGGGTTCTGAAGGAGGACAGGAGGCCTGGACAGGAGCTGCGCAGGCTGAGCCAGAGGAGCACAGCCTGCTCCTGGACGGGAGCTTGGCCTTGAGCAGCCGCAGAGCCCTGTCCCAGCCAGGGCCCGCCCTGCCCCCGTTGCCCAGACCTTCAATGGCTGGCCATCGTTAAACTCTACGGAGAGGAGCTGAGCGACATATTTCTGGAAGTGGAAGCCTGCCTGCCTGCCTGGCTGGGACTGAAAGCAGGTGCCAAGGCCTGTGGTGGTTCCGATGAGCTTAGTTCTGACCCAGTGGAGCTGGGGCCACCAGAGCAGCTCTTCAGAGACGCAGTGGAGACCTTGAGGGACCTCCGGCGGGTGGGCCAGGCACCTCCTGGCTCGCTGCTTCCGTGGAAACGCACCGAGGGAGGAGAAGGAAACTTCTCAGGTCTAGTGGCCAAGCCCTGGCCAAGCCCTCTGCCAGGGAGTGAGGTCGCCCACCTGCTTCCCCAGAGTTGGGCCCGTTTTCCCCCAGCGCTCTGTTAGCCTTACCAGAGCCTCCGGCTGTATCGTGGTGGTTCTGCCCTCCTCCTCCCGCCGGGGCTCTCCTTTAGCTTCAGACAGCAAGTCGCACCTGCCAGGGGTGCGGGCCTGCTCCCAGCTCCTCCTCGCCTCGAGGAGACCGTGGGGACCAAAGTGGTGACCTCGGGCAGTTTTCCCTCCTGCCACCATGGGTTTGGGACACGCAGATACAGTAGAACTGGACCCCGGGCTGAGAAGCTTCCAGACAGGGATGACCGGGTCAAGAAGTTTCCAGGCAGGGATGGCTGGCAGAGACCCTCTTCCCCACACCGCTCAGAAACCCGCCTTTCCCACCCTCATTCCCCAAGAGACACAGGCAGAGTCACCCATTTTCCCCAAGAGGAGGCCCCCCCACCTGCTGGAGCAGGTGCCTAAGTGCCATTCGGGAGCCTGAAAAATCCTTCCAGCACCTCCACCACCACCCCCTGCTGAAAAATAAGAAACTGAACTCAGTCAGGTCATTCAGCAAACGTGTGCTGAGCACCTCCTGTGTGCCAGGCTCCTAGAGAGACCGAGACCCCACAGCCCAGGAGCCGACAGGTGCCCCCTAAAGGCCCTCTGGTCACAGAGAGGAAGGAGACGGAGGCCTGGGTGGCAGAGCCCAGCACCTCTATCGGGAGAAAGCCAGCCCTCCGTCCTCACCTCCCAGGACCCCAGGCGGGGGTAGAGGGGCAGAGCAGGCAGAATCGAGCATACAGTTTCGAGAAAGACACCCCGACAGAGACGCTGCAGCCAGCCGGGCCTCATGGAGCAGCCGCCCTATCCACCCACAGAGAGAGAAGCGCCCGGGCCAACACGCCCAGGACCCCCGTCTCCGCCTGAGCACCTCGCCCACTGCCTGCCCAGGCACCCAGCACAGTCGGTGCCCAGGGAGGGAGGCTCCCTTCTTAGCTCCCAGGGGGCTGGGCCATGCCTGCCTCCTCCCCACCCTGCCAGGAGCTCAGTCGGACTGATCAACCGCGTCCGGGACCAAGGCCCCTCTTCCTCGCCAGAGATACACATGGGGGCAGCCACAGCCCCGAACCGACGTCCTTCAGGCCAGAGCGGGAGGACCCAGTGTGTGAGACACTGCCCGTCACCCAAGGAGAGCCAGGGCGAGAGCTCCTCTGGCCCACAGCTCCCCCCTGCCCCTCACACCACCCGCCCTTCCAGGAGTCAGTCCTGAGCACTTGCCGTGTGCCAGTCACAGGGACACCTGGAGCCCCAGTCGCCGGGCCGGCCGGCCTGGCTCCACGCAGGGGACACCAGGAGCACCCAGGTGACATGGTTGTGCGTCGCCTCGCGCTTTCTCCCCATGCTCTGCTCAGGAACAAGGGCTGAAAGCACCTGCGGACAGAGATGGGCCTCTGCCCTCTGCCCCTGAGGGGACAGCGGGGCTCAGACTGAGGGGCTCTGGGTGCCTTTATCTGAGACCCACACGCAGCCCTGGAAGATGCCCAGCGCCCCTCCCAACCTGCCCCTCTGCCGGGCTCTGGGTGTCCCGAGAGCGTGGAGGAAAAGGAGGAGAAAAAGAGAAAGCTGGCTGATGCCAGGTATTCTGTGTTTCAGTCCGGAGGCCACGGAGATCTGCAGGGAAACTTCTTATTCCACTGAGGTCAAAGCCTTAACACAGTCTGGGCAGCCCCAGCCCATGTTCCTGTAGAAACAGGATGGCTGAGCACCGCTGGCAGCGGGTGGAGCGGGGCAGGGGGATGCTGGGCAGACAGGGAGCCGACCCCAGTGCGTGCAGCCTTCGGCGTGGGCTTGCACGGAGGTGCCAGCTGTACCGTCCCGGAAGCTGCCTGAAAGTGACAGATAGCAACGTAACCGCCTTTTTCTTTTAGCTGCCTCAGATATTCAACGTTTTGTTTTCGCCATCATGCTCATACATATGCATGTAATGAAACATTTGTGAAAAGTCACTTCCATAATAAACAAGAAATGAACTGAGATGATGTCCCTTTCTCTCGGTCATCGGTGGCTATGACGATGGGGCAGAAAGTGGTAACTGGAATTAGGAGAGCAGTGCGTGGAGGACATCTGAAGTTAGGGGCCACGTTACTTATTGAGCTGCCAGAGAGTACAGCCACTGCGCTCAGATCCCACTTCTCAAGACCAGCGTGTACACAGGGGGTCACGGTCAGTGGGCAGCAGGGGAACTGGGCCCCTGTAAGTTAGATGCACAGTCAGTGTTGTGTGTGTGTGTGTGTGTGCACATGTGAGCATGCATGTGGATGCATTTCTCTGGGAACACAGCTCATGGCTTTCATCAGATTCTGCAAGACATCCAGAACCACAAAAAGGGTGATAACCGCTGTCCTCCTCAGGAATGTGGAGAACTGTTCAATACCATGTGCTCAAGAGGAGAAAAAACAATTTAAAAATGGCGTTAACATCCCAAAGAAAGGAAAGGAAACTGTAGTCGCTCAGTTGCATCCAACTCTTTGGGACCCCGTGGACTGTAGCCCACCAGGCTCCTCTGTCCGTGGGATTCTCCAGGCAAGAGTACTGGAGTGGGGTGCCATTTCCTTCTGCAGGGGATCTTCTTGACCCAGGGATCAAACCCAGGTCTCCCACATTGCAGGCAGACGCTTTACCCTCTGAGCCACCAGGGAAGCCCAAATCACACAGTAAACACCAGTTTTTTTCCTGGTTTAACAAAGCGATTTTAAAGTCCAAAGAAGGACTTCCCTGCTGGTCCAGTGGTTGGAAATCCACCTGCCAGGGCAAGGAACACAAGTTCAATCCCTAGCCCTGGAAGACAGCACCTGCCTCGGAGCAGCCAAGCCCGCGAGCCGCAACTCCTGAGCCTGCACTCTAGAGCCCGCGCTCCACAACAGCCAGCGAAGCCGCTGCAGTGAGAAGCCCACACACCAGCACACAAAAGAGCTCCCACTCTCCACAACTAGAGGAAGCCCGAGCGCAGCGATGCAGACCCAGCGTGGCCATAATACTAAATACACATATTTTTTAATCTCAGAAAATTTCTGGGATTGTACACAAAAGATTGGAAAGCAGAGTTTCAAATTGGAACATCCATGTACATAGCAACATTATTCATGACAGTGAAGAAATGTTAGCAACCCAAGTGTCCCCCGGTGGATGAATAAACAAGCCGTGCTCTGTCTATACAATGGACTAGGATTCAGCCTGGAAAAGGAGTGGCGTTCTGGGACTTGCTTGGAGGTCCAGTGGCGAAGAATCAGCCTTCCATGCAGGGACACAGGTTCAATCCCTGGTAAGGAAAGTAAGATCCCATGTATCATGGAGCAACCGAACCCAAACCGCAGCTACTGAGCCCACCCGCCGCAACCAGAGAGTCCACGTGCCACAACCAAAGATCCCATGTGATGCAACCGAGACCCGGTGTGCTGTAACTAAGCCTCAACACAACCAAATAAGCGTTTTTTAATAAAGGAATGACGTTCTGATACGTGCGACAACATGAGGGAACCGTGAAGACATTAAGCAGAGTGAAGCAAACCAGTTACAAAAGGATCAATGCTTTGTGACTCCACGCACGAGTCCCCGGAGGAGCCAAACCCACAGAGACAGAAAGGAGGCTGGTGGTCACCAGGGGCTGGGGGTGAGGGGGAGACAGGGAGCTGATGTCTAACGGTTCCGTGTTTCAGCGTGGGAAGGGGGAAAAGTTCTGGAGATGGAAGATGGTGATGGTTACAGGAGAATACGAATGTCGTTAATGCTTCTTTGCCGGAGTCCAGTTCCAGCAGCCAGGGATTCAACCTGAAGGGGTGAGCGAGCGGTGTCGGCGAGAAACTGAGGCAGCCTCTCAGTTTTCTTGGACTGCCTGTTTATCTCAAGCTTATGATTCTCTTTTATACTTTCACAAAAGCATTATGTCAGAGGTTTGGTATTTTTAGTTCCCATTGACCCAGATTTATTTTTCTCCAAAAATCATTGTTGCCCCTCAAAAGGAGTTCCTTCCTCAGCGATTTTCTTATCTACTTTTTCTCATGTGTCCTTGTGAATACACTGTAACTCATGCTAATGTCTGGGCTGCCTACCACATTCCTCAGTTTAATTCTTATCTTTCTAAGTCCTGTTTGCCCCTGGTATCCTAAGCTCACTATTTCTTAGAAAGGGCTTCTACCTAATAATATCTCTAAAGTCCCTAATTTCTATAAGCTATAGTAGACTATGCTAACATTACAGCAATCCTTAACTCTTTAGCTTCTAACTATTTTAATTATTCCTAAGCCTTCAATTCGGAGAAGGCAATGGCACCCCACTCCAGTACTCTTGCCTGGAAAATCCCATGGACAGAGGAGCCTGGTGGGCTGCAGTCCATGGGGTCTCTAAGAGTTGGACACGACTGAGCAACTTCACTTTCACTTTTCACTTTCATGCATTGGAGAAGGAAATGGCAACCCACTCCAGTGCTCTTGCCTGGAGAATCCCAGGGACAGGGGAGCCTGGTAGGCTGCTGTCTATGGGGTCGCACAGAGTCGGACACGACTGAAGCAACTTAGCAGCAGCAGTAGCAGCAAGCCTTCAATTCAGCAAACTCCTTTGCCATAAACACTTTACTCACAAATGGGCTTCAAATAGCAATCCCTCCCATGGCCTCAAGCTGCGGCCTGTGTGCTCACCCTGGAACACTTTTTTGTAAAAGTCCTTGAACAAATGTCAGTGATTAACTTTATGAATTATTCTTTGAGCAGAGCTGCAGAAGGCTTTATGCGTTCTCATGCTCCTCTCACAAACAATAAGCACCTTAATATTCTCTTCGGTCAACTCAGCTGAGAAAAGGAAAAAACAAGTCAGAATCACGAAGCCTGACTCCTTCATTCTGGGTCCGTGCCTGCGGAACAAAGGGAGGGGAGTTTAGGGCCGTGCCTCCATTTTGTCAGTAATGCCTAACGCGGCTCCCGACACTTCTTGGCTGTATTTTTTTTTTGGTTGTGCTCCGTGGCATGTGGGATCTTAGTTCCCTGACCAGGGATCAAACCCACACCCCTTGCATTGGAAGAGCAGAGTCTTAACCACTGGACCACCAGAGAAGTCCCTGCATTTTGTACAATAGTTTGAATAGTGAATGTTGTATTATGTATCTTTTACTTTTTTTTTTTTTTTAATTTTAAGAGGAAAACAATAATGGAATCCTGTGAGCACACAACACACTTGACATTTCTAAAGCTCCCATGAAGACCGAATCAAAAGATAAGGCCTCTTTGGACTGGAAATGAGCTGAGAAGTGGGGCGCCCCGCTCACACATATGAGAGGAGCATGGCAGTGAGCGTGCACTGACTTATTCCCCGGGTCCCAAATCCAAGGTGAGTCTCAAGATTCTACGAGAGCAGGAGACCCACATGCCAGCTGGCACTGGCCTGTTGGAGCAGCCTGAGTGCGGGCTGGAAAGGAATTTCCAGACACAGAGCATTTCAGAAGGGAGTGAGTTTATTAAGAGCAAAGAGCAGGGATGAAGCGGGCACTGCGAGCACAGCGGGCTGACCTTCTGACAGACGAAGGAGCGTGGACAGTTTTTGTGACTTGATAACCAATTTTTATAGCCTAAAGACAAAATTCCTGCTGGAAGGGTGGCATTAGGTGATTGGTTGGGGGGCTATAGGGTGTTTACTGGAGTGGGCATCTCTGCTTAATTGAGAGAAAGGGGGCTTCTTAGTGATTATCCAGGGGGCTTTTGGCAAGGTTACAAAGGGTCTCAGTCAGTTTTGGAGGTGACCTTGGTTCTGGGCTCTGCTTCTGAGGCCTCCCACCTGTGGCCTTGGGTAGGACTCAACACGGCCTTGCTCTGTGAGCTGCGGAGACTGGGGAGGAGAGGTCAGCACCATATCAGTGTGGGAACTGACCTGGTCCACATTACACTGCTCTGGACTCTCCTAACTCTGAGGGAGCATCTCAGCGTATAACGTGTACATGCCATCTGTTGCTTTTCTTTCCATTTTAGAATTAAGAGATTAAATATTTATTTGCACAAATGAAATTCACACTTTAAAGCAGTCGTTCTTAATAAGCAAGCTTCTGGGAGAGTCAGTATGAATACTATTTTGCCAAGAGATTGAAATGTTAGATACCCAAGGGAATTCCCTGGTGGTTCCGTGGCTAGGACTCTGCGATTTCACTGCCAACCAGGGCAGGCTCGATTCCTGGTCAGGGAACTAAGACCCCCTCAAGCCTCACAGCACAGCCAAAGTGAAAAATAAAACGTGAGTGAAAACATATCCAAACAAAACAAAACACCATAACACAGAGCAGAAAAGAATACCCCATAAAATCATAGCTCCATACTTCTAATCTCAAAGACAAATCTAAGCAATACATTGTTTAATTAAATATACAATCATATGTAATGAAAGAATTTTTTAATATTAATTTTCATTTATTTATTTGGCCACACCAGATCTCAGTTGCCGTTTGTGGGATCCAGTTCGGTGATCAGAGAACAAATGTAGACCCACAGCATTGGGAGCCGGAGTCTTAGCCACTGGACCACTAGAGAAGTCCTGTGAAATAACTTTTTAAAGCCTGGAAACAATAAATATCGAAAAGAGTACAGTGACTTCCCTTGCTGTAGAGGAAAGTACAGCTGTGCTCTTGCTGAGTCACTCACAGAGGGTTCCACCTATACCTGCGTGTGCATTAAATATTGTAAAAGATAACGAAGGCAGAGGCATGGTTCAAGCACATTTCCTTAGGAAGATGCCGTTGGGAGACCGGTCCACAGTCTCTTGATCAGCGGTTAGAGCAACGGGCCAAGTAACTCCTCTAACATGGAGACAGATAACCACCTCTCTGGTTGAGAATAGACTCCATGGTGTAGGAAAAACACATTTTCTGTGAGCGCCCTCAGTACAGCTCCAGCAGGAGAAGCTTTCAGGGACCAGAGGTCACCTTGCGACTGTGACTTTTTCAGGATGAGAGCTACTCTTCCGGTCCTTCCCGCTCCCCATCTCTTCCCCTCTCTCCTTTACCCTGAGCTGGGGGAGAGGTGAGGGAAACAGAGGCCTGATTCTCTGTTGATTAAATTGCATGTTCATTTATTTGTCTTTCCCCGCCTGACTCACTTCCCTCACTATGACAATCTCTAGGTTCATCTATGTTGCTGCAGATTATTTCATTTGCATTCTTTCATTATTTCATTCTTTTTAATGGCTGAGTAATATTCTTTTGTATATATGTACCACATCTTCTTTACCCACTCCTCTGTCCAGGGACATTTAGACTGCTTCCTTGTCTTGCCTATTGTAAAGAGTGCTCTAAACAACATTGGAGTGCATGTATCTTTTCAAATTATGGTTTTCCCTGGATATATAAGCCTAGGATCACTTATATGTAGAATAAAAAAAAAAAAAGGTACAAATGAACTTATTTACAACAAAATAGAAATAGAACCACAGATGCAGAAGACAAGCTTATGGTTACCAAGGGGGGAAGCCAGGGTGGAGGGATGAAGTGGGAGACTGAGACTGACGTATACACACTACTATCCATAAAGTAGATGAACGGGACCTACTGTGTAGCCCAGGGAAGCCGACTCGATACGCTGGAATGACCCAAACGGGAAAAGAAGCGGAAAGAGTGGATACATGTATCACTGGTTCACTTTGCTGTACACCTGAAACTAACACAACTTTGTAAATCAACTCTCCTCCAATTTAAAAAAAACTTGTTAATTGCATATTCAGAGACCCCTCGTGAAGATAACGTTTCAGCAGACGCCTGAGGAATGCGTTGGAATCAACAAAGTGGGAGGAAGGCCAGGACTCCCAGGTAGACTGAACAGCTCGTGAAAACCCTAGAGGCAGGGGTGAGGCATTGTATTCCAAAAGCTGAAGAAAGCCAGAGCAATAAGGCTCAGAAAAGAGGGGAAGAGTGTGCTGAAAGGAGGCTGGAGAGGGCAGCTGAGCTGGACCACGTAGGACTTTTGAGGTCACGTGAAGGGCTGTTTTTATTCCTGGGCACTGGGCAATCACAAAAGATTTCTAGTAAGGATCTGCTTTGATTGGGTTTGCATTTGGGGAGGAGAATGGAAAATAGGCCTACCCGGTCACAGGGATGGGCCAAGGGACATTCACATGACCTGATCAGTGTGAGAGAGAACCTATGATACTCCCTTCCCCACTGGAACTGGATTCTTGGGAGGATATAGGCAGCAGCTGTTGCAGCCATTAATACTTTATCACTACAAGAGGACAGCCTTATCAAAGAGCAAAGCCAATGCACAGAACAGCAGAGCTGAGACAAGGAGAGAGAAAGTGATGTTTGGTGATGTCTGGGCACCTTGATCAAGCTGAACCTGAAGTCCACATGAACTCCTTTGTTATGTGATTGCTCTGGCTGCCATAACAAAATACCACAGACTGAGCACTTAAACAACAGTTTATTTTCTGGAAGCTGTGAAGTCCCAAATCAAGGTGCAGGTTAGAGTTCTCTTCCCGGCTTGCAGACAGCCGCCTGTTCACTCTGTCCTCATCAGGTAAAGAGAAAGAATGCTCTGGTATCTATTCCTCTTCTTCTTCTATTCCTCTTCTTTTTTTTTTTTTTTTTTAAAGGCTCAAGCCTGATGCTCAGAGAAGTCAATACTTATGGCAAGAGCTTTAGAGAAAAGAGCTTTACTGCAAGGCCAACCAATGCAGGAGGAAAGGTATCAAACCTCTCTTCAATCCAGGAGCCTATTCCTCTTCTTTTAAGGACCCCACCCTTAGGACCTCATTTAACTTTTATCACCTCCTCACACGTTCTGTTTCCAAATTCAGTCATATTGTGGGTCAGGGCACTATGAATTTGGAAGAACGCAAAACAAACATCCAGTCCAGAACACCATGGAAGCCAATAAATACCCTTTTGCTTTAGGCCAGTTGGAGCTAGATTTACCGTCTCATGGATCAGATAAACTACAGATTGATTCTTGGGGGAGGAAGCTGCAGATGCCAAGATGACAAGTGGGTTTTCAGCTAGTGTAACATATGCTTGCTCAAAACAAAATAATTATTATAAGTATGATCCACCTGCAACTCAGGAGACGCGGGTTCGATTATTGGGTGGGGAAGATCCCCTGGGAGAAGGCACGGCAACCCATTCCAGTATTCTTGCCTGGAGAATCCCATGGCCAAGAGGACCTTGGCAGGCTATAGCCTATAGGATCATAGATCAGACCCGCCTGAAGCGTCAGCACACACGTGATATATATCTATGTAGGCATAGACTGTAAGGTATGATAAGCAATATAACAGAGCTTCTAACAGTGATCAGCTCTGTGAGGTAGACATTCTTAATTATAATATTTGGTTCAGTTCAGTCACTCAGTCGTGTCCGACTCTTTGCAACCCCATGGACTGCAGCACGCCAGGCCGCCCTGTCATTCACCAACTCCTGGAGTTTACGCAAACTCATGTCCATCAAGTCGGTGATGCCATCCAACCATCTCATCCTCTGTCGTCCCCTTCTCCTCCTGCCTTCAGTCTTTCCCAGCATCAGGGTCTTTTCAAATGAGTCAGTTCTTCGCATCAGGTGGCCAAAGTATTGGAGTTTCAGCTTCAACAACAGTCCTTCCAATGAACACTCAGGACTGATTTCCTTTAGGATAAACTGGTTGGATCTCCTTGCAGTCCAAGGGACTCTCAAAAGTCTTATCCAACACCAGTACTAAATATTCACAGTGAGGCCCTGCTGCCCCTGCCTACCAACCACCCGAGTGTGCCTGTTTTGTGGCCTACCAGATGCAACTTCCATGTTCATTTACTTTGAAGCATAGTCTTCTGTGCATGAAGACTCCAGGAAATGATTGGTATGGGTGAGTCATGTGTGGCAGATTGAGGCTGAGTGTTCCCGCTGCAGACTGTATAGAGGTCGAACACTTTCATTGTTCAGAGGGTTTTGTCCCTTCTTGCATGGAATAACCCAGGCAAACTCTGGGAGATGGTGAGGGACAGGATGGCCTGGCATGCTTCAGTCCACGGGGTCGCAAAGTGTCAGACAGGACTGAGCGACAGAAGAAGTATGGTATAAACTCACAGTTTTTAATTTCTATTTTGTTTCCTGGTATTTTTTTCTTTAATGTGCAATAAACCTTTCAGGAGCAATGAGCTTTTTGATCTTTATTTTTATTGATTCGTCGGTGTCATGCCTTAGTTGTGGCTTCTTTTGCAGCAAGGCCTCTCTAGTTATGGCACTCAGGCTGAGTTGAAGCACATGGGATCTAAGTTCCCCAGCCAGGGATCAAACCTGAGTCCTCTGCGGACTCCAAGAATCCAAGGCGGATTCTTAACCACTGGACCACCAGCGAAGTCGCAATAAAGCCTTTTTTAAGTCCACATTTAACTTAAAATTAATTTCTAGGGACTTCCCTGGTGGTCCAGTGGCTAAGACTCTGAACTCCTAGTACAGGGGGCTAGGGTTCAATCCCTGATCGGGGAACTATTAAATAGATTCCACATGCCACAACTAAACCAAAACAACAACAAAACAAGATTCCACCTGCTGCAACCAACACCAGGCACGGCCAAATTAATTAACTCAATATTTATATTATTACTATATTTATATTTATACTAAATATAACTAAATTAACTCAATATTTAAAAATGATAATAAAAGTTCCATATTCTCATTTCTCAGGATTATGCAACTGAAACTTCTACAAAATGTTTGTCGATGTGTGCCTTTCACCATGGGGGCCAAAGAGGCATCTTCACCACAAATCAATCATTCAGAAGCATCACATGAACTTTAAAAGTCAGCAATTATTTTAAGACTGCCTCAGAATGAATGAATATGTGAGGTTGCAGAAATGAACTGACGTAACAATCTATAAATCATGACTCTTCATTTAGATCAAATGATTTTTTCTTACATTTGTTTCACTCATTTTTCTAATTCCAAGTTTTCTTGTGCTCCTTTCACTGTTAAAGTGCTGGCTCTCCTGGCTGAGAAATTATTTCATTGTGGATGCCATCTTGTACCAAAGTCATTAATTGCTTCCATTTTTGGCTTCCAATTCATGCAATCAAAATTAAGGTTTTGGAAAGTTCAGTCTCTCCAAGGTTCCAAACTAACATTATTGTGAATGCTACTCAGCTAAATTTAGTTTAACAGTTGAACACTGAAGGCGTTTTTTTTTTTTTCGCAATGGTCAGTCAGTCAGTTCAGTCGCTCACTCGTGTCCGACTCTTCGTGACCCCATGAATCGCAGCACGCCAGGCCTCCCTGTCCATCACCAACTCCCGGAGTTCAATCAAACTCATGTCCATTGAGTCGGTGATGCCATCCAGCCATCTCATCCTCTGTTGTCCCCTTCTTCTCCTGCCCCCAATCCCTCCTAGCATCAGAGTCTTTTCCAATGAGTCAACTCTTCACATGAGGTGTCCAAAGTACTGGAGTTTCAGCTTTAGCATCATTCCTTCCAAAGAACACCCAGGGCTGATCTCCTTTAGAATGGACTGGTTGGATCTCCTTACAGTCCAAGGGACTCTCAAGAGTCTTCTCCAACACCACAGTTCAAATGCATCAATTCTTCGGTGCTCAGCTTTCTTCACAGTCCAACTCTCACATCCATACATGACTACTGGAAAAATCATAGTCTTGACTAGACGGACCTTTGTTGGCAAAGTAATGTCTCTGCTTTTGAATATGCTATCTAGGTTGGTCATAACTTTCCTTCCAAGGAGTAAGCATCTTTTAATTTCATGGCTGCAATCACCATCTGCAGTGATTTTGGAGCCCCCAAAAATAAAGCCTGACACTGTTTCCACTGTTTCCCCTGAAATGGTAATATTCGTATAAAGTTCAATAGGTACTGCATAGATGAACTAACATTCTTACTAAATTAAGAACACCATGGGACTTTGCTGGTGGTCCAGTGGTTAAGAATCCATGCTTCCCCTGCAGGGGGCATGGGTTCAATCCCTGGCAGGAGAACTACAATCCCAAATCCCCCACCATGGCCAAAAATAAAACCTGAAAAAGAAACCAAAAAACCCATGAAGCAGAAACACACCTGGAATTGGATGTAATTATTACATCCAAACAAACTGTAAAATTGTATCAGTCGAATTAGATATCATAGTTGCCAAAATTTACAAATACTTCTTCACACAGTGCTTGAACTGCAAAATTTTTGAGACACAGCGGATGTGAGACAGAAAAAAGTATTCCAGTATGGCTATGTTGCGCTTAGTCGATTGGTAATGTCCAACTCTGCGACTCCACGGACTGTAGCTCGCCAGGCTCCTCTGTCTGCAGGGGTTCTCCAGGCAAGAATGCTGGAGTGGGTGGCCAGGCCCTTCTCCAGGGGATCTTCCCAACCTAGGGATGGAACTCAGGTCTCCCGCATTGCAGGCGGATTTTTTTACCATCCGAGCCACCAGGGAAGCCCTCCAGTATGGCAGTAACATTTTTTTCCCTATAACATGTTTCTTGACTATGTCAATGAAAAAAATTAAAGAAATGGAAATGTTTATTCTAGCCAAATATTATAATCTGGGAAGCAGTCTTTCAGAGAGCTGTGAGGACTGTCTTGCCTGTTAGAGTTCAAAAGGTCAGTATGGTAACTTTCTGAGACAGAGTGCTATACATTGGCCGGGGAGGTGGTGGTAGTGCAGTCGTTAAGTTGTATTGGACTCTTTGTGACTCCGCGGACTGTAGCCCGCCAGGCTCCTCTGTCCGTGGGATTCCGCAGGCAAGAATACTGTAGTGGTTAGCCATTTCCTTCTCCAGGGATCTTCCCAAACCAGGTATCAAGCCTCGGTCTCCTGCATTACAGTGGATTCTTTACTGACTGACCTACAGCTGTGTTTTAAGTTTTTGAGACAAAGTGCTATGGTTTAGTCACTAGATTGTGTCTGACTCTTAAAACCCCATGGACTGTAGATTGCCAGGCTCCTCTGTCCATGGGATTTTCCAGGCAAGAAAACTGGAGTGGGTCTCCATTTCCTTCTCCAAAAGTGCTATACATTAAATGATATATTATCAACAGTCTACACAATCCAGATCCACGTGTACAAAACAAGTAGTGGGTCGTGGGTCCCTGTGGCCTCTTGTAAGGTTAAGAAGGAAGCTTATCTCCTAAGGAGTAGAGATCCTTGATAAGATTAGGAAGGTTATCTTCCAAGGAGGTTTGGTTAGTGCAGAGGTACAATTTACACTAAAAGGGAGGCATTTTATGTTTAAGTTTCTGTCTTGCCATAAAATGTGAATTTTATTTCATCATCACCAACTGGAATTTGGAAGTTTGAGCTTTTGCACAACTTAAGTGTTCTAGTCCCATTGAACAAGTCCTCTAAACTGGTGCATTTTGTTAAAAATGAGCTTATAATTTTAATCAAGATATTCACCCACTGAAGCACCCACACACAAAATCTTTGCCTTTGCACTTTCCTGGAGAAGGAAATGGCAACCCACTCCAATATTCTTGCCTGGAGCATCCCACGGACAGAGGAGCCTGGTGGGTTGCCGTCTACTCGGTCGCAGAGAGTCGGACACGACTAAAGCGACTTAGCAGCAGCAACAGCACTTTCCAGCAAATTACAATTACTAAAAAGTTGAAAAGGGGGAAACAATACAACGCATTTCTGAGAAGGATTAAAAAAAAAACTCCCAGTTTTGTCTGAATAAATTCATATTCTTAAATCAAATGTAAGGAAACTGAGACAGGTCACTGCTTTGCTGCACCTAAAATCTGGTGACGCATTCAAAAGAACGAGAGATTCCTTGCCCCCCGCCTCCGTGGGTCTGCGAGTCATCAAGGCTGGATCGGTGCCGTTCGGGGAAGCTGCTCTGCCCCGCGAGTATCTCTGAGCCTCCGTTTCGCCTTTCGGTGCAGTCTAGAGACCCATTCAGTTTCGACCACAGCCTCACTTCCGGAATCCACCCAGACAGCCTCGGGCTGAACGAGAAGACACCGCCCCGACACCATCCGCGCGTGCGCACACGCCGGCAGCACCCCCCCCCTCCCCAGAGCCACAAAGGCTCCGCCCCCGCGCGCTCACGCACGCGCACTTCTCGGGAGGCCCCGCCCCCCGGCTGCCCCGGCGGCCCTTCCGCCAGCCCGGCGCCAGGGCTTGTGGGCGGAGCTTGCGGGCCGAGACGGGCGGGGGCGGCGGGGTAACCCGGAGGAGGGCGGGGCTTGTGGGCCTCGGCGGGCGGGGCTTGCGGGCTGAGTTCGGAGGGCCGGGCCCGCGGGCTCCGCGGCCGAGCTGGGCTTCTGGCGCTGGCGGTGGCGCCATGCAGGCCGACCCGACGCCGGAGCGCAGCAGCCGGGTCCTGACGCCAGAGCCGGAGCCGGAGCCGGGCTCAGAGTCGGTCCTCGACCCTGAGCAGGATGCGCGGGCGGCTCTGGCCGAGTTCGCGGCGCTGCACGGCCCGGCGCTGCGTGCGTCGGGAGTCCCAGAGCGGTACTGGGGCCGCCTCCTGCACAAGCTGGAGCACGAGGTGCGGGTTGGGGCGCCGCGCGGGGAGGCCCGGGGTGCAGAGCGGGCCCGGGGCGCCCCCGGGAAAGTCTGGGTGCGGGCCCTCGCGGCGCGCACGCAGCGTCCCGAGCGCGCCGCCGGGGTGGGTGGCTCTGGACTTTTCTACCTGGGAGGGTGTGGTCAGCGGGCCGGCTCCGGGCCGAGAACTGCTCGGGTGGGGCGGCCAGGGTCCCCCCCCGCGGAGGACGCGAGAGGTTGGGGGAGCGCGCCGGGGGAAGTTGGCGGCGTGGAGATGGGAGGGAAGGCGCGTTCCCGGGCGGGCTTGGGTGAGACGCGCACGGGGAGAGTCGGGGGCCGGCGTGGATGGACGACGCAGGAGATGCACGGATCCGGAGATTTGAGCATGGCTTGATGCCCAAACGCCTTAAACTTTCACTTCCGTGGCGGTTTGGGGCCTAAGAGCGGCGGCCGGACCCTCTACCTGTGGCCCCAGTCTTGCCAACACTTGGGGCTGGGCCAGGGCTGCGGCGAGAACTGGAACTAAAATGAACTTTGGCTTCCGTTGTGCGTGCCAGGCCCTGGGCTGCGTCCTCCACAATCCGAGCCCAAAGCAGCCCTGTGAGGATTAGGATCCATCACCCCTTTCCTGCAGTTGAGAAGACTGAGGCTCGGAGAGAGGAAGTGACCCTCCTAAGGTCTGTCCGACCTCAGAACTAGAAGCTTTCTTCATAGAATTCTTTCGTGTTCCTTCATTTGATTTGAGCCCCAGGTCACCGTCATCTTGCTGATTAAGGAAAACTGAGGCTGTGGGAGGCAGAGACGGCATCTAAACAAAAATGAAAAGAGCTCGGAGACTATCCTGGCAGTCCGGACTCCACGCTTCCAGTGCAGGGGGCAGGGGTTCAATCCCACATGCGCCATGGCACGACCGAAAAGTTTAAAAAAAAAAATTATTTTTTAAGAGCCCGGATGCTTCGAGGGTCTCCGTTGTAGGGACAGCTCCTTTCTGCTGGCCTGTGCTCTAGCTTCTACCTCCGAAGGGTCTCTCCAGGGTCCTAGCTGAGGGGTCAGCCCTGGGTTTTGGTGGTTTGCCCAGATGCTGAAGCCAGAGCACATTCACGGGCCCCTGTTGGGACCTTCTGAGCTGGAGCCAGGCCCTTTCTGGGCTGCTTCCTGGGTCAAGACAGACTGAGCCGTGCAAGTGGTGAATTGGGACCCCAGAGGCAGCTGGGTGAACCCCACCCTCTCAGCCAGACTCTGGACTTCTGACATGGGGAAGGGGGGTTGGACCAAGTACCTTCCTGTTCAAAACAAGGGTAGGTGCTATAAAAAAGATACAGTGTTATTGGCACCTGCCTTTTGTAACAGTGAATTTCTTTCCCCCTCAAGCCCGCCCTCCATTTGCCAGCATTTCCCACGCACTTGCCCTAGTCCCAGCCTCTGCTGTGCAGGAGGGGACCGCAGCAGCTTGTAAGGATAAAATGGTCTTCTGGTGCTGGGTGAATGGATCACGAGGTGGAAACACCCCAGCCCTGGCCCTGCCAGCCTCCGTGGGCAGTGAAGTCGCTCGTGCAAGTCACTTGCCCGTCTTGAGTCCAAGTCCAGGAGACATGGCCCGAGCTCCCACGGTCTTGGTGGAGTCTGGGTGCAGAGGTGTGCCCGGCATGTAGTCACTGGAGTGTAATGTCCCCTCCATCCTGGCCACCGTTGCTCTGCTCAGGGGCACCCAGTACTTTTCCATGGCCCTCCCTTGCTGGGGTGACGGGCAGACCTGTGAGTCACCACTTTGCCAGACCCAGACCTGCAGCCCTCGTTCTGACAGACGTGCTGCTGGGGGCCCAGGTGTGGGGGAGGATGTTTGCTGGCAGAACAGGCACCTGATGACCGAGGAAGGGGGGCCCCTCCTGCCCCCCCTGGCTTGGAAACCAGGGGGAGTGTTTTGAAATCAATTTCAGCTCTTTCTGGCCGGGAACTTCCCTGCTGCAAAAACCACTCCCCTCCCCTACCTCAGTAGGGACTCCTCCAGACCCTCTGTGAAGGGACGGTGGTCACAGGGATGGTATCACAGCTGGGAGAGGGCAGGCCCTACACTGCCCCCTCCCCCTTGTCAGGTTTGGGCGTGGAGGGATGGAGATTTGGGGTTCTGGGTTGGACTCCAGCCTCTGAGCTGTTCTCTTCTAAACTTCAAACCAGAGAAAGGGTTGTGGCTTCCCCCGCCTCCAGACTTTCTGGGGGGCTGGGGGTTCAAGACTCCATCCCAGAAAGTGCCCTAGCTCCCCTGGGATGCACCTGACCAGCTCCACAACCCTTCCTGCCCCAGCTATTCTGCCTGGAGTCCTCACACCACCACCTGACGACCTTCCTGGGACTTTCCTGGTGGCCCCGTGTCTTAAGACTTCGCGCTCCCAATGCAGGGGGCCCAGGTTTGATCCCTGGTCAGAGAACTAGAGCCCAGAGTCTGCAACTATAAGATTCCACATCAGAGACCTGGAGCAGCCAAATCAGTTAATCTTCTGCTTCCTTCACCTCTCACTTCAGAGGACGGCGCCCCTGCAGGGGTTATCTCGGCCTCTCAGATGGCCCCTCCTGGCTCTCTGTCATCAGCTCCCAGGGCAAGGTCATACGTCACTCATCCTCACGCCCCCAAGTGCCTGTCCTGCCCAGCACGTCAGCGCTGCTCGTGCCTGAATGGATGGCTGATTGCCAGCTGCCGAGATGAGTGTGTCTCCTCTTTTTAGTGGAGTCGTGGGAAGTACATTTTAGGGGCATCTGGTCTTTGTTGAGTCCCTCTGTGCGCCGTTGGATTTGATGTGTTGCTCTCAGCTCCCCCGGAAGGTGGCTGGTGTCCCTTCGCTGCTGAGAGACTAGGCTCAGAAGTGTCATGGTGGCAAGTGCTTACAGAATAGCTTTTATGCTCTCTGTGTGTGTGAATCATCTAACCCTCCCAACAAGTCACAGGTAGATCCTAATATTCCCATTGTATGGATGGGGAAACTGAGGCATGGAATGGCTCAGTGACCTGCCGACTTGTGGCAGACACAGGGTCTTGAGTGTGGCCATGTGGAGACCAACTGGCTTGTCCCCTTCACCAGCTGCAAGTGGCTTGCGGTTGCCAGGGAAACAAGGAAACCCAGACCCTTTCCTTTTGTCCCATTCTGGCCCAGGGCCCCAGGAGACCAGCACCAGGCCCTGCTTGGTGCAGACCTGGGTGGCTGTGGCTGTAGGGCGCTCTTGAGCACCCCCCACCCCCTCGCCCCTGTTTCCTTCCGAATCTCCTCCGCTGCCCTGGCGTTGGGTTGGTAGTTCTGGTGAGAACAAAGCTGAGCTGAAGTCCCTGGCCCGCCACGATCCTGCCTCTTCCAGGCATTGTGAGCAGAGCCGCCCCCTCCACCTTCTGGGCCGCATTTTCCCTGTGAAGCAGGAGCCCAGACTGGCTGCCACTGAGAGGTGTACGCGGGCGGTCCCTCCCCCAGGCGCGGGTCCCACAGGCTGGGGCACCCTGATAACGGTGCCCGTGTTGGCGGGGGAGGTGAGGACCTTGTTCCCACTGATTGGGAACCTGTCTCCTGGGTGTAAGATGGGCAGCTGGACAGTAAAGAGGCCCTGTCCTCCTCGGGGCTCAGTTCATCCCAGAGGCCAGGGTGTGGTGGAAGGAACGGGGCAGGAACGGGGTGTCCTGCCAATGCCCCCCTGCCTCTGGCCCCCAGGTTTTCGATGCTGGGGAGATGTTCGGGATCATGCAGGTGGAGGAAGCCGAAGAGGAGGAGAGTGAGGATGAGGCGGCCCAGGAAACGCGCAAGAAGCCCAACCCCGGCAGCGAGCTCTGCTACAAGGTCATCGTGACCAATGAGAATGGGCTCCAGGCGGCCGACCCCAACAGGTAAGGAGCCAAGGGCGGGACCCTCTTCATCCGCAACACGGCTCCCTCTTGAAGGATGTCACCCCGGCCGTCGCCCCTGGGAGAAGCAGTTCCTGCGGGCGCTCTTGCTCCTCCAGGCCAGGCCACTGGCCACTTAAGCCAGCCTGAGACGAGGTGCATGGCGGCTGCTGTGTTTCCAGCTGGACTTCAGGGCCCAATCGGCCCTGACACCGATGATGTTCCTGTGTTCGCTGTGTTTCGTACCGTCTGCAGAGCGGCCTCCCCCCAGGTGCCTCTTAACCTGTCCCAGCGGTCCCACTGACCACATGTGGCGAGGTCCCATCTTGCTAGTGAGGACCCCGTGGGAATGGGCTCACCCAGGATCGCACAGCTGGTCACAGGTGTGGGTGTCATCCCAGGGCCGTCTTAACTCGTGAGCCTGGGCTTTTCCAGGGACCCAGCCCCCGGGCCTCCCCACTGGTCCTGCTGAATCTGGTCTCTGTGTAGGAGCCCTGAACTTCACATCAGTGAATGTGAGCAGTGTGGCCTGGTTGATTCCTCGAGTCGGGACTCGGGGTTGAGGGGGCAGAGGTGAGCCTGGGCCTTGCACGGGGCCCCAGGGTAGAAAGGCCAGGACTAGGACTGGAGCCCAGGATTCCTGCCTTCCAGGGGCCAGAGGGACTGTCCTCAGCCAGGACAGGCGTAACTTTGTTGAAACCCCGGGCAGGGTGGTGGGGGAGGAACTCGCCAGCCCCTGCGGGCGCCTGGGCGTCTGTGTCCGTAGCTCTTCCTGCTTTCCCAGCTCCTTCACCGGCCCCTGGTAGGGTGGGAGGGGCCACACGCGTAATTAGAGCAGCCAGGCACCACCACCCACATGTTCTCTGACTCAGAAACTCATTAAGTTCAGTACAGCAGACCTGTGCCTGTGCCCACTCCGTTCCCACCTGTGCCGGCCGTGGGACTCAGGCCCAGCGGCCTCCTCAAGGGGCTCCCTGCCTCCCTGCCCCCTCCACTCACACTAGCAGGCAGGTCTGAAGACGGATGGGCATGGTGTCGAGGTTGGGAGCATGGCTCCGGGCCCTGTCTGCCCTCGGACCTTTGTGAGTCTCCCCCAGTGGTCAGGCCCAGCCTCCGTCCGCTCCCGCACCCCCCGTGCCTGGCAGCCCCTGTGTGTGTCTGCCTGGGTCACCCCCAGGTGCTCCTGGCTCCGTGCACAAGGGCAGAAGTAAGTGTTCGTTTGTTTGAGGTTGTGCTAACAGAAAGTGTGAGCGCAGCGAGCTGGCCCCCGCCTGCAGGACTGGAGTGTTCGCTGTTCCTTTTGCTTTAGTGGGGTGGGGAGACCAGAGCTGCTTCCCCAGCAGGCAGAACCCTGTGCATTGGGGAGTCCACGTCCAGCTAGGCTGGGGTGGTATCGGGCAGCCTGACTGGTGGGCTGGGGGCAGGCAGGGCCTCGGGCCTACAGGGGAACTCCTCGCCCTCCAACGAGGTGGTGTGGGAGCCACGCAGCCGGCCCAGGAGACTCGACAGGGTGGGCTTCCTATCTGGACACATGAGGACTTGAAGCCTCTCCTGCACAAGGCCTTGGCACCTCCTGAGCAATGCCCAGAGGTCCCGGGTGAGCACAAGCGAGTGAACTCTGAGTGGGGCTTCTTTGCGCATTGGCCTGCAGGTAGCAAGGTGGGGGGCATGGGCCCACTTTCTAGCAGCTCAGAATCCAGCCAAGGACACTTCACGTTCACCGTGATCACTGTAATAGTCAATCCCTCAACGCACGAGGACCCAATGGAGGCGGCCGGCTGTTTGTCTCATTTGATCCTCACAGCAGCCCCATGACGGGGTGGGTAGGGATGTGTTGCCCTGTTTGAGAAACTGAAAGGGGTGGGAGTTTCCCAGATTGAAACAGTGGGGGAGCCAGACCCCCACCCAGGCCCAGTGCCGGGTCCAGGCCACAGCTCCGGCCTCCTCCTCGAGGGGCTGCCCCTCCGCTGGCCCTCGCCCAGACCCCTTCTTGCCTTGCCGTGTGGTAGCTTCACCCACTCCCCCGTGGCCTGTGCCCGCAGCATCTTCCTCATCGACCACGCCTGGACGTGCCGCGTGACACACGCCCGCCAGCAGCTGCAGCAGGTGCCGGGGCTCCTGCACCGCATGGCCAACCTGATGGGCGTCGAGTTCCACGGCGAGCTGCCCAGCGCCGAGGCCGTGGACCTGGTGCTAGAGGAAATGTGGAAGTTCAACCAGACCTACCAGCTGGCCCACGGGGTGAGCGGGCAGCCGGGCCCCAGGGGAGGCAGATGGGCCTGCGCGACCTCATGCTGTCGGGGCTGGCAGGAGATGGTCCCCTGACCCCGCAAGCGAGCAGACCCCCTTCTCGTGGCCAGTGGAAGCTGCCCTGGTTCCCTGCGACTTCATCATGGGCCTGTTACTCTTTGCTCTGGGCCAGCCAGTGCCGGAGACCCAGGTATCCACGTGGACTTGGACACAGCCTTGTCCCAGACCCCTAGACGTGAGCCCAGTGACCTGGCTGTCTCTTTCCCAGTGCCTGCTGGTTCCAGCACACTCTTAAATACCCTTAGTGATTTCTTCCTGCCTTCAGGAGTAGAGTCCAGTCCCTTCAGCATGCTCTGAGGCTTACATCACTCCCAGCACACCCCCAGACCCACCTTCACGCACCAGCCCCCTACTACTTCCAGCCTGGGAAAAGACAAAAGTTGTTTCTCGTGATCGCAGCTGTCACCTCCTCCAGGAAGCCTTCCCTGAACTCTGCATCCTCCCCCTGGGGCGCACACAAAACCAAGCACCCCCATGTGGCTGCTAGGCTAAGTGCCTGCTTTACACATAGCTTTACCCAACCCGTGATCACACAGCAGTCCCCTGGCCCGGCAGCCTTGTGTTCAGGGGACTGGAGGTGTGCCTGGTGGGTGTCCCAGGCCCTGAGAGTCGAGTGTAGACAGGCTGGCGGCCGGTGTTCAGGTCGTGAACGCCGGGAAAGGTGCGGGGACCGGAGGACCTGTAGGTGAGGGTGGTGTGTGCTCCGCCCGCAGACGGCTGAGGAGAAGGTGCCCGTGTGGTACATCATGGACGAGTTCGGGTCACGCATCCAGCACGCGGACGTGCCCAGCTTTGCCACCGCCCCCTTCTTCTACATGCCCCAGCAGGTGGCCTACACGCTGCTGTGGCCCCTGCGGGACCTGGACACGGGCGGTAAGTGGGGCCCCGCCACCCCCCAAGGAAGGGCCGGCCACTCTCCTGCCGCCCCGCTGACAGCCCACGTGTTCTGGTGCAGAGGAGGTGACCCGGGACTTCGCCTACGGAGAGGCCGACCCGCTGATCCGGAGGTGCATGCTGCTGCCCTGGGCCCCCACCGACCTGCTGGACCTCAGTTCATCCACGCCCGAGCCGCCCGCCGAGCACTACCAGGTGGGACCTTGGCCCTGACCCCCTGGGCCTGTTTGCCCGGTGGCTTCTGGAACCTCCTCCGCCAGGTCACCAAATATGGCCAAGCTGCAGCTGGCTGCCGTGGGAGGTAGAGAGGAGTCTGGGGGTGTCTGCGAGACAAGGGGCTCAGAGCTCGGCAAGTGAACATGAGCTGCGTGTGGCCGCACCGCTTGGCATCAGCTCAGCCCACAGCCCAGGGTCGCGATGCTGGGAACTGTCCTTCTGGAGGTGGGGGTGGAGCTGGTGGACGGCGGGGGGCATGCAATACTGCTGCTCCTCATTATGGGGTCTGGGGTGGGGGCTGTGCAGCTGGGCTATGAATCCCGGCTCGGGACCATTCCCTTGTCTCTTGACACCTCCCTCACCAGGGCTGTGAGGACACTGTTTACACATGGCACGGTATGTTTTCATGGTGCACAGTAGGCCCACAGGTGGTCATCACGAGCATTGTAGCTGCAGATGACAGTCCGTTGTCTGGGACCCACTCACAGGGCCAGGCTGGTGGGCAATTCGTGCAGGGCCCGGCCCATGGGGCAGGCCAGCCTAGGGAGCCAGGGTTGGTACAGCCGGGGGCAGGGCAGCAAGCGGAGCCAGTGGGAGCAGAACCAGGCAGAGCTGAGCAGGAATTAACACCCCAGCCCCTACTCCTCCTCCCCGCCTCTCATCTCCAGCCACTGCTTCTCATCCGCTCGTCCCAGTGAGAAACCGAGGGATGCACGAGCCTCTGCTTAGCACTTACGGGCGTGCTCAGCTGTAGCCCTCACAGTACGACCTCCAGTCCTGTTGTATCATTATGTAACGGGGGGTGAGGAAACTGATGCACAGAGAAATCAAGTAACTTGTCAAAGGCCACACGGCTGGCGGAAGAGCTGGAGTCCACACCTGGAGGGGCCTGGTGACTTGTGGGCCGAGGCTCTAGCCTTTTCGCAGCATGCTGACGTTTCTCTGCCCCGCACCAGTCCTTCAGACGCTCACCGAGGATGGTGAGAGGAGGAAACGAGCCAGTCCCACGCTGACGAGCGGGCAGCGTGCCTGGTGTTAGCTGCCCCGTGCCTCTCTGACCGGGAGGCCTGGGCCGGCGCGCTGGGCCGCTTGGCACTTTTCCCTGTGAATTTAAGCCAGTGGTGATGGAGCCCTGTTAGAAACCCAGTGATCACCCTTCTTAATTCAGAGGTGTATTTCAGAGCCTCGTAGAGTGCCTGCACTTAGTAGGTGCTTATTAAACACTTGAATGAGTGCGTGAACGCAGAGGCGTGGTTGACGAGTGGCTTAGAGACAAAGACTTCCTGGTCTTGAGGTGGTTGAAGGAACGTGAATTGAAATCAGTAATTTGGGGGGGTTTAGGGGGAATGCCCCCCACTGGCCCAAGAAGAGGAGCAGAGTTCAGACACCGGTTTTCTTAAACATCCTGGCGATTTTTGACCCATTTGGGTCAGGCCTGTGCTCTGGGCCCTGGGGTTGCCTGTATTAGTCAGCTAGTGCCAGATAACAGTTTGTTCCGAAACACAGCTGCTCAGAGCCGCAGACGTTTGCTTTGCCTTGCCTTCTGTGGAAAGGAGGTGGGGGGCAGCTTAGCTGGGCGTTTCTGGCCCTGGCTTGCTCGTGAGCACAGTCAGGCTGTCATCTGAGGCTTGGTCGGGCTGAGGACCAGCCCCCACGGGGCACACTCAGGCCTGGGAAGGCGGCGCTGGCTGTGGCTGTGGGGCCTCTTGAGTGTCCTTGGGACATGGAGGCTGAGACTCTGGGAGGAAGTGACCGGAGGGGAGATGGGAGGAGGCCACAGGTCCTTTCACGAGTTTGCAGACTCCGCTTCTTCCCGTGGGTTATAAACACATCATTCATCCCAGCCGGCGCTCAAGGGGAGATGCGTTATTAACTCTGCCTTTTGAAAGGAATGTCAGAAAGTATGTGAACAGGTTTTAAACCACCATGCCGCTTAACCCTCAGAGCAGCCCCTTCCCGGGACAGGCCCAGCACCTTCTGGGCAGCCTGTGACTTGGAAGAGGCGTTTAGAAGCGACGAGAAGGTTGAGAGCAGTGTCTACACTGTTCTTTTGACACCAAACAGGCTGTTCAGGACCTGAGGGACCTCGAGCCCCAGAATTCTGGGGCAGGAGTGATCAGAGGGCTCCAGGCACCCCAGCACCGAGAAGGGCTCTACCTGAGCCCAGGTGTGCCCCCCAGGGTCACAGAAGTCTGGTGTGCGGGGGGAGGAGGCCTGTGCTCACTTGCTCCCTTTCTTGAAGCTCTCTTTCTACCTCCAGTGTTTCCTTTCTAGGCCATACTGGAGGAGAACAAGGAGAAGCTGCCCCTGGCCATCAGCCCTGCAGGGTACTCCTGCGACCACGTCTTCAAGTGCGTAGCCCGCCCGCACCCCCGGACTATGACGAGACTTCTCCTCGCTGCCTTTCCTCACGCACTCCCCAGACTCCTGGGACATCCCCCATGCAGGCTGCCGCCTCCGGGCAGCACAGCACTGACAGGACCTCCAGGGCTAGGGTCTCAGGGTCACAGAGGGATGCCCGAGAAGGGAGGGTGAGCCGGGAGCCAGCCCATGCTGGGCACCCAGACGGCCAGGAGGGGTCACTCCCAGCTGTCTGCAGCTGTGGACTGGCAGCTTCTGTCAGGCCAGGTAGGCCTGCGAGCCCAGGGTGAAAGCAGACGGTCCATTTTACAGGCGAGGAAGTGGAGGTGCAGGGGGATGCCCCCACAGATAACAGAGCCACCTTGGGGCAGCTTGGCCTCCGTCTCCAGGGGGTCCCCTCCGTCTGGCTGCCCAAACCTCCTCACTCTGTCCCTTCCCCCCAGGCCCTGGGGGTTTCCTCCCATCTGGCTGTCCTCCCCTTCCCCGAGGCCACCGCCCAACACCCCTCCGCTTCCTCTGGTCGGAGGCTGCACCGAGGCCCCACAGCCTCATCCCCAGCCATGACTGGCCATGAGCTAGATGCCTCGTGCTGGCTGTGCCTCTCCCCCCGCGCCTGGATCACTGTCCAGGTGGGGTCCTGTCTCCCTCCCGCCTTCACTCGCAGCCCCGTCGCTTTCACAGTGTGACCACATCTACCGCCCCTGGCAGACACGCACCCAGGCCTCCGCATCCTCTCCCCTGCCCAGGGCCAGGGCTGGTGCCAGCGTGGAATGAGGCCCAGGGGCGCCGGCTCGCTTCTCTGAGGGCAGCCCTCTAAGTGTGTCTGCCCACCCTGTTTGCATGTGGGAGGAACAAGCCCGGGTCAGGGAAACACTGGGGTTGTCCTGTTTCATGCTCAGGATGAGCACGAGGCGGCGGGCCCTGGGGTCCCGTCTCACAAGTGGGGGATGCGGGGTTGCCAGGGTCTGAGGGCCCCACCACTGGGCGGGTGTGCAGTGTGACTGCAGCCCCTCCCCCGCAGGGTCTACACGGACATCCAGCAGGTGCTCAGCCACCTCACCCACCCGCGCTTCACCTTCACCCAGAGCGAGGCGGAAGCCGATGTCCTCTACAACTTCTCGCACTTCAAGGACTACAGGTGAGCCACCTCCCAGCCCAGGGCCCGGCCTGCCCGCCCTGGAAGCCGCCGCCTCCTGACCCGTGGCGCCTGCCTGGGCCCCGCAGGAGGCTGAGCCAGGAGAGGCCCAACGTGCTGCTGAACCAGTTCCCCTGCGAGAGCCTGCTGACGGTGAAGGACTGCCTGGCCTCCGTCGCGCGCCGGGCAGGCGGCCCCGAGGGCCCGGCCTGGCTGCCCCGCACCTTCAACCTGCGCACGGAGCTGCCCCAGTTCATCAGCTACTTCCAGCAGCGGGAGAGGCGGTGAGCTCCCCCGCGCGCCCCGCTAGCTGAGACCCGCCCCCACCACCAACGCCCGGCAGGCTCCTGTGGCCCCCTCTCTGACCACCCCTGTCCCCCTCCGCCTGGCCCGCCCCATGGCCGAGTGCCTGCCACGTGCCCGTTACGGGGCTCAACGGCCCTTCCACCTAGAGGGCAGCTCCCTTGGCCTCAGCCAACTGCTGGCTCCCGAAGCCCAGCCTCTGAGGTCTCCTCTGGGACCCCTCCCTCGGCCCCCTCTGTAGCCGCAGTCCTGGGGACACACAGCCTAGCCAACTCCTCTGCTCCCAGGGGCGAGGACAACCACTGGATCTGCAAGCCCTGGAACCTGGCCCGCAGCCTGGACACCCACATCACCAAGAACCTGCACAGCATTGTCCGGCACCGCGAGAGCTCCCCCAAGGTGGGGCCTTGGGGCGCTGGGAGGTTGGGGGGAGGCCTGCTCTCAAGGGCGGGTCCTGGTGGCAGCGTCATTGCTCAGCTGGGAGGAGTCGCTGCTCGCTGCCCTTGCCATCAGGGAGGGGGCCCCCCCAGGGACCACCCACTGGAGGGAGGTGGCTGGGCCAGGGAGCCCCTCAGGGAGCCCCTCAGGGCCCTGGAGTGCTGTAGTGACGGGGGGCCAGCAGTGGGGGAGGTGAAGGACACAGGTTCTGCTCCTGGACAGACAGAGGCCTGAGAGAGACAAGTCACCAGATGACCGCTAGGGAGGTTGCCAGCCCTGGGATGGGGAGCCGGTGGACTTCGGCTGAGAATTTGTTTCCAGTTTTCAAAGCCTAAAAATCCATGGTATTTTTTCTCTCAACTAATAATGAAGAGAAAGAGCTTGTTGCAGTTTAGACACAGGTGTGAAAAGACAGGGAGACGCAGAGTGCGGGGGGCAGATACCAAGTCGGGGGCCCTTGAGCCCGGGGTTGTGGGGAGGTAGGCTCGAGAGCGAGTCCGCTTCTGCAGGCGTGACCGCACTCGGGTGTCCCTGGGCGCAAGCTGCAGCCCGGAGGCTGGGCCGCTCCATCCTGGCCGCGGCGAGAGGAGCACCCGCGAGCCTGCTTCCGTCCTCAGGTTGTGTCCAAGTACATCGAAAGTCCCGTCTTGTTCCTCCGGGAAGACGTGGGGAGGGTCAAGTTCGACATCCGCTACATCCTGCTGCTGCGGTCGGTTAAGCCCCTGAGGTTGTTCGTCTACGACGTGTTCTGGCTGCGGTTCTCCAACCGGTAATGAAGGCTGGGTGGCAGGTGGGTGGCTGGGCCGGGGATTGGGGGGAGCTGGACTGGGGATTGGGGGGGTGCCTCTTTTACTCTGGATGAGAACGCCCGGACCGGGGCTCCTTCTCCAGCAGGTACCCCACTGAGCCCGTTTCTGGTAACCGGCAGTAACCCTCCCCAAGTCAACCCCCCTCGTGTGACAGGCCCCCACCCCTGCACACCCTGTCGATGTTGAGGGACTTGCAGGGGTCTAGTGGTGAGCCCACAGGGGCCGTGGGACCACCCCGCCCGCTCTTACCAGGGGCAGAACAGATCCTTGGCTAGGGGGCTCTGAGTGCCTGCCTGCCTACCCCGCTGGGACCGGCCGCGCTCAGGACCAACTTGAGTGTCCGTCTGCTTGTCCTGCAGGCCCTTTGCCCTCAACGACCTGGACGACTACGAGAAGCATTTCACTGTCATGAACTATGACCCAGAAGTGGTGCTGAAGCAGGTGAGCCCTGGCGGGGCCTGGGGAGCCGGGTCCCTGTGGAGGCTGATGCAGACGGGACCCCACGCCTGTCAGCGTGTCTTCCGGGCCGGCTGTGTACTGGTCCGGGGAGCTGCCCTCTGGGACCTGCGGCTCCTCCCACCACTGCCCCCAGCGCTCGGAGGGGCACACAACGCTCAGCTCAGGTCGAGATAAGTTCCCTGGTTCGTGTTGCACGGCCCCCAGGGTGGGTGGCTGCTGCTGGCCTATGACCCCGCCTGGACCCTCTGTCTTCCCCGGGCTGCCTGGGTGCCTCGAGCAACAGGACATGGGGGCAAAGCTTCTTTGAGATGAGGGCATCAACCCCCAGCTGGCCTGCAGAGCACCTGGGGTCAGTGAGGGAGGCTGCACTGGGCAGAGGAGGGCCCAGCTCCCGGTGGAGGAAGAGAGCCCGGAGGTGTGTTGGTCCTGACTGTTCAGGGCAGACAGGAGGTAGGGCACAGCCGCTCTCCGCCCTGCCCCGTACTGCCCTGCCCCATACCGCCCTGCCGTGGCCCTGTGGCCCCCACTTCCAGAAAGCAGCTGCTCCTGAGCATGGGGCTATTACTTCCCAGGCACACGGTGATGTGTTAGTAAACTGAACTCTGTGTATGTGTATGAGTCACTTCATTGTGTCCCATGCTTTGTGACACACTCCCCCTCCCGCCCCCGCCAGTCTCTCCATGGAATTCTTGAGGCGAGAATACTGGAGTGGGTTGCCACGATCCAGGGATCAAACCCAGGTCTCCTGTATCACAGGCAGATTCTTTACATTCTGAGCCACCAGGGAAGCCCTGAGCTGTGCTCAACACTCGCTGTTCTGTGTGTGTGATATCCTCTGGGGGGCCCTGCGCTGTCAGAGGGGCCAGGCCACGTGCGCACCCAGCAGGGCTGCTGCTGCATGTCCCTCCTCTTGTCCAGTGCTGTGTTGGCAGCTGGTCCCTAGGACCTGGAGCTCTGGGATATAACTCAGGTCATTTCTGAGGCCTGAGCGCCTTCCCTCTGTGGAGCAGGCGTCATCCTGAGGGTCACATCTCCTCTGATGCCCCGCATGGGGGATGCATGTCCAGCAGGGTGTGGATGCTGGGCTTCCTTAGGGAGCCTGTCTTGGTCCTCTGTGGGAGGAACCTGAGCTGACGACCAGCGTGCTCAGGTGTGTGCTGGGTGCAGTCTTGGCCTGAGAAGCCCTTGCTGTCTCTGCAGGTATTCTGAGCCATTGCTGAGCTCAGACATGGGCCCTGCAGGGTCAGGTCCGAGTTCTGCTTCCAGTGACCATTCTGAGAGGGATATGGTGACCCGTTGGCCGGCCCTTTGGGCATTCACTGCCTCACTGGAACCTCACAGCCACCTGCAAAGCAGGGCGAGGAGCACTGTCCCATTTTATAGATGGGAACACTGAGACCTTGGGAAGTAAACGTGTCCAGAGCTCAGACCCCGTCTCCTGCCCCCGATTGTGCCGGCAGGGGTGGAGCTGGAGAGGCTGTGGGCGCCTTCCGGGGCCCCAGCGAGTGTCAGCTCTGTGTGAAGGCAGAGCAGGCCAGGCCTCTCTCGTCCCTGCCCAGAGGAGACCCCGGGCGGAGTGTGACGGGCCCTGTGTCTGTCGTAGATACACTACAACGAGTTCATCCCAGAGTTTGAGAAGCAGTACCCAGAATTCCCCTGGAAGAGCGTCCAGGTGAGTGCTGGCCAAGCTCGAGGGGCCAGGGCTTGCCTCGTGGGCCACGTCGGGCACGTGGGGGGCCTTCGCCTCCTCTTGGTGGTCCTGCTCCTCCACCAGAGGGGGAGTGTACGGGCGAGACCCCCGTCCTCCCCTCTGGCCCTAGTGGGGTGTCACGAGGGCTCCTTGGGGAGGGGAGGAGCCAGGCAGCGTCTTCAGGACCACCCTTGGAACAGACACGGGCTCTGTGCATCCCAGGAATCGCACACTTGGGGGGATACAGGCTGGTCCCCCCATCCTGCCATGACAGCTCTGAGGTGGGGGTACACAGGTCTGCAGGGAGTGGGTACCAGGTGAGAGGGCAGCAAGAGTCAGGCAGAGGTGGCTGCAGCCGCGTCGTGAAGGACGTCGGAGGAGGTGACGTGGCCGCTTGGAGACCAGGGCTCAGGAAGGGCTGCTCTGAGGGGCTGGTCCCAGCGTCAGCCTGCAGGCCCCCTGACCCTGTCTTCCCCTCCCCCGGCCCCCAGGCTGAAATCTTCCAGGCCTTCACGGAGCTGTTCCAGGTGGCGTGTGCCAGGCCGCCCCCGCTGGGCCTCTGCGACTACCCCTCATCCCGGGCCGTGTACGCGGTTGACCTCATGTTGAAGTGGGACAGTCGTCCCGATGGTGAGGGGGCTCCCCAACCCCACCCCCATTTACCCAGAGCTGATCCTCCAGCCGCCACGCCAGCCCCCCAGGGACAGAGAGAGGGTGCTGTTGCCTCGGCCTGGTCCACGCTATCCTGTGCCCCTTTTCTCTGATTAGCCCAGAGACCTGGATCAGAGGAGGCCCACCCTGAGGGTCCGCAGCCTGCAGGGTGGAGCACAAGGAGGAAAGGGAAGCGGGTGGCCGTGGTGTCAGGAGAGGGCTCGAGAGGAAAGGCGCCCTGCATGCGAGGAGAGGGGCCCAGGGTCCCACTGAACTAGGCATCTGAGCGGGGTGTGGTGGCTCGTGGCACTCCCGGGGTTGGAGGCAGCCCCGGTCTTCTCCCTGCCAGAGCAGGCTTCAGGCCAGGCCCCCCGGAGAAGCCTCGCGGCCCCCAGCACCCCCGTCCCAGGCCCCCGCTCCTCGGAGTAAGACAGCCCGTGCTCCTGTGCCATCAGGGGAGCGGGTGATGCAGCCGCAGATCCTGGAGGTGAACTTCAACCCGGACTGTGAGCGGGCCTGCAGGTACCACCCGAGCTTCTTCAACGACGTCTTCAGCACCTTGTTCCTGGACGAGCCCGACGGCTGCCCCGTCACCCGCCTCCTCTAGGCACCGCTGGCCCTCCTGCGAGTGCTTGTGGGCAGATTCCAGCCTCAGTTCTCGGAGCTGCTTCTGCAAAGTGTCCCCCCACACCCCCCGCGAGCCATCGTCCCAGCCTCCCACCCTGGGGCTCGGGGGCCCCCCTCCGCTCGGTCAGGCCCCAGCCCACATGCCCCTTTCCAGCGTCTGTGCAGTGGTCAGTATCAGCTCAGCCAAGGGCTTTATCCGAGAGAGCTTGGTCCCTGGGGTGCTGTGCTTCCAGAGGTGTTTGTGAAAGGGGTTCCAGGGAGCACGACAAGGTGTCCTCAGGAAGGAGGTTCCCCAGGAACACTCGTGGGAACCCAGATGCTAACAGGAGACTGGCTGTTACCACGCTCCACCCCAGACCCTGGGACAGTCGTCCCCAGATCACCCCAGGGAGCTGGCTTCTCAGAGCCAAACTTCTCGCCCCCAGAGTCGAACCTTCACCAGCAAAACCTCCCTTGAGGCTCCAGGGCGGGAGCCCACTGCCCTCGGCTGCTGTTGCCATTCCATCCGGGCCCATGGACAGGCCGCAGTGTGGTGCCAGATCCTCCCAGCCCACTGGGCCCCACAGGGGTCCTCCTCTCATCTGAGGTTGGCTGGGACACTCTGGTGAGGGGGCTCGGGGACAGGCGGACAGCAGATACCAGGCGGTGGATGGCTGAGAAAGACAATTCCAGGGAGAACTTGGTGTTTCGGTCAGAGGCTGCCTTCCACCAGTGAGTCAAAAAGTGGGATTTTTGTTACTTTTTCATTTATGGAAAGAAAACGCAGAATTCTTGTTCTTCATTATGTTTCTGGAATTTTGAGTCCATTTGCAGCATAGTTTGTATAGCCACTGTGTACCCAGGCCCAGCTCACCGGACGGTGGGTCCGACTTCTGTAGGGGAGCTGCCTGCAGAGCTTTCACTCGGGCGCGCGTGTGCGTGTGTGTTGAGGGGGGTGGTGCTTGTTTCACTCTGAAGCCAAGAGTGATCCTTGTAGCAGAACTGGACTTGATTGTGCCGCCCACCTGTGTCTGCCGGGGCGTGTCTGTCCATCCTGTCTGTTACCCGCAAGTTCAGCCTGTGTCCCGGGGAAGCACCCCTCCCTCCAGCCGAGCAGAGGTTGGAGGGCAGGATGCCTCGTCTCTGGTCTTCCCCACAGAGAGCTGCCGTGTCCTGTCTGCTCTTGATTTGCAGTAAAGCCCGCCATCTGTGCCTCCGCCTCCCTTTTCTCCTCGGGGCCCTGGAGCCACAGGCCTGCCTGGTCTGTCAGTTGTTTCCCGCTGGGTGTCGAAGAAAACCAGAGTACCAGGAGGAGGGCTTTGAGAAGGGGCTTCCCGGTGGCACAGTGGGGAGGAGTGGCCTGCCAGTGCAGGAGGCGTGGGAGACACAGGTTCGATCCGTGGGTCGGGAAGATCCCCTGGAGGAGGAAGTGGCAACCCGCTCCACTCTTGTTGCCTGGGAGATCCCATGGACAGAGAGCCCTGCCGGGCTACAGTCCATGGGGTCACAGAGTCAGACGCGGTTGAGTACGCACAAACGTCCTTTGAAAAACAGAAGTAACGAGGTGGTGTTCAGGTCTCCACGTCCCTGTCTAGTCTGTTTGGGTTTGGGTGCTTTAAACAACTGAAATCTCTCGGTTCTGCAGGTTGGGGTGGCCTAAGGTCAAGGGGACCCTCTTCCTGACTCCGTCAGCTGTCTTCTCACTGTGTCCTCATGTGATGGATGAGGGAGGTTTCTGGGGTCTCTTAAAAGGGCTCTAATCCCATTCATGGGGGCCCCACCCTCATGAGCTAGTCACCTCCCAAAGGCCCCACCAAGCAACCTCTCACTGGGGATTACGATTTCAACATGAATTGGATAAATATAAATATTGAGGCTGTAGCAGTTCCTGACCCAAAGCTTGATTTCCTAGGAGTTCAATTGCTAGATCATGTCCAACATGGACTCCAGCACACCAGGCTCCCCTGTCCTTCATCATCTCCCAGAGTTTGCTCAAATTCACATCCATTGAGTCACTGATGCTATCTAACCATCTCATCCTCTGCTGTCCCCTTCTCCTGCCCTCAATCTTTCCCAGCATCAGAACCTTTTCTAGTGAGTTGGCTCTTTGCATCAGGTGGCCAAAGTATTGGCGCTTCAGCTTCAACGTCAGTCCTAGCAGTGAATATTCATGACTGATTTCCTTTAGGGTTGACTGGGTTGATCTTGCAGTCCAAAGGACTCTCAGGAGTCTTCTCCAGCACCAGGATTTTTCAACGTTCAGCCTTTACGGTCCCAGCACTGGTTCCATTTCAGAGCAGACCAGGGAGGGACCATTGTGGAGCTGAGGCCCGTCTCTGTCATGACTGACACCTGGGAACCTGAATCCTGAGCCAGCCCTGAATCCTGGCTCCAGCACTTAAACTTGGGGTCTTGGGGATGGAATCCCCCTGCCTGTCCCCGCATCCTGGGGTGGGGGTGATGGGAGACCCTGACTCCCACAGGGCAGCAGGGGATGGTCGTGGGTGCTGTCAGCCAGCACAGGGGCGCCCCCAGTGGGTTTTGGAAGTTAAAACATGAAGGCAGAGGCCCTGAAACCCAGGCCAGGGGCCTTCCTGTGCCCCTCAGGTCGAGTGCTCACACCAGGTTGTTCATCAGACGCCTCACCGGGTGGTGATCGCTCCCGCTCGCTCCCAGTTAGAACCTGGCGTGGAGGTAGGGGCTCCGGTAGGAGCCTGTGTCCAAGGCTCTGCCAGCCTCACTCCAAACAGGTGTCAGGAGAGGTCATGGGTCGCCCGATTCGGGGTGAGGATGACACCTCCCACGTCTGGGTGAGCTGAGCCAGGGAGGGGTTGCCCTCTGCGTACCCATCCCCTCCCTGGTAAGGTATTTGTCCCCGGGGGGCTGAGCCTGGTATTAGGCCCGGCACCCATCCCGGCTGAGGCCAGCGGAGGGCCATGCTTGGGGCTCGAGCAGAGCCAGGCAGTGTGCCTGGGCCCTTCAGGAGCCTGGGCTGGCCTTCCTGGATGTGTAGAGGGTGGACAGGACCTCCTCCCCGGGCTGGGGGCAAAGGCTGCACCCATTCTCTGCCCATGTCTGCCACTCCACCCTGGGCAGGCCACCTCTCCTGGAAGGGTCATGAGAGGTGTTAGTCTGCATCCCATAGATGACCCAGCCCAGACATACCCAGCCGGAGGACGAGCCCCTTGCCCTCCCCATGGCCGGGGGTCCCACCCAAGCAAACAGGCCATGGCCAAGAAGTTGAAACACTTTATTTGGCTTATAAAATTCCATGTTCCGAAAGTGAGCTTCGAGCAGGGCTGAAGGCGCAGGATGCTGTTTCTGGGGTGGGGGCTCAGCTCAGAGGAGCACCTCTGGAACTGCTGGTCACCCCCTGGGCTGAGAGCAGACAGGCGGCCTGGTGGCTGCGGAAGCCTGGGGGTCCCACCACCAGCAGTGCCTGACCCGCAGCGGCTGCAGTCCTCGGAGGGCGAGGCGTCCTCATTCCGAGAGCCGCCGGCCACTCCTCCGGACCTGGTTGTCCTGCCACATGCGGTAGTTGAGCGTGGCCGCAAAGGCCAGCCAGGCCAGGTACGGGTACAGCAGGCAGGCAGCCGGCGGGCTCACCTGGTGCCAGGCCATGGCCGTGGCTGCTGCCATGCCGCCAGTCAGCAGGAGATCCACCAAGGCCTGCAGAGATGAGGACGGGGAGGCCTGAGGCACCACGACCCACGGGGTGGTGTGCCCCAGCTGCCCAATTACCACAGCAGCAGAGGGCACTCTCCAGCCGCCTCTCAGTGACCTGGCCAAGCCCTGCTCCCGTTCTCTGCCTCAGTTTCTTCATCTGTAAGATGGGAACCATCACCCTTGCCTGACTCTGCCACATGGAGGGGTGCACAGCATCAGCTATAAGGTGGGTTTTCCTGCACCCAAGGCCCCTGAATCCATGGAGCTTCAGAGCCCCACAAGGCTTCCTTCGTGGAGGAAAAGCAGCTGAGGGGCACTGGTCTGCTAAGAGCTGTGTTCTTTTTGGCCACACCCTGTGGTATGTGGGATCTTAGTTCGCATGTGGGATCTTAGTTCACCAACCAGGGATCGAACTCAAACCCCCTGCATTAGAAATGTGACATCCTAACCACTGCACTGCCAGGGAAGTCCTAAAATATTTATATTTATTTGGCTGCATTTGGCTTAGTTGCAGCAGGCGGGATTAGGTTCCCTGACCGGGGATCGAACCCGGGGCCCCCTGCATTGGGAGCGCGGAATCTTGCCACTGCACCACCAGGGAAGTACCCGCACCGCCCCCCCCCCCCGCCCCCGCTAAGAGCTTCTGAATGGACCAGGAGCCATGTGCCTCCCCTGCTCCCCACCTTTAGATCCTGGCCCTGGGGGGCTGGGATGTGGTACCTCATGTCCCCCCCAGGGAGAGGCCATCTCCAGGGACCAGGGAGACAAGCCAAGGCCACACTTACCCAGCCCATTTGTCGAGTGCCGAAGAAGAGGGGAGGCCATGCCCAGTTCAGAGCCAGCTGCCCAGCGTAGAGGCCCAGGGGAACCACCGCCTCCTTCGAGAAGCCCCCCAGCTCTTTCCAGATCATGTAGGAACCATACCTGAAACAGAGGCTACCGATCAGGGCACCAACAGGGAAGAGGCCAGGGGCCTCCCTGCAAGGCAGGAAGCCACACTCACCTCTGAGACCACAGAGTGATGACTCAGGCATGCCCTGCCTCTGACTGCTATGTGACCTCAAGGAACTTCCTTAACCTCTCTGGGCCTTTGTCTCATGGGGTCGCTGCGGAGATTCTAGTTAATATGTTGGCTGTGCTAAGGGCAGTACTCAGCTGCCCTTAGGACAGGTACTCAATAAATAATTGAGTAGGACACTCAATAAATAATTGACATCATCAGTGTTGTCAAGAGTGAAGCATGTACAGAAGGCATGCAAATGAATGTGCCTTAGGGGATTTGGGACTGGGCCTTAGGAGATAAGGATGAGTTTGCCAGGGTTAGGCCACAAAAATATGTAAAGGTTTAGGGCCATATACAGGCTTCCCTGGTGGCTCAGACAGTAAAGAATCTGCCTGCAAAGCAGGGCACCCGGGTTCAACCCCTGGGCTTGGAAGATCCCGTGGAGAAGGGAAAGAAAGAAAGTGAAAGCTTAGTCGTGTCCGACTCTTTGCGACTCCATGGACTGTAACCTACCAGGCTCCTCTGTCCATGGGATTTTCCGGGCAAGAATACTGGAGTGGGTTGCCATTTCCTTCTCCAGGAGATCTTCCCCATCCAGGGATCGAACCCAGGTCTCCCGCATTCTAGACAGACGCTTTACTGTCTGAGCCACCAGGGAAGGCTGTCCATTCCAGTATTCTTGCCTGGAGAACTCCCATGGACAGAGGATCCTGGTGGGCTACAGTCCATGGGGTCGCAAAGAGTCAGACACGACTGAGTGACTAACACTTCCAGGGGCATATGTGAGACCCTGAGTCAGCCTGTGTTACTGTCAACTGTCCCTCAAGGTCTGAGGGGGGTACTGGGGAGGTAAAGCAGAAGAGAACCCGGTCCTGGGGCTCCTAGGACCACAAGGGCAGTGATACCACCACTGACGACAATAGCTACTGCCCTCCCTCACAGCTCAGCTGGTAAAGAATGCGCCTGCGGTGCAGAGGACCCTGGTTTGATTCCTGGGTCGGGAAGATCCCGCTGGAGAAGGGATAGGCTACCCACTCCAGGACTCTTGGGCTTCCCTTGTGGCTCAGCTGGTAAAGAATCAGCCCGCAATGCGGGAGGCCTAGGTTCGATTCCTGGGTTGGGAAGATTACCCTGGAGAAGGGAAAGGCTAACCGCTCCAGTATTCTGGCCTGGAGAATTCCATGGACCGCATAGTCCATGGGGTTGCAAAGAGTTGGACACGACTGAGTGACTTTCACTTCATTTCTCCCACATTTACACATGCAGGCACCTTTCTGCAAGCATTAGCTCACTCATCCTCATGATTACGTCATGAGGTGGGCAGGACTGTCACCCCATCTTACAGGTGTGGAAACTGAGGCACGGGGGCGAAGTGCTCAGAGCTCTTGGCAGGCTGTCGGGAGGTGAGTCTGCATTTGAATCCAGCTAGTCGGAGGCCAGAGGTTGAGCTCTCTACTCTGAGAGGTTTGCTGGTTCCGCAAATAGGTGATGCCAGACTGACGCTCTATCGGAATCTCGATGGGGAGGGGAGGCCTGGAGGCTGGAGCAAGTGGAGGCAGCGACAGTGGTGCCTCTGGACTAGGACGGTGAGGAGAAGGCGGGACACAGGAAGAAGAACCGCAGGCCGACGGGGCAGGGCCAGGGCCTGGAAGAGGGTGCGGCCCGGCTGACACTCAGGACTGTCTTACTCCCATCAGGAGCCTGGGGCATCGGCCCAACGGCAGGGCCAGGGGGTGGAAGAGGGTGCGGCCCGGCTGACACTCAGGACTGTCTTACTCCCATCAGGAGCCTGGGGCATCGGCCCGGTCTCCACTCTCTGCCCCCTACAGTCCCACTGGGCTGGCACAGAACCTGCGTGTTGGGAACATTGCAGAGGACGGTGGGAAGCGGACCAGTCTCCTGGGTGCAAATCCCACTGCAGCCAGCAGGGTGCGCACTCCCTCACCCAGTCCTGCGTTTCCTTGGGCACCTCCCAGGTCTGTCCAGGAAGGCCTGTAGGGCCCTGTGTCCTCGGGAGGTCTCTTGTCAAACGAGGGGTCATGAACCTTAACAAAGGCAAAGCCTGACCCCAGGCGGACGCCCAACAAATGGCTGCTATGACCGCTGTTGCTGTCACTGTATTGGTCTTGGAAGCATTCGCCTGCCCACGTCTGAACTGTACACGCAGGGCCGGCCTCTCCCTGCAGTTGTAAAAACAGCCAGAGTGCCAGTATGAGGTTGCCACCCCTTCCAGGAGGCCTCAGAGGAAAGCGTTCGGTTGTGCAACCAACAGGCCTCACCGCTTTCTCCACCTTCACTTGCCAAACGGGGCCGGGAAACGGTACCCACTTCCCCACAGGCACCTGGAGAGTTCACCTCTGGAGGAGACGCTCAGGCCGCGGGCCTGGGCCTCCCCTGCCCCACCTACCCAGCAGGTGGACAGGCCCAGTGCCACGCCAGCGCCCACTCCCACCTACCCCATGGCCGAGTAGAGTGTGCCCCAGATGGGAGCCAGAATCCAGCGGGGCGGGTGCCACGGGGGCTTCTGCAGGCTGGCGTACCAGCGGAAACCCTCTCCGCGGGTGTACTGGGCACCCAGGAAGCCCCCCAGACTGGGCAACAGCGTGAAGCCCACGGCAGGCACCCAGGGTGGGGCCATTGCGGCTGCAGCTGCGGTTCCGGAAAGTTCTGAAAGAGAAGACAGGGCGGGGTGAGAGATGGGCAGGCTCCAGAGTGGGGGGTGGGGCCTCCCCGGCGTTTCCTAAGGACCTCCTGTGAGCAGACCTGCAGTGGGTCTGTTACCGGCCCCTCATCCCACATGGATTGAACAAGCAATTGATGGAACAGGCAGGAGGTGCAGAAAAGATGTGTGAGGCTGGGGGGTGGGGGGTGCTGAGTTCACCCTACAGCCAGCGGCGCCCCAGCCCAAGAGCTCCAGGGAACACACTTCCACCCAAACTCCTGCCCCCACCCACAAGACTGCTCTGATGGGCAGCAGCCCCCTGGGTGCCCCTGCCCCCGTCGGCTCCACGTCGGTCCCTGCTCCAGCTGCCAAACTCTTCTGCTCGCTTACCCTCACCCTTGACCTCGTGTCTCCTGGTAAATGACCCCTCCTCTCTGCCACCTAATTCAAGGCCATTTTGGGTAGCCTCCATCAAGAAGGTCACCCAGCCCTTCCTCCCCAGGTCAAGTGCTGGTCTGGGCTCTCCGAGGCTGCGTCAGTCTACCCCTGCGCCCAGAGCTCCAGGACTTTCCATTCAGTCACTGTCATTCATGTGACAACTGGTATCAGACAGCTTGGCTCGAGCACCCACTCCCCTACCAACATACTGTGTAAAGTCAAAGTCATTCAGTCGTGTCCGACTTCTCTTTGCGACCCCACGGACTATACAGTCCATGAAATTCTCCAGGCCAGAATACTGGAGTGGGTAGCCTTTCCCTTCTCCAGGGGATCTTTCCCACCCAGTGACCTCCGGCAAATGACGGGACATCAACATCCTGACCTGGGTCCAGCCCAGTGGGGGTATCTCTGTGGAGGTGTTGCAGCGTCAGCCCACAGGTCTGCCCTGAAATTGCCTCCCCTTCCCTGTGTTTGGAGAGGGAAAGCAGCCTGCCTGGGGTCACACAGCACTCTGGGGCTCTGCCCAGCTCGAAAACCTTACAGTTGTGGGTGAGAAGGGACAGAGTTTAAGGCTGGTGAAGGCCCCTCAGCAGCCCTGAGAGGCCAGCAGGGCTCAGGCAGGAGTGCCGATACCACCACCCCAGGGCTGGAGTCCCCCGGGCAGGGGCCGAGGGGACTCAGTCTTCGGACTTGGCCTGTCGGCCACACCCTGTTGCCCAGCAGCTCCCAGGTCTGCACTGAGGACCTACCCGCGCCCAGAGAGCTGAGCTCACTGGGGCCGAGAGTCCAGCCGGCTGGATGCTGGGGGCCAGTGCTGCCTGGACCTGCCATGGGACCCCCAAACCTGTCAGCACCCCTGACTGGGCCTCAGTTTCCTCATCACAAAATGAAGGGACCGAGCTCCCGCTCACACACCCTGATTCCAGTTGGAGGGCCCGGGCCGTGTGTAGGAGATAAGAGGCCCCAGAGCAGGACTCAGTTCAGCACACTTGCTGGGTGGGGGCTGGGCACCACGGTGGGTGGAAGAGAATGGGCCCAGACCTCAGAGTGGGCACCCCAACATGGGGTCAGAGAGAAGAGGGTGCAGGAAGGACAGGCAGCACTTTGTCCCAGGACACGGGAGGGAAGAGGGGCCGGAAGGCACCTGGCATGCGGGCCAGCAGATGCAGAGATGAGGCTGTGCCCACCTGCAGGCAGCGGGGAGCCCTTGGGGCGCCGGGTGAAGGAGGAAGGCTGATGGGGGCAGCAGGGCAGCTGCTGGCCTGGAGATGCAGAAGCGCCCGAGACGCAGAAGCAAGCTCATTGCCCAGGACTGGGGACTGCAAGGGACGGGCCAACCCCCAAGTCCAGCTGGGCGGACTCTTTAATAACGTGACAACTGTCCTTAACATTCAGTGCAGAAAACAGAATATAAAATAGACGACAGAATCATCCCGATTTTAGCAAAAAATAGATAACGTGGATACGCATTTTAAAGACAGACCTCCCTGGCAGTCCAGTGCTTAAGACTCTGCCTTCCGATGCAAGGGGTGCAAGTTCAGCTTGCTGCAGGCTGTGGCCAACAAAACTTTTTTTTAATGTAACAAGCACGTGAAGACGTTAGCAGCCGTCATCCGCCTAAAGCGAACACCTCCTGGGAACCACTGTGAGCCCGGCCTGAGCACCGTCCTTTCTGACCCTGCGAGGGGCTCACACCATCTTACCCCACCTGTGCTCGGACTCAAGGTGCCGAGGGCGGGGGCAGGGCCCCTCCACAAGCAGGTAGCTCGGGAGGCTACGGCCCACACTTGCCAGCAGGACTTAAGATGCTCTGTTATCATGTTGCAAACTGTCTATAACGAGCACACTTTTAAATAGTCGGCCACATGCCACAACTAAAGATCCCACGTGCTGCGACTAAGACCCGGCGCAGCTAAATAAATAAAGAAATATTAGAAAAAAAATAAAAGGAACCGTCAGAGGGTGTTAGGCATCTGGCAGACTCCGGCCCTGCCATCCAGTGAGTGAGTGCTCCGTCCCCGGGCCTCAGTTTTCTCACCTGTGGAATGGGGCCAGTGAGCCCACCACCCGCCCCCCGCACCGCGATCGCTGCACAGGTGAACCGTGAGGATAAACTGCCCAGGGCTGGCTCCCGACAGGTAAACCAGCCTGTGTTCCTCCCTCACCCCTTCCCACCCAGCCCTCTGGTTTCCAGGGGGCACGGAACTGTTCCTGGGGTAGGGGGTGAGGATCTGATCTCACTACAACACAAGGCCCGCCTCTGCCAGGTCTAGGAGAGCACTGGCCCGGTGCCGGTACCAGGGGGACGCGGAGCCCGGGGACCCGGCCACCCCGTGTCGCTTCAGGGGAGCCCGGGCCACCTTAGCCGCTTTCTCGTCTACAGCACCGGGCACAGCCCTGCTCGGCCTGTGTAATAGATGTGTTGAAACCACAGTCCAGTGGCAGCCTTTGGGCAACCATGATGAGCTGCGTTCAGGGCCTGAGGGCTCCCCTAGACCGTGACGTGGGCTAGGCAGGTGGGAGGGCTTCATCCCGCACTGACTCTCACACGCAGACAGGGACACCGAGGCCCAGAGGTCCAAGGGCAGGCCGGGGGTCAGACCCTGAGCCGGGCCAGAGCTCAGGCCTCCTCAGGATGATCGTATGAGCCTTCACCCAGGACAGTCCCAATTTATGCCCACTTTGTCCCAAATGAATGCCCCCCCAGGAGTGTCCCTTTTACAGATGACCAAGGTTAATGCCACCAGTATAAGACACATGTCCCGGCTCAGGGAGGTGGACACACTCAACGTGGTATTCTTGCCACAAATGCAAACTCTGGTCCAGTCCTGAGAAACTGTCACAGTCCTGGCTGGAGGAACATTTGACCACATACCTGCCCTGCCCTCTAGCACTCTTGAAAAGGGCCAGGTCACGGAAGGCAAGGAAAGAAGACAGAAGGATGCATCACTGACTAAAGACAAGTAATAGCTAAACAGAAGGTGGATCCCGGCAGACGGTGTCCTGGGCCAACGGATGGTGTTAGCAGGGTTAGCAACAGGGTGTGAATTTCCTGGTCCCGGAGGGGAAGCTGGGTGAAGGGTGTGTGGCAACTTTGTACTACCTCTGTGACTTTGCCCTAAGTCTAAAATTAGTCCAAAATAAACATTTTTAAAAAGAGTATCCTGCTTTGGACACAAATTTGCATCCCCTCCTACTTGTTTCTCCCTGCATTCATCACAGCATCAGTCCCTAACCTCCACCCCTGGCCCCAGATGCCCCACCTGCCACCAAGGCCCCTCAGAGGCTCCTGACCATTTGGTTTTTATTTCCTGTTGCTTGTGATTCACTGAAATGAAAGGCATACACATGAAGAAACCATTTTAAAGTGCACAGTTCAGGGGCAATTTCATACATTTCCAATGTTGTGCAACCGTCTATATTAAGCTCCAAAACATCTCCATCACCCCCCAAAGGCCCCAGCACCCATGAGCAGTCCCTCCCTGATCCTCCTGCCCCCAGCCCCTGGCAACCAGCAGGCTGCTTCCTGCGTCTACAGATTTGCCTTTTCCGACATCGCAATTAGGTGGAACCACGCACTTTGTGGACCGTGGGGTCTGGCTTCTCCCACCAAGCGTGTGTTTGAGGTTTATGAACATCGTGGCCTGTATCCATACTTCTCCCCAAGGTGTCGTGGGCAGGTGTCACCCGGTCACAGCTCCCAGCCGGTGCCTAGGCTCCCAGCCGGTGCCCAGCGTGCCAGCTGACGGGGCTGGAGAGCCCATCACCCTGGCCCCTTGCTGGGCAGAACAAGCAAAGGCCCGGGAAGGGGTGCTGGCTCTCCCAAGGCCGCGGTGATGGAGCACAGCTTGAACCCCACACTTCTGCCCACCCGTCCAGGCTGCTGTGTTCATCTATGCACCACTGGACCAAGGGGATTAATGGGTCTGCCCAGCCCTGGGGTCGAAAATAGGTAGCTCAGATGCCCATGTGGAGACAGTCCAGACAGGGAGCTTCCTGAGGCCTCATGGGGATGGCCAGGCTCTTGAATCACCCGATTAGGGGACCCACCAGGCTGAGTCATGCTGGGCTGGGCAGGGCTGGGCGGGGCAGCTGGCCCAGGCAGGCCTGAGAGGGACCCACTCTGGGATGGGCTTGTTGTTCAGTTGCTCAGTCGTGTCCGACTCTCTGCGACCCCATGGTCTGCAGCACGCCAGGCCTCGCTGTCCTTCACCAACACCTGGAGTTTGCTCAAACTCATGTCCATTGAGTCAGTGATGCCATTCAGCCATCTCGTCCTCTGTCGCCCCCTTCTCCTCCTGCCCTGAATCTTTCCCAGCCTCAGGGTCTTTTCCAGTGAGTTAGCTCTTCGCATCAGGTGGCCCAAGTATTAGGATTAGAGACCACCAGTGGTCAGGAAGGGGCTCAGGCAGAGGGGCAAAGCCACCCACCTGTCCTTTATTTGCTTCCATCAGACGGTGACTCAGAGCCCAAACTTTGGCTCCGTCTCCAACTTTCTTGGTGAACTCAGGCCAAAGCTCCACTTTGGGCCTCAGTTTCCCCTGACATCAGGTGGGTACCACCTGCCCTGCCTGCTTCATGGGGTCATGAGGAGACTCAAGCGAGGGCCAGACAAGCGAGGGGATGGGAGGGTCAGAGTTGGCCACGCATCCCTCCAGGAGAAGACCCAGTCTCATGGCGCAGACCCAAGGCTGAGAAAATGTCAGCCGGTCAGTCACCCAACACTCGGGGTGAAAATGCTTCTGAAAGGCCTCATCCTTGAGGCCTGAGGCCACTGAAACCTCGACCAAGAAGGGCAAAGCAGAGCACCCAAGCCCTGGGGTCAGGAGAAGGCACTTGGCCTCCGGGAGTGAGCAGGGTGGGGAGGAGCTTGGCAGAGGCCCAGGCTGGGCTCACACTGGGTCAGCATCACTCCACCCAGCTTCACAGCAGCCACCAGTGAGGGGCCAGCCACCTCTCAACTGAGTCCCACACCGTCTCGGCCTCCAAGGCGCACACCATTCTCCAGGTGAGGAAACCAAAGCACAAGGCGTCACTGAAGCTTCCAGATCTGGGTGACCCTGAAGCCCACAGCACCCCTCCAGGCCCTGATCAGGGAGCCTGCTGGCCTTAGCTCTGGGTCATATGGCCAGTCACAACGAGGGCTGGGTCACCTCCCCTCCGCCAGCCTCCTCCAGCCTGACAAGGCCTGCCCCAGAAGCCTGCCAGGTCCAGGGCTGTGGGGTGAGCCCTCAAGCTCCTCCCACCCCACCTCAGCCACTCCACCCTCTGCCTGCACTCCAGAAGATTCTCTCAGGGCCAACAGCCTCACTGCCTCCAGCCTCAGGGCCAGTGTCCCATCCCCGAGAGGCATCAGGTGCTGACTGGGCTCGCGGGCAGCAGTTTCAGGATGAGTCCTCCCGGGCCCCCTGGGGCAAGACCCGGGGTCTCTGGTCCCAGTGATGCTTCACTCCTGGGCTCTGTGTCCCTGTCTGCGAAGTGGGGGTCGAGCCAATGGGCCTCTGGAGGAGCCCTCTGCCCTCTGAGGCCAGAGACAGAGGGGGACAGAAAGCGCTGCCCAGAAACGGGCAGAGTTCTGCCGTTTCTGGGCTCCTCACCCCCGGGCTGTACCCTCCCGAGCTTATCTTTCCTGCAAGCCACCGCTGGTGGAACTGATGGTCCCAGGGACTTGTTTTAAGACTCTCCTCCTCTTTTTTTTTTTAATGACTCACAACTAATCCTCCTCATGATAAGCTCTGTTCATCTTTTTCATTATGAAAATATCCAGTGTAACAGACCACACAGTTCTAGAAGATTCTGCCTCCGGCTGGAAACCCGGCCGATGTGGGGTGGGGGCGGCGGGGGCTGGGGGTGACAAGAGGGAATCTGCTTTAGGGAGAATGACTGATTTTTTAAGACAGAGTGCAGACACACACATTGCCGGCACTTATTTTGCAGGCACAATAAAAATAAGTCACAGGAAATGCACATGAGAGACAGATTCAAAAATGAAATCGGGAAAAGTCAAAAGTGTAGGCAGCAGAAAGTAGGCTCTCCCCCGGCAGCGCCCCCCACCCTCCCCTCCCCAGCGACCCACCATCAGTGGTTTCTGGTTTCTGCCAGATCCAGCCGGATACCACTCGGTCATGGGCGGAGGAGGGGCAGGCATGTGTGTGTACACGCACACACACACAGACACTCTGCAGGCAGAGAAAGTGGCCTCTGGGCTTACACCATGGAGGCGGCAGGCCTCTGCCATCGGACCACGAAAGCATCTGAATCCCGGCCGCCCTGCTCTGAGCCCCTGGGCCGGGTCCTGGGTGAGCGAGTCAGGCCCTCCTCTGTTCAAAGCCCCCCTTGGGCACCTAGGATTCCCACTGAGCCCCCCTCTGGGGGTGCTGAGCACCTGTCTCCCTGCTCTCCGAAGAGACTGGCAGCCTCCCCTCCCTTCCTCCCCAGCACCTTTCCCAACCCAGAGCTACCAGGCAGGAGCGACCCTGCCTCCTGCTGCCCTGTGTGGGGTCCCCACACTTCACAGAGACACGGGGGCCCGTGGCCCTGTGCCAGGCACCTTGGGCCATGCTCCTCGTCCGCAGCCTCCTCCTGGACATGACCCGTTTGGAACAGCCTCAACCCCATATCCTCAGGGAAGGCTAGAGTCCTGGTCCTCCTGCCGTTCACTCCATTGCACGTGGCCAGTACCAGGGACCATCATATTTCATTAGGCCAGCAGAGAGACTCCCAACCCAGGCCAGGCCACGGGGCCTTTGCCAGGCTGCTCCGGCGCTCAGCACTGTGTCCATAGCTGGAACCCCCACTGTAAGCAGACAGGGCAGAACAATCCCCAAGGAAGAACCAGGCATGGCTCTCTTGACACAAGAGAAACCATTTTAGGACTGACCTGTTTCATGATGTAAGCCTGGCCAGGGTTCTTTGCCCTTGAACAGATCCCCAATAATAATCTTAAGGGAATGAATGAACGAACAGGCAAGAGAAGTAACAACCACAAAGATAATAAGTCAGTTGTGAAGACTCCCAGTTGTTTCCGTGGTGAAAGTTGGCCTGAAACATGTTTTTTTTTTTTTTAGCTGTTTCGCAGAATTTCATCCCCACCCTCTCAATCCCCACTCCCAGCCAACAGATAGATTGGAACCTAAGGAACAAGAAGTTGACCTTTGCTAATCCCTTGTGATTTCAATCAACAGAAGCTTGGACGTTGCTGAGCTTTGTCCCAATTGTATGAATTCTATGAATTCTCCTCCACTCAAGCCCCTTTATGAATATGCACGGATGCTTAGCAGCCTGCAGTACAGGAGACCTGGGTTTGATCCCTGGGTCAGGAAGATCTCCTGGAGAAGGGAATGGCTACTCATTCCAGTATTCTTGCCTGGAGGATTCCAGGGACAGAGGAGCCTGGCGGGCTACAGTCCATGGGGTGGCAAAGAGTCGGACGTGACTTGAGTGACTAACACACACGGTTTTGCTGTGGGAGGAGATGCTGCTTCGGGAAAGCTGCAAGACGCTCTCCTCAGTTGTTGCAAGTAAGAAATCCTTCCTTCTCCCCATCTTTGGCTTGGTTGTGCCTTTTGGCTGGCCACCCACCAAGAGGCAAACCCAGTCATCAGGGAACACCATGACCCCTGCCACCAGGGCTCCCAGCTCCCACCTCTTTTTCAGGAGAGGCAGCTCACAGCTGGGGGGTCCTGCCCACACCAGGGGCGCAGGCTACAGTCCACGGGGATCTAGGGACCCGGTTCTAAGGCTCTGCGGGGCCTTCTCTGGCTTTGAGCAAATGACTTCCCCTTTTCAGCCTGGGTTTCCTCCTGTAGAAGTGGGGTGTCTCAAGTGGATCAGAAGCACGAGGTCTCCCTGGCATTTTGTGATCTCAAGTACCTGGCTCTGCCACTCCCACCCTCTGCCGGACTCGGAGGCTCAGCTAGGGAATGGGTGGGAAGCAGGGGTGCCTGGCCCCCGGTGGGGTGCAGCAGGGCGGGGCTGCCCAAGGTCCGCCTCCCGCGCCCCCCATCTCGCCAGGATCCGGAAGCGCAGGAACGCGAGCGCCGAGGCCAGGACTGGGGTCCCTGCCGCCCCGGCCGCCCCTCCGGCCGATCCGGGTCAGAGTGCTGCCCCGTGGCCTCCCACCGCTGCGGGCGATGTCGGGGGTCGCTCCCCGCGGGGGCCCCCTTCCCGCCACCCCCTCGTCGCCCCGTCCCCACTCACCAGCGACGACGAGGACTCGGCTCCAGGAAGGGCACTGCGCGGCGGGAGGTGGCAGCCCTTCCCGGGGCCCGCCCTGCCCCGCCCTCCCGGCCCCGCCCGGCTTGGCTGGAAGCCCGGGCCGCGCCGCCCACAGCCCAGCGGGTCCCGGCGCTCCCGCCTCCGGCCGCCGCCTCCCCCGGGCGCGGGCACGAGCGGGTCTCCCGGCCGCTGCTCCTTCCCCCGATGGCCACCGCGCCGCGCCGCGCCGCGCCGACTCAGCCGGCGCTGCAGGCAGGTCCCTTCTCCTCTTGAGCCTCATTTTTCCCGTCTGTAAAATGGGGCGATAGAGGCAAGAGGGGAACTGCAGTCGCCTGATGGCAGAACCTTAAACAGCCCCCTACACAGCCGCCCTGGGCCCCCATCTCCGGAGGAGCACCCAGTTCCTTTAGCTATCACCCCAGGACAGGAGCCGGAGCTGCACTCTTGAGTCTGGGCTTAGCTGCCTTGTGGCTGGCTTGCTCAGCCTCCATCCCCTCATCTGTAAAATGGGCCCAGCATGGCGGGACTGAGGAGGATGCCAGGTGGTAATACAGGAGACCACAGACGCTGGACATTCAGTGAGCATCACAGCCCAGAGGTGGCCTCCAGTTTGCCAGGGTCACTCTGATGAGACAGCATGTTCAGGTCCGGACCTTGAGCACCTCACCTCTTCATCTGCTGGTGCTGCTTAATGACTGCAGCCCCAGGCCTGTCCTGGCCCCCTTGGCGAACTTGGCCTGGCAGGGCCCCCTAGACGGCCGAACCACAATTGCCCACACTGGACACTAGAGGCAGGGAAGCGGGGGACAAGGTCAATTATGCCTGCTTCCCCAGGGCTGGGGTCTGACTTTCCTAGGCCCTGGCATTTCTGCCTTCAAGGGCAGCCTTTGACTGTGTTGATCTAAAGATAAGGATGAAAAAAGGATAACGTTCTCTTCATCTTTTTCTTCTGATTTTAAAAGAAATTACATTTTTCTGGATCCTTCAAAGTACCGGGGCCCAGGCATTGCGGCTGTTGTTTCTAATGAAGTGGATCTGGCCACGCCTCCCAGTGAGCTGCCAGCCCTGGCCCTCTTCCTGTAAGGAGGTGCCTGGTGGCTTGCCCCGGAAGCCCCGTGGGGGTAGGCATCGCAGCTTTCCTCCCGCCCAGCCTGGCATGCATGCGGGGCTCCAGGCCCACGGGGGAGCCTCCTGGTAGGCAGAGATGTCCACTCCCAAACCCTTGCTGCACACCAGGGCCAGGGGCGGGGGGTGGGGGGGCAGAAGAAACATACCCGGCCCCTCCTTTTTTATAGAGGAGACCCTACATTGCAGAGGGCCAGTGGCTGCCCGAGGGATTCACACGTGGGTCCAGATGAGATGTGGGTGCCCCTCCCGTGCTGGGAAGCCTCCCGTTAACTTGCGCTTCCCTCTGTCCAATCCCAGAGACCCCACCTGAGCCTGGTCTGCTGTCCTCCCTAGCTGGACCCCAGCTCCTCTCTTGCCCCTTCCATGCCCCCACCCCAACCCCGGCTCAGGACCCTCTGTGGCTCCCACTGCCTTAGGATCCAGTCCAAGCCTTTCCCTTGATGCTCAAGGCCCCGACTCCCTGACCCGTGCCACCTGCATGCCTGTGCACACGTTTCCCCTCATCCTGGGCAACTCGACGTGTCCAAGACTGACGGCTCCAACACAAGCAAAGCCCAGTCAGTCCAGGAAGGAGGCATGGAAAACACCCTCCCAAATCCCAGAGAATGCTCAGAGAGGTGACAGGGTCACCCTGCTTGCCAGTCGGTTAGGCGCCTGCATTCTTAACCACTGTGTCATTCGGCTTCTCAAAGTATGATTCAGATGCAGTTATTTCCCTCTGTTTTATCTGTGTGTTTACTTTCTTACATGAGTAATTCATATTCAAAGGAACTGGAAAATATAAGCAAAAGGAAAAAAAATAAAGTCACCTACTCTCCCATCACCCGCCGTGAACACCTAGAGTCTTCCTGTGCTTTTTTCTAAGCATATAGGCGTGTGTTCCTTTGCAAGAATGCCTTCACGCTGTACAGTCAGTGGTTCTGTAATTTGTTTTCTTCCCCTTACAATAAATCAAAAACCTCTTTCTACTTCATCAAACATTTGTCCGCATTGTTTCTCTTAATTGTGGACTGTTTCAAACAAACAGAAACATATATAAAACAGCCCTATACTGATTCGCCTGCTAGAGAGAGTGGGCATGATGGCCAGGCCAGGGGAAGACCCCCTGGGAAGGTGAAACTCTCTGGGACACAGACTGGCCTCAGCCTCCCTAAGCGTTGACAAGAGTCCTCTGGGGCAGCCGGAGGGCAAGGCCGGGGTGCGGCGGCCCTATCAGCAGGTACTGCAGGCGGCGCTGTGGACTTTCAGTACAAAGCAGTCAGAGGCATGGGTGGTCTGTCTTCTCGCTTTTGAGCTCACTGCGCCTGTGTGCAGATCTCAGGAGCACTTCTGCAGACACTTGTGTGAGGCGGAACAGTGTCCTTCACAGAGCCAGGCAGCAGGACATGGAGGGGAGAAAAGGGTTCATCAGACAGTGATCAAGACAGCCAAGGGTGGGCGCGAGCCTAGGCCAGGCTCACCGGATATTCGGCTTTTTTTCCTTGGTTGTGCTGGCTCTTCTCTGCTGCACAGGCTCACTCTGGTTGCGGTGAGCCGGGGCTTCTCTCCAGTTGTGGTGCTCTGGCTGCTCACTGTGGGGTTTCTCTTGTTTCAGAGCATGGGCTCTAGAGCACAGACTCAGAAGCTGTGGTGCACAGACTTTGTTGCTCCATGGCATGGGGAATCTTCTTGGACCAGGGATCGAACCCGTGTCCCCTGCAATGGCAGGCGGATTCCTAACCACTGGACCACCAGGGAAACCTCCAGGAGGCAGTCTAAAGAAACACAGCAGAGGAGGTATCTTTTCGGAGATCTTGAGTTCTATCCCATGGCTGACTTGAAGGATGCTTGACTGAGTGACAATTCAAAGTCGGAGATCCTTGCCCCGTGGCATCATGAGGACATACTGATGAGCCAGCTGAAGCCCTTCTGCATTCTGAGCCTTTCTGTGTAAAACCTGTTTTGTTCTTCATGGGCAGTTTTAAGCTTTTCGTCCCCAGAGTTCTGGAATTCTATACTGATAACTCCTCGACGTGGGTCTAATTTCATCCATGGTGCCAGCTCTTGGGATGTTCATATCCTTTATTTTTTCAGAATTTTAAAGTTTTGGTTTCCTTCCCTCCAACTTCTCACTTCTCTTTCTTGAATCCCTGTTACTCAGAATCCTGGACTTCCTGGGCTGGTTTCTAACTTCCTTTCTTCTTCTCAGAATTTGCTTTTTTAAAAAAAAAAGAAAAAGGAAAAACTTTTGTGAAGTTTCTTCAACTTTCTCTTCCTGGCCCTCTATTGATTTTTTAATTTTTTTAAAAAATATTTATTTATTTATTCGTACCAGGTCTTTACTTGCAGCATGCAAACTCTTTAGTTGTGGCATATGGGATCTAGTTCCCTGACCAGGGATCGAACCTGGGTCCCCTGCACTGGGAGCATGGAGTCTTAGCCACTGGACCATCAGGGAAGTCCCTAAGTTTTTTACTTAATTTTTTTTTTTTTTTTGCATGTGGGATCTTAGTTAGCTGACCAGGGATCAAACCAGTGCCCCCTCCATTGGAAGCATGGAGCCTCAAGCATGGGACCTCCAGGGAAATCCCTCTGTTGATTTTTTTTAAAATTCTGCTGTCTTATTTGTTATTTCCAAGGCACTGTTTTTTTGCGTGTTTGTTTGTTTGTTTTCTGAATGTTCTTAAAAAAAAAAAACTTCCCGTTTTTTTTTTCATTGACGCAATGGCTTCACTTACCTCTCAGTTATCAAGGGTAATTTTCTTAAAACAATTACTTTCTTCTCTCAAGATTGTCCTTGATTCCTATCAGAGATGCAGAAGAGATGTTCAGGTTAAGACATGAACAGAGGACACGCTGTGTTATTTTTTATTTTATACTGTTGCTATTATTTATTTTTGTTATTGTTGTTATTTTTTACTCTTTGCCACACTGCCCAGTTGCAGAATCTTAGGTTCAATCCCCACCAGGGACTGAGCATGGACCACAACAGTGAAAGCACCCAGCCCTAACCACGGGGCCACCGGGGAATTCCCACGTTGCCGTTGTCTTATTTATTTATTTTTCTGTATGTTAGAGGCTTTCCTCAGATGTTTGAGGATGTTTGGCTGGCTGCTCATGATTAGAAGAAAAAAGAAAATAAGTCTACAGATGGTATATGTTGAATTAGCTTCACTCTGAGTTGAACTTGGCGGCTGTTCGGTAACTTCCTGGTCTGTCAGTATCCTCATTTATTTGTTAGATATTTGTTTGTTTATTTCTGGCTGTCAGGTCTCAGTTGCAGCCTGTGAGATCTTCTGTTGTGGCACGCAGGCTCAAGGGCAGCTTTCTTCAGAGAGTTACTTTCTTTTCTCATGATAGTCTCTGATTCCTATGCATTGTTGTTATTTTTTGTAGCTCTGCTCAGCTTGAAGAATCTTAGATTGTGGCAGCCAGGGATCCAACCATCATCCCCTGCATTGGAAGGCAGATTCTTAACCACTGTCACTAACCACCAGGGACATCCGCGTCAGTATCTTCAGGATTTTCCTCTTGGACTGGTCACAGTCTCCAAAGGCCCTCCAGCTCTTGCCTGGAGGGTAGGGGTCTGGCTGAACAATTCTGGGAGCCCAGCTGGGGAGAGCATGGGCAGAATCTCTGCATTCAGCAGTCAGTATCCACTGTTCCGGGACAGTCCTCACATTTACCCCTGTCCGCTGCTTGCCCAGCCTTTAGCAGAGCTAAGAATTTGCCAGAATGAGGGAGAGGTAGAGACAGGAAAGATATCTAAAGATCTGTCCTCTTCAAAGACACTTTCAAATAGTTCTCTTTATTTCAGCCTTTTTAACCCTTAGATCTACAAGTGGCTACCGCTGCCAGTTCCTAAGCATTTGAGAATTCTGTTGTATGAATAAGGGCTGGTTCTCAGCTCTCAGCTGTCTGCAGTCTGCTAAATCAGGTAATACTGGGCATCCTGCTTTCTAGCTGGAAGAGATTCTGTTGCTAGGGCCCCCTTTCCTGTTCTCTCTGTTTTGTGTCCAGCCCCGGCTGATCCAGGGTATTCGAAGGGGAGACGGCGTTGGCGACTATTTAAATATTCATCAAAGATATAAAGAGTAATAGAATGAGGATAGCTCAGTAAGAAAATTCAGTGGAGAAAAGAGGCTGAGTGGCTTGGTTTACGCGGGAGACCAATAAAACTTCAAGACAAGAAGTTTGCACCACTTATGTAGGCCGCAGGCGTCCTTCCGTTCTCCCGAAGGAGACGAGACACTGAGGCCTCCCCGGTCGGATCTTAGAAGCCCAGGCATAATTAGTAAGCATGGTGGGTTCCGCGCTCCAGATGGAGACTCAGCCAGAGTGAGAGAGAGAGTGACATGGGGAGACCAGTATTTTGAGAAACTGATCCCAATTCTTTGTTTTCCAGAGTCTGTTTTTATACACTGAGATGTTATACAAAAGTCATGCGGGGACAGCAAAAGTCAGGTGCTTCACACAAATGTATACAGAGGTCTTAGGGGTGTTACATCATCTTCTGGCCAGGGGGGCCTGCTGACAATTTACGACCCTCTCCTTGTGACAGTGGTCAGTCAACCAGAACAATTTTTTCTCCAAGGGTGATTATTCTTAAAACAGACGCCACCCAAATAAAGTTACATTCCTATAGGGTGAGGGTGTAGTGGGTTTTAGTTAAGGAAAGAATTTACTTAGCCTAAGGTCTAATGTGATTTATATCAAAGGTTAATACTTATTTCTTCTATATATTCATTAATGTGTGTAAGGGCAGGGGATGTGGAGTCTTAGCAACAAACATTGGCTCAACAAATGAAAAACCCTTCACCAATACAATTTCTAATCAGCCCACTATACTTATACTAATGGTTTTCTAACTTTTCTAAGGAACCTGTTTTTAGAAGGTTTAAAGCACCTCGTGCCTCTCACGATTGGGAGGCTGTGAACAATCACATGTGGCCGGACAAGCCTGTCAGGCAGGCTAGAGAACCTTCAGAGGAGTTTGTAGGTTGAAACACTCCTATCACGCCCAGGAATTATTATTAACTGGAGCTCTAAGTTAACTCCTTCTCCGAAAGAGGTGGTGGGGGACAGCCCCCCGTAAAGTCAGAGGTGTAGGTGAGAGCACAAAGTAGTAAAGTAGGCAGGCTCTGGTTATGGGGGTAGATGCTCGAGAATTTCCAGGGGGACTCCTGAGGCTCCATCCCGCCTTTGCGTATGTCGAGCCTCCTTCCTCATGACCTTTGCCATGGGCGGAGTGCCTCACGCCAGCCCCCAACAGTTTATGTCTTTAAAAGATTCCTCTTTTGTGGGTTGATGGGCTTCTGGGGGCAGCATGTCCTCTGTTCATGTCTTAACCTGAACATCTCTTCCACATCTTTGAGGACACAGCATTGTATGGACTTACCATCATTAGCTAATCACCTCTAATTGGATATGCACCTCATTTCCATCTTTTCTGTGTCAAAAGCAAGGGGCCTGCACATGTCCTAAGAGCAATGTCTTTGCTCATCTGATTCTTTTCTCAGGACAAACCCACTTGGGAGATTTGATGATGTGAGTCCACCTAGATCTTTCTCAGTCTGAGATGTGTGTGTGTGTGTGTGTGTGTGTCCAGAGCTCCTTAGAGGCTGGCAGGGGAGGAAAGGGGTGTAGATACAGGTGAGTTCAGAATTAGATTCTCTCTAACCCAGTCTGGCACCACCACCCAGAAACCAGATAATCCCAATCTCCAGTCCTCCTTCTGTCACTAACCATCTGCCACTCAACCTTTGAGACTTTGTGTGAAAAGTGAAAGTGAAAGTCGCTCAGTTGTGTCCAACTCTGTGACCCCATGGACTGTAGCCTACCAGGTTCCTCTGTCTATGGAATTTTCCAGGCCAGAATACTGGAGGGGGTAGCCCTTGCATTCTCCTGAGGATCTTCCCAACTCAGGGATACAACATGTATAAATTGAGGATAAAAATAGCACCTATTTACCATAGCGTTCAGTTCAGTTCTTCAGTTGTGTCTGACTCTTTGTGACCCCATGGACTGCAGCACGCCAGGCCTCCCTGTCCATCAGTGACTCCCGGAGCTTATTCAAACTCATGTCCATTGAGTTGGTGATGCCATCCAACCATCTCATCCTCTATTAGCCTTTGCCCTGCTTCATTCATTCATAGCGTTACTGTGAGGAATTAAAACAGGCTAATATCTGAAAAATATCCAGGGCTCTGTCCAATGTAACAAATGTTTACTGAAAGCTTACAGTGTGTCTGGGCTGTAGGAATTATTAATATAAAAGAGAGCAGAGCAGTGGGGTTAATCAAATACAATACATGGAAGTGTTTCAAGCACTTGTCCACCGCTAGGTTGACTATTGGAGAAAGCAATGGCACCCCACTCCAGTACTGTTGCCTGGAAAATCCATAGACAGAGGAGCCTGGTAGGCTGCAGTCCATGGGGTCGCGAAGAGTCGGGCACGACTGAGCGACTTCACTTTCACTTTTCATTTTCATGCATTGGAGAAGGAAACAGCAACCCACTCCAGTGTTCTTGCCTGGAGAATCCCAGGGGCGCGGAAGTCTGGTGGGCTGCAGTCTATGGGGTCGCAGAGAGTCAGACACGACTGAAGCGACTTAGCAGCAGCAGCAGGTTGACTATTACATTGCGTTACGTTGCTTAGTCCAAAAATGTTTGTGAGGGCTCAGGGTGCGGTGTGGTGTCTTCTTCTTTCCCGCGCAGGTTTAAATAAGCAGGTTTAAATGCCCCTCGGATCCCCAGAGCCCACTAGTTTCAGAGCCTGGGCGGGAATTGGTACCCGCGGAACCTTTCTCCCCGCGGGTGCCTTAGCCCGCCCGGCGGGAAATATATCAAGGACCGCGCCGCGCCTCCGGAAGTCGGGCCTCGGTCGCCCCGGAGACGTGCGAGAGGGCCGGGTTCCCTCACCATGAGTGTCCGGGTCGCGCGGGCCGCCCGGGCCTGGGCCCGAAGCGTGAGCGGCCGCCGCGGCTCCTCGAACTGCCCGCGGCCTCCCCCGGCTGCTGTGGACGTGGCGGCGCTGTTGCGAGATGCGACCGCGGCGGACGGAGGATCCCAGGACGCCCAGGCGGCGGCGGGACGGCGGGAGCCGGGCCAGTGCTCGGTGCTGCTCTTCCCCGGCCAGGGCAGCCAGGTAGTGGGCATGGGCCGCGGGCTGCTCTGCTACCCGCGCGTCCGCGAGCTTTACGACGCCGCCCGCCGCGTGCTCGGCTACGACTTGCTGGAGCTGAGCTTGCGCGGGCCGCAGGAGGCCCTGGACCGCACCGTGCACTGCCAGCCCGCCGTCTTCGTGGCTTCGCTGGCCGCCGTGGAGAAACTACATCACCTGCAGCCCGCGGTGAGTCCTGGGGCTCCCTCCTGTCGGGCTCGTGGCGTCCGACTTCGGTTTGGCAGGTCCTTCCTGAGGTCCCACCTGTGCCAGGCGCTGTTGTAGGCGCAGGAGATAAACTGGCGTGAGCAAACCGAGGATCGGTGCTGCGTTTTAGGGCAGGGAGATAGATCAGTTCAGTTCAGTCGCTCAGTTGTGTCGGAGTCTTTGCAACCCCATGGACTGCAGCACGCCAGGCCTCCCTGTCCATCAGCGACTCCCGGAGCTTACTCAAACTCATGTCCATCGCGTCGGTGATGCCATCCAACCAGTCTCATTCTCTCTGGTCTCCTCCCGCCTTCAGTCTTTCCCAGCATCAGGGTCTTTTCCAATGAGTCAGTTCTTTTCATCAGGTGGCCAGAGCATTGGAGTTTCAGCTTCAGCATCAGTCCTTCCAATGAATATTCAGGGATGATTTCCTTTGGGATGGACTGGTTGGATCTCCTTGCAGGGAGATAGATAACAGAGAATAAAATATACTGTGAAAATTGCCTGGTGTGTGAAGGGAGTGACGGGCCAGGTTTCGATTGTAAGTGATCCTTAATCATTTAATGAATTACTAAACGGTTTTAGAAGGATGAACCTTCGTTCATGAAGGGTCGTTGAGAAGATGATGAAAGTATCCCTTCACTTGAAGTTGTGGGATGATTTAATACCAAAACATGTTAAGACAGAACTTTACCCCATTTCATCCTCACCGCAACCTTGTGAGGTTGGTAGCATTATTTTATGGATGGGGAAAGAGGACGGCAGAGATAGTAATTAGTTTAAGGGGTCCTGTGAAGTCGTGATAATAGCATTCATCCAGTGTTTATCCTGGGCCAGGTCTGTGCTGAGTGATTTAGAGGCCTTATCTCCATGTAATTATCTCTTAGCAACCCTGTGGGAGTAGGTTGAGCTCTGCCCATTTCACAGATGAGATAACTGAGGCAAGGAGGTTAGGGGACTCTCCCAGGCTGAGCATCAAGTCCTGCTCTCTGTGACTCTGAAGGGCACGCGCTTACCTTCTGTACTTGGTGCCCTCTGTCTCCATCGGCCTGAGAGGCAGAAGCAGGAGAATCCAGAGCCCTGGGTTGGAGTCACAGCGTAACCACGGAGTCCAGTGGCAGGGTTTGACCTCCCCTGCCAGGGAAGTTCTGCATCGGTAACAGGCTGGTCAGAGATGGTCGAGACCACTTCAGTGTGTCTCCTCTAGCTGGAGCACCAGGCCAGCAGCACCCGGCTCACTGAGCCACTGAACACTGTCAGCTCGCGAGTGCAGAGCCCCAGACTGAACTCCCCTGAGAACTTGGCCTCATGTTCTTCTGCATCTGTCCCTGCAGGTTATTGAGAACTGTGTTGCTGCTGCTGGATTCAGTGTGGGAGAATTTGCAGCCCTAGTGTTTGCTGGGGCCATGGAATTTTCTGAAGGTACCCGGGAAGGGCATTGATTTTATGCATGGGGTGTTGTCTTGCTGGGCCCACTGAGGACAAGGGGCACTGCCAGAAACAATTCTGGACCTACTCAGGGGTTAGAGAAGGGGGCACATGGGCGGGGATGACAGTGGGACCTGAGGACCAGACTTCACCTGATTTGAAGCTTGAAGGATTTATCAGGGAATTTCTTTCTCCTCGTAGTCTTGTGAAAGCGCCTTGCTTCTGTCTGTCCCACTGTTCGTGTGCATTCTTAGTCCAGTCATGTACCTCCAGTGCCTGTCATGTGGTAGACGCTCAGTAGATACTCATTAAGTGAAAGAGAATAAATCAGTGTTTGATCTCGAGATCAGTTTCATTTCTTAAGGTTTTTGTGTGTAAACAGGTAAACATTTTGCTTACAGTTAAGTACAAAGGACTTGAATAGACATGTCTCTAAAGATCTACAAAGAACCAATGAGTACACGACAAGATGTGCGACATCACAGTCATCACATTACAGTCATTCAGTTCAGTTCAGTTGCTCAGTCGTGTCCTACTCTTTGCGACCCCATGGACTGCAGCACGCCAGGTTTCCCTGTTCATCATGAACTCCCCGAGCTCATGTCCATTGAGTCAGTGATGCTATCCAACCATCTCATCCTCTGTTGTCCCCTTCTGCTTTCAGTCTTTCCCAGCATCAGGGTCTTTTCAAATGAGTCAGTTCTTTGCATCAGGTGGCCAAAGGATTGGAGTTTCAGCTTTAACATTAGTCCTTCCAATGAACACCCAGGACTGATCTCCTTTAGGATGGACTGGTTGGATCTCCTTGCTGTCCAAGGGACTCTCAAGAGTCTTCTCCAACACCACAGTTCAAAAGCATCCATTCTTCTGCGCTCATTTTTCTTTATAGTCCAACTCTCACATCCATATATGACTACTGGAAAAACCATAGCCTTGACTAGACAGACCTTTGTTGGCAAATAGTGTCTCTGCTTTTTAATATGCTGTCTAGGTTGGTCATCGCTTTTCTTCCAAGGAGCAAGCGTCTTTTAATTTCATGGCTACAGTCACCATTTTCAGTGATTTTGGAGCCCAAAAAAATAAAGTCTGACACTGTTTCCATTGTTTCCCTATCTATTTGCCATGAAGTGATGGGACCAGATGCCATGATCTTAGTTTTCTGAATGTTGAGTTTTAAGCCAACTTTTTCACTCTCCTTCACTTTTCATCAAGAGGCTCTTTAGTTCTTTTTCACTTTCTGCCGTAAGTGTGGTGTCATATGCATAACTGAGGTTATTGCTATTTCTTCCAGAAATCTTGATTCCAGCTTTTACTTCATCCAGCTTGGCATTTTGCATGATGTACTCTGCATATAAGTTAAAGAAGCAAGGGGACAATATAAGCCTTGACATACTCCTTTCCCAATTTGGAACCAGTCTGTTGTTCAATGTCCAGTTCTAACTGTTGCTGCTTGACCTGCATACAGATTTCTCAGGAGGTGGGGCAGGTGGTCTGGTATTCCCATTTCTTTAAGAATTTTGCACAGTTTGTTGGAAAGACTAGAGATCCCTTCAGGAAAATTAGAGATACCAAGGGAACATTTTATGCAAAGATGGGCACAGTAAAGGACAGAAATGGTATGGGTCTAACAGAAGCAGAAGATACTAAGAAAGGGTGGCAAGAATACACAGAAGAACTATACAGAAAAATTCATCGTGACCCAGATAATCATGATGGTGTGATCACTCATCTAGAGCCTGGAATGTTGAGGTCAAGTGGCCCTTAGGAAGCATCACTATGAACAAAGCTAGTGGAGGTGATGGAATTCCAGCTGAGCTATTTCAAATCCTGAAAGATGATGCTGTGAAAGTGCTGCACTCAATATGCCAGCAAATTTGGAAAACTCAGCAGTGGCCACAGGACTGGAAAAGGTCAGTTTTCATTCCAATCCCAAAGAAAGGCAATGCCAAAGAATGCTCAAACTACCGCACAATTGCACTCATCTCACATGCTAGTAAAGTAATGCTTAAAATTCTTCATGCCAGGCTTCAACAGTACATGAACCATGAATTTCCAGATGCTCAAGCTGGACTTAGAAAAGGCAGAGGAACCAGACATCAAATTGCCAACATCCATTGGATCATTGAAAAAGCGAGAGAGTTCCAGAAAAACAACTACTTCTGTTTTATGAACTATACCAAAGCCTTTGACTGTGTGGATCACCACAAACTGTGGAAAGTTCTTAAAGAGATGGGAATACCAGACCACCAACCATTAGGGAAATACAAATCAAAAGCACAGTGAGGTACCACTTCATGCCCACCAGGATGGCTTTAATTTAAAACACAAGAGGAAAATAGTAAGTGTTGGCAAGTATGTAGGAACCTCACTGCTGCTGCTGCTGCTAAGTCGCGTCAGTCGTGTCCGACTCTGTGTGACCCCGTAGAGGGAAGCCCACCAGGCTCCCCCGTCCCTGAGATTCTCCAGGCAGGAACACTGGAGTGGGCTGCCGTTCCTTCTCCACACCCTGATGAAAGATAAGGCAGCGCCGCTGTTGTGGAAACAGTTTGGTGGGTCCTCAGGTTAAACATGGAGTTGCCGTGTGACCCGGTCGCCCTGCTCACAGGCCTGTACCTAAGAGAGGAAAGCACATGTCCACACTGGAACACTTGCACACAGATGTGTGCAACAGCAGTGTTCACATTCATTTCCAAAAGGTAGAAATGATCCAAAGGTCCATAATCAGATGAGTGGATAAACAAATTGTGGTAGCTCGACCCAGTGGAATATTATTCAGCCATAAAAAGAAATAAAATACTGACGTGGCAGCATGGATGAACATCAGAAACATGCTAGGTGACAGAAGCCAGACACGAAGCTCACTTATTTTTCTGTGAAATGTCCGGAATACGTACACTCATAGAGACAGCTGATTAGAGGTTACTGGGGATGGAGGGAGGGAGAAATGGAGAGTGATTGCTCTAGGTTTGGGGTGTTTTGTGGGCTGATGGAAAGGGTTTTTTTGGCCGTGCCAGGTCTTTGTTGCTGCCCGCAGGCTTCTCCCCAGGTATGGCAAGCAGGGGCTTCTCTCTAGATGGGGCGCACAGGCGTCTCACGGGGCAGAGCACCGGCTCTAGAGTGCGGGCTCAGTAGTCATTGCGTACAAGCCTAGCTGCCTGACAGCAAGTGGAATCTTCCCAGACCAGGGGTTGAACCTGTGTCCCAGCATTTGTTGGTGGATTCTTAACCACTAGACCAGCAGAAAAGTCCTATACATTCTGAATACAACAAATATCGCTGAGTTTATGCACTTAAAACTCGTTATATTTTATGTGAATTTCACCTCTTTTTTTAAAAAGCATTATAGAAAGAAATCCTGGTCAAGAAAGTGAAAAAATTTCTCGTATTTCTACATCCTAATAAAGATATTTTATAGAAATATAGTTTAACGTATACATAATTTGCAGAATTATTGACGTGTTTTTTCGGTTGACAATTTGCCGTTGTTATTTAATGCCTGCTCGGGAGGGTCTCCACATTGCTGTGTGCTCTCTCCTGCCTCCTAACACAGGCTCTTAACGTGTTTGCTCCATAGTTCTGCTCGTGTAAGGGGCTGAAACTCCAGCACAGACGGACTCGGTGCTGGGTGAAGGGAGGTGTGTTGAGAGAAAGGGCGCAGGGTTTGTTCCTCTGACCCTGTTGTCCCATCAAACCTGGACTCGTCCCTTACCTGCTTCTTGGTCTGGTCATCTCCTCCCCGCCAGGGAGCAGGCCCAGGGCCAGGGCGATGCTGTCCAGTAGCCTGAATCTAGCCCAGTCTTTTTTCTTCACGTTTTACTGACGTATAGTGAACTTACAACGTTGTTCCATTTCTGCTCCTGAGTGAAGTGATTCTGTTATACATATGTACCTTTGCATCTTCATCTACATTATGGCTTATCACAGGATATTGAGTATATATCCTCGTGCATAATAGTTGGCGTCTGCTAATCCCAAACACCCAATCACCTGCTCCCCCACCTCTCCTCCCCCTTGGCAACCACAAGTAGTCTGCTGTGTATCTGAGTCCGTACCTAAGGCATGTTATTGGTGTTGGGGGTTTTTTTAGTTGTTGTTTTCATATTTTATTTATTTTTGGCTGTGTCGGCTCTTTGTTATAGCGCATGGCCTTCTCTCTAGTTGTGGCTTAGTCGCCCCTCGGCATGTGGAATCCTAGTTCCCCTACCAGGGCTCAGACCCGCGTCCCCGGCACTGGAAGGCGAGTGCCTATCCACTGGGTCAGCAGAGAAGGCCCCCGTGTCGTACTTGAGGTTCCACGTGTAACTGGTATCGTATGGTATCTGTCTGCCTGACTCACTTCACTTGGCGTGATAATCTCTAGGTCCGTCCGTGCCGCTGCAGACGGCTTTGTGTTCACTGTTTTTCACCGCTGAGTGGTATTCCCTCGTATATATGCGCACGCCTTCTTGACCCACTCCCCTGTGGACACTGAGACTGTCTCCGTGTCCTGGCTGTTGTGAACCGTGTTCAGTCCGTTCTTGCGTCACGACCACGGCAGCTGCCTCCCGGGCACACAGCCCCGTCCTCCCACTTCACACTGGCGCCACACTGAGCTGGGAGCCCTGCTCTCCAGCTCATCTGTCTTGCCAGCATCCAGCTCTCCAGTGAAGGCAGTCATGCTTGATTTACAACAATTATGTTATTAAAATTCAGATGCTTGTTTGTACATCATTCCAGGCATCTAGAGGTTCTTAATTATTTTCCTTGCTCAGCACCGTTTCTCTGAAATAATTTGTAGTTCTCAGTTTTCACACAGTTCAGGCAGGCTATAATTATTATTTTCATTGTACTAGCTAAAAATTTGACCTGGAAGGAGGTCATGACTTCCCTTAAGTGATGCAGCTCAAAGTCTCTTCCTTTCCACTCTGTGCCAGGGTTTCTCAACAGCACTATTACGTTTTGGACCAGATGATTCTTACTTGGGGGGCTGTTTATTGTAGGCTGTTGAATAGCATCCCTGGCTTGTGCCCACCAGATGCCAGTAGCACCCGCCACCCCCCTGATGATCAAAAGCTGTTTCCAGATACTGCCCTGGGGGTAAAATCACCCTGGTTAAGAATCCCCATCCTGCACCAGCCAGCTCTAAGGCAGGAAGCTCCGCGGGTTCATTGTACTGTGCCAGGGACTGTGCCTTGCTCTCTGATGATTGGGGGACCATCTCTGTGCAGTTCAGATCCTTAGAGCGGCAGCTTGTGGACTGGTGATGGATACCAGTACCAGTGTCTCCAGTGTTTGTGGAATTTGTGCTTTGTTTCTCAGCTCTGGGCTTCCCTTCTCGATCATGTGCCCTGATTTTTCCAAATGCACTTCTCTCCGCATAGGTCTGTATGCAGTGAAAATTCGAGCTGAGGCCATGCAGGAAGCCTCGGAAGCCGTGCCCAGTGGCATGTTGTCCGTCCTCGGCCAGCGTCAGTCCAAGTTCACCGTCGCCTGTCTGGAAGCCCAGGAGCACTGCAAGACTCGGGGCATAGAGAACCCCGTGTGCGAGGTGTCCAACTACCTCTTTCCTGACTGCAGGGTGATCTCAGGACACCTGGAGGTTGGTGTTGGCGGGAGCAGCCTTCCTAGAACCCAGTCCAGTGCAGAAGGTGGGACTGACTGCACACCTGGGAGCCCACCGAGCCTAACAGGTGCTCTGCTCAGCCCTGGTCTTGGGAAGTGTTTGAGGGCCAGCGTGTCTGTGGTGGGGCGAGCACTCCAGAGGGAGGCTGGGTACTGTCCCCACTCCGCCACGTGCTCCCATGATGAGGGACGACAGGACCCCGGGCAAATCCCCAGCCCACGTGGAAGGTAAAGGGGCTGAACCAGGTCATCTCCAGGGCCTCCCTGTGATACGCTCTGGCCTCCTCGCGGCCTCCCGTCCCCTCGCTTCCTCAGAGGAGCAGCTGCCTCCTGCTGGGTTGCTCTACTTTTCCTGAGGTGTCTGTTTTTGCACACTTTCCTCTGTCCATCCTCCACTCACTGCCAACATCCTTTCTCGGGCAGAGGACACACAGAGGGATCAGCCAGGGTTCCTGCTGTCAAAGGAAGGCCGCTGTGAACAGAAGACTCCAGGTTTCGGGACACCGTAGGGGTCAGGCTGGCTACCAGATGGGCCAAGGAGGCGGCCCAGGAGGCACTGCACAGAGGATGGGGTTGCCAAGAGCAGGGGCGCCCCAGGCCAAGAGGCGCCCCGAGCAGTAGGGGCGGCTCTGTGCTGTGTGCCTGGCTGGGGCCTGAGGGGTGCAGAAGTCAGGCCGGTGGTGCCCCGTCCTCGCTCAGCCATCCAGTCCTCGCAGTCAGTCCTATGCTCTGAGCAGGGCGGCTCGGCTGCAGGAAGCTGAGGAGTCAGTCCTGTGCTCTGAGCAGGGCGGCTCGGCTGCAGGAAGCTGAGGCAGAGCGCCCGTGATGGTGGAGGCGGGAGGAGGGCTCACGTCCGTTCTCCTCTCGACCGCCCTGGGCTCCTCCCCTCGGTAAGGCCTTGCCGGTCGGTGTACAGGGGTCCTTCTATATCTCCTCTGAACCGGGGAGAGCCAGCGGGTTCCTCCTGGGGCCGTTCTGAGATGACGGGAAGACCAGCTGCAGTGGCCCCAAGCTCATCACGGAGCTGGCTGTTCATTCCCATGGGTAGCCTTGGAAGAAAGCCCGGCATGGGCCAGGAGGGGCAGGCGTTTCCCTCTCGGGCTCCCAGACAGGTGGGCAGGCATCAGTCCAGGTGGCGACTTCCGGACTCCCCAGGTTCAGCCTTTTGGTGCCGCGGGAAGTGCTGTGGCAAAGAGCTCAGGTGTGGGCAGGTCACCTGGGCAGCGGAGCCCTTCCCAACGGTGGATGTGGAACAGCTTGTCCTCTGCTAGACCCGGGCCTGGGCTGAGCACCAGCCACAGGACCCTCTGGACCCTGGGACTGTGGCCTTGACTCCTGCTACAACTCAACTGGGGTGAGTCCAGAGACTTCCCCTGGAAAGGCTTAGACCCAGCAGTGATGCAGGAAGTGCCACTGAGTAGCTGTCTCCAGAGGCCGGTGATCAGACAGCTGCAGGCGAGGGGGGAAGGGCTTGGGCTGTGCAGTCCAAGAGGCCTCTGTGGGGAGGCACCGAAGGCACATCCCTCAGGGTGGTGGAGACAGATGGAGAGTGGTCTTGGGAGCTCCAGGGCAGGCCGGCCTCTGCTGCAGTGAGGGCCAGACCCCGCCGTGCCGCCCACATGCGTGGGCCACCCTCCATGATGGCTCGCTGTGCCAGGCTCTGCTCCACGTGGCTTTGCTCCAGGGCTCAGACAGCTAAGTGACCTTGGTGTGGAATAGACAGGCTCAGGGCACAGGCTGGTGACCTCTGATGAGCCAGAGGCTGCACTCCTGCAGGGCAGGGCCCTCGGAGCGGGCCAGACGAGCACCATCCAACTGAAAACATTAACTATTAACCCTTCCTACCCTCTGGGGGCACAGAGAGCTACCCTGCTATATTTTTTCATGTTACCAATCCCAGGGCTTGGTAAGAAGGCGGTGATTGCTAACCCTTCTGTAGAGCTTGTATACCAGGCAAGTATACAATAGTATACAATAGGCAAGTATATGATAGTTCTTATCATAGTCCTGAGATAACTACTGTTGTTATCCCCTTTCTTACAGTTGAGGAAACTGAGGCAGAGAGAAGTAAAGCAAAATTTCCCAAGGTCACTCAGCTACTGTGACTTTCCTTGAGTCTTCAGGAGCAGCTGGCCCAGCTTCTGAGCAGGCCATGGGTGGCATCAGGTTGGAGGGACACAGCAGACGGGTTAGTGCCTAGGAAGCCCTTTGCTAGATCCCAGGGAAGGGCTGTCAGGGTTGTAGGCCTTGGGCTGTGTCCTGAGGGCACAGGATATCTTAAGAATATACACCATTTCAAAGAGATTTGCCAAGTATGTTGTGGTGCTGAGTCTGGGCCTGTTAGTCCCAGAGGCCCCTCTGGACGGAGGAGCCTTCAGGGAGTGGCTTCGGGCTGCAGGGAAGGAGAGCTTTGGTCTTCTGTAGAGAAACACCAAATGAGAGCTTTCAGACCCTGGATTGTGAGATGAGACTTGGAGCCTCCTGAATTGTCATCTTGAAGTTTACGGAGTAACAAGGAAACAAGCTTAAACAGTTACGAGGAGTAGCAGGATTAGATAGCGCTTTGTCGTATATCAGATCCCTTCATAACTCCTGTCTGGTTACTTCCCAGCAGTCTTATGAAGTAGATGAAATTGTGCTCATTTCACGGATGGAATAAAAGAAATTCAAGGACTTGCCTGGGGCCACCGAGCTGGGTGACGGAGCTGGGACAGGACCACGTTTCCTGGCCTTGGCTCTCTTTCAGGCATAGGGTGGTCACCTGCCGAGGTGGGGCGTGCGAATGGCCAGAAGGGCTTCCGGGACACCGACTTTGCAACTGTGCGGGGTGAAATGTAGAGAGACGCATATTCTCTACGGAGGACTGACGGCATCAGTCAGAGGTGACCCCCCTCGCTGTGTTTCTTCCCCTGAGATTTGCTGGCTTAAACCTCCTTTTTTTCTTCCAGGCTCTGCAGTTTCTCCAGAAGAATTTCTCTAAGTATCACTTCAGACGCACCAAGATGTTGCCGGTTAGCGGTGGGTTCCACACCCGCCTCATGGAGCCGGCCGTGGAGCCCCTGGTGCAAGTGTTAAAGGCGATTGATGTCAAGAAGCCCCTGGTGTCCGTGCACTCGAACGTCGATGGGAACAGATACATGCATCCCAAACACATCCAGAAGCTGCTGGCGCAGCAGGTGGTCTCGCCGGTGAAGTGGGAGCAGACGATGCACGCCATATACGAGAGGAGGAAGGGCACCGCGTTCCCCCAGACGTTCGAGGTGGGGCCTGGGAAGCAGCTGGGCGCCATCCTGAGGAGCTGTAACCTGCAGGCCTGGAGGTCCTACAGCCACGTGGAGGTGCTGGAGGCCGGCGAGGACCCAGAGGAGCCCCTGTAGGGCCTCCCGCGGGCCCTGGTGTGGACGGGCCACGGCCGAGGAGGACTCGGGCTCCGGGGGGCTGAGCCCAGCCTGGCCTTCCTGTCAGGCCGCTGCCTCCGCGTGAGCAGGAGGGTAGTGTGCTTTGAATGCCCTGTGGAAAGCACTAGAAACGAGTGTTTCTTCACATGCTGGTGTCCGTCTCTCCCCAGCATGTCTGAGTGCTGGGGAGCTGCAGCTGTGCTGATTCTGTGAAGACCTGTGGGTTCCACCCCCGCCTCCTGGGCCGCTCACGTCGCCTCCCCAGGGCTCAGGTGGCTGCTCCGTAGGCAGGAGTGTTCTGAGGCCCCGGAAAGCCTGGCCTGCTGCCGTGTGGGCGCCGTGGGCCATGGCTTGAGGCCAGCGCCAAACTCACTCTGCTGGCCCAGCCTCCTCTGGATACGATGCAGCCAAAACCTTAGCTCCTTTGCCCCTGAATCCAAAGGGCTTTAGGACCCAGCGGGCTTTGGCAGCCATTCGGTCCCCATCACTCAGCAGTTGGGAGATGGTGCCCCGTATGTTTACTTACCCAGCAGAAAGCATTGAGTGCCTACTGTATGCCAGGGAGCAAGTGGCCTCTGCCTTGGTGGGGAAAAAGGCGCTTTAGCAAGGCAGGAGCGCGTGGGGAGGGCGGCCCTGCGTCCTCCCCCACTCCCGTGTCACCCCTTCTGACCACAGTCACCGAGTGCCTGCTGTGTGCCCAGGGCCGAGTCCAGCTCGGGCCGCCCACCGAGCTTATCCTCAACCTGCACCACACCAGAGCATGGCACAGGGCCCCGCTCCTAATTCAGTATTAAATGGGATCGGTTCTCACCTTCTGGGGTGGTTTTTTCATTACACAGTGATACTGGGAAAATCTCACTGGGGATGAAGTGTCTGAGCTCGTCTTTAAACTTCACCATCTTGTAGGCCTATGTCAAACCCTGGGTAGGGTGTCTCTTTTTAAGTAATTGGTCTAGTTAATCGACGTTGAATTAACTTCTGGTGCACAGCAAAGTGATCCAGTCACGCACGTTAATGCATACACCCTTTTTCGCAGTCCTCTCCATACGGTTTAACCGCGGGATCGCTGAGCATCGCTCCTTGTGCTGCGCAGTATGGTCTTGTGGTTTATCTGTTTTACGTGTAGTGCTTTGTATCTGCGAACCCCAGGCTCCGAAGGGTCTCTCATTTTTAGTTCTGTTTCTCAACTAGAGTGCCGTTGGCCTTTGAGCAGAACCAGTCTTCACTGTGTGGGACAGTCGCGTGCTCGTGGGCCGCTGTCCTGGCCCCTAGCGATTCCACGGCAGTCGCATTTCTGGGGATTGTGCCTCCAGACACGCCCACCTGTGTCCTCAGCCCACAGCCCTCCCACGGCTGAGAATCCCTGCCGCAGACCCTCGTTTCACTGGGGCCTAGGTTTGCATGCTCTTTGGAGCACAATGAAGAACTGTGTCTTCAAACTTTGTTTTATTCAGTTCAGTTCGGCCGCTCAGTCGTGTCTGACTCTTTGCGACCCCATGGACTGCAGCACAACAGGCCTCCCTGTCCATCACCAATTCCCGGAGTTGACTCAAACTCATGCCCATTGAGTCAGTGACGCCATCCAACCATCTCATCCTCTGCCGTCCCCTTCTCCTCCTGCCTTCAATCTTTGCCAGCATCAGGGTCTTTTCCAAAGAATCAGTTCTTCACATCAGGTGACCAAAGGATTGGAGTTTCAGCTTCAGCATCAGCCCTTCCAATGAACATTCAGGACTGATTTCCCTTAGGATGGACTGGTTGGATCTCCTTTGTTTGGTTAGAGAATTTCGAATCTTCACAAAGTACTTTGTTAAGTTTGTGTTTTATGTATTTTATTTTTGGCTGTGATGGGTCTTCCTGCTGCCCAGGCTTTCTCTAGTTGCGGTGTGCGGGCTTCTCACTGTGGGGGTTTCTCTCGTTGGGGAGCTCAGGCTCTAAGATACAGGGCGTGGGCTCAGGAGTTGGGGCACGTGGGATCTTCCTGGAGCAGAGATGGAACCCATCTCCTGCACTGGCAGGCAAATTCTTTCCCACTGAGCCCCCAGGGAAGCCCTCGTTACTTTGTAAACAATTGCTGAGTCTGCTGGAACCCCCTTGGCTGACAGCTTTCAGTAACAGGCAGCCTGGGAGACCATGCTGTCTCCACAGACCAGTCCAGGCGCAGGCATCTGGCTGTGCCTTGGGCAGCTCTGAGGAGCACAGCCCCACAGGTGGGTGGTGGAGGGTGGGCCATCCAGGCTGCAGGCCTCACTGCTCCTCTGGGCGCAACTGTCTGTCTCAGGGGCCGCCCAGTAGGAGTCATGTGGCCAGTGGGTGACCACGTCACCCCTGCCCTCTGCCTGACAGGGACAAGCCTCTGGCTGTCCCTTTTGGACACTGGAGAATCATTTCTGGTGTTGCTGTGGACACAAGATTGAGACCGGTTTCAGCTCCTCTGCTCCTGTGGAAACTGCCATGTGGAGCAGCCAGAGCAGGTTTCACTCTGGATGTCAGTCTGATTGGATTGGAGGATCCTGAGGTGATGGAAGTCTGGGCCACCTCTGTCAAGTCCCCTGCCTCCGGGCCCATTTCCCCCATCACAGGCGCAGTGGGCTGGGCTCCACCTCTCTCCAGGAGCCCTAGGTTGGGGGTGGGTGGGCCCTCTCCCTGCCCACCCCCCCAACCTCCAATTGAATCCTGCAGAGATGGCAGATTGTGCGGGGAGCTACAGGAGTTGTTCTGGGGTGAGGGCGCAGGACCACGGTGGGTCCTGCATCCTGTTTCTCGGCAGGACCTTGGCCAGCTCCTGCCCCCATGGGGACGATGCCAGCACTGTCCTTGGTCTGAGGGCTCTCGCTCACCCTGAGGTGGGACTCACACCTGCCACCACCTCTCTGGACCCCACGTCAGTGGAGAAGCTTGGAGTGCTTCTCTTTCCAGCCACCTGACTCCCCAGATCTGCCTGGGAAGGGGCACCATGCCCTCGGTGGTCTGCGTGTGCACTGTGTGTGCAGCGGTGCCCTGGGGCCTGCCAGAGACCTGCCGCAGGAGATGGGGGGTGGGAGGTGTTGTGTGGAAATTCCCGAGGAGTCATGTGGCCAGTGGGTGACCACATGTCACCCCTGCCCTCTGCCTGACTGGGACAAGCCTCTGGCTCTCCCTTTTGGACACTGGAGAGTCATCTCTGATGTTGCTGTGGACTCAAGATTGAGACCAGTTTCAGCTCTGGCACGTGGAGCAGCCAGAACGGATTTCACTCTGGATCCCAATCTGACTGGATTGGAGGATCCTGGGGTGATGGAAGTCTGGGCCACCTCGGTCAAGTCCCCTGCCGCTGAGCCTCAGTTTCCCCCATCAGGGGGGCTTGTCCAGGTGGACGGGAGTGACATGCTGGCCCTCCACAGCTGGATCTGCATCAGTTCAGAAGGTCAAGTGCCACGTAGGAGCTAGAGCTGCGGCAGGCACGCCTGGGCTGGTGTGAACCAGGAGACACAGTGGGGCCGACGCTGGCCCGTCTGCCTCCGCGCCCCGGCCTGTCCCCGCCCCAGGGCCTTTGTACTGCAGTCCAGCTCCCCCAGCCCCTCCTTGGAGAGGACGCGTCTCACCCTCTGCAGGCCCCGGCGTTTTCTCAGTCCCCTGGTGCCCTCAGCACACACCGGACAATACTCTTAGCTGATGGTTGTGCTTCTTTTTCTTCTGTAAAGAGACTGTGAAATCTGAGCCAGGGACCCGTGCCTTCTTTACATCCCCAGAACCTACACCAGCGGTTGATGTAGTACAGTGGGGGCTCCTGGTGCCACGGGTGGAAAGTGTTGCAAACCCCAGGACAGGATGACCCTGGCAAACAGTATCCCTGAATTCACGCAGGGAAAAGTCACACCCCATCTAGCATCAGCCACATCCAGAGGCTCCATACGATGTTTCCGGCTCCTCTCTCCTCTGAGGAGCCCCAAACTCCTTGGAAAGCCATGGGCATCCACATGGGTTACACAGCTGGATGGGCAGTTTGTCCTGAGAGCTCAAGATGGAGCAAGCCAGGAGGACTTCCTGGAAGAAGCACCTCTGGATTTGGCCTTGCCACATCCTTAGCCATTCTACAGTGGGTCCCTGGGCCTTGGAGTCAGTAGATCACACAGGTTGAGCCCTCTGGTCACTCCCGGGTCTACAAGCTTGGTGGGAATTTGGTACCAGTCTGAGATGGAGAGTGAGCTCTCCAGACAAAGCCAGCTGCACAGATGGGGCATCCAGGCCATTGCCTGGGAACTGGGAGATTCTGGGCTCCACTCCCCAGCCCCACCATGAGGTTCTCGGGGCCTGACATGGTGACACCTCACAGGAAAGGGAGTGAAGTCAGGCCTCAAAGCCATGGAGGGCCAGACCCTGGGGAGCTGCAGCATAAGGCCTGGGGGCGTGGCGGTCCCTTCAGGAATGAGGGTTGGAAGGTGTGCAGGAGTGTGGGCAGAATGGAGGGGGCAGGGTCTGACCAGCCTGCTGGAAGGCAGGGGGTAGCTGCACCTGCTGGGTCAGCTCCAGGGCGGAGTGGGGGTCAGCAAAGACTCACCATCCCTGAGTCCTGGCGGGGGTGGAGGATGAGACTGCAAAAGATGCTGAGGGCCGGGGAATGGAACGGGGGTTGGGGAGCTGGAAGGTGGCTCACCCCAGCCCAGGGCTGGCACGAGGTGGTGTGGAGAGACAGCACCAGAGGAAAGAGGGCCCCCTCTCAGGGTTTAGAAGCTGCCCTGGGTCAGGTCTGGGGTGGGCTGAGCCCGCAGGGTGGGAGCCTGGCTTCCTGCCCCGGCGCCCCTGCCCAGCAGCTTCTCTGCACCCCGTGGACATGACGATCCCCAGCAGGTAGCCCTGGATGAGCGGACACAAGGAGGGCAGATGGCCCAATTGTAAGAGGCACTGACAGCCCAGAGGAAGGTATCCCGAACAGCAGGCTTCAAGCACCGAGACGTGATGAGGGAGTGATCCAGCTCGTGCAGGCCAAACAGCACACCAGCCGTGGAAGGTGCAGGAAGGAGCTGGGAGCCGGGTGGGGCCGCAGGTGCCCTGGTGACCCGGGCACGCCCTGCCTTCCCCACACCCCTCCGGCAGGATGCAGCCCACCGACCCCCAGAGAGGACCAGAGACTGGCTGGAAACCAACATTTTATTGAGCTCTCCTCGCCCCACAGAAATCTATTCCAGCAGATTCTCTGTGCCACGGGCATCCCAGACACGGGGGTGTGACCAGCACTCCCCCCGCCGCCCCCTGTTCGACCAACCCGTGAGAGGGAGGCTCCGTCCCAGGACAGGCCACCGCAGAGCAGGCTGGCGCCGGGAGAGCAGGTCATTAACCAGTAACGACCCCAGAGGTATAATAAATTCATTTCTCTTACAAAAAAGGAAAAAAATAGTATGAACCTCAGTGTCCCAGCACTCAGAGTTTAAATTAAAAAAAAAAAAAAGCATCATCAGAAAACAGTTAAAAGACAACACCACCAAAACAGGGCCACCGCCAGGGTGGTGGTCGAGAGGGAGGGGCCAGCCCCACCCCCACACTGACCAGCAGTTCGGTCAGTGGGGGCGGCACCCCCAGCTGAGCATCGCCACCACCAGCAGGGACAGCGCCAGCTCGGGCCACAGGCTGGGCGACACCTGTGGGATGAAGGTGGCGACAGGTGAGGACCTCCAGTTGGCAGGAGGCCCGCCCGTTCAACCCCCTGCCCTGGGGACACGGGGAGCCAGCCAGGCAAGGGTGGGAATGGGGGTGGTGCGGGGAGTCGTCGGGTAACGTGGGGGCTGCAGGAAGAACTGGGGGGGTCTGGGACGGGGTGACCGGAAAGATGGGAAACACGGGAGGGGCAGGAGAGGACCATGGCCCTGAGGAGGCGGCAGGAGAGGAGGCCGGCCCACTGAGGGCTGCTGGTCTGCCAGGAAAACCTGTGTGATATTGACAGAATGGACTGGGGCACTGATGGGGAGGGAAGGGGAGGGGTCCGGAAAGCTGCTCGCCGGGACAAGAGGCAACTGTGAGCAGCCGGTCTGCCTGATGAAGGCAATTCCTGGCAGAGGGGGAAAAACACAGCCCAGATGAGGAAGCAGATGCGTGCATCCAGCCCATGAGCCACAGCCTCAAACCCAGAGGCCCCTGGGGACCAGGCAGTGGCAGAAGATGCGGGGAGCAGGCCAGAGGAGACAGTCGGGAGTGACATCCAGAGAGGGTGAGCCCCAAGCAGCCGCTCCAGAGCAGTCACCACTCACTGGACGGAAATCAAGGTTAGGAGTTCAAGGCTTGCTTACCCGGTCCCTGAGAGTCAGGAAGCTCCAGAGCCTTCGGTTCTCCCTAAGGTTGGTGAAAGCAGCCATAAAGCTTCTCAGAACATCCCTGAGCCCTACGTGGCTGTAGGGGAAAAACAAGCTGCAAGACAGAAAAGGGGGGCAGGGCCGTTACACAGGAACAGGGGCAAGAGGTGGTCCACAGGGGACCACTGGGGAGGAGAGGCCCATCCCCTCCCACCCACTGTCCCCCAGCCCTCTGGTTCTAAATTCACCCCGGTGGGGATCTGGACTTGCGTCCTGGGAGCTGGGCGACGCCCCACCGCTCATGGGCTCCCAGAGGCCGGTGCGAGAGGAGTCGTGTTCCGAGAGAAACCCGGGCCCCTCTAAGGCAGGCTGCTTCCCTGGACACCAAGACACCCTGCCAGCTTGCATCCTGGTCTTCGGTAGTCAAGGCTGTCTCTGGTCTCACCCGGGCAAGTCTGCGAGGTTCTGAGAACCTGCAGGGAAGCTGGCAAATGCTGGCAGCTGAGTCCTCCTGCAAGGACCCCCACCCCATGCAGAAGGCTCTGCCCATAACGCTGGGCACGGAGCTCCATCCTGGCTCCCTGAGCACTTCCTGTCGTCTTCAGTCAAGACTCTTCTGGAAAGGGGCTATCTTGGCTTGAGGATAGCGGGGAGAGGAGGGCACTGGGGTCTGCGGCCCAGGACAGCTCCAGGGACTAGGTGGCTCTGGGCTCCGGGCTGCCCCCCCCACCGGGAGTGGAGCTGTGGGGGGCTAGCCCTGGTCTATGGGCGTCCTCGGCCCAGTGGAGCTTGTCACCTGTACGTGGTCATCCAGAAGGGCTCAACGAACTGGGGCAGCAGCAACCTCAGCTCCATCTCATCGGCAATGGAGGCCAGCTGCATGGCCAGGTAGTGTGGACTGTCACTGCGGGGAAGCAAGGAAAGGGACCTGGGGTGGTTGGGCTGGTGACCCCACGCCCCCAGGCCCCCAGATCCACTCCCAGATCCACCAAGGTGGGGGCAGGGAACCCTCGCACACCCCCTCCTCTGGCTCCTACTTTGCTTCAGAAGAAGCCAGTGAGGTCCCATCCCCAGGGGAGGTCCCTGGAGCACAGATGCTGGACCCTGGGGAGGGGGCTGCCCCAGTGGAGCCTGCCCCCACCCCCGTCTTGTGGGAGGGCAGGGAGACACTCAATGCCTGTGACAACAGTTAGCCTCCCTTCCCCTCCAAGGTAATCCGAGCGCCCCGGAGAGTCCAGGGAGGTACCCTGGGACGTGTTTCCCAGTCCCTAATCCCAAACCCACCTCTGATGTCACTGCCCCTTCTGAGAAAGGAGGGGCTACCTGGCCCTCCCCCACCACTGACTCCCTGATGGAAACGGAGATGCTCACATTCACACCCTGGGCACCTGGGCCGGCTTCAGCCTTGCTCCCAGGGGGCTGCCCACATTCCAACCCGGTGACTTGGCTGGAAATTCCCCGACTCCAAGTCCCTCCCAGCCTAGCCCCGGCCACCTGCCCAGTCTGGGCGGGGAGGTGGGGGGAGAAGAGGAGGCGGGGACGGTGACACTAAGGAGGGCTGGCTGGCAATCAGGTGGCAGGCTAAAGTCAGGACGACACTGCCCCCAACTCCATTTACACGGAGGGGAAGGGGGCAGGTTTCCAAGTCCCTCCATCCCTAAGATTCCGACCAGCCCCAAGCCCAAGCCCAAGGCCTAATGGCTAAGAGTTTTCCAAGGCCTGAAGTGGGAGGGAAGCCTCTAGAAGCCTGGCGCTGATGCTGGGACAGTCTCCCCCTCCCTGCCTTGATCGCCAGGGTTGGGAACTGCATCTGAAACCGCCTCCTTCTGGTTCTCTAAAACCAAATCCATCTCTTATGAGACCTTGATATGACTGTGGTCAGAAGGGCCAGGAGGCACTCCGTCAAGGCCACGAGCTTGAGTCATTCTGATGGCCAGCACTGCAGGGCGGTCCTGGAACTGACTATGCTGGGTGGTTGGAGGGGTTCCTCTGTGAGCAGCTCCACCCAGGGCACTTGCCTCCGTGACCACGCCCGGGGAATTTCCACGCTGCAGCCCTGCCTGGAGAACGCAGAGGGCTCTGCTAACCACCTGCCACAGTCATTGACCAGGAATGAGGGTGGGCCGGGCCCAAGGTTACCCCTACCTGTAGGGGGAGATGGGGTGGAACTCCAAGATACTGGTCACACCGGGAAGCCCTGAGTCTTGGTCGTCCAGGAAGCCTGGGCCATGGTTTTGTAGGAAGGTGTACAAAAAGAGGTTCCTAGAGAGGGGTCTTGCTTGATACATTTCTTCTCTGGAAGAAAAAGACAAGGACCGGATGCTCAGAAGTGTGCGATCTGGGGTACCATTTACTAGCACTTACCTCTACCCCGCTTCCCCTGGCATGAATTCTGCTGTGTGCCTCTGGGAGGGTCACCATGCCTCTCTGTTCTTTCTCATCCATCTCTCAGGGATTTGGAGAAGATTTATAAGGGGTCTTGCCTTCTTCCTTTGTGAAAAGAGAATCAGGGACTTCTTCCCTGGCGCTCCAGTGGTTAGGACTTGACACTTTCACGGCCGTGGCCCGGGTTCAATTCTTGGTCAGGGAACTAAGATCCTGCAAGTCATACGGTGTGGCCCCCCCAAAAAGAGAAAATCGGACTATAAATGCAAGGCTCTGATGCTATCCCCAAGAGGCCTATAGTCAAACAAAAAATCCCAAATGTCTGGTGTCATAGTGGACTAAGGCTGGGCTCCATCCAGACTGCCAATTCCTTGGGTTCTGCCAGCTTCATACTGCTACTCCCCCTAAGCAGAAAGAGGCACATATCACAGGCTAAGCAAGGAAAAGTCATTCCCAACGCCAACTCCCAGAGAGACAGTGTCAGTTTTTAAACAGGCACAGCATAGCACACACGTTTTCAAAGCCGGGATCACGCCTGGAGCGGGGTTGGATGCACTGGGAGATTGGGATTGGCATGTATCAAAGCCGTGGTTTTTCCAGTAGTCATGTATGGATGTGAGAGGTGGACCATAAAGAAGGCTGAGAGCCCAAGAACTGATGCTTTTGGACTGTGGTGCTGGAGAGGACTCTTGAGAGTCCCTTGGACTGCAAGGAGATCAACCAGTCAATCCTAAAGGAAATCAACCCTAAATATTCATCCGAAGGACTGATGCTGAGGCTGAGACTCCAATCCTTTGGCCACCTGATGCGAAGAACTGACTCACTGGAAAAGACCCTGATGCTGGGAAAGACTGAAGGCAGGAAGAGAAGGAGATGACAGAGGATGAGAAGGTTGGATGGCATCACCGACTCAATGGACATGAGTTTGAGCAAACTCTGGGAGATGGTGAAGGACAAGGAAGCCTGGCGTGCTGCAGTCCATGGGGTTGAAAAGAGTTGGACACCACTTAGTGACTGAACAACAAAATGTATTAAACAGATAACCAATGAGAACCTTAAAAAAAAAAAAAATGGGATCATTCCTTCCCCAGTATTTTATAACCTCCTTTCTTCACTTGACTGTCTCAGCTCTCCACTCCCTGGGCTCCTTGCTAATAAATCTAGCTTTCACTGAGGTAGCCCTGACGTGTGTTCACCAGTTCTAATACTTCTGTTCTCACTTTCGCCGGCATGCCTTGAAGCTAGTGGTGGGCCTGTAACCCACTTCCGGTCAATGAGGTCTCAGTCTGACCCGGGGGTTGAAAGGGAGCAGACACAGACTGGGCAGCTCTGTTTACATCATCATGTGTGACAGCTGGTTAGGCCTATGACGGTGCTCACCGGAATTTACCCCACACTGTATCAAACAGCCTTCGCTCCAGAACACAGTGAAGAGCCAAAGGGCCCGAGTTCAAATCCCAGCTCTTCCACTCAGGAGCTGTGAGATGTCACAGTTTTCTCATAGGTAAGGGATCAGGAGCCCCCCGACTAGGCTGCTGGGGAATGAAGGAACCTCCTTTAAGTGTCAAAACAGTTTTGAAAACATTGATCCATTTATTTGGCTCAGTGTTGGGTCTCAGTGTATCACGTGGGACCTCTCGTTCCGGTGCTCTGACTCTCTAGTTGAGACGCGCCCATTTAGTTGCTCCAAGGTATGTGGAATCTTGGTTCCCCGACCAGGGTATGAACCTCCATCCCCTGCACTGCAAGGCAGGTTCCTAACCTCTGGGCCATCAGGGCATCCCGGGTACTAATACTTTGAGCACAGCCTGGTGGGGAGCAGCACTGTTATGACCTCTGTACCTCAATCCACTATTCTTTCAATAATAATTAAGAGTAGGGACTTCCCTGGAGTCCCGTGGCTAGGACTCTGTGCTTCCAGGGCAGGGGGCACCAGTCCCACTGCTGGTCAGGGAACTAAGATCCCACATGCCATGGATGCGGCACCCCCCCCAAAAAAATTAATTGTATCAACAATCACCTGGTTTACACCCGGGCCTCCTGCTCCCCAGGCCAGGGTGGACCAATGTTCATTCCTAACTGCGGCTAAGAGGTACGCAAGCACAGGGATGCAGAGCCACACCCAGAGCGCACTCGTGCTCTCAGCGCTAAAGGAAACGCAGACAGGGCAGGGGCTCGTGGGCAGGCAGGTAAGTTTCCTGGGTCCTCCAGGTGCCGCCGGGCGAGTCTAGACAAGTCATTCTCAACAATGCAACCAAGCTGCACGCAGAGATGGACATGACGTCATCTGATGGCGCACACAGGTATCTGGGTGTCTGGGGCACCCTGGCCTTTGAGAAAGAAATCGCATAAGGACAGCATTGTTCCACAGAGAATACATGGCCAGAGTCTGCATCAAAGGGAGCGAGCGGGCTGCTTCAGTTTCCTGGGAGAGAAACAGTTTTACATCTGTTCCAGATGAAAGCGCGACGTGAAAGGCAGGTCGCGGGCGCTGGGGCTGGAGGGAGCTGACGTGTACACACAGCCACAGGGGCCACAAAAGAGCCCCAGTCTGACAGATGCCGCCCGCACCTGTCAGGACAGCCCCTTCCCCCGCGGGCTGAAAGGCGCTGTCGGGTCAGGCCTGGTGGGTGGAGCCAGGAGGGTGGCCCCTGGCACCCAAGGCAGGGTGAGGGGAAGGGCGCAGCCACCTGCCAAGGGCACCTGCAGCCAAAGTGTTAAAAGCAGGCTGCCCTCTCCACCAGCGACCCCACCCCAACCCTGCTGCCAACCAGCAGGCCCGCACACACAGACAGGGAGGGTCCCGGGGACGTCTCTAAGACCCCTAAAAGGCTGTTAGCAACACAGACACCCAGCGCAGGGGCCACTCCGGGTGCCTAAATCCTCACCCATTCGTTCTGGGGTCTACCAGTTAAAAGCTATGGAGTGAGTCTACAGCCACCTGCCACGTGGCCTAAAAGAGTAGATGACATCACGAGTGCGGCTCGAAGCCACTTCTGTAGCCAGGGGTGACTACTATTCCTCCCCTTACGATTAGGAGATGCCGAGCCAGGGTCACAGACCCTGCTCCCAGGTCAACGCCCCTGGAAGGAGGGGCACTGATGCCATGGTCGGGGAGGGGAGTGGACTTCAGTTAGATTTATAGGGAAAATGGTATATGAGTCTTTTTCTTTGGGGCTTCCCTGGCGGCTCAGTGGTAAAGAACCTGCCTGCCAAAGCAGGAGACTCAGGTTTGATCCCTGGATGGGGAAGACACTCTGGAGGAAGAAATGGCAACCCACTCTAGCAGCCTTGCCTGGGAAATGCCACGGACAGAGAAGCTTGGTGGGCTACAGTCCGTGCGGTCACAAAGAGCTGGACACAACTTACTAAAGAATGATAACAAACTTCTTCTTTCTTTCTTTTTTGGGCCATGAGTGTTAACCACTGGACTGCCCGGGAAGTCCTGTAAATGAGTCTTAACAAGCTAGATCAACACAGAAAACTCAACAGCATTCCTACAAGACAACCTGAAAATACTGTAGACAGGAAATACAACTGTGGAAAGATAAGGTTTCTGATCAGGAAATATAAGGTTTTAATCTAAGAAAGGGTGCTTAAAATCTGTATGGACAAGAACTTCCATGGCGATCCAGTGGTTGAGACTCCCAGCTTCCACTGCAGGGGTTAGGGTTCCATTCCCTGGTTGGGTAATTAGGATCCCGCACATTGTGCAATGCAGGGGGGGTGGCCCCCAAAAAAATGCCTTTATGGATAAATACAAATTCCATTAAAGGACTTAAAAGATCCAGATAAATGGAGACAGGTTTTAACATTAAACAGATTCTAAGCCCAGTGAACTTGACCTCGTGTTAGGCCAGCATTTCAGGAACTCGGACCAGGAGCTCTCGCTGCCCTCAGGCACCAGGCCACAGAGTGTCTATGCAAATGGCCATTTTCAAGGGAAAGCTGGCCCAGCCCTCATTTGCATCTGTCTCTGCTCCCTTAGCCCCTCACTCTCCCTCCAAGCCCCTTTGCATGGGGCTGTTCTCTTCCCAGAGATGGCTTGTGCTCCCATGGACACCCTTGCCCCGCTGGTAAGGGGTCGCCAGGGGACTTCATACCCCACTCCAGTACTCTTGCCTGGAACATCCCATGGACGGAGGAGCCTGGTAGGCTGCAGTCCATGGGATCGCACAGAGTCGGGCACAACTGAGCAACTTCACTTTCACTTTTCAGTTTCATGCGTTGGAGAAGGAAATGGCAACCCACTCCAGTATTCTTGCCTGGAGAATCCCAGGGACGGAGGAGCCTGGTGGGCTGCCGTCTCTGGGGTCGCACAGAGTCGGACATGACTGAAGCAACTTAGCAGCAGCAGCAGCAGCAGCAGCAGGGAACTTCATCGGGCACGTGGCTCAAGCTTCACCTTGAGCCACTATCCCAATATCCTTCGGTTCCCAGTAGACGTGCCTAGAATCCTTGGGCACCTTGGGTACCAAAGGATGAGGGTCCCTGAGTCCTACGGGGCTGGTGCCTGACCTGGGACAGTGATGACTGGCAGCTCGGGCATGAGGCCTGCGCTGCATGTGACCAGCTTTGAGGTGGCTGAGCATCATGAGTGGTGCCTCCCCAAGTGAACTCAACTGTCCGGGGACAGGGCCTGCCCCTTCTGCACCTTCATGTGAGTCCCCAGACCCTTCTGGACCTCTGATCAGAGCTGGCCTGGGATAGACACCAGACTCTCCTCTTCCCTTGATCATCATCTGAGCCCTGCCCCGATGCTCCAAAACAGGTGGGGGGATATTGAACTGACGTCCTAACCAACCACTCACTTGCAGTGAGATCTTGGGCAAGACCCTCAGTTTCCTTATCTGCTAAATAGGCATAATGGTCCCACGCTAATAGGGTTCCTTTTCCGAGCAAGAGCCAGCACTAGAGACTTCCCTGGGGATCCAGTGGCTAAGACTCTGCACCCCCAGTGCAGGGGGCCCAGGTTTCCTGGTCAGGGGACTAAAGATTCCACATGCCACAAGACCCAGTGCAGCCAAATAAAGAATGTTTTCTTAAAAAAGAACTAACACTAACTGTCTTATAATCCTGGCTGATGTTTGGGTATCAACTATTGTCAAGCACCGATTTAAGCCCTGTATGTGGATGAAAATGCTCACCACTTAACCCCGTATCTATCAACGAAAGAAGTGAAGAAATTCAAGTCCTTAGCCTTCTTACCCCAGTCAGTGCAATGGTTCTGGCTGGTACTAACGGAGGAGAATCAACAAGCAGACCTAGGCTGGTCTTGGGGCTCTAGATCTGAGCGAGAGGACAGTGGGGGCAGGGGCCTTGCAGCAGCCCCCCAGAGCTGGTCCCTCCCAGCGGCCCCCTCACTCCAGCAGAGGCTGAGGGCTGGGCCCGTCCCATCTGGCGCGTCTCCTGCTGGGGGCCTCCAATCTGACCTCCACGCAGCAGCCTCAGATCTGACCCCTCCACCTGCTCCATCGCTCCCCAGGCCCCTCGGGGGACACTACCAGGAGCCGCTTCTCCTCCTGGTCACCTCAGCCCTGCCGCCCCAGTCCTAACCCGGCTCCCACCACACTAAAGAGTGCGTGCTCAGACATGTCAGGCCTCCAGTCTTCGCCTGGGCAGTGCTGCTGGCCATTCTCGCTCTCCTCTGACACCCCTGTTGGCCCCCGCTGGGTGTCCTGGGGGACAACCCCCGTGCCCAGCTCCCTCACTCCTCAGTGAGGACACCAGCAAGAGCCAATCCACGGGGGACAACCAGGAGCTGGGACTTCCCCAGTGGTCCAGTGGTTAGGACTCGGAGCTTACCCTGCAGGGGGCCCGGGGTTCCATCCCTAGCTGGGGAACTAAGATCCTGCAAGCCCTGTGGTGCAGCCAAACAAAAGTTTAAAAAAAAAAAAAAAAAAGGAACTGTTGTCACTACCGTTATTAATCCCTGCTTCCCAGCCCACAGCACTGGGCAGATAAATGCTTGTCGAGTGGCTAAACAGGGGGGCGAGAACTGACATCACTGCAGCTGCAGATCCAGGAGCCTGGACTAGTTTCAAGCATCTATTTTTTTTCCCCAGCATATTTGCAAAGGAGGAGTTTAAAACTCTTCTTTGGTGGAAAGGAAGGCACACCCACGCAGGCGGCAGCCGACGCTCACCCTCCTACACACGCGGTGGAAACCCATTTTCCGCTGGATCTCAGGATGCAAATCGAACCTCTCAGCAGCAGCCCCCACAGTCACGAGGACGCCTGTGGGGCTTGGAAGGAGGGGGTGTCAGCTCTGGACCGGCCAGGCTGCAATGTCACGGGTGTGCCTCTTCCACACACACCCTGGGATGGAAACAGCTGCCCCTGCCTTGTAGAGGGGATGAACCCTGAGTTGCCCCCCAGCCCAACCTTACCCATGTCCCTGAGGGCCTTGCAGCAAAGCAGGAACAGGTGAGGCCCCCTCTGGTAAGTGAGTCCTCGGGGCCAGGCCAGTGGATGCTCTGGACCCAGATGCAAAGCCCTGGCCCCCAGTCTTTTCCTTTGGGGGCCCACACACACACATATCCCCCCAAGGCCCTGGTGTACAAAGCACTCAGTGCCCACAGCATCAAGCAGAAAAGCCCTGACTTGGGCAGGACAGATGTAGGTTCCTGTCCCAGCCCTGTCACTGCCGTGAGACCAGGAGCAGTCACCTAACTCAGAGTCACCCAGCTCAGAGAGAGTTCTCCTGCACAGAAGCAGCACAGCCTCCAGGGTTGCAAAGAGCATCAAAAGATACAACGGTTGCCCATTTTCTGCCACCTCACGGGAGTAGGGAGCTCCATAGCTGGTTAAGGAATCAACAGATCCAGAAGGGAGTGAGAGACCGCTAGTCCCTACTTCTCTGGGGGTCAGTTTGACAGTGTCTATCAACAGAAGCAGAAGATATTAAGAAGAGGTGGCAACAATACACAGAAGAACTGTACAAAAAAGATCTTCACGACCCAGATAATCACGATGGTGTGATCACTGACCTAGAGCCAGACATCCTGGAATGTGAAGTCAAGTGGGCCTTAGAAAGCATCACTAGGAACAAAGCTAGCGGAGGTGATGGAATTCCAGTTGAGCTATTCCAAATCCTGAAAGATGATGCTGTGAAAGTGCTGCACTCAGTATGCCAGCAAATTTGGAAAACTCAGCAGTGGCCACAGGACTGGAAAAGGTCAGTTTTCATTCCAATCCCAAAGAAAGGCAATGCCAAAGAATGCTCAAACTACCGCACAATTGCACTCATCTCACACGCTAGTAAAGTAATGCTCAAAATTCTCCAAGCCAGGCTTCAGCAATATGTGAACCATGAACTTCCTGATGTTCAAGCTGGTTTTAGAAAAGGCAGAGGAACCAGAGACCAAATTGCCAACATCCGCTGGATCATGGAAAAAGCAAGAGAGTTCCAGAAAAACATCTATTTCTGCTTTATTGACTATGCCAAAGCCTTTGACTGTGTGGATCACAATAAACTGTGGAAAAGATGGGAAAGAGATGGGAATACCGGACCACCTGATCTGCCTCTTGAGAAATCTGTATGCAGGTCAGGAAGCAACAGTTAGAACTGGACATGGAACAACAGACTGGTTCCAAATAGGAAAAGGAGTTCATCAAGGCTGTATATTATCACCCTGTTTATTTAACTTATATGCAGAGTACATCATGAGAAACGCTGGACTGGAAGAAGCACAAGCTGGAATCAAGATTGCCAGGAGAAATCTCAAAAACCTCAGATATGCAGATGACACTACTCTTATGGCAGAAAGTGAAGAGGAACTCAAAAGCCTCTTGATGAAAGTGAAAGTGGAGAGTGAAAAAGTTGGCTTAAAGCTCAACATTCAGAAAACGAAGATCATGGCATCAGGTCCCACCACTTCATGGGAAATAGATAGGGAAACAGTGGAAACAATGTCAGACTTTATTTTTCTGGGCTCCAAAATCACTACAGATGGTGACTGGAGCCATGAAATTAAAAGACGCTTGTTCCTTGGAAGGAAAGTTATGACCAACCTAGATAGCATATTGAAAAGCAGAGACATTACTTTGCCAACAAAGGTTCGTCTAGTCAAGGCTATGGTTTTTCCTGTGGTCATGTATGGATGTGAGAGTTGAACTGTGAAGTAGGCTGAGCGCCGAAGAATGGATGCTTTTGAACTGTGGTGTTGGAGAAGACTCTTGAGAGTCCCTTGGACTGCAAGGAGATCCAACCAGTTCATTCTGAAGGAGATCAGCCCTGGGATTTCTTGGGAGGGAATGATGCTAAAGCTGAAACTCCAGTACTTTGGCCACCTCATGCGAAGAGTTGACTCATTGGAAAAGACTCTGATGCTGGGAGGGATTGGAGGCAGGAGGAGAAGGGGACGACAGAGGATGAGATGGCTGGATGGCATCACTGGCTCTATGGACATGAGTCTGAGTGAACTCCGGGAGTTGGTGATGGACAGGGAGGCCTGACCTGCTGCGATTCATGGGGTCGCAAAGAGTTGAACACGACTGAGCGACTGATCTGATCTGATCTGATCAAAGTCACAAGCACACAAGCCCTTTGATTTCTAGAAATGCGTCCTCCGTGCAGGCCTGCATGTACCTGGCAGGTACCCCTGCGCCAAGATCTTGAAGGCACGTGAACACAGCGGGGAACACAGATTAACTGTGCTGTGTCATTACTGTTCAGTGGCTACGGTGGCTGACTCCCTGCCACCCCGTGGCTCCTCTGCCAGGCTCCTCTGTCCTTCACTATCTCCCGGAGTTTGCTCAAACTTGTGTCCATTGAGTCGGTGATGCCATTCAACCATCTCATCCTGTCGTCCCCTTCTGCTTTTGTCTTCTGTGCTGCACACATATTAATAAAAAAAAAAAAAAAGACAAACACCTCTATCTGCACAGATCCATCTCCCAAAAGAGAAAGAAGATTAGGAAAGAGGGGAAGGGGCCTCTCCGGGACAAAGGTAAGAAGGAGACTTAAATTTTTTTTAACTCTGCATGTTTCTGTCTTTCTGAATATTGGTGTTTGTCTCACTGATTCAAAAAATCGAGCAAAAATAATTGTTTCCAGTTCATCACCTGAATTTTCGTTCTGAAAGGATGATGTTTGTCTGAAAGGGTGATGTTTGTCTTCAAGGTCTATTTCAGGAATCGAGCATCCAACCTGTTCCAGCCCCCACCCCACCCACGCCCTCCCCACCTGGCAGGGGAGGCCAGACTTAGGAACCTGCAGATGCCCGAAGCAGCTGGTCTCAGGTGGGCGGGGCTCACTTCCTTTAAGTGATGGAGAAACAAGGGGGTGAGAGGGGGTGGGGGAGGTGGGCGGGGGAGCCGAGAAGAAGGTAAGAGGAGGGAAAGGTATTTTAAGCAAAAGCCTGGAAATTCAGCGTAGGAGCTGGAAGCCAGCAGCATGATAGCCCGCTCCAGTAGTCTTGCCTGGAGAATCCCCATGGACAGAGGAGCCTGGCGGTGCTACGGTGCACGGGGCTGCAGGGTCTGACACGACTGAGACACTGAGCACAGCTCGAAACAGGCTTCCTCAGCCCTACCGCTGCACCGGCGTCTCAGCCCTCTGCCTTGAAGCCTGGCGCAGGTGCTGACGTGGGCCACCTTCAACCAGGTGCAGACACTGCAAGAGATCCGACCTCGGGACTGCCCTGGGGGTCCCGGGGCTTAAGACTTCGAGCTCCCGATGCAGAGGGCCTGGGTTCGATCCCGGATCAGGGAACCAGATCCCACATGCCAAGACCTGGCACAGTCAAATAATTAAATGAGAATAAAATATATTAAACAAAAGAGAGAGTGAGAAATCCAACTTGGCTTCTAGCTGGGGTGGCCTCAGGCAAAGCCTTGCCCTCTCTGGTCCTGTAGTTTAAAGCTCAGTAACCCCACACCCTTTTGATTTGCATCTACTGAGTCCAGCCTCCTGAGGGTTAGAACAGTGAAGGGCTGAGACTATTGGATGGATCTGGACGGTGAAATAAAACCAGGAAGAAAAGGTACTTCTTTAAATCCTGAGCAATGGAGCCAGCTGAAGGAACAGATTTCTGACACTGATGATGCAATAAGAAAACCGTAAAATCAGAGCCATATAAAGCCTGGACTGTTCTAGCTGTTTTAATCCATCTTTTACATTGGTTTTTGTTTTCTAAACATTATTTTCCAAGCTACTGTATATTTGGATTGCGGGACAATTTGCACGATGAATACTTTTTTTTTTAAGAAATGTGCATTATTAAAAATATTCTGGACTTCCCTGGTGGATAAGAAGCCACCTGCCAATGCAGGGGGACATGGGTTCGATTCCTGGTCTGGGAAGATCCTACATACCTCAGGGCGATTAAGCCCAAGCAACTCCAGTGCAGCCAAAATTTAATTTAAAAGAATATTCTGAGTGGAGCTAAAACAAACAAAAACAAACAGCGATGGGTCTGTCGCCCACTCAAGCAGAGGAGCTCCATGACATCCGGCCCCAACTCCAGGACACGTTCTTGGCCAGAGCTGCTGTGAGATGACTGGGCTCCAGGTCCCCAGGGCCTGGCCCAAGGATCTCAGGAATGTCAGCAGAAAGAGCGATGCAAAACCAGCGCCCCCTTCTCCTCCGTCTAAAATGGAAGGAGGTGGGCCTCCGTGTATCATGGAAAGAAGTCATGGTTAGCTGTGATCGACAGGACCAAGACATGGAACCTGCTCTGAGCTGTGTTTACATCTCACTGGTTACACATTATTTATGAAGGAAAACGCTTAGCCAAGGGGCCCTGGGCTACAGGCACACCTGGGTTCTGATCCAGCTTGGCTGTGGTACTCTGGACAAATTCCTTAGCCCCTGTGCTCAGTCACTCAGTCGTGTCTGACTCTTTGCGACCCCCTGGACTGTAGCCCAACAGGCTCCTCAGTCCATGGGATTTCCCAGGCAAGAATACTGGATGGGGTTGCCATTTCCTCCTCCAGGGGGATCTTCGCAACCCAGGGATCCAATCTGCTTCTCTTTCATCTCCTGCATGGACAGGTGAATTCTTTACCACTGAGCCACCAGGAAATTCCCACACTACACTTGATCCTAGCCAAAAGCCCTGCCGGACCCCCTAATTCTTCACTTACTAGACAAGCACTGGGGACAGATTCTTTTCTGTTCTTTCCCGCTCAAATATCCATTAAAAAAAAAAAAAAACTGAAGTGTAACAGATGAATAATTCTCTTGACAACTGATTTTGAAATTGGCTTTAAACCAGTTGGCTGAGGTCTGAAAGTTTCTGCCCCGCCCCAAATTCCTCTGTGGAAAACCTAATGCCTGTGGATGAAAAAAGGAGGGGAGGGCCCCGGGAGGCAAGGAGATCCCGAGGGCTCTGCTAATGGGTTAGGACTCTGCTAAACCAGGCCCAGGAGTGCTCCCTTCACATCCTCCACTGGGGACACAGGAAGTCTGTGGCACCCTGACCTTGGCCTTCAAGCATCCAGAACAGTGAGAGGTAAGTATCTGTGGCTTATGAACCACCCAGACTAAGGTGTTTGTTAGAATACACACATCATGAAGTGAGGAGGAACCAGGTGGGGATCACAGTGAGGAGGCCTTGCACGGCCGGTCTGCAGGGGGTCCCAGTCGGCCGCGTCCTCGTTGCCACCTAAAGGGGGCCCCAGGCTTCCATCTCCATTAGAAAAAGAACGGTGCCAAGGTACTGCTTGGGGCTGCCGCATACATTTAAAAAGGCTGAATGTCAAACAATAAATGCTGAAGAGGGTGTGGGGGAAGGGAATCCTCCCACCCTGTTGGTGGGAATGTCAGCTGGTACAGACACCATGCACAGCAGTGTGGAGGTTCCTTCAAAAACTGAAAACAGAGCTACCATACGATCCAGCAGCCCCACTCCAGGCACATATCTGGAAAAGATGAAACTCAGGTTCACAGTAGTGCTATTTACAACAGCCAGGACATGGAAACAATCCAAGTGCCCACCAACAGATGATTAGTTTAAGATGTAGGGTGTGTGTGTGTGTTGCTGTTGTTATGTTGTGAAGTCATGTCCGAGTGGGCTGGGTTGCCATTACCTTCTCCAGGGTATCTTCTCGAGTCAGGGATCAAATCCCCATCTCCTGCATTGCAGGTGGATTCTTTTACTGCTGAGCCACCTGAGAAGCCCACACACACCCCTGGGAAATCCTCCCCCAACACACACACACGAAATATTACTCAGTTATAATAAGAATGAGGGCTTCCCTGTGGCTCAAACAGTAAAGAATCTGCCTGCAATGCAGGAGACCCAGGTTCAGTCACTGGGTTGGGAAGATCCCCTGGAGAATGAATCGGCAACCCACTCCAGTATTCTTGACTGGAGAATTCCATGGACAGAGGAGCCTGGTAGGCTACAGTCCATGGGATCGCAAAGAGCCACACACGACTGAGTGACCAACTTGCACTTTTTTTTTCAAAAAGAATGAACTGTTGCCATTGGCAGCAACATGTATGAACCTAGAGATTGTCATTCTCAAACAGAGAAAGACAGTTGATATCACTTACATGTGAAATCTAAAACAGTACAGATAAATTTATTTACTAAAGAGACTCAGGCATAGAAAATTTATGTTTACCAATGGGGAAAGAGGGAGTGTAAATCAGGAGTGTCAGATTAACAGATCTACACTACCATATATAAAACAAACAAGGACTTCCTATATAGCACAGGACACCACGTTCAGTGTCCTGTGATAACCTAACAGAAAAGATTATATATACACATATATATACAGATATCCAGATCACTTTGTTGTACACCTGAAAGTAACACAATACTGTAAATCAAATACATGAAGGACTATGTGCTCCTGGGTCCAGACACTAAGGGCTCAGAGAGACGTGGCCCTCACGGTCTCCTTCCTTCCAGACAGTTTTGGGTCTCCCCAGCGCTGCGGGGTCTCAACCACTTACCAGATCTGGACACGGACCCCTCCAATCAGCAGCCTTGGGGGCTCCCCTTTCTGGGGACAGATCCTGGGCTGCCTACTCCTCTCTTTCCACACCCTCAAGCCCACCTTTACACCTCCTGCTACCTCCCCAGGTTGGCATCAGGGACCTGAGTCTTCCTCCAGGCTCAGAACTTACTTCCTCCCAGGACAGAATTAATTGCTCCTAACCCAGCACCTTGTGTAAACAGACCTGGATTAGGCACACAGCCCATGACAGTCTCATTAAATGTTTACCTGTCTGTCTGCCCTGGCTCAGAGCAGGAACTAGTGAATGAGGACAGCCCAAGGGAACCAGATAATACAGGCCCAACAGAATGAAGGGACTGGGCTCACAGGACAGTCAACTCCTGGCCAGGGCACGCTGGCCCCGACACGCTCAGCTTTTGAGAGGAGGCAGAGGTTGCATGCATGGTATACAGCAGGGTCCCAACCCCTGGGCCGCAAACCTGGATGGGTGCAGGGCCTGTGAGCAACCCAGCCAGCAGGAGGTGAGCGGCAGGTGAACGAGCAAAGCCTCATCCGTACCTACAGCCGCTCCCCGACGCCCGCATGACCACCTGAGCTCAGGAAAACAAGCTCGGGGCTCCCACTGACTCTGCATGATGGTGAGCTATATAATTATTTCATTCTGTATCACAATGTAATAATAACAGAAAAAGAGCATGATCACTGTAGCGTGCTTGAATCATCCCCAAACCATCCCCTCCGCACAAGTCCGTGGAAACCGATCGCTAGTATCAAAAGGGTTGGGGACCGCTGGTATACAGTCAGCGCTCACTAACGGGAGGCTCTTGGTCCGTGAACTTGGAGCTCCACAGCGGTGCACGCCCACCCAGTTCACCGCCGGGATTTCCCGGATGCGTCATTGTCTGCAAATGGGAAATCCGCCCATCTCTCTGGCCAGCCTCCGAGCCTTCGCTGAGTTCCATGCCAGACCCAGTGCCTCTGCCCAGAGCCAGGTGGGCTGCCCACTCCGGCCCCGAGCCTGCCTCTCCTCTCAGACTCTGGGTGACCCCGGGTCTTCTCCCACCTCCAGAAAAACAGGTTTACCAGGCAGCGCCTGGCAAGGCCCAGAGGGTGTTTTGTGTTGTCACAGCCCAATATTGACACTAGGGAAATCAGCTGCCCTCCCCAAGCCCGCCCAGGGCCCTGACCACCAGGCCCGGCCTCTCCTGCCCGCCTCCAGGCCAGTGAGGGACTCCTGCCGGGGACTTATTTGCTTACATTCTGTGTTTCGTCCAGGGCCCGGCCCCAACCAACCCACGGCAGGACAAAGCGCCGGCCGCACACGTCCACTCAGACCCGCCGCAGGCTTCCTGGTGGCCGCCGACAACAAAACCCAAGTGTGCCGGGAACTTCCTTGAAACACCGAAGAATTGTTCTGGGCCAAGAGAAAAACAGCCCGACTCTCGTGGGATCCACTACAGCCACGGGAGGGGAAGCCAGAAGCCATTAATTGTCTACAAACTTAATGGGATCACTAAAAACAGGATGCTTTCCAGGGAGAGGGGGAAACACCTCGGAGGTCAGGGTCAAGACTCACTGGTGGATGGAGCCGTTCACCGAGGACCCCCGTCCATTTCCTAGACGACCAGACGTGAGAAAACGGACGACCACTACTCTCTCCTTTCTTTGCAGCTCAATTTCTGTATCTGTGCTTGTGCTCAGTCGCGTCTGACTCTGTGACCCCGTGGACTGTAGCCCGCCAGGCTCCTCTGTCCATGGGGATTCTCCAGGCAAGAAGACTGGAGGGGGCTGCCATGCCCTCCCCTCCAGGGGATCTTCCCAACTCAGGGAAGGAACTCAGGTCTCCCGCATTGCAGGCAGATTCTTTACTGTCTGAGCCACCAGGGAAACCCAGTTTCTACACCTACTGACCACCTAATAAAACTTACAATAAACATACTGATACATACAACCAGCTATGTTTAGAAGCTCTAACCAGCTTCTTCCCAGAGTGCTCAGGTTGTGATGGGCACGGGGGATACTCTAGTGTGATCTTTCTCAACTCCTGTTCTAGGACTTCCCTGGCGGTCCTGTGGTTAAGACTCTGTGCTTCCAGTGCCAAGGGGCCCAGGTTTGATCCCTGGTCGGGGAACTAAGATCCCACAAGCTGTGTGGCATGGCCAAAAAGAAAAAGAAAAAAAATAAAAAATAAATTCCTGTTCCAGTGGAGCTATAGGCTTGTGTAAATCATACTAAGTGAGCATGTGTAATTTCCACACTGTCTTGACAGTCCTGAAAACAATAAAGTAAAATCCTAGGCCAGCCCACACTGTCAATAGAGTGTATTTCTCCCAAGGCTGTTCTCGCTGAGACAGACTCTATTCTGTCTATGGTATGTGTATCTCTCTAAATAAATTCACTTCTTACTTATCAAAAAAAGAGAGAGAGAGCTTTAGGGCAGAGGGACCCCCGGGAACAGTGGGAGGGCTGTGGCTCCAGATCAGGTATTCACAGAAGGCTTCTCAGAGGAGGAAGCAATTGCGATAGTGAGTCTGGCATCCACAGGGGTGGTACCAAAGTACATCACTCCACTTATTTTAGGCCTCACCCGCTCCCATGGAAGGCTGCACAGAACCTCTGGTGCTTAGAGAAATATTCCTGCTGATATAGTTCCCACCGAAAAAAATAAAATCACCTGGCAGCCATCTTAGAGGGTAAGTTAAAACTGTTTCCTGCCCCGAAGGACATTCCAAGGCACTGTCCCCCAGAAGCCCCTCTCCCCAGACTCCACTCCTCCCAAACCAAACACAAGCAAAAGTAAACTTGCACAAGCTAATGTTGGTAAGGCTGGAGCAGCCACAGTGACCCCGAGGTTAAGACGGTGGGAAATCCCCAAATCCTGGACTGAGAAGGGAGGGGAGATGAGACCATGGGGAAGACCAGCACCACCAGCCCAGTGCTAAGACCGGGATCCCGGCCACTGCGGCATCAGGTGCCAACCGCCCCAAGTGTGCCGCTCCTACTAAGAACTCATTCCAAGGGCAGCCCAGAATAAGTAGAAATAGAGTTAAAGAGCTAACTCCGGAGAAGTCACTAACGGCCACCAACACTCGGGGGTGGTGTTCCTGCAGCCCTGGTGGGAAACCTCATGGACCCATTTTACAGAATGAGCAACTGAGGCTCAGGGGTGCCAGAACCCAGCGAAGACAACACAGCCAGAAAGTGGCTGAGTGGAGAGCTTGGTTTGGCTTCTAGGGAACAGCTCTGGGCTTTTTGGTTAGACAGCATTTGTAATGCCTCCTGAACTCAGGCTCAGTTTCTCCAGCCGTACAAGGAGGCCTCCAGTCCTTGGAGGCCGGCCAGCGCAGAGCCCTCCCTAACGTGGTAAGGATAAAGCCATAACCCTCCCTTCCCGGGGAGCTGCAGCGAAGCTTAGGAAGGAAACCAGGCCGCATAGGTGCTTGGAAAACGCTACAATAGCAGCAGCGGCAAGAACAACAACGTCCTGGCGAAAACTATACTAACAATTAACGGTTTACCAAACGACTCACACCCAGGAGGTGGGGAGCCCGGAGCCCCTCAGGGCTGGTCCTGGCAGCGCGGGGCCGGCGGCGGGACGCCTCGCGGTCCCCGGATGGGGCGCGCCCGGCGGTCCCTGCTTTGCACCAGCGGCCAGGGCGCCTTCCCCGCGGGGCGCACCTGCCCCGGGCGTGGGCAGGCAGAGGGCGCCGCGCCCGCCCGGCGCGCAGTTCCTGTTCCGGACTTCCCCGCGTCCCGCGTCCGGCCGGGCTCGGGCCCCCTGGCCGGTGCGCGGCGCCCGGGCACCCCGGGCCGGCGGGGACCGGTTCCCGACGCCATCTTCCTCCCCCGCCCCCATCCTTTTTCTTTTTGGGGGGACCGCGCCGTCGCGGCCCTGGGCTGGCAGCCCTGCGCTCGGGTCCTATGCCCAGAGGACCTGGGAGTCCGGCTTCGGAGGGAGGAGAAGGGCGATCGGGCGCCGGGTCCCCCGGGCGCGGGGCAGACGGGCCGCCCCATTGCACAGATGCGGAGACTGAGGCCCCCAGAGGCCAAGATCGCGCACCGGAGAACTGGAGCCCCGCCCCACCACCCCAGCCAGCGAGGCGGGTGTTTCGGAGCCAGGGTCCCCAGACGCCGCCCGCAAGTAAGTAATCCAGCCGGGACAGGAAAATCTGGGGCCACTGGCCTCTCTACCTTCCAGCGGGCGCCCAGGGCAGCCCCAGGGCGCTCACCTGCCGGGCTCGGGCTGGGCGGAGGGGTGGCCGGCAGGGAGCGAGGGTCACAGCAGGGGCGGGAGGGCTCACCTCGCGTCCGGTGGTGGCAGTGGCGGCGGGTGGTGACGGCGGCGGCGTCCACAGAGCTCGAGCCGCGAGGCGTATTGTCTGCGGCTAGGGGCCCGCGTGCGCCAGGGTGTCAACCGCCGGCCCCGCCCCGGCCCGCCCCCAGGGCCGCGTCCCCGCCCGACTCCAGGACCTGGCGGGGTCCAAAAGGCAACAGAACTGCTAGGGGGTGATCTGCTTGCTCGGTTAGTGTCTCTCTGTCTCCTGCGCTCTGCAGGTTTGTGGTTCGCTCCGCAGAACTGTCGGGATGAATCCCCCTGACTGCATTTGTGTGGGTGATCCAGGGTCTCGACATGGATTGCCTCAAAGAAGTCCTTAGGGCTGCTTGATGCCTTTTTTTTTTTTTTTTTTTCATGCACATGCAAGAAAGAGAACTTAATGACCTGCTAAATGACAGCGTGACTTCAGTGCTCAAATATCCCAGCTCTCTGTGCTGGCAGCTTCAGGAGTTAAGTTTTGTTTGAGTTTGTTTTTTTCTTCAACTTTTTTTTTTTAATTGCGTGAAAACGCACAAAACAGAATGTAGGGTCTTTACTATTTGGAAGTGCACTGTGTAGTGGTATTCATGTTGTTCTTCAGTCCCTAAAGCTGTGTCCGACTCTTTGCAACCCCATGGACTACAGCACACCAGGCTTCCCTGTCCTCCACTATCTCTCGGCGTTTGCTCAACTCATGTCCATTGAGTCGGTGATACCATCCAACCATCTAATCTTCTGTTGCCCCTTTGCCTCCTGCTCTCAATCTTCCCCAGCATCAGAGTCTTTAACAGTGAGTCAGCTCTTCAAGGGTCATGGTGAAGAGTTTGACAAAACGTGGTCCGCTGGAGAAGGGAAAGGCAAAGCATTTCAGTATTCTTGCCTTGAGAGCCCCACGAGCAGTATGAAAAGGCAGAGCACGTTCGACCATCACTACCATCCATCTCCACAACTTCCCATGTTTGAAAACACCTGCTAAACAGTAGCTCCTCCTCCCTCCCCCAGGCCCTGCAGCCATCAGGCGTTAGGCTCTTTTTTTTTTTTTTTACAATTTATTTATTTATGGCTGTGCTGCGCCTTCGTTGCTCCCTGCGGACTTTTTCTGGTTGTCTGCGCTTCTCACTGCAGTTGTTCTCTTGATGTGGAGCAAGGGCTCTAGGCAAGTGACTCAGTAGTTGTGCTGCAGGGGCTTCGTTCCTCTGAGGCACGTGGGATCTTCCCAGACCAGGGATGGAACTTGTGTCCCCTCCCCTGGCAGGCGGATTCTTTCTTTCTTTCTTTGGCTGTGCCAGGTCTTAGTTGCAGCACCAATTCAGTTCAGTCGCTCAGTCGTGTCTGACTGTTTGCGACCCCATGGACTGCAGCACACCAGGCCTGCCTGTCCATCACCAGCTCCCAGAGTTGCAGCATGCGGGATCTTAGTTCCCTGACCAGGGATGAAACCCCAGGCTCTGTCCACTGGGATCTCAGAGCCTTAGCCATTGGACCATTAGGGAAGTCCCAGCGGGTGGATTCTTAACCACTGGACCACAGGGAAGTCCAGGCTTTAGGTATTTTTAAGTCTTTTTCACAGATGTGAACAGTTAGACTCCAGCTTTGTAGAAACAGCCTCAGCAGCATCCTACCAAAGTCAGGGGTCTTCCTGCACCCCCTTCCTCCCACCCCCTATCCTTCCAGCTGTACCATCCACTTCACCTGTGTTCCTATAGCCATGGTGAGGACAGCCCCCCGCTGCTCTGGCGCTCCTGGGTCTGGGGGGAAATGGGTGGCAGAGAAGGGCCTCAGAAACCTCCCGGGAGAGAGGAGACATCAGAAAAATTCCAGGAGGGGTGGTCCCCAGCCCTGGGATGGGTTGGGGAGGAGTAGGGTCTTGAGTTCCCAGCCTGATATTGAGTTCCCAGCCTGGAGTGTGTGGAGGTGGAGGAAGACAGGGCAGAGCACCGGGATTACAAAGTAGCTGTTGTCCCAGGAACACGACAGGCTTGCCTGCCTCCTTCCTGCTGCCTCTTCTGAGAGAGAAACAGCAGGTTCCGGGGAGCTCCCCTCCCCTGAGTTCTGCTGTTTGCTACCCACTGGGAGTCCCCCCACCCCTTCTCCCCACCTCTGGAGTGATGACATGGATATATTTTTTTTCCTTCATTGTTCTCATCTGTAAAATGGGATGGCAGCATGCCCCCTCCCACCTCCACCCTATAGGGTTAGAGGGAGGGTCAGAGGAGATAATCATCAAAGGTTTAGTGAAGACTAAACTTTGAAGGTCAGCTTCAAGACCCCTCCTTCCCTCTCTTCTGATTTTGTAATCCTTTCTGTGAGAGCCTCTCAAATCAGGTAAACTCCAAACCCTACAAAGCCTGGATTGTCCTGGGCTACTTTATAGACGGAAGGAGGAGCCTTCCAAAATAGGGACTTCTCTCTAAATGTGCTCTGCAGATGGGAAAACAGACTCAGAGAGACGAAGCAGACTCCTGGCGGTCCAGTGGCTAAGGCTCCACGTTCCCAACGCGAGGGGCCTGGAGTTCATCTCTGGTCAGGAAACTGGATCCCACTTGTTGCAACTAAGACCTGTGCAGCCAAATATATAAAAGTAAATATTTTTTTAAAAGAGGGAGGGGCGAAGCAAGCCATGATCTCACTGATAAGTGTAAGAATGTTTCCAGAGGGGTCTCAAAGCTGAAGACATGGTGTCTGGGATATAGTTGGTGTGCTGCACTCAATAGGTCTGCAAATTTGGAAAACTCAGCAGTGGCCACAGGACTGGAAAAGGCCAGTTTTCATTCCAGTCCTAAAGAAGGGGGATGCTAAAGAATGTTCCAACTATCGTACAACTGCACTTATTTCACATATTAGCAATGTTATGCCCCAAATCCTTCAAGTTAGGCTTTAGCAATACGTGAATCGAGAACTTCCAGATATAGAAGCTAAGTTTAAAAGGCAGAGGAACCAGAGATCAAATTGCCAACAGTCATTGGATCTTGAAGAAAGCAAGAGAATTCCAGAAAAACATCTCCTGCTTCACTGACTACGCTAAAACCTTTGACTATGTGGATCACAACAAACTGTGGAAAATTCTTAAAGAGATGGAAGTACCAGACCACCTGACCTATCTCCTGAGAAACCTGTATGTGAGTCAAGAAGCAACAGTTAGAACTGGATGTGGAACAACAGACTGGTTCCAAATTGGGAAAGGGGTATGACAAGGCTGTATATTGTTACCCTGCTTATTTAATTTATATGCAGAATACATCATGAGAAACGCTGGGCTGGATGAAGCACAAGCTGGAATCAAGATTGCCGGGAGAAATATCAACAACCTTGGATAAATAGATGATACTACTTTAATGGCTGGAGAAGGAAAAGGCAACCCACTCCAGTTTTCTTGCCTGGAGAATCCCATGGACAGAGGAGCCTGGTGGGCTACAGTCCATGGGGTTGCAAGGGTCAGACACGACTTAGTGACCAAACCACCACCACCACCACTTTAATGGCAGAAAGTGAAGAGGAACTAAAGAGCCTTTTGATAAAGGTGAAAGAGGAGAGTGAAAAAGCTGGCTTGAAACTCAACATTTAAAAAACTGAAATTATGGCATTTGGCTCCATCACTTAATAGCAAATAGAAGGGGCGAAAGTGGAAGCAGTGACAGATTTTCTTTTCTTGGGCTGCAAAATCACTGGGGACAGTGACTGCAGCCATGAAAGTAAAAGATGCTTGCTCCTTGGAAGGAAAGCTGTGACAAATTTAGACAGCACATTAAAAAGCAGAGACATCACTTTGCCGACAAAGTCAGTCTAGTCAAAGCTATGGTTTTCCCAGTGGTTATGTACAGATGTGAGAGTTGGACCACAAAGAAAGCTGAGGGCTGAAAAATTGATGCTTTTGAACTGTGGTGTTGGAGAAGACTCTTGAGAATCCCTTGGACTGCAAGGAGATCAAACCAGTCAATCCTAAAGGAAATCAATCTTGAATATTCATTGGAAGGACTGATGCTGAAGCTGAAGCTCCAATACTTTGGCCACCTGATGTGAAGAACTGACTCATTGGAAAAGACCGTGATGCTGGGAAAGATTGAAGGCAGGAGAAGAAGGGGATGACAGAGGATGAGATGGTTGGATGGCATCATCGACGTAAGTTTGAGCAAATTCTGGGAGATAGTGGAGAACAGAGCAGCCTGGTGTGCTGTGCAGTCCCTGGGGTCACAAAAGGTCAGACACAACTTAGCAACTGAAGAACAACAATGAACATTAGCAGAACAGATGGAGGAGAAAGGACAGTTTAGGGACAGATAGGGCATAGAAGTGCCCAAGGAAGGGCTGGGTGAAAATATTTGCCTTGCAAGGTTCCCAAGTAATATGCAGATTAAATGGACAGGAGGAAGCAAAAACCGTTGGAATAGGAATTGGGCCTGTAGAAGGCCTTGGCTTCCTGTCCAAAAAAGGATCAGATGGCATATGATAATAGCAATAACAATAACAATAGTAGCTGCCATGATCCATTCAGATCCCTCGATCCTACTACCAAGCATTTTCTATTATTGCCTGCAATCCTTACCTCTGTCCCATGTTACAGACACTGGTGTGTATGAACAGTCCATGTATCAGTACAGGCCAGAGAATCCTGGCGGCCTCATCTTACAGATCAGAAAACTGAAGCTCTGAAAAAGAAGGCCAGCCACTTGTCAGAGACCAACCAGCCCATGAACAGCAGAGGTAGATTCAAGCCTGAGTCTCCCTACTCCTGCCACAGTGTCCTTTCCACCCACCATAGCTGGCCTCAGCTTCCCTTTCCCCACTGAGATTTGCTGGCCTGTCCCAGGGCCAGTGAACAGGGAGTCCCTTCCTTGCCTGGGAGCCTCCCTCCCAAAGACTCTGTGGATCCCCCCCAGCCCTAGGTAAGCCCCTCCTGCTGGGGCCATGACTACATCTCTCCACAATTCAGGGATCCATGGGCCAGCAAACCCTCTGTGCCAACTTAGGGCTGAGTTTTGTTCTTACTGTGATTTGCTTTGATCATTCATTTAGCAAATATTGATTGACACCTACCGTATGCCTGGCTGGGGTGTGGGTGATGGCGATCTAGAGATGACTCGTTCATGGCAGTGATACAGGGCTCAGTGCCAAGTGTGGGACACAGTGGAGGAGAAACCAGCTGACCAGAAAATAGAGCTCTGGGCAGCTGCGTACACAGCAAGCACGCAAGGCAGAGGAGTAAAGCCAGGGAGTGCGAGGAGAGTGGGGAAGGGTGGGTCCTTTAGCCACGATGTCAAGGGAAGCCACAGTGAGCATGCAGTCTTCCTGAAAAGACTTGAGAGACACGAGGACATTCCCATGTCCAAGGCCCGGGACAGGAGGAGAGGGCAGCTGGGAACCCCAGGGAGAAGGTTGACCAAGCATGTTTGCCAAGCCCTGGCCTCGGCATCCAGGGCCCACCCGGGGGACCCAGGGATCAGAGCAGGTTTTATTTCATTTTATTTTTCTTTACTTTTATTTTATGCCCTGCCACGAGACATGTGGGATCTTAATTCCATCACAAGGGGTCAAACCCGCGCCTTCTGCATCGGAAGCATGGAGTCTTAACCATTGGACCATTGGAGATGTCCCCAATGCAGGTTTAAAAAATGGCTGTCTCTCCATGTGCCATCCCAGACTTTTGTCCCAGCCTTGGAAACCTCTTGAGAGCCCCTTGGACTGCAAGGAGATCAAACCAGTCCATCCTAAAGGAAATCAACACAATATTCATTGGAAGGACTGATGTTGAACCTGAAACTCGAATACTTTGGCCACCTGATGTGAAGAACTGACTCCCTGGAAAAGACATGATGCTGGGAAAGATTGAAGGCAGGAGGAGAAGGGGACAACAGAGGATGAGATGGTTGAATGGCATCACCGACTCGATAGTTTGAGTAGGCTCCAGGAGTTGGTGATGGACAGGGAGGCTTGGCCTGCTGCGGTCCATGGGGTAGCAGAGTCAGACACGATTGAGCAACTAAACTGAACTGACTGGGAACCTTGTCGGGAAAATCCTCCAGCTTTGACAGAGACTCTGTAATACCAGGAGAGACCCATCAAAGGGTTTCAGGGCTCTCTCCTGAGCTGGCCTGAGCTCCTTGCCAGGAGCTAGAGTGACCAGCTTCTCACAGTGTTGTTCCACTCGTGCCCGCCTGGTGGATGCTTTGTGGGGGCACCTTCCCAGGACGAGAGGCCATTGAGAGCCTGGTGGGCTAGGTGTCTTGCCTGGATGGCCCCCTGCAAGGTGGAATGCCCCATTGCACAGATGGAGAAACTGAGCCTCAAAGAGGGGTCCTGATGGGTCTGCGGCCACACAGCCAAGAGACTGGAGGGCTGGGGCTTGAACCCAGGTCTCTCTGACCTGTCTGACCTGGGGGTCTGTAGCTAAGCTTTGGGAAGTCCGTGAACCCCTTTGTTCTTCAGTCGCCCCACCCAGTCATGTCCGACTCTTTGTGACCTTGTGGACTGCAGCACTCCAGGCTTCCCTGTCCTTCAGCATCTCCCAGAATTTGCTCAAACTCATGTCTATTTGAGTTGGTGATGCCATCCAACTGTCTCATCCTCTGTCGTCCCCTTCTCCTTCTGTCCTCAATCTCGGGTAAAAGCATTTTCTGAGTCAGGAACCTGCAGCCTGGTCGGCAAGGGCTGGGACTCCGGGTCACACAGCCCTGAGTTAGAATACTGACTCTGCCAGTTATAACTTGTGTGGCCTCAGATAGCAGTTGGGCCTTTCTGAGCCCATCCTCTGTGAAGTCCCCACCTCCCAGGGCTGCTGTGAGGGTGAACGCACAGGAAGCTCTCAGCATGATGCCCAATACATAGTAGGCGATGGATAAACCCAGAGGATGTTATTGAAGACAGGGTTTAAGAACTGATGAAGAGTTTGAGAGAATCCCCTGGTGGTCCATTGGTTAGGACTCCACGCTTTCACTGTCGAGGGCGTAGGTTCAACCCCTGGTCAGGAACGAGGATCGCACAAGCTGCATGGTGTGGCCAAATTAAAAAACAAACAACAGCAAAAAAAACTGATGAAGAGTTTGATATGTTCACAAAGAAACTGTTATCTTGGAGGTACATCATGTATTTAATGAAATACGCTTTACAAATCAGTGTGTACAGTATAGTCCAACATTTAAAGGAAATCCATACAGAAAATTCTGGAAGGAAATTCAGTCCTTGGCTAAGACCCCACGTGAGGGGGGTGTGTGTAACGCTTACATGGTCATCCCTGGAGCTGAAGGGGAAGGATGGGGTATTCATGAGGAGCCCATGGGGATCGATCTCTCTCGAGCCTGGTAATGGTGGTCCAGGCTGGGAGAGTTGAACGTGTGCGTGGGCAGTGCCCCCTGGGCCTTGGGCTCAGAGCCTGGGCTAGGCCAGCCCCACCTGGACTTGCTGCCAGGCTGGTGTAGGCTGACAATGCAAGGACCAGGCTGTGTGACCTGTGTAGCAGCAGGACCGCGGGCTTCGGGGTCTGGAGTCCAGGCTGTGTGGCAGCTGAGGGCACTCTGAGAACTCCCAGGGACTGCGGGGCTGACTGAGATCAAGACCCAGGGCTGGGACCCCACCGTGTGGTGGGTCTCCAGCCGGGGGCCAGTGGAGATGGAGAGGAAGTTGGAGGTGGGTTGAGAGCCCTGGGTGCCTGCCTGGAACCAGATACTTCTCCAGGTTCTGGGGAGAGGCCTCTGGGGACACGAGTCCGCGGCAGTGAGCTTCTTTTTGAAGGTCAAGGCTGGTCCTTGGCAGCCTGAATGACACCTGGGAAGCTCAGAGGAGGGAGTGGCCCCGCCGCCATTTCCCTCAACTCTCCCCTGAAGCTTTGGCAGGAGCCTCCTCACAGCCCTGAAGACACGTGCAGATGGATTTCTGCCCTCCGCGGCCCCCTAGAATCTCCCACATGTTGAGAACCCCTGGAAATGAGCTGGTCCAGCCCAGGCTCCCTGGAGCTGAACTCCTGGGCCCCTTGGAGCCTCAGCCCGCTCTGCTCAACCAGGGCCTCTGAGCGTGAGGAGCTGGCGTGGGGGGCGTAGGGGGCACCTGACGCAAGGGAGCCTCTGGCCTTGGAGGGAGGCCACGGCACTGGCTTGCCTAGGGCCAGAGCGCCACAGGGAGTGGGGACACCAGGGCCTGAAAACAGGGCTAAGACCGCCGCCCCCCCGCCCCCAGGAAATGGAGTGGAGAACAGACGTGGGCAAGTCCTAGACGGCAAAGAAACTCCTCCATCTCCCCGCCCGATCTGGGGGCCCTTCAGCCCCGTGCAGCCAAATGAAACACATCCCACCAGCTTACAACTCACCCAGTCTTCCCGTCTCAGCCGACGGCCACTCTGGCCTTCCAGGCACTCCAGGCAAAGACTTTGGAATTGTTTTCAGCTCCTCTTTCTCCCGTGTTCCAGCTTTCCCAAATCTGGGGACCGGTTTCTAAGGAACATAATGTGAAAGTCTGAGGTCGACCCACATGCACTAATTCAGAAAGACATCTGTACCTGCGCCGTCTCAACTGAGATTCAAAGGCTGTAGAATAAGTCTTAATATGAGTCGATTCACATAGAAGACTATTTTTCATTTGCCCTGAAAGTTGTGTGGCTCAGTTGGTAAAGAATCTGCCTGCAATATGGGAGACCTGGGTTTGATCCCTGAGTTAGGAAGATCCCCTGGAGAAGGGAAAGGCTACCCACGCCAGTATTCTGGCCTGGAGAATTCTATGGACTGTATCCATGGAGTCACAAAGAGTCGGACACTGAGTGGCTTTCACTGAAACTTGTGTAAGGAACATACCAGAAGGTCAAGATCAGGTAACAGGTGTGGAGATCACTCAGTGGTCTTTTCTTTCTCTTGTACAGTATTTATAACTTTTGCTATACATGTGTATTATGTTTCTAGTCATGAAACAGTAACTTTCTTAAATAAAAATTTTTGACTGTACCATGTGGCTTTCGGTGTCTTCAGTTCTTAAACCCTGTCTTCAGTAACAGCATTTGGGTTTCTCCATCACCTACATCATGCTGAATTCCCCAAACACTAATTTTTAAAATATATATATATATATATATTTATTTACTCATTTTATTTTTGGCTGCACTGGGTCTTCACTGCCGTGAGGGCTTTTCCCTAGGTGCTAGGAGCAGGCGTTCATTGCGGTGGCTTTTCTTATTGCAGTGTATGAGCTCCAGGGTTCTCAAGCTCCAGAGCGAGGGCTCAGTAGTCGTGGCGCTCGGGGCTTAGTTGCTCCACGGCGTGTGGGATCTTCCCAGATCAGGGATCGAACCCGTGTCTCCTGCAATAGCAGGCTGATTCACTGAGCTTCACCGCTGAGCCACCAGGGAAGCCCCCTCAACAGTAACTTTTCAGTAGACCTTATGGTGAGTAAAAGAAGGTGGAAGAAGACACGAGAGAGGACACACTGCATGATTCAGTTTGTATGACGCTGGAGAGCAGGCAAAGCGTGTCTGTGTGATAGAGGGGCCAACAGCCGCCTCGCGAGGTGGGGAGGGTGTTGGCTGGAAAGGGCAGGAGGGAGACTTCTGGGGATTTCTGTCCCACGTGGTGGTCGGAGGGTATGTGTGTGCGTGCTCAGTCGCTCCAATTGTGTCTGACTCTTCGCGACCCCACGGACTGTAGCCCATCAGGCTCCTCTGTCCATGGGATTCTCCAGGCAAGAATCCTGGAGTGGGTTGCCAGGCCCTCCTCCAGGGGATCTTTTGGACCCAGGGATCAAACCTGGGTCTCCTTGCACTGAGCTGAATGCTTCAGATTTGTGCACTCTGGGGTTTGTAAAGTAAAGCTTGATACAAATTAAAATGCAAGAAAACAAAGCACAGTGAATCAGACCTGAGACAGCCAAGAGTGAGGATTTACTCAAGATCCAGATTCCTGGCTGCCAGGGGGTACTTGGCAAGCTCAGCCCATGGTGGAACCTGGGAAGAGGCCAGCGGTGCTGGTGACAGGGGGACTATCACAGTTGAAAACAGAGCCAGCACGTTTCAGAGCAGATTATGAGGCTTAACCAGCCAGGCCACTCCGCTCAGAGCCAGGACGATTTAATAGACACACGCTCCGGCCAAAAACCGAAATGGCCAGTGTGACCAAAATAACCTAATCTCCTGCAACCTGTCAGGGGGACGGAGACCAGGCCTCCACTCTGTCAGACAATTCCAGGAATCCGGGGTCAGGGAGGGGGTGATATCTGCTCCTGAAACACTGTGGAGGCCCTGGGCAGCCGACTGTGGACATCCTGCAGCGACGGCCACCAGTGTCCCCTGCCAGGAGCAGGCTCAAGGCCCCAGGTTATCTCTCAAGTCGGGTCTGGCGGGAGGGACGAGACCCACGTGGGTGCCGGCAGGAAGGAGCCCCGGTCCCGCAGAACCTCCCTTCACCCAGAAATAACATCCCTCCTGACAGCCGAGTTTATCAGCACGATAGCAGATTTTTTCAAAACAATAACAGAGGTCCTAGCGGCTCCCTCGGCCCACACTCAGCAGGGATGACTGGCCATGGTGTCGGCAGCCGCTGCTGTCCACGCCTCTGCTCCAGGAAGGCCCCATCTGTAAATCCCCGGAGGGGAGGCCGTGTATGCATTCACCCCTCTGCACCCCGCGTGATGAGCCCTCGGTAGACGTCTGTTTCACAGATGAGTGAATTTCCCCTTTGCCGTCCTGGTTTTCATTTTTATTTGTTTATTTTTACATGTACACACCTCTCTGTTTATTTCTGGCTGCGCTGGGTCTTCATCACGGCACACAGGCTTTCTCTAGTTGGGGCGAGTGGGGGCTACTCTTCCTCGCGATGGGCGGGCTTCTCATTGCAGTGGCTTCTCTCGTTGTGGCGCACGGCCACAGAGTGTGTGGGTTTGGTAGCTGTGACACCTGGGGCATGTGGAAACTCCCCAGACTGAGGGTCGAGCCTGCATCCCCTGCACTGGCAGGAGGATCCTTAACCCTTGGACCACCAGGGAAGTCCTTCCATCCCGTTTCATCATCCACAGCAGCCCTCTAGGAGGAAACCTGTAGCTCCCATTTTACAGAGGAGGAAACCGAGGCCCACAGGTGATGAGGTGCATGCGAATCAGGACCCGTTTTCTCATTCCAGGTCCTGGGGTTTCCTCGTCTCATGACTGCTGATCATGGCTATCTCAACTCCCCTTCCCCTGCCTGGAAGAATGATGGGGCTGGGAAACCACAGTGTTCAAGGCTGTTTTCTCTCATAGGAATTGTTTGTTTATTTATGGCCTCCCCAACTAGGGATCAAACCCGGGCCCTTGGCAGTGAGAGTGCGGAGTCCTAACCCCCGGATTGCCGAGGAACTCCCAGGAAATAATTTCATTTTATTTAAAGTTCTGCAGGGGGAAATTCCCTGGCAGTCCAGTGGTTAGGAGTTGGTAGTTTCACTGCTGAGGGTGTGGGTTCAAGCCCCGGTCTGGGAACTAAGATTCCCCCAAGCTCACTGGAAAAGACCCTGATGCTGGGAAAGACTGAAGGTGGGAGGAGAAGGGGACAACAGAGGATGAGATGATTGGATGTCTTCACCAGCTCAACGGAGATGAATTTGAACAAGCTCTGGTAGTTGGTGATGGGCAGGGAAGCCTGGCGTGCTGCAGTCCATGGGGTCGCAAAGAATCGGACACAATTGAGTGACTGAACTGAACTGAACTGAAGCCTCATGGAACAGCAAAAAAAAACCACACAACGAAGTTCTGCGGTCTTGTCCTTTTTGCTGAAGAAGCGTATATCCCCATGAATAACGAAAGAAATGCACATAAAACAATACTGATACCACCCAACGTGTGAGCCGTTGATAACACCCCGCGCGGGCAGAGCTGCGGAAGCCCTGTCTTCTTGGGCAGCTGTACTGGGAACACACGGAGGTGTCTCAAAACATGCCAAACGCACGTTCTCTGACCCCGATCATTCACGGGGGGACATTCTGGGCCGGAGGGTAATGTGAGCAAAGGTGTGGGGGCTGGAAGCTCAAGTGTGGACGTTTGCCTTGGAAGGAAGGGAGCTGCTCACCCAGCAGGTGAAGGGACTGGGCTGAGCCCCCCCGAGTGGACCATGCTTCCGGAGAAGGAGAATTCTGGAGAGAAGGCCCTGGCTTGAAACCTGGTGGTGGTGGTGTTGTTCAATGGTTCAGTCGTGTCCAACTCTATGACCCCATGAACTGCAGCGCGCCAGGCTTTTCTGTCCTTCACCGTCTCCCGGAGTTTGCTCAAACTCATGTTCGTTGAGTCCGTGATGCCATCCAACCATCTCATCCTCTGTTGCCCCCTTCTCCTCCTGCCTGCAATCTTGCCCAGCATCAGGGTCTGGAAACAGATGCGTAGCCGCCTGCGTTGAGCTGGTGCCCACAGCCCGAGAAGCCCTTGCAGCACGGAATTGTCTTGTCTCTAACCTGGGGAAGCACGCTTTAGGAGCCCAGCTCACAGACGAAGAAGCCGGCAGGCCAAAGCCCCAGCTGGAGCTCGGGCGGGACCGACTCCCAGCCGCAGGGTCCCTCACCTGTTTACTCCCAGCCTGCCCTTGGCGTCTCCCCTGAGCAGCCTGACTCTGGAGACAACACAGGGCGTCCACAGCCCCTGCCCTTGGGGGCCTCAGCGTCTAGACGGGTGGTTGGGTTTGGGAAAAACTATTCAGCTGACCGTGTAGAGGTCTGAGTCCTGTGATACCCAGCATCTGCGAGGTGGGACTGTTGATTCTGAGGGAAGAAGCAAAGCCCCATGCAGCCCCGTCAGGACCAAACATCCGCCCCTGCGAATCTTTTGCGGGGCCTGGGCCAGGTCTACATGGGCCCCAGGAGAACCGTGGGGCTGGGGCTTCCCTGGTGGTCCAGTGGTTAGAATCGTCCTTGCAGTGCAGGGCTTGTGGGTTCCATCTCTAGTCGGGCGTCTCTGATCCCACTTGCTGCTGAGCAACTAAGCCTGCGTGCCACGACTGAGACCCCACACAGACTGATAGATAAACTTTTTTTTAAGTTTTTTTTTTTTAAAGAAGAACTGTGGAGCCTGGGCCAGCCTCCTTGCCCTTGCGCCTTGTCGGAGGGAATGTAAAATGGGACTTGCTTGGTGGTCCAACGACTAAGATTCTGAGTTCCCAATGCAGGGGCTCCAGGTTCGAGCCCTGGTCAGGGAACTAGACCCCACATGCTGCAACTAAGGAAAAAATAAATGCTGTAGCCAGGGTGGTCAAGGTGTGGAATCGGTGGCTGTGGCCTCTGGGCTGGGATGAACCAGGCTCAGGGAGCAGGCAGGGGAGCCGGGCAGGACCCACGGCCAGCAGAGTGGGGGCTGCTGGACTGGTCACTCCTGCTGCAGGACTTGCAGGCCGTTTTATGCCTCCACTCAAGTTAGGAAGCATATGGAACCTCGAGCAAAACAAGTGTTTAAAAGTCTACCAAAATGTGCCTTCCGTGGCGGCTATGACAGAGGTGGGTCTGAACCCAAAATGACAAAACGGGAACCAGCACTAGAATGGGGTGTGAGTCTTACTGCCAATAAGAAACAATAAGCAATGTTTATCAATGAATTATGCTTGTAAGTCACAAACACAAGGGAGAAGCTCCTCACATAGCAGTCGAAAATCGATGCTAAAGATTTACTAGAGGGTCAAGTTAAAACATGAAGTAAATGTATGATGAATTTTTTTTTTTTTTTGGCCAAGCTGCACAGTTTGTAATGTCTTTGTTCCCCAATCAGAGATTGAAATCAGGCCCTCCACAGTGAAAGTGTGGAGTCCTAACCACTGGACTGCTGGGGACTTCCTGTATGGTGAATTTGAAGTTCTTATTCATTTATGTACCAGCTTTTTGGGCTTCCCTGGTAGCTCAGATGGTAAAGAATCTGCCTGCAATGCTGGAGACCTGAGTTTGATCCCCAGGTCAGGAAGAAATCCTGGAGGAGGGCATGGCAACCCACTCCAGTATCCTTGCCTGGAGAATCTCCATGGACAGAGGAGCCTGGTGGGCTGCAGTCCATGGGGTCGAAAAGAGTGGGACACGACTGAACAACTAAGCACACACTCACACACCAGCTTTTTATAATGATGTGCCTCAAAACTTAAAAAAAGTTGTAGCCACTGTAGAAAGCAGTATGGCAGTCCCTCAAAAAAAATTATGCACAGAATTGTCAAAGGACCCAGAAAGCCCATATTTGAGAATATACCCAAAAGAAATTGAAAGCAGACCCTTGAAAAGATATTTGAACACTCATGTTCAGAGTTATTCACAATGGTCAAAAGGTCATTCACAACTCAAATCCGTGTCCACTGACTGATGAATGAGTAAACAGCATGGTAAATACATACAGTGGAATATTACTCAATCTTAAAAAGAAAAACATTCCCACACAGGCTACAACAGGGATGAAACGTGAGGATATTATGCTAAGTGAAATAAGCCAACCATAAGAAGACGGATTCTAAATGTTTTCACTTGGGTGAAACACCTGGAGGAGTAAGATTCGTAGAGACAGAAAGTAGAATGGTGGTCGCTAGGGCTGGGGGAGGAGAGCGGGAATTAGTGTTTAGTGGGAAAAGTTTCAGTTTTGCAAGATAACTAAGTTCTAGAGATTGGTTACCCATGGACATACTGGATCACAACACTGAACTGAACACTTTAAAATGGTTAATATAGGGAATCAGTGCTGACTATTCATTGGAAGGACTGATGCTAAAGCTGAAGCTCCAATACTTCGGCCACCTGATGCGAAGAACTGACTCATTGGAAAAGACCCTGATGCTGGGCAAGACTGAATGCAGGAGGAGAAGGGGATGACAGAGGATGGTTGGTTGGCATCATGGACTCGATGGACATGAGTGTGAGCAAGCTCCGGGAGTTGATGATGGACAGGGAAGGACAGGGAAGCCTGGCATGCTGCAGTCCATGGGGTCGCACGGAGTGGAACACGACTGAGTGACTGAACTGACTGATTGATAGTAAATTTTCTTTTGCGTGTGTTAATATTTTACCACATTAAAAAAATAAGTATGAGATAAAACCACTCACCAGGTAGGGTCCTTGAGAGGGTGTAACGAGGGGAGTTCTGGCTAAGATTTTAGGGTGCTGTCCTGTACGCAGGAGGGCGGGCTTCATGGGCCGGCCACCTGGGCAGCCGCCCAGGGCCCCCGTGCTCAGATGGGCCCCTCACATGGTTAATGCTGCCGTAGTTGTTTTGAAATTCCTAATAATTTTTGAACAAGAGTTGCCACATTTTCATTTTGCATTGAACCGCAAAATGACGTAACAGAGTTCTGGCCCTCAGTCAAGACACCAGCACAGACTTTATCATCAACCTTGTTGGGATGAGCTGGGTGAAGGATGTGCCGTGTTCAGGGTGGAGAAGGGTGTGGGGCCACATGAAGACAGTACGCCTGCCTGGGGAGGGGGAGGGGCAGCGGGACCACCTGCCAAGGAAGGAGAGGGCCATAGACAGCGGAGGCCGGGAAGGGGCTGGGCCAGATCACCCCAAGATGGGGTCTTGACCCCATGATGTTGTTCAGTTGCTAAGTCGTGTCTGACTCTTTGTGACTCTGTGGACTGCAGCACGCCAGGTTCCTCTGACCTTTACTATCTCTTGGCGTGTGCTCAAATTCATGTCTATCGAGTCACTGATGCTATCTAACCAGCTCATCCTCTGTCTCCCCCTTCTCCCCCTGCCCTCAATCTCTCCCAGAATCAAGATCTTTTCCAATGAGTTGGCTCTTCACTTCAGGTGGCCAAAGTATTGGAGCTGATCCCATTCCTTGCTGGTATTTCAAGACTCCCTTGGCGGAATATGACTCCGAGGAACCAGCCTCAGAAACCAGCCAGTGCAGGGACGTCTCATCCAGGAAACAGTGTTTATTGAACACCTGCTACGAGCCAGCAGTAAGCACATCATCTGCGACCTTCTGGTTCTCATCACCTCCTGGGGTTAAAGGGCTGAGGCGGGAACCAAGGAAGGGCAGGGGCAGCAGCGGGGTGCATATTAGCTCTGGCTCCACTAGATGGCGCCAAATATAACTGATGATGGACCCAAAGCACTCCCCTGGCCTGGGGAAGGCGGTGCGGACGTCTCAGGAAGCTTGCAAACAAAGCTCAGAGCATCACCTTGAAAGCGCACCCATCTCCGGAAGGTGGCTCTTTGCTTTTCAGGAGGCAGAGGTGTGAACCATCAGCCTTCGTAGGTTCAAATCCAGACTCTGCCACTTAAAAGTTTCACACATTTTCACAACTTAAAACTTTTATTTATTTTCCTTGCTTAATGTAAGTTTTATAGTCTCGTTAGCTTTTCATTACTTTTTTAAAAATTCATAATTTTTAATTGATTAAATAAAAATAGAATAACAATTGAGATCTACGAATGAGAAGAATGGATTTCTTTGGGGGCAGGAGGGGAGATGATTTCACTTATTTGGGGTACAAAGTTAGTGTGTTCGCTATCATCAAATCAGTTGCAAGTGGCCACAAGGAACCAGCATTCTTAGCTTTCTGGAGCAGGTAGTGGGCTGGATTTGACCGATGCTTTGCTGACTCTTGATCTTGTGTATTAACTGTGTTAATGTAATAGGGAAGAACATTTTTGTATTCTATTACAAGTTAATCACTGAAGGGATGCTGCCTATAAACTTAAGTTATACATAATGGCCCACCTCTGGGGATCCTGCTCTCCCGGTAAAGAGCATTAAGCTAAAATACCTTTGTTTAGCTCATAGGAAACCTCCTGAGCAGGTCCACCTGTGAATGGTGGCAGGAGGGAGAAATTAACAAATCTCCTCTGAAGGTTGACAGAAACCAAGAAGTGTATGACTTTACTCCCTTCCCCTTTTAGTATAGAAGGAGCCTGAATTGTAACTCAGGCAAGATGGTTCTTTAGGACACGTGCCTACCATCTTCTTGGTTAGTCGGCTTTTTCAATAGTCATTATTCCTTGTTCCCAAAACCTGTCTCTCGATTTATTGGGCTTATTGGCCTGTCATGTGACAAGCAGTGTGAGCTAGACTCTGTTTCCTTGGCATTGTTTGTTTTTTTCCAATTAAAGGTTTGTTTTCTGATGTCTAAACCTACATGTGCACTAATTATGAAGTGAAGTCGCTCAGTCATGTCCAACTCTTTGCAACCCCATGGACAATAGCCTACCAGGCTCCGCCGTCCATGGGATTCTCCAGGCAAGAATACTGGAGTGGGCTGCCATTTCCTTCTCCAGGGGATCTTCCCAACCCGGGGATCGAACCCGGGTCTCCTGCATTGCAGACAGACGCTTTACCGTCTGAGCCATCAGGGAAGCACATTATAAGCAGTAAACTGCTGCAGAATGATACACACAGCCGTTGCAGATCTGTGCCCTGTAATACATGATGTTGGTGATTAAAAAATTCAGAAGAGTGAGAAACATTAATGCATTTTGTGTGTTATAAATAATGAATTACTCTTTCGGGAACAAACGCTAAAAGGAAGGTAAAAAAAAAAAAAAGAGAGAGAGAGACTGCAATTGTCCTACGCCCAGACACCTAGAATGTAACAGAGCAGGTTTGTAAATTGCTGCTCCTCTTTTCACGCTGCCTTCAAGTACACATTCATGGCTGACAGATGTCTGGGGCACATGCTGTTTTATTGTGTATTAATTCAACAAATATTTGAGCAACTAGTGTGTGCTATACTGAAGCACCTTTTTAAATTTTTTTAAAACTAATCTTCCCAACAACCCTTCAATGTAGGTGCTATTGTCTCCGTTTATGAATAAGAAACTGAGGCTCAGACAAGTGACATGACCTACCACAAGCCACAAAGCTAGTGCATTCGGGAGTGAGGATTCAATCTAGACCTGGCTTCAGTTTTAAATTTTTCACTAGCCAGGTTGCCATTTCCTAACAGATGGAGTTTTAAAACTTTTCATGCAAAGTTGGGCACAATGAAGGACAGAAACGGTTTGGACCTAACAGAAGCAGAAGATATTAAGAAGAGGTGGCAAGAATACACAGAACTATACAAAAAAAAGATCTTCATGACCCAGGTCACTCACCTAGAGCCAGACATCCTGGAATGTGAAGTCAAGTGGGCCTTAGAAATCATCACTACGAACAAAGCTAGTGGAGGTGATGGAATTCCAGTTGAACTATTTCAAATCCTAAAAGATGATGCTGTGAAAGTGCTGCACTCAATATGCCAGCAAATTTGGAAAACTCAGCAGTGACCACAGGACTGGAAAAGGTCAGTTTTCTTTCCAATCCCAGAGAGGCAATGCCAAAGAATGTTCAAACTACTGCATAATTGCACTCATCTCACATGCTAGCAAAGTAATGGTCAAAATTCTCCAAGCCAGGCTTCAACAGTATATGAACCATGAACTTCCAGATGTTCAAGCTGGATTTAGAAAAGGCAGAGGAACCAGAGATCAAATTGCCAATATCTGCTAGATCATCAAAATAGCAAGAAAGTTCCAGAAAAACATCTACTTTTGCTTTATTGACTACACCAAACACTTTGTGTGGATCACAACAAACTGTGGAAAATTCTTCAAGAATGGGAATACCACAGATAGGAATACCAGACCACCTTACCTGCTTCCTGAGAGATCGATCTGTATGCAGGTCAAGAAGCAACAGTTAAAACTGGACATGGAACAACAGACTGTTTCCCAGTTGGGAAAGGAGTATGTCAAGGCTTATACTGTCCCCTTGCTTATTTAACTTATATGCAGAGTACATCATGCAAAATGCTGGGCTGGATGAAGCACAAGCTGGAATCAAGATTTTCGGGAGAAATAGCAATAACCTCAGGTATGCAGATGATACCACCCTATGGCAGAAAGCGAAGAGCAACTAAAGAGCCTCTTGATGAGAGTGAAAGAGGAGAGTGAAAAAGCTGGCTTAAAACTCAACATTCAAAAAACTAAGATCATTGCATCTGGTCCCATCACTTCATGGCAAATAGATGGGGAAACAATGGAAACAGTGACAGACTTTATTGTTTTAGGCTCCAAAATCACTGCAGATGGTGACTGCAGCCATGAAATTAAAAGACGCTTGCTTCTTGGAAGAAAAGCTATGACCAACCTAGACAGCATATTAAAAAGCAGAGACATTACTTTGCTGACAAAGGTCTAGTCAAAGCTACGGTTTTTCCAGTAATCATGTATGGACATGAGAGTTGAACCATAAAGCAAGCTGAGAGCTGAAGAATTGATACCTTTGAACTGTGGTGTTGGAAAAGACCCTTGAGAGTCCCTTGGACTGCAAGGAGATCAATCCAGTCAATCCCTAAAGGACCGTGTACATTCAGTCCTGAATATGAATTGGAAGGACTGATGCTGAAGCTGAAACTCTAATCCTTTGGCCACCTGATGCAAAGAACTGACTCATTGGAAAAGACCCTGATGCTGGGAAAGACTGAAGGTGGGAGGAGAAGGGGACAACAGAGGATGAGATGGTTGGATGGCATCACTGCCTCGATGAACATGAGTTTGAGCAAGCTCCAGGAGTTGGTGATGGTCAGGGAAGCCTGGCGTGCTGCAGTCCATGGGGTCACAGAGTTGGACATGACTGATCAACTGAACTGAACTGAATTGAACAGGAGTTTAAAAAATCTAGTTTGAAAAACTATACCTGTCCCACACTCAGGGAACACTTCATAAGTGAGGTGACCTTTGAGTAGGCCACTTACTACTACTTGCTGAGTGCAACTTGTATGTTATCCCTATGACAAACCCTATGTAGTTGGTGCTATGAACAGTCCTAGTTTTACAGATACTGAAGCTGAGCAACAGAGGAGATGAAGAGAGGGACTACAGCCAAGGGCCCCAGGCATCATACTGCTCTACCTGCCACTATCAGGCTGGATCCTGGGCCCCGATCCCTTGCAATCTCATTTCCAGGCCCCCGAAGGTTGCAAGACCCCTGGGGATGGTGGCCTGGGTGGTTCCTCGAAGGACATCAGTCAGTCAGTCAGTCAGTTCAGTCGCTCAGTCATGTCCGATTCTTTGCAACTCCATGGACTGAAGCACACCAGGCCTCCCTGTCCATAGCCAATTTCCAGAGCTTACTCAAACTCATGTCCATCGAGTCCGTGATGCCATCCAACCATCTCATTCTCTTGTCTCCTTCTCCTCCCGCCTTCAGTCTTTCCCAGCATCAGGGTCTTTTCTAAGGAGTCAGTTCTTTGCATCAGGTGACCAAAGTATTGCAGTTTCAGCTTCAGCCTCAGTCCTTCCAATGAACACCCAGGACTGATCTCCCCCAGGATGGACTGGTTGAATCTCCTTGCAGTCCAAGGGACTCTTCAAGAGTCTTCTCCAACACCACAGTTCAAAAGCATCCATTCTTTGGCACTCAGCTTTCTTTACAGTCCAACTCTCACATCCATACATGACTACCAGAAAAACCATAGCTTGACTAGACGGACCTTTGTCGGCAGAGTAATATCTCTGCTTTTTAAAATGCTGTCTAGGTTGGTCATAGCTTTTCTTCCAAGAAGCAAGGGTCTTTTAATTTTATGGCTGCAGTCACCATCTGCAGCGGTTTTGGAGCACCACCCCCCCCCCCCCCCGCCGCCGCCGCCGCCGCCGCCGCCAAATAAAGTCTGTCACTGTTTCCACTGTTTCCCCACCTATTTGCTATGAAGTGATGGGACCGGATGCCACGATCTGAGTTTTCTGGATGTTGAGTTTTACGTCAGCCCCCGTGCGTAGCGGGCTGTGCAGGTTGGAGGCGTAGCTGCAGAAGAGTGGCCAGTCTAACCCCGGAAGCAGTCGCGGCGCCGGCAACGCCGCGTCTCCGGTTGCCAGGGCGCCGCCCCGGAAGTAGAGCGCGGCGGGCGGAGGGCCGGTCCGCGCTGGGTAAGCGGGCCGTGTCCTCCAGCGATAGCCGAGTGGGGCTGGAGGCGGGGCCGGGCCGCGGCGCGGGGCCGCCGTGCTCCGCGCTCCCGGGCGCTTCTCAGCGCTCTGCGCCCACAGGTGAGGCCCCGCCGCCGGCGCCGCAGCCTCCGGGACTGAGGGTGTGGCCGTGCTGGGTGGGCGAGTGCGCATGCGCGAGCGGTTGTGGGCGCTGGTCTCCGCGGTTTAGATGCTGCTGGCCGGACTCGCTGTCCCTGGGGGGAAGCCCGCGCTGACCATTGTGCTCCTTTTCTTCCTCCGAGTTCCTATGACTTGTGCCTACTCGATAAGAGTAATTGCATTCCTCTTATCCGTTATTCCAGAATTTAATTGTGCCTAGGCTTTCTCATTCATTTGCAATCTCTATTGTTTCTGTTGGCATCTTGCAGGGCGCAGTGTACCTGTGGGTAGCGCTCTGGACGGGAGACAGGAGATGAGTGTCCCCCCGCTCTGCTCGCCTCTCTCTGGGGGTCTGAACGTCGGCGTTTCCCCTCTTCTTCCTTCCTGTTTTCCCGTCATTAGAGGGGGTGGGGTAGACATACCCCCTTACAGTAGCCGAGGCATAGGGGGATTCATTCTGAAACTAAAAGTATCTTATGGTTGTAAGCCGTTTGGGGTTTGCAGAGCAGTTCTTCGTTCAGGGAATATTCAGAAGCGTAATTGGGGGCTGGGTTGTGGCGGTACAAAAAAGATTGGCCCGGCCCTGCCCTGCTCTCAGGGAGTTACCTGCGCCGGTAAACACGTGCGAGGAGCAGGGGGAATGAGGAGACTGACAGGCGACACAACTGCAACGATGCACTGCGCCCATGTGAAGTCGGCGTTTGTATTATGATTTTATTTCTAGGTGGCTCTTTTTTTTTTTTTCCCAAAAAAGACACGCTAAAAAGGGATGCACATGTCCTGGGATCCTGGCGGAGCTGGGACTTTATTGAAACTGATAGTGATCAGACTGACTGGGAGAGTGGGATGAGGGCAGGGCAGAGAGTGCGTCCATGGTCCTATAGCTGGAAGAGTGAAATGACTCCCACGAATGTGGGTTCTGCCCACAATCTGCTGTTTCTCCTGAGAGGTTGTTCTGGCTTTTGTCTGGGAATAGTCGTAACAACAGGAGGTGGAGGCCTCTTGGCAGAGTTCTGTCTTCCTGGGCACAGAGATTCCCCGAGACGTTCCACTGTTCAGCGGAAATCAGCTGGACTCCCTCCCGGCCTCCTACTTCTCGCCCAGATAAATCTGTAGAAGTGTTTACAGATGACTGTTTCCTGGGTGTCTCCCCTGCGAGGCTGATGGCCCCTGTAGGGCTAGGCTGCACCTGCTTCACTGCTTGGCACTTGCTTGTGTGTGGCGGGAATTCGTGTCTTTTTTTTCCTTATTGCAGCACGTGGGCTCCTCGGTCTTCACTGTGGCATTCGGGATCTTTAGTTGTGGCATGTGTGATCTGGCTCTCTGACCAGGGATAGAACTTGGGGCCCCTGCATTGGGAGCACAGAGTCTCAGCCACTGGCCCACCAGGGAAGTCCCTCGTGTCTTCTCTTGTTAAGTCATCAAATACTGACTGACAGCCTGCTGTTACCAGACGCTGTTCTGGGTGCTGGGGGTTCAGCAGAGATAAGATGGAGCAGCATTCCTGCTCCCAGGGTGACATATGTGTATTGAAGACAGGTGGTCACCAAGGGACCAAATACGTGAACTAGACCAGGCCTTCTCAAACTTGAGCACTCAGGAATGCCCTGAGAATTTAAAACACAGATTCCTGGGGCCCACTCCCAGAGATCTGAATGCATTACCCTACTGTGTGTGCGTGGGTTGGGGAGGATTTGTGTTTCTAACAAGCACCAGGTCGTGATGCCGATGCTGCGGGCTCACAGATCATGCTTTGAGTCCGCACCGGATTAAACAGTTGTGTACACCATGATCGCCATAGAGAAGTGACAACTTGGTAAATGAGGAGGACTGAGATGGGCTTGGGAAGGCTGCTGTGAGGGGTTGGCCTTTGAGAAAGGGCCAGATTTGGGGGATGAGCAAAGGCTTAAGAGTGGATGTCACTTGGTGGGTGAGAGGGCTGAAAAAGGCTGGAGTCTGGAGAGGGAAGGCGGGTGGAAGGATGCTGGGGGACTGTGAGCTTTAATCTCAGCACAGCGGGCAGCTGCTCGCAGGCTTGTGAGCGGAGTGACAAGGTTTGCTTTGTGTGTGTAAAAAGATGGGTCCGCTGCTGGGTGAAGGATGGCTGCAGAGGGGCAACAGTGGGGCCAAGGAAGCCCGTCATTGGGCCTGCTGTGGGTGTCCCTGATTGTGAGGACACTGGGGAAGTCTCTGAACGTGGAATCTTTTGGGTGGAGTGGGCATGATTTGCCACTGGCCTGGATTGATGGTCACTTTCTCCCCAGGACTGCAGTTGAATTTTGTTGGGCTCTTAAAGCACTTTGAACACACTTCTTTTTTTTGGCCATACCTCGTGGCATGTGGGATCTTAGTTTCCTGACCAGGGATCAAACCACGCCCCCTGCACTGGCAGTGTGGAGTCTTAACCACTGGACTGCCGGGCAAGTCCCTGAATGCATCTCTTGCGTCCCCTGGATCAGGACTGTCCAGGAGCACCTGGTCCCAGGCAGCTCCATGTCTCTTGTCACCCGTCTGACACAGAGTGGCTGTCAATGCCGAGTGAGACTAGACAGATGAGAAACTAGACTCTTGGTGGCCCCGACGCCCAGGGGTGTCCCCGGGGAAACCAGTTCTCAAGCTTGAGCACATCCTGCCCACTTGCCCCAGGAGCGGGACCCTTAAATAACCAGCAGCTCTCTGGATTCGGGATGGCTGACATACCTCAGGTGGTGACAGCCCGCTCTGACTTCGAGCTGTGATCAGCATGAGGGGTATCTCACCAGTCTCTGCTTTTCCTGGTGAGGTTTTTATGGTGCTCAGTTTTGAAAGTAGGTGACCTCGTGGCTTGAAAGTCTGAGGCGTCAGTTCCTATGAACCAGTAGAGAGGTGATGTGTCAAGTTCATTACACAATACCACTAATCCTGCTTGGTTTTTAATTTTTTTCTATTTTAGGAGGAAGTCACAGGAAAACAATCTGACAATCAGGTATTTATTTACTTTTCTAAGGAAAAGGATTTCTCAGGTTTGGGGAGGAGTCTGGCTTCTGTACCGTGGGGACTGGCTGATGGCTTCTTTGTTCTAAGACGATTCCTGAGCCCCCTTACTGGCCCTGGCTGGGTGCTGGGGGACCACCTGCTGCCCTGTGGGAGGGCGATGACGCCTGACAAGGGGGCTGCCTGTAAACTGAGGGTTGACATCCCATGTGGGAGGGAGGCCGTGTGCGTTCCCTCTTACTCTTCGAGCCCCACTCTACTGGCTGTGAGTGGGGACAGTACCTGCCTCCGGGTGTCGGGTGAGCTGTAACGGTGTGCCCAGTAGACAAGGGTCTGCACACACTGCCCAGCCCGGAGCCCGGCGCATCCTGGTGCTTTGTGAGTGGTGGCTGTCGTTTCAGTGATGACAGAGACATGTCATCACTTCCTGCACGAGGCAGGCTGGTCTCCGGGGCCCAGCAGCGGGAGTGTGAGCGACCGAATCAGGGGCAGCTTCACGGGGAAACTCTTTCCGCCTGACATACTCAATTCAAACCCGGTTGACTGTTGGGAGAGCCTGCCATGTGCCAGGGCCACGCCCGCCTGACCTTGCGGTGATCCCTGCGGTGCCGCGGAGGGGCTGTCACTTTCTTTTTTCATTTATTTCACCGGGGAGGCTGAGGCCCCGAGGACTTGCCAGGACCCGTGGCTCAGACATTTCCGTGCGGGAGCGAACCGGGTCTCTGAGCCTCAGGTGTGGAGGGCGCCTCCATCCCTCCTCGCTCTTCTCAAGGTGCCTTTGCATCAGCTCTCGGTGGTGGAGTCAACGTCGATTTGGTGTATTTCTGAAAAGAGGTTCTTTTAAAGGAGAGGGGGCCTTACTTCTTTCTTTCCTTTTTTAACCATGAATGACTGTCTTCTTGCTCAGCACTTTATACCATGCTCTGTTTCCAAAATTCGTATGCGTGCAGCTCCTTGTGTGTGAATTTCTTCTTCTTTTTCTCCTGGTGTTTAGGATGGTTGTGTCTTGTTGGTTTCCTAGGCCTGCAGTGTCAAAGTGCCACAAACTGGACAGCTCCATGAGGCAGGAGCCTGGAATCCGGGGGGTTAGCAGAGGTGTGCTCTCTTGAAAGATTCCAGGGGAGGGGGTGCTCACAGCATCCAGTTTCTGGGAGCCCCAGGCATCGTGGCAGCATAACTCTGTAATCTCCGCCTCCGTCTTCCCACGGCCACGCTCCCTCTGTGTCTGTCTGTCTTCTCAGGGTGTTGTCCGCCCCGTGTGTCTCTGTGTCCAGCTTTCCATCTCGTAAGAGTATCTGTCGTTGGATTAAGGCTGACCTGAATGACCTCATCTTTTTTTGAGAACAGTTATTTATTTGGCTGGAAATTGAGCCCTTGTCAGTCACATGATTTGCAATTGTTTTCTCCCAGCCCGTAGGTTGTCTTTTCATTTTGTTTATGAGTTCCTCTGCTGTCCTAAAGTCGATAAGTTGATTAGGTCCCATTTGTTTATGCTTGCTTTTATTTCTATTTCCTTGGGAGACTGACCTAAGAAAACACTGGTACTGTTTACGTCAGGATGTTTTGCCTGTATTCTCTTCTAGGGGTTTTACGGTGTCGTCTCTTGCATTTAAGTCTTTAAGGTGTTTTGAGTTTCTTTTTGTGCACGGTGTGAGAGTGTGTTCTAACTGTTGGTTTACATGTAACTGGCCAGCTTTCCCAGCACCACTTGCTGAAGAGACTGTCTTTTCACCATCGTACATTCTTGCCTCCTTTGTCAGAGATTAATTGGCTGTAGGTTGTGGGGTTTATTTCCGGGCTGTCTGCTGTATTTCATTGATCCTTGTGTCTGTCTTTGTGCCAATCATTTGTGTATTCATTTTGTTTTAGGCAAGAACCCGAGGCAAGAGTCAGGGAAACTGAAGAGAAATTGGATGTTCCTGTTGGCTCCATAAATACCTATGGTAGGTCAGGCGTGAGATGTTTCCCTTGGTGACCACCTGTCCAGGTGGTCGAAGGAAAGGGCAGGGGCCCGGGAGGAAACTGCCCTCCTTGGAGGCTCCACTTTCTGCTGTAAAGTGAGGATGAGGCTTCCCTGTAGCTCAGACGGTAAAGAATCTGCCTGCAATGTGGGGGGCCTGGGTTCGATCCCTAGGTGGGGAAGATCCCCTGGAGATGGGAATGGCAACCCACTCCAGTATTCTTGCCTGGAGAGTCCCCATGGACAGAGGAGCCTGGCGGGCTATGGTCCACGGGGTCGCAAACAGTCAGACACAACAGAGCGACTAACAGTACCTGGCAGTACTCAAGTGAAGGCAGGAACATTTGCCGCATCCGGCTTGCTGGGTTTGGGGTCGTGCCCCTGGAAGCATCTTCTGCCTGTTTTGTGACTGGAGCACAGTGTGGATATAAAGAGCTGCCCGTGCTACCGTGTTATGTTTCTGCTCTTACTTCTGCATCACCTCCAGGTGGATGTCCATGACAGAGGTGAGGTCGCCCAGGAAGGCCGATGTTTGAAGTGCAGGGTGTGTGGTGTGGGCCCTGCCTGGCTGCGGGGTTGGTTCTCACCCAAATCCTGTGTCTGCAGTTGGACTCTAGGGGGCAGAGTAGGAACAGGATCCCTCAAGGAGGCAGGGCTGTTCAGGGTGAAGTCAGATTATAGGCTGGCCTCCCAGATGCTGCAGATTCCTGCCCAGACTACCCCGGCAAAGTGAATATTGCAAGAAAGCAAGTTGCACAAATGTTTTGGTTTCCCTGGGGTATAATAGTTAACTTTATACTGTACTACAGACTGTACTAGGCATTAGCTACTTGTCTAAAACCGTGTACATGGCCTTAATTAAAAAATGTTGCTGAGTTGCTTCAGTCATGTCTGACTCTTTGCAACCATATGGACTGCAGCCTGCCAGACTCCTCTGTCAATGGGATTCTCTAGGCAAGAATACTGGAGTGGGTTGCCATGCCCTCCTCCAGGGGATCTTCCCAACCCAGGGATTGAACCCAGGTCTCCTGCATTGCAGGCAGATTCTTTACCACTGAGCCATTTTTAAATCAGGGAAGCCCTAATTTAAAAATACCTTATTGCTAAAAGGCTTCCCTGGTAGCTCAGCTGGTAAAGAATCCACCTGAATGCAGGAGACCTGGCTTCGATCCCTAGGTTGGGAAGATCCCCTGGAGAAGGGAACGGCTACCCACTCCAGTATTCTTGGCCTGGAGAATTCCATGAACTGATAGTCCATGCGGTCCCGAAGAGCTGGACACAACTGAGTGACTTTCACCTTATTTCTGAAAAATGTTAATCATCACCTGAGCCTTCAGGGAGTCATGGTAGTAACACCAAAGGTCACAGATCACGTAGCAAACAGATAATAATGAGGGACTTCTTGGCAGTCCAGTGCTTAAGACTCTGTACTTCCAGTGCAGGGGGCGCAGGGAACTAAGATGCCACATGCTTCATGGTACGATCAAAATAAATAAGTAAAAGGTAATAATGAAGATGTTTGAAATATGATAAGAATACTGTGATACAGAGACAGAAAGTGAGCAGACGCTGTTGGAAAAATGGTGCTCGTAGACTGGCCCCATGCAGGGTTGCCACAAACCTTTGGTTTGTATAAAAACACAAAATAAATCAGTGCCTGCAAATTGCCTGTAGTAGGAAAGCACACACACCCCCGAGTCAGCCTCGACACCGCGAGGGGGGCCGCGCCGGTGGGGTTTGCTCAGGCGTGGACTGAGCTGCCAGCAGGTGGGGGACTCACGGAGCTTCTGGCGTCACCCCGAGGCAGTGGCTGCTGACCTCACGCGGACCATGACTGACGGGTTAGCAGCCTCACGTGGCAGTTACGTGACACTTAGCGTTTGCAGAGAGTGGTTCCGTTTACCCCTCACTTTGACCTTGTGGGCACTGGCGTTGTCCTGAGGAAGCCGCGTTCACAGAGGGAAGGGGTGATGGGCTGTGGAAGAAGCAGCGAAGTTAGAGTAGGGTCACCCTGAGCTTCACTCAAGCCACCATCGCGTCCTTTGGTCCTTTCTTACACCGGCTCTTAAGAGCCGTGGCTTCCTCACCCGTGAACAGGGTGACGACCGTGATTCCTTACGTGCCAGGCGCCCTTCTCAGTGCTTGATGCGTGTTCACTCGTTTACTTCTTACTCTCACCTGTGACACGGGTCAGTACTATTGTTACCCCGTTTCGCAGATGAGGAAACGTTCAGAGGTCGGGTGACTTGCCCAGCGTCACATAGCAAGTGCGTGGTGGAGCTGGGCCTCGAGCTCCACAGGCTGGGCTTACCCACAGCCGTGCCTTGCTGGGCACCCCGCAGAGGGTGTGGCTGCCCTGTGTAGAAGCGCCCCGAGCTGCACCTGGCAGACTCTCTCAGAGCCTGCCTTCCCGTTTCCTCTCCCAGGCAGCGCATACCCAAGTCCCCAGCTCCACATCCCATGCTTTTTTCTGCCTGGTGACGTTGCTCCAAACGTGAAGCCATGACAAGGGGGATGTGCCTCCTTCATAAAAGGCCCTCGACGTTCATAGGGCCCCAGGGCTTCAAGCCTGGGCTGGGAAAGCCCTTCCCCTCCTGTCCTCAGGAGTGTAACGAGGCAGCCTTGGTCTGGGGGAAGCTGGGGGGAGCCTGGAACCCTGGGCTGCTTGAGCAGCTCGCAAACCACAAACCCAGAGGAGGAACTAAGTGCAGAAAGGTCCTGTAACTTGCTCAGAGTCCCACGGTGGCACTGCCAGGCCTGGGACCACGGTCACTCGTTCTCCCTGAAGTGATGGTCTGCCGCGTGCCAGGCACATGCCAGACCCTGGGCACAAAGCGGGGACAGAAAAGAGGCGACTCCTGCCCCCCCAAGCAGGGACAGAACTGCAGGTGCTGAGGGGCCGGGCAGCTGGTCTGGAGAGTCAGAGAGGCTCTGCGGGAACTGACACTCACTTCTGCCTGCAGACGAGTGGGCAGTAGCTTAACTGGGCAGAAGGGAGGCCGGAGTGCTGCAGGCAGAGCACGTGCCAAGGTCCTGATAGACGGGAGTCCCGTGTGGCCAGAACAGTGGGTGAGCGAGATGGTGGCACATGATGCACCTGGAAAAGCAGGAGAGGAACAGGGCGCTGCACATTTTAGGGGCAGTGGGAGTCACGTTGGTTGTTAAACAGGAGCGATGTGGTCAGACAGACGCTGAGATCACCCACTGTGAAGGAGCGCACTGGTGTAGGGCAGGGAGGCAGCAGGGGAAATATAGGCAGGACTTGAGGGGCCAGGTGAGGGGTGGTGCACGGATTAGAGCAGGTGCTCTCATCTCTGCCCATCAGAGTCAGCTCCAGGGTCCCCTGCCCAGGATACCCTCCCACACGCCGACCCAGCTCCCATGGCCCAGGCACGTCCCCTCGTGGCGCTTGTCACAGCTGCCGTTCAATGTGTGTAGGCTTTATTTCCTGCTTGAGCAGACTCTCAGGCTCAGCACAGCTGGTATTTAGGACTGGGCGGTTTGTTGTGCGGGCGTGAGTAGGCATCCTGTACGTCGGGGGTATCAAGCAGCATCTCTGCTCATGAGGTGTCAGAGCCTCCCCTGAACCCTGGTCGGTCCTGATGAGCGAGATGCCTTCAGATGTGGCAGGGTCCCCCAGGGGCGTGTTGGGGGGACCTCGCCCAGGCTGAGAGCCTCTGTTGGGGAGATGGAGCTCGGGGCGGGGTGGTCTGTTCACGGTGCGCAGAGGACTCCTTCGGGTGAGCGGGAGGTGAGGCGTCGACATTCATGGCTCTCATGAGGCGCTGTCTTCCAGGATTATGGCAGGAAAAGTGAAGTGGGTCACTGACATCGAGAAGTCGGTGCTGATAAATAACTTTGAGAAGAGAGGATGGGTCCAAGTGACAGAAAACGAGGACTGGAATTTCTACTGGTGAGTATGGAAGGTGGGCTTCTCTTGCCATCCGAGCCCGTTCACGAGTGTGATGGCGGCGTGTCCGGGGGGCAGTGTCCGCGAAGCCCCCCCCCCCCCCCCCGCCATGCCGTGTGCCGCCCCCGCTGCACGTGCTCTCATCCTGGGCCCTCTGTGCACATGAGCGGGCGGCCCTGGGGTGGTGCACGCGCTCAAGTGACATGGCTGTCCAGAGGCCTGGGGGCATCTCAGCCCCGTGAGTGTGGTTGCACAGTGTGCGTCTGGGTGAGAAACAGGAGCCCCCACCCCGGGGCCAGTGCTGCTCACAGTGGCGCCCTGTTGCCTGGACCTTGGGGTTCCCTCGGGGAAGTTAGCGTCCTGTGGGGTGGCGTGGGGGGTGGGGCGGGCTGTGGGGGGTGGGGAGGACTTTGGGAGGGCTCCCTGCTCCCTTTCACTCCGTCATTAGGCCAGCAGGGTGCTGGCTGGACTGACTGAGAAACCCCGGAAAGGCCAGTTAGGCTGGAAAGGTCGCATTTCGGCACTCAGTCCCAGGTGGTGCCTGGCCCAGCCGGGAGCCCTGGAGTCTTCCTGGACTCCTCTCTCCGCCTCGCCTCCACCCTCTTCCTCTGGGTGAGCTCCCCTGTCCTGCTTGGTCCAGGCCTGGGCTGCTCCCTCCCTCGGGACAGCATCCACACACCTGGCGGGTTAGCCACCAGAAGGCTTCCCCAAGCCGCAGCGGCTCCTGGGTGCAGAGCCTGGGAGTGAGGCTTTGGGGGGATGGGGGGTCGGTGGGGGAGCACGTCAGGGCCTGCAGGGGCCTTTCCACCCTGACTCTCCCCTGCCGCCACCCAGGACTCACTCCCCCTGCGGCTGCCCTGAGAGATGGTCCTCGGCCTCTCTCCAGCCCCTTCCCTTCCCCCTCTGCTCCCCCGCCAGTGCAGCAGGCTGCACGTTTTCCCCACTGACCCCCTGAGAACACTGTCTTTCTTTTGCACTTTTGTACACGCTGTGCTTTCTGCCTCTCCTCAGCCCACCCTCCAGAGACAGCGCGCCCGGGGGTTAGACGTCCAGACCCTGGGGCCCGAGCCGCGTGTGGCTTCAGCCCTGGAGCCTCCACCCCACTGTTCGCGGAGGCCTTGACCTGTCTTCCCAGGTTCGGTTGTTTGAGGTTTCAGGGAGCACGGAGTGTGAGGCGGTGCTGGCATGGGGCAGGAGCCCCACCAGCACCTCCCTCATGCGCCAGCGCGTGTGCCCTGGAAGCCAGCTCTGCCCCGCGGGCCCTCCTGGGCTGCTCTCCTCAGGTGGCAGCAAACGCCAAGTCTGTGATTCCCCACCTGTCCCCTCTGTTGGTGTCCCTGCGAAGCCTGGAAAATTGAGGACCTGGCCTGGCTTCTCTCAGCCTCCCCGGAGCCTGGCCGGGCCCCAGGCACAGCGGGCAACCCCCAGCCCCCAGCTCCGGCAGTGGACAGAGGGAGGACATGAGCTGTGCTCCCGACAACACTGAAGTCACCTGCTCTTTAAACCTGATTTGCCCCTGCAGGAGCGGGGCCGGCAGGCAGGGAGGGCATTTGTGAAGTGGGTCAGCATCTGCATATACTTCACCTCTCAGAGGTAAAGTGACGTCATTTATCCAGAACCCTGCTTCACGGGAGCTCTGAACGGAAGGCTGAGCACGACAGCATTTAGTACTCGCTGTCTCGTGTCCCGCTGCCTGGGGCCGTGGACCCAGCAGGACTCAGCGTGTGCTTTCGGCTTCTCATGCCGGGGTGGGGGGCGAGCGGGAGTTCAGTGCTGCCGTCTTCACGCCGAGAAGGGTTTTGGATCGCTTTTTTTTTTTTTTTTTAACTTTTTTTTGTGTGTCAGAGCATAGCCCATTAACACTGTTGTGACAGTTTCAGGCGAACAGCAAAGGGACTCAGCCGTACACGTACGTGTATCCGTTCTCCCCCAAACTCTCCTCCCATCCAGGCTGAGGATGACATAGCACTGAGCAGAGTGGAGCTCTCCTGAGCCAAAGAGTGAGAGGAGGGAAGGGCTGACCAGTTTGATAGGAGCTGGATATTTGGAGATGTTGAGAGCTCATGCTTTAAGCACTGAGCGTCCCAGTCAGGTCTTGGAAATCGGTTAGGGAAAATTACTGAAAACAGCTAAATATTAACTGGTCGGGGAAAGGTAAATACAGTAACCAAGCAGATTAAGGCGCAGCCGTTAAAATACTGTGATGATCGTAAAGCAGTTTGGGAAACTGAACAACAATAAATGAGAAGAAAAACATATGATGAAATTGTATTTGTATCCTGACAACACCTGTGCAAAAACACCTTACACGTGGGCAGCAAGTAGACGGAGTGTGAAACAGGTAAACAGTGACCGTGCTGGAGGGAGTATAGGGTTACCCATTGCCAGACAGCGAGTAACAAGCACCAGAAAACCTAGGGGCCTGGGGCCTTCCCTGGCGGTCCAGTGGCTAAGGCTCTGCACTCCCAGTGCAAGGGGCCCAGGTTCAATCCCTGGTTAGGGAACTAGATCCCACATGCCTCAACTAACTGTCCCAAACGCCGCAACGAATGTTGGAAGATCACACGTGTCACAGCTAAGACCCAGGGCAGCCAAATAAATAAATATTAAAAAACAAAACTTAGGGGCTCGAAACAACCACTTCTTGTTAACATGAGTTTGTCGGTTTGGTGGAGCGGTTCTCTTGGTCTGGCCTGCTTCACTGACCCTACCTGGGCTCATGCAGCGTCTGCTGTCACCTGGCGGGTCATCCAGGACCTGGCTGGTCTAGAACGCCGTTGGCCAGGACAACAGGGGCTCCTCTCCACAAAGCTCTCACAACCCTCCAGCCAGCTAGTCGGGGGCCCAAGAGAGAGGTGGCAGCTCTCAAGGCCGTTAAGGGCCCGTCTCAGAAATGGCACGCCATCACTTCTGCTGTTCTTTTTGGCCAAAGAACTGCATTGAAGTGAAGTGAAAGTCGCTCAGTCGTGTCTGATTCCTTGCGACCCCGTGGACTGTACAGTCCATGGAATTCTCCAGGCCAGAATACTGGAGTGGCTAGACGTTCCCTTCTCCAGGGGATCTTCCCAATGCAGGGGTTGAACCCAGGTCTCCCACATTGCAAGCAAATTCTTTACCAGCTGAGCCACAAGGGAAGCCCAAGAATACTGGAGTGTGTAGCCTATCCCTTCTAACTCCCTATACCATCTGAGCTATCAGGGAAGCCCAAAGAACTGCATTGGGTTGGCTCAAATTCAAGGGGAAAGTTATTTTACCTCCAGAAGGGACTTGCTACAAAGTGACACAGGATATGGAACAAGGAGGGTGGAGCATTGGGACCCTTTAACAGTCAGGCTACAGGGTAGGTGAATGTTTCCCTTGCTCCTTGCAGAAGTGCCTGTCGCTGGGCCTCAGGAAGACTTGTACAAGGTGAGCTCAGAATAGCTTGTCTTATGGGAAAGCAGAGACATGGTCGAGGACTACTAGAGTCACGTTAATAAGACTCAGAAGGCAACTTAGAGAGTTCCTTCTGCCCAAAATAAGGAGAACTAGAGCTGCAGTAAGAATAACTGAAACAGATCGAAATTCATGATGCGTGTTTGAATCTATGAGTTCATAAACATGCCCCCAAAAGAACTGAAACCAAACACCATCCCTGCTGCTCAGTCATATCCAACTCTTTGCAACCCTATGGACTGTAGCCCACCAGGCTCCTATGTCCATGGGATTTTCCAGGCAAGAATACTGGCGTGGGTTGCCATTTCCTTCTCCAGGGGATCTTCCCGACCCAGGGATCAAACCTGTGTCTCTCGCATCTCCTGCAATGGCAGGCAGATTCTTTACCACCCGCATAATTTGTGACACATTTGAAATGGCCACAGTGGGGAGCTCCCTGGTTGCCTAGTGGTTAGGGCTCGGCATTTTTCACTGCTGTGGCCCAGGTCCAGTCTCTGGCCGGGGAACTGAGATCTCATAAGATGTGCTGTGTAGTCTCGCCCCCCTCTACAAATAGCTGTGTTTTTGATACTACTTCCCTCTGGAGGTGAGAGAAGGGTCTTGTCCCCTTCTCCTGACCTTGGGTGGGCTCTGTGACTGCTTTGACCAGTGGGACATGGCTAGTGTGTTCTTTTTCGGGGCCCAGACCTTAAGCAGCCAGCAGCTTCTACTTCCTGTGTGGAAAGCCCCAGCCGGAGCCACAAGCTGTCAGATGAGAAGCCTGCCCGTCCCAGGACTGTCGTGTGGGAGAACCCACCCCCACAAGGTGCCAGCTGTGGACAAAGCCTGCTCGGGCCCCCAGACCAGCTGTCTGAATCCGCCTGAGTGACCTCAGTGCCACGTGGTTCAGAGCGCTCAGCCGCACCCTGCCCAAATTCTTGACCCCACAGAACCTAGAGATAACATACCATGGTGGTTATCTTAGGTAGCGAACGTTGGGTCATTGGGTCGTTTGTTCTGCAGTGATAGGGGCCCAGCACAGCTCGTCACACATCCTTGGGTCGGGGCGGGGGAGGGCAGGGAGCCAGCTCACCATTTGGAAAACTGATGCAGGAAAAAAGTCACTCAGTCTTCCCTGGAGAAACCCTTCACGGGCTGTCTGAATTGTCCATGAAGGAAAATTTCTCCTCATAGAAACATTCCTGGCAATAAATGAAGGAGGAATGAGAAAGGAGAATTTTCACCATTTTGTAACCCCTCACGAAATAAGGATCTATGTCTGTGCAGGACAGAAGCCGCTGACCACAGGGCAAGAGGGCACTTGCGTGTGGCTGATGCAAACAAAGGTGTCTGTGCCCGAGTGTGGTGTACGCTCCCGGTTCTAGCACGGAGAAACGAATGTAAAATCCCTCACTGCTAATTTCTATGTTGATTATATATTGAGATGATAAGATGTTGGACTGTTGTTTGTCGTTCAGTCGTTGAGTTGTGTCCGACTCTTTGCAGCCCCGCGGACTGCAGCAGGGCAGGCTTCCCTGTTCTTCACGGTCTCCCAGAGTTTGCCCCAGCTCGTGTCCGTTGAGTCGGTGATGCCATCCAACCATCTCATCGTCTATCGCCCCCTTCTCCTCCTCCTGCCCTCAAACTTTCCCAGCATCAGGGTCTTTTCCAATGAGTCAGATTAAAATTCTTGCCTCTTGAACTTCTGGTTTAATGTGCCCACTAGAAAGCTCACCATATGACTCAGCTACGTGGGTCACATTGTAATTCTCTTGGGTGGAGCTGCTGACATCCTGAGGGGAAAGGCTCCAGGCTGGATGTGCCGGCCCGTGGGAGCACGCACTGCCCAGGACACAGCTCCGCGTCCACCTGGTCGGACCCCCAGTTTATAGGAAGTGCAGGGCCCGGGGGAGCATGGTAAACAAGGAAGCTGTGAGAACGCCTGCAGAACAGGCACCCAGTGTCTTCAACACATAAATTGCCTAGAAAAAAAAATTTAAGGAAGGTGGGAGAGAAAGTATAGATTTAAAGACATGTGAGAGAGAGCAACTAGTGAGAAGGCCTGGCTTCTTATTTGCAAAAGCTGTGAAAAGTATTTATCAGACTACTGGGGATTGAACGCTGAGTAACGTTTGACGGTATTCAGGAATTACGGCTGCTTTTTTTTCCCCTCTCGTTGTGGTAACAGTGTAAAATAGGATATCATATAACATAAAAAGGAGTTCTTGGGGGTCCAGTGGCTAAGACTCCATGCTCCCAATGCAGGGGGGATCCCTGGTCACTTTTAGGTTCGAAGTATTCATTAACAAAAGAAACAGTATACACAAACAGTTTCAATATTTAATAGAGGATTACTCGGCTTAATTTCAATGTACAGTCATTAAAGAAAGAAAAATAGGGACAGCAGAGGAAAGTAACAGCACGCGCATCTCCAAATCGGGCCGACCGACAGCAGGCTTGACCGGCACCGGCATGTTCCTTAGTGTCTGGAGTCTCAGCTGGGAAAAGGTCCCGGATGGCCTGCCCACCCCACGGGTGAGGCTTCACGCTGCAGTTTGGGGGGTGCTGTTATCAGCGGTTTGCGTAAACTTCAGAAATGCAGGTCTGGTTTTACTTTCACTTTCACAATCCTGTGTGTCTCAAACCTGTGAGATACAGGATTTTCCTGACCCAACAGGGCTGGCCAGGCCTCCAGGGGCTCAAGAGAAAATCCAGGGTCCTCTCCCTCTCTTATCCAAAGTGCCGCTTGACTTGCTGGTAGCAGTTGGTGTGCTTGGCAACAGGCGTGTAATCCAGGCAGGGTGAGGAGTCAGAGGTCAGAGGCCTGCTCTCGGCTTCTGAAGCCTGAACAAGACTGCTTCCGTTTTGACTTCCCTGACAACCGCGAGGGAAGTCCCTGGGGCTTTGGTTTTAAGGGGTCCCTGTCCTTCCTGACTTGGGGTGCAGATATTGAGTCAGTGAATTTCTTGACTTCATACTCAGAAAGGGTCTGTCTCGTGCAATAGCGATAATCAATGTTATCGTTAACCAAGAAACGTTTATTGAGCATCTACTCTGTGCCAGAGAGTGCAGCCAGTCAGGGCACAGACTCAGAACAGCCCCCGCCCAGACCGTTCAGGTATAGTCACAGACACAGCCTGCTGCCGTAGGCTGGACCCCTCTGGGCTCAGGTGCGGGCTGGGGACAGCTAAGCTCTAAGGAACATGCTTCCTTGTCAGAGGTTCCTGGGCCTTAATGAGTCCTCCTTCCACGTGGACACACCCTGAGCTTACGTCCCGCACGTCCCTTCTTGGCTTCTCTTTCAGGATGAGCGTGCAGACCATCCGCAATGTTTTTAGTGTCGAAACTGGCTACCGGCTCTCAGATGATCAAATAGTCAACCATTTCCCGAACCACTATGAGCTGACGCGGAAGGACCTGATGGTGAAGAACATCAAGAGATACAGGAAGGAGCTGGAGAAGGAAGGGAGCCCACTGGCGGAGAAGGACGAAAGCGGGAAGTACCTCTATCTGGGTTCGTGTCCTTTCCACCGGCTTCACCTTTTAAATAAATAGCCATGGCATTTCCCCCCCCCCATTGGCACGTGGCATGGGGATGGCAGCTGTTGGCTCTGCGGGATGAGTGTGTCTGTGCTAGTTGTGAGCACCTGTTTCTTTCCAAGTGTTTACAGGATACAGAGGAGCAGGGCAGGGGGTGGGGAGGGCTTTAGCTTTGGAATCTTGAGTTTGTGTCAGTGCCTTGGAAATGTGCTCAGGAGGGCAAGCGCCCCTCCGTGGGCTGCAGACTGCTGGGAGGGGTGAATCCTGTATCTGGGAAGGCCCGGAGAGAGCGGTGTGTCCATGCAGCATCCTGTGAGAAAAGCTGGCCTGGCGGAAAGTTTCAGAATCCCTTTGCACACTTGGGGAAAACGATGTGTGACTTCTCTGGGCCTCAGTGTCCTTATCTGATAAATGGGAATAATAACAATGCCGAGCTCAGAGGTTGCTGTGGGGATTAAATGGTACAGATTTAAAAAGTAACTGGCACGCAGCCAAAAGAGAACTCGTTACAGGCAGACCTCGGAGAGACGGTGGGTTCAGTTCAAGAACACCGCAATAAAGCAAATACCACAGTGGGAATTCGCTGGCGGTCCAGTGGTTACGACTTCATGCTTCCACTGCCAGGGGCCTGGGTTTAATCCCTGGTCAGGGAGCTAAAATCCCACAGGCCGTGCGGTGCCACCAAAAATAAATAAAAAGAACAAAATTATAAAAAACAAATGAAGCGAATATTGCTGTAAAGCAAGTCACATGATTGTTTTTGTTTTGCACTGCATGTAAAAGTTATCATTACACTAAACTGTAGTCTTTCGAGCGTGCAATAGCATTATGTCTCAAAAAAACAATGCACATACCTTCATTTAAAGATACTTCATTACCTAGAAATGCTAACCATCATCTGAACCTTCAGTGAGTTGTCATTTTTTTTTTTGCAGTAGTATTGGCTTGGCCAGAAATTTCCCTTGGGTTTTTCCGTAAGTCTCAGCCCACCCAGTAACATCAAGATTACTTATCATAGTTCATCAAACATAATAATAAACATCATAATGAAAAAGTTGGAAATAGTGTGAGAATTACCAAAAGGTAACACAGAAACACAAGGTGAGCCAATGTTGTTGGAAAAATAGCGCCAGCAGACTTGCTACATGCCGGGTTGCCACAAACCTTCATTTTGTGAAAAAACACATTATCTGTGAAGTGCAGTAGAGCAAGCCGTACGTGTCTCACACGGATTGAACGGCAGAAGTCCTTGCTCCATCAGATGCTGGGCAGGGGCGCAGGGTACGGCACAGGCCCTGGAAAGGCAGGCGCGGTGTCTTCCCATCCGTGGCCGTTGTTGGGCTGACTCACTCACTGTCCCCTCTCCCGTCCTCAGACTTTGTTCCTGTCACCTACATGCTGCCTGCCGACTACAACCTGTTTGTGGAGGAGTTCCGGAAAAGCCCCTCGAGTACCTGGATTATGAAACCCTGTGGCAAAGCCCAGGGAAAGGGCATCTTCCTGATCAACAAGCTCTCGCAGATCAAAAAGTGGTCCCGGGACAGCAAAACATCTTCGTAAGTGGACGGGCGTCCCGTGCGCTTTGCAGCAGCTGTCTCATGTCATTAGGCTTTTGGCCATGGGCTGGTGGGCTGGGGGGGAATGGCTGGGGGGGGCTTGCTTGCTTTCCCAGGTGTGCAGCAATTGTGCATGTGAACACCTGGAGGCAGGGCAAGGCCCTGTGGCCACAGCAGCATCACCAGGCATAGAATCTCACCCGGAGAGAGGTGTGTAAAGCAGGGTAAGGGCACTGGAGCAGGGAGCCTTGCCAGCTGCTCTTTGTTCTGAAAGTTGGGGGGAGACCCATCCAGTCCTGGTGCTTCTGAGCTGGCAAAGCACGTGCTTAACCTCTGGGTGCCTGGGCTTGCACCCCTGTCTGACACTCACCGCCTGAGTCAGTTTTGTTGTATAGACTCTCGGGTTTTTCATCCGAGTAAACTGGGGACACAGTGGCACCAGCCTCACAGGGGCGAGTTGGAGATGGACCCGAGCACTGGGTAGTGTGTGCAGCCAGGGTGAGAGAAGACCTGGGCACAGTCAGGTCGGCCTCCTCCCTGGGTTGGGGGCTCCTTGGAGCAGAGGACCCCAGGAGATTTAGGCTGAGCCTCACTCCTTGCCTCTGTGAGGTTCTTCACTGCTGGGGAATGCCTGGACCGTGGGTGCCGTCCTTTAGGGGTGGGCGATGTCAGGATTTCCCAGGAATGGCAGGGACGCCACCTCGTGTCCTGCGTTGAAGTCTGACTGCATAGTGCCAGCCCCCGGGGGTTCCTCCATGGATACTGCCCCCACCCCCCAGCCCCTGTTTTCTCCCCACAAACCAGCCTCTCACTTGATGAGAGGCAGCAAGCTTGTCACCAGCCAACTAAGGGTCTCTGGTCTTTTAAAATAAGGCGGGTTTATAATGTTGTGTTAATTTCTGCTGTTCAGCAACGTGACTCAGTTATATATATCCTTTCTCATATTCTTTTCCATGATGGTTTATCACAGGCTATAGACTACAGTCCCCGTGTGCTATAGTGGCACCTTGTTTATCCATTCTGTATATAATATTAATGCCGCTGCCGATGCCAAGCTCGCCATCCATCCCTCCCTGACCCCCCTCCCGCTTGGCACCCTCAGGTCTGTTCCCTGTTAAAGCCCTCTGGTGTTTGCATCTAAGCTCAGCCTTCTCTGCTGCACCCAGGTTTGTGACTCAGTCCACCAAGGAAGCCTACGTGATCTCTCTGTACATTAACAACCCGTTACTAATCGGCGGCAGGAAGTTCGACCTGCGCCTGTACGTTCTGGTGTCTACGTACCGCCCGCTGCGCTGCTACATGTAAGAGCTGAGGGGTTGTTTCCCTCCTTAAAACTGTGCTTTGGGAATTCCCTGGCAGTCCCCTGCTTAGGACTCAGTGCTTCCACTGCAGGGGACCCGGGTTCGATCCCTGGTCAGGGATTAAGATCCTGCAAGCCACGAGGTGCGGCCAAAAAAAAAAGACCGATTTGACACGACACCTCCTGCTCCTCAGGACCCTGGCAAGGGTTGTTAGGTTGGTCGTTGGTCAAGTTCCCCGAACTTGCAGTGCCTGGCACATGGTCCATGTTGAGTAAGACGGTGACTTTGACAGTGATGTGAATCCTCAAAACAAGAAGCCACTCTCTGCAACCTTGCAAACATACTCGAGAAGGAAACCAGACACAGAAGGCCACGTGTTGTACAATTCCGTCTCTACACCATGCCCAGAATAGACAGAACTGTAGGAACAGAAAGTAGCTTGGCGTTTGCCCAGCCCTGGGATTGGGAAGTGACTGCTGAGGGTCACAGGGCTTCCTTCTGGAGTGACGCAGTGACACGCCTTTTGGAGTGTAGTGGTGATTGTTGCACAACTCTGAACCCCAAAACCGTTGAGTTGTACACTTTAAGTGGATAAGTTTTATGGCATATAAATTATATCTTAATAAACTCCTTATATAAAAAGAACCATAAAAATTTTACAAGGCAACTCTTCTAAAAGGTCAAAACGAAAAGCAACTCTTTTTTTTTTTTTTGCAATTTTTTGGTCTTTATTTATATGTTTATTTATTTTAAACTTTTTATTTTTATGGGAGCATAGCCGATTAATAATGCTGTAATGGTTTCCGGTAAACAGTGAAGGGACTCATCCATACATATACATGTATCCATTCTCCCCAAACGCCCCTCCCATCCAGGCTGCCATATAACATTTGATCAGAGTCCCCTGTGCTATACCGTAGGTCCTTATTGATTATCCATTTTAAATATAGCAACGTGTACATGTCCATCTGAAACCCCCTAACTATTCCTTCCCCCATCCTTCCCCCGACCCCTGACAACCATAAGTTGCTTCTCTTGAGTCTGCGAGTCTCTTTATGTCTTGTAAGTAAGTTCATTTGTATCATTTCTTTTCAGATTCCACATATAAGGGATGTCATACGGTATTTCTCCTTCTCTGTCTGACTTAACTTCACTCAGTATGACCATCTCTAGGTACATCCATGTTGGCAGCTCTTTTAAGACAAAAAAGCGTGATATTTTGTTTATGCTTGTCCTCAGAGCATTGAGTTAATCCAAATTCCCGCCTAGGTATAAACTTGGATTTTGCCGCTTCTGCACCGTGAAGTACACCCCAAGTACCAGCGAGCTGGACAACATGTTTGTCCATCTCACCAATGTCGCCATCCAGAAACACGGGGTAAGGATTTCTTTTCAACTAAGCTTAAGGAAGTGGACTGATTTCATGGGTTTCTTTGTTTTTTCTCTTTGCAGGACAGGGTGGGTGGGTAGAAGAGTTGGAGTCAAGATGCCCTGGCACTGATGAAGGGGAGCCCCGGGTATCCAGTTTGGTTGCCCAAGCCGAGTGCCAGCCTGTGTCAGGGTGGGGGACTTGGAGAAAGAAAATCCCTTGTCCAAGCCCTGTCTTTCTAGTTCTGTGACCTTGGGGGTAAGTTAACTGAGTGTCAGAGCCCCAGTCTCTCCAGCTATGAAAGGAGGTAATATTATTACTGTCTTTCTAGTTCTGTGACCTTGGGGGCAAGTTAACTGAGTGTCAGAGCCCCAGTCTCTCCAGTTGTAAAAGGAGATAATATTATCACCTTATGGCTGTTGGGAGGATTATAGGAGAGGATTCATGCATGGTCATTCACTCACTGAGCACCTCCCTGGGTTAACCCCATGCTAAGGGCTACAGTGATGGGCAGTATTCCCAGGCGGCTCAAGGGTAAAGATTCCACCTGCCAATGCAGAAGATGCAAAACAGGTGGGTTTGATCCCTGGGCCCAGAAGATCCCCTGGAGAAGGAAATGGCAACTCACTCCAGTATTCTTGCCTGGGAAATCCCATGAACAGTGGAGCCTGGTGGGCTCCAGTCCATGGGGTTACAGGAGTCAGACACAATTTAGTGACTAAACCACAACCACCACCATCACCTCAACAAAATCCTAAACCTATAGTTTGCCCACAGAGCTCCAGGTCTTACACAACCACCAGCTGGCCTTGTCTTTATACATTTCCCTGCTGGCTCAAGCGGTAAAGAATTCGCCTGCAAGGCAGGAGATGCAGGAGATGTGGATCAAATCCTGTGGGTCAGGAAGATTCCCTGGAGGAGAAAATGGCAGCCCACTCCCGTATTCTTGCCTGGAGAATCCCATGGACAGAAGAGCCCTGTAGGCTACAGTCCACGGGGTCAAAAAGAGTTGGACGCGACTGAGCACACACTCACACAAGGGATCAAATTCCCCTGATCTCTGCTCTCATGGAGCCCAGAGCCTTCCGGGGGAGATAGCTGTCCAGTAGTCGTGTGGAGGAATGTGTCACAAACGGTTTGTGTGCTCTGAAGGTAGAGACTCAGAGCTGGAGGAGCTTGGAATGAAGGATCCTGGGGGCCAGCTGGCCAGAGGCTGCTGTGCAGAAGCAGGCTTGAGCAGACACCTGAAGTCTGAGCCAGGGGTTCCCCAGGTGGACGTGCAGAAAGAACATTCTAGCAGAGGGCACAGTCCGTGTGGAAGGAGCATTGCAGAAGCTGAAAGTGGTCAAGGCGGCTGGAGCCCCGAGTGAGGGTGCTGGTGAGAGAGGGCCCTGGAGTGGCCAGTGAAGGCTGGGACACGGGGCGCTATACCCAGGCTCTGACCCAGTCCTGGCAAACAAGTCCCAAAGGTCTCATTTCTCTATGAAAGACCCTCTTCTACTTGTATCTTGCTTGAATGGAAGCCTGAATACCCTGGTCTTTTTCTGTAATTGGAGCAGAAAGAGGGTAAATATTGATCGAAAACAAGCTTTTCTGAGTAACCGTACTGAAGAATTTGGTCAGACCCGCTTGGGCTCAATCCGATGTCCATCACTCACCTGCTGTGTAACCTGGGCAAGTCACCCAGCCTCGCTCTCAAACAGCAGCCCTGGTTTTTACCTTGCTGGTCGTGAAATGATGTGGCCACGGCCACCTGTCCCTGAGGGTGGCAAGTGGCTTCCATGTGAGGCCGACCCCACGTCACCTGCCCATCAGGTTTTTCCAAGAGCAGCATCGTTACAAGGTTCACAGAGGAGGTGGGGTGACACGGCCGAGATGTCGTACTCACAAGAAGGGGAAAGTGACCTTTCAAGTGACACAGCACAGAACTTACGAGCATCTGGGGGATAGCTAAGCAACGACAGACCCTTCATAGCCAAGTAGCACGTTCCCTGAGGTCTGGGCGGAGCTGGGGAATGACAGTGACTGACCTCTTGTCCGTTTTATGTCCTAGGACAGTGCACAGTGGCTGACCTACAAAGACGCCTCGACCTGGGGGTGCCAGACTGAAATTGGGAGGGTGGTCTCATCTGATGAGCCTCCTCAGGACATCAGTCACTAGGTCACTATTTCCGTCAATAAGGAACAGAAATGATTCTTTTTCTTTTGGCTCCACCACCTGGCATGTGGGATCTTAGTTCCCGACCAGGGGTCGAACCTGCATCCCTTTCAATGGAAGCGCGCAGTCTTAACCACTGGACTGCCAGGGAGGTCCCAGAAACCATTCGTTTAAAATGGCAGAAGAAGAGAGCGGAGGCAGTACAGTCAGTCTGGCGTCTCTCCACGTCCAGACGCAGCAGTACTTGCCACATTGATCCTAATTGTCAAGGCTTTGCTTTTTAACGTAAAAAAGTGCTTACTCCAAGAAACCTCAGTTTCAGCCTTGTGTGGCTCTAGTTTAGCACTGCAGAGAGAACTGATGTTACATGGAACACAGAAAGGCTGCGAATGAGGCAGTGTGTCTACGTGTCCACCGGGGGCTCCTGGGTGCAGAGTGCCACCCTGCACTCCGTACCAGGGTGGCAAGACAGTCCCTGCTCTCGGGAGGCTCAGAATCCAGCCAGAGGGGCCGACTGCAAAGGACTGCCTGCAACTGAAGTTCAGGAGACCTCGGAGCTGCCCTGGGAGTGCCCGCCAGGAGGCTAGATTCATCCTGACTGCTGGAGGGTTTCCCATGGTGGAAGATGAGCAAGAGAAGGAGATCAGAGATCAGGGCCAGGTCTTGAAATGCACAGTTTTGCAAGTTGATAGGAAAACAGTGCTGTGAGATCATTCTGATAAGATAACGTTCCTACAGGCCCCCAAACAGATGTGTACTCGTGTTGTATATATCTGTGCATATGTCAGTGTTTTGCATAAAGTGCAAAACAGGCCTCTAGAATTTTTTTTTAAGTAAGCACATTTTTCTCGATGGTACAAATAATCTGTGCCTGGAAAAGGAAAGGTACTTCTGGACAGTTGGCCTAGTTTTTCCTATGATTTCTCTTAGGGATGTTGTTGTTAGTCATGTCTGACTCTTTTCAACCCTATGGACTGTATAGCCCACCAAGCTCCTCTGTCCGGGGGATTTCCCAGGCAAGAATACTGGACTGTGTAGCCATTTCCTTCTCCAGGGGATCTTCCCAAGGACCAAATCCGTGTCTCCTGCCTTGGCAGGTGGACTCTTTACCCCTGAGCCACCAGGGAAGCCCGATGTGTAATCTAGAGGTGATTTAAAGGACATGGAGATGGGAGGATGTATGTAGGTTATGTGCAAATGCTGTGCTGTTTCGTGTAAGGGATTTAGGCATCCAGGGATTTTGGATTCTGAGTGAGCCCTGGAACCTGTGCCCTGCGGATACCCAGGGATGACTGTGTTTTAAGAACATGCATCCCAGATCCCCAAGGGGCACAGCCCATGTGCCTTGTCCCTATGTGCCCGCCCCCCACAGGGGAGGGCCCCAGGAAATGCTCAAGGGTGAGAACAAGCGCTGGGTTCCCCTGGGTGCCTTACCTGCCCCGCACCCCACCCCCTCATTTCCGTGACCAGGAGGACTACAACCACATCCACGGGGGCAAGTGGACCGTGAACAACCTGCGGCTCTACCTGGAGAGCACCCGAGGCAAGGAGGTGACCAGCAAGCTGTTCGACGAGATCCACTGGATCATCGTGCAGTCCCTGAAGGCCGTGGCGGTGAGCCCTGCGGGGGGCTGCGGGGGTGGGCGGGAGCCCTAGGAGCAGAGAGAGCGAGGAGACAGCGCAAACCCGGGAATGGTTTGGGATTGGGGGGTACTTGTGGCTCTTTCGCTAAAAACACCGGTCTTTACGGCCTTATCTCCTGCAGCCACGGCCTTGGGACCTCCCCAGACGGGCCAGGACCCCTTGACGTCCATCACCCCTGGCTCTTCTGTTCCCCCTGAGTGGAGAGTGAGCCTTTGTCACAAGCTGAAGCTTTGGAGATAGACTTTTCAGCAGCCTCCTTGTTTTTAGGCCTCCTGCTCTGCTGTTTCATAGACATTTAGGGCGGGAGAGAGTCCCCTCTTCTTTTCACTCATGTCTCCTATCTGTTGGCTGGTTTGGAGTTTTTGTGTTTTGTTTTACTGTCCTAAAGCAGGTGCGCATCTGTTTTCCAAGGAAAAGTAAAGAATACACCTTGCAGCACCAGCGCGCAGGCTGCTCATTCTAGTGCAGAAGCTGGTGGGCAGGCGAGTACGCGCCCACACACCGGGGGTTGAGGGGCCGCGGACAGAGCTTCACTCCCCGGGCTCGGAAACGTGGGGAGATGAGCTCTTGGAGGAAGTGTGATATGGGCTTGGCAGCGAGGTGAATATGTGTGAAAATACATATGTGCAATCTTCTCAGTGGAAGAGTAAGGTCTTCCCCCGCCCCCGTTCTTTTCTTTTTTTTTTTTTTGGCCAGGGCACAGGACCCGTGAGATCTTAGTTCTCCAACCAGGGACTGAACCCAGGCCCACAGCAGTGAAAGCACGGAGTCCTTACTACTGGACCGCCAGGGAATCCCCTCTCTCATTTTTTTTTTTTAAAGCAAAATGTATCTGTTTGGCTGGGCTGGGTGTTAGCGGCCTCAGGCAAGATCTTTTAGTTGCGGCACGTGGGCTCTCGTTCCCTGACCGGGGATCGATCCCGGGCTGCCTGCATTGGGAGGACTGCTGGACCACCAGGGAGGACCCCCGACTCCCATTTTATCTCGGAAAATGACAGTTTATACTGTTTCCCCATGTGTGGAAAGCTTTGTTGAAACAGCCTGGTAAAGAAAATTATGGATGGAAAATGGTGCTTCTGGTGGACACCTTGGCTTTCCCGTGTCTTGAATCGAGCTCTTCCTGTTTCACCAAGCGCTCCAGAGCCCTGCCAGCTCCTCCTGTCTGCGTCTCGGGCTCACAGGGTGTACTCGACAGGGGAGAAAAAGAACGGGGGCGAGGGAAGACCTTACTCTTCCACTGTTGGAGAAAGACATCTCAGGGGCCATGCTCCACGTCTCTTACCCCACGGAAGCCATGTCTTGAACTTCAACACTTGGGTGAGGGTCACAGTGGGGATGTGTGTGGAGTCCTGGACTCAGATTTCAAGCCAGGCTGTAACACAGGTGATGTGGGCGTCTTAGTGCCTGGTTAAACCAGCTTCCTCCACCTCCTTCCTGGCTGGCTTCAGTCCCCCTGGCTGGCAGAGCTCTGAGAAATCATTGGCTGTCTGATCAAGAACGCCTGTGCCCTGACCCCGGGTGGTCAGCCGGCTCCCCTGGCACAGGGATCCTCAGGTGCCTGAGGGTCTCCTCCTGCACTTTGGGCTCCAGAGCTGAAAAGCTGTGGCATTTCCAAGGCTCTGAGGATCTGGGGAGCAGGGATTCATTTATTCCATTTTTATTCATTTAGGATGTCTCCTTGTTTTTACCAAGTGTGTTGCCTTCCGGGAATTTAGGGGAGAGATAGGGACACGGGCGGCTGCAGTACCTTGTGAGAAGGGCGTGGTGCGGGGGCAAGGACCACCCAGGGGGACCCAGACCCAGGACACGGGACATGGGACATGATGGAGAAGCTGGGAGCCACAGCTTGGGGGCAGGATGCTCAGAGGGCCAGAGACAGCGGGTCTGGGAGATGACAGAGGGTTGTGACTTCCTATTCTGCAGAGGCTTTTTGTGACTGTGGTGTGGGCAGTATCCGGGTCAGGACACCAGAATTCAGTGGAAAGGCAGTGGTTCCACTAGATTTCCATGTGATGAAACAGCCCGCCCCCCAGCCTGGTTCTCCTCCAAGTGGGGCTGCACTGGGCTTCGTTTCCTGTTCTGAATTGAGCGTACTAAGTAGAGTCCAGGCACCCACTGCCACATAAGAAGCCCTCAGGGTCCTCACGGTCGTGTCTGTGTTTCTCCCTCGCTGTGCGGTGCAGAGACAACCCCGGGGAGCACCAGTGTTTGCTGGCCTTCTCCCAGAGGGTCTCATTCAGGCAGCATGGAGTCTGTGTTGTAAGCAAGCAGCTGGTGGGCTTTTTATACACTTGGAGAATAGTTTATGAAGTGAAATTAAAAACTGAGAAGAGGATCCAAAAATGTTAAGTAAACGGATTTGACTTTAGTCACAGAGAACAGAGGTTCATAAGCTGCATCCCAAGGGGCCTGTGAAGGGACTGGCAGCCTGGTGGGCCCTGTGCGTGTGTGCGTGCATGTCTGTGTATATATGTGTGTGTGTGTGTCTGTGTGTGCATGCATGTGTGCGTGTGTATGTCTGTGTGTGTCTGTGTCTCTGTGTGTGTGCATGTGGGTATATGTGTGTGTTTGCATGCACGTGTGTATGTGTGTGCATGTGTGCATCTGTGTGTGTCTCTGTGTGTATGTGTACATGTGAGTATAGTGTGTGTGTGCGTGTATGTGTGTGTCCATGCATGTGTGTATATGTGTGTGTGTGTGCATGTGCATGTGTCTGCATGCGTGTGTGTGTGCGTGTGCATGTGTGTGCGAGTGTGTGTGTGTCAGGACAGTCTTGTGCTGGTGGAGACCTTCATTGCTGGTTGTTGAGCCTCTGATGAATGAGACATAGTGGTTGCTTCCCGAATGCCCTATCTGAGGTTGAGGGGAATGTCCACCCTGGAGCCCCACGGGAGGAGCAGGGAGAGGGAGCGAGGCAAAGAAGAGGGAGGCAGAGAGCCGCTGGTCTCAGCCGCTGGTCCCACACGCAGGGCCCTGCTGCCGTGACATGCCACGTGTCCACAATGTCAGGGGTCTCAGCCGGGCCCCCCGACGCTGGCTCTAACCACGGTCCTCTCCCCGCAGCCCGTGATGAACAATGACAAGCACTGCTTCGAGTGCTACGGCTACGACATCATCATCGATGACAAGCTGAAGCCCTGGCTGATCGAGGTACCCGTGTCCCACGACCTTGCGCCTGGTCACCTCACGGCCTCCCTGCGCTCCTGCCTGGCCCCAAATCTGAGGCCCCAGGCCAGGGTGGGTGGAGACGAGGGCAGAAGGATGAGGACAGATGCTCAGGTCTGAGGGTTTGCTGATGGCTGGGAAATGTGCACACTACCGTCAACCACCTCCTGCAAGCCCAGCCCACAGTGCCACAGCCTGTGGTTCCACTTCCATTTTGGGGTTTGTTTGTTTTTTTTTTTACCATACTGTGCAGCTTGCAGGGATCTTTGTTCCCTGACCAGGGATCGAACCTGTGGAAGCTTGGAGTCCTAACTACTGGGCCACCAGGGAATTCCCCGGAAGTACTTTATTTTTTTTTTAATTTTTGTCCCCCTTCCAGATGGGTCCTTCCGGGTGAGTCCAGCTCCGGAGGCCCCAAACATCCTCTTGGAGGACACTATTCCCATTCAGGAAGGGCGCTCACAGCCCCGGAAGTCCTGGGAGGCAACGGTGTTCTGTCCAGAGATAAGGAACACCATACTCTGGGGACAAAGGCATAGTTTGAAAGTGGACTTATCTGCCCATCTGAAGGCGCAGACAGGATGTAGTGATGGCTGTTCTAGAAAGAGGGTGTGTGTGTGTGCCCTTTTCCTGATGACAGCGGTGGTGGGGGAGGGGCTGGCATGTCCATCAAGGCCCGGACACAGAGCCCACCTTGCTGGGTGGTCCTGCTTTGCTCTGCTGCCAGGGAGAGGGGCATGGGGCCGGGCAGGCAGTGAGAGGGCAGGTGTCCGCTCTGCCCACTCATCTCCTTGTGTGAGCCTTGTGTGACCCACCAGGTGGGTGCAGCTCCTGCCCTTTAGCTCAGGCTGTTTCCAGCCAAAGCTGAGTCTCCAGAGCAAGTCATCGTGAGGGGAAAGTGAGGACCTCCCGAGAAGCTGCCAGGAGAGCCAGGTTATAAGAGAAAGTGGTATGTGTGTTGTGTGTGTGTGTGTGTGTGTAGACATATGTACATGTAGAGAGATAGCGGGGCTTCCCAGGTGGCGCTAGTGGTAAAGATCTTGCCTGCCAGTGCAGGAGATGTAAGAGGGGCGGGTTTGATCCCTGGTTTGGGAAGATCCCCTGGAGGAGGGCATGGCTACCCACTCCAGTATTCTTGCATGGAGAATCCCACAGACAGAGGAGCCTGGCGGGCTACAATCCACGGGATCACAAAGAGTCGGACTGAAGCAACTTAACACACCTGCAGAAAAATAGTTAAGTCAGTCTTATCTACAGACATAAAATAATTTATATTTTCTTTTCCTCCGTCTTCGTTTCAGTCGTTCAGTCGTGTCTGACTCTTTGTGACCCCATGGACTGCAGCATGCCAGGCTTCCCTGTCCATCACCAACTCCCAGAGCTTGCTCAAACTCATTTCCGTCTACATGAAGTTTCTCCATTTTATGTAACTTCAATGGAAGTCAATTTTTCCTTGATGAACTAGAATCTCAACGTGAAGGTTATTGCTAAGATAATATAACAGATCTGAACTGTAGCCTGTTTGTAATGAGAATCGCAGGATGGCCTGATAAAGCACAGTGGTAACATCCAGGGCACCCGAGGTCTGCACCTCCCCTGCCACTGTACACACCAGCTGCCTCGCTGGCAGCACAGACACATGGTCTGACCATTCGGGGGAGGAACCTGAATGACTTTCAGATTTGCTGCCTCTTCCCTCCAAGGCCTGAGAAAGCAGCCCGCCAAGGTCGTTACAACTATGTGCAAAGTAAGAGTCAATAGGCGCTGACCGAGGGCCCGTGGGACTCTCCGCAGAGTGAATGTCTGTGCTTGGTGACTTTGCTTACCTTCCCAGAGGCCTCTGGAACTAACTTTCCACTTGCTGGACAGGCTTCTCCTCTGCTCAGAATGTTGCTTTGCTGGTCAGGCAGCGCATGGGTGCACTTCCTTTTACTTCAGCCTGCGATGCTGCTTGGTCAGGGTCACTGGGTCACTGATCCCAGCAAAGCTCTGGGCAGCTCTCCATGCTGAGGGTGGAGCTCACCACACAGGTAGACACTGAAGTTATGTTCGTGGTGGACGTTGACCTAAGATTTTTATTTGTGTGGTGACTGATTTGTAGGTTCTGTTCCTAATCCCGTCTTTAAATAATATTATGATTATTATTTTCTTTTTTTTGGCCGAGCCGCACAGCTTGTGGGATCTTAGTTCCCTGACCTGGGATCCCAGCCATGAAAGTGCCAGGTCCTAACCACTGGACTGCCAGAGAATTCCCTAAGTTACATTCCACCTAAGGAAATAGATCAGAAAGTGCTTCCTGAAGGTGTTAGGTATGACAGTGTAAAGCAACCTCCTTACCTGCGCTGTGGGGTGGCCAGTGTTCGCGTCGGCCCTGCTCACCCGCGCTCCAGGGTGGGTAGGTGGCCCAGCTGAAGGGCGTGGTCTGTCTCCTCCCCTCTTGCAGGTAAACGCATCCCCGTCCCTCACCTCCAGCACTGCCAACGACCGAATCCTTAAGTACAATCTGATCAATGACACCCTCAACATCGCGGTCCCTAACGGTGAAATTCCAGACTGTAAATGGAACAAGTCACCCCCAAAGGAAGTCCTCGGCAATTATGAAATCCTGTGAGTTTGTGGGTTTGTGCCGCTGGCTGCGTGAGTGTCAGATTGGGGCGTGGGGTGGGGGGTGTGCCAGGGCCCAACCTGGATGTTCTAGGCGCATGTGAACTCGCCTTATCGGGTAGAGTATGTTGCCTTTTGACGTTGTGGGAAAGGCCTTGTTGCCGATGAGTGCTGGGTGCTGAACCAGGCCTCTGTCCTGTCTCAGTCTAGTGCATGGGAAATATTAGAGCACTGGCCAGGTGAGCTGTCAGGGCGGAGCTAGTCACTCACCATGGAGCAGTGACTGGCCACGTCTGGCCCACCCCTGAGACCCGTGTGACACTGAGGAGCTCAGTCTGCACACCTTTGAAAGCGTTACTCGCTCAGTCGTGCCCAACTCTTTGAGACCCTGTGGACAGTAGCCCACCAGGCTCCTCTGTCCAGGGGATTCTCCAGGCAAGAATACTGGAATGTTTTACCATTCCCTTCCCCAGGAGATCTTCCCTACCCAGAATTTGAACCTGGGTCTCCTGCATTGCAGGCGGGTTCTTTACTGCCTGAGCCCCAAGGGAACCTGGTGCACACCTTTCGATGGGGATAATACAGCTGAGAGGAGGGCACACAGCATTTAGGGCCTGACCCCTGTCGTCACAGCTCGTTTCCCAGCAGCCTTGTGAGGTGAAGGTCGTCACTGGCTCCGTTTTACACACATATGGAAACAAAGGCTCGGAGGGTTACGTGGCCCCTGATAGCGCCATAAAGTGGGGGAAAGTGAGAACCCATCAGAAGGGCAGTGGCTGAGCGGGTCCGACTCGTTCTCAAGGTGGAAGGGTGAGTGGACGTTGGAAGGACTCAGGTGGGGCCGTGCTGGGGCCGGAAGGCCGGGGGAGGAGCTGCAGGAAGGGTGTGCAGTGTGATCCGTGTGACACCGGCGGTGGTCGCCATGCCCCCTCCCCCGGTGTGGCTGGCATTTCCGCATGTGACGGCTGGTCCGAGAGTGGACAGGGCAGGAAGTGTAGAGGAACACTCCGTAGGGGGTTGTCATGGGCACCACTGCCGCAGAAGGTGTGGGCTGGGGAAGGGGGCCTAAGAAAAGAAGGAAATAGCACTCAAGCCCAAGGACTGAAGCTGTTAGGGTCGCATTAACTATTTCTGTGAAGTCTAAACATACATTTAACAATTTCATTTCTTTAATTTTTAAAAAAATACTTTTATTTACGTATGGCTGTGCTGGATCCTTACTGCTGAGCGGGCTTTTCTCAGTTGCACGTGGGGGCCACTCTCCAGCTGCAGGGTGCTCGGGCTTCGCACTGTGGTGGCTTCTCTTGGGGAGCACAGGCTCTGGGGTGCTCGGGATTCAGTAGTCATGGCTCGTGGACTCAGTGGCTACAGCTCCCGGGCTCTAGGGCTCGGTCTCCATGGTTGTGGCCCATGGGCTTAGTTGCCCCGTGGCATGTGGGATCTTCCTGGGGCAGGGGTCGAACCCGCGTTCCCGGCATTGGCAGGCAGATTCTCCACCGCTAAGCCACCGAGGAAGCCCCTCACTTAACATTTGAAAAGAGTGAAGAAATAGTTGTGAACTTTACACCCGTGCTCCGATACCCTGGTGGGTAGCGCCGCTGCTGTGTGGATGTAAGTGTGCAGCCCCAGGAGCACAGGAGGTGAGTCCATGAGAGCAGCACTAGGGGCCTGGGCAGGGTGGTCACAAGCCTGAAGGGTGACCAGCTGGCTGGTTGGTTGTATCTTCCAGCACATCTGCTATCCAGACGAGGCATAGGGTAGGCAGAGCATGGAAGCGCCCTGGGTGGGGTGCTCGCCAGGTGAGGGGGCAGGACATGGAAGCAGCAGGTCTGAGCAGCTGAGGACAGGGAGAGGGCGGGCAGGGGGCTGTCAGACACTGAGCTGGGAAGAGAAGGGGCAGAGGTCAAGGGGCATAGGTCAGGCTGTGGCTGGCGGCTGAAGTTTCGCAAGGGGTGCGGTCACCGAACGTGATGTGGTCAGTTGGGTGCCCCAGAGGTGGGGCTGAGCTGGGGTGGAGGTCATCGGAGAGGGCAGTAGGTTAGGGGATCAGGGTCTCATCTGTTTGGTCACTCAGGTCACCAGCAGCAGTGAGTTGAGAGCCTGAATCTTAAGGAATTAGGGTCAGTGACCTGGAGGATTAGAGGTGACCGACACGGCAGGGAAGGCTGGTGGACTCTGCTGACCTGGGAAGGAGGTTTTGGAGAGAAGTTGCGGGGGGAGAGGGGGTTCCCCTGTAGACCCAGGGCATGGTCAATGGGAGAGAAGACAGGCCCACTCGAGGGGCGGAGGGGAAGCCAGGTTCAGAGCAGGAAGGTGACGGGGACCTTCCAGGACAAGGTGGAGGATTGGGGAGGCTCTGTCCATTGCTAACAACGGACAGAGAGTCCTTGGTACAGAGGAAGAGTTTGGAGGTGGGGCCGGGTGGGGGCACATCCAGAACCTCCCGGGATTGGCACTGTGGGCAGTGCAGGGTGACAACCACGATGCAGGGCCTTGTGGGCTCCATCCTGACAGCCCTGAGACAGGGAGGGGGCCCTGGGTGAGCCCCCCTTCATCGAGCTGAGGGTGCTGGGGAGGTCGGGGAAGTGTGTTCTAGGGAGCCTGTGGGGCCCTTTGCCCACCATCAACCCATTGCCCCCTTGAGGGTGTGGGCAGACGCCCCGTTTCCAGTAAGACACATGGTCAGAAGCCTCAGTGCTTCCAGTTGGAGAGACAAAAAGGTGACCTTCCTTGCAATGCATTGGGCTACCCTCCCCCCGGGTGAAGAACTAAGAAGGGGTTCCAGTGCAGAGCCTACGGTGCTGGGTCCTTCCAGTCAGGGCTTGCTCCCCAGTGCTTCAGTGACCCGTCAGTCTCTGTGGGCTTACAGCCGAGGTGCTGGGGGATCGGGGAGGATGGGTCTGGGAAAGGGGGGTGGACAGGCCCCCGACATCACCTGCTCCGTCCTGTCCTGCCATGCCAGGCACTCTGCATTCCACTGGGTGCCCTCAAGAGCCCTTCAGGGGTCCCAGCGGGGGCCGGCTCACTTGCCCGTGGCCACAACCCTGGTGTGCCACCTGGATGTAGACACTCTTGCTGCTGTCCCAGCTCTCCATCCCGGCCTGGGAGCTGCAGGGCCTGGCACTTTGCATCTGCTCCGTCCAGGGCCCAGTTCAGAAGATGCCGGGTCTGCTTTTACAGTCTTCTAAAAATGACTATTCTGACCCCTGTGAGTGGATCCTGCCTGTGAAAAGCCCCAGAGAGCAGCCCGCCAGCCCAGGAGGGGCCTGAGAAGGGCCATCTGGTCTCTGACCCTCCTCCACGCTCGCCCTGTCATTGGGCACACCACCCCCAGGAGTCACCCGTCCCAGATGGCAGCTGCTCACCAAGCGCTCATTTCCATTGGTGTTTAAGCTGCACAGACCAGCACCAATGCCCAGGGAAACTGGAAGCCCACCTGTGTGTCTCCCCTCTGCTTGTTCAGCAGGTTCTTACTGCACACACGCTCCCCACAAGAGGGGTGCTGGGGATGAGCCAGACAGAGGGGGTGGTCACTCCAGCCCTTTGGTCAGTAAGGTAGACACGACACAAGCAAATAGAGTGATAACGTATGAGCAGGAGTCCCTGGCGGGAAGAGGGGCCAGTGTGCCTCCTGGGAGACCCCCCCACACCCAGGCGGATCCACCAGCATCCCTGGGGAGTCCTCTGCCCTACATCGTCTCTCTTTAGGGAGACAGGAACAGGAGGGACCCACAGGTTGTGGTCTGACCTCCCTATGTCTGGCAGAGGGAAACCTCGTTGTGTCTGCTGTGAAGATGACACTCTTCTGGCCTCCCTCCTCCCCACCCTCCTCTTTCACCCCCAGTGTGGAAAATGCATCCTTCATCCTCAGAAATCTCTAGCCCAGCCCACCCTCAACCCACACATGGTGATCCTGGGAATAAGCTTTAATGGAAACACACCCTCTTCCAGAGGTCAGCAGAACGTAGTTAATGAAACATCACTGAGCATCTTAGTACCTTTCGCATTTGATGTGGACATCTTGGTGGGTGCTCAGCCAGGGTGTGGTCAGCAGTGACACCCACACACACATTAGAACAGTGGACAGAAGCTTCACACTCTGAGCCGCAGGGTAAAAAGTTCCAAATTAAGAATCCTAAGTGAAGTGAAGTTGCTCAGTCATGTCCGACTCTTTGCAACCCCAGGGACTGTAGCCTGCCAGGCTCCTCCATCCATGGGATTTTCCAGGCAAGAATACTGGAGTGGGTTGCCATTTCCTTCTCCAAGAATCTGAAGTCCTGGGTTTTATTTAACCCTACCTCTGCCACGTACCAGCTGTGTGACCTTAGCCCACTGAATAAACCTCTCTGAGCCCCAATTTCCTCCAACAGGAAGTGGGACTCATGATGCCTACGGATCTGAGTCAGGAGGGTGATGGAAGCCCTGGGAGGGATAGGAGACCCTGTCCATGGAGGTCCGCAGTGCCAGGGCCCGAAACAGGGCCTGTGGATTTCACCCCTCTCGTGGGGGCCCCACCCCAGCAAGAAAAGGTCACCAGATGCCTTATGGTCAGGGTCGCTGAGGTTCTAGGTTCTTTCTGGTTTAAAAGCACCAGCTGTACGTCCCTCCCGGGCTGTGCTTTAGCACTGCACAAGCCCGATGCAGGAGCGTTGATGGGGAGGGGTGGGTAGGTCATGGCTGGTGGAGGTGAAACTGGCCTCTCCCTGTCCTGGCTGCCGCCTCCTGGGCTGGTCACTCACACCCCGTGCCCTGTCTGGACCAGGGTTAGTCATCCTCGCCCCACAGATGCTGAGCGAGGTGCTGAGTGTAATGTATTTTCAGACATCGCTTGTCTCCTTGGCTACCCTGGTATGTCATGCCTTTCCCTGTGGCCATTGCCAGACCCTGTCTGGTGGCCTGTATGAAAACATCAACTGCAGGGTGTGGGACCCGTCCACAGTGACAGTTTAACAAGGTTGTGCTCGTGTGTTCTGTGGCCTGGGATGGCCCTTGGTGGGCTGCCAAGGCCACCTGCTGGGCAGGTGAGTTTGGAGGCATGCAGGCTGCTTCTCTGGTTGCCATGGCGACGCCACGGGAACCCTGGAGATGGCCTCTGTCTCTAGGTATGACGAGGAGCTGGCGCAGGGTGACGGGGCTGAACGAGAGCTGAGAAGTCGGCCAGGCCAGTCGCTGGGGCCCAAAGGGAGCCGATTGAGAGATGCCGGGAGGACCGTCCTCACCACCTGGAAGTGACCACCGGCAAGACGGAGACTTACAGCCCGGACCCGGTCAAAATCTGTCACTGCGCCCAACCCTTGCCGAGGACACCTATTTTGGAATTTCCTTTTTCTAGACCTTTTTTTTCCCCTTTCCTAAACCCTGTAAATAAATAAAGGCACTTCTTTGAAAGGTTAAGGAAGTCTGTTATTGGGGGAACGTCCCTGTTTCTCTGTCACTCCCATCCTCACCATACTTCTGGCTCCAGGCTATCGGGATTTTTCCCACACCAAGCAATTCTGCTGTGGCCCCAGATGTCCTACCCCTGGAGGCAGGGGTTCCCCAACCTCCAGGATCGAATGCCTGATGATTTGAGGTGGGTCTGATGTAATAATAATAGAAATAAAGTGCACAATAAGCGTAATGCCCTTGAGTCAACCCAAAACCACCCCTCACCCCCTGGTCCGTGGAAAAACTGTCTTCCATGAAACGGGTCCCTGGTGCCAAAAAGGGTGGGTACCACTGTCCTGTGGTTAACTCTGTTCGGACACCTGGAGATGGAGTCAGATCCCACAGGTAAGGGCTCAACTCTACAAGACTGCCCGCCACACTCACAACTTCAGGCACCAATCACAATTCCAGTTGTTAACTGCTTCCTACCAACTGGCTCCAAGTCGGAGGTTCCCACAACCCTATCCTTGGGTTCAATTAATTTGTGAATGGGGCTTGCAAAATTCAGGGGAACAGTTTACCTACTCCATTGCCAGTTTACATAAAGGATGCAACTGAGGAAAAGCCAGATGGCAGAGATGCACGGGGCAACGTATGGATGAAGGGGCACCGAGCTCCCGTGCTCGCTCTGGGAGCATCACCCTCCCAACGCGTCCATGTGCTCAGCAGCCTGAAAGCTCTTCCAATTCCATAGTCCGGGGCTATTTATGGAAGCCTTATTACATAGGCATGCCTACGTGCATGCTAAGTCGCTTCAGTCGTGTCTCACTCTTGGCAACCCTATTAACTGCTAGCCCCCAGGCTCCTCTGTCCATGAGATTCTCCAGGCAGGAATACTGGAGTGAGTTGCCATGTCTTCCTCCAGGGGATCTTCCTGAACCAGGGATCAACCCCGCGTCTCTTATGTCTCCTGCATTGGCAGGCGAGTTCTTTACCACTTGTGCCACCTGGGAAGCCCCAGTGCATGGCAATGATTAATTAAATCACTGGCCATTGGCGACTGACTCCACCTCCAGCCCCCTCTCTTCCTCGGAGATTGAGGGGTACGCCTTGGTTCCCCAGGCAGCCAGTTCACATCCAAGGCCATCCAGGAGCCCCAGCCACCAGTCGTAGCACAAACTCTGGTTTGCTTGAAAGGGACTTGTTAGGAATAACAAAAGATACGCATTTCACCTTTCTGCTCTGTAGCAGTTTCAGGAACTGGAAACAAAACTAAATATAACACATGTCCCTTAGCTCTTAGAAAGAAAATTACAAAGGTTTTGTATGCTGGGAAAGGAGATGGAGACCAAATACATATTTCCTAAAAATCACAGTATCACAATCTATTTCATTAGGGCTGAATAACTAATTCACGAATGTATAAGATGAGCCCTTTGGACAGAAAGGAAAAGCTTCAGAATGTGATTTAGTTTATTATAAAGTAGGTCACATTTTTAAAATTTGGCACTAAGTTAAAACCCAAACCCAAACCTGAGTATCTTACAGAACCATGCTGCTGTGAGAAAGCAAAGTATTTAATCTGACAACTACTTTGGTTTCATTCCTCTCAACTCGACTGTGATCTAGAGGAAAACAGGCAACTAGAAATATTAGCGCCTCAGCATTTATCATTACAAAGGCCCTTGTCTTGGTGCTCTGAGGAGATGCACTGGGTTTTGTAGGTGAGCCTGTCGGTCAGATAAGCCCAGACAATTCCCGCCATGTGGCTTACATGACATCAGCCTCCGGGCTTGCCGCAGACGCAGAGGTAAGTGCAGCTGGCAAGTCACTGGCGGCAGGATAAGCTCTTGACACAATGTGTTTACAGCAAGCCAGCCTGGACTCCCATGACCCACAGAGAAATACAGGGAGGCAACCCACGTACCTCTGTAGAGCGATCGATGCGTCTGAATCACCCTTGGGGGTGTTCTCTTATTAGAACATTTTATTGTCACGTTTGACACCTGTTCACTAATGCTTCACTCATTGTCCTGAGTTTCTCTTTCAACTCCCCACCTATGTGCCATTACAACGTTAGGAATAAGATTTTCTTGTTATGTAATTGTGCCAAGGACACAGAGGTCTTCTTCCCTGGTGGTTCAGTGAATAGGAATCCGCCTGCCAATGCAGGGGACACGGGTTCGATTCCTGGTCCGGGAGGATCCCATGTGCCACGGGGCAACTGCTGAAGCCTGTGTGCCCTAGGGCCCTTGCCCTGCAATAGGAGAAGCCACTGCAATGAGAGACCCAGGCACTGCAACGACAGAGTAGCCCCCCTCTCGCTGCAACTAGAGAAAGCCAAAGAGCACCAGTGAAGACCTAGCGCAGCCAAAAATAAAATAATTTTTAAAAAGAATATAAAACATGGATCTAGTTCAATATGTGGAGAAGGCAATGGCACTCCACTCCAGTACTCTTGCCTGGAAAATCCCATGGACAGAGAAGCCTGGTAGGCTGCAGTCCATGCGTCGCTAAGAGTCAGATATGACTGAGCGACTTCACTTTCACTTTTCACTTTCATGCATTGGAGAAGGAAATGGCAACCCACTCCAGTGTTCTTGCCTGGAGAATCCCAGGGACGGAGGAGTCTGGTGGGCTGCTGTCTATGGGGTCACACAGAGTCAGACCCGACTGAAGTGACTTAGCAGTAGCAGCAGCAGTTCAATATGTGTGCTGTGTGCTCACTCGCTCAGTCATGTCCGATTCTTTGCAACCTCATGGACGACTATACGTAGCCCGCCAGGCTCCTCTGTGGGATTTTCCACAAAAGAATATTGGAGCAGGCTGCCATTTCCTCCTCCAGGGGATCTTCCCTACCCAGGAATCAAACCTGCGTCTCCTGCATCCCCTGTATTGCACGCAGATTCTTCATTACTGAGCCACCAGGGAAGCCCCTGCTGCTACTGCTAAGTCGCTCCAGTCATGTCCGACTCTGTGCGACCCCATAGACGGCAGCCCACCAGGCTCCCCCGTCCCTGGGATTTTCCAGGCAAGAGCACTGGAGTGGGTTGCCATTTCCTTCTCCAATGCATGAAAGTGAAAAGTGAAAGTGAAGTTGCTCAGTCGTGTCTGACCCTTAGCAACCCCATGGACTGCAGCCCACCAGGCTCCTCCGTCCATGGGATTTTCCAGGCAAGAGGCCTGGAGTGGGGTGCCATTGCCTTCTCCTATTTCAATACAGAATGAGTGAAATGTAGTACAAAATTCAAACAAATTGCAATTTGTAGGAACTTGTCTGCTGCGTTCACGTTAAGCCTGAAATGGCCCCAGCTTATTGATCAGCGTACTTTGTGTATTCCCTGACATTCAGGCCTGGTGTGGATGATGGGTGTGGCTTTGAGCCTCTGAGTCAGACCTGGGCTTGAGGCCCAGCTCTGCCATTTATTAGTGTGTTCCTTGGACCTTTGCTTCCTAGTGGATAAAAAGGGATTGATTTTATTTGCCTCAGAAATAAAAAGTGCTACCGCCCACCCCAGCTGGTTCTTGCTCCAGCTCTGATCACATTTTCTTCCCCAGGAGGGGGCCTAATCCTCCACGAAGCTGGGGGCTTCCACCCTCCACTTCTGATCACAGCTTTTCCACCCACCAGTTCTTCCAATCCAGGTTCTCTGTTATGCTGCCTGGTTTTGGAAAGGGTGGAGTCCCCAGCTGGGAATGAGCCCGCAGCCTGAGCGTGGGGGAAGTTGATTCACTGAAGGGAGAAGTCAGCGAGCCCGTGACCAGGTTGCTAAGCGAGAGCAAATGCCTGTTAAATATATTTATATCAAATATTGACAGTGACATGAGTGATGTCATGTTCTAGAGCAGATGTTTCCTCTGGATACTTCCAGTACACTCACGGGGAGGAAGTACGTGGTGTCCGAAGCAGGCCTTGGAAAACCGTCAGGCTGTAAACAGACTGTGAGGTCACTGGGCCAGGCCTCCAGCCGTGGTGTCCCCCTTTGCAATCGTCTGGGTTAACAACTTCTGTTTTCTTATCGGCTCCCATTACTTTTTTCTGTTTGATAAGGTTGAGGGGTGAAGGACAGGTCCCAAAGTCTGAAGGCCGTAACATCTGATCAATTTCAGGATGATTCTATTTGATTTTTCACAGAGGAAACTCATCATTTGCCTGCTTACTGCATGGGCTGCTCCCCCAGTATTTTTCAGCAGGTGCTCAAGCCCAAAAAGAAGGAGTCCTCCCACCTGTCCCCCGCTCCCAGCGCAGCAGTCCCCAAGCCTGGTGGCAGGCTCCTCAATGGACCTCCCGCCTGGACCACTGCTCGAGCCCCACTGAACTCGGCCCTCAGCCCCCTCCCATACAATCAGGCTGCACCCTCTAGCCCAAAGGATTTTCCTGACCTGTGGCCATTTCCCCCAGCACAGGGCGGTTCTTCAGTGCACCCCACAAAGCCTCCCGTGCTTGGAAGAACCTGGAAGCCCTCCATACATGGTATTCACCAGCCCCAAACTCACCTGACTCGTCTCTGCCGGAGTCAGCCTTCCTCCAGGACACTGGCAGGGTGCGTTCTCCCTCCAGGTCCATTTTCCAGCTCGGTGGCCTCTCCAGCCAGCCAGGGGAGGTGCTTCCCTGGTCTCCCCAGCCTCAGGCCATGAGCCTCCTGTGGTCCAGGGAGGTGGGTGAGCGTCCGCTGCAGGGACCCTGCCCAGCGGTCAGTGCCCACAGGGCGTCCTTTTGTGTCACTTACCAGGAGCTACGTCCAAGTGGGGTGCCCTGGGGCATTTCAGGATCCCTGCGGGGCAACAGGAACACCCATCAGATTTTGCTTCCTGTTTCTCATTAGGCAGACAAGGTGTTTCTGTGGACACAATCGCTGATGTAGGTTGGGGGTGACTCTCTTGCCTAAAGGACAGTAAAGGCACTGACCTGGCGTTTCTGTTGATACAAGCCCAGGTGCCCCCGGGGCTGTCCTGGTTCGGGTGTCTCATTCAGAGCCGTTCTCCACCCTCACCTTTTCATTCCCATTGGGAACTGAGTCTTTGGGGGTTCCGCCTCCTGAATTTGGCCCCCTCTGTCACCCCTGCTCCCATTTATTCCACCATGCCTCTTCCCCCAACTGCCGCCAGCGCCTCCCCGCTCCCCCACCCCAGGAGCTGCCTTTCTGATGTTTCAGATGCAGCTGTGGCTCCTCCAGGGGTGAGGGTGGGCTGCAGAGAAGTGACTTCAAGGGCTCCCTCCTGCCGAGGGTCTCTGTAATGGCCAAGCGCACCAGACAGCTCATGCTTCGGGATCCGATTCCCATTCCGGCTAGAAGCGCGGACTGGGCTGTCACAGGGCTCCAGGTGGCCTCCGACGTGCCCAGCCCCAGAGCGAGGGCTGTGCTTCCCCGTTCACCTTCTGTCCCAAGCCTTAGACCCGACGGCAGAGGGTGCGGGGTGAGAAAGGCACCATAAAAGGGGCCCACAGGGACTTCCCAGGTGGTCCAGGGGCTGAGACTCCACGATCCCAGTGCAGGGGTCCTGGGTTCCCTCTCTGGTCGGGGGGCCAGATCCCACGTGCCACGACTGATTGTTCATGTGCCGCGATGAAGCTCGAAGATCTCACGTGCTGCAACAAAGACCTGGAGCTGCCAAACATATAAGTAAATAAAGGAGGGGCTCCACAGAGGCACCTGAGGCTGGTCTAGCTGGAGAGACCTCACGTGCTGAGTTTTGTCTGCTGACATTGTCCCTGAAGAAGAAAAACCAGCCCTGAGAGCCAGGAGTGGGCCTGGCCCTCAGAGCTTGGTGTTCTCCTGCAGAACGTAAGCAATCACACAGACGGGCAGCCTGAGACCAGGCCACCGTGTGACCAGCCATCAAGAGAGAGCCTGTCCACCACTGCGTCTGAACCCGAAGAGCAGCATCCACATCACCCAAGCCAAAGGATGACACGCTTCCCCTACCCTCTCCTGGCCACAGAACTGATTTCCCCCAATCACCATTCTCATCTGTCCCGAGCTCCCCCACTGACCACCACCATAGACGAGGTTTACTGAGACACCTGGTCACAAAATCGCCTACCCTTCCTCAGAGCAGCCAATCCAGGGCAAAGCCCACCTCCCCAGACCCACCTCAGCCAGCAGCACCCTCCCTCCCACAAGCCCTGAAGTCCCAGGCCATTCTAGGCAACAAGCAATTCATCCACCTGTCACCCATGGAAGCGTTGTTCCTGGTCTTTGACTGAAGAATGTAAGACTATGAGAATCTTTAATGATTTAGCATGGGGGATTTCACTAGTTTTGATGTGAGTGAGTGACTGAAGTCACTCAATTGTGTCCAACTCTTTGCGACCCCATGGCTGTAGCCTACCAGGTTCCTCCATCCATGGGATTTTCCATGGCAAGAATACTGGAGTGGGTTGCCATTTCCTTCTCCAAGAGATCTTCCCGACCCAGGGATTGAACCCGGGTCTCCCGCATGGTAGGCAGACAGGGAAGTCCTAGTTTTGACGTGGCTGGGTTTTAAGAAAGATTGGTTCCTTCCCCAAGGCTGGCAGAAGCCCTGTTCAGTCTTAGAAACAGATAAATACATTTTTCTCTTTAGATGGTACCGCAGGCACTGTGAGTCGGGAGGCAGTAGCAGAGGACCCCTCCCCTGCCACCGCACCAGCTTAGGACGGAAGCTGGCCTCCAGTGTCCCTGCCCAGGAATGCAGCCGCCTCCCTCACTGGCAGGTAAGGGGAGGGGAAACCCAGGTAGACCCAGGTGCAGCTGGGGACAGCAGTATAGTTCTTCAACTTTTTCAAATTACATTTCCCACAGAGCCTTAAGGGCCTACTAAATTAAAAACAAACAGCAGCAAGGACAAAAAGCCAGTCCCTAACTTGAGAGACACAGAGTGCTTGCTGCCCAGTCCTTCCTGGTGGGAGGAGGTGACTCCCCAAGGTCACATAGCCAGGGAAGAGCAGAGGCTCGCTGGGACCCGGTGCCCGTGACTTCTCATCCAGCTCTTCACAACGCCCCGTGCTGTCTCCTGTGGAAAAGGCAGGGGAATACCAGGTCACTGTGGGATTCAGGGGTTGAAACTGGAGGCTTATAAAATCAACAGACACTGGTTGTCACTTGCCATTCAGAAGGCTTGGGGGGACTTCCCTGGTGGTCTAGAGGCTAAGACTCCTCACTTCCAGTGCAGGGGGCCCAGATTCGATCACGGTATGGGAATTAGATCCCATATGCTGCAACTAAAGACCCCGCACAGTCAAATAAATAAAAGTAAACAAGAAAAAAAAAGTTTGGGGAAATTGGAAGGTGCACCAAGGAGAGTGCAGGGGGTAGCTGCACGGACAGAATCTGGTATCAGAAGACCCGCACCCGCTCCCTCCGCAGCTGCTTGCTTGCTGTGTGACTCAGTTTTGCTTTCTCATCTGCATGGTGGAGATTAAAATCTCAGCCCCATCTAGCTCACAAAGCCATCGGAAGAAGGGAAGATGAGGATTGCAAAAGTGCCCAATCCGTATTGTTGTCGTTCAGACTCAATTGTTGTCGCTCCGACTCTTTGCGACCTCATGGACTGTAGCACACCAGGCTCCTCTGTCCTCCACTATCTCCCAGAGTTTGCTCACATTCATGTCAGCATTAGTTAATAGTTTTTGCTGTCACTTTAGTTTCAAGACCTGGGGCCTGCCCTCTAGGAGTTCACAGACTGTTTCTTGTAAGAACGATAAAAGAGACAGCTTAGGCTCAGTGCCAGAGAAGAGGCATAGATAACGCTTGCCCCAGTGGGTGGGGTGACCTGGGTCATTTCCTTGAGGTGTCTTTTTTTCTTTGGAGAAAGATCTTTAATTGCTTTACACAGCAATAGAAAGTATGTATTATACATTGCATGTATGCAGGCTCAGTCAATAAGGCATATCCAGCTCTTTGGCAGCCCCATGGACTGTAGCCTGCCAGGCTCCTCTGACCATGTAATTTTCCAGGCAAGAATACTGGAGTGGGTTGCCATTTCCTACTCCGTCCTTGAGGTGTCTTGAAGAATGAGTAGACACTGGATGGGGGAGGGGGGCGGGGGATAATGAGAGATGATTTCAGAAAAAGGATTCAGGGCCAAATTATGAAGGATCTTGGATGCCAGGCTCAAGAATTTGGCTTTAGGGAGCCATTGAATGTTTTTGAGGAACAGTGTGACAAGGGAGATGTTCTTAGAGATGTGACTCTAAGGGGTGGTTCAGAAGATGGTCGAGGTGGGAAGAGGCTGCAGGGAAGCACAGAAGGGAAGAGCTGAGGGTGGGAGGACTGGGGAAAGAGGTGGCTTCATTGGGTAGTAGGTCTTGAGAGCCAGGAGCAATTCTCAGTTGACCAGCAGGGGGCGTGTGCACAAAAGGGGTTTGAACCTTTAAAGCAGAATTAAGTAAACCTTGCCATGTTAACAAAAGTATTTTTCCAAGAGCTGTTCAGAGAGGTCATATCATCCATGGCTATGAAATAATACTGTTTCCATGTAACAACTGTGTATCGAGAAAGTCACTGGTTTGCTTCAGTTCCTGAATCTTGTACTCAGAATAAGAATGAAAATAATTCTGGACTTCCCAGATGGTCCAGTGGCTAAGACTCCACGCTCCTACTGCAGGGGACCCACTCTGATCTCTGGTCATGGAACTAGATCCCACATGCTTCAACTAAGACCCAGCACAGCCAAATAGATATACATAAATAAATAAATAATTGTTAAGAAGAAAATAATTCTACCAGACTTATAGGCAAACTCTTCTCTTACACAATCTTCCCCCAGGCAGAAATGTCTCCACTGCACCCAGAATTCCCCTGCTTTTCCACTGTTGTTCAGTCGCTAGGTCGTGTCCAACTCTGTGACCCCATGAACTGTAACATGCCAGGCTTCCCTGTCCTTCACTGTCTCCCAGACTTCGCTCAAACTTATGTCCATTGAGTTGCTTTTCCATTAATCAGGGATGGAAGCCCAGTCTCCTGCATTGCAGGCAGATTCTTTATGGACTGAGCTACCAGGGAAGAAACTTTCCATTAAGTCACCCAATATCGAAGGAGCATTAGTGGTTTGACAGCACCGGGTGCTGGGTCACACCGCTGAGCAAGACAAGGAAGTAAGTCCTTGCCCTGCAGAGTTCAGTTTGAGAGAGATGAAAAAGGAACATTCTCAGAGGTGGGTGAGCTCAAAGGGCAGGCTGCTCTGGTGGACCCTCAGAGGGGCCACGAAGAGCCTAGAAAGAGCTGACTGTGACCCTGCAGGGGTTTTTGGATGGGTGGGAGGCAGTGCTCGAGAGAGCTGGCTCTCTGGGCTGTATCTGAATAGAGATGCTCAGGATTACAGGGCCAATATGATCTGCTGGGGGGATGGGAGGGCTGGTTGCTGGGCACAGGTGATTTCTCCTGGTCTGGAAGGAGCTCAATCCCCAAAGTGGGTCCTGGCGACATGTCTGGGCTGCTCAGGTCAGGCTGGGCCCCTCACCACAAGCTGGCCCAGTGGAAACCCTTGAAGATGTGTTTCAGCAAGAAGAACCATGAGGGACTTCCCTGGTGGTCCAGTGGCTAAGACTCCGTGCCAGATGCAGGGGGCCTGGGTTCAAACCCTGGTCAGGGAACTAGATTCCTGCATGCTGTAAATAAAAAACCTCTTTTCCTGCAACGAAGATCCTGCACATGGCAATGAAAGAGCCCATGTGCCACGGCTAAGGCCAGCACAGCAGAATCTGAATTTTTTATTTTAAAGAACCAAGAGCGTCAGAGGCTTAAGCTGGGGGCTGTCTGGTCACTTTCTTCCCTTAGTCTTGACATTTCAGTTCTTCCTTTGATTGCATGAAACACCGCTTGTCTCCTTCCTGTGATTCCACTACTAATTTTAGCTACACACAGTTGGCTGCAGTTCAAAGAATTTTAACCTGTACAAGTTCACTCAGGTTACAGTCTGGAGAACAGATGGGAGAAGGGTCATCCAGACGATAGCTGGTAGTGTTTGGGAGAGAAAAGAGGTGTTTGGAAGGAACGTTGGCAGGACCTGGCGGGGAGGATGAGTGAGGAGGCGACGTGAGAACTCAGGTTTCTGGAAGGAGGTACCGTTCATGCAGGGCTGAAGGGAAGATGATGACTTTAGTTTTAGAGAAGTTGAGCTTGAGGAATCTTGGGGACTCTCCAGCGGGATGTCAGGTTGGCCCTCAGGATCTGCAGTTGCACGGTGACATAGAATCGAGGACCCATGGCATGCAGCTGGGGAGGAATACTCCCGGAAATTGTCCGAGGGTGGGGACCCCAAGGAACAACAGGAAGAGGGTGGGAAGGAGCAGGCAGAAGACCGAGGCCTCTCATGGAAGGCTCAGCATCTCAGGGAAGCCAGGATGCAGGAATGAGTGACCAGAGCTTCATGCGATCATTGAGCTCAGTCTTGAGAGGGGCTCTGGGACTTCACAAGCAGGGGCTGTGATAGGCCTGGTGACAGCGGGGTCAAAGTGCAGCAGGGAAATTGAAGAGGAAGTGGATCAGCTGTGAAGGCAAGTCTTCCAAGCAGGGGTGTTAGGGAGAGAAGTGGGAGAGGGAGGCTTCGAAGCGTTGTGCCCCCAGCTGAAGACTATGACTTTTTATAGGCTTCCTTCCTTCCTTCTCCCATTCCACCCATTGGGTGCTCACTGTGTAACTTAGCTGTTTGAGGTCCTGGGGACACTTTGCTAAACAAGATGGGTCAGTCCTGGTTATCACGGAACATAAAATCCGGTCGGTGCTAGAGGAGAAAGCATCTTTCTTGAACAGTTTTATTGAGGTCTAATTTTCATACAAGGGCTTCCTTGGTGACTCAGTGGAACAGAATCCACCTGCTAATGCAGAAGACCCGTGTTCCATCCCTGAGTCAGGGGGAGCCCTTGGAGAAGGAAACCGCAACCCACTCCAGTCTTCTTGCCTGGAGAATCCCTTGGACAGAAGAGCCTGGCAGGCTACAGTCCATGGGGTAGCGAAGAGTCAGACACGACTTACCGACTAAACAACAATAACAACAATTTCCATATTATGTACTTGTGTTTAGTTGCTCAGTCATGTCCAGCTCTTTGTTTCCCCATCGATTGTAGCCCACCAGGCTCCTCTGTCCATGGGATTCTCCAGGCAAGAATACTGGAGTGGGTTGCCTTTCCTTCCTTCAGGGGATCTTCCTGACCCAGGGATCGAAGCCAGGTCTCCTGCACACTCATTTTAAGTGTATAATTCAATGATCTCTAGCAAATTTACAGAGTTGTACAGCGATCATCAGAATCCAGTTTAACAACATCTTCATCACCCTCAACAAGACCTCTCAGGCCCATTTGCAATAACTCCTTACTTGTACTTCTAGCAACCACTCATCTACTTTCTGTTTCTACAGACTTGTCTTTTTTGAACATTTAATATAAATGGACTCTTATAATATGTGGGATTTGGGTTGGTTTGTTTGCTTCATCTTGTTTCTTCCCGTTAGCATCACATTTTGGAGGTCCATGCATGTTGCAGTGTATCTCAGCATTTCATTTCTTTTTATTCATGAATGATATTTCATCGTGAATAAAAAGAAAAGTTATGACTAACCTAGATAGCATATTGTAAAGCAGAAACATTACTTTGCCAACAAAGGTGTGTCTAGTCAAGGCTATGGTTTTTCCTGTGGTCATGTATGGATGTGAGAGTTGGACTGTGAAGAAAGCTGAGTGCCGAAGAATTGATGCTTTTGAACTGTGGTGTTGGAGAAGACTCTTGAGAGTCCCTTGGACTGCAAGGAGATCCAACCAGTCCATTCTGAAGGAGATCAGCCCTGGGATTTCCTTGGAAGGAATGATGCTAAAGCTGAAACTCCAGTACTTTGGCCACCTCATGCGAAGAGTCGACTCATTGGAAAAGACTCTGATGCTGGGAGGGATTGGGGGCAGGAGGAGAAGGGGACGACAGAGGATGAGATGGCTGGTTGGCATCACTGACTCAATGGACGTGAGTCTGAGTGAACTCTGGGAGTTGGTGATGGACAGGGAGGCCTGGCGTGCTGCGATTCATGGGGTCGCAAAGAGTCAGACACGACTGAGCAACTGATCTGATCTGATATTTCATCACACCACATTCTATTTACCCATTACCGAGTAGATGACATTTGAGTTGCTTTCACTTCTTAGTCACTGTGAGTAATGATGCTGTGACCACTTGTGTACAAGTTTTTATATGGACAGGTGTTTTCATTTCTCTTGGGTGGATATGTAGGCTGCTAAGTCATAGGTGTGTGTGTGTGTGTGTTAGTTGCTTAGTTGTGTCTGACTCTTTGTGACACCATGGACGGTAGCCTGCCTGGCTCCTCTGTTCCTGAAATTTTCCAGGCAAGAATACTGGAGTGGGTAGCCATTCCATTCTCCAGCGGATCTTCCAGACCCAGGGATCAAACTCAGGTCTCCCAAATTGCAGGCAAATTCTTTACCATCTGAGCCACCGGGGAAGCCCAGGCCATAGGTAAATGTATGTTTAACTTTTTGGGAAACTGCCAAACTATTTTCCAAAGCAATCGCACCATTTTACATTCCTACCAGCAGTGTGTGAGGGTTCCAGTTTCTCCACATCCTGAATAACACATATTATTTCTCTTTTTATTATTTCTCATTGTGGCTTTGATTTGCTTTTCCCTGAAGACTAATGATGTTGAGCATCTTTTCGTGTGCTGATGGACCAACCATTCCTCAGTTTTCTTGGTAGAAACGGTTTTAAAGAGGTGAATTTTCCATTCCCCCTAGGAGATTGGACTTTTATGATTCTGTGGTAAGAAAGTTCTGTTGACTCTTCCATGAAAACTTCTCTGATTCTCTTGTCTATGCTGGTCTTCCCTTTCTCTTAAATTTTAAAGCAAAAGTCAGAGCATATCTGAGGCTTCAGGCCCTCCCAGAAAACTTCCCCTGTAACTTAAAATAAACTCAAGCTCCAGTCTCGTTTCCCACCATGCTCTCCCTTCTGCCCTTTTGCAGGAGCTGTAGTGACCTTTGAGGATTTCACGTTCACCCCTGCCTCCGGGCCTTAGCACTGGCGGGCCCCTCTACCTGGAATTACCTTCCCCTTGATTTCCATGGGGTCAGTTCCATCTGATCATGTGGAGCATTTTCTCAGAGAAACTTTCCTGATTATCAGTCTCTTACCATCTTTTTTGACTTTTTTCAAGGCACTGATTACCAGGCAAAGTTATCTTAGGTATTTCCTTGCTTTTTTACTTTCTCCATCAGAAAACTATCAACTCTGCAAGGGCAAAACAGCCCTGGCCCGATCGGTATGGCACTGAGAGAATACCATGGAAAGAGGAGCCTAGAGGGCTACAGTTCATGTGGTCACAGAGTCCAGCATGACTGAGCAACTGAGCATGCACACCCATTTCTGGAGAAGTCACTTCAGGGCCTGGGGAGGGAAGAGAGCAGGGTGCCTGTGCCACCCTGGCACAGCTAGTGGGGAGAGGACAGGCCAGGCTCCAGGGGGCTGAGAGCTTATCTTCTGTTCACTGGCTGAGTTGTGAGTGTCCCTCTCCCCAGAGGGGCTTGTCATCTCATTCAGCACAGTACCCAGAACAGTGGCCAGTGGGTGCTGCTAAGTTGCCAAGTCGCTTCAGTCGTGTCCGACTCTGTGCGACCCCATAGACAGCAGCCCCCTGGCTCCCCCGTCCCTGGGATTCTCCAGGCAAGAACACTGGAGTGGGTTGCCATTGGGTAGTAGGTGCTAAATAAGTCTTTGACTTCAAAGCCTGACGCTGGAATCTGAGTCTGGGGGCGGAGGGGAGCCCTGCCCACTGACTGGCTATGTGACCGTGGGTCTGCTCCTTCCCGTCTCTGAGTCTGTTTCCTTGTCTCCGTAGCATGCCTGATGGCATGAGGGTGAAGGCCGTCCTTCCTCGTCAGGTGAAAAGAGGCTGTGCCTGGGCTTGTGCACCTGGGCCGGGCGGCCCTGGTGGCTGTTGGGCTATTTTTGGCAGTGATGATGATCACACAGCTTTGTTCTTGGATCTGCCGCCTCTGTTCCCACTGTCCCCAGGGCAGCAGGCTCCAGACCCTACCTGGGGGCTTCCGGAGGAGAGCTGGAGAGCAGGGAACGAGGGTGAATGCCAGGGGAGGCTGACCGGGCAGAGGCTGGGGTTGGGTGAAAGCTGAGTCACAGCCTTAAAAACTTGGGGAGGGGGGTGTCACGGTGACATTACGTTCACTTCCTGACAGGAGGGTGCTGTGTCTCATGCCTCCAGGCGACTGAGCCCAAACAGAAAGGCTTTGAGAAAGCAAGGAAACTGGAGGATGGATGAATGGAAAATTTTAATGAACAGCAGCCCAGGAATCCCTTCAGCCTGGAAGCACCTTTGGAACACCAGCGCCAGCACCTGGAAAGGCCTGTCCCTTGGCTGGAGTGGGTTTCCTACTTGCAGATGCGGTAGGAAACCTCTGGGCATCCTTCTTCCCCAGCCATTCAGGCCCTGTCCCAGCCTCACAGCTCTGCCTGGGGACCACAGTGGTGGTCCTACAACCTGACATCCTCTCCTCCCTATCCCCACCCATCGAAATCCTGCCCGTTCCTGAGACCCAGTTAAAGCTCCATGTCCTTGAGGCTTTAAACCATCTTCTGGTCCGGTGCCTGCCACTCTCATCTGCCTGCCCTCGATTTTTCACTTCACACTTAACTTACTCTCACCTCTCTCTCCTCTCAGTAAATCATCCTGCCCTTTTCCCCCAGCTTGAGTATGAGTCTGGTGGCCTCAAACATTTTCATATAACTCCTCACATGTTTATCCAAATTTCTCATAGATGCTTTTTCTGATCTCAGAGCTCAATGACACCAAAGCCTGTAAATACAAAACAATTCCTTACTGGGGGGAAAAAATCACCATTCCTTGATATTTCCCCAAATGAGAGCTTGTTCTTGCTGTTTGGTCATTCAGTTGTGTCCGACTCTGTGACCCCATGGTCTGCAGCACACCAGGCTCCTCTGTTCTTCACTGTCTCCCAGAGTTGGCTCAAATTCATGTCCACTGAGTCAGTGATGCTATCCAATCATCTCATCCTCTGTCATCCACTTCTGCTGCCCTCAATCTCTCCCAGCATCAGGGCCTTTCCCAGTGAGTCATCTCTTCACATCAGGTGGCCAAAGTATTAGAGCTTCAGCTTCAGCATCAGTCTTTCTAATGAATACTCAGGGTTGATTTCCTTTAGGATTGACTGGTTTGATTTCCTTGCTGTCCAAAGGACTCTGAAGAAGTCCCTTGGACTTCTCCAGTACCATAGTTCAAAAGCATCAATTCTTCAGTACTCAGCCTTCTTTATGACCCAACTCTCACATCTGTACATGACTACTTGGAAAACCGTAGCTTTGACTAGATGGACCTTTGTCAGCAAAGTGATATCTCTGCGTTTTAATACATTGTCTCAGTTTGTCATAGTTTTCCTCCCAAGAAGCAAGCATCTTTTAATTTCATGGCTGCAGTCACCATCTGCAGTGATTCTGGAGCCCATGAAGATAAAATCTGTCACTGTTTCCACCTTTTCCCCTTCTATGTGCCATGAAGCAATGGGACTGGGTACTATGATCTCAGTTTTTTGAATGTTGAGTTTTAAGCCAGCTTAAGCCTATGACCTTGACCAAGTCATCTTACCCCCCTGAGCCTCAGCTTCCCCAAGTGCAAAGTGGAGCTGGTGTAAGGAAGCAGGAGTTCTCATATATAAAGCACCATCGTGGGGCTGTCCCCATGGAAAGCGGTCCTTTGGGTGGCAGCTGTGATTGGTATGGAGGGTTGGGAGAAGTCAGGGCCAGTCCGGCCCCTCGGATCCTCCCTGGGCACGCAGCAGGTGCTGTGTCCCAGCCGGTGCAGAGTGAAGACTGCCTGAATGAGGGAGCGATAACAGTCTCCCAGGCCTGGTCCCTGGGAGGGCCTGGCTTAGGGTGCCTGCTGTCTGGGCACCTAACAAGAAAGCTGTGACCTGTAATTAGCAGGGCTGGGCTTGGCGGGCTGGCTGTCCCCAGGGCCCACATGATACTTCATCAGCCTCAATGAGTGCTCGGGTGAAATCTGAAACCCAAGCCATGGGCTGGAACCAGTTACACAGAGAACAGAGTTGTCACAACAGGAAGGGTGTGTTCAGAGGGAAAGTGGGAGGAGCGTTGGCTCTGCTGTCTTATACCCCAGGCCACCCAGCAGGTGCCAGGACCCATATGCTCAGAGGACAACCCCCAGGAGCAGGCCCTTGGCTGGATACCCCTGACCTTGGTCTTGAACTGTCGGGAAGGACGTTTCCCTTCCGCCTCTAAGGATCTGCCTGTGCTCCACCACCTCAGGCTGACAACCCTGCACCCACAGCTCCCATGACTTGCCCTTCAGACGTGTCCTTCCAAGCCCTGCCCTGCCTATCTTTCAGTCTGCTGAAATGCCGCTTTTCTTGGGAGCCCTCTGGGACCCCCAGGCCACTGCTTGGACCCTTCAAGATCATTGTTCACAGGCTGCCCCCTCTGGTACCCACTAGCATGAGTTGCTGGAAAGTGGAGAAAATTTTATTTTTCATTCATGCCCAGCTCGATACCTGGTATCCCATGTCTGCTGTGTCGGAGGGAGAGAAAGACTTGATGTAGGGAAGAAAGGAAGGAGTCAGAAAGCCCAGGTTTGAGAGGGTCTCTGGCCCTGATGGATGGGAAACCTCCAGCAGCTCACCTGGCTTCCCTGGGCCTCTGCCTCCTCACCTTAGGAAGACTCTCTTGCTCATCCTTCAGGGTCTTCCAGCTTTGATGTTCTGTGATCCCCAAAGCAGCCTCCTCCTGCCAATCTCTCCCACCTACCCCAATCCTTGCCCAATACTGCACTTCAGTGTGAAATCATTGCCCCTCTGCCTGTTACCCGGCTGACCACACATTCTGAGCTGCTGTCCATCAGTTTATACTTCTAGAGAAGAAAAGGAAAAGTCCTTCGTCACACATTCCTGCCTCATGGCATACACAGCTCCAGCTCAGAGAGCTCAAAACCCATCCAGGATCCACTCTGGCAAGCTCTGGTGTGGATTGACCATTTGCTGCCCAGACCCAGAGAAAGTAGGTGAACACAGGCAGTCCACTGGGCATAGGAACTGGTTGAACTTGACCTGGAGGTGGCCTCTCCCATCCCCTGCCCCCAGTGGGGCTGTCTGGATTGGAGGGTGGCTTTCTGGCGGGTCTCTGACTTTGTTGGAGGCTCCCACCGAGTGAGAAGGGTGGACAGGAGGTGAGGCAGGGGCAGGAATGGGGCCCAGGGAGGAGCAGAGGGCCGTGGGAGTGGGAACAGGGCAGCAGAGTGGGGTGGCCTGTGATCTGGAGGGATGGTGCCCGCATTCCTTCGTGGGTAATAATGCCAGTGGGCCTGGCACTCACCTGGGCAGGAAGTCCGCCTTCCCTGCATCGTGTCCACTCTCGGGAGCAGCACCCATGGCTCTGCTCCTTGTGGGGCAGGGAGTGCAGAAGAAGGAGAGGGAGCTGGCATGTCTGCTGGGTCCTGCCAGGCTCCTCCCTCCCCTTTACAGATGAGGATGTGCCCGACCTACCTGACCGTGTGACCTGATGCAAGCAGCATCATTGGTCGGGCGAGTGCCTCTGTTGCACTGGGCACCGTGCAAATCTTTTTCATCTATTAAGATGTTTAATTCCTCTACCCCTCCCACCCTACTGTTTCTCTGTCCAGACGAGGACACTGAGGCTGGGAAGTGAGGTGACATGCCCAAACCTGTAAACCTAAACCTGCTTTAAAAAAAAAAAGAAAAGAAAGAAAAAATGCTGCAAAAACAAAGCAAAAAAGAACCATGAACCCCTGAGCCTTTGACTGAATCCTAGGCTTGATTAATTGCTGGGAGTGGTGGGTGGAATTCTTTTTTTAGCAAAAGATAAAACTAGACCTGTGGTGCTCAGACCTCTCCTCTTTTCCTCTGCCACCAGGAAGGGACTGGGACCCAATTAAATGTTTAACCAGAGTTGGGGTAGGAGCCCGACTGCAGTGCTACTTCTTGTACCACTGCCGTGATTGTGACATAGAATCACGAACAATCCCAAGCCCTGGCTGGGGAGGGAGCCCAAGTCCAGCCCACCTGGAAGTGCCCATGCCCTCCCAGGCAGATTCAGACACCTCCAAGGCAGATTCAGCAAGTCAGGCACAGACACATGGAGGAAGGTCACTTCTGGTCAGCAGAACCTTTGGTAATAGCTGGTCTGGGAGCCAAGAACAGCCCTTGATGGCTCTCCACTGTCTCCAACTGTGATTTCAAACCCTCTTTATGTTTTTAATGGGGGGAGTCTTTCCATAACATCCTATATGTAAGCAACAGCAGGATTTTATTGCTGTACATTTATTTTATAAGTATTGGTACAACTTCTTTTACCAGTTCAAGTTTGTAACATTTAGGTATTTGTTACAAAATTAACCAACAAGAGCAATGTCACTTCAAATAAAAAGAATTACGTATTGATTGATTTGACTGTGCCTGGTCTTAGTTGCAGCACACTGGATCTTCTGTCTTTGTTGTGGTTGCAGGATCTCGTTCCTTGACCAGGGATGGAACCTGGGCTCCTTGCATTGGAAGCCCAGAGTCTTAGCCACTGGACTAAGGAAGTCCCACAAATGTCGCTTTTTTTAAAGAATATGCATTTTGAGACTGCTCCAGTTTTTTAAAAACAGTTTCAGTATCTAGTTTTATTTTGTATCAAGGAAATCTGGATTCACATTAGTAGATAAGCATGATAACATCGTAAATCACAGAGTGACTTTCAGTTTATCTGATCCAGGAGCCTGAAAGGCATAAGATGATACTTTGCATTCAGAATGGCATCACTGTGGTATTCAAGACCTCATCCTCCTGAAATGCAGGGACTCAAGGAAGGAGTTCCTGAGGGAGTTCAAATCCTTATCACATGGTAGAAAAGACTTTACAATGTATCACATATGAAGTCTGGGCAGGACAGGTCTTCAGTCAGAGTTTCAAAACACCCAACTTGAAAGTATGGTTTCATTGTTGATACTTTCTCCACCAATGGCAACAATGTAACCCTGTCCACTTAGAAAAAGTTAGAGTTGTCAGTCAGCACTCAGAATAGTGCTTCAGACTGTGTGAGGCAGAAGAATCAACTGAGGAACTTATGGAAAATGGGGAGATCCCAACACAGAGCATCCTGGAGATGCCTACTTTGGGAAATGCTATCCAGATGATGCTGCCAATATCCTGCTGACTTTGGAAGGGAGTGGTTTCCAGGCCCAGGTGTCTTGCCCAAGGGTGCCCACTTGAGTGCAGTAGGTATGAGGGAAGCCCTGTACTTGCTGGTACAGCTTTATGTGAGCAGATGTGTGCAGGCCAGCAGGGAGCAAAACTATTCAAAGGAAGAAAGGCTGGGGTAGTTGCCTCCTAGTCAATGACACATTTATAAGGAATTCAGGTTTTACACCACTTGGCAGGGAGCACTTCATTCCAAGGTGTATCCAGAGATGTATTCCTCTGGCCCCAACAGTTAACACTCTGATGTCTCCAGAGTATTAACAGTTGGTGCACAGTACATGTTCTCCTTCTGTTTTGTTTTTTAATCACTTTTTTTTTTTTTTTTGCGGTGAGCTTGGCTTGAGGGATCTCAGTTCCCAGGTCAGGGATCAAACCTTCAACCCCTGCAGTGGAAGCACAGTCTTAACCACTGGACCACCAAGGAAGTTCCAATCACATTTTTTTTTTTTTTTCCTGGGTTCAAACCATTTTAGCCAGGGGCTTCGGGAGAGGGTCAAAATGCTGGGAGGACGATGAAATCCAAAGTCTTCCTCCAGGCCATCTGCTCAACTTCTCAGCTGCTGAAAGGCCAATCACAAATTTTTAAAAAGAATACTTTTACAAACTGCAAAGAGGTCCTTGTAAAACCCTTAACAGCCACTGACTGTACCAGCTATGTCCTAAGAGCATCACAGGAGTGACCTCAAGAATCCTGGCAATTTCTCTAAATACTAGACTCTGTGATTATGCCCATTTTACAGCTGAAAACTGAGACCTGGAGTGGCAAAACAGATTGCCAGAACTGCATGACTACTCGCTGCTCAGCTGCATGCTCCAGCCAAGAAGAACCCGCCTGTCTCCCTGGACAGCAGGATCTCTTGCCTCTGGGCCTTTGCTCATCCTTTCCATTCGCCTTGGCTCAGGTAAATATCACTGCCTTCAATATGGCAGGGCTTCCCCAGTGGCTCAGTAGTAAAGAATCTGTCTGCATTACATGAGACACAGGAGAGTCAGGTTCAATCCCTGGGCCAGGAAGATCTCCTGCAGAAGGAAATGACAACCCATTTATAGTATTCTTGCCTGGGAAATCCCATGGACAGAGGAGCCTTGTGGGCTACAGTCCAAGGGGTTGCAAAGAGCTGGACATGACTGAGCACCTGAACACTCACACACTCAATATGGTGACCCTCTGGGGATCACTGGGAGGCCTTTTCTATGTTTAATATCCTTGCTGAGTCTTCCTGGAAGCAAGACAGGACTCAAGTCCATCCCACCCTGAATCCACCCTATCCCCTGTGCTGCACATTCTCTAAACATTGTAATTATCAATCAAATAAGTATCTATAACAGATTTTGAATTTTTTTTCTTGGAAGATGTAGCTGTACCACTGTACAATAACTGTATCTGGATAATTTTTTTGGAAACTGTTTTATTCTCTGTGAAACTATTTTTAAAATTATTTTATTCATTTGATTGGGCACAGTGGTAGGGAATCCATCTGCCAATGCAGGGGACACAAGAGATGCAGTTTGGATCCCTGGGCCAAGAAGATCCTCTGGAGAAGGGCTTGGCAACCCACTCCAGTATTCTTGCCTGGAGAATCCAATGGACAGAGGATCCTGGTGGGCTACAGTCCATGGGGTCGAGAAGAGTCAGACACGACTGTAGCGACTGAGCACCATTTATTTGACTGCACCGGATCTTAGTGGCAACATGTGGGATTTAATTCCCCGACCAGGGATTGAACCTGGGTCCCCTGCATTGGCAGTGCGAAGTCTTAGCCACTGAACCACCAGGGAAGTCCCTGTGAAAGTATGTTTTAACTTGGGCTGCCCGTTTATCCCAGTTGTTTAGTGGGAAATGGCTAATAAAGGACCCGTCAGCCTTTGCCCTAGACTTAGGTAATGAGCATGTTTTTCGAGAAGGGGGAGCCAAATGACGATGACAGAGCGCAACTACATTAACTGATCAGATATCAAGCACCCACACCTGCACATCCAGAGCGGCTCCCCTCGCTTTCACCTGATTTGCCCCATTTACTGCTCACCCTGTGTGGGCCCTGTCATCGCCCACATGCTAAAAACTGAGACACAGAGGTACAGAGAATGGCAGTGACTTGCTCAAGGAGCAGAGGCAGGATGGAGCTTCAGGGCTGTTTGGATCTGATAGTAGGGGGCTGGATGCAACATTGTGAAATTTCTGTGGGGGTCAGAGTTGGAATGCTCACAGCATGGAAAGGGAAGCTCTCTTGGGAAAAATCCTCTGATAAGCTGTAGGGACAGAGGTGAGACTCAAAGAGCTGATCAGCGTCAAACTGCTGGGGAAAGAAATGATAGGAATTTTGTTTTTGTCTTTAGAAGAAAGGAGAGAGAAGAGAAGGGAGCCAGAGGCCAGAGGCCTGTCTTGGTCAGGTGGCCAGGTAGTGGCCTCAGGGTCAAGAGGCCACAAGGGCTCAACAGGTGTCTTGTGTTGCCAAGCAGTGCCAGGCTTGATGCCTCCTGTGGGGTCTGGGCTGCAGGAACCCCTGCTGGCCTCCCCAGTGCTTGGTGAGATGGGGGACTGTGTGAGTGTGTGCAGTTGGAGACGGGATGATGGCAAGGACCAGCGCGCACGTTGGGAAAGAGCAGGAGGCTGGATGGAGGGGTAATGGGGACTTGTTCAGAAACCATGGCAATGACACTGGATCCTCACAGGAAAAGCGGTGCAAATCACAATTTACCCAGATCTCAGAGGCCTGGGAGACCTCAGGTGATGACTGGGTTCTGTACACACGATCCAGAGGTATTCTGGGTGGCAGAGTGGCCCCTGTGGGCTGAGTCCTGGAGAATGGTCGGGACTTCTTGACAGTAGCTGGATCTGGCACAGCATGGTGGTGGCCTTTCTTTCCCTCTTTCTCAATGATTATTATCACAAGCACATTGCAACGGAACAAATACTTTAGAAAGGGGAAAAAACCCACTCTTTCTATCCACTTCTCTTCTAGTCCTTGTGCAAACACAGTAGCAGTTTTAAGAGTCCCCGCCATTTCCTACCCGGCTTTTCCTTTTAACATTTTAGTTTAAGCGTTTTTCCATATTGCAGCACCATCCTCCGGCTGAATTTCAAGGCGGTTGACTTGGAACCAGTACAGGCCTGGGGTAGGCCTGGGATACGGCTGACCCTGCTTCTGCCGTTTATTTACTGTTTACCCCGGGTCGTTGCCCCCCTAGGAAGTTACTTGGCCTGGGATCCCCAAACCTTCTCGTGAGCTCTGTACACGCGCGCGGGACCACACACCGCTCTCTGTCCTGCTTTTAAAAACTAAGCCGGCTCAAGTGAATCTATGAATCTAAGAAGCCCTGATGACACGCGTCTGTGAGTGCCGTTGGAAAGGAAACTTTCAGGAAGACTACCTTCCCTGAATTCCCGTTAAGCGCGGTGCCCACCCTCCCTCGGCCCCCATCTCGGCGCGCCCGCAAAGCTGAAACACTCCTGGCTCCTGGGAGAAAGTCTCACAGACCCACAGTTTTGGAGCGACTCGGGGAAAAGTGACCCCAACCGCCCTCCCATCGGCTAAGTAGGCATGCCCCCTCCTTTGATGGACAGGCGAAGTCGCCAATGAGGCCCAGGGGAGGTCCCTTTGGCTCGCTAGGGGGCGTGCCGCCTCGGCTCTCCTCCGGCCCATTCAGGGGAGCCGAAGGTGCCTTGGGGGCGGGGCCCGACGCTCAGCAGCCAATGGGAAGAGCACAGCGGGCGCGGGGGGCGGGGCGTTCGGGGCTGGCGGCAGGAGCGGCTGCGGCAGGGTTAGGGCAGGGCCGGGGCAGCGAGGCTGGAGCGAGGGCGGGAGCTGTGGCCGGAGCCGGAGCCGGAGCCGGAGCCGGGGCTTGGAGAAGCAGTCGCGGCAGGAGCGGGGCGCTCAGAGTGCCGGGAGACGAGCGGCGGCCCAGGTGAGGGACGCGCCGCAACGGTTGGGGCTCCGCGGGGTGTGGGGGTGGGGCGGACGGACGCGGGGTGCTTGTTGGCAGCCGGGCCCGCGCCCTGTCAGGCCGCGGCCGCGTTCCGCGCCTATGGGCAGCCTCTGGGGCCGCGTCGCCCGCGCGCGAACTTCCTGTAGCTGAGGGAGCCGGGGGCGGGGTAGGGGTGTTGAAGGGCGTCCGGGGGCGAGTCGCTGAGGGAGCTGGGGGTGGGGGAGCGGTGTTGAGGGGCGTCCGGGGTCGAGTCGCTGAGGGAGAGGGGGTGGGGGGCCGGTGTTGAGCGGCGTCCGGGGGCCGAGGGGAGCGCCGGAGGGGACGTAGAGGGGCCTCCGGAGGGCGCGCGGGGGCCGGGTTTCGAGGTGGGGTGCGGGGTCTGGGCTGGGAGCGGGGGCGCCACAGGGGAGCGGACGAGTCCTCCTCGGCTCGGCTGAGACAGAAGTTGCGGAGCGGGACCCGTGGAGGTCAAAGCGCTGCTGCCGTAGCGGGACGGAAGACTCTCTGAGGGACTTAGCGAGGGGAGGCGGGGATGCCGAGGGGTGCGGGGGTTCCCTCGGGCGGGGGGCGGTGGGGAGCGCAGGAGGAGGCGGCGGGCTGGTCGGCGTCACTTAGGCAGGGCCCGGTCGGTCCTCGGGTGTCCTGGAGGGGAGGGGCGGCCAGAGCAGGCGGGACACTTATGCGGATACGCTGGTTCGGGGCGCTTTGAAGACCGTCCTCCATTTCCTTCCTCCCCACCCTCCCTGTCCCTCACCCGGCTCTACATGGGGTGGGCGGAGGGGCGGCGTGGGGTGCAAGCCCTTCCTTGTGAGCAGGTCCTAGGGCTGGGGGACAGGCAGGAGAGAGGCTGGGGGTGTTTGCCCCGTTGGCCCAAGGAGTCTTCCCTGATAGTACTTTTTAGAAACGGGAGCTCCCTCCCTCCTCTGGGGTTGGGGCATCCGGAGAGGCCTGGGATTGGAGAGGTAGTAGTGATTTCTGCCGCTCCGTTTCAGCGGCTCTTTAAGTTTCAGCTTCCACCGGAGGAGGTTGGCTTTCTTTTCAGACGGAGTTGGTCAGGGGAAGCGAGCTCTGTCTCCTCGGGTCCCACACAGCTGAGCCTTCGAGGGTTAGGCGCCTGAGGGAAGATGGCCTTCAGGTGGGGTCTGTGCACCATTCCTGGGTCTTCCCTTTCTCTCTTTTACCCCAGTTGTCCTGTATTTCTGTGGTTAAGAAGGGTTGGCTACTCTGAGTCTCCACGGCTACTCATTACACTGTTTACCAAACACTCCCTGGCTGTCTTGATGAAAATCAGGAGGCCAGCTCAGAGATTTTAAACCTGGGCTGCAAGCGGTGAGCTCACACCAGTTTTTTCCTTTCTCTGCGGTTCCTTGGTCCCCAGTATTCCCAATATGCTGAAGGATGGGTAGGTTGGAGCCCCGGGCAAGGGAACCAACCAGGTGGTCCCTGTTGAATGCCGGCCTTCCCTTTCCTGCCTGAAATTTCTTATTCCACTTGAATCACCAGCCTGCCAGCAGCCTCCCCATAAAGTCATTGAAGGGGAGCCACTACAACTGGGATTCCTCTTGAGTCATGTGGGAAACAATAATCTGTGTGCACTTAATTCTAAAGTTTCACAATCTCCTTGGTGAGGTTATGTTAGTTGAGATATGAGACCACTACATCAAAAACTTTTCTGTGCTGTTTTTCTCTTGACAATCGTCTGAGAGCTTTAAAGAAACTGGCCATGAGGCTGATGATATTTATTACGTGGGAAAGGAACGAAGCACAGAAGAACAGATGAGAGATTAGGTCTGTACTCCGAATTCACTATTTGGGAGAAGAATGAAAACTCATTTGAATGGAAATGTCATTCTTAACTCACACTATTGGGGAACTGGAACTTTATTATTTTTAGCCTCAAGTATGTAAGATATAGGTCATAAGATTTAAATAATCTAAAAGTAAGTATGTATAAAAGCAATATCTGGGTTTTGAACACAGCTTGTTGCTGAAACATATAGCTGGCTTTCCCCAGTCCTGGATGCCCAGTCCAGATTTCTGATGGCCAGGCAGTTTCTGGGGTGGGAGCTGAGGGGCATTTGTCTTTAAATTTTCTCATTTGTTTATCCACTTGGAAGTCTGTTCAGACAAGTGCCTCACGCTCAGGTTTCCTTCCTCTGACTGGGTCACGGTTGATTCCACAATGTTATGGAATATCAAAAAGATGACATAGATTCCTTAATAATGGTAAGAGCAGCTTGTGTTTAGAGATCATGATAGCTTTTACCAAGTGCTTTCTGGCCACCCTCACCTGGACCTCTCATCTGACTCGGGCCTGCCTTATCTGCCATCGGATTGTGCTGGTGACTTTGTGAAGGCCACCCTGTAGATTATTTTTGTAATGATCACATTCATGTGAGTGATGGTGCTGGCACTGTTTTTTTTTTTTTTTTTCCCCCGATTAAGATTGTTTGGAAGTGCAGCTGCATACCTGAAGGCAGCACAGCAGTGCCTTCCTTAGGAAGTCAGTTTGCATTCCATCCATAGAGACCTTTCTTTATGGCCCTGGCTGGGATCTTTCACATACCTGAAGGCATGTCAGTGCCTGAAACCTGGTTGCTGATGGGCTCAGTTCTGTCCCTGGGATGGCTGTGTAGGAATTCCTTCAGATTTTTGTATTCAAACGATTGTGCTCTGCCAACTGGAGATGATCTTTAAAGAAGAACTCAAAGCATTCTGTGCAATGCAACATTCCTGGCATGCATGTAGTTCCAAAGGTAACTATTTCAGGGACAATGGCCATCAAAGAGAACAAGCTTTAGTATTTTGATTAAAGACACAACATGACAAAAATGCCTTACTTTAATATATTATCTTGCATTTATTCCCATGATTGTATGTTTATCTGTTTGCTTGGTAAAACTGAACATCATGGATTCTAGTTTTCTTGTTTCCTAGAATAAAAGCTTTAGTTTCAATATTAAAATGTCATTTGAGAGTGTCCTGACATTAGGCACTGAAAGAACAAGATATGAGAGTGTAGAAATGAATAAAATGCTGTCTCAGTGATCAAAGGCCTCAGCAAGAAGCCTTAGGACAATGAAAGGAGGGAAATTTTGCTGTAACTTTAGAAAGAACATATGCAGTGGTTTGTATAATATTAATGTGCTCTATGGCTGATCAATGCAAAGAAATATAGGAAAACTACAGAATGGGAAAGACTAGAGATCTCTTCAAGAAAATCAGAGATACCAAAGGAACATTTCATGCAAAGATGGGCTCGATAAAGGACAGAAATGGTATGGACCTAACAGAAGCAGAAGATATTAAGAAGAGATGGCTAGAATACACAGAACTGTACAAAAGAGATCTTCACGACCCAGATAATCACGATGGTGTGATCACTGACCTAGAGCCAGACATCCTAGAATGTGAAGTCAAGTGGGCCTTAGAAAGCATCACTATGAACAAAGCTAGTGGAGGTGATGAAATTCCAGTTGAGCTATTCCAAATCCTGGAAGATGATGCTGTGAAAGTGCTGCATTCAATATGCCAGCAAATTTGGAAAACTCAGCAGTGGCCACAGGACTGGAAAAGGTCAGTTTTCATTCCAATCCCAAAGAAAGGCAATGCCAAAGAATGCTCAAACTACCGCACAATTGCACTCATCTCACACGCTAGTAAAGTAATGCTCAAAATTCTCCAAGCCAGGCTTCAGCAATATGTGAACCATGAACTTCCTGATGTTCAAGCTGGTTTTAGAAAAGGCAGAGGAACCAGAGATCAAATTGCCAACATCCGCTGGATCATGGAAAAAGCAAGAGAGTTCCAGAAAAACATCTATTTCTGCTTTATTGACTATGCCAAAGCCTTTGACTATGTGGATCACAATCAAATTCTGAAAGAGATGGGAATACCAGACCACCTGACCTGCCTCTTGAGAAATCTGTATGCAGGTCAGGAAGCAACAGTTAGAACTGGACATGGAACAACAGACTGGTTCCAAATAGGAAAAGGAGTTCATCAAGGCTGTATATTATCACCCTGTTTATTTAACTTATATGCAGAGTACATCATGAGAAACGCTGGACTGGAAGAAACACAAGCTGGAATCAAGATTGCCGGGAGAAATCTCAATAACCTCAGATATGCAGATGACACCGCCCTTATGGCAGAAAGTGAAGAGGAACTCAAAAGCCTCTTGATGAAAGTGAACGTGGAGAGTGAAAAAGTTGGCTTAAAGCTCAACATTCAGAAAATGAAGATCATGGCATCCGGTCCCACCACTTCATGGGAAATAGATGGGGAAACAGTGGAAACAGTGTCAGACTTTCTTTTTCTGGGCTCCAAAATCACTGCAGATGGTGACTGCAGCCATGAAATTAAAAGACGCTTACTCCTTGGAAGGAAAGTTATGACCAACCTAGATAGCATATTGAAAAGCAGAGACAGTACTTTGCCAACAAAGGTTCATCTAGTCAAGGCTATGGTTTTTCCTGTGGTCATGTATGGATGTGAGAGTTGGACTGTGAAGAAGGCTGAGCGCCGAAGAATGGATGCTTTTGAAGTGTGGTGTTGGAGAAGACTCTTGAGAGTCCCTTGGACTGCAAGGAGATCCAACCAGTCCATTCTGAAGGAGATCAGCCCTGGGATTTCCTTGGAAGGAATGATGCTAAAGCTGAAACTCCAGTACTTTGGCCACCTCATGCGAAGAGTTGACTCATTGGAAAAGACTCTGATGCTGGGAGGGATTGGGGGCAGGAGGAGAAGGGGACGACAGAGGATGAGATGGCTGGATGGCATCACTGACTCGATGGACGTGAGTCTGAGTGAACTCTGGGAGTTGGTGATGGACAGGGAGGCCTGGTGTGCTGTGATTCATGGGGTCGCAAAGAGTCAGACATGACTGAGCAACTGATCTGATCTGATCTGATGGCTGTATGAGATTTATTTGACTTTTTCCCTCCCTTGAGTGTGGGATTGTAGACTGTAGACGGAGACAAGGAGCCCTGGGCTTGGTCCAACCTCTTCCTAACTAGTCCTGAGCCCAGGACAACCACATACCTTAGGGTCTCAGTTTTCATGTTTGTAAAAGGAGAGCCTGAGAGGTTCTTAACTGTTTGAGAAACTGATAACAAGTACAGACCTCTTCCCAGAAAGCACACCTGTGGACAGCATCGGAGGCCTGGACCCCAGATTAAGATCATCTCACCTCTAAGCTCCCTCTCACCTCTGATATTCTATAATCCTATTTTCCTGGTCATCTTTGAGCTAATAATAATAATGCCTCGTATGTATGGAAGACACTCCAGAGCATTTTCATCTCTCTTTTTTTTTTTAGTCCCACAAACATTTCTGAGCAGTGTGGGTGGTGATGGATACTCCTTCTTAGGGTAGGAGTATTCTTCTCCCCTAGAGAGAGGGGTACCAGGCCTGGCCACCACTTTAGTAGGATTACATAGCCAGCAGCCTGTCCTAGGACCAGAGTCAGGGCTCCTGATTGCCAGCCTGGGGTTTTTCCATTAGGTTTAGCTTCCTTGGTGGTTGTCATTATGAGTTATGTTTGGCAGTGTAAATATCTCAGAGTGTGTCACTTACAGAGGAAATATTTGTTCATCTGCTGAAAGGACTGCTTTGTTTTTTCTTTTTTTTTTTTTTTGGTCTGAATTTGGATCACTAAACACCTTTCTTGACTGTCAAAAGGTTACTTATTATGTTTTTGTTATTTTTTTATGCTATACTTTTCCCTGGGAAATGTTTGTAGGACTTGAGTGTTTTGAGCATACTTGTTTAATGTTTATTGATTAAAGAGTACATTGAAATGATTACTTTCCAGTTGCATGGCACTTGAGAAACTTGTGAAATAAATGTTAAGAGAAAATTCCTAACATTTGACTTGTTCTGGCAAATATGTCCTCACAGATGAGACTTTTCCTGCAGCCTGAGAGGCGCCTCCCTAAGCCCAGAGCCACTGGGTGGGTGGGTAGAGGTGGGGTGGGGAGGGTGTTTGAGAGTCAGGTGTGGATTGTGCCAATCACCATGACTATCCACAGGGCTTCCTGTGGCCCTCTGGTCAGATTCTGAATATTTTAGGGACCTTTTTTTTTTTCCAGGTTATTAACAGAGTACAGAGTATCAGCTATGTAAAGAAGTTGTGTATGCAAAAGTATACTAAAGTTTAAAGCCTCACAGATATTAAGTGGTTTATTACTGATGAAAAGACTCATCATAATGAAGATGTGTTGAAGAATCAGACTTGGAGGATCTAAGATGGTCTATAGTACATATCTCTCAAATGTAGTATACGTATGTGTTCTGTTATGCCTGATACCTGTAAGGAGACTGGCCAACTCTCCAGGCGTGGAAAAGTGTTATTTGCTCATTTCATAGTGCATTTCTTTAGAATACTGGAGAGACTGAGGCAGACATGCACAGCCTCACTGAAGTCCAACATAAAGCCTGATGTCATGTGTCAGCTTCCTGGGAATTGCTTGCAAGAGGCAGTGGTGAGGTGAGGCTGTCAGAGGGCAAGGCTGGTGATGAAGGGTAAACTCCAGGCAGCTGCCACTGGACAGAGGTGGCATCCAGTTAACTATACTGCATGCTGTGAACTCTGCTGGTGTTTATGGGCCCTCCTCTGACCTGGGTCCGGAAGATCCCCTGGAGAAGGAAATGGCAACCAGCTCCAGTATTCTTGCTTGGAAAATCCCATGGACAGAGGAGCCTGGCGAGTTACAGTCCACAGGGTCACAAAGAGTTGGACACAACTGAGCGCACGCATGCTATGATGCACACACACCGTGGCCAGGTAACTTGCATCTGTTGGCTCTTTTCTTCCAGGGGCCGGTCCGTGATTTAAATATTGATAGAGTAGCAGAGTTGTTAGTAGTGAGCTGGGAACTCCATTAGGCTGCTGTGTCAAAGTTCTGCTTTTTATTTAAATTTCATTTCCTGAGCTGTTTGAAGGGAGTGTGCCCTGATGAGGGGAAGTGTGCAGGTTGGGTTGAAGGGAGCCTTCCTGGCCACTGTGTGTGTAGTGCCCTAGATGCTTGGCTCTACTCAGGGTTCTGGGATACTGAGATTCAGGTGACTGTTAGTCAGGAGGTGAGCTTAGAAGCGATCCCATCTTTGTGACAGTAGCAGATGGGAGTATGTACAAAGGAAGGGCAGACAGAGGAGGGTGGAGCTGACTGCCTTCGGGACACTGCAGAGAGCTGACCTTCAGGGAGGTGACCTTGCAGTGGTTTTACCCTCCAGGCCGATGATGACTGGAAGAAGAGTCCCAGGCAGAGGTATGGAGTTGTAAAGAATGTGGAGGTGTGAGAGGGGCCCCCGAGGGTGGGCGGGCTTCATTTTGTGTGACATGCCTTGTAGGCCAGGCAAGGATTTGGACCTCCTTCTGGAGGATGGAGGAGCCGTTTTGGGGTAACAGACACAGCAGGTTGAGGCTCTGCACAGGAGTGAGACGTCAGGTGAGATGTCAAGGATGCAGATGGGCAAGGAGTGTTTCAAATGGCTCATTTTAACAAAAGTCACTTACGTCCCGGGAGGCTCAGGGATTTCCATGGAAATTCTTAGGAAGCAGTGCTAATCTCTAATGAGAGGGACTTCCACAGTGGGATTGGCATCAGTCTTGACTCAATTTCTTTGCCTGTATTTACGTTGGTAATACAGCAGCTGCCTGGGTCTTGCTTCTCTTTTCATACGGCTTATGCTCACAGATCCACACAGTTAGTGTGTATCTTTCACTGCCGGTTCCTGCAAAAAAAAAAGTAATATTGCAGTAGATATAGCAGGTAGCGTGGCTTCAGAGCCACATGGCCCTGAATTTGAGTTCCAGCTCCACTATTAGGCAATTTCCTTGGCCAAATGCTTCAGTATCTCCCAAACCAGGCTACTGACAGCCCCTCCTCATATGACTTGAGGAGGGTAATGTGTGGGAATGGACTGTAGACCCTGAGCTCAGCACCTGTGCCTGGTCTGTGGTGCCAACTCAGTAATATTGGTATCCCTCGAAGTGCAGTGCCTACTGAGTGAGTTGGCTAATTAAGAGAAAATACACCTTTAAAGGTCTCAAACTGATGTTACACTATCCAGTTCTACTGAAAATCCTAAGATGCAGTATTCTTTTCTCAGCCTAAGTCTATTCAGTATACTCAGACCTTTCCTTGACAGGGATGCTGTTGGGGTGGTTGATGTGGATGAGGTTTCCAACCCTGCTTGGAATACCCTCCCATCCTGCCACTGACAAGGCCTGTCTTTTCTGTTCTCTTCCTCTAAGCTTCTCTCTGATTCTGTCCCCTTGGTTGGGGTGAAGGCCTGAAGGTGATCTCTCCCTGGATTTTGAGGGCAGCCCTGCCACACAGAGGCCTTGTTCCCATCTGGGCTGGTGATTCTGTGCTCGAGTTGAGCATTACATAGGCTATTAGAAAGCCTGACCTTTGGTGTTGTGACTAGCTTTAGTGACTCAGAGGTGGAAGGGACCCTGTTTGATGGTGACAATAGTTCATACTCAGGTAATGAAAAATATAAAGACTTGAAAAAGCAAATTGTAAAGCAATAGGTACACTCATCACGTGTAAAATATTAAAACAATATACAGTGACTATAGTTAAGGTTGTAGAATAATGGAAAGTTTCTTGATTTCCGCACTGTTACATTGCCTTTTTACTTTAAAAATTAATATTTAAGCAATAAGTTGACCCTATAATTAAAAAAAATAAACAGCTTGGTTGCATAGGCATTTTCAGTTTACCAGGAATCTTCCCATAGTCCTCATTTTGTTTTCAAAACAGCCTTGTTGGTCTGCTCCCCTCTTCATTTTCCAGAGGAGGATAAGAGGGAGGTCTGGAGGGTCAGTGGTTTTGCCTGAGGCTGGACAGCCAGGACCCCATGTGGGCCTCAGCCTGAATCCATAGTTCTTAGAGAGCCCAGTTATGGGGGTCTCTGCTGCAACCTGCAGGGTGGTCTTTAACATAGAGAATAAACTGTGGCTAGTGCTTTGAAGTTTCCTACTGAATACATGAGACTTTATTATTGTAAAGTGATACCCAAGCCATAGTTTGTGAACATTTTCACATTTTAAACAGTGCTTGTGTTCCATGGTATCCAATTATGTTGTCGCCAACTAAGTGTGCCAAGTGTGAGCTGTGATCTTCAGAAGAACCACAGAGCAGGCTCCACAGCCCATGTGGACCTCCAGGCCTGCTATTAGTGGGTTCTGTACCTGGCTGATTGCTGGAGGAGGGAGCGGGCCTACCTGGGCGCTGTTTAGCTGAGACATGATGATGTTTTAATTAATGAAGTGATTGTGCCCTCTGCACCAGTGAAGGTGTCATCAATTAAGGAGCCTGGCAGCCAGTGAGGAGGGCAGAGCAGAGTCTGTTTGCCATCTGGGACAGGCCTCTGGCTGTGGGGGCTCATGGGGGACCCTACAGGAAGCTTTACGCTCCCGCTCATTCAGTTTTTGCTACAGATGGAGTTAATTCCACTTTACACAAGAGTAAACCAAAGCTCTGAGAGATGAAGTGACCTTCACAGGGTCACCAGCAGAGCTGGCCCTCGGCCTGACTCTGAAGCCACGCTTATCTGCTGTCTTGAATAGGTGCATTCTGAGTCACTTGTCCTCAAATACGAAAAAAATCTGTAAGTTAATCTTCCTTCCCCACCTCTCGGAAACACAGAAAAGAGGCAAGTTATGTAGTCTTTTGTTTAAGACAGCATCTCTGCCTACAACTAACTTGATAAAGATAATCCAATAGTTTGCACTAATGTATGCAGTGGGGAGATACGGCATAAAGGGAGAGGCTTTTGAACAGCTGAGCTGGGACTTCAGAGCTCCTGGCTTCGGTGGGAGTGCTCCTGCCTCATATTCCACTAGCTGCTTTCTGAAAGGTGCTGTATGAGATTGAAAAAGCACTCACTTAGGGGAGAAGAAATTATATTTTGTCAAGCGCCCATTTGCACTACACTGCGTAAAATTGCAGAAGAGCGTCACATTTCCATTTCATTGGCGTGACAGCAAAGGAAGGTCATCTGTACAGGTAAATTACAGCAGATGTTTGTTTTTATGCTTGTAAATATCAGTCACTTTTATGTCAAAAGACTTTCTTTGCTTTCTGGTCTTTTAAAAATTGAAGGCACAACATAGAAAATAGAGTTCTTTTGAATAAAGAACTCTTTGTGTTCTACTTTCCATATGCTTTGCGGTTTAAAGTTATCTTAGAAGCAGTAGCTGCACCTACTAACTGACTGCTTTGTTCCGAGCTTCAGAAGAGGCTGGAGAGCTGTATTGCCCCTGTCTGTCCTCACAGACACTTGAGACTCTCAGGTTGCCAGTTTGAACATGAGGGTACTGCAGGTAGTGAGACCATGTGCTGAGCCCAAGGTCCCCAGGGTTGTAGACAGGGGAGAGAGTTTGAAGCCTGCACTGGCTACATTGTGTTGAGGGAGAGAAAGATTCCTGGTAAACTGAAATTTTACCAGTGGTAAAGAATCTGCCTGCAATGCAGGAGATGCAGATTTGATTCCTGGGTTGGGAAGATCCCCTGAGAAGGAAATGGCAACCTACTCCAGTATTTCTTGCTAGGAAAATCCCATGGACAGAGGAGCCTGGCAGACTACAGTCCATAGAGTCGTGAAGAATAGGACATGACTGAGCGCACACACCCACTGCCTGGCTACATGTCCCTGTCTCTCCTCATCAGTCTACACTGTTACAGTTGTGTTATTCAGATCCCCTTAAAGATTTTATCAAATATTTTTCCATGTTATCATTGTTCTTAAAAAGATTTTTAATGGGTGTGTAAGCCTGTTGATGTAATGAGATTAAAACATTCCTCTGATAATGAACATTTTATGTTATTTCCACTTTTTTTTTTGCTTTATTGTAGATGCATTTGCAGTTGACAATTTCATTTTTCTTTTTTTCATTTGTATAATTAGTTCCTGGATATAAATTCCCAGAACTAGAATTCTTGGATTAAAGGATATGAACATCTTAGAGTGTTTTGTTTGAAAGCCTGCTCTGTCACTTCTGGGTTTATATTTCTGATTTTTAAGAGAGAAAAATAGAGATTTTTTTTTTTCCTTTTTAAATTACTTTGGCCTTTAGAACTTTCAAGTATATGTGAGATAAACTTTTGTGAGGTTTTCTTAAATGAGTCATATTTCCTCCCAAGTTTCTGGATATAATTTTACTTGAATGAGATATTTTACTTCATAAGGAAGAAGCAGTCTTTGAAAAAGTCCTTACTACTTTCTTTATTAATCACCTGAGCTAATGTTCTACATTCCCTTAGTGGTAAATATTTGTGATTGCATTCTTTGATTAATTCAGCTGTCATGATGCTCTGAACCAAGGTCTGACTCAGAACTTGTTCTGCTTTTCTTTTCCTCACTTATAATACGCATATTGGGAAAGACCATGCAAGATTGTTTCTGCTGCTGTCATCTCCACCAGGACAGCCTGGGGGATCTCGCCATCCTTTGCATTTCTCCGGTGTAGCTCTGAGGGACATTCCTATCTCTGCCATTACTAGAGGCAAACATTCCAGAGAAGTACTGGGATGTTCATACTGTTGGTGTTTACTCTTTTTCTTTTCTTTCTTTTCGGCTTGTTTGTTTTTTCCTTCTGAAGTCACCTTGTACCTTACCGTGGATTGGCTTAGCTTTTCTCATTCCACTGTTCTTGGGTGTTCACCTACACATTGAGTGGAGTCCTGTTTTCTTTCCTGGTGGCTCATTTCTCAGGGTCTGCAAAGGAAAAATTGCTTAGCAAGGACAGGAGGGCCCTGGGTGGGGAGCAGTGGCCAGACCTCAGCCCTCACCCTTGGGTCCCTGCCCCTGGATGCCTGCTGCTCGCCTCTATTGTACCCGAAGGAGGCTGTTTCCTCTTTAGTTCTCTGGCCTTGTCCTGGGCAAAAACTCCTCTTTTCTTGGTTCCTCTTATCCTAGCTAAGAAAGTCTGATGTTCACAACAAAACAAAACATCACTACATATTAAGGCAGAAATAAGAGGAAATAATCACCAACTACACAGAAGCATGACAAGAGCTTTGTTTCTCAGGCACAGGTGAGTTTTTGACGCCAGTGCTGTGGGCCTGTGTTACTGTATTGGTGCAGCTAGTGCTGCCTAGCTTCCTGCTTCCCTTTCCCACCTGTTTGTTCAGTCAGTAAACCCAAATTTTAGAGTAATGCTTTGTTCTGTGCTTGGTAGTCTGTGTTTTTATTACACACATGGAAATTGTACTTTGCCCTGGTTTCCACAGATGCCTAAACATGTCTGGTGGCTGTTGCCTGGTCAGCTGGCTGAGTTGTGCTTTGTGTGTAAGGTGAAGATGCTGGTAGTGGCTGGATGGAAGCCCTAAGGCTTCCTATGGCTTCTCAACCAAGCTAGATGGTAACCACTAAGCTCCAGAGGTACACGGTCATAACTTCCCTTTGTCCTTTCCACATTTCCTGTTTTATTTCCTGAGAAAGCTCTGCCCAACTGCCCCAGCTTGGCAGGGTGTGGCACGGAATGGAATGGGGTGACTATTTCAGGACATGGACCTTTGAACCATGAGGCATGATTCATCAGCAGCCCTAGCCCCAGCTTTATTCTGGGTTGGACAGATTGACATTGTTCCATCAAGTTTCTTCTGCTTTTTAGAACTGGGGCCGGTGACTGGAGCCCAGAGTTAGGCCTTACCTGATAGTCTCACAGAAAAGGGGCCTTGAAGTGGGGCCAGAGCTGGTAGTCTGGCCATGCAGAGGTCATGGAAAAAAACTTGATTGGATGATTGGAGTGCTGCAGTATGCCTCCCTTTATGAAAATGTAGTGAAGTAGTTGGTACAGTGAATTCCAGACTTTTGTTATTTTGCCTTTTAGATTTCTTTCTTTCTTTCTTGGTCTTGCAGGTATAAGTCTGAAGTTGCTTAGTTGGGATTGGACTGGGCTGTCTCATTACCTCCCTTTAAAGCTAGACAAATTTGTTTCCATAATTGGAACAAATCTCCAGAATTGCTATTTTGGACCTGTGCTAGTTTGTCTACAACTTCCACTAGGAACTTGCAGGTTTGTGAAATTTGGAAATAGTTAAAAATAGCATGCCCTCTTAACTTATAAGTAAAAAGGCAGGGGGAAGAAAACCCCAAACCTTTAAATCCTTGCCTTACAAAAGCTTAATGTTAGTGGTGTGACTGGAAGAGGGGGAGGCCCACTCTCAAGAAGCAAACTCTGTCAGTACCCCTGCCCCGCCCCGAACTCCTGGGGAGTGGGTAAGAGGAAGGAGCTTTCCCTCCTTGGGGTGGAGGTGGAAGATTCGAGTACCCAGAGGCTGTGAAGCGCTGCTTCTGGTCCCTCTGCAGGCTCCTGCTGTTGATGGGGGCCTGACTTTCCATCTCAGGTTGCTCTCTGCTGTAGGAGGGCCTTCTTGGAGCAGTGGGACAAGCCCTGCTGAGGAATGGTCGTGGGCCAGCCCAGTGTTCTGTGCTGCAGGTGTATGTCGCGAGTTTATTGCCTGGGCTTGAATCCCAGTTCTGCAGTTTATTGTGGGTCCTTGGGAAGTTCCTGATCTTTCTGTGCCTCAGTTACCTCACTTCTAAAATGGGCATAATGGGAGGATTGTTGTGAGGGCAGGATGAATAAGTATGTGTTGTGTACTTGCCTGGGACAGTGTTGCACTTTGAGAGCCCTGTTTAGTGTGGCCATTGCGTGCCTCTAAGCCTCCCAACTGTCCTGCCATGTGACTTTTTGATTCTGACTTTGCAGTGAGGAAAGAGGCTCACAGAAGCTTAGTAACTCCTCAGACCCAGATCCACCTTAAAGTTCTCTCTCCAGTGCATTGGTGGTTCCCAACAGGGACCCTGGTTCTCTAGGGCGTTAGAGGATGGTTACAGAGGACTGTACCCACCAGCTGTACTTTGTAGATGGGTTTTTTTTTTTTTAACTGCCCTTGTACACACACAAAGACACACAGACACACAAAATATTTATATGTTACTGTATAAAAATGATGCTATGATTATGATTAATAAAATAACAATTCATTTTAGAGCTTGAATTTATTGTAGTCTTTTGTCATCTTGATTTCCGGAATCATTGAATCAAAAAGTACTATCATTTAGGAATCTCAGGACCTTGTTAGTCTTAAAACAAAGCATCCTTTTGTGGGGAGAATTCAGTAACTGTCTGTCGTTGCCCTTTTCTTGCCCTGTATCTTCGTGTATGTCCTTTTGTATATCTGGCATTTGAATGCCTTCTCAAGGACCACTGGGCTTAAAACTAAACATTCAAAAAGCGAAGATTATGGCATCTGGTCCCATCACTTCATGGCAGATAGATGGGGAAACAGTGACAGACTTTATTTTCTTGGGCTCCAGTATCACTGCAGATGGTGACTGCAGCCATGAAATTAAAAGACACTGGCTCCTTGGAAGAAAAGCTGTGATCAACCTAGACAGCATAGTAAAAAGCAGAGACATTACTTTGCTGACAAAGGTCTGTCTAGTCATAACTATGGTTTTTCCAGTAGTCATGTATGGATGTGAGAGTTGGACCATAAAGAAGGCTGAGTGCTGAAGAATTGATGCTTTTGAACTGTGGTGTTGGAGAAGACTCTTGAGAGTCCCCTGGACCAGGAGATCCAACCAGTCCATCCTAAAGGAAATCAGTCCTGAATATTCATTGGAAGGATTGATCTGAAGCTGAAGCTCCAATCCTTTGGCCACCTGATGCCAAGAGCCGACTCTTAGAAAAGACCCTGATGCTGGGAAAGATTGAAGGCAGGAGGTGAAGGGGATGACAGAGGATAAGATGGTTGGATGGCATCACTGACTCAATGGACATGAGTTTGAGTAAGCTCTGGGAGTTGGTGATGGTCAGAGAAGCCTGGCATGTTGCAGCCCATGGGGTCACAAAGAGTCGGACGTGACGGAACAGCATTTATATATATATATATATATAAAATTCAGTGAATTCCTGCTCCCTCCTCTGAGGCTCTAGTTTGCAGAATACATTCCTGAACCCAAACCACGGACTTAAAGGCTAGGGCCTGCCCCCAGTGAAGCTGCCTATTGCATGGGGGCTGCCCTGAGAGGCCTTTTCTCTTCTAGGAGAGCCCTCCTCTTTGTTAGATTTTGCTCTGTAATTTTACTGCCCTGCTCACCTAACCTTGGTCATTAGTGTTCTGATATATGTGCTTGAAACTCAGCACTATGATTTTTGACCTGTATTTGGGTCTCAGATCTCCTTCAGAATTTTGTGAAAATAGATTCCATGCCACCTTCCCACCCCACTAAGGGGCTCAAACACTTTTTGCATGCAATTCCAAGAGATTCCTAAGTCCCCATTCATGTTTTGAACAAATAGTTGAACTTCTGTCAATGTGCAAGGCACAGTTCTAGGCTCTGGGGGTCACAGCAGGAACTCAGTAGACCAGGCCTTACATTTTAGTTGGGGGAGACAGAACATGGTTAGACAGCTCGTGTCCCATACTGAGGGAAGGCTGGCCTCGGGGGCTGAAGCCTCCAGGCCTCATCCCCCTGCTTAGGGCTAGGCTCTTTGCCAATCTCCCGGTTCCCTTTCACCCTCCTGAACTGGTTTTTGAGGTTATCATCGTCATAAAGATTTTAGAAGATTTAATATTTATTGAGGCTTATTTTGAGCCAGTACTATACCTTTCCATGCATGATTATACTTATTCTTGTGACAACTTTGTTTTGAGGTGGAAAACTGGCCTTAAGAGAGGTTAGGTGACAGATCTCATAGCTAGGAAGGGTGGTGCTTATGATCATATGATCAGTGTGCAGTTTAGGATTGTGGAATTCATCAGAAATGGCAACCAAAAATTTAATGTGACCATTTTGCCCTGGACATGTCCATTCTCTGACTGGTTCCTTTAGTAGTCAGATATTTAATTTTTACCTGACTGTCACATCAAATTGTCTTGCTCAAGAATGGAGACATGAGTGGAACATGCTTTCAGGCCTCTACATGGTGGGTGTTCTAGACACTTGGAGTTACCAGATATATATAGAGAGACAGTTGTTTTCTTGTTTCAGTTTTTTAAGGCACTACCCAATGAACAGACTAACTTCCTGAAAAGTTGCTTTGAGAAAAACTTTGTATCCTCTGCAGAGGGTGGAATAACACAGGGTTTGTGCTCTTGACTCAGCTCCTGACATAACAGAATCATTATTCTGACTGGAAATTTGCAAGCTGCCATTGCCCTGGCATTAGCAGCTGTTAGTTCCTTAAATATTTAATAACTTCCTATCTTATTTGCATTTAATAACTTCATGTCTCAGCTTTCTTCTCCGGCTTGCTGCAGCTTCATGTCACACACAGAACTGCACCTTTGGAGTTATTTTGAAACATGACTAAGTGCCAGGGTGAAGTGTCTCTATAGCCATCTCATCTCATGGAGGGGCAGCTGGACTGTGGGTCTGGCTCAGTGCTACTTAAATGCTGCAGTGTCCAGCCATTCTTCCTGGGATTTTTGGGTTTGGAGAAGCCCTGAGACTCGGAGGGGGAAGTTGTCCCTTTGTTATCTGACCAAGGGGTGCTTGTTAGAAGTCCAGTCCTGAGAGAGTTCAGAAGGTATTCTAAGTGGAGCTTTCAGTCTAAAGGGTGAGGCAGGTTTGGAGGAGTCTAGGTTTGAAAGCCCAATAGAATGGAGATTGGGGAATGAGGGGATAGGGTGGTGGACAAGAGAGAACCTGTAGGATTTCTGAGCAGGATGGGATGGACAAGGCAGCTGTTGTGGCTTCTTTCCTTGGCTTCCCCTTCTCAACCATGCACAGGGACAGAGGCCCTGGAATTCCCTGTCCCAGTAACCCCAGCATGATTTCGAGACATGTTTGGGCCTCTTCCCTGGCTGTGTTCCACAGAGGGTGGACCGTGGTGAGGTGCCATCACCTCAGGCTGAGACGTGGCCAAACGGTGGCTGTGTACAGGGTGTGTATGTGTAGATGGGGCTCGGGTGCCCCACAAGTACACTGGGGGTCCTTGTGGTACAGGATTCATTGTGTATTTGACCTCTGTAAATGACAAAGTCCATGCTTAATTATTGAGTGTGGTTGTCCCACACCATCTCTGCTGCTTATGGCAACGTGCAGAGCTTGAAGGTGTCCCTCCCTGTCTGACAGCTGGGACTTGGGGAGGTGGGTTCGATATCAGGCCTGTTTCCTACTCAGCTGTTCTTAGCATTAATCCAGCCACACCAAAGGAGGACTGCTTGCACTGTGCCATTTATGCAAAACCTGCTTCTCGGGCTTAGCTGATGGAGGTCTTTGGGATTTTGTTAGCATTCTGGCACAGTATCAGAAGGATTCCAGTCTACATCATGGTCTTTTTTAGAGCTCACATTTTATTTCCTCTCTAGCCTGGAAGATTCAGTAAACAACTTTAATACTGTCGTATAGAACTTTAACTTGCAGCATAGCACAGATACTTTGGCTCGGGGGTAAATAGCTCTTCTAGAAACAAGTCAGTTCACTTCAGCAGCAGCAAAGCAGCGTTTACAAGAACCTTTCCGGGCACATTCTTCTTGTGCCTTCTTGTCCTCTGGGAGGGGAGGGACCCCGTGTCTCAGTCACTTGCCCAGCCGCGGTGTTGCCCAGTACCTATGACCGTCCCAGGGCTGCTGGGGCTGAAGTGCCCCTCCGGTTGGAGATGGAGGTGAGCGTGGGGCCTGCCCGAGGACTGTGGAGCCTTCAGTGTGTCCCCAGCTCAGAGAGTCACTAGAGCTGGTCTGAAACCGTGTCCTCACAAAGAGAGGAAAATAAAGACTTGGTAGTTTTTCTGTGTTAAGGTTAGCAACTGTCTTTTCTTGGGCAGGAATCTTTTGGTATAAGATTGTGACCTTTGTATCTCTTAGTCTGAAAATGTCTTTTCTTTTGGTGGTGGTGGTATGAGCTGGTAGTGTTTTAAAGAGTATACTTACTTGACAAAATAAAGTTAGCAGCCTTCTGTAATTTGCCTCCAAAAGTCTATAAAGGATTTTGGTATAACTTGGACTATCAGTTGCACATATGTAAAGTATAGTGTGATGAGGTTTGACACATGAGCACGTCCGTTAAACCATCACCACGTGCAAGATAATGAACATGTCTATCACCCCCCAAAGTTTCCCTGAGCCCCTATAGCCCCTTCTGCCTGCCCCTCACTACTCCCAGATGGATGTTGGTCTGCTTTCTGTCACTGTAGATTAGCTTGCACTTTCTACAATTTAAATAAGTGGAATCATACACTGTATCCTTTTTTTTTAGTCTGGCTTCTTACACTTTTTATAAATTATTTTGAGATTCATCCCTGTCGTAACATATATCAATATTTCATTCTTTTTAATCCAGTGTATAGATATGCCACACTTTGTTTATTCGTTCACCTATTTTTATTTTTTAGTATCTTAAAAAAATAACTTTATTTTTTAAAATTTTAACTTGTTTTTGGCTGCTCTGGGTCTGCATTGCTTGGCACAGGCTTTCTCTAGTTGTGGCGAGCAGGGGCTACCTTTTCGTTGTGATGCGTGGGCTTCTCACTGTGGTGGCCTCTCTCGCTGTGGAGCTGGCCCTCGGTACACAGGCTTCAGTAGTTGCAGCACCTGAGCTCAGTGGTGGCCGACGGGCTTAGCTGCTCTGTGGTACGTGGGATTTTCCCAGAGCAGGGATTGAGCCCATATCCCTGCATTGGCAGGTGGATTCTTATCTACAGAGCCACCAGGAAAGTCCCTCATTCACCTATTGATGGACCTTTGGGCTGTTTGTAGTTGGGGGTATTACAGATAAAGCTGTTATGAACATTTGTGTATCCGTCTGTGTCCAGGCATGCTTTCATAGCTCTTGGGTAAATACTAGAGTGGTACACCTTGATGATGGCAGTGTTGGTTTAACTTTTTAAAACACTGCCTAAATATTCTCTATTTCTAAAGTGCTGTACCATGCTACATTCTCACGAGCAGTGAGTGAGAGTTCCAGTGCCTCCATGTCCTTGCCAATATATGATATGGTCATCTTTTTAATTTTTGCCATTTTAATAGGTCTGTAGTAGTGTCTCACTGTGGTTTTAATTTGCATTTCCCTGATGACTAGTGATGCTGAGCATCTTTTCAAGTGTTTGTTTGCTGTCTGAATATCTTCCTTGGTGAACTGTCTATTCAAATCATTTGCCCATTTAAAAAGTTGGGTTGTTTATTTTATTAATTAGTTTTGAGATTTCTTTTGTATATTCCAGATACAAGTCCTTGTGAAATTTATGATTTACAAATATTTTGTCTCAATCTGTAGCTTGTCTTGTCTTCATTCTCTTGGCGGTGTTTTTTGAAGAGCAGAAGTTTAAAAAAAATTAATAAAGTCTGTTCTTCTATGGTTTGTGCATTTTTGGTTGGTGTCATAGCTGAAATCTTTGCTTAACCAAGGTCACATGTTTTCTTATAGAGGTTTTGTAGTTTTAGTTTTTACATTCAAGTCTATGATCCATTTTGAGTATTTTTTTGTGTATGGAATAAGGTATGGATGAAGTTTATTTTTTTGCCCATGGATGTCCAGTTGTTTTAGTACTACTTGTTGAAAATTCCTCCAAATTTTGCGGGGGGTTAGTTTTTAGTCAGTGAAATCCAAAAATCTGGGAGTTTGGGTTCTAGGCACACAAATCTTGTCCCTTTCATGACTGTTTCCTGTTCTCATCAGTTTTCACATAGTCTGGCTTTCTCTTTATTTTGTGTGTGTCTTAAGCCCCTTGATGGCAGAGGTGCTGTCGCTGGGCAGTGTGTGAGTAAGGGGCTGAGAGATGCCTGCCGTGATCCTGTGTGGTCTCGTCCTCAACTCTGGGCCTTCCAGAGGTCTGGGCGCAAAGCTTGAAAGATCTTCCTGGTGAGTGGGTTCCAGGCAATGCCTCTTTTCCAGAGGTGACTGTGGAGGCCTGCCAGGTACAGGGAGGTGCAGGGACAATATGCCTTCTGTGCCTGGGTGGGTGGGGATGTGCCCAGGCTGGGGGTGTGGCTGCCATTGAGGAAGTCGGGGGGCGGGGTATGGGGGGAGGGGGGCGGCGGGGGGGCATTCTCATCTGTGTGGCCTGGCAGCAGTGTGACCTGTCATCAGCCTGAGGAAACATGGCCCCATTCTGGGCTCCTGGTCCCCCCTCAGCCCAGCTTTATGACTGTCTGTGAGGGAATGGGTATTCATTCTTCTTTTCTCTTCAGTCACACAGCGGTCCGAGAGGCCCCCACTTTTGTACCACTACCAGCAGCTTCATAGGGGCAGTAAAATTTGTGTCTGCTTTTTGACCTGTGTGGAGTTCTCTTGGCTCATACACTGCTGGTCGCACTAGTACTAGCACAGTTAGTACATCACCAGCACCTGGAAGCAGTGGAGCCTTTCCTCTGCTCTAAGCCCTTTTCCTGTATTATCCATTTAGTCCTCACAACAGTGCTATGGGGTGGCTACATTTTACAGATGAGGAAACGAAGGTACAGAGAAGACCAGATGTCAGAAGTCTTTTGGCTGTGCTTTCCATTATTCAGTGTTGGAGAAGGGATTTCATTTAACATTGATCATTAACTCTCATGAAACAAAATAGAGATAGTGGTTTATGGGGCTCTCTCTTCTAAGTCTTCATTTCCTTATCAGCATTGGGGAGCAGTTGAACCATTTGATCAGATTAAGATTCTTTAGTGGCTCCCAATAAACTCCAAACTTGTAATCTGGCCCCTGCTTACCTCTTCAGCCTCATCTCTTGCCACACTGAACTTTTGCGGGTTTCCCTCCTCACCTGTATCTTCCACAAACCCTGTTACATTGGCTGTAGATGCTCTTTCTTCCCATCTGAGCCTGCTGAACTCCTACTTATCCTTCAAAACCCAGTTCTAGTTTTACCCCCTTCTCCTCGACTTAAGGCGTCCTGTCCCTGGGCCTGCAGAGTGCAAGGTGCACACTTGTACCAGTGTGTCTCAGGTCTGGTGTGATTGGCCTACTGTCTGTTGGTTTCCCACTGGGCCAGGTGAGGTGGAGGGCAGGGACTGCCTTGTACCTTGGAATTCACTGTTCTTAGCTTGGTAATTGGTAAAGAATCCACCTGCAATGCAAGAGACCACCTGCAGGGTAGGAGATGTGGGTTTGATCCGTATGTAGGGAATATCTCTTGGAAAAGGGCAATTGGCACACACCCCAGTATTCTTAACCTGGGGAATCCTTTGGACAGAGGAGCCTGGCAGGCTGCAGACCATCAGGTCACAAGAGTTAGACATGACTTAGTGACTAAACCACCACCACCACCAGCTTGGTAATGGCATATAATAGAAGGCAAACATTTGTGGAATGAATGAATGTGACATGAATGATATGAGGACCCTCAGGTCTCAGGCCTGTTAGTTTGTCATCATCCATCACTGCAAGTGCCCAGGGCAGCCTTCATGGGGGAAATGATGTTGATGCATTTAAAAAGCATTATTCAGTGATTCCTTTCAATCCTGAATGAGGCTTACATAGATCTTTTTCCCCTTTCTCTGAGAATGAGTTCTTCTGTTGTGTTAAAAATGCATATACTATTTCTTTGACCATCTTTTAAGTGCTTGCTGTGCTTGTGTGTGCTGTCGCTTCAGTCGTGTCCAAGTCTTTGCAACCCTATGGACTGTAGCCTGCCAGGCTCCTCTGTCCATGGAATTCTCCAGGCAAGAATACTGGAGTGGGTTGTCATGCCCTCCTCCAGGGGATCTTCTCGACCCAGGGATTGAACTTGTGTCTGTTGCATCTCTTGCATTGGCAAGTGGATTCTGTACAACTAGCAACACCTGAAAAACCCATCTTTTAGATCATAAATTTGACCATCTTTTAGATCATAAATTTAAGTTTCTATATTTTCACAAATGGGTGTGATGCCATTGTAATTTTTGTAGTAAACTCAATAAATAATTTTTGAAATTTTCTTGGCAATGTTGGGGCCAGCATGGATTGATTAGAATGGATCAAGTTTAATCTGATGTCTCTTTCTGAAGGAGAAAGAAGTTTGGCAAGAAATGTTGACTGTGTTTAAGTACAGAGAGCTGCTTAGAGGTGTTCTGCTGCATTTCACTGTAGTCCACATGCCCGTGACTGTGAGTTTTACCCCTAAGCTGCTTTAGTTCAAGGACTTTTAGACTTTTGGCTGATGGACTCTGAAGCTGGACTCCCCTGGGTTGTTGAGATATGAACTTTTGAATTAGTTTCAGTTCATTGCATAATGTATTTTTTTGCTTTAATTACTAAGAGGCAGGATTAATCAGTTTCTCCTGTCTACTTTCTTAATGGCGTGTGTGGTGGGGGGAAAGGAAGTAAGAGGAACAGAAGGTTGAATTATATCTTTGTGAACATGGGTTTCAGTTTTATTTGGTGACAGTCCATCCCTGCTCAGCACACGTCTGACTTCGGAACATGGTGCCAGTGTGTGCAGTCTTTCCTCCTGAATTCAGAGTGGGCGGTCTTGAACCACCGTGGTGGGTGGCCAGGGATGTCCCTGAGGGGAAGAGCCAGCTGTGTTTAGGGGTGTTGTCTAGGGGCTTGAGATAGAATTCTCCTCCATGGAGAGCTAACCAGCTTGAATGTTGACAGTAGAGATCAATGTTCCAACACCTGCCAGATGGGAGGTACTTCATATGCCTTATATCCAGCCCTCACCACAGTGCTTCCAGGCTAATACTATTGTCTCCTTTATATACATAAAGGAAACCTGTTCAGAAGTAACTAAGATACTCATTCAGTATTATGCCTCTAGCAAGTGCAGAGCCAAGGTTTGAAGCCAGGTCTGTCTTGGTCTTTCCCCTGTTACATGGGGCTGGTAAGTGAGCTCCTTAGCCTCTTCTCTCAGTGTCCAGCTGCAGAGAACAGTTAGGACAGCTGGGGATGTGAGCATGTGGTCTCTGCTCACACACAGCTCTGCGCTGGGGCGTCAGTGGTGATGTCTATCCTGTGTCCATCTCAGTGCTGTGAGATGCATGGCTCTGTCCTGGTCTGTTGGTGGGGCAGAGATGTGGACATGCCCCAGCCATGGGAAATGTCTTCTTAATCAAGTGTGGGGAGTGGTAGACTCTACAGTCAGGGTGGTATGAGGGGACAGTGCCTTGGATGCAGCCAGCAGATGGTAGTCAGGGGAAGATTCATGGAGGCAGTGGAGATGTCTGTATCTCTATGTGTAGAGGTCTGTATAATTTCCATACAGTAAAATTCATTAGAAATTTAGGGACTTTATAGGCGTTGGGAATCAATGAAGTTTTTAAATCAGAAGAGTGGAATAAGATCAGACCTGGGTTTCAGGAAAGTTTTCTGAAATGGATAGAAAAGGGTTTGGATGTAGAGAGGCAAATCTTTGATCCAATAGCAACTGCTCCTTCTTAGGGTCTTTGCTCTTGTGGTTCCCACTTCCTTCCAGTTATAGCACCAAAGCCGCCTCCTCACTGTGCTTTCCCTTACTCCTCAGTCTAAATTTGCTTCCTGTCCTGCTGTCTGTTGTATGTCTGAGGTGCTCCCACATGGGCCTCCATCCCTCTCTAGTAGACCATCACCCAGGCCATGACCTGTTTACTACTCTGTCCTCTCAGAACAGTGCCGGGCCTTGCCACGCCCTGATGAACATGTGGTGTGAACGAGCAGTTGGGGTGTGAGATCTCAGGTGGGTTGGAGCTGGCCTGGTGGTAGCATGGCTGGAAAGGGGAGAGGGGCTTTCTTTTCATTCTTTTCAACTTTGTTTAACCAGATGAATCCTGCCCTTGACTATACTTGTGGATGTTCCAGTTGGGTGGCCACTGCTCTTTCCTAAACAGCTGGGATGTTTGCCAGAAGTGCTGACCACTTCTGTGGCTGAGCTTTGTGGCTTAGGACAGCAGCATCATTTTGTTTAGTTTGGATTGCTTTTCCTTTCCTGTTGAGCAAGTTTTCTTTTGCTAGCTATTATTGCCCTCTTTTAAGTCTCCCAGTGAAGCTCCTGGTCTCCCTTTCCATGTTTCTCCCTTGTCTGATGCTCGTTTTTTTTCTGTGTTAACTCTGGGGAAAGGGAAATCAACTTGGGGTTATTTGACCAACGCTATGTAGAGCAAGGGAATTGTGGATTTTGAAATTAAAGTTTGAGCTTCCTGATTCTGGGCTTTTGCGGTGTGCCAGACTCTAGGCTCAGTCAAGATGACCTTGATCTGTCCTTTGTGTGGGTGGTGTGAGGGTGAGGACAGATGTCTAGTGGCTCTTTACGAACCCACAATGAACAGGAACCCTGCAGTCAGCATGGGAGGACATGGTGGGCCTGGAGGCGGGTAAATGGCTCCAAGTGGAGATACGGCTGTGGAGCCTGCGGTGAGAATGTGGGTTTACTCAGTCATTTCTGGGTGGAGAGCACTTGTCAAATTTCAAGGTCTTTTCCAGACTTGACCCCTTCTTTCAGCATGTGCTGTGGTGGAGAGGCGGGGGTTGACACCACCTGAGGCTGGATGGCAGGCGTGTGTGGGGGGCGTGGCGTGAGAGGGGGCGCTATTCTTGGTGCTGTTCTCTCTGTTAGCAAGTGTTTCAACAGGCCCTTCAGGGCGGTTCGCTGAGGGGTGGTGTGTGTGATCGGATGGGGGTTCTGGTTGGTAACCGGTAACCCTACTGAGCCCTGGAGCTGGGTCTGGGTGTAGAAGGAAGGGAAGCCAGGGGTGTGTGGGAGGCTGGGACCACCAGGAGCCCCTGAGCACACCCGTCTGCTGGCTCTAGTGAACAGGGTATGGAGCCCAACAGGAGCAGCCTAGGGGAGCCAGCCAGTCTCCCGGGGTGAGCACCCCATCCTGCAAGGTACGCAGCTGCAGGGAAGGGTCTCTGGTCACGTCATCCCTGCACACTTCCTGATATCATTTTTTATAGGAAGCATCTGGCTTTCCTGACCTTTGGCTATCAAACAGAACAAACAAACCAATAGATATCCATCTCTAGGGTTTAATTTAGAATAAGAAAAATTTAAGTATGGGCCCCATTTCTGTTTTCCAGCCATTCCCCCACCCCCCTGCTTTTGGGGGGCAAGCACTTGCCTCTTTCGGTGTAGCTAGTCACAACAGCTTGACTTCTCGATCCCATCGTTATGAAATTGGTGGGAGGACACTGTCTGTTTCTCCATAATGGTGGGGGGGGGGGGTGTTCAGCGCTTCCCCAGGCTAAGTGAATCTTATAGCAGATAGGCCAATGCTTTGTAATTTTGGCACAGGTGAAGTGAGGCAAATTTAATTTCCATTTCCTTCTGGTTTGCTTTGCCCGTTATCCCCAGATGTCCTGACGCACCAAATAAAGGGAATGTTTTCCCACTTGGAGCTGTCTTCGCGTCAGGCATAGCTCACCAGCCGTCCTGGTCCTCACACCATGCTTCTGTCCCTGGCAGATGGGTTTCATGTTGTCTCCAGCTCAGTCTGGGGAGGTGGGTGAGTGCTGGGGGGAGCAGGGTTCTGTTAGGTTAACATAGCAATGTCAGAGCACCTTCAGGAAAGCCTGGACCTTTTTCTTTTATTCATTTTACTTTCTGGCCACACTGTGCAGCTTGCGAGAGCCTGGTTTCCCGACCAGGGATTGAACCTGGGCCCACAAGCAGTGAAAGCACCAAGTCCAAATCGCTGGACTGCTAGGGAATTTCCTGGGGCTTTTTCTTTTAGATTGGAAATTGAGACTTCTGAATTAGGTATTTTTATTAATTTGCCCGACCTTGAAGCAAAGTATATAGCTGTTCTGTTTACACTGATGGCAAGGAAGAATGTTTTTAATGCCATGCTAAGTGAGGTGCCTCATAGCCTGTGCATAGCTCCAACTGTTACACTAATTTATTCTATACAAGGCAGTGCTGTCCCCAGTACTTGACATGACCCCTGACCAGTGGTCACTTAGCCTTTGTCTCATGGGACTGGGACTGGCCAGCAGTCAGCTCACTGAAAAAGTTAGATAAAGCAAGAATCATTAAAAACATACACAGTTTAGGCATTTTATTTCTAACTTAAAAAATTATATTTCATGTGCTAGTCTTTCACTGACCCTTTCTTTTACCTTGAATCTTCTGATCTGAATTGTCAATTGTTTTCTTCCATAAACCATGCCTGTTATTTGTGTTTGATATTCAGTTTTTGCCTGAGAAGGATACAGAACTTAGATGCATGAAGCAACTTGAGTTGCTCAATCCTAGATTTTACAAATTTTCACCCAATCCTTTACACTCGTCTTACCTGTCTTAACACACACCTATAATTTAGTTATGGTTTTTAAAGTTTTTAAAAATGCTAGCAACTGTATACTTATTTCATATTATATAGTTAATTGTGAATGTATGGGAGTGTGTGTGTATGTGTGTATATATATATATATATATATATATAAAATATATCAGATCAGAGATCAGATCAGATCAGTCACTCAGTCGTGTCCAACTCTTTGCGACCCCATGAATCGCAGCACACCAGACCTCCCTGTCCATCACAAACTCCCGGAGCTCACTGAGACTCACGTCCATCGAGTCAGTGATGCCATCCAGCCATCTCATCCTCTGGCGTCCCCTTCTCCTCCTGCCCCCAATCCCTCCCAGCATCAGAGTCTTTTCCAATGAGTCAACTCTTCGCACGAGGTGGCCAAAGTACTGGAGTTTCAGCTTCAGCATCATTCCCTCCAAAGAAATCCCAGGGCTGATCTCCTTCAGAATGGACTGGTTGGATCTCCTTGCAGTCCAAGGGACTCTCAAGAGTCTTCTCCAACACCACACTTCAAAAGCATCCATTCTTCGGCGCTCAGCCTTCTTCACAGTCCAACTCTCACATCCATACATGACCACAGGAAAAACCGTAGCCTTGACTAGACGAACCTTTGTTGGCAAAGTAATATCTCTGCTTTTGAATATGCTATCTAGGTTGGTCATAACTTTCCTTCCAAGGAGTAAGCGTCTTTGAATTTCATGGCTGCAGTCACCATCTGCATTGATTTTGGAGCCCAGAAAAAGAAAGTCTGACACTGTTTCCACTGTTTCCCCATCTATTTCCCATGAAGTGGTGGGACCGGATGCCATGATCTTCATTTTCTGAATGTTGAGCTTTAAGCCAACTTTTTCACTCTCCACGTTCACTTTCATCAAGAGGCTTTTGAGTTCCTCTTCACTTTCTGCCATAAGGGCGGTATCATCTACATATCTGAGGTTATTGAGATTTCTCCCGGCAATCTTGATTCCAGCTTGTGTTTCTTCCAGTCCAGCGTTTCTCATGATGTACTCTGCATATAAGTTAAATAAACAGGGTGATAATATACAGCCTTGATGAACTCCTTTTCCTATTTGGAACCAGTCTGTTGTTCCATGTCCAGTTCTAACTGTTGCTTCCTGACCTGCATACAGATTTCTCAAGAGGCAGGTCAGGTGGTCTGGTATTCCCATCTCTTTCAGAATTTTCCGCAGTTTATTATGATCCACACAGTCAAAGGCTTTGGCATAGTCAATAAAGCAGAAATAGATGTTTTTCTGGAACTCTCTTGCTTTTTCCATGATCCAGCGGATGTTGGCAATTTGATCTCTGGTTCCTCTGCCTTTTCGAAAACCAGCTTGAACATCAGGAAGTTCATGGTTCACATATTGCTGAAGCCTGGCTTGGAGAATTTTGAGCATTACTTTACTAGCGTGTGAGATGAGTGCAATTGTGCGGTAGTTTGAGCATTCTTTGGCATTGCCTTTCTTTGGGATTGGAATGAAAACTGACCTTTTCCAGTCCTGTGGCCACTGCTGAGTTTTCCAAATTTGCTGGCATATTGAGTGAAGCACTTTCACAGCATCATCTTTCAGGATTTGGAATAGCTCAACTGGAATTCCATCACCTCCACTAGCTTTGTTTGTAGTGATGCTTTCTAAGGCCCACTTGACTTCACATTCCAGGATGTCTGGCTCTAGGTCAGTGATCACACCATCATGATTATCTGGGTCGTGAAGATCTTTTTTGTACAGTTCTTCTGTATATTCTTGCCATCTCTTCTTAATATCTTCTGCTTCTGATAGGTCCATACCATTTCTGTCCTTTATCGAGCTCATCTTTGCATGAAATATTCCTTTGGTATCTCTGATTTTCTTGAAGAGATCCCTACCTAGTCTTTCCCATTCTGTTGTTTTCCTCTATTTCTTTGCATTGATCGCTGAAAAAGGCTTTCTTATCTCTTCTTGCTATTCTTTGGAACTCTGCATTTAGATGTTTATATCTTTCCTTTTCTTCTTTGCTTTTCGCTTCTCTTCTTTTCACAGCTATTTGTAAGGCCTCCCCAGACAGCCATTTTGCTTTTTTTCATTTCTTTTCTATAGGAATGGTCTTGATCCCTGTCTCCTGTACAATGTCACGAACCTCATTCCATAGTTCATCAGGCACTCTATCTATCAGATCTAGGCCCTTAAATCTATTTCTCACTTCCACTGTATAATCATAAGGGATTTGATTTAGGTCATACCTCAATGGTCTAGTGGTTTTCCTACTTTCTTCAATTTAAGTCTGAATTTGGCAATAAGGAGTCCATGGTCTGAGCCACAGTCAGCTCCTGGTCTTGTTTTTGCTGACTGTATAGAACTTCTCCATCTTTGGCTGCAAAGAATATAATCAATCTGATTTCGGTGTTGACCATCTGGTGATGTCCATGTATAGAGTCTTCTCTTGTGTTGTTGGAAGAGGGTGTTTGTTATGACCAGTGCATTTTCTTGACAAAACTATATATATATTATATTATATTTGAAAAGACCCTGATGCTGGGAAAGATTGAAGGCAGGAGGAGAAGGGGACAACAGAAGATGAGATGGTTGGATGGCATCACCGACTCGATGGACGTGAGTTTGAGTAAACTCCGGGAGTTGGTGATAGACAGGCCTGGCGTGCTGCAGTCCATGGGGTCACAAAGAGTTGGATATGACTGAGTGACTAAACTGAACTGATATATATATAATACACATACATTCATTATACATTTCCATATATGTTGGGTAAGATGTTACAGAAAACCCAAACAAACTCTTTGGCCAACCCAATATTTATAAGTACATATGCATTTATGTGTACCATTGGCATGAATGTGTTTGGGGACAAACACTTGTTTAACACTTGGGGCAACATATAGTTCTGTTTGCCCCATGTGGCCACAGCGCCAGGGAAGTCTTTTAGTAAATTAGACAGGGATTCTGATCTCAGGAAGCCTCCAGCCTCATGGGGGAAGTTTCTGTACTTCAGAATCTGTAGCACAAGCTAGAAAGTGGCAGATGACTTCAGAGAGAGTGGGTACTCCCAGCAGGAAGGGATCAGAAAATTCGTGGAGAAGCAGTATTTGACCTGGGCCGTTTCTTTCTGTCTTCAATTGAATATTTTTCTGTAAATAGAGGTATAAACAGATGTGACTATCACTGGGCCTTGGGCAGTGGTGAGAACATCTGAAGTGTTTTTGAGATTTCTGCGTCTATCCTTTGTAGAATCACTTGCTATTTCTCTTAAGTGACAAAGTGTCATAATGCCCCTGTTGTAGGGGTCGGCCAAGAGGGACAGCATCCTTTCCATTGGGAAACAGCGTGCCGGCCCCAGCCCTACAGCCCTAAGCTAACCTGGCTAGGCGGCCTCACAGACTCACTGAGTCCCTGCAGAGGAGTCAGGGGAGGGACGGCTGTTTCCAAGGGGTGGGGGGTTCTGCAAGCCCAGTTACAATGCCATCACCAGAGGAGAAGGAATGGGTGCTGGGCAAGGAAAAGCCTGTTTGGAAACGCTTTGTGGAGTGCCCATGAAATGGATAACACATTAACCAAGGACCAGGAGGCAGCCCGGTGGCAAATGCACTTCTGTATTATCTCAAATGAGTCCACCTGAGCTTCTAGAGGCTAAAGAACAACACATCCTCCATAGGAACTCAAGAAATAGGTGGTTCTCATAAATCCAAGAAATGCTGCCAGACGGCTGCCTGCAACTTACTGTCCGGGTGAGCAGAGCAGCTGTCCTGAGTTCTGTCCTGCGGGGGCGGATGAGCTCAAGTGAGGAGAAGCGGCATTGTCTAGGGGCAAGGAGCCCAGCTGTGCGGTCAGCCAGCCGGGCAGAGGGCAGGCCCGTGGCTCTTCACCAGCATGGTGTGGACCTTGTGCTCCTCTTTGTGGTGTGCAGCCACAGCTGTTTGCAATATTCTTCATTAGATTTCTCAGAGTTACAGGTTATTGCATTTGTTACCATACACTCATGCCAAGAGAAACAAAAAAAAGATGTATACACAGAAAGATGGTAATAGACCTCCCGCCCCAACTCTCTGAGATGAACCAGCATTGACCCCTGCAGTGTTGCGGGGCCTCCACAGCTTCCCCCAGGCTCTCACACACACTAGCGTGTATTTTAGTAAAAGGAAGAAGGCTGTGGGCATCACTCAGCAACTTGCTGTTTTCACTTCCCTTTGGCTTTCACGCTCCTGATTTTAAACTCTGAGAACAAAAATCTAACGAAGTGCTCTGCGTGTGGCAGGTGTTCATTGTTGAGTGAAGCAATGAACGCTGTGCTCTGGGTATCTCTCCAGGTCAGTAGTTTCTGGAAGTTAGGCCAGATTAAGTTGCTTCAGCCTTTCTGTAGGACATACTTTCTCACTAGCAGTGTATAAGGACACCCTTTCCTGGGCATTTCCACCAGCACTAGATGGTTTTTTTTTTTTTTTTGCTAATCTGATGGGTAAAAATCATATCCTATTGTGATTTATTTGGCTGCATTGAGCCGATCGCGGAATCTTAGTTCCCAACCTGATAGTGAAAGTGAATGCTGCTCCCACTGTTATTTTAATTTATACTTTCCTAAGTACTAATGAAGTTGAGCTTCAGTTCAGTTCAGTTGCTCGTTCGTGTCAGACTCTTTGCGACCCCAAAGTCGACTGACTCTTAGGACTGCAGCATGCCAGGCCTCCCTGTCCATCACCAACTCCTGGAGTTTACCCAAACTCATGTCCATCGAGTCGGTGATGCCATCCAACCATCTCATCCTCTGTCATCCCCTTCTCCAGCCTTCAATCTTTGTCAGCATCAGGGTCTTTTCCAATGAGTCAGTTCTTTGCATCAGGTGGCCAAAGTATTGGAGTTTCAGCTTCAACATCAGTCCTTCCAGTGAATATTCAGGACTGATTTCCTTGAGAATGGACTGGTTGGATCTCCTTGCAGTCCAAGGGACTCTCAAGAATCTTCTCCAACACCACGGTTCAAAAGCATCAATTCTATGGTGCTCAGCTTTCTTTATAGTCCAACTGTTACATCCATACATGACTACTGGAAAAACCATAGTTTTGACATGTTTGTTGGCCATCAGTATTTCTTCTGTGAATTCTATATCTGTGTTCCCTCCCCCAACCTTGCATTGAACTGTTTTTCTTTTCAGTTTTTAGGAGCTTTTTGTATATTGGGCTGTAAATCCTTTGTTGTTTGTATTACAGATACAACAGCCCCGCTCGCTATTGTGTCTATAATTTCTTTTTCCTTTGTTTGGCTGTCTTTTTCCATAAAATTTAAAGATTTTTATGTAGTCAAATATGTCTAGGGCTTCCCAGGTGGCTCAGTGGAAAAGAATCTGCCTGCCAGTATAGGAGATGCAGGTTCAATCCTTGATCTGGGAAGATGCCCTAGGGAAGGAAATGGCAGTCCACTCTAGTGTTCTTGTCTGGAGAATCCCATGGACAGAGGATCCTGGTGTGCCACTATCCATGGAGTTGCAAAAGAGTTGGACACAACTTAGTGACTAAACAACAACAAAATATGTCTAAATCTTTATAGCGTTTAGGTTTCCTCTTCCATCCATGATCTACAGAAAACTATAGACCTATCCTCTGTATGTGTGCATATATATGTTTATATATGTATCTACAACATTTCTAAATATATTTCTAAATAAAAAGTAACTTGAACATAGTATTGTACTAAAAGACTAATTCTCTATGACCAAGCACGGTATATTCCAGAAGTACAAGGGGCATCACATGAAGAATTTTGGTGGCTGGAGGAAGTTCTTGCCCAGGGTATATCCTAGCCCTGCCATGTACTCACTCTGACTCTGGCCAGATTGTTTAACCTCCCTGAGCTTCAGTTTCCTCATCTGTAAAATTAGCAGGACAAGAATGCCATCACACAGAATTGATATCAGGACTGGATGGAATGATACATGCAAAGTGGTTAAAGCAGGGCTTGGTACATAGTAAGTGCTCAATTAATGTCATGGATTGCAATTCACTATGCAAAAAGAAAACTTATGTTGACTATATCAGCAGATGCTTGAAAAGCATATTATAAAATCCTTATAAAAATCTAAATGGTCATAGAAGGAGTGCAGAAATATTTATCAGAACCCAGCAGCCAGCAAGTTAAGTGGCCAGTTCATTAAGCTCCAGGTGTGACAAGGAGGCCCCCATGTCTGTGAATCCCCAGATGATGCTGTGGACTTGACAGGCTCGTGGGGAGAGGGGCTGCAGGAGCAGTGTCAGTCCAGCCTGAGCTGGCCCTGTGTTTCTCTTCCTCTCTGTCTACAGCATGTGACCACCTGTCCCTAAGGCCGGCGTTTCCCATTGCACCATGGGTGTGGCTTCTGGTTTCACTCTACAGGAGCCAGGAATAAATTCCTGAGGTCGAGTGGGGAAGAGGATTGTAAAAGTAATAAGCCACTTCAAAATGGCCAGGGGAGCAGTTGTAATGGTAGGAGCCCTGGGAACCAAGTGTCACATCTAGGACACTGAAGGTCAGCACCAGATGGGTGAGCCTGCCAGGTGACTTCTCTCTGCAAGGAATTAGCCCAGTCATAATTCTTAAACTTCCCCATCCTCTTCTGCACTCAATAAATAAGTGGACCAGTGTGCTAAAAATAAGAGGGGGAGGGAAGGCCTGAATGATCTGAACCCTGGAGGGCTTTGGTCAGATTAGCCAACCTTCCTGATTGGCTTGGAAAGCCTTGGTGGGAGGGGTGAGTCTCAGCATTGGTCTGATCTTAACCTGGCATTTGGTAAAGCGTCTGTCTACAATGCGGGAGACCCGGGGTTCGATCCCTGGGTTGGGAAGATCCCCTGGAGAAGGAAATGGCAATCCACTCCAGGACTATTGCCTATAAAATCCCACGGACAGAGGAGCCTGGTAAGCTGTAGCCCATGGGGTTGCAAAGAGTCGGACATGACCGAGTGACTTCACTTTCACTTTCTTTGTGTTTTATTCCTTGTCTTTCTTATGACACTTTTCTTCAGATTCTTTACCAGCTGAGCCACCAGGGAAGCCCACTTCTAGTTTAGGAAGGTTTTATTAGATGACTTAAAATTCATGTAAACAGTGGGTGATGGGTATGTAAGTTCTGAAACGTAATTATAAAAACCTTGAAATCAGTCTCCCAGATTGAAACCATTGTGTTCCACAGGGAGGCTCTTATTTGGGGCTTCCTGCCAAGGGCAAAGGTATTCCAGGATATTTGATCATTCTCTTGCTCTTTTAAAAAGAGAACACTTAAACACATGTATCAGTCAGTCAGTTCAGTCACTCGGTCGTGTCCGACTCTTTGTAACCCCATGGACTGCAACACGCCAGGCCACCCTGTCCATCACCAACTCCCAGAGCTTTCTCAAGCTCATGTCCATCAAGTTGGTGATGCCATCCAACCATCTCATCCTCTGTCGTCCCCTTCTCCTTCTGCCTTCAATCTTTCCCAGCATCAGGGTCTTTTCCAGTGACTCAGTTCTTCCCATCAGGTGGCCAAAGTATTGGAGTTTCAGCTTCAGCACCAGTCCTTCCAATGAATACTCAGGACTGATTTCCTTTAGGATGGACTGGTTGGATCTCCTTGCAGTCCAAGGGACTCTCAAGAGTCTTCTCCAACACCACAGTTAAAAAAAAAAAAAGTATATGTATCTATAAATAATATATTCAGTTCTTGTTTATGAGCTTTATCAAAAGGGAATCAAGTAATCTGAAATTTTCATTTTTACTCCTGAAGAGTATTCTGTTGTGTGTATCGTATTAGGGTTCTCCAGAGAAACAGAATCAATAGGATCTCTGTATGTACAGAAAGAGATGCATGTTGAGGAATTTGGCTTCCATGATTATGGAGACTGGCGAGCCCACATCTGCATCGCAGGCGGGCAAGCTCAGGCCAGGAGAGCTGATAGTGCAGTTCTTGTTCCCTGCAAAGGCTGGCAGCCCAAGGGACCTGAGGGAGGTGATGGTGCAGATGAAGACAGAAGGCTGGCAGGTGGAGAATTCCCTCTTACTTGGGGAGGGTTGGCTTTTTGGTTCTATCCAGGCCTTCAAGTGATTGGATTGGTACTCACCAGCATTATGGAGGGCAATCTACTTTACTAATTAAAACGTTAATTTTAACTGAAAACACCCTTGCAGAAACACCCAGAATAATGTTTGATGAAATATCCATGCGTTTCATGACATGCAAACTTAACCATCACATACATAGGAGACGATTTATCATCCTCCTCTCAGCAGGTATTGGGTTGCTTCTTTTTCTTTTTTCTTTGACCCATAGGAGTACTCTGGTTATGAACCTTTTTTGTAAAGGTCTCTTTGTGGACTCAGTTTCTCTAAGGTTTATATAGGAGTAGACTTGTTGCTTCTGGGGTGAGTGTGCTCAGCATGCAGAAATGCCTTCTCCAAGCAGTGTGCCAGTTTCCTCTCCAACCTGGCCCAGGAGTTCCCGTTGCCCACATCCTAGCCCAGTTGGGCTAATTGTCACACTTCATAATCATACCCACACAGAGGATGTCAAATGTTATCTCATTCTGGCTGGAACTTAACCTACTTACTAGGGGGATGAGCCTGTTTCCACATGGATATTAGCAATTTGGGCTTCCCTGGTGGCTCAGATGGTGAAGAGTCTGCCTGCAGTGAAGGGTTCGGGAAGATTCCCTGAAGAAGGAAATGGCAAACCACTCCAGTATTCTTGCCTGGAGAATCCCATGGATGAAGGAGCCTGGCAGGCTACAGCCCATGGGGTCACAAAGAGTTGGACGTGACTGAGCGACTTCACTTTCTATTAGCAGTTCATGGGTTCTATTGGTGACATGATTAGGTCTTTTCCCATTTTTCTCTTGGATTGTCTGTAGTTTTCTTATTGATTTGTATGGTTTACACATTCTACAACCCAACCCAGGGATCAAACCCAGATCTCCCTCACTGCAGACAGATTCTTTACCAAACTGAGCTATCAGGGAAGCTCTATACATTCTGCAAATACCAATCAGTTTATTGGTTCTATGAGGTACGGAATCGTCTCCTAGTTTGGGCACGTCTTTTTACTTTCATATGTTGTCTTTTGTTAAACATATAAATTTCCAATGTAGTTGACACTATTTTTTTTTTTTTTAAACATGGTTGGTATTTTTAAGGACTTTGAAAAAGAAACCCTTTCCCGCTTGGAAGTTATAAAGATATTCTGTATTTTCTTTTAACAGTTTTAAGTTTTTGCTTTTCATATTTAACCCTTAGTCTTTCTGGAGTTGATTTGTAACTGATTTTGGGGTTTGGTGTGAGGTAAAAATCTAGTTTTCTTTTCTTCTGAGTGGATGTTCGATTGAGTCAGCATCACTACTGAATTGCCCTTCTACACTCTGGGACTCTGCCTCTGTCACCTAGGGAATCAAGAAATTTGTGTGACTGTGCCTTTTTGTAAATTAAAACTTTTTTTCTGTTTGTAAAATATGCGTAACATAAAATTCACCATTTTGAGTATTTTAATATATAATTTTGTGGCATTAAGTACATCCACGTTGTTGTGCAGCCACCACCATCATCCATCCATGCATCTATCTCCAGGGTTTTTTTATCTTTCCAAGCTGAATCTCTGTCCCCACTAAATGAGAACTCTCCCCTCCTTTCTCCCCCCAACCTGTGGGTCTGTTTCTAGTCCATACCTGGTTAATACAGCACAAGAATAGGCAACCCTCCCTTCCTCTGTTCTGCTTTTAAATAGAATTATTTTAGTTCTATCTTCCTGATGAGTAAATCACAAGAAAGAGGACTTTGATGGAAAGGATCTCTGTATCCCTGAAAGCACTTAACTTTGTGGTGGGCATATGGTGGGAGCTTAATAAATGTTAATAATTGAGCATTGGCATTGGGCTTGAGAGAGTGTGTGAGTCCATCTCACTCAGGTTCGCACCTGTGAGACAGTCAGAGCGTGACCAAAACAGCACCTTTGTAACAGGCCCGGTGGATGTGGTGTGACCTAGCTCATACACAGCGCTCGCCAGTGGACTTGCTAATCCTCCCTGACCATCGTGCCGGGCTTTGGCACAGCCTCCACAGAGGTCAGGGTCTGCAGAGCCGGCACGCTTGCTCTGGAGGCCGCCTTGTGTCATGTGGGGTGGGGAGAAGAGAGGCGGGAGTGCTGACCTTCTTTCCTGCAGTCGAGCAGACTGACGCGGAGTGAAATGAGCTCGTGATGCCATGGCTGGCAGGTGGTGAGTTGGGGTTTGTTCTCGCCTGCAAGTAGAGGCTTGGCATTCACACCTGAGCTGCATGTGCCCAAGGGCCAGGCTGCCGTTCCTCTCATGGATTTTTCTCCCCTTCTTTTGATAGGTGCTGTGCCCCTAGGTGCTAAGCGCTGTTCTCCGTGCCAAGGAAACAAGGGCTGTGAGGCAGGTTGGGGAAGGATGGGGGGACAGGCACAGCCCTCAGATTGGATGGAGTACAACAGCCTGGTTCCGCAGCAGCTCGAAGAGGGGGGCACCCACCCCACTGGGAAGGGGGCTGTGCTTAGCACTGGTGTGGGGCCTGTCAGACCTGCTGGAGCCCAGGCATGTGGCCCGAGAGCTTGCCCTCGCGCCCTGTAGAACTGACAGATGTGTAAAGTCGAAGGTATATTTGGAAAGTTTCTAGTTTAAGAAAACGTTAAAGAAAGAAATGGGGAAAGCCTATGCAGACTTTTTCTTAATGTGCCATTAAAGGATGGAGCCTCCGTGGAGGGCGGGCGAGGGCAGTGGCGCTCCGTGCAGCTCCCAGTTGTGCACTTTAGAGCACTGGGGAGGTTTTGCCCAGGATGTTGTAAGACGCTCTTCAGGGACGGGGGTAAGCAGAAGGAATGAAGTTGCTCAGGGCGGATTGACTGCCTCATCGATGGGAAACATGCAGGTCCGATCCGTTTTCAAATGGTTGTTACTGAGAACAGCACAACCATTTTAGATTGTCATCTTTTTTAAAGCTTGTTTTAAAAACCTCAGTGCTGGGTCTCTCTGTCTTTCAGTGATTTTGTTGCAGGGCATTTTGGACAGGAGTCTGTCACGTAGATTGTTCTTTGGGCTGACATACAAGCACACGACATGTTTGTTCCTGTATGAAGGCAGGCGTCCGGCTGCTCTACCACAGGTGCTTGCTTTGGCATTGCCCGCAGCCACAAAAGTCATCTTAAATCTGGCTCAGAATGCACGAAACCCCTACGTACTGTTCATAGTTTGAAAATCCAGGTCTGTGCTTTTGTTTCTGGAACTGCGTCCCGTTTCAAACGTAGGACCATGCTGTTAAAAAGAAGCACACACAGAGCTGTTTAAAAGCATCAATGAGCTCTCGCAGGCTTGGTTGTTCCAAGCATGGTCTCCTGGTCAGAACGACCAGAGGTAGAATACTGCTCTGCTGCTCCCAGCACCCCCTCGTTGAGTGTGGCAGCTTCAGGTCTCCTGGTGCTCAGTTCTGAAGGCAGTTCAGCCCTTCTCTAGAAACATATAAACTGCTGTTTTTTTAAATGGACTATTATATAGTAGTGTGTAGTACCTCCTCCTCCTATTGCTTTCAGCTTAGTGGTAACCTGCAGCCCCTCAGAGATTGCTGCATGAATGAAGAGAGGTGCTGTGAGCGGGGGCTGGCAGGGAGAGGACTTGGGGGAGCTGGGGACAGCTTAAGGAGACTGGGTCGATGCCTGACCAGCATGGCTCTGGGTGGAGTGTGGAGAGCAGGCAGGGCACCCTCGCCATGAGGAGGTCTCTTCTGGCTCTCAGCAGTTCACGATCACAGGCAAGGCTCCATGTCCAGCAGCATGCTGCCAGCGATCACCTGGTGTGCAAGGGTCCTCACTTTGGGTCTGCCTGGCGTTTTTCACATTGTTAGACCAGCTTATGAGTTTGGGGGAAGAACGTGCTGAGGTGAAGTGCTGTCCTCTTTGCGTCCTATTGGGGTATGGTGATATCAGCATGGCATGTCATTGCAGAGGTTCACCTTGCAGGCTTAGTATTCTTATTCCTTGATTTGACACATGTTTTATGTGGCTCTGGGCTTCCCTGGTGGCTCAGATGGTAAAGAATCTGCCTGCAATGCAGGAGACCCAGGTTCGATCCCTGGGTTGGGATGACCCCCTGGAGAAGGAAATGGCAACCCACTTCAGTATTCTTGTCTGGAGAATTCCACGGTCCATGAGGTCTCAGAGAGTCTGACACGGCTGAGCAGCTGAGACTTTCACTTTATGTGGCTCTGCCTCCCCACTGGGTCGCTAGTTCTTTCAGCCTAAGACCCCTGCTCTGCTTGCTTTGTGCCCCTTTCTGCATGGGGACGCGTGCTGTGGACCTACCAGGTCGTGTGAAGACATATTTGAGTTGCATGCTTCTGTGAGCCTTTAACACTTTTCATGATCACAGATGAACTAAAAGGTTGACCATGTGTCTGATAATTGTTGAAACTAGGGGTCGTTGTTCTAATCTCTTTTTTATATGTTTAACATTTTCCATAAAAAAATAAAGAGAAAAGCATTTCCAGTCTACAGATATAATGAATCCCAGGTTGTTTTGACAGTGTAGGCGTTGTGATGTTGGTTGTTGCCAGAGTTGTTCAGGTTTGTTACTCGTCTTAAATACGTTTGGTTCTTCCTCAGGGGAGCCCAGCCTGGCACTCTGTGATGACCTAGAGAGGTAGGATAGGGGGAGGGGAGGGAGGCTCCTGAGGGAGGTGATGTATGTGTAATTATGGCTGATTTGTGTTGTATGGCAGAAGCCAACATTGGAAAGCAATTTTCCTCCCATTACAGTTTGTTGCTCTACGATGATGTGTTGGTTTCTGCTATACAACAACACAAGTGCAGAGTGACCGCTGCCAGACTGAGCAGCTTGTTTTCTCCCTGTGGCTCCTGCCAGGTTGCCTGCAGCGTGTCCTTAAGCCATGCTGGGCTGGACACTCTCAGGTACTCAGCCCCGTTGGCCTCTTGGCAAGGTCCCCTCACTTTATCTTCTTTCATGAGACCTTCTGAACCAGCCTGTCCGTATCCATATCTTGTTCCTTGTGGTCATTGTGAATTTGTTTCCATCTGGATTGTTGTGGCATTGATTCACTGATTTCCCAGGTCACTGATTTACTGATTGCCTGCTGTCTGAATTTCCTGGGGGTCAACCCTGTGCTGCTGCTCCCTGAATATGCACCTCTTTTGTTTCAGCCCTACCCCTTGGAGAGGCCCCCTTGACCCTTCCCTGACTTAGATCCTCTGGAGCTTCCAGATCAGGAGGTGGTCATCAGGAGGTGGTCTCCATGGCTACCATTGCTAAACACATAGGTATACCTTATCCCCTCAATCTTCCCAAGCCCTGAGGTGGTTACTGAGGCTGTCTTCATATTACAGGTAGAGGAACAGGAAGCTTACAGACTTGCCAAGGTCTGCATCTGCTCACCTCTGCCCCTCTCTGTTGCCTGACCCCACTCAGTGCTGTTTTTCCCATGCAGAAGCCTAGGGAGAGCCCTCTAGGGGACCAGCCTCTAATGTTACCTGGTCTGTGTCTTCACACATGCCAGAGTATGACTGGGCACATGGTGTTAAAAGACTCTTTAGTATAGTAGCTTCGATTGTAAATGGTAGAAGTAGAATAAAAACATAAAATTGTAAAACAAGACACATTTTTGAGTTTGTAATTGGTATTATATTTAAAATCATATTTCAGACTGAGAATGGAAGTTTTAGAGGTTAGAGACCATGTCTTTTAAACTGAATTTACATAACACTCAATAATGCCCACAAGGTTTAGATTCATTCATTTATTAAACACTTAATGTCTTCTTATTATGTGCCAAATTGAAGTATAGTATTGAAAATCTTGAACAGGCATTCAGATGTTTCTTGGTTTTTGGCCCATGGAGTTCTTGGTCTTTTCCATCCTTCCCGTGATCTGATCCCTAACACAGGTCCACAATGGGGAAGGACAAAGGAGAAGGCAGTGATAGCATTCCGGAGTGCTTAGGATCACGACTTCATTTATTTACGTATTTATACCCCACCTTGTTTCACAGAGGATTTAGTAAGGTCAGGATTGGCTGAGGCAGCTGACTGTAGATGGCGGGCATCTTGTTTCTTTCCTGAGTTTCTTCTGGGCTTGCTATCTGGTGGTTGTAATATGGTGGCTTGATGGCTGCAACACCCTTTGTTTACTGATATGACAGGCTATATTTTAGTTCACATACCCTTGATGAAATGCTGGTCAGTGAAGTTGGGAGCTGTCCTCCAGTGCCCTGTGCACTCCCCTGGGGAAGAGGAAGCCATAGCCAGAGGTGCAGAGTGAGCCAGCTCTTGCTTACCTGACTTGGCTCAGGGTCCCTTCTCCTGGGGAGTCTTCCAGCACCTCCTCCCAGCCTCCCCTGCTTCACGCCTTAGGTTGGAGGCCCAACGGCACGGGCCACTTGTCACACTGTGTGGTTCTGGGAGCTTGTCTGTCTACCGTGCTGCCCTCTAAGCAGCTTAAGGAAAAGTGTGATGAATTATTTAGCTTGTGACTTCAAGACTGTAGCAGAGAGGGGGTCCATGTAAATGAGCACGTGGTAAAATCACACCAGTAAGCCTCCAATAAAACCTTAACACAGTGTCTCTAACTCCATTTCTGAAAATACCCCCAAACTCGCCACAAACTTTGTTGCCTCTCTTGAATTCAGACCATCTTCTTTGGGTAGTTGCCCAAAGAAGGCTCAAGGCATTCCTGGGACTCGGGGGCAGTGGGGGAAGCCGCGTGACAGCTTAGCCACCGAGATGGTGTGTTAGAGGCCCAGGTGTTGCTTTTCACGGCATTTTATAAAATGCATAAGGAAAGATATTTGCATGCTTTTCCCTATCACATTGGTGCTTTGAAGTTTTTCTTAATTGGGCTGTCTGCTTTAATTAGTCCGGCTTCATATTTTCTTTCTTGTCTTCCCTTTCTTTCTTTTCCTTTTTTAAAACCTTTGGTTAAGTGCCAGAGAAGCAAAGAAGCTTACATAAAAGGTTTTAATTTTTTTTTTACTTCGCCAAAGATAGAACTGATACTTAGTTCAGCTTGTCCTGGCACCTTGTTTGATAGAGAACGTTAGAAATTTTGATTGGTTTATTCCTTTTTATGTACATAGGTGAGAAGAGTAAAGAGTAAAGGCTCTATTTACATCTTAGTTCACGAACAATATGAAAGGCTGACGAGTAGGATTTGAACATAGCCACTACCCTCTCCCCAACCAAACCAACCAAATCAAACCAAACCAAAAAAGACAACAAAAAAGATTGGACTGTTTTTACATAACCTATTTATGAGCATGGTAGAGTTATAGAATTTAAGATTTACTTATCATTTGAAAAAAAGAGAAAACTGAATACCTGTAATTATCGTATTAGATTTTACTTGTTTACTGACTGTCAAACAGCCATTGACACCTGTCACAGTGCTGCCGTTCCTGAGTTGCTGACTGGTGTGATCACATTTTTACTGCAGTGATGACAGAGAGAACCGAGCTAACCTGGTTAGAAAGTGGACCATTCGGGCTCCTCAGAGTCATTTGTGTGTGTTGGAGGATCAGTTATCCTAAGGATTGAGACCTGATAAAATACACTGAGTGTTGCCATTACACAGAACTTACTTTATTTAGCCTCTGCACCAGAGGACCTTGCCGTCCAATCCCTGGCGAATGCCAGTCGCCGTTGCACAGCTGGTGCCGATGCTGGGAGCAGGAGGAACTTGTGCTTTCCAAGTTGCGCAGCGGGCTCCGTCCGTCCTCTCTTTCTTCCTCCTCTCCTGTCCTGTCTTCTCCCTTCCTTATTCTTCCCTCTGCCTTTTCTCTTTACGGAGATACTATTTTACATACAGCTGCATGCCCTCACTTAGAGGTTGTGACAGATGGCTATACCTGTGCGACCACTGTCCTTATCAGGACATAGGACATTTCCAACACTTCAGGGAGGCCCCTGTGCAGGCAGCACCCCAGTCCCCAGTCCCAGGCACACTCTGATCTGTCTCCCTAGGTGAGTTTGCCTGGTTTACAGTTTCATATGAGACACGCAGTATGTACCTTTCGCATCTGGTTTCCTGCTCACCGTGGTATTTTTGTGATTCATTCACACTGCATCTGTTGATGGCTCTTGCCTTTTAAATGCCAAGGAGTTTTCCACTGAATGTTGATGGTGCTGCGCACCGTCGGGTCCTGATGTCCTGTATGGAGAAGTGCAGCACAGAAATCAGGGCTCCGGAGGGGTACATGCATAGGCTGTCTGTAATCCCCCCTCCTCCCAGCTTTCCCCAGCACTGGAGGAAGGCTGAGAGGAAGAGCCAGAAGACAAACGGAGTTCTGTGTGGGGGAGGGGGGCGGGGGGAGGGGGAGTGTCACCTTTTCACACTCAGAGCCTTGAGTCTTGCTAGTCTATGTGTTGGGCTTCTCAGAATGCTTTTCTGGTTACCTTCAGCTTGTGGCAGCCAGTGTGATCTTGGTACTTGTCTTTCTAGAGATAGGGGGATGGGCATTCCTAGTAGTTTAAGGTCTTGTGACCAGCAAGACTGCTCTAGGTCTTCTGCATGACTTCCGCCATCCCTGCTGGCACTCGGCCAAGGCCAAGTTCAGAGACACATGAGCTGGGAAGCCCATGTGGTGTGTGGCCGCCAGGCACCACCCCCCCCCCCCGACCCCCAACACCTCTCACCACTGCCTCGGCCTGGGAGTTGTCTAGCTGCTGTGGTGCTCTGTCCTGGCTTAGCTGTTAGCTTTAACCCAGTTGGGAGGAATGAAGCACAGAATTGTATTTGCACTGCTCTATTAACAACCCAATTACTATGCCTGTAACCTTGTTAAGAGTCACCTTGTGAGAGGCAGTGGGCACTTAGGCCTCAGGAGAAAGCACCATGCGGGGGTGGGGGGTGGCAGGGAGAGGGATGATGGCTGAAGGGTATGGGGTTTCTCTTTGAGGTGATGAAACTGTCCTAAGCCACAGGTGATTGTAGCCATACCTGTGAATATACTGAAACCCACTGAGTTGTATGCTTTAAATGGCTGAATGGTATGGTATCCGAATTATGTCTCGGATACCATTTTTCAAAGTGTGGTATTAGAGCCAGGACAGACCAGTTGATGAATGGGGGGAAACTGACATCACAGAAATTTTATTCTTTTGGCATATGACGTGACCTGTTGCTAAATATCCTAGTTTTCTTCACAGCCCTAGTTCCATGGGGTGGGGTAGAGGTGTGTGTATGAGTGTGGTTGGAAGGGGATGGACTTCAAAGTGTCAGGTGAACCTGAGTTTGAATCCCCATCTGGCTGTTGTTAGCTGGGTGGCCCTGGGCAAGTTGATTAACATCTCTGTGGTGGTTTCCTCGCCATAAAAAGGGACTGCTGCTGCTGCTAAGTCGCTTCAGTTGAGTCGGACTCTGTGCAGCCCCATAGACGGCAGCCCACCAGACTCCTCCGTCCCTGGGATTCTCCAGGCAAGAACACTGGAGTGGGTTGCCATTTCCTTCTCCAATGCATGAAAGTGAAAAGTGAAAGTGAAGTCGCTCAGTCATGTCCAACTCTTAGCGACCCCATGGACTGCAGCCTACCAGGCTCCTCTGTCCATGGGATTTTCCAGGCAAGAGTACTGGAGTGGGGTGCCATTGCTTTCTCTGATAAAAAGGGACTAGGGGTACCTATGGAGAAGGCAATGGCAACCCACTCCAGTGTTCTTGCCTGGAGAATCCCAGAGACGGGGGAGCCTGGTGGGCTGCCATCTATGGGGTCGCACAGAGTTGGACACGACTGAAGCGACTTAGCAGCAGCAGCAGAGGTACCTATGTTATGGAGTCTTTTAAAAGAGCTTGGCAGGTGCAGCCATTTTCAGCATGTGACAGTCATATAGCAGGGGTATCAGGTGGAAGAGGTAGCATGGTCAGATGTCCTGATATCTGTGAGCTGTGCTCAGTTAATGACTGTTCACTTGAATCCCCCTGCTGATGTCGTTGTTCACAATGGCAGAGGTCAGCTAATTTGCTGGACTTTCTGCTTCTGAATTTTTTTCTGCTTTAATCCACATGGTTTGAGTAGGTTGATGATAAGCTCTTGGATAACCCACTTATGTTCCCTGTTTCATGAAGCCTTCCCACTGGGTTGCTGCTCCCTTCACACTGATCCCTTAGCCCTTGAGGCACGCTGGTTCCAGCATTTATCAGCTCATGCCATTTTAGTTATTTATACTTCTGTCCTGCCCATACACTGTGAGCAATGCAGGGCAGGGACCTCGGCTTTTCAGTTATGGGGCCCCGAGGCCCTAAGCACTGTGCCTGGCGCTAATGTTTGTTGAATGAATGCCCAATGGTTTTAAGTCTGGTGACAAATGAGATTGGAACTGGAAATACCAGTTTAGGTACCATGTGCTGGAGGTTAGCAGTGGGTTTTCCTGGAGCAGTGTTTCTGTCCCAGCACCAGTTCAAAGAGCTGCACCCTGCCCCAGGATGGGGGAGCTGCCAGAGGACTGGGAGAGCTTCCCTCCTGCAAGGAAGCCACTGATGTGGGGTGGCCGGAGCTGTGAGGAGGGAGAGAGTGCCCTGGCCACACTGCAGAGCTGGTCTCATTACCTCATAGTCCTGCTGCTGTCAGTGTTCTTACTCGGTTCCTATAAACTTTGCACTAAGCAGCAGCTGTAGCCAGGACCCAGTTCTGATCCTCTGGGGAAGCCGAGATGGAGAGGCGGTGTGTGCAGTGGGTGACAAATGGACTCTGGAGGCTGACCCCTGGGGTTCATTCCTGCTCTGCCATGTGTCAGCTCCAGGGCACAGGGTATGTAGCATAAGCTCTCTGTGCCTCAGTTATCCCACCTGGAAAATGGAGGAAAATGAGGCAGAAGGAGAAAAGGGCGACAGAGGATGAGATGGTTGGATGGCATCACTGATTCAATGGACATGAATTTCGGTAAACTCTGGGAGATGGTGAAGGACAGGGAAGTCTGGCACGCTGTAGTCCATGGGGTCACAGAGAGTCGGATACGACTGGGCGACTGAACAGCGACAACAACAGTTACCCTCATAGGGCTATTTTCATGATTACACATAAAGTAAGCACTGTATAAATGCTTATTGAGCAGCCAGTGTTTGTTGGATTTACAAAAATAAAGAGGATGAGGCTTTTAAATTTTGCTATGATTGCCCCTCTAGCCAAGAGTGCTACATGGGGCTCTGGGACAAAGAAGAGAATTCTGTCATGCTACTTGATAGCAAGGCAAGGTACACAGTCGGCTTGCTTTGCTGAAACTCAAGTGTTTACTGCTTCTTAGTGGAAGAAAATATCCCCAAAAAAGGGCTTTGGTGACCAGGGTTTTATGCTGCCTAAACTTAGCTGCACATGCTCTGAAACAACTGCCATTAGTTTTAGAAAGCCTATCTTGGTATGGTCAAGTATGCTGAAATCATTTTTAGAAACATTTTTCGTCTTGTTCAGCCTTGTCCAGCCTTCATGTCCGTCACTGGACATGAAGGGCATTAAACCCTCAGTTCCTGATGCTGCCTGACCCCCAGCAAACCCCGTGATGAAGTGGCCAGCCTCCCTGCAGACCAGAGGGTGCTACTCTGGTGCACATACCTTTGTAAGGGTGTAGTTGACCTAACTCAGCTGGCTGCAGAGCACAGTGAAATCTGTGTTGGGTTGACTTCTGAGAAATGGAATATTTACATCAGTAAACGAGATGTCACATAACTGTCAACTTTTCGACTGAATTTTTTAAGTCAGTGCTTCTCTTTTGTTGTTGTTGTGTGGGGAGGGTGAGGGGAAGGTGGTATAGTTTTCTGAGTAGTGTGAATTATTATCATATGTCAAATAATTGAGGCTATTGTTGATATTGTCTTTGCTTTATTGGTGTTTTTCCATTAAGGACTTTCTAAACATGAGATTTTGGGAAGAGATTTTTAACCAATTCTGTTCTAAGGTCAGACTTAGATGTCTGTTTTTAACTTAACATTTTTGAATGAAAATGGGTAGTAATGTATATCCACTTAGCATAATTTTCCCTTGTATATTCTTTGGTCAATTACATATTTTCTGAGAAAATATTTTAGGGACACTGAGCCCTTGAAGGATTTGTTTTTGTCTCTTTTTACGGATTACTTTGAATCTTCTCTTTCCTGTAGTGTTTATATTTTTGATGTTGTTGCATAGGTTTTTTAAAACACTTTTTATTCAGGTATAAATATATATGTACACATAAAAGTGCACAAATTATAAGTGTGTATACCAATGGATTTTCACAAGTCATCATACCCATAACAGCTTAAAAATCAGAGTGTTGCTCAGAGCGTTCCTGGTGACCTCTTCCTTTCCCCTCTGCCCTGTCACTCGGTAGAGTCGTGCCGCCTCTTTATCTCACAAGAATTATACAGGATGTTCTTGTGGGCACATACATTTTTAAATGAGACAGGACTTCTTCCTTCTCACCTCAAGTTATATTTTTCTTTTCTTCCTTCACTTTTAGTTCTTTGTCAAACTCTCGGAAGTAAGGTGCTTTGTGTTTGATGTTGACTTCTAGGGGATTACACTTGCATGTCTGAGTGCCCTGGTTCCTGGGAGGCAGCCGTGCTGCTGAGGTCGGGGCCCCTACCTGTGTGCAGCCTGAGCCTGCGCCGGGTTTCCCTGCATGGCCCCCTGTCACACTGCTGTGCTGTAACGTGTGGAGGCGCAGAGAGAAGTGGCGTTCTACATGTAGGGGAAATGGAAGATTATGCCATGCACATAAATCCCTGTCACGTTAACTCATGGCTCCTGAGATACAGAGTGGGTCTTTTTGCCCTTGTAAGTGGAAGGATCCTGAGTACAGGAAGAGATTCCAAGACGATCACATACAGTATAAGTTAGTTCATATGCAAGTTGATTTGAGGAGGGGGTGATATGACTTTTGTTCTCCATCTCTCTGATTTTCCATGAATACCGAGATTTCTGTCTACTTTCTGAAAAAAAAAAAAAGGAAGCTCTGCTGTGATGGTGCTAGCAGGCTCACAGCAGCGGTCTGGGAACCTGGTGCCTGTAGGGTGAATGCAGCATTGAAGGGGAATGGCCTTATCACGGCTGCAAGGAGTCAGCAGCCAACAGGAAATGATGAAATGTGCTGGGAGAATTCTGCTGGGAGCCGAGGTCAGACATACCAGCAGGGTCGGGAGGAGGCAGGTACGGAAGCGGATCTGCAAAGTTATGCAGTTGAAGCGCCTGCCTTTGACAAGAAAACGTGAGTGTGCTATTTAGAACCTGCTTTTCCTTTAAGAGAGACCTTTTGAAAGTAAAATTTTCATTGATCTTTTTTTTTTTTTCTGAGTGATTGATGTACCAGAACTCTTACCTTTTAAGCACACCTTGTTTACAGCTTCTTAATGGAAATGCTTACGCAGTTCAATATCAGCTGAAGCGTGTGGAGTGTTCTATCCAAAACACTTTGAGAAAATGTCAGAGTAAATGTTTGATTTTCTTGATGAATACATTTTGACCGAAACTAAATGAAGGTCTATGCTTTATAATTTCTACTCTGGTTTTAGAACATATGTGCATGCTTCATTTCAAAATAGATTAAATAATAAATAATAATTAAAGAGTAAATTAAAAACTTTTGCATGTTTTAGGAAGCTTGCATACCTCTAGCTATATGTTTTTCTTACTGAGTAGCTGAATGAATTACTTGAGTTAGCTGTTAATAAACCGTTGGTTTTTTCCCCCCTATTGTCAGGCATTATGTTTATCACATGCTGCCATTTCCTTTCTTAACAGCCAAATCTAATCTGCAAACATGTAACTGGGATGTGTGAGAGAAAATGAACAAATTAGCTTTTCCAGTTGACTATAATTGCTGTTTCATGACTGTCTTTTCCAGAATCCCATCAGCTTGTGGCTTGCCCCAAGGCCCCTCCTCCATCTTTCTCCTCATTAGTTCTTAATTTTCTTCTCAGCTGGACCCTATGCCCTTATCCCTATCCATTGCTATCACTGGACACTTTGTTTTCATTTTTATTGGATAGTAAAATGTAAAAGTTTTATGGTTTCAGTAGCTGAGCAGCTTTACATACATATTTGTTTCTTATCTTGGAAGTCATATTCTGGAATTAAAATGAATTGACCCCCTCTCTCTTTCCTTTGTTTATGCAGTACTGAAATTCTAGTTAGAAGATTTTTTTTTTTAATTCCTGGTACCTAAGTGATTCATCACTAAGTGAATGTATTTATTGGGTTACCTATTGCTGTGAACATTAGAAAGGTGGTGTACTCTATTCTCCAAACAGTGCCACGTTAGTGCAGTCTGTGCCGCGCAGAGAAGCATGTCTTCTTGTTAGGTCATTCCTAGTGTGAGGTATGTATTTCTAATACTTTCAGGATTGCGTATTTCCTATTTTCTAGAATCCTCCCCCACCCAACATACATTTCTCTCAGACCTTAATCAGGTTTCACCCTTGCTCTTAGAATATCTCCTCAAAACCCTTCTGTCTTCATAATGTGATATCTTACCTAATTCTAGGTGAATTTTAATGCTGCATTTATGAAAATAATAAACAAGTATCCTAGCTTCAAAATGAAGCATATCTTAGAGGCCTGAGATTTATGCCAGTAGTAAAAATGAGCTCCCCTCCCATACATTGTTAGTCTACTGTTTTGCTCACCCATATAATTCTATTATTTAGGAGGTGGCATAATTAAAAAGTGGGAACATGATCTTTAGAGTTGTAATAGCTCTTGAAGTTGTCACAGTCAGGCCCCTTTATTTTTTTAAACAAGGAATTAAGACCAAGAGATGAAATGCCCTGCTGACTTGTTCAAGGTCACTTGGCATGTTGGTGGCTGAGTGAGTCTGGACCCCAGGTCTCCCAATTTCTGGGCCATTGGCCTGTCCTTTATTTGCTTTCTCCATATATTATCTCAAGGTAAATTGGCCAGCGCTGGCTTTTTTCCTCTGATGAGTCTATTTTCAAATACTCAGTTTTTATTCAACAATTTCCCTGAGTACCATTTGGCATAGGTGCGCAATGCATTACCTCCAGCACAGTGTTGACATTATTCCCTCTGAGAGATTTTTCTTAAAAACAAAGAGTTCTCTATTTTATAAAGTTTTTCTTCCTCTCCCCTAAACTAGGTCTTACTCAATTGATAATGTTATAAGAAAACCTCATTATATGATTTTCTGCTAGATGAGAAATCCAAACTTAATAACATCATAATTAATTTAAAGAAATTGACTGAAGTACATGATTCTTCTTTGAAAAGAGGATTCTTCAGGATGTGAAAGGAGAACCCTGAACTCTAGGGGAGCTTTATGGCCCCTGGGAAGGAATACTGACAGCTCTGTCTTGCTGCCTCTCAGCCTGGAGTAACTGGGTTTGGGAATAGATACAGTTTAAAACAATACATTAAATCGTAAGTAAAGTGGGGTAATGATTGAATTTATAAAGATGAAATTTACCCACAACCTTCCAGAAACATTTAAAAATAGTCTCTCCTAAATATTGAATTTGGATCCTCTGAAATTCAAGTATGAGAATTAGATGCAAATAGAGGCATGCTGAGAACAGTGTGTGACTGTTCTCAGCCCTTGATGTGGCTCCCACTCTGCCCAGAGTCACCTTAAGATGCCCTGGAGAGGTTACAGAATAGCACTTATTTGTATTTTCTGAAGTATTTAGAGTATATGTTACGGAGAATTTCTGAAACAAAAACACTATAGGGAAATAGGCATTTTCATAAATATTTTAACTGTATTTGAAATGGTAGTCGATAGCTTTATACCTGTCTTAATTTAGAAAACCTGGGAATGAAGTAAGTCACATGAGCACTGTGTTTCTGTACTGGGTCAGGGCTGTGTCTTCCCTTGTGTTCTGGTACCCATCTTTTTGTCACTGTCCTGAAGAAGCTGCAGCTTGCAGTTGCTGAGCCAAATGACCACACTGCGGGGGTTAAAGAAAGGGTGAAGCCTGCTTCAGGGAGTGGTTTAGTTCACTTCTCCCATAATTTAGTTACCTTTCTTCCCCACTTCGCATTTTATATGTACTGTTACATTTTCAGTTCAGTTCAGTTCAGTCGCTCAGTCGTGTCCGACTCTTTGTGACTCCATGAATTGCAGCACGCCAGGCCTCCCTGTCCATCACAAACTCCCGGAGTTCACTCAGACTCACGTCCATCGAGTCAGTGATGCCATCCAGCCATCTCATCCTCTGGCGTCCCCTTCTCCTCCTGCCCCCAATCCCTCCCAGCATCAGAGTCTTTTCCAGTGAGTCGACTCTTCACATGAGGAGGCCAAAGTACTGGAGTTTCAGCTTTAGCATCATTCCCTCCAAAGAAATCCCAGGGCTGATCTCCTTCAGAATGGATTGGTTGGATCTCCTTGCAGTCCAAGGGACTCTCAGGAGTCTTCTCCAACATCACAGTTCAAAAGCATCAATTCTTCGGCGCTCAGCCTTCTTCACAGTCCAACTCTCACATCCATACATGACCACAGGAAAAACCATAGCCTTGACTAGACGAACCTTTGTTGACAAAATAATGTCTCTGCTTTTCAATATGCTATCTAGGTTGGTCATAACTTTCCTTCCAAGGAGTAAGCGTCTTTGAATTTCATGGCTGCAGTCACCATCTGTAGTGATTTTGGAGCCCAGAAAAAGAAAGTCTGACACTGTTTCCACTGTTTCCCCATCTATTTCCCATGAAGTGGTGGGACCGGATGCCATGATCTTCGTTTTCTGAATGTTGAGCTTTAAGCCAACTTTTTCACTCTCCACGTTCACTTTCATCAAGAGGCTTTTGAGTTCCTCTTCATTTTCTGCCATAAGGGTGGTGTCATCTGCATATCTGAGGTTATTGAGATTTCTCCTGGCAATCTTGATTCCAGCTTGTGTTTCTTCCAGTCCAGCGTTTCTCATGATGTACTCTGCATATAAGTTAAATAAACAGGGTGACAATATACAGCCTTGACAAACTCCTTTTCCTATTTGGAACCAGTCTATTGTTCCATGTCCAGTTCTAACTGTTGCTTCCTGACCTGCATACAGATTTCTCAAGAGGCAGATCAGGTGGTCTGGTATTCCCATCTCTTTCAGAATTTTCCACAGTTGATTGTGATCCACACAGTCAAAGGCTTTGGCATAGTCAATAAAGCAGAAATAGATGTTTTTCTGGAACTCTCTTGCTTTTTCCATGATCCAGCGGATGTTGGCAATTTGATCTCTGGTTTCTCTGCCTTTTCTAAAACCAGCTTGAACATCAGGAAGTTCACGGTTCACGTATTGCTGAAGCCTGGCTTGGAGAATTTTGAGCATTACTTTACTAGCGTGTGAGATGAGTGCAGTTGTGCGGTAGTTTGAGCATTCTTTGGCATTGCCTTTCTTTGGGACTGTTACATTTTAGTACATATTAAATATAGAATATCTTAAATGGCTTCCTTTTCTTAATATGTAATTGACCTTCTTGATATGTGTATATATATATATAATTATACATGTATCAGTTCAGTTCAGTCGCTCAGTCGTGTCCGACTCTTTGTGACCCCATGAATCGCAGCACACCAGGCCTCCCTGTCCATCACCAACTCCTGAAATTCACTGAGACTCACGTCCATTGAGTCAGTGATGCCATCCAGCCATCTCATCCTCTGTTGTCCCCTTCTCTTCCTGCCCCCAATCCCTCCCAGCATCAGAGTCTTTTCCAATGAGTCAACTCTTCACATGAGGTGGCCAAAGTACTGGAGTTTCAGCTTTAGCATCATTCCTTCCAAAGAAATCCAAGGGCTTATCTCCTTCAGGATGGACTGGTTAGATCTCCTTGCAGTCCAAGGGACTCTCAAGAGTCTTCTCCAACACCACAGTTCAAAAGCATCAATTTTTCAGCGCTCAAAACATGTAATTAATATATAACGGCCCTAGTCAGTAAAAAGTAATATTTGACATTCCTCCTTGCCCCTAACTATTGCCTACAGTAGTGTAAATTCCGATTCTGCTTGTGGAGTTTAAAGACGTGAAAGGGGATACTGAAAGGGGATACGGGGTCCTGGCTTTGCTGCAGCCTGAGGAGGGCTTTAAAGGCAGCCCCTGAGGCTGTTCTTGGCTCAGAAGTCCCAGAGGGTGTGAGAGGTTGGGTTGTCTGGGCCATCTTCACTTCTCTGCTTAGGCTTCTCTTCAGACCTGCTTCTAGTGTGGCCTTAGAATCTCCTCTGAGGCGTTGAAGAAACTTCTGGTAGCCCAAGTAGATCCCAGGCACTAGAGGCAGGTGAAGAGGACTGTGTGTGTGTTGGGGGTGGGGATGGATAGTATCAATGGAAAATATGGGCCATTAATTTGAATGAACGAGTGAATGAATGAAAGGGTTGCAGTGGTCTCCTTCCCATAGAGATTGAAGGCACTGGAGTTGTGTTTCACTGAGCTGGTCTAATGCGTTTGCACCTCAGTTCTGCCTTGATGTCAAGTGACAGACTAGGTGTCTAGCATCTCCAACAGCCCTGGGAATCTGGCCTAATTTTTTTTTTTTCGCCCTCATTAGACTGTCATACATGAATCATAAGACATGAATCTCTATGTAGACTCACAAGCTTAATGTTCTATTTTTGGATAACTTAAAGAATCCGACAGAAGGTGTCTTGAATTTGAAATGTGTGCCCATGGCCATCACAATAGTATGTAATTAAAATTTCTTACTGATAATGTGAAGGCTGTGCTACACATTTTATACCATCTTGTTTCACATTGAGATTTGTTCTGCAGTCGTTGAAGGAGATCAGGGAGAATGATTTTGCAGGAAAATGCTTATCTGACAAGATGTTATTGATGAAATTAGCGGAGCTAAAATGTTGAGCTTACCAATTTGGAATTCCCTTTGATTCTCGCATTCCTAACACATTAGTAGTGCTTGATTAGCAAACTCAATGAAGCCCAGGGCAATATGGAGACAATGAAGTGATCTCTTTGTGGCTGACACAAAAGGGAAACGTAGCACAGGGCACAATGGATTGATGACCTAGTATCTGTTGACTTGGAAAACAGAACATTTTGTTCATTTAGCAACTGAGGGTGTTCAGTTCAGGTTCACTTTATTCTCGACCCTTATGATGCAGGAGGAGTGTTACACATCAAGACCACAAGGCCGTGCAGAGACGTCTCAGGACCACTTTTTTTTTGAGGCAAAATCATTGCATATTTAATGTTAACTTCTAAGGCATTAATTTATCTTCGGCACATCCAGTAGACTTCTAAGGCTCAAGAGTTTGAATTTGGGTTGGGCAAAGGTTGTCATAATGATGAAAAGTCATGATGTGAGGCTTATGTAACTCTGCTTGTTCAGCACCTGACTGCTTTTGTTAATAGCTGTGCAGGCACCTGAGCCAGCTCTCTGCTTATTTCCAGCCTCTGTTAGGCCACTACCTGGAGGGACAGTCCATCTGAATGCTGGCTGGCTGAATCACTTGTTTCAGGCCTGCATGTGTTCAGCTTACCTGCTTGGCAGAGTTTGTTGTGTGCTCAGTTTGTGTCAGGCATGGTGCTGGTAGGCCCCGGGATCCGTGATGGTTCAGATTGAGTTCTTGCCCCCAGGAAGCCCCAGTCCAGACAGGTAAAGAGACTTCTAAACTCCAGGGTGAGGAGTCTCCTCACAGTGGTACCTTATCTGCTGTGAAGAATGGGGGAGGTCAGGGAAAACCTCAGTTTGGTGGTATGTTTTGAGAGAGAGATTTGTCAGGTGGATGAGAGAAGCAGAGGGGAATACATACTCGAAGGCAAGGAGGTCTGAGAGAACACGCTGTGTTCAGGAGTTGAATGTGGCTGATGGTAGTATGTACACAGCGGGCTTCGGTAAACCTGATAACCTCAGGTTTATCAGGCCCAGGCCAGTGTTTTCCACCCTAATCCCGTTCTTCTGAATTTTCTTTTTCTCTTTGTGGCACCACCAGCTACCTTGCCTCCAAAATCAAGAATATATTTTTTTAAGGGTTCTCCTTCCTTTTTTTCCCTTTTGAACTTTTTATTTTGTATTGGAGCTTCCTTGGTGGCTCAGACAGTAATGAATCTGCCTGCAATGCAGGAGACCCAAGTTCCATCCCTGGTCGGGAAGATCCCCTGGAGGAGGGCATGGCAACCCACTCCAATATTCTTGCCTGGGAAATGCCATGGACCAAGGAGCCTGGTGGGCTACAGTCCATGGGATCACAGTCAGGCACCATTCAGCAACTAACACTTTCAACAAAGCTGATTAACCATGTTGTGATAGTTTTAGGTGAACAGCAAAGGGACTCAGCCATCCATCTACTTGTATCCCCATTCTCAAAATCAGGCACTTTTAATCCTTGTTCCCCTCTGCCCCCCATTCACAGGTCGCCATCACCCTGGAGGCCCCCATACTGGTGCTGTGCCAGGCCCAGGACAAATGTCATTTGATCTGCACAACCGCTAAGGCAGATTGGATTCCATTTTACAGATGAGCAATGCCAACTTCATCTGTTCTTCTCTTGAATATCAGTCCTCTTTCTTGGTCTCCTATCCCTTTGTCCTTCTCCAGTCTCCAACCTCTAGGAGCAGCACTGTCCAATATGGTAGTTGGTAATCATGTGTGGCTATTTGTATTAAAATGAATTAAAAGTAAATACAAGAAAGTCAATCCCCAGTTGCACCAGCTGCATTTTAAGCCCTCAGTTGCTAGTGGCTGCCATACTGGACGGCCCAGCTCTACAGGCTTGATGATCTGTTCTCTGCTTTCTGTCCAAGGGAACTTTCTTTGACAGGCTTTTGGTCAGGTCCCTTCTCATAACTTTTCAGATTCCCAGTGTGACCTTCAAGCCCCCGGGCCTAGTGGTACCTGTCTTGCCTTGTATTCAGCTCCTCCCTGTTTGCTCCCCTGCCACCACATTCTCCATTCTTTCATACCTTTTAACCTCTCTCTCTCTCCAGAATACCGCTCACTGTCCGTGCATTCTCCTGCACACTTCAGACCTAGCTCAGGCGCCCTTCACTGGCTTTCTTCAGGTTAATCTCCTCATTACACTCCAGTCCTTGTGACCACCCACCGTATGCGCTCCTGTGAGAGCGCAGATGGTCCTTATCACGTGCTGCTAGTGTTTGTCTATCATCCTGCGGCAGGTGGAGTGGCTAAGCTTTGGGGACAGATAGACTCAGTTTCAAAACTAACCATTTACTTGCCGTGTGGCTCTGAGCAAGATATTTAACCTCTCTCGGTTTCTTCTGTACAATAAAGATTATGATGCCTTCTTTCCTGTGGAATGAAACCACATGCGCAGAGCCCCCAGCATTGTCCTTAACGCGACAGCCCTTAAGGCATAGTTGAGGCTGTCCATCTAGACGGTTATCATTAGGGTCTATCCACCTTGCTAAAACAGTATCCTCTACAAATAATGTTTTCATTCTTCTTTTCTAATTCTTATACTGTTTTCTTACTTTTCTTATTGTTTTGGCTAGTCCTCCAGTACAGTTTGAATAGAAGTACACCTGAAGAGATGTGGCCTTTCTTATTCCTGTGCCTTCTGTTTGCTACAGTTCTTCTGTGTGTGCATGCGTGTGTGTGTGCGTGCCTTTTTAAAATTAATTTATGGCTGCGTTGGGTCTCCATTGCTGCATGTGGGCTTTCTCTAGTGGCGTCGAGTCGGGGCTCCTCTGATTGCAGGCTTCTCGCTGCAGTGGCTTCTCTTGTTGGGGAGCATCGGCTCTAGTGTGCACAGGTTCAATAGTTGTGGCTCGTGGGCTTAGTTGCTCTGTGGCATGTGGGATCCTCCTGGACCAGGGATCAAACCTGTGTTCCCTGCATTAGCAGGTGATCTCTTAACCTCTGGACCACCAGGGAAGTCCTGTGATCACTGATCTTTGATGTTACTATTGCCAAAAGATTACAAGTCACTGAAGGCTCAGATAATGGTTAGTATTTTTTAGCAATAAAGGACTTTAAGATTAAAGTACATTGTTTTTTAGACATGATGCTATATGTTGTACACTTAATACACTACAGGGTAAACGTAACTTTTACATGCACTGGGAAGCCCAAAACTTTGTGTGACTTACTTTATTGCAGTATTTGCTTTATTGAGGTGGTCTGGAGCCAAACTTGCAAGATCTCTGAGGTATGCTTGCATAGTAATTAGGCATTTTATCATAAACAGAAGTTCCATTCATTTTTCTGCTTTGTAAACTGGTAACTGGAAGTGTTTTATTAGGCAGATAACATCACAAAAACACGTGTATATACATATATAAATGGCTTAACATTGCAGATTTTTGTTTTACGTTCCTAGAGTTTTCAGTGACACAACTGAGGAATGGGCATGTATGTCCGCTTGCTCAAGTGATATCCGCACCCCCGGGTGGGGCAAGGCCAGCGAGATCCAGGGACCGGAGGAGTTGTACTAGGGACAGGCGGCAGGGAGGGACATTTGCTGAGTGCCTTGTGTGGGCAGGCACTCACATATAAGGTGGTATTTAAATTTCTCCTTACTTCCCCCTGAAGTAGATCAGCCATATTTATGCTCATTTCCAGGTGAGAAGAATGAGGCTTAGAAGTTAAAGCTTGCCCCTGTCATAGCACCCACTGCTAGTACGAGCCCTGCTCTCTCTTCCCCACGTAAGGGAAACTTTATTTAGCTCATTAGCTTCAGATTGTTGCTGGATAAGTGGGTTCCCTGCTCTTTTTTCCAAATTACTGGATAGTCCTTCAGGTTATGCTGCTGCTGCTAAGTCGCTTCAGTCGTGTTAGACTCTGTGTGACCCCATAGACGGCAGCCCACCAGGCTCCCCTGTCCCTGGGATTCTCCAGGCAAGAACACTGGGGTGGGTTGCCATTTCCTTCTCCAATGCATGAAAGTGAAAAGTGAAAGGGAAGTCTCTCAGTCGTGTCCGACTCTTCGAGACCCCATGGACTGCAGCCCACCAGGCTCCTCAGTCCATGGGATTTTCCAGGCAAGAGTACTGGAGTGGGGTGCCACTGCCTTCTCCTTCAGGTTATGGGAACTTTTTAAAAAATAAAATCATCGTCAAGTTAGAATTCAGTTGTCAGTTTGTCACTTGAGGTCCACACTGGCCCTGTGTCTTTCCTTCCTTAGAACAGAATGCTTTGGCTCCAGCTTGTACATTTGAACAAAAAAAATAGTGTCTTGAGAAAGTGTCCCCATAGTTAGGTGCATAATAGCTACAAAATTAAAACCAAACCCTTTTGTGGTTACATGACTTTTTTTTTTTTTTTTTAATTTCAACGGCACATATTTACAGCACGGCTTGAGAAGTACTTGAACAGTTCATTTCCTGACAGAGCTCTGATGGGTGTGAAGTCTTGTCAATGGTTTCCTAGCCTTCTCATGACAAGCTCTTTTCAGGAGGTGCTACTTTTTAAGGCTGATGGGTGGACAGAGCAGAAGTCACTCTTCTTGCAGCATAATGAGTGACTCAGGCTGATGGCATGACCATCAGCACCCTGGCCCTTGTAAATTCTCTTTCCTCTTTCCTTAAAAGCCATAGCCACTTCCCAGGGCTTGCCATCAGGATCTGTGTGAGCCTCCACTGTACTGGTTTATCCCACCTTCTCTTTGCCATGCAGGTCCCTCTTCTAGAATGCCCCTCCTTGCTTCTCCAGCTGATGAATTCCCACTGAAGTGTCAGCCCCATAGGCCCATTATGAGCCCTCCTGTTCCCATAGCATGTTCTCCCCTAGGCCCTGGCTCTGTGTTTGAGGAGGAGGTTCAAGTGTCCTTCAAGCTTCCCTTGGGAAGGAGAATGCCTCAGTGATGGCGCCTGGCTTGTTTGACTGAGGATGGCCCATGGTCACCATCACCCTGGAGGCCCCCATACTGGCGCTGTGCCAGGCCCAGGACAAATGTCATTTGATCTGCATAACTGCTAAGGCAGATTGGATTCCTTTTTTCTATTTTGCAAATGAGCCATGCCAATCACAGACCTCTTGAGTTTTTTGCCTGAGGTGACGAAGCCATCAAGGGGTTACCCCTGTGTGTTTGCGAAGCATCACCGATGCAGATTTCAGAGGCTAGTTTTCAGTTCTAGACGTATGCATCCAGGGGTGCCATGTTCTTTGGTGGTATTCTCTCTCTGTGTCTAGTTTGCAGGGTGGGTGAGTGTCACCCCTTCGGCCGAGCTGTAGCCCCTCTAGAGTGCTCAGCACTCAGTCAGACTTTGAAGGGGGGAAGAGCCTCCAAAAGTGCCGCTGCACAGGAAAAGAGGCCGAGGAACTGCCCACAGAGGCCCTTTGTGTGACAGGAAGTCTGCTTCTAAAAGGGGCAGCCTCAGAGTGGAGGGCTTGAAAGAAGCTGAAGTGCTTGACCTGGGGCCACTGTGACTCACGCGTGTTGTTAATAATGTCTTTTGTCGAATCTTGGGAACCTGCTTTAACAGAGCTCGGAGGGCACCCCCATAAGTGCCCGCTCTCAGTGGTCAGCATTTCTCTCCCCCTCTTTCCTTATCACATCTGCCCGTGTTGAATACCCCCATTTTCTTGTCTGAACAAAGGGCAACCTCCTGACCCATTCTGTACTTTTTCCTTCGACTTTTGCCAGAAGAGTCTTTCTGTCTCATCTGACTTTTCTTCTTTAGTGTTTAAGTACGTCTCTTGAGGTGGAAACCTTGCAGCTCAAGGAAGAAGTATCCGACTGGGTGGGAGCTTCTCACTGAGAAAAGGACTGTTCGGCAAGTTAGGTAAAAAGCTTAATAGCTGTCTCTGGCGGTGCTCCTCAAAGACTGGCAAAGGGGAGGTGGAGCTGCACAGAGAATTTCAAGGAATAAAGAGGACATGAAGTGCCTGAATCCATAGCCCAGTTCCCTGTAACTTTGTCATACATGTCTCTTGTGTCTGTTACCATCTGCCAGTTGTCAGGTACTCTGTTAGGCTGAGGACACCTGACGTGAATGGGGAGGCCATGGCAGTGATGGGCCAGTGCATCCTCTTGTGCTTGCTCCCCGCCCCTGACCGCCAGCCGGCCGGACATGAGAGAGGAGCAGCGAATTTCCAGGAAGGGTGTGTGTGTGTGTGTGTGTGTGTGTGTGTGTGTGTGTGTGTGATGCCACTTGTGTGAAGGCATTCTAAGGTTATGTTAGAATAACACCGCTTCAGTCTTTGGCAGGCAGCTTTACGTGCTGTGGTGTCACTGGGGCTCCTTGCCGGGTTGACATGGTGCAGATCAATGAGCACTTGTTCTTTGGAGGTGTAAAACCTATCTTTGTTGAGTGGGACTGCCTGGAGGATCATCACAGGATGCCTACATTTTGGGAACAGAAGAAGCCACATCTGTTGAATGTGTTTAATCACGGATGATAGCTACTTTCCTGAGATTCTAGTAACCATGGGTTGTCCCCCCTTTCCATTTGGAATGGTTGAAACCAGAACTGCAAAGACCCTTATCCTTTAGCGCACCCCCACATTGCGGAGAAGGGAAAACCAAGTGTCAGGAGGGTGAGTGGGACAGATCTGTGAATGACTCCAGCCTCCTCCCCATTCATGTGAGGAAACCTGGGGTGAGTTAACCGTTAGTGAGTTTTTCTTTGTGTGAAGTCATGACCCATGCCCTTGAAACGTTAAACTAGCTTTATTACATGAAGGAAGAATGTTGTTTCCCTTTTGCTAATTCAGATATATCACCTTAAAATGTACACACTGAAATCATGTTACAGAAATAAGGAGCACACAACTTCATCTCCAGAGTCTCCTCCAAAGTAACCCCGACATGGTTACTTTCTGGTCAGACATCCAGTCATTTAGCAAATATTTGAGTGTCTACTTCATGCTAAGCACTGGGGTTACAAAGAAGAAAATATATAATCCTTGCCTTTGAATGTTTGTGTGTAATAAAGGTCTGTCCACTATTTTATTTTTTGCTTATGCCCAATTTCAGATATAAAGTGGTTCCCTTGCTTATCTTTTATAATGGCTGTGTAGTGTCCACTCTGTCAAGTCACTGATGTCTCAGTTTGTGAGCATTTGATTTGTTCTCCAGTCTCTGCTGTTATAAATATTACTGGGATGAACATTTTGTTCAAGTTCTTTTTTCTTTGAATTTATTTGGTTGGGTCATATTCCCCAGAGTGGGCCCACAGGGTCAGAGGTTAGTAACTGTCATCTGCCTTGTTCTGTTTCCAGATTTTTCCATGAAGTCTGTCAGCAATGTTAGAGTTCATTCCTATTTTTCTGTGGCCCCGCTGGGGTTATCATTTTAATTTTCTCAAGTTATTTCCATTTTTAAAAGCAGTTGTTTTTGTTTGTTTATTTCTGGCTGTGCCAGGTCTTTGTTGCCGCATGCGGGCTTCTTCAGTTGCGGCGAGCGGAAGCTACTCTAGTGGTGATGCCCGGGCATCTCACTGTAGTCGCTTCTCTTGTGGACCATGGGCTCTAGAGCCCGGGCTCAGCTGTTGTGATGGACAGGCTTAGTTGCCTCATGGCACGTGGAATCTTCCAGCACCAGTGATCGAACCTGTGTCCCCTGCATTGACAGGCAGATTCTCAACCATTGAACCACCAGGGAAGTCCAGTTACTTCTGTTTTTAAAGGAAGGTTGTACTTTTCCCCTACATGTTAATTTATAGGAGTAGATTTAGCTAGGATAAGCTACGGTAACAAGCTAACTCTGAATCTCAGAGGTTCACATAACAAAATGTCTTCCTTGCTTGCTCTGCAGGTTGCTTGTGGGACATTGGGGCGCAAGTCTACACAGTCACTCTGGGGCCAGGCAGACTCAGGAGTCTGCTCTCCTGTAGCTGCAGTGCAGGCTTCCTCGGCGGATGACGGGGAGACAGGAGAAAGTCGGGGGCTCTGCACAGGCTTTTCACTAGCCACGTGGCCTGCTTTAGCAGAGAGGGCTTCTGTGTGCACTCCTGTCTGTGCCCCAGATGTCTTCTTTCCTGGATATTCATCTTTGACAACTTCTTTGTGCAGTAGAATTGAATCCTCAGTCTTCATATCAGTCTTTATTAATAGTATACTTTAGGTAATAAGATTATCAGTTGTGTCAACTCCATTTTTCTTTGCTTTCCACATTACAATTTATTGTGCAAAGGTTTAAATAATAAGTTTGGGGCACATCCATGTTTTTCTTTGATGTCTTTTGTCCTTATACATCACAAATTTTCTAAAAACCAAAAAATAAGCTATTTTCTTTGAGTTGTCAAAAATAGATTTTTATTTAGCTCCAAAAGACACTTCAAGCTCATCCAAGTATATAGTGTCAAATTTTAGTATGTGGAGAAGTTGGAACCATCATATCCTGCTGGTGGGGATAGACGGAAAAACTGCTTGGAAAACAGTCTTGCCGACTGTTGGGAACAACTCAGTTTGGGAAAACAGCTCCTCAAAAGGTTAAACGTAGAGTTACTGTATGACCTGGCAATTCCACACCTAGTACCTGAAACGCATGAAAACATAGGTCCACACAAAGACTCGAACCCGAATTCTCACAGCAGCATCATTCAGAATAGCCAAAAAAGTGGACACCACTTCTTCTGAACCCACTGACTGTGGTGACTCAGCTTCTTCAGACAGACCCAAATTGTGGTATATCTATACAATGGAATATTACTTAGCAATAAAAGGGAATGAGTTACTGATATGTGCTCTACTATGGCTGAAAACATCATGCCAAGTGAAAGAGGCAAGGCATAACACATATGACCACAAAAGATTCTGTTGCATGATTCTATTTATATGAGATGGAATAGTCCAGAATAGTGAGATTTATGGAGACAGAAACAGATTAGTGGTTGCCAGGCACTGAAGGAGAGAAGGTGGGGAACAGAGTTCCTTTTGGGGGTGACAGAATTGACTGTGGTCATGATACACAATGCTAAACACACTCAAAAGCACTGTATATACGTCAAATGGGTGAATTGTGTATGAATTATGTCTCAATAAAGGTATTGAAAAAATGGCAGAGTTTCAGTTACTTAAACCATCAACCTTCACACACCCCCTCCTGGCAAATAATACTATTCCTTTGTCCTTTCTTGAGATGTGTTCAGATATTTTTCATTCACAGAAACGAAAAATTTTTTGAACCTCCTAAACTGTGACATGCAGGAAGGATCAAGCACAGAACCCCACAGTAAGAGAGGAGCTGGAGGAGGGAGGTGAGGGCTGCCGGCTTGAAGGGGAGCGACGGGAACGGGGGTCTGCATCTCCAGGCCGCCTTGGTCTCCTCGTCCCTAGTGCAGGGCTCCATTCTGGTGACACCACTTCTGCTGAACCCGCTGACTGTGGTGATTCAGCTTCTAAGTCTGTGGAAGGACAAGTGGATATTAAAGAGAGTGTGAACAGTCGCTGGAGCACCGCAGGCTCTGCTCTAACCTTCACCCTTGCCGACTGTGGTGGCTTAGTCAGCAGTAGACACGTAGTGCTCCTCTGCCATGTGCAGATGCCGAGATGAAGACGACATGGACTTGCCTTGAGTAGATCACAGTCTACTTACTTTGCCATGAGTTTCTTTCCTTTTGCTGCATAGAGTATAAAAATCTATTTTTGGAATAAAATGCTATCCTAATTGCCAAGTAGTTAAGAAGGAATTTGAGGTTTTACTCCAACTTTATTTTCACTTTGTTATAGTTTTTGTTCTTTAATGGCTGACTGTGTAGTAATTGTAATAGATAACATTTGTTAGGCTGATGGTAATCATTGTCCTACTTGAGCCTCACCACTCACTCTCCAAGGAGCTGCTCTGTAGAGGGCTGCACTTGTGCATTGGGCCAGGGAAAACTCCAACTTTAGACAGCTAGTAATTGAGTCTGGTGCCAGGTGAAGTGTTCTAAATTCACCAGTTTGTCAAAGGCCTGGGATATCCCACTTAAATACAGGCCCCCCAAAATCAGAGACTTTATCTTGCTTGTGTGATTTCCTGAACCCAAACATAGTAGGTGCTCAAGATATGTTACTTGGCAAATAAGTGAATGACCAGAGGGACCAACCGCAGGATGCAGGGATCCTGTTTGTGCAGTGATTTCTAACCATCCTTTCATTACCTGGGACCTAGGCTGGGCGGGCAATGTGTCTGTTTTAGTAAGTGAGGAAACCCAGGCTGGCTGGGAAGTGACCTGTGCAGGTAAAGGCCAGAGCGTGCGCTAAAACCCAGGTCTCCTGGCTCTGTCATCTCTCTCTGCAGCCCAGTCCCACCCCAATCTTAAAAGCATGGGTGTATTTCTCTCAAAATATTGCCCTGTGGGGGTGTGTCCCATTCCCACTGTGGGGTTGGCCCCCTTTAGAAACTTTGGCGAAGGGATTAGATTTGAAAATGTGTCACTTTTGTCCTTTGAAAGTAACTTTTTCTGTTTTTAAACCTATGGAGCATCAACTCAGTATTTAGCTTAGGGAGAACTTCAGCCCAAGTCTGCACGTTCCCAGGGTGCTTGCCAACCAGAGGTCTAAAAATTATCACAGCAAAAATCAGTCCCAGGCACGGACCTGTCAGCTGACATGTTTCTGTTACATGAGAAAAATTATTTGGGGGAACATGTCTAAATTCTGTTTGCTCCATCTCCTCCTCAAGTCACGTGGGTGGATGGACAGTTGATGGGCTGGGCTGAAGCCAGGTGCCTTGGTGTCTCATCCTGCCTTCACTGCCAATTCTCTGTAACCTAACACAGTTATTACCCAGAACATGAAAAGCCATCAGAAAATGACCATGGGGCTGGGCCACCACTTGTTTCCTTTTAGCTATTAAGATATAAAAGATACAGGGGCAAAACGTTGTCATCTTAACGGTATTTAGTATTTTTTAATACTAATTTCTTGCATAGAAACTCTGTCACCTTTGCTGACCTTTAAGACTCAGCTAATGTAGCACCTCCTCTTTCCCCTTCCCTACCCTCCACGTGGTGGTCCCGTCTCATTTCTGGAGCCCCTGTTTTGGATTATGCATAGATACAGAGGGCAGAGTCCTTCCCCTGTGGAATTCCAGATGAAGTAGGAGACAGACCTCTGTGAGGCTGCACAGGTGGTGCGTGGCAGGAGTGCTGACTCGACCAGCCTGTCTGGAGGAAACGGCTGAGCCTAAAGGACCCTGGCAAGTTGCCCAGTGGCCTGTTTGGGGCCATGCATGTTGATACACCCTCTACGTGGTTTGGTCTTTAACACACAGTACAACTCGGTGAGACTTTCCCAAGAGAAAGAACTTCCCTGACTGCTTTTGAAGCCTGCTGTGCATGCCATCAAACGTCTCATTTTAAGATTTGAGTTCATTTCCTGTAAGATAATCAGAAAGGAAAGGTCAAGCCTTTTAACACCTCCTTGCAAATCCCAAAGGTGGAGGTGTTATTAAGCATTTTCTGCATCTGGGACTTTTTTTTCTTCTTCAGGTTCATTGTGAAAATAAACAGACACACCTTTCTCTGGATCTACAGAACCATCATCATTTTCATTCTCAGAACTTAGGAATTCACTGCTGAGTATTGTCTAGTCATATCTTCTGCCTCTTCCTGAGTCCAGAAAGCAATTTAGAAATTAAACCTCACCTGCAGATCCAGAGTGAGTGCTTTCAGAAGATTTTCTCTAAACTTAACCTAAAGTGACTGGTGTGCTTCAGAAACATTTTGCATTCTGCTCAGTTTAAATGGCCTTGGTTTTTAGGATTGTCGGCTTGAATCAAGCATTCAGCAAGAGGATTTTGTTTCGCTCTATGCACATGTGGGTAAGGCTGGTAAGGAAGTGAGCTTGCGAAGTCTGCTGTGCAGAGCAGACGGCTGTTCTCTCTCTGAAGTCACCATGTGGAAGGCTGAGAGCCTCCTGAGAGATGGGGGTGCGGGACTGCTTGGTGGGGAGGACAAGCTGCCCTGGCTCCCGTCTGCACAGCTGCTTTCCCAGACGTGGAGTGCTGGGCTCTCCTGCTTCTCGGAACCACGGCTGCACAGAAAGGGCTTGGGGCGCACATCTCTGCTCCTTGTCCACAGTGGGTCTTGAGAAAGTCTGGGTCAGGCGGAGCTGAGCTCAGAGACACACAGGACATGATTGCTGCTGGGCACAGGTTTGTTGAACGCTTGAGCCTGGGAGTCAGGAAGTCTGGGTGGATAGAAGTTGAAAGAATGAGGGCATTTTGTTTTATCCTCAGTATTCTTTCAAAACTCACGTGTCATTGTTTCTCCTGCTTTCTGTGTGGTCTCAGCCACCATCATTTCTCCCTGGGAAACACTTCAGTAGCTGTTTCACTGTTTCTTGGACATGCCAGACAGACCTGTGCCGTCATGGGTGATCTTCCTTTTGGCATCAGCCTTTCCCCTGGAGCTCCTCGTGGCTCCTCCTTCCCATTTTGTCTCAGATGTCACCTTTTCAGGGAGACCGGCTCCTTTCTGCTGCCCCCCTCATCCTTCTTCCTTGCTTTATTTCTCTGCATAGCTGCTACTGTGTGGTTCATTTTCTCTGTCAGTCCTCTGCACTATAGCATAAACTCTGTGAGGGTGGAGAGATTTTTGCCTGCTCCAGCTCCTTTTAGAGTCCCCAGCACTTTATGTGATTATAGATTAGAAAGAATGGAAAATAAAAGCAGTAGGGTAGATAGATTATCAATGTAGTCCCAATGGATATATGCTAATTTAATTAAAACTAACCTCCTTTTGTTACTTTGATTTATTTATTTTTTTAAAAAAGTCATCTTTCTTCATTTCTTATTTTGAAACAAAATGCATAGTACTCGTTTTCACTAGAAACTTTGAGCCAATGCCAGCCCCGTCCGTCCTTTGCCTGTATACCCAGGCTCCACTTTGCATGTTAGAGTTTACACAGAACTCACAGATCACCTACTGCATGAACAAGGAAATCTAAGGCCCAAGGAGTCATGTGCTGAGACCAAGGTCATTCTGTTCATGTGCTGAGACCAAGGTCATTCTGTTCCATCTCATTAGATTTGCAACCAGAGCCAGGGAAAGGAATCAACATTTATTGTTTGCCACATGAGAAATAGGTACTTGTTGCATTCTCTAAGCTAATCCTCGTTGAGAAGTCTGCAGGGCGTGCATCGTCACCCCTCTTTGTTTTATGAATGGAAAACTAGAAGCGCAGAGCAGTAATGTGATTTGCTAGGTGTGCACAACTAGACAGACCTGGATGGATGCGCCAGCCCTGTTCCTAGCCGGAGCTGTCAGAGACACCCCTGAAGCCCCTCGTGGGACGCACAAGGAGCCCCCTCCTCGGCTGTGGTGGGGGTGTCTGAGCCGGCTCTCCATACCTGGTGGGTTTGCTGCTGCTGGTCGGTCTCCCATGTTTCCATTGGCTCAGGGTGTTCTGCTTTCTTACCATGAGCTTGTTCTCCAGTTGCCCTTTGTCTCTCTGGGCAACACTTTCCATGGCTCAGAGCCCGGGTGTGTTTGGGTGATTCTTTTGGGCTTTTGGTATTAAACCAAATTGAAATGGTAGTGGTAATTATGGGACTTGATTAATAATTTGTGTTGCAAAAGATTTTAAAAGTCTTCCCTAAACAAAAAAAATATATAAGGGATCACCTAAGTACAGTTACTCCATTGAAGCTGTTTACCAACTGGTGCAAAGCTGTTTCACAGACAAGTTTTTCTGGTGCTCTGGCTACAGACAGAGTTAGTTGTTGGTGCATAGGCAGTATGTCCAAAACAGGTCTTTGGGCATGTGAAGGGGTGGCATGTTGCCCAGGAGAACAATTATTTTCGTGGGAGAAGAAGAGAAGAGATAGCGTGAATAGGGCTGGTAAAGGGGGAACAGGGAGGAACTAGGTCTGGATTAATGAGAAAGAAGGCACAGACATGCCAGGACTCTGCTTTCCTGAGAGATCATTCATTCCCTGACTCCAGTTCTTCCTTCAGTGATTGTCACCTGTCACCACAGGTACTGTGATAGGCACCAGGGTTCCCACAGGAGTTACCATTCTGGTTGTTGAGAATGAGTTATAGCAGCCCAGTGATATCCTCTATGGTTGAATTATACCGAGACAGTGGTAGGCAGAGGGTCATTGCATGGTTGAGGGGCTCCACAGAGGAGAGGACACTCAAACTGGCCCTTGCAGGATGAGTAGGAGTGGATGGGAAGGGCAGTCTGAGGGAGCAGAGTGCTGCACGTGTGGGCCTCAGGCCTGAGACCTGTGGGTTTATTCTGTATGTGGGCCCAAGATGGTGCCCTGTGCGGCACTGCCACGTTAAAAGGTGTGTGCGTGTAGTTAGAGGACATTCAGTGGAGAGGGGGGGCCAGAAGAGGAGGGTGGAGTGTTCATGCAGGCAGAGCAAGAGAGAAGGTGGTCACACACACACACAACGCCTCGGAAGGTTGTCTATCAATGATGGAAACTGTGCTGAGGTTCTTTGCCACATTAACTAGTATTTGAGCACTTAGTGTCGCATACTCTGGGGCTTTGGCTATTTTTGAATTAGTTTGACTTTTATGAAAAGCCTCAAAGCAGTTCTCTCTGCATGAATGTACATTTCCATACCCCCATCAAACTTTACAACCTATGGGGTCCTATTCATATCAAGTTGCTGGTAAAATTAGAGAAAAATCTCAAAGCTGCTTTTCACTGTCTTTGTCTCACGTTTCTCCAATGGGGAAAAAGCCTGGAAGACTGTCAAAGAACTGGCTGTTCTCATAAGTGTTTGAGGAGAACAGTGTGAGTCATTGTAGCTCTTTGCTGGTATTTTAGTATCCGGTTTATTTTTAAACAGTTCTGTGCAACCAGAGTTTCTTCCGTGGTTTCTGTTACTATGGCTCCATAATATTTCCTCAAATCTGCTTGTTCATACTTTCACACACTTTAGTATCAAATTTACAATTCCTTGGAATCAGAACATCTTATTCATGGTATCCAAGAAAGTTTCTCCAACTGCAGCATTTTCTCCCAAATTGGAAGAGTTAGCTGTTTCCCCCACTACAGATGTTGGGGAGAGAGGAGGTTTGGTTCTGTGGAGGACCATGCAGTTAGTGGTGGGTGGAGATGATTAGGGGGCTCCCATCAGCTGTCCAAGCAGGGGACTGGGGTGGCATCCCACCCAAGGTGAGGGGACTTAACCAGTGGACAGGCTGCCACCTTTGCTGGGAAGTGATGGCCCTGGGTGTTTTGGTCCGGACACTCAGCAGACTTGGTTCTCTGTAGCAAGAATGTGTGTGGTTCTCTCACTCTTACTTGTTTGTTCATGTATTTTTGGGCTTGAGTGAAGCTTTCACTTCGGGAAGGTCTCTTGTTTTAAGATGCTGCACTCAGAAGGAGAACGGTGCTGGTCTGGCAGTCAGTGGCAAAGTTTGCCTTGTCCTCTCTTCCCACTGTTTGGGACTGTTGAAGGGGATACTTTTCTGCGTTTCATTGCTTTGAGAAATGTGTATTTCTTGAAGGACTGTTCAGGATCTAGAGAAAGTCTGAGAGCAATATGGAATTGTATAGGTAGTTTGTTTCCAGTCTCTCAAAGTTTTTGACCTCTTCCACTTTTTCAGGGATAACCAGGTTGTCCTAGTAACAGACTAGGTTCTGGGCCTATGCCTGGGACTTGTTGTAGGGGACTCATCCGGCCAAACATTCTCAAATTCTGCTATAAATATAAGTGTTGACTCAACGACAGAGCAGTTCGTAATACTTGAGAATTTAAAGTGTGGTATTACTGACTGGACCTTTGGTTCCTAACACAACTGCTTCCACTGATTCAGAGAGAACCCTGTTGAACAACAACAAAGTAAAAACCGCTTCTGGGCTCTAGAGGCTGCCTAGGAGGCTCCAGGTGGGAGGGTCTTCCAACTGAGTGACTGTACAAGCTGGCCATTGTGGAATAATTGACTTTTAAAGAATCACTGAAAATTTTTTGCTTTCCGCTCGAGAAACATTTGTAGTTAATAATCTGAGTGACTAGTCTTTTCTCTGTGTCATCCAAGAGATGTCACTACACGGCTTCATGAAAGAAATTGCTCACAACAGTATATTATTGTTAAAATCAGACAGATCTTACAGAGGTGGGGGTGGGAGGCAGGGCTGGCTGAGAGGGAATCGTCAGGGAAGCTCTTCTGTGGATCTCTGGGCAGAGGCTCCTGTGGTGTTGGCCAGCTAGCCAGGCACTCACTTCAAGGAAGAGCAGCATTCTAAGGAGAAGGAGTGGCAATTACAAAAGCTTTGTGGTAGAGATGAGCCCAGTATCTTCGAGAAGCAGTGGGAAGATAATTGTGGCTGAGGCAGAGCAGGGTCAGCCAGGGAGGGAAGTCAGCCAGAGGGGCCTGCAAAGCCAGAGCACGACGGGACTGTGGCCAAGCTGAGGGCTGAGGGCTTAGGGCTTAGGGTTGAGCTCTGAGTGTGAGGGGTTTGGAGCAGGGAAGTGATGTGATTTAAGTATTTTGAAAGGTGGTCCTGAGGAGACTAGAAATTGAAAGTGAGGGTGGATTTTCTGTTCTACCTAATATTGGTGTGACTTGGAAAAACATTAAACTTTTGTTTTCATTTTGTCTTTGACATTTTAGAGTAATTAATACCGCCTGCCTTTCTAGTGATTTGAGATTCTGTCAGGTTTTCTGGGCTCTTTGTGAGGAGAGCTATTGTGTAAATAAGTGCACTCTGGTTGTTAATAATAATTATAATAAAATTGTCTCTGTGTGATCCTGTCAATTAAAACATGTAGTTAATAGTGTGTAAAATAGTTCTCAGCATAGCCAGCAGCTGGAAGATTACAAGTTACGAGAAACTCATCAAGTTAAACCACATGGGGATTTCTATATAGAAGTGTGACACCAGTTCCTCCTTCCCGCCTCACTGCTCCAGTTTCAGGGTGTCCACCCACCTTGCTGTCTAACCCTTGAAGCCTGGGTGGCCTGTGCCCCCTGTCTACCCCCACCTCTCCCCAGGGATTCTTCTGTCTAGAACACCCTGCCCCTGTGTGTGTACACCCGCCTGCTTCCCATTGGCTCCCAGGGTTCAGCTTGGTGTCCCCAGGCTGGGAAAGTGCCTGCTCTGGACATCCTATTCCTGCCTTCCTCAGCACCATGATGGAGAGCAGCTGTTTCCACCCTGGACTGAGGTATTTCATCTGTGTAATAATCCCAAGGAGTAATAGGAAGTATTGGTTTTATTTTCTAAATGAGGAAACAGGCTCAGAGAGGTTAAGAAACTTGCCCATAGTTATGTTGCTAGTGTGCCACAGGGATTCATTCATTGTTCATTCATTCTCTCATTACTGCCTTGTCATGCTGGGCACTGTGCCCACCTCCGGAATTCATCCATGAGTGAGGCAGGTGTGGGCCATGTGTTTATCTCCCTCCCCAGCCACCTGAGCTCTTGAGCAAGCATGCTTCCAGAGCAGGGCTCCTCCACAGGTGCTCGGTGAGTGCAGAATGAATGAATGAATGCCAACAGCCTGCCCTTATTGGAGCCTTGGTTGGAGTGCTATCCTATCAAGCCCCCCATCTTTTGTTTTGTTGGAGTCATGCTCACATTCCTAACCTCTCCTCTCCTTCATCTGCCATCGCCCGTGTCGTAGGAGGAAGCGTGGCCTGGTGCAGGGGCCAGCTCTGGGGCTCCTGGCCTGGGTTTGAATCCCAGCTCTACGCCTTCCACTGGAGCGGGGGGCATGGCAACCCACCCCAGTATTCTTGCCTGGAGAATTCCATGGATAGAGGAACCTGGCGGGCTATACTCCCTGGGGTTATAAAGAGTTGGACACGACTGAGTGACCAGCACTTTCACTTTTCTGCTACTTCCTAGCTCTGTGGCCTTGATCAAGTTATTGAAGTGCTTTTGTGCCTTATTTCTTCATCTGTAAAATGAGGGTGATAGTAGCTTCCTGGTAGTGCTGTTCCGAGAATGAATGGTACCTAGCACCTAGAAAGTGCTCAATAAATATTGACTTGTTAATTCTGCCATCTGCTGAGGACAGAGACTGTGTCCCATACCACTCTGAAGGCAAATGTGAACACCTCACCACTCTCACTGGTATCTGCAAATTGATTAGGGCTTGTAAACGTGGGCTGAGGGAAGAAAAGGTGGAAGACAGTCCTGGACTATCCAGGTTAGAGTTCCACCCTCGCTGATACATGTCTGATGGCCATGGGGTATGTGGATGCTGACCAGGTAAGACCCCTGTGAGGGGCAGGCCTGCCTGAACCATGGCCAGCTTTTGGCCCCTTTTTTCCCCTGGTCTTTCCCCCTGCTGTCCTAGGCTTGACAGGTTTCCTGTTTTGCCCTACTTGGCATCTCCTTTCTACCCATTTGGTCCCTATCAGACTTGATGTTTGAGTCCAGCAAATTACTATATCAGCTCATGTGCTGCCAGTGCCCCTGTCAGCCATAGTGACTGATAACTGAAATGGCCCCTCATCACCTACTTTTTGCCCAAATGCTGCGTCTGCTGCAGCCGTAGTAGTGAGGTTTCTCAGTTTATTACTTTCATTTGCTTAATATTTTCATTCTTTTAATCAAGGAAGCACATGTAAATACATTTAAGTCATAAAGAATATACCAGGAGCTTGAATGTTAGTTCAAATTATTCAAACTTGTCTAACATCTCATTAGTAATCATCACACTATACATTTAGCATCTAAGATTAGGGATATCAGTAAGAAAAAAGTGCAGGTACTTCAAGGTTAGATTTACTTTTGTTTTTTTAATTTTTATTTTATATTGGAGTATAATTGATTTACAATGTTGTGTTTCAGGTGTATAGTAAAGTACTTCAGTTATACATATATCTTTTCTTCTTTCTTTTTTAGAATCTTTCCCCATATGATTATTATAGAGTATTGAGTAGAGGTCTCTATACTCTACAGTAGGTCTTTTTTGACTATTTGATATATAGTAGTGTGTGTATGTTCAGAGAAGGCGATGGCACCCCACTCCAGTACTCTTGCCTGGAAAATCCCATGGACAGAGGAGCCTGGTAGGCTGCAGTCCATGGGGTCGCTAAGAGTTGGACATGACTGAGTGACTTCACTTTCACTTTTCACTTTCATGCATTGGAGAAGGAAATGGCAACCCACTCCAGTGTTCTTGCCTGGAGAATCCCAGGGACGGGGGAGCCTGGTGGGCTGCCATCTATGGGGTCGCACAGAGTCGGACATGACTGAAGTGACTTAGCAGCAGCAGGAGTGTGTGTATGTTAATCCCAACCTCCTACTTAATTGCTATTCCTCCCTTTCTCCTTTGGTAATCAGAAGTTTGTTTTCTAAGTCTGTGAGTCTCTTTCTGTTTTGTAAATAAGTTAATTTGCATCAGTTTTTAAGATTCTACATATAAGTGATATCATATGATATTTGTATTTCTCTGACTTGACTTCACTTAGAATGACAAATTTACTTTTGAACCTGAGCTGTCAGAAGCTTTCATTTTGTAGTTCTTAAATTTTCCCATTGGCTCAAACCAGATAGAAAAACTGGATGACCCAAATCATGGAGGTGTTTTTTTGTTTTTGTCAGCATGCTGTTCATTCTTCTCTCTCTCTTTTTCTTTTTCTTTTTTTTTTTTTTTAACTTTTTGGCCACACCATGTGCTATATGGAATCTTAGTTCCCCAACCAGGGATCAATCAAACCTGCGCCCCTTGCAGTGAAAGTGCAGAGTCTTAACCACTGGACCACCAGGAAAGTCTTAGCAGTGAAGGCTATTGCAAATGACCTTACTCTTAGGGTGACTTGGCTTGAGTCCACTCCAATTCTCTTATCATCTCTTGCCAGTAGGAGGCTCTTCTAAAACATTTTAAACTCAGAGAAATTTAAGAGTATACTTCATCTCACACTCTTTAATTGAAGGTAGTGGGATGTTGAGAAAATGCCCAGGGTCCCACAGCTGTTTGTGTGGCAAATTTGGAGGGAGTCTTCCAAATTTTGGCTGTGAGAGCCCTTCATAAGAGTGAAAAATGACTTCTGAATCATCAAAAGGTAAATACGATCAGTGTAGCTTTATTGGGTTTGTTTATTTGAGGTATATAAATATCTAATGTGTATTTTTGTTTAAAAATTGGCATTCCTAGCAATGTATACCCAGTGATACCCTAAACCAGACAGATGAACCACTCCCATCGCTGCCTCTTAGGGGGAATTAGTTGTGTACAGGCATTGACAATCTCCCTCTAGGTGAAAGGACATCAGCCCACCAGGATATCCAAGTGTGGATAGCTGTGTCCGGGAAAGGTTGAATGGAGTGAGTCTTGAACATTCTGAAAATGTGTACATCAAAGGAATTTCATATGTAAAGCTTCAAAATTTAAAAAAAATCATTTGTTTGGCTGTGCCAGGTCTTAGTTGTGGCGCATGGCATCTTTGATCTTCCCTGTGGGATGTGGGGTCTTTAGTTGGGGTGTGTGGAATCTAGTTCCCTCATCAGGAATTGAACCTGGGCCCCTGGCATTGGGAGCTAGGAGTCTTAGCCACTGGACCACCAGGGAAGTCCCTCTCATAAATGTTTGTTTACTGGAAGCTTTTAAAATCAAACAAAAACCCCAGGAAGTCTGATCTCTGTATTTACCAAGTGAGAAATTAGAAGCTGTGATGAGGCTCCCTTGTCTCCCCTACAGCTGAAGTCTCCTTTTTACAGGCGCTTATTCTTTTCTTTTCCCTTTTCTATTTCTTATTCATGTGTAATATTGTCAGTGCTATTTCATCTTCTAAAATGTCCTCAGATTCATCGTGTGAAACAAGCAAGTCTCCAAAGACCATGGTGTGTTTTTGAGTCATTTTTTCTCCTATGCCTCTCAAGGTATCTTTCTTGAGTGTATAATCTCCCCTGTACATGTAGGTTGAGGATGTCGGATCAAACTCTTGCTTTTTGAATTGCATTTGAGAGGTTAACCAAATATCGTTAGAATGCGTGAGCCCAGAGCCCCCGGTGAAGTAACAGGACAGGGTGGGAAGCTGTGCGTACTGTGACCTTCCCCCAGTCTTGGTGCTGACTGGGAAAGACCCAGACCCCCAAGGTTACTGACGGTGGGGGCCGGGTGCAATGTGGGCCAAGACGTGATGTCATGTAGCTGTTCAGAGCGTCGGGGAGACAGCACGGACAACAGGGGAAATGCTCATTATGCAGCTGAAAAAAGCCAACCGCAGGATGGCATGTTTGCTGTGATTGCAGGAGAGACAGACTGTAGATGGCAGAGGAAAGGGCTGAGTAATGAGAATGCAGCTGGCGGAACTGAGCCCCACTGAGAGGAGCCCTCACTGGTTTTGACAGCCCTGCGGTAGCCGAAGGAATAGACATTTGGACTTGAAACTGTCACAGGTTCAGCAGTATGCTGCTGCTGCGAAGTCTCTTTAGTCGTGTCCGACTCTGTATGACCCCATAGACGGCAGCCCACCAGGCTCCCCCGTCCCTGGGATTCTCCAGGCAAGAACACTGGAGTGGGTTGCCATTTCCTTCTCCAGTGCATGAAAGTGAAAAGTGAAAGGGAAGTTGCTCAGTTGTGTCTGACTCTGAGCAACCCCATGGACTGCAGCCTACCAGGCTCCTCCGTCCATGGGATTTTCCGGGCAAGAGTACTGGAGTGGGGTGCCATTGCCTTCTCCTCAGCAGTATAAGGTGAGTCAAATGAGCAAAGCTCTGGGAGCCAGGTCGTCACGGCCGGGTGGGAACGCACCTGCTTTGGAACTGGTGCCGTGCTGTGCAAAAGCAGTGCCACGTCTGACAGTGGGAATAGCGTCCCTGTTTAGAAAAATTTGTTTATCTCTCACCTAACCCAACACGATTGTTTTCTGTCAGAAAAAGAGGCCCTGTAGTGTTGACTAGACAAAAGGAGACAGTCCCAAGTTTCAGGAGGTGGTTTTCTCGGCAACACCAAGCTCTGTCTGTGAGAGAGGCTGACAGCCTTGTTAATCTCTGGAAGTACTTTTGAGTGTGTTTGGCCCACTCTGCACACCCTACCCCACCCCGTACGTGCTTCTGGAGGACCCTCCCCACCCCATCCGGGTGTGGGGCTTGCCGAGCCGTGGCCTCGGTGTGTTTCCCTCAGACGGAGCTGTTTTCCATGGTTGAGGTATGCGCACTACACAATGTTCCAGAGATATAAGTCACTTTATTTGCTGATCTCTATCTCTTCCTTTGAGGAATGTTCAGTTTTCCAGATGAAATCATTGGAAACAAAATAGGCTGTGCTGCACATTTGAGCCATTAAAAAAAAAAAAAAGTGCTTTGTCGGTTGTGTAAAGCAATGTATTGCCTCAGGTCTTACTCTCTGAGCAGCCCCCGTGTGGGAGGTGGCTTGAGGGCTAAAGAAAAGCTGGCAACCCCATTCTTTCTTAAGAGGAACTGACTGGACATACAGGGAGAGCCTGAACTGAGGCTGGAGGCAGAGGGTTCCCAGCAGCTTGTGGGCCCTGCTGGTGGTCGGCCCCCGGGGCTGAGCAGGAGAAGGGCTTCCTGTGTGGCTGGTGGTAGACAGCCTGGCCCTGAGCCACACAGCCCCCACTGTGGTTGCTAAACCAGTTGTGGTTTAGTTTAACGTGTGCAGTAGTGTTTATAGAAGAATTCTAACCACTGGAGCCAAAACATCTTCACATAAATGTCCCAATTATTTCCGATCGGTTGATCTTCAGTCTGTATGAATCAAAATTGCCCAGACTTTTCACTTCAACTTTTCTCATCCTGAATCCATCTAGCAAGTTTTTATTGAGTGACTGCTCTGTGGTCTTCTGACTTGAGTTTTGAAAGGGTCTCTGTGTTGAGAATAAACTGAAAGGCAGGGCAAGCCAGGACACCATGGGGAGATGACTGCAATCTTGCAGCAGAGAGGTGCTTCCGGTCGGCAGAGCTGTTGGGGTTTCAAGAGGGGCTGGTCGGTCCTTTTTCGAAGCTGTGGTGCAGTCACGTGGCTCAGAGGGCCACACCTTCATTCCTGGACAGGCCACTGACAAAACAAAGTGAGGTATTTTCATTAATGGTTTTTGTATCCTAAAAATATTACGTGGTGATAGTCAAAATTTTCAAATAATTTAGAAGGTGACGAGGTAAAATATGCAAGTTTGCTCTGCACTGCCACAAGTTTGAGACTCACTGGGGCTTTCTGCACATTGACATACTTTGGGGGTTTTTTGGCTGCACTAGGTCTTAGCTCTGGTATATGGGATCTAGTTCCCTTACCAGGAGAAGGCGATGGCACCCCACTCCAGTACTCTTGCCTAGAAAATCCCATGGACGGAGGAGCCTGGTGGGCTGCAGTCCATGGGTCTCGAAGAGTCGGACACTTACTGAGCGACTTAACTATCAATTTTCAATTAAATGCATCAGAGAAGGAAATGGCAACCCACTCCAGTGTTCTTGCCTGGAGAATCCCAGGGACGGGGAGCCTGGTGGGCTGCCGTCTATGGGGTCGCACAGAGTCGGACACGACTGAAACGACTTAGCAGCAGCAGCAGCAGCAGTTCCCTTACCAGGGATCAACCTGGGCACCTTGCATCGGGAGTGCAGAGTCTTAACCTCTGGACCACCAGGGAAGTCCCCCGATTGTGTTTTAATACCAGTGGGATCAGACTGTATCTATGGTGTCACACTTGATTCCACTTGATATGCAGGAACACTGTGCGTCCTTCATCCACGGCTGTACACACAGTCCCCTGCCCTTTCTCCTCTGGCTGCCTGTGTTCCACTCCGGGGCTGTATCAGCACTTTTGATTCTTGATGCACAGTGAGGTGGCTTTCGGTATCTTATTCTTCCTGCTATTAAAATCAGTACCACCGTGAATTCCTACCTACCTTTGACCTTTGGGTGAGTTTATCAGTAGGAAAAGTTTTAGAAGAACTAGTTGGATCAAAGGCTGGGTGTTTCTTTTTTGTCATACATATCACATGTTGAGAGGCAGCGCAGGTAAGGACAGGTATGGAAGACCATGCATATGGGTGCTTGATTTTCAGTAGTGCATCTTACAGCTACTTGAGGCTTGAATTTTTATCAGTTAGCAGATAGAAGATCTGAGTTGCCATGCAGCTCCATTCCTCCCTGGAGTCCTCAGTGACGCCTCAGGCAAGTCTGTGGGCTCCGGCCCTGCTGGGGCTGCCACTAGGACCTTTGTTCCCAGGGGCTGCCCCCTGCTGGAAAGGCCCCTCCCTTGTCCTTCACACACTTCACGCCCACTTGCTCTCCACCTTGGGTCCTCAGAGAGGCAGGACCATTCTGCCTCCACAAGAGCTTCCCTCCACTCACTCACAGCACCTCATTTATCTCTGTTCTAGCCCTGTTCACACTCGCAGCTGTTTTCACCTTACTGTGTGTCAGTCTGCCCTGCTCAGACACCTGGCCTGCGCGTGCAGGGCCTGTGTCAGTCCTGCGAATTGCTCCATCCGCGGGACTCTGAGTGACCGGCACGTAGTAAGTTCTCAAACATCGGTGTGTAGAATGAATGGGAGATCCACTCCTTACTGAAGGAATGATTCTCCCCTCACTCTGGGCCAGAGAGTGGCTTAGAAGAAACTGTAGGGACTTCATTAATCAATGAAGAATCTCCCACCCTGGACAAGGAGGGAGGAACAAACCCTAGACCCAGCATATGCTCACGGCCAGGCCTGCAGGGCAGCACAGGCCAGGCTAGTGTTGTGTATGGGCAGCAGCGAGGATGCCTCCCTTCTCTTCTGCCTTCTGAAGTCACCGAGGATCAGAGGTGGCTTCTCCAAGGCCGACTTTGAGGGTAGATGAAGCGCTAATGGTAAAGAACCTGTCTGCCAATGTGGGAGACATGAGTCATGGGTTCAATCTCTGGGTCAGGAAGATCCCCTGGAGGAGGGCATGGCAACCCACTCTAGAATTCTTGCCTGGAGAATCCCATGGGCAGATGAGCCTGGTGGGTTACAGTCCATGGGGCCGCAAAGAGTCAGACACGACGGAGTGATTTAGTATGCACGCACAAGCTACATGCGCCTTTTCTCAGAATCTTCTTGCCTTTTGACCTAATGACCTGTTCTATTTCTTTTTCTTGGAACAAATTAAGGGCATTAAGGGGGAGCTGAATGTACTTATGTAATGTGTACCATTACTTACCTGATATCTTTTATCAGGCCCAGATGGGAGGAGAGAAGTTATGCCAGCTCCCAGATTGGACCAAGGGCACCCTTGGCAGCCTCCGTTAACCTTTGAGATTCTGCCCACCGTTTTAGGAATGGCTCTGACTCGGGGCTTCCCAGGAGGCACTAGTGGTAAAGAACCCATCTGCTAAGAGACAAAAGAGATGCGGATTCAATCCCTGGGTTGGGAAGATGCCTGGAGGAGGCATGACACCCACTCCAGTACCCTTGCCTGGAGAATCTCATGGACAGAGGAGCCTGGTGAGCTATGACCCATAGAGTTGCAAAAAGTCAGACATGATGAAAGCAACTTAGTATGTACTGACTCACAGTGTTTACATCCATCGGCAGCTGAAGTCACTGAAACCCAGAGATCTGGGCACTTTTTCCCCCACCTCAGTCATGCCTGGATTCCTGAAGAAAGTCTCTTAGAATGTATTCAGCAGTCGTCTTCTGAGGGGGACCACGGATGTGCTTATCAGCAGTGGGAGGAGAGGGCAGATGATTTGTACATCTTTACCTTAGGATTTTCTTGTTCTCAAGTCTCAATTTGTTTTTTATACACTTTTGATGGGAAGATAAGGTCCCAGGACAGCTCAGTTCAGTCGCTCAGTCGTGTCCAACTCTTTACCACCCCATGGATTGCAGCATGCCAGGTTTCCCTGTCTATCACCAATTCCTGGAGCTTGCTCAAACTCTTGTCCATTGAGTCGGTGATGCCATCCAACCATCTCATCCTCTGTCGCCCCGTTCTCCTCCCGCCTTCAATCCTTCCCAGCATCAGGGTTTTTTCTACTGAGTCAGCTCTTTGCATCAGGTGGCCAAAGTATTGGAGCTTCAGCATCAGTCCTTCCAATGAATATTCAGGGTTGATTTCCTTTAGGATTGACCGGTTTGATCTCCTTGAAGTCCAAGGGACTCTCAAGGGTCTTCTCCAGCACCACAATTCAAACATATCACTTCTTTGGCGCTCAGCCTTCTTTATGTTCCAAGTCTCACATCTATACATTACTACTGGAAAAATCATAACTTTTATTATATGGACCTTTGTCAGCAAAGTGATGTCTCTGCTTTTTAATATGCTGGCACTTCACAGGCTCTTAATCGATCTTGTGCAGAACTGATCTTCTATTAGTGTCTAAGCCAGGACTGAACCCAGGCAAAAAAATGACTTCCTGAAAGTGAACTTTTCAGGTGTCAAGTTGCTTCTCTGCCCAGAGCAAGCACCGCTCTCCCCTGCACCTGCTCCCTGCAGCTGCTCCCTGGGGCTGGCCAGGCAGCTTAGCCAGTGGCTTGATTTGGCCACTTTGAGACTCGCCTGAGCCAGAGCTCAGATATTCCCTGAGAAGCCTGAAACAGAGACCAGCTGCTCTAGTTAGAAAACTCTCTGCTGCTGCAGTCGTGCGCTGGGGTGCTTCTAGGAGAGCCTTGGCTCAGAGCATGGGATCCCACCAGAAGGGGATGCTGTGAGATGCAGCACCAGGGCCCTGGCCTGTGAAGCCTGCCCAGCCATTGCGATATCCAGGGTCAGGAGGACACGCTGCCTCTGTGGCGTGCTGCCAGGTAGAATGAATGTGCGGCACTCGGGCCACTCTGCCTGCTTACGGAGTGCATGCGTGTGGGATGCTTGGCTGAAGGGACCATAACTTGCTCTTTAAATGTATTGAGAATAGGGGGCTGTGTTCAAGTTTGGAAGCTGGAAATCCATCAGATTAAACCTTTTAATCCACAGCTAGATCTTAGGTTATAAGACACCTAATTTATTTAAACTTGAGATTGTTTCTAGAAAACATCTTAGTATGATAGAGAATAGTACCTTCGTAAGCAGGCACAGTTGGTGTCCTGCTTGGGTGACCATGGACCAGTTACCTAGCCTCCCTTAACCTCAGTTTTATCAGCTCAAAGTATAGATGAAAATGATTATACCTGCTATCTAATAATAATCGCATTGTAACTTAGTATGTGTCACTTACTGGGGACCATGTACTGTTCTCCTGGTATGTCTGGCCGTGTTGAACCTTCACAGTAATTCTGTGATACATTATTGTCTGAGTTACATTATCGTCTCTTGTTGACAAGATAAGGCCATTGAGGCACAGAGAGGTTAGGTACCTTGCCCACTGTTGCCTGGCTAATGAGTAGCACGTCTGGGATTAGAGCCCAGGCAGCTCGTGCTCCTTACTGTGCTTGTAGACTGTCTCACAGGGAATCCCAGGATTATAGCGTGGAAAGGCACCTAGAGCAGTCTTGCACCTGTAGGTGTAACAGTGTAGATCACTCTGCCTTCTCCCTCCCATGTCTCAGCTGTCTCCTGACTGTGGTAGGAGCGTTTCAGATCTCTGGCTGTGAGATCTCAGTGCAGGGTGCTGTGAAGGAGACTTGAGTCTCACTCTGTCACTAAGAAGTCAGGGAATCTCATGGGGCTGTGGATGGGTCATTCCATCAGTGTGATTTGTGCTTGTGAACATAGCTGGAGTCCTTCAACTTCTTCCTTCTAGCAGGGGAAATTATCACCCCATTGCCCTCACTTGGATTTAGATCATTGAATCATTGCTCAGAGACGATCACTTTCGCTTGTTTGTCTTTACTCCTTCTAGCTGACCCTCACACAGACTGTGTCAGAATAAACTGGTCTGAATCCAGGGCCTCAGTGGCCGAGATGAGCCAGTCATGGGAAGAGGGAAACAGCCCCCAACACAAGCAAAGCCTGGTGGGAACTGGAGAGTGGAGTCAGGTGTGAAAGATGGATTATTTCCACTCACATTTTGCCCAGGTCCTTGTCGTGTGGGATGAGTAGGACAGGCTGGAGCAGGGCAAGCCCAGAGATGCAGCGACTCTGCTTTTGCCTGTTCTCCTCGCAGGGTCTCTGCCCCTTTCTCCAAGGGATGAGGCGTTAAGTGTATCAGCCTGTTGATTTAAGTGTGCAGACTGTTCTTCAGAAAGCTTTTCAAAGTCTTCAGTAAGATGTTGCAAAGGTTTACTTGTTAATGTGAAGTACACACCACACATATAACACGCACATGTATGTCAGTGCTGAGTTTGGAGTGTTTGACTTTCATCCACTGAAGGAGATTGTGGACTGTGCTGCATTGAAGGCAGTCATGGAAATGGAAGTTGTGAAATGGAGACAGCTTGCTTCTTTACATTGGGAATTTAAAAGCTGCAATGTTGTGTTTTTTGTTTTATAGGTGTGTCCCCAGATTTTGAGCATCTGAAGTGGACCTCTAATTTAAGCACTCCCTGCTGCTCCCTCACCCTTTGGAGAGATGTCTGTCACTTACGATGATTCTGTTGGAGTCGAAGTGTCCAGCGACAGCTTCTGGGAGGTAATGCCCATACTTTCTTCTGGATGAATGCAGAGACCAAGCCAGTGGTGCCTGACACCCCCTCTTTATTGACTGGGGCTGGGGTGATGAGATGACCATACACCAGAACCAGCCAGACCTCCAATCTAAGTGGCAGCGAGTATGGCCTAGCTCTCTGTGAGGATGGTAAACTTACCTTGCTAGAAAAGTTTGGTAACAGAAGAGGTTAGAGATGTTCATTTAAGGTCTAATCAGTTTGTCCATTCTCATAGCTTCCTTTCCATGCTCAACCCTGCTGTGACTTGAAATGACATATACTGATTACCAGGCTTGGTCTCAGTAGCGGCATTACTCTTGAGTTTTGTAGAACAATGGGTGGTAGTGATGTGACAACACTTTGGGCAACGCAGGCAAGTGGCCAGGAGGCTGAACAAATTGCCCTTGGACTTCTTGGAGCATCTTCTTGTCTGTCTGTGCCTGCGACGAATTCCTATCCTAATCAGATTATGTTGTGGCTTGGGTTTTTTTGTTTGTTTTTTAGTGGAGATAATTATTCCTGAGTCCCACTTATTTCTTTGTTGTTATTTTGTCGCTCAGTCGTGTCCGACTCTTTGCGACCCCATGGCTTGCTTGCCAGGCTCCTCTGTCCATGGGATTTCCCAGGCAACAGTATTGGAGTGAGTTGCCATTTCCTTCTCTAGGGGATCTTCCTGACCCAGGGATCTTCCCCACATCTCCTGCACTGGCAGGCAGATTCTTTACTGCTGAGCCACTGGGCACTTACTTCTTACCTGCTGGATAAAACGGAGTCCATGAAATCTTGTTTATGTGGCTGCTTGGGCTTCCCAGGTAGCTCAGTGGTAAAGAATCCAGCTTCCAATGCAGGAGATGCGAGTTCGATTCTTGGGTGGGGAAGATCCCTGGAAAAGGAAATGGCAACTCACTTCAGTATTCTTGCCTGGGATATCCCATGGACAGAGGAGCCTGGGCAGGCTACAGTCCATGGGGTCACAAAAGAGTTGGACATGACTTAGCAACTAAACATGTGTCAAAACCCCTGGAACCATCCCAGCAGCTGTGGGCTTAGTGGAAAGAGCACTGGCTTTGTAGTTGGAAAGCTCCAGGTTCTGATCCCAGCTGCGCCATTACTAGCTATCTGTGTGACCTTGGGCGAGTTGCTTGACTGATCTGAGCTGCAATGTTTTCAGCTCTAAGAGGGATGATGGTACTGGTCTTCAAGGGAGGCTGCCACCATGAGACAAGAATGGCAACATCGGAGCCCTGTGATGCTTTCCTGAGACAAAAGGCCCAGGTGCTGCAGAGCCCCATGGTGGAGCCTGTGGTTTGCCAGAGACGAGCACGGAGTTCTGTTAACTTAGATTAATTAGATGTGCGATTTTGTCTAACATCAAATACTGTCGATACTACAGCCTTAACACAGACAAGTGATCACAGGAGCCCAACTCAAACTTCTCTGAACACTTTTCTTCTCTGTGTATTGGGGGAAAGGTCATCATTGCCTTTTAGCTGACTACTTTATTTTATTGGAAGTCAGTGTTTATTGACCACCTACTGTGTGCTATGCCCCGTGAGTTCCCATGGGACGTATGACCGCCTGAGTCCCTGTTCCTCAGCTACCTTCCTGGTGGGGATCCGGGCTGGAGCTCAGTCTCAGTAGCCGGAGAGGCATGTGTGACCTGGGGAACACCTCAGCAAAGGCAGCAACAGAGTTTTGGGCACATCCCAGCTGCTCAGCCGCAGCGGCCCCTTGGCAGGGTCAGGTGCACTCTCACGGCGTGCAGAAGGATTGGTGGTGAAGCTGGATCAGAACAGGCAGTTCTGAGATGCAGGTGGAGGTGCCTCAGGGATGTGACTGGGATTCAGGACCTGCATGGCCCATAGGCAGGTCTGGGTTCACAGACAGTTGGGCCCTGGAGCCCGTGGCCTGCCCAGCATCGTGGAAGCCCTTGGGGACCCGGTGCTGACTGCAGAGCCTCCCTGTGAGTGCCTGTGAAGCCGGCCTTTAGAAACACAGGTCCTCATCCGTCTCAACACTGATCTGAAACTACCGGCAGAATCCTTTAGTCATGGGGAAAGCTCCTGTTTGGTAACTGTGGTAACAGTGCCATTGGCCTCAGTCAGCACCTGCCTGGAGCGCGGTGGCAGTACAGGGAGGCTAGCGCACACAAAAGGCCTCTTGAGGGGTGGACCTGGAGAGGCCAGGGATAGGTTCAGACACAGGCTTTGGAACCAAGTGGCCTGGGTGTGACTCCCTGCCTTGTCACTTACTCTGTGTGTGTGTGTGTGTGTGTGTGTGTAGCTTTAGGCAAGTTACTACTTTTTCTTATCCTCAAATTTCCCAATCTGTAAAATGGGGATATTAACAGTAGCCACATCCTAGCATTGTGAGAGTTAGGGAATGAAAGTAAAAGTGAAAGCTGCTCAGTCGTGTCTGACTGTTTGTGACCCCATGGACTATACAGTCCATGGAATTCTCCAGGCCAGAATACTGGAGTGGGTAGCTGTTCCCTTTTCCAGTGGATCTTCCCAACCCCAGGATTGAACCTTGGTCTCCTGCATTGCAGGCAGATTCTTACCGCCTGAGCCACCAGGGAAGCCCGAGTTAGGGAATGAATACATGTAAAGTGGTGTCAGGCATCAAGACAGGTGCCAGCTGGGAGCTCTGTCCCTCTGATGCAGGGGATGGGGGTCATCACACACACACACAACATATAATCTGTTACTGTGGGGGGTGTTGGTTAGCACTGTCTTAATAACCCAGTTGATGTCAGAAACTTCTGTGGAAAAATTAAGTAGCTAAATATAGTTCTATTTTAGAAGTCTTCAGCTGCTTGTTAAAAAAATAAAATGTAGGTGAAAGTTGCAGTGTGTATTGTCAGCATATATTAAGTCAAGTGGCTTGAACAAGCCCTGTCACTGTTGTAAACCCCTAGGCTCCCTGTTAACTTCTTAACTGCAGTGTCAGTAGACGAGAACATCTCTTGTCCAAAGGATACAAAGGCAGATGGGTTTATTTTCTAGACAGGCTCTGCTCATCTGGTGGCACTGCCCCTGACACCGCTCTTCAGCTCGCACAGAGCAGCAGTGCCTCTCCCCCCTCCCGCCCACCTTGACAGTCGTGCCCCGAGTGGAGGTGTGATTGCTCAACCGAACCAGCTCTGAGCAACCCAAGTGCACGCTGCCAGCTGCACGTCTCCAGGCTGCCAGCAAGGTCCCTCTTTCCTGTGGAAGGCCACTTCTCACTGGTGTGACCCCACAGGACTGTTGTGCAGATCTAAGGAAAGCATTGAAGTCTCGAGGTAGAAGGCCTTTTGTGTCTGATTTTACCCCTTTCCACCACAAGGTGCTAACTGAATAACCCAGCGCATAACTGGGTCATGCTGGCTTCTTCCACGCGCTGGCTGTGTGCCTGCGCAGGGGACATGTGGCACTTCCCTGCAGGAGCCTGTGGCTGTGACATTCGAAAGTAAGCTCCCTGAGGCAGGAGACACAGGGATCATTGTGCGAGGCGCTGTAGAATTTGCTGGGGCGCCCAGGGGCCAGTGGGGCTCCCCCTGGAGGAGGGGGCAGGGAAGGTGGCATGGAAGATGGGCAGGGTCGGTGCTAAGCACCCAGATGTTCACCAGATGGACGAATGAACGAGGGGTGCTCTTGGGAGGAGGAGGGATTACTCACAGGGACATATCTGCCAGTTAGCAGTTAGTTGGAGGGGACACTTTCTTTACCCCAACACTGCAACACTGTAGGAAATGATTCAGAAGCGAGGAGGGTGGGGGGCTGATCCCCACAATGGAGGAGCTGGAGGAGAAAGGACGGTGGCTTCCACAGAGAGCGAGGGCAGTGAGGTCAAGCTACAGCTCTGCCCTTGGTATCATGGCGTTCAGAGAGGGGCCCGCTGCTGGCCTCACCAGAGAAGGTGTGTGGGGCAGGTAGGTCTGGGAGCCAGAGGAGGGACAGCATTCTAGGCCAGAACAATGTCTGGAGATTGCAGTGAGCATGGTCCTGCAGAGGCTGAGGGTCTTGACCTCTTTGGAGCCAACTGCCTGTTTGGGGGCTGAGCAGTCATGTGGGTACAGATAGGTTGAGGCTGAGTCAAGGTGGTTCCCCAAGGTGACTCCTTTAGCCACCAATTGGCTAGAGTTGGAGCCTGGCCCATCCTGCCCACAGGCTTCCCAGCAGGGCGTGGGTGGGTCGGTTGCTTCTGGCAAGTCCTCTAGCTCACTCGGGGAGCCTGCAGGCGCACCCCCACATCTCCAACTCCAGGCCCTGCCTTGGGTCTCCTCTCTGGCTCTGGAGGCTGGGGCACAGGGAGAGCCAAGGCCGCAGGCCATGGCACTTTCCCAGTGCCATTGGGGAAGCCTGGCTGCCCTCTGCCCTGGCAGGTTCTGGGAACACGACAGTGGGTTTGGGCCCAGCAGGCCTGAGGGCTGCTGCCTCAGTCTCTGAGGGCCAGGTTGGGAGGGCAGACTGCTGATTTCTGGGTCCCAGCCCTGCAGCTCACTCACATCCCTGAAGAGGAGCCCTGTTCAGCTGTCAGCAGTGGTGCTGTTAGAGCTCAGGCCTCCCTGGATGACGCCAGGCTGGGGCTGACCTGTGAGCACTCTCCGTGGGCACAGGGAGCCTTGGTGGAGAGTATTTTGGAGATGAAGAGGACATAGATGTCTTGCTGTAGAACATTAGCCCCAAAGAGTTGCCACATGACTATTTGCCGTCTGCTTCAGAGAAGGTTCTCTCTGCAATTCCTCTCAGACTTGAGCACTGTGGACTTGGCACAGCACGTGAGAACATCTCCTCGGCATCAGGGTTTTGTCTGGGAAGCCGTGCATGTAGGATGGGATGCCCTGTTCCCATCCTTCGAGACCACTTTTGTAAGTAACATTTAGAAGATGCTGCTGCCCCGTGTTCATGGATTCCGTAAAGCCTGATTTGGCATCTACCACAATCCAGGCCCTAGGCTGAGTCCTGGGGTCCCAAAATGAGTGCACAGTCCTGGGACCCCAGAGCCAGCATTCGTCGTGGCGGGCAGTCCTGGGCGGCGGCGCGGGTGCTGCGCGTGGAAGCAGGAGGGGGTGAAAGTGGCCGTCTCCTTGCTCTGGGCAGCAGTGGTCCTCCCACGTGTCCTTTGCCTCCTCCTGCCCACACACAGGCCTGGGGGCCCGCCCTGCGCAGCAGCCCTGCTGTGGGGGTGTCGGCCTCTACTTACCCCGCAGTGCTCGGGCAGAGCTCCCAGCAGGCTGGTGGCTTGCCTTTATTTCACCACAGTTTCCAAATAGATCCATCAGTTCATTCTTACAAGCAAGCTCTGGTATCTGTTGAGCCATGACCAAGGCTTAGGGCACCAGCCTCCCTGTTCCACTGGATGTTCCACCTGTTGTCCTCCCTGCAGCCAGGACAGCCCATCAGAAAAGCAACCCTGCGTGATTCCTGCCCTGCGTGGGAAGCTTCACTTTTCTGCATCACCTTCAAAGTGAAACCATGAGTTTTGTGTGGCTAGGACTTGAGCACATGCTGGGAGCTGCCGGACGCCAGGAGCTCTGCCCTGGGCTCCAGCCTCACTGAACAGTGATTTTTGCCACCCCCTGTACCCCACAGCTGGGTGTGTGCACACTACTAAGTCTTTGAGCTGTGTGCACATAAGCTATGTGTTTCTGGTCTGTGTACTCTCTGTGAGTTCTAACCCAGGATGAAGAGTTTCGAAATGAAAACCAGTGATAGGGGCTGGCACTTGTTGCACACTTGCTCTGTGCCAGGCCCCTGCTCTGCTTTCCATGGGTGCTCTCAGTCCTCACCACTGCCTCTGCGATTGTGAGCTCCACTTTACAGGTGGGGAAACTGAGGCCCGGGTGGGGATTGTGCCAGCTGGGGGCTCAAGCCGCTGCCTCTAGAATGCTCTCCTGCCTCTGCTTGCAGCCTCCTGGGAGCAAGAAGAGACATGTTCATTTGCAGAGATGCCACATACTCAAATGCCTCTGCTTCGGCGTGAAGTCGCCCCTTGTCTGGGTTCAGCCCTGGCGCCAACATTCATTGCTGTGAAACCCTGAGGGCTCAGAGTAGAGAGATGACCTGCTCAGAGTCCTGGGAGGAACATGGCGTTGCTAATCCCTGCTTCCCAGGGAGGGCATGAGGACTAGAGATAGTGTCTGCGGGGCCAGGGGCCAAATGACTCCCGAGCCTGACTGGTCCTAATGTGTCTCCTCTTCACGCGTGACCGTCACACCTGTGGAGACAGGTGAAGGCAGACAAATCAGGTGGTCTTTCCTCTGCTCGCTGCAGGCTTTACCTCCCCTGTCTAAACACCAGTGTTCTAAATGCCCGGTAAAGAATCACTTCATTTTTTCCTGGAAAGAATTGACCAGTCAAGATTTTTTTGCCATCAAGCTTATCCTCTGAAGATTAATTTTTATTTTCTCACTTGATTTCAGTGATGGCAAAAGTGACTTGTATAAGCCCTATGGGAGAAAACAATTTCTATTTCTACTCAGTAACAAACAGAAATGCATGCTTTTAGAACTGGAGAAGTCCTGAGAGCTCAAGCAGCCTGTGGTGGCTTAGCCCCATTGAGACGTCTTTATACAGACGTGTGGTGTGGGTGTAGTGAGCTTAGTGCTGAGGGACCCAGGTACAGAGGTGGGGTGAAGGAGCTGTGTCCTGTGGGGCAGGGTTTTTTTTTTTTTTTTTTTTTAAGTGGGAGTCATGAAAGGTGGACTGGGGACCCGGGGAGGGTGGGACACTGTGGAAGCAGCAAGTTGAGGAGGGGGTAGGCATGGAAGGGGGTGCTACCTGGAGGAACTGCTGTTTGTTCTCACTTTTCCAGTCTGACAATTTCTACGCTAGATCATTTGGCTTTTTACCCCGGGTGTTCCTTTCACTGCTGGAGTTTCTGCCAGAAGCGGCTTGGTCTTCAGCGAGCCCTTACTTACAGAGCTGGAACCGATCTCACTGTCTGGGTTGGGGCAGCTCTCACAGCAAGGAGGTGCCACTCAAACAGTGCCTGCTGGAGTGTGGGGGGAATGAAAGAGGGCAGTGAGCTGTCACCAGGCAGCCAAGTGCTCCTGCCACTTCCCAGGTGCTTGGCTGAAGGAGTGTGTGCACGTACACGCGTGCCGGGGAGACAGGGCTCCGTGCAGGGTCTTCGGGGCAATGGCTCACAAGTGGGGCATGTTCTGTGCTCAGGCAAGTCCCCAGGCATCACTGGGCCTTTATCCTGACATCTGAGCAACATTTCCTGGAGGGGCAGAGTACAGTGAACCTGGCTGGCCAGTCTTGAGGAGTTGAGGTCTAAAACAAACTTTGTGTGAACATATCTTTCCTCTCTACGTTATTTTGTTCTGCCCTTGAGTTATATCTGAAAATTGGAATCTCTCAGTTTCCCCTTCATCCATTTTTCAGTTTGTCATTTTGAGCATTTAGATTAAAGGATGATAATGCAGTCATCTTTAACGTTGTTGAAGTTCAGGGTTTGTGCTGTAACACGCTCAAAACAACAAAAGGTGCCTTGCAGGGTAATGAGCCTCATCTTCTTCACCCTCCTACTTGAGTACAAATTCCAGGAACAGAAGGTGAGTCTGCAAAATGTTGGGGGTGAGAACTGAAAACCAGGAGTTGGGCCAGAGTGAGACCCAAGGCAGAGACAGGACCCATGTGGGTTAGAGTCGAGCCAGAGCACACAGGTCGGGCTCGAGGAGGCTGGAAACGGGGACTGCTAATGAACAGCAGTGGCAGGCCAGCAAGGAGCCTCCATGTCTGAGCCTCTTGGGGCCCTGCCAGGTAAACTGCATTAATATCCTGTTTTGAGAATAAAGAGCCTGGTCAGGTTCAGGGTAGTGCTGAGGTGAGGAGCTCCAAGACCTTCTGTTCCAGGGCAGGGTGAGTTGGGAGCCTGGATGCAGGGTGAGCTGGAGGGCAGGTTGGAGAACTGGGGGTGGGATCCTGTAGAAATGAGGGCGCCCAGAGACAGTTTGAGCGCAAGGCACAGAGCTCATGGTTCTCCAAGGATACCCCTCACTCTTTGGTGTTTACAAGCATGCCCCACAGATCTTACAGCCTTAAGATCAGCTGTGACCTCCTGTTAGGAAAGAGAGGTTCAGACTAGGGGTTGGGGTAGACTGAAGAAGGGTGCCTGAGAAAGAGGCACTGCTGGTGTGAATGGATGTGGCGTCTGCTGAAGTGATGTGAAATCGCTCAGTCGTGTCCAACTCTTTGCGACCCCGTGAACTGTATGTAGCCTACCAGGCTTCTCCGTCCATAGGATTTTCCGGGCAAAGGTACTGGAGTACTCCGCAAATGTGAGTGGGAAGCGTGGCGCAGCAGGGCCGCTCCCGGAGCCCTCCCAGCTGCCTGGACACCAGGGACTTCGAGAGAAATTGATCTGGGCCTGAATTTGACTGAAAGCCGGGGGAGTGCTGTGAAAGAACCATGAGGCTCTTCTGCTGGTCTGTACTCGGCAGAATTAGTTGTTCATTTGTCATCTCTGGAGTGTGTATCTGATGATGTGTTCTGAGAGCTGATTTTTAGCTTTCATGGGGAGATCTCAAGAACTCATTGGATTGAGAAAAATGAATAAAGGAGCATGACTTCCTTCCTTCCCTGTGCCTCTCGCTGGGCGCTCAGCAACTTCTCAGTCCTCTTGTGTCTACACAGAACGGAATCTCCGCTCCCAGCACCATTCAGGCACTGAAAACACATTAGAGGGTGCCCTCTGTGCTCCTGGCATGGTGGAGGGAGGAGAAGAAAGGCACAGTCCTGCCTGCAAACCCCCCACGTTGCCACATTTTGCACGTGGCAGTAGACACCACTGCAGGAGTAACAGAGAGGGGACCTTCCCGGAGCCGGTGGCATGGCATGGAGCTCATGCTCTGTGGGCCTCAACCTCAAGCCTTCCACAAGCAGCCTTGCCCCAGAGGTCCCTTCTGCTCTTACCTCAGACTTCACCCTCCTCCAGGCAGCCCTGACCACCTAGAGTGTTCCTTCCAGAAGTGGCCACTGTCTGTAGTTGTTACTTAACCCCGAGTCCCACAAAAGCAGAGACCACAACACTTTGTTCACCCCTGCATCCCTGGCCCCTGGCATGGTCGTTGGCACACAGTAGGTGTTCACCCCATATTTGTGAGTGGCAAGAGGGTATTGCCAGACCCTCAATCATTGAGTCATGAGTGCTCCAAGAGGTAGCCAGCCAGCTGGCGGCATTGACAGACTGTTCAATTAGGAATCCTGGAATTGTGACGGGCCCTCAGAGATCATCTGATCCTGTCTCCTCTCTTTCTGTTGTGTCTGAATGGACAGCTTGAAGAAATGGCCAGGATTTATTATGTGATGGCTGCCCCCATCTAAAAGCATGGGTACAGCTGAGGGACAGAAATGCAGGCAGAAAGACCCAGTCATTGCTGTCAGGGCAGGGCCAGTTCTTTGTGGCTCCCCGCATGAGAGGAGGCGGAGGGAAGGTGGCCTCATCAGAGAGGGCCAGGGCCTGATGGATTCAAACAAGACAGCCAGGGCCCACTCAGCCCACCTCTGCAGGCCTGTAATCAAGGAATTCCTGAAGGCTTGTCTTTCAAGGTGGTTGAGAAAATCCTGGAGCCTTGGGCATCCTGGAGCAGCTTCGGGTGAAGCATTTGTCGCTAACTCTGTGCTCTTGCCTGGAGGGCCACCATCAGCAGCTTTTCTTTATTGTCCAGTCAGCTTGGCACAGCTGGCTTACTCTTGGACCTTCCTCTCCAGGGTGTAGAGAGGGCAGTTGTCTTGGGCCTGCAGGGTCACAGGTTAAAGGGCATGAGCATTCTGAGGGTAAAATCAAGGTCATCTGTGGCCTTTCTTGGAAACTGCAGGGCTGGTTGGAAGCAGACATATCACCTGAGATTGACCCGGTAAGCCTGGGCTCTGCACCCTCTCTCGCCTCAGCCTGAGGAAGATTCTGGAAGGTGGGATCTGCCTCCTTTCGACCGCATGACTATGAGTGACTTTGCTTCTTCAAACCTGTTTCCTTTTCTGTAAAATCTCACTGCCTGGGGCCATCACAGGATTACATGAGGTGACATGTGGAGCTGCGAGCACGCTGCCTAGCAGAGTATAGGTGTGCTCTATTATGATGCCGCCGCTGATGGAAAACCTCTGTGTGCAGGGCCCGTTACCACGGGGCTTGCAGGCCAGCTGGCCAGGGAGCTCAGCGTGCACCATTGTGACCTGTGTGGAGCAGGCTGCAACTGCAGAGCATGGGGACAGTGTTTGGAAGGGCCCTTGTGGCCCCCAAGTGGATCAGCCAGCAGGACCCTGTGGTGGGGAATTGGTGTCGCCTGTCTGCGGGTGCAGGCGATCTTGTCCGTGGGATTTTCCAGGCAAGAATAACTGGAGTGGGTTGCTGTTTCCTTCTGCAGTGTATGTTTAGTGACTTAATTACTGCCTGGCTGTCCCAGGCTTGCCCCAGGCTGTTTTTCCACCAGTGTATTCAGAAAGGGGTCCTGTGTGCCCAGCTCCACCCCGCATTGGGCGTTTCCCACTCTGACTGTGTGCCCACCTGTTGAGGTAAAGAACTGTCTTGCTGCTCTCATGGGCATTCCTCCAAGTCCCATGAGCATGAGCATCTCGCTTGGGCCATTAGTCCTACAGACTTCCACGTCTCTCTGAAGTTACCACTTTACACCTTTGCCCATCTCCCCAAGGGGCCTCTCTTTCATGTTGTATTAATATATAGGATTTCCTGGGACATTCCAGGTTTTAGTTCCTTGTCACACTGCCTACTTGCCAAACTAGTAGTCAGCATTTGAGTATGTTCACTTTGTCCATGTTGTTGGTTTCAGAACAGAAATCCTTAATTTGTGTGTGTGTGTACACTTATAGCTTTCACTTCTGAAATTTTGCTTAAGGGATCCTCTGCTGCCCTAAGTCACAAGGGTGTTTGTCTCCATTTTCTTCTAGTCTCTCTCTGGTTTAACATTTCACCTTTTTATTGAGTGCCGAGACCCAGTGAGTAGAAGGCAGTCAAGAAAAAATGGTCAGTGAGGAAGACAAAGGTCCATACTGTTAGGGCACAGTCAGAAGGTGTGTGGGGTTGTGTCCTGTGGGCTCTGGTCTGCACACGGGCAGAGGGGCCGGCTAGGGGAGGGCAGGGTGGTCCGGGGCACTGGCCTAGGAGCCCCCCTGTGTTACGCATCAAGTCAGTAGTGAGACAGCCAAAAGCTTCCTTGGGCTCCTGGGGACACCCAGACTCCACTGGGGTTCTTTGTGGTATTGAGCCATGGGCGTGAAGGTTCGAGTCTCAGGGCTGAGGCAGCATGGGGTGGGAGAGCACAAGCTTTGGGGTGTTCTGCCCCATTCTCTTCTCACTTGGGCCACTGGATTCACCCTGGAGCTTTGGTTGTAATCAAGTAATTTGTCTGGGAAGTGGGCTTGATGGTCACCAACCAAAGAGAAGGGTAAAAGGAGCAAAGGGGAAGATGTCTGTGACATGACCCTATAGGTTCCTGACCTGTCGGCCCACAGTTCCCATGGTAACTGAGCCAACACTTGGGGTGGACGGGTGGCAGGAGCTGTGCACCCGCATTCACGTTCCCGCGCATCCACTTAGGATCCTGGGGGGTCCCACTGACCTGCTTCCAAATCCTCCAGCCTTCCTGTTTTCTTTGGCCCCCGTGTTCCACAGAAAGGAGCTGGCCAAGGTAAACCAGCTGTGAAGTCAGAGAAGCAAGCCTTCTCCAATGTCCTTGTAAGAGTCAGCTCCAGACTGTTTACACCCAGAGGAGGCTTGAGGAACTGGTGCGACCTGTTTGAACCGCCCTTCCCAGCACCCCTGTAATTACAAGCCCGCTGGGTTTCAGGCCGAGTCCACCGGCTCTGCTCTGATCCCCGATTATGCAGATGTTTCTGCCAACTCCAGCCTCAGACTCCGTTTAGCTGACCCAAACAAACCAAGGCTCATCTGATGCTGGGTTCTCAGGCCTGGGGGCAGAGGACAGCCAGACACACAGGCAGCCCAGAGCCCAGTGGGGCCTGTGGGTAGGAAGGGTAGAGTGGCTGAGATGCGCTTAGGACAGCAGGCAAGCAGGCGGGTCGGGTTTCCGGGGAGCCCCAGGCAAGACCAGGCGGTTGGGTGGAGGGAGGCGGGAGAGTGGTTTCTGGGGAGCTCTGGGCAGGAGGGGTTCTGCTTCTTCGGCCTCGTAAGTCCAGCCTGCGGGAACCACCCCCCGCAGTGCCCGGGAGCCGAGTCCTGCTGCCTCTGTCCACCCCCACCTGCCTCCTGGAGGACAGCCTGGTTCCTTTCTCATGCTTTCCTGCTCTGGTCCCCACTGCTGTGCCCCGGAGTCAGCAGGCTACTCAGACCTACCCTCCAGGGCTTCCCCCTCCCGCACCCTACCGTTCCCTGAGCACGGCACCCCTCCGGATGATGGCCCGACCCTCAAGATGTGTCACTGTCTGACTGAGCCCATCTCCCACGCCACCCACTGCACCCAGCCCCCCTTAGTCTCTAGTCCCCCTGCGCTCTGTGCCCCCCGTGCAGGTTCTAATGGACTTCTCCAAGGGCCAGGTCTCCATGCTGTCAGACCATCTTCATTCTGTCAGCACATTGCCCTCTTCTGTGTGGTCTGCGAGGTGGAGACGGTGATACCTGATGAATGTCCCTGAGTGTGGACTGCAGTGATGGCCTGTCTCCAGCCCACATGCAGCCTTTGCCCTGAGCAGAGGGCAGCAGGCAGATGTCGCGGCAGTGTCTGGGCGCCCGTTGTCATGAACACTCCCCTGTCCCCTTGGCCCCAGCAGTGCCAGCATTTAAACCTGAAACACATGCTTTCAGAAACATCCTTCTCATTCCTTGCTGCTTTTCAGATTTCTAGAGTTATCACTTAAAGATGAACGGTATTTATGTACAATATGTGCCAATGCGAAGGGCTGTACCACTGTGTACCTTGTTAAGAAATATCCTTTCCTTTTCCCTAAAGCTTTTCACAAGGGTTTTGAAAAGCAAAGAGGTGGACAGGTTTCTGCGGAGCCAATGTATTTTAATATTGATTGCCAATTTGAATATTGTTAGTAACAGTGAGATGAAAACCAGGTCTGCATCATGGTTTCATGTCGGCTGACGAGTCTGTGTTGAGCTGTCACTGTCTTAGCTCTTTTTGCCACCAGTTCAGCAATACCAAGTTGTGTTTTGTTGGTTATGTTTTTCACCCTGCTGTAAATTTCAAAATGAAAGCAAGACTTATTTTAAGGGAAGTGAACATGTGAAGTCACTTCTGACTGGTTGTGAAATGCTTGCTTTCTCCTTCCTAAAAAGGGGCCGCTAAAGGATGGAGTTGGAAGCTCAGGTTCAGCTCTGTGTCTTGATGAGCTGCTGTTCCCCAGTGTTCTGGTTCCCATGGGAATGGGGCCATCTCAGCCTGTCCAGAGCTCTGGCCTCAAGGACAGCTTTTCCTGAAGGGACCACAGTCCCCTGCTCTCCCGATGCCTGTCTCCGTGTGTTCTGTCTTTTTGCAAGGTCTTCCTGCTGCTCCACTGTAGCCTTGTCTTCACCTGACTAACTCAGCATGAGATGGAGGAACTCAGGTTGTTTGAACTGTTCATAAGTCAGAGGTGCACGGCAGAGAGAGAATTGTGCCCTTATCGGTAGAAGTCGGTACTAGTCTTCCATGTTCTCTAGGAACTTCCAGAATGACCCTAAACAGAGATGAAATATGAGAGTGCTCAGCAAGGCAGAGACCTTTAGAAACTGCGAAACTGGGAAAAAGGTGACTACAGTTTTTAAAGACAGTGGGAAGAAAGGGTTGCAAATACAGTAGATTATTTTTCTGTTGTATTTCCTGCAAGGGCTTCAGTATCAGCTACATGGTATCCTTTCTATTCAGCAGGTCAGAGAATGAAACACATGAAACACTTCAATTTTTCACTCCACATTAGCCACTAAAATTTTCTCAATTACTCTTCTATTATTTATAATTTAGATAATCTAACTCTCCTCTCATATGTGAGAAAAAGTAGTCAAGCCTCATCTTGGCCCTTGTCAAAGCTGATAGAGTCTGAGCTTTGCCATCAAGCCCTGACCTGGAAGCGTGTGGAAAACTCTCAGCAGCAGCCCAGCCTCTAGGGCTGCTACTGTGGGGTCCTGACAAACAGCGCAACTTACTTGAGGCTTGGTGTCCTCATCTTAACATGGGGACAGTTATTGGTGCTCATTAAGGCAGAGGCAGTATTTGGCGTGTAAAATACCTCCTGTGGTGCCTGACACGTGGTGGGTGCAGTAGGTGGGAAATAGTATTTGTTGCTCTAATTGTGAAGTAATAATAATCCAGCATAGGGTGACATCAAGGCAGTAGACACCTGAGAACCTGATAATTCCAGTAATGCTCCAAAGGTCTTTAGCCAGGGGTCTGTAATGTTAATTATAAAATCACTTTAATCAGAGCTACTAAAACGTTATGTTTCTATTGTTTTTCATCTTTCTAGTTAGACATTCCCTACTCTGGGAAGCTGTCCCTGGCCCTCAGCCTGTGAGATCCCCCTTGGGTGCCCTCAGCCCCTCACTTCCCTCCCGCACAACCTGTCTCACACTGGTCTGCTTCCCTCCCTGGCCCATGGGCCACGCAGAAGCTCCAAATCTCGGTTTTGTCTGCTTCTGCCAGTGGTAGCTTGTCATCTAACAACACAGGGGACCTTTGAAGTGGGACGGGGCGCAAGCACCCAAGAGCCGGCCGGCGTGGAGGTCCGGCGCTCACAGCGTGGCTCTGTCTCCTAGGTCGGGAACTACAAGCGGACGGTGCGGCGGATCGATGACGGCCACCGCCTGTGCACCGACCTCATGAACTGCCTGCACGAGCGGGCGCGCATCGAGAAGGCGTACGCGCAGCAGCTCACCGAATGGGCCCGGCGCTGGAGGCAGCTTGTGGACAAGGGTAGGGAGGCCACCATGGGGCGTCTGGGGCAAACCGTCCACCCTTTCTGAGCCAGTATCCTCTCTTGGAAGATCAGGGCAGGAGTTTGTCTCACAGTCTGGGAGCTGTGATTTTCTCCCAGCAGCACAGGCCAAGTGAACTTTCCTCCCCTTTCCTGGGGACACAGGACTCCTGTCTTCCAGCAGCATCTGAGCCTCCCGTGGCAGTCCTTGTCAGCAGGGGACACGCCACGCTTGTCGAGTTAACTCAGAGCAGCTCCTTTGGGGCCGACTCCAGTAGCCTCCTGTCCAGTCAAGGGCCTTGCTGCTCAGCACCATGGTTTCTGGCACCAAGACTGCTTATTTATAAGTTCAGCCAAGTAGCCAGTCAGGCAAGACTCAATGGTGACATCCGGCAAAATTGAACTGGGTCTCCTACATTGCAGACAGATTCTTTACCGACTGAGCTACCAGGGAAACCCGTTATGTGATGCAGGTTTTACCTCCCCTCTGTCCCTTGCAAAACACTCAGACAATTCTAGAGCTCAATGACAGTGCTGCCATGGATGTGTGGATGGCATTCAGAGCGTACTTCCCAGCAGTAGAGGGGGAGCGTTATTGACTACAGGATTTCCTGGGAAAGAAGTGGGTTAGTGGGTATTTCTCAGGGTGGGTTTGGAGGGGCTGACCAGGAGAAGCTAGGCCAGGGCAAGGGGCCCCCAGGCAGCAGGGGTCTAGACTAGCTCCATGTCTTTCCCCGGATGTTGACATGGGCGACCCGTGGAGCAGAGTACAGCGCCCTGGTGCAGAGTGGGGTGGCCATGCGCGGGTGAGGCATGGCTGGGGTGGGCCGGCTCCTCCAGGAAGCAGTGGCTGTCGTTATTTTATTTCCGCCTGCCTGAGTCCCTCTCTCAGGATCCAGCTGTCAGCAGTGTCCATACTGCTTACTCAGAGCCTGGGGTTCACAAAGCACTCTTATTTCCGCCTTTGTGGGTCCTGGTCCCTTCGGCAGGACCAGGAGCTGCTCATCTTGTAGACGTGAGAAGCCAGAGGTCCTGAGGGGCTAGCAGTTACTCACGCACACACACCATGTGTCTCTTGTCATTATCCACTCCAGCAGTCATTGTCCCCTGGGAGCACCCTGAGGGCAGGCCCTGTGTCCTCCCATTCCATCCTCAGCTTCTGTCACAGCCCATCTCTCTGTCACCTCAGGCCAGCTACACCCTCAGCAAAATGACAGGTCAGATTAGGAGTTTCCTTCCTGAGAACAGTGACTGAGGCAACCCAAGCAACCTTCCCCGCTTTCTGGAGAGCTCCATCCAGGCCAGAGCCAGCCAGATTCCTGTCTCCTCCTCTCCTTCCCCAGCCCGGGGCTTCCATTCTGCTGAGGGTTCAGGCCTTCATTCCACAAGCTGTTTCCAGGGCCCAGCTCCTCATGGAGGGAATGGGCCTCAGGAGAATGTGTGGTCCCACACAAGGGAAGCCAGGAGCCAGCAGGAGCCTGAGGGGTGGGCTCAGACTGGCCTGGCAGAGAGGTTAGTTCACTTCAGAATGCCCTCCTCCTCTAGCCAGCCTCAAGCAAATCAAAACTTCCAAGATGAAGAAACTTCATCTTGGAGTTTTTCAAGAGCTTAGTGTCTTTACAAAAAGGAAATGTGTGTAATCCCCTGGTTTCCCTAACAAAAGAAAACAGATCCAGCTTCAGTTCCTTATTTTCTTCTTGATCCCAGGAACTGAAAAAGGAACAGCACTAAGAAAAATATCTGAAACAGCCAAAAGGAAGCCTCCCAGCCAGGCAGCCAGACTGCCGGCCTCAAAGCCCAACCTAAGTGCTGAGGGGGCCTCACAGAAGGGAATCCCCTCCCAGGGCCTGTCTGGGCCCCACAGTGCCGAGTGACCCACCAGCTTCTCTCGTGTCCCAGGGCCCCAGTACGGGACGGTGGAGAAGGCCTGGGTGGCTGTCATGACCGAGGCAGAGAAGGTGAGCGAGCTGCACCTGGAGGTGAAAGCCTCGCTGATGAACGAGGACTTCGAGAAGATCAAGAACTGGCAGAAGGACGCCTTCCACAAGCAGATGATGGGAGGCTTCAAGGAGACCAAGGAAGCCGAGGACGGCTTTCGGAAGGCGCAGAAGCCCTGGGCCAAGAAGCTGAAAGAGGTGCATCCACCCTGGGGCCCTGCCCTGCCTGCAGGCCCCTCACCCACCACCTGCTTCCCCTGGCCAGCCCTCCTGCCCTCCCAGGAGTTCCTGCCACTGCCTAGGCACAGGGGGCCTGCTGAGTGCCTCATTGCCATTTTTACAGAACCCTTATCCACCCATTTTCCTGTCCTGGGAGCAGGGTGAGACCCACACACACAGCCTAGAGCTCAAAACTGAAGCACTTCCCCCCCCCCCCAGCCCCTGACCCCTCCATGTCATGAACCTTCTGGTCTATCGGAATAGTAAGTCCTGTTTGCCAAAGGTTATCTGAGATGAAACCGTTGTGGAATAGTGCTTTTTAAATTTAAGCAAGCTTCCTAAAACCCAGATTCCCAGGCCCCACCTCTAGAGATAGTGGTCAGGAGGTCAGAAGTGGGGCCTCTTCATGCTCAGTTTTAATAATCTCCTGAGTGATGCTGTGCCTGCTGGTCTGTGGACTACATTTTGAATAGCACGGTTTTAGAAGAGCTGTTGGTGGCATGCAGAAATGCTCTCAACCACTAACAAGGCCACTCCCAACCCTGAACTTTTAAATGGTTCTTTCTCTTTTATGAGTTTTTCTCTCAAATTCGCAATGATGCTAATACTCATTATTTTACAAGTAGCAAATGGAAATCATCGAGCCTCACCCAGCCTTGGTTCTCCAGAGACTGTCATACCTACGCCTCAGCCCTTAGCATAGGCAGACCTGGAGCCTGGCCTGCCCCATTGCTAAGGGTGCCCCTACTTCCTACCAGTCCCATCCCCATCACGGACTTCTCTCAGGAACCGCACTGCCTCCCTCCCTCTCAGAGTCACCCCAAGCAGACTTCTGTCTCCAGGTTGTGACAACAGGCTTTCCTTGTCTACTCTGTGTCTTGTCTTTTTTGCCACATCCCCTTTCTCTTCTTTCTTGTCTCTGGTCCCATTTGTGATGACAGACTCCCTCATGAGGCTCTGGTTACAAACTCAGCTTTCTGCTGTAGAATGAAATCTGTGACTGTGGCTCAGTTAAGAAGCATCTATTAAATTACACACATACACACACACACACCCATATCTATAGATATGTGTGTGTATTCATGTAAAATAGTCGTTAAAAATATGGAATGTGGCCTATAACCCTTTCTCCCAACGTTACACTCCTCTTGTGTTAGGTTTCCAGCTGCTGGGCCAGCTCTTCCCTCAGATCCACACCTCCGTCACAGTCTCGCTGCAGGTCACATGTGTGGCTTTCTCCAGCCGTTCTACGTACGGCTATAGCCCAGACCCAACAGTGCACCTGCCTCTCTTCCCTGCTTGCTTCTCCTCCTCGGTGCTTATCACCTACTCACTTACTCTGTTTCCTCTTTCTTGCAGCTGCCTCCCCCAGCTAGATGGTGAGCTGTGTGAAAGCTAGGCTCTTTGTCGAGCACTGTACTCCTTCTGTCTAGATGGTATCTGACGACAAAGCAGGCACCCCGTCAGTATTTGCTGACTGAACTCTGTTTTAATGTGCTGTAATTATACTGGACACACAGCTTTGCACCTGATCTTCCCTGTCCTCTTAAGAGCACAGGCACTGCCCACAGTCTGTGTAACCTTCAGTGAGGATTTTGACCTTTAAATGTGGTATTTGGGAACTCCTTCTCCCTGTAGGTTGAAGCAGCGAAGAAGGCCTACCACGCAGCATGCAAGGAGGAGAAGCTGGCGATATCCCGCGAGAACAACAGCAGAGCCGACCCGTCCCTCAACCCTGAGCAGCTTAAGAAACTGCAAGACAGAGTAGAGAAGTGCAAACAGGATGTTCTTAAGGTAAATCGTGCGGATTTTTTTCCATGTTGAGAGCACGTGCCTCACCCGTCCACGTGTCTGCCATGTGACGAGCCTTTGTCACTGCTCAGTCAGATGCATGGACACATGGTTGCATCAGTGCGGTCACCCGCCACCTCACCACAGCCCTGAGTGCCGCCTCAGGGCAGGGCGGCACGGAGCACTGGGCAGGCAGGGGTGTGACTCCTGTGTGTGGCGGGCAGGGTGCGGGGTGGCCGGGGTGGCCGCAGGCAGGAGGTGGGAAGGAGTAGCTCGTGAACGTCAACAGCAGGCAGCTGACGGCGAGCTGGTATGGAGGGCTGTGAGGACCGGTGAGCTTGACAGTCAGGCCAAGTAAGGGCTTGGGACATTGCTGACAGAGAACTGCTGGAAAAAGCTTTAAGAGCCTGGGAAAGGAGGGCAGATGTGAGCAAGGGTTCCAGAACCCTTGGCTCCCAGCTTGGCCCCTGGTCCCACTCTTTGCCTGTGCCTTCTTCCAAGGGCTGGTAGTGGCTGGAGGCTGTCACCATCAAGGGCCTGCCCTGCTGCAGTGTCCACAGAAGGAAGTCCCAGCCTGGGTTTGGAGAGAGAGGTGAAGTTAGAGATGAGCTGAGCACTGAGCTTCAGGACTAGGGCATGAAGCCTAGAGGCGAAGCAGGAGTCCTGAGCCTCAGAAGAGCCTCTGAGAGAAATAAGGGAATTAGGCAGTGGCGGAAGAAATGGAGGAAACTTGGAGCGGCCGCCCAGTGGTGTGAGCGGAAAAGCTATGCCCTCTACGAAGCTCCTCACTGCTGCCCCCAAGTGGGGCAGATACGCTGCTCCAGAGGCAGCAGGGCCGGGCCTGAGGCCGGCCAAAGCTCAGGGAGGGCCACTGCCTGCTCAGAAGGCTCCGCATTGTCATCAGGCACAGAAGAGCAGAGAGCAAAGGCCACCCCCCATCCATGGTCAAAGCCCATTTCAGGGTCTTGAGAGTGAGACGACTGTGATAAATGGGTGACCCCAGCCCCAGCAATCCTCCCTTCACCCTAGGAGGCCCCATCACGCTGATGGTCCCCTTCACTGTCAAAGTCATATATGGGGGCAGGGAAGACTGTGTGGGTTTCTGACCCCAGGCACATCCCTGCAAGGGAAACATGCTAACTTTAGACTCGTCACACTGTCCCTAAACACCCTCGAGAAAAGGCTACACCTATGTTCGTATTTTCTTTCTGGTGAAACCCCCTCTTGAGGACAGTTGGGAAGGAATAACTGTGTGTCGGGGGGTGTCATCGGGGAGGAAGTTGGTGTCGTGGGCTGGAAGAAAGGGAACCAGGACTGTCTGAATGTCTTGGTGCAGCTCGGTGTCCATTGTCTGTCACCTTAAATATCAGGATACTGTGAAGTAGAAGTATTCTGTTTGCTGAAAAGGAAAGTGAGGCTCCCAGAAAATGCACAGCACAAGTCTCCGTGGAGCTCAGAGCCCTGTGATCCTGCCTTAAAGGCAACTGGGGAGTCCCTGCTGCTATGGGCAAGACCCGGGGCACAGCCCTTCCCCATGCCAGAGGGGATGTGGTCACTGGCTCTGAGGGACTGCCTCTTCCCCAGTGGCTGCCTTCTGGGTCTTACTCCAGCTGAGAGGCCTGGCAGATGCCAGGAGTATGGTTGTGTTTCAGAAGTGGAGGGGCTGGAACTTGAACTTGGAGTTCTGTCAGACTCTGGAGCTTGTGCTTTTCAGGTTTTGGAATCTAAGGACAGGGGACTGAGACATTTTTGCCAAGGGTGTCTTTGGAGGTGGAGAGGGCCTCAGGATGAGCCTGGGAGGCCTGGCTGTGTTGGGGTGGGGAGGGCTGTTCATGGTCCAGCCTTGGGGAGAGGGGAATGCCCTCCAGGAGCCATGTGGGGCCTGAAGCCTCTAGGCAGGAACTTAGGGGTGCAGAGGAGACAGATTGGGGTGCTTCTTGGGTGCAGGGTCACCCACAGTGGCAGGCTTCATGTTGTCACCCGAGGAGTAGTCTAGCTGCTGATGGATTTGGACCTGGTGGAGGGAGACGAGGCCCTGGAGGTGGACAGGGTGGTGCAGAGCCAGGCTCGCTCACTCTCGGGCAGAGGGGAGCGGGCTGAGTGGAAATGAGTTCATTCGCGCACCTGGCCCCTGTCATAGAGCAAAGAGAAGTACGAGAAGTCCCTGAAGGAGCTGGGCCAGAGCACACCGCAGTACATGGAGAGCATGGAGCAGGTGTTTGAGCAGTGCCAGCAGTTCGAGGAGAAGCGCCTGCGCTTCTTCCGGGAAGTCCTGCTGGAGGTGCAGAAGCACCTGGACCTGTCGAACATGGCCAGGTGAGTGCCCTTCGCCGGGAGCGTGGGGTGGCAAAGTCAGTGGACGGCGCTTTTGTGTGGAGCTCAGTTGCTGCTCTCCAGACCGGGGGGGCGGTGGTCTCAGAGCCCACCTGAGGCCCTGCGAGGTCCTGCCATCCAGGACGGCTGCTTGCTGGCCCAAGTCTGATGGCCTCCTGCCACACTCTACCAGCTCTGGGTGCAGGGCTCTGCGTCTGGGCAGGGAGGGAGGGCTGCAGCTTGCACTGGCTGCAGTGACGCGTTTGAAATCAACCCGGGGGCAAGTCCAGTAGTCCCCCGGCTGGCGCACCCAGCCTGGGGGTGGCCTTACTGTGAGGACCTTCACAAGCTCCTTTCCATGCAGAGCAGCTGCCTGCCAGCCTGCTCCTGGACTTCCAGGGGCTCGGGGCCTTGGGCAGCACAGTCCGTGAGCCTCTGCTGAATGGAGACACAAGACCATGATATTTCTTCCCCACTTTCCTCATCTTTGGTCCTGTGACACCTTCATCGGGGCAGAGGTCTGTGCTAACCCCGGGCTTCGATGTGTCATGCACACAGCCAAGCCATTTAGAAATGACCTACAAGTCAGAGCTTGTCATCAATAGGGAATTACCTTCTTTTTGTCTCCTAACAATAAAAAAAAAAATGAAAAGCATTCAGTCGTTGTTCAACTGCTATGCCAACAGTTAATGGGTCGTTATGAGTGTCTGTGCAGTTGGTGACATTGTTCCCCATCTCAGTGATGAGGAAGTGGAGGCTGGGCCTGGTTTGGTCACTTGCCCAAGGCTGCCCTGCAGGCAGAGGCAGGGCGGGGCTGCAGGGCTCCTCTGTGTGGAGTAACTGCCTTGCCTCACTTAGTCCTCCAAGCCACCCTGGGGAGCAGATGGTCTAATAGTGTCCTAGGGCTGCCATCATAAAATACTGATACCTGGGCACCCTACAACAACAGAAATTTATTGTCTCACAGTTCTGAAATCAAGGTGTCAGCGGGCCTCGCTCCCTCTGATGGCTCTGGTCTAGGGGAGGATCCTTCCCTGACTTGTAGACACATCCCTCCAGTCACATGGCCATCTTCTGGGTCTTCACATCGTCCCCTCTCTGTCCCTGTGTCCCAGTTTCCCCCTTTGTATAAAAAGGTGGGTTTTTTAATTTACAGATTACCTCTGTAAAGAACCCATTTCCCAACAAGCTCTCATCCTGAGACCCCTGGGGTGACACCAGCAGTATCTTTTTTGGAGGACACGGCTCACCCCATAACAGGTGGGTTGTGCCCACTGGACAGAGGAGGGCACAGACCCTGAGAGGGGGAATGACTGCCGGCCACACAGACCAGAAGTGAGAGCTCCGGGACCCGGGGTGGTGGTCCTGTCCCTCACGGGCAGCTTCCTAGGGAGGCGAGCCACTCTGGGCTGTGGAGCAGAAGCAGGAGTCCCCCAAGCTGGCCGACGGCATGTGCAGCCCCCACAGCACTGGCCAGTCTTCACTTGCTGAATGTAAACCTACCAGCTTTTTTGAAGGGATGAGGAGCGACTTTCCTGACACTCAGTTGTGGACCTGGTGAAATGGAACTGCACAGCCTGGGGGCCCCTGTGGCCCAGACACCAGCACCTTCTATATTATCTGACACAGAACAAAGCTGGGCTGTTGCCTCCTGGTTTGATTTGTCAGAACCTGAAGCTGTGGCTGATGCCACGGTTGTCATTTTTCCCCTCCTGTGTGCATCACGGCCAGATAACTGTCCAGCGCGCCAGGGCAGGCGTCTGATCTGCACTGGGACGTCGACCCTGATGCGCTGCAGACCGTGATGCTGGCTCTGGGCAGGCCCTGGGCGAGGCTGACCGGTGGCTTTCCCTTCCTTCCGAAAGAGTCATGCTTCTCTCTCTGATTTAGCTACAAAAACGTTTACCGTGACCTGGAGCAGAGCATCAAAGCCGCCGACGCGGTAGAGGACCTGAGGTGGTTCAGAGCCAACCACGGGCCAGGCATGTCCATGAACTGGCCACAGTTTGAGGTAGGAGGACCCGCTGGCCTGGGTGGGACCTGGGCCCACAGCGCCGAGTGCTACACTTTCTCCTTCCAGCTCAGAGTTGGCCTGTGCCCTGTTGACGTGGCAGTGTTTCCACACGGCCACCTTAGAAACCAAGCGGATGTTTAGTGTTCCAAGGGGCTTTGGGCACTGCTGAGGGGCCTTCTGAGTCTCTGGCGACGGTGCAGTTATGTTCTTTGTGAGGACTTTGACGGTCCCCTGTTGACCCTAGGCATTCCCTTCATGGAGATACCCTGGCGGTCCCTGCTCAGCCCTGCAGGATGGCCAGGGAAGGAGTGGCCACAGTGCTCCAGGCCTGGAGGGCCGGGGCCACCATCTCAGTAGCCTCTGGCCCAGGGCGGGAGGGGGCACGCTCTCAGAGTGTATGTTCTTACACAGAGGGTCTTTTTCTTATTTCCTTATATAAATTCAGTCAGCTCTGGTGCGGGATTAGCTTTCTTTTCTCATTTTCATGGGTCCAAGCTATCCAGTGTTTTTACATGCAAATTCAAGGGCCTGGAGCCCTCAGGACTCTTCCAGTCTGCCAATTGGGTTCCCAGTACATGGACCCCTGAGGATCACAGAGAAGGCAGTGGCCACAGTCCCAGCACCCTGCCCTCTGGGGGACAGGGCTCTCCCCACATCATGGTAAATCAGGGGCTGGGGAAGCTCCACAGGGCCACCGCTGCTGCCTCCCCCGGGAGGGGCTGAGGCAACCCCTCTGTGCTGGGCTCCAGTCACCTGGTTTCCTCTGACTCGTCACAGCCAGAGCCCAGGCTGCGCTCAGACCTGCCCCACCGCCTCCTCACTGTGGGATGCTGAGCAGGTCCTTTGCCCTGGTTGTGCCTCGGTTGCCCCATGTGTAATATGGGGATGACAGTGGTACCCATCTTCTCTGTGGCCGGGGCTTCAGTGGCCTGGTCCATACTGGCTCTTGCCCCAGGGCCCCCCACACAGAACCTTGTCTAGCCCCATCCTAGCTTGGCATCTTTTCAGCCCTCATACCAGTGCCTTTTTTCTGGAGCTTCTCAAGAAAGCTTCTCCACATGACGATGTGGGTCCCTACAACTGAGCCCTCCCCCTGCCCCCAACAGGGGCCAAGAGCAGAGGCCTAGGGCCTTCCCAGGTGGAAGTGGTTCTGGAAGAAAAAGCACAGCCCCTTCTCCTCCCCCTGGTGAGGGCACTGGTGCACGCACCCCTGGGTTCTAGAGACCCCTTGTGATATGCACCCCTCCAAGCCCTGATTCCCTTAGGACTACAGGTCCCTACCCAGGGAATAGAGTGGTCTGGAAAGGAACACTTGACAGGCAGTCTTGCTGGCATGGGTGTCCTGACCACAGCCCGTGGTGGCTGTCCTCTGTGGGCCCCTTGAGCTGGGAACGCATGCCTGCATGTGGCGCACGCCTGCAGCTCTCACAGGCCTGGCTGGACTTTCTCTAATGAAATGATTTCTTTTTATTTTCCATGCCACAAGGATGAAGTAAGTTCCTATTTTATGGTTAACTTGTTGAATTCCAAATCTCCTGCGGTGTGGTCAGCCCCTGTGGGTCTCTGTGTGGCATCCACGGCCTGGTGTGACAGCATGTGCTGGTTAAAGAACCAAGGCCGCAGTGTGGCCCGGGCTGTGTGGTTGTCCACATTAACAGCAGGCCCTTCCCTTCGTGGTCGGCCAGCTGTCGATCGCACTGGCCCTTGGAAGCCACCCTGTCAGGACAGATGTACATTCAGAAGGTCACTATGGGGACTCTGAATTCCAGTCAAGTTCTCAGTCAGCTTATTTCAGTTAAGATAGGTGACCTAAGTTTGGGATTGGGGGCCTAAGTCTGCCACCAACTGTAGTGGGCAAGTCACTTTTCTTTCTGGGCCTCGGTTTCCTCACATGACAAATTGGCAGTTAGACTTGATGTTTCTAAGGTGGCTTCTGTAACTACATGTGAGCACAGCTGTGGGCTTGGTCATCCCAAATATTAATTCAGATAAAGTGATTTGATAATGGGTAAAGTGTTTGGCACCAGGAACCAATTTCAAAAAAAAAAAAAAAAAAGATAATGGGTAAAGTGGGCCAGGGGAAGAATTCATCACGCGTGTACACACACGTGCTGTTCTCCCCGTTTCCAGCACAGTTGATAAAAGCCTGTTCACATGCTGGGAACATTGAGCCTTCAGAGACATACACTCTGTGCTTTGTTACCTCACACATTGCGCAGGTGGAAGAAGACAGCCCTGGTGGGGCGAGTGCCACTCCTCAGGGTCCTGAGGGATGCGGGAGCCCCCTGCACCTGATTCTGTTTGCACCCAGGGCCCATTTCCCAAGCCACAGGCTGGCTCAGGTCCCGCACCCAGCTCTCCTGCCTCACTGGGAACGTCAGTCAAGAGATGGATGGGAGGGTCTTTAGCACTGAATGCCAGCCCCTCAGAGGGACTCTGTCTGCTTTGGAAGCATGAGGAAACTTGGCAAGGCCTGGGGTCTGGAGGCTGAGTGTCACAGGGCTGGGGTGGGGTTGGACGGGGAGGATGCCTGGGACTGGGACTCAGGACCCCTGCGTGCTGGCCCCAGTGTTCTCAGCAGCTGTCTGCCCCTGGAGGCTGGCCCCCAAGGAGCACCCACCTTGCACGGTGAAGAGGGCCAGTGGCGGGCATCACGAGCCTGGGGTCACTGGGAGGCGGGGAGGGCAGATGCAGTGCAGCGAGGTGCCACACTGCGCAGGGCCGGCCAGCGGCTCGCGGCCGCAGCGTTAGGCTCATGTGGCCTCAGACAAATGAGCTTTCTGACTCCTCTTCCCTGGTGCCTGTTGCTCAGGAGTGGTCTGTGGACCTGAATCGAACTCTCAGCCGGAAAGAGAAGAAGAAGAATGCTGATGGTGTGACCCTAATGGGCATCAACCAGACTGGTGACCAGGCTTCGCAGAACAAGCCCAGCAGGTGGGCACTGGGTACCTCTGTCCCTGGCAAGGCCCCCTGGGTCCTCTGCCAGGGCTGGAACGCCCCTACCCAGGGAGACTCCCCAAAGGGGCCCTGCAGGGAACCCCGGGGCATCTTTCCAGACACTCTGCTGGGCAGCAGCCAAGGGCCTCTCTTGGGAGAATCTTCATTTCACTCGGTGCCAGAGCTGCAGAAAGACCTGGAGAAGGAGCCTTTGCCACAGTGCGCTTTGGGCCCCTTGTGACAGAAAGAATTGATGCAGGGTGCTGTCCACTGCGTGTCCCCAGCGGTGCACACGGGCAGGTGGAGGTGACTGAGGGCGTCCTTCACGTGGAGTCAGGGGCCCTGGCCGGGTGTGTGCTTACCTTCCTGTGCCGTAGGCAGGTGCCTAATTCGAGGGTGGGGCACTCACTGTCCAGTGCCCCCTTCTTCAAAGTACCCCTGCTGAGAGTGTTGGTTATTCTGAGTTTGGATTGAACAGGTGGCACTGAGGTCCTCAGCTCGAGAAGGGTCAGAGTTCCCAGCAGATGAGTGTTACTGTCCTCCGCAGAGCCAAGGCTGCCCCCGGGGCCCCAAGGCCTCCACGCCCTGCTGAGTTTTAACACACCTCAGGCTCCAGACCTCCTGGGAAGGGTCAGCATGGTTCCAGAGGCCTTCTGTGTTCCTGGGCACTGAAGCCCCCACCCGCGCTCTCTGGGTTGATGTGGCTGCTCGTCACTCAGCTGCTGTGCCAGTGCCTGGGCAGGTGGGCTTGGCTAAGTGACTGCAGGCATGAGCATGTGCCAGGGGTCAGGCCAGCACCTAGGGGTGGGGTAGGGTGGTCCATACCAGCCAGGGCTGCTGCACAAATTCAGTTGCCCAGCACCAACCTCCTGTCAGAAGGTCAGCTGGAGAAAGGTGCCAAAGAGGGGGTAGGGCCTGGTGGTCTCAGTCATGTGGCCCAGACGCAGGCAGCAGGCAGGCATAGGCCCAGTGCCCCTGGCCAGGCCTGAAACCCATGTGGCAGTGGCTGGCCACTGGGGGGTCCCTCTGGTGGCATCTGAGGCATGTCTTCTCCTCCCCTCCCCACCCTGGCTGAGCCATCCACCCAGCACTTAGCGTGCCGGCTCCATGCTGACTGGCTAGGAGATAAGAAGTGTTGCTGGCCCAGGCAGCCCTGGCCTGCAGCTTAGTGGTCGGGCCTGCCTGCTCAGATGTCCGTGGCGGGGTCCCCAGGCTCTCCAGGCCCGTCTTATCTCGTTACCATCTTGTTCTGTGCTCAGTACCTGTAGTCACTGCATTTCATCACCTGGCTGTCTTCGCTCAGGCCAGGCTGCAATCAGAGTTCTCTTTGGTCCCCTCTGGGCCTGGCACACAGTAGGCAGTTAGCAGACGGGTTTTTCTCTCTCTCTCTGGAGCAGAAAATGGGTCCTTCCTTTCTTCCTAGAAAGGATTATTCAACAGGCTTTGGTTCTGATTTTGGAAGTTGCAGATCCAGAAGACCCAGGGAGGAGGCTACTGGACCCTTCTGTCGTCAGGACAGGGCACTGGGGGCTGTGGGGTCTGGAGAGCCCCAGGCTGAGCCGCACAGGTTGTCAGCCTGCCGGCCCTCCACAGAGGGCCAGGTGCAGGACTGCAGAGAGAAGCCCTGAGCCCAGATGCACCTGTGCTCCAGCAACAGCCTGCACACATGCAGGGCTCCTGTTAGGACAGGCTATGTTTAGACACAAGGAGGGAAAATGCAAGTCTTATTCTTTCTTAGACACTTTAACCGCATTCAAGAGCCAAAGTATTGCTAAGTGTTTCACTAAAACAATCTTTCTGCTCCAACACACTCCTCCCATTTGACAGGGAGCTGATTTGTCCCTTCAAATCCTGGCCCTGTGTTCTTGCAGCTGGGAGCACCCGGGACCGTGGGGGCTGCCGAGTTGGGGTCCCCTGAAAGCTCTCTCTCTCCCCGTAGTGATCTTAGTGTCCCGGGCAACCCCGAACGGTCAGCGCAGTCACTGTCCAGCTACAACCCCTTCGAGGATGAGGACGACACAGGGAGCACCGTCAGTGAGAAGGAGGACATTAAGGCCAAAAAGTTGGTGAACAAACGTTTCCCTCTGGCTTCCATCTCGCTCCCTCTCTCTCCTCTCTCTCTGTCCAAGGTCTCGCCCCCTCGGCACTCAGGGCAATGCATGAGGCCTGCAGGAGGCAGCCCGGCTGGTGGATGGTCTCTGACTTCTCGATTTCTCAGGGAGGGAGGCACCAGTTAACAGTCTGTGGTTGCTTTTTCTCTGCCCTGTGTTAACCCTCGTCAAGGTCCAGCCCATGAGCACAGGAACACGGGTGCTGCTGAGGGGCCCGCGCTCTGCAGAAGGAGTGCCAGCCCAGCCCAAGGGCTCCCCGGTCTCCCCGGGCGGGGTCTGAGGCTCCGAGCAGGGCCTCAGGCCTCTGCCAGCCCCACGCTCAGGATCACTGGGTCAACCCTTTTTTGCAGCGTGAGCAGCTACGAGAAGACCCAGAGCTACCCCGCGGACTGGTCAGATGATGAGTCTAACAACCCATTCTCCTCTACGGATGCCAATGGGGACTCCAATCCCTTTGATGAGGACACCCCTTCGGGGACAGAAGTGCGGGTCCGGGCCCTTTATGACTATGAAGGGCAGGAGCACGACGAGCTGAGCTTCAAGGCCGGTAGGTGGGCGCCCGGCTGGCCTCTGGGGCCACTGCTTCCAGCCTGTCCGTTTGTTCAGCTACACTGGGTCTTCGTTGCTATGCACAGGCCTTCTCTGTTTGCAACAAGCAGGGGCTACTCTGCAGTGGCTTCTCTTGTTGCGCGGCGTAGGCTCTAAGCGTGCGGGCTTCAGTACCTGCGACTTCCAGGCTCTGGAGCCTGGGCTCGGTAGTTGTGGTGCAGGGGCTTAGGTGCTCCACGGCATGTGGAATCTTCCCAGACTGAGAATCTAACCCATGTCCCCGGCATTGGCAGGTGGATTCTCACCCACTGCACCAGCAGGGAAGTCCCAGCCTGCTTTTTTTAGGTCTAGTTCCATTTGTGTGTTCCCCGCCCCATCCCACCTTCCATTTCAAACATGGCAGATGCTCAACACCAAAGGTTAGAAGACAGTGAGGCACCCCGTGCCTTTGCCCAAGACGCCACCCCAGCCAGGCTAAGGCCTCTGCATAAGAGACACAGATCCAGGCCATCTGGCTACCCCGCAGGCTCCCTGGAAACAGTGCCTGCGAGTCCCCAGGAGAGCCTTTCTCCAGAGGCCCACAGCGGGCAGAGGGGCCCCCAGCACAGTGGTAGCATCCCCATGGCCCTCAGAGCCTCTTCTTGGGGCTTTGCCTTCTACCCTTCCCTGCAGCCCTGCCACCAACACAGCTTTGTTACCAGTAGCTGAAACCCGGGTTTTATGAAACAGCCTGGATCCTTATCATATGAGCTCTGTATGTGGAAATTTTCTATCCTGGTTTCTATTTAATGCCGGCTTCAGTTCAGCAAATGGCTTGCAACCCTCTGTCTGAAGAGCTCTGTCTTAGAGCCTATCCCCAGAGGTTTGGTTAGCCTGGCTCCAGACGGGCCAGAAGGGAGCCAGGGTTCTTCCTTCTGCTTTGCCCCTCCTCGGAACCACCCCAGATCCAGCATCACCCCTAGCCCTCCACTGCAGGGGTGCTGGGCCCTAACTCAGCCAGCGCAGGCTGAAGGGCTCCCTGAGTCTCCATCTCTGGGGCAGACCCTGTGTCCGGCCTCCCACCCACCCTGGCTGAGAGCTGTGTCTAACAGCGGCCTTCTCTCAGCCCTCAGAAAGTAGCTAGCTACCTACTCCACCCCAGAGCTGGTCATAGGGTGGCTCTGGCTGCTTGTGGGACGTTCTCGTGTGTCTTTAAACACCTTTGTCAGTTTTTTCTTGGGGGGGGGGGGGCCATGCCTTGTGGCTCTCAGGATCTTAATTGCCCAACCAGGGATCAAAGCCATGCCCCCCCGTAGTGGAAACGTGGACTCCTCACCACTGGACCAGCAGGGAATTCTTTTGAGTTTCCCGACATTCTTGACTGGGGTTGTTTCCACCCTACTTTGTTTACTTTATTTGTTGGTTGACTGATTTTTAATTTTTTATTCTTTCTGAATGTTTTTTTTTAAGTTGGGCCCTGTTGTGCGGCTTGCAGGCTTGTAGTTCACCTGTGAGGGTTCCCAGCAGTGAAAGCACCGAGTCCTAACCACTGGACCGCCAGGGAGTTCCCTCTAAATCTTATCTTTTGGACTTGTCAGCAATTTTATAGATTTAAAATGTCTCGTTATCAAAAGCAGACTGGAATGGATCTTTCTAATCACCAGTTTACATTTTTACAATTTGGCAGGTTCCAGTTGGTTTTGTCTGTTTTCTGTGTAATTTTCTTCCCCCCACCCCGCCGAGGTCACATTAGTTCCTGGCCACACCACTTCCTCCTGTCTGGAGTGTGCCCTGGCTGCTCCCCGCTTCTCTGGGCCTGGGGAGCCTAGGGTCTCCACCTGGTGAGCTTCCCACCACATGCCCCCCTCTCAGAGCTGCTGCCCGTCTGCTTCTGGGAGCCTCGCCCCGCGAGGCCGGATGAGAAGCACACCAGGCGTCCGTGTCGGCCCTGCCGGAGCACAGAGAGCCCCCAGGGTGGGAGGAGAGGGGTTTCCCACTCGTGACGCCCACCCTGCGGCCCCCTGCATCGCAGGAGCAGTGGTGCTGACGAAGTGGGTCCCCAGCTGCAGGCAGAGAGCCATCTCGTGGGAGTCGGCAGCACGAGGACCAGGTGCTCGCCGCGCGCTGGCGCCGACCCGGGTCCTTCCGTGCTTTCGCCCCTAGTCCTCACAGCGCCTCTCAGTCTCCCAGCAGCTCTGAGAGCCCCGGATGCGGCCCCGCGGGCCTCTGGGTCCACAGAATGAGGAGTCGGGGAATGCTGCTGAACAAGATATAACTGCCGGAGGAAAACGGTGCAGCTAAGCCTGAAAAGTGGGCCAAAATGCCAACGAGAAACACAAAGCTGCAAACTGAACAATGAAGACACCTCAGCAGGCCCATCTTCTGCCAGTTCTCAGAGCTGTCCCTGCGGGCTGGTCACCAGGCCACTCCTTCCTGTCCCCTGGCTCTGGCCTGCTCTGGCCACCCTGAACAGGAGAAGGCAGGCCTGATCACACCTGTGGTCCTTGTCCCCTGGCCTGTCTCCTTGAGAGGCCAGGCTCCTTCTGTCCCTCTCTCATCTCCGTATCCCCTCCACCTCCCAGGGCCTTGGTGCAAAGTAGAGGCTCCTTCTTACTTGAGAAAACAGAGGCTCGGTCAGACTGAAGTAGCACACAGAGCCGTGGGGAGAGTCCAGGACCATGCCAGTGCACTCTGGGTGTTGGGAAAGCTTGGTTTCTTCAAGTCAGAGGACAGATGCTCTGAGCTCAGTGCTGGGGAGAGAAGAACGGGCCCCCATGCCTCCCACAGCTGCAGTCTAGACACAGACTAAAGGAAGGCATGGAGACCACGGTAGCAGTGCTGGAGGAGACTCAAGAAGACCGTGTGGGCCAGGCCGGGGAGGAAGGCTGCGGGGGGTGACACAGACCCTGTGGGACGAGGCCTCGGACCTGGCCTGGGCAGTCAGAGGGCGAAATCCTGCAGTCTCTGCAGGAGCTCCTCGGGCAACTGAGACCGGTGTGCTTGAGGGGTACTGTGTGAGAGACGGGGGTCTTTAATCTCTCAGAGCCATCCCCCCCACTGGATACACAACTTCAGACGTGACTTAGTAGAGGAAGAGCCAGGCCCTCATCCTGCCAGGAGAATGCCTACGCCTCCCACCTACGTTAGAGACCCTCAGCGGGCCCAGGGTGAGGGCTTGCCAAGACAGCTCCCTTTTTGTCTTGCAGGGGACGAGCTGACCAAAATAGAGGATGAAGATGAGCAGGGCTGGTGCAAGGGGCGCTTGGACAGCGGACAGGTCGGCCTGTACCCCGCGAATTACGTTGAGGCGATCCAGTGACGGGCTGGTGGGCTGGCTGGCGGAGGGACGGAGTGGAGGTCCAGCAGCTCTGTTAGCCGTTGGCCCCGGGCAGCGGCCCCTCCAGCCAGCCATGCGGGCATCCACTCCTCTTCCTGCAAAAGATGATGGTTCCATTGCTCTTGGCTTCATGGTGTCTCTTGAAGGCAGACAAGCTGGTCATTTCACCTGGAGCTCGGCCCCCTTTCCACAGTGCAGATGGAGAGAGCCGATCACAGGAAGCTGCAGGACAACAGGAATCACCGCCCCCCCCGCCCCGCCCCCCACGCTGTGTGTTGGCTTATCATGGATCCGTGTATTCTTGACCTTGTCTTTCCTCCTCTCCTCCACGTCAATGGTAACGGTGGGTTCCACTAATCCTTGCTCCACTGATTCCTTTCTCTGACAAGTCCCATCACCTGCTAAAACTTAAATGAACAAACTTACATGCCATTTTGTGAGTGAACACTTTGAGGTTTTTAATTTAAAGGCTGTGTACAGTTACTTTTTTGTATTCCCATTCTTGCATTCATTTATACTTAAATTATGACAAAGGTCGATGTCCACCAGTGGTCTTGAGGCAGTGTCTCTGTTTCCCTGCTCTTCTGTTAATCACCCACGCCACTGCCTGGGGCGAGAGCCGGCAGCCTGTTCAGACCATGTTTGAAGCAAGAGATTGCAGTAGAAAGGTGGGAACACATGGCTGGGTTTCCAAGGTGAATGCTCTCCGCGTTTGGGGTGTCCAAATGTGAGTTTTGCAAATAACCTTATGTAGTCCTCTCTAAAGCTGCCATATTTAAAGTCTATTTTCACTCTATTTGTGCTTAAACTTTACTCTTGCAAATTAACAATTTTATCAGTGATTTTTGAAAGGTTAAAATATAGGACTAACGTTTCAAATGAATGCATCTATAGTTAAGATGCTTTATATTAGACTGTCACGTCTTGGTGTATATCTGTATATACTATTTGATATTCAGAGAATCTAAAGAGATTGTCTACTGTGTTCATGAGACTGAGCAGCTTTTGACAGTGGCTTCAATTTGTAAACTGCTTGAAGACCATCCGGGCATCAGCCTGGCTGGTTGGCTGGGCCCAGTGGAGCCTGCCAGAGGGACGTCTGTCCTCGCTGGCCAGCCGGGAGTCCAGTGTCCTCAGCCCAGCTAGCCTTAGTCCCCTGTAGCAGAACACTGTACAAAACTCCCGCGTCTTTGCGAGCAGCTGCAGATCTCACTGTCATCCGTGTTCCTCGTGAGCAAAGAAAAGCTGGGTCTCATCCCACAGTACCAGGGTCTCCTGAGCACCCTGTGGCCATCAGGGAGCCGACAGGCTGGGACAGGAAGCTGCCCTGTAACCACGGGCCGGCGAGGGAGGGCAAACCTTTCCTCTGTGTAACTCAGACATGGGAGAAATGGCTGCTGCCACCACAAGCTATGCATTCTACTCGGTGTTTCCAGTGAGCTTGATGTCTTGCTTGGAAAGTGGATGTGTGTCTGTCTGTCCTGAGGATGCGTGTCTATCTGTCCTGGAAACTTACCAGCAGAATCCTCATTCCTTTGCTACAGATGTACCAAAAATTGTCAAATCTTTTCAGTTTAGGAGTTTCTTTAAACATATAGTATTTTAGAAAAAAAAAAAAAAAATCAATAAACAGTTGATCTCGTGATTATGACCGTCTCTGTGCCGTGCGTGTGCCTCCCACCCACACCAGCTGGTGGATGTGTCTTCACCGGCGTCTGGAGCCAGGCAAGACCCCAGGTGCAAGAGCACTGCCCAGGGCCCATGTCCCTGCTAAGCTAGAGGCCGGGGAGTCGAGGCACCCCGGGGTGCTTCCCTCCCTCCAACGTGCTTCTCTGTGGTCTCGGTGCCCCCAGCATGGGCAGCAGGCTGGCACTTCCCTCCCCTCCCCGAGGCCCAGACAGCAAGACCAGACCAGAGACCACTCACGGCCCGAGCTGCTTCGAAAACGTGTCCTGAGCACCTGCTGTGCGTCAGGCCCACTTCAGTGGCATCATCTGTAAAGAACTGCCCAGCTCCAAATACGCTGCGAGTGAGGTGGGCCCTGCTCTCTGCTTCTGAGGAGGCGCTGAGCCCATCGAGGCTGCCCGCTGCCCCCGGCAGTCACCAGCTTCCAGTTGCACCTGGGGAGGCAGCCTCTGCGAGACAAGCGGGGTCAGGGCAGGCTCCCAGTCCCATGGCCTGAGCTGAGCTGGCCAGTCCTGGGCACTCCGTGAGCTCATGTACTGCGGTGCCAGCCCACTGGGGAGGCTGGAGTCCCCATTTTACAGAAGACACCCCGTCTGGAAACAAGTCCAGCGCCCTGCCCAAGGTCCTACGACAGAACTGTAGTTCAAACCTGCATCTGCAGGATTCTTGAGGGCGAGCCCGTTCTCGCTCCCTCCATCAGTGGATAAAGAACAGGGCGGCTGAGCAGGAGGAACCCTCACAAGTCGGAGTGAAACAACCTCTTTTCTCTGCTTCCTCTGCCCCCCAGAGCTCCTGCAAGGAATCCTGGGAGGCCTGCTGCCCTCTCCTGTCCTGGCCCTCAGGGCAAGCTGGAAACCTTCACCCACCCCTGGGCCTCGTCCTCTCCAAGCCAGAGCGATGCCTGCCCCCCATGGAGGTTAGACTCGGAGTCACAGGCCGCAGGTGCCTGGCACCACGTCCCCCGGCCCCAGTCAGGACCCCCTGGCATCCTTGGCCACCCCTCCTTCACCCTCCATGCTGGGCCACCAGGTCCCCTTTGCCTCTGTCTTCCCTAGCCCCATTGCCACTGCCCCTTCTCCCCCCAGACCATGGCTGCATCCACACCACGCCCAGGGGACCCTCAGCAGCCCACCCCAGTCCCCTCAGCACATGGGGGGTGATATTCCATGCTCTCCAAGCCCCCCCGGTCATGCTCAGAGGGCAAATGATCTCTGACCTAGTGACCCGGACAGCCGCCCCCTGTGCCCCTCACCAGCCCTTTCCCCAGACACCTGCAGGAGGTCTGTGCCCCTCTCAGGGGTTTTCCCTCAGCCGAGCGGGCAGTGACCCCTGGGCTGACTTGTCTCTGGAGGGAGCGAGCAGAAGGGGTGGGGCCAGGCACAGCACCTTAATGGACAGACCTGGGGCTGCCTTTGTGGGGAGGCTGAGGCTGGGGAATAGAAGCTGCTGAGGTCTGAGGCTCATCCCCCGCCAGGCAGGGCCACTGCCAAGCACAGGGCCAGAGGACCCAGGCTGACCCCGCACTCCTGCGGGACAGGCAGCTTCTCAGCCTGCTGTTCGCAACCAGCCTGGGGCTAAACATGAATCAGCTACACACCAGGCCCTGTGCTGAGCACCCCTCCCTGCAAAGGACCTTAGAGACCTCCTCACGATGATGAGCCCCATTTTATAGACCAGAGAGCTTGAGTGGCTTGCATCACACCACACAGCAAGTCAGGGGCAGACGTGGGGTCCAAACTCCAGTGCCCGGCTCCAAAGCGCACTTGTTCTCAAACATCTAGAGGGCTTGTTGCAGCCTAGCTTGCCAGGCCACATTCCAGAGTTTCTGAGGCCCAGAGTCTGCATATCTAACAAGTCCCCAGGGGACGCTGACCTGGGGCCACACTCTGAGCAAGACAGAGCTGCCCTAAGTACCCGTATCTGTGCGCTCCGTGATTTGTTCACATGACCAGCAGATGCTCCTAAGCCAGCTCTAGGCCACAGGACCTGGGCCCTGGGGACCTAGAGATCAATCAGCCACAGTCCGGGCCAAGGAGGCAGGGACAGTATGGACAAAGAGAGCCAGGGAGGGGACTTCCCTGGTGGTCCAGCGGTTAAGGATCCGCCTTGCAATGCAGCAGATGTCGGTTTGACCCCTGGTTGGGGAACTAAGGGCTTCCCGGGTGGCTCAGCTGGTAAAGACTCCGCCTGTAATGCAGGAGACCTGGGTTCGATCCCTGGATTGGGAAGATCCCCTGAAGACGTGAAAGGCTACCCACTTCAGTATCCTGGCCTGGAGAATTCCAGGGACTGTATAGTCCATGGGATTGCAAAGAGTTGGACACGACTGAGCGATTTTCACTTTCACTTTGGGGAATTAAGATCCCATATACGGCGGGGCCAGTGAGCACACGCACCACAACTACTGAGCCCAAGAGTCACAGCTGGAGAGTCCGTGCACCCCAGTGAGAGACGCCCATGGTGCAGCCAAGACCCAAAGCAGCCAAAGAAACAAACAAGGAATCTTTTTTTTTTTATGTTAAAAATTGTTCTAAAAAAGAGAGCAAGCCCAGGGAGCAAGGGACACCAGGCCAGCGGGACCTCCCATCCCTGGCAAGGGGCAGGGAGGGCTCGGTGGCAGCTGGGTAGTGGAGAGAGAGGTGCCCCCCAGGGTCGATGGGCACCTTGCGTCTGCAGGCAAGTCCCTTCGTATCTCTGACCCTCAGTTTCCTCATCTGGAAAGTGGGGAAATGGTTCCCATCTTTTCTTTTTCATCATCATCTGGGGTCAACAGTGTTAAAGGGCTTGTTAAAATACACAGATATAAGGCACCACTTTATGAAAGTGGTCTCACCCCCAAATACCATCCCAACTCAAGTGGATAATAACCAAAGTATGCAGACCCCTGATGGAGATGCCAGATCCTCCCCAACCAGACGCTGGGCATGAATGCTTCCTCCAAGCCATATATTCATTCATATACGAAACTGTATATAAGAAGGCTGGACTTCCCACCCCAAAATCTGATAAAATATTTTTTTCTTCTCTGAAACTTGAAGTCTTACAAAGGTGAAAAGTTGAAGCCAGTGGTCAAGAGCATGGACTGTGAGGTCGTAGTCCCTGCACTCGAACTTGACTCTGATAGTGGGACCTTAATTAGTTATGTTACCTAGAACAAAATACTTAATTTCTCTGAGCCTTGGTTTGCTCGTCAATAAACGACAATCGTATTCTGGGGTTTTTGGTTACTTAAAATGGCAATAGTAAACGTTTGTGCTTCACTCCATGCCAGACCTTGTTCTAAGCTTTTTGACATCTATTAACATTTAACACAGCAACACTCTGAACTACGTAAATATTGTTATTCCTGTTTTCATAGGTGAGGAACCTGAAGCACAGAGAGGTTAGGTAACCCGCTCAAGGTGCAACAGCTAGGAAGGCTCAGACGTGGGTGGTGCAGTGCCGTCCCTGCCCACTAGGTGGCGCTGTTGGACTACGAGAGCGCCTGCCTCGGCCGGTGAGGGAGTGCCTGCCCCCAGGGCCGCTCAACAGCAGTTACCTACCAGGATGAGAGTCATCCCGAATCAGAGCCACCTGACCTGAGAGGACCCCCTATGTACTCTGGACACCACGTTGTCACTGCTGGCGTCAAGTTCATTGGTTCAGGGATGGCGCCTTACTTTCTCTCTAGCCCCAGTGCTTGTGGAACGAAACTGAAAGGAAACCAATCTATCTTGAACCATCCAATATAACCCAGAGTACACTGTTTTAGACTTCTTCTTTGAATCCTCAGTGGGAAAGGCTAAGAAATGAATGAAAAGAAATGAATGAAGGAAGGAACAGATGAACTGCATAAATAACATCATTCTCTGGAGATTTCCCAGGTGACAGCTCAGTTGGTAAAGAATCTGCCTGCACTGCGGGAGACCTGGGTTCGATCCCTGGGTTGGGAAGATCCGCTGGAGATGGGATAGGCTACCCACTCCACTATTCTGGCCTGGAGCCAAGAGTTAGACACGAAGGAGTGACTTTCGCTTTCACCTTCCAGTGGCTAAGCTTCCACATTCCCAATGCAGAGAACATACGTTCAAGCCCTGGTCAGGGAACCAGATCCCATGTGCCGCAACTAAGACCCAGCACAGTCAAATACATAAATACTTTTTAAATTAAAGTAATACTAATAACATCACTATCTGAGGAAAGGATAACTAACACCTGGCTTGGTGAGCAGGCTACAGCCGTGACACGCAGTGCGGCAGCTGAAGGCCACAGAAACCCGAGTGCCTGGCCCAGAGGCCTGAGAACAGACAGCCCCCAGCTCGTGGCATTTGATCGACAAGGGGCACCTGACTGCACGCGAACCATGTGCAGCTTATCGGCCACTTTCCGGTCAAGATAGCCAGGCTGCTCCTGCCCCTCTACGAGGTTTTAAAATAACAATGTTGTCCTTGTAAAAGGAGCAAAGGTTCAGATGAAAATTTGGAAACTAAGCAAAAAATATCCAGAAAAACATTACAGTCCTAACATCCAGAGGTAATACCGCTGATATCTTGGTGCGTTTTTTCTAGTCTTTTCTCTGTACGCACACACACGCACCTGTTTCATTGTCCTTCCGTTAACGTGTGTGTGCTTTACAGAATTGGGATCGTACTCTACATGTGGTTTGGTACCCTGCTTCAATCTTTTAATATTTGATCATGAACTTTCCTCATGTCCCTAAATATACTTCCACTAAAAACTTGTTTGGGGATCTTCCCCAGTGGCTCAGCAGGTAAAGAATCCACTTGCAGTGCAGGAGACACAGGAGACGTGGGTTCCATCCCTGGGTTGGGAAGATCCCCTGGAGGAGGAAGTGGCAACCCTCTCCAGTATTCTTGCCTGGAGATTTCCATGGACAGAGGAGCCTGGTGGGCTATGGTCCGTGGGTCACAAAGAGTCAGACAAGACTGAGTGACTAACACAAAAACATGCTTCATGGCTGCGTGATATTTCCTGTGTTGTCGTTCAGTCACTCGGTCGTGTCCGACTCTCTGTGACCCCATGAACTGCAGCACGCCAGGTTTCTCTGTCCTTCACCAGCTCCCGGAGCTTTCTCAAACTCATGTCCATCGAGTCAGTGATGCCATCCAGGCATCTCGTCCTCTGTCATCCCCTTCTCCTGCCTTCAATCTTTCCCAGCATCAGGATATTTTCCAGTGAATCAGCTATTCGCTTCAGGTGGCCAAAGTATTGGAGTTTCAGCTTCAGCATCAGTCCTTCCAATGAATATTCAAGGTTGATTTCCTTTAGGATTTATGATTGACTGGTTTGATCTCTCTGCAGTCCAAGGGACTCTCAAGAGTCTTCTTTCAGCAGCACAAAAGCATCAATTCTTTGGCTCTCAGCCTTCTTTATTTCATGTGTTATAAGTCCCATATCACTGAGCACTTCTTTCCCATTTTTTTCCCTTTTTTAAGGCATAATTTACACACAGTAAAATGCACTCTGTTTAGTGTATAATTTGACAAATTCATCTAGTCATGTAACCATCACCACAATCAAGACGTAGAACTGTCCCCTCACCCCTCAGATTTCTCCCTGCTCCACTGTAATCAACCCCTCCTTGTATTTCCAGCCCCTGGAAACCACTGATGTTTTATTTACATAGTTTTGACTTTTCCAGAACGTCATATGAATAGAATCATACAACATATAGCCTTTTGAGATTGTCTTATCTTTCACTTCACATGATTCATCTGAAATCCATCTGCATGGTTACATGGATCGATACTTTATTTCTACTTACTGTGAGCAGTTCCCATTGAGTGGATGTGCCATGGTTTGCCAGTCCAACTGAAGGATATTTGGCTGTTTCTCTAGTTTCTGATGATTACAAATAAATGTGTTATAAACGTTCATGTATAGGTTTGCAAGTATAGGTTTTTGTGTTAACGTAAGTTTTCATTTCACTTTTCAATTATTTACTATAATATTGTAATGTTATAAATATTACAGTAATGAGGCTGTATATTGTCACCCTGCTTATTTAACTCGTATGCAGAATACATCATGTGGAATGCTGGGCTGGATGAAGCACATCTCAGATGTGCAGATGACACCACCCTTATGGCAGAAAGTGAAGAGGAACTGAAGAGCCTCTTGAAAGTGAAAGAGGAGAGTGAAAAAGCTGGCTTAAAACTCAACACTCAGACAACTAAGATCATGACATCCGGTCCTATCACTTCATGGCAAATAGATGGAGAAGCAATGGAAACAGTGACAGACTTTATTTTCTTGGGCTCTAAAATCACTGCAGGTGGTGATTGAAGCCATGAAATTAAAAGACGCTTACTCCTTGGAAGGAAAGTTATGACCAACTTAGACAGCATATTAAAAAGCAGAGACATTGCTTTGCCAACAAAGGTCCACCTAGTCAAAGCCATGGTTTTTCCAGTAGTCATGTATGGATGTGAGAGTTGGACTATAATGAGAGCTGAGCACCGAAGAATTGATGCTTTTAAACTGTGGTGTTGGAGAACTCTTGAAAGTCCCTTGGACTGCAAGGAGATCCAACCAGTCCATCCTAAAGGAAATCAGTCCTGAATATTCATTGGAAGGACTGATGTTAAAGCTGAAACTCCAATACTTTGGCTACCTGATGTGAAGAACTGACTCATTGGAAAAGACTCTGATGCTGGGAGGATTGGGGGCAGGAGGAGAAGGAGAGGACAGAGGATGAGATGATTGGATGGCATCACTGACACGACAGACATGAGTTTGAGTAAGCTTCGGGAGTTGGTGATCGACAGGGAAGCCTGGTGTGCTACAGTCCATGGGGTCACACAGAGTCAGACACGACTGAGTGACTGAACTGACTGAGGATTTCAAATCATTTAACCCATTAAAGAGGTAATGGCATCAGCTTAAATTTTTATTTAAAAAAATAATCAATCAAGGGGAATCCCCTGGCAATCTATTCGATAGGAATCTGTGCTTCTACTGAAGAGAGCACAGGTTCCATCCCTGATGTGGGAACTAAGATCCTGTAAGCTGTGCAGTGTGGCAAAAAAAAAAAAAACCCAAAAGGACACTTCTGTGAATTTCCAAAAGTGTGAAATCAAAAAGGACCCTACAGGGTCCTCCTGGGTACAAAAGCCCCTCCGTGTCCCCTGTTTCTTGTTTGTGAAAAACAAGTTTAGTTTCCCAGGACTTCCCTGAGTTCCAAAGACCAGACTCAAGCATTTAGTCATTAAGGAGATGAGGGAATGCAGAAACAAAGGAGAAGCAGTCAGAAAACTAACTCATCAATAAAGCAGAGACCTAGTTCCTCCTCACAACAATTATCATAACAATCTGATGCATATCTTTGAGTTGTTCTGCAGAAACTAAGACCCGGCCCCCTCTCCCCACCCACCCCAGGTGGAGGATGTTGATGACATGCTGACCCCAGACTGGTTGGAAGAAGGTTCCTGAAACATCACCCTGTTAACTCACCACCAACCAATCAGAAGGAAGCCCATGAGCTGAAACCTTCACCTGAATGTTGTCTTTAAAACCTATTATTCCCCTGTTACTCTGCGACACAGGGAGCTAAACCCAGTGATCTGTGACAACTTAGAGGGGTGGGGTGGGGTGGTAGGTGGGAAGGAGGTTCAAGAGGGAGGGAAAGATTTGTATACCTACGATTGATTCATGTCGATGTACGGCAGAAACTAACACGATATTGTAAAGCAATGATCCTCCAATTAAAAATAAATGAGTTTATTAATTAAACAAACAAACATTCCCTGAAAGCCATTGAAGAGTCTGGGTCTTTGAGCATGAGCTGCCCATTCTCCTTGCTTGGTGCCTGCAATAAAGCCTGTGCTTTCCTTCACCACAGCCCAGTATCAGTTTGCCATGGCAGGCAAGCAGACTAAAGTCTCTTCAGTAACAAGTGCACTGCCTGAGCATATAGAAGTTGGTGGAAATCAGATAAGGCTGCTCCTGATTCCATGAAGTCATGTTCAAAAGTATCTGCCCTGTACAGAAATGGCATGTCTAAGAGCTAGTGTTCGCTTTGTAAAGAAAAAATACGCTGCCTGCCATTCCAGTGCTACAAGGCTCAAGCCAGTACCCACTGCGGTCACCCTCTGACAGCGCACTGAGGGGGATTCAGAATGGAGACCAGCAGAAAGCATGTGCTTTGGATACTGGCCCCTAGATAGTTAAGATACACAAGTAAGGAAACACTTCAGAGACTGCAGATTCTTGTGTCTTCCCATAAAGAGAAAAGTGCTAAAATCATTGAGATGTCTGTTATTTGTGAGTGGCAATGATCTTTGGATGTTCAATGACCACTTTTTCCGGGGGGAAAAAAAAAATCATATATATCCAGGCTCCTCCCTTACCTCTTTGAAACAGTACCTCAAGGTAATGTGAGAGGTCGTCTCCTGGGCTACCGTCCTCAGTAAGGCACTGAACAAACGCCGCTCGCAGCTCTTATGTTGTGCCTTTGTAAGTTAGCGATTTGTTCTCAGCACAAACGAAAGTCCACAGGGGCAATGATAAGGTCTGTGCTTATTCTCACTTTGTGATCCATCATATGACTGTCTAAGCATGTCTAGTTTTTCCTAGAGTGGCACTGGGCTTTCAGCAAGGTCCTGTTCAACAGAATAAACGGAATATTGGGTTGGCCAAAAAGCATGCATGCACGCTCATCCATGCCTGACTCTGCAACCTCAGGGATTGAACCCGCATCTTTTGTGTCTCCTGCATTGAGCAGGCAGATTCTTCACCAACTGTGCCACCTGGGAAGTTGAAGTTGAAGCCTAAGTCACTCAGCCATGTGCAACTCTTTGTGAGCCCATGGACTGTAGCCTGCCAGTCTCCTCTGTCCATGGGATTCTCCAGGCAAGAATGCTAGAGTGCATAGCCATTCCCTTCTCCACAGGATCTTCCTGACCCAGGGATCGAACCTGTATCTCTTGTGTCTCCTGCACTGAGCAGGCAGATTCTTTACCAACTACACCACCTGGAAAGCCCCTGGCCAAAAAAATCATTGGAGTTTTTCCATAAGATATTACCTGGCTACAGGTAACATGGCTGTTACATTACCTGTGAGTAAACCAGATGTGAACATCTGGTATACCATGGCATACCAGGCTCTCTTCATAAAAGGTAGAGAGTAAGGACAGTACCCAGAAGGCAATGTGGACCTGTCTATTGACTGGGCCCTTCTATTTCTCTCAGATCTGAAGTAATGAATTTCTGCCTAGACTCTTTTGAGAGCAGGAGGACTTCCTATCCTCTTCAGGATTTGGGATTACTGAATTCGGCTTCTACCCCTGGCAGCCGTGGCTCTTTGCCTATAGCCCAAGGAAAACTGAATTTGATGCTTTTGCTTTCTAGGAGAGAAGGAAGTGGGTGGGCTTCTACATCCATGCACCAAAAGTTGGATCCTTGCCCAGCAAGGGGTTTCTTTCCGTCTCTCTTGTCTCCATCTTTCTTGTGAAGAAAGACTTCTGATGGAGGTTTTATAGAAAAGACGTTGTGAATGAAGACAGTAAGCTCTCTTTGTTTCTGAGGCCCCTAGCTATTCTAAACTGACATGCTAGTGCACACTTGGCCTCAAAGAATTCATTAAACTTTTCACTGATTTCCTTTTGCTCACCTGTATGGCAGCCACCTCTTTCCCCTGTTCTTCGCCAAAGGTGACAGCATTCTGTGTTCCCTCTGTCTTGGGGAGGTGCGTCTCTCTTTGGAGTTCTGTGTGCTTGCTTGCTTTGCAACCCTAGTTCTCTGATGGGCTCAAGTTATAATTTTAAACGTTATCCAGCCGTTTCTCATTATTATGCTGAATCACATTCTTCTCAGCTTTCTACATTCTAAGCCTTTTCCACACATCCTTACTGAATATATTCTATGTGTCAGGCTTTGTTTTAGGTGCTGGGGATAGAAAGATAGACACAATACATCTGATCTCAAAAACTTATACTCAGTTGAGAGGAGTATGACATATTAAGGCATTAGGTGTAATAATGAATGAACACTTAAGCGGATGAGAAAAAACACTGATGATATTTTTTTTTTTCCCTTAGTCCTTTTATGCCTCAGTTAGTGTAGATACTGTCTACATTTCATTGTACATTTTTTTCTTCTCAGAGTGGACAATACCCTGAATCTGATACATAACTTGGTAAGAAGTTATTCTCATCAGAAAGGGTATTCTGTGTCAGGCCAAACCAGTACCTAAGGACACAAAGTTCAGGGACTTCAGCAGTGTTGTTGTTGTTCAGTTATTAAGTTGTGTCTGACTCTTTGTGACCCCATAGACTGGAGCCCGCCAGGTTCCTCGGTCCATGGGATTCTCCAGTAAGAATCCTGGAGTGGGTTGCCATTTTCTCCTCCAGGAGATCTTCCCGACTCAGGGATCAAACTTGTCTCCTGCATTGACAGGCAGATTCTTTACCACTGAGCCACCAGGGAAGTAGTACTTTGATTCAATACAAGGAAGAACTTTCAGTCAGAGCTGAAACTTACTGCAAAAGTAACTTACTGTTCTGGAAGGTGATATATTTCCCTTCCTTGGAATACTTCCAGCCCTGCAAGCTTCCAACTTCCCTGAGGGTATCTAACCAGACTGGCTGAGAGAACACGCCTCTCGGAGCCTCCAAAGCAGAAAGACAACTGCTCAAGCCTTTCCCTGGGTTCACTGGGAGGCTGCTTTCCTGCACTGCCCAGCACTGATTCCCCAGCCCTAACCCCATGGTAGGGAGGAGCAGCCCAGCTTCAGAGAAGTGATCTGACCAAGATCGCAAAGCTGGGAGGGAGCTGGCTGAACCGGGCCTGGACTCCAAAACCTGTTATCTTTGTCCTGACCTTCGGGCGACACTTACCTAGTGGCTCCAACCCACTAAGCCAAAGAGATGCCCTTCCCCAAGCGCTTAAAGCCTCCAGGTAGTAATGTCAGCCAAAGGGTAGGAAAAAGCCAGCTTCTCTTCTTGTCTGCTTTCATCATATAAGACCAATAAGCATCTTTTGCCTCAGGAGAATTGTTATCTCTCACTGATTTACCCTGACACGGAATAATGAACTGGTTCAAAATCAGGAAGGGAGTACAACAAGGCTGGATATTGTCACTCTGCTTATCCAACTTATCTGCAGAGTTCAGTTCAGTCACTCAGTCGTGTCCAACTCTTTACGACCCCATGTACTACCGCGCACCAGGCTTCCCTGTCCGTCACCAACTCCTGGAGCTTGCTCAAACTCATGTCCATTGAGTCGGTGATGCCATCTAACCATCTCATCCTCTGTCCTCCCCTTCTCCTCCTGCCTTCAATCTTTCCCAGCATCAGGGTCTTTTCCAATGAGTCAGTTCTTCGCATCAGGTGGCCAAAGTATTGGAGTTTCAGCTTCAGCATCAGTCCTTCCAATGAATATTCAGGACTGATTTCCTTTAGGATGGACTAGTTTGATCTCCTTGCAGTCCAAGGGACTCTCAAAAGTCTTCTCCAACACCACAGTTCAAAAGCATCAATTCTTCGGGGCTCAGCTTTCTTTACATTTCATCTCTCACATCCGTACACGACTATACATGCAGAGTCAGTCAGTTCAGTTCAGTCGCTCAGTCGTGTCCAACTCTTTGCAACCCTATGAATCGCGGCACGCCAGGCCTCCCTGTCCATCACCAACTCCCAGAGTTCACTCAGACTCACGTCCATCGAGTCAGTGATGCCATCCAGCCATCTCATCCTCTGTCGTCCCCTTTTCCTCCTGCCCCCAATCCCTCCCAGCATCAGAGTCTTTTCCAATGAGTCAACTCTTTGCATCAGGTGGCCAAAGTACTGGAGTTTCAGCTTCAGCATCATTCCTTCCAAAGAAATCCCAGGGCTGATCTCCTTCAGAATGGACTGGTTGGATCTCCTTGCAGTCCAAGGGACTCTCAAGAGTCTTCTCCAACAGCACAGTTCAAAAGCATCAATTCTTCGGCACTCAGCTTTCTTCACTGCTGGGGACCAGCCCCGGCTGATCCAGGGTATTCAAAGCGGGGGCGGCGTCGGCGAGGATCAGGAAACAACTGCTTAATTAAACGTTAATTAAGGATATAAAAAGTAATAGAATGAGGATAGCTCAGTGAGGAAATTCAGTGGAGAAAAGAGGCTGAGTAGCTTGGTTTACGCGGGAGACCAATAAAACTTCAAGACAAGAAGTTTGCACCACTTACGTAGGCCGCAGGCGTCCTTCCGTTCTCCCGAAGGAGAGGAGACACTGAGGCCTCCCCGGTCGGATCTTAGAAGCCCAGGCATAATTAGTAAGCATGGTGGGTTCCGCGCTCCAGATGGAAACCCAGCCGAAGTGAGAGAGAGAGCGACATGGGGAGACCAAGTTTCGGTGAACAAGGCCCGCACTTTATTTTCCAAAGTAGTTTTTATACCTTAAGTTGTGCATAGAGGATAATGGAGGAAGGGGTAGAGTCATGCAAGGACAGCAGTTCCTGATCCTAATCAAAGCCAGACTTTCAAACTTATCATATGCAAAAGTTCAGGTGATTTACATCATCTTCTGGCCAGGAGGCCTGTTAACATTTTAAGAAACTTATCTTTCTCTAAAGGTGATTATTCCAAAGTCAGGAGCCACCCTCCAAAAGCATTAGACAAAGTTGCATTCCTATAGGGCAAAGGTGTGGTGGGCTCAATCAAGAAAAGAATTAACTCAAGGGTCCAAGGTTACAAACATTAAAGCTACTGCTTACACCAATTATATTAATCAATACCCTGCCAGGGACACAGCAGGTAAGAGATATGGAGACTTAGCAGCAAACATTGGCCCAATAAGTGAAAAACCCTTCACCAATACAATTTCTAATCAATCTTTTAACTACTCAAAGGAATCTGTGTTTAGACAGTTTAGAACATCTCCTGCCTCTCACAGTTGGGAGGCTCTGAGCAATCACATGTGGCTCAGAGAAGAACCTATTCAGGCAGGCTAGAGGATTTCCAAAGGAGTTTGTAGGTTGAAACACTGTCACACCCAGGAATTATTAACTGGAGCTGTAAGCTAACTCTTTTTCAGAGAGAGGTAGTGGGGGACAGCCCCCCGTAAAGTCAGAGGTGTAGGTGAAAGCACAAAGCAGAAAGTAGGCAGACTCTGGTTTTGGGGGTAGATGCTCGAGAGTTTCCAGGGGGACTCCTGAGGCTCGATCCCGCCTTTGCATATCCCGAGCCTCCTTCCTCATGACCTTTGTCATGGGCGGAGTTCCTCACGCTGGCTCCCGGCAGTGATAGAATTCCAGTTGAGCTATTCCAGATCCTGAAAGATGATGCTGTGGAAAGTGCTGCACTCAATACACAATATGCACTCAATATGCAATATGCCGGCTCTCGGCACTTCACAGTCCAACTCTCACATCCATACGTGACCACTGGAAAAACCAGTGATGTACATGCAGAGTACATCATGTGAAATGCCAGGCTGGATAAAGCACAAACTGGAATCAAGATTGCCAGGAGAAATATGAATAACCTCAGATATTCAGATGACACCACCCTTATGGCAGAAAGTGAAGAGGAACTAAAAAGTCTCTTGATGAAAGTGAAAGAGAAGAGTGAAAAAGTTGGCTTAAAGCTCAACATTCAGAAAACTAAGATCATGGCATCTGGTCCCATTACTTCATGGCAAATAGATTGGGAAAAATGGAAACAGTGACAGACCATTTTCTTGGGCTCCAAAATCACTGAGGATGGTGACTGCAGCCATGAAATTAAAAGATGCTTGCTCCTTGGAAGAGAAGCTATGACATAGAGTATTAAAAAGCAGAGACAGGCTTTGTTCTCATGCTCGCTGCCGGGGTCGGAGGTCAGAGTGAGTGTCTCGCAGGCTGGAGAAGGAAGATGGTGGTGCAGCCAAGCGTTATGCAGGAGGAAATTAACAAGGAGCCGGAGAAGCCCATCGATCAGAAGACCTGCCCGCTGCTCCTGCGCGTCTTCACCACCAACAATGGCCGCCACCACCGCATGGACGAGTTCTCCCGCAGAAACCTGCCGTCCAGCGAGCTGCAGATCTACACTTGGATGGATGCAACCTTAAAAGAATCGACTAGTTTAGTAAAAGAAGTCTACCCAGAAGCCAGAAAAAAAGGCACACACTTCAATTTTGCAATTGTTTTTACGGATCTTAAAAGGCCTGGCTATCGAGTAAAGGAGATTGGCAGCACCATGTCTGGGACAAAGGGGACTGATGACTCCACGACCCTGCAGTCGCAGAAGTTCCAAATAGGAGACTATCTGGACATAGTGGTCACTCCTCCAAATCAGGCACCACCTCCTTCAGGGCGCATGAGACCGTATTAAATTGTACTTGCTTTTTCTTGAATTTATTTTCCAGTCAGTTATGTAAAATAAACTTTCACTTCTTCCTCCCCTCCTTATTGCCATTAAGCCTTTAAACTCTATAAACAAATTGTAATGCATCCATTTAGGAATTAGATTTGGCTTTGCTATGGTATGTTAATAGAAAATCCAAATATTTCAAGTTCTTCTGTAAAATATGAAAAGTGCTCTTAGCATTCTATGTAAAACTGTATTGTTAAATATATGTTGCAATCATCCTGGAAAAAAAAAAAAAAAGAAGAGACATTACTTTCCCAACAAAGGTCTATATAGTCAAAGGTATGGTTTTTCCAATAGTCATGTGTGGGTTTGAGAGTTGGACCATAAATAAGGCTGAATGCTGAAGAATTGATGCTTTCGAACTGTGGTGTTGAAGAAGACTCTTGAGAGTCCCTTGGACAGCAAGGAGATCAAACCAGTCAATCCTAAAGGAAATCAACACTGAATATTCATTAGAAGGACTGAAGCTCCAATACTTTGGCCACCTGATGAGAAGAGCTGACTCATTAGAAAAGACCCTGATGCTGGAAAAGATTGAAGGTAGGAGGAGAAGGGGGCAGCAGAGGATGAGATGGTTGCATGGCATCGCCAACTCAGTGGACATGAGTCTGAGCAAATTCCAGGAAAGCGTGAAGGACAGGGAAGCCTGGCCGTGCTGCAGTCCATGGGGTTGCAAAGAGTCGGACACGACTTAGCTACTGAACAGTAACTGATATACCCAAAGTGAAGTCGCTCAGTCGTGTCCGACTTTTTGCGACCTCATGGACTGTAGCCTGCCAGGCTCCTCTGTCCATGGGATTTTCCAGGCAAGAGTACTGGAGGCAAGTGGCAAAGGAGAAAACTTGCAGGGCGAGGGCCTCCCTTCCGTCTCCCGATGCCCGAGGGCAGGATTTTCTCTAGTCGCCTTTTAACATAATTATTTATTTTGCCCCAAGCTAAAGCTGAGGTCTGGGTGGGAAGCGTCCTGTGGCAAAACTGCTTTTCTTAAAGTATCAGTACCAGTTTCGCTACCGGACGTTTCCCACCCAGGCCTCAGCTTTAGCTTGGGGCAAAATAAATAAATATGTTAAAAGGCGACTAGAGAAAATCCTGCCCTCGGGCATCGGGAGACGGAAGGGAGGCCCTCGCCCTGCAAGTTTTCTCCTTTGCCACTTGGAGTGGCAGGTTCTGCCGCCTGACTGTGGCCGAGGAAGGAGTGCGTCATCCGAGGCGGTGGTGCCTCGGGCAGCCGTGAGCGCCCGCATAAACCTGGCCCAGGTCGGCCTGAGACAAGCACCACCCAGAGACAAAGCCAGGTAGGGCCCTTGAGGCTTGCGAGCTTCCCTGCGCATGCGCGTGCCGCTCCGGGGCGGGGCTTAAGCGAGCGGCGCGTGCGCTGCGGCGGTGGGCGGGGCCAGGGCGGGGCCGTCGAGAGGCGGGGTCTGATCTTCCCGGGCAGCCCCGCCCCTCGGTCGGCGTCTACCCCCGGGAGGCTGCAACCGCTGCAGCTCTGCCCTTCCCGGTTGGCGGGGCCAGCTGCGCCCCGGTTCTTGGGTGATCATGGGGGACCCCAGCAAGCAAGACATCCTGACCATCTTCAAGCGCCTCCGCTCGGTGCCCACCAACAAGGTAACGGCCGCCAGGAGTGTTCAGGCTCGCCTGGCATCCCTGCGGGATCCCGCGGGCGGCCCCTACGGCGCCAGTGGCCGCGGCCGCGGGGAGGAGGAGCCGGCCCGGCCTGTGTGACACGTCGCACTGTACGGCCGCAAAGGCTGGGCCTGGCCTGGGTCCCGTCGGTGCGCTGCCCTCCCCGCTTCAGCAAGGGAGAGGGGGGCAGGGGGCGCACGCTTAGGTCCAAGGCTGGGTGGACACCTGGGAAGTCTTGGGGGCGGGAGGCGGGAGCATCTGGGGGTCCCAGGGGCGTATAGGGCCTGGGAGCTTACGGGGAGGCAAAGGGGGCTTTGAGGGGGCTGCAGAGTGGACACTTGAGTTCCTGAGAGAACTAGGGGCGAGCTTGGGGACCTGAGAGAGGGCTGGAGGGGAGGGGGGCTCCCGCGATTGGGGGCGGACCCCGCAGGCCACCTGTGACCCAGCCAGGAAGCATGCCCCGGGTCAGAAACTCCAGCTGGTAGCTCTGGGCAAGCTGAGCATGCCCCCTCCCCACCTTCGAGCTCACCTCTGAGTCTCCCCAGAGGCTCCAGTTGGAGGCTGGTTGGTGCTGTGTCCTTTGGTGGGAGCCTCAATCTCCGTGTCTCATGAAGCTGCTAAGTAGTTGCTGCTAAGTGACTTGGAGCTCTTAACTCTTGCTAAGAAAGCCCAGCACAGACCCTTTCCCTTCCTTCCCTTTGGGTGTCCTTGGAGATTGGGGTTTTCCTTTTTTTCTTCATCTCAGGGGCCGTTTCCCACCCCTATGACTCTTAGCACTTATTGCGACTGGCTAGAGATGGATGACACATCAGGCTAAAGTGATACCTCGGTGAGGATCACAGGTTGGCGTGGAACCTGGCCAGTGCAAAGGGCGGTCATGTCAGCATGGACTCTCCCCTCTTCTCCGTGACTGTTCTGCCTGGCCCCCACTGCCACCTCCAGAGTGAACAGCTGTTAAGCAGCATGGTCATGAGCCTCGACAGGGTGGCACAGAAAGTCCCAGAGTTTTACAACATGTAGATGTCTTTCAGTCCAGGTGGAGGGGAGCCAGTATTTTTACAGCCTAAGAGAAATATGAAAGGAAGCCATTTATTGGAGGTGATATCTGATGAATGTAAGAAAGACCGGAGGAGAAAGGTTCCAGGAATTCTCCAGTGCCGATTTCTTTGCTGTTTTCTTGATTTTCAAATTTCCGTGAATCTGTTTATAAAGAGTGGTTGCTGTAAACTAGACGAGATAAGGATCTAGAGTTAGCAGAGTAGAAACCATATATTTTTGTCTGCTTTATCTCAGAAACACAACATATGTTCTCATTGACTGAACTCATCAACAGGAAGGTGCCCCTTTTAAATAAGAAGTCAGTGTCTTTATACCAACAACGCTTGTGGACACGTGTGGGCTTGCCTATAAATTGTTGTCCAGACCCCATGACTTCCTGTCACTTTGGGCAGATTACTTGACCATTTTGTGTGCCTTTTTTCCTCATCTGAAAATGGGGCATGAGCCGGGTCTAATTCAGAGAGTTATTGTGAGGATTAAATAAGAAAATCCAAGAAAAACACTTAGAGTAGTACCTGTATATATTGGCCATCGATACATATCAGCTATTTTTGTTATTATTATTTTAATTATGAACAACACACCTGTAAAAAATTTATATTCTGTAGTAGGGTTAATAAAAGTATTGAGCAAAATTAGTTTGTGGTAGTGTTCCACAGTATGGTGCTATGTTCCTTGACTAAGACTTTTTATTTATTTGAGTGTTAGTAATAAACAGTGTCAGACTTTATGTTTTTGGGCTCCAAAATCACTGCAGATGGTGACTGCAGCCATGAAATTAAAAGACGCTTACTCCTTGGAAGAAAAGTTATGACTAACCTAGATAGCATATTGAAAAGCAGAGACATTACTTTGCCAACAAATGTCCGTCTAGTCAAGGCTATGGTTTTTCCAGTGGTCATGTATGGATGTGAGAGTTGGACTGTGAAGAAAGCTGAGCGCCGAAGAATTGATGCTTTTGAACTGTGGTGTTGGAGAAGACTCTTGAGAGTCCCTTGGACTGCAAGGAGATCCAACCCGTCCATTCTGAAGGAGATCAGCCCTGGGTGTTCTTTGGAAGGAATGATGCTAAAGCTGAAACTCCAGTACTTTGGCCACCTCATGCGAAGAGTTGACTCATTGGAAAAGACCCTGATGCTGGGAGGGATTGGGGGCAAGAGGAAAAGGGGACGCCAGAGGATGAGATGGCTGGATTGCATCACTGACTCAGTGGATGTGAGTTTGAGTGAACTCCAGGAGTTGGTGATGGACAGGAAGGCCTGGTGTGCTGCGATTCACGGGGTCACAAAGAGTCGGACACGACTGAGTGACTGAACTGAACTGAACTGAATAAACCGTTGGGCTTCTCTTTTGGCTCAGCTGGTAAAGAATGCGCCTGCAATGCGGGAGACCTGGGTTCAATCCCTGGGTTGGGAAGATCCCCTGGAGAAGGGAAAGGCTACCCACTCCAGCATTCTGGCCTGGAGAATTCCATGGACTGTATAGACCATGGGGTGGCAAAGAGAATAAACCATAGGACTTCCCAGGTGGCGCTAGTGGTAAAGAACTGCCTGCCAAGGCAGAAGACATAAAAGACACAGTTTCCATCCTTGGGTCAGGAAGATCCCCTGGAGGACAGCATGGCAACCCACTCCAGTGTTCTTGCCTGGAGAAGCCCATGGACAGAGGAGCCTGGTGGGCTATGGTCCATCGGGTTGCACAGAGTTGAACACAACTGAAGCGACTCAGCATGCACACACGCACAATAAACCTTTACCTAAGCAAAGATGGAAACTAGTTATAATGATGTGGAAGAATTAATAAGCATTTTTAAAATGAGAAGGTTAAAAAGAGCTCTACAGGAAAGGCACTTAAAAACACTTTGGTTTATTTTTAGAATGCGGCATCCAACTGCTCCCTCTCTGTGTATGGTGAATATTTACTCTGGATCAAAGGTTTGCCTCAAAGGGTCAGTTTTCTAGTTTGTGAAATCCTTCCCATCTCAGCTGTTCCTTGATGTTACATTGATTGTTTGAGTTATTCATTCAACAAATACCAGTTAAGCACCTGCAGTGTGCGTGCCGGGCACTGCAAAGCACTGAGGATGCGCCGATGGGAAAGGCACAGGTTGCTGCCTTTTTGGAGCTAGTGGCCCAGTGTCTAGAGGACAGATCAAGGGCTGCCTGGCCTGGAGAGAGGCAGCACAGTGAAGGGATGAAGACTGCGCTCGAGGGCAGACTGCCTGTCCGGGGTCTCATCCCTGGGATACTACTTCCTGGCTATGGCCCTTCACTTCATATTTCCTTAGTTTTCTCTAACATGGGGATAAGACTGGCTTTATAAACTTTGCAGGGAACTTGAAACATGCGAAGTGAACATGGAGGGCTCTTGTTGGAAAAGTATTAAGAATTTCAAGATGGCACAGCAGAGCATTAACCACTCATGGGCCCTTCTGCGTGCCATGCAGGGCCCCGTGTGAGTGAATGCATGGATCACACACGCCCAGAAGCTGGCCCTGATGGGGATAAGAAAAGTGCCTTCTTATACAGTTGTTAGAAAGATTCCGTTGACCAGCAACAATGCCTGGCATGGAATGTATTAGCTGTGATTTCTATAGTAATTATTATTCTCACACAAGGCAAAACGAACTGCTAGTCCAAAATTAGTTTTATTACCACGAAAGCTGATATTTTGTTTAGAAAACCACATGTCCACTTTGGTTTGTTACTGTTGTTCAGTCGCTAAGTCATGTCCAACTCTTTGTGACCCCATGGACTGCAGCACTCCAGGCTTCCCTGTCCTCCACCATCTCCCAGAGTTTGCTCAAATTGATGTCCGTTGCGTCAGTAGTGCCATTCAACTGTCCATCCTGTCGTCCCCTTCTCCTCCTGCCTTTGATCTTTCCCAGAATCAGGGTCTTTTCCAATGCGTTGGCTCTTTGCATCAGGTGGCCAAAGTATTGGAGCTTCAGCTTCAGCATCAAGTCCTTCCAATGAAAACTCAGGGTTGATTTCCTTTAGGATTGACCGGTCTGATCTCCTTGCTGTCCAAAGGACTCTCAAGAGTTTTCTCCAAGACCACAATTCAAAAGCATCGATTCTTTGGCATTTTGGTTTACAGTTGCATATCAAAGGACAGTGGAGTCCCCGTTCCAGCAGGAGAACCAAGGCAGCACTTGCGAGAGCCAGCCTGGGATTTCTAGCTGCCCTCTGACTTCAGCCTCCCTAGGTCACAGTCTTGGCTCAGGAGCTCTTCGACCACCTGTGTTTGCATTTGGTCCGTGCTTTGTATCAGGCTCGACGCTCAGAGCTCAGCTCAAGCGAGCAAGGCCCCAGCTCTCATGGAGCTACCTTCTTAGTTGGTAGGTCAGAAAGATGCTGAGGCCGCTTGTTAGAAGCCCTGATACTGTCTTTTCACAGCCAGCCTTGCAACTACCTTGGGGGTGGTTTTCGGCCTTACCTGCTCTGGGCTGTGTGCTCCCAGCCTCTGGGTCCTCTCCCTGCACAGGGCCATTTCCCGCAGAGGCTTTTGCCACTTACTGCCCTTTTAGACTATTCTTGATGTCCCAAATGCCACTTGTACCCTGTCTAGAAAACTTTGCATCCTATCCTTGCGTTCTGAGGTTCAGCATTGTAACTAGTGCTGTCTTCCCTGCTAGGACTCCTAGACTGCTGTGAGCTTCACAGGCCACCTTTGTGCGTCACTCCACGTGTGCCGGGGGCTTCCCCATAGTGGCAACTGTTGGCTGAGTGAATGAGGAATTATAGTGGCCTCTTGCAGGGGGATGGCACCTTTGGCAGAGTCAGTCCCACTGTGTGGCAGCCCACTAGAGGGGATTCCTTACTCTAATGGCCGTTACCCTGGGGCACCTTCATTTTCATGTCCTGGGTGGTCCTGCTGCTGCTAAGTCGCTTCAGTTGTGTCCGACTCTGTACGAACCCATAGATGGCAGCCCACCAGGCTTCCCCGTCCCTGGGATTCTCCAGGCAAGAACACTGGAGTGGGTTGCCATTTCCTTCTCCAGTGCATGAAAGTGAAAAGTGAAAGTGAAGTTGCTCAGTCGTGTCCGACTCTTCTCGACCCCATGGACTGCAGCCCACCAGGCTCCTCCATCCATGGGATTCTCTAGGCAAAAGTACTGGAGTGGGGTGCCTTGCCTTCTCCATGGGTGGTCCTAGTGGTAAGGATTCTGCCTGCCAATGCTGGAGACATAGGAGACTTGAGTTTGATCCTTGGGTCGGGAAGATCCCCTGGAGGAGGGCCTGGCGGCCCACTCTGGTATTCCTGCCTAGAGAATCTCCATGGACAGAAGAGCCTGGCGGGCTCCAGTCCATGGGATCGCAAAGAGCCAGACAGGACTGAAGCGGCTTAACGTGCATGCGTTTCTCCTACATTAGTGGCCTGTTGGGGGGAAGGGGGAGGGACTCAGCAAGTGTTTGTGGACTCAGTGCCACCGTCCATTTCTTAATACCTTAGGCTCTGCTGCGGCATCTGGCATACAGCAGGCAATCAACAAACACCGAAGTGGATGACTGGTGTCTCTCATGTCAGCTGTCACCCCTCCACCACTATTCCCATAGGCTTCATGTGAGCCTGTCACCGTGAAGGGCTTTGGAAAATCCACGTGTGTTTTCATGTATTGCCCTCAAGAGGCCAGAAGCCAGATCTGTCTTCTTGGTTAAAGTTGGAACAACCTTCACAGAGGGGGCTCTGCCTGACAAGCATATCTGAAATTTGGGAGCTTTTAAAAAAAACCTCCTATTCATGGAGTTTTTACTGTTCTGTTGTTCTGGTTTTAATTCATTACAAATATTAATTCCATGACAAGCACTGTGTATTTTAGAATACTCTTATGTCTCATTATTAGATGAAGAATGTTTGACTCCAGTCAGTGTTGAGAGGGCTGGCAATAATTTTTGAGCTGGTGCTATTTTCTACAAATTGGTCATTTGGTTAATATATTTACTGAATGCTTAGTGTGGGTATGTCACTGTTTTTCAGGCTCAGTGGGAGATAAAAAAATACACAGAAAACATTGATTGAGCTCTCACCATTCTGGGCTGTGTGCTGATGAGGGAGGAGGGGTCCCTAGGACCCCGTAGGAGTGCCAGGCACCCTCTGTGCAGGAGGGGGCATGCTCCGTGGGCGTGAGCTGTGTGTCTGTTATAAAAGTGGCCTGCAGAGAGTGGAGGGGGCGGAGGTGTGAAGGACACAGCGTTCCACGCAGCGATAGCTCTCTGGATCAGTGTCCACTGCAGAACTCAGCATCTTAAAACAACAAGCACAACTTGTGTCACACAGCTTTTGAAGGCCAGGAATCTGCGGGGAGAGGGGGCTCAGCTGGTGAAAATATGGGTTTCTTTTTTTCTTTCCTGGGAAACAATTCTATTATTAGTGGAATTCTTAACAGTCCTGTTGTTGCGACTCTAATCTGTAGTGTTAATTTCCATGACAAGCACTGTGTCTGTGCTCCTGTTATCAGATAAGGAATGTTGACTTGCGTCATCATTGAGGCTGGCAGGTTCAGGGCCTCTCACGAGGCTGCAGCCACTGAAGGCCGGGGCCTCTACTCCAGGCTCACCCACTTGGCGGGCAGCTGGCCTCCGCTTCCCACTGGCTGGCTGTTGGACTGAAGGCCTCGGTTCCTCCCCACGTGGGTCTCTCCACTAGGCTGCCCAGTGACCTCTGGACATGGCAGCTGCTGTCCCCCAGAGCCAGGGATCCAGGGGAGAGGGAGCCGGAGAGAGAAAGGAAGCCGCAGGGCCTTTTAGGACCGAACTGGGAAATGACGCAGTAGCATGTCATTTGCCGTATCATTGGTCACACAAGTCTCCTGAGCTGAGTGAGGCTGGAGATTACATGAGGGTTTAGGACCAGGATTTGGGATTCCCTGGTGGCTCAGATGGTAAAGCATCTGCCAAAGCATCTGCCCGCAATGCGAGAGACCTGGGTTCGATCCCTGGGTCAGAAAGATACCCTGGAGAAGTGAAGTGAAGTGAAAGTCGCTCAGTCGTGTCTGACTGACTTTGCGATCCCATGGACTATATGGTCCATGGAATTCTCTAGTCCAGAATACTGGAGTGAGTAGCCTTTCCCTTCTCCAGGGGATCTTCCCAACCCAGGGATTGAACCTAGGTCTCCCACATTGCAAATGGATTCTTTACCAGCTGAGCCACAAGGGAAGCCCCGCCCTGGAGAAGGAAATGGCAACCCACTCCAGTACTCTTGCCTAGAAAATTCCATGGATGGAGGAGGCCTGGTGGGCTACAGTCCATAGGGTTGCAAAGAGTCGGACACAACTGAGTGACTTCACTTCAGTTAGGACCAGGAGGGCAGGATCCCAGGGGCATCTTGGAGTCTGGCTACCACGCTCTCGGCCTCCTGTGGCTGAGGAGGAAAGAAACATGCATGAACGCCTGCCATCTAGTGGAGAGCAGGGGACTATAAGGCGTTGGGTGTTTCCCCAGGATGTTCCTTTCTAGCGTTTGTTCATGCGATGGGGCAGGAGCCCTGTTGACGCTTCGTGCATGCATCATATTTGAGATGATAAACACATCTGAGTTCACTACACATACCGCCGAGTGTTATAATAACCTGTATGTGTGCTTCAACTCTTTGTGACCCAATGGACCGTAGTCCACCAGGCTCCTCTGTCCATGGGATTTTCCCAGCAAGAAATACCGGAGTGGGTTGCCATTTCCTCCTCCAGGGGATCTTCCCGACCCGGAGGTGGAATTCGTGTCTCCTGCATCTCCCACCCTACAGGCAGATGCTTTACCACTGAGCCACCAGGGACGTGTTATAATAGATATACAGTAATATGTAATTTATTATGTAATTAATGCATTGTATTAATATTTATATTTATATATAATATGTGTAATATAATAATATCATCATAAATGAAGTAGAAATTTGAGCCTTTTTTAAAAAAATCGAGGTGAGATATTTTCTAATAGCCAGTTTGTTTATTTATTTATTTTTGGCTGTACCGCATTGCTTGTGGGGTCTTAGTTCTCTGACCAGGGCTTGAACCCAGGCCCCAGTAGTGAAAGCACTGAGTCCTTATCACTGCACCACCAAGGAATTCCCTCTAATAATCAGTTTAAATTGTGAGGCTTAAGCAGTTTTCAAGCCAAATCCTGTTATCGTCCTATAGGATGGCTGATCTGGCAAATAAGAATCAATTGGTGACTGAGTGTTGAACTTTTCTTTCAGGTGTGTTTTGACTGTGGTGCCAAGAACCCCAGCTGGGCCAGCATCACCTACGGGGTATTCCTGTGCATCGACTGCTCAGGGAGCCACCGGTCCCTGGGCGTCCACCTGAGTTTCATCCGGTAAGGGGGCCTCTCTCCTGGGGGGCGGGGGTGAGTACAACATTCCACGGGCCTCTCTCCCCGTTTCCTTTATGTTTGCTTTGCCATCAAGTAACAAGAGAGTAGATTGAATCACGGAGATTTAAGTCTATGGGTAACTGAGTACACTGGGGAAATGCGTAATTTTCTATTCAGTTGCTGTTCTGTAGAGCCCGGCCCAAGAGCCGAGGCAGTGGTGTTGAAGACACAGTCAGTGTCTAGGGTCTGAGGCAGCGTCTCAGGGTCTGGGGTCCTTTTCCTTTGCTGCTCTTGTTGAGTCTCTCAGTCGTGTCCGACTCTGCGACCCCACGGACTGCAGCACGCCAGGCCTCCCTGTCCTTCATCCTCTCCTGGAGTTTGCTCAAGCTCATGTCCATCGAGTCGGTGATACCATCCAACCATCTCATCCTCTGTTGCCCCACTTTCCTTTTTTGTCTTCTGATAATGAGCAGCACATGGGAGTCTTGCTCTGACCCCTCCTGGGAGAAGGGGGGTTCTGTCTGTCCATCACTCCTTCAGCTTTAGTTACTTAAGTCAGGGAGCACATAATTTCAGAGCATCTATCAGTTTCCCGTCTTGTCTTTTCTTTTTCCTTAGACGCAGGATATTTTTAACACACTCTCCGGTCCTCGTATCTTTTTTAAATGTGGAGGGATGTGGTTGCCAGGGCAAGTTTATCTGCGTGTACTTTTCCCCCCGGGTCGATTGTCACCAGGTAACACATGGTGACCTACTCTGCCCAGAGCTCGAGATGCCCAGACTCTGTGTGCAATTGGCTGTCTTCCTCTCTGCTCGGCCCTGCCCAGTGGAGCGGGCCCTCCCTTTTCCCCACCACCCAGCACACTGCCACTGTAAACCATCCCAGGAAACGAGGTGGCTTTCTGACGTGTCCCCAGCTGAGGGAAGGGCTGACTGAAAGCCTGACGAGACTGGGCAGCAGGGTCTCTTTGGGCTGTTGCAGGTTTAATCACCACCCTTGGAAAAGTTAGATAAATATAACCGGGTGAATCACAATGCTTGTACATGATTCAAAAACAGCCATTAAGGGAAAAAAAAAATCTCTGTATATATAACTGAGGGCAGCAGTCGAGGGTTTGGGCAGGAGAAAGTCAAGGATGATAAGGGTATTTAAGGATTTTTTTTTCAGAGGTGGAGGGCTGCTCTTTAAACATTTTTCATTGATTTAAAAAAAAAATTACGAACATTAGTTCATTGGGGAAAAAGAATCCAAACAGTCCTAGAGTGGGAAGTGAAAGTCCCTCCTCTAGAACTCCCTTCCCTCTTTCTCTCCCTCTGCAAACCGGCCACACATCACATGCGTGCGCACACGCGCACACACACACACACACACACAAAGTCCCATTTCCTGGGCATGAACATATTAACAGTTTGGCATGGGTGGAATGTTTAATAAGAGCTGTGTTTTGGGTTTTTTTAAAGTAGAATTTCAAGTCAATACATTTGCAAAGGAAAAAATCATGAACTCTGGCTTTTGCCAAGCAAAAAGGGAAAGGGAGGTTAGGCATCTGCGGAAGTGGCCAACTGCTCCGGGAGCCACCAGTAGAATGGACCTGGCGGTGTGGCCCTGCCCCCTCCCCACCCCCACCCCAGGCCCAGTGCTCTCCCCCCAGGGCCTGCGACACCAAGTCTCCCTGAGCTCCTCTCTGGCTCTGTTTCTTCTCTAGTTCACCATCAAGTGTTTGACAAGCCATGAGAGGTGCAGGGGGTCTCAGCCTTACGTCCCCGTTGTTGGGCTGGGGCTACAAATACAACGTAAATAGTAAGATGGTCTGTACAGAGCACTGATAGAAACAGCGTCTCCTTCTGCTTGGAAAATTCGGCAAAGTTTAAGCAGAAGGTAGCAGTCTCAGCGAACTTCAAAGGCCTGGTCCGATTTTGGTAACGGAGAGACAAGGAGGGCAGCGCTCGGACAGTAAGAAAAAGTCTAGAGGGACTTCTCTGGTGGTCCGGCGGCCAAGACTGTACTCCCAGTGCAGGGGGCCCAGGTTCAACCCCTGCCGGGAACTGGATCCCACAGGTCACAGCTAAGAGGCTTCCCTGGTGGCTCGGTGGTAAAGAATCGGCCTGCAATGCAGGAGACATGGGCTGGATCCCAGGGTCAGGAAGATCCTCTGGAGAAGAGAAATGGCAACCCACTGCAGTATTCTTGCCTGGGAAGTCCCACGGACAGGAGAGCCTGACCGGCTGCAGTTCATGGGGTCGCAAGAGTCGGACGTGAGTTAGCGACTAAATCACCACCGCCGCCACTGCAACTAAGACCCATAGCAGCCAAATAAATAAGCAAAAGAAAAGGTGTAGAGACGGGAAAAAAATGAAATGTCTGGTAGCTAGTTTTTAAAGCATAGGAAAATGAAGAGACGTTAGATTCAGAGGGGAAGGTCTCTGTGACCTTGGCAGGGTCTTGATTGACTGCCAGGCTGGGAGCTGAAACTTTATACTCCTGAGGCCCATGAGGGGTGCACTCGGGAGGGGAAGAGTGACGTGGGCCTGGGCACAGTGGGCGCCCCCAAGGTTCACAAGGCAGTGCTGGGTGGGCCCTGAGAGTGAGGACGCTGGAGCTTGGCTGCCGGGGGTCTGAATCCTGCTGCCATCCCTTACAAGCTCCGGGTGTGCTCCTTACCTCTCTGTGTCTCCATCTCCTTCCCTTGAAAGTGGAGACAAGAAGGCTTATAGTCTTCCTAGGGCTTTGGCAGGAGTGAGCAAATGAACTCGCATGGATCCTGGCATGTGGCAAGCCGCCAGCTTGTTGACAGTGATCAGATCTGAATTATCTGGGTGCCGGCTTAGTGGACGCAAGAGGAGAACCTTTTTATGATGTTAGCTTAGAAAGGCAACACCTCTCATGACCTTGAATTAGCCCATCAAGCCAGTTATAAACAAATGGCTGCCTGAAAGCCGTTGCTGGGCTTGTCTGTGAGAGTCTGGATTACTAGTTATGGTGTAATTTACTCCATTAAAATTTTTGATTCCATGATAACTTTGTCATGTTTATTTGTGAGATTCATTCTGATTTCATAAGGTTCTGAAATCCATTTAAATGCTCTACTTACAAAAAACAAAAAAAAAGAACACTGGCTACAGCAGGCATCAGTGAAGCTAATTCATGCAATTTTTAAGGCAGTTCTGTTGACATATGAGGATTACAGAAGTTGTGGGAAACCTGTTTTTTCATTGACCTGATTTGTTAACAGAAGCTATTTTGTTGAAGTGACACTAATTCTCCAACTTCTCTTGCTTTCCTTGCTTTACTTTTTATTAGCACTGTCATAGACTCTTGTCTTTTCCACTTCTCTTAATCTAAATTAAAGGTGAGATACAGCCTACAGGGAGTCATCTCCTCCTATAGGAATGGGAACTGACAAGCAGTTCGAGCGGCCTCTTAAGGTTGACTATATTCAGAGTCCAGTACCATCAACCTTTTATTTTGAAATTCCAATGTTAGCAGAGAAAATCTCTGTCAGGTCAGTTTAAACACAATCAATTCTTACTTTTATTTCTAAGAAATATAGATATAGAAATATTTGGCTTGGGGACTTCCCTGGTGGTTCAGTGGTTAAAACTCCAAGTTTCCAGTGCAAGGGGTGCGGGTTTGATTCCTGGTCCAGGAACTAAGATCCCACATGCTATGAGGTGCAGCAAAAAATAGATAAATAAAATACAAACACCTTTGTATAAAAAAAATGAAATACTTGGTGTTTTTTTTTTTAAAGATAGTTTACGATTAAAAGTTGTGAGGCAGGTTAGCAAATCTGAGTACTTATAGCCTCAATTTTAGGACTTTTAAAAATATTTAAAGCGAGGTACCTATTATGTGCCTGTGCTAGGAGTTGAGAGAAAAATATGGGGTGTTCCTGTCCTCTGGAGCTTGCTGCTTATAACAGTGTGACAGAGTCACCACAGTGATGGTGGTGGTGATGGTGGTGCTGGTGATGCTGGTGGTGCTGGTGGTGCTGGTGACTATAATGATGGTGTGCTGGTGATGCTGGTGGTGATGGTGATGGTGGTGGTGATGCTGGTGGTATTGGTGGTGCTGGTGGTGATGGTGATGCTGGTGGTGATGGTGATGCTGGTGGTGATGGTGGTGCTGGTGGTGATGGTGGTGCTCTTGGTGATGGTGGTGATGGTGATGATGGTGGTGATGGTGGTGCTGGTGGTGATGGTGATGGTGGTGATGGTGATGATGGTGGTGCTGGTGGTGGTGATGGTGATGGTGGTGGTGCTGGTGATGCTGGTGGTGATGGTGGTGATGGTGGTGATGATGCTGGTGCTGGTGGTGATGGTGGTGATGGTGGTGCTGTTGGTGATGATGCTGGTGCTGGTGGTGATGGTGGTGCTGTTGGTGATGATGCTGGTGATGGTGGTGATGGTGGTGCTCTTGGTGATGGTGGTGATGGTGATGATGGTGGTGATGGTGGTGCTGGTGGTGATGGTGATGGTGGTGCTGGTGATGGTGATGGTGGTGATGGTGATGGTGGTGGTGCTGGTGATGCTGGTGGTGATGGTGGTGATGGTGGTGATGATGCTGGTGCTGGTGGTGATGGTGGTGATGGTGGTGCTGTTGGTGATGATGCTGGTGCTGGTGGTGATGGTGGTGATGGTGGTGCTGTTGGTGATGATGCTGGTGCTGGTGGTGATGGTGGTGCTGTTGGTGATGATGCTGGTGCTGGTGGTGATGGTGGTGCTGTTGGTGATGATGCTGGTGCTGGTGGTGCTGGTGGTGCTGTTGGTGATGATGGTGATGCTGGTGGTGATGGTGGTGCTGGTGATGGTGGTGCTCGTGATGCTGGTGGTGATGGTGATGACGATGGTGGTGATGGTGGTGACAGCGATGCTGTGACTATAATGATGGTGGCATGAGAATTTTAGCCATATGGTATTGACCATGAGCCAGCACCTTTCCAATATTAGCTTATTTAATTTCTATAAGAGTGAAATAGATACTACTATAATTATCCCTACTGTACAGATGAGGAAAGTAAGATGCAGAGGTTGAGTGATTTCCCCAAGGCCATGCAGCTTGTAATGACAGAGTAGAGATTTGCACTTTAAAGCTCCCTCCAGAGGTTGTGCTGTTGACTGCCACCTTGCGTCCCAGGAGATGGGGATGGCACCTAACTCAACCTGGGGGAATTCATGAAAATGTGGTGACTAAGCAAGATCTTTCAGAGAAAGAATTTCAGAACAATATACATAATTTAATCACCTTGCTTGGTATTCAGATTCCAAAGAAAGATTTTTTTTTTTGTCTTTATAAGAAATCTGTTTCTTATAAAGTAGGGTTTAATTTTTTACTTTTCATATGTTACCATGAAGTCAGTTTGTCCTATGCATATTTAATAATAATATGTATTAGTATTAATCTTAAGGTAGCTATTGGCTTCAAAATAACATCCTAATATTTACAAAAGTTAAATGATACCAATAGGCAGAGAAATAAGAGAAACAGGGAAGGCAGCATAAAATGATATTTTCTGATGAATATGGAGCTCCTTTTCTTTCTACCTTGCCCATTTAGTAAAGGATGGAGGTTCAACCTGTACCCATTTCAAAATGCCCACGTTCCTTACCAGTTAGTGCGGGAAAAGCTGGTGTTGAATGTTTTTTGCTCATGTCTATGGATTCAATAGGAAGATTTCTCATATTGTCTACAGTGATCACTTGGTAAATTCTTATAGTTAGGGCCTATAGTTCCTGCTTTTGCCTTGCTCTTAGATTATAAACACGTCAGGTACAACGTACGGTGGCGATAGGAGGCACACAGTTTTCGCTTCAGCAACATTAAATCCTGGGTTTTCTCCCCTCCCTGATGGTCGTGATGTTGAGTGGGTCCCTTCTACTTGATAAGACTGTGAGCATCCTCCAGGCTGCTGTTAAGGGTCAAACTGGACAAATCAATAGCTGACCTGGAAAAACTCCAAACAGTACATCGCTTTTCCGAGCCTTGGCTTCTAGGAAGGGTGAGAGGGTCCCGAAGCAGCTTGTACCGACTGTCCTTCACCCGGGAGCCCCAGCATCCCAGAAGCATGTGTCACTGTTCACGGAAACTTAGACTTCTTCAGGGTCCTGCAGATTGAGGAAATCTTATCCTCAAGAGACAAGTGGCTTGATTCTGGGGACGAACAGTATTAACATTTCAAAATATTTTTTTTCATTTAGATCTACAGAGTTGGATTCTAACTGGTCTTGGTTTCAATTGCGATGCATGCAAGTTGGAGGAAATGCTAATGCAGTAAGTCCATCTTAGGTTTCTCATTTTCTTCTTGTACACATGTGTGTTGCACTCGTAAAGAAGTCCAGCATTTGCATGCAAGAGTTCAGGAGGCTCTGCTGGACGGTGGGAAGATGTGGTGGGCTTATGAGCTGGATGACCCAGATGGCTTGTTTATCCAGAAATCTATTAGAAACCTGTGAAACAAGAAGCCCTGGGCTAGGATACAATGATGGACAAGATGACTGAGACTCCTCCCTTCCCGTCAGAGACAGAGAGCAAGTAAAGAAGTAAAAAGCCAAGAAAGTAACAGGTGGTAGTGCTTTGAAGAAAAAGAAAACAGGAGTGATGATGCAGAGGAACTGGGAGGCTTCTTTGTGATAATACAGTTTTTTAATATCTGAGGGTGTCTTTTGTACTCGGATGGAATGCTTCGAGGTTCTTTTATCTCAATTTTATTTATTAAATCTACAAATTAGAAAAAGCCATTTTCCAAATCTTCAAATATAGTACGTAAATATCATGTGTCAATTTATAAACTTAGTAATTTCTCTGTAAAAGTAGCTTTTGAAGTGTTCAATTAACTTGTAATAAAAGAGCAAGTTTCCTTAACCCCACTTACAAACCTAGCTAAAGATCCTCAAGCATTTTAAATTTCATTTACAAATTCAATATATCTGATTTCTAAAACACTAAACTGGCAGCCTTACAAATCTAGCCAGCAAAATCTCCCTTTATATAAAATACCATTATATGTTTATAGCGGTATGCCAAAATGATATAGGTTGAGTAAGTAGAATTCCCTGAGACATACCATTAAATGTTCAAAGCATTAGAAATCAATAAATACAAATAAATGTATATGCATTTTTTTTTAGAAAGGGACTTCCCTGGTGGTCCAGTGGCTAAGATTCCTTGCTCCTAATGCTGGGGGTCCCAGGTTTGATCACAGGTCCAGGAACTAGATCCCGCATGCTCCAGGGAAGCTCCCGTGTGCGGCAACTAAGTCCTGGTGTAGCCAAGTAAATAAATAAAAATAAATACTCAAAATATTAGAAATCAAGTTGGTATCCATTTCAAGTACAATTTATATTGAGCTTCAATTAAATATTCAAAATTAAAATAGTAAATCTAAAAGAATAATTTTCAAAATACCGGTTTCCTTTGGATCAGTATCTCAGCCTTTTTCTTAATTACTGTTCCCTAAGCAGAAAAATGGAGAAGGCAATGGCACCCCACTCCAGTACTCTTGCCTGGAAAATCCCATGGATGGAGGAGCCTGGTAGGCTGCAGTCCATGGGGTCTCGAAGAGTCGGACACGACTGAAGCGACTTAGCAGCAGTAGCAACAGCAGCAGCAAGCAGAAAAATGAAATTTAAATTCATCAGTTAGCTTGTTTTAAATTTAAATTGGATTTAGTTTTCCCTAGTGAGAGAAATTAAATACCAAGGACTATGATTTTTGACAGGTAGGGGTGATCTTTGGAAGGCTACAAAGTATGGTAATGACTAAGTTGGGTTTTTTTTTTTCAGTTTCCAAGAAACATTCCCCTGTTGAGAATGTAAGCCTTCAGTATTTCAAGCATGTGATTAGAAAACCATGCCCATGTTCATTATGTCCGCAAACTTGTTCTTCACGTTAATACTGTGGATTCGACAGTCTCTGTCCTTATTTCTTACTTCGTAAGGATGTAGGGTCCCCACCCAGCTCCAGAGAGCAGTTTCCTGTCCCAGCCAGCTGATGTGGGGGAGTGGAGCGGGCAGGTCAGTCGGTGGTCGCTCAGCTCAAGCAGAAGCTTGGGTGTGAATGCCAGCTCTGCGCCTTGCTAGTCTGTGTGACGCTGGGCAGCTCGTTGGACCTCTCTGCTTCTGGCTCGTCTGTAAACAGCATGTGTCTGAGAGTGTGACCATGAGGGTTTGATGCGATGGTATCCACCAAGAACTTAGACAGGACCCGGTACGTGTGGGTGCCCGTTTGAATTCACAAAAGGATCACTCACACAGGCTTTTAAAACACCCGCTTTAATTAAGCTGTGAATGCTGTAATTCACGTCTGTACAGAGATCCTTCAGAGGTGCTGCAAGCAGAGTCCTCTAACTGTCCAAGTACCTGCTTCAGCACCTTGTCTGTGCTGTGGTCTCCACCGATGAGGAAATAGTGCTCAACAAGGAGAGGGTTAGCTTGGCTCTTACTTAACTGGTTTATCAGACATTCCAACTTAGGCGGCCCCCGTGGTTAGGATTCTGAGTGCTTCCTGCTATGGCCCAGGTTCAGTCCCTGGGTGGGAAACTGAGATCCTGCAAGCCACACGGCAGAGCCTAAACACATAAATAAATCATCTCATATAGATGCAAAGACAAGAAAGTTCCAACTTAGTAGGACTCTAAGCTAAGGTCGATTGCTCAAGTTAGACGCAGTCCTTAGTTGAAAGTGTGCACTCAGATAACGTTCAGAGCGATGGAGATGCTCCAGTGGAGCAGCGAGGGCCCAGTTATTTCATTCTGTGAGGCACGTCTCGTGTCTACTTTTACCAGAATATTAATGTTACGTCTGTGGAAGGTATTACTCCTTCTACAAGGAAAAATTTTATAAAAATCTTTCACGGTTTAAACTATTTTGGATTTCACTAGTATTTTCAAAAGGGCCCCTCATGGCGTGCAATAATGGTTTTGGTCACCCCGTTGGATTTAGCAGAGCCCTGCCGTTAACCCGAGTCCTCTCCTCTGCAGTCTTCCTTTTTCCATCAGCACGGGTGTGACACCAACGACACCAACGCCAAGTACAACAGCCGTGCCGCCCAGCTGTACCGGGAGAGGATCAAGGCGCTGGCCTCCCAGGCCACCCGGAAGCACGGCACTGACGTAAGCACGGGGGGCGGGTCTCCATCCTGCGAACGTTAGTTTCAACAGAAAAGTCCTTTATACCCCAAACCGCAGAACTTCCTGGCCAGATTCTCTTCCAAGGAAGCAGCATGGAGCGGGTTGTCATTATTCACCGTCCTGCTCAAAAACGTTGCCGTGAACACTACACAACAGTCCCGCAGCATCGCTTTTATTTGTCAGCTGATCAACACTGACCTCGTTTTACATGCTTTTTGTTGAAAGACACCTCTTTCAGGGAATTCCCTGGCTTTCGATTGTTCTTTATATCTATTTCTAATTATAAAAGTGTGCCAATCGACTTAGGAAGAAAATAATCCATAAAGTGAAAAGTTGAAAGCTGTTTAACATTATAAAAATTATATGTTCAAGATATAACAAATATTTATAAAAAAGAGCTAGCTGTATCATATGACCTAACATTTTTATATTATGACTAAATACATATGTTCATTATCTTCCCTTCCATCATGCCCCCTTTCCAGCATTTCCTAGCTCTAATAATTGGCATCATCATCATCTACCAGGTTGCCTAAGTCAGAAATGTGGGCATCATTCTTAATTATTACCACTTTGTCGGGCTTCCCTGTGGCTCAGCTGGTAAAGAATCCGCCCACCGTGTGGGAGACCTGGGTTCAACCCCTGGGTTGGGAAGATCCTCTGGAGAAGGGAAAGGCCACCCACTCCAGTATTCTGGCCTGGAGAATTCCATGGACAGTATAGGCCAGAGGGGTTGCAAAGAGTCAGATACGACTGAGCAACTTTCACTTCACTTCCGTTAGTTGAGACTTCACCTTCCATTGCAGGGGAGGACGTGGGTTCAATCCCTGTTTGGGGAGTTAAGATCCCACATCCCTTGACCAAAACATGAAACAGAAGCAATATTGTAATCAGATTAAATAAAGACTTTAAAAATGGTCCACATTAAAAAAAAAAATTCTTAAAAAAATGAAGATAGCTTCTTAGTGGATATTGTTGACTCTGAGCCCGTGGCCAAGGGCACTGTGGCTTGAGCTGAGTGAAGCTCATCTAACTGCGTCTCTGTGTTTAGTTACACGAGGTGGCACTTAGCACTGAGATCGGGGCGTCGTAAATGACATACGCTAATGCAAAGCACAAAAGCGTGTCAGTCAGTAGACCGTGAAAAGCACCCGTGCTTGCAACTGGAGCTGAAACAGGGACCCGAGCATCGCACCGTGGCTGACACGTTCTCTGCATCTCTGCACATGTTCAGGCAGGGCGGCAGATCCAGGGTCACAAGTTAATTGCAGAGTAGGCGAATTCACAAATGTGGAATCCACAAAGCATGGAACGTGCGCCTAGACGTGAAGTCCTCGATCTTCCCCTTTCAGAAATGGCTTGGGGAACTGCCTTTTGTCTTCCACGGGGCTTGGCAGCACAAGTTACTAAATCAGTGCATTGCTAAAATGTGCTCAGGAGCCCTGACTTTACAATACTGGAAAGTACGGATCTTTAGCGACAGGCCTCTGGAAAGGGAGGGAACTGTATTAAATAAACCCTCGAAAGCAGGTGAAGCGCTGAGCTGTGCGTGTGTTCTGTTCCAGCTCTGGCTTGATAGCTGTGTGGTCCCGCCTTCGTCCCCGCCACCGAAGGAGGAAGATTTTTTTGCCTCTCATGCTTCTCCTGAGGTATGTGTTATGCTTTACATAGTTTTAAAGTGTGCTCCTCTGACATAAATTTTAAAGGGCACGTATTTAAAGTGTTTCAGTTAGGACAGCGTCTAAGCTGCTGTAACCAACAGCCCTGACACAGTCACTTACGGGAGAAATAAATTTCCCAGCAGTAGTTCAGGGTCATCCAGGGCTGCTCATCTCGTTGTGTAGCTCCGCTCCAGTCCATGACCTTTCCTGGCCAGTGGGAGAAGGACAGACATCCACATCCAGGGAAGCAGTGCCCCGGCCTTTTACAGTCTATAGAGGTAGCATTGCTTCTGCTTACATCCTGCCATCTAGAATTCAGTCCCACGCCCTGTACCCAGCTTCCTGGGAGGCAGAGGAGGTCTTACCAGGGGCCTGCCCAGTGCATTTCAGAGCTTTGCAATTGACAAAGAACAAAGACAGTTTGGGGAACCTCCCTGGCTGTCCAGTGGTTATAACTCTGCGCTTCCCATGGGGGGAGTGCAAGTTTGATCCCTGGTCAAGGAACTAAGATCCCACAAGCTGCACAGTGTAACCAAAAGAAAGAATGAAGACATTTGTTTAAACCCAGATTTGAAAAGGGATTTGAATCGCATTGCCCCTGTTAGCTGTGTACATAGAGCACCTCTCAAGGCTGTTGAGAGAATGAACATGTGATGGAGAACTAGCTGTAGGTCTGTGTGCACGTGTGGGTTGGTGTACACACACAGGGTATATGACCTAGCTCTGTCCACTGTGAGGCCTAGAGACAGAGACGCCCCAGGGCGACAGGCACACCCCGCACCCACACCCTCACTTCTCAATGCTGTTCTCCAATAAGAGGAACCAGGGCTACCTTTGGAGAGGTGGCCGATTCTAGGACTGGAGTTGCATGGGCAACCAGAGGTGCTGGAAGTAAGGGAGCGCTAGGAGGCCAGGGCGGGGGATTGGATGAGGATGTGGCTGGAGATGGTCAGAGCTGGATCCGTTTGAACAACAAAAGAAATAAGATAGTACTGAGCTGTAACACAAAGCACTGACCAATAGCCATGAGTCCGTTACTGATGTAAATGGATGATTGCCTAAAGGAATGGAGGGAAGGGACAGTCTTCCTTACAGAAAATTCTAAATCACACGTACACTTTCCACCCTTCAGGACGTGGGGCTTAACCCGCTCCCCCGGCATGTGGACCGGACTTAGTGACTTACTTTTTTTGAAGTTTGTTTTTTATGACTTTCCTTGCTTTGCTGTTAACGACTTTTCTCCCCTGGCTTCAGGTGAGCAGTACGGGGTGGGCATCAGCACAGCCAGAACCTTCTTTAACGCCGAGGAGCGTGGACACACCTCCAGCAAGCAGTGAAGGTAAGACTGAGACTCGTGTTGCAGTGCCGGCCCGTGTGCCCCGGGCCTCTGCAGAACTCCTAGAAAATGAGGCCCCTGCATTTACCAAGAATAGGGAAAGACGCCCGTGGTCCAGTATAAAACGGGGAGAGAGGATTACTGAACATGGAGTATGTATGACCTCACTTTTGTAAAAAACAAATAGCCAAATTCACATATTCAGTTAATACTAGAAAATGAAATTGCTAAAGGTTCGTCTAGTCAAGGCTATGGTTTTTCCTGTGGTCATGTATGGATGTGAGAGTTGGACTGTGAAGAAGGCTGAGCGCCGAAGAATGGATGCTTTTGAACTGTGGTGTTGGAGAAGACTCTTGAGAGTCCCTTGGACTGCAAGGAGATCCAACCAGTCCATTCTGAAGGAGATCAGCCCTGGGATTTCTTTGGAGGGAATGATGCTGAAGCTGAAACTTTGGCCACCTCATGCGAAGAGTTGACTCACTGGACAAGACTCTGATGCTGGGAGGGATTCGGGGCAGGAGGAGAAGGGGACGACATAGGATGAGATGGCTGGATGGCATCACTGACTCGATGGGCGTGAGTCTGAGTGAACTCTGGGAGTTGGTGATGGACAGGGAGGCCTGGCGTGCTGTGATTCATGGGGTCGCAGAGTCAGACATGACTGAGCGACTGAACTGAACTGAACTGAACTGAGGAGTTTTACTTTCAACTTGATACAATTTTGAAGTGACTGAACTTTTATCATGAGTATATGTTACTTTTATAATCAGAAAAGTGAAAGTAAAAGTCGCTCAGTCATGTCCCACTCTTTACAACCCCATGGACTATACAGTCCATGGAATCCTCCAGATGAGAGTACTGGAGTGGGTAGCCGTTCCCTTCTCCAGGGGATCTTCCCAACCCAGGGATCGAACCCAGGTCTCCTGCGTTGCAGGCGAATTCTTTACCAGCTAAACCACAAGGGAAGCCCAAGAATGCTGGGGTGGGTAGCCTAACCCTTCTCCAGAGGATCTTCCCAACCCAGGAATCAAACTGGAGTCTCCTGCATTGCAGGCGGATTCTTTACCAACTGAGCTATCTTATAATCAAAAAAAAAAAGATTCCAATTTAGAAAACTATGGGCTTCCCCAGTGGCTCAGCAGTAAAGAATCAACCTGCCATGCAGGAGACATGGGAGACATGGGTTCAATCCCGGGATCAAGAAGATCCCTGGAGGAGAAAATGGCAACCCATTTCAGTATTCTTGACTGGAGAATCCCATGGACAGAGGAGCCTGGTGGACTGGTCTATGGAGCTGCAAAGAGCTGGACACGACTGACGCAGCTGAGCACACGTGGACACGACTGACGCAGCTGAGCACACGTGCACACGACTGACGCAGCTGAGCACACGTGCACATGTTCTGTCAATGGTTGGTGTCTAATAATTCACGTTTGGTGATTTTGTTTTAGGATTATATTTATTGTAAATCTACTTACATCCCTTGCTTATGTTTAAAAAAAAACACCCGTGGATGAAAACATCAACATTTTCTGTTTTAAAATTGAGCATTTTTTGTAGCCAGAAAATTAGTGTAAATTAACAACAACAAGGAATCATTTTTCACCTAATCAGTGAACTGCTGGCGGGTGGGCCCCTCAGTCGTGCTGGTCTGTGAGAGTCAAGCCTGGAACTGCTTTAAGGAATTTAGTGTAACAGGAAGGACTAAAGAGTCAGCAACCTCAAGATCAGGTGATGGTCCTGAGAAGCCTTAATGGAATTCCTAACCAGGATCAGTGTTTTAAATCAACTAGAAAACTCAGCAGATTTCTTGGCAACTGAAAATTTAGGTTTTCTATCATTGATGTGACTCACATTAGACTTGCCAGATGTTAACATCTGTTGGGGTATAGTACACATATGTACTAGGTATCTCAGAACGGTTTACTTTAAAACACCAGACCATAAGGTAGGATTCCAGATTATAATGATTAGGGAGACCACTAACAAAGCGACTGGATACAAAATACACTTCTATTTTAATGGACTTTTAAATTCTTAGAGTGATAAAATATGGAGCTAAAAAGAAAAGACAATCATTGATCTACCTGGATAAAATTTGTAGTACTGAACAAGTTGGATGTGTTACATATTCAAAAGCACATTTGATGAATCTGTTTTCTGCACTGATACCAATATTTTTAACTTTCAGGTGTACCAGAGCAAGGACCAAGTGTGGAAGGTCTTAATGTACCAACAAAGGCTGCTGTAGGTGGTATGTGTTACCCTGTAGTCTGCTTTAGAGGTTAATTAAGAAAAAAATGAATCCTGTGTGTACATTGTGCCTAGAGCTTACAGTGTAATGAGATCTATTTAAACGAAAAGTGCCCTTCGCTTTTGGCCGCTTGCTGACTGGGAAACGCATTGGCCTGTGCACCTGGCCAAGCTTGCTCTTGATGCTTTTGGATTTGCTGGTTTATGTCCCGGCATAGGCAGAGGGCAGAGCAGCCACGTCAGTCCTGGTTACTCAAGAACTCTTAGCGTGTTCTTTCTGAGTTTATTGTAGGTGAACTTAATCTCTAAGTTTTCAGTATCAGGGAAATGTAATCTGAAATTAGTGCATATCACACTGCATTAATTGGAAAGCAACAGCTTTGGTGAAAAATAACCAAACTATTAGAAATGTTCCAGGTATTTCCATCATGCATTAATAGAAGTGTGGGAAGCTGGAAGCAGGTTATATGACTACTCCAGTGCATATCTAAAAGAAAGTGAAGAAAAGGAGGATTTCCATGAATGTCTTTTTTTGTACTCAAAATATAATAATGTTATTCTCCCATTAAGGACTAAAAATTTTTAATCTTTGTGGTTTTATGCTATCTTTTCCTGTTAAGTCACATTCTCATTTTTGTAAGAAAAAAAATTAGATTTTATTCTTACTGGGTCTCTTACACATAATTCTAAACAGAGTATATAATCTATGGTTAAAATTTACCCAGAAAACAATTTTTAAGAAACTGTATCTAAAAGCGTCATATATTTTTGTACAATTTAGTAAGTAATGCTACCAAAATTATAGAATGTTTTCTATTTCTGATTAGTTAGTATGATAAAATCTGTACATAAATCAGGGTGGAAAAGCACTTCACTGGCTGCTTTAGTTGTATACATAATGCCTGGCTAACTTTATATTTTAAAACAATTTTGCAAGTTTTTGAAGAGTAGAGATATACTAAGCGAGTTTGTTCTAATATACAAAATGCTCGTGAAGAAAGTGGTGAATGAGGCAAGCTCAGGCTGTTTATTTCTCTGCAATATGGTGTTTCCCCCACTCTCCCCAAAATACATATACTCTCTGAGTTTGGATGCAACCTGAAAACACTGAGGACTCTATTTTGGTGAAGCTCTGTTCATCTAAAACACATTGAGGTTCTTGAGCCTCTGGATGACGAACTAACGTGGAAAATGTGATCGTCCCTTAAATAATAAAATGCAGTATCTTAAGATTTTTTAAAAAATACACTAAAAATAGGAAAATTATGTATTTCCAGTGGTCTGACTTTCTACCTTTTGTCTTTTGACAGAGGTTTCTTCTATCATAAAAAAGAAACCAAATCAAGCTAAAAGAGGAGTGAGTATTACGTATAAACTGTCTGCTGATTGAGCTCTGAAATGGCTTATGGGCTTGAGGAAGCCCCCTTTGTCATTTTTATTTCTATTGTTTTTGAGCCACAATCTGATAAATGTGGCTCTGATAAAAAGTTCGTTTTGTTCAATGGAGTGACGTTATACGTGGTGAAAATTTTCTGCAGTGAGTGTTTCACATTTCTCTGTCGGCGTTAAAACTCTGAAAAAAAATCAGCCGAGACTCCCTGGGATCTCTGTCACGCAGCAAGGCTGGGAGGGTTGTCAGCCCTGAATCCTGACCTCATCACTTGCCAGCTGTGTGATCTTGGTCAAGTCTCTTTACTGACAAGAGCTCAGGTCCTCCTCTGTCACCTGGAGACGATGACCGCGCCGGCCTCACAGAGGCATGAGGACTAAGTGATAACCCTCAGTAACTGCCAGCTGTCGTTGCAAATGTTTTCAAACAGTTTGGGTAAAACGTAATCTTCTACTGTATCCTCCAGCTTGGGGCCAAAAAAGGAAGTTTGGGAGCCCAGAAACTATCAAATACGTGTTTTAATGAAATTGAAAAGCAAGCCCAAGCCGTCGATAAAATGAATGCACAGGAAGACCTTCTGTCCCGGGCAGCACCTAAGGAAGAATCCATGTAAGTGTGATCAAATCATAATACAATTCTAGTGACGACAGTTATTAACTGGGCTTCCCAAGGTGGCACTAGGGGTAAAGAACCCGCCTGCCAATGCAGGATCCCTGGGTCAGGAAGATCCCCTGGAGGAGGGCATGCAACCCACTCCAGTATTCTTGCCTGGAGACTATCCCATGGACAGAGGAGCCTGGCGGGCCACAGTCCATGGGGTCGCAAAGAGTCAGACAGGACTGAGGTGACTTAGCACGCATGTAACACGCAAAGCTGTTAACTGACTCTGAGATTTGGTTTCCAAATGCCATTTATTTTTACATCTGTGTGTGAGGAGGGAAATGCAAATTTTGGTTTTATGAGAGTTAATACCACACGGACGTGTAGATGAGAAGGAGAGAGACCAGTATTTAGGGAGGGCAGCCACTGTTTCCAGTTGAAGTTGTGTGGACAGGCTTTGGGTGGGGTCAACAAGAAGGGAAGGACAGAGATGTGTCAGGAGGTACTGCCACAGGAAAGACGCTCAGCGTCGTTAGTCATCAGGGAAAAGCCACAGGGAGACACCTCCTCACTCTCAGGGAGCTGTGATCAAGAAGACGGAAAACAAGTGTTGGTGAGAATTAAGAAACTGGAGCCCTCATGCTTTGCTGGTGGCAAAGTTACCATATGACCCAGCAGTTCCACTCCACAGTATATTCTCAGAGAAAAGTAATGTATATGCCCACAAAGCCAGACAAAAACTTGTACACATGTTCATAGCAGTATTAATCCCTATAGCTGAAAAGTAGAAACAACCCAGATCTCCAGCAACTAGTGAACAGATGAACAAAATGTAGTGTCCATACAGCAGAATATTATTTAGCCATGAAAAGGGATAAGGTACTGGTACATGATGCAGCATGCACAAATCTTGAAAAATTTGTGCTGAGAAAGACACTGGCCACAAAAGACCCATATTTTATGATTGCTTAGATGTGGGTTGTCCAAATCAGGCAAATCAAGAGACAGAAGCGGACTGGTGGTTTCCAGGGGCAAGGGCAGAGGGGAGAATAGGGTGGACTGTGGCTGGGTGGGATTTCTTCTGGGGTGGTGAAACTGTTCTGGAATTAGTAGAGGTGATGGTGACAGCCCTGTGAATATGCTAAACTGAATTGTGCATTTTAAAAAGGTGAATTTTATGATACGTGAATTTTATCTCAGTAATGAAAATGATGTTTATAACGTGAAGCCCCATTGGACCTGGCGACTAAATTCTAATTGTACGATGGAAGGTTTTGGGTATGGTGGTATCTCCGGAGGTATTGAGCCTGGATCTCGAAGAGGTCTCAGAGTCAGACTTGAGGGTGGTGGCAGAGAGAGGAAGGAAGAGCCTAGGAGGATGAGGAAGAGGGAATCCAGGCGGGGGCTCTGGGGTCCTGCCTGGATTGGAGACGTTGGAGTGATGGCGTGGGTTGCCCTGAAGTCAGACCAGCCGGGGGTTTTGCATCACATCTGAGGAGAGTGCCATGAAGCAGGGGTGTGTTTTGGAAAGTGCGTTTGGTCATGATATCCGGGGCCAAAAGAATGGGGGAAAAACTGGAAGCCAGGAGGCCAGACCAGGGACTTGTTTTAAGTAGCTCCTTAAGGTTCTTGAGAGGATGTCATTATGTTGACAACAGAAGGGACACACGGCTGTCTGGAAAGGCTGGTGACTGGGCATAAGGGTCCAGGTCATGAAGAGAGGAGAGGTGTCTTGGATTCCCGTTCTGTACACGTGTGCGTTTTATTTATATGGTGTTTCTCTTGTTGTCATGAGTATCTCGTGTGTGTGTTAGTCACTCAGTCATGTCTGAGTCTTTGTGATCGCATAGACTGTAGCCCACCAGGCTCCTCTGTCCGTGGGGACTCTCCAGGCAAGAACACTGGAGTGGGTTGCCACGCCCTCCTCCAGGGGATCTTCCCGACCCAGGGACTGAACCTGGGTCTCCCGCATTGCAGGCTGATTCTTTAGGAGCCACCAGGGAAGCCCCTATCTCTTTTAGCGTGGCTTCATTACTACAGGCTGTATAATGAAGAAAACACTGCTACTTACTTTACAAGATTGTTAGGGGATTCATTTAGTTAATGCTCAGTAGAGTGCATCGGACAGTGCCTGGCGCAAGGTAGGTGCTCAGTCAGTGTAGCTTCTTGCTATTCACGCTCACACTTTCCTCAGTGGGCTTCCTACGATAAGCCTGGATCATTTGAAACGGGTGGTTACTCCTCATTGTCATTCAACTCACAGCACCTAGGGGGCAGCACTAAACTGTTATTTAGGTTAAATACTTGCGATGTCAAAGAGGCTTCCCTGGTGGCTCAGATGGTAAAGAATCCGCCTGCAATGCGTGAGACCTGGGTTCAGTCTCTGGGTTGGGAAGACCCACTGGAGAAGGGCATGGCAACCCATTCTTGCCTGGAGAATCCCCCTAGCGGGTTACAGTCCATGGGGTCGCAAAGAGTCGGACATGACGGAGCGACTAAGCTCACAGCACACAAAGGTGGCTCAATAGTAAAGAATCTGCCTGCCAAAGTAGGAGGCACGGGAGACTCGGGTTTGATCCCTGGGTCAGGAAGATCCCCTGGAGGGGGAAATGGAAACCCACTCCAGTATTCTTGTCTGGAAAATTCCATGGTCAGAGGAGCCTCACGGGCTACAGTCCATGGGGTCACAAAGAGTCAACACTACAGTTGGTTGTGATCCACACAGCCAAAAGCTTTAGCGTAGTCAGTGAAGCAGAAGTAGATGTTTTTCTGGAATTCTCTTGCTTTTTCTATGACCCAGTGGATGTTGGCAATTTGATTTCTGGTGTCTCTGCCTTTTCTAAATCCAGCTTAAACATCTGGAAGTTCTCCGTTCATGTGCTGTTGAAGCCTGGCTTGGAGAATTTTGAGCGTTACTTCGCTAGCATGTGAGATGAGTGCAATTGTGTGGTAGTTTGAGCATTCTTTGGCATTGCCTTTCTTTGGGATTGGAATGAAAACTGACCTTTTTCAGTCCTGAGGCCACTGCTGAGTTTTCCAAATTCACTGGCATACTGAGTGATTTGAGATGCTCTGTGTAAGACTCAATCTGAGCTGTCACAGACTTCACTTTGATGTCTCTGACTTAGCTAGCTTTCTTGACACTGAGAAAGGGGGAAGGTTCAATCTGAGTGTGTTTAGGAGTGGACTCCATGCAGATCACTCGTGCGTGAGGTTTTCCCAGAGAACCAGTAAAATCCTCGCCTGATGAGAACAGGAGATGGGGAATCAGAAAGCAGCAATCTCCTCTCTGCAGGTCAGGGGCGACAGGGACTAGTGCGTTAATATTAGAGACAGCACCAGCCTTAATCAGGACTGCTCGATACAGCTAAATGCAAACATGCAGATTGTGGGGTGTTTATGAACTGGTGTTTATGAACCCAATGAATCCCTTTGTTCAGAAGAGCTGCACTCCAGGCCCTGACCACCACCCTGCTGCTCAGACACATCACAGCTCAGTTTCACCAAACCAGTGCTGTGCCAGCTGTGAGAAAGTAGCCAGGCTTTGTTTGTTTGTTTACTTTTTAATATTTACTTATTTATTTGGGGCTTCCCTGGTGGCTCAGTGGTAAAGAATCTTCCTGCAATGCTGGAGATGCAGGTTCAGACCCTGGGTCTGGAAGATCGCCCGGAGAAGGAAATGGCAACCCACTCCAGTATTTTGCCTGGAGAATCCCATGGATAGAGGAGCCTGGTGGGCTACAGTCCATGGGGTTGCAAAACAGTTGAGACAACTTAGCGGCTAAACAACAATGTATTTATTTGTCTGCACTGGGTCTTAGCTGCGGCACGTGGGATCTTAGTTCCTCAACCAGAGATCGAGCCCAGGCCACCTGCATTAGGAGTGCAGAGCCTTAGCCGCTGGAGCACCAGGGAAGTCCCCAGGAGTGCCCGCACTTCATGCTAGTCTTCTGCAACTTCATTTCTTAACATGGCCGTAATAAAGTTAGTTCAGTCAGCTGTCAGGAGCAGTATCGATTTTTCCTGTGTGTTCTGAGTGTGAACTAAACTATCCGGGCCGCAGCCTCATCCTTACCGGGCATTTCGTCCTCAGAGAGGTCTGTGCGCACAGCTGGTAGGAGAGAGAGAGGAGCCAGGAGCTGCTCCTGGGCTCTCCCTGAGTCCTGAGGTCGTGGCCAGCCCTCCTCCATGCCGGTCCTGGAAGGGCTCCTCTACGTCTGAGAAGCGGGGAGTCCCAGCTTCTTTGTTCTGTTAGTGCTTCCGGAGCCTGCATGCTGAAGTGCACGCTTTTAGTGAGCGATAGCACCAGTTCCACGGCAGGTACCCCAAAAGGGAAAACTTCCCCATCTCATACTCTGTTGAAATTCTTCATCCCAATCCATTCATCTCCAGAAGACTGTTACCACAGTTATAGCTTTTTGTGATTTTAAACAGATCTACTGTTTTCTCCCCAAAATTATATTTGAAAGAAGATTGCTTATTTTCCTCCATCGAGTACAATTTGGCTGGGGGTGGGGGTGGGGGGGAAACAGTAGATGTGTTACCATTCCCTGATCTGACGGAATAACAGTAAAGAAAGCAGATGGCCACATTAAACCAGAATAGAGGGACTTCCCTGGTGGTCCAGCAGTTAAGACCCCAAGTTGCCAATGAAAGGGGCCTGAGTTCCATCCCTGGTCAGAGAACTAGATCTCACACGCCGCAACTAAGAATTCACATGTGGCAACTGCGGATCCTGTGTGCCGCTACTAAGACCTGGCACCGCCAAATTAAATATAAAAAGAATGAAGGCATCCATTTCTTTAATGCCAGCTTGTGTTAAACAATGTTCTTGCTGTAAAGAAATGTCTAGCGGGAGCAGCATATGTACAAGCAACAAAAAAACCGGAATAGGAATCCTGCGTGACTCATTAAGAAGGGAAACAGCAAAAGCAAGATTATCTTCTCCTAGTAAGAAGTTCTGTTATCACTTCCTTTCACTACAGAGAAATGTATTTATATTATTAGGGAGTTTATATAGTACCGTTCTCATGAGGAATTTGTGACATTTTATATAATTTTCTGAAATGCACAGTATCTTAGAAATCTTGATAATGTAGGTATATCATTTTTCAAGTCCTTGAAATTTTGTTGCTATTTACTAATATGATAATATACTCTTGTGAATATAGGCCTGGTTTTCTTCATAAGAAAGTAAGTATATATAGCATTTTTGGAAACGTAGAAATAAGGGACAGTGTTTCATTCCTCTCCCCTCCCTCCCCCCTGCTGGGTGCGTTATTTGTCACACGTATTTGTAGATGGGTGATGAGTATCTGGTGGTGCAGAGGAAACTGTTGACAGGAATGGCAGCTCCATTTTGAATTCTCTCAGAGCCTGGTTCCATAAAGAGACCTTGTGGGGGACTTCCCTAATGGTCCAGTGGCTGAGACTCCGTGTTCTCAATGCTAGGCAGCCTGGGTTCGATCCCTGGTCAGGAAACTAGATCCCACACGCCGCAGCTAGAGATCCTGTGTGCCACAGCTAAGACCCATTGCAGCCAAATAAATAGTTTTTTAAAAAAGAGAGAGAAACCCTATGGGAAATTTTCTTGTAAACTGAAGAATTCTTTTGCAATGCAGTAATGCCTTCTTAATGTATCTGTTAAGTCAAATATATTTATATATATATATGAAAAGTGAAAGTGTTAGTCACTCAGTCATGTCCAACTCTTTGCGACCCCATGGACTGTAGCCCGCCAGGCTCCTCTGTGCATGGAATTCTCCAGGCAAGAATATTGGAGTCATTCCCTATATATTTGGACTTCCCTGGTAGCTCAGCCAGTAAAGAATCTGCCTGCAATTTGGGAGACTCGGGTTTGATCCCTGGGTCGGAAAGATCCTCTGGAAAATGGATGGGCTACCCACTCCAGTATTCTTGAGCTTCCCTGGTGGTTCAGATGGTAAAGAATCTGCCTGCAATGCTGGAGGCCTGGGTTTGATCCCTGGGTTGGGAAGATCCCCTGGAAGAGGGCATGGCAACCCACTCCAGTATTCTTGCCTGGAGAATCCCATGGACAGAGGAGTCTGGTGGGCTGCTGTCCATGGGTTGCACAGAGTCGGACACAACTGAATTGACTTAGCAGCAGCAATAGCGGCATGCACCTTTTCTTGAGCATCTACTCAAAAGAAATCTTTATGCAAAAAATGCCAGCTTGCCTTTATAATCATTAATCATGGAAAGCTGCAGCAAGCTAACAGCATGTGACATGTTTAACACTGTTGGTATTTTAACTTAAGAGCACAGAATTAGCGCTAAGTTAAGGAGCATTTGGTTTTCCTGGCAGCGTTTCATCATTACGATTAGCCTATAAAGATCTTGAAATTCAGATGAAGAAAGATGAAAAGGTGAACATGAGTGGCAAGAAAAAGGCAGAATCAGAGAGACTTGGCATGGGATTCGGAAATAGCAGAAGGTAAGACTCTGCTTTCTTGGATTTTACAATTTAAGCTAATTTGCTAATCACACGTGGACTTTCCTTGTTAATTTCCATTTCAGGAATGTCTTCTCCTTGTTCACGTCCTTCAGTTGTTGTGCTCTAATACAGTCGGCCCTCAGCGCTCTCTATCTAGGGGTTCTGCCTTTGCAGACTCAACCAATCTGGGATTTGAATATACTGGGATAGGGAGAATTCCAGAAAGTTCCAGGAAGCAAAACAAAATTTTCTGCATGTATGATACTTAAGGACAATGATTTACATTGTTTTTACAATTATTTATATAGCATTTCTGTGGGATCAGCAAAGAGACACAACTTAGCAACTAAATAACAACAGGTGTAGCACTTACATTGAGTTTGGTGTTATTAGTAACTAGAAATGATTTAAAATACAAAGGAATAGTAAGGGTTTTTTGCGGGGGTGAAGTAGAGAAGGATAGCTTCCTTACTTTGCCAAGCAAAGGGGAACACGTCGGGCCTCTGCCTTGAAACATTATGTGTCCCTGAGGATTGTTTTTGTTGGCTGGGGTCATGGAACCAGTCCCCCTCAGATACCAAGGGACAGCTGTGTTTACGACACTACAGAAAATTCCAAATTTGATTATTAGATTAAATGAAATAGGTCTGATTGTCATTAAGTGGATGCCATAAACATAACTTTCATATGTGACTGTATTTTCTATAATTAGTTACAGCCCCCACTAAGGTCCAGTATTTTTTAGCACTTGTACCACAAAAATATTTTTCTATTGTTCATGTTTGTAACCCCCCAAATAAAGTATATTTTTGTTGAGAGTATAAATTAAAGGCATTCTTTGATGAACACACGTATCTTCATGAACTAATATTTTTTTTTCCATCTTATTCTCTATTTTCTAAAGTGGTATTTCACATTCAGTGACTTCAGACATGCAGACCATTGAACAGGAAACACCAATCACAGCGAAACCGAGAAAAAAGTATGGTGATGACAGTGATGACTCGTATTTTACATCCAGCTCCAGGTAACCTGTTAAAAATCATCCTGAAAGTATTGTTTTGAAAAGATCGATACAGACTTACTAGTTTTAGGGGTTTTTACATTAGGAGCAAATACAATTAAGTTTTCTTCATTGTTTTTCTTCAGCTTCAGCTGGAGTCAAGGATGTCCTTTGGGAAAAAATTGGGGTGCCCTTCTTTAGTGGATGATATTTGCTAACATTGAAATGTTTGAAAATAAAATCAGCAGCCAGGAATTAAAATCAGAGGTGGGAAAGTTGTATTTATCTAAAATGTGAAATTGGAGAAATACACAAAACCCCAAAGATATATGTTAAGTCGTTTAGTCTTATTCCAACAGTTGGAATATTTCCCAGCTGCGCCTTTCGCAGATTCTTTTGTTTTCATACCACTGGCTTCTGGAGTCCCCGATTGGCAGGATATAGAATTTTAAATGAATGCTATTTGTGTGTTTATGTATGAATGAAAAACACTGTTGCCGTCTGAGGGGTTCCCAGGATAAAGCCTAGGCCCCATCCTTCAGCCCTCACCCTCCGACAAGGACAGGTTACCTAACTCCAGTGTGAAGCGACCGTGGAGAGGCCGAGGTTCAGGTTCAAGCCGCCCACAGAGACCGAGAACAAGTTTAACTTGAATTGACTCACTCTGTGCGGTTCCTCCAAGAACCTGATCAGCACCAGGGCGGGGGAGGCCTGCTGAACAGCCACCAGGTAAACCAGGGGCGTCAGGAAGTGGGCACCGGCTGGGACGTGGGCGGCCTGGACGTGGGTCCTGGCCCCACCACTTAATGACCGTGTGACCTTGGCTGCCCGTCCAGCCTCCCGTGCCGCCGCCTCTTATCTGTGAGGGAGCGACACCAGCAGTGGCAGCCTCTCAGCGTGGCGTGAGGGCTTAATGAATGAACACACACGGGGCATTGTGGCTTCACTGTTATTCACGTCATGTTTAGCTGTTATTTTTATATAGAAACTCAGTTCAGGAGACTCAGTTCAAGTGACTCAATCTGAATGCTTAATTACTATTGTCGTGCACTTAAGTTAACCATGTGGAGGGCCACCTTCAGGTGTGGGCTTTGGGAAGGTCGACCGCGTGCCCGTCAGTGTGGGCAGTCCTTACAGGAGGCCCCCTCACTCACATCTCAGAGGGCATCACTGTCGACTGGCAATTACACAGCTTAGAAGCAGTTGCATATGCATAACAGATAGACATGTATGTTAACTAATTAGGCTCTAATTCTGAAATTCTGTATTTTCCTATCAAAGTTCACAGGTAAGGAATTATAACACAGAGAACTGTCTTTAAATCATTCAGTTAGCGTCACTTCAAATTGCTTCAAGTCCAGATTTTTACCAGAAAAAAAGTAGTTTAGAGGTGTTCCCCATCAGTGCTTTCACAGACAGGGTGATTTTGTGTTTGCCTCTCAGGCTTTCCTGGGAGCTCAGTTGGTAAAGAATCTGCCTGCAATGCAGAAGACCCCGGTTCGATTCCTGGGTCGGGAAGACCAGCTGGAAAAGGGATAGGCTACCCACTCCAGTATTCTTGGGCTTCCCTTGTGGCTCAGTTGGTAAAGAATCCGCCTGCAAAGTGGGAAACCTGGGTTCGATCCCTGGATTGGGAAGATCCCCTGGAGAAGGGAAAGGCTACCCACTCCAGTATCCTGGCCTAGAGAATTCCATGGACTGCATAGTCCGTGGGGTCACAAAGAGTCAGACATGACTCAGTGACTTTCACTTTCACTTTTCCTGTGAGTAACCTGTATTTCAGGTTAATTGGAGGTAACTCCCAAATCATGCCTTTTTAAAATAATTAATTAATTAATTTGGCAGTGCCAGGTCTTAGCTGCAGCCTGCAGGATCTTTTATTAATAGGTGTGGCATGCGGGATCTAGTTCCCCAAGCAGGGATCTAACCCAGGCCCCCTGCACTGGGATTTCGGAGTCTTAGCCACTGGACCGCCAGGGCAGCCCCCCAAATCATGCCTTTTAAAATACTTAAATACATTTTCTACAAGATAGAATTAAACCTCTAGCTTGATTTGAAGGCTGCCTACGTGTCAGATCACTTTAGATGAGGGAGTACATCTGTGTTGGGGAAACTCCCGGTGGTGCAGGGTCTACGCTCACCCACGTGGCTTCTCCACAAAAGCCTGTTTGATTCTTTCACTGCTCATTATAGCTCCTGCAGAGACTGTAGGGTTTCCAGCTCCACCAGTGGCGCGGAGTTGGAAGGAGAGGGGGCTGTGACTGAGGATGCCCCCTGGGAAGCTGTTGGGGAGCCTCGCCCACCCCAGGCCACTGCCTGGCTCCTTCCTGGGGGGCTCCATCCACCTGTCAGGAGCTTCAGGAATCCCGTCAGCCTTTCTCTCCGCAAGCTTAGTCCTGAGAGTCAGCCCGAAAGGCCTCCGTTTCTACAGAGCAGTTATTTACGGTTTGAAACCGGGGAGCAGATGGTGTTTTTATATTGACCACACTGGCTGGATTCCTGCCAGAGACCTCGGTGTTGTTTGTCTTCACCTGCAGCTTGGCTGATGGGAACGTCAAAGCTGGTCCTCCTCGGTCATAACCACTGCGGGTAGAACAATCCTTACTTTGGCAGATGAAGCCGAGTAAACATGGCCTCTGGGAAAGCGGGCGTTTCCATGAAGAGCTCTCACTGCTTCCAAATTATTCATTACCCCATTAGAACTTGAATACTATTGAATTATAAAAGAGTGCTGTTTCTATTAAAAATGAGTCCAGCCGTATCTTTGGGCTTTTTTTTTTTTTTTGAGTTCCATTATTTCCAGGATATAAACAATGTAATTATATACTGAGTACAAAATAATGAAACTAGAACAATTAGTTCAGCCTTACAAAGCCAGCGTGGCCTTCAGTGGAAGAGGCAGCTGTCTACAGCTGCCTATCCTAAATTGAGTAAGGATCCAACCAATGTCTCCTACATCACAGGTTCTCTCCCACTAGTGCCCCCGGGGAAGCCTATGTAAGGAATGTTTTCAGGTTGAGTGAAACCAGAGTGAGAGGGAGAAAAACATAAGTGAAAAGCATTAAGAATTGGGATCTAGAAGTCAAAACATTAGAAAATCAATAAAAGCAATTCCCTGGCGAGCCAGTGGTTAGGACTCAGTGCTTTCACTGCCGTGGCCCTGGATTCAGTCCTTGGCTGGGGAACTGAGATCCCGTAAGTCATGTGGCCAAAAAAAAAAAAAAAAAGTCAATCAGGCCTTGGGGATCCGGGGGGACTTGCGTTTCTGAGGAAGCTGTGGGAAGCAGGTAGCAACTTGCTGGGGGAGGATGGGGTGACAGAACCCACACTGTGCCCTGGGTCAGAGCTCAGGGAGCCTCACTGGTGAACCGTGGGAAGAGCCCCCACCACCCTCCCTGCCCCCCACCCCCTCCCTAGCTTGGAGAACACAGTGGAACATGTAGATCCAGTGGCTGATCAGCAGGGAGCTAGCAGAATGGCTTTCTCTCTCCTTCTGATTCTTGAATTATCCAGCCATTAAAAACAAAAAAAATCTGATGCCCCTATATTCCAGGATAAGCACTTTGGCTTACATGGATGAAGATGTTTCCTTAGAGTGACACTAAATTCAAAAAACCCCAAGTCCCAGTACCTAAGACTTGTGAAGGGCCTGGAAGTTCTACCCACCGCCATTCAGTCCTCACCCCCACCCCCAAGCCCAGAGCCTCTGGGGGACCATGCAGCCCCTCGGCATTCCTCGTCCTTCAGTCCCAGGGCCGCTCCCTGAGAAACACTGCCTTGGGCGTCCACGTGGTCGCCCTGGGTTTCTGAGCTCAGATCGGGTTTCTGAGCTCAGATCGGCCAGCCCCATCCGGGCAGGGACTGAGCATGTCTCCTCCCTCCACCAGGGCCTGGTCCCTCACAGATGCTTATTAAGTAGTTTTAAATTCCTGATTGGATCAGTCTTCATTCTTTCACTGGGACCCTCACAAATATGTCCTTGAACATTTGGAGGGCTTCCCTGGTGGCTCAGAGGTTAAAGCGTCTGCCTGGAATGCGGGAGACGCGGGTTACATCCCTGGGTTGGGAAGATCCCCTGGAGAAGGAAATGGCAACCCACTCCAGTACTCTTGCCTGGAGAATCCCATGGAGGGAGGAGCCTGGTGGGCTACAGTCCAGGGGATTGCAGAGTCGGACGCGACTGAGCGACTTCACTTTTCCAGGTGAGGAGGGGTTGGTTGTTCCTGTTCCTCCGAGCAGAGCCTGCTCAGCTTCTAGCTGAAATCCAGATACACTTTGAACACAGCAGGTTTTCCTTCCTGGAGAGAGAAGGCTGGTGTAACAAGATTTGTTGTTAATGACCTCCTTGCCAGAGAATGCGGAAACCACGTTTGGAAATTCTGCTTTTTTTTTTCAATGATTCATATAAGGCCATACCAACTGCTTCAAACAGCAGATTTATCCACCCTCCTTTTGTTGTTATTGTTGTTTGTTTGTTCGTTTCCTGCAAGGGAAAAAGAGTACATTCAGTTTTATTCCACCACCACCCTCCCATCTTAGCTCATCTCTGGATGACTCCTCATGCCCTCGGAGTTTGGCCCTCACTTGCCTCCCATGCGCGCTTCTGTTCTTACCCTCCAGAAACATCTTGGCAACATCTCTAAAGTCTCTGCATCCTCCTTCATCCTCCTTCCTTTCCTGAGACCTAAGCATTAGAATCTGCATCTCTCTTCTGAACTTCTTGAACCACCTTTATGAGGAGTGCGGGTCTGGCTGGGCTTTTTTCCATCCTAAGCTGTCACTAATTCTGAGATGGCCCAGTCACTTCTGAGTACGTCTCTGGCACATCCCCTCACCAGTCTATTTCTGTCCTGTCCCAGGCAGAGCCTGCTGCTCTCCATCAAAGATCTTTCTCCCCCGACATAGGACCTGAATCTGCCATTGAGTTTTGCTCTCTGAGCCACTCCCTGCTCAATGATGATCAGCTAACGAGAGTGTAAACTGACCCAGCAGGCCAGCGTCCCCTTTGAGACGCTTACCAAGTCCACTTCCGGCTCCAGTCTGAAAGAGCATCTGCGTGATGGTCCAGTGATCAACAATCGTAGCTCTGCATCTGACTCCAGAATGAGGCCAATTAGCATCACTTATGCCATGAAATTAAAAGATGCTTACTCCTTGGAAGGAAAGTTATGACCAACCTAGATAGCATATTAAAAAGCAGAAACATTACTTTGCCAACAAAGGTCCGTCTAGTCAAGACTATGGTTTTTCCAGTGGTCATGTATGGATGTGAGAGTTGGACTGTGAAGAAGGCTGAGCGCCGAAGAATTGATGCTTTTGAACTGTGGTGTTGGAGAAGACTCCTGAGAGTCCCTTGGACTGCAAGGAGATCCAATCAGTCCATCCTAAAGGAGATCAGTCATGGGTGTTCATTGGAAGGACTGATGCTGAAGCTGAAACTCCAATACTTTGGCCACCTCATGCAAAGAGTTGACTCATTGGAAAAGACTCTGATGCTGGGAGGGATTGGGGGCAGAAGGAAAAGGGGACGACAGAGGATGAGATGGCTGGATGGCATCACTGACTCCATGGACATGAGTCTGAGTGAACTCCGGGAGTTGGTGATGGACAGGGAGGCCTGGCGTGCTTCGATTCATGGGGTCGCAAAGAGTCGGACACGACTGAGTGACTGAACTGACTGACTAATACTAAGTGGTGATTTCTGTTAGGAGTGATGTCTTATCCAGGGCTCACATGGCAGGGTTACCAACAAGGGACTCCTAGAATGGGGTCAGTTCTCCAGGTCCTGAAGCATTGATGGTGGTTTACTTGCTAAATCATGTCCAACTCTTTATAACCCCATGGACTATAGCCCGCCAGGCTCCTCTTTCCATGGGGTTTTCCAGGCAAGAATACTGGAGTGGGTCACTGTTTCCTTCTCCAGATCTTCTCCACCCAGGGATTGAACCTGGGTCTCCTGCATTGCAGGCAGATTCTTTACGTACTGAACCATTAGGGAAACCCTCCTGAAGCATCATGCATGACCAGCCTATAGTCAGGTAACCCTCAAGGATGTCCTGGGCTGTTGGGATAGGCTAGGTTATGCCGCAGTGATAAATACCAACCACCGCCCCCCTCAACCCCAGATCTTAAGGGTTTAGCGCAGTGATGGTTTATTTCTTTGTTCACTGAAGTCAGCTAAGGATATAGATGATCTGTCCTTCTGGTGGCACCTTGATTGTCCAGCTGGATGGTGGTGTCACCTGTCTGAAGCTACAGCACCTGGAAAACACGACCCCTTCCACTCGGGAGGGAAGAGAGGACTGGGCACCCGAAAGGCCTTGGGAGTGATTCGCCTCGTGTCTGCTCCTGTTGCACACGGCCGCCCCCAGCTTCAAGGGGGGGGTCTGGGAAGTACAGTCCCCATGTACCCAATGTGAGTGGACATCAGTAAGGTCCTCCAAAGTCTCTTCTGCTCTCTCCCATACAGGTTCTTTGACGAGCCCATGGAGCTGAGGAGCAGTTCTTTCTCTAGCTGGGATGACAGTTCAGATTCCTATTGGAAGAAAGAGACCATCAAAGACACTGACCCAATTCCGAAAAACACAGGCTATACAGACAGGTATGGACCCCAGAGGGGTGGGACTGTAAACTGTGACTCGACATGCGTCTCCAGGGACATTCTCTAACCCTAGTAAATGAATGTGTTGTACTATTTCAAGAATATTCTTTGTATCCTGGTCTGTCTCCTGAACTTACAGCTTTGCCTTTCCCAGAAGGTCGTCTCCTGGAGTTGAGCAGTACCTGGCTTTGTTAGACTTATTTAACAGTCCATAGCGCGCTTGAGACTCGTGTGTGTTGCTGTGTTCACCCCTCTTTATCGTTGAGTCTGTTTATCCATTTACCTGTCGAAGAACTGTCTCCAGCTTCTGGTGATCATGAATGAAGGGCTGAATGACGTGTCGTCTAAACCAGGGAAGTGCTGGGAGTGTAGGGGGACAGTCCTAGCACGCTGGGACAATAAGTGTGGCCTGGCATTGTCCTCGGTGACTGGGATGTACTGCCGCCCTGCTCATTTGTATCCTGTGCAGCATGGAGCGGTGCTTTGTGTGTGTCACAACGTATTTAGTATTTACTGATTGATCTGTGGAACTGAAGTCAAATTACAGGCCTATTTTAAGGAACAGAATTCCTTCAAATGTTGTGTGGTTTGGATATTTATTCATTTTTTTCTAAATAGAATTTACAGGCTTTTTAAAGTGGCCTAAAATCCCTTTACAGAATTACTGCTGTTGGCTTTTTAAAAAGTAAAATGGCATGTGCTTACATTATACATGAGAAATACATTTGCCTTACCTCAAATTAGTTTAACCTATTTTGGCTGTTTTTGTTCTTTGTGCTGAGCACACTTCAGATCTGCTGTCTTCCCACAGTTCAAGTAACACTACAGGTTATTAACTAGTCAGGATGTTGGGTCCCCAGAACTTACTCTTCTTATTGTAAATGATGAAGAGTTTGTACCCTCTGACCAGCGTCTACCCATTTCCCCCACCTCCTTGGAAACCACTGTTCTAGTTTCTGTTTCTTTGAGTTCAACCTTTTTTTAAAAAATTTTAGATTCTACCCACAAGTGAGAACATGCAGTATCTGTCTTTCTCTGTCTGACTTCGTGTAATGTCCCCCAGGTTCATCCCTACTGTCGTTTAGTGGCAGAATTTCCTTCTGTTTTATAGCAGAATGTTATCCCATTGTGTGTGTGGGATAATATTTTCTCTAGCCATTCACCCACTGACAGATACGCAGATTGTTTCCACGACTTGACTGCTCTGGAAACCTTGGCCATGAACATGGGCTGCAGAGATCTCTTCATGCTACCGACTTTGTTTCCTTCAGATTTATACCCAGAAGTGGGAGCAGATGGCAGTTCCAATTTTAACTTTCTGATGAACTTCTGTGCTGTTTCCGTGTGGCTGTGCTGATCTCCTTTCCCACCATTGCTGTACCAAGTTTCCCTGCTCTCTGATCTTTACCAGCGCCTATCTCATATCTTCTTGACAATGGCTGTTCTAACAGGTGTGAGGTTTTGATTTGCCTTTCCCTGATGATTACTGATGTTGATCACCCCTCATACACTTGTTGGCATTAAACTTCCTTCTTAGTATTGCTTTTGCTGTATCCCATAAGTGTTTCCATTTTCATTTGTTTCAAGATATTCTTTCCTTCTTTTTTTTTAAATTGAAGTACAGTTGATTTATGATGTGGTGTTAGTTTCTGGTGTACACCAAAGTGATTCAGATACACACACACACACATATAGTTGTTGTTGTTGAGTCACTCTGTTGTGTCTAACTCTTTGCGACCCCATGGGCTGCAGTACATCAGGCCTCCCTGTCCATCACCAACTCCCGGAGCTTGCTCAAACTCATGTCCATTGAGTTGGTGATGCCATCCAATCATCTTGTCATCTGTCATCCCCTTCTCCTTCTGCCTTCAATCTTTCCCAGAATCAGGGTCTTTTCCAATGAGTCAGTTCTTTGCATCAGGTGGCCAAATTATTGGAGCTTCAGCTTCAGCATCAGTCCTTCCAGTGAATATTCAGGGATGATTTCTTTTAGGATTGACTGGTTTGATCTCCTCTCAGTCCAAGGGACTCTCCAACTCAACAGTTCAAAAGCATCAATTCTTCGGCGCACAGCTTTAATTCTCACATCCGTATGTGACTGCTGGAAAAACCATAGCCTTTGACTATACGGACCTTTGTTAGTAAAGTAAGGTCTCTGATTTTTAATATGCTGTCTAGGTTGGTCTTAGCTTTTCTTCCAAGAAGCAAGTGTCTTTTAATTTCATGGCTGCAATCACCATCCGCAGTGATTTTATAGCCCAAGAAAATAAAGTCTGTCACTGTTTCCACTGTTTCCCCATCTATTTCCCATGAAGTGATGGGACCAGATGCTATGATCTTAGTTTTCTGAGTGTTGAGCTTTAAGCCAGCTTTTTCACTCTCCTCTTTCACTTTCATCAAGAGGCTCTTTAGTTCCTCTTCACTTTCTGCCATAGGGTGGTGTCATCTGCATATCTAAGGTTATTGTTATTTCCCACCTCCCCCCGCCACTCCCCCACCCCCCCTCACCCCACCCACCCACCCAAACCCCGACAGTCTTGATTCCAGCTTGTGCTTGAAGCTAGAAGGTTGATCAGCTTCCTTAAAGCAATTATTTTGAATTCTTTGTCAGGAAATTATTTGGGGTCGGTTACTAGAAAATTACTGTTTCCTCTTGTGGTTTCACATTTCGTGTTCCTTGGAGTCGTGTTGCTGTCTTTACATTTGAAGGAGGAATCACGTCTTCCAGTCTTTCCTGCTCAGCTTTGGATGAGAAACGCCATCAACTGTCCGCCCTGCTGGAGACTCTGGGGTGTTCTCAAGCCTTTTCTATGGATGCACTCTCTCCTCCCCGCTTACCCCTTTTGGGGGGTGAAGTCTTAAGATGGCCTGTCTTCTCTCCGTCCCACACACAGGGATGAGAGCCTCCTGCTTGCTTCCCCTAGGATGGTGCCCTGGAAGGTTGAAGTCAGTGTACTTTTCTGCCAGCCCAGAGTCAGGCACGCTTACCAGGGCGTGTGCAGGAGGGAGGGTTCATGGGTCAGCCCTGGCGGCCCCATGGGCCACTGGGGGCTCCACAGGCAAAGTGCACCCAGTGGTTTGTGAGCAGGCCTGCCGTGGAGCCCAGGAAGTGGTTAGTAGAATCCGCATGCCTTTGAGTTCTCAGCCCTGGCAGCCCCTCCCAGCGCCTCAGCCAGGTAGATCCCCTCACTGTTCCGGGTGGATGAGGAAGCCCTAGGCATCCTTGGAAACCGGGCACCCTGCCACCCGCCTCGCGCCTTTCCCCCTGGGAGAGACGGCAGGCCGAGTGGACCCCACCTGGCCCTGAGCAGCGCTGCCTGGGAGGAGGAATAGCGTGAGCAAGTGAAACTCTTCCTCTTACCTCTTCGGTGCAACCAGTCTTGGATTCTTTTTGCTCCAACAGCGTGTTGGAACCTCGCTGCTGGACTCCTGGACTCCCACAAAGGCATGCTCATCTGTGGGTGATTGTCAGAACCAGTATTCTCAGGAATTCCCTGGTGATCCAGTGGTTAGGATTCTGCACTTTCATTGCTGAGGGTGTGGGTTCAATCCCTGGTTGGGGAACTAGATCTCGCACGCTGCAGCTAAGACCTGGTGCAGCCAAATAAATAAAAACAAAAATCAACCAAATTACACACACACACACACACACACACACACCAGTGTTCTCTGGGGGATAATGTGAAAAACTCCTGCTCCACCACCTTGCTGACGTCATTCCTGCCTTGGCTGTTTCTAACTGTAGACCTACCACTCGCCGCAAGCCAGACTCTGAGCCAGCTGAAAATACAGATGAGGCCCAGAAGAAGTTTGGCAACGTCAAAGCCATTTCTTCAGATATGTACTTTGGAAGGCAAGCCAAAGCTGATGTAAGTGTCCAGAGAGGTTCTGTGTGGTCCCCACAGAGCAGAAAGCAAGCCAGGGGCATGGAAGGAGTGGGAGGAGGTACTGGGTACTAAGTGAGATGGACTCAGGCTGCAAGGTTCCCCTGTCCCCAGGGCATGACTCGAACCCACGTCCTTCTGCCTAGTGGTCCCACTTGGCTGCTCCAGCTAGAAGAGTGATGGAAAGGTAGGGCCTGTGTTATATTTCCTCTTATTCCTTTCCCAGTGCTTTGAATAGCCGTCCATTCAATATCTTCTGAATAAATTTCAGGAATTTTTGATACACCTGTAATGTCCTTAGTAGTTTTCTTAACCATAGCTAAATGTAGTATATAGCTGTTTCTCGAAGGTAGGTATATTTATTTTCAGAAGAGAGATTGTTGCCTCTTTTCTCAGAGATGTTAATGAGCTTATCTCAGTGGAGTCTGGCTAAACAGTAAGACTCAAATGGAAATGGGGAGCCTGAAATGTCCCTTCTCCTTGTGGAGTAGTCGTGTGCTTACATGAAATTCTTAGCGATGCGGGTTATCACTAGGCTTCTTGCATAACGCAGAGAATTATTTCCTGAGGTGTACTGAGTTTATTTTGTAGCAATAGAAATTCCACCAGCATTTTGAGAGTATTTAGACCCGACATCTGGTTGTTCTCCACCCCCTAAATGTGGCCTTGTCTTAAAGTGGACAGCACTCAAGTTCAGTCAGCGAATAACAGAAGGCTGTCGGGAGAGAGGCTCGTGGAGCGGCCTTTCCTGGCAGCTGGGTGGCGGCAGCACCGAGACAGAGCCGTCACTGTCACCCTCCCTCTGGGCCCCCCCCACTGACCAACCTTGGCCATGGCTTTGGGCATTTATCTGTCTACTTGTGACTGCGGAACCCCAGCGCCGTGATAGCTCCTCAGTGATCCTTTCTGCAGAATTGCTCATGATTTTGGAGCCTGATTTTCCTTTTCTTGCTGCTCTCCTCTAGTACGAAGCCAGGGCTCGGCTGGAGAGGCTTTCGGCAAGTTCTTCCATCAGCTCAGCTGACCTGTTCGATGAGCAGAGGAAGCAGACGGCAGGTAATAGGCAGGGCAGGCGGGTGGGAGATGAGGCTGGTCTCCATCACGCCTCCATCTTCTCTGCATAGGACTTCTTACCTTTCCAAGACTGTTGGCAGCCATTATTTGATGCTCCCAGGGCTTCCCAGGTGGCGCAGTTGTAAAGAACCTGCCTGCCGATGTAGGAGATGCAAGAGATGTCATGGGTTCAATCCCTGGGTCAGGAAAATCCCCTGGAGTGGATCCAATCCACTCCAGTATTCTTGCCTGGGAAATCTCATGGACAGAGGAGCCTGGCAGGCTGTGGGAGTCTCAGGAAGTCAGACACGACTAAGGGACTGAGCACGCGCGCGTGCACACACACACACACACACACACACGGCCCCTATCAGTGAGGCAGAGCAGAAGTTGTTGTTCCAGGCTTTGCATGTGAAGAGGTCAGGTCATGACATTTAAGCAACCTCCCCAAAGTTACCTGCAGTTTCAGGAAGTTGTCTTCCTGAAGTGTTGTCATGGCAGCAGGGGGTGTGGGGAGATGGGTGGGTTTCCTAGCATAGTGTGAACATGAGATCTAGTTTGTATGGTGTTACAGCCTTGGAGGGGACAGCCCTGGGCTCTTGTGTGACGTGACCCACTCCCTAACTGTGAATCCTGGAGTATTTCAGGTTGCCTTCGGCCTCAGTCTCCTCCTCTGTAAAGTGGGTGGGTAATACCTGCCTCACAAGCATGTACTGGGGCATAAGTGGGGTACTTTTTATCAAGTGCCCCCTAAGCACTGGGACAGATATCAATGGGAGCCCCCTGGGATCTGGACACGGCAGACCCCCAGGGGCCCCTCCCAGGCCCCAGGAGTAGGCAGGGCAGATGGAACAGGTGACTCCACCAGCCTCGGCCTTCCCTGGAGACAGATGGACTTTGGAACCAGGGAGGTGGAGAGGAGGGTCCAGACCCAGATGAGATGTCTGGGCACCCCAGGTAGTGAGCCTCAGTGCACAGGCCCGTCACGAACATTGAGAAGCACGCGCCTCTGCTTGGGCCTCTGACCCTGAGCTGTCAGTCTGCTCCAGTCCTGCTCAGTCAGGCCTTGGGGGCAGGGAAAGGGCCAGTGTCCCTCTTGAGTCACAGCCAACCTTCCAGGGGCAGGGTCCTCTGAGGGCCTTTCAGGAGCCCATTCGTCAGCAGGAACGCCCAGGGGAGGGGGCTCTCCAAGGCCTTCAGGGCCCAGCACTGCCTGCACCCTCGTTTCCAGCCCTGGAGGAGCTGGGCGCGGGCAGGGAGGGACCCACACGGGCAGCCCTGCAGCCATAGAGAAGGCCATGGGGGGAGAAGGCCATGGCCAGAGACCCCAGTACCTCGGACCTTCTGCGATGGGGTTTGGGGGGCGTATCAAGAGCCACTGTGGCCCTCTGGGTGCAGCGGGCACTGCCAGGCTGCTGTGCTATGGCGAGAGGAGAGAGAGGGTTCTAGCTGTCCCCCAAGTCTACCCCCCAAGCACCGACCCGGAAACAGGCAGAGCAGGGCCGCCCTCTGGCCTCCAGCAGGAGAAGCTGCGTTCTCATCTGTGAACTTCCGGTGTCCCGGCCTCTCTTCCGGGAGATTTCCTTGTGTGGCCGCCCCACCCCCACCCCCCGGCAGAGGGGTGCTCGGCTGACCCATGGGTCAGGCCTGCCTCCTTGCAGGCGCCCTGGCACGGAGGTAGGGCAGCCAGAGAACCTATCAGGTTTGAAAATCACCCCCAGCTGTATGTGTTTTTGTAATTTTAGTTACTGGAAGTCTCACTCTGAAACATTGTTTGTTAAAAAAAAAAAAAAAGCCTTCAGAGATCAAATGAGCAGCCTTTTCCAGTTGCTGAAGGCGGGCTCTGGCCAGCCTATGTTTACCTTCCTGTCCCCTTTCAGAGAACAAAGGTCCATTAATTTTCTTGGCCCTTGTGGATCCAAGACAACTCCCGCGCTGAGGACTCGAAGTCACCATGGGGGTGCCCTGGGGTTATGCAAGGCCACCCAGGGACCCCATCCCCTCCCCAGTGGCCAAGGGCCTACTCCCCTCTCCATTCCAGATCCCCCAGATGGTTCAGACCACGAATCCCCTCTCATCTCTGCATCTCTCATCAGATGCCTTTAATAACTGCTCTAAATGGGAGCTCATTGAACAACTCTCATTAAATATTTACCCCTTTATTTAGAGTGCATTTCAACAAAGGGCAAACGCTGGTTTTAAGAGCGTGTTCTGTGCTCCTTATCTTAGACTGTTTCCCCGTCTGTGAAGTATCAGCACACGGGGTGGGTCACAGTCACCTTTATAATCTCTTCAGCGTTCAGGGAAAGACAGTTCCAGACTGGAAATGCCTCCTTGTGAAGCAAAAATACTTCCTGGGGGTGTGGCTTAACCCTGGCGTTTGCAGGGGCACCATTCCCTTCCAGGATCTTGGAGGGACTGGCTGAGGAACACACACAAGCAGCCACGGTGGTCACTCTAGAGTAGGGTCAGCCGGGGCCCGCCATCCCCGGGCACTGCCTCGGAGGTCGCCGCTCAGCACACGGATGACAGAGCAGAGGTGGCTCTGTGAGAGCAGTGCTGGAACAAAAGAAACTGCAAACCCAGCCTGCCCCTCTAGGGTATTTCTTTCCAGAAATGATTCCCATCATCTGAGTCTGAATAGGGCCCCGTGGGACTGCCAGGGCACTGCGGACCCTGTGTCCAGGCTCTGTGCACACTTGCCCGGCATCACAGGGAGACCCCCAGCGTGTTTGCCCTTGCCCCGGATCTTGAGGCTCCTGCAAGGCCCCTCAGCCACCCTCCCCTGTCCTGGCTCTGGCTCACCGAGCCCAGGAACCTGGCCTCTTGGGGTCTGCCAGCCTCCAAAGCACGGACCTCAGTTGGCCGTCGGGAGGTTTTGCTTGGCCACTTGCTGAACGTGTGTGTCACACGTCACAGCTGTGCGGTGGGGTCACTGGCAAGTTCAGCTGCACAAACTGGAGTCGCGCCAGCCTGAGCGAAGGGAAGTCCGTGCACCCAAGGGGCTCTGGTTCCAGCTTAAACCTCCCACCTTGGCCTTGCCCTCCCCTTTAAACGCTGCTGAGTAGGAAACTTGTAACTGGAGGCTCTGGTGCCAAGGTCACCTCCGCTGACCTCTGGAAAGAGGCTGTGACTTGGGCCCTTTGGGCTCCAGGTCTCGCACGAGCTCTTTGCTTCTCCTAAGACTCATCCCACAGGCTGACAGCCCTGCCGTGCTGGGTTTCGAACCCAAGTCCTGCCCCTGGGCTAGGCTGCCGCTCTGTCATCGGCAGGAAAAGTGAGTGCAAGTCGCTCAGTCGTGTCCAGCTGTTTGCGACCCCATGGACTATACAGTCCATGGAATTCTCCAGGCCAGAATATTGGAGTGGGTAGCCTTTCCCTTCTCCAGGGGATCTTCCCAACCCAAGGATCGAACCCAGGTCTCCCGCATTGTGGGCAGATTCTTTACTAGCTGAGCCACATGGGAAGACATGGCAAAGGGCCACCAAATTTTAAAAAATCACCTGGAGGCAGAGAGGGGGAGGCGGCCGCCCCTGGGCCCGTCCCCCAGTGGTCAGTGTGGGAGCAGTACTGTGGGAAACACAGGGTCTCTCCCGGTGGCCCCTGTGCTGGAGGTAAACGTGTATCTTCCATTTAGTTCCTGGCAAGATACCTGGCTTCTGCTTAAGGGGCAGGCGGGTGTAGACGGGTCACATGTGGAGCCAAGGGCAGCTGGGCTGGCTCCCTGGGGGACCCCAGGTTTGGGGTCACTCAGTCTCTGAGCCCCTCCAGCGCCCGATCTCAACTGAGTGGCAAGAGCACGCCACCAAAGCCTACTTGTTGGCTCGGAGACCCTTGATGGCTGATGACTCGGACGTGCGTCACTTGGGCTGGTGGCCACGTGTGTGTGTCTGTGCTGGGACGAACCAAAACCTAGGCAGCAGAGAGACCCAGCTGACCCGGGCCTCGGTGAAGGTGAGGGGTCAGCCTCTGCCTGGGAGCTGGCCATCAGGAGCCTTCCCCGTCTGGCCGCCTCCCCGGGTGAGCCTCCTTTTGTTGCTCTGAGACAGGCTTCCTCCTCCTCCTCCTTGAGGGGTGGGTGGGAGGGGGGCAGCCCTTGCCACAGACAGCTAGAGCAGCTCACTGTCCCACCAGTAACCCCAGAGCAAGCAGACGGTCCCCTCCCTTGAGTAGATGGGAATCCCTCTGATTGGCCAGGTCTGGGTCACGTATCCACACGTAGTTTCAGGAGGGATCAGGGGAGAGACCTCGCAAAGAAGGGAGGAGGACTTTCACCAGAGGGGGAACTGATGCTGATCCCGAAAAACCTACTGATGTCCGCCCATCTGCCACGTACCGAGTTCTTACCTGTCAGATCTTGTGTTAAGTGCCTGGAGGAAACGGGGGCCCAGAGAGGCTAAGGAATCTCTCCAAAGACACACAGCTTGGAAGTGTCAGTGCCAGTATTTGAGCCCCTAATGGGCCTAAGACCTAATGCCGCATCCTCTCTCACTGTGGGGTCTTGCAGCTGGTTCATGGTGGGGCTGGCACTGAAACCCACCCCTGGGTCCTGTCCCTTAACCACAGCTGCTGCCCATGGGCATTGGGGGCGGGGGGGCGCATCCCCCAAGCTCTCCAGTCCCTGGACGCTGGCTGCACTGTTGCTGCGGTGGAGTGACGAGTGACAAGCCAGCATCTGCTCTGTGTGCAGGAAGCTACAACCTCACCAGTGTGCTGCCCACAGCTCCCGACATGGCCCAGTTCAAGCAGGGAGTGAGGTCGGTTGCCGGAAAGCTCTCCGTCTTTGCTAACGGAGTCATGACTTCCATTCAGGTCAGTGAGATGGGGACTGCGGTAACTGAGTTTGGTGGTGGGTTCGTAGTTTCGAAAATGAGATTTGGACCACTCTTTAATTGCTAGAAAATTAGATTTTATATTCTCGATTTATGTGTTTGCTACAGTGTAACCCAGGACATCATGAAAACCAGAACTTGTAATTTCATATTTGTTTAAATTTTCTAGTTTATGACTCCAGAGGAATTGTTACAGGAATTGTCATGATCATTACTACTTTTATCTTATGTTAAAAAACAAAAATAAATAAGAACAAAGTTAAAAATTGCCCATAACCCCACCCACCTCCCAAGGAAAATGTTCATTAATATTTTGGTTTATTCTAATTCTAGATTTCTATGCATACCTGTTTAAAAATGTTAAAGGATTATATTGTATATGTGATTTTATATCCTCTTTTTCTTCCTGATGTTTTGTTATGAGCATTTGCATGTAATTCAAAATTCTTTGGAAGCTATTCAGTACATTCTGTTGAGCAAAAATGCATGTAACTATTTAACTATTCCCCAAGTTGAGCATTTAGATTGTGTGTTTCAATCTTTTAAACGAGGCGAGGGTGGAACACACTTGTGTATAACACGTGAAGGCCAGCTCTGATTATCTGAAGGCTATTCCGTGAACCTTCCTGCTTACATCAAGTTATTTTAGGACACTCAAGAACGGGAAACGCGGCCACAGAGAGCAGGACCTGATAGGCGTGAACTGATGCCTCTAAGGGGGGTCTTCCAGGTTGGGGAGGCACCCCTGCTGTGGGAGCTTCCTCCGCCCTGGGCCAGCGGCTGCTGTCGGCACAAGCTTGGGTTAGAATTCCCAGAGCTCTTACATGTCCCTTAGGTCAGCCGGGCCCACCTCAGTCCTTCCAAGGAGGTGACATCCCTCTTTATAGATGATCATCCGCATTTTGTAGATGAAGAAGCAGAGGCACAGAGGTTAAGCTGCTCCTGGTGAGACCACTCAGCTGACCCAGAATTTCAGGGTTCAGACTCCACGTGTGTGCCTCTGTCCCCCCGCGCGGCCTCGCGCCCCTCACGGCCCCTCCCGCCGCCCAAGGGCTCCGGTTCCCGCTTCCTCGGCCGCGGGCCCCTGTCACCGAGGCATCTGTTTCGCTGATACTGAGAATGCGGAGCCGATGCCGACACCGATGGACTCCCGTGTTGGTTTTCTCTGCAGGATCGCTATGGTTCCTAACACTGATGTTTTCGGTGCGTGTTTCCTGGAGAAATTCCTCTTTTTGTGAACCAGTGACCACATCACAGGCTGCAGTGAAGACCAGCTGGCTTTGGGCAGATTGTTTTGCTACTTTTTCTCGTGGTATATATGTATTCATGGCTGATTTTTAATATTTCTTTTGAGAAATTCTCATTTTTGATATAGTAGAAGCTTCATTGTAATTTCGGTTTTGTGTTACTTCTGTCTGGCACATCCATGCACATCCCTGCTTTATTTCCTTGGACTCTTTGGTTCTAAGAGCAGGAGGTCTGGAGTCGAGGGCTCCTCGGCCTCTCTTCATTGGGGGAGGGGAGGGTGTCTCACTGCGGTGAGACTCATGGGCTAAAGGCTGCCCGAATCAGCTGATATGAGAAGGGCCTGGAGAAACAAAACTTACAACACAGACTTCATTAAAAAGGGAACAAAGAATAAAAATAAAAGACCAAAAATAGCTGGTGTCTAATTTGATAGATTGATTCATCGATACTTCCACATCTTAAGGTAATTTCAAATAATGTCTAAAGACGTCTGTCCCTTTGAAATTGTTTGTTTTATATGATCTATAAATTTAAAAATAATTTTCAGTGAGTGCTTTTAACAGCCCAAGCTTCTGCATTGCCAAGCAAATTAATCTTTTGACAAGGTGTCACTGTTTGAATTTATGAGAAATGGAAGATGAGAACTCCCTAAGTGCATTTATAAATCAATATGGTATACAGAAGTAAAAAATGAATAAGGTGAGAAGATACACCCACAGAAAATATTTCAGTTTATGGGGAAACAGTAGTTGTAATTGGATAGTTTTCTTAATATTTTTTATCTTAATTTTGGTTTTCAAAAAATGACAGAATGTGTACAAATGAATGAAAAATAATTTGGCTGTGTTTTAGACAGCATTAGAATATATTGTTCAGCACAGTAAAATATATTCGAAATTTGATGAACCAGATATGTGGTTTCAACTGAGTATTTTGTGAATTTTTCTTAAAAGCTCAAATTTGTAGACTTCTGAATATAATAAACAGTTGCAGCAGATTGCGTTCCCTACTTTTTGTTTTTTTACAAAAGTTTTTGTGATGAGTCTAGAGTCAGGGCTCGTGGTATAACATTAGTGTGCATTTGATTAGGATGTAATTCCAGATGGATCTGTTTTTCCTGTGTGGGTCTGGGGCTACCCTGGGGGCTCAGATGGTATAGAATCTGCCTGCAATGTGGAAGACCTGGGTTCGATCCCTGGGTTGGGAAGATCCCCTGGAGAAGGGAATGGCTGCCCACTCCAGTAGTCTGGCCTGGAGATTTCCATGGACAGAGGAGCCTGGTGGGCTACAGTCCATGGGGTCACAAAGAGTCGGACACAACTGAGCAGCTTTCACTTTCTTGACTTTCTTGACTTGACTGGGGCCCAAGGTGTGCCTTCCCTGCACTGGGGTGTTGTCCAGAGTGCAGGAGCAGGGCAGGAGCCCTTGTTGAAAGCGAGGGTGTGCAGAGTGGCGCTTTCAAGCCCAAGGTGCTGCCCTAACAAGGTGCTGCCCTAACACAGTGCCACAGCCAGGGCGGCTTAGACAACAGAGTGTACTTTCTCACGCTTCTGAAAGCGAGACGTGCAGGATCAAGGTGGCGTCGTGGGTGGGCTTGTAGACGGCTGGACCCCCCGCCCCCGCCGCCCCACTCTGCTGTCTCTCCCTCTTATTATAATGCACCAGTCCTATTATAAAAGGACTTGCGCCATTATAATAAGGATCTGGGCCCCTTTAAGCTTAATTGCCTCCTTAAAGGCCCCACCTCCGAATGCAGTCGTGTTAAACTCTAGGGAGGCACAGTTCAGTCCGTAACAGTTCATGAGATGCTCCCACACTGGGTGAACCCTCTCCAGGCCAGGGCCAGGGCTCAAACACCTCCAGGAGACCCTCCGAACAGATTATGGTCCCATTTTACAGAGGAGGCGAATGAGACTTAGCAGAAGGGCCTCCCTCGACTCTGGCCATGCTTCTCCCCGTCACTCACCCTCTGCACGTGGAAGGGCCCGGGGCTGCAGGGCCAGGCTGGAGGAGCCCCCTCTGGTGGGCTCACCCCACCCCACCCCACCTCACCCCAGCATGTGTGTGTGTCTGTGTGTGTGTGTGTGCGCGAGAGACACTTGAGTTTGTGTTCCTTGTCCACTTACCCTTGGGACTTGGTGTTTTGTTTTGGAATCAGTTTGCATGAGTGCCTCAAATAGTAAAGATGTGAGTTAATAATTGTTCTAACAAATCACATTTGGGATCTATTGATTAAAAAAAAAATGGTGCTATGACGACCCAGGGACCCGGAGGAAACTGGCTAAGACCGGTCTGAAGGGTTAAGCAGTGGGGCTTTGGAAAAGGTGTTTATTATGCTTTTGCTCCTGAGAGCAAAGCCTGTGAGGACCAGGTATTTCTGTGAAACGGAAAACAAAGGAGGGGAAGTGGGGAGTGTTTTACCAGAACAGGTTCTCTTTGAAAATGCAGTACTTTTTGATCACTTCGAGAGCTATTGGAAATGTAGGTATATGGATGTGGACGGTGAGACCACGGGGCTCGGCGGGGGCGGAGGGTGCTGGGTGATGCTGGGGGCCGAGCAGAGCTGACTTGAAGGCCTTAGATGGATGCCAGGACTTGGGCTGAAACCTGCCCACCCCCACTTGCACACGGGCAGTTTGAGGGTCTAGGACACCTGTGTCCTTCTTACCTCTGGATGCTCAGCCTGAACACCTAGTGCAAATATGACCCTGCCCCAAAATCCTGGGGTGGCACCTCGGGATCCTGGGTCTCCTTGCTGGCCCCTTCCATCTGTCAGTGCCTCTGCCTGGACCTCCACTCTGCAGGATGCTTTTCTGACGTGGGTGGGCCTCCTGGGTGCTGGCCAGGGAGCCCCTCACTCCCACCTCCTGCCCACCCCCATCAGGTCGCTTCCCTTCTCAATGACCCTGACCTCCCTTCTAAAAATTGCAGGGACTTCCCTGGTGGTCCAACGGCTAAGCCTGCACTCCCAATGCAGGGGACCCGGTTGGATCCCTGGTTAGGGAACTAGATCCCATGTGCCACCGCGAAGACTGAAGAGCCTGTGTGCCGCAGCCAAATAAATATTTAAAAAAATAAAAATAAAACTTGCAGCCCACTGCCAGGCACTTCTGTGCCCCAGTCCTGCTCTCCTTTTGCTTTTCCCCAGGGTCCTGCCCGAGGCCCCACCCAGCTCCTGCTTCAGTGGCTTCTCCTGTCATCCCAGAGGTGCTTCTGTGCTCAGGATGTGGGGTCACTGACCTCCCTCCCAGACCCAAAAACTGCCCTGCTCTCCTGGTGGTGCGCTCAGACACCCTTGTTTGCACTGAGTCACGTGATCCATTTACAAAGGCACCTGTGCTTTCTCCCGTCCCCTCCATCCCAGGCCCGTTTTCCTTTATTTGTAGTTCTTATCATCTGCTTGCCAGGTCCTTTGTCTCACGAAAACAAGAGCACAGTGGCAGGAACGCCAGCTGTGGGCCTGGCACAGACAGATGGATGGACAGACAGAAGGAGACACCAGGGTCCCTCTTGTGCAGGTCCCTCTCCAGGAACCGAGGTGCGGGGTCCTGGAGCCCCTCTGCCTGCTGAGTGTCCCAGCTTCACCCTGAGGCTTGGTGCCCCCTCCCTGCACCTGATCACCCCCCTCCTACCCCATCCAGCCCTGCCGCCTGCCCCAGACTTGACCTTGGTCGCCTGAGCCCCCAGTGCCTCTCTCACAGCCTCTGATCCTCCTACCTGCTGGTGAGCAGTGCCCATGTCTCACCACACACCTCGGGCGTGGGCGCTGGCCTCCCTAGGGGCTGTACCCCGGGCAGGTGCCGGTGGCCTGGAAAGGCCGGGAAGAGAGACAGAGCTAAGGCCTGCAAGGGGCCACTGAGTCCAGGACTCAAGAGGAGCAGAAAGGAGCTGTGGAAGGTGTGGACTGGGAGGACAGGAGCCCCTCTGCGTGAGCGGGCAGCTGGAGGAGGGGTCCCCAGGCTTCAGAGTCCCCCCAGGCTGGAGACAGCAGCCGTGCGTGGGGCTCAGGCACCCGGTCATCACTGCCAGGCATTCGAGTCCAGCTCTGGAGGTTCCTGTGGAACGTCCAGAACGCCCTTCCCTCAAACACATTCCCCCGAGACCTCACACGTGCAGGCAGCCTCTTCCTTGGCCTCCCCATCTCACCCCTTCCTGGTCCTCCAAGGACCACCGGGGCCTTAGGGAGAGCAGCACCCGCCAGGCCCCTGCCCAGTGACTCAGGCCACCCTTTGGCCCCCACCTTCAGCATGCGAAGAGCCAGTGGGCCTGCAGAGGCTTCTTCCTGGGTGTTCCCCCCGACACAGCCTCCCACCCTGAGGCCCTGCTGTCTCCAGTTTCAGGGGGATGCTGCAGCCCGGGATCCCTCCTATGCAGCCCCCACACGCAGAGGGGCTCCTGTCCGCCCAGCCCACAGCCTCTACAGCTGCTTTCTGCTCCTCTGAGTCCTGGACGCAGAGTGGCCCACAGACCCCGCAGGTCTCCTCCCCGTCAGCCCTTTGCGGGCCCCGGGGCTGCCAGGCTCGTCTCTCCTCCAGGCCTTTCCCCAGAGGTCGTTTCTGCCAGGAAGGAGCCCTCACGGGTGGTGGTTGAGAGCTAGTTCAGGGCTACGAGGGGCGATGACAGTCTCATGGCGTCGTTGTGGAAATGGGGAGAGGAGGGGACTTCCCTGGTGGCCCAGTGGCTAAGACTGCTTTCCCAGTGCAGGAGGCCAGGGTTCAAACCCTTGTCCGGGAACTTAAATCCCACATGCTGCAACTAAAGATCCAGGGCAGACAAATAATGCTTGTTTTTGTTTTTTTTTTTAAGTAAAAGAGCAGGGTCCATCATCTCACAGGGGATGAAGGGAACCATGGGAAGGGCAGGAGGTGCCTAGTGGGGCCCCCGGCACACCGCAGGCCTGAGGCTTGGGCCTTCGAGTGAGGCAGGGTGAGGCCCCCTGCAGGCAGGCTTTCACAGAGAGAGCACAGAGGCAGGCAGTGTCAGCTCACACAGGTAAACGGAGGGGTGCCAGCCTGGGGCCCCACGTTCAGGGCGGCCTCGCTGTAGCGGTCTCTCTGAAGCTTCTGCGTGTGCTCTCAACACACCCCCGTACGACCATCCTCCAGCAGGCTCCCTGCGGCTGTCCTGTCCCCTTCCTGGCCTCTGTCCTGCTCATCTGAGGCTCCAGAGGGGAGGTCCTGAGAAGCCCAACCTGGCTTCAGTGCAGTCAGTGTAGGGGAAGAAAAATTCTTTTTCCTTCTACCCTCCTAGGTTCGCTGGCCCAGGCCCTGTAAAATTAGAGTAACTAAAGGCAGACTAACATGAGAAAAACAAACAAGTACTGACATGTACATTGCGCATACGCATGGGAGCAGGTGTGGTTAGAACCAGGCTTCTGTAGCATCTTAACAAAAGTATACTGAATCCTCAGAGAAGTGACAAGACAAAGGAAGGGGAGGACTTCCCTGGTGGTCCAGTGGTTTAAAATCCACCCACCAGGGCAGGGGGGACATGGGTTCGATCCCTGGTCGTGGAAGATGCCACATGCCTTGGAGCAACTAAATCCGTTTGCCACAACTATGGAGCCTATAGTTCCAAGTCTATGCCCCAACCAGTAACACTGAAGAAGCTGAAGTTGAACGGTTAACCAGTAAAGCTGAAGTTGAACGGTTCTATGAAGACCTACAAGACCTTTTAGAACTAACACCCAAAAAAGATGTCCTTTTCATTATAGAGGACTGGAATGCAAAAGTAGGAACTCAAGAAACACTTGGAGTAACAGGCAAATTTGGCCTTGGAATATGGAATGAAGCAGGGCAAAGGCTAATAGAGTTTTGCCAAGAGAACGCACTGGTCATAGCAAACACCCTCTTCCAAGAACACAAGAGAAGACTCTACACATGGACATCACAAGAAGGTCAACACCGATATCAGATTGATTATATTCTTTGCAGCCAAAGATGGAAAAGCTCTATACAGTCAGCAAAAACAAGACCAGGAGCTGACTGTGGCTCAGACCATGAACTCCTTATTGCCAAATTCAGACTTATATTGAAGAAAGTAGGGAAAACCACTAGACCATTCAAGTATGACCTAAATCAAATCCCTTATGATTATACAGTGGAAGTGAGAAATAGACTTAAGGGACTAGATCTGATAGACAGAGTGCCTGATGAACTATGGATGGAGGTTCCTGACATTGTACAGGAGACAGGGATCAAGACCATCCCCATAGAAAAGAAATGCAAAAAAGCAAAATGGCTGTCTGGGGAGACCTTACAAATAGCTGTGAGAAGAAGAGAAGAGAAAAGCAAAGGAGAAAAGGAAAGATATAAGCGTCTGAATGCAGAGTTCCAAAGAATAGCAAAGAGAGATAAGAAAGCCTTCCTCAGTGATCAGTGCAAAAAAATAGAGGAAAACAACAGAATGGGAAAGACTAGAGATCTCTTCAAGAAAATTAGAGATACCAAGGGAACATTTCATGCAAAGATGAGCTCGATAAAGGACAGAAATGGTATGGACCTAACAGAAGCAGAGATATTAAGAAGAGGTGGCAAGAATACACAGAAGAACTGTACAAAAAAGATCTTCACGACCCAGATAATCACGATGGTGTGATCACTGACCTAGAGCCAGACATCCTGGAATGTGAAGTCAAGTGGGCCTTAGAAAGCATCACTACGAACAAAGCTAGTGGAGGTGATGGAATTCCAGTTGAGCTCTTTCAAATCCTGAAAGATGATGCTGTGAAAGTGCTGCACTCAATATGCCAGCAAATTTGGAAAACTCAGCAGTGGCCACAGGACTGGAAAAGGTCAGTTTTCATTCCAATCCCAAAGAAGAGCAGTGCTAAAGAATGCTCAAACCACCGCAGAATTGCACTCATCTCACACGCTAGTAAAGTAATGCTCAAAATTCTCCAAGCCAGGCTTCAGCAATACGTGAACCATGAACTTCCTGATGTTTAAGCTGGTTTTTGAAAAGGCAGAGGAACCAGAGATCAAATTGCCAACATCCGCTGGATCATGGAAAAAGCAAGAGAGTTCCAGAAAAACATCTATTTCTGCTTTATTGACTATGCCAAAGCCTTTGACTGTGTGGATCACAATAAACTGTGGAAAATTCTGAAAGAGATGGGAATACCAGACCACCTGACCTGCCTCTTGAGAAATCTGTATGCAGGTCAGGAAGCAACAGTTAGAACTGGACATGGAACAACAGACTGGTTCCAAATAGGAAAAGGAGTACGTCAAGGCTGTATATTGTCACCCTGTTTATTTAACTTATATGCAGAGTACATCATGAGAAACGCTGGACTGGAAGAAACACAAGCTGGAATCAAGATTGCCAGGAGAAATCTCAATAACCTCAGATATGCAGATGACACCACCCTTATGGCAGAAAGTGAAGAGGAACTAAAAAGCCTCTTGATGAAAGTGGAGAGTGAAAAAGTTGGCTTAAAGCTCAACATTCAGAAAATGAAGATCATGACATCTGGTCCCATCATTTCATGGCAAATAGATGGGGAAACAGTGGAAACAGTGTCAGACTTTATATTTTGGGGCTCCAAAATCACTGCAGATGGTGATTGCAGCCATGAAATTAAAAGACGCTTACTCCTTGGAAGGAAAGTTATGACCAAACTAGATAGCATATTAAAAAGCAGAGACATTACTTTGCCAACAAAGGTCCGTCTAGTCAAGGCTATGGTTTTTCCAGTGGTCATGTATGGATGTGAGAGTTGGATTGTGAAGAAAGCTGAGCGCTAAAGAATTGATGCTTTTGAACTGTGGTGTTGGAGAAGACTCTTGAAAGTCCCTTGGACTGCAAGGAGATCCAACCAGTCCATTCTAAAGGAGATCAGCCCTGGAATTTCTTTGGAAGGAATGATGCTTAAGCTGAAACTCCAGTACTTTGGCCACCTGCAGCGAAGAGCTGACTCATTGGAAAAGACTGATGCTGGGAGGGATTGGGGGCAGGAGGAGAAGGGGACGACAGAGGATGAGATGGCTGGATGGCATCACCGACTCGATGGATGTGAGTTTGAGTGAACTCTGGGAGTTGGTGATGGACAGGGAGGCCTGGAGTGCTGCAATTCATGGGGTCGCAAAGAGTTGGAGACGACTGAGCGACTGAACTGAACTGAACTGAACTGAAGCAGAATTAAAATATTTATCTTTTCTTTTGATCTGCTCCCTCAAAACATTGGAAACTCATAGGTTCCCAGCAGCTCTATCAGATAAAATATTTATCAGGAAAACTACCTCCAAACAGGGCTTCCCCAATAGGCTCAGTGGTAAAGAGTCCTCCTGCCAATTCAGGAGACCCGGGTTTGATCCCTGGTCCAGGAAGATCCTCTGAAGAAGGAAATGGCCCTACTCCAGTACTCTTGCCTGGAAAATCCCATGGATGGAGGAGCCTGGTAGGCTGCAGTCCATGGTGTCACTAAGAGTTGGACATGACTGAGCAACTTCACTCTCACTTTTCACTTTCATGCATTGGAGAAGGAAATGACAACCCACTCCAGTGTTCTTGCCTGGAGAATCCCAGGGATGGGGGAGCCCGGTGGGCTGCCGTCTACGGGGTCACACAGAGTCCGACACGACTGAAGCGACTTAGCAGCAGCAGCAGCAGGGTAATTTTAGAGAAAAAAGATTATATTTCAATGATTGTTAAAGCCCACCTTTGTTAATGGAAGTGGAAGTGAAAGTCACTTAGTCATGTCTGACTCTTTGTGACCCCATGGATTACACAGTCCATGGAATTCTGCAGGCCTGAATACTGGAGTGGGTAGGTGTTCCCTTCTCCAGGGGCTCTTCCCAACCCAGGGATTGAACCCAGGTCTCCCTCATTGCGGGCTGATTTTTTTTACCAGCTGAGCCACCAGGGAAGCCCATCCTTTATTAATGGTGGTCTGTATATACTAAGTCTCACCTCCTGGATAGTTCCTTGCTGTTACATCACCTTAATATAAAGTTTAACTGGATTATTAAACGGAGACTCAAAGTTTCTGAAACTTATCTCAGTAATATATCTTTGGGTGAAGATCAGATGTCCCATGACCAGCAACCAGGGGATTATACATACTCGAAAAGACATAATTTAAAGGACTGTCTCCAACCTAAAAGGAAGGATCCTTATCAGATACTCTTGACTACTCATGAACTGCGAAATTGAAGGGAATTGACTATTAGGTTAATTACCACTTACAAAGGGCCTCCACACTAGGCTGGTCTATACAGAGCATGTCTAAGCTCAAACTCACCTTAAAACAATCCCAAGGGCTTTCCTGGTGACTCAGTGGTAAAGAATTCGTCTGCCAGTGCAGGAGACAGAGGTTCGATTCCTGATCCCGAAAGATTCCACATGCTATGGAGCAACTAAACCCACACACCACAACCGCTGGCCGGTGCTCTAGAACCCGGGAGCCACAACGACTGAGTCCACATGCCCTGGGGCCCCTGTCGCTAGAGAAGCCACCGCAACGAGGGGACCGCACACCACAGCTAGAGCAAAGCCCAAGTGCCGCAGCGAAGACCCAGCACAACCAGTAAACAAATAAAATTATTAAAAAACAGTGCTCAGAGGAGAAACTGCATTCACAGTAGGGAGAGCAGACATCAGAAGTAGACAGCTAACCTAAGATCTCACATAGCCATGTATAATGCTTTCTTGACTTCTTGGACCTTTGCATATGAATCAGTGTTTTTCTGTCACGAGCATGATCCTATACAAGTTTTAAAAATCAATCCAATTGCTGTGTTTGTGGCCAATTACCTGTGTCTAGTACTTCTGGATTACCTCGGTGGGTTTCTCCACTCCAAGGGTGTAACTGGGAGGTCCTTAGAAAATTTATTCTAAAAGAAAGAAATTGTAGTCCTGTTTAGGCTACTACTGGTATCTTAGATGGGATCCCCTCAAATTGCCAACTAATAATACCTGCTCTGACCCTGGCCATAAATACGCATTTTCCTCTAAAGTTACTCAAGCTTAATTAGAGCAACAAGCCAAATTTCAGCCAAGGAATAAAACTTCCTACAATTAGGGGATAGATTTAGGTGGTCAACACTAGGCTATGGTCATTTAAGTAGTTTTTTGTTTTTGTTTTTTTTTTTAATATTTATTTATTTGGCTGCACCAGGTCTTAGTTTAGGCACACAGGATCTTTGTCGCGGTGCCCAGGCTTCACTCTAGTTATGGCACATGGACTTTGTTGCCCCACAGCAAGTGGGATCTTAGTTCCCGGACCGGGGATCGAACCCACGTTCTCTGCATAGTAAGGAGGATTCTTAACCACTGGACCACCGGGGAAGTCCCAGTCATTTGTTTTAAGCCGCTCCCCCCTCTTTATCTTAGGAACAATTAAATTATGCTAAGGACAACTATTCTAGTAACTCTAGAAAAGTGGATTGGGAGCCTTACGGACAGTGCCAATGTATAATTTCCCTGAAAGATAAGGATTTGGACAGAACAGATGTAGTCCGGCCACGTGAGGATGTACTGGGCTGCACCTGAAGGAAGTTCTTGGCTTAATTCTTACGACATTGATAATACTGCTACCTATATTTTTTGTATTTTGCCTGTTTCACAAGATTGCTGTTTCTTGCATTACCAAATGTGTGACTGAGTCTCTGACAAAAGTATATAGCTTTACATGAGATCAAAGATTGTAATAGTGTAATTCTAGATATAGGAAGATGTAACAAGAGTAACCTTCACAAGACGAGCAGAAACTTTCTGCAGAAAAATAAATGTGCTTGGGCTAAGATGTTTTTCTAAAAGCATGATTTCAAATAGTAATTTAATTGCCCATTAATAAAGAAAGAAGTAAGCTATGAGTTATGATTTATGTATCTAATGGAATATTTCAAGTGTTTAGTGGATTTAATGACTCGGTATTCTGGAACCTCTTGTATGACACTATCCGATAGATGAAATACACAGGCTCTATATATTTAGATGAGGCACAATTGGTGTGATTATGGTTATTTAATTTTTGGTCTCTTTGTGTAAAAACAAATGTGCTGGAGGGCTTCCCTGGTGGTCCAGTGGCTAAGACTGCACTCCCAACGCAGGGGCCCCCGTTTGATCCTCGTTCAGGGAACTAGATCCCACATGTCAGAACTGAGAGTTTGCATGCCTCAATTAAAGACCCACACACCACAGGGAAGATTGAAGATCCCACGTGCTGCGACTAAGACCTAGTTAGGCTCTGTTGCAACAAAATCATTAATTAATTAAAAATTAAAGACGTAAAATAATTGCTTGATCGCATGTGTTCCCCTCTCACCAAAATCACTTATATACCGACCTTCCCCACTACCTCTTTGGAACAGTTTCTCAGAGCTATCCAAAATGCTGTCCCCCCCAAGCTAGAGTCCTCATTTTGTCCCAAATAAAATGTAACTCTTAGGGCTTCCTGGTGGTCCAGTGGCTAAGATTCTGCACTCTCAGTGCAGAGGGCCCAGGTTTGAGCCCTGCTCAGGGAAATAGATCCCACATGCTGCAACTGAGACCTGGAATAGCCAAATAAATAAATAAACATTAAAAAAAAAAAAAAGAGTATAGGGTATAAATGTAAAACAAACAAACGGTTAACTCTCAACGCTCACGTTGTGTGTGTGTGTGTGTGTATGTGTGTGTGTGTGTGTGTGTGTGTGTTTCCAGTCAACAGCCTCTGGGAAGGACTGGGGTCTCTGGGGACTCAAAGTCATGAAGCCCTGTCCCTGGGGCCCCATGCCTGACAGCCCTTGAAAAGACACACCTGCGCTGGAGTTAATCGGATGCATGGGTTTTTCTTTCTGTCTTGAGCTGCCCACAGCAGGAGCCGGGGCACCACCTGCAGAGACTTCCCAGGCTCTTCTGTTCAGTTCAGTCGCTCAGTCGTGTCCAACTCTTTGTGACCCCAAGGACTGCAGCACACCAGGCTTCTCTGTCCATCACCAACTCCCGGAGTTTACTCAAACTCATGTCCATCGAGTTGATGATGCCATCCAACCATCTCATCCTCTGTCGTCCCCTTCTCCTCTCACCTTCCCAGGCTCTGGCAGGCGAGAAACAAACTCAAGGACAAGAAAGGGCCCGAGCTGCCAGGATGTGGGGCCAAGACTGAGTCCAACTGCACTTGACTCCCCAACAGAGGCCTGGCTTCTGTTCTCTGGTGGCCAGCCCTTCCCCCACGAGTCTTCCCTAGAAGACTCAGCATCAGCACAGCTCTAGCTATCAGAGCGGGAGGGCCACCGGTGCTGGAAGGAGCACTGCAGTCTCCCTGGGTGGAGCCAACACCCCCAAACTGGATTCCACTGAAGACACAACCAAGCCAAAGAGCTGGTGAAGGAAGGATGTGTTATTCATATTTGCAACAAGTATGGAAAACCCAGGATCTCTCCCAAAGCAGTGTCTCCTCAAACAGCAAAACTGGGGAACTTTTAAGCTAAGTTGCAGGGACATGTTCATGAAGTGGGTTTGGTGGGTATATGCATATTCATGGAGGGGCTTGAGCAAAGAGTTCAGCCTAGAATCGGGACAAAGGTCAACAGAGTCCAAGCTTTAACAGAGTCAGAAAAAGTCAACATCATCATTCCTTAGGTTCCAGTTGATCTGGTAGTTGATTTCTTGAGGGTGATTGGATCCACAGCTTAAGAAAGTGTTTCAGGCTAATCTTTATATTGAAACAGAACTTATTACCTTTATACAGGACCTATTTCCTCTGCTACTGTTACTTCTGTGGGCTTCCCTGGTGGGCTCAGACAGTAAAGAATCTGCCTACAGTGCAGGGGATCTGGGTTGGATCACTGGGTTGGGAAGATCCCCTAAAGAAGGGAATGGCTGCCCACTCCAGTTCCCTCCAGTATTCTTGCCTGGAGAATTCCATGGACCTGGTGAGTTACAGCCCACAGGGTCTCAAAGAGTGGGACACGACTGAGCGACGAACACTACTTTACTTTTGCTTTTTTTCCTGGTGTTACTTCTGTCTGACGAGGGTCACTTGTTCCTGCTTTCTTTTGTTCATTCCCTTACGGAGCCAGCTTCCACTTTAAGACTATCATTACTGGACCTGATCAAGGGCAAGCGCTGCAGCCAAGCTTAGATCACAAAACAGCTCAAGCATAAGATGGCTTCTCTTCTGCCAGCAAAGCCAGGCCTGGTTCTCTTCCTCCAGGAACCCTCTACCCTGCGGCTCACAGAGCCTCCCAAGTTCCTCCAGGTTTGAGTACGATGGGGACCCCAGGGACCTTTTGCAGAACCACAGAGGGTCACTGTGAGCACTCTGGGTTTGTGCAGACAGATTGCTGCCTGTGGACACAGGCAGTGAGTTTGAGACAGGGCTTGGTGAGGTTCTGGGCTGGTGACTGTAGGTGTCGGAACGAGAAAGAGAAGAGGAAGTTGGAGACGTGCTGGGGGGCATCTCACTTTGTGACTCTCCTGGGAAACCAACAGCATTCACCAAAGTGTTTACTTTGTTAACAGGGTTGGGGAGGAAGATTGCGATGAATGCTGAGTGACCCGCAGGCGGGGTGAGTGAGAACAGAGGATGTCAGAGGGTCCTGTGAGAGCCCACGGAAGGGGTGGGCAGTGAAACCTCAGCACCAGCAGCATATCCTCCCCAGGTCACCCTCCACGCGGCTCCATCCTCTTTGATCACAGATGGCTTGTTCACTAGATAGGAGTAAGACGGCCAAAGGCTCCGAACACTGCATCTCCTTCTACAGGACTGGCTCCAGGCTGGAATAAGCTCCCAGGAAAGGGCTCTGATTGGCTTTTCTCTGGTCAGGACCAGCCTTCTTGACCCATCAGGGGCAGCCTGAGGGTAGTCCCAGAAGAACTAGGGCTCAGATGCGAACCAGAGAGTCTGATGGGAGGGGTACATGACACAGCTAGTAAATGGTGGAGCTGGGATTAGAACCCAGGTCTTGGGGTGCCAAAACCTGGGCCCAACGCCTTGCACCAGGGGCTCATCATTTTTTTTTTTTTTCAGGGGCTCATCTTTACGGCCGCCCTCTTGCAGTGCTGCGCACCTTCATGATAGATAGTAAGGCTCTGAAGGCAGAGACCAAGTTTCTCCCATCGTCAGAGCACAGCGTTTCTCCAAGTTGAATCTGGGAAGATCGCTGGTTGCTCATCCAGGGATTTGGGTGGGGGTGGGAGGAGTTTGTGCTGATAGAAAAGAGAGCAATGAATTCATTTGTTACATAAATTTCACAAATGTGTGAGGCTGGGTTGTTGGCACTCCTAACCCCAGTACCTTAGTATGAGACTGTAATGCAAGACAGGGTGTTGAACGAGGTGGTTAAATTAAATGAAGCCATGGGGTGTGCCCTAATCCAGTATGACCAGTGTCTTTACAAGAGGAGGAGATTAGGACTCAAAGAGGAGATTCAGTTCAATTCAGTTCAGTTCAGTCGCTCAGTCGTATCCAACTCTTTGCGACCCCATGGACTGCAGCACACCAGGCCTCCCTGTCCAACACCAACTCCCGGAGTTTACTCAGACTCATGTCCATTGTGTCCGTGATGCCATCCAACCATCTCATCCTCTGTCGTCCCCTCCTCCTCCCACCTTCAATCTTTCCCAGCATCAAGGTCTTTTCAAATGAGTCAGTTCTTCGCTTCAGGTGGCCCAGATTAGGACACAGTTAGACACAATGATGACTCTCCCCATGTTCTTTCTTTTTTCTTTTAAAATTATTTATTTATTTTTGGCTGCACTGGGCCTCAGGCTTTCTCCATTTGCAGTGATCAGGGGCTACTCTCTACTTGCGAGTACATGGGCTTCTCACTGCTCTTGTTGGAGAGCGCAGGCAGTAGGGTGCACGGGCTCAGGAGTCAGAGTACGGCCTTGGTTGCCCTGCTGTGTGTGGAATCTTCCCGGATCAGGGATCAAACCCGTGTCCCCTGCATTGGCAGGTGGTTCTTAACCACTGGACCACCAGGGAAGTCCTCCCCATTTCTTAACCATCATCATGACCTCAAAGGTTGCACATGAGCCACGAGGACAGTCCAAGGCAGATCACCTCGGGTGACACATTTTCATATCATTTACCTGTTAGAGTTCACATGTGTTAAATTTGTGTTTTCTTTGTTACTATGGCATTGCATTGTAGCCCCCCAACTCAGAGCTGGAATCCATGACTCAAAGCGACTCATTAAGGCATAAGTGTGGGGCACCCCACTCCAGTACTCTTGCCTGGAAAATCCCATGGGCGGAGGAGCCTGGTAGGTTGCAGTCCATGGGGTCGCTAAGAGTCGGACACAACTGAGCAACTTCCCTTTCACTTTTCACTTTCATGCATTGGAAAAGGAAATGGCAACCCACTCCAGTGTTCTTGCCTGGAGAATCCCAGGGACTGGGGAGCCTGGTGGGCTGCTGTCTATGGGGTCGCACAGAGTCGGACACGACTGAAGCGACTTAGCAGCAGCAGCAGCAGTGGGGCTGCAAGGAGATATGTAAACATGCAGAATGATGTTGTAAACATAAATATGGGAGCAGGTGGTGGTGCTGGTTTAGTCACTAAGTCGTGTTCGACTCTTGCAACCCTCATGGACTGTAGCTTGCCAGGCTCCTCTGTCTATGGGATTCTCCAGGCAAGAATACTGGAGTGGGCTGCCATTTCCTTCTCCATGGGATCTTCCCAGCCCAGGAATCAAACCTGGGTCTCCTGCGCTGCAGGCAGGTTCTTTACCCACTGAGCTACGAGGGAGGCCCTCACGGGAGCAAGAGAGCAATGCAGATGCAGAGAGTGGATCTGCCCGTTCCCGACCAGCGACTCTGCAGCTGTGATGTCACCACAAAGAAGCTGGAAAAGGACGAGCAAGAAGGCATGACCCTGAGGGCCTGACATGGTTCCATTGGCTCCATCTAGCCATGGCTCCAGTGCAGTGACTGATGCAACTTTGCCAGTCAGTGGGGCGAGAGCTCCTTTTCAGAGAGAACATCACAGCATCACTAGGTAAAACCACAGGTTATTTCTGGAACAAGAAAAATAATTCTTTCAAGCAGAAAACTGACTTTTTTTTTTTTTTTGCATATCACGCAGCATGTTGGAACTTCCCTGACCAGGGATCATGACCCCAGCAGTGGAAGCACAGAGTTTCAACCACTGGACCACCAGGGAAGCCCCAAAATGTTTAATTTTGACACTAAAGGCAGGAAAGATCTCCAAACTATAGAGACATCATTCAACACTCCCTTCCTTCCAAGAAGAAAAGAGAAGCAGGTCACATTGCTGCTGAGAAGGTAGGAAGACCTGCCTGCTTTAGGTTGAATTGTCCCCACCCACCTCAAAAGTGGTAAGTTGAATTCCTAACCCCAGTACCTTAGTATGAGATTGTAATGTGAGACAGGGTGTTGAACGAGGTGATTAAGTTAAATGAAGTCATGGGGTGCACCCTAATCCGATATGACCTGTTGTCCTTACAAGAAGAGGAGATTAGGGCACAGACAGGCACAGAGGGAGACCAGAAGGGTGGCTGTCTGCCAGCCAAGGAGAGAGGCCTCAGGAGAAACCACCCTTGCCAACACATTGATCTTCAACTCCTGGCCTCTAGCACTGTAGGAATATAAATTTCTGGGACTTCCCTGGTGGTCCAGTGGTTAAGAACCTGCTTTCCAATGCAGGGGACACGGGTTCAAACCTGGCCCAGGAACTAAGATCCCAGATGTCACGGAACAACTGAGCGAGTGTGCTGTAACTAGTGAGCCCCTGCACCACAGCTAGAGAAGCCTGTGTGCAGCAACGAAAGATCGCACATGCCACAAAGGCTCCATGCAGCCAAAAATAGGCAAGTCTTTTTTTAAAAAAAAGAATATAAATTTCTGTTGTTTAAGCTTCCTGTTTTATGGTATCTTGCTTAGGCAGCCCCAGGACATGAGTATACTGCCCAAGACATTGTGGTCAGAAAGTACAATATGCAGTTGGCAGGATGGCTTGATCAACAGACCAGGTTGGCAGTCAGAGAATAGAAGCTGCACACCAGCATGTAGGCAGGTTTCATACCAGGGTGAAACCCACATGAAGAGACTTGTAGCTATTTTTGATGTTCGAACAAAACCGTTGATGTCTTTCTCCAGGCAATCCGTGCCTGAGGAAGAATGCTCATTCATTCTTTGTCCTGTTTATCAGTGAAAATCCAAGCTCGAGAGAAGAGATGCTGTGTGGTATTGTGTGTGTGTGTGTGTGTGTGTGTGTGTGACCACCCTATCACCCCATTGCTTTTTGAACATGGAGAGGAAAAGCGTATTGATGTCACTTTTGAGCGAACACTGATATATGCGTGGCATCCATGCGGTAGCAGAGTTTGTCCACAAATGCCTCTCCGCCCTTTCCATCACTCAGAGACCTACTGGGGGTCAACAGAGTGTTCCTTGCTTTGATTTGGTGAAGAATGAGATGGGGAACATTAAGAATGAAATCTAATTCAGTTCTCAACTTAGTAAAGAGAGAAAAAAAAAATTATATGCTGAGGTTGCTAACATCTCCAATGTGAAAAAAAGTCTACTACACATGAAATTGCAAAGAAGGAAAAAGACATTTGTGTTAGTTTTGCTGTCCCACCTCAAACTGCAAAATGTACGCCCACAGTGCATACACGCTTAGTTAGGCTGGAAAAGGCACTACATTTGTACAACCAGATATTTTGAGAGAGACCACAGTCACATAAGTTTTACTGCAGAATATTGTTATAATTGTTCTCTTTTAGTAGTATTGTTGTTAAACTCTTACTCTGCTCAATTCATAACTTATGACAGGTGTGTATGTATGGATAGGGAAAAACACAGCATACATATTCTTACTTTCTGTGGTTTTGAAACAGCAGGGAAAGGGGCAGGGCACAACCTTCAAAAGAATGACGTGGCCCAAGGACATGACAAAAACTGACGTAGAACCAAATAGGTCCAAGATGGCAGATGAATCAACTTCCACCAGACCTTGAACGTCATTATATATTCATTGCAACACACTGTTGTTCAGTCACTAAGTCATATCCGATTCTTTGTGACCCCATGAACTGCAGCACATCATGCTTCCCTGTCCTTCACCATCTCCTGGAGTTTGCTCAACTCATGTCCACTGAGTCAGTGATGCCATCCAACCATCTCATCTTCTGTCTCCCCCTTCTCCTTCTGCCCTCAATCTTTTTCAGCATCAGGGTCTTTCCCAGTGAGTCAGCTCTCATCAGGTAACCAATGTACTGGAGCTTCATCTTCAGCATCAATCCTTCCAATGACTATTCAGGGTTGATTTCCTTTAAAATTGACTGGTTTGATCTCCTTGCAGTCCAAGGGATTCTCAAGAGTCTTCTCCAGCACCACAGTTTGAAGGCATCAATTCTTCAGCACTCAGCTTTCTTTATGGTCCAACTCTCACATCCATACATGACTACTGGAAAAACCATAGCTTTGACTATATGGACCTCTGTTGGCAAAGTAATGGCTCTGCTTTGAATATGCTGTCTAGATTTGTCATAGCTTTCCTTCCAAGGAATCAGCATCTTTTAATTTCATGGCTGCAGTCACCATCCACAGTGATTTTGGATTTATTTGCCCAAGCAAATAAAATCTGCCACTCTTTCCACTTTTTCCCCATCTATTTGCCATGAAATGATGAGACCAGTTGTCATGGTCTTTGTTTTTTGAATATTGAGTTTTAAACCAGCTTTTTCACTCTCCTCTTTCACCTCGTCAAGAGGCTCTTTAATTCCTCTTCACCTTCCGTCATTGGAGTGGTATCTGCATGTTTGAGGTTGTTGATATTACTCCCGGCAATATTGATTCCAGCTTGTGAGTCTTCCAGCCCAGCATTTTGCATAATGTACTCTGTGTATAAGTTAAATAAGCAGGGTGGCAATATACAGCCTGGACTTATTCCTTTCCTGATTTGGGACCAGTCTGTTGTTCTATGTCCAGTTCTAACTGTTGCTTCTTGTCCTGCATACAGGTTTCTCAGGGGACAGGTAAGGTGGTCTGATATTCTCGCCTCTTTAAGAGTTTTTTCCACACATTAGCAAGCTTAATACACGCCCACAGGCGCTATGACAGCTCCAAGGCCAATCTTAAGGGTCAAAAGTGGGTGATGGTCCAACTCCAAGAAATCCCCAGCCTTTTCATAAGTATATGGAACTCTCCCACTTATTAGCCTATGAAATTATTCTATAAAATTACCCACTCCTATAAAAACTGAAAGGCTTCCCAAGTGGCTCAGTGGTAAAGAACCCACCTGCCAAGCAGAAGGTGCAATTTTGACCCCTGCAGGAAGATCCCCTGGAGAAGGAAATAGCAACCCACTCCAGTATTCTTGCCTGGGAAATCCCGTGGACAGAGGAGCTTGGCGGACTACAGTCCATGAGGGTTGTGAAAGAGTCAGACACGACTTACCACCTAAATAACAACTCAATTAGGCTATGAAAAAAACTGACAACCCCCATATCTTGTGGCTGCCCTCTTCTGGGATGGCCCACACTCTGTCTGCGGAGTGTGTTTCTCTCTAAATAAATCCACTTCTTACCTGTTGCTTTGCTTCTCACTGAATTCTTTCTGCAGTGAAACATCAAGAACCTGAACCTCATTAAGGCCGGAGACCAGCTGTGATCTCAGCTAAAAGACCACAAGTGCGAGTCCCGACCTGAGTTGCACAGTTTCGGCCTCAGGGACTCACTGGGGCTTGTGGAAATGCAATCCCATGGATAAGGGGGACTAGTGCAGTAGAAACAAAATAAATAAGCATTTCAGCTCACATTTAGCAAAGCCTCCCTTCCTGTGTGCCGCACACTGTCTTACGCACCTTCCATTTCACACTCTAAGCCTTACACTGAGTTCTGAGGCAGATACTCTTATCTGGATTTCCGGGACAGGATGCAAAGGCCACAGAGGTACACAGTGAAGTGGGGACCAGGACAGCACCCTGCCTGTCCGGCTCCACCAGCAGGAGTGAGACTCTTCCTTTTGTTCATTGAGCCGAGGATTAAGTCAATGACGCGTCAAGAACTGTCTCTAAATATGCTGTCAGAATTTGCACAAATCTTCGCTGAAGCCAAATGCCAGCAGAGAGACATTTGCCAGAGACCTCCCAGGTCCAGAGGGTAATGTGTCACCAATGTGTCTGGGGACTCGCTGCAGCCTCCAGGGGAAAGATCCCCAGTTTCTGAGCCCACATTTGACCTGAATGCCCAGATGGCTCTGTATGAAATGTTCAAACAGAGGGCCCTGTGTGAAATCTACAGGGCAGGTCTCCAAGGAGGACAAGCAGGAGACTCTCAGGGATGGGGCTGACACTGCTGCCCACAGGCAGATTTGCTTCTTCCTGGGGGAAACCCCAATTTGGCTCTTCAGGCCTTTTGATTGGTAGGATCAGCCCCACCCACTTTATACAAGATAATCTCCTTTATAGAAAGTTAACTGATCACTGACATTAATCATAATCTGCAAAATACCTTCATAGCAGCACCTGGATTAGTATTTGATTGGATAACTGGGTTCTATAGCCTGGCCATGTGGACATAAAACTGAGCACCACAGGTCGCAGTCAATCCCAATGGGCTGTGTGTGCTCAGATGCTCAGTCCTGTCCGATTCTTTGTGACCCCATCCTCTGTCCACGGGATGCTCCCATAAAACCAGCACCAGAAAGCCTGCTTGGCCCCTTCCGCAGTGGCTATCTCCCATCATGAGGTCTTCTCAGACTCCCATCAGCATTGCTGGTTTTGTTCTTTCCTGTGTGTCTAGTTCTTCTCAGTCAATATTGTCTCGGTGGGTGGGCTCTGTCCACACTGCTGTGGTGATGCTGTGATTTGCTCATTGGCAGTGCGGTCTGTCCTTCCATTCTGTGGATACACCATAGGTGTGTATCCATTCTCTTGCTGAGACTTTGGGGTGGTTTCTGATTTAGGGTTATTATGAACGAAGCTGCTATGAACATTCAGGTACAAGATTTGGGGGGAACACCTGTGCCCTTTGTGTTGTATGTGCTCAGGGAAGGCATTGCTAGGACGTGTGTCTTCGGAAGATATCGTCAAAAGGTTTTCCAAAGAGGCTGTAACCAAGAGCACAGGTACCCGCAGTGGGATCACAATCCCTCCACCATCTCGCCGGCAGTGAGGGGCGCCTGTCGCTTCAGGAGCCCTGCTGGCGGCGGCTGGCCTTTAATCTCCTTCCCTGGTGACTAACACACCTGTGTGTCTACGCTTTTATTACTGACCATTTCCAGATCCTCTTCTGTGAAGTCATTCATTCCTGTTTGGATCCTCTTTATATATTAATGTATAGGAATTTCCTATATATTCTAGATACAAACCTTTGTTATAAATTTGTATTTCAAATGTCTTTTCCCCACTCTGTGGGTTACCTTTTTCTCTTTCTTGTGTACTCAATTGTTCAGTCATGTCCAACTCTTTGCAACCCCATGGGCTACATATAGCCTACCAGGTTCTTCTGTCCGTGGGATTTCCCAGACAAGAATACTGGAGTGGGTTTCTATTTCCTCCTCTAGGGGATATTCCTGACCAAGGGATCTTGCATCTCCTGCCTTCACAGGTGGATTCTTTACCACTAACACCACCTGGGAAGCTCCTTTCTCTCTCTTAATGAATAGAGAACACTAAAATTCTTAATTTTAGTCTTGCCTAACCTTTCAATCTTTTCCTTTATGGTCAGCACAGTTTGTATCCCCTTTAAGAAGGTTTTGCATAACCCAATGAAAATATTCCCTTGTTTTCTTTTAGAAGCTTTGTTTGTCTTTCTCACTGTTTGATTCTCAGTACCCTGAGAAATATATTTGTATTGTGTGGGTGTTACCAAATTCATGTTTGGTTGCTCCTCTCTCAATAATCCAATACTGGGGACTGCCTCAGTGGTCCAACAGATAAGAATCCACTTACCAAGGCAGGGGACATGGGTTCAATCCCTGGTCAAGGAAGATCCCACACGCTTTGGAACAACAACTGAAGCCCATGCATAGAACCTGTACTCTGTGCCAATAAGAAGCTTCACATTGCAATGAAGCATAGCCTAAGCCTGTTACAACTACAGAAACCCTGAGTGCAGCAGTGAAGACCCATCATAGCCAAAAATAGAAATAAATAAATAAATGAAAAAAATTTTAAATTCTGTATAAAAAAAAAAAAATCCAATCCTGAGAGACAAGTGTTAGGTAAAAGGAAAGACAGCTTTATCGAGGAACCTGGCAATCCTGGGGAGAAGGTGGACTCGTGCCCCAAAGAACCAACTTCCTGTTGCTGATCAAGGGACAAGTTTTTAAAGGGGAATTTCTGGGGTGCTTAGGTGGGGGAGGGGGGGTGGGTATGTACAGAACAGCACAGTCAGCTCTGACAATCATCTTGAAATCAGCTATGTGGTGGTCTGACCAGCATCATCTTGATTGTTTTAAGTACAGTTAATCTTTGGTTCCAAGGTCAGTTTGTTCCCATTTCCTTGAGGCCAGCTCCCTGAACTGTGTAAGATGGAACACAATATGTCATGGCTACAATCTGGTCATCGTGTAGTTAACTTCTTCCACTTGGTGAGGGTTTCAGTACCTGCAAAACAGCTCAAAGGACACCCCAGAATATTATCTATAGTCCTTGAAGGAAAACTAAAGCTCCTTGACTTTGTTTAAAGACTAACTTACTATTTGTCTTGTTTGACTATTTCCCTTTGCTTCTGTGTTTTTCTCCTTTTTCTGATTAAATGTATTATCTGACTAAGATTTTTCTACATACAAAAGGCAGGCAGAGGACATGAAGGCAGGGGCTGGACTGGGGAAGGGGGCATTTTATGCTGGGGAGGCACCATAGGGTCTTGCTCCATTACATTGGGAATGGGGTAGAAATTCAGTTACATCCATACGGATATCCCACTGACTTAACACCATTTATTAGAGACGTGTGTTGTTGTGTGTGGCTGGCACTGCTCGGGCTGTGCGCTCGCCTTCCTATTAAAAGCTCACCTTGCCTATGGCCGACTACTGTCCCCGTTCCGCAGGGGAGAAGACTGAGGCTCAGGAGCCCAGGGGCCTGCCCACAGCACACAGGTGGTGCCCACACAGCAGAGCCAGAATTCAAATCCAGACAGATCCAGCTCTAAGGCTGTTTTGAAGGAAAATGGTGGCGATGGTGATTGATGATGGTGATGACAATGCTGAGCCTTTGGGGTGACTACAGTTCAGGGCATCCTGCATCCAGAGAGGGGCTGTGACTCTGGTCCATTGTTGCTGGTTGGCCCCAGCTGGAGGAGAGGGTCTCGGACGAAAGGACAAGCCCACCTGAGGAAGGGGTGTACTCCAGGATGGCTGTAGCTGAGACATTCCTGGGGCTTCCTGGAGGAGATGTAGACAGGGTTTGGGGTGGGATGTGGGGAGAGAATCTTCCTGGAACTCACCCAGAACACAGACAGTACTTCGGAAATTGCAGGAGTCTGCCTCTTCGAGTTCTTCCTCTCACTCAGAAATCACATCAGGCCAGGAAAACCTAGTGATGGATTGTGGGGACCTAATTGGGATTTAATCTGCTGGCCTTGTCCATTTGGAGAGGGTGGAGCAGCGAGGAAATCTGCCAGACCTGGAGCCAGATGCCGGGATAATTTGGTTAGCGCCAAGGCTGTGTGGACAGATGGCCTGACAAGTGTCCTGGGAGGACCGAGGGAGGGAGGCACGGGCCACAGAGGCACGAACTCTCATGGCAAGGGAGTCATGAGATCCGCTTCCATGGTGCCCCCGTCCCCAGCACAGGCCCGCAGGTAGCCAACTCTTCACCCTGAACTTGGGAGGGAAGGATGAGTTTTATTTCTGGTTTTACAATGAAGAACCTGAGGCTCCAAGTGGTCCACAGTCTCCTGGAGGATGAACAGCTGAGGGATGAGACGCCCGGACAAGCCCAGGGTAGGGAGGACCGTGGTGGGTGATGAGGAGTCTGCCAGGGCTGCCAGCCCCTTCCTCCTCTGGCCTAGAGGGACGGAGGGGCCCTAGCATTTCTGCTCCCCTTCTCTCCCTTTGCCCTCACCCCCACCCAGAGGACCCAGGACAGGTTCAGGCACAGGGAACCTGCCTCTCAATGCTGCCTGAGTACAGGGCATGCCTGTCACCCCCTCCCACGTGTGTTTGTGATTCTGGGGACAATTTATTTTACTTTAAATTTTTATTTATTTATTTTTGGCTGCGCTGGATCCTGGTTGCTGCGCATGGGCTTTCTCTAGTTGTAGCAAGCGGGGGCTGCTCTGATTGAGGTGCACAGGCTTCTCATTGCAGAGGCTTCTCCTGTCGCACAGCATAAGCTCTGGGTGCAGGAGCTTCTGTGGCTGTGGCACACGGACTTAGTCACCCCACAGCGTGTGGAATCTTCCCAGACCAGGGATTGAACCCGTGTCCCCTGCACGGGCAGTTGGATTCTTTACCACTGGATCACCAGGGAAGTCCCCGGGGACAATTTAAAGTCCTCTCTTTGTTCCTATATTGTTGCCACAACTGTCTAGCTTTTGGGGGAGCTATTTTTAAGCTAGTTAAGGGACAGAGTAGCCTGGTGTGCTGCAGTCCATGGGGTTGCAAAGAGTCAGACACAACTTAGGGACGGAACAACAAGGGACTTTTTCTTTCTTTCTTTTTTTGGCCACGCCTCAGAGTTAGCCGGATCTCAGTTTCCTGACCAGGGACTGAACCCAGGCCGCAGCACTGAAAGCCCAGAATCCTAACCACGAGGCCACTAGGGGACTCCCTAGGGGTCTGTTTTTATATCCTGTTTTGTTTTATTTCAACTGACAGGTCAAAGCACCTCTGAGTGTGGTAGTCAGAGAATCAGATGTGACCTGGGGCAGCCTAATTCTGTGGACGGAGGAGACAGTGGCCGCCCCGCGGAGCTGTGGGCTCTGTGTGAGGCCCCCCACAAAGACTAACGGGGTTCTGAGCCCAGACAGCAGGCCTGGGGCCAGCGGTGCCCACGGCTGGCCCGGTCCCCACTCTCCACTCCTGCTGGCTTCACCCTTTGGGAGGCCCCACCCCCATGGGAGCAGTTTCCTAATATGAGTGCTGGCTGTGGGGGATCTGGTCTCAGTCCTGCGGAATCTGGGCCCCACTGCACAAGGAAGAAGGTGAAGAAGCAGCTCTGGCCCTTGGCTTTCTCAGAGCCCTGGGCCCAAAGCCTGACTCAGCCCCAGTTGCTAGCCCCCCTTTCTCTTCCTCATCTGCAACCTGGAGACCGTTGTCCGGTCCCACCTCCTGAGGCTCTGTGAGGGCAAAGCGACCTGGTCATCATGCTCCCTCATCCGGTATGTTCTTGATTTTGCCTCCCGGAGACTCATTTGTTTGGAAAACAGAGGCCCAGAAGGCCTTGGAGGCCAGCCACCTGACCTGAAGAGCCGACTCATTGGACAAGCCCCTGATGCTGGGAAAGAGTGAAGGCAAAAGGAGAAGGGGGCGGCAGAGGATGAGATGGTGAGATAGTATTACTGAGTATTCGAATTTGAGTGAACTCAGGGAGATAGTGCAGGACAGAGGAGTCTGGCGGCTGCAGTCCACAGAATCACAAAGTTGGACATGACTGAGCGACTGCACAACAGTTAAGAATCTGGCTGACGGCAGAACTCTCGGGGCTGTAGTTGGTAGTGATGACATGAAATTCTTATTTTATGGCAAAAGGAGACACATTTAAACATAAACATTTTCTTTGCCCATTTGGACTTCCTCCCTCCCATTCAGGGTATGTTCTGCGTCCGCCTTAACCAGGCCTTCTTAGTATCGAGATAGCATTCCTTCTTAATCTCACTAAAGGTCACAGCTCCCTTGGAGATAACCTTTCTTCTTAATCTCCTAAGAGGCCACAGTGACCCAGGACTCACATTTGCTTTCCACATGTAGACCTAGATTGAGCAAACAGTCAACACGTCATCTGACGTATAACCCTGTTTGTCTCAAACATGTGTATCACTGTGCTTTGACCTCTAAGGGGAAGAACAGTCCTCAGAGCTTTTTGTTAGATGTTTCCTGTGTTATAATCCTCTGCATATGTGTGTGTGTATATGTGCCCGCGTGCTCATTTGCTCAGTCATGTCCGACTCTTTGAGACCCCATGGAATGTAGCCCGACAGGCTCCTCTGTCCATGGGATTTCCCAGGCAAGAACACTGGAGTGGGTTACGATTTCCTACTCCAGGGGATCTTCACGGACCCAGGGATCAACAGCATCTCCTGCATTAGCAGGCAGGTTTTTTTTTACCACTGTGCCACCTAGGAAGCTCTAAAATCTTCAGGTTGCATCCAATAACCTTTTCCATTTCTTTCTTCGATGGACTATTGATTGATTTTTCACCAACAATAGTGATGAAGGACCTGGGTCTGGGCAGAGGCCATTGGTCACCGGCCACCCACAAGCCTAGCCTCAGGGCGCCCAAGAGGGGCTTGGCTGGGCCTGTGCCTAGCCTTTGACAGGAGCGGTCAAGCACCTGGAGAAACCAGCCTGCAAGATGGGACATGCTGGGGACTCACTGGTCATCCAAAGAGAGGGGAAGGGGCAGGGACCTCGGTGCCCAGGACACTCACCATCACTCCTGGTCCCCACATCACCTCCATATGAGGGACCCGGATATAACACCTGTGGGGACACTTGGGTTGTCCCTGTGGGCTGTCACCCAGCATCTGAGCCTTACAAGATGCTCCCTTCTTATGTTTTCCTTTAGATTTTTTTTTCCCCACTGTGCCACGCAGCATATGGGATCTTAGTTCCCTGACTAGGCATCGTACCTGCATCCCCTGCATTGGAGTCTTAACCACTGGGCCACCAGGGAAGTCCCAGATCCCATCTTGTTAGGAACAATTACTATGAGGTACATATGCTCGAAGGGCTTCCCAGGTGGTTCAATGGTAAAGAACCCGCCTGCCAATGCAGGAGATACAAGAGATGTGGGTTCGATCCCTGGGTTGGGAAGATCCCCTGCAAAAGGAAATGGCAACCCACTCCAGTATTCTTGTCTGGGAAACCCCATGGACAGAAGAGCCTGGAGGGCTGCAGTCCATATGGCTGCAGAGAGTCAGACACAACTTCGTGACTAAAAAACAAGGAAGCAAGGAAACCACACAAGCTCTGCCTGGTGCTGAGTTCCTGCTGTGAGCAGGCACTCCATCCACCCTGAGAACATGCTGTGCAGCAGTCATTATGCTTATTTCTGCTTCAGAGAGCTGAAGTGATCCACCCGAGGTCCCACAGGGAAGGCCGGGGCCCCGGGGACACTGGAAGGGGACCCAGGCCAGACATTCCTCCCACAGCCAAGCCCCAGCGTATGAGAACTCAGGACAGCGCAGGGCAGGTAGGGAGATGCTTTGAGCCCCACAGGAGGCAGCTCTTTCTTCCACTCCCACTGACGAATCCAAACCTCCCTCCAGGGTGAGCCGTACCCTGCAGCCACCAAGGCCAGTAGTGGGGCAGGGAACCTCATTCCATCTTCAAGAGGAAAATGCTGAGGTCCAGAGTGGGCAAGGGGCTTGGCCAGGACCACAAAGACTCGGCGGCAGGACTTGGACCCAGGCCTCCTGAGGCTGAGGATGGAGAAGCTGTAGGAGTGGGCCCAGCCAGGCCTGGGGACCAGGCAGTGAAGCAAGAGCATTCCTACCTGGACTGAGGGGTGGTAAGGGGCAGGCACTCGGCCCACGAGGCTGGGGAGGGTGGCTAAGCAGCTCTCAGGAGAGGATGGAGCTGGGGGAGCAGAGAGTGACCCCAGAAGACTCTGAGATCGCGTTCTGCCCAGCCGTGAAGCCAGGGGAGCGGGCTGTCACCAAAAGAACAGCATGTTGTGTTCAGGGGCCATGGGAGCTCAGAGGAGGTATCTGAAGTTTGCAGTCTTGAAACTGTGTAACTCAGATTGGGACTTGAACCCACAGTCTTTTAACTGATACCGCATACCTGGTTTCAGGGCTTCAGGAGCTCAGGTTCTTGACGTCTCATCACAGAAAGAATTCAGTGAAAGACAAAGCGATAGGAAAGAAGTAGATTTATTTAAAGAGACGCACACTCCACAGACAGAGTGAGAGTGGCCCTGGGGAATGGGGTTGTCGGTTTTTATTTTGTTGTTGCTGTTCAGTCGCTAAGTCATGTCTGACTCTTTGTGACCCCATGGACTGCAGCACACCAGGCTTCCCTGTCTTCACTATCCTCAGAGTTTGCTCAAATTCACGTCCGTTGAGTCGGTGATGCCACTGCTGACTAAAAAGATGCACAACTTGAGAGTTTCAAGTTAAGCTCTATTTGGGGCCAAATAAGGACTGCTCCAAAATCACTGCAGATGGTGACTGCAGCCATGAAATTCAAAGACGCATACTCCTTGGAAGGAAAGTTATGTCCAACCTAGACAGCATATTCAAAAGCAGAGACATTACTTTGCCAACAAATGTCCGTCTAGTCAAGGCTATGGTTTTTTCCTGTGGTCATGTATGGATGTGAGAGTTGGACTGTGAAGAAGGCTGAGCTCCGAAGAATTGATGCTTTTGAAGTGTGGTGTTGGAGAAGACTCTTGAGAGTCTCTTGGACTGCAAGGAGATCCAACCAGTCCATTCTGAAGGAGATCAGCCCTGGGATTTCTTTGGAAGTAATGATGCTAAAGCTGAAACTCCAGTACTTTGGCCACCTCATGCAAAGAGTTGACTCATTGGAAAAGACTCTGATGCTGGGAGGGATTGGGGGCAGGAAGAGAAGGGGACGACAGAGGATGAGATGGCTGGATGACATCACCGACTGGATGGACGTGAGTCTGAGTGAACTCCAGGAGTTTGTGATGGACAGGGAGGCCTGGCGTGCTGCGATTCATGGGGTCGCAAAGAGTCGGACACGACTGAGTGACTGAACTGAACTGAACTGAAGGACTGCAGTCCGGGAGACAGCACCTCAGAGAGCTATAAGATACTGCTCCAAAGAGGCAGCGGCGGAAGGTCAAGATAGAAGGTTTTGATGAAGGGAGAGTTCAATGCAATCAAGCACTCACTTTACGAAAGGTGTGCTGCTAGTCATGAGGAGCTGATGTCACCACGAAGGGATTTAGTGCTCGTCTAGATGGAAGAGATACAAGGATTAGGATCATGAAACCAGTTCCTGAAAGTATCTAACTATATAAAGACCTGTTCCACCAGATTCCCCTCAAGGAGAGTTGAAGGTCAGCAACTGCCGAAGCCCAGGGTTCAGTCTCCAAGGAGGCAGATGACAGTTGCCCTTGTTGTTATTCAGCCTCTGGCAAATGCTCTTGGCAAGTGCCAATTTACAGTTGACAGCTAAGAGGACAGCCCCAGAGCGGGAAAACCAAGGCCAGGGTCCTCCAGAACTGCCCACTGTAGTTGGTATTTATGATGTGAGCACCAGATCATTTGAAACTCAGAAGGAAGGAAATCATTTGAGGGAGAAAAAAGCAAAAAGAGGGCGGTGAGAACAGGAAATGGTAAGGTGTCTTACTTAGATTTGTAGCTGTTACAAAGCTATATGGTGTTGGGAAAAGTGTAAGCATAGTTTGTCTGACCCTATTGTTTGTAACCGTTTTATGTTTGTGTTTCTGTCCATTGTTCAGAAGATCGGCTTGTTGGATATTTTTTGGGTATCTTTGTGGTCTTGCTTTAGACCAAAGCCCCTTAGAACTCTATTTGGCTATTCAAATTTCTAATGGAACCTTGGCAAAACGATTGAATGTTTTGCCTTACTGAAAGGGAATTGGCAAATGGAGAGAATTGAAGAAAAGTTAAACTTTGATATATGCATTTGTGAATGCCTTCACAGCAAAGTTAAAACTTTGAATTATTTGAATATTTATATTGGTTATTTGTTGTTTGGGAATATAACTGAGTATGTTGGGGTTTTTTTCCCCTTTGACATTATTGTTGGTAAGATGAGGCGTGTTGAAGATGTTGCTTTGTTTAAACATCTGTTTATCTCCATGTTCAGACATCAGGTTCTTACAGGAAGAGGCTATTAATGTGGAGAGGTAACTGATGGTTTGACTTTAGGTGTGGAACTCTGAAATAACAGCGATTAGGAAAGGCCCTTAGAGTATGTTGTAGTCGGTATGACTTCAGTTGTAGATACGTCTGAAGAATTTGTGGGTAGTAGTCTCCTGTTAGGAGTTTGAATCTAATGTAATCATTTTATTAAATTTAAGTGTTGTTTTAGCTCTAGGGTGACATTCAGCAGAGTCAGTCACGATGGCTGTTATTGGAGGTTGGCCATAGTGAAGGTTTCCTAGGGAGTCACCAGGTGGTTTGATCTGCCCCCACTTGTTAGATACAGTACTTCCCTGTGTGTGATCACATTTTCAGAACACTCTTCCTCACTCTATGAGTGCTTGCTTTGAGCCGCAGTAGCAAACCCAGTATCACAGCTCCTGCCTTGAGCTTTTAACTCTGGCTTTGATGCGTCTTTACTCAGTGTGCAGAGAAGCCAATGGCACCCAACTCCAGTACTCTTGCCTGGAAAATCCCATGGACAGAGGAACCTGGTAGGCTGCAGTCCATGGGGTCGCTAAGAGTCGGACATGACTGAGCGACTTCACTTTCACTTTTCACTTTCATGCATTGGAGAAGGAAATGGCACCCCACTCCAGTGTTTTTGCCTGGAGAATCCCAGGGACGGCGGAGCCTGGGGGGCTGCTGTCTATGGGGTCACACAGAGTTGGACATGACTGAAGTGACTTAGCATAGCATAGCATATACTCCAGACAGAGTGTGGCCATCTCTGAAGGTGGAGCAACCCCAGGGTATGGGGTTGTCAGTTCTTATTTTGTTGCTGTTGTTCAGTCGTTCAGTCCTGTCCGACTCTGTGACCTCGTGGACGGCAGCACACCAGGCTCCTCTGTCCTTCGCCATCTCCCAGAGTTTGTTCAAATTCATGTCTATCAAGTTGGTGATGCCATCCAACCATCTCATCCTCTGTTGCCCTCTTCTTCTTCTGCCTTTAATCTTTCCCAGAATCCCGGTCTTTTCCAATAGTCAGCTCTTCACACCAGGCGACCAAAATATTGGAGCTTCAGCTTTAGCAACAGTCTTTCCAATGAATATTCACAGTTAATTTCCGTAAGGATTAACTGGTTTGATCTCCTTGCTGTCCAAGGGACTCTCAGGAGTCTTTTGAACCCCACAGTTCAAAAGCATCAATTTTTCAGCACTCAGCTTTCTTTATGGTCCAATGCTCACATCCATACATGACTACTAGAAAACCATAGCTTTGACTATATGGACCTTTCCTGGCAAAGTGATGTTTCTGCTTTTTAATATGCTGTCTAGGTTTTTCATAGTTTTCCCTTTCAAGGAGCAAACATCTTTTAACTTCATGACTGCACTGATTTTGGAGCCCAAGAATATAAAATCTGACACTGCTTCCACTTTTTCCCCTTCTGTTTGCCATGAAGTGATAGGACTGGATGCCTTGATCTTATTTTTTTATACTGTCAGTTTTTATAGAAGTGGGTAATTATACTGGCAGAAAAGTGGGAGGAGTATTGCAGTTATTTTGGGAAAGGGGTGAGGATTTCCAAGAATTGGGTCACTGCCCACCTTTTGTTCTTGAAACTGTAGTGGCACATTTGGGTATTTCATTTAGCCTACTGATGTGTTGAAAGAAGAAAGTAAGAGTGTTTGTTAGTCACTCAGTGGTGTCTGACTCTTTGTGACCACATGGACTGTAGCCCACCAGACTCCTCTGTCCATGGAATTCTCCAGGCAAGAATATTGGAGCGGGTTGCCATTTCCTTCTCCAGATCTTCCTGACTCAGGGATTGAACCCGGGTCTCCCGTGTTGCAGGCAGACTCTTCACCAACTGAGCCACCAGGTCTGGTGGAAGTCAACTTATCAACCACACTGGACCCATTTGGTTCTAATCAGTCTCCGTTGTATCCTTGGGCTATGCCATTCTTTTAAATGTTGTGCCCTGCCCCCTTCCCTCCTATTTCAATTTTGTAAAAATGAAACTGAGTGGAGCCCTATGGGGCTGCCAGGCACAGAGGCCTTTTTTGTCCCCCATTTCTTGCAGACAATACTCCAGTCTCCATGCTATTTCCTGAGTTCCCAAAGGCAGATTCAAACAGTTGATAATTAAGGGAGGAGTAACCCAGAAACCTCCTGAGTCCAGACCAAAGAAACCAGAGAAGCTCATCAAGATAAGCTGAAGGACTTCACTGGTGATCCAGTGGTTAAGACTCCATGCTTCCACTGAGGGAATGTGGGTTTGATCCCTGGTCAGGGAACTAAACTCCCCAAATGTAGCCTGGCCAAACTAAGATTAAAAAAAGATTACCTGAGACCTGAAACAAGATTAAAGGAGGACAGAGCCTAATCTTATCAGCAACCCCACCCTTGAGCCATTGCCATAAAACTTCTCACCAAACTCTAGTGGGTTGGGACATTCAGTTTCAAAGGCAGGAGCCCACAGGGTCCCCCTTTTCCTGACAAAGCAATAAAGCTATCTTTTTCTACTTCACCCAAAACTTTGAGATTCAATTCAGCACCAGTGTACAGAGAAGTTGAGCTTTCAGCATCAAAAACATATCAAGGTTTAGGGGCTTTCCTAGGTGGCTCAGTGGCAAAGAATCTGCCTTCCTGACACAGGAGACACTGGTCCAGGAAGATCCCAAATGCCTTGACTACTAAGCCCATAAGCCATGACTACTAAGCCTGTCGGGAAGACCCCCTGGAGAAGGAAAACAGCAACCTACTCCAGTAGTCTTGCTTGGAGAATCCTGTGGACAGAGGAGTCTGGCAGGCTACAATCCATGGGGTCACAAGAGTCAGACATGACTTAGTGACTACACCACCCCTGAGCCTGTGCTCTAGAGTCTGGGAGCTGCGAATCAGGAGTCCAAGCACCACGACTATTGAAGCCCGCATGCCCTACAGCCTGTGCTCCCCAACAAGAAGAGCCACCACAGTGAGAACCCTGCAGAGAGTAGCCCCTGCTTGCTGCAACTGGAAAAAAGCCCTCAAAGCAACAAAGATCCAGCACAACCAAAAATAATTGATAAATAAAATTATTTCTAAAAATACCTAGGTTTAGATTATTTTTATTTATTCTGCTTGATATATGCTGAGATTCCCATATTTGTAGATCCATGACTTGCATCATTTCTGGAATATTCTCAGCCATTATCTCTTCTTTGGCTGCCCCCACCCTCTAGGACTCAGGTTAAATCTGCTCTCTGTCTTTTTGCTTCTGTCTCTCTGTGCTGCATCCTGAACAGTGTCTTCATATCCAGCAAATTTTTCTCTGCGTCTAATGTGCTGTTTAAGCTCCTCCACATTGAGAATTTAATTTAAAATTTTTTTAAGGTTTGCATGGTCTATTTGGCTTAATTTTAAATCAGCTGGACTGCTTTGGATGGTCTCTTGTTCCCTGCTCACTATTTTTGCTCCATCTTCTCTATCTCTAAACATTAGAAATAAATAAATAAACATTAGTTTTATAGTCTGAATCTGATATCCACTAACCATAGTCGTTGATTTGGGGGGAATTATGACTACATTGGAGAAGGCAATGGCACCCCACTCCAGTACTCTTGCCTGGAAAATCCCATGGACGGAGGAGGCTGGTAGGCTGCAGTCCATGGGGTCGCTAAGAGTCAGACACGACTGAGCGACTTCACTTTCACTTTTCACTTTCATGCATTGGAGAAGGAAATGGCAACCCACTCCAGTGTTCTTGTCTGGAGAATCCCAGGGACGGGGGAGCCTGATGGGCTGCCGTCTATGGGGTCACACAGAGTCGGACACGACTGAAGTGACTTAGCAGCATGGCTACATTTCTCACTTGTTATTTCAGTTCTCAATGGTAACAGTGACAGACCTTATTTTCTTGGGTTCCAAAATCACTGCAGATGGTGACTATACCCGTGAAATTAAAAGACGCTTGCTCCTTGGAAGAAAAGGTATGATCAACCTAGATAGCATATTGAAAAGAAGAGACATTACTTTGCCAACAAAGGTCCGTCTAGTCAAAGCTATGGTTTTTCCAGTGGTCATGTATGGATTTGAGAGTTGGACTGTGAAGAAGGCTGAGTGCCAAAGAATTGATGCTTTTGAACTGTGGTGTTGGAGAAGACTCTTGAGAGTCCCTAGGTCTGCAAGGATATCCAACCAGTCAATCTTAAAGGAAATCAACCCTGAGTATTCATTGGAAAGACTGATGCTGAAGCTGAAGTTCCAATACTTTGGCCACCTGATGCGAAGAACTGACTCCTTAGAAAAGACCCTGATGCTAGTAAAGATTGAAGGCAGGAGGAGAAGGGGACAACAGAGGACGAGATGATTGGATGGCATCACTGACTCAGTGGACATGAGTTTGAGCAAGCTCTGGGAGATAGTGAAGGACAGAGAAGCCTGGCATGCTGCAGCCCATGGAGTTGCAAAGAGTTGGACACGACTGAGTGACTGAACATTTCAGTTCTCAGAGTGTGTGCGTGTGTGTGTGGTTTAAAGTCACATGTTGTTGAACTTAATCTGGAAATCCAGAGAGCTCACACTGGGGACTTTTCCCTCTAAAGAGGACGTGTGCCTGCTTCTGCCAGGAGCCGGGTTCTTGGATCGTCACTAACCTGGGACTTCAGTGCCCTTTGAAAAGCCCAGCTTTAAGGGCCTTTGTTGCTGTTGATTTTTTGTTGTTTTTTTTTTTTTAAACTGTTTATTTATTTTTGGCTGTGCTGGGTCTTCATTGCTGCGTGGGCTTTTTCTCTAGCTGCAGCAAGTGGGCTTCTCATTGCAGGGGCTTCTCTTGCTGTGGACAACAGGCTCTAGGACCCAGGGCTTCAGTAGTTGTGGCGTATAGACTTAGTTGCTCTGAGGCTCATGGGATCTTCCCCTACCAGAGATCTTTCTGGGGGAGCAAACAAAGACCAAATGACAGAAAGAAGAGGGGCCCCAAGAGTGGAGGGGCCAGGTGGGTCTCCAGCCAGGCTGTTTCCCGGGGCCAGGCCTGAGCCTGGCTCCAGATGTCTGCCCCCCACCTCACCAGGGGCTTCCTACCCCAGCCTCTGGGGGTCTGTATCAGTCAAGGGGCCCCAGTGCCCTCCCCAATCCCTGTGGAACCCCAGTAGGAGAAGTGAGAGGCAGCAGGTCAGGGGGCAGAGCTGGAGTTCCCTGGAGGCAGTGACATAACCAAAAATGAGTGTCTGTCCTCTGAGAGGTTGGTCAGCAGCCTGGGACTGAGGTCATTCTGGCCCCAGCACCATCTGAGGGTCCCTGCCCGAGACCCTTACGGCTTTTCCACTTCCTGCCACACTAGATGGTCACTGATGGGGAGGGTCTTCCCAGAAGGAGGGGACACTCTGATCAGCCATCGTGTGTCCAAACCACAGACAACTGGCCAGGAGGACCAGTCAGGACCTGCATCGGGGATTTTGCAAACTGGAGCCAAGGAAGAGAATGCAATGTTTCCCTGGGGCAAGAAATGTCCCAGGTGGAAATGGAAGCCTTTGGCAGGGCCGTTTCTGACCACATGAAAGGACTTGATCTACAGGACGGGGAGTGTGGGGTGGGGGATGAGAGAAAAGTCAGAGGGGTGGGGGGAGAGCCCTCTGCTCCTGATGGGCAGGGGGTGGCATGGGGCGGCACGTGAGCCCCAGGCTCAGGGCACTTTTGCCTTCCCCAAGATTTGTTTTTGTTTTGTTTTGTTTTGTTTTATGAAAGTGATTTTTATTATCTTGGCAGTGGTGTCCTATTATAGGTAATTACAGATATAGAATTTTTAAAATTTGGTATATCAAACAAATGCTATGTCCCCACAAATCTATTTCGTTACAACCAAGTATTATAGTTGCTGTGTACAGATGGAAAGCATACATGATAAATTACAAAAGCAAGAAAAGGTTAAATAAGAGGTTATCCTTGAAAAGATTTGGTTTTGAAGGGGTTCAGAACATGCTACCCCCAAATACACTGCTTTGGAACATTGATTACTCTGAGCTGAAGATATTTGAGAAATAGAAGATGCAGGAAGGGCTCTCCCCTTCCCACCTAAAGGCAAGTCACACATTTCCCAAGAGAAGCGTGCCCTTCTGCACCAGGAAGAGAGCGTCTTGTCACCAGAGACTGGGTGGAGAGAAGAGAGGGGGGTAATGCTGAAAGGGATCTGTACAAGCAAGCTGCTAAAACTATCCTGATTTTCTATTAGTTTCTCCCACGTATTTCCTAGTCACTGACCCACAATTTACTGCCCCAGCCCCAGCCCCTTCATCCCATCACATCTCCATAAAGTTCATGTAAAAAGATATATAAGCTTTGGGACCTAAGATCTTCCTGGGGTCATTTTCCTTTTGAAAACTCCTGTGAACATGTAAAAATATTAAACAAAGCATGAGTGCTTCTCTCCTATTGATCTGCCATTGGTCAGTTTAATTCTCAGGCCAGCCACAGAGCCTAAGAGGGAACCAAGATATTTTTCCTTCCCTACAATTTGGAATCTTCTACCTACTCCATTGGTTTTCCCGGTGAGTCAGCGGCAAAGAATCTGCCTGCCAAGCAGGGGACTCGGGCTCAATCTCTTGGTCGAGAAGATCTCCTGAAGATGGAAATGGCAACCCACTCCAATATTCTGGCTGGGAAAACCCACGGACAGAGGATCCCAGTGGGCTACAGTCTACAGGGTCGCAAAGAGTGGGACACAACTTAGCAACTAAACAACAGCACAGTAACCTATTCCACCAGCCAACAAAGCCCCTGTGTCTATGGGAATGTGAATTGGGTTTCTGACACTTAGAACCCAAAAATCAACCTGAAAACAAACCAAACAAGAAACAAAGCTTGCTCATCCCCTTCTGGCTCCAGGTCATCCCTACTCCCCTTTGCTAGCCACACTTTTCAGGAGAGCTGTGGTCTACACTTCCTGTCCCCTCTTCCTCCCTGCAGCCTCTCATCTTGGGTCCCATGCTTCTGGGATCCCTCCTGGACCCCTGCAGGGTCCGATGCTGCCCACAGCCTCCTTGCCGCCTCTTTCCCGCAGACCTCTCCCCTGGTCTGTTTCTGCATCACAGGAGGGCTGTCAGCTCCCCCAGCCCGGCCTGGCCCGGAATGTTGCAGGGCCCTGGAGCTCAGTCCAACCTCTCATCTTCACAGGGAGAACTGCTCCACACCATTTCCAGGGCAACAGCATCCCCACGTCCTTGTCTCCAGCCCAGTGACTCTGCTGACCTCCGTGGACCTCTCCCACAGGAGGTACCCCAGGTGTGACATGTCAAGACCGAGCTCATTCCTTCCCCAGAGCCCTGCCTCCGGGCCTCTGGACTGGCTGTCCCCTCTGCCAGGCGCATCCTTGCCACTCTGGCCCCTCAAGATGAAACGCCTTTCATGCTTCGAAACCGGTCCTAGAGGAAAGATGGTCACTCCCTCCTTTGTTATCGTTCGGATTTCAGCATTGCTGGAATTCACCAACTCAGGCCAGGCTTTTGTGGGAGCTGGAGAAGCCGAGTGCAGGGAGTGGCAGGAACCCCGCAGGCCTGAGTCAGTCACACCCCATCCCCACCTCCATCCTGGGACAGTCTGTAGCGCGGGGACAGTGACCTCCAGCTCACCTGCCTCCTGGGCTGACCTGCAGGTCAGGTGAGAGGTAAGACTCCATCATTTCATAGGAGCAGCGTGGTTTCTCTTTCTTGGACACCTTCAAGTGAAGCGAAGTCGTTCAGTCATGTCTGACTCTTTGCAACCCCATGGACTGTAGCCTACCAGGCTCCTCTGCCCATGGGATTTTCCAGGCAAGAGTACTGGAGTGGGTTGCCATTTCTTTCTCCAGTTGGACACTGTAACGGGGGTCAAAACCAAACCACTTAGAGGTAAAAAGGCACTTTGAGCTGAGATTTTTGGAGAAGCCTCACTTCATTTATTCACTCATTCATTCATTTATTATTCGGTCATCCAACACTGCCTGAGTGTCCAGCACCTTCCAGGCCCTGGGTTTGAATGAAGCCTGGGCCTGCCCTCCAGAAGCCCTTGGTCAGTGGGGCCAAGAGGGAGAAAAGCGGACTAAATCCCTACCCTGTCACCAGGCCGAGTTGGGGCAGGTAGAGGCCAGGCAGGGCAGAGAACAAAAACCCCCAGGCATCCCAAGAACTTGGGTGCTGGCCCACTGCCATCCGCATATTGGGAGGCAGAGCCGGAACACAGAGCCAAGCTTCACCTCCTGACCCAGAGCTGCCCGAGGCAGGGGCCTCCTCAGCACTGTCCAGCAGCGGCCCATCTCCTGGGGCCAGGAGCTCTCTAGGCAGAAGAGGATCACGAGGCTACAAGGCCTCAAGGTTACAGCAGAAGAGGATTCAAGCTTCCGGGACCCATCTGATGGGGAAGCATCCACACCAGGCAGCAGCCAGGACAGGGTAAGGGTGGAAGCTGCCAGTCCCGTGTGTTGCCCACTACCCTCCTCGGACAGAGCAAACAGGTGCCCCAGGAATGGGCCCCATCCTCATCTCTATTTCTGGGGTGGCCAAGGTCATCGTGAGCTGAGGGCAGGCTTTTGAGACCAGAGTTCATGCATGGGCACTCAGTCACTTCAGTCATGTCTGACACTTTGTGACCCTACAGACTGTAGCCTGCCAGGCTCCTCTGTCCATGGCAATTCTCCAGGCAAAAATGCTGAAGTGGGTTGCCATGCCCTCGTCTAGGGGATCTTTCCGACCCAGGGATCAAACCCACATCTCCTGTGTCTCCTGCATTGCAGGTGGATTCTTTGCCCACTGAGCCACCTCGGAAGCCCCAGGCCAGAGCCCAGCATTGCCCAGTGCCAGGCCGCTGATGCCGGTACGAACCAAAAGATCCTCCCCAGGGCTTCTCAAAGTCAGCTTCTCAGATCAGCAGCAGCAGCACCTCCTGTGGGAAATGCAGGTACTCAGGCCCCACCCCAGACCTGTCAGAAACTCCAGGGATGGAGTCCAGCCACCTGTGTTGTTACAAGCCCACCCAGGGATCCTGGTGCCCTCTCGTCCTAGAGTCCACAGGACTGTCCATGGAGATGGTAATCAATGTCTGGCATGTGCTGGGTGCTCTGCCTGCGTCATCTCAGACAACTCCTCCGACAACACACGCAGAGGGGCCGTGTGTGGCCTCCAGCATGGCCCGCAGAGGCTGGGGAGAGTCACGTAGTCAGCCCAGGGCTGTGTGATCACTCAAGTCAGGTGGCTGGTGGCTTCAACTACCAGACCAAACTCTGTGCAGGACTCAACATGCACGCAGCAATGGGCAGGCTTGCAAAGGCCCTTTGCATGCCTCTGCTGCTGTTCCCAACACCTCTAGGTGCTCCAGCGAGGCAGACACCTCTATGCTCTGCTGGGTTGGTTAACAAATTAGTCCTAACTAGGGGCTGCTGAGCAAACTCAAAAAAGGAAGGCAGATAAATTTGGTACTGTATCTGGTACACTGTGCAATCTCAAAACCACAGAATGATCTCTGTTCGTTCCCAAGGCAAACCATTCGATATCATGGTAATCCAAGCCTATGCCCCAACCAGTAACGCTGAAGAAGCTGAAGTTGAACAGTTCTATGAAGACCTACAAGACCTTTTAGAACTAACACCCAAAAAAGACATCCTTTCCATTATAGGGGTCTGCAATGCAAAAGTAGGAAGTCAAGAAACACCTGGAGTAACAGGCAAATTTGGCCTTGGAATATGGAATGAAGCAGGGCAAAGGCTAATAGAGTTTTGCCAAGAGGATGCACTCGTCATAGCAAACACCCTCTTCCAACAACACAAGAGAAGACTCTACACATGGACATCACCAGATGGTCAACAGCGAAATCAGATTGATTATGTTCTTTGCAGCCAAAGATGGAGAAGCTCTATACAGTCAGCAAAAGCAAGACTGGGAGCTGATTGTGGCTCAGATCATGAACTCCTTATTGCCAAATTCAGACTTAAATTGAAGAAAGTAGGGAAAACCACTAGACCATTCAGGTATTACCTAAATCAATCCCTTATGATTATACAGTGGAAGTGAGAAATAGATTTAAGGGACTAGATCTGATAGACAGAGTGCCTGATGAACTACGGACAGAGGTTCATGACATTGTACAGCAGACAGGGCTCAAGACCATCCCCATGGAAAAGAAATGCAAAATAGCAAAATGGCTGTCTGGGGAGGCCTTACAAATAGCTGTGAAAAGAAGAGAAGTGAAAAGCAAAGGATAAAAGGAAAGATATAAGCATCTGAATGCAGAGTTCCAAAGAATAGCAAGGAGAGATAAGAAAGCCTTCCTCACTGATCAATGCAAAGAAATAGAGGAAAACAACAGAATGGGAAAGACTAGAGATCTCTTCAAGAAAATTAGAGATACCAAGGGAACATTTCATGCAAAGCTGGGCTCGATAAAGGACAGAAATGGTATGGACCTAACAGAAGCAGAAGATATTAAGAAGAGGTGGCAAGAATACACAGAAGAACTGTACAAAAAAGATCTTCACGACCAAGATAATCACGATGGTGTGATCAATCACCTAGAGCCAGACATCCTGGAATGTAAAGTCAAGTGGGCCTTAGAAAGCATCACTACGAACAAAGCTAATGGAGGTGATGGAATTCCAGTTGAGCTCTTTCAAATCCTGAAAGATGATGCTGTGAAAGTGCTGCACTCCATATGCCAGCAAATTTGGAAAACTCAGCAGTGGCCACAGGGTTGGAAAAGGTCAGTTTTCATTGCAATCCCAAAGAAAGGCAATGCCAAAGAATGCTCAAACCACCGCAGAATTGCACTCATCTCACATGCTAGTAAAGTAATGCTCAAAATTCTGCAAGCCAGGCTTCAGCAATACGTGAACCATGAACTTCCTGATGTTCAAGCTGGTTTTAGAAAAGGCAGAGGAACCAGAGATCAAATTGCCAACATCCGCTGGATCATGGAAAAAGCAAGAGAGTTCCAGAAAAACATCTATTTCTGCTTTATTGACTATGCCAAAACCTTTGACTGTGTGGATCACAATAAACTGTGGAAAATTCTGAAAGAGATGGGAATACCAGACCACCTGACCTGCCTCTTGAGAAACCTATACGCAGGTCAGGAAGCAACAGTTAGAACTGGGCATGGAACAACAGACTGGTTCCAAACAGGAAAAGGAGTACGTCAAGGCTGTATATTGTCACCCTGCTTATTTAACTTCTATGCAGAGTACATCATGAGAAATGCTGGGCTGGAAGAAGCACAAGCTGGAATCAAGATTGCTGGGAGAAATATCAATAACCTCAGATATGCAGATGACACCACCCTTATGGCAGAAAGTGAAGAGGAACTAAAAAGCCTCTTGATGAAAGTGAAAGTAGAGAGTGAAAAAGTTGGCTTAAAGCTCAACATTCAGAAAACGAAGATCATGGCATCTGGTCCCATCACTTCATGGGAAATAGATGGGGAAACAGTGGCTGACTTTCTTTTTCTGGGCTCCAAAATCACTGCAGATGGTGATTGCAGCCATGAAATTAAAAGTCGCTTACTCCTTGGAAGGAAAGTTATGACCAACCTAGGTAGCATATTGAAAAGCAGAGACATTACTTTGCCAACAAAGGTCCATCTAGTCAAGACTATGGTTTTTCCAGTGGTCATGTATGGATGTGAGAGTTGGACTGTGAAGAAAGCTGAGTGCCGAAAAATTGATGCTTTTGAACTGTGGTGTTGGAGAAGACTCTTGAGAGTCCCTTGGACTGCAAGGAGGTCCAACCGGTCCATCCTAAAGGAAATCAGTCCTGGGTGTTCTTTGGAAGGAATGATGCTAAAGCTGAAACTCCAATACTTTGGCCACCTGCAGCGAAGAGTTGACTCATTGGAAAAGACCCTGATGCTGGGAGAGATTGGGGGCAGGAGGAGAAGGGGACGACAGAGGATGAGATGGCTGGATGGCATCACCGACTCAATGGACATGAGTTTGAGTGAACTCCGGGAGTTGGTGATGGACAGGGAGGCAATTCATGGGGTCGCAAAGAGTCAGACACAACTGAGCGGCTGAAATGAACTGAACTGAACTGGTACACTGACCTCAACATGTCCAGCAATTTCTTTGAGGTTCAATTTCTTTATCTGTAAAACAAGATGCTAATCCTTCCTACACAGCCTGGCAGCGAGGTTGAGATCTTATGTTGAAGAACCACCTCTCCCTTCTTACAAATCTCAACCAAAATGACAGAAAACAGAAGTTTTTAGAGGCGTTAATTCTCAAGGACAGAAGGGAAAATAGGAAAGAGATGGTGATAACACTTTGGAAGCTGAATGGCAGATAGATGAGAGGAACTCATCGAACAGACCCAGAGAAGATGAACCCTAAGCGGATGTGGCCAGGTCCAGAAGCTGCAGAATCCAGAGAGATTGACACCTCAGAAAAAACTTAGGGGACAGTGGTTGGATGTCCACTTGACAAGGAGTTGTGGGGATTTCTCTCTCTAGCTCTGATAGGGAAGTTTACAGAGCATCAGTGATACTACCAAGATCTGTGATCTGGAAAAGCCGGATGTAATGCCCAGTCAAACAACAGAACCACAAAAGCAATGTGTTTGAAGGCATTAAAAGCTTTGGAAGAAATCAAGTTTAAGGGGGACTTCCCTGGCAGTCCAGGGGGTAAGATTTTGTCTTCCAGTGCAAGGGGCTCAGGTTCAGTTCCTGGCCAGGGAGCGAAGATCCTGCATGCTCTTAGGTGCAGGGGAACCACCTCCGAGAGAAGCTTTGCCCTCTGGCCATCTGCTCATTTGGGAGTCTGGCTAGAAGCTGGGAATTGGGACAGCTGGAACAGACGGCCTCGGCAGAGGGCTACAGAGAAGACAGCAAAGCTTCTGACCATCTTGTGAGGCTGGTGAGCAAAACTTAGAGCCACAAGGGCTAGGATCTCAGAGAGAAGGGAAGGATAGAGAACTGAGCCCAACATCCCCTATCTGCCCCAAATATTTGCAGAATTCTGCATACAGGATATGAGGTGGAGAACCTCTGATAAACAGAGCAGAGGTTGGGTAGGCAGGGGAAAGGAGACTGGGTATTGGGGGGAACTAAGGAAGAGAGCTAAATCCTCAGCTTCCAAAAGTTATCTGTAACTTAAAAAATGGCAGTATTTATTTATAATTTTAAGTTATAAGGGATGTATCAGTTAGAAAAAAATCAGCCTTTAAAAAAAAACTGTAACAACAAAATCATAAACGCTAATTTCAAAGGCTTAAACTGTTTCTCTTCCTTTCTCTGCTCCATATAACAAGAATTACGGAAGTATGTAGCTGCTAGGATTAGTTTAGAGGCTCGATGCTGTGACAGCCAATGTCTTGAGATTCTCCTTGCCCTTTAAGCTTGATCCCTCGAGTTACAAAATGACAGGTGCAGCTCCAGCCACCACATCCATATTCCAGCAGGAAGAAAGGAGAGAGGTAACATCTGTATCAGGAAATAAACCATCTTTTCAGGAACGTCATGGCAGACTTCTCTCTGTGTCTGCTGGCCACTTGCCCACCCTAGCTGGAGTGCTGTGAAAGAAAAGAGAGTTAGAAATGGGAGTTGGGTGGGCTGGCCACAGTATTTACCACAGAGCCACAGAGATAAATACCAAAGGAAACAGTTGAAAATGTCTGCTTCTGGGGAGCGACTACAGATGACTGGTGTTTTAAATTATAAGTCTTATAGGACTAGTTTCCTTTAAGCTATGTATACATGTAACTTATGTATGTAACATGTAACTTAAAAAATGAAAATTAAATTTCACAAAAGAAAGGGCACGCACGCACACATGCACACACACAAAAGAAAGAGTAAATTGTGTCCTGGGAAAAACTGATGCAGAATTCTCATCTTACTAAAGTTACTGAAGTTTAATAAAAGAATTCTTTGAACATCCTGGCAAAAGGCTAATGTCACCCATAAGGATGACCTCAGAATTCTCCATAGCAACATCTGGTGCTGGAGTGAGCTGACGCTGTCCTCCAGGAAAGAAAGCAGGATCCAATAATATTATAGCCAGCCTGAGTGATTTAAAGTGTAAAGGCCATGGACACATATTCTGAAGCATGCTAGAATGCAAGGAATATGGTTTCCATGGTCTCTTCTTGTGTGAGTGTGTATGTTGTTTATTGAAGTAAAGTTGATTTACAATGTTGGGTCAGTCTCTGCCGTACAGCAAATTGACTCAGTTATACACATATATAGATTCTTCTTAAATATTTTTTTCCATTATGATATATCCCAGGAGATTTGATATAGTTCCCTGGGCTATATCGCAGGACCTTGTTGTTTATCCATTCTAAATGTAATAGCTTGCATCCACCAACCCCAAACTCCAGGTCCATCCCTCTCCCTCCCCCCTTCCCCGTGGCAACCACACATCTGATCTCTATGTTGCTGTTGTTATTAAGTCACTAAGTTGTGTCTGACTCTTTGCGACCCCATGGACTGCGGCATGCCAGGCTCCTGTGCCCTCCACTACCTCCTGGAGTTTGCTTAAATTCAAGCCTATGGAGTCAGTGATGCTATCTCACCACCTCATCCTCTGCCACCCCCTTCTCCTTCTGCCTGATCTCTATGAGTGTGGGTCTGTTTCTGTTTTGTAGGCACGTTCATTTGTGCCCTGTTTTAGATTCTACCTATAAGCGATATCATGCGGTATTTGTCTTTCTCTTTCTGACTTAGTTCACTTAGTACGGTAATCTCTAGTGGCATCCACGTTTGTGCAAATGGCATTATTTCGTCTTTTTTGTCTTGATGATTCAGTGTTCCATTGTATGCATGTACCACATCTTCTTTATCCGTTCCCCCAACGCTGGACATTTGAGTTGCTCGCATGTCTTGGCTGTTGTGAATAGTACTGCTGGTGAGCCTGGAGGTGTGTGCATCTTTTTGGATTACAGTTTTAATTCTGTGTAATACATACATGTCCCAGTATATGCCCAGGGGTGGAGTTGCTGGATCATATGACAATTCCATTTTTAGTTTTCTGCGGAACCTCCATATTGTTTTCCATAGTGGCTGCAACAACTCACATTCCCACCAAGAGTATAGGAGCATTTCCTCTTTTCCACACCCTCTCCAACATTTGTTATATGTAGACTTTTTAGTGATGGCCATTCTTTTTCATTTTTAACTTTTTATTCTGTATTGGGACATAGTCGATTAACAATGTCGTGATAGTTCTAGGTGAACAGCAAGGGGACTCAGCCATACAAGGATGGCCATGCTGACCAGTGTGAGCTGGCACCTCACTGTGGTTGTCATTTGCATTTCTCTAATAATTAGTGATACTGAGCATCTTTTCATGTGTGTCTTCTTTGGAGAAATGTCCATTAAAGTCTTCTACCCACTTTTCAATTGAATTGGTTGGTTTCTTTTGTTATTATTGTTGAGTTGTATGAGTGGACTGCATATTTTGGAGATTAAGCCCTTGTTAGTCACATCATTGGAAAAGACCCTGATGCTGGGAGGGATTGGGGGCAGGAGGAGAAGGGGACGACAGAGGATGAGACGGCTGGATGGCATCACCGACTCGATGGACGTGAGTTTGAGTGAACTCCGGGAGTTGGTTATGGACAGGGAGGCCTGGCATGCTGCGATTCATGGGGTCGCAAAGAGTCGGACATGACTGAGATACTGAACTGAACTGAACTGAGTCACATCATTTGCAAATGTTTTCTCCCATTTCTTTCCTTTTCTTTCTTTTTTTTTTTTTTTTATGGTTTCCTTTGCTGCTCAAAAGCTTGTAAGTTTACTTAGATCCCATTTGTTTATTTTTGGTTTTATTTCCATTGCCTTGGGGGACAGTAAATCACATCCCTCAAAGGTCCTTTCAGAAAAGTTTAAACAATACTCGAGGGAAACGAGGCCTTCTCCGATGACTCCGATGGCAGTTGAGATCCTCCTGCAATGCAGGAGATGCAGGTTCGATCCCCGGGTTGGGAAGATCCCCTGGAGAGGGAAATGGAAACCCACTCCACTATTCTTGCTTGGAGAATCCTATGGACAGAAAAGCCTGACGGGCTGCAGTCCATGAGGTCGCTTAAGAGTTGGACATGACTAAGCAGATGACCGGAGAAGGCAATGGCACCCCACTCCAGTACTCTTGCCTGGAAAATCCCATGGACAGAGGAGCCTGGTAGGCTGCAGTCCATGGGGTCGCTAGGAGTCAGACATGACTGAGCGACTTCACTTTGACTTTTCACTTTCCTGCATTGGAGAAGGAAACGGCAACCCACTCCAGTGTTCTTGCCTGGAGAATCCCAGGGACGGGGGAGCCTGGTGGGCTGCAGTCCATGGGGTCGCACAGAGTCGGACACGACTGAAGCAACTTAGCAGCAGTAGCAGCTGTTTATCCCAACTCCTAACTTATCTTTCCATAGTAGCTGTATCAATTTACATTCCTACCAACAGAGTAGGAGGGTTCATTTTTCTCCACACCCTCTCTAGCATTTATTATTTGTAGACTTTCTGATGACGGCTATTCTGACTGGAGTGAGGTGATACTGATAGGAATCGAATAGGATAGTTATACAGATAGTTGTAGCAGTCCCAGTAGAGGACTATGGATAGAGCAGGAAACCTAGGAGACTTTTTGGGAACCACTCTAAGCTAATGATCGCTCAAGAAAGCTATTGGAACACTGTTCAGTGAAGTAGGCTTGCTTAATGATAAAACCCTAAGCCAAACCACAAGATATGCCCGAAGCCATCAGATGGAGGAAAAACGTCACGACCCTTCTACTAATACAATAATCCTAGTTTGACCTCATAGGGTCAGACACTTTCCTGCCTAATATGAAGTGCGAGCAAGTGATGTATGTCTGCACCTGCGGCCACTTGAAAGCGAGACTGGAAAGAATTGGTGCCGTTTCTTCTCCAAATGATTGGTAGAATCCACCAGTGATACACTCTGGGCCCAGGGCTTCCTGTCTGGGAAGGTTAGGAAGGAGAAACTTTCTACAAGCTTTTATTTAAATCTCTATGGTTGTTTTTATTTTTGGTAAGCCAGAGTCCCTGGGCTGTGACCTTCAGAAGAGTTTCATAGCCTGTTTTTCTCCCCTTTTGTAGGACCAGAAGGAGAAACTTTCTACAAGCTTTTATTTAAATCTCTATGGTTGTTTTTATTTTTGGTAAGCCAGAGTCCCTGGGCTGTGACCTTCAGAAGAGTTTCATAGCCTGTTTTTCTCCCCTTTTGTAGGACCAGAAGGTTAGAGTGAGTGGAATTGACTACTTTCCCTTTCCTAGGTGGGATAAGGCTCTGGTTCCCCGCCAAGGGCTGCCTTTGTTACTGAAGGGGCTCAGAACATCCCCCCGCCCCCACACCTCACCACCAAACTTGCCACCCTGACATGCTATTTTGACTTCAAAGCACTTGAGAAACAGCATTTGAATGAAGGGCACATTCTGACTTCCTTTTTCTTTCTGAAAACAGGAGGCAAAATTTCCAAGTGAAAGATGTCCTCTCTGATCCAGGAAGAGAAAGCATTCCTATCACCAGGGGCAGGAAATTAAGAGAAATCTGTGCAAACAGACCCTATTATCAATACAATATCTCTCATCTCCCTATAGTCCTCTCTGGAGAAGGCAATGGCACCCCACTCCAGTACTCTTGCCTGGAAAATCCCATGGGCGGAGGAGCCTGGTAGGCTGCAGTCCATGGGGTTGCTAAGAGTCGGACATGACTGAGCGACTTCACTTTCACTTTTCACTTTCCTGCATTGGAGAAGGCAATGGCAACCCACCCCAGTGTTCTTGCCTGGAGAATCCCAGGGACCGGGGAGCCTGGTGGGCTGCCATCTACGGGGTCGCAGAGAGTCGGACACGACTGAATCGACTCGGCGGCGGCAGCGGCAGCGGCATAGTCCTCCCGTGTAATTTCGCTGTGCTTTGTTGCTCAGTCGTATCCGACTCTTTGCGACCCCAAGGACGATAGCCCGCCAGGCTCCTCTGTCCATGGAGATTCTTCAGGCAAGAGTTACTGGGTTACTTGTCCACAACTGCTGCTCTTTCTTTGACTGAGTATGTAGAGCACTTGGGTCTTATCGCTTCTCTGGGCCTTTTTGCTGTGAGGGCTCCCACTTCTATGTAAATAAAACTCGTCTGCTTTGCTACTGTTACTGTTTTATGTCAGTTCGGCTGGCAACCTTAAGAGGGTAGATGGGCCATTCTTACTTTCCCTACACTACAGACGGAATGTATTTCAACATGGCTCGTGTATTTCAGAATGTGTTTCAAAATGGTTGGTTTCCTCTCTCCCTGCCCAAAGCGCCGTGTGAGTTCCTTTGAGTCTTTAACTCCCAGGCTCGGCTACGCTGAGCTCCCTGCAGTGTAATTGTCTGGCTCCAGCTGCGGGCTTCTGTTCAGATACAGCTGTGATCCTCTGCATCCACCTCTCCCTCCGGTTTTCAGGCCGCTGCTTTGCCCTGCGACCTCAGTTCTCTGACGGATCTGAGAAGAGTTACTGATTTTCAGCTTGTTCAGATATTTCTTCTTATTGTGAGAATGGGAATGATGACTTCCAAGTTCTTTACATGCTTGACCCCCAAACTGGAAGTTCTCATTATTTCTAAGAGAGAAAGAAAAAAACCAAGTTACCACCCTGATGGCAAACATCCGGCAACTCTCCTGACGGACCTTGAACCTGATGTCCCTTAGGGTTAGGCCCAGATGTCCATCACTCTAAGCCAGTGACCTCTGACAGCCCAGACCCATGCGTGGGGCTCTACACCAATGTCCCTCTGCCTTTGCCCCCCACCTGGATGGCACCGGTGCCTCAAACATGCCTCACACACGCGTTAACTCAAATTCACCAGCTCTCTCCCCCAAACTAATCCACAGCTCGGGATTCCTGTCTCAAGCGGCCGGCACAAATCCCAGCTTCCTTTTGGATGCTCGTCTCTCCCCACCCCCACAGTACCTGTGAGCCACCGGGTTTCATGGAGTTTGCAGAGGCTGGTTCGCCCCCAGCCACCCCCAGGTGGCTCTCTTAGAGTCCTCAACGCCTCTTCAGTGGGTCGTCTCAGACACCTCCTCATCGACCCCTCTCAGACATCCTCTACTGCTACTCACTGCTCCCTTCAGAGAGGGGAGATTTTCAGGGTAGATCTGCCCCCCACAGTGTTCACTGGGAGCCTCTCCTGCCTGCGCACAGCCAGTGGCCTCCAAGTGTATGCGGGATGAGCTCTGTTTCTCCTGGCTGGCCACACAAGGTCAGGTGACCCTTGCACCTGCTCGGTCCTCCCACCAGAATCCCTTCTGCACTCCCAGCATTCTTCTCCTCTGAAACCTCTTACTTCCTTTCTAGGATAGACCAAGGGTTCTTGCTCACTTTTGAGTGAGCTGTAAGCAGAAGGCAGGTCGAATGTTCCAGATGAAGCTAACATTCACCCACCTCTCCCCCCACTCATTCTGCCAGGGTCAGCTAGGAAGTTGTCTCCTCCAGGAGGCTGTCTCCATCTCCCAGACCTGGGTGAGCTGCAGCCGCGTGTTAACCACTTGCTCTGCAGGGAGTGCTGATTTGCAGCGTTTGCCAATATCCATGGTGTAAATATTCCCAGCATAGCCAATTTCACGCTACCAATGTGGTGTCACTGAACTTGAGCTGGGAAGAGATGCTGACATCCGTCAGCTCAAGCTCGTACCAGGTGGATAAGCCTCTTGGGGGTTCACATCACACCTTGTATAACCCTCCATCAAAGTAGGGCTCACTGGCTTCCCAAGTGGCTCAGTAGTAAAGAATCCTCCTGCAGTGTAGGAGACCCTGGTTCCATCCCTCGGTTGGGAAGATCCCCTGGAGGAAGGTATGACAACCCACTTGTTTTCTTGCCTGGAGAATCCCACGGACAGAGGACCCTCGCAGGTTACAGTTCATAGGGTCGCAAAGAGTCAGACACGGCTGAGCAAATGAACATACATGCGTGCTAAGTCGCTCAGTCGTGTCTGACTCTTTGCAACCCTGTGTACTGTAGCCTGCCAGGGTCCTCTGTCGATGGGATTCTCCAGGCAGGAATACACACACACACACACACACACACAAGTATGGCTCACAAGAAAATGCTCAAAAACAAAAACTCTGGTGGTCCAACAGAAGATAGGTCGAAAGGCTTAGCTCTAATCCCCACTCAATGCCTTCCTGGCTGTGTGACCAGAGGTAAGTGACCAAGCCTCTCTGAGCCTCAGATTTGTTGTCTATAAAATGGACAACATAACATGCTCTTCCTAAACCTGTATAGAAATTAAATGAATGTAAACATGTAAAATCCTAAGAAGTTAGAGGGTCAGTCGAGGAATAGGGAGGGACATTCATGGGGTGACGCCCTGCAGGAGAGCAGAGAAGCAGGATGTACTATCTTAGTTGGAGCCGACCTGGGAACCCTGGGTGGGAAGGCAGTAGGGAAGCCTGGGAGGGTGGTCTTTGGAGGGCAGTGTAAAGGGGCTGGGATTCATCCTCAGCCCTGGGAGCTTTGGGAAGCTCAGAAGAAAATTAAATCGGCCGTCTTAGAAGCAGGAGACCATTCGGGAGCTGCAGGTGGGCGAGGGGCACGGGGCTGGCCAGGCCAAGGCCCTTTCAGAGGTTGGGGTAAATACCATGAGAGGGAAAGGGGTTGAGGCCGCTGCGCTTTTTCTTCTCCGGAAATGGGGTAAAGGCCTCGCACATCTTAGTTATCAAGTTCAGGAGGCAAGAGGCTCACTAAGCATCATGGGAAATTCCCCTACCCAGCCAGGAATAGGAGAAGAACCCTGTCCTAGGGAAGATCATTTGATGAAAGAACCCAGATGACTGCATTTGTCCTGGAGACCTTAACTGTGTCAGAAGAACTCTCCACCCTGGGCCCTCCATGGCCCTCTGCCTACACTCTTTGGCAAGACTCAAAACCCCTGTGTAACCTGGGACCTTGTTAGTCAAAGAATAGGTCTGGAATCACTAGCAGCAGCAGCAGTACCTGGGAGCCTCTTAGAAATGCAGAGTCACAGGCCCCACCTCAGACCTGTAGCACCAAAATTTGCATTTTAACCTGTCCCCAGGAACTGGTGTGCTCAGCGAAGTTTGAGAAGGGCTGGCATAGGCTCCGAATGGCAGGACCTGGTCCATCTTGTGTTTCTAGGACCTTAAACACTGTGAGGGCTCACAGAGTACCGAGGGATGGACTGACAGCTGTCTGAGGGCTGTTGTAGGGGGACAGAAAGGAGAAGGCTTGTTTGAAAGAGTGAGAAGGTGAGTTCAGTGAGACTGAGTGAGAGACGAGGGCCCAGGGGGTTGATGCTGCCTTTTCACGAGGCTGACCAAGCGGATGCTCTGAGTACCTACAACTCCTTTGCGGTCTGAACAAGGTTTCAGCTTTGGAAGGAGGCCGGGGTGAGATGGAGGTCCGGCCACAGCTGTAGGAGACACCTGGCCAATGCGCAAGGCCAAGGGAGAAGGGGCCAGAAAAGGGCCCAGGGGCTCCGGTGTGTGGCAGGGGTAGATTGAGAAAGAAAAGTCCACCAGAAGATGACCAGTCCAAGGGGCAGGAGGCCAAGGGTACAGAAAATTCATGGTCAGCTATCAAATGCCACCAGGAGAATCAGAGAGGCAGCCTATAAACCACCCACTGCATTTATTGATGCAATTGTTGCTATCAAGACGTCTCATTCCCCAGATCTAGGCAGACGTGAAAGCTCTTCTATCTCACAAATAAAATTTAAAAATCCAATTTTTCTTGGGTATCAAATATGATTACAAACTCGAGTAAGTAACCCTCTGTCGATTTAAAGTGCAATTACACAATTTTTTATGGCTGCATCCAAGAACAACACTGTTATAACAATTATACTTAAAACTCTTGTAAAATGTCAAGACCACGAGCATCATTTCCATCCTGGCTTTTATTTCTTCCTAGGGATTTTGCCATACTTGTGGTTTCTCTCCAGGGCTTTGTTGATGAAATCTGGATACCCTCTCATGTTTGTGATAATCTTCCAAAACTAACTGAGGTCACTGTACCCAGATGTTTGACCTTGGTCTTTGGCTGGGACACTAGGGCTTGACTGCCTTTCCTGGAGAGTGTGCATGTGTGTGTGTGTGTGTGTGTGTGTGTTTGTGTTCAGTTGCCAAGTCATGTACGACTCTTTGCGACCCCATGGACTGCAATATGCCAGCCCTCCCTGTCCCTTACCATCTCCTGGAGTTTGCCCAAGTTCATGTCCATTGAGTTGGTGATGTCATCCAATCATCTCATCCTCTGTCGCCCTCTTCTCCTTCTGCCATCAATCTTTCCCAGTATCAGGGTCTTTTCTAATGAGTTGGCTGTTTGCAATAGGTGGCCAAAGTATCGGAGCTTCAGCTTCAGCATCAGCCCTTTCAATGAGTACTGAGGGTTGATTTCCTTTAGGATCAGCTGGTTTGATCTCCTTGCTGCCCAAGGGACGCTCGAGAATCTTCTCTAGAATTCAAAAGCGTCAATTCTTCTCCTCAGAGTGACACTTGGCTAATTAATCATTGTGGATATTTTCTGTGAACCTTTCTTTCCCGGGGCAACTGAGACTGACCCCATGTTGTGAACCTAAAGGAGCCTCACCTGTCTGAGGTTCTGTGCGGTCACATGAGTTACCCCTGTTTCTGTGGTACAGTTCCTGCCTCCCATACTCCTTCAAGATAATTACAATTACCTTGTAATTGCACATACAAAGTAAACATATCTCTCCAATTAGTTAACACTAATAAAAGAAAGAAGATACACAAAGTAACACATCCCAACTTAATAAGCTCCATAAAAATCCAAACAAGTCATACAGCAGTGTTACAGTCATGTTTCACTTTAAAGTGTCATTATAGTCCTGGCTTTTCAAGGAGTGAATTTATTCAAATTAACTATAATTATTTCCATTAACAACTTTGATGCCTGTATTGCTATGGGTTGACTAGCATTGGGGGAGACTTCTAATTGTTCCCTCATCTTTCCGTTGCTTCCCTAATATTTCTGAGAGTGGCCTTCCTTCCTGCCACTACAGGGCATTCTGGATCATTAATATATACATATATATATGTATATATTTATTTATTTGGGCTTCGCTTGTGGCTCAGCTGGTAAAAAATCCTCCTGCAATGCATGAGACCTGGGTTCAATCAATGGGTTGGGAATATCCCCTGGAGAAGGAAAAGGCTACCCACTCCAGTATTCTGGCCTAGAGAATTCCATGGACTGTATAGTCCATGGGGTTGCAAAGGGTCGGACATGACTGAGTGACTTTCACTTTCATATATTTATTTATGTTCCAAGGAATCCATTTTCCTTTGGTGGAGAAGGTCTTAGAAACCAAAGTCTCACCATTGGGGTGCCCCCTGAGACTTGGGGGTGGCAGACCAGAGGCTACTGTGGCTTTTGGGTCATTCTTGTCAGAAATAAGCCTGGAAATATTTTTTAATTTTGAGATCTAATTTGACAGTCAGTTCTTTCAGCTTGTTGTTTTGTGAACAAAAGTTAAGGATACTGTTGTTGATCCTATCTTGATGGGACTGGGCTACAAGCAGGAACCTCCATCCTTAGTAGGAATTCAGTTCAGTTCAGTCGCTCAGTTGTGTCCGACTCTTTGCAACCCCATGAATCACAGCACGCCAGGCCTCCCTGTCCATCACCAACTCCCGGAGTCTACTTAAATTCATGTCCATCGAGTCGGTGATGCCATCCAGCCATCTCACCCTCTGTTGTCCCCTTCTCCTCCTGCCCCCAATCCCTCCCAGCATCAGAGTCTTTTCCAATGAGTCAACTCTTCACATGAGGTGGCCAAAGTATTAGAGTTTCAGCTTTAGCATCAGTCCTTCCAAAGAACACCCAGGACTGATCTCCTTTAGAATGGACTGGTTGGATCTCCTTGCAGTCCAAGGGACTCTCAAGAGTCTTCTCCAACACCACACTTCAAAAGCATCAATTCTTCAGCGCTCAGCTTTCTTCACAGTCCAACTCTCACATCCATACATGACCACTGGAAAAACCACAGCTTTGACTAGACAGACCTTTGTTGGCAAAGTAATGTCTCGGCTTTTGAATATGCTATCTAGGTTGGTCATAACTTTCCTTCCAAGGAGTAAGTGTCTTTTAATTTCATGGCTGCAGTCACCATCTGCAGTGATTTTGGAGCCCAGAAAAAGAAAGTCTGACACTGTTTCCCCATCTATTTCCCATGAAGTGATGGGACCGGATGCCATGATCTTCGTTTTCTGAATGTTGAGCTTTAAGCGAACTTTTTCACTCTCTACTTTCACTTTCATCAAGAGGCTTTTTAGTACCTCTTCACTTTCTGCCATAAGGGTGGTGTCATCTGCATATCTGAGGTTATTGATATTTCTCCCGGCAATCTTGATTCTAGCTTGTGCTTCTTCCAGCCCAGCGTTTCTCATGATGTACTCTGCATAGAAGTTAAATAAGCAGGGTGACAACATACAGCCTTGACATACTCCTTTTCCTATTTGGAGCCAGTCTGTTGTTCCATGTCCAGTTCTCATTGTTCCTTCCTGACCTGCATACAGGTTTCTCAAGAGGCAGGTCAGGTGGTCTGGTATTCCAATCTCTTTCAGAATTTTCCACAGTTTATTGTGATCCACAGAGTCAAAGGCTTTGGCATAGTCAATAAAGGAGAAATAGATGTTTTTCTGGAACTCTCTTGCTTTTTTGATGATCCAGTGGATGTTGGCCGTTTGATCTCTGGTTCCTCTGCCTTTTCAAAAACCAGCTTGAACCTCTGGAAGTTCACAGTTCACATATTGCTGAAGCCTGGCTTGGAGATTTTGACCATTATTTTACTAGCGTGTGAGATGAGAGCAATTGTGCGGTAGTTTGAGCATTCTTTGGCATTGCCTTTCTTTGGGATTGCAATGAAAACTTTTCCAGTTCTGTGGCCACTGCTGAGTTTTCCAAATTTGCTGGCATATTGAGTGCAGCACTTTCAAAGCATCATCTTGTAGGATTTGAAATAGCTCCACTGGAATTTCATCACCTCCACTAGCTTTGTTCATAATGATGCTTTCTAAGGCCCACTTGACTTCACATTCCAGGATGTCTGGCTGTAGGTGAGTGATCACACCATCGTGATTATCTGGGTCATGAAAATTTTTTTTGTACAGTTTTTCTATGTATTCTTGCTACCTCTTCTTAATATCTTCTGCTTCTGTAGGTCCATACCATTTCTGTCCTTTATCGAGCCCATCTTTGCATGAAATGCTCCCTTGGTATCTCTAATTTTCTTGAAGAGATCTCTAGTCTTTCCCATTCTGTTGTTTTCCTCTATTTCTTTGCATTGATCGGTGAGGAAGGCTTTCTTATCTCTCCTTGCTATTCTTTGGAACTCTGCATTCAGATGCTTATATCTTTCCTTTTCTCCTTTGCTTTTCGCTTCTCTTCTCTTCTTTTGTTTTTACTTTTATTTGCATTTATTTTTTGCGGCATTTATTCCCAGCCGTAAGTGTTTGTTTCTTCAGTTTCTTCTGGGATGTCTTTTTCTTCTGTGCAACCTCCTCTTCTGGTTTAGGAACAATCTGTTCTTTTTCAGGAAGGATCATCTCAATGTGGCAGGGAGAGCTCCTGTAGGGGTTAATCCGACCATGAGCTCTGTAAGTCCTGCGCCGCATCCTGGGGGCTTTGTTCACTTGGATGTGCTCAATGACCAGAGAATCTACATCTAAGCCCTTAAGTTCAGCATTACTCTCTGCATTTTTGAGCATGCGTAGTAAAAATTCAGCACTCTTTTTGAGCCACCGACCCTGCGTCCAGCCCCGCTGTTTGGCCTGTGCACACCCACCAACTCCACCGTTGTAGCGACAGAATGGCACACATTGCTTCTTTAAAGTGGCATCCTTCGGATACTTGGTGGCTTTTCGGATATGCATACCCTTTATGGCCTGGGCAGTTTCACGAGTGTTCTTAAAGTGAACACGAAGATTTAAACCTCTGGATTTGCATGATTTTGTGGGGTTTTCTGGATCAAGTGAATAGCGCACCATTTTTAGGGGTCACCTCAGGCCGCTTACCGGAAAAGGCTGCTTTTCTTCTTCTCACAGCTATTTGTAAGGCCTTCCCAGACAGCCATTTTGCTTTTTTGCATTTCTTTTCCATGGGGATGGTCTTGAGCCCTGTCTGCTGTACAATGTCATGAACCTCTGTCCATAGTTCATCAGGCACTCTGTCTATCAGATCTAGTCCCTTAAATCTATTTCTCACTTCCACTGTATAATCATAAGGGATTTGATTTAGGTCATACCTGAATGGTCTAGTGGTTTTCCCTACTTTCTTCAATTTAAGTCTGAATTTGGCAATAAGGAGTTCATGATCTGAGCCACAGTCAGCTCCTGGTCTTGTTTTTGCTGACTGTATAGAGCTTCTCCATCTTTGGCTCCAAAGGATATAATCAATCTGATTTCGGTGTTGACCATCTGGTGATGTCCATGTGTAGAGTCTTCTCTTGTGTTGTTGGAAGAGGGTGTTTGTTATGACCAGTGAATTTTCTTGGCAAAACTCTATTAGCCTTTGCCCTGCTTCATTGCGTATTCCAAGGCCAAATTTGCCTGTTACTCCAGGTGTTTCTCGACTTCCTACTTTTGCATTCCAGTCCCCTATAATGAAAAGGACATCTTTTTTGGGTGTTAGTTCTAAAAGGTTTTGTAGGTCTTCATAGAACCGTTCTACTTCAGCTTCTTCAGCGTTACTGGTTGGGGCATAGGCTTGGATTACTGTCATATAGAATGGTTTGCCTTGGAAACAAACAGAGATCATTCTGTCATTTTTGAGATTGCATCCAAGTACTGCATTTTGGACTCTTTTGTTGACTATGATGGCTACTCCATTTCCTCTAAGGAATTCCTGTCCACAGTAGTAGACATAATGGTCATCTGAGTTAAATTCACCCATTCCAGTCCATTTTAGTTCACTGATTCCTAGAATGTCGACGTTCACTCTTGACATCTCCTGTTTGACCACTTCCAATTTGCCTTGATTCATGGACCTGACATTCCAGGTTCCTATGCAATACTGCTCTTTACAGCATCGGACCTTGCTTCTATCACCAGTCACATCCACATCTGGGTATTGTTTTTGCTTTGGCTCCATCCCTTCATTCTTTCTGGAGTTATTTCTCCACTGATCTCCAGTAGCATATTGGGCACCTACTGACCTGGGGAGTTCCTCTTTTAGTATCCTATCATTTTGCCTTTTCATACTGTTCATGGGGTTCTCAAGGCAAGAATACTGAAGTGGTTTTCCATTCCCTTCTCCAGTGGACCACATTCTGTCAGTAGGAGAGGAAGCAGAAAACAAGCAAGGGAGACTGGGAAGGGCAGGATCAGAAACAGCACGTGGAGGTGACTCTGGACAAACCTGGTTGGAGGCGGCAGAGAACTGGAGGTAATGGGGTAAGGGGCGGGGGCAGACTTGGCTTTTTGTTTTCTTGTCCTTTTTATTAAAATGGGAGAGGCTCCAGGTGGAGCGGAATGTGCTGCAATTAAGAGCTCTCCTAATTGAGAGCTGTATCAGTTAGGATTCTTCTGTGTTCAAGTGGGAAAGAATCCAGCCCATCTGGCTAAACCAAGCTGTATAAAGGGGAAGCCGAGGGCCAATCAGATCGAGCCCTGAAGGACGCAGAGGCTTCAGGGATGTTCCCCGGCCTGTGTCTAGCCTCCCTGGGGATGGGCTCTGTTCTGAGATGGACCCTCCCTTCTTGTGGTGGCCAGGCAGCAGCACAGCTGTGGTCTCCCCACTCCTTCTCCAGAAGAAAGAGAGTACACCCCACACCCACACAGAAGAAAGGATACCCTTCTCTCCCAGACTTCAACAAAAGCCCCTGGGGGGCCAGGCTGTACTTCTCAGGTAGCACTTTATAGATGGGTAAACTGTAGCCAGCCCTCTCAAACTCCCCCAACAGCTGCCCCAGCAGCCAGGTCAGATCAAATGAGAAGAGACTTGGCCTCCGAGGCCACTGAGGACTTGGGATCTGGCAAACTCAAATTCTAGTCTCTGTCCACCTTAATATGCTCTGTGAGCTTGGGCTGGCTTCCACCTCGACCTCAGTGTTCTCCTCTATAAGATGAGGGGGGTGATGACGGCATGATCTCAGAGGGCTGTTGTTCAATTAGTCAAGCTGCAAGGCGGTAGATTCCCTGGGGACATCTGAGCACGGCACTGGAGATGGCTTCCAGGAGAAAGCCATTGCCTTCTCGAGTCTGGATTTTTTTTTTTTAATTCTCTGCTAAGGTCCAGGTCCAGAGTTGGTGTCTACTAGGTGCTGGCCTGCCTTCACCGCCTTTCTACACCTTGTGAACCTCATTTTTTCACAGGAAGAGGGCAGGAAGTGGCTCAGCCCTTAGACAGGCGATGGGACCCCCAGAGCCTTAGAACACTGTTATTCTCATGTTTAAGCTAGTGATAGAAAGCATTGGCACCCCACTCCAGTACTCTTGCCTGGAAGATCCCATGGATGAAGGAGCCTGGTAGGCTGCAGTCCATGGGATCGCTGAGGGTCGGACATGACTGAGCGACTTCACTTTCACTTTTCACTTTCATGCGTTGGAGGAGGAAATGGCAACCCACCCCAGTGTTCTTGCCTGGAGAATCCCAGGGACTGGGGAGCCTGGTGGGCTGCCGTCTATGGGGTCGCACAGAGTCGGACACGACTGAAGCGATTTAGCAGCAGCAGCAGTGGTGCTCCACCTAGGGCAGTAACATAAAGTTTCCTTTTAAAATACGTTTATTAGAATCAAAAGGGGCTTTCCAGGTGGCGCTAGTGGTAAAGAACTTGCAGGAGACATAAGAAACACAGCAGATTCTATCCTTGGCTCAGGAAGATCCCCTGGAGGAGGGCATGGCCACCCACTCCAGTATTCTTGCCTGGAGAATCCCCATGGACAGAGGAGCCTGGCAGCTATAGTCCATGGGGTTGCAAAGAGTCAGACACAACTGAAGCAACTCAGCACACACACAAAGCCAACATAAAGGAAAAGTATTATAATAGCAGCGGTGAGGGGGTACAGGTTGATCCATTCCACAGACATTTGCTGAGTTGCCCAGTTACTGTTCCAGACACCGTTTCAGGAGGAAATCACAGCAGGGAACAAGTATAATAAGTCAGCAGGAACCCCCTGCCCTGGGAACTCACATTCTAGGGCACGGGGTTGGCAATAAAATAAGTGCAGGAGAGAAACAGGAAACAAGTGTCACACGGTGGTGATGCTGATACGGTGGTGATGCTGATACGTGTGGTGGGGGGGAGTCAAGGAAGAAGGCAGTGGGGAGTGCAAGATAGGTGTGTCTGGAGGTCAAGGAAGTCTCACAAAGGAGCTGAACACGAAGCTTGAACATGGAGAGAAGTAGCTGCAAGGATATGTGGTCAAGGCTGTTCCAGGCAGAGGAGTGGCAATAGCAAAGGCCCTGGAGGGGAGAGAGCCAGCAGGGAGGCAAGTGTGGCTAACCCGACCCATGGAGAGGAAGGGGATGTGGCTAGAGGACAGGGGTAAGGTGCTTCTTCGGAGTTCAGTGAGGAGCCTGAGGTGGACTGAATTCACTGGAGGGAGTGGGACAGAGGAGAGATGTGAGCTGGATCTGGTTCTGCCATCATCCCTCTGGCTGCTGTTTGGACAGGGGGCTGGGGGAGGCAGGTATAGGAGTGTGAAGAGGCCCCTGCACTGGGCCTGGGGAGGGGCAGGTGGCTTGGACAAGAGGGTGGGGCGAGAATGTCAGCTTCTGGGTGTGTTTTCAAGGTGGAGCCCATGGGATTCGCTATTGAGTGGATGTGGGGTGTGTGGTGGTGGGCAGAGCGAGGAAGCCAGGTTTTTTTTGCCAGTTGTTTTGTTGTTCAGTTGCTCAGTCGTGTCCGATTCTTTGCGACCCCATGGACTGCATGCATCCCTATCCTTCTCCATCTCCTGGAGCCGGAGTACCTAGAAAATGGGCTTCCCAGGTGGCTCAGGGGTAAAGAATCCTCCTGTCAATGCTGGAGATGTGGGTTCAATCCCTGGGTTGGGAAGATACTCTGGAGAGAGAAATGGCAACCCACTCCAGTATTCTTGCCTGGAGAATCCCATAGACAGAGGAGCTTGGTGGGCTCCAGTCCACTGGGTCACTCAAGAGTTGGACAGAACTTAGCGATTAGACAACCGCCACCTAGAAAATGGAGTTTTCATTAACTGAGAGGAAGATGCAGGATGCCAACTCTGGGGAAAGAAGACAGGGAGGTGGGATGGAGCAAGATAAGGGAGGTCTGCAGCACATGGATCTTTGAGCTTCGGAAGAGGGCCAGGCCGCCGGGCGTCCTCAGCAGCTAGAAGCCGCTGGTTGGGGTGACATTTAGAAGCTGGGGGCTGCTACAGAGGAGAATGGGGGTCACCGAGGAGGAGGAGGACAACCAGGCAAGTGTGGTGTTAGGGCAGCCAAGAGAAGAGGGTGCATCAGAGAAGAGGGAGTGGGCAGCAGGGACAAATCCTGCTGGAGGGACCACACGGCGATGGAGGAAGGGGGTACAGAGGCAACAGGCAGGCCCGAGTCCAAATGCCGCTACTGCCCTTGCCCAGCTGCTTGACGTGGAAGTCACCGCTCTGAGCCTCGTTTGGCTCATCTGTTAAATGGGGGAAAGGCAGGGAGGCACGGGGAGTGCTCCATACCTGTGGGCCCGCGGGCTGATGGGGGTCCAGCCCCGGGCGCTGGGAGCGGTGTGGACTCGCAGGACCCCCTCGGGGCGGGGCGGGGCGGGGCGGGGCAGCGCTGACGCAGCCCCGGGACTGAGGAGCGGCGCTCCTCCCGCAGGCCTCCCTGCCCTGCCCGTCCGCCGCCTGCCGCCCGCCGGGCCCGCGGGGCCGCGTTGTCCGCCGGCCGGAGCCGCAGGAGCCAGAGGTACGAGTGGCTGGGCTCCGAGGCACTGACCGGGGCCACTCCGGGCCCGGGCGGGGAGGCGCGCTCCGAGAGAAGGAAGGGGTAGGGGCTGCGGAGGGTTCGGCCGCCGCCCGCCGGGACCACCTGTTCGGGAGGGTCGCTCTCGTGCACACCGACTGTGCGCGCTGGTTCCCGACCGCCGCCTCCGCCCCAGAGGCACCCGAAGTTGAGCGCGGCGGCTGGGCTGGGAGCCCAGCCCGAGAAGGGAGCGCGCGCCCCGCCCGGGAGCCCTCCAGGCAGCGCCTCCCGGGCCGTGGTCCCCGCGGCAGGAGCAAAGTGGCCGTGGGGGCGAGAAGCCCGGGTCCGAGGGCCGGCTCCCCTGGCCCGCGCTGTGCCCTTGGGCGAGCCGCGCCGCTCTGCCTGGGGGCGCGTAAAAGTCCCGGAGGCCTCGCCGCCCGCCGCGATCGCCCTTGGCCCCGAGGGGCGCCGCTGGGGAGAGGGGTCAAGGGGAACGGCCAGCTGCGGGGCAGGGAGTAGTGGGGCGGGGGGTAGTCTGCCGGGGGATGAGAGGCGTCCCCCTGGGCCTTTGAGGATGCTGAGGCTTTGGACGGCGAAGGGGGGAAGGGCTCTCTCCAGATGGAGGGACCACCCGGGTCGGAGCTGGGAAGTGGGGAGAGCAGGGTCTAAGCGCTCCGTCCTGGGGATCCAGATCCGCAAACCACCCCCTCTTTCCGGCGTGCTTCTCTCCTCCAGATGGGAAACGTCGAGTCCCAGTGGGAGCTGTGGTGCCCTGGCAGAGGCTCTTTCCGGGAATGTCCAGTCTCAGTCCACGCCCCTGGGCTCTAGCCGAGTCCCCGGCCTCAGTTTCCGCTTCTGACACGTGCGGGGCAGAGGTTCCCACCTCCCGGCCGGACGCAGCCGAGCCCCCAGCTCTGAGAGGGTTAGGACCTCCCCTGACCTCGCTGCCCTCTCTCTGGAGGACACCCTTTTGGTCTCCGCCAAATACGGAGTGAGCGACGGCTCCGTGGTGGCCCTTTGGGATGCCCTCCTCCATCAAACCCCCCGGGGCACCTGGTGTGCTACCCCTCTGGCACCCCCTCCAGCCCCACCCCAGCTGCCCAAGGACTCTGCCTTTGTTACCACCTCCCCAAGATGGGGGAATCACCCTGCCCAGAGGGACAAAGCAGGGCCCAGGCTGGCGGCGACTGTCCCCTCCTGCTCGCATCCCTGTTCCCACAGCCAAAGAGCCCAGCAGACAAATCAGTCCCAAATAAAAAATAAAAAAGGAGAGTCAAGATGGAACCTTCTCAGTTGCTCCTTTTCCTTCCAAGCCTGTTTCCAGTGCCCCTCATGCCTGTCCCTGCTTGTCCGCTGTGGCCGCCCCGTATTAGAGCACAAACACCGAAGTGGAAATTCTTTACCATTTTGTTTTGCTTCCTTGTACCCGTTGAAGCCCTAGAGCTGCCTAGGCTAGAGGACTTGCTCCTGCTGTGTGCGAGGGCTGGCAGCGTCTTTCAAAGTGACTTGTGCTTGGTTGCTCTTCCGGATCCCAATTCTTTGAGACCCCCATGGACTGTAGCCCACCAGGCTCCTCTGTCCGTGGGGATTCTCCAGAAAGAATACTGGAGTGGGTAGCCTATCCCTCTCCAGGGGAACTTCCCAACCCAGGAACTGAACCAGGGTCTCCTGCATTGCAGGCTGATTCTTTATCAGCTGAGCTGCCTTGGGAAAGTGACTTACTTGGAACTTAAGGAAGTTGTGACACACCGCATCATCAAGTTGGCCCCCTTCAGCCCCTTCCATGGGGCCATGGAGGTCCAGCTCTTCAGGGACCCAGGGCAGCAGAGAATGCTGTTCCCTGTGGGTCTGAGTTGGTACCAGGGCAGAGTGAGACAAGGTGGCTGCCGGGGGCATTTGTAACCAGATGGGAAGAGGAGTGGATGAGAAAAGGGGAGCTTAATCTGTGAAAATAGCTCTTCCCCGCCCCGAACCCCTCCCCCTCACCCCACCAGCTGCTGCACCTCCCAGCGGGGATGGTTCCACCTTCAATCTGGCCACCAAAGCTGTGCTCATTACTACGCTCAGAGGTGCGCCCTTACCTCCTGTTGACTGACCTGCCCTGCATTCCGTTGCCTTCCTCCTCCTCTCCAGATTGGAAGCTCCTGGAGGGAGGAAACTTGCAAGCCTGACATAGTAGGTGTTTACTGCCTTTTGCTTGAATGAATGAACTGAAAGTTGGGGGGAAAATTCCATATTCACATCACTTGGAGATATGCTGTGCTTAGTCACTCAGTCATGTCCGACTTTGTGACCCCATGGACCATATATATGCCAAGCTCCTCTGTCCATGGGGATTCTCCAGGCAAGAATACTGGAGTGGGTTGCCATGCCCTCCTCCAGGAGATCTTCCAACCCAGGGATCGAACGACCATCTGAGCCACCAGTTATCACCTGGATATAACTATTGTTAAAATTTGCCAGACTTTTTAAAAAACACATTGGTACATATTTGAATGGGCTTCCCTGGTAGCTCAGTGATAAAGAATCTGCCTGACAATGCAGGAGACTCAGGCTCCATCCCTGGGTCAGGAACATCCCCTGGAGAAGGAAATGGCAACGCACTCCAGTACTCTTGCCTGGGAAATCCCACAGACAGGGGAGCCTGGTGGGCTACAGTTTATGGGGTAGTAAAGAATCAGACACGACTGAGCGACTAAACAACATATTTGGATACCTTGTTTATACAAACGTTGCAAATTCCTCGTCTTTCTCTAATTCTTTTTTCATATTTTTCAATGCTTAGACATTGTGACGTCATATTTAGTCAATGAGTTTCATTTGACATTTAGGTTTTGTTGGGTGTTTTTTTAATATTTGGCTCTTTTAGATTGTGTTACATTGAGTTCATAGATAAATTTATGCATTGCCAGATATTTTTTTCTGGAGAGGGAATTACCTGGTAGTCAGCGTCGCATCAGCTGGCTCTCCAGAGGAACTGTGCCATTGTGTACTTCCTTAGGCTGTGAACGTGCATTTCCTGTTATTTCCTGGAAATGAAATTACTGGGGTCAAAGAGTATGAACATCTAGTATCTTTGGGTGATTCCTGTTCACTTGTTTGAGTTCATCAGTGAGACGTTTGCCCCTTGTCTGGTCTCTTGGTGGCAAAGATCTTCTCCCAGGTTATGACTGGCTATTACTATTTTTGCTGCTGATGGTGTGTGTATTTGAGCAACACATTTTAAATTTTTATTTTACTGTATCTGTGCTTTTGGATAAGGGAGACTTGGCTGCATTTATAAGCTGATGGGAAAGAGCCAGGCGAGGGAGTGGCTGAAGTCCCTGAAGAGGGAGGGGCAGGTCAGGAGATGAAGTCCCAGAGGATGCTGGAGGCGGGAGAGGGCTGGAACTGGTCCAGAGGGGGTCCTTCTGAGCGGGTGAGGACAGGGGGTGTGAGGGAGGGGCTGGGAGGGCATCTTATGAATCGGCTTTGATCTTCCCAGAGAAGAAAGTAAAAAAAGCATCATCGGCGGATTCTGGACCTGAGGCCCCCAGCACCCTATGCTGTTTGCCAATCTCATTTCCCTTGAGTCCTCCTTGTTTCCCTGGGAGGTAGGAGGTGTTATCACCCCCATCGACATTGAGGGAGGAGAAGTGCCTTGAAGAATTCCCCCTGCACTCACCACCTGCCCTTGAGAGTCCTCCCCGAGCCTCCATCTCTAGTAGCTAGCGAGAAACAGTTCCCATCTTCCTGTGTCTAGAGCTTGGTGAGTGAGCATCCCTTCCTCTCCTGCTGCCTCTGTTTGTCTTCCCTCTGGACAGACCCCAGTGGGGCCAGGACCTTCCAGTTCTGCAGAGCTGGCCACAGGGACTAGGAGGGCCCCTTCCACTCCGGGCAGTGCCCCAAACTCTCCTCTCACCCAGCAGGAACCAGGTGCTGCAGGGGCAGCAGGGCCTTCTGGATATCACACCTGTGCAGAGTCTGAGTTGCTGGGTAGACGTGAAGGTAAAACAGAAAAGTAGTCCTTACAGTCCATGAACAGCTTGATTTCAAAGTGCAGACGCCATCGTCCCAGATACAGCTATGGAGCCCAGAGACACCCCCACCCCACCCTGGGTGTCTGCAGTCATCAGTTGCTTTTTTCCAGAAGCTTCCAAGGCAATCTCCTGATTTGATGGCGGGCTACTGTCTCAGACAGTAAAGAATCCGCCTTCAGTGCAGGAGACCTGGGTTCGATCCCTGAATCCAGAATATCCCCTGGAAAAGGGCATGGCAACCCACTCCAGTATCCTTGCCTGGAGAATCCCATGGACAGAGGAGCCTGGTGGGCCACAGTCTATGAGGTTGCAAAGAGTCGGACACGACCAACACTTTCACTTTTCTTCCCATTGATCAAGCCCCCACCTGATTCCAGGGCTTTTGTTAACCTGATCTTTTTTTTAAACCCCCTCAGCCCTCTTGAGCTGTCAGTCCCATCGTACAGATGAGGACCTGAGAGTCAGCTGCCTCCTCTTGACCACAGCAAGATCTGAGCCCCTGGCCACAGTGCAGTCCCAGCTGAATGGGACTGGGCTACAGACAGAGTTATTTCACCTGGCAGAGGGTGTTTGAGTCCCAGCTGGGCCTAGGTTTCCAATCTTAAACTGTAATCGATGATAAGAGGACCTGCCTCACGCAACTACTGGGAAGATTACGTGAGTTACTGAAGGAAAAACCACTCTAACCGGTGGCTGTGCATGGTAAGCCCTCAGGAAATATACACCATTGTTATTATTAAACCACATAGCTCCATTCCTGACGGGGAGCTTTTAATAAATGCTAACTCGGCCACACCCGTCTCTCTTCTGATGAGAGGATGGGAAGGAGGACCAGCCGTGACACTGGAGAGAACTTGGACTTTTTAAGTTCTTGAGACCAGTGATGACCTGTATCGAGAACAGATTGGCATTTCCTTTGACCTAAGCAGTTCATTTCTAGGAAGGGTCCTGCAGAAGTAATTAAGGATGTGTTGAGAGATCTAAGTGCTAAGATACCACAGTGTTGTCTGTAAAAGCAAAAAGAAGCCACATTTCCAGCAGTCAAAGTGCAAAGTGAAAGTCGCTCAGTTGAGCCTGACTTTCTGCGACCCCATAGTCCATGGAATTCTCCAGGCCAGATTACTGGAGTGGGTAGTGTTTCTCTTCTCCAGGGGATCTTCCCAACCCAGAGATCTAACCTGGGTCTGTGCATTGCAGGCGGATGCTTTACCAGCAGAGCCACAGGGGGCTCAGCCACAGAGGGGCTCACAGGGGGAAGCCCCTCCAGCAGTCAAGGTGGGTAACCCTGGAGAGGTAGGGTGTGGAGCTGTGTCTACTGACATAATAGAGGCACAGCGTGTATTTCCAAAGGGTTTAATTGAGGTAGAATTTACAGCCCATTGCGTGCGTCCAGCTTGATGAGTTTTAGGAAATGGGTCTGGTTGTGTAACCACCACCGCCTGGTTTTAGGAGACAGGGGCCCCGCATATTTTTAAGTGAAAAATAAAACAAGGTGTAGAACCGTGTGGGTAAGGATCACTTTCTGTGCACCTCCTGGACACAGCCTGCGTAAACACTGCTCCGTGTGAGTGGAGGTGGCAGAAAAGGACTGGAACGCATATGCCAAAATGCTGACATGCCACATACCCTCACCTCAAACCTTCAAGATAAAGAGCAAAGCAAGAGCTGTTCACTGAGAGTGGTGACTGGACGTCCCCTCCCCTGCCCCCCAGGCATGCACGCGCACACACACACATACACACACATCCCTCTAGAAAAACTGGGAGCCCCACCAACCATGATCCCACTGTTGGCTAAGTGTCTGTGTATACTCGCTGTGGAAACACAGAGGCAATACTCAAAGGTATGAAGAAAACCATGACAGTATTTTGATGGATTCTTGGCAAATGGCAGCTCGTCTTCCCCACGATGATTGAGAGGTTGGTGGGTCGGGAAGGTGGAGGGACATTTTGGGAAGAAGGAAGAGCTTGTTTCAGAAACTTGGTGTTCCCAGAGCCTGGTGCCTTGAGCAATAGAGAAGAGCTGGGTTTTCTTGCATGTTTTTAACCATCATTTTCAAAGGCATTGAGGATATATCGGGATGGCTGTCCTGTATCCCTCACCACTGTCAGGCATCACGCACTTATCGTGCACCTGCTGTATGCCAGGCCCTCCAGGATTTAATATCAGGCTGAGTGGGCAGCATCTGGCTTGGTGCCCACTTTCCTGCAATCCCAGTTCACTCCAAGACCAAATTCATCCCGGTGGTTCCCCCATATGACTTGCTCAGGGGCTCTGAAGGTCTGCCAGGGGTCTGGGCTATGGGGGAGCACAGGGTTTGTGGTGAGTGCTGTTCACACTCCTTTGGAAGGTAGCCACGAGCTCCTCCTGGTGTGGATGTGTGCAGAAATGGGGGCCCAGCCACAGTAAGCGTCAATGTCTGGGTGGCTTCCTAGGTGAGGAGAGACGTGGGCACACATACCTGGGTGGTGCCTATCCCACCTCCCCGCTTCACTAGCCCAGCAGCCCCTTTGCTCTGCACCTGAGTTTTTCATTTGTAAGAGGGGCCACTGCGGTGGACATGGAGACCCAGGGCACGTGGTGTTCAGTGGGGTGCCTGGTAGGCGGTGTGTTCCAGACAGATGGCGAAACTTCCTTCGTACCTTTTCTGCTCAGGAAGTTCCTGGGCAGGGGAGCATGGAGGGATGTTTTGGGAAGAGGAAAGAGTGGGTTTCAGAAGCTTGGAATTTCCAGAGCCTGGTGGCTTGAGCAATAGGGCAGACGTCAGCTCGGCTAGTCTGGAGGTCTTGCGCCCGAGCGGGCAGGGCTGGGGAGGCAGAGCTTGCAGGATCCCAGCACTGTGGGGTCTGCGGGCTTGTGTGGGGCTGCAGCGGGAGGCGGCCACGGGAGGTGGCTGCGGTGGCGCGTCCCAGACCGAGAGATGGAGAGAGCTGGGCTGGGCTGGGCTGGGGAGAGGGAAAGAGGGGTAGAGGGGAAATCTGTTTAGCGGAGCTGTGTCCCCACTTCCCTCTCTCTACTTCCCTCTCCCCGGATTATCACAATAGCCCTGTGACACATTCCTGTTGCTACACATCCCCTGTGATTTAGACTCAAAAAGCAGCCAGATCTTAAAGATTTATTTAAGACATTAGTCACACTAGGGAATTCCCTGGCAGTCCAGTGCTTAGGATTTGGGGCTCTCACTGCCAAGGTGGGGAGCTAGGATTCCACAAGCCACACAGGGTGACCCCCCCAAAAAAGTCAAGCTATAACCCTTTCCTCTTCAACATTGCCCAATGGCACCCCCTGCCAATCAGTTGTCAAGTCCTCCCTGTGGCCCTCAAGCCTGCTCCCCACCCCAGCCCAGTGTCCCCTCTATCTCTCTGGCCTCTCCTGGTACTTTGGTGACTCCACGGTCAGTCCCTCAGGCACACATGCCTCAGGGCCTTTGCACTCGCTGACTTTCTTCCCTGGGCACCCTTTCCCCAGAAATCCATCCAGCTGGTGCCTCACCTCCTTCTGGCATCTGCACACATGTCAGCTTTTCAAGAGAAGCCAACCATAACCATCCTGCACCCCCACCCCTGGTCCTCCCAGTCCAGGGTCTCTAAGAGCAGATGTCTGGGTGTCCAGATCCGTGGTGAGTTACCATTCCCTGCACTGAGCAGAAGGTGACTTCACCCTGATCCTGAGAGCTGGAGCCCAGGCTCTACTGCAGAGTGACCCTGGGGGGCTGGGATGGCCTCAGGGAAGAAAAAAGCCTCTGAGACTTTCAGATGCAGACATACCTGAGAGTAGATCCTGGCGCCACCCCCCTCGACCCCTCCCCCCGACAGGTACTAGCCATGTAGTGTTGGGAAGGTCACCTTTCTCTCCTGGGACAGGTGCATACTCAGGCACTTGAATATGAAGGGACACGGCATGCAACCATATTTTGTGCCCTTGGATGGTGAGGCGGGATACGTCAGTTACACATCCTGACCGTTGTCCTCTGCGGGCTCAGGGTTTGCCGGTTTGCAGATGCCACTCCCCTAGATCAGTTGCTCATCTGATCCTGGCTTTCTGGGCAGTTTAGGGATCATTCATGCATTCTTTCAGAAAATATGCATTAAGCACCTTTGATGTGCTAGGGTCTGTGCTGGCCATGTGATGAGTCAGAGTGGCCTTGTTCCTGGCCCCCTGGGAGCGGACATTGTTTTCCAAGATACCAGGGTCACTGTGTGCTTAACCAGTTCCTTCAAGGAAGACCTTGGGTTGTTTCTAATCACTTGCGGTTGCAAACAAACTTGTGACTGGTACAAATACCACTTATCTGTAGGATAAGTTCACAGAGTGGGACTGCGAGGCGAAAGGGTACGTGAACGTGTAATTTTGATGGATGTTGGTCCCTTACCCTCCACCCCTACCAGCACTGTATAGATGCCCGTTTCCTCAGAGCCTTGCCTGAAGGATGTGTCGTGGAAGTTTTAGATTCTTGCAAATCTGATGGGTGAGAGATGCTATCTGACTGTTTTGACCTGCATTTTTCTTACTTACGAAAAGCTCCCCCATCTTGCTTATCTGTTTAAGCATCAGCGTGTGTGTGGGGGTGGGTGTGTGTGATGTGACCTTGGCACAGTTTCTTTTGGATTGTTCATTTTTCCCCTTGATTTGTGGGATTGCTTTCTAAGTTAGAAAAATGAGATGTCTGGGATCTGAGAGAAACAAAAGCCATCCCAAGCTGTCACTTGTGTTTTTTACTTTCTCGGTATTTGGCGAAAGGTTGCAGGGAAATTTTTTCTTTTCATGACTTCTAGATTTCATGCATAATTAAGAAAACCTTCCCAACTCTGTTTATTAAGGAATTCACTTGTGTTTTGTCTGAAACATTTATTATTACATTTGGGATTTATCCTGGGCATATTCTGAGATATCAACTCATCTGGTTCTTTTTCCCTGCTGGCTTCCCTGCTTGCCCAACAGCTGTGTTAAAAGGTCCATTTTTACTGACGCATTTGTAGATGCTGCCTGTGTTGGATATGCAAATACCATACTCTTTCTGTGCTTTGTTTCATTCCCCTATTTACATGCAAAAACTAGGTTCTTTTAGTTATTGGTGCTTCATCTGTCAGTCTCTGAAAGACCAGTCCTTCTTCATGTCTTCCTTTCCTCAGAGTTTTCCTGTAGGTTTTTTGCTTACTTTTCTTTGTTAAATTTTATTTTATTTCTCTATTTGGCTGTGCTGAGTCTTCGTTTCTCTAGTTGCAGCGAGTGGGGCCTACTCTCTAGTTGCTGGGCTCAGGCTTCTCATTGCAGTGGCTTCTCCTGTTGCAGAGCACAGGCTCTAGGTACATGGGCTTCAGAAGTTGTGGCTCACGGGCTTAGTTGCCCTGTAGTATGTGATCTTCCCAGGCCAGGGACTGAATCTATGTCCCCTACAAGAGCAGGCAGATTCTTTACCACTGTACCACCAGGGACGTCCCTTGCTTATTTTTTGATAAACTTTAGAATCAGTTTGTTGAACTGCAGAACCGAGTGCAGTTTATCCATCGGCTAAGATAACATCGACATCTTTAAAAAGCTGAATCTTCTGTCCAAAAACATGGTGCAAGTTTCCACTTGTTCACGTGTACTTTGTATTGTCAGCGGCTTTAAATTGTTGTTCACATGAATGTTGAACACCTTTTGTTAAGTGTAACCCTAAGTATTGTGACGGTGGTTGTGAGTAGGAGTCTCTTCATTGTATCTTCTGCTTCTAGCTGCTTTTTTATATTTGTGTATGTGTCTGTTTCCTATCACCTTATGGTATTTCTTTATTAGCAGGAGTTTTTCAACAGTTTCTCTTGACTTTTCTAGGTATATAGTAGTATTGTATAAAAACAGCAGTAATTTTAGCTTTTTCTATTTGAGGTTTGGTGAGGGGGTTGGTTTGCCCCCTGTTTGTATCATAGCTTCACTGGTAGCTCAGACAGTAAAGAATCTGCCTGCAATGTCAGAGACCCAGGTTCGATCCCTGGGTCAGGAAGATCTCCTGGAAAAGGGCATAGCAACCCACTCTAGTATTCTTGCCTGCAGTATTCCATGGACAGAGGAGCCTGGCGGGCTGCAGTCCATGGGGTGGCAAAGAGTCGGACACAACTGAGCAACTTCCACTTTCATTCAGTTTTTATAGCTCTAATTTCTCTCTCTTGTTGAGTTGCTTTGATGAACACCTCCAGTGCCCGTGAGGGTGCTGGACACTTTGTCCTTTTCCTATCTTCAGCTAGAGTTACCTCTAGCTGAGTGTTCACACTCCTGTATGTATGTATGAAGCTGAGTGTTCACACTCCTGTATGAAGCTGGCTCTTGGCTTTGATGTTGATATACATAATTTTCTTAAGGAAGTATCCACTGATTCCTAATTTATGCAGGAAGTATTGGAAACCCTGTCAAATTACTTTAGCATTTCTGGGGGATAGTATGGTTTTTCTCCTTAGATCTATGAATATGGTGAATTATATTAAAGACATCCTAATATTGAACCATCCTTGAATTCCAAGAATAAAACCCACTTGGTTTGGTTTTGTTTTGTTATGGCATGTGGGATCTAGTTCCCTGACCAGGGATTGACCCAGGGCCCCCTGCGTTGGGAGTGTGGAGTCTTAGCCACTAGACCACCTAGGAAGGCCCAACCCACATGGTTTTGATTTTTCATTGTTTTGATGTGCTGTTGAATTCTGTCTGCTTTTTTTATTTAGGATTTTTACAGTAGTATTCATAAGTGATATTGGTCAGTAGAGTGTCTTGTGCAATCTTTGTCAGGTTTTGATGTCTATATTATACTAATTTAAATTCTTTATACTTAACTTAGACTTCTCTGGTGGCTCAGTCAGTAAAGAATCCATCCATCTGGCAATGCAGAAGACCTGGATTCAATCCCTGGGTCAGGAAGGTACCCTGGAGAAGGAAGTGACAATCGACTCCAGGATTCTTGCCTGGAAAATCCCGTGGATGGAGGAGCCTGGCGGGCTACAGTCCATGGGATTGCAAGACTCCGATATGATTTAGTGAATAAACCACCATACTTAAAATTTTTAAAAGTGTTCTTTCTTATATTTTACTATTTAACACCTTTAAAAGCATTGAGATCTTCTGTTACGTAAATTCGTAAAATTCCTCTCTAAAAATGTCTTGTTCCTTTGTTTCTTAATGATCTTGTATAATTCTATTTCTTATGTAAAAGTTGGCCTGTCTAGACTGACTGTTCTGGGAGCAGTCTTGATTTATTACATTTGTCTAGAAATTATTTTTTTCAGGTTTCAGATGTTATTTGCAAAGCACTATCTTACGATTAAAAAAAAAAAGTTTTCCTCTGCTTCTTTGGTTCCTTTGCCATTTGGCATGACTTAGTTTGCACTGGGTGCTCACTCATCTCCTCAGTTCTCTTGTCTTCTTAATTAGGTTAATTGTGATTTATATATTTCATTGAATTTTTTCCCAAAGAGCCTGTTTTTTGGCCTTATGTCTTAGTTCTACTGCTTATCTGCTTCCTGACTTTTTTCTACTGTAATTTTTCTTTCCTTAGTCTTCTTGTTTATTTTCTAACATTTTAAGGAAATGTTTAGGTTCTTTTTCTCCCATTTTTCGCCTGCTGCTTGCTTTCTTCTTATCGGCCCTGTGTTACTTGTCACATGATTGGAGGCTATAAACATTCTTCTGATAAATCTGCAGCTGTGTCTTGTAGATTCAGATTCTTGGTATCTTGATATGGTTGTTTTCTAGAAATGCCACAGATCCCGTTTGTACTTCCCTTTTGGCTCAAGAATTGTCCAAGAGAGAGGTTTTGTTTTTAAAAAAAAGTTCCTAACTTTCACGTTAATTTCTCATCACACACTGCTTTGCATTTATAAAATGTATTTTTTATGTTTATGGGTTTTGTTGAGGTTTTCAGTTTTCATAAATGTTCTCTTGAAAGTGAATTATTTATTATTAGGATCAAGAATTTGATATAGAGTAGTACTTCTTGATTATTTTGTAGATCTGAATTATTTTGTGTTTGATCTACTTGTTTCTTAGACTCAGAAAGGTGAATTACAGTCTGTTACTAGTGTGTTGCTGTCTGTTTATCCTGACATCCCTGTAATTTCTTCTGAAAATTGCTGCAGTATGTTTGACGCCTTGTGGATTATACCAGTTAGCACTATAAGTGGCCTTTCTTTGGCTCATTTAGAGATTCCTGGCTTTAACTCCCATTGTCAGATACTAAGATTATGGCTTCAGCTTTGTTTTTGTTTGTATGTGTCTTTAAACGTTTGCTCATTCTTTTACCTTCTAAATCACTTTTTTGATGTATGTCTCTCAAACACAAGATAGAGTTGGAATTTGCTTGGATCTAAACTAAAAAAACCTTTTCCTTTGTATAGATAAGTTAAATCTGTTTATATTTATTGATATGGCTTAGGTCTATGATCTTCCCAGTCATGCTGTGTCCATATGTATGCGTGCCTTTGTGCTTGTGGGAGGGCTACATTCCTTTTTGTATATAATATATACACATATGTATTTACTTGTTTGGCCCTACTGGGTCTTAGTTGCATGAGAGATCCTTCGTTGCAGCATGTGGGATCTTTCGTTGTGACATGTGGGATCTTTCGTTGTGACATGTGGGATCTAGTTCCCTAACCAGGGACTGAACCCAGGCCCCCTGCCTTGGGAGCACAGTCTTAGCCACTGGACCACCAGGGAAGCCCCTGGGAGGGCTATATTCTGATGAAAACAAACAAACAACCCAAAACAAAAAATAGGAATCTTTCTGATATTTGGGAAAGCTTGTAATTTGTTCGAGTGGCTCCATTTTTTTTATATTTATCCTTCATATAATCCTCTTAGTCCCTTCTTTCTTTAGATGGTGTCTATTGTTTCTCTTCTATGAATAACAATACATTTAACTTGCTTCTTCTCCATCCTCCCCTTTCTCTAGTCACTACTCATTTCAGCCGATACTGTGCTGAGTAAGGCGTATGTTGTTTCCATCCAGTGCTTCTGGAAGCTCTCAGTCAGGCAGTGTTCCTGACATTTGCCACTTCCTGCTCATTCGGTGACATGACCACCTGAAGAGATGTCCGCAGCTCGGAAAAAACCTCTTGAGGCACGAGTGAAGCGCTCTGAAGAAGTGTTGTGCCACCCACAGTTGATGGAAAGTGTGAGCCAAAGATTAATATATGGTTGCCCCTTAGTATCCATGCAGGGAGCCCCAGCAGCTACCAAAATGCTCCCCCACTCAAGTTCAATCATGTAAACTGGACCGATGCTGCCGTGTGGGAAAGCACAGACAGTGACACTGAGGTGAAATCGTTCAGAAGAATCGTGTTTTACGTGTGGTGAACTTCCAGTAACGCCTTACTCAATTTATTTCACTTATATTCCTTCCTATGGAATTCCTTCCTTCATACCATTCCTTCCTTCCTTCCGTCCTATGTATACACAGATGTGATAGGTGATTTAAAAATCTAACTTAAAAAAAAAATTCTTGCAAAAGAAAAATCCTACATAATAAGAAAGCAGAGTGGTTTTGCTTAATTGGCAGCGTTTTTATTTTTTAGTGGTTCATGACGGTTCATCTTATTAGATGCAATAACATTGGGTAGGATTATCCTTCTTTGTATCACCTTTGCACTCTAAATGTGCTCAAACTTTTACCGCTTTAGTTTTTACCCCCTAGCAGTTAGAGATGAGGCAACCAGAACTTGTTCTACTTTCCACCTTCTTTTTGCCTGTCCTACCAATTTTTTTTTACATTCTTACATCGTCTGACTAGACACCACTGTCGTTCCATCCTGGCATCCTTATTCCTGCCTTTTGGGGGGATGGAGAGGAGCTGAAGTTAAATATATTCAGTGCTGTTACTAAAGTTAGCCCAGTCACCATTCGGTTTGCTGTGCTTATTACTCATAATACATTATTGCCCAAGTCCTTATACTTTGAAACTTGGTGTGTAACCTTTATATTTAAAGAACAGCTTGGCTATACACTCAACCCTCCAAATCTCTGGGTTCCACATCCACAGATTCAACCAACTGTGGGTCTAAATTCTTAAAAGGAAAAAAATTCCAGAACATTCCAAAAAGGAAAACCTGACTGTGCTGCACACTTGCAACTATTAATGTAGCATTTACATTACTGAGCGACTGACACTTTTACTTTTCACTTTATATTGGGTATAATAGATAATCTAGAGATGATTTAGAGAATTTAGGAAATGTGTCTAGCTTATATGCAAATACTACACCATTTTATGTCATGGACTTGAGCATCTGTGGATTTTGGTGGCTGTGGGAGTCCTGGAACCACTTCCCTTCGTGGATACGAAGGGATGCCATATATTACTTTTTGGCTCACAATTTCTTTCCTGGAGGATATCCTGTAGGTGTTGCTCCACTATCTGTCCTTGAGTGTCTGCTGAGAAATCTGATACCAGCCTGACTCTGTTTCCTTCATAGGTCTTTCTGTGTGCATGCTCCGTCACTCAATCGTGTCTGACTCTTTGTGACCCTACGGGACTGTATCCCGCCAGGCTCCTCTGTCCCTGGGATTCTCCAGGCAAGAATACTGGAGTGGGTAGCCATTCCCTCCTCCAGGGGGTTTTACCAACCCAGAGTTCGAACCTGGGTCTCCTATGTTGCAGGCAGATTCTTTACCATCTGAGCCACAGGTAGCTGCCCAAAGATTTATTCTTGTGTCTTTATAAAGTTCATTCATTTTGCTAGAAAATGTCTTGAGACTTACCGTTCTGGGTCACTGATCTCCAGTACTACATGGAGTACTGTTTCGATTCATGAAATGAAATCTTCCCTTATTTCAGAAAAGTTTTCCTGAATTATAATTTTAAATGTTTCTTCTGGTCCATTGTTTTCATCTCCTTCTTTAGAAACCCTAGTTATGCATTTGTTGTATCTCCTTACATCTTTTCTCCATCTTCTTGAATTCTTTCATCTCTTTATTTCTATCTGGTTTTGTTCCCTTTTCTCATTTTAAGCCCTGTGCCTCTCGCTGTACTTCATGTCTGCTCTCCCTGGGTTTCGTGTAGTTTGGTCTTGATTTCTGAAATGTTTTTGTCTTTTTCTTCTAGTTCTTTCCTGAGGTCTATCAGTTCTCACCTGTTGTCTTCATATCTTTTTCAAGAACTTCCCCAGTTCTTGTATTTCTGCTTTCCGGTCTTCCTTCAAGTAGGAATTACTTTTTTCTCAGGGTTTTTTATTTTAATTGTTTTCAGTTCATGCTGCCATTTTGGATTAGAATTTTTGTTTTGTGGCGATATTTGTATAGTGACTCATCTTTTTACATAAGGGAACACCAGTGTTCCTTTCCCTCTTCATTCACGTAGCATCTTTGGATGGATGTTGTGTTTATGCCTTTAACAATTTTTTTTTTCCCTCTATTTGAATTAGCAGAATTTTCCTGGACCAGCAACTAACAGGAGGTTTTGATGGAAATTGGGAGACAGGCCAGGATCGTTCTCTAGATTTCTCTACTGAAAGACTCCTTCTGTTTTTACAGGAATGGATTGTTCCTTTAATATACGATCTTCCTCTGCAGCTTCCCTTCTGTTGCCTCTCAGAACCCAGCCTGATTCAAGAGGCCACCACCTCCAACCTTGAACCCTCCTGGTTCATTAAGCCCTTGGCTCCTGTCTTATTTGTCTTCCTTTTTTTAATTTGTTTATTTTTTGGTCACACCGCATGGCATGTGGGATCTTAGTTCCCCAACCAGAGATCACACCCATGCCCCCTGCATTGAAAGCAGTCTTAACTACTGGACCAACGGGGCAGCCCTCGTCTTCCTTTTAAAAGTGGCGATTGCTATGACCCAGCACTACTGGGCACCCCCGGTACCACACTCCTCCCCACCCCCACTGCCATATCTGCTGGTCTCGGGTGCCTTGTGCAACACTTACATGTGACTTGAAGTTTATGAGTTTGTCCTGCTCCTGGTCTCTTTCCCTAATGCTGTAGCTTGTGGTTTATTTTTTTCCTTTCCCTCATGGCTCAGTCTGACATCAGTAGAAGAGGGAAGACTCAGAACTAAGAATGTGCCTCGTTCCTCTTGGAAACAGAGGGCTCCTCCTCCTATTTTTCCATCTGTCGTAACCCCCCAAGAGCAAGACGCTGCCTGCTGGAGTCTGGCTTCAGGAATTTCTGTCCTCGGAACAACTTAGGGGCTTTGGAGGGGGAACACTTTGTAACCTCCGCTCTGAAAACAGCCACTTGTACCAGGATCACTGCCTTTTAGTATCCGTCAGTCTTACTTCTTGAGTAGAAATCATTTATGCCCTGAAAGAGTGGGGATGGGGTCCGCGGGAGGACTGGACAGCAGATCCTCCAAGTAGGGTTTGGAAGCTGGAGATATTGATTTTTCACACCAAGGAGGGTCTGAATTCTAGGACCAAAAGCCCACCCCCCTCAATTTTATTAATGTAAAGGGCATAGGGGCAGGCCCAGGCCCAAGGTCACAGAGCTAATCAGTGGCAGAACAGAAGCTGTCAGCAGGGACCTGGGTTTGAATTCTATACTCCATTTCCTAGCTGGGTGACCTGCCCTGGGATCCCTCGGTGTATAGCCTCCATATCTGCTCAGCCATTAACTTATCAGGGAGGTAGATCAGCACAGGCCCCGTGTTCCCACAGTTAGAACTTTCGGTCAGTCCGGCTCTCCCTTCCCCGTGGTGCAGGAGGAACCTAAGGCCCAACAAAGGAAGGGGAGTTGCCTGAAGTCACAGAGCAATTCGAGCGGGGCTGGGCAGGCCTGCACGCACCCTCCCGCCCCAGTGCCTCTAGAATGGCCCCTTGGACAAGTCCCTTTCATTTTCTGAAGGTTAAACAGGGGAGCGGGTGCAGGAATGAGCTGGAATGACCCTACAGCCCTCACTGGGGATCAGGCTGAACTGAGAAACACGCTGGCCCCTGGTCTTAGGGTGACCTGTCGGGGACTTCCCTGGTGGTCCAGTGGCTAAGACTCCACATTCCCGATGCAGGGAATGTGGAGAGGGGCCCAGGTTTGATCCCTGGTCATAGAACTAGATCTCACAGGCCACAGTGAAGATCAAAGACCCCACGTGCTGAGACCGAGACCCAGCACAGCCAAATGAATAAATGAATAAAATAAATTAATAAAAAGAAGAGAGGACTTCCCTGGCAGTCCGGTGGTTAAGACTCTGCACTTCCACTGCAGGTGGCTCAGGTCCGATCCCTGGTTGGGGAACTAAGATCCCGCAGGCCATGCGGCAAGGCCAAAACAAAGTATTTAAAAAATTTTAAATCATTCTTTTTAAATTAAGTGACTGTCACAGAAGTGGAGGACAGGTAGTCGCTTGCATCTGCTGAGTCCAGATCTGCGTCCTGGCTCCCAGGGCCAGTGGGAGGGAAACACTGGAGAAATTGCAACCCTGATGTCTAGTTGCATGTGGGCTGGTGTGAGAGCCGAGTTCTAGTCCTGCCTCGACTGTGATTCTCTGCGTGGGACTGAGCATCACTAAGCCTCCATTTCACCCCCTCTTGTGTGAGGGGCTGGGTGAGTCGCCTCTAGTTTGGGACAGTCGGTGGCTCCTAAGCCCAGTAAGTGCCAGAGAGCTCCCATCCCGCATTTACCAGGTCTTGTCCTCATCTTCCCCCGATGAGCAAGCCACCAGCATCCATGGCGCCTTCCGCACTCTGGGAGCAGAGTGTGGGGCCATCACTGTGGCTGGCGAGCACTGCACAGCCAGTGCCCAGACCCAAATCCCGTGTCCACCCCCAGAGTTGGGAGTGGAGTCTGTGGGGCAGGGGCGGTTCCCCAAAGGAAATCGGGGTGCAGTTATCAGAAGTGGGAATGGATGCTGGACCACCCAGACCAGCAGACGGCCACCCTGTCTCCCCTGGGGACCCCAGTTATACATGACTTATAACCCTTTTCTCTGCCACGGGCTGGACGCAGGAGCCCAGCAAGGGTCAGAGGTGGAGGCTCCCTACTAGGGGGCAGAGATGGGTGTAGGCCATGGTCAGGGGTGATGAGCACCAGGTCCCAGAGCCTTTTCTAGACATATGAGCCTGATGCCATGCTCCTGAGGTAGGAGCCACAGAGCTGGTGCCAAGGGCCAGCTCAGATGGGGACTGGTCGGACCTTCAGCCTTCTGTCTCTGCCAGCCCTGCATTTCTTACCCTTCCTTCCTCCCTGACCTGGACCACACTGGGTCTTGATGATGGAGAGCCACAGAAGGACTTAGAGCTGGGGCATGACTGCAGTTAAGTGCTAACGGGGAATATCTCCCCAGGGCAGGGCTGGAGGTGGCGGCCGGGAGACAGGAGAAGGTGGCAGGAACTCGCCAGGCAGGACTGACAAAGGCCAGGACTTGGGCTGTGAGGCTCTCCCGGGGACTGGAGAGTGCTTTGGGCCTGAGGTCACACGGCTACTGGGCTGTGGCCAGCTTCTCGTCATAAACGGTTTCCATTCCCGAGTCTTGGGCTCCGGCACCAAATACGGTACTGCTGCTCGAGTCTGGCTCCTCAGCCACAGCCAGCACATCCTGCCTCCTCGACAGGCTCCTATCCCCACCCCGAAAACACACCCCATGGGAGAGCCAGGACCCTCCGGGCCCCCACACAGCCCCGGCCTCGCTCCATCCGCCGCCCGTCTGTGTGCACTCAGCAGTGTGGTTCACAGAGGATTAAAAATACTCAGGACCAAAATAGCCTCTCTCCCTGTAGGGGAAAACCAGGGCCCGGGAACACAAGGTTACGGGTTGACGTCAACGGCTCCGCCACTCACAGCCCAGCTGGGGGATCCCAGGCAGCTCTCTCTGACCCCCCAGTTTCCTCCCCTCATGTGCTCACTGACTATTTCCTCACTTGTTGATTTGCTAACTCATTCATCTGTTGATTCATTCATTCACTGATCACTCATTGATTGGCCCCTTCATTCACTCGCTTGCTCTTTTACATAGGTACACACCCACACGCTGAGTCACTCACTTACTCAGTATTTATTTATTACATACCAAGACCCAGGCAGTATTCTAGACACTAAAAAAATAAATAAACCTACACCAGACATACGAAAATACCTGTCCTCATAGGGGTTATGTTCCAAATAAATAACCAAACTGACAAGTACACAAAAGTACCGTATATTAGAATAAGTACTAGGGAGAACAGACCAGAGGAGGAGGCTGTGGGGTCGGGGGGAAGCTGGGATCGTAGAGGGGCCAGGGCGGGGAGGACGTGGGAAGATGAAGGAGCCAGCCCTGTGAACATCTGCAGGAGAGCATTCCGAGCAGAGGGAATAGCAGGTGCGGAGGCCCAGAGTCAGCAGTGTGGGGGGATGGGTTTGAGGAAGAACCAGGAAGCCAGGTGGTGATGGGGAGAGAAGTGGGTGTGAGGTCTGGGTTGGGGGACGTGCCACCCCCTCATGAACTAGGCCTCCCACCTTACTCATCATCTGAGCAGAGAAGCAGCCTGGCCACACTTGTGTTTTTAAATCGTCCCCCTGGCTGTTGCCTGGAAAATCCCATGGACAGAGGAGCATGCTGCTGCTGCTGCTGCTGCTAAGTCACTTCAGTCATGTCCAACTCTGTGCGACCCCATAGACGGCAGCCCACCAGGCTCCACCATCCCTGGGATTCTCCAGGCAAGAACACTGGAGTGGGTTGCCATTTCCTTCTCCAATGCATGAATCTGAAAAGTGAAAGTGAAGTCGCCCAGTCAAGTCCGACTCTTAGCAACCCTATGGACTGCAGCCTTCCAGGCTCCTCCATCCATAGGATTTTCCAGGCAAGAGTACTGGAGTGGGGTGCCATTGCCTTCTCTGACAGAGGAGCATAGTAGCTTACAATCCAGGGGGTCGCAAGAGTCGGACACGACTTCACTTTCTTTCTTTTCTTATCTGGCTGTTGAGTGAGTGAATCAGCCCATGAGTCCGTTTCCTGTGTGACTTCTGTGTACCCGACGCTGAGCCGGGCCCTGGGGAGAGAGGTGTGCAGGTCTCCTCCACGATCATGGCTGACTCCCTTCTCATCAAGTGTCACCTCCTCCAGGAAGCCGCCTGCTCCCGCTCCGCTGTCAGTTCCGCCATCATTGGGTTCATTGCCTCTCTCCACGTGATCTCCCCTTGAAGCCGAGCACTCCTCCACGGTAGAGCTACACCTAACTCTTCTCTTCTCCCCAGCATGTTCCCCCAGGGGCCAAGCGAGTGGAGGACCGAATGAACAAGTGAGCTGCAGGCCCGGCCTGCCTGGCCCCTGTGGCTGGGAACCAGCCTCACTCTGTCTCTCGCCATCTTTTGCAGATGGATTTGCGGGCATGGAGAGCATGGGGAAGGACCCGGTTCCTGCTGGCAGAGAAGGCTGGCTGCTGACCCAGGGTGTGTCTCCAGGAGGCCGGCCAGGCTGCCCGGTTCCCCATCTCGCCGCCATGGGCCGCCCAGGCTGGTCAGTTTCCAGCCCATGCCATAGCCGTGGTTCCTGGCCTCAGCCTTGGGGAGGGACGGGCCCCACTGGGCAAGTCACAGCCTCCTGGGACCCCGCTGTGACCACAAGACCCCTCTGTCCTGGGGAAGGGTTGACTGTGGCTCCCCCAGGCTGCACCCAGTGCCCTGCCGCTTGCACCCAAGCTTCCTGGCCTCTAAAGTGGAAACTATACAACTGCGCCCTGGTGTTACTGAGGCCTGGATGGCTGTGGATTCAGGACAGTAAGCGCTGGCCAGGATTCTGTTCATAGGACTGTCCGGGTCGACATGTACCGAGTCCCCAGGCGCCAGCACATTCACATGGCCGCACCATCTCTCTGCAGGGCAGCACGTCTCAGTGGTGAGAGCACAGACCTGGAGCCAGGTGGACTGGGTTCAAACCCCCTGCCCTGCTACCGGCCAAGCAGAGGACTCTGCATGAGTTATCGGACTTCTCTGTGCCTCAGTGTTCTCACCATGTAAAAGAAGGATGATTCCCGCCCCGCAGGGTAGCAGTGTTTAGTGACTTAATATGTTTGAAGTGCTGAGAAGGCCCCCTGACATGTGCATGGTGGGCAGTCAGTATTCGCTGAGTGAATGAATATAATCCTTGCTCCAGTGTGACCGTCCTGCAGCTGGTTCAGGCAGACACAGGTCCCATGTGTCCCAGGATTCACACGATCCCACTGCAAGCCTCTCTTGTTCCTCCCAGCCTCCTGCAAGACACCCAGGAATGTTCCTCCTGCCGGCCAGCCACAGCCTGGGCATCAAGAGAGAATGAGGGTCCGAGGGCAGCGGTGCTAGTTAGGTGACAGAGTGACAGCTTATATAGCACAACCTCCCTGTCCCCCTCCCTCCAGGTGAGGGCTGGGAAAGCCAGGGGCCCAGGAGACTCTGTCATGCCCACTCCAAGGGCTTGGGGACCCAGCAAGCATGCCCACGTGCCTAGAGTCTGCCTGTCCTGCCTCTGAGTGAGCTTGCATGCCGGCATCTAGCCCCCCAGGCCTCCTGCTGAAAGTCCCTGTGGCTGCGGGCAGCCCTTCCTCTTAGACCAAATCCAGGCCCAGCTGGTGGAACCGAATGGGGCTGAGAGATGCCTGCATTGGGTCTCAAAACAGAGGCTGGCAGTTCAAAGGGGACAGACCTTGCAGAGAGAGGCCAGAGCCTGCGCTGGGCCCATGCTGGCCTCACATTGTGGGTGGCACTGGCCCAGCCCTTGGGGAACTCACCAGTATATCAGAGTGGAAGGGCCTCTGCCCAGATCGCAGCCCATGGCCTGCTGCTCCCACTGTACAGCTGAGGTCAGACAGGGGGCCCTGAGCATCTGGCCAGCCCGTGGGGTCTGGAAGCCCGGGTCAGCCATGGCTGGTGTCTGTGGGCAGTGTTCTTGGGCCGGGGAAGCCAGCAGGCTGCCTGAGTGTGGTGCTCATTTCTTACAGACCAGCTGAAACCTGCTGGAGGCTCCTGACATCTGGGGAGATGACTTCGGCGCCCCCCGACTGCCTGCTGCGGCTGCTCCGGGACACCCCGAGGCAGCGGGTCTGCACCCTGTTCATCATTGGCTTCAAGCTCACCTTCTTCGTCTCCGTCATGGTCTACTGGCACGTCGTGGGAGAGCCGGGGGGCCAAGGACAACTCTCTAACCTGCCTGTGGACGTCCCCTGCCCCCACATGGTCCCCCCGACCCCCCCGCCCTCCGGCATCCCGCCTCCAGGCAACATCTTCTTCCTGGAGACCTCTGACCGGACGAACCCCAACTTCCTGTTCATGTGCTCCGTGGAGTCAGCTGCCAGGGCGCACCCCGAGTCCCCAGTGGTGGTCCTGATGAAGGGACTGCCTGGCGGGAACGCCTCCCGCCCGCGGCACCTGGGCCTCTCGCTCCTGGGCTGCTTCCCCAACGTCCACATGCGACCCCTGGACCTGGGGGAGCTCTTCCGGGACACGCCCCTGGCCGCCTGGTACGCGGCCGTGCAGCGGCGCTGGGAGCCCTACCTCCTGCCGGTGCTCTCGGACGCCTCCAGGATCGCGCTGCTGTGGAAGTTCGGCGGCATCTACCTGGACACGGACTTCATCGTTCTCAAGGACCTGAGGAACCTGACCAACGCGCTGGGCACCCAGTCGCGCTACGTCCTCAACGGCGCCTTCCTGGCCTTCGAGCAGCACCACGAGTTCATGGCGCAGTGCATGCGTGACTTCGTGGCCCACTACAACGGCTGGATCTGGGGTCACCAGGGCCCGCAGCTGCTCACGCGGGTCTTCAAGAAATGGTGCTCCATCCGCAGCCTGAGCGAGAGCCGCGCCTGCCGCGGCGTCACCACACTGCCCCCCGAGGCCTTCTACCCTATCCCCTGGCAGAACTGGAAGAAGTACTTCGAAGACATCAGCCCCCAGGAGCTGACCCGGCTACTCAATGCCACCTTCGCGGTCCACGTGTGGAACAAGAAAAGCCAGGGCACACGCTTTGAGGCCACGTCCAAGGCCCTGCTGGCCCAGCTCCATGCCCGCTACTGCCCCACGACGCACAAGGCCATGAAGATGTACTTGTGAGGGGGCCTGCCAGCTCACCTCCCTGCACCTGGCAGAGAGGAGCTCTGGGGCCCGCCTTCCAAGGGGAGGTGAGATGGGAGGGCTGGAGACGGGGAGGCTGGGCCGCTGCAGCCCCAGGGTCTGGGGCAGGTGGTGGGGAGGACGGGGAACTGTTGGCCAGAGAGCTGTTATTGGAGGGTGCGCTGCGGCCCCTGGGGCCTGCTCTGGTGAGCCAGAGCCCTGGGCCCATGTACCGTCACAGGGTTGAGACAACCAGGGGTGGGGGAAGCGTCTCCAGACAGAATGAGCTGGAGTGGGCCGGGTGAGCACACCTGGGTCTTGTTCACAATGGGCAAGCCCGGTGGATATGAAAGCACCTTGCAGGGTGGCAGGCTAGGCTGAAGTGCCCACGAGGTCAGGGTGGGGCGGGGGGAGCACGGAGAAGCGGGTAGGAAGGAGGGGGAGGAGGCAGCTGGTAGCGGGGCTGGGCAGCAGACCCAGCTTCAAGAGCCCATGGGGTGGGGTGCTTTGGGGTTTGGTTTCTTTTTTCCGGGGTGGGTGGGCAGCCGGCAGAGTTGGCCTGGGGAGCTCTTGGGGAAAGCCCTGCCTGCCCACCCCGTCCTTTCTCCCAGAGACGTTGCAGGAGTGACTCGGGCCAGCTGCCCACTCAGGGGCAAGGGGCCTGGAGTCCTTTTGGCTCAGGAAAAGCATTTTAAAGAAAACACCCCCTACCCTGCCCGCAGTAAACAAATAAAGTGAGTCACCCACATCCAGCGCTTTCTGGTGGCTGAAATGCATTCATTCGCATCGCTCTTGTGAGCCCCACCCTGCAGCTGCGGGCAGGCATCTGGGCGGGCGTTGGTGGTGACTCGCCTGAGCGTACACAGCCTGCCTTGGTCAGAGGGGTCCGGGGGCCTGGCTGCTGGGTGGGCTCCGGGCCTGGGTGCTGAGAGTGACTGCGGTGGGCAAGGGGAGGAGACTGTCTTCCCACCTCATTTTTCAAGGCTCAGACAGCCTCGGTTGGGTCCCCCCAGCACCCCCACCTCCACCCCATAATCAGCCTGATTCTGTTCTGGCCTGAACTGAGCCAGATGAGGAACCCACCACCCGGGCATGTGCCTCCTAGGTTAGAGGAGCCCCAGGGAGAGACGTGCGAGGCCTATGGGTTCCTTCCTGGCTCACGCTGGCTGGCTGGCTGAGAACCTTGGAGAGACTGCAGTGCCATGCTGGCAGCTCCAGGGATGGGCCAGAGGAAAATCTCGCAGGGTGAGGCCCCAGCTGGTTTGTATTGAGGAAGAAGGCTTCCTGTGAGAGCTGGGCCTTCCAGCAGGCTGGAGAAGCCTTCCCTGTAGGACAGAGGACTGGAGATACTGTCAGGAACTCGGGCTCAGCAGGCTGCTCTTTGGCAGCCAAAGCAGAGGTGTTTAGAGGCCTCTGGATCCTGCCAGTAGAAGATCGTGGGCAGCCTGGTAAGGAGGTGAGGTCCCTGGCTCTAGGGGTAATCAAGAGCAGGTGATTCTTTTTTTATTAAAACAATGGATGTATGAGGTAGTTCTCCAGCCATCATCTCACCTGTTTTTAAAATCTTTTGAAAATGAGTAGATTTTACTTTTAATAGTACAGCCTGAGGTGAGAGCTTGCTTGCCCTCCTCATCACCTGTGGGTGCAACACCCACAGTCCAGAGCCCTTCCTGGGCCCCTGGGCCTGGACTGGATTCCAGAGAGATCCTCTGCTTCCTTCTGCCCATCCCAAGTTCACCATCGCCTGAAATCGACAGCGTCAGTCTGCTGACCCTGTCAGAACTTTTGTTGGGCATTCGCTCTTAAATTCTCAGAAAGGAGAAGGAAGGGAGGGGTGGGCTCCCGTGGAAGGCCGCCCTGGCGACAGTAATCAGATCCTAGGAATCCTGTTGTTTGTTTCTGGCCGATGTTTTTACAGATAATTTTGTCTGGGGGAGATGAGGTCCCATCCCTCCACTGGGGGGCAGTGTGTGGTCCAGCAGGGGCCCGAGTCAGGTTTCCTGTCAACTGTTTAATGAACCCTCCAAGCAAACCAGTCACAGGCAAGCAAGGAGGTAGCATTTCCAGCAGCTCTGGGGTAGGGGAATAATTCCCCCTTGCTGCTGTATCAATATTCGACTCGTTTAAACATTCAATTGGAATGTCCTCTATCTGAGAAAAAAGATGGGGGATAATTTAGGACTCTGTTCCTGGAAGTCTGGTTTCATGGTTTACTTGTTCCTAAATTTCTGTTTGTCCTAAAGTGAACCAGCCAGAGCAAGGCATGCTGGGAAGTCTGCTGTGGACCAGCTAGTGCAAGGCATGCTGGGAAGTCTGCTGTGAGGTGGACAGGGCCAGACAGGCCTTCAGGACCTGACAATGGACAGAAGACTCAAGTGCAATCTAGGCTCTGCAGTGGGGGTCGGGGAGGTCATCCCCTTCCCTGGGCTGGGAGCAGAAGCAGGAGGGAAAGGTGGTAGGTGAGACTGCTGGGATGTCGGGAAGAGGCACCCTCAAACAGGAAGACATTCCTTGCAGATGTAGTCCACCACCAACAAAAACTGGAACTCAGCACCAGCACCCACCAACTTCCAAGGAAGAAAGATCAGAGAGGAGGTCCTGGCTGCTAGAAACAACGCAGGTGGCTGAAATCAGGAGGGCACTTTTTTTTTTGCACAGTGTTTATTTATTTGTTTGTTTGGCTGCATTAGGTCTTAGTTGCAACACGAGACATCTTCGTTGTATCGTGTGGGATCTTTCTCTGCAACACACAGACTCTCTAGTTGTGGTACACGGGCTTAGCTGCTCCAAGGCATATGGGATCTTAGTTCCCCGACCAGGGATCAAACCCAAATGCCTTGCATTGCTAGGTGGATTCTTAACCACTGGACCACCAGGTAAGTCCCAAGAGGGCATTTATTATCCCACATGATATATTGGCTAAGGTACTTGAGAAGCTACTGTAACAAAAAGACCCCAAAATAAAGTCACTTAAATAAAGTAAAAGATTGTTTCTCTCTCAAATCATTGCTCCAAGGTGAGTGTGCCAAGGCCGATGGGGCTTCCAAAAGACTACATGTATGCTAAGTCGCTTCAGTCAATGTCTGACTCTGCGTCCCCATGGACTGTAGCCCACCAGGCTCTTCTGTCCATGGGATTATCCAGGCAAGAATAGTGGAGTGGGTTGCCATTTCCTCCTCCAGGAGATCTTTTCGACCCAGGGGTCAAACCTGTGATTCCTGCATTGCAGGCAGATTCTTTACCACTGAGGCTCCAAAGGACTCTAGCTGTTGCAATTTTCCAGCTAGTGGGAACAAGGGAAGAGAGTGCCCAAGGCAAATGTCTGTTTTTTTAAAGTATAGTTGGTTTACAATGCTGTGTTACTTTCTGCCTGCTAAGTCTATTCAGTGGTGTCTGATTCTTTGCAACCCTATGGACTGTAGTCCTCCAAGTTCCTCTGTCCATGGGATTCTCCAGGCAAGAATACTGGAGTGGGTTGCCATTTCCTCCTCCAGTGGATCTTCCTGACCCAGGAATCAAACCTGCATCTCTTATGTCTCCTGCACTGGCAGGCGGATTCTTCACCACTAGAGCCATGTGGGAAATGTTAGTTTTACTGCACAGCAAAGTGAATGAGTTGTATACATAAGCATGAAAAGTGAAAGTGATTCTTTACTGTCTGAACCACGAGGGAAACCCACATATACATATATCCACTCTTTTAGATTCTTTTCCCATGTAGGTCATTACAGATTATTGAGTAGAGTACAATAGGTCCTTATCAGTTGTCTATTTTATATATAGTAGTGTGAAGGCAAACATCCTTAAGGAAATAATACAGAAATTGTAGGAATCACTTCTGTGTATGTCCCATCGGCCTGGACTTAGTCACATGACCACACCCAACTGCCAAGGATGCTAGAAAGGGTAGTTTGCAACTGGGGCTCCCAGATGTCCAACTAAAACTCAATACGTTTTATTACTAGAAGGATGACAGGAAGAATGGTCACGAGAGGACAGTTAACAATGTCAACCACAAGCAACAAGGAGTCTGGTGATAGGGTTTCTCCAAGGTTGATTAATTCAGTAGCTCACCAATGTCTTCATGTCTTCAAGGATCCAGTATAGTCTCAGGCTTGTTCCCTCATGGTCTCAAGATGGCTGCCACTACTCCAGCATCACACCCTTAGGCACTAAAGCAAAAAGGCAGAAAAGAGAATGTTCCTTCCTTGCGTCTATGAAAACTCAGAAATCCCCTTCTCCAACTGACTTCCTCTAACTCTCCTTGGCCAGAATAGCATTACGTGTCCATTCCTGCTCCAATTACTAGCAGAGGGAGTGGAATGACCAAATTGACCTATAAGACCTGTTGAGAATCACCCTCAGGGCATGTGATATTTCTACTTCTAATCATTTCTAAGAATGTAGAGGACAACTTAACTAAAGGAAAAGCTGAACTGTGATGCAGTCCCTTTACAAGGCTCAGGCAACACTCTGATGCTGAGATGGACTTGCAGAGCTGTCCTGAGCTGGGGCAAGTTTCTAGGTCCTTATGGTCCACATTGATCTGTCACTGGAGACAGGCTGTCCCTGAAGAAATGACCTGGGATGAGCTAGTTTCTTCAGCCCAGGCAAATGAGCTCTTCTGGTGTTTCTGCCTCAGGAGCTTGGAGGAAGGATCTCATTGACTCAGCCCCAGGCCTCTGAAGATGGGCCGCCAGTCAGCTGAGGCCAGAGTCTGAGGAGGTGGGATGCAGAGTTTGGAGAAAAATCTACAACTGGGACTAAGCGTCACTGCTGCCTGAAGAGCCCAGAAATAAACCCTTATACTTATGCTCAATTACTTTTACATGGGTAGCAAGACAATTCAATGGAGGAAAATAGTTTTCTCAACATGTGGTGCTAGAAAACTGGATATCCACATGCAAACGAGTGAAGTTGGACCTCCCCACACACATCATATTTGAAAACCAATTCAAAATGTATTGTCATGTAAGGGTTAAAACTATAAGACTCACAAGAAAACAGGATTTAATCCTTACCAGTTTGGATTAAGCAGTGGTTTAAATATGACACTAAAAGCACAAGTGACTAAAGAAAAAAAATAGTTAAATTGGGCTTCATTAAAATTAAATTTGTTCTTATGTTTCAAAAGGACACCATCAATGAAGGGAAAAGATCAAACTCCCTGGCAGTCCAGTGGTTAGTCAGGACTCTGCACTTTCACTGCTGAGGTCCCTGGTCAAGGAACTAAGATCCCACAAGCTGCCTGGTGCAGCAAAAAAAAAAAAAAAGAGAACCCACAGAATGGAATAATTTATTTTTTCAGTGGAGGGGGGCAGGGCTTGTAGGTTCCTACTGCATGGCTTGTAGGATCTTAGCTCCTCGGCCAGGGATGGAGCTCTGTGCCCTGTGCGGTGGAAGCACAACCACCGGACCAGCATGGAATTCCCTGGAATCGATTATGAATTTTTATCAATCATATATCTGATAGGGCACTTGTATCTGGAATATATAAAGAATTCTCACAACTAAAAAGCAACAATAAAAAGCAATTAAAAATGGATAATGGAATTAAAACATTTCTCCAAGGAAGATATACAATGACCAAAAAGTACATAAGAAGATGTTCAACGTCATTAATCATTTGGGGAATGGAACCAAAGCCACAGTGAGATACCAGCTTCACACCCACTTCAGTTCAGTTCAGTCGCTCAGTTGTGTCCGACTCTTTGTGACCCTGTGAACCGCAGCACGCCGGGTCTCCCTGTCAATCACCAACTCCCGGAGTCCACCTAAATCCATGTCCATTGAGTCGGTGATGCCATTCAACCATCTCATCCTCTGTCGTCCCCTTCTCCTGCCCTCAATCTTTCCCAGCATCTGGTCACCTGATGTGAAGAACTGACTCATTAGAAAAGACCCTAAGTATTGGAGTTTCAGTTTCAACATCAGTCCTTCCAATGAACACCCAGGACTGATCTCCTTCAGAATGGACTGGTTGGATCTCCTTGCAGTCCAAGGGACTCTCAAGAATCTTCTCCAACACCACAGTTCAAAAACATCAATTCTTCAGTGCTCAGCTTTCTTCACAGTCCAACTCTCACATCCATACATGACCACTGGAAAAACCATAGCCTTGACTAGACAGACCTTTGTTGACAAAGTAATGTCTCTGCTTTTTAATATGCTTTCTAGGTTGGTCATAACCTTCCTTCCAAGAAGTAAGCATCTTTTAATTTCATGGCTGAAGTCACCATCTGCAGTGATTTTGGAGACCAGAAAAAGAAAGTCTGACCGTTTCCACTGTTTCCCCATCTATTTCCCATGAAGTGGTGGGACCGGATGCCATGATCTTCGTTTTCTGAATGTTGAGCTTTAAGCCAACTTTTTCACTCCTCCTCTTCCACTTTCATCAAGAGGCTCTTTAGTTCCTCTTCACTTTCTGCCATAAGGGTGGTGTCATCTGCATATCTGAGGTTATTGATATTTCTCCCGGCAATCTTGATTCCACCTTGTGTTTCCTCCAGCCCAGCGTTTCTCCTGATGTACTCTGCATAGAAGTTAAATAAGCAGGGGGACAATATACAGCCTTGACGAACTCCTTTTCCTATTTGGAACCAGTCTGTTGTTCCATGTCCAGTTCTCACTGTTGCTTCCTGACCTGCATATAGGTTTCTCAAGAGGCAGGTCAGGTGGTCTGGTATTTCCATCTCTTTCAGAATTTTCCACAGTTTATTGTGATCCACACAGTCAAAGGCTTTGGCATACTCAATAAAGCAGAAATAGATGTTTTTCTAGAAACCCCCTAGGATGGCTATAATCAGAGAGATGAGACAATGACAAGTGTCAGAGAGATGTCATACATGGCTGGGGGACATAAAACAGTGTAGCCACTTTGGAAAACAGTTGGGAAATTCCCCAAAAAGCTAAGCATGGAGGCACCTCATGACCCAGAAACTCCCTTTACCTGCATATACCCAAGAGAGCTGAAAACATGTATCCACACAAAAACACGTATATGAGTGTTCTTTTTTTTGGCTGTGCCGGATCTTAGTTGCAGCACATGGGATCTAGTTCCCCAACCAGACATATAACCCAGGCCCCAGGCATTGGGAGCACAGAGTCTTAGCCACTGGACCACCAGGGAAGTCCCACATACATGACTGTTTATAGCAGTATCATCATTATAGCCAAAGGTGATAACAAGCCAAATATCCACCGACTGATGAATGGGTAGGTCCATACAATGGAATATTATCCTGCAATAAAACGGAAGGAAGTACTGCCACATGATATAACACAGATGAACTTTGAAAACATGAGGAGTGAAAAGAGCCAGACAGAAAAGGCTTTAGAATCGTTATGAATAGATTCATACGATTCTAATAGAATCATATGATACTGTTTATATAGAATGTACCAAATAGGCAAATCCATAGAGACAGAAAATAGATTAGTGGTTGCCAGGGGCTGGAGGGAGTAAGGAAGGAAAGTGACTGCTAATAGAAACAGTGGTTCTTTTTGGAATGATGAAAATGTTCTAAAATTAGTAATGATGGCTGCCTAATTCTGTGAATATACTGTAAAAAAGAAAAAACAATGGGGCAAATGCTAAGGTAATAATAATACTATTTTTAGGTATATAATTTATGTTTTATATGTTATATATATTTACTTTATCTGTTTACCTTGGTCTCAGGGATGAGACTAGCAAGGCCTTGTGGCAGTCCCAGCTTCCAATTCAGTGAAACCATTGATCTGTCCACTGTTGGAAACACTCCCCCTGCAAGTTGTAGGAAAAGCAAACAAAAATTCTGTGAGCGATTGCCAGCTATAGTCATGATTCCTGACTGTGTGTTTTGTTACAGGATATGTTGGTCTCTGATTCACAGACAGTGTAGCCTCTAAAGTCAGGACCCCGTTTTTCAGGGGTTGCTTCCCAACTTGTCATCCCTTGAATCTTCATGGTATGGGTCATGCCCCACTCTCTTTGACCAGCTGTTTCTTTTATATTTAAAAAAAAATTTTTATTTATTTATTTTTGGCCATGCTGGGTCTTTGCTGCTGTGCTCGGGCTTTCTCTGGCTGCAGAGAGTGGGGTCTTCTTATTGCAGAGGCTTCTCTTGCTGCAGAGCACGGGCTCTAGAGCATGCAGGCATCAGGAGAACATGGCATACGGGTTTAGCTGCCCCTGGGATGTGGGATCTTCCTGAACAGGGATCGAACCTGTGTTCCCTGCATTGGCAGCTGTATTCTTAGCCACTGGACCACCAGGGAAGTCCCGAACCAGCTGTTTCTGAGTGGCAAAGTATCTTAGAGACAATAGGTTACTAAGGGCCCAGTCCTCCCTGGCTTGTAGATGAAGCATGCCCAGTCTTTCTCGCCCAACTATCAAGCAGGACAGGGGCAGAGGAGCAGCAGCTGTGACCCCAGCTTGCTTTAAAGTCATGAGTGAGACGGGAACCCCATCCCCACCTCACTCCCACCCCCACCCCAGCTGAAATGTTTAGGAAGAGTTCATTTTACTGGAAAGGAAACAAGGATTGAATAGTGATGGCTGAGAGAGAGAGAATTTTACCATCAAGATCCTGCAAGATAATATTCAAAATGGAAATGATGATGAACCAAAACAATGTGAATGGACTGAAAAATTATTGTTGTTGTTCGGTTGCTGAGTCGTGATGAGTCTTTTGCAACCCCATGGACTGACGCCCACCAGGCAAGCTCCTCTGTCCATGGGATTTTCCAGGCAAGAATACTGGAGTGGGTTGCCATTTCCTTCTCCAAGGGATCTTCCTGACCCAGGGATTGAACTCGAATCTCCTGCATTGGCAGGTGGGTTCTTTACCACTGAGCCACCTGGGAAGCCTGTACCAAACATCACCGAACTTTATACTTAAAAATGCCTGAGAGGGGACTTCCCTGGTGGTCCAGCTGTCAAGACTCCACGCTTCCAATGCAGAGGGAGTGGGTTCAATCCTTGGTCCAACTAAGACCCCATATGCCTTGCGGCCAAAAAAAAATTATTTTTAAATGTAAAAACATACATTATATGTTATGCATATTTTACCACAATTAAGTTTTTAGAAATGATAATAAAAAAGGTGATGGGAAGTGTGAGGCCAGGTCAGGAATTTGAAAGCCATCCAACAGATATGTGTCAAGGCTGACTTGTGCTTAAAGGCCAGAAGTCCCAAACCAGAAGGTCCTCAAACTTCAGGGAAATCGAAACAGCTCACTATTTGCCTTTAGCAATTCACTGTTTTTAAAGCAGCATGGAACTCTCTCATGACAAAACTTTCTTGGTCTGAAAGACCACAGCTGACTCCAGTGAATAACTGTCTGTTTAAACAGGGGCGGGGGAAGGAAGGATGATGACAATGATAATGGTATGATTGATGACGGTAGTGGCAGTGGCTGCTAACATTTTCCAGCCCTTGTTCTCAGCCAAGCACTATCATGGCATGCTAAGTCACTTCAGTTGTGTCTGACTCTGCAATTTATGGACTGTAGCCCTCTAGGCTCCCCTGTCCATGCGATTCTCCATGCAAGAATACCAGAGTGGGTTGCCATGCCCTCCTCCAGGGGATCTTCCCAAGCCAGGGATCAAACCCGCCGTCTCTTACGTTTCCTGCACTGGCAGCAGCTTCTTTACCACTAGCGCCACCTAAGCACTTCTTATACGCTAACTCATGTACTCCACATTCAGCCTTTGAGGAAGGGTGTATGTTGACCCCACTTCGCAAGATCTGGAAACACCTTCTAAATCGGGATGATTCATTTGTAGTCAATGTCATTTTGACATTCGTCTTTCCACTTCCGTGTTTGGCCAGTCTGACTCCTGATGAAGCATGCGAGGTGAGTCCCCCTGGATAAGATCAGAGAAAGGCCAGCATGGGGACTGTGCCCCTGGAACCAGCTACCTGGCTTCCCTGCCCTCAGACCTCTGTTCTCAGCCAATGCTGCCGTCACCCTCTCTTCCATTTCTGCCTCTGCCTTAGCCTCACCATGCTGCGGCTCCAGGCTCCATCTCCTGGCAACCCCACCTCCCCTTTCACATCTGCATTCGTCTCCCCCAACCCCTGAGCCTCCCCATTCTGTTCCCTGTCCCAGGAAAGTCCCCACCTAACCAGAAACCTAAGAGAAGCCAAATAAACCTGACTATTTCTTCACCAGGAAACTCCACATCCTAGCCATACTGGAAAAACAAACTTTTTTTTTTTTTTTAAATCAGAGTTCATGAAACCTCCAATTACTTTGCAATGTTTTGGCAGAGAAAAAAACAAACAAAAACCAGCATTTCACAAAATAGATTTCTGGCTATTGCAAAATGATCATCAACTGTCCCTACTTCCCAGAGAGACTGAAAGGAAAATTCATTTGCAAACAGCTTCTTACTTTCCATTTGGGTTTTAAATATACTCCAACCCCTAGTTCAATTACAGAAGGTCAGAACCGAGGTTGAGAGAAAATATTCACACCAAGAAAAGGAAGACAAGATCAGCATCCAGTCCAGAGCCAAGAAACTGCTGGAAGCCTTCAGCCCAGCCCAGCCCTTTCTCATCAAAAAGCCACAGAATTTCAAGACTGAAAGTTACTGTAGACCTATTGGCCCAGCTGTTACATCCCTGGACAAGCATTTTCCCTTCCATTTGGATTGTCTATAAATTACCATGATTTGATATGTGAAAAAAAAACACTGGCGTTAACAATGGCTTAAAGAAGGTAAACTCTTGAGAAACCCTTAGACAGCAAGGAGATCAAACCAGTCCATCCTAGAGGAAATCAACCCTGAATATTCATTGGAAGAATTGATGCTGAAGTGGAAGCTCCAATACTTTGGCCACCTGATGTGAAGAGCTGACTCACTGGAAAAGACCCTGATGCTTGGAAAGATTGAGGGCAGGAGGAGAAGGGGACGACAGAGGATGAGATGGTTAGATGGCGTCACCGACTCAATGGACATGAGTCTGAGTACACTCTGGAAGATGGCGAAGGACAGGGAAGCCTGGCATGGTGCAGTCCACAGGGTCGCAAAGAGCTGGACACAACTGAGTGATTGAACAACAAAAGAAGGCAGATTTTTTTCTCTTAGGTAAGAGGCCAGAGGTGGGAAGTTAGGGCTCAAGGATTTACCCACTCCCCAAATTCATTCAAACGGCCCAGGCTTTGGCTACTCTGTCCATTCACACTCAGTTTTCATCTCGCGGTCCAAAGCAGTTGCTCCAGCTCCTGCCATTGCACCCATACTCAGCCAGCAGACCTGACCCAGAGATCAGTCTCATCACTTCTGCTCTCAAGGGGAACTGGGGGAAAAAAAACACAAAAACAGTTGTTAGTTGGGAAGCCAGGTGCCCAACCAAAAAATCTGTTGCTATATAAGATAGAGAAATGGGTATTAGGGAGGAACTGGCCATGTCTGCCACAGAGGGCTCCTATGGAAAAATGCAAGTCATTTTATGACACAAATGTCCAGAATTCATTGTGCTGAAGCATGAAGAATGTCACATTTTGTTTTATTTGGAATTCGCTAGCATCTTGGGCACAGTTCCACTTTGTTGTTAATGCCAAAATCACATCTCAAGAAAAAAATGTAATGGCTTTTGGACTTGGCTGTTGGTGGACTCTGGACTGCTTCGGCTTGATTCTGCGCTCTCCTCTCACAAGGCAAATGGCTTTGGGCAAGTTACCTACCTGCTCGTGACTCAGTTTCCTCATCTGTAAAATCAGAGATGTGGTAGTCTCCAAAGATGACCCCAAACAGTCCCAGCCCCCAATACACACAGGCCCCTCCTCCATCAAGACCTGAAGCTTACATCTAACCCTTGAGTCTGGATGGGACCAGGACCCAGCAGAAGCTCTGGGCGTGCCACTGTGGGCCTGACGTTTAAGAAAACAGGCAGTTTCTACTTTTCCCCTCTTGTACCTGAATGCCATGCTGTGAGGAAGCCTAAGCAGCTGCCTGGACAAGCCCGCACGGATGATAACTAGGCTCCTAGCTCATCCAACAGTCTCCACTGAGCTCCCAGCCTCGTGAGGGAGCCCTGTGGGAAGGGGATTTTCTGAGCTATCCCTGTTGATGCCATGTAGAGCTGAGGGATGATCCTGCCGAGTCTATGAAATTGCAAACTGTGAGCAAGAAATGATTGCTCTTTTAAGCTGCTAAATTTGGGGTGGTTTTTAATGCAGCAACAGATGTTGTTGTTTAAGCACTAAGCTGTGTCTGCCTCTTTCGTGACCCCATGGACTGTAGCCCGCCAGGCTCCTCTGTCCATGGGATTTTCCAGGCAAGGATACGGAAGTGGGTTGCCATTTCCTTATCCAGGGCATCTTCCTGACCTAGGGATCAAATCCCCATCTCCTGCGTTGTAGGCAGATTCTTTACCACTGAGCCACCAGTGAAACACATAGCAATAGATGACCAGAAGGCAAATTGATATGTACAACTAGGATGCTGTTGAAATAAAAACTTTAAACATGTGGCACTGGTTTGGGAACCAGATGGTAGGAAGGGCCTCGAGGAAACTGTTAGTGAAGCTTAAAGAACCGTGAGGAGATTGCTATTGGATGCTGAAGAAAATAGGACCCCAAGAAAAACAAACATCATATATTAACACATACATGTGGAATCTAGAAAAAGGATGTAGATGAACTTATTTGCAAAGCAGAAACAGAGGCATAGACATAGAGAACAAACATATGGACACCAAGAGGAAAGGGAGTGGGGGAAAGAATTGAGAGCTTGGGCTGACATACATACAATAGTACATATAAAACAGTAAGAACGGCCTGTGCAGCATGGGGAACTCTACTCGGGCTCTGTGGTGACCTAAATGGGAAGGAAATAAAAAAAACAGGATATAAGTATAATATGCAGAGCTGTACAGCAGAAGCTAACACATTGTAAAGCAACTATAATCCAATAAAAATAAAAATTAATTAACTGAAAATAAAATCTGAAGAAAAAACTAGGACCCCAGTAGGTAGCCAAGGTTGGATAAAAGCAGACACTTGTGAGTAGACTGAGTGAGTAGGTGGCCTCAGTTTCCTCATCTGTGGAATGGTGGTAATATAGCCGTCTTCCTCCCAGAGTGGTCGAAGGAATGGATGAGTTAAGGTATGTGCACAGTGTCAGGCAAATAGCAAACATTCTCCTTTCATCATCAGCCGAATCATCTAATGAACAGATGAATGGGATTCATTGTAAAACCATAAGAAAAGGCTATAATTAACCTCATTTTACAGATGAGAAAATTGAAGCTCAGAGGTATTAAAAAGGTTGCCAGAGACAGAATGGGTACAATTATTCTCATTTTACAGGTGAGGAAACTGAGGCTCAGGAAGTTAAGTAACAAACTCAAGGTCAAAGGCAGTGTCAAAGGCAGGCCCAGGCTTTCTCTCTGTCCTCAGTCACATCCCCCTCTTTAGGATTCTGCCCCAACCCAGCAGGATTTCACAGAAGGCACAGGTGGCCGCTGTCACCAATGGCCAGGAGGACAAGTGGCCTGAGATGATGGGAGGTTCTGCAGTAGCTTGAACCTTCTGGCTCAGGTCTCACCTGTTCAAGTGTTGCAGTGAGTCCCCTGGGAAATGTTGGTTCAGGAACGCCCCACCCTCCCAGTGGGCTCGGCACCTGCACCTGCCTAGGAGGATGGAGGTGGGGGTAGAGGGGGAGTGCGGGGGCAGGGGGGAAGGCTGGACTTGGAGACCCTCAGGACCTCACCCCCAGCTGGCTGGTGCACCATTATTGGGTCCTTTGGGTTTAAGGTGCTATATGGCTGGAATTTCGTCAAGAAACAGAAATTGCCGGGAAGGGAGTGTTAAAAGTTCCTAATGGGTAGCAGACAGCAAGGGCTGGGTGTCTTTTCTGGATTTTTTAGTCAAAGGATGTAGTCTGTTTGGAAGGAAGGGAAGTGGAAAGGCACGGAAGAAAAGTCCAGAGTGTGGAAGTCAGAGGCGGGGTGGACTGGCACCTACGGGAGGTTTTGGGGCGGGGGGAGATTGCAATTCGGAAAGGCTCACGCGGATGAAGAACGTTCTTTGTGTCCGGCTCTGAGCTACATGAACCCGCCAGGTGGGGACGCCCAGCGGCGAGCCGTCCACAGGTCCCGCCCCGCGGACCCCAGCGCGGCCTCCGTGCAAGCTCTCCATCCCACCGACCTCCGGAGAACCAGGGGCGCAGAACTAGGGGGACCCGGCTAGACGAGCTGAGCGCAGCGGGGCAATAAACCGGAGAAAGGCCGACGCGGGAAGGCGCTGGAGGGGGGACAGGACGAGGATTTTTGTCCTGAGCGCCGGGGGGCTCAGTGCTGCCTCCTGGGAGGCAGATGAGGGGTTTCGGAGGCGCCTGCGGGAGCCCTCGACGACGGCCGCGGGGCGGAGGACGCAGGCCTCGGCAGGAGGACCCCTGCCCCTCATCGGCGCCCCAGCCAGCCTCTCCCGCCCTGGTTTAGGGCCCCCCGACCCCCAGATCTCGCAACCTCAGGGCTGTTCCCCCGGCCTGGAACCCTTCCTCCACGTATTTAACCCGCGTCCTGCCAGGCCTCCTCAGCAGCCCCCTTGGCCGTGCACCCCTCCCGGGGACAGTTTCCCCAGAGCCCCACAGCCCTCGGGTCCAGCGTCCTCTCCCCTCCCCATCGAGAGGTCCGCAGGCTCCGACAGACAGACGCTGAACGAACCGGAACAGCTGGAGCGGCGGGGACCTGGGGCGCGGCGGGTCAGCCCCATCCCCCCTATGGACCCCCCACCCCCCGCCCGCCCCCAGGGGCGGCCACGTGGGTGGAGGCAGAGACCGCAGGACCCGTGTGGCCGCAGGGAGCCCTTTCCTGGCCCGAGGCCGCCCCCTGCAGGCCAGAGCCTCCCAGCGAGCACGTTCCCTAGCTCGAAGCGCCCCTAAGTCTGATCACTGGCCGGGTGCGCCCCTGAGAGCCCCCCGCCCAACCTCTTCCCAGAATCCACGACTGTAGGTCTTGAATCAGACCGGGCGCCTCCTGGTGAACACTGGAGAAGGAGCGGCCGACCGGGAAGGCAGATGTGAATCCGCCAAGATCCGGCCTTTTGTCTCTGACCGCCCCCCCACTCCCCTGGGTGACAAGGGCACACTCTGGGCACCCACGACAGGCGCCCACACACATTCACCTGTGCCTGCTCAAACGCGTCCACAGCGCCCTATCTGGAAGTATGGCCCACCCTTCTGCCCACCTCACCTCGCCTGGGTCATCCCCAGATGGTGGTCCCCAGGCCTTGCCTCCCCCCTCAATCCTTCTTGCTGCTCAGGTTAGCTGCAGGGCAGGGGTGCGCGCCTGCTCAGTCCCTCTGTCCTGTCTGACCCCAGGGACTGTAGCCCACCAGGCTCCTCTAACCAGGGGATTTCCCAGACAAAGATACTGGAGTGGGTTGCCGTTTCCCCCTCCAGGGGAATCTTCCTGACCCAGGGATATAATCAGAGTCTCCTGTATCTCCTGCATTGGCAGGTTCTTTACCCCTGAGCCACCTGGGAAGTGAGGGCAGGGGTAGTATTGGTATTTCCCAGAATCCTCCAGGGATGCCCACCTTGCAGACTAGGCCCTTCCACTGCCTACTCACACATAACCCACTCATGAGCCAGGCCCCTGGCAACAGACTAGGGAATAAGTTAGCACTGCTGTAAGAGTGGGGTTGATAATGACTAGCGTGACTGCTCCCTCGTCCCTGGCATTCTCCAGGCAAGAATCCAGTGTTCTTGCTGGAGAATCCCAGGGACGGGGGAGCCTGGTGGGCTGCCGTCCATGGGGTCACACAGAGTCGGACACAACTAAATCAACTTAGCAGCAGCTGCAGCATGACTGCACCTTAACTCAGCGAGAAGGGGCTATGTTGGGTGGAATTTTAGGTCATGTGACAGACTGTGGTGGACTCAGTAATGTCCCCCAACCTCTTTATTGACTGATTCATCATCTTTCCTCCTCGATTTGAAATGCCACCTGTATCCTTTGTTCTGTTTCTGGACTCTCAGATGGTTCCATTGATGTCCACTCTGCACTGGACAGGCCTTCCCAGGTGGCGCTAGTGGTAAAGAACCCACCTGCAATGCAGGGGACATAATGAGAGGCAGGTTCGATCCCTGGGTTGGGAAGATCCCCTGGAGGAGGACATGGCAACCCACTCCAGTGTTCTTGCCTAAAGAATCCCAGGGATAGAAGAACGTGGAGGGCTACAGTCCATAGGGTTGTAAAGAGTCGGACACGACTGAGTGACTGAGCACACATACACACACATAAACACAATTTACAAGAGTCCACAATTGGTGTTGCACAGTGCTGAGCTAGACAAATGCGTGTCAGGGGTCCACCATTATGGAATCACACAGAACACGTTCACTGCTCTGAACATCCACTGTTCATCCTTCTCCCTGCTCCCCTAGCACCCTAGGCCTTGATCTTTTTACTCTCTGTGTAGTTTTGCCTTTTCCAGAATGTCATATAGCTGCAATCATACAGTAAATAGCCTTTCCAGACTGACTTCTTTAACTAATTGATAGTTTGAAGTTACTCGACATCTTTTTTTGCGGCTTGATACCAAAATTTCATTTTAGTGCTGAATAATATTCCGCTTTATGGATGTATATTTCACTACCATTCACCTATGGAAGGACGTCATGGCTGCTTTTTAGGTTTCAACAATTATGAAAACATTATGAAATTAACAATTTAATATTAATAAATTATGGAATCATAACACTGCTATAAATATCCATGTACAGGTTTTTGTGTGGATATAAGTTTTCAAGTCCTTTGAGTAAAACCTTGGCATGTGATCGCTGAGGCTGCTTTGCATTCCCTCCAGCAATGAATGAGACTTCCTGTTGCTCCACCTCCACATCCGTGTTTGGAGCTGTGGGTTTTGTTTTGTTTTTCTGTTTTCTTGGATCTTAGCCATTTGGATTTTAATAGGTATGTAGTGGTATCTCACTATTTTAATTTGCAATTGCCTAAACTGAGGGACTGAACTGAATATGTATTATATTGGCCATCTTTTCCTATGCTTACGTGCTAAATGTGTATCGTCTTTGGTGAGGTGTCTGCCTAGATCTTTAAACCATTTTAAACTGGGTCATTCTTTTTTTTTTTTCATTGCTGAGTTAGAAGCGTTCTTTGTATATTTCGCATATAAGTTATCAGATATGTGTTTTTCAAATATTTTCTCCCAGTGTCTGACTTGTCTGTTCATTCCCTTGATGGAGTTCTACTTTAAAAAGCCCGTGGTGGCTCAGTGGTACAGAACTGGCCTGTCCATGCAGGAGACACGGGTTCAGTTTCTGATCTGGGAAGACTGCAAATGCCGTGGAGCAACTAAGCCCGTGTGCCACAGCCGATCAGCCTGCGCTCTCGAGCCCAGGGGCTGCAACGACCGAGGCCACATGCCCTAGAGCCCCGCTCCATAAGAAAAGCCACCACAGTGAGAAGCCTGAGCACCTCAAAGAAGGGTGGCCCCCACTCGCCACAACTAGAGAAAACCCATGCACAGCAACAAACACCCACCACAGCAAAAAAAATCTTAAAAAAAACAAAAATGCAGAGACTTCCCTGGTGATCGAGTGGCTAAGACTCCATGCTCCCAATGCTGCCTGAGTTCAGTCACTGATCAGGCAACCAGATCACATATGCCAAAACTAAGGCCCAGTGCAGCCAAATAAATAAATATTAAAGAAAAAAGAAGCCCATTGTTGGCCCTGCCTCTGCCTTAGCCTCTAATCCAGCTTCTATCAGTAGTAAGGATATATTGATCCCTGACTTCCTTGTCTTCTCAGTGGATCTGAACCTTTGCAGGAGAAAAGGGTCGCTGTGTTAAGCCCCTACTTCCACAAGTGTTGTAATGAAGACCGAATGCTTTTGTCTTTATAAAGCGGTTGGAACAGGGCCTGAAACATATTAAGTGCTCAATTGCTGTGGAAAATTATAATAACAAGCATTGCATCTTTTAACAGCGAATAGAGTCAGTCCTTCCCTTCCTCATTACTCTTCCTTTTCAGAATTTTCCTAGCTGTTTTCACACATTTACTCTTCTAGATGAGTCATTTGACTAATTTTTAAATATCCTGTTTGGATTTTTTAAATGAGTAAGTGATTCAAGAAAAAAAAAGGGCATTTTAATGATGTTGATTAGATTTCTCATTCAAGAATAAAGCCTGTCTTTTTACTTAAGTCTTTCTTCACATAGGACTTACACAGTCCTTACCTGGGGTTATCCACGGGGGTGGTGGTGAAGGAGGAAACAGAACAGGCTCCCTCCTGAAAGCAGGACTCCATCTTGGGCTGGACTGTGGACTCTGAGCTATATGCCCAGTATCCGTGGAAACGACTTATCAACCGGAAAACCAGACCCCGCCTCTGCCCCCCAACATGGAAGAGCCCCAGGGCTCATACCTAGACCCTCTGTCTCCTATAAGAATACCCTAATCATCTGTGTAACCGAATAGAATCATACATTCTATTATGGTTATTGGGGTATGACCACAGGCCTATTGATAATTGTCCACTGTTAACTACCTAGGCTTAAGGCATATGAATCATGGATTAACTTTGTATCTCTCTTTTCTTTTGTTCAGACTAGTTTCAGGGAATTTGGGGAGGTGGGTTTGGGCACATACACTTAGGATATATAAGCTTTTTACAAAAACTGGTCGGGGTCCTTGGCTAAGAGGAGACTCTGCCTTGGGCCTGCCAGTGTAATAAACTGCACTCCGCTATCTGCATTGTCCTTCTGAGTGAGTTTGTTTCCCGGAACACATGGCTACAACAGTGTCAGGGGTGTTAGTATTCCAGCCTTCTGCAGACTTTCTGGGACCTGAAAGGTCACATTTGTCATCCTGTCCACACCAGTGAAAACACGGTGTCGGGGCGGGTGGGGATAGCCAATTAGCTGATGAATTCCTGGGATTGAATCCCACTTTACAAGTGACAGAACCGAGAATTCCAGTGGCCTGCCTAAGACCCAGAGCAGGTAAGAGGTGGAGGGATTCAGATAGGGTTGCCTGTAGCTGTTCCACGTGGGAAGGGAGGGCAATGCTGGTTTCCTGATCTTATTTCAGGATTTTCTGTCATTCTCATATTGTCCACCTGGAGGCGCCAGATAACAAGGTTGTGAAAGCAGCTTGCAGAGAGCTCTGGGGCCCCCTGTTCCCTCTTGCTTCTGCTCACCAGCTCCTCCTCCACGCAGGCCCAGGGGCCTGGAGAGACGCCCCAGGTGACATCTTTTGCCCGCCCTCCCCAGCCCTGAGTGCGAGAGGCCTGGCCTGTGCTGATCAAGGCCACATATCAAGACGCGGGCGGTCTGGCCCCATCGCTGGCCTCTCACCGGGCCAGCCAGGCCCTGGGCCCTGCCCCCTCACCTCCTGATCACCAGAACTCCTTTTTCTTCTCCCCTTTTCTCCTCCATCTCCTTCTCCATCTTTGCCTTAAATCCGAGGCCCCACACAGGTGACCTCCAGGGCCTGCCTGGCCTTCCCTCCTCCTTGGTGCCCACCCCCGCCATCTCCTTCTGTCACACCTGTTTCTGGGCCTGCACCCCATCCCTGCAGCTCCCGAAGGCAGGCCTGCAGGGGCCTCCATGCAGTGTGCAGGGCACACCAACAGCACGAGGTCCCCTGGGGTAGAGAAGTGTTTCCGGACAGGACAGGGCTCTGCAGGACCAAACCTCAGGGGGGCTGCCCTGGGGTCCTCTGCCCCTGGCATTCCCAGCAGGGTTGGACTGTGGGACTTGACTTTCTATTAACCAGACCCCAAGCAACTGACCAACCAGAGCGGTCAGGTCTTAGTCTACAGAGAGGACACACGTTAGTTTACACAGAGGGACTCACCTGAGTGTGGGCATGTCCCACTGGGGCCAGGGGGTCCTTGAGTCAGAATCTAAACTGTATATTAAAAAGCAGAGACATCACTTTGCTAACAAAGGTCCGTATAATCAAAGCTATGGTTTTTCCAGTAGTCATGTATGGAGGTGAGAGTTGGACCATAAAGAAAGCTGAGCGCTGAAGAATTGATGCTTTTAAACTGTGGTGCTGGAAAAGACTCTTGAGAGTCCCTTGGACTGCAAGGAGATCCAACCAGTCCATTCTAAAGGAGATCAGTCCTGGGTATTCATTGGAAGGACTGATGTGGAAGCTGAAACTCCAATACTTTGGCCACCTGATGCGAAGAGCTGACTCATTGGAAAAGACCTTGATGCTGGGAAAGATTGAGGGCAGGAGGAGAAGGAGGTGACAGGGGATGAGATGGTTGGATGGCATCACCGACTCAATGGACACGAGTTTGAGCCAACTCCGGGAGTTGGTGATGGACAGGGAGGCCTGGCGTGCTGCAGTCCGCGGGGTTGCAAAGAGTCCGACACGACTGAGCGACTGAACAGCAACAAGGGGTGGCAGGCATTCACTAATGTGGACTGTCATGGAGAGAAAGCGCCTACCTTTTCAAGTCTCTTTCCCACCTTCTGTGGAGAAGAGAGCTCAGTTCAGGGCGAGGACACCTGGCCGCCTCTGAGCACCTTCTGTCCAGAGGACAGCGAGCCCCCATGGGGCCTCTGGTCATCCCAGTGCACAGCTAGCATGTGTTCCCATAATCTCCGCTGTGCTTATCTTTATGGTTACTTTCTATTTCTGACAAGGGATCCTTGTTCTCTACTAGTGATGACATAGTTTCTTTTTTAAGGAAAAAATCAATCAGTTCAGTCGCTCACTCGTGTCCGACTCTTTGCGAGCCCATGAACCACAGCACGCCAGGCCTCCCTGTCTATCACAACTCCCAGAGTCCACCCAAACCCACGTACATCGAGTCGATGATGCCATCCAACCATCTCATCCTCTGTCATCTCCTTCTCCTCCTGCCCTCAATCTTTCCCAGCATCAGAGTCTTTTCCAATGAGTCAGCTCTTCGCATAAAGTGGCCAAAGTATTGGAGTTTCAGCTTTAGCATCATTCCTTCCAATGAACATCCAGGACTGATCTCCTTTAGAATGGACTGGTTGGATCTCCTTGCAGTCCAAGGGACTCTCAAGAGTCTTCTCCAACACCACAGTTCAAAAGCATCAATTCTTCGGCGCTCAGCTTTCTTTATAGTCCAACTCTCACATCCATACATGACCACTGGGAAAACCATAGCTTTGATTATATGGACCTTTGTTGACAAAGTAATGTCTCTGCTTTTCTTAACATGCTGTCTAGGTTGGTCATAACTTTCCTTCCAAGGAGTAAGTGTCTTTTAATTTCATGGCTGCAATCACCATCTGCAGTGATTTTGGAGTCCCCAAAAATAAAGTCTGACACTGTTTCCACTGTTTCCCCATCTATATCCCATGAAGGAAAAAAGCGAATGGATTTAAGGACTTAACAGAGGAGGTGGGGCTCAGGGGAGCAAGCCTGTCACCAGCCCTGGGACGGCTGGCGTTTGGGAAATGCAAGGCGTGCTCTTCTGAGCCTCCCAACCACCAGGTAGCTGGTATCGCCCCCTGCACAGATGAGGAAACTGAGGCCAGGAGCAGGGAAGTGACCATGAAAGTGAAAGCCCTTTGGGTGGGAATGTGCTTCCCTGGCCTCTCAGAGCCTGGGCCCCTTCTCATGGGGCCAGGAGCCTACACCTTGGCTGATACCTGGGCTTGGGGGCTGGGATGGCAAAGCCCTGGGGCGTCGAGGGCCTGAGGAGCAGTTCTGTTGCCAAAGCGCTGGGCTCCTGAGAGGTACCCCCTGGTTGTAGCACAGACCCACAGGAGGGGTGTGTCCCACAGAGGATGTGTGTGTGTCATTGTCTCCACGCTGCAGCAGGGGAAACAGACTCCAGCCTGGCCATTCAGCCAGTGCATGGAGGGGGCGGGCCTTGAACCCAGGTCTGTTGGACGCCAGACCTGAGTTCTTTCCTGTGCCCAAGTCCCAGCTGTACTGAGGCTCTGAATCCTGGAGACCATGTCCTGGGGCACCTACACCCCTGGGGTCTCTCTGGACTCATTTCTAAATTTTTTCTAAATTTTATTTCGTTATTTATTTATTTTTGGTTGGGCTGTGCACGGGCTTTCTCTAGTTGTGGCGAGTGGGGTCTGCTCTTCGTTGCGGTGCACGGGCTTCTCAAAATGGTGGCCTGGGCTCCAGGGTGAGCAGGCTTCAGTAGCTGCAGCGCTTGGGCTCAGTAGTTGTGGCACACAGGCTTAGTTAGGTGGGATCCTCCCAGAGACCAGGAATCAAACCCGTGCCCTCTGCACTGGCAGGCAGATTCTTAACCACTGGACCACCAGGAAAGCCTGGACTCATTTCTTTATGCCCTGCTTGTCCCCATGAGCTTGGGGCCAGACCCAGAAGCATAAAAGAGCCCCGACAGCCAGTCCACACATCAGCCGTGGGGCCACTTCTGCCCTGCTGTGGGCATGTCATGGCCCCCGGGAAACGGGGCTGTTAACTCTGTCTGTAGCCCACCCAGGGCTGCAGTGTGGGCCCAGGGATGTGGCAGGCAAGCTGAGACTGAAACCCGGCCCTCACCGAGCTCCTCCCTTCTCCTGGACCCTGGGTGTCTCCCGTCCATCTCCCCACACAGGCTGCCATCATGTGGTCAGGCTCCCTCTTCTCCCTGGTGGAACGGCGATGGTCAGTTAGTGAAGGAGCTCATGGACTCAGAGGCGCATGCGTGCCTCAAGCAGCTTGCCTTAACTGCTGTGAGTGGACATTCCCTTGGAATTTGCTGATGAGGACCCCAGACGTCTCTGAAGGTTGAAGCTGCTGCCTGGAGACAGGACCTTGCTTTTGCCCTAACCCACCCTCACCAGGTGGGGCTTCCCTGGTGACTCCATGGTCAAGAATCTGCCTGCCAGTGGAGGAGATGCGGGTTCAATCCCTGGGTCAGGAAAGTCCCCTGGAGAAGGAAACGATAACCCATTCCAGTATTCTTGTCTGGGAAATCCCACAGACAGAGGTGCCTGGCGGGCTATAGTCCATGGGGCTGCAAAAGGGTCAGACACGACTGAGCAACTATACAACAATAACCCCCACCAGGCAGTATCTGGGACTTCCAGGCTCGGCTCCCAGGGAGAGCTCGAATCTTCAGAGATTTGAGAAGCCATCCGAGTGCAGAATTAAGCAGTCACTTCACCCACCTAATTTGCAGGGTTTTGGGGGTTTTTGGCTGCACCATGCAGCATGCAGTATCTTCATTCCCCAAGCAGGGTTCGAACCCAGGCCCTCTGCAGTGGAAGCATGGAGTCTTAACCACCGGGCCAGGAGGGAGGTTCCCGTCCTGCAGAAACTTTTTAAGCAAGTTGTCTTTATCAAACTTTTCCATGGGATTCAAGTTTGTTTCCACAGAAACCCCCACAATTCTTCTGTTAGCCCTCAAGTCTCAGCAGCTTGTGTAACACTGAATTTCTTGAAGGGTTACAGTAGAAAGGACGCAACAGGCACAAACCGGTTTGGGGACAAACATCCTGGAGCTGGCCCAGCTGGGGGTGACCTGGGGAGGCGCACAGCAAGGCTCCTGCAGGCTTGGAGGGACAGGTTTGTCAGAGAAGCGAGCAGGTTGTGCCTGTTTCGTGTTGGCTCTTCAAGCCCAGATACCCTGATAGTTCCCACTCCTTTTCTATGGGCCAAGTGAGCCCTCCAGTGCCCCCCTGCCCCTACACACACCAGGGCATCCACCCCACCGGAGCTGGGACTCATCCTTGTGGCTGCCACATTCTTATCGCACATCTGGTGAACAAAACTTCTGGGAATTGATAAGACGCCCCCTCACTGCCCCCCGTTCATTTCTTTAAAACTAAGGTCAGTACTGGGTGAAGCCAGAGAGGCTGTCTCCTCAGGCCCCAAAATGAAGGGGTGCACAAAAGCAGTGATTAAGACAACCCAGTTAACAGTGGGCAATTCCCTGTAGCTCACGTGGTAAAGAATTTGCCTGCAGTGCAAGAGACCCAGGTTCAGTCCCTGGGCTGGGAAGATTCTCTGGAGAAGGAAATGGCAACCCACTCCAGTATTCTTGTCTGGAGAATCCCATGGAGAGAGGAGCCTGGCAGGCTATAGTCTGTGAGGTTGCAAAGAGTCGAACACAACTGAGCAACTGACACCACCTAAAGCTCAACATTCAGAAAACGAAGATCATGGCATCCGGTCCCATCACTTCATGGGAAATAGATGGGGAAACAGTGGAAACAGTGTCAGACTTTCTTTTTCTGGGCTCCAAAATCACTACAGATGGTGACTGCAGCCATGAAACTAAAAGACACTTACTCCTTGGAAGGAAAGTTATGACCAACCTAGATAGCATATTCAAAAGCAGAGACATTACTTTGCCAACAAAGGTTCGTCTAGTCAAGGCTATGGTTTTTCCTGTGGTCACGTATGGATGTGAGAGTTGGACTGTGAAGAAGGCTGAGCACCGAAGAATTGATGCTTTTGAACTGTGGTGTTGGAGAAGACTCTTGAGAGTCCCTTGGACTGCAAGGAGATCCAACCAGTCCATTCTGAAGGAGATCAGCCCTGGGATTTCTTTGGAAGGACTGATGCTAAAGCTGAAACTCCAGTACTTTGGCCACCTCATGCGAAGAGTTGACTCATTGGAAAAGACTCTGATGCTGGGAGGGATTGGGGGCAGGAGGAGAAGGGGACGACAGAGGATGAGATGGCTGGAAGGCATCACTGACTCGATGGACGTGAGTCTCAGTGAACTCCGGGAGTTGGTGATGGACAAGGAGGCCTGGCGTGCTGTGACTCATGGGGTCGCAAAGAGTCGGATATGACTGAGCGACTGATCTGATCTGATAGGGTCTGAATGGACATTTCTTTGAGGTACACAGAAGTCCAACAAACATATAAAATGATGCCCTTGAGACCATCAGCTCTTAGGGAAATACAAGTCAATACCCCATCATACCCACTAGCATGGCTATAATTGAAAAGACAGATGATAACAAGCATTGGTGAGAACATGGAGAAATTGGAACCCTCCTACACTGCTGGTGCTTATGGAAAATGGTGCAGCTGCTTTAGCAAACTGGTGGTTCCTCAGTAAGATACACATAGAATTATATGAGCCAGGAACTCCAGTCCTTGGTATGCCACCAGGGGAAATGAAAACATGCCCGCATAAAAATTTGTACACAAATCTGTACACAGGTGCTGTTCATAGTAGCATTACTCATAATAGCCAATAAGTGGAAAACAGCCTGCTGCTGCTGAGTCACTTCAGTCATGTCCGACTCTGTGCGACCCCACAGACGGCAGCCCACCAGGATGCTCCGTCCCTGGGATTCTCCGGGCAAGAATATTGGAGTGGGTTGCCATTTCTTTCTCCAATGCACAAAAGTGAAAAGTGAAAGTGAAGTCTCTCAGTCATGTCCAATCCTTAGCGACCCAATGGACTGCAGCCTTCCAGGCTCCTCCATCTTGGGACTCTGCAGGCAAGAGTACTGGAGTGGGGTGCCATTGCCTTCTCCAGAAAACAGCCTAAATATCCATAAATAGATGGATGGATAAATAAAGTATTTATCCATACAATGGTGTATCACGCAGCCAGATCTTGGCTTCTAATGCCATTCTCCAATAAAAGGAACCTGGTCTCCTTGGAGAAATGCCTGATCCTAGAACTAGGGCAGGGATTATACAGAATGTCTGGGCTTGTCTGGGCTTCCTGTGTAGCTCCTGTGTCGATAAACCATCTGCCCGCAATGCGGGAGACCTGGGTTCAATTCTTGGGTAGGGAGGTTCCCCTGGAGAAGGAAATGGCAACCCACTCTGGTATTCTTGCCTGGAGAATGCCATGGACAGAGGAGCCTGGCAGGCTACATTTCATGGGATTGCAAGAGTCGGACACGCCTTAGCACTGAATTTCTTCTTTCTTATACAGAATGAGCCTGGAGCACTTTGTAATGCCAGAAACTACGGAAAGACTCACACACATACACAGATGTATACTGTGTTAAAGGGACACGGACCAACTAACTGAAAGAGCTCCCAGTAAGCAAAGGTTGAACAATCTGAAAGAAGATAAGAAAGGAGGAAAGGGAGGGAGGAAGTTTCAGATGAGGAATTGGGTGGGAAGAGCCTCGGTCGCCAGTCCTCGGAGGCTGCTGGTCACGTGTCTTCACAAATCAGCATGGGGGGCTGAAACCGAGCAGCTCTTTGCTTCTTCACCACCCTCATGTGCCCAGGAGGCTTCTCTGGGGAGACTGCCTGGGCCCCAGTGGCCCATGTAACCGGGAGGACCCCTGCACTATGGCAATATAGCCCACCGGGAAGCAGGCGCAGTCAGACCGTCTTGTCTTGCTGTGCAGGAACCCAGTGGAGGCGGGAGTGGACACCCAGCTCGACACCCAGTGTGGTCGCTCACCAAGCCCTGGGTCCCAGCATGGGGCCAAGGTGGGGGCCTCTCCAGAGAGGTGCCTTTCCCTAACTCACACAGGGCGTCCCATGGGCCAGCACTCGTGCTGGACGCAGACCCCTCGCCCTTCGCCTCTCCCCTCTTGGTGCAGCCCTGGGTCCATCTCTGCAGGCAGGGCTGGGAGCCTTCCCTCCTCCATGTGTCCTTAAGGAGCCCTGTGCATGCCGGGAACCCTCCCCCTGGCCCAGACTGCTGGCTTTCCACTCTCCAGGCCTTTCTGCTGGGGCAGTGAGCACATGGAAAGGGAAGGAGAAAAATGCAGGGGAAATGAGAGAAAGCAGAGCCCAATCGACGTCTCGGGTCCTGTTTCTCCACACAGGCAAAGTGCCTGGCACCGGGGGCTGGCCCCCTTCCCCCTTGGTTTGCACGAAATCACAGTGGTCTTTGGTTTTTTAGTTTATTGATTGATTGTATTTGGCTGTGCTGGGTCTTTGCTGTTGTGTGTGGTCAGTCTCTAGTTGTGGCAAGCAGGGGCTACTCCATGCTGCAGTCTTCAGGCTTCTCATTCTGATGGCTTCTCTTGTTTCTGATCCTGGGATGTAGGTGCATAGGCTTCAGGAGTTGTGGCACATGGGCTTAGCATATGGGATCTTCGCGGATCAGAGATCAAACCCATGTCTCCTGCACTGGCAGTGGGTTCTTTACCGCTGAGCCACCAGGGAAGCCCAACAACAATAGTCTTTTAATTTGCTTACAGATGTGAAATTTGAGCAGGGCTTGTGGGGGGTGGCTCATCTGCTCCACAAGGTGTCAGCTGGGGTGCTTAATGGGGTGGGGGTTGGGGGGCGGGGGCTGGAGGTCCTGTTTCCAGGATGACACACTCACACGGCTGGCAAATTGGCAAATTGCTGTTGACTGTTGGCTGGGGAGCTCAGCTGAGCCGAGAGTCAGACCTCAGTTCTTCTCCACATGGACCTCTCTGTGGACTGCTTGGGCTTCCTCACAGCAGGGAGGCTGGGTTTCAAGAGCTAGCTCCCGAGGGGTGGAGGGGGGGGGAATACGTTGGAAGATTGGGACTGACAGAAACACACGATTATATATAAAATTTATAATTAATCAGGACCTACTGTATAACATAGGGAACTCAGTACTCTGTAATAGTCTACATAGGAAAAGAATCTAAAAAAAAGTGAACATACGTGTACGCATAACAGATTCACTTTGCTGTAAACCTGAAACAAACACAAGGCTGTCAATCAACTATACCCGATAAGAATCTAAAAAGAGAGCAAGCATCCCAAGAGACGGGAAGTGGAAGCCACCAATCTCTTACGGTCTGGCCCCCACCAAAACGGCAGCATGTCACTCAGTCAACAGAGCTTCTGTTGGTCAAGAAGTCACAGAACCCAGATTCAAGGGGAGGGGACACACACTCCCATGTATCAGCGGATGGAAAGTCAAGAATTTACAGATACATTTTAAAACTGCTTTAGGGTTGCCATGAGGATTAAGTCAAATCATGTAATCACGGTCTCAAAAGACCACTCCATGGATGACATTAAATACAAAGAAGGGGGGAAAAAGACCTTTATAGGGAGAAGCCTGGCAGACGTGGCTGGGCCAAGTGATCAAAGGTGGCCTTACAGTCAAGGAACAAACTCACATAATTGCTGCTTCCTAAAGGAGCCAAGCGCCCCTGGCCGCCTCAGGGCCTTTGCACTTGCTGTTCTCACTGTGTGGCATGCTCTTTCCCCCGTTTTCCACAGGGCTTGCTTGTTGAATTCCTGCAGGTCTCTGCTTTAATAACATCACCTCTGGAAGGCCTCCCTGGCTCCTAAATAAAACAGCAACTCCCCCGCTACTACCTGTGTCCCTGTGACTCTGGTCTGCTGTTCCTTTTCCCAGTGAAGGCACATGTCTATTTTTAAAACTTATTTTTTATTTACTCTCCACCTACCCCCAATGCCAGCTCTTCCAAGGCACTTTTGTCTGTCTTGTTCACTGCTCCAGCACCTAGAATAGTGCCTGGAACAGAGAAGGGACTCAGTAAAGATACGGGGAATGAGGGAATTCCTGGTGGTCCAGTGGCCCAAAAGCTCCACGCTTTTGCTGCCGAAGGCACGGGTTCAATCTCTGATCGGGAACTAAGATCCTGGAAGCCACACAGCATAGCTCCCCCACCCAAAAAAAGATATGAGAAATGAATGAATGAATGTCACCTCCTTGATGAGGTCTCCCTTGATTTCACTTATAAGTGAAAGACCCAGACCCGGGGTTCCTCCCCACTGTCCTCAGCTCGGGCCTTCTGTGTGTCTCTGGGGACGAAGCCTCATTCAGGTGTGATTCCTCAGCCTAGCGTTCAGCATAACATAAACACACAGGTAATGATGCTTCTAGTTTCCACCTGTCCATAGAGCTGGTTTTGTAATGCAGGTTGACACCTGACGTCTCGATTCATCTTTCCCATAGACTTTTGAGATGGGTGTGTCATCCCTGTTTACAGTTATGGCTTGGAGAGGGCTGCTGACTGGCTCAAGATCAGACAGCTGATTAGGAGCTGAGCCATGCCTAGAACCCATCTCCCGCTTCCCTGGAAGCAAAGAGTATGGAAATTACACCATGGGAGCACCTCGGGAGGATCTTAGAATCAGCTGCACCAGAGGTTGTGACCCCAGCATCTGCAAGGCCTGTAGCTGGGAGCTGGTGTGGCAAGAGCCTCAGATTTGTCACAATAAGCCAGAAATCCTAACTTGGCAATTGACTCAAATGAAGCTTAAACCCAGAACAGACTCTGACGTGGGCAGGATGCCGACCTTCGGCCAACAATTTGCCACCTTTGCTCTATCGGATTCTGCTAGATTCTAGATAATCCCTCACTTTATAGCCGATAAAACTGAGGCCCAGAAAGGAGAGGAATTTGCCCAAGGTCACACAGCAAGAATCAAGATTTGAAAATCTCTGTTCCGGAGAAGGCAAGCTTTGGAGGAAGTGACACAGACCCCCTCAACCCCTAGTCAGTCTCTGACCTTCTCTGGAAGGTGGCTCAGGCCAGCAGGGAGTAGGAAAACACACGCCTGATTCCAGGGGCAGGAGGCTGTGGGGAGAGCTGAGTTTCAGAAGCCAGCAGACTTGGGTTCAAACTCCATTCCCAGCCCTCGCCAGCTTTGTGACTGGGCCAGGCTCTTCCCTCTCCGAGCCACGGCCTCTCCTCTGTAAGATGGAGACCAGATGCCCTGATGACTCACTCTCAGGCTTGCTGGCCCAGGGGCGCTGACCAGATGCCACTGGCTCCATGGGGTTTGGGATCCTGCCGGCCGGGCCTGTGCTGTGAATACCTCTGGAGAACTTGGCGCGGTTGCTACAGCACACGCAGGGCACCAGTTCCTGTTGCATCAACGCTCCGGCTCCGCTGGCACGGGGACTGCACCAGAGCAGACCGTGTGGCTTCCAGAAAGGCCTCTGCGGGACAGGCTTGGTGACACCGGAGCCACCCTCCGGTCCCAGCGCCCCCTCCCTGCTGAAGCCAGTTCGCAGCCTGAACAGGTGCTTAATTCTACCAGTTAGCCTCAGTCACTGGCTAAAAAGCGATTCCAGTCCCTGCTGCTCCTTCCATCTTTTAGACTGAGCGACTGAGCACGCACGTTGTCTTCGGATTGCAAAATGCGCAAGGAGATTAATAACATCAGCTCCCAACATATCATCTCACCGGTCTCTCCAGGCACTCACTCTGAGTGCAGGTAGGCGGGTGGTGAGTATGGTTCTGGTTGCATCCCCTCCTGCCTCCAGGAGCCAGGAGACACAGCCCTCCTCTCCCAGGGCCCTTAGGTTCAGCCAGCTCCTCCTATAGCAGAAATGTGGCGGGGGAACACTTTGGGCAGAAATGCCTCCTGGGCAGTCACTCCACAGTCCACCACCCGCCCTAGCTCCGTGCCCCTCCTTCCCTGCTGCAGGGCCACTCTCTCCTCCTTCTGAACTTCAGATTCTGGTCTCCACTGCCTCTCAGATTTTCTCCACCCCCTCCCAAAGTCCCCCCGAAACTTGCCCCCTCGCATGCCAGGTCAGAAGCCTCCTGCCTACTCGCCCCAGCTGGGGGACCCCGGGCCCCATCAGTCCTGCCTCCTGAATGCTCTCTGCATCCGCTGACCACTGGCCTGAGCCTCACAGCATGTCGCCGGCCACCACAGTCTCCCCCGACTGGTCCCTGGCCTTTAGTTTTGCTCCCCTCTGCCCATGCTCCATAGTCAGAGAACTTTCTAGAACTGTTTGGCAATGGACCTCCAAGGTGTCATCCTTTCTTTCAAAGCTGTAGGCTACTATCAGAAGCGCAGCTCAGCCCAGCATTCAAGGCCCCCACTGACTTTACCTGCCTCATTTCCTACACGTGGTAACAAGTGCTATACATTTTTAAAATTTACGTATTTATTTTACCAAAATTTATGAGATCACCCTCTGCCCCTTTGGAAAGTGCTTTCTTTTTTTTTTTTTTTAAAAAGGAAAACAACTTTATTTGGCTTCCTTGGGTCTTAGTTACAGCAGGTGGGATCTTTCACTGCAGCGTGTGGACTGAGCAGCTGTGGCACGCAGGCTTGCTCCTTCACAACATGCGGAATCTTAGTTCCCCGACCAGGGCCTGAACCTGCATCCCCTGCATTTCAAGGCAGATTCCTAATCACTGGGCCACTGGGGAGGTTCCTAAAAGTGCTTTTGACTCTGACTTCTTCCTGGTGATTTTCTTTCTTTCTTTTTAAACTGAGGAATAGTTGCTTTACAATGTTGTATTCGTTTCTGCTGTGTAACTAAGTGAATGAACTCTAAGTGCCACACATTATTTATTAATGTGGCCATTTCACCCAGCATGTGAAACCTTACTTCCCCAACCAGGGGTCAACCCATGCCCCCTGCAGTGGAAGCCTGGAGTTTTAACCCCTGGACCATATGGGAAGTCCCACATGAGCCATACATTTAATTCCCCATACCCGGGTGAAAAAATTATTCACTGTTCCTCTGAAATTAAATTTGAACTGTGTCCCATACTTTACCTGGCAACCCTAATGTTAGTCCAAACACCCTGGACATCTTGAGGTTTTAGTTTAATTTTTTTAAATATAGGTATGTTTAAGTGCATAGGTATATATACGTATGTTTAAGGATTCCCAGGTGGTGGTAGTGGTAAAGAACCCACCTGCCAATGCAGGAGACATAAGAGACTCAGGTTTGATCTCTGGGTTGGGAAGATCCCCTGGAGGAGGAAATGGCAACCCACTCCAGTATTCTTACCTGGGGAATCCCATGGACAGAGGAGCCTGGTGGGCTGCAGTCCACGGGGTCTCAAACGAGTCAGACACGACAGTGACTTTCACTTCATGTATAAGTGCAATATCTTGGAATACTTGAACCAAAAAATGACTCATCCTTTAACTGAAATTCAAATCTAATTGGCAGTCCTGAAATTTTATCTGCCAAATCTAACAACCTAGGTCCTACATAGGTAACAGAGACCAGGGGGGCTGGCAGGGATTGGATAGTCCCAACCTGGACCCTGATGCTCTGCCCCACAGCTGGCCTGGAAGCCTCCTTTCCAGACTCCTGCCCTGGTCCATGGAACGGACAGGAGCCCAGAGACGCCTTGGGAGGAATTACTCCACAGCTTCCCCCTTCTCTCCTCTCTCTGGACCTAGTTTCCTCCTATAAAAAAGGTTCCTCCTAAACAAAAAGAAACTCGGGGTTTCTCTGCCCTGTTCCCCCGCCTCTCCCAGGGATCTGAGACTTGAGTAGACAGGGGATTCTCATCCTACCCTGAAGGCAAACAGGCTTGTGAGAGTTTCTGTTCTTTGACTCGCTGAAGGGCCTTGAGGAATGACTAAGACAAAGGTCCTTTTTTTCCCCCCCGCCAAGTACCTTGTAAACCTGGCTTCCCAGGTGGCTCAGTGGTCAAGAATCCATCTGCCAAGCAGGAGTCGTGGGTTTAATCCGTGGGTAGGGAAGATCCCCTAGAGGAGGAAATGGCAACCCACTCCAGTATTCTTGCCTGGAGAATCCCATGGACAGAGAAGCCTGATGGGCTACAGTACATGGGGTCAGAAAGAGTCGGACATGATTTAGCGACTAAACGACAACCTTGTAAACCAATTAAACCACCTTAATGAGAATTGTTTCAGACAAAGATCATCAACGGATGCTAAAACCATTAGATGAAAGTTTGTTGAGAATTAGGACATTCACACGGTATCAAAGGAAAAGTTACTTTTACAATAGGGAGACCAGGCAGGCGTCAGCAGACCCGTCACCTGCCCTGTGATCCAATCTGTCCACTGATTAAAGGAGACTAAAGATACCTGCCAAATAAACTTGCCAAACCTGATCTGGGATTAGGGCCTGGGCCAGAAAAAACAATGGCTAGAAAGGACATTATGGAGCAACTGGGACGAGTGGAATGTAGACTGGAGATAAGATAACTGTGCTGTTTCAGTGTTACATTCCCTGAATTTGATGCTTGCATAGTGGTATGTAGGAGAATGGCCTCATTCTTGGGAGATGCATGGTGAACGGTTCAGAGGTGAAGGGCCATTTGTCTGCAACTAACTTTCCATGGTTCAGCCAAAGCAAACAGATAGATAGGGAAGAAAGAAGGAAGACGTCAAATGATGTTGTTGTTGTCATTCAGTCGCTAAGCTGTGCCCAACTCTTTTGGACTCTGTGAGCTGTAGCACACCAGGCTCCTCTGTCCGCCACTATCTCCCAGGGTTCGCTCAAATTCATATCCATTGAGTCAGTGATGGCATCCAACCATCTTATCTGTCACGCCTTTCTTTTCCTGCCCTCAGTCTTTCTCAGCATCAGGATCTTTTCCACTGAGTCAGATCTTCGAATCAAGTGGCCAAAGTATTGGACTTTCAGCATCAGTCCTTCCAATGAACATTCAGGGTTGATTTCCTTTAGAGTGGACTGGTGTGATCTCCTTGCAGTCCAAGGGACCCCCAAGAGTCTTCTCCAGCACCACAATTTGAAAGCATCGATTCTTTGGCGATCAGTCTTCTTTACGGACCAACTCTCACATCCATACGTGACCACTGGAAAAAACAGTTGGTGAATCAGACAGTTCATCATACTGTTCTTGCAACTTCTCTGTACACTGGACATTTTCCCAAATACAAAGCCTGAAGAAGGACTTCCCTGGTGGCCCAATGGTTAAGGATCTGCCTGCCGACACAGGGGACAGGGGTTTGATCCCTGGTCCGGGAAGATTCCACGTGTCCCGGGGCAACTAGGCCAGCGTGCCACAACTACTGAAGCCAGCTTTCCCTTTGTGCTCCACAGCAAGAGAAGCTGCTGCAGTGAAAAGCCTGCACACCACAGCGAACAGTAGCTCCCACTCACCTCAGCTAGACAAAGACCCAGTGCAGCCAAAACAAATAAATAAAACAAGATTTTTTAAAGCCTGAAGGAACGCCCACACAGAATATAATATTAGAAGTGGCCCTTTCCCAGAGAGACAAAGGTCTTGGCCTGTGGTCATGTATCGAATTGGCTGCTGAACCCGCCCCGCTGGGTCTGAGTCCCCAGAGTAAGGATGGGCCACCTAATCAATGTCACCCCTCGTTCTTCTCATCGCTCCTTCTCACTTGCCAACATTCTGTCACTGAGGCCACCCTACAGTCAAGCAAGAGGTGAACAGCCCCTTCAGAGTTTGGGGAGAAATTTACCCTGTAATCCTACAAAGAAACTGGGCCACAAGTCCCGCCTGCGAGGCCAGGCCTGGCATGCGGGTTACTTTCTAGAGAAGCCTTCAGATGTAAGCAGAAGTGAAATCCCCTTTTGCACTTTACAAATATAAGTGTGTCAGCGGGGTGAGGTGTAAACACAACAGGTTTTCCTGTGGTGAGAGTAAAATGCTTCAGTAATTTATATTGATTGTTATCTGGTTAGATGACATCACTGACTCAATGGATATAGGTTTGGGTGAACTCCGGGAGTTGGTAATGGACAGGGAGGCCTGGTGTGCTGTGGTTCACGGGGTCACAAAGAGTCAGACACCACTGAGCAACTGAACTGAACTGATTGTGTAAATTTTATATATCAAAACAATTATGAAAAGGCTCAAAAAGATAAACAGGAAAAGAAATGGGCAGTTAATATGACCTTAAGAGAGGCAACAACAGCAATGATAACTTTAAGAGAAAAGCTATTTCCTTTTTGAGTCTACAAGTGCATATAGTAATTGAAGTGAGAATATAAGACAGAAAAAGAGATTCAATCTTAATTGTAATTCTGTAGGATTTTTGTTGTTGTTGGACTAGTGTCTATAGCTTTGATCTAAATAGGATTTAAGATTTGTTGATTTAATGCCATTTAGGTGATGAGTCTTTAGAAGAAAAGCCCTGTGGGAATTCTTCATGGCTTGTGAGAGAATGATTAAAAGGAGAAAGCCAACTTCAGATCAGATCAGTCGCTCAGTTGTGTCCGACTCTTTGCAACCCCATGAATCGCAGCACGCCAGGCCTCCCTGTCCATCACCAACTCCCAGAGTTCACTGAGACTCACATCCATCGAGTCAGTGATGCCATCCAGCCATCTCATCCTCTGTCGTCCCCTTCTCCTCCTGCCCCCAATCCCTCCCAGCATCAGAGTCTTTTCCAATGAGTCAACTCTTCGCATGAGGTGGCCAAAGTACTGGAGTTTCAGCTTTAGCATCATTCCTTTCAAAGAAATCCCAGGGCTGATCTCCTTCAGAATGGACTGGTTGGATCTCCTTGCAGTCCAAGGAACTCTCAAGAGTCTTCTCCAGCACCACAGTTCAAAAGCATCAATTCTTCGGTGCTCAGCCTTCTTCACAGTCCAACTCTCACATCCATACATGACCACAGGAAAAACCATACCCTCGACTAGCAGAGGTTGGGGGTGTGACCTGCTGCTCTCCTGGCCTCCGTAGAAGGTGGCTCTGGAGAGGGTACCTGTGCCGTGGGTAGCCTAGGAAGCACCTAGCACTGGGAACTTAGCGGCTGCACACGCTGATGTCAAGCTTTCCTATTTGTAATATGAAAACTGTGATTGTTAAAACTGAAAGAACTCCTAACTGATCTGCGGTGACATTCACCCTCATGTTCTACGGCAAGAGGCCTCTCTCCCCATCCTTCTCTCCATGCTGTGCCCAGTGTTCCCTTCTTCAAAATGATTGACTCATTCATTTATTTATTTTTGACTGTGCTGGGTCTTTGTTGCTGAATGCCGGCTTTCTCTGTTTGCGGGTGGTGTGGGTTTCTCACTGCAGTGGCTTCTCTTGTGGAGTACGGACTCTGGGCGTATGGGCTTCAGTCGTTGCAGCACGCAGCCTCAGTAGTTGTAGCTCATGGGCTTCATTGCTCCATCACATTATGGAATCTTCCCAGATCAGGGATTGAACCCGTGTACCCTGCACTGGCAGCCGAACTCCTAACCACTGGACCACCAGGGAAGTCCCAGTTTTCCCTTTCAAAACCAGGTGGTCACTCCCCCACCTGCCAAAATCCTCCAGTTAGTTAGTTAGTTAGTATTAGTTGCCCAGTCATGTCCGATTCTGTGTGATCCCATGGACTGTAACCCGCCAGGCTCCTCTGTCCTGGGATTTCCCAGGCAGGAATGCTGGAGTGGGTTGCCATTTCCTCCTCCAAAATCTTCCAGAGCTCCCCACAACCCCCTACATCCCAGTTCCCTCCACCTGGGTCCCCACATTGCCTCACCCTGACCTCACATCACACCAGTGGGAGGGACCTGGAGGTCCCACTGTATCAGCCCCTCTGGTCTTGCTGACCCTGCATCTGTCCACCTCTTCCCCAGGCTCTGCCCAGCTCCTTCTGCCAGGAAGGCCCACCTGTCCTCTGCCTGGGCAGCTCCACACTGCAGGAGCACACTGCCTGCCACAGGCTGCTGACCACAGTACCAGGAGCTCACGTTCCAGTCCAAGACCATTCCAGAAGAGCAAGGCTAGACAGCCCCGTGGGGCCAGCGTGGGTTTATCCAGAACAGGTGCCCACTGCCTGTTTTTAAGTCACTCATTCAACAAGTATTTATTGAGCACCAACTATATGCGACTGGGCTTCCTAGGTGGCTCAGACGGTAAAGAATCTGCCTGCGATGTGGGAGACGTGGGTTCGATCCCTGGGTTAGGAAGATCCCCTGGAAAAGGGAATGGCTACCCAGTCCAGCGTTCTTGCCTGGAGAATCCCTATGGACAGAGGAGCCTGGCTTGCTACAGTCCATGGAGGGTCACAAAGAGTCCGACAGGACTGAGCGGCTAACACAACCCTTTCACTTTTTTTCTGCCCGCCCCCCGCCTTCGCTACCATGTGCTCTGTGCTAGGCGCCAGGCATGCAGGCAGCCCAGAGTTCACTGTGATGGGGCAGGACAAGGGGCAGGCCACCCTTGAGGAAACACACAGGATAACTTCAGCTCAATGCTAAGTGCTGGGAAGACCACCAGGGGCGGCCTGAAGGGGGCGGGAGGGTCAGGGCAGGTCTTACTGAGGAGAGAACATCTGACCTGATGCCCAAGCAATAAGGCGGCACTGACCCTGAGGCAAGTGGGGATGGTCTTCCAGGGAGAGGGCAAGGCCTGGAGGTTGGGAGCCGGCCAGTTTGAGGAACGAGAAGGCCCAGGGGAGGCTCAGGGGCGCGATCAGAAGTCAGACCAAGCGGGGGCCTCCTCCTGCCAGCCTGGGAAGCCACAGAGTTTCCGGATTTTATTTTAGAGCCCAACAGTGGGGGGGGGGGGGGGGGGGGGGCGCCATCTTCTCCCCTTAGGGGACGGCCAACGAGGCCCAGAGACGCCAGCGTCCCACTGGAGGCCACACAGCGGGTCGGTGGGTGGGCTTTGGGGCGGGGGGCGGTAGCCAACAGCGCCGGCGGCCACGCGTTCCGCCGGCCCCTCTCCGGGTACCTTCTGGCGGCTGACGGAAGCGGGCGGGGCGGGGCCTGGAGGCCGGCCTCCCGCCCCCCGCGCGCCGCCACTGGGCCGGGCTCGGCGCGCCCCTCCTCTCGGCTGACGCGGCCGCGGGCGGGCCCGGAGCGCGGCGGTGTCGGCGGCGGAGCGAGCGCAGCGCGGCGCCAACATGGGGGCCCAGCTGAGCACGGTAGGCGGGGAGCGGGGCGCCGGCCGCCGCGGGCCGGGGGGCATCGCCGCGGACCGGAGCCGCGGGCGCCGGGCCTCCATCTCGGGCAGCGCCGACTGCGGCCGGCCTCGGGGGCGGGGCGGGGGGGCCCGGCTCGGACGTGGGACGCAGGACCCCACCCGGCCCCGCCCTGCCCGCCGCGCCCCGGCCGTCCCCTGGCGGCCGTGACTCAGGCACCGGGCTCCTGCCCTCCGGCCCGGCCCTCCCGGCCGAGGGGCGTCGCCCGGAGCCGGGGTTAGGGTGGCGGGGGTGGCCGAGCCTTCCGGGGGAGCCCCGCCCCTCTGCCCGGCCCAGGAGTGCGGGTGTGCGCGCCAGGGATGGGCGAGTGCAGGGTGGGGGCGGTGAAGGAGACTGGTGACCCCGCGTGTGAGTTCATGCGTGTGAACACGTGTGAAGTGTGAACGGGCGCTTCTGTGCGAGTGTGAGATGTGTGTGTGACCGGGGTGTGGGTGTGACGTGTGTGCATGTGCAACCGTGTGTTTAGGGGTGTGTTTAGGTTTTAGGGACGGTGAGTGAGTGTGCAGCTGTGCGGGAGTGTGAACAGGTGCGTACCTGCGAGTGTGTGCGTGTGGAGTGGGTGTGTGTGTGTGCACACGTGCAATGTTGCTGGATCACGGAGTGTTTTTTTTTTTAACCACCCACCACCCCTGAGCCCTGTTCTGGGCTGCATGCTGGGCTCTAGTTTCTTTTAACCCATGAAACTGGCGAGGCCCCATTTTACAGACGAAGAAGATGCCGCCGGGGCCTTGGCCACCTGCCCGGCTGGCCGAGTCTGAACTCCAGGGCCGCAAAGTCCACTGTCACACTGGCATGTGGCCGGCCCAGTGCCGCCTCCTTTGGGCTTCCTCAGAAGCCGCAGTGGGGGTGGGTGGCCTGTGTTTCCCCTCCAGGCTGTGGCCAGGTCCGCCCCCCACACTCTGGTCCTTGGGGCCCGCTGGGGTCCTCTGGGAGCAGGAGGCCCAGAGCCTCTTGCCTGGCCTCCTCCCCGCCTCGCCCTCCGGCTCTCTGTGGCCCCCCCTTGGGTAGGAGGCAGAAAGCCCCTGGCCTGGCCAGTTTGCTCTGGGTGAGCGGCCCAGCCTGGGACTCAGGGCCCTTCAGACCGAGGGGCAGCTTTACTCAGGGCAAGCCTGGGGGCATCACCCCAGCTCCGTGGAACGTCCTGACCGTGTTCCCAGAAATTGTCTTCCTTCCTTACCGCTCAGCCTTCTACCCCCCAGGCCAGACACCCCCCACCCCTTGCTGTTTTCCCACAGGGCTCCTCACCTTCTAGCCATCCACGTTGCCTGGATTTGTCTCTGTGTCCCTTCGATGAGCTTCCCTGGTGGCTCAGACAGTAAAGAATCCACCTGCAATGCAGGAGACCTGGGTTCCATCCCTGGGTCCGGAAGATCCTCTGGAGGAGGGAATGGCAACCCACTCCAGTATTCTGGCCTGGAGAATCCCATGGACAGAGAAGCCTGGTGGGCTGCAGTCCACGGGGTCGAATAGAGTCAGACACGACTGAGTGACTAAGCACGCACCCTGGGATGTGGCTGCTCAGTATTTTTACTGAGTAGCCAAGGACCCCCTGTAGCCCCTCCGTGAGGGACAGAGCCCCATCTGAGCGTCAGGAGACCTGTCCCAACTCCTGAGCCTCCTCTGTCCAAGGGGTGGTGGATGGTCCCTTCCTCGTGGGCCCTGCTGGGGTCCCCGCTTGGCCCAGAATACCCGGAGCAGACCCCAGCCCTGCCTCCGGGCACAGAGGCTCCACGCAGTCTGCCGGAGGCCCGCTCGGGCTTGGGGCGCCAGACTTTTTATCTGGGACGTGCAGGCCCTGCAAGAGGCCTCCTCCCACTCACGGAAGAGGGGTTAGCTCTGGACTCTGCCAGCCACCGGTGGGTACACGCTGGGGGGTTTAGCCGGCCGGCCCCAACCCTGATTCCCCTGCCCCCAGCACAGATGTGAGCGCTCAGTGGATCCGGACAGGCCGCCACCACAGGTAGAGTCCAAGGCTTTCTCCTGCCCCCAGCAGCCCTGTGCCTAGTCTGTGGTCCCAAACCCCCTGCCCCTGGGCAGCAGGGCTGGGTCTCCCTTGCAGAGGGCGGATCGGCTCTGCACCCGCCCCTCCTCCTGGGCTCCCTTCACCCCAAGCCTCGGGCCAGGAGCCCTTCGCTGCAGGACTTCCTCTGCACCCTCCCACTTCCTGAGAAGGGGGCTATGAGGGAGGTGGACGCTCAGATCCCAGCCGGATAGCTGGCGGGCAGGCAGCAGGCAGGTAAGCCTCAGCACAGGGGGCTGGCACCTGGGGAGGAACATGCCTGCCAGGTGGAGGTCCTGGCAGGTCCCTTTGCCCGCTGAGACCTGACCTGGGTAGAGAGGATGGCAGGGTCCCAGGGTCGGGGAGGGGGAGGGGGTGGAATTCCAGGGGGTGAGCAGCTGGCAGGGTGCCGCATGGGGGGTGGCAGGGCTACCCCGCCTCTCTGCTCTGTTGGGCAGGCTGGGGGCTCCCTGGAGACACCCTGGTGCCCCATTTTCCTCTCCCCGTCCTATGTTATCAGAGGCAGGGAAAGGCAGGTGGGTTCCGTAGGGGGCAGAGTGTAACCTTTGAGGCACCAGGTCAAGGCCTGGGAGGCAGCTGTCCCCTAGCCCCCGGGGTGGCCGGGGGGAGGTGGTGTGTGTATATGCGTGTGCGCACATGTGTGTGCAGTGCACTGAGGAGCTGGGGTGGGGCCTTAGCCTCGTCCATCCTGTTTACTCTGCCCACTGTTTGCAAGGGTGGCAGGGCGTCCCAACCCCTTGTGGGTCTGGTAAAGCCTCCAGTTTCCCAGAGACAAAGCTTTGACCTTTCCACTGCACTCTTTTCTCTGCCAGCTGTGCCCACTGGGCTTTGTGTCCTGAAGGACCGACTGACAGTGAGAGTCTGCCCACAGCTGCCACTTGGAAAGGAATTTGTGCAAAGCCCACCCCTGCTCTCTTCAGTGGCCACACTGTCCGCGGGGGCAGAGTTGTGGTCGCGGGGCTCAGTGCGCAGACCGAACTGGCTGCCAGTTCTCACCCTGCCTCAGTGTCCTCACTGAAGTAGGGTGGCCGTAGTGCCCGCGTGCTGGGCTCGAGGACCTGTGCTCACGCGGAGCAGCCGGGCAGAGGGACTGGAGGAAAGACCGCTTATGTTTACCCATCAGTCCCAGGCCAGCTCCTTCCAGCAGCGGCTCCAGCCCCATGTCTGGGAGGCAGGTGTGTCCGCCAGGAATTCAGGATCCACCCATCTGGCCGATGCCTGGTGGAGGGCCGATTCCTGCCCTCCCCCTGGGGGCATCTGGTCTCTTGTCCTGGTTACTGAAACATTCGTATAAAGTAAGAGAAGTCAGAGAGACTGTGGGGTAGCCGCTGGTGCTTGTCCCCATGTGAATTAATCCACAGATATTTACCAAGTCTCTGCTCTGACTGCTGGAGATGAGACACCAGGGCCCTCGCCTCTCTGTGTCTGCCATTCTGCATTGTGATCGCGCGTGGGGAGCTGGCCCAGGCGTGTGAGCCCCAGGCTGGCATCCAGGGCATACGGAGCTGGTGCCTGGAATGTGCAAGTTCTGTGCGAGGGCCAAGGTCAGTGTTGAGGGCTCGCCTTCAGAGCTGTTGACGAATGAGCCTTTTTCACGGCTCAGCACCTACCCTGGGTTGGCATTTGGGGCAGGTGAAAGATTGGAGGAGAGAGACGGGATCCGGAACGCAGACTCTACTCTGGGCCTTGCCAAGCCAATGAGGAAGGCAGCTGGCCCGTCACCCACGGCTGAGGGTCAGTGAGGAAACGCAGAGGAAGGTGCTTTGCAGACTGCACATCGAACTGCAGGTCAGGGGTGTATGTGAGTCGCTCAGTCGTGTCTGACTCTTTGTGACCCCATGGTCTGTAGCCCGCCAGGCTTCTCTGGTCCATGGAATTCTATAGGCAAGAATACTGGAGTGGGTTGCCATTTCCTTCTCCAGGGATCTTCCCAAACCAGGGATCGAACCCGGGTCCCCTGCATCACTGGCAGATCCTTTACCTGCCAGCCAGGGGTCTTAGTTATCAAACCTGGCTGTGCATGCACTGAAACAGCTGTGCTGGGAGGAAGGAAAACTCCAGGGAGCACAGCTCCACTTGGCTCTTAATGTCATTTAAGTTTATTTCCAGGGCTGCCGACAATAGTGATTTCCTGCAAATGTAACTTGGCTCAATTTTTTTCCTAAACAATGTTCCGGTGGATATGCCTTCCCTGATAGACGTGGAAGGGGCCTGGAGCAGAGGAATCATCAGAGTGCCCCACCCTCATCCCCAGGGAGTTGGCAGAGGGCAATGGGGGCTCTGGAAGTCTGCTAAGGGCTTGATTAGCCAGGGAGGGGCCTGGCAGGTGAGATTTGAGGTTTGAGCTGGGCTCTTGGAAGCTAAATAGGAAAGGAATGTGCTGGTTGGATGAGGGAAGGGTGTGCAGAGGCCTGAAGCAAAAAAGGCTGGTGACAGGATGGTAGGGACCTTGAGCGTAGGCAGTGGGGAGCCACGTGGTGGGTGTTTGGGGGACGGGGGGAGCGGCCTGTTGCTTTGGGCTGCTGGGCCCTGGCTGCAGGAGGTGGGAGATGGGATTTCGGTGGAGCCGGGGATTTGGGCTGTGGGCTCCAGGGCATCTGTCTTGGGAGGCACCTCCAGAAGAACCAGACTACACAGGACTGGGTTTCATGGCGGTGAGCAAGTCACTTAACCTGTCTGAAAAATGGGGACAGCAGTCTCACTCGTTTTGAGCGTGGTCCCTTGAGGACAGACTTTGCTTATCCTTGACTGGATGATAGTCACGGTGCTGCAGCCTGGGATTGAAGTGAGGATTAGCTCAGAGGATTCACCGCCCACTCGTGGAGCAGTGCCAGCTCGGGGCCACGTGTGCTTTTGGGCCATGTGTGCGCATGGCCTTTTCCAGCCTTGATGCCCTCCCCGGCCTTAGGTGGGACCTTCCTGAGGAAGGTGCAGCCTGGAGAGGTGAAGATTCTCTCCTGAAGTCCTGAGCTGGGTCTCAGCCCCGGGTCTCCTGACCCTGGAGTCCTGGGCTGCCAACGGGCCTTTTTTCAATATTTATTTTATTCATTTATTTATTTGGCTGTGTCTGGTCTTAGTTGTGGCACATGGGATCTAGTTCCCCGACCAGGGATTGAACCTGGACCCCCAGCGTTGGGAGCGAGGAGTCTTAGCCACTGGACCGCCAGGGAAGTCCCCCCAATGGGCCCTAAATAAAATTCAGGGTGGGAGAAATAGCACATGGTGGTCAGGACATGGTAGGTGGTAGGTAAATGAGCAGGAGACCAGAGACCCTTTGTGAGGCCTGTGCAGGCCAGGGGTTGGGGGGTGTGTGCTGGGGTGTGTGCTGGGGCCAGCTCCCTCGGGCCTTCCCTTTACACCCACTGATACAGACCAGGGGCCCCGTGGGATGAGGCCTTGGTTGCACGCAGCCTGGAGGCCCTGTCTGCCGGAGAGGCACGAGGCACTGTCGATGGTGTTCTGAGCCCCACAAAAGGCCTGTAACCAAAGCTGCAGCTGGGCAACTTGAAGCTGCTGGGCCGGTTTGGGGGGCAGGGCCAGGCCTGGTGTGGAATCCTGGTGCCTGTGTTCTTGCTTCGCTTGTGGTGGGGGCCCCATGAGGGTGGTAGAGAAAGCTCCTGTGTGTGTGTGTGTGTGTGTGTGTGTGTGTGTGTGTGTGCGTGCACGCACGCACATGTGCCCACACTCCCCAGGTTATAGTCCGTGACCTCAGCCCCCTACCTCATCTCATGTCCCAGCTCCCCTGGGTGGTAGGCCAGTCAGTGGCCCTGACCTTCTTTCCATAGATAAGAACACCAAGGCTCAGAGAGGCCTCAGGTACTGGCAGGGCTTCCAGGAAGGGAGGAAGCGTTGAGACTGGGCCTAGAGAGGGGAAGATCTTGTCAAGAGGTCTGCAGAGGAAGCAGAGAGGCCTCCCTGCAGGCAAGGAACTTGGCTCTGAGCTTCCTGGCAGCCAAGGAAAAGGGGGAACTTGCGCGGAAGAATATGCACGGTTGTCTACCGTGAGAACCAAGCTCAGGGAGGTACCCTAGGGAGGCCGAGTGAACAAGCTCTGAGACCGTTTCCTTGAGAACCAGTGTTTGGGGAGAACTTTGGGTTCTTGACCTCGCTGTTTGAACTGCTAGTGTGGACTGCCTTCTTCACTTTTAATTTTGAAATAATTTCAACCTTCCAGTAAGTTTGGAAGAGTGCATAAAAGAGCCCTTATATACTCTTCACCAAAATATACCAGATGTTAACATTGGTTGTATTTATCTTATTATTGTATGTGTGTATTAGTAACCGTTTGAGAGTAAATGACATTATGTTAATTCTTTGCTTCTAAATACTTGTGTCTGTCTCTTAAGAACAAGGACTTGCTTTTGCATAACTGCAAGATGGTGATCAAATCGGAAACATACAGTGCTATTGTCTAATCCATGGGTCTTAATGCATGTTCTGCCAGTTGTCTCAGGATTGTCCTTTACAGCTGTGTTCTCTTCCCCCCGGCCCAGAATCAAATTCAAAACTGCCCATTGCATTTTTTCTGCAGTTTTTCTGTCCCTTTGGCCTCTGTACAGTAAGTCTCCTCCATACGAACCTTGTCCCTATTCCTCAGGGGAAGTGGCGGTTTTCCCAGCGACTCAGAACACAGAAACACAGGGGTATAGAGTTCATCCCTTACCCACGAACCTGTAAGTTGCAGACTTTCAAAGATGCGAACGTGTGTTCCATCCGCGTGAGGCGTGAATGAGAGCACACTGTCTTGCTCGCCCTCCGTCTCCTCTGCTGGCGGTCCTTCAGCTCCACCGTTTCCCAAGCTCCCGCCTCCAGTCCGTGACTCTTCTTGTCGGTTGACTCAGTGCCAGGCCCTGTGTGCCAGCTGTTGTACTGGAATACTGTATTTATCAAGGTGCTCTCCTGTAAGATTTTAAGTGTTGTCTTTATTTTTTGTTTGTGTATCATTTGTGCGAGAAGTATTATAAGCCCAGTACAGTACAGTACAACATAGCCGATTGTGCAAGCTGGGTGCCTGTGTCAGGCTTTCGAACAAATTGGACTTCACAAAAGCGCTCACGGGACGGAAGTTGTTCGTCGGTAGGGGACTTCCCTGTCTTCATTTCCTCTGACTGCATATAAATTGTCACAAACTAGGTGGCACAAAGCAATGGAAATTCCTTCTCCCACACTCTGGAGGCCTGAAGTCTGAAATCGGGGTACTGGCAGGGCACGGTCTGGAGGTCGAGGGGAGGGTCCTTTGCTCTTTCATGCAGCCCTCTCCCCTGAATCTTCTCTCTCTGAGAAGGACGCTTGTCATGGGATTTGGGGCCTGCTGGCAGAATCCAAGAGGATCTCAAGTCCAGGTTTTTTCCTCCCGGTTAATTTATTTCAGCAGCACTGGGTCTTCATGCTGTGAGAGCTTTCTCTTGTCGCGGCGAGCAGGGGCTACTCTTCGCTAGGGTGCCCGGTTTCTCACGCGGCGGCTTCTCTCGTTGTGGAGACGGGCTCTTGGGGTGTGTGTTTCCATAGTTGCGGTGCGGGGACTCCAGGAGGTGCAGCTTGTGGGCTCTAGGGTGCAGGCTCAGTATTTGTGGCGTTTGGGCTTTCCCTACCCTGCGACATGTGGGATCTTAGTTCCCCAACCAGGGATTGAACCCCTGTCCCCTGCATCGGCAGGCGGATTCTCATCCACTGTACCACCAGGGAAGTCTTCCTTGGTTTAACTACAGCTGCAAAACCCCTTTTTCCATCCCCACGATCTGGGTGGACAGGTCTTTTGGGGGCCACCCTGCAACCCACCAGAGCCTCCTTTAATCTGGAACCCGTTCCTCAGCCTTCGTTTCTCGTGGCCTTGATATTTTTGAAGAGTCGTGCCAGTGGTCCCAGAGGACAGCCCCTCGGTGTTTCCTCGTGTTGGAGGTGGGTCCCAAAGAAGGCACGGGGCAGTGCCGGCCCCTCTCACTCCATGTCAGGCGTTGTCTGGTGAGCCTGGCCCCTTTCCTATGCTGCTCGCTGGTCAGGGTGGGGTCTGCCAGGTTCTCTACTGCAGGGTTGGTCTGAGCGGTCTTGAGGCTGTTCTTGTCTTCTCCTTGGGTCTCGCTTGTGGTCTAGTTTGTGGAAGCTGCCCAGGACGCGACTTCCAGATGGCCCAGGGTAGCCGCTGCACCCATGTACATGCCCAGTGAGGTCACAGGCCTGCTGGGGGACAGCCTGGGCTAGCCGCTTTCCATGGCTGAGTTCCGTCTTGACAACCAGGAAGTGTGTTTTCTGATCCCCATTTCACCGACGGAGAAGCAGGGCAGAGAGGCTCAGTGGTTTTGCTTCCCAGGGACAAACACAGCTAGAAAGAGCAGCAGGCTAGTTGTCTTTCTTTGCAAGGATGTCCTCCCCAGGTAAAACCTAAGCAGTTTTATCTGCCCATGTGATTTGAGTTTTCTCTGTCTTCAAAGTATCCAGACCACCTCTCAGGGTCTTTGTGAGGCTGAGAGCACGGGGCAGGGGTGCAGGGGGCTGGCGAGGAAGAGCCCCTTAGAGCCACATAGCAGGTTGAGCGTGATGTTGAGGGCGAGGACTGATGTTATAAGAGCGTGGCTGGGGAGGCAGGTGGACTAAGGCTTGAATTCCAGCCCCCCACCTGCCAGCTGTGTGCCTTTGGGTGAGTTGCTTCGCCTCCCTGAGCTGTTCCCTTGTCTGTAAAGCGGCAGTGACGTCAGCACCTTCTTCAGGGTCGTTGTGAGGTTAACCCCCGTGTGGGGCTCGGCACGGTGCAGAGAGCTTCGGGGGACCTTGCAGATCACCTTTGTCCAGTTCAGTTCAGAGGAGGGGAAAGGACTCGACCAGGGTCACCCAGCCAGCAAGGAGCAGAGCTTCCCAGCGTCCAGCTCAGTGCCCTGGCTGCCCCTCACACCTGAAAGCAGAACCCCAGGGCTCAGGGGTTTGTCTGTAGAGAGCTAGGACTTGATATCACTTAATGCAGGGAGATTGACTCAAGGAGGGAGGAAGGGAGCACAGATACACAGTACTCAAGGTTAAGCACAGGTGCTTGGGAACTTTGTTCTGAGCTTCCTGGCAGCCATAGTGAAAAGGGGCTACATGCTCAGTTTCATAGCTTTCTTTGTCCCTGTTCCTCAGGGGAAATGGAGCTTTTCCAGTGACGTAGTAACACCCTGATGGGTTTCATGAGTTTGAGTTTTGTATTAATAGCGTCTCCCAGCTGGCACCAAAATGGAGCCAGGGTGGGGATGGTGATGAACTGGGGAGAGGGTGTTCCTGGCAGAGGAGTGGTCCAGAGCTGTGGACCAACTGGTGTGTTTGGGGGGAGGGCAGGGGGCAGACCCTCCCCGGGGCCAAGCTGACCTCTTGGGTCTGCCCTGTCGTTTCAGTTGGGCCACGTGGTCCTCTCCCCAGTCTGGTTCCTGTACAGCCTGATCATGAAGCTGTTCCAGCGCTCCACCCCGGCCATCACGCTCGAGAATCCAGACATCAAGTACCCGCTGCGGCTGATTGACAAGGAGGTCAGTGCAGGGCCTGAGGGGTCCTGGGGCACGGGCACCTCTCTCTCCTTCTCGGCATCAGAGCATTTCATGGGCATCTACTGTGTACTTAGGGCATGGACCCTCATGAAGTAGATCCTATTATTTGCCCATTTTACAGATGGGGAAAGTGAGGTGATGTCCATTTCTAAGGTCTTCCCAGGTGGAGCTAGTGGTAAAGAACCTGCCTGCCAATATAGGAGACATAAGAGATGTGGGTTCAGTCCCCTGGAGGAGGTCCTGGCATCCGACTCCAGTATTCTTGCTTGGAGAATCCCATGGACAGAGAAACCTGGCGGGCTGCAGTCCATGGAGTCACAAAGAGTCAGACATGACTGAAGCGACTTGGCATGCATGCATGCCTATCCATTTCTAAGGCTACCAGTAAATTACTGAGGGATTTGAACCCTCAGAGCAGGTTCTCTGAGCCACACTTACTATCCCACAGAAAATCAGAGTAGGAGGGATGCTGTAAGGATTTTTGGGTCCAGATACCCATTTAACAGATGTGAAAACAGAGGGCAAGAGAGGGTTAACTCGGGTCACATTGTGAGTTAGGGGTTGGGTTAGGACTCAGGCCTAGGCCTCGTGGTCATCCAAGGTGCTGCATCCCAGGGCCCCTTCCTTAAAGACAAGGTCTCCTCCCCTCTCCTTCCCTCACTTCCAGGCCCACCCACTCAGGGCCCCTAGAGTCCTGATTCCCTGCATGTTCCCGTGATCTTGACTGTGGCTGGGTCGGGCAGGCTCACTCCTGCCCTTCCCCTCTTGCCCTTCCCCCCTTTTTCAAACCTCCGATCGTAGTTTTGATTTAAAACCATCCTCTCCCCATCTTTGCCCAGCCGCCCACCCTGTAGGGCCGCCTCCCTCCTCACCATCAAAGCCTCCCCCATGCTATTTCTGGCCACAGGCAGCTGCCTCAGAAGGGGTGTGGCAGGGAGGAACTGAGTCATGGGGCAGAGAAAGCCAGTCACCTGCTGCAAGCCTGAATCCCAGGCTCTGGTCTGTGCCCCGGGCTCCATGTTAGAGCTGGAGCGCCTGTGACCGTAATTGTACCAGGAGTTCTTCTTAGAAGTCAAAAACAAGAAAGAGGCCAAAAAAAAAAAAAAAAAGACCACTTCCCAGATGAGACCAGACTTATCCTTTCAATATATCCTGTACAGTTTCTTCCTACTAAAATGAAATCACAACGTTTTGAATCCTTTTCCTTTCATAAAGTTCTTTTTCCTTGTTTTTTTTTTTACCACGTGGCTTGTGGGATCTTAGTTCCCGGACCAGGGATTGAACCCCAGCCACGGCAGTGAAAGCCCAGAATTCTAACCCCTAGGCCACCAGGGAACGCCCTTGTTACTGTTCTTAAATTCCAGAAGTAGTGTATGATTTACATGTGCTCACTGTAAAAATTGTACTTTTGTAAAGACACATATTTATACGTGCCCTGTTCTCAAGGTGTGAATGTTCCTCTTCCCTGCACCATGACCCCTGTGCAAGAGGGTCCCATTCACGGGTCATCACGAGCCTTTCCTGGTGTCACATTGGTTACGTACATGACGTGTGGACGTTCAGATGTGTGTATACTTAGTTTCTCTAATAACCTGATATTTTTACCTGGCTGTACAACATGGACTTCCCTGGTGGCTCAGACAGTAAAGAATCCGCCTGCAATGCAGGAGATGCAGGTTTGATCGCTGGGTCGGGAAGATCCCCTGGAGGAGGAAATGGCAACCCACTCCAGTATTCTTGCCTGGAGAATCCCCATGGACAGAGGAGCCTGGTGGGCTACAGTGCAGAGTCAGACACGACTGAGCGACTAACACTTTCACTTTCACACACAGCACAGACACCTTTTCATGTCTAACCCAAAGCTGATTCATTCTGATTGACAGCTCTCTGGTATTTTGTCACAGGGATGTCCGCAGTGGACCCTCCAGGCCCCTTTGATTGAGCAGGTGGCGAGTGTCCTAGCAGTTACCCTCCCCCATTGTAGCCTCCTGGTGGCTTTGCAGGGTCAGCAGGTGGGCTTGCTCTGGCTACTTGCTATGGCACAAGGCAGGGTCCCAGCTGCCCGCCCTTCCCCTCTCCGAACGGGACTGGACCAGGTGCTGGGCAGGGTCGCCCTGAGCCCTGAGAGTCTCCTGCTCAGCTTGTCATGGCCAGCGGCTTCCTGGAAGCAGCGGCGTGCCAAGCCCTCTCAGACATTAGCCTGGTGACTCTTGCTGTCCTGGGCTAGAGGCTGTCGAACACAGTAGTCATCAGGGTCTTTGCCTCATTTCTGCTCTTCCTCCAAAAACGTCTGGCATGTGGATTTCTGACCTCGAACCCTAGGACTGCTTGATAATCCTGGAATCCACTTGCAGGAGGCCTTGGGCCTCTGTTTGCAGCTGGACTGTGGGGCAGAGAGACCCACCAGCCTCCAACAAGCCCTGCATCCTGAGTGGAGGCTGGGTGCCGTCTTTCCTGAGGTCCAGGCCTCCTGCCCCAGCTCGCTCACTCCAGTGATGCTCTGGCCCTTTGGAGGTCTCTTGACCCTCCCTGGGTGGTGGCACCGTCCCACTGGGCCTTGCCTCCTGTGAGCACGAGCACAAGTGCTGGGCTGCTGGCTGCCTGTCTTTCCAGTGGCCCCTCCACAGCCACCGCCCTGCAGCGCCTGGTGCAGGGGAGACCCCCAGGGGCCTTCTGGAGCCCAGTCAGAAGGACCGGGTTCACGTCCTAGCTCTGACACTGTGGGACACTTGCCTCCCTGGCCTCTGTTAAGACCAGCCCCCATCCTCAGCCCAGCCTTGGTCCTAAGCCGCCTCTGCCCCGCCCTGGAGCGGAAATGGCCTTTGCCCATTGACCATGCCCTGGGTGCGCATGGCCATGTCCACCTCCCAGGCAGTGAGGCTGCCATGCCTCCTGCCCTGTGTAGCCCTGTCACAGTCATGCCATCCTGCCTTTTGAGGGCTTTTAGTTTAGTGGCTTCTAGAACCCCTCTCTCAAGTCCCAGCCCCAAGACTCACAGGAGCCTTGTCTCAGCCCTCCCCACTCTGTGGTCAGCCTCCAGGCTCTTCCTGCCACCCCAGGACAGGACACATCTCAAGCTATGGCAGAGGTGGTTCCTTCCCTCCTGCCCCTGGAAGCCCTGGAATTTTCTGGGCCATTTGGCAGCCTCCTTTTGGGATCTGGAGCTTGCTTCCTGCCCCAGCCACCTTGCTCTGTGGCCCTGGGCGGGTCACTGCCCTTCTCTGGGCCAACAAGAACAGAACACGTGCAGTGTGTGGCTGACCTCTGTGCCCTCACATACACACGTGTGTGCAGGGCATGTGCCACCTGTCAGTGTCATCTCTGGTGCTGGGGCAGGATGGGGGCTCTGGGTCCTGTGGCCCCTCTGCCCTGGGTGTCGTCCAGCAGCTCAGCCTCCTTGCAGGTCATCAGCCATGACACGCGGCGATTCCGCTTTGCACTGCCGTCGCCTGAGCACATCCTGGGCCTCCCTGTCGGTGAGTACAGCCCCGGCCCAGCCCACACGGAGCCAGCGCTGGGAAAGGGAGGTGGGGGGGCGGGGGAGTTTACATCTCAGTGAGAGCAGGGAGGGCTTCAAGGAGGAGGTATCAGCCATCCCAGGCCTTCGAGGATGAGTGTCACAGCGAGAGGGCAGAATGCTCCAGTGTCCCTGGCAGTGGCCCCAGCACGAGCAAAGGCAGAGAGCTGGGATGTGATGGAAGTCCCTGGGGTGGGGGGCGGTGAAGGGTACAGCAGGAGCCGGGGTCTGTTCAGGCTGTGGTGGGGCGCAGGGAAGTGGGTTGACAAGATCCAGGGGACGCTGCGGGATGGTCCCAGGCCCAGACTCCCCCCGCCATCCTGCAGGCCAGCACATCTACCTCTCGGCTCGAATCGATGGGAACCTGGTTATTCGGCCCTACACGCCCGTCTCCAGCGATGACGACAAGGGCTTTGTGGACCTGGTCATCAAGGTGAGGCCTTGGGGCCACAGCTGGGTGGGGCGGGGGTGACCACATCGCAGCCCAGGCCTCCCCGGGGCCCACGTGCCCCAGAATCTGGCCTCTGAAGGCCCTGTGCTCTCTGAGCCTGGTCTCGGAGTGAGGGGCACCCTGTGGTTCTTAGCACAAGCTGAGCATGGGGGTCTCAGCAGAGGGCAGGGGGTGGGATTCAGGCTCAGTGTCTTCAAACCAGGACAGATGGTCTGCCGGAGAGGAAACAGGCAGGCCCACCAGCTCACGCAGGGCCCGTCTTCCACTTGCAGACGGGGGAGGCCCGGGGAGCTGGGCGCCCGCTCACCCTTGAGAAGCACCCCACAGGCCCTCTGGGGGTGCAGTGTGGGGCTCATGGGTCCTTGTGTGGGCACTGGGGTGAGGGGCTCTCTGGGATCCCCCACCAGTCAGGGGGTGGGTGCACCCCACGGGGAAGACAGAGCCATTAGAAGCAACAGACCAGAGAGACACAGAGAAGCCAGAAAGGATCTTAAAAAACAAGACGCTGAGCAGAAGGAGAAGTGACACTCTAACCCAGTACATTTTTGTGAAAATTAGAAACACAGGCTTTACAGCAGTGAGTCACTTTCTCTGATTACACACCCAAAAAGTGGGAACCTGCCAGAGCTGGTGGTGGGTGTGGAGTGTTAGACACCTTCCCCAGTCAAGGCCCAAACCACAACCCCCAGCCACAGCCACCCTGGCTCAGCATCCCCCTGGGGACCAGGCTTACTGTCCCAATGCTGCTGTGCGGGCCCCAGGCCCCCTCACTGGACCCCAGGATGGGGGATGGGGCAGAAACAGACCCCCGCTGGGCCGCAGCTTCAGCCCCGGGGGTTTCAGGGTCCCGGGCTGGGCGCTGGGTCTGTGAGGGCAGGAAGGGAGCTGGCCTGGCAGTCCTGGCTCTGGCCTGGGTCCCTTCTTTGCTCAGTGTCACTCAGGCCACACGCTGGGTGCCCAGCCCATCCGGCCTTGGGAGCCTGTTTTTGGCTGGAGAGTGGACACTGAACAGGTGGGCACACGCAGGTCAGTGTTTGTTCTGGGGACAGACACTGGAGCTGGGGCGGGGTGATGACAGCTGTGCCCCCCACCTCGTCCCTCTGAGCAGGCAACCGTGAGGCGAGTAGGTGGAGATGGAGGGAGAGGACCCTCCCAGTGCAGAGGCCCTGGGGCCAGGAGGAGGCTTGAGGACTTGAGGGCCGAGAAGGGGAGAAGTCAGTGGGGCTGGGCAGAGCCTTGGAGGCCCTGCAGGGAGGGGCGCTTTGTCCAGAAGGAACGGGAAGGTGGTGAGGGTTCATGCATCTCTTCTTGCTGAACTCACCCCAGCCGGATGTGGAGGAGGTGTTGGGGCGGGGGGATTCAAGTAGAGGATGAAACGCTCACGAGGACCAGGTCCTTCCTGGCTTGGAGACCTCGTGGCCCCCTTGGTTCACCCTGGCTAAAGGTCAGAGCGCTGGCCTGGCACAGAGTGGGCTCTGCCCACTCTCCTCCCCGACCCCAGACACACAGACATGTCGGCTGTCTTGCAGCCACGAGTTCTCCCCTCCACACCCCAGAGGCTCCAAGCCCTGTGAGGCCCCTGGCCTTGGCACACCCTGCCCTGCCCCCTCTCTGCCCACTCCTGCTTGCCCTTCAAGGCCCAGCACAGATGCCGCTCTGTCCTGGAGCTCCTCCTCTGTCTGCCCGTCTCTTTTTCGAGGGTTGTAGCTGCATCCCTTTTTCCCAAAGCTGAAATCCCAAAGGGCACAGAAAAGGGAGTTGTTCCAAGAGTGATGTTTTCATGGCAGCACAAAGCAGAAAGAACTGAACAGCCACCAGCAGGGCCCGCACTGGGCTGACAGCCGTGGGAATCTCCTGCCGGGAGGGGTCACAGACACGGGTCTTGGCAGAACATTACACTTCAGGCCCTCGGGTCGGCTGCCATGGACACCAGGCTGGTGCTTTGCCCTCCAAGGGGACGTTACGGGGAAGGCAGGCCCCCGGGGGGGACGGGGCACAGACAGGTAAGTTCTGACGGGTGGGAGGAGCCCCGAGTGAGCAGGCCGCACGCAGCCGCAGAAGATCCCGGAGCTCACCCTGGCAGCCTGGGAACGGGGGCTGAGGATGGTGCGTGTGTCTCTCAGGTTTACTTCAAAGACACCCATCCCAAGTTTCCCGCTGGAGGGAAGATGTCCCAGTACCTGGAAAGCATGAAGATTGGCGACACCATTGAGTTCCGGGGCCCCAACGGGCTGCTGGTCTACCAGGGCAAAGGTGACCTGGGCTGGACTCCCCAGGGGCCCGGCGGGTGCGGAGGATGTTGGTACAGGTCCCGCCCCTGCTGCTGCCTGGAAGGGTGACTCCTGTAGGGCAGGCCACCTCCTCTCCGGGGCCTCATTTCCCCAGCTGTTAGGGATCAAGGTGGCCGGTGCAGGGGTTGTAGATCAGCCTTGGGCACATCCAGCCCACAGAGTAGCTCTGTCAGGCTGAAAGCAAACCAGGGGAGGGCTGAGCTGGGGCCCTGTTTCTCCAGCCTCCTGCTGCTCTTGGCATTTGAGCTGGCCCTAGTCCCCCCACTTCCCATCCCCTTCACCTGACTGGCTGGGGGGGTAAGGTGGTCGCCACACCCAAACCCTTGAGATGGGGCAGGATCTCCAGCCCGTCTGACCCCCAAGCACGGTGTGTTTGAGAACTGGGTCTCACCCCGTCTGCTCTCCCCAGGAAAGTTTGCCATCCGTCCAGACAAGAAGTCCGACCCTGTCATCAAGACGGTGAAATCTGTGGGCATGATTGCAGGAGGAACGGGTATGTGGACCTAGATCCCTGCCTGAGTCCCTGGTGGGCGGAGTTGTTGAGTCGGGGGCAGGGTGTGGGACACCACACAGGTTACGAGCGCCCGGGAGCTGCATGAGGTCAGGGTTGTCCTGGCACCTCCCCGGGCATCTGCCTGGTGCTGTATGTATGCAGCAGGCACTCACACAGCGTGTGGGGGTGGCTCATTTTGCAGGCATCACCCCAATGCTTCAGGTGATCCGCGCCATCATGAAGGACCCTGATGACCACACCGTGTGCCACCTGCTCTTTGCCAACCAGGTCAGTGGGTGGTCCTTAGGTCTGTAGGCCCGAGGGTAGGGTGCTGGGTAGGCACTGCTCAGGGGTCTGCAAGGCGCTGTGGAGATGCTCGCGATGGCTGGAAGGTGTGTTGAGTGTTTTGTGCACAGCAGCCTTGCAGCAGCTGGTGAGGTTGGGCAGAGCTAGAGCGTCTGACCCGAGCAGGGCTGCTTGGTTGGGGGGGTAAGGCCCCTGGAGCACCCCCACACCGAGACTGGCTCCCCTGGCCGCTTCCTCGGCACCTCAGCACTCTCTCTACCGCACGTGGAATTTGGGACCCACCAGGGACGTGGGAGGAGCCTGAGGGTGCGTCTGCACAGATGAGGTGCAGAGGACGCACCCGCACGAGGTCCCTGAGCTGGGGGTGTTGGGATCGGGTTTGGACCTGGGCTGTCTGGCTCCCGAGCACATGTCCTCCTCCCCACGCCTGCCGCTTGCCTGCCCGCCCTGGCCTGCTGTGTGGCCTTGGACAGGTCATTCTCCCTCTCTGGGCTTCCCTGTCTCCCTGAGGAATGAGCCGATAAAGCCCGGTCATCATGAGGATCTCTCCAGGCTCAGCGTTTCATGACTGAATATGTGGATTTTGTAGTGAGGCCCCTTTGTGGGGAGGCTCAGACGGGACACCCCTTGCCTGTGTGGGGGCACGTGCACCAGGCCCCCCACACCTCTCAGATACGGTTCAGGTCAGCCTGCCCTGGGTCCGTCTGGCCCAGGCTCTGCCCCGTCCATCTGCGAGGACGCTGAGCCCAGAGGGGAAAGGTTGGCCTGATGTCCCTGGACTCCCACACAGCTGCAGAAAACTGCCCTGAGGTCAACCAGTGAGGCCTTGACCAGGCCCAGGGGTGGGTGGACAGAGCCAGAAACGCCAGGCTGGCCGGTGGGGTGAGCGGGTGGGCTGCACTCGGCTTGGTGGTGCTGGGCAGTCTCCGTGGAGGCCTTCCGTCGCCTGAAACGGCGTCATTTTGCCCGTCGGTGGGGGCAGTGGCTTCTGTCATCTGTTTCTGTATTTAGTCAGTGTGGTGTCACAAGTCACGTAGCCTCTGAAAGTTCCACTCCACGCTTGTGAGGGAGCGAGAGTGAAAAAAGTGCAAAAAAAAAAAAAAAAGTATCGTGTGAAAATTGTTCTGACCTCAGGGTCCCGCTGGAGGGTCTCAGGGACCCTGGGGTCCGCAGGGAACCCCACAGGGGGAACCACGGCTTTGCTCCAGTCGGGCTGTTGCCTCTCCCTCCTTCCCCGTGTGCCGTGCATGCTTGGCTTGGACGGGGGCCGCAGCTGCTTCAATTCCCCATCTGCAGTGTAGGGTAACGGGGGCCCACCTCTCAGGACCCGTGTGAGGACTGAGGTGGCCTGGGACAGGAGCGCTTAACATCGCAGATGCGTGCGTTCTTCCTGGAGGCACCGGGTGGCCGGGAGTGGAGGCCGGTGGGGACCCAGGACGAGGAGGGAAGCCCCGCTTTCAGAAGGGCATCAGGGAGACAATAAACAGCAGGGCAGCCTGGTTCTTGGGCAGGGAGACTGATGTTCTGAAGGCATCGGTTCTTCAGAAAGTAATACTCAGAAGTCCCAGTAGGATCATTTTTTTCCTTTTATGATATGACAAAATGATGCACTGTGGCCTGGAAGACAAAGTATACATGGGCAGCCAAGAAAATTTTGAAAAAGAAGAGAGACAAAGAAGAATACTAAGAAGTGTCAGTGATGAAAATAGCGCGGCTCTGGAGCCGCACGTGAGACCTGGGTTTACTGGACTAGCTGTGTTTCTGGGTAACACAGCGGGAAGTCTGGACTGTGCTGGAACATGCTAGATATGTGGCTGTTTACACTGAGGCTAGTTAAGATGAAATAAAATGAAAAGCTCCCTTTCCCAGTCTCACTAGGCACATGTTGTTGGTTCCATAGTCTCCTGTGACCAGTGGTTAGTTTCCCTCTTGGATAACACAGATCTAGAACATTCCCATCATTATAGAAGGCTCGGTTGAACAGCCCTAACCTAGAAGCAGACCTGAGTGTAAATGAGACTCTATATCTGATGCAGGTGACATGTCAAACCTGAGGAGATGAAAAGGAGTGTTGGGTTAGTTGCTGTGCACTTGGGAAAAGTGAAGTAGGTCCATACCTTACCTTATAGAAAAATGAAGTATGGGTTAAGGATATATGTGTGAAAAAGTGAAGCTTTAAAAGTAGAGGGCGAGCCTTTTTAAATACAAGAAGTATTACTGAATGAGTGAACAAAGATGGTCAGGCTAAGCAAGACACTGGAGGAGAGCCCGTCAAAGACTGATGGAGTCATCTGCTTAAAAATGAAAAGCTCCTCTGGGGAAAAAGTTCGCAAAGAGTCGGACACGACTGAGCGACTGAACTGAACTGAACTGATAAATAAGGTAGAAAGATAAACAACTGAGGATGAGACACATAATGTATCATCAATAAAAATATCCTTCATATAAAAAGTTTTTACAAACTAGTAAGAAAAAAATATGAGCAGACCAGTGACAAGCTTACTAATAATAAAAGATAAAACACAAGCTTTATTTTCCATCAATCTGATTGGCAAAGCGTAAATGAGTATTACCTAGTCCTGGTAGAGGTGTAGAGGGGTGAGTACCTCAGGACTCCCTGCTGGCGTGTGTGTTGGTTGTAACCTACGTGGGGAATAAAGCAGCGGCTTGTATTGAAGGCCCTAACTATGTGGAGTTGTCTGCCCTGGACTCCACTTCCTCAAGTTGATCCTAAGGAATTGACAGGGCGCTGAGGGTGGTCAGAGAGGTGTTCACAAAGGAGGATGTTCAGAGGATTTCCATGCCTCTCGTTGCCTGCCTGTCCCAGCGGGGGGCTCAGGAGAGGTCAGTGAGCGGGTGACCTTTGCTGGTTGACGGTGCTCTTTGTCCCTAGTTTCACAACAGTCCTATGAGTCAGTCGTGCCCTCACTGACTGGAGGAGCCAGATCTGAGTGACCTGCAAACATTCCAGGCAAATCTATGCTTAGGAATGGAAAGAGGGAACGTTTCTGGAGTAGATTGCTAACACTCCCTGGGGGTCTAGGAAGACTTCTTGGAGGAGGTGAAACAAGCTGAACTCTACAGGGTCGCGTGGGGCTGGCTGAGTGAAGTCAGCGGGGTGAAGGTGGGGAGCTGCACGCCAAGCAGAGGGATTGGCGTGGGCAAGGTTGCGGGTTGTGTGATGTGGGGAGCTGCATCTATATTCCCTAAATTATGGACCTATTGATACAGCCTGAGATGCCAGAGCATAAAAAGACTCGGACTTGCCCTGGAAGCTTTGCCAAGCGTGTGGCCCACGGGTGGGCGGGATGACCAGGGTCTCCAAGGGCAGTCCCTGTCGCTATCCCTCCTGACCACTGGGCCCTGTCCGCTCCCCCAGACCGAGAAGGACATCCTGCTGCGGCCCGAGCTGGAGGAACTGAGGAACGAGCACTCTGCGCGCTTCAAGCTCTGGTACACGGTGGACAAAGCCCCTGAAGGTGAGTGTGCCTGGGCGGGTGGGCACGCTGGCCCATGCGTGCCTGTGCTGCAAGCCCTCTGCCAGGTGGAGCCTTCTGTCCACGAGGTCTCCCTTGGTCCAGCTCACGGTGGTCCTGTGAGAGGAGGGCAGTGAGGAAAGAGGGATCAGAGAGGGGAGGTAAGTGCCCCACAGTGCACAGCGAGAAAAGCCCAGAGCTGGGACTTGAACTCTTGTCCGCCTCTTATGGAGCCCTAGGCCTACCCCTGCCTGCACTGCTGGACATAGAAGACCGGCGTTCTCCCCTCGAGCTGGGGCCAGTGCTGGGGGCGACGGGTGATCGTTTCCACAGTGCAGTCACCAGCCCTGGGGGTCGGGCTGCACTGATGTACAGTTCCCTTCACTCTGCCTGTCCAGGTGTTTGGGCTGTTTGCCAAGGAGTCATAGGAGGCAGGGACTGAAGGCTGCCCCAAAACTCGAAACAAGGCTGTCCTCTGGGAGCTAGACCCTGCTCCAGTCTCCTGCCAGCAAAAGGCCTGGCCGCACTGTTAGTTGGAGAAGGGCATGGCAACCCACTCCAGTATTCTTACCTGGAGAATCCCATGGACAGAGGAGCCTTGCCTGGGCTACAGTCCATGGGGTCGCAAAGAGTCAACAGAAAAAGACACGACTGAAGTGACTTAGCATGCATAGCATGCATGCAAGCACTGTCGTGGACACCGCCCTCTGGTGGTGGCACCTGGCAATGCCGAGACCAAAGTGCCTCCTCCTAGGAACTGTTTTAAGAGGAACCAAGTAACATGGCCCAGGAAGAGATACAGTTAGGTAGTTTTCTGGTATTTTACAGTTACGTTTATTATTACCCTGACCACGATTCGAGAGTAGCTGGAGGACTGCTGTACCATCAGGTATAAACTGGAAAAGGCCGATGTTGAAAAAGAACAGGGTACCAGGCCAGCGTGGCGATTGTGGAGCTAGAGGAGTTGAGGGAGGGGCCCACTGACCACGTTTCCGCCACAGTCTCTTTCAGTATACACACAAGAGAAATACTTGCCTAAAAAAAAAATCTTGTAAAACAGATGTATCTTATACACCTGTACATTTCATATACTAGCAAATAGGGTTTAATCCCATGAAGTTTTTTACAAAGTACTTGGAGATCCGTTAATAAAATGTGATCTACCTGCCTATGTCCTGCCCCATTCCAGGGGGATTTTAGGCAGCTTATAGAGACTTATGGAGTGAGTCAGAGTGAAAGAAAAACACGGGCAGGCCCATAAAATAGAATCTAGAGTGAGGTTTGTACAGGAGCGTGGGCTGTGATGCACCCTCCCAGCAGCCAATGTGAAAGGGGAGGTGTGGTCAGTGACTAAGCACAGTGCCGGTGAGGTAGAATATACCCCACTGCTCAGCACAGAGGAGGCTTCCTCATCCAGGACCAGCTGAGACCGACTTATCCCCCTCCCTCAGGGGACACCCCCCGTCCCTCCACCACCCCACCCCCGCCGTGGAGTGTACAGGGCATGACACAGGGAGCAGTGTCCATTTAGACAAGATCCCTCGGTGACCTCCGCGTGACCTTGGACTTCCGCAGCTGCGTTTCTATTGGTGTCAAAGGCTTTAGTGAGGTTCTTCCAAATTGTGAAGGACAGAGAGAAGCCAGATAATTGGGTGTTTGGAGCCAGAGGGACTCAGGGTGCAGGCCTGGTGGAGCCCTGCTCGTCTGATAGATGCAGTGATGCTCTGTCTGCTGCTCACGCTGCCGCGTGGCCCTCAGTTTACTGTTTCACCGGAGCAAAGCCAGAGGGCTGGCCTGGGTAAGCCCCCCACTCACTGGCCGGGGCTCAGAGGCTGGCCTGGGGTCAGGCGCCCACCATGGGATCAGGAGGTGGTTGATGGTAGCTTTTCAGAGGGGAGGGAGCAGGCAGCGGGTGGTGGGCATCAGGCAAGTCCCTCTGTTTGTCCCTCCGGGGTTGAGATCCTGCTGAGCTGCTCGGCACGGGTCATTTGAGAGCCTAGCATGTGCCCTCAGTCCCTAGGCAGTGTTTGTCCCGACTGACCATTGAAGAACTGCGGAGCAAGGTGAGCTTCAGACCGGGTTGCTCCTCATGCGTCTGCAAAAGGGAGTCACGTTGTTGGGCAGTACAGGTGATGGGGGCAAGGAGCCATGTGCCAGGACTGGCTGGTCCCCATCCCTGAGCAGCCCCCATCAGCGGGTCAGTCCTGAGGGTCCGTGTGGGACTAGAGTCCTGCCAGCCCCGGGGCGTCAGGTTCTCACCATGGGCACCTGCAGTCACTGGGAGGAATAAAAGGCAGCTCTGGATCTCAGGTGAAACCTGGAGACACAACTGCGCGTGTGCATGTGCAAGACAGGGAGGCAAGCAGGACTTCGAGGAGGCTGCTGTTTTGAGGATCCTGCATCTGGAACCTCGGCCTGTGTCCTGGCCTCACTGTTTTCTGGCTCATTTCAGTTCAGTTGCTCAGTCGTGTCCGACTCTTTGTGACCCCATGGACTGCAGCACACCAGGCCTCCCTGTCCATCACCAACTCCCAGAGTTCACTCAAACTCATGTCCATTGAGTCAGTGATGCCATCCAACCATCTCATCCTCTGTCGTCCCCTTCTCCTCCCGCCTTCAGTCTTTCCCAGCATCAGGGTCTTTTCCAGTGTGTCAGTTCTTCGCATCAGGTGGCCAAAGTACTGGAGTTTCAGCTTTAGCATCAGTCCTTCCAAAGAATATTCAGGACTGATTTCCTTTAGGATGGACTGGTTGGATCTGCTTGCAGTCCAAGAGACTCTCAAGAGTTTCCTCCAACACCACAATTCAAAAGCATCTAATGCTTATTTGGGACACATTCCTTTGTTCATTATTTATTGAGCAACTACTCTGTGCTCGGCTGTCTAGGCACTGGGACTACAGCTGTGGACTAGAGATGGCTCCTTGTGGGCCAGCGCCCCATGGAGGGAAGAGTCAGGCAGTAGGCACGGGGCTGGTAGGTAGCAAGAAGAGGGGTCGGGGGTAGGCAGCATCACCCTGACCAGCCTGGCACTGAGCACTGGCTGGGGGGCCTCTGGGACCTGGGGTTGCCTCACTGTGTGACCTGAGACAATTCTGGGTCCTCTGGGCCTCAGTTTCCACACCTGTAAAATGGCATCAGTAAGCCCCGCCCTGTCCATCCACGAGGGTCACACAAGAGGCCAGTAGAAGTGAAAGGCTTTGCAAACTGTAAAGTATGGTTAGGGAACCTTGACAGGCTTGCATTTGTGAGCCAGGTGAGCCAGGCAAGGGGGCAGGGGATCAGAGCCAAGGTCTGCTCCATTCTTCCGTGTTTGTTGAAAGAAAGGAGGAATTCACAGGCACAGCAGCTTCATCACAGAGGAGGGGGCGGTGGGCAGTTGGTGGTCAGTCACACGGCCACCCTCAGGCTCACCTGGTCTCCCGTCCTGCAGCCTGGGACTACAGCCAGGGCTTCGTGAACGAGGAGATGATCCGGGACCACCTGCCGCCCCCAGAGGAGGAACCGCTGGTGCTGATGTGTGGACCCCCACCCATGATCCAGTACGCCTGCCTGCCCAACCTGGACCGCGTGGGCCACCCCAAGGAGCGCTGCTTCGCCTTCTGATGGACGGGCCCTGCTGCCCGCTTTCACTGTACCCTGGCCACACCCACCCCTCCTGCCGCTGTTCATTAACACCACCCGCCCCGCGTCTCCAGCTGCGGCCGGGTTCAGCCTGGCCTGCCCGTGCCTGGGAGGTCACCCCGCTGGGCTGGCCCCTGAGGGGCCCCTTTGGGAGCAGGTGTCTGTTACAGGTGGGCTGCTGTTGGCCACCTTTAAGACAGATTCCTGTCTAGGCCTCGCCGGAGATGTTCCTTCCCTCTCCGCCCCCTCCAGCATACACACTACTGGGTGGAGGCTGCCAGCACCATGCTCCCCAACCTCCCCAGAGCATCCCACACCCTGGAAATTAGCAGAAATGTACAGGCAACCCTTAGCTACAGGCCGCAGGCCCTCACCCCAGCTGCAGACCATCGCCTGCCGCCCCTGCCTGCTTCAGGGCCATGGCCAGGCTTCCACAGCTGACACTACATGGTAGCTGACACCAGTAAGTTCCCATGGCAGGGGCTGCTGGGGTGAGAGGTTGGCCAAACCACCCAGAGCCCAGCAGGTCCGGTCAGCAGGGAGGTGGGCTTGTCCCTGGGGCTGGTGTGGGAGGAGGGGGCTGGCCGAGGGCCCTTCCAGCTGGCACATGGGCTCTCCCAAAGCTTCAGCAAAAACACCCAAACATTCGGGCAGCTTTGGAAGTTCCAAGCAGTCCACCTCCCATCGACTGCCTTAGCGTCCCGGGCAGCCAGCCCTGATGGCAGAGCTGAGATGGTGTGCGTTTTATTCATCCGTCCCAGAGCACCTGTGCTGCCCCTGCCCCAGGTCAGGGAGATTTCGAGTAGAGCCCCTTGTTGGAAGGACATTCACAGTGGCCTCGACGTTGCCTTAGACACAGCGTGTTAGCCTCTTGCATATCGGCTTTTTCAGAGTCATTTATGAGCAAACAACATTGAAGTAAAACTTTGCTAGTTTGAACCCTTTGGAACTCCTGGAGGCTCTGTGACCTGCGTTGTTGGGGCAGGAGGGGGAAAGGGGCTGTGCAAGACCTGGCATTTATTTCTGAGGTTTGTTTGGGGAACTCCCTGGCTGTTCTTCCACTCCGTGCTTCCACTGCAGGGGGCACGGGTTCTGTTCCTGGTCAGGGAACTAAGATCCCACAGGTTCTGCAGCACGGCCAAAGAAAAAAAGAGAAAATTTGTGGAGAGTACAGAAAAATAGACACAGGAAAAGAAATAGTCACAGGAAAAGATATATATATGCAGTAAAAATAAAAACTATACCCAGGAAAATAGTGCACATCCAGAGGCAAACACTTAAAACTGAGATGAAACCACACAGTCCGCTGTGCGGCCGCAGCTCGCCTTAATGGCAGGTATGCTTTCCCTCTGTGGTTAGAAACGCCATAAGCCTGATGGATCATGGCTTTTTATGTAGCAGATCCCTGCTGTTGGACAGTAAGGCTGTCTCCAGTTTGCGGATTTTGTAAATCACAGTGGCTATCTTCAGCCTCCTCTCTGGTGGTTTCTTTTAGGATAGATTCCTGGAAAACAGAGTGTGGCCCCTGGGAGTTAAGCATCCCTCACACCCAGTCTTGCACAGATCATCTCTGCCGTGTCAGAAGGTGTGCCCAGTCCTAACTTCAGACAACCCCATGTGACCCCAGTCTTTTCCACTGTATGCTCTCTGGACACCCTGAAAGAAGTAGGAAGAAGTTAGTAGCCCCCCTCTCCCACAGAGAGACTGAGGCTGAGGGCAGTGAGTGGTTTTCAGGGTGTGTGTGGGGGGGCTGCCCCAAGGTGAGGCAGGTGTCACCTTGTCCTGTGGAGGCTACAGGTAGAGAAGGGAGTTCCTTCATTCAGGGTCCAGGTAAAGAATGCCTGCAATGCAGGAGACCTGGATTTGATCCCTGGGTCAGGAAGATCCCCTGGAGAAGGGCATGGCAACTCACTCCACTATTCTTGCCTGGAGAATCCCATGGACAGAGGAGACTGGTGGGCTACAGTCCATGGGGTTGCAAAGAGTCCGACCAGATTCAGCAACTTCCACTTTAGGTGGCTCAGAGGTTAAAGTGTCTGCCTCCGATGCAGGAGACCCCGGTTCGATCCCTGGGTCGGGAAGATTCCCTGGAGAAGGAAAGGGCAACCCACTCCAGTATTCTTGCCTGGAGAATCTCATGGAAGGAGGAACCTGGTAGGCTACAGTCCACGGGGTCACTAAGAGTCGGACACGACTGAGCGACTTAACTTTCACTTACTCTCCTGAAGTGAATTCACAGGTGATAGATATCACCTACCCATACAGAACTTTTAGGAAGTCAATGCAAAGCTCCAACTATACTATAAAAGCAAAAAAAAAAAAAAAAAAGTAAAGGGGGCGATCCAGTAGGTTAAGACTTAGTGCTTTCACTGCAGCGGGTAGAGTTTCATCTCTGGTCGGGGAACGAAGATCTCATATGCCGTTGGGCCATTAAAAAAAAAAAAAAAAAGGAATGTATAAAGTGATGCACATTTCAGCATGTCAGTGCTGGGCGCAGGCCCCGGAGGAAGCACCGGCCTGTGCCCAGACACGCTCCGCCCGGTGCAGTCTCGCCTTCCGGGCACTGCCTCCCCGGTGCGGTTCTCCCTGGCCCGGGCACAATCCTTGCTTAGTCTCCAAGCAGGACCCAGTACCTTTGGCTACAGCGCAGCTGCACTGCTGGTAATCCATGTGTGTTCTCACCAGGCAAAAAGTCCTGTGTATTCGTACAAGAAACGGAACGAAACCCCTGCCCAGAGAATCGTAACCCGCACCTCCAGCTCCGGGACGTCTCGGGCGTAGGAGGGCCAGTGGGACGCCCCACCCCGTGCACCCTTCACGTGACCGGATCCCTGCTGCCCGGGCCGCCAAGTGCGACCCCAGAGTTACGAAATCTTCCTAGTGGAGGGCCATCCCGCTCACTGTCAGATATGGTATCAGTTAAGGACCCTACTCTAGTGGTAGTTTAGGGGGCCGGCACCCAGTCTCGGCAGTGCAGAGGCGACCTGGATTTCCCCCCTCCGTCTGGAGCCCAATCTCAGACCCCCTCCGGCTTCAGCAGCTCGTTTTTCCACAGACCTTCCGACGCCGGATTTTTTTATTGTGTTGTGCTGCTCTGTCAAGAGTAACTAACTCCACTCGCGGGACTTAGAAAAGAATAACAGTAGTGACTCATAGGGCACTCAGTCCGTGCCTGGCACTGTGCTCAAGGCATTGCCTGTATTTTCCATTGATTGTGTGTGTTGATGTCTCAGTCGTGTCCGACTCTGCGACTCCATGGACTGAGGCCCACCAGCTCCTCTATCCTTGGGATTCTCCGGGCAATAATACTGGAGTGGGTTGCCATGCCCTCCCCTTCCTCCAGGGGAGCTTCCCAACCCAGAGACTGAACCCGCGTCTCCGGCATTATACGCACATTCTTTACCGTCTGAACCACAAGGGACCCGGGTTTCATTAACTGCTCAAATACGATTGACTACCCATCTCACGCCAAGGTCAGTGCAGGCGGTTCAACAAAAATGCAATTCCACATGTTGCACCCTTAGATCGCAAAAAGCCTGTGCTGTTTGCCCCACTTTCACAATACACACCAGGAAAACACAGGCACATACATACACAGGAAGGAAAAACGGCTGGCTTTTGAAGGTTATTCAGCCTGGAAATGCGACACGTGACAGCGGGAACTGCTTGAGCCGGTGTGCTGAATTCAAACACAAACAGCTAACGTTAAAAATATTAGCCGCTCACACAATGCCCTTTAAAAAACAGAAACAAATTGTTCACTACAAACTTAATCCACAACAAACACACTACCAATGGTTATTTTTTATCTTAATCCCGTGCATACACACCCAAACAATTCTATTTTTTAAAATATAAGGGGGACGGGCAGATCGCAACTCCCAGGCATCCCGCAAAGTAGGCGGGTCACCTTAGGGGCAACCTTTACCCGCTCAAAAATTCGTCTCACATTAGCAGTGAGGATTCGGGCGTCACCCCGAATCGTTATTTTCCTTACTCATAAGTTTAAGGCATAAAGACGTACCTGGCTTACTTCCTAGGTAATGAATCCCATTCTCATTTGCAATACGGTGAGTATAAAAGTGGAACGTTAAAGCCCGTACTTTGTTCGTTGAAGGTTGCCTTATTCATTTCATTGTTTTATGTCGCTTTTCATTTTACTATTTTTCAGTTGCGAGAGAGGGGGAAAGGTAGGACTACAATATGCAGATAAGCAACCGGCTCGCAAAGGTTCACGGGGAGAGCCCCGCCCCTTCCGGTTCCTTTCTCAGTCTGAACTGTCGCGAGAGTTCATCTGGCGAACGCCGGAAGCCGCTAGTCGCTCCACAGCGACCTTAGGGGCGGGCTCGGAGGCTGAGGGAACCTAAGCTGCTCTCGGCTCGTTCGGCGGTGCAAGATGGCCGACATCTCTCTGGACGAGCTCATCCGAAAGCGAGGAGCTGCATCGAAGGGGCGGTGAGTGGCCTTTTCTCCCTTCGGGTTTCAGGGTCCTCGTCCTAGCGGGGCTTGGGGCGGAGAGGGGAGCGGCCCGGGAGCGACGCGGAGGGCCAGTCTGCGCCCGCCCCCTCCCTCAGCCGCGCTCCTCATTGGCCCGGCCGCCGCCGCCGCCGCGGGCCAGGTCGCCCGGCCGCCCACTGGCTGTGGGCGCCGTCGCTCCGGCTGGCCGGAGGAGGCTGGTGCGGCTGGCGCCGAGGAAGGGGCAGGCCTGCTGGGCTTGTGCGAGCGGCCCGCCGGGGGCGGAGCTGCGGGCGCGGACGGGACTCGCTGCCCCGCGGCCCGCCTGGCGTCCGGAGGGTCTCCCCGGCGCAGCCCCTCCTCCTCTGAGGAGACGGGCGCGGCGCCGAGGTCTCAGCGCGGCCTTCGAGTTAGGACGCCTGGAGTTTCTCGGGGAAGTGACTTGCTAAGACTCTCCGGGTCTGTTCCTGCCGAAACCGCGACCCAAAGTCAGCCCTTTAAAATTTCCCAATCCTTCTCCCGGTTCCCCGCTCTTCGCACTCGCGGCCCTTTGTGAGGCGTTTCAGGCTCTCGGGGGCGCTTTGCCGCCGGTGCGCGGTCCTGTCAGCCAGCTATTAATGTTTTCCAAATGAGGGGCTTGAGGTGGAATTTGCCCGCGGCCGAGGAGAGCTCAGAGCGGGGCCGGGCGCGCTCTGAGAGTTGGCCTCAGGCTTGGGCGAGACAAACTGGCGGGACGGGGCGGCAGGCCGGCCGTTTCTTGATGACTCGCAGAGAACCCCTGTTCTGTGTCGGGGTGAAGAGTCGCGGAGCTGGTTTGCCGTTCCGTGACCCAAACTTCCTCTGGACCCTCAAAATATTGGTAGTCATTTCCAGACTCTATAGGGGCTCCAGTTCATCTGTGTGAAGGAGATGGGAAACCTGGGCCAGTGGTTTTCTAGCACACGTTAGATTAGTTCACATGTCCTTGCGGAGAAGCCAGGCTGTAAAGAAGGATGTTGTTTTCTCCCGCAGTCTTTCACTCGGCAGATGTTTATTAATACTGCCTTGTGTGGTGGCTCGAAGATGGATTCTTTTCACTGTGTGAAAAGTATCCCTCACCCTCAACCTGTACACACAGATCCGCCACAACTGCTCCCGCCCCCGCCTCATTCCCCAGCCAGCCCTTCACGAGGTTTCTGGTTCATAATGGGCACGCAGCGTTAATTTTCTCTATCCTTGTTGTGGTTGTGTTGTGTGCTCAGTCGTGTGCGATTCTTGGCGACCCCACAGGACTGTAGCCGGCCAGGCTCCTCTGGTCCATGGGATTTTCCAGGCAAGAATATTGGTTTGTGTTGCTACTTCCTCCTCCAGGGGTTCTTCCCCACCCAGGGATCGAACTAGCATTTCTTGTGGCTTCTGCATCAGCCAGCAGGTTCTTTACCACTGCGCCACCTGGGAAGCCCTCTTTCAGGTCTACCCTCTAGTAACTGGCGGGGAATTGGTACTGGGTCCCCTGGTCACGTCTGAGCCCATCCAGGTTTCACAGAGTTGCTGAACAGTTGCTGGGGGAGCCAGCTTCCCACTACCTGGGCTTCCTGCAGGCACTCCCTTAGTTCCCGACTGCAGGCAGTCTGTACCTGCGGTTGATGTTGATGTGTGCAGTGTCTTGTGTTGGGCCTTGAATGGGACTGCAGGGAAGGGAGGATGTGTGGATCCACCACAAGAGCAGAGACTGCAGCCAGGCAGACCTGGTCCCTTGGCGGGCCCCATTGTGGGGTTCTGTGCTTTTGTGGCCTGATGACCTCTGATTTAGGCATTTTGCTCGTTTGTAATAATGGTTCCAGGTAGGTGGTTTAGAAGATTAAATATGAGGATGTAAGAGTGTATGTTTTAAACTGTACCAGATAGTAAGTGTTCAGTAGATGGCTTTAAAGGAATAGAAGCCCAAATCCCTCCTTTAGGGGACATAATAAGTAAGCATTGGGGTCCTAGAGTCAGACTGCCAAGTTTCAATCCCACTTGCCATATGAAAGTTACTTAACCATGCCATGCCTCTCTTTTTTATCTGTAAAACGTGGGTAATATTTACTGGGTATTGTCAGGACTAAATGAATTAATGTATCTAAAGTACCTCAGAAAGCATCTAGTGGGTACTAAGTGCCCAGTAGATGTTAGCTCTCATCATTATTGTTAATGAAGGCTTTTAAGGAAAGAAGTAATATCCAGTCTTCAGTGTAAGAATATTGTGTTGCTATTTTGTAAAAATTGAATTGGGGGAAATGCAGGCAAAGAGACAGTGTGAAAGAAACTGGACCACATGCTGGGTTTGGATTAAACCTACTGGAAACTCCATTGTGCTTGCACAGCCAACAGAGAAAAACTAGATCGGGGGTGAGGGGGTTAGGGTTCTTGTCAAGAACTGTGAAAAGTCTGAACAGATGGTATTTCCTACAGTAAATAAATACTGTTCTACTTGCTTCTTAGAAGAAATCTCTTTACTGGCACCTTGGTGTAGTATAGGGATGTCACAGAGACAACTTTGTGCTTAATAATTTAGGAAGAGCCTATGACCATCTCAGAAAACTTCTTTTCTTAAAGGAAATAGCAAAGGACTGAGCCTCTGCAAGTGTAAATAACCCCTTCTCAAAAGTCGTGGAATGTGCTTTGTTCTTTAGAACAGCTATTCTGTTTTGTGTTCATTGTACTGTGTAAGTCAAGAAAGGTGTCATTACCATCATTATTATTTGGCCCTCAATTAATCATCAGAAAGTTCTTTGATTAACATGAGATTCAAGAAAGTGGGGAATTATTTTATGATACTTCATCCAGGCTGTGGTGAGGTGCTGTCCTTCCCCCAACACAGCATGTCTCTATTGGTTTCAGTTGTTCAAGACCCATAGATGAGTCTCCTCAGGTAGTACTGGGCACCAGCTGCAGTGTGGGCCTGCCTCTCTTGTCAGTTTCTTCCTTTGGATGTAATTGGTTAGTCAAGTCACCCTCCTCTTTGGTTTGCTTAGTTCAACCGTCAGAGGATAGCTGTCACTGCTTCCATGCAGGTAGATGATGACCGGCAGTCTTAGTGGGGAAGTTGGGCCTAGAGTGTGCTGGAGGTGAGTGGCTCTGAGCTAGATACAAATATGGAGAATCCTTGGAGCTGTGGGGAGAGGAGGTTAGGGAATTTTCCAGTTGAAACCAGGGCTCTGCTCCCATACTCTCTGCTGGTTTCCTATTGAAATAAGGTAAAAGAAATTAGACCTAAAACAAAGAGGAGGGAAATGAGTTGTTACATTAGCTTGGAAGAGAAGAACTATAATTTAAAATGAAACATCGGCACAAAGGTAAGGGGATCCTGTCTTGTTTTTCCTTGTGTCTCTAAAGCACATAGTTCAGAATTAACCCTCAGTAATTGTTAGAACTAAACTCTATTTTCTAAGATGACCTCAACACACACATTCTAACCCAGAGACCCCATGGGTTAAAATCCACTTTGAACAATTCAGGGTCCCTCCAAATCCTTTGGACTGGACATCTGTCCAGAGCCAGGGGCCACTGTGCCCTCCACAGGCAGATCCAAGAGGGTGAGGCATTCTTAGCCCCAGACAGACCTTCCCTGATCATGTGTCTGCCAGGTTCCAGTGGAGGAGGGGTGCTGGGGGAGAGGGCTTAGGCTCCAGTAAGTGTCTGCTCTCTTGCCCACACTGCTCTTCCTAGGACCTGGTAGAGTACCTGGTGAGCGCCTGGAAGCAGTGCACAGTTGCACTGTTACAGGTATCATGAGGCAGGGCAGTAAAAACACTCCTCTCTCTCCCTCCCAAATGTTTACTGGGGCCAAAAACCCAGAATGTGTTCAGGAACATCAGATAGTCTGCAGTGGGAAGGGAGGCTGCAGTCTGTGGGAGACAGACTGGGGGTTCCACTGAGGGGTTGCACTTTTTTTAGGGAGTCCTTAGCAGTTATTGGAGCCAGGAGGGGAACAGAATTGGCTCAATGTTTTAGAGACCTGCTCCTAGCAGGAACGTTTACTTGAAAAGTTCCTGATGACTAATGCCTGCCATATAAGCAGTACCGCTGCCTGCTGGGATGAATAGCTGTCTTCTCACGCAGGGAGAGGAGCAGTGATTAGAAAAATCCTGAACACTGAAACCCCCCTAAAGCTGCTCATGAAAGGAGTTGAGAAGTGATGTAACCAGGGAACCGGATATATGTAATTGAGGGAAAGTAGCTTATTTAGGCTCCTACCTCCACAACTGTATCACCTCCCTCCTGAAAATTTACCTTTTGTGCTCTTCAAGTAGATAAAAATAGCAGCATGGGCCATCACGGTGGCATTTCTTGCCAGACAAGGAGTATGGTGTATGGGTCTCTGGTGAGCCCACCATCCTTAGTGTGTGTGTGTTCACCCTCTGGTCACTAGAGGGTGCACTCTGTCCCTGGATGTAACTGGTGTTCTCATTTTTTTTCTTAGTTTGAGGACAGTATTCACCCTTCCTTAACTTTTTTAGTCTTGTTCGTTGTTTTTGACCCATGCTTGATTTATTGGTATTTTAACTAGGTGTGGTGGTGGTGGTGGTGGTGGTTTTGTTGCTAAGTTGTGTCCAATTCTTGGGACCCCATGGACTGTAGCCCACCAGGCTCCTCTGTCCATTGGATTTCCCAGGCAAGAATACTGGAGTGGGTTGCCATTTCCTTTTCCAGGGGACCCAGGGATCAAATTAGCATCTCCTGCATTGTAGGTGGATTCTTTACCGACTGAGCCACCAGAGAAACCCTTAATTAGGTATCAGATCAGTCGCTCTGTCGTGTCCGACTCCTTGCGACCCCATGAATCGCAGCACGCCAGGCCTCCCTGTCCATCACCAACTCCCAGAGTTCACTGAGACTCACGTCCATCGAGTCAGTGATGCCATCCAGCCATCTCATCCTCTGTCGTCCCCTTCTCCTCTTGCCCCCAGTCCCTCCCAGCATCAGAGTCTTTTCCAATGAGTCAACTCTTCGCATGAGGTGGCCAAAGTACTGGAGTTTCAGCTTTAGCATCATCCCTTCCAAAGAAATCCCAGGGCTGATCTCCTTCAGAATGGACTGGTTAGATCTCCTTGCAGTCCAAGGGACTCTCAAGAGTCTTCTCCAACACCACAGTTCAAAAGCATCAATTCTTCGGTGCTCAGCCTTCTTCACAGTCCAACTCTCACATCCATACGTGACCACAGGAAAAACCATAGCCTTGACTAGACGAACCTTTGTTGGCAAAGTAATGTCTCTGCTTTTGAATGTACTATCTAGGTTGGTCATAACTTTCCTTCCAAGGAGTAAGTGTCTTTTAATTTCATGGCTGCAGTCACCATCTGTAGTGATTTTGGAGCCCAGAAAAAGAAAGTCTGACACTGTTTCCACTGTTTCCCCATCTATTTCCCATGAAGTGGTGGGACCGGATGCCATGATCTTCGTTTTCTGAATGTTGAGCTTTAAGCCAACTTTTTCATTCTCCACTTTCACTTTCTTCAAGAGGCTTTTGAGTTCCTCTTCATTTTCTGCCATAAGGGTGGTGTCATCTGCATATCTGAGGTTATTGAGATTTCTCCCGGCAATCTTGATTCCAGTTTGTGTTTCTTCCAGTCCAGCATTTCTCATGATGTACTCTGCATGTAAATTAAATAAACAGGGTGACAATATACAGCCTTGACGAACTCCTTTTCCTATTTGGAACCAGTCTGTTGTTCCATGTCCAGTTCTAACTGTTACTTCCTGACCTGCATACAGATTTCTCAAGAGGCAGGTCAGGTGGTCTGGTATTCCCATCTCTTTCAGAATTTTCCACAGTTTATTGTGATCCACACAGTCAAAGGCTTTGGCATAGTCAATAAAGCAGAAATAGATGTTTTTCTTGGAACTCTCTTGCTTTTTCCATGATCCATCAGATGTTGGCAATTTGATCTCTGGTTCCTCTGCCTTTTCTAAAACCAGCTTGAACATCAGGAAGTTCATGGTTCACATATTGCTGAAGCCTGGCTTGGAGAATTTTGAGCATTACTTTACTAGCGTGTGAGATGAGTGCAATTGTGTGGTAGTTTGAGCATTCTTTGGCATTGCCTTTCTTTGGGATTGGAATGAAAACTGACCTTTTCCAGTTCTGTGGCCACTGCTGAGTTTTCCAAATTTGCTGGCATATTGAGTGCAGCACTTTCACAGAATCATCTTTCAGGATTTGGAATAGCTCAACTGGAATTCCATCACCTCCACTAGCTTTGTTCGTAGTGATGCTTTCTAAGGCCCACTGGACTTCACATTCCAGGATGTCTGGCTCTAGGTCAGTGATCACACCATCGTGATTATCTGGGTTGTGAAGATCTTTTTTGTACGGTTCTTCTGTGTATTCTTGCCATCTCTTCTTAATATCTTCTGCTTCTGTTAGGTCCATACCATTTCTGTCCTGTATTGAGGTCATCTTTGCATGAAATGTTCCTTTGGTATGTCTGATTTTCTTGAAGAGATCCCTAGTCTTTCCCATTCTGTTGTTTTTAAAGCTCAAATCACATTATAGCTCTATAATTTGAAATAGTTACTCTCCTTGAATTTGTTTCCCCATCTATAAAATGTGGATAATCTAATTCTCAGAGTTGTGAGGGTTAAAGGAGGTGAGGCAAAGTTTATGGATCTGCAGTTAAGTGCTCAAAATGATTCGTTGAGAGTGCTTCCATTGTAAAATCTTTTCATAAACCGTAGTAGCCAGTTGCCCCTTATTTGGCCATGGTAGACATTGCTTATCAAGCACAAACTCCTGTGAATTCTCAGTACTGACATTTCAAACAGCCATTACAGTTTATCAGAGAAGGGAAATTGTTAAGGAATATGAGTAAATTAAGGTTGCAGAGACCTAATCTCCGTTGCTCCTCCTACTGCAAAGGTTTACTGTTCAGACCCAGTTGGAATGAACCAGAAAACTTTGAATCTGCCCCTTTCCTCATCTTTTGTCCAGGGATATGAATTTTGTTTTCAAGAATCTCATTGTTTCTTTAATTATTCAAAATAGTTGCTTTCAACAGCTTTTTCTTTTCCTTTGTTTCTTTTTTTTGGTAGTAATGTTTAATTGATTGGTGAAATTGGGTAACTAGATTTTTTGAAAGCATAATTTATGCCACGGGGTCTAGATTTGCCCAGTTTTATGGTGTGGTAAGATCATTTGGCCACCTGATAGAAAGAACTGACTCATTGAAAAAGACCCTGATGAAAAAAAAAAGAAAAGAAAAAGACCCTGATGCTGGGAAAGATTGAAGGCAGGAGGAGAAGGGGACAGCAGAGGGTGAGATGGTTGGATGGCATCACCAACTTGATGGACCTGAGTTTGAGCAAGCTCCAGGAGCTGGTGATGGACAGGAAGGCCTGGCGTGCTGCAGTCTATGCGGTCGCAGAGTGGGACGTGACTGAGCAACTGAACTGAACTGAAGATCATGGTGTATTACATGATAAGATCACCGCACCTCCTATAGTTATAAATATCAGGAGCCTGTGGTAGGGGTACCCTGGTGATGAGAGAAGACAGATGAAGATAGGAGATCTTCATTCAGGACCTGCTCACATTTGTATGTGGATGTGTCTGACCCCTCCTGTGTGGTGGACCTGGTCATCAGTGATGCCTTCGTTGTCAGCGTTTATGTAGCTTGGTTCCCTTTGTAATGTCCACTCAGTCAGAGACCAGCTGCTTTCTCTTCTAGAAGGCCTTTCCTGAAGTGCCTGCAGTTCAACAAGACCCTTGTGGGTCCACTTTTTGGGTAAGGACCAGAGGGGCCCCTGTGCCATGGCTCTGTGGGTGCCCTCTCTCAGCTGGGAGAGCAGTTGGTGGCCAGGATCCTAGGGCACAGTTGAGGACTGCTCTTCCAGGGCAGCCATCCTTTCTCCCATCTTAACTCCCCTGAGGCTTGGAGTAGGAAAGAGGGAAGCTTGAAATCTGTTATTGGAAAGACTGTGCTCTTTGATTTGGTTTCTCCCCTATAAGGTGGACCTGATGGCAGGTAATCTCAGAGATGGTGAGCCTAAAAGGAGAAGATAAGATAGAAGCCCTGTGGATCCCTGACAGAGCTCTTAGAGCCTTTGTCGTTCCTCTGGGGCATTATTGATGTGGAGGAGGAGACACAGGATCTACCCTCAGAAGCTCTTAGTCATGTGGGAGATGCAGGCTTGTAAAAATCTTTGTGATGCTGCATGGTAAGTGCTTTGATAGAAGCTTTGTCCAGTGTTTTGAGGGCTCCAAGAGCAAAGAAGCTGCAAGCTGTGGGCTGTTGGGGGTCCTTTCCATATTTGGAAAAGGTCCGTCTAGTCAAGGCTATGGTTTTTCCAGTGGTCATGTATGGATGTGAGAGTTGGACTGTGAAGAAAGCTGAGCGCCAAAGAATTGATGCTTTTGAACTGTGGTGTTAGAGAAGACTCTTGAGAGTCCCTTGGTCTGCAAGGAGATCCAACCAGTCCATCCTAAAGGAGATCAGTCCTGGGTGTTCTTTGGAAGGACTGATGCTAAAGCTGAAACTCCAGTACTTTGGCCACCTCATGTGAAGAGTTGACTCAATTGGAAAAGACTCTGATGCTGGGAGGGGCTGGGGGCAGGAGGAGAAGGGGACGACAGAGGATGAGATGGCTGGATGGCATCATGGACTCAATGGACATGAGTTTCGGTGAACTCCAGGAGTTGGTGACGGACAGGAAAGCCTGGTGTGCTGTGATTCTTGGGGTCGCAAAGAGTTGGACACAACTGAGCGACTGAACTGAACTGAGGATGTCCTTTGACACTACTCTTTCCAGAAATCTTGGAAGGCTGCGCATAGCCCACAGACCTTGGCCCTTCCTCTCCTAGAGTGGGAGCATGCTGATTATTTGTTGATCTGTATGTCCCATCTGCTCCACCCCACCCCATAGTTTGGCATCCCGTTCCTCACTGTGCTCCTTTTGGTACCCAAGGCCTCTGCCTTCAGAGGGTTCCAGTGCTTGACGAGTGAGGAATTTCATCTGGAATGCTTTCCACTAACTCGGGTTTCATCTGGATGTGCATGTAAATGTTGATCCAAATCTTTTCCCCACGTTTTATGAGTAGACTTTCAGTAGTAGACCCTGGTCTGAACCGACAACCTGTTGCTTTTCTTTGATGGGCATCATCAACAGATACAGGGAGTTGAAAGCATTTTAAAAAACACCAAACAAATCTTAGTGGAGGCCTTACCTGCCATTTGGTCCTGGGGACAGGGCTTTGTTACAGAGTTTCTCCATAAATACCAAGGGCCCCTCTGTAGCTACAGTTTTCTGTGCTTACCACAGAGCATAGCCTCACTATTTCCCATGGCTTCACAGGCTACAAAGCCTAGGGTAGCCCAGTTCAGGGACGAATAGATGCTCCTGCTGCACACAGCTGTTTCCCTCTCCCTGACGGTGCTTACTGGTCTCCCTAAACACCTCATTCCTTTGGGCCTTGCTTTTTCTAGCACCTCAGTCTCCCAGAGACTACATGGGAAAACAGAGCAGGGATGCACAAGCAGTCCCACCCACCTTCAGCCTAATCTGATCGATTCTGTAAATGACCCCTTCCACTCTCCCACCTGTTTTTTGTGTAAACCCACTGGAAAGTACTTAAATCCTAAAGTAATTTGTCGATTTTCAAAGTAAAATGGTACTGTGCATCACTGCTTTAGGTCTGGCTCTGGCCTGTTAGAAGCAGCAGGTATTTTTCCGCTGTGCTTGGATAACAAGATGAAGGTCCAGATTTTCTTTTACTGGTGCTAGGAAGACTCACCTTTGGGTGTGCTTCTGCTCTTAGCAGAAGAGCTGAGAAAGTCTCGCTCCAGCTTCCAGCTGAGGAAGCATGAGGCAGTAGGAGAACCCAGAGGCTTGCCGGTGATGAAGAATGCCTCCTGGGAGGCTTGGGCTGTGATGTGGGACATGATGCAGGAACTTGTTTATTCAGCAGTTTTGCCTTAAACTCCAGGCCAGAGAGTCTCAGCACTGCTATCCTCCACGATCACCTGTGGAGTGAAAAATGCATATGCCCAGGCCTTTACACAAATTTTGGACTCAGTAGCTCTGGAGTAGGGTTTGGAGAGCTGTATCTTTTTGTTTTCTTTCTTGCCTTTATTTTTTTAAAGAGAGAGCTGTATTTTTAAGAAGCTCCTTAGATGTTTCTGATACTGAGCCAGGTCTGAGCAACATTTACAAAGCACGGGGCTCTGAAACAGGAGTGATCCCCATCTGCCCCTTCCCTCCCAGTCCAAGGTGGGGAAAGAAAAGAACAACACAAACAGTCGTGATAATAGGCACAAAGGAGGGCTGTCTTGGAAGGATCAGAGAAGGTTTCCCAAAAAGGAGATGTTGCTTTGGGAGTCTGTGTCCCCAGGCAGGGCACCTGCCACAGGAGGAGTGTGTGTGTGGCTGGAGGCTTGTGGTGGTGTGGGCAGGTGGGGTGAAGCAGAAGCCCGCAGACCCCCTGGAGGACTTTAAGGATTATACTTGAAGGGTTCTTCTGTTTACTCTAAAGTCATTGAAGAGCCAACAAAGGAGCCCCAGAAGAGAATGGGGCTTATTTAATGGAGTTTTGTTCCTTTCCAATTTTAAGTTTCTGAACTTGATGTTTTTGTTGTGTCAGAGTGTAATAAATATATATTTGGTCTTTGTCCCTGGCATACAGTTTCTAAAACCCTTGGAATTTCCTGAGTGGTAAGGGCATTAGGAGCATCTTTTGTTCTAATGAGGCAGCTCTCAGTGGGCCCCTGGATTGCTTCAGGACAGAGGCTGGCCTCCAGAAAGATGGAGGCCTGCTTAGCTTGTTGAAACTTGCAACTCCACCCCCACTCTCTGCCCTGGACCTCCAGGGAGAAAAGAGGATCTAGAGATTAAGTGATTATCATCTGTGGCCAGTGATTTAATCAATTATGCTAGGTAATAGAACCTCCATAGTCACCCTTATACAGTTGAGTTTGAAGAAATTTTGGGTTGATGAACATATCCATGTGCCAGGAGGGTGGTGTTACCATACCCTTTCTCCATACAGTGCCTTATACATCTCTTCTATTTGGCTGTTCTTGAGTTGTATCGTTTGTAATAAATTGGTAATAATAATAAGTAAAGTGTTTTCCAGAGTCCTGTGAGCTACCCTAGCAAATTATCTAACTTCAGGGGAGGGTCCCGTGAACCCTCCATTTTATAACCTTTGTCAAATGAACAGGAAGCCTAGGACTTGAAATTGTTCTCTGAAGTGAGGGCAGTTTTGTGGGACTGAGCCTTTAACCAGTGGAGTCTGTGCCAGCTCTAGGTAGGTAGTGTCAAAATTGGGCTGTCAGACACCCAGTTTGTATCTCGAGAGTTGGAGAATTTGTTGGCATGTGGAAAAATCCTACACATTTGAAGTCACAGTGTTATGAATAGAAACAGTTCAGGCAGTGGTTATTTTTCTTTTCTTCCAAGTCTTTATGTTTTTATTAGACCTCAGACTCCGAGACAGACCCATGTGTTGACTTTCTTGGTCCCAGCCCATTGGGGGTGTCTACCTGCCCTGGAGACATGAAACTGTCATAGGCCAGCTGGGCGCCCTTTGTTGATCATTGAACCTCTCTAAGCCTGTGTCTTCCACTGTAAAATGGGCATAATACTGCTTGCTTCACAGGGTGTTGAGAGGGCTGATGGAGAACAAGGAATGAAAGAATTTTGGAAACTAAAGTTAGTCTTTCGCTGTGTGGGTTTACGATATCTGGGAAATATTCTTATTTCATTTGGTATTGTTTAGAGGTTATTATCCATGATAGTGTCTCAAAACACCTGGTCTGGGGTGCAAAGCAGTCTTGCCTAATGATAGAAACCACCAGGCCCTCCTCCCTTTGTTTACCATGCAGACTTAAAAGGCATAAAACTGTGAAAGAAGTCTCTGTATAGACTGAATTGTTTCCTCTAAGAGGAAGCAGCTTTCTGGTTTCTCCAGGACCTCCTTTGTTCCCAGTATTACCCCGACTCTACTACTACCACAGGCTACTGTTGATATACAGATCTTCTTAATATTGCAGTTTTTATTTGCAGGCTCAATGCCAGACCAGGAGTGGGAGGTGTCCGATCGCGTGTTGGGATCCAACAGAGCCTTCTTAGCCAGCCAGCACGCACAGCCACCTTCCAGCAGAGGTTTGATGCCCGGCAGAAAATTGGCCTCTCAGATGCCCGCCTCAAGCTGGGAGTCAAGGATGCCCGGGAAAAGCTTTTGCAGAAAGATGCTCGGTTCCGGATCAAAGGGAAAGTGCAGGATGCCAGAGAGATGCTGAACTCGCGCAAGCAGCAGAGCACAGTGCCCCAGAAGCCCCACCAGGTTGCTGATGCCCGGGAGAAAATCAGCTTGAAGCGGAATTCCCCTGCTGCCTTCATGAGCCCACCCATTGGGACAGTGACCCCTGCTCTGAAGCTCACTAAAACCATCCAGGTAGGTTGAGACTCCTGCCAAAAACTCCTCGAAACCAGTAACAACTGTGGAATCAGGCAGAGACCAGGTGTGTTTAAGCAAAATGACAGTCCCCCCAACTGTTTGAAGAGTAACTATATGTGGAGGCAAGATATCATCTCAGTTTTGTGTAAAAGAAAATGGGTGGGGTGGTGGTGGGGATTTGTCCAGAGAAATTAAGTGACTTTCCAGGTGAAATAGTGGTAGAGGGAAGAGAGGAGAGGACAGACTAGTTGAGCTAGTGCTGTGTGCAGACACTGAATATTTATTCCTCATGCAACCCCAGTTATTACCACAGTTTATCAAAGGAGAATCTAAGTCTCAAAGATGTGAATCTTTGTGCACAGTTACACAGCTGGTCAGTGGACGCATCAGGATAGAAGCCCTGTCAGACCTGGCTCTTAGTGCAGAGTCCTGGCCACCTGCAGAGCCACTGCCCCAAAGGGAATAGAAACAGTATCATTTAATCTTCACAGCAACTTTGGTAATAGGAACTACTGAAGCAGTGAACATTTATTAAGCCAGGTTCATTGAGCCCTGCAGGTACATTGTTACATGATCTCTGGGATGATGAGTCTTCCTGTCGCTTTCCTGCTTTGCGAATGAGGCACTCTGTAGGACCTTTTACTACAGACCAAAACTGAATGCCCACCATATTAAAGTTCATTTATCCCCTACTTGTAGAGAACGCATGTAGGCCAAGTGGGATGAATTATGACCACTGGGTGTTTCTAGGTTCCACAGCAGAAGGCCATGGCACCAATTCATGCTCATCCTGCTGGAATGAGGATCAATGTCGTCAATAACCACCAGGCCAAACAGGTGGAGTGTGTGTGTGTGTGTGTGTGTGTGAGAGAGAGAGAGAGAGAGAGACTGCCCACAAGTGTGTGTTTTGATGTGATCTTCCAAGTGGATTAACTGAGGCCTGGCCCAGGGTTCCAATTTGAAGAGTTGGAGGTTGACACTTTGCAGTTTATGAGTTTTGAGAAGAAATTTCTTGAATGCATAGAAGCAGAGAGGCATGTTGAAAATCTTTTTATTTTTTTAAAGTAAAAGTACTGTGTGCTTACTATAGAAAATTAGCAAAACAGAAAGATTGGGGGGGATGGGGGTAGTTCTTATACTATGGCTGTCCATAGTGAGCCCCTGTTGAAATTCTGCCCTGAATTCTTCCTGTGTTTTTCTTGTTTGTGTGTGTGTATATGTGAGAGAGATTATTATTTATTTAATGCATAGCTGTAGTTGTGATTATGTTATTATCCAGTTTCATATTGTTCTGTTTTCACTTTATAACTCAAGCATTTTTCTGTGGTTCACATTTACTGTAAACATTTTAATAACTGCTTGATCCATTGAGTAGACATTTAGTTGACTTCAACCATTTTCCTGTAATTTTCACTGTTACACATCCTTCTATGAACATCTTGGAGGATAAAGCTCTTTCTACAGTTTGAGTTTATTTCTATAGACCGGATTACCTGGCACAGACTTTCTAAGCCAAAGGATATAAACAGGCATTTTAGGGATCCTTAATAGATATTGCCGACTTGTAGAAAGGTACTTCTGATGTACCTGAAATTTCACAGCTTTTTCATTTGGCTCTTACGGGCAGGGAGCCTGCCAGAACTGAGCCCCAGTCACCCAGGCCAGTTTGCCCAGGCACTCCATGTGTACATACTTCTCCCTACGCCTTGCTTAATTACTCCAGCTCTCATCTCCCTGCTGTCCTTACTCCAAATGTCTGCTGAGAGCCTGCATGCTACATTAGCATGTATTTTTTTATTTTCAGAATTTATACGACCTGGATGATGATGACGATGTTATAGCTCCCATTCCTACTAAACAGATGAAATTTGCAGCCTCAGGCAGCTTTCTCCACCACATGGTATGTCATCTTACATTCTTCTTAACACTCTGTGTGTGTCTGATCAGGTGCATGGGAGATGTGGTGGAGAGTAGGATCTTTCAATTCAGAGATATTTCCTTATTTGGGTCCTAAGATTATTAGAACCGGAACTAATCCAGCCCCTGGTTTTTATAAATACTGAGGCTTAGCATGTCAGCGGACTTGTTCAAGATCCAACAGACAGTGAAGTGCAGACTTTAGTTCCCAACTGCTGTGTTTGGAGACTTCAGGGGAAATGTGAGTGATCCCACAGGACAGAATCACATTTTATTTCCTTTAGGGCAGGACATTCTGCTGGTTCCCTTCCTTCCGTGGTCATCAGCTCTGGCCCCATCCTTGAGTCTGGATTCCATTGGTTGATGTGTTAGCAAGAATAAACTGAACCTTTCCTGAAAGCTCCACCAGGTGCCACCTGCGTGGAGGGAAAGTTTGATGGATGTTCTGCCATGCAGAGAAGGAAAGAAAGCGGTGTATCTGGGAACATCAGGGAGCTCTGCACTGCTTGGCTCAGTGCATGGAACCAAATCACACATAGGAGGCGAGAGGGTACCCACGCTAAAGACATGGGTACCCATGCCTTTATTTGGTCTTCAGGCACCCAAAGACTCAGTTTTAGTCACTGCACTGAATATGTGGACCAATTTCTTGGTTACCCTTGAAGCTCTTAACTTTGAAATGTGAAGCTGAATGATGCCAGTTTGTTACAAAGGGGCTGAGCCTTTCTAGTCATTAGAGTGTTTGTGTCTGTTACCAGGGCGGCTGTCAGCTAACTGTTAGTTAGTGGCTAACTCTAATTGGAAAAATCTGTTTATATTAACTTACTTAAAAATGAGTTCCCTCTCTCCCCACCCTGTGAGATGGGTACTGTTACTACCCCTATTATATGGACTAGGAGTTAGACACAGAGAGGTTAAATAAATCTGCTCAGCTTGTAAGTAGTGGATCTAGGATTTAAGCCTCAGCAATCTGGCTCCCAGGCCACGTTTTAACCACTGCACTCTGCTGGCTCTTGAAACTCAGGAAACAGCTTGAGAAGTGTGGGATCCACACTGAGTCACCTGGGTTGGGAGAAGCTGGTGAATTAACTCTGTTCCATCATCTGTCTCTCTGGCCGCTGCATTCCTCCTTTCTCCATGAATCAATGCCTGGTAGACTGTCCTCAGTCAGCAAGACCACTAACCGCTTCTGCCTCACACATTTTTTTTTCTCCAGACACATTAAAACCAGGCACTTCGCTGGTTTATATTTCTAAAGGATCACTTCCCCAGTTAAGGGTAGCAGGGGAGGGAGGGAGGGAACGGTTTCTGCTGATTTGCACGTGCTGACTCTGCTAGCCTGCACCTGACCATCTGGGAGCTGCAAAGGTGAGCTACTTGTGGTTCCTCTATATGACTAGAACAGGTACCAAAAAGCGGGGGTCTGGGCCTTCTTCAGAGTAACTTCCTAGTCCCAGCCAGCCCATGGTGATAGAAGCATATCTGGGAATGAACTTGACTCCAAGCTTTTGGACTCTAACTCCAGATTGTAGGTTTTTATCAAATCTAAATGGTATGACTGAGCTGTGGCTTCTGTTCGGGAACTGCCTGGATGCTTCTTGCCAAGGGCTCCCTACATTGGAACGTGGCTTCTGTGAGCACGTGTGCAGTCTACTTTTTTCTTCTCCTGTCCCTTCCCTGGCAGCTGGTATCTTTCTGGCTGTAGATCAGTAATGGAACTGGGGAGGTAGGAGGCCTTGAGATTGGGGGTCGTCAATCACCTAGGGTATCTGGGTCCCTGGCTTCTCAGATTGCTGTCTGCCTCTTTGTTTAGGCCGGGGTGAGCGGTTCCAAGCTGTCCATGTCCAAGGCCCTTCCTCTCACCAAAGTGGTTCAGAATGATGCGTACACTGCTCCTGCTCTCTCCTCCTCTGTTCGGACAAAAGCCTTGACCAACATGTCCCGGACGTTAGTGAACAAGGAGGAGCCCCCCAAAGAGCTGCCGCCTGCAGAGGTAAGGTGAAGGCGAAGGAGAAGTGTTCACACTAGTCAAGAGTTAACCTGAGCTGGGTGGGCAGTGTGCATCTCGTTGGGTCCTCATAGTGCCTCTGGGAGGTAGGTGTTGCCACCTCTGTCTTACAAATGAGCAAACCAAGATCCAGTAGACCCCGCCCTCAGAGAGCCCACAGGCAAGCCAGTAGGGAAACAGAGCTGCAGATAGAGCACTGTGTCTGCCACAGCACAGGGCTGCCAGGAGCACCGATGAAAGAGCCTCTCATTCCACCGGGGATACAGGAAGGCTTTAAGGAGAAAGTGCCATTTGAGCCGGATGGTTCTTGAAACACGAGTGGCATTCTGTGCAGAGGTTCAGGCCTGGAAGGGCCTGGAATATTTGGGCAACATGAGAAGTTCCATTCCTTAGCATAAGTTGACTGGGACATGATTAGAGGGGCCCAGCTGTGGTAGGAAACTCTCCATAGAGGTTTCCTCTGGGCCTTCCTGGTCGTTTGCTGAAATGAGTTCTGCCGTTTGAGCACAGCTGTTGTCTGGTAACGTTCTGTTCTCTGGTAACTTCTGGTAACGTTCTTCTATCTGTGGCAGCCTGTCCTCAGCCCTTTGGAAGGCACCAAGATGACCGTGAATAATCTGCACCCTCGAGTCACCGAGGAGGACATTGTTGTGAGTACTGTGGCCTGCCAGAATTTCAGATCTCAAGCCACTTCTGTTCCAAGGGTCCCCAAGACCACCCCCAGGTTAGCTGATTGTCTAAGAGGACTCACAGGGCTTAGCATAGAGTTGTGTCCAGGCTGAGATGCATTACAGGATGCAAAGCAAAATCAGCAGAGGGAGACAACTTGTGGAGGAAAAGCTAGAGGATAGCAGACTCAAACTTCTGGAGTCCTCTCCTAGGGGAGTCACACAGGATGCACTTACTCCCCCAGCAGTCAGTTGTAAAGACCAGGGAAGCTCATTAGAGACTCAGTCCCCAGAGTTTTTCTCAGGGACTAATCACATATGCACCGTCTGCCTGCCACATACCAAAATTCCAGACACAGAAGGAAATCAAGTGTTTGGCAGGAAGCACATTGTTGGCACAATTTAGTTGCAAGTTGCCACTCTTACCAGTTATGGTGATGAGCGCCCTCCCAGAATCCAAGATCCCAAACGTGAGCTAAGGGTCAACTTTGGAAGCAGGACTTCCAAAGGAGAACAGGCAGGCCAGATATGTTAACCCTTTTTCCTCATAGCCTGTAAACCAGAGCCAGAGGAATTCCCTGGTGGCCAGTGGTTAGGACTCGGCATTTTCACTGCTGGGGCCTGGGTTCAATCCCTGCTTGGAGAACTAAGATCCCACATACTGCACAGCATGGCCTAAAGTAGATCTTTAAAAACAATAATAATAAAATTAGGATCACACTTAGTATTCAGTTTTGTGTCTTGGTTTTGATATGTACCATTTTCCCTTTTATTGTTGGAAATCTTTTCAACGACGTTTTCACAGATCTTCCCTTTGTCCTCATTACAACCTTGTGAAGGCAGTTGCAGGTGAAGAAATGGTGTGGTTGTTAGTTAGCCTTTGCAGTCTGTGTCCATACTGTGTTCCCTCTCTGACTTCAGTCTCTTCATCTGAGAAGTGAGGGATGGGAGTAAAGGATGATGACGACACGTGTACAAAGCACTGCCTTGAAAATGGTTTCAGTTGAAACCCCTCAATCTTGCCAACCAGGATAATTGGTCACCCTGCATTGAACTGCGGAATTTTGTTTCTGATTCCCGGGTGATATGTTAACCACTCTTTGTCCATCCATGTGGACATCCACTGGAGTCCTACATGTCCATCCATTTTCATGACACAGCACTCTTGACAGAAATACCATATTCCATAACTATTACCCTTGTTGAGGAAGTGGGCACTGAGGCAGGAGGACTTTGGGGGTGACTTGGAGTCATAGGGATCACAAGGCCCAGCACAACTTGTCCATCTGGCCCCAGATTGAGGCTTCTGGATGTCCCAGGAATACTACCTGACATGGAGCCTTCCTGAAATCTTGGCTGCTTGGCATGTTCAATCAGAGTGAAGCTACCTGTCAACCCAGAGCCCTGTCTGAAATGTGTGAATTGCAGGCAGGGAGAACAACAACCTGAAATTCTTTCCCAACCCAAGCCCTCTTGCTTTTCATAGGAGCTTTTTTGTGTTTGTGGAGCCCTGAAGCGTGCTCGGCTGGTCCATCCTGGGGTAGCAGAGGTGGTGTTTGTAAAGAAGGACGATGCCATCACCGCGTATAAGAAGTACAACAACCGGTGTCTGGATGGTAAGTCAGAGAAAGCAGCCTCCTCACCTCGATGCTCCTCGCCGCTCACAGCAGGCCTTCGGGGGAAGCCCTCCTCTGGGACGAGTGGGTGGGCATCTACCTAGTGCTTTAAACTCTCCAGGGCCTCCTGTGTACTAAGAATAAGCAGTGATGTTTTGTTTTCAATTGAAGTGTGGTTGATTTACAATGTTGTGTTAGTTTCAGATATACAGCACAGTGATTCAGTTATATATATCTTCTTTTTCAGATTCTTATCCCTTAAAGGTCATTACAAAATACTGAGAATAGTTCCCTGTGCTATACTATGCAGTAGATCCCTTGTTGGTTATCGCAGCCTTTGCCTTTTGATTGTATTATTTAATCCATTTACATACATTTTATGTGGCCTTTTTGCATTGTATAAGTATTTTTTAGTGTAGCATTTTAGTTCCTTTAATGATTTTTTCCACTATATTTTTTGAGTCACTTTCTTTTCTTAATAGTTGCTCAAGGATTTATAGTATATATTGTAGGTTATCAGAGTCTATTTCACATTAATATTAATGTAGCCACAATGAAATTTAGAAATGTTACTCCAATAAGGCTCTATTCCCACTTTCCCCTTTTTTTGTGCTGTTATTGTTATACTTACTACATAAAATGCAAAGTGGGAGTCTGGTACTTGTAAGGTTAATCTTTCATGGACAAAGTAGAAATCTGAACATACGCTTTCAAATTTTTTTTCACTTAATTTTGTACCATAAGCATTTCCCCTTTGTACTTGCTTCACAACCAGTCTGGGTTGTTTCATGCTGTGTGTACTTTCTCCCTTACTTTGATTCTGATCTCCTCCTGCACAAAGCAGGGTCTGTTGCCAGTTTGCTTCTTGACACTGTCATTACCGAAGTTTCATGGACCTCATAACCCTCATAGTCTCTGGGCTTTGCTGACACCTGACAGCCCCAGCCTTAGCTGTGAAGCCAGAGCTGCCGGCGGTGGGTGCTTTGACTCCTGATAACAAAAGTGGCAGTCCCTGTCCTTCCATGAGGAGCTGAGGGCTCATGACAGAGCTTTTTCTTTCTTGGTTTTTCAGGGCAACCAATGAAGTGCAACCTCCACATGAATGGGAACGTTATCACCTCAGACCAGCCCATCCTGCTGTAAGTTCCAAAGGCAGAGGTGCTGGGCACCATGTGGGCTTTTCTGCTCGCTTACTGGGCATGGTCATCTCTCTGTTCTGAGGAGACACATGCTTGCATCACAGCTCCATTCCATTTCCTCTGCTCTGAGAGCAGCCAGCCGACTAGGAGGCTTAAATTTGTACAGAGTGGGTTGTTATATCATTTCTACAGGAGATTGACCCCACAGGGGCTAACTTAACTTCATTCCCTGCCTTATAATTTAGAAAGTGGAGAGCAGGCTGGTTGTGTCTCTGTTTGCATGATTGGGTGTGCATCTTCAGATGAGCAGAAAACCCCCCTCCTCATGATTGACTCTGATGGGGATTGTGCTGGGTGCTCCGCCTTATTTTGTTACACACCCAGTGTACATGCCTGGCCCAGGACTGAGGACTTTTTGAAGCCTGAGATGCAGAAAATGTCTAGATTGATATGTAAAAGGAGGTCCTTTTGAGGAGGAGACAGAGACCCAGGGAGAATATTAGGCTTGCCAACATGGGTGTAGTGAGGGGCAGGCCTGTAATAGACTTTGAAATTTAGAAAGACTGCAGTTTGAATCCTGGATATTGAATTGTGTGATTTAGATGAGTTTCTTAAACTGTGTTCCAGGATTAAGTTGTATTCTGAAAAATGTGGGTTTTATGACCTAGTGGATTTGGGAACCACTGAGCTAGACCCAGTTAAATCTACTGGGCTTCTCAAAATGTGTGATAAGCTGATGTGTGTTTGGCTATCCTTGAGGCTTAAACTTAAAAAAAAACCCCAGATCTTAGCAGGCTGCATCTCAACTTTCTTAGCAAATTTAAAGAATGGTAGGTTTGCTATAAGAAATAGGGTAAAAGGGTACGGAAAGCATTATGTTTGGTGCCTACCTTATAACAGATCTCCAGCTAATGGTGGGACCCTTCTCCACTGAAGGGGAACCGGATGAGGATTTTGACTCTTCTCTGCTCTCTACAGACGGCTGAGTGATAGCCCCTCAGTGAAAAAGGAGAGTGAGCTGCCTCGCAGAGTGAATTCTGCCCCCTCATCCAACCCTCCAGCCGAAGTAGATCCTGACACCATCCTGAAGGCGCTTTTCAAGTCATCGGGGGCCTCTGTGACCACACAGCCCACAGAATTCAAAATCAAACTTTGAGCGGGGGAGCGAGACAGCCAGAAGCGGGGGCGGAGGAGGGTGGCTCTGTTTCCTTAAACGAAAGTTGTGACCAATGGGCCGTTGGCTGGGGGCCCCCGCGTGCAGGAAGGGTCACCGGGGGTAGAAAGCCTCCTCGCTGGACGGCAGCCGCCTTTCTGTGTTGTGTTCTGCCTGTGCTCTTCTATGTGCTCACATTTCCTGTAGTGCGTTTCTTCTCTCTCCACCTCATCACCAGGGTAGACTTGTGTTGTTCAGAGTGTTTCTCCCTAAACTCAGCCCCAAATAGATTTTTTAAAATCTGAAAATGGTGCCCTAAATTCTCTGAGTGGCCTTCTTGTGGCCCCATAGAACTCGGGGCAGGGGCTATTTGAAGGATACTGCTTTCTTCAGGGTGAGGGTCTGACTCCCCTTTCTCTTTTTAAAACTTTTCAAACAAAGTAGGGAATGGAAGCCCCTGCCATCCTAATAGGAACCACATCAGCTCAAAAGCTCTGCCACTCACTCTCCTGGTCAGTGGAGATGGCCTAGGTGGGGATCAAGTCACGGGCTCCTTGTCCTCTCCCCGCAGTTGGCTCCAGACCAGTGCTTTCTGGAGAGAGCCCTGTGGTAAGGGCAGGGTGAGGATACTGCTCTGCCAGGAAGAGTGTACCCTAGCTCTTGGTTTGGGGGACCCTACTGTCTCAGTCAACCCAGAATAAATTCTCAAGCTTACATTTCCCCTTCCCCTGAGTTGTGCCGAGTGGCCCAGCCCAGCTCTCTTGGCCTTCTGAGTGTCACTGCTGGGCAGGGCTGCCTTGTTAGCCCCCCCATTTCTCACCCAGCCTAGCACTCATCACACTTGGTTTTGGTACAAATGCCAGCTCTCTGCTAGTTGGGTTTTCAAAGGGTCTGCCTCCTGTTCTATGACACTGAGGACCTTGGGGTTGTTTGAATAGGGATGTTGGCTTGCTCCAAGATGTTTTTTCCCTGGCCTCAGGTTCATGCCATAGTCAGGGATGCTGAGAGGTGGCAGATATTCAGCAGCCACCAGAGGGCACTGTCTCCACTACTATGAGTGACCCATCCATCCATCCTGACCAGAGGGGCATTTTCCTGCCTTGACTGAGGTGGGAGGGGAGCAGGGGGCGGTGGGGAGGGAGTTGAGAGAGCGGAGCAGCCTTTGCAGGCAAGTGGACAGGTTGTCCCCTCAGCGTGCTTCCAGGCATTGGGGGCACAACTCTAGAACCAAAGGGGAAGCCCTGAATACACCAGAACAGCATTACTCCAGGGGTGTTCATCCTCAGTTTCTTGCTGGTTTGTTGGGACTGTAGAGGGAATCCAGCCTAGCAGAGCTGGCAAGTCTTGGGGAGCAAGATTCTGTAAGTAAATAGTGTAAAAGGCACAAGCCTAGAAAGTGTAGGGGGTACCTGAGACAGAGTCTTTGATGACCTACTTGGGGCCAGTCCAGCGAAGAAAAACCTGGAAACTCAAATTTCCACAGAGTTAGATCAAGCAGCAAGGACCCAGGTGTGAACTCAGCTCAGTCCTCCAGCTCTGAGGTTGCCCAGGCTTGGGAAGTCCAGGGAATGTGCCTGATGGTGGTCCACTTTCCAGTACTTTGAAGAAGGCTGCTTTTGTTCTCTTCTCCCTCTTTGAATGGGTGCAAACTGAGTTCTCTTCATCAGCTAGAAGACATTCCTCCTACACTTTCCCCTTCTTGACCCCAGAGAGTGTCCATAAGACACTAGGAGCTGGCTTCTCAGGTCTGGAGACAGACAGATCACTGCTTGGACTCTGCGTTCAGTAGGGAAGGTAACTACCCTGCCTGTATGCCTTTATCTTCCCACCGGCCCTCTGGACCTCGTCCTCTGGGTGGCTGTGTGGTCCACTGCAGGGTAGAGTCTGTTCTCCCCCGTTCTACAGGCAGGTGTCATCGTGGGAAACAGAAGAGAAGGTGGTAGGCCAGTCCTTGTGTCCCTCTCCACCTCGCACTCCCCTACATTCCCTGTCTTGTCTCTTTTTTTTTTCCAAAAGGAGAGGAAGAGGCATTAAGGGATGGAGGAGACTATGTGTTACTTATCCATTTCTGAATAAACGTTTGTTATTCCTACTTTTGAGCTGTCATTTCTTAAAAGGTTACGTTAAGGGGCTTCTTGGAATTTGGCACCAGAAAACAAGAGATTTGCCTCTGCTTTGCTGCTCACCAGCTATGACCTTCAGACAGTTCCTCACAGGACTCTTTGAATTTTGGTCTTCACAGTTGAGAGAATATGAGCATGAATGTCTGGGAAGGACCTAGCACAGAAACTCGGTACCTCCTGGGCCTAAAGTGCCTCACGAGTATAAGCATGGTCAACTCGAACATAGGTCTATTCATAGGGAACAGGGGAGTCGCTGCCTTGAAGTTACACTTACGGGTAAAATTTACCTCTTAGATCAACTGCGTACTAGAAAAAAGTTAGTTGGTAGGTTTTTTGATTTTGTGATAAAATATACATAAAATTTATCATGTTAACTGTCTTAAGTGTAACTCAGTGGTATTAAATACATTCACAAGAGTTGTACTACCATCACTACCATCCATCTCCAGAGCTTTTTCATCTTACGGAGCTGAAACTCTCCATTAAACACCAGCTCATTCTCCTTCCACCCTCCAAGCCTCTGGCAACTACTAGTCTGCTTTTTGTCTTCATGATTTTAACTACTTGCATAGGTGGACTCATACAATATTTGTCTTTCTCTGACTATTTTCTTGGGCTCCAAAGTCACTGCAGATGGTGATTGGATTGCAGCTATGAAATTTAAAGGACACTTGCTCCGTGGAAGAAAAGCTATGACAAACCCAGACAGCATATTAAAAAGCAGAGACATTACTTTGCCAACAAAGTTCTATCTAGTCAAAGCTATGGTTTCTCCAGTAGTCATGTATAGATGTGAGACTTGAACTATAAAGAAAGCTGAGCACTGAAGAATTGATGCTTTTGAACTGTGGTGTTGAAGAAGACTCTTGAGAGTCCCTTGGACTGCAAGGAGATCCAACCAGTCCATCCTAAAGGAAATCAGTCCTGAATATTCATTGGAAGGATTGATGCTGAAGCTGAAACTCCAATACTTTGGCCTCCTGATGCGAAATTGGAAAAGACCTGGATGCTGGGAAAGATTGAAGGCAGGAGGAGAAGGGGATGACAGAGGATGAGATGGTTGGATGGCATCACCAACTCGATGGACATGAGTTTGAGCAAGCTCTGGGAGCTGGTGATGGACAGGGAAGCCTAGCGTGCTGCAATTCATGGGGTTGCAAAGAGTCGGACACGACTGAGCAACTGAACTGAATTGACTTTCACTTAGCATAATGTCCTCAAGGTTCATCCATGTTGTAGCATGTGTCATTTCTTTTTAAGGCTAAATAATACTCTGCTGTGTGTCTATACCGTATTTTGCTTATCCATCTGTTGGACACTTGGGTTTCCATGTTTTAGCGAGTGTGAATAATTCTATGAACGTGAATGTACAAAATGTCTTCAACGACTCTGTTTTCAGCTCTTTGGGTATATACCCAGAAGAGGAATTGCTGGGTCATGTGGCAGTTCTATTTTTAATTTTTTGAAGACTCAACCATTTTGATTTCCACAGTGGCTGCACCATTTTACATTCGTTTATGGGAGGATGGAATGCAAGTATTTTATTCCTATCCTTTCCACTAAATACAACCTTGTATATTTTACATAAAACATAAGACTGGAAGGTGGAAAGAAAAGAGACTGGCTGGGGACCCAATGAATGACTGGCATTGAGTTCCCTGGGTTTCCTTTTTGCTTCATATATGCCAAGCTGGGTGTGAATAAGCAGACCAACAACCAAACAAAAACCCAAGTGAGGACCTGAAAAGGGATAGCTTAACAAGACTGAAAAAACTAGTGAAACACCACAGGAAAAACTGCAGCCTCACCTTCACTAGTAAATGCCAAGTTGAGTCCTAGATATGCATCCTCCTTCACTAGGCTGTACTGGGGGCACCCCCAAATCTGCAGGGATGGAGTCAGAGAAGGCCAAACAGGGAGCTGGGACTTTTAAGTTGATGTCAGTGAAGGCCACAGGAGGAGAAATGGGCACCCCCCACAGCTCCTCCCAACCAGGGTATTAGCAGAGGGTCTAGGATGATGGCGCTCACTGCCACCCATAACCTGGTAGTAATGAAGCAGTTTTTTTCCATGCCCATTAGAGGAGGTGTGCTGTAACATTTAAATAAGATACAGAGCTTTAATAATGCCCATGTTTCAGTCAATAGTCAGTCATACTAAAGATCAGGAAAATTTCACCCTGAAGGAGAAAAGGCAATGGATGTTAACTCCATGATGACAGAGATGTTAGTTACTGATAAGGATTTAAAAGCAACCATTAAAAATGTGTCAATGAGCAATTAACATGAAACAATTCATGGAATATTTGAACTTCAAACAATTGAAGAATAAAGAAATGGAAAACCATTTTAAGTTGGTTTCAAAGGTAGAGAAAAACCTTTTCAAGTTGAAAAATACACCAAATTCCCTGGAGGTCCAGTGGTTAGGACTTTGCACTCACTGCCGGAGCTGTGGGCTTGATTTCTGGTTAGGGAACTAAGATCCTACAAGCCACACAGTGGAGCCAAATAAAGTTGAAAAGTACAAGTACCATTCTCCCCCTCCCGCCCCCCCAAAAAAGCAATGGAGAAGAATCCGTGAACTTGAAGGTGAAACAATAGAAACTACCCAATCTGAACAATAAGGAAAAATAGACTTAAAAATAGTGAAGGACTTTGGGGGCCTATGGTACTGTAACAAAAAGTCTAAAATCTGTGACATGAGTCCCAGAAGGAGAAAAGTAAAAGTCGAAGAAATAATGGCTGTTGGGAGTTCTCTGGTGGCCTAGTGATTAGCAAAAATAATAACGATGTTCTCAGTGAATGTAAAGGAAGTATTTAAAACAATTATTTTATAAATGGGAAAGGACTGAGAGATATCTAGAGAAGGAATGTTTCTGCACTTAGAAATATCAACACTGATAAAATATCAACAGTAGTATACTGTGGTAACTTTTTAATATATGTATTTACATAATAAATATTTACATATAAAATAATGTTTACATATTCATGTATTGTTTTACATGTACATAATATAATTATTTATTTTAAGGTAATTCCTTATTCCAAGAATTGGCGATGGACAGGGAGGCCTGGCGTGCTGCAGTCCATGGGGTCGCAAACTGTCGGACACGACTGAGCGACTGAACTGGACTGAACTGAAGGTTGGGCCCTGGGAGGACCGAGGGAGGGGGCAGGCGGGGAGTAGGGGTCGCAAGAGGCGGGCCTGGAACCGAGAGGGCGGGGCCCCAGGAGGTGCCGTCATCACGGAAAGGGCCACCAGCGACTAACTACAACTCCCAGCATCCCCCGCAGCTTCCGGTCGGCAAGATGGTGGCGCGCAGAAGGAAGCGTGCGGTGCGGGAATCTGATTCGGGGGTTCCAACCCTGCCCGGCTACTCAGGTGAGGGAATGCGGGGCGCGAGACCGGGGAGCGGCCATACTTCTCCACGAAGAGCCCGGGGGCTCGGCAGTGGCTCAGGACCCCAAGGAGCCGTCACACGCTTGGACGTGAGCCCCAGAAGGTTCTGAAGCCCCAGGCCCCCTTAGCCCACGCGGCGCCTGTTCTCGTCTGGCTTTACTTGGCTCGGGACGGACCTAGTTTGGCCAGCGCTTTCTTTGAGTGAATGCACCTCCGTCTACACTTTTCCAGGGCGAACTTGTGTCTGTCTGTATTCTCTCCCCTGAGATACACGCATCCACTTATCAGCCCCTCTTTGCAATTTCTGGTCCAGCCCGCTCAGCGCTCACCTCGCCTGTTATTATGTGTTCTCCTCCCTGGTTCCCCTGCCTTCTGTTTTTCACTCAGCTGCCAGAATAACTCAGATCTTGCCTCACACGCCCATCCCCGACGAACTCTCTTCAGTGATTAAAGTTAGCACGTAAAACAAAATCCAGACATCACATCACTTCTGTCCTGGCTCTAGCTAATCTATAGCTCTGTCTGTTTCTCCGAGACAACAGGCTCTTTACACCCACAGAGTTTTTGTACTTACTGTGTCTTTTTCCTCTGAGTTCCTCAGACAGCTCTGCTGTGTTACAGGGCTTCGTGTCATTCTGGTCGAAGCTTTAATGTTACTTCCTCAAAGAGGTCGTCCTGATAGATGCCTGTCTGAAGGCCTCTGTCACCCATTACCCTGCACTACTTCACTCTGTGTGTTTCCTTCCTGTTTGGAATTTTATTTATTTTTGGCTGTGCTGGGTCTTGGTTGGTGCTCGGGCTTTTCTCTAGTTGCCAGGAGTGGGGCTGCTCTCTGGTTGCAGTGTGCTTCTCATTGCAATGGTTTCTTTTGTGGAGCACTGGCTCTATCTAGGTAGGCATGCAGGCTTCAGCAGTTGCTGCTCCCGGGCTCTAGAGCACAGACTCAGTAGCTGTGGTTCACAGGCTTAGTTGCTCTGTGGCATGTGGGATCTTCCCGGATCCGGGATCCAACCTGTGTCTCCTGTATTGGCAGGTGTATTCTTTACCTCCGGGGAAGCCCCTGGTGGAGGCTTTAATGTTAGTTCCTCAAAGAGGTGGTCCCAAAAGGCCTCTGCCACCCATCAGCCTGCTCTGCTTCACTCTGTGTGCTTCCTTCCTATTTGATACCAGCTTGTTACATGCTGACTTGTTCTGTCCTCCCACTTTACCACGTGAGCTTCCTGAGTGCAGGGCTTGCAGCTGGATCCTCTCCGTGCTCTCTGTGCCCGGAGAGGTGGTGTCTGGAAGTTTGCATCTCTTGTGACAGGATTAAAGTTTATGGGAATGCCAGCGATTATCCAGATCATCACACAGCAGGGGGCTTAGAGACCGAGAGAGATGTTAAGGCACAAAGCAGGTAGCTCTAACCTGGCATGCAAGGCTCTCCCGAGGAAGTGAGGACCTGAAGAATGGGTGGAAGGATGAGGGCTGATGTTTCAGAGCAGCATGGGTGAAGCCCTGGCTGATTGGAGGAACAGAGAGGAGGCATGTGGTGTGGAGAGGGGAAGATGGGGTGAAGAGAGGCTACACGGGGAACCGTGGTAAGGATTTGGGGTTTACCCCCAGAGCAGCAGAATTTGAACCTCTCTCCTTTCGCATCTCATTTACCTTCTCTCTACTACCGACTGGAGCCCCTCCTGGGCAGATGGTGTTCGTCCAGCCGCGTAGCCTGCCCAAGCATCTTGCACAGGCCTTGCCTAGGAGAAGGGTTCAGTGAAGGATGGATGGGTGGATGGGCGGACTGACAGGCACACAGGACTAAAAAGGGACAGCCTGAACCTGACTCGTGTGTCGTCCCTCCCCGTCCCCATGTTCCTTCCAGCCATTCCGATCAAATTCTCTGAAAAGCAGCAATCCTCTCATTACCTCTATGTGAGAGAGCACAAAGTTCGAGAAGGTACCAAGTCTCCCTGGCCTCCGAAGCGGACCCTTTTTGTCCTCAACGTGCCCCCGTACTGCACAGAGGTAAACGGGTGTCTGGGAGGGAACCTGAGCCTGGGGCAGGGGCTCCTGCGGGCCCCTCACCTCCCCCCAGTCCTCAGTGATGAGAGGGAAGCAGCTAACTGAAGCCCTGGTGTCTGGAAGTCTGCATCTCTTGTGACAGGAAGTTGGCTTTTTAAAGGTGTCCTTTTTTAAATATAATTCTTTAGGGAGCCCATAACTTTTTATATGTTACCCAGAATTGTTTGACTTACGTGTTTTTTCCGCTGATTATAAAATTGATATGTGTCCATTGCAGATAGTATTATAGTACAGCCGAAGTGTTCTGTTGCCTAAAGCAGTTGCTGCATAACTATGTCTGCCAAGCATAATTCCACCCGAAGACAGAGACACTTGAGACTGAAAGTGTTAGTCGTTCAGTCGTGTCCTGCTCTTTGCAGCCCCATGGACAGTAGCCTGCCAGGCTCCTCTGTCCATGGAATTCTCCAGGCAAGAACACTGGAGTGGGTTGTCATGCCCTCCTCCAGGACAGACACTTGTTCTCACATTTTTTCTTGAGTATTGTGAAGGTTGTGCTAACTACTTGTGTGAAGTCTGACAACATAAACATTCTTTTTTTTTTTAATTGATACGCATCCATAGTAAAAAAAAATAAGAAAGTAGGAGAAGATAAAATTACCTCTGAGTCTACTATTCAGAGTTTTCCCAGGTGGCGCTAGTGTTAAAAAACCCATCTGCCAATGCAGGAGACAGAGGTTCAGTCCCTCCAGGAAGATCCCCTAGAAGAGGGCATGGCAACCCATTCTAGTATCCTAGCCTGGAGAATTCCATGGACAGAGGAGCCTGGTGGGCAACAGTCCATAGGGTTGCAAAAAGTTGAACATGACTAAAGTGACTTAGCACACACGCACTACTATGCAGATATGTCTGTTATTTTTTTTCTTCATAAAAGTTACTAAATTTAGTATTTCTTTAATTTACAGAAGAGAAACTAAAGGAATGGCTGGATTTTTGATGATTTTTTTTTTTTAGAAAAGAAATATTAATTTTTAAAAGATTCCTCTGCAGTTAAGGAGAAAAACAGTGAGAGGGGAGGATGTCGTTTTTAATGTGTCCTGAAGACTAGTGTATGAATAGAGAAGCCTAGCACTCACTACACTTCACAGATTGAGCAAATCTGTGTCATCAGTGCCCAGACTGAAAACAGAGCATCACCCACACCCCAGAAATCCCGCTGCACCCCTTCCCCCTGCCAAGGATAACCACCAACCTGATTCCAATAGGGGAGATTTAATTCTTTCTAAATGGCTGATTCAGGTAGTAAAATTTCCCCACCTATTCTGAGAGACTTGGGTTCAATCCCTCAGTCAGGAAGATCCCCTGGAGGAGGGCATGGCAACCCACTCCAGTATTCTTGCCTGGAGAATCCCATGGACAGAGGAGCCTGGAGGGCTACAGAACATGGGGTCGCAAAGAGTCAGACACAACTGAAGTGACTTAGCACATATGCATTCTTGTAATAGTGGGAAAAAGAAAAGTTGAGAACCCACTTCTCCTTTGGAGATCCTTCAGAGACATTGACAGGGGAAGAGAGATCTTTCAGCCAGATGGCCTTTCAAAGGGAGCAGTCCCTTTCCGGAACAGACAGAGCATACCCTGGGCACATGCTTCCAGCAGGGTCAGGTCATAAAGCCAAAAAATTATACTTGAATTCCGTCTCCCCTCTGTATCCTCCTTCTGGAGTCCCTTTTTACCCACAGCTTTGAACACAAAGTCAAAAAAGGTGGCCCCCTTGGGCCGTGGGGGGCTGGGGTTGTGACCTCGGTGTTGAGGAGCTGGGTGGCGTGCCCAGGCTCTCTGTGCGCGCCCTGCAGGCTGGACTCCGGGCCTCTGGTGTGGCCGGCGGCTCACCCTGCGCTTCTCTCCGCCCTGGCAGGAGTGCCTGTTGCGCCTCCTCTCCCCGTGCGGGCCCGTCCAGTCAGTGGAGTTACAGGAGAAGCCGGAGCTTGCTGAGAGCCCAAAGGAGCCCCCGTCGAAGTTCTTTCACCCCAAACCAGTTCCTGTAAGCCTGCAGGACCGGGCCGCACCAGTGAGGGTGTGGGCGGGGCCGAGCGGTGTCCCCGGTGTGTGAGGGGAACGTGCATCGGGGGTGGCCGCAGCAATTAAGGTGTTCCCTGTGGTCAGGCCCGTCCTGACCTGTGTGGTCTAGGAGTCCTGTCAGCTGAGCGGCCTCCACCCGGATTTGCCACGTCCTAGAGCCTCCCTGTCCGGCTCTTTCCATCATCCTGGGAGTGGGGAAGCTCAGAGACATCTCTGCTCCCCGCCCGAGGGGCCTCCCCGAGTACCCCCGCCGCTGGCTTCCCCCCGCGGAAGTCGATTCTTCCTTAGGCTCGGTGGCCCTGGTCTCCGTTCTCTGCGTCCGGTGCCCACACCTCCTCCTGTTGAGGGGACTTTGCGGGCGCCCCCCCGCCCCATGTGTCCATCCACTCCTGGCCCCGGGAGAGCACGCCCTCCCCTGAGTCCCTCCCACAAGTGAAACAGGGGCCCCCAGGGTCCACTGCTCCCCGGTGAAGACGTGGGATCAGGTCACTCTTAGCAGAAGTTGCGTAGCTAGGAGTGTGGGCACCCCACGCCTGGGTTAGAACAGCCCTTCTCCTCCTGGTTCCGCGACAGTCAGGCTGAGGGCGGGTGGGGGGCCCTGGGGTGAGTCCCCCTGGGGAAGGCTCCGGCTGCTGACCTCTCACCTCCTCCAGGGTTTCCAGGTGGCCTACGTGCTGTTCCAGAAGCCAGGCAGCGTGTCAGCCGCCTTGGCCCTGAAGGGCCCCCTGCTGGTCTCCACTGAGAGTCACCCTGTGAGGAGCGGCGTCCTCAGTCAGTACCGTGGGCCCCGGGCCGGGAGGGCAGCTTTGGGGGCCGCGTCTGCCCGTGTCACCTGGCCCTCAGGGTGGGCAGGGGTGAGGGCCCCCGCTCGCCGCCCCCGGACTCATCCTCAGGCGCGAACCCGGGCCCACGCATCAGCATCCCGGCGGCCTGGGCGGGGAGATCCCGGCCCGCTGCCAGGTCCTGGGGGGGCCCTAAGGGGCGGGCCTAGGAATCCCCGTCTCCCTCGCCCCCTTCTCCCTCAGAGTGGATCCGAGATTACACGGACTCGGTGCCGGACCCCGAGGCCCTGAGGGTCGAGGTGGACGCCTTCATGGAGACATACGACCGGAAGATAGCGGAGGTGGGGCTTCTGCACGGGCGGCGGCTGGCTGGGCCTCCCTGCTGGTAACATCCAGCCGGAAACGGTCCTCTCGTGGGAAATGGTCTCTGGCGGGCCGGGCGGTCAGGGCTGGAGGGGAGCAGCGTGAGGGCACGCGGTGCTGGGCGCGGAGGGAGCAGCCGAGGTGGCAGCGTGGTGCCAGGAGAGCGGAGAGGAGGTGGCGAGGGGCTCCTGGGGCCACAGGGTGGGTCCCACGCGCCCGCCCGTCACGGGCCCTGTTCCCTGCAGGAGGAGGCCAAGGCCAAGGAGGAGGAAGGCGTCCCCGACGAGGAGGGCTGGGTGAAGGTGACCCGCCGGGGCCGCCGGCCGGTGCTCCCGAGGACGGAGGCGGCCAGCCTGCGGGTGCTGGAGCGGGAGAGGCGGAAGCGCGCCCGCAAGGAGCTGCTCAACTTCTACGCCTGGCAGCACCTCGAGACCAAGATGGAGCGTAAGGCGCCCCAGGGCCCTGTCCTTCACCCCACTGCCTGCGTGCCTGGGCCGTGGTCTTGTGGCCGCTCTGCCAGCCCCGGCTGCGCGGAGCTTCCTGGTCTGTTAGGCTGGGAGAGGGGTCCTAGGGGTCTCCCAGCACCCCCAAAGCCTTCTTCCTTCACCTCGGGGTGTGTGTTGGAGGTGGAGGGGATAACAGAGGTTGTGTTTTTTTTTTATTTGGTTTTGTTGGGTCTTAAATGCAGTGAGCAGGCTCTTAACCGTGATGGGTGGGTCTCTCTCTAGTTGAGGTGCCTGGGCTCAGGTAGTTGTGGCATGAGGGCTTAGTGGCCCTGCTACGTGTGGGATCTGAGTCCCCAGCATTGCAGGGCAGATTCTTAATCCTTGGGCCACCAGGGAAGCCCCATTGACCTGGTAAAGTTTCTGTCTGAAACCTCAGGCATGCCATCTTCTCCACTTCAGCCTGCATCCTCTGACTGGGTTGCGGCCCAGTTCCATTTCCTGGCAGCATCTGCACTGTTGCCCAGCACAGAGGCAATGGGGGAGGCTGTGCTGAGCGCCCACCAGGGGAGTGGGGGCTGAGGGGAGGAGCTGCTGTCCTCTCCAGTGTGGGCTGCGGGGCATAGCTCCCGCCCGGCTTGCCGTCTCACCCCGGTCCTGTTTCCCATCCTGATCTCTCGCCCCAGATATTGCGCAGCTGCGCAAGAAGTTCGAGGAGGACAAGCAGAGAATTGAGCTGATGCGGGCCCAGCGCAAGTTCCGACCCTACTGAGCCTCTCCCGTCCCCATGGGCCCCGAGGAGCAGGGTGGTGACCAGGAGGCAGTGTGGCCAGTGAGGACCCGGGGTCCTGGAACACCTGTCTCAACGGCTGTGCCCAGGCCGAGGGGCCGCTGTGTGAAACCCCAGAGACCTGAGCCCACGGGGTGGGTGAAGGACAGAGTCACCCGTCGGTTCCCGTGTGCTTCAGCTGTCCTAGGGCCCGGAGCGAGGACTTGGCCTCTGGAAGCCCCTGGCCCAGAGCTGGCTCCTTCCCTGTCCTGGGTCCTGTCCCTGCCTGGCTCCGGACTCTCCTCTCAGGGCTGACTGTCCCCTGTGTTTGCCCCTTCCTCCTGATGGAGAAGCCCCTGTGGGCAGTGAGACGGCCTCACAAGCAGAATACAAGAACGTTTTATTTTTCATGCAGCTGGGTGGCAAGAAAGCACTACAAAAGCCAGCTGGGCCTATCTCAGGCCTCACACATGCCCTCTGCGCAGTCACAAAACAGACACCATCCCTCCCCCCGGAAGTCACAGATGTTAAAGTCAGAATCTTAGACCCCTCCGCGGCCCCACCCCCAGCTCTGCCATAGCACTCGCTTCTGGCCGTGCTGGTCTTCGGGACCAGGGGCCCTGTCCCCAGCACGCTGGCCTGGGCTCGGAAGCTGGGAGCCCGGTGCTGAAGCAGGCGGCTGTAGCTCCAGGCCCAGGGCTACAGGGAGGCTGGGGTCCCCTCCTTGTTCTGTAAAAAGGAGCTGATGACACGAGCCACCTGCTGGGGTTGGTTCATGTGGATGTAGTGATTGCCTGGGACTTCAAAGTACTGGAACCTCTGGGGAGGGAAGGGGACATGGGATGAGGTGACCCAGTGGAAGGCCGCCTCCCAGCAGTTCCGCGTGTCCACAGCTCTGCAGGCCCTAGTCAGTCAGGGGAGGGGACAGTCAGGCCTGGCTCGGAGCCAGTGGGAAGTGCCTTCCTGGGAGGGAAGTGCCAAGCCCTTGGGTTCTAGGCCATTCTGAGCTGAGGTTGTAGAGCTCGGCTAGGGAGGGGGCCACAGTCCAGGGGCTGCTCCTGGGTCTGGTCATCAGATAATATTCACTTGAAGAAGGAACAAGCAGCCTTTCCAACTGGCCCAGAAGAAAGGCCCACAGGGCAGGAAGAAAGACATTGAACATTGCCCGGCTAGCCACACAGGGGCTTCGCCTTTGTGATGACGCCCGGCCATCTGCTCAGGCCCTAGGGTCAGCTGTCTACTGGATGATGCTCCTGAAACGCCAGGTGCTCCCAGGAGCCCAGGCAAACATCAAAGTCATAGCACACGTCCCAGCCCTCCAGCTTGGAGTCTGGCACCCACTGGTGGGACTGGTCATCTGTTCCCATTTGAGACCCTAGGAAATTGTAGAACCACTCAGTTGGGCATGGCCCAGGAATACAGGAGGACAATAAAACCAGGGGATTCTGCCAATGAAAAGCCTGCTTTCTGTGCTGATTTATATGTGATTCCAGGGACCATAGTAGCAACATGAGGCCTGGTTGCTCCTGGGGTTACCTGTTAGACCTGGGGCCAGAGCAGGGGTCCCAGTGCAAGAAAAGAGATGGACAGGTGGAGCCCAGGGCAGCCTGGCAGCCCCTGCCGACCCCAGCTGCCCTGAGCCCTGGGCACCCACCTCTTTCAGGACAGACTTAAGTGAGCTGACCACGAACATTACGGTCTCCTTGTCGGCATCGTCCTCTCTTCTCAAGGCATAATATCCTTCGGTTGCTCTGGAAGATGAGAAGGAAGGTTCATCTGGGACTGCTCCCTGCATGCTCTGTCTCTGCCCTGGGCTCTGAGATTGGCCCAAGCCCAAGCATTCCTCTAACCTTCCCACCGCCGCCGGGCCCTTCGAGCCCAGGTTTAGTTCAGGGCTGAGTCATTTAGTCCCCACTGGCCCTCGCAGCTCAGCGGGACCTGCACAAGGTTAATCTCAGGATCTTCCCAGGGTTAGCCACTGAATGGTGGAGCCAGGATCTGAACGGGCTTCTGAGTGCATGCTTTCTCTTTTTTTTAACAGCTTTATTAATTCCACCCATTTAAAATGTACAGTTCCATGGATTTTGGTACATTCAGAGGTGAGCAACCATCCCTACAGTCGATTTTAGATCCTATTTATCACCTCAACTGAGCCACAGGGGGTCCTGCAATGCAGGAGGTCCAGTTCCTGGGTGGGGAAGATCCCCTGGAGGAGGAAATGGCAGCCCACTCCAGTATTCTTGCCTGGGAGATCCCATGGACAGAGGAGCCTGGAGGGCTACAGTCCACGGGGTCACAGAGTTGGACGCGACTGAGCACATGATGGATGTGGACTTGCAAGTGAATGGAATCACACAGTACGCAGGCTCTCCTGACTGGCTTCTTTCAGCAAGTCTAATGTTTTCAAGGTTCCTGCCTGTTGTAGTGTCAGTGCGTCATTCCATCTCGTTGCGGCATCAGTCCATCATGTGGTTGGAGCCTATTTGCTTGGCGGTGAGCTGAGGGACATCGGAGTTGCCTCCCACGCTCGGTTCATTCTGTTCTGAAGGACACCGCTGTGAGCCACCAGCACTGGCTGTGGTGTGGGCAGATGCTGGGTCACATGGTGATTTCAAGGCTTGAAAAACTGCCAGACCTTCCCAAAGTGGCTGCACTGTTCTACAGTCGCACAGCAGCCTGGCAGGGTTCTAGTTTGTAGCTCCTCCAGGCCCTCAGCATAAAGTCTAGATGTCCCAGAGGGTGCGCAGCGTCCCTCCCTGGGGTTGGGATTTGCCCCCCATGAGTCCCTGCCTTCTGAACCCCTGTGCTCGGCAGACGAGTCCCCGGAAGTCACAGTTCCTGCCAGGTCCCAGGTCCAGGCTGAATGCAGTGGAGCAGGGGTGGCACCTGAGCCCCCGCGAAGGATGTTCAACGGGCTGTGGGTCCCGAAGGTGGCGGATGGCCTCTGACTGAGGATGGCGGAGAGGGGACAGCAGATGGAGGCACAGGGCCGGCCTGGGGGTGTGCGGGGCCCGGTGTGGCTGGAGGGTTTGGGAGGATGGGGCCAGGCGGTACTGACTGCTGGTCCCTCTGCCACACCTGAGTGTGCCCCGCCCCCCAGACACAGATACCTGTGGAAAGGTGTGGTGCTGTCCCTGCCCACCCCCAGTGCCCTCCCCCGTGCCCCTCCCCTCGCCTGCCTTCCACGCACCAGCTACGGGGCGGGGGTGGGGGCGGGGCGGGGCACTGCCCAGGAAAGATGGCAGAGTGGTCTCATACCAGGAGACCTGGGCATTCCTGAAACTCGGGTCTGTCTGGGGAGCTTGGTTCCAACTTACTTGACGAGCAGGATGCGGGCCTGCAGATTTTTGATGTAGTGCATAAACAGCTCACTGCTGACGAAATCGAGGCAGTGCTCTGCCTGCAGAGACAGAAAACCCCAGTGAATTCTCGCCACGAGGCCCCAGGCGCTGCTGTGAGTGGAAACCCAGCTCTCTTGGGAGCAGTAGACACCCACCTCAGGCACCCAACCAGGACCAAGCCCACTGCCTAGCCACATCACCACCTCAAGAGAGGCTTCGCCTCCCTCAGACTGGAGACTTTAGTCCCCGTAATCGTTCTCCCTCCTCCTGGGCTCATGGCTGCCCAGGCAGACGACATGTCCAGGCCCCCCTCTGCCAGGTGAGGCCATGCAACTACATGCAGAGAAGTGGCCCGGGTGCTTCGGGCCAAGGTTTTAGGACGGAGGCGTGACACGGGAACCATATGTGGCTGCTGAGGGCTTGGCATGGGGCTTGTCCAGCCTGAGACATGCTGTCTCACTGGATTTTAAAGACTTAGTGTGAAAAAATAATGTCAAATATCTCGACTATTTTTTTATGTTGATTCCATGATGAAGTGACAACACCTTGGATACACTGAGTTAGAAGGTATTATGAAAGTTGACTTCACCTGTTTCTTTTCACTCTTTTTGTATGGCCACAAGACGGTGAGACTTTAACATGAGCTCACATCATACTTCTATTGGACTGCGCTGCTCTGGGCCGAGAGCCCTCTGAGGGAGGGCACTCAGGATTTCCTGTGTCCACAGCTCTCGGCACACGTGTGACAGGCACGGGGTTCAGTGAGTGTGTGCCGAGTGGGTTAATTCAAGAGCGCCCCCACATGGACTGACTGTTAATGTCCAGTTCCCCTACAGCATCTAGAGGAAGCTGCACGCACACACAGCCAAGAAAACTCATCTTTGTTCTGCTCTGACCCCTCCCAGCTATCTCCTTCTCCTCAGAGAAACAGAGGTCCCCCTGTCAACCACAAGGCCTGCTGGGTGAAGATTTACTGAGGATCCAGACGTGCCACATGTTATCCCCTCCCCAGAGGATCCGAAAGGCAAAGCAACTGTGTCTCAGTCAGCAGCTGACCGGCTTCCCAGGTGGCTCAACGGTGAAGAATCCATCTGCCAAGGCAGGAGAGGTGGGTTCCATCCCTGGGTTGGAAAGATCCCCTGGGGAAGGAAATGGCAACCCACTCCAGTATCCATGCCTGGAAAATCCCATGGACGGAGGAGCCCAGCGGGCTATATATAGTCCATGGGGTCACAAAAGAGTTGGACACGACTTAGCGACTAAACAACAACCGGTGAGACAGGAGATGGCGCCAGACTCAGCTCAGCATGGACTGCCCCCCACCCCTAGTGTCTTATTTCAGTCGGTTCAGTCACTCAGTCATGTCTGACACTTTATGACCCCATGGACTGCAGCACGCCAGACTTCTCTGTCCATCACCAACTCCCAGAGTTTACTCAAACTCATGTGCATTGAGTCAGTGATGCCATCCAACCATCTCATCCTCTGACATCCCCTTCTCCTCCTGCCTTCAATCTTTTCCAGCATCAGGGTCTTTTCCAGTGAGTCAGTTCTTTGCATCAGGTGGCCAAAATATTGGAGCTTCAGCTTCAGCATCAGTCCTTCCAATGAATATTCAGGACTGATCTCCTTTAGGATGGACTGGTTGGATCTCCTTGCAGTCCAAGGGACTCTCAAGAGTCTTCTCCAACACCACAACTCAAAAGCATCAATTCTTTGGTGCTCAGTCTCTCAGCCTTGCTTTAATTTTGCTTCTCCCACCAGGACTGGGACCCTGTGGCTTGATGGCCCAGGCAGGCCCTCAACAGAATTACAGGCAGGTCTCTGAGGCAGAGGTTGACGGATATCACCTCCATGCACATCTCCAGATGTGAAAACAGAACACAGATCTGGGTTTGTGGAGCGCTTTCCTCAAAGGCAACCATATGAAGGCTCCAAAAAGCCTTTGAGGACAGCTGCTGGCCGCATCTTATCTCCTCCGTCTTTTTTCCTTTTCCTCTCCATCCCTCTCTGACCATCTTTTCCCAGTCTGCTTTCATTCCCTGATCTCTACTTTTCTTCTGTAAGTCAAGTGTGGGTTTCCCAGGTGGCTCTGCAGTAAAGAACCCACCTGCCAATGCAGGAGATTCAATGGGTTTGATCCCTGGGATGGGAAGATCACCCGGAGAAAGAAATTGCAGCCCACTCCAGTATTCTTGCCTGAAAAATCCCATGGACAGAGGAGCCTGATGGGCTATAGTCCATGGGGCTGCAAAAGAGTCAGACGACTTAGCAACTCAACAACAACAATAAATTCAAGTATAACTTATAATGAAGTGCACAGATCTGAGTGTTACCTCATCATGGCCTCTGACACACGGATACATGTGTCACGTAAGGATGTAACCATGACCCAGATGGAGGTTGGAACTGCTCAGCAACCAGCCGGCTCCCTCTGGGGGTCTTCTCCAAGGACACCACCTGCTCTGACCTCTAGCTCCCTAGATCAATTTTGCCGCTGTTCAGACTTCATATAGGAGGAGTCATAGTGTTCTTTTTGAGTTCGGGCTTCTTTTGGTCTGTATGTGTGTTTTTCACATTCCTGTATGAATGTGTGGCAGTTTATGCATTCTGTTGTTGATAGACATTTGGGTGATCTCCACTTTGGGGCTATTATGAATCAAGCTGCCGTGTCTTCTGGAGCACACACACGCAGTGCTGCCGGCTGTATATCTAGGATTGAGATTGCTGGGCAGAGAATTTGCATATATTTTCCTTCGGTAGTTACTGCCAGTTTTCCAAAATGGCTGCATCAACTTACACTTCCTCCCGCAGTGTGGGACAGTTCTGGATTCTCCACATCCCCACCGAGACTTGGTATTTACTGTCACAACTTCGGTTTTAGCTGCTCTGGAGCGGGTGTGGAGGTCTCTCGCTGGGGCTTTGATTTGCGTTGCCCTAATAACTGATGGCGTCCAGCACTGTTCATGTGCTCACCGGCCATCTGGATGGCCTCTTTCAGAAAGGGCCTGTTCAGATCTTTCGCCAGTTTTTAAAAATGAGGTTGTCAGCCTCTAATCTTATCGATTTGGAGAAGTTCCTTACATATTCCAGACATGAGTCCCTCAGCAAACCTGTGTATTTATTTACTTATTTGGCTCTGTCGTGTCTTAATTGTGGCACATGGGCTCTAGTTCCCTGACCAGGGATCGAACCTGGGCCCTCTGCATTGGGGGCGCAGAGTCTTAGCCACTGGACCACAAGGGAAGTCCCCTTTTTCATTAATATTCTGTTTTTTAAAAAAATATTTATTCGTATTTATTTATTTGACTGCACTGGGTCTTAGTTGCAGCATGTGGGATCTGGTTCCCTCACCAGGTATCGAACCCAGGGCCCCTGCATTGAGAGAACAAAGTCTTAGCCACCGGGGAAGTCCCTCTTTTTTTTTTTTTTTTTTACTATTCTATTTTGATGAATAGAAATTCTAAATTTTAATAAAGCTGTATCTATCAACATTTTCATTGATTCATGGTGTGTGTGTGTGTATTAGTCTACTTAAAACATATTTGTCTACCTCAAGGTCATGAAACCATTCCCTAATTTTTCTTCTAGAACATTACTGTTTCACCCTTCATATTTGCTCTACGATCCATGGTGAATTAATTTTTTGTATATTGTGTGAGGCAGGGACCTGGGGTCATACTTTTCCATCTAGAAAACCCACTGCCCGCCCCCCAGTGAACTGAGGTGGTGCCTTTATTATAAGCTGGGAGAGCCTCATTCATAACTTTCATAATTAAATTCCCAAAGTATTCTACAAATTCATCCCAATATAATTTTTAACAGAAGTCAATGATTCTAAACTTCATTCAAAAGTGAGAATATGCAAGAAAAAGCAAGAACATGTGTGAAAGAACAAGGAGAGTGGACTAGTTCTGGTATCAAAACGTGTTAGAAAGAAACAGGAATCAGAACGTGTGACTTGATGCGGACAAAGAGATTGATGGGACGTAAAAAGCAGGGACAGGCCCATCCTAGAATTTGTCTCTTTGGTGATTTAGTTTCTGCCCCAAGGGGAGTCTTCCCATCTGTGGGTGGCCCTCTCCCTTGGGCCCTGTGATGACCACACGGCTCCCCCTGCAGAACAGCTGTGGGCACAGTCCCCGAGGCTGGAAGGGCATTTCCAAACACCCTCAAAAACAAACTGACTTCCCTGTGGTCCAGCGGTTATGAATCCGCCTCGCAATGCGGGTGATGCAGGTTCGACCCTGGGTGGGGGAACTAAGACTCTAAGCAGAGCAACTCAGCCCACGCACCCCAATGGCTGAGCCCACAAGACACAGTGAGGACTCCTTGTGCTGCAACTAAGAACTGATGCAGCCAAATAAATGAACAAGTAAATAAATAGTCTAAAAAATAATAAACTGGCAAGAGTAGTACTACTGCAGAAACTGAAAAAAAAAAACCCAAACTGCTCTGGGAAGCGGACAGCTGGGACAGCAGCCTGACTCAGCCCCAGGGGGGCCAGCCAGGAGACTCCCTGGAGGAAGACTTCTCCATCAGGGCCTCCAGGATCCTGCTGATTAGGATCGAGCCGTAAGCTCCGCCTCCCCCGCCAAGGATGGGCACCCAGAAGACAAGCCACAGAGAGTGAGCCCCGTGGTGGGGACGGCCCTGGATAATTGGCGGTGGACCCACTGGTGTTCCTCTGGGGAAAAAATGAAAATGGATCCCTACCCCTCCACAGGCTTCCCTAGTGTCTCAGCAGTAAAGAACCCACCTGCCAATGCAGGAGACCTGGGTTCAATCCCTGGGTTGGGAAGATCCTCTGGAGGAGGAAAGAGCAACCCACTCCAGTATTCTTGCCTGGGAAATCCCATGGACAGAGGAGCCCGGCGGGCTACAGTCCATGAGATCACAAAGAGTTGGACTCAACTGAGCAACTGAACAAACAAACAACCCCTCTTTGCTTGAGAACAAATTCCAGCTGGATCAAAAACAAAACTCGAACATTCCCATCCCCTTGGCTGATGCCCTGGTTCAGGCCTCGTGTCCACGCCTGGGCCTGGGTGACAGCTCTCAGCAGGCTCCATGGGGCCAGAATGTCCCTCCTCTAATGCTAGCGTCTCACAGTGGAGAGCATTTAACCCTCTTACACGGTCACAGAAAGAGCCTCATCTGTGAGCGCCGGAAGCGACGGCACGGTGCCTGGTCACTCAGCACGTGACCTTAGCTAGTCTTCACAGCTACCCCAGGAAGGCATGCACAGGGGCTGGCACCTCCTGGCGGCTCACCAACTGGCTGCATGAATGACTAAATGAACGAATGCATTTTCTTTCTGCACACAAGACAGCTGAGGCTCAGAGAGGGTAAGTGCCTTGCCCAAGGTCACAGAGCCTCTCTGTGGCAGAGACGACTGAGTTTCTAGAGTACTCCTGTCACACACCAGGCTGCCTCCAGGCTGCCTGCCAGTTTCTGAGGCCTTTAGTTGGCTTGTTTTTTGGCCACACCCTGCAGCATGCAAAACTTCCCCAGCGAGGCATCAAACCTGAGCCCTCAAGTGCAGATTCATAACCACTGCACTGCCAGGGAAGTCCTCTAAGGCCTTTTGTTAACCAGTCCCTCTCTCGTCTCTTTCAGTCTTCAAACCCTCCAGCAGGAACGCCCCTCAGATGCCCAGAACTGACTCCAAGGCCTCACCTGTGTGGTCACAATTACCTGAGCGTTCTTCTCTTCTCCACCCCGCTCCTGGGGCCGGGCATGGCCCACCTTCTCTAAGGGACTTCTGACCACACCCTCCCCCAGCTGTCGGCTGGCTTGCCCTAGAACTCCTATTGCCCTTCCAGTCATTCCAAATCCATCTAAGCATTTGTAACCATTTGGCAATATCCCATGCACAGAGGAGCCTGGTGGGCTACAGTCCATGGGGTCCCAAAGCAGCAGACACAACTTTGTGACTAAACATGTAAACACCTAAACAATGGGGAAAAAAAGCCCTAGAACAAGTCTGTCTTTGTAGAATGTCTGTATTTGTCTGTGTAGAGTGTCTTTCTACACAGACACTCATAAGAAAAGAGATGGAACTGCAAATCTGCCCACGATGTGGCTGACAGCAGGCCTCGCCTTCATGGATGACTGGTATATCCGTATTTGTTGTTGTTTAGCTGCTGAGTGGTGGTGACTTTTTTCAATCCCATGGACTGTAGCCCACCAAACTCCTCTGCCCACAGGATTTCCCAGGCAAAAATGCCATTCCCTTCTCCAGGGGATCTTCCCGACCCAGGGATCGAATCCGTGTCTCCCACATTGGCAGGGGATTCTTTACTGCTGAGCCACCAGGGAGGCCCATGTCCATGTTACTCAGACACAAAAGGAATGGAATTCCAACACATGCTATAACACGAGGGAACCTTGAAAACATTTATCTACATGAAAGAAGCCGGACACAAAAAGTCACACACTGTGTGATCCCACTTATATGAGGCGCCTGGAGGAGTCAACTGGGAGACAGAAAACAGTCTGGCAGTTTCCAGGGGCTGAAAGAGGACGGGGGAGGTGGTGTTTAGCGGGTGCGGAGGTTTCACTGGGGATGATGAACAATTTTGGGGTGGTGACAACTGCACAACATCGTGAATGCATTTAATGCCACAAATGGTTTGAAAATGGTTATTTATCATGCTATACATATATATCTCTTACTACCATAAAAAAGGAAAGAGATGGAACACAGGCACTGTGAAAGGTCGAGAAGACAGCAGCACTCACCCAAGTGATCCTCCGATCTCTGTTCAGCCACACACCTGGAAGGAAGCAGAGAGACGTGGACTCAGCACCGCCAGTTGCAAGTGGAGAGGGGTGGAGACACAGCTCGGTTCTCCAGGGACCCTGGGTCCTTGCAGCCAGGGCTCATCGCTTCAGTCTGGGCCCGCAGGGACCACCCTGAGCATCCTCTCGGGCTTCCTCAGAGCAGAGCTTGCCCATAGCTACCCTGCCATGGACTGGAGTGGCCCAGGCAGGTGCCTCCGGGCCATCCTGGAGGGAGCACAGAGTGACGGTGGTGGTGGGAACAACTACCCACCTGGCATCACAATCTCATCTCTGGGAGCCCTGAAATGTTCACTGGGATCTTTATGTTCCAGGAAGTACCAAAAAGCTAAGAAGAACATCATCACTTGTTGGAGAGAAATTGAGCCAAAAAAGAAAGGTTGTGTGTCGGGGGAGGCCTGGGTGGTCCCAGCTCCACCTGGGTTCTCTGCCATGGTCCATACGGGGGCCACCTATCCCGTGCGGCTCAGACAGCAAAGAATCTGTCTGCAGTGCGGAAGGCCCGGGTTCGATCCCTGGGTGGGGAAGAGTCCCCAGAGAAGGAAATGGCAACCCACTCCAGTATTCTTGCCTGGAGAATCCCATGGATGGAGGAGCCTGATGGGCTACAGTCCACAGGGTCGCAGAGTCTGACACGACTGAGCAACTAAGCACAGCACAGCACAGCGACATATGACCCAGCAATTCCCGCCTGGGCAGTATCCCCTCAAGAAAGGGCTGCAGGAGTTAGGATGGCAGCCGCCATCAGCTCATGTAGCCGAACACTGCCAGCTATTCCGTCACCAGTGCCCATGTCCCTGGCCTAGGAGACTCTCCAAGACCAGTAGGAATTAAATCAACAGCTGGAAAGAAAGAAGTGGAAGAACCCGAAAAGAGAAAGACAATTGCTGAAGAAAAGCACGAGGGATGCGTTCAGAAAAAGAACCCATTTTTTACAGTGGGGATTCTTATCCAGAACCAGCCTTTTATAACCCAATTCCATGGAAACCAATTCCTATGCCCCCTCCTAAAGAAGTGAAGGATCTCTCAGGAAAGAAGGCTAAGAGGCCGTGATGAGCCGGCCACACGGGTCATCCTCTCTGGTAGGGCATAAAGCTAGAAGCAATCTTTGCCTCGGAACTCTGTGCAGAATACAAAGATAATAGATGTGGGAAATTACATGGTTTCACCTGGAGCTATTTAATTTTAAAATCAGAATTTTTTTTTTTTTTACTGCTCAGTTATTAGTAGGGCAACATTTTGATGGATCATTGATAAGTTCAAGTTTTTGCATTTGTATACTGAGTCTTTAGAGTTAATTGAGGACTCTAAAAATGAAAACATTTTCATTTGTATAAATGCTTCAAGGTTCATCTTGGCATGTTGTTCGGCAAGATAAGTGACTGAATATCTAACAAGCTTATATTAAAACTACCCTCTAATACCAATAAAACCAACAGTTTTCCCTGCATTCTTTCATACTTGAAAAAAAAAAAGAGCTGCAGGGTGTCAGGGAGGGTACAGAATCTCAGAGCCTGGAGGCAGCCTGATCTGAGTAGTGTAGGACCTGAGTAGGGGAGAGAATGCGTGACATGGGTCACCCCACAGACGTGCTGCCTGAGAGAAGCAAGCCTGTTCCCTCCTTCGCACGCGCCTTTGCACAAACACCACGCTCCCAGCCAGGCCTCCGGGACCTTCCTTCACACCCGACCTCCCTGCACAGATGACTTCTTTCTCTCCATTCTCCCCAGAAATTTCTAATGCCTTCTGTCATCTACCCTCTGTGCTTCTTTCCTCTACTAGGTCACAGCTTCCACGAGGACATGGAGATTTGGTCTCTTTTTTGTCCACAGCTGATTTTTTAAAAGTCTTTTTGCCTGCGCTGGGTCTTCGTTGCTGCACTTGACTTTCTCTGGTTGCGGGGGCTGCTCCCGCTGTGGTGTGGGCTTCTCACTGCCGTGGCTTCTCTTGATGAGGAGCACGGGCTCACGGGCTCAGCTGCCCCTCGCCAAGTGGAGTCTACCAGGATCAGGGATGGAACCCGTGTCTCCTGATGGGCAGGCAGATTCTTAACCACTGGCCCACCAAGGCAGTCCCATAGCTAATTGTTGGTAGGGGTTCTTAGGCATTCGTGACTCAAAATACTTAGAAGGAGCATGTAATTGAAGACTCTCTGGTCACTGCGCTACTAGATCACTGCTGTCTGATGCAACCACGGCCGAGGCCTCTGGGCCGCCTTCGTCTCCGGCCACGACCTCCCTGCACAGATGACTGGCTCCGCTGTGTGTGCAGGACTAGAGCTGACCCCTGGGTCTCCTGGCCTCCAGGCTCACTGCCCTCCTCCCTCCTCCAAGCCTGAGCTTCTGCTGCTCAGAGGATGTGAAAAGACTTAAAAGGGGGGGGTTTATCTTGGGGGTGGGGTGACCCCCAAGGTACTGAGGACCCCACAGTGCTGTTTTCTCTGCCCTGAGGCCCTGCCCCGCCCTGAGGCCGTCCTCCGTCTCTTCCAAGCCTCGCCTCCAGCTGACACCCACCCCGCCTGGACACTCCCGCACCTGTCTGCTTTTCTGCTTGCCTCTCCTGTGACAGTGACCTTTGTGAGGGCAGGAACGGTGTTTCTCAGACTGGTGGGCCACAGCAGATGTCACTTAAATAAGAAGTCCAAGCACCAGGTCCAAAAGCAAGTGGCCCTGGTGCTCCTGGTCATGAAAGAGACTGGTGCATGGTGTTTTCTCAGTTAGATTCCAATCCCACAGTCACCGCGTGCCAGCAGCCATGAGCAGGGCTTTGGGCCAATTCACCTCATTTAATTCCCTCAACAACCACACAAAGGCAGACGCCAGCATCTGTTTTACTGGGAAGGAACCAGGGAGGGTTGAGGTTGAGGTCGGCCTGGCGGCTGTGACCCCTCAGGCTGGCCCAGCCCCTGACTTGTGAGGGACGCCTCCTCCAAGGGTTTAGAAATCCCCGGAAAGTTGCATGAAATGTACATTTTATAAGAAAATAGTTTTGAAGGCAGGGGATGTTATGAGAACCCTAGACTCCCCTCTTTCTTGCAACAGCCGATAGTTCGAGACTGTGCCATGGTTATATGATACAACATATTTTTGAGTCCTGCTCTTTGGCTCCTGGCCAGAGCTCCTAAAAACTGTCCCTTCCTAAAGCGGTGGAAATGCTAGGGGCATCTTTTGTCCTAACAGTTGGTCTCTGACACAGAACTCCTAAATTCCTTGGGATTTCCTGGGCAGTAGGAATGTCTTTTGTTCAAATGGGGTGATCCTGGGTGGTTCTTGGATGGCTTTAGGATGGGGGCTGGTCACCAGGAAGATCGAGCCATGATTAGGAGCTTGGAACTTTCAGCTCCACCCTGGTCCTTTGGGGAAAAGAGAGGGACTAGAGGCTGAATTGGGAGAAGGAAACGGCAACCCACTCCAGTATTCTTGTCTAGAGAATTCCACGGACAGAAGAGCCTGGTGGGCTGCTGTCCCTGGGGTCACACAGAGTTGGACACGACTGAAGCGACTTAGCATGCCTGCATGCATTGGAGAAGGAAATGGCAACCTACTCCAGTGTTCTTGCTCGGAGAATCCCAGGGACAGGGGAGCCTGGTGGGCTGCCATCTATGGGGTCGCACAGAGTCGGACACGACTGAAGCAACTTAGCAGCAGCAGCAGCGTGCCTATTGGGTAAAGCCCATAGAAATCTCTGCATTTGGAGAGCTTGCGGGAGGTGTTGGGAAGGTGGCACACCACTCCCTTTCTCTGCTGGGACCTGCCAAGCTCATGGACTCAAACACCCACAGGAGCTGGGCAGAGCGGGCGCTGCACCCACCGGCACATGGAGGGGTCTCCGTCCACCTGCTGTTGTCTATGGGGAAGGTGTTGCCAGCTCTTTGCGTTTTTCAGAAGAAAACCTCCCTGATGGTCCAGCGGCTAACACTCTGTGCTTCCAACCCCGGGGGGCCCAGGTTTGGTCCTCGGTTGGGAAACTACATCCCACACTCCACAGCTAAGAGTTCACAGGCCACAACCGAGACTGGCACAGCCAAACAAACGAACAAAAAGAAAGTGGAACTCTCCATTTTCACACAGTCTTTCTATTCTAAATACAAGCCATCTATTCAAAATTCCCCTCAGGTCAAATTTTTGTGTTTCAAGTGCACAAGTCAAAACAAATCAGGCTTGCAGCCCCAGGGCAGCCCAGCTCGTGACCGAGTCAGAGCTGCAGCGGCCGGGTGCTGACATGGGACTGTCCGTGGTCACGAAAACCACCCGGATCAGGACTCTCCCCACCTCACGCCAACAACTGAGCTTGTTTCTAGACAGCCTGGGCCAGGGCTGTGACAGGAACACGGATAAGAGGCAGATAAAATCGGAGCTGACCTCCCTCCTCGCCCTGCTTGCTGCCTCCTGCTTTTCCCAGAAGCCCAATCAAGCTCCTGCCTCAAGCCTTTCCTGGAGGTTTCCCTGCATCCCTGAAGGGTTCAGAGGTCACCTTCTCCATGAGGTAAACCCAGGCCCTTCTATTGAAGAGAGCAAAGGACAAGCTCGGCCCCAACTCTGGCCTCCCTTACTCGATGTTTTTTTATTTTTTTCTAGAGCGCTCTCATCTCAGACTCTGGGAAGACTTGGGGAGAAAGACGGCGCCACACATGGGCCAAGGAACGCCTGAGGCCACCAGAAGCCAGAAGAGAGGCTCGGACGGCCTGTCACAGCCCTGCCAACACTCTGATCTTGACTTCTGGCCTCACACTGTGAGAATAAATGTCTGCTGTGTAGGCTGCCCCGTGTGAGCGGCTTTGTATTGGCAGCCCTAGGAAAGAAACACACATCCTGGGGGGTTGGGTTGGATGATGGGGGTGTGGCCTGCTCCAGAATGCAGTGGGGGGCTGTCAGGGGGTCGGGACTCAGGAGGAGCCTGGAACATCAGTTCCCCAGGGTCACCCTGTCTGATTGGGTCTGGGAGGCTGCTTGGTCTGCTTTGGGGTTAACCCCGGGCCTCAAAGGGCCCCAGTAGCACAGAGAGGCTTGTCCCGACACAGCCATCCAGCCGCCTGCTCACTGCCCAGGACGCCTCTCTCCTCTGCTCTCGCCCCGTGACACCTGGCTCAGCGTCCGCTCACCGTCTCACATGACCCCGGGCTGCCCTAATCGGCTTCCCCAGCCTCTGTCAGGCACCCGCCAGGCACCCTGTCTTATTCCAGATTAGCCCACTTCTGCCTCGGGGCCCCTCCAGTCTGCCATTAGGGGAGCCGGAGCCCATAGGCCTCTGCACTCCACCTCCCTTCTCCATTATGGATTTGCAGGGAGGGGCAGATATGGCGACTAAGACAAGAACAGGTTGCCAAACCACTCAGGGATATTCCCCTTGACCTAATGGTGGGTTGGCAACTTCTGAGAAAAACTACAGCACAGCAGGCACTTCCCTGGTGGTCTGGTGGTTAAGGCACCGCACTTCCACTGCAGGGGGCCCAGGTTCTATTCCTGGTTGGCGAGCTAAGACCCCACACACCTCACCAAGTGGCCAAAAAGAAAAAAAAAAAAATTACAGCGCAGCAGACCTTTGGCTTCTCTTGAGCAGCTAGAAATTCTGGCCACCCAAGTCCCCACAGGATGACCACTGGGGGCTGCCCTGCTGTCTCCATTCAAGGTCCCTATCACTTCCCAAGGCCCCACCTCCAGCAGCTGGGGTAATTCCACAACTCCTTGAGCCCCCCCCCAACCCGGGCCCCGCCCCACCCAAGGACACTTGGACTTTGGACTCTAGCCTCATTTAGTTCTTCATAAACTGAAGTCACCTGGGAAGGTCTAGGAGTCTAACAGCAGGAAGAGCTTGCCCACGCTCTCTGAGCTCCTCAGGGAGTCATTGCCAGCAAGGGCATTTGTGGATGGGGCCCCCTGGGGTTGTGCCAGCCAGGTGTCATCTCTGGCTCACCACCCTCGGGGCTGGGCACAGAGCAGACTCTGGGTGAAGGTTTCCTGATTGAATATATTGGGAAATAACACGCAGAAAACACAGGCCTGATGCTGCCCTGAAACCAAGGTGCCACCAACTCAACTTCTCCATTCTGAAAAACATCTTCAAAGTCCCCTGCCCTGTGGGGGTCCTCTAAGCCTTGCCTCGGACACTGGGCGCCCAGCACACAGGGTTGGCAGACCAGGGCAGCGTTGTGCCTTGACAATGAGCCCCCAAACCCCTGACCAAGTTTCCCACAGGATGTGACTTTCTGGAATGTGCAGCAGCCGTCTGACCTAGCATAAGCTGCTTGGCCCATCTGAGCCTCCATTTCTCCTGCTTTAAATGGGACGAGCATAGGGCAGTGGGCATGGCAACCCACTCCAATATTCTTGCCTGGAGACAGAGGAGCCTGGCGGGCTACAGTCCACGGGGTCGCAGAGTCAGACACGACTGAAGCAACTTAGCACGCATAAGTCAGTAGGAGCATTAAAGGAGGTACTTTTGCGAAGTGCTTAGGATCACGCCTGGTCCAGAGCAAGCAGCAGTAAAGCTTAGCCACTGCCATTCCTCAGAAAGGACAGTGCCCATAAGCAAAGGCCTTGGACAGCGAGCCCCTTACCCGTGGCCACCTGTGTGGTTCCTCTCTGCAGGAGATGCTTCCCGCACTCCTCGCCTGCGTGGCTGTTCTTTTTCAGTAACCTGGGGAAGAGGGGACACTGGGTGCCTGGGGCGGGGGCGGGGGCCCAGGTGAAAGGAGAGGAAGGTGCGGGAAGGCCACCCGCCAAGGACACGCGCCTGCACCAGTGGGGATGTTTGCCTCAGTGCTGTGAGTGTGCGTGTGTCTGTGTGGGGGGGGGTACTGGGCGTGGCAGAGAGCTTGTGGAGGGGTGGGGCAAAGGGCACAGCTACAGGGTGGGGTGAATGAGGGCAAAGTCCCAGCCAGGGTGGCTAAGGAGCGCCAGTGAGCACACAGAGAAACAGGTGTGCTGCAGATTTGGGACTAGGAGATGGAGCTTCCTCCAGGCCCCAGAGACTTCCCCCCTCGGTGGTCCATAACTTCCCCAGATCTCTGACTCCCACCGGTCCCACCTGCCACTCACCTCTGCAGCATCTCTTCCGGGCTGACCACCTGCTCGGGCTTCCTGGAGGCCTCCACCTGCAGCACGTGCTCTATGGCCCTCCGCTTGTAGGTCAGCAAGTTGTCCATCTCCTAAAGGCCCATGGGTTCTGCTGGGCGGGCGGGGACCCAGTTCCTCGCCCAGCCGCACCCTCCACTCAGCGGCACACCCTCTTAGCCCGAGAATACTCTGAACCCGAGAGACGCAGGGCGCAGGATCAGCCCCTGCCAGTTAGCCCTGTGACCTGAAGCAAGTTGTCCACCTCGGTCACAGCCACCCAGCCCAGCCTGCAGCCCGGGAAAGCTGGAGGGGTCAGGCTGAAGACGGAGGGGAAGGGAGAGCTCTGTTAACTGCCAAGTGCCTTGCAAAGGTGCACTATTAGGGTCCAACTGAACGGCAAGTTCATCTGTTCTAATTGACACTCTCACACTACATGGTGGAGAGGAACTTGCGGAGGGGGTACAACCTAACTCCAGTGCACCCATTTCCAGCCCAACTCACTCTCAGCATGGCCTGGCCTCGTCCAAGGCCTACTGCCTGGAGCAGCAATGGGAAGTGACACCTCCATCCACCCCGGCAGGAGCAAAGAGTCACCAGAAACTCCCAAGGAAGCCCCCTGGGGCACGGTGTTTGTCAGCTCAGTGGGTGAAACCAACAAGGACTCCAGAGTGGTGGTTACCACAATCTCGGAGATCCTACTGTAACCCACGAGCTCTCCACTCACGCAATGCACTTATTGAGTGCTTACTGTGTGCCAGTACTGGGTGTGTGGTAGTAAAGAGACAGCTGTGGTTCCTGCCCTTACAGAATCTGTGGACATCTTATGGACAAGAAAACTGAAACTGATAAAGGAGCTGTGTGAGGCTAAGCCCTCGGGAACAGGAAGACTCCCGTCAGAGCTGGAGGGTGCCTCCACATCATCTAGTCCAGGGGACCCCAATATTCCTGGTACCAGGGACCAGTTTCGTGGAAGACAATTTTTCCTTGGACCAGGGTGGGGGAGGGAGATGGTGTCAGAATGAGTCAAACGCTTTACACTTACTGTGTACTTTATGTCTATTATTATTACAGCAGCTCCACCTCAGATCATCTGGCATTAGGTCCCAGAGGCTTCAGACCCCTGCCCTAGTCCAACCTCCTCATTGTACAGGTGAGGAAACTGAGGCCCAGAGAGGCAAACTGACCTGCCCGGAGTCACACAGCAGGGAAAATGGCAGAGCCAGGACTCAGATATAGAGACAGCCCTGGTGGTCGTCACTGGTGGTGCTGGTGAGAGGGGTCAATGCTTTGCCCACCAGTCCCTACTCAGGCCTCCTGTGTGCAGTTGTGTGGTGCGTGTACACTGTGAGGGCACTTGAGTGCAGGTGGGCCTGCCCAACTGTGCACCCCTAGGGCCTCCTCAGCCCACTGCTCCTCCCCTCTCCCATCCCTGCCTGGCCTTCTGCAGACTCCAGGCCACAAGCAGGGCCTCCAAGGATGACACAGGCCCGTGACCCTGTTCCCTGCCCAGTCCGAGGGAATATGTAGCACAACCCTGCCCTCAGGGGCGGCGGGGGTGGGGAACCCTGAGCCCTCTTGTCCAGCGTCTGCCACCTCCTCCTGCTTCCCTGGTATCTGCCAAGGCGGGCAGGGCTGAGGACACTATCTGGGACCCGGGTACCCCAGTGACACCATGTGCACAAGCCCCGTCCTTACGTTTGTGTCCAGGACAAATGGTAAGGACTCCAGCAAGATGAGTTTATCCACCATCTCGGGGAAGATACAGGAAAACTATGATGCGACACCGAAGAAAGGAAGCATGAAGAGGAGAGGAAGGAGAAGGACTCAGACTGTCCCCTGGGGACACTGGCGTTCGGGTGGGGACAGGGTACTGACCACTAGGCCACCAGGAATCTCTTATCCTTTCAGGGCACCTTTCTCTCCCCTCCTCCCCACAGTCCACACCCAGCATTGACCCCGGTGATGGCTGGATTCTCCAGGGTTCTCTATGACAGAGGGGATGGGCAGTGGAAACACTTAACTCCATCAGGAATGTCCTCACAATAGTGATCATCATGGGTCCTTCCAAAGGAAGCTGGCACAAGCCACTAATGCACTGCCTGCTCCTACTCTTTACCCCTTCCTGCTCCTACTCTCCCCATCCCACCGGGAGGAGGGGCCAGAGGTGGTCACTGCAAAGCCATCTACTCACCATTCCACCCACAGCACCACCTGGGGGGACAAAAGAGTATTTGGCGGATATTCCCCAGCTCTCCAAGTCCTACCAAGATTCCTTCCCAGAGGTGGACCTACCACCAGCCAGGCCCCCCAGCTCCTGTCTCCCACCAGCAGGCGGGGCTCTGCATTCACCATCAAACTTGAGGCTCCCTCTCTGGGGCCACGCGGCCCCTACATCGGACCTGACTCTGTTTCCCTTCTCAAATCAGGAGACAACGGCCATCCATGGGGCCACCTGTCCCTTAGGGGGTTGCCTGAGGCCACTGGGCATGGTGCCCACGGGTCAGTGTCTAACGAACTCCTTTATATCTCCTTGCAGTTCCCAGGGGTGCAGGGAACCTGTGTACTAGTCCTCTCCCTCTCAGCCCCACAGCTTGAGACCAGCGCACTCACCAAAACTGTGGCCCAGGAGGGAAAACCGGTTCCATTTCAGGGCTGAAAAGACATGGAGCCAGGTCGGGGTGGGCCCAGTCTCCCCCACCTGCCCTCGGCCCCGCAGTCCCTGTGCCCTGGGATGCTCCACTCAGGAAACATCCTGAAAGGGCCCCCAGGGGCACTGAGGGGTTGGAACTCATGGGAAGAAGCGAGCTTTCTCCAGCTTGCACAAAGTCACCCATGAGTTGCTGGCAGAATTAGGGCCAGACCCCAAGGCACTCTCAGGCCAGCGTTGCTTCCTGGCCATCACACCCCATTCACAGAGCACCTCCCCAATTCCCTACACCACCCCACCCCCGACCCCCACAGACAAACACACAGGCTGTGTCTCTTGCTCACCTGCCGCGACTCTCCGGACCTCACTCACAAAGTTTTGATAGTGATACGGGAAACCTGGGCTGTAGTGGGATGAGAGTCCATGACCCCCGAAGTCCATGGCAACATAATTAAAGTCTGAGACAGAGGGAGAGGGTGGGAGGGGGCATCCAGGTCAGCCATCTCCCCCACTCCTGATTCTCCTACAGACCCGCTGCCTTACCCCATGGCTTCCCTTCAGCCCCCAGGCCCACCTTTTGGGAGAAGAGGGATGAGTCTGTCAAAGGAGTTGGCATTGTCCAGCCACCCGTGAAGGCAGAGAACAGGGGCGGCTTGATGGGAGCCCCAGGCTTTGGCTGCAATGTGGCCCCAGGGAACAGCGAGCTTCAGCTCTGAGATGAGACCTGAAATAAAGAGCCTGATGTGAGTGTGTGGCTACCTGGAGGACGGAGAGGTAAGCTGGGTCCACTGGGTGAGGAAAAACCTTGGGAGGGCTTCACAGTAGAATTTTGTAGAATAAGTTGGGGGTGGGGGTTAGCTAGGCCTGGGCTCTGTAACTTATGGCTGTGCGACCTGGAGTAAGTTACTAAAACCTCTTGACCCAGTTTTCTTTACTGTAAAACTGGAGTAAACAGAGTAATAAGCAATGGCCAAGGTTTTCTAAGCCTTCGCGGACGGCGCGATGGGGTGGCCCATCTCCCCACATCTTCACAGTAAGTTGGAACACTCTCGCCCTCCCTTCCCAAACCCAGAAGCTGAGGCACAGGAAGTGCAGTCCATGCCCTAGGTCACACAGGGGCAATCAGGTGGAGCTTGGATTCAGCGCGGGCGGCGCGACCCCAGGCCCCTTGCCCTGACCCCCGGGGCACCGGCCCGCTCAGGTCCGGCTGCCTCCTATAGGGCTGACCTTTGCACCCGCAGGCGCTCCTGGCCAGGCTTGAGACACGCGTGCCCCCAGAGCCCCCGCGAATTTGCTTCTCTAACTTGGGGCTCCCGGAATCCTGAGAGACCACGTGCGACGCATTCTCGGGGCCCCACCCTCGCGCCGGTGGGACTGGGCCTGCTCTGCAGGCTGCAGACAAGGACGTGCTACCGCCGGGAGGGCGGCATGCCCACCCCGCTTCCGCGGTCCCAAGCAGGTGGGTGGCCTCGCCCATCCCACTCCGGTCTAGGGAGCCCGGGACTGCGGAGCCTCACCCATCGTTCGCGTCCCTAGGTCGCACGGAGGCCGTCACTCCAGCTAAGTCTCCCCGCGTGCGACAGACACCTGCGTTCTGGCTCCGGCTCCTAGGGAGCCGGCCCCGCCCCGCCCCGCCCCGCCCCGCCCCGCCCCGCCCCGCCCCGCCCCGCCCCGCCCCGCCCCGCCCCGCCCCGCCCCGCCCCGCCCCGCCCCGCCCCGCCCACCAGCTGTCGTCCCCGCCCCAAACCCGCCTCGGCCCCGCCCATAAACGGCCTGTCCGCTCTGCCCCGCCCCCGCCCACCAGGTCCATTCTCCCGCCCCGCCTTCGTCCCCGCCCACCAAAGGCCGGCCCCACCCCCCCCCCGGCCCCGCCCACCAAAGGACGGTCCCGGCCCGGCCCGGCCCCGCCCACCAGCGGCCGTTTCCCTCCGCCCTCGGCCACGCCCACCAATGGTTGGCCCCGCCCCCGCTCCCACGTGCAGAACTTCCGGCGGGCTGGCTGGATTCCTGCCAAGACCTGATCCCCGATCGTGCTTGCAATGGGAAGCCCCCACGTGCCCACAGTGGGGCTGAGCGCTCAGCTGTGAGCAGAGCGGCTGGGGGAGCCCGCGGGCTCTGGCCAAACGACCTCCAAAATCTTGGGCTGCACCCGGGGCCGTGTCGCAGGTAACAGATCTGGACAGATGGGACCAGACCCTTGCGCAATCCCCGTGGCCATCCTTACACCCGCGCGGGAGCAGGAGCTGGAGAAGGCCCAGGAAGCTGCCCCAGCGATCGGGGCACCCCCTGGGTCCTCATGGACCCCCACTGGAGGGCTAACTGCGTCCATTGTGTTCTCACGGTGTCCTGGGGTCTTCAAGGTGTCTGGCACGAGCCAGCCTTGATATTGGTTGTACCAGTGAACCAATGAATGTGTAAATTGGGAACATGGAGGAACCCCCAGGTGAGGGAGGATTATAGACAATGACATTGAGCTTGGAGAGGATCAAGAACTCCAAATCATGAAGGGGATCTTTGGGGTACCAAATCCTATAATAAAGGTGCAAAAGTGCATCCTTTGAGCCTCTTGAAAGTGACAGGCCTAGGACAAATAAGGGGAAGTACTTCCTCTTTGTTTAGCACCATTTGCTAGTTGGAAAGCCTAGGGCCCTGAGGTGTCATGGCCCAGCAGAGCCCCTAACTGGAGCCCAGAATCTAGGTGGCTGAGGGCTAAAGTGAGAGCTGTACAGTGAATTCTTCCTGGGGTGTGGGTGTGTGTCAAGGGCAGGAGATCAGAGACCCAGGCTCTGAAGACAGGGCTGGTGGGGGATGAGCTGGCAGGGTGTCAGTGCAGGGAAGGGTGTTGGTGGCTGGACAGTGCATGAAGGTGAGGATGGGGCCGAGCGTGGAGCTAAGGAGGTTGGACCTTACTAAGTGGTGAGGGTCAGCTGGGAGCTGGGGTTGATAAGACCATCTCTCAGTGGGTACATGCATGGTGGTGTCCATGAGTTCCAGAAATGCTGTGGCCTCCTGGACAAGTTAAGCAGGGGTCACAGACCCTGAGGTATAGAAGCCACAGGGAGGGACATGGCCCCTGTGAAGAGGCTCCTTCCTCCACTGCCCTGGGTGCCACCTCTTTGTCATGGATGATGCCACATTTATACCTGGCACCAGGCTCCAGCCTGGCCTCTGAGTGGGGACTTCTCTAGCTAGCACATTGACCTCAAATTCTCTTAGTCCACGTGGCTCAGTGGGTAAAGAATTGGCCCACAATACAGAGGACACAGGCAGACACAAGTTCGATCCCTGGGTCGGGAAGATCCCCTGGAGGAGGGCATGGCAACCCACTCCAGTATTCTTGCCTGGAGAATCCCATTGACAGAGGAACCTGGTGGACTGCAGTACATAGGATCCCGAAGAGTCAGATGTGACTGAAGTGACTGAGCATCCATGCACCTCTCTGCACTCCTCAGTCCAGTCGGCCCTTCCTGCACAGACCTTATCTGCTGCCTCAACTCTGTCCGTCAGGCTCCCCTCAGTCACCCCACCACATCCGCTTCCTCATCCTCACATTCACATCTAGACCGGGATCCACGGCACCCTTTCACTGCCTGCCTCTGACCCCTCCCATTCCAGTGACCCCCTGGGCTGGGTGCCCATCACCCCAAGGACTCCCTTCGGCTAGGCCCCCTGCTCCAACTCACACGTCCTGCCGCCACCAGCTCCCCCTGCTGCATGGCCGCAGCTCTGACCTTTGGCATCACTGCCTGCTGGAGGGAGGTGGATCTCCCGCCTAACACTAGAGACTGTCTCTGCGGCCGGTCTTCCCTTCTTCTTTTTAACGTTTACTTATTTGACTGTGCTGGGTCTTAATTGTGGCATGCAGGATCTTTTTTTTTGTTTTTTTGACTGTGCTGGGTCTTCGTTGCTGGGCATGGGCTTGCTGTAGTTGCGAAGAGTGAGGACCGCTCTCTAGTTGTGATGTGGAGGCTTCTCACTGCATTGCTTCTCTTATTGGGGAGCACAGGCTCCAACTTCATGGGCTTTAGTAGCTGCAGAACGTGGGCTCAGTAGTTGCAGTTCCTGGGGACCAGAGCACAGGCTCACCAGTTGTGGCACACAGGCTCAGTTGTTGCCCACAGACACGTGGGATCTTCCCGGACCAGGGATCGAACTGGTGTCCCCTGCATTGCAGGGCGGATTCTTAACCACTGGACCATTGCGTTGTGGCTTGCAGACTTGCGGGGAGCGAGCTCCGCCCCTGGCAAAGGTCATGAGGAAGGAGGCTTGGCATACGCAAAGGCGGGATCAAGCCTCAGGAGTCTCCCTGGAAATTCTCGAGCAATCTACCCCCAAAACCAGAGTCTGCCTACTTTCTGCTTTGTGCTTTCACCTACACCTCTGACTTTACGGGGGCTGTCCCCCACTACCTCTCTCTGAAAAAAAGAGTTAGCTTAGAGCTCCAGTTAATAATTCCTGGGTGTGACAGTGTTTCAACCTACAAACTCCTTTGGAAATCCTCTAGCCTGCCTGAATAGGTTTTTCCAGCCACATGTGATTGCTCAGAGCCTCCCAACTGTGAGAGGCATGAGATGTTCTAAACTGTCTAAACACAGATTCCTTTGAGCAGTTAAAAGATTGATTAGAAATTGTATTGGTGAAGGATTTTCACTTTTTGGGCCAATGTTTGCTGCTAAGTTTCCATATCCCTTACCTGCTGTGTCCCTGGCAGTGTATTGATTAATATAATTGGTGTAAATAGTAGCTTTAATGTTTGTAACCTGGGACCCTTGAGTTAATTCTTTTTCTTGTTATAGCCCACCACACCTTTGCTCTGTAGGAATGCAACTTTATCTAATGCTTTTCGAGGGTGGTGCTTGACTTATCACCTTTAGAGAAAAATAAGTTTTCTGAAGAAAGGGTCTTAAAATGTTAACAGGCCTCCGGGCCAGAAGATGATGCAAATCACCTAAGCTTTTGCATATGATAAGTTTGCAGGAAGAAAGCCTGGCTTGCTGCATGACTCTACCCCTTCCCCCATTATCCTCTATGCATAACTTAAGGTATAAAAACTACTTTGGAAAATAAAGTGCGGGCCTTGTTCACCGAAACTTGGTCTCACCATGTCGTTCTTTCTCTTACCTTCTGGCTGAATTATTCAGCCTCTTTTCTCCACTGAATTTCCTCACTGAGCTATCCTCATTCTATTACTCTTTATGTCCTTAATTAACGTTTAGTTAAGCAATTGTTTCCTGATCCTCGCCGACGCCGTCCCCGCTTCGAATTCCCTGGATCCACCGGGGCTGGACCCCGGCACAGACTCTAAGTTGCGGCACGTGGGATCTAATTCCCTGACCAGGGATTGAACTCAGGCCCCTTGAGTTCATTGGGAGTCCAGAGTCTTAGCCACTGGACCACCAGGGAAGTCGCCTGTCTCCCTGCCTTTTGGGGCACACATCCAGCTTCAGGAACCCCAGGCTGTGGGTTCTCTGTTTGTGCCCACATTTTCTCACTGCTGTGCCTTTGTTTACCCCATTTCTTTGGTCCAGAATACGCTTCCCTTTTGCCTTGCCATTGAAACCCTACCCTTCTTTCAAAGCATGGTTCGAAAGTCACCTGCTCCAGGAAGCCCTCTTCAGCCCTTGCAGGTGAGACGCGTACCTCCTCATCTCTTGTTTTTGCTGCCGGTACACCACCTCTCACCCCCGTATGGTGTTGTATTCAACTGGGTCCACTCCCTAGATGTCAGCTTCTAAAATTAGGAAAAGGTCTTACTCAACTCTGTTTGCCCCTTTAGCATCTACCAGAGCCCCTGCACACACTAGAACCTCAATCAACTTCTGCCAATTGAATTGGCTGAGAATTACAAAGAACATTTCCTCCCAGCCTGTCCCTCTAGACTCACAAAAGCAACAGCCCAGAGTTGGGGAGTCAGGGAGTAATTCTTAAGGTCTTGCGTCCTTACTCCCTTGGTTACATTCCTCAGGTTAGAATGCTGTCCACATCCAGAGAGGTAGGAACGTATTAATAAGTGAGAGGCAGAAATGTTCCCAGGAGTTCCTAGTCCATCAGCAAGGGGAAATTTCCCTTGGTTAAGTTTATGAAATAAAGGCAATCTCTGACACTAAATGTAGTGCGGTATCCTGGATCGGATCCTGCAACAGGAAGGGACATTCTTGGAAAAACTGGAAAAATCTAAAATCTAGGGTTTAGTTCATAGAAACATCCTAATGTTAATTTCTGCCTTTGTATCATGGTTATTAGAGGTGTTTACGTCATAGGGAGCTAGGTGAAGAACATAGAAGAAATTCTGTACTATCTCTGCAGCTTTTTCTGTGAATTAAAATTATACCCAAACTTAAGAGTTCCACTAAAAAACCAAAAACCTGACAAGAACCCTTGATTTATAATTTAGATATGATTAAATACATGAGGGAATAGCAAGTATGTTGCACTGTGAAATGTTGTCAGCCGTTATTAACAAGCCTGTTTTGCTCTGTTCCAGCTTGTTTTAACTTAAAAAAAAATTTTTCCTTGTATCCTATTTACCGAATTTAAAGCTTTAAGCGTTTTTTTTTTTTTTTGGCGGGGGGTGGGGGTGGGTGGGGGTTGTGGGTGTGGGGAGTTGCATCTCAAGGCATACGGAATCTTAGTTCCCTGACCAGGGATCAAACCCGTGCCCCCTAAAGTGGAAGCATGGCGTCTTAACCACTGGACCACTAGGGAATCCCCTAAAGCTTTACACTTCTAAAGATGATTTTAGCTATGTCCTATACGATTTGACATTGTGCATTTTATGTCTCATTAAGTTATGCATATTTAAGTTGTTTGAAGCGATAAGGCACTCCTGTTCAAAGAAGGACACGCAAGAAGGTATGCAGCGGGGCATCGTGTTTTTACCCCATCCTTGGCCAACCCACTCTTACCACTCAATTCAGGAAACTTCTGTTAATTTCTTAGTAGTCCTCAGTTTTTTGTTTTTTAATGTACATGTGGACAAATCTTTCCCACTTTTCCCATGATGTTGCTAGATTTCCGCATTGCCAGACTGTCCCATGCTGCACGGCACCTGTGCTGGACAAGCCTGCCTGCTCCCCTGTGGCCTTGACAGAGGAGGCCAGTTTCCAGCTTTTGAATTTGTGTCAATCTGCTAGAAGAGAAATGGTATCGCAGGGCGCTTATAATTAGAATTTCTCTCTTGGTTTAAGTGGGCTTGACTTTTTTTTATGAACCTCAGGGCCATCTGTGTTTTTAAATGTCCTTTCTCTGTTTTTTTTCCCTGATTTCTTAGAACTCAGCTATTAGAGAGATTAATTCTTTCTCTGTGACATGAGTTGCGTATGTTTTCCCCAAATATCTTTCATTTGACTTATGAGTGTATTCATTCCCACACAGAGGTTTTTTTGTTTTGTTTTGTTTTTAATGTAGTTGAATCAATCAGTCTTATTTCACTTCTAGTTTTGAGTCATCCCCAGAAAAGCCTTTGTCACTAAGTCTTGGGGCAGACGGTTACACGGTAATAGGTTACTAGAACGGCTATGGCACATGAAAAGAGCCTGAAGATTTGTTTGTTGAACGATTTAATACAGGAAAGAATAAGGAATGGTGCATACCTCAGGAAACAAGGGCCCCTGAAGAACTGTAATTTTCTTTTTAGCTCCTTAGATGCAGTGCCCATGGGACTGCTCCAGGATGTTCGGGGGCCTCTGGTGTCCAGTTTTATGGGTCAGTCTCTGGGGGATGTTGCTCATATCTTATTTTCAGTCCCCTGAGGGTCAGTTTAGTTTCACACCGTTAGAGATGTCCCTGCTGTACACAAATGCAAGCCCAGTAGCGAGGGCCCTGACCGAGGGTGACCTGCATGGGCTCAGCCTCAGGACAGACCCCTGCCCTCTCCCCCACCTCCCCACCAACCCCTGCAGACAGGGAGGGCAGGAGTGAGTGGACACACGCTCTGGAGGCTTCGAGAGAGCAGATCCTCTTTCGTTGGGGCCTGGATTCAGGACTTAGATGGTGACTTAGGGGACAGGGTGTGTATCAGAGCCAATTGAAACAGTGACCGGCCGAAGCCCAGGCTGGTCGGCCTGGGGGGCTGGTGTGCTGGGGTCTTAGCGAGGGGGGCTTGATGGACAGGAGTGCCGGGTCCCGGTGGGGTGCCCGGCCCTGGACAAGCAGCCTCAGGGTGAGCGAGGTGGCCAAGGGCAGCTGACCCAGCCCCGAGGCTGGCCATGCACTCTGGCACTTCAGCCCCCGCAGTCACAAGAGCTGCCTGTGCCCTGATGTCCTCAGCCTGAGCTGGCTGCCAGCCAGCCCCGTCCTGCTGGCCTGAAGCACAGTGGCCTCAGCACCCTCTGCCGGGACAGCTGTTCTGCCTCCCCTCCCACTTCTGCCCGGCGGCCAGGCCTGACCTGTTTCTTCAGAGCCCGCAGGTGACTGATGAGATGGAAGGAAATGGCTCGCCTCTCTGCTTCTCCTCCACAAACAAAACCCCTTCTTGGAGGGACTAAATAGCCAGTTCCTTCTGAGAAAGACCCACAGCTTTCCTTTTAGGTCTTTTGGCCCAGGGACTTTGGGTTTTCACTTCATTTCATTTAGACCTTGAAAGTCTAAATGAAAAAACAGACACATTGCTGTATTTCTTTATTGTTATTGGGGATTTTCACTTCATTTCATTTAGACCTTAAAAGTCACAAAATAGACATGTTGCTCTATTTATTTATTATTATTATTTTAGGGGGGTTTCACTTCATTTCATTTAGATCTTAAAGTCACAAAATAGACATGTTGCTACATTCATTAATTATTATTATTATTTTGAGTCTTTGTTGTGGCATGTGGGCTTTCTCTGCTGCTGCTAAGTCACTTTAGTCGTGTCCAACTCTGTGCGACCCCATAGACAGCAGCCCATCAGGCTCCCCTGTCCCTGGGATTCTCCAGGCAAGAACACTGGAGTGGGTTGCCATTTCCTTTTCCAGTGCATGAAACTGAAAAGTGAAAGTGAAGTTGCTCAGTCGTGTCCGACTCTTCTCAACCCCATGGACTACAGCCTACCAGGCTCCTCCATCCATGGGATTTTCCAGGCAAGAGTACTGGAGTGGGGTGCTCTAGTTGCAGCATTTGGGGGGTTCTCTCCAGTTGTGGCACATGGGCTTAGTTGCCCCGTGGAATCTTAGTTCCCCATCCAAGGATTGGACCCGTGTCCCCTGCTTGGGAAACCAGATTCTCAGCCAGGGATCCACCAGGTGGGTCCATGCTTATTTAAAATAAGCAACAAGGACCTACTGTAAAATTAATTAATTAAGAAGTCATAAAATAGAGCTCACCCAAACCAACAGTTGTTTTTTTTTTTTTTCAGACCAATAGACCTTGACTCAGTAAAGCTAACTCTCCTTCCGCACCCACCCTTCTGGAGTGATAGTCAAGTGTGCGACCACTTGCCAGGCTGGAGTCTACCTTAACCCTTTGTTTGCTGGGGAGGTCTGCAAACCATACGTGGAGGGTCTTGTGGAGGCTCCTGACCATTAGGTGCAAGAAGATCTCGGTGGCTGAATGAGTGGTCCAACTGCACCGTCACGTCACCACCAGGGTCTTCCTGTTGCCTCAGGTGAGAGGGAAGCTGCTTTCTTTATCCCAGAATGTCTAACTGAGGGGGTCTCAAGGTTCACCTGCCCCCAACACTTCTGTTTTCAGATTCATCAAAGAAACATTTTGTGGACAGGTGGTTTTCCCCAGACCCTGTGCTGGGAGCCAGAGCAGAGAGCCGTGTCAGGAGGCCCTCAGTCGGTGATGACAGGAGGGATTAGACGGGGAGGTAGTACAGGCAGGCTGGGGGTGGTTGAGAGTGGGGAGGAGATGGAAGAGGCGGAATCAGGACGACTCTAAGGATTCTGACCATCAAGATACATGTGTACAAATAGTGTTGCTTGTGAAATTCAAAAGCCGAATGATCTAAATGGCCATCAGCGAAGATGAATAAATAAATTGTGGTGTATGAATTTGAGGGACTACAATATAGCAATGACAAAAAATGAATGAATGCTACACATATTACCAGGGACGACTGTTACAAATGTAATGGTGAGCGAAAGCAGCAAGACACGAGCGAATGGCAGTGTAATACACTTTACAAGGAGTTCAAGAAAAGAAAATCTATAAAGTACATTGTAGTAGGGAAAGAACCTCCCAAAGATGTTTGCGTCCTAATATCTGGAGCCTGTGGTTGTGTTACTTTACATGGCAAAAGAGAGCTTGCAGATGCGATTAACTTAAGGAGCTTGAGGGACTTCCCCGATGGTCCAGTGGTTAAGAATCTGCCTGCCCTGATCCCTGGAAGATTCCGCATACTGTGTGGCAACTAAGCCCACAAGGACAACTGCTGAGCCCTCATGCCCCAGACCGTGCTCTGCAGCAAGAGAAGCCAGCGAAACACAACTAGAGCGGAGCCCCTCTCGCCGCAACTAGAGAAGGCCCATATGCAACAGTCGAGGCCCAGCGCAGCCAATAAGTAAACAAAAAATTTCATAAGGAATGGTGGAATGAGAATTACAGAAGTTTTAAAAGTAAATTAATAACCAAAAATTATACACAAGACGCTGGTGTCTCTTGTTTTGGAGCCCAGTCACAGATATTTTGGGATAGGATGATAGCCAAGCGGGCCTCTGCTGTGAAGTCCATGTGGTGTGAGTCTCCAGAAGTCTTCCCATTACCCACCCTTACAATGAACAAGTGTGAAATAGGCCAGGGGCTGATCCAAATAGAGTCCTTCCACAGGGAAGAGGGGGTGTAGCCAAATGCACCAGAAACACATTCTGGGTGCTTAAACAAAGCCACTCAGGGCCCTTGTGTCATTGCAGTATCAGCGACAGACTGCATTACCTATAGACACTTGCTGTTACCCAGAAACACTTGCCACAGAGACCCTTGCATTTTCCAGGACTAAATGACCCAGACACCCTTGCTGCCACCGGGGAATTACCCAGAGACCCTTGCTGCCGCCCGGGCATTACCCAGAGACCCTTGCTGCCACCAGGGCATTACCCAGAGACCCTTGCTGTCACCCGGGCATTACCCAGAGACCCTTGCTGCCACCAGGGCATTACCCAGAGACCCTTGCTGTCACCCGGGCATTACCCAGAGACCCTTGCTGCTACCCGGGCATTACCCAGAGACCCTTGCTGCCACCCAGGCATTACCCAGAGACGCTTGAGTTGCCTAGGACTGCATTACCTACAGATCTTTGCTGTTGCCCAGGAAATACAATCCTGACAGTCAGAGATCCTCTCACTTTGGGCTTCTCTTTTTTTTCAAAGGTTACAGTTAAGGAAACCGCATTCTAGGTTGTCCTTGCTTCTTCAAAATGTCGTTACAGCTTAGGCTCATATACGGTCTTGCATGTGGATAACTGCTTTACCTTTTTAATCACAAGAAGAATAAGTTCTTGTTATACAAATTCAGATAGTATGGGTTATCTTTTATTAAATCCCATTGTCTTATCAAGAAGTAGGGGAAAAGAAGATAAGTAAGCCAGGAAATCTCTAACACCTGCTTCCTAGGGTAGACTAGATAAGACAGAGCAGTTCAGTTCAGTTCAGTTCAGTTCAGTTGCTCAGTTGTGTCTGATTCTTTGCGACCCCATGAATTGCGGCATGCCAGGGCCCCTGTCCATCACCAACTCCCGGAGTTCACTTAGACTCACGCCCATTGAGTCAGTGATGCCATCCAGCCATCTCATCCTCTGTCAACCCCTCCTCCTGCCCCCAATCCCTCCCAGCATCAGAGTCTTTTTCAATGAGTCAACTCTTCGCATGAGGTGGCCAAAGTATTGGAGTTTCAGCTTCAGCATCAGTCCTTCCAAAGAACACCCAGGACCGATCTCCTTTAGAATGGACTGGTTGGATCTCCTTGCAGTCCAAGGAACTCTCAAGAGTCTTCTCCAACACCACAGTTCAAAAGCATCAATTCTTCGGTGCTTAGCTTTCTTCACACTCCAACTCTCACATCCATACATGACCACTGGAAAAACCATAGCCTGGACTAGATGGACCTTTGTTGGCAAAGTAATGTCTCTGCTTTTTAATATGCTATCTAGATTGGTCATAACTTTCCTTCCAAGGAGTAAGCGACTTTTAATTTCATGGCTGCAGTCACCATCTGCAGTGATTTTGGAGCCCAGAAAAAGAAAGTCTGACACTGTTTCCCCATCTATTTCCCATGAAGTGATGGGACCAAATGCCATGATCTTCGTTTTCTGAATGTTGAGCTTTAAGCCAACTTTTTCACTCTCCTCTTTCACTTTCATCAAGAGGCTTTTTAGTTCCTCTTCACTTTCTGCCATAAGGGTGGTATCATCTGCATATCTGAGATTATTGATATTTCTCCTGGCAATCTTGATTCTAGCTTGTGCTTCTTCCAGCCCAGCGTTTCTCATGATGTACTCTGCATATAAGTTAAATAAACAGGGTGACAATATATAGCCTTGACGTACTCTTTTTCCTATTTGGAACCAGTCTGTTGTTCCATGTCCAGTTCTAACTGTTGCTTCCTGACCTACATATAGATTTCTCAAGAGGCAGGTCAGGTGGTCTGGTATTTCCATCTCTTTCAGAATTTTCCACAGTTTATTGTGATCCACACAGTCAAAGGCTTTGGCATAGTCAATAAAGCAGAAATAGATGTTTTTCTGGAACTCTCTTGCTTTTTCCATGATCCAGCGGATGTTGGCAATTTGATCTCTGGTTCCTCTGCCTTTTCGAAAACCAGCTTGAATGTCAGGAAGTTCATGGTTCACGTATTGCTGAAGCCTGGCTTGGAGAATTTTGAGCATTACTTTACTAGCACGTGAGATGAGTGCAATTGTGTGGTAGTTTGAGCATTCTTTGGCATTGCCTTTCTTTGGGATTGGAATGAAAACTGACCTTTTCCAGTTCTGTGGCCACTGCTGAGTTTTCCAAATTTGCTGGCATATTGAGTGCAGCATTTTCAACAGAATCATCTTTCAGGATTTGAAATAGCTCAACTGGAATTCCATCACCTCCACTAGCTTTGTTCATAGTGATGGATCTCCTTGCAGTCCAAGGGATTCTCAAGAGTCTTCTCCAACACCACAGTTCAAAAGCATCAATTCTTTGGCTCTCAGCTTTCTTCACAGTCCAACTTTCACATCCATACATGACCAATGGAAAAACCATAGCCTTGACTAGCCGGACCTTTGTTGGCAAAGTAATGTCTCTGCTTTTTAATATGCTATCTAGGTTGGTCATAACTTTCCTTCCAAGGAGTAAGGCCTTGGCGTGACTTCACATTCCAGGATGTCTGGCTCCAGGTGAGTGATCACACCATCGTGATTATCTTGGTCATGAAGATCTTTTTTGTACAGTTCTTCTGTGTATTCTTGCCACCTCTTCTTAATATCTTCTGCTTCTGTTAGGTCCATACCATTTCTGTCCTTTATCGAGCCTATCTTTGCATGAAATGTTCCCTTGGTATCTCTAATTTTCTTGAAGAGATCTCTAGTCCTTCCCATTCTGTTGTTTTCCTCTGTTTCTTTGCATTGATCGCTGAGGAAGGCTTTCTTATCTCTCCTTGCTATTCTTTGGAACTCTGCATTCAGATGCTTATATCTTTCCTTTTCTCCTTTGCTTTTCGCTTCTATTCTTTTCACAGCTATTTGTAAGGCCTCCCCAGACAGCCATTTTGCTTTTTTGCATTTCTTTTCCATGGGGATTGTCTTGATCCCTGTCTCCTGTACAATGTCACGAACCTCCGCCCATAGTTCATCAGGCACTCTGTCTATCAGATCTAGGCCCTTAAATCTATTTCTCACTTCCACTGTATAGTCCTAAGGGATTTGATTTAGGTCATACCTGAGTGGTCTAGTGGTTTTCCCTGTCTCTCTATGTATGGCACAGGGTCAGCATTCAATGATATCACTATCCTCAAGCTGCAGGGCAGAGCTTGGGGAGAGGGACGGGTGGGAGGAGGGCTGACAGATATCCATTGTCAACTGCCCTGGTCAATTGCCAGAGTCACAGGTGAGCCCAGGACTCAAATCTTCCCTGGGGCATGGAAGGAGCACACAACAGGGAGTCCAGCTGCATCTAGTTCCTCCAAGTCAGGTGTGGGACACATTTTCTTGCTGTAAAATGAAGCAGTGGTCTCCGAGTTCTAATGTTTTGGCATCCCCCAGCCAAGTTCAGGGCACGCCCGTGCCCTGAATCCTGTATCCTGCCCACCATGGTCTCCACAGTCAAATGACGTAGGCTCTTCATGGTTTATTAAGCAACCAGAGCAACACAAGACTGGCATGCCTCAACTGCTACCATATAACAGAAGAAGTGGGGTTTTCTTTCTTTTTGCTCAATGACCACGATAAAGGTCAACTCGGCCTCTGCTACTTTATACATCAACATCTCACCAGAACATCTCGGGGAAGTATTCTAGTAGGCTGTACGTTCAGCACTGCTGGGAAGTGCTCTGGGGAAGGCTGCTTACATTTCTGTTGTCAGTTCCCCAGTTTCTTTGCAGTTGTACTTCTAGCCTGTAATTACATCTGGTACATAGCAGGTGCTCAGTAAATGTTTGTCAAATGAATAAATGCATGAACTCTCGGCAATGGCGTACTCTCCACTCTCCCATGCCTTGGCATATGTTGTTACTTCAGTCTAGAAGCTCCTACACATTGCTCTGGTTACCTCTGGATGGATGCCTAATTCACAAGAGTTCTCCGTTGGGGAGATCTATCCACCTCCCATGCACATAGTCACCAGGGTGGGTCCTGGGCAGCCTTGTTGGTATCTTGGAATCTAACCTGAGACCATAGCTAATTACTGGGTGGGCACACTGACCCAAGTTGAGCCAAGGTCTCTGACCCACAAATCTGAAATTGGATTTGAGATTCCAGCCTTAGTCTAGGCTTGTCTTCAGAATGGAACACATTTTTTAAAAATTAGGAGCAATGGTGTAACCATTATCTATCCTTGTAACCTAAGGAGCAGGAAGAGAAAAATCTGACATGCAGAGAACAGAGAACGAAACAGGCTGCCCTTAAGAAGTGGAGGGGATGCTTGGTACCCAACCTGGCATCCTCCACAGCCTGAAGCCTCCGAGGTTCCTCCAGCCATCAGCTGTGAAAGCTCACGGATGAGTTCTTCCCTGAGACTTGCCCTTTACTGAAGGGACCTGCCATGCCCAAGGATATGACCTCTCTGGGTAGTTCTCTGCTAACATCCAGTCCGTGCTGGGGGTACAAGAGGCTGGCCCCCTACCTTGATTCAGGACCGCTCTAAAAGTCCATCCCAGCTCTCGAGCTCCCTGTGGAATTAGGTGAGGCTCCCAGCAGGGGTTCCTGGGTAGCTCAAATGGTAAAGAATCTGCCTGCAATGAGGGAGACCTGGGTTCCATCCCTGGGTTGCGAAGATCCTCTGGAGAAGGGCATGGCGACCCACTCCAGTATTCTTGCCTGGAGAATTCCATGGACAGAGGAGCCTGGCGGGCTAACACAACAATGACTCCAAGCTGCATCAGAGTTCAACTTCTGCCCAGCCTGAGTGATTTGCTCAAAGTCCAGTTCCTGAGAGGCTGTCCAATTAGCTGTCTGAATGCACCAGTAAGACTCCAGCTCTGTTCCCCAGGGCATCTAACCTAAGACAAGAGGCTTTCAGCTGAAAGGAACTGGTGGCATAACCCGTGGTCGCTATGACGATACAGTGGTTCCTCCCAATAAACGTAGGCTGCTTTCTTGCTGGGAGTGCTGGGCTCCCTAAATTAATGTTTACTAGATGGAACAGAGTTTGCAGGAGGTCAGGGTGGTAATTAGTTTGGCCTCCAGCATAGCAGGGCAGGCCCTGGACAGCTTCACAAGGGAGGTCAGGTTTGGCCTGGGCGCCTCCTGCTATCTCTGAGCCTCCCTCACTCTGCCCATCGGGTTGCCGCCTCCCTAGCGCCCCAGGGTGGAGATGTGGGGTGCTCCACCCAGCCCTTCCGGCTTCTCTCTTTCAACAGGGACTGAGGATCCGTGAGATGCCGGGCTCCTCGTCTCATTCATCTCACCATCACAGTGCTCTGGAGCACTCAGACTGGATCCTGTCTCTGATCCCTGTGGTGGCCGACACCGTGTGCATTGACGATCACCCGCTGATTTTACCACAGTGCTTCCCCTTGGCTCCTGTTCCTGGTCTTGGTATTCTCGCCTCGGGTGAGGCCGCAGTTCAGATTGTGGAAAGTCTTAGGTTGAAAGTGGCACAGATGCTCAGAGGCCCTCAGATGGGCTCCAGAAAAACTTCATTCAATCCCCTCGTAGTGCAACTGGGGAAACAAGTATTTCAACCAATCCTGCAGGCCAGGACAGGCAGGTGGGAAAACTGCTTTCCACTGAGTGAGGTTCGACTCAATTTGATTCTCTTGCCACCCAGCCCCAGCCACCTCCCGCCCTTTGGATGGTTTCCAGGAGCGAGTTTGCTTCTGAGAAAGACAACCCCCCACACAAGAATAGTGTCTCGTCCTCATCGTGCCCTCCAAACCCCGTTCTCCCTCCTTCTAGAGCCCCTTCTCAGGTGGGGTGCATTTCTGTCCTGGCCTGGAGACTTGTGTGACACTTTCTTTTGGTGAAAGAGAACGTTCTGAATTGAGGGCATGTACCTATTCCCTGAACCTCAGGCTGATCCCACTGACTTGTCACTAGCCTCGTACGTTGTTTTCCATTATAGCATTTACTTAAAAAAAAAAAAAGAATTTAGTTTTCCATGTATTACAGTTTTGGGCTTCGTGTTTAATCTCGGCTACTCCTCTTTTGATACCCCCAACTCAAAAAACCTTCAAGCATTTCTGAGGGTCTTGAGCCATGTGGGATACACAAATACAGTGACATGAAGTTTTCTGTCGCAGAGAATATACAGTATATTATATGTAATATGACACAGTGTGTATAATACTATATGCAATAGATGCAATTCCATTCTGGCCACTAATTTTCCAGACTCTATTAAGTGCGAAGAGTTCTAGGACAAGTAATTGTTTTGTTTTGTTTACTTTTTATTTTGTATTGAGGTATAGCCAATTAGCAAACTGTGATAGTTTGTGATGGTTTCAGGTGGACAGCAAAGGGACTCAGCCACACACACACATGTATCCATTTCCCCCCAAACTCCTCCCATCCAGGCTGCCACATAACACTGAGCAGAGTTCCCTCTGTATACAGCAGGTCCTCGTTGTCATCCATTTTAAATGTAGCAGTATGTACACGTCCATCCCAAACTCCCCAGCTACCTCTGCCCCCCATCCTTCTTCCCAAGAACCGTAAAATTGTTCTCTAAGTTTGTGAGTCTCTTTTTGTTTTGTAAGCTCATTTGTATCATTTCCTTTTATATTCCACTTTTAAGGGATTTCCTACTATATTTCTCCTTCTCTGTCTGACTTACTTCACTCAGTGTGACATTCTCCAGGTCCATTCATGTGCTGCAAATGACATTATTTCATTCTTTTTAATGGCTGAATAATATTTCATTGTGCGCATGCGCTCGTGTACACACACACACACGCGCACACACACACGCGCACACACACACACACACACCTTCTTTATCCATTCCTCTGTCGATGGACATTAAGGTAGCTTCCATGTCTTGGCTATCGTAAACAGTGCTGCAATGAAGACTGGGGTGCATGTATCCTTTCAGAACATGTCTTTCTCTGGATGTATGCCCAGGAGTGGGGTTGCAGGGTCACATGATAGCTCTGTTTTTAGAAGCTCCGTACTGTCCTCCATAGGGGCTGTGCTAATTTCTCTTCCCACCAGCAGTGTAGGAGAGTTCCCTTCTCTCCACAGCCTCTCCAGCATTTATTGTCTGTGGATATTTTGATGTTAACCGGGTAATTGTTTTGTTTTTAACACACGTCCTGGAACCCTAGAGGAGTCAGATTCTTCCAGGAACGAGGAGTGGTCTTGAGGTAGGTCTTCAAGGATGCTTAGAGTTTGATCGGTGGCCTTGGCAGGAGATGGGTGTTTGGGGAGAATAGAGCCCAATTTGCCTGTGGGGAGAGAATTCCTATCTGGGGTTGGATGGGTTGGGGTAGGACAAAATTGTGAGGAACTTCAGAAACTAATCCGCTTTTTGGATGTGACGAGAGAGGAAATGGAGAGGCCCTGTGTATCTGAAGCAGAGTCTTAGATAATTACAGTCCCTCCTAAAAGGGCCTGCGTTAGGATAATAAGATCAGTGGAATGAACGGAGCCTGGGAATTTGTCTTGAAAGGCAACTTTTCTTTTGTTGTTTTATGGCTTTGTTTTTGTCCTTAATCAGTAGAAATTGTGAATGGAATCGAGATGGTGACATGTTTTATTTTCTCTCCACTTCATGAAAATAATGTTAACCACTGATCCCAGTGACACCTGGCATTGATCTTTGTCTTATGGCAACATTTCCTCCATGGGTCAGGAGCCTGGTGTATTCTCATTTTTGAGAGCACAGCTAGGCGTTTGCTCACTAAATACTGAAATTCTGCTACATGCTGGATACAGTATTAACGGCTATCTTTTTGATAGACAGGGAAGTACAGCATATTCTTGTTTTTATGAGTTTAATGTCTTGTTGAAAACTGACATATAAATACATAAACAGAGCAGTCCGGGGGCTGGCAAATGTTTCTGTAAGAAGCCAGGTGGGGCCTCCCTTGGTGGCGCAGTGGCTTGGACTCCGTGCTTCCACTGCTGGGGCAGGCGGTTTCAGTCCCTGGTCGCGGAACTTAAGATCCCACACACCATGAGGTGAGAGCACAAAAAATTAGCCAGCTAGTAAATATTTTAGGCTTTGCGGTCATAGAGTCTACTCAGTTCTATCACTGTAGCATGAAAAGCAGCCATGGACACTCATTCACCAAGTAGAGAAGTGTGGCTTTGTTCCAATCAAATTTACTCATGGACTGAAATTTAAATTTCATATAATTTTCATATGTCATGAAATGTTCTCCTTTTGATTTTTGTTCACCATTTACAATGTAAAAGACACACTTGGTTTGCAGGCCCACAAAAATCAGTGGCAGGCCAGATTCGACCCACAGGCTATGTTGTTTTTTTTTTTTTATTCCCGAGCTATGACTGATCTCATAATGTACAAAATGCGACAGAATACAGAGCAGGCAGAGGGTAACTATTCCTGCAGGAGTAAGGAGTAAGAATGCTTCCAGGAGGAGGGGACTTTTACACAGGCTTTGACAGTTATATGTTTGTTTGCCTGGGATCAGTAATTGGGGGTGGAGGATAAGGACCAGTGCGGAGCGATCCAGGCTCCTTGAGGAAAGGTGTACACAGGGCCGACAGGGTGTGGCATGTTTGGAACCCTGAGCAGCGTGGTGTGGCTTGAGCTTGGGTAACGGCAATCAGAATGGCCCCAAGTGGGCAGGGACATTGTGCCAAGTTTTGCAAAGGGCCTTTATTGCCCTGCCAGAGCGCTTGAATTTATTTCACAGGCAATGGAAACCTTGGAAGTTTCCCATCAGAGAAGCACTTCAAAGTGTATCAGTGTCTTAGACCTTCTGGGACATGGGCATGGGGGCCAGGTTAGAGAAGGGGGCCCGAGAGCAGTGGGTGGTCAGGTTAGCCTGGTGGGGTAGGATCTGGGGGTGAGGGCCGTCTCCAGATGGCAGACTGTGGGCATTGCCAGATGGAAAAGAGGCTTTAATGGAGTCCAGGGCATGAAGCCAAAAGCTGGGAGCCAGAAGCAGCCTGGCAGGGCATTGCCTGGCAGGACTAGAGGAGCAAAGCATTGGGAGAGATAACAAGAGGTGGAGGGTGTGGGGAGGGGCAGAGATGTTTCTCCAGCTCCTGCAAGAGCTGGACAGGACCTGTGGGGGAAAAAGATCTCATTTTTTACTATAAAAAGAACACAATAATTGTTAAAAAAAAAAAAAAAAAGCAACCAGCAGAGAGTATATATGGTCCTTTTCCCCCTCGGCCCTCCCACACCTGGGGAGTTACCGATCACAGTGGTATGCATCCTCCCAGCTCTCTGTTCTAGGCTCATGCACATGCTTTTTATTTTATTCTTTTAGTTTTACCAGTTTATTGCTACCAACCCATCTCCCTCCACCCTCATACACGCATGCTCAGTCATGTAACCCCATGGACTGCAGCCTGCCAGGCTCCTCTGTCTGTGAACTTTTCCAGGCAAGGATACTGGAGTGGGTTGCCATTTCCTTCTAGATCATGGTTTTTAAATAAAAATAGAAAGCGTACATATTTTCATGCATTTTATTCATTTACTGACAATGCTTATGTGGCAGACATCTTTCCCATCAGCCCGTATATTTCTACCTCCTTCTTTTTAACAATTGTGTCAGTTTTCAGAGTCTGGGTGTGCCATAATTTATCTATGAATGGGCATTTCCGTTGTGGCCATCCATCTAGGCTTTTATTTTATTTTTAGAAAATCTGGCTGTGCCATGCAGCATGTGGGACCTTAGTTCTCCAGCCAGGGATTGAACTCGCAGCCCCCGCACTGGAAGCAGGCATCTTAAACCACTGGACCACCGAGGAAGTTCCTATCTAGGCTCTTACATAAGGCTGCAGCACACACACATCGAATGCGCATGAACACTTGCAGTGGAATTGGGGGCTCAGGTTTGTTTGTACAGTTAGCTCAGCGCTGCCAGATTAGGGCAGGAGGTCGGTGCAGCCAATGGGGTTGCCCTGACCACTTAACATTTGGGCAGGAAAATGGGTCTTGACTTGAGTACTGCATATGAGGCAGAACCTTATCTACCTGGCACAGTAGATAAGGCAGTAGCAGGGACCTAAAAATTGGGCAAAAGTTGTTCTAGTTCATCAGCAAATCCCACTGACTTTATCTTCAGAATTAATCCAGAGTCGGTCCAGCTCTTCCTCCACCCACCACTGCCCATTCTGACCCAAGCCATTCTCTTGCCCTTGCACCAGGGAAATAGTCTCCAGAGCAAATGAATGATCCTTTTAAAATGTAAGTGAGGCCAGGCTATGCCTCACCTCTTAATCTTTCACCAGCTTCCCCGTCACTCAGAATGAAGTCTGGTTCCTCACCAAAGCCTCTGGGGCCCTGAGGGTGATTGCCTGTGTGACTCCTGGACCATGAACTAACTAGCATTCCTCAGAGGTAAAAATGGAGGCTAATTTTTAAGGAGAGGGAAAGGGGGTCGAGGACACTGATATGAAAGTATCCTGCAAGCTGAAGGCGTGGCCAGGTTCCACGTGGTTCCTGGTGTTTGAAGAAATTCGACAGCAGTTTGTCATGTTTGGTGAAGGGCTCTGGCTTACTATGTAGTAGGACGGGATGAATTTTACTCTCTAAAATGTAAAATCTTATTATTATTTTTTTTTTCTGCACTGCATAGCTTGTGGGATCTTAGTTCCCTGATCAGGAGTTGAACTCATGCCCCCAGCAGTGGAAGCTCTGAGTCCTAACCACTGGGCCATCAGGGAAGTCTCTAAAATCTTGTTACCATGTGTCAAACTGCAGCACATGTCTAATTTTGCAGGTATGTATTAGAAAGACGTACCAGCAGCCACCTGGGGCTTCCCAGATGGCGCAGTGGTGAAGAATCTGCCTCCCATTGCAGGAGACAAAAGAGATGTGGGTTCGATCCCTGGGTCTGGAAGAACACCTGGAGTAGGAAATGGCAACCCATTCCAGCATTCTTGCCTGGAAAATCTCCTGGACAGAGGAGCCTGGTGGCCTATATAGTCCATAAGGTTGCAAAGACTCTAAGCACACAGCACACACACGCACATCAACAGCCACAAAATCCCCATCTTGCCTTTTCAAAAGCTATACAGGAAAAAAGGAATTAATTTTGCTACAAGTAGAGCCACAAGCCCTCCATAGGGACTGCAGTAGGGGACCAGGACCATCTATTTTGGATCATCAACCTTTCCTTCTAAAACTACAATCATCACTGAAAAAAGAAGAAAAAAGGAAAAAAGAAAAACAAAACAAGGCTGGCCAGGGCATCCTAGAAGGGGCACTTAAGCAGGATGAGGCTACCAGCAATTGACTGCTAATACATACCTGCAAAATTAGGCACGGGTCAGACAAAGAGAGGAAAAACTTGCATTTAAGACTCAGTCAGTAGTTGGTATATCTCATTTTCCCATTACTGACAGGTCCTCATGAGCCTTTCTTGCACAAAAAGAGCAGATCTGAAGTGAGAGTGCGCTAGGAGTGTCAGTTTCATGATAAACCTTTGGTGTCAGTAGAAGCACACAGATAGCCGTATGGGTTTTTCACCTCCCACTATTCCTCTCTCCTCGGCTCCTAGCAAACTCTGCAGTCAGCCCCAAATGGAATTACAACATATATTACTGCATAGGTAAAAGGCAGGAAAGCCAGATTAAGTTAATAGCCCAATAAATGTCCTCTTTCATGCTTGTGCTTTAAACAGAGATGCCTGTTCCTATTTCCTCCCAACACCGCCACATCATTTGTATTTTTAGGGTCATTGATTCATTTAGCAAAAACATGTTGAGCCCATGTGGAGCAGCCTTGTAGCTGCGGAGGAGGACCATGGTATGAGGTGTAAGGTCGGGTCACGGATCTTGGTGTGAGCTGAACCTTGAACCTTAGGGAGCAAGAGATCAAGACTTGGAGACATGAAATCGAATGCTTTGCTAGGACCTCCTGACTTCAGGGGCTTCCCAGATGGTGCCAGTGGTAAAGAACCCACCTGCCAATGCAGGAGACTTGCATTTGATCCCTGGATCGGGAAGATCCCCTGGAGGAGGGCATGGCAACCCACTCCAGTATTGCTTGGAAAATCCCATGGACAGAGGACCCTGGTGGGCTACAGTCCATAGGGTCAAAAAAGAGTCAGACACAACTAAAGCAACTTAGCACGCATGCATTATAACTTCAGCCTGTAAGATTTTCTTCTAGACTATGTCCACTGTATTCTTTATATATATACACACACACATAAAGAAGGACTTTATTTATTTTTATATTATCTTCATTTTATCATCTGTATTTATTTATATCATCTTGGGTGACTCTACATGGCATGGCTCATAGTTTCACTGAGTTAGACAAGGCTGTGGTCCATGTGATCAGTTTGATTAGTTTTCTGTGATTGTGATTTTCATTCTGTCTGTCCTCGGACATATCAGGATAAGAGGTTTGTGGAAGCTTCCTGATGGGAGAGACTGACTTCAGGGGAAACTGGATCTTGTTCTAATGGGCGGGGCCATGCTCAATAAATCTTTAATCCAATTTTCTGTTGATGGGCGGGGCTGTGTTGTTTGACAGGGGTAGGGGTCATGAAGAGCCTCTTGATGAAAATGGAAGATGAGAGTGAAAAAGCTGGCTTAAAACTCAACATTCAAAAAACAAAGATCATTCATGACATCAAGTCCTATTGCTTCATGGCAAATAGATGGGGAAACAGTGGAAACAGTGACAGACTTTATTTTCTTGGGCTCCAAAAACCACTGCAGATGGTGACTGCAGTCATGAAATTAAGACTCTTGGCTCCTTGGAAGAAAAGCTATGACCAACCTAGACAGCATATTAAAAACCAGAGACATTACTTTGCCGACAAAAGTCCACCTAGTCAAAGCTGTGGTTTTCTTTTCCAGTAGTCATGTATGAATCTGAAAGTTCAGTTCAGTTGCTCAGTCGTGTCTGACTCTTTGCGATCCCATGAACCACAGCACTCCAGGCCTCCCTGTCCATCACCAACTCCCAGAGTCCACCCAAACCCATGACCATTGAGTCGGTGATGCCATCCAACCATCTCATCCTCTGTCATCCCCTTCTCCTCCTGCCCCCAATCTTTCCCAGCATCAGGGTCTTTTCAAATGAATCAGCTCTTCTCATGAGATGGCCAAAGTATTGGAGTTTCAGCTTTAGCATCATTCCTTCCAAAGAACACCCAGGACTGATCTCCTTTAGGATGGACTGGTTGGATCTCCTTGGGACTCTCAAGAGTCTTCTCCAACACCACAGTTCAAAAGCATCAATTCTTCAGTGCTCAGCTTTCCTTATAGTCCAACTCTCACATCCATACATGACCACTGGAAAAACCATAGCCTTGACTAGACGGACCTTTGTTGGCAAAGTAATGTCTCTGCTTTTCAATATGCTGTCTAGGTTGGTCATAACTTTCCTTCCAAGGAGTAAGCGTCTTTTAATTTCATGGCTGCAATCACCATCTGCACTGATTTTGGAGCCCCAGAAGAGAAAGTCTCTCACTGTTTCCACTGTTTCCCCATCTATTTCCCATGAAGTGATGGGACCGGATGCCATGATCTTAGTTTTCTGAATGTTGAGCTTTAAGCCAACTTTTTCACTCTCCTCTTTCACTTTCATCAAGAGGCTCTTTAGTTCTTCTTCACTTTCTCCCATAAGGGTGATGTCATCTGCATATCTGAGGTTATTGATATTTCTTCTGGCAATCTTGAGTCCAGCTTGTGCTTCCTCCAGCCCAGCATTTCTCACGATGTACTCTGCATAGAAGTTAAATAAGCAGGGTGACAATATACAGCCTTGATGTACTCCTTTTCCTATTTGGAACCAGTCTGCTGTTCCATGTCCAGTTCTAACTGTTGCTTCCTGACCTGCATACAGGTTTCTCAAGAGGCAGGTCAGGTGGTCTGGTATTCCCATCTCCTTCAGAATTTTCCACACTAGATTGTGATCAAAGGCTTTGGCATAGTCAATAAAACAGAAATAGATGTTTTTCTGAAACTCTCTTGCTTTTTTGATGATCCAGCAGATGTTGGCAATTTGATCTCTGGTTCCTTTGCCTTTTCTAAAACCAGCTTGAACATCTGGAAGTTCATGGTTCACGTATTGCTGAAGCTTGGCTTGGAGAATTTTGAGCATTACTTTACTAACGTGTGAGATGAGTGCAATTGTGCGGGAGTTTGAGCATTTTGCATGTGAAAGTTGGGACTATAAAGAAAGCTGAGCACTGAAGATTTGATACTTTTGAACTGTGGTGTTGGAGAAGACTCTTGAGAGTCCTTTGAACTGAGAGATCAAACCAGTCAATCCTAAATGAAATCAGTCCTGAATAGTCATTGGAAGGACTGATGCTGAAGCTGAAACTCCAATACTTTCGCCACCTGATGTGAAGAACTAACTCATTGGAAGAGATTCTGATGCTGGAAAAGATTGAAGGTGGGACGAGAAGGGGATGACAGAGGATGAGATGGTTGGATGGCATCACCAACTGGATGGACATGAGTTTGAGGAAGCTCTGGGAGTTGGTGATGGACAGGGAGGCCTGCTGTCCCGAAGTCCATGGAGTCACAAAGAATTGGACACGACTGAGTGACTGAACCGGAGAAGGCAATGGCACCCTACTCCAGTACTCTTGCCTGGAAAATCCCATGGACGGAGGAGCCTGGTAGGCTGCAGTCCATGGGGTCGCTAGGAGTCGGACACGACTAAGCGACTTCACTTTCACTTTTCACTTTCACGCACTGGAGAAGGAAATGGCAACCCACTCCAGTGTTCTTGCCTGGAGAATCCCAGGGACGGGGGAGCCTGGTGGGCTGCCGTCTATGGGGTCTCACAGAGTCGGACACGACTGAAGCGACTTAGCAGCAGCAGCAGCAGAGTGACTGAACTGAACTGAACTGTTGGGTCTTCGTTGCATCAGCAGGATCTTTCCTTGTGGCCCACGACTCTCTACTTGTAGCACAACGGCTCCAGAGTGCGCAGGCTTTGGTAGCTGCAGTGCGCAGGCTTGGTTGCTCCATAGCATGCGGCATCCTAGTTCCCTGACCAGGGACGGAACCCACATCCCCTGCATCCCAAGGCAGATTCTTAACCACTGGACCACCTGGGAAGTCCCATGCCCATTGTATTCTTGATTTGATTTTTTATACTTTGGAGGAAAAGGAAAATTTTTTCATACTCTTAAAACTCATTGGATTTATATGAAAACATGATTTTCCAAACTGTATTTCATAAATAGTAGTTCCATGAGATATTATTGTGCTCAATTGCTCAATCGTGGCTGACTCATTTTGACCCCATGGATTGTAGCCCACCAGGCTCCTCTCTTCATGGGATTTCCCAGGCAAGAATACTGGAGGGGGTTGCCATTTTTAAACATTAAATCAGAGTTTTTAAAAAGTTTGCATTTAGTTAGTTACTCCCGGGTAGCTCAGCTGGTGAAGAATCCGGCTGCAACGCAGGAGATCCCGGTTTAATTCCTCAGCCGGGAAGTTCCCTTGGAGAAGGGATGGCCTACTGACTCCAGTATCCTTGGACTTCCCTGGTGGCTCAGACGATAAAGAGTCTGTCTGCGATGTGGGAGACCTGAGTTCGATCCCTGGGTTGGGAAGATCCCCTGGAGGAAGGCATGGCAACCCACTCCAGTATTCTTGCCTGGAGACTCCCCATGGACAGAGGAGCCTGGCGGGCTACAATCCACAGGGTCACAAAGGGTCGAACACAAATGAAGTGACTGACCTCACATGCTTATCTAGCATCTGCTGTCCTACAGACAGACAAGCGGGTGGATATGGAGCCCTCGAGGACTGTGGCTTCTTGGTGGGAGAGAACAGCTCACGAGCTCAGGATTAATTCTATCACGGGCTCAGTGTGTGACCTCAGTGCTCCAGTTCTTTGGTCTGTAACGTGGGCATTGACCAAAGAACTTCCCAATTAGAAAATAAAAGGGACCAGAAACACACCATAGAGACAGTTAGGTATTGAGGGATGACTTATTCCATAATCTTTATCCAAAATGTCTTTTGAAGGTAACAATTTTATACAGTTGAGCCCACATTTAATATAATTACGCAATTATTAGGCATAAGTGTTCTGGAAAATGTTTGTGTGTGAATATGTTTTAAATTTAAAAAACAAACATATGCCCCATATAGTTTGTGATGAATAATTCAGTGGACTTAATGATTTTCCCTTAAAGACATTTAATAAATATTTTGTAACTTGAGGGGGGAACTCAAGTTTAGTCTTGGTAAGAGTCTTGGTCTTAATTCAGAATTAATTTTTGACTCAGCAAACTTTTCTGAAGAACTCTGAATAACACAAGTGAGGTTGAGTTCTAAACATTCTTAGAAAGTCCTAGCTGCAAAGCACATTTAGTAAGAGTTGGTCAAAGGTCATGGTTAAAAGATTTTTCTGGTGTTAGGAACTTTATATTCCGGGTAAAGATATATATATTGGCTTCTAAATAGCCAAGTATTGATTTTTTTAAAAAAATTGATCAGTTGGTCTTGGTTTTCACAGATATTTTATTATATTTTTATTTCAATATTATTGGTTTATTATACTGTTTTGTAAGTTTAGTTAATGAAAGAAAATTTTTCTTTACTTGAGTGTCTCGGTGATAAATACTGCACCTTCATTCCTCCTGGGTAGTGACAGAAGATAAATGATTTACTTTGGTCCTCAACTGTGTTTGTTTTTCTAAACATTTATTTATTTAATTTTATTTGGCTGTGCCAGGCCTCAGTTGCAGCATATGGGATCTAGTTCCCTGACCAGGGATCGAATCCAGGCTCCCTGCTTTGGAAGTGTGGAGTCTTAGCCCCTGGATCACCAGGGAAGTCCTCAACTGTATTTATAGCAAGAGTCAAACATGCAAATATGGCGGATAGGGGCCTGCCCCAAATTCCCCTTCATAAGACCTTTCTTTACAGGATGCATGAAGAATTATAAATGAAGATTGTAAATAGATCATTTAAAAGGCGTACATTTGATTACACTTGGTCTAATGCATAACTTTCCCTGACTCAGACTGGCCTTTCCCCTCAAGTGGGCCAAATCGGCCAAACCGTCCCACACCACTGTCAGCAGCACCAGGCGCAGCGAGCCTTCCTGACCCAGCGGGGATCAGAGGGACTCTGCGGGTTTAGCGATGCGTTCAGAGCTTGTACCTTCAAGCTCTTCATCTCTGAAGTTCCTGCTGGCTGGACTCTTGCGTGACTACAATTTGTTTTTTTCCAAGGAGAATTTTTAAAGCATGGGAAATTGGTGTTCCCTCGGGAACGTTATGCTGGAGAGCGGGTAGCGACCCCTCGCTCAGGCAGGTCCTCTGCTGTGCGCCCCCGGTACGGGTCTGTCCAAAGGGGAGGGAAGAAAAGGGAAGACGGCTTTCCGGGGCTTAGCTGTCGGGGTCGGCCTCTGCAGCGGGCGGTTCAATCAATGGGAAGAAACAGAGACGCCTTCAAAACCGAAGGGGGCGTGAGCCTTTGCAGAGAGCGACTGCGTTTAGCGAGCGCGTCCCCAACTACGCAGCCGCTGGGAACAGGCGCGGCCTCGGAGACCTCGGGCGGCGGGAGCTGAGCCGAGGGAGGCGCACGTGGCTCCGACCGCCCGGCCTCGTTTTCTTTCCTCGTACAGTGAATTCCCAGAAAGGTTCCGAGGCTTTTGTTTGGCAGCGCACGGGGGAAAAGACATTTCAAAATGTGTTCCATTGTCTCTGCTGGTGCCAGAGCGGCCCCCCCGCCTCCAGGGCAGTCTCAGAGCTTCTCTTTGGAACCGGGCGAGAGCGGGACCTCCCTGTTCCTCTTAAACCGCAGCAATAATGAACAGGGAGAGAAAGTGCTTGTTGCCGATAGCGGCTTATTATATAGGTCTCCAAGCGTTCCGCATCCTCCTGCTGAGAAAATCCTGCCTTTTCCTGTGCGGGGATTTATAGCGCGGTTCATTTGCAAGTGGAGAAGACCCGAAAGCTGGGAAGGGACCAGCGTTAGCTGCTGAGACAGATCCTGCAGAGTGTTTGAAAAGTGGGTGCAACATGATGTGGGGGCCTCGCAGAGGATGAGATGGTTAGATAGCATCACCTACTCAATGGACATGAATTTGAGCAAACTCTGGGAGATCGTGGAGGACAGAGGAGCCTGGCTGTGCTACAGTTCATGGGGGTCGCAGAGTCAGACAGGACTCAGCTACTGAACAACAACAAAAGCGACATGGTTTAAACATCTGGTAGGTTCTTCCTCTGGGTTTCCACCACCCACGCCAGAGGCAATAATATCCACAGTCCTTTGGCTGTGGCCCTGGGTATCACAGTGTACCTGGCGCATTCCCTAGGACCTGAGCTAGCTGGAGGGGGACCCTTGGCTATTACACGCACCATGTGTAACTGTCTTACACAAGCAGATGGTGGCAAGTCCTTCCAGAACGTGGGTGCTGACAGGTGGGAGATTGGGCAGAGAAGTGGAGGTGTGACTCCAGAACCTTCTCCCCCCACCTCCCCAATCTAGCCATGTTATATTAAAACTGCTGAAAACCAAAGATAAAGTGAAAAATCTTGAAGGCAGCCAGAGGAAAAAAATACATTACACTCAGAGGAACAGAGATAAGAATTGTATCTTTAAAGAGCTGAAAGAAAAAATACTGTCAACTCAAAAGGCTATACCCAGTGAAAATATCTTTCAAAAATTAAGGCAAAAATACAGATGTTTTTAGAAAAACAAAAGCCAAGAATCAATTCTTGTGCTATTAGAAACATTAAGGGAAGTTTTTCAGGCAGGAAGTATATGATACCAGGTAAAAATTTGGATTTATATCAAGAAATGAATAAGTCCAGAAGTGATAACAATGAAGACAAATATAAAATACTTTTAGGGCTTTCTAGGTGCACAGTCATATCACCTATGAAGGATACGTTTGCTCTTTTTCTTGCCTATTCTTATACCTGATGGCTCTGAATCACAGGCTCAGCAGCTGTGGTGCATGGGCTTAGCTGCTCCTCAGTGTGTGGAATCTGCCCAGCCCAGCAGCTGAACCCATGTGCCCTGAATTGGCAGGTGGATTCTTAACCACAGGACCAGCAGGGAAGTCCTCTTACACCTGAAAGTGGTTTATCTTCTCTCACTGCTTTGCCTAACGCCTCCAGCACGACATTGACTAACAGGAGACCTCTTTGATTTATTGTTGATCTTATGGTAATGCCCTTATTTGTCGTTGTAGTTCAGTCGCCAAAGTTGTGTCCAACTCTTCGTGACCCCATGGACTGCAGCACGCCAGGTTTCCCTGTCCTTCACTATCTCCTGGAGTTTGCTCAAACTCATGTCCATTGAGTCAGGGATGGACTCAACCATCTCATCCTCTGTCACCCCCTTGTCCTCTGTCCCTCAGTCTTTCCCAGCATCATGGTCTTTTCCAATGAGTTGGCTCTTCATATCAGGTGGCCAAAATATTGGAGCTTCAGCTTCAGCATCAGTTCTTCCAATGAATATTCAGGGTTGATTTCCTTTAGGATGACTGGTTGGATCTCCTCGCAGTCCAAGGGACTCTCAAGAGTCTTCTCCAGCACCACAATTCGAAGGCATCAGTTCTTTGGCAGTCAGCCTTCTTTATGGTCCAACTCTCATATCCATACATGACTACTGGAAAAACCATAGCTTTGACTAGATGGACCTTTGTCTGCAAAGTAATGCCTCTGGTTTTTAATATGCTGTCTAGGTTTGTCATAGCTTTTCTTCCAAAGAACAAGTGTCTTTTAATTTTGTGGCTGCAGTCACCATCTGCAGGGATTTGGGGAGCCCAAGAAAATAAAATCTAATTTCCCTGTTAAGTTAGACTCTAGCTTTAGGAACAAAGTGTATATATATATATATATATATATATTTATCATCTCAAAAAACTACTCATCCGGTTTCCCTGGTGGCTCAGTGGTAAAGAATCTTCCTGCCAATACAGGAGACTTGGTGGGTTCGACTCCTGATCTGGGAATATCCCACATGCCGCAGAGCAACTAAGCCTGTGCACCACAACTGTTGAGCACAGCTCTGCTCTAGAGCCTGGGAGCCGCAGCTGCGGAAGCCCGTGTGCCCCTAGCCTGTGCACCACGACTAGAGAAAAGCCTGCCTAGCAACAAAGACCCAGCACAGCCAAATAAACAAATAAATTAAAAAAAAAATTTTTTAACCACTCATCAATTTCACTCCAGAGCCTTCTATCTGTCACATACTTGTGGCTTTGAGGAAGTCCTGTAAACCTCTGTCTGGGACCCCAGTTTCATCCTTTCCCAAACAGAGGATGGTCAGTGACCTCCTTGGGCTCTGAGGTCATCTGACTAATAGGACACAGCAGTGAGTGTCCACTGGGGGATGATGGAGAACAGTATTCTGCCTCCAGTATCATTCAGCTCCTCTCCCTGAGCCTGTTCGGCACAAACCTCCTCTGTACTGTGGCCTGAAGTCAGCCACCAGTTCAGGGTAGCTGTAACCATTTAGGAGAGTGAGCCTGTGTATACTAATTAGTTGATATAAAGACCAAACTCAGATTCTTCCAAGATTTTCTAAGATAAGCACTTTGCAGTGAGAAGTGAACCTGAAAGCAGGTGTCTGGAGGATTAAAATGGCATTCAGTCTGCTAAGCAACTGCATTGTAGAAAGACATTGATAAAAGAAAATAAATAGCTGTGGCTGCAGTCAAGATCTGGGGAAAGGGTGAGAGAGGATGGGGAGGAGAGGTAACTTGTATACAGACCCACAGACAGGAAAGTCTGGCTGAGAAAGTAGCTCCAAGCAGGGTGGCTCAAGGAGAGGAAACTGGGGTGGCCTGGAGAGTCTTAATAACAGGGGGACTGAAGGTGTCCTGGGTTGGACGGTGTCCCTCATCATGTCTGCCTGGAACCTGTGAATGCGACCTTATTTGGAAACAGGGTCTTTGCAGATGTAATCCAGTTTAAGGTGGAGCCCCACTACCTTAGGGTGGGCCAGAATCCAATGGCTGATGTCCTTAAAAGACGAGAAAAGCTTGGACACAAAGGGAAGATGGGCATGGGAGGATGGCGGCAGAGACTGGAGTGATGCTGCTACAAGCCGAAGAACGCCGAGGACCGCTGGTGTCTTAGTCCCAGCTGATACAATAAAATAAAATATCACAGATTGGACTTCCCTGGCAGCACAGTAGATAAGAATCTGCCTGCCAACGTGGGCAACATGGGTTCAATCCCTGGTCGGGGAAGATCCCATGTGCCAGAGAGCAACTGAACTCGAACACCACAACTACAGACCTCACGTGCTGCAACTGCTGAAGCCCAAGTGCCTAGAGCCTGTTCTCAACAAAAGAAGCCACCACAGTGAGAAACCCCATGCATTGCAACCAGAGACTAGCCCTGCAACTAAAGAAAGCCCAGGTGCAGCAACAAAGACCCCATGCAACCAAAAATTAAATAAATTAATTTTAAAAATAGCACAGACTGGGGGGCTTAGATGGCTGCCTTCTTCCTGTGTTCTTACATGGTAGAGAGAAAAAGAGACAGAAAGATCTTGTCTTTCTTCTTATAAGGGCATTAATCCCAGGATGGGGGCTCCACCCTCATGACCTCATCTAAACCTGATTACCTCCCAAAGGACTCAAGTCCTAGTACCATCATATTGGAGATTAGGGTTTCAACATTTGGATTTGGAGAGACAGGTATTCAGTTGATAACAGCCGGGAACTAGCAGAAGCTAGAAGAAACAAGGAAGTATTCTCCTCTAGACCCTTCAGAGGGAGTGTGTTCTATGGATACCTTGATTTCAGATTTCTAGTGTCCAAGACTGTGAGAGAATAAATTTCTTTTCTTCTCTTTGGAGGGTGTATCAGTCAGCTGATCAAGGTTAAAAGACGGCCTTATCAACGGATAGCAGTTATCTGCTTTATACTGTCAGATCTCAACTTCGTAGAGCAAATCAGCAAGAATCACATACTGTGAAAATGCAGCTGTCTCACACACAGAACCAACAGCATGGAATCATACGTGACCTAGACTGGGAGACAAAACCATGGCATCTCCACTAGTATCTGACTCCTGCCTCCCTCCCCAGCCTCACTGGGGACCACTCTCCCGTTGCTCAATATACTGTAGTCTCTCTGGGTAACATTCTGCTTCTTGATAATGCCAAGCTCTTCTCTGCCTCAGGGTCTTTGCACATGCTTCTCCTGCCTAGAAAGCTCTTCTGGCTCTTCACATGATGAGCTTCTCCTTGCCCTTCAGACCTTGCCTTCGATGCCAACTCTTCTGAGAAGCATTTCCTGACCACCCTATCTATTAGGGCAGAATAATACCCCTCCTTCAAAGATATCAACGTCCCAGTCCCAGGAACCTGTGAATATAGTGAGTTTCCTGCAAAGGGGAATCAAGGTTGCAGATGGAATTATGTTTGCTAATCAACCGATTTCATGACATCATCCTGGATTATCTGGGTGGGCCCAGTGTAATAGTAAGGATCCTTAAATGTGGATGGTGATTACAGCCATGAAATTTAAAAGATGCTTGCTCCTTGAGAAGAAAAGCAATGACAAACCTAGGTAGCATATTAAAAAGCAGAGACATTACTTTCCTACAAAGGTCCATGTAGTCAAAGCTATGGTTTTTCCAGTAATTGTGGATGAATGTGAGAGTTGGACCGTAAAGAAAGCTGAGCACTAAAGAATTGATGCCTTTGAATGGCGGTGTTGGAGAAAACTCTTGAGAATCCTCTGGAGAGCAAGGAGATCAAACCGGTCAATCCTAAAGGAATTCAACTTTGAATATTCATTGAAAGAACTGATGCTGAAGCTGAAGCTCCAATGTTTTGGCCACCCGATATGAGAGCCAACTCATTGGAAAAGACCCTGATGCTGGAAAAGACAGAAGGCAGGAGGAGAAGGGGGCAACAGTGGATGAGATGGTTGGATGGCATCACTGACTCAGTGGACTTAAGTTTAAGCAAACTCCAGGCGATAGTGAAGAACATGAAGCCTGGTGTGCTGCAGCCCATGGGACCGGAAAGAGCTGGACACGACTGAGCAACTAAACAATGAAAACAGGGGTAAGACAGGCAGAGGGTTCAGAACTGAGAGATGGCATTTGAGAAAGTCTTGACTGACCGTCGCAGAGTTTGAAGATGGAAGCAGGTGCCAAGAGCCAAGAAATATGAGTGACCTCTAGAAGCTGGAAAAGGCAAGGATGCTTATTCTCTCCTGGAGCCTCCAGAAAAGAGTGCATATCTGCCAACACCTTGATTTCAGCGCAGTGAGATGCAGCGTGGACTTCTAACCCCCAGAACCATCAGATAATATATCTGTGTTATTTTTTTAAATTTATATGTACTTATTTGACTGCATTGTCTTAGTTGTGGCATGCAAGGTCTTTAGTTGCTGCATATGAACTCTTAGTTGTAGCATATGCGATCTAGTTCCCTGACCAGGGATTGAACCCAGGCCCTCTGCACTGGGAGCTCAGAGTCTTAGCCACTGGACCATCAGGGAAGTCCCACATCTGTGTTGTTTCAAGTCACTAAGTTTGTAGTACTTTGTTACAGCTGCCAGAGGAAACCAATACAGACCTTAACCTCAGAGCCAACCCCTGAGAAGCCTCCTCTGACCACCAGATCCAGAGTAGCACCCCCTCCCTCATCCAGTCACTCAGGCACCTCTGTGTGCTAAGCACTGTTTTAGGCACTGGGGAAAACAGCAGTGAACAAGACATTAAAAATCCCTGCCCTCGGGACTTCCCAGGCAGTCCAGTGGTTAAGACTCCGGGCTGCCAATGCAGGGGGCCATGGGTTCAATCCCTGAGTGGGTAACTAAGATCCCACACGCTACGTGGTGAGGCAAAAAAATAAAATAGAAACTGAAAAAAGGAAAAAAAAAATAAAATCTTGCCCTCGCAGAGCCTACACAAGGGGGCAGGCACGGAGACACAATAAACAAATGAGAAAAATAACTGGTGTGATGAGAAGTCTAGGGAGGAAAAGCAGAGCCAGGAGGAGGGCAGGGGAGGAGGGGGTCCCGGGGTCAGAGTACAGAGCACACCCGGAGCGTGCTGTGTAAATGGCATGGTGCCTGACGGCAGCGGCTCTCCAGGGAGGGAGGGGGCCAGGCAGAGGAGAGAAAGCAGGATGGCAAGTGAGTGGCCAGAGCGGCCATCTAACTCACCATGCAAACCGGGGCCTCTGAGAGTGCAAGTGACACCATTAATAATCGTGCTGGCCAAACAGGCACAAACCTGCCACGTCTTGGTGCAGGGTCGCTGGGAGCCGGATCACAGTGGCTGAAGGAAGGAGTAGGGGTCTGCGAGGCAAGGACTGGGTGTGGTGTGGCCTTGTAGGTCAGGTTGAGAAGGCTGGCTTTTACTCCAGGAGAGGTGGAAAGTCATGGGAAAGTTTTGAGCAGAATACTATGGGTTTATGTTTAAAAGGGTTTCCCTCGCTGGCATGGTGAGAACTGACCCTCAGGGGCAGAGGCAGGAGGCTGATAAAGACGCCAGGGATGCCCAGGGGCCCCTGCGTGATGGACTTGGAGGGACAGAGTCTGATGACAGAGATGAGAGGATGTCTTCAGACCAGAAGTGGGGTGAGGGAAAGGGAAGCCAAGGATGACAGCTCATCTGCAGGGGCTTTCCAAGTGTGTGAGTTTCTGACCCCCTTGTCTTCTTCCTCTGTGTAGATGGAAGATCCATGGGGTGGGGAGCCTGTCTGGCATGCTCAGCACCCAGCTGTCTGGAATAAAATAGCATGCTATTGTGCCAATAAGAAATCTGAAACAAAAGAAATTAAATGGTTTGCCCAAATCATTGTTTTCTCAGGAGCAGAGTTCAGGTCATCCAATACCACATCCATAGCACCTGGCTGTAGATTCATTGCCTCCCTGCTTTACATCCCTGGTCCGCTTCCTTGCCTTTGTTTGAAACCTGGTGCGTGGGGAAGTAAGAGCCTTGAAAGTGCTGGGGTTAGAAAGCACAGCTAGAAATGATCGGGAATTAATTTCACAAGGAAAAGCTCTGAGTGCTCCTGATGTGAGAAGGGCCACTGAACTGGGCTGGACCCCAGAGAATCAGGGGCATCACCTCTGTTCCCACCAGCAGGACCGACGGGACACCGAGGACAAGTCTTCTGAACTTGCTTTCATCGCCACTGCACAGGGAGGATGGTCTTGCCAAGCGGAGTTATTTGTCCTAATAATTCAAGAAGAAAGCAGGCATGTTTGTGAACTGCCTTACCAAGCTACCTTTCTCCTTGCCTGAATTTTCTCTCCTCCCTCGGAATCCATGCAGTAGCACTGCCTGGTGAGACTGGCGGAGCTGGGTCAGGGAAGGGAGGACGAAGGCGCTGCCTGCAGTTTTCTGAGAAGCCGTCTTGGTTTTCTCTCTCAATCTAGGTCATGGATGATTTCCACGCTATCACCAGACACGAGCTTGGTTCTGTGTGTGGGGCAGCTGCATTTTGGTCCTGTGTGATTCTTGCAGATTTGTTCATTGAAGTTGTTTGAGATCTCACAGAATCAATCAGATGAATCACTGCTCATTAATAAGGTCACCTTTTAAACTTGCTGAATGGACTGGTCTACCCTTCAGAGAGAAGGGATGGACTTATCTGACCAATTCTTAAATCGTCATCATGAGAGACTGAATATATCTCATGAGAGACAAACCAGGTGGCTCAGTAGTAAAGAACCTGTCTGCCCGTGCAGGAGACGTAAGAGATAAAAGTTCGATCCCTGGGTCAGGAAGATCCCCTGAAGTAGGAAATGGCAACCCACTCTAGTATTCTTGCGTGGGAAATCACATGGACAGAGGAGCCTGGTGGGCTACAGTCCATGGGGTTGCAAAGAGTCAGACACGACTGAGCATGCACACATTTGATTTCATTTTATATTATTATGAGAGACTGAATATATAAAGACAATGGCCACATCACATATAAAAATAGAGATTTCACCCACAGCCTGCCTCCACCTGCCTGGGAAACCGCCCCCCTCCCTGCAATAAACAGCCCAGGAAGCCAGTCTGCTGTAAATCAGACTTTCTGGAAGTCAGATTCCTATCCCTGTGACAATCCAAGAAGCCAAACAGCAAATTCTAGAGCAATTGACCCCAAATGACCAGATTTAGATTACTAACCAGCAGCTTTCTTACTCCTTGTCCTCTCTTCCAACTTAGGACCCATCAGAGGAAGCCAACTCTGTATGCTTAACCAATCACCTAGGACATCCGCTTGTAGTCAGCCTGCCTACAGTTTCCCCAGGCCAACAGCCTCCAATCAGGGCACACCTGTGACCTTCCCTTTTTTCCACTTTAAAACTTTCCAGTCTGCCTTTGAGTCTTTGCCAAAATGCAGGTGACACTGGCCCTCTCCTTCGCTATAGCAAGTTCGGAACAAATAGCCTTGTTTTTCTCATTTGGTTGGTCTTTTTCACCATTGACTGAGACTAGGACTTCCCAGCTGGCACTAGTGGTAAAGAACCCACCTGCCAATGCAGGTAGACATAAAAGACACAGGTTTAGCCCCTGGGTTGGCAGGGTCCCCTGGAGAAGGGCTCACAACCCACTCCAGTCTTCTTGCCTGGAGAATCCCATGGACAGAGGAGCCTGGTGGGCTCAGTCTATAGGGTCTCACGGAGTTGTATGCAACTGAAGCGAATTAGCATGCATGCAACAGAGGCCTAAAGAGGCTTAACTATACATGCATGCATGCGTAAAATCATGTATATGCATACACATACAGGCAGCACAGAGTTAAATACTCTTTTAAAAGTTAGGTTTTCATTGGCAAATGACTGAATTTTAGTTCCGGGATTCTTTGGCAAATATCTAGGTAAAAGTGTGCCTGAACGAGATGCGGGCACTTCCCCAGAAACTACTGTATCCAAAAAGTCATGGCTCTGAATTTGTAGAGAGTTATGTTCCAAGTGTCACCTCCACTCCATTGGAGAATGGTGGCCAGTCCTCCAGAGCGGGCAGTGTCTGCGGCTCCAAGCCCACTTTTGCCTTAAGATGGTGAAACCAGGACAGACTCCCAGCCAGCTTCAGGCTGGGGAGACTGCCAATCCTGGGTGGTGCGGATCTTTATCTGTTCCTGGAAAGGGCTGTGACAATCAAAACCCACAGGGGGACGGAAACACCAAAGGCTCCAGGTATCACTGGAGGAGAAACCAAGAGGACCCCGGGGCCAGATGAGGAAGGAGAGGACTCTGTGGGGGTGTCGTCACCAAGAGGGAGGGAAGATTGAAGGTGACCTTCAAATAAATCAGTTATGGCCAAGTACAGAACATTTTGATTAAAACTTTAAATCTAACCCTGGCTGCTAAACCAACCAGATGGAGCATTATGACTTTCTGTGACTGGCCTTCTTAGACTAGAGTTGGGGCACAGGCGTGTCATATGGTGGAGACACGGCCTCTCCCCCGAGTTCTGCTGCAACCTGAATCCCAGGGCTCTGAGGCAGAAAAGAAAGGAGATGCCCCTGGAGAATCAGAAATGTTTGGTGAGGGGTTTGATGTGGGCTTTCAGATGTATTTGTACCACCAGCCATCTGACACCCCACGTTCCTCATTCCAACCGTCCCTTCTGCCCTTTTCCATCACGAGAGGGATGGCCAACCTCACCGAAGTGCCAAACCGGATGCCTTGTCCCTATCAGGTTAATGGACAGTGTGTCCATTTTGCTGGTAAAATTCCTTTCTGGCAGTTTAAACGCATGTTCAGCTACTGCATTTGTGTTTCCAGCATGCCATCCCAGGTGTGACTTCTTTTATCATTAAATTATCATCGTTTCTGACATGCGTGTTAGTCGCTCAGTCGTGTCTCACTCTTTGTGACCCTGTGGATGGTAGCACGCCAAAGCTCTTCTGTCCACAGAATTCTCCAGGCAAGAATACTGGAATGGGTTGCCATGCCCTCCTCTAGGGGATCGAACCCAGGCCTCCTGCATTGCAGGAGGATTCTTTACCCATCATTATTTCTGCCTGAGTTCAAATCCTAACTCCATCCCTTACTGGATCTGCTTCCTCTGTGACTGTTCCCTCATGTAGAAAGAGGCAGTGTGAAGTGCATACTTGGTCGGGCTGATAAGAGGACTCAGTGAGTCCAGTGCTGGAGGGGTCCTGGCTCATGGCAGGCACAGCAGATGTCTGAGCTATTCATCACTCATCTGTCAGTGGGGACTGGAATCAAGGCACTCAGTCGGGGGCAGGCTTTGAGGGCTGCAGGAAGCTCCAAAGGCAGCCATCCCAGGAGTGAGAGAAGGAATATGGCAGAAATCATGAGCGAGTGAGAGAATTGTACTTGAAAAAAAATTAGATGCTCCTGGAGATTCAGAAATATTTGACAGAAAGGTCCTTGGAGATGCTGCTGGTGGGGCCAGAATTAGACCCTGATGTTCCTGAAACCATAGCCCTGCTTTGGTTGTGTGGTTGGGGTGGCCTACCAGGCGGGGTGATGCCATTTGAGTTTTGACTGCCAAGGAGGCCTGCTACCGGGTGAGCCGGCTCAGCAGAAAGCCTCAGACCCAGCAGACTTCCTCCAGGCAAAGCTTCCATGAGGCCAGAGCCAGCTGCAGGATTTGTGGGACCCAGTGGGCAATGAAAATGCAGGCCTCTTGGACCTCCCTGCCGGTCCAGTGGGTTAAGACTCCAAGATTCCACGGCAGAGGTGGGTACAGGTCAATCCCTGGTCAGGTGTGGCCAAAAAAAAAAAAATCAAGCCTCTTGTTAGAAAAGTAGGAAATTGCCCCATTAAAGATATTAACAACACAGCGCCTTTTCCTTTCTTCTGAGGCCTGTCGTGATGCTTTTATTTGCAACTTAGTGTCATGCTCCATCAGGCAGGAGGACACTAGAGGGAAGGTTCAGAGGTTGCCAGGGTCCCGTTCTCACAGTTACTGACCCTGACTGGGGAGGGAGTAGTCTCCCCTTCCTACGGGCCTGCTACCCGAGCTCATGGTGGAGGCGGAACCCCCAAGGAAACGCACCTTCCGTGGATGCACCTGGTGCCTGGATGAGGGGTGGGCCCCCAACAAGCCACCTGCTAAACACGCCGCGGCACAGCCAGCCCTGAGTGAGGAGAGCTGCCTGCTCTGAGGCTCCTGCTGGGAGCTGAAGGCTCCAGGGACACGCTGATCTCCCTGCCATCCCCCACCCTCACCACCCAGTCCCTGGCCTGGGCGGAGGGTGAGGCTGGGGAGCAGGTGACTGAGAACTGTCTAGTCGCTGGCCCCAGGAGGCAGAGGGAGGCATGACCCCAAGCCCCCAGCTGTCTATTGCCCCATTAGACTTCACTTACAAACACAGATTAAGAGGGAAAATTATTAAGCGTACTCCACAATCACAGAGCATGAAACCCTAAGGACAGGGCCCTTCTGAGCCCGCGCCCTGTGTGACCGCCCCGATGGAAGCCAGTGCCCCGCCCACCGACACCCTCCCCTCAGCCCTCTGGCTCCTCAGCACCCCATGCATGCCTCTATCACTGGATAAAATCTGTATGCGGTAAGCAAAGACACACAGAAGTGCAACTGGAAAATGGTCTATAATTGATTCTGTCTTGCTCCCAAGTCGCCACTCCTGCTAAGGGCAGAAAAAAAGAAAATTTAAACACCATGGACTTGCTAATCAAAGCTAGCTCAGTCTCTCCAGGCTTCAAAAACTCCTTCTGAGTTAAGTCAGACACATCAAGGCAAGAGTTCAAGTACATTAAGGTTCAGGTTTCCTCTCAGGGCCCCTTCTCCCCACGCCTTCCCAGACAGGATCCCGATTCCAATTCCTGCCTCTAAGACACGTGGTTGAGGTGGTACCAGGCTGCCTGTCCTGGACCCGATGAGCGGCCATTCGCCTGGTTCTCGGGCTCCAGCCCAGAGTCTGGCCACAGGGTCCTCCTACAGTACCGCCCAGCAGTCACACTCCCCTCCGGCCTTCCCACTGCTGTTTTGACCTGGAGGAGGGTCTGATCAAGCTTCTGATCTCTTGCTTCTTCCTACCTGATGGGAACTTCCCTAAGTCATATCCTCTGACCCTATTATGGATCCAAGTCCACCAGATTTGGTCATAATTTCTTAAAGGGAAGCCCATGAAATTTAGAAAATCCCTTTCTTCCCTGAACCAAGTTCAGTTTCAAGACTATTATCTCATGTACACTCAGAATTGATCTTAACACTCAAAGGTAAAAGTCTTTTTTTCCTCTTGTTATATTTCTACTATGAAAATCACAATCCTCCCTGAGGCAAACAGGTAGCCCTGGTTGAATAAGAGAAGGAAAAATATTAATATGTTAGGATTTTATTTCTCTCTTACCTCTAGCATAGCACTTACCACAAAGATGTTGAAACTGTCTCCTTATCTGTCTTCCCAAGTAGTGTATTCGCTTAAAGGCAGGGGGCAAACAGCGCTCATTTTCTGTACCAAATACCTAAATATTAAGTCTGGCACTTCACAGACTGTCAGAAATGGATGGTTGGATGGATGGATAGGTGTGTGGGTGGGTAGACAGGTGGACGAGTGGATGGATGGGTGAATGAGTGAAAGGATGGGTGGTGGATGAATGGATGGGTGGATGGATTTTTTAAACCTTAAAAAAATATACCCAGCAAAAAGCAAAAGTCGCTCAGTTGTGTCTGACTCTTTACGACCCCATAGACTGTAGCCTGCCAGGTTCCTCTGTCCATGGAATTCTCCAGGCAAGAATACTGGAGTGGGTAGCCTTTCCTTTCCTTTCTCCAGGGGATTTCCCAACCCAGGGATCAAACCCAGGTCTCCCACATTGCAGGTGGATTCTTTACTGTCAGAGCCATCAGGGAAGCCCAAGAATACTGGAGTGGGTAGCCTATCCCTTCTCCAGGGGATCTTCCCAACCCAGGAATTGAACCAGGGTCTCCTGCATTGTAGGTGGATTCTTTACCCGCTGAGCTACCAGGAAAGCCCCATACCCAGCAAACTCCTACTTACATCTCATTGACCATCACATGCCACCCTGGGATGCAGAGGAATCTGGGACTGAAGTACTGTAGTTGTGGTTATTTTAAATGGGGCATTTTATTATCCTGAGCAAAATTATGGTTCTGTTGGTAAGGGAGAAGGGTAGAGTGGATAATGGGTAGATAAGAACAGCCAGAGGAGTGGCATTTTAGCAGAACCTTCCAAGATGTGTAAGAGAGAAAGGGTATTTTGAGCTGAGGAAACAGTGTAACCAAATGGATGGAGGTGAGAGAGCCCATGGAAGTCGCAGGGGCTCCTAGCAGATTCTGTGTAAATGCCAGTACGTCGCTGTTACTATACCCAGGCAGAAGGTTCTGTAGAGAGGATTTGTAGGTCAATCTGAACTGTAAATAAATATTCCTTTATAGATTAAGGTATAGAGACTGACTTGTAGATGTGAGCCCTCATTATGGGTGAATCTCTATTCTAGCTATGTCCTCTTCTTGTTCATTCCTAACATGCCCATCCCTTCTCCTTTATATTCCCAGCCACTCGTGCCAGAGATCTGCTTGTTTTATCAGTCTTCTCAAAGATCCAGCTGTGGTTTTATTGATCTTATTTTTCCCTTAATTTCTGTTCTTATCTTTGTTATTTCCTAATTTCCTTCCTTCTATTTTTTTTTTTTTTTTTTTGCTTTATTCTATTCTCTTTCTTCCTTCTGGAGTTGGACACCGAACTCACTCAATTGGAGTTTAGAAAAGTCTCTTTTTTTCTAATGTGTACGTTGGCAGCTCTGACTCTCCCTCTATGTAATCCTGCTGTGGGATTCTTCTAGTTTAGTACAAACTGATCTAATTATCTTTCAGTTGTATTTTCTGATTTCCCTTAGGATACCTTCTTTGACCCTTATATTGGGTGATCCATGAATTTAAAGTTTAAAATATATGAATTAAAAAACAGTTTTATCTCAAAATAGAGTTGCCATATAATTCAGCAATCCCACTCCTGGGCACACATCTGGAAAATCTATAATTTGAAAAGATACACACACGCCCCAACGTTCATAGCAGCACTATTTATAATAGCCAAGACAGAAGCAACCTAAATGTTCATCGACAGGTGAATGGATAAAGAAGATGTGGTGTATGTATATTACACTCTGTGTATTAATGGAGACACACAAAATTGCGGTTCACTTATTTCTACTGCTTTATATGACTAAGATGTCATCTATTTATCTTCTCTGCCACTAAGGGATATTTAGCTTATTTCTGCCTTTTCTCTATCATACACAATACTGCTATGAAATTCTTACATGTAGTTCTAGTGCTCATATTTTCATGTATGAGAAGCAAAACTAGAAGTAAAGCTGTTAGGTCATGGCATCACCAGATAACGCCAAATTGCACTCTAAAGTGGTTGTCTGTCCTCTGTGTCTCTTAATCTCTCTTGAAGGGTTTTCTACATTTTCCCCTCTACTTTGCATTCTGGATATTTTAAGAATATCTTCCAGTTCATCCATTCTCTCTTCATCTCTGTCCAATCTGCCATTAAACTGGTTTTGAGCTTTAAATTTCATTATTTACATTATTCATTTCTAGAAGTTCTGTTTGGAGCTTTTAATGTCATTTGTTTTTAATTTTTATTATGGACATTTCAAACATAAAATTAGAGACAATAGAATAAGAAATCCCTATGTACTTATTTTTATTCACCTTCCACAAGTATCAACCTGTAACTAGTCTTGTTTTATACACACGCCTTCCCACAGCTGTCTACTCTGAGATTTTTAAAAATATTTATAATTATTTATTTGTCTGCTCTGGGTCTTGCTTGCGGCATGTGGGATCTAGTTCCCTAGTGATCAAACCTGGTCCCCCTGCGTTGGGAGCATGGAGTCTTAGCCACAGGACCACGAGGGAAGTCCCTACTCTGAAATTATTCTGAGGCCCATTTCAGTTAGCATATCATTTCACCTATAAATGTTGTTCAAATCTGCCTATTCTTGTTTTCATAAAGTATTGTTATTTTCTTGAGAGTGTGAATCTTTCATTTTGGCTTTGAATCATTATAAGCATTCTTATCACATAGTCTCTCTTGGCCCTGCTGCCCTGCTGTCTCAGAGTCTTACGGCCCTATCCTCCTGATTGTGGCATCTGCTGTATTCAGCATGACTCTTTCTTCATAAATACAGGTATGCCTTGGAGATGTTGTTGGTTTGCTTCCAGACTGCCACAATAAAGCAAATACCAAAATAAATGAGTCACGTGCATTCTTTGGTTTCCCAGCGGATATAAAAGTTATGTTTATACTATAATCTCAGTGGTAAAGAATCCACCTACTAATGCAGGAGACACAGGAGATGTGGGTTCAATCAATCCCTGGGCCAGGAAGATCCCCAGGAGAAGGAAATTGCAACCCACTCCAGTATTCTGGCCTGGAAAATCCCAGAGGCAGAGGAGCCTGCTGGGCTGCAGTCCATGGGGTCCACAGAGTCAAACAGGACTGAGCATTCAAGCACAACAGTAGCATAGTCTATGAAGTGTGCAACAGCAATATGTCTATATAAGCAAGGCACATACCTTAATTTAAAAATACTTCTTTGCTAAAAAATGCTAACCATCATCCGAGCCTTCAGCAAGTCACAGTAGTAACATCACAGATCGTCGTAACAAGTATGAACGTAATGAAAGGGTTTGAAACGTGAGAATTACCAACATGTGACACTGAGACATGAAGTGAGCAAATGCTGTTGGAGAAATGATGCTGAAAGATTCGCTCGATACAGGGTTGCCACAAACCTTCAACCTGTAGAAAACACAGTATCTGTGAAGCACAATAAAGCAAAGTGCAATGAAATGGGGTACGCGTGTCCCGGGACTCACTATTGTGAGCTCATCTTCGGAGGAGCTTGTTTTTCCCGTGAGAACTTCCTGCTGTCTGAGTTGTAACAGCGCTCCTCTACTGTCAATATTTTTTTTTTTAATCTCACCACTCGGCACGTGGGATCTCAGTTCCTCAACCAGGGACTGAGTCCACGACCCCTGCATTGGAAGCTAAGGGTCTTAACCACTGGATAGCCAGGGAAGTCCCTAAAGTCATTCTGCATCTGTTTTGCCAGATGGTCCAGGGTTATCACCAGCCTGGGACCAATTTTTTCTTCTGGCATGAGAATCTGAGACCATGCAGACAATACAAATCTGGATGTCAAATCCACTCACAGCACATCTGTGAGGTTTCGATTTTTCAGAGGATCATGTTTGAAGCCCCCCCACTGCTCTTGCCTGTGCAGTAGTAGCAAGCTTCTTATCTCCTTGTTAACAAGAAGATCAGGTTTTCTTAGTTCGTCGCCCCTTCACTAAGAGATCAGCCTTCAGTGGAGCCTGGCTTTGCAAGGAGTCAGAGTTCCAACCCTCCACATCCTCTTAACGGAAGATCTTACCTCCCATCTCCAAATCTCATATCAATCTGAAGGCCAAAGCCAGGGTCCCTGGGTTACTGGCTCTGATTGCATCCCTCCCTGAGGCAGCTGTGGGGTCAAATCACATGATCACCACTCTGGTTTTTCCATCTTCCTTCTGTCCCTGGGGATATCCCTTGCTTGCTTGCTAACTCAGCCTATGGGCGCCCCAGATGGCTCAGTGATAAAGAATCCACTTACCAATGCAGGAGGCTCAGGAGATGTGGGTTCGATCCCTGGGTCCGGAAGATCCCCCTGGAGAAGGAAATGGCATCCCACTCTGGTGTTCTTGCCTGGAGAATCCCATGGACAGAGGAGCCTGGTGGGCTACAGTCCATGAAATCACAAGCAGTCGGTTATAACTGAGCATGCACGCACAACTCAGCCTCACAAGGTTTATTTATGTGGTTGTACTTTATCACTGGAGAAGGAAATGGCAACCCACTCCAGTATTCTTGCCTGGAGAATCCCATGGACAGAGAAGCCTGGCAGGCCATGGTCCATAGGGTCTTAAAGAGTCAGACACGACTGAAGTGACTAAGCATGCATACTTTATAATGCATTTCTATGTTTTTGTACGAAGAGTTCTTTCACATTTCTCCCGTCAAGATTTTGTTAGAACTGAGTTTCCTTTATTGTGAAAGCTGATCTAATTTGTTTTTGCTTTTGTTTCTTACTTGCAATTAAAAACAAATAAACCTAAAATAATTACCATAGCATCATGCTCGGATCTGACCATCCTGCCCCCAAAGTCACTGCCGAGGCGCATCCATTCTCTCTGGTCCTTGCCTGGCTAAGGACTCTGGGTGTGAACGGTCCATCTGCGCTATACAGAGGAAGGCCTGCTCACGACCCTGGCTCACGTGGCCACGCTTCGGTCACCCTCCAGAGACTTCCAGGACGTAGCCCCCGCCTTTTCTGGCTTACGGACCAGCTGTGGTTTTCGGTGCATGAAACACACGAGCAGTGCTGAGCTACTCGCATTTTGCAGACACCGCAGAATGCTGGGTTTTGCTGTGATACGTATGGCTCTGTCCATTTTTCTTTGTAAATGGGCCACAGTCATCAAAACCACTGATTTGTATCAGTGCCACTAAATAGCCAGCCAGTAAAAAATGGCCCGAGTGTTCACAAACCTAGTTCTTTTCTTGTCAAGGAAGAAGAATCCAAGAGGTGGAATAAATTTCACCTGCTGTTGCCGCAAATCTTTAGCCTTGTGCTCAGCCCCTACGATGCCCCTTGCTTACCTTCTGGGCTCGAGGAGGGAGGGGCCGGGCTTGCCCCTCCAAACCCCTTTCTGCCCTGCTGCCAAATAGATGTGAGGCTAATTTGTCCAGGCCCCTATCAAAACCCCCACTTAGAAGGTTTCTTTTGGTGGTGAAGAAAATGTTCTAAAATTAGATTATGGCAATGGGTGTATGACTGTAAATATACACAAACATTACTCTTTAAATATACAAAAAAACGAAAACCATTGAATTGTGCGCTTTAAGCAGTGAATCTATGGAGTATAAATTAAGTCTCAGTAAGAGATTTTCAAACAATTTTCTTTATTTGACTGAGCTGGGTCTTAGTTGTGACCCGCAGGATCCAGTTTCCTGACCAGGGATTGAACCCAGGTCTACTGCATTGGAAGCATGGAGGCTCAGCCACTGGACGACCAGGGAAGTACCCCATAAAACTAGTTTTTTAAGGGCTTGAAATTATATGGGGGGAAACCTACTTGGGCACCCAAGCCCTGCTGTAAGCCTAACCTCCACATGACATTACCCTCCTCCCACGCACCATCCTGTTCCAGGCCGGGAGAGGCTGCACAGACCGCCTCCTCCAGCTGGAGTGCCCCTGCCCCTGACCCCTAATTGACCTATATGGCTGAGCTGCAGCGTGGTTTTCTCCAGAAGTTGAGGCTCTGTGCATCCCGAAGTACCCTGGCCATGGCTCTGGTCACGTGGAAACTGATGTCCCCAGTTTTATCGGTTTGTCTCCTGCGAGGGCATCTTAGTCGTCTCTGGGGCCTATCTGGGCGCCTGGCACCTTGAAGATGCTCGATTCATGTTTCAAGCCACCCCAGCTGGCTTCCCAGGTCTCCTTAGTGAGTACTGAGCCCTCTAGACTGGAAGGCACTGGAGCTGTGAGCATGCAGGTAGTAAAACTCCCTTGCAACTGCTGAAATGCCTGCCCACCCCAGCTCCTGGCCCTCCCCTTTAGCTTTTTTTCTTAACCTCTGATTTAGCAGTGATCAATTAGCCGTCATGCGAGAACCTCCTTCCTTGTCCTTCTGGAATGCTTCTCTGTAAGGTACTTTTCCTTTGAGGGGCTGGAAAAAAAACTAGGGGACTGAATGTACTCACTGTAGGAAAGAACTGGGAAAGGCCAATTAACATTCCGCTAAGAGAGAAAATGATTTCTCCCATCAGCAATAAAAACTGACAGCTCTATCAGAAAATGAGCTGGGGGGAAACCTGCAGAGCCTGGAGGGGCAGGTGGGGCGGGGAGTGTGTGCCCTGCTCACTGAGGGGTAAGGATGCTGAGTGCAGAGATGGCTGCTGGGAGTCAGGGGAGCTCAGGCGGCCAGAGGTGTCGCTGTCTGGGGAGATGACCCACGGCTCCCAGCCTCACTGATCTGGCCCCCAGGCAAGAAGACGAGCCCTGTTCAGGTTTTATCCCTGGAACTCAGAGCTTCACTCTCCCAACGGCTTCTCCCTGTACACTCGTTTCCTCTGACCTTATCATAAAAGGAAGCCACGTGATGTCTATTTATGGCAGCAGCATGGTCTGGGGAGAAGAGGCTCTCAGCCCTGTGAATTTCAGGGGCTGATGAAATTGCTCCTCTGCTCCGGCTCTCTCCCTGCCAGGAATGAATAAATGGGGCGGGGGCGGCCGGAAGAATCAAATGCCAGCTATCTGACAGACAGGTGCCTTCTTGAGTGCTACGGGTAGGTAATTTGGTTCTCTAAATCAGAGCTTATAAACCAGGATAGGAGTTAATAGAGCTCAAATGCACTAGCTTTAATATGAGAGGAAGTGCAGAGGAAGAAAGAAGGGGGGGAGGCACCCTCATTTGGCCTGGTGGGGAAGACATTTAGCTTTAAAAAATGTAACCACTCACTTTCTATTTTATTTTTCTAACTTTTAATTTTTTTTTTTTCCTGTTTTCTGGCCACCTCGTGCAGCATGCAGGATCTTAGGGCCCTGGGATTAGAACCCATGCTCTTTGCAGAGGAAGCACAGGGAGTCCTAACCATTGGACCGCCAGGGAAGTGTCTCTACTTTAAATATAAGTATGTTTTGCTTAAAAGAAAAAAAGAGGAGGCCAGTGAGACACCAAAAAGATCTGAGATTAGAGCAGTTGTTTATTTTCATTGGAAACATGTCGACAGGCAATTTGGGGCCATGTTTTTTTCGGAACCATGTCCTCTCTGATTCACAAAAATGAAACACAGAGACAGGAGACCAGGGTCAGTGTCTAAGAGCACCGGCTCTTCCTCAGGCATCTGTGTGACTCTCATGGGGAGGCAGGAGCTGGCTGGTGAGACGGTGCAGGGGTCTCATTTCTCCAGACACTTGTCTTCAGCAGACATTAGTCGGGGGAAAGCAGAGGTCTGGGCCGGTACTGTCAGAGATGATGGCTCTGGGGCTATGTGGTTCTCTGAATTGCTCCCAAATGCTTTTGAGCTGGGATTTCAGGTCTCATGTCCAAAATATTCCACTTTTTTTGGTGTGTGTTCTCTGTATAACAGATACAACAAGGCAAGAAACTGAAGACCTTCCATACCCAAGAATTGATCCTGGATGAAATCAATAACTTCAGGTACATTTATGGATGCCATGTCCTCAATGGGTTGTTAGAAGGCGTCTTTCAAGTTCCACTGCTGAACGTTGAGGTTAACAGCAGGGAAATGTTAGCTGTTGTTAACAAATAAGTCCCAAACTATTAATGAGTTGTGTGTGTGCTCAGTCGTGTCCAATGCTTTGTGACCCCACGGACTGCAGCCCGCCAGGCTCCTCTGTCCCTGGGATTTTCCAGGCAAGAGTACTGGACTGGGTTGCCATTTCCTTCTCCAGGGGATCTTCCTGACCCAGGGATTGAATGCACATCTCCTGTGTCTCCTGCATTAGTAGATGGATTCTTTACCACTGAGCCACCTGGAAAGCCCAAACTATTAATGGTAAATTTAACACAAAAAGACACATGTCTCATCCATGTAACAAACCAGTGTGAGTGTTCATGATCGGCGGGAGGCTTTCCTCCACACAGTGACTCAGGGACCATGCCCTTTCTATCTTTGGCTCCACTACCTTCTAAGGCTTCCTCATCATTACCTGCCTCTGTTTTGGAAAGGGAGAGGGTGAAGAGTGTTTATTTCTCAACTGCATTGGCTCGGCAGTGACACACAATACTTCTCACACTCCATTGGGCAGAACTGTTCATACTGTCTCCCTAGAGACAAGGACAACTTGGGAACACAGTCTCTGGTTGGGCAGCCACTTCCTGGCAACACGTCTGTGCTGTCGAGGGGAGGAGCATGCCTTTTGGTAGACAGCTGTCTTTGTCTCCTCCAAACATCTTAATGCCACGTAAAAAAAATAATCCTCTAGGGGACCTCCCTGGCCCAGTGGCTAAGACTCTGCTCTCCCAATGCAGAGGGCCCAGGTTTGATCCCTGGTGGAGGAACTAACTCCCACATGCCTCAATTAAGACCTAGCACAGCCAAGTAAACAAATAATAAATATTTTTAAAAATAACCCTCTACATAGAACTGAAAATGAACATGTATTGAAAGTTTGTGGGATGCAGGTAAAGTGGAGAGGGAAATATATAGCATGAAGTGCTTACATTCGAAAAAAAGGAATGTCTCAAATCAATGACCTAAATACCTACCTCAAGAAACTAGAAGAAAGATGAACAAAAGAAACCCAAAGCAAGCAGCATGAAGGAAATGATAAAGAGTAGAAATCAGTGGAATTGAAAAGAGGAAAACGATACAGAAAATCAATGAAACTGAAACTGGTTCTTTGGGGGGAAAAAAAATTAGCCTCTGGAAAAACTGAGGATGTGACAAGGGAGAATACACAAATCACCATTATCAGGGATGACACAAGGACATCACCACCGACCCGACAGCCATTAAAAGGACGACAGAGGGATACGATGAACAACTTTACGCTCATGAATCAATCATTTAAATGAAACGGACCAACTTCTTGAAAACCAGACTACCAAAACTCAACCGAGGTGAAATACATAATCTGCAAAGTCCAGAACCATTAAAGAAATTCACTTCATAATTTTAAATCTCTCACTAAAAATACCTCTAGGTCCAGGTGGGTTCAACAAAAAATTCTACCAAGCAGTTAATGGAAAATTAACACCAATATTATGATGCAATTGCTTCCTGAAAATAGTAGAGAAGAGAATACTTCTCAGATAATTTTATGAGGTCAGTATTGCCCTAATACGAGCTTCCCAGGTGGTGCCAGTGGTAAAGAACCTGCCTGCCAATGCTGGAGACATGAGAGATGCAGGTTTGATCCCTGGGTCGGGAAGATCCCCTGGAGGAGGGCATGGCAACCCACTCCACTATTCTCACCTGGAGAATCCCATGGACAGAGGAGCCTGGAGTGCTATGGTCCATGGGGCCACAGAGAGTTGGACATGACTGAAGTGACTTGGCATGCATGCATGCACTGTCCTAATATAAAAACCAAGACAGCATGAAGAAAACTACAGACCAATATATTTCACAAACACAGAGAAATCCTCATCAAAACGTTAACCAATCAAATTTATAACAAATATTAAAAAGAATTATATACCACAATCAAGTGGAACGCATTCTATGTGTGCAAGGCCGCCTCAATAATAAAAAATCAATTAATGTAACCCGCCATATCAACAGACCTGTGAAGAAAAATTTTACGAACATAACCAAATAATGAAGAAAAAGCATTTGACATAATCCAACATCCACTTTATTTTTGGGGTTCCAAAATCACTGCAGATGGTGACTGCAGCCATGAAATTAAAAGACGCTTACTCCTTGGAAGAAAAGTTATGACCAACCTAGATAGCATATTGAAAAGCAGAGACATACTTTGCCAACAAAGGTCTGTCTAGTCAAGGCTATGATTTTTCCTGTGGTCATGTATGGATGTGAGAGTTGGACTGTGAAGAAGGCTGAGCGCCAAAGAATTGATGCTTTTGAACTGTGGTGTTGGAGAAGACTCTTGAGAGTCTCTTGGACTGCAAGGAGATCCAACCAGTCCATTCTGAAGGAGATCAGCCCTGGGATTTCTTTGGAAGGAATGATGCTGAAGCTGAAACTCCAGTACTTTGGCCACCTCATGCGAAGAGGTGACTCATTGGAAAAGACTCTGATGCTGGGAGGGATTGGGGGCAGGAGGAGAAGGGGACGCCAGAGGATGAGATGGCTGGATGGCATCACTGACTCGATGGACGTGAGTCTGAGTGAACTCCAGGAGTTGGTGATGGACAGGGAGGCCTGGCGTGCTGCGGTTCATGGGGTTGCAAAGAGTCGGACACGACTGAGTGACTGAACTGAACTGAACTGAACATCCACTCATGATTTTAAAATAACCCCAAACTCTCAGTAGAATGGGACTAGAGGAGGATTTTTTCAACTTGATAAAGAGCATCCACAAGACACCTAAAGCTAATAATCCCACAAAACTTGACATGTCGTGTTTTATTTTTTCAGTCAGTTCAGAATACTTTCAAATTTCTGTTTTGACTTCTTTTTTGACCTATGTGTTATTTAGAAGTGTGTTAGTTTCCAAATACATGGGCATTTTCAGAGATCTTCCTATTATCAATTTCTAATTTAATTTCTTTGTGATAAGAGAGCGTACTTTGTGTGACCTGAATCCCTTTAAATGCACTGAGACTTGTTTAATGGCCCAGAATATTGTCTGTCTTGGTAAATGTTCTGTGTGAACTTGAGAAGGATGCGTATTTTGCTATCATTGGGCAAAGTATTTTATAAATGTCAGGTAGGTCAGGATGGTTGATAATGTTGTTCCAATCTTCTAAGTACTTACTGATTTTTGTCCACTTGTTCTGCTAAGTCACTTCAGTCGTGTCCGACTCTGTGCGACCCCATAGATGGCAGCCCACCAGGCTCCCCCATCCCTGGGATTCTCCAGGCAAGAACACTGGAGTGGGTTGCCATTTCCTTCTCCAATGCATGAAAGTGAAAAGTGAAAGTGAAGTCACTCAGTCGTGTCCGACTCTTGGCAACCCCATGGACTGCAGCCCACCAGGCTCCTCCGCCCATGGGATTTTCCAGGCAAGAGGACTGGCGTGGGGTGCCCCTTGTTCTACCAGTTATTAAAAGAAGAATGTTGAAAGCTGCAACTATAATTGTCAACTTGTATATTTCTCTTTGTAGATCTATCAGTTTTTACTTAAAGCGTCTGGGGACTCCTTGAGACCCCCTGGACTGTAGCCCTCCAGGCTCCTCTGTCCATGGGATTCTCCAGGCAAGAATACTGGAGTGGGTTGCCATTTCCTTCTTCAGGGGGTCTTCCCAACCCAGAGATTGAACCCATGTCTCCTGAGTCTCCTGCGCTGGCAGGTGGGTTCTTTACCACTGCACCATCCGGGAACCTTTTTTTTTGTTATATGGAATGTTCCTTATAATGACTGTGGAAGTGGTTACACAACTCTATACACTTGTCAAAACCCAGAGACTTATATAGCCAAAAGAGTGGATTTAACTGTACATACATTTTAAAATAAGTTTAAAAATAAATCTTTTTAAAAGTTAAAAAAAAAACCCAAAACTCATTGTTTCCAAATAAAAGAAGGGAAGGAATCTAGGCAGATGGTACTGATGAACGTGTTTTCAGGGCAGCAGTGGAGATGCAGACACAGAGAACAGACTTTCGGACACAGCGGGGGAAGGAGATGGTGGCAAATGAAAGAGTAGTACTAAGCATACACATTAGCATAAGTAAAAGAGATAGCCAGTGGGATTTGCTGCATGATGCAGGGAGGGCAAACCCTGTGCTCCGTGAAAACCTAGTGGGTGGAACGGGGTGGGAGGTGACAGGGAGGTTCAAGAGGGAGAGAACATATGTACACCCATGGCTGATCCATGTTGATGTATAGCAGAAAACACAACACACATTGTAAAGCAGTTATCCTCCAATTTAAAATAAATTTAACTAAAAGGAAAAAATGTAGAAGGAAGGAAAAAAAAAGAAGGGGAAAGTTGTGATATGCCCACATTTAGGGATGATCCAATACTTTGGCCACCTGATGTGAAGAGCTGACTCGTTAGAAAAGACCCTGACTCTGGGAAAGATTTAAGGCAGGAGGAGAAGGGGACGACATAGGCAAGATGGTTGGATGGCATCACTGACTCAATGGACATGAGTTTGAGCAAACTCAGGAGATAGTGGAGGACAGAGGAGCCTGGTGTGCTGCAGTCCATGGGGTCGCAAAGAGTTGGACAAGATGGAGAGATAGAACAACAAAACAGAAATCCAATCTCATCACATTTGAGCTTTTTATCAGAGAGGGAGAGGAGCTGGTAATCAACAGGCACCTTGCTGAGATGTGGTGAGTAGCCAGGGGAGTCAAGATCCTGCTGGAGGTTCTGGCGCAGAATCCTTCCTTTCCTCTCCCAACGTCTGGGGGCCCCCAGCATCCCACGGCATTTAATTACATCACCCCAGGCTCTGCCTCCACCTCCAGGCAGCCTTCCTTCCTGCATCTCTGTGTGTCCCGTCCCCTTCTTACAAGGACACCAACCAGTGGATTTAGGGCCGACCTTAAATCCAAGATGATTTCGTCTCAAGATGAAAGGAACTAATTATATCTGCAAAGACCCTATCTCCAAACAAAGTTTCATTCACAGGGGGTTAGTCCTTGAACGTATATTTTGGGGGACACAGTTCAACCCACTGCATTCAGTAAGACTTTCTCAGGGAGGGCAGAAGCAGGCTGGAGCCTGGTGCTCGCTGATGGCCCTGTAGCCTTTGAGGTCCTTGACCATCACCCTCAGATCTCGGGCTGGGATGTCCCTCCATCTCCCCAGCTCCTCTGCCTGGCAGGCGGGGTTGGGGGAGGTATCCCTAGAGTTGCTACTTAGCAACAGAAAAATCACAAAGTCCCCATTCCGAATAAACTCCATTGCTTTTCCTTCTTTCATTCTCCCAGCAATTCCCACAGTGGTGTCTGTGGTGGGAGGGAGGGGAGTATGGATTAGAAAAGAGCTTGACAAAAACATAGCCTTTTTTGTTGGTTGTGGTTCTTGCCAGTTTTTGCCGGTCTAGCATCCTCCGCCCCTCTCCCACCAGGAACAGCCTTGATTTCCCTGTGGGGACTTCTGTCCCCCACCAGGTCTTCTAGCTAGGCAGGGCTGTCCCCACCCCCAGCTGACTTCTTTCAGCTCCCTGCCCTCTGCTTCCTTCCCCAGAGCCAGTACCCGACCCCAACCCCGTCACCCAACCCCCCACCCTGGGCAGAGCAGACCCTTGCTCTGCTGCAGCCTTGCCTGGTCCTCCCTTCTGACAGGTGACTAGCCAGGTGCTGGCTGGACCTGCCCCTCCCTGGCCTGCCCGCCAGCCCGAACCAAGATGCATTCAAGCAGAAAGGGTGAGGGTGGCCTCACTGCAGTAAAAACCAGCAAGTCCAGCTTCCTGGCGGCATGTGGCTCTGTTGCTTTATACGTTCGCAGGTCAGAAGAGTGAGGAAGGGTGCAGGTGGAATAAAGGTTAGACACCTTTGGGGGAGAGGGACTGGGGGTGGGAGAGTGGGGGTGATGACCTTTCTCTTTATAGATTTTTTTTTAAAGATTTATTTATTTTTGTGTCAGTGGTGGGTCTTTGTTGCTGCACACGGGCTCTCTCTAGTTGCGGCTTGTGGGCTCGGTAGTTGTGGTACATGGGCTTAGTTGCTTCAAGGCAGGTGGGATCGCACCCCGACCAGGAATCGAACTGCCATCCCCTGCATTGCAGGGTGGATTCTTCACCACTGGACCACCAGGGAAGCCCTCTTTATAGATCTTTGATTGTTACACTTTCTGAGTTCTGATTTCACTCTCACAGGTCCTTGTTTCTGCCCTGCTCTTTCCGGCCTCCTCACCCTTGGGATGGCACGGCTTCCATCCTGAGCCCTGGTCCAAGGCCCATTCCCATCTCCCTGGCTCCCTGCCCTGACACCTGCGCAGGTTCCCAGCTGGGTGCCCCTGGCCTTTCTGACCTGTGAGCATTCTTGACAGTAACTCATGAACGTGGCGCAGCTTCTCCAATCCCTGGCTCCCTTCTCTGAAAACTTGGGGAGCTGCTACCTCACAGGGTTCTGTGCACAAGGGAAAAAAAATGGTTGAGAAAATGCTTTCGTAAAACTGGGATTCGCTGTCAAATCAGAAAGCTTATTACTAAAGATGTGAGATGCAGAACACTTAGCCAGCACTGAATCAGTCTTTTTCCTTACCATCAGGAAGGCTGAGCAGAGGAACCAGCACAGAGATGCCACCTTAGTCTGTACTACGTCACCCCCTCTGCTCCCACCCTGTCCCTCCTGTCCAACCTGGGGCAGGGGTGGATAGAGCATCCCTACCCAGGGAGGACAGCTCACCGCCTCTCTGACCCTCTCCCGCAAGCATTCGGCTCACTGTCTGTCCCTCATGGGGGCTCTATTAAAGGGCAGAGAGCCAGGGGTTGTGGGGGCTGTGGTAGAGGGCCTTCAGGGCATGAAGGGGCCCCAGGGAGCAGGCCAGCCATCCAACCTCAGCTTCGGGGGCTTCGTCAGTATCTTGCCAGGGTGCAACACGAATAGTCCTGCAAGATTCAAGACAGCCCCAAATCACTGCGCTTTCAGAAAATGGATGAAAAACTGATCAAACAGACGTTTGATGCCAGGATGAAGGGGAGCCGGGGCCTGCACGATCGAGTTGCAGGCAAAGTGTGGGCTGGAGTTCTTGACAGTTGGAGGAGGAGCCTTCTGTCATCCATCAAGCCTGAAAGTGAAAGCCTTCGTCGCTCAGTTGTGTCTGACTCTTTCTGACCCTATGGACTGTAGCCTGCCAGGCTCTTCTGTCCATGGAGTTCCCCAGGCAAGAATACTGGAACGGGTACCCATTCCCTTCTCCAGAGGATCTTCCCGACCCAGGGATCAAACCTGGGTCTCCTGCATTGCAGGTGGATTTTTTTTTTTACTACTGTCTGAGCCACCAGGGAAGCCCATCAAGCCTGAAAGGAAAAGGGGGGGAAATAGGCTCTTCTGCAGCCTGCCCACTGAGGTGTCCATGTGGGCTGGTGGAGTGCTAGGGTGAGAGCAGACCCGGGCCAGGGCGAGAGGCTGGGGCTCTGCCTGCAGGTAGAGCGCAGCCCAGTTGGGCCTGGTTCTGAATCCTGATCAGAGTCCTCACCCCTTTCTCCATGCCTGGGAGACCGCGGAGCTCCCAGAACCAGCCTCCGGGGCCCCCGTTGCTGCGTTGTGCTGTGCTAAGTTGATCCAGTCGTGTCCAACTCTTTGCAACTCCATGGACCGTAGCCCAGCAGGCTCCTCTGTCCATGGGCTTCTCCAGGCAAGAGTACTGGAGTGGGTTGCCATGCCCTCCTCCAGGGGATCTTCCAGACCCAGGGATCGAACCTGAGTCCCTTATGTCTCCTGTATTGGCAGGAGGGTTCTTTACCACTAGCGCCACCTGGGAAGCCGGGGCCCCCTGCAGACCTCTAAATGGCAGGGTCCCTGGACAGAAGACAGCAGCCCCACGTTAATCCACAGCCTCTCACGTCACGGCACTCACTCTCCTTGTGGCTGCTCTTCTCATCGGCCTTGAGGAGGAGAAGGCGGAGGCTCAGGACCCTGGTGACTGGCCCAGGTTCCTGCAGGTAGGATGTGGCAGAGCCGGGCCTTGCAGACCTCAGCAGGAGTTCGGCTGCTGCATCCTCTCTGGGCCGCTTCCTCTGGAACAGCCAAGGAGTGCCTTGGCTTCGCCTGCCGGGATGTACCTGCTCAGTCAGTGCCCTTCAGTAAAAATACATTCTTTGTTTCAGCCGCTGGACTACAGTCTGTCACGGTATTGTGTTTATGTGATCATAGGTTTCTGCAGGCATTTTAACCTCAGTTACTTGAGCCTCTTGCCACTCTGACGGCCTCCCCGCCTCTCTCCCAGGAGGGTGGTGTTGGAGTGGCCATAGCTTATGTGGCTCCCAGCTACCTCCACATGGAGGCTGGTTCTTGGGCTGCTGATGGTCTGGATGACTTCCAGGAATTCTCCCACCAATGAAGGAAAAACAGGACATCCAGTGAAAACGCTGAAATAATATTTGAATTTCTTAATGATTTGCCATGAAATGTTGACATTGATGGGCTTCCCTGGTGGCTCAGATGGTAAAGAATCTGCCTGCAATGCAGGAGACCCAGGTTTGATCCTCCAGTCCCTGGAGAAGGGAATGGCTACCCACTCCAGTATTCTTACCTGGAGAATCCCATGGACAGAGGAACCTGGCAGGCTACCTTCCATGGGGTTGTGAAGAGTCAGACACGACTGAGCGACTCACACTTTCACTTTCTCACTTTCTTGATATCGGTAAACACAAGACAGGGACTTCCCTGGTGGTCCAGTGGTTAAGACTTTGCGCCTCCACAGCAGGCGGCACGGGTTCGATCCCTGGTCAGGGAACTGAGATCCCACATGCTGTGCAGCCAAAACAACAAATCAAAATACATAAACATAACACAAAACTCAAAATATGTCCCTGCAGAGAGGCCATCGAGGCTACACTGGGTATTGAGGGTTTTCCATCCAAGAAGCAGGTTGGTCTCTGTGGAAGGAAACCACATGCCCTGAATTCCTCCTGCTCATCTGCAAAGGAATTGATCCAAATTTACATTCTCTGTATCAGTTCAGTTCAGTTCAGTCACTCAGTCATGCCCGACTCTCTGTGACCCCATGGACTGCAGCATGCCAGGCCTCCCTGTCCATCACCAGCTCCCAGAGTTTACTCAAACTCATGTCCATTGAGTCAGTGATGCCATCCAACCATCTCATCCTCTGTCGTCCCCTTCTCCTCGGCCTTCAATGTTTCCCAGCATCAGAGTCTTTTCCAATGAGTCAGTTCTTTGCATCAGGTGGCCAAAGTATCGGAGCTTCAGCTTCAGCATCAGTCCTTCCAATGAACAGTCAGGACTGATTTCCTTTAGGACGGACTGGTTGGATCTCCTTGCAGTCCAAGGGACTCTCAAGAGTCTTCTCCAACACCACAGTTCAAAAGCATCAATTCTTCTGCGCTCAGCTTTCTTTATAGTCCAACTCTCACATCCATACATGACTACTGGAAAAATTATAGCTTTGACTAGATGAACCTTTGTTGGCAAAGTAATGTCTCTGGTTTTTAATATGCCATCTAGGTTGGCCATAGCTTTTCTTCCAAGGAGTAAGTATTATTTTTAATTTCATGGGTGCAGTTACCATCTGCAGTGATTTTGGAGCCCAAGAAAATAAAGTCTGTCACTGTTTCCATTGTTTCCCCATCCATTTGCCATGAACTGATGGCACCGGATGCCATGCATTCTCTGTATAGCGTATGGCATTCCAAAATCCTTGTCAGACAAAGAGGCGATCAGCGTACAAAATCACAGGGAGTAGCGTATAGAGGTGGTCGGGCGGTTAAGACAGAATTTCCGGTTATGTTCCTGAGTTGCTGGACGTTTATGGCTTTGTCAGCCTTTTAGGATTTGTAACTTGTGAGTTCTGTTCTCACTGGAAGGGGAAGTTACTATTCACTGTCACACCTCATATTGGTTTTGCAATTGTGGAGATTTTTTTTCCAAAGAAAATCTGGTCAAAACTGTAAACCTCAGCCCCCAGCTTCCTCTGAAAGCAGGCAATTTACAGAAAAGGGGTGGGCTTGGTCCTACCGCTGCCTCGTTCTGGATCCTGGCTACCTGGGCTTCCCAGCTCGGCTCTTTCTATATCATTAGGGGCAGCGTGTCGCTCCTGGGGGGCTATAAGATCACCTGTGTGAAGCACCCGAGGGCCTCCAGAATCCTCATGGAAGCCAGTTCTTGCCCCATCCCTCCCTCTTTTCCTGGTTGATGTCCCACAAAGATGGTTGCCGCTCCCCCCATGGTCCACGCTAAATGGCAAGTTATCTTTGCCTACACTCTGAGCTTCCCCACAGAGAGTGGATCGCAGAGCCTGAGAAAACCTTTTTCAAAATCAAAATGACCTGTGGGCAACCTGAGCTAATTAGGCGAGGGATTGGGAATCAGAATGTCAGAGGGGACAGAGAAGGGGGGCTTCTGAACCAGTGCCTCCCCTACAAGCTCCTCGGATGGGCCTCTTCAGGGAAAGCCAGGCTTTTGCCACGTGGGAGGCAGACGAGATCCAACCAGTCCATCCTAAAGGAAATCAGTACTGAATAGTCACTGGAAGGACTGATGCTGAAGCTGAAGCTCCGATACTTTGGCCACCTGATGCGAAGAACTGACTCATTGGAAAAGACCCTGAAGCTGGGAAAGATTGAGGGCAGGAGGAGAAGGGGATGACAGAGGATGAGATGGTTGGATGGCATCACCGACACAATGGACATGAGTCTGAGCAACCTCTGGATGTTGGTGATGGACAGGGAGGCCTGGCATGCTGCAGTCCATGGGGTCACAGAGTTGGACACGACCGAGCGACTGAACTGAATTGAACTGAACTGAGGCAGACAATAGTCACCATCACGAGTCACCTCAAAAGAGGATCCACGTGACGGTGGCTTCCAAGGACATAGAGGGGCACAGAAGAGGGTGGAACAGCCGAACGGGGCAACGAAGGACCCAAAAGGAGCTGAGAGGCTCTTGGGCAGCACCTGTCCAGGATGCGGGCGGGGCCATGCTCCCACTAGCCTCAGCCCTGCACAGACCCCAGCTGGACACCAGGGAGGTGCAAGTGGAGGAGCTGGAAGCTGGGCAGGGGAATGAGCTGGACCAGGGATGTCTTGGCCTGGCGGGAGGCTGGGGACCACACCCCCATCCTCACCTGTGGGAAGGAAATGGAAGAAGCTCCTGGAGGTGGAAACTCCTAAGAAAGGACTGTTCACCCAGGGCAGGAGCTGAGAGCCTCCTGTTATGGGTGGAACACAAGTGGGCGAGGTAGGGGGGTGGGGGGTGGCAGGGGGGCGGGGGAGGCAGGAAGAGGACAGGCAAAGCCACAAGGGCTCTAGGGAGAGGTGGCGGGAGCCCCAGGTCACTGGCAGACCCTAGAAAGCCTCTGAGCCCATCCCCCTCACTTCCTCCTCCCCCATCAAGTTCCCCAAACAGCCAAGGCCTCCTGCCCCTACCCCTGCTCTGACCCCAAGCACAGCTGTTGCTTCAGCTGCCTGGACCCCAGGACCATCTGTTAGTTCCCTCCCCTCCCCCTCTGCTTCGGCAGCATGTCCCAGGGAGCCTGTGATGCAGGCATCAGGGATCCCCTCAAGGGGAAGGGAGTCATCTGGGAGGGGTCTTATTTTCCCATGATCTCAGCACCAAGCCCAAGGCCTCGTCCCCGGGGAGCGCAGTTTAAACATCTGAGGAACTGAGTTGAAGGAGGAACTGGGTTCTGAGGCCAACTTCCTAATACTTTATAATTCTACATGTTAGCCACTTCTTTCCTATAAAGGGCCAAATTCCACGTTTTCCGATTCTGACATCCACTTGCTAAAAGTTTGTAACCAAAGTCATATGTATCTACTGTTAATTTGATTAAGGCTTCCCTGGTGGCTCAGTGGTAAGGAACTTGCTTGCCAATGCAGGTGACACAGGTTCAATCCCTGGATCGGGAAGATCTCCTGGAGGAGGAAATGGCAGCCCACTCCAGTATCCTTGCCTGGGGAATCCATTGGCCGGAGGAGCCTGGCGGGCTACAGTCCATGGCGTTGCAAAGAGTCGGACACAACTGAGCGACTAAACAACAACAAAAATGTAATCAGAACTCCCTGGGGGCCCCTTTTACCTCTGCATTCATAAAAGGGCCTCATACAGGCCTCCTCTCCCAGTTTCCCATCCATTCATTCAAGAGATACTTGTGCTTGTTCTGAGCACCTGCAGAGACAGAGGTGTTCTGCCCCGGGAAGGGACGGCTGCTGCAGGCGGGGCAGGTGAGGACCTGGGAGGAGTCGCGGCCACAGAGAGCTCACCACCTAGCCAGGGAGCGCAGACACCCCAGAGGCTGTTAAGAGGCAGCCCGTGCGAGCGGTCAGAACCAGATTCAAACCCCAGCTCTGCCCTTGCCGGCTGTGTGGCCTTAGAAAAGTGACTTCTCTCTGAACCTGCTTCCTCACCTGCAAGATGGGGATACCTGCCTGGGATGGTGGCTAAGAAGATGGATGCAGGCCCAGCATCTGGCAAAGACGAGTTCCATTCCCTCCTGGGGCCACCCTTCCCGCACCCTCCCCCCAACCCCAGACACTGGCCAGACACAGGCAGGCAGGTCGACGCTGGGGCAGGGGGTGGGCACAGAGTGGTGTCAGAGGGGCCCCTTGCCTGCTCCAGGCCCTGGGTTTCCTGCCTGCCCTGAGGTCAGCTGCATCCAGCCTGGAGCCCAGCGCTAGTCCCATGGGCGGCTCAGGGATGTCCACGGCCTGTGCACGGCTCATCTTCCAGAAGGTGGTGACAACAAAGATCAGCAGATAGATTTAGGGAGCGGAGAAAGGAAAAGGAATGACCAGCAGGGCGCGGAGATGCTGTGACTCAGGCCTGGGCACTCCGCCAGGCTGGGCTGCTGCTTAGGAATACTTTCACCCAAGCCAGATGCAAGGAGCCTGAAAACACTTTCCTCCAGGCTCCGCGGGGGTGGTGGGGGGTTTCCCTGGGAGGAGGTTTCTGGCAGCGTGAAATCCTCAGGCCCTCAGGCTGCTGCTCTTCTGTGGGACCTGGTAGAAAGACCACAGCATCTGAAGGTCTGGACTCAGCTGACTTTCTCCCTTCCTTCTCCTATCTGGACTCAGGGCAGGCTGTGGTTCTTGTCAATCAGCACATCCTCTGCAGATTTCTGGTCCTAAAAGCCACAGCGTGGCAGGCATTTTGTACAGAACGGGATTTTCACTCCAGGGAACGCAGGAAGTCTCTTTACTTCCAAATGAGCTGTCTTCCGGAGAAAGTCTTTCCACTCAGAAACCGTATCACAAATGATGCCAGGCTTCCAGGAACAGCCAGCAAGCTGCTTAACTCGGAGTGCGGCTGAAAATCTGTACCTGTGAAATGAACACAGTAGAAATCGATACTGGTTGCAACACCAGTAATTTTTTAATAGAAACATAAACGGTTTTATTCATCTGACTGTTGACCCTGGAGAGAAGGCGGCTTCATCAGAAGATGGGGGAAGAGGAGGGCTGTCTCAGTCCGGCTCCCATGGGCCCCTCCTCCTGTCTCAGCTCCATAGCCTGGAGCTGACATCTCAGCCCGTCCTGCCCGCCCTCTCTCTTCTACTCCTGGGAGTTCCTTACCAAGACTCAGAACGCTGTGGCCGTGGTTTCCATGGCGGGCTCAGCCTGATCTGGGCTTGCGTCCCTTTCACATGGGGTTCCCACCGGGTTGTGACTTAGATATATGTGCGTGAAGCTCTGTCCTAGTTGGAAGGTGCCCAGGACAGGTCCTGACCCAGAGCAAGGCTCTGGAGACATTCACTGAGTGAATGAATGAGTGAACCAAAGTCCTTTGTGGGTCATCCGAAGGATTTCCACAGGAATTAGAGGCGCCAGCCTGGGATTTTTACCATCTGTGGATTGAAGGCCTTCTGGCCTCGACCCAGGTCCCAGGCATGAGGGTTTGAGGGAGCAAGCCAAGATGCAATTCGACGGACAGATAGGAGAATGGAAAGCAGAGCTTTCTGGAGAGGTCAGCGGTGAGAGAGACCCCGGGAGAATCCCCTGCCGCTGCCCAGCCCCCAGAACCCTGCTTCTGGAACCTACCAGGGGCCATGGGCACCTGGAAGGCCCTCCTCCCGTTCCTGTATGTCACCCTGCTGCCCCCTCATACCCATCCCCCACGCAGACTTCCCCATCCACAACTGCACACCCTTGGGGGCTGCACATGCCTCTCTCCTGGCGCAGACCCTTGTTGTTCTCTGCAGAACCTCCCCCAACCACCCACCCGAGCCCCTGGCCCAGCCCCAGTAAGGAGACCTCCTTGAAAGAGGCTCAAAGGTTTAAGGCAAAGCAGCTGCTTTCAACCAACACCTCATTCTTTGCAAAGCGCTCTCACCTCTGTTACTATGACTATTCTTCATCAGATCCGTGCAAGGTGGGTATTTCACCTGCGTATAGTAGGGGAGGCAACTTCGCCCACTGGCCTGGGATGCAAATGAAGCGGGGGGAGGGGGGCGGGGGGGGGGAGTGTTGCTCGCCTTCTAAGAGGGAGGAGGAGGGAGAGGGAAGGGAGGAGGGAAGACCCAGTCTCTTTGAAGGGCTCCTCCTGGCCAGAGCCTCCTTTCAGAGCTGGCTCCCTCGAGAGCCGCCCATCACTGCCCACAGACCCTTGGGAATCCGCCTTGGGAAGAACTATGGGCAATCTCTCAAGTGTGAGAACCAGCATCTGTTACTACACAGGTCTTCTGGTCTCCCAAAGCCTCATGGAGCTGGATCCCCAGGGTGGAGCCAGAAATCTTTGCAATTAGTGGCTGCCACCCCCTCACCGCTCCCTCCCCCCCCCCGACCCTCACTGCACGCCCTGGCCCCAGGGGACTGAGGTCCTCAGTCCTAAAGAACCCTGAGCGGTGAGGGGTGACAGTGCATGACTCAGCCTCAGGGGAGGCTAATTGCTCCCTAACTGGCTGAGCTCTCTATGGGGAGTCCTGCCTGGAAAGTCCCTGGTTGTCACTGCAAAGCCACAGACTGGTTTGCCTGGAGCCCGAGAGCTGGCTCCTGTGAAGCTGCCCCAAGAGGAGTTTCTAAGGTGTTCTCAGCCAAACCAGCTGTCAGGACGGAGCAGGGTGGGCTCTGAAGGAGGTTCTTGTGGGTGCTGCGGAAAAGCATCAGAAAGGCAGGCAGGTTGGGGTCCGACGGCCTCACGCCCTGCCTTCTGTTCCCCCGGGCCCCCAGCACATTCCTGGTCCTGCCTGCCCTGTCCTCCCCCCTCCCCCCACCACTTTATCATGTGGCCTCTCAAGCTCTGGTCTGCCCCATGCTGACCGGCAGCCTCTGGGCAGCCCAAGACCCCTGGAGAGGGAAGAAGCGACTTGGAGACGCAGGCATCCCAGGTGGGAGAAAGCCACGTGTGACACCAGGTGGCGCCATGGGCACAGGACAACCCAGGGGCCGCCCTCCAAGCTGGAGGGGAAGCGGGTGGAAGCCTTAGGATAAGACCTTCAAGCTCTGCACACCCCACCTCCCTCCACCCGAGGACCTCCAGTGATCAGCCTCCGGGTGGGTGTTTGTCTCTCCCAGGGACACAGTTGTACCAAGAGTCTAAACCTAACAAGGCCATGGCACATGGTGAACATGCAATAAAGTTGAAAAACGATGCTACCTTTGTTCTTCAGATCCTCAGGATTACTTTTAGTCTGGCAGGGGCACGGGAGCGGGCACTAGCTCCTTGCTGCCTCTCCCAACGGTGTTAGCAAGGAAGTGAAAGTGAAGTCACTCAGTCGTGTCCGACTCTGCGACCCCATGGATAGTAGCCGGCACCAAGCTCCTCTGTCCATGGGATTTTCAAGGCAAGAGTACTGGAGTGGGTTGCCATTTCCCTCTCCAGGGAATCTTCCCAACCCAGGGATCGAACCCAGGTCTCTCACATTGTAGACAGACGCTTTACCATCAGAGCCACCAGGGAAAAAGTCTTATCTAACTCTGGGTATATATCCAACAGGAAAACCCTGGACTCTGTCTCCTCTGTGACCCCAGGCAGGCCACTTACTCTATTTTGCTGCATCACTAAATGAAGGTTGTAATGCTAGCCTCCCCCCAGAGAATCAAGTGAACTGCAGGACAGCATAGTGGTTAAAGAGCTTCCCTTGTAGCTCAGATGACAAAGAATCTGCCTGCGATGCAAGAGACCCAGGTTAGATCCCTGGGTGAGCAAGATTCCCCTGGAGAAGGGAATGGCTACCCATTCCAGTATTCTTGCCTGGAGAACTCCATAGATAGAGGAGCCTGGTGGGCTACAGTCCATAGGGTCGAAAAGAGTAGGACATGACTGAGGGGCTAATACCTTCACTTCCCTTTTCATAGTGATTAAAAGCAAAGCCAGGGAACAAGGAGTTCTTGTTCTACTACTTCCTAGCTGTGTGGCCTTAGGGAAGTGACTTGCAGTCTCTGAACTGCAGTTTCCTTGTCTGTAAAGTAAGGGCAATAATAACACCTGCACACATGAGGTTTCTGTGGGGACTGAAGTATTCAATACATAAAGAGCCTTGAGAATTGTGGCTGCATGAAGCAAATACTTCATAAACAGGCCAAATTTAGGGCAGCTTGAGCTGGGAAGAGACTTTGGAGATGGGCCAGGTCAGCCTTCCAGGCCAGGCAGGTATATTTCAGCGGAGCCTATATGCAGGTCAGGAAGCAACAGTTCAAACTGGACATGGAATAACACACTGGTTCCAAATAGGAAAAGGAGTATGTCAAGGCTGTATATTGTCACCCTGCTTATTTAACTTCTATGCAGAGTACACCATGAGAAACGCTGGGCTGGAAGAAGCATAAGCTGGAATCAAGATTGCCGGAAGAAATATCAATAACCTCAGATATGCAGATGACACCACCCTTATGGCAGAAAGTGAAGAAGAACTAAAGAGCCTCTTGATGAAAGTGAAAGTGAAGAGTGAAAAAGTTGGCTTAAAGCTCAACATTCAGAAAACGAAGATCATGGAATCTGGTGCCATCACTTCATGGGAAATAGATGGGGAAACAGTGCAAACAGTATCAGACTTTATTTTTTTGGGCTCCAAAATCAGTGCAGATGGTGACTGCAGCCATGAAATTAAAAGACGCTTACTCCTTGGAAGGAAAGTTATGACCAACCTAGACAGCATATTGAAAAGCAGAGACATTACTTTGCCAACAAAGGTCTGTCTAGTCAAGGCTATGGTTTTTCCAGTGGTCATGTATGGATGTGAGATTTGGACGGTGAAGAAAGCTGAGCGCCGAAGAATTGATGCTTTTGAACTGTGGTGTTGGAGAAGACTCTTGAGAGTCCCTTGGACTGCAAGGAGATCCAACCAGTCCATTCTGAAGGAGATCAGCCCTGGGATTTCTTTGGAAGGAATGATGCTAAAGCTGAAACTCCAGTACTTTGGCCACCTCATGCAAAGAGTTGACTCACTGAAAAAGACTCTGACGCTGGGAGGGATTGGGGGCAGGAGAAGAAGGGGACAACAGAGGATGAGATGGCTGGATGGCATCACTGACTCGATGGACGTGAGTCTGAGTTGGTGATGGACAGGGAGGCCTGGCGTGCTGTGATTCATGGGGTCGCAAAGAGTCGGACACGACTGAGCGGCGGAACTGAACTGAACTGGGCGGATGGTTTGCACACCTCCAGTAACAGCGAGCTCATCCCCCCAAAAAAGGAGGCTGGTCCACAGTGGACCGGCACAGTTCACGATTGGATGGGTCTCGTTCAACTGAGTTGCAGCCTGCTCTCTCCCCTGGGCTGGGTGGTCAGGGCCACTCTCAGAGAAAGGAGTCAGTGCCACCCATCTGCCGGCTGCTACGTGGTGCAGAAAGGGGCCCCCAGGGCAAACCCCGGTGTTGCTAGGAGGGGAGGGAGGCCACTCCGCACACCACTCTCTCTCTCTCTCCAGTGTGCAGGGTACCTGAGGCAGAGGATGGAAGGAAACAAGGAGCCGATCCATCTGCCCCTGGTGCCCTGGGCAGTGGGGTCATGAAGCCCAGAGGAAGGTGACATTCTCCATCCCGACTATCAGGCCGCTTCTCAGGGGGCCCTGGCAGGCTCCTCCTGGTGCTGAGGTCTACAGGGAGGAAGGAAATGACTTCCTCCAGGTAGGAGAGGAGAGTGGTCCCCTTCCGCTTCCCGTCCCCCCGCGGCCCACAGTGCAGCCTGGAGAGGAGACACAGCAGATCCTGAGCATCAGGGCCAAACGCAGCTCTGGAGCCTCACCTCGCTCGCTCACTTGGGGCAGCTGGAAATCCTTTCTGGGTGTTCTGTGTTCCTCCCTAAATGGGGAACACCTTGAGGGCAAAACTATGACTTATGTGTACCCCCACTGCCTGGCACACAGTAGGTACTTAATAAGTGTATGGAGGCCAACGACAGTGATCTCATTGGGAAAGCTTTAGTCTTTGTGTGGACAAGGCACTTTAGGACTTCAGGGACTTGTGTGCTCCCCCATGTCCTCCTTCACAGCTGCCACCTCCTCCATGAAGTCCTCCTGGTCACCCCTTCCTCCCTCCACCCCGAGTAATTCACTTCTTCCCCTTCCTCCCTCTTTGCTCTGTACACACTCTGCTTTTGAGGCAGGCTGGAGCAGAGGCTGGAGTCATCCTGAGTCACTTCCCCTAGATGCATTTCTTAGCTGTGTGACCTTGGGCAAATTTTAACTTTCTTGTGCCTCATTGTCCTTATCTGTAAAATGGGAGTGACTATAAAACCTGTGTGAGTGTTAGTTGCTCAGTCGTGTCTGACTTTTTGCAATCCCACAGACTGTAGCCAGCCAGGCTCCTCTGTCCATGGGATTCTCCAGGCAAGAATAATGGAGTGGATTGCCAGTCCCTCCTCCAGGGGATCTTCCCAACTCAGGGATTAAGCCTGCATCTCCAGTCCCCTGTGTTGGCAGGTGGGTTCTCTACCACTAGCACCACCTGGGAAACCTGATTATAAAACCCACCTCATGGAACTGCAGTGAGCATTAAATACATGTGTAGATTAAAACTGTCTCATATGATGTGTCTGGCGTTGGTTGAGTAACAGCTCTGAACTGCCATGCGATTGTGTAATTGTGCAGACGGCTGCTCTCCCACCTGAGATGTGGGCTCCTCGAAACTGGGGTCTTTCACTTCTGCATCCTCCTGTGGAGGCCAATGCCTAGGGAGGAACAGGTGCACAGCAAAATGCGAAGAGATGACGGATGGATAGAAGGGTGGACAGACGACTGGGCGACAGCAGGAGCTGAAATGAGCGGGCCCCGGGGCCCTTGCCTGCAGACTCAGCTGCAGAGGCCTGGCCCAAAGGCTGCCCTGGAGATGCCAGTGGGGCCTTACATGGTCTGCTCTTCCTTTCACCCACTGATCGCAGCTCCCCCCAAAGGCAGGGGAGAGGAGAAGCCTGTGGCCCCAAGTCCAGCAAGTTCACTGCCCGGCAGCTGCTTCAAGGAGAGGAGGCGGAGTCTCGAGGAAACTGTGGTTCCTGAATGTGCTGCGACTTCTCTTTCATCACCATCACTGAGGCCCAGACGGCAGGGCCTGGGCCCCTGGCTCCCCACCCAAGGTCTGCGCCTGCCTCTCCCCAGGCGCTGGGTGGCCTCAGACTATCTAGGAAACTCAACAATGACCCTGGACTTCTGGCCACTTCCTTTCAGGTCACGTCTGCCTGGGGAGGGTGCCCGCCTCCTCCAGCTCCACCCCGGAGTCCAGCCTGATGCCCTGAGGCACCCACCTCCACAGCCAGCCTCAGAGGGAGGCATTTAGGCTCATTCATCCTTCATTCGTGCACCAGGATTTATTGAGCACAGACCAGGTGCCGGCCCTGTGCTAGGCTCAGGGGAGGCAGAGGTAAAAAAAGACAAATGGGAGGCCCCCAGGAAGGCAAAAGGCTGCAGGCTAGACTCGGGCCCAGAGGCGGCGAAGTTCCCAGGACCCCGGGGCTTGCAGACCCAGGGCTCAGGCGGCACCATTAGGGGGCCTCAGGCTCTGTGTTGGTGGTCGCAGGGGTGGGGGGTGGGCAGAGCGGCCCCAGAGGGGACAGGCAGGGGTCCCTGCTCCAAGGCAGCCTGGCACTCGGCCGCCTCCCGATGCCAAGTCATAAAGAGACGCCTGGAGGCGCAGACCGATGCCTTTATAACGCTCCCTCCGTACGTGGAGGCATTAACATGACGTCTATCACCATGGCATCGAGGTGCTTAGACAACCTGCTCCCCCCAGGAGCTCGGAGACAGCGTGAAGCCGATTATCTGTGTCTCACCGCGACATCTGCGATCATGTATCACGGTGATGGATCCACAGTCAATACCACTGGGGTCCTGCCGCCCCCCAGCCCACAGGAAGTGTCTGCTGTTCATCCGTCTTCCTCACCTGGCGGGCGGGCCCTGCTGCCTGTGTCCTCCTGGTGCTCCTGGAGTTGGTAGGAAACAGCGTTCTGGTTTTCACTGTTCGTGTGCTCAGCGGCTGAGGGGAAAGCATTTAGACCAAGGGCAGAAACTGGACCCAGTGCTGCCATCCCTGGAGGTCAGTTAGGGGTGGGGAGAGAGGCTCTGGCTTCACCCAGCCGGGCTGCCCCTATCATGGGCACATCGCTTTGCCTCTTGGGGGCAGAGTTTGTCAGATTGGGATAAAAGCCTTGATCTTGAGGGTTGATGGGGTACTAGGGGCTTCCTCGGTGGCTCAGTGGTAAGGAATCCACCTGTAATGCAGTTGATTTGCAGGAGACTCAAGTTTGATCCCTGGGGTTGGGAAGATCCCCTGGAGTGGGGCATGGCCACTCACTCCAGTATTCTTGCCTGGAGGATTGCACGGATGGAGGAGCCCGGCGGGCTGCAGCCTATGGGGTTGCAAAAGAGTCAGACACGACCAGCAACTGAGGAGCATCAACAGTGATGGGGGAAAAAGGGGGCGTGCTCAGCTTGTGCGGGCCAGCTGGCTGCTCACCTCCACCCCAGACCCCTGCCCTCTGCTCCTCTGGACAGGCAGGCATGCATCTGTCCCCCATGCCACCCGGCTCTGCCCGGTGTGGGGCTCCAGAATGCCAGGCCTGCACCAGCTCCCAGTCTGCTGGGGAGAGGGACCCAAGAGGCAGGTAGTCACTGACCTGTGTTGGGGGCCTGTGGAGGGGAGGACAGGGACTAGGGTTCACTCCTGATGGGGAAGTGATTCCTGGGCCTCCTGGTGGCGGAGGGGTGGCTCGAGTTTAGGGGAGCTGCAGCAGGGAAGACATCTGAGGTGGGTTGGAGGGGAGGTGTCTGCTGGGCCTCTCAGGGGGACCCCCATGGCGGCTGTTGTTAGGCTAAGGAAAGACAGCAGGCTTTTTGGTCTCTGGGAAAGGCTGGAAACTTGGGGCTTTTGTCCACCCCCCACCCCCCACCCCCCAAATGCCTGCCCCTCCCTCATCGCCCTAGCCCCTTCCACTCCCCCATCCCAAACCATCCTCTTTAAGGAGCACCTTGATCCAAGGGGCTCCTGGGCTATTTCTGAGGGGCAGTTTGTGTGAATGGGGTTGGTATGCTGTTTTTTTTAGAGTTTCAGGCCTGAGCAGCTAGACCTGCCCTCCTTTGGGCTAATTTATCCAGCAGAAAAGGGGCTGAGAAGGGGAGAAGCCACTGCCTCAGGGGTGAGGGTAGGGCGTGAATGGGAGGCCTAGCCCCTCTCTGTTCTTCTGCATGTCGTGTTGTTGTTCAGTGCTGAGTCGTGTCCAGCTCTTTGCGACTGCATGGACTGCAGCACGCCAGGCTTCCCTGTCCTTCACTATCTCCCAGAGTCTGCTCAAACTCATGTCCATTGAGTCAGTGATATCATCCAACCATCTCATCCTCTGTCACCCCCTTCTCCTCTTGCCCTCAATGTTTCCCAGCATCAGGGTCTTTTCCAATGCGTTATCTCTTCGCATCAGGTGGAACTTCAGCATCAGTCCTTCCAATGAATATTCAGGGTTGATTTCCTTAAAGATGGACTGGTTGGATCTCCTTGCAGTCCAAGGGACGCTCAAGAGTCTTCTCCAGCACCACAGTTCAAAAGCATCAGTTCTTGGCGCTCCAACTCACATCTGTACATCCTGGACGGGTGGGAGCCCCACATCCTCGCCTGGCGGCGCCCTGGCCTGAAACTGTTCCCACCAGGAAAGTCCGGGGTCATTGAGAGGACAAGGCGGCCAACTGAGACCTGGAGGAAGCAGAAGGCTGGCCGGGGAGGAGCCTGTTAAGGACGCCAAGGGCAACCGTGGCTACCAGCAGGCTGTCCCCGCCCGCGACCTAAAGAGGAAGAAGGCCCCGATGGAGAGCTGGCCTCCGCGACGGAGGGCCTGGCCGGGCCCCCTCCCGGCCCCCAGGCTGCTGGGCTTGATCCTGTTCCCCTGGACCCTGCCGCTGGCAGGCGCAGGTACGCGGTCCTCCCCTCCTCCCGCGCTCTCTGCCTCGCGTACATCACAGCCGCTTTCATCCGCCGCGCGGCTAATTCCCCGGACCCGTCTCCGGGGATTTGCTGGTTGCGTTTGAACATTGCAGACTTCACAGGGAAAGCCTTCGGGGACCGGGAGATGTTTAGCTAATGCCTTGCCGAGGTGGCTTTTGAAGAGGCGGGGCCGCGCCCCCAGTCTCGCTGCTGGAACAGCCTCTCTCCCGGCTCCTCCTGACCCCCTGGCCCCTCAGCGAGGTGGGTGGGCGTTGCTGCGGGCCGGGGAGGGGGGCCATCCGGTGGGGTATGGGATCTCTGGGAAGGGGCAGCTCACCCCCAAGGTATCTGACTGCGGAACCCACGCCTTGAACCTGCCCATTGGTGTTGCAGCCCCCACGTTGGGAGGGGTGGGGCGGAGGGAGGGAGGCCACCGCTGGTCATAGGGCAAGGTGCCTGGGAAGTTGGGTGGATGGATCCAAGCCTGGCCCTAGGATGGGTGGCCCAGGGGCCAGTTCATCCAGGCCAGGGAACTCCCAGGAGTGTCCCCCACCAGGGCTGCCCAGCCTGGCTCTGGGGTCTCTGAGGTTGTCTCACCTGGGCAGTGCCCACCCTCCTGTAGCCCCAGCATCCGCCCACCCCGCTGGGCAGGCTGGGTGCAGGCTGGATGCTTTCCTTCTCATTCACCTTGATTTTTATGAGCCTTCCAGGAGCTGCTCCCACCCTTCTGCTCCATCCTCTGCCTTTCATTCATACCATAAGCAATAACAGCTATATTTGTCCATATATTTTTAAAAAATGTATTTGGCTGTGCTGGGTTTTAGTTGCGACATGCGAGATCTCTAGTTGCAACATGTGAATTGTTAGTTGTGGCATGTGGGATCTAGTTCCCTGACCAGGGAATTAACCCGGGCCCCCTGCATTGGAAGAGCAGAATCTTAGCCACTGAACCACCAGGGAGGTTGGACATCTACTCTTATTATCATAAATTAGCCTCTCTGTGCACATAAGCTGGGCTTCACACTTGTACTCAGGCCCCTTCAAGGCACCCCTGGGGTGCTGTTCCCATTGGCACCATGTAAGCACGGAGAAATTGAGGCCCAGCACAGCCAGATAGCTGGCCCACAGCCTAGAGGGTGAGTAGAGGCCAGGTTCAGCTCTGAACTGACCCTTGGAAGTGGGCTCCAGGGGTCCTCTTGCCTTTCTTTGTAAAGAACATCCTTCACAAAAAATCTACCCCTTTGGGAAGGCAAGACTCAACTGGGTGTACCCAGTCCTACCGCAGGCCTGACAGCCCAGCCCCTGTGAGGTCATCTCCTTTCGTCTGTGCACCTCACACCCCCAACCCCGTCACCAAACCCCCTGCCCCAATGCAAAGAAGGCTGAGAAAATGCAGCTTCTTGGTGACAACGTGTTGAAACTCATTCGTTTTAATTTCCCCCCCAGTTCCCCTCATTTCTCTTTGTGTGGTCCCTCCTCCCCAAAAGGGACCCCCGCACACCCCAGTAACTGAGTAGAAGAGACTTTTGGGGTGCTGCTGTGAAAAGTGCTGTTTGTAACTGTCTTGACCACAAACAACATATTCCCCGCCCCCGGCCCCCTAGGATTGCAGCAGACATTGTACCCAAGAGAAACTCTGCTCTTTCGCAAGAGGTGGAAGCACCTTGTGGTCTCTTGCAGCAGCAGACAGCACCCGGTACTCCTGGTCCTTCCCCTGCGGGTCCTGGGTTCTGTCTCTAGTCTGTGCCATGCCCCTCCCCACCCTCTTATCTCCGAGCTTTGAGAATCTGATGGAGGGAATCCAGTTTCTCTCACATCCCCCAAACCTCCCCTGACCTCACCCATCTGCCTAGTGTAGCCAACTCCATCAACCATCAGCACCACGACCCAGCCTGCAGCCTCAGGAGTGTCCATGGGGGATCTTGGGGACTGTCGTCGTTGAAGCTTGGGCTCAATACACTGTTTCCCTGGACCACCTGATGTAGGGTTGTGTGCAGGCCAGGGTGTAGAGTCTGGATCTGAGCTCTGCTTTGGACCTGGGCCCCTGGGCAGGTTCTTTCTTTTTTTTTCAATATGTATATTTCTTTACTTGTTTGGCTACAAGGGGTCTTTGTTGTGTCACGCGAGATCTTCAGCTGTGACATGAGAACTCTTAGTTATGGCATGTGGGATCTAGCTCCCTGACCAAGGATCGAACCCAGGCTCTCTGTATTGGGAGTGAGGAGTCTTAGCCCCTGGTTGTTGTTGTTTAGTCACTAAGTCATGTCCTACTCTTTCTGAGACCCCATGGACTGTAGCCCACCAGGTTCCTCTGTCCATGCAATTCTCCAGGCCAGCATACTGGAGTAGGTTGCCATTTCCTTCTCCATGGGATCTTCCTGGACCAGGGATTGAACCCTTGTCTCCTGCTGCTGCTGCTACTGCTGTTAAGTCGCTTTAGTTGTGTCCAACTCTGTGTGACCCCATAGACGGCAGCCCACCAGGCTCCCCCGTCCCTGGGATTCTCCAGGCAAGAACACTGGAGTGGGTTGCCATGTCCTTCTCCAATGCATGAAAGTGAGAAGTGAAAGTGAAGTCGCTCAGTCGTGTCCGACTCTTCGAGACCCCGTAGACTGCAGCCTACCAGGCTCCTCTGTCCATGGGATTTTCCAGGCAAGAGTACTGGAGTGGGTTGCCATTGCCTTCTCCGTTGTCTCCTGCATTGGCGGGCAAATTCTTTACGGAGCCACCTGGGAAGCCCTTTAGTCACTGGAGCACCAGGGAAGTCCCCTTGGGCAGGTTCTTAATGTTGCTCGATGGCCTCACCTGTCAAGCGGCTGCGATAGTAATACCTGAAGGTGCACGTGACGGGAGCTCAGAGAATGTCAGCCACCTGCCTGCCTAGCAGAGCCAATCAAGATGCAAGATTCAGTTGGCTGGCTCTACATCTTGGGGAGCCCCTGGGCTCCTTGGGGTCACTCTGACCTTTCCAGGGGTCTCTAGCAACACCCTGGGATGGCAACTCAGGACCGTTCTTGCTCCCAACCTTCCTCCCCTGCTCTCCTCTGATGTCTCTGCAAATTCTACTTTTCTCAAAGGGTCTAGTGGCTACCTCTGGTCTGAAGGGCACCTCTTAGAGGAAAATCATCTGAGTCTGAGGCTCAGCTTTCCTGAGAGCAGCTACACACCTGCTCTAGCCCTGCTTCCACCAGGCTTCAAGTCACTTCCAAGGGCTTTGAAGCCAGACAGAGCTTCTTCAAATCTGGCCTTCTTCTATTGACTGCTGCATGACCTCAGGGAAGTTCCTTAGCCTTTCTGAGCCTTGGTGTTCTCAACAAACATCAGTCTCCAGTCTCTCCCTGGCTGTGTTTATTTCTCAACTATTCATTAAAGAGGACCAGTTCCAGGCACTGGGGGGAACTGAGGGTGAATAAGCCACAGCCCCTACTCCCAGCTTGGCGGAAACCGTGAGACTCACCCGCAGAAACAGGACCCCAGGGCCAGAGTCCTGATGCAAGTTCGCCTCCCCTCCCCCGTTAGCTCGGGACTCAGGTGTCGCCGCTTCCTTTGTTGCCCAAAAGCTGTTCGGGAGCCTGCTGCCTCCCTCCCCGCAGCTCCAGGCCTCTGTCAGGACTGGCCTCTGCTTTTGATCTTCGTCTAATCCCAATAAAGGGCTTCCGAGGCAGGCGGAGGAGAAGATCTCCCTGTTGGAGGTGGGGCAGAGGGGGTGCTGGAGGGGGCGGCGGGGAGGCGACGGAGCAGGTGGGTGGGTGGCAGGCACAGCAGGAATAAAGGCTGGGAGGCCAGAAGGCAGAGCCCGGGGGAGGGCATGGCGAGAGGTTCAGACTCGCTGGGGAGGAGGGTCTCTTAGTAGAGCTGCGGGATACGATTCCCACTGGGATGTGGGTCCGCGTGGATCATAAATGCCTGTCAGGCAGGAGTGCAGATGCCGTTCCAATGGGGCCCTGTCAGTGCTTTCTCTTTTAAAATCGCGAACTAGAATACATACGCAGAGAAGCACCATAAATATTACAAAGCCAAGTGTGGCGTGTCGACCGTCCAGGTCAAGAGAGCAAACATTCTAGGGCCCCAAAGCCCCTGGACGCCTCCCAAGACACCGCCTCTCCCCCACGCAGAGGAACCACCATCCTGAGTTTAGGGCAATTGCTTCCTGGCATTTTTTTTGTACTTTTATCCTTTGGTTTGTGTCCCTAAACGATATAGATTAGCCTGGCTTTGTTTTTGAACTTTGTATAGTCAGAATGATGTTGTGGGTGTTCTCTGCGACCTACTTCTTTCACTCAACATCTTTTTAAAATGTATTTATTTATTCACTTTTGGCTGCACTGGCTCTGCTGCTGTGTGCAGGCTTTCTCCAGCTGTGGCAAGAGGCACAGGCCCTCTTTAGTTGTGGTCCACAGGCTTCTCTTGTTGCGGAAAATAGGCTCTAGAGCGCGAGGGCTCAGTAGCTGTGGCACACGGACTGAGTTGCCTCTCCGTGTGTGGGATCACCCCAGGCCAGGGATTGAAGCTGTGTCCTCTGCAATGGCAAGCAGATTCTTAACCACTGGACCGCCAGGCAAGTCCAAACATTATGTTTTTTAAGCTATATCCGGTTGACAGTGTGGCTGGTTTGTTTATTTTGGTTGGTAAAGAGCAGGGGTCCCAAACCCTGGCCACTGGGGTTGGTAAGTCCAACCCACTGCCTTTTTGTATGGAGTTATGAATGTATTTTTCTAATGGTCAGAAAAACATCATGAGAAGAATACATATTTCACAGTGTGAATATGAAATTATACAATAAAGTATAATTTTATACTTAAGCCCTCTGTATCTGCCAGTTCTGCATCTGCGGATTTAACCAACACCAGATCGAAAATATTCAGGGGAAAAAAAATTTCCAGAAAGTTCCAAAAAGCAAAACTTGAATTTGCAGTTCTCATGGCAACTATTTAAATAGCTTTTACATTGTATTTACAACTACTCACATAGTACTTACATAGTATTAGTCTTTTTTTTAAATTTTGGCTGCACCGAGTCTTAGTTGTAGCATGTGGCATGTGCAACTCTTAATTGCGTGTGTGAGATCTAGTCCCCTGACTGGGAATCAACCCGGGCCCCCTGCATTGGGAGCACAGAGTCTTGGCCAGTGGACCACCAAGGGGATTCCTGTATTAGGTACTATGAGTGATCTACAGATGATTTAAAGTGCAGCTAACCTTTGGGCAGCATGCATTTGAACTGCTCAGGTACAGTTATACACAGGTGTTTTTCAGTAGTAAATACAACAGCTACACTGTTGGTTCACTCTGAGGATGTAGAACCTTGGATACGGAGGGCCGCCTGTAAAGTTACACTTGGATTTTCAACTGTGCACGGTTCAGTGCCTCTAACCACCATGTTGTTCAAGGGTCAGCTGTATATGGGAATCTTAAGCCATTTTATGAATCCTATGTCATTATATCATGAAATATAACTTTCGTGGTTGTCGTCTAGTTGCTAAGTCCTGTCCTGCTCTTTGTGACCCCATGGACTATAGCCTGCCAGGCTCCTCTGCCCATGGGATTTCCCAGGCAATACTGGAGTGGGTTGCCATTTCCTACTCCACAGGAGCTTTCCGACCCACGGATCAAATTCGAGTCTCCTGTATTACATGCAGGCAGATTCTTTACCACTGAGCCCCAGGGGAGCTGCATAAAATATAATACAGACACAGAAAAGTGTGATACATATTAAATAAACATAGCCCTATGTGTCTACCATCCAGGTCAAGAAAGAGAACATTCCAGTGCCCCAAAGGGCACTGTACCGGCTTCCCTGATGGCTCAGTGGTAAAGAACCCACCTGCCAATGCAGGAGATTTGGGTTCAATCCCTGGTCAGGAATATCCCTTGGAGAAGGAGACGGTAACTCACTCCAGTATTCTTGCCTGGAAAATTCCATGGACAGAGAAGCCTGGTGGCCTACAGTCCATGTGGTTGCAAAAGAGTCAGACACGACTGAGCAACTGAATAACAAACCCCCTGTACCCCCATCACTCTCAAGATACCCTGTGTCTTGAGCATCTGTGGATTTTGGTGTCTGTAACGGGTGCAGGAACCAGTCCTCCATGGAGAGTGAGTGATGACTGTATTCCCATTTCCATGTCCATAAATAAAGTTTTATTGGAACACAGCCATGCCTATCCATTCATGGCTCATTTATGGCTGCTTTTGCCCCCACAACAGCAGAGTAGAGTAGCTGCGATAGAGACCATATGGCTCACAAAGTGGAAAATATTTATTCCCTGGCCCTTTACAGAACACGTTTGTGAACCCCTGCTGTGGAGCATCCCACTGAATGAACATACTGCGATCTATTTAGTTATGATTGACGTTCCAGGTGTTCCCATCTCGGAACGCTCACGTGTGGTCTCCAGGCACGCGTGTGTTCGGTGCCTCCAGCGGGTATGTTCCCATTAAGACTGCTTCTTTCTACACTTTCCTCCTCCCTGTGTGAACTGCGAGCTTCACGAGGGCAGGACACATGTGGACTTACTTGGCTTCGAATCCTTGGCTCCCAGCACGGAGCCTGGCACCCAGAGGATGCCCAGGAAATACTCACAGTAACAGGAAGAATTCAGCTCCCAGTCAGACAACCCCCCGAGGAGCGCTGAGCAGGGTGGACATGTGATGCCACCAGGAGAAGAATGACAAAACCCTCCTGACTTGTGACCGAGGGAGTGGGTGCCCGAGAACCCCGAGACAGGATCTGACCCCCTCCAGCTTCCCTGCCCGCTCTGAGCCCCAGCTTCCCTCCTAAGCAGGCCTCTTGCCCGGGGCAATAGGAAGGCACATCTGGGACACCGATGACCCCAGGGCTGGCACCTGGGACCCCTCAGGGAAGGTCTGTGGGCCTCGACCATGGGGACAGGCTGTCTGGAGAAGGTTGGGGGCCTGGCAGGTATGTGCTCCCACCCACCCCCCGACCCTGTCCCAGGACTGCGTGGGCTGCGGCTGAGATATAGCAGAGCCAGGGCGGGGGCCCCTTGGAGGCTCTGGGCTCGTCACTGCTTCCTGCTGATGGGGAGGTTGTGGGGTGGTGGGCAGGAGGGAGGCACCAAGTGGGTGCAGCCCAAGCCCAAGGGCAGGCGTGCCCTCCCATCGAGCAGCCCGTCCTCAGACTGTCAGGGGAGACACCTGCTCTAGCGTTGGTCATAGGGTCCAAGGAGGTGTGTCTGAAGGCAAGTTCATACCTGGCCACACACACCAGATTTAGAACATTTGTTGTTCAGTCGCTCAGTGTCCGACTCTTTGCGACCCCGTGGACTGCAGCACGCCAGGCCTCCCTGTCCCTTACCTTCTCCCAAAGATTTAAAACAGGCACACCCTTTAAATCAGAGCCTCCCCTTCTCAGAGCTGTCCTAAGGAGCTGGGGGCCCAGGAGACAGCCCCTGGTCCCTTGGAGCACAGCTCAGCCTCTCTGCCAGCAGCTGGTTCACTGCAGAGCACCTGGATCTGCCCTGGCCCCTGCCCCTGGCCCTGGGCTAGCCTTTCCTCCCGCCCCTGCCCACACCCCACTTCCGAGCCACGCTGACGACTGCCTGCCGCTGAGCTTTCGCTCCCGCTGGTCCCTTGGCCTGAAAGGTGTCCTCACATTTGCCCACCTGGTGACTCCAACCTGTTGCTCAAGGTTGAACTCTGGTGCTCTCTCTGCGGTGTCCTTTCGGGTCCACTCTTCCTGCCCTGACAGACCCCGCCTTGCTCCCCATGGTGTTCACCCCTGGTTCTGAATGTGCAGGAGCTCAGAAGTGTGGGACAGGACTGAGCTCACCTGCGGCCGGTGAGGGTAGGGGCGACCCAGGAACAGGTATTCAACCTCTGGGGGTGGGCTGTGTAAGGAAGAGGGCAGGGGAAGGCTGGAGAGGAGGGGTCTGCAAGGTCAGGGTCAAGGCTGAAAAGGAGCCACAGCTTAGTCTCAGGGTCTTGACTGACCTCCAGCGTGGGAAGCATCAGGGGTTGGGGGTTGGGAAGGGTTGGGTGGAGGGCGGGGCGGAGATGGGGTGGGAGGGGCGGGGATGGGTGGGAGGGGCGGGGATGGGTGGGAGGGGCGGTGAGGGAGGGGCGGGAGGGAAGGACCTGGCTGGCAGATGGGCGGATGCGGAAGGGGAGGGAGAGGAGGAAGGAGTGCACTGAGTGATTTGGTTCCTGGAGTGGGTAGGAGCTTTGGGGAGGTGGAGACTTAAAAGAAATCGGGATAAAGGTGATCTGGCACAGGCGTCCCCGGGAAGGAGTTAGTGAGTTGTCAGCCAGAAGCATTTATATATTAAAAGGAGGCTGGAGCTGGTTGGGGGCGGGTACTGAACCCCACAGAACAAAACCACGAATGCTAGGGTTTCAGGCTGCTAAGGAAGGCTGTCTGGAGCTCTCTAGTATTTCCCTCTGTTCTCTCCCTAACAGGAACTGTGATCAGGTCACTTCCCAATTTCGAAGCCCGCAGAGGTTCCCCAGGTTTCTAGGTCAACATTCAACCCTCAATCTCCTCCTGGCCCCTACCGGAACCCTTTCTTTCAACTCCACTAGGGCTCTGGAGCCCCCCAACTCCCTGTCCTGGCTCAGGGCTTGTAGAAGCTTCCTTGTACTTAAACCCCCTCGCTTGGACTCTCCACTTTAAACCTGGCTCCTGCTCTTCCTTCAAAGTTCAGCTCAGTAAAGAGGTGGGAAAGAAAGATCAAAACACTCACAGCTGTGATACCAGTGGGGGGAGGACTGCACACAAGCTCCATGGCCTCCTTGATCCCTCACTGTGGCTTCTAAAATGTGCACAGGGAGTGTGTTGCACGCTTTTATAATGGAAGGGGGTGCCCTGAAGAGTTCTAATTTAAAAAACAAAGTGCTGCTCCCAGGGTTGGCCTCTCCAAGAAGCCCCTGCCCACTCAGCCAGCTCATCCACTGGGTTTCGGTCACCCCTGAGACTTCCCTTTATCTCACCACTTTCAGTTTCGTCAGGCAGCCCCCTTCCCAGCGCAAGTGGGACTTCGAGGGGTCACAGACTCCTTGCTGAAGGGGGTGTCCTGGTGGGGTCTCTCCCCTCACTCCATTTCTCTCCTTTCAGAGACAAGGCTCTACCACACCTTAACCCCGTCCTGACAGCCTTCTCTGAAGATAGAACAGGTTGTAAAGGGAGAAACAGTCCCATGTCCCCCCCCCCCCCCCCCGCCCCGTCCACACTCTCAAACGAGCCCCCAAGTTTGAGCAACTTGCCTTTCAAAACAAGCCAGAAGGGAAGTGACTGCTGTAAAAATACCAATTAACACCAGTGAAGCTTAGACATTTCTGGACTAAACACTTGACGGTCTGCCCTTGGTTTGTGTCCCCACGTAGCTGCTGTGCACCCAGGGGCCAGAGTCTGGAGGCCTGAGAACAGGATGCAAGCAGACGTGGAAACGCCCTCCCCCTACCCCCAGGCAAGCCACATCCGTGAGCATCTTTGTCATTCGGAGGTGTTGAAAGATGTGACAGCCAGTCTGATGGCAGTGTTCCGGGGGCATGAGCGCTAAAAAGCTCCAGGATACACACGCTCTGTTCAAAGACTGCCTTCCAGCGCCGGCTGCGCGCTTCTCCCTAATCAGCCGCTCGGTCCGCGCACCACGGTGTTTGATGCGCGTGCCCCGAAGGACTCACCTGTTTTTCGGTGGCGTCCTGGGATTCGTGCTCGGGCGAATGGCCAGAGACCCGTGATGAAACCAGCAGTCCCACACCTGCAGCCCTTCAGAAGGGCCTTGAAAAAGAGGCCCGGCTCTGAGAGATGCCAGAACTAAATTGGAGGGCAGAACTCCTGCCTAAAATAAAGACCGTGGGAACGGCTTTCTTCTGTAGCCAGAGAATCAAAGTGTTTTCATTTAAAATTGACCTAAGTTGGAATGGATACCTTTGATCACCACCTCTGGGCTACAGAGCCTTGGCTCAGTGCCCTACAAAGGATGGCATTCCGGGCAGAGGGGGAAGCTGAGGCCAGGGCCTGGCTCAGGGTTGGTGGGGGAGAGGCACAGAGAGTGGGCCAGGACAGCTGGAGCAGGAGTGATGCTGGGGAGTGTGTCAGATCCTGGGGGTGAGGGGATGTCACTACTGCAATGAGGGGGGGCCCGGCGGGCTCTGGCTGGCCTTGCCACAGGACCAGCTATGCAGGGCTCATGGGGCCCGCTGGTTTCCATTTCCTTCTCCAGGGGGATCTTCCTGACCCGGGGATTGAACCCGGGTCTCCTGCAGTCGCTCAGAAGTGTCCGACTCTTTGTGATCCCATGAATCACAGCACGCCAGGCCTCCATGTCCATCACCAACTCTCGGAGTTCACTCAAACTCATGTCCATTGAGTCGGTGATGCCATCCAGCCATCTCATCCTCTGTCGTCCCCTTCTCCTCCTGCCCCCAATCCCTCCCAGCATCAGAGTCTTTTCCAATGAGTCAACTCTTCGCATGAGGTGGCCAAAGTACTGGAGTTTCAGCTTTAGCATCAGTCCTTCCAATGAACACCCAGGACTGTTTTCCTTTAGAATGGTCTGCCTGTTAGATGACCCAAATTCAGGGGAAGAGCCTCTGAATTTTTATTTCCCTTTAAAAGAGGGCAGGTCTTTCACGTGACAAGTGTCTTCTTTTTTGCTTGCTTTGAGATTTTTTAAATGGTTGCCTAGAGTAGTGGTTAAGGGGCTTTGCTGGTGGCTCAGTGGTAAAGAATCGGCCTGGAGGAGGGCATGGCAACGCAATTCCTTAGTCTTGTCTGGAGAATCCCATGGACAGAGGAGCCTGCTGGGCTACAGACCATGGGGTCGCAAAGAGTCGGACACGACTGAGCGACTGAGCACAGCCAGTGCAGGAGACATGGGTCTGATCCCTGGTCCGGGCAGATCCCACAAGCCAAGGAGCAGCTGAGCCTGAGCACCACAACTATTGAACCTGTGCTCTAGAGCCCAGGAGCTGCAACTGCTGAGCCCAGGTGCCACAGAAGCCCAGGTGCCCTACAGCCCGTGCTCTGCAACAAGAGGCACCACTGCTGTGAGAACCCTGCAGGCTGCGACGAAGAGTAGCCCCTACTCACTGCAACTAGGGAAAAGCCCGAGCAGCAACGAAGACCCAGCACAGCCAAAAATAAATAAATAGATTCATTAAATTAAAATAAGAGAGAGAGAGTTGGGGGGTTAGGGACTTCCGTGGCGGTCCAGTGGCTAAGACTCTGCGCTTTCACTGCAGTGGGGGACAGGTTCCAGCCTTGGTTGGGGAACTAAGATCTCACATGTTGCAGTGCGACCAGTTAAAAAGAAAGACAAAAATAAACAGGGTAGGTTTATTGGCTCCAAGAGACTTAGCTTAAAATCCCACCTCCACCACCAGGCTCTTCTGGTGGCTCAGACGGTAAAGAATCTGCCTGCCATGCAGGAGACCCAGATTCGATCCCTGGGTCGGGAGGAAGATCCCCTGGAGAAGGAAATGGCTACCCACTCCAGTATTCTGCCTGGAGAATCCCATGGACAAGGAGCCTGGAGGGCTACAGTCCATGGGGTTTGCAAAGAGTTGGACATGACTGAGTGACTAACCCTTTCCACCAGTATTAAGTACTTTGCGGACTGGACAAACCTCTCCATTCTCTGAGCCTCAGTTTTCTCATCTGTGAAAGGGAACACCCCAGTGGAGGTTAGTTCTTATCACACAGGCTTGACTGCGAAGCCTGAGGGTCTGTGCTGTATAAACAGAGCGTGTGCGCACAGGAGCAGCTCGGGGAGGGGCTGTGCGAGTCCTGCCCACCTAGAGGCTGACTGCACAGTCTGTGGAGGAGAAGGGCACAGGAGGACGTGCTGGGCAACGGGAACAGTGTGGGCAAAGGCTCGAGAGCCTTGGGGAGCGAGCAAGTGAGAACCGAGGGCAGTTGAGTTGGGCTGCACGGGGCCTGGAGGAATGGGCTGGATCCTCCAGGCTAGGGAACTTAAAAAAAAAAAAAAAATTCCTTAACAGTGGCCCCAAGTTAAGGGATACATGGTTATAGTGTGACCCTGTCTGAACCCAGTTATGCGAATGTAACAAGCCAGAAGGTCATAAACAGTGACCTCACTACAAATGAGATGCTCTCTGTTCTATTTCTTTTTTTTAATTGTGTGTCTTGACCCTGTAAATTGATTTCAGACTCCTTCCTGGGCCTCCTCTGGTTGGTTGGGTGGTGGGGGGCGTTCAGGCAGGGTCAGGCAGGGCAGGAGCAGGATGGCAGGTGGCTCCCTCGGGGGTAGTGCCAGGCTGGCCAGGCAGGGGAGGAGAGAAGGCTGGATGCTGGAGCTGTCAGAGGAGGATGTTGTGCTGGGAGCACGAGGTCTGATGGGGTGGGCACCCCTCCCACCCCTGGTCAAGTTCCTTGATTGCAGATCTGCGCCCCCCCGCCACACCCCCAGAGGACTCAGCTTGGAGTCCCTGGGCCAGAGGTGGGAGTGAGGCGCCGACTGCCAACGGGCTCTCAAACCCACAGTTCAAGCGCCCACAGATTCAAAAGAAGAACCGGAAAAGGAAGGAATCAGGCGCCAGCGGGTGGTAGATAAAGTCTTTCCCAACCAGGGTGGCAGACACGCGGGCAGGATGGGGGAAGAGCAGCAGGAGGCTCCTGGCGGGGAGGGCTTTTGAGCACACACTGCTCAGCCCACGGGCAGCCTCGAAGGCCACGCCCAGGATCCACGCTCCGGGGTGTCGCCTACCCCCATGTCCAGCCCAGCACAGGGCCTGAGGTGTCAGAGAGGCTTGGGGCAGGGGGCGCAGGGCCCTGGGGGGATCCCGTCATGCCCGGAGACCACCCCGTGCTGTGATGCCCCGTGCTGAGGGCCTGTCACTTACATGGGCAGAAGAGTCAGGCTGGCATTTGCCCTTCCAGGTTTCCAGCGAGGACTGAGGACTGGTCTGGCTTCCCTGCCTGCTGTCACTGGGGAGAGGCAGCCCGGCTCTGTGGCAGGCGTGCTGTGTTCTTGGACCCATTTCATCGCATGACAACCCTGAGAGGTTGGCCTTGTTCTTCTCCCCTTGTTTCAGGGAAGACACTGAGGTTCAGAGAGGTAAAGGCACTTGCCCAAGTTTGCACAGCTTTTTAAAAAAATATTTATCTGGCTGCGCTGGGTCTTAGTTGTGGCGTGTGAGATCTTTGATCTTTGTTGTGGTGTGTGGAATCTTTTAGTTGTGATGCGCAGGCTCTAGTTCCCTGACCAGGGATCGAACTTGGTCCCCTTGCAAGGGGAGCATGGAATCTTAGCCAGTGGATCAGCAGGGGAAGTCCCAAGCTTCCACAGCTTCTAATGGCAGAGCCAGGATCTGAACCGAGGCTGGCTGCCTCCAGAAACTGGTCTTCTCCCAAACACCTCCTGCCCCCTCATTTCTGGCCAGGCCCCTGGCTTTCTAGCAGTCCTTGGAGCTGCCAGTAAGCGAGGGAGGAGGAGGTGATTGTTGTTGTTTAGTCACTAAGTCGTGTCCGACACTTTGTGACCCCAGGGACTGTAGCCCAGGCTCCTTTCTCTATGGGATTTCCCAAGAATACTGGAGTGGGTTGCTATGCCCTTCTCCAGGGGATCTTCCTGACCCAGGGATCGAACCCACATCTCCTGTATGGACAGGTGGGTTCTTTACCACTGAGCCACCAGGGAAATCCGATGGTGGAGGTACCATCCCTGAAAACACCATCTCCCGCAAAGCAGGAGTGGGAGGGCTTTGAGGGGGTAGCTTGTGCTGCCCAGTACAAGCTTCTGTCCTTGCAGTTGTGTGGGCGTGGGGAGAGGAGGACTCGGGGATTTGTCATAAGCAGCCCAGCTCTCCAGCAGGGCTGGACTGGGGTGGTGGCCCTGGGGATCAGGGCCCTCCCAGACACCCCACTGCAACTGCTTCCCAGTCCCTCCCTGGCTGACCCTGCTCCCAGCCGGCCCCCACTCGCCATGGACCTCACCCAGCAGGGCTGCCCCTCCTCCGGCCCTGCACCAGCCCCACTGACACAGGCTCACAATTCTCCCGTCCAGAAAAACTCCCCCTGGACCCGACCTCCAAATTCTCCCTGCATCTCCTGCTCCCACCTTTCAGATCTGCTCTGGAAAGAGCAGTCGCCTCCAGCCCCTCTTCCCTTCTGTCACCAAGCTGTCCCCCCTGCAGAAAACAACGCCAGACTCCTTGAAGCGCTTCTCTCCTGGTGCCTGTCCCAGCCTAGGCTGCACTGGGGATGCACAGAATAATCCCAAATCTACGCTGGGATGCTCCTGCAGCCCAGACCTCTTGGTGTGCGGAGATGGTCCTGGAGCTGCGCCAGCCGTGCTGAGTGAGTCGGAGCGCTGCGGTCATTTACAGCCGCAAATGAGTCCTAGTTCTTCGAGTCCCAGCCAAGATTCAGAGCCGGTTCCCACTGAACTCATCCCTGGCGCCATCTGCGGTGAGAGTAAGGGGTGAGGGCCCTCCTGGCTCTCTCTCTCTCCTCAAACCCCCTCTCCAACCTCCCCCACCCCCGCTCCAGGGTCCGCCAGCTGGAGGCAGGAGCCTGGAGGAGCAGGAAGAAACAGAGAAGCCCTGCCCATCAGGTGCTGCAGACATGGGGCCCTGTCTCTGGGCACTTGCAGGGGTGTGGAATGGATGCCCTTGGGCACTTCTGTGGCCACTCAGGGGCCCCCAGTTGAACTCTTGCAGCTCTCTCTCCTGCCACGGCCTCAGGAATCCAGGGTCCACCTCCGTCCTCCTCTCTCGGCCCTTTGCTCCTCTTGGCCGCCTGTCAATCTAAGGGAACCCCCAGGCTGGCTCACGTGGCCCCGGCCCACTTTGCTGTGAGACACACTCCCTTTGCTGAATTAAAGGCAAAGCGGGAAGCAGCTGACACCAGGCTTGAGACAGAAGAGACACCAGCCGGTATGCCATCCCTGCAGCACTCAGTGTCATGCCTCAAGCTCAGTGACGGTCCCCAGGAACCACCCCACCCCCACCCCCGCCCCGTGCACTGCATCTAGGGTGAGAAGCAGGCCCCCGCAGGGCAGGCTGGGTGCCCTGGCAGCTCTGTTCAAGCCCCGCTTCACCCGTGCTCTCTGGCCCGTGGTTTCCATGTAACCTTGGAGCCTTGCAGCCCCTTGTTAGCCTCCAGCTGTGAAAATGTAGGCCTCCTGCCAGCAACCCCCCTCTCTATCTTCTGATAGCACTCACAGCCCAGCACTCGGCACACTTGGCTGGGTCTGACCTCACCTCCTAACCCGGCAGCTGGCTTTTCTGCCTTAGCACGGTCACACAAACCTGGGTTCAAATCCCAATGCTACTGCTTAGGAACTATGGGGCTTTGGACTTCTAAGACCCTCTGTTTTCTTTTCGTCTGCAAAATGGGATTGGCTCAGCTGCCTCATAGGACTGCCATGATGTTTAGTTGAAGTGGGGCCTGGGTCACACCCAGGCAGAGGACATTTTATACACGCTTTCTTTCCCCTCTGTCCTCGGGCCAGTTCTGGCCTCACTGTATGTGTGTGTTCCTGCTCCCACACTCTAGGATATCACTACCCCTTCCTGTCCTCCCCAGTCTCAATTATTGGTTCCCTCCCCTGGCTCCATCTGCTGCCCTGTTAGACTGGGAGCGTTGCGAGGGCAGGGAGCTCCTCCAGGCCTTAAGGTACTCTTTTTATTTTTTAATATTAATTCATTTATTTGGCTGCTCTGAGTCTCAGTTGCAGCATGTGGGATCTTCGAGATTCATGACACAGGCGGGATCTTTAGTTGCGGCATGCAAACTCCTAATTGTGGCACGTGGGCTCTAGTTTCCTGACCAGGAATCAAACCCAGGCCCCCCTGCATTGGAAGCACAGTCTTAACCACTGGACCACCAGGGAAGTCCCTAAGTGAAAGGAAGAAAGAAACTGAAGTCGCTCAGTCGTGTCCAACTCTTTGCGACCCCATGGACTGCAGCCTGCCAGGCTCCTCCGTCTGTGGGATTTTCCAGGCAAGAGTATTGGATTCGGTTGCCATTTCCTTAGGTACTCCTAAATGTTTGTTGGAGGTGTAAACAGATGGTAGCTGAAAAGCCGTCGTGGACTCGGAAATCACTCTGAACCTGACTGTGGCTCTGAGCCTGAGCTGTGGAATGCTTCAGGTGGCTGCCAGCTGGAGCAGCCTGGACCCCAGAGGGGCTGCTTGGAGGCACAGGTCCGGGAGAAGTGGGGGAAGCTGGGCTGCTATGGTCCAGGCTCCGGGGTGCTGACATCCCAGTAAAAAGAAGGGACACTGGAGGCGGTTAGTACCATCGTCGGGTCAGAACCCAGTTGCCTTCCTCCAACAGCGGGCCCTCCTCCTCCCTGTTCTTGGCCCGCCATCTCCCAACCGGCCGCCCTCGCCGGTCCACAGAGACGGCCTCATCCTTCCACATTTTTGGAGACAGATCCACCCCAGATCTGAGGTTCTTTCTGCGGTAGACCTGAGCCAAAGCCATCCCCTTCCATGGTCCTATCCCTCTGACCTTAAAATAACAAATCCCAGAAGAATACAGAACAATGGTCATCTATTTTTATGGATTTCCCCAGAATTGTAAAGACGGGCTTAATTGCACTAGCAGATTTCATCATTTTCTAGAAGCATGCGTCAAATGGGGATCATTTTTAAGACACTTGGATGGATGTCTTCCTGCTGGGACAAACAGGAAGGTGGCCCCAACAGCACGGCCAGCCTCCCCGGGCCTGGCGTGGCCGCTTGGATCCTGGACAGGAGGAGGTGCTGGGGGAGGGGGAGAGGCCTCAGTGCGGCCACTTTCCTGGTGGCTTTGGTTGGGTTCCGGGCTTCCCTGGTGGTTCAGATGGTAAAGAATCTGCCTGCAATGGGAGAGACCTGGGTTTGATCCCTGGGTCGGGGAGATCCCCTGGAGAAGGGAATGGCTACCCACTCGAGTATTCTTGCCTGGAGAATCCCATGGACAGAGAAGCCTGGGGGGCCACAGTCCACAGCATAGCAAAGAGTCGGACACCACTGAGCGATTATCACTTTTCACTTCACTTTTGGTCGGGTTCCAACCTCCCGACCCCCATGAGGAAACACCAGGCTATCACTGTGCTCGCCGGGCTGCCCTGAAGCTTCATTGCGAGAACCAAACAGGAGGAGATGCGTAAATTTTGCAAGTGGTTCCTGAGCTGAGATCTGGGGACTAGGGAGGCGTTGGCCGGGTGAGGAGGTGATGGTCTGGGCAGAGGGGACCGCAGAGGGGGCTGCAGAGCTGGGCGGTGGCCTGTGTGTGCAGGAAGGACACGGGGTGGGCTCGCTGGGGGTGGTGAGTACTGTTCATCTCACCTCCTGTCCTTCCCGGCCCAGCTGGGACCCTGGGGGATCACTGACCACCCCTTCCTCCAGTCTCTGTACCCACACCCTGTCCCTGCTGTGCCTTAAACCTCAGCCCTGACTCAAGGCTCCTTGTTTTATGACAAAATTAAAATATCGTTATAGTTAAACAGTCACCACCACCAGCCCAGAGATATAATGTGCAGTGTAACGTCCTCTCCCCTCCCTCTCTCCCGCGGGGGAGCCCCTGGGACCGGCTTAGCGGGGTCTCCATGCATGAGCATCACGTGTGACAAAGCCGACCCACTGTGACATCCAGATGTGCCAGTCGATCCCCTGGGACTAGCCTGAGTCCTTCAGGGGAGAGGGTGTCTAGCTTGTTCCCTGGAGCTCCAAATATCAGTGTGGCCTGAGCTTGGAGGAATTATCAGGTGTGGAGGGCCATTGTCCCTGTCCTGGGGTCCCCCAGGGAGCCTGACCTCACTCCCCTGGGGACCCGGCCCAGGGCTGAGCTGGAGCCCCCAGAAGAAACCAGCCTGGCCTCTCTCCAGCCCCGCACCCCCTACAGGCGGGTGGGGGGCCCACGCCTCACTTCCACAACCAAATAAATCCTGCTGCTCGCTCCAAGTGGCTCCAACGAATGATCTTCTCCCGATTAACAGCCCGGCCAGCATGTTCTCGGTGGCTCGCTGCCGACCTCAATTTAGAACTGTCTGCTGGTCGGCTGCAGGAGAAGGAAGGTGCGGGGTGGGCGGGGGGACAGGGCACACTGCAGCTGGGGGGCTTGGGCAGCTGAAGTCCGGGTGTGGGGAGGTGGCCACTGCTGACCCAGCCCAGAATCTGATGGGCACCTCAGAGCCTGCAGGAGGGTGGGGCGCCCAGCCAGGCAGACTCCTGCCTCAGAAGAGCTTTCAGACTGTTTTCCTAGGTGCCTCTGATGAAAGGCCCTGGAGAAGGAAATGGCACCCCACTCCAGTCGTCTTGCCTGGAAAATCCCATGGACAGAGGAGCCTGGTGGGCTACAGTCAAAGAGTCGGACACTACTGAGTGGCTTCACTTTCACTTTACTTTTCTGATGAAAGGGGTGTTAGGTGGGGGCCAGGAGAAGACAGCTCCCCCAGCACTGCCTCAGTCACGGTCATGGCCATGGGGCAGCCCATGGAACTCCTCTGCATTGTCCGAGAACTGCTTTTAGGGGTGCGGTTTGCTACCCACTCCAGTATTCTGGCCTAGAGAATTCCATGGACTGTATAGTGCATGGGGTCGCAAAGAGTCGGACACCACTGAGCAACTTTTGCTTTCACTTGCTATATTTTATAAACACTGTACAAGTTCTTCTCCAAGCTCGGATTCAGGGAAAGCTTTGTCTCTCCTCACTGGTGCCTCCTCCAGGCTGGGGAGAGCGTGCCTATGCCCAGAAGGGCTTCTTCCTGCCAGGAAGCATTTCTTCACTTGGTTTCTTGCCTCCTTCCTCTTTGCTTCTCCTCCTTCTCCAGCTTTGGGTCATCTCAGGCCTGTGCTTTTTATCCAACGTGGCTTCTTGACCTTCGGGAAGGAGGGTGGTTGGGAGTGTGGGGTCTGGCGTCTTCCAGCCCCCGGGGAGGGGTTGCAGCTACCCTCCACACCTGCTGAGAAACTGAGAGTTAGCAGCTGGACCCCCTGAGCCCAGACTCTTCCTGCAAAACGGAGCCCTTACACACTCGGCTTTGAGTGTGTTGGGAAGCGTAGAGTCATGTGTGAAAAGCACTCGGCACACCACCCGCATCCATGCGGTACGTGGCGAGCGTGAGCCCCGGTCCTCATGGGGACACGGGGACTGAAGCTATCACTCTGTCCCTTTCCTTCCCCGGCAGAAGAGCGGTCTGTGACCCATACCGGCCTCCCCATCCTGGTCTCTCTGGCCAACAGGGCCGTCTCCTTCAGCTGCAGCATCACCTACCCCTACACCCCCAAGTTCAAGGACTTCAGAGTCAGCTACTTCCACGTGGACCTCCAGGGCCAGACCAGCTCCGAGAAGAAGATCAGCTGCCAACCTGGTCCAGGCAGTGAGAACCAGACCCACACCACTGCCTGTCCCATCTTCCTCAAGCTGCCTAACTCGTCTGCCACCGGGACCTACTACTGCTCCGTGTACTGGCAGGACTCCAGGATGATCGGCGAGGGCACGTTCATCCTGGTCAGAGGTGAGCTTCCTCTGCGGCTCTTCTCTGGGCACAGGGTCCAGCAGGCTTTGCAGGCACAGGAACGGAAGTGGGGAATGTTTGCCTCCCCGCTCAGCTTTGGCACAACAGAGCTGAGCTGCCTCCAGAAGCCCCTAGCCACACAGGTGTGCCGAGATGCCCACCTTCGTGTGGAAAGGGCAGAGTCTGGGGATGGATTGGCTCTGGCCACCTCTGGCAGGCCCTTGTCCTTGGGGTCCCTTTCGCACCGTGGGTCGTGTGAGTGTGGAACAGAGCCCGGGGGCCTGTGTGTGTTTGTGGAGACCTGTGAGCATGCATGCGTCTCATGGACATCTTTCTGGGGTCAGATTCCTAGTTTTCATCACATTCTCAGAGGAGTGAGTAATGACTCCCAGAAGTTAAGAACAGCCCATCACCAAAGTCATGACCCTCTGACCCAGCTCTGCCATTCCCACTGGTCGTGCCAGGGTTTCAGAAGGCCATGGACCTGGGCTTGGCCCCCCAGTCCTGCGGTTTGCCAGGATGTGACCTTGGACTTGCTCTTCATGGCAACACCCCGCCTGTCAGAGGCTTTTCTTGGGAAGAGAGGGATCCTGAATGCAAGGGCTGGTGCCTGGTGGCAGGATGTTCTGGTTGAACTCCAGACACACATGTGCCTGCCATGTGGTTGGCGCTCTGCCGTTTTTTGGTCCGCCACATGGATGGAGGGATGGAGGGAGAAAGAGGTGGACGAAGGGATGGGTGGCTCAAGGGAAACGGCTGGACTGTGCCCTTGCCTACCCCTGGCGCAGGGCAGCACCTGCCAGGCCTGGTACAGACTCCGCCCAACCCCTGCTTCACCTCGCCTCTCCTGCCCGTGTGAGCACTACATCACGGGTGGGAAGGAGGAGACCCCAGGAGGTGACGTGGCTCGCTCAGGCCCCGGAAGTGCCTTTCAGGGGAGCCAGTGCCTTGAGGCAGGGGCACCTAAGGAGCGAAGGATGCGGTCCTTGCCCCTGCCAAAAATCAAGGCAGTGAACACAGGAAGGGGCTCGGCCAAGGCTAGTGTGGGGTGGTGGAGGACCTCAGCAGAGGGGGGGTCCGGGGGTCCCAGTCAGGGAGAGTTGTAAGGAGGGCTGGGGGTGGGGTGTACCTCTCCAGACAACTGACCTCTCTGCCCTCACCCAGACACAGGGTACCAGGAGCCCCCCCAGAGCCCCCAGAAGCTCCTGCTCTTCTGCTTCGTCGGCATCCTGGCCGTCTTGAGCATTCTGGCCACGGCCCTGCTTCTCTGGAAGAAGGTAGGGGATGAGGACCCATGGCAACCCTGCCCCCACCCTACTCACCGTGGCTTAGGGACAGCCCCTCCCAAGAAGGGTGCCTGGAATAGGTGCTTCTTGGGGCCATTTACCCCCGGGACCCCTGCCTCACCCCACCCCCACCACCACGGCCACCAGATCCTTTTTGATCTTGTTGCGGGAGGTCAGGACTCTTGAGTCTTTTCCGGGGTCTCAGGTTCCTTAGAGTGTCTGATGGAAGCTGCAGGCCTGCATTTGTACCATTTCTAGCTCTCTAAGTTTCCAAAACCTTATCTCATATCTTCTGTGCGTGCGTGCTAAGGCATTTCCCATGTTCAACTCTGTGTGACCCTATGGACTGTGGCCCACCAGGGTCCTCTGTCCATGGGGATTCTCCAGGCAAGAATACTGGAGTGGGTTGCCATGCCCTCCTCCAGGGGATCTTTCCGACCAGATTTGACCCAGGGATCAAACCAGCGTCTCTTATGTCTCCTGCATTGGCAGGCAGTTTCCTTTTCCACTAGCACCACCGGGGAAACCCATATTCTCTGGATCCCCGGCAACCCAGAAGGAAGGAAGGAACGTTTCCTCAGGGCCGCTGGGTGCTGGGCACCCTCCCCTGCATGCTCCGGTCAGTTGACCTCCGTCACTTCTTCCCACTTTACAGCTCTGAACAGTGAGGTTCAGAGGACCGGCCCACAATGTGTTTCTTCCCCACTGCGGCTCTTCCAAGGATAGGACAGGTGGGAAGGCTCTGAGTCTTCAGAGCAGCCCCCGGGCGGCAGACTAGGTGTTGGACACAGTAATCTGAGGCAGGGGTGCCAAGGGACTCACCCCAACTTGCGGACCCCCAGCCCGGGCATAGCTGTGTGAGCACACAGGTGTCTTCCACAGGCGGGATGAGGGCCGAGCTGTGCCCAGGCAAGAACTTGACCTACTTCAGCCCTTGCTCTGCAAAAAAAAAAAAAAGGATTTTAATGATTGGATCTCGGTGTCCAGCGAAGCGAGGGAGGCTGTGGTGCAGAGTAGGAGGTCACTAAAGAGGGGACGACAGGAGAGGGTGGACCTCAGAAGCCTCAGCTTGACTTCTATCCCAGCCCCTCCCCCTGCCACACTGCCTCAGAGACCCCTACCTCCTTCCCCGCGCCCTTCCGCCTTCCCTCCCCTCCTTCCAGGAATAGCTGCTGAGTGTTTAGTGTGTGCCAGGCTCTGGCCTAAGTGCCAGACCTGGTGGAAGGCAAGACAGAGGCAGCCCCTGCCCTCTTGTCAAGTTTCCACCCTCTCCGAGCCTCAGTTTTCTCCTCCAGAAATGGGGTTAAGGACAGATCCCCTCCTCCATGTGAAAAGGTGGGTGAGACCACATTGGCCAGACGCCAGCAGGTGCCTGGCCCCCGTGGGAGCACAGTGCAGGGCACCTCCTGCTGTCGTCCGTGCACTTGAGGGTGGGGGCGCTGGGGTGAGAGCCCGGCCTTGAAGGGGAGAGGGCTCGGAAGGCCGGGAGCTGCCGCGGGGTTTGTGCCGCCGAAGAATTTCCCAGAGTTCCCTGGAGCTGCATCCAAATCCGGATGTGGACCCTGTAGACGCTGCTCTAGAACTGGATGGCCCGCATGGTTTGAACCCTGAGCTGACCACAGGAACAAAGTACGCAGCAGGGTCCCCAGCCAGAGACAGGCCGGCTGGCCCACCTCGGAGGCCGAGGAGGAAAAGGGACAGAGGACCCCAGGAGCACATCTGATAAACGCATCAAAGCTGGGAGCTACTGACTCAGAAGAGGTAGATGAGTCCTGTCCTGAAAGCGAGTTCGAGGGCTCCCACTCAGCGTGAGATCAAGGTGGGCTTCCTGGAGCAGGCAGCCTCCGACGTTGGTCTGTCCTCATCCTTGCGGGGCATCGGATACAGCAGGTGTCCCTCCTCCATGGCACACTCCATCCTTGGCTCTGGAATCCCCAGGGGAACCCTGCGCTGGGTCACCCACATTTCTGTGGCCTCTGTATATCGGCACATCCCAGGCCCCTTCCTCAGAGCTCCCCTCATCTGTCTATACTCTTCCATGACTGCTACGCTCCAGGGATTACAACCCCACCCAGTGTGGCTGCCCCAAGCCCTCCCTGCGCTCCAGATCATGTCTTCTCCATCCAAGTGCCCATGGGCATCTGCACCCACCTTGTCGGGAACAGCGCTCCTTGGTCCCCAGCAGCCAGCATCATCCCAGCAAGTAGCAGCACGCTCCAGATGTTCAGACCGGAAGCCCTGGTGCTGTGCCTGTCTCCCTGCCACCCCCACGACTGATCCCTGGGCCCGTCCTGCCGGCAGTCTGTCCACGATCTAGCTGCAACCCCCAGCCCACGCCTCCATCACCCCTCGCCCAGAATACGGGTCTCCCTGTTCCGCTTGCTTCTTCTCACTCTGCCCCCCACAGCCTTGTTTCTGTGTCACTGCCTCTCCCCCCACCAGAGTGTAAGCCCCAGAAAGAAGCCCCAGGCTTGGTGTCTGGGGGAGCCTGCCACACAGTGTTCGTGAAAGGAATGATGGAGTAGTGAACACTGAGACCGGAAAGATGAGTCTGAGGTGGCCAGGCTGCGAGGGGGCAAGGTGACAGTATTGCTCCCACCTTACAGAGCGGGAAACAGAGGCTTTACGGACTTCCTGAGCAGCTGAACGGTGTATTCATTTGAAAATCACAGTCAGAAGGGTACATGCTGATGGTCTGGGACGGGGCACCCGAATGGGACAAGGCTGGCTCCAGGGAGCGTCACTTCCACCGCAACACAATGCACTGTTTCCAGGACCTGTATTCTTTCTCACGCTCCACTCCTGTCTCCGGACAGACAAGCAAGCTCTGAGAAGTCCGTCCCAGCCCCTGGCAGACCTGGACTCCTTCTCATGACCCCACAGTGCCTCTTACCTTCCCAGTGGCCTCCCCCCTCCACCCCCAGCCTCAGTGGAGCACCACGAGGCCAGGCCTACCTGGGTCTTGTCACCAAGGAGTCCAGGAGAGCCCCTGCCCATGAACCCACACCCACCAGCTCTGGCAGTGAAGCAGGTGGTACAGAGGAGGGGCACTCAATTTGAGAACAGGGCACCTGGGTTTGATCCAAGCAGTCACCGACTAGCTGAACAAACTTCAGTCTCCCCCTCTGGAAAGCAGGAACTCCATGCCCACTTCCTCAGGCAATTATGAGAATTAAAGTAACAAAAAGAGATGGTTAGACAGCATCACTGACTCAATGGACATGAATCTGAGCAAACTCCAGGAGACAGAGAAGGACAGAGAAGCTTGGCACGCTGCAATCGATGAGATTGCAAGGAGTTGGACATGACTTACTTAGAGATTTAGCAAGAATAAGTCCTAGAATTCTTTGTAAACTATAAAGTGCTGCCTGAATGTCTGCCTCTGTCTGTTTGGGAGACCTACACATCCCAGAAGAGCCAAAACCCCAGGTATTGTCAGGGCAGCATCTTGGTCAATCACACAGACCTGGGTTCAAATCCTGCCCCTGCCGCTTCTGGCTCTATGGCCTCGGGCAAGTTGCCAGCCCTCTCTGAGCCTTCAGAGCCTCCTGTGTGGAACAGGGATGCGTGTGAAGACTGGCCTTGCAGGTTTGTGGAGGGGCGCAGGAGGTCAGGCAGGTCGCGCATTTAGAGCCCCACCTGGCACCCAGTGAGGCTCCATCCTAGCCCTGACCCATTATTATGCTGTGACTGGGGATGGCGCTGGCTTCTGCCGGAGAGTTAAGTAGCTCTCGAGAGCTAATCCCAAGTAAATGGGCTGGGGACTGGCAGGCGGCCAGGGTTTTTAATTAGCTCCTGCCCCGAGATGAGGCTGTTGTTACTCCACTGTTGGCAGCACGGTGCCTGCGATGAGAGGGGGGCGTGTGGACAGCCTCCTTCTGCCTCTGCACGGCCTCCGGCTCCCAGAGCCCCCGCCTCCCGGAAGGCCCCCACCCACCCCACCGCCCCCGCATCCTCGGCTACTAGAGTTTCTTGCAGCACCCAGCACAAGCTTTCTGAAACCGCCTTCTGATCCTGGCGTGTCCTGCTTGCAGCCTTCAGACCTTTTCCACCATCCACCCTCTGCTTGCAGCCCGGCACAGCCGCCCTGATCCATCCCAGGCAGGTTTGCGTCTCTGACCACGCTGACCATCTTTTCATTTCTCGAGACCTTCAGGCCCCAGCACCTGCTGCTGCCTCTTCCTCTCCTTCCTCTCTTCCAAACTAAGAGGACTTAAAAAAAAAAATCTTTGGCTGCACTGGGGTTTCGTTGCTGCATCTGGGCTTTCTCTAGCTGCGAGAGCAGGCTCTAGGTTCAACGGCATGCGCAGCACGTGGGATCTTCCCGCGTCCCCTGCATTGGCAGGTGGATTCTCAACTCCTGGACCATCAGGGAAGCCCCAGCCTTCAGGTTTTTAACAGCCCTTTCTGCCAGGCGAGACACTTGTTTCCTCTTGTGAGCCAGAGGCTCTGTCTCTGTCGGTCAGTGCAGGAACCATGCTTGGGAAAACTGCTGGTTCATTGTCCATCTCTCCACTGGGTCCTAAGCTCCAGAGGGCAGGGATGGGGCCCCCGTGTCCACGCTGCCTGGTTCACTAGAGGTGCCTGGCGAGTGTGTGTTAATGGCCAAGGGCCACCTAAGTGACACACACATGGCAAGCACTTACTTCCTCATCGGTTCCCTGAGTCTGTGCAACATTCTATCAAAGGAGGGTGATTGCTGAGGAAACTGATGTCCAGAGTGGGGGCAAAGGCAGAACCCCTGAGGGACAGAGAGGACTGGACACCTGGTCTGGCTGGTGCTCACTCAGCAGCCCTCCTCAGTAATCGGCCCTGTAGCCGGGGACCCTTTCTCCCTGCTGGCCCTGTGCCCTGCAGCACCCACCTCCCCAGAACCAGGCCCTGTGTGGTGGGCGGGGTGCCTCGACGGAATCTTTATCGTTTCCAGTATCCCCGGGCAGGTGAATGATTTGATGTAGGTCTTGAAGGTGTTTGGGTTTCCCAGTTGACACTAGTGGTTAAAAAAAAATAAAAAGAATGCCCGCCAATGCAAGAGACGTAAGAGATGGAAGTTTGATCCCTGGGTCTGGAAGATCCCCTGGAGGAGAGCGTGGCAAGCCACTCCAGTATTCTTTCCTGGAAAATCCCATGGACAGAGGAGCTTGGGGGGCTGCCGTCCATAGGGTCACAAAGAGTCAGACATGACCGAAGTGACTTAGCATGCATGCACGCATTACGGGTATTTGCCACGCTTCTCAGGAGAAGGTGGGTGGAAGGTGCTGAGTGATCAATTTCCGAGTGGCCTCATGGGTATCTACCATCCTTTCCTCTGTGGGGTCTGGTGGGGTCTGGGGAGAAGGGGAGCTGCTGGTTTCTGGCCTGACGACCCTGATTCCTTTCCCCCAGAGACAGATTTGGGCTCTGTGGAAGCACACTGCCAAGAAGTGCCCGGGCCCCAATGCCACCAGCAGCCCAGGGCAGCCTCCATCGGAATCTGTCTACACGGTGAGTCCTCCACCCCCTGAGGCCTGACTTGGGGACTGGTTCCCTGGCTCGGTCAGAGTTCCAGTTGTGTGACTTCCCTGTGAAGTCCGAGCCTCCACTTCCTCATCTGTGAACTGGGGACCAGTATTCCTGCCCTGTGGGATTTCTGTGAAGGTGAACCAGGGTTACAGGTTTGTGGCCCTGGCCCCTGGCAGACACGTAGATGGGAGGTGCCGCTGGGGTGCCCTCCTTGGCACGCCCTTCCACTTCTGGAACAAGGGGGTGGCCAGGGCACAGTGGTGAGGAATGAAGAAATTTCCTCCGTCTGACCAAATGACAGTGACCAGCTCACCAACTTCTTCCTGTTTTTATTGCACAAACAACATTGGAGCAACAAGAACCACAAAAAGAGGAAAAAGTCAGGCAGTGTCCCACACCCTAAATAGAGCACGGAGTTTCAATTCTTCACTATCTCCCTCCCCACCACGCACACACACATGCACGCACATTGTTTTATGTCCTTACAGCCAAGCAGAGGCATAGCCGGCCTGCCCACCTGGTCAACACGTGGCCAGTCTGCCCAGGGGCTGGGATGCCGACAGACATTCCTTTTCAGTTGCATCTATTTTAGCTGAATGAGGAACATATGCTCATTGTTGAGAAAGTGAAGAATAAAGGCTACCCAATGTCAGCTGCGGTCTCAACTCTACGGGACCTTCAGGTCCACCAGGTGTGGGTCTTGGCTCCACACCTGGGAGGTGCACAGCCATGCCGGGGGTCCTGCAGGGTCCCCCAGGGCATGTTCTGGGACTCTGCCTGTACGAGCTCCAGCTGTTCCTGTCCCCACCACCCTGACCCGTACATGAAGCACGGGTCTTTCCTCAATGTCCAAAAATCCCCACACAGAGGGTATTCAGAATATGACCCTGATTATCAAGGATGAGGTAGATGGGGACGAGGCGAAGACAGGGTTCCTTCAGGGCAGCACCGATGACCCCAAAGGAGACACAACACTGCCAGCTCTCCCAGGGCCTGTGCCCCCACTCCCACTCCAGGGAATTTCCAACAGCCACTGCTTCCTACATGGCCCCAGACTTCCCCACAGTCTCTTTTCTCCCAGCAGCTTATCATGGTATTTTCCCTAGGAGGAATTCTGATGTCAGCTGTTAAATAAAAACATTTCTCTCTCTCCATACACACACACACACACACACAACGATCTTTCTATATATATCAAATAGAAGAAAATAACCATCCTCCTAAACCTATCTTCTTCCAGGATAAATACTAGTAACATTGACTTCTATACCTTGCAGTCTTTTCTGTAAACACATACTGAGAGACCCATACACACACTCACACACACACTTTTTTTAAAGAAAATTGGAGTAGTACCGCTATTTTTGTTCATGTTACAATATCTCATGAACATCTTTTCACATGAATAAATATCCTTCTCCACGGTTATTTTTAATGGAAGAGACTCACTTTTGCATGGAGCATCTTTCTTGCCTGTGTTTAGACTTCTTTGAGACTCAGGCTAACTTTGCTGAAGTGTGGGGAAGAGGTCCGATGGCCCTGCCAGGTTGCTGGGTGGTTCAAGAGGCTTTAAGGTTGGAAAGGAGCTGGGAAGAGAGGCCACAGACTCTGCCAGCCCTTGAGAACTGTCCCTAGTAGCTAGGGTTGGATCTGGGCAGGTAAGAATGGCATGAACAAGTGTGATGATGACGTCAGGGTCGTTAGTTGAGTACTTACTACATGCCTGGAGCTGTGGTACACCTGTCATCTTATTAACACTCATAACGCGGCTTTAGGGTATGTGTGTTGTGCCCATTCTATTTTCCAATTGTCTATTGCTGGTAAGTTGAGATGTGATTGATTATTTTTTATATGATTTATTTTTGTATGTTGACTATATAAAGAGTAACCTAGCTGAACTCACTTCAGTTTCAGTTCAGTTCAGTTCAGTCACTCAGTTGTGTCCGACTCTTTGCGACCCCATGAATCGCAGCACGCCAGGCCTCCCTGTCCATCACCAACTCCCGGAGTTCACTCAGACTCACGTCCATCGAGTCAGTGATGCCATCCAGCCATCTCATCCTCTGTCGTCCCCTTCTCCTCCTGCCCCCAATCCCTCCCAGCATCAGAGTCTTTTTCAATGAGTCAACTCTTTGCATGAGGTGGCCAAAGTACTGGAGTTTCGGCTTTAGCATCATTCCTTCCAAAGAACACCCAGGGCTGAACTCACTAATTAATTCTAATCCTTTCTCTGTAAATTCCTTTTTTTTTTTTTTTTCTGTGGCCCCAGCCATGTCATCTATGAATGATAGACGTTTCATTTCTTTCTTTTTAAACTTCAGACCTTGTATTTCTTATTTGCTTGTCTTACCGCGCTGCCTCAGACAGTGATGGTGAATAGGAGTGGTGGCAGTGCACGGGAAGAGGCCTTTGTGTACTTCCCCTCTCCACTTGCCTTCTCCCTTGTGTTGTATTTATTTATCTGGGTCTTGGTTGTGACGTGCAGGATCCTTAGTTGTGGCACTCCAACTCTCAGTTGCAGCAGGCAGGTTCTATTCCCTGACCAGGGATTGAACTCAACCCCCAGGATTGGGAGCCCAGAGTCTTAGCCACTGGATCACCAGGGAAGTCCCTCTCCTCTATTTTCTTTGGATATTTTGATCACTGATTTTCTAATTCATGCACTTAAAGCTATGAACTTTCCTTTAAAAGTGGCTTTAGCTGCATCCCACAAATTTTCATATGCCATATTTTCGTTATTGTTCAGTTTAAATTTCCCACTGAGATTTCCTTCTTCCCCCATGAGTTATTTTAGAAATGTTTTGCTTGATTTTCAAATATTTAATTATTTTCTAGTTTCGTTTTTTATTTCTTACTAATTCTGTTGTGATCAGAGAATACCTTCTGTATGACTTCAATCCTTTGAGGTCTTTAGAGATCTGCTTTAGGTCAGCTTACATTTCAAATGCATTTGAAAAGAACTTGCATTGTGCATGGCTGAGTGAGTGAGTGTTCTGTGTGACAGAGAGGTCAAGCTCGTTGATTGTGTTGTTAAAGTATGCCATATCTTTATTGGCTTTTTGTCTATTAGATGTTAAGTGAATCAAGTTAAAATTTGCCCATATGATTGTAGATTGTATATTTCTCCTTCTAATTATGTCAATTTTTGCTTTTTATTCATGTGGGAAAATGCTCATGATATATTGTGACAAAAAAAAAGGCTATCCTACTCCAATTCGTGTGTGTGTGTGTGTTTGTCTGTGAAAATTGACCGATTAAGGAGCATGAATTTGGATTGAGCCAGAGAGACTGGGGTGCAAAGCTTAGTTTTTTTGCTCATGAGTTCTGCGACTTAAACTTTCTGAGTCTTGGTTCCATAATCTGACATAGGGCTGATGTACTGTTTTCCATGTATAGTTTGCAAACATGTTATGATTCCTTCCATCTTCAGTTTCTCGTTTTGAGCCCACAGCCCCTCCAGTGACCCTGCTCTTTTTCCATGACTCCTGTTAACAGGTCTGTCAAAATTCTGCCTTCACTTTCTCTCTCTCTCTCCTTTCTGACCCACTTAGGCTTTCTGCCCACCTGTTCTCTCTGCCCACCAAAGCCTTCCTTCTCAAGGTCGCTGTTGGCCTCCACGATATTAAACCCAGTGGTCCGCTGGGTCCTCCTCTTCCTTGGTGAGCTGCAGTGTCTGAGGCCAGCAAGCGCTCCCTCCTCCTGGACACTTTCTCTACTTGCTTCCAGAACATTCCACCCTCCCGTGATGTCTCTCTGACTCACGGTCATACATCCTCAGCCTTCTTCACTGGTTCCTTCTTAGAAACCAGAGGAATCCTGACCTCTAAACGTTGGAATCCAGGCCTGGAGCCCTTTCTCTTTGAGCTTCTCTCCCCTCCCTGGGTGATTTCATGCAGCCTCAACCTTTTGAGACCGTCTACACTCTGACATGGCATCCGGTCCCACCACTTCATGGGAAATAGATGGGGAAACAGTGGAAACAGTGTCAGACTTTATTTTTCTGGGCTCCAAATCACTGCAGATGGTGACTGCAGCCATGAAATTAAAAGATGCTTACTCCTTGGAAGGAAAGTTATGACCAACCTAGGTAGCATGTTCAAAAGCAGAGACATTACTTTGCCAAAAAAGGTTCGTCTAGTCAAGGCTATGGTTTTTCCCGTGGTCATGTATGGATGTGAGAGTTGGACTATGAAGAAGGCTGAGTGCCAAAGAATTGATGCTTTTGAACTGTGGTGTTGGAGAAGACTCTTGAGAGTCCCTTGGACTGCAAGGAGATCCAACCAGTCCATTCTGAAGGAGATCAGCCCTGGGATTTCTTTGGAAGGAATGATGCTGAAGCTGAAACTCCAGTACTTTGGCCACCTCATGCAAAGAGGTGACTCATTGGAAAAGACTCTGATGCTGGGAGGGATTGGGGGCAGGAGGAGAAGGGGACGACAGAGGATGAGATGGCTGGATGGCATCACTGACTCGATGGACGTGAGTCTGAGTGAACTCCAGGAGTTGGTGATGGACATGGAGGCCTGGCGTGCTGCGATTCATGGGGTCGCAAAGAGTCGGACACGACTGAGCGACTGATCTGATCTGATCTGATCTGACACTCTGACAGCTCCCTCATTTCTATGTTCAGCCCAGACACCACCTCTGAACGCCGGAACCCAGCTCTGTTTGGACCCCTCATCAGCTTCTCTCTCAGACCAGTCTCCGGTTCTTCACCCATGGAACTGCCTCTTCCTGCAGTCCTCCTGATGCAGGGAGTGATCGCTCCACCTTCCTGTTGCTCAGGCTAAACATTCTGAAGCTGTCCTTTCCTTGTCTCCTTGCATCACTGCTCCTGTCAGGTCTATCAGCACAACTTAACTCCAGACATATCCGGAATCTGAATCTTCTCACCCTCCAGGGCTGATGCTGGTGGGTACCACCACCATTTCTTGCCTGGAGCCCTCCATTTGGGTTCTTCTTCTTTCTTCCTTCCTTTCTCTCTCTCTCTCTCATATTTGGCTGTGTCAGGTCTTAGCTGTGGCATCTAGTGCCCTGACCAGGGACTGAACCCGGGCCCCTGCGTTGGGAACGTGGAGTCTTAACCACTGGACCACCAGGGAAGTCCTCCTGCAGTTGGTTTCTGATCAGCTGGCCCGTTATTACCCTAGCCCCACCGTCTGTGCTCTGATCAGCAGCAGCGGAGTCACGCCCTCCAAACATAGGTCCCATCCCTCTCTGCTCTGAGCCCTTGGTGAGCCTCGGTCCTCTGAGAAGCAGACACCAGGGCAGGAGTAAGTGTGTGATAGTGATATTCGGGGGACCACCTGTGAGAGCAAATGGAAACGACTGGGAGAGCTGATGCAGATCTGGTTCTGGGTAAAGGAAAGGGCAAAGGAAGGCAGAGAGGATGTGCTGACCTGCGCACAGTCAATGGACGCTTCAGCAAGGCCCCTGGGAGCCCGGTCAGAGGGGCTCAGGGGTCTCCCAGGGCGGGAGAGGCAGGGATGGCATCCCTGCTGGGCTCAGCCATTGGCTGGGGCAGCCCACGGGGGTGTGGCCTCTGTGCACACGAATGCTGGGTCTCAGAGCCCAGCAGCCGGGCCCTGGGTCAGTGCTGATGATCCCTGGAGCTGGAGGTCTGCGGATCACACTCACGACCGTCTAGTGAGGTGGATTTCTCCATCTTGTGGTGGGGCCTTGGTGTTGGCTGTGTGTGCGCCCCCCCTCTCCGGGGTTCTGTCTGGAGCTGTCGTGGGGCCCCTCCCTTGCTCCCATCTCCCTGCACAGGGGGCACCTTTGCAGGGAGGCCTTTCTGACCTCCTCATCCCCCACCTCAACACCCCCACCTGCCCCTGCTGTAACCCAGCCTCCTTCCCTTCCTTCTCCAGGTCTCTCCGTGGCCCTTACGACCACTGTTTGCTTTCTGACTGTGGTCTGTCTGGGACCCCAGGGCCCCGCATGTAGCAGGCACTCAGCAGTCAGCTGAGTGGAAGCCCGCTCTTAGCTCCCGGGTGCCTGGGGTTCCCTGGAGGCTCCGTGCTGGGCAGAGTGGGCACTCCATGGCAAATGTGGGGCACCATGGATGCCTCCCCTCAGCTCTGCTCCAGCTTCCGCCTGGTCCAGCGCCCTCATTCTCGTGCTCAGCCTCCAGCCCTCCTGCTCCTCCTGGCAGGAAGAGGAGCCTTTCCAGCACACCCCTAATGCCATCGCTTCCCACCCAGAAACCTCCAGTGACTCCCCACTGCCAGCTCCTTAGCTGGCACATGAGGCCTTCACTGGAGGCCTAGCCCAGCCCTGCCTTCCCGGACTCCTGTTAGTGCCGTGGGCCGTTCGCTTCAGACATGCCAGGATCCTGACCTAGAGCAGAAGTGCTCCGTCCCTCCTAAGTATCGCTTCTTGCTGAACAGGGCTCCCGGATCTGCCCCCAGAGTGAAGTGAGTGAAAGTTGCTCAGTCGTGTCCGACTCTTTGCAACCCCATGGACTTTACAGTCCATGGAATTCTCTGGGCCAGAATACCAGAGTGGGTAGTCTTTCCCTTTTTCAAGGGGTTTTCCCAACCCAGGGATCAAACACAGGTCTCCTGCATTGCAGGCAGATTCTTTACCAGCTGAGCCACAAGGGAAGCCCCCAGAGGGCATCAGGCAAATTTCAGGTGTCCATGAGACACAGTTCTTGTGTTTCCTTGGTGACAGATGTGGGTATTACTAGGGGAATCAATGTCCAGGACCCTCAGATTAGGTCTTGGCCCAGGGCCGCTGACTTCTGACCTCAGCCCACCCGGACAAAGGCCTCGGCGCTGACTTCACCCCTCTGCCAGGGCTGATGACCACTCAGCTCAGCACCACTGTCCATACAGGGCGGCAGGAGGCAAAGGGCTCGGGGGGGCTGGATCCCAGACGAGTGGCCCAGCCCGGCCCAGCCTCAGCCCAAAGCACAGCACAGCAGCGTGGCACACCCCAGCGCTGCCCAGGCCAGCCCTGACAGCACAGCAGCAGCCCAGCCCAGCCCGGCAGCCGGTTCAGAGGCCTGGCCTTCTCCCGGCGGAGGGAGGCGGCCCCCATCACCCCCTCCCCGGAAGGCCAAGAAGGTATCCTGTTGACAAGGTTGCCTGCATTTCACAGCCTAGTGATGCAGGTCACAGCCGGCATGCAGATGCAGCCCAGCAGGTCAGGGCTTGTCAAAGGCTTCACTCAGCAGCTGCTAATTGGCAGCAGCTTCTGCAGCCGTCCTGTCCTCAGCCCTGCAGCTGCTCCTGCCCACAGCCTGACAACCGCCAGGGTGGGTCAGAGGCCTGCGGGGCCCCCGGGTCAGGATGCTCTTCTCTGGCTTGGAAATCACTTAGCAGTGTGCCCAGGCCCGTGGGAGCACACAGCACAGAGGGCAGGAGGAGCTGTGAGACCTCAGACAGCTCCGGGCATCTCTGGGCTGATATGTGGTGGGCGGCCCATGGGCACTGGACCTGAGGGAGAAGGGGACCCTCTGGGGGCCCCGAGATCTGGTCCTCTGCCAGCATGTCGGCAAAGAGGCCCTTTTTCTTGCTTCTCTCTGTGACCAGGAACATCCAGGTTGGTGGGAGGGCGGCTGTCAGATCTTTGGAGATCCAGGACTGGGTGGATGGAGGGTGGGGGCCAGGGCCGCTGGGGAGACCCACACCCCGTGTATCAGGCTTGCTGGCGGTGGCTGGTGCTTTGGGCAGGTGTGAGAGCCCAACAGGCCAGAGCAGGTCTCAGAAGATGCCTTTCAATGGAATTGGGGATCCTCCCCGGGGCCTCCCTGCTCCCACAGGCAGGTCGGAAGCCCCTCTTCCAAGACCCTCCCTCTTTCTGACTCGGAGGTCCCTAGGGCAGCATCCCTGTGTGTGATGCCCTTGAAGTGAGGGTCTCCCAAGTGCCAAATGGTTTATTACACAGGTTTTCATGCCCCGCTGCTTCGGAGCCTCCTCCCACCCCTCTTTACCTCCCCTCCCTTCTCTTGCCTCAGAGTACCACCTGTCTCTCCAGCCTTCCTCAGCAACCCCTGCTTGCCTGTTGCCAGGGAAACCACCTCCTTGGCAACCAGCCGGCATCCATATGACATGTACACGTGGGAAGGAAAGGTTCCTGCCTCTTGCTTAGGCTGTTGGTGGCTCTGCTCCAACAGTTCCCAAGGAGCAGCATCCACCCTGGTGCCCATCAGGGTTTGAGGGAGGGTCTAGGCTGTGACTGCAGAGAGAGCAGGGAGGCACCAAGCCCCCCTTGATGATCATTCAATCGTTATTAAGCACATGTGACTCACTAGACCCTGTGCTGGGCCCTTCGTGCACAATATCTCATATAGTCATCCACTGAGCCTGCAAGATGGACACAGTTATCCCCATTTTACAGATGAGGAAACTGAGGCACAGGAAGGCTCCCGGTTGCCTGTGGCTGGCAGATGTCAGAGCCGAGAGTTGAGCCTAATCTTGTCTGATTTCAAACAAGAAATCATTTCTTTTTATTAATACCACCCTGAGGCCTCTGGTCAGGCTGTTCATAGCTGGACCAAGAGTCAGTGTGGCCCTAAGACACACACCCAGGTGAGCGAGGAGCCCTGTCACCACAGCTCATTCAGGGTTGTTCTCCAAGGGTCCCAACCGCAGCCATGGTGACCTAGAGACAGACCAAGCCCCTCTGCAGGAGAGGAGTGTGATTCCAGTGTGAGCCTAGGTCCTTTGTGAGCACAGGCTGGTGGGAGGGGTCAAGGGAGACCTAGAGGGGTGGAGGGATGTTGGTCCAGGGAGTGAGGGGGGATGTTCACAGAGCTCCTATTGAAGCCTTGGCCATAGGAGTCACGTCGGGGGACTGCTGGCTGCCAGGTGCCTGAGGCCCTGAGGACAGGCAGGGACAGTGAGTGTGGGCCAGGGCCCTTCCTCTTGCCAGCGAGCTGGAGGCCTGGAGAGCCCGCTGGGCTGAGCACAGGCTCTACGAGAGGCTTGAGGTGGTGGGAGGGGGCGGCAGGGGGCACCCAGAGGAGTGGCAGTGTGCAAACGGGGGAGGGTGAGACGGCCCCAAGAGGGAACGGTGGGTGCAAAGGCGCGGCCGTGTGACCGAGAGGAGTGAGACTGGGCACCACGGGCATCCCCTGACCTCACGGTCTCCTGCAGGACCTACAGCGCCGCGAGACCGAGGTCTACGACCGCATCCAGAGTGAAGCCAGCAGCCCGCCCACCTCCCAGGGCCTGCTGTCCCAGGTACGCAGGGCCGGGGCAGCGGGCCTGGCTCCTCCACTCCTTCCGTGTGTCCTGCCCCTCATCTGGGAAGTGCCTGCCATGTGCCGGGGGTGGGGGTGAGCCACCCACTGCTGAAGCAGAGCCCTGCCCGAGGCGGCTGACCTGGTGCTTAGGAGGCTTGGTGGGTTTACCCACCACCCCGGCACCACCCCTTTCCAGCTCTGCCGCCCTGGCCAAGCGGCTAAGCTCTGTGCCCACATCTGTAAGCTGAGGACCCTGAGAACATTCACCTCCTAGACTTGCCATGAGGATTGCAGATGGTACTGCGACCCAGTAGGCGCCGTGCAAGGGAGCAAGCGTAACCACCGCTGGGCACGCTAGAGCGTCTACGCTGGTCAGTCAGGCAGGGGTGTGAGGCTTCTCGCTGTCCCCAGGCTGAAGGTGGCTGGGGATTGTGCTGGCGGCAGCAGGGGCAGGCCTGGACAGGGCTTTATTTTATCATGAAGGGGGCTAAGGCACATCCCTCGATCATGAGTCTCTCTTAAACCTCAGTCTGCTCATCTGTCAAGTGGATGCGTGACACTTTCCTGAAAAACCAACTGCCCATGAATTCAAATGAGTTCCAAGTTAAGTAGCATCTATACCAGAGCTCTGGACACCATCAAGTGCAAGGGGCTCAAGGACCGTGGCTGGGAACCTTGGAAGAACCATCAGGAAGTGGGGGGCAGGTGCTTGGGCCCCCTAGCATAGGCCGACTCTGTTGAATCTCCTATTCTCAAAGCTCTTTCTACGGTCATCTCTGAACTAGGCTGTGACTGGAGGCAAGGCTTCCCCACCCTGGGACCCCCAAGGTTGTCTGGGCCATCCCAGGGAGTGACCACTGTATGCCAGGCCCTGAGGTCCTGACCAGGACAACTAGACCCTGTCCCAGTTCCCCAGCATCCCCGGGTCTGCAGGAACAGTCATGGATTCTTACAGACACATAGAAACATCTGTGAATGGTGGGCTCTGGGGAGGGACTAGCCCAGAGTTGAGGAGGGGGCTCTTGGTGTGCTAAGCTGAGCTCTGTAGAGTGAGGAGGAGGTCATCAGGGAACAGATAGGGTCCTGGGAGCACCCCAAGAGGAGAGAAGAGCATCTGGGGAGGCCTAAGGCAGGAAAGAAGGGGCCTGTGGGGCTGGAGAGCAGAGAGCAGGCGTGGGGTGGGAGGACAGGAGAGGAGGCTGGTGAGGTGGGCTTGGGGACAAGAACAGGGCTCCCGGTCAAAGCTACTTAGAAAGCCACCTATTTGTCTCCTTTGCCCAAAACTAAATTAGTGCAAATTTATCTTTCCCCTCCCTACTGTTCATTTCTTTCTTTTTTCCTTTCCAGGAGAAACAGCATAAATTTGAGGGTGATGGTGAATTTAACCTGGTCTATGAAAATCTCTAGGATGAGCTCTGCCTGCCCACAGATCTTGCCCTGGATCAGAGGCCCTGGGGCAGCCTCTCCCTCCAGGGAACTTGATCTGTATTAGAAGTGAGGCTGCTGGGTACCCCATCACCTCACTCCCACATTTAAGAGGCTGGCCCCCACGCCCGTTCCGCAGCCCAGTCATGCCCCTCAAGTGTGCCACGTCTCCAGGCTTCTGCCCAAGCTGTTCCCTCTGCAGGTGGGCACTCCCTCCATCTCCAAGGGCCCTCTTGGACACCTCCCATCCCTGGGGCCCTCCTCACCCTCTAGGGACACTCAGGCTCTCTTGTACCAGCCTGAACCACCAGGAGGTTCCAGCAGGGACCCAGTACTGTGTGCACACGCATCGCAGAGTAGATGAATAAAAGAGCAACTATACAAAAGGCCCCCACCCCCGGTTAGGCCAAAGACAAAGCAGCTGTGCAAAGTGGAACCGGGGGCCGGCACAGGAGGTACAGGGTGTGAGCGAGAATGAACCATGTGGAGGCTGGGCTGAGAGACCAAGCTGGAGGCCCAGGAGGTGGTCATCGGTCTGGGGGCCTGAGGCTGGGAGGGTCAGGGCACATGCAAGTGAGGAGGGAGATCTGGGCATCAGGGGGTAGGGAGGAGGGTGCTGGCAAGACAGGGGCCAGACAGACTGACGCTCTCTGCCTCCTCAGCACTGACTTCAGGGTCTGCCTCCCCCCAAGGGGCGGGGACCCCAAGGTTGTTTACCCTTCAGCCTGCCCCCGACACTCAGCATGCCAACTGCTGCCTCCCAATGCCCCACTCCTCAAAGCTCCCCACCCCCAGGGCCTCAGCGGTGCCTCAGTCCACCCTGCAGCCCGGTTCCCCGGAGCCCCCTCTACCTGGCCTGTCCCCACCCCTCCCTCCTCCTCCTCTTCATCTGCCTTAGGCTCCAGCCCTGCCCCCTGGGGATCGGGGCAGACCAGTCCCTTCCCTGCTTGCCCAGCTGCCCGAGGCCACCCCTGTCCATCCCTGCCTAGCTGCATGGCTTGGTTCCTGGGGCTGTCCCTGGGGAGCACAGAGGGGCCCTTAGTGAGGCAGAAGCTCAGGCCCGCGGCTCCTCAGTGTCTGATCCTGAGCCCTTTCTGCTGCCCGAGCGTGTTCCTGTGACCCGTTGTTTCACCTTCAGCTGCGCCCGTGGCACCCCGTCTCGTGGGCCGACCAGGGCTGAGGCTGGGAGCACCGGGCTGCCAGGCTCTGCACCCTCCTCCCCTGCTCCCCCGCTCCCCTCCTCACCTCCCCTGCTTGCCCGTACTCCTTCCCCACACCCAGGGCTGCCCCAGAGGTCCCTCAGGGGCCTGGGCGCCCAAACCCCAGCCTGCCTGCGAGGGTGGTTATGGGCAACAGTGTCTGCTCAGCAGGTCAGTACCCACCCCAGCCCAGGCCCTGCAGGGATAGAAGGGCTGGGGGAGCGGGCCCAGGGCCGTAGACCGACGTCCAGAAGAAGCCCCAGTCCCTCTGCTAGGGCAGCAGGGGCCCCCCACCCCTGGACTCACAGGACCCCCCCTGGACTCACGGGACCCTCTCCCCAGGCTCATACCACCTCCCCAGGCTCACAGGACCCCCCTGGGCTTACAGGACCCTGCCTGGGCTCACAGGACCCTCCCTGGGCTCACGGGACCCTGCTCCTGGGCTCATAGGACCCCCCTGGGTTCACAGGACCCCCCTCAGACATATGGGACCCTCCCCCCAGACTCATGGGGCCTCCCTGGGCTCACAGGAATCCTGCCCCCAGGCTCATGGGAGCCCCCCAGCCAGGCTCACAGGACCCCCTCCTGGGCTCACAGGACCCCCCTCCTGGGCTCACAGGAACCCCCTGGGCTCACAGGACCCCCCCTCCTGGGCTCATAGGACTCCCCTGGGTTCACAGGACCACCCCCCCAGACTCATGGGGCCTCCCTGGGGTCACAGAAACCCTGCCCCCAGGCTCATGGGACTCCCCCCAGGCTCACGGGACCCCCCGTCCTGGACTCACAGGACACCCCGCCCCCGGCTCACAGGGCCTGCTGGGTTCACGGGCCCCGCTGGGCTCACAGGACTCCCCCCACCCTGCCGGGCTCATGGGACCCCCTGGGCTCACAGGACCCCCCCTGGGTTCACAGGACCCCCTCGGGCTCATGGAACCCCCTCAGGCTCATGGCCCGCTGGGTTCACAGGCCCCGCCGGGCTCACAGGAACCCCCTAGGTTCACAGGACCCCCCCGGGCTCATGGGACCCCCTGGGCTCACAGGACCCCCCCTGGGCTCACAGGCCCCGCCGGGCTCACAGGACAGTCCACATCCTCCCAGCTCGGTTCCAGGCCCAGCCTCCGAGCACAGCAATGAGAGCTCTGAACTGGATTATGGGGCTGGGGTGGGGGTGGGGGACGCAGAGGCCCCTGCCCCCCCAGAAGGCGGTTTAACAAACTGTTTAAGGAGGAAAACTGCCTTGAGCAAAGCTGCCCTCCAGTCTCCTGACTCCCACGGCCCGACGCAGAGGCCAGAGCTGGGGTCGGGGTGAGGCAGAACACTGCCCACGGGGCCGCGGAGCCACTCTGGGAAAAGCCGAAGCCAGTGAGAGCAGGAGGAGGCCGCCTGGCCAGGCCCCGGGGATAATGCAGGGAGCCAGGAGGGACAGCGACCCCCCGCCCTGGCCCAGGCCCCGCAGTCCCCTGTCCATGAGGCAGCTGAAGGATCCTGGTGAGAGGTACATGGGACCTTGACCTTCCTTGGGCTCAAAACCTTACATGGTCCCCACCTCACCTGGAGCAAAATGCCAGCTCTTCCAGGCGGCCTGTGAGGCCCTCAGGGACCGACGTGTCACCTTTTTTTAATATTAATTTTTATTTATTTGGCTCACAGGGCCTTAGTTGCGGCATGTGGGATCTAGTTCCCCAACCAGGGATCAAACCCAGGGCCCCAGCATTGAGAGATCAGAGTCTTAGCCACTGGACCACCAGGGCAGTCCCCCATCACCCTTCTTGTGGACACAGATGTCAGTGGTGGCCGAGCTGGGTGCTCGCTGGGGTCTTCAGTGAGTGAGGAGAGAGGCAGGGAGGGGGAGGGGGCATGCTCAGAAGAGAATGTTCTGGGACCCCCTACTTGGGGCCAGGAAGACCAAGCCCCCCATCCTCCAGCCCCCAGGACTGAGCCAGGACTGCAGAGACAGGCCGGGCAGGGGTAAGGGGCAGCAGATGACTGCAGGGCGGGGGGTGCAGGTGGCTGTGGTGGGGAGGAGGGGCAGAGGAGCCTGGAACTGAGCTCCTGGAGGGCAGGCTTGAGTGGACGCTGAGTGCGTGGAGAAGAGGAGGGAGGAGCTGCCTTCGCCTCTCTTGAACCCCAGCTCCAGCTCCAAGCAGCCACTTCCACCTGAGCCCCGGCTTCAGTGACAATCAGGACGTCGGGCGCCGCTCGGAGCGGACAGATGGGGAACTCCCTGCTCTGCGGAGGCACAGCGGGTGTGTGTTTCCTTCTCTCAGCCTTCAGGAAAAACCGGCTGCCACTGCGCAGTGCAGGGGAGGGGGCCATTAAATGAGGGGTGGGCCTCCCTGGGGGTGGAGACCCCCTCTTTGGTTCCCCTACAGGGAGGACCTGGGAGTGGGGACAAGGCAAACGGAGACGTGTGTGTGTGTGTGTGTGTGTGTGTGTGTGCACGTGCTGGGCCCAGGAGGGGCCTTGAGATGGGGGAACAAGGCAAACAGAGAGGTGTGCGTGTATGTGTGTGTATGTGCCGGGCCCAGGAGGGGCCTTGAGATGGGGGAACAAGGCAAACAGAGAGGTGTGCGTGTGCGTGTGTGTGTGTGTGTGCGCGGCGGGCCCAGGAGGGGCCTTGAGATGGGAGGACAAGGCAAACAGAGAGGTGTGTGTGTGTGTGTATGTGTGTGCGCTGGGCCCAGGAAGGGCCTTGAGGGGGGGCAAGGCAAACGGAGATGTGTGCGTGTGTGTGTGTCGTGCGCGCGCGCGTGGCGGGCCCAGGAGGGACCTTGAGATGCGGGGACAAGGCAAACAGAGAGAGGTGTGTGTGTGTGTGTGTGTGTGTGTGTGTGTGTGTGTGTGTCGGGCCCAGGAGGGGCCTTGAGAAAGGGGGACAAGGCAAACGGAGATGTGTGTGTGTGTGTGTGTGTGTGTGTGTGTGTGTGTGTGTCGGGCCCAGGAGGGGCCTTGAGAAGGGGGGACAAGGCAAACGGAGATGTGTGTGTGTGTGTGTTGTTCCAGGACCAGGAGGGGCCTTGAGATGGTGGGACAAGGCAAACGGAGACGTGTGTGTGTGCCGGGCCCAGGAGAGGTCTTGAGGGGGGCCAGAGAGGGAGAGAGGCTCTTAATCAGCAAGGAAGATGCCCGATGGGAGGCGCTGAGGAGCCACAGTGAGCCCACCTGAAAGGGAGCCTTACAGCAGAAGGGTGGATGGCAGCCATCCTGAGGGTGGACCCCAGGGCCTAGAGCTGGTAGAAGCAGCCTGGGGCAGCCCCTGACGGCGGCCGCGGGCACTGCCTCCTGCTGCCCGGACGGTGCCCCGAGCCACCGCACAGAGGCGAGCGGATGTGTGCCAGGGCCTCAGCTGCTGGCCCTCTCTCTGCCTGACCCACCCAGCTCCGACCCAGGGTTTCCTGCCAACTCTAGGTCACAGCCCCGCCACCCTTTGGCACCTCTGGGCGTCTGAAACCTCTCAGTATGGCCCACACCCTCAGCCTCCATGGCGTCTCCAGGGTAGTGGCTTAGAAACGGTCCATTCAGCTCCTTTGGGCCGCTTTCAGCCTCCAGCCCTCCTTGGGCTCCTGTTCCTTGCAGCACTTAAAGACAAGCATTCCTGGAAACCAAGCCCAGGAACACAAAGTGGGTGTGAGAAGTGCTTTCCCCTCCTGGGGAACGATTTCCAAAGGATTCTGCAAAGCAGAGTTTCCATGGGAACCCGTGCTGGTTACACTGGAAGCCTTGGTGGGGCTGGGGTCTCCTTCACAGCAAGCTGCAGGACCTTGGTGTGGGGGGCGGGACCCTGGTGTAGGGGGCGGGACCTCGGTGTAGGGGGCGGGACCTCGGTGTGGGGGGCGGGACCTCGGTGTGGGGGCCGCGACCAGGCACAGCTGTTGCCTTTTAGCCACCAGCCCTCACTCACCTGAAATCAAGCTACAGGCAAATCTGCCTTTCCCCCCGCCCCCTTACATTCTAATTTAAAGGCCACACTCCGTTCCAAGGATGCCTCTGGGATTTCCAGGATGGATTTTTATGTCGTTCACTAGTTTTCTTGGCAGACCGCTCAGCAGGGAGGGGTGGGCTGTGGCCTTGGTCCAGCTAGGCTGACAGCATCCTCACTCCGGCCCGCCAGGGGATATCATTTGCCCCCCTGAGGGGCTTCCCCAGTCAGAACCCAGACTCTGAGAGCTGGGGACATTGGCGGGAGGCACTGAGACGCCTTCCTTCCCAGGGTGCCTCCCTTGACCTACATTCAGAATTGTGGCCTCTGAGCCTTGATGGCACATGGGTCAGCCCTCTTTGGTTATGTGCTCAGTCCTGTATGGCTCTTTTGCGACCCATGGACTGTATGTAGTCCACCAAGCTCCTCCTCTGTCCAAGGGATATTTCCAGGCGAGAATACTAGAATGGGTTGCCATTTCCTCCTCCAGGGGGGGTCTTCCCAACCCGGAATCGAACCTGAATCTCTGGTGGCTCCTGCATTGGTAGGTGGATTCTTTTAGCACTGAGCCACCTGGGAAGCCCAAGGTTAGTGTGGGTCAGGCTAGCCATCACGATTGTCTGCACTTGGTGCCGGAGGGTGTTTTGTATGAGTGTATCTCTGCAGCGGACACAGGCATATACTACAGTGAAACACTTACACTCCAGCAAAGTGAAATTCTCTTTGTTGTTCTTGCCACCTCCCAAACCTCCAACCCAGTCCCCTCCCTGGAAGTAACCACTGGGTCATTTGGTCATATTCTCTTCTTCCAGGGTGCGTTTATGGCAGCCATATGCACAAATGCGTATACACGAACATAAAATATATAGTACTTGTGTGGGGTTCCGAGAACCTGAAACGGAATCAGCTGTAGGTGTTGTTTGCTCCTGCTTTGTGCAGCCCCACGTGGCAGGGATCTGTCCTATGTGATGGCACATAGGAACTGCCAGCCTCTTTAATTACAGCGAAGGGGTCTGCAGGACTGATGGATCCTAATTCAATCAGGCCCCGATTAATGCCCTTTCCAGTTGTTTATGATTTTCCAGTCTTACAGGAGGTATCACAGAAAACACCCTCAGACATATCTGCAAAACTTTCTCCACGAGAAATGTTGGGAAGAAATTGCTGGGGCCCAGGGCGTGGACATTAACTGTTTTAACAGACACTGCCAAATTGCCATGCGTGGAGGTTGTCCTGACTTCTACGGCTCAGGCTCTTTATCTACAATATCTCGTTTAATCCTGAAAACACGCCACAAAGGGAGGGGGCTTATCTCCCTATTTTACAGAAGCAGAAGCTAGGATTCAGAGCAGCTGCCTGGCTAAAGGTCACTTAATGCAGAAGGGCAGTGCTGGGCTGGCTCCAGCTCTGTGCAGGGGAGTGGGCAGCGGGGGAAGCAGAAAAGAGCCAGTGAGGGACTCTGTGCCCCCAGGGCTGGGCAGGGGGTGCCCATGAAGGGACAAATTTTCTTAAGAATATTGCTCAGAACTGTGGGAATACGGGGGTCCTTCTGTTCCTCCGTGCTCTATTTCCTTGGGGAAATGAAGGCAGGTCAGTATGGGGAGAGGCCAGGCCTGTCCAGCAGCCGGTACCCAATGTGGTTTTCAGGTGGCCTGCATGCTTGGATCCCAAACCTCCCCTGGAAATTTCCAGGCACAGCCTGCCTGGAGGTATGAGCCACTTCTTGGAAGCCTTATAATCTGGGGTAATGCTGCTGTAATTGGCATTGTTTTTCACTTGCAATCCTCTCGTTACCTGAAAACTCACTCACAGTGGCTATATCTGGAGAGGGTTTAATTTTAGCACTTTGTGGATCTTGAGAGAATAAGGAGCCCAGGCTTTTTCCTCCATCATCCCCTCACCCCCATCCCGATTCCCTCGTGTATGCTACATTCCAGCAGATCTCTGTACCTGGCTCCCCACCAAGGTCCCCCCACCCCACCCCAGATGATCTGGGAACTGCTTTTCTCCCCAGTCCCCCCTCTCTCCCTCCCTCAAGCCTACCTGTAGAGTCTCCACCCCTCCTCTTTCCAGCCCATCCCGGTCTCTGCCGTCAAACTGATCTTCCTATAACACAGATCTGACCATGTCCCTCCCCTCTCAAAAACCCTGCAGTACTTAACATTTATGGTCAATTCATTTCAATAAACAGGCTAAGATAATTCAATGGGAAGAACAGCTTTTTCAATTAACAGTGCTGGGAGAAATGGACATCCACATGAGAAAGGATGAAGTTGGAGCCCTGCCTTACAACCTGGAAAAAGCTCATAGTGCCTTCCGCTGTCCACAGGTGGGGGGCTTGACCCCTCAGCTCTTATGACTCCTTCATTCCTTCAATATTTGTCCAGCTCTGACTATGTGCCAGGCCCTGTCCTGGGGCTGGAATAAGAGACAGTTCTGTCCTCATAGAGTCCATCAGCCTCCTTTCTGACCAGCTCCCACTGGCCCAAAGTCACCCCAAGTCCTTTCCATGCTTCAATCACAGCTGCTGCTACCCCTAGTGCCAAACTCCCCACCTCTGATCCTGAGCTGGAGTTCCTGCTCAAATGCCACCTCTTCCAGGAAGCCTTCCGGAACACTCCCTCCCCCACCAAGCAGTTTCTTCATCTCTCTGACTGCTCTGACCTCCTTGCATTGAATCGGTTCACACACATCCCCAGGAGGCTTGAGCTTCCTGAATATGGCAAACCCCTTGCTGGGCTCAATCCCTGGGTTGGGAAGATTCCCTGGAGAAGGGAAAGGCCACCCACTCCAGTATTCTGGCCTAGAGAATTCCATGGACAGTCCAGGGGGTTGCAAAGAGTCGGACCCGACTAAGCGACTTTCACTTTACTTGTCTCTTTCTGTCTGACTCAAGAGCCTAAGAGCAATTTGTTTAAAGAATAAATGCAAATTTTCCTCTGCTGGTGATTTAGAGCTGGCTCTTCTTAAAAAAAAAAAAAATTGTTTATTTTTTTTGGCCGTGCTGGGTCTTCACTGCAGGCTTGTCTCTAGTTGCAGGGAGCAGGGGCAGCTCTCCAGCTGTGGTGCACGAGCTTCTCATTCTCCTGTTGGGGAGCGTGGCCTCTGGAGCAGTAGGCTTCCGTAGTTTGTGGCTTCTGACCTGTGGAGCACAGGGTTAGTTGCCCCGCAGCATGTAGGAACTTCCCAGACCAGGGACGGAAACTGCCTCCCACGTGGGCAGGTGGATTCTTATGCACTGAGCCACCAGGGAAGCCCTAGCGCTGGTTCTTGCTGGAAAAGGGAGAATGATTTTTTCCCCTCCAATTTCCAGCACCTGTAATTAGTTCGTGACCCATGTTACATACGTGAAAACTGGGAAAGACAGGTAGCTGCCTCCACACCCAGGAAGGGCAGGGCGATGAAAGTGCAACTGTTGGAAAGGCAGCTCCCTTTTGTCTGATGGGAAGAGGCAAGCTCTGAGCTGGGCTGCTGGAGGCAAAGCCTGGACACATCAGATGGGCCAGCAGTGGCCTCTCACCCCACCTCCCAGCCGTGGAGGCTGTCAGAAGCTCTAATCAATCAATGATGCTGATGCGGGCCTGTGGAGCGCACGGCAGGGGCCATGAGCCTTGGTAGGGTGGTTCTGATAATTCATCCCAGAAGCCTCTATCACTGCCAGGGGATGCCTCGGCCGGCTCAGCGATGCCTTTCCTCCGTTGCCTCTAGTCTAGGCTAGACAGCTCTGACCACGTGGGGCCCAGGACCTTCCAAGCAGTGGGCAGGGACTGAGCCCAGTGGGGAGAGAAGGGTGGGAACACTAGTGTCTGGGTTGGTTCACAGCCACCCTCTTAGTGTCTGGGTGGGTAAGAAAGGCTCTGGGGGCTCAGGCCTTTCAAGACCCCCTACTCTGGCTTCCTGGGAACGAGTCAGGATCCAGCCTCAAATGTCCCCCACTTGCTCCAGCAGCCCCACAGTCTCCTGCTTCCTATGGGAGGGCGTTGCTTTGTGTGTGGGGGGGGGTGGGGTGGGGGCGGGGCAAGATTGCTTCTGGCTCCCCGGGTCTGTTAGGACAAGTCTGTGCAGTTGAGTCCCCAGGGGAAGGAGACTCTGGAGACAAGTGATCAGGTCCAAAAATAAAACTGGTAACTGCGGTGATGCAAAGCAAGCCCCGAGCTCCCCCACCTCAGCCTGTACTGTGGGCCTTCCCAGCCTCCCTGGATCAGATGAGGAAGCTTGCAGGGGCTGAGGAGTTGACCCCAGGTTGGTCTGGCCCCTCGGCCAGCGCTCATACCCCACGTCTCAGTGCTTCAGGATGCTGTTGCCTTCTCCCTGGGTTCGAGCCCAGAGTGGGAGACTAAAGAGAGCTTTACGATGCTCCATCCTAAAACTGCCCTGCAGGCACACACGCTCACGCACTCCTCCCTGGGACCTGGTCCGGCTCCACCCTCCCCTCTGCCCCAGCCTGCCCTGCCTTCTCCACTTTCCTGCTTGTCTTCCCATCTTTCTGTAGTAGGGTTCTTCTGGGGTCTTTCTCTCTCTCTTCTTTAAAGTATTTATTTGTTTATTTGGCTGCATCAGGTCTTAGTCGGGGCATGCAGGTCTTTGATCTTCGTTGCGGTATGCAGGATCTTTAGCTGCAGCGTGTGGGATCTTGTTCCCTGATCAGGGATTGAACCTGGGCCCCCCTGCATTGGGGGCATGGAGTTTTAGCCACTGGACCACCAGGGAAGTCCTCTGGGGTCTCTCTTAACCTCCAGGCCCTGGCACATGCAGTTCCCTCAACCCAATAGATGTTCCTTAAACACCTACTGAATTCTTGCCTGGAGCTAGGCACTGGGCTTCCCTGGTTGCTCAGAAGGTAAAGAATCTGCCTGCAATGTGGGAGACCCAGGTTCAATCCCTGGGCTGGGAAGATCCCCTGGAGAAGGGAATGGCAACCCACTCCAGTCTTCTTGCTTGGAGAATCCCATGGACAGAGGAGCCTGGCGGGCTGCAGTCCATGGAGTCACAAAGAGCTGGACACGAATGAGCGGCAAACACTTTCACTTTTCTTTCAGGCACTGTTCCCACTTTATAGATGAGGAAACTGAACATCAGAGAGCTGTAGCAACTTGCCCAAAGCCAGACAGCTGGCACATGGTGCCGCTGAGTTCAAGCGCCCAGAAGTAGCTTCAGAGCCTGTGATCGCAACCTCTTTGCTCAGTTGCCTTGGATGGCAGGCTGAATAATGGGTCCCCCTAAAATGTCCACTTCTGAATCCCTGGAATCCATGAATACTAACATGGCAAAGACTTTGCGCTTGTGATTAAGGATTTTCAAATGGTGAGATTATCCTGGATTATTACACTCACCAGTGTCTTTATAAGAGAGATGCAGAAGGAGCTTACAGACAGAAGGCGGAAGGCAATGTGATGATGGAGGGAGAGACAGAGATTTAGCGATGTTACCTTCTTGGCTTCAAAGATGGATGTAGGCACTGTGAGCCAAGGAATGCAGCCCTAGAAGCTGGAAAGGGCAATAAAATAGATTCTCTTCAAAGCCTCTGAAAGGGGCATGGCCCTGTGGACGCCTTGGTTTCAGCCTACTGAAGACGATTTTGGATTTCTGGATTCCAGGAGTATAAGAGGAGAAGTATACACTGCTTTGAGCCACCAAATTTTGGGCAATTGGTTATGGCAACTGTAGGAGTCAGATGCCCTTTTCCTCCCGGAAGAGCTGGTTCAGCCTCCCAAGCCCCCAGTCAGGTGCTCACGCCTGCTCTGTGTTACCTGTGATGACTCCTCACGGCTTTGATCCTGGAGGTTGCTGCAGCCACAGCCTCTCTGCTCACCCCAGCCTGAGCTTCTCCTCTCACTCCCAGCACTGACCTTGCCAGGGTGGTATCATCCTCCAGTTGCCCAAGGACAGGCCCCAGCTCTAGGGCATGGCAGAGGAGGAAACTGAGGCTCATAGAGGGTCAGTGAATATCCGAGGTCACACAGCTGGCAAGGGGCAAAGCCAGATTTGAATTTGGGCCTGTCTGATAACAGAACTGGTGCTCCCAACAACTCTTCTCCTGGTGGACACTCAGTAAATGTCCCTGAATAAGTGACAAGGCAGGCAGACAGCGGAACTCCAGGGAAAACACATTACGGGAAGAGCTATGAGATTCTGAGCAAACTAAGGAAGGCTTCCTGGAAGAGGTGCCCTTGAAGGATGAGGGTGCTCCAGGCAGAGAATATCATGAGCAAAGTCTGAAGACGGAAGGAGTGAGATAGCAGGAAGGGTGAAGCGTTGAGAGGAGCCTGGAGAAACGATGCCAGGCCCAGGTTGTGAAGGGCCTTGGGTATCAGGCTGAAGCCTGAGGAGCCCACAGAGATTGGGGAACAGGAGGGCAAAATCCCCCACACTGTTCTTTAGGTGACTTTGTTCGACTGAGTGCCTTTGGGGAGGGTGGCCTGTTCCATTTGGAGGCTGCTGAGATGGGTAAAAGCTTTGGGGTTGTGACTGAGACCAAGGAGATACAGATTGGGACAGGGAACCAGACTCGAGAGCCACTCTGTGGCGGGGTGAGGGGGTCAGTGAGACCTGGTGACCTACTGGTTGATTGATGTCCATACGCTCATCCAGTGGACAGAGGCTGGTGTCAGTGAACAGAACCAGTGACAGTGCAACTGTGAGTCGCTCAGTCGTGTCTGACTCTGGGCGACCCCATGGACTGTAGCCCGCCAGGCTCCTCTGTCCATGGAATTCTCCAAGCAAGAGTACTGGAGTGGGTTGCCGTTTCCTTCTTCAGGGGATCTTCCTGACCCAGGGATCGAACCCAGGTCTCTTGCATCGCAGGCAGAACAAGAGTAGAGCAGCAATGCGGGGAGAAATCCAGGTGGCCACCAGGGGGGAGGTGTTCCAAAGGCAGCCGCCACAAAGGGTCAGGAGACAGGTTGAGGCTGAAGACAGATGATGGGGAGAAACGGGGAAGGCTGGGGTGGCCACAGCGGCAGGAGGAATGAAGCAATCCGAGAAGGTGTGCTAAGATGGTGACCAGGGCACCCATGATGAAGGACTCACAAGAAACTGACTCTTCTCCTCCTCGCCTGCTGCCCCTGGATGCCAACCCAGCACTCATCTGGGTCCCTGCGGAATGGGACCTTTCCTGGTGGGCTCCACTTTGGGGAAACTTGATAGCAAATTCCAAGCCAATAAGAGCAAATAAATGAGGGGTGATTACTGACAATAGGAGAGGGTACGCCACAGGGTGCCTCCAAACAGCATCTCCTCCAGTACGTTTTAAGTGCTCTATAGGTCATTAACTACTTGACAGAGACCGCCTGACACTTAAAGCAAAGGACTCTGCACCTCTGCCAGGGAAAAATCAATCAGAAATGAAGACAGAGCATCACTGGCGTTAAGATGCACAGGGTGGGCAGACGGAGTTCGATTTACACATAATTTTAAGGTCCTCTCCATTGTGTGAAGTGAGGTCATGGGTATGTGAGGCCATTTATAAATCCCAAACTGAAATTTGGAAATATTTAACCTCCCCTTGCCTTTTTGGGGGGTTGTTGTTAATGAAATATTTCAAAGATGGAAAAGTACTGAGACAGGCTTAATCTAAAGCCCACCACTTGATTCTGTCAAGTAAAACTATACAGCTATGACTGAAGCTTTTAAATGTTACTTGTTTTTAAAAATGTTTTATTTGTTTGTTTCTCCTTCCTGCCTTTTCACATTCTATCTTCCAGCCCCACCACTTCAGGGAGACCTGAAGGCTGACCACCCACCCCTGTCTAAGATATCACTCCTTCCTCTGAAATCCAAGAGTAATTACTGCCTCTTTAATTAACTTGGCGATTAATCACCACCTGCTTGGGAAACAGCTTTTATTGTCCTTGTCCGTCTTGCATGTGGGATGCGGGTGGGGATGGGGGTGGGAACCAAGCAGGCAGGAGAAGGGGAGGCAGGCTGGGCTCTCCTCAGGGTCCTAGGCTGAGCAGGGTCTGCTGGAAGGAAAGGCTTGATATTTAGGGGATCAGTTCCCTCCTGGCCAGAGATAAGCCCCAAAAGAGCAGTGGGTAGCTAGGAAGGTAATCTACCCTGGGCAGCCTCAGAGTCCCTACTCTTGCTGTTCCCGTCTGACCAGAATGGTCCTTCCTCACTGGGCCTTGCAGGTTGAATTGTGTCCCCTCAAAAAATAGGTTTGAAACCCTAACCGCCAGTACCTGTGACTGTAACCTGATTTGGAAATAGGTTCTTTGCGGATGTGATGACGTTAGGATAAGGTCATGCTGGATCAGAGTAGGCCCTGAATCCAATGGCTGGCATCTGTACAAGAAAGCCATATGAAGACAGAGACTCAGGGAGAACTCTCTGTGCCGCCAAGCTGGCTCCTCTGCAAACCTGAACCTGGCTGCTGAGGGTCTCAGCCTTTATCAGGTCGATTAACCCTCCCCCACCCTGGTGGCTCAGTGGTAAAGAATCTGCCTGTCAATGCAGGAGACACAGGAGATGCGGGTTCAATCCCTGGGTCGGGAAGATCCCCTGGAGGAGGGAATGGCAACCCACTCCAGTATTCTTGCCTGAGAAATCCCATGGACAGTGGAGCCTAGTGGGCTACAGTCAGTGGGGTCACAGAGTCAGACACGACTGAGCACACACGTGTGGTAATTCTAACTCTAGCACACCCAACTCAAGGAGCAGCTCCTACATCCTCCATTGTCAGAGGAAGCCCTCTCCCCACCCCATATCAGAGACCACCCCACAATCAAAATGACTCTCTTGGGAAACAGGGTGTTCCCAAGAATTCCCTCCTCCCAGAACAGCATGCATGCTCAAGTCAGTTTGCTTTATGAGAACCCCTGTGCACCCCTCCCCAAGAAAATCCTCCTACATGGCCCCAAACCCTCAGAAGTGGGCAAGGTACCTGCAAGGTACCCCTGGTTTGAGCAGAGTGCTTTTTACTTCCCCTGTGATTAGAGGGGAGGGGTGGTCAGGGAGGGAGAGGGGACAGCAGGTAACCAGGATTTTAACATGAAGGCAGAGCTGTCTCATTCATACTGCCAAGCACAGCAGCACTGTATAATCTGTTCACAGAAACAATTCATCTTCTAACTCATCTTCGGCTCTAACCCAACACTCTCTTTTGACAGATGGGAAACTGAGGCCTGGACACTTCACAGGGGTTCACTGCATAGGGATCTGAAGTCCACAGATGTAAGCACATCCCAAGTGACAGCGTTTCTCAGCGCCTCAGTCTCCCCATTCTGGTGGTTTAGTTGCTAAGTCATGTCCCACTCTTGCAACCCCATGGACTGTAGTCTGCCAAGTTCCTCTGTCCGTGGGATCCTCCAAGCAAGAATACTGGAAAGCGTTGTCATTTTTTTCTCCAGGGGATCTTCTTGAACCAGGGATCGAACCCTGATCTCCTGCCTTGCAGGCAGATTCTTTACCAACTGAGCTACAAGGGAAGCCCGAGCTAGGGGCTAGCAGAGGATGGTTTCGATCCATCGACCTCTGGGTTATGGGCCCAAGCATGCTTCCACTGCGCCATGCCGCTCTACCTCCCACTCTAGAAGAATATTAATACCCTCTTCTAGGGATGTTCCCAGCCTTAAAAATAGCTCTAGAAACCTATATGTACATTTCCCATGAATTCAATCAACAAACACGTTTTGAGCACCTCCGAGTACCAGGTCCTGGGGATACAGTGGGAGCATCACAAAGCCGGTGTCCTGACTTCAAGGTGCTACCGATTTGGTCAGTTCAGTCGCTCAGTCGAGTCCGACTCTTTGCGACCCCATGGACTGCAGCATGCCAGGCCTCCCTGTCCATCGCCAACTCCCGGAGCTTGCTCAAACTCATGTCCATCGAGTCGGTGATGCCATCCAACCACCTCATCCTCTGTCGTCCCCTTCTCCTCCTGCCTTCAATCTTTCCCAGCAGCAAGATCTTTTCCAGTGAGTCAGTTCGTCGCATCAAGTGGCCTATTTGGTAGAAAAGGACAAAGAAGAGCATTACCTTCGAGGTAGTTAAGTGTTAACGACAGAGTGTACAGAAGCAGTGAGGAAAAGGCTACAGATCTCAGGAAGACCCAAAAGAGTAGTGGCGGCTACAGGGGAAAACAAGTCAAAGAATGGATCCTGTAATCCTCTACTCTTCTTCGCCTTAACCAATCAGGCGTCAGCATCGCCGGGCCGGCAGACCAATCAGAAGCCGGAACAGGAGCTCTAGTCGCCGATAGAGGCTTCCCCGGGGAGTGTGGCCAGAGCCCGGGTGCCCCGCCCCACCCCTTCAGGCCCCGCCCAGACCCCGCCCAAGGCCCGCCCCGCCGCGGCCAGCAGCTCCTGCCCCGGAGTCCCCTGGCCAGCGGACGGCTGCTGGGGCCGAGTATTGTCTTAAACGCCGAAAAAAAGAAGAAAGGCGGGAGGGTGGGGAACTGCCAAGTGACCGGGAGAGGATTTATAACATGTTCTTTCACCGTCGACAATATTGCACAATGTATGAAAGAGACGGTATCGCCTGGACAGGAGCGTGAGGGCGCGGGCAAGGTAAGCCGCCCCCGGCCGGCTGGTCTGGGCGTGGAGGGCACCAGGAGGAGATCCGGGCGCACCTCCTACGCTGAGCTGCTGTCTTTCGCGGGGGTCTGCGTGCCGGTCCGCTCTCTGGAGGGTCTGGTGCGCCTTGAGCAGTGTGGACGCGGCCCCAAGAGCTGCGGTGTCTCCGAGGCGGGGTGGACGCGGCCCCCTGAGCTGAGACGTATCCAGTGACCTGGGGGGACTGCTGAAGCGGTGTAGACGAGCGCAGGGGAGCCGGCTGAGGCGCCCCGCACCCCGAAATCCTGAGGTCGTAGAGACTGATCCCTAGGACTGGGGTTGACGGTCCTCCTAACTCGTGGCGAGTGAGACTGGAGACTCGGGCTATGACTGAGCCAGCGACCCGGGGGCAGGTGAGGCCGTGTGGACACGCGCCGCGGAAGCACGAGCAGGTGTAGACGCGGGCGGGTGGCAGACGCAGAAAGTTCGCCAGAGCGTGTGGCGCCGGTGGCGCGGAGGGAGGGTCCGCGCGTTTGGGGACCCCCCGCCCCACCCCCGCTCCACCTCCATCACCGCCGTGGGTCTCAGCTGCTTCCCCTGGCCGGAGGCACCCTCGGGGGAACCCTGGACCCCTGCGTCAGGAGTGACTGAACTGAACCCTAGAGGAAAACCAGAAATTGATTTCGAACCTCTAGGGCACACTTGCTCTGTCTCCCCTGGAGCTTGGGGCATCTGCATATCACCTAGGAGGAATCTGAGGGGCAGAGACCATCCTGGTGTCCAGACAGGCGCTAGTTATCCGCTGAGGGGACACAAACCCGTCTGGTCCAAGCCCGGAGCCCTGCTCCTTCTCTCCTTCCACTTCTGCCTCAGGAAGGAGAAAGGGTGCCTGGCTGCTGGTGCTGGGGTGCAGAGGAAACCTGGGGGTGGGGTGTAGGGAGGCCCTGGATCTGCCTCCCACTGCCTCTTGGGGGCTCCGGGTGACCCCATAGGTTCAGGCAAGGGAATGAATGGAGGAAGGAAGGCAGTGGTGAGAGGCAGAGTATTGGGCAGGTGATGTGATTGCTCACCTGCCTTGACCCCAGGGGAGCGCTGTCTGGCGCAGATCAAGTGGGGCAGGGTATCCATGTGACACTCCTCTAGAGGAGAAGGAAGACACCCAACCTCAGTCTCTGCCACCAGGGAAGAGTAGAAGGGGGCCCAGAGGCTGGAGGAGGTGCCGGTCGGTCCAGGGTTGTTCTTGGGGGTAGCTCTGTCTCATCTCCCACTACTCTCTGTGCCTTTCCCCCTGCCATTCTGACTCCTACACCCTCCTAGTCTCTGTGATTCCGCCTACCACAGGTCCTTTGCACATGTTGTTTACTTTTTTTTTTTTTTTGATCAACAACTAGTCATTAAACATCTACTATGTCCCAAGCACAGGCAACTCAGTGGCGAACAGGACAGACCTCTGACCTCTTGGGGACTTCCAGACTAGTGCAGGGAAACAGATGGTGAACAAGAATCAGGAAAGGAATGGGGACAGGAGGCAATCTAGAGTGGCCATCAGGAAAGGCTCCTCTGCAGAGGTGACAGTGAGTCAAAGGGTTAATGCCTCATCATCAGTCACCTCCTCCAAGAAGCCTTCCTTGATCTCCCCTGACTCGACACTTCCCCTATGATCCGCTCTCATAGCCTGGGAACCCCTCCCTCCAGGGACATTTTTATGGCATTACTGGGTTAATGTTTGACTCCTCCCATCGGTTGTAAGTGCCAGGAGGGCAGGACCTGAGTCTCAGGGTGTTTGTAGGCAAATCGAATAAAGAATGAGTAGAATTTTCCCAGAAAAACAGGAGCTGCTTAGCCAGATCAGGCACCCAGATGGCAGAAATTTTTCTTTCCCCTTCCCTGGCCTGGGTCCTGGGCTCCACACCCCATTTGCTGTCCACAGAAACAAATGGAAAGAAACCAGCAGGCTCAGTGAAGAAGAGGGCAGGGAGAGGCCTGGCACGGATGGCCCGCTGAAGTGCCAAGGCTGGCCCTCGGGAAGCGAAGGGACTCTGGGGTGGGGCGGGGGGGAGGCCTGGGGACAGGTGAGTGTCTTTTTCTCTGAGCTCAGACCAGCCTACGCCTCATTTTTGTGTCCCAGCTCTGGGAGGCTTGGTTTCCTTCAAATCCCACTCTGGAGAAGGCGGGGGTCAGCAGGGTTCCCCGGAAGGCCGGGTTACAGGGACACATTACCTGCCCTCCTCCCTCACATCTTGGACAGACAGGACCCAGAGTCAGGCCTCTGGGCCACAGATAGCAACCCAGGTAATCTGCGGTTCAGTTAAACTCCGGGCTGGAAAGGAGGAATCAGGCTGAGAGGGCCAACTCTTACTTTTATTTTTAATAGTTTCTGTCCTCAGTGAATTTCTCCCTCCCGGGCTCCGTCAGACCTGTGCGCCTGGCAGCTTTCCCGTGGAGATTACCGCTCTCACAGACGCCTGACAAAGCTTTCAGCACCCCCACCCCCACCCTCCCCACTTCAGGGGACTGAGTGGCCTCCACGCACAGCTAGACAGTGTCTGCATGTTTTACTGAGGCTCCGGCAGGGATGGAATGAAAACGGGCTCCCCACCCACCCCCCAGCTCTCCTGACTGGAGTCACTTTAAAAAATTAATTTGCAGTGATTTAATCCCTTCTGTTCTATGGGGATCACCACCATCTTAAAGATGTATTTAAATCAGATCACTGTTCCCCATTAACCCTTCACTGCCTCCCCCACCCAGCAGGAAGAGCACTGGATTTGGAGTCACTGGTTCACTGCCAAGTTCTGCTAATGAGTGGGCTGTGTGACCTTGGGCAAATTACTTAACCTCTCTGTGCCTCCACTGGCTCCTCTGGAAACTGAGGTTAATGATAATCCTTCCCTCACAGGGCGTTGCGAGGATTAAGTTAGATAACGTTCAGGGAAGAGCCATGCAGTGCCAGGCCTGTGTTTTCCGTTCCCCCAGTACTAGCTGTCCCTCTAATGAGCTTGGTGACCTTGGGCGGGCCACTCAGCTGCTCCTGGCCTTCGATTTCTGCATCTGAAAAGCTCAGGGGTTGCCCTAGGAGAGGATGCCACTGAGCCCCCCACCTCCAGCCCTGAACCCCCACTCAACTCCTCCTGCCTTCTGCCAGACGCCCCCCAACCCCCAGCCCTCACCACCCCGTTCCTCGATATCCAGGCTCTCAGTTCTAATTGGAGAGGGTCCCCCTCCCCAGCTGCCTCTCCTGGCTCCCTGTGAACTCGCAGAGCTGGGACCCCAGGGGCCTGCAGTTCTTGGCTCTTTTTCAGGAGCAATTAGCCACAAGCCTTGAAGGTGGCCTCAGTGGGCGTGTGGCCAGGCCACTGGAAGCCGGGACTCTGCTCCATCTGTGGCCTGCAGGGCTCCCCCAGGCGCTGGGGTCCCCATTGCCAGTGGCGGGGAGGCAGAGTCCTCGGCAAAGCCATTTCCATTTCTGCACTTTATGACTCCTTGAAGCCCCGAGTCTGAGTGTAAATTAGTTCTACCCTGTGCTTTTGTTGGCAACTGTCTGTTCCTTGGAAGCGAGGGGCTTTGTCAGGAAGAACAAAGCTGTTTGGTGTTTTTCTGATTTGGGAGAAGCGAGCTCCTGGGGGAGGGCTCGTTGCTTCTCAGTGTCAGGCAAAAGTCCTTGGTTCTCAGACTCCTCGGTTTTGTTTGGGGTTTTTAACTCCTATGGCTTCAGAGTCACATATGTTTGTGTGTGTGTGTTGGCTGAGGGATTTTTTTCCCTCCTTTTTGGCTTGCAGAGTGTATTCCGTGGAAGCTAATTCCAGGGACTGAACTTTTCAAATCACTGCTTCAACAGCTTTTAGAAATCTGGACCTAGTTACGCCTGTCATCCATGTGTAAAGATTTAGAAAAAAAATTCCAAACCCGAGGGTGGGCACTTGCTGGAGACCTGAGGTCAGAGCCAAAATGTCGAACGCCTCTTGGGACGGGAGGGGGCTGGAGGGGAACGCGGTCTGCTCGGTGCCAGACATCTGGATATTTCGAAAACATCTGGGTGGCTGGATTTTTCAGGTTTCTGCCTGACATTTAATATCACAAACACTGAGGCTGCCTCCAGTCCCCATGTCCCCCGTGCACCCCCCACCGCCTCCCAAACACACACCCAGCCCCTTCCCTCCCCTTCCTGACGGTAAGAAACATCCATTCTTTCCAATTCCCCAGCGTTTCCCCCCTACCGGAAATCTGATGGGCTTATGACATCATGGCTGGCTGCTGAGCGATGAAGTGGATGCCACAAAGAAATCCGACATATCAGATGGATTCTGTAATCAGTTTCCCTCCGGCTGTAGTAACAGGCGCAAAGTCAGGAGGATCTGAGCTTTGTTTAAAAAACAAAAAATAGAACTAAGACTTAACCTGTATTCAATACATTTTTTTTTTTTTCAAAAGCGAACAGACCTTTTGGACATCATCCTATTTGAATAGAAATGCTGGTTTTTATGGAATGAAAGTGGCTAATAAACCAGACCTGAAACTGCCTGGGAACGCACGTTCCATCTCTGTTGAGTTTTTGTGTGTCCTTATTCACTAATAAAGGAGGAACTGGAGACGTTTTCTCTCTCTTCGTTATTCAAATGGGATAGCTTTTTTATTTTTTTGGAAGCCAATAAAATTCACTGGGTAAATTGCTGGTTTATGTTTTTCCAGGAATCCATTTTTATGGAGTGACCTTGGACCTGACCCGGTCTGCAAACATTGTATTTCCCTCTGCTGGTTTTTCTGGCTGTGAAACTGTTAAGTGGATGCAGTTAAGCCTGCTTTTCAGCCTCCTCTCTGCAGGGAAGGGCTGGGACCTGGTGGGCCAGGTCGGTTCGCGGGATGAAGAACCACTTTGAAAGGATAAAGCAGGGGAAGAGACAGTAAAGGGGGCTGTGACATGAGCCCCAGAGCAGCCTGGCAGGGGGAGCCCACCGTCCTCCCCACCCCCCCGAGGGGGAGCGAGGGACCTCAGAAATAGCTCCTGACTGAGGCAGCTCGCCCGAATGCAGGCTCTGGTTAGAGGAAGCTCAGGCTTCCGGGAGCTGTGCCTGCCAGGCCCCTAGAGTGGGCACGTGGGTCTCACGGACCAGGGCGGGAGTCTCAGCTCCTCCGTGGACAAGCTGTGGGGCCCTTGACCTTGCAGCCCTGTGAGTGGGCATAAGGACCCCACCTTGCCTGCTGGGAAGGAGCGTGATGCTGGACGCTGCCCATGATGCCCGGCCGCTTCTCAGAGCTGGGAGAGGCTGGGGGAGATTCTGGAGTCGAGTCCACTCTGCCGGCCACGACCTGCGTGATGACCTTGATCTGTGTGATGTTCTCTGTGCCTTGGTTTCCTCGTCTGTCAAACCACCATAATAGCAGGACAGACCTCATGCCTGGGGCAGCTGAAAGAACCAACGTAGCACGTGCTCACCAAGCCTTCTCTCTCACAGGAGTTGTACCCTGAGCCCAGCAGGCAGGGTGCTGGCTAGGACTGGGGCCTGGGATGGGGAGGGGTGTGTCAGGCTGAGCACAGGTAGAGGACAATCAAGAACTGAATACAGCCCCGCTCTCGGCACAGAATTCTCCAAGGCTCCCCACTGCCCAAAGGGAACAAAGTTCCTCCCTTCTCTGGGCCACAGGTCCCTCACACTTGGGCCTCCTGTGCTGTTCCCTTCCCTTGTTTGCTGTCCTCTCAGCTGAAGCACGCTGTCTTCTCTGGACTCAGTACTAAAGGGTAGGTCACGTTTTCCAGCCCCTTCCATCACTTTATTCTGCGTACTTTGTCTGGATGAATTCATTTGATCCTCACACCAACCCATGCAGGGTTATCATTCCAGTTTTAGAGGCAAAGACGGAAGCTTCAGGGGTTAAGTTAAGCCCCAGGGGTTGGGCTCCTGCATCATTCACTGAACCCCCACCCTGCTGGCTCCACTGGGCCTTCCTCCTCCTGTTTTCCACCTCATCCCGAAAGCCAGAACACCTGCCTTCTCAGGATGCCTGTCCCACCTCCCCCTGCCGAGACTCTCAAGGTGTACCACCTTGGCCAAGAGATCCCAGCTCACCCTCCAGCCTTGTCATCCGATGAACGCTGGGGGGCCCCGTGTGCCCTGGGGTCCTTGTCCGCCTCTCCTACAGGCCAGGAGCTGGGCTGTGGCCAGTCTCAGGTCCCTCTTGAGGCCCTCACTGTGTGTAAGATGTAGGGACTCCTACAGCAGCTTCCCACACCCAGCCTGACTTCTCTCCCCAACTCCAGGCCCGTCTGGCCGACGCCTTTTCCCGCTACATCTCCATGTGGATGGCCAGGGTTCAGCTTCACTCAGCAGGTCACAAACCGAGCTCTTGAAATTCATGCCCACCACCTTCCCCGTCTCAGGTAATGGCACCCTCATTTTCTACTCACTTCCCCAGGCCAAAAACCTTGGGATTGTCTTTCACGCTGCTCTTTTTCATAATCTCGAGCTCTCTCCGCCCCACCCCCACTCTCATTCACCATCAGCAAATACCATTGGTTGTATTTTCAAAATATCCCAGCAGTTCGACCCCTTTTCCACCTGCACTGCCCACCCACGTGAGGGCAGCAGCCTCCGCGCGGCTCTCCTGCTTCCCCCTCCGTCCCCGGAATCCATTCCCCATGAAGCAGCCGGAGTGATCCTGTTAGAACTTAGACCCTGCCCTCCTCTGCCCAGAACCCAGCACTGGCTCCCAGCTCACTGAGGGTCAAAGCAGAGTCCTGCCCCGGGGCCCCTGCTTGGTCCCTTGCTGACCTCAGCTCCTGCCACCCCTCATCTCGCTCACTGTTGTTGTCAGTCACTCAGTCGTGTCTGACTCTTTGCGACCCCCTGGATGCAGAACACCAGGCTTCCCTGTCCTTCACCATCTCCTGGAGTTTGCTCAAAATCATGTCCATTGAGTTGGTGATGCTATCCAGCCATCTCATCCTCTGTCGTCCCCTTTCTCCTCCTGCCTTCAATCTTTCCCAGCATCAGGGTCTTTTCCAATGAGTCGGCTCTTCACATGAGGTGACCAAAGTATTGGAGTTTCAGCTTCAGCATCAGTCCTTCCAACGAATATTCAGGACTGATTTCCTTTAGGATGGACTGGTTTGATCTCCTTGCAGTCCAGGGGACTCTCAAGAGTCTTCTCCAGCACCACAGTTCGAAAGCATCAATCCTTCGGGACTCAGCCTTCTTGTTGGTCCAGCTTTCACATCTGTACATCTGTACATGACTACTGATCTCCTTGCTGTTCTTCCACGTGTATTCCCGCCTTAGGACCTCTGCACTTGCTGTCCCTTCTCCCCAGTATCTACTTTTGGTTCTTAACACCACGCCCTCTCTTCCTTCAGAGATCTGATCCAATGTCCCCTTCTCAGAAAGAATCTCCCTGACGACCCTCCCCCATCCTCTGCCCACTCTCTTGTCCTTTCCCCACTCTGTTGCTTCTCTGTTCTCACTTGCCCTGATGTCACACGTGTGTGTATCTGTCACTAGGACGTGACCTGTACAGGGCAGAGCCCCCTGCCCCATCTTCTCACTGCCCTTTCCCTGATTTTGTTAAACATCTGTTGAATGAAAAGCCAGATGGGTGGATTCCATGCCGGGACAGCAAATATTGAACGCCTGGTCTGTACCGAGTGCTGTGCTTGGTGTTGTGTGATGCACGTGAACAAGACCTCCTGGCCCACTCACAGAGCCCTAGTCTGCAGGCAGAGCACCAAGCACGAAATCACAGGTGGAAGGGGATGGCGTCCGGGAACGAGCTCAGAGGGGGAACTGGTCCAGCTGGTCGGAGGGAGCTTCCCGAAGGAGGGTCAACCTGGAACATGAAGAGGATCTGGGCAGGGAGGAGGGCCAGGTGGATACGTGGGCAGCGTGCTCCAAAGGCTAAAGATGGGCCTGCTGGGCAGGTGACCGCTGATTAAAAGTCAGTAGGCCTAGGTGGGTAAGAGAGAAGGGCAGGTTTTCCAGGTTGGGGTTACCAGGTGGGGAAAGGCTCCAAGGTGGCCGTGTGTGTGGGCAGCGTGGCTGGTGGGGGTGGACTGGGGAAAGTCTTCAGTGCTGCCTTGAGAGGTGTTAGGAGGAGCAGCGGAGCCTGGGCTGGAACCTTGGCTCTCCCCCTCCAACGGTATGATCCTGGACGCATCACTTCCCCTTCCTTCAGCTCAGCTTTCCCATCAGTGGACTCTGTGCCTTTTCTGCCACATGTCCAGCCTCACAGAGACGGTGACTTAAGCCTGGAAGGAGGGATCTGGAGTAGAGAGGAGAATGCCTGGAAGAGCATGATGAGCAGGGGGAACAGAATGTGCAAAGACATGGAGCCCTGGCTCCCAGGTGTGTTTGTCCAGTTGCTCCCAGGCAGGGAAGATGATGAGGGGGCAGGCCGGCTCTCCCCAAGGGGGACAGCAGTACCCGGTTCTGCAGCTGAGGGGCCACCCAGCTTTGGCCTCACCCTTGGCTCACAGTCCTGAGACAGGTCTAGGAAGCTGGAGAAGCCAAGGTTCAGAGCAGGGAGGTGACTGACAGTCACACGACCACAGAGCTAGTGAATGGCAGACAGAGGACTTGAATCCAGACCCACCTGGCCCTTCACCCTGCTGTCCCTTTCCAAGACTGAGTCACATCCTGTGGGTGGGCCAGGTCTGGGGGATCCAGGCCACACAGGTGAGAGCCTACTCATGCCAGGCTCCAAGCCTGAGTCCCACACCCCCATGGTGGGGCTGCCCTGCTCAAGGCCACTTCCTCTTTTGGGGAAGGTGCCTCAGGCCTTGGGAAACCCTCTGAGCCTCTCCCCTTGGCTGACGCTTCTCTGAAGACTCTGGAAGCTCCCAGAATGTTCCAGGATTATTGACTCCCTGGAGCCTCCCAACCATCCCTCTCACAGAGGTTGCTGTTGTTTAGTCACTAAGTCATGTCTGATTCTTTTGATCCTATTGACTGTAGCCCACCAGGCTCCTCTGTCCATGGGATTTCCCAGGAAAGAATACTGGAATGGGTTGCCGTTTCCTTCTCCAGGGTATCTTCCCATCCCAGGGATCGAACCCACATCTCTTGCATCTTCTGCATTGGCAGGCGGATTCTTCACCACTGAGCGACCTGGGAAGTCCATCCCCATTTTACAGCTCAGGAAACTGAGGCTTGGAGAAGCAAGTTACCCAAGGGAGGCACACTGGTTAATTGGGGATGTCCAGCTGCATTCATTCTCTGAACGCTGCTTTGGGTTCATGAGGGCTTGGCTCCCTGTACAGCTGAGAGGTGGTGCTGGGGGAATTTCAGGGAGCTAATTACAGCCTACACGAAGAACTTTCTTCCAGACGTGCACAAGATGGAATCTTTGCAGGAGTTTCAACAACTTCTGCAAGTGGAGGGAGGGGAGATTAAAGTCAAAAAGGGCTGTTAGATTGAGCAGTCCAAGTTTGTTTGACCTTTCCAAGCCTCAGTTTCCTTATCTGTGAAATGAGAATACTAATTCCTAGCTGTAAGAGGCATTCCTTGTCAAAGAGCCAACAGAAGGTGCCCCCTAAGTGCCACTACCCCGCTCCTGGGGCTCCCAAGCTTCCCTATAACAGCCAAGCTTGGAGCGTAAAGTGGGAAAGGGGCTCCTCCAACAGCCCTGACTCTGGGGAGCAGCCCTCTAGACCCTACCGCCTCCCAGACATGGGGAGCTGGTGGGTGGCTCAGGCTGGGGTCCCCAGACATCCGCCTACTGGTTGCATCTGTCAGTGGGGCCATGGGTTACCTTGAGTAATGGGGAGGCCCCACAGTGCCTTGTTTTGGCTCCACAGCACAGCTTGTGGGAATCTTAGTTCCCCAACCAAGGATTGAACCTGGGCCCCTGCAGTGAAAGCTGAGTCTTAACCAATGGACCTCCAGGGATTCCCCCCAACAATGACTTTTTGAAAAGCACAGCTTTGTGAGCAGGTGCCGGCCTCTTGCCACCAGACTCGGGCCTCCAGGAGGCAGAGCTCACGTTTCACCTGTGTAATAACCTCACCGCGTCCCACCCAGGCCAAGTCCCGAGCCTCCCTGCCCTCCAGAGCTTCCTGGCCCCCTGGTTAGGAAATGGCTCAGTGCCAGGAGCCAGACAGCGGGGCAACTCTCACTCCAATGGGCTCTATCTCGGTGCTCCAGCCAGTTGGCATGTATAGAGCACCTCCTCTGTGCTACAAACTGTCCTGACCTTGGCTCAAATAATTCTTGAGGTGGGCCGGCCTGAGATCTCATGTTGCTTGAGAGAAAACCAAGGTTTGGGAGAAGCAGAAGCTTGGCTCAGAAGCCTCAGAGCCGGGTTCTACCCCTGGGGTATGAGTGCTCTTTGCATCCTGTGTCCCCTAGGGGAAGGGGATGGCTGTGGAAGAAGCGCTGGTCTCTCAGCCCCGGGGGTGGGACGGGCTCGGGCTGCGCAGGAGGACGGATCTGGGTCCTGACTCTGCCGCCATGTCTTTGCACGTCTGTTCCCCCTGCTCACTATGTTCTTCCTGGCAGGCGCCTCCCTCCCCTGGGTCTCTCTAGGCTTAATCTCAACCCTCTTCTGTGAAGCAGGACAGTGCAGCCTCGGATTCAGCTGCCGCTTTTCAAATCCTGCCCTGTCCCCCACTGAACTTGGAAGGGAGAAGCGTGATGCAGGGAATGGCATGGGCAGAGGCCAGAGGTTGTGAGCCCTGCCTTTGCAAGCCACATCAGCAGGGAGGGTGGAGCCAGCAGAGGAAGGAGGCCTGGGCTGGGCTGCCTTGCCTCCACTCTGGGGCTGGGCCCAGGCTGGCCTCTATGCCCGGCCTGCCTTTTCCTCCTCCTCGTGTTGAAGTCTCTGTGCCTTTAAGTTCTTGCTTATTGGCGTTCCCTGTCCATCTCTTCCTGAGCCACGCCCCCTCAACGCCCTCCTTCCCCGCCCCCTACCCCCCACCTCCACCCCCCAGCGTGTTCCCACAGCTCTAAGTGCACACTGATGTGAACATCCAGGGAGTGACCCAGGGGGTCATGCAGGTTTGCCTCCTACCCGAGCATGGTGGTAAGGTCCTCAACTCATGTCCTGGCTCTGCCCCTCGCCCCCTAGGTGTTTTTTGCTCCGTAGGATTACAGTAGCTGCCCCTAACTCACAGGGTTCTCTAGGGGATTAAATGAGGTTGTGCTAATAAGGCAGCAAACCACACCACCTCCAAAAGTCCGCCGGCTGGGACATTCACGTTCATGCACGTCATTATTAGTATTTGCGAGTCTCTTGAGGGCAGGGCCTTGTGTCTGGTGTCCTGCTTGTGGCAAGGCAGAAGGTGGGGGCTCTTGGAGACTCCTTCTAGAACAAATGGGCAGCCTGTGCTCCTGTGCAAATGTGAGCTCTAATAAAACTACCAGTAACCTAAATCATTACCATGTGTTGAATGCCTGCATCACCTTTTTAATCCTGACTACCCATCAACGTGGGAATTGTTAGACCCATTTGGCAGATAATATAATTGAGGCTTAGAGAGCGTAGGTCTGAAACGCGGAGAGTGGGCCGTTGAGTTGGCTCTCACATCTGAATCTGGGTGTGGGTTGGGTAAGACTGTCCTGCTGTGTGCGTCTGTGCTCAGTCGCCTCTGGCTCTTTGAGACCCCATGGACTGTGGCCTGCAGACCCCTCTGTCCTTGGAACTTTCCAGGCAAGAATACTGCAGTGGGTTGCCATTTTCTCCTCCGTTGCCCTGCTATGCCCTTTGCTGAATAATCCATATGCCCCCTTCTCTCCCTCCTGGGTGCCCTTCCCCGTCATAAGGTCACTCCTTCCCGGTCACCGGGGTGAGGGAGTGAGGATTTGGGGACCCGTGATGATCTGTCTGCTCGTGAGTCCTGTGCCCTATGACACACCACATGGGTTAGCACACATGTGCACACACACATACTTGACCTCCGTCTCAGCCCAGCACCAGGGAAGCCTGGGACCTTGCTGGGGGCCCTGGGAAGCTCACATGACCTCTCTGAGCTCCAACTTCCCCATTTGTTCAGTGACCCCACAACTGCATCCACTCTGTCTACTCAGCCAGGCTGGACTGAGGCTCAAGAAGGACAATGAACATGCAGGATTAAAGAGGACAAGTGTGTGTGCGTGCTCACTTGCTCAGTTGTGTCCGATTCTTTGCAACCCCATAGACTGTAGCCCACCAGGCTCTTCTGTCCATGGGATTCTCCAGGCAGGAATACTGGAGTGGGTTGCCATTCCCTTCCTCAGGGGATCTTCCTGACCCAGAAATCGATTCCACATCTCCTGTGTCTTCTGCATTGGCAAGTGAATTCTTTACCTGGGAAATCCCAAAGGGGAAGAGCAGGACCGTGTAAAGTGGTGGCTGGGGGTGGTGTTCAGAGGAGTCCCCGCTGCTGGGCTCACTGGGGTGTCAGTGATGCCAGGGGCCGTGTTAGGCATTACTGACACTAGGGAAGGTGCTTTATAAACCATAAATGGTTCAGAACCAAGTGAGGGCTGGGCCAGCCCTGAATCATCTTCCGTGGAACTCAGATCTGGGAGCCACCCATAGAGGCACCCACCTTGCAGGAGCCTTGGAGAACGTGGGCAGCCCTCAGGCAGGGGAGGGGCTTTGTGTGCTAAGTTGCTTCAGTTCTGTCCAACTCTGCAAAACTGTGGACCCCAGGTGCCTCTGTCCTTGGGGATTCTCCAGGCAAGAATACTGGAGTGGGTTGCCATACCCTCCTTCAGAGGATCTTCCCGACTCAGGGATCGAACCAAAGTGTCTTAAGTCTCCTGCTTTGGCAGACGACTTCTTTACCACCAGCGCTCTGAGGGGCTTTGGGACTCCTCAAAGTGGCTGCACGTGGGCTAGAGCTGCCAGTGGCCAGGGGACAAAGGCAGGGCTGAGGCTGGAAGGACCTGCATGGGTCGAGCCTAGGGCAGGCCAGTTCAGGCAGAAGCAAGCCTGGACCCTGCAGAGGCTCACTCATTCGTTCTTTCATTCTACACATTTACAAAATATGTTTTTGTTTGTTTGTTTGTTTTAATTGGCTGCAGTGGGTCTTAGTTGCAGCGCGCAGGATCCCCCATCTTTGGTGCGGCATGAAGGACCCCTAGTTGTGGCATGTGAGATCCAGTTTCCAGACCAGGAACCGAACCCGCGCCCCTCTGCATTGGCAGTGTGGAGTCCTTAGCCACTCAACCACCAGGGAAGTCCCCTGCTCACTGCTGAGTCCCTCATTCATGCCCTGCAGACTCCCTGCTCAGTGCTGGGCACGAGGCAGTGGGCAAGACCCCTGCCCTCATGGAGATCACTTTCAACTGGAGCAATATAGACCGAAAACATAATAAAGAAGTAAAACAGGACTTCCCTGGTAGTCCAGGGGTTAAGACTCCGCCTGTCAATGCCCGGGACACTGGTTCAATTCCTGGTCCCGGAAGATCCCAGATGCCACGGGGCAGCTAAGCCCGTGTGCCCTAACTAAGGAGCCTGTGCTCTAGAGCCCGAGAGCCACAACTACTGAAGCCTGCGTGTCCTGCAGCCCGTGCTCTGCAACAAAAGAAGCCGCTGCGACCAGAAGCCTGTGCACCGCAACTGCAGCGTAGCCGCTGCTTGCCGCAACTAGAGAAAGCCCACTTGCAGCAACAGTCTATAAATAAATAGACTAAAACATTTCTCAGGAAAAAAAAAAGGAGTAAAATATATTGTGGCCCAGAGTGATAAGCACTAAAAAGAAAAATAAAACAGGAAAGGGAAACCAGGGGTGGATGTCTTTTTCATGTATAAATGAGGCGTCCAAGGAAGGTCTAATTGAGAAAGTGACATTTGAGCAAAGCTGGCAAGGAGGTGAGGAGGTGAGTCAGATGGCTCTCTAGGGTAGAGTGTTCCAGCCAGAGGGATCAGCCAGGGCAAAGGGCCGGAGCCGGGAGCGTGCCTGGCACGGCCGAGGGATAGCAAGGAGGCCCGCGTGGCTGGAGGGAGTGGGGCGGGTGGAGGGGTGGAGAGCTGGTAGCAGATGAGCTCAGAGAGGAAATGGGGGCCAGATGGTGAGGCCTCCTGGACTTACCATTTAAAAGGATCCCTCTGGCTGCTGAGTGGAGATCAGACTGGGGGAGGGGCGAGGGCAGCACCAGGGAGACGGATAGGAGGCTGTTGAAAATAATCTAACAGGATTCGCTGATGGATTGGATGTGGGAGAGCGAGAGGAGAGAGCGCGCATGAGCAAGCAGAGGTGTCAAGGATGGCTCCGGAGAGTTCTGGTCAAATCGCTGGAAAGGCTGGCTGGGCCTAGAGGCTCAGAAGGGAGGCCAGAGATGCCGTGAAGGGTGGGCTGGCTGAGCCCTGAAGGATCAAGTGCCCATGACCAAGAGGGGTCTCTAGCTTGGCAGCCCCCGGTGCATTAGAAAGCTGGGATTTTCTGTGCACATGGGGGCTACACAGATCCCAGCCCAGCCCTAGGAAGAGGCACCTTCTCTGTGCTCTGGACTGCGGGCTGGGCTTGAGCTGGTCCATGGCCAGTACGAACCCTCTCCAGTATCCTTCCTGGCCATCCACTTATCCAGCCACTTGCCCTCCCGGGCCACCCTCCCTCCTTTCTCTCACCCATCCAGCCCCACCTCAAGCACCCCAGCTACCCAGGCACGGTCCCACACACCGGGGCTGCGTCTATGAACCCAGCCGACCGCTCTCTGTTCTGGTGGATTGACATCTTCACATCCAGGCCTGAAGCAACTGCTCCATGGGGCAGAATGAGACCAGAGAACACTCTTACTTCCATCCAACTTGGGGTCACTCAATACGTTTGTGACCACACGTCATCTAACCAGTGAGCATTTCTAAGTCATTTCGTACTAAGTCGCCGTCACTAAAAAGCTTTGGTCAGGTCATGCCTCCTGGTTTGGGTTCCAGGAAAGATGAGCAGAATTGAGGTTTCCATGCTACCAAGACTCAGGGCTGGGGTCTTGGGGTGGGGCTGGGGGACGTCCCAAGGAGGTGGTCTTTATACCCAGGCACAGAGGGGGAGAGGGCACTTGGGGTGGAGGCATGGGGATGCAGACTGGGATGGGTGTGTGGAGGTGAGTGGAGATGACATAGCCAGGTGGGCCCACCACGGAGGGTCTCATAGGCCCTGGGGCAGCATCTGGCCTTTGTTCAGAGGGCAGTCGGGGGGGCATGGGAGGTTTCTGAGCTGGAGAGTGACCCACGCTGTGCTGGAGGCCCCGTGGAGGACCAATGAGAAAAGGTGAGTGGTTTGAGTCAGGGAGGCCAGGGAGGAGGCTGTGACCTTGATCAGCAGGGACGCTGAGCCCTGACGCAGGAGAATGAGGGGTCAGGGGATGGGGTAACTGTATAGAGCTGGTAAATGGTGGGGGGTGCTGCTTGCTGGGGTCCCACCGTTTCCGACCACGTCACACCAGACAGGTTCCCACGGCACTGCCCTCTCCCTGGAAAAGTCCCTATCCTCACCTGACCCTCTGGACCTCTAGTACCTGGGGCCACCCGGGACCCCCACCCCCAACACTGGTGCCATCACCAAGTCACTTTGAGGTTGGCTCCCAAATTCTTTCCCTGTGTATCCTTCCTCTGTACCTACCACCCAGGCTGGGCCCTGCCTCTTCAGGCCTGGACTAAGGCCATGGCCTCCTCGTGGCCTTATGCCTCCAGCCTTGTGCTGCTGGGCTATTCACCTACAGAAGAGTCAAAGGGATCTATCTTTCTAGAACCTGAGTCTAGAAAGGCCACCCTCCTCCTCCTCCTCATGGTTCCCCTTTGGCCCGAGAAAAGCCCACCCAGCACAGGCCCTCCTCAGCTGCCTGCTCCCCTTGCTGCAGCCAATGCTTCCCAACCTCAGACTGAACTTCTTGTTCCTGCTTCATTCATTTGGCTAAGGTTTATTGTGTGCCTACTCCAGGCAGGCACCAGGCATGCACTGAAGGTTGGGAACTGTATGAGAGGAGAGAGACTCAGTCATAGGGTCTAGGAACAGGTAAGGCCTCTAATATCTCACTTGGTAAAGAATCCACCTGCAGTGCAGGAGTCTTCAATTCCTGGGTTGGGAAGATCCGCTGGAGAAGAGATAGGCTACCCACTCCGGTGATCTTGGGCTTCTCTTGTGGCTCAGCTGGCATTGTGGGCTCATCCACCCACAATGGGGGAAACCTGGGTTGGATCCCTGAGTTGGGAAGATCCCCTGGAGAAGGGAAAGGCTACCCACTCCAGTATTCTGGCCTAGAGAAGTCCAGTGGTAAAGAACCTGTGTGCTAGTTCAGGGGAGCCAAGAGGTGGGGGTTCGATCTCTGGGTTGGGAAAGATTCCCTGGAGGAGAACATGGAAACCTACTCAAATATTCTTGCCTGAATATTTGGACAGAGGAGGCTGGCAGGCTACGGTCCGTAGTGTTGCAAACAATCGGACACGACTGAAGTGACTTAGCAGGCACGCGTGCACAAGGCCTCTCTAAGGACCAGACATCTGAGCTGAGATCCAGAGGATGAATAGGAAGAGGTGAGGGGAAGAGTGCTTCGGGAAGAAGGAATAGCTAGAGCAGAGGGCCTGAGCCAGACGCCAGTGGGCTTGGATGAAGCGGGGTCCTGTGCCCACATCAAGGCATTCACTACTGGTACCCTACCCTTGCCCCAGGTTGGAAGCTTGGGAGGGGCTAGGGCCGAGCCTGGGCAGGTGATGGAGCCAGGTCCTGCGGGGAGGAGTGTGGGGTAGACTGAGGTGTGGGACATTTTATAATTAAAAAAAAAAAGCTTTATTGAGATAATTATCATTTTTTAAAAAAGCTTTATTGAGATATAACTCAGACCATAAAATTGACCCTTTTGAAGCATATAGTTCAGTAGTTTTTAGCATATTTATAGAATTGGGCAGCCACGACCACTATCTGATTCCAGAACAACTCCATCAACCCCCAAAGAAACTCTGTACCCATGAGCAGTCACTCTCCATTTCCCCTGCTCCCAGTGCCTGGTAACCACTAATCTACTTTCTGTCTCTGTGGATTTGCCAGTTTGGGACATTTCACACAAATGGAGGCAGACAGCACATGACCTTATGTATCTGGTTCTTTTCACTTAACATAAAATTTTTTTTTTTTTAAAAGATGCATTCATGTTGCAGCATGAATTAGTGTCATTCCTTTTTATGGCCAAATAATATTCCCTTGAATAGCTAGACCACATTTCCACCTTCATCCATTCATCGGTTGTTGAGATTTGAATTGTTTCCATTTAGAGGCTATTATGAATAATGCTTCCCAGGTGGTTCAGTGGCAAAGAATCCTCCTGCCAATGCAGGAGACATGGGTTCAATCCCTGGGACAGTAAAATCCCCTGGAGAAGGAAATGGCAACCCACTCCAGTATGCTTGCCTGGGAAATCCCACGGACAGAGGAGCCTGGTGGGCTGCGGTCCACGGGGTCGCAGAGAGTGGGACAGGACTGAGCGACTAAACAGCAACAGCAACATGAATAACGCTGCTACAAACATTCTGCATAAATGGTTCTGTGGGTGCACGTTTTCATTTCTTAGAGGTAGAGCTGTTGGGTTACATAGTAATTTCTTCTTCTTTTTCACTTCTCGGCTGCACGTGGCACAGCATGTGGAATCTTATTTCCTGGACCAGGGCTGGAACCTGCACCCCTGGAGTGGAAGAACAGAGTCTTACCCACTGGGCCACCAGGGAGGTTCCTATGTAGTAACTCTTTGTTTAACTTTTCAACACGTGGCTAGGCTGTTTTCCACAGTGGCTACACCATCTTACAGTCTTACCAGCAGTGTATGAGGGCCCCAATTTCTCTACATCCTCAGCAACACTCCTTGTTGCCTGTCTTTTGATTACAGCCATCTCAGTGGGTGAGAAATGGTATCTCATTGTGGTTTTGACTAATGACCAATGGCCATGTACACATCTTCTTTAGAGAATGTCTGTTTATAGTCTTTGCTGGTTTTAAAATTGGGTTATTTGTCCTTTTATTGTTTGCTTGTCTGGCTGCACCACGTGGTTGCTGGATTTTAGTTCCCTGACCAGGGACTGAACTTGGGCCCCAGCAGTGAAAAATCCTGAGTCCTAACCACTGGACAACCCTGGAACCCCAGTCCTTTTATTGCTGAGTTGTTAAGAGTTCTTTATACTTCTTGATACAAATCCCTCACTGGGAAAAGGAGTTGAGAGAGCAGGCCAGGCAGACAAGCCCTGGGCTTCTGTGAGCTCCATACTCCCAGTCCCGGGGGCGGGGGAGACCCTGGTGTCACCTTCCACCTCCAGCTCCCTCACATCCACTGCCTTGACCCTCTTGAGACACCGCAGGGTGAACACTTCACAGGTGCTGTGATACCTCCACCCACCGGGGCCCAGGCCTAGCAGGTGAGGAAAAGGAAAAAAATGCTGGGCCTTTCAGAGGTGACTGCAGAGAAGCCACCACCTGTCCCCCAGCGACAGTCTCCGCCATGACAGCTCAGCCGTCTCTGCGGCCCTGAGGCTGAGCCCGTGGCCGGCCTGGGCACCCGCCCGCTGGGCAGGCGGCGGTGGGGGGAAGACACAGGCCTGTCTGCGGGAGGGACGCCTGCCAGGACAGCCGCAGCCCCCTCGGGCCAGGCCCTCCCTCGCCCTGCTTATTTAAACTTTCCTGAACTTTCCACAGTTTGTAAGCTGAGCTCCTCCAAGTTGGAGAATCAAGGAAAATGGTAAAAACACACACACACACACACACACACACACAAACCCAGCCACGGCTGCTGGCTGATTCTGTTCAGACATCAGGGAGCTCTCTTCTCATGGCTGCCCGGGGCCGGGTGGGTGCTGGGCTCAAAACACAGGAGCAGTGCTGGCTGGGCCTGTCCTGTGGGGGTCTCACCTCCCTCCCACAACCCTCCAGGCTTGGGTGTTTGCCCGCCAGCAGCCGCCAGCCTCATGTCACTGTTTGACGGGGTACAGAGAGGGACAGGGGCCTGCCAATTCAAGGAGAGGGTCCCTGGCACAGCTGAGGAACCTGAATGCAGGCTCTGGAAGCTGGGGAGGGGGCCACAGGTGGGGAGTTCTGAGCTGTTCTTCAGGAGGGTTCAGTTCAGTCGCTCAGTCGTGTCCGACTGTCTGTGACCCCCATGAACTGCAGCACGCCAGGCCTCCCTGTCCATTACCAACTCCCGGAGTCCACCCAAACCCATGACCACTGAGTCGGTAATGCCATCCAACCATCTCATCCTCTGTCGTCCCCTTCTCCTGCCTTCAATCTTTTCCAGCATCAGGAGGGTTAGGATTGCAAAAAGGCAGTGAAGGCATTCAGGCAGCACACAGGGGAACTGACTGGTCAGGGCTCGTGTCTGGGGGGTGGAGGGAAGCAGGTGGAAAGCCAAGAGCCAGCGGACCATCCCCAGGCCCCTGATGCCTGGCCAGGATGCCGGTCCTAAATGCTAAGGAACCCTCCCCACCCCTTCCTAACCTTTGCCCCGCCCCTCAGTCTGGTTCCCAGACCTCTCCCCTCCAGCCCTTCTGGCTGCTCTCCCAGACAAGCCGGTTTGTTGTTTTTTTTTTCTCCCTTCTTTGCAGGGTTGGCCCTCAGGCTTCCTCCCCGCCCGCTCCCGCAGCGCCCCAGCTGGGTCCGCCACCCACCACCTGCCACCCGCCCACGTGGAACCCCCTCTGCCCCCTCTGGCGTCCGCCTTGGCAGGCTCTGTGCCCTGAGGCCCCTCTGCTACGCGGCAGCCGGTGGGCTCGGCTCGGGAGCCAGAGCGAGAGATTTATTGTGGTTTTTAGGGGGCGTTTAGGAGCCGATGTGATAATGTCTGTGAACGCACTTTGTAAACTGTCATGGGGGAGTGCCGTGCACACGTGAGGGGACTGTGGCTGGGGAGGGGGCCGTAGCCCAGCCCCCAGAGGACATCCTGGGACTCAGCAGGGGAACCCCTCCAGTCCCCCGGGGGCGGGGGTGGAGAAGCCCCGCGGGGCTCTGGGGCGGGAGTCCCAGGCTACATCTGCTGGAACCGGGCCTTCATGAGCCTGCAGGCCTTTCTGTGTCAGCAGGCAGCTCTGAAATGAGCTGTGAGCCAGAAAATTGCCTGGGTCCCTCCCTCACCCCAGAGGCTCAGTTGCACTGCAGGGACAGGGACACGCTTCCTGGGGAGGACTCTGGCCTCCTGACCCCCCACGGTGTGTGTGTCGGGGGGAACTGAGCTAACAAGGGACAGCAGCCAGGCTGGGCTGTCTTCTGGGAAGCAAGCTCCGCCATCCCACCCTTCTTGCTAAGTGTTGTCATCTGATCATTCTTTTCCAGTGGCCGATGTTTGTTGAGCACCTACTATGTGCTCGCCTCTGACCCAGAGCACATACACCAAGGATTAAGACAGACCGAAATTCCCACCCTCACACAGTTTATGAGAAGGCAGGGCAAAGACAGACCGTCCACAAGTGAATCACGACGATGTAAAATACCGACCATTACTACAGAGACAGTGAGATGGGAGAACCAGGAAGTACTGAACCGGGGGAGAGAAGGCCCCTGCGAGCTTCCCTCACCCCTCTCTCCAGGTGGGCCTCTCTCTGGGGCCTCCAGGACAATCCCAGACCTTTAGGGACTCAGTCCGCCCTCCACCAGTCACTGGTCACTGTTACCAAGGCCCGTGGGCTTCCCTGGTGACTCAAGACAGTAAAGGGTCTGCCTGCAAAGCAGGGACCCCAGTTTGATGCCTGGGTCAGGAAGATCCCCCGGAGAAGGGAATGGCTACCCACTCCAGTATTCTCGCCTGGAGAATTCTACAGACAGAGGAGCCTGGTGGGCTACAGTCCACGGGGTCACAAAAAGGCAAACACGATGGAGCAACTGACACTTTCACTTTCACCAAAGCCTGTAGGCTAGGCAGTCTTGAGGCTCCCTGGATCTCTGAGCTTGGGACTGGCTGTCTTTTTTAATCTTGAGAGCAGTGAGCTGAGTGTTCCTGGTGCCAGGCACTGGTCTAAACATCAAACCGAGTTATCTAATTTAATCGCCAGCACAACCAGATAGTGTGGGAACTGTCATTCATGTCCCTATTTTATAGACAAGGAAACTGAGGCCCGGGAAGTCTGTGTAACTTGCTTAAGGTCACACAGCTGGTACAGTGGAGCTAGGATGTGAACCCTCCAGGGCTCATGCTTTTAACCATTCTGCCTTCCCAGTTGAGGTCACAAGTCTCAAACCGTATGATTGCCAAGCTGTGCTGAGTGGTTCTACATGCATTGTCCCATGTCAGTCGCATTACAGTCTCTTAAGTCAGTTGATTGTCTTATGATCTGCTCCTACACTTTGTGCAGAGAAAGAGACTGAGGCCCTGAGTGGGTGAATCACAGTGGGGAGGTTGAGAAGTCAGGATGCAAACTCAGACCAGCTCACCTAAGGCCTTAAACCTCCTGGCTCTCCCTCTTCCTTACCTGCCGTCTTGTTTCTGCGCCCCAAAGCCCACAGAAGCTGGGCTGTCCCTTCATGTTGCAGATAGGCATACTGAGGCCCAGGAAGGTGTTTCTGGCTTGTTCATAGCTGCTGGCTGTTGAGCAGCATCTCCTCCATTACAGACCAGTCCCACCTCCTAGATTTTGCTTTAGATGAAGCCTTGGTGGCGGGGGGGAGGTCTCACCTCACCATGGACAGGGGGACTCTGGAGGCCACAAAGGCTCCTGGCTCAGTGCCCTACAGCTGGTGACCTTAGCAAGGTCACCTTCTCTGAACGTGTTTCTTCTCTGTATAATGGGATCTTAGTATCTGGCTGGATCTGTGACAGCTTTTTAGAAAAATCTGTGGTGTATCCGGTGGCTGGAGCAGGGTAGCTCTTGCCTGGTACCCCCTGTCTTCTGCTCAGGAAGCAGTAGGATGAAGGGGTACCTGAGACACTTGCCCAGGGGAGTCATCACAGCGGTTCCAGCCCAGGAAGGCTCTCTGGGCTCCTCTATTCCACCCCCACCCCCGGGGCACTGGCCAGCAGTTGCCCTCAGATCTGTGGCCCTGAAGCCTGCCATGACCTCACAAGGGCCTGGGAGACACACTTGGGTCCCCCCTGAGCTTCTGGGCACTCCCAAAGCGGACTGCACCTTCAGGGAGGATCTGATGCCAGCCTGGGGACAGCGGCAGCAGCAGAGGCCCCAAAGCCTTGGCAGTGGGATTAAGGTGGAGAAAAATGAAGCGTGGAAATCATTCGTTTCCTTGGTTGGCAAGAGCCGCTCTGAGTGAACATTTGGGGCTTTTAAAATGAACATCAGCTGCAGGGACCCGTGCCCTGTGCCCGCCATGGCCCACGCGGCCTCGGAATCCCGGGCCCGGCTGTTTGTCTTTGCCTGCTGCTCAGCCAACACTCACTGAGTGCCTACTGTGGGCCAGGCCCATAGCCAGGACAGGAGGGAGGATCCAGCCAGAGCGCAGCAGCCCTGTGGTGAGAGCGCAGCCGCAGAGGCCCCAGTGCCAGCCAGCAAGGAATCAGGCCCAGCAGGGCAGGCGCCACCGCCTCCCAGGGGCTGCGGGGGTAGGGGCCCTGGGTGGCCACTGGGTGTGTGCGTGCAGGTCCAGGTGGCTTCCCACAAGAGGGGTCTGCAGGGATGGGGGTGGGCTTCCTTATGGAGAGGGACTGCAGAGGCACGGGAGTGAGGGTGTGTGAAAGGCGAGGTGCCACAGTGAGAAGGCACAGGCCTTCAGGGCCAGGCAGGTGGGCCTGGGAGGGACCGGGAGCGAGCTGCGGGCCGGTACCCCAGCCAGCTTGCCGCCAAGCGGCCATCCTCGGGGAGAGGCTTCCGATTGAGCCTCCTCTTTTTCCAAACTAAGCCGGACATGTAGATTTTTCTGTGAAAATGACCGATTTTTTTTAAAATGATGGGAATTTATTTGAATTAAAAATAAAAAAAAATACGATGAGGTCAAAGCAAGCATGGCTTTAGCTGGCTTGGGCCCACGGGCCAAGAGTTTCTGATCTCCAGCGGTGATGCTGATGGTGATGCGGCGGTGGGGGCGTGGAGGTGGAGCAGGCCGCTTAGAAGTTGGGGGGGCTGTGGAGGGGGGGTGGAGGCTGGGCGCGGTGGGCCGCTTGGAGGGTGGGGGATCAGTGAAAGGGGAGGTCGGGGTGAAGTGGACCGGTGGAGTGTAACCCCCCACTCGCGGCGCCGGCGCTTGGGGGAAACCGGGCGCGGGTGGGCGGGGGCTGGAGGCAGGGCCCCCCCCCCAACCCCAGCCCGGCGCGCCGCGGCCGCCCGCCGCCTCCATCCGGGCCTCTCCCCACCTCCCGCCCGCCCGCCCCCGCCTGCGCCCCTCCCCCGCCGGCGCGCACGGCTCCCGCCGCCCCTCCTCCGCCCGCCCGCCCTCCGCCCGCTCTCCCCGGCTCCCTCCCGGTCTCTCTTAAGTGCCATCGAGGGGCGCCGGGAATTGCAGCCAGTAAATCGCGTCCCACCACTCAGCAGCGGGGCCACCGCAGCGGCGCCGCCCGCGCCCGCCGGGAACCCGCGCCGCCCGGGCGCCTCTCCAGGGCCCGCGAGGCCCGCCCCCACCCGGCGCGGCGCTGCGCAGGGCCTGCCCCCGGGCCGGCCGGGGCGCGCGGGGCCCGCGCTGGAGGCGAGGACGCGGCGGCCGCGGGGCGCACGGCCCGGAGCGCGCGGCCCGCGCCCCCGCGCGCCCTGCCCGCGCTCGCGCCCCGCGCTCCGGAGCCCGGCCCCGCTGCCCGGGCTCTCCTGCGGGACCGATGCCGGCCCTCCGGCCGCCAGGGTAAGGGGGCAGCGCGGGCGCGGCGGGGTGAGGCAGGAGGGTGGGTGGGCGTCCGCCCCGGGGCGGGGGACCCCGATGCCCGCCCAGCGCCAGCGTCTGGCACGTGGGGGCGTCTCAAGTTCCCTCTGGAGGCCGGGCAGGTGGCGAGAATGCGGGGGTGTGGTGCTCCAAGGCTGGCACTTACTGCGTGCCTACTGTGCGCCGGGCGTGACCGGCTCATCTGAAGTGGGATTTTTTTGTCCCCATTGTACAGATGAGAAAGCAGAGGCTGGGAGAGAGCAAATAGCTGGCTCAGGGTCCCCAGCCAGCCAGGATTTGACCCCTAGGCTGCTTGACGCCAAAGCTGGAGCTCTCCCCACTAGGGCACGCACACCCACGGAGACGGTATGAATATTTCATTGTAGAAAAGAAGGGGGAAAAAAATCATCTATTGTCCCGCCACCATAATGCAGCTACTGTAGGCCCTCAGGTTCTTTATTTCAGCCATGCTCTTTTTTCCACTCTTTCTTGAAGAATGTGTGCTTTGGGGCCATGTAGACCCTGGTTCCATCTTGACCCCAGCACCAAGAAGTGGAGAAGCTTTGAGCAAGTCCCTTAGCTCTCTGGGCCTGGGTCTCTAGCCTGAAAAAATGGGGGCACTCCCAAGATTACTGAGGGGTTTGGATGAGACCTAGAGGGTAGCCCTGATGGGGTGGGGATAGGCCAGGGCCTGAAAGAAAGGGGAGTCCTTCCGCAGGGACTCATGGAGACCTATTGAGTGCAGAGCCAGCCCTGAGCTCAGGCTCTGGGGAAGCTGAGGGCAGCTTGGCCCATCTGTGCTTCTTGCAGGAGGGCTCTGTCCAGCGTTGTGGAACTGACTGCCTGGCTTCACATTCTGCCTTTGCCAGGCCCCTGCTTCCTCCTAGAGTGTTTGGAAAGGCAGAGGGTATCCTGGCTTCACCTTTGCCACAGAAATGAATTGGGTCTGGGAGGAGGGGCCCAGCCCTGCTCTGAATTTGGCCCCCCGGGGAGAATATTTGGGTCCTGGCTTCTGCTAAGCCCAGGCTTGGGTTTGGGAGCCTTCTGGGACCTCCCAGATTCAAGTTTAGCATCAGGCCCAGTTCCTTATGATACCCCAAACCAAAGACATCGCCTCCATCAGCACCCAAATTGGAGATCCCCAGACCTGTGTGACCTCCTGGACGTCTACCTGTCTGTCCATCTCATCAACCACAGGGTTCCTTTGGTTCTACCCCACAAGCATCTCTCCCTCCTTTTATCCTCCGTCCTGGACATTCCCACCTGTCTTCCCCAGCCCCAACCATTGTTCTGGGACACCATAGCCAAAACTGTCTTTCTAAAAGCGGCTCTGAGCTTCTGAACTCTTCAGCCATCCACAGACCTAAACTAGGCCAAACTCCTGAGCCTTCGCTCGAGGCTGGGCTTCTCTGTGGTCAGCCCTGCCTTCCTCTGCAGCCTCCCCTCTGCGAACCGGATGTGCCCTGGTCGCAGAGACCTTGAGCGCCCGGTCTGCCCCGAGACTGTCATGGTCTCATCCCTCCAAAGCCCCTTCCTTGTGTCTTCTGGCCTGTTGAACTTCCCACTCATCCTCAGGGCCCACCTGTGTCCTCTCCTGCCTCTGGTCCTTCCAGGACCCCCACCTCTCTCTGGTGGGTGCCCTCCGTACTTCTACCCCTGGGCAACTCTCCCTCCATATGGCCCTCAGCAGGTGCCAAGGTGCTTCCCACCAGACTGGGAGCTCTGGCCAGCTTGGTGATCTCTGAGGAATGAACAGCGGGAAGTGCATCAGAAGGAGATAAACCAGAACCTCCTTGGAGGGGTCTCGTAACCCCATGGCGGTCCATCAGGAGTGGGGAATCACACTCCTCCTGCCTCCTTGGGGTCTCCTGGTGGGAGCCGGGTGCCCCAGATGGAGGTGCTGAGGACCACATTTGCACCCAGATACCTGCAGGCCTTGACCTTTAGCCTTCACATTCAGGAGCATCCAGAGTCCCACCGGGATCCGTTGGGGCAAGGGTGGTAGGCACTCAGGTGCAGGAGCCTCCCTATCCTGTCCCAGCCCACTTCCACCCCATCAGGCCCACCCCCACCATCCTCCCAGGGAACAGGGAGAGTTATGTCAGGCTGTCTGGCCGAGTGCCAGGGCTCCCCATGGAACTATAAATTGACCTGTCGCGAGAGGGAAGAGATTAATGTCGACCATCTTCATTAGCGCGTCCCCCGGGGTGACGGCGTCTGCCCTGAGCTGGCTGATTGGAGAGGGTGTGAGTGAGTGAGGGGGCTGGTGGTGGTGGGGGGGCCTGCACTGCACACCCCCCGCCCCCCCCAGAAAGGCAAGGTGCAGGGGCCAGCGCCTGCCAGAGAGCCTTGGCCTCCTCCTACTGTTCGAAGGGCCGTCCCTCTGGCCTCTGCTCCTGGCAGTAGGAGCGTGCTTTGATGGAGGACCTGTGTGCTAATTGGGAGCAGAGATGCGCGCCCTGCAGCTCTGCGGGGCTCCCAGGCTGACACCGCCAGCTCAGCGGCATCTGTGGGGCCTTCATTAGAGGCCTTTCCTCTGACCAGAAAGCAGCCCGCTGGGGGCGGGGCGGAGAGGGGGGGCTTCCTGCCTAACCTCCTCCCTCTCCCCACCCCTCCTACCCTTCTCTTTCTTCACAGCAATGATGATGATGATGGGGAAGGAGGCAGCTTTGGGGTGTGGATTGGAGGGTGAGGATGGGAGGATCAGAGGGATCCTTTGCTTCTTTGTGACCACGTGGCATAGGGTTAGGCCCTCCACTGCTCTGCACCCAAGTGTTCTCATCGCCGGGATGGGCAAGGTCTTGCCCCCCTGGGGTGGGTGGGGCCAGCCAAGGGCGCGTAAGTGGATTTGTCTTTAGAGATGAGGACCGGTCAGAGCCCGGGGCTGAGGTGCAGACTGAAGTGCAGGCTTCTGGGTCTGAATCCTCATGCTCCCACCTCCTGTGAGGCCCTGGGCTCTCCGAGCCTCAGTTTCCTTGCCTGGCAATGGTGGGGGGCCGGGGGTTGGTCTTGTGAGGGGGGCATCCCTTTGCAGAAACAGAGCCTCTGCACTGGGTGGAGGCTGCTGAGGGAAGGGACTGCAGCCACAGGTCAGTGGGCGTGGGCTTGTTGCATCGTTCATTCATTCATTCATTCATTCAGGACACGCCTCCTGCACTGTGGTCTTGTACCCACAGAGGGGTTCAGAAGTGGCTTCATTCTCTGGAGGGCCTCCCTGGGAAAATAAACCCAGGAGAGGGTGAGTTGCTAGAACCCTTAGAAGGGAGTCTCCCCAAACCTGGGATATCCGGACGGCCCCAGGGTGACACCTGTAAGGTGGAGATGGTGCAGTCTCTCCTTGAAGACCTCATCTGCACGAGGACTCTGATGTGGGCATCCAGCTAGTTGCCAAGATCTTGGCCTGCTGGGTCCCCTAGCTGCACCGGAGCAGAAGCAGGGACCGAGACCGTCTCCTCACACCCACTCCTGTCGCCCAGCCTTTCCTGTGCATCTGGGGGAGGGGGTGGAGGGTGGGCCCATCTCAGTACCTGATATCACTGGCCTCCAGTCTGTACCTGGGGGTGGGTTCCATGGGCGCCTGTCCGTCTGAGTGCCCACTTGAGGCCGGGGTTAGGCAGTAGATGGGTCAGGGCTGCTCCTGTGGGGTTGTTGCATGGTGCTAGCTGTGCCACTTGCTAGCTGGGGGTCACTCTGTAAGGCACGGGGCTCCACCGCTCCAAGCCTCAGTTTCCTCATTGGTGCCACGGGAATGAGTCAGTGCCACATGCTGGGCACACACCTGACGCAGAGTGGAGCACAGCGAGCAGGGCTGCGTGCTCACTGCTGCCTTAGGCAGCCGCCCCAGCTTCTGTAAACGCTCCTCAGAGAAGCCTGGCTAGGTGGAGTGTGGGCTTCTCTGCCTCTCTCTGTCAGCCCCCCAGGGGGTACCAAGTACCCACTGGGTACGATGGCACATTTGAACAAAAAGCACGTGGTTCTGGAGTCAAAAAGCCCAGCCCTGAGTCTTTGCTCTGTGGCCATGCAGCTGTGTGTCCTCGGGCTCATCACTTAACCTCTCTGTGCCTTTGTTTTCTCGTCTGGAGCGGAAATGAGATGTTGTAAACTGAAAACCACAGCTTGCATTGCTCAGTGAGCACCCACCTAGGGTGGAGGATGGAGCGCTGGCCCAGGAGTCCCAGCCCAGGGTGCTGCTCCGGCCCCCTTGATCTTGCACGGTGACTTGGGGTGAGACTCTTTGGACTCATCTGTAAAGGGGGTCGTGGCACCTGCCTGCCTTCCAGAGCTCTTTTGAGGTTGAAAAGGTGTGTGGCTGGGGAAAGGGGCTGCTCTGGGAGGGGCTCAAAGGGCAGGGTACTTTTCTTGGAGTAACCCTGCTGTCCCCAGCGGTGGATGGCCTCCCGGGGTCCTTGTTTCCTGTCCAGAAAAATGGGAGCAGACACCCTGCTCATCCTGGTCCTTAGAGGTCTGCGATGCTGTGTCTAATCAGAATTTTAGCCATTCTGTTTTGTAATGCATCCGCGTGGACTCTAGCCCCATGTAACCTGAGATGTGTTGGAATAGACCGTCCTCCAACTTGAGCGCGATGAGATCGCCCTGTGAGAGTCACGTGTGGAAGGCTGGTGATGAAGGGTGCCTATTGTTGCCGCCTCGCCATGCCCAGCCCGTCCCGCCTGGCAGACTCAGTCGCGGGAGCTGGCAACATGGCTGTCTGCCTCCGCCTTCCCGAGCAGGCAGGAATCACTAACGCGTTAGCAGTTTCATTAAGCCTCTCGCCAGCCTCCCCGCCTCCCTCCTGGGCCTCCTCGGTAATTATTTTCCCAGCCCTTCCACTCGCAGCCCTTTCGCGAGCTCTTCGGAATTGGCCAAGTGGCCCCCACAGCCTGGGCTGCTGGGACTGGGCTCTGAGGGGCTTCCCCCCACACACATACACCGTGGGCACCCCCTTTTCTGCCTTGCCATTGAAGCTTTGTGTCCCCCTGAGGCCTCCGTGAAAATGCAGATCTGCTCGGCCTGCCGGGGTGACGGTTAACCCCTTATTACACGCCTAGCACATGTAGACTCCTCCATGCAGCTGACCTCCATTCAGTCTGGCACAGAGTTTCTCAGGCCGCCTTCGGGGGCTGCAACAGAGTAGACCCCAGGGAGTTGGCTGTGAGGGAGATGGGATTCCTGGTCCTGAGAGGCTGTGGACGTCCAGGGCCCTGGCTGGTAGAAGCCACAGTGCGACACGGGGATGTGTGGAGGCTGAGGGGAGGTGTGTCCAGAGCGAGACCGGGGCCCCAGAGGTCCTGGGACCCACAGCCTTCCTCCGCCCAAGCCCAAATACCCCAGCCCACCCCTGGTCACGACGACTGGTTGAGAAATGGACCCGTGGCCCATCAGAGCCTATCAGAGGCTTTCTTGGAACTTTGACTTCCAGCCTGTGGGGAAGGCTGGCTTGGCTGTGGTTGCCAAGCCCAGAGGGTTGTACATATGAGACTGCTGGCTGTCCTCTTCTGGGACCATGCCTAGGCTGGGGAATTGCCAGTGAGGTCCTCATGTGCTGGGGAATCGCCAGTGAGGTCATCATGTGGAGGGCGAGAGTGGAGGTGGAAGTATATATTCCTTCATTTGGGTCTCTGGATCCTGCTATGCCTGAAACTATGCCTGCAGTTTTCGGTTATATAAAGAGACATGTCCCCCTTTTTTGCTCAAGCTCTTGAGTTGATTTTTTTCTCTTACAACCAAAAGAGTCCTGATGGATGGGAAAAACCAGGCAGGATTTTACAAAAGAGGTGACATTTTGAGTTGGATCTTGAAGGATGAATAGGAGTTTGTGCAGCAGAGAAGAAAACTCAAACAGAGGGAACAGCAGGGGTCAAAGACATGGAGATGTGGAAATGCAGGATGTGGGAGAGACCAAGTACTGCCTGTGGCACCAGGGTTTGTAAGCACAAATGACAGGAAGGGAGCTGAGGGATGGAAATGATGCCAGGCTGTGAATGCCAGGTTGAGGAGGGGTGTAGACTGAAGGTGTGGAGGACTGTGGGAGAGATGGGCAGGAGCAGGAGACATGGGTTCGGGCAGGTCAGAGAAGGTGCTGTGGAGAGAATAAGTGAGACTGCCGGCAGAGAAGGGGCAGCGAGGGTTTCCTGGCACAGTGTGAGTCTAGGAACCAGGGTGAGAGGAGGCGCCCCAGAGCCAAGGCTGGGGAAGTAGGCAGAGGCTAGATCACAGGGGCCTTGAACACGAGGCCACAGCATCCACAGCATCGCAGGAGCCCCTGATGTGGTTAGGTCGAGCTGTACTGTGGAGACTGGCAGTTCTTGGACTCGTTCATTGAGCAGATCAGTATGCAGTGCCTACTATATGCCAGGCTCAGAGGACACGGGAGGTGACCATTCAGTCACAGCCATAGAGCCAGGCGGCTCCCAGGCTGATGGGAGACAGGCAGTGAGCCGGGAGACAAGTACGTGAGAGTGTGGAAGAGTCAAGTGATGGTGATTGCAGTGTGGGTACCACTGGCCAGTCTGCTCTGGGGGAGGCCTCTCTCAGAAGAGATGTTTGAGCTGAGACCTGAAGGATGAGGAGGGCCAGCCGTGGGGAGATCAGGTGGAAGAGCATCCCGGACAGAGTCAGGTGCAAAGGCCCTGTGGTAGATCTGATTTTGGCCTTTGAAGGGAAAGAAAGGAAGGGGTTTGGGCTTTATTGTCCCTGGGATGGGAAATCTGTAGAGGGTCTCAGGAGCAGGGCTGGAGGCAGAGATGGGGGAAGAAGGGAAGTGGCAGTGGGGCTGGAGCTGAGAGAGTCCCTGTGGTTGTTTAGGGAGGTGGGAGAGAGGAGGCCAGGCGAGGGCACCAGGCTCTGGGCTGAATGCCTGGGGCGAGGGCTGGAGGTTTGCAGAGACAGACACCTGGAGCTGGCCCAGGCTGGAGACCATCTAGGTGAAGGGGTCTCTGGGCAGCTAAAGCTGCAGTTGTCCAAGGGAAGGGGAGATGGGAGCCAAGGCCTGGCCTGGGCCTGGAGAAGGGGAGGACATGGACGATAGTTTTCCCCCCCTGACCACCCCAGCTGTGGCAGGGTGTGCCAGCTGGTGCTGGAATGGGATGCGAGATCCATGTGCTTCCCTGAACACAGCCAGTCCTTGCTGCCGCCACCAGCTGCCCACCCGCCCCCATAGGTCCTGGCCAGAGCACGTAAGTGACATAGCCTGCCGTCCATGGCCGCGCCACTCTCTGCAGGGAGAAGCTCACCCAAGCTGTTCTGTCCCTTGGAGCCAACCGGTTTGCTCTACTGGCGGAGACCGAGGTCCTGGGGCTGAGGTCACAGGCTGCAGCCTGCATGGGTGGTGGGCTGGCTCCCTGACCTATAGGTGGGCACCCAGGGCTGTGCTGCTGCCAGTGGGCTGGGGTGTCAGGCTGGCCCAGGCAGGGCTAGGGGGTGATCCGGGTGCTGGGAGCCTCCTGCCCCAGAGCTGGAGCCCTGTCGAGAGCCTCTGCTCACCGTCTCCGGGGTCCTGCTGGCCGCTCCGTTTCACACTGTGTTCCTCTCACGCTCACAGCTGCACTTAGAGATCCCGAGAGCCCAGGGCTTTCTTGCCATCCAGCTCTTGACTCTGCCGGGCCTTCTGCCTGGAACACTTCCCTGTCCCCCTGCCCCCACTCACGTGCCCCTGCTGTGTTCTCACAGCCCCTGGGCTTTTCCCTCTACAACATTTATTCAGTGAATTTATTCACGTAATAAGGATATTGAGGCCCTACTGTGCACAAGATACTGTGCTGGGGGTGGAGGGGTGAGGTATGAGGAGTGAGGCACTTGTGAATTGTACTGACCAGGTCCCAGCCCTCACAATATGGCAGGAAACACTGTCACCTCCTGAAAGTGAAAGTCGCTCAGTCATGTCTGACTGTGTGCAACCCCATGGACATGGGATTCTCCAGGCCAGAATACTGGAGTGGGAGCCTTTCCCTTCTCCAGGGGATCTTCCCAACCCAGGGATCGAACCCAGGTCTCCCGCATTGCAGGTGGATTCTTTACCAGCTGAGCCACAAGAGAAGCCCGAGAATACTGGAGTGGGTAGCCTATCCCTTCTCCAGTGGATCTTCCCAACCCAGGAATCAAACCGGGGTCTCCTGCATTGCAGGCGGATTCTTTACCCACTGAGCTATGAGGGAAGCCCTGTCACCTAGTAAACAAGCTAAAATTTGTCTGGTGCCAGATTGTGGGCAGAGCTGTGTAGGAGAGCTGAGGGATGCTGGCAGGAGGGTGTTGGGAGTGGGGGAGATGGGGGTGAGGCGGGCACTAATGGAGACAGAGTGGTCAGGGGGGCTTTTATCCAAGACCTGAGGGCAGAGACGTGGCCAGCCATGGGAGGTGTAGGGGGAGAGCGCTCCAGGTGGGACTGCTTCTCATGTGTCTGCTTTCCTGTGTGTCTCCCTTACTGCACAGGGGAGCCAGCCCAGAGCTGGGGGGTCTTCAGTGGGGCTAAGCTGAGGGTCCCTGGGGCAGGGATGGTCCACAGTGGCCCCCTGGAGCCCAGATCCCAGGAGTGCAGACAGAGGCCGAAGCCACGTTCGGATACGGGCCTGGGGCTGTGCATGGGATGGGCACAGAGTCCTGTGAGATAATACCAGTGAAGGACTGACGCCCACTCGACAGACAGACAGGAATGAAGCGCCTGCAAGCCTGTGGCTGGACCCTGCTCTCCTTAGAGGCTGCGAGACCAGCCTCAGGCAGTCATTGCACGTGAGCCTCTGTGTGTTCGTCTGTAAAATGGGCATGACAGTGCCTCCCTCGTGAGGCTGCTTAGATCAGGTAATAGTGCAGCGCCTGTCACAGGACAGGTACCCGGTGCGTTGACCTTACTACTGTGGATATTCTTGGCACTTGCTGAGTGAGTAACAGACAGAGCTCTTGGGTAACAGAACAGCGGGTGCTCTGTTGGTGTTTGTTGACTGACTGCCTGACCGAGTGAAAAGTCAGGCATGACCGGGCTGTGAGTGAGTGGCCCCCAGGTAGCGGGGAAGATGGCACAAACCACACTGGCTTCCCCCTCTGAGAGTTCAGGCGGTGCCTGGTGAGCTGAGCCCTGGGAGCCTTGTCATCTGGGATGGTCCTGGAATACCACACCTCTTCAGGCCTCAGTTTCCATCTCTGAGAAATGGAGCTGAAGGTGATCCTGAACCACATGACCGATCCCCAGTTGTTGACAGACTCATGAGAAAACGATACCTAAAGGGCCCTGAGGATCGCTGAGCCCGCAGGAAAGTTGGCAATGGTACCGTCTGATTTCCTAAGGCTGCCTAAGGTCCTTGGAGGGTCAAGGGGCTTTTCAGGCCCCAGACAGGGAAGCAGGCCTCTCCCTACCTCTGGACACCCCTCCAGTGTCAAGGGTGACGTTACATTGAATCAGCTCTGTTTAGGGTCTCACAGAGCCTATTCCCACAGGAGGGTGTCCTAAGCTCCAGCTCCCCACCCTCAGCCAGGGCTCCCGCGGCACCTGTGCCCGTTGCCCTGAATCCCAGTGGGCCCTGGAGGAGCCACCATGCTGGGCTGGCCCTCCTGCTGGAGGGGAGGCCCTGGGCTGGGCCTGGCTCATAGTAGGCGCTCAGAAAGGGCCTACTGTGTGCCTGTGAGGGTGGGGCCCTGGAGGCCTGGGCTTGGCCTCGGTCCTGCTGCTGACCCCTGTGTGGCCTTGGGCACTAGGTCGCTGGCTGAGTACCTACTGTGCGCAGAGCTGGGAGAGATGCCTGAGGACCATGCAGGCCACCCCCTCAATTGTTCTCAAGCTTGTGGCCAGGAGCAGAGGGGCTCCCAGCAGCCTGGGTAGGAGGATTTTTACCCCCTTTTTCTCTGCAGCTCTGAAACAGAGGGAGACACTGGGCCCTTGCAGATGGGGAAACTGAGGCCCTCAGAGGGCAGAGGTGTAGGGGAAGCCAGACGCGTTTCTGCCTGGGCATGTGCTGCGTTCTGGGTGTGCGGCTGCCAGCCAGGCTTGTGAACGGTGGGGATATGCACCATCCCCCGAAACCCTGTGCACAGCCAGGCAGGTCCGGTCACTGCCCCTGTTTCGTCGATGCAGAAACAGACTGAGAGAGACAGAGCGGCAGAGCCAGGGTTTGTTCTTTACTTTGTTTTTGGAGATATGTGTTCATACAGGAAAGCGTACAGATCCTAGGTGTACAGAGGGATGGATTTGCATGTACACGTGTAGCCTTGAACCCCCACCCAGGTTCAGACCTGGAACGTTCCCAGAACCCCCCCGGGAAGCTCTCTCGTGCCCGTCAGTCATCACCCACCTGGCGTAAACGGTGGAGGCTGGCTTTGTCCCTCTCTGCTCATCGCGTAAGCAGATCACAGTGCGTCCCCGCCGTGTCTGCCTCTCAAGCTCAGCGTGACATCTGGGCGAGTCATCCGGCCGTTGATCTAGCAGAAGGTTAGCAGAACTGGGATTTGAACCCTCCCACTGACTGCCCACGGCCCCCAGAGATTCACCCCTGCTCACCACCCTCAGTGGTTCCCATCACCCTTGAAAGAAAGACCCAAATCCTCCCCAACACCTTGCTCGTGTCTGCTGCCATTCCCGTCCCTGCCCTCCTAGCCTAATGGATGGGCCTTTCATCCTCAAAAGCCCCTCTGCTTCTTCCTACCTCAGGGCCTTAGCACGTGCTGTTCCTTCCTCCTGTCCGCCCTCAGCTTCCTTCCAGCGTCCCGCCAGGAGCATCACCTCCTCCAGCTTGCCTGCCTGGGTTCCCCCCGACCAGGCTGGGTCCTCCTGCTAGACGTCATGAGGCTAGTTCTTGCTTTTTCTTCGCTGCCCGTGTCACTTGTAATTAATTGTCAGTTAAGCATCTGCTTCCCCCAGCTAGACTGTCAGCTCCAGGAGGCAGGGATGGTGTTTGTGGTTCACGGCTGCGTCCCTGGTGCTGTTCATTGACTCACTCACCCAGCCTTCTCGTCATCTGTTCGTTCAGCAAATACGGAGTGCCTGCCGTACTGCAGCCTCTTGGCGAGGGTTTGTTGAATGGGTGAATAGATGAATGAACGTCCATCTGCCTCTGAAGCCCGTCCTCTTTGCACTGCATTCCGTCGTGTCTGTTCCTACCTCTCTGGGCCTCAGTTTCCCCAGCTGTCAGAGGAAGGCACCAGGCCTGCGCCTTCCAGCCAAGCTCTGATTCTGAGACGGGGACAGAGAGGCTGGCTTTGGTCGGCAATGCCGAGGGCAGCGCAGCTGAGCAGGGCGGTGCTGCAGGCTACAGGGCAGGTCCTGCCCAGACAGCAGTGCCTGCTCCGGTGCTGGCCGCAGTGCCTGGCAGGATGCTTTCCACACCTGCGTCATCAGAGCCCCTGATGTCCCCGCTGGGGTGTAAGGCTCAAGGCCCACGTCCATCGAGGGGCTTGCCAAGGCCACGTGGCCCCCTCTCCCCCCAAACTCTGAGCTCCAGCTTGGCCTGCTGGGCCTGGCAGGGAAGGAAAACGTGAGGGTGCCCAGGTGTGGAAGGCAGTAGGTGATGGGGGCCTGGGTGTGAGCCTGGTTGCATAGCTGTGTGGCCTTCCCTTCACGAGCATGGTTTCCCTGGCTGTAAACACCTGGGCGTGACGGTCACAGTCGTCCCACCCTGCTGGGGCCTCTGAGGGTCTCGAGATCTTGGGGAGCACGGGGTAGGTTTCTGTGAGGCTGGCCTGCCCCAGGGCCTGGCTGGACCAGCCTCCGCTGGGAGCTGGGCGGGAGATGCGCAGCGTGCGAGGTGGCTCAGCGGCTTAGCAGCTTGTCAGCCAGGCGGGCGGGTGTCCTGGGGCCGGGTTTGATTAGTTCAGGTTGACAGTCGCGCTCCGCGGCGCTGCCAGGAGGGGAGCCCGTGATTACCCTAATGAAGCTTGAACGCAGTTTGTCATCCAAACAGCTGGTTCGGAGCCACGCTGCTGCCAGCTGCCCAACTCAGCCGTGCAGACGCGCCCTGCGCCACCCGAGCCACGAGTGGCCCTGCCACCGGCATGACCTGGAGAAGAGGCAGTGGCCCCGGGTGGGCTCTGGAGTGGTCCCCGGGGAGTGGGATGGGCCACCCAGGGGTGGGGGACAGTCGGAGCCTCAGACAGTCAGTGGCAGCCCCCTGAATCTTGCCCTCAGTTTCCCCATCTGTAAAGTGGGTGCTCCTGGCAGCTTGAAGTTTCAAGAGTTCCAGCTGATGAGTCACCTCCAGGAATTTTTCTCAGACCCCTCAATACTGAGTCAGAGACCTCTACAGGCACCCACAGCCCTCAGGACAAGCCCCGTCACCCCGATGGCCCCGTGTTGTCACTGAAGATCTGGATGATTGTCATTATGTTTCATTCATTCATCCAGTGAACACTGATGAGAACACACAGCGGTGGGCAAGCCAGCCACCATGCTGTCTTCATGGAGTTTGCATTGCAGTGGGAAAGACTCATGGGACCTGGACCCCATCTGGGGAGCCAGGGAGGGCTTCCCGGGAGAGGTAGCAGCTGGGCCCAGAACAACCAGAGGAGAGAGCAACACAGGGAAGAGTCTTCCTGGTAGGATGAACAGCATGTGCAAAGGCCCTGAGGTAGAAGAGAGAGAGTGTGGAGGGATGTGAGCACCCTCTGAAACAGGCTAAAGGTGTCAGTACTTCCTGGGGAAAGGACTCAGTCTGTGCCCTCTGCTGGGCAAGTTCACCTGTCATTGAACTGTTCTGACCACCTTGGAAGGAAGGATCATGGTCCTGTGTTACAGATGGGAACACTGAGGCCCACAGCATGGGGGTGTGGTACCCTGCAGGCCTCTGCAGCCTCAGGTCTACTTGGGGGCCCCCTGAGAGGCCCCAGACCGGGATCTGTCAGCTCAGCGTGGGTTAGAATCCACATGAGCACTGGATGAGGAGGGGCTGCACTGGGGCCTGGGACCCTGTCCAAGGCTTGAACCCTTGCACAACAGAGCGGGGGCAGGCAGCTTGGGGCCTCCACTGAACAGTGAGTGGGTCTCCTGACGCTCTGGGCCAGGACCTGTAATTGAGCCTCGTGGCTCCTGAGCCTACCCTTTCTCTTACATCTAGCAACCTATCTCTTCACTATGGCTTTTGATTGAATGCGTTTAAAATGTTGAATTGTAAACTCAAAAAAAATTTTTCCTTAAGAATTTGGGCATAACAATTTTTCCTAACTTTAAAGGAAAATTACTAAGTCCCATATTAAACATTTATAGTGTATATGTAAGCCCACTCATAGAGAAAAAGCACCCCTGGAGCTGTTTCCAAGTAGCTTGAGGCTACCCTTGCTTGGATTGCGGAATGGGGGGGCAGGCAGCTGAGTGTGCGTGTGGTGGATACTGGCCTCCCCCATGGCCACCGCCTGGCTGCTTCCTAGTTTTCTCTGCCCTCATCAGCAGCCAGGCCCCATCTCTGCCCTCCTGCATCCCTGCAGTGTCCTCCTGGGTGGCTTTCCAGCGTGTGTCTGCTGTGACCATCCTGGTCCCACTTTCTGTCCTGACCCTGTCTCCCCGCAACCCCCAACTGTCCCTGGATCCCTGCTTCCACTGCATCCAGCCCACATCCTGGCCCAGTGCCTTCCCCCACCCTTCTCCTTACTCTGCCTTCAGTGGCCATAGCCTTTTCCTCCTGGAGAGGGGCGCCTGGGGCCCTGGGACCTGCGTGGTCCCGGTCCGAGCAGGTGTGACCCAGACTCCGCAGGCGCCTAGCCCCGCCGCCGGACAGATGTGAGCAGCCTGAGAGCTGGGATGAAGGGCTGGTTTCTGGCCTCACTGCAGGGAAGGGGGAATTCCCACCGCTCTGCTCCCTTCTTATCGCTGCTGTGCGGCGGCGTGACGGCTGCTGTCGCTACCGCCTGCCTGGGGAAGCAGTGGCTCTGGAGGAGAGCGGGTTTATCAGATTCATCGCCTCTCGCCCCCCTGGGAGACTCCGCCGGGCTTCTGCCCTGGCTCAGAGAGAGATGGAGGGAGGTGAGGGTGCCCAAGTGGGGATGTGGCATGAGCCCAGAGTTGGCGGAGGCTGGTGGGATGCAGGTGTGGATGGACTGGGCCCCAGCCTGGCCCGGGCTACTGGGCATCTCAGGCCTCACGAATGGTGGGCAGGGAGGTGAGGGCTGGCGAAGACCACGGGGAAACTCGTGGGTCCTCATCCCCCAGCCTGCGCTCGTGTTCCTCTCCCACCAGTGTGCCCTTCAGGCACTTGCTCCCGGCTCGGGAACAGGCCACAGTGAATGAATTCAGCAAGAATGAATGGTGATGCCCCTGAAGGTGTGTCGGACCCTTGCCATGAGCTGGGCCCACATTAAGCATTTCACATATGTCATCCTCTTGACCCCGACCCACAGGCAGGTAAGGTAGTCTGGTCCCTCTTCTCATTTCACACCTGAGGAAACAGGCCCAGAGGTTAAATGACTTGCCCAGGGACACACAGCCAGGGACTGCCCAGGTCTGATCCTGGGCAGTCTGAAGCTAAGGATTGGGCTTGTGACCAGAAGCCTGGGGGTGGGAAAGGGGGCTGTACAGGTGACCAGGGTGGGTTGTGGAGTGGACGCTGTCCTTGAGAAAGGGCCTGCGCCTTGGGGGTTGAGTGCTTCTGGGGTCTCGGGGCTGAGTTGCCTCCCCCCCCCCACACCCTTGCTGAGCACTGGGCCTCGGGGCCATCAGGTGCATGGATCCTGAAGGTCCCCACCCTGTCCTGCCTTGGGGAAGCCTCCGAGACACCCCTCAGGGAGGCCAAGGCTCCAGGACACCTGCCTTCCCAGGATACCTTGGTCATTTGCTAAGAATCAGGTCCTGGAGAACTGAGCTCTGTGCTGGGCCGGAGGGAACAGGTGGGCAGGGCAGGCAGAGGTGAGGCCTTCCTGCCGAGGGAGCAGCTGGCAGCCTCTCCAGGCTGGTCCCAGGAGGGTGGCTGGAGAGGAGCGTTAGTTCAGCTAAGAGAGGGTAGAGCCTGACCCAGCAACAGTAATGGCAAACTGGATGCTCACAGATATAAAAATAACACAACTGTAGAAACAGGGCTTCAGAGACAGGGAGATCAGGGAAGCTTCCTGAAGGAGGGGGCCCGGAGTTATCATGGAGGAGATAGCAATTTAATGGGTGGAAGCCCGGACCAGGATATCATGCTGAGGGAAATCCTGTGCAGAGGCCCTGTGGTAGGGAGTGCCGTACGGCCGAGGGAGTGAAAGGCATGTGTAGTTGGAGCAAGAAAATCTGGGAGAAGAGGGGATTTCCCAGGCGGCCCAGTGCCTAAGACTCTGGGTCCCTGATGCAGGGGGCCCAGGTTCCATCCCTGGTCAGGGAACAAGATCGCACATGCCACAACCAGAAGTTTGCAGGCCGAAACTAAAGATCCCACATGGCTCAGTGAAGATGGAAGACCCCCTCTGCTGCAACTAGGATCTGGTTCAGCTAAATCAATAATTAACAACAACAAGAACAAGTTGGGAACCTTAAAATAGAAGATCTGGGGGCAGCGATGTGGCACCTTATGAGGCAGGACCCCCAAGGGGGTAGTTTAGGCTGGGGAGTGATCAAATCAGATGTCACACATGTGCTTTTATTAGAGTCTGAATCCAGAGAGTCCTTATAGCCCTAAGTCTAGAAGCTCAGGGTTCTCAGCCCAGCTTCACCACTTCTCTACATGTTCTCTTGGGTTAGGAAGATACCTGTTTCCCCATCTATAAAATGGGCTCACTGCCCCCGTCAAAGGCTGGGTGTGAGGACTCAGTGTGGGAATGTGTGTGAGGTACCACCCCTCCACGCCCCGGTCCTGAGGGTCCCACCCAGGAAGTGAATGAGCCCTCCTCACTCCCTCATTTCCCAGGACTCCCACTCACCCTTTGAATGTTGCTGTGTCCCTACCTTTGGCTTCCGTCTTACTGACACATGGAGGAAGAGTGAGCTCATGGCCAAGGTCAGAGGCTCCCTCCCTCGAGCAGAGGCTCCCTCCCTCGAGCAGAGTCTTCTAAGGGCCATGGCGGATGCCCACCACCCCCGACTTCTCGTCCTTCAGCACAGGATGTCTCCGTGCCTGAAGGCAGTGTCAAGAGAGGCTGCATCCAGTGTTCTCACTCGCCGTGCCCCACTGCTGCAGTGCCGGTCTTGGAGGCAAATGCAGGGTGAACCCCAGCTTGACTCTGCTACCATCTGTGCCCCCACCCCTTGCCTCTAAGTTGAGACAGTGCCTCTTGCCTCGTGCAGCTGGCAAAGAGCAGTCGTTTAATATGTTCATTTCTGTCCCTTTCCTGATCTGAGGCCATGGGGATTCATTCCAGGCTGTGGAGAAAGACAAGGCCTTTCCTCTCCAGAAAAGATGCTTGGTAAGTGTTCATTGAAGGACAGACTGAATGGCTGAGTGGCCACTAGTGGACAGAGCAGGGCCAGCTGCGCCCAGAGCTACAGCACCTGGCTGTGTGACGTTGGGCAGGTCCCGTGCCTTCTCTGGGCTCCTGTGTAGAAGGTGAGCAAGGCCAATGAGGTCTGGGAAGGCCACCTGAGAGAGTGAATGCGGCAGCTCTCTGCCAACTTGCTTAGTTCTGACCACAGTGGTGCTTTTACAGATGGGGAAACTGAGGCCCAGGGGGGTGAAGGGTGGACCTGGGGCAGCCCAGCTGGGGTTGCTGCCAGCTGCCTGATCCCCTGAATCACCAGACTGTGCTGGGGTGCAGTGACATCCCCTCTCCTGGCACTGGCCAGCAGGGCACCAGTGCCCACCCAACTGAGAGCGGCGTGTCCAATGCACGTGTTGAGGTGTGTCCAAGGCGAGGCTGCAGAACCAGCGGTGGCAGAGCTGTCGTGGTTCACATCTGCCGGATGTGCTGCCTTGGGCCCCGGGGAGGGGGGAGGGTCATGCCACAGTTTGGCGTCACCAGAAAGACGTGGGGGCATCTGTGTGGGAGGTGTGCCAGGTGCGCTCTCAGGACAGCGCTAGTTGGGGGCACGGAGTGCAGCTGGGCTGCGAGGCAGTCACAGCAGAGGCCTCCGGACCCCATGCGTGCTCCAGAACTGGGGGTCCTGCAGAGCTGCCGTGACAGATCCCTGGTTGCAGTGCCCCCGGGGAGAGGGCATGCCTTGGGGGTGGGGGGACACAGCTGTGAAGCCCCAGCAACGAAATACCCCTGGCAACTGGGGAAACCCTCACGTTGGCCCTCAAGGGAGGCTGGGTGATGCACCATGACTGATGTCCTGTGACATCACCAGCTGGGCACCAAGTGGGTTAATCTCAAGGCTGACAGTTGCAGTAGCCGCTGGCCCTTCTGTGCCTCTGACTGCCACCCTCCACCCCCCAGCATCCCTGCGAGGGAGATTGCCACTTTGAATCTGAGAGACTCAGGCTCACAAGCCCCACCCCCCCCACCCCCCGCCTCCCATGCGGTAAGTGGCAACCTTGGGACTCTGGGGACTTCCTGGTGGTCCAGCGGCTAAGACTACACGGTCCCAAAGCAGGGGACCCGGGGGCGATCCCTGGTCAGGGAACTAGATCCCACATGCCACAACGAAGATCGAAGACCCCGTGTGCCGAAACTAAGACCCCGCACAGCCAAATAAATTAATTTTAGAAAAAAGGACTGGGACTCTGAATGTGGCACCCCGCACCCAACGGCCTCTACTTCCCACCACAAGCCATCAGACCTCGGCCTGGGTCCTGCTGTCCCTCCTGCCAGGATCGCCCTCTTCCCTGTTCAGGGTCATCTCGGTTCTGCCACAGCTTCTCCTCAAAGCCCTGGCAGGTGAGCGTTCTCTCTCCTAGCTTCGAGGCCCTCTTCTCCAGTGCAAGCCCCTTGCTGAGGTCACCAGTGCCCAGCTTTGCCTCCCATCTGGAGTGTGAGCTCCTTGAGGGCAGGATCGTGGTGTCCTGCCCCACCCCGCAAGACTCCTGGCACAATGCCCCGGCCTGTGACACTGCTCAGACAGCAGCAGAATTGAATGAAACCTTCAGCCCTCCACCCCCTACTTTGGCACCCCCTTCACACCCATCCCAACCAGCGTGACTTGCCACGAATGTTTAGGATTGGTGCCAGGCCCTGTCTCTTGGTGATGCCCAGGGTCAGTAGGAAATAGTGGTGTTGCTGGGGCCATCAGATGGGCTGGCCCCAGGGGCTCTACTTGAAGTGAGAGAATGGAGTCTGACAAGGGGCCAGAGGCAGGAGGGGACACCCTGGGGGCCTTTTTCCTGGAGGTTTTCCCTCATGAGGCCAGCCCGGGAGTGACTGCTGCTCTCCTGGGCCCCAGGGGTGGGGAACATCCCTTTGCCCGGTCCTGTACCTACAGCAGCCAAGGGAGCCCAGTGATGCGGGCAGTGGACACCTATTGGCTTCATGTCCATGTGCCCGGCGGGGAGGAGGAGAACGCTGGTCAGGAAGGCTCGGCCGCGGGGCCTGGAAGCTGGTGGAAGTGCCTGGAGCAGGGGCTGCCAGTGTAGATCTGACTCGTGTTCACTTCGCATTCATTCATTCGTTCACTCAGCAGTTGTTCCTGAACCCAGCCCTTGCAGAGCCTGGGACACAGAGGACCAGGCTGGGAATCTGTTCTCACCTCATCCATGAACATGCTGGGGACCTTGAACCAGCCTTTGGGCCTCTCTAGGCCTTGGTGTTCTCACCTGGAAAATGGGGATAATAGTCCTCTCCCAGTGGCCGGGAGATCACTCCAGCCAATGGCCGTGAAAGGGCATTAGCAAACCATGTGATTCAGAACAAATGGTGATTTTCTCAGTTGTAGATTGTTTTCTGTTATCACTACACTTTGTCTCCTGACTTCTATTTCTCTCAGCTCCTTATCAGGCCTGGTGAAATTAATTAGTGTTTACTTGTTACTGTTGCTAATTTGTCCTCCCTCCCATGTCCTCCTCATTTTCCTTGGTCCCTGCCCCTTCCCGTAATAATAATAATAATAATGAGAGCACTTCCTGCAGCTGTCTGCTCAGAAGCACCTCAACTCATTTCATCCTCATATCAGCCTCCTGACGTTGCTAGAGTTGTCATCCCCATTTTACAGATGAGGAAACTGAGGCTCAGAGCTGGATTTAAACCCAGGCCCTGGTTCCAGGTTTCTGTGCTCTGAACCATGGTGCCCACTGTGTTTCTGCCTCCATGAAGAAAACACGGCTGCACCGGTTGGCTGGAGCAGGAGACCTGGTCTGGTCTCACCCCCCAGCGCACCTTGCTCCTCGCTCACCTCACCTGCCTCTCCTGTCCCTCCATCATGTTGGGCTTGTTCTTGCCTCCAGGCCTTTGCGCTCACAGGCTCCCCGGGGGAAGGCTCTGACTCCAGATTTGTGCGGGTTTCAGCTCAGCCGTCACCTCCTCCAAGAGATCACCCCTGACTGACCGAGCATCCTCAGAACCCAGCTGCTGTGGTCCGAGGGGCCCCCATGTGCTGGCCCCTCCTCTCCTGCCGCCCCAGCCTCCCATGAGGCTCCTGGACTGGGGTCCTGGAGCTCAAATGTCCTTGGTTGGCTCATCCAGTGGAGAGTTCAGCCTCTGAAAACAGCCAGATGAGTGATCCGAATCTAGACTCGGAATGCCGTCGCCAGAACGCATTCACTCCGTCGCCTATTCATTCATTCATTCCCCCATTCGTTTATTCACTCCCTCATTCATTTATTCACCCAACGGTGCCGTATTAGGAAACTTTCTGCTGCTCACGCGCTCTGTGCTGAACCAGCACTTCTCCAGGGAAGGAATGAGTGTCTGTCTTTACCTCTGCCCGGCATTTCCAGCCCCAGGTTAGGCTCTGTCTTCCGTGGGAAGTCCCTCCCTACCTCCTCCCCAGGGAGACCCTGGACACTCCCTGGACGTTTGATGTCAGGATCAAGCAAAGGGCTTGCTGTCGCTCTGACACCTCCTCTCCCTCCCTCTGTGGGTGACGACCGCTGCCCCCCACCACCACCCCCACTGCCCCGGCCAGCCAGGTCTGCAGCCAGTCTCGAGAGGACACATGTTGTGTGTTGGGACTCACTTCCCCCAGGGTCGTCATGTGTATCTGAGAGTTCACAGCTGCCCCAGTGCCCAGAATGCAGCCCGACACACACAAAGCCCTCAATCACAATATTTTTTCATTGGAGTACAGTTGATGAGGTGGCCCAGTGATAAAGAATCCGCCTGCAATGCAAGAGGTACGGGTTCAATCCCTTGGTCGGGAAGATCCCCTGGTGTGGGAAAGGGCAACCCACTCCAGTATTCTTGCCTGGAGAATCATGTGGACAGAGGAGCCTGGCGGGCTATAGTCCAGGGGGTCGCAGAGCCGGACATGACTGAACGTGCACACCAGATAGTTGATTTACAGTGCTGTGCCCATCTGTGCCAACAGCAAAGTGACTCAGTTATGCACATACATGCTTTCTTTTTTTTAATATCCTTTTCCATTTTGGTTTATCACAGGATATTGAATATAGTTCCCCATGCTGTATAGTAGGGTGTTGTTGATCCATCCCACAGACAACAGTTTGCATCTGCTAATCGCAAACTCCCAGCCCTTCCCTTCCACAGGCCCTCCCGCCTGGCAACCACAACTCTGTTCTCTGTCTCTGTGCGTCTCTGTTTTGTAGATAGGTTCATTTATGCATATTTTGGATTCCATGTAAGTGATATCACACGTGTTTGCCTTCCTCCTCCTTTCTTAGTGTGATGACCCTTGGTCGCACCCACGTTGCTGCAGGTAGCGTTATTTCATCCTTTTTATGGCTGAGTAATGCTCCGTGGTGCCTGCCTCTCCTCTGCCCATTCATCCATCACTGGACATCCAGGTTGTCCCCATGTTTTGGCTGTTGTGAACAGTGCAGCTGGGAAAGATTGAGGGCAGGGGGAGAAGGGGACGGCAGAGGATGAGATGGCTGGATGGCATCACCGACTCGATGGACGGGAGTTTGAGCGAGCTCTGGAGGTGGTGAAGGACAGGGAGGCCTGGCGAGCTGCCGTCCATGGGGTCGCAGAGAGTCGGACACGACTGAGCGACTGAACAGCAGCAGTGGTGCTGTCGTGAACACGGGTGCGGATGTCCTGTGGGATTACAGCTTGCCCGGGCACCTGCCCAGGAGTAGGGTTGCCGGGTCTTATGGTAGTCCTGCGCTTCGTTTTCTGGGGAAGCTCCGCACTGCTTTCCGCAGTGGCCGCCCTCAGTCAGCCTTTGCTAAGTGGATGCCTGAGTTCTTTACTCCATTTTCCTCACTTAGGTGCCATTCTCTGTGTTTTGTAATTCCTCAGATTCTTTTTTTAAATTAAAAAACTTTTTTTTTTTGGCTGCGCGGAGTCTTCGTTGCGACGTGCGGGCTTTCTCTAGCTGCAGCGCACTCTCAGATCCTTTTTGAATTGGAAGGCGAAACGATAATGATAGCAATAATAATTGCTTGTATTTATCGAGCACTTGCTACGTGCTGGGCATTGTGAATGTTTTACGTGTGTGAATTCATCCACGTGTCCTAGGAGGCAGGTGTCAGTGGCCTCGTTCACACGAGGAAGCAGGCACTCTGAGCCGGCCCTGGGCTCAAGGTTCTGAAGTGGGGGTGGGGAGGCGGGGCTGTAAACGCGGCAGGGCCCCAAAGCCTGTTTCTTTGAACCAGTGTTATGGACAGGGATCTGTTTTGCTGAAGAGGGGACAGGAGGCCAGGGGAGCTGCCCTGCGGGACCTGCCTCTGCAAACGGAGAGCACGAGGGTGTCAGACTACATGTGGGACCTGAGTCCTTAGGGTGCTCTGGCCTTCGAAGCTGGGGTGCATCAGAGCTGGGGGAGACGGGGAGCCCAGCTCACAGGGCCATGCGGTCTTCCTCTCAGACCCTGCTGATTCCTCCTGTGTATCCCCCAGGGGGCTATGTCCGATGAGCCATGTGGGCCTGAGCTGCGTGTCCCTGGCGCCCGGTGCCCCTTTGTGCCCTGAAGGACCATCTGTCCGAAGCCTCCGTCCGTCACCTTCAGGTCAGGGCGCAGCAGCCCCCGGTCTGCCTGTGAACCAGAAGGCCTTAAATCCATTCTGGGCCTCGCTCCTGAATTGCTTGTGCGGTTTTTACAGTTGCTCGGGGAACTGTAAGTCTGCGTTGCCTGACTCCTGTGTATTTAAATTCTCAGCCATCACGTTATATTAACTCATTTTTTGCAGTTTCCTGGGAGGCCGTGTGTACTTTCCTGGGGTGGTGGGGGAGTGGGAACGGCCGTGTACGTGAACAAACACAGCTGTGAGCGTGGCTGGTCCTGGGCCCTGACAGTGGTGCCTCATGAGCCCCCATGAGAGGGTGCTCTGCCAGCCAGGCGCTCACCGTCTGGAGTCTGCCCCCCCCAAAAGAGCAGATCGCGCCGTGAGGTTGGGGGACTCAGGATTCCCGTTAGAAGTGGCTCTGGAGCCCGGGTGAGGCCTGTGGGTCACGTGCCCCTCCCGCTTTATGTCCAGGCGTGTCCATCCTCTCCTTCATCCCCCGACACATGCTGAGCACCTGTTGCACACCCGGCCTGGAGACACAGCAGACACACAGCTGGCAGTCCTGTCTTCCCGAGGTGGTCTGCCGGGTGATGGATATTGACCTGACAGACAGATGGTGCTGGGAACTGAGATGGCCTTGAGAGCAAAGGAAACCCGATGGGGAGGTGGGAGTAGGGCCTGAGGTGGGGAGAGGTCACTTGGGGCTGGGAAGGAAGGAAGAGACCGGAAGGAGGGTGGGAACCAGCACAGTGGCCCTGAGGTGAGCAGTAGCAGTAGCTGACCGTGCCTGACCAAGGCCCTGCTCTGCACGTGGTAACTCATCCAGCCTGCCCAACAAGGCCGGGGGGGTCATTGTGCCCATTTTGCAGATGGTGTCCAAGGTCAGCAGCTGCTGAGTGGCAAGGCCAGCATCAACTGTAGGCTTTCTGGCTCCATCATCTGTGCTCTCACTGCTCTATGCCGCAGCATTCTGGGGAAAAGGACATTTCAAAGGGGTGGGACAGAGCATGCAAAGGCCCAGGGGCCAGAACACGGTTAGTGAGTGAGAGGGGCGGCCAGAGGGCCAGCGTGGCTGGAGCAGAGTGGCTGAGGGGGAGGGTGGAAGAGGGGAGGGTGGAGAAGTTGAGGGGCTTGATCTGGACAAACTGGGGACTCACTCTGCTCCCTTGTCTTATTCTTGAATCAAGGCAGCAGTGAGGGAGGGCAGAGGGGGCATAGCAATCCACAGAGGGCAGCACCCTGCGGTAGGGCAGGATCTCAGGGTCCCTGTGGGGCAAGATGAGCAGGAGGGAAATTCCTGGGAGGGCTGGGGTAGGGGGGAGAGGCAAGCTTCCTGGGAAAGGCTCTGCGTGGGGAGCCCCGTTGCTCAGCTGCACTGCAGCCCTGTTCTGGGCATCAGGAAACCAGGACTTCTCTGCCAACTCCCTTGTCTGCTTCTGCTAGGTGTGAGGAGGGGCTCAGAGCCCAGCCCTGATGCTCTGTTCAGGTGTCCATCTCTGCCTCAGTTTCTTCATCCAGAAAATGGGAATCCTGATACTCATGAGAACTAGACGCAACGGTTTTAATGTTCTGACGCTGGCGGAAAATTAGAACTCTGCTTATTGACCCCCTGCTGTCTCAGTCCATTCTCTGGGCTCAAAGTATGTCCCCGTTTTGTGTGTATGTGAGCCTGTCTCTTTAATGTTACATTCACTAATTTATCTTTTAGATTCCACATATAAGTGATACCGTACAGCATCTGTCTTTCTCTAACTTACTTCACTAAGCACAGTACCCTCCAAGTTCATCCGTGTTGTTGCATATGGCAAATTTTCATTCTTTTTTATGGCTGAGTAATATTCCATTATATATTATAATATATACACACACACACATACGCACATACACACACCACATCTTCTTTATCTACTCATCTGTAGACAGTCACTTAGGTTGCATCCTTATCTTGGCTGTTGGGAATGATGCTGCTATAAACATTGGGGTGCATGGAAGTTTCCTCATTTTATAGGGAAGGGATTGAAGGTCAGAAAGGGAAGTGACTTGCTCAGAGCTCCTCTGGGCCCTAATATGGCCAGACCCAAAGTGCAAAGGAGAGAGAAAGAGACCTGGCATTGGGCCCCTGTCCTCTACACACACACAGTGAGGCCCCCATTAGCCTTCCATGTCTGCCCAGGCAGGAGTGGGCTGGAGTAACTTGAGCTTGGAGCACTGGTAAGTAGACCTAGCTCTCAGGTCTTCCTGTCTGTGGGGCACAAGGTCAGGGCCAAAGGACCATCCGTGATGGTCTTCCTATCTGCTGTGCTTGCTGCCTGGAATGCCCTCCCCACTAGACAAGTCCTGAGCCTTTAAGTCTCAGCTTAGGGCAGCACCTCCTCCAGGAAGCCTTCCCTGACTTAGTCCCCAAAGATCACACACCAACTGGCTGTCCCCATAGCCCTGTGCTCATGTCACTCAGTGTGGACCTTGTTGGTGCTGTGATCCATCCTCCACCCAGTCTGGGGGCTCCCTGCTTGTGGGACTGTGTCCCAGCCTTCCCATGCCCGCAGTGTTCCTCACAGGGCATGGCATGGAGCTGATGTCAGTGAATGCCTGCAGAACAGAGCTGGCTGGACCTCAGGCCAGGGCAATGGCAGGGGCCTGTATCTTGTTGGGTAAGTGCCACCCCTGGCTGATTTCATGGCCCCAGCTGGCCACACAATAGCTCCAGGTTATCCTGTACATTCAGGCCTGGAGGTGGCTGATGCCCCTTTCTCAGGACAGCTCCTGAACAGCAGGCCCTGGCAACACCGAGACAGCAGTGCCCCCCAAAGCCTTGGGTTCTCAGAGTGAGGCTGGTCACCTGCAGGCCTGTGGCTCAGCCGGGAGTCATTCCTCACCCGAGGCCCCTGACGAAGGCCGGGCCTGGCAGTGCCAGGGGCCACTGGGCAGAGGCTCTATCTGCCAGGCCAAGCCCACTCCAGAATCGTCCCCAAATGCCAGCCTCTGTTTTTCCTCTTAATGAGGCAAGCTCTTCTCTCTTCCCTGCCATCCCCCTTCTTCCCGAATGGATTTACCATTCCATGGTGCCACACTGCCCCTCCTCCTTCCCTTCTTTTCTCCCCTCACAGGCCAAGGGAGGTGGAGGGTGTTATTGTATATTTTAGCCGATCGTTCCGCGTACGCCCCAGTCTCTTTGGGGTGGGGCTGGGGGATGGGGGAGTAAGTAAATTATATATTGAACTCCTAACTGGAGCTGAGGCCTTGTGGTTTCCATGGCAACCAGGCTGGAAATAGCTCAGCGTGACATCAGCACGGTACAGGTATAGCCGGATCCAGCCGTTCCCCAAACAAGCTGGCAAGGGGAGCAAGGGATGTGCAGCTAATTAGCATATGCAAATCAGGCCTGGTAAGCAGGGTGGGGCCTGGGATGCCCCAGCAGGGCCTGTGGCCATGGCCCGGGCCTCTGGCAGGTAAGCGGGCTGGGGCTGGTGGGGGGGTGTGGGGGAGGTCAGGGCCCAAACCTCCCCTGGCACATGCCCTGTGCTGGGGCTGGAAGGGGCTTCCAGTGTGGGGCCCAGGCTGCCTGGGCCTGCCTGCCCTGTGGGGCTCTGGGAACGTGGCCAACGGGGCTGCCAGGGGATGGGCGGGCACCGCTATGCCCGGGCTCTAGTGGGATCTGACTCCTCTTGGCTTCTGGGTGTCTTTGGAGCCAGACACTTAACTGGGCCCTGCTGGCTTGCCGCCGTTTTTCTCTTCAGGTCTGGGAGGGAGGGGTCGCCCTGTGCCCATTTGGTTCCCCCTGCACCTCCAGGTGGTGGGAAAGGCCCACAGAAACCCCTCGCCCAGTGCTCCACTGGTGCGTCCAGCACCCCCTTTCCAGCCTGGGCCCGACAGGGAGGAGACAGCAGAGCCTTTCATTCCAACAGCGTGGCTTCACACATTCCCCATGAGTCTCGTGGCCTCCCCGAGCCTCAGTTTCCACCTCCATGAAATGGGAGCATCATTTCCCTGCCCACCCATCTCGCAGAGTGATGAAGGGCCAATGAGGTGACCAGGAGTCAGGGAGGGGAAGGGCCTGGGTGAGCTCGATGGGCCAGACACATTTGGAGGAAGAGGAAATTTTCTGTCCTCTCAGTTTATATCAAGGCTGTCACCCAGCACTGTCCCCTAACACACACACACAGACACACACACGCGCACACGGGCACACACACACGCACATTCTGGTGAGACTTGAGAAGTTGCAGTAAACTTCCGGGCGAGGTGAAATACTGCCAACTTCGTTGTGGCGATTTCCACACGAGGGCTCTGGGCTGAACTGCCGGCGCTCTAGCTGGGCGTGTTCTCTGTGGCCAAATGAGAAAATGTGTTCACTCAGCAAATGCCAAAGGTGTGCAGAGTGAGGGCTGGGGTGGTTAGGCAGAGATGGGTGAGTCAGGTCGGGCCAGGCGTGAAGCGCGCTCAGCTCAGTGGGCTGAGGGGGCAAGCAGACAGTGTCACCAGGGCTCCCTGGGACTGGGGGGTCTGGGAAGATTGTCGAGGGCGTGGGGGTCTTTGATACCTTAAGGCCAGGTCAGAGTCCTCTTGGCAGTGGAGGCGGGATGGGGGGCAACACTCCAGGGAGGGAAGCAGGTGGGCACAGAGGCTCAGAGGTAGGGAAGCACACCCAGCATTTGGGGGAAGGAAGATGTTCGGCTGTAACGAGTAAAGCGATGGAGATGACACCAGAAAGTTCACGTGCCAGCCCCAGAGGGGTTGGAAGACCAGGAGTTTGGGTGTGGTCCCAGAGCCACGATGTCGCTTGAGGGGGGGGGTCCTGATATGATCAGATCCTGGTTTTGGAAAGAAAAGATGGGCCCAAGAGGGCTGGGTGTGAGGTGGAAATATTCATGGTTGGTCCCAGTCCCTTTGGGAGCCCCTGTACCAAGAGTTGCTCTTCCCATGGGCAAAGGACCAGGACAGGTCTTTGGGCCTCGGTTTCCTCATCTGACCAATGAGGGCAGTTAGTACCAGGCTATGGAGCCTGTGTTGTTAGCACAGTGGATGTGAGTGTTTTCTGGGGCCCCAGGAGCAGTGGGAGGGAAAAGCCACTGCCCCGGGTATTTAGGGAGGAGGGGACAGCAGAGATGGGCTGGGGTGCTGATGTCTCGCCAGGACCCAGGTTTTCACGGGTTGTGTTCTGGCCTTGGCGCCGCGGCTTTGTGTGTTTGGAGGGAGGCAATTCTGCTTGGCTGCTCCGGGGGCTCCCGGCCGCCAGTGAGGATCCCCAGCCAAGGGGGTCCCTGTGCTTGTCACCTCTCCCTCTCCTCAAACCTCATTTCCTCTCTGCTCATAGTTTCGGAACCCCGTACTTGTTGTCAGGGTTGGACAGGTCCATGGGCACCTTTGGTGGCCAGATGTGGCCTTGCCCTTCAGGGGCTTGGCCCTGGACCCCGAGGTGTACAGATGCAAAGTGACCCCACCGAGGGGGTCAGTGCTGGGGTGCAGTCAGCACCAAGGGCCAGAAGAGGCCAGCACCTAGCCCTGGGGTCAAGAGAGGCTTCCTAGAGAAGGGAACATCTATCTGGGTGTCTTGAGGAAAGAGCTGACCGGACAGGAAGAGACAGCTTTCCAGGCAGGGGGCAATGGCCATGACAGGCACCGAGGTGGGAGCAGAGGTGGTTTGGCTGTGCCGGGGTGCAGGTGGGGAGCCCCTGACGCCCTCACTCTGCCAGGCTCCTCTGATCACCCTGGCACTGACAGGGTCATCACTGGGCCCGTCTGTGTTTACAGAGGGGCTGCAGTGTCCCCGGCTGGGATGGGTGAAATAAAGCCCCCATGAGTCCGGAGGTTTCAGCTGAGGTGAGACCCCCACACACTCATATACTTCTGGATGTCACAGGGTCAACGTTTGGGAGCCTCCGCCGGGCGTCCCCTCATCACCACTCTGACCCCAGAAGCCTGCGTGTCGTTTGGCAGCCTCTGTCCTGTTTCTGCTCAGGGACCTTTGTGTCACGCAGAGGGGACTTGGTCACTCCCATCCCAGACCCTGCCCGGCAGGGCCCCCTGGTACTCGGATAAAGGATGAAGTCTGAGCCCTTTCCTTTACGTGATCTCTCATCTTCATATTTTTGCTGGTGTGGGTTCCCTCTGCCTGGACACCCTTCCCTTCTCTGCCTGCCCGCTTCTGCTCTCTGTCGGGGGGCTGAGGAGGGTGGGCCCAGGTGGGACCGTGATAGGGGGTCTCCTTGTGCTGTTTTCCCGCCGAGCAGTCTCTCCCTCCGTCCCTGGGTGGGTGCGTGGCCGGGCAGACTCTGGGTGGCCAGACTCGCACGCCCTCTGTTCTCCTTGTCCATTTGGCACATTTCTTCTCTAGACGCTGGGGTGGTGTGGTGTGAGCTGTCTAGAATTGTCATTTATTTGCTTGTTAATTTTGCATACATTCACTGGGTATTTGCGCTGTGCCTGGATATACAGAAATGAATAAGTGATACGAGCAGGAGCTCCCACTCTTAGCTGGGGGCAGGCAGGGCTCCCTGGGTGCGGGCCTCCTGGGTGTGGACCCTGCTGGCTCCTCTTCCTGCCGGGGAGTTGAGGGCCAGCCCGGCCTGGGGAACAGCTGGGCCAGGTGCAGGCGCCTGGCTGCCCGCCCGCCCGGAGAGGCATCGCTGCCTGGGATTTGAGCTCCTCCGAGGGCTTGCGTCGCGCCGTGGGGAAATCACTTTCTGACAGCGGTCATCAATTTTACTGAGAGCCCCTCGGCGCTCCAGCAGCCTGTCCCCGGCAGCAGCAGCTGGTCCGTGTCAAGCCCCTCCGTGTCCTGATGACAGAAACGATTCGCATTAGGCGTCTGCCCCAGAGCACACATTCAGGAGAGATTGTTCTGGCCAGTTTCACATGCGCACTGCGTCGCCTCCAAGTCTGTCTTTAGGTCCTTGGGTTCGTGGAGGTGTCTCCCCCTCACCCTGTATTGTGGTGACCCTGTGGGGCCCTGGGGCTTCCCAGGTGGCTCAGGGGTAAAGAATCCACCTGCAGTGCAGGAGAGGCGGGTTTGATTCCTGGATCAGGAAGACACGCCCCCACCTCCCCCACCCGGAGGAGGAAACAGCAATCCACTCCCAATATCCTAGCCTGGGAAATCCCATGGACAGAGGAGCCTGGCGAGCTACAATCCATGGGGTTGCAAAGAGTCAGACACGACTTAGCAATTAAACCACCACCACCAACAGGTGCTGCGGGGCCCCTGGCAGGGTCAGATCCAGCAGGAGCCCAGGACCCTGCAGGAATGGAGCGTCCCTGCGGCCCTGTATCTACCTTGTTGCAGACTCCGTTCTAGTTGCAAAGGGTTCAGCTTTGAACACAACAGACAGAGCCCCTGCCCTGGCCTGGGAGGGTGATGTTTTAGCTAAGAGGTAAAAAAAAAAGAAAAACCACAAAGGAGACTTCCATGCCTCAATCTTGAGCATTTGGGGAAGAGGGAACAGCACATGGGAAGGCCCTGAAGCTTGCTGTGTTCACAGGGCAGCATCCCGTCTACACCACTGTGAACCTCAGGAGTTGTCCAGGGTTAGAGCCAGGGTCCTCTCAGAGCCCTGGGGGTGCTGGGAGGAAGCAGGAAGAATTCTGGCTGACGATCAAGGAAACCCCGGAGGAGGTGATGGTGGTGGGCATAAGTCATGAAGAGCAGCAGGATTTTGCCCAGTGGAGTTAGATATGAGGAGGGGCCTTCCAGGAGGCAGGAGCAGTCTGAATGTGGCCTAGACGGTGAACAGGAGAGAGCTTGCTGGACGGGGCTCTGTGCGTGCAGCTGTGGGCTCCTCTCTGACTTGGGGAGAGGGTGCCCTGTTGGATTGGGTGGGTGCAGGCCACCTCCAGCAAGCCTTTGGTAAACTCCCCTGGTTGACTGCATACAATCGGGCACAGGGGGTCTGCAGCGTGGGGGCCGAAGTCCAGCCTAGCACCCGGGCATCCACCCACATCCCAGATGCCACCTCCACTCATCACAGGCCTACCGAGTGCCAGGCACCACAAATGCGCTGGACACCACCCGCAAGTGGGCATTATCATCTGCACTGCCAGGTGGGCAAGCTTAGGCCCAGAGAAGAGGCAGGGAGGCCTGTGTACTGGTGGTGGTGTGAGCCAGGCAGGGGAGCCTGAGCTGGGAAGTTTGCAAGAACTTGGTTTTCCTGAACATTTCTGGACAGGGAATGATGGCCCATCCCTGACACCCACCCCGGAGCTGTGGACGTGTGCTCAGAGGCTTGGGCATGGGCTTGTGTGGCACAGGCACAGGGAGGGTGGCAGCCAGGAGCTGGGCACCCCCTGCCTTCACCTGTGGCTCAGATGTGGGGAGTGGGAGGAGACCCTCCACGAGCTTCTGGGGGTCTCCAGCTTTCTGGCTTTTCATGGCCAGGGTGACCACCTCGTGTTTCAGATGAGGAGCCCAAGGCTCAGAATAGGAATGGGAGGCACAGCCATCGTGGTTGAACCAGCGCAGCCACGGGCTGTCTCTCCCCACAGGGTGCCCAGAGGACAATAATGAGGATGGTGGTGGCTGTGAAGGCGGGCTGACCTCTTGGGATTTGACCTTGACCCTTGTTTTGCCAGGGCAGGGACCTTCCAGAATTGAAGTCTTCCTTGGTGGCTCAGATAGTAAAGAATCTACCTACAGTGTGGGAGACCCAGGTTCGATCCCTGTCTCAGGGAGATCCCCTGGAGAGGGAATGGCAACCCACTGCACTATTCTTGCCTGGAGAATCCCATGGACAGAAAAGCCTGGCGGGCTACAGTCCATGGGGTGGCAAAGAGTCAGACACAGCTGAGTGGCTAACACACACACACACGCCCTTGTCCCCTGTGCCCACCTTCACAGCTCCCTTCAAGGATGTCCCTATGGCCTGGGGCCCCCACCTGGCCTGATTCTGTCAGACCCCCATTAATAAGGTCAGATCCAACCAAGGGATCCAGCTCTTCTGCTGTGTCCATTTGAATCCCATTCCCAGCAGAGTTTGGCCAGACCAGGCAGGGCCATGGCTGCGTGTTCTATCCCGGGGCCAGGCAGACAGCCTACTGATCAGCTAGAAACAGCTGGTGGTAGAGTCCCTGATGCTTTAATCCCCAGTCACTTGCTCATTCATTCATTCATGATGGGCACCTCCTAGGCTCTGAGATTCTCCACTTTCTCTATGGCCCCTGTGCCCGGTATACTGCCAGCCACATAGTACATACCCCATGAATACTGCCCATCTCTACAAGATGATTTCAAAGTCCTGGGAAGATCTATTCCCAGCTTCAGTGTCTTCCTCCCATGTCTGTGCCAGCTGGCAGAAATTTTGCCGTTAATGATTCATTCCTTTGGCATAACTATTGCCCTGACCCTGGTGGGCTACACTTCATAGGGTCGCACAGAGTCGGACACGACTGAAAGGTCTTAGCGCGCACAGCACACACATGCACAGCAGCTCACCGCCCTGTCCAAGCTCCTCTTCTAAAATGCAAACCTTTAGAGTCTCAGTGCTCTCTTCAAAGAGGAGACCCTTTTGAGTCCTAGTTTCTGGATGACCCATGTTCCCAGGAAGCTGATACTGTCTTGAACCTACTGGACTGTGGCCAAGGGAGTTATAAGAGAAACAGGGAAAAGAGTCAGGAGGACAGGTGGTGGGTTCTGTGCACCTGTAAGGGGCCTGGGATTATACTTGTTGTTCGTCTCTAAGTCACGTCCGACTCCTTGTGACCCCCAGGGACTGCAGCACTCCAGGCTTCCTTGTCCTTCACTAGCTCCCAGAGTTTGCTCAGATTCATATTCATTGAGTTGATGATGCCATCCAACCATCTCAGCCTCTGTCACCCCCTTCTCCTCCTGCCCTCAGTCTTTCCCAGCATCAGGGTCTTTTCCAGTGAGTCGGCTCTTCACATCAGGTGGCCAAAGTATTGGAGCTTCAGCTTCAGCGTCAGTCCCTCCAGTGAACATTCAGGGTTGATTTCCTTTAGGATTGACTGGTTTGATCTCCTTGCTGTCCAAGGGACTCTCAAGAGTCTTCCACACCACGGTTCAAAAACATCAGTTCTTTGGTGCTCAGCCTTCTTTATGCTCCAACTCTCACATCCGTACATCACTACTGGAAAGACCATAGCTTTGACTATACGGGCTTTTGTCAGCAAAATGATGTCTCTGCTTTTTAATACGCTGTCTAGGATTACACATTCTTACTCTTATCTGACCCCACAGCCCTGGGCTGAAGGTGTTTTTGTTCGTTTCAGGGAGCAAGTGAAGCTTGAGAAGCCCAGTCCAGCTGAGAAAGCCCCCCGAAGGTTTCTCAGCTGGACTTGGGTCTGGGTTGACCCATCCACGCTCTTTTCTGTACCTCCTCCTGCCCAGGACGTGGTCGTGTGACCTTGGGGGGCCACCAAGAGCAGCTCCTCTGGGCTCCCAGCCGCAGCAGGAGGGCCCGATCCTGGTAGCCTTTTGAAAGGCAGTCACTCCAGAATCTGGTTTGAGCCTTGCAACTACCCTCTGAAGCAGAGATGTTCCCATTTCTCTGATGAGGGAACAGGCACAGAGAGTCCAGGGGCCTCACGTGTGGCCCTCCAGTGAGGGGGTATGAGAGCCGGAGCACCCATTCTCACAGAAGAGCACCCAGAGCCTCCCCCCAACCCTGCATTGAGGGAGTTTGAGGGTCTGAGGGCTGATCTTGGTGCCAGGAGATGAGGCATTCAGACAGCCCCCTTCTGCCTCCCTGAGCACAGGTCCAGTTACTGGCTTGTGGGGCCTCCAGCTTGGCGCCAGCTGTGGGTTCTGGGGACCCCCCCGCTCTCCCCCCCCGCCCTCCCCCCCCGCCACTTCTCTTGCTCACGTGTCTGCCTTCCCAAGGGGAACGGTCTGAGGACACTGCTCTGGCCAGCCATGGGTCAGCCAGGCAGCTCCTAATTGTCCACCCTCCAGGCTGTATTTTCTCCAGTATTGATGAGCCTCTGTCACCCAGGACGCAGCCAGAAGCTGAGCTAAACTCAAGACGGATCGGGTCCCCACCTCATCAATCTGCCCGCGGCCACTCTGCTGGGGAGGAGAGGGCGGGCATGTGGGCCGGGCCGTGGGGGGTTCTGGGCTCGCCGTGTGGTCTTCTTCAACCACAAATCTACCTTTGCCGGGTCTGATTCATTGCTCCCTCTGCGGGAATTTGCAGGGTGACCAGGACTTGGCAGTCTTCCATATTCTCAGGCTCCCAGCCTGGCTGCTCATGGCCTGAGGGATAAACTCCAAACTGGTCACCTCAGCCCCCAGGCCCTGCCCCTGCGGACCCCATCGCCACCTGGTGCCCCCGTGTCACTTTCCAGCTACTCAGGCCACGCCCCTTCCCGCCCCACGGCCTTTTCCACGCTACTCACTCTGCCTAGAGCGCTTCTCGTCGCGCCCTGTCCCCTCCCGTCTCTGCTATCGCCCGGCTGTTATGGTCTGGCTGAAACCCCACCTCCTCGGAGCTCCCACCCACGCCAGGCTGGATTCTTGTTGCTGTCAGTGGTCTCTCAGCACCACTCAGCTCTCCAGCTGAACTCTCCTGACAGCTGGAATCAATGAATTATTTATGAGAATCTCTGTTACTGTCTTGTCTTCCCCCACTGGAATGTCAGCTCTGTGGCCCCAGGACCGCATTCGTCTTGTTTTCCCCATGTATCCCTAGTGCCTGGTACGTAGTAGGCCCTCAGCAAATGTTTGATGAATGAATGTCAGACGACTGCCTTTGCTCTCATTAAGAAATTAATTTCCCATTGCCACACTCCTCATTGTGGCATTTGAGGCCTTATGGGATCCAACTGAAACAATTTGCCCTGTCTGGAGTTTCTTCCTTGTCTGTGCTCTTCTTGGCGAACTCCTATGCATCCTTCAAAACCTCCATAGGTACTACTCTTTCTATAAAGCCTTCCTGGCTCCTCCAGGGAGAGTTGTTTGCAGCAGCCCTTTGATGCAGCAGTGGCTGGGCATCAGATCCTGTGCCGGGCACTGGGGAGACAGGACTGGGAGGGATGGAGGTTAAGATCAGTGAGGAGTCAGCCCTGTGGACCGCAGCCTCAGAGCATCCTGATGGGGAAGATGTTGACAAAAGTCAGGCACTATTCCAAGGAATTTCCATGTTTTTCTCATTTCATCTTTACCGACCACACTGTGAGGTTCCAGTGTTACCCCATTTTACAGATGAGGATAACAAGGCTCAAAGTGAAAGTGAAGTCGCTCAGTCGTGTCTGACTCTTTGAGACCCCATGGACTGTAGCCTACCAGGCTCCTCAATCCATGGGATTCTCCAGGCAAGAGTACTGGAGTGGGTTGCCATTTCCTTCTCCAACAAGGTTCAGAGAGGTGACAAAACTTGCCACCGATTCATGAAAAGTTGAACTTGAACCCAAACCTGCATTCCTTGTCACTTGCTGCTCTGCTTCCACTAAGGGGAGCGTGAAGGGCTCTAAGAATGTAGAGGAGCCCCCTCCTCCAGTGTTTGTGGGCCAAGGGTGGGGTCACACAGATAGTTTTACAGAGGGAAAAAATGTCTAAGGTGAGTGTGGAAGGAAGAGCACACTTTTTTCCAGTCAAATAAGGCACTGCTGCTACTGGGAGCTGGGGAGGGGTGGGTTAGGGGTGTGCAGGAGGGGTAGGAGAGGGGGAAATTCCTGAATAGGGGTGGCTCAGGAGCCTGGGGGCTGCTGGGGGCAGGGAGAAAGGGGATGATAAGGAAGGAGTCTGGGGAAGGGGGCCGGCCGGGCAGGGAGGCCCAGGATATGGATGCTTGCAGAGGGCTGGGTGATGAATTGGAGCTCCTGGCATGTGGTCTGTTGCTGTGGTCCTGGCACGTGGCCACTGTGGGCTCTGGTTTCTGGCAGCTTCTAGGCTCCACAGTCCTTTGTTGCATCTCATCCAGTCTCCACTGTTCCGTCCAGGCGGACAGGGCAGGTAGGAGCCTAGCGGTTGTTTGCCATCTATACTTCCTGGGGGAGAACAGGAGAAGGAGCCCTGTGAGTGTCGCACGGCATTTGCTGGGTCCCTCTTTATCTGGCTTCTGATTTACATCATGGGTGTGTGCCGCCTGCTCCCCCACACCCAGCCTTGAGCCATCCTTCTGAGGCCTGTGGTCCAAGCTCCTGGCATGGGCTCCCAAGCCCGTGGGCTGGGCCAGCTGGCCTCTCCAGCGTGCCCTGTCAGTCCTCTGCACCAGGCAGCAGGCACCAGCGTCCACGCTGGGCTCACAGTGGGCAGTCTCAGCCCATTTCATCCTCATCTCTGCCCAGCAAGGCAGCTGTTCCTGTCCCGTTTTCACTGAGATGGAAACCGAAGCTCCGAGAGATTAAGGAACAGTGTGATCACCCAGCCAGTGAGCTGAAGCCCGCGTTTGGACCTAAGCCTGCTTGGCTCTACTGTCCTGCTTCTTCCCCAGCGGCCCTGCCCAGGGGAGTCCTCCTGGGGCCCCACCTCATCTCTGCTCACTCAAATCCGACCATCCTTCAAGGCCTTGCTGGGAAGAACCAAACCCAGTTCTGGCCTGTGGCTCTGTGTTCCTCCTCCATTCATTCCCAGGTACTGCGTGCCTGCCCTCCACCCCAGACACCCTTCTGGGCATTGAGGATCCTACAGAGAGGTCGAAGCCCAGGCTCTGTGGTTAGATTTCATAGCTTTGCCCTTACCAGCTTTGATACCTCTGGATAAATCACCTCCCTGAGCCTCAGTTTCTTCATCTGTGAAATGGGGGTGACATTAGTGTCTACCCCGTGGGTTGTTGGTAGGATTGAGTTTTTGTGTGTGAAGTGCTGAGGACAAGAGCTGGCACATAGTAGACCCTCTGTCATGTTACTGTCTCCAATCCCAGTTTTCAGGGGCCCCCTCCTCCAGGAAGTGTTCCCCAGGTCCTCCCGGTTGGTGAGCATTGCTCTCCTTTGAGCTATGGCTCACTCGCTTCGTGTCCCAGTGATGAGATCTGAGGGTCAGGTGGGTCCCCTGCCTGACTGTAGACACCTCAGGGACTGGGGCTGTCTGCTCCATAGCCCCCTCACCCCACCCCAGCTACCAGACCAGGGCTTTGCACATAATAGACACTTAATACATGTTTATGGAATTGAATTAACGATAAAACGAGATAATGGCCTGGAAGGAGCCTGAGTTGTTAGGAGGGAATACACAGCGTAAAAACCAGGCATATTTTTTTAAGCAGATTAATCTGGTCTTAACTCATTCTAATAGCCTGCGCCCCTATTGGCCAAGGCCATTATAATAATATACGGCCAGGGCCGTGCAGCTGGGAGATAGCGGTGCTTCAAAGTTTGCTTTCGGAAGGATATCACGGCAGGCTGCCTCTAGGCTCTCAGAGCTGGAGCCCAGGGAGGCTGAGGGACTTGCCTGGGGAGGGGGCCGTGAGAGGAGATTGAGGCTCAGAGAGGTCATGGGCCTGACCCTGAGATGCACAGCCAAAGAGGATGAGCTGGCACCGGAGGCCTGGAACTCCTCTGGGGTGGTTACATTCTGTTGTGTTCGATGCTTGGTGCCAGGACTGGAGCTTCCAGATTCTCATCCCAGGGGGGCCCTTCACCACTGTGAACCACCGTCTTCACAGGAAGCCGAGTTTAGTCCTTCTGAATACATAAACCCTAGAGAAGGAGAGACAAAGCTGGTATCAGTCATTCACACCTTAGTCTGAATTGATATCCTGATGAAGGCTGAGATCTAAGGGAGCTCTGTGGGCTACTGGAAGGGAGAAATGGTCTGACTCCTGTCAGATTAGGTGGGGCAGTGAGACTCGGGGCAGTGAGACTCAGAGCAGTGGCTCTGAAGTCACTCTTCTGAGCTGTCTACTGCCCTAGCCCTGAATGCTTCCCAGGTGGCTCAGTGAGTAAAGAATTTGCCTGCAGTACAGGAGATGCAGAAAACTCAGGTTTGATCCCTGGGTTGGGAAGATCCCCTGGAGGAGGGTGTGGCAACTCACTCCAGTATTCTTGCCTGAAAAAATTCCATGGACAAAGCAACCAGGTGGGCTACGGTCCATAGGGTTGCAAAGAGTCGGACATGACTGAAGCGACTGAGCACGCACGCGCCAGCCCTGAATACAGAAAGCAGGCCAGGATCAGGGAGCTAGGCTTGATTATGAAAGGAGAAGCTCAGAGTGGTGACCAAGCAGGGAGAGAGGACAACTGTGGTTTCACAGTTCCGTGCCCCTGGCCAGGTGCAAGTCGTGGCTGCTGTAGTGGGTGCCCTGTCCAGCTGTCCTCCCTTGGCTCCTCCTAGGAGCTGCCCTCTGCTGTCAGCAGCGTCCCACTGTTGTCATCTAATGGCTTGGGTTGGCACCCAGCCCTGACTCTCTCTCATCCTCGGCCTCCGTCAAGTGTTGCTCCCTGAGCCTCCGTTTCCCCATCTGTGAAATGGCTACAATGGCTGCATCCCAGGGCATTGTGGACTCACTGGGTGGAGGCACCCAGCTCAGCTCCACAGCACAGCACAGGTGGAGCCCAAGACCACCCACTGGTCTACAAGAACCCAGCAAGGTGGGGGTTGGGGTGGTGATGTGTTAAAAAGTGTTAGTTGCTCAGTTGTGTCCGACTCTTTGCAACCCATGGACTGTAGCCCGCCAGGCTCCTCTGTCCATGGGATTTTCGAGGCAAGAATACAGGAGTGGGTTGCCATTTCCTCCTCCAGGGGATCTTCCTGACCCAAGGATCGAACCTGGGTGTCCCGTGTCTCCTGATTTGCAGGCGGATTCTTTAGTTGCTGAGCCATCAGGGGAGGCACCGGGTGGTGATGCGGTCCTCTTAATTCATGGGTCACATGGAGGCCCACAGACTGCCTGTTGATAAAAGGGGCCAGGAAGTTTGTATCAACTGGAGGCTTCCCCGCTCCAGAGGTTCCCGGGGTGGGGGTGGGGGATGTATAAGCCCTGGAGGTCCCCTAGCAGTCCCCCCAGCCCCGCCACATTGCTCCCCACCTGCCTCCTTGCAGGCAGAGCAGGTCCTCAGCTGCTGGCCCAGCCTGGCAGGGCGGCTGCTGCTTCAATCAGCCATCCCGCCACTTTCCTTGGAAGGAGAAATTGCAGGTGGCAACTTGTAATTTCCCAGGCTTCTCCCTTTCATTAATTTCTCCCTGCAAAATGGAGGCTTTCTGCTGAGCCGGGGAACTGGCGGCCGTATGCACCGCGTCTCCTGGCCCACCGCGCGCTCTGCTCGAGGTGGGGGATGGCTGTGAGGGTCGTAGCAGCCACTCTCGCTCACTGAGTCTGCCGTGCTCCCTCACAGAGGCCAGAGGTGTGTTCCGTGTCCAGATCAGCTTGCTGAGCCCCACTCAGTCTGGAAAATGGCTTGGTTCGCCCTGTGCTTGCTGTTTCCACCGCCAGTGAAGCAGGGAGGTGGATGTGGAGACCCGCCAGGGCCGGCCTCCTGGCGGACCGTGAGGGGCCAGGGGTCCCCCGGGGGCGCCGTTGTCTCTGTGGTTGATTGCTGATGGGGTGAGCGTGGGGTGGCCTGTGCCTCGCACATCCCTCCCGAGAGGCTCTTTGAGCTCCTCTGAGGGCTGGCCCGGTGCAGGGAGGGACACGGGCAGGTAAAGGAAGGGCGGACACCATGTGGTCCTCAGAGACACCCCTGCCCCCAGCCATGGGGACGCGACGACACACCATTGACACCTGGCCAAGGGTCATTGTCAGACCAAAGGGATGGAGAGCAGAGAATGGGGAGGCCAGGATCTGGAAGGATGGATGGGGTGGGGGGGACAGATCCCCCAGTTCTGGAACAACCTGTGCCAAGGGAACAGGACTTCATCCATCCATTCATGCCATAGAGGACGGTTAAACAGCTACTGTGGAAATGATGGCAGGGACTGAAGGGCAGATCGGGTGTCCCTCCAAGGCAAGGAGTCGGGTCTCCCTTGGGGGCTGAGAGGGGCCTAGTTTGATGCAGTTTGAGAGGCTGATGGGGTGGCCAGTGTGGAGTGTGTCTTGGAGGGGGAGATAGGAAGAGCAGGAAGAGTGCATGGGATGAGGGGGTGGGGTGCCCCAAAACTAGACGAGAGGAGGGAGATACAGGAGGAGGGGTGCAGTCCTCATCAAGAGGAAGGAGTCAGCTACCACCTAGCATGAGTTAGGGAACTGGCCCAACTCATTACCTAAATCTCACCCCCAGCCTTCGGGCCCAGCAGACAGCGCTGGAACAGACGGGCTGACATGACTGCAGCTGCGCTTCATGACCCAGATGGTGTGCCCCAGCAGTCCCGCCCTCTCTCCCACGGGGTGACCGGGGAGAGGGTTTATTGTGGCCCAGAGTGCCCCAGGAGCTGTGCATCTTCCATAGGTCTCTGAACCTCTCTGAACTTACTTCCTTGGTTTGGAAAAGGCACCAGCCACGGAGACAAAGCCTAGGGCATGGGGCAGCTGGTAGAGCTAGGATCGGGTAAGCTGGTGACTGCAGGGACTCACCCTGGAAGAGGGTCCGGTGCCCGCCCCCACCGTATAGGACGTGGCTGTCAGCTCCCCTGTCGTGGGAACCCGACACTCTGTTTGCATCCCATCAAGATCACCCGGGAGTGAGGGTGTGGTGGCCAAGGGAAATCGTGTGCCTCGATACGGAGGAGTGGACTCTGGGCAGTCCGGACCTGCAGCTTGCCCTCCTGGTCACCTGATGAGCCTGGGCCAGTCACCCAAGTCCCGTGCCTCAGTTTTCCCAGCTATGAAAGGAGGTGCTGCCTCATAGTGTGGCTCTGAGATCGAAGTGTTCGTCCGAGTGCCCACCTGGCACAGGCCTGGCCCGAGGCCGGCCCAGGCCGTGCTGTGCTGGTTACAGTAGGTACAGATTGACCTGTAGCTGTCACTTGTCCCCAGGGCTTTGCAGTGGGACCAGGGAAGATCTCAGAGGGCATCATGGCCATAAAGGTAACAGGCTTTGTCAGCCAAGGGGATGGTGCGATGGAGGGGCTGGGTGGAGCAGTGTGGGGTGGTGCTGGCCAAGGAGACCCCGGAACCCAGGGTGAGATGTGACGCTACGCCCTCCCAAGTCCAGGGCACTCTCTCCCTGCCAAGCTCCTGAGCCAGCCACCCCAGCGCCCACCTGGAAGCCAGGTTCCACCTGTGTCTACCTCCCCACTTCCTGAGTCACCCCCTGCGTTGGGCTCTACCTGCGTCTCCCCAAGCCTGTGTTCCCGGTTACGGAATTTCTGGGCGGGAATCTAGCGCAGCTTTGATCTTTTCCGAGGGAGGGAGGGGCGGGGCAGCTGAGGCCGGCGGGAGCTGACTGTAGATTTTCTCCCGTAATGGGGTATTAAGTAGACAACCCAGATGGGGATCTCGGGCAGGAGGGGGTGGGTGCAGCCTGCTTTGTATCAGCCTGAAATATGGCCCCGTCTCTGCCAAACCTCAAAGGACGCTACCTCGGGGCTGGCTGGGGACCCAGCTTTGATGTTGCAGCCAGGGGATGGGGCAGACTTTCCCTGGCACAGAGAGGGCTGGGGCCTTGGTCCCAGCAGGCTGGAATGTGGCTCTTGAAAGTGGCCCCCTTCACCTTCTCCCTTCCTTCCCACCGCCCCCCTTTGTCTTCTTCCTCTCCTCCCTTCCCCTTTTGCTTCTCTTTTCTCCCCCACCCCCCTTCTTTCCCCCACGTGCCCCCCTTCCCCTCCTCTTCCTCCTCCTCCCTTTGGCCTGAGCCAGTTCCAAACTGTGCCATCCAGACTCCCATCCACCGGCCACCCCCCTACCCCACCATCCCTGAGGGTCCCCTCTGTGAACATCTGGAAAGGGCACAGACTAGCCAGGGTTTGAAACCCCCCACTTCCTTCCTCGCCAGGAGGCTGGGAATGGGGAGAAGGCAGTTCGTGGTGTGGACAGGGGCCAGGCAGCCTGGGATTGAAACCAGTGTCCCTCCCACGTATCAGGCAAGTTACCTTAATCCTCTGTGCATCCAGGTCCTCGCCCGGAAAATGGGGCCACTGTCACGGCTGCCTGAGGGGTTGTGGTGAAAGTGACGTGAGTACAAATGCGGAGTGCTTGGGTCTCTGCCCAGTAAGTCACCATTTCTCCATGACCAAGGGGAGGGGCTGCACCTCTCTGGCCTCCGTTTCCTCCTCTGTACAATGGGATGAATTGTACACTGCCTACCCACCACCTCCTAGGATGGGCTGCTCCTCTGATGCTGGCTCTGGGGTTAGGGGTCAGGGGTCAGTGCCCTGCGAGGTCAAGTTCCCCAGTAGCTTCTCTCCAAGGGGCTCAGGTTGAGGGACTTGCTGGAGCTCATCTAGCTGTCTGGGGGACAGAGAGAGAATTTGTGATGGGACCTGGCACATGGTGGTTTCCATGAACAATGCACTGCAGTGTTTCAGAACCTCCTACTGTGTGCAGGGCTGGAGGCTGGGGTTCAGCTGGGTGGGGCCCCAACCCGGGCCAGTGGGGGGTGGCAACCAGTGAAGAAGTCATTCCAGAGTTGCCAGGCAGGAGGGGGCTCTGTGCTCTGCACGATGACGATGCTGGGGACGTGTCCCCAGAGAGCCTGTCTAGGACAGGGTCACCAACAGTGCCAGCTTCTTTTCTCCCTTTTTCCTCTCCTTCTTCCTGCCCCCACCTCCAACACGAGACATCCAAGAATCCCATTAACGAAGGACTAGGGAACAAATATGCCTCATTGATAATTGGTGCAGGAAACAATTTTAAAATCAATATTGCGACCCTCAAGCCATTTTTAAAAATTTTTTATGTTACTAAGATGCTCCTCTAATCTGAGGTATTATTTTAGAACTTTGTGTAGAATTACAGCATCCTTTGGAGAAGGCAACGGCACCCCACTCCAGTACTCTTGCCTGACAAATCCCATGGATGGAGGAGCCTGGTAGGCTGCAGTCCATGGGGTCGCTAGGAGTTGGACATGACTGAGCGACTTCACTTTCACGTTTCACTTTCATGCATTGGAGAAGGAAATGGCAACCCACTCCAGTGTTCTTGCCTGGAGAATCCCGGGGACGGGGGGGCCTGGTGGGCTACCTGTCTGTGGGGTCGCACAGAGTCAGACACGACTGACGCGACTTAGCAGTAGCAGCAGCAGGGAACAGAGGGCCGGCACTGGGCTCTGCCTCTCATTGGCTGGTGACCTTGGTAAAATATCTTCTGCTCGCCTTGGTTTCTTCATCTGTAAAAGGTGGGGGGTCGTTGGTGGCTGGCAGATTGGGGTGGGAACTCTTTGAGGATAGAGATTGGTCTCTTGGGTACATAGTGGATGAACGGAAGTATGAGTGAAGGCAAGCCGCCTGGGTGGTTTCCCCTCCACCTTCTCTGCCCCTACTTCCGCTGCCCGTGGACAGTCCAGGATTGAGGAGAAAGCTGCCCCGTCTCTGGACACTCTCCCCAGAGATCCTAGGCTTTGTCCCAGAGCAGCCCCTCTGCTGGGACCCATCTGCCCTGTCCGTGTCCCTTTCGGAGACCCTGACTGTGATCTCTGCCAGCCTCAGTCCAGTCCTAACTCTGCAGTTTCCTCGTTTGGAGAGCAAGGCTCATAACACCTCATAGTGTTGTTATTGATGGCATCAGGCTCCTGCTCATTGAGGAAAAAATGGTAGTCGCTCAGTCGTGTCCGACTCTTCGTGACCCCATGGACTGTAGCCTGCCAAGCTCCTCTGTCCATGGGATTCTCCAGGCAAGAATACTGGAGTGGGTTGCCATGCCCTCCTCCAGGAAATCTTCCTGACTGAGGGATCGAACTCTGGTCTCCTGCGTTGCAAGTGGATTCAGGGAAGCCTGCTCAGTGAGGGGTACTCTCCACCTCTCCCAAGCCTGGCCCCTTCCCCACTGTCCCCTTAGCTGCTCCTCTGATGCTGGCTCCGGGGTTAGGGTTCAGGGGTCAGTACCCTGCGAGGTTGAGTTCCCCAGTAGCTCCTCTCCAGGGGGCTCAGGTTGAGGGCCTTGTCGGAGCTCATCTAGCTGTCTGGGGAGGGTTGCGGGAGAAGGGGGCTGTCTGAGTCTTGCTCACACCGGCCTGTGTGTGCCTGTCCAGCCAAAGGGCTCCCTGCCCTGGACGTTCCTTCTTGGCTGGAAATGAAGTCTTCCGCAGGAACGGCTGCCCATCCGCCCGGGTTCTGCAGATAGAATAGGAGTCCTCCCACCCACCCAGGGATGGCCTTCCCAGAGCCAAGGCTCGGGCATGCAGCCCCATGAGCATCAGTCATCTTGCTCCCGCCCTCGCTTCCCCCATCGCCCTTGGGATAAAGTCAGGAAGCTCCATGCCCTTCGGCCGGGCTCCTGCCCACACCTGGGTCTGCTGATCCACTTTTCTTACTCAGAAAAGCCTCAGTTTGCTTCTCCCTGCGGCCGGGCCCCTGCTGTTCCCTCGGCCTTCCCCCAGCAGGGGGTACTCCCAAGGGATCAGGCCCACCCAGTCCTGGCCCCTCTCACCCTGTGGTGTTCACATCGGCCTCCCCCACCACCTGAGGGCTGGCACCCATCTGCCTGCCCTGGGGCCTTGGCCCAGCATCAGTGTGCAGTGAATCCTTGTACAGGGAATGCAGGGAGGGACAGAGGACTTCAGAGAGGCATCCTGAGACCCCAGAGCGAAGGTCTCAGCTGCCCCCCTGTTGCTCAGACAACTTAGGGGCTCCCAGTGTCCCCAGGAGAGACCTCTGAGCTCTGCGACTGGTTTCCCAGACTGCCTATCCACCTCCCACCCTGCCTCCCCTCTGGCTACTGGTGGCTGGTTACAGACAGACAGACACACACACACCAACCCGCTTACACACACACACACACACATACCCCAACCCGCTTACACACACACACACACACACACACACACACACACATACACACCAATGCTCAACGCACACCTTCTGCCTGGAATTCTCTGTCCCCTGCCCTGGGCCTTCCTTTGGGGAGCACCTCCCACCCCCGCCGGCTGACCCTGCTCACTTCTCTGCTGGGTAAGCTGCTGCCTCCTCCTCGGAGGCTCAGCCTTTCTGTCCCAACCAGAGTCCCAGGTCGGGCCCTATTTGTGGGGGGAGTGGACAGCACAGCAAACAGCTGAGTGAATTCATAAGAACGCAGCTGAGCCTGGGGCCTTCAGGGAGTTGCAGGACGTCACCAGATAGGTCAGGACAGAATGTGAGAAGTGGGCATGGGGAGCAGGCCTCGCAGCGGTGGAGAGGCCTCAGTGAGACAAGGGGTGGGTGCCCTGGCCCCCAGCTGAATGCGGCGGGGTTATGACCCCATCCCCTGCCCATCGGCCACAGTCATGCCGGGCCCTTGGGGAGCCCTCTGGGACCCTCAGGTGGGCCTGGCTGCCTGCCCTTGAGCAGGCATCTGCCCTCTCATGTCCTCCCTGTGATAAACGGGGTTTGGAGGCCAGCATTCTAGAGTCCTGGACCAGGTGAGCAGAGGCTCTCTTTGGCCCATGTGGTCTTCTCTCTTTCTCCCTCCCCTCCACCTCCAGTATTAAAAAGAGGAAGCATTCACGTAAAAAGTCCAGATTTCCGGCGTCTCTGGATCACTGGGCTGGCCCGGCCACAAGCCTCCCACCAGCCAGGCCCCTCGGCATCGCTGGGTGGTCCTGACTCTTGGCCACCTGCCCGGCGGCTGACCACAGGCCCCCATCCGCCCTGCCACTCTCCTCGGAGAGAAAGGTTTCAAAACCTGCCTCCAGACAAAGCTCTCAGCTTGCACCCCCCCCTCCACCCCCCCCTCAATGTTCCAAGCAGCCTGCCTCATTTTAAAATTCCTTCAGCAGCCCCGGGCCCAGCGGCTTCTCCCAGCGAAGGAACGAGGCCGCGCACGTGACTGAGCTCTGCGGCGGGGAAGGCTTTGATGTTTCGGGATTTCAGATGCCCCTCCCCCTCCCTTCCCCGCCCCTCCCCCTCCTTCCCCTGCATTCCCCCCTCCCCCCTCCCCCTCCTCTCCCCCTTTCCCCGTCCCCTCCCCCTACTTCCCCTCCATTCTCTCCTCCCCTCCCCCTTCCCCTCCCCTCCCCCTTCCCCTCCCCTCCCCCTTCCACTCCCCTCCCCCTTCCACTCCCTTCCTCCTTCCCCCTCCCTTCCCCCTTCTCCCCTCCCTTCCGCCTCCCCCTTTCTCTCTTCTCCCCTCCTCCCTCCTCCCCTCTCTCTTCTCCCCTCCGCCCTCCTCCCTTACTTCCTCCTCCCCTCTCTCTCCTCCTCTTCCTCCCTTCTCCCTCCTCCCCCTTCCCCTCCACTTCCTCTCCTCTGCTGTTCTCTCTTTCCCACCCCTCCTCCTCCAGGTGCCCACTAATTGCTTTCCATTCCTGACATTACATGCCTGGCTAGGTCACCCCCACGGGAGGTTAGTTTTGGGGAGGGGGCTGCCTGTGGGGAGAGATGTTAGATGGGTTAGCACCTTGCTGGCTGAGGACAGGGAGAAGCAGCCCTGACAAGTGGGGGTTGTGGCCACTGTGGAGGAGTGACCACCCCCCCCCACCCACCCCTGCCCTCCGCCTCCTGCCCTAGTCCTACCTGCTCCTGAGTGAGTGACCGGCCACTGCCAGCATCCTTTATTCATGAGGTCTTGAGGCCAAAGCTGCCCAGTTCGGGGGGGCTGCAACCTTTTTTGTCCTCGGGGGAAACTGGGGTCTGGGACTTTGGAAGCCCACTGGCAGGATTGGGGGAGGGAAGAGAATGGACTGGGAGGGAGGGATTTGGTGGTGGGGGAGTAAGACAAGGAAGGTAGGGGTGGGCAGTGCAGAGAGCAAAGAAGGTGCAGGTGGGAGGCTGTGACCACCCAGCGGGGGCTGAAGGGAGGGGAGGGGAGAGTTTAGGAAGGACCCTCCATCACCTCCTGCCTAGTAGATGTTCCCTGGGACCCCCCAGCTGGTGGCCCTGGGGACCCTTGCCCTCTGCCCACCACCCCTTCCTGTCTCTCCCACGCCTTCTAAAGGCTGAGTCCCCAGGGCCCATATCCAGAATTGCCTGGTGGCCTACAGAACTTCCATTTTCCTCCCCTTCCATAGTGGGCAGGGAGTGGGGTAGAAATCTTGGTGTCTGCGATTCCACCCCCTGCTCCTGGGTTCTTCGCCACCCCATGCCCTGGTCCACAGCCACTGAGGCTGGGAACACGCCAGTCGAGGTCTCCTTTGGGCTGGCTGACACAGGGACGAGTCCAGGTGCTAGGCTGGCCGGTCCCAGGCTGGCCCGAGAAGGGCGATGTGTGCTGGTGGGGAGGGACACCCACCTGCTGGCCCCCAGGCTTTGGCCTGTCCCTGCTCTACTTTCTGTGGTTAAATCTGTCCTCCTGGCAGGTGTGTCCGTGACAGGCAACTGTCGAGCTGAAGGAATCAGAGCAAAGACTGTAATTGTGCCAGCGGGCCAGTAGGCCTACTGCGTGCCTGGTGTGTCCTAGGGCGGCAAGGGGGTCATCCGTCTTGCCCCACCAGTGCATGGGGGAGGAGCCCAGGCTCTGAGAGGTGCCCAGACTCACACAGTCGCACAGCTGAGCTGGAGCCCAAACCTCCTCTGCCTCCCCCACCCCCACCCGGATCAGGGTGCCTTCTGCTGCCCGGGTGTCTGGCAGGAGGGCACAGGTTGGGCTTCTGTGATGCCACAGGGACTTCCACCGTTTCTCACCAGCTCTCCAACTGTAGAGTCACCAGGAGTGCTCCTGGTACTGTGTGGTTTCCCTTGAGGCCTTAGTCAGTGACACTGGGGCTGACTCCTGCCTTGGGGTGCCCACTGGACATCCCCAGCCACTGTCAGCTGGGTCCTTACCTACCCTGTCTCCAGAAGACCCCTTTGCATCCAGAGTGTCATCCCTTAGAGTGCTCCCTGCCTATCTGGAGGGTCCTCCCTCACAGTGCTCCCTGCCCATACAGAGGGCCATCCCTCACAGTGCTCCCTGCCTATCTGGAGGATCCTCCCTCATAGTGCTCCCTGCCCATCTGGAGGGTTGTTCCTCACAGTGCTCCCTGCCTATCCTGAGGATCCTCCCTCACAGTGCTCCCTGCCCATACAGAGGGTCGTCCCTCACAGTGCTCCCTGCCTATCTGGAGGGTCATCCCTCACAATGCTCCCTGACCATCCAGAGGATCCTCCCTCATGGTGCTCCCTGCCCATCCCGAGGGTCCTCCTTCTCAGTCCTTCCTCTGCTCCCCTCAACCTCCCAAAGGAGTTGTTCTGGGAGCAAAACAGTGGCTCTCCACCGCAGGGCTTGGCCCTCCCTGGGTTAGGGCATCTAGTAACAGGTGTCCCAGGTTTGTAGCCTGGTCAGCTGTGTGGCCTTGGGTAGGGCAGTGTCCCTCTCTGGGCAAGTGGGAAATGGGGACGATAGCAATATGGTCTCTCCATTGGGCTTGTTTTGAATTGAGCGAGAAGAGAGATGCTAAAAAAAGAACAAGCCCCAGCACTTTGTACAGATGTGAGCAGCTGGGCTGAGTAGTAGCCTGTACCCCCTCAGTGGGCAGCCCTGAGCCTGGCACATGCTCACCAATGACTGCTCAGCGCCCTTCCTGTGAGACCCTGATCTAGGAATGGAGGGCCCTGCCTGATAGTCCCCAGCTGCTGAGAGGACGGAGAATCTGGGCAGAGAGACCACACGAGAGGAGTGTCTGCACACATCTGTTTCAATCCAGTGGCCCTTTATTCTCTGGCCAGTTTTTCCCGAGTTTACCTTCTGGGGTGGGGAGAGGCAGGTACAAAGAGGAGCTTCTGGGGCCAGTCCTCAAAGTTTTGGCTTGCTGGGCTTTCATGGTTGGCCCCAGGAACTGCCCCTCCCCAGCATCGACTCCTTCTAGCTCAGTCATGCCCATAGGGGGTGCCCAGGAAGCTGTGGAGGGTGGGGAAGGAGGCAGGCTGGCAGAGACTCTGATGAGACAGGCTCCTTATCCTGGGGCTCACTCTTACTTACTCAGCCACTCCATGAATGTGACCAACCCCCCAGCCGTATTTAGGGAACATGTCCTCGGCCAAGCCCGATTCTGTCTTCAGCCCCCAGTCAGCTCTACAGTGCAGTCTTTCCTGAGGATACCCGTTTTGCAGATGGGTGGCTTCCTTGCCAAAGGCCACCCAGCTGGACTGTCCAGTGTGGACACTTAGCTCTGCCTGAGCCAGTGCGGTGGAGAGGTTGTGGCACAGGTTATAAAGGCTGCCTTCAGATTCTGAGTGCTCCCAAGCTTGCTGTGTGGTTCTGGGTGAGTTGCTACACCTCTCTGAGCTCAGCTGCCACGTCTGTAGAGAGGGGATAATAATAGCATCTCCCTCTGGGAGGAATCAGTGCAGTCACACATAGAACACCTGGCACGGAGTAAGTGCTGCTAAATGTCAGCTGTGGTGGTTGCTGTTTTTATTATTATTTGACTTGAAAATTCCCTCGGCTCCACGTGCTCCTTCCACGGTAGTGAAAAGCTGAGCTGAGTACATGGGAGCGAGTCCTCCTGGGTCCCCACCTGGCAACATTACGTCCCTGAGCCCAGCGTGGAGCAGGTGCCCGCAGGGCCCCCTTGTAGCTGTGGCGATGAGAAGCTTGGCCCTGTCCTGTAGCCTGGCCGGGGGCCCCATTCAGAGGTGGGGGGTCTCGGCCCTGCCGAGCCTGCCTCCTGGCTGACAGCTCAGGCACCGTGAGCTGGCTGCCAGCCAACCTGCCTCCTCTCCCGGCTGGCTGGCATCCCGGGCCCGATGCCAGGGGGCCGGCTGGTGGGCAGCAGCTCGAACGCCGCAGGGCTGTGATCCCAGCCAGGAGGCTCAAGGCAGGGCTGGGCGTTGGGGCCTCCAGCTGCCCGCTCGCAGCCCTCTGGAGCCAGGCACAGCTGCGCTGGCTCTCGGCACCGCCCCCCAAGTTGGTGCCTCCGAAGAGCTGGGAAGAGCAAATTCTCAGAAGCAGCAGCGAAAAGAGCAGAGGCGGGCAGTGGGTCCACGGCGTAGCAGCAAGCCTCCCGCAGCCTCCACGTTCTCATCTGGGAAAAGGAGCCTGTGGGACCTCCGTGGCCTGTCTCCCAGGGGCAGACGTCGAACCGGTGCCCCTGATACACACGTGTCCAGGGCCTGTGCCGAGGCCAAAGGGTGCAGCGTCCAATTAGGAGAGACCTGGCTGCAGGAGGATGGGCTGACGGTGATGTTAATTCTAAGCAACACCACGCACTCACCAGGCACTAAGTCCTCTACAAATAAGGGGCTTAACCCTCATTTTATAGAGGAGGAAACTGAGGTTCAGAGAAGTTCATATGCCTCATAAGCTGCTAAGGCAGAATTTGAACCCAGCATGACGGCTTCAGCCCCTCCACCTCACTGATGCCCAAGCACCCTGTACCGAGTGGGGAGCTGGTCACTGCCCTGGGACCTGGGAAGGCTGCCTAGGGGAGGCGATGGGTGTGGGGTCGGGACCCTTGGAGGCTGCGTGGCATTTTCTGCCGGCAGCTTCTGGGGGGCCTGTGAGCGAGAAGGCCAAGGTAGGGAGTCCCAAGGAAGGCTTATCCAAGGAGGGATCCTTTGGGCTGTGACCTGGGGGTAAAGATATCAGGGCAGACCGTGCCAAGGGAGGGAACTGTGAGGTGGAAACAGGCTCAGGCAAGTGGAAAGGAAAGCCCCTGGCTTAGGAGAGAGGAGTGGGTGGGTGGGTGCCTTCAGGGCAGGGCAGGGAGGGGCTTGGGGGTGATCTGGAACAGAGGCAGCCATGCAGGCCCAGTCAGGTGTTACTGTCTTTCAGAGAGGAAGTGCTCAGGCCAAGGGTGGAGGGCATGGCTCACGTACCACCCCTTCTCCTGAGGTGCCTTCCCCTTCCTTCATCATCTCCCTGGGTGGCCATGGGGGTTCATCATGGGAGTGTCTGAGCCCCGCCCCCCTTTGCCCCATGACATCATGTTCTGCCCCCACCTTTAGGTTTGGCTTGGGTCCCCTCGGGCAGAGCCTGTAGCCAGCCAGCTCCTGGCTCTGCTGTCTGGGTCCTCGGCCCAGCCCATCTTATTGCATAGAAGCCACGGCACATCATTTGACCTTCCCTGAGGGTTATTCCTGTGCCCTCCAACCGAATCCCTGGGTTGAGTTTCCTTCTGCCAGCAGCCAGGCACTCTGCCCGTCGCTGAGTATAGCTGGACAATCCTGGCTTGGCTGTGTGACCACAGCACACCGCTGCCCGCCCCCCACCCCCGTCTCTCCCCCCTGAGCCTCCTTGTCCTTATCTGTACAGTGGGGACATGAGAGGCTACCTTGCGGTCAGCTGTGAGCTTAGAACAGATGATCTCCATCAAGTCCCTGGTAGGTAACTAGCCTTGTCTCCATCAGTGGCCGCTGTTGAGAATATGACTCCTAAAAATCCTTGTGACTGCCCAGCCCAGCACCCTGGACAGCAGCGGGCCTGGCCCTGCCCTCTTCCCTGAGCTGGAAGGGGAGTTGCTTCCTGCCTCCGCCCCTCCGACCTCCATCGGCCTCCTCCCCCTGGCCTCCCTCCCGCTCCGGAGTCTTTAGTCTTCAGCACAGTCTGGTAATTAAAAACCTTCAAGGGGGACTTTATTGAGTTAGCATTAGTTATTTTGTCAGGCTGGGAGAGCGAGAAAATTATCTGTCCTCCGGGAGAGGGGGGCCGGGGCGGGGGCCGTGGGCTGAGATTGGCAGGTGCCTGCCTGCGCCTTGAGCTCCCTTAGTGCACCGCACTGCAGGCTCAGCGGGCAGGGTGCTGGCAGGGGGTGGTTCCCCATCGGGAGGCTCATCCTGCGGGGTTGTTCCCCACTTCCCAGCCCCTTCCTGGCTTCCATCCTAGGGCTGAAAAGCTCCTGGCTTTCAAGGCAAGCCCCCACCCACCCACAAGGCCAGAGCCCAGGAGGGCTGCAGGCTTGGGGAGGCTGGCAGTGGGGGTCTTCTTCCTGAGCTAGGGTTCAGGGTTTGGGGCCAACTAAGCCTCTTAGCTGGAGTTTAGTGGGCTGGTTTTTGGTGCCCCTGGCCTCTCTGCCACCCCTTTGCCTGAAAGCGCCCACTTAAGAGAGTCAGGCACGGAACACCTGGGAACTTGGCACTCTGTGACCTTGGGTGAGCCCCTCACCTGCCTGCCCTGAGTTTCCCACCTGTACAATTAGAAGAGTAGTTTCTCCCTTTCTGGGCTGTTATGAGCCATAAAGGAGGCCAGTGTGAATTCCCCTAACCAGGAGAGGCCCTGTTTTTATTTGCCTGGGTCTCTTTAAATGCCCAGCCCTGAGGAAGGAGCCAGCATTTTACCTCTCCTGTTTGTTACTCACTCATCAGAGTCTTCACAATAAACTTGCAAGATAGGTGTGGCCAGTCCATGTTCCAGATGGACAGACTAAGCCTTGGAGCCGAGAGGTGGTTTGCTGTCTCAGTCAGGAGTGGGGAGGCTGAGCCCAGACCCCGGTCTTCCCCTGGTTGGAGGAGCTAGGGCCAATGCTTGACGCTGTTGGCTCTCTTGGGGGTTGGGGCTCAGGAATGGTACTTGTCAGCCTCCTCCAGGAGCCCGGACCTGACCAAGAGGCCTCATGTGGGGGACTGACTGGGCTCCTGGCTCATCCAGCCTTCGTGCCCTGTCCTCTGCCTTGCTCCAGGGCTGGGTCTAGGGACAGACAGCCCAGAGCCTGACTCGCTAATCCATCTATCTTGCCTGCAAGGGCCCAGCACCTGACACCCAGGCCCTGCCACTCCTGGTGGGCAGTGCCAAAGGGGAGATGGTGTGTGGGACCGGAGCCCAAGGGCACACCAAGTACGTGTCTGTGCCTCCATGGTCACATTAGTCATTCAGCTGGACTTTACTTTCACAGAGACTAGCCACAGTCATAAGGTACCTGGAGGCGGAAGATAGGGGTACGGAGAATGGGAAGGGGCTGGCCTGGAATGGGGTTGGGAGGGAGGTCAGGGCTGATAACTAAAACTGGACCCAGTCTCCCTTGAAGTTACAAGGCCCCGTGTCTTATGTGTTTGGAGCTTTGCAGCTCACACAGGCTTCCTTGCCCTCTAGGTTGCTGTGAAATGCCCCCTTCTCCAGGAAGCCTTCAGGGATTTTCCAAGGGTAACTTTCTGTCTACCCTCCTGGGGTCCTGTGGCACACCTCGGTTATAGTTAACAGGCTGGGATGTTACTTGGGGGCAGGGCTGGGCCCTGGCTTCCCCCCGCCAAGTCTCTCAGAGTATCTGCTGGGTCTCAGCTAAGTCCCCGTCCTGCCTTGCATTTCTCAAAAGTGAGTCCAAGGCACAGGACTGGTGCTTGGCAACGGTGAGGGCAGGAGCAGAGTGAGAAGCTGTCCTTTTGCTTCATCCTGGCCTCTGTGCGCCTGTTCTGATTGGGAACAGTGGGGCCTGAGGGATAGGACACTGAACACCCAGGCCCAAACGTAAGAGCCATGAAACGCTCCCTCCTGCTGCCAGCGGGACCTGGGTGAGCCCCCTCCTTGGATGCCACCCTGTGATCACGGGCAGAGCGCCTGGCACGTGTGAGGCCCACGCGTGTTTATTTCCACCTGTGGTTTTTCTCCCAGTGGCGTGTCCGCATCAAGAAACCAGCGAGAGTCCCCTTGGTTCTCTTTCGCGCATGAGGCTGATACCAGAGGCAGCGTGAGAGGCACTGGGCCCCTGCCCGGGCAGGCCCCTCAGGTCCACGGGGGATGGAGGGCAACTAGTGTCCCTTGGGCTGGACAGGAGCTGGCTGCTGTGGGAGAGGCTGGGGGTTTGAACTCCATCCCTCACCTCTGTGGGTTTTGTTTTGGCTGCCCTTCACGATCTGTGGGATCCTAGCTCCCCGACCAGGGATTGAACCCAGGCCCTTAGCAGTGAAGGCGCAGAGTCCCAACCTCTGGAATTCACCAGGGAATTCCCACCTCTGTGGTTTAAACCTTCATTCTCTTATTAATCTCTTAGTGCCAGAAAGGAATTGGGTTGAGCCCCAAACCCTCACACCACCCCCTTTTGCTCACTCTGTTAGGCTGGACTCATCTTTGGGGGTGTTCTTAGAGGCCCACCTCCCAGTCAGATCCCTGGACCAGGAGTCAGGAGACCTGGGGTCAAGAGGCCCCTTCCTCAGCCCTCTGTAGCCCAGGGCCCTGCCCTTGCCTAGCCAGGGGCTGGCTCAGCTCACCTGGACCCAAACTGGGCCTAGGACCCTGCCCTGCCCAGCCCAGCACACCATCCGACTGGCAGCCACGTCCTTCCTGCTCTTATCTGATCCCACGCACGGAGGCTGCCTTCACTGAACCACTCGCAGAAATCACTCTCAGCCTTCTCGGTCGGTCCGCTCTGGTCCAGAAACACCAGTGTAGGGATCCCTACCCCGCCCCCACTTTCTCCTCTAGGATTGTCTCCTCCTCCTCCTCCTCCTCCCAGGAAGGCCTCCCTAACCCCCAAGCCCACAGGGGAAGGCCCCATTCCCATGGAGCTCAGGCGGGAGCGTGGCCACTGGTTTACTTTTCTCTCCTCCCACCTGACGGTGAGCTCCTTGAACAATACAATCTCATGCATTTCTGGATCCTTGGGCCTGGCACACAGGAGGTGCTCAATAAATGCTTTTGTTTGTTGGTCAGGATGTGGGAGCAGGAAGAACCTTAAAAGTCATTTCTGAGAAGAGGAGCCCTGGGGTGTGGGGTGAGGCTGTGCTTTGGAGAGGAGAGGGCACTGGCTCTGGATTCTGTCGGCCTGGGGACCGCTCTGGCTGGGCTGTTGACTTCACCTGGCCACGCATCAGGCTCCTTATCGGTGAACTGCGTGTGAAACTGCTTCCCCTGGTGGTACTGAGTTTGAACCAGGATAAGATCAGAGGCATGACATGACTGACTCAACAGGCATGAGTTTGAGCAATCTCTGGGAGATGGTGAAGGACAGGGAAGCCTGGCGTGTTGCAGTCCATGGGGTGGCAAAGAGTCGGACACAACTTAGCGACTGAACAACAAAGGTCAGAAGGGTGTTTTGCGAAGCCCCTGAGTATGTGGCTCTTCCCAGTGCTGTTCTGGGGGTCCCAGGGTCGGGGTGGGCAGGAGGTGTGCTCCCAGGGCCTGTGCTCAGGAGGACTGTTGTTTTTCTTGGATTGCCGGGCACTCCCTGAGGACAGGCCCGTGACTTGTCCATATGCCCATATGCTTCAACCAGAACCAGTGGGCTTGCTCTCCTTAGAGACCCTCCAGAAGCTAGACGCTGTCCCCACCAGCCTTTCTCGGGCTCCTCTGCTAAGGATCACTCTGTGTGGAGAGGGGGTCCCCTACATGTGCTAGGCAAGGGTCCGTGTTGCCAGCAGCAGAGGCCTGTCCCCTCCAGGCTGGACCAGCCCACAGTAGAGCCTAACTTCTTTCACCCGAGTCCCCTCTGCCGCCCACATTTTTATATTTTGAGCAGATGAAAGATTTTCACTCCTTTTTGTGTGTGTGCTTTTTTTTTGGCTGGGATTAGCTGGTCCCTGGCTGCCCATTTCCTCAAAGCTCTGCTGTGTTGAGAGGACATCAGAGGACTCGTACCGTGTGACTTCTCAGGAGCCCTGAGACCACTGCAGATCCAGGGACAGGGGGCTCTGGGGCAAAACTGGAAGGAGAGACAGGGTAAGTGGGGCAACCCCCGCCGCAGGCATGAGCCACCTCTAGCCCTGCACTGGCTCAGGTTAAACTGTCAGCCAGGCCTTGGGGCCAGTGCTTCCCACCCAGGGGGGCCCTGGCCCCAGGAAGGGCTTCCCACCTGGGCTCTGCCTCCTGCTGGTCTCCTGTCCCCCTGCCCGGCCCCCTGATCCCCGAACATCAGCCGGCGGTGCAGGGGGCGCATGCGTGTGGCGGGAGTGAGCCAGCGGTGGAGAATTAATATTCCTGGAACATCGCCCCGGCCGCCTGCACACGCCGAGGAGAATATTACGGCGATTAGCGGTGGGAATTCGGCCTGCACGCAATATCTGGATGGAGAATTCGGTGTGATTAATCTGGCGCTAAGTAGCAGCCTCCGGGGTCCGTGGGGCTCTGGCATGTTTGGAATGGGAAAAAAAGCTTGAGAGCGCAGAGATTCTTCGGGGGGCTCTTTGGGGGTCTGCCAGGGTGGCAGCTGTGCCCGGGGCAGGCTGCAGGCCCCTGATGGCCCCCGGGCGGGCCAATCACCCCGCATTTGTGACCATCGGCAGACTGCCAGCAGATAAAAGTGTGCTCGGTTCACAATCTCAGCCCACCCCAGATCTTTTCTCGCCTTTCGCCTCCTACATTAAGCGTCACAGACCTGTGTTCGAGTTGTGGCTTCAGTCCACTGAATGCCATTTCTCTGAGCCTCAGTTCCTTCATCTGCAAAATGGGACGTGTGATTCCTGTTCTGCCATCTCGGGGAAGAATAATGACGAGTATTCCCGCTTTGTGGAAGAGGAAACTGAGTCTGTGAGCATTGGCACAGCCAAGAGGTGGAGATTATGCAGATATTGGGGATTATTAGTAATGCATGCATGCATGTGTTTCCCAGGTGGCATTAGTGGTAAAGAACCCGCCTGTCGATGCAGGAGACATGGGTTTGATCCTTTGGTTGGGAAGATCCCCTGCAGAAGGAAACGGCAACCCACTCCTTACCTGGAGAATCCCATGGATAGAGGAGCTTGGTGGGCTACAGTCCATAGGGTCACAAAGAGTCAGACACAGCAGCAACTCAATTAAGTCAGCAACTTAATTCTATTAATAACCTGAGTTCAGTAGCCACTCAGTTCCTCTCACATGGCCAAACAGCACAGGAGGTTCAGAGCCTCTCAGCGTGTTGAGGGAAGGCAGTGGCAGGGAGAGAGTACTTCTCTTACAGATTTGAATCTGTAGTCCCATCTGTAGGATGGGCATAAAACACCTCACTTCCCTGAACTGGATCTCTGTTTTAAGATCCCTTGTTCTGGTACTGTTTACAAGCTGACTCAGGGTCCTAGTGGAGGTGGGATGAAGGTGTTGGAGGTGATGTGGGTTGGGGAAACATCTGCCTGGCCCTTCTTCCTGTCCTTGGCCCCAATCTTGCAGCCTCATCAGATGAAAGCACCAAATGCCAGGGCTGGCAGGGAGCTTTCTGCTCTTGTGTCTCAGTGTCTTCACTTTAAGGAAGAAGAAACTGGAGGATCAGAGAAGCCACAAGGCCTGCCCAAGGCTGCACTCAAGTGGCAGTGTTGAGGGGGACTGCAGTCTTTGGAGAGCCAGGCATGTGTTGACTTTGGGAAAGTCTTCCTTTTTCTGTTTTGTCCTCTGGGAAGTGGAACAGTCATGCCAGCCTTTCAGGGCAGAACAGTGTCGTGGCCTGGAACCAAGCAGGCGTTCTACTATAAGCAGGAGGAGGTCTGGGTCTTCTGGGAGCCCCGGAAGAGTACTCAGCTACCTGATAGACTGTCCAGGGCATGTGACTGACCTGCTTCCTCCCTGCCAAGGGTTCTGGACTTGTTGAAAGCTCTTGTAGTGGCAAAACACAACCGTTGCACTTTTTCGCTCTGTCACTTCAAGCCCTGTGTACTATTTCTAAATCTGATTTGAAGAATTTTTTTTCTTTTGCCAGTGAGGCCTTGGTCCTCCATGCAACTCATCATTCTATCCAGAAGTATATACTGGATCAATCGTCTTCACTCGCCCTTTCCTAAGCAAGTGACAGAATGGCTTTTGAAGGGGGGCTGGTTTGTGGTTTCCCAGCAGTACAGCAGTCTGTGGTCTTGAGCAGCTACATTTGAGACCAGGCTTTACAGGTAGACAGACGGTTTTTAGCGAGCTGAAATGGCTGGGCTCAGTAGAAGGCGGCAGGGGTCACAGAGGGGCGGGCAGGGCTCTGTGGGGTTGGCTTTCATTCACTGCCAATTCCTGAGTGCCTGGAACAGTAGGCGCTAGAGTAAATGCTGCTTGAATGAATGCAGGCATGCTTGACTGGATGGATGGGTGCACGCATGCATGATGGGATGGATGCATGCTGAGAAGAGCTGAGTGTACTGGTTAAGCACCCAGACTCTGCAGCTTTGTAGCCTGGGGTTGAATCCTGGCTCTGCTCTCTATTAGCAGTGTGACTTCAGGCAACTCAGTTGAGTTCCCTGGGCCTCAGTTTGCTCATCTGCAAAATGGAAGTAATGGTAGTCCCTGACTCAAGGGTAGTTGTGGGGCTCAAATGACTTCATCTTCCTAAGAAACTAAGACACAGGTGCATACAATAAGCACTACACAAGTACCATGAACTTGTCATTGCCGTTGTCAGTAAAACAGTTCTGACCTAGCCATTAGGAGACTGAGCACAGGTCTCAGCTCTGCCGCTGACCTGCTGTGTGACCTTGATCAAGTCCTTTCCTCTCTCTGGGCCTCAGTTTCTACATCTAAAGAATGATTGGGGCAGATGATTCCAGCACATCCCCCCCGCCCCAGCTCAGTTATTCTCCTGTCTGTGTTGTTGGCCTGTATCCATGACAACATTCCCAGCACAGAGGCTCCGTGCCCATGGAGCCCTCCAGCTCAGCCACTGTGCTACCAAACCCCAAGTTCACAAAGAGAGACAATGGAAACATCTCCCCTACCCTCTGAGATGCTGCTTTGAAATCCTTTGCTTTTGCAGGGGTGGGTGCCCCAACTCTTCTGTCCATACATTCACTCCCACCTCCCTGCTTTCCCTGCACCTTCCTGACCCAGATCACACACCTCCTCCACGAAGCCTTTCCTGGTTCCTCCCCTAGTTGCCCTCCCTCCTAAGCCTCGTCTCTGCATCTGTTGCTCCTGACTTGTGATCCCACCTCACTCATGTTTGTGAAAAGTTACTGAATAACTGTCCATGTGTGTCTCTAGTTTGAGGAAACGGAAGGGAACCTGTATTTATTCCGTATTTACTAAGCGCCCACTCTGTGCTCGGCTCATTCATCCTCCTTGTCTGCAGTTACCCACTCAGAAACTCAGCCAAGTAAGGAGTGTTAGTTACATTCCTTCAAGAGTGGGAAGGTGAGGCTCTTTGAGGTTGTGTTGTTGCTGTTTAGTCGCTAAGTCATGTCTGACTCTTTGCAGCCCCATGGACTGCAGCACACTAGGCTCCTCTGTCCTTCACTATCTCCCAGAGTTTGCTTAAATTCATGTCCATTGAGTCAGTGATGCTATCTAACCTTCTCATCCTCTGTCGCCCCCTTCTCCTTCTGCCCTCAGTCCTTCCCAGCAACAGGGTCTTTTCCAATGGGTTGGTTCTTCGTATCAGGTGGCCAAAGTATTCGAACTTTAGAATCAGTCCTTCCAATGAATATTCAGGGTTGATTTCCTTTAGGATTGACTGGTTTGATCTCCTTTCAGTCCAGGGAGTGAAAGACCAAGAGTCTGCTCGAGCACCACAACTCAAAAGCATCAATTCTTTGGTGCTCAGCCTTGTTTATGGTCCAACTCTAACATCTGTCCACGAATACTGGAAAAACCATAGCTTTGACTAGACAGACCTTTGTCAGCAGTGATATCTTTGCTTTTTAATACACCGTCTAGGTTTGTCATAGCTTTCCTTCCAAGGAGCAAACATCCTTTTAGTTTCATGGCTGCAGTCACCATCCACAGTGATTTTGGAGCCCAGGAAAATGGTATCTGTCACTGCTTCTGCTTTTTCCCATTATTATTACTGGGAGGTTGTGTTAGAGCCCAGTAATAACGATGGTAGCCGACACAGATCTGGCTTCTGCTACGAGTTTACCCTGGGCTAATAAGCATTTTGCATCCCTTCTCTCATGTCATCTCAACAACCTTATAAGGTAGGGTCTAGTCTTATACCCATTTTACAGGTGGAACATATGAGACTCCGAGAAGTTAAGTAACTTGCCCATGATCACACAGGAAGGAAGTGGTAGAACCAAGATTTAAAACCAGGCACTGCTGAACTGAATTAAAATGAAAAGCCATTGTGTCAACCAACCTTGCCTGGTTTCCTCAGTGCATACTTCTTGAGTGCCCACTGTGAGCAGGCACCACGCCAGGGGTTAGAGAACCAAACAGAGCATCTCCTTGGCTGGTTTAGCAGCCTGGCTGGCGAGGCAGGCAGGTGAACAGGGAGGAACGGTTTTGCTGGGTCTGTTGAGGGTCTGCACTGTGCTTCTGTTCTTGGCCCCACTTCACAAAGGAGGAAACAGACTTAGAGGAGTCAAGTGCTTGTCTAGGGTCACGCAGTGAGGGAGCTGGGGAGCCGGGATTTGAACCCTGGCCCGCTGCCTTGAAGCCCCACCCCTTTTCATCACTTCCTGCTGCCTCCCAGGACAGAGTAAGAGCTACAACGGGGGATAAACATGGAAAGTCACATCTCACTTGGACTTGGAATTCAGGAAATGCTTCTAGAGGAAGCGATGTCTCAGTGGAGACCCTCCTGTGGCCAGGGACTGGGGCAGGGTGGGGTGAGATGTTCCAAGCAGAGGAACCACAGGTGCCAAGGCCTGGAGGTGAGAGGGAACATGGTTTGTTTAGGGGACTGAATGGAGTTGTTTCTCCTGGGTCTGCTCACTGGGGTTTGCGCTTGTGTGCACATTTTCTGTGAATAGGGCCAATTCACCGAGTGCCTGGTGTAGATTCTGCACCATGTCAGGCCCTGGCCGGGGGGAAAGTGAAAGTGAAAGTCGCTCAGTTATATCCGACTCTTTGCCATCTCATGGACTGTACAGTCCATGGAATTCTCCAGGCCAGAATACTGGAGTGGGTAGCCTTGCCCTTCTCCAGGGGATCTTCCCAACCCAGGGATCGAACCCAGGTCTCCCTCATTGCGGGCAGATTCTTTACCAGCTGAGCCACCAGGTGGGGAAAGGACCAGTGCAAAGCATGGCTGGAGTCCTGAGAACCCAGGTGGAGCCATTCACTCTGGGCTTCAAGGAAAGCCTGGGAGAAAGGGAATGACTTTCCAGACGGTGGGAGCAGCCCGGCCTCCTGGCCTCTACCCCTGACATCTGGGACATGGGAGGGATGAAGTGAGGTAACTGGAGCCTGGCACTTCGTAGGTCCTCAGCCAATGCCAGGCCCTGGAGCTCGGACAAAGCTGTGAGCCGAGTCGGGGCAGCCAGTGGTCAGCAGCCCAGACGCCCCGTGGTGCCAGGAGGAGGATGCTGCCTTGGGGGACCGCGGGGCTGGGGTCTTGAGCTGAAGGGAGCACAGCAGAGCGGATTGTGCGGCCACTCACCTGAGGGCAGAGGCTCAGGTGAGTTTCCTTAAAGGAAGTGGGCATCTGGATGGTCTGCACAGCCATGGAGGAGGCGGCTCGGGCAGAGGGCGTTGCAGGGCCAAGAATCTGGCCATGGTCTGGCGCCTAGGCACTAAATGCCTGGGTCTTTGTTTTGTCCACCGTGCCTTGGGCCTCAGTTTCCCCATCTTGATATAGGGCTTTGGTGTCTCCCTCTTAGGCATAGCCACGGAGTAGGAGGGGGCGTGAACGCCTGCTGCAGGACTGCACGTGGCAGTGGGTGCTCAGCCCACTGAACTGGTGCCGCTGGCCACACACCGAGGGCAGGCCGCCTGCTGCTGCCACCCCTGGAGATGCGATCTGGGGCACTCTGCCTGCCCCTGGGAAGCCCATCGTTCCTGGGAGGGTGGAGGGAACAGGCAGCCTAGGCTGAGTGATCAAACTCAATGCCTCGCTTCAGCAGCTGGGGAAAGGCTTCTGGAGGCCCCAGGGCTGCCTGGCTGTCCCCCCCTCAAGCTCTGGGCCCCTGTGCTGGCTGTGAACCGGACCTTTCTCACCCTCTGTGCCCCTGACCTCAAATCCCAGCTCATTTTCCTGCTGCGCTGCCTCAGGGAGGCCCTCCCCTCCTGGAGCCACACCAGGTCTTTGCCATCGCCACCCAAGAGGCTGAGTGCGAGTTCCCGCACATAGTAGGTGCTCATGACCGCTGGCCTTTACCTGCTAGGCACCAAGAACGGTGGGGTGAGCTGTGCTTCTCGCCTTGGAGGGCGTTTGCCCCTTTTAAGCCATTCCCTCAAGGGCCAATTATAAATAGACACATAATCTCCCCTATCTATAGAGATAAAACATAATTCTTCAGAGATGAGCTGCCTGCCCCTCCCCCCCCCCACGCTGGCACGCTCTCCGCATTTGAGGGCGATGGAGAGGGATCGGTGCTCCCCTCCCTCCTCCATCCATCCCTCCTCCCCGCTGCTCCTCCATCTCCACCCTGCAGAGGTGAGATCGGGCAGGGGCCGTGATGTCAGAGGCTCAGCTGATGTCACCGCCCCGGCCCTGTGACTTCACTTGCCGGCTCGGGCAGGAGGCGCCGCGAGGAGGCTGAGAGACGAGAGAAACTGCCCCCTTTCCTTTTTCTGCTCCTTGTTTCCCTTTCCTCCTCCCCCCCCCAACCCGCCCCCTTCCTCCCCAGCCTCGCATCGGAGTTGTTTTCCTCCCGGCCTCTCGCCGGGCTGGGGTAGCTGTTGGAGAGGTCTGGAGCAAGTGGCCGGAAGGATGCTGCTGCAAAGGTAAAGGCGGCGTGTGTGCCGTGTCTCTCCCTCCGGTCACGAAAGTTTGCTCTGGCGTGTGAGGCGTGCCCGCTGGGCGCTCCGCCGCGCCGCGCTGCCTGGCCCAGGCTCCCGGGGGGGTGGGGGCGGGGGGGGGCCGGCGGGGGCGGGGGGGGGCCGGCGGGGGCGGGGGGGGGGGCGGGGGGGGGCGGGGCGGGCCAGGCAGGGCGGGCAGGGGCCTCCCGGGCGGCCTTCACTGCCTTGTCCCCCATCAAAGGCCGCAGCTGCTCGAGTGGCGGCTGCAGCTTTGAAACTGCCATAAAGAGCGATAGCGGGAGGGGAGCGCGGGGGATGTTCAGAGCAGGGCCTGGAGGGTGGCCGGGAGAGGAGGGGCGAGAGAGGCGGGCCGGGGGCGCTGCTCTGGGAGCCCAGGGCAGCAGAGGCAGGGCAGGGGCGTGAAGACCAGGGCTCCGGGTCAGAGTCCCAGGGGCCGAGTCACTCTCGCTGCCCACCCCCTCCGGTCCCCTCCAGTCGGCCCAGCATCCTAGGGCCGGGACCCCAGCCTTGAGGGTGCAGAGGCGGCAGGGGGTGGGGGCTGGCTGCTCCCCCCACCCAACCCCACCACCACCACCACCGTTATTTCCAAGGCTTATTCTTCCCCTCCAGCAGGCCATTTGTCAGCGGTGATTCGGGACAAAGGAGGGGGCAGTGGGTGGTCCCCTCCAAGTTGGGCGAGGGGCACTGAGCGCCGGGCCGGAGAGAAACACCGACAATTAAGAGGCCGATCGAGGGCTTTGCTCATTCAGGCTGTCGAGGGAGCCGTCATTTTGTGTTAGCGTGTGCGTGTGCGTGTGTGTGTGTGTGTGTGTGTGTCTGAGGTGGGAGGAGGAAGAGAGGGGAGAATGACAGGAGAAGGATTATGACATTGTGTTGTCTCTGTTTGTGGTAAATGCAAATTTGGCTCCAGCAGCTTCCCCGGGGGAAGCGGCAGTGAGTAACCCAGGCCAAGGCCTTGGCCCAAACCCGCCAAGGGAGCCCCGTGTGGGGTGGTTTGGGGCTTTTCTTTTTTTTCCTCTTTTTTTTTTCCTGTCTGGCGTGTGCTTCTTCCATTTATTTTTACAGTGAAGTGCTGGAGACAGACAGGCTAGCATGGCGGGGAGGAGCTGATTCCCCCTCCTCCCTGGCCCACCAGCCCCCTCCTCACTCTGCGGGAGGCCCCTGGCAGGGGTTTTCCTGACCCCCAGCCATTGCCCGTCTTGGCTGTCTCCCCAGGCCAGGGTCGCCGTCCTGTCATGCGCTTGACTGGGGCGGCCTGAGGTCTCAGAAGGCTACGTCCACCCAAGCTGCTTCCCCGAGGTAACCAGAGACAGACAGCCTGGGGCTGGGGCTCAGATGGGGTTTCTAGAGGCCAGAGATGGGCCTGCCCCTGCTGCAGGAGGCAGGCCATGGGTTCTGTGGCTAGGTGGGTGATGGCAGAACGTCCCAGCACCCCCTGTCTCCTCTGACGGAGCCATGAGGGCAGAGTGCATGAGCCTGACCCCGGCTGAGGGCAGCCATAGCCCTTTAGCTGTGGCTGCCAACAGGGCTCAGGCAGAGGGAGAAGCAAGCACACAGCAGGTCAGAGGACACAGAGAGGGCTGGGCCATAGAGCTCAGGCCCCAGTAGGGATGGGAGGACCCCAGCTGAGCAGTCGAGGTGGGAGCCCACCTCACATGGAGGGTCGAGGGGAAGGCTGTGAGCCTCTGGGTCTGGCCTGTCACACACTAGGCCTTAGGCTGTGGGCCTCATTCTGGGTCTCCGTCCTCAGGAGCTGCTTCCTCACCGCCTTTCTCACCTGGTCAAGTCCTTCTGAACTCAGTTAGCCTCCTCCAGGAAGTCTTCGCTGCCTTCAGTGTGAATGACCTGGGGGCCTGCCCATCCTTGCCTCCACACACACACACACACACACACACACACACACACACACACACATACATACACAGTGTTGTGAGAAGCATAGTCACTGTCAGGTCCTGGGTGACAGGAATTTTAAGACATCCTCAGTGTTCCCAGCACCTGCCCACAGCTGAGCACAGAGGAGGTTTGTGCCAGGAAACTAGGGGCAGGGGGTGGGGTGGGGGCAGGTCCAGACTTGCCTATATCCCAGGAAGGCGGGCCACCAAGATGGAACACTTGCCCCGCCTTGCACCCCGGAAGTGGTCATGGGCTCACTTCCTTTGGACAAACCCGCCAGAAGGGGATTTTTTCCCCATGGAGCCTGACCTGTGGGGACAAGCCACGGCTACGCCTGTGGCCAGGACATCTGCCCCGAACTGGAGAGCCTCTTGTGGCTAATGTCCCCTTTGAAAATTGGTGGTGGGCTTGCTCATCTCCCCCAGAGTTGTCTTCAGGTCCTAGGCCCACAGGCAACCTGCGTGGGGGAGCCAGGAGCTGTGTGTGAGGGGCAGCTGCCCACCTGGGCTTCCCTTGCGGGGCTCTGGTGCCCTATGGAGCCTCCTTTGCCAGATGGAAAAGGAAAGAACAGTTGATAGACTCTCCTCAAGGCTGAGGTGCTGGGTCCGTTCCAGGCTTGGGCTCCAGAGCCTTCTGCCAAAGGTGCTGGGAGCACCAGGCAAGGTTCCAACTGGCCAGTCAGCTCATTTCACCCAGTCTAGGCTCACAGAGCCTGCCCCCTTGGAGCTGTGTGCCCACCCCCCGGCCTACAGAGAGGGGAGATGCACACCAAGCCCCTCTCCTTTGTATGCCCGCAATTTGATGGACCCCAGGAGTTTGCAGGCAGACCTGAGTTACAGTTCTCCCTGGCCATTCTCTAGCTATATGATTTTAGGCAAGTTATTTAATCTCTCAGAGATGCAGTGACTTACCAGTAGTAAGCTCTTCCTGCAGGCTTGTTATGGGGTTAAGGAGACTACAGGCGCCGTGCCTGTACACAGCAGATGCTCAGCGAATGGCAGCCGTTGCTGTGAGGGAGCTGGCTGGGCCGGCAACCTAGAGGCACAACAAAAAGTTCCCCTTGTGAATTCTGACAGGTCACTCAAGAGGGGCTTCAGAGAGGAGGTGCCATTTGAAGGTCTTGGAGAATGAGTAGGAGTTTGCCAGGCTAAGGCAGAGGAAGGTGTATCACTGGAAGGAAGAGCAGCAGCAGAGCTGCAGGTGTGAAAGGCCAGTCACCTCAAGTGGCTGAAGCCCAGGAAGGGGAAGGGGGAGCGACAGCGGGAGCCATTTCTGGAGGCGGGAGAGACTGACTTGATGAGAGCGGGCAGGCTGCCCACAAAGCTGGCCCATTCTAGCTCCTCCCAAGTCAGCCTCGCAGGGTGGCTTTGTACTCTTGGGATTCTCGGACTGCCTGGGAGTTTAAGGACCAGCCTGGGTCTCCTTCTGATTTGCAGTCTCAGGACATCTCTGGCGCCCAGAGCCAGTGCAGTCCCCTCCCTGAACCGGGGCCAACATTGTCGGGGAATCAGGGTAGCCGCCTGGTCCCCAACTTGAGCGAGGGTTCCTGGAGCAGCTTCTCTAGCCTGGGACCCTGACGTGACTGGAACTTCCTGCAAGAGGCCAGGGCCGTTATTCTCTCCAGTTCACAAAATGAGCCAGGCTGCCTGCTTCAACCTGGGCTCTGCCATTTACCAGCTGGTTGCCCCAGGCAAATCACCTGCCCTCTCTGAGCCTCGATTTCCTGGCCACAGGGCTGTGGTGAAGATTAGGGGAGATAACTCTCACAGAGGAGTCAGCCCAGAGCCTGGCTCCCCAAAAGCCACCCAAGAACTGTTAGCTCAAAGAAAAGTCAGCCCAAGAGAGTGTAGCATCTCATGTCTATGGGCCAGTCACTGAATCCTTCTGAACCTCGGTTTTCCTAGCTGTAAAGTGGGGAAGATAATCATGCCTGGTAATAATGGCTAATATTTATGAGCTTTTGGGTTTCCCAGGTGGCGCTAGTGGTAAGGAACTTGCCTGCCAATGCAGGAGATGTAAGAGACACGGGTTCGATCCCTGGGTGGGGAAGATCCCCTGGAGGAGGGCATGGCAACCCACTCCAGTATTCTTGCCTGGAGAATTCCATGGACAGAGGAGCCTGGCAGGCTACAGTCCATGGGATCGCAGAGTCGGACACAACTGAAGCGACTTAGCATGCACACACACACACACACATACATGAGCTCTTACTGTGAGTCAGGCAGGCTCTGTTCTTATTGTATAACTATGTAGTATCTTATTGAATATAGTAACTGACTAACATGTGAGGGTGGGGGTGGGGTGGGCAGGGGATCCCAGAAGCCAGAAGCACACAGGGAAAAGCCCCAGAGACTTGCTGTTTTCTGGGCAAGGCTAAGCTGGCACCCTTGGTACTGTGAGCCAGACCAGAAGGTTTGGAAGGCTGGAGTGTGCGGCATGAGGAACACAAGGGCCCACCCACCACTGTGAATGGGCCATGTGGGAACAGACACCCCTTTAGACAGGGCAGAGCCTTGGACCCAAGTCAGTTGTGGCCCCACCCTAGGTCTCAGTCTTCCTGTCTGTCTGATGGGGGCTTGGGCTCGTTCACCTCTCAGCTGCTGTAACGGCCGCCCATTTCTCTGGTCTCTTTGGTTTTCTTGGCTGGCTTCCATGAAGGTTGTGACTTAGGGGGGTGTCCTCTGTCCACTGATTTTTCCAGAAAGGATGCTTTCCTCCCTTTCATTCTGCAGCCAGCCCACAGTTGAACAACGTGGGCATCCAGCCTTCCCACTGCTCCTCCTGCCCCACCAGCGTCCCTCACCTGGGCTGGAGGAGGGGGCTGATCAGGTCCAGTGAGACAGGGGCACCCAGGAGGGCATGGGGCTGCCCCCACACCACTTAATGTGCACCACTCGTTTGGGGATGGTCCTGGGAGTGGGCGGGTACAGGACTTGGGAGCCACGTCCAGCCACACCCAGCAGGGTGACGCTGAGCTGCTTGGAAGACCCAAATGGTTCATCTGCCTCCCTCCTCTCGAACTTTGGGGTCGAACAGACTGCTCACTCCTTGTCCCACTGTGTTGTGCTGGGTGACCAATGCTGCCTGAACGTGAGCCTGCCTGCTCACAGGATGAGTGATCCCACCTCAGGGCACCTGAAGTCAGAAATAGAGAACCAGTGCTTAGGTGCAAGGTCGCAGAGTAAGCACTTGTGTGGATGCAGCCCTCTGTGGTGGGCGATGTTAATGTCCCCATTTCTCAGATGAAAAAGCTGAAGCTCCAGAGCTTAGGAAGCTTCTCAAGGCAGCGTCGCTCTCTGCCCTCCCTTTCTTTTGTATACCTCATGCGTGCGTGCTGAGTCTCTTCAGTCATGTCCGACTCTTTGTGACCCTATGGACTGTAGCCTGCCAGGCTCCTCTGTCCATAGGATTCTCCAGGCAAGAACACTGGAGTGGATTGCCATGCCCTCCTCCAGGGGATCTTCCCGAGCCAGGGATCAAGCCCAAATCTCATGTCTCCTGCACTTGCAGGCAGGTTCTTTACCACTTGAATGACCTGGGAAGCCTGTTGTACACCCCACCTAACTACCATAAAGGAGATGGGATAGATTCTAATGCTGGGAGCTCACAGGTAGCAGGACAGGTAAAGGGAGCCCAGAGACCATGGGGTAGAGGTGGGAGAAGAAGGAGGCTGGGGAGACACAAAGCCTGCAATGAGGTAGTTACTACGCCAGCGCGCCACTGGAGCAGTAATGTTGTGGTTTAGCCGCTCAGTCATGTCCGACTCTTTTGCGACCCCATGGACTCTAACCCACCAGGCTCCTATGTCCTTGGGATTTCCCAAGCAAAAGTACTGGAGTGGGTTGCCATTTCCTTCTCCTGGGGGTCTTTCAGACCCAGGGATTGAACATGTATCTCCTTCATTGGAAGGCTGATTCTTTACCACTGAGCCACCAGGAAGAAAGAAAGTGAAGTAGGTCAGTCGTGTCCAACTCTTTGCAACCCCATGGACTGTAGCCTAGCATGCTCCTCCGTCCATGGGATTCTCCAGGCGAGAGTACTAGAGTGGGTTGCCATTTCCTTCTCCAGAGGATCTTCCTGACCCAGGGATTGAACCCGGGTCTCCTGTGTTGTAGGCAGACGCTTTACCATCTGAGCCACCAGGGAAATCCTCAAGTCACCAGAGAAGCCCCAAATAATGATCATCAAATAAAAAAGAAAAAGCAAAAAACAGAAAAGAAAGGGAAAAGTAATGGTCATCAGGTGTGTGAGGGATGGATGCCCCACGTGGTCCCAGTCCTGGAGGACGCATAGTTGTCCTTTCCTCTGCCAGGGATGTCTCTGCCCTCTTTTACTTAGCCAGGGCGTGGGGTTTCTTAAAGGGCTCAAATCCCAGCTCTGCCAATCGCTGGCTGTGGGACAGAAGACTAATTAGTTATTGCTCTGAGCCTCAGTTTCCACATCTGTAAGTGGGGATAATTGGGTTTCCCTGGTGGGCTCAGTGGTAAAGAATCCTCCTGCTAATGCTGGAGACATGAGTTCGATCCCTGAGTTGGGAAGATCCCCTGGAGAAGGGAATGGCAAGCCACGCCGGTATTCTTGCCTGGAAAATCCCACAGACAGAAGAGCCTGGTGGGCTATGGTCCACAGTTCGTTCACAAACAGTTGGACATGACTGAGCGACTAAACAACATAAGTGAAAGAAAGTGTGAATCACTCAGTCGTGTCCGACTCTGAGCCACCAGGGAAGCCCTAAACAACAGAAGTGGAGGTAACTGGTACTCACCTCTTAAGGCTTGTTGTAAGGAAGACCTGAGCTGATGCAGGTAACTCTTGAGCGTGGCTCCTGGCACACAGGAGAGCTGTAGGAATGTTCTCTGTTGTTAGTCCTCCAATCCGCCTGGGTTGCCCTGGGGAACTCTCAGAGTCTCCCAGGCACCTGCTTTGTGCCAGCACCCAGCCCAGGGAGCTGAGGCTCCATCACTCAGGCCCCTCCCACGCCCTGGGCTAAGCCTCCAGGGCCTGGGGCTGAGCGTACAACAGATCTGACATGCAGGGGGAACGGCCTGCGAGAATTGGTGTGTTGGCTCCCACTGCTGGCGTGACAGACATCCTGATGAAATATGTCACTTTAAAGCATTTTTCAAAAGAAGTTTCCGGAACGCTCTCTTAACCTCTTGGGGACCATACGTAGCCTGAATGGTTGTCAGGTTTCAGTCTTGGCTTTGAGATGACTTTTCAGAGACCCTCCCCTGACTGGGCCTCAGTTTCCCCATCTGTAAAACAGGCCAGGAACCGAATCCACCCATGAGGGTTGACCCTGTGTGAGGCTGTGCGTGTGAAATGTGCTTTGTAAGCTCGAAAGCACCTCTTTCGGTTCTATTTCTGGTCGTTCGGGACACGGTCACAGGCAGACGCCTGTGTGGTGTCATTGCTGGGTGCTGGCCCTGGACGTGGGCTTCAGTGCGATGCCGACTGTACTTGCAAGGGCTCCCTGAGGAGTGACCTCACTGAAACCCTTGAATTTTGTGATTTCCAGAGAATGTGGAAGGCCCCCCAGGCAGCCTGGCCCCTTCCAGGGGAAAAGCTGCTAAGTGTCATGTCCGTTAGCTCATTCCACAAACGGTTTTGGAGCAGCTCCACACACGGGGGATGATGCTGGAGAACTGGAGGTCAGCTCTACCCTTGAGAGCTCAGTCTGGGAGGAAGGGATTGAAAACTCCACCCCTAAATGACCAGACAGCCAAGGGTCAGGGGTGGCTGGATGCAAAGCATGGGCTTTTCAGAAGACACTCAGCCATGGAGCAATTAGCGGGATTGTTTATAAATGAACATTGACTCTTTTTTCTGCTAGGAAACCTTCCGCAGTTCCTCGTTTTGCCTTTGGGATAAAGTCCCCAAGTCTTTCGTGGTTTGTACTGTTTTGCTCCAGCTGCACCTCCAGCTTACTCATTTCATTTGAATTGCACTGGCCTCCTTTCCCTTCCTGGAAATCTGCTCGCTCCCTCCTGCCTGAGGGCTTTTGCCCGTGCTGTGCCCACTGCCTGGAGCTCTCTCCTCCAACCTCATTGCTTGGCAACTTCCTATCTGTCCTGCAGGTCTCAGCTCAAATGTCCTGGATCCCCCAAGACCCGGCTCTTATTACATACCCTCTGTGCGCCTGCCCGCTTTCTTATCGATGTGTATTGTGTGTGCGTGCGTGCTTAGCCGTTCAGTCATGTCGGATTCTTTGCAACCCCATGGACTGCAGCCCACCAGGCTCCTCTGTCCATGGGATTCTCCAGGCAAGAATACTGGAGTGGGTTACCATTTCCTCCTCCAGGGGATCTTCCTGACCTAGGATCAAACCTGCATCTTCTGTGTCTCTTTCGTGGCTATTACTAAATGATTCATTATGTGATGGTTTTTGCTCTAATGATCCCAGGGGACTATACATGGACTATCCCAGGGGGATCCATGACAATAGAGACCTTTGAGCTCAAGACTTCATGTATGGTGAGGGCTCAAATACTGTTTGTTGAATGAATTTATGATGAGTGTTAAGGTAAGGCTTCATGGAGGTGGTAGCATTTGCGTGAGACTTGAAAGAGGGTATGCTTTCAGTCTGTAGGGAAGAGGGAAGGGCTTCCTGCTTTGGATAGGCAGACAGGCATACGGTGGGGACACGACTCATTTGGTTTGGCAAAGAAGCAGGATGGGACACGTGAGAGAAGGCTGGAGAGGTGGCAGTGGCCAGACAAGGGCTTTGAGAATTTACTTGAATTCTGAAATCTCCTTGGGACCCACTGACAACCTCTGAGCCCGAGGTTTGGGGGAGGATAGGGTCAAAGCTGGCTTCTGGAAATGTAATGAGTTTGCCGCAGGGAGGGGTGGGCCGGGAAGCGAGGCTGCCATCCAGAGGACCAGCTGGGAGTTGGAGAATCCACTGACTTGGCTGCTTTCTATTTCCCCGGCATCACACATGTGCCTTGGAGTTATGCTGTGAGCTCCTGGGGAGACGCAGACAGTGATGTGGAGCCTCATAGGGCGGGACTGCTTCCAGAAGGCTCTCACCTCGGGGCAGCCACGCCTGAGTCCCTGGAGGGAGGGAGGTGGAGTGGAGCGGATGCTAATGTCCACGCTTCCCACACCTGTGTCCCCGTGCTTTCCCTGTGGCCCGGGAGTTGTGACACTGTGTGGTTGAAGAGCAACAGCAGCATCTCCATCGAAGCCCAGCACACCAGGGCCACCTCCGTGTCCCGCACGGCGGGGTGCGGCCAATGCGATCCAAAGATCCGGGATTCTCGAGAATGACGCGGAGCCGCAACTTGGCAGCTGTGTGCTTTGGCCGGGGGGGAGGGGGGGGGCATTTTGTTAGCAATTCTGGGCTTCAGTGTCTTCAGCTGTGAAGCGGGGGGCTACTTGGGTGTTGTGACGGGTCAAGGGTGAGGACACATACACGGAGCCCCAGGCACAGGGAACACGGGAGGCGCGGGAAGCCGTGGCTGTTATCATGGCTGAAGATTTTCTCCACGGTTTGAAATCTTCGCAGGAAGCTGGGGTTTCAGGCTTAAAGTGAAGAGCGTGTCAACAGAACAGGACGGAACAAAGTCTTTTCCCAGCATGCCTCAGCATGCAGCACTGCCTTCCCGTGGAGCCCAACAGGGACGGGGCTAAAAGTCTTGAGCTTTCAAGCAGAAATAATCCCGATGGAAAGGAACCTCCCTATTGTTCGCCTGTGATAAAGCCATGCAGGGGCTCTGCAGCCAGACCCGCCTGGGTTCAGATTTCGTCTCTGCCTTGTGACTCAGTTTCCTTATCTTCGGAATGAGGTAATAATAGTATCCACCTCATGGAGCTTTAGTGAGGATTAAGCAAGTTAACGCAGGTGAAGCGCTTAGAACATGCCTTTGTCACTTAGACTATTGTTAAGTTGTTTCATCTTCAGTTTAACACTTTGCCAGAAGGCTGAGTTCAGACTAGCTCTGCTTGCTAGCTGTGTGACCTCGGGCAAGTTTCTTAACCTCTCTGTGTGTCCCATTTCCTGCTCTGCACTGTGAGGATGGCAATCCCTGCCTCATAAGGTTTGGGGGTGGGAGGAGTGACTGAGGTTGCCGTAAGGGACCTGAGGCAGGCAGACCACTCAGCCCTTCTTCCCACCCGTTCTGATTTGAAGAAATGAGACTCAGGGCCATCAGATAATTTGCTGAAGGACACATGTCAGTAACACCAGGCTAGGCTCCCAGCTCAGTGCTCTGTGCTGGGCCACCATGCCAGGGACTTCCCAGGAAGACTCAAGCCACGGGTGGCAGGAGTGGGGAGTGGGCTGAAGGGTGATCTGTCCTGTGATAGGGGCCTCCCGCTGCTTAGCTGCGTCTCCTCCGGTGTTCTGAGTACACTGATGCCCAGCTCCTGCCGCTTGGTGGGCAGGCCTTGGTCTTTCAGGTGTGGGTCTGAGGGTCCAACACCTGCAAACTGCCCAGGCTCCAGGGATTTACAGTGTTACTTTGGGGAAAGGCTGGTGCCCACCCTGCTGTGTCCCCTCCCATCTCTTTCCCCGTCTGCCTGCACACTTTGGGGCCCACCAACTGTCTGTGTCTGTCCATCTTTCCTGTGTTTACCGAGTGCTGGGAAACCTGGTGGTTAAGAGTGCAACCTCTAAAGACCCGGGTTCCAATCCCGGCTTGGCCTCTTCTGAGCGGTGTGACTTGGGACGAGCCGTAGAGCTCTCTGTGTCTCAATGGTTCCATCTGTAAAGTGGAGATGGGAACAGTACCAACCTCATCGTGTCGCTGCAAACCCACAGTGCCTGTTCCCAGTGAGCCTGGATTCTTCTGGGCTGGGGATCCATTTCTAATGGGATCGTTGTTATGGTGATGGTGCCTGGCCCTGCCTTGGAATGCCGGAGACCCCAGGGAAGCAGAGGGGGCTCACAGTCCTGTGGAAGAGAATGGATGTGAGCACAGACAGCCCAGTGCAACCAGCGAGGGCCAAGGAGGAGGCCACCACTTAGGCCCTGGGGGAATGAGGGCGAGGGCAGGATTGAGGGGCAGATCTCCGGGTCAGAGGTCACTGGGAGACCCCATGAAACCAAGTGTCCCAGATACAAGGCCCTGTAGATCCCACCCCTGCCCACCTCTGCACCCCCATCTCTGGTTCCCATGGCCCTGCGCTGCACACAGTTCTGGGAACTGCTGTCCGCAGGCGGCTCCGTTTTGGGATCCCCCGACTATCTATCTGGAACTGTCCCCACCCCCTGGGCCTCCCTGCATGCCCTGCCCTTGCCTGGGAAAGACCTGTCTGAGGTCTGCGTTCCCTCCATCAGGGCCCGCAGCCTCACACACAGAGCAGGTGCTCTGTGTGGAAGGAAGGCGTGCCCACAGAGGTTCTGGCCACCCCTCCTGTTTGCGCTCTGCGTGGGGAAAGTGCCTGGCTGGGGACAGGCTCCGCAGGATGCCGGTTGGGGGGGGTTCCCCCACTTCCGGTAAGCGGAGGTTTTTTTTTGGTAAGTCCTCTCCTGGAGGCCTGTGAGCAGGAGTTCCAGGAGGCCTCCGCCTTCCTCTCCAGTTGGCAGGAGGCCCCTCCCAAGAGGAAGGAGAGCTGGGGCCCACTGAAGGATAAAGGTGCGGGCGGGCGGTACGTGTGCTCTCGAGAGCGAGCCAGGGAGCCAGAGGAAGGACATCCGCCTGCCGCTGAAGGCGCCGCACCCGGCTCACTTCGCACAAGTCACTGATACGCCGGGCAGGGCCAGTCTCCTCAATCAATCCGTGCTGACAGATGGTAGCGGAATCACTGACCTAGAGGCAGAAGGCTCCATTTGTAATCCCGGAGTGGCTCAGGCGCCTGGAGGAGGGCAGAGGAGTTTGTAATAAAGGGAGTGACACGGGGTTTCCAAAAGCCATCTCGGAGCTGGAGGAGGAGGGAAAGGATTAATTTTGCTTCTGGAATTGAAACCACTGATTCAGTTCAATAAGTATTTTTCGAGGGGACTGGGTTAGACGAGAGAGAGGGAGAAAAAGAAAAAAAAAACCCCAACCAATCTACTGTTCTTCAAGTGTGGTAGGAAAAACCGGATTCTCACAGATGAGACAGTGAGAGAACAATGGAAGATGCTAATGTGATCAAAGACACCCCCAGTTAATTGTGCTCCGGCCACTATGGGGTCTTGACCATACTGGCTGGCTCTCTGAACCTGTCTGCTTGTCTGTCCACATCATAGAACTGTTGTTATTGCTAATGTGTGCCTGGTACTGTACTGAATTCTTTATGCATCTCTTTAGATTCCCATAATACCTTATGAGTGAGGTCACATTATCCCCATTTTATCAAGGTTCAGAGAGGTGAAGTGAGTAGTCCAAGGCCACACAGCCCAAGCCTGTCTGTTGGTCATAATGCCCACACATGTTCTCTTTCCAGATGATACTGGAAGGAAAAGTGATAGGCTACTAAGGGGAAGATGTCCAGGCTGGCCCGGCCTGAGGACTGGGGAAGTTTCCAGGTCGGAGGTTAGCTAGCCCTGTTCCAGCAGGGTCCACAGTGGCGGGGGAGGGGGCTGTAGGGTCAGTCTCAGGACAGGAGGCAGGAACAAACAAAAGCTTGGACTTCAGTTACCTGTCTGCATTCCTTCCCTTCTGAATGAGGCTTTGCATGGCTTGTCGCCATCCCTTTCATGTTCTGGTCCCCCAGTCTGAGACCCAAAGGGGCGGAGGAAGAAGGGGCAGGAAGGGGAGAAGGATGAGGGCAGGAGACTTAGGAAATGGGCTTCCCTTTTCTTCACGAATTCCCTCAAGAAATTGAGGGAGCTCCCAAGACCAAATGGGAGCTCTCTCACATCTTCCTGTGTTTGTCCAGAAAACTTGGGTCTGTGCTAAGAGTTCCCTCTTTGCCTCTGTAGCTCTGACTCAAACAAAAGCCAGCACTGGTCTTTTAAGTCTTGGTGCCAAAGAATTTGAAAATGAAACTCACAGAACAATGGGAACAGCCAGAGGGCAGGGCTTGGCGGCCTGTTAATCTCTACCCCGGAAGAGACCGGCACCCCACCTGGCATGCAGGAGGTGCTGGGGGACCAAGTGTCCAAGAATAGCTCTGACCCACATTGGAGCCAGCCCCCACTTTGTATGATTGGACAGAAGCCAGGAGAAATCACGGCCCTCCCAGCCACATCCTCCTGGGGTGCCAGCAGCAACTCAGGCCCTGCTTTGGATCCTTTTGCTGGCAGCAGGTGTTGCCACAGCCAGAATCCTCTTCTGGTGGCCCAGGGCAAGACAAAGCTAATGCCTCTTGTCTAGGTGGGGTGAGAGGTGAAAGAGCACAGCCAGGCCCTGGGGAGCTGTGGACCTCAAATACACTGAAACTGCACCCCAGGCCACACCTGCTTCCTATCAGCCTCCACCTGCTGGCCACTTCTTCCAATTCCAGTTTACTTTCAAGTCAGGTTGCTCCAGGAAAGGAAGCCACATATACTCCCTTAACATCTAGGGCAGATGGGGGCCTAATTTAGAATTAGCACTTTTAGTCAACGTTAGGGACATCTAGTCCACATGCTCCTCCTTCCCACTGTACCAACCAGAAACAGGCCTAGAGTGGGGAGAGAATTTGACCAGGTTTCTGCGTGAGCGAGAGAGGGGATCACAAGCACTCCAAACACAACCGACCCTCACTGGTCATCTCACTGGTGATCACAGTGGGTCACACAGCAGAAACATCTCCTGTTGTTTTACCAACTGAAATTTTCTTAAAAAAAAAAGTCAACCATTCCTTTGCTCCATAAAACGTACATGAGATTTGCAAAAGAAGGCTGGGAACGGCCCGAGGCCTTGGCGCCACAAATCCTCCACCTCATCTCCAAATTAATTCTGGACCCTGGGTCCAGCCAGTCAGGCGTGGCAGCTTTTTTTTTTTTTTTTAGGCTGCCTCAGGCAAAGGCAACTGGCATTTGGTGAGCATCTATTTTACAGGCGAGGTTGGTGGGCCTCCTCATCCTTGCTTTTATTGCGGAGGAAACTGAGTCCCAAGAGGGCCCAAGTCATTCATCCAAGGACACGCGGCGCCAAGGGGTGGAGGGCGGTTAGGGAAGTAGGCCTGCGGGCCCGCAGGGCGCTAGGGCGGGCAGGAGCCGGCCCCCCTAAGCCAGGTTACAGGGTGAGAGAGCAGGGCCCCTGGCCCCGCGCGGGTGGGGCTCCCCACGCGGGGCCAGAGGCGCGATCCTGGTTTTGGCGGCTCCGAGGGAACTCCAGAAATCGCAAGGAGAGATTCCGGGCCACCAACTCCCCAGAAAGTTGGATCGCGGCCACTCCCAGGACGGCCGGGATCTGCGGGCCAAGATGGCACTGGGTGAGCGGCGAGACACGCGCGCCGCACCCCGCAGCTGCCGAGGGGGACCAGCCGCCGCCTCAGCGCGACCCCGGCCGCCGGGCGGGCGTCGGAGGGGCGCGGGGAGGTCTCCGGCCAGGCGCGCGCAGGCCTCGGCGCGGCCGCACGCGGGTGGGCACGCGCGCGCCCGCCGGCCCCGCCCCCGCCGCCCCGCCCCCGCCGCGCGCCCCGCCCCCGCCGCGCGCCCCACTCCCGCCCGCCCGCGCGCGCCGCGGCTCCGAGCCCCGCGATTGGCCGTCCGGCGTCACCTGACGCTCTGTTATTTCCTGTGTGTTGGGAGAATGGAGAGAAAAAACCCCGAGCCGAGCGGCTTTCGGCCCCTGCGAGGCGGCCGCGGCCTCCGCCGGGGGAGCCCGCCCTGAGGCGCGCCCGACCGGGGAGCGAGCGAGCGCGCGCGAGCGCGCGGGCCGGAGCGAGCGTCGAGGGGCCGCGGCCCCCCGGCCCGCCCCGCCGCCGGCCCCGGGCGCCCGAGCTGGAGGCAGCGGAGGCTTCCCCCACCCCCACCCCGCGCGGCGCCGTCCGCCGCCGCCGCTCCTTCCCTTCCCGCCCCCGGCTGAGGCCGAGGGACCGGGCGGGGGGCTCCCGCAGGTAACCGCCGCCTGCGCCTGAGGGGGAGGGGCCGGGGTCAGGGGCTGAGGGGCTTGCGGGGGGGGCCAGGCCGGGTGTCTTGGCCTCCGGGGCTGGGGGCAGACAGAGGTTCTTGCCCGGCCCGACCTGAGAGTGCGCCGAGCCCCCCGGACTCCGAGGCCAGGACTCGGGGTGCTCAGGGGCCGGCCCGACCGGCCCCGGGAGTGCAGAGAGGAGCGGCCTGCCTTGGCCTCGGGACGCTGAGGGGAAAGGGCCCGGCCTGGCATCATCAGGGCGCTGAGGCGGGGGTGGGGGGTGGGGGTCTCGGTCTGACCGGGCTTGGGCACCGGTCCTGGCCTGAGGTTGCCTGGAGAACGGTACCTGCTCGTTGCGCCCTCGGGTGCACCGGCGGCGGATGTGAGCGGGCGGCGCCCAGGGGGTCGACGGGGTCAGCGCCGCCCGTCCCGGGTTGGGGGGTGCCCCCTGGCAGCCCTGGGTATATCCCGCAGCTCTCGCCGCTTTGCTGGGGGCGAGGCAGGCGGGCAGGCGGAGGGCCGGGCTTGGGGAGGGGCTGGCCGGGCTCCCGCGGGCGGGAGCGTAGCTGGGGAGCCGTCGCGCGCCCCCGCCGCGGGGAGGGCAGAGGGCCCGCTTCTTGCCATGTGAACACCTGAAGCCATGTGGACGCGGCTGCTTCTCGCCTGTTGGGGGCGGAGGGCAGGTACCGGCTGGCCGGGCTCAAGGTCCCAGGCCCCCCCGGGGGCGGAGGGCCGAGCGCGGGATACCCTTCCTGCGTGGGGTTTTTCTCCCCCGCCGCGGTGAGCAGGGCTGTGGGTGTTGCAGCCGGTGGTCCCCAGTGTGCGAGCGGACGGCTCGTTTTTTTTGGGGGGGGGGGTGTGCCTGGCGCTCTAGGCTTCTGATCTTTTTGGGGACGGTGGGGAGTGGTGGTGGAAGGAGAGCGGCCGGTCCGGCCCAGCCCGCTCTGGCAGAGGATGGAGGTGGAATGTCTCCCGTGCGCCGGGATGGGAGTGGAATTTAGCGAGTTGAGGGGTGCGGGGCGGGGGTGTGGGGAGGCGGCGCAGAGGAGCGGCCGCCTTCCTGGGCCTGTGGGTGGGGTTATTGTCTGTATTTGTGGTTGTGGACACTAGCCCTGTCTGCATCCCTTTAGTTTGCCCTTAGGGGACAGATCAAAATTAGGATACCGCCCTCCCCCCACCACCACCTCGCTAAGATTAGATGTCTCTGATAACTTCTGTAAAATGGATGGAATTTTCGAGCTGTTATCTAACAGGCAGATCTTTGAATGATAATCAGACCTTTCTGTTAACAGCCTCAGTGAGGAGTTAAAGGGAGGATCCTCAGTTAAGACCCTCAGTGAGGATCTTAAAGGGAGTGGCAGCTGGCTGAACTGGGAAACTGCCCTGAACGAAAACCCAGGAATCTACTTCCAGCTTTGCCACCAAGTAAACTATAACCCTGGCCAAGTTACCTACCTCCCCAACGCTTCAATTTTGTCTGGTTCAATAAAGGCTTCCTTCTAGGTCAAACGTTACAGGGCTTTTAGGTAGTCCCTCCTGTCTTGTGGTTTTGGTTTAGTGGTAGGTGACTTCCTGGGAGATGCATGCAGACTGTTCCTTACTTGGCTTGTAAAAGCCTGTCTCATCTGTTAGTTTTCAGCCTGTATTCCGACAGAGTGAACGACTTGGTCAGGGTGCAGTTTTTCCTTAAATTCTAGATGCTGTTCTGTGCTTCACAGAAAGTATATTCTAGCCTGGGCTGAATGCGCCTTGTATTTTTTTCTGTCTTTGCAAGAAGGAGTTATCAGGGAAAAGGTTTTTCAGTCATCATCTGACTACTTGGAGTTGTGGATAATGTGTATTTGATTCTCTGTGTGTTGGTTAGCTTCAAGGAGATCCAAGATCTTTCTATGCAGAGTATTATGAAGGGATCTTATTTAAAGTTCCTTCCAGGGATATTTGGCTAACTTTCTAAATTTCCAGCTTTAGTATTCTCAGAGAAGGAATAAAGTGGAATTCTATAACATCTCCTGTGAAGTGGCATGCTAGTGGAATTAACTATCACCTCAGGGTGCACTAATTATTTGCATCCCCAGTTTATTCCTTAATGGTAGCTGGATGCTTCCTCTCAGATGCTGAAGAACCCCAATTAATTTCACTGATTTTATGGTGTGTGAGGGCCTTAGGCCATGCCTTTGACTGGCTAGGCCTTCTGGACCAACCTCAGAGGTTGGTCTTGTTTGTCTTAAATTTCCAGTATTGGGATTCTTGAAGAACATGTGCCTAATGTGTGACATGTCTTTCTTAGACCACTTTTTAATTCTTCCTGTGCACACATTTCAAAAAGGGTCACAGCTTTGGGAGGTATGCTCATAATGCTCACCTTGGAGACGGATTGGTAGACTTTTCCTTGTGTGTTAACATCAGGCCTGTCACATAGGTAGATGCTTTTATATGGCTGTGCAGATTGACTATTTGGAGTTTTCCAAAATAAACAATTTATGTTGGTATTTGAATTATGACCTTGCTTTGTGTGGGCTTTTAAAAACCTTGCAGTTACTTAAATTGTAAACAGTTACCTACTCACATAAATTTACATTTTTGTTGTAACTTAAGAGGGAAAAGTTATAAAACTTAAGGAGGAAATGTTTATTTGTGTATACGTTTGTGAGAGAGGGTTGCCAAGGCGGTAAGATGTCAGGAGATAAGGATTTTAGATTTTGTAACCTTTTTTTTTTTTTTTAACCTTCATAAAGTGTAGTGGAATGTAGATCAAGAAATTAGAGTTGGACTTCTAAGTTCAACCTTCTCTTTCTAAGGAGAGAAAGGATGCTAGAGCATTTGTTTTGAAAAACAAAACCAGAAATACCCCAGTATGTTCTGTCCAAGGCTTTTTAACTTATCTTTCAAAATCCACCCAGCAGACCTGAGAGATATATCACCTCTTCTTTTCCTGAGAGGTCAAGGAGCTGATGAGGGTCAGGGTTTGGTTGTGACTGTCCCCCTGACTCCAAAGCCTTTGTTAGGTCCGTTATAGCTCACTGCCAGCTCAAGAAACAAATCAGCTAGTGGATTGGCTTTGGAATCCAAATTTACTGCTGTGTTTCCCTTCTTCATCTTTTCCTTTTTTTTTTTTTAATTTAAAAGTTACAATGATTTGAAACCTGGACTCAGGAAGGCTGTGCCTTGTGATTTAGTGATCCCTGCGAGTTTTCTAAAATCTCACTTTCCTCATACCTGACCAGTTTTGCCGGTGCACCTGAGATTTAATCAAAAAAGTTTCTCTTTCATACCCAGTTCTGCCATTCTGTCTTGAGCTGAAAACTTCTGTCAGCTCAAAGAGTGATGCAGTATATAAGAGGCTCTCTCCCTTCCTGTCTGTGTTACTGGTTTACAATGCACAGGAATCATTATCTGGTGCCTGCTCTCATTTTGGCCAGATGGGATTCACAATGTACATTTATAAAAGACAGCCCTGCCCCAGTATGCCTTCAGCTGTCTTCCTCATGGGGGCTTGTGTTCAAGACACCTTGGTGATCGTTAGATCTGTCTGGGGCTTTTGACTGTGTGCCTTCATTTCCATTTTGTGGAGGTAAAAGTAACAAAATAAAGGGAAACAGCATAATGCTATTTATATCGGAGCAGAACTGTACACATAAAAGTCATACATTTGAAATATAATGAAATCAAGCCTTTCATAAAGCATAATTTGGTCACATTGCATTTAGATTGAATAGGTTTTTTTTTTATTATTAGGTTTGAAGGTCGTCTTAATACCTATGGTACATGCAGTATGAGTGGGAAGATTCTCATGTTGACAAACATGATCAGTACTTTCTGCATTAGAGTTGTATTTACTTTGTAGGTAATGTGCATGGCCCAGCAGGAAGATGAACCATAAAGTGACTTATTGGTGTATCTGTGGCTTGTTATCTGATGCTTCATTGTGGGAAAGTTAAGAAAGAGAAAACATTAGCTACAGGGGAAAATATCCTTACTGCAGTCTGCATATGTAAGCTGTTCTGTGGGAAAGGGTGGAAGTTATTGCAACAGTTGAGTATCAGCCTGATTGGAAGATTGTTTTCTGTGTGTTTGACCAACACATCCCTAAACATGCATTAAGGTTCTCTATGTTCTAATTTTCATTGACAAGCATTTGTAAGCACTGTTCTAAAACATGGAAGGTGCAGTGGTGGGCAAGATAGAGAAGGAGCCTGCTCTGGAGACGGACTGTTGACAGTAAGTAAGTGTGTCTGGCAGTGACCACAGTGATGAAGAGAATAAAAAGACAATGTGATAGTGACTCAAGGGAAGCTGCTCAGAGTAGTCATAAAGATGTGCCCTCTTCAGGAGAATGGTCTGCCAGTAGGGCAGTCAGACTGGGTCTGTGGGACGGGTGAAAGTGGCATTAAACAAAGTAGGTGATTTGCTTTAGTCCTGAACATCCTGAGGAGTTAATCCAAAGAATAGAAGTGGTGGGTTGAAGTCTTCCCTCTGTTTGTATCTCTGCTTTGTAAATGGGGACCTGGGTCAAGAGAACTTGAGAGGGATTATTAGTGGTACTTTGTAAAGGGCAAGAAAGGGAAATGTGTGTGCTTTATTGAAATTGTTCTGGTAAAACCCAGAAATGTGGAGGGAATTCCCCTGGTGGTCCAGCAGCTAGGGCTTTGCTCTCTACTGCAGGGGGTGTGGGTTCAAATGAAGATCCTGCAAAAGCCGTGCACGGTGCCCCCAGCCCCGCAAAAGAAAAAAGCAAAACCGCCGAGATGTGTTGTTACATTGATGAGTGCTGGGTATTATTAGAAACATCATTTAGTTATGTTTATGTTTCTCTGTTGAGAAGTTGGATTGCGGTGTTAACAGTCATTGTACTTGGTTAAAAGTTCAACTGAAGCTAGCAAAAATTAGTGATATCTGTATGCAGGACACTCTGCTAGATATTGCTTCAAAGAGAAGATCTCAAGTGACCTTGGGTGGGATAGCGGGGTGGAGGAAACAGGGGTATCCGAGAGTGGGGACTGGCGGGAGAGGAGACAGCGCAGTCAGAGGCTTTGTTGTCCACGGCCGGGAGGCTCCGCCCTCTGCACTTTTGCCAGCCAGCCAGTGGCACCCAGATACCTGCACCCACCCTCTCTGTGCTCTCTGGTAGTTATCTAGAGAGATGAAAGAAATCGTCTCGTCTAGCACTTTACAACCTTTTTACAGCTCAGGGAAGGGGCCAGGGAGGTGGTGACCTGCCCATAGTTAATGTAGCTTTACATTGACAGTCAAGGCTAGGACCCTGTTCTTTGCCAGCAAGGCTGGTGTTCTTTCCACTGTAGCCCATGCTCTGAACAGAGGGTTGGTCGTTAACATTCGCTCCTGAGTAGAAAAAGAAAGGCCGCCTTGGGTTGGTAATGTACTCATTTAGGGGAAAGCCTGTGTAGTTCCAGTCTTAAGAAGTCAGGGAAAAGACACACATCAACCTGGGAAGCAGAGTGTGGACAAAGAGAATTGTGCTGCTCTTTTTTTGCACACACACACACACACACACACACACACACACACAGTGTTGGTTTCCTTGTGAAGTTCACGCTAGGCCCTTTAGATGTAGGGAGATATTTCTGATACGTGGCTAAAAGTGAGTTCTAGAATTCAAAAGAGGTAAGGCCCTGACAGTCCTAAGGTTTTCACCTCTCGACCTCAGTTTCAGGGAAGGTTTCACTTTTATGTTTGGAAGCACCCTAAGCTAAAGTGTTCCTTTGGAAGCCTGGAGATCATCCACGGCGCCTGATCAGAGTGGGGGTTTTTGAGCAGGACTACGTTCCTGGGCGCTTGCCTGCCTTAGTGCTCAGGTGGGTCAGTTGCCTGGGGGCAGGTTTTGTGTCCCTTTTGCAGTAATGTGCAAGGGTGTTCTTGCTTTAGGAAGTCTATGTGATGGGCAGACGAGTGTGAAGGAGAACGTGTGGCCTCAATCTGGCTCCATCACTTATTAGCATGAGTGAGCGTGGGCACTTTGCTTGAGCTACAGTTTCCTTGTCTGTAAAATGGAGATACATCTTCCTCAGGGCCGATGGGAAAAGGAACTAAAATAGGAAAAGTATATAGTGGAGTGCACCAGCTATAGGCGAATGGTAGTTGCCCACTGAAGCATTCCACACCGTGCTGTGTGCTAAGACACTGACTGGAGCGGAGCTTGTTGTTCAGTCGTTCAGTCATGTCCAACTGTGACCCCATGGACTGCCACACGCCAGGCTTCCCTGTCCTTCACCATCTCCCAGAGCTCGCTCAAACTCAAGTCCATTGAGTCGGTGATGCCATCCAACCATCTCATCTTCTGTCGTCCCTTTCTCCTCCTTCCTTCAGTCTTTCTCAGCATCAGGGTCTTTTCTCGTGAGTTGGCTCTTTGCATCAGGTGGCCAAAGTATTGGAGCTTCAGGATCAGTCCTTCCAGTGAATATTCAGAATTGATTTCCTTTAGAGCAGAGCTGATTCCAGACCACCTGAGCTGCCTCCTGAGAAACCTTGTATTCAGGTCAAGAAGCAACAGTTAGAACTGGACATGAAACAACAGACTGGTTCCAAATCGGGAAAGGAGTATGTCAAGGCTGTATATTGTCACCCTGCTTATTTAACTTATATGCAGAGTACATCATGAGAAATGCTGGGCTGGAGGAAGCCCAAGCTGGAATCAGGATTGCCGGGAGAAATATCAATAACCTCAGATATGCAGATGACACCACCCTTATGGCAGAAAGTGAAGATGATGATCCTCTTGATGAAAGTGAAAGATGAGAGTGAAAAAGTTAGCTTAAAACTCAACATTCAGAAAACTAAGATCATGGCATCCGGTCCCATTGCTTCATGCCAAATAGATGGGGAAACAATGGAAACAGTGACAGACTTTATTTTTGGGGCTCCAGAATCACTGCAGATGGTGACTGCAGCCATGAAATCAAAAGACTCTTGTTCCTTGGAAGAAAAGGTATGACCAACCTAGACAGCATATTAAAAAGCAGAGACATTACTTTGGATTATAATAAAGAAAGCTGAGTACCGAAGAATTGATGCTTTTGAACTGTGGTGTTGGAGAAGACTCTTGAGAGCCCCTTGGACTGCAAGGAGATCCAACCAGTCCATGCTGAAGGAAATCAACCCTAACTATTCATTGGAAGGACTGATGCTGAAGCTGAAATTCCAATACATTGGCCACCTGATTCAAAGAACTGACTCATTGGAAAAGGCCCTGATGCTGGGAAAGATTGAAGGCAGGTGGAGAAGGGGATGACAGAGGATGAGATGGTTGGATGGCATCACCAACTCAATGGACATGAGTGTGAGTAAGCTCCAGGAGTTGGTGATGGATGGGGAAGCCTGGCGGGCTGCAGTCCATGGGGTTGCAAAGAGTCGACACCACTGAGTGACTGAACTTACTGACTGATTCCTGCCAATCCTGTTGATTTTACATCCTCAAAGATCTGCTCAGTGCTCATGCTCAGTTGTGTCAGACTCTTTGCAACCCCATGGACTGTAGCCCACCTCTGTCTATGGACTTTCCCCTGCAAGAATACTGGAGTGAGTGGGTAGCCATTTCCTACCCCAGAGGATCTTCCCGACCCAGAGATCAAACCGGAGTCTCCTGCTTTGGCAGCCAGATTCTTTACCACTGAGCCACCTGGGAAGCCATCTGCTCAGTAGAGAAGGGCAGTTAAAACAGGGCTATTGGAAGTGCTCTAATGGGGAAATACATGGAACTGAACCAAGACATATTATTCTGACTCAAATGGTCATACGAGGCTTCTCAAAGGAGGGCCATTGGCTTTTTTGTCCTGACACTTGTCGTTCTCTCAACAGTCTCTTCCACCTCCGTGGTTTGTTCCTCCACTTTTGCTTATCTGTTGGCATTCTCTGGATCCTCTTGGTTCATTGCACTCGCTCTCCAGGTGCTCTCAGATATCACTAGGCTTTGATCATTGCCCATAAGTTGATGACCATCATGTTAATATCTCAGCCAGACTCCTAGCTCCTCCAACTCCTCCTACTTGATGCTGCAATTTGGATAGCTCATCAGTAGCTTGAGCTTTGTAAGTCCAAAACTAACACATACTCCTTAAACTCTCCTCCATTTGTTCCCTCCTGCGTACGTGGTTTTAACATCTAACCACCTTCTCAGATCCCATTCCTCCTTTTCTCTTGCCACCCTCCACATCTAATCTATCACATTACTGTCAGTGCGGTTGCCGTAATATGATTTGAATCTGTCCACTCTCTTGCTACAGTCTCTGAGCCACCATCATCTCTTACCTGGAACATTGTGATTGCCTCTTAAAATGGCCCCCTGACTTCTGCCCATCTGACTCTACTCCGCCTTGCCCAGAGCAGCCAGAGTCACCTGTCTTTCCTCCACTTTAAATCATTCAGTGGTTTCTCATAGCACTAAATAGAAAATCCAGACTTCTCATTTCTCACAAGGCTCTGAATACCCTGGCCCTTGCCCACCTCCCTGGTTGCTTGTCTGCTGCTTTTGCTTGCCATCTTTGAGCAACATTGACTTTCTCTCTGTCCCAGAAGGCCCCGAACTCTTTCTCGTCTCAGGGACTTCTTTATACGCTATGTCCTCTGCTCAGAACACTGGCCAGCCCAGCCTCTTCTCATCCTTCAGGACATTTGTGGAATGAAAGCACATAGCAGTAAAGGGGTAGGGTAAGGAGGAAAGTGTCCTTAGAGTGCATCTGCTGTCGTTCAGTCACTAAGTCGTGTCTGACTCTTTGCAACCCCATGGACTGCAGCATGCCAGGCTTCCCCGTCCCCCACTATTTCCCAGAGTGTGCTCAGATTCGTATCTGTTGAGTCGGTGATGCCATCCAACCATCTCATCCTCTACTGTGCTCTTCCCTTTTTGCCTTCAATCTATCCTGTCATCAGGGTCTTTTCCAGTGAGTTGGCTCTTCCGTCATGTGGCCAAAGTATCAGAGCTTCATTGGAGCTTCACAAAGTCTTAAAAAGAAGAGAAATGTTGGAAGAGCTAAAAGAGTGTGAGTTTGGTTGTGTTGCAGGTGGAGTTATTCAAGCAAAACACCTAGGAGTCAGGCAGCCAGAACTCCCTGTACTGCTGACGTGACTTTAAAATGATGCCACCTGGCTGGAAAACTGTTTTGAAAGTTTCTTAAAAGCTTAAATAAGTCTGCCCTGTGACCCAGCAGTTCCATTTGTAGGTATTTACCCAACAGAAGTGAAAACCTACGGCCACAGATAAGCCTTGTACGAGAATATTCATAGGAGTTTTGTTCATGATAGCTGAAAATTGAAAACAGTCCAGTTGTCCGTCATTGGGAGAATGGGTAAACAGAATGGTATATTCTTACAGTGGAAGACCACTCAGCAACCAAAAGAAACTACTGACATGTGTAACAAGGAAGAATTTCATAAAGACACAAAAAAGCACATGATGGATGATCTCATTTGTAAGAGATTCTAAAACAGGCAAAAGTCTGTGATACCAAAAATTACATCAGTGGTTACCTCTTGGGTAGATGGGGGTTCACTGGGAAGGGGACATGAGAGAACTTTCTGGAGTGATGGAAATGTTCTGCACCTTGATAAGCATTCATCAGATCTTACTGAGTGATACACTGTCTGTAATTTTGCTGTAGGTTATACTTAAAAACAACCTAAGAGTTGTCCTAGGTTTCTTTTTCCCTTTCACTCTCAATATTTAATCTCCCAGCAAATTCTGTTCATTTTATGTCCAAAACACATTCTGAATTTGTCCCCCTGCTGCCAACACCATCTCCTCTTATCCAGGCTACTGTACTACTAGTTTCCTGACTGGATTTTCAGCCCCCAATATTTTTGGCCCTCCCAAATAATTTTTTCTGCTTTTCAGCTAAAATGACCTTTAAAAATTCACATTGGGTCTTGTCAGTTGTCTTCCTGCAGCCCTTCAGTAGCCTTCCAGTGCTTTCATGGTGACCGACAAGGGTCTCTGAGCCCATCTGACCTGGCCTCCTCCTTGCTCCCTTCAGTTCCAGCCTCTTTGGCTTTCCCTCTGTTTCTTGAACACCTCAGGCTCATTTCTACCTTAGGAGCTGTTCACTCAGCCTTCCCTCTGCCTGGGGCATCCTGCTTCCCAAACCTGTGTGAGACTTGTTTCAGTTTGCCATTCAGGTTCAGTTTATCTTAGTTTTTTGGCCACACCAAGCCACATACAAGATCTTAGGTCCCCAACCAGGGAAGGAACCTACACCCCCTGCATTGGGAGTCTTAACCAGTGAATCACCAGGGAAGTCCCCGGGTTCCATTTAAATATTTCTTTCTCTGTGTGTTTTCTCCAGCCCTTACTGTCTGAAGTAGTGCTCCGTCACATCAACCCGCTCTATTTTGTTTGTAACTTTTATCACCACCTGAAGTTATTTCATCCTTTTATTTGTTTGCCCGTCCCTTCCTCCAGGATGGAGCCTGGCTTATTCACCATTGTACACTCAATGTCAGCAGCAGTGTTTGGCCCACAGAGGTGGTGGTGGTGGTGAAGTCACTCAGTCGTGTCCGACTCTTGCGTCTTCATGGACTGTAGTGCGCCAGGCTCCTCTGTCCATGGGATTTCCCAGGCGAGAATACTGGAGTGGGTTGATTTGGCACATAGTAGGCCCCACTGCTGGGAAAGATTGAGAGCAAGAGGGAGAGAGTCAGACACGACTTGGTGACTAAATAAACAACGAGGCCCTATGTATTGACTCAGTGAAGGTAATGATGCTGGTGATACGGGATGAGAACAGGCCGACGAGGAGTAGATTTGTGAGGGAGAGGGAGGAGCAAGGAGAGTCCAGACTTCTAGCTCGGAAGCCAGGTCGTGGCGGTGCCAGTCACCGAGATAGAAAACAGTGGGGAATGAGCAGATTGGGGTGTGGTGGAAAGTGATCAGTTTAATTTTGAACTTAAATTGGGAATACTTGTAAGGACCGCATCAGGTGTTTGAGGCACACAACAGACATTAGGGGAAGGGACTGGGCTGTAGGGTGAGATGTGGAGGTGAGCGTGTCTGCTCCAGCCTGGGAGTGGATGAGGCTGTTCTCAGGGTGAACAGGGAATGTCCGTATGTAGGAAAGTGTCCTTCCTCTTTCCTGCCTGAGTGATGGGCGTCTGCCACCAGTAACACGGACTTCACAGAACTCAGCCCCTCGCGGGGCTTGTAGTTGACACTCCTGCCCGCCCCGCCCCTCCAACCTTATGCCCCAGCTACATTGTTGCCGCTAATAATGACAAGTGCGCAAAGGGTCAGGACAGAACTCTGAGGAATGTGAACATTTAAGGCAGCAGGGCAGCATTTAAAGAGGAGCAGAGAGGATGCAACCAGCAGGTGAGAAGGAAAACCCAGACAGCCTGGCATGAAGAAAGAGCCTCAGAGGCGGTAGCTAAGCTTACTGAAATATGTCATTTGAAAGGAGAGGGGATGACTAAAGCCAGGTGGTTGTGTATTGATGAGAAAGTGGGGTGAAGAAGTGGACACAGTAAGTTTGGAGTCAAGCCTTTGTAAAATTTGGCCACCGAGGAAAATAAAAAGTAACTATAGGGAGAACTTGGGGTTAAGCGAAGAGTTTTTTTAGACATAAGAAAAACTTAAGCACGTGTAAACGGATGTGGGAAGGAGCCAGCACCGGGCTGAGTTGAAGATGCAGAAGATCACTGGGTTGAGGACCTTCCAGGAGATCTCAGGGCCCTGTGTGGTCCAGGCGATTGGCTTTGAATTGTAGGAATATCCTCTTCTGGGGAAAAGCAAGTTGTGTGGGTGGGATACACATGGGCCTGGGGGCAGCGGGCAAGAGTGCTTTCCGGTGAGCTCTGTGAAGGTCTCTGCTGGCGGGCAGGAGCAAGGTGGAGAGCGGGAAGCTTGAACAGGGGAAGCTTTGAAGAGACTGCTGTGATAGGCACATAGAGCTGGCTGAGGAAACAAGGTCTGCAGGGGGAAAGTAGAAAGCAGTTAAGATGAGCTTGCTGCCTCTTGGGATTTTAGAGAAACTGGTCGGACCTTGACAGTTGTTTGTCTAGATTTGGATTCCAGTGATTTAGACTCAGCTTCTCTTGCCTGCGTCCCCATATGCTTCTGCTGTTCCCGTTTATTAGACCAGTGGCTTGTAAATTACCCCAGAGCTCTCAGACTTGACTTAACCACTGCTTACACGCATTCCCTGTGTGAGGTGGGTGGCAGGGTTCTCAGTGTTGTGTGAACACGGGTAAGGTGGGGGATACTCTTATCCCCTCGGACCTGGGTACCCAGGTGGCCTGGCTGTAGTGGAAGAAGTGTATCATCTTCCCAGCTCCACAGCTCGAGCAGCTCTCATCATCTCTCCTTATCTTGGGTACCTGTAAGATTTTTGCTGGAAAAACTGCAAAATATTTTCAGATACTACTGCACGAGGCTCTAAGGTCCTTGTGGTCAGGGCTGTGTTCTGTTTTTATGTTATAGCCCCCGCAGCTGGCACACTGCCTGTCAGTGCATGGGAGTGAGTGCCTCTGAGCCTTTCCCTGGACTGGCCTCTCTTTCTCCTCTGTGTCTGTCCATGTGTTATAGGGATGTATGTCATGTGTTACAGTTAATATGGAATGTGTCTATTTCACCACAGTATTGTATTCTTAGATGGCCACCTTACTTTGTTAATCTTTATTTCTTTATGTCCCCTTCACATAGTAGGTATTAAAGTAATGTTAAATTTGAATTTGTTGTTTAAAAAAAAACTTGCAAAGTTTCTCTAAGAGTAACTAAAATAGTTGAAGAATGGAGGAAAAATTCAGAGACAATATCAGTTAAAGAAATGAGTTAATATAGCCTGATAAAATATTCTCAGCAGTGAGTTGATGAGGGTCTCAGTGTATGTTAAACAGTGACGGCCTGCTGTTCCTCTACTCTGACAAGGAAAACAGCAGGTGAGGTCAGAGGGAGTGCTAGTGCCTTGGGTAGATACACCACAGAACTCCCTGCCTTGTGATACTTTTGAAGGGAAGAGTTCGGGTTTGGATTTAGAAAAAAATGGAGTGGGGTCCAGAAGTGCCATTTTGGAGCCAGCTTGTTAGAACATCATCTGTGTGAGGGCAGGGCCTTTCTGTTCCCCAGCATATCCCCAGCATCTAGAATGTGCTTGGCAAGTAGGCAGTGCTCAGCAAATAGTTTCTGTGTGAATTAATAAAAGAAGTAGAGTTTTCCTGCCAGCTTTCAAAGGAATGTGCCATAGGAGCTTCAGTTTCTTTTTCCCCTTTGGCTCACTGTTCATGATCCCTTTCTGAATTAATGAGTTCCATGCGTTTATTACTTGCTTGAACTTATCTTGCTCAGCTTTCAAAGGATGCCAGCCCAGTCTACTGTTCTCTGGATTAAAAAAAAAAAATCAGCAGCTTGTTTTCAAAACCAAAATATTAGTTTTTAAGATTTCATTAGAAATTTTTTTATATAGAAAAGATTTCTTTTGTTGATGCTTTTTGCTTATGTTTAAGATGTAAACCTTGAAAATGTTAAAGAGAATTGAAATTGACTTCTAATTATAGTAGTTGATTATATGTTTATTGAATCTTTTCTCAACAGACCAAGCATTATCTGTACTTCCCTATTTTTTGCCGTATTCTTAATATTTGATACCAGTCCTTCTGTATCTGCTCAAGAATCTTCCTCAGTGAGTAATTCATCAGGAAATCTCTTCTCGGAAGCCTGTAATAATACAGCTCAAGGGGTGTCTCCGCTAATGTAAAGTCACAACATTGACTGTGTAGAAGTCGTGTATCTGATTTCATTAGCAAATTAATAGGTGATACCAGTTCTGGGGAGGAGAGACTAATGTTTTCCCTCTGCTTTAGTTCATTCTAAATTAAATCATTTGAGAACAGGACAATGGGAAATTCTGTCTTTCCATCTAGAGATGAGCAAAGACTTGGTTCTGTAAGCCAGTGCATTGTTCTCTTGTTGACTTGATTCAGCTTATTAACATTTTATTGAGATACACTTTATAGTATTTTAAGAATAAGATTAGAATCTGCTAAACTAAAAATTTGAAAAAAAAAAAAGCCCTACTACTCTTAACAGTATTTTTTTCTAGAGTTAAAATAGTCATATGAAAATAGTTACTTTTGTTGAAATAGTTGTACATGGAAATAATTATATATATTAAAGAAAAATGTCAGGAATGTTAGCATAGTGTTTTAGTTGAAACAACTTTTTTTCTTTTTTTTGAAATGTATGTTTTTATTATAAAATTAGTGCATGCTCTTGGTATAAAATTCAAACAGTACATAGGTGTATAATCCTGCTCTTTGGATATAGCTGTTGTTTATACCTTAGTGCATATCCAGTACTTAAAAAAAATAGGCTTTATTTTTTTAGAGCAGTTTTAGATTCACAGCAAAATTGAGAGGAAGATACAAATATTTCCTATATACCCTCTGCTCCCACACATGTGTAGCCTACCCCGTTTATTAACGTCTCCCACCACAGTGGGTCCTTTATTACAATTGATGAACGTACCTTGACACATTTTCACCGAAGTCCGTAGTTTACACTATACTTTACTCTTAGTGTTATATTGTCTCTTCTGTGGCTTGGGAGAAATCTATGACTGTAGCCATCATTACAGGGTCCTACAGAGTAGTCTCACTGCCCTGAAACTCCTCTGTGCTCCACCTGTTCCTCCCTCCCCGTCATCCCTGGCAGCCATGGGCTTTTCATTGTCTCTGTAATTTTGACTTTCACAGCATGATATAGTTGGATTCATACAGTACATAGTCTTTTCAGATTGGCTTCTTTCACTTAGTAATATGTATTTACATTTCTTCTTTGTTTTTTCATGGCTTGATGGCTCATGTCTTTTTAGCACTCAGTAGCAAAACTGTCTTTTTTTTGCAAATGAAGGTGGTTCTTAGTACTGTTCTACAAAATATTCTGAGGTTTCTGTTTGCAGGTGGTTCATCTCCTGAAGACTTCTTAAGTATTTACTTTTTGAAACTTTCTGGAATCTTTTTTCCCCTCATATGGTTGGCTGAACTCGTGGATACAGAGAACCAACTGTATTTGGTTTGGGCACAGGGAAGTCTTGTCCTTATCCAAAGATTGTTTTGGTGGTTAGGAACCTTTTGGAAAAGAAATCAGGATGGAGGTAGGTAAAGAATGAAGTGTAGCAGGTCTCGTACATTGTGTACAACAGAAAGCCAGAAATGACCAGGTGAGCATCAGCAGTTGTTTTTCAGGGCTCTGGGATGAGTCCTAGCACTTATCCTCAGGGTGTTCAGTAGTGTAGTGAGGAAGCAAACAGGCAGGTCAGTGATTATACATTGTAAAAAAATTGGCCACAGAGAAGGGAAGGTGCTAGAAAATGGTTGTTGGTTCTAGAGAAGTGATAGCAGTAAGAACCAGCAGTCTTAGCAAGATTGTGGTCCTGACAGGTGGACAGAAAGGTTGGTATCACACAACAGGAGGCAGTCTTAGGGTCAGGACATCCATTGTCTTGTCCCATTAAATGAGCATCACAGAGGGCATCTCAAAGCTATTTTAGAACATTGATGGTGAAATGTTAGCTCTTAGTGTTCCAACTCAGAGAAGGCAATGGCACCCACTCCAGCACTCTTGCCTGGAAAATCCCATGGATGGAGGAGCCTGGTGGGCTGCAGTTCATGGGGTCGCTAAGAGTCGGACAAGACTGAGCGAATTCACTTTCACTTTTCACTTTCATGCATTGGAGAAGGAAATGGCAACCCACTCCAGTGTTCTTGCCTGGATAATCCCGGGGATGGGGGAGCCTGGTGGGCTGCCGTCTGTGGGGTCGCACAGAGTTGGACACGACTAAAGCGACGTAGCAGCAGCAGCAGTGAACATTGGTATACAGGTGTCTGTGTGTATGTCTGTTCTTAGTTCTTGTGGGTGTATACAGGAGTGGAATTTCTGGGTCGTATAGTAATTCTGTGTATAATTTTTTGCGGAACTGCTTGTTTTCCAGAGTGGCTATACCGTTCCCACCAGCAATATATGAGGATTCCAGTTTCTCTCCATCCTGCTCAACACTGGTAATTTTCCTTTTCTTGATTATAGCCATCCAAGTGGATATGAGGTGGTGTCTCATTTCTGATAGACAGAGTGCCTGATGAACTATGGACGGAAGTTCGTGACATTGTATAGGAGACAGGGATCAAGACCATCCCCATGGAAAAGAAATGCAAAAAAGCAAAATGGCTGTCTGAGGAGGCCTTACAAATAGCTGTGAAAAGAAGAGAAGTGAAAAGCAAAGGAGAAAAGGAAAGATACAGGCATCTGAATGCAGAGTTCCAAAGAATAGCAAGAAGAGATAAGAAAGCCTTCCTCAGCGATCAATGCAAAGAAATAGAGGAAAACAACAGAATGGGAAAGACTAGAGATCTCTTCAAGAAAATTAGAGATACCAAGGGAACATTTCATGCAAAGATGGGCTCAATAAAGGACAGAAATGGTATGGACCTAACAGAAGCAGAACATATCAAGAAGAGGTGGCAAGAATACACAGAAGAACTGTAGAAAACAGATCTTCACGACCAAGATAATCATGATGGTGTGCTCACCACCTAGAGCCAGACATCCTGGAATGTGAAGTCAAGTGGGCCTTAGAAAGCATCACTATGAACAAAGCTAGTGGAGATGAAGGAATTCCAGTTGAGCTATTTCAATTCCTGAAAGCTGATGCTGTGAAAGTGCTGTACTCAATATGCAAGCAAATTTGGAAAACTCACCAGTGGCCATAGGCCTGGAAGAGGTCAGTTTTCATTCCGATCCCAAAGAAAGGCAACGCCAAAGAATGCTCAAACTACTGCACAACTGCACTCATCTCACACGCTAGTAAAGTAACGCTCAAAATTCTCCAAGCCAGGCTTCAGCAATATGTGAATCGTGAACTTCCAGAGGTTCAAGCTGGTTTTCGAAAAGGCAGAGGAACCAGAGATCAAATTGCCAACATTTGCTGGATCACGGAAAAAGCAAGAGAGTTCCAGAAAAAACATCTATTTCAGCTTTATTGACTATGCCAAAGCCTTTGACTGTGTGGATCACAATAAACTGTGGAAAATTCTGAAAGAAATGGGAATACCAGACCACTTGACCTGCCTCTTGAGAAACCTATATGCAGGTCAGGAAGCAACAGTTAGAACTGGACATGGCATAACAGATTGGTTCCAAATAGGAAAAGGAGTTCGTCAAGGCTGTATATTGTCACCCTGCTTATTTAACTTCTATGCAGAGTACATCATGAGAAAGGCTGGGCTGGAAGAAGCACAAGCTGAAATCAAGACTGCCGGGAGAAATATCAATAACCTCAGATATGCAGATGACACCACCCTTATGGCAGAAAGTGAAGAGGAACTAAAAAGTCTCTTGATAAAAGTGAAAGTGGAGAATGAAAAAGTTGGCTTAAAGCTCACATTCAGAAAACGAAGATCATGGCATCTGGTCCCACTTCATGGAAAATAGATGTGGAAACAGTGTCAGACTTTATTTTGGGGGGCTCCAAAATCACTGCAGATGGTGACTGCAGCCATGAAATTAAAAGATGCTTACTCCTTGGAAGGAAAGTTATGACCAACCTAGGTAGCATGTTCAAAAGCAGAGACATTACTTTGCCAACAAAGGTCCATCTAGTCAAGGCTGTAGTTTTTCCAGTGGTCATGTATGGATGTGAGAGTTGGACTGTGAAGAAAGCTGAGCGCCAAAGAATTGATGCTTTTGAACTGTGGTGTTGGAGAAGACTCTTGAGAGTCCCTTGGACTGCAAGGAGATCCAACCAGTCCATTCTAAAGGAGATCAGCCCTGGGTGTTCTTTGAAAGGAATGATGCTAAAGCTGAAACTCCAGTACTTTGGCCACCTGATGTGAAGAGTTGACTCATTGGAAAAGACTCTGATGCTGGAAGGGATTGGGGGCAGGAGGAGAAGGGGACGACAGAGGATTAGATGGCTGGATGGCATCACCAACTGGATGGACGTGAGTCTGAGTGATCTCCGAGAGTTGGTGATGGACAGGGAGGCCTGGCGTGCTGCGATTCATGGGGTCGCAAAGAGTCGGACACGACTGAGCCACTGAACTGAATCACGTTATGTGTCTTTTCATGTCCTGTAGTATGCCATTTTCGTATCTTTGGAAAAATGTCTATTCAAGTCCTTTGCTGATTTTTTTATTGAGTTGTTATCTTTATATTGTTGAGTTGCAAGAGTTCTTTATATGTTTACTCTTATCAGATATTAGATATGTGATTTACATTGTCTGGGAATTATGGGATGCTTTTTTTCCAGTATCATCTGAACAAGTTTGGACACGTTGCTTTAGTCCTCCTGACCAGAGTTTGAATCCGTGCCCTGGCAATGAAAGCTCTGAGTCCTCACCACTGAACCACCAGGGAATTCCTGAGACACTTTGGTTTAGATATGAATAAGCCTGTATGCAGATTTGAACAGTACTTGCATCCCAGAAATAGAAGAAATTTTGAAGGATTTTGAAGTTTGTTTGATGTCTGTATACTTATTTTAGTCATTGTATCCTTTCTTGATCTCTTGAAAGTCTATACAGCTCACAAGACTCATGAGATCTAGAGAGACCATGCTTTGAGAGGCAGACCTAGCATACATAAGATATTTATTCTAAGCCACTTTATTCCCGAGACAGACATTTACAGTTATGTATTGAATCATGTCTCTATGTTTTAGTCTGAAGGTCATATTCCAACACAGAAACACAGGAGTGCTACCGAGTGATGGACAGCCTGTCCTGAAACTTCAGTAGCGCTAGGCTTCAGGAAGGGTTTGTTTTATTTCATCAACACATTGGTCACTGTATCACCTGCTTCTTTGCATGTCAGCTTTGCAACTCGGGAGCAGGATTTCTGCGTTAACCTTTCAGCCAGTGCCTCTTCCCTGGATTTCCTCTGTGGGGATGAACGTGCCACGGGAGCTTGTGGGAACGACAACAATGCAGGCTGTTTCCCTCCCTGACCCCTCTTGCTGGATGAGGGAGTTCCCTGCGCACTTAGAGCTTTCTAGAAGGCAGAGACCTTCGGCTTTTCATAAATCTGATTTTCCTATAACTTGAGGATTCCATGTATTACGTTTTTGCTTGTTTCTCCTCTTCACTCAGCTAGCTCCTGGTGGAACACTCCTTCCTTTGCCTGATCCTCCAGAGCCAGCTTCTCCACGTTGTCTCAAAAGTAATAGAGGAGAAGATGGTCATTATAATTACAATGTCACCACTAATAGAGCTAAGTTCAGTCCAGTTCAGTCGCTCAGTCGTGTCGGACTCTTTGCAACCCCATGAACCACAGCACGCCAGGCCTCCCTGTCCATCACCAACTCCCGGAGTTCACTCAAATTCATGTCCATTGAGTCGGTGATGCCATCCAGCCATCTCATCCTCTGTGGTCCCCTTCTCCTGCGTTCAATCTTTCCTAACATCAGGGTCTTCTCAGTAAGAATTGTCTGTTTAGATTTAACATTAAAAAAAAATTTACTTAGATTGAGGAGGAGGTATAAAGAAATGATTCTTTGACTTTCTCATGCCAAGGACTTGAGTTTAGCTTGTGAGGATTCCTCGTTAGTGTGGTGAACGGAACAGAAGCAGCGTCTAGGCCTGGGCCTTGGCTCGTTGGCATGTCCTTACTTTCACTCCTGCAAGCACCTTTTAGTTTATTGCTTTTAAGCTTAACCCATTTTCTTTTTAAATGCTTCTCTCTAGCATTTTTTTCTGCCTTTTCCTTTTCTTCCCACCCCACCCGCTTTATTTTCAGTAATGCAGATGTGGAGAGAGTGTTAGATGGTTGTGATTCTAAGGGCTTGACTTGAGTTCTTCACAGGCTAGGAGCCTTATGTCTTTCTCTTGTCCACGTCTGGCCCCTTGTAGGACTGCAGTGAATGCTCAGTTAGCTGTGGCACTAACCTTACAGCACAGGCTGTATTATTTTTAGAAGACCTTCCAGGATAATAAAGATCGTTGATTTTGTATTCAGCAGGCTTCTTGAGTCTGTGGCCTGACTCCTCTCCTCTGTCCCAGAGGGTTCCCAGCAGAGCTCTTCACGCACTGCTCTGGCCCCATTCTCTTCTCATTGTGCAGCTGCACTTATGTGGATACGCTAGACCTTCTCAGGGTTTCCTTTTGAGCACTCTTCCTTTCTCCTGTATTTTGTGCTCTGTCCGTTTTTCATTCTGGGTGGTTTCTTTTGACCTGTATTCCAATCTAACCAGTTCTTTCTGTCTAATCTGTGTTTAACTGAAATAAGCACTCAATGGATAAGTTTGAAAAAATACAACAAAAACTGAGACGTTTGGGACCTTTCCAGTATGCTGTGTTGCTTTTTATGGATTCCTGTTCCCTGCTAAATTCTTCAAGCTTGGCTTTTATTTCCTAAACAGAGTAAAGTAGTTGTTTTAATGATCTCCTTTTCTCGGTTCTGTTACCTGCCTGTGTCTTTTCTGATGGTTTTTACTCATGGTGTTTTCTCTATTCATGTGTTTGTGCGCTGGATGTAGTATTTGAAACATTATTTATAGAAATAATTAGAGGCCTTGGATGTCTTTTTCCAGGGAAGATTTTTGTTTACTTTTTTTCAGGTGCCTGAGTGCACTAGCAATCCAGGATTATTTTAATCCAGGTTGAGAGTTTGAGATTTTATCCAGTTGATTGGATGCTGAGTCCATGAGAAGACTGGTTTACTTCTGGTTTGCTCAGTCCCCTGGTTCGGGGCCAGGCCGAGGTTACTGAGCGTCTCCTCTGCGGGGCCTGGAAGGGCAGACATGCCCCTTGGGCCTCTTGGCCACATCTGGCAGATCAGCAGGTGCCCTCAAGTCTCTGTCACATCTTTGGGTTTCCATTCCTTCTAGGATATTAACTAGGTAATGCCTCACTATCCTGGTAGCTTCTTGTTACTTTTTAAAAGATGTACGTGTATTTCATCCAGTTTTTTCCCCCAAATTGTTGAATCCATCATTTTTGAATGCAGAAAAGGAAACCCTATTTTCATGGGCTCATGTTATTCTAATGTTCACTTTGACACAAGTGACCACAAGGTGCGAGACACTACGCTGTAGTCTCAGTTACATACTCAGTGTGACACCAAGTACAGGGTAGCACAGCTGGTCAGGAAAACCAGGCATTGTTGGCTGGAGGATTCTCCAGCAATCAACATCTGGAGATGGTCTCCAAAGCCAGTTACCTGATTTTTGAATCCCAGCTCTGCCACTTATTAGCAGTGTGACTGTAAGCAAGTTCTGTGCCTCTGTTTTCTTGTCTAAAAAATGAAGACATGAATGTGCTTACCTGTGGTTGCTCTGATTAAATATGTTAATAACTCAAGCTTTTAGAATATTGCCTAACTCATAGTAATCACCAGATAAAGTTTAGTTACTGTTATAACCATCTAGTGGAGAAGGCAATGGCACCCCACTCCAGTACTCTTGCCGGAAAATCCCAGGGACGGAGGATCCTGGTGGGCTGCAGTCCATGGGGTTGCTAAGAGTCGGGCAGGACTGAGCAACTTCACTTTTACTTTTTCACTTTCATGCTTTGGAGAAGGAAATGGCAACCCACTCCAGTGTTCTTGCCTGGAGAATCCCAGGGACGGGGGAGCCTGGTGGGCTGCCGTCTATGGGGTCGCACAGAGTCGGACACGACTGAAGCGACTTAGCAGCAGCAGCAGCATAACCATCTAGAAAATTTGGAAATTGCTGATTTTTCAGAAAATGTTTCTGTTGTTTTGACTTTTATTTTTAAAACTTGGAATTGCAAGTGGTGATGCCTGTTTATTAGCCACCTGTTCTCTTTGGGCTTATTTCAGAAGAACTGAGATTGGTATTTGCTAACTCCATGCCAGTGGTCAGGGAAGAAAGAGACACTCCACTACTGTCAAAGACTGACTGCCTCCAAGTGGGTCCCCCTCTTGGTGGGGAGGGAAGGGATTTTTCTTGTGGCTGGTGGCTCCTGCCTGTAGAGTAGGAATTCGCTCCATTGGCCTTTTGATTGTGAATTAGGAGCACTGATTAACCGTGATACGATTTTTATGAATGGACTATAGACCCCAGAGTATGGGAGCTTTCTTAATTACAGAAGTAAAGTGAAGCGAAGTGAAAGTCGCTCAGACGGGTCTGACTCTGTGCAACCCCATGAACTCCATGGAATTCTCCAGGCCAGAATACTGGAATGGGTAGCCTCTCCCTTCTCCAGGGGATCTTTCCAGCCCAGGGACTGCACCCAGGTCTCCCGCATTGCAGGAGAGAATGACACAGAAATTAACCATCATCGAGTGGTTTTCCATCAGTCATTAGTTGTTTTGTTTTTTAGGGTTTGTTTGGTTGTATTTTGTTTGATTGATAAGTAACTTCTCCCATTGTTTTTCCTCATTGTTTGTCTTTTGCCTATTTTGTTGTTCGTTCAGACTTTTATCTGGGAAAGAGATGATGGTAATACTGATAATGATCGCTTGAATTTCTATGGTGCTTAGCGGCTTACATATTTTTTATTGCGCATTCCTGTGAGGCAGTAAGGTAGGTAACTCCGTTTCTGCAAATGAGGAAAGTGGGACTTTGAAGTTAAGGAAGTTGCCCAAGTCACAGAACAAGTGGCAAAACCAGCATTTAAATATAGGTTTCCTGATTCTGAATGTAGTATTTTTTTCCAATGTGTCACCCAGGAGAATCCATTGAAAACAGGTTTAATGGGGAAAGCAATTGTACCTTGCAAAAATAAAGTTGTATTTTTGCTCATCTTGCTTGCTAAAATAAAATTCTATTTCCAGAAGGTTTTTTAAACATGTTTTTCTTGGTTTCTTCAAGACATCTGGCTTGCCTCTGGTTAGGGGAGAGTGATGCTTGGTGCTGCAGTGTCCCGTAGGGGAGAGAGGACGCTGTGCTCGTGGGGTGGGGGTCGTCAGGGAGGGTTTCATGGCCATTGCCTTGCGCACCTCTGGAGAAAGCCAGCACACAGCTGCTGGGAGTGGCTGCTTCTGTCTGTCGTGACTGTCGCTGTGCACTTGGCACCCTCCCCCTGCTTCCTTTTGGAAACGAGAACATAAAACAGTGCAGAGCTAAAGCTGCTCTCTGAGATGTCTATACTACTGAAATGATCTGCTTTTTGTTTCTTTAAAGTTCTCCAACCCCAAATTAATTTGCTGATTCTTGAGGCTCTTGGAGGCTTAGAGGTGACTCTCTTTAGTCTGGAGTTCGAGTTTAGAAGTTTGCTGGCATGTTCAGAACAATCGTTTAGCTATTTATAGGTGTGGGACTTTTGTGGGCTTTTTGTTTTATTTTTCGTTTCTCTGTTTTTAAGTGGAAAACGCAGTAATCTTTAGGACACTTGGCTTATAGATGCATTTACGGAGAACTAACGCGTTGTTCCTCAGTGTTTTCCAGCTGTGAGTCTGAGGCAGTGGTCCAAGTTGTCGACACTCGGCTCACCCCAGCTTCTCCTGACACCTGTGCTCTTTCACAGGAAGCAGTCATCCAATCCAGGCAGTATTCCTCCCATGCCTACCTCCCCAGCCATACGCAGAGGATCCCATAAACTGTGAAAAGGCCCATTGGCTTTTATCGGGAGTGGACTGTACCCTTAGCGCTCAGGCTCTGCCTCTGCTTCGTTTGACAGGCTGACCTATGGTCTTGGTACCTCCAGTAAAATCAAGTCTTAATGCTCGGTTGACTGCGTTTCTCATCGCTCTGCCCAGGAAGGCCAAGGACACGTTAGAATCTGTTCATTCCGTCCTGTATTTCCTTTCTAAGATTGCTGGGGCAGTGCTTTTGTTTTACTGTGTGTTGTTTGTTTGGCCTTACTTCTGCTCATAAATTCAGATGTGGTCAGATGTGTTAAAAGAGCTTTCTGCATTTTTAGGCATGTCTGATTCACGGGGTCACGTCTCTCCAAGTTTATGTGTATGTAAAGTATCTTAATATTTTCACACTTTGTGCTGAACTTAAAAAGTACTTTCTTTCAAAGGTCAGAGCCTTTGGGAAAAGGTAACCAATTTTAAAGAGATGTTTAAAAAGAAAACCTTTTGATTTACACTGTTTACATTTTTAAATAGTAAGTGGTTTTTATTCGTCAGAAGTGGCCATCTAAAATGCTCAGCTCCTTTAATAAGTGCAGGAAGCTGAGGCTGAAAGTGGGGGAAGGGGTGAGGGAGGGCTCACAGAAACTCCCTTCTTAAGATTAACTTCCCTCACAGATGAGAACTTTTGGTCTTTGTTTTCTTTGCTTTTGTCAGAAAGAGATTACATTGTCAACTTAATTCACCCAGGATTTGAATGCTCGCATGTTTCCTCTATTGGGGAAGTAGAGGGTTTAATTACTCTCAGGGAATGTTGGTGAGGGCTTCCCACGTGGCTCAGTGGTAAAGAATTCAGCTGCTAATGCAGGAGGCACAAGAGGTGCTGGTTCAATCCCTGGGTGGAGAAGAACCCCTGGAGTAGGAAGTGGCAACCCACTCCACTATTCTTGCCTGGGAAATCCCGTGGACAGAGGAGCCTGGCGGGCTACAGTCCATGGGGTCACAAAGAGTCGGACATCACTGAGCAGTGTTGGTAAGCACCTCTAGGGAGGGGAGGAGTCCGGGGAAAGGCAGGATTTGCCCTGGACCTTAAAGGCCAGTGGCGTGTCAGCACAGCTCACTTATTCAGGCAGAAGAGCCAGCTGGAACAAGGGAAGGACTGCACGGTGCATGAGGGGTGCTGGGTGATGCCCAGAGCAGGACTAAGGACAGGAGAGGTTAAGGCCACATTCTTAATTAGACCTGGGTTCACATCCCAGCATTTCTTCTTCACAGACGAGCTGTGTAACCTTGTGTGAGTTACTTCCAACTTTCTGTGCTTCCGTCTCTCCCTCTGCAGAATGGCTATTACCTATATCACAGACTTGTTAAAATGAAGTGAGACTGTAATACATTGTCTAGTACCTAGGGTAAACACTCCATAAGTTACCAGCTGCAGTCAGTAAATTTCTTTGCTTTTTAACTTTTGTTTTAAAGTTAACATGTTCATTAAATCAGTTCCCAGAAGGTCCCTTGCAGTCTTACTCCAAAGACAGCTGTTGTCAACAGTTTGAGGAATGTTTTCTTTCTAATTTCAACTCTGTACATCTTTTTCATATTTGTTTTGGTTGTGTCTGTTCGAGCATTAGGGAGTTTGGGAGGCAGGGAAGGGCAAGGCTGTGTAGTGTTTCTAGAAGACAGGACTTAGCTGACTATGTGTTGTGCTAATAATTAGGAGCCAGCGAAGGTTTGAGAGTCAGGGGTGACATGATCAGCTCTCAGTTCAGTTCAGTCACTCCATCGTGTCTGACTCTTTGTGACCCCATGGACTGCAGCACGCCAGGTCTCCCTGTCCATCACTTGGACATCAACTCCTGGAGTTTGCTCAAGCTCATGTCCATCGAGTCGGCGCTCCAGCCATCTCATCCTCTGTCGTCCCCTTCTCCTCCCGCCTTCAGTCTTTCCCAGCATCAGGGTCTTTTCCAGTGAGTCAGCTCTTTACATCAGGTGGCCAAAGTGTGTGATCAGCTCTGCTTCAGTAATAATGCTGAATAATAACATGAGTCGGCTTGTAGTGGGGAAGCAAGTTTTTGCTTGGCTGTTCGAGTGCTAGGCAGATGTTGAAAAGGTTTATTACCTGCTTCCAACCGTTGTGTGATCCTCGTTGGGGAAATGAGGTGCTCCCTGAGGCAGGGAAGTGCGGACCAGGCAGGGACTGGGCACTGATGTGGCGTGTGGACAGGAAGTGCTGGTGTGATCCAAGCCTTGAAGAGTGACTCTGATTTGGGAAGTGTTTGGGAGGGGCAAAGCATGAGTCAAGAGGTAGGAGAGCAGGATTGACAGTCGGTCCGGGTGGAGTGGTGGGCCTCAGCTGGCCAGCAGAGTGACTGGTGCCTTCGTCAAACCTGTTCATGCTCTGCCCTGTGGCCCTGACCTCACTGTACCGCAGTGTTCTCCTTTTCCAGAGTGTAAGCTTTTTAAAAAAGACAGCAGAGTTTTAGTCATCCCTGTGCTTCCAGGCCTGGTAAAGGGCCCAGTACACAGTAAATGCTTTAAAAAAAACCAGCTGAACAGCCGAGTATTTGCTATTTATGGAAATTATGACTGGATACCCTGTTGTCCCCACAAATCAAGGTCTAAAAAGCCTAGTGTCATCTCTCTCCGCCTTTCATTCTGCCCTCAGCTGTGAGGCCTCAAACAGGTCCCCCTCCCCTGAGCGCCCATGTACCTCTCCATCCCATAATCTGTGTACACCCGTGTGGGCTCCCACAAGCACGCCCCGCCCCCCCCGCAGCTCTGGGGACCCGCATGGCCTTTCTTCCTCTAGCCGTGTCTTCCCTTCACTGTCCCTTGTCGGCTCCTTTTCCTCTTTCCCAGCCTCCAGATGTTGGTGGGGTTCAGGGACCAGTCCTACTCTCGGTCCCTAGACCAGTGGCTTTTCACCGTTGTTTGACCAAACTACACGCCAGCCTGGTACATGCTCACTGCATTCCTTCTGCAGCTAAACTCAAGCCTGAAACAAAAGCTTCCCAATAAAGTTCTCATGCTCCGTCTTACTCTGAGCCGTCGTCTGTGTTATTTTCCATTCCGTTCTATTTCATTTGTTTTTTTAATGCTGTTCATGACCCACTAAATTGATTTCACAACCTCCAGTTTGAAAAACTGCTCTGGGTGATCTCATCCACTCTTCTGGCTTCAAGTCCTATCTCTGTGCTGATGACTTTCCCATATGTATCTCCATCCCCACCTTCCCCTGAGGTCCAGACACGCCAGCTGTCTACCTGACGTCTGCACGTGGACGTCACCAGAAATCTCAGAGTTAATGTGTCCAGAAAAGCACCCTCGGTTCCTTCAGCCCCTCCCCTCCCTGCCTCGCCCCGCTCCACAGATGGTGCCGTGGTCCCAGCCGCTCCGTACGGGACAGTGCTGAGTGCAAACTCCGTGGGCCTGGTGCTGCCGTCTGACGGGCCTTGGGCAGTCACTGAACCTCCCTCTGCCCGACTGTCTTCATTTTAATAAAGCAGGGTTTTCCGCTGTCCCTTTTCCTGGGACTGCTGTGGAGCCTGAGTAGATTTTTACCTGTAGAGGACACAGAGCGGTGACTGTCACATGGCTGCTGCAGCTTGTCATCGTTGTCAAGTCCCTCACATCCACTTCTGATCCATTAGCAATTCCCATTGGCTCTGACTTCAAAATATGTCCTTTCTTTGACCACATATCACCACCTCCATCAACAGCACATTCGTCTCTGCAGCCAACACCCCTTACCCAGGCGACCAAAATAGCTTCTTCACTAACTCCCTGCTTCTGCCCTCGCCCCTCCCAAAGCCTGTTTTCCGCAAAACAGCCAGAGCCGAGTTGGCCATTTGAGAATTGAAACCAGAGGGTGGTGTTCTCTAGCTCAAACCCTCCAAAGCCGTCTCATAAAATCCGATGTTCTTACATGGCTTAAAAGGCCCTTCATCTGTACTCAAACTGTCAGGTGTGTGTGACTGACTGGTGAGCATGTTAACACGCGGCTTCTGGTTCAGTCGCTCCCCAAGACCCGAGACTCTGCATCCCCAAAAAGAACCCAGACGGCCGTGCCGCGGGTCTCTGGACCCCTCGAGAGCAGGGCCTGTGTGCTCAGGGTCCCGTTCTCTGGCTGCACCCCATCTCTCCTCCCTGCACTTGGCCTCTGCCACGTCAGCCACTTTGCTGATCCTCTCGGGAAAGCCCATCCCTGCCTGGCCTCTCTGCCCACCTCTCCACAGGCCTCTGTAGAGCCCATCCCCACCCCTCCTTCCAGTCGCTTGTCACCTCCTTAAGGAGGGTTGTCGTCCTGTGTAAACCATCCTTTTCAAGTCCCACCCTTTCCCTCTACACTTCTCTGTCCCGTTAGCCTCCCTTAGTTTTCCCTGCTGCTGCTCCTAAGTCATTTCAGTCGTGTCTAACTCTGTGCGACCCCGTAGATGGCAGCCCACGAGGCTCCCCTGTCCCTGGGATTCTCCAGGCAAGAACACTGGAGTGGGTTGCCATTTCCTTCTCCAATGCGTGAAAGTGAAGTCGCTCAGTCGTGTCCGACTCTTAGTGACCCCATGGACTGCAGCCCACCAGGCTCCTCCATCCATGGGATTTTCCAGGCAAGAGTACTGGAGTAGGGTGCCATTTCCTTCTCCAGTGCATGAAAGTGAAAAGTGAAAGTGAAGTCGCTCAGTCCTATCCGACTCTTAGCGACCCCATGGACTGCGGCCCACCAGGCTCCTCCGTCAATGGGATTTTCCAGGCAAGAGTGCTGGAGTGGGGTGCCATTGCCTTCTCCGTAGTTTTCCCTAAGCATTGCTTAGTTCCTGGCCAACCCAAGTCTATTTGTAATTGTTCGGTCTTTATGTGCTGGTTTCGTGGTAGGTCGGGACTTTCGAGACTTGTTTGTTATAGCTGTATCTCCAGAACCTAGAATCAGTGCCTGGAATGTGATATTTGCTCAGAATGTGTACTGAAGGTTGACTGTGCATGTGTGTAAAGTTCCCCGTGTTAGACACGGGCCCCTGGAGGGAGGGGCCTCCTTACTCCTGTTTTCAGGTGGTTAGCCTGCATCCGCACTCCAGGCCTCGAAGCCTGCCTCACCCTCAGAGCAGCAGTCCTCAGTGATGGTTAGCTGGTGTTTGCCAGGCCGCTCTGCTAGGGGCTTTCGATTACCTTATGCGTTTTACAGCCGTACTTCTGTGTAAGGAACACATGTGTGCGTGCTAAATCGCTTCAGTTGTGTTCAACTCTTTGCAACCCTGTGGACCATAGCCCACCAGACTCCTCTGTCCATGGGGTTCTCCAGAAAAGAATACTGGAGTGGGTTACCATTTCCTTCTCGCATAACACATGATTATAGTCTTACTAAAAATAAAAAACAATTAAAAAGTCATTCCTCCCCTAATGTTGCTATGTATCTTTTCCAGCCATTTTCCCCACTTGCTATTTTGAAATGTATCAGTAATAAAAGACAAGAGGGGAGGGACTTGCTTTGCTTCCAGTATCAGAAGTCTTCTTAGTGGAATAGCGCTCTGTATGTTTCACCTCACCACAGGCAAACGCCAAGGGCATTTCTGTTGAGGAAACCAGGGCTTAAGAAGTGAGCAGTTTTGCTCAAGAGCTCACTAGCATTAAGCTGCAAAACGCAGTTCAGAATCTATCTGTGTCTGAGTTCAAGGTCCAGGCATGCCCCTTCCACCACTTCATGCTCCCAGGAGCTGTGGGGAGAGAGACTGGAGTGCTTGACTCACTGGAATGAGGCTTCGAAGAAAGGATGTTTGACCAGGTCGTCATAGAAGCATCTGAATTAATCGGATGGTGAAAGTGGGCAGAGAACTAGCCTTCCGGACAGGTAACAGCTTGGACAAAGACCTGGAGGTCAACACACCTTTGGGGAATGGAGAGAAGTTCACTGTCCACTGGACTGAAAGTGAAAGCCACCCAGTTGTGTCCAACTCTTTGCAACCCCATGAACTCGTCCATGGGATTCTCCAGGCCAGGATACTGGAGTGGGTAGCTGTTCCCTTCTCCAGGGGATCTTCCCAACTCAGGGATTGAACCCAGGTCTCCCACATTGCAGGTGGATTCTTTACCAGCTGAGCCACAAGGGAAGCCCACTGGAGTAGGAGGTGCAAAATGAGGTCATGAGATGTGGAGCTAGAAATTCTGTTCGTGTCAGAAGCTGAAGGATCTTAAATTGCATGCCATGAACCGGTGATGTTTCCTCAAACTGGTTAAGTGGGAAACCAGGGATTCTGTTTATTTACAAAATACGCCAGACACAGAAAAGTGCAGAGGCTAGAGGCACTTGTGTGCCCATCACCCAGGCCTAACGGTGTTGCCCCGGACCCTTCTGAGTGTCCCCCTCCCTCCTCTCAGACCCGTATTCCAAACCCCAGGCCTTTTCCGTGCATTTGTTCAGTCGCCAAGTCGTGTCTGACTCTCTTCACTGTCTTTGTGTATATTGTTTCTAAATTGTATCCATGTCCATACATACAGAGCTACAGAACTAGTTTGGAAGTTTTCCATTGCTAATTCATCTAATCCAGTAAAAGGAATAAAAGCTTGATCCCACCAAATGAAGAGAACCCCCTCAGTCTCGTCTTGACGTATCTGCAGTCAGCTGAAAGTGTATCCTGGCTTTCTGGCATGGTTCAAGTATTATAGATAGGTTTATGCCTTGTGCTTGTCTGCGCCGTGGAGAATCAGACATTTTTCTAGCCTGGGTTCCAGTTAGTGAGGAATGGCATTTATAAACTCAATACTGAATGTCTGCTTATTTCCCTTGAATTATTAACATTTTCTTTTAGAACTGCCCTGCCTCTGTGTGTGTGTGTGATGTTTAGCTTTTTAGTTCACCTGAAGTTTATTTTTATGGATATCATGAGATGGGTCTAACACAATTATTTTTCTCCCTGAAAAACACCAGAAAGGTAGCATGTTATCCCAATACCCTTTAGTTTATTTTGTTTATAATTTAGAAAAAATTACAATCCATGATAGAGCAAGTATCTTCTGACTTTCCATAGTTTCCCAAATTTTCTTGACTAGCTTCATGTATTTCCTTTAATCGAACTTTATAATTAATTTATCAGAGCCTCACAGAGGCAGTGGAGAGTCTTCTGGTTGAGGGGCTGATGGTGAGGAGACGTGAAGGATGAGGCTGCAGAGCTTGGGAGATGAGTTTTACTGAACTAAAGAGCAAGATAAGCAAATTGAGTAAGCAAGTATGTAAGTATATATTGAGGCTGATGGGAGCCAGGTGCCTTAACTGTTTGAAGAGGAAATTGCAAACATGGAGAGATAAAGGTTGGAGAGATCCTAGAGGGTGTTGGGTTGGAATTGGAGGTCTCAAGATGAACCCATGGTTCGTAAACATATATACAGCTGTGGGTATGGAGATAGTTACAGGTGTGGGTGTTCATACATGGTATTCAGCTGGAGGCAGTGACACCCCAGCAGCAGTGAACAATCCTAGCGTCCAGATCTTTGTTTCTATATGTTACCCTTCTCTAAAATGAATCGTGTCCTTGGAGATATGGCTTGTTCCTGGGCGTGGCAGTATGAGCCTGAAACACCTGTGCCAGGAAGCAAGGGCGTGCTCAAGAGAGGGAACATGTCCAAAGGGTACAGGGGCCACTTTGAAGAGGCCTCCACTGGCCACAGCTGGATAGTTTGAGAATCAAGTAGGTGAGTGGATATGTGGGTTAGGAGGGGAAGTTCTGCCAGATAATGATGGACAGAGAATCACCATTTGGCATCCATCATAGATGGCTCAGTGGTGAAGAATCCTCCTGTCTGTGCAGAACATGCAGGTTCGATCCCTAGGTTGGGAAGATCCCCTGGCAAAGGAAATGGCAACCCACTCCAGGATTCTCGCCTAGGGAATTCTGTGGACAGTGGAGCCTGGCAGGGTTACATTTCATGGGGTCACAGAGTCAAACATGATTGAGCAGCTAAACAACAACAACCCATCAGAGTGGTGCTTGGCTGACAGGGGAGTCATCAATAAGTGGAGGTTTGACAAAGAACAAGCTATTGGCACAAGATACTTGATTGATTACCAAGGTAAAGTGGTAAGTTTGCTGTGGGGAAGCCTGGCAGGGATGAGCTTGACTGGGTGAATGTGATTGGCATCGCCAGTGGAGTGTGCACTTGCCGTCCCTCCCTGATGTGGTGCCCTGAGCAGAGCACAGCACCACATCTCTGGTATCGTTGCCAAGAAAGTGGGGATGTGGCTGGACATGCATCCTGCAGAACGAGAGGACCATGCTCTGTTGGGGACACGGGAGTCAGGAGAACACTGGGGGCCATTTCGCATTGGCGAGACGCTGGTGAGGCGTGGCAGCTTGTACCCCTGGATGGGGTCCTGGGCCAGATGGGAAAGGAAATATTGCTGGGGCAGTTCGCAAAAGTGGAACAGGCTCTGCTCTGGGCTGGTGGCACAGCAACACTGCTGTTCATTCGCTCAGTCATGTCTGACTCTTGTGACTCCATGGACTGTAGCCCACCAGGTTCCTCTGTCCATGGGGTTTTCTAGGCAAGAATACCGGAGTGGGTTGCTGTTTTCTTCTCCGGGGGATCTTCTCAGGAGGCTTAGTGGTAAAGGAATATTAATTTCCTGGTGTGGAGGGTTTCATGCTGGTTATGTAGATGAATGTTCCTGTTTTTGGAAATGTACACTGGACGGGTTGGGGGTGATTGGGCGTCAGTCTTCAGGCTGCTCTCAAAGAGATCAGGAAGAAGCTAATGGGTGTCTATACAGGGTGTGTATCGTCTTGCTCAGTATCTGTAGGGGAATGGTTCCAAGGCCCCCTCAGACACCAAACTGTGGGTGCTCGGGTTCCTTATATAAAATGGCATAGTAGTTGCGTATAAATCTTTCCACACATCATCTCTAGATTACTTACAATATCTAACACAATGTAAATGCTACAGAAATAGTTATAAACCTAATGTGAGTACTGTATAAGTAATTGCTAACCATGTGGCAGATTCAAGTTGTGCTTTTTATAACTTTCTGTAATTTCTCCCCTAATACATTTGATCTGTGGTTGGTTGAATCCACAGATACAGACCCCATAGATAACAGAGGGCTGACTGTATAGGTAATGAGTATGTGTAGGTAATGGAGCGAATGATATAAAATATTAAATTAACAATGAAGTGATATTATCAGTTGGGGAATCTTGTTGAAGGGGCTGTGTAAGCCGTGTACTATTCTTGCACTTTTCTGTACCATTTGAAATTATTTCAGAATAAGTTGTATTCTGAGACCCTACTGAGATTCTGACTGGCATGTTACTAACTAGTTTTATAAGCTAGTCTGTAGGGACTTGACCTGTGTGTGACACTGAGTCTTTGCGTGTGGATACATTGGTGTGTCTCTCTGGTGGGTGGTTTGTTTTTGAGCTCTTCTTTGGGGTCCTTCAGTAGTTTATCTACACATGTAGCTTTTGCCTTCTTCTACTTAATTAGTCCTCTGGTATTTGTTGTTGTTGCTATTATAAAATGGAGCTGTTTTTGCCTACAAGTGGTGACAGGGATTGCTTTCTGTGACCCTTTTTGTCTGTGAAGGTTTAGAAATTATGTACTCATACAGCCTTTAAGTGAGGGGAAAAAATTAATAACATCTCAGAACCCCCTCAGGCTTAACTTAGGAAAAACCCACAGGGAGCCTGTGCTCCGCGGGCCCCAGAGACGCCAGTGGCCCTGCCCTTTTCCCAGCAGCTTTGGCCATCCTGCCCACAGAGGGGGTCATCTAAGCTGATACTGCAGGTATGGATAGGCAGCTGTCTCGTGGATGGTGCCGGGACCCCTTTGGCCTGCCCGGGAGCAGGTGTGTGGCGTCTCCACGCTGTTACAGAAACGAGCACTGCTAGGATGCTGCAGTCCCTTTGCTATTTGAGATTATGTCTAAAAATAGGACTGCCCACTCTGGGGTGGAATTCAGTTGTTTTTATGCCTAATTCTGAGAAGCAGCTCAGAGATGGTGTTTGGTGTGTGCACACTGACTTGGGCACCTCAGTGCCTGTGCAGTGTTAGTGCCGGGTTTTCTGAAGTCAGGATTTCTGCAAGTGCCTCTCTCCCCCACCTGCCCCTGGATAAGATATTTTTGAGATAGTGTGAGAGGTGTATTTTTAAAATAAGGTTAATGAAATTTTAAAGTGGTTATTTTCTACACAAGAATTAATGTCAATAGAAATGAAAAGGATGAAAACGCATCCACAATCCTGCCACCTTGAATAATGGAAGGGTTTTCATTTTTCCGTGCTGATTGGCCCTGGACCAAATGATTTCTAGATAGGTGCGACCATAGCACAGGTTATTTTCCTCCATCTTAGTATATAAAATAAGCATTTCCCATGGTGCTAGAATCTTCACAGTTGTTTTCAATGAGTATGTACCATTTCATTGAGTGAAAATACCATAATATATTTAATCATTTTCAGATGATAGAAAATTAGATTCTTGCCTGTCTTTACTGCTTGTAGATATCACTAGCGTGAATATGTTGGTACCTTGGTTTTTACTTGGTTGTTTAGAGATTTCTTTAGGATAAAAATCTAGTGAATAGAATTACTGGGTTGAAAGATATTAATATTTTTATTACCAAATGGTTTTTCAAATGGTTGTAATAATTCATGCTGCTTTTGTTATTATTTGTACCAGCTTCACCCCAACCTCATCAGGTATCATATCATTTCTTCTTTTGAAAATTTAAAGCTGTAGTTTTGTGTCCCCACTTTTTGCCAGCATGTATTTGATCACAGGTGAAGGTGGATGTTTTTTGTAGCTTGCATGGCTAATATAATCCAGGTTTTCACCCTTAGAGAAGACTTTTTAGATCTGTGACATTCTCAGTTCAGTTCAGTTCAGTCGCTCAGTCGTGTCCGACTCTTTGCGACCCCATGAATCACAGCACGCCAGGCCTCCCTGTCCATCACCAACTCCCGGAGTTCACTCAGACTCATGTCCATCGAGTCAGTGATGCCATCCAGCCATCTCATCCTCTGGCGTCCCCTTTTCCTCCTGCCCCCAATCCCTCCCAGCATCAGAGTCTCTCTTTTCCAGTGAGTCAACTCTTCGCATGAGGTGGCCAAAGTACTGGAGTTTCAGCTTTAGCATCATTCCTTCCAAAAAAATCCCAGGGCTGATCTCCTTCAGAATGGACTGGTTGGATCTCCTTGCAGTCCAAGGGACTCGCAAGAGTCTTCTCCAACACCACAGTTCAAAAGCATCAATTCTTTAGCACTCAGCCTTCTTCACAGTCCAACTCTCACATCCATACGTGACCACAGGAAAAACCATAGCCTTGACTAGCCGGACCTTTGTTGGCAAAGTAATGTCTCTGCTTTTGAACATGCTACCTAGGTTGGTCATAACTTTCCTTCCAAAGAGTAAGCGTCTTTTAATTTCATGGCTGCAGTCACCATCTGCAGTGATTTTGGAGCCCAAAAAATAAAGTCTGACACTGTTTCCACTGTTTCCCCATCTATTTCCCATGAAGTGATGGGACGGGATGCCATGATCTTCGTTTTCTGAATGTGAGCTTTAAGCCAACTTTTTCACTCTCCACTTTCATTTTCATCAAGAGGCTTTTTAGTTCCTCTTCACTTTTTGCCATAAGGGTGGTGTCATCTGCATATCTGAGGTTATTGATATTTCTCCCGGCAGTCTTGATTCCAGCTTGTGTTTCTTCATGGTTCTCATGATGTACTCTGCATATAAGTTAAATGAGCAGGGTGACAATATACAGCCTTGACGTACTCCTTTTCCTATTTGGAACCAGTCTGTTGTTCCATGTCCAGTTCTCACTGTTGCTTCCTGACCTGCATATAGGTTTCTCAAGAGGCAAATCAGGTGGTCTGGTATTCCCATCTCTTTCAGAATTTTCCACAGTTTATTGTGATCCACACAGTCAAAGGCTTTGGCATAGTCATTAAAGCTGAAATAAATGTTTTTCTGAAACTCTCTTGCTTTTTCCGTGATCCAGTGGATGTTGGCAATTTGATCTCTGGTTCCTCTGCCTTTTCGAAAACCAGCTTGAACCTCTGGAAGTTCACGATTCACATATTGCTGAAGCCTGGCTTGGAGAATTTTGAGCATTACTTTACTAGCGTGTGAGATGAGTGCAGTTGTGCAGTAGTTTGAGCATTCTTTGGCGTTGCCTTTCTTTGGGATCGGAATGAAAACTGACCTCTTCCAGGCCTATGGCCACTGGTGAGTTTTCCAAATTTGCTTGCATATTGAGTACAGCACTTTCACAGCATCAGCTTTCAGGAATTGAAATAGCTCAACTGGAATTCCTTCATCTCCACTAGCTTTGTTCATAGTGATGCTTTCTAAGGCCCACTTGACTTCACATTCCAGGATGTCTGGCTCTAGGTGAGTGAGCACAATCGTGATTATCTTGGTCGTGAAGATCTTTTTTGTACAGTTCTTCTGTGTATTCTTGCCACCTCTTCTTGATATGTTCTGCTTCTGTTAGGTCCATACCATTTCTGTCCTTTATCGAGCTCATCTTTGCATGAAATGTTCCCTTGGTATCTCTAATTTTCTTGAAGAGATCTCTAGTCTTTTCCATTCTGTTGTTTTCCTCTGTTTCTTTGCATTGATCGCTGAGGAAGGCTTTCTTATGTCTTCTTGCTATTCTTTGGAACTCTGCATTCAGATGCTTATATCTTTCCTTTTGTCCTTTGCTTTTCACTTCTCTTCTTTTCACAGCTATTTGTAAGGCCTCCCCAGACAGCCATTTTGCTTTTATGCATTTCTTTTCCATGGGGATGGTCTTGATCCCTGTCTCCTGTACAATGTCACGGACCTCCTGTGACATTCTAGTGAGTGTTTTTTCCTCTAGACTACTGACTTGCACATTTTGATTGAGTTGGTTCCTTAAGCTGTTTTCTAGGCTCCCAAACCAGGGGACAAGCCAGCACCATCAGCACATTATCTTATTCTTAAGGCCTGATTGTCCTGAGACACCTGTAAGCCACTGAGAAAGATCTAAGCTCTGTTCATCGGCAAATAGAACATAGAATTTGAAATACCAAGTCAAATCTTCAAGCAAATCTTTTTGCCTGATCTACTTAAGATCCCATGTTTGCACATACATAGAGCAAATAGCATAGAACTATCCAGGTACAGACAGTAAACTCAATTCTAGGAAATGTCAGATTCCTTTATCAAATGCCTCCCAATCTGTGCCAGTCTTGCTGCTGTTTCTCGGAAGGCTTCTGCCAGAAGTACAGACTGCGTTGGGGTGGGGATTCCATATCCTACCTGGACATTTACTATGAATGTTTTGCTTGTTCTAACTTCTCTGAGCCTCACTTTACAAAAAGGAGCACTAATACTTGTTTAGAGCATGGTGAGGATTAAATACATTAATATTTATATAAAGTGCCTCGTGCAGTGTGTGACTTGTGTTAGACATGAAGAAAATAGGCAATCGCTATAGTTATTGTCTGTTAGGATTTTTGTTTTTGGCCATGCTGTATGGCGTGAGGAGTCTTAAGTTCCTTGACCAGGGAGCAGACACATACCTTCTGCAGTGGAAGTGCGGAGTTTTAACCACTGGACCACCAGGGAAGTCCCAAAGTATTAGAAACTTATAAAACCTAGAACAAGTTCTCCCGCTCAGTTTATGGTACAGTGAGAGAAGGGAAAGTGGGTTTTGGAACCAAAAGAACCTGAGCTATAGGTTATCAGCTTCAGTTTACCCTAGAAGAGTGACTTTTGGCAAATAACATAATTTATATATATATTTTTTCCCATAAGTTGAAATACATGTAAAGCTACCAGCACCTCACACACAGAATAAATGGTAGATATTATCATCAGTAGCATATACCTTAGATAGTGGTTAAAGGCAAATCCTTCCCAAATGGTGAAAGGGCTTCCCTGGTGGCTCAAATGGTAAAGAATCTGCCTGTGATGCAGGAGACCTGGGTTTGATCCCTGGGTTGGGAAGATCCCTGGAGGGGGCATGGCAGCCCACTCCAGGCAACATTCTTGCCTGGAAAATCACCACAGACAGAGAAGCCCGGTGGGCTACAGTCCATAGGGTCGCACAGAGTCGGACACAACTGAGCGACTAAGCACAAAGGCAAATGCACATCACTGTTTGTTTTATTAACAGAGAAAAGCCAACAGATGATCTGCTTTAAGGAAGACTTGTGGAAAAGGTCACATTTCCAGCACTCTTTCTGGGAACCATGTGACCTGACTTAGCAGGAAGGAACTATGGACCTAGGGATGTTTCAGAGATGGCCTCAAGGTGAGGGCAGGGCAACGGCACAGAGGGATCTGAGCAGGTCTGTTTGAAAGGGCAGAGAGGAGCAGAAACTGGGAGGAGAAGATGCCGGAGGGCCACAGGAATGTGGAGAGACAGTGCTACCCAAACAGCTGGTGAAGAAAAGCTGTTCCAAGAGATTGGTCCTGGGGAAGAGAGATGTTATTCTAGTCCAAGAAAGACGAAAACGGCAGTGACAAGGCTGGAGAGGTAAAGGGCAAACACAGGTGGCCGAGAAGTTGCAGGATTAGATAACACCTTAATGACAGAGAGTTCAAGCAAAAAATGAGTTTGGGGTCACTCTAGGGCATCTTCCTTAGAGTATCTAAGAGATGTTCGTGGTTCTCCTTGGGAATAGGAAGTTGGGTCAGTTGAGGAAAGAACATTTTTGTCATTGAGAATGAGTTGGTGACTGCCTAAAAATGTATCTTGTCATCTTTATAGAGATTAATCCAGCCACAAGTGGCACTGTCTCGAGTCTGTATGTGCAAAAGGGACTGTTCTGTTTCACCAGCACCACCACCAAAAGAGGGCTGGAGGCCTTGTCTGCTGTCTCTGTGTGATCATTAAAAGCATTACCATGTTCATGGCAATTAATAAGGCCTGTAGACCTGACCCAACCCATCCCTCGTGGTCAGGGTTCCAACGAGTTTAGAATCCTGGGCATTTCTTTCTTCCTTACAGCTTGGCTGTGCATTGTGTCTGACGTTTCTAGGTGTTTTGTTATGGGAGAACTTTTAGACCTTGTGGTATACTGCATGAAATAGAAGTCTCTCACTCCCCAAATAAAACTGTTACTCTGAAATCCTAGGATTGAGAGAGGAGCAGTACTAGTCGGAGTCCTGGTAGGAAACAGATGGCACACAGAAACTGAATGATTTCAGGAGCGTTTGTTTCCTTCAGGCATCCGGAAGCTTCTGTTCCAGATACGAAGAGTTGTGATAGAGGAACTAGGATCTGCCCGGCTGTTGGGAGAACCACGACTGGGATGGTCAGGGAAGCCTCTCCTGGCCATTCAAACTGAAGCCCCCCAGTGAGTGGTTCTCAGGAGCTCATGGGGAAGCTGCCGTGAATCCGTGTCTACTGCAACCACCTCTGGGAGTGTAAAACCTTGCGTTTTCTTCTGCCTTTAAATCTTTCTTGTGCTTCTCTTTGTAAACTCCAGTCTGGATTATGCTGGAAAAGGGTTCTGGAAAGGTAGCTTCCAGCTTCTGATCTGCAGCGAGCTTAGAAAGAGGGTGTTCACAGTGCTGCTGAGTTGTCCACAGTGCAGACTGGGACTGTTTACCAAGGGTGAGCAGGGACTGGGGACACCAGTGGAGAAAGCGGCGTCTCCTGGGCTGGCACCAGTAGGCTTGCTACCCCTGCACCTGGAAGGCAGGAAGAGAAAGCTGTTCTGGAGGCTGGAGAGGAGGCATCTCAGCCACTGTAGTGGGGGCACCAGGACGGTAAATTCCTCCTCTCATCCCTTCCTGCCTCTTCCCAGACAACTGGACCAGAAGCCAGAGGGGTGGTCGAGCCTCCTGAGTCCCTGTGGGTGACCCTCCCAGAACAGAGAGTAGGATGGAGGTGGGTGAGGAGTAAGGTTGGAGAGAAAGCAGAATAATCCACCAGACAAGAGCCTTATGTGTTGTTAACATCTTGGGGTTAAAACATTTTTTTCAAGGCAAGGAATGATATGAGCAGAAAATCAAGGGTTAACCCGAAATAAAAGAGGAAGCAGGTACTTGAAAAGATCCCTCAAGGAAACTATCTGAAGAGAGTTTGGAAAACTGTGGAGAAGAGAATGGTTTGGGGAGTGGGACAGTGTTGGACACAGGAAGGAAGACAGAGATTAGTGTCGGTTTTCTACTAGATAGCAAGGTCGCTGGCGCAGGCGCAGGGTGGGGAGTGTGGGCACAGGCGGGAAGCAGTGCTTGTCCTGAGGTCTCACGTGGACTCTGGGTCATGGCCCCTGAAACAAAAAAGGCTTAATTCGGGACCTCACCAGTACGCCTCCATAGCCCTCCTGAAACCATTCAGGAGGTTAGGAAAATGGGAGAAAACCAGGAAAGGGGAGAACTGGGGGGGGAGGTAGCGTTAGTAAACTTTTCAGTTGTGTGGCTTGCTTCCTTTTAAAGTATCTCATTTTCTTTACCACATGTATACTCATTCAAACGAGGAGATTCAGATGTTTATCACTGTTAATCACGATGCCGTAAAACTGATTACACTGACAGCTTTGCTTCTTTTAAATGGTGGGACAGTATTGGATCAATGTGTTAGCAGCTTGCCTGCCTGCCCACTGCCTGCTAAGTCACTTCAGTTGTGTCCAACTCTTTGCAATGCCATGGACTGTAGCCTGCCAGGCCCCTCTGTCCATGGGATTCTCCAGGCAAGAGTACTGGAGTGGGTTGCCATTTCCTTCTCCAGGGGATCTTCCCGACCCAGGGGTTGAACCCGTATCTCTTGCGTCTCTGCATTTATCACTGGCAATTAGTAGCTTATTTGTATGCCAGTGCTGAAACTAAAATATTCTGGGTTTACATTTTCAATTGCTAGTACACTGGGGAGTGATTTTTTTCACCCTCATCTAGTCCAAAAACCACAATTATAATAGTAGGGAGGATGACATCGTTATACAGGACAGGAGACCTCCAAGTAAGGCCAAGAGCAGACCTCTGAAGGAACCGCACCCACACCTGTCTCCCTCTCTGAAGATGGGATTTTCCAAGGAGCCTGGCAGCCAGGGGTGGGGAGTGCTGATGCTAAGGGTTCTTTGCTTCCTAGCAGTGCTTATTTAGGAAAAATTTGGAGCAAGTGGCAACATTGTTTATATATTCAGTTTTCAGAAGCCTGATTTTATTTGCAGAATGATTAATTAAACTACCTGTAAGGTATTTATTTATGGAGAGATTATCTCTCAAGGAAGCTTTCCATTAAACTGCCAGATTTAGTCTCTTTGTTCTGTTTAAGCCATGCATACTCAGACAGACGTTGTCTCTTTTGTGACCCCATGGACTGTAGCTGGCCAGCTCCTCTGTCCACAGCCTTTCAGCTGCCTTTTATTATGTAGAGAAGGCCTTTGGCTCTGAGAGCCAGGGTAGAAGAACACCACAAACAGGAAAGATAACCTGTGTGGACAGAAGCGGTCCTGATTATCTTAACTTCTACCCAGGTGGCTTATTTCCTATGAGAGGGAAACAGAGAAGGTGGAGGCCCCCCTTTCCAGGCCGACCTGTGACTGGACCAGTATAGTTGTCACTGACCACGTCTTCCGTCCTCTGGTTTGAGGTGCTGAGAACGTGGCCTGAAGGGCAGACTGCTCGGCCAGACTTGTGAACTCTGGGCTTCAGTTTCCTCTCCTGGAAGATGAGGATACTGGTTTTGTGAGGATTCGATGAGTTGGTGCTTGTAAAGTGCTGGTACAGTGTCAGGCACTGCAGCAGACTCTCCAGTAGGAGTTACCTGGTGCCCAGCAGATCCTGCAGCACAGAGAATAGCAGTCTAGGAGGTTGAGAAGCAGTTTCCTTTAGATGCTGAGATTATTTGTACTTGAACGTTTAAGGGTGACTTTGGGTCATGTGATCATATCATCAAACTTAATATCCAAGTAGTAGACTCTTGTCTAGCTGTTTAGACTTAAGATATTTCAGGAAGAAGTGGCTCAAGCTTTTCAGAGTTTGGAGTTACCTGACCGTCTTCAGCTCTGATCCCTGTTTGCTTTCTGCAGTCTCCTCACAGCCCTCATGTGGACTTGAGTTGGGTTTTTTCCCCCTGGAACTGGAGAATTTTACAGGCAGAGTCTTAAGCGTCATCTAGCTTTCAGATCCATCATATTCTACCTTCCCTTCCTGCCCTCCTCTCATAATCAGTGGCACTCTGCCGCCACTGTACGGAAGCTGTAGCCTGGTTCTCTAAGGCTTACAGAACGCCTGCCATGTGCTCCTTACTGTTTTCATGACAGGAGGACCACAGCAAGGCGCCACGTCTCTGCCCTTGGAAGTTCGCGTTCTGTTGGGGTGGGGGCTGTGTGTCTGTGCTTGTTGGGAATGAACATGCTAAGAAACTAGCATGGGAATTAGGAAGGCCCAGGTGAGCGTGTGGAGGGAGCTGTTCTTTAATAGGCTGGCCAGGGGAAGGCCGACCAGTTAGGGAACGTTTGTCCAGAGGCTGGGGAGGAAGTAAAGGGGCCAGCCGGTGCCTGGAGGAAGAGCTAATAAGTTTCCATGTGGAAAGGCTGGTGGCCTGTCCCAGAAGCAAGGAGACGACAACAGAACTAGAGCAGAGAGTGGCAGAGGAGGAGGTCAGAGAGGTTATGAGGTGGCGGCGGCCCTCCCAGGCCAGCTCCACTTGGGATGCGATGGGGAGCTACCACAGGGCTCGGACATGAGGAATCTACTTAACCTTTAAAAAGCACCACGGTCTTTCCTGCTGGCAACTCCTTTTTCAGCTCCCCTGAGAGGGAATTTAAAAGGTAGGAAAACTTTGTCTTAACCTACCCATGTGTGTTTTGTAATTTCTGTTTTGAATAATTGATTTTAAAATCCTTTGGAGCAGTTTGGCCTTGTCTTCTTCATCTCTGACTCTGAGAAGGAGACAGGCCCAGGTGAAAAGCAAGATAAAATGAGCTCTTGATTAATTGTGTAAGAGGACTATTACATTACATGAGAATTACATTGACTAAGGCAAGGCAGTGTTGACCGAGTCAGATGACTTTGGGAAGAGTCTAGGTCCTAAGCTCGGTGGAGTCTAATTTTCCTCTGTATCTTTTTGCTGCCCTCCTGGGTGACTTATTTGAATCCCCTCCTTCATAGGAATGGCCGTAGTAACTTTGTGAACACTATATTGGCGAGTCAGAAACCACATGGAGGTCAGAGATGCTAAAACTTCTTGCACACCTCCGGAAAAATCTAGAAGAATCATCACTGAAACTTTGGCTGATGCTGCTTAGTCCATTTGCATGGGAATTGAGGATGGGGGCACGGGGTGGGGTGGGGGGGGCGGGTCTTGGACATATTTAAGTGTCAAGAAGAGGTTAACCCCCTAAGATTTTATGTCTGGCTGAAGCAGTAAGGCACCCATGCGGTGATAAGAGTTGAGTGTCCTGGGGTCACCCAGCATCACAGGTTGTTGGTAGTTATAGTAAACCTTCAAGATCATGCATTAGGATGTACGAAGCTGACTTCTGTTTTAAGTTGGGGAGGGAATAGGCCAGGGGAGTGACTGCCTCGTCATTATGTGAGGCTCTCACGTGATGTTCAGTGATCAGTCTAATAATATATGGAACAAACTAAATGAATGTGTTTTTTTCTCACCTCTCCCCCACCATAACTGGAAGACATATTCTAAGATAGCTGGATATTTTATTGACAATAATAATATAGCCCCATATTTTAACCCAGTTGAATGGGGCTCCTTTGTTTAAGAGTGAAGTCTTTACTGTAGTGAAGTGTACTGTAGTTTGTGTTTACCCAGAGTGTTTTCTTTTCCTACTACCACAGACTTTGGCCTCGCACTTATGGCCATTTCTCTGTGTATTTGCGTCTTTAGAAACGGATAGGATAAGAAATAGGAAAGTGAAAGTCGCTCAGTCGTGTCAGACTCTTTGCAACCCCATGAACTATACGGTCCATGGAATTCTCCAGGCCAGAATACTGGAGTGGGTAGCCTTTCCCTTCTCCAGGGGATCTTCCCAACCCAGGGATCGAACCCAGGTCTCCCACATTGCAGGCAGATTCTTTACCAGCTGCATCTCTAACCCTTCCCCAGCTGCCTCCGTGGTTCAGTCTCAGGCCATAAGGGAAGCCCAGATAAGAAATAAAGGAGATATAATTAACTTCACCTGGGCATCTGAATTTCCGTGTCCTCTCCGTCTCTAAACTTGGCTTTGTTTGTCCTGGGGAGATGTGTGTCTAATGCTTCTCTTTTCTCCTTCTGGTTCCAGGAGGGCTGCTGGCCTGCTGCTGCGCTGCTGAGCAGTATGCAGTCCTTCCGGGAGCAAAGCAGTTACCACGGGAACCAGCAGAGCTACCCCCAGGAGGTGCACGGCTCATCCCGGATAGAGGAGTTCAGCCCTCGCCAGGCCCAGATGTTCCAGAATTTTGGGGGTGCTGGTGGTGGCAGCAGCGGCAGCGGCGGCGGCGGCGGTGGTGGACGACGAGCAGCGGCGGCGGCGGCGGCCGCGATGGCCAGCGAGACCTCCGGCCATCAGGGCTACCAGGGCTTCAGGAAGGAGGCTGGAGACTTTTACTACATGGCAGGCAACAAGGACCCCGTGGCCACAGGAACCCCGCAGCCTCCTCCGCGAAGGCCTTCCGGGCCGGTGCAGAGCTACGGACCCCCCCAGGGGAGCAGCTTTGGCAATCAGTATGGCAGTGAGGGTCACGTGGGCCAGTTTCAAGCACAGCACTCTGCCCTTGGCGGTGTGTCTCATTACTCGCAGGATTACACGGGGCCGTTCTCTCCGGGGAGCGCTCAGTACCAGCAGCAGCCTTCCAGCCAGCAGCAGCAGCAGCAGCAGCAAGTGCAGCAGCTGCGGCAGCAGCTCTACCAGTCCCATCAGCCCCTGCCGCAGGCCGCCAGCCAGCCAGCGTCCGGCGCCTCGCACCTGCAGCCCATGCAGCGGCCCTCAACTCTGCCGGCCTCGGCCGCCGGCTACCAGCTGAGAGTGGGGCAGTTCGGCCAGCACTACCAGTCTTCTGCCACCGCCGCCTCCTCCTCCTTCCCATCACCGCAGCGTTTCAGCCAGTCTGGGCAGAGCTATGACGGCAGTTACAGTGTGAACGCCGGATCACAGTACGAAGGGCATAACGTGGGCTCCAACGCACAGGCTTATGGAACACAATCCAATTACAGCTATCAGCCTCAATCTATGAAGAATTTCGAACAGGCCAAGATTCCACCAGGGACCCAGCAGGGGCAGCAGCAGCAGCAGCAGCAACAACAGCAGCAGCAGCAGCAGCAGCAGCAGCACCCCCCTCAGCACGTGATGCAGTATTCCAACGCTGCCACCAAGCTGCCCCTGCAAAGCCAGGTCGGGCAGTACAGCCAGCCCGAGGTTCCCGTGAGGTCCCCCATGCAGTTTCACCAGAACTTCAGCCCCATCTCTAACCCTTCCCCAGCTGCCTCCGTGGTTCAGTCTCCAAGCTGTAGCTCTACCCCGTCTCCTCTCACACAGAGCGGGGAGAACCTCCAGTGTGGGCAAGGCAATGTGCCAATGGGCTCCAGAAACAGAATCCTGCAGTTAATGCCTCAGCTCAGCCCAACCCCGTCGATGATGCCCAGTCCCAACTCTCACACTGCGGGCTTCAAAGGGTTCGGGCTGGAAGGGGTGCCTGAAAAGCGGCTGACCGATCCCGGCTTGAGTAGTTTGAGTGCCCTGAGTACGCAGGTGGCCAACCTTCCTAATACGGTTCAGCACATGCTACTTTCCGACGCCCTGACCCCTCAGAAGAAGACCTCCAAGAGGCCTTCCTCGTCATCCAAGAAAACAGACAGCTGCCCAAACTCGGAAGGCTCTTCACAGGCTGAAGAACAACTGAAGTCCCCGATGGCAGAGTCGCTGGATGGAGGCTGCTCCAGCAGTTCTGAGGATCAAGGCGAGAGGGTGAGGCAGCTGAGTGGCCAGAGCACAAGCTCGGACACCACCTACAAGGGCGGGGCCTCGGAAAAGGCAGGCTCCTCACCAGCACAGGGTGCTCAGAACGAAGCCCCCCGACTCAGCACCAGTCCTGCAGTCCGAGAAGAGACCGCCTCGCCGGGTGCCAAGGACACACCACTGTCATCTGAGGGCAACCCAAAAGTCAACGAGAAGACAGTCGGGGTGATTGTCTCCCGGGAAGCTATGGCAGGCCGGGTGGAAAAGCCTGGTGGGCAGGACAAAGGCTCCCAGGAAGAGGATCCTGCAGCCACACAGAGGCCACCCAGCACCGGGGGGGCAAAGGAAGCCAGCCACGCGTCACTTCCACAGCCAGAGCCTCCAGGAGGAGGCAGTAAAGGAAACAAGAGTGGAGACAGTAACTCCAACCACAATGGGGAAGGGAATGGCCAGACTGGGCACCCTGCAGGGGGCTCTGGTTTCACAGGCAGGACTGAGCCCAGCAAATCTCCTGGAAGCCTGCGCTATAGTTACAAAGACAGTTTTGGGTCAGCTGTGCCGAGAAACATTAGCAGCTTTGCTCAGTATCCTACAGGACAAGATAAAGGGGACTTCACCAGCCACGGGGAGCGAAAGGGTAGAAATGAGAAGTTCCCCAGCCTCCTGCAGGAGGTGCTTCAGGGTTACCACCACCACCCCGACAGGAGGTACTCCCGGAGTTCTCAGGAGCACCAGGCCATGGCTGGCAGCCTCGAAGGAGCCACAAGGCCTAATGTCTTAGTGAGTCAGACCAATGAGTTAGCTAGCAGGGGCCTTCTGAACAAAAGCATTGGGTCCCTGTTAGAAAACCCCCACTGGGGCCCCTGGGAAAGAAAGTCAAGTGGCACAGCTCCTGAGATGAAACAGATCAATTTGGCCGACTACCCAATTCCCAGAAAGTTTGAAATAGAGCCTCCATCGTCAGCCCATGAGCCCGGGGGTTCCCTCTCTGAGAGAAGATCAGTCATCTGTGACATTTCTCCACTAAGACAGATTGTCAGAGACCCGGGGGCTCACTCGCTAGGACACATGGGCGCCGACACCAGACTTGGGAGGAATGAGCGTCTCAATCCCAGTTTAAGTCAGTCAGTCATTCTTCCAGGTGGGCTGGTGTCCATGGAAACAAAGCTGAAATCCCAGAGTGGGCAGATAAAAGAGGAAGACTTTGAACAGTCCAAGTCCCAAGCTAGTTTCAACAACAAGAAATCGGGAGACCACTGCCACCCTGCTAGCATCAAGCACGAGTCTTACCGAGGCAATGCCAGCCCCGGAGCGGCGACCCATGATTCCATCTCAGACTACGGCCCGCAGGACAGCAGACCCACACCAATGCGGCGAGTCCCCGGCAGAGTTGGCAGTCGGGAGGGCATGAGGGGTCGGTCCCCTTCTCAGTATCATGACTTTTCAGAAAAGTTGAAGATGTCCCCTGGGAGGAGCAGAGGCCCAGGGGGCGACCCTCATCACATGAGCCCACACATGACCTTCTCCGAGAGGGCCAACAGGAGTTCTTTGCACACTCCCTTTTCTCCCAATTCGGAAAGCCTGGCCTCTGCTTATCACACAAACACGCGTGCTCATGCTTATGGGGACCCCAGTGCAGGTTTGAATTCCCAGCTCCATTACAAGAGACAGATGTACCAACAGCAGCAAGAGGAATATAAGGACTGGGGTGGCAGTTCTGCTCAGGGAGTGATCGCTGCGGCTCAGCACAGGCAGGAGGGGCCCCGAAAGAGTCCACGTCAGCAGCAGTTTCTCGACCGAGTCCGGAGCCCCCTGAAGAATGACAAAGATGGCATGATGTATGGCCCACCGATGGGGACGTACCATGACCCCAGCGGTCAGGACGGTGGGCGCTGCCTCATGTCTAGTGATGGTCTTTCTAACAAAGGCATTGAACTGAAGCACGGCTCCCAGAAGTTACAGCAAGAATCTTGTTGGGATCTCTCTCGGCAGACTTCTCCAGCCAAAAGCAGCGGCCCCCCAGGAATGTCCAATCAGAAAAGGTACGGACCACCCCATGAGACCGACGGACACGGGCTCGCAGAGTCTACGCAGTCATCCAAACCGAGTAACGTTATGCTGAGACTTCCAGGTCAAGAGGATCATTCTTCTCAAAACCCCTTAATCATGAGGAGGCGTGTCCGTTCTTTTATCTCTCCCATTCCCAGTAAGAGACAGTCACAGGATGTGAAGAACAGTAACACTGAAGATAAAGGGCGCCTCCTTCACCCGTCAAAAGAAGGCACTGACAAAGCGTACAATTCCTATGCCCATCTTTCTCACAGTCAGGAGATCAAGTCCATCCCTAAGAGGGAGTCCTCCAAGGACCTTCCAAGTCCAGATAGTAGGAACTGCCCTGCGGTCACCCTTACAAGTCCTGCTAAGACCAAAATCCTGCCCCCAAGGAAAGGCCGGGGGTTGAAACTGGAAGCTATCGTCCAGAAGATCACATCCCCAAACATTAGGAGGAGCGCGTCCTCGAACAGCGCAGAGGCTGGGGGAGACACAGTTACTCTTGACGACATCCTGTCTTTGAAAAGCGGCCCTCCGGAAGGTGGGAGCGGTGCCGTTCCAGACACTGAGCTGGAGAAGAGAAAAGGCGAGGTGATAGCTGAGCTGGCCTGTCCCGCAGGCCAGGAGCTGAGCGGAGAAAAGCCTCTGGCCCGGTCTTCGGAGGAGTGGCGCGGTGGTGGGGACGACAAGGTGAAGACGGAGACGCACCCTGACACGGTCGCCGCTGGGAAGGAGCCCCCTGGTGCCATGGCATCCGCAACCTCACAGAAGCCTGGGAGTAACCAAGGGAGACCAGACGGCTCCCTGGGCGGGACAGCACCTTTAATCTTTCCTGACTCAAAGAATGTACCTCCAGTGGGCACGTTGGCTCCCGAGGCAAACCCCAAGGCTGAAGAGAAAGAGAGCGATGCCGTGACGATTTCCCCCAAACAGGAGGGCTTCCCCCCGAAGGGTTACTTCCCCTCAGGAAAGAAGAAAGGGAGACCCATTGGTAGTGTAAATAAGCAGAAGAAACAACAGCAGCCCCCTCCGCCACCCCCTCAACCCCCTCAGATACCAGAGGGTTCTGCTGATGGAGAGCCAAAGCCAAAAAAGCAGAGGCAGCGGAGGGAGCGAAGGAAGCCTGGGGCGCAGCCCAGGAAGCGGAAAACCAAACAGGCCGTTCCCATCGTAGAACCCCAAGAACCGGAGATCAAGCTGAAGTACGCCACCCAGCCCCTGGATAAAACCGATGCCAAGAACAAGTCTTTTTTCCCTTATATCCACGTAGTAAATAAGTGTGAACTTGGAGCCGTGTGTACAATCATCAACGCCGAGGAGGAGGAGCAGACCAAATTGGTGAGGGGGCGGAAGGGCCAGCGGTCCCTGACGCCTCCGCCCAGCAGCACCGAGAGCAAGGTTCTCCCAGCCTCGTCCTTCGTGCTGCAGGGCCCCGTGGTGACAGAGTCTTCTGTGATGGGGCACCTGGTTTGCTGTCTGTGCGGCAAGTGGGCCAGTTACCGGAACATGGGCGACCTCTTTGGACCCTTTTACCCCCAAGATTATGCAGCCACTCTCCCCAAGAATCCACCTCCCAAGAGGGCCGCGGAAACGCAGAGCAAGGTGAAGGTCCGGCACAAAAGCGCTTCGAACGGCTCCAAGACGGACACTGAGGAGGAGGAAGAGCAGCAGCAGCAGAAGGAGCAGAGGAGCCTGGCCGCGCACCCCAGGTTTAAGCGGCGACACCGCTCGGAAGACTGTGCCGGAGGCCCCCGGTCCCTGTCCAGGGGGCTCCCTTGTAAAAAAGCCACCACCGAGGGCAGCAGCGAAAAGACTGTTTTGGACTCAAAGCCCTCCGTGCCCACCACTTCAGAAGGTGGCCCCGAGTTGGAGTTACAAATCCCTGAACTACCTCTCGACAGCAATGAATTTTGGGTCCACGAGGGTTGTATTCTCTGGGCCAATGGAATCTACCTGGTCTGTGGCCGGCTCTATGGCCTGCAGGAAGCGCTGGAAATAGCCAGAGAGATGGTGAGTACGAGAAATCCCCCCGCCGCGGCTCTCGGTTACTTCCTTTGGGTTCTTTTTCTTCCACCTTCATTTGTTTCAGCCGTACTTCTTATTCTTACAAATTGCACGTTGCACGGTAATTCCTCCACAGTAAAGCCCCAAGACTAATGGACAGCACAGGGAATACAGCTAGTGCTTTGTAATAACTCTGAATGGAGTGTAACCTTTAAAAACTGAGTCACTGTGTTGTATACCTGTAACTTATACAGTAAGTACATCAATAATAATAAAGCCCCTAGGCCTAAATGATGGACAGAAAATGAAGTAATTTAGACATTTGTTTAGCTTTTATTTTCATCAGTAATTTGTGTTCACAGGTTATGCAGGGTCATATTAGTCTCCTCCGGCTCATTAAAACAAACGTCAGTGTTTCACGCCCCTTCTCAAACCTGACCTCTGCCAGATTCCTCTGTTTCTGAGCAAAATAAGCTTTTACTGCTGTTTGAGTTATCTGTGGATCTTTTCTTTCATTTTTCAACATCTGTCTCTGTAATATCGATGAAATTAATACTGTGGTTATAACTTCTTTCTTTTAAAACTTTTTACTTCCCTAGAATTACTCATTTGTGTTTTTATTTGCTTTTTATTTTCTTGGACCACACGTTTCCGATGCAGACTTTCCAAGGGGGTTTTTGTTCTTCAGGTCTGTTTTTCTGGGGCATTCTTCATCGTCGTCATCATCTACTTCTTTCCTCTGTTGAATGCTGTTTTCTTACCCATGTCTTCACCTTACTTGATCTGGGCCACATTTAATGGTGTGCATCATGCTTTAGCATTTTCATGAGAAAAAGGATGCCTGGGAGGCAGTATGTTGAGATTGCGTGAATCCGGATGTCTTTTTTCCATCTTCTTGTTTAACAGAACGTTGCTTGGGTATAGAATCTAGTTGTCTCTCACTGTCTTAGAGTCGTGGTTCCTGACCTGTTCTCTAGTTCCTAGAGGAGGTGTTACAGTTGACTGGAACTGCTCTCATTTTCAGGCCTTAATTTTGCATTGAGTCTTTCTCCTCTGAAAGTCTGAGGATCTTCTCATTTCCCTAGAGTTCTGAAATCTCAAACGATAGGCCTTTATTGGCCTTTTCATGTACTGGGTGGCTGCTATGAGATCTTGCCATCTGTAACTCATAGCTGTTAGATCAGGAAGATTGTCAGGTGTTATTTCTTTGATAATTTATGTTTTCTCTATTCTCTCCTTCTGCTGAAATTCTTATTAATTAGGAATGTACCTCCTGGCTTAACCTTCTGGCTTCATCTTTTCTTTCTCGTTCTGTGTTCTAGCTCCTTTTGTTCTGATTTCTCCATGCTTTCTTCATCTGATCAACCTTTATTTATCGTCATTTCTGATATTTTCAACAACTTTTTTCTTCTCTGACTGTTTCTCTGAGGGGACAGTTACCTGGTTAAATTGGGGTAAGTAAGGGACCTGCTGCTGCTGCTGCTAAGTTACTTCAGTCGTGTCCAACTCTGGGCGACCCCATAGATGGCAGCCCACCAGGCTTCCCCGTCTGGGATTCTCTAGGCAAGAACACTGGAGTGGGTTGCCATTTCCTCCTCCAGTGCATGAAAGTGAAAAGTGAAAGGGAAGTCGCTCTGTCGTGTCCAACTCTTAGCGACCCCATGGACTGCAGCCGACCAGGCTCTGCCGTCCATGGGATTTTCCAGGCAAGAGTCCTGGAGTCGGGTGCCAGGGACCTAGCTCCTCATAAAAACTTGGAGTGAATGCTCTGGTTTCCAGCCCTGTCTCCCACCCCCACTTTCTGAGCGTTGCAGTTCCCAGGCTCAGGCCGCGAGGCAACTGGCTTTCAGCGGCTCCCCTCCTGCACGCGTTTTCTGTTTGCTTTCCGTCAGCTGAAGCGCTTGTTCTGTCTGTTCTGGTTCTGGTTTTTAGAATTTGGACATCTCCTGTGCGTTGTTTCCCTGCCCTTTCTTCATGTCCTCATTAATTTGTCTATTCCATTGATAAGTTTATTCCTTTTTTTGTGTGTGTGGAAAGGAAACAGATGTGTACATGTTTGTTTAGTCTGTGATGTATAGTCAGATGAGAGATTTTTGTGTTGATTTATATTTAAAACATACTTGACACAGGTACTGATGACTTCCAGTCATACTTAGTAAGTGTTTTATCAGCCAAGATCATAGTATTCTTGGACACTTTATACTGTCCTCTCCCTCCCCACTACATCTTCCCCACAAAGCTCTGTTTAATCACTGCATTATCCCCAGAATTTATAACAGTGTCTGAGAAAAAGGAAGTACTCGTAAACTATAGTCAAGGATGTAATCAGTGTGAAATTTACATATATTTTAGATGAGAACATTCTAATTCTGCCTCACAAGGATCTCGCCTTCCCCTCTTAGACCTTTTCCCTATCCCCTTACAACCTTGCAGGAATTTTTCCTCCCCTTTCCCCTCTCCACCATCAGTGTCATTCCTAAACCCCAAGTTTGAAGTAGATTTGCTTCTTAGACACGCAGCTTTTTTTTTTTTTTTCTGATCACACTGCTTGGCTTACAGGATCTCAGTTCCCTGACCAGGGGTTGAATGTGGGTCCTGGCAGTGAAAGCCCAGAATCCTAACCACTGGGACACCAGGGAACTCCCCCACAGTGGCATTTGTGACAGTCCTGAAGGGACATAACGTTTAAGACCCTAAAGTATTGGGTTGCCAGAAAGTTCTTATGGGTTTTCTTGTAACAAATTTTTTGGCCAAGTCAGTACAAAATTCTTTAGTTGGTTCTGAGAGCTCAGTTCAGTTCAGTTCAGTTGCTCAGTCATGTCCAACTCTTTGCAACCCCATGAATCGCAGCACGCCAGGCCTCCCTGTCATCACCAACTCCCGGAGTTCACCCAGACTCACGTCCATTGAGTCAGTGATGCCATCCAGCCATCTCATCCTCTGTTGTCCCCTTCTCCTCCTGCCCCTAATCCTTCCCAGCATCAGAGTCTTTTCCAATGAGTCAACTCTTCGCATGAGGTGGCCAAAGTACTGGAGTTTCAGCTTTAGCATCATTCCTTCCAAAGAAATCCCAGGGCTGATCTCCTTCAGAATGGACTGGTTGGATCTCCTTGCAGTCCAAGGGACTCTCAAGAGTCTTCTCCAACACCACAGTTCAAAAGCATCAATTCTTCGGCACTCAGCCTTCTTCACAGTCCAACACTCACATCCATACGTGACCACAGGAAAAACCATAGCCTTGACTAGCCAGACCTTTGTTGGCAAAGTAATGTCTCTGCTTTTGAATATGCTATCTAGGTTGGTCCTAACTTTCCTTCCAAGGAGTAAGCATCTTTTAATTTCATGGCTGCAGTCACCATCTGCAGTGATTTTGGAGCCCACAAAAAATAAAGTCTGATGCTGTTTCCACTGTTTCCCCATCTATTTCCCATGAAGTGATGGGACCAGATGCCATGATCTTCGTTTTCTGAATGTTGAGCTTTAAGCCAACTTTTTCACTCTCCTCTTTCACTTTCATCAAGAGGCTTTTTAGTTCCTCCACTTTCTGCCATAAGGGTGGTGTCATCTGCATATCTGAGGTTATTGATATTTCTCCTGGCAGTCTTGATTCCAGCTTGTGTTTCTTCCAGTCCAGCGTTTCTCATGATGTACTCTGCATAGAAGTTAAATAAGCAGGGTGACAATATACAGCCTTGACGTACTCCTTTTCCTATTTGGAACCAGTCTGTTGTTCCATGTCCAGTTCTAACTGTTGCTTCCTGACCTACATACAAATTTCTCAAGAGGCAGGTCAGGTGGTCTGGTATTCCTGTCTCTTAATGCTCAAAATTCTCCAAACCAGGCTTCAGCAATATGTGAACCGTGAACTTCCTGATGTTCAAGCTGGTTTTAGAAAAGGCAGAGGAACCAGAGATCAAATTGCCAACATCCACTGGATCATGGAAAAAGCAAGAGAGTTCCAGAAAAACATCTATTTCTGCTTTATTGACTATGCCAAAGCCTTTGACTGTGTGAATCGTGATTTTCTTGGTCATGAAGATCTTTTTTGTACAGTTCTTCTGTGTATTCTTGCCATCTCTTCTTAATATCTTCTGCTTCTGTTAGGTTCATACCATTTCTATCCTTTATTGAGCCCATCTTTGCATGAAATGTTACCTTGGTATCTCTAATTTTCTTGAAGAGATCTCTTGTCTTTCCCATTCAATTGTTTTCCTCTATTTCTTTGCATTGATCGCTGAAGAAGGCTTTCTTATTTCTTCTTGCTATTCTTTGGAACTCTGCATTCAAATGCTTATATCTTTCGTTTTCTCCTTTGCTTTTCGTGACCTCTTAATCATCATCTTGCCCAGTTGATGGCCAGCTTTCCTCTGAAGCTTACAGTATTTGGTGGGCTGGTTTGTTGTTAGTTTTTGGTGTGTGTTCCTGTCCAGTGATGGCCTGAAACCTAAATCAGCAGGCTAAATCCTTCTCAGCAGATCACTAGATCCTCTGTCTCAATTCAAGCCTAATTCATAGAAGGTCGAGAGTACCCTTTCCTACTTAAGAAAGTACTAATTACACCCTAAATCACAGCCCCTCCATCTTCAGGAGTGAGGAACTCCTAGTCAGGAATCCTGTCTTCGGAAAGGAACAGTTTAGTCTTCTACTTGTCAGCTTTGATCCCAAAATAAAATCTGGAACATTATAATTGAAACAAATACACTGCATGTAAGAAAGCAGTCTCTTTCTTTAACCCATCCCTCATATGGTTTAAATGACATGTAGCACATTAGGTAGAGAACATTGAAAGTAGCTTTTATTTTTAAAATATTAATTGCAGCCTTAATTGTCTCAGTTGGGATGTTTCACTTAAAGGTAAAAGGCACAAAAACAGGTTTTTTTGACCCTACACTTCTCTTTACAGTAGAGACCCCAACTTGGACCTTGAGGTTCCACGGTGGCGCCATCAGGACTGCAGGTTCCGCTGTCTCCTTTAGTAACAGGTTTCATAACAGTTGGCCTACTTTTGTTTTTTAAAATTGAGATGTAATTGACATGTTGAAGGTTATGTTGCTTTCTTGACCAGTCTCTTAAATAAATCTCATACTGCCGCTTTATCTTCTTGTATTGTACTCACTCACTCTACCAGTGCCCTTTAAGAATATTACATTTCTCTTCCCTTGACCCCATTCTATATTTTCCATCCCTCTTGTAGAACAGAATGCTAGCTTGGTATATGGAATTTAGGTTTTCAATACACTGCACATCTGTGTTATTCTCACGAGCCTCCCAGTGAGGTAGGAAGAGAGAAGACACAGTCCATCACGTCAGAATGCAGGCTGGCTGGGCTTTAGTGACACACGCCTGGGAAGTGTTAGGTTGGAAGAGAGAAGACCAGTCCGTCACATCAGAACACAGGCTGGCTGGGCTTTAGTGACACACGCCTGGGAAGTGCTGCCCCCAGTGATGCGTTGGTTTTTAAACTGTTTTAAAAAGTTATGCTTCTTGGCTCTTGGAACTGATGTTCCACTATGACTGCGAGATCCTTTTCAGTTTTATTTGTCTAGCTTTTATGCTCCATAATGTGCTTGAGAACAAATTAAAGCGACACTGACTTGACTTCCTTTTTTTAGTCTGATGGACGCTGTTTCAGTCTGTCGGGTCACTTTGGGCCCAGTTTCCCCTCAGGTTCAGTGGCGCCTTCAGCTCCGGTCTGCTCGGCGTGTCCTCAGTCCCGCCATGTGAGATGAGGCCACGTGTGTTTGACTAAAGACCCATTTTGGCCCAGGTATTTATCAGGTGTTTTGACAAGTGTGATATTTTCGCAAAATAATACAAAGTCTTCAAAACACACTTGTTCCTCTCCCTGTAAGCCTCAGTTACACTAACTTGAAAATAGCTGAAAGCTAGAACATTCCTGTACAAAGGGCTTTCGCTCTCTTTACATTTCTGAGTGTCTGTAACTAAATAAGGGGCAGTAACAATTGCCCTCTTACATCTAACAGGCTAACATCCCCCTTAATTTACTTTAAACTGTGACAAAAAACATAATTTGACAAGTGTAAAAGTACTAATGCATTGATTACGTTGAACATGTGACTGCATGTTAAAATGTCAAAAACGGGTTGGTTAGTTTCTCCTGTTATCCCTAAAATAAAGACATTCTCCCTGAATCCCGTCTGTGTGCTCTGTAAGCTAGCAGCCTCGCAAGGGCACAGCCGCCAGCGCGGGTCCTCCTGAGCCGTCCTTTGACTCCTGGCCTCTACCCTTGGCTCCAGCCTCCCGCCTCCCCTATGACTGTGCCTGCCGTTGCCCCTGCCCTGCCCCGCACGCTCCTCTCCATCCCCCTCATCCCTGCATTATTCTCTGTCCTCCTCCTCCTCTTCTGTCTTCCTCACACACCACCACCCCCAGCCCCCAGTCACCACAGCTGGCACAGCCTGTCCGTGGTAACATTAAGGCACCAAGGTTTGTTCATCTCTCTGTTGCCGTGTTATCACGCAGCGGAAGGTTGTGTAATTATCTTATTTCCTATTCTTCTTAACATTTTATCCGTGTGATAGGTATCTTTTTTTCTATTCCTACATGATGGCCTTGAGACCAAACCTCCAGAGAAAGGGTTAATTTTCTTTCAGAATTTGGCTTTTCTGAATTCTAGGGACTCTCCTGTGAAACTTACACATTGGAAGAGTTTTCCTACGGTCTGTTTCTTTATTTCTTTTAGGGGTGGAGGGACGATGAGAGAAGTTTTACCCCTGATTTTTAAATAAAACTTATAAGGCTCAGACTATTCTTTGAAAATGCTAAAGGAGCGTAAATAAGAATACTGACAGGTCACTGTATCTTAGGCCGAATAATTCATCCCTGAGAGGTTAAACTAGGTATATTGTTAATGTTAAAGAGCTCACAGGACCAAATAGCACATAAAAGTTACGTATTCATTTCAGTTCAGCAGGTGTCCGAGTCCTTGTTAGAAAGCCAAGAATCTGACGTTAGGGTGAGCTGAGGACCTCTGTCCCTCGCAGGTGAGGGGGTCTCGGCCCGGCCCCAGGGCTGGGGTGCGAACAGAAGCATGTGCAGGGGCTCCTGGCCTCAGGGAGGCCTGCGTGCTTCCTGCAGAAAGCAGTGCGGCGCCCCACACAACTCCTGCACGACGGAGGTGCGGCGTCCGCGCCCCCCAGCCCTGCCCTCCCTACGCCAAGGCCAGTTTCACAGGACCCTGAAGGTCACAGGTGCAGGCCAGTTTCTTCCCATCTTCCCATGTATTGGAAAGAAGTCTGAGAAGGGAAAATCCAGTCAGCTTACTGGTTGCCCCCAAAGACCCTCCTCCCCTTCCTGCCTTCGCCGTGTGGCTCAGCCACCGTGCATGCGCGTGTGTGTTGAGGGCTGTGTGGAGGGGGCTAGGTCAGCCCTGGAATCACGTTGCTTCTGGGGAATTTCCTAGCTGGTCACTTGCTCAAGCCACTGACCTCTGTACTTGACTTTCCTCACCTGTGAAGTATGGAAGCAGACGGCACCTGCCGTAAATCAGTTTGAGCGTGAAACAAGGTGCTCTTTGGAGAGCGCCTGGAGAAGGGCTCGGCCTGTGCCGTGGGCTGGCGTCTGCCCTCGAGCGCCATTCTCGGGTGTTGTTTTGGCGGAGATGTATCCCTTTGTGAACTCACTCAGTGCTGGTTTGTATCGTTTCATACTAGCACAATTGGTGGTTCGTCCCGGCAGTGTCCAGAACATATCCTCCTGGATAGCAAAGTGGCCCCGCACATAAAACAAACAGTTTCTCCTCATTTTTATTACTCTTGTGGGAGGCTCTCGTTTGAGGGGAGCAGGGATTCTGGTATGTAAGGTGAAGTATTAATTACTGTCTCATGAAATAGCTTTAGCCCACATGAACACCCTCCGGAGTTAGACTCCTCAAAGGAGAGGAGCAGAAGGAAGAGAATAAAATCTGCCTGCACACTCAGTAAAAGCATTAATATTCTTGTGGGTTGGTCAGTGTTGATAGTGATTACCTAAGGCCACAGTAAAGAGTCTACCTAGTAATAAGGTTCTTTGAATAAGCATTTTTGACGGGTCAGCCCTATAAACAGAGACGCAAAATAATTCATGGAATAATTCGGGACAGCCACACTCTGTCTCCCACCAAAAATAGTCAATATGTGTCTTGTGTATGGATGGCAGAGGCCTCTGTCATAGCCTTTAATTTATGGGCAACGCAAAACCACTGACAGTTTCTAAGCGTGTATCATATGATCAGGTGTGTGTGTATGAAAGAGATTCAGGAAGGACGTGGGGAGAGATGAGCAAGCTGACCAGGTGTGAGAGGCTGTGGCTTTAATTTATACAGGAGATGGTAAGGGCTGAAGAAGGGGTGGTGAAGGAATCAGAGGAGTGGGCATATGCTAACAACGTTTTAGAATTTAAAGTTCATAGCATCTAGAAACTGACCAGCCTGGCAGGTAAGAGCCAGTGAGGTCAGTGGGCGTGTGAGTGTGAGCAGGGCAGCAACCACAGAGAGGCTGAGAAAGAGAAGGGCGATGTCCCGTTTTGTGGCTGATGCGTAGCAGACCGAAGATGCTGGTACGAGAGCAGTTCACAGGAGTCAGCTCTCCAGGCCTCTTTAATGAAGACTTGTTGATTGTATTTAGCTTTTTGAGTTAATAGGAAAACTAGAAAACTTTTAAATCTAAGTTGCAAGAAAGTGGAGGGGAAATAGGAAATCATGAGATCTGTGTCATTTTTTAAAAATCTCATGTAGCGAACCCTGAAAAGGTGTCAAAGAAAGAAATTAAGCTTATCATTGTAATCATTGCCTAAAATATGATTGTGGAGGGATGGGGTGGGGCAGAAGGGGAAATTTGCTGGTTTGGGTTTTTGAATAATTTTTTCCAAGATACTGACATTATGGACAGCACAGTGGAATACCGAATTGCATATAGTTACGGTGAGGAAGGGCTGGTTGATAGGTGGGTCTGAAAAAGGCCCTGTGGTGCACGGAGGCACCCATATTCTCAGAGTTCCAGGATGTAGCTTAAGCCTTCTGTGTATTGAATTGAGACTAGACAGAGTGCATGCACTTTACCAGATGGTCCGCTGGGCTCCGAGGTTGTGTCCGTGGACGGACACTTGCCTTTTGAGGGTCTGAGGCAGCTGCACTCACAGGAGACATGGAGGAGGGCAGCCTGAGAGAGAACCGGGCAGACTGGCCTCGGGGCCTGGAGGAGGCACCTGGCAGGGTCCCTGGGGTCGAAGTTCCCAGCCTTACTCCCCCGTTGTGCACATATGAAATACCGTTTATAAAGGCGCTACTTATCTACATAAAGGTAAATAATAGCAGTGTTACTGTTTGTTGTTTTAATGCACTGTAATTTCTGCAGGTGTTCTTGTTGGACATGGAGGTTCCGGTTAGTTTCCTGTCTGTATTCTTCAGTCGCTCAGTCCTCTCTGTCTCTTTGTGACCCCATGGGCTGCAGCGTGCCAGGCTCCTCTGTTATTGCAAACAGATGAGTATACATTTCTATTCATAGAGTTTTATTTAGGGGAAATTTTTAAGATGTCCACTACTGAATCAAAAAGTGGCCATTTTATGGTTTTTGACAGGCATTATCTTGTGGTCTAACTGAAGAGGATCATACCAAACTACGCTCATCCATGTGAGTGTGTGTTTCACTGCAGTCTCATGACATTGGATATTTAAATTTTTTAAATTTATTCTTTTTAATTTTATTTCTTGTATTGGTGGTATGGCTGTTTCCTGCTTTAAAGCTTTATGCCTGATGATCTTTAATTTAGAACTTTAAAGTTTCTCCTCAGGGTGGTGCCTTTTTCTGTGCATCTTTTTCCCAGTCTGAATAACTTTGGTTACCTGGAAATGTCAGATGTGTGAAAGCCCTTTCTTCAGGAGCGCCACCTGAGTGAGGCATCAGGAGGGCTCTTAGATGGTTTTCTCATCTATAAATAGGAAGATGACAGAGGACTGTTGGGGTGAAATTAACTTCACTGGAGATCAGGTAGCTTCCTTGGTGGGTTCCAGACTATTCCTAGAGGCTTTTGAGTTGTGGTTTTTAGACAAAACAAGTACTGTGGGCTGATGTCAGTCCTAGGAGGTGTCCCCCCATGTCATTTTAGTAAAGACGTGTTCCTGTCATTAAGCTTATTGGGTAGAAGTCAGCCTGAAGAGAAAATTCCCAGGAAGCCAGGTAGTCTGTGTATGCTTACAGCTGACACTAGATGTGAATATATCCACAGCACACTGCTGTCAAGCAATGCGCCTCGTGGGAACGGAAGTAAGGAGCTGCCGCAGAAGCAGATGCCTGAGCCAGGGTCAGCAAAGTAACAGACTTCGAGTCTGAAGTGCTGGTGCATTCTGAGGGGAGACTGCAGTGACGCCAGCCTTTCTCTCTTTTGGGATATAGTTGATTTACGACATTGTGTTCATTTCAGGTGTACAGCCACGTGACTCCGTTACACATATACGTGTGTATATATGTAGTCACTTTTTTAGAGTCTTTTCCCATATAGGTCATTACGGAACACTGAACAGAATTCCCTCTGCCACCACAGGAGGTCCTCATTAGTATCTGTTTTATGTATAGCAGTGCGTGTATGTCGAACGCCGTCTCTGGTGTGTCTCCCTGGCTCACCCCTGGTAACCATGAGTTTGCTTTCCTACGTCTGTAATTCTGTTTCTGTTTTGTAGAGAAGTCTACTTGTACCCTTTTTTAGATTGTACTTAGAAGCGATATCACACGGTACTTATCTTTCTCTGACTTCCTTCAGTCAGTACGACAGTCTCTGGGTCCATCAGTGTCGCCGCAAATGGCATTACTTTGTTCTTTTTGTGGCTGAGTCATATTTCACTGTGTGTGTGTGTGTGTGTGTGTGTGTCGTCTTTCCCATCCATTCATCTGTTGATGGACACTTTGGTTGTCTCTGTGTGTGTGTGTGTGTGGCGTCTTGTTGTAGACACTTTGGTTGTCTCTGTGTCTTGGCTGTTATAAATCGCACTGCTGTCAACATTGGGGTGCGTGTATCTTTCCGAGTTACGGTCTTCTCTGAGTATGTGCCCAGGGATGGGATTGCTGAATTATGTGGTCGCTCTGTTTTTAGTTTTTTAAGGAACCTCCATCCTGTTCTCCAAAGTGGCAGCCCCAGTTTACATTCCTTCAGACAGTGTAGGAGGGTTACCTTTTCTCCTGTGACATCAACTTTGAAGGCATTTAATTTCTTCTCTGTTTCACTAAGCAGCTAGTGGAAGAGTTTTAGGAAAATGTATGTTCATTTAACAACTGTCAGGCATATTCCCTGTGACTGGCTCCATGGAGATGCCAGGTGGTTCCAGACTTGGAAAGTAGTCTAAGAAGTTTAAATCTTGGTTCAGACGGGTGTCAGATGTAGGTCCTTGGTTTACTTGAGAGTGACTTCATTTTTTCATTCAAAAATTGCTTTAAACTGATTAAGGTAAGGAATAGGATAATTGCCAGATGGTTCTCTTTGCTTGTTTCTTGATAGAGTTCTCTCTGGAAGGAATCAAAACATATTAATGCCTTGTAAAGGCAGCCCTGAGGAACGGTACGCAAAGCCACTGTGTGGTAGTAGGTGGCGTCCCTGTGAGCTGCTGCTGCCTCCTGGCAGGCAAGGCCCTGCGGCGCTGCAGACCTCTTCCTCAGGAAAGCCCCTCCCCTCCTCGCGCTGCCTCTCCAGCAGGGGAATTCCTCCTACCCCACCCCCACTTTGGAAAAAAGAGAGTTCCTTTTAAGGTGAATATGCCAACAAGATCTCATCGCTCAGTTCTGGAAGACACTCCATTCACAACCTTCCCATTTAACTCTCCGAAGCCCAGGAAATGATCCAGAAACGCACACTGAGAGAGAGAGACACACATACACACAGGCATCGAATACCAGTTGTTGCCTTTAGCTCCTTACTTTGACTTGGGAATTGCGTAGCCCCATTTTCTGTTGTCTTTTGTAATCTCACTCATGGAAGAAAACCCATATATGTGGTGGAACCACGTTTCATTGCATCCCTGTTCATCACATCACTTCACAGGCTGCCCCGAGAACAGGGACCAGTGGAGAATGGAAGAGGCTCTCGGATTTACCCCACTGATGCCTCTGAAAACACGGAAAGAGATTGTTGGGGAGCATTAAAGGTTACAGAATTTTGTAGATCTCATTTTTTCCTTCATCCAAATATTGATAAGGATTGAGTTCTTGGAAAATTATAACAGAACACAAGTCACTTTAGCCTATCCCAGCCTAATTATTCTTCTAGTCTTTTTCCCCCATCATTTCATTTTTTAAAATTTATTTATTTTTTAATTGAAGGATAATTGCTTTACAGAATTTTGTTTTTTCTGTCAAACCTCAACATGAATCAGCCATAGGTATACATATATCCCTTCCCTTTTGAACCTCCCTCCCGTCTCCCTCCCCATCCCACCCCACTAGGTTGACACAGAGTTTCCTGAGCCATACAGCAAATTCCCATTGCCAGCCTAATTTCTTAACCTATGAAGTGGAGGTAGAAACTGAGCTACCTTGTCAGATTGTTGTAGGGATAAAATATGTCCAGCAGTCACTTGACATTAAAAAATGGCAAAATGGTGGTGGCAAAGGTAGTTGTTGAATTTAACTAATTGTGACCTTGGCCATATAATTTCCAAGTTCCCATTTCTTCCATCTGCTGAAGTGACCAGTGGCTTCTTGCTGAGTATCTTCCTGCTCTTGAAGAAGAAAAGTGTCCACATCCATGAAGGTGGATTGAGCCAATAGCTGTTGGACTTCCTTGGGTGGAAGAAACACGGGGCTGCTGCACGTTCAGTCTTTCTGGGTGGTGGTGATGCCAGGGCAGGCGGCAGACTGGAATCGACCCTGAAAACTCAGCGTTCAGCTAGTTGACTAAAGCTCAGTCGTCAGCTGCTCGGCTAACTCAGTCGCAAAGTTTCCGTGCTAGGTGTGGACCAAGTTTTCCCTTCCAGTGTGAGGTTTCTGGGAAGAACAGGCCCTGTCTCACTAAGTGGCCCCGTGCAGCTCACTCACAGGGTTGGTGGGATCTGGCTCTTGGATGTGGAGACCAGTGACCCTGTGCGTGATTGTACCGGCTTAATGTGCTTAAATATGCCAAGACGACCCCATTTTTTAAAATTCCTTTCTGCTGGCACTGTGTCCCTGTGTACAAGTGCCTCTGCCCTCTGTGCCTATTCAAGCTGCCCTCTGCTTGAAGAACCTGCTGCTTCCAGGAATAGGGTGGCCTTGCCTGGCAAGATCTGGACTTGCAGAAAGAACTCCGTTGTTCCGTTGGGGAGTCGGGGATGGATGAGGTAGAGGCAGATCTGGTCAAGAAGGGATAAAACAAATGCAAGTAGGGAGAGAGGCCATGAATAAGGGGAAAGATCTCCCAGAGTCTGGAAGGTCTTCGAAGATAGAAGTTCCAGGATAAGCTGGGCAGGTTTGAGATGTTGTTAAAGGAAGCCATCTTTCCTGCACTGAAATGATAAAACAGTTAAACACAAGCACCTCTCTAGATGCATAGACCCAACTCCTGGGTTGGAGGAGCCTTGGAAAGGAGTGGGAGTCACTTTCCTAACAGGTAATTTCTTTTAAAAGATGCCTTTTTAGATTCAGAAAGCAGTCATTTCTCCTTGCGAGCCAATCCACTCTTTGAGCAAGGGGTAAAAAATAAGCTAGTATGTAGTCTTCTTTTAAGCTCTGTGTATAAGCATTTATCTGTGTACTTAGAGAAAAGCCCGTCTTTCTTCTCACTGGGCTGCCAAGTGCTCCTCCTCCCGCTGGGCTGGCCTTTCTCAGGTTCTCAGCTGCTGTTCGGAGCAAAAGTGCTAATTACTGCCTCAAACCTCCTTTCTAACTTCTTAAAGGGCACACATCCCTTTTCTTCCTACCATGTGGAGACTCCCCTTAGACAAACTATATAATGTTCTCTACAGAGTTACAGCTTTCTTCTCCAGGTATCAAAGAAAGCCTCTGATTAGAATTATTTTAATGGAGTATATGTACCTGTGGGTAGAAAAAATGCAACTATGTTTCAGGAAAAAACCAAAGTCTGGTTAAACCAAAGAAACTTCATTAGTGAGGCCAGTATTGACTTTCTCTTAAGTGGAGTTATGAAGAATACATGTTAACGTAACAATATACAATTCAAGAGCAGGAGAAAAATGGTTGAACCCAGCCTTTTATATACTTTAATATTCTAGAAGGGGGTGGGGATGAAGACTGGTTTTAACTTAAATCGTGGTGAGTGGATGTATTTTCTTGGGAAACCTGCTTTGTATCGCTTTGACTTTGCCTCTGTAAATGTGTTATTGCTGAACTTGGAGACTATAAACACAAGAGAATTAGAGTTAGACAGGAAATTATAGAGCATTTAAAACCCACAGTGAACAGCCAGTACTGTGCCCACCACAGCCACATTTGAAGTTCATACCACATGTGGTAATTAAAACTTTCAACTTTGTGGGTGCCTTGGTAGAAATAATTACTCGGACCTGTACTAATACTAGTACATGTTTAGAGAACATTATCGATGGAGGAAAAAAAAGTGGTTAAGAAAAAGAATGTGCCTGGCCGGTTTTTAAAAAATGCTATTGTAATGAAAAGATAAATGTTCAAAACCAGTGCACGAACACGGCAGCAGTACGGGTGCAGGCGCTGGCAGCGCGTGCTTCACAGGCTTCCTCCTCCCGCGTCTGCACTGCCGAGTGCCCAGCCTTCCCGGCCGGCCCACAGGGCTCTCCTGTTCGGGGCTGTCCCAGGAACGCTGCTGGGCCTTCTTTTTCCCTTCTGTTTTTATACAGTGTCTTAGGAATCCCCTCCACGTCATTTAAACAGATAACTCTTTTTTTTTTTCCCTTCATTGTCAACCATGTTCTGGGTTGATTGGGGAGACTCCTGGTTTGTTTTTCTTGTTAATTTTCTTGAAAGATTCTCTATCCTCCTCCTTTTTTCCCCATCTGGGTATTGTTCCCAGTTTACTGTTGGGAATGGGGTGGGGAATTGAGGCTTAAACTAATTACCTGGCCCCAGGCTGGTCTTGCGGAGGATGGGGGTGGCCGGCGGCCCTGGTCTCCTCTCCTGCGGAGTCCTTCGCTGCCTGCCAGCCCACCACCATGCGGCTTCCCTGCACAGCTCGGCCCAGGAAGGAGCTCGGAGCCTCCTCTCCTCGCCCGCTGTCTCTCCATTTTTCTCTTTTTGTGTCTTGTCTCTCTTTAGGCTGCCTGTATTTGAAACAAGAATGGAGAGAAAGAGCCAGCTGAATGTAAGGCAGGCAAATCCAGGAAATGTCAGCAACGAACCAGAACATGTCTTTAACTGGGTTTTTTTTTTCTTCCTTCCACTTTAGGATAAATAAGAAAATGATCAGGAAAAAAGCTTACTAGCAGGGATTTATTTATAAAAGCAAGGTTTAAGTTATATCTGGGAGTCACTTTGATTAAAAAGAAAAAGCCTAGTCTCTACCTTATACCTTACAAGACTGTCCCTAATAATAAAATCGTCACTGGGGCAATAGAGAATAATCAGTTTAATTCAAAATAATGTAGACCCATGTGTTCCAGAAAGGTTTCTAGTTTTACCTTCAGTTACCCAGAAAATGTCATGTGGAATTAAACCCTTTCCTCATCATTCCAAAGTCCAAAGCATTCTCTTCTTAAATGGACTTTTTCAAAGGCCCCTTGCGTCCTCCCCTCCTCAGAATCTAGCTGCACAGATGCTGGAAGGGCTCCCCTTCCACCATGCCTGCCCAGGGAGAGTCCCCCGACTTCTCCACACACACCTAGGACCCATGAGACACATCTCAGACCCCTGTCTCAGACCTCCATGGCTGTCACTTATCACCAAATCCTATTGGTTTTATCTCAAAATCTCCAAATGCAGCCTCTTGAATGCATTTCCACCCCCATCCCCCATCCCCAGACTCTTCCATGACACCCCTAACTCAACAGTGGGCCATCTTTGATCCCACCTTTCTGCTCATCAGCTCTCCACCCCTTCAGAACCTGCTCCACTGTGTCAGCCCTCCACACACGAAAGTGCTTGTTCCTACAAGGCAGCTTGTTCCTTCTGCCCTGACATCTGAGTGCTTTCCTGACCTGCCTCACTAAGTCAGGGACCCCAATTCTAAGCTCTAAAGTACTATTTATATCTTGACACATTACAATTTTGGAGTCTTACCTGCAAGCCCTTCTGTAAGTCCCCCCGAGGGCAGGCTTTTGATATTCTGTTCAGCCCCCTTCCCTGGCACGCAGGCAGGTAAAATTTGTTGAAAGAATAGAAAGGAAAAATGATTATATTTCTGAAGCTCATACCATTTAAGAAGAATATCAAAGCAAAGGCCACTGATAATCAAAGGCACCTTGAGAGTCTCTTTCAACCTGTAGAGCAATTGGAATATTAAAGGGAAAGATAAGGAATAGAGAACATTTGAGCCAGTAAAGACTAAACTAATTGGATTCTTACTAATTTTCTTCTAACCCGTGTTTCCAGTTTCTCGGCTTTGCAGTTTTACGCTGTAGATGCAGAATTGACATGTTAATAAGGCAAATTAAAAGTCCCAAGAGCAGCTCATTAGGAAGTCAGAATCCTTTCTTCATTTTTAGTAGAGTGACTTGTACTTCATGATTCTGTAAAGAAGCACCAGCCTGGGTTTTTATTGTCAGCCAGTGGTTACTGACCTTTGCATCTGATGGAAGTACAACAGGTGTGCCTTACTTCTAACACACCTGACACATGAGATTCGGACTTGTGAAACAGCAACCACGAGAAAAGATAGGTGTGTGATAGAATCTTCTAGAGAAAAGACATCCTTCCCCAGCTGCACCCTAATGTTTTCATTATTTGCTTGCTGAATGATAAAGTGAACAAATCCGTCATAGAAAAGCGTGTGCACTGTAATATTTTTCATGTGCTCAAGGTTGAGGGTAAATTCTGGCCTCTTCTGTTCAGCAGATGAAGTGCAAAAAAATAAGAAAGGACAGAAAAACAGTCCTTAAATCTCACACCTCTTGCCATGATCCAAAGCATCGTAACTTCGGGGTAAACCCATCTGCAAGTGCAGAGACAGCAGGAAGGGAACCCAGGGAACAGGGGCCAGGCGGTCCTGGGAGACGCTGCCTCAACAGCCGCACTTTGATTTTGACCGTGGCCACACTGTCTGTGTTGGGCTCCACTTCTGAGGCCAGTCACCCCACCTCCAACCCCCGTTCAGCCACATGTTTTATAGGTTTATAATGTGGTTTAAAAAGCTTTCTCAGAGAAACTCATATTTTTCAGAAACTATTATTTGCAGCAGCAGAACCATTCATTTTGACTTGGATTTGTATGGGAGGGGAATGGGAATCTGAATGAATAGTTTCAGTCCGGATTTTTCTATCTGAAGGATCACAGTCGGGTTAGAGAGAGTTGTGCGTGTGTGTTTTCACTCCTGGTTTCCAGGCGAGGCAGAGGACTCTGTCCTGGGGGTGGGGGGTGAACCGCCAGCCCATGTGCGTCCTGAGGAGGAGCAGGACTGCCCGCTGGGCCTCAGCCCATCCTAGTGAGGGGTCCAGAAGCAGTGGCGGGAATGAGATTATTCTAACGTGAGTGAGGGAGTTGCATAGCAAGGGCGGGGACAGTCTTGGAGAACCGTGGCAGGGGGCTAGCCGGTGACACTGGCACAGGCGGCGGGCCAGCCTGAGGGGCCCTTGCCTCACTGAGCTTGTGCTCGGCTGTGACACTGGCCTCCTGCTACTGTTTAATTTGTACTTGATTGCCTTATTCCTTGTTTATTTACACCTTCCCTTCCAGTGCAGAAGTGCTTCACAAAACATTAAAATTCCCAAGAATCTGTATTGTTCAAGGATAGAAGTAGAAAGAGAAATGAAATGAAAATAATAGCTGATAGTGAGAGTCCCTGATGGTGGTAAAGAATCTGCCTGCCAATGCAGGAGACCTGGGTTCTATTCCTGGGTCGGGAAGATCCCCTGGAGCAGGGCGTGGCAACCCACTCCAGCATTCTTGCCTGGAAAATCCCCTGGACAGAGGATCCTGGTAGGTAACTCCATGGGATCACACAGAGTCAGACACGACTTAGCAACTAACCCTCCACCAATAGCTAACAGTAGCTAAGAGATGCAGTGTTCAGAGATTTGGCCAACAGCTGCTCATACACACGCTCAGAGGTGAAATACTATGGAAACAGACACACAGCAAATCAAGTTACAGAAAGACTGACAGCAGACACTCAGGACCACCCAGGGTCTGCATGTTTCGGGCAGTATTCTAAAGGAAAAAATTCGTTCCAAAAAGCAGTTTTTAAACTTAATTTGTCTTAATTTAATAGGATCTGCTTGGTATGTGTTATGTCTGTTTTTGATGTAACTACCAAAAACATGACACGTTAGAGACGACTTGTTTTTATAAGCCCTAACAATTATATAAACTCTTTCTAGTTTATGAAACACTCTCACAGTTACTTTGAACAACTTTATGAAAAGGAAGACAAGTAGACCCTTGAGGAGCACAGGGGTTAACCTCAGTGTAGCTGATGGTCAGTTCTCCACATCCTTGGTGTCTTCACTTCTGCAGATTCAACCAGCCGTGGCCCGTGTAGTTCTGTAGTGTTTACTGTCGAAACCATCCACATATAATCGCCAGCAGTTCAAACCTGACTTGTTCAAGGGTCAGCGGTGTTGTTATCCCCACTTTGCAGATGATGAAATTGAGGTGGTAACTTTTTTTGGCTTTTTACACCTTTGGCCCCTGTGCTGCTTCACACGTGGGTAGTGTTTTCATCAGACCATCTGTGTTTATTCTAAAAAGCCAGGCGGACCTGAAGCTCTCGTCTTAGTGCACACAGTTAGCTGTTTAGCCAGTGCACGCTGCTGACATGAACGATGGCATTTAAACTAGTATTGCCGTAATTTTTTCAAGATGTAATGGTTTTGCTGGAACACGCATGAGACATAGATGCTACTTTGTAATATACACCTCTCCGTAGCATGGAGTAAGTGCACATGGAAAGACCCAGTGTCTCTCCCCTCGGAGGCGGGCAGAAGCCTTGATGGCGCTCTGGGCCGTGGGGTGAGCTCCAGGTGCTGGTGCCGCGCCCTCCATCCATGTCTGTGAGAATGGTGAGTGGCCGCAGAACTTCCCAGCTCGTCTCATGGGCTTTCGGGGAACATAAAGAGATTATCTAACTCCGAAGAAGCAAGAACCCAAAACACAGAGGGCAGCTCCTTGCAGGTGGACTCTGTCCTGCCACGTGGCTGGAGTTGACCGCTGGGGGCAGAGACGTCTGTCCTAGATACAGAAGGTGGAATTAAGAGGAAAGGAAGCTCTCACTGGTGGCCAGAAATTAACATGTACCATGTTCCACATGTCCCCAGCTCTACCAGCAGCAGCTTTTTAGTTCACGTTGAAGAGTAGCCCCGTTGGTCTTCTCCACGCTCAAGTGTGTCAGGTGTCGTGTTCATTCCGTCCGGCCGCATTCACGGTTCCTGCAGTGTGCCAGGCCCTGGGGATACAAGAATGAGTCTCGCAGTTTCTGGGAGGTGGGTGGATATGAAGAGGTTAATGCTGTAAGCACGAGCAGAAGTATGTGCAGTGCTGGGTAGAAGCCATTTGGGCACAGTAGTGGCAACCTATGTGATCTTTGAAGCTCTAGTAGAGCCGATTGTCGTCAGCACTAATAAGACCCTGACAACCTATGTGATCTTTGAAGCTCTAATAGAACTGATTGTCGTCAGCACTAATAAGACCCTGACCCAAATGCTTTGGTGCACAGAGGCTGCTCAGAGATGCTCATTAAAACAAAGCAGTTATTCAGGTCACTGCTACATCTCACAGGAAAGACGTTTCTGTGAGTGAAGAGGCATGTAAAATTCTCCCTCTGAGATTCTGCCCCTGCATTTTGCCACCTCCAGTCAATGAGCCCTGCCTCTGGGCAGTGACAAGGGCTGGCGAAAGGGTTAGGGAGGGTGTTTGGCCACTTGCTCTTGCTTAAACATGTCCTAAAGCTAAGGATATATTTTATAGTTTATTTCCCAAGATTTACAGTATCACAAAATGCAGAGTTGCTTAAAAAATAACCTTTATTCTACCCGCTAAATAAATGAAAGGTTCACTGTTGAAATAATTGGACCATGGCTTGTTTGAAAAAGTACTTTGAGTTATTAATAGCAACCATGACTGAAAAGTCCCGCTGCGTGTCTGCCCTGCGTGGGGAGTGGTACTGTGTGGACTTAACTCTCCTGGAATGAATATTATCCAACTTGTAACAACGGTGGCAGCAGAAACAGGGACATTCAGCTGTGCACTGATGTTATCACACTATCTGCACTATGGGAGAGTGGTATCCTAACTTCTTCAGGTAAAAAGTGAAGAATAGAAATCCAGTTGGAAGCAGTATTGGCTTGGGTATTGATTTTAGGATAGAAAGGGTGATCAGACATAGAAGCTGTTAGAGAAATTTTTTAGCTTCTGTCTTCAGCACCTGGCATGTAGGAAGCACTTTTCAAATGCTAGGTAGTTGAGTAAATGAAGGGGACTAGAAGGCAGACTGTGTGGTGTAAAGAGTGGTTGAACTTGGAGTTCAGAAGAAGAGAATCTTCAGTTCTGAGTCTGGTACTTCTAGTTATGTGATCCGCAGCAGGTCATCTTGCTTCTAGTCTGTTTCTTGAACCAGGAAAAAAAAAAAAGTCATTGAAGACAGACCCAGGGCCCCTTATAGTTCCAGTGTGACTGATCTGACGCCAGAATTTGCCTAAGAAAACGTGAGTGAAACTTTGTTCCATCGAGGAACGTAAGAGGAAAATCAGCAGTCACTTGTCTTGCTGTGAGTTTCTCAGGAGAGCCCCTCACTGGTTTCCGTCACTCCTGCAGTGTACTGCCACAACCGCAGTGGTGAACACACGTGTTATCTTGCAGCTCCGTAGGTGACGAGTCCCACACGCTCTCACTAGGTTCGTGTGAAGCTGTTGGCAGGGTTGCGCTCCTTTCTGGAGGCTCCAGAGTTTTTCTCGTCTTTTCCAGTTTCTGAAGGCTGGCCGCGTCTTGGCTCACGGCCCCTTCCTCCACTGTTAAAACCAGCAGCGCTGCATCTCTCTGGTCCTGCTCTCGTCACCGCCATCTCCCTGGCGCCTGTGATGCTGATTCTTCTGGGAGAGGTTCTTTCCATCTATGGACCCACGTGATTAGATTGGGGCCACCTGGATAATCCACCAAACACTCCCCATCTGAGGTCCTTGACTGAACCACATCTGCAGGGTCCGTGGCCATGAGGCAGAGCTTCTGAGGATGAGGCCGGACATCTGTGGGCGTCCGGTCCACCTCTTGTGGCCCATGTCTGCGTGAGTCTGCGAGGGGCAGAAGCATAATGGAAAAAGCACTCACTGGCACCCAGGAAACCTGGAACTCTACCTCAGCCAGTCATAGCATCTTTGTTTTCCCTCATCTAAAAAGTTTGGGAGTTGAAATTGGACCAGTGATTCTCAAACTGTATTGGAGCATCAGAATTGCCTGGAGGCTTGACACGGGGCTTGAGAATTTGAATTTTTGTTGTTTTGTGGTGAAATAGACAACATAAAATTTACCATCCTAACCATTTTTGTTATTTTTTATTGAAGTATAGTTGATTTACAATATCATGTTAGTTTCAGGTGTCCAGCACAATGATTCAGTTATATATTGTGTGTGTGTGTGTGTGTGTGTGTGTGTGTGTGTGTACATTATATATATATTCTTACATTTTTTCCCCTTACACATTGTTACAAAATATTAAGCATCATTCCCTGTGCTATACGTTTATATTCCCACCAGATGATTCCTTTTTCTCCACATCCTCTCTAACACTTACTATTTGCAGTGTTTTTTTTGTTTTTTTTTATGATGGCTATTCTGGCCAGAGCGAGTTAGTACCTCATTGCAGTTTTGATTTGCATGTCTCTAGTAATTAGCGATGTTGAGCATTTTTTCATGTGCCTATTGGCTGTCTGTATGTCTTCTTTAGAGAAATGACTATTTAGATCTTCTGTCCATTTTTTGATTGGGTGGTTTATTTTTTTGATATTGAACTGCATGAGCTGTTTGTATATTTTGGAAATTAATCCCTTGTCAGTTGCATCGTTTTCAAATATTTTCTCCTCTTCTGTAGGTTCTCTTCTCATTTTGTTTATGGTCTCCTTTGCTGTGCAAAAGCTTTTAAGTTTAATTTGATCCCATTTGTTTATTTCTGTTACTCTTGGAGGCGAATCCGAAAAGATATTGCTGCAATTTATGTCAAAGAGTGTTCTGCCCATGTTTTCCTCTAGGAGTTATACTTATAGTATCCAGTCTTGCATTTAGGTCTTTAATCTACTTTGAGTTTATTTTTGTGTATAGTTAGATAATGTTCTGATTTCACTCTTTTTTTCGTGGCTGTGCCCCGCTGCAGTTGCCTTCAGTAGTTGTGCTTACAGACTCTACGTGCAGGTTCAGTAGTTGTGATGCTGGGCTTAGTTGCCCCGAGGCATGTGGTATCTTCCCTGACCAGGGATCAAACCCATGCCCCCTGCATTGGAAGCATGGAGTCCTAACCACTGTACCACCAGGGAATTCCTGATTTTATTCCTTTTGATGTGATGATAAGTGGGATTGTTTTCTTAATTTCTCTTTCTGATCTTTTGTTGTCAGTGTGTATTTGTAGCAATGCAACAAATTTCTGTGTCTTAATTTTGTTTTGTATCCTGCAACTTTACTGAATTCACTGCTGAGCTCTAGTAATTTTCCATTAGTATCTGTAGAATTTTCTATGTTTAGTATGTCATCTGCAAACAGTGACAGTTTTACTGCTTTTCCAACCTGAATTCCTTTTCTTCTCTGATTGCTGTGGCTAGGACTTCCAAAACTAAAATAAAAGTGAAGAGAGTGGGGGTCGTTGTCTTGTTCCTGATCTTAGAGGAAATGTTTTCAGCTGTTCATCACTGAGTCTGATGTTAGCTGTAGGTTTAGCCACTTTTTGTTGTTGTTTTTGGCTGTGCCACACATCGTGCAAGATCTCTTAGTTCCCCGACCAGGTATTGAACCCACACCCCTTGCATTGGGAGTACAGAATCTTAACCACTGGATGGCCGAGGGAGTCCTGGTTTAACTGTTTTTAAGTACATAGTTCAGTCATGTTAAATACCTTCACACTGGTCACCACCATACATTCCCATAGCTCTTTTCAGCTTATAGAACTGAATCTCTGTATCCATTAGACAAGACTCCACAGTTTCTCCTCCTTCTAGACTGTGGCAACCACCAGTATAGTACGATTATTCTAAATACCTCATATAAGTTGAGTCATGTGTTACTTGATTTTTTCTGACTGACTTACTTCGCTTGGCACAATGTCCGCAAGGTGCAGCATGTGTCAGAATGTCCTTCCTTTTTATGACCAAATAATATCCCATTGTATGTGTATACTATACTCACTGTCCGTTCATTCATCAGTGGACACTTGAGTTACTTCCACATTTAGGTGTTGTGAATAATGCTGCTACAAACAAGGGTGTGCAGATACTTTTTAGACTTTGCTTTCATTTTGGTGAGATATACACTCCAAAGTGGACTCCTGGACCACATGGTGATGCTGTGTTTAATTTCCTGAGGATCTGCTGTAAGTCTCCCAGTGTTTGTGCTATTTCACATGTCCACTGGCGGTGCCCACGTGCTCCAGTTTCTCCACAGCCTTGCCGACACTGTTGTTTCTTGTTTGATCGTAGTTATGAGTGTGACGTGGTATCTCGTTTTGGTTTTGATTTGCACTTCGTTACTGATGAGTGATGTTGAGCATTTTTTCCTGTTTTTTGGCCATTTGTCTACCTTGTTTGGAGAAGTATCTTCTCAAGTCCTTGGCCCATTGTTGAAATAGGTTGGGGTTTTTTGCTTTGCTTGGGGGTTTTGTTGTTATTACTTGGTGGAGTTTTAGGAGTTCTCTATAGATTCTGGATATTAATCCCTTATATGCTGTTAGGAAAAGGTCCAACTTCATTCTTTGGCATGTGAATATTCAGGTTTCCTTGCACCATTTGTTGCAAAGACTGTCCTTTCCCCATTGGATGATCTTGGCACCCTTGTCAAAAATTGTTTGATCATATATGGAAGGGTTTATTTCTGTGCTCTCTATTCTCTTCTGTTGGGCAATATCTCTGTTTTTAATGCCAGTGCCATGCTGTTGATTACTGTAGCTTTGAAGTTAGAAGCATGAGTCCTCCAGTTTTGTTCTTTTTCTTTCAAGATTGTCTTGACTATTCAGGTTTCCTTAAGATTCTACATGGGAATTTCCTGGCAGTCCAGTGGTTAGGACTCCATGCTTTCAGTGCTGAGGGCCTAGGTTCGATCCCTAGTCAGAGAACTAAGATCCTGCAAGATATGAGGCCCAGCAACAACAAAAAAGATTCCACATGAATTTTAGGATAGCTTTTTTGACTTTTGCAAAAAACTTTGTTGGAATTTTGATTGTGTTGACTCTGTGGGTCACTCTATAGATATTTTAATAATACTGAATTTTCTAATCCATGAGCATAGGCTGTGTTTCCATTCGTATCTTCTTTAATTCCTTTTGGCAATGTTTTGTAGTTTTCATTGCACAAGTCTTTCACTTCCATAGTTAATACTTAAGTATTTTATTATTTTGATGCTATCAAGAATCAAACTGTTTTTGTTATTTCCTTTTCAGATTGTTCATGTATAGAAAGGCAACTGATTTTTCTGTGTTAACTTAGTATCCTGCTACTTTGCTGATTTCATTTATTAGTTCTAGGGGTTTATGTGTGTGTGTGAACTCCAGAGTTTTCTATAAACATAATATTCATATCTTCAAGCAGATAATTTTACCTTTTTCTTTCCAGTTTGAACCCCTTTTATTTCCTTCTCCTTCTTAATTGTTCTGGCTAGAACTTATTATGTTGATTAGAAGTGGTGAAAGCCACTGTCCTTGTTTTGCTCCTCATCTTAGAAGAAACACTACTGGTCGTTCACCATTGAATATGATGTTCCTTGTAGGTTTTTCATATGTTTCTTTTGTATCCTTTTATTCCTAGTTTGTTGAGTGTTTTTATCATACTGCTGCTGCTGCTAAGTCGCTTCAGTTGTGTCCAACTCTGTGCAACCCCATAGACGGCACGTAGCGTGTACATTTCTGTCTGTCGGACCATCCTTGCAGTCCAGGAATGAGCCCCACTTGGTCAGGATATATAATCTTTCCATGTGCTGTTAAATTCTGTTTGCTAGTGTTCTGTTGAGGATTTTTGCATCCGTGTTTATAAAGGATATTCGTCTGTAGGGTTTGTGTGACTCTGTGTGTGTGTTTGTCTTTTTCTGGCTTTGGTATCTGCTAGTGCTGGCCTCATTAGAATGATTTTGAAAATATCCCCTTCCCTTTAGTTTTTGGGAGAAGTTTCACAAGGACAGGTATTAGTTCTTTCTTAAACACTGGGTGAAATTTACCAGTGAAGCCATCATCAGGTCCAGGGCGTTTCTTTTTCGGGAGTTTTGTGATTTAGCCTTGGTAGATTTTGTGTTTCTGGAAATTTGTCCATTTCATGTATTATCCAGCTTACCGGTGCACAGTTGCTCACAGTACTCTCTTTAATCCTTTTATTTCTGTAGAATCAGTAGTGACATCCTCAGTTTGGTCTTTCTCTGTTCATAGTCTGTTCTTCTCTATTCCGTTCATCTTTGTTTCAATCCTTATTATCCTCTTCCTTCTGCTAGCTTTGGGTTTAGTGTGTTCTTTTTGTGGTTCCTTAACTTACAAAGCTATAAAGTTAGGCTGCCTGCCCTTGGCTGGGAGCGGGAGGTGGGCAGAACCCACTGCCATTTTCCGTCCACGCCTCCCTGGGAGTCGCAGGCCTTCAGCAGACTCCAGGGCTCTGGAGCTGTTAGGCCAGATAGATTCCACCAGTGCAGTAACGGTCTGGGCGTGGAGACAGGTTCCCGGTGCTACCTGCTCTACAGTCTGCCCAGAATCCCAAAATCTGCATTTTTAACACGTTTCCAGGTGATGCCAACGCTGCTGGTCCAGGGACCACACTTTAAGAAGCCCTGAACTAAATGCTGTAAGGTCCTTTCTCTAAGGCCCGAATAGGCCCTGCAGGATCTTTCTCCTCTGGAAGTAATACAGTAAATTAATTGCATGTTTTTGTTTGTTTGTTTGTTTTGTTTTTTAATTAAAAGAAGCATCATTTTACTGGTGTCATTTCCTGGTGAGGGAGTTTGCTTTTTTTTTTTTTTTAAATGAGAAAAATGGGGCCTGTGGGCTGGTTCTGGGCAAGAAGTTTTGTGAAGCCCTGCCAGGGACACAGGGGCATGTGTTGAGGTGGGAAGGAAATGGACAGTGTTCAGACCCAAGGGGATGACAAGGCTCCTCTGCTGGTGGCTCATTGTCGGCCTGTGTCTGGTGCATGGGTGTCTTGGGTCAGGTTTGCTGAGCACTTTTGATCCAGCCACTGTTAAAAGCCTGGATTAACACATTCAACCTTCCCAACATCTCTGTGAGGGAGATCATACCAGCAGGTCCACGTCTGCAGACTGAAGAGACGAAGGTTAGGACTTTGACCAAGAACAGCACAAAGATGGGCAGCAGTGGAGTCACTTAACTAAGGAATGACTTGGATTCCAGAGTCCACACCTGTAGCCAAATACAGCCAGACCTCGAGTACTGGGTCCCTTCCTGCTTGTCAGGATATTTGGACTGCAAGTTACAGAGTTAAACTAAAGAGTGTGTGTGTGTGTGTGTGTGTGTGTTTTAAGAAAAGTGTCCTCCTCCTCAACAGGTCTGGACACAAGGTGGTCCTGTGCTCAATTATGTCCCAGAAATCCAGACCCCGCCCGCTCTGTCGTGCTATGGTGCTCAGCACGCTGGGCTCTGTCTCCCGGGCTGTTTCCTTGTGGTGACGAGATGGTTGTGACAGACCTCACCATCCCCTCCTCACAGAGGCCGAGTGAGACGGCGACTGACTGTCCTGCTTCCTGTCCCTGGGTAGAGGCCTAAACTTGCTCAGAAATTCTGTTCTCTTCAGACTTTACTGCCAGAAATGTTTGACACACGCATTCCTCGATGGCCACCAGGGCAGGGAGGGCCGGAGCGTGAGCCCCCTGGGTGGCTGACCGCTCAGGGCTCCTTTAGGAGAAGGGGTGTGGCAGAAAGGCCTGTGGGTGGCCATGGAGGAGTTAGCCACGCTCCTGCTCTCCGGCTGATGATTGAGACCTCTGTTCTGAAGGGACCCTGTGGCACTGACAAGGGCTGCCTGAGACGCTGCCAACCGCCCTTGGTTTACCCTGGGCCAGGAAGTCTTATTTCTTGGCAAGGGAGTGAGGGCACGTGGTTGTCAGCACCCGGAAGGATGTCGCTCTTCCAGGGCTCTCTCAGCACCCTGTTCCTACCCCGGTTGCCTCTGGAGGAGGCCAGGTGTGGTCAGCCAGGACTGGCTCTGACCGGGCGAGGGTTTCTCCCCTTCTGAGGCTCTAGGCACCTCGTCTGAGATCGGGGCTGTCACAGGCTGGCTACGACCAGACGGGGCACATCCAGCGATGGCCACCGCACGGTGCAGGGCGACTTGGGCCGCGCTGTGGCTGCATCCGTGTAGTTCTCCGTCGGCATCAGCATCAGGGCGCTTGATCCAGCTCACTGTCACCCTATGGCTGCCCCTGTGGGTTAGGGGCGTCCAGGCGGGCTTCACGAGCCCCGCTCTGTGAGGCGTTCCCGACTGCTGCAGGCCTGTGAGCCACGTGGACCCTGACGGGCTGCCATCCCAGGCAACAGAGCAAAGATGGAAGGGTGCCCTCTGGTCCCCTTTGTCCCTGGAGGGGTGCGGTGTGTGTTGGGGCGGGGGGGCCATTTTCCACAAGTATAACTGCTTATGGAGCACTTTTATTTTTCCTAGAATCAAGAACAAGCGTCCACCTGTTCAGGTAGCCTCATCTATGTGGCCTCAGCCACCAGAAGAGTCTGCGCCTTGGCTCAGTGGGGCCAGTGGGGCTCATTTCACAAATGTGATTCTTGTTGACACAGAACGAGCACGCACGGGCAGCTGCATCACACGCTAGAGGTGTGCCCCACTTCATGAAAACCTGAGCATAGGAGGAGGAGCGTCTCAATTATAGGATCATGTCTCAGCCAGAAATTCATGGCAGGTTTCCTAGTGCCTTTAAAATAGGATTTGGGTATAAAAATACCGTGTGCACACAGGAGCCCGCATTTTCTGAAAAGAGAAATATACTTGTATTGGGCATTTGGGATAAGCAGAATAAAAATAAATTCTTCTTACAAAAATAGGAACTAGAAACCAAATTCCACTTTTAATTCTAAAAGACTTATATATAACTCTACTATCTCACCCTCTCCTCCTACCCAAGACTTCCACAGCAGAAATAGACAGGCAGGATCTGTAAGCAGCTCACCGAAGCGGTGAGGATGGAGGGGAGGGCAGGCAGACTCATGGGCGGGCGGGCAGCAGGAACACCAGAGGCAGGGCTGGGGGCCTGTGCATTCTGTTTGATTTATTTGTGGACGTTCGGGAGGCCTGGCCTGAAACGCTGCTGCTGGATGGCGTCCACGATGTGGTCAGCGAGTGGCGGTTAGAAATTGACAGCCCGTCCTGCCGCCAGACTCCAGTAACCGCAGAGACACGCGCTGAGGTCTGACCGACGGGGTCTGGGGCAGGCCTGGAAAAGAGGGTGTCTGGGATGCTGACACGCCTGACTTCTTCCTCCCTTGCAGAAATGTTCCCACTGCCAGGAGGCAGGCGCCACCTTGGGCTGCTACAACAAAGGCTGCTCCTTCCGATACCATTACCCGTGTGCCATTGATGCAGGTAAGGTGGGACCACGGACCCTTGTTCAGAACATCTGAAGGGTAGGACATGCACTGTGACTCTCTGTCTTCTTTATTGTTTGTTTTGTCTCATCTAACCCTGTTCTATTTGTAAATGCTGAAGGAACGCAGAGAAGGTACTAAAAATGAATTAAATGGGGTGATTTTTTTTTATATATAGGTTTTGTAATTCGTAACAGATTCAACTATTTAAGTGTACAGTTCAGTGATTTTTACCATCGCATTCACATAGTGGTGCAGGCACAAATCGCAGTGAATTTTAGAGCATTTTCCTCACCTCTTAAACTCCTGCCCACTGGCGGTCTCTCTTACCTTCTGCCCACTGGCAACCACGAGTCTACTTTCTGTCTCCGTGGACTTGTCTGTTGTGGACATTTCATGTGCGTGGAATCACACAGTATGTGGTCTTCGTGACAGGCTTCTGTGTGACTCCGCTTCATGATTCTCAGATTTATCCACATGGCAGCATGTGTCAGTACTTCATTTTATTTTCAAACAGTATTTGATTGTAAGGCTACACCATATTCCATCATTCCATTGATGCGCATTTAGGTTCTCCGCTGTTGTATTACTGTGAGCAGTGGTGCTGTGAACTTTCACAGACGAGTCTTTGTGTATACCTAGTGTTTCCGTTTCTCTTGGGCATACACCTAGGGGTGGAATGCTTGGGTCACGTGGTAACTCTGTTTACCCACCTGAGGACTGATCAGACCATTCTTCAAGGTGGCTGAGTCATTTTACATCCCTCCAGCAGTGTGTGAGGGTTCTGGTTCCTCCGTCATCACCAGCACCTGTTTTATCTTCTTTTTCACCGTGGCCATCCCCGTGGGCATGAAGTGGCATCTCATTTTGGGATTTGGCTTTGCACATCCCTGGTGGCTAATGACGCTAAGCAAATCCAGTTTATTTTTCTTTTCCTGCTTATGCTGTTTGTTGCTTTTCTTACATTTGAGAACCATTGCATAATCCAAAATCACAAAGACTTATATCTATGTTTTGTTTTAGCCCTTACTCGAGTCTTTGATCCGTTTTGGCTATTTTTTGTATATGGTATCCAGTTCATTCCTTCCTTTCCACGTGGATCCCAGTTGTCCCAGCACCATTTGTGGGAAAGGCTACTCTTTGCTCATTCACTGACCTTGTCACCTTTGTCGAAAACCAGTTGCCTGTAGATGCATAGGCTTCTCTCTGGACTCCCCAGCACCTCACGTCTTGGCTATGGTGGCTGTAGTAGACTTTGAAAGTGAAAAGTGTCAGTCCTCCAAGTTTGTTCCTTTCTTTCAAGATTGTTTTGGCTGTTCTGGATCTTTTGCTGTTCAGTGATGAATTTTAGGATCAGCTTGTCCATTCCTGTGGGTGAGAGAGGAAACAGCCATTGAAACTTGGATAGTGATTACACTGATTCTGAAAATCAATTAGGGAGTGCTGCCATCTTGGTAATAATGTATCCTCCAATCCATGATCATGAGGTATCTGTCTTTCCATTTATTTCAGTCTTTAATTTCTTTCAATACTGTTTTATAATTTTCAGAGTAGACGTTTTGCACTTTCTTTGTTAAATTTATTCCTAAGTATTTTTATTATTTTTAGTACAATTATAAATAGAATTGTTTTTTTAAGTCAGTTTTCAGGTTGTTCACTGTGAGTGTATAGAAGTATAATTGATTGAGGTATATGTATTGATCATGGATCTTGGAACTCTGCTCAACTCATTGATTAGTTCTAATAGTGGTTTAGTGGATTTCTATAGACAAGATACGTCACCTGCAAATAGGTCGTTTTACTTTTTTTCGGGTCAGATAGATGCCTTAGTTCTCTGGCTGGATCTTCCACATAACATTGGGTAGAAGTGACAAGAACTGGTGCGCTTGCCTTGTTTCTGACCCCTTATGATGATAGCGGTGGGATTTTCAGAGACGTTCTTGATATGGCTGAGGAGGTTCCCTTCTGCTCCTAGTTTGATGTGTGTTTTTATCATGAACTGGTGTTGGATTTTGTCAGACATTTTTCCAGTTCTCTGAGGTAATCAGAGTGGTGTTTTGCACTGTGACAGGTGTTGGAAGAAGGATCCCTTCTGTCTGAGAAGTGCCATCCGGTGAGCAGTGCAGGAGACTCGAGTCTGACTCAGAGCTTCAGTGCCTGGGAGAATCCTCTTTCTTTCTCCTGACTCATAGCTCTTTGTTGATTGTCTTCACCAATTACTTTTTGAGTGTTAGATGGGTCTGACACCTTCACCTGGCAGGTTGCTCATAATGCCGGCAGTCAGGATGGAGGAAGAGAAAAGGGGCAGACAGATGAGAGTGCTGACGGAGCCTGGGGGCTGAGCAGGTAACAGCCATGCAGAGCGCGGAGCACTTGGAGTCGGATCTGGCAGGCAAGGAGTCCAAGTTCCTCTCGACCACCCTTCACCCCGCTCACCTATACTTGCTGAAGCGCGCCCCCCTGCCTCTCATCGTCCCTCCTTTCCCCCTCCCTTTTCTCTCCTTTCCAGGTTTCTGTAGGGGCTGCAGCTGAAAAGAATAAGAAAGGGAATTCCCTGGCAGTCCAGGAGTTAGGAGTCTGGGTTTTTACTGCCGGGCGCCCAGGTTCAGTCCTTGGTTGGGAGCTAAGACCCCACGAGCCACATGGCACAGCCAAAAAACAAGAAAGATAATGCTCTAACTTTATGCTGAAGTTAGATTCTGGTGAAAGTGTGTTTGCACACGCTGAAGGGCAGCCGGTGGCCAGGACCCCGTGTGGCCAGAGGGGAAAGTGGGCATGAGAAGAGAGCCTTGAAATGTCAGCTCAGGGAGTTTGGGTTCCAGTCGGTCCCTTCCGTCCTGTCCTCCTCTGCATGTTTCCAGGTTGAATCTGAGCTGTAATTCACCTGGACCATGGTCTAGGGTGTTCTGTAGAACAGCCGCTAAACCCTTCTCTCTCAGGGCCAACCACTGCCTTTGCTCATTTTCATGATGCAGTCAGGGTTCTGTCAGAATGTTTTGTTTCTTTTTCCAGTTTAAGCTTCGTGGTCTTTAAATGAAGATTTTTAAGTCTCGGGTTTTGGGCAGTGGTTTGTAAGTTTTATGGGGGAGAGGCAGCAGGAATTACCTCTCCCGTTAGTGGCCAGTGACCGGAGGTCCCCTGCACAGGGCTCTGCGCAGGAGCACCAGGTGGGCCGCCTCGCCCCTGCAGGCATGCTCCCGGTGCACTCGGGCACCTGCCTCCAGGCAGCGCCTCCAGGGATTGAGCAGTGCTGCGCGATAAACTTGCTGCGGTGGGGGAATGTTCTAGACCTGTACTGTCCAATGCAGCAGCCACAAGCCATGTGTGAGCGCTTGGAAGATAGCTAGTGGAAGGGAGAGACTGAGGTTTTATTTTGTCTTACTTCCCTTGGTGGCTGGCAGCACAGGCCCAGCCACCTTGGTCAAGACGGGCGGTGGGGGTTCTTTGGGAAGGGCCCTGGGCTCTCCTCCCTCTGATGGAGGAGGCAGGGCCAACTTCGCCAGCTGAGGGTCAGGAAGTCAATGACTTCCTCGTCGCTCTCTTTGAGCCTGTCTGGTGTGGCCTGCCAGGTAAACTGGTAACATCTCTGTTTGGCAGAAGTTGGTGGCCGAGTGTCCAGGCAGAGGGGGGCTGTCTGGGTCGGGGCCCTGGCCCTCTGGCTTTGCTGCCCCAGCCGCTGCACATACTGCTCCTCAACATGGGACTGGCCCCGAGCAGCAGCTTCGCAGGGTGACCATGTCTGGGGCATGTGTTGGTCTCTCTGATGACCTGAGTCATAGTGACTCAGAGCCTGTGTCACTCTGCGGACTGATGCCTGGATTTATCCACAGTCCTCCCAGGAATTCTGTAAGTGGTGAGTTTTTGTGTCTGGAAAAGCCTTCATTGATTTCTTTTCTTTCTAATTATAATAAAAATAAGTCCTCTAGTCAAGTCCCCCGTCTCTGTGTAGACTAAGGAACAGTTTAGCATTTTCATCTCTGCCTTCTTGCCAACTGCCCAAACCTTAGAGAGCCGTTGGTAGTGAAAGGAAAACTTTTACTTCTGGGCACGTCTCCATGGAAACCTGAGGATCTGTGGCTCCAGCTAACCGCGGTCACACACTCGTGACGTCGTGGTTCACTCTTTTGTGCTGCTCGTTACGTCACAGACACGAGATTTATCTCCCAGAGGAAGAGGCAGTAATAAGAGCATGAGCACCAGTTAAAACAGAAAAAGATGAAACGTATTTACTGCAGCGAGCCACGACACAGAGGCCAGAGACAGAAGGCCTGCGGTGGCTCGGCAGTAATCCCACTGTGCATTAGCGGTCTTGCCTAAAGGGGCTTCAAGAGGAAACACAGCTGGGAATTTCACCTGCGGCCCCCCTTCCTGAAGCATTTTAAAGCTGCTCTCTCTGCCGACTTTGATCTTGGCAGGGGGTTTAGAGTCCCTGATGGGCTCTGTAAAATGACTGGTGGTCTGGCCACTCCCTGGAAAGGAGCTGTCTGGGTCACAGAAGCCAGTTCAAGGCCTTCCTCTGCCCTCTTCCCACTTCCTCCGGCCCCAGGAGACTGCTACTTGGTGTGAGGCTGCTCAGTGAGGCGGGGTGAGGCTGGCGGACCCCCCAGTCCCAGCCTGGTTTTGCCAGTGTGAGCACTCGGTGTAGCCCTGAGAGACCGTAGCTGAGCTGGAGGCTGCTGGGGTTCAGTAGACCCCAAGGACACGAGATGGCCTTCTGTTTTCTCCCTCCCTGGGCTCACCACCCTAGCTGGAGCGTATGTGGGTGCGTGTGGGTATCTGAGGCTCCACATAGCTTGTGGCGAGAAGCTCAGCAGAGTCCTCCACCCCTACGCCTAGAGAGGACTCTCAAAGCGGAGCGCTGGCCTGGGGTATTGGTGTCTGTGTCTGGAAGCCACCCTGCCGACTCGGCAGCCTGGTGAGTCTCTGCTGGCCTGTGTGGTGCTCTGACTTCACCGTGGGAAAGTGCTGACCGGGCCCTCTGCACTGGGTAGGCCAGGGGCTCACGGAAGCCAGCGAGCCGCCGTGCCTGCTGCGAGCCTCCCGCCCCTCCTCACTCTCCCCTTGGGGAGGCTGGCGGGAGGCAGTCTAGAAGAGGCTCCCCGGCCCCTGCAGGTGTCTGCACTCTTCAGCTGTGCTTCTCGTCCTGCCAGGAGGGGGAAGTGCATGTCCTGCGGGCCTGTGACCTCACCAGAATGAGGAGCGCCTTTGCCCGCGTGGGAGGCCTTGTGAGAAGGTTTCGTAGATTGGTTAAGGACACTCCGTTTCCAGAAGTACCAGGGACTAGTTCCAAATTGCCTTTAGCGTTCACTTCTATTGTTTTCTTTCTTTTCTGCTTTTTAACTTCGAGGGAACATGTTTCCTAACTAGAAGCACATTTTACTAATGGTTCATCGCTGCTGGTCACTGTTTCATGGCTGTGTGAGGGCCATCTCAGACCTCTGCCTTCCTGATGGTATCTTTTCCAACTCACGCACCCCCTCCTCATTTCTGTAAACCCCTGGGGTGGGAGGGTGGCCTCGCCCCGCATGGTCTGTGCCATCTCTGCTGGCATGCTGTGGCCACTGCCCAGGTGAGGCGAAGGCGCCTCCTTCAGGCTCCAGCTGTCCACCCCTGCTGTCCGGGAGCTCTCTGGTTAACTGGAGCGGCAGGAGCCTGGGTCACACTGTGTACTTGTGGGTTGTAAATTAGCTCATTTCATTTACTGCTGTGCTGTTTGCTTGAGGGTGTGAGGTGAGGCACAGATGAGCAGCACTTGCTGTTGCCCGAGCCCTCAGGCTTGCCTGGGGCTGAGAGGACTAAATCAACCCAGTCCGAGGATCCTGGGACTCCAGAGGGGAGGTGGCTCAGCCAGATTGTGAGAGGGTCTCTGTTGGTTTGTATAAAATGTAGAGAGTCTCAGAAGTTTCCATTTGCGTATCCCCTTGCTTATTATTATTTCACTTGAAATCTGTGGCTACACAGGCCGCTCATCTGGACCTCGCTTTAAAGCTGAGTTAAATTGTAAATTTAACAAGGCTAAGTACCATGCCGCCCCCTGCCATGGTGTCTGGGAGCTCTCTGAGAACATGTGACCAGTATTAACATCCTGCCACCACCTCTGGCTCTGGGGCTGAGGATTCACAGCCCCTCGTGGGGTTTCACTTTCCCCTGCAGCCTTTAGCGTGGCTTGAGGAGCTTCTCCAGCATCTCCATGGTTCAGGGGAGAGGGCGGCAGCAGGGCTGGGCCTGGCCTCCTTTCTGCCTCTGACCTGTGACTTGACAGGAGAAAAGAGGCCTGCGGATTCAGTGTTTTCACAAGGAAGCCTTGGCGTGGGCCTGTGGAGTGGGCTTAGCCTAGGATAAGAAATTCTAAAAAGAACATTTACTGGAGATTGTTAAAACAACAGGATATGATCATGGGAATACAGAAAAAATAAAATTAGTGTCTACTTTGCCAACAAAGGTTCGTCTAGTCAAGGCTATGGTTTTTCCTGTGGTCATGTATGAATGTGAGAGTTGGACTGTGAAGAAGGCTGAGCACCGAAGAATTGATGCTTTTGAACTGTGGTGTTGGAGAAGACTCTTGAGAGTCCCTTGGACTGCAGGGAGATCCAACCAGTCCATTCTAAAGATCAGCCCTGGGATTTCTTTGGAAGGAATGATGCTAAAGCTGAAACTCCAGTACTTTGGCCACCTCATGCGAAGAGTGGACTCATTGGAAAAGACTCTGATGCTGGGAGGGATTGGGGGCAGGAGGAGAAGGGGACGACAGAGGATGAGATGGCTGGATGGCATCACTGACTCAATGGACGTGAGTCTGAGTGATCTCTGGGAGTTGGTGATGGACAGGGAGGCCTGGCGTGCTGCGATTCATGGGGTCGCAAAGAGTCGGACACGACTGAGCGACTGATCTGATCTGATCTGATAATCTTACTATCCAAAGAGTAAGATTTCGGATACTGTCATATTTTGGTAGATCTCCTTTGTCCTTTATGCGTAGAGACATTGTGACAAACGGGATTGTACTTGCACACGTGTGTATCCGAGCAGTGTGCATCGCGTTTCCCCATGCTGTTACCTATTCTGAAACCTTGTCTAACCGACTGATAGTCCACCATGTTGAGGTGCCATAGGCTATTTGGGAGTGTCTCTCATGTTCTGCTATTAAAAATCACAGTGCGCGGTCCTCTACCTCCATGTGTGACCCCCACCCCACGCCCCTCAGGCTGTGCCCCACGCCAGGCTCCTCCTGACTGTCCCCTCTGTCTTGCAGATTGTTTGCTCCACGAGGAGAACTTCTCGGTGAGGTGCCCCAAGCACAAGGTGAGTCAGCCTGCAGAGCCGGTGCTCCCTGCAGGACTAGGGGGTCGGGGGCTCCTCCTGAAAGACCTGGAGACCTGATATTCAGTCTCAGGCCAGGGCTTAGTGGGTGGAGGGGCAAACAGGAGGGAGCCCTGTGATGTGGGGTCAACACCATGTGGTGGCGGAGCTGGGGAGAAGGTGTTTGTCTGTTCAGAGAAATGCACGTAACTCCTGGTTTCCGCCTTAGTTTAGTGGAACCCCAGACCACAGACTGGCGTGGGGTGAGGTTGGCTGTAGGCCTGGATGCAGAGCAGAGGCGTCTTCCCCGATTAGAGAGAGCTGACGCCCGGCTCTCGGGGAAACGCCATCCCTGCCAGGTTCTGCTTCCACAGGTGCAGCCCATGGTGTCTGCATTTGGTTCAAGAGTTGGTCTTTTGGTCGCCTCTCAAATTTAGGAAGGGAAGGAAGATGCGGGCGGAGTGTGTGAATGGCCTATTTCCAAAACACCACTCACGGGTGTGGGGAGGGGAGGGTGTGGAGAAGGGACCCCCAGGAAGGGCTGGGCTGTGGAGGCCTCCACCTGGCGCTCCTGCAGCGGCGGCTCTCCTCCAGCTGAGGTCACACTGACCCCTGGTGGCCACTCGTGCTCACAGTCTTCAGTCTCCACTCAGTGGGGCCAGAAGGTACTAGAAAGAGGTCATCTTGACAGTCTGCCCTCAAATTGCTTCTGAAGGATGCTTACTGATGCTTTTCTTTAAAAATTATTTCCCAAGATGGATCCTTGGATCTTAGAATTTTCTCTTTATTTTTTACTTCATTTGTACTTTTTTTTAAACTTCCCTTTTTGAAGGGTCACATTTTGCGTCAGCAAACCCTGTCTTGAGTATCTCCTGTATGTCGTGCAGTACTGACTCTCTGCTTTTTCTTTCCTTTTCCATGTGCGTTCCTTGCCTCACCTCCGCCCGCCCTGACCCGCACGCTCGTTCTCTGTCCCTCCTGTCTCGTCTCCTTGGCTTTGCCGGCGTCAGCCTCCCCTCCCATGCCCTGTCCCCCCCTTGCAGAACAAGACAGCGAAAGGCAGCCTCAGCACAGAGCAGTCGGAGCGGGGGTGAGGGGGGCAGTGTGCTCGTGGGAATGGAAAGTACAGCAAGCACAGGTGAGTCGGGGCCACCGCCCCTGCGGACTGCGATGGGGTGTCGTGGCCTCTGCCTCCTGCTCGCCCTGGCCAGGCGGCACCTGGGTATCTAATTGCATGAGGCCAACACCCGGTGGATAAAGCACTTCTCTGTTTGTTGCTTAGCCCCCCAGAATACGTGTAGAAAGATAATGTGGGGCTTTAAAATGGTTCCATCGTCCACTAGGGATCAGGGGGCTGTTCCTGAAGGCAGGCCTTGGGTGGGGCTCCTGGGGGCAGCTGGCTTCCGGGATGGAGCCTCTAAGGTGGGGCTGCTTTTGCCTGCAGCCCTCGCTCTTTCCCCGTCTCAGAAAGGCTTCTCACCAGAGATCTTTTCTTTTTTAGTTTGCTTGATGTCTGTAAAGCTTGGGCTTCCCTGGTGGCTCAGACAGAAAGAATCTGCCTGCAGTGTATGAAATGCAGGTTCCATCCCTGGGTCGGGAACATCCCCTGGAGAAGGAAATGGCAACCCACTCCAGTATTCTTGCCTAGGAAATCCCGTGGACAGAGGAGCCTGGTGGGCTACAGTCCATGGGGTCGCAAAGAGTCACGACTTAACGACTACACCACCACCACAGCTCTAAACCTTTGAGTGAGTTCTCCTTTGAAAAACAAAAATTCCCCAAGTTTTGTTATGTGAAATCTTCCCCTGCCTCCCGGTGCTATGAAAGATTCCTTTCATATAAGTGCAAAGGGAAGGAAAATCCCCTCAAAGATTCAGCAGACTTTAGCACATTTAATTTTACTTTTAAAATTCTCAGGAGATTGAGTTGTGCTTTCCATGAGTGTGTCTGTGGGTTCGTGGTCGGGGCTGGTAGCGTGTACCTGTGAGAGCAGGATTATATGACTTGGGTCTCTTGAAGCAATGGGCCCGCAGTGCCCACCTCCACCCGGCCTTCCACATCCTCCCTGTCCGTACTGAGTCACTGAGGGAAAAGCAAAACAGATTATGAGAAGAAGAAGCAAAATGTAACTAACCTGGAGCACTTGCTTCTACAGGATGGGGCAGGCAGCCAGTTGTCTCAGAAATGTTCATTAAGGGATTATTTCTCTTCAGGTGAGAGCATCTGTGTTTACTCCAGGCGTCTGCGACCCACACACTGGTGTGCAAGGCCTGGCTCTCTGGGGCAGCACTGTGTGCCTGAGTCTCTGGAATGTTCCCTCCCCCTTGTTACGAATCTTCCCCGGGGCCTCAGCAGGTAAAGAATCCACCTGCAGTGCAGTGCAGGAGACAGGAGACCTGGGTTTGATCCCTGGGTCAGGAAGATCCCCTGGAGGAGGGCATGGCTACCCAACTCCAGTATTCTTACCTGAAAAATCCCATGGACAGAGGAGCCTAGAGGGCTACAGTCCATGGGGTCGCAAAAGTCAGACACGACTGAGCATCTGTGTTACAAGGGGTGGGAGTCTGCCTAAAATTCATGCCGGGACGTGGCAGTTTTCATCTGGCAAGTCACTTGTTTCTTAGGTGGGTCCCAGTACCAGCCTCCAGAGAAGGCCCTCGGCTGGGTGATGAGCCCGTGGGGGTTACAGTGCTCTCATGAAGGTGTCCAGTGAGGACTCCGCACTCTCTCTTTTCTCTCCTGCTCTTCCACAGGTGGGGGTGGGAATGGAGGGCACGGGGGTGGGGGAGGAAAGCTGGCCACCACGAGGAGCTCTCCGAGTCTAGAACCTGCAGGGTCCAGTGACCCTCAGGCCAGCAGCAGTCTGGCGGATTTCCAGGCCCATTTCTGTTGGCCCTTCCGCGTGTCCCTGGGCTTGATGGTGTCACTGTTTCTGAGCGGCTCTGCCACCTTCCCAGCCCTGGTGTTTAGAGCCGCTTGGAACGGAGGCCATGGGGAGTGTTCCCGGAAGTGTCTGGGAAGAGCCGGTTGGGGAAGAACCATGAGTTACTTGGGGCCTTTTGTTCTTGTCCTGGAATCCCAGGCTGTGTTTGAGAAAAATAGGAAGTCTGGGCCCAGTTTCCTCTTGGAAATTTTAATTTTGTTCATCCTCGCCTTCCTCTCTGCCCATTCTTGGGCTCTGCCAGCTGCCAGAGCCCTCCGCTCTCACAGGACGACAAGCCTCATGGTTCATCCTCACAGGGTGGGTGTTGCTGTCATGTTTATACCAAAGAAACGAGGCGCTGAGTGATCGAGTGGCCTGTCCCTCCGTTTGGGGTTGTTTCAAGTCTGTTGAGGTCAGACCTTTCCCTCTTGGAGGGGAGGGAGGGACAGAGCGCCGTCTCGTGCCCCTGAAGTGCTTGTCAAGGCAGGGCCCTTCTCCTGGGTTCGCCCGCCCTCTGCAGGTGGTGGGAAGCCCCAGCGTGAGGGGCGGACGCAGCCCCTCCCTTCAGGGAGCATTCACCTTGGGGTCTGTGCTGGGGGCGCAGGTCCACCATCACAAGGTGGGGAAGGGGCAGCGATTATTCCTGTGGTGTGGAGAGTGCTGTGTGACAGCGTCAGCCCACTTAGCATCTCTGTGCTTCAGTTCCTCCTTCTGTGAAAAGAAGACTAACGGTGGCCGGCCTTGTGAGGATGCAGTTAAGAAATGTCTCCACCGTGCCCGGCGCAGCCGTGTCTGGCAGAAAACGCCAGGGCTGAGGGCATGGAGATGCGAGTTCTCATCTCCCACTGCCACGTGAGGTACCTGGCCAGGCCAGCTGTGCCCAGGAGGAAAGGTCAGTGGGCGGCCCCCTCCCGGGTCTGCAGGTGCAGGAGCTTTGGCCAGCCACTTCCGCCCTCTCCCCGGCTCGAGGCAGCTAGTGGATGAGGCTCCTCGCCCGTCCCTCGTTCTCATTGGCTGTAGACATGGAGGCCCCATTCCCACCCGGCCCACCCATTGGCGGGAAGCCGTGACCTCCGTCCAGCTCTGCCTTGTCCTGGGTGCAAGGTTAGTGCCCAGGGTCATGTCCCGGGTCCTCCTTCCCGCCCACCCCGCGGCCCCGCACGCACTGCCGCTCTGCACCAGCTCCTGTCTCTCCTCGACTTGAGGTTCCCGCCACCTGTAGGGCCAAGTGCAGCTCCTCAGCTCACCTCCGAGGGCCCTGGGGTCACCTCCTCTGACTCCTCAGCGCCTGGCCGCCTCCCTCAGGGGTCCTGTGCCCACACTCGGCTCCCTGGGCCGTGGTGCTGTGCCTTGTCTCCGCTTTGGGTCTCAGCTTCAGGGCACGTCCTCAGAGCAGCCTTCCCAGTCCCCTTGTCCCCACTCTGCCACCTCCCTGGCGTCACCACAGTTTCGAGTCGCTGGTATGTTCACAAACCGTCTGCATCTCCACTAGACTGTCCTCCCACAAGGACGGGGCGGCTGTCTTGGCCTCTTCATGCACTGGCCCAGGATTTGGGGGGAGGAGGGCGTGCAGGGTAGTTCCTGTCCTCATGGGGCGGCCCAGGGAGGAGGGCGCTGACCTGATGGCGTCGGGCGGGTGCAGGCTCCTCACGTGCTCCCCAGCAGGCTCAGGTCTCAGCTTACAAAGGCGAGGGCAGCCTCAGCCAGATGGAGGTCCCCCCCAGGTCCAGGCGGCCGAGGTGAAGCTGAAGGGCAGCAGGAAGAGGCTGATGGGAATGCTTTGGCCTGGGATGAAGGCCCGATTGTTCGCCAACAGCCGAACACACCGGTGCCTTACTACAGAGAAGAGAGCGGCCTCAGCACAGAGGGCCGCCCGCTCACTCACGGGCCACGGCTCTGCCCTGGTGCTGTCTCCTCAGCCACCTCCGACGCCTTTGGACAGACCTGAGCAATGGAGGCTCCGAGGCAGAGTCCCAGGGGCCCAGTCAGAAGAGCTTTGCTGACCGTGAGCCCCAGTCCCAAGTCTAACCAGCCCAGGGCTTTGGGCTGCACAGGTCCCCTCCCTCAGGGCTTTGTCTCCAAGATGATGGGGGGGGCGGGGGGGGGGGGCGGTGTCAGGCCTCGCAGTGTTCCAGTGAAGAAGTGTCTGTAGGGCTCCTGGCATAGTGCCTGGCCCCTACTAGATGTTTCAAGAGTTTTCTTCCCATTCTTCCTACTAAAGGAATAGTTTTCGGAATAATGGAGAAGTTAAGGCTCCATTATATTCAGGGTCAGTCAGGTATCAGACCCTGGGGAGGTCCCTGCGGGGAACGCAGGAAGGCCGGGCACTGGCAGTGGATATGGACGGATATGCCCAGGCCCCCCAGTGGCACCAAGGGAAGGAGCCCAGGCCAGCGGCCTGCGGAGCCCTCCGGCCAGGCAGACCCTGGTGCCGAGACCACCTGCATTCTAGAGGGTGCAGGCTGGAGACTGCCAAGTGCTGGGGAGAGGGCAGACCCTGCTCCTGGCCCTCGGTCCATGAGCTGAGCTTTGCAGGATGTGCGGGCACTTGTCCTCTGTTCCCGCCCATGGCCCACATCCCCGGCAAAATTTGACCCCTTTGGTCCTTGTTTGAGGCCCCCTGGCAGCCCTGCCCTGGCATCGCCTTGATAGAGGCCTTTGGTTCCTGGGGCGACACCAGAGAAGGCTGCTTCTTCTCCCCCTTTCCTGGCAGCCTTAGCATCAGGAAACCAGAGTGGAGAGAGTCTGTGCTGGGGGAGGGGGTGCTGGGGTGACCCCCTGGGTGCGGGGGAAGCCACTCTGTGGCCCATGGCAGGGTGGCTCAGCTCCTGGCCCCGGCAGCTGGAGGCCCAGGGTCTGCTTTTGCCTGAGGGCGGCGATGCTGTCCTGCTGCCCTGCAAGCCCCTTACTGTTATTCATGTTTTCTGCCAAGCAGCTAGGAATCTCTTTCTGGCAAGGGCTGGCGGGAATGTCTGTTCTTAGCTTGTATACACAGGCTAGCCTTAACTAGTTTGTGTATCAGTAAGTTTTACAGAAGCAGAAAAGGGACTGGTGATGCCTGGGTTTTCCTGAGGTCTATTGGTTGGTGGAGGGCACTGGAAAGGGTTTGAGGAAGAAGCCAGGTGAGCCCCCGCGCACACACACACACACACACACACACACAGGGGTGTCACCACACGTGGCTCTTCGCCTAATTTTTCTGGACTGAGTTCCCGGAAATTGCTGTGTCTCTGAGATCCTTGCACACGTAAGGACCCATGAAGTATCCTGAGGAGGCCCTTGGTACAAGCCCGCGTACCCTCGGTGGCCACCAGGAGAGTCTTCCTAAACCTGGGGCCCGGGCCAGAAGGAGAGACAGACGCCAGTGGCAGGGCCTGGGGAGCCCCAGAGGGTGACCTGAGAGCCGCCCTCCCCTTGGAGCTCCCGGGAGTGTTCTCTGTTAGCTGTGAGAGCGCCGCCTGCGGCTGGAGGGGACCGGGGCATGGTCCTGTGGTCCTGAGCCGGTTTTTCCACATCAGCTGGGTGCTCAGCCACCTCTGTGAGGACGGGTCCCCAGGCCCACGTGCTGAGTCCTGCTATAGGCCCCAGGGGGCAGCATCCTGAGCAAGGGTCACCCCAAGAGCTGCCCCACTGCAGGCAGCCCCACCTCGGGGGTCAGGGGAGTCTTTCCTGGTCTTGGCTCCCTCCACACAGTGGGGAGGGGCACTCCGAGTCCATACCCAGTGCAGCTGGCCAGGTCATTGCTGCCTTTACCCTGTTTCAGGCCCAGAGCCACACAGCCGGCTCTACCACGGGCCCTGGGTGTCTCCGGTCCCGGCTGCCAGTCCCTGCAGAGTCGCGCCACCACAGAGCAGGGGCTGTGGGCTGCAGCACCATGAAGAGGTTCCCAGCACCCAGTGTCTGCTTGTCTTGCAGGTGAGACTGTGGAGATGAGAAGGTGGTGGATACTCGTGATGGAATGGAAACGGTCCTCCTGTGCAGCCACACCCCACCCCGCCCCACCCCGCGTGCCTGCCCGCGCCAGCACTTCCTTCCTAAGTTCTTACATCACTCTCAAACCGGTGACACCACAGGAAAGAAAGACCCAAGACGTTGGAATGGCTGTTTCCATGGACACAATCTCCATAGTGACCGTGTGGGGGGAGGGGGGAGGGGTGGGATGATGGGAAAGGGTGGGGGGAATTAAAAGGGAGGGATAAAAATATATATATATAAATCTATTTTTAGTCTGGAAAGACTTTGTTTAAATGAAAGGTGCGCTATCCCTTTTGATTCTATTTTAAAATTATCTAGTTAAAGAACTCCAAATTTGTTCCAATAACGTGAAATTTAAATGTGAAATTGAACTGAACAAACTCTGATCTCACAAGGACAGGGGTGGCTTAGATCCTTGGCCCAGCTCACACAATTCAGAGACTCTAGACCCAGGGTCAGAGGAACAGACGAACCACACCAAACCATGTCTTTGTCAGTAATTTGTCTCAAAAGTGGGAAGGTCAAGGGGGAGGGAAGTGGGGGATGGTCCGTGTTTTCAAGAATGGGTGAATGATGTTTAAACACAAAAATAAATCTTTTTCATTTCCAGAAACACTATTTATTTATTATTTTTAAAAATTTTTTTTTTCGGGGGAGGGGACATTGGCGGATGCCCCAAGGCGGAGGCCCCACGGTCACAACTGTGTCCTGGGTCCTTGGCCGGTGAGAGCCCCGAGGGTCCCACCAAAGCGGCTTGGCCGGCAGGATCAAGGGATGGCTGCCCCTGGGCACATTCCAGGCAGCTGTTGTGCCCTGACCCCCAGGGCGGATGGACAAACCTAGGCCGTAGGAGTGGACACAAGGAAGGACGGTGTCAGATGTGCTCATGGGTGGGGGGGGGGGTAAGCTGACCAGGAGCACCCACTCCACCCTTTCTTCTTTGCTTTCACTTTTATAAAGGATAAGGGAGCCTGCCAGTTGAGCAGCCCCCCGCTACATGATTCTCTATGTTGTGTTGTTTTGTTTTGTTTTGTAAATTGTATAATTTTTAAATATCTGAGTTTTAAAAAAAGAAAAAAGTACAAAAAAAAAATCTTGTTAAGGCCTTAAGAAGGGGTTAGTGCATCTTTCAGGGGTCACTCTGCCGTGGGGATAAAATAGCTGTTTCACAAACAGTTTTATTTAAAAAACAAAACAAAAAAAATCAAAAAAATAATAAACTTCATTTTAACCTTGTTTCCTTTTTTGTTTGAAGCAAACGTGTCTCTTTCTCCTCCCATTCCAGCCGTCAGGCTGGCTCTGATTCTGCTGCGGAGGTGGCTGCCATCAGACTGGCCCAGCCACCTAGGCCTCCCGCAGGCCCAGGGCCCTTGCAGCAGACCCTGGAATGATCCCAACCAAGGACAGTTCTAGCCGCTCAGCCTGGTGGGTCGAACTCAGCCGTGTGTGAAGATGGCCAGATTACTTGAGAGGAGGACAAAATTCCAATCAATGTGAATTTTAAAGCTTATTAAAAAATAATGCAATGTTAATGGACTTTGTTTTAAAGAACAGAAACACTGGAAGGAATGCTGTGAAGTAGAAATAAGCAATTATATGAGTTCTGGTGTGCTTATCAGTTTGAGGCTGCAGAAATGGCAGATTAATTTTGTTACAATGGCTCCATCCAGCAGTGTGGTCCAATTCTCATTTTGCTCCACCAGGATGGAGGTGTGGGTGGGTATGCTGTGTGGGCCACGGAACCTGCATAGGAATTATGGTTCTTTATTTCCTTGGCATCCTGTCTGGTCTTGGCATTAACACAGTTCAGATGAGATTGAGAGATTGCAGGTGTTGGGCTTAAACCACAAACCTTGAACATATCTTCAGGAAAATACTTTCCTGACAGCAGATGGTTGGTTCTTCATTTTGCCTTTTTTAAATTCTTTTGACTGGGCTGATGATACTTTGAGTAAAACACTGGTGATGGTTCCTCAAACTGGCTCCTGAAATGACCATTCACTGGGGAGTGGCCCTATTCCACGCCTCACTCCCAACTCTAGCTTTCCGGCTTCTGTAAGAAGCCTCAACTGTTCATGGGCATTTCAGCTCCTGCCACTCTTTTGAGTTCTCTGTTTTTTGGACAGACTTTATTTCTAGAGCAGTGTTAGGTTCATCACAGTGTTGCGCAGAAGGTACGGAGATTCCCCATGCATCTTTTGCCCCCACACACGCACAGCCTCCCCCAGTGTCAGCGCTCCCCACCAGGGCAGTGCCTTGTCTTTGGTGAACTTGCATCAACACATGGTCACCCACAGCCCATAGTTTACGTTGGGGTTCATCTTGGTGGTGTGCGCTCTGAGTTTGGACAAACGTACAATGACATGGGTTTGCTGTTGTTTAATCATTAAGTCCTGTCCAGCTCTGCGACCCCATGGACTATAGTCCGCCAGGCTCCCCTGTCCATGGGATTTCTCAGACAAGAATACTGGAGTGGGCTGCCATTTCCTTCTCCAGGGGATCTTTCGACCCCAGGGTTCAAACCCACATCTCCTGCATTGGCAGGCAGATTGTTTACCTCTGAGCCACCAGGGAGGCCCATAATGACGTGTACATACCGGCAGTATACAGAGCAGCTTCATGCTGTAAGAATTCTCTGTGCTGCCTCTCTTTATCCCTCCCTCCTCTTACCCTGGCAACCACGGATCTTTTACTGGGTCCATAGTTTTTGTGTTTTCCAGAATGTCATAGGGTTGGAGTTACACAGTGTGTAGCCTTTTTACATTGGTTTCTTTCATTTGGTAATAGGCATTTAAGGTTCCTCCATGTCTTTTCATGGCATGATAGCTCATTTCTTTTTTTTGTTGTTCAGTTGCTCAGGGTCCGACTCTGTGATGCCATGGACTATAGCACCCCAGGCTTCCCTGTCCCTCACAGTCTCCCGGAGTTTGCTTAAATTCATGTCCATTGAGTCAGTGATACCATCAAACTATCTCATCCTCTGTCATCCCCTTCTCCTCTCAATCTTTCCCAGCATCAGAGTCTTTTCCAATGAGTTGGCTTTTCACATCAAGTGGCCAAAGTATTGGAGCTTCAACTTCAGCATCAGTCCTTCCAATGAATATTCAGGGTTGATTTCCTTTAGGACTGACTGGTCCCTTGCTGTCCAAGAGACACTGTTCTCCAGCACCCCAGTTTAAAAAAGCATCAGTTTTTCGGCACTCAGACCTCTTTATGGTCCAACTCTCACATCCATACATGACTACTTGGAAAACCATAGCTTCGATTATATGGACCTTTGTTGGCAAAGTGATGTCTCTGCTTAAATACACTGTCCAGGTTTGCAATAGCTTTTCTTCCAAGAAGCAAGCATCTTTTATTTTCGTGGCTGCAGTCACATCCGCAGTGATTTTGGAGCCCAAGAAAAATAAAGTGTCACTGTGTCCGTTTCTTTTCCCCATCTATTTACCATGAAGTGATGGGACCAGATGTCATGAGCTTAGTGTTCTGGATGTTGAGCTTTAAGCTTTTTCACTCTCAGCTTTAAGAGGCTCAGTTTCTCTTCTCTTGAATATTCTGTTGCCGGGATGCACCCCAGTTTATCCATTCACCTACTGGAAGACAGTTGTTCCACTCTTCAGCAATTATGAATAAAACTGCTATAAACACAAGTGTGCAGGGTTTTTTTTTTTTTTTAATAATCAACTGCCAGACTGTCTTCCAAAGTGGCTGCCCCAGTCTGCATTCCCACCCACCCGCAGGGAATGAGAGCTCACCCTTGTCGGAGTTGGGTGGTGTCAGCGTTCTGGATTTTGATCATTCTATGATAGGTGTGCAGTGTTGGTGTATTTTGTAAGAGTTAAGTTTTTAAACCGCGGTTCAAAAGCACAAGGTTTAGGTGACCGCCTTAACTTACAAGTTTAATCGCTCAGTCGTGTCCTACTCTGCGACCCCATGGACTGTAGCCTACCAGGCTCCTCCCTCCATGGGATTCTCCAGGCAAGAGTACTGGAGTGGGTTTCGATTTCCTTCTCCAGGGGATCTTCCTGAGCCAGGGATCAAACCCAGGTCGCCCGCATTCCAGGCAGAATGCTTTAACCTCTGAGCCACCAGGGAAGCCTGAGGCAAGTTCACATTGTGCGGGCAAGCTCCAGAACTTTCCCGTCTTGCCCAGCCCAGTTCCCAGAAAACCACGGGAGGAATCTGCCTGCACCCCGCGGCTCCCGGCCCCGCGCCCCCGTTGTCCGCCAGCCAGACTTGCAAGCGCGGTTGCAGCCTGGACCCCAGTGGGCAGTACCGGAGTCAGGTGAGACCTCTGGGCCCACGGGAACCCCTACACCGGCCAGAGCCGGCTCCCACTCCTCCTGCCCCCCAGGCAGCAGCGGAAACTGAGGGGGGGGGGGGGTGTCTGCCCCGGGGGCAGGGCAGGGGGCGAGCGAAATGCCACCAACTTTCCCCGTGCCCTCGCTGGGCACTGCAGCTGCCCACCTGCTTTCCAGGGAGCTTGCTCCGTGTAGCCTTGGGGGCCCAGGGCCGGGACTCCGTGCCTGGGGGCTCGGGCCCCGGGCGCTGCTCGCCAGCCATCTTGCTGACGTCTTCCCGGACTCGGGACTCAGACCCGGTCTCGGGGTCGGAGGCGCCTTCCCTGCCGGGGCCAACACCTGCGACCCCAAGGTGTGCGGGGCGGGGTGGGGGAGGGGTGCCCATCCCTCAAACACCCACTGCTTCACCAAAGCAGAAGCCAGCAAGGGCCGCCTGAGCGTGTTTCTAAAATAATAAGCCTGCAGGAACTTAAATGCTGGCCCTCGGGCCTCATAGAAGTGTATTTCCGCTGTAGAGCAGTGGTCCAGAGCCTGAGTTTTGAGATTGACCCTAATGATGCTCTGTGACTTTGACCCACTGCTGTGACCCCTGAGACTCCATGCCTTGGAAACCATAAAGCCGGTCTTACATGGGGTGGGGAGCATGGGGCGTGAACAGCAGTGCCTGGTGTGTGAGTGCAGGGTAATCCAAGGCTACGATTGCACAAGGATTGAAACAGGGCGTTGGCCTCACGATTGAGGCCTTCCCCAAGGCCACCCTGTTCAGGACTAGAGCCCCCATCCCCGGTGTTTGGAGGGCACTGCCTGAATTACAAGCTACCTGTCACTGCCCTTCATACGCCCAGTAGAGTGACTGCAGAGGGCATGACACAAAGGGTAGATGGCAGTGTAACGGGGCTGCTGTGACAAGCTGTGACGACCATCCTGCCAGCCCCGCCAGTGCCACCGGACTCTGCCCGTCCAGGGTGGGAGATTGCTGCCAATGGACAGAAACATTCGACTGAGGCCGATGGGAGACCACCGGCTGGCTCTGAGAAGTCCCCAGGGCTCCCCCCAGGTCTTCCCCTCTTGGGCTTTTCAGTGGCCTCAGAGCTGGTCTCCCTGCCTCCTTGAGGCCCAAGAACCCGAGTTTCCCACGATCCAGTCCTCTGCCAGAGCAAAAGCCCCACCTGGAGCTGCCACCGTCCTGCTGCTTTGCAGCGGTGCCTTAATCCCGCAGTCAGGTTACCTGTTTGCGGTCCCAAGCCACCCGAAGACCTCCAGGAGGTTTTCCCAGAAAGTCTACTCCAGCCTGGGGAAATGACCCCACAGCCCTCAAAGCCATCCCTGCAACTGCTGGCCTGGGGTGTCAGCTGGCTCCCCGCCTCCTCTTGGTTGTGAGCACTTTGAAGCAGGGGCCCACCCTCGCCATCCCTCCCCCCAGCTTTGGCCAAGGCAAGACGCAGGAAAGGCTGGATAAGCTGAAGAGGGCCAGTTGAGCCCCAGCCAGCCCCGCCCACTGGCCCCGGGCCTGGCAGGAGAGTGGGGATGTGGGAATTTGGAAGGGAAGGAGCTGCTTGCACAAGCCAAGCAGGGATTGCAAATGTTGATGACCCCCACCTGGAGACCACAAGCACTCTGTCCCATTGAAGGCAACCTGGGAAGAACCGGTCCTCTCACTGTTGGGGGTGGGGTGCGAGGGAGGGAACAGGGTAAGAGGGGGTACAGGAGGGCAGAGCGCCTCCTCCAGGCTCTCAGTAAGCTAGGGGAGAGCCTCCAGGACCCTGAACGACTCCAGCTGTGTTCAGAAAGAAAGGTTGCCTCACATACTCCGGGGATGGGTGGGGGGCAGGGGCCTTGACCAGGCCTGCCCTGGAAATGCCCCCTTCCCCACCTTCTGAGTTCCCATGCCTTTACATTTGAATGGGTTTGGGCCTCTGAGTTCCCATCAGCTTCTCAACCTCAAATCTTACCCCTTGAGTTGTTGGAGGGTTCTAAGGCTAGCAGAACCCTGGCATAATGTGACCACCCCTTGCCTGGAAGAGGCAAAAGGCTGACCAAGAGGGAGTGCCTGGTAGCCGTAATTCCAGTCTGGAGGTGACACATACTTGTGCATGGTGGTACCAAGGTTTGCATTTGCACCTCTGATGGAGGACTGGAAGGAACCAGAGAGTCAGGGTCGGAGGGTATGGGGCTGGAGCCAGAGTGGACTGGACCCATGGAGAGGAGGGAGGCCCAGGAATCCATTCCTTGAGGTCCTCGGCAGGCCTGTGAGAGGGTCAAGAAACTACATCCCCATCTGGTTTCCATTCCCTTGTCTTCTGAAGTTTTAACAGCTGATGTTCAAGGACAAAAGCAAAGAGGAACTGAAGAGCCTCTTGATGAAAGTGAAAGAGGAGAGTGAAAAAGCTGGCTTAAAACTCAACATGCAAAAAGCTAAGATCATGGCATCCAGTCCCATCACTTCATGGCAAACAGATGGGGAAACAGTGGAAACAGTGAGAGACTTTATTTTCTTGGGCTCTAAAATCACTGCAGATGATGATTTTGCAGCCATGAAATTAAAAGATGCTTGCCCCTTGGAAGAAAAGCTATGACCAAACTATACAGCATATTAAAAAGCAGAGACGTTCCTTTGCTGACAAAGGTCCGTCTAGTCAAAGCTATGGTTTTTCCAGTAGTCATGCACGGATGTGAGAGTTGGACTACAAAGAAGGCTGAGAGCCAAATAAATTGATGCTTTTGAACTGTAATGTTGGAGAAGACTCTTGAGAGTCCCTTGGACTGAAAGGAGATCAAACCAGTCAATTATAAAGGAGATCAACCCTGACTGTTCATTGGAAGGACTGATGCTAAAGCTGAAGCTCCCATACTTTGGCCACCTGATGGGAAGAACTGACTCACTTGAAAAGACCCTGATGCTGGGAAAGACTGAAGGCAGGAGAAGGGGACAACAGAGGATGAGATGATTGGATGGCATCACCGACTTGATGGACATGAGTTTGAGCAGGTTCCAGGAGTAAAGGACAAATCGATGAGGAGGAAGCAGGCCCACTTCTCTAAGGACAGTCACAGCCTATGCTAACCCACCCTAATACCTTGAGCTTACTGGCAGTCAACAAAGTAAAGTGCCCACCTTACATTTTTCCAAGTCAGGAAATGGACACCTATGTGAGGAGATTCATCACCTTGAGGCCACAAGAGCTGGAAAGTCCAAGGACCAATTTGTAACAAACTTAGGAAAGGGCCTCTGGGCCACCAAACTGGCTGGTGAGAGTGACTAGGGAACTCTGAAAACAACCCTGCTGCCTCCCTAGCCCCAGATTCAGACTTCCCTCAGCCACAGCAGGTGGAAACTGAGGCAGCAGCCAGCCAGGTGCAGGTGCCGGCAGCGCCCAGAGCAGCCTCCAGGGCCAGGGAGGTCGGCGGAGTCCAGGCAGCCCCTGAGAACTGGAGCCCTTGGGGCTGGTCTCCGAGGGGAAAGTGGTAGCCCAGGACTCGTGGATGCGGTTGTGTGGGTGTGTAGATATGCACGTGAGTGGGCTAGTCAGGATGCGAATGTGTGTAAATGTGGTTTATGAGTGGGTGATTCTGAGCGTGTGTTGAGTGCACCAGTGGGAAGTGAGGGACACCGAGAACTCTATGTGTGGTCCCTCTGGGCAGTCGGTCCTCCCGCCAGCACGGGGCAAGGAGCAGTAACATGCTTGGGAGGCGAAGGCCCCTCAGCAGCAGGACAGGGACATGGTCTGGGAACGGGGCTGTGGCCGCATTAGAGGCTGACAGGCGACAGGTGGCAGCAGAACCCATTCCCAAGATCCCGGATTCTTCCTGGAATCTGCCGAGCTGGGGAGTCAGGCCGCGGGAGGGAGACTTCTTGTGCTCTCCAGCCACCCTCCGGAAGCACGTGGAGAGCACACGTGAGGGACAGTGGCCGCCCGTGCGCCTCACTCTCCTTGACCCCTCTCTGTATTCTCGGGCAACACAATCTCCCCGACAAGACAGCTCAGGGCAGAGGCCAAAGGCCGGTCCTCCGCTCCCTTTATACAGAGGCCCCGGACTGGTGGAGCCCCGGAGGTGGAGTGAGAGTCCCCTGCTGGCCTGGTCCTGGGTGCCCGTGTGGTGAGGAACCCAGCGCTCACAGAGGCAGCCATGGGGCTGCTGTCTGGGGACACGCTGGGGCCCCTGGCCGTGGCCCTGCTCATCTTCTTGCTCTTGCTGGACCTGATGCACCGGCGCTCACGTTGGGCCCCACGCTACCCACCAGGCCCCACGCCGCTGCCGGTGCTGGGCAACCTGCTGCAGGTGGACTTCGAGGACCCACGTCCCAGCTTTAACCAGGTGAGGACGGAGGGGTGGGGAGTGCGCAGCGGTGGTCCTAGGGCCCGACCAGGCAGCGGACAGTGGGCGCTGGGTGAAGCCACAGGCCGGAAGAGGAACTGGGCCAAGAAGAGGAGGCGGATCCGAGAGGCTTCCTGAGGGAGGGCGTCTGTTAAGGGCCCGAGAACAGATTGGAGTTTCCAAACAGAGGTCAGAGAGGATAAGGCCAGGGGGTGGGGTTTTTACAACATGGCAACAGACTGAGGATTCAGCTGGCCAGCTCTTATATTATGTGAACCTGAGTCCCTGAGGGTCACGTTGGGAGGAAAGGTTTTGAGAATGGGGGAGATGTCTGGTTATGAGTCCTTTTAAACCAGGCAAGTCGAGGTTGAGAGAGGCACAGTGATCTGCTTCAAATCTTTGGCCTCCATGAGGCCTTGGGCCTCCCTGCTGCCCTCTATGAACCTCAGTTTCTTCACCTGTAAAATAGGATGCTAACTTGCCCTGCTGACCATTTTGTGACACTTGTACAGCCATAGCTGGGTCTGTGAGTACGATGGTCTCATCCAACTGGAGAGCCTCAAAACCAGTGGACGTAACCCCCGGGCTCACAAGACTAGATAAAGTCCTTGCAGTTGCTCGCTGCTGGAGGGGACCCAGAGGTGCCCTGAGGCTAATGCCAGGAGGCCGGGCCCACAGCCTGGCGGGGCCTGGGCTTGCCAAACACCTCGACCTTTGGCCTGCAGCTGCGGCGCCGCTTCGGGAACGTGTTCAGCCTGCAGCAGGTCTGGACGCCGGTAGTCGTGCTCAACGGGCTGGCGGCTGTGCGCGAGGCACTGGTGTACCGCAGCCAGGACACTGCCGACCGTCCACCTCCGGCCGTCTACGAGCACCTGGGTTACGGGCCGCGCGCCGAAGGCAAGCGGAGAGGGCAGGGTCGCAGATTTTCGGTGCAGGAAAGAGCCAACGAATTTGAGGGGGCGGCAGGTGGAGAAAGGAGACTGTGCCAAATGTTGGGGGAGGAGAAATTAGATGAGGCAGAGGGCGGGGCCTTACTAAGAGAGGGCGGCCCAGGGCCACTGCGAACGCGAAGGGGACGTCGGTGTGGGCAGGAAAAGAGGACAAAGTCGGGGTGGGCAGGGGCGGGCCAGGACTTTCCCCACGTGGCAAACGGGGTCTCCGTGGGCAAAATAAAAAGTGGAGCCAAGACGGGCGCCTAGCAGGGGAGACTCGGGGAGCAGTTTGGGCCGACAGAGAAGGGGGGCAGTCTCCAGACTGAAGGGGGTGTGAAAGTGGGCGGCATTTAGGACGGAAGGGCGAGGCCAGTGTGGGCGGGCAGCGCCGAGAACTTCCCCCATGGGGGCGGGGCTGTGAGCAGATCCCCGGGAGGGGCGGGGCCAGACCTCAGCCACGCCCACGTGCCCGCCACGCCCCCAGGAGTGATCCTGGCGCGATATGGGGACGCCTGGCGCGAGCAGCGGCGCTTCTCCCTGACCACCCTGCGCAACTTCGGCCTGGGGAAGAAGTCACTGGAGCAGTGGGTGACCGAGGAGGCCTCGTGCCTCTGTGCCGCCTTCGCCGACCAGGCCGGTGAGTGAGTGCTGGGGCTGAGGGACATGGAGGTCTGGGAGGTTTGGAGAGGCCTAGGAGAGAAGAGATGGAGGCGACGCCCTACTTTGCACCGTCCCCTTCCAGGACGTCCCTTTAGCCCCATGGACCTCCTGAATAAAGCAGTGAGCAACGTGATCGCCTCCCTGACCTTCGGGTGCCGCTTCGAGTACAATGATCCTCGCATCATCAAGCTGTTGGACTTGACGGAGGATGGGCTGAAGGAAGAGTTTAACTTAGTGCGCAAGGTGAGGAAAGAGCTCCATAGAGGCGGCCTCGGTCCTCCAACGACCCCTCCCCCTCCCGAAGGAGGAAGGGCTTTCCGGGAAAGGTACCTGCAAGGAAAAGGCTTGGAAGTGGGGAGATGGCAGACAACCTAGATCGGAAAGGCTGGGCGGGGGTCAGCGCGCTTCCGGGTGGGAGTACTTCACTGCAAGGGACCGGTCACCATGAGATGTACATTTTAGGTTTATCTTTCTGGGCCCAGGGCCAGGAGAGAGGCAGGTCTGAACTTAGGGAGGACAAGGTTGATGATGGGGACACTGGAGGAAGCTGGGACCTGACTGGTGAGCGCCTGGGCACCAGGAGGTCCCAGGTTCCCAGGGCCCCATGGCGGTGACCCGCACAGGTGGTGGAAGCTGTGCCAGTGCTCCTGCGCATCCCAGGGCTGGCCGCCAGGGTCTTCCCGGCGCAGAAGGCCTTCATGGCCCTGATTGATGAGCTGATCGCTGAGCAGAAGATGACCCGGGACCCGACCCAGCCACCCCGACACCTGACTGACGCCTTCCTGGATGAGGTGAAGGAGGTAAGGTGATCGGGACTGCCTTCCTGGATGAGGTGAAGGAGGTAAGGTGATCGGGACAGGGATGTGTGTTGAGGGCCCAGGAGGCAAACTCAGGCCTCTGTATCACCCAGGGATCAGACTCCTGGGCTGACTGGAGCAGGGTGCGAGGCCATGTGGGACTTCACCTCTGTCCCTGAGCTTACCTTCCCGGTGTGACCCAGGCCAAGGGGAACCCCGAGAGCAGCTTCAATGATGAGAACCTGCGCCTGGTGGTGGCCGACCTGTTCTCCGCCGGGATGGTCACCACCTCGACCACACTGGCCTGGGCCCTCCTCCTCATGATCCTGCACCCTGACGTGCAGCGTGAGTCTAGCCCGGGGTGGGTGGTGGGAGGAGGACAGCCCGAGGCCTCTGAGCTCGGTTGGTTTGGCCACCAGCGGCAGCTCTGTGCAGGGGCTGAGCCCCAGCTCAGATGTCACAGCGCCGCCTCCGAGTGGACGCAGTGCTGCCCGGGCATCAGGAGGAGGCGGGAGCCCAGCCCTTGGGTCTGACCACCACGAGGACACTTGTTTTGCAGGACGGGTCCAGCAGGAAATCGATGAGGTGATAGGGCAGGTGAGGCGACCAGAGATGGGGGATCAGGCCCTCATGCCCTTCACCGTGGCCGTGGTCCATGAGGTGCAACGCTTTGCGGACATCGTCCCCCTGGGATTGCCCCACATGACATCCCGTGACATCGAGGTGCAGGGCTTCCACGTCCCCAAGGTAGGCCTGCGGCTCTCCCAACCCCGGCTCCGCACCACCTGCCACCTGGGACCGCAGTGAGTGTCGCCAGGTGTGGCCAGGACTGGAATCCAAGCCACCCCGTCCTCATGGCCACAGGTACTGAGTGTCCCAGCCTGGGTGGGCGCGGACAGGAGGGCAGAGCAGGGCTGGCTCTGTCCACTCAAGAGCCCCTGGTCGGGCAGGGAAGACAAACTAGAACATGTCACAGTGTTGGAGGAGCCCGGGCACTGAGGAGAAGTAAGGGCACCCTGCCATGGGCACAGGGACGGTGCTGAGAAGCGTCTTGGGCTGAGGGTTACTTGAAGAGTCCGGGTGTGTGCCAGGCAGTGTGTGTGCCCATGTGTGTTTGGTGGCAGGGGTCTGGGCACCCCCCCACCAATCGAGACCTCACCCATGCCAGACATTTGCCACCAGGGGACGACACTCATCACCAACCTGTCGTCAGTGCTGAAGGACGAGACCGTCTGGGAGAAGCCCTTCCGCTTCCACCCGGAGCACTTCCTGGATGCCCAGGGCCGCTTCGTCAAGCAGGAGGCCTTCATACCCTTCTCTGCAGGTACCTTGTGGGTGGGGGGGTGCCCGGTTTGCTTCCCCACCCTGAGGGGGTCTTGGAGGGGGAGACCCAGGCTCACAGAGCCCCCGTGCCCACCCACAGGCCGCCGCGCGTGCCTCGGGGAGCCCCTGGCCCGCATGGAGCTCTTCCTCTTCTTCACCAGCCTCTTGCAGCATTTCAGCTTCTCGGTGCCTGCCGGGCAGCCCCGCCCCAGCGAGCACGGTGTCTTTGCCTTCCTGGTGACCCCAGCCCCCTACCAGCTCTGTGCGGTGCCCCGCTAGAGGCAGGCATCCAGCCCCCAGCCGCTCCTCAGCCGTAGGCCTGATGGTCAATAAACCAGTGTCTGGTGGCTCCATCGTGACTTGAGTCCTACCTGGGACCCCTGACCAGCCCCTGGCAGTCAAGTGGCCTTAGCAGTCTCCCCAAAACCAGCCCCCACCCCCCGGCCTGATTCATCCTTACCTGGCATTTGACCCCGTTTAACAGATGGGTGTACTGAGGCTCAGAGTGTACGGGGGCGTACTATGAGATGGGTGTAATGAGGCTTATACCCAGACACCCTGGGAGACCCAACCTCCCTTACTGGGCGTAGGACCAAACCTATATAAACAGGTCCTGGCAACTGCTTGGAGGAGCTCACATAGGCTGGGAAGAGATTTCAGGCCCCCATGGGATAAGGGGGCCCATCAGCTCAGAACCCTCATTTCAGGCCTAGCCACAGCCACCTGGCTCCACAGGCCTCAGCCAGCACCTCAAGTTGCTGCCCCAGAAGATGCGGGTGGGACTGGGAAGCGATATACCCGGTGAGCCCCCAGCGCTCAGAGCTCTTGAGGCAAGAGCTCTTCCCAGAAGGGAGCCACCTCCCTGGGCCTCTTTATAGGATGGGCCCCCTTTCCCTGCCCCTTATGGTCACTCACCCCCCAGCCCATGCCCAGTAGGAGCTGCCACTCACGGCCGCGCTAGAGCTCGGCTCCAACCCGTGGCTCCATCCTCTGAGTGGCCAGGTGAGGCTGGGCTCTCAGGAGCCTAGGCAGGGGCGGGAAATGAGCCCCTGTGGATGGCGGGCGTGCGTTGGGGCAGGGTTAACTTTGGATCCTGTGACAGTGGGATGGCAGAGCAGAAGGAAGCCCTGCAGAGCTCAGAGCAGGACACCCTGGCTCTCGTCCTTGCTGTGCTATGACACTATGTGACCTTGGGCTTCTGTTTCCCCTTCAGCCAGCAGGAGGTTTGCCTCTGATGGCGGCCGAGTCCTGTCTTCCTGCGCCGACTCTGAGGCTGTGATCTTTTTACCCTGGAGCCCCGGCCAAGGGCAGGGATCCCCATCCTCCACCTCCAGCCCCCTGTCTGGTCTGGACTGAGCTCACACAGACACCACCCAAGGGCTCTAACGACTGTCTGCTCACCTGAGTCTTAGGCAGACTCCTCAGCACATTGAGGTTAAGAGCTGGGACACCCAGACAGGTCAGAAGCACCAGCCCCTGATCAGGCCAGTAGTGCCTTCACCACAGTCAGCTCTGGACATTCAGGGAGCCCTGTCTGTCCCTTGGCACTGACTCAGAAAACCAGCCAGGGCCCCTTGAGTCTCCAGCATACCCACGTCTAGCACTTAATGGCAGGAGGTGGTGTTCCTGCAGCTTGTTGGGACAGGGGCGGTGGACGAAGCCACACTGAGTTTGTAGAAACTTGAGGGCCCTGAAAGGAGGAAACGGGGCCTGCAGAAGCAACAACTGTGGGTTTATTGGACGCGGTGTCACTCGTGGCTCTGAGCCTTGGGGATGTCAGAGGCGGGGAACCATCCCAGCCAGAGCTTCCTCAAGAGATGGGGGACCCAGCCCCCGGGCCTTTCCTCCATGACGTCCTCCTCGGAAGCCTCTAAAGAGCACAATCAGACACGCCCTGTGGATACCTTGCTGGAGGGAACCTTGCCCAGCGCTAGGATACCCTCTGTTGCCAGGAGAACAGGTCAGCATTGCTAAAAGGGCGGAAACCTTCCACCAGGCCAAGGGGAGTGGCCTCAAGTCCTGCCAAACCAAGAAGGAAGAAGGACTCAGGGGCTCGTTCAGGAAAGACTGGGCATCGGGCTACCTGGGCTTCATCCCCGCCCCCTCCCTGGGCCAGGAGAGTCAGGGAGGAGCTCAGCTATCTGTGACCTCTGCAGGGTCCCTGAGGTGAGGGAGCAGGGCAGTTCTGCTGCAGAGGCTGGGGTCTGCTGTCTTACCAGAAACGTACACGGCCATCTCCTATCGGACCTTGTTGTTCTCCTAGGAAGGGAGAAGGGGCACGGGGTGGGATGAGGCGGGTTCTACGTTGTGCAGCTGGGGAAATGGGCCTCACATCACGAGAAGTCGGGGGAGGCCAGGGTTCAGATCCACTTCCCGCTCAGACCGTGTCTGCACCTCTCAGCTCCACACAGAGCTGTTCTTCCACCAGGATGGCAGTTTGACTCAGTGGTCTTGGGGTGCCCCAGCCTTACCCCACCGTTGCCACAGTGGCAAGGGCCTGGCCTCTGCACTCCACCCTGCAGAGCCTAGGGGCTTCCCAGGAGGACCCACACGGGGACACTTTTCCAGCTGAGCACCAGGCTTCCTTACCTGCCATCCTGGGGTCCTTGCTACCTCTTCCTTCTCAGTCATCCCCTTCGGAACAGGAATGAGGCTGGCTGGTTCCTCCCCCGGGGGCCCCACCTGCCCCTCCTCCCTAGACAAGACAGCACTCTCCTTGGGGGCAGCATCGTTTGGTGCTCCCATTGCCTTGGGGGTCATGGCCTGCAAGGAGGTGCAAGAGGGCAGGGTATGGGCAGAAAGGCCCTCTGATGCCCTACCTCTCCCCTCCTGCTGTGCACACTTGCAGTGTGTTTCCCCTGCTTCTGTGCACACTTGCAGTGTGTAGTTCTTTGCTTTTCCAAGGAAGCCCCTCCCTTTTCAGCTCGAGGTGTTGCCGGGTTGTAAGTATCCTAAAGGAGCCCCCCTGGTATCCCTGGGGCCCTGACCTTGCGCTGGACAGGCTTCCTGTCTCAGGGAGCCCTGACAGGTGACAGCCCCCAGCCCCCGGCCCTTCCTGGCCAGGCCTCACTTACCTCAGAGTCGTGCTTCTTCCCACTCCTGACTCTGCGTCTCTACAGAGGGAAACAGGGGCCGTCACATACAGCTGAGAGTGCCCGAGGGTCCTTCCCTGCCTGGCCCATCCTCTTTCTGTGTGTGCCCACCAAGGAGGCCCAGGGCAGCCACCCCACTCCAGGGGAGGAGGAGTCCCCAGCCCTTACCCACCTGAGCGGTCACGGGGTAGCACTTATCCATCGGCCCCCACACTGGCCTTAAGGTCTCCCCGATGGGCTGTATGACCAGGAGAAAGAGAGAAGGCTGAGGTGACACGTCAAGGGCTCAGTCATGCCTGGTCCAGTCAGTGCACGCTGCCGACATGAAGACTACGGGGGGTTAAGGAAGCTTCACACTAACGAATGATTGATGTCTTTAGACACAAAACGCTGCATTCACAAACGAGGACCGGTGCTGAGATAAAAATGTTCCAACAATAATCGCTAATTCTTTTTTTTTTAATTGCATTTTGATTACATTGGGTGTGTTGTGCGTGGACTCTTCATTTCGGAGCTTGAGCTTTTTATTTTTTTCTCTCTAGCTCAGTGCACACAATTCTCTGTAGTTGCTCTCCATGGGCTTAGTTGTTCCATGGCGTGTGGGATCTTACTTCCCTGACCAGGAATCGAACCGGCATCCCCTGAATTAGAAGGTGGATTTTTAACCTCTGGACCACCAGGAAATCCCTACAACTTCTAATTCTTCAAAAACAGAAATATGATCATGGGAATTAAAAATCCAATCAGAGTGTAGAAGATAAAATTGAAAAAGAGTTTTCCCAGAATAGATCAGGAGCTCCAACAGATAAATCATAGATCTTTCTGAAAGAAGGAACAGAATCAACAAACTGGGGTGGCAGGAAAGATCCCAAATAAATACCATTCATGCATTATTGAGAATTTTCCCAAAGATGCAGGACCTGAGTTTGTAGAGAAAAGGAATCGCCAAGTGTCCAGGAAAGTGGATGAAGGAGACCCACCCCAGATGATGTCATCAGTAAATATTGAAACACCTAGGATGAAAAGAAGAACCGAAAAACTCCCAGAGACATGAAGAAAGAAGTCTATTAAGTTTCATCAGACTTTTCACCACCAATCTTTGAAGCAAGAAGAAAATGAGGATCTTTAAAATCTGTGAGAAAATTATTTCTAGTCTAAAATTCTGTACCTAGTCATACTGAGTTAAATAAGCAGTAAGACCTTTTCAGACAGGAATAATATCTCAGGACTACCCCTCAGGAAGCAACTGGAGGTTGTGCTCCCTCCAAAATAAAATAACGTGGGCACCCACACGTGAAAAAAGTGACGTACTCACCAGCATGACGGTGAAGGGAGGTCCCAGGAGAGCTGAGCCTCCGACCTCAAGGACGTCCGTCCAGGAGGGAAAAGGGTGGAGGGCTCCATGACATATGTCCCCAGGGAAATGATCATATTGATAAACCACCTAACTTGCTTAAGTGTATAGAAAGGAGATTAATTCTTTTTAATAGACAGTTTAGATGGATTAATTATAGGTACAAAGAAAACTAAAGTTTAAAAAAGAGGAAAAAAAGCAAAATTATACACAAAGACTGATGATCGTATACTACATGACTCAGGAATACTGTTTACATAGTTTTAAAATGTAAACCCTCAATACTGAGCTAAACAAAATGACGCCACAAGCCCACTAGAATGACTTTAAAAAAGGAAAATGCTGGAAGTGATGTGGATCAAACGGAACCTCTCGTTCTTTGCTGGTGAGAATGCAAAGTGGATAGCAGCACTTTGGACAGTCTCACAGTTTCCTAGGAAACTAAGTGCACGTTACACGTGGCCCCACCACCCCGCGAGGTGTTTACCTAGGGAAAAGGAAAACCTATGTTCGCACAAAACTTGTGCATGAACATTACAGTGCTTGTATCCGAAACTGCCAAAACCAGAAACAATCCAAATGCTTCTCATCCGGTCGGCGGATAGGCCGCGGTACATCCGTGCACGGGACAGCTGCTCGGCAATGAGAAGGAACACACTACCGCGACACACAGCCAGGTGCCCTGTGCTCAGCGAGAGACTCAAAACCACATCCTGGGCACTGCCCTGTGGTCCAGTGGTTAGGACTCTGTGCTTCCACTGCAGGGGGCCCGCACTGGATGCCTGCTCGGGGAACTGAGATCCCGCAAGCTGCTGCGTGGCAGATAAATAAAGACTAGGTATTGGGATGTTTCCATTGATATGACCATCTTGCAAAGGCAAAACTATGGGGCCAGAAAACCATTCACCGGATACCAGGGGCTGGGAGCGGGGGAAGGGTTGAGTATTAGTGAGTATGGGGGAATTTTCTGAACTGACTGGAGCTGTTCTGTGTCTTGGCTGTAGTGGCAATTTCACAGTTATATATGTGTGTCAAAACTCAGAGATCCGTACGGTCAAAAGAATGCATTTCAGTCTATTTAAATAGCTCCTTAATTTTTAAGAAATGAATTAAAAAGAGCCCACTGTGTCAGAGGAATTTAAAAGCCAAAATGATATAAAAGTCAGCAAAAAAGCAAAAATGAAACTTAAAAACTTTTAAGAACTAAAGATGTCATTACTCAAAACATTTAGAATGCCAAAACCTAGGGTATAATCACGAGGAAGACTAGAGAGAGGTGAAGCGTGTGTTGGAGGTGGTATTAAGTGTTCAGTTGTTATGAGAGCTAAATCCTCACCTTTCGTTGTAATAATTCATTAGATCATGTTTAGATGTGAACAATCAAGACAAAGCAAGATAAGCTTTTTATTTAGAACAGTGGAGGCAAAATCAACGGCTTCAGCTAGCAACTTGGAAGCTAGAAATATTTCCACCCTGGGCTGCGGGAATTGTGGGTGAAGAGGATTGTGACAAACAGCAGACTTCTTCCAGGTCTTAAACCTTTGACTCATCAAACTATGTATACACATTTCTTTGATGACAATAAATTTTTTTTAAATGAAAATTTGGTTAATTAAAAAAAAAAAAAAAACACACGAAGGAAGCAACATAGGATTCTGTCTCCGAAAGTGAAATTTGCTCAGTCGTGTCCAACTCTTTGCAAAGTTACACAATGCGTCGAATTCTCCAGGCCAGAATACTGGAGTGGGTAGCCCTTCCCTTCTCCAGGGGATCTTCCCAACCCAGGGATCGACCTAGGTCTCCCACATTGCGGGTGGATTCCTTACCAGCTGAGCCAAAAGGGAAGGCCAAGAATCCTGGAGTGGGTAGCTATCCCTTCTCCAGCGGATCTTCCTGACCCAGGAACCGAACGGGATTCTTCTGCACTGCAGGCGAATTCTTTGCCCATTGAGCTATCAGGGAAGCCCTAAGGCACCTGCCCACCTGGGCCTTCTTAGGGGCTCTCCAACCTCTGACAGTCACTCCCTGACTACGTAGCCCACACGTCTCCGTGCTGCTGGGTCACAGAGAAGCTTGTCCCCATGAAACTCCTGTCTTCCCAGTAGCGCCAGAGGGAGAGCAGAGGGCCTCCAGAGACCAGGCATGTGACTCTAACGTGTCACCTTGGGCAAAGTGGGAGCTGCTGGTGGGAGGCGGGGAGAATGGATACAGGTGCATGCATGTATGGCCGAGCCCCTTCACTGCTCACCTGAAACTGTCACAACGTGTTAATTGGCTACACCCCAATACAAAACGAAGTTTCCTTTCACCTTTCACCCGAATCTGTCACATTTCCTGGCTATACTCCAACACAAACACACAAAATGCTGCTGGGGGCTGTGAGGTTTCACCAGATGGGCACCCCTAATCTGGCACGCGGCCCTCAGTGGCCATCCAGCTTCCATGTGTGTTTTCCTGACAGAGGGCTGGGAGGGGGCTTCAGTCACAGGTCCCTGGACCTGCAACGTCCACCAGGACCCAGGCAGGTGTCCTGCTCACCACCACCCCCTTCACGTACGAATGTGGAACCATATTCCAAGACTACTCACACAGTAGGGGTCATCTGTTCCTGTCCACCCATCTAGGTTCCTGCCACGGAGCCTTGAGATGAGCTTATGGCCTCAGAGCCCTGAGGTGACCGTACAGCCAGCCCGTGGTGGGGCGGGCATGGGGGTGTAGAGGGGGGCTTTGTTTGACACATTGCCGAGAACACAGGGAATTTCTCCAGAGTCCTCACACACACACATGCACAGTTGGTCAACCATTTCTGATCAAGCAGTGTGACCGCTCTTTGTGGTACATGAAGCAGTCCCCTTAGCCCCTGACAGAGGTCCCCACCTGTGATGACTCCACAGCGAGCTCATGGGCAGGGGCTGTTTTCCCCAAAGACCCCTGAAAATAGTAGTACACCACGCCTGCAGGTAGATGAGGAAAGACGAGTTAAAACATTTAAAAAGTAACATAATTATTTTTAAATGTTGGTGTTTACAATATGGCAGAAATGGCATATTTGTAAGTATTTTGATGTGTGATGAACATTAGACATTAGCTTACAATGAGTGAGGGGACAGCTGTTCAGAAGATATAAGCAAATATGAGAAGACCACTGCTGCAGGCTACGACTCGGTTATCTGTGTTCTGAGGGGGTAGTCTGCGAGGATGTGTTTTGGGAGGATGCATGGGTTTTAGAAAACAACCCTGCTGCCTCCCTAGCCCCAGATTCAGACTTCCCTCAGCCACAGCAGGTGGAAACTGAGGCAGCAGCCAGCCAGGTGCAGGTGCCGGCAGCGCCCAGAGCAGCCTCCAGGGCCAGGGAGGTCGGCGGAGTCCAGGCAGCCCCTGAGAACTGGAGCCCTTGGGGCTGGTCTCCGAGGGGAAAGTGGTAGCCCAGGACTCGTGGATGCGGTTGTGTGGGTGTGTAGATATGCACGTGAGTGGGCTAGTCAGGATGCGAATGTGTGTAAATGTGGTTTATGAGTGGGTGATTCTGAGCGTGTGTTGAGTGCACCAGTGGGAAGTGAGGGACACCGAGAACTCTATGTGTGGTCCCTCTGGGCAGTCGGTCCTCCCGCCAGCACGGGGCAAGGAGCAGTAACATGCTTGGGAGGCGAAGGCCCCTCAGCAGCAGGACAGGGACATGGTCTGGGAACGGGGCTGTGGCCGCATTAGAGGCTGACAGGCGACAGGTGGCAGCAGAACCCATTCCCAAGATCCCGGATTCTTCCTGGAATCTGCCGAGCTGGGGAGTCAGGCCGCGGGAGGGAGACTTCTTGTGCTCTCCAGCCACCCTCCGGAAGCACGTGGAGAGCACACGTGAGGGACAGTGGCCGCCCGTGCGCCTCACTCTCCTTGACCCCTCTCTGTATTCTCGGGCAACACAATCTCCCCGACAAGACAGCTCAGGGCAGAGGCCAAAGGCCGGTCCTCCGCTCCCTTTATACAGAGGCCCCGGACTGGTGGAGCCCCGGAGGTGGAGTGAGAGTCCCCTGCTGGCCTGGTCCTGGGTGCCCGTGTGGTGAGGAACCCAGCGCTCACAGAGGCAGCCATGGGGCTGCTGTCTGGGGACACGCTGGGGCCCCTGGCCGTGGCCCTGCTCATCTTCTTGCTCTTGCTGGACCTGATGCACCGGCGCTCACGTTGGGCCCCACGCTACCCACCAGGCCCCACGCCGCTGCCGGTGCTGGGCAACCTGCTGCAGGTGGACTTCGAGGACCCACGTCCCAGCTTTAACCAGGTGAGGACGGAGGGGTGGGGAGTGCGCAGCGGTGGTCCTAGGGCCCGACCAGGCAGCGGACAGTGGGCGCTGGGTGAAGCCACAGGCCGGAAGAGGAACTGGGCCAAGAAGAGGAGGCGGATCCGAGAGGCTTCCTGAGGGAGGGCGTCTGTTAAGGGCCCGAGAACAGATTGGAGTTTCCAAACAGAGGTCAGAGAGGATAAGGCCAGGGGGTGGGGTTTTTACAACATGGCAACAGACTGAGGATTCAGCTGGCCAGCTCTTATATTATGTGAACCTGAGTCCCTGAGGGTCACGTTGGGAGGAAAGGTTTTGAGAATGGGGGAGATGTCTGGTTATGAGTCCTTTTAAACCAGGCAAGTCGAGGTTGAGAGAGGCACAGTGATCTGCTTCAAATCTTTGGCCTCCATGAGGCCTTGGGCCTCCCTGCTGCCCTCTATGAACCTCAGTTTCTTCACCTGTAAAATAGGATGCTAACTTGCCCTGCTGACCATTTTGTGACACTTGTACAGCCATAGCTGGGTCTGTGAGTACGATGGTCTCATCCAACTGGAGAGCCTCAAAACCAGTGGACGTAACCCCCGGGCTCACAAGACTAGATAAAGTCCTTGCAGTTGCTCGCTGCTGGAGGGGACCCAGAGGTGCCCTGAGGCTAATGCCAGGAGGCCGGGCCCACAGCCTGGCGGGGCCTGGGCTTGCCAAACACCTCGACCTTTGGCCTGCAGCTGCGGCGCCGCTTCGGGAACGTGTTCAGCCTGCAGCAGGTCTGGACGCCGGTAGTCGTGCTCAACGGGCTGGCGGCTGTGCGCGAGGCACTGGTGTACCGCAGCCAGGACACTGCCGACCGTCCACCTCCGGCCGTCTACGAGCACCTGGGTTACGGGCCGCGCGCCGAAGGCAAGCGGAGAGGGCAGGGTCGCAGATTTTCGGTGCAGGAAAGAGCCAACGAATTTGAGGGGGCGGCAGGTGGAGAAAGGAGACTGTGCCAAATGTTGGGGGAGGAGAAATTAGATGAGGCAGAGGGCGGGGCCTTACTAAGAGAGGGCGGCCCAGGGCCACTGCGAACGCGAAGGGGACGTCGGTGTGGGCAGGAAAAGAGGACAAAGTCGGGGTGGGCAGGGGCGGGCCAGGACTTTCCCCACGTGGCAAACGGGGTCTCCGTGGGCAAAATAAAAAGTGGAGCCAAGACGGGCGCCTAGCAGGGGAGACTCGGGGAGCAGTTTGGGCCGACAGAGAAGGGGGGCAGTCTCCAGACTGAAGGGGGTGTGAAAGTGGGCGGCATTTAGGACGGAAGGGCGAGGCCAGTGTGGGCGGGCAGCGCCGAGAACTTCCCCCATGGGGGCGGGGCTGTGAGCAGATCCCCGGGAGGGGCGGGGCCAGACCTCAGCCACGCCCACGTGCCCGCCACGCCCCCAGGAGTGATCCTGGCGCGATATGGGGACGCCTGGCGCGAGCAGCGGCGCTTCTCCCTGACCACCCTGCGCAACTTCGGCCTGGGGAAGAAGTCACTGGAGCAGTGGGTGACCGAGGAGGCCTCGTGCCTCTGTGCCGCCTTCGCCGACCAGGCCGGTGAGTGAGTGCTGGGGCTGAGGGACATGGAGGTCTGGGAGGTTTGGAGAGGCCTAGGAGAGAAGAGATGGAGGCGACGCCCTACTTTGCACCGTCCCCTTCCAGGACGTCCCTTTAGCCCCATGGACCTCCTGAATAAAGCAGTGAGCAACGTGATCGCCTCCCTGACCTTCGGGTGCCGCTTCGAGTACAATGATCCTCGCATCATCAAGCTGTTGGACTTGACGGAGGATGGGCTGAAGGAAGAGTTTAACTTAGTGCGCAAGGTGAGGAAAGAGCTCCATAGAGGCGGCCTCGGTCCTCCAACGACCCCTCCCCCTCCCGAAGGAGGAAGGGCTTTCCGGGAAAGGTACCTGCAAGGAAAAGGCTTGGAAGTGGGGAGATGGCAGACAACCTAGATCGGAAAGGCTGGGCGGGGGTCAGCGCGCTTCCGGGTGGGAGTACTTCACTGCAAGGGACCGGTCACCATGAGATGTACATTTTAGGTTTATCTTTCTGGGCCCAGGGCCAGGAGAGAGGCAGGTCTGAACTTAGGGAGGACAAGGTTGATGATGGGGACACTGGAGGAAGCTGGGACCTGACTGGTGAGCGCCTGGGCACCAGGAGGTCCCAGGTTCCCAGGGCCCCATGGCGGTGACCCGCACAGGTGGTGGAAGCTGTGCCAGTGCTCCTGCGCATCCCAGGGCTGGCCGCCAGGGTCTTCCCGGCGCAGAAGGCCTTCATGGCCCTGATTGATGAGCTGATCGCTGAGCAGAAGATGACCCGGGACCCGACCCAGCCACCCCGACACCTGACTGACGCCTTCCTGGATGAGGTGAAGGAGGTAAGGTGATCGGGACTGCCTTCCTGGATGAGGTGAAGGAGGTAAGGTGATCGGGACAGGGATGTGTGTTGAGGGCCCAGGAGGCAAACTCAGGCCTCTGTATCACCCAGGGATCAGACTCCTGGGCTGACTGGAGCAGGGTGCGAGGCCATGTGGGACTTCACCTCTGTCCCTGAGCTTACCTTCCCGGTGTGACCCAGGCCAAGGGGAACCCCGAGAGCAGCTTCAATGATGAGAACCTGCGCCTGGTGGTGGCCGACCTGTTCTCCGCCGGGATGGTCACCACCTCGACCACACTGGCCTGGGCCCTCCTCCTCATGATCCTGCACCCTGACGTGCAGCGTGAGTCTAGCCCGGGGTGGGTGGTGGGAGGAGGACAGCCCGAGGCCTCTGAGCTCGGTTGGTTTGGCCACCAGCGGCAGCTCTGTGCAGGGGCTGAGCCCCAGCTCAGATGTCACAGCGCCGCCTCCGAGTGGACGCAGTGCTGCCCGGGCATCAGGAGGAGGCGGGAGCCCAGCCCTTGGGTCTGACCACCACGAGGACACTTGTTTTGCAGGACGGGTCCAGCAGGAAATCGATGAGGTGATAGGGCAGGTGAGGCGACCAGAGATGGGGGATCAGGCCCTCATGCCCTTCACCGTGGCCGTGGTCCATGAGGTGCAACGCTTTGCGGACATCGTCCCCCTGGGATTGCCCCACATGACATCCCGTGACATCGAGGTGCAGGGCTTCCACGTCCCCAAGGTAGGCCTGCGGCTCTCCCAACCCCGGCTCCGCACCACCTGCCACCTGGGACCGCAGTGAGTGTCGCCAGGTGTGGCCAGGACTGGAATCCAAGCCACCCCGTCCTCATGGCCACAGGTACTGAGTGTCCCAGCCTGGGTGGGCGCGGACAGGAGGGCAGAGCAGGGCTGGCTCTGTCCACTCAAGAGCCCCTGGTCGGGCAGGGAAGACAAACTAGAACATGTCACAGTGTTGGAGGAGCCCGGGCACTGAGGAGAAGTAAGGGCACCCTGCCATGGGCACAGGGACGGTGCTGAGAAGCGTCTTGGGCTGAGGGTTACTTGAAGAGTCCGGGTGTGTGCCAGGCAGTGTGTGTGCCCATGTGTGTTTGGTGGCAGGGGTCTGGGCACCCCCCCACCAATCGAGACCTCACCCATGCCAGACATTTGCCACCAGGGGACGACACTCATCACCAACCTGTCGTCAGTGCTGAAGGACGAGACCGTCTGGGAGAAGCCCTTCCGCTTCCACCCGGAGCACTTCCTGGATGCCCAGGGCCGCTTCGTCAAGCAGGAGGCCTTCATACCCTTCTCTGCAGGTACCTTGTGGGTGGGGGGTGCCCGGTTTGCTTCCCCACCCTGAGGGGGTCTTGGAGGGGGAGACCCAGGCTCACAGAGCCCCCGTGCCCACCCACAGGCCGCCGCGCGTGCCTCGGGAGCCCCTGGCCCGCATGGAGCTCTTCCTCTTCTTCACCAGCCTCTTGCAGCATTTCAGCTTCTCGGTGCCTGCCGGGCAGCCCCGCCCCAGCGAGCACGGTGTCTTTGCCTTCCTGGTGACCCCAGCCCCCTACCAGCTCTGTGCGGTGCCCCGCTAGAGGCAGGCATCCAGCCCCCAGCCGCTCCTCAGCCGTAGGCCTGATGGTCAATAAACCAGTGTCTGGTGGCTCCATCGTGACTTGAGTCCTACCTGGGACCCCTGACCAGCCCCTGGCAGTCAAGTGGCCTTAGCAGTCTCCCCAAAACCAGCCCCCACCCCCCGGCCTGATTCATCCTTACCTGGCATTTGACCCCGTTTAACAGATGGGTGTACTGAGGCTCAGAGTGTACGGGGGCGTACTATGAGATGGGTGTAATGAGGCTTATACCCAGACACCCTGGGAGACCCAACCTCCCTTACTGGGCGTAGGACCAAACCTATATAAACAGGTCCTGGCAACTGCTTGGAGGAGCTCACATAGGCTGGGAAGAGATTTCAGGCCCCCATGGGATAAGGGGGCCCATCAGCTCAGAACCCTCATTTCAGGCCTAGCCACAGCCACCTGGCTCCACAGGCCTCAGCCAGCACCTCAAGTTGCTGCCCCAGAAGATGCGGGTGGGACTGGGAAGCGATATACCCGGTGAGCCCCCAGCGCTCAGAGCTCTTGAGGCAAGAGCTCTTCCCAGAAGGGAGCCACCTCCCTGGGCCTCTTTATAGGATGGGCCCCCTTTCCCTGCCCCTTATGGTCACTCACCCCCCAGCCCATGCCCAGTAGGAGCTGCCACTCACGGCCGCGCTAGAGCTCGGCTCCAACCCGTGGCTCCATCCTCTGAGTGGCCAGGTGAGGCTGGGCTCTCAGGAGCCTAGGCAGGGGCGGGAAATGAGCCCCTGTGGATGGCGGGCGTGCGTTGGGGCAGGGTTAACTTTGGATCCTGTGACAGTGGGATGGCAGAGCAGAAGGAAGCCCTGCAGAGCTCAGAGCAGGACACCCTGGCTCTCGTCCTTGCTGTGCTATGACACTATGTGACCTTGGGCTTCTGTTTCCCCTTCAGCCAGCAGGAGGTTTGCCTCTGATGGCGGCCGAGTCCTGTCTTCCTGCGCCGACTCTGAGGCTGTGATCTTTTTACCCTGGAGCCCCGGCCAAGGGCAGGGATCCCCATCCTCCACCTCCAGCCCCCTGTCTGGTCTGGACTGAGCTCACACAGACACCACCCAAGGGCTCTAACGACTGTCTGCTCACCTGAGTCTTAGGCAGACTCCTCAGCACATTGAGGTTAAGAGCTGGGACACCCAGACAGGTCAGAAGCACCAGCCCCTGATCAGGCCAGTAGTGCCTTCACCACAGTCAGCTCTGGACATTCAGGGAGCCCTGTCTGTCCCTTGGCACTGACTCAGAAAACCAGCCAGGGCCCCTTGAGTCTCCAGCATACCCACGTCTAGCACTTAATGGCAGGAGGTGGTGTTCCTGCAGCTTGTTGGGACAGGGGCGGTGGACGAAGCCACACTGAGTTTGTAGAAACTTGAGGGCCCTGAAAGGAGGAAACGGGGCCTGCAGAAGCAACAACTGTGGGTTTATTGGACGCGGTGTCACTCGTGGCTCTGAGCCTTGGGGATGTCAGAGGCGGGGAACCATCCCAGCCAGAGCTTCCTCAAGAGATGGGGGACCCAGCCCCCGGGCCTTTCCTCCATGACGTCCTCCTCGGAAGCCTCTAAAGAGCACAATCAGACACGCCCTGTGGATACCTTGCTGGAGGGAACCTTGCCCAGCGCTAGGATACCCTCTGTTGCCAGGAGAACAGGTCAGCATTGCTAAAAGGGCGGAAACCTTCCACCAGGCCAAGGGGAGTGGCCTCAAGTCCTGCCAAACCAAGAAGGAAGAAGGACTCAGGGGCTCGTTCAGGAAAGACTGGGCATCGGGCTACCTGGGCTTCATCCCCGCCCCCTCCCTGGGCCAGGAGAGTCAGGGAGGAGCTCAGCTATCTGTGACCTCTGCAGGGTCCCTGAGGTGAGGGAGCAGGGCAGTTCTGCTGCAGAGGCTGGGGTCTGCTGTCTTACCAGAAACGTACACGGCCATCTCCTATCGGACCTTGTTGTTCTCCTAGGAAGGGAGAAGGGGCACGGGGTGGGATGAGGCGGGTTCTACGTTGTGCAGCTGGGGAAATGGGCCTCACATCACGAGAAGTCGGGGGAGGCCAGGGTTCAGATCCACTTCCCGCTCAGACCGTGTCTGCACCTCTCAGCTCCACACAGAGCTGTTCTTCCACCAGGATGGCAGTTTGACTCAGTGGTCTTGGGGTGCCCCAGCCTTACCCCACCGTTGCCACAGTGGCAAGGGCCTGGCCTCTGCACTCCACCCTGCAGAGCCTAGGGGCTTCCCAGGAGGACCCACACGGGGACACTTTTCCAGCTGAGCACCAGGCTTCCTTACCTGCCATCCTGGGGTCCTTGCTACCTCTTCCTTCTCAGTCATCCCCTTCGGAACAGGAATGAGGCTGGCTGGTTCCTCCCCCGGGGGCCCCACCTGCCCCTCCTCCCTAGACAAGACAGCACTCTCCTTGGGGGCAGCATCGTTTGGTGCTCCCATTGCCTTGGGGGTCATGGCCTGCAAGGAGGTGCAAGAGGGCAGGGTATGGGCAGAAAGGCCCTCTGATGCCCTACCTCTCCCCTCCTGCTGTGCACACTTGCAGTGTGTTTCCCCTGCTTCTGTGCACACTTGCAGTGTGTAGTTCTTTGCTTTTCCAAGGAAGCCCCTCCCTTTTCAGCTCGAGGTGTTGCCGGGTTGTAAGTATCCTAAAGGAGCCCCCCTGGTATCCCTGGGGCCCTGACCTTGCGCTGGACAGGCTTCCTGTCTCAGGGAGCCCTGACAGGTGACAGCCCCCAGCCCCCGGCCCTTCCTGGCCAGGCCTCACTTACCTCAGAGTCGTGCTTCTTCCCACTCCTGACTCTGCGTCTCTACAGAGGGAAACAGGGGCCGTCACATACAGCTGAGAGTGCCCGAGGGTCCTTCCCTGCCTGGCCCATCCTCTTTCTGTGTGTGCCCACCAAGGAGGCCCAGGGCAGCCACCCCACTCCAGGGGAGGAGGAGTCCCCAGCCCTTACCCACCTGAGCGGTCACGGGGTAGCACTTATCCATCGGCCCCCACACTGGCCTTAAGGTCTCCCCGATGGGCTGTATGACCAGGAGAAAGAGAGAAGGCTGAGGTGACACGTCAAGGGCTCAGTCATGCCTGGTCCAGTCAGTGCACGCTGCCGACATGAAGACTACGGGGGGTTAAGGAAGCTTCACACTAACGAATGATTGATGTCTTTAGACACAAAACGCTGCATTCACAAACGAGGACCGGTGCTGAGATAAAAATGTTCCAACAATAATCGCTAATTCTTTTTTTTTTTAATTGCATTTTGATTACATTGGGTGTGTTGTGCGTGGACTCTTCATTTCGGAGCTTGAGCTTTTTATTTTTTTCTCTCTAGCTCAGTGCACACAATTCTCTGTAGTTGCTCTCCATGGGCTTAGTTGTTCCATGGCGTGTGGGATCTTACTTCCCTGACCAGGAATCGAACCGGCATCCCCTGAATTAGAAGGTGGATTTTTAACCTCTGGACCACCAGGAAATCCCTACAACTTCTAATTCTTCAAAAACAGAAATATGATCATGGGAATTAAAAATCCAATCAGAGTGTAGAAGATAAAATTGAAAAAGAGTTTTCCCAGAATAGATCAGGAGCTCCAACAGATAAATCATAGATCTTTCTGAAAGAAGGAACAGAATCAACAAACTGGGGTGGCAGGAAAGATCCCAAATAAATACCATTCATGCATTATTGAGAATTTTCCCAAAGATGCAGGACCTGAGTTTGTAGAGAAAAGGAATCGCCAAGTGTCCAGGAAAGTGGATGAAGGAGACCCACCCCAGATGATGTCATCAGTAAATATTGAAACACCTAGGATGAAAAGAAGAACCGAAAAACTCCCAGAGACATGAAGAAAGAAGTCTATTAAGTTTCATCAGACTTTTCACCACCAATCTTTGAAGCAAGAAGAAAATGAGGATCTTTAAAATCTGTGAGAAAATTATTTCTAGTCTAAAATTCTGTACCTAGTCATACTGAGTTAAATAAGCAGTAAGACCTTTTCAGACAGGAATAATATCTCAGGACTACCCCTCAGGAAGCAACTGGAGGTTGTGCTCCCTCCAAAATAAAATAACGTGGGCACCCACACGTGAAAAAAGTGACGTACTCACCAGCATGACGGTGAAGGGAGGTCCCAGGAGAGCTGAGCCTCCGACCTCAAGGACGTCCGTCCAGGAGGGAAAAGGGTGGAGGGCTCCATGACATATGTCCCCAGGGAAATGATCATATTGATAAACCACCTAACTTGCTTAAGTGTATAGAAAGGAGATTAATTCTTTTTAATAGACAGTTTAGATGGATTAATTATAGGTACAAAGAAAACTAAAGTTTAAAAAAGAGGAAAAAAAGCAAAATTATACACAAAGACTGATGATCGTATACTACATGACTCAGGAATACTGTTTACATAGTTTTAAAATGTAAACCCTCAATACTGAGCTAAACAAAATGACGCCACAAGCCCACTAGAATGACTTTAAAAAAGGAAAATGCTGGAAGTGATGTGGATCAAACGGAACCTCTCGTTCTTTGCTGGTGAGAATGCAAAGTGGATAGCAGCACTTTGGACAGTCTCACAGTTTCCTAGGAAACTAAGTGCACGTTACACGTGGCCCCACCACCCCGCGAGGTGTTTACCTAGGGAAAAGGAAAACCTATGTTCGCACAAAACTTGTGCATGAACATTACAGTGCTTGTATCCGAAACTGCCAAAACCAGAAACAATCCAAATGCTTCTCATCCGGTCGGCGGATAGGCCGCGGTACATCCGTGCACGGGACAGCTGCTCGGCAATGAGAAGGAACACACTACCGCGACACACAGCCAGGTGCCCTGTGCTCAGCGAGAGACTCAAAACCACATCCTGGGCACTGCCCTGTGGTCCAGTGGTTAGGACTCTGTGCTTCCACTGCAGGGGGCCCGCACTGGATGCCTGCTCGGGGAACTGAGATCCCGCAAGCTGCTGCGTGGCAGATAAATAAAGACTAGGTATTGGGATGTTTCCATTGATATGACCATCTTGCAAAGGCAAAACTATGGGGCCAGAAAACCATTCACCGGATACCAGGGGCTGGGAGCGGGGGAAGGGTTGAGTATTAGTGAGTATGGGGGAATTTTCTGAACTGACTGGAGCTGTTCTGTGTCTTGGCTGTAGTGGCAATTTCACAGTTATATATGTGTGTCAAAACTCAGAGATCCGTACGGTCAAAAGAATGCATTTCAGTCTATTTAAATAGCTCCTTAATTTTTAAGAAATGAATTAAAAAGAGCCCACTGTGTCAGAGGAATTTAAAAGCCAAAATGATATAAAAGTCAGCAAAAAAGCAAAAATGAAACTTAAAAACTTTTAAGAACTAAAGATGTCATTACTCAAAACATTTAGAATGCCAAAACCTAGGGTATAATCACGAGGAAGACTAGAGAGAGGTGAAGCGTGTGTTGGAGGTGGTATTAAGTGTTCAGTTGTTATGAGAGCTAAATCCTCACCTTTCGTTGTAATAATTCATTAGATCATGTTTAGATGTGAACAATCAAGACAAAGCAAGATAAGCTTTTTATTTAGAACAGTGGAGGCAAAATCAACGGCTTCAGCTAGCAACTTGGAAGCTAGAAATATTTCCACCCTGGGCTGCGGGAATTGTGGGTGAAGAGGATTGTGACAAACAGCAGACTTCTTCCAGGTCTTAAACCTTTGACTCATCAAACTATGTATACACATTTCTTTGATGACAATAAATTTTTTTTAAATGAAAATTTGGTTAATTAAAAAAAAAAAAAAAAAACACACGAAGGAAGCAACATAGGATTCTGTCTCCGAAAGTGAAATTTGCTCAGTCGTGTCCAACTCTTTGCAAAGTTACACAATGCGTCGAATTCTCCAGGCCAGAATACTGGAGTGGGTAGCCCTTCCCTTCTCCAGGGGATCTTCCCAACCCAGGGATCGACCTAGGTCTCCCACATTGCGGGTGGATTCCTTACCAGCTGAGCCAAAAGGGAAGGCCAAGAATCCTGGAGTGGGTAGCTATCCCTTCTCCAGCGGATCTTCCTGACCCAGGAACCGAACGGGATTCTTCTGCACTGCAGGCGAATTCTTTGCCCATTGAGCTATCAGGGAAGCCCTAAGGCACCTGCCCACCTGGGCCTTCTTAGGGGCTCTCCAACCTCTGACAGTCACTCCCTGACTACGTAGCCCACACGTCTCCGTGCTGCTGGGTCACAGAGAAGCTTGTCCCCATGAAACTCCTGTCTTCCCAGTAGCGCCAGAGGGAGAGCAGAGGGCCTCCAGAGACCAGGCATGTGACTCTAACGTGTCACCTTGGGCAAAGTGGGAGCTGCTGGTGGGAGGCGGGGAGAATGGATACAGGTGCATGCATGTATGGCCGAGCCCCTTCACTGCTCACCTGAAACTGTCACAACGTGTTAATTGGCTACACCCCAATACAAAACGAAGTTTCCTTTCACCTTTCACCCGAATCTGTCACATTTCCTGGCTATACTCCAACACAAACACACAAAATGCTGCTGGGGGCTGTGAGGTTTCACCAGATGGGCACCCCTAATCTGGCACGCGGCCCTCAGTGGCCATCCAGCTTCCATGTGTGTTTTCCTGACAGAGGGCTGGGAGGGGGCTTCAGTCACAGGTCCCTGGACCTGCAACGTCCACCAGGACCCAGGCAGGTGTCCTGCTCACCACCACCCCCTTCACGTACGAATGTGGAACCATATTCCAAGACTACTCACACAGTAGGGGTCATCTGTTCCTGTCCACCCATCTAGGTTCCTGCCACGGAGCCTTGAGATGAGCTTATGGCCTCAGAGCCCTGAGGTGACCGTACAGCCAGCCCGTGGTGGGGCGGGCATGGGGGTGTAGAGGGGGGCTTTGTTTGACACATTGCCGAGAACACAGGGAATTTCTCCAGAGTCCTCACACACACACATGCACAGTTGGTCAACCATTTCTGATCAAGCAGTGTGACCGCTCTTTGTGGTACATGAAGCAGTCCCCTTAGCCCCTGACAGAGGTCCCCACCTGTGATGACTCCACAGCGAGCTCATGGGCAGGGGCTGTTTTCCCCAAAGACCCCTGAAAATAGTAGTACACCACGCCTGCAGGTAGATGAGGAAAGACGAGTTAAAACATTTAAAAAGTAACATAATTATTTTTAAATGTTGGTGTTTACAATATGGCAGAAATGGCATATTTGTAAGTATTTTGATGTGTGATGAACATTAGACATTAGCTTACAATGAGTGAGGGGACAGCTGTTCAGAAGATATAAGCAAATATGAGAAGACCACTGCTGCAGGCTACGACTCGGTTATCTGTGTTCTGAGGGGGTAGTCTGCGAGGATGTGTTTTGGGAGGATGCATGGGTTTTAGAAAACAACCCTGCTGCCTCCCTAGCCCCAGATTCAGACTTCCCTCAGCCACAGCAGGTGGAAACTGAGGCAGCAGCCAGCCAGGTGCAGGTGCCGGCAGCGCCCAGAGCAGCCTCCAGGGCCAGGGAGGTCGGCGGAGTCCAGGCAGCCCCTGAGAACTGGAGCCCTTGGGGCTGGTCTCCGAGGGGAAAGTGGTAGCCCAGGACTCGTGGATGCGGTTGTGTGGGTGTGTAGATATGCACGTGAGTGGGCTAGTCAGGATGCGAATGTGTGTAAATGTGGTTTATGAGTGGGTGATTCTGAGCGTGTGTTGAGTGCACCAGTGGGAAGTGAGGGACACCGAGAACTCTATGTGTGGTCCCTCTGGGCAGTCGGTCCTCCCGCCAGCACGGGGCAAGGAGCAGTAACATGCTTGGGAGGCGAAGGCCCCTCAGCAGCAGGACAGGGACATGGTCTGGGAACGGGGCTGTGGCCGCATTAGAGGCTGACAGGCGACAGGTGGCAGCAGAACCCATTCCCAAGATCCCGGATTCTTCCTGGAATCTGCCGAGCTGGGGAGTCAGGCCGCGGGAGGGAGACTTCTTGTGCTCTCCAGCCACCCTCCGGAAGCACGTGGAGAGCACACGTGAGGGACAGTGGCCGCCCGTGCGCCTCACTCTCCTTGACCCCTCTCTGTATTCTCGGGCAACACAATCTCCCCGACAAGACAGCTCAGGGCAGAGGCCAAAGGCCGGTCCTCCGCTCCCTTTATACAGAGGCCCCGGACTGGTGGAGCCCCGGAGGTGGAGTGAGAGTCCCCTGCTGGCCTGGTCCTGGGTGCCCGTGTGGTGAGGAACCCAGCGCTCACAGAGGCAGCCATGGGGCTGCTGTCTGGGGACACGCTGGGGCCCCTGGCCGTGGCCCTGCTCATCTTCTTGCTCTTGCTGGACCTGATGCACCGGCACTCACGTTGGGCCCCACGCTACCCACCAGGCCCCACGCTGCTGCCGGTGCTGGGCAACCTGCTGCAGGTGGACTTCGAGGACCCACGTCCCAGCTTTAACCAGGTGAGGACGGAGGGGTGGGGAGTGCGCAGCGGTGGTCCTAGGGCCCGACCAGGCAGCGGACAGTGGGCGCTGGGTGAAGCCACAGGCCGGAAGAGGAACTGGGCCAAGAAGAGGAGGCGGATCCGAGAGGCTTCCTAAGGGAGGGCGTCTGTTCAGGGCCCAAGAAGAGTTTGGATTTTCTAAACAGAGGTCAGAGAGGACAAAGGCCAGCAGGTGGGGGGTTTACAGCATGGTAACAGGCTGGGGATTCAGCCGGCCAGCTCTTAAATTGTGTGAGCCTGAGTCACGTTAGGAGGAAAGGTCTTGAGAATGGGGGAGATGTCTGGTTATGAGCCCTTTTAAATCAGGAGAGTTGTGGTTGAGAGAGGCACAGTGATCTGCTTCAAATCTTTGGCCTCCACGAGGCCTTGGGCCTCCCTGCTGCCCTCTATGAACCTCATTTTCTCCACCTGTAAAATAGGATGCTAACTTGCCCTGCTGACTATTTAGTGACACTTGCATAGCCATAGCTGGGTCTGTGAGTACGATGGTCTCATCCAACTGGAGAGCCTCAAAACCAGTGGATGTAACCCCTGGGCTCACAAGACTAGATAAAGTCCTTGCAGTTGCTCGCTGCTGGAGGGGGCCCAGAGGTGCCCTGAGGCTGCCAGGAGGCTGGGCCCACAGCCTGGCGGGGCCTGGGCTTGCCAAACACCCTCGACCTTTGGCCTGCAGCTGCGGCGCCGTTTCGGGAACGTGTTCAGCCTGCAGCAGGTCTGGACGCCTGTAGTCGTGCTCAACGGGCTGGCGGCTGTGCGCGAGGCGCTGGTGTACCGCAGTCAGGACACTGCCGACCGTCCACCTCAGGCACTCTACAAGCACTTGGGTTTCGGGCCGCGCGCCGAAGGCAAGTGGAGAGGGCAGGCCACGTCCCTGCAGGCGGAGGCAGGGTCGTGGATTTTCGGTGCAGGAAAGAGCCAACGAATTTGAGGGGGCGGCAGGTGGAGAAAGGAGACTGTGCCAAGCATTTGGGGAGGAAAAATTGGATGAGGCAGAAGGCGGGGGCCTTACTAAGACCGTTGCAAACCCGAAGGGGAAGTCAGTGTGGGCAGGAAAGAGGACAATGTCGGGGTGGGCAGGGCAGGGGCGGGCCAGGACCTTCCCAACGAGGCAAACAGGGTCTCAGTGAGTAAAATACAAAGTGGAGCCAAGACGGGCGCCTATACGGGAGCCTCGGGAGCAGTGCGGGCCCACAGAGAACGGGAGCAGTCTCCAGACTGAAGGGGGTGTGAAAGCGAGAGGCATTTAGGACAGGAGGGCGAGGCCTGTGTGGGCGGGGCAGGGCGGAGACTTTTCCCCCAAGGAGGCGGGGCTGTGAGCAGATCTCCGGGAGGGGCGGGGCCATACCCTAGCCACGCCTACGAGCCCGCCCCGCCCCTAGGAGTGATCCTGGCGCGTTATGGCAACGCCTGGCGTGAGCAGCGGCGTTTCTCCCTATCCACCCTGCGCAACTTCGGCCTGGGGAAGAAGTCACTGGAGCAGTGGGTGACCGAGGAGGCCTCGTGCCTCTGTGCCGCCTTCGCCGACCAGGCCGGTGAGTGAGTGCTGGGGCTGAGGGACACGGAGGTCTGGGAGGTTTGGAAAGGTCTGGGAAAGAGATGGAGGCGACGCCCTACCTTGCACCGTCCCCTTCCAGGACATCCCTTTAGCCCCATGGACCTCCTGAATAAAGCAGTGAGCAACGTGATCGCCTCCCTGACCTTCGGGTGCCGCTTCGAGTACAATGATCCTCGCATCGTCAAGCTGTTGGACGTGATGGAAGATGGGCTGAAGGAAGAGATGAAAATAATGCGCCAGGTGCGGGAGGAGGAGGAGGCCTTGGTCCTCCATCGGGCCCCCCCTGGAGGAGGACTTGTGTAGAGGGCCAGCGCAGGAAAGGGCTTTCCCGGAAAGGCACCTGCAAGGAAAAGACTTGGACGTTGGGAGAGATGGCAGACAGCCCAGATGGGAAAGGCCGGGCGGGGTCAGCACACTTAGGGGTGGGAGTACGCTTTCACTGGAAGGGACCGGTACCCATGATATGTACATTTTGGTTTATCTTTCTGGGCCTAGGGCCCGGAGAGAGGGGCAGGGTCTGAACTTAGAGAGGAACAAGGTCAATGGTGGAGACCCTGGAGGAGGCTGGGATCTGACTGGTAAGCACCTGAGCACCAGGAGGTCCCAGGTTCCCAGGGCCCCATGGCGGTGACCCGCACAGGTGGTGGAAGCTGTGCCAGTGCTCCTGAGCATCCCAGGGCTGGCCGCCAAGGTCGTCCCGGGACAGAAGGCCTTCATGACCCTGGTTGATGAGCTGATCGCTGAGCAGAAGGTGACCCGGGACCCGACCCAGCCACCCCGACACCTGACGGATGCCTTCCTGGATGAGGTGAAGGAGGTAAGGTGATCGGGACTGCCTTCCTGGATGAGGTGAAGGAGGTAAGGTGATCGGGACAGGGATGTGTGTTGAGGGCCCAGGAGGCAAACTCAGGCCTCTGTATCACCCAGGGATCAGACTCCTGGGCTGACTGGAGCAGGGTGCGAGGCCATGTGGGACTTCACCTCTGTCCCTGAGCTTACCTTCCCGGTGTGACCCAGGCCAAGGGGAACCCCGAGAGCAGCTTCAATGATGAGAACCTGCGCCTGGTGGTGGCCGACCTGTTCTCCGCCGGGATGGTCACCACCTCGACCACACTGGCCTGGGCCCTCCTCCTCATGATCCTGCACCCTGACGTGCAGCGTGAGTCTAGCCCGGGGTGGGTGGTGGGAGGAGGACAGCCCGAGGCCTCTGAGCTCGGTTGGTTTGGCCACCAGCGGCAGCTCTGTGCAGGGGCTGAGCCCCAGCTCAGATGTCACAGCGCCGCCTCCGAGTGGACGCAGTGCTGCCCGGGCATCAGGAGGAGGCGGGAGCCCAGCCCTTGGGTCTGACCACCACGAGGACACTTGTTTTGCAGGACGGGTCCAGCAGGAAATCGATGAGGTGATAGGGCAGGTGAGGCGACCAGAGATGGGGGATCAGGCCCTCATGCCCTTCACCGTGGCCGTGGTCCATGAGGTGCAACGCTTTGCGGACATCGTCCCCCTGGGATTGCCCCACATGACATCCCGTGACATCGAGGTGCAGGGCTTCCACGTCCCCAAGGTAGGCCTGCGGCTCTCCCAACCCCGGCTCCGCACCACCTGCCACCTGGGACCGCAGTGAGTGTCGCCAGGTGTGGCCAGGACTGGAATCCAAGCCACCCCGTCCTCATGGCCACAGGTACTGAGTGTCCCAGCCTGGGTGGGCGCGGACAGGAGGGCAGAGCAGGGCTGGCTCTGTCCACTCAAGAGCCCCTGGTCGGGCAGGGAAGACAAACTAGAACATGTCACAGTGTTGGAGGAGCCCGGGCACTGAGGAGAAGTAAGGGCACCCTGCCATGGGCACAGGGACGGTGCTGAGAAGCGTCTTGGGCTGAGGGTTACTTGAAGAGTCCGGGTGTGTGCCAGGCAGTGTGTGTGCCCATGTGTGTTTGGTGGCAGGGGTCTGGGCACCCCCCCACCAATCGAGACCTCACCCATGCCAGACATTTGCCACCAGGGGACGACACTCATCACCAACCTGTCGTCAGTGCTGAAGGACGAGACTGTCTGGGAGAAGCCCTTCCGCTTCCACCCGGAGCACTTCCTGGATGCCCAGGGCCGCTTCGTCAAGCAGGAGGCCTTCATACCCTTCTCTGCAGGTACCTTGTGGGTGGGGGGGTGCCCGGTTTGCTTCCCCACCCTGAGGGGGTCTTGGAGGGGGAGACCCAGGCTCACAGAGCCCCCGTGCCCACCCACAGGCCGCCGCGCGTGCCTCGGGGAGCCCCTGGCCCGCATGGAGCTCTTCCTCTTCTTCACCAGCCTCTTGCAGCATTTCAGCTTCTCGGTGCCTGCCAGGCAGCCTCGCCCCAGCGACCACGGTGTCTTTGTGGCCCTGGTGACCCCAGCCCCCTACCAGCTCTGTGCGGTGCCCCGCTAGAGGCAGGCATCCAGCCCCCAACCTGCTCCTCAGCCGTAGCCTTGATGGTCAATAAACCGGGGTCTGGTGGTTCCATCGTGACTTGAGTCCACCTGGGACCCCTGACCAGCCCCTGGCAGTTATATGGCCTCAGCAGTCTCCCCAAAACCAGCCCCCACCCCTCGGCCTGATTCATCCTTACCTGGCATTTGACCCCGTTTAACAGATGGGTGTACTGAGGCTCAGAGTGTACGGGGGCGTACTATGAGATGGGTGTAATGAGGCTTACACCCAGACACCCTGGGAGACCCAACCTCCCTTACTGGGCGTAGGACCAAACCTATATAAACAGGTCCTGGCAACTGCTTGGAGGAACTCACATAGGCTGGGAAGAGATTTCAGGCCCCCATGGGATAAGGGGGCCCATCAGCTCAGAACCCATATTTCAGGCCTAGCCACAGCCACCTGGCTCCACAGGCCTCAGCCAGCATCTCAAGTCTGCAGCTCCAGAAGATGGGGGCGGGACTGGGAAGCGATATGCCGGGTGACCCCCAGCGCTCAGAGCTCTTGAGGCAAGAGCTCTTCCCAGGAGGGAGCCACCTCCCTGGGCCTCTTTATAGGATGGGCCCCGTTTCCCTGCCCCTTAAGAACACTCATCCCCCAGCCCCTGCCCAGTAGGAGTTGCCACTCACAGCCACGCTAGAGCTTGGCTCCAACCTGGAGCTCCATCCTCTGAGTGGCCAGGTGAGGCCAGGCTCTCAGGAGCCTAGGCAGGGGCCGGAAATGAGCCCCTGTGGACCGCGGGCGGGCCCTGGGGCAGGGTTAACTTTGGACCCTGTGACAGTGGGATGGCAGAGCAGAAGGAAGCCCTGCAGAGCTCAGAGCAGGACACCCTGGCTCTCGTCCTTGCTGTGCTATGACACTATGTGACCTTGGGCTTCTGTTTCCCCTTCAGCCAGCAGGAGGTTTGCCTCTGATGGCGGCCGAGTCCTGTCTTCCTGCGCCGACTCTGAGGCTGTGATCTTTTTACCCTGGAGCCCCGGCCAAGGGCAGGGATCCCCATCCTCCACCTCCAGCCCCCTGTCTGGTCTGGACTGAGCTCACACAGACACCACCCAAGGCCTCTAATGACTATCTGCTGACCTGAGTCTTAGGCAGACTCCTCAGCACATTGAGGTTAAGAGCTGGGACACCCAGACAGGTCAGAAGCACCAGTCCCTGATCAGGCCAGTAGTGCCTTCACCACAGTCAGCTCTGGACATTCAGGGAGCCCTGTCTGTCCCTTGGCACTGACTCAGAAAACCAGTCAGGGCCCCTTGAGTCTCCAGCATACCCACGTCTAGCACTTAATGGCAGGAGGTGGTGTTCCTGCAGCTTGTTGGGACAGGGGCGGTGGATGAAGCCACACTGAGTTTGTAGAAACTTGAGGGCCCTGAAAGGAGGAAACGGGGCCTGCAGAAGCAACAAGTGTGGATTTATTGGACGCGGTGTCACTCGTGGCTCTGAGCCTTGGGGATGTCAGAGGCGGGGAACCATCCCAGCCAGAGCTTCCTCAAGAGATGGGGGACCCAGCCCCCGGGCCTTTCCTCCATGACGTCCTCCTCGGAAGCCTCTAAAGAGCACAATCAGACACGCCCTGTGGATACCTTGCTGGAGGGAACCTTGCCCAGCGCTAGGATACCCTCTGTTGCCAGGAGAACAGGTCAGCATTGCTAAAAGGGCGGAAACCTTCCACCAGGCCAAGGGGAGTGGCCTCAAGTCCTGCCAAACCAAGAAGGAAGAAGGACCCAGGGACTCGTTCAGGAAAGAGTGGGCATCAGGCTACCTGGGCTTCATCCCCGCCCCCTCCCTGGGCCAGGAGGGTCAGGGAGGAGCTCAGCTATCTGTGACCTCTGCAGGGTCCCTGGAATAAGGGAGCAGGGCAGTCCACTGCACAGGCTGGGGTCTGCTGTCTTACCAGAAACGTACACGGACATCTCCTTTCGGACCTTCTTATTCTCCTAGGAAGGGAGAAGGGGCACGGGGTGGGATGAGGCGGGTTCTACGTTGTGCAGCTGGGGAAACAGGCCTCACTCCACGAGAAGTCGGGGGAGGCCAGGGTTCAGATCCACTTGCCACTCAGACCATGTCTACACCTCTCAGCTCCACACAGAGCTGTTCTTCCACCGGGATGGCAGTTTGACTCAGTGGTCTTGGGGTGCCCCGGCCTCCCGGCACCGTTGCCATGGTGGCATGGGCCTGGCCTCTGCACTCCACCCTGCAGAGCCTAGGGGCTTCCCAGGAGGACCCACACGGGGACGGTGTTCCAGCTGAACCCCAGGCTTCCTTACCTGCCATCCTGGGGTCCTTGCTACCTCTTCCTTCTCAGTCATCCCCTTCGGAACAGGAATGAGGCTGGCTGGTTCCTCCCCCGGGGGCCCCACCTGCCCCTCCTCCCTAGACAAGACAGCACTCTCCTCCTTGGGGGCAGCATCGTTTGGTGCTCCCATTGCCTTGGGGGTCATGGCCTGCAAGGAGGGGCAAGAGGGCGGTGTATGGGCAGAAAGGCCCTCTGATGCCCTCCCCTCCCCTCCTGCTGTGCACACTTGCAGTGTGTTTCCCCTGCTTCTGTGCACACTTGCAGTGTGTAGTTCTTTGTTTTTCCAGGGAAGCCCCTCCCTTTTCAGCTCGAGGTGTGGCCGGGTTGTAAGTGTCCTAAAGGAGCCCCCGTGGTATCCCTGGGGCCCTGACCTTGCGCTGGACAGGCTTCCTGTCTCAGGGAGCCCTGACAGGTGACAGCCCCCAGCCCCCGGCCCTTCCTGGCCAGGCCTCACTTACCTCAGAGTCGTGCTTCTTCCCACTCCTGACTCTGCGTCTCTACAGAGGGAAACAGGGGCCGTCACATACAGCTGAGAGTGCCCGGGGGTCCTTCCCTGCCTGGCCCATCCTCTTTCTGTGTGTGCCCACCAAGGAGGCCCAGGGCAGCCACCCCACTCCAGGGGAGGAGGAGTCCCCAGCTCTTACCCACCTGAGCGGTCACGGGGTAGCACTTATCCATCGGCCCCCACACTGGCCTTAAGGTCTCCCCGATGGGCTGTATGACCAGGAGAAAGAGAGAAGGCTGAGGTGACACGTCAAGGGCTCAGTCATGCACCGGGCCACTGTCAGTGCACGCTGCCGACATGAAGACTACAGGGGGTTAAGGAAGCTTCACACTAACGAATGATTGTTGTCTTTAGACACAAAACGCTGCATTCACAAACAAGGACCGGTGCTGAGATAAAAATGTTCCAACAATAATCGCTAATTCTTTTTTTTTTTTTAATTTCATTTTGGCTGAATTGGGTCTGTTGTGGTGCATGGACTCTTCATTTCGGCACTTGGGCTTTTTTTTCTCTCTAGGTCAGTGCACAGGGTCCTCTCTAATTGCTGGCCATGGGCTTTGTTGCCCCATGGATGTGCGATCTTAGTTCCCTGACCAGGGATCGAACCGGCATCCCCTGAATTGGAAGGTGGATTCTTAACCACTGGACCACCAGGAAGTCCCTACAACTTCTAATTCTTCAAAAACAGAAATATGATCATGGGAATTAAAAACCCAATCAGAGTGTAGAAGATAAAATTGAAAAAGAGTTTCTCCCAGAATAGAGAGATCAGGAGGTCCAACAGCTAAATCATAGATCTTTCTGAAAGAAGGAACAGAATCAACAAACTGGGGTGGCAGGAAAGATCCCAAATAAATATCATTCATGTGTTATTGAGACCTTTCCCAAGGATGCAGGACTGAGTTTGTGGAAGAGAAGGAATCGCCAGTGTCCAGGAAAATGGATGAAGGAGACCCACCCCAGATGATGTCATTACTAAATATTGAAATACCTAGGATGAAAAGAAGAACTTAAAAACTCTAGAGATATGAAGAAAGAAGTCTATTAAGTTTCATCAGACTTTTCACCACCAACCTTTGATGCAAGAAGAAAATTAAGATCTTTAAAATCTGTGAGAAAATTATTTCTAGTCTAAAATTCTGTACCTAGTCAAACTGAGTTAAATAAGCAGTAAGACCTTTTCGGACAGGTCGTATCTAGGACTACCCATCGGGAGTATCTCAGGTCTACCCCTCAGCACAACTGCAGGTTGTGCTGCCCTCAAAACAAGAGATAACATGGGCTCCACACGCGAACGAGTACCCCGAAGAATGACGGTGGAGGGAGTTCCCAGGAGAGCTGAGCCTCCGACCTCAAGGACGTCCGTCCAGGAGGGAAAAGGGTGGAGGGCTCCATGAAATATGTCCCCAGGGAAATGATCACATTGATAAACCGCCTAACTTGTGTTAAGTGTATAGCAAGGAGATTAATTGTTTTTAATAGACATTTTAGATTATAGGTACAGAGAAAACTAAAGTTTAAAAAACAGGAAGAAAGCAACATTATAGACAAAGGCTGATGATCGTATACTACATGACTCAGGAATACTGCTTGCATACTTTTTGAGCTAAACAAAATGACGCCACAAGCCCACTAGAATGACTTTAAAAAAGGAAAATGCCGAAAGTGATATGAATCAAACAGATCCTCTTGTCTTTGCTGGTGAGAATGCAAAGTGGATAGCAGCACTTTGGACAGTCTCACAGTTTCCTAGGAAACTAAGTACACGTTACACGTGGCCCCACCACCCCGCGAGGTGTTTACCTAGGGAAAAGGAAAACCTATGTTCGCACAAAACTTGTGCATGAACATTACAGAGCTCGTATCCGAAACTGCCAAAACCAGAACAATCCAAATGCTTCTCATCTGGTCGGCGGATAGGCCGCGGTACATCCGTGCACGGGACAGCTGCTCGGCAATGAGAAGGAACACACTACCGCGACACACAGCCAGGTGCCCTGTGCTCAGCGAGAGACTCAAAACCACATCCTGGGCACTGCCCTGTGGTCCAGTGGTTAGGACTCTGTGCTTCCACTGCAGGGGGCCCGCACTGGATGCCTGCTCGGGGAACTGAGATCCCGCAAGCTGCTGCGTGGCAGATAAATAAAGACTAGGTATTGGGATGTTTCCATTGATATGACCATCTTGCAAAGGCAAAACTATGGGGCCAGAAAACCATTCACCGGATACCAGGGGCTGGGAGCGGGGGAAGGGTTGAGTATTAGTGAGTATGGGGGAATTTTCTGAACTGACTGGAGCTGTTCTGTGTCTTGGCTGTAGTGGCAATTTCACAGTTGTATATGTGTGTCAAAACTCAGAGATCCGTACGGTCAAAAGAATGCATTTCAGTCTATTTAAATAGCTCCTTAATTTTTAAGAAATGAATTAAAAAGAGCCCACTGTGTCAGAGGAATTTAAAAGCCAAAATGATATAAAAGTCAGCAAAAAAAGCAAAAATGAAACTTAAAAACTTTTAAGAACTAAAGATGTCATTACTCAAAACATTTAGAATGCCAAAACCTAGGGTATAATCACGAGGAAGACTAGAGAGAGGTGAAGCGTGTGTTGGAGGTGGTATTAAGTGTTCAGTTGTTATGAGAGCTAAATCCTCACCTTTCGTTGTAATAATTCATTAGATCATGTTTAGATGTGAACAATCAAGACAAAGCAAGATAAGCTTTTTATTTAGAACAGTGGAGGCAAAATCAACGGCTTCAGCTAGCAACTTGGAAGCTAGAAATATTTCCACCCTGGGCTGCGGGAATTGTGGGTGAAGAGGATTGTGACGAACAGCAGACTTTTTCCAGGTCTTAAACCTTTGACTCATGAAACTATGTATACACATGTCTTTGATGACAATAAAGTTTTTTTTTAATTAAAGTTTGGTTAATTAAAAAAAAAAATACGAAGGAAGCAACATAGGATTCTGTTTCTAAAAGTGAAATTTGCTCAATCGTTTCTAACTCTTTGCAAACTTATACAGTCCATGGAATTCTCCAGGCCAGAATACTGGAGTGGGTAGCCCTTCCCTTCTCCAGGGGGTCTTCCCAACCAAGGGATCGAACAGAGGTCTCCCACATTGTGGGTGGATTCCTTACCAGCTGAGCCAAAAGGGAAGGCCAAGAATACTGGAGTGGGTAGCCTATCCCTTCTCCAGGGTAGCTTCCTGACCCAGGAATCAAACCGGGGTCTTCTGCACCACAGGTGAATTCTTTGCCCATTGAGCTATCAGGGAAGCCCTAAGGCACCTGCCCACCTGGGCCTTCTTAGGGGCTCTCCAACCTCTGACAGTCACTCCCTAACTACGTAGCCCACATGTCTCCATGCTGCTGGGTCACAGAGAAGCTGCTTGTCCCCGTGATACTCCTCTCTTCCCAGTAGCGCCAGAGGGAGAGCAGGGGGCCTCCAGAGACCAGGCATGTGACTCTAACGTGTCACCTTGGGCAGCCTGGGTCCAGTCACTGTCCCTCTGGGAGCCTAAGTTTCCTCCTCTACAAAGTGGGAGCTGCTGGTGGGAGGCGGGGAGAATGGATACGGGTGCATGTATGGCCGAGCCCCTTCACTGCTCACCTGAAACTGTCACAACGTGTTAATTGGCTACACCTCAATACAAAACGAGGTTTCCCTTCACCGTTCACCCGAAACCGTCACGTTTCCTGGCTACACTCCAACACACACGCACAAAATGCTGCTGGGGGCTGAGAGGTTTCACCAATGGGCACGCCTGATCTGGCACGCGGCCCTCAGTGGCCATCCAGCTTCCATGTGTGTTTTCCTGACGGAGGGCTGGGAGGGGGCTTCAGTCACAGGTCCCTGGACCTGCAATGTCCACGAGGGTATGTGACCCAGGCAGGTGTCCTGCTCACCACCACCCCCTTCACGTACGAATGTGGAACCATATTCCAAGACTACTCACACAGTAGGGGTCATCTGTTCCTGTTGGTCTGTCTAGGTTCCTGCCACGGAGCCCTGACATGAGCTTATGGCCTCAGAGCCCTGAGGTGACCATACAGCCTGCCCGTGGTGGGGCGGGCATGGGGGTGGTAGAGGGGGGCTTTGTTTGACACATTGCCGAGAACACAGGGAATTTCTCCAGAGTCCTCACACACACACATGCACAGTTGGTCGACCATTTCTGATCAAGCAGTGTGACCGCTCTTTGTGCTACATGAGGCAGTCCCCTTAGCTCCTGACAGAGGTCCCCACCTGTGATGACTCCACAGCGAGCTCATGGGCAGGGGCTGTTTTCCCCAAAGACCCCTGAAAATAGTAGTACACCACGCCTGCAGGTAGATGAGGAAAGAGGAGTTAAAACATTTAAAAAGTAACAATTATTTTTAAAGTCAGTACATACAATATGGCAATAATGGTATATTTTTAAACTATTTCCACGTGTGATGAAAGACATTAGACATTAACTTACAAATATGTGAGGGGACAGCTGTTCAAAAGTGAAAGAAAAGAAAGTGAAGTCACTCGGTCGTGTCTGACTCTTTGCAACCCCCATGGACAGTAGCCTACCAGGCTCCTCCATCAATGGGATTCTCCAGGCAAGAGTACTGGGGTCGGTTGCCATTTCCTACTTTAGGGGACCTTCCCAACCCAGGGATCGAACCCTGGTCTCCTGCATTGTAGGCAGGTGCTTTCTACCATCTGAGCCACCAGGGAAGTGGTGTTATTCAAAAGGCATAAGTAAATATTTGAAGATCACTGCTACAGGGTATGACTTGATTCTTCGTGTTTTGAGGGGGTAGTTTGAGAGTTTTTTGGGAGGATGCATGGGTTTTAGAGTCAGACACAAGTTCAAATCCCACTTCTCCATGGAGATACAGAGGAAGGAAAGGGAGAAAGAAGGCCAGCCTTGGTTCTGAGCAGTGTGACCAGCCCTGGGGAGCCAGGCATATGGTGATCTCAGGAGGGGGCCTCTGGGAGTCTTGGGGAGTAGCTGGAGATTGAAGTGGCTTGGAGACGAGCACCCATTCCCTGGGTCCTGCCATCAGTCCCCCGACCACCCCAGCACCCAGGCCCTCACCTGTAAGAATGAAGATCTGTATTGTGTAGAGGAGACTATAGAGCCTGGAAGGAAAGCAGATCAGAGTGTGTGGCTGGGGTCTCATGCCCTCACGGTTTCCTCCCCCGTCAAAGCCCTAGCACCTGTTCCACCAGGATGCGTCCAATCAACACTTGTGGGTGAATAAATCTGCAGCTGTAACAGGGCTCAGCCCAGGCTCCCTGCTGACTGGCCATCATGACTCTGTGCCTCTGCTTATTCAGAAAGCCAGACTTGGAGCCTGGAGCCCACACAGCCCCTCTGACTCCCTCCCTTCTCCTTTCCTTCTTGTTTGCACAGGTCCATCTTGCCTCTCCAGCCTGAAGGCAGGGGCTTAGCCTTGGCTCAGCATTCATAGCTGTTCGTTCAAGGGTTGTATTAGCTCTTTGGCCCACAGCCCCCCAAAGCCCTCCCTCCCTCCTCTGGACTGACTCCAGCCTGGATTAGAAATAATATCCCATTGTCCATCTTGCTCTTCTAGAACACCTCCCTTGGGACAAACAGCTTTTCCTGGCCATTCTGAATAGCACGTGGGATGTTCCCCTACCAGAGATCGAGCTTCCACAGTGAAAGTGCTGAATCCTAACCATTAGGCCACCTGAGAACCCCCTCGAACACAGCGTCTTGGCACTGTCAGGACGCTGGCACCCTGTCTATACACACACATGCGCACGCACACACACACAGAGGCATGTCCCACTTGTTTGTACCAGGCTCTCCACTCTGACCCTGAATCCCAGAGACACTGAAACAGTCAGGAAAAGGGCCATACAAAACCCCTTCCTCATGGGACCCAGTGAGGGGGTCCCCTTTCCTGGTTGACGAGGGTATGATAACAGGGCCCACGTAAACTTTACCTCTCTCTCTGGCTGCACAGACCAAACACCATTTTCAGTCTAAGGAAAGAAGATGGGTATCAGTCAGTGCATCACGTCACCCCAGAGGCCTGGTATTCCTTTACTCTGTGGCTGGCAGGGACTGCAATGGGCCAGAGGCAGCTGGGGGGATGGCAGGACCCCCGCCAGCAGGGTTCATCCAAGGGAGAGCCCGCTGGTGGCAGCTTGAGGCTAAACTCAGGACAATGGAGTGGGTTAGTACTCGGAGCTTGGAAAATGCTCAGGAACTTCTCCCAAGACCTTAGACCTCCCACTGGAAAAGTAGTGGTCAGGATGGGGAGGGCGGGTTGGGAGAGGATTAAGGGAAAAGGTACAGCTCTACTGAACATCTGATGTAAAATGACCCCAGGGGGTAGGCAGCTAATTATAATAGTAAATAAAAATGATTAAAAACAACCACCAGGTTAAAGTATTTTAAATGTTATGCAGCAGATTTGGAATAATCTTGGGAGGACAGGGGGAGATTCCCTAGCCTTTCGAACACCCTGTCTAGAATCCCACCTTCAGCGTTGAATTGCATATGAACTGACACCAGGGTAAGTCAAGGTCTCCAGGGTGAGGTGGACCTCAGCGTGGCCTGAGGAGCCTCTGCTGCCCTTGAGTCCCCCATTCTCCACAGGAACTGTTAGGGAGTCTCTCTCTCAACCTACAGCCCCTTGTCCGCCTTCCTCACTCTCAGCCGGGCCCACAGGCTCTATTAGACGGGTGTTTCCAGATTTTCTGCCACTAGACTCGTCCATTCTCTGCTTCTCGCAGGTCATTTCCTCTTCAGGGGAGGAGACCATGCCCCCTTGTCTGGGGCTCACCCCCTCCTGTACTCCATCCCTCTGTTCTTCTCACAACCTGGTGTTTGGGGACCCCCTCTCTCACTTGTCTTTCCTTCTCCTCCCCTCTGTATATAATCATATCACCCAGTTCTTGTCCCTTCAGCCCACATCCTTTCTCCAGGTGCCATCCTAATTGTCCCCTTCCCTTTGCACCATCTCCTTGAGAGACTCTGCCGTGCATGTCTCTCCTCCTCCCTACCGCTCCCTCACTCCACAACTCACAGACTCTTTCTGTTCCCATCAACCTCTGAGACCTCTCTCACCAAAGTCATCAATAAGTTCCTAGTCTCCAAACCCAGGGGGCCTTTTTGGGGCCTCAGCTCATTTCATCTCTCTCTGGGGCACTACCAGACCTCCCTTCCTACTGAACTACCTTCTCTGAGAATACTGCTAGCAACATATTCAACAGTAAGCTTTCGGTAAGCTTTCAAAAAGCAAGATATCAGGCTTTTTTTCTGAACGAAGGTTTGGAGGAGAGAAAATGAGTCCTGAGTGAGAGAAGAAGAGGAGGGAAGAGAGAACACCACATAGGAAGGGAGGTAGAAAAATTAGACTAGGAGTCGTCAAGACAATTACCACCTGCTTCGGTGGTTTACCGAGGGCGGCCTTTTGAAACTGCTTACCAGATCTGCCAACCTTGAGGATGTTAGCGATCTGCAGAGTATCCTTTGACCGTATCAGTGTGCAGGCAGCCTATTCACCTCCCCTCAGGCTCCAGGACACACTGAGAAGGGCACTGGAGCACAGCTAAGCCTGGGAGCCCAGCACACAGCCCCTCCCTTTCACAAGCAGTGTCTGTGTGTGACATCATGTCTTTGGGGGCTTTGTGACAGGACAACCTCTCCAACCTTGACCAGAGTAGCTTGTCACTGCCTCAGGGTGGATGTAAATCCCCATCAGTCAGAGGCGGCACCTTCGTAGGTATCTCTTCGTGTCCATTCAGTGCCATCAATACTGCTTGAGCACCCACGATGTGCCAAGCTCCACGCAAAGTCCTGCAGGGACACAGAGGTGCATAAGACTCACTCACATGACTCAATAATCTTGTTTTTTAAGTAAAGAGCCAGAACACAACCGGACCATTTCTAAGTGTCATCCATTTATTCAACCAACGTCTGCTGAGCTTTCAGTTTGGTTCAGGAATACGGTGAAGGTCCCAGGTGGCTCAGTGCTAAAGAATCCGCCTGCCAATACAGGAGACATAGGAGATGCAGGTTCGACCCCTGGGTCGGGAAGATCCCCTGGAGAAGGAAATGGCAACCCACTCCAGTATTCTTGCCTGGAGAATCCCATGGACAGAGGAGCCTGGCAGGCAACAGTCTATGAGGTCGCAAAGAGTCAGACACGACTGAGCAACTGAGCACACAGAAAGGGAACCAAGATGGAGACTGCCCTTGAGGAGCTTGGAGAGATCAAACAAAACCTTCAGAGTCAAGACAATAGCTTTTACACCCTCCCCAAGTTACTACAGCTGTAACTAAATAGTAATTACAAAACCACAATGGTTAAAACAGAAGAATACCTTAGTTCCACATATATATGAAATATTTACCATGGAACACCATATTCTCAACCACAAAACAAGCCTCTATCACTTAAAAGTTTTAAGTAATTGCAAGCATGTTCTTGGACCACATAGAATTAAATTATAAATCAGTAACAGAAAGATGCCTGAAAAGTCCCCAAATATTTGGAAACTAAACAACACACTTTAAAGAATACATGTGTGGGGACTTCCATGGTGGTCCAGTGGTTAAGACCCAGTGGTCCACGCTCCCAGTGCAGATTTTCTATTCCTGGCCAGAGAACTAGATCCCACATGCCACAACTAAGACCCAGTGCAGCCAAATAAATGTAAAAATAATAAGACTTCCCTGGTGGTGCAGTGGATAAGGATCTGCCTGCCAATGCAGGGGACATGGGTTCAGTTGCTGGTCTGAGAAGATTCCATATGCCATGGAGCAACTAAGTCCTCCAGTTGCAGTTACTAAGCCTTCATGCTGCAACTATAGAACCCCTCTCGCCGAGAGCCCGTACTCTGCAACAGGAGAAGCCCCTGCACCTCAGTGAAGAGTAGCCCTCACTCATGGCAACTAGAGAAAGTCAAGCAAAGCACTGAAAACCAGTGCAGACAAAAACAAATAAATACACATGTATATGTGTGCGTGTGTGTGTGAAATAGATAATTCCCTGGCTGTCCAGTGGTTAGAACTCTGCACTTTCACTGTTAAGGGCCCAAGTTCGATCCTTGGAAGCTTTGCAGTGCAGCCTTAAAGAAAAAAAAAAAAAATTCATGTACGTTTATAAAATAAAAAGATAAAAAAGAAAGAATGTTAAACAAAAAGAAAAGAAAAAAAATATATATATATATCAGGGACTTCCTTAATGGTCCAGTAGTTGGAAGTCTGCCATGCAGTGCAGGGGACGTGGGTTCAATTCCTGGTCACGGAGCTAAGATCCTGAATACTGAGGAGCAACAAAGTCCATGTGCCACAACTGGAGGGACTGTGCAACCGCAAGGATCCCACATGCTGCGATTAGGCCCCAACACAGCCAAATAAATAAATATTTTTTAAATATATCAAAATTTGTGGGATGCAGCTAAAGCAGTACATAGAGGGAAATTTACAGCACTAAATACCCATATTCGAAAATAATAAATGTCTGTAGAAAACAACTTACAGTTATTAAAGGCGAAAGAGAGTGAGTGAGGGATAAATTAGGAGTTCAGGATTAGGAGATATAAACTGCTATACATATAACAGATCAACAAGGTCCTACTGTAGAGCACAGGGAACTGTGTTCACTATCCCATAGAAAACGATAATGGGAAAGGATATAAAAAGATGTGTGTGTGTATGTGTGTGTATAACTGAGTCACTGTGCTGTGCACCGGAAACCAACGCAACACTGTGAATCAACTGTATTTCAATAAATAATTACAAAAGAAAATAAGAAATGTCTCAAATCAATGACCTGTTTCTACTTTAAGAAAGTAGAAATGGAAGAGCAAATAAAAACCAAAGTAAGCACAAGAAATTTTAAAAGATCAGAGTGAAACGAAATGAAACAGAAAACAGAAAAAGAGGGACTCCCCTGGTGGTCCAGTGGCTAAGACACTGCACTTGCAGTGCAGGGGACCCAGGTTCAATCCCTGATCGGGGGACTAGATCCCACATGCCTCAACTAAAATCAGTAAAATCAGAAGATCAACAGAATGTACAATTCTCTAGATAGAACAGATCAGGGGAAAAAATAAAATGCAAATGATCAATATCAAGAATGATAAAGGTGGAGCTTACCTGGTGGCTCAGTGGTAAAGAATCCACCTGCCAATGCAGGAGACACAGGTTGGATTCCTGGTCTGGGAGGATACTACTGCTACTACTAAGTCGCTTCAGTCGTGTCCGACTCTGTTCGACCCCATAGACGGCAGCCCACCAGGCTCCCCCGTCCCTGGGATTCTCCAGGCAAGAACACTGGAGTGGGGTGCCATTGCCTTCTCCATGAGAGGATCCTACATGTCAACAAATGCATAAAAAACATTTGACGAAGTCAACATCTCTTCCTGAAACAAAAAAATCTCCCAGCAAACTAGGACTAGTTGGAACATCCTCAACTTGACAAAAGACATATATGAAAAACAGAGCTCCCAATATACCTGATGGTAAAATACCAAACGTTTTCTCCTGAAATTCAGGAAAAAGGCAAGGATATCAGCCCTCTTTGCTTCTACACAACATGGTACTGGAGGTTTTGGACCGTAAACTAAGTCAAGAAAGAGAAGTTATTTTCCTTTACCCCATCAGTAAACCTACCACACTCCTGAATGGGGCGATGATGTCAAATAAGAAGCATCACACCAGACTTCCCTTCCCATGCCTCAGGTTCAGTTCAGTTCAGTTGCTCAGTCATGTCCAACTCCTTGCGACCTCATGGACTGCAGCAGATGGCATCACCTACTCAATGCACATGAGTTTGAATAAACTCCGGGAGCTGGTGATGGACAGGGAATGTCCATCACCAGCTCCCGGAGTTTATTCAAACTCATGTGCATTGAGTAGGTGATGCCATCCGCATTGGTAATTTGATCTCTGGTTACTCAGCCTCTTCTAAATGCAGCTTGAACATCTGGAAGTTCACAGTTCACATAACTGTGACTTCCCTTCCCATGCCTAGTCTAGTCCAGAAATCAACCTAACATTCGAAAACCTGATTTATTATCATTTGTTGATCTTTTTCCTGAAGTCAAACTGTATACTTTGAGTAGTAAATTTCTAGAGTCAGAACCACAATTTAAAAATATATGTATGGGGGGTACTTCCCAGGCAGTCTAATTGTCATGACTTCCCATTTCCAATGCAGAGGTGAGAGGTCAGTCCCTGGTCAAGGAACTAAGATCTCACATGCCCCATGGAGAGGCCAACAAAACAAAACAAAACAAACACAGAACTTCATGATTGCAGTGATTCAGCCCTTTACATATATAATTTACAGAACTATTGGTGTTAGTTTTATAAGTTATAACATTTTCTCCATTTATGCTGCAAACTGCAAATGAGACAAAACTTTTCACTTGTATCTATATCATAAGTTTACTTATTGATTACACTAATGTTTTTCAAATTTGACAGATTCAGTCGTTAAATAATGATCACTTCTTTCAATGAACTACAAAGATTAAAAATAAAAAATAGGGACTTCCCTGGTGGTCCATGAGCTAAGACTCCAAGCTCCCAATGCAGGTGCCCAAGTTCAATCCCAGAACAAGGAACTAGATCCCAGATGCCGCAACCAAGAGTTCACATGACACAACTAAGGACCCTGTGCGCAGTGACTGAGAGCCAGGGCGGTCAAATAAATAACGTAAAACAAAGAGAGAAGTAAAGGTGACTACATGGGAAAGGAAGAAGTAACGCTACCTTTATTTTGCAGACAACATGATCATATATAAAATCTTCTGGGGTCATCCAAAAAGCTACTAGAGTTTAGCAAAGTGAAGGATATATGATCAATATATAAAAGTCAACTGCATTTGCTGTGACCCTAAAATTGCTCTAAAAATGTATTAAAAATCAATTATATTTCTATATAATAGCAACGAACAATTGGAAATAGAAAATGTTAAAGTGTATTATGGTGTCAAAAATGCAAAATACTCTGACAAAATATATGTGGAAGATCTGTACACTAAAAACTACAAAACACTGTTAGAAATTAAAGACCTAAGCAAGTGAAGCGATATACCATGGTCATGAATCAAAAGATTCAAAATTATTTAAATGTGAATTCCACCCTCAAATTGATCTATAGATTCACTGTAATCTCAATAAAAATTTCAGCAAACTTTCTTGGTTGTTGAAATGGATATGCTATTCCTAAAGTTCATATGGAAGCACCAAGAACCTAGAATTTTTAAAAAACAAAGTTGGACAATAATCAATACAGTATAGGATTTCTGATGTCAAGATAGATGGAACAGAATAAAGATTGGAGGTAGACTTATGTATTGTTAATTGATTTTGACAATTAATTAATTTTTCCTTGAAGCGAAGGAAGCCTTAACTCTTAAATCACATAATTTTAAGTTAACTTAATGAGGCAAAAGTAACATAAAAGTTTCCATATGTATACATATCCTGGTAAGATTTTTTAATATAAAGAACAAGAAAACGTTACGATGGGGGGAAAAAACCACAGGTTACCTAAAAAGAATAAGAGTCAGAAATCAGAACATCAGAATTATCACAAGAAGAACTAAGTGGGATACTGTTCTATAAAGTTTTGAAGGAAAATGATTGTGACTCAAGAATTCTATGGTGAGCCAAGTCAGCTTTCGGCATTAGGACAACAGAAAGGTTCTCAGGAGCCACCAAGTCCAAGACGTCAGACTGCCCCCTGTGTACACTGCTCCTGTCTCCTGCCTCAAACAACAGAGGTAAAATAAAGCAAGTCTTTAAATAAATTCATAAGAGTTCCAGAAAGCAAAGAATAATACCCTGTTGAATCAGAAGCCATAAGGAATCTCTCAAAAATGGAAGTCAGGCATGATGAAGTCGACAGAGGAAACCAAAGGACAAAATACAGGAAGGAGGACATCACTGTGAGAGGTGAAGGGTCTCTGGGTGTCTCTGTCCATCAAAGTGACAGATTTGGGGAGCGGGAGAGAAATTTATCAGGATGATTGGTTTGGGGATTCATGTGAAGCAAAAAGATGACCAACTTCCTCTCTTTCTACCCAGGCAAGCAGACAAGATAGATGTATCAAGCACCAGGTAAGAACAGTGACTGTGAGACTCCTTGGCCAGAGAAGTGCTGGATGGTTGGTACCACCAGTGGGAACAGGGGCCCCAGTGCCCCAAACTAACCACAAAGTATACCCTGCCTAGCAATGTCTTATCCTGGCTCCACAGAGAATAATGATACTTCTCAGTAAATAAAAACATTCAAGAAGAATCCATCAGAGACTCTCAAAGACAGACCTGAACATTTGAGCAGAACTTGCCAAATAGTTTAAGAAAACGAACACTAGAAAAGAGAGGCACAACACTATACAAAGAAATAAACAAACAAAAAAAACCCCTAATGACTAGGAAAAGAGTGAATAGAGAAAAATCACAAGAAACTTTTAACATTATTAAAATCCTCAAAAAGAAAAGAAAGAATGTGGCACCCCTAGAAAGTGACTTGTCTATTGGGGAAAATAAACAGCTATTGTAGAAATAAAAATAAAGCTGGTAAAATAGTGGCTTCCCTTTACACTTACACTTTTTGAGGACTTAAAAGTTTCAACCATGAGGGAGTGGCTCATGTTGGATTTACCCTCCCACAATAAACAAATATAAAAGGGGACAAAATACATTCAACTACTTATAGGCATGCGTGCTCAGTGGCATTCAACTCTTTTCGACCCCATGGACTATAGCCCACTAGGCTCCTCTGTCCACGGAATTCTCCAGGCAAGAATACTGAAGTCGGTTGCCATGCCCTTCTCCAGGGGATCTTCCCGACCCAGAGATCAAACCTGTGTCTCTCACGCCTCCTGCATTACCAGGTGGGTTCTTTACTAGCACCACCTGGGAAGTCCCTAAATATAACACAGGGAAAATTATAAAAGCTGCTTCCCTGTCCCTATAGAGGCCAGAAAAATAATAGAGGCCAGAAAGAAAAGGGTATAAAGCAATATGTGGCTGTGTATCTCAGCCCTCATGAATCAGTTCCTGATACCTCCCCTTTGTTTTTGCTTCCATCTTGGGACCCCATGACCTCATATACCACTGGAAACCAAAAGACCCTCTGCTTGAATCTCTGATTGTAAGGTGGTCTCAGGAAGAAGGACACAGCCATCTTAGACGAGCTTCAAATCAAGGCCAAAAGGTGAGAGGAGGTGAGAGGAGGGTGAGAGGAGGGATGGAGTAGAAGAAAAACATCAGGTCCAGGTAAAAAGTTCTGGGATCTAGTTCTCACTCCACTGCCAACAGCACAAGTCTCTTACATGCTGAAGTCTTCAATTCAACCCAATTTAACATTCACTGGGCACCACCGACAGCGGCAAGAGGGGGCACAGAAAAGCAGTTATTCCTTAACTTATATCAATATCCCCCACCAAAAAAATGTATTCTAGTGGGTGAGAAATGGTATCTTTTTATAGTTTTGATTTGCATTTCAGTCAGTTCAGTTCAGTCACTCAGTCATGTCCAACTCTTAGATCTCATGGACTGCAGCACACCAGGCCTCCCTGTCATCACCAACTCCCGGAGTCTACTCAAACTCATGCCCATTGAGTCGGTGATGCCATCCAACCATCTCATCCTCTGTCGTTCCCTTCTCCTCCTGCCATCACTCTTTCCCAGCATATCATGCTCTTTTCAAATGAGCCAGCTCTTTGCATCAGGTGGCCAAAGTATTGGAGTTTCAGCTTCAGTATCAGTCCTTCCAGTGAATATTCAGGACTGATTTCCTTTAGGATGGACTGATTGGATCTCCTTGCAGTCCAAGGGACTCTCAAGAGTCTTCTCCAACACCACAGTTCAAAAGCATCAATTCTCCAGTGCTCAGTTTTCTTCACAGTCCAACTCTCACACTCATGCATGACTACTGGAAAAAGCATAGCCTTGACTAGACGGACCTTTGTTGGAAAAGTAATGTCTCTGCTTTTTTAATATGCAGTTATATATGACTAATAATGTTGAATGTCTTTTCATGTATTACTGCTCATTTGTATAACTTCTTGGGAGAAACAACTACTCAAAGCTTTTGCCCATTAAAAAAACAAAAAGACTTTTTAAAGAGCAGTTTTAGGTTCATAGAAAAACTGAGTGGAGTACAGTTTCCACATACCCCTTGCCATGCCCACTCTCCAGCTTCCCTCACTATCAACATCCCCCATCAGAGTGGTACAATTTGTTAAAATGGAAGAACCTATATTGATGCATCATTGCCATTCAAAGTCCATAGTTTACATTAGGGTTCAATCTGTGGATTTGGACAAATATATAATGACATGTATTCACCATCACAGTATCATTGACAATGGGCTCACTGCCCTAAAATCTCTCTGTGCTGCACTTATTCCTCTCTCCCTCTACCCTAGTCCCTGACAACGAATGATCTTTTGCCGCCATAGTTTTGCCTTTTTCCAGTGTGTCATGTAGCTGGAATCATAAAGGTAGCCTTTTCAGATTGACTTCTTTCACTTAGTAATATCCATTAAAGTTTATAAATATCCATAAATATCCACATCTTTTCATGGCTCATTTCTTTCTACTGCTCCAGAATATTCCACTGTCTGAATGTATCACAGCTTATTTATTCATTCACCTCCTGGAGGACTTCTTGGTGGCTTCCAAATTTTGACAACTATAAATAAAGCTGTTATAAATATCCACGTGCAGGTTTTTGTGTGGACATAATTTTTCAACTCATTTGGGTAAACACCAAGGTGTGTGATTACTGGCTTATATGGTAAGAGTATGCTAGTTTTTGTGTTTTGGCCGTGCCTCGTGGCATGTGGGATCTTAATGTTTTCCAACCAGGGATCAAATCTGAGCCCCGTGAAGTGAAAGACTGAAGTCTTAACCCCTGACCACTGGCAAGTCCAGAGTATGCTAGTTTCGTAAGAAACTGCCAAGCTGTTTTCTACACCGGCTGTATCCTCACCGACAACGCGAGTCCCTGCAGCTCCGCATTCTCATTAGCATTTGGTGGTGTCACCTTTGCTTATTTTCAAACAGGGCTTTTTAAAAAATTGAGTTGTAAGTCTTTTATAGACCTTAGACAGAAGTCCCTTATGGAATAGAGGATTTGCAAATATTCTCCCTCTAGTTGTGAGCTGTTTTAGAGACTTTTTTTTCCGCACAGACTTTATTTATTTCTGACTCCGTTGGGTCTTCATTGCTGCATGTGAGCTTTCCTCCCGTTGTGGTACATGGGCTTCTCATAGCACCGGCTTCTCTTGCAGCAGAGCACAGGCTCTAGCCGTGCAGGCTTCAGCAATTGTGGCTCCCAGGTGCTAAGGCACAGCAGCTTAGATGCCTAGAAAGAAAAGTGAAAGTCTCTCAGTCGTGTCCAACTCTTTGCGACCTCATGGACTATACAGTCCATGGAATTCTTCAGGCCAGAATACTGGAGTAGGTAGCTGTTCCCTTCTCCAGGGCATCTTCCAAACCCAGGGATCGAACCCAAGTCTCCTGCATTGCAGGTGGATTCTTTACCAGCTGAGCCACAAGGGAAGCCCCAGATGCCTGGAGGCAGGTGGACTCTTCCTGGACCGGGGATCAAATCCATTCAGCAAGCAGATTCTTAACCACTGGGCCACCACGGAAGTCCAGACCTTACTTTCTTTCAATGGATAAGAATATTAAACACTATGTTCATGATAGTGGTTACTCCTAGAGGAGGCAGGAGCATGAACCAGGTCAGCTACCTGGGTCTCAATCCAATATTGTCAAGTAACTTGGCCACTGTGTTTCAATTTTCTAATCTGTAAAATGGGTATAACAGCATTTATCTCACAGGTGTGTCAGGAAGCTTCAACTAGTTAATGTGCCTGAAGAATGTAAAACAGTGGTTAATAGGAGCACCGTACACTTTAAATGCAAGCTCTGGGAGTTGGTGATGGACAGGGAGGCCTGGCCTGCTGCAGTCCATGGGGTTGCAAAGAGTTGGACGTGACTGAGTGACTGAACTGAACACTTTACATAAATCTTAACTGTACTACAACTTCTTGAGGTGGGTACTGAAGTTCAAAAGTTCCCATTCTGTTATCCCTTATAACTTACACGTTACATGCTTTCTTTAAACGCACGACTCATTTAAATGTACACTAAAAAAATAGCACAAGGGGAGAAATCCAGTTTTTTATCCTTTAAAATGGGAAAGACTAGGCTAGATGCAGGTCCATCCCCTATGCTGGCTGAGGTCTCAAAGCTAAGTTCAGCCCTGACTTCTTCTCCTTCCCTAACACTCATAAGGTGTTTGTCAACTGCATTTTCAGATGAGACAGATAGACTCCAGACAGCAGTCAGTCTGGGGCAGAACCTAAAATGGCAAGTGACCTAGCCTGCACCATCTCAGCTTCCTCACCTGTATCATGGGGGTGCTAACAGAACCTACCTGATCTAGGAGTTGAAGGAAGATTAACAATATCTACCCACCGCCTGACATGTTGTTAGCTGTTATTTTTCCTTTTACTCTTCTAGGCTCCCTCTCTGATGTTCAGAGATAGCCTCAGTAGACAAATGTCAGGAAAGGGGCTTCCCCAGCAGTCCAGTGGTTAAGACTCTAAGCTTCCACTATAGGGGCCATGGGTTCAATCCTTGGTGGGGGAACTGAGACCCCACATGCCACGCAGGTGTGGCTTAAACTAACTAACTAAATAAATAAAAGAAAAATACCAGGGAAAAGAGAGGTACCCAGAATGGACGACCTAAGGTTCCTTCCAGCTCAAAATTCTGGGCTGTTTTTCACAGAGTTTCATCCAGAGTTTGGGATGAAAACGTCCCCGTCTAAAATGGGAACAGATGATTAAGCTACCTCCCTGGGCTGTGGAGAAGCACAGAGAAGCCCAAGGCCAGGAGAGCGCGTGCACATCTATACCGAGCTTTGAAAGAGTTGGCTTAAAGGTGGGGAAAAACAGTTGCAGAAAATCTGCAGAGGGGCCAGGCCGACGACACAGCAGCCCTGGCGCCATTATCCACCTCAGGAGGGCCCGTGACCCGAGCGTGGCGAGCTGATATAGAAGCTCCACGAAGTGCGCGCCGATGTACGTTACCACACCAGCGCCCGGGGCGGCTCGCGGGCGTGATGCACTGGACGCCAGTCAGCAGGCTCGGGCACTGCCGCCAGCCTGGGCCCGAGCGCCCCCTGTCAGCGCGGTCGGGCAACAGTTAGGACGCCCAACGGTAGACCGTACGATTCCGCAGGTGAGCATGCGCAGCCTACACCTGCCTGTCTCCACCCAGAGAGAGGGGTTTCTCCGCCAATCAGAGAACTCTGTAGCCGTTCTCCCGCCCACCAGTGGCATTTGGGGGCGGGACTTTAAGTTCTAGCCAATGATAAAAAGGATTCGTACCTCGGCCGGACTTACAGGTCGAAACGGGGTGGAGCTGGGAAGTGATTGTCTCAGCAAGATGGCGGCGAGCGGACTCCGCCAGGCTGCCGTTGCGGCCAGCACCTCGGTGAAGCCCATTTTCAGTCGGGACATGAACGAGGCCAAGCGGAGGGTGCGCGAGCTCTACCGCGCCTGGTATCGGGAGGTGCCGAACACTGGTGAGAGGCTGCGGCTCACGCGGGGCCCGGGAGGCAGCCGCCCAAGGTCGCAGCCGTCCCGGCCTCCCGTTTCTGCCGGGCCGAGCTGAGGTCACCAACTTGAGCAGAGGTGATTCCGAGCGCTTCAGGCGAGTAGGGTCACACGAGCCTTGGTGGACCTGACCTGGCGGCGGCGCGGGGGTCAGACCAGCCGTGCTGTGCGTCGGAACCGCGCTTCTAGGCGCTCTCACTGTTGGGCCCCCTAAGTCTTCCTGAACCCTTGGGAGGGAGAGCAGGGACTGTGAGTGACACACTTCGTTTTGTAGATGAAGCAGTCGAGGCACTTAGAGTCGAAGTGATCTGTGGGCCGAGAGCCTGAGGGCCCGCCTCTGGTGGTGGATCTGGAACCCAACTCGAGTTCCTGAATGTGTTTACAGATTCCCATTAGGTATTAAAAAGACAGGGAGGGAAACCTCTTCATTCTCTCTGACTATAAAATTAGTAGATAAAATAGAAAAATAAAATTAAACTCACCTAGTCTCACAGAAAAGTGATATTAACATTTTGGTATATTTTCAGTCTTTTTTCTGTGTTTATTTTTTAAAACACATTTAATGTTATAATGTATTTGTAATTTTATATTTAATTTTTAACCTAATTACATCAAGCCATTTTCTCCTTTTATCTCATTTGTCAGAAACGCTAGTTTTTAATGATACGATGCAGAGAAGGCAATAGCACCCCACTCCAGTACTCTTGGCCTGGAAAATTCCATGGATGGAGGAGCCTGGTGGTCTGCAGTCCATGGGGTCGCTAAGAGTTGGACACAACTGAGCGACTTCACTTTCACTTTTTACTTTCCTGCATTGGAGAAGGAAATGGCAACCCACTCCAGTGTTCTTGCCTGGAGAATCCCAGGGACGGGGGAGCCTGGTGGGCTGCCGTCTGTGGGGTCGCACAGAGTCGGACACGACTGAAGCGACTTAGCAGCAGTAGCATTAGGTAATATAAACAAAGGGGTTGTGGGGTTTCAGCGATCACCTGGTTCCCACATCCACCACAAAGAAACAGTACCGGAGAAGGGAAGTGAGTTTCCCAAGGTCATCCAGAAAGATGGTGGTGCCTTTTCCAGTCCCTCCTGTTTAGGTGGCCTTCTGCAGTCTCCCAGGTCTTTTTACCCAGCTCCACAGGCCCCTAATATTCCTTAGGAGCTCCTTTCCCTGCCCCCACCAGAACCCCTGTCTTCACTTAGATGTCAGAGAACCAGTCTGTCCTCCTGAAGGACTATGACATAAGTTCCCTGGGTTCAGAGAGATTTTGTCTTGGCATCGCCATCAGTGCTGCTGCCCAGTGTCCCTGACCAAAGAAAAGTTGGGCAAACTGTCAAGGGCAGTACAAATGTCAGGCACTGTCGATATTCTGTAATTGTCTAATCTGACTTAGTGTGTTTTAGGGCTTCCCTGCTAGCTCTATCAGTAAAGAATCTGCCTACAATGCTGGAGACCAGGGTTCGATCCCTGGGTTGGAAAGACCCCCTGGAGAAGTGTGTTTTAATGGAGGCCACCACCGGTGGTCTGAGAAGAGACGTGTTAAGTGACCTGAGCACCATAGCTCTCAGGGCTGCCACTTCCTTGCCTGTGTGTGAGAAGCAGTAGAATGTAGTTACGTGGACTTGCCTCCAAACCCTGGCCCTTACTAGCTGTGTTACCATGAGCAAGCTATTTCACTTCGCTGTGCCTCAGTTTCCTCATCTGTAGAATGATAAGAGTACCTTCTTCAGAGAGTTGCTCTATTAAATAAGTTTATGAATCTAAAGTGCTTGGCGTAGGGTCTGACATTTAGACACTCAATAAATGCTGGCTGCTCCTCTTGTCTTGTTACTGTTACTATTATTTATAGGGCTTACTTTCTATGCAGAACCCAGCTCTTTACTGTATGAGAGCTGTGTCTGCTCCACAGTGTCCCTGCCCTCAGGTTGACTTTTTAAGAGGTTATCAAGGATCAGAATTTAAACGTGAAACCCATAGGATAGAAGGAAGGGAGAAACCTGAGTGATCCGGGGTTCAGGGACTACAAATTCACAGACCTCCAGAGAACAGATGGATAAGTTTAGGGCAGTGGCAGTCACTAGTATGTGAGGTGGTGTGTGTATTCAAATGCAGGTAAAATAGGTTTGCCTGGCAGAACACTTCATGGGTGCCCAAGACTGTTTTCTTGTTGCAGGGAGGACAGGTGGTGGGGAACAAGACCCAGATGACAGGAAGAATACTTTGCAAAGGGTAAAACATCAGTGGCTGAACTGAGGCTGGAACCCAGTATTCAGTTAATTCAGAACCAACACCCTCCAAGACTGTCCCTCAAATACTGTTTGAGAAGATAAGCCCAGAGTCAGGAGGGTCCTGAGAAGAGGAGGAGAAACCAGGGGATTATAGGAGCCTGTAGAGCAGGGGAGATTCCATGTAGGGGGGGCTCAAGGCGGGGCAGCACCTTTGTGGGGAGGGTCAGTGATCTGTGGCTTGTTGTTTGCTCAGGCTTGTGTAAACCGGTGTCATGATATCCATCACAAGATTTCAGCTGAGGATCCAAACTAAAGATTGGGAATAAGTGAAAGTATTGATAATAACTAACATTCATTCATATCTAACATTCATCATTGTAATTATTATGTTCAGTTCAGTCGCTCAGTGGTGTCGGACTCTTTGCAACCCCATGGACTGCAGCACGCCAGGCTTCCCTGTCCATCACCAACTCCCGGAGCCTACTCAAACTCATGTCCATTGAGTCAGTGATGCCATCCAACCATCTCATCCTCTGTCGTTCCCTTCTCCTCCTGCCTTCATCTTTCCCAGCATCAGGGTCTTTTCTCGTGAGTCAGTTCTTCGCATCACGTGGCCAAAGTACTGGAGTTTCAGCTTCAGCATCAGTCCAGTGAATATTCAGGACTGATTTCCTTTAAGATAGACTGGTTGGATCTCTTTGCAGTCCAAGGGACTTTAAAGAGTCTTCTCCAACACCACAGTTCAAAAGCATCAATTCTTCGGCGCTCAGCTTTCTTTATAGTCCCAACTCTCACATCCATGTATGACTACTATAAAAACCAGAGCTTTGACCAGATGGATCTTTGTTGGCAAAGTAATGTCTCTGCTTTTTAATATGCTGTCTAGGTTGATCATAGCTTTCCTTCCAAGGAGCAAGCATCTTAATTTCATGGCTGCAGTCACCATCTGTAGTGATTTTGGAGCCCCCAAAAATAAAGTCTGTCACTGTTTCCATTGTTTCCCCATCTATTTGCCATGAAGTGATGGGACCAGATGCTATGATCTTAGTTTTCTGAATGTTGAGTTTTAAGCCAACTTTTTCACTCTCCTCTTTCACTTTTATCAAGAGGCTGTTAAGTTCTTCAATTTCTGCCATAAGGGTAGTGTCATCTGCATATCTGAGGTTATTGATATTTTTCCTGCAGTCTTGATTCCAGCTTGTGCTTCATCCAGCCGGGCATTTCTCATGATATAGTCTGCATATAGGTTAAATAAGCAAGCAATATACAGCCTTGATGTACTCCTTTCTCAATTTGGAACCAGTCCGTTATTCCATGTCCAGTTCTAACTGTTGCTTCTTGACCTGCATACAGATTTCTCAGGAGACAGGTCAGGTGGTCTGGTATTCCCGTCTCTTTAAGAATTTTCCAGTTTGTTGTGATCCGCACAGTCAAAGGCTTTGGCACAGTCAGTGAAGCAGAAGGAGATGGTTTTCTGAAATTCTCTTGCTTTTTCTATGATCAAACAGATGTTGGCAATTTGATCTCTGTCTGGTTCCTTTGACTTTTCTAAATCCAGCTTGAATACCTGGAAATTTTCAGTTCATGTACTGTTGAAGCCTCACTTGGAGAATTTTGAGCATTAGTTTGCTAGCATGTGAGATGAGTACAATTGTGCAGTAATTTGAACATTCTTTGGCATTGCCTTTCTTTGGGATTGGAATGAAAACTGGCCTTTTCCAGTCCTGTGGCCACTGCTGAGTTTTCCAAATTTGCTGGCATATTGAGTGCAGCACTTTCACAGCATCATCTTTTTTTTTTTTTTTTTAGAGCTTAATGAAATTTTATTTTGAAAATATGGCAAGAGTCTAAGGCACTTCAGACATTTAAATACATGTAAGACCAAAGTAAATGTGACATGGGATAAAGGAATCCATAAATACGTGGAGAACTACACTGTGTTTCTCTAGAGGCCAATGGATAGCCAATTTCTCTAACACAATTCAACTTTCATCATTAGACACAGAATTGTGCAATTAGTAATAAAAATACAGCAGCATTACATGTTGTTCTTCATGTCTTCAGTTGCTATGGAATATAAAAGTTCAAAATACTGTGTCAATTTTATATAGATTCTCAAAAAGTATAAAACTTAACAAAAGTAAGTCTATTCAGTTGGTTTTATCTAGGTGGCTGTATTATGTGACACAGCATCTTTTAGGATTTGAAATAGCTCAATTGGAATTCCATCACCTCCACTAGCTTTGTTCGTAGTGATGCTTCCTAAGGCTCACTCGACTTCACACTCCAGGATGTCTGGCTCTAGGTTAGTGGTCACACCACTGTGGTTTTCTGGGTTGTGAAGATCTTTTTTGTACAGTTCTTCTGTGTATTCTTGCCATCTCTTCTTAATATCTTCTGCTTCTGTTAGGTCCCTACCATTTCTGTCCTTTATTATGCTCATCTTTGCATGAAATGTTCCCCTGGTATCTCTAATTTTCTTGAAGAGCTCTCTAGTCTTTCCCATTCTATTGTTTTCCTCTATTTCTTTGCATTGATCACTTAGGAACGCTTTCTTACTTCTTGCTATTCTTTGGAACTGTGCGTTCAGATGGATATATCTTTCCTTTTCTTCTTTGCGTTTCGCTTCTCTTTTCTCAGCTATTTGTAAGGTCTCTTCAGAAAACCGGTTTGCCGTTTTGCATTTCTTCTTCTTGGGGATGGTTTTGATACCGCCTCCTGTACAGTGTTAGGAACCTCCATCCATAGTTCTTCAGGCACTCTGTCTATCAGATCTAATCCCTTGAATCTATTTGTCACTTCCACTGTATAATCATAAGGGATTTGATTTAGGTCATACCTGAATGGTCTAGTGGTTTCCCCACTTTCTTCAGTTTAAATCTGAATTTTGCAATAAGAAGTTCATGATGTAAGCCACAGTAAGCTCCCAGTCTTGTTTTGCTATGTAGAGCTTCTCCGTCTTTGGCTGCAAAGAATAGAATCGGTCTGATTTCAGTATTGACCATATGGTCATGTTCATGTGTAGAGTCGTCTCTTGTGTTGTTGGAAGAGGGTGTTTGCTATGGCCAGTGCATTCTCTTGGCAAAACTCTGTTAGCCTTTGCCCTGCTCCATTTTGTGCTCCAAGGCCAAACTTGCCTGTTACTCCAGGTATCTCTTGATTTCCTCCTTTTGCATTCCAGTCCTTGTGATGAAAAGGAAATCTTTTTTTGGTGTTAGTTCTAGAAGGTCTTGTAGGTCTTCATAGAACCGTTCAGCTTCAGCTTCTTTGGCATTAGTGGTTGGGGCATAGACTTGGATTGCTGTGATACTGAATAGTTTGCCTTAGAAACAAACCAAGATCATTTTGTCATTTTGAGATTGCACAATTGCATAATAATTATTATGTTAGTTATTATCAATATTATACTTTTACTTATTCCCAATCCTTAGTTTGGATCCTCAGCTGAAATCCCCAGTGATGGATATCATGACACCAGTGTACACACTGGCCTGAGCAACAGTCACTGGGGCTTCCTGGGTGGCTCAGTGGTAAAGAATCCGCCTGCCAATGGAAGGAGATGCAGGAAACCTGGGTTCAGTCCCTGGGTTGGAAAGATACCCTAGAGGAGGAAATGGCAGCTCACTCCAGTATTTTTGCTCAGGGAATTCCATGGACAGAGGATCCTGGTGGGCTACAGTCTGGGGTCGCAAAGATTTGAACACGACATTTTCAAACACATGGCGCGGCACTATGCCAAAGGCCTCGCTGTAGTGTGGGTTCCAGGTGTCTCCCTGGCTTACAGATGAGAAAACTGAGGCACATAAGCTTGTCTCACATCACACCGGCAGACCCCGATTGTCAGCTGTGATGCTCAGCTCAGCTCCTGCTGTAGTCTGCCCTGAATCTCACAGGGCCCGGTTATGCTGCGCACTTGGAACAGACCGCCATTTGCCTGGGTGCTTGCCTCTGCATGGAAGCACAGAACAAAACCACCCCAGATTCCCTCCTTTGAAAAAAATAATACATGCTGCTTGCTGGTTACAGTGTAACAGGGGACTTTGTATAGAAACTATTCATTTAATTTCTATGTTATTGGATACTTCTTGTACTACAGGGTCAGTACTAGATACCTAGAGAGATAGAAAAGTGATTAAAACACAACCCTGCCTTCAAGAGTCTTATGGTCTAGTCAGGAAAGTAGGCATATAACCAGATCATTAAAACCCCAAACATAATAGAGGTATGGGAAATAAGTGCTGAAATTTTCAACACCTAACACTGTATCAGTACTTTACTGTGGGTAAGATGTTGTCACTTGATTTTTGCCGCATTCCTGTAAAGGAGTGAGGTCAGAGGTTGTTTTCGCTCCTATGTTTTAGATGAGGAAACAGACTGAGGTGCTTGTGCCCCAGCCAAGGCCATAGTTCATGATGGTGTGGAGACCTTACCCAGCTCATTTGACCCCCGATCCCATGCTCTTTTTCATCACACCATGCTACCTTCCCATCTAAGGGTCTCCTGGCACTTGGTATAAATGCTCCCAAATGAAGTGGAGCAAATGACTGAGAACTGTCCCATTGTCATCCTTCCTAATGTGTCGAGCCTTCCTGACTCAGAAAAGCCTTAACAGTAACTTGAGGAAGACGCGCACCGTGGAAGTCACCTTCATCCAGAAGGGCACTTTCATATCTTCCTTTTGAGCCTCACAGATGTTTTTAAAATTGAAATTAAAACATTTAGGACTCAAAGAGTAAGCCAGGAATCTGTGAGTTGAGAAGGAGCAGTTGGAATTGGTTTACACCAGGGCTTCTCAGCAGCAGCATCTGTGCTGGGTGGTTGCTTGTTGTGGAGACCGCCCTGTGCCTTGTCAGATGCTTAGCAACATGCCTGGCCTCCACCCAGTGGCGCCATCAGCGCTCTTCCCCCTCGCTGTGACCGTCAAAAATGCCTCCAGACGTTGCCAGATGTTCTGGCGGGCAGAGTCATCACAGGTTTGATGACCACGGATTTAGACCAAAGAACAATTCAGCAGACTGTTGCTTAGCTGTTCCTGTTTACCTTCCCACAGCCTTTCTCAGTGGCAAAGGGGTGTGTTCAGGGGGGTGCAATAGGAGGACGACAGCTGGGTCAAAGCTATGGAATTTGTCTCTTTAGAAACAAGGATTCTTAACCTGAGAGGATGGGCACTGCGCGGTCCTTGAACAACACTGTAAGCAAAACTTTGCGTTTGTGAACATTTTCCTGAGAAGACTCACACCCAGTGCGCTGGTGTGTGGTTCTGGAGACCTTGGGGAATGGGAGTTGGGTGGACACCAGCTCCCCTCGTGTGCATAGAGGCACCTTGGTTTTCTCTCCTATTTTGAACTGAATTCTAGTATGAAAATGTAGGAAAGGTAAGCACCGATAGCAGGGGAAGATTCCTCATACTCCTTTCCTTGCTGCTGCTAAGTCACTTCAGTCGTGTCTGACTCTGTGCGACCCCATAGACAGCAGCCCACCAGGCTCCCCCATCCCTGGGATTCTCCAGGCAAGAACACTGGAGTGGGTTGCCATTTCCTTCTCCAATGCACGAAAGTGAAAAGTGAAAGTGAAGTCGCTCAGTCGTGTCCGACTCTTTGTGACCCCATGGACTGCAGCCTACCAGGCTCCTCTGTCTACGGGATTTTCTAGGCAAGAGTACTGGAGTGGAAAGAACAGGACATTGTAAATTAAAGAACCAGCAACCTGGACTCTTGGCCTGTGTTTGCCAGGGATCAGTTGTCCAACATCAGGCAAGTCCCCACAGTGCTCTAGTGGTAAGATTCCGACGTTCAGGATCCACGTTAGTTTGCATTCATTTGTGTCTCTGACTTCCTGTCTCTTTGCTGGCCCTTTTCTAAAATTACTAATGTGATACTGTGGTGTGTTTTTGGCTATGCTGGGTCTTCATGGCTGCTCACAGGCTTTCTCTGGTTGCCGTGAGAGAGCTGAGGCTACTCTGTTGTGGTGCGCGGGCTTCTCTTATCCCAGAAGCATGGGCTGTAGGCGCGTGGGCTCAATAGTTGTGGTGCAGGGGCTTAATTGCTCCAGCGTGTGGATCTTCCCGAAGCAGGCATCGAACCTGTGTCCCCTTCATTGGCAGGCGGATTCTTAATCACTGGACCACCAGGAAAGCCCCTGGCATTTTCAGTGCCATGAGTACTCCCCGCACGGTTGATTTTAGGCTCTCAGTGAAGTCATTGACGGCACATTTGGGAAAAGCCGTGTATAATTGGCTCATCATGGCAGGCTGCTACAGAACTCCACTGGAGACTGAGTTCTTTCTCTTGTGATCTTCTATCCTCTGTTAACACTGTCCTGTAAAGCTGGGATGCAGTTTCTCCTGTTAGATTCTGCTATTGCTTATTCTTTGGTTGAGGCAGCCTGGCATGGTCTTTGCCTCGGCAGAAGCTTTATTTTTCTATTGCTGTCACTAAGCCACCTGTATAATTAAAGATTCGCACTTTGTTGTTGGTTAATTCAGTCACGAGGTGGCCCTCATGGTTTTCAGAGCTGGCTGTGGTAGCTCCATAGACTAGAGTGGACCCGTCACAGGAGTGGCCATACTGCGGGTATTCTCACCAGTGAGCCCACTGGTCTCAACCACAGTGCTCATGCTAGCCTGTGAGCCTGGTTATGCTGTCCACTTAGCCCCACGTGCCCCTTTCTCCCCTCATCCCATCTACCTACCATACAAGGCTCCGTTCATGTCCTTGTCATCAGCAAATCCACTGAAGGCCAACTGCCAGAAAATGAGAATAAAATGACTAAAACCTAATTTTCAAAGACATACATGCTTTGTCGGACTCTCAGGTCACTGAGTCTGTCCCACTGTTTTAGCACTTAATCAGGGATTACTGAATATTGTGATTTTTGCAGTATTTGCACTGGTGGATTTAAGACCTAGAAAGCAGGAGCTGTTACATCTTGCACTTCCCTCTGCTTCCCCCTGGTGAACCTAATATGGCAGTAACTGCCTGCTGGATCGACACCTTTCCCTACCTGCACACGCAGCAGTCTCCCTTGGCTCTTGTTTCCATGGTACACAAACCTACACCATATGGTTGTATGTTAATGTCAGCCCTGCATTTCTTGCCAGTTGTTCTGTGTAATAATAATGCTGACATTTATTGAGAGCTTATTCCATGTCAGGCACTGGCCTAAGCATCTTTCATTCTCTCAGAATCCTCACAGCTGCTCTGGAGTTAATATGTGCTGCTCTCCTCATTTCACCAGCAAATAAATACCCTCAGGCATAGAGAAGTTAATGTATACAGAATCATATAGCTGATAGACGACAAAGCTGGGATTTGAACCCAGGTTATTCGTATTCTTGAGCCGTGCTATGCTGCCTCTTCAAATGCAGTGGGCTTGTTTCCCCAAACAAAACATAAGTTCTTGAGATAGTACTATATCTCAGGCTTCTTCACATCTTCAAGTACCTTGCTTAGGGTCAGCCTAATATTTGGTGAATGGAGTGAATGGGCAACCTATGTTTTCAGTGAGTGACACTGACTCAATTTTTAAAAAACACATTTTAACCATCTCTACCCTGAATCATGTTTTCTCTCTAGTGCATTTATTCCAGCTAGACATCTCTGTGAAACAGGGACGGGATAAAGTCCGGGAAATGTTTAAGAAGAATGCGCACATCACAGACCCCAGGGTGGTTGATCTTCTGGTAATTAAGGTAACTGACGCTCCCTGACTGATTTAAAAGAGGAGTCAACTTGTCCAGAGCTTTCCAGATGAATATTTTATCACCAAGTTTAAAAGCAACAACTGGGTCAGCAACTGTTACCTAGTGTTTCAAAGGAACAGTTGATTGGAGGTTCTCACCTGGGTAAATAGATTATAAGATTATTCAAGGGAAAATTCACTGGCTTGCATTTTAAAACTAAAAAAAGAGGGAAGTTTGAATTCTTCTTGAACCTCATCCATGGAGGTTACCACTTCACCACGTTGCCAGTTTACAGCCAGAAGAGGCCAGTTGGCTGAGTAAGTGGAGTCAGATCCTGGGCTTGACTCTGTCCCTGTGGTCTGTCTCACTAGAATCAGTGGCAACTTCAGCATGGGCCAGTAAGTAATGTGGAAAGAATGGTACATATTAAGCCAGTCAGGGTAGGCAGTCATGGGGCACAGGCCTGGTGACCAAAAGTTATCCCCTTGGAACCAGTCAGCTAGAGGGTTAAAATATATATATTTGACAAGCCTCAGAGATTATTATCGTTTTCCAGATGCAGAAACTATGGTCTGGGTAGGGCATATTACTTGCCCAAGGTCACTCAAAAAGTCGGTGCTAGAGATGATCTAACCCTGGCCTTCAGTGTTGTGCTCCTTCCACCCAGCCACTCTTGACTGAGACCTGTCCCCTCACTTGTACAGGGAAAGATGGAACTGGAAGAAACAATTAAAGTGTGGAAGCAGCGGACACATGTTATGCGGTTTTTCCATGAAACAGAAGCACCGAGGCCAAAGGATTTCCTCTCCAAGTTCTATGTTGGGCACGACCCGTGAAATCACTCAGTGGAAAAGGTGCATGTTGATATTTAAATATTTTAAAGCAAAAATAAACTCAATATATGTCGGTCATTTCATGATATTCCATTGGTTCCCCAGTGGGAAGCTGTACTTCTGCAGTCTCTCACGTTTTGTCTGAACAAGTTGGGTCCGGTGTACACACCACCTGTTCTTTCCCTTTTCCTGAAGTGTGGTATTTCCAGTAAATTAGATTCTCTTTTCTCCGAGTCTTGCATGTCGGTAAACAGAAGGAAGAGGCCATCTGCTCAGAAACTGTCATTCTGGGTATGGTGCTGGATGGCTTCGTTAACTTCGCTGTTTCTACAGCCACCAGGAGTGGATAGCTTGGTTTAATGGCACAGATTGTCCAAAATTAACCAGCTCTTACTATTGGAAAAGGTTAGAGCAGCACTAAGAGGCTGAGAGGTGGAGCTGACAAGCTGGGCTATTTTTCTCTGGGTTCTCAAGAAAATGTCTGCTCAGCAGCCTAGCCCTCTACTCACAACAGTGCTGGTCCTTAGAATGGAGTTAACTTCCTTCTCAGGCGTTCTGCTAGAGACACAGCTGTTCAGTGCACACACAGAACAGAAATATTCCCTTTGTGAATTGAGGTGTAGCTCAAGTGACAAGAATACATTTTGACCCCACTTAAAGAATTGCGATTCATGGGGTCACAAAGAGTCGAACACACCGAGCGACTGATCTGATCTGATCTGAAAGAACTGTTTGCTCTGGATGGTGTCGGTCTCTTCTATCCCTGGACAGTCTAAATGCTGGAGAAGGGGCTTCAGTATCTGTAGGTACAATAACCCTGAGGAGTCCCAAATTTTTCAGTACCAACAACCCCTTTATTATTTTTTCAGCTAAGGAACCCACCTTTTGCTAAAAAGTGGTATTTCTCAAGGACTTATTTTAACACTCAAAGCTGCTTCTGATTGTATGTGCTAACTAGCCAGTGTTACTCAGCACAAAAGTTTCAGCCTTTAGGTAGCCTGTGCAGCTGTTAGGCTTTTGTAAATAATGAAAATTTGTCCCAGGTTCCCCAAATTCCTTTGTTGATCGACAGGGGCCTGAAGACTCTGGGTTGTAAGTCAAAGACCTATTTGTTCAGCAGATAGAGATAGGACGGCAGGGACAATAAACTGCAGCTACAGCCAACTCCAGAGACTTCAGCCATCATTCAGTCACACAGAGCTGATGTTTATTATGTTTTTTCATGATCTGATTATGCTCAGTGAACAGCACATCTCCGGGAACCTCCCAGAGCCTGGGGATTTGGGCCGTGGTCACAGACCATGCAGGGGTCTTCACGGGGGTTGGGAGGCTGAGGGCTGTCCCCGGGCCCATCTACGGATGGGAAAGGAGGCGAGGCTGCGAGCATCACCATTTCTTAAGTTAGGGCTTTCTCCTTTCTGTCCTTCCTCCAGGCCCTGCAAAAAAGGAAAGCAGCAATGAGCTGGCTGACAGAACAGACCTCTAACCATAGACTGAAAGAGAATTCCACAGAGGTTCTACCAAACACGCCAGGAGAAAGGCAGCTTTGAGTACACTCAGTTACTCATTCATATATTTACATTCACCAGACCGGGCACTGGGACCCCAAAGATATTTAAAAAACAAAAAACATGTTTCCTGCAGCAAAATGTAGTCGAGTAGAGTTTAGAGTATATCTTAAGTGTATAATACTGAATACCACAAGAGGTACTGGTCAGTAAGAGGGCAGAGCAGTCACTTTCAAGTGGAGGGATGAGGAAAGATATCTTCATCAAAGATAATGAAGAACTGGTACAAACAGCACAGTGGGAAATAGCCTTTCAGTCGGGAGGAATAATGGGCTACTACTGCCTGGGAGTGGCTAAGAGTGCGGAATTCAAGAAATAGTGACTAACTGGGGGTAGGTATGTGGAAGATAATATGGGAGATAAGGCTGGAATAATAGGTGTAACCAGATCATGGCAAGCCTTAAAAACCAGACCAGAGAGTCAGGAGGGTTCTTATTTACAACAATAATACAGCCAGTCAGCACATACTAGGGCACCGGAAGTCAGCACAAGAAAGCTGAATGGAACTGGCCCTGGGGAAAGGTCTGTGAGCAGTGTATGAGCCAGGCTGCAGTGCCTATGTACAGACTGCTGGTAGCCGGAGCTCACTGTAGGGCCTGTAGTTTCTAAATTTCATTGTGGAGCTGGTGAAAAGAAGCTGTGATGGGTGTGTAAGGCATATTAAATTATCTACAAAGTTTGTGGGTTGAGAGAATTGAGGGTACATAAAGGCCAAATGGGCTTCCCTAGTGGCTCAAACTGCAAAGAATCTGCCTGCAATGCAGGAGACCAGCGTTTAATCCCTGGGTCAGAAGGGAAGATCCCGTGGAGAAGGGAATGGCTACCCACTTCAGTATTCTTGCCTGGAGAATTCCATGGACAGAGGAACCTCGAGGGCTACAGTTCATCAGGGTCACAAAGAAATCAGACACAACTGAGTGACTAACACTTTCAAAGGGCAAATAGAAAAGGGTGGTTGGGATTCAACCTGGCTGGAAGAGACCTCAGTGAATTTGTAAGTCAGTAAGATAGTTTCCTTCATCCAACATAGAGAAAAGGTGACATAAAAGATATTAGCCAGCAAGTGTGTCAATTCATTAAAAGTCTGTGCTCCTGCTTGTCTCCAAACCACATCACAGTTCCGATGCTCCACCCTACTTCCGGCTCCTGGCCCATGTGTGGGGGAGAAGCAAATCTTACCTGTTAGTCGTCATCATCGTCGTCCTCTGGAACAAAAATGTCATGTTCCTCAAGTAGAGCAGCAAAGTTCTTGCTAATGAGCGTCCCAACATAGAGAAAGGGGATCACAATGGAGAACACTCGGAGAAGGCCGAAGGACATCTGCAGAGGGTCAGAGTGGTGGCTGTGAGCTCCAGTGCCCACTCTAGCAAGACCACAGAAGGCCTGTCCCTCTCAGGGGCATTCCCTCCTGTGGATCTCAGATTGATCATTAAGCAACTTGATTTTAAAGTCCTTGGAAAAATTCGGAGCAAGAAAAATGATTAGAAGAAGAGATAAAGTGATTCTATGGCCATCAAACTGTACACCAGAAAGAAAAATACAAGGCACTCTTACAGACATCTAAAAATTAAGGCACTAGCTATTAATTACTTGCAGATGCTTTTAAACAGGTAAAGTACTAGGAGGTGGACTATGGAAATAATAGTTCAGTTCTGCTTGAGTAAGTCACTACTACTACTACTATTAAGTCGCTTCAGTCATGTCCAACTCTGTGCGACCCCATGGACTGCAGCCCACCAGGCTTCTCCGTCCATGGGATTCTCCAGGCAAGAACACTGGAGTGGGTTGCCATTTCCTTCTCCAATGCATGAAAGTGACAACTGAAAGTGAAGTCGCTCAGTCGTGTCCGACTCTTAGCGACCCCATGGACTGCAGCCCACCAGGCTCCGCCATCCATGGGATTTTCCGGGCAACAGTACTGGAGTGGGGTGCCATTGCCTTCTCCCTAGTAAGTCACTAAATACATGCAAACGGATTACAAAATTATGAACATGTACACTGAAGAGAGATTCTGTACAGTTCTCTAACTGGTTCCCTGGTGCCTGACAAATGTGACTTCACTATATTACATTTTAGAAACAGGTGTATTTTGAAAACTGAGTATGTTTTTTATAGTAAAAGACTATTTAAATAGACTTGAGAAGTTCCAATAAAATCTCAACATTTCCTCTCATTATTTCCCTACAGGGGTTCGCCCGCAAAAAAATGTTTTTCAATCGTGCCTCTTTAAAGGCAGCTTTTCCCTAACAGCTGGACCCTGTTTCTTGCTGTGAGACAGGTTTGAACTCACTTTGTGTAAGCTTGCGACGGCCAAAATAGCTTTAAAAGAATTTGTTTTTGTTTTGTAACTCTCACACAGCCCTGGAATTAAAAAAAAAAAAAAAATCCCGGTATAAGGGGTTGTTCTTATTTTACTGAAAAAACTCCAAGGGTACTGAGGGCATGTAGTAACACTCAGTAATGGGAAAACAGGATCTGGTGGGGGCTGTACCAACAGGAAGTCTGAATTCCAGAACCTAACTCAGCTGTTAGCTTTGCACACTGGCTTCCCTACTCTGGCCCCTCATTTTTCATTTGTAAAAACAGATTGTAATAATTCCCTGCACACCTAGTCACATGAATTAAATACTAGGTCCAAACTCACAAAAAGATAAAGTCTGTCCCACGAACCGTTTATTTACAAATTCGTTTTTCATCCCATCAACTACGAAGTAGAGACGTAACAAGACTTGTCTATACTGTATGCATAAAGCCGAGTCCTTTGGCTCCAAAGAGCCAGGGCACTGCGCTCCTCTGGATGAACTAGTGCAAAGTGCCATCTTTCTCCGCTCTTGACCCCCATCTTCTGTCTCCCTGTACCCGGCTCAACAACAACCACTTAACTCAACCGGCCACTTCCTCCCATTTGTCGAAACTAGCAATGCATCAGCGCAAAACTTTGTCCTTGATCCGGCTTCCGGTCTAAGGCAGTCGTTCGACTGGCCTTTGCTCCTGTCAATCAGCGTCAACCTGCACACACTCCCCACAATGATTGGCCTCGGCCCCTTCGCCCCGCCTCCAGGCAGACACTCACTTTCACCGGTTTGGGCAAAATGGCGCCGCTGCGAGTAACGATGACCGACCTCGTCGGTACCAGACTCTGACCTGAGCAGCTCCGTCCGGCGGAGACATCACCACCTTTCCTCAGGCTCAGCCAGCTCCGGGAAGCCCCAGATCCGACGCGTACCAACGCCAGCCACCGAGCCGCTCCGGACGCCATCTCCCAGCTCCGCCCCTAGTCCGGGCCCCGGGACCCCACTGCCCGGCCCCAGTGACACCCTCAGGAAGAACGCCGCCCAAGCCTCGCGAGTCTGTAGGGATCAAACGAGAGGTCCGGCTCACAGACTTGCGCAGTGTACCTAGTTCCTGCTGCGGCACATGGTGACGTCACGAGGATGACGCCAAGGCCCGGGTACACGCCTCATTCCAGGCTTGGAGGGTGGGACCATCTGACTGGGGTTGTTCTTGTGAAACTTGCAGATTTCTGGTATTGTTCCCGCACCCAGGACAGCCAGGGCTTGGCCGAGCAGGGAGTTACTGAAATGAAAGACCACTTTAATTGAACTTCAAACTATTTTTTAAACACTTTAAAAATACAATTCAAATTTATTACTTGTGCTACTGAAATGATTTTGGAAATTTATTTCATGCCACGGTATATGTTATGTACAACCAAATGTAAAATATATCTGAAAAGGGGGAATATATATCTGAAAAGGGGGGGAATGGGGGCTTTCACACAAACTGCTAAAAAGGAACCAATACGAGTAATAAACATGGTGTTTTAATCGTATAAAAAGCACTGTAACAATAAATATAACCAAAAACCCTATAATAACTGCGTATAAAACAAGAGACACAGGCTGTGGGGCTCCCATACAGGGCTAGAAAGGTAGCCCCTCTTCTTAGGAAACAAACCCAGCTTCCCCGGAGCAGGTCCTGGACCCTGGGCAGCATTGCAGCCTCCTGGACTGAAAAACGCTCTTAAGCTGAAGACTCTAGGCCTAGTTGGCCCCTCGTCAGGCCTCATAAGACCCCAGTGAGGGAAAGAGGCTAAGGGAGAGATTGTGTATACTGGACCAGGCTCTGAATCTTCCATCCAGCCGCTGCCACCAGAATCAGGATGCCAGGCTGATTGGCCTCTGGCCCTGTCCACCCAGTCACTTTGCCTCTCAGAACAACTGGTAAAAAAAAATGCTTGGCACCATGCTGGTGACAGTAGAAACCAGAGGGTCTTGGCAGATACACTCTGGGTAATAAGAAAGACTGAAGGAGTTCCTAGGGGTTTCTGGATCGGGAATACCTTTAGGGGCCCAGTCAAGAGAGAAGAGTTTATCACAGGGTGCCAGGAATCCTATGTCCAAGCTCCTAAAATGCCCAGGACTGAAATTCAAAGTCACTGACTTTCCCAGGGAGTTGAGGACAGAGTTTCTGCTAACAGAAAAGCTACTGGCCCCTCCTGGGGCAGTGACCAGCACCATCTGTTGACAGGGCAGTCAGGGAAAGAAGAGGGGCCCTAACACTTTCTGATCAGGATAAATCCCTCTTTACTAAAGGCCCTGTCTCACCAAAGAGCCCTGTCTTCACTGCAGGATAGGGGTCCCATGTTCAATCTTCTCACCACTCAGGAGGAGCCAAGCCCCAGAAACCCCTGTGACACAGTAAGTCCACTTTTTCTGACAGTGTCAATCCCTCAAGCCAACACTGCAGGCAACTTCGGGTATTTACACAAGATTCCCCATGTTGGAAACTGTAGAATCGTATAGGTGAAGGTGGAGTGACCTGTGGTCATGTGATATTACCCACTTCATTAATATTAATATCCCCTGAGAGAGGGGCAGTCCAGCGCAGAGTCAGCAGACCTGAGTCTTGCCTTGTGACTGCTGAGCAAGCCACCTCTCCTCTCTGGGCCTCAGGAAATAAATGGGTTGAAAGTTAATGATTTTGCAGTTCCCTCTAGGCATGAAGGTGGACTTGGAACCTGGGGGAAAAACCTAAAAAGCAGGAAGCAGAATGCTCACCTCAAAAGCAACTTCAGAAACCAGTTAAAAAAAAAAAAAAAGAACCTATAAAACCTTAAACTCCTGAAAAAGCACTGGCCCTGGCATCCTGACCAGCAGGACAAGGGCTGAACCCGAAGGGCCCAGGCTCAGGGTCTGTCCTGGTCCTTGCATTCTGGCTGGTTCTCCTGGGCCCTCTGCAGCCAGGCCCGCCTCAGCTCCATAATCTCCCGGCCGTACCACTCATGCAGGGTAGAAAAGCAGGAGGTCTCAGGGGACACGGGGCTCTGCCCCCTGCCTAGGAGGAGGCTGGCAGGGCCCTGCAGCTCCCACTCGGCCAAGCCCCGCCCTGCTGGCCGGCTGCCCCCTTCTTCCACCAAGCCCATTGGGCTGCAATCTCTAGAGAGGGAGTGGCCGTTCTCCAGGCCAGGGGACCAGCGGTCAGGAGCCTGGGGCTTGCAGCGGCTGGAAACGGCCTTCCAGGATGAGCGGCGGTGCAGGTCCAGGCTGTGGCGGGCTTCACGCAACTGGCTCTCCAGCTCGCGCACCACCAGGCGCATGTACCCAAAGCTTGCCCGAGACAGCGCCTTCACCCAAGCCTCCTGGGCCGCCGGCCCATCTGCCGCGAGCAGGTGTGGGCGCACCCCAGGAGCGTCGAAGCGGATGGCGAAGGCAAACTCTTCAGGCACGGGAGCCTCCGCCAGCTCCACCGTGCAGCCCTCTAGCACCACAAGGCTCAGAGGCGCCCGGCCCTCTCGACTCTCAAAGGAGAACAGCAGGTTGCCCTTGAGGACAAACCAGCACCTTCGGCCAGCGCCACTGGGGGTGGGTGGCGTCCCTGCGCCTCCCCACGTGCGCAGGAAGCCTGTGTGGTCTGCCGGGGAGTCGCTCAGTGCGTAGTGGGCCACACTCCTCTCGTTCAGCTTCATGGCTCCCATGAAAACTGTGAGATGACAGAGGCGAACAGCGATCAGAGAGGGAGGCGGTGCTTGCACCCCGTGGGAAAAAGAGTCCTGGCTCTGGAGGAGGCCTGGGCCCCAGCCCGGTGGCCTCTTCTTACTTTCTGTGCCCTGAGGTTCTCAGTGTCTCCATCTGTGAAATGGACTAGTCTCCCTGCCTTTGTTCTCAAAGGGTTGTGAGGATCATGCAAAAAAAAAAAAAAATCTGGTTATCAGAGGACTCAGAGAAAAGGAAAATGTAATTTGTGTCAGACCAGGAAGTATGGCAGGGCTGTGAACAGCTTTTTAAAACCCAAAGGAAAAGGCATCAGCTGGGCTGAAATGGACCCCAAACTCATAAAAGCCACTGTGCTTACATCACCCCCTAATCTGAGGGCCCCTTAGCTCCAACCCTGAAGCTAAACATCCGGGGTTTCCGTGGGCTCTGTGGGTCCCTGCTGGCCTCTCCATTTGATGGCACAGTAGTCCTTTAGCTGCCGGCAGGGCCCGATAGGGCTGGGGTGGGGCAGGCCTGCCTCATTCCTCGATCAGTGTGGGTTCAGATAGGGACCTTCTCAGGAAACAAGTACAAACACAGGGCATGGTGGAGTAGGATCAACCTCAACTACCGAGTGTTGGTGCCCCATACATGTGTGCTAAGTCACTTCAATTGTGTCCAACTCTTTGTGACTCCATGGACTGTAGCCTGCCAGGCTCCTCCGTCCATGGGATTCTCCAGGCAAGAATACTGGAGTGGCTTGCTATTTCCTTCTCCAGGGGATCTTCCCAACCCAGGGATCAAACCCAGGTCTCCCATGTTGCGGGCAGATTCTTTACCATCTGAGCCACCAGGGAAGCCCACGCAAGTGGCATATAATCCAACTGTTCTCCTGACTCACAGAAAACTGAGACCAGAACAGTGAAGGTGAGCTTCCCAGGATCACGTGGCCAGTGAGAAGCAGAACTTGGTCTCCTGATTCCCTCATCTCTTTGGGGGGCAAGTCCTGGCAGTGACCCACTTACCCGCAGAGCTCCCTGGGCAGGGGTGGGGGTCTCTCTTGTCTGGCCACACGGCTCAGCCCTTTGACCACGTGGTTTCCAGGACACCTGCAAAAGAATTCTCAAATATAGTCAATCCATCCTAAAGGACTGGACTTACTCCTACTCAGCCTCCTATTCAGCCTCAGGTCAAATGAAACCACCACCTCCTCCAGGAAGCCTTCCCTGACCCCTGATAATCTACTGCCCTGCCCAAAATACACATACACACACAGGTCCACCCAGGCCCTGCAATTACGAGCAATTTAAGGATCTGAGTCCCATTATCCTGATCATCACTCTTTGGACCTCAGCGCCCTGCCCTCTAAGGCTAGGTCAGAGTTAAGTGCCCACATAGCTTGTTGCTTTTCCCTTTTAGTACTTGCCACATAGTTTATCTGTGGTCTTTAAGTGACTTAATTTGAGAGGCCTGCCCTGATCACTATATGTAAGGTGGTCCTGATCAGGAAGGTGGTCTGATCTAAAGTGACCCAACAGCAGCCTTCATCCCACAATGATCTCCTTTGGGTTTACAGCGCTGTCCCCAGCCCCAGAATGTCTAGAACCAACCAACTGGACTTGGTTCCGGTAGAACCTCCCCAATATCCAGCCCTTTGCAGGGCTTGGGGAGGTCCTCAGAAAGTATTTGTTAAAATAACTGAATACAATCGTGGACAAAATAAAGCCCCTCCTTCCTGGAGCCTACATTTCCGAGGGGGAGGCACACTGTAAAAAAAAAAAAAAAAAAAAGGACAAAAATAAATAATAATTAGTGTCTTTTAAAATCAATTAAATAACGTGAAGACCCGTCTTGATAAGGGCTATGGAGAGAAGCAAGCAGGGTCCTGAGATGGGGGCTGGGCGGGTCTCCGATGGTGGTTGGAGGAGAAGGAAGAGAATAACACAGATGGTTGGTTCCTTGAGCAGTGGCCTCACCTCCCGGCCGTCCAGCACTGGGGCGCGGAGAGGAGATCCGCCGACCTAACTGTCTCCCCTCCCCAGGGAAGGACGTCTCCTCCCCACCCGCTTCCCGGGTTAACGAGGCCCGCATTTCAACCCCGGCGGGAATCCGCTGCACTGCATTTTTCTAGATTCTTTTGTTAGAGGAGCGGCGGGCTGGGGCGTGGGACCCACTGGCCATGGCCACCGCCGGGGGGGGGTGGGGTATCTGACCCGCTGTCGCCCAGAAACGGGGTGGCCTCACCGGGAACTCCGCGGCCAGCACCGCAGACTCGGGGCGGGGCTGCCGCCTCGGTTTCCCCATCGCGCGGGGAGCGGCCCCGCCACGTCCCCGCGGGCCACGCCTTCCCGGGGCCGCCTCCTCCCGGGGCCGCCTCCTCCCGAGCCCGCCGGGCCCGCTCTCACCTCCACGCCCCCGAAGCCCAGGAGCGCGGCCCGCGGGGTGGCCCGGGGCCATTTCGACTCCGGACCCCACGCCACCGTCTGTCCGGGCCGCTAAACGTGGCCGCGGGAGCCGAGAGACCCCGCCTGGGCGGCTCGAATTACCGCCCTCACCCCTCCCCGCCCACTACTCACTAGGCCCCGCGATCCACGCCGGGGGAAACTGAGGCCTGGCCGGCCGTGCCCGGCGTGAGGCCCAGTGCTGGTCGGCGGTGGCCGGCCTCGAACCCGGAGCCCCACCTCGGGCCATCCGGGGGCCTCAGACCCAGGCCACCTCCCAAGAACTTCGAGACCTTCTCTTTTCCCCTCTCCAGCCCCCCTCTCCCCGCCCGGCCCACTTCTCGCACAGAGCCAAGTCTGGGACGGCTCGGCCCAGACGCCTCCTCTGGGCGGGCTCCTATCCAGTCCGCGAGGCCCAGCCCAGCTTCCCAGTCACCCAACCCGGCCCCCTGGAGTCGGCTGGATCTCGCTTCCGGAGTGGAGGGGATTATTCATTTCTGCTCCCTTCACTCCTGCCAGCCTGGAACCCATCTTCAGCGCCCAGGCTCTGCCTGGGGTCAGTGGACAGCTAGGCCTGCGGTAAAAGACACAGGAGGGCACAACCGAAGATGGGGGAGGCTTTCCTGACAGCCCCGGGAGCCTGGTGAGCTCAGAACATCTGCCCATGAACTTGCTGGTTGTCACCTCGAAGAGTTCTGGCCCTGGCAGTTCCTGCAAGAACGCTCCTCCTTCCCAACCCTACCCCAAGGCTCTTAACTCCTCCAAGGTCCTTCACATTATTTAGGCCTCCGTTCCCGTCCCCTGCCCAGCCCTGAGAAAGCAGCCTGCCTGCCGGTCTCTATCACATCCCTGGTTTGTATTTGCATGATAACACTAACCACTTCTAAAAAAAAAGTTCCTTACATTCATGGTTTTATTTCCTGTTTATTATCTGTCTCCCCCACTAACTTTTATTCAGTTACTAATAGACACCATAATAAATGAGATAGGAGGCAATAAGTTCTGTGGAAAATATACAGCACGGGTTAAGGGGCCTGGGAATGGGGCGGGGGGTGCGGTAGGAAGGTTGCGATTTTAAACAGAATGGTCACAGTAGGCCTCACCTAGAATGTGACATTTAAGAAATAATTGAAGGAAACCAGGGAGCCATTCATGCCAGAATCTGGAGGGAGAGCATTCCAGGCAGAAGGAACAGCTAGTGCAATGGCTCTGAGACCTGCTGTGTTTGAGGAACTGCAAGGAGACCCGTGTATGTGTGTGTGTGTGTGTTGGGGAGTGGCAGGAGCAGCAGGATATGGGGTTAGAATGTGTGGGGTGGGGCTTTGTAAATCTGTGAGGGTTGCTACTCCAGACTGAAACGAACGGCCATCCCCAGGTCTTGAATGAGGTTTTCGTTGTTGTTGTTTTTTGTTTATCTCTAGTAATTATTTACTGTGCTCTATCTTCACTGCTGCTGGGGCTTTTCTCTAGTTGCAGGGAGCGGGGGCTGCTCTGTAGTTGGAGTGTGCAGGCTTCTCATTGCCGTGGCTTCTCGTGGCTGAGCACTGGCTCTAGGGTGAGAAAAGGCTTCAGTAGTTGCGGCCCACGGGCTCAGTAGTTCAGTTCCCAGGCTCCAGAGCACAGGCTCAATAGTTGTGGCGCCTGGTAATGTCCAATCTTCCTGGACCACGGATCAAACCCGTGTCTCCTGCATTGGCAGGGAGATTCTTTACCACTGAGTCACCAGGGAAGCCTTCGAGTGAGGTCTTGAGCTATGTTTTAAAGGATTTCTCTGGCTGCTAGGAAGAAAAAAATATGAGTGGAAGCAGACCAGTGAGGAGGATGCTGGAGTAATCCAGGCAAGATGTGATGGGTGCTGGGAGAGTAGAAATGGCCAAATTCGGGTTTGTTTGCTTGATTATTTTTTTGGACGCACTGCGTGGGCATGCACGATCTTCCTTCCCCAGCCAAGTATGGAACCAGCGCCCCCTGCGGTAGAAGTAGGGAGTCTTAACCACTGGACCGCAGGGAAATTCCTCAGCATGGGGTTTGAAGGTGGAGAGTACTAGGTCTGCACAGAGACTGGACGTAGGGAGTGAGGGGAAGAGGAGCCAAGGAGAACTCTAATGTTTTGGCCTGAGCATCTGGAAGGAAAGTTGCCATTAACCTGAGATATGAAAGTGGCGGTGTTTGGAGCCAGTTCTGTTTGAGATGCCTTTGACCATCCAAGTGAAGGTTGCCAAAAATAAAGTGTTTGGTATCTAGTCGTTGCTCAGTAGGAATGTGATGAATGAAAACAGAAAGAATGCAGAGTGTCTGGATAAGCATAACAGGTGGCCCAAGTGTCAGGCAAGGTAGGAGAGTCTCCTGGCTTTAAAAAGTGGTTCGTAGCGCCTATTCATCTTCCACTACAGTTTCTGAGTGGTTTACTATGGGCCATACTCCAGGGCATACTCTCATTTTTCTTTAAAAAAGCCCTCAGCAAGTATCCATGCCACAGCTATTAAGTGAGCATCTACAGTGCCCTATCCAGAAGACTCTTGGGAGTCCCTTGGACTGCAAGGAGATCCAGTCCTTCCTAAAGGAAATCAGTCCTGAATGTTCATTGGAAGGACTGATGCTGAAGCTGAAACTCCAAAACTTTGGCCACCTGATGCGAAGAACTGACTCCTTGGAAAAGACCCTGAGGCTGGGAAAGATTGAAGGCGGGAGAAGGGGACGACAGAGGATGAGATGGTTGGATGGCATCACCGACTCAATGGACATGAGTTTGAGTAAGCTCCGGGAGTTGGTGATGGACAGGGAGGCCTGGCATGCTGCAGTCCATGGGGTCTCAAAAAGTCGGACACGACTGAGCGACTGAACTGAATCCTCGCCTTAAGGGACCGGGCAGAAGCGAAAGGACTAGCTCGGCGAAGATGAGGAGCTTGTGCGGTGGGTGCGTGCCTGCCTCGGGAGCGCGCAGAGCCGGAGCTCGAAGGAGGAGGGGCTTTGGGAGGTTCCGAGGGCTTTCTGGGCCCGTGTAGGGAGGGGCGGGACGTTGCTAGGGGGATTCTGATAGGTTCCGCCGGGAAGGTTTGCGTCCGTCAGGCCCCGCCCCACTGGAACGCGGTAGACGAATCAGGTGACTGCGGCGGTAGTCTACTCGGGAGACAGAACCAGGCGGAGGCTCAGATCGCAGCGGAAGAGTCGGTGAGCTGCCGAGGATGGGCGACTGTGGGTGGGCTCCCAGGGCTGGGGCGCTGGGCCTGCGGCCTTTGGGGGCGGGGCGGCAACCCAGCCCCGGTGGGAGCGGAGGCCCGGCCCCCGGCCCGCCACCTCCGATCTTCCTGGGCGTCCTGTAGTCTGTAGCTGCCTCTTTCTGACCCTAGCCTGGCAGAGGGTCGCCCTTGACCACTCGGGGTTCCCAGCAGGGCAGAGGAGGTGAGGTCTAACGTCCACGATACCTTGTTGAGTATTTCCGACGGAAGAACCCAGGCTCGGGGAAGTGATGGCTGTGGGGAGAGACTAGGGGCTGTGAGGGCGGCTTGGGCTCCCAGTGTGGGATCCACAGCCAAGGGCGGCAGGGCTAGCCAAACAGTGGGGACCCTAGTGCTTTTCTTTCTTTCTTTCTTTTTTCCAGTGCTTTTCTAACGTTTCTTAGCTTCCAAATCCCGACATACAGAGGCTGGTAAAAGCAGAGCAGATCTGGTCAGGTCCTGAGACCGCTGAGTCCAGAGCAATGTTGCTGAAGACAGGTACCCACACGGACCGGGTGGGGTGTGTGTGGCTTTGGGAGGGGTAAGTGACCACTTGGGGGGGCGGGGGAGAGGGGGGCGGGTGATGCCTGGAGGAAGTTCCAGTCCTGTGGTTTCTGGGCCTCCTTCTCTGATGTGGGCATATGGGGAGACATGTTCCTCTCTTATTCTTGGAGGTGGGCCAGAAAAGGAGGAGATCCTTCCCAGGCAAGAATCAGTTCCCCTCCAAAGAGACCTCTCTTCTTTGCTCACCCCCTCTACCTCACAGCCAGAGGCCCTATCTTCTGTAACATCAAGGTGTGCTGATAACAGCCATATATGTCAGTATAGAAATTCCATTTTACAGATAAGCAAATTAAGGCCCTATGGTGCTGTTCCCACCAGCTGACCTCTTAAGCCCTTCCAAAGCCTCTTGGGTGCCTACGGAGAACACCGAGCCCTGGATGGGGCTCAGGAGACCTGGGGCCTGGCTACAGTGTCCTGTCAAGTTCTGTGTGAATGGAGTAGGGAGAGCTGGTCAGGGTGTAGAAAGGCTGTGACTCCAGCTGTTAGATTTTGGTGATCCCAGCACTGCTGTGGCGACAGCAGGGGGGAATCCAGGCCTCAGACACCGCCCTATGCCTGGGACTGTCCACCCACTCACAGCCTGGTGGGAGCCAGCAGTTGCAGGAAGAGCCCATTCCACCTTAAGCTGGAGAGTCTGGTTCCCCTAATGCTCGGGGCTGGGCGGCATGCGGATGGCTGGGGAGAGGGCTGGGGCGGTGGGAGCCACTCACAGTCCGCCCCCCACAGTGCTCTTGCTGGCCTTGGCGTCCCAGGTGCTAGTCCTGGAGAACGGGCTCCTGCGGAAGCCACCCATGGGCTGGCTGGCCTGGGAACGCTTCCGCTGCAACATCGACTGCAGTGAGGACCCGAAGAACTGCATCAGGTGAGTCGGGTCTGCACCACCGGACAAGAGTGGGGGCAGGCGGGGGTGGGGGTCAGCTCGAAAAGAGGGCAGGGTTAGGGCTGCCCCCCCATCCCAGAGAGGAAGCAACCGGAGGTAACTTTTGAGACATCTGACATTCAGGCTCATGAGGGAGGCATCTGTGGTAACCTCAGGCCTGTAGGGGACCCAGCCCCTGAGATAAGGGAAAGGAGATCACGGTTAAGGGTCAGGCCTGACCCCACGTGCTTCCCACTGGCCCAGTCCTGCTTCTTGGCCTGGAAGGCAAATCACCCCATTCGCTCCACCCTGCTTATGGCTCAGGACATAACCCTTGGTCGCCTGGCTTAGTCTCCAGCTTGACAGCAAAGGCCATGGTACTTACAGGCTGGATCCACACTCAGAGTATCTAAGAAGTTTGAAACACTCTGAGGAAGTGGGGTGGGGTTAGGGCGAGGCCCACGCTGGGCCACTGAGCAGCCCTCTCCCCTGCCCCTCACCAGTGAGCAGCTCTTCATGGAGATGGCTGACCGGCTGGCGCAGGATGGATGGCGGGACCTGGGCTACGTATACCTTAACATCGATGACTGCTGGATTGGTGGACGTGATGCCAAGGGCAACCTGGTGCCGGATCGCAAGCGCTTCCCCCACGGCATTGCCTTCCTGGCTGACTATGTGAGCCCCCCACCCTGAGGGCCAGACCACTCTTTCCACTCCATCCTACTTAGGGCTCATTTCTGTAGTCTCTGCCTGAGAACAAACAGTTTGGTGGAGGAAATAGATACGTGAACAGGTAGTTGTGAGCCACGGTCGTGAGCAAGAGCAATGAAGGACCTCTTATTCAGCCTGGGATTTTAGGAAGGTTCTCCGGAGGAGGCTGATCCCAGAGAGGGCATTCAAGGCAGAGAGGATGGCAGGAGGAAACGCCTAGAGGCCGAGACAGCCCACACAAGGTGGGAGGGAGGGGAAGGGTCATGGTGGCAGAGGCAAAGCCAGGCCAGAAAGCTGGGACCCTTCCCTCCAGGCTTCCGGGAGCCTCTGAAGGTTGTAGTGGGGCCTGGTCAGCTGTGCCTGTGACTGGTTCCCTGAGGTATCCACTGTGTTCTCAACCCCTCCCTGCCCCAGGCTCACTCCCTGGGCCTGAAGCTGGGCATCTACGAGGACTTGGGCAACTTCACCTGCATGGGTTACCCGGGCACGACGCTAGACAAAGTGGTGCAGGACGCGCAAACCTTCGCCGAGTGGAAGGTGGACATGCTGAAGCTGGATGGCTGCTACTCAACCCCCCAGGAGCGGGCCGAGGGTGGGTCCCGCAGCTGGCTGGGAGCCATTAGGTAGACAGGGAGGGGTGGCCGTGGAAGGCCCCCCATTGGCTGGCTGTATGGCCCCTAGGGGGTAGTGTTTCCCAATTCCTCTCCCCCAGGGCCTAGGGGTATCTTGGCTCCCAGAGCTCTGGTGCCTTGCTCCGCCCAGGGTGTGTATGCAGCTCTGGGTACAGGGGAGGTGCCTGCTCTTTTGAGCATTAGTCTCCTCATGTGTGGGGGGAGGTTTAAGCTGAGGCCCGAGATCACCTTGGGTCTCTTCATCCTAAAATGTGGTTGGACTTCTCCAGGGTACCCCAAGATGGCCGCTGCCCTGAATGCCACAGGCCGCCCCATTGCCTTCTCCTGCAGTTGGCCAGCCTACGAAGGGGGCCTCCCCCCAAAGGTGAGCCATTTTCTGCACCCATCTGGCAGTGCCCACCCGTACCCAGGCCTTTTCACCTTCTGTGCAGCCAGAGCTTCTGTCATCTTAGTTGCTCACATGCTGATTTGTAGGAGGGTCGTAAGTACCTGAGGGGCCTGACCCAGCCCAGAGTCTTAGAGGAGACACTTGTCAGGTGGGCTGAAGGGTGTGGGAGCCGTGTGTCAGGTGCTGACACGGCTCCCCTGCAAGCACTCAGAATCCTGGGTGGTACTGAATGGGCTTGGAGGGCCAGAAGACTGGTGAAGCCAAGGCAGGTGGGGTCTAGCCTCCAAAAGGCCTCGTGGGCACCTTGCCGGGGCCCTTCAGCATGTGGGGTGCTAGAAAGGGTGGAATCAGATGTGCAGACTGGAGGGAGAACCCTGGTGGAGGGTGGCAGTCTCCCTGAGAGAACACAGGGGTGGGCATGTGGGAGGAAGGCTATGGGTACCCCAGCCCAGGTTTCTGTACCCTGGGCTTGGTCCCCACTGGCATGAGAGGGAAGGGTCAGTTTCCGGCCAGCAGCACACCTGGAGGGGATGCCTGGGCAGCCCCAGAGGAGGGGCGCACCCTCCGAGGCCCTTCCTCATCCTGAGCACACTCAAAGCGTGATCTCTTACCCCTTTCCACCCTCTGTGTCCCCTGCCGAGGCTCCCCAGCCCCTGGACAGGCCTCTGGGCCGCAGTGTGACGCTGATCTGGGACTCTGCCTGCCCCCAAATCCAGGTGAACTACACCCTGCTGGCAGACATCTGCAACCTCTGGCGCAACTTCGATGACATCCAGGACTCCTGGAGGAGCGTGCTGTCCGTCTTGGACTGGTTTGTGACCCACCAGGATGTGCTGCAGCCGATAGCCGGCCCAGGGCACTGGAACGACCCAGACATGGTACCAGCATGGAGGGGGCTGGCCCGAGGCCCACGGCCCTGTGCTGTCTTCCTGGGTACTCTTTGCCAGGCTCCAGCTCAGCACCTCTGAAGCGTGTCATCCACCATGTGGGATGTGCTGTGGGAGCTTGCGTACCGTTCTTTTCCCAGGGCCCCACCCCCACCTCTTAGATCAGAATATTCAGGGAGGGTCTGGGAATGCCCATTGTTAACAGTCTTCCCAGACGGTTCTGATGTTTCCTCAAGCTTGAGAACTTGGTCTGGAGTGACTCTGGTCATCACCCCTCTGTAGGGTGGAACGCACCATGAGCCCCTCTCTCCTGTCATTCCCTCCCTAGACTGTCTTCGCCAGGTCTGCCTCTGAGCCCCCTCTCAGCACTCTGTGCTGTTCCCTCCACAGGCAGAACTGGCCCCTCATACCTACCTCACTCACAGCCCTGACCACTTAAATTGCCTTGCAGTTTCTCCTACAGTTTTATAGCTGTCTCTTCACTTGGTCACCAAGTATTTACCCCCAGTGACAGTTATAATAATTACAAATACTTGGCCAGGTGGAAAGGGTGAGAAATGGACCTGCTCTATAGAGTTCGAGCTCCAGCTCTGCCACTTACCTTGGGCACTTGACTTCATTTTTCCTGTGCCTCAGCTTTGTCATTTGGAAAATTGAAATAGTAGCTCCTGTAATAAGGTTGTTTTGAGTTTGGTTAAAAGGATGACCCTTTAATTTTTCTAGGCCAGTGCATATCTGTTATTGTAAACAGGACTCAACTCCCCAGGGGTTAGGGAGGAGCTGACCTTCACTGACCTACTAAGTGCTAGGCCCAAGGCCAAGTACTTTCATTTTTTGGTCCCGCCGCATGGCATGCAGAATCTTAGTTCTCCGCCCAGGGATCGAACCCGTGCCCCCTGCAGTGGAAGCTTGGAGTCTTAACCACTGACTACCAGGGGAGTCCCCAAAAGGATGATCCTTTAAATGCTTGGTACCATTTGGCACATATGCAGTGTGTAACTAAATTGGTCTCGTTAAGTACACAACGGTGTTGAGTTGGCAGTCATCATGTGTGTCCTGTCAGTGTACTGGTTGCCCTGGCGACAGGAGTGCCCATTGGTGCAACTCTCTTTAGGGCAGGTGGGCAGCTAGTGGCAGGAGCAGACACTGTTCAGGTCTGACTTCCTACCACCCTGGCTGTATTCCTTCCATGTTCCAGTTTATAAATGCCTTCGGCAGTAGGATTTATTGGATCCTTTCAACATCCCGTGACATGGTCAGAGCATATTATCACCCCTACACTCTTGGTGGAAAAAAAAAGCACTGAGGCTCTGAAAAGTGATTTGACCCACCCCAAAGCCACAGTGCCAGGGAACAGTATCGGCAGAACTAGGCCCCATACCTGGCCGTCCTCCCCATCTCTATCTTGTCTTGCTACAAGTTTAGGGTTGGTCCCCATGCCCACCGCCCTGTAGAGGCCAGAGCTGAGCGCTCCTCTCTTCTGTCCCCAGTTGCTCATCGGGAACTTTGGCCTCAGCTTCGAGCAAGCCCGAGCCCAGATGGCCCTGTGGACGGTGCTGGCGGCCCCCCTGTTCATGTCCACAGACCTGCGTACCATCTCTGCCCAGAACATGGACATCCTGCAGAATCCACTCATGATCAAAATCAACCAGGATCCCTTAGGCATCCAGGGACGCAGGATTCTCAAGGTACTGGGGTATGGGGGCAGGGAAGGGGGGAAGCTGAGACTGGCTTCCCTGAAAACACGGCTGCAAGCCGGAGGTTAAGGGGTTGGGATCGGGGTCTGAAATCCACTCAGTCCCTCCTGGTTGCATTCAGTCGGAGGCTCTACTGGCAGCTGCCCTGACTGTCCCCTACTTACCCGGCTAATAGCAGAGCCAGAGCAGGACAGCTCATGGGACTGGGGGAAGGGAGACATCACCACAAATGCACGTGGGAACAGCGTGGCCCCCTGGTTTGGAAGTATTAATACAAGACGTCTGCGCAAGTCTGTGATGTCTGGCAGAGAACTGGGGCTTGCCTTAGAGTGTAGAACTTGCTTGAACCAAGGACTGTAACTAAGTACTGGTAGCATCGTTTACTAGTTTTTGAGCACCTGCTGTGTGCTAGGCATTCTAGATACATTTTCTCAGAAGGCAGTGCTCCTTCCTGGTTTTACAAACGAGGAAACTTAAACTTGAAGCGCCTCGGTGCCTTTGTCCCAAGGCCACACAGTTGGTGAGTGGCATAACAGGACTTGCGGCCAGCAGCATCGCCTCAAAGCTTGTGCTCTCTGCACAGAACCCTTGCCCCCTAGTGAAAAGGAATCTCCACCACTCTAGAAGGCACCCGTTGAGCCGGTGATGCCCAGAGGAGGCGTCTGATCCTGCAGAGGGGCTGACGGAGCCCGGCCCAGAGACCTTCTGGAGGACGGGGCTTCCTGCTCCTGGCTCCTCGGGGCAGAGCTCATCATTCCCACTGGACTGGGCCCTCCGGTCTAGAGCCAGGGGCTGTCCACAGGTGTCCCTCCTGTTAGCCTGTGAGCTCTCTGACCTTAGGACCTCAGGCAGCATTTGTTGCATCCAAACAGGGGGCCTGGCACAGAGGAAGTGTCCAGGAGCGTCTATTGAGTCAGGGAAGGAAAGGAAAGAAGGAAGGAAGAAGGGAAGAAAGAGAAAGGAGGAAGGAAGGTGGAGTTAGAGGAGTTGGAGCTGGAGGCTGTTTTTCCTCCTCTAAGCTTCTGTGGGCTGGCAGGACCCAGAGCTCAAGGGAGGGTTGGGAAGGGGGCTTCGGGCCTGCTGAACAGGGGCCCAAACCAGTTAGCCATCTTCTGTGCCCAGGAGAAATCCCACATTGAAGTGTACTTGCGGCCCCTGGCCAGTGAGGCCAGCACCATCGTCTTCTTCAGCCGCAGGATGGACATGCCTTATCACTACCATTCGTCCCTCGCCCGCCTGAACTTCAGCAGCTCTGTGGTGTATGAGGTGAGTGCTCTGCTGTCTCAGGACTTTGGGCTTTCCTGGGGGCGCTGCTGGGTCCTCACTCATACACCCGTCCCCCTAAGCCGTGGGTCCTCCGGCTGGTGCGGTTCTCTGCTCTGGTGCTTTCAGGCTACACAGATGAACTGCTGTGTGTAACCGAGTCCTGCCAGCCCCCAAGGCCGTGGGTTCCCCTATCCGGTCTTGGTGGCACGTTTCTCAGGTTCTCACCCCCGCCTGTGCTTGGGCACCGCTTGGCTTGGCCAGAGGGGACGTGACTGGGGGGTTCACGCTCCCATTTCTGTAGGGCATACTGGAGGCTCCACACAGACAGGCCAAAGTCCAGGCGTTTACATCCTCTGCGGGGTGGGGTGGGGTCCGTGCAGCCATCCTTAGGGTGGCATTGGTGCTGTCCTCCCCCTGCAGGCCCAGGACGTCTACACGGGTGACATCATCAGTGGCCTCCAGGATAAAACCAACTTCACTGTGATCATCAACCCTTCGGGGGTGGTGATGTGGTACCTGTACCCCATCAGGAAGCTGGAGATACCCCAGCAGTGAGGGGCTGGGGCCAGTGACAGGCTGTGGCGGCACCACTGAGCCTGGACCATGGAGGGTCCGTGTGCTGAGGGCCAGTGCGGTGGGGTTCTCTGCTCTCCAGGCCCGGTTGGCGATCCGACCTCATCAGACTCGGGGTGCAAGCTGAGGGCCAGGTCCCGCTCCCTGCCGGAGCATGAACTCTCCAGGAAGCTCGTCCCAGGGAGACTTCCTGTGGCTCTGTGGGCCTCTACCATGTCTGCACAGCCCCACAGATACTGTTGAACAGCTCGGTCAGCTTCCCCTGTGGGGACAGGCAGGGACACGCATATCTGTCAGGACACGAGCCTTGGACCTTCTGTTTGTTGATTCTGAAATCAGGAATTTTGGGAATTTTTCTTATAATTAGGAGTAGAGCTCTGATCTCTTGTCAGGAACCCCCATGAATTATGCGATTAACTTTCCTGCCCGGAGAAGGCCTTGCAGGCTGACACGGCCTGGGAGTGACCTTGGCTCCTTCGGGTCACCAATAAAGCTGTTCTTTTGTCAAGCAGTTGCAACATGGGCCTGGGGCCATGGGTGGTAGGGACTCTGGGGAGCACGACACGAGGTGCCGGTTTCAGATTTCGCCTCACAGGGAAGACATGTGGCATCGTCCGGCCCCTCACTCCACAACGACTGGCAGATCGCACTTCTGACCATGCCAGGCTTGCCTCCCACCCCAGGCCATCCCTGCTCCGCCCAGCATCATGGTGGTGACAACACAGAGCGGCTGGCTAGTGATGTCCCAGGCCCTCTCCCCTACCCCGTCCACATGTTACAGGGTCTGCCTGCCATGACCACGCTCAGCGGCCCCTCGGCTGCACAGGGAAAGGCCCTGGTCTGCTGAGGGATGCTGCGTCATTGTCTGGGCTGTCTTTCAGGTGCCCTTTCTGACAGGCCCTCGGTCAACGACGCCCCTGGTTGGAGCAGCCGAGGGCAGTGAGCTCTGCCTTTCCCCCACAGGGGCCACACAGCTTATCCTCTGCCCATCAGTGCTCCCAGCTCCCTGCTGAGCTTCTCCTCTCCTACCTGGGTGAGAGGACTTTCAGCCCCCTCAGCTGTGTCCAAAGGAAGGTCCAGGGGCTCTCTGTGACCTGAAGTATATTTCCTGCTCCTCCTCCTAGGGAAAGGCGTATCCAAAGAATGGCTGGTTCTTGACTCCGGTTCCTCGTTCCCAAGCCCTCTCTTTAGCTAAGGCCTCAGGGCGTCTGTCTTCCACGGTGGCTCTCGTTCCCCTTTGGAAAGGGGCAGCAGAGCAGGTGAGGTAGGTTCTCCTTGTGCTTTGGAGCACACATTGGAGCACCTGGGCCCCAGGCTTTCGTGGTCCCTGCTGTAGGAACTCTTCTGGGGGCTCTCCCATGTTCCCTTCCTCAGGGTTCTAAGGTTCTTATGTTAGAGTGTGGTGGAAAGAACTCTCAAATGTGCGTTTTATAGGGTAATGTAAGATCTCTGGAGTCCAGGGTCATCAGAGGAAGCTCCCTTTTCCCAGTTGATGTCTTGAGGCTGTGGGTCACTCAGGAGGGCCCACGCCTACTTAGCCCAGGCCTCTGCCCTCTGAGGTCTGTCAGCTCCAGCTCCAGGTCTTGGTCATAGTGCTGCTCGAGCCAAATGGAACGGTCTGGGCAGGAACACTTCTTTCGCCAGTCCCAGGAAAGAAAGCTTTTCCACCACCCTGGGATGTGGTATTTATTAGTGGTTGAGAACAACAGACTTGGGACTTGGGGCCAGGGATCAGCCTGGATGTGACCAGTTGATTACTGTGCCCTTCCAGACCCAGAGATAGTTTTTACTTGCTGTATAACTTTATCCTGAGGTACCTGATCGGTACTGTAGCTTTAGCCTTTATTCTCTTAACACACGGCGTGCCTGTCTTCTACGACATTATCTTACTGCCTTTCACCAAAGGCCAGTTTGGAACTCAGTTATTTTTCCCAAGTTCAGCCTTGTTTGGACCCAAGAGTACCCCTTCTGTTTTTTTAAAAAAAACATTTTATTATGGAAATTTTTAAAAATAAAAACTGGTAATTAAACCTTCATGTACCCATCACCCAGATCCAACAGCCATCAACCCCGTGCCATTGTTTTATATCTCTCATCCCACACATACTTTTTTGCATGTGAGCCGGAGTATTGAGAGCAAATCAAAGAAAACTCTAAACACCACTGTGTAGCTCTAACTGATCATAGGGCCTTGAAAAGAATATATATCCTTAATAAAAATTTTAATCTGATTACCAGTCTGTGTTCAGTTCAGTTCAGTGTAGTTGCTCAGTCGTGTCCGACTCTGCGACCCCATGAATCGCAGCACGCCAGGCCTCCCTGTCCATCACCAACTCCCGGAGTTCACTCAGACTCATGTCCATCAGGTCGGTGATGCCATCCAGCCATCTATCTCATCCTCTGTCGTCCCCTTTTCCTCCTGCCCCCAATCCCTCCCAGCATCAGAGTCTTTTCCAATGAGTCAACTCTTCGCATGAGGTGGCCAAAGTACTGGAGTTTCAGCTTCAGCATCATTCCTTCCAAAGAACACCCAGGGCTGATCTCCTTCAGAATGGACTGGTTGGATCTCCTTGCAGTCCAAGGGACTCTTAAGAGTCTTCTCCAACACCACAGTTCAAAAGCATCAATTCTTCCATGCTCAGCCTTCTTCACAGTCCAACTCTCACATCCATACATGACTGCTGGAAAAACCATAGCCTTGACTAGACGAACCTTTGTTGGCAAAGTAATGTCTCTGCTTTTCAATATGCTATCTAATCTGTGTTCAGTTTTTACCAAATGTTTTTTAGGGGTTTTTTGCTGTTTTGTTTTTGGCCACACTGTGCAGCTTGCAGGATCACAGTTCTCTGACCAGAGATTGAAGCCAGGCTATGGCATTTGTAGCCTGGAATCCTAACCACTAGGCCCCCAGGGAACTCCCACCGGTTGTCTCCAAAGTATTTTTCTATAGTTTATTTGGATCAAAATCCAAGCAAAGGGTCAAAAAAGTGGTCCAGTAAGAACCACTGAAAGTTTGTCATTCTTATAAAAGCAATGAAAAGTCTGCCGTATATAATCAGAATTAGCTTTAAACTCTAGAAATTAACCAAAGGCTTCCAGTAACCCAGAGAGTGCTCAGTCAAGACAGACAGTAGAGTGTTGGTAAGAACAGTAAGCTCTGTAGAGCTTTTAATTTACCCTAGTACCAGATATTGTCTTGGGGCTAGACAGCATATTAAAAAGCAGAGATATCACTGCTGACAAAGGTACATATAGTCAAAGCTATGGTTTTTCCAGTAGTCATGGGTAGATGTGAGAGTTGGACCATAAAGTTGAACCCTGAAGAAATGATGCTTTCGAACTGTGGTGCTAGAGAAGACTCTTTGGACTTCAAGGAGATCAAACCAGTCAATCTGAAAGGAGATCAACCCTGAATATTCATTGGAAGGATTGATGCTGAAGCTGAAGTTCCAATACTTTGGCCACCTTATGCAAAGAACTGACTCGCTGGAAAAGACCTTGATGCTGGGAAAGATTGAGGGCAGGAGGAGAAGAGAGTGGCAGAGGATGAGATGGTTGGATGGCATCATCGACTCAATGGACATAAGTTTGATAAACTCTGGGATATAGTGACGGACAGGCAAGCCTGGCATGCTGCAGTCCATGGGGTGGCAAGCAACTGAACAACCACAACAGTACCAGATTTTAAGTCGGCTATTTAAAGTATGTTCAAAGAACTAAAGGAAACCATGTCCAAAGAACTAGAGGAAAGAATAGTGTCTCACCAAATAGAGAATACCAGTAAAGAGACAGAACTTACAGAAGGGAACCAAATAGAAATTCTAGAGTTGAAATGTATAATAACTGAGATAAAAATTTCACTAGAGGGGCTCAGCAGACATAACCACACAGGAAAAAAGTCAACAAACTTGAAGATAGGTCCATAGAAACTAACCTATCCAAGGGATAGAAAGGAAGATGAAGAAAAATTAATAGGCTCAGAGACCTGTGAGATACCATGCAGCACAGACATGAGGAGAGAGAGGATGAAAAGATGTAGAAACAATGGATGAAAAGGTTGCATATTTGGTGACAAATACTAATTACACTCAAGGAAGCTCAACAAACAACCAGTAGGATAAAGTCAGAGATCCATGTGTCAACACGTCATAATCAAACTCAGAAGACAAAGTCTTGCCTGGTGGCTCAGCAGTAAAGAATTTACCTGCAATGCAGGAGACCCAGGTTCAATCCCTGGGTGGGGAAGATCCCCTGGAAGAGCGAATGGCAACCCACTCCAGTATTCTTGCCTGGGAAAAAATCCCATGGACAAAGGAGCCTGGAGAGCTACAGTCCAAAGGGTCACAAAGAGTCAGACATGACTGAGCGACAGACCATACCACATGTCATAACCAGAAGATAAAGGGAAAACTTTGCAAGTCAGATAGAAGTGACTCATCGCAAACAAGGGAATATAATTTGAGATGAATGAGAATGAATATGAAACACCAAAAATACTAAAACAGAGCATACTAAAGCATGTGGAGTCAAAGTAATAACCGGAGGGAAATTAATAGCCATAATTTGCCCATGTTAAAATCAGTGAAAGACAACTACACAATGGGAGAAAATACCTGCTATTCATGTATCTGATAAGGGACTTGTATTTAAAATATGTTAAGAAATTGTAACTCAATAAAAAGGCAACCTAATTTCAAACTGGGCAAAGGATCTGAATAGACATTTGTCCAAGGAAGATATGCAAACAGCCAATACTCACTAAATGTAAAGGAAAACAACAGTGAGATACCACTTCACCCCAAAAGGATGACTAGAAAGAGTCAGATAGTAATAAGTGTTGGCAAGGATGTGGAGAAACTGGAACCTTCATATGCTGCTGGTAGGAATGTAAAACCGTAGGGACCCAGAAGCCTTACCCACCCATGCATCAGGTAATAGGCATAGACTCCCGTCCTGACTGTAGAAAGTGGCCACTGAACTGGCCCCAGTCCCTCTCAGCCACAGCCTGGGAGACCCTGGAGAATGAACGCTGTCTTAGACAATCACCCACAGACGGAAGAGCCTTTGTGGAAGTCTAGGTTTCCAGTGGAGAAGTTCAGCACACTGCTGCAGAAAGGAAATAGAGGTTTGGACACAATGGAGAGGAAAAGAGGAAGACTTACCAATCACCCCTCCCCAAAGGCAGCACAGCTCCGCCCAGGGAGACGTTCTGGGCCCTTGATTTCTCCCACAGGGAAAATGTGCGAGCGCGCACCTGACTTCCTGGCTGTGCCAAAGAGGCACACTTCTCTCACTCCGCCCAGAGGCCAGGGTCATGGCTGCCTGATGCAGGAGTGGGAAAAGGCTGGGAGAGGGGCCGATAGGACTCATGGAGGGCATTAAAGGATGCAGATCCCACTACCTGCCGTGCAGATCCACGGAGCCTGCCGTGAGCTGCTGGGGACTCCTTGCCTGCAGGTCCCCCCACCTGGCTCATAGGCCGCCGACCCCTCAATGCGCCCCCACCCCCACCAGCACCCCGAGCTCCGTGCACCTCACCCACTCACACCGCTACCCTGTGGCCAGCTCTCTGTGCACACCCCTGATGGTGGTGAGTGTGACCTTTGGCAGATGGCTTTTGAGTGCATGTAGAAAGCCAGCCTGAGTCTGCAGGCCAGGGAGAGACCATAAACTTGAGCTTTAACTCAGAACTTGGGCAAACAAAGCGAAGGCTGTCAGCTCCTGGCCTGGTGTATCTCAGGATCAAGGGAAGGCAAACAAGCTTAAGAATTCTGCCACAAGGGGGAGCAACAAGTATGGTGGCGGTGTATCCATAGAGATCTGGGAAAGCCGCAGATTCTAGCAGCACTGACCGAAGGGATTTCTCTCCCAAAGTCAGCTGGTAAAAAATCTGGAGGGGTGACTGCTACTGCAAGTGTGAAGAAAACCACTCGAGACTTCAAGGAACATGAAAACCAAGGAAACACGACACGACCAAAGGATCACAACTGTCTTCTAGGAACTGACTTCCTTCAAGGCAGCTCAAACCTCCTTCAAGCGAGGCTCCAACAGTACATGAACTGAGAACTTCTAAATGTACAAGCTGGATTTAGAAAAGGCAGAGGGACCAGAGATCAAATTGCCAACATCCATTGGATCATAGAAAAAGTAAATTCAAAAAGAACATCTACTTCTGCTTCACAACAAACTGTGAAAAATTCTTAGAGATAGGAATACCAGAACACCCGTCCTGCCTCCTGAGAAACCTGTAACAATACAAGAAGCAATAGTTAGAACTGGACATGAAACAGCAGACTGGTTCCAAACTGCGAGGAGTACATCAAGGTTGTATATTGTCACACTGCTTATTTAACTTATATGCAGAGTACATCATGTGAAATGCCAGACCGGATGAAGCACAAGCTGGAATCAAGATTGCTGGGAGAAATATCAATAACCTCAGATATGCAGATGATAACACTCTACTGGTGGCAAGTGAAGAGGCTGGGAAAGATTGAAGGTGGGAGGAGAAGGGGCCCACAGAGGATGAGATGGTTGGATGGCATCACCGACTCAATGGACATGAATTTGGGTGAACTCTGGGAGTTGGTGATGGACAGGGAGGCCTGGCGTGCTGCAGTCCATGAGGTCGCTAGAGTCAGGCACAACTGAGCGACTGAACTGAACTGAAGAGGAACTAAAGAGCCTCTTGCTGAGAGTGAAAGAGGAATGTGAAAGAGTTGGCTTAAAACTCAGCATTCAAAAAACTAGGATCATGGCATCCAGTCCCATCACTTCATGGCAAATAGATGGGGGAAGAGTGGAAACAGTGACAGATTTTATTCCCTTAGGCTCCAAAACCACTGTGGATAGTGATTGCAGCCACAAAATTAAAAGGTACTTGCTCCTTGGAACAATAACTATGACAAACCTAGACACTGTATTAAAAAGCTGAGACATCACTTTGCCACAAAGGTCTGTATAGTCAAAGCTATGATTTTTCCAGTAGTCATGGATGGATGGGAGACTTGGACCATAAAGAAGACTGAGCCCCGAAGAACTGATGCTTTCAAACTGTGGTGTTGGTGAAGACTCTTGAGAGTCCCTTGGACACCAAGAAGATCAAACCAGTCAGTCCTAAAGGAATTCAACTCTGAATATTCATTGGAAGGAATGATGCTGAAGCTGAAGCTCCAATACTTTGGTCACCTGATACAAAAAGCTGATGCAAAAATCTTTTCAGTGGAAAAGATCCTGATTCTGGGGAAGACTGAGAGCAGGAGGAGAAGGGGATGACAAAGGATGAGATGGCATCACTGATTCAATGGGCATGAGTTTGAGCAAACTCTGGAAGATAATGAAGGACAAGGAAGCCTGGCATGATGCAGGCAATGGGGTGGCAAAGAGCTAGACATGACTGAGTGACTGAACAACAACAATAACAACTCAAAGACATGGAGATCTGCAGTTTACCTGATGGAGAATTCACAATAGCTGTTGTAAGGAAGTTCAATGAGTGACAAGGAAACAGAAAAGCAATTCAGCAAGATCAAGAGAACAACACATGAATAAAATGAGAAGTTTAATAGAGATAGAAATCGTTTCTAAAAAGAATCAATAGAAATTTTGGACATGAAGAATACAATGAATGAAATGAAAAATTCAATAGAGAGTGTCAGTGGACCAGCAGAATGATCTCTCTTCAAGTAACTGGTGTGGTTTCTGATTCCTGGCTGGACCTTCACAGGTACCCTGGGAGCCTGGAACTGGCCATTCAAAGACCCAGGTGAGAGACAGGAAGACAGGGACAGGGGTGATTGTAGTGAAGATGAAGAAAGAGGGACTGGCCAGACCCCCATGACTGAGTGGCAGTGGGCAGGAGACACTGGTGCTAAGTAAAGACAGACATGTTAGGGAGTGGTTGAAAATTACCTATTTCATAACACTGCCTCTAGCAACAGTTTAACATTTCTAGACTCCCCTGATAAAAACAATAAAACTGGATTCCTGTTTAAAGAAACTCAACCCATTTTCAGAAACTATTTCCTCATAGTCCCTGGAGAGGCTGTATATGGAAGGGGTCCTGCAAAGACTGACCTCCCAGCTGAAAGAGATCCTATACTGCCCAGGTTGGAACAGAGGTTATTAGTACTGAATCAGGATGTGCAATATAATAAACTAGGATGATTTCCCTCACTAAAATGGACCGTCTAGTTTATAGAATGAGAAAAAAATTGCATATGGTGATTTAGTTATATATTCTAGTTTCTAGATCTAAATCTTGGCTCCACTTACAGCAATCTTAAACAAGTTACTTAATTTCTCTGTGCTTCTACTTCCTCTTCTATGAAGCACGGCTGTTAATAGTTCCTACCTCATAGGGTTGTGCTAGAGGATAAAATGAGATCATTCACGTAAAGCACTTTAGAAGGGCACCTGAATAAGTCATTATCTAGGCCTGACGTTTCCACATTGTGGTTTTGCCACTAAGCCCAGAAGAGCTCTGTGGGAAGCCTTGGGAAGTGACAGGCTCTCGCTCGTAATGGGTTTCCCAGTTCTCCTGTCTCCCCCCATCCCCTTTTTCAAAAGAGCAATTTTAGGCTTACTGAAAATCGGGAAGAGAGTCTCCATACACCCTCTCCTCCCTCAGGTCTCCTCCAGTATCTTCACTGTTGGCATATTGCATTAGTGCAGTGCATTTGTTGTAACTGATGATGACACTGATGTATACAACTAGCTAAAGGCCTTAAGGGAATTCCCTGGTGGTTCAGTCATCAGGTGCTTTCACTGATGTGACCAGAGTTCAATACCTGACTGGGGAACTAAGATCCCAAAAGCTGCATGGTGTGGACAAATTTTTAAAAATAAGTAAAAATAAAGTCCATAATTTACATTAGAATTCACCTTTTGTGTTGTACATTCTGTAGGTCTTGACCTGTAGCCACCTTTACAGTCCTGCATGAAAGTTTCACTGCCCTAAACTCCTCTGTGCTCCATTTACTCATCCCTCCCTACCCCATCTCAGCCCCCAAACCACCCATTTTTTTGTCTCCATAATTTTGGCAGTCTTCATAATTTTTCCTTTTCCAGAATGTAGAGAATTGAAGTGACTGCAACTATGCGGATATTGAATTTTTTTTAATGGATTGGATATCCATTAAAATGGATTTGCTCAGCCATTTACATTAATGAGCATTTAAATGCAATAGATATCATTTCACGTGACAACATGAATGAATAAAAGTCAATGCTGTTGGATTTTTTGTTTGTTTGAAAAAAAAAAGAGAGAATTGGAATTATACAGTATGTAGCCTTTTAGCTCCTCTCACTTGGCAATTTGCTTCAAGGTATGCTTTCATGACTTGATAACTCATTTTCTTTTATAGCTGAAAATATTCCACTGTATGGATGTACCACTGTTTATTCACTCGAATACTGAACAACAGCCATCTGGTTGCCTCAGTATCTTGGCAATTATGAATAAAGCTACTCTAAACATTTATGTTGAGTTTTGTGAGGATATAGTTTTTCAACTCATTTGGATAGATACCAAGGAGCTCAATTGCTGGATTATGTGGTAAAAGTATGATTAGTTGTTTTTTGTTTGTTTTTAGGGGTTTTTTTTCCCCGCCAAGTCATGTGGCATGCAAGATCTTAGTTCCCCGACCAGGGATTGAGCCCAACCCCCCTGCGTAGAAGCATGGAGTCTTAACCACTGGACTGCCAGGGAAGTCCCAAGTATGTTTAGTTTTATAAGAAACTACCAAACTGTATTCCAAGTGGCTATGTGAGAAGGCAATGGCACCCCACTCCAGTACTCTTGCCTGGAGAATCCCAGGGACAGGGGAGCCTGGTGCGCTACCGTCTATGGTGGGGTCGCACAGAGTTGGACACAACTGAAGCGACTTAGCAGCAGCATGGCATTTTATATTTCTACCAGCAAATGAATGGATGCTTCACATCCTTGCCAGCATTTAGTATGGACAGTGTTTTGAATTTTAGCCATTCTAATAGATGTGTAGTTGTAACTCATTGTTTTAATTTGAAGTTCCCTAATGGGAAACCTATATGCAGGTCAGGAAGCAACAGTTAGAACTGGACATGGAACAACAGCCTGTTCCAAATAGGAAAAGGAGTACGTCAAGGCTGTATATTGTCATCCTGCTTATTTAACTTATATGCAGAGTACATCATGAGAAACACTGGGCTGGAACAGGCACAAGCTGGAATCAAGATTGCCAGGAAAAACATCAATAACCTCAGATATGCAGATGACACCACCCTTATGACAGAAAGTGAAGAGGAGCTAAAGAGCCTCTTGATGAAAGTGAAAGAGGAGAGTGAAAAGGTTGGCTTAAAGCTCAACATTCGGAAAACTATGATCATGGCATCTGGTCCCATCACTTCATGGGAAGTAGATGGGGAAACAGTGGAAGCAGTGTCAGACTTTATTTTTTTAGGCTCCAAAATCACTGCAGATGGCGATTGCAGCCATGAAATTAAAAGACCCTTACTCCTTGGAAGGAAAGTTATGACCAACCTAGATAGCATATTCAAAAGCAGAGACATTACTTTGCCAACAAAGGTCCGTCTAGTCAAGGCTATGGTTTTTCCTGTGGTCATGTATGGATGTGAGAGTTGGACTGTGAAGAAGGCTGAGCGCCGAAGAATTGATGCTTTTGAACTGTGGTGTTGGAGAAGACTCTTGAGAGTCCCTTGGATTGCAAGGAGATCCAACCAGTCCATCCTAAAGGAGATCAGTCCTGGGTGTTCATTGGAAGGACTAATGCTAAAGTTGAAACTCCAATACTTTGGCCACCCCATGTGAAGAGTTGACTCATTGGAAAAGACTCTGATGCTGGGAGGGATTGGGGGCAGGAGGAAAAGGGGACGACAGAGGATGAGATGGCTGGATGGCATCACCGACTCAATGGACATGAATTTGGGTAGACTCCGGGAGTTGGTGATGGACAGGGAGGCCTGGTATGCTGCGATTCATGGGGTTGCAAAGAGTTGGACACGACTGAGCGACTGAACTGAACTGAATGACATATGATGCTGAGCATCTTTTTATATGCTTATTTGCCATCCGTATATCTTCTTTGGTGAAATAGCTGTTCAGATCTTGTACCCATTTTCTTTTGGGCTGTGCTGGGTCTTCGTTGCTGTGCATGGGTTTTTTCTAGTTGTGTCAAGTGGGGGCTGCTCTCTTGTTTCGGAGCACAGGCTCTAGAGTGGTAGGGCTTCAGCAGTTGTGGTGCATGGCACTTGGAAGATTCCGCAAGATTCCGTGGCAGGTGGAATCTTCCCAGACTAGGGATCTAACCTGTGTCTTCTCCATTGGCAGGTGGATTCTTAACCACTGGACCACCAGGAAAGTTCCTTCTGCCCATTTTTAATTGGGTCATTTTTTTTATTGTTCAGTTGTAGGAATTCTTTATATATTTTGGATATTAGTCCTTTACCAGATGTCTTTTGCAAATATTTTCTCCAAGTCTGTGGCTTTTTTCATTTTCTTAACAGTGTCCATTACAGAGCAGAATTTTTTAATTTTAATAAAGTCCAACTTAACAATTTTTTCTTTCATGGATAGTGATTTTTGGTGTTGTTTCTAAAAACTCATCACAAAGCCAAGGTCATTAGTTGTTCTCTTATGTTATCTTCAGGAGTTTTATAATTTAGCATTTACATTAGGTCTTTGATGCACAATGAGTTAATTTTTGTAAAATATCTGTGTCTAGATTTTTTGTACATGTGCATATCCAGTTTTTCCAGTGCCATTTGTTGAAAAGACTATCCTTTGCCCACTGAATTGTCTTTCTTTTTCAAAGATAAGTTGATTACATTTGTGTGGTCTGTTTCTAGGCTCTCTATTGTGTTTCACTGATGTTTGTCTGTTCTTTCACCAACACCATACTGTCTTGATTATTGTAGCTTTATATAAAGTCTTGGAGTTGGATAGAGACAGTTTTCCAACTTTGTTGCCGTTCTTTGATATTGGGTTGGCTATTACTGGTCTTTTGCTTCTTCATATAAAATCTAGGATCAGTTGGTTGATATCTACAAGATAGCTTGCTAGAATTTTGATTAGGATTATGTTGAATCAATAGACCAACTTAGGAAGAACTGGCATCTTGACAACATTGATTTTTCCTATCCATGTACATGGACTAGCTTCCTTACTAAGACTGGACCATAAAGGCCTTCCTGGTTGGGGCATCAAAACAACACAGGGGAGGCTTCCCTGGGGGTTCAGTGGCTAAGAGTCCAAGCTCCCAAAGCAAGGGGCCGGGGTTCAATCTCTGGTCAGGGAACTAGACCCCACATGCTGCAACTAAGAGTTAGTGTGCTGCAACTAGAAGATCTTGGACGCAGCAACTAAGACTCAGTGCATCGAAATAAATAAATATTTTTAAGAAACAAAACAACACAGGCATCCCCTTCCTCAGGAAGCCTACAGAGCCAGCTCAAGCTGGCAGAACTCCTCCTCCAAACCCTGTGCAGACCCTCTATCAACTGCACTTTTGTCTGGAATTAGAAGTGTCTCTCTTACTGGTCACCAGGTTAAAGCCAGGAGACTATGCCAGAATTAGGTCTAATGGAGAAACCCAAGCTTGAGCAGAAATATTTCTAAAATAGTTCCTATACTGAGGTATGCTAGGGTGAGGACCAGGGAAAATAAGACCAGCAGAGCAAGCCAACAGGGGCAGGTCTAGACAATCTCCCCAGGGGGACCACACAGAGGGTGCAGTACCTACCTGCTTCCCTCTTACATTTTAGGGGGGGTGGAGTCCAGGATAAGGTGGACACTTGGGAAATGTAATGAAATTATCTATCTCTGGAGCAGTCTGTGCAGTCCTCCAGATCAGGCCGTGTCAGATTCCTTAGAGCACAGGACTGGCAGAAAGCAGCCTCAGTGCATACTTAACCTGAACTGATCCTTAGGAAGCCCACGGCAATACAGTAGGCGGCAGTACGACAAACAAGTGGTCACCCCACAAGCTCTCACGTCAATTTACTCTGGCCCTCCTCTCCAAGGAGAGTCAGAGAATAGGCTTCCCTGACTTGGACAAGTGCTCCATCAAGAGGATTCAGAGACCTCAACACTAAGACCCAACTCTCTGGGAACCAGACAAGTGCGGTGCCCACCCTGAAGCTGAGAGCCTGGGTACATCCAAGCTGCCCTCCTGGGAGGCCCCAAGGGACCAGCACCAGGAGATGTGTGTCAGAGATGCCCTCAGAAACGGAGAGAGCCAGGGCCACAGCCAAGGTATGCAACAGCAAGCAGGCTTTAATCGAGGGTGTCTAAGCAGGGTGACCCTAGCTCTTTGGTTCCAGCGATTTCTCTTTTCTGCTCAGGTCAGAGGCAGGGAGAAGGCCTGTTTTCTAAAGAGAGTCAGTCTCCATCCCCAAGCTGTTTTATGTGCCACTTCACATCTCTCTCCCTCTAGTTGGCTTGCAGTCTGTTTTCAAGCATCTTCCTTCCTTGAGAACAGGAGTCGTCTTCTCACCTTCATCTATGTTTTGAGGCACTAGGTATAAGGGAAGGCACCTGGAATTAAGCTGCCTTTATAGCTGTTCCCTCTGCCTAGGGCACTCTTCCCCAGATATCTGCATGGCCACCTCCCTCATCTCCTTCACCCTTCAGATCATTACTGAAATGTCACCTTCTCAAAAAGATACTATCTGCTCCCTCTGCCAACCCCCAGGGTTCCCAATCTCCCTTACTTTGATCTATATTTTTCACAGTTCTCAATAAGTTCTCTGTCTTTGCTTTTTCTGCAGTTTGAATATGATATGCCTAGTTATATTATCACATTATATAATATATAATATATATAGTATATATACATATAGACAGTGTTTTAGTATTACTAGAATGTTAGCTCCATAAGAGAAGGAATTTTCGTTCATTTTGTTGAACACAAAGCACACAGAGGGCTTCCCTGTTGGCTCAGTGGTAAAGAATCTGCCTGCAACATAGGAGACTTGGGTTAGATCCCTGGGTTGGGAAGATCCCCTGAAGAAGGAAATGGCCACCCACTCCAGTATTCTTGTCTGGGAAATCCCATGGACAGAGGAGCCTGGCGGGCTATAGTCCATGGGGTCGCAAGAGTCAGACGCGACATAGTGACTAAACCACCACCACCAAAGCTCACAGAAATGGCACACAAAAAGCATTCAACAAACGAGCGTGTGAAAAACAAACAAACAAACAAACGAGCGTGTGAATGAAAAGGGAAATCCAAGTTCAGATCCTGCCCTGTCAGCTATTAGCCGGCTGTATGCCTTTGGCAATTTGCTTCTCCCTCAACCGCAGTTTCTTCATTTATGAGATTGGAGTCCAAGCACCCACCTCACTGGATTATGCATGTGAAGTGCCTGTCGGGATGCTAGGCATGGAGAGATAGGTAATAACCATTTTGGCCAACTGATATAATCACTGCCTCTCAAACTCTTCACCTTCCATCTGTTATAAGTACCCGTTACTCAGGGCCATCACAGAGGCAATTAATGCATCAGAGCCTTCAACTCTGAGGCTGTGATGAGGGCAGGAGGGCATGAGGCCATGAATAGCCAAAGATCACGGGATTCTCTTTTTCCTGGGCTACTTGAGCTGACTCGGGCAGCTGACCCCAGACTCTCAGCTTTCAGTTACATGGTAGCCACAGATCTAGAACCAGGCTTCTGGTCCCGTGAGAAATCTGAGCCCTCCTTTGACCTGCTAAACCACCTCTGACACACTCGATTTTCTAAGCCCTCTGATCAAGTCTGCAGCAGGGAAAGGGACTCAGCTCACCAGGACCTCACAGGTGTGTGGAGAAGATCAGACCACTGCGTGCACACGAACACCTCCTACCACTGGGCACCTGTGGGATGAAACGGAGATGCTCAAAGAGCAGTTCCCAAGACAGAGGTTAAGGTCCCATATCCTTCCTCCACTGCTCAACAGTTGGGATTCTTTGGTTTCCTAGGGTCTCCGAACTTCATTGTGCTTAGCAGTAACATGAAGATAGTAACACCTCACTGGATTGTTACGGTGAGATACAGTTCTGAAGTGCTTTAGCATGTGCCTGGCACCTCATTACATCATCTTCAAACACCAGATGAGTTCTATAGGACCACCTCACCAGTGGTGGGTTAGGCCAGAGGGAGCATACAAACTATGGCTGTGAGATAGGAAGGAGGGAAACGCAACATGCCTTCAGGACTGTTTGGCTCAGTCGACCAGAGAGGGAACAGCTTTCTCCAAAATCTGAAAAAATAATTTTTTTGTCAATTTATTTACTAATTTCTAATTGGAGAAGGCAATGGCACCCCACTCCAGTACTCTTGCTTGGAAAATCCCATGGATGGAGGAGCCTGGTAGGCTGCTGGCCATGGGGTCGCTAAGAGTCAGACACGACTGAGTGACTTCACTTTCACTTTTCACACGCATTGGAGAAGGAAATGGCAACCCACTCCAGTGTTCTTGCCTGGAGAATCCCAGGGACGGGGAAGCCTGGTGGGCTGCTGTCCATGGGGTCGCACAGAGTCGGACACGACTGAAGTGACTTAGCATAGCATAGCAATTGGGGTATAGTTAATTTACAATATTATATGTCTCAGGGTACAACATAGTGATTCACCATTTTTAAAGATTATACTCCATTTGGGAATTCCCTGGTTGTCCCGTAGTTAGAACTTGGCACTTTCAAGGCCGGGGCCCTGGTTCAATCCCTTCTTGGGGAATTAAGATCCCACAAGACATGCGGCACAGCCAAGAAAAAAAGAAGACTACACTCCATTTATAGTTATGATAAAATATTGGCTAAATTCTCTGTGCTGCACAGTATATCCTTGTAACTTATTTTATACATAGTATGAACCCTACCCTTATCTTGCCCCCTCCCCTTCCCTCTCCCCAGTGATAACCACTAGCCTGTTCACTATATCTGTGAGTCTGTTTCTTTTTTCGTTATATTCACTACTTTGTTTTATATTTTTGTTTTATCTTTTAGATTCCACATATGAATGATATCATACAGTATTTGTCTTTGTCCGACCTAATTCACTTAGTATAATATCCTCTAGGTCCATTCATGTTGTTGCAAATGGCAACATTTCATTCTTTATTACGTTGGGTAGTAGTCCATCGTGCGTGCGTGCGTGTGTGTGTGTGTGTATCACATCCTTTTTATTCATTCATCTGTTGATTGACACTTAGGTTGCTTCCATATCTTGGCTATTGTAAATAATGCTACTATGAACACGGGCATATATATATATCTTTATGAAATAGTGTTTTCGTTTTCTTCAGATAATGAAATTCCGGGAGTGAAATTGCTGGATCATACGGTAGTTTGACTTTTAGTATTTTGAGGACACTCCATACAGTTTTATACAGTGGCTACACCAATTTATATCCCCACGAATAGTTTATGAAGGTTCCCTTTTCTTCACATCCTCACCAACACTTGTTACAAAGTCTGAAATTTTAATTTCTTTTTAAAAAATATGTATTGATTTGGCTGCACCAGGTCTTAGTTGAGGCATGCAAGATCTTTGATCTTCATTGTGTCATGTAGGATTGTTAGTTGGGACATGAGAACTCATTTGCGGCACGTGGGATCTGGTTCTCCAACCAGGGATGGAAACTGGGCCATCTGCGTTGGGTGCCTGGAGTCTTAGTCACTGCATTGGACCACCAGGGAAGTCCCTGAAATTTTAATTTCTAATCCTCTGTCTGCCAAGCAAAACTGATTCTGCAAATTATAATCTTCAGTTGATGACCAGAACTCAGGGAGGTATGAATGTGTTGTATGTGTATATTGTAAACCAAGAAACACAATTTATTCATGTCTTTATTCGCTCTAGGAAGGTTTATTCACCCACTCTGTGCTGTGCCTTCTGCTAGGGGCCCCTGCAATGAGATACAGGCTCTGCGTTCAAGGAGCTCACAGGTTATGGAGGAGATGAGCACACAAACGATCCCAGTAAGATTGGCATGGTATTTCACGAGAAACACTCCAGGGTTACACTACAAGTTCAGCAGAAGTGCAATTATCCTGGAGGGCGTGTGTGTGTATGCACATGCAAACGCACGCACGCATGCACTCAGTTGTGCCCGACTCTTTGTGACCCTATGGACTCTAGTCATCCAGGCTCCTCTGTTCATGGGATTTCCCAGGCAGAACATTGGTGTGGGCTACCATTTCCTACTCCAGGGGATATTCCCAACCCAGGGATTGAACTTGTGTCTCTTGTATCTCCTGCACTGCAGGTGGATTCTTTACCGTGGAGCCACCAAGGAAGCCCAATTATGCTAGAAGGGGAGTTCAGAAAAAGCTCATCTGGGCTCTTTTGAAAGATGAGTAGAACATGCAGAGAGGAAGGAAGAGGCAAAGGTCATGCTCTGCTGGATCACTGGGCTGGAGAGGTCACTGGAAGGGCCAGATCGTGCAGGGCCTTCAATACGAAGGAGCATAATGTGCCAGTCTGGGCATACTGGCAGTTCGATTGACATTCCCCTGTGCTACTGACATTCCAGTTTCCTAGACTCGTACATGACTCAATGCTGGTAACTTAAAGAGGAAGAGCAGCAGCCAGCTGCTCTCTATATATTTTTTATTTTTTAAAAGTTATTACTTTCCCCATATAAATTTTTAATTTCAGATCAGATCAGTTGCTCAGTCATGTCCGACTCTTTGCAACCCCATGAATCGCAGCACGCCAGGCCTCCTTGTCCATCACCAACTCCTGGAGTTCACTCACTCATGTCCATCGAGTCAGTGATGCCATCCAGCCATCTCATCCTCTGTCATCCCCTTCTCCTCCTGCCCCCAATCCCTCCCAGCATCAGAGTCTTTTCCAGTGAGTCAACTCTTCCCATGAGGTGGCCAAAATACTGGAGTTTCAGCTTTAGCATCATTCCTTCCAAAGAAATCCCAGGGCTGATCTCCTTCAGAATGGACTGGTTGGATCTCCCTGCAGTCCAAGGGACTCTCAAGAGTCTTCTCCAACACCACAGTTCAAAAGCATCAATTCTTCGGTGCTCAGCCTTCTTCACAGTCCAACTCTCACATCCATACGTGACCACTGGAAAAACCATAGCCTTGACTAGACGAATCTTTGTTGGCAAAATAATGTCTCTGCTTTTGAATATGCTATCTAGGTTGGTCATAACTTTCCTTCCAAGGAGTAAGCGTTTTTAAATTTCATGGCTGCAGTTACCATCTGTAGTGATTTTTGGAGCCCAGAAAAACAAAGTCTGACACTGTTTCCACTGTTTCCACTGTTTCCCCATCATGAAGTGGTGGGACCAGATGCCATGATCTTCGTTTTCTGAATATTGAGCTTTAAGCCAACTTTTTCACTCTCCACTTTCACTTTCATCAAGAGGCTTTTGAGTTCCTCTTCACTTTCTGCCATAAGGGTGGTGTCATCTGCATATCTGAGGTTATTGATATTTCTCCCGGCAATCTTGATTCCAGCTTGTGCTTCTTCCAGCCCAGCATTTCTCATGATGTACTCTGAATATAAGTTAAATAAACAGGGTGACAATATACAGCCTTGACGAACTCCTTTTCCTATTTGGAACCAGTCTGTTGTTCCATGTCCAGTTCTAACTGTTGCTTCCTGATCTGCATACAGATTTCTCAAGAGGCAGATCAGGTGTTCTGGTATTCCCATCTCTTGAAGAATTTTCCACAGTTTATTGTGATCCACACAGTCAAAGGCTTTGGCATAGTCAATAAAGCAGAAATAGATGTTTTTCTGGAACTCTCTTGCTTTTTCTATGATCCAGCGGATGTTGGCAATTTGATCTCTGGTTCCTCTGCTTTTTCTAAAACCAGCTTGAACATCAGGAAGTTCACGGTTCACATATTGCTGAAGCCTGGCTTGGAGAATTTTGAGCATTACTTTACTAGCGTGTGAGATGAGTGCAATTGTGTGGTAGTTTGAGCATTCTTTGGCATTGCCTTTCTTTGGGATTGGAATGAAAACTGACCTTTTCCAGTCCTGTGGCCACAGCTGAGTTTTCCAAATTTGCTGGCATATTGAGTGCAGCACTTTCACAGCATCATCTTTCAGGATTTGGAATAGCTCAACTGGAATTCCATCGCCTCCACTAGCTTGGTTCGTAGTGATGCTTTCTATGGCCCACTTGACTTCACATTCCAGGATGTCTGGCTCTAGGTGAGTGATCACACCGTCGTGATTATGTGGGTCGTGAAGATCTTTTTTGTACAGTTCTTCTGTGTATTCTTGCCATCTCTTCTTAATATCTTCTGCTTCTCTTAGGTCCATACCATTTCTGTCCTTTATCGAGCTCATCTTTGCATGAAATGTTCCTTTGGTATCTCTGATTTTCTTGAAGAGATCCCTAGTCTTTTGCATTCTGTTGTTTTCCACTATTTCTTTGCATTGATCGCTGAGGAAGTCTTTCTTATCTCTCCTTGCTATTCTTTGGAACTCTGCATTCAGATGCTTATATCTTTCCTTTTCTCCTTTGCTTTTCACTTCTCTTCTTTTCACAGCTATTTGTAAGGCCTCCCCAGACAGCCATTTTGCTTTTTTGCATTTCTTTTCTATGGGAATGGTCTTGCTCCCTGTCTCCTGTACAATGTCACAAACCTCATTCCATAGTTCATCAGGCACTCTATCTATCAGATCTAGGCCCTTAAATCTATTTCTCACTTCCACTGTATAATCATAAGGGATTTGATTTAGGTCATACCTGAATGGTCTAGTGGTTTTCCCTACTTTCTTCAATTTAAGTCTGAATTTGGCAATAAGGAGTTCATGGTCTGAGCCACAGTCAGCTCCTGGTCTTGTTTTTGCTGACTGTATAGAGCTTCTCCATCTTTGGCTGCAAAGAATATAATCAATCTGATTTCAGTGTTGACCATCTGGTGATGTCCATGTATTGAGTCTTCTCTTGTGTTGTTGGAAGAGGGTGTTTGTTATGACCAGTGCATTTTCTTGGCAAAACTCTATTAGTCTTTGCCCTGCTTCATTCCGTATTCCAAGGCCAAATTTGCCTGTTACTCCAGGTGTTTCTTGACTTCCTACTTTTGCATTCCAGTCCCCTATAATGAAAAGGACATCTTTTTTGGGTGTTAGTTCTAAAAGGTCTTGTAGGTCTTTAATTTGGTATGTTGTATTTTCATTTTTATTCAGTTCAAGAAATTATTTATTTATTTTTTTGGCCAAGTGGCATGCAGGAGCTTATGTCCCTGACCAGGGATCAAACCCATGCCCCCTGCAGTGAAACCACTGGTCCATGCCATAGCATGGACATACTATAGTTTATTTAATATTTACTATTAACAGACATATAGGATATTTTTAATTTGGTGCCATTAGAAACACTGAATGTAATGAAATCTTCCCACATACAACTTTGTGCACATGTGCAAGTATTTCTTCAGTTCAGTTGTTCAGTCGTGTCTGACTCTTTGTGACCCCATGGACTGCAGCACACCGGGCTTCCCTGTCCATCACCAACTCCCGGAGCTTACTCAAACTCATGTCCATCAAGTCAGTGATGCCATCCAATCATCTCATCCTCTGTCGTCCCCTTCTCCTCCCACCATCAATCTTTCCCAGCATCAGGGTTTTTTCCAAGGAGTCAGCTCTTCGCATTAGGTGGCCAAAGTATTGGAGTTTCAGCTTCAGCATCAGTGCTTCCAATGAGTATTCAGGGTTGATTTCCTTTAGGATTGAATAGTTTGATCTCCTTTTGGTCCAAGGGACTCTCAAGAGTCTTCACCAACACCACAGTCCAAAAGCATCAATTCTTTGGCACTCAGCTTTCTTTATAGTTCAACTCTCACATCCATACATGACTACTGGAAAAACCAGAGCTTTGGCTAGATGGACCTTTGTTGGCAAAGTGATGTCTCTGCTTTTTAATATGCTGTCTAGGTTGGTCCTAACTTTTCTTTCAAGGAGTAAGCGTCTTTTAATTTCATGGCTGCAGTCACCATCTGCAGTGATTTTGGAGACCAAGAAAAATAAAGTCTGTCACTGTTTCCATTGTTTCCCCATCTATTTGCCATGAAGTGATGGGACCGGGTGCCATGATCTTAGTTTTCTGAATGTTGAGCTTTAAGCCAACTTTTTCATTCTCCTCTTTCACTTTCATCAAGAGGCTCTTTAGTTCTTCTTCACTTTCTTCCATAAGGGTGTTGTCATCTGCATGTCTGAGGTTATTGATATTTCTCCCAGCAGTCTTGATTTCAGCTTGTGCTTCATCCAGCATGGCATTTCTTGTGATGTACTCTGCATATAAATTAAATAAGCAAGGTGACAATATACAGCCTTGATGTACTCCTTTCCTGATTTGGAACCAATCTGTTGATCTATGTCCTATTCTAACTGTTGCTTCTTGACCTGCATACAGATTTCTCAGGAGGCAGGTCAGATGGTCTGGTATTCCCACCTCTTTCAGAATTCCCTTGGTATCTCTAATTTTATTGAAGAGATCTCTAGTCTTTCCCATTCCATTGTTTTCCTCTATTTCTTTGCATTGATCACTGAGGAAGGCTTTCTTATCTCTCCTTGCTATTCTGTGGAACTCTGCATTCAAATGGGTATATCTTTCCCTTTCTTTGGGATGGATATTGAGTGAAGCTGCTAAATCAAGATAGAAATATTTTAACTTTTAAAAGGTACTTGGGGAAGCTTCCCTGGTGCTCCAGTGGCTGAGACTCCACACTCTCAACGCAGAGGCCCCAGGTTCAAGCCCTGGTCAGGGAATTATATTCCACATGCCAAAACTAAGACTCAGTAGAGCCAAATAAATAAATATCTTAAAAAGAAATGGAATGGCCCAGTGAGACCAGTTACTATAGTTCTCATTGCAGTACAACTTTGAACAGGGTTGAGAAATTCCAGCTCATGCTGAAAGAACTCTATGGCCACATACCTGAATATTATTGGTCCATAGGCCGTGGTTTTAGATCTGTAAGAGCTGAGTTCCTTTACTAGAAAAATACAGAGTCCAGAAACCCAGACCATCCCTTGCCAGCTGGGGCTACCTTTGTGCAGTGATTTCCATGGCAGCCTACACCAGTTTCTCACTTAGATGGATGCCACTCACAAGCAGTTTGTAACAAGGAGCATGGAAAAAGGCCCAAGGTGGAAGTCACCTCATCGACTGTCTCAATCTTTTTAATGCTTCTGAATCTTTAGAGATAAAAATTGTTTTTCATTTCAGGTTTCATTTATCTAACACAAGTCAAGTTCAACATCTTTTCATGCTCCTTGGCGTGTGGAATCTTCCCAAACCAGGGACTGAACCCATGTCCCCTGCATTCGAAGGTGGACTCCTATCCACTGTGCCACCAAGGAAGTCCTCAAATGTTTCTTGAGGCTATTGCCTCAGTTAATTGAGAATTCACTTCTTTTGTCCATATTTTCTTTTGATTTGTAAAGTTCTTCTTATATTTTGACTACAATTTTTTTGTTTAATATATATGTTGGCAGTTAGTTCCTCCTAGTCTAGTCAGAGAAGGCAATGGCACCCCACTCCAGTACTCTTGCCTGGAAAATCCCATGGATGGAGGAGCCTGGTGGGCTGCAGCCCATGGGGTCGCTAAGAGTTGAACACGATTGAGTGACTTCACTTTCACTTTTCACTTTCATGCATTGGAGAAGGAAATGGCAACCCACTCCAGTGTTCTTGCCTGGAGAATCCCAGGGACGGGGAGCCTGGTGGGCTGCCGTCTATGGGATCGCACAGAGTCGGACACGACTGAAGCGACTTAGCAGCAGCAGCAGTCTATTGCCTATCTTCTAACTTTGGTCATACAGAAGTTTTAAATTTTGATATAGTCAAATTTATCACTGTTTTCCTCTATTGCTTCATTGTTTTTGATCTTCTTAAAGAAGGCCTCCCCTACCTTTAGATATCATTTTCAATGGCTATACAACATTTCATTGTATAATTTGTGAAATTTTCTCTTACTACTGAAAATTTAAGTTGTTATATCCTTTCACTAATATAATAATGCTATGAAAAATAAGTGTTCAACTTGATTTTTAAAAAAATTTTGGCCATGCCACATGGCATGTGGGATCTTAGTTTCCCAACCAGGGATCAAACCCATGCCCTTTGCATTGGAAGCATGAAGTCTTAACTACTGGATTTCTAGGAAAATCCCTCAACTTGATATTTTTAACATATATCTTAGTTCCTAGCAAACTTAGCATAATAGATGTTTCTTGAATTGGAGAGGGGAAAATGCAGAACAGTTTTTCCAAACTGACTCAAGGCATGTTTAAAAAAATGTAATTTAAAAAAATGCAGCCAATGTCAACCAAATTGTTGGAGAATTAGCTGTATGAACGTACTTCTCCTTTAGCCCATCTAATCAAGAATTGGTGGTGGTGGTGGTGGTGGATTAGTCACTAAGTTGTGTCTGACTCTTTGCAACCCCATGGACTGTAGCCTGCCGGGCTCCTCTGTCCATGGGATTTCCCAGACAAGAATACTGGAGTGGGTTGCCATTTCCTTCTCCCAGGGGATCTTCCTGACCCAGGGATCAAACCTGCATCTCTTGCATTGCAGGCAGATTCTTTACCAACTGAGCCACCAGGGAAGCCCTATCAAGAACTGACTTGGCCTCTAAAATCTAGGCATGGAAGTAAAGCATCATCTTCCCTCTAAGGTTGCCCTTCCAAGGGGTATAACAACTACCTGGGATGGGGCTTCAGCCACCTACCTGAGTCTTCCTTCTTACTGTGACTTCAGTTTTAGGGTGCCCTTTGCTTGGTGAGTCTTCAAGGTTTAACTCTGAGAAGGTGGTAAATGGACCTAAGAAGATGAGGTTGTGGGAAGAGAAGTCTCCTGCTGAGCTGTCACAGATCTGTGAGAGGCAGCTGTATTTCCAGCAGATGGAGCTTCATATGCAGGGGGTAGGGCTTCATTTCCAGCTGGTGGGGCTCCATATCCTGCAGGTGGGGCTCCATATCCCCCAGGTGGGGCACCATATCCCCCAGGTGGGACTCCATATCCCCCAGGTGGGGCTCCATATCCCCCAGGTGGAACTCCATATCCCACAGGTGGGACTCCATATCCCCCAGGTGGGGCTCCATATCCCACAGGCGGGGCTCCATATCCCATAGGTGGGGCTCCATATCCCCCTGGTTGGGCTCCATATCCTTCTGGTGGAGTTCCATATTCCCCTGGTTGGGCTGTATATCCTGGTGGTGGGGGTCCATAGATCACAATTGGATATGCTGAGAAGGAAAAAAAAAATCAGTTACTCATTTTTTAGAGCAGACAAGGAATGAGTAAGAAGGAGATGGAAGATAAAAAAAGTACTGAAGCAGACTGACACAGGAAGAGAATTCAGACAGAACAATGCAAAAGCCTTATCCTTCAGCCATCACCAGTTGGATGCTTTAACATTTCCTGTTGTGGAGGAATTCAAATTAACATGAAAATAACCTATAGTTAAATCTCTACATACTAACAGTTGTACACAGATACATACTTAACTCAGTAAAGTTTGTTTTGATCATAAAAAAAATGCTCAATGAGGAATATGTATTTGGGAAATAGAGAAGAGATAAATTTTTAAAAGTCATCTATAATTCCATCATCAAAGACAAAAACTTATTATTTTGGTATATTTATAGGTAGGATCTCTGTTAATATTTTTTATACAGTCATGATTATTACAATCATACAATTTTTAAAAATCTGGCTCTTTTTACTTGATATTGTAAGAATGTTTTTTATATTATTTTTTCTTTTTTTCCTGGCTGCTCTGCATGGTTTGTGGGATCTTAGTTTCCCAACCAGGGATTGAACCTGGCCCTCAGCAATGAAAATGCCAAGTCCTAACCACTGGACTGCCAAGAAAGTTCTTTATATCATTAATGTATTTCACAGATTAAAATCTGGACAATATTTTATCATATGGATAAATGCTATTTATGAGAAGTGCTACCTGATTGTCAGAGAGTTATGTTGCTTCTGACTTTCCAATTAATTTTATAATAAACATGGGTTTTATTTATTTCATTGGCTACATTCCCAAAATGATTTAACTATGTCAACATGAATGGATAACTGTCAAGTTATTTTTTTATAATCCATATTTAATATTTATGCTATCTAGAAAAAAATTAAAAGAATCATCATTAAGATGCTCAAAGAACAAAAGGAAAAATGTATATAAAGTCAAGAAAAGTGATATACGAACAAAATAGAAACAGCAGTAGAGAGATAGAAAACATAACAGGAAACCAAAACAAACAAAGTTCTGGAGCTGAAAAGCGCAATAACTGAAATGAAGAATTCACTAGAGGGATTCAAATTCATATTTGAATAGGCAAAAGAAAGAACCAGTAAACCTGAATACAGAACAATAAAAGCTGTAGATAGAGAGGAATAGAAAGAAAAAGATTGAAGGAAAGTGAACAGAGCCCAAGGGACCAGTGGGACACTACCAAGGAGACCAACATATACATTGTAGAAGTTTCAGAAAAAGAAGAAAGAGAGAAAGATGTAGAGAAAGTATGTGAAGAAATAATGACTGAAAACTTCTCAAACCTGATGAAACACATGAATATAAACATCCAAGAAGCTCAATAAACTCAACACCAACACATTATAGTCAAACTTACAAAATAGAGACTCTTGACAGCAGCAAGTTCAGTTCAGTTCAGTTGCTCTTTTGTGTCCAACTCTCTGCAACCCCATGAACCACAGCATGCCAAGCCTCCCCATCCATCACCAACTCCAGGAGTTCACCCAAACTCATGTCCATTGAGTTGGTGATGCCATCCAACCATCTCATCCTCTGTCGTCCCCTTCTCCTCCTGCCCTCAATCTTTCCCAGCATCAGGGTCTTTTCCAATGACTCAGTTCTTCCCATCAGGTGGCCAAAGTATTGGAGTTTCAGCTTCAGCATCAGTCCTTCCAATGAACACCCAGGACTGATCTCCTTTAGGGTGGACTGGTTGGATCTCCTTGTAGTCCAAGGGACAGCAGCAAGAGAAAAGTGAATAATCACATACAAGAGATCCTCAATAAGAAGATTAGCAGAGCCTCAGAAGAAACTAACTGTACCAACAACTTGATCTTGGACTTTTATCCTCTAGAAATTGTGAGAAAATAAATTTGCATTGTTGTAAAAAAAAAAAAAGAAGATTAGCAGATTTCTCTTCAGGAATGTTGGAGGCCAGAAATAAACTATCCAACAAGAATCCTATATCTGGCCAAACTCCTTTCAGATAGAGAAAGTAAGATGTTTCCAGATAAACAAAACCTGAGGGAGTTAATTACAACTAGACTTGTCCTGCAAGAAATGCTTAAGGGAGTCAAATGAAAGGACACTAGATAATAATGTGAAGCCATATGAAAAAATAAATATCTCAATAAAGGTAAATCATTGAGCAATTATAAAAGTCAATATTATTATAACAAAGGTTTGTAATTTCATTTTTGTTTTCTACATAAGAGACTAATGCATTTAAAGGAAATAATAAATTGTGTGTTTGGGAACATAGTGCATAGAGATAAAATTTTGTGATAACTAAAAGGAGTGAGATGGAGGGCTTGTAAAGGTACAAAATATGTGTATGTTATTGAAGTTAAGATTGTAAAATTCAAATCAGTGTTATAACTTTAGGATTAAAGTTAAATGTAACCCCCATAGTAGTCAAACGCAAAAAAAAAGCTATAAAATATAAACAAAAGGAAATGAGAAAGGAATTCAAACTTTTCACTATCAAAAAATCAGCTAAACACAAAAGAAGACAGTGATGCAGAAAATGAGGGACAAAAAAGCTATAAGGCATATAAAAACCAAATAGTAAAACAGTAGAAGTAAGGCTCCCATCATCAGTAATTACTTTAAATGCAAATGGATTAAATTCCCCAATCAAAAGACAGAGCTTGGCAGAATGAATGAAAATTCATGATTCAACTACATGCTATGTGTTTAAGAGACTTGTTCTAGATACAAAGACATAAATAAAAGTAAAGGATGAAAAAAGATATTCCATGTAAATAGTAACCAAAAGAGAGCAAAAGTAACTATGCTAATATCAGACAAAATAGACTTTACAACAAAATAGACTTTACATCATTAAGAGATAAAGAAGAAAATTACATATTAATAAAATGTCCAGTACAGCAAAAGAATATAACAATTATAAACATTTGCACAGCTGATAACAGACTATCACATATATGAAGCAAAAACGGAAGAAGCAATTTTACAGTAATAGTTGAAGACTTCAATATCCCTCACTCACACTGATGGATAGAACAACCAGAGAGAAGATAAATAAGAAAGTAGAGGATCTGAAAAAGCCCACTGGATCTAGCAAACATAGGACACTCTACCCAACAACAGAATACACATTACTCTCAAATGCTCAGTTGATCAGCCGTGTCCAACTCTTTGTGACCCCATGGACTGTAGCCCACCAGGCTCCTCTGCCGGTAGAATTTTCCCTTCTCCAGGGGATCTTCCCGACCCAAGGATCAAACCTACATCTCTTATGTCTCCTGCATTGGCAGGTGATTCTTTACCACTAGTGCCACCTGGGACCACTCTCAAGGACACACGTGATATTTTTCAGAATAAACCATATATTAGGTAACAAATTAAGTCTGGATAGATTTTAAAAGATAGATGTCATACAAAGTAGCTTCTCTCATCACAAAGGGATTAATTTATAAATCAACAACAGAAGTAAAACTGGAAAATTCACAAATTTCTGGAAATTAAACACCACACTTGGGCTTCCCTGGTGGTCTAGCAGTTAAGAATCCACCTGCCAATGCAGATGACATGGGTTCAATCTCTGGTCCTGGAAGGTCCCACATGCTGCAGAGCAACTAGGCCTGTGCACCACAACTACTGAAGCCCAGACTCTCTAGGGCCCGTGCTCTGCAACAAGAGAAGCCACTGCAATGAGAAGCCTGCAAGGAAGCACAATGCAAAAAAAAGTAGCCCCTGCTTGCTGCCCAAGAGCAGCAACAAACACATAGTGTGGCCAAAAATGAATGAATAAATAATATTTTAAAATGGGCAAAGGACTTGAATAGACACACCTCCAAAGAAGATACACAAATGGTCAACAAGCGCATGGAAAGATACTCAATACCACTGGTCATTAAGAAAATGCAAATTAAAATTATAATGAGATATCACCTCACCTCACTAGGATGACTTTAATATAAACAACTAGCAAAAAGAAAGGAAAATAACAAGCATTGACAATGATATGGAGAAACAGGAACTTGTACATTGCTGGTGAGAGTAAAAAAACAGTGCAGTTGCTGTGGAAAAAGAGTTTGGTGGTTTCTCAAAAAAGTTAAACATTGACTTACCATATCACCCAATACTTCCAAACCTAAGTATGTACTCAAGAGAAATGAAAACTTATGTCTACAGAGAAACCTATATACAAATGATTATAACAGCTATTATTCATAATAATCATAAGGTAGAAACAAGCCAAATGTGCATCAATGCACGAATGAATGAACAAACTATAATATATACAGTGGAGCATTAGTCAGACACAAAAAGTGAAATATTGATACATACTACATCTTGGACGAGCCTTGAAAACATCATGTTAAGTGAGATAAGCCGAACACAAAGCCACATGTTGCTTGGCTTCTTTTATGTGATATATAAGGAACAGGCAAATCCAAAAAGACAAAAAGCAGATTAGAGGAAACCAAGAGGCAAAGGAGAGGGGACAACGAGGGATGACCACTTCGTGGGTATGGGTATTCTTATGGAGTAATGGAAAAGTTTTCCATTTTGTTTGTTTGCTTTTTGACTGTGCAGCACAGCATGCAGGATCTTAGTTCCTCGACCACGGATCAAACCTGCACCCCCTAAGTGAAAGGGCAGATCAACCACTGGACTGCCAGCGAAGTCTTGGAAGAGTTTTGAAACTGGAGAGAGCTGATGGCTGCACAGCATTGTGATACACTAAATACCATTGAATTGCACGTTTTAAAATGATTAATTGTATGTTATACAAATTTCAATTTAAAAACATTTTTATAAAACCTTAGCAATACTTCAAAATTTTGAATGTCAGTTGATTAACACTTAAAGATTAAGGTAACTGTAAAGGCCAGAAATAACTACCCATCAGCTGTATACAAACTAAATGCTGATGGACATGCATGTCATGCTTTAAGGAAAACCCAAGAAATGGCCTGTATCTGGCGGTCTGTTGACAGCCTGTTAGGAGACCTTTCACGGTCCACCCACAGACTGTGAAGCACATTTGAGAGTACTGATCTACATCTCTGGGGAGCATGGCTCAGCATCTGTGGACAGACACAACTGCTACAGGAGAGGGTACAGGTCACAAAGCCCAGGATTGGAGTCTTCAGTGAGGATGAAGGGTGTGGCACAAGCATGTCGGCTGTGCTTGTATGAGAGAAGAAGGGGGAGGTACGCAAGAGCACACATTTCTGCTCAGGTTGTAAGCAGAAGTGACTTCCTACTGATGACAGTTGCCCAATATCCTCCATATTTGTACATCAAAGTAAGCCTGAAATTGATGCTTTTGAACTGTGGTGTTGGAGAAGACTCTTGAGAGTCCCTAGGACTGCAAGGAAACCAGTCAATACTAAAGAAAATCAATCTTGAATATTCATTGGAAGGACTGCTGCTGAAGCTGAAACTCTAATACTTTGGCCACCTGATGTGAAGAGCCAACTCATTAGAAAATACTCTGATGCTGGGAAAATTGAAGGCAGAAGGAGAAGAGGACAACAGAGAACGAGATGGTTGCATTGCATCACTGACTTGATGGACATGAGCTTGAGCAAGCTCTGGGAGATGGTGATGGACAGGGAAGCCTGGCGTGCTGCAGTCCGTGGGGTTGCAAAGAGTAGGACACGACTGAGTGACTGAACAACAACAAAGTCTGAAATGGAAAGCCGGTCACTTACTGACTTGCCACCGGGTTTGAATCTGGAAATGAAATCATGGACTCAACTATTTTCCAATCCCCAAAACTCTGCTGCTTCTCCTGCAGCAGAGTTGGAGGCAAGCTATCCGCAATTAGATCTGTGAGCCCTGGGCACACCTTTCCACCTCCCAGGAAGAACCTCCCTGCCACACCTTACCTGGACAAGGTGTCTGTGAGGAGCACACTGCAGCCCCTGGGACAGTAATTATGTACAGTCCTGAAGTGTCGAACCAGTAATTTACACTTCCAAGTGGAATTCCTCTGGCAGCTGAGAAGACAAATTTGGCAAAATAAGGGCTCTTTAATTCTTTTAAGACAGATATACAGCAACTATCAACCAAATAATTAACAGAGTTTTAACCAACATGTTACACGAGTGTCTGGCAATGCTCCCAAAATACAAGATTTAAAATATATTCTGTCCTTGTCCTCAACTGTATACTTCCTGAAGACAGTGATTGTGTATATTTTCCTGTGCTTATTGAAGGCCTAGCATAATACCCACCATAATAGGGATTCAGAAAAAATTTCAAGTGAGGATTCTATCAAGTTGTCAAGATAACTCCATTAAAGGCCAACATAATGGAAGTACCCTGCAGGTGGTGACTGCAGCCATGAAATTAAGACATTTGCTCCTTGGAAGAAAGCTTATGGCCAACCTAGCTAGCATATTAAAAAGCAGAGACGTCACTTTGCCAACAAAGGTCCATATAGTCAAAGCTATGGTTTTTCCAGTCGTCATGTATGGATGTGAGAGTTGGGCCATGAAGAAGGCTGAGCACCCTTGAAGAATTGATGCTTTTGAACTGTGGTGCTGGAGAAGACTCCTGAGAGTCCTTTGGACAGCAAGGAGATCAAACCCGTCAATCCTAAAGGAAATCAACCCTGAATATGCATTGGAAGGACGGATACTGAAGCTGACACTCCAATACTTTGGCCACCTGATGTGAAGAGACGACTCATTGGAAATGACCCTGATGCTGGGAAATGTTGAGGGCAGGAGGAGAAGGGGATGACAGAGGATGACATGCTTGGATGGCATCACTGACTCAGTGGACATGAGTTTGAACAAACTCTGGGAGATAGTGAAGGACAGGGAAGCTCGGCATGCTGCAGTCCATGGGGTCACAAAGAGTTGGACATGACTTACCGACTGAACAACAACAACGACATTACCAAAGAAAGCTTCTGTTGGTCTCCTCTGCATCTCTTTTATAAGGACACTTCTTTAACGGTATTTAGTATTTGATGGTATTTGAGTAATCTAGAGTACTTCTCTCATCTCAAGATCCTTAATTATATCTGAAAAGACTTTTTTTTTTTACGAAGTAACATTCAAAGATTCTGAGGATTATATTTTCAGAGCCATTGTCAACCTGCCACACTAATTTCTGCCCTATGGCATATGACCAGAAACAATGTACACAGCTTCCATGCCTGGCCAATGAAAACATCCAAAGTGAGATCTTTACTCTCTTCCTCACTCTGCTGACCACCCAAAGAGGCTGTGGAAGCTATGTGTTAATGATGAGACTCTACTACCCTGGGTCCCTGAAGGGCTGTGTGGAATAGAGGTGCCTTTAACCCCTGCTGATTGGCCTCTTTTAAGATTTATTTTGATGTGAGCCATTTTTAAAGTCTTTATTGAATTTGTTGTAATACTGCTTCTGTTTTATGCTTTGCTTTTTTGGCCCTGAGGCATGTGGGGTCTGAGCTCCGGACTAGGGATAGAACTCACACTGTCTGCGATGAAAGGGGAAATTTTAACCACTGAACTGTCAGAGAAGTTCTCAACTGGCCTTTATATAAGCAGTAACATCCATTACCTTGTTGTTGTTTGTTTAGTCGCTTAGTTATGTCTGATTTTTTGCCACCCCGTGGACTGTAGCCAACCAGGCTCCTCTGTCCATAGGATTTCCCAGGCAAGAATACTGGAATGGGTTGTCATTTCCTTCTCCACCATTATCTTAAGTCACGGATAATTTGGGGTTTATCTGTTCCAATAGCTAGCATTATCTTAACTGGGTGGGATGTGCTCAGTTCTGTCCTACTCTTTGTGACCCCATGGACTGTAGCCCTCCAAGTTCCTCAGTCCATGGGATTTCCAAGGCAAGAGACTGGAGTGGGTTGCCATTTCCTTCTCCAGGGGATCTTCCCAGCCCTGGGATAAAATCCACTTCTGTATTTCCTGCATTGCAAGCGGATTCTTTACCTCTGAGCCACTAGGGAAGCCCCACCATAAGATAGGATAATGTATTATTCTTGCATATGTCTATTTCCACTAGACCATGTGCATCTTAACTAGATTGGAGTTGGTGGTGGAAAGCAAGGGAGAAAGAGGAAGAGCATTCCAGACAGAGCAAATAGCCTGAAGGCTCAGAGATGGGAGAGCAAGGTGCAAAGAAGTCCAGTTGGACTGGAATACAAAAACTGAGAGAGTGAGGGATATAAAGTGAAGCTACATTGAATTAAAAGATTACTTGTATTCTAAGTTTGAAAGAGTTCTCTGGTACACCTGTTAGATCAGTGCTGCAGGACCTGACATGATCTCTTCCCATGCTTTAGTCCCATGAAAAATGAGAATTAAACCCAAGAAGAGCAAAGCTATAGCCAGAGAGAAGACAAGAAGGTACACCAGAGGAATAAGAGCCATGGTAACTCTACCAAAAACAAGAGTACTCAATGATACAGCCACTTAAATGGACAAGAGACTATCAGGTAAAATCATTCGGGTGTCTGACTGTAAATTCCCACTAGATTGTGAACTCCTTCAGTTTAAGGAAGGACTAAACCTTATGTTCCTAGCATGTAGTAGGGTACTTGGTACATAGTCAGTAGGCTCAGGAAATACCCACTGAATACATGTGAAATCTGGAGAAGGAAATGGCAACCTGCTTTAGTATTCTTGCCTGGGAAATCCCATGGATAGAGGAGCCTGGCAGGCTACACCATACATGAGGCTGAAAAAAGTCGGACACAGCTTAGCGACTAAACAACAACAATATGGGCAAATATCAACGTCCTGACCACAGAGGCCAGAAGTCTTCTCTAGTTAACCGTCCTATTCCAATTAAACAGGTCCCCAAACCCCAAAGCGCCTGATATCTTTATCAGCATCACTCACCAGCAGAGGCAGCTTTTACCATCAGTTGGGCAAATTCGATGGCACCTCCTTTCCTGAAGGATAACTTAAAAACAGCTTGTCCTTCCCAGCCACCTGGAGGGAGAAATGGCAGACGCTCACTAAGAGGCTGGCACGCTGGTAACAGAAGCACTGCCAAAAACATGGAGAGAGGCACCACCCACTGAAGTCTGAATCTTAAACTTTCTGTAAGCTTTTGAGAAAAAATACATTTCTGAGGGGGACACTTACCACCTGGAGCTGCCTGAATGGTTCCTTTAATGTAGTTGGGGGCAAAAATTGGTTGTTCAATGGTGCAGTCACTCATCAGGCCAAACGGCATCATAAAAGAAAGCATGGGGTCATTGACTAAGTGTGAAGTCACGAAGACCACCTAAGAAAGGAAAGAAACTTTGGGAAAGGAATGCAATTCGTCCGTGGGTTGAGACATAGAAGAACAATTCTAAAGTCAAGGCTGCTTTGGCATCCTGGCCTAATTGAGAAACATCACCGATTTTCTTCCATCACTCTTCAACAAGGAAAATCTCCAAGTGGAAATGGTTCAAAACATTCTGAAAGTCAAGGTTTAACCTCTCTCCCTTTTAAGGGAAATAAATGTCAAGTTAATTAGATCAAAGGAGAAGCAGAAATTACCTGGTATGGGACTTTCCTGGTGGTTCAATGGTTAGGAATCTGCCTGCCAACGCAGGGGACATGGGTTCGATTCCTAGTCCAAGAAGATTCCACATGCCACAGGGCAACTAAGCCTGTGTGCCACAACTCCTGAGCCTGAATGCCCTAGAGCCTGCGCTCCTGAACAAGAGAAGCCACTGCAATGAGAAGCCCGAGCACTGCACCTACAGAGTAACTCCCACTCACCACAACTAGAAAAAGCCTGGGCATAGCAGTGAAGACCCAGCACAGTGAAAAAAAACGAGAAATAAATTAGATTAAAGAGAGAGAAATTACCCGGTATGAAGTGAGAAACAACGTTCCTTTCTTTGTGCCATTAAAGAGATAGGATTCCACTGGTTTCTGCAGGAAGCAGAGGTCCACATCCTCACACTGCTTCAAGACACTGCAGACAAGAAAGGGCGGACAGCACACAGCTCAGGAGTCATGCAAAAAGACACAGACAAAGCTCTCGGGGCAGTTTCTAGCCTGGAGGGAGGTTATTGGCTTCTACTGGTGCTGCTGCTATTCTATTAAAATAGAAAGGAATTGAAATGATCTTATTCTCTGACAACTCACACTTACTCGTCTTCCTCTTTATCACTGGGTTCTTTTTTTTTTCTTTCTTAGCAAACCTAATTCTATTCTTAAAGTCCACTAATTCTTATACTTCTTGTGCATGTTATATAAAGCACGGTGTTAATGAAACTGTTTCTTGGACTCTGGTAAAGAAGGTGAGACATATGAAGTGTGCTACAGGATCCTCTGACATGTCTGCCATGTTCTCCCTTCACTCCTAACCCAAAAAACCTGGACCCATCCTACGCTTACAGAATCCTCCTGGGTCTTTTTTCCCTTTCTTAGTTTTTTATATATATATATACACACACACACATACATACATACATATACATATGCTATTAATATTTATTGAAAGAAAGAATGAATGAAAACATGAATATAAGTAATAATGCAAGAAAAACATGATATGCATCACATAAGTGGAACAAAATATCATGGCAGGTAGAGATCAGCTCTTGGTAGAAGTAATTAGGAATGATTTTATAGAAAAGTTGAAATTTGAGCTGATTCACATCATTCAACAGGCAAGGCAGAACTGTGACCTGCCGCTGTCTCAGCAGGTAGGTCACATGATCAAGGAAATGGTGATATGTCAGAGGGATCCATTTAAGAACTAACATAGTCCTGATATGAGGTAATAAGAACTGGAATTAGGGTGATAGTATATGGCTAAAAAGCGCTTCTTAAGAGACTATGAAAAAATGGATGTCAGCAACAATAGTGGAATAGGAAACTCTAAAAGCCAGTCTAGAACTCTAGAATCTAATCAAAAGCTTATAGCAACTAGGGGAATGTTTAATCAAGAAAAAAAATAAGAGCGTCAATAATAGCTTTGTGCACTTTAACTTACCCCAGTACTCCTCCACTCCCTAGCTTGGCACAGCTCTGAAAACAACAACCCACATTCTCAGTATAAGTACAAAGTACTGGGGTGAGGGGAGGAGAACAGACCTTACTATGGTTTTCTGTTTTGACCTGTCCAGGAGTTCCCTGGAGGACTAGCTCAGAATTCTCTCAGGATTAAGGCAGCTACCCAGGGCACATTTGTTAAACAACATTTCAAAATGTGTGAGAGCAGTTAAGTGGGGCAAAAGATGATTTTGGGGGGCAAACAATAAAAAACTTAAAAAACAGGAAGAAAAGACTGGAGAATGAGATGCTTTGAGGAATAAAGGCTTTGAAAACCTCTGACATGTTCATGGGAATCTAGAAAGCATCACAGACTGGGTGCTTTCACATATCAGGGCTGGGTTCATGCTCAGAAGAAACCTGAGAAGGCTCTAGAACTGTTACCTCTGGTTGACAATGAGGCTCTGCCCAACCAGGAAGTAAAAATTAAGACAGTTTTACACTGCCTGACTGAGTGACAAAGACTGGCTCACACACACACACACACACACACACACACACACACACAGCCCATCTAGGATATATAAAGAACTCCTACAACTCAACAACAACAAATGTAATTTAAAAATGGACAAAGGGATAACCAACAAGGACCTACTGTATAGTACATGGAACTCTGCTCAGTGTTAGGTGGTAGCCTGGATGGGAGAGGAGTTTGGGGGAGAATGGATACATGTATATGCATGACTGAGTCTTTTTGCTGTTCACCTGAAACTATCACATTGTTAATCAGTTATACCTCAATACAAAATAAAAAGTTTAAAAGAAAAAAAAATTTTTTTAATGGACAGAGGATTTAAATAGACATTTCTCCAAAATAATATATAAATAGCAAAAAATATGAGAAGATGCTCAACATTATTAATCATCAGAGAAATGCAAATCAAAACCACAAATGAGATTCACCTCACACCTGTTAGGATGACTACTATTGAAAAAGATATCCTAGGTGTTTGTGGCCTAGAATACTGACAGGTTGAAGATTCTGTGCACTCTTGGTGGGACTGTAAAGTGGTTCAGGCACTATGGAACAGTATGGAGTTGCCTCAAAAATTAAAAATAGAATTACTCCATGATCCAGCAATCCCACTTCTGGGTATATATCAAAAAGAACTGAAAACAAGATCTCAAAAAGATATTTGTGCACTCATATTCATAATAGCCAAGAGGAGGAAGCAATCTAAAAGTCTATCAGTGAATGGAGAAACAAAATGTGGTATATACGTACAATGGAATATTATTCAGGCTTAAAAAGGAAGGAATATTGTCACATGCCACAACATGGGTGAACCTTGAGGACATTATGCTAAGTGCAATAGCAGAGACAAAGACAATTATATGATTTCACCCACATGTGGAATCTAAAACAAAATCAAATTCATAGAAGCAAAGAGTATAACAGTAGTTATTGGGGATTGAGGGGATGAGGGAAGTGGGGAAATGTTAGGCAAGGATACAAATTTAAAGTTATGTAAGATGAGTAAATTGAAGAAAGTAGGGAAAACTACTAGACCATTCAGGTATGACCTAAATCAAATCCCTTATGATTATATGGTGGAAGTGACAAATAGATTCAAGGGACTAAATCTTGATAGACTGCCTGAAGAACTATGGATGGAAGTTCGTAACATTGTATAGGAGGCGGTGACCAAAACTATCCCCAAGAAGAAGAAATGCAAAAAGGCAAAATGGTTGTCTGAGGGGGCCTTACAAACAGCTGAGAAAAGAAGAGAAGAGAAAGGTAAAGGAGAAAAGGAAAGATACACCCATCTGAATGCAGAGTTCCAAACAATAGCAAGGAGAAGTAAGAACACTTTCCTAAGTGATTAATGCAAAGAAACAGATGAAACCAATAGACTGGGAAAGACTAGAGATTTCTTCAAGAAAATCAAAGAAACCAAGGGAAAATTTCATGCAAAAATGGGCACAATAAAGGACAGAAATGGTATGGGCTTAACAGAAGCAGAAGATATTAAGAGGAGGTGGCAAGAATACGCATGAGAACTATACAAAAAAGATCTGAATGACCCAGATAACCACGATGGTGTGATCAGTCACGTAGAGCCAGACATCCTGGAGTGCAAAATCCAATGGGCCTTAAGAAGCATCACTACGAACAAGCTAGTGGAGGTGATGGAATTCCAGGTCAGCTATTTCAAATCCTAAAAGATGATGCTGTGAAAGTGCTGCACTCAATATGCCAGCAAGTTTGGAAAACTCAGCAGTGACCACAGGACTCGAAAAGGTCAGTTTTCATTCCAATCCCAAAGAAAGGCAATGCCAAAGAATGCTCAAACTACTGCACAATTGCACTCATCTCACACGCTAGCAAAGTAATGCTCAAAATTCTCCAAGTGAAGCTTCAACAGTACCTGAACCAAGAACTTCCAGATGTTCAAGCTGGGTTTAGAAAAGGCAGAGGAACCAGAAATCAAATTGCCAACATCTGCTGGATCATGGAAAAAGCAAGAGAGTTCCAGAAAACCATCTACTTCTGCTTTATTGACTATGCCAAAACCTTGATTGTGTGGATCACAACAAACTGTGGAAAATTCTGAAAGAGATGGGAATACCAGACCACCTGACCTGCCTCTTGAGAAATCTGTATGCAGGCCAAGAAGCAATAGTTAGAACCGGACATGGAATAACGGACTGGTTCCAAATTGGGAAAGGAGTATGTCAAGGCTGTATATTGTCACTCCACTTATTTAACTTATATGCAGAATACATCATGCAAAATGCCGGGCTAGATGAAGCACAAGCTGGAATCAAGACTGCTGGGAAAAATATCAATAACCTCAGACATGCAGATGACAACACCCTTATGGCAGAAAGTGAAGAGGAACTGAACAGCCTCTTGGTGAAAGTGAAAGAGGAGAGTGAAAAAGATGGCTTGAAACTCAACATTCAAAAAACAAAGATCATGGTAAACGGTCCCATCACTTCATGGCAAATAGATGGGGAAACAATGGAAACAGTGACAGACTTTATTTTCTTGGTCTCCAAAATCACTGCAGATGGTGACTGCAGCCATGAAATTAAAAGACGCTTGCTCCTTGGAAGAAAAGCTATGACCAATCTAGACAGCATATTGAAAAGCAGAGACATTACTTTGCCAACAAAGGTCCATCTATTCAAAGCTATGGTTTTTCCAGTAGTCATGTATGGATGTGAGACTTGGACCATAAAGAAAGCTGAATGCAGAAGAATTGATGCTTTTGAACTGTGGTGTTGGAGAAGACTGTTGAGAGTCCCTTGGACTGCAAGGAGATCAAACTAGTCAATCCTAAAGGAAATAAGTCCTGCATATTCATTGGAAGGACTGATGCTGAAGCTGAAGCTCCAATAATTTGGCCACCTGATGCAAAGAACTGACTCACTGGAAAAGACCCTGATGCTGGGAAAGATTGAAGGCAGCATGACAAGGGGTCAACAGAGGATGAGATGATTGGATGGCATCACCAACTCGATGGACATGAGTTTGAGCAAGCTCTGGGAGTTGCTGATGGTCAGGGAAGCCTGGTGTGTTGCAGTCCATGGGGCTGCAAAGAGTCGGAAACGACTGAGGAACTCAACTGAACTGAAGATGAATAAGTCTAGAGATCTAATATGCAGGCGTGAAGACTATATTTAATAATACTGTATTGAACACTGGAAATATGCTAAGAGAGTAGATTTGAAGTACTTTCATCACACTAAAATAAAAATATAATTATTTGAGGAAATGAAATGTTAACTAACTTGACTGCAATAATCATTTCACTGTGTACATTACATTATTGTTATATACATTATATACAATTTTTATTTTTTAATGGCTAAGATATTAAATTTTGTTATGTGTTTTTACCACACAAAAACGATGAACAAATTAGCCAAAAAGTGGAGGATATTTATGAACCAAGAAAATTCACCAAATACATATATAGTCGATAACTGTAAGACAAAAATAATTTCATTAGAAATAAAACTTTTAAAAAAGATTTCATTATTTGGATTCCATTATCAGACTAGCTTCCCTGGTGGCTCGGATGGTAAGTGTCTGCCTGCAACTCGGGAGACCTGGGTTCGATCCCTGAGTCAGGAAGATCTTCTGGAGAAGGAAATGGAAACCCACTCCAGTACTCTTGCTTGGAAAATTCGATGGATGGAGGAGCCTGGTAAGCTACAGTCCATGGAGTCGCAAAGAGTCGGACACGACTGAGCGACTTCACTTTCCTTTCCTTTCCTATCAGGCTGGCAGAGCTATCAAAGGTTAACATTTAGTGTTGGCAAGGTGAAATTGGACACAAAGTATTAAAAAGAATGTAAATTGATACAATTCTGTAGGGGGATTTTTCCAGTGGTCATGTATGGATGTGAAAATTGGACTGTAAAGAAAGCTGAGCACCGAAGAATTGATGCTTTTCAACTGTGGTGTTGGAGAAGACTCTTGAGAGTCCCTTGGACTGCAAGGAGATCTAACCAATCCATCCTAAAGAAGATCAGTCCTGAATATTCATTGGAAGGACTGATGCTGAAGCTGAAACTCCAATACTTTGGCCACCTCATGCGAAGAGCTGACTCATTTGAAAAGACCCTGATGCTGGGAAAGATTGAGGGCAGGAGGAGAAGGGGATGACAGAGGATGAGATGGTTGGATGGCATCATCGACTCAATGGACATGGGTCTGGGTGAACTCCGGGAGTTGGTGATGGACAGGGAGGCCTGGCGTGCTGTGGTTCATGGGATTGCAAAGAGTCAGATACAACTGAGTGACTGAACTGCAACTGAAACTGTAGGGGGATTTTGCAATAAATATATTTCCATTTATAAATATGTTAAATATAAAATATGTGTAATATTTTAAAATATTTTTACTAGGATTTTTATTTTTATATTATAAATATATAAAATTTTTTTTTAAGTCTATGTCCTCTGGGGACTTCCCTGGTGATCCAGCAGTTAAGACTTCGAGCTCCCAATGCAGGAGGCCTGGGTTCAATTCCTGGTCCAGGAGCTAGATCCTGCACACCAGAACTAAAGATCCCACAGGCCACAACAAAGGTTTGTGTGCCAAAATCAAGACTCAGCACAGCCAAATAAATGCAAATAAATATTTAAATAAATAACAAATAAATATTTTTCTTAAAGTTTATGTCTTCTCACCCCACAATTTCACTTTCAGGAATATGTCTGAAAGAAACATTTTGATAGGTGAACAAAAATAAATCTTTAAGAAATTCACTGTGGCAATGTTTATAGCAATGACAAATTAAAACCAGACTTATCCCAGATAGTGGCTTGAGCAAAAATGTCTGCATATGGGAGTACCAGACATCGAAAATAATGATGTATTAATAGATGTCAATACTGCAAAGCATTCTCAATACATCGGTAAATGAGGAAAATTACAAAGCAGTCTGATAGGGGAAGGTGTGTGTATTTCCACAGGGGGACGTGCAAAAGAATACATATCAAAATATAAAAAGCACTTAATGTAAGAATTTGGAGTAATTAAATGTTTCCCAATTTTTCTACATGGCATTACCTGCACATTTTAGAATATGAATTTTTTTAAAAAACAAAACTCAGTCAGTATCTTCCTTTTTACCAGTACAGTTCAGTCATTCAGTCGTGTCGGACTCTTTGCGACCCCATGAATTGCAGCACGCCAGGCCTCCCTGTCCATCACAAACTCCTGGAGTTCACTCAAACTCACATCCATCGAGTCGTTGATGCCATCCAGCCATCTCATCTTCCGTCCCCAATCCCTCCCAGCATCAGAGTCTTTTCCAATGAGTCAACTCTTCGCATGAGTTGGCCAAAGTACTAGAGTTTCAGCTTTAGCATCAGTCCTGAACGCCCAGAACTGATCTCCATTAGGATGGACTGGTTGGATCTCCTTGCAGTCCATTTTACCAGTACAGTCTGGCTCATACATTTATGACTTTTCAGCTGGGATCAGAAAAAATCTCCACACAACACAGCCAAGCTGTGATGAATTTCTTAACTGAGTATTGTGAATAGTCAGGAGAAGTCAAAATATAACCAATCTTCTTCCTCTCAAGCTATTTCTCTAAAGCAGTTTCTATCCCAAAAGGTAGAGTCCTGACAGAGCTTTGCTTGCAGAGGAGAAAAAAGAGACATAGTCCTCCTCCTCTTCGAGGGGCAGCCAGCGTAGAAACATGAATACACACTACCAAAATTCAGAGCTGTCCCACATGCCTGACCATATGATTTTAAGCAAATTACTTTTTGTTTCACTTTTTCCACCTGTGAAATGAGGAAAATAGTACTGATCCTCATTGCAGATAGAGCAGTTATAAACGTAAAGCCCTTAGAACAGTGCCCTAATAAGGCCAACCATTGGAGAGCACAGAAAGGACTCCACAAAGATAATTCACATAAAATCAATATTTGCTATAATTTTTTTAAGACCACACTTCATTCCTTGCCTCCAGGGCACAAACAGAAAAGCAGAGAGACAAACCTGTAGCCCAGCTGAGAAGACATCCAAACACCAGATTAGAAGTGGCTTCCAGGCACAGAGCCACAGGCACACAGGTCTCAGTTCTCCAGGCCAGCATGCAGGGCGTCAGCAAGGTGGGCAATCATCTCACTACTGGGAAAACTGAACAAAAGAGCAGCGGTCCTCTAGGACCAAGGGAGGACATACAGCCTTGACAGAGCGTATAAATCTGTCAAGAAAATATTCTGGAGAAGGAAGCACAGAAAAAACAGATCTGGACATCAGCATGATGTACTGATGTACTTAAAGGATCTTCCTGAGAGATGCATTCAAAGCAATCTGGGTGTGTTTTGCCTCACCTGAGCACTGCATTGGGCTTCAGAGTCTCACAGCTAGGTGAGAGCAAAGGAAAATGAGGGCAAATCTGAGCAGAGAGAGGAACATATTCAAGAACTGCTGGGGAGTTCGAACAGGACTCTTAACAGCCTGGGCAGGGGATGGAGGAGGGGAGTGAAGCAGGGGCCGAGGTATTGGGTAGGGAAGTAAAAATGGGCAACTCTGAGCCGAACCTGACAGAGGCTGGAGGAAACGGGTGAGCGGCAGGCACTGCTAGCACCACAAAGCCATGGGTGCAAACCCCAGGGCGGCCATGGGAGGTGAGAGAACATCACTCTTCCCAGAAGTGTCTTCTTTTGGTCCCCATCTTTACAAAAAAAGTTAAGACCAGCCATCTCCTTGGTTGGGGGCGAAGAAGAGAGAGAGCTTTTTGAAGTTCTGAGGGGGAAGAGAGGCCCTGGACAGTTCAGGATCTTTCTAGAAAGAGCCACACTCGTGCCTTTTCTACCTCCCAGAAGCCTGGGACCTTGTTGCCCTCACTCTACAAAGGTAGCACACTCCTAACGGCACCGCATGCCACCCCGAGGGTCGGTGTGACTTCCCTTTCCTGCCACTGCACTTCAACTTTTTTCTGAGGCAGCACACGGCTCACTCTCTGCGCACGTGCCCGTCACACTCCTATTCCCGCCTCCACCACATTCACATCCAGAACACCCGCGAGGCAGCGCCGGCCCTAACGGTCGGGGAAGAGCTACGCTTGCCGTGAGCTCAAAAAAGGCGGGAAAGTCTCTGATTGGCTGAGAGTTTGTGCGCCGCCAATTCTCCTGGCCTCTCCCCCCCCTCCGACAGCTCCACAGGCTTCCTTCCAGGCACCTTTCGCCAGAGGGGATGAGGGCCCCACGACGGCTCTCGGTGTGGCTCTGGTTCACTGCCATCCTGCCCAGGCCCCCTCCTGCCGCCCCGCAGATGGGAAGGGGCGGGGCCTGCGCCAAGCTGTTGGGTGCGGTTCTGAAGGGGAGGGCAGAGATTATGGCGCAAGGACCCGGAGTGAGTGAATGAGGCAGCTGGTCACGTGAGGGGCCTCGGTCAGAGGACCCGGCAGAGTCAAGGTTGAGACAGCCCTGAGGGGAAAGCAGGCGGGTCCAGGGGGTTGGCTCCGCCCCCAGAGCGCCGAGGAGTAAGGGATGAGGCGGTGATCGCCATAGCCAGACGCAGTCTTGGCCGCTGCTCTATCGCCCCTGCCTAGCTGCCCAGCTGCCCACGAGTATGGACTTGAATTGTCCTGTCAGGAATCAAAATTAAAAGCGGGATTTTCATACGCCCTTCCTGACCCAGGTCAGAAAACTGTTGCCCTTTGGAGAAAGAGTTCGAAATGATTCCTCACTTCTGAGGAAGAGCAGAACTCTCTTCCCCCAGAGAAAGACTGAAATCAGAGCCGATTTTTTATGAGGCAACGTCCAGGAAATGGTGCAAGAGCTGGGTGAGGAAATCCAAGGGGGGATTTCGGCCCTGAGTGAGTCCGTTCCAGCTCCAAGATGGAGAGAGCCTTTTGTCTCTGTGTCTCCCATCATACCTGCCCTGCCTCCTCCAAAGGGTGATTGTGAGGATCAGGTGATACATTTTATCAGAGTTGCTTTTAAGACTAAAATGTTGTTTGTTATTTCCTTGAACTTCACCAATAGCACCAGAGGTCTTCCAACAAAAGGATGTTAACATCTGGATTACCTACCATATATTTCATCAAATTTAAGATGTTGTCAGTTATAAAATAGGGGCTTCCCAGGTGGTTCAGAGGTAAAGACTGCCTACCAAGCAGGAGACACTGGTTTGATCGCTGGGTCAGGAAGATCCCCTGGAGAAGGAAATGGCAACCCACTTGAGTACTCTTGCCTGGGAAATCTCCCGGACAGAGGAGCCTGGTGGGCTACAGTCCATGGGGTCATGATGAGTCAGATACAACTTAGCAACTAAACAAGTTATAAAATGCACCATTTTAAAGTGTAACTCTAAGGGGGAAAAGCTGCTAAATCCACTGACATCTGTTGTAAGATGTATCCTGATTTCAGAAATATATATGTGTATAAGTGAAGTGAAGTCGCTCAGTCGTGTCCGACTCTTTGTGATCCCATGGACTGTAGTCTACCATGCTTCTCTGTCCATGGGATTTTCCAGGCAAGAGTACTGGAGTGGGTTGCCATTTCCTTCTCCAATATATGTGTATACATATATTTTTAAGTATGACTACCACAGGAATGGTGTGAAGCAGTGGAACAAACATCACACATTGCTCTCTAGGTCCTGTCCCCCATTGTTAACTAAGTGTATAACTTTGGGCAAGATGATCATGCTTCCTAGACTTGTTTCCTTATCTGTTTGAAGAAAGAACTAGAAGAACTCTTAGGTTTCTTTCAGCTGTAATATTTTATGTTTGCTAAGAAAAGAAAGAAAGTGAAGTCTCTCGTTCGTGTCTGACTCTTTGTGATCCCATGGACTGTAGTCTACCAGGCTTCTCTGTCCATGGGATTTTCCAGGCAAGAGTAGTGGAGTGGGTTGCCATTTACTTCTCCAGGGCATCTTCCTGACCCAGGGATCAAACCCAGGTCTCCTGCATTGCAGGCAGATGTTTTACCTTCTGAGCCACCAGGGAAGCCCAACTGTCTCTCAAATCTTCTCTTTCTTCCTTCTCCTTGTGGCTCCATTTCTGGCCTTCATCATTTAATTTGAATGACCCCAAGGGCCCACTGACCTCACTTCCTCTAGTCTTGACCCCCACCATTCATTTATACCTTGAGATCATCATACAGAACGTTGAGGACCCAAACACAATTGCATATGGTTGTCACATTCAAATTCAGAGAAATGATGTGCAGGTAGAGTTGTGTTATTTGCTGGCTATAGAAGACAGTGTAAACCTCATAGACAGGAAAGACTGACTTAAGTTCAAAAAAGATAAGAGAAAAGCTAGTGCTTTAAATTCTTAACTCTTAAAAAGTCTTCAGTGCGAAATAGGTTTCTAGCAAGATGGATCCACTCCTCTCACAGTTTTGGTTTTATGCCTTTGGAAAAAGGAGGAGGGAAAGCTCGGAAATTAACTGAATGAAAATAAGCATTGTTTCCATTGGAGGAGACAGGCTACATAGAGTACCACATCCCTCAAGGTCGTGTGAAAGATCTATAACTTATTTTGGATACAAAACTCCAGGGAATAATGCCTGGCGACCAACTTCTTGCCAACTGAAGATGAACAAAATTTTTCCATCTCTAATTTCTATGTCTGCTTCTTACCGACATGGTCCTGTCTCACCCTCCACAAGTGAGATGATGTAATAGCTAATTTGGCCAAGGATTGAGGAGCACAAATAAAACACAGTTCAGACAGTTATTGTTCAAACAGCAATGTTTAGTTGTACAACACATAAAGTCTAGCAACATTTACACAACCAGTTTGAGTGTCTGTTGGCTTACTTTCAATTGGGAAAATTAACTGTAATGTCACCAAAAGATTGGCTGGTAACATTTAAGAAATGGGTCGTTCTTGCATCCCCTAGGCTTGGGCCTCTTGCTCCATCAGGACTTGGTTGTAGATGAATGGCCCACAAGTCACCAGCCTTTGAGCAAGTTGTGTCCAGGTGGAAGTGGTCGGGCAGTGGGCAAGGGGTAGTCCATAAAGACACGGGGCAGGGGTGGGCAGTGGCAGCCAACATTCGCAAACATTCATGCATCTGATGGGAGGGCTTTGCCCTCCACTGGGGATTTTCCACTAGCCTACAGTAACCAACTGTGGCCAGGCTAATTCATTACTCACATTAATGGAGTGGGGGAGGGGTGGGGTGTAGGACTAGCCAGGGTAGGTGGGAAGAGATTCCCTCTTATTGCTAAGTGGACAGAAGGGTGTTTTTTTCTTCCTAGAGTTCAACATCTCGTGAGCTTCTAGAATTTGGTGTGTGTGTTTAGTTCTTATTTAAAATCTAAGGATAAGGAAGTCAACTCCAGGAATGTCTCTTCAGGAAAACCACCATTCCTAAATGGCTGTTATATGGGGTAGGGAGGGTGTGGGGCTACACTCTGGGCCAGTCACCAGTGGTGATTTTTTTAAAAAAGTGATCCTAGCCCTTGCTCCCCCACATCTGGAGTGACCCATCCTTACAAATAAGCTTTAAGCAATGAAGGAGACACCCTTGTCCCACATTGGGGCTCACACAGCTGACATCAACAAATCCGACAAGCAGAAAAGTTGCTTTCTTGACCCTTTAAGGAAGTCAAGAGCGCTCATGCAGATGAATGGACAGGGAGCAACGCCATATCCCTTGGAGATGGTTACAAGTAGCTGATATGGGTTTGCAAGGGTAGAAGAAGCTCTTGGTGAGTTCTTTCACCCTATGGATGGGATAGGATCGGCTGACACAGACGATAGAGGGGGGCAGTGCTGGCGGGAACTCCATTCCACTGGGAGGAGAGGGGTGGTGTGGATAAATGGAAGCAGCAACTGTCCTAAAGAGGCAGCTGGCCCCCCCATCTGCTGAGGGCTGAGGGGCTGTGGTGGTGGGCCCGAAACACAGCGCTAAAGAGCACGTGGCCCTGCAGCAAGAAGAGCTGAACGGGATGGAGGGAGGAGCGGCACTCGGAATGGCCTTCATTCTGCAGTGGGGCAGGGGGTGGCCGGCACGGGTGGAAGGACAGTGCCCAGGAGGCCTTCTCCCTGCAGGGGGTTGAGAACGGTTGAGGGTGTGGAGACCGGCAGCTGGCAGCAGACATACAGAACAGCTTCTCCAGGGAGGCTGAGACCATGGTTGAGGAGCCCCAGGCATCATTCTCCTATTCTCTTCCTCAGCCTCGCCAGGGCCCCCCACCTCCCACCCCAGACCTCCCCTGTGAGGCCAAGGTGTCTAGTCCCACGTCTTCATATAAGCCAGGGGTCCCTCTTCTGTTGAAATTTAGCAACCTCTGGACTCTAACCCTGCGCTGTTCTGCTCTGACTCGTGCCTAACCTGGGATAACTGTGTGGGTGAGAGAAGATGGGGATTGGAATGGTAATGAGCTTCCAGGAAAGATTGGAGACCATGAGTTGGGGGCCACTAGCAATCTGATCACCCACCTCTTTCTCCTGGTCTGCTGAATCTTGGTCTTAAGTCTATATGTTTTCCTAGCACCTGAGTGATAAGGGCCTATAAATGCTGGGATTTGTAGAGGACCAGTAAAACACCTCGGGTTGGACCAGGAGATGAAACAGGAGGTTGTAAGAGGTTACTGTAAACTGTATCAATTTTTCCCCTTGCCTGAGGCTAAATTGTTTCCCCAGCTTGAAATTTCAGCCACCTTACAGACTAAAGGAGAAAGAGTAACTTGTGTGTCAAACAACATGGAAAATATATGCATTAATAAATACAGGTCTGAAGGGGAAGGCAAGAAAAGGCTACATGTAGGCTTGTGAGTGTCACTGGGCATATCTACAGGGGTGAGGAAGAGGAAGTGCAGAAAGCTGAGAAAGACAGACAAAAATGCAAGTAGCTTCAACACGAGAAAGAGAATAGAAGAGAAGGAAAGGGAGGTCAAGTATATACAAGAAGGAGGAGAAAGAGAAGCCAGCTTTAAGGAGGAAGAATCCTGATGGACAGGAGGGAGACGAGGTTCAAAACTGTCTCTGAAGCCAAACGACCAAGAAAGACAAACACTATATTGTTCTTGATACTTCTTTAGACTCAGTTCTGCTAGGACCTGACACCTAAAACAAAGGTTGTCTCACTTGACCAGCACATGTGTTTCTTTAACCAGACACTGGGAACCACATAACTCGCTGTGTCCCGTCCTTTGCAAGGCTGCCCACAAGCTCAGGGCCGTTTTCATCGCTCAACTGCAGAAACTGTTTCCCATGCTTCTCTACAGATCTGATTTCCCTTGTAATCCCCTTTTGTACTGTCCTGTGATTTTACTGGGGATGTTAAGTGGCCTAAAGTCACTTTGGGAAGAAACCTGGACATAAATCCTAAATATAGAAGTGCAGCTCAAGTGGATTAGGCTAAAAGGAAATGAAAGGAAATGAAAGAAGTCAGAGCGGGCAGGACAAAGGAAGGAGGGAAAGGGAAGAAAGAGAGAAGAGGGGAGCAGAGGAGAGTGAGGCGGGGGGCTGGGGGTGGGACATGTGGAAAGCAGCAGTCTGCGACAGAGACAGGTGGTAGCTTCTGGACAGTGAATGCCACACAGACCGAAGGGTGGAGCTCTCCTCCACTTGTAGGCACTAATTCTGCAGGAGCCCAGCACTGGCCGACTTCTCTGCTCTCCCCTGATCTTTCTTTTCCCAAAAAGTCCTAGCCTCACCACAGACCACCCCGAGCTTACAGGGAGGGTTAAGTCCTCAACTCCCCCCACCCCACCATCCCAGGTCGAGCTCCACAGACCGTCTTTGGAGAATCTCTGCAGTCCCTGCTCACAGGTGGGTTCAGAGATAAGAAAGCATTACCTGAGGCTCACCTGCTCCCATCATTTTTAAATGAAGCCTCCCCCAGACCTCTTGAGTGAGGCACACGGCCTTGTTCTGGGACACAAGGAAAGGAGACAGATAATGGACAGCCATGGAGGAACCAAGCTTACTAGGAACTTTCCAGGGAGGCAGTATAAATACCTCAGCCCTGCACAGGCACACACACATACACACACATGCGCGCACACACACATACACACTCTCTATCTCTCATACACACACAACACACACACACACTGTAGACAAGATGCTCCACAATTACCAGACAGGCCTGTGGGACAGAGTAGAAAGGAAGAAGGTGGTGGGTGGTGGTCTGAGGATGTGTGTGTGTGGGGAAGTGGGTATGTGTGATGATACAGAGAAAGGGTCGTCATGGGTTACTGTCGTGGCTTTCCTCTGTGTCCACGCTCACCGGGGGGAGGCCTCCATTGTCATTAAGACGCTTGGCCCTGTAGGTCTCGTAGTGGATGTTGTGTGTTACTTCCTTGAGGTCCTGGAGGTGGGTCCTGAAGGGCAAGAGAAAGAGGGATGTGATTAGGGCCAGGATGAGGGAGAGAGGACCCACGTCTGAGGTCAACACATCGCTTCCAGGGTCTGGACCCAGTGACTGGGACCAGAGAGCCAATGACACCTCTTGAGCACCTTGTCCTTCAAGATGGGAGCTGGGACTGCGGCAGAAGCTCTGTCAGAGGGATGTGGGGACCGAGGAAGTGGATCTGAACAAGTGGCCTCTGGACCCCAAATAATTAAACCTGCCATCGGATGGGAGGGGTGCATCTTACCTGATGACAAAGTCTCGAAGCAGGGCAAACTCACAGTGGTTGAGGTTTTCCACTGTGAACAAACAGACAACAAAAACAGGTGGTCACTTCACTGACGCAGATACCAGCAGGTGAATTTCTGTTCAGGTCATGGACTGAGCCATGGGCCGGGCATTTGTCACCTTCCAGAGGTGTGCTCATCCTGGCACTCGACTGCACTGGATTTTACTCATTGAACAAGGATTCATGAAGCAGCGACAAGGGCACAAAACTATTCTAGACTCTATGGAATAATAGCTCATAGGTAGTATCATATTCCCCATTTTATAGGAAAAGAAACTAATACACACGGAGTCTAAGAAACTTGCCCAAGACCGAAGACACAATTTCCATGTTTAAGGAGCTTATAATCTGATTGGAAGACAGTAAACACACAGAGAGAATAATCGAGCCATCTTAAAAAGGTCATGATGGCTTGATAAATCTAATTCAACATAGATCAAGTGCCTACTATTTGCAAATCACTTGACAAAGACGATGGAAGCCGAAGAGAATTAAGTCATGAGCCCTCTTCCTCATAATCTATGGGTAGGACAGATATTCTTATAATTTCATTCAATGCAATTGATGAGAAAATGCTATTTTAAAAAAATCCCAACAAAAGATAGAAAAATAAGAGACAACATGATATAATGGGATAAACTTGATTTTGAAATCAAAATATCCAGGTCTAAAATCCAGGTTTCACCACTAATAAGTCATGTGATCTTCGGCAGGACACTTAACCTGAGACCCAAGTGCCTCAGCGAGGATGATCTGAGAACAGGGCTTCCATCCCTACCCTGCCCCCTTCAGAGGGTATCATGATGAATTCATCACCGAAGTGATTCTCTGAGAGCTCTCAGAATCACTGTGACCTTCTCAAGGTCACATCATTCCTAATAAAATAAAAATGGCAACATCTGAACAACCCTTCAGCAGCTTTTCAGATCATGCCTCCTTTCATGTGAAAACCTTTCTCTGGTTTTTCTGATCCTTATTAATCTCTCCATGTTCTGAACTCCTTTGACCCTCAAGCTAGTGCCTCCCGGTCAGGTGCTAAATCCATCTTTTATTGCTTCCTGCTCAGGAGTCTCAGCTTCTCAATTAGACTGTAAGCCCCTTACGGCAGGGTCTGGCTGGCTCTGGCTGGCATTCATTTTATATCTTGCATCCTAGGACTGTGCCTTGACCTACAGATGCTTAATTAATAACCATAATTGACTGGCAACCAGTTCTTCAAGAAGATGCATTGAATTACCTTCAATGATGCCCCAGGGAGTCTTTCTGCCGAGGACCCGCTTGCCATTCACTTGGTACTCCTTGTCACTTCCCACCACAGCGAAAGGCATGCTCTCCTGCTGACAGAGGAGACACACGCGCATGTCATCCTTCTACTCTTTGCGCCTCCAAGGGTCAGACGGCATACGGTCCTGGGCCTCTAACCTTGAACTGCACATTTCTGAAGCTCATTCAGTGATCCCACTGATGGCAGAGGCCAGGCTCTTGTCTCTTAAAAAGAGCACTGGACTGGGAGTCTGAAGTCCCAGGGTCCCAGACCTGATTGCTCCCCTGCCTGGCTGGTTAACTTCAGTAAATCAGCTTTCCCACAACTGGAGAATGCTTTGTACTCTTTAGCAGGGTTTGTACTTTTAACAGGGTTTGGTTTGATTTGGAACAACTCTGTGAGCTAGTCAAGAAAGACAGACCTCTTAGACAACACCCACCCAATGGACAGCCAAAGTAATAAATTTTACATGGTCTCCCGCACTGGCAGAGGCCCATACCTGCTGCCCTGCCAGAGTTCAAAGGCCACTTTCTGATGTACCCAGGCTCCTCTGCTCCAGCAGGTGTCTGTTTCCAAGTTGATCTGCCTGGTGTGTACTGTTATTGCATTTGGATAAATTAACTACTATATAAGCTGAGGACAGACATATCAGTGTGGAGATCTGTTTCTCTGAAAATGGAATGTTTCAGAAAGACTTGATAAAGGTGAGTTCCTTTTGCATTAAGAATGGATTTAGCAGGACTTCCCTGGTGGTCCAATGGTTAAGAATCTGCCTTCCAATGCAAGGGACGTGAGTTTGATCCCTGGTCAGGGAACTCAGATCCCACATGCCACAAGGCCCAAGCTCCTCAACTAGAGAGCCTGCATGCTGCAAATTACAGAACCCATGTGCTCTGGCCCCAACTAAAGAGAAGCCAGCAAGCTACAATGAAAAGCCTGCATGCCACAACTAAGACTAGAAGTAGTAAAAAATGTATTATTATTTTTTTAAAAAGCACTGAATTAAAAAAAAGAGTAGGCTTATCTCCAAAGAAGAGGCCTTGTCTCTATATAAAAAGAATGTTTAATGAACATGATGTGTTTTTGATAATTTAATAATTCAGTAAAACATCTATTTTAAAACATTTAAGATTTGTATCTTCATTTTTAAAATGATTTCTTCAACTGATTTTTTTCAATGAACTACCTGTCTCAACTACATCAGGTGAGGGGCTTCTCCTAGGTTACCACACTTGATGGAGAAGGAGACTCAAGGCCAAAGCAAGGGATTTGTCCCAGGTTACAGCGATTAGTGGGAAAGCTCAGACTAGAACCCAGGATTCTGATGAGAAATCACAGAACAGTGGAAGTTCAGAATTGAGAGGGATCTCGGAAATCATAAATGTCAAGGGTTTCCCAGCCAGGTTTCATGAAGCCTTAAGATTCCCAGGAAACACTTCAGGGGCTGCTCAGAAGTTAGGGTTGAAAAGACCCTGATGCTGGGAAAGATTGAAGGCAGGAGGAGAAGGGGGCAGCAGAGGATGAGACGGTTGGATGGCATCATCGACTCAATGCGTGAATTTGAGCAAATTCTTCCAGGAGATGGTGAAGGACAGGGAAGTCTGGCGTGCTGCGGTCCACGGGATCGCAAAGAGTTGGACACACCTGAGCGGCTGAACAACAACATCCTGGAGTCTGCCTGACACTTAGCTTTTTTAAAGGGTCCTTCTAGGGGAGCAAAAGAGCCGATAAGCCACTCATCTAGCCTGATCTCTGAATTTTAAGGAAGGAGAAACTGAGGAGGAGCTCTGCCTGAAGCTTTTTCTGCCTGTATCCTTCCATCACCCCATACTTTGGTTTTGGTTGTCCTGGTGGGGGAACCAGAGGCTTTTGTTGGCTCTGGGAATGGACAGGAGAATTTGGCTTTACAGTCACAGTCAGGGCCCCCAGTCCTCATCCTCTCCCATTGTCTGGGTCAGGCAAGGTGGGGCAGGGAGTGTGGAAAGGGGAAAGCAGGAGGAAAAACAGAAGTGGGACATGATACATATCCCAGGGGGACCAATGTGGGCATCTATGTGATGAACAGACTTCTAGGCACCTACCCGGATTTTGTCATTCTCTGTCTTGTCCTCCAAATCCTCATCAAATTCCTTCTGGGGGTAGAATTCAATGCCATTCACTTCAAGCTCCTTTCGAACCTAGAGGTGGGGAGGAGAAGCATGGTGGCCAAGTGTCAGGATAGAGAGAGGGCTGTCTGTGCATGTGCATGCTTGTGCAAATGTGTGCGTACTGAAGCCGGAGGGGTAAATGGCAGTCATCTTTGAACTCTGAGGCGCTGGGCAGCAGGAGGATCCTGAATGAATGGGAGCCCCAGCCCCACAGTTACCACTGCCCACCCCAGCCTGCCACAAGGAAGAATCCGGGGGTGCGGTCTATTCCTCTCAGGGTGTAAGATCAGGATCCAGACAAGCAGGACCACTGAGAACAGATGCCATGTGGGCAGTGCTCATGCCATACTTGTTTCTCTCCTCTTGGCAGGGAGGAGAGGTCCAGCTCGCCACCCCCAGCCTCTCCCTGTTTGTCCTCTTTCAAAGCTCAGCTTAAGTCTCCTCCTCCAGGAAGTCACCCAGTGCTTTTCCGTAATCTCCTTGATGAAGTTTCTCAAAGGCAGCAACCGTCTTTATACTTCTCCGGCATTTCCCCAACCCAGTCCCCTGTGTGTCCAGCACAGGACAGAGCTTATGGAAAATAACGATAAAGACCAGTGGGTGGTTGATTAATTAGTCTTGTCCTTCAAGCAACCTAACAGTGCGAAGTGGTTTCTCACGTTGGAGGTGATTTATGCATTTAGTGGTATTTGCAGATATTTGGAGGGCGAGAAGGCTGGAGCCGCGCTAACTTCTCTTCTCCACCAGCCTTGCCTCTCTAACAGTTGAGAAGGAGCCAGGTGGGAAGTGGGGTAGGAGGTGGATATAGTAATAAAGGATAGAAGAGGGCTTGGACCAGACGGGAGAGGCAAGCATGGGGACAGGAAAAGGAGGAGGGGCCTTCTCACCCTTTGCTTGAATTCAGACTTCTCCTCCAGGGTCATGGTGTCAGCCTTAGCAATGACGGGGATGATGTTCACAACTTTGCTGAGGTGTTTCATGAACTCCAGGTCAAGAGGTCGCAAGCTGGGGCCCAAAGGAGGTGGGGTGTCAGAGCCACCATGCCCTCCCCCACTCAGCCACTGCCACCACTCCAGGGGCACCCTTGGGACAGGAGGACTGGGCTGGGAATTGGCTGAGGCAGCCACCATCACCTGTCTGCAGAACAGAACTCAACTCTCTACCCACATGTGGCCCACCAACTCCCTTTCTCTCTCCCTGGGTTCTGGGGCATATCCTGGCTTTCTTTAAGCCCCACTCAAACCACTCCTTCATGACACCTTTTCTGACCTGAGATCTCTTTCTCCTGGGAACAGCCATGGACTGTTGTCCCCACCCATGCGTCCTTGTGTCATGGTCATAGGTGTGTCTATTCTGCCTACGGGACAGCACTTTTGGACAGGCCTCCCCCCGGTCCCCTACAGTAGTCCTGCAGGGGTCCAGCTGGGGCCTGACCCCTCCCCTACCCGAGGGCCTCTGGACTCTGGGGCCCCAATCTGGCTGTAGTTTGAAGTCCACCAGACTCATTTAAGTCAGGTTGCCTGCTGGCCTGCTCTGACCTTGGGTCCAGGCTCTAGGGAGGGATAAACGCTAACTTCCCTGCCGAGTTCCCAAGCTGCACCGTTGAAAACCTGCTGAACGTCTGGCTCCTCCAAAACCTGGGGCCTGCCGCGCTGTGCCATCGTCTCAAGAATGAAATTCTTGCCTAGCCGCTGGGCTCAGTGACAGTTAGGAGACCTCCCCAGCAGGAAGGTGGCCTGCTTGTCTATTTGGATGGCTCCATTCTCCAGTGGCACTCCCTATCGTTCAGCCTTGCCTGATACTCACAACCAGAGTTCCCGGCATGCCCGATGGTTGTCAGCCTTCATCGCTGGACACCTGGCTCCTCTTGCTGGGCTGGCTACCCTCCAAATGCCTACAGCTGGGTCACCCCTCCCTACCTCCACCTGAACACCAGCCCCAATCCAGTAGTCTGGGCCCTTCCCATCTCATCCTTCTTGCTGCCCCTGACCCCAGGCCTCTGCATAGCAGGTATCTATTGAACAAACAAGGAGCCCTTTGTCCACAGCAACCAACTTCTGTCTGCTGGCAGTGATGCTATGGTGCTAACACACCGATGGACAGCATAAGGGCTGATGGTGAGCTTCTCTCTCCTGTCAAGGATCTCTGAGGGACTCCCAGGGCCATGACTATGTGGGGGCCCACCTGACCTCCCCAGCTGAGTCTAGATATCACTCATTCACTATAGGTTGGGACCAAATGATGCAAAGGAGGCAGGCTGGGGGACAGGGGCAGGCCTGGCACATACGAGTGTCCGGTCGGGGAGATGAAGTAGAGGCAGCAGTGGACACGAGTGTCAGGGATGCGTTTCTTCCTGGCGATGTTCACCTCCTCCTTCAGGAACTTCTCGTACTGCTCGTTGATGTACTTCTCAATGGGCTCCCAGCTGGAGGAGGGAGAAGAAAGCAGATGGAGGTCTCAGAAGGACACGACCCGGGAGCTCCTCTCACCAGGGTCAGGAGGCAGGCTCTCACCTCCATCTCACTCCCTGCCTCCCCAGGGCTCTCGGTGACCTGTTGACTATTCTCCCTCGGCCCCCATGGGTGGCTTTCCCTGTTAGCAAGGGCAGAACTCCTCTGGGGTCCGAGCCCCCTGATTGACCTATGGGAACCTGCAGAACCCCACCCTACTCCTGACAGCAGTGCACTTTCCCCACATCCATCACTTACTAGCTGGGCCACTCTGGGGAAGTCTCTGCCCTTCTCTGAAGCTCTTTTCTCATAAGTGAAAAGAGAGTAACAACAGGTGCCTGGAGGGAGTCATGTAAGAACTAGAACAGAGGTATAATACTGAATGGGGCTTCCCTGGTGGCTCAGTGGTAAAGAGTCCACCTGCAATGCAAGAGATGCAGGTTTGATCCCTGGGTCAGGAAGATCCCCTGGAGAAGGAAATGGCCACCCGTTCTAGTATTCTTGCCTGGGAAACCCCATGGACAGAGGAATTTGATGGGCTATTGCAAGTCCAAGGGGTTGCAAAGAGTCGGACGCGACTGAGGACTAAACAACAACATTGGTCTGAACAGAGAAATGGTGCAGAGAAAGCTCTCAACCCTGGCACTATAATAATCCACAGGGTAAGCACAAGCATATAATCATCCCAGCGCAATAATTCATCCTTATCATGCTGTTGCTGTGATAGTGACCTTTCCTTCTCTAGGAGTGTGTGGACAGCCAGAGAAGAAGTGACCAGCCACTTTCTGAGATCAACACAGCCAATTCCAAAGTATGTTGTTGAGAGGCCCTGTCTGTCTGGGGCAGCCCAGGCTCCCTCACAGAGGCATAGCTGTCTTCACCCCTGTCTGGGAGCAAACTTCTGCCCAGAACCTTCTGTAAAGCAAGGAGTGTCACTTGCCATCTGGTTTTACACGGATTAAGTCATTAGCCACCGTAGTCACTGACCTACAATATATCCTGGAAGGAATTCGGGACAAAGAACAAGATAAGGCTCTCTGTGCTTTGGGGAAACAGACCCTTCAATAGTTGTATTTCAGGAAAAAAATTTTGGACCCAAATTCTTACACCTTCCCCGACTTAGAAAAGCACTAAAATCATTAACAGAGATCTCTGTTCCTCTTGACTGGCAGTAGCCTTCTGCTGAGATGTATGCCTGGCTACACGTATCCCCAGTCAAAAAGCACACGCATACTGGCCTCCGCCCACCTTCTCAGAGCAGGTCTTCCACACCTTCTGGGCGGCTGACTCAGACTACAGTCCTCAGTGTGTGCGTGCGTGCTCAGTTGCTAAGTTGTGCCGACTCTTTGTGACTCCAGGGACTGCAGCCCACCAGGCTCCTCTGTCCATGGGGTTCTCCAGGCAAGAATACTGGAGTGGGCTGCCATTTTCTTCTCTAGGGGATCTTCCCGACCCAAGGAATGAACCTGCATCTCTTGTGTCTCCTGCATTGGCAGGCAGATTGTTTACCACTGAGCCACCTGGGGAGCCCTCAGTAAGACAGTGAATAAGACCCAACTCAGAACTCTTACACTGTGCTTCTTCTTCTTCTTTTTTTTTGGCCATACCATGAGGCAGGCACTGTGCATTCTGTTCAAGGCCGACACTTCCATCCTCACCCGGGCAGTGTACTTCCCCACTTTTGGCTGGACGCTGGATCCCCAGAGGCTCTCTCCTCATGGAAAGTGCCCTCCCCCATGTTTTCCTCCCACCCTCTCTTTGTCCAGGTGGCCAACACCTGGCCCTCAGGCCAAGCTCTCTGCCACAACCTCCAGGTCCGCCTGGGTTTGCACCCCAGCTCCCCCTACTCCATTGCTCCAGCTCCTGACCCACTCCCATCTCCAGGCAATGCCTCAGCTGACATTCCCTCTGCTCTGTCCCCCTCTATCCTCACACCTGGGCCCCATTTGGTCCTCTCTGTTTGCTTCCTAACAACCCCCTCCCCTCTTTCAGCAAGTCTTGCCACTTAAGCCCTCAGCATGGAGGACACAGATGGTTCTCAGTTTGAGTGAATCTGCTCCACATTCAGTGTCTGCCTTGCAGTCTTTAGGATGGAGGTCTCACACACAGGCAGACATACCAGTTTTCATTGTTGATCTGGTCTCCAAAGCCCGGGGTGTCAATGACAGTCAGCTTCATCTTGACACCACCTTCCTCGATCACTGGGGAGTGAACAGAGAAGGCACCTGGGGGTCACTCCTCCAGCTGACGCCAGGTGTCCCACTGCCTACCAGCTGGGGGAGACCTGGGCTCCTTACTTCTACAGGACCAATGACTGGAAAAATCAAGTTCAGGGTCCTCAACACTTCAACACCTTTGTTCATGCTGTTCCCTACACCCGGAATGCCTTCTTTACCCCTCTGTCTGTCTAAATCTACCCAGTCTTGGGACTTCTCTGGTGGGCCAGTGGCTAAGACTCCATGCTCCCAATGCAGGGAGGCCCAGGTTCAACTCTTGGTCAGGGAACTAGGATTGCAGACGTGAACTCTTTGCACGCTGTGAAGAGTTCTCGTGCCTCACTAAAGATCCCTCGTGCTGTAACTAAGACCTGGTGAAGCCAAATAAAAAATAATAATTTTTTTTTAATGAAAAGAAAAAAATCCACCAGGCTTTATCATCCCACTCAAGTCCTCCATCATTTCTAATTCCCACACCCCCTTTTCTGACTTACAGTCAAAAGAGTTGGCTCCGTCTTGCTCAAGGGCTTAATTCTATTCTGTCTTCAGGCTGTCTGTCATTTGTCTCATCCCCCAGAGGCCCCATTCTTCCCCCTTTCTGGCAGAGGCCCTTGGAACAACGCCCGTCATGGTCCCTGCTGGGTCCTTACCGTGCCCAATAGCTTTGATCTCCACTGTCTTGGGAATCTTCTCCTCCCGGTTCCAGCTGGAGGCCTTGCGGCTCACTTGGGACTTGAAGAGGGTGTTGACCAATGTTGACTTGCCCAGTCCACTCTGACCTGCAGCAAGACAGGAAGAGGATGAGAAGGCAGGGAGACCCCAGGCCCAGCTCCCAAGCCTAGCATCTCTCCCTTGAGCTTACAGAATTCTAGAGCTGTGATCCAAGTCCTTCACTGACCACTCACTGGAGAGGCTAGAGGCTGAGCAGGGAGAGTGAGTGGATGGGAATGCTTTCCCACTTGCTGGTGAAGGACCTGGGGAAACGTCAGTCGAGTTGCACATTCTCTCCTTCCAGAGCCCTGGGAGCGCTGGGAAAGGGGCAACCTCTGCACTTGCATACTGGTTTTCCATTTCATTTTGGCTTGACCTAAGTTTTTAGTCTTTAATCACACTTAAAGATGGAATTACTTTGCATACTGACACTGCGCTTCTGAAGAAGATTTCATTCCAAGGAAGAGCTCCATAACTAAAAGATAGGTGAAAACCACTGGTCTGAGCAGAGTGTTTCTCAAACATGCACAAGAATCAGAGGATAATAAAGAAAGCTAAGTGAAGAATCGATGCTTTTGAATTGTGCTTCTGGGGAAGACTCTTGAGAGTCTCTTGGACAGCAAGGAGATCAAACCAAACAAACCCAAAGGAAATCAACCTTGAATATTTACTGGAAGGACTGATGCTGAAGCTGAAACTCCAATACTTTGGCCACCTGATGCAAAGAGCCGACTCATTGGAAAAGACCCCGATGCTGGGAAAGAAGGCAAAAAAGAAGGGAGTGGTAGAGGATGAGATGGTTAGATAGCATAACTGACTCAATGGACATGAATTTGAGCAAACTCTGGGAGACAGTGAAGGACAGGGGAACCTGGTGTGCTGCAGTCCATGGGGTTGCGAAGAGTAAGACATGGCTTAGCAACTGAATAACAACAAAGATGCTACATGGCAAGTGGTAAGAGATGAGTGGAGAAGTACTACCAGACCACGCTAGGAATTCAAACCCTTAAACTTAAGAAAGATTATTAAGTAGGATGGGTGATGATGAGTTTTGCAGGGTAGAAAAATTATTCAGTCACTGGGAGACAATGGATTGAAGAAGACGGAGAACCAGGAGAAAAAGAAGCAATGTCATCATGCATGCTGTCTAGTTTAGCCAATGTTTTTTAGAGCAAGATGTTTCAGATGATTTACACTCTGGCCCAGATGTATGAGCAGCTCTGAGTCAGGTAGACGTGGTAACCCAGGGTAGTAGCAGGGTGCTGGCAGTGGAGAGGCAGAGGGTAGACAGACTGGAAGAGATATTTGTGAGGTAAAATTGACAGTATTTAATGACCAACTGGATTGGGGGATAAAGCAGGAGGAAGAAGGATGATTCCCAGATCCCAGTTTCAGCAACTGAGAAAATATGTCACTGCGATCAAAGGCAAAGGTCCCTCCCTGCTCTTATATTCTGTGGTCCAGTGACCCTACTTAGTGACCAATGTCCTGAAAATTCTCTTCAAGCTTGAAAGCACTACCAAAGATCAGAAAGAAGACCACCCTTCCTCTGATCCCCCCCAACTCTTGAAGGTGGGGAAGAACAAGGGTGGTGCTCCCAGGCCTTGAGCACAGCTACAAGGCTGTCTGTGTACAGAGAGGGGGTGCCGGGGCCAGGCTGACCATCATCCATTCACATCTCCCACCCTCAGATCAGCCAGCCGTGTGGGAAGAAAGGAGTCAGGCCTTTGTGATCAGCACGCTGAGATCTTTCCTCTGAGAAAGAGCTCATTCGAAAGAAGCCAGGGCTGAGGCCATCCTAAAGAAAGAAGTGGGATTCTAAAGGGTGCTGCCTGCCACCAGGGTCTCCAGGGAGCCCACGGCTTCCATACCGACCACCATGATGTTGAAGTCGAAACCGGTCTTCATGGTCTTCTTGCGCATCTGCTCAATGATGGTGTCGATGCCGATGTAGCCCAGCAGGTTGGGATTGATGCCGATGGGCTTCATGGGCACTGCCGGCTTAGGCCTGGGCTCGGGCACCAGCTCTGACATGGCTGCGTCCGTCCTGGTCTCCGGGAGCCCTGCAAAGCCAAGGTGGGAGGGGCAGGCTGAGGTCACATGGACACCACAGTATTAGTCTCTGGATACACAATCATACAGAATTAGGCCTGGACGGGACCGTGGATGTCCTCCAGTACAGGTCTCCCATCTCATAGATGTGGAGTGGGAGGCAGTGGTAAGGGCTTGCCTGAGAACATAGAACAAGTCAGATGGAAAATCTGGACCAGTACCCAGACCCTCCCGTTGCTGGGGTACTTTCAAATGCACCTCGCTGCTCCAAAGCACCACATCTGTGTCTCTAACCCAGGGGTTTCTTCGCCTTGGCACTATTGACATGCTAGGTCAGATAATTAGAGCAGGGAGCTGTCCTGGGCATTGTAGTCCATTTAGTAACATCCTTGGCCTCTACTAAATGCCTGTGAGTGCTTAGTCACTCAGTCGTGTCTGACTCTTTGCGACCCTTTGGACTGTAGCCCACCAGGCTCTTCTGTCCATGGGATTTTTCAGGCAAGAATACTGGACTGGGTTGTCATTTCCTTATGCCAGTAGTAGCTCCCAATTTAATGATCAAAAGCATTTTCAGACCGTGCCAGATGTTGGCTGGCACTACCAACAGTTGACAGCCACTGACCTAAGAGATGTCTGGGGTTATTCCAACCTGAGTCCTGCCTCACCCAAATAAAGGGCAAAGCAAAGACCTTTTAGGATTCTGGACCTAATGTCTATTGACTGCCTGTTCCTGCCCTAGTTGCTTTGTCTTTTAGAAACCCATGGGTCTGGGACTTCCCTGGTGGTCCAGTGGTTAAGAATCTGCCTTGCAATGCAGAGTGTGCGGGTTCAATACCTGGTAGGGGAACTAAGATCCCACCTGCTGAGGAACAATTGAGCTACAATGACAGATCCAGCATGCCACAACTAAGACCTGATGCAACCAAATAATCTTTTTAAAGAAAGAAGCAAAAAAAAAAAAAAAAAGAAAGAAAGAAAGAAGCACATGGGGCTATCTCAACTCAGCAGAGTGAGCATCCATCGTGTCTCCCAGTCTGTGTCCCCTCTATTCCATGAGCACTGGTGCAAAGTAGGGGTCTCTGTGCCCTGAGGCTCCCCAGACAGCCTCCACGCCTTATTTTTTAAGTCATTTATTGCTTTCAAATTTTTTGTTTGGCTGCACTGCACAGCATTCAGGACCTTAGTTCCCTGACCAGGCATCAAACCCATGCCACCTGCAGTGGATGTATGGAGTCTTAACCACAGGACCACTAGGGAAGTCCTCTCCAAGCCTTAGTTTTAAATCTGAGGAGGAGTAAGTCTCCCCTGCTGACCAATGAGGAGAGGATGAGGCCCAAGTAGGGGCAGTCATGGGCCTAAGATGACATGACACGCTGTGTTCTTGGCGTGGTGGGTAACAGGAGAAAGGAGAGCCTGAGGTCACAGCCCTTCCCCAGTGGAGAAAGGCAAACACCCTTCTGGGTCTGGCGCATCATGGGCATGTTCATACACATGAGAAATCTGTGTTCCCCCATCAGGGCACTGTCCCTCCAAGGTGGGTTTCGGGACATGGCATCTCCACTTCCCTCCCGATAAGACCGGTGTGTGTGGTGACGTGGGAAGGGCCTGCCTTTGTGACTTGCCTTCTCTGTGGCCTCAGGTGAACCGCCTGCCCCCATGCACCTGCTTCCTCTTCTGTAAACTTCTTAGGATAGTGACGAAGGCTGTGGGGAGCCCCGCATGTGAGATGCACCCCCACTCTGCCTCATTGCTGCAAACCCTCTTGGTCCTGCCCCTTCTCAGTTCCCAGCCAGGAGGGGGAATGAAGTGGTGCATGAGAAAGCACTTGTTAAAGGGTGGTGCCCAAGATGCTAATCACCCAGTGCAGTCACTGGACTCCATGCTCTCTGGAGGCCCCTTTCCGGCCTGGCCATTCTAGAATCCTATGGCTCCTGGTTACCACCCTGCAGGGTCTCTGGCTCACAGGGAGAAGTGATGGAGCAGCAGATGGGAAAGAGAGAGGGCACAGGAGCACCTCCCTCCCCCACCCTCAAAGCCAGCCAGGAGTCTGTTCTTGTTCCCCCACCACCTGGTCCTCTCCCTGGTCCTGGCATGACTCTCCACCGGAAACCGTTCTTTCCTTGTCATCCGCGGGCACAGCCAAATCTGACGGAGTCTCGGGACCTCCCCAGGGCCTGGCGTGGTTCCCTCCTGCTTCCCAGGAAGTTGTTGCCAGCCAGGCGGCTCCAGAAGGCACCCAGATTGGCTCGGGCCTGAAGCAGCTGACTATCAGCAGCCTGGCCTGCGCCTCCACTCTGCACGTGGTTCCCGGGCCCGACTCAGCACACCTGCACTGGGGCCAATGCCCTGGTTTCCCTATCCAGCTGCTTGCCAGGCCGGTCCTCTCCATCCCCCGGGTCCCTCCACGGCCAGCCCACTGGGTCGCCACAGCCACTGTTGTGAGATGGAGCCATCTGTGTGCACGTGTGTGTTTTGGAGGGGCAGGGTCTTACTCTACAGACCTGGAAAATGAGTCTGGTATTTATTTATGGGAGTTTTTATAAGGATTTTTATAAAGTCTGCATCCTCACCCTGGCCTTCTCAGCCCCGGCCTATCAACCGCAGCAGCCTCAAAGACCACTCCCCAGCACAACTTGGTTTCGAGAAGAGGCCAGCTGACCAGATTCCCGGGCAACTTCTAGGGGCTCCAACAGACCGGGAGCAGAGTCCACTTTTATTCCTCCATCGAGCACCTGTCAGGACCCACAGAGCTCTTGCTGGCAAGATGCCCCTCCCAACCACATGGCCACTACATGCCAGTCACGTGCTAACGACGACCACCCATCAGCCACAAGTATTGCAAACCTGCAGCCGGTCACGGTGTCACAGCCTTTGCTGGAAGACCCTTTGTCCACTCCAGCCCCTGTCGACCTTCCTTCACTATACAGGAAAGCCTCCGCCTTCCCATCTCACGTGGATGCCTCCCTTCTGTGCTGCCTCAGCCCCCTGAGTACCTCTGTAGTCATTACATTCATTCACTCACTCACTCCATCCCATCCGGGCCATTCTATAGGCCCTCCAGTGAGAGCTGACTCCAGCCAAACCCTAGACTAAACGCCAAGGACACTGCTAGACCCCAGACAAGGTCCTTGCCTCATACTGTCTGCTGAGGAGACCTCCAGAGCACAGGGCGTAGGCAGCTCCAAAGTTAAATTCTGTAGCTCCCTCCTCTGCCCCTGCAGCCCCTCCAGGTCAGGCCATGCCAGCTCCAGACGGGCAGCTGGCCCATCCTTGACTCCCAGGCGGATGGCCTCCGGGAGCCTCAGTGTTCTCCTCAGGAAGACAGGGACAGTCCCGACCTCGCTGGGTTGCTTTGATGCTTACACAAAAGTGTGGGCATAAACCTGGCACTGGACATATGCCAGTTGCCACCCTTTTTCAGGGCAGGAGCCATGTCTTATGGATTTCTGTGCCCCAATGTACCCAGTATAACAAGGCACTCAGCAATGCATGAATGAACGCAAGCCTCACTCAGGAATGAATGAACGGATGCAAGCCTCACTGCAAGGCTGATGTTACTCAGAGCCATCACCTTTCTCCCCCTCCAGATGCTGCTCCCCTGGTGGAGCAGCTGACCTCCCACCCAGCAAATGGCTCTTGGGTGGGCCCCAGGCTCGGAGACAGACTCTGTTATGAGACCTCCCCACACAACAGGGATTGGAGGAGGAGCTCCCCAGGGGTGGGGAAGAGCTCCGGATGGGCTCACAGCGGGATGTAACTCAAATATGCCATCCTGCCTATGCGGTTCCTGGGGCTCCCTCTGAGCGCCCAGCTTTCTCGGGGCCCGGCCTGCAGCACCTCCTGCTGGGAGCCACCTGCCCCAACCGTGCCCCTGGGAGAGACCCTGTCCATCCCCAGCTCAGCTTTGGCTTAGTCCCCACAGAAACGGCTACCCCCCGCCCCGCCCCCACCTCCCTGCCAAGCAAGAGCCCTGGTGCTTTCTTTTACAGGGAAATGAACGGGCTTTGTCTTTGTCCGGCCCAGGGACCCCACCCCTCTGCTGGGAAGGTGGCCGCAAAGGGAGGGGACCTTTCCAGAATAGCAGAATAGCACCTGCCTTCCTGGCTTCGCGAGGATCCAAGGGGTGGGGAGGCTCTTCCTTCCGGATCCGGAGATCATTCCCAACCCCCAGACCCCAGCAGTCTTTAAGACTCCACCCCCACCCGCAGAGCCAATTTCAGTCCACCCCAACTCCAGCCCCTGGCTCTCAGCGGAGAAATCACCAAAGATATCTTAGTACTTTCCCATTCACAGAAGCAAAGGGCCCTGAGATATATACCCCTTCCTCCATCCCAGTCCTCTGGAGGCCAACGAGTTCCCTTGGAGACCACCAGCTGGTGCCTGTCTCAGCGTGCGCCCGCCCGCCCCTGTGTGTGGGGGAAGGGGTCTATGTGTCAGCGCACAGGTCTCTGAGCCCGGCTGTAGGTGGTACCGATACCTGTGCGTGGTGTGCATGTGTGTGCACGTCTCAGTGTGCTCCAGCGCGCATCGCGGTGCCCGCTTGCGTGTTCGGGAGTCTCCGTGTCTCTCCGCCTTCCCGTCTGTGCATTTCTCCGGGCTTGGACATCTTGGGGAGTGTGCCACCGTGCACATATGTCACCGTGCGTGGGCTCCTCCGCGCATCAACCCTCCCCCGGTAGCATCTCCAGCTGGACTGGTAGGGGCCGCAGCCTCCGCCTCACGGCGCACGCCGATGGCCCGGCCGGCCTCCTTACCTTTGGACATGAATCCTCCTTTGTCTCGGTTTCCTCCGGGAAGATGCTCAAGGGCGCGGGGCTGCAAGGCTGAGCGGGACGCGGGCTCCTCCTGGGCCGAGCAGCCCCTGCAGCCGGGCCTCGCCCTTCGGCGCTCTCCGCCCACCCGCCCGGCCCGCGGCCCGGCCGCGCCGCCCCAGCGCCCCGCGCCGCCGCGCCCGCCCGAGACTTCGACTCCGTGGCTCGGCGCCGCGCTGCCCCTGCCCGCGCGCACCGATGCCGCCGCCGCCGCCGCTGCCGCCGCTGCCACCCGCACCACGTGACCCGCGCGCCGCCCGCCCCGCCGAGGGCCCCTCCCCCTCCCACGGCGTCGGCGCCCGCACCGGCTCTCCGCCCGCCCGCCCGCACGCGGGAGCGCGGGCACCCAGCGCCGGCTGAGCGGGGGCGCTGGGCCTCGCAGGCTCGAGATGCCGGGCTGGGGGCGGCGCCCCGATCCCATCCCTCCGCCCGGATCCAGCTCCCGGCCTCTAACTCTCTTAAGGCTGGGGTGGGGCGGGGGCGTGGGGGACCGGTGACAGCTGCGGGATGCGGTGCGCGAGCGTGAGTCACGGGGTGTTTGGGATGTTGGGCTGATTCCGTGGGGTTCTGCCCAGGCGTGGGTGCCGGTAGAACCCTGCCTGATTCAGGAGCCCGGGTTCCAGGCCTGGCTCTGGGATGACCAGCCCTATGACCTTGAACTGGTCAGGAACTTTCTTTCCTGGGCCTCAATTTACGGGTCAGTAAAAAAAAAATCTTTCTTGCATTTAATCCACATGAATGGATAGCATATTGCTAGGCGAGGTGGACACAGGAATAAGGACCATGGTTTCTACCCTCAAAGAGCTCTGGGTCTGGTGGGGTAAGACAGAAAGCTGGACTGTCCTAACACAGGGAGTAGGGTGTGCACAGGGAAACTGTGGGTGCAGGGAGGTGGGCACCCTGAGAAGAGGGGTTTTGTAGGATTTCTTGGAGGGGGTGCGGGCCAAGATGGAAAGGCAAATGTAGGTGGGCGGGAAGAAGGGAAATCGTTCCATGGAGAGAGGAGGGCTGTGGTGAGGAGACCAGAAGTGAGAGCTGCCTGGTGCTGCGGACAACAGAGCTCCTGCGTGCAAGGAAGCAAGGAAAATTCCAGACGGATACAGAGCTAAGAGGCTGGAGAAGTCCACAGCCTTGGGAGTCGAGCTAAGGAGCTGGACTTTAAAAGAAGATAATGGTGAGTCACCAACAGCTGTTAAACAGAAAGTGCTCCCATGAGATGAGTCCCTCATCTCATGCTAGTTGAAGGGGGAGAGTGGCCTTGCAGGGGCAGAGGGATGGAGAGAAAGGGACACAGAGCCTAGGACTGAGGAGGTTGGGTCACAGAGTTGGAATCAGACTGACTGGGATGAAGGAAAAGAAAGAGGAGGATGCCTGGGTCTCTAGTGGGGTGGGACCTGCAGCTATGGGAGTGATATCAGGGAAGGCAGAAGTCAGGAGGAAAAGGGCTGCCTCTGGACCTGCCTGGGAGCTGTCCGGGCGGAGGGGTCCGGCAGGCCACTGGCGGTCCACACCTGCATTTTGGAAGAGAGGGCTGGGCTGAAGATGGAGAGAGAGCTGGGGTCCTGGAGGAGGGAAGACGAGAGCCTGAGTGGGCTCCCGCAGACTGAGTGTGCAGAGTGCAGTGGGAAGGGGGCTGACAGCCCCGAACCCCAGGTAAGCCACAGGACCAGATGCTTTCTGAGCATCTGCCAGACCCAGAATCTCTGAGCCTTGAAAGGTTGGGAATGAGACTGCCAGAAGAATTCCAATTGCTGGGTCCCTGTTACCTTGCATGAATGCATGCTAAGTCACTTCAGTCTGTCTCTTTGAGACATCTATGGACTATAGCCCACCAGGCTCCTCTGCCCATGGGATTCTCCAGGCTCCCCTGCCCATGGAGTGGGTTGCCATGCCCTTCTCCAGGGGATCTTCCCATCCCAGGGATCAAACCCGAGTCTCTTACTATACATCTCCTGCACTGAAGGCGGGTTCTCTACCACTACTGCCACTTTAGACGTGTCAGCTATGTGATTTAGGCAAGTCACAGCCTCCAAAGACCAAATGAACTTCTGGCCCTTGTGTTGACCTGTTTATAGTTCATGTCCGACTTCTGACATACAAATCTCCAAGTCACCCTTTAGGACTACAGTGCTGGGGCTAGGGAACCAAGGAAGAATTACAGGTAAGGCACCTTTTAAGCAACAGCTATCAGGGCTTCCCCCCAGTGGCTAAGACTCCAAGCTCCCAATGCAAGGGTTCTGGGTTTGGTCCCTTGTCAAGGAACTAGATCCCACATGCTGCAACTAAGAGTTAAAATCTTCCCTCCCAGGACTTCCCTGGTGGTCCAGTGGTTCAGAATCCACCTTCCAATGCAGGGAACACGGGTTGGATCCCTGGTCAGGGAACTAAGATCCCACATGTTGCATGTACTGCAACTAGAAAAATTCCACATGCCATAATGAAGATCGAAGATCCTGCATGCTGCAACTGAGACCCAGTACAGCCAAATAAATAAACTTTTTAATGTTAAAAAAAAAAGAGGAAAAAGCAACAGCTATCTTCCTGAAAGGCTGAATGGGAATGATTCAGAAGGTCTCGCTAATAGTGTGAGATCATTATTCACATCTGGAGGAGCCTGGCAGTGTTGGCTGTTAGACAAATCACCACTTACTGAAGTGCTGGTCTACATTTTCATGTAGGTGGGTTGCTTTTCAAGCTGGACTCACCTATAGCTCACCTGATTATTTCAGGTCTTCAGGGAACCAAGAAATAGTCATGGAAGATGGCAAAGGACAAACTCAGCATAATTGCTCTCCCACAAATTACCTCTGCAAGCCTTCCTTCTGATGGCTTCCCTCAGCTTCAACTCTGACTGGCGGTTTGGGACCCAGCTCACGCTGCCTCTCTTGTGTTCTGCCCCTCAATCCCATCCCCTTCCCCCAGCTCATTCAACTCTGACCTTAAAATCTTCCCTCCCAGGACTTCCCTGGTGGTCCAGTGGTTCAGAATCCACCTTCCTATGCAGGGGACGCGGGTTGGCTCCCTGGTCAGGGAAGTAAGATCCCACATGTTGCATGTGCCACAAGTAAGACCCCGCACAGCCAGATAAATAAACCAAATGCATAGATATTAAAGTAAATGGCATTCTCACCTTAAAAAAAAACCTTCCCTCCCTTTCCAGATCTAGCCACGCATAATCTATCTCCAGGCTCTTACACCCCTGCCCGCCCACCCTCAGCAGTCCAGTGCCTCGCCAGCCCAGCTCTTGGCATTTACCTTTGGTTTCTCTGGCCCGGTCCAGCTCTGTGGCCCAGTCCGTAGCAGCATCCGCTGCAGGGTGGCCCAGGGCTGCGTCTGTGCTTTGGCTCAGCATTGATGGCTGGGTGGCAACATCTGAGGTCGTCAGGTTAATGACACTGTCCAGTGTGCTCTCACCAGCAGCCGGGTCTGGGGTGACTGGCACAGCTGGACGCATGGCTATGACCAACCTGCTTGTGTCCAGAGCTGGAGAATTCGTAGTCACGCCCAGCTTGGCTGTGTTCACCAGCATGACTGTGTCCGGCCTGGCTGTGCCCAGCTTGACTGGATCTGGGGCTGCCCGTTCCATGACTGCACCCGCTGTGGTGAATTCTGGTTTGGCTCTGCCCTCTGTAGCTATGGCTTTGCCCACCTTGTCCGGGTCTGGGGTTACTGAGTCCATGCCCCTGCCAGGCTTACTTGTGCCTACTATAGCCACGTCCACGGCAGAGCCCAGATTGGTATCCAGATCAAGGGACTCAATGCCTGTGTCCAGTCTGGATGGATTTGGTGTAGCCAAGTTGACAGTCAAGCCGGGTTTGTTGGTAGTCCTTGTGGATAAACGGCTGGCTGTGCGTGGCCTCGTATCCAGAGCAGCCAAGTCCATGGCCATCGCGGGCCCCGTGGTAGGGGAGGCCCTTTGGAGATGGAGCCGTGGTCTCGGGATACCCCTGGACCGGGGCTTGCCTCTTCCTGGAGAAGCTCTGGCAGGCACGTGTGCAGTCACTGGGACGGGGTGCCTTGGACCCACTGAGCCCGGCCCCGCAGGACCTGGTGGACTTGGAGCCAAGCGGGACTGGAACGGTAGGGTCAGGTACGAGCTCACCAGGGGCTTCTCAGCTGTGGGCATCCTGCTGGATTTGGCCAGACCTGGGTTCCCTGGGCCCTCGGAGTGGACCCTGTCCCCTGGCACTAGGGTCACCGATGACAAGCCAACTGTGGGCAGCCTCCCTCCTTCGTGGGTGGCCGCCTCCCTGCCTGGGCTGGACAGCTCTTCCCAGTGAGAAGGCAGGGGGCCCAGGGGCCGTGCTTGGCTGTGCGGATGGACTGTTAAGGAGATGGAACTGAACTTCCTGGATGCCAGGCTCTTGCCAGTTTCTTGGGAGGACACACTCCAGGCCCTCGCTCCAAGGCCTGGCCGGCTGGAAGCCTGTGGGATGTGGCTTGGGGAGAAAGCATCCAGGTGGAAGGTCTTCCTGAGGACAGGGATGAGAGGCGACACCCCACCAGGGAGCTTCGAGGGGCAGGTCGGGCGGCCCAGCGGGTGGCTGCGGGAAGAGTTTCTGGGGCCGGGGGCCCCATGTGGCTGCATCTCAAAGTCGTGGTCCATCCAGGTCATCCACCTTCCCCTGATCAACAGAGTAAAGAGACCAAGCAGGGGTGAGGCAATGGAGCCTGGAGGTGCCGGCCCTCCCCAACCTGACGAGCCACTAGCCCTCCTCTGAAGGGGCCTTGTTTGGAGGGGGCGGTCAGGTCCTCAGTGGGCTACACGCATCCCTTCCTAGCTCCCACCACTGCATGCCTGCACACGTCACACACACACACACCTACCTGGACGCCAGGTGAAGGTGGCACCCAATAAGCAGGCTGCCTGGCATGATGGATGAAACCTCTCTCTTTACCTGGGCCCCTGTCTCTGTGGACAACTCCGTGGAGTTCACATATATATGTCTGAGGACCCCAGGGGAAGACAGTGGTTTTTGGAGGCCTGTCTGCCTCTTCCATAAGGGGCCAGAGGACTCTGGGTTCCCACCCACAGCCCCCAAAATAGGAATGCCAGCATCCAGGTAGGAGGCTGAGAGACGACCCCTTTGGCTTGGGAACAGGGTAAGATCTGGGGCTCCTCCCAGAACCAGGGAAGAGCCCTGGGCTGCCTGCTGCTAGAGCCTAAGTGGGAGCCGAAGTGGAATTGGAGCTGAAGAAGGCCCTGGACAAGGGGAGGCTTGGGAAGTGCAGAAGTAACGAGTGTTCACAGGGGACTCGTTCAGTGAACTCACCTCTGTCCCCGCCCCTGGGGACCTGTGGTCCCCAGAGTCGTAGGACAGCAAAGCAGGTCGAGCTACATCAGAGGTGAGCCCTGTGGTGGAAGCGTTAACTCAGCCTTTGGGGTTCAAGGAGGCTGACCTGGGGCTGGGGGAATTCATACGGAGGGCCCAAGGGCGAGGAGACGTGGTGTCTTTGTGAAAACCCTCTGTGGGGCTTCCAGGCTGTGTCTGGGGGAGAGGGGAGACCAGGCTGCAGGTGTGCTGGGACTCAGGCCAGGCACCATGATGCTCAGGCCCTGGGAGGGGACCTGGTGGGATCTTGCAGGTGGTCACTCTGCAGCTGTGTGGCAGAGAGACCAGGGGAACAGAGGGGGAGGCAAAGAGGGAGTCCCCTTATGTCTGATGGTTAGGACATGGTGCTTTCACGGCTGTGGCCCCAGTTCAATCCGATCAGGGGGAACTGAGATCCTGCAAGCTGTGCGGCAAGGAGAGCCGCCACTCTGTGGGCTGGGGTGGGGCTGGAGAAGGCTGAGCAGCACAGAGGAAGAAGCAAAGGGACCACCTGGCCACGGGGAGTCAGGGCAGGGGTAGGCGGGGGCGTCTAGGAATCTGGCTGGTGGTCTGCATGGGTGAGCCATCCCCCGAGGGGAGCTCCCCAGCGCCCAGACGGCCAGCTGGTGCACACGCTGGGCTCCATGGAGCCCTCCTGGAACAAAGTTGTTTCTGTTGCTTTCAACACAGCAGGCAGGGATGTGATGCTGGGGGGGTGGGTGCAGGGCTGGTAGCAGGGTTCACGGGGGAGTGTGACTCTGTGGCTAAAGCCCTAAAGTCTGGAGCAGGGACCAGGCAGGACACCAAAGGGTCTTCATCACCCCTCATGGCGGCACCCCAGCCCCTCATCCCCCTCCAGTCGCATGTTTGTCCCCAAGGCTGTCCCGGCCTTTATCAACTCCCCACTTGGCGTGTCCCCGCAGCCCTGCCTGTTGGGCCCTTACAACGACACGCACCCGGGCACAGGTGCGCTTACCCTGCACTTAACCACAAACATCTACCCTCGGTGTACACACACGCACACACACAGCTGGCCGGAGGACAGAATTTCTGAATCTGTTCTAACGTCCCCAGATCCCTTCCCCTCACTGAGCCTCCCCCACGCCCCATCAATCACTTGGTCCTGTCCGCCCCCCAGCCACAAAGACTCACCCGCCTTGATCAGAGAACAAGAAAGGTCTGAAGGTTCTCGGTCCGGGAGGCGGACTCCAGGGCAGGGCCCTCACCGCCTCCACACCCAGATTCTGGCCAGCTCAGGTGGTGACCGGTTCAGGGGCCTCATCCCCCTGGTCCCCTCATGGGCTTTCGCTCAGCATCCAGGCTTGTGGTCTTAGGCCCAGGGCCCGGCCCTCTCCTGACCTGTCCCAGCGATGTCCCCAGCTGGGCTGGGCTCCAGGGTAGGGAGGGGCTGGCTTCTCGGCAGTGGGCGTCAGTGAATGGCTGCTCTGAGCCTCTGGAATCCCAAAGGGCCATGGGAGGCTCGTAACGGCCAAGCTGGGCCGCCCTGGACTCAAGGGCACCTGGGGGGTGGTGCCCTGCTGTCTACCCTCCCCAAATCTCCTCTGTCTCCCCCAGACTCTGACCCTCGGAGAGATGTCTGCAGTAAGAACAGGGAGACTCCAAACACAGCCGTACTCTGGTGTCCCGGAGCTGACCTCCCTTGCGCCTGCCCTCTGCATCGCCGCGCGCCCTGTTCAGCTCTCTGACCCTCAGACCGTCTTGCCCACCCACCTGAAGTCTTTCATGGAGCAAGCTAGAGACTAAAGCAGGGGCTGTCTGCTTCAACAACTGTCCCCCGAGCCTGTGCTCACTCCAGCCAGACCCTGTACTGAGCCCCTGAGCCTGCGAAGATGACCCTCCCATGGGGTTGAGGAAACCCACAAGGCCTCCCAGCCCGGCACTGGCATTGCGGGCTGTCTGCAGACCCTGGCCCTTGGGCTGGGCTGGGTGTCCTCTTCTGTCTGTTTCATAGGAATCAGTTCAGTTCCGTCGCTCAGTCATGTCTGATTCTTTGCGACCCCATGGACTGCAGCAGGCCAGGCCTCCCTGTCCATCACCAACTCCCAGAGCTTACTCAAACTCCTGTCCATCAAGTCGGTGATTCCACCCAACCATCTCACCCTCTGTCGTCCCGTTCTCCTCCTGCCTTCAGTCTTTCCCGGCATCAGGGTCTTTTCCAATGAGTCATAGGAATTGTCTTAATAATTATGGTGCGAATGATAGCTACCGTTTACTGAACACTTACTATGTGCTGGCACTACCTCAGGGCTGGGGAGGAGCATGCAGCCTGTTCAGAGAGATAATGTAAACAATCCTTACAGGAACTGTAGTGTGGTGACGGCGGACACTGAGCACTGACCCGAGCCAGGAACTAGACTCAGCATTCTTCCGGCATCTCCTTCGCTCTTCGCCTCATCCCCTGCTTTCTCCTGATGAGGTCATGGCGGCCCACACCATGCTGTATGGTCTGGTCCATTTTCCCACATGTTGCTCTCCTTAGCCAGCGAGCTTCTGGGGCCGCACTGGCCAATAGAACTTTCTGCGATAATGGGAGCATTCTATATCTGTGCTGTCCAATGTGATGGCTGCTGCCCACACGCGGCTAGTGAGCACTTACCATGGGGCTACAGTGACCCGGAACTGAATGTTTATTTCATTTTAATTTATGGTCATCACATTGGACAGCACAGTTCTGAAGGACCTGGATTTTATTCTTCTCTGAGTCTTCCCCCAGGGCCTGGCAAGGACTAGTCTCTTAAGTTTCTGTAGGATGAATGAATGAAAGGAAAAAAAATGATTCAATGAATGGCGGATATGTGGACCTAGGAACTGTCCCTCTTCTTATCCATTCTCTCCCCCTCCATCTTTAGGTTTTCAAACTTGGCTGTGCTGGGGTTGCCAGGGCAACCTGCTGGAAAGTTGGGTGGGGGAGGGGATCTGCCTGAAGTTCTCTTCCTTTCTCCCCTGCCTTTGAGGCCTGAGGACCAGCCTGGTTCCTGGAAGAACAGAGGAGGCTGGGGGAGGGGCTGGCACAGCTCTTTCTGGATAGGTTGTGTTGAGGGGGAGATTTTACCACCCACCCCACTGGATCGCATTATCTCTGAGACGCAGAAACCCTGAGCTGGAGTCAGGGGCCTTAGCTTCTCTCTGTTCGGCCAGAGACTCGGTGTGCAGCTTCTATCAGATCTCTTGCCCATCTGGGCCTCAAGTTGCCTTTTTAAATAGGGACCAGATGCCTTCATGTGGCCTCTTGAAGGTCTAGAACTCCTCCATCTTGCTCCATGCCAGAATGTTAGGGCCTTGAAAACAAGGTATGAGTCCTGTTCATCTTCGTATTCCTACTGCCCATCTTCCCCAGCTCTCTCTTCCATTCTGGGGGAGCCAGAGAAAACTGCCTGCCCTGTAATTGCAAGCTTGGGTTCAGCTGCCCTCTAGTGGCCCAAAGTGGCAATGACCACCCCCTCTTGTGTCTGTACCCGAGTTTCTTTGCCGCCGAAGAAAGATTGACAGGTCTGAAAGTGGCCTCAAAGGACAGACCTCCACCCAAGCAAAAGATCCTCGTGGTAGCCTCCCAGACAAGTGACACCAGCTCTAGAGTCTCCAACCTGGGTGTTACAGCTGTGCAATTTTGAACAAGTCCATCTCTGTGGGCTCCTGTTTCTTCACCTGTGAATTGGAAACTGTATCAGTCAAGATGGGTTAAATTCTGTCGTAGTCACAAACAATTCCAAAATCTCAGTGGCTTGTAATACGGAATGCTTGTTTCTGATTCATGCCTCGTGTCCACTGCGGTTTGGCTCTGTTCCATGTCATCTCGGGGACCCAGGCTGATGGAGCAGCCACCTTCTGGAGCTGGGCTGGTCATTGAGGCAGAAGGCAGGAGACGGTGGTGAGGCACGCACTAGCTATGAAATGCATCGGCCTGGACTTTTCCGATCACAACTCACCGGCAAGAACTAGTCGAATGGTCCCAGCCATTACAAGGAAGCAAAGAGATTAACCCTACCATGTGCAAGAGCTGAACAGAACTGGCCCACATGCACAGCTGTGAGGATGCAGTGAGAAGTGCCAACGCATTGACCATCATACAATGAATTCAGTCCTTCGCCACTGAAATTACTGTCTTGGGGACTTGCCTGGTGGCCTAATGATTAAGACCTAGCCATGCAGTGGGTGTGGGTTTAATGCACAACTAAGGAGCTAAGATCCCATGTGCCCTGTGGCCAAAAACCAAAACATAAAACAGAAACAATATTGTAACAAAGTAAAGACTTCACAAAACAGTTTACATCAAAAAAAAAAAAAACTCTTTAAAAAAGGAAATGCTGCTGCTGCTGCTGCTGCTGCTAAGTGGCTTCAGTCCTGTCTGACTCTGTGCAATCCCATAGACGGCAGCCCACCAGGCTCCCCCGTCCCTGGGATTCTCCAGGCAAGAACACTGGAGTGGGTTGCCATTTCCTTCTCCAAGACATGAAAGTGAAAAGTGAAGGAGAAGTCGCTCAGTCGTGTTCAACTCTTAGCGACCCCATGGACTGCAGCCTACCAGGCTCCTCCGTCCATGGGATTTTCAAGGCAAGAGTACTGGAGTGGGTTGCCATTGCCTTCTCCGAAAAAAAAAAAAAAAGGAAATAATTCCTCGTAATTCTGATTTCTTCTTTTATTTACCCTTGTGGTTTCCAGGGGCCTCTGCATCAATTCCAGCTGTTTACAGCTGCAGATACAGAGAGGGTAGTGGACTTGCCAGGCTTTACCCAATGAAAGAGTAGCTGGACACCCGTCCCCAGGGCTCCAAATTCTGAGCCCTGCATCCCTCACTTGATGGGGTGTAGGAGAAGGGGCTTTGCGTTCCCAGCGTTCTCGGTAAGGATGCTGGCTGACCGTGTGATGGTCTGTTGTGGGGTGGGGGTAGCTGCCACCCTCCTCCCAAAGCTGATCCCTCAAGCCTTCCCAAGGCCGGCTTGCTCAGTCCGAGTGGAGAGCGAGGGGGTAGAACAATGAGCAGCCTATGCCATCCTCCGGGGCCAGAGTCCGAACATTGCAGCCAAGCCTACGCAGGGACCCTGCACATTCCCACCTCCTGTCCTGGGCCCAGCCCAGTCACACCCACCGTATCCCGACAGCAACCAGATGGTGGGAAAGGAGAGCTCCCGGGGCTCTTCAAAACCTCCCAAAGTACTTTTAAAACCTGCATAATAACCTGACCTTCAAGAAGCCTCCAAGCCTCTCTAAATCTTTGTCTCTCAGCAGCTGGGCTGTCTCTGGCAAGACAGACAGGTGCCATTCACCCAACAAGCATGCCCCATGCCGGCTCTCCACAGACATGCGCACAAAATCACAGCACAAGATTGGGGCCAAAAAGGGGAAAGCTGCTGGTGGGGTCAGGGAAGGCTTCCTGGAGGAGGTGGCAACTAGAGAGTGATCAGGTTCTCTCCCTGGACCTAAGCCTTACTTGAAACACAACTTTTGGCTTGTTCAGGCTCCTCTCCCACCACTTACGCACTGGTAGTCTGTGCTGGGACCACGTGACACCCCTCACAATCCTCAAAAAGGACTGGGTCCTCCCTAACCTCCACGGCTTTGCACTTGCCCGCTCCTCTTCTCTTTACAGGGAAAACTCTTATTCAGCCTTCAAAACCCACATGCAGTCATATCCTCCTTGATAAACCCCTTCCCTGGGATTCCATTCTATTTTCAGTTTCTCACACATCCTTCTCTTGCTACAATTACACTGTTGTTATTTATTTGCATATCCATCTGCCCCTCCAGTCTGGAAGTTCCTTTGATTGGGAGATTATGTCTTCTTTGTCTTTGAATTCTTGGTGCCAGTCCTGGTGCTAGCATGGAGCAGGTATGTGACATGCCTCTGCAGGGTTCAGGAGAAGAACTATGTTCTGCATACCATTCATACACTGCTTTCTTGCTAACTATCTCCTTTGACATTTGCCACAACCCAGTAAGGCAGGCAAAGCAAAAGCGATATACAAACAACCAGGGTGCGACAAGAACCTGACATGAGCTGAGCACAATGCCAGGCACTGGCAGGGGGCATTTCTCTGAGCTTTAATCATCTATGAAATCTCTGGGCCTGGTACACAGAAATGCTTGGTGAATTCAGTCGTGTGTCTGAGAACAGGAAACGTGCCCCCCAAATTGCAACTGATTTGTATTTATTTTATTTTTGGCCACACTGGGTCTCTGATGCTGTGCATGGGTTTTCTCTAGTCGCGGTGAGCGGGGGCTGCTCTTCGTTGCGGGGCCCAGGCTTCTCACTGCAGCGGTTTCTCTTGTTGCAGAGCACAGGCTCTAGAGCACCGGCTCAGTAGTTGTGGCTTTCAGGCTTATTTGTCTCTTGGTATGTGGGATCTTCTGGGACCAAGGATTGGGCCTGTGTCCCCCGTATTGGCAGGCGGACTCTTAACCCCTGGACCACCAGGGAAGTCCCCCTAAAAACACAATTTAAATGAACAGCTTTATAGGATTTACTATTATCGGCCCCTGACATCAAGTTGCTCCCTGGTAAGCCCTGGCAGGTGGAAAAATCTGCCTCCATGGACACTGTCCCGTTTCTGTGACCTCTGCCATCTGGGTCAACCTCCTAAAATTGATGCTGAAGGCGCCGTCTACTGTTTTGCTCTTAACATCCCATTTGAGACATTTCTTTTTAGTATTTAGAGCCAGATAACTTGTCTTTCATTAAGGGTCGACCTCTCCCGTCTATCACCTAATGGGAATAAAATGAGCTCTTTGTATTTCCCCTTTCCCTCTGGCTGCCAGGAAGCTCAGAGACAAGCAGCAATAATATAGCAGGAGTCAGAGTCAGAATATTTCCTTCTTTCTCACCACCGTGTACGTGGCTCCTTCCTCTGAAACTTCTTAGGTCTTCATGGGAAGAGCACATATAAATAAACATTTGCATATACATGGAATCTAGAAAAATAGTACTGATGAAGCTACTTACAGAGAAGAAACGGAGATGCAGATGTAGAGAGGGGACTGATGGGCGCAGCAGGGGAAGGAGAGGCTGGGACAAATTGAGAAAGTGGCATTGACGTGCGCACTGCCACGTGCGAAATCGGTAACCGGCAGGAGGCTGCTGTCTGGCACGAGGAGCCCAGCCCGGCGCTCTGTGATGACCTAGAGGGGCGGAATGATCATCGGGAGGACTGAAGCCGAAGCGCCAATACTTTGGCCACCTGATGCAAAGAGCCGACTCATTGGCAAAGACCCTGATGCTGGGAAAGATTGAGGGCAAGGGGAGAAGGGGGCGGCAGAGGATGAGATGCTTGGATGGCATCACCGACTCAATGGACATGAATTTGAGCACACTTCAGGAGATAGTGAAGGACAGGGAAGCCTAGCGTGTTGCAGTTCATGGGGTCACAAAGAGTTGGACATAACTTAATGACTGAATGACAACAAAAAGAGGGAGGGGATATATATACACACACACATAATTATGGCTGATTCTCATTGATGTATGGCAAAAACCAACACATTGTAAAGCAATTGTCCTCCAATAAAAAAAAAAGACTAAATAAATAAACATTAATATGATAAGGCCTGGAGAGAGCACTGGGAAAGGATCCAGGCTTAAGAGCAGAAGGCTTGGGTAAATCCCCTACCCTCTCAGCCTCAGTCTCCTTGGCAACCTGGGATGGTAGATTCTGCCAAGACTCCTGGATACAGCCAGCCTTACTGTGAAGAAGACCGGCCACTGCTCAGGCCTCGGGTAGGGTCACAGTCAACCTCCCCCTGTTTCTGTACACCCATTTCACTACCCGCCCAACCCCGCTGAGGCTGTGAAGCTCGTAACTTTGAACATCTTCACACTTTAGATCCAGTATGGCCAGAATTTTTATTTTGAAAGAGGAATCAGGGGATTTTCCGGGCAGTGCAGTGGTTGGGACTCCATGCTTCCACCCACGTAGGAGGCATGGGGTCGATCCCTGGTCAGGGAACTAATATCCTGCAAGCAGTGTGATGCAGCTTAAAAAAAAAAAAAAAAGAGGAGTCAGAAAAAGACTTTCATGCGAAATCTCCTGACTTAAAAAGGTTGCCAATTAATTTGCATTTGTTCAAACTTGGCTGCAGGCCAGATCTAGTCTGAGGCCTTCCCTGACTCGGCCAGTTAAGCCTAATAGTCCAAGAGGGACTGTCTGATGAGTCTGGACTAGGGGTGAGGGAGAAATTTTCGTCATTCCTTCTGAGCCCTGACTTCCTTCCGTAACATCCCAAGAGACTTGACAGCAAGAGTCAGAGGCGGGTGCTGAGAGGACCTGAGCCCAGATCACCTGGGCTGGTCCAGAGGACCTTGATCCAAGCTGGACCTTACGGAGGATCCTGCCCCAGCCTCGAGTGGTGAGTTTAAAATGGGCGTCTGACCTAGGATGAGCCATGAATCCTTCCCCTGAGATATCTGTGCTTGCAGCCAGAGAGTATGTGCGTGCGTGCAAAGTCGTTGTAGCCCGCCAGGCTCCTCTGTCCATGGGATTCTCCAGGCAAGCATACTGGAGTGGGTTGCCATTTCCTTCACCAGGGGATCTTCCTGACCCAGGGATGGAACCTGCATCTCTTGTGTCTCCTGCTTTGGTAGGAGGGTTCTTTACCACTAGCGCCACCTGGGAAGCCCTGCAGCCAGAGCGAGGGATGGATAACTCTCCAGTGCCTGGAGCTGTAAGACATAAAATTTGCCAGCAGTTGGCTACTGCATTTTCCATGATGGGGGCAGCAGGGGTGGTTAGTGAAATGGGTATACAGAAACAGGAATAAAAAACGGTTTGAGGGGACTTCCCTGGTGGCCCAGTGATTAAGAGTCCATACTTCCACTGCAGGGGGCATGGGTTCGATTCTTGGTTGAGGAACTAGGATCCCATGTGATGTAGCCAAAAAAAAAAAGAGAGAGATTTGGAAGAGAGTCCTAGGAGGGAATGCCTGGTCTAGCTGTCCTGAGTCCCTGCCACTATCCTGTCCTACAGGGCTGGACCACCCCACTGTCTTTGTGATAACTTTCCCCTTCTTACCCAAGTCAGTTAGTGAGTTGGGATTTTTCTGTCCCTGGCAATCATTGGTCCTAACTCATGCACGTGGCTTCTGCTAGGGCACTTTCCACTTTCCTGATAAACAGGGGCAGCCCCCAGCTCCTAGTTCTGGCCTCCCAGCCCCCTCCCCCACGCCTCACACCTCTACCCACTCAGCCTTGTAAAGTAAGAAGTTCATTACCCGCCCTGTCCTGCCCCCTCGAGGGGAAGAAAGCCCAAAACTCATTGGGACTGGCGCTGCCCGAGACACTGAGGCGTATGGAACTGGCTACCGAGTGGGTGGTGTGGGTGGTGTTGGTTCCCCCCGCATTCTGGTGTTGGGTGATGGAAGACACTGGAAGGGCCCTGCCCTCCAGTGGGTCCCTACAGAACCCACTCACCTGCTCACCTACCTCCGCCGCGGCCTGCGTGCCCTGAAAGTCCGTACAGAGAGCCCCGACTCACATACCCACCAAACTCTGAGGGTTTCTGTCCATCCTGCCCATCCCAGACTCCCAGTCTCAAACCCAGGCGCTGGCAACCCCCTGGGTCACCCTGGTTCACTTCTCTCCACCCTTGTATCTGCCTCCGTAAAGCAGCAGTCTCAGTCCCTCTTGGTTTTCACCCAACAACCCTTCCCTTTCCCCTCCCCTCCCCTCCCCTCCCTTTCCCTTAGGTAACAGCTGCAACCTACCCCCTCAGACCACGAGATCAGCAGAGCCACTCCAGCCCTGTCCCCTGTGGCTAGAGCCAGAGCTGCCTGGTGATCAGCGCACCCATCTGCTGAGCTCAAGAGCCTGGGGGCTGATGGGAACTTTTTGCTTGAACACGATGTGTGCTCCTGGGACTGTCTGGGCAACTTAGCACCTCGTGGAGAAGAAAAATCCACCTGGATGAAGCCCGCAGGGCTGAGCGAGACGGGGGGAGAGAAGGATGGCTCAATGGAGCTCTGGTGACATCCTTGAGCCCCGGGTTCCAGCCAAGCCTGAGTCCAGGAGCAAACCCTCTTATTGCAGCTATTTTCAGTTTGGTGCCTTGTGGCTGCAAGAGTCTTGGGCGGTAGTGTGGGAGAATCTCTGAAAGCTACAGAACGCTCTGCTGGGTCAGACGGAGGTCAGGGCGGAGAGACTCAGAAATAACAGAGCCGGGCCGGGTTGAGACAAGAGAGGTACCCAGCACTGGTGCCTCTCTTGCTTAGCTCTAACCTGGTTCTGCAAGACAGCCCCTGCAATTCCCAGGTTTGCTCCAGGGAGGAGGGTAGCCCCACTCCTCAAGCTGAGAGAAGATAGCTTTTGTCCTGGCTGACTCCTAAGATGGGGCTTGTTCAAGAGCAAACCTGGGCCTGGGGTGAGGAGATCCGGTCCAAATCTCAGCCCCTTGCCCTGTGCCCTTGGCAAATCCCTATGAAAACAGAATGGCAGGGATTCCCTGATGGTTCAGTGGTTAAGATTCTGCCTTCCAATGCGGGGGGCATGGGTTCAATCCCTGGTTAGGGAACTAAGATCCCTGGTTGCAGGATCCCTGATCCTGTGGGGTGTAGCCAAAAATTTAAAAGAAAAGATGGAATGCCATCTGCCTCCATGTGCTCTCCCCCTTTCAAAGAGGGAGGATTTATTTTATCTTTTTAGTTTATATTGGAGTTTAGCCAGTTAACAGTGCTCTGATAGTTTCAGGTAGACAGCGAAGGGACTCAGCCATACATATATTAATACATGAATCCATTCTTCCCCCAAACTCCCCTGCCATCCAGGCTGCCACATAGCATTGAGCAGAGCTTCATGTGCTGTTCAGTAGGACCTTGTTGGTTATCCATTTTAAACATAGCAGTGTGTACATGTCGAACCAAAATTCCAAAGGAGTGGCTTTTTTAATGGACATATAGCTCTTTCCAGCCTCCCTTGCAGCTAGGAGTACCCATGTGACTAAGTATTGGCTAGTGAGGTGTCAAGGGAAGCAAGGGTCCAGCCAGCCACAGTGTCCCTCAAGCCTTCCACCCTCCGTCCACCCTGCTCCTCAGGATGCAGAAGACCCCCCTGGGGGTGGGGGGCACCAACCAACAACATCCCTTCAGCAAGAGAGGAGCAACTCGGGTCTCTGAACACTGCGTGGGCCTAGCCCCCAGACCAGTCTGGATAACCTCCACAGGAAAGAACTGGGAGAAAGAAAAGACGTTCTATTTGGTGCCAGGCCGTGCTGTTTTGCATCTCTGTGCCTGAGTTTGTATCCTCACTGGCTCTCTACCCCCAGGGATTCCAGTCGGCATTTTCGGTTGTCCCAGGTCAGGAGAGGGCACAGGGCCACTGGTTTCTAGTGCATGGAGCCCAGAGGTGCTCACCACCCACCCTAGCTGTGGGACAACCTCCCACAGCTAAGACTGATCTCATCCAAAAAGCCAACGGTGCACCCGCTGAGAAACTGCTCTTTCCTTTTGGCGATTCAGTTCCCATCCCCCAAATGGGGGATACTGAACGATCGTGGGTTTTTTTGTTTGTGTTTGTTTCTGGTTGCACCGGGTCTTCATTGCTGGGCATGAGCTTTCTCTAGTTGCCGCGACTGGGGGCTACTCTTTGTTGTGGTTCTTGGGCTCCTCACTGTGATGGCTTCTCTTGTTTCAGGGCACAGACTCTGGGCACGCACGTGTCAGTAGTTGCAGCATTCAGGCTCAGTATTTGTGGCTCACAGGCTCTAGAGTGTGGGCTCAGACTTTGTGGTGCATGGGCTTAGTTGCTCCGTGGCATGTGGGATCTTCCGGGACCAGGGATTGAACCCGTGTCCTCCGCATTGGCAGGAGGATTCTTATCCACTGCACCACCAGGGAAGTCCCTGACTATTATGTTTTTTATGAGGACCCGGTGAGATGATAGACATGACCCTGCTTTTAGGAAATGAGACAGTCCTGCTGAGATAGTCATGGAGTCTTTATTATTGCAATAAATTAAGGTGGAAGCCCCAGAGGAGGGGAGTGAGGCAGGTGGCCAATAGATGTCCAAAAAGAAAGGGTGATGCTCCACGTAGGAGGGGGTTCCAGGGTGGGCTTGGGGGGAATGGCACAGGACCAGGACAGAAGGCAGGGCGCCTGCCGGCAGCCTCAGTCTTAGGAAAGGAGAGAAAGGGGGGAGTCCAGCCAAGGGAGGGGGCGGGAACTGCTGCTGGTGGCCCCCATAATGCCCACGGAACTCACTCCATCCCCCACTTCCCACCCTGCCTGGGGCCCCCATCCCTCTCACACATACATGCTTCTCCCCACCACCCTGCCGTCTCCAAGGCTGCTCACTCCTCCCAAACTTTCTCTCCATCACACACACACACACATACACACACCTCCTTCCTCTGTGGTCTTGCCCCTGGCACACCCCATCACACACACTCATCCACGCTAAGTTTGGGTCCAGAGTTGTAGAGCTGGGCTGGCCTAAGCTGACTTCCCTCCAAAGCGGGCCCTTTCCTTGCAGCAGCCTTGAAGCCTGGCCCGTGGAGCTGCAGGGTCGAGACCATCAGCTGGAGTGGGGAGCTGAATATCACCCAGGATCCAGAAGGGACATGGGAGACCTGGAGGCTCATGACAGGCAGAGTGCCTGGCTCTGGGTGGAGGGCCAGGAGCACCGGGCAGCACAAAGGCACTGGGAGGAGCAGGATGGTGTCCCCGGAGCTGGGGAGGGCAGGCATGGGGTGAGCCGGCTTGACTTGGAGAGCAAGCCCAGGGCCATCAGCAGCAGCGACATCTCAAGGCACTCCAGGTGCCCCATCCCTGCACAGCTGGGGTCCTCCCGGAGCACCTCCTCCTGGGAGGAGCCAGGCTGCAGAACGATCGCCCGGAGGACCAGGGGTGGCCTCCCTCTGCCCCAGGGTCTCCAGGCTGGATGGCGAGGGAGAGGGCATCCCCCACAGCCACCAGCACAGGACAGCTCAGACCTCTGGGCCCCCGAAAGCCAGGTTGTCTCGGACCATCAGCGTCTTGCGGAAGTCGCGGTCCACCAGGGGGCGCTGCATGCGCCACTTGTGCGCCTCCTGCAAGCCGGGCTCGAAGTAGTAGATGCAGGCACCGAAGCCCACCAGGATGAGCACAGAGATGAACAGGTAAACAGGCACGAACCAGTCCAGGAAGTGCGGCATCGCGGCGGCCTTGGCTGCTGAGACACGGTCGGTGAGAACCAGCAGAGGGGCGGCTTGTCCATCCTCCCACCCACCGACCCACCCACCTTCCCTCCCAGAGAGGGCACCCGCGGTCCTCACTGAGCCAGGCGGCCAGAGCATCACCTCGCAGGTGGGCAGACCAACACCCGGAGAGTGGAGGGCAGTGACTCAGCACCCCGGCCCCTGAGCAGGCACACCCAGGGGCCCACCCAGCTCCTACTCACCCCTCTACAAGGAAGCCTATAGCGGAGGGCCCACTATGCCTCAGTCCCTCAATAGAACGTGTGGCCCCAGGCCAGCCGGGGTTGCCTAACCACTCCGGGCCTCAGCATTGTCCCGGGTAGAAGGGGGGACAGCAACCAGAGACTTGAGGGGACGGGGTGAGGTGACTGACCTCTCAGAGCTCTCACTAAAGGACGACTCGGGCGGTCCTCCGAGCCCCCTCTCCCGGCTCTGACGTCTGCAGAGGCTGCCACTTGCCAGGCCCCTCACAGATGAGTGGGTCCCCAGCCACCCGCACATCCTGGCCAGGTGTCGCCTGATAAAAGCGTGGTGAACAGCCACCCATCCCCAGGGGACCTGGTTGATATCAACAAGGTCTGCACAGGCTCCCGAATTCAGGCCCATGCCCCATGTCATAATTATAAGAGTGTGGACACAGGCAGCAGCCCCCAAAGACGGGCCTTGATTTCCATGTCCATAAAAATGGGAAATTATAGGGCTGTTGTGACTGTTAAAAGAGATAATTTATATAAAGTGCTAAGAACCAGTGCCTGATGCTTACTGAGTGCTACATAGTACTTTGTTCCTATTCTCTGAGCCTCAGTTTTCTTATCTGTAAAATGGGCATAGAAGTAGGACCCACTTCTTAAGGTCTCTGTGAATGTTTAACAAGACAGTGCCTAAAGTTCCTTTAGCATCATGCTGCCTGGTGCAGAATCAGCACTCGATGAACACTGCTGCTGCTGCTGCTAAGTCACTTCAGTCGTGTCCGACTCTGTGTGACCCCATAGACGGCAGCCCACCAGGCTTCCCCGTCCCTGAGATTCTCCAGGCAAGAACATTGGAGTGGGTTGCCAGTTCCTTCTCCAGTGCAGGAAAGTGAAAAGTGAAAGTGAAGTCACTCAGTCGTGTCCAACCCTCAGCAACCCCATGGACTGCAGCCCACCAGGCTCCTCCATCCATGGGATTTTCCAGGCGATGAATACTAGCTGATGTTATTTCCAGGGCACCAGAGGGGGAGCAGGAAATGGAAGCTGGCAGGTTTAAGGTGATTCACAAGTGTTCCATGTATCCAGCTCCTTAGAGTGGCCCACCCCTGCTCTCTGCCAACCATGCCAGCCTCATCTGCACGCCACGCCACCAGAGGGAACCACTTGTCAGTCACCTGCGTGTGCCTGCATGTTATGCAGTCTCCATCTCTGCATGTGCTTTCATTTTCCCGGAATGTCCTTTGTGTTCATGTTCATCTGGCAAACTCCTATACATACTTCAAAAGCCACACCACAGACTATCTTCTCCAGACATGGGACAAATCAGGACCCATTTCATCCACCTTCGGATGGCTCCTGAGGTGTGAGAAAGGGGTAGGGTGAGGAGCCCCACCTCTGCCTGCCGGGCAGGGAGGCCACGGTCAAAATGGAGTCACGGATCTTACAGCAGGTCTCTGGGCTAAGTATCATTGTCCACATTTTATAGATGAAGAAACTGAGACCTGGAGAAGCTCGCTAACTTGCCCCGAGTCACGGAGTCGGACTCCAGTCCCCCAGCGATGTCCTGAGGTTTGATGGGGAAAGACACCGAACTGAATGAAATGAGTGAAGGCCCACCTTGTCTTCTAGGGAGGGAAGAATGACCTCCAGGGCTGGCTGAGGAGAAGCCCCAGGTTCTCAGACCTCGGGCTCCAGACCCCAGCCCTCTTGTCCCTCCACTGCCAGGTGGGTCTCCGAGAAGGGCTGTGACCCCAGGGGAGGGAAGGGTGCTGCTCCCCAGTCCTGCGTCCACCTGGAAGCCTTCCCGTGCCCTCCAGGGTCCCCACTGGCTGCTCCGAACCGCAGTGGCTCGAGGTGCCCTATTCTCTCCACCGGGGAATAAAAGGAAGAGTGTGCTAACGGCCCAGAGTCGGAGCTAGAGCCTGTCCTCCTAACCATCTGCCTTTCTGGAGAGCCAAAGAGAGGGTTCTGAATTGCTGGTGTGGCCTGGGTTTGGGGGAGGTGGAGAAGGGGACCCACGAGCAGGAAGGCTGCTCCAAACTAGCCTGACCGAGGCCGAGAGGTTCATGACCCCTCCCCTGGCCCACCCAGGACCCCAGGCTCCTTTGAGCTTAAACAAGAGGATGGGGGACTTGGACAGAGCAGGAGCCGTTTCAGCCGCAGTGCTGTGGGCCCGTGGAGCAGTGGTCTGGGCCTCCCACCCTTTCCAGCCCTGTAAAGAAAATCCCAGGCATTCTGGGGCAACCGAGGACCCCAGACCTTTTCCTGGCATCTCAGAGGACTGGCTCAGCTGAAGCAAAACCTCCACTGGCCTTCTGTGTGACCTTGGGTCACTCCTCACTCTCTCTGAACTTCAGCATGTCCGTGCACAATGACGAGGTAGGGATGGGGGTTACCAGATGACCTATAAGGAATTTTCTAGCCCCCATTCCAGCGAAAGTCCCATCCAGGACAGTGCAAGGGTTGCAGACCTCCTTTCCCTGCCTCTCAAGCCGCTGGCACCTCTCCACCTGGCAGCCCAACCCCCGCGCCCGCAGACCCACCTCAAGCCCTGCAGAAGCCTGTTCCGGGCGGGGGCTCTGGGCTGAGCGCGCCGCCTCAGCCCAAGCAGCTCAGTGTCAGCCCGTGGACTCAGTCGTAGCTGCTGTCCCCAGAGATGCTGCCGTCTGCAGCCGCCCTGGGTGTGGGAAGCAGAGAAAGGGGCGAGGCCAACGCCCCCCACGGGAGACAGTTTCTCAGGCCCAGGGGCTCTGCCTGGGCTGGGGGGCGGTCCTGGGCTGGGCAGCCTGTACCTCTCCCCGCCCATCAGAGACCCTTCCCTCTGTCCCCCACCCTCAGGATAGCAGGAGGTGGGACCCGCCTCAGCCAATCAGCAGCCTGGCAGAGCAAGGGCTTTATCCTCCGTTGCCCTGGCAACCAGCCTTCTCTTCTGGATCCCCTGCACTGTGCGCGTGGTGCAGAGATGACAGGCAGGGCAGGATAAATTTGGGACAGACAGGAGTCACCCAGCAGGCTGCTGGGCCCCAAGAGGAAGCGGCCCCGACCATCATAACTAGGACGGTTGGGAGGCTTGTCGTCTGAGGGTACGGAGAGATTGGGGTCCCTGGCATGGGGGCGGAACACCAAAGCAATAGCAAATAGAGCCAATGAGGGTCATGTGCTAAAGAGGGAAGAACCAAGACTGAGAGTCTGGACACACTGGTCCAATGTAGCATTTATCGTATGCCAGGCACTGCTTCAGTGCTTTGTTTATATTAACTCATTTATTGGTCCTCCAAGGTCACATGGCAAGAAAGTCTCAATGCCAGGGTCAGAGCCCTAGCCTGGGCTGCAGGCTCCCTCGCAGGGGCTGGGTTCTTCCTCACCAGCCCCAGAGCCCCCGGGCTGGGGTGCAGCCTGAGGTGGTCATGGCTTTCAGGCACCGAACCCCCCCTGGCCATGCCAAGGCCTTGCCCCCACATCACTTCATTTGCTCCTCCATCTGGGTGGGTGTTAAAGCCCATTTGGGGGATGACACAGCTTCGGCCCAGAGAGGTGCAGCGGCTTACCCTCTCCTTCTCAGTGACAAAGCCAGAGGGGCCGGGGGTGGGAGGGGGTCCCGTGCCCATGCCTGGGTCCTCCCGCCTGTGCTATAGACAGAGTGTGTGCAGAGTTTCATGTGCCCGGTGAGCGTTCCATGAACAGCAGCGGTTACTGTCTCAGGAGGAGAGAGCAGCCCCGGAAGCCCACAGGGCGGGGAAGAGGCTCCGAGGAGCTGTCTCCCTGGGGAGTCCACTCCCAGAAACTGAGGACAGGCAGGTGGGAATGGCCATGGGTAAGGTGGCTTTGGGTCTCTGGGTCCCCCACCCCATTCCACACACAGTCTGCCAGCTCTGAGACCACCTGGGAGTCCTGCAACGGTCCTCTCCCCTATATCCAAGGGGAGTGAGTTTGAGTTTCCAGAGGGATTTTATTTTTAATGATGTTGACATCTTTTCAGACTTCCCTGATAGCTCAGGTGGTAAAGAATCTGCCTGCAGTACAGGAGACCCCACTTCGATTCCTGGGTCGGGAAGATCTGCTGTAGAAGGGATGAGCTACCCATTCCAGCATTCTTGGGCTTCCCTTGTGGCTCAGCTGGTAAAGAATCTGCCCACAATGCGAGAGACCTGGGTTTGATCCCTGGGTTGGGAAGATCCCCTGGAGAAGGGAGAGGCTCCCACTCCAGTATTCTGGTCTGGAGAATTCCATGGACTGGATAGTCCAGATCAGATCAGTCGCTCAGTCGTGTCCAACTCTTTGCGACCCCATGAATCGCAGCACGCCAGGCCTCCCTGTCCATCACCAACTCCCAGAGTTCACTCAGACTCACGTCCATCGAGTCAGTGATGCCATCCAGCCATCTCATCCTCTGTCATCCCCTTCTCCTCCCGCCCCCAATCCCTCCCAGCATCAGAGTCTTTTCCAATGAGTCAACTCTTCGCATGAGGTGGCCAAAGTACTGGAGTTTCAGCTTCAGCATCATTCCTTCCAAAGAAATCCCAGGGCTGATCTCCTTCAGAATGGACTGGTTGGATCTCCTTGCAATCCAAGGGACTCTCAAGAGTCTTCTCCAACACCACAGTTCAAAAGCATCAATTCTCGGTGCTCAGCCTTCTTCACAGTCCAACTCTCACATCCATATATGACCACAGGAAAAACCATAGCCTTGACTAGACGAACCTTTATTGGCAAAACAATGTCTCTGCTTTTGAATATGCTATCTAGGTTGGTCATAACTTTCCTTCCAAGGAGTAAGCGTCTTTTAAGTTCATGGCTGCAGTTACCATCTGCAGTGATTTTGGAGCCCAGAAAAAGAAAGTCTGACACTGTTTCCACTGTTTCCCCATCTATTTCCCATGAAGTGGTGGGACCGGATGCCATGATCTTCGTTTTTATCTGGATAGTCCATGGTGTCGCAAAGAGTCGGACACGACTGAGCGACTTTCACATCTTTACAAAGACTTTTAAAATTAATTTTTAATGTTTATTATTTTGGTTCTGCTTGGTCTTTGTTGCAGCAAGCAGGAGCTACTCTTCCTTGCCGTGCAGGCTTCTCATTGCGGTGGCATCTCTTGTTGCAGAGCACAGGCTCTAGGCACGCAGGCTTCAGTACTTGCAGCACACAGGCTTAATTACTCCCAGCATGTGGAATCTTCCTGAACCAGGGGTCAAACCCATGTCCCCTGCACTGGCTGGCAGATTTTTATCCACTGTACCACGAAGGAAGTTCTCCAGAGGGGTTTTATTAAGATATAAGGTATGAAAGTGTTAGTTGCTCAGTCGTGTCTGACTCTACAACCCAATGGACTGTAGCCCACCAGGCAACCTCTGTACATGGGATTCTTTACATGGGATTCTCCAGACAAGAATACTGGAGTGGGTTACCATTTCCTTCTCCAGGGGATCTTCCAGGCCCAGGGATCGAACCCAGGTCTCCTGCATTGCACAGATTCTTTACCATCTGAGCCACCAGGGAAGCCCAACTGAAGCCGGTAAATATAGTGATGAATTTTTACCTGTGTATACACTTTTGCAATCAGCACCCAGATCATGTCTAGGGTGTTTTCATCATCCCAGACAGTTCCCTCCTGCCTCTTGACAGTCAACACCACCTTCCCACAGGCACTCAGTGATCTGATTTATGTCACCAAAGATCAGTTTTTCCTGGACTTGCACTTCACATAAATGGGATCTCACAGTCCACGCTCTTTTGTGTCTGACTTCTGTTGCTCAGCACAATGCTCAGTCCGCTGATGCTGCTGCCTGTATCAGTGCCCCACAGCTTGTTTATCTGTTCACCGTGGAAGGATGTTTGGGGCATTTCCAATGTTGGACTCTGATGAGCAAAGCTGCCAAAGTGCTGTTCAACATCTCGGAGTGGGAGGGCAGAGAGGAGGTGGTGGAGGATGACAAAGGGGCACAGAGAAACTTTGGAGGTAATGGATATGCTCATTATAAAATGATTGGGATGGTGCCTTCCTGGGTGTATCTTTATGTCAAAACTTATTAAATCATGCACTTTAAATATGTGTAGCTTATTATGTGTCGATGACGCATTAATAAATCTGTTTTTTTTTTAAAGTGATCTATGGGCCTTGGATATTGTTTCAGTCATGTGATTCTTTATTCACACAAAAGGTTTTTATAATTTTAATTTATCCATTTATTTTTGGCAGTGCTGGGTCTTGGTAGCTGCACCAGCTTGCTCTCTAGTTGCGGTGCGCAAACTTCTTATTGGGATGGCTTTTCTTGTTGTGGAGCATGGGCTCCAAGACACGGACTTCAACAGTTGTGGGACACGGGCTTAGTTCTGGGATCTTCTCGGATCAGGGATCAAACCCTTGTTGGCTACATTGGCAGGCAGATTCTTTACCACTGAGTCACGAGGGAAGTCCCACACAAAAGTTGGTGGGAAGCTCAGCATGCAATAGAGATAAAGCCAGAGCTGCTTCTGTTAAATGTGGGAAGAGGCTGCCCGATCCCACCCACTCAGCTTCCCCCTGCCCCTCACAGTGCCCCACCCACACCGAGGCAGCATCTTCCTAGGGTTCCACAAAAGTCAGTTCAAAACACACTGGCCCAGAGGGTCTCTGATGGCCATTCCAGTTCTGGGTTCTGATAATATTAATACAAGAACTTCCAGGCCTGGATCTGGGTTTCCTGCCAATCTTTACCCTTCATCACAGGATGGATCTTACACACCATTTTCTATGGCGCTACCTGGGGGACAAGCATCAACTTGCCTTGATGCCTCAGCCAACAGTCAGCAAAGTGTAATGGGGCTCTCCCCGGGGGGGCTCTCCCAGGGGGGCTTTCATGCACCTTCATCGGGGCTCCAGCTGCTTGCCAGGGTGACTCTCAGCCCCTATGCTGCCTTTCATTGCGGTTATTTGCCTGTCCACCCTGAAAACTCCAGAGACAGGAAGGACACCTCTGTGCCCGGGTCAGCCCAGCACCAGGCCCAGCCCAGGCAGGCACTCCGCACAGGTGGGACTGAATGGGTCTCAGCTCAGCCCTCCCTGGAACATGATGAGCAGGGTCCAAAGCCTTTCCTTGACTCTCTAAGGGCCTCATTCGACAAATATTTATTGAGCAACTACTCTGTAGTTGTAGGTACTTCTTAGTTATTTATTTTAAAAAGTATTTTTATTATATGAATAAGAAAGGCTTTCCTTTTAAAAATATTTATTTATTGATCTTGGCTGCACACAGGATTTTCAGTCTTCACTGAGGAGTGCAGGATCCTTAGTTTCAGCATGTGGGATCTGGCTCCCTGACCAGGGATCCAGCTTGGGCCCCCTGCACTGGGAACATAGAGTCTTAGCCACTGGAAGTCCCCACCAAGCACTCTCTAAAGTGCTGGATGTACAAACGGACAAAATCCTTGTCCTCTGTATTTTATACTTTAGTTGGAGAGACAATGAGCTGGTAACTATAAAACTGTTAGGAGAAGCAATCTGCCATGGGCTTTGAGTCCCTGCAAGTTCTTGCTGGGCAAGCCAAGAGAGCAAGGCCCTGAAAGCTGCCTACCCAGGCCATTTCTCAGGGCTGTGTTTATAACAAGCAATGTTGAGGGATGAGGTAACATCTCCTCCTGGAAAAAGAACAAGCATGCTTATCACTCACTATAAAAGCAGTATTAACTTCTGTGCTCCTCTCCCATAATGCCAAGCACAAGGTAGACAGACAAACACAATGGGTCCTTTGCAGGGCTTGGGGGACATGGGGGAAAATGACACAAAAATAAAGGATCAGCGACTGCTTTTTCCATGAGTAATAATAATGGCCTTTGTCCGTTACCCAGGAGTTCCATGTCTCCTGCAGCACCCATGAAAAGACTTTTGCTAAACCGTAATGAATAGAAACAGTTTATTAGTTTGCAAAATCTCAGATGCTGTACATTTGTAAGCAATGTGAAGTGCTTTTGAGAAAACTGAGCAGAAAAGAGGAGAGAGGAATTATAGGAGGGCTTGCTATATATATATATATTTTTTTTTTTCTTTCTGAGCTGAACAGCATGTGGGATCTTAGTTAACCAAGCAGGGATGGAAGCCAGGACCCCTGCATTGGGGTCTTAACCACTGGACCACCAGGGAAATCCCAGGGCTTGCTACCTTATTTTATTATTATTTTCTACTTATTTGTGTCTGGTCTCTGTTGCAGAACGCAGGATCTTCATTGAGGCACGCAGAGTCTTTAGTCTCGGCATGCAGGCTCTAGTTCCCTGACTAGAGATCAAACCCAGGCCCGCTGCTTTGGGAGCCCAGTCTTCATCACTGGACCACCAGGGAAGTCCCACGCTCGCTACTTTAGACGACGTCATTCAGAAAGCCTCCTCTGCTCAAGCGACATTGATGCAGATACATGAATAAAGTGAGGAAACAAGCCAAGTGACTATTTGGAAGTGCGTTTCAGCCAGAACCACAGGGGCAAAGGTCCTGGTGAATGAAGCAAAAGTCACTCAGTCCAACTCTTTGCAACCCCATGAATCGCAGCACGCCAGGCCTCCCTGTCCATCACCAACTCCCAGAGTTCACCCAAATTCATGTCCATTGAGTTGGTGATGCCATCCAGCCATCTCATCCTCTGTCGTCCTCTTCTCCTCCTGCCTTCAACCCTTCCCAACATCAGGGTCTTTTCCAATGAGTCAACTCTTTGCATGAGGTGGCCAAAGTATTGAAGTTTTCAGCTTCAGCATCAATCCTTCCAATGAACACCCAGGAGTCATCTCCTTTAGGATGGACTTGTTGGATCTCCTTGCAGTCCAAGGGACTCTCAAGAGTCTTCTCCAACACCACAGTTCAAAAGCATCAATTCTTTGGCACTCAGCTTTCTTCAAAGTCCAACTTTCACATCCATACCTGACCACTGGAAAAACCATAGCCTTGACTAGACTATACAGGAGTGGGTAGCCTTTCCCTTCTCCAGGGGATCTTCCCAACCCAAGGATAGAACCCAGGTCTTCCACATTGCAGAATGTGCAAAAAATTGTGGATTTTTTACTAGTTGAGCCACCAGGGAAGCCTCCGGGAGCAGGTGTTAAAGAGAGAAAGGCATAAGATGAGGCTGGGGAATCTGTTAAGGGCCAGAACACACAGAGCCTCAAAGGTCATGTAAAGCACTTGCAATGTTCTCTTGAGTGAGAGGGGGACTACCAGTGGGTTTTGACCAGAGAAGTGGCCTGCTCTGATTTCTCTTTCAAAAGGAAGACTCTGATTGCTGTATGAGAATAGCCAGTAGCCCTGGAGATCAGTGTGGACACAGGGAGCCTGTGAGAAGTCTATTACAGTAGACCCAATGAGAGATGCCAGCGTCTTCTCCTGATTGGGGGGTGGAAGTGGTGAGAAATGGTCAGCTTCTGGATGCATTTTAAGAACAGAACCAGAAATTGGCTGTGAGGTGCAGAGAAAAGGAGCCAAGAATGACCCAAGATTTTGTTCTGAGCAGCTGCAAGGAATGAGTCAACTGAGCTGGAGGAGACAAATTTAGCATATTAAAAAGCAGAGACATCACTTGTCAGGAAAGGTCCGTATGGTCAAAGTTATGGTTTTTCTGGTAGTCACATGTGGATGTTAGAGTTGGAACCATAAAAAAGGCTGCGTGCCGAAGAATCAACGCTTTCAAACTGTGGCGTTGGAGGAGACTCTTGAGAGTCCCTTGGACAGCAAGGAGATCAAACCTGTCAATCCTAAAGGAAATCAACCATGAATATTCATTGGAAAGACTAAAGCTGAAGCTGAAGCTCCAATACTTTGGCCACCTGATGTGAAGAGCTGCCTCATAGGAAAAGACCCTGATGCTGGGAAAGATTGAGGGCAAGAGGAGAAGGAGGCAGCAGAGGATGAGATGGTTGGATGGCATTACCAACTCAATGGACATGAGTTTGAGTAAGCTCCAAGAGACTGTGAAGGACAGGGAAGCCTGGCATGCTGCAGTCTATGGGGTCGCAAAGAATTAAAAATGATTTAGCGACTGAACAGTCCTGAATATTCATTGGAAGGACTGATGCTGAAGCTGAAACTCCAATACTTTGGCCATCTGATGTGAAGAACTGACTCATTTGAAAAGACCCTGATGCTGGGAAAGATTGAAGGAGGGAGGAAAAGGGGACGACAGAGAATGAGATGATTGGATGGCATCACACAACAAACATGAGTTTTAGTAAACTCTGGGAGTTAGTGATGGACAGAGAGGCCTGGCGTGCTGCAGTCCATGGGGTCTCAAAGAGTTGGACACGACTGAGTGCAAAGAAATAGAGGAAAACAACAGAATGGGAAAGACTAGGGATCTCTTCAAGAAAATCAGAGATACCAAAGGAACATTTCATGCAAAGATGAGCTCGATAAAGGACAGAAATGGTATGGACCTAACAGAAGCAGAAGATATTAAGAAGAGATGGCAAGAATACACAGAAGAACTGTACAAAAAAGAACTTCACGACCCAGATAATCACGATGGTGTGATCACTGACCTAGAGCCAAACATCCTGGAATGTGTCAAGTGGGCCTTAGAAAGCATCACTACGAACAAAGCTAGTGGAGGTGATGGAATTCCAGTTGAGCGATTCCAAATCCTGAAAGATGATGCTGTGAAAGTGCTGCACTCAATATGCCAGCAAATTTGGAAAACTCAGCAGTGGCCACAGGACTGGAAAAGGTCAGTTTTTATTCCAATCCCAAAGAAAGGCAATGCCAAAGAATGCTCAAACTACCGCACAATTGCACTCATCTCACACGCTAGTAAAGTAATGCTCAAAATTCTCCAAGCCAGGCTTCAGCAATATGTGAACTGTAAACTTCCTGATGTTCAAGCTGGTTTTCAAAAAAGCAGAGGAACCAGAGATCAAATTGCCAACATCCGCTGGATCATCGAAAAAGCAAGAGAGTTCCAGAAAAACATCTATTTCTGCTTTATTGACTATGCCAAAGCCTTTGACTGTGTGGATCACAATAAACTGTGCAAAATTCTTCAAGAGATGAGAATACCAGACTACCTGATCTGCCTCTTGAGAAATCTGTATGCAGGTCAGGAAGCAACAGTTAGAACTGGACATGGAACAACAGACTGGTTCCAAATAGGAAAAGGAGTTCGTCAAGGCTGTATATTGTCACCCTGTTTATTTAACTTATATGCAGAGTACATCATGAGAAACGCTGGACTGGAAGAAACACAAGCTGGAATCAAGATTGCCGGGAGAGATACCAATAACCTCAGATATGCAGATGACATCACCCTTATGGCAGAAAGTGAACAGGAACTCAAAAGCCTCTTGATGAAAGTGAAAGTGGAGAGTGAAAAAGTTGGCTTAAAGCTCAACATTCAGAAAATGAAGATCATGGCATCCGGTCCCACCACTTCATGGGAAATAGATGGGGAAACAGTGGAAGCAGTGTCAGACTTTCTTTTTCTGGGCTCCAAAATCACTGCAGATGGTGATTGCAGCCATGAAATTAAAAGACCCTTACTCCTTGGAAGGAAAGTTATGACCAACCTAGATAGCATATTCAAAAGCAGAGACATTACTTTGCCAACAAAGTTTCGTCTAGTCAAGGCTATGGTTTTTCCAGTGGTCATGTATGGATGTGAGAGTTGGACTGTGAAGAAAGCTGAGCGCCGAGAATTGATGCTTTTGAACTGTGGTGTTGGAGAAGACTCTTGAGAGTCCCTTGGACTGCAAGGAGATCCAACCAGTCCATTCTGAAGGAGATCAGCCCTGGGATTTCTTTGGAAGGAATGATGCTGAAGCTGAAACTCCAGTACTTTGGCCACCTCATGCGAAGAGTTGACTCATTGGAAAAGACTCTGATGCTGGGAGGGATTGGGGGTGGGAGGAGAAGGGGACGACAGAGGATGAGATGGCTGGATGGCATCACTGACTCGATGGACGTGAGTCTGAGTGAACTCTGGGAGTTGGTGATGGACAGGGAGGCCTGGCATACTGCGATTCATGGGGTCGCAAAGAGTTGGACACGACTGAGCCACTGATCTGATCTGATCTGATCTGAGTGACTGAACAAGAGCACCTGGAATGATCATGAGTGAAGGAAAAATGAATAAACAAATCACTGAATACCGTCTTTCCCAGGAGTGAAATAAAAGTCCTGTCTCGAAGGCAGCACCTTTGGTGCCTAGGGCCAGCAGTGGAAAACTTCCCCTTAGAAAGGAGCTACTGTCTAGCATATGGAACTCTGCTCAATGTTATATGGCAGCCTGGAGGGGAGCAGGGTTTGGGGGTGGGGCGGAATGCATACATGTGTTTCTATGGCTGAGTCCCTTCTCTGCTCACCTGAAACTATCACAACATGGTTTGTTAATCGGCTGCTGCTGCTAAGTCGCTTCAGTCGTGTCCGACTCTGTGCGACCCCAGAGACGGCAGCCCACCAGGCCCCGCCGTCCCCACCAGGCTCCTCCGTTCTCCAGGCAAGAACACTGGAGAGGGTTGCCATTTCCTTCTCCGATGCATTTAAGTGAAAAGTGAAAGTGAAGTCGCTCAGTAAGTGTCCGACTCTTCGAGACCCCATGGACTGCAGCCTACCAGGCTCCTTCGTCCATGGGATTTTCCAAGCAAGAGTACTGGAGTAAGTTGCCACTGCCTTCTCCGTGTTAATCGGCTATCCCCCAGCGGTAGTGTCTCCTTTAAGAAGGCCCTGCCCGGCCCCGCCCCACAGGAAGCCCCGCCCAGACGGTGTCACGTGACCCGCGGTTACGCACCAGGGCCGGGCCGGAGGGCTGTTTGAAAGTCCGGCGCGCACCCTGCGACCTGCAGTTCCGTCAGTCACCGGGGATGTCGGCGTTACGGCCGCTGGACAAGCTGCCTGGCCTGAACACGGCCACCATCTTGGTAGGCGTCAGCAGCCCGGATTCCCGCGCCCGCATTTCCTCCTGGGCCGCGCCTCAGCGGCCAGGCCCTCTGTGGCTCTCTGAGATTCTGGCCCGGGCTGCTCCGGCGGGAGTGTGGTGGGCGGGAGAGCCTCTCTCTGAATCAATCAGAGTTCGCTGCCCTCTTGACGCCGTGGGATGTCTCCACCAATAAGTGCTCTTTCTGAGTTTCCGATTGGTGGAGCGGCTGGGCCGGGAGCCCGCGCGCAGGGTGGATGCAGGCGGTCTAAGACGCGGTTGTGGTTTTCCCCCTGTATCCGTGTCAGGCCTCCGGTAGAAACCAGGCTGTTCCAGGGAGGGTTCGGGGGCGAGGGGGGCGGGTAGTGAGCGGAACCGGAGCGGATGCAAACCTCAGACCCTCACCAATGCCTGCCGTAGTCCCCTCGGTAAAAAGTGCCTCGCGCGCTACAGCCAGAATCCCGGGATCGCGGCCGTCCGGGCCCAGCGGCGGGGCTGCTGTATCCAGAGGTCCATTGGCCGCCTTCTCTCTCTGGGCAGCTGGTGGGCACGGAGGATGCTCTTCTGCAGCAACTGGCCGATTCGATGCTCAAGGCGGACTGCACCTCGGAGCTGAAGGTGTAAGTAGCCTGCCCTAGAGATGTCCAATCGCAGGCTTGGGAGAGCGGGGAGGGGTGGAGCGGAAGGCCAGAGAGGCCGACGCAGGTGGGGCGAGTTTTGACCCACCGCTCGGAGTCTCCGTCCTGACGCGTGATCTGTCCCGGTGTAAAGCATCCTCTGTCACGCCAGTTTTTCTGTTTCCCTCTAGCACTTGTCACTATAAAGAAATTTCCGTATTATGCCACGTTGGCCAAAACTGATGTCCATCACTACAGTGGCAATAATATTGAATTGGGCACAGCATGTGGAAAATATTACAGAGTATGCACACTGGCTATCATTGATCCAGGTGATTCTGATATTAGAAGCATGCCAGAACAGACTGGTGAAAAGTAAACCATGTACAATTTTTCTTTAATAAAACTGTCCAGAGCTTGTTTTTAAAAAAAAAAGAAATTTCCTTATTCACATGTTTGTTTGTTTCCAGTCTGCCGCCCCGAGGCACCCCGAGGTTAGCCCCTTGAGGGCAGGGACTTTCACTTTTACTGACTGCTGAAGAAGCCCCACTGCCTTGAGCAGTACTTGGCCCAGAACAGTTACTCAGATACTTCCCAAATTTGGAGAAAAGATGACTAAAGTATATTTTGCTTTCATTTTTCTAACTGATAGGGAGTAGAAACAGCTGCTGGCAGGAGTCAAGTGACTGAGTATATGTGGGTGTCATTCTCCCTGATTGAAAGACAAGCTCCAAGGGTCTGTGTTGAATGATCCAAATCTAAAGGGTATTTCCTTTATGGGAATTGGAAATGCCCTTTCCTAGCGAGAACATCGTCTTTCCCTCGAGATAAAGATTGTTTATGGGTCCATCTGTGCCCCACCTGTCTTACCAGGCTTGTAGGCTATAGAACACCAAACACAATCACCGATAAACTCAATCCCGTAGCTCAGAAATAGGAAAAGGTTAAAAAATAATTGGCATCAGAGTTAAAGGAAAATGTGGACCAAATTGCCTTCCTTGAGCAAGATGGAAATCATTACTAAAAAAGGAAATCCTATTACCCTGTTTCTAGATTCTATCTACTATAGTCTAGTGTCTGAATGTGTATACATTTGTACATGGAAAGATAGTTAGAAAAATGTTCTAACACTAATAGTAGTAATTTTTAGGTAACTGAACTTTTAGGAGTGTGTGTGTGTGTGTTTTAACTTTTGTTATATTTTGTATACTTTTTGGTATTCTTGAATTAGAAGCTGAGGGGTAGGGGCAGATGAGTAATAGGAATAAATGGAAATGGGCAGAAATAGAGGATTCAAAAAAAAAACCGCTTCAGGTGGGTATTTGACAATCTGAGACCAGGTACTTACAAGAATGTTGAGGGTGACTTCCCAGTGTCACACAGCTGATAGTTGACAGACTGGGATTTAAACCCACTTCTATCTCATTCCAAAGGGCTTCAGTCTTAACCCCTAAACTTCATAGTCTAACACCTTCCCCTCCCCTTCTGAGCCTGGCCTCCCTCCCAGCATTCAGGATAGATGGCTAGATGCCATCTTATATCCCAAACCCCGTCTTGCCAAAGCAGTTACTAAACTTTCTGGCAGGGAGAGTAAAGCAGGGGTAATCTGAATAAGAACAGCTCTGCCCTGCCTCTGTGCTCACTTGAGGAGTCTTGCCCACAAAAGCTTCCTGTGGGGGCTTCCCTGGTGGTACAGTGGCTAAGGCCCCATGCTCCTAATGCAGGGGGGTCGGGTTTGATCCCTGGTCGGGGATTAGATCCCACAAGCCACAACTAAGAAAAAAAATTCCTGCAGGATGCAAAGATCCCACATACAGCAACACAGATCCCACATACAGCAACACAGATCCCACATACAGCAACAAAGATCCCACATACAGCAACACAGATCCCACATACAGCAACACAGATCCCACATACAGCAACGCAGATCCCACATACAGCAACAAAGATCGAAGATTCTGCGTGCCACAACTAAGACTTGGCACAGCCAAATAAATAAATATTTTTAAAACACACATAGAAGCTTCAGGTGAATAGGGGAGGAGCTTTTTACAGCCTCTTCCCCTACAAAGGGTAGCATGTGAACTGTCATTGTGATGTGGGCACATGTACCTTGAGTCCTGCAATCTCTTGTTTTTCAGCCACTTAGCAAGGTCCCTCCCTCTGCCGTGCAGCGTGAATCGGCCCCGAATTGACTTGATTGTGTTCGTGGTCAACCTGCACAGCAAACTCAGGTGAGAGCCAGGGGATGGGGCTGTCAGTGCTCAGGGGTGCCTTAGGGCTGTGCTGGGATGGTGGCCTCACTTGTCAAGGGAAGGAGAGGAGAATGGGAGAGGCTGTCTGGGGGCAGCCTAGACGGTGAGGAGGGAGGAGCCAGCGCCAATGCAAGATGTTTAGAAGACACTGACAAATGCCAGCGGTGTCACCTGTCATTTGTCTAATGCTCGCTGGGGCCACTCTGCCTCCCTGAGAGCAGCACAGATGTGAGTGAGACGGACCTTGAGAACAGGGTCCGTTAGGGGAGAATCTAGACTTTTGAACAGACACTTACAGTACCTGTGAAGTGTACTGTCAAAGGGGGAAGCCTGGGACTGTGAGAGCCTGGACAAGACCTCTGCCTCTGAGGACTTAGGTCAAGCTAGACTTCCTGGCGGAGGTGACATCTACATAGACACCGGAGGGAATTATCTGGCGGTTCAGTGGTTAAGACTCAACGCTTTCACTGTGGGGGCCTGGGTTCAGTCCCTGGTCGGGGAACTAAGAGCACAGAAGCCACACACGGCAATCAGTCAGTTAAAAGCCACCTGAGAGGTGAGGAGGCGTTAGCCAGGCAAGGGTGACCGTGAGCGATGTCCCAGGTGGAGGGCTGGTGTAAAGGCAGGAGCACAGCATGTGTGGAGGACCGTCCAGGCCTGTGCGGGGTCAGAGCCCAGTCCACTGTAGAGCTGGGGCAGTGGCAGCGTGGGTGATCTTCATGCCTGTGGCCTGGCCTGGCCTCCCCACAGTGCTGGCAGCCCTGGGGTCAGGACTGCAGCCGATCTAGGGAATACAGGTGGAAGGTCTCCCCTCCTTCCTGGAGACAGCTGGCTGAGGACACAGGGTCCAGCACAGAAACCAGGGCAGATACCTAGTCCTGTGGTGGGGGATAAGGGAAGGCTGTGGGAGAAACGCCTGAAAACCGGGGGGCACGGAGACAGCAGACACAAGGATTGGGTCCAGACCACACGACCTGACCGCTGGGAACCAGTCAGCAGGGACTTAGGCCCAGGTGGGGCAAGAAAGGGCTGAGACCTGCTGTGGGCTCCCTTGGCTCACAGGTCTGCTGCTGTTTGGGTGAGGCCTCTCTGTTTACCAGAAGGGACACCGGAGAACCGTCTGCGCCATAGGGCTGTTGGTCTCAGGCCTTGTTCATTCATGAAGCCCTACTGAGGTGGCTTTTGGCCTGGAAGACAACAGTCTTTCATCACTCCCTGGACACCAGTGAGTGAAAGCCTCAACCCAGCAGGTCAAGGTGCCCTTGTTTAGAGGAAAAGAGTGTTTTCATACAACTGATATGACTTAAAATCGCTGTCATTTTACTGGAAAGCAATTCAGCAATAGTTATCCACACTTTAAAAAGACACATACTTAAAAAAAAAAGACAGCCCTTCTACTTCCAGCGTCTGTTCTACAGAAACATCTGCTTAGTAGGAGACGTAGGAAACAATATTCATGCAGCGCTCTTTGTGAAGGTGAAAAAGTAGAGACCATTTAAATGTCCACCACAGGGCAGGCAGTTAGTTTGGGGTACAGTGTGGTCATTCCAAAGAATGTAACAGAGACATCGAACCCAATTAGACCTAACTGGCTGCTTATACATATCACTGTCTGGATTTGCATATGAAGAAAATTCCAGAAGAATCACACCCCAAACTATTGTGGCAGTCATCTCTGGGGAGTTAAAACTAGAGGTGGTGCTGGAGACAGGGAGTTTTACTTTTTACTTGTACACCAGTATTTACTATTTGATCATTTCACAGACTTGACTCACTTTGTAATTAGAAGCAGTTTAAAGCTACAAAAGGACAAAGTGTTCCTCCAGGGCTGTCTCCCGTCACCCTCGTCTTATGCCCTGGCCTCTCTGGGATCAGAGGCGTGGGGGTTTCTTCTGCCTTCTCTGTTGTGAGGTATGTCCTCTGCTTGTTTTCTTGCCCTGGCCTGGCCGCCCCAGCCTGCAGAGCGTGGAGGAGTCCCTGTGCCACCTGGACGCGGCCTTCTTCCTGGGGAAGGTGGCCTTCCTCGCCACGGGGGGTGAGTGCCTCCCCTGCCTGCTGCCGTGGGTGCGCCCATGGTGGACTCCGTGCAGAGGCAGCCTGGGTGATGGGGAGGCCGTGGGCTTTGGAATCTGACTGCTGTCTGTCTCCATAAAGCAAGTCGGAGCTGATCGTTCTGCCAGGTTAATTCTGCCGAGATCATTGCCCTGGGGTGCCTGGTGGCTCATCTCCTGTTACTCTTCTTCAGATAGTTCTCCGAGACTCTGTAATGTTAACAGTGGAAATAATAGTAGCTAACCTTGGGGACTTCCCTGGCGCTCGAGTGGGTAAGAATTTGCCTTCCAGTGCAGGGGGTGAGGCTTCAGTCCCTGGTCAGGCAGCTAAGATCCCACATGCCATCTGGCCAAAGAACCAAAACATAAGACAGGAACAATATTGTAACAAATTCAATAGAAACTTTAAAAATGATCCACATTAAAAAAAAAAAACCTAAAAAAATATAGCTAACCTATATCGAGTACTCACTATAGACCAGACTCTGTCGAAGTGCTTTGTTTCTGTGTCACTTAATTTTCACAAAAAGTACTATTGAGGTAGGTACTGTTGTTTCTCTTTTACGGCGAAGGAAGCTGGTCATGCGGTTAGGTAACTCGTCCAAGGCTCCATAGCTAGACAGTGGTAGAGCAGAATTCATACTTAGCTGGTCATGTTCCAGGGCCCACGCCTTTAATGATTATACCATGTGGCTTCTCATAAATACTTTTTCCTCCTTTTTATGTGCCTGACCCCCATTTTCTGCCCCCTGGGGGACACCTTCCTGACCAGCCCTGCTGTCTGGGCCCTCGGGGTGTCCATGCAGGCCTCTGTCAGACTCCTCACCCTTCTGCCTCCACTGATGGTGTGTCTGCCCGCCTCCCCCAGCTGCACTGCGAGCTCCTGGCGTGAAGGGCCTGGCTCCCATATTCTCAGTAAGCTTTGGTGGAGAAGTGAATGCCAGGTCACTTCTCTGTATTCGCTCACGGGCTTTCTCTAGTAACTCAGCAGAGTAGGTGCTGTTATGCTCCTCATTTCATAGACGAGGAAACTCATGGGTTTATTCCGACTCTATCAAGTCCCTTTAGCCTGTTTTCTGATCTGATGATCTTGACTGCCCTGAAAAGAAGGTAGAAACTGTGGCCCAGAGAGGGGACGTGACCTCCTGGGCCCAGTGCCTCCTCCATCATAGCCATGAGGTGGAGGTGACCGGCGTGGCTTCTTTGCAGCTGGGCGGGACAGCCACTGCAGCATCCACCGGAACACCGTGGTCAAGCTGGCCCACACCTACCGGAGCCCCCTGCTCTTCTGTGACCTAGAGGTGAGGACCTGCTCACGTGGGCCATGGGATGGCACAGTCAGAACACAGAGGGCATGGCGGGGTGCTTCTTGGAGGATCATGAGTACCCGAGCAAAGGGGCTCCTGATGTGGAGGCCAGATCCTCGTTGGAATCCTGGCTTTTCCACTCACTGTCCGTGGGTGGGTCACCGTGAGCCTTGGGTGCACCCCTGTAAAGTAGGGTGACATCTTGAGTTCCGTTTGTGCACCAGGTGCCAATGCTTTGACATTTTTCTCTGTACTCATGACCAAGTCTTGTGTGTGTGTCTATGGGTCCCTGTTAATATCTCACTTTTCCTGCCGGGATGTAAGAGCTGTGAGGCCAGGCATCCTGTCTGTCTCATTAACCAGCAGTCAGGATGCCCTCCATTCCCCCTTACCTCCCTGGATCGCAGACCTTGTCTGCTCCCAGCCTGGGGCAGGGGGTCCAGCAGGCAGCAAGGGTGGAAGTTGGGTGGATAGGTGGATGGATGGCTGAATGGATACATGTGATGTTGGTTCTGCCCTGACTCGCTTCTCCTGGGATTTCTCACAAGCTGAATCCTAGCTGTGAGGGTGGTACAGCAGATTTCTGCTTTGCCGATGAGTTTTGCTCTCCAGCCTCTCTGTGTGTAGTGTGGAGCCTGAAGACATTTTGCTAAAGGGTTCTCGGCAAGAGTTGATTCTGCTCCCTCTGGGGGTCTGCTGAGGGCTCCCGGGTCCTGGGCTGCCCCACCTGCACACCAGACCCGCTCAGTTGCTTTAGGGTTCTGTCTGTCTATTTTTTATACTGGAGTATATTGATTTACAGTGCTGTGTTGTTTCAGTGCACAGCAAAGCGATTCAGGTATACACGTATCCGTGCTTTTTCCGACTCTTTCCCCATATAAGTTAGGTTTACTGGTTTTGAGGTTCATTTTAAAGATTTGTGTTTCTGTTCTGGGTCTTATGCCTGTCCCCAAAGGCCAAGTGATGTGGTGCAGAAGGAGCTGAGTCAGCGTGTGGTCCGTCCTCACCATCTAGACCAGAAGTGCTGACGCCGGGGTCTATGGACCTCTCTGGTCTGAAGGGAGAAGCATTTCAGGGTCTATGGACCCCTCTATTCTGAAGGGAGAAGAATTCAGGGGAGTTGTGGCTTTGGACAAGAAAAAAAATTACTTCTGTTTTCACTAACCTCTAGGAGGAATTTAACATTATGAATGTAGATGGGAGGCGACAGTAGTGTTAGCAGAGCCTGTGATTGTTAGCAACAGAAGCAGCAGACACTGGCACGTCCTGTGGGGACGAGGTGGACCCCATGAGCTTCTGCGATTCTGCAGAAGCTGATAGACCTGTTCTAGGGCCTCTTTGGAGAAGGCAATGGCACCCCACTCCAGTACTCTTGCCTGGAGAATCCCATGGACGGAGGAGCCTGGTGGGCTGCAGTCCATGGGGTCGCTAAGAGTCGGACACGACTGAGTGACTTCACTTTCACTTTTCACACGCATTGGAGAAGGAAATGGCAACCCACTCCAGTGTTCTTGCCTGGAGAATCCCAGGGATGGAGGAGCCTGGTGGGCTGCCGTCTATGGGGTCGCACAGGGTCGGACACGACTGAAGTGACTTAGCAGCAGCAGGGCCTCTTACTCAGTGTGTCGCTTAAGATGCACATACTGCTCTGCCACAGATCTGTGTTTCACATCTGATCACTGTTTTAAGAACCCCGACTTGACCAAGGCTCTGACCTCACAGGTAGGACCTGAGGCACCCTGAGGTGCCCGTCCTTGCTGGCTTTGCTCACAACAGGAGAGGCGGCACGCTCACAGTCACACAGCGAGTAAGTCAGCAGAAGAGCCAGGTTGGTGTGCCGCTGACTCTTTCCTGGCTTAGCGGGCTGGCTGCATGGCTTTGAACAAGTCAGCCCCTCCCCTCAACACACGCGCGCGCGCGCACACACACACACACTGATAACTCGCACGGCCTTCCTTTTCTTAGCTCTCAAGGGGAATGGCAATCCACAGCAGACGGGTGCGTGGTGGTGCAGTTCTGCGCGCGGCCAGGAGGTGGCAGGCTGTACCAGGTCCTGTGTTGCCCTCTAGCCTGAGAACGGTAGTCGCTCAGTTGTGTCTGACTCTTCTGCGACCCCATGGACGGTAGTCCGCCAGGCTCCTCTGTCCATAGAATTCTACAGGCAAGAATACTGGAGTGGTTTGCCATGCCCTACTCCAGGGGATCTTCCCAACCCAGGGATTAAACTTGGGTCTCCTGCATTGGCAGGCAGATTCTTTACCATCTGAACCACCAAGAAAAGGTTTGTGGCTGACTTCCTATTTCCAGCCTGGAGCCGGCGGGCTGAGAACCTAAGCCTGGCATCCTCTCATCCGATGTACCCAGTGTTTGGACAGCCAGCGTGCCTGGTACCTGTGTGGTCCTGTCCGGGGCACTTTCCCCCACGTCATGAGCTGGAGCCTCATCGTGTTTTGAGGCCTTTGCATGGCGAGAAACACTGGCCCCGTTTTACAGGACAGGAAACACACCCAGGGAGGTGCAGGATTCACCCAGGGCAGTTATTTCCCAGCTCTGCTACTAGGCCCTGTGCGAGTCCCTGAGAACCAGATGCCTCCGACATTGGCCCTGCCCCTCAATGGAGGGAAATAGACCGCATGTCACACCTGCTGTGGCAGGAGGATCCGCAGGGCTTTGGAAGCCAGGCAGTGAGTCCACCCGTTCCTTCCCATCGGCATCAGGGCAGTCACAATGGGCTCAGCTCTCTGGGGGTCACGTCTCTGGAGTAAGGTGTGTGGATGGGAGGAGGCCCAGCCAGAGGGAGGAGGCCCAGCCAGAGGCAGGAGGCCGGGGACGAGGCTGCAGGAAGCAGACCGTGGAGCCTGAGTGAGAGCAGCGGCCATTTGGAGGGACTGTTCGGAGGCCAAGGCCACAAAGCCCAGAGGGTTTCTTTAACAGATATTTCTTAACATAACCTACAGCCTGTCCAGTGTTGTTCTCGGCTCTCGGGAGGCAGCATAGAACAAAGCAGTGTTAACACTCCCAATCCTGTTCTAGTGGAGGAAACACGGTAAGGAAGTAGAGTGCGTGATGTGTTAGGGCATGGTGATGTGACATGTCAGGTGGTGGTAAAGCAACAGGATTTAAATAGGGGGTGAAGGGACTCCCTAAAAATCTGACCTTTAAGTGAAGACATAAGGGAGGCGCCTCCTGGTGGAAAAGCCCACGAGGCTGGAGAAACTGCAGGTGCAGAGGCCCTGAGTTTGGACGCTGCCTGCCGTGTTCAGGGTCCACAGGGAGCCATGGGCGCCTGGAGCAGAGCCGGGGGACTGACACTGGGCCAGACAGCAGGGCTCTGTGGGTCGCAGTAAAGGCATGCTGGCTTTCCCTCTGAGTTAGACTGGGGCAGCGGAGGCGTATGGGGCCAGGGAGGGCCGCAGCCCGACTTGGGTTTTGAATGGGTCCCCTCCAGCTGTTGGGAGAAGAGTAGGCTGAAGGGATGCAAGGGCAGAAATAGGGAGAGGGGCCTGGGGACTGAGTTCAGAGTGGTCTGGGCTCTGTGGTGGCCAGGGAAGGGGGAGTTGGGATGGTCTCTGATGCTGGGTGTTTCCAGGGTTGGGCTACAGGTGTGTGGATGGCCTGCCTGTGAGACAGGAGAGGAAGAAGAGTCAGAGTCAACTCTGGAGTTTTCAGCCTGAGAAGCCCCGCCCCCTGCTCCCCACCCCCGCCCCAGTCGTGAGGTGTTACACAGAGCAGGGAGCGACCTGAGAGGTGGGAGGAAAAGCTGGGGGCTGGTGGGTCCCAGGAGCCAGGGAGAAATGGCCTGCCAGGGAGGCAGCAGCTGCCTCAGACTCCACTAAGAGGAGACCCCGCTGAGAATGAGGCCAGTGTGTGAGGACTGAGATGTCGCCCCTGGACTTGGAACCCAGGACTCACAGGTGACAAGGTAGAGTAAGAGCAGGGGGGCTTTAGGATGTCCCGGCTCTAGCTTGGGTGACTGGGCGGATGGTGGCGCCCTTTCCCCAGTTAGAGAGGGAACAGGAAGAGGAGGAGGAGGTTCTCTGAGGCCACTTATTGGTCAGGGGACGCCATCTGAGCATCACCGTTTATTCTTCTACCTTTCTGGAGCAGCTCATTCGCCCATGCCAGCTGGGGCCTTCGCACAGTCTGATTCAGTTCAGTTCAGTCGCTCAGTTGTGTCCAACTCTTTCTGACCCCGTGAACCGCAGCACGCCAGGCCTCCCTGTCCATCACCAACCCCCGGAGTTCACCCAAACCCATGTCCATTGTGTCGGTGATGCCATCCTCTCATCCTCTGTCGTCCCCTTCTCCTCCTGCCCTCGGTCTTTCCCAGCGTCAGGGTCTTTTCAAATGAGTCAGCTTTGCATCAGGTGGCCAAAGTATTGGCGTTTCAGCTTCAGCATCAGTCCTTCCAATGAACACCCAGGACTGATCTCCTTTAGGATGGACTGGTTGGATCTCCTTGCAGTCCAAGGGACTCTCGAGAGTCTTCTCCAACACCACAGTTCAAAAGCATCAATTCTTCGGTGCTCAGCTTTCCTTATAGTGCAACTCTCACATCATACAGTCTGATTACCTCTGCCTAATCCCACGGCTCCTCTGGGCCCACTAGCCCTTCCGGGTAGGGACCATCTGTTGATGGCACCTCCCTGTCCTCCGTGAGGACCACTCTCCCCACCCCTCCTTTCCAACCTGGGCGTGTCTGTCTCAGAGACATCCCAGGGGGTGCCGCCTCAGCATTGGTTGGGAGTAGCCCTGGTTCAGACCCCAGCTTGACAGTTGCCCACCATGCCTCTGGACGGTGTCGCTGACCCCGCCAGCCCCGCCTGCTGAGCCTTCGTTTCTTCTGAAGTAGGGGTCAGCGTCTCTGGTGTCCCTGGAGGGTGTCTGAAGGGTTTCCATAAGCTGAGGTGATTGGAAGCTGCTCGGTGAGGTGTGGCGCGAACAGGGGGTGGCCCTGGGGGCAGCAGTGCCCATGGCTGTCCCCGTGTCTCCGCTCCCAGCTCCCCTCTGGCCACCGCCTCACCGGGGTCCTGTCTCCTCCTCTGCAGATAGAAGACTTCCGTGCCGCCATGGCGCAGCGCCTGGTCCGCCTGCTGCAGATCTGCGCGGGCCATGTGCCTGGCGTCTCGGCCCTGAACCTGCTGTCCCTGATGAGGGGCTCCGAGAACCCCTCCCTGGAGGACCTGTGAGGCCCCAGCCCCCGGCCACCCTCCCCTATGGCTGGGTGCCCAGGCTGACAGTCACTGTTGCTGGAGACGGTGCCAAGGCTTGGCAGGCCTGGGTCATCGGGCAGTTCCCTCAGGGCCCAGAGTCCTCGTGTTCCAACAGGAAGTGCCGGGGAGGCAGCGGGGACAGTCCAGCTGGTCAGATTCCGGCCCCCCACCCCTCTCATGCCCACCCCAGCAGAGCCCCAAGTCTTCATCCATCTGACGTCTTTCCTCTCGAGACTTCGTTTGAACAAAGGGTTCATGGCTAAAAGTTTGAACATCACTGAACTCATCCACCACCTTGATTTTGTAGACGAGGAAACTGATTCCAAACAGTTAAGAGTCAGAGTGGGTAAGGACTTCCGTGGTGGTCCAGTGGCCAAGACTGCGCTCCCAACGCCGAGGGCCTGGATTCGACCCCTGGTCAGGGAACTAGATCCTACATGTCACAACTAAAGATCCTTCATGCCTCAACTAAGACCCGGTGCAGCCAAATAAATAAATATTTTAAAAAGAGTTGGGCAGTGGGAGCTTGAACTCTATGAGCCTAGTCCGACAGCACATCCTGGCCTTGCCATTCTTATGGGACCTGCGGAGCCTCAGTTTCTCCAGGTGTTAGATGGAGATTGTTCAGCTTACCTTGCTGGCGTCGTAAGGGTTGAGGGACATGGTGGTAAAGGTGAGGCGCCTGAGGTGTATTGTGTTACTCCTGCGCTTGTTTATGCTCCACGTATTTCATAATAAATGTGTGAATGCTTGCACGGCGCCAGGTAAGCACTCCACGAACACTTGAACTATTATGTGAAATCACGCAGAGCTAAGTTATAAAGCTGGTGCACATCCAGGAATTACACCATGAAGTCTTGAGTGAGAGAGCCTGACCGAGGGCGGGTTTCTGGGCTGGCCGTGAGAGACTGTGTGAAGACGGCCGCTTTCCTTCTTCTCGGGGTCTAATTAGAATCTGTGGCCATGCTGAATGAGGCTGCAGAAACCCTGGCAGCCAGGTGTGAGCTGCAGCCGTGCCCCTGTGGCCAGCTGGACGCTCCCGTGGGAGCTTGGGTGAGGAGGAGGTCTGGTGGGAGAGGAAGAGAGCTAGGTCCTGGTTTCCTTGGAGCATGCCAGTGCCCTCCCAGCCCCCCTCCATCCTCAGGCCTCAGGACGGGCCCTGCTTGATGCCCTGGGCAGTGCCAACGCCGCAGGGCCTCTGTTTTGATGTCGCCATGGCAGCCGCAGCTCACGCACTTCACTGACGGATGGGCCAACCTGAACCTCGGTGCAGGAGTCATGAGGGTGGGACCCACCTTTCTCCTCTCCCTGGGCTCCTCTCCACCCCTGTGCTTGCTCAGTAAAGTTTGCCGAGGCCTGGCTGGTCTTCCAGGCACCCCCCCATCGAGAACCTCAGCTGCGGTGATTTCGGTTCAGGTCTCAGACGTCACCCCGACCTCCGCAGAGCTTCATGCTTTACCGAGCGCTTCTCACAGTCGCTCCTGCCACCCGCCCTCCCCGCAGACCTGTGTGAAGTTGACAGTGTTTCCCCATTTTACATTTAACGAAACCGAGACTGTTGTCATCAGAGGCATACCCACAGCCACACAGGTAATCGAAGGCAGAGCCCAGCCCTGGGCCCAGTGCTCTGCTTTTTCTCTCTGGTTGTTCTCTTGTGCGCCCAATCATTGAACAGAGGTGTGGTCATGTCTACTGGGCAGTGAGAACCCAGAAATGGTGGACACGCGGGCCTTGTGCCAGAGAAAGCGCCCTGAAGAGCCATTCCCACCTGCTGGGGCCCGTTAGCACAGGGGCGGGCAGGCCTCGTGGAGGGGAGGGCGGGGAGCAGGGTAGGAGCCTGGGGCTCCAGCCCAGAACTCCCTCCGCATCTGGGGAGGGAGGCCCCCTTCTGTGCCGAGGTGGGGAGTGGGTCTCCGCGGGGATGGACAGGATCAGCTGAGGCTCAGGAGGTCAGCTTCCCAGAAGGACCTGGGGTCCTAGAAACCAGCCTTGTCTTCAGCCCCTCGGAGCCTGGGCCATAAAGGTTGGGGCCCCGCAGGGCTGCTGGAGGGGAGCGGAGGGTGACGGGCCGAGGTGTCCAAGCAGGAGCGAGCAGGGGTGTGGGTACGCCCTGCCTGCCACATCTGGGATGGAGTCAAATAGGGTCCTCCATACCCCCTCCCCGCCCCCAGCCAACACGGGGCTCTCTCTCCCTCTCTCTCTCTCTGGTGCCTGTGCCACATTTTCTTCGCCACCTGGTGCCATTTAACAAGAGAAATGGCATCACATTTTCCAGCCGAGGACCTGGGAGCCTTCCAAATGCTGGGGGAGCTCCATGCTGTCAAGGCTCCAGCGAGCTCAGAGGGGGCCCCGGAACCCTGGAACCCTGCCTCTGCCTCACAGCGGAGCTGAGCCCTCAGGCCCGGGAGCCAGCCAGCGAGTGGAGGCCAGCGACCCTGTCTGGGAGCCGGTGTGACGGAGGGAAGTGAAGGAGGGCCTGTATTGACGCCCCTGTGGTGCCCAGCACAGGTGCCTGGTGCCAGGGAGGGAGATGGGAAAGGCTGCCCTTGACTCTCATGCTCGATGTGCCTGCGTTTCCTCGTCTGTAGCTTGGGGTCAGGCTAACTGATGCCTCTCTTCCAACCGCTTGTGAGGACCGAGAGCGAGAAGCTGTGATGTTAAACAAACAAAAAAAACCTCAAAGCTATTCAAAGACCTCAGGCTGGCCACAGTCACAGGCGGTCACGTCGGAGGTGGTTACTGATGGTGGGCATGGACCCCTGGGCAGCAGGTCCAAGGCAGTGGGCAGCCTGAGGCTCCATGCTCCCTGAGAACACAGGGGAGGGAGGGGGGCATCGGGGCCCCACACCACGAGGGTGAGGCATTGAGGCTGCCAGAGGGGCAGGGCACGCTCAGGGGCACAGGTTTCTTTGGGTCTTCAGGCCACCTGGTTGCGGGCAGCCCTCGAGCCCAGGCCCCAGGGTCTCAGGCTCTCTGTAGAAGGCAACCCAGACCCAGGCATCCCGGGCCCGGGCTGACACTATTTCCCCTCCCAGCCCAGGAGGGGGCTCCGAGCCTGGCACCTGCGTCTCTGCCACCCCTCAGCGAGCAGAGGCAGGGGCGGCCTGGGGCTGTGGCTAAGACAGAGCAGCCTGGCCACAGAGGGGAAGTGATGCAGTGGGAAAGGACCCGGCCTTTGCGTCCCACTGCCTCGGGGTCTGCGGCCAACCTGCAGCATGACCTGGGGTGGCTCACTTCCCACCCCCGGGCCCCGCAGCCTGGCGAGGTCCTCGAGAGGCTCAGAGAAACCCAAGGGCCAGGCACCGCACCTGCCAGGGTCTGGCCCTCCACGCCCTCCGCAGATGGTGGCCCCAGGGGTTGCGGGGGGAGTGGTTGGCTGGCTGTGCCCAGGGGTGTGGAGGGTGAGATGAGCGCAGGAGGTGATTGAACTAAAGCCCCGCTGCGGGATGTCCCTCCCCAAACACACCGGGTGCCGGGCCAGGCCTACCTGGAAGGACTCCAGCTCAAAGGGACCCTTTCCAGAAGATGCCTGCTCACCTAACCCCTCCCCCGCCGCCCCCGCCCCGCTCAGTCTCCCCTGGGGCTGCAAGCGTGCAAGCAGAGAATCATTGTGAAAGGACTTCTCACAGACATGGGGCACGGGGCGAGGCCTGGGGAGGCTGAGGGGGTGGGCTGCGGAGCTCGCTGCACCCCGAAGCTGTGAGGCCCAATCGAGTGTGACCCTAGGGATGGGGCTGGGGTCCCTGAACAGCTGCTCTGGGCGGGACAGCGCGTGGCCATCCCTGGTGCCCGTGACCTGTGGTGTCGGGGGGGGGGGCGGTGCCAGAGACATCTGGGGGGGCCTCTGCAGCTAACATGTAGCGGGTGCTTGGTCTGACTGGGTAGCAGCCTTGCCCGGCCAGGCTGAGAGGGGACCCCAGCTCTCGGTCCTCCTCTGTGCTGGACTAGACCCCCCACCCCCGCCCACCGCCGATGTCATCAACCGGCAGAAGTGCTATGGAGGGGCGGTGGCAGGAAGGCTTAGGGCCCGGGGCTGCCTGGCTCATCCCTCCTCCTGAGCTTGCTTTGTTCTCTGCAAAGGATCTCGAGGCCACCACCTCCCCCACAGGTCAAGGCAGGGGGCACAGGGCCAGGCCACGGTGGGCATGCACGCCGCCGTCTCCCTGGTTGCTGCGGCCCGTTGGTCCCCGGGCCTCGCCCGCTCCTCCCCAGACATCCTCAGGGTCACTCGGACCTCTGTCCTCCTGTTCCAAGGTCGCCAAGGCTCCGGCCCTCCCGGCCGCCCTGCGCTCCTGACATTTCCTCCCTAGCATGTCTCACCTCCTCGCCTCCTCTGTGGTCTCACTGTTGGGTCTGTGTCTCTGTGGTTCCCTGCTATTGCCCCAGAACCTAGAACACTGCTTGACCCATGGTACATCCCCGGTCCCTCCTGGGTGGTGCCCTGAATGAGGCCTGGGGACAGCTGGCCCCTTGGGTGGTGGTCCTGCTCCCCGTCTGCCCCACCCGCCAAGTCTCAGCATCTCTGTCCACCTTATGTACCTGTAGGCCTGGCCCCAGAGGGTGCGGGCCTCCTCTCCCTGTGAGGCTGAGGGGCCGGGTCTCCTTTCGGACCTCACATGGAGGCCCACACCCCCCAGCCTGGGGCCAGGCTGAGAGATCTGCTGGGGCTGCACGTGTGTGATTGGTAGCGGGGGGAGGGATGGGGCCTTGAGGATAGGCAGAGGAGCCTGGGAGCCTGGGCGAGGACTTCCTAACTGCTTCCTGGACAGGCAGCCTCAGGGAGCACTCCCACCTCTGTCCCTCTGTTCCAAGGTCTCACCTTGTGTAACTTGGATTCAAGGGGAGAGGGGTCCCAGGGACCTCTGGCCTCACCAGGACTTTGAGCTGACCTCCCTGCCTCTCCCAACACTTCCCCATGTCCAGAGGCCCCACATCACACCCTTCCCATTCTCCCTGGTGGGAAAGGAGACTTTCTGGCAGTGTCTTGGATGTCAGAGCTAAAATGACATCTGTTGGCCAAAAGTTTGAACTAAACTTTTTAGCCAACCCAATACATGAGAAAAGCAAAGGAGGGCTTTCCCTGAAGGCACAGTGGATAGGAATCCCCACGTCAAGGCAAGAGACATGGGTTCAATCCCTGGTCCAGGAAGATTCTACACGCCAAGGAGTAACTAAGCCTGAGTCCCACAAGTACTGAGCCCTTGCTCCACAAGAAAGAGAAGCCGCCGCAGTGAGAAGCCCGCATACCGCAACTAGAGGAAGCCTCTCACAGTAGAGAAGACCTGGTGCAGCCCCAAAATAAAGAAAGGTAAAGGGAATCTCGACTCTGGGGGCCCTGGCCGCTGTGACAAAATGAGATGGAGTGAGACAGAATTCCCCGGTGGTCCAGTGGTTAGGGCTCCACGCCTTCACTGCCAGGACCTAGATTGGATCCCGGGTCAGAAAACTAAGACCTTGCATGTTATGTGGTTTGGCCCCAAAAAAGAAGATGACACGAGAGAGCCAACACAAGCACTCAGACCGACAGGCCATCACAGCCCGTGGCCCCTCTCTCTATGAAACACAAAACTTGATTGTACACGAGAATGTAAAGGCATAAAAATAACACTGGGATGAAAGGCTTCAACAAAGTGAAAACACACCCCCTCTGGGGAGCGGCAGAGAAATGCCCCTTCTTACTCATCGACTTCGGTATTGTATGAGGGTTTTTTTCATGAGAACATGTTCAGATATTAGTCACAAAATTACAAATAAAACTAATTTTTAAGTAAAGAACACAGGCATCCCAGGTCTCAGAGCACTTTCACATCCAGATCTGGGGGCTGGGCCTCTCTGCCCCTGGGGCCTCCCCTCTCCACACCCCTGACACTGAGCTTATCCACCAGGCAGAATGTCCTCACTTCCCCACCCTGTCCTTGAGGCTTGAAGGGCACAGGCCACACTTCATGCTCAGCTGGACACAGACCCCAGCCAGAGCCGCACCCCCTTCCAACCCCCGTAGGTGCAGGGTCATCCCTCTGCCCCTCACAGTCCCTATTTCCCCATCTGAAAAAAAATGACATCATGATAGCACCTGTGTCAGAACCATGGGGAGGGTGTTTTGGGGGGTATTTTGGGGGACAGATCAAAGGAGACTCTGTTTTCCCTGACAGATTCAAATTAATCATTAAAAAAAAAAAACTCGGTGAATTAAAACTTGAGAACACTAATACATTCAATTAGAAGGGTTTTTCAGCAACAAAGTCCCTAATTTTCTACTTGTGCATACATAGAGTAATGATACCAAGTTAAAGTAAAAACTGTCAAGAGCACAGGGGACATTTGCTTGAACCACATTTGATTTTAGAAACTTAACCCTCCCTCTTGGTCAAATCTCACAGTTAAAAAGTGATACAGATGGTGAATTTTAAAAAGTAATAAATTGACTTCAGAGGATATGAAAAAATACATTGAGGAATAAACTTCTACCATATGGTCTGATGGTGAAATTTCTCTTTTTTTTTTTTTTTGGCAGCACATAGCATGTAGGATCTTAGTTCCCTAACCAGAAATTCAACCCCGTGCCCCCTACAGTGGAAGCTCAGAGTCTCAACCACTGGCCTACCAGGAAAGTCCCGAAATTTCTTAACCCCTAAGTCATCCAAACAGAGATTCAAGGTCTCCCGGCTTCCCTATTTAGGAAGCAAAAGTGAAAAGGTTTGGAGTCAGGCCCCTGCGGGCACGCAGGAGGCGCCCGGGAAGCCTGTGTGTCCAGTGAGGACCTCTTTCCTTCCAGGAGGCCTGCGCCACCAGGCGCCACTCTCCCCGAATGGCCCGAGGCCCTGCCGGTCACCTCCTCTGCTCTCCGCCAGGGTCAGAGCGGCCGCAGGAAGACAGAGGCCCAGGGCCGCCCGTGCAGGTGTGGCTTGTGTACACGACCCCAGACCTGGCCCTCCCATCCCCCAGGCATAGGTTCTCCCCCAGGTTCCTGAGACTCAGCTCCCCCTGCCCAATTGTCCAGCACCCAGCTTCAAAGAAGGGGCTGCCCAGGTGGCACAGAGGTAAAGAACAAGCCCGCCAAGGCAGGAGACACAAGAGATGCAGGTTCGATCCCTGGGTCAGGAAGAGGCCCTGGATGGAGGAGGGCATGGCAACCCACTCCAGCATTCTTGCCTGGGAAATTCCAAGGACGGAGGAGCCTGGCAGGCTACAGTCCATGGGGTCGCCAAGAGCACGCACACACAGAGGTTAGAAGAGATGCCCAATGCTATTAAGGGCTCGGCTGTCCACAGCTAACAGGTAAGAGCGGCATCAGTAGTGATGGGGTGGGGAGGGGGACCCAGTCTTCTTGTCTTGCCCCCGCCCCTCTGCCCTCTAGGAGGGCCTGCCCTGCCCTGGCTCCTGTGCAGGCTCCTGGCTCCCCCACCCGCTCAACACACACCCACACTCACACCCACACCCCCACCCCAGACCCACTTCTCCTTTGCAGTTGCCCCACCGCCTACACCTTCCTGCCACAGAGTTGCTGGCCCATGGGCAGGGGACTGAGAGGCAGTGGGCCCCGGGCTCCTGCAGGCCGGCTGTCTCAGGGTTTCCAGAGCAAGCAACCTGGGGGGGGCCTAGCCCTGCTCCCCTCGTTCCATCACGTCCCTCTTTCCTCTGAAACAACTGCTGGCTCATTCCCCGGCCCTGGGCTGTGGTGCCAGCCTCCTTGCTGCGCTGCCCACCCTGGCCAGGCTGCAGCTGCACAGCAGCAGGCAGAGGGTCCCGTCGAAGGCACAGCTCAGAGAATCCCACCCACTCTAGTACCTCCTGGGGCTCCTCACTCCCCCAGGGCCTGCGGGGCGAGGCCTGGCCCTGCCCATCCGCAGCCTTGGACCCCCAAGGCAGCAGCCAAGCCGGTCCCCAGGGCAAGCTTCCCCTTGCCCCTCTCTTGCTTGTGAACTTGTCCGTCCCACCTTCTGTCTGGAAGGTTTCCCTCCTGCTTCAGCCGCTAAAGATCTAGTCCTGGCCCTGAGCCCCCTCCCTGCCCCCTGGACAGTTACTCTTTCCTCTGTGCACCTCCAGCCCTGAGTGCTTCGGGGTCTGGTAGGCCCACCACGAGGGCACCAAGTCCATGCTCCTTCCTGAGGCTTTCTGCTAGCCCTGGCCCCCCGCCGCTCCAAGTAGGGGGTCCAGCATCTGTCCAGGAAGGCCAAGGGGGCTTGTGTGTCTGCCTGAGATTCGGTCCGAGAGACACAGGTGAGAGTCAGGTGGGGCTGCCCCAAACACAAGAGACAGACAGGAGGAGCCTCGATGAGACACAAGGGTGAGCAGCCTGAACACACACAGCCCTGGGAAAAAGAAGTCAAGGTGGGTGGGCTGCCTACCGCCTGCTGGGCCTTGGTCTGTCTATCTATTTATTGGTTGGTCTGAGTCTTCCTCTTGCTTGAGAGCTAGAGACTGAGCTCCCTGGACCACCCTATCTACGCACTCCATTCCAGCCAGTGTTTAACAGGCAGGTCTGACTGGGACACTTCCTGCTGAAAGCTCTCCATGGCTCCCCAGTGCCCTTGCAGCCAGAGTCTTGGCTTCTCTCAGTCAAAGACCCAGCCCCGCCCTCTGGTCCCAGCACTACCTGGCCTTTGGATTTGGCGGAAGGCCTTTGTTTAACTGCCTGCTCCAGTGGACCTCACTCCATCTAGCAAACACCTGCTCGTTCTGTCCATAAAGTTGCCCTGTCCATGAACTTTCCCTGTCCCCTCCATGGGGATCACCTTCAGTGATGCTGTGGCGGAGAGGCACTGCCTCCCCCATTGCCACCTCCTGGTGTGGGAGTCCCCCAGGGGGCCTGGGACAATGTGGGCACCCCGGTTGTGTTTGACAAACTGACCAGCGCTGCCTGAGAAGGACAGGAGGGCTCCCTGAAGGAGGAGGCAGGAAGGGGAAGAGGACTGGAGAGGATGGCCTGGGACTACAGGCTGGCCTTGGGGACGCCACCCCAGAGCTCTGTGTCCTGCTTAAGGGGCCCATCTCTGTGCCCCAAGATCAAGCCCCTGGGTCTCAGTCCCAGCCTGATTTCAGCACCCAGAATAGGGCCCGCCCCATGGCTGTCTAGGGGTGATGGTTGAATGGAGAAACCACAGAGGGTCTGGGGTGCTGGTCCACGGGCTAAGAGTGGTCCCACTCCAGCAGGCAGGAGGGCGGGCTGGGGCGGGGTGGGTGGCGCCCCGCCCGGTTTCCTCCCCGCGGGGCAGCAGAGCCCAGACTTGGTCCCGGCGGCGGCGGGGGTGCGCGCAGAAGGCTAGAGGCTCTGGCAGCATGCAGCGAGGGCGGAGAAGCCTGCGGGGCAAGGACCGGCCGGCACCCACGCAGTGCCTGCAGACCCAGTGCTTCGACCCGCTGGTCCGCAACTGTGTGGCCTGCAGTCTCCTCCGGACGACGGGGCCTAGACTGGGTAAGAGTCGAGCCGCGCCGACGCATGGCGCGCGCGCACGGGGCAGCCCTGGAGCGGGAAGGAGGGTGATGCTCGGAGTCGCAGGCATGCCCTCCCCACCCACCCGCCGCCGCCCTGTCCCAGGACGTGGGGAGGGGGCGGGGGCCTCGGGTTAACTGGCAAGGTGGGGTGGGGAATGTGAGCCGGGGGCCTGGAGGGGGCCCAGCCGTCGGCGCGTGGCCCTCACGGCCCCCTCTCGCCCCCTCGGCCTGCGCTGCCCCGCCCGGCCGTCCCCCTCTTCCGCGGCCCAGCCTCACCTTCCTCCGGCCCTCCCCCTCCCCACACCCCCCTTCCCTCCGCCCCCTGCTCCCCCTGCCCGTCCCCTCCAGCAGGCGACCCGAGCAGCCTGGCGCCCGGGACGGCGCTGCAGCCGCAGGAGTCGGCGGGCCCGGGGACCCCCGCGGAGGCCGAAGCGGCGCTGCCGCTCCCTGCGCTGCTCTTCGGAGCCCCCGCGCTGCTGGGCCTTGCGCTGGCCCTGGCCCTGCTCGGGCTGGTGACCTGGAAGCGCCGGCGGCGGCAGCCGGGCGCGGCGGTGGTCCCCGAGGCTCCGGAGGCCGCGGAGGTCCCGGAGGCCCCGGACGGAGGCCCAGACAGTAAGTTCCTCGTCTAGGGGACTGGAGAGGGTTGGGGGCCGTCGGAGGGGAGGCATGGCCCTTGAGGGGTCCGAGGAGGGGTGGGTGAAGGGGTAGGGATGGTGTGAAGGAGGCAAGGCCGAATGGAGAGAAATAGTCCGGCCAGAGACCCCAGTCCAGGCGAGGGACACAGCTCTAATGTCCCAGACCTGTGTGAGGAAGAAACCCAAGGCTGGGGAGCCCAGTTGAGGGTTGGGGGGGGAGTGGCCTATCCTACCCTCTCTCTGGGACAGCCAGACTGGTTCCCACCTCTCCTTGCCCTCTGTCAGCACTGGCATTTTGCCAACCAGCTCTAGAAACTTCCCGTCCTGAGGGCCCATCACGTGCCACCCCACCCCATCCCACCAGTGGGGCTTTATCAACTGACTTCTCTCCCATCAGTCAGAGGGCTGTCCCACCAGGGAGGCTTCTAGAACAGTGGGTGGGGACGGTTGCGAGCCAATCCTGACCCTGCACCACCCGCAACCCCCCACCCCCACCCCAGAGTCCCTGGATGTTGACACCACACTCTCCCCCGGAACCCTGGATGCCACGGCTCCCATCTGGCTTCTGCCCAGTGAAGACCCAGCGGCCACCCCACCTACCCACAGCGTCCCTGTGCCGGCCACAGAACTGGGTTCCACTGAGCTGGTGACCACCAAGACTGCCGGGCCTGAGCTACAGTAGCCACCGAGGAGGGCAGGAGGTGGCCCCCACCCTCTCTATGGGCCACCAGCCGGACTTGGAGGCCGAATTCAGTTCTTCACTCCGGTGCCCACTGTCCCTTCTGGGAGCCCACCTGCTCCCCAGCTAACCCTGCAGAGCTACAGGCACCCGGACCACAGGGTTTGGACTGCATGGCATTGTACCGCATGTTAGCATTGGCTTAAACTCAGACTGGGCTGCCCAGGTGGCGCTAGCGGTAAAGAATCTAATGCAGGAGACATTAAGGAGGCGGGTTTGATCCCTGGGTTGGGAAGATCCCCTGGAGGAGGAAATGGCAACCCACTCCAGTACTCTTGCCTGGAGAATCCCATGGACAGAGGAGCCTGGTGGGTTACATTCCATGGGGTCGCAAAGAGTCGGACACAACTGAGAGACTGATCTGATCTGAGTGAGCACAAATACACAAAATAAACTCATACCATCTGTCCTAGTCCTCAAAGGTCATGGCTGAGCTCTGTGCTTTTTGAGTGGTTGGGATACTCTGAGTAGAGTTTTCCTTTAAGCTTGGGGAAACCACCATAAACCAGAATGAATCTAGGAAAGCACTGAGTAGGAGGATGCTTAATTTGTACTGGGTTGTATTTAATACTTGCTCTCGGAGCTGTCCCGCTTTTAAACCGATGCAAATGGCAGCAGTGAGTAACCAACTGACCGGTTTGCTTTGGGATTTAGAACAAGATGGGTTTAAGAAATAGCCTGAATTGTGCTGGTTCTTGGGTATCTGTATCCTAGGGTCACCCCTGAGCTTGGCCTATCTGCTAAGATCTGTGATGCCATTTTTGCCCTGGTGGCAGCTTCCAGAGCCCCAGGCTCATGCTTGGGAGGAAGTCTGGAGCCTGTGGGGCTGGACTGCAATTGCACACTGGTGGCATGCTGACAGTGGCATGAGCCCACCTGGAGTGCTAGCGGCCTCCGGGGCACACAGCGCTGTATACAGGGCAGGGCCCAGGACCTGCAGGAGGCGCCTTAGTTAGGAGGCCAGGGCAGGCCTGTGGCCTTGAACCAGCTGGACCTGATGTCCTTTGAGTGCCCTTCGCTCTGTGGCCTGTCCTCCCCAAGTCAGGCATCCACCACCCCAGTGGAACTGTTCCTCTGACCGTGGTGCCCCTGCCCTGGGGCCTGGAATCAAGACCCTCCCTTCCAGTTCTGGACCACGCTGTGCACTCAGTCAGCTACTGGCTTTCCTGCCAAACCTCCTGCGATCAGGAGGGCTAGATCCTCCTGACCTGGACTCTGTCCTGGACTGTGGCCTTGGACTTTGCACAGTTTAGCACCTTTGGAAGGGGCGAGGGATTGGGAAGTCAGAAGACGGTATTCTGAGCACCATGTTGTCCCCTCTGTAGGCTCTTGACCATATTATTTTCTCTTCTTTGGGCCATGCTGCACGCCTTGTGGGATCTTAGTTCCTGACCAGAGATGGAGCCCATGCCCTTGTCAGTGAGAGTTTGGAGTTGTAACCCCTGGACTGCCAGAGGACTCCCACCTTGACCATGCTCTTTTCCATGCATCAGCTCTCTGTCCATCTGTTCCTGACCTGCCCATCAGAGCTGCCCAGTAGACACCTGCCCTTCCAGCCCAGCCCTTTCCCAGCTCAGAAGATAGTCAGTGGCTTGCGCCATTTGGCGCCCCCCAGAACCGGACAGCCACATCTGAGTCTCTTCTCTCCATCCTGAACACATCTCAGATGCTTCCCCCCATCCCCCCAGCCACCAGGTGGCTGAGGTGAGGTCAGGGTGAGGGCTGTAGGCAGGAGGGTCGGGGCAGGCCCAGAATGGGCCCAACTTTCCATTTCTCTGCCTCTCAGAGTTGGGGGAGCCTGAGCTGTTCTCGGCCACCCCCGTCTCCCTCCCCACCTTTGCTACCACAGCCAGGGGGTGGGCCCTGGCGGTGACACAAGTGGGTGCAGCCCCCTGGGGCCCAGACATGCAAACCTCTGGCACCACTGTGTCCCCACTGAACCCCTAGTCCAGTCTCAGTTTCCTTTTCTGAAAAACGGAGGTGGGGGTTGGATGCAAAGCTCTCCTCCTGGCCTGTGGCCCTCCAAGGACTGGAAGGGAACCTAGAGGATCCCCACTCCTCACCTCCAGTATACAGATGAGGACACTGAGTCTCTGTTTCCCGGAAGGAGAGTTGTTGCTTTAAAAAGGCCTTGACCTTTTTTAGAGCCCTTTTGGTCAAACTGCTTTCCTGAAAATCTGGACCAGTTCATGTTTCTGAGCAGGGATTATATGGCTCATTTTGCAGATAGGGAAGAAAAGGCCCAGAGAGGTGGAGGGACCTGGCCCAAGATACAATCAGCAGTGGGGGAGCTGGGCTAGACCTGGGCACCCTCTGGCCAGAAGGTCCCAGGAGCAGACCGGGAGCTGCAGACTCCAGGCATTGGTTCCAGGCTTTGCTCTTTATTTTCATCTCGACTCAAAGATTTCCCTCCTCAACTGGTCTCTTTCTGCAGTAAGAAGGATCCAAGATAGACTGGCAAAGCTGCTGCTTCAGATCGGAACCCAGGGAAGTAGCCCCCCTTCCCCAGCCTGTTTCTGGCTAGATTTTCCTGGTGCAGGGTCAGGTGTCCCCAAGGTCCCCAGGGCCCTGCAGGTGGGGGCGGGGCTGGCTGAAGTCTCAGTTCCTCCTGGGGCTTCCTGCAGGCACCTCTCACTTCCTGCCTGGCAGCCCTGGCTCCTGGCTCAAGGTGGGGGTGGGGAGGCCCAGCTGGTGAGGCCAGGAGGAGGGACGTGACCCCTAACCTCCCTCTGTCTCAGCAGGGATGGTCTCACACAGCCCTTGCCTTTAGAAGCTGTGGCATCTCTTGGGTCCTGTCTGCTACATGCAAAACGGAACCTGCGGGCCAACCAACTGTCCAAGATTAAAGAGGCCATTTGGCAAGTAGGGGCTCCACCTCATGAGTGCCTCTACTGACTTCCTTCCCTGGGATGCAGATACTTTTCTGCCCAGAGCCCCCCAACCCTCAGAAATTCTGCCCCCGCCCCATGTGAGTTTCCTAGAGCTGGCCTGAGGCTCTGGTCTCAGGAGTTACCGCTCCCATCTCCCATTGTCATCTGTTTACTGCCCCCGTTGATCCCAGATCCCAGCATGCCTGTGTTGTGCCAGGACCATGCTGGTCAGTGCCAGGAGGTCAGCCTCAGACCCCGCCATTAGGTCCTACTCCAGTGGGAGAGACAGCGGGACACAACAACAGGACAGGGTGATCCCGGCCAGAGCCAGGGAATGCCCCAAGCAGGTGCGGTGGGGGCACGGAGAAGGGACAGCGGTGTGTTTGTGTGTGATAATTCAGCATTTAGAGTGCTTTGGAGAGTAGGAGATATGCCCTGAGTCCTGCAGAGCTGTCTTGCTGGAACAGAGCAGAGAAAGGGCGTTCCTGGCCCAGGGAGCTGCGTGCAAAGGTGCAGAGAAGTCGGGGCAGGGGAAGGGGCTGGAGACTTTGGGCACACGGCCGCTGAGTGCCAGGTGAGGCTGTCAGAACCTTCCCTGTGGCCACTCCCGCCCGGTGGCACCCAGGGGCACCCACCTCTGGGAGCACGCGCTCCTTCAGCTCCGTTGCTCGGTCTCACCCTTTCTGTCACCTCCAGACCCTTTAGCCCTCCCCTGGGCACAAGGTGGGAGCCCAATCCCATCTTCTCTGTTGTCAGTGACTCAGGCCAAATTCTCCCTTACCGAGAACCGAAATCTGACCTCTCTCCCCTCTCTGCCGGCTCCCCAGCTGCCTGATCCAGACCTGGGGGTGGGGAAGGGGGGTTGCAGGGGGGTGGGTGGTAGGAACAACTGCCCAGGGTCACACGGAGAATCGAGGAGAAGCCAGGAGGACACAGACGCCTGTGTTCTGGCTCGTACTCTTCGGGGGACTCTGCATGGGTTCCCGGGGCCCACCGGGCCTCTTGAGCATCTCTTCACTTCCCTGAGCTGCAGAGAATCTGAGGACCAGCCCCGGGCGTCCTGCATGGATCCAGGACGGTGCCGACGACTCTGGCGCAGGTGAAAGTCTATGTCGGCGGCTCCTGCGGTCAGCGAGACCCGGGGCACCTGGACCGCCTGCGTTCGGGCACCGGAAGGCCGGGCTGCGGGAGGAAGGGGGTGGGGCCAGGGCTAGAGGCGTGACGAGGGCGGGGTCAAGGAGGGAGGTGGGGCCGAGGAACCCCAAGCCTCGGGGTAGCAGGAAAGGGGCGGGGCCAGGAGCTGGTAGAAGGGGTGGGTTCAAGGCCCACCTGCAGGGAAAACGGGAGGTCGTGTAGCAGCAAGGCACCGAGATCACGTGTAGACTCCAAACTCCGGACCGCCGCGCTCACGCGCGGTCCCTGTCCTCAAACGAGGCCCGAGGACCTCGACCCGAGCCGGGAGGGGACCAAATGCAGGGGCTTGGCCCCGACTTTGGGGAGAGATGGCCTCCCCCGCTCTGTCCCCCTCCTCCGGCTCGGCGCTCCGCGCTCGGAGCTGACCTCAGAGCTATGTCCTAGGAACCGGCAGGCTGGCGGGGCAGAGCGCACCTGTCCAGGGTGGAGGCGCGGGATGACCTCCGCCGAACACTGTCCTCTCTGGGTCTGTTTCCGCGCTAAGGTCACGGTGGGCAGCTCCGGACTTGCACCTTGGTTACGTGCACGCGGGTTAGAGAAGGGAAGCTGAGCTCCAGCACCCAGCGCCACCTCCCAACTCCCCCCTCCTCCCCCACCGCTCCCTCGCGACCTCAGGAGCGCGCGCGCGTCCGGTCCCTCCCACAGGCAGCTGGAGCCTGAGTCACGAACTGCCTCTCAGGGAGACAAAGGAGCCTCGGGTCCTCCCCTGCAGACCTCCCCCCCAACGTACATTCTTCGGCATCTGCACTAGCAGGGAATCCATGGTCCCCTGCAACGTCTGCTTCTTGGGTAACCTTCCACCATAGACGAAATGAGAGCAAGATGGGCTTGGCAATGACTCACAGAGGGCACCCACGGTGGAATCACCGTCTTCTTAGCACAGCTGTGGTGGGGGCTCCCAAAAGGCTGCAGGCTCCGATGTTGTTCAACCGGAGACCCGTTGACCTCTCCCTGCAGCCCTGCAGAAGAAGAGCTAGCAGCCCATCTTGCAGATGAGAGATCTGAGGCCCAGAAATGTTCATCGGTCTTATTAGAGCCAGAATTCCAACTCACATAAGTCTGGATCCGAAGTGAAGAATAGATAGGAGTTCTCAGTGTGAGGGGGCTGGAAAGGCATTCCAGAAAGAAACAACGCGTGGGAGGGCCCAGGGCTTCATGGAGGAGTTGATGTGCCAGGTGTTAGGCACTGGCACTGCTGCCAGGCCTCTGGGTCAGGGGCCTCTAGCTGCTTTCTCTGTACTGAACTGGTCAGAAGGTAGGTTTGGGGCACGCAGTGCAGGTTCCAGGCCAGACTCCGGCCCTTCCAGGCTGTGTGCCAGTCACCACAAGTCATTCCCCGTCCCGGGGTCTTGGGTTTCTCTCTAGGAAGGCTGGGCAGACTGGTTACCTACCACCTAGAATCCAGATGCTGAGGCCCAAGCCAGGTTCTTAATGTACGTCCCTGATCTCTCCTCTCAGGACCCTGAGCCCTGCCCAGCCAGACCTGGGCACCAGGCGAGTACTCAACAGGGAGGGTTGTGCACAGGTACATTCACACTGCCACACACACATACACACATGCCCACGTGCAATGAAGGCCCTCACAGCTGTGCCAGCCCCAGACGTGTACACTCTCACTCATGTTCTTGAGCACACTCAGATACACACATACTCCAGATCCCAGCTTTCGGAGCTGGGGGCAGGGCAGGTGCCCTTCATGAATGGCAACTCGGCTCCTCTGCCTGCCCCATGGGGCTTGCTGCAGATGCCAGGGGTTATTTTAAGCCTGGATCAATGGATGACTTTTGGTGATACAGGCTTGGGGGTGGCGGGCAGTGGAGACGAGGGGCTGGTGCTCTGGTGCCTTGTCATGGAGAGAGATCCCAGGGTCCAGGGAGGGCAGCTTGGACAAAGGGGTCTTCCCTTAACTGGACTACTGTGTCTCTAGATCCTCTTGCTCAGCACGTGGCTGGGCACCTGGGGGACAGGTGAGTGGATGGTCAGACCCCAGGGCTCAGCCAGTCAGCTGTGGTCTCTGTTTGCATTTGCCCTCTCTGTGTCATCCCTCACCCCAAGGCTGAGTGTTCACATGGAGAGAGCATTGAGTGCCTGGCATGGACCCAGTAGATGTGGGCATCTATGGTTCCTGGCTGACCACTGAACCAGACTGAGATGGGGAGGAAGCCATGGATGTGGGGAGGAGTTGGAGGTTAGATATCAGTTCCTTGGGGGTATGGTAGGGCGGTGCCTGGAATCCAGCTCCTTCATTGGCTAAATGGAGACATATATCCTGATTGCAGTAAACTTGGGGTGGAAGCTGGGCAGAGCATCCAATGATGCGAAGAAAGTAGGGTCAGGAGAGGGGACCAGGGAGAAGCAGAGCATTAGAAGACTTGCTCTGGGTCCAACAGGGTCATGTTACCCGGGAAGAGGTCACAGTCCCAGGGAGCAGCGACAAGCCTCTTGAAACCTAGTGCCCAGTAATAGGGTGGGAAAGAGGGGAGAAGCAGCTACCCTCCGAGACTCAGTGACCCAGAGGGCTGCTTGGCAGTGTGTCTTGGGGGCATTGATACAAACTAGACAGTCTGTGCCATGGATTCCATTTCTAGGAATACCAGCTAAGGAAGCAGCAAAGGATGCACCAGAAAATATAAAGTTCTAAAGCAGAATAATATACTCAAAGTTTGACAGCAAAAAGTAAATGAAAAACCAGTTATAAAGCAGTTTGTAAAGCATCAGTTTTCCCTGGTAATGGGACTAAGGTAATGGAATTAAGATCCCTTTGTTCATCTATTTTCTTTTTTCTCTAAAATTGTAATAAAGCCTTTTAGTAGGGTAGGGTCTTCTGGGCTGGATCCAAAGCATATTTGTGGGTGGAGGAGAGAGGAGCAGTCTGTTTTTGGCCAGGGCATAAGGAATGGGGGAGGGCTTTGTAGGGAGGTCACCCTCTTCCTGTCTTAGCCCTGAAATTAGTCTGTCAGCCCCTCATCTCATCAACAGAAAACCTGATCCTCCTTTAAATGTAAATCTGTCTCCTTCCTGCCTCCACCTCCTCCATTTTTATAAGCTGATCCCAGTTACTGAGTGAAGACAGGATGCAAGAGGGAGCAGGAAGGACCCAAGGAGCCCAAATTCTTCATCTGAAACCAGAGGCTAGAGTCACTTCATTCATTCAGCAGATGTGTGGGGACACCAGGAAACACGCCTGCAGTCAGCACCCCCCTAATGCTCTCATCTAGACAGTGGGAGGCCCCACACTGACCCCTCCCCACCAGAAGAGGCAGTTCCTGGTGTTAAAATGAGAAACTGAGGCAGGGAAAAGCCAGGCAGCTCACCTGGGTTGCTCAGATCACATTCTGCAGTTAAAACCAACTTCGGAATCATAACTGAGTAGTGCTCTGAGTAGGTTCCCTCCCAGCCCCTACCCCTACCCCGGGGCTTGAGAAAGGACCTGAGGGTCCAGTGGGGACCAGGGCGCAGTGTCTGACAAGGGCTCTGCCCCAAGGGGGGTCCCTGCGGGTAAACCAATCTCCTCCCTTTCTCACCTGGGCTGGCAGGAGAGATCCAGGGAGCTCCGGACTAGGCCATGTCCATCGCTCATAGACGTGTGGCCACCCACTGCAGGACCCCAGCCCAGCGTCCAGGAAGTTCTGGGACCCAGGTTCATGTCCCAGGGTTAACACTGAACCCGAGGCGGCCAGGAGGGGACCTAAACTTGGCCTTCTGCTGAGGCTCTGCTGGAAGTTTCCTTCCCATTTAACAGCCAGAACATCGAGGCGCGCAGAAGGGAATGGCCCTGCCTCAAGCCACACTTGTGTCTGGATCGGAACTGGCGGAGGGCGCGGGGAGGATGGGGGACAACAGCGACCCGCCAGGGCTGCCCGGTCCCTTCAGTCCCCGCACCTGTAAACACAAGCGCTCCCGCGGCGGGCCTCTTGTCCGAAGGAACAGTCCCGAGAGCCTTGGGCTGAGCGCCCTGGAGCGCCCGTTCCGAGGACCGCTCGCGGCGGGCCTTCGGGGAGGGTCTCGGTGGGGCGCTCCGCCGGTGCGGGGCCCGCCGTGCCACCGCCCTCCCGCCGCCGCGGCCGCGCTCCTCCCCCGGCCCTGCCTCCCTCCCGCCTGCCCTCCTTCCCCCGCTCTCTCCCTCCCCCGCCCGCCCGAGCCCGCGCGGAGCCGGAGCCGCAGCCAGAGCGCGGGCAGCGCGGAGCCGGCGGCGGGAAGGCAGCGGAATCCGGCGGCCTGCCGCCCCCGCTAGGACCGGGACCCGCACACCCGCCGGGCCGGGACCGCGCGCAGGAGAGGACCCACCGCCCGGCCCGGGGGTGGGGGGCAGTCCCAGGGCGCCAACTGGCCGGCTCGAGTCCGAGGTGAGCCTGCGAAGAGTACGCGCCCACTGGAGACCCGGCCCCGCGAGGCCCAGACCGAACCCCGGCCCAGGGTCTGGGGTCCTCGCGGGAAGCTGACGACAGAGGCGGTGTCCTCCAGGAGCCAGCGGCAGGGCGGCGAGGCGGGCGCGATCCCAGCGGGCGCGGACCAGCGGGCCCGGAGCGCGGCGGGACGGAGCCGCGGCGCGCCGCCATGCGCCGGGTGCTGTAGCCGTAGGCGCGGGCCCGATGGAGCGGGCCGGTGCGCGGGGGCTGCGCGGCCGCCGCGGGCCGCCGGGGCTCGGGCTCGGGCTCGGGCTCGGGCTGGCGCTGCTGCTGGCGCGGCCGCCGTCGGGCCGCGCGGGGGCCCCCGAGGCGCAGGAGCCGGCGGCTCCCGGCACAGCAGCCCCAGCCGGGGGCGACCGCTGCCGCGGCTACTACGACGTGATGGGTCAGTGGGACCCGCCCTTCAACTGCAGCTCGGGCGCCTACAACTTCTGCTGCGGCACGTGCGGCTACCGCTTCTGCTGCCACGACGGGCCGCGGCGCCTGGACCAGAGCCGCTGCTCCAACTACGACACGCCGGCCTGGGTGCAGACTGGCCGGCCGCCCGCGCGCGCCCGCGACGCCGCCGCGCCCCGGGACCCGGGCCGCGAACGCAGCCACACGGCCGTCTACGCGGTGTGCGGCGTCGCCGCGCTGCTGGTGCTAGCCGGCATCGGGGCGCGCCTGGGCCTGGAGAGGGCGCACAGCCCGCGCGCGCGGCGCGCCGTGACCAGGTGAGCGCGCGCGGCCCTGGGCCGGGGCCCGGGATGCCCTCCCAACCCCCTGGATGGCCAGCCTGCCGGGTGGGCTCCCCCTCGCGAGCCTTCGTTCTTCCTGACCCTCTGGAACCTCCGGTCCTCTCAACAGCCCCCTCCTCCAGGTTTTGCCTCCCCGCTTCTGAATCTCCAGGTCTGTTTCTCCCCACACCCCCTTCAAGGAGGGAGACAGCCGATACCGCTCCGTCTCCCCTTGACCTTCCGGCGGGAGCTGGGTGCTGAGCCGCCTTCCCCCGCGGCTCCGGCCTCTTCCGGAGTTGGAGGGAGGGCAGGTCGCCCGACTGAGGGCACAAAATCCGTGCCTAGGGGAGGGGGCCAGGGCCCGAGCCCAACTAGCGCTGGGGTGGGGGCGTGCACTGATGTAGTGACAGGCATCTCAGGTCCCCAGGGAGGGGACATTTTCTGTGGCTCCCTTGGCTCTCTCCTTTCCTGCTTCCCTTCCCACTCCCCCCTCCACCCCCAAAGCTGTGACTCAGGGCTGACCTTATTTCCCTAGTGTTTCTAGAAGACCTCCCCATCTCACCCCACTCAGTGCCCCTGGGTAGAAGGGGATCCGCATTGGGTGCGGTACAGGGTCCTTTTGGCTGCGGTCTGGACAGGTGCTGAGTTCTGAGTTTTGTGTTAAGTGGGGGTCACAGGACCCAGGTTCCCTACCTCAGCTGGGAAAGGGACTCTGGGATTCGGTGTCCCAAACCTAAACCTTCACTTACACCCCATACCCCGATACACACTCACATGCCCCCAGTCACCCCCATGTCCTGGGGCCTGGGCCCTCCTCACTCGCTCATCCAGGCCCGGCTCCCTTGGGTGTGTGGGCTGCTGACACAGTGTGCGACAGGCTGGTACTTAGAAGTGACCGTGGAGAGAGGCCCCCATGCCTGTGTGGGGCTAGGTGTTAATGCTTTCCCACTCCTAGACTTCCCTCAGGGGCAGGAGGGCTTCCTTGGCACTCTATGGGACCCCTCACTCTCCAGACCACCCAGCCCACCTGCTCTAAGGCAGCTGTAGGCAGAGCCAGGACTGGAACCCTGGCTTCAGCTGCTGTGCTGCGTGCGATCTGGTGCCTCTCACCCTGGGTGCTGGATGCTTCAGGAGCAAGGCCTGGGCCTCCTGAGCTTGGAGCCTCCTGGAGCTGGATGAGGGGAGAGGACAGGGCCTGTCCTTGATCCGAGCGGGGCAGCAGGAACTGGGGGCCCATGATGGTGGAGGGGAGTGGCTGTGGCAGCCTAGGGACACATTCACCCGGAACCCACTTTATCCTCAGGGGACCAGGAAGCAGGTCTAGTGATGCTTCAGGAAGAGCTGGGCCACCCCTGTTGTGCTGTGTCCGTGGGCCAGTGCTGTTTTCTGTCTGGCCTTTAGGCTCCCATGTGCCCTGACTCCGATTTCTTATTTGGGGAGCTGTGTGTGGGTGTGCTCTGAACCCCTGCCCTCCTCCCCTCGAGTCACACCCTCTGCTTTGTTGAGCTTGCTGGTCAGGGAAGGCTTCTCAGACGGCTTGGTGGGGCGTCCAAGTCCATCTCTGGAGAAAGTTTGTGCAAAGGCTCAGAGGCATGAAAATCGCTCAGGTGTTTGGGAGAGCTGTCTGGTGGGTGCTCAGAGATGAGACCACGGGGGTGAGCAGCCAAGGAGTGAGCAGGGCACGTGGATCGGCTCAGGCAGGCGCTAGGAGACCTTCAGCTCCTGCCACATTGCAGCGAAACTGCGCCCATCCCAGGTGTCCCATCTCCAGTGTGCTTCAGCATGAATCAGTCATTTGAGGCCCCAGCGAGGAGAAAATCATGGGTTCTGGACTCTGAAGGCAGCTGGGCTGAAGGCTGGGTTTGGCTGTCTGTGGGGAAGGCTCAGTCAGATCCCGTCACAGCTGGGTGGGGGCTGGGTGTCCTGGTACCCAAGGTCACACAGCCTTTGGTGCGGGGCTGGCACTGTGGGATCTCCTGGCTCCTCCTTCCCCACACTGTCCATCCTCCTTGCTTGTGCTGGTAGCTAAGTCCCGGAACACAGCAGAAACCCCTGTGGCAAGAGGGGAGGAAGGTAGGCAGGTAAAAAAAAAAAAAAAGGCTTCCTGGTAGAGGAAGGATTCTGGTGGGCTTTGAAGAATGAGTAGGAGTTTTCCCAGAGGAGATGGAGAAGGAGTGGCACAAAGTCCAGGAGCCAGAGATGCTCAGATGCTTGTGTTGAGAGAGGGGGCTCAACATGGAGGGTCTTGGGGAGTAGACTCCAGAATGGGGAGGAGGAGAGCCTTTGGAAAATAAGGTGGCCCTGGTTACACGTGACCCCTTTAGTTTCCTGACCTGCTCTGAGAGTTGGCCATGTTTGGGCTACAGGTCATGTCTGGGAGGAGCAACTAGATATTTGGGGCTAATCACTGGGGAGAGGGGAGGCCAGAAGGGTTGAAAGAGCTGCCCAGGGCCACACAATGAGAAGTCATGGCGGGCGCTGCCTCTGATGGGCCAAACCTGGCTGACAGGGAAACAGGCTGCCTGTCACCACTCTTTCCCCACAGGACACTGACGGAACTCCTGAAGCAGCCCAGCCCCCAGGAGCCACTGCCTCCATCTCTGGGCCCACCTCTGGGTAGCTGTGTCCAGGTGCAGATGGGTGATGGCCTTCCCCGGGGCTCCCCCCACAAGAGCACAGGTGAGGCGGCTAGTGGCCGGGCCTTTGTTGATCCACAGCACGGAGCCGCCTTGTCAGGAGGGCCTGGGAGCAGGGGACCGGAGCGCTGAGGCTGTGAGCCATTTCTCAGATGGAAGTGAGCTGCCCGCCTCTGTGAGGGGACTAGTCAGCCTCTGTGAGGGGGGAGTGGGCAACTAGTCAGCTCCTCGTGGTGGACAGGGGTCCCTTCCAGGGTCCTGCAACCTCCAGCCTTGGGACTCTGTGAAGATTCCAGATTCAGGAATGCCCAGTTCAGACTCTCGGTCTGCCTGGTTCTAGGCTCTGGCTCAGAGCCCTGGCCTGCGTCTGTGGCCTCTCGTGGGCCTTTTCCTTCAGGCTGGTGCCTCCCTCTTGGACTCCTGCTGGCGATGCAGCCTTGACAGCACCTCCCCTCCCCCCACTATGGGTTCCAATCCTCAAACATTCTCTTCCCCTCTGGGAGAAGCTGATCCTGACCCCAGCACCAGGCTCCAATCGAACAAGCTGGCAAGTCATCCGTTAGATGAGCACCCCCTCAGGGCTGGCTGCTATTATTCACGTTTATTCTGAGCCAGGCCCTGTCCGAGGTACTGGAGATTCTGCCGTCAGGAGACAGAGAAGGAATGAGTTCCAAAGTCATCTCACAAGTTATCTTTAATTGCCCTCCGGGAGTGGGCTGCAAAAGAGGTGCGGGATGTCTTCCGGTCAGCGAGCCGAGTCTCATCTCCTCCTTCCAGACAAGAAACGCCCCAACAACGTGCCCCTGGGTTCGGTGACTGCGGGGCCCCCGCGCGCCCCGCGGCTGCAGGGCGGCGGCAACGTGACGCTGCAGCCCGACTTCGCTAAGTACACCACCCTCAAGGCAGCTGGGCTCAAGGCCGCAGGTGAGAGGCCGGGTTTGTGCTGGGGAGCTCCGGGCCCACTGCACCCCCGGAAGTGCAAGCGCTTGGATTGTGAGGCTCGGCGTCCCAGTTCTAAAGTTCCCGGCGCTCCAGCCAGCGTCCGCATCGCCCCCTCGCCGATCGGCTCCCACGCCTCGGCCGCCCCGCACCCTTCTCTGATCAGGCCGCTGGTCTGGGGCCGGGTAGCCGAATCTAGAGCCGGGGGGCGTAGCCTGTACCCTTCCCGGGTGGGCCTGAGATCCCCCCTCTGCAGCCTGTACCCGCCGGGAGGCGCTGAAGCCCCGCCCCCGGGACCTGCCCCTGCCCCCGAGGTCTGACCCCGCCCCCGAGGTCTGGCCCCGCCCCGACTCTCGGCTCTCTGTCCCCGCAGAGGCCTCGGCTCCGGACTTCTACCAGCGTTTTCCTGCCACGGAACCCACCCCGCTGACCCTCCCGTCGCGAGCCCGGAGGCCCCCCGAGGACTTGCCTGAGCTGCTCGACGCCTGCCCCTGGGCCCCCCCGGGCTACCCGCCCCCCGCCGGCTCCACCCCATCGGGCCACTACAAGGCCTGGACCGCCGGCCGCCCCGTCCGGCCCGCAGCCCGCGGCCACCTGGCGGTTCACGCCTCTCCCGCGCCGCGACGGCCGGGCCACGCGCCCCGGAGCCAGTTTAGCGTGGAGAAGCTGCCCGAGGCCTTCAGCCCGCAGGCTCCTGGCCTTTACGGCAGCGCCGGGCGCGGAACCCGGCACCTGAGCACCAACAGCAAAGCTGAGGTCACCGTGTGAAGAAGGAGCTGCCGATTCTCTCGAGGCGTTGCAGCGCCGGGAGCCCTCTTCTGCCAGGGGGACTTGCCACGGGCCTGACCGGGCGGGGGGCGCCCAGGCCGCGGAAGGAGGGGTGCCAGCCTTGAAGTCCAGCCCTTCTGCCTGCCCAGACTGGACCAGGAGGAGCCTTGGAGTCTTGTAGGGATATGGCACACTGGGTAAGGCCAGTGGTTCTGTCCTGGGGGCTCCTTGTGTAAATAAACCCTCTTCTGTGACTCCCATCCCTGAGAATAAAGGGGCCCCAGCTTGGCTCTGTGAGGCACTGATGGTGGAGGTGTTGGTCATTGACTGGACAGACGGCAGTGCCAGTAGAGGGCACAGCATGTGCAAGAGCAGAGGACTGAGAGCTGGTGGGCAAGTGCTCTGGGAGCTGGGGAGAAGTAGCTGGAGAGGGTGGTCAGGGCTGAATGCCATCCGGAATGTCCACACCAGGAGGAGCCATGGGAGAGGGGGCAGCTAGGCTCCAGCCATCTTGGAGTTGGCACAGGGGAGAGAGCTGGTGGGCCCCCGAGGGTCCATGACCCTGAATGGAGGAGAGCCCCTCCAGCCAGTCACCTGCTTGACTTCGCTGAGCCTGGCTGATCCTCATTGACATTGTCTGGCCCTGGGCCGGCCCCTGGGCTGCAGGCCACTTGGCCAGCTTGGCCTGGGGCCACCCCCCTGATGGGCGTGGGCAGTGGGCCTGGAGACAGCTGGTACTCAGGATGGGGGAGCCTGCTCCCAGTGGCTGCTCTGGGGGAAACGGGGATGGGGCTGCTGGACCCAGAGCCTTGGCAGTGCCCCCACCAGGGTGCTTGCCCCCCCTCAGGCTTGGCACTTCCAGCTCTCCCTTTTCCTGGCTGTGGCCCAGGGCACTGCCAACACCCTGCATGCATCAAGTTCCTCTGTGCCAGGCACTGGTGGGAGGTTGAGGGTTGGGTTATGCCCCTCACTGGATATCTTAGGCACGGTATACTGTTTCGATAACAATGGTTGCCATTTGCTATTTCTTCTTTTAGTCCTCATGAAAGCCCCATGAGCATGTGGCTGGACAGATGAGGAAACTGAGGTCCTGAGACCTCAGTACCTTGCCAAGGTCACCCAACTGATGCAGTTTAGGCAGTTTAGGACTCTTCCATATTCTGCCGGCACTGTGGGTCTGGTGGTGGAATGGCAGCGTGTGTTGGCAGAGGGGCCCCTGCTCCCAGCCAGTCTCCGGCCTTCCTCCTGCTGGCTGGGCTGCCCTGAGGCCCCCAAACCCTCCAGCTCTTCACCTGTAGGAGGGTCCACCTGGCCCTTTCTTACGTTCTCTTGAGAAAACCAAGGCCCAGAAGCCCCAGGTCAGAACAGAGGCCAGGGTCCATGGTTATGCCTGCAGTGGGGACCCCCATGGCTCACAGGGAAGATGGCTTTCACACCTTCGACCCAGGGTGGGGGTGGGGTGCCCCCAAGACGATCCTGCAGCTGTACGGAGCTGGGGGAGGAGGGTGGGTGCTGAGTCACGGATCCCGTAGAGACTCAGAAAAGCATCGGGTTCCTGGGCACACTTCAGCCACCCACAGCCACCCACCCTGGTGACACAGGCCCTGGAGAGGCTGGGCTGGGAGGTGGGTGTGACCTCTTTGCTCATTCAGTCCCAAGGGCCCTGGATCTCCATCGCAGGGGCTAGGCCTCCGCTGGAAATGCTGCTCTAGTGACTGGACAAGGACCAGCTACAGTGGCCCCCCGGCCCCCACCCCGCACCCCCACAGGCTGTCCTGGCCCTCGGGACAGTGGCCTGCTGTATGTCCTTCAGAGAAGGGAGTGGCTTAGACAGCTCAAGGGCCCTGGCCCATTTCTCAGCCGGGGGCCGGGTTATGGACCATGCACTTTGGCCCCCAGACCTCATCCCCACGGGGCTTGCTGACCCACCTGCCCACACGGCCCTGCACTGCTTGTGCCTGGGCCGCTCCCCAGCTTCACGGGCCCTCCCCACAAACTGGCACTTCACATGCGCCGGGTGGTGCACACTGGCCAGCAGGCCGTCACAGGCAGGGGCTGGCTGTCTGCACACAGACATGTGGAGGCTGAAGGGACGCCCTCAACTCCTGCCACCTGCCCAAGGGGACCTGGCTGGAAAGCACAGGAGCTGGACTCGGATGTGACCTGCGGGCCACATCTCAGAAGCTCTCTGCCTCCAGGGAGATGGGGAAACCCAACCGGGTGAACCTGGGTTCAAGGGTGAACCCAGGAGGGTTTAGCACCCCAAATCGCAAAGAACTGGTGTTGTCTGCTAAGCAGCCAGCTGCGTCCTGCATACGGTGACCTCTGACCCCAGCAACACCACCACCAACACCCCTTTTCGCCCAGGTCTGTCCTAGCCCTGAAGTGTGAGCCAGACAGCCAGCGCTGGGAGGACGGGGCCAGGAGCATGGGCGGGCAAGGAAGGTCTGTCAGCCCGAAGCCTCTGGGACCTCTCGGCAGAGGGGGATAGGCAGCCCCTGGTTCCGGACCCACTGAGGCCGAGCCACGCGGCTGCCTGGCTGGTCACGCCACAGACCCCACACACTTCACGCCGGGTGGTACCAATCTGTGTTTATTCAATAACCTACATCCAGGACACAGTGAATGATTCCACATCAAGGAAGCCACAGGCATAGCCCCCTTTTCAGTGAAAAACCGACCCCCTCCCACCCTGAACCATAACGAGAAAAGGCACAGTATATACACACGACACAAAGGCTGGCTCACCCAGGGCACAGGGCCATCAAGGTGCAGGCAGAAGAGAAGTGGGTGAGGCCCAAGCTTACAGGTGAGGCCTGCTCTCGGCACGAGGGGAGCCCTTGCTGCATGTCCCCTCAGTCTGTACTGGGGCCCCTGCCCACTTTCTGCCCCAACCAGCCCAAGGGGGTGAGAGGCACAGGGACAGAGGAGGGCAGCCCCTCGGCCTCCCCGCAGGCCCCAGGAGAAATGGCCTCAGGTAGACGCCAAGCCTGGGCATCCAGAAAAGTAGGGAAAGCGGGGCCACACTCCCTCACAGGCCCCCCTCAGGAAGGGGGCTTCGATCCTAGTGCCCATCGTGGGCAACGCTGTGCCCACCTCAAAAGGCGGCTTGTCTGGGGACGGGGTGGGGTCTGGTCCCTGCCAGCCTGGCTTATTTTCAGGCCAAGAATTAGGGATAAAAATAGACTGTGGAGGTAGGAGTTGGGGTGGGAGGGAGCCCGAGAGAGCGGGGAACCCACGCTGAAGGCCCCTGGTCCTCAGTCCTGGTGGGTGGCTTTATCTCTCCCAGCCCCCCGGGGGCCTACCCCGAGTCTGGGCTGACATCCCAGGGGGTGGGGGAGTGGGAAGGAACAGGACAATTAAATAAGACCATTTATTTTTTTAAAAAATTAAAAAATAATGCAAACACGATTTCACCCATCCCCAAGCCTGCCCCCTGCCTCCCACCCACCTCCCCAGGGCTGGGCTCGCTCCTCCCCTGGCTGTCCGGTGTAATGAAGAGAAAACAATGAACTCGCTTTGTCAGGTACAGGGGAGGGGACGCGGACCTGGGGAGAGAAATAAAGATGCCACAGCAACTCAGCCTTGCATCACCGCAACCCCAAGCACACGGATATAAAAACATTCGTATAAAAGGGGGGCGTGCTGGGCACAGTGCCACGGGTGGAGCGCATGGTGCCCAGAGACCTATGTCCCCCAGACAGAAAGCCTGATTAAAAAAAAAAACAAGCAGGAAAAGGGAGCGGGGAGATTTTCAGAGTCTTGGGAGGGCCGGAGATGGGACTGGGCAGCCTGGGAGCTCCCCCTGCCACTTTCAAGTCAGGGAACCCCCATTTCCTGCCCTCCCTGTCTTTCCCTGCTCAGGCCCACTGGGGCCCAGGCTGGGGGCCTCTCTCTGCAGCAGCTCCCAGGGGCCCGCTAGCAGTGGTCCAGAAGCCTCGGTGGGTGACTGCTCCGAAGCCAAGGTTCATCCCTCAGCTCCCACAGGGAAAAGACACAAGAGACAGAGGAGGAGGCAGAGACTGAGAGAAAACGAAGAGGGAGAGACAAAGGGAAGGGAGAGACTCAGAGACAGAGGAGGAGGGAGAGAGACAGAGGGAGGAGGGAGAGAGACAGAGGGAGGAGGGACAGACTCAGAGACAGAGAAGGAAGGAGGGAGACAGAGGGAGGAGGGAGACTCAGACAGGAGGAGGGAGACAGACAGAGGGAGGAGGGAGAGAGAGAGGGAGGAGGAGGGAGGGAGACAGAGGAGGAGGGAGAGACTCAGAGACAGAGGAGACTCAGAGACGGAGGGAGCTGGGGAGCAATGGAGGGAGGCGGCGGCTGATGTGGGCAGAGCCCGTGGTCAGGAGGCGGCGATGGCGGTGCCACCCCCCAGCTTGACGATCATCTGCTGGCAGTCGCTGCACGAGCGCCGGTCGCCCGCCTTCTCCAGGGTGCGAGCAGCCTCAGCCAGCAGCACGGCCCGCTGTCCCGGGGAGGACAGGAAGGACAGAGGGAGGTGGCGGCAGGCCAGGAGGATTGCAGTGGCCCGCTCTCGCTGCCCGGGCCAGGCGTCCGCCTCTCCTGTGGGAAGCAGGAGACACACATACCCGCTGAGAGCCCGCTACGACGCAGGTGCTGTCCCCCGGCTCGGTGAGAACTTGGGTATCTAAGCCCCCCGCCCCCAAGCGAGGGAGGTTCAGCTCAACAGACAGATGAGGTGACCCAGCCGAGTGCCACACACATTACTCTGGCTATCATTCTGTGATGGGGCTGAGATGCGGCCCATCAGCGGGGCCCCAGATCCTGCGCTGGGACAACACCCCCCACCATCCCCTTCTCACTCTGGAGAGGCTGGACCCACGACAACCTGACCGAGGCCAGTCCAGCCCCACAATGCCTCACGGACCCTCCCTGGCCACCCACCAAATCAAGCCTTGGGTTTTTCCCCTCCCCTGGGCCCGCCCAGGCGCCAGCGCTGGGGGCTCACCGTGCTTGGCATTCTGAGCCGTGCGCCGTCGCAGGCTGTGCTCCAGCAGCTGGTGGGTGCGGGTGGGGCTGGCTCCGGCCATCAGGCGCACGGTGGCTTCATGCAGGAACACCTGGAAGCCCGGGGACACAAGCCCGGTGTCCTCACCTGTCTGTGTCCCTGGGGGCATCCCTCCCTAGAGCATCGCATCTGCCCGCTGACCACACCCCTTCTCCTCTAAACACCCTGCCCTGCTCACCCTTTGAAAACAGCCTCTCCCGTCCTCACTCTGACCCTGGACACACACCCGGCAGGAGAGGGGAAGAGCACAGGCCCGCTGGTGGGGCTGGAGCGAGCTAGCACGCTGAGAGGGAAGCTAAGGGCCACCTCCGCTGACGGTGACTGAGAGCACCGGCGCTGTAAGGACAGTAGGCGGGTGGACCCTCACAACGCCGGAGGCTGCCTCCAGCCCGAAAGCAGGACAGGGGAGAGGCAGGGACGGGAGAGAGGCAGGGGGACAGCTCAGGCGGCTCGGGGCCTGTGTCGTTTGGTTTCTTCAGAAAGAGTCTCCTCTTCAGAGTTCAGAAGGTCTCAGGAGGAAGACCTGCAGCCCTTCTGTCAATACGCGTCACTGACGGGAGGGGGGAGGGGAGAAGGGGGTCTCCCTAGGTCTCTAGTTTCTTTTACACCCGAACACATCAGGGTGTGAGGAGGGTGGTGCTGCCCTGGAAGGCCAGGGTGGAGGCGGGCAAGGGAGAGGCAGGTGGGGATGTTTTGTGAGGAGGCCGCCGCCCCTGAGCGCACTTCCTCTTTTCCACCGTGAAGGGGGTGGTTCTCACATGACTGTATTTCGTCTGCAGTGTCTGTCCTGGCTCGCTGCACACAGGGGCTACAATGCAACCACGTGAGGGTCCCAGAGCACTTGAGGGTGAGGGCAGCCGTACCCCAAGCCCTTCTTTTTCACACGTTTCCAAACACAGCCCTTCCCCACCCCTAACACTGGCCTTCTCACTTGAATTTTTGGAAAACAATTCAGGGAAAATATGTTGAGTTGTATTACTCTTAATTAGCAATAAAGGTAAACACAGGAACAGTTTGAGTCCACTAAGTGGGTTATACAACTGCCCTCATTGCCAAGGGGATGTTACGTGGAGAGTTCTCAAGCACGGCCCAGAAAAGGCATTCAACACATTTCTAGGGGATTCTGACGCCTACTATGAAAACCTAGCAGGGCTCCCTCGTGTTAACTGGTAAGGCGAGATCTCTGCTGGCCTGTCTGTGCTGTGTGGACTGCTCACTGCCACGTTCCAGGGTTGGGCACACACAGCATGAGCCAAACAAAGGGATGAATGGCACCCAGCTCAGGGCCTGACCGGTCAGCGACTCCATGACCCCACTCCAGAGCTAGGCTCGGTTCTGACACCTCGATCCACCCTCCCCAGCAGCAGGCTGGGCCTTACCTTGCGGTAGGCCAGGCGGAAGCTGTGTGCCAGCCTGCGCAGGCTGCCCAGGTCCCGCTGGAAGCCAGCCAGCTCGGCGCCCGATGCGTGGTAGGTCTCCCCCAGGGCCTGGCTGGCTCCAGCCTGCTTCTGCCACAGAGCCGTCCGCAGCGACAGGAGCAGGTCACAGGTCAGCAGCTGGACCACCTGCGTGGTGTGCCATGAGGAAGGAGAAGGTGACTGGCCGGTTACCAGGGCAAGGGTCCCTGCACGCACCAGGTCTTCCCCGACCGGACACCTGGCAGCTCTGGCATTAAAGGGGAGACCCAGAAAATCAGGGAGCAAGAGAACCGCCAGGGAGGGAGCTTCAGTTCCTGACATCTAGTTCTTCCCACAGCCCCTGTAGGGAAATCTGCTGTTCCATTGACTGGGTGAGGAAGCCAAGGATCAGAGAGGGGCAGCGCCTCATGGAGGAGACACTAGGAAGGGTAGGAATAAAACTCTAGTGGTTCTGACAGCAAGTTGCAGGCCCCTCCCACCTCCAGGAGCCCCTCCCACCTCCGGGAGCCCATGGCTGGCCTAGAGGCCCTGTCCTTGCAGGGGAATCAGAGCCTGGAGATGGAGGAACAGGGATCAGAGGCTCGCTTCCAAGGATGGGGCCCAGGTCTGGCCCTAGTGGCCTCTGTGGTGGGCGGGGGAGACAGGAACCCAAGAAGGTAGACCCGCAGAGCGGCTCAATGCCAGGGTTTGGATCCACCAGTCTAGATCTGTCACAGTTTTCTGTCCATAGCTCTGTGGCCCTGACACATGACCTCACCTCTGAGCCTGTTTCCCCACCCAAAAAATGGGCACCACACAGGGCTGCAGTGTCACAAAGGAGAATCACAAAGGGCACTGGCCTCAGCCCACGCTGGTGTTGCCTAGCTCCTGAGGGCCCTTAGTGCTAGGGACAGTGCTTCTCAAGGTGGGTCATGTGCCGCCCTCAGGCACCAATGGACACCTCCAGGTTGTTCCTCATCTCATCCAGCCTGGCATCCCTTTCTCCAGGGTGCTGCCCCACACCCCCCATCCCCCTGCCGACCCTGCCTCGCACCTGTAATGTTGCCCGACCCTCAGGCACAGTGGTTTTTTGGCTGCTGACAGCACTGGTGGAGAATGTGGATGAGACCCCTCTCCTCAGCCAAAGGTAGCATTTCTGAGAGGTGAGGTAGTAGCCTGTGGCTGAATTCTGCCCTCTGAGGGACGCTAGCCTCTGTGGGGGCCCCTTCTTCCAGGCCCATTTTCCTACACAGGTGCCTGCAGCCTCTCTCTCCTCCTCAAACTTCTCTGGTTCTCCATGAAGACAAACACTACTGGACCCACCAGAGGAACCACCTAGAGCGAGCCTTGGGCCCTGCGGGCACACTTGTCTTGTAGGGCTGGCATGTTATCCCAGGTTCACTGCAGGGTCCGGGTCCAGGGATGACCTCAGCCAGAGGTGCCAGACCAACCCTAGTGAGGGCCTCGGAATCTGACCCTCAGAACACACCTCCTGCCTCCCTTTCTGGAGAGAACCAGGCTCCTCCTGGTGAGCAGACGACGTGTCCCCCTCAGCTGTGTGCACGCCTCCCCTCCCCTGCCCCGGACGGCCCTGCCTCGTGCCCCGGCAGTGACACAGTCCCTCTAACAAGGCACGGGGGGGTCTCTCGAGGGCCGGGCAGGCCTCTGTGATGCACTGTGGAAACATTGCACGGGTACCGCCAGAACATGCAATGCAACTACAATGCACCGCAGCCACCCGCTCCAGGGTGTGCACGCAAGGGGCGGGGGCGGAGCAGATGCGTGCCCTGGCCAGCCGAGGTCCACCTGGGGCTGACCGAGCTGAGGGCCCGCAGGACCTGGGGCCAAGGTGGGAACGTGCTGGTTCCAAGTACGGAAAGAAAAACCCCCGGACCACCGGGCCAGGCTCTGGGGGAGGGGCTGCTGCCTGGCCTGCCTTTCGCGCAGCCCCACAGGCCGGGTGGGCTCATGACGGGTCAGAGTGCTATCTCCCAGCAGAGATGAGCACCGCCCCCCGGGGCTATACGCCCCCACTCACATGGTTAAGGTTGGGGTCACAGGTGGCCCCACTAACGTTGAGGCTGCTCCACAAGTGGCCACTGGCCCTCTCGCAGTGGCAGAAGGAACTCTGCTGCCCGTCCGCCTTCCCGGACAGTGAGGCGTGCATGGCTCTGCAGGTGTGGAAGACGGCCTTCACCAGGGGGCTCCTGGGTGGTGACAGAGGTGAGAGGCAAGAGGTCAGCGCACATCACCTGGGCAGAACGAAGGTGGGGAGCCCAAGCCAGCAACCACTGCCCTCACACCGCTGTGACAAGTGGGTCTTCAGGACTAAAGGCCACCAAAATGGTTCTAGGTCCCAGCTCCAGACTGGAATTGCCAGCCCTGAGCGAGGGAGGCTCCCTGGCCCTAAGCATCCTCTTCACTCCAAAAATGTGCACAGCGTTCACGTCCTAGTGAAGGAGTCGGATGATCAACACATTAGATACTGACTGTGTAATGCCAGGCGCTGCAAGAGCCATGAAGGAAAGTCACCCGGAGCCATCGGGTGGCGTTTATTATGAAGGATGGCCAAGGATGTCCTCACGGGAGAGGTGACACTCACGCAGAAGGAACCCGAGGGAAGCGGGCACGGGGATTTCTAGGGAGGAGGGTTCTGGAAAGAGGCGTGGCAGATGCAAAGGCCCTGAGTGTCTGACACATGTGAGAACATCCAGGCGGGAGTGTGGCTGCAGGAGGAAGTGAGGGGAGGGAGGAGAGCAGGTGCTGAACGAGGCCCTTCTCAGCCTCTGACCCACTCTGGGCTCCAGGCAACCAGAGCTCATCTCCGCTCCCTTCCTCACTCCTCACCTCTGCTGACGTGGCTGCCTTTGCCTGGAATACCCTTTCTCACCATTCCCCACTTGTTCCTGAGACCTGTTTCACTGGCTGGCCCTCTGGTCTGCCTTCTCCTGCCCTGCCCCCAGCAAGCCTCCTCTGGCTGCCCCCTGGGTCAGGTCTTTTGAGCCCCCGACACCAGCTGTTGTTTGTGAGCCTCCTGCCCTCACCAGGTTCTGTGTGAACTCCTGGAGGCTGACCTGCCTCTGGCCTGGAACGTCTCCCCACGATGTGCTGCCTGCTTCCTGAGAGCCAAGACTGGAGCCAGCAGAGGCCACGGCTCCCAGAACGGAGAACTGAGCGGGGCAGGCTGCTGTCTATTTGCTTATGGCCGTAACCTGCTGTCTCATTCACCGCGGCCTCCCAGAGACTAGAATTTGGCTGACACCAAGTATGCCCTCAGCTAAGCACTCGCTTGAGTGGATGACGGAATCGTGGAGGGGTGCAGGAGACCCCCGAATGTGGCATGTGACCAAGGAGAAGGGATCAGAGATCCCGGCCACAGAGATTGTTGGTGGGCCCACCACCAACAGTCACCGAGAAGCCACCCAAGACAGTCATTCAAACAATCTGTGCCTCAGGGGGAGGATGGTACAAGACTGTGTGTGGCTGAGTGCCTCTGCTGTCCACCTGAAACTGCGGTAAAATTGTTAATCGGCTATACTCCAATGCAAGATAAAAAGTTTAAAAAAAAGCAGAAGAGCAAAAAGTTAAAAAAAAAACCCATGCCTCAGTTTCCTCATCTGTACAGAAGCCACAGTACCACTTCGCCACTCCCTGTGGGGACATACGTATCAGCCCTGTTATCTGCACTCACTCGCTAAGGTGCACAGGCCGGGTGCTCAACTCTGGAGAAACAGCCTCATTTCAGGGAGCAGATCAGGGAGAGAGTGGGGAGGCTGGGGTGGGGTGGCGTCCCACAGCATCGCCACAACTAAAGAGCAAAGGGGCCCCCAGGTGGCTGAATTTGGGGGGAAGGAATGCCTGCGGGGGTCTTAGCTGTACCCCAGGGCCTGTTCTTACAAGTGAGAACACTTTAGACGGTTTACCCGCTGGGCCTCAGTCGGCTTGGGTGTGTCAGCTGGGAGACAACACACCCTGGGTGGGCATTCACTGGTCAGAGCTTAATAGGGGGTTACTTAAATGAAATTCAGAGTGTTGAAGCTGCCTAAACCTGCTTTCCTCGGCTCCCTCCTGCTCTCCCGGGTAAAGGCCCACTTGGCGGGAAACGTGACAGCCTTGGCTCTGAGGAAAGACCCAGCGGGGCCTTCCTGCCTTGGGGGGTTTCACAATTTCTGCAAGTTGCAGAAGATGTCAGGGACACTCAGATCCAGTCAGAAGCAGCCAGGGTGTTGGCAGGCTGCCCGCCAATACAGGCCAAACGCCCCCAAGAGACAGGCATGAGTCCCCAAGAGGAATGTCAAAAGCTCTCTAGTAATTCAGCTGATGGGGTGGAGGCTGGTCGAGAGGAAATGGGACTCAGCGCTGGCACACGAGAGGATCCCCGGGCCTCACAAGCCAGTGCTGGCCTGCCAGGCTCCACCAGGACCTTCTGTAGTAGAAGGAGCCACCGGCTCTCCCTGCCTGTCAGCCTGTGGAGCCCTGGGAGTAGCACTGACGGCTGCTGGGGTCTCTCTCTCTCACACACGCACACACATACACGGCTCGCCACGTCTGGAGTCTCCGTGGCGCCCTTGTCCCCTCGCTTCATCTCTCCATCTGTCGTGTAGTCCCCAGGCTGCCTGACCCTTCATGCTGATGGCCATGCAGACCTGCTCCCCTCCCCTACTAACCCAGCGAGCCTGGCACCTGCTGGCACCGGGGGCTTCCCTGGAGAGAAGCAGGCAAGAGGTCAAGGAGGGCTACGCACTCTGTCACTTCCAGGGCCTGGGGGACCCGCTCCACTTCGGTGAAGTGAGTGCGCACAGCAGCGTCATCTCCCTGGAGCCAGCTGATGGCCATGGTGATGGCGGACGTCCACCACCGACAGATGACGTCTGGGCCTAGAGGCGAACAGAACCAAATGCTGCTCCAGCACTGCAGAAACTAGAGCCCTCCTGTTCGTGCTCTCTCTCTCTCCCTCCCGACGACGGGCTGGGGCCTGTGGGCCGCCCTCTCATACCCACCAGCCCCATCTCAGAACATGTTTGGCAATTTGCCTTAACAGCCTTAAAAATGTTCACTCCTAGTAACCTAGGAATCTCATTTTTGAAAATCCATCACAAAGAAACGAGCCTAAATAGAGAAAAAAAAGACGTTCACTGTGGTGTTATTTTTAAGGAAGAAGCTGCAAACAACCCAAACTTCCAACAGCTGTGAAAAACAGTGTTTCCAGAATATGTGTAGTAACGGTGCAGGTAGAATCTTTCTAGTGTTTTCCTGAGGCCTAGTTTTCTCAGTGAACCTGCATGTGAAATGCCTAAGAGCGCGTTGTTTTCTCAGCTCGGAAATGAGACAGGCCATGAGGTCAGAGGCCACGATGGGGAGGCTGCTCCTCTGGGATCCTGCCCTCCATGGGGAGAGCCATCAGAGGGAGCTCCATGCCCTCTCCTGCAGCCTCAGTCACGCGAGAGGCGGCCGCTCTCATGTTGTCACCTGGATGACAGTTTAGAGACAGAAGCAGAGTGTCCTGCTGCCAGTTCGGTCAGCCAGTTCGGTCAGCAGTTGTGTGGCCACCGAGGCAGCGGGTGCCGGAGCAGTAGGGACGCCGGATGAAAGGCCTCTCCGGCAGAGGGCGTCAACCCAAGAGCAGCCCCAGGACCACTGTGTGCTGAAAGGTGAGGCCCCCCACCCGCCCCCGGGCCCGAACCACTTGCTGCCCATTCTGAGCACCTGGGAGCATTCCTGACCTGCTCCGGCCAGCGTCCCTGACTCACTCGTCATCCCGCTTCTGGCAGCATCATGATTTCCTGCCCCCAAAACACAGCCCAGTAAGGGGAACTGTGGGTGGGGCTGATGTGGGGACTGCAGAGACACACGTCAGAGCCAGAGAAGGTTCTTGAGTGGCAGACTCGTAACCAATCCTGGGACCCCAAGACACAAGGGCTGTGGAGGACTGAGTCAAGCAACCTGAGACCCGTGGAGCCGCCCGCAAGGTGCTTACCAAGGGCCGACTTGAGCACAGAGCTGCTGGAGAAGGGGGGGGTCACAATCCCCACGGAGTCCACAAAAGAGTTAAGTAATTTCAGGTACTCAAGAGCGCTGGAGAATTCACTGGAAAGAAAAGAAAGGGTCCCACTCACATCAGAGTGTACACAAGGACCTCACTCACAGCCTGGCTGGTCAGCCCCCAGCTCTGAGACCCACAGGGCCAGGCACACCCCAAGCACTGCCCCCACCAACCACTCCGGCTCGCCCCAGGCCGCCCCGACACTGTTCCTGACACTCTTCTCTCTGTGGGAAAAGCAAGGTTTCTCTTTCATCCCTCGCCCTTCAAGACCCAATTCAACCGTGGTCTCTGCCCAGAAGTTTTCTGATCCCCCAGGCAGGAGACCCCGTCTCTGCCCACGTGCACTCTTGTCAGGACCTGGGTCCTGAACGAGAGTGATGCTGGTACCTGCCTGCCTCTCAGGTCTGACTCTGTGAAGGAAAGACTGTGCTTGGTGACTCCCTAAGAATAAGACACCGCCTGACCTCTCGGTACAGGTCTGGGTTCCCAAGATGTCTGGGCCAGAGGCGTCTGCCTTCTGCTGAGCTTCCCACGCTCCATTCCATAGGCCACCCTTCCCCTGCCAAAGGGCAAAGCAAAAGAAATCAAATCCCCGACCTGCTCCAAGAACTGACTCCACTCAGTGATATAGGTATGTATATAGGTGACATAGATATAGAGATAGGTAGAAATGAGAAAAGGGGGAAGTAATATACTTGGTGGGGCAGCAAGAGGCAAAGAAGTCAGCTCTGAGCCCACAGAGGGCTCTCGTGGGGCTGCCAGGCCTGAGGCATCAACACCAAAGAGTCACTGGATTTCCCTGCAACCCCCACAGTGGGGCCCGTTTCCTTAAGGGAGGTGGATCTCAGAGCCCCGTCTGCGCTACCCAGGGAGGTAGCCTGAGGCGGGGGCAGGGGTGGGGGGCATATCCAAGGTCCGTACCAGCTCTCCTCTTCCTGGTCTGCAGCTTTCTTCTTGGCCTGAGGTTTTACCAAGGACTCCACTGCTCGCTCCAGCAGGTTCTTACAGAAGGCCTGGTGCACCTGGGCGATGGGGTCGGCTGAAGAAGAGGAGGAAGCCAGGAGAGGGGTGAGTGGGGCTCACTTAGAAGCTCTGTCCTACAGAGAAAATAGGGTGTGGGGGAGGAACCCAAGGAACAGATATCCCCTCTGAATGGGGCCAAACCTCCCCAACCACACCCCAGAACTGCTTGCTGAACAGTCAGAAGTAGGGGGTGGGCGGGGGGGAGGGTGGTCAATCCAAGACTACATGAGTTCTGGACTGGCTCCAGTGGCGGGGGGGCGGGGGGGGTGGGGGGCGTGAGAGGTACTGTGTCTCTTAGCATAATCCTCAGTCCTTTCATTCAAGGCTGGGAGCAGTAAGGTGGTGGCCACGACCCTTGTCAGCAAACAGAAACCGGGAAGGTGGACAGCCACCCCAAGTCTCAGAGGCCGCCCCTTCTCCCGTAGCTCAGGAGCACGGCCACCGAGGCTCCTACCTGACAGGGTGAGAAGAGCCAGCTCCCGCTTAAGAGCCTTCGCACAAGACCGGTGGCCAGAAGTTGTCTGGCCGAGGCGATTAAACAAGAGGCCTGGCAATGCTTGGCAATGACAGCTGCCTGTCACCAAGTCCCCTGACTGGCAAGCCCCAAATACGGCATCACCAGGCCCTTCCCTTCATTCACATGCCACAGACGTGTGGGCTTCAATTTGACAAGGACAGGGAGGCAGGACACTTAGGAATATATTCTGGGCGACAAGGCCTAGAACCAGAGCCACCAGAGGCATGAGGGCCAGGGGCAGGCTCCGCTGCAGGCAGAGCAGCCTGGCCACGCATCCGAGACTGATGACGGCTTCTGCTTTCGCCCTTCCTCTCTGGGGTTGCGCGTCATTCTTACTGTGAACAACAGATACTGAGAAGAAACGACAGTGGACCCCGCCTTCCCCACAAAATGCTTGACACACACTCCTGAACCTGCCAACCATGTCTGACTCCCCACACTCCTGGTTCAGAGAGAGTAAAAGTGCGGACAGCTCAAAGCCATGGCTGCTCAAGCCTGGGCCAACCCGACTGGCCTCTCCCGCCCGCTGCGAGGCTGGGCGAGTCGACTCAGATCACCATCAGACACCGGGGGACAGCCAGCCAGCCCCTCCTCCCGACGCCCGGAGCCCTGTCTCTGCCGCCACCCTGAGCACTTGACGACCGTCTGTCGCCTGTTGTTCCCTAACTGCTCCGTCTATGTCTGTCTGTTTTCTGGCAGAAGTGGGAGAGTGGGGCCAACCCGTAGCTCCTCTACACCCTCTGAGTCTCCACAGCACCCGCACAAGGGCAAGATTCCGCTCACACTCAGTCACCCTTGGGGACGTGTGGCAGGGTGACTGATGCCAGGACCATGGGCTCTGAGTGGCCCAGCGGCGAGCTGCAAACCCAGCTTTGCTGGCAACCAGGCTCACGAGCTCCTGAGTGTAAGGAACTCACGGCCGAGGCACCCTGTGTCTCCACGTGTCTGGGGGCAGCACCAGGGGGCCCCCAGGGGGCAAGGCATTCTCACCTGGGTTCCTCTGGGCACAGTACAGACTCTCCTTGGCAGCCGACTTCACTGACCAGCTCCGCTCCATGAAGAACTTCTGGCCCAGGGGATGGCAGAGCCAGCGCAGCGAGTCAGGGACGGCGCTGCGCTCGGGGCCACACAGGCTCTGGGCGCGACTGAGGAAATAGCTCTGTGGAAGGACAAGGACCACCGTGACACCAGGGTGGTGGACACCAGCTGCAGCCAGCAGGAGGCCGTCAGAAAGTGCGACCGGGTGGAGGCAGGCTAGGGAAGGGGGGCCAGCAGGAGGGCTGGGACCCTCCACGCCTGGAAGCAAACACTCCCACGGAAACCAGGGCAATGGCTCCGGGGGAACCTGCCGAGCTCAATGACAAACCCCAGAGGGAAGGGGTTGGGGCTCAAGGCACCCTTGGAGACTCAGCTGTATCCTGTCCTACTGGGCTGCCCAACTGGACTTGAATCATGTTCTTGGCCATGCTGGCGTCCAATCTGCCGAGCTGAGCCAGGCTCTCCCGGGCCCCCCCGCCCCCCACAGCATGCCCACCCTCAACCCTGTCCAACCCTGCATTCCAGCCAGGCGGCCCCCTGGGTCCTGAGACTTTTTCTCATCTGCCATTTTCATTACGTATCTTTGAGAGCATTTTTAGGTAAAACTGTGTTCTGCTTTGACTCATTTTCATCTCTTTCACCTCTGAGTGTGGAGTTTAGAACAGGCATCCAGCAAGTGGCCGGCGACTGTCATTTACCATCGCTGTCAGCCTAGAAAGCGCTGGAGTGAGAGGGCTACCCCGAGGCTCATCCCGGATGCGAGCAGGCCTGCGTGATCCCCCTCCCTCAAGGCTGGCCTGGCAAGGGCTTTGTCCACCCTCCAGAGAACCCCGTGACCTCCTCGGTGGTCCAGTGGTTAAGAACCCGCCTTGCAGTGAAGGTAGATGCAGGTTTGATCCTTGTTTGGGGAACTAAGAGCCCATATTCTGCAGAGATACTGAGCCTGCACGCTGCAACTAGAGAGTCCGCATGCAGTGATGAAGATCCTGTGTGCCACAACTGAGACCCAACGTAGCCAAGCACATAAATGAATATTAAAAAAAAAAGAGAGAGAGAGAGACCCCTCCTGCCATCCCTGGGTGAGCCCGAGCCCCTGCTTCCCAAGTCCCTCTTCTGCCCACGAGATAACATCACTCCAGGGCCCAGGGATAAACCTGCAGGGACAAGGATGTCCATCCATGTTTTCAGAAATTGTGTCATTTTTTTTGACTGCAAGGAGATCTAACCAGTCAATCCTAAAGGAAATCACCCCTAAATATTCACTGGAAGGACTGATGCTGAAGCTCCAATACTGTGGCCACCTGCTGTGAAGAGCAGACTCTCTGAGGAAAAACCCTTGATGCTGGGAAAGGCTGAGGGCAAAAGAAGAAGAAGAACAGCAGAGGATGAGATAGTTAGATAGCACTGCTGATTCAATGGACATGAATTTGAGCAAATTCCGGTAGACAGTGGAGGACAGAGGAGCCTGGCGGGCACAGTCCATGAGGTCGCAAAGAGCTGGATACAACATAGTGACTGAACAACAATGAATCTGTATTCTAAAACCCATAAAACCACTCGATACAGCACAATCTGCATGAGAAACCAGCAGAGAAGGATGAAGGGGTGAGAGAAGAACGCAGTGCAGGGAGCCTGGAGGAGGAGCGGCTGCTGGGCTGGGCCTCACCCATCACACTCAGCCTTGCCTTCACAAGCCGGGAGGCTGCTTCCTCTGCTGGTCCAGCCTGATGCGTCTGACCTTTACTGGCTCTGAGCACCATCATCTAATGTGACTGTCTCAGAAGATTTGAATGCCAGGGTCAGAAATAGCCCTGCCAAAGTGCCACTCAAAGGACGTGGACCAAGGAGACTGGCTCTCTCAGAGGAACTGGATACGGTTGCCTGAATCCAAAAGAAAAGGACGCGTGGTACAGTCCAGAAGAAAAGAGAAAAACAAAAACATAAGATCCCACATGCTGCGTGGTGTGGCCCAAAAAACAAAGCAACAGCAGTAAGAAAACACTGCTCACTGCTTGTCAGGCACACGCAACGTTTTCAGGGGGGTGGGGCAGTCACTGGGGGACCGTCTCCCCCATCCTCAGCTGCTACACACATGCCTTCCTCAAACGGATGAGTCCCTCTCACAGAGCAGCTGCGTCTTAGCAACAAGGACAATCAAAACCCCACTGGGATTTCCGGGCTGATGGAAATGATCCTAAAATGTATACGGGAAGGTAAACAGCAGACACTAGTCACTAGAGCCAGAGGACCAACTCTTCCAGACATCAAGACGTATTAGATATATGGTTGCCAGGGGTATGTGGTATTGGTGGTGCACAACAGAACTGACCGGAGGGTCCAGAAGCAGAGTCCTCACATGCAGACATTCAATTTATGCAAAAGGGGCCATTGGGTGCAGCAGGGAGTGGACAGTCATTTTAACAACAGATTCTGAGACAGGGAGACAGACATGTGAAGAAGAAAGTGGATCTGGCATCTCTGCCTCCAACTCATACACGAATCAGTTCCAAGTGGATTATGGACCCATGTGCGACATTTAAAAATAATGGGTCTATCAGACACCTAGTAGAGTATTTTCATGACACTGAGGTAGTGTCAGGAATATTAAACAGGACATGATATATCTGTTAAGGAAAAGAACAGACTAGATTTCATGAACATTAAGAATTTGTGCGTATTGATCCACACCACTGAGAGAACAAGCAAGCTACAGAGTAGGAGAAGACACATGCAAGGCTCATCAAGGGTCAGAGCAGAGAGCTCCTCGAACCAACAGAAAGACAGACGTCACAAATGAAAAACAGGTAGAAGACTTGAACAGGGTGTTCACAATGGAGGCTACGTCCAAATGGCCCATGAAAAGGGGCTCATACCTTTAACCACCTGGGAACTGCGAATGAAAACCATGAGATACCACCGGAAGGGCTAAAAACCCAAAACTATCCTGTGTCTGCTGAGGGTACAGAACTGAAACTCTGATCTGTCTGTTGGTTATAAGCGTGTGTTCATTTTGGGAAGTCGCTGACCTGTATATTTATAATTTGCATACTTTTCTACAGGCATATTGTACTTTAATAAAAAGCTTCTAGGAACAACAAACAGCAGGGAGGTTTACCTGTCGTGATGGAATTCAGAACAATGGTCCCCTCTGTGGGGGCAGCACAGGTGAAGGCCTGCGGGAGGCCTCTGGGGGTGATGGGAACACACAACTTCTTGATCTGGGTGGCTGTTAAGCAGGTAAGTTCACTGTGTGAAAATGTATCAAGTTGCTAAGTTAAAATGGACACATTTTTCTGTGTGTATGTTGTATTTTGATTATGCCTTGAAAACTTCTGGGGGTGCAGAGAAGTGACGAGTGTGATGACGCTGGCCCAGGGCACAAGGACTGCTACCAGCCCAGAGTCCACCTTGACTTCCTCTAAGACAGGGTTGGGAGCCCAGTGTGCTCTCCGGGCAGCCATCCCCACCACACCCTGCTGCCTCCAAGGCCTGGGCCTGGTCTGGGTTCCTGTCCGACTGTGAGCCACCCCCACAGGATGAAGGTCCTGCTTGCCACTGCACGTCCTCCCCAGGAGTGCCTGGCCTCGGTAACCTTTGCTGAATGAACCTCTTATTTGGGTCTTGGAAACATGGTCTTCCTCTCCCGTGCCTTCTGTCACCCAGAGTATGGTGACACACTTCAAGCACATCAGTGTCAGCACGGGGCACGTTCCTGCTCATTCTCAGTACATCAGTGCTATTAATGAGATATGGACACGGATGGGGGGATAAGATCATTCTATGCTGAACACAGCTAGGCAGCCAACCCAAAGCTGACACTGAATAAGACATGCCTGTGTCTGCTGGAAGAAGAGAAAGCCTGAGGTCAGCAGAGGCTGTGAACGAGTTGGCAACACGGTCTGTGAATTATCCAGCTGTGAGTTCCCAAGGCTGGCCCTGTGCCAGGCACACTGGAGGAAACCACGGTCTCCACCCGGAGTCTGACGCGAGCCCCTCACAAGACATACAGTGTTTTCCACTTCCAGACCCACAGAGCTGTGATCAACACAAGGTACCAAACAGAAGGCATTCTCAGTTAATAATAGATCCAGGAGACACAGCCAGCAGACTCTAAGCAGAAGAGTCAAGCATTAGCCTCTCGAATACAAGGTCACTCTTATCACTGAAGCAATACCTCAAGGTACTAAAATGCCTTGTTCTGCTTAAAATGCCTTGGGGGGAGGAATTCTTGTCTGTTTTATTTACTGCCAAGTATTTGTGAAATGGCCCACTGAGTGGACATCTACCCCTCAAGGTGGTCAGCATCTGAGGGCAGCGCCCACACTAATTTTTACATCTTGGGTCCTGGCTGGGAAGGGCTTCCCTGGTGGCTCAGACAGTAAAGAATCCACCTGCAATTCTTTGAGATGCGGGATCAATCCCTGTGTCAGGAAGATCCCTGGAGAAGAAAATGGCAACCCACTCCAGAATTCTTGCCTGAAGAATTCCATGGACAGCGGAGCTTAGCGGGTTACAGTCCATGGGGTTGCAGAGTTGGACACGACTGAGCAACAAAGGTCCGTCTAGTCAAGGCTATGGTTTTTCCTGTGGTCATGTATGGATGTGAGAGTTGGACTGTGAAGACGGCTGAGCGCCAAAGAATTGATGCTTTTGAACTGTGGTGTTGGAGAAGACTCTTGAGAGTCCCTTGGACTGCAAGGAGATCCAACCAGTCCCTTCTGAAGGAGATCAGCCCTGGGATTTCTTTGGAGGGAATGATGCTAAAGCTGAAACTCTAGTACTTTGGCCACCTCATGCGAAGAATTGACTCATTGGAAAAGACTCTGATGCTGGGAGGGATTGAGGGCAGGAGAGGGAGACGACAGAGGATGAGATGGCTGGAAGGCATCACTGACTCGATGGACTTGAGTCTGAGTGAACTCCGGGAGTTGGTGATGGACAGGGAGGCCTGGCCTGCTGCGATTCGTGGGGTCGCAAAGAGTCGGACACGACTGAGCGACTGAACTGAACTGAACTGAACTGAGCGACTTTCACTCACTCACTTGGCTGGGAAGGGCGCTCTGAGAAGGTCCAGGGGAGGGAAGTGAAGGACACTCACCGCCAGGAAGCCCAGCTTGCCTCCACACCTGGTCTTGAGCCCCATGGCGGCGGTCAGGTGGATCTCCACCAGCGTGCTGGGAGGGATCTTCTCCTCGGCACATTCAGCCAGGTTCACTGCGCACAAGGCCATGTGTACGTCGGAACAGGCGGATCCCACGGGAAGCTTGCCTACGGCGGCAGAAACGGGATGATGAATGTTAACAGAGGCCCTCAACCCACGCCTTCTCCTGCCTCCTCCAGCACCAGCAGAGCAAGAGCAGAACCATGGCGGGGAAGGTGATGGACTCTGTGATCAGACAGCCCTGGAGAGGGCGCCAGCCCTGTGACCCAGTAGCTCTGTGCTCCTTTCTACCTCACAGGTAGTTGAGGACAAGAGAAAGCACAGGTCCAAAGCCTGGCCTGCAGCCCCAGCCCTGGGTAACGGAAGTGGTCAGGACTGCAGGTCAGTGGACAGGACTCAGGGGGTGAGCTGCAGCATTTTCCCAAACAGTGTCAACAGCATGGCAGTGTTCTGCTAATACAGTCCCGTGTTTCCAAATGGTGCAAGAAAGGTTAAAAAAATAAAAACTGATCTGAATTTATCTTGCTTTAACAAGACCCCACAGTCTATAAGCACACACACTTTTGAAGGAAGGAAGTTACACAAAACTGAGCCGTGACGGCCGGACACATCTTGGCGGGGAGGTGGACGGCCAGGAGAGGCTTACCGCACCCTCCCATGAGGGCCACACGGCTCTTCGGGGACCAGACCCCAAGGCACGTCAAAGGCTCCGAGACTCTCACACTGCCACCTGCCTTGGTCTTCACTACAGTGAGGGGAGGTGGTCAGCACAAGCAGTTGCCTTGTTTTTTTTTGGGGGGGGGGGGAGCAGGTTGTCCCTGGGGGCGTGGCCAGCCAGGCCTGACCCCACCCGGCCTCTCTAGTCTCATATCAGGCCCCAGACTTCATTCGGCAGACCTTTACATATTGGTCTTCCTAGGAGGCACCACCAACTTGGCTTTCTCCTTTGCGGGGAAGGCAGGCGGAGGGCAGTGTGGGGACCATGTCATCTCTTGGTCACTGTCCTCTCGGGGCCCTGCTCAGGGCCAGGCCCACCGAGCGCTGGGTGAGTGTGGGGGATGAGCAGTGTGAACCACCTCAGCTGGAACTCTCCCGAACAGATGCAGCTTCCGGATCAGAGACCTGGATGGAGCCTGTTCCATCCCCAGGGGGTCAGGATGAATGGGGAAGCAGGGAAGGTCTGCACATGGGGCCCTGCTGCGAGAGCTCTACAAGGCCACAGGTGTTCCAGCCCCACAGCTGCCCTAGAGTCTCATCTCCATCCCCCTGGCCTGGGAGCGCCCCACTCCTAGGCGAAGCTCCCCCAGCCATCAGGCCGCCTCCCGTCGCTGTGCCCACGGCTGCTCTCTGCCCTCGCCTTACCCACATCCCAGCAGCAACCTCCCTTCTTGAATCCTCTCCTCCCCACACACCAAGCCTCTCGGCCTCTCCTGCCTGGCCACCTCTCAGGTCAGCCTCTGCCCGTTCCCTGTCCCTGCCCCATCCTTTCCGTGCAAGTCTCCTCCCACATGCCCTGGAGGGGCCCTTTCACCACAAGCCCTCTCATCAGCGCCCATGGCTTTTATCCTCACCTGCAGACTAGAGACCCAGCTCCATTCCGTGGACAACAGATCCAGCCCGGCCCCCACCACTGAATAGCCCTCCTCAGTGTCTCAGGGGCAAGGGTCCTGAGCTGGATGTCTCACCCCCTCCCTAGAAAGCTGCGTGTCTCCTGTTCTCCCCACCTTTGTTGATGGCAACACGATTCACCCCGACTCTCAAGCAAGAAACCAGGGAAGCCCCTTACCCAATTTTCCTTACCCTTCCCGTGCAATGAGTCCCCAAGGCCTGTCAACCACCTGCTCCTTCCTGTCTGTCTGTCTTCTCGGCATCTGCACCCGCTCCCGCAGGGCCTCCTAAAGGCAGCCTCTCCATCGGAGTGAATCTTCTTGGCTTCAGAGCACAGGCCTGATGACGTCATCGCCCCCACTGTGCTGGCTCCTGTCACCCTCCCCTCACACAGCCCACCTGGGGACACCACCGGGTGGGGGGGCTCCTCCTTGGGAACACGTCCCTCAGCCTGGAAGGCACATCCCTTCAGCAGAGCCAGTGAACTCAAACGCCTCCTTGCACGCAAAGCCGAGACTTGACACAAAGCCTTTCAGGGCCCTACCCGACATGGACCCCTCCCTCCCAGCTGAAACCCAACTCTTCTGTGACCCCTAAACCACACTGAACTGTAATTCACCTGCTGACCAATCTGCTTCTCTATTAGAGCAGGACTTTGTGGAATGAAATAAAGGATCATGTTTCACTGATTCTAAGACGCCATCAATTTTAAGTTTCTCCATTAACTTAAGCACCACCACAGAAAAAGCACTGCCAACTCAACCATGACACTCAATGTGTAGAGGACACAGCCTGGTGCAGAGATGTTAAAGTGAAAAAAACACGTGTCTTATAATGATGAAAGACTTCCCCGGTGGCTCAAATGGTTAAAAAAATCTGCCTGCATGCCGGAGATCTGGGTTCGATCCCAGGGTCAGAAAGATTCTCTGGAGGAGGGCATGGCAACCCACTCCAGTGTTCTTGCCTGGAGAATTCCATGGATAGAGGAGCCTGGTGGGCTACAGTCCATGGGGTCGCTAAGAGTCTGACACGACTGAGCAACTAAGCACACGTAATGATGAACGGCAATCTTCACAGCCGTGGGTGGAGGGTTGGTCTAATCATCCTCGACGAGCATTGTAAAGGGGACTTCGTTCATCTGGGGCAGAAAACTGGCAAACTGAGGCTGGGCGGGGTGACGCTGTGGGGCACTGGGAGGCAGGCCGGGCTGCGGTGGCCAGCCCTCACCTGTGATGTGCAGCTGGTGCAGCCTGTGGTAGGCCAGGGCTGCATCCCGGGCGCTAGTCTTCGCTTCCTCCTCAAAGCCCGCAGCAGTGGCTGGGGCAGCCCGCCGGTGCTGGAAGACCTTCTTGAGCAGCCAGCGCACCAGGCGCAGCTTCTGCAGGCTGTAGCGGATCACGTTCCAGGAGAGGCTGCAGGCCAGGTCCAGGCGGGAGGTGGGCAGGGCCCGGCCCAGCACCGACAGGCAGGTCTGCAGGTTGGCCGCAGCAGCCGCAAAGTCCCCCTGGCGGGAAGCGAGAAGGTGTAACATTCGCCGGCCTTGGGGCAGCCTTTTAGTTTTGGTTTAGTGAAAACTCTTTCTCTTCAGTACTCCAGGTTATCAGAGTAATGCATGCTTAGTGAAGAAAAATCTGGGAAAACTCAGAAAGCTACAGAAAAGTACAAAGAAATCACCTGGAATCTTATCCCCTAGAATGACTGCTGCCATTCTGATATACTTCCTCCCAGCCTTTTTGCTAAACTGGGATTGTACCACGTTCTATCTTTAAGCAAATATTCTATCCAGAATTTCCCATGGTACCTTTCACACATAAGATGATAACATGGATCGAGACGATGAACCATGTGATCTTTTAGGCTTGTAGGTTCTTAAAATGTGGTTCCCAGAGACCAGGAGCATCATCAGCCCCTGGGATCTTGTTAGAAATGTGAATTCCTGGTTTTCCATCCCACCCCTTCCCCCCTACTGACTCAGAATCTCTGGGATGGGCATAGGCCCTCAGAGTGGTCCTTATGACCCTGAAGTTTGAGAACCACAGTTTTAGACAAATTTGCAGTGGAACTACTCTGACCGAGGATCTGAACAGGTCTCTGCCAACCTGAGAGGACCTAGTGGACAGTCTACTGCCCTGTACTGAAGACCCTGTCTGTGTTTTTCTCATTCCTGGAGGCCACACTTGGGAAACTAGGGTTAATGCTCTTCTCCCTTCCCATCATGCAATGCGTATGACACCCAAATCTTCCTTCCTGTACCTTTAAGAAGAGAGGACCCTGAAGAAGAGGGACAGAGGATGCCTACGCTCTGAGCATGATGGTCTCTGAGCCCGTGCGCAGACTCACCCGGGCGAGGTCCAGGTCTGCCTGCTTCCGGTGCCTCCAGAAGGTGACTGAAGAGCGCGAGTGTGGCCGGATTACCGGCTCCCCGTGAACCAGCAGCTTCACAAAGACGCTCAGCACGATCATGCCATTCACCAGCCACAGGAGGAGCGTTGGCATCATCCAGTCGAGCCAGCCCCTGGAGCCTACGGAGAAGCGTCTCAGCTGAGCCCGTGAGGAAGGGCCCACCCACCCACCCTGGGCAGCCCTGGGGGTGCTGCAGGGCACCTGATCCACCCCTCAGGTTAAAAGAAGCAGCCTCCTCCGTCATGTTTGAAACAAATGTGACTGCTTCATTTAGTAACAATGTCTAAGTGCTTAGGTCAGGAATAAATACATGCAATTAATCCACACTGTAGAAAATCTGGGACAATTCCACAGCCTCAATAAGAGCCCTGGAGCCCTTGTCACCATGGGGCAGAATGCCACACAAATCTTTGTTGGCCAAGGCAGGGCTCGCAGCTGGTTTGACAACTCAGGCAGTAAGACCACATCCTCCTCCAAACAGGCATACCCGCAAACCCCCAACTACAGCCGAGCAGGGTCCTGATTTGTTTCGCTATTTCTGACTGAACTTAGGTTTGCCCTGTGACTTGTACATGCAACTGATGCTGGTCACTATCAGAAGCAAGCAGATGGGGCCCACTGCGAAAGCCCTTTGGGACCTGATGACAAACCAAGCGGGTTGTGGGCAGGACCTTCTCCTGCCATAGCAGCCCACTCGTGCCCAGATGGCCCGAGGCGCCCTCCACCTACCTGACTCGAGCGACAGCATGCTGCGGCCAGGGCCTGAGTGTGGGTGCTGGTCTGCGTCGTGGGCCCCCCCCCACTGCAGCAGAGTGGTCAGGGGGTTAAAGGAGAGGCAGAGGAAGGTGAGGACACACAGCAGGATGCGGGAGCGGTCCACCATGCCCAGCGCCACCGGAGGAGAGTCCGGCTCATCTTTGACCTTCGAAACAGGGGGCCGCGAGGTGAGAAGGAAGACTTCAGCGAGTTCTTATAGCATTTTACTTTTTATATACCAGAATCAGGACTCTGAGATTTAAATTCAAGACCATGAAGGTGGATGGGAATAAACTCAGGAGGGAACTAAGAGGTTCACGCCTCTCCCACTGCTGCTCAGACATGGGGGCCCTCGCTCCCTTGCCACCTGGGAGAAGAACATGGTCTAAAGACCGGAGGGAGAGGGGCCCTGCTGTTACCACAGTGCTCCGACACGTAATTCCACAACAGGCAAGCTGATCTAAAGCGACTGAAGGCAAAATCAGAAATTAAGTCTGAGCCTGGAGAGGTATGGGTGAACTTCCTGCAAAAGTATACGTTCACGGGAGATAAATATGTTCTGTATCATTTTTTTTAAAAAACTAGAAAGGATTTATTCAATTATTATTATTTTTTAATTAAAGTATAATTGATCTACAAACACTATGTTGGCTCCAGGTACACAACACAGCGCCTGGATTATTTTCATACATGACACTATCTCTACAATAAATCTAGTTGCCATCTGTCACCAGACAAAATTATCACAACATTACTATTTTTCCAATATTGTAAAGCTCTTCCCTCTGACTCATTTATTTTTTTATCTGGAAGTCTGTATCTCTAAGTCTTCCCCTCCTATTTCACTCACCCTCCCCAACCTCTCCCCTCTGGCAATTACCTATTTGTTATCTTTATCTAAGCATCTGCTTCTGTTTTGTACTTTTTTTTTTTTTTAAAGATTCCACATATAAGTGAAATTCTTAAAGAGATGAGAATACCAGATCATCTGACCTGTCTCTTGAGAAACCTGTATGCAGGTCAGGAAGCAACACTTAGAACTGGACATGGAACAACAGACTGGTTCCAAATTGGGAAAGGAGTACGTCAAGGCTGTATATTGTCACCCTGCTTATTTAACTTATATGCAGAGTACATCATGAGAAACACTGGACTGGAAGCAGCACAAGCTGGAATCAAAATTGCTGGGAAAAATATCGATAACTTCAGATATGCAGACGACACCACCCTTATGGCACAAAGTGAAGAGGAACTAAAAAGCCTCTTGATGAAAGTGAAAGAGGAGAGTGAAAAAGTTGGCTGAAAGCTCAATATTCAGAAAACTAAGATCATGGCATCTGGTCCCATCACTTCATGGGAAATAGATGGGGAAACAGTGGAAACAGTGTCAGACTTTGTTTTTGGGGGCTCCAAAATCACTGCAGATGGTGACTGCAGCCATGAAATTAAAAGACGCTTACTCCTTGGACGGAAAGTTATGACCAACCTAGATAGCATATTCAAAAGCAGAGACATTACTTTGCCAACAAAGGTCCGTCTAGTCAAGGCTATGGTTTTTCCAGTGGTCATGTATGGTTGTGAGAGTTGGACAGTGAAGAAAGCTGAGCACAGAAAAATTGATGCTTTTGAACTGTGGTGTTGGAGAAGACTCTTGAGAGTCCCTTGGACTGCAAGGAGATCCAACCAGTCCATCCTAAAGGAGATCAGTCCTGGGTGTTCATTGGAAGGACTGATGTTGAAGCTGAAACTCCAATGCTTTGGCCACCTCATGCGAAGAGTTGACTCATTGGAAAAGACCCTAATGCTGGGAAAGACTAGGGGCAGGAGAAGAAGGGGACGACAGAGGATGAGATGGCTGGATGGCATCACCGACTCGATGGATATGGGACAGGGAGGCCTGGCGTGCTGCAATTCACGGGGTTGCAAAGAGTCGGACACGACTGAGTGACTGAACTGAACTGATAAGTGAAATTATGTGTGGTTAGCTTTCTCTGTCTGACTCATTTCACTTAGCATAATAGCCTCTAGGATCATACAGGTTGTCACAAAATTTCATTCTTTTTTATGGCTTTTTTCCCTCAGAAAAATAGCCAGAAGTGGAAGTGCTGAACTGGATGGTGCTGTCTTTAAACTTTTTGAGGAACCTCCATACTGCTTTCCATAGTGGCTGCACCAACTGACATTCCCACGACAGCTGGGTGAGGGTTCCCTTTTCTCCACATCCTTGCCAACACTTGTCATTTTCTGACTAATTTCACTTTAGTATAATACCCTCTAGGTCCATCCACAGTGTTGCAAATGGTAAGATTTCATTATTTTTAATGGCTAATATTTCATTGCATATATACCACATCTTCTTTACCCATTCATCTATTTATAGGCACTTAGGTGGCTTCCATACCTTGACTACTGTGAATAAGGCTGCAATAAACACAAGGGTATATATATCTTTTCAAATTGGTATTTCTGTTTTCTTCAGAAAATACCAAAGGGGAACTGCTGAATTGGGTGGCAGTTCTACTTTAAACCTTTTTTTTAGCAACCTCCCTCCATACTGCTTTCCATAGTGTGTGTGCTACTCACTCAGTCGTGTTGGACTCTTTTTGGCCCCACGGACTATAGCCCACCAGGCTCCTCTGTCCATGGGATTCTCCAGGCAAGAACACTGGAGTGGGCTGCCAGTTCCTTTTCCAGGGGATGAACCCAGGTCTCCCACACTGCGGGCAGATTCTTCACTGTCTGAGCCACCAGTGAAGCTTTCCATAATGGCTGCACCAGTTTACATTCCCACCAACAGTGCACTAGGGTTCTCTTCTCCACATTCTCGCCAACACTTGTTATTTGTTGTCTTTTTGATAATAGCCACTCTGAGAGGTGTGAGGTGGTATCTCACTATGGTTCTGATTTGCATTTCCCTGATGATTACTGATGTTGAACCTTTTCATGTGCCTGTTGGCCATTTGTATGTCTTCTCTGGAAAAATGTGTGTATCCTAGGTCCATTCTTAAATTGTTTATTCTTCCGATGTTGAATCCTCCAAGTTCTTTGCATATTTTGGATATTAACCCCTTGTCAGACAAATACCATCTTCCATTCAAGTAGGTGGCCCTTTTATTTTGCTGATAGTTTCTTTTGCTGCAAAAGCTTTTCAGTTTGCTGTAGTCCCATTTATTTTTGCTTTTGTTTCCCTTGCCTGAGGAGACATACTCAAAAAAATATTGCTGAGACGGGTAACAAAGAGCATACTGCCTGTTTTCTTCTGGGAGTTTTATGGTTTCAGGTCTTACATTTAAGTCCTTAATCTGTTTTGAGTTTACTTTTGTAGATGGTGTGAGAAAGTAGTACATTTGATTCTCTTGCATGGAGCTGTCCCGTTTTCCCAGCAGCATTTACTGACGAAGCCGTCACTTCCCCGCTTTGTATATTCTCGCCTCCTTTGTCACAGGCTGACTGACCACATAAGTAGGTGTATTTCTGGGCTTTGGATTCTGTTCCTGGATCTACGTGTCTGTTTTGTGCCAATACCACACTGTTCTGATTACTGAGATCAGGGAACCTGCTACCTCCAGCTCTACTGTTCTTTCTCAAGACTGTTTGGCTACTTGGGGTCCTGTGTGTTGCCATATAAATTTTAGGATTTTTTTTTCTAGTTCTGTGAAAAATGTTATTGGTATTTTCATAGGGATTGCACTGAATCTGTAGACTGTCTTGAGGAGTATGATCATTTTAGCAGTATAATTCTTGCAGTCCACAAGCACGGTATATTGTTCCATCTGTGTCCATCACCATTAGAGGTTTCTTTCATCAGTGTCTTATAGTTTTTTTTTAGTACAGGTCTTTTAGCCACTTAGTCAGATTTATTCCTAGATATCATTATTCTTTTCGATGCAACTGCAAATAAGATAGTTTTCTTAATTTCTCTTTCTGGTACTTTGTCAGTACAGAAATGCAACCAATTTCTGTATATTAATTTTATATCCTGCAATCTTGCTAAACTTATTAATCTAGTAGTATTTTTGGTGGCATCTTTAGAATTTTCTATATATAGTATCATGCCATCTGCAAACAGTGACAGTTTTACTTCTTCCTTTTCAATTTGGATTCCTTTTAACTTCTTTTTTAGGATTTCCAATTCTATGTTGAATAAAGTGGCAAGAGTGGGCATCTTTGTCTTTTTTTTGCCGGGTGGGGGGCCATGCAGTACAGCTTATGGTATCTTAGTTCATCGACCAGGGATCAAACCTGGGCCACTGGCAGTGAAAGCGTCAAGTCCTAGCCACTGGACCACCAGGGAATTCCTCTGGGCATTCCTGTCTTCCACCTGATCTTAGAAAAAATACTTCCAGTTCTTTCCTCTGTATCATGATTATTGTGAGTGACGTAAGTGTACATATTTATTAAAACACTTATTGTACAATACAGTAAAATAAGTGTATTTTATCATATTTAAATTATACCTCCAAGTTGATTAAACACCATACTTTAGTATGAACCTATTTTCAGAAGCTTACCTATTCTAAACCCATAACATTGTTTTCTCCCCATTTTACAGAAGAACTGGAGGCAGAGGTTCTGCCGGCCTGGGGAACCAGACTGGAGTCGGCTCTCCCCTGACTCCTGGTGTGTACATACATGTCATTCCTTTTCAACATTTTTAAGCCACTTGAAAATTTCTTCTGATGATTCAGACACTTATCCAATTCAAGGTATATGTCATATGGACTTGTGTTTCCAAACAGAATCACACTTATAAAATATTTCAAAAATAGAGCTTCCTTAATAAAATTAAGCAGATGCTACAATAAATAGTCTGATCAACAACTTATGGTAGAAGGAAACTTGTGCTTTTGAAGCCAGAAACTGCCAGTGTCAAAATACAGCACAAACCCCAGTGGTCTCCACACGGTCCTAGGAAAATCATTAGTCTTGAGTCCCTTCTAACTCCATTAAACAATTGCCATGGGCTTTCTTCCACAATTAAAGGCCCTTGGTAGGAATGTTATCTGTTAAGACTGCAAATTGTAAACATTTCCCGAAGAGGACCCAGAGGCAGCTTCATCCTAACCCAACTGAATAACCTCACAAAGCAGTCTTGCCAGGCTCATTATAGGCGAGGAAAGCAATGAGGAGCCTCCAGCAATTCCTAGCTCTGCCTGACAGCTGCTGTGTGTCCCCGTTCTGGATTTGGCCCTTATTTCTCTCTGATGGGCCCTTTCAGCAAAGACCAATAAAACCAGGGGCTATCTCCCCACATAGAGTCAGTCTTCTTTTTCTTTAGTTTTCAGTATGTGCCTGATTTCACAGAATTCTTGCTCCTCTCCAGCTTGAGGCCTCTGAACACCTGGCCTGGACCTCTGTCTGCAATCTCCTCACTATTAACTTATGGAAGATGGGAGAGATTCCCAGGGTTAGGGATTTCAAAAGCTCATTACCTTTGCATCATCCAATAGAGGGCTTCCTGGCTCTGAGTCGATGGAGTAGGGGGAGAAGCCGGCCTGGGACCCTGAGTCGGAGGCCGGAGGCGACATCAGAAGGACATTCTGATTAAAGTCATCGATCTTCAAGTCCACGTCATTGTCCACCAGGCTGCCCAGGTCGATGCCCTTCAGGAGTTCTGTAAAGAAAACCCTCCCTGGCAAACGGTCGGTTTTATAACACTCGGCCTGCGCCAGGGCAGGGCTAGGAGGGACGCACAGCCCCTGCTGCGGCTTCGCCCGTGGTGGCGTCTCACACACGTGCCCATGGGCCCGCCCCAGTGCCCAGCATAGGACCCCTCCTATAACGAGCACACTCACTGCTCTTCTGATTGGCCAGCTTCAGCACCATGTTCTCCTGGCGCAGTTTATGATTGACCTGCTGCAAGTATTTGATGTAGTCGATGGCCTTCCTCAGAACGCCAGACTTGTGCATCTGGGAAGGAAGACGGGTGAGAAACACAGCGGCATCAGACCAGCCTGCACAGTGAGGGCAGCTGAGGCCCAGAGCTCAGGTTCTGGAGCGGGACGTCCTTGTGGGGTTCAGATCCTGAGTCTTCCACTAACTAGCTGTGTAACCCAGGACAAGTTACTCAGCATCTCTGAACCTCACTTTTCCTCCTCTGTGAAATAGGGATAATGACAATATATGAGTCATAGGCTTGCCATGAGGATTAAAAGAGATAATATATGCAAAGAGCTTAGCCTCTGGCCTGGCACATAGTAGCACTAAATATGAGCTGTTATTCCTACTTCTTATAATAATCCTAGCACCAAAACAAACTTTAAGGAAAATAAGCAACAAAAAACCAGAGCACTGTTGGTTGGTTATCTTAAATAAAGGTGTATCAGTACCTTTCAGATTTGAGGGCTACCAAGAAAATTGTATTTTCTTTGAAAATAGAGGTAAAGATAAACAGATAATGGATTTAAAAATCTACATGCCAAAGCCAAAAGATACATTAATTGAAACACCAGAAATACATGAAAAATAAATTTCTTATTTGTTCTTGGTCAAAGACCCAATCTACATTTTATCTCCTCCCTAAAAGGTTAAAATATCGCTAGCCATCCCTGAATATGATTAAACATTTGCCAAAAATGCCATTGGCTGACTAAGAGGTGCACATGGTCCTGTACTTGGCCATCAGTGAGCAGCAGGAGCCTGGGAAACGGTGGTTGTGGGGGGCAGTGAGTGGCCACCACTGCAGAGCAGAATCAAAGGTCCAGGCAAACTACTGCCTGACAACTTCCAACAGCTAATACTTTACAGAATTTCAAAACACCAAGATGCTTTAATAAGAAGCACCTTTAACTATTCCTGCATTCACTCACTTGGGCCTGGGTCTTCCCTAAATTCCCAGAGCAAAGACAGACAGAGGGGAGATGACGAGGCATGAGACAAAATTCTGCTTGGCACCCACCTTGGCATCAGTCCCCATGACCAGGTCCTTCAACTCAATGATTTTGTCGTTGATGGAGGAGCGATACCGCTTCTCAATGATGTTGTGTGTCGTCCGCCTTTCTCCTTCCTTGGGAGGCTCAAGCTGCTTGACTCCCCCGGGGACCTGCTTAATGGGCACCTTCTCTTGTCCCATCATCACAGGCATCGTGGTCAGAATGGTCCCATTGCTGCCCACCAGGGTCTAGAACAGACACAAGGGCAGAATGATGGCCTGGTTAGCATGAGGAAAGCAACCTCAGGACATGAACCCACTGGCCCTGGCCACGTAGCATCACCTGAAAATGCTTTGTGTGGTCTGACGCCTTGCTTGGGATAATCAAGTCTGGAAGCCCTGGGAGCCATGGTATCTTGGGCACTGTGCCCTTTCAGACTCACTGCTGGTTAGTCTGTGCCACAACAGCATTAGTGTGGATCAATGCCAACCTTTGGTGTAAGGATGCCAGAAAATGTCTAGTTTCTGCTTTGCTGTCAACCCGTCAGCCGCCTCTGAGCTCGTGTACAATGCCGCACCAACCACAAAACTCCCTCCTGTGTGTGACGCACGTTTTCCTCCCGTGTGATGGAGAACGAACTTATTGGATTTCCTTATACAATTTGACCATCAAAAACCTCAAAGGCAGAAGTGACAATCAGAGCCATTTTATTAAATAAACACACCAACTATGGAGGCATCCTCCTGTTTTCCCCTCAGATCTGCTTTTCCTTCTCTTTGTTTCTATTTTCACTGATTTTAGTTTTATTTTCTTCAACAAATGGCCTCAATATCCAAATGACCAATGAGCAGATAAAACGCTTCTCAAATGCATGAGTCATCAAGAAATAATTCACACAGTCAAAAGTACACATTTCAACTGTACAACTTAATGGAATTGTGATGTACGTAATACAGTGTGTGTAACCAACGTAACCCTGATGAAGACAGAGACCCTTTCTATTTCCCGAGAAAGTTCCAACACGCCCCTTCCCCATCTTCGTAATCACTGCTCTGACTTCAATCACTGTCTTCTTAAACTTCATACACTGGAAACATCAGCATGAATTCTTTGTGATCAGCAACTTTTGCTCAGCATACTATTTCTGAAGGCCAGCCATGTAGCTGTATGTATCAATAGTTCTTTTTGGATGGATAGCTGGGTTGATTCTGGTTTTTGGCTTTTATGAATAATGCTTACTTTTGACTTCTGATTACTTTTTTCTGTCAGACTCTCCGGCCACAAGATGTGGACAGTGACCAAGACCCTACACCTTAAGTAAGGGACCTTGCACGACCCACCTTGAAGCCCTTCCCTGCCTAGGGTTCTTCAGAAGCTAAACCCCCATCCGCAGGACCTAAGAGGCGGATGGTCCTGTGTGGACCTGCAGCTCCTCTGCGGTCCCTCCCTTGCTCCTCATAAACCCTAGGACTCCCACATAACACTAGGTGCTGGTACTTCTCAAGGAGAAAAAAAAAAAACTAAAAAGGGACGATTTTGCAATTTGACTGACACATTTCATAGAGTTTCTGCATCTATTCAGGGTCTGGAGGCTTTGTTAACATCTCTGAGGCCTAATACGCCCAAGAAAGAGGGGGCACAGCTCTTACCGGAACTTGCAGGGCGGCTGTCTGGATGGGGGTGGTGAGGGCAGTGAGGGCGGGGTTCTGGACCGCGGCCATCACGGGGCTGCCATCTGTCTTCAGTGTGGTCAGGACAAGGGAGTCTGTCTTGATGATCTGAGGCTGTACCAGGACCTGCATGGAAAAGGAAGAAAAGGAAAAGGAAGCTAGCACTGTATTTCTTTTTTCCCTCTTTTGGCTGCACCATCCAGCATATGAGACCTTAAGTTCTCAGACCAGGGATGGAACCCATACCCCTTGCAGTGGACGTGTAAAGTCCTAACCATTGGACCACCAAGGAAGTCCTGGCAGTGCTATTTTTCTGTTTTGTGTTACTTCTTGCTGCAAAGACCCTCCAGAAAAGAATGATAAAATTTTCATAAAACTGAGAATGTAGCTTGACTACTGGGTTGAGGGGGAGAAACAGCACAGCTAAAGAGGGTCTGGGGCTTCGCTTCTGGAGTGGCTCAGTGGTAAAGGATCTGCTTGCCAAGCAGAAGATGTGGCTAGATCGTTGGGTCAGGAAGATCCCCCTGAGAAAGAAATGGCAACCCATTCCAGTATTCTTGCCTGGGAAATCCCATGGACAGAGGAGGCTGGCAGGCCACGGTCCATGGGGTCGCAAGAATCGGCTACAACTCAGCGACTAACCAACAAAAACAAAGAGGGTCTTGGGATGGAAGATTGAAAGGCTTCAATGTGAGCAGTGCCAGGAGCCTAGCTAGTGCGGAGAAGCCGTGGCGCAGAGGGACTGTGGAGGGGAGAGAGATCTGATTATGGACAAACTGCAGAATGCCAGGTATATGGCTGAGAAGCAAATATGGTAAACCTGGATTTTTTAAGATAAATTATTTCATTAGTTAGAAATATAGTCCACTGTGATGCACGTCTTAAAGACATTTTAGCACATCTGTTTTCAGTTTTATACCCATTACAAGTGCAAATAAGTTAATACACCAGCATTTACTGAGTTTATATGAGTGCCAGTGTCCACCTACAGACGTCATCTCTACTGGGTCTCACTGGTGCTTCGTGAGGTCCAGTGGCCCCAACCTGCCCCCACCCGCGGCTCCCTCACACCCTGCTGGCCTGCTTGGTATGTAGACCCCATCCTCCATCACAGACTGGCCAAGAGCCCCTACCAAGGCCTCCTGGAACTCCCGCCAGCCACCTACCGGGACCTGCTGCACCTGGGGTGCGGCCACCGTCTGCACCGTGGCCGGGGCCAGGGTCTGCAGCGTGCCACTGGCCGTCTGCGTCAGCACCCGCGGGGCCTGCACAGTCTGCACCTGCTGCTGGATGGCGACCGGCTGCACCTGGGAGGAGGTCACGAGGCTCTGGACCTGAGGCTGAAGGACTTGGGAGGAGAGGAGGAGAAAGTCACACGGGCGAGGAGCGCATCTTGTCACAGGAGCTGCGTTGTAACCGAGTGCCTCGGAAGGACCCCAGCTCCCTGCCTGCTTCTGGAGAGGATGTGGAGAGCCGTCCACAAGGTGGTCAAGTGGACAAGAAGATCCTGTGAGGGCTGCCTCAATTTCCGAGTGAACGAGTAGAAGCTATTTCATTACTCAAGGTGCTGGAGTGGAGGTGAGGGGAGCTAAACAGCAAATGGCTGCCCCCAGTGAGGGAATTAACAAATGTTAGAACCAACTCCTGGGGCTTCATTGGCTCCCAGGAAACGAATGGAAAGTGTACTTGGGATGACTGTTTTGGCTTTTTGCTCTGTCACCTTTCCCCAGCCCCGAAACCCCTGAAGCCCACTGAAGAGCTGGCAGATCCTATGAAACAAATTAGTACAGCAGGACTAATCACACCCTGGGCTCTCCACAGGGTCAGAGAGAAATCCCACCCACGAAAAGGGGCTGGGACACTACACAGCACAGAGAGTTGCTGGTTCACTATGCACACAGCCGAGGCCTCACTCCGGGGCCTGCCACTTCAGGAGACAGGGTGCCCATGTCAAAGGTGCGCTCCTCTTGGTGGTGGACGCTCAGATGTTGGCTGGATGCCAGGTTCTCAACCTATAGGAGCTGCAATCCTCCTGGGGCCTGGGTTAAGACCCATTTCATGCAAGCCTCCACCTCTAGTTCTCAGGATAGCCCTGAGCCTACAGTGCCTATTGAGAGTCTGTGACCACGAATCCTTGAAGCAGGCCCAACAGACATTAAGGTATCTGAAGAGCGGGAACCTGATCCTGCACCACCAGGCTCAGTTAACCAAAACCTCATTCAGAACAGGCCAGGTCACTAAGATTCTGTCATCCCCAGGGAAGACAGAACTCTTCTCCATCTGCCTCCACAGTGTCTGCAGACTGGCCTGAAAACTTTTGAACCCACTAAAGGCTATGGCATTTGAGTTCTCGAGTCACCTTGAAAGCTGGTAGCTGCATTCTGGTAGATGACGGGCTGCTGGATGATCCTCGTCTGCGGAGCGGTGCTGAAGGTCGGGGTGATCATGACGGTCTGCTGCGGCAGCGGGGCGGGGGGTGGGGGCTGCGGCTGGGGGCGGGGCTGCAGGACCGGGGCCGCCCTTGGCGGGGTGGGACCCGAGGCGGCGGGCGCCTTGACCTGGAGGGTCGCAGCCTGCGAGGAGGTGGCCGAGGGGGAGAAGGCCGGCAGCGGGACCTGGCTGAAGGGCCGCTGCCCGGAGGGGTCCCCGCTCCCGGCTCCGGCTCCGCCACCATTGCTGCTGCCGCCGCCGCCGCCGCCGCCACCGCTGCCACTGCCACTGCCACTGCCACCGCCCGGGAAGGAGCCGCAGAGCGGCTCTGAGAACAAGTCAGGGAACTCGCCCACTTGATTGCTGACGAACTGCAGCATCTCTGTGAACACATGGAAAGGGGGAATTTTACTGCCGTCCAAAACGTCGTTTAGTGGGTAAATGTGAGATACAACATCTTGGTTGTACTTGTTCGTGGTGTAGCTTTGGATCTAAAAAAAGGAAATAAACGTGAAAAGTATTTAGCATCATAAACAAACAAAATGTTGATTAACTTTTAAATTTGCTTAAGAACCTGAGGCACAAGAACTTGGGCAATCTCTGGGAGATGGGGAGGAACAGGGAGGCCTGGTGTGCTGCAGTCCGCGGGGTCACGAAAACGGGGACATGACTTAGCAGCTGAACAACTAAGGCGTGAGAAAATCCAACAGCTTTCCCAAGACCAGGGCAGAGACGGGTGACCTCTCTCACGCGTGGGGGCTCAATGGGGACAACATGGCCGACCATGGGTGAGCGGGACAGGACTTCACGTGGCTCCTGTTCTCCCTCCGCACCATCTCCAGGCTTGCCCTGCCTGCTTTCCTCATTGTCTGCATCAGGTCTAACAGGAGCCGCCTCTGTGCTGGGTGAGTGCTGCCTTTGGAGGGGGCTGCTGGCCCCATATTACAGTTGGGGGAGTCGCCGCCTTAAGTCTTTGGGGCTCAGCAGCCTTGCACTGTGAGGCCACCTCCAGTCCTGGCCAGCACTGCTCCCCATGGCAAAGCAGGAGTCCGCCAGACCTGACTCTCCTCACCACAGGCAGGCTCTGGGCCTTCCCTCCATCCTGGGCAATGGAGCCTGAAAGGATGATGAAGGTGATGGCCCCAAAAGAAAGATCTTACGCAAGGTTGAGAACAGGGCAATCACCAAGCCAAGGTCACACAGCGCATCAGGGCACAGCAAAGATTAGTACCAGTTCTTGGCCTCCCACCTTCGAGTTCTTCCACTGCACCGTCAGAAGGTCAGGGCAGAACAACCCGGGCCCTGGACTCCCCTAGCTGTGCCCCTTTCCTTTGTGCAAGGAGCCTGTGGGGCCAAGGGCATGTGTCCACTGGAGACTGTGCCCCTCTTCTAGACTGTGCTCTTAAGTAGCCGGGACCCTAAATTCCCAGCCCTGAGGGCCGCAAGCCTGCTTCCAGGGCCTCTTCTCCTGGTTCGTCCTCCCAAAGGTTTACCCAAACCAAACTTAATCCACGACCAACAGCTCATCTCTCATGACTCCTTCCCTCCCCACAGGGCTGCTTCCCACTGGGACTCTGGGGCCTCAGCTGTGTCCAAGGTATTTTCAGATCTACAATCCTCTACCCAGTTCACATCCTCTCCCTTTTCCTTTCCAATATATTCCCAAGAAGCTACTGCTTGTTCCTAAACTGTGGCACCCTCCTCTCAAACCCTCAAGGTGGCAGGATGCTCTGATCTGGTCACACAAAGAAGAAAGAAAAACAAAGGCCCCTAAGCACTATCTCTAATCATTCTCCAAACCTCCACCCCAAGTCCTTCCCAGGTCTCTAACTGGGTGTGTGTGAGCGTGCTCATCATGCGTGTGTGAATCTGGGCTATGAAGAGTCTTACGTTAGGCAAGTAGAAAGCTACCCAGGGGTTTCTAGAGTGACCTAGCAGTTCAGCACATTTTTGTGTTCAGTCAGTTCAACCTGCTGGAAAAACAGCACCTCACAAGATTAAATGACTACACAGTGGCATTATTTACCAACACCTCGACACTCAGCTCCGTCCCGACTCAGCCCGTCACCTGTGGGAGGGAGGAGTGGGCAGAATGCCACAGATAACTGTAACTTGCACCAACGAATTCCAATTTGTCATATGTGATTATTGAGCAATATCCTCAAATTAGCACAAAATTCAAACAAAACAATTCAGTGCTGACACGTTCCAAGCACAATTTCTTAAAATGCTTTAAGACAGTGATTAAGAGAAACCTAATAATTTGTTGAGCCTTCCCGTAAGATCTCCCCACTGGGGAATCAACACAGAGGGCTACTTTGTGAGCCGTAAGACTCTTACTCCCCCACTAACTGCCCTAATCCATGGAAAGGGAAGGAGGGCAAAAGAGGCGGGAGGGCAGACGGGCACAGGCTTTGGCACCAAGTGGATCTCGAATCTAATCCGCTGTGTGAACATGGGCAAGTCACTTCTTTCCACATCCCTGTTTCCTCACAAGAGGCTGCCTCAAGAAGACTTGGTTTCTTTGTGGTGAGGACTAATAAGATAATGTATGCAAAGTGCTTGGTGAGAGGCTGACCCTTACAAAGATCCCTGTCAGTGGGGCCTCTGAAGCCCTAGTCCACGGGTGCTTGGCTCCACTTCCCTGTCGAATGCTCTCCAGAAAGTTTTGTGGGGGGACACTTGGGCTGGCTGGGGAAAAGTCACGTGCAGAGGCCACACAGCTTAGCTTACAAAGCAGGGTGTGTTGGCAGATGGAATGTGACTGCTTAAAAAAAAAAAAAAAAAAAAAATCCTTTTCAACCCACACATGATGAGCTCCAGCAGAGCTATCTCCAGCCAGGCAGACAGGCACTGGGCTGAGGGGCACAGAGGGGCTGTTGAGATTGAGCACTTGAAGGAAGAAGTAAGGAAGAGGCTCTGGGAGCCACTGCTGCAGCAGGCCCGCTGGGCCTTTCTGGACCCAGCTGGCTGCAGTGACAGAGGGGAGGCCGTGCAGGCGCAGATCTGCTCTGTACCTCAGGGTACTCCCTGGGAGCGCCCCGCATCTCCTGGTGCTTCCCTGTTCCCATCACTCGTGTGCCATGGTCACGCAGGCTCCCGTGTCCGCAAAGAGCCATGAAACCTGGAAAAGGGAGGCCTAAGAGAAGGCAGTTTGTTGTTTTCTGTTTAAATAATTCTCTTTCTTTTTGGCTGTGCTGGGTCTTCTTTGCTGTGTGGGCTTTTCTCTAGTGGCGGTGCATGGGCTTCTCACAGCAGTGGCTTCTCTTATTGCGGAGCACAGGCTCAATAGCTGTGGCTCACGGGCTTAGTGGGATCTTCCCAGGCCAGGGATCAAATCCGTGTCTCCTGCACTGGCAGGTGGATTCTTTCCCACCGAGCCACTGGGAAGTCTGGGTATTTTTATGGAGCTTTGAAAAAGCAGTTGGGCGAGACATGGAGGACCAGACACGGGCCTCCTTGGAGCTGGGCCACTGCCTGAGGCCTGCAAAGCCCAGCTCACTGGGTGGGGTGGAGGGGCGCTCCTGTCAGTCACCTTCCCCACCAAGCTACCCTCCTGTGTTTAGCTGCTTCATAAACTAAGATTCAAGTTGCCTGATAAAGTAAGCTGGGCCCTAAGAAACTACATGTGGGTTCTGATCACGTAACCAAAATTAGAGGCTTCGGCTGTCACCTGTGCATGACAGTCCCAGGTTTCATCCAAAGAGATCCCAAGTTCACGTGTACCTTACAGGGCCTGGGACCCGGAGGTAACATAAGCCACTGTGTCTGGCTCGGTCCAGTGGCATCTACCTGAGAATGAAAGTGAGAGTGAAGTCGCTCAGTTGTGTCTGACTCTCTGCGACCCCATGGACTGTAGCCCACCCAGGCTCCTCCCTCCATGGGATTCTCCAGGCAAGAGTACTGGAGTGGGTTGCCATTTCCTTCTCCAGGGGATCTTCCCGACCCAGGGATCGAACCCGGGTCTCCCGCATTCCAGGCAGACGCTTTATCTGAGCCACCAGGGAAGCCCTGAGAATGAGGTAACCTGAAATCCAATCAGATTAATTTCAGTCAGAAATAAAGAATCTGAAGCTCCAAACGGGGTAATGTCGTTTCCATTACTGCAGCTGGTCAAAAATCCTTTCTGTGGGTGTTTGTTACTGAGCCCTGTTAGGTGCTAGAACTGTTTTACAAAGGTCATTTATTCTTATATTTTGTATTTATTATGGATCTTGGGTTAGACAATGTTTTCTTGTTAAAGATTTTTTTTTTAGATGTGGACAATTTTTAAAGTCTTTATTGAATTTGTTACAATGTTGCTTCTGCTTTATATTTTGGTTTTTTGGCATGAGGCATGTGGGATAGCTCTCTGACCAGGAGTCCAACCTGCACCCCCTGCACGGGAAGGTGAAGTCTTAACCTCTGGGCTGCCAGGGAAGTCCCTAGACAATGTTTTAAAATAATTTTCTTTTTTAAACCATAAAAGTAAAATATTCACTACAGAAAAATTTAGAAAAAAATTAAAAAAAAAAAAAAGTCATCCAGCAATTCCATCACCCAGAGACATCTACCGTCAATGTTTTGATGGGTATCTTTCCACACTTCTTCCCATTCAAGGTTTGCTTGCAAACACAAGCATGCACACATATGGGATGGTTTTACAAAAATGGGATCACACTGGGGAGATGCTATTTTGTCCCTGTTTCTTTCGCTTAATAAAACACGAAGAGTATGTAGTATCAACCACTACGGACAGAGTGTCAACCTTTCTGAGTCCTGCATTCACACTGCCTTGTGGTGTGCTCTTCTGCATCGTATTACAGTGCATTAAGGGACCAGGATTCAACCACCTGGTTAATCACCTGGTGATGATGAATGAATGCGTTCATCTTTTTGGTATAATGAACAACTCTTACAAAAATCTTGAACAAGGATCTTTTCCCACTTATCTGATTATTTATTTCCTTAGGATAAAGTTCTAGAAATTAGATGGCTGGGTCAACAGACATGTATTCTATATATACTTCAGAAAGGTTATAACAATCTATATTCCTGCCAGTGTTTTCCCACATTTATTTCTGTCCATTTGATAGTGGGAAAAAAACAGCTAATTGTTCTGACTGAATGAATAAGTATTGCTGCTGCTGCTAAGTCGCTTCAGTCGTGTCTGACTCTGTGCGACCCCATAGACGGCAGCCCACCAGGCTCTCCCGTCCCTGGGATTCTCCAGGCAAGAACACTGGAGTGGGTTGCCATTTCCTTCGCCAATGCATGAAAGTGAAAAGTGAAAGTGAAATCGATCAGTCATGTCCGACTCTTCGAGACCCCATGGACTGCGGCCTATCAGGCTCCTCCATCCGTGGGATTTTCCAGGCAAGGGTGCTGGAGTGGGGTGCCACTGAGGTTAAATGTCATTCTCCTCATTTCACTGGCCATTTGTATCCCTTCTTTGCAAACTGCCTGCTCTTGACCTTTGTTCATTTTTCTACTGGGCTATTTGTCTCTTTTTACTGATTTGAAAAACTTTCATATATTATGGATTTTGCTCTTCTTAAGCATTTGCCCCACTTTGCTGGCTTATTCGTTTTTGCTCAGGAAAGAGAATGGCACAGTCATGAGAGTCACCTTGTCCTAGCCCTGTAACCTGGGTAAGTTTACCTCTCTGAGTCACAGTCTTCTCACCTATGGAATGCGGCTAACAAGCGTGCTGAGCTTGTCACGCTGTTGGGTGATAGCTCACACAGAACCTACAGCACAGCGCCCGGCACTCAGTACTCACTAGTACATGTTATACGTAGCAGTTTCTGATTGTTTTGCTTTGACTTTATTTTTGGAAAATTCAGATTTTTTTCCGATGAACTGGATATATTAGGGAATAATTTGGGCATAAATTTTGTGTTTACTTATGCATTAAAGAAACACTAAAAAATGCATAAAACCACACCCAGCTGAAATAAGCCACACAGGAAAACAAAAAATGCACGTACCTCAAACATCTACCAGCTTCGTCAGGTCACTTGCATGTATTATGAGCTATAACCATCCACATTTGGGGTCAGAATTTCCACTGGACTTCAGATAGCCCTTCTTCTATCACTTCACAGTAACTCATGAGCTATTAACTTTCCAACACCCACTTCCACAAGCAAACCTCAGGTCTTTTTCAAGGTAGAGTGCTGTATTTCCAAGCCACTTAACATCTGTAAAACTGTTTTAGGGGTTGCTATCTTATTTATTTTTAGCACTTAAATTTGAATTTTTTTATTGGGCTATAGTTGATTAACAAAATGTTAGTTTCAGTTTTACAACACAGTGATTCAAGATCTTTATAAATTATATATACTCTATTTAAGGTTATTATAAAATATTGGCTATTGTTCCTGTGCCGTACAACAAATAAATATATCCTTGTAGTTCGTTTATTTTATACATGGTACTTTGTACCTATCTTTTTTTTTTCAGAAAGCCTATTTATTTTTTCTCTGTATTTTCTGGTCTCCTATGAAGTTTCTGAGTGTTGAGAACCTAACCCCACTTTCCCCATAAGCTCTGTGATTTTTACTGTGTAATTCTGCATAGTGCAGTACTTTTCAGTAACATGTACGCTGCATTACAGCAGAACAATTTTAATCCTGTGTAGTAAAATTACCTGGTTTCTGTTCCTCATCCCCAACATCATAAGGATACTGACCTAAACCTTCTTCACTTACTTTTGTTCATCTTTCACATTAGACCTGCCCAACAGACTTGAGAACACAGAAGCATGGTGTGTGATGTGTGTGGAATGAGAGAGACCATAACCAGTGGGGGAGAGGCAGGTAAACACAAAATCTAATCCCCAAAACATATCCCGCTTTCAAGTTGATGAACCTGTCTCCCCTCCTAGGATTTTTTTCCTAATTAAAGAATCTTAAAAAAAAAAAAAAAAGTCCAATGTAGATCCATATCAAACCTGAGGGTTAGTGGTAACGCGACTTTTCATTTGTCCACCATTTTGCTATTTGTGACCACCCCTGCTTTCTCAGGACCTGAAACATCCGTTATCCCCATTCAGGTCACCTGGAGGAGCAGTAAAGGAGCTGCGCTGTCAACCACTCCCCTCAACATGGAAGCCCTGAAATGCAAACAGGACCAGAAGGAACAGAGGGACAGCTACAACAGGCAAACTGCTGCCTTAAAAATCGATGCACTCTGGAGTAAGGAATGGCAATACTCCAGTATTCTTGCCTGGAAAATTCCATGGAAAGAGGAGCCTGGCAGGCTACAGTCCATGGGGTTGCAAAGAGTCAGACACGATTAAGAGACTGAGCACACATAGTTATCAGAGAATCTGATAACAGCAGGAGAAGGATGAGTGGGGTCTATCTTACAGGCGCAGCAATAAGGGCAGGGCATTTCTCTAAAAGCCTCCTGTATCCATGGTGTCTTATCAAATGTGCACTGGAAAGATAGCAGTTGCACAAGGTAAATCTGAAGATCTTCTGTTTTCTGGAGAATGCCAAAATTCCCCTGTGTTTCATAGATGTGTGGCAGTGACTTGAACATGTGATAAGGAAGCCTGAATGTGCTCTACGGCAGGGGCCAACAATTAGACCCTGAAAGACAATTCAGAAAGCAAGGCAGGTCCAGTTGCACCTCAACAAATACCGGTCCAGGAATCAGAAGAGACAAGTCACCCATGGCAAAACCCACTAATAATTCAAGAATAGAGTCTCTAAGGATTTGGGTCATATGCCACAGAACTCTTTCCTTGATGTAGCATTTAAGAAGACCCAAAGGGAGGTGGGAAAAAAAAAGAGACTGAATTGTGAAAAATTGAGAGTTTAAACTAGAATAATTGAGAGATGACAACTAGTGGAATGAGCCCCCTGCCCCACCCAAAGGAATATCAGGACTGTTAGAGAAATTTAATAAGGTTTGTTTTATTTGTACACTATTATTTTGTGTAAATGTATGATCTGACAACAAGTACCCTCCAAATCTAGTGACTTGGAGTCAATATTTCCATAGAAAATGTGACCACTTATGAAATTTCTTGAAAATAAGTACTCAAGAAATGAAATATCCTCAAGATATTCTTTGAAATTATATGCTACGGCAGCTCTACAGATAAAATTATTCTAGAGATTGCTCAACTAAAAAAAAAAAAAAAAAAAAATCGATCCACTCAAACACCGGGAGACACATTTATTTGCTAAGAAGCTCAGAGCACAGGGGTAGAATCATGCACTTCAGGGGAATCCTGGGTCACAGTCCTGGGGAGAGGGAGGCTGGAGGAGGTGCCGAATGACACAGGATGACAAGCGGGTAACTCAGGTATCCTATATTTTAAGTGAAGGATGAGTGAACTCTTTACTGGCAAAGAAACCACAGAGGAAAATTAGGTGGGGAGGTGGAGGTTCTCAAATGCTTGTGTTTCATAACACACACAAATGTGTCACACACTCCTCTGCACGTATCAAGTATTACATAATCAAATAATACATTGAAAAATTAAGAAAGAAAAGACAAAGGGAAACCAAGTCGTTCTCGGACGGCCTCTGGTCTGCCCTGGCTCTCTCGCCACCTGCCCAGGCTGGGCATCAGGGGCAGCCCCAGAGGACCCAGCTCAGCTGACCGGTGCCGTTGTCTCTGGGCCAACAGAACCTGAGCCAGCTCTTGAGTTCCAATTGAAAGACAGTGACCTGCGGCTCTACCTTCAGTTGCTCTTTTCTTCTTCTTTCCTCTGCGGTGAGTTCGCTATGAATTCCTGGCAGGTCACCTTCCACAGTATCACAGGGTTATCTCTTCCCTCCCTCTTGCCTTGATTTCAACCGCAGCTTCCACCTGGTGACAATCATCTTGAGTACCTTGTTGGGCCAACAATCTTTCAAAGCAAATCAAACTTCTCAAACAGGAGTTTCATAGCTTCCCACCAATGGCTCCCTCCGACTTCAAGGGATTTCATTTCCACTCACTTTAGCTCATCATCCACCCACTCCCTTCCTTGTCAGCACAAGCCTTTGGTGGGGAGGAGGGGCTCTTTCTCTGAATGCGATCACCTGCCTCACCCTTTCTGCTTGTTACAGCCTTCTTCCTTTTAATTGCACAATTCCATTTCAAAACGACCTACAATTTCTTTCACCAAGGACACTTTTCTACCTCAGGTCTAGCCATCTTTTAACTCCTGAACCCAACTGTGATTTGTTTAAAAAAAAAAAAAAAAAAATTGTCCAAAACTTGAAAATAAGCGGGAGCCGGGGGCCGGGGGCCGGGGGCCGGGGGGGGAAGTACAGCGTCTCTAAAAGTCCTACCTGTCTATCTAAAGGTCATCTGACGCGCTCCGGAAACACAGAGTGGTCTGACTTCCTCTTTACTATTCATCAGGTACACATTCTGTAACATGAGATGTTCATGTAGAAAATAAACAAGTAGCAAATGACTTGTCTGGTGAAAAAGATAACCTTGAAAGCTTTGTCTTTATTGCCCTGCAGGACATTAGCCGGTTATATATCTGAATTTGCAATCTTACTTCTTTCCTACTATGTGAGTATCAGTTTCTTGCATTCTCCTTGAATCCACCTTTGTCATCCTGCTGTTTTCCTCAGTAATCTTCATAAATCTTCACTACATACTAATGATATACTGGTATAAGAGTATGCTTCAAACATTAAAAAGTTTCTTTTGTCATATTACATCCAGTAAGACCTATTTTTTAATACTTTCCTTAGATCTTGTGCTCCACAAGCACCTAGACAAAACCTTCCACTCCCTGGGCCTCTCTAGGCACTCAGCGCTCTGGTACTTAAACGACTTGGTATCAACTCACTGAGATGCCCTCACATGCAACCTTCATGCACTCTATAAATTATAAACAGCAAACACGCTTTCTGAACCAAAAGTGGAAGGGACACCGCCTCACGATGGGACAAGATATTTTTGAAATTTGGGTTACCCAGGAAAATCTGGACAAATTTCTGTAATTTCCACCAAGCTTCCACTTTTGGTGAAGTAGGTATATAAATGCAAGATTTTAAATGTGTTGAACACCCACTGTGTGCTGGCACAGAAAAAACACCCCTCGACCTCAAGGAGTTAGTGAGAGTGACAGATCTGGTGGCGACAGTCACAGCAGGTGAGGACAACACAGGGGATGTGATAAAATCACTGACTCCAGCTGGTCGAGCAGCTTCCTCAAGAAGCTGGAATGAAGGCTGACCAGGATGCCGGGGGAATTCTAGGCCCAGGGAATCTTGCAAGCCACGGCTTGGAGGCCTGGAGCTGCATGGTGGGCAGCGGGAGGGCACCAGGCTGGGCAGGTGGTCAGGACCAAATCCTGAAGGGGTCTGCAGCTCATGGTAATGAACTTGGTCTCTCTCCTTCTTAAAGAAGGAAAAGCTACAGCCAGCAATCCAGCAATGCTCTAGGAAGGGGAGCCCTGCACCTCAGCCCTGCTCACTCTGGTTTGTATAGGGGGCTACTGGCTTGCCCAGAGTCCCCAGACACCATATGCTCACTAAGAATCATTCTGAGCAAAGACTTAGGGCTGAGTTCTGACTTGAGAGAATATCAAAACAGCTAAAACAAAAGTTAGGGTAACTTCATCAACAGAGGAAGAGACTTCTGAAAATTGATTAAAGGGAAGTTTTTTTTTTTTTTTTTTTTTTTTTTAATTTTTGGCTGTGCCACACAGCATGAGGGCTTAGTTTCCTGACCAGGGATTGAAACTGTATGCCTTGCAGTGGAAATGTAGAGTCTTAACCACTGGAACCACCAGGGAAGTCCCCAAAGGAAAGTTCCAGTTATGTATGAAAACTGGGAAACAGGCCACCTATCTCTTAGGGGTTGTGTGAAGGGAGTGTGGCAAACAATCATATTAAAAAAGAAAAGCAGGATGTTGAAAAGTTAAACCAAGAATTGCCTGGAAGGCCAAAGAGAATGGGGATTCCCAAGTTTAAATTCAAACACAGCTTTCTGTGTGACAAATCAGAAGGCTGGTTGGAACTCTCATAATGTAATTGTCCTGCCTCTGGGAAATTAATTGATCTCTCCAAGACTCAGTTTCCCTACTTATAAATATAGGAACAATCCAAATTCCAATGGATATATATTAATATATAGGGATATGATCAGCACATACTAAAATGTCTTTTGACTTTTTCATAGTTTCTTTTTCAACCTAACATTTGAAAAAGGGTTATTTGTAGCTTAGCTTCCAATTTAACCTTTGAATAAAAGCCAGTAGTCACACTATTGATGTTTAAAAGCAACAACTCAGTGACAAAGCTAATAAACTTATTTTCTAACTAGAAATCATATTTACATTTTATTCAAATGCAGAGAAGGTGGTTATGACTGAAATTAAATTCACTTCCTATTGATTCCATGTGGACACATAATAATAGCTGTCACTAATACCTACGTACTACTTCACACAAACCCAGGTGCTAGTATTGCTATTCTACTTTACAGGTCATGAAGATGAGGTTCAGGGAAGTTAAACTATTTGCTCAAGCCCTTCATACAAGCTACAAGATCTGAATTTATATCCGTATTAAGGTCTGCATATCTCTTCCATGCACTCTATTTCCCCCCACAAAACAAACATTTCTTGGATTTTACAACCTGGGAGAAAGATGCAAGATGGACCTGGAGCGACAATAAAGTCTGGGGAATCTGGGTGTGGGTGGAGGGGGGGCACTTAATGTAACCCATCTCATGACCCCCAATACTAAGTTCAATGTTAATGAAAGAAGATCCATCTCAGGGTAACACACATGTAACTGACTCAAGGGGGAGTAGATGAGAGAGATTTTTGCCTGACTGTATTTTGCCAGCATACTTTCCTCCCAAAGTATTAAAACTTTCTCCAGATGAGACCTTCTGCCTTGACAAGATGCTCCTTTCCAGAACACCCCTCTTTCTTCAAATAAAGAACAAACCAATAAAGACACAACCCTTAAGACCTGCATTCAACATACATTAACTGAGCCTACAGTGTGCCAGACACAAAACTGAACACATCAAGAGGCACATGTTCTGGCGGAGAAACCCCGTGTGAACACCTGCCAGGGCCAGGTGCCGTGTGCTGGGATGATAAAGGCGCGTGACGCAAGAGGACCCTGTCGGAGTACATTTCCTAAAAAGCTTCTGTTGTTTTTACTGCAATTCATCCCATGCTTGTGTGTGAGCATTTAGAGACAAAGGTTAAATGTGATTTTCTCTTTTTACTAGAAAAGAACTTCATCAGCAGTGTCACCCAGTTGTGTCTGCTTTTAACGCCTTGCAAACTTCCACTTATCATGGCATATGATTCAAATCACCCTGGGAGGCAGCTTTAAGCACTCTTTCAAATGAGTTAATATATGCACAGCACTTAGAACAGTGTCTGGCACAGAGTGCTTGAAAGTGGTGATGGTGGTGGGGGTTGTTACACAGGAAGAAATAAGCCCAAGTCCAATGAGGGGTCTTAGGCAGGTAAGTTCACGAAGGCTCCATCCTGCTCCAGACGTCACTCCAACAAGCATGCTAGGGGGCCTTCCTCTCAGGAGCCCTCCACCCCTGGGACTGTCCCACCTCGCAGTGACTGTCCCCACCCATGGGAGAGCCTCACCCTGGGTCCCAGCTGGGAACCCAGGTCTTACCAAGACCACATTAGAGGCATCAGATCTGTTGACCACCCACATTTGATAGGCTGTCCATCTTGTTTCTTTATTCCTTTGAAATGCATGCTTTTAGAAACAGATCAAGAACAGATTTTGAGAACAACAATTAAGAGAAAACTCAAGCCAATGACTAGCAGTAATAATAAAAGCAGTATAGCAGTTGTTGACATTTCCTGAGCTCTTACCACATGTTAACAATTACGTTAAGCACTTGACATGGATTTCATCACTTAATTTCCATGACACTTTGAGGTAGATGCCTTCATCACCTCCACTTCACACACAAGGAATACTAGGCACAGAGAGGTTAAGTAACTTGTCCAGCGTCACTCAGTCAGCAGGTGACGGCGCTGGGACTGAAGAGTCAAGTTCTCAGCCACCACCCTGGACAGATGCTTTGCTTCTGTTACTGTGTGGATGTCACCAGACAGCCTCGTTCTCTAATGGGAACAAACATCCCCAGCTCAGGAAGGAAAAGGGTGTCATCCCGGGTGTCCTGCATCTCCTGACCCTTCATCTCCTCCCACCCTGCATCTCTCTGGTGTCTCTCTCACTCTCCTGCAACAAAGAGACTGAAAGTTGAACAACAGGCAGAGAGGAAGACGCTCAGGAACGCCCCTGCACAAGCCTGTTCCAGGGGCTGGCGCTGCATAGTGCCAGGTAACCGAGTGTCCACAAAGTCTGGCAAAAGCCACTCCTTCCACCTAACTGTCCTCCTGGGGGGCAAAGTTCCAAAGCTGGGGATCTCCACCTTTCCCAGTCCTTAAACCACTCAGTAAAGCAACTATACTCCAAGAAAAATTAATTTTAAAAAAGTCATTCAGGCAAAAGTGAAAGACCTCAGTGACTCACCAACCTACCCTTCCCCAAATCATTACCACACCCCCAAATCTCCCTCAGACTAAGGACAAAAATAATACTTCCAAAGCAGGTTACTAACCCCTGCTACAAATCACCACCCAGCATGTTCATACCCACTGTGCACTGCGGTGCTGGGAGCTCGGGGAACCTGCATATAGCACAGACTCCAAAGTGCCGGTTCCCTTCCCACCCAGCAACCTCATAGGAAAGAAACCCAACCAACCCCAGAAACTGTGACAAGGGTGAACAGACAGGTGCCTCACAGAGGAAGGGCTGTCAGAAGGCAGAGAAAGGGCTGACGCGTCCTGGCAGGCAGGGAAAGCAGAGCCTTGAAGAGTGAAGAGACGTTTGTGACTTAGAGAGAGGCATGGGTAGGTGCTGCAGACAAAGGGAATGGTATGAGCAAAAGCACAGCACCAAGAAATGTTCTGGAAGGAGCTTCCGCAGAGCACGTGGAACAGAGAGACAGAGCTGCCTGCACTTGAGCTGTGAAGGCCTCACGGAAGCTGCCTGGAGTGGCACAGAAAGCACCACGGACATCTGCCATTCCTGCTCTGTCTGCCGTCCTTCCAGCTGAACCTCCCATGCACCCTGATCTTCCTTCTGGAGAACCCATGCTGGGTGGTCTCAGCATTAAGGTTTCCTGCCAGGCGGCTCTGATGAATGCATGCTGCCACCAGGAACGTGACTCTAGGAAGCGGGGACAAGCAGAGGCCACCGAGGCAGCGGGTCCTAAACAGGCTGCTCTGGCCTCTTCTTAGCAGGACTCTGCTGCCAAGCTGCCCTTGGCTCTGGCTCGTGTTCCCGGTCTGGCTCTCCTGCTTTTCTGATCAGTCCACACACTATCCTGCCAATAAACTCCTTTTCTACTTGAGCTACTCAAAGCCAGCTTCTGTGGCTCATCACCAAGCCTGCCAACTGACAGCACAGCAGGAGAGGGACCTGATCAAAACTAAGTTTGAGGAAGGCCACAAAACACAGCTATCAAGAGGACACCTGCAAATCACCCGAGCACGGTGGTCAAGCCTTACAAAGCGGCTGTCCGCTCAGCCTGGGACACTACTATGCCTGCTCCCCTGGCCGGTGCCCCTCCTGGACTCTACCCCAGATCTTACCTTCCACACTGGAATCTTTGGGGGTGTACCCTGGTGGGCCTCTTAAGCACATTAAAGTTTGAGACCCTCGGTCCCACACAGTGTTCTGGCCACAAGGAATCACATATTCCCAAACATGTCAAATTATTCCCAACACCCTGCCTTTCCAAATTCTTTCTAAAATACTATTCACTCATCCTTCATAACTCAGCTCAAATGCCAGTCTCCGTGAAGATTTTCCTACTCCCCTTCCTTAGTGTTTCAAAAACTTGGGACTTTGTTCCTCTGTTCTGGCCTCTGTTGCATTTTGTTCTGTATTGTGACAGGCTGCTTAGATGTCAGCTCCCTGACAGTTCAGACTTTTTCATTCATCTCTAATACCTGAGTCTAACAATATGCTAGCTTGTGTGGGACCCAGCACAGAGCACAGATACATAGCACTGAGCCAGGAACGTAGTAGATACTCATGAGGAACTGGAATGAACAAATTTCTTAAATTAAATTTAAAAAATTTAAAACAACTTCTGATGAGAACAGGGGTCCCCAGACAGGCTTCCGGAGTCAGGGCATCTCCCACCTCATTCCCACAGGGTAGGGAAGAGTACGAGCTCACGTCAGAAGGCCCAAGTTCACTCCTAATGCCACTTCATCAGCACAGTAAACCTTGGGCAAATCATTTTATCTGTCTCTACGTCTTCATATGCAAAATGGGAATAAAATCAAGTACCTCCCAGCACTGTCAGGAAGACAAATGTATCAGAGGGATTTTTGTAACGTGTTAGGCCTCGCAGGGACGTTTACACTTAGGAAGAAGCAGTATTTCCATGAGTTGCTATGGGACGATGAGGGCCTGAGCCAAGAAGACTCCAGTTTAACAAGGCAGTTCCACATCTGGTTCAGCAGCCGGAATTTCATCACTGATCCAGTCTAGTCCCTGAACCCAGCAGACCAGTTCCACAGGACAGATGCAGAAGCCACATTATAAGGGACGTTTAGACATGTGTTCATTAGCAATTCCGAAGGCCTGAGAGATGCAGAAAGAGCTCTGTTTTCCAGCTTCCAAGCCGTTCAATGGTTGAGGATTAGTTTCTAAACAGGTTTCCCCAGAGAGCCTTCCTTTGAGGCCTCGCTCTGGGATCCTGCTATTCTTTAAAAAATTCCATCATGTCAATAAAGTTTAACCCGTGAGGCTTGTGGTCCAGAAATCGAACACTTGACCTTGTTCTGTAACTGCTCGTGTCCGCCCACCACACCTACAGAAGCCCTTTCAAAAGGAAAGAATAAACATTTCAAAACTGTATTCTAAAAAAAGGGCCCTTGGTCCTAAGAGTCCACTTGCAACTTGTAGCTCCTCGTTCACTCTCAGATAAGAATTGAAGAGAATGTTAGACTCCCTGCCCTCTTCCGTGCATGTGCTGTAGCTTCAGGCAAGTCTCAGAGCACCTGAGACGCAGACAGCCCCAGTCCCTGCTCTGCAGCAGGACAGAAGGCTTAGAGAAGTGCTGTGGGATCCAGGGAAGTCACTTGAAGCATCCAGCACAGGGCAGACCCTTCCTGATAAACACATGTGGACTGAAGGGAAACCTGCGCAGAGGAGGCTGGTCTCTCCAGCCCCAGCCCACCACCCGCCTTGTATTCACAACTCTGAAGCCCTCTACATCAGATGGGGGCTTGGCATGCAGGGGAGGAAAAGTACATGGGTTTTGGAGTTGGACTGAGGTCACCCTTTTACAACTTACTAGCTCTGATCTGGGCCTCAGTGTCTTCATCTGTAACATACCATGCAACTGGAGAAAGAATTAAAAGCAAAGACAGTGTAGGTAAAAGGCCACACACACCGAGTGAAGGCAGGGACCTTGCTCACCCTGCCAGGGCTATACCCAGAGCCCAGCACAACACAGGCCCTCTCAAAGGGTCCCGACTGCAGAGCTATCCAGACACTGTGCTGGGCACACAGTGGATGCTGCCTACAGTGTGATTTCAAAACCCGATGAAGGATGGAAAAGAAGCGGCGGCTGCAGAGAGAGTCAATAATTAATAAAGAATAAGACAGTCACATTTACCTAGAGAACCGATGCGCCTCAGGATAAATGACAGTACATCTGTAGGATCAAGAGGAAACGGTCCCATATTCATTATCAAAGATGGTGTACATCTTAGGAAGAATCACACGATGGGAAATAGCTATTGCATGTCTATTTCAGTCCTGCCCAACAAATAATCACAGAAAATCCACCCATCTAGCTCAGAAAAACAACCCCCATTGACTTTTAACAGTTCAAAGGAAAGTACTGTGAGAGGTGAGGCTATTCATAACCAAAGGGCATTTCCTAAAATATCTGCAGATTTTGGTGAAAAGTAGTCATAAGAGAATTAGAATGAAGAACACTATAGGAATACAGGGTCCCGAAGAACTTTTATGCAAGGATAGAGGATTCACAGACTTTTGGCAGAAGACAGGGCTGCCACCAAGACACTGAAGAAAAGGGAACTTAGACAGAAGAGAGCCCCGATGAAACAGCGTAAAACAAGAAGTCATTTATCAAGTCCCCCAAGGCAGAGGAGGGCTGAAAATAAGGAACTGCTGCACCTTTAGAGCAAGTCTAAACGTACGGAGAGCAAGCCAACCCGACGAAGGATCACTGCAAGAAACCAAGTGCAGCAGAGGAGTAAGAGAGTCGCAACCACTAGGGCTCTGGGCAAGCAAAGGGGACATCAGAAGCACAGGAAGGGACTGCTCAGGAAGCTGGTGGCTGCTCACTGACTGTCCAGTGGTCTCAAGTACAGGAAAGGCAAATGAGGAACCAGGAGGCCAGGACGAAGGAGCCTGTTATCTGTGCATTGTGGGTGGCTGGGTGGCATCAGCCCTAAACTGGCATAGAGACAGGCAGGATAAAGGGGCCAGAGTTTCAGACTCTAGCTGGAAGCTAAGGAGGACAGGCCCTCTCCTCCACTGTGGCGGGGGAGTAAACTGGTCCATCCATCGTGGAGAGCACTGGACAGGACCTATCGAAACCACAGAGGAGTCAGAAGAGAATGTTACTTCCTGCCCCTTCCTTTCGTATGCTTCTCTCTTTTGACTCTGGCAGCATCTGTGATGTAGCTCTCACCACCCCACCTGGAGCCAGCACCCACCTCTAGTCACTCATCCTGCACCTATACCTGCACACGGGCTTCTCAAGTGGCTCAGTGGTAAAGAGACTGCCTGCCAATGCAGGAGACACTGGGGATCCGGGTTTAATCCCTGGGTTGGGAAGATTCTCTGGGGAAGAACCAGTGACCCAATCCAGGATTCATGCCTGGAGAATCCCACCGACAGAGGATGGAGAACCATGCAGCAGTGAAGAAGACTGGGAAGATCTCTAACATCAACATCGGCAGAAAAACAAAACTTATAGCATGCGAGCTATTTGTGAAAAATCAAAAGGGGAGCAAAGTGAAAATCCATACATGCTATTTGCTTCTATCTGCCTTAAGTTTTGAAGGATGTAAAGGAAATGAAAAAATGAATAACCTGGGGGGTGTGGACCCTAAGTAGATGATGACAGGGCCGGGGGCAAGACTTTCCATAGCACCCCTTTCATATTTTTTATCTTGCTTCATGAATGTATCATTAAAAAAATATTTTCCAAGTGGTAAGTTCCAATCACCACAGTAATTTATCATATTGAAAAAGTTTTTTTTTAATGAAAGGGCTACAGCTGGCAGTGTGTAAGAGCTATCACCCAGCTCTTGACTTGAAGAGTCCTTGATGAGAAACACACACCAAACGAGCTAACTCCAAGTGATTTGCTCATCTGTGTTCAGGGCAACAATGCTTAGGCTAATGAAACTGCAAATGATGAAAATGTTCCACAGGGACCTGAACAGGCGTTTGCCGCCTCAGATGAATTACACTGGACACTGTGACAATTACACCTCAACTGTCTCCACCTACAGCAATCCATAAGTGAAAATGCTATAATGTTTCATGTGCACTTTAATATAAAGTTCATACACAAACCCAGCAGGAGAGACAATTTGATATTCAGGGGGCACTATTTGAATAAAGTCGCTTAAGAAGTTCCTTTTTAAATTATGTAATTGAGGAAAGAAAAGATCTATTCAATATAGAAGCAAAAATTTACTTAAAAAAAAAAAGCCAAGCCTGGGCTGAGTATGAGGATGACAGAAAAGACTGAGAGGCAGGCAGCGCTCAGAACACTGGGCCATAGGCCCGGGTGTGAGTGTGACAATGTTTGTCAAGGGCGAGACCAAACAGACCCAGGAAGGAGGAGAAACCCAGAGACTGGCTCGGAGGTGTGAGCAAGCCCAGAAGATGTATCCCAGGAAATGGAACTGGATGAGACCAGGAGCTAAAAACTCATAGAAAATAAACAAGCTAAGAGCAACAGCAGCTCTTTCAACCCAGACACTAGCACCAGTGATATATACTTCAGGGTCAAGACAAAGCTTACATCTTGAAAATGGGGTAGGAGGTAGATCGAGGCTCCACCTCACTGAGCAGTTTTTCCGAAGCATGACTCACTGGAGAGACATAGAGTCAGTTTCTACCCCTCTCCTCACCTCCTCCCCCACACCAGGCTGGCCACTCCAGCCTTCCCAGTGACGTGGACACACAGGCTAGGGGCCCACCCAACACCTTGAAGCTGAAGTGCCTTCCTCTCCTCGTTAGACACACCTTTACAGAGTGCTTCTTTAGTGCCAGGTAGTGTCCAGGGACTCTGCCCAAGACAGAACTGTCTGCTGGGAGAAGCCAGGAGAGGCCCAAGAGACAGTGCCACCCAAAGGCTCAGGAACCACAGGTTTCTCAGCAGACAGGAGGGCAGGCTAGGTGACCAGCAGGGGGACTGCATGCAGGCAGGTATCTGACTCTGTGAGCCCTTCAGAGCCCACCGAGCAGGCACAGACCGACCACGCAGTCACATTAGCGGACATCCTTGTGGAGTTCAGAGCACCAGGGATAAAGACAAGAGCCCACAAACTTCCAGGGAAAACAGGTCACACACAGAGGGTAGGAGTCAAAACAGTATCAGATGCCCAACTACTGAAAGCTAGCAAACAACAAGGCAATGCCTTCAAGCTGAAATTCTAAATTCACCCAAACTATCAAATCGGAGAGGTTAGAATAAAGATATTTTTAGAGAGGTAAGGTCCCCCCAAATTTACTTCTAATGTACTCTTTCTTAGTAAGCTACTGGAGGATGTGCTCCATCAAATCAAGGGAGAAAAACACACACACACACACAAAACAAGGGAATAAGGGCTTCAACATGTCCCTGACCCCAGGTGATAGTCAAGGGTAGTCCCCGTATAAACGAGGAACAATAGACCTAGAACAACCATCAGACACAGCAAAAAGAGGGGAAGTTTCAGAAGAGATATCAACAAGGGGAATGAAAAGAACCGACCGCCAAACTGAGCTCCTGTCATAAGATTTAGGGCCACCTTAGTTATGGGAACACGGAAAGTAAGCAAGTGAATAAATGGGGCTATGATAAACCCTAGGAAAAAACAAACAGCGACAAAAACCGGAGAGGATCTACCCGAGAGAAAAGAAAACATGCCCACAGAAAAATCTGTACATGAATGCCCACAGCAGCTTAATTTATAATAGCCAAAATGTGGAAACAAGTTAAATGTCTAACAAGTGATGAACCGATAAAACACGGAGTATCCATATAAGGGAACACTGGTGCAACAGATGAACCGCAACATTATGCTAAGTGAAGAAGGCCACTCAGTGTATGATTCCATTCATGTGAAATGTCCAGAAGAGGCCAATTCACAAGGGGAGAATGTAAATTAGCTCACTGAAAAGTTTCTCCACTGAGAACCGCTGCCCCTACTTGCCCTCCTGACTCCGTTTACCTAGCCTTGGACCACTTCACCCAATCGCTTCCTCCAGTGGATCTCCTAATTGCCAAATCCCACGAGTCCTTTCAGAGCCTCGTCATCATTGCTGTCTTCTGCAGCCCTGTCTCCATCATCCATTGTTCCTCAAAAAGCTCACTTCCCCTTAGGTTATTACACTTTCCTCGCCTGTCTGGTTCCACCTTTTCCTCTCACCTGTGTCCTCAACTCACCAATCTGAGTGACTAGTCTTTAATCTCCACCCCCAGTTTTGACCTTCTCCTGAGTATCTGTCTCCCGTTTCCTACTAGTGCCTCAATTTCAGTCCATTTAAAGACAAATTTTCATCATCTCCCCAAACCAGCTCTTCCTGCTACCTTCTGAACCCTCCCAATGCCCTACATCAAAGCCTAAATGGGAACTTAAATTCCACCTCTGCTCTGTCTTCAGGACCAAGTTTCACTGAGGCCAAGTCTTGTCATGTCCAGCACCTTGTACAATGGCTACTTCCTCTCCCCATCCCGTCACTCTCTTAGGATTGTCATCACTCACCCAGATGACTATCTCCTTGAGGCAGGAATGAGTTCTCTAGGTGGTAGAAACCCTCTCTCCCCCACCACACACAAACAAAAAAAATATATGTGTTCATACCCACAGAGTCTCTTCTTCAGCTGACTGGCTCCCAGAAGCATCTAGCCCTGATCTGATCCAACACCAAGGGCTGAGCCTAATATTAATTATCCTACTCCTGCCTAGCTCAAAGTCCTTGGACTCTTTCAAACATTCCACAAATATTTAATTCTAGGCGAAGGAAACAAAACAAAGGTCCTGGCCCTCATAGGGTTGATGTTCTGGAGGGGGTGTATGGGTGAGTATTCAAGGATATCTGCAGACCACCAGTCTTCAGCCCACTCAACTTTGCTCTAAGACCTGAGTGCAGGGCCATCTCTTCGGTGTGGTCTTCCTGGTAAGCCAGTATTTACCAAGCTCCATCCACACTCACTGACTTTCACTAATTGCCCTCTATAACTGAGCTATTCTATACTCAGTATGCTTACCAGGTAAAGCATACTCAGTATGCTTACCAGTGGTAAAGAGTCTGCCTGCCAATGCAGGAGACAAAGGAGATGCAGGTTCAATCCCTGGGTCGGGAAGATCCGCTGGAGGAGGAAATGGCAATCTACTCCAGTATTCTTGCCTAGAGAATTCCATGGACAGAGGAACCCTGCGGGCTATAGTCCAAGGGGTCGCAAAGAGTTGGACAGAACTGAGCATGCATGCATATAACACACACACACTACAGTTTTATTATCATTCATCTCAAGCTCCACAAAGCCATAAAATCCTATCTTCCTATGTTCCCTATAGCTCAGACACTACAGCTGACATGTGAATACTTGTTGACCAATGAAGACAGGGAACCACTTTATCCCAAATCTAACATGGAGCCCTGTGAAGCCACTTAACCACTGTGGGAGTTTCCAGAATGTTCATTTTACTCAATCATCTATAGGTGTAAGGTTACTACTTAACCACCAGGTACTTCAACACAGTGCACTTCCCCAGTGGTTCAGCAGTAAAGAATCTGCCTGCAATCCAGGAAACACAGGAAATGTGGGTTTGATCCCTTGGTCCGGAAGATCCCCTGGAGAAGAGCATGGCCACCCACTCCAGTATTCTTGCCTGGAAAAATCCCATGGACAGAGGAGCCTGGCAGGCTATATAGTCCATAGAGTCGCAGAGTCAGACACGACTGAAGTGACTTAGCATGCGCACAAGCACACTTTAACACATTATAAATTTATAAATGAAAACAAACAGGGATCAGTTTCTGAACGGGAATGCAAAATCCACACAAATTTCTTTGTGTGAGGCTGTTGGTAGGCAGTTACAGACATATTCCTTACTGGCTGTGTATGCCTTATGGGTAAGTTAATCAACTGCCTTGAGCCTCAGTTTCAGGATTTATAAAAAAGGGATGAATGTAGTATAACAAGCAGTCTCTACCTGATGGAACTTGTTAAGGATTGAGAACATTGATGCATACTAACTGCTTAACACGGTGCCTGGCACACAAGTGCTCACAACATGTTAGCTGTCCTTGTTAAGTTCCAAGAACCTCCCTCCCTCCATTTGTCAACACATCTCTGTATTTGGGAGCATCCAACAAAAAAAGTCTGTGGTTAGATTTAGGGCTTCGTTTAAGAGTCTTACCACACTGCCTGGATGACCAAAATAGGAAAACAAGGTCAGGCCACAGGGTTGTTACAGAAGCAAAATGAGAAATGGATCCTCTTCATTTAGCTGCTGCCACTGTCTCTTCCCCTGGAAGAGAATCTTCTGCTGCCTCGGTTTCTTCATCTGTATAATGAGATGAAGCCTTCATACCTGCCTGTAAGGCTGTAGTAAGATCCTGGCACAAGAAAGCACTTTGTAAACTGGAAAGCACAATGCATCTGAGTCACTGACTGATTAAGAGCATGGGTTCTGGAGAATCTAGAGGGAGTGACTTGAGACAAGTTAACATATCTGACTTAGGTCCCCTATAAAACCGGAGCAGTAAGAATACCTACTTCAGGGATTGTAATGAGGAACCAGTGAAACAATATAAGTAAGTAGGGCCTAGACTATCAGAAGAGCCCAACTGCTGCTGCTGCTTCTAAGTCACTTCAGTCGTGTCCGACTCTGTGCGACCCCATAGACGACAGCCCACCAGGCTTCCCCCGTCCCAGGGATTCTCCAGGCAACAACACTGGAGTGCGTTGCCATTTCCTTCTCCAATGCATGAAAGTAAAAAGTTTAAGTGAAGTCGCTCAGTCGTGTCCGACTCTTCGAGACCCCATGGACTGCAGCCTACCAGGCTCCTCTGTCCATGGGATTTTCCAGGCAAGAGTACTGGAGTGGGGTGCCATTGCCTTCTGCTGGGAGTTATTATTATTACTAGGACGACTTATCCACTCATTGGACCTCTCACCCCCAAAGATCAGGTGAAAAGACTGATGTTAGCAGCGACGGCAACACTGACCCAGTAACTGTGTTCTGTAACCAGCTTGGGTGACCTTGGGCAAGTCTCTGACCTCCAAACTTTGGATTCCGTGATCACAAAATGATCCCCTGGGCTCCTACAGCTCTTCCACTCCGCTGTGAAAGTGGCCGGAACAAAGGCCACCCGACTCCCCAACCTGTCCCCGAGGGGGTCGGGGAGAGCACAACTCAAAATTCCTGCGGCTCAACTCTCTTTGCAGCGCGACAGCAGGAGCGCCCGGGTCTCTATCGCGGGGAGATGCGTCCAACACTCCGCCGCCACCGCTCGCTTCATCAGCGACTAAGCTTCTCGCTGCCCCCCAAAGTTTCCCCAAGTGCCGGGAGAATTCGGCCGCGGTTCAACCCCGGAAAGACCACGGAGGGGGAGGACGCGGAGCCTAGGGGCCCGGCCCCGGGAATCTCCCAGAGCCGCCCACGCGGCCCGGTGGGGAGTGACAGGTGCGACGGAGCCGCTTGGGCGAGCAGGCAGAGCGGGACCTCGGACGCCGCGCGACGGAGGCAGCGGCCGCACGCTCTCCGCTGGCCGCTCCCTTCAGGCCCCCCCGCCCCTCGCCGACCCCGCGACCCTCGCTGGGCTTCCGGACACGAGGCGCCCCCCGCAGCAGCTCCCGCGCGGCCTGCCGGAGCCCAGCCGCCGGGCGGGGCTGAAGCCCGCAGCGCCCGGAAGGGTTGCAGACGGCCGCGGCGACCGCGCGCGCCGGTTCCTCCCGCGTGAGACGGGGCTGGCCGGTGGCGGGCTGTGTGTGAGGAGAAGGTGGGCGCACGCGCACCCGCGCGCGCCGCCGTAACCCCTTCCTCCCCGCGCGCGCCCCCCGCCCCCCGCTCTCCCACCCACCCCACCCCACCACTCACCGTCAATGTCCCCCAGGGTCAGCTCATCGCCCAGCTCCGTCAGCGTCTCCATGGTCTCCAGACCGCCCAGTTCGCCGCTTCCGTCCATCGCCCGGCTCGGCGCAGAAGACCACCTCCCCCGCGCCCCACGCCTCCTCTGCCGTCCCGCTCAGGGAGACGCGGGGGCGGTGCCGCCGTCGCCGCCCATGACACCCAACAGCCCCCACCCGGTTACCGCCTCAGCGGCCGGTGCCAGCCGCCGCCATGTTTGCGCCGCGCGGGACGGGGGCGGGGCGGCGCTGCCCCGCCCCCAGCCCGCGCCCTCCGTGGCCCCGCCCCCCGGGCCGGGCGCCCCCTTGTTTGTTGTCAATGGGACCAGGCTGGTCGTGGCCAATCGGCGCGCGGGCCGGCGCGTGGGGTGATGGCGCGTCGACGATCAGCAGCTCGGATTTGCATAGCGAGGCCCCACCTCTGGCGGCTCTTAAGCGAATACGAAGAGCGAGTCCCCCGGGTCCTCAGACCAACCTCCTTTACTCCCGTGATTAAAGGAACCGTTCCCTTTTCTCTTGGTTTCGCTCCGCGAGCTAACTCGGTCCACCTGCTAGGGGTGGAAGGGTTAATGCCGTCCGCCCCACGTCCGCTCGGAGCCCCCCGGAGCACATTACGTCATCCTCCCAGCTGTCATCCTCCTCTCCCCCCCACCCCCGCCTCGCTGCCCAGCCCACTGGAGCGGGCAGAATCAAAACTGAACCACCAACACTGGGCCCCCCCCCACCCCAAGGAGTTTGGAGATGGTCTCTAATCACGTTCCTCCCAAGCCTTTCTACCGAGACTCGCGAACTGCCCGAGTGCGGAGCGTTTGTTTTATGAACTCTGCGCCTTTGCATCTGCCGCGACCACGTGTTTACTCCAGCGGTCTCCCCCTGGGTACTTCCGAATCTCCTGCAGTCCTTTAAGATAGTGCCAGTGCCCCGGAACCACCACAGGGTTTCTGGGGTGCGGTGCGAGCACGACATTTTGACAAAGAGTTCCGCAGAGATTCTGAGGCGCAACCTACCCACGGATTCCCACTTCTTCAACCACCTCACTTCCCCACCTCGCAGCTGGTCACGGTGTAAACAAATGTGCAGGTTTCTAGGAATTTATACTAAGGAATAAAAGGACGAGTGCTCCGAGAAGTGCGCAAGCACATGTGTTCAAAAGTGTTCATCACGGAATCCCCTGTAACCTGGAAAAACTGGGAAGCTCAATAAGGACCTGATGAATACATTACATCCACACAATGTAATACCATGGCATAGTTAAACGTATGCCATGTATATCTATTGTATATCAAATGTATATCTCTTGACAAAGACTTTCACAATATATTGTTAAAAGGGAAAAGCTGTCTCACTAGTCGGTGAGAGCAGTTGCTTGGTGGTCAAAACTTAAAATCAGGTTCACAGGTTGGGTGGAGATAACCATATGGACATATGGATCCACTTATGAACCCTGTGACTTTGGGCTGGTTAAATAACTTCTGTTTTGTTTTCCTTCTCATTTTTGTCATCTCTAAAAAACGAGGGGAACAGTGCCCCCTGGGAGTGGTGAAGATGAAATGAGATCACTTGCACACTCATTTGACAGTATTTATTGAGTATCTCTGTGGCAGGCAAAGAGACAGTTCCTGCCCTCTGAGAGCTTCCAGTCCGTTGAATTAAACAGACACTGATATTTAAGAGGAAACCTAAAATTCTGTGGTGACAACTGCATCTGGTATAGCCAGGGGAACACACAAAGCAAACAAAGGCCCTGAGGCAAGAGGAGCTACTGCAAGCCAGCACGTGGATAAGGCTTGACACACAGTGCTCATACAAGGTAGCTACTGTATCGGTAACTGAAAATCACATGTGATCTGTGTGCACATGAAGGGCAAAAAGGATGGAAGGTCCAACAGTTGAGCCTCAGTTATGGTTATGGAGTGGTGAGATTAGGGTGAATCATACTTTCTTCTTGGCATATCAGTGTTACTTAAAATTACTTTTTATAATCAACATGTATAGCAAAGTACCTTATGGGGAGGGTAGGGGAGACACAAATGTTCTTTTCATTGTTTACATGCAGGAGAGTTGATATAGATGATAGAAGTCTCACCTTGAAACAGAAAACCAAACCCTGCTGCCCTGCTCTGGCCAGGCACTGAGCTGGACAGTGCCACCTTCAACTCCACCACCAGTGGCTCTCGCAGGGCTCCCACACTAGGGGGTAGTCTGCTGGCACACCACACCGTGTACTTTCACTTTGGTTCAATGCCCCTCCCATCCCAGAGCCTCAGTAAGCTACTGCAGAGGGCTGCCTGAGCACCAGGTCAGGTAAGTGGGCACAGTGCCTCCCGCTCTGCAGCTGTTCCCTCAGCTCCCAGCTAGACCTGCCCAGGGAGGAAGAGAGCAGAGTGGTTCTGTTTGTACCTTTCAAGGTGTCAGAGGGGAAAACGTGGGCTCATTGGAGGGTGGAGAGGAAGGCATCAACCGAGCCGGAGAGAAATGAAGGTGTAGAAGGAGGAGTTCCAGAGGATAAAGGTACTAAAATGGGGCAGAAGTGAAGACTGGTTAAGACTGGGCCCCTCTCTCTCTGGCTGTGCATACAGTGGGCGCTCACCACATCTCTGGGATGAATGAAAAACCATCAGAGAAGGGCTCTTGTCACTGAGAAACCAGGCCCCAGCCTCAGAGAAGCAGTTTAGGGCTGGGCAGAGGGTTCAGGCATTATCAAATTCATTACACCAATGAAGCGACAGCACAGGGAAGGGGTGGGCCAGGGTCACTCAGCAAGTCTGATGGGCTAAGACCCTGGGTCTCCCTTGGGCTCCGTTAGTGGTGGGATATTGGGGATAGCTGTGTGTCTCTTCCCTGGCTTGGCAAAGTCAAGAGACAGAGCTAGAATTCCCCCCAGAGCCCCTCCCTTCTCTGCCTGGGAGGGGCATGACTGAAGGGCGGCTGCCTACTCAGGGCCTGAGTCCCTCTGCAGCTTCCCACCCCCCTGGCCCTGGTCTCTGCTTACAGGCCTCCTGACACAGGGGGCTTGCTGTCTGGCCCATCCATCCTGGGAGCAGCCCTTCCGCTACAAAGTACAGCCTCCTGCAGAGCTCCAGCCTGTTCCCCAACAGCGCCCCCAACAGGCCCAGGGGCTCCCTGAATTGCCAGAGAGGACAAGTTGATTCTTCCCTGGGCCTGCCTGCTCAATGACTGTCCCTCAATACCTGAGGACAGAGATCAGGCTGCTCCAAGACTGTCTTGAGCTAAACACCCTCCCAGGAAGGGTACTTCTGGTCCCTTCCCAACACTGACCCCTCATCAAGGACGGTGCTGAGAAGGGAATAGGAGACCAAAGCCAAGCCTCTGCTTTGCTGCCCTGCCAGGGCCTGAGGCTCCTCCTGGGTAGGCAGAACATTCTCTAAGGTGGTCTCTACAGCTGAGGGCCCCAGATCCCCCTGCCCAGGCCCCCTTTACCTGCTCCGTGGAGAGGCTCACATCTCCCTGGGGCCCAAACCAGCCTCGGTCAGCCCAGAGCATTTGCTGGCTTTTATTTTCTCTGCAGGGGGCTAGGATCTGTGCCTGGCAACTCAGTGACACAGTGGGCCCAGCAGCAGGCATGACACCTCTGCACATGGCTCAGAGCCTAGTTCTGCAGCCTCCCCATGAGGAGCGGCTGCCAGCGGGCCAGCGGTCCTAACCCACGGTGGTGGGGGAGGGAGTCCAGCCCAGGATCCTTCCTGCTTCCCCCAGCATCTCCACAGGGTTAGGTCTGCAGAACAGCACTCTCTGGAAGATCCCTTGGCACCCCTCCGAGGAGGTCCCTGGGAGGAAGTCCAGCCTTCTGTGGCCCAGTCCCTTCAGTGAGGGCTCGGAGCCAGCCCCAGGGGGCCAAGCAGACTCTGGCCTCCTCTCTGAAGGCACCAGTGCTCACCATCAGCTACGCTTCTGCCATGTCCTTTTCCTCCCAACTGGCCGCCTCCTGGTCCTGTGAGCCCTGGCCCGCTCCAGGGCTATAACTCAGACTGTGATCTTGAGATCCGAGGGCCTTTTCGGATCTCTTTCCGCTTCTCTTCTTTCTTCCGGCGTTTCTCCTCTTCCCTCAGGGCCTTCTGGAAAGGGTCAGTGCTGGAGATGAACTGAGGGGAAAAGCAGAGAGGTCTATTAGGTCAGTTGGCAGCAAAGACTGTGCTCTGAGCTAGGCTGCTGTGGGCTGTGGGTACAGGAAGGTCACTGAGACACAGGCCCTGGCCTTGGGGGAAGCCCACGGACATGGAGCTAGTAAATGGGCTCAGGGAAAACTGCTGAATGGGTCTCAAAAGATTAAGCAGGAGCTTGCCAAGCCAACAGGGTGAGGGAAGAGGACATTCCAGGAAGAGGGACAGGTGTGGAACCTGCACAGCACATTTGAGAAACAAGCGACAGACTGCACTCGGGGTAAAGGGGGCTGAGTGCCCAAGACCCGTCATGGGCCCCTAGAACCTTTGGTGGGAGGGGGCAGTCAGTGAGCGTAAGACAACAGGGGTCCTACTGCTTGTGGACAAGCTGCAAAGTGTAGGCAAGGAAGTATATAGAAAGCAGCTGGATCAGAGGTTAAACTGCCAGACCTGGAGAGAGATGGAAAGAAGATGACAGTGATGCCCAGGCTTGTGGCTTCCCTAGTGGGTGCAGGGTGGTACCCAGTGAGAAGACAAGAACATGTGGTGTGCTGGGCGGGAGGAGGACGGGACTCTGGCCGGGGCAACCCCCAGGCCCTCAGCTCTTCCTCCCCGACTCTCCAGACTGGTTCATCTGAACCCAGGGCTTCTGTCGCACCTCTACAGTCCGTCACCCCTCAGATTTGCATCTCCCTATCTAAATGCCTGTCTGACACCTCCACGTGTGTGCACATGTGCCCCAAACTCAGCATGGCTCCATCTCCCCAAAACCCAGTCCCCTTCCAGAGTCCGTGTCCTCATGAACAGCAGAGTCCCACATCCCAGTCAGCAAGTAGGGCAGAGACCAAGCATCACCCCCACCTGCCCCCCACTTCCCCAGCCGCAGGTCCAAACCCTTCATAGTCCATTGCCAAGGTCTGGCCCATTTTAACCCCTAAGTCTCAAACCCATCTCTTCTGTCTCACCTATCATATCGCTAACCCCATCACCACCCCCTATACCTCTCCTGATAAACCTCGGCACATCCCAGGGTCTCTCCACACCCACTTTGGTCCCTCTGAAGCCATTCTCCTCGCTGCAGTCAGATATTTTCAAAATGTAAATTGCACTCCTGCTGAAACCCTTCCTTGACTCTCCACACAGCTCTATCTGCAGGCCCACCCTGCCCACCCCTCCTCCCCCCTCATTTCTGGCTCCTGGGTTCCTTTGTGCCCACTTCCAGCCCTCTGCACATGCCGTGCCCCAGGCCCAGAACGCTCTTCCCGGCTCCCACCCTCTTTGCCACAGTAGCTGCAGCTCAGCGGTCCCCATCCCTGGGGTGACTCCTGCCCTTTCCCGGCTGGGACTGTCTCCTCCGGTTCCTCTCAGTGCTTCTCCCCTGCGACCACCTGCTTCCGTGACACCTGCTTCACACCTGTTGCCCCCACTGGATCACACTCTCCCCAAGGACAGGTGGATAGTGTGGGGTGCCGCTCACTGTGACACAAGCCCCAGTGTGGTCTGATGGGCCGACAGGAGGTGCTTAGTATGTATTTTTTTAATGAGTGAATGAATCATGTTAGAGTATGAAATACAGTAATATCCACAATTCAGATAACTCGTTGGGAAATATGCCCCTTTTACTTGTTCATATGGTAAATCTGATTTACCATATGATGTTGGTCAAGGCAGACGTTAATAACAAACTAGGAGCTCCACCTTGTGGAGTAATCCACCTACTGTGTTAGATTGAACCACAAGTCTGGAAGATGGGATGAAGCCAGAGAAGTGCAGCCCAGAGAGGGTAATGATCTGCACAGGTCACACAGCTAGTCCCAGTTGGGACTAGCCGCCAAGCCTCCCAAGCTCCCTGCCTGGTGCTTCCCCGATCACACTGCCTCCTATCCCTACAAGTTACTTCGGATCCTCCTGGGAAGCAAGGAGGAGCCAGGAGACCCCCTCGGGCCACAGAGGACCCCATCCTCTGGCTCTGGCTGGGGAAGGACCAGTCAAGAGATCCTGGCCCCTCCAGCCCCAGCAGGTTGGGTCTGCAGAGAAACAACGCCTAGTCCTTTCCTGGCTCTCCTCCCAGCTGGGCCTGGCTAATGCCTACTTTAAATTCGGATGCTGACCTCCAGTGGGCCCTCCCTGCTGCCTGGAAACCCAGGATGTTGCCCTGGTCCACTCCCTGTCCTGCTCTCCTAGACAGACCTTCTCCTCGAGCCTCCATCTCTCCTCACCTCCTCACTCGCAGACCGTGACCTCGCTTCCTGTTTCACAGAGAATGGAGACGCTAAGGAGACAGCTTCCGTGAGCCCCCGCCACCACACCCACAGACCCATGCTGCTGTGCCCACGCTGCTCTTCCAGGCGAGGCCACCCCTCCCCCAGGCAATAGCTCGCCTCTCTCTCCCTCCTCACCTCTTCAGGGATGAGACTCCAGTGACTCTCCTACCCCTACACTGGGGGTTCTTCCCCACCCCTGCCATGGGTGGGTCCCCTCAACATGTAACATGCAAATGCTGTTCACTCTGCTCTCCCATCTGACTAAGATATCCCTTGGAACCCATGCCCTCCTCCAGTTAGTCTCCCTTTGGGTCTGCTCCCCTTGAAAACACATCTCTTTACAATAGGTAACAAGGATATACTGCACTGCTGCTGCTGCTGCTGCTGCTGCTGCTAAGTCGCTTCAGTCGTGTCCGACTCTGTGCAACCCCATAGATGGCAGCCCACCAGGCTCCCCCGTCCCTGGGATTCTCCAGGCAAGAACACTGGAGTGGGTTGCCATTTCCTTCTCCAATGCATGAAAAGTGAAAGTGAAGTCGCTTAGTCGTGTCTGACTCCTAGCGACCCCATGGACTGCAGCCTACCAGGCTCCTCTGTCCATGGGATTTTCCAGGCAAGAGTACTGGAGTGGGGTGCCATTGCCTTCTCCAGGATATACTGCACAGCACAGGCAATTACAGCCTCTCTCTTGTAATAACTTTTAATGGAGTAGAACCTGTAAAAATACTGAATCACTATGCTGCACACCTGAAACTAACATTAAAAACAAAACAAAACAAAAGAGTAACTTTTCAAAAGAGTCAGCTGTATTTGATGGGATGAGTCTACTTCCTTTCATCTCCTTCTCTTGAAACTCAGTCTTTTATCCCCACCACTTGACCAAAAGAGCTTTTACCCAGCTCTCTGAGGGCTGGTCTCCACGCTGCTAAGCTCGGCGGCCGATTCTCAGCCCCAACTTCCTGACCCTCCAGCGACGTCCGATGGCACGTCCACTCTCCTTCCTGTCACATGGTCTCAGGGAACTGATTCTCTCTTGGGTCTGCTACTACTCCACTGATCCCTCTTGGGGTGCTCTGTGAGCTCCTCCTCACTCTCCCATCTCTAACTGCAGGCACATCCCAGACCACCGCTCTATCTGCCCCGTCCCCCTGCCCCCCAGAGTGATGGCACATGGTCTGTCATCGGCACGACTCTCACATTTGCAGCTCTGGCTTTAATAAGCTCTCCCCTGAAATCTAGTCCTCCTCCTTGACATCAGTCAAGTCAAAATCAGTTACCTCCTCGACATCTTCATTCAGATGCCCATTAGGTCCAGAAACAAGGCACTGATCCCCAATCCAGCCCTCAAACTCGCCCCGCCACTTTGCCCATCTGGTGGAAAATAGCAACCCCAATCTTCCGAAATTGTCAAGTCATCCTTAATGCCTCTCTTTTACTCCATATTTGCTTCCTTAGTAAATTGTACTGGCTCTACCTTCAAAACAGAACCAAAATCTCACCATTCCCAACAGCCCCACTGTTGTCACCCTGGTTCAAGCCACTGTTAACTCCAAACGGACCAGCACAGCGGTCTCCTCACCAGGATCTGTCTCCACTCTGGTCTTCACACTATTTGCCACGCGGCTGCCAGGCTGACCCCTAAAAGGGCTAAGTCAGAGCCCCTGGCCCTGCTCCTCTGTGTCCTGGAGTAAATGCCAAAGCCCTGGAGAAGACCTGCAAGGGATCTTATGATCTGGACTACGACTCTGACCTCCCCTTCCCATGCTACTGCCCTTCCAAATACGCTTCCAACTCAGGGCCTTTGCACCCGCTGCCCCTCCAGTCTGGAAAGTTCTTCCCCCAGAGATAGGGCTGGCTCGCTTGCTGCTTTCAGGTCTTTGCAGTTAGAACCTGCTGTGTCCAAGTCACATGAAACAGCAACGATATCCTCACCTTATCCCTGGAATTCCTTAACCACGTGCCTCTGCCTTTTCCTCCGTCGCCCTTGTCACCATCTACCATGGATTTTTTATTGACTGTCTGTCTCCTCCAACCAGAATGCCTTTCCCAGGTGGGCAGAGCTGGAGGGCTTCTCTGGTGGCTGGGATTCAGCAGATGCTCACTAAACGCTGAATGAAGGCATACACTCTGCTTCTGAGCCTTCATGCAAGCCAGTCCCTCTCCCTGGAAGGTCTTCCCTGAGATGGTCCACCCGGCAACTCTTACTTGTCCCAGAGCCTTGGCCACCTGCTTCCACAGGTTTCCTCTCATGGGTCCCATGGCTCATAACACGTCCCTCTTCCACTGGTTCCAATGATCATGCTCAACTGGGACTGTGCTCCTCTGGTACCTTCCCCAGCAGTCTGTAAGCATCTGAACAGCAGGGAGAGGGCCAGATCCCTCTGGACGGGGACAGTGGCCAGCCCAAAGCCTGATACAAGCTGGCTCTAGTATCGTAAGTAGGGGCCCTCCCAGAATACCTACTGGTATGGAGGCAGTGCATGGGGGGAGCTGAGTAAACCTGGGCTGTTGCCGGCCTCCCCAAGTGGATACCTCAAAGAAACTGCCAGGATAGGCCCTGGGCCCCAGAGAACTTGATGGGGGCTCTCCTATCTCACCTCACCCACCCTGTCCAGCCCCCAGGGGCCCAGGAGGCCAGGACTGAGCCCAGCGTGGACTTTATGGACAGGAATTCTGGTCCCCCAGCCCATCCACCCTGCACCGGGCTGGGAGCCAGGCAGGACTGGGGTATTTGGGGTGGGGGCAGGGGCTGGCCTCCCAGGAGCCCTACAATGCAGGTTCTGTGAGGGGCCGGTGCTGCGCAATAGAGCACAGATGACCTTTAAAAAAAAAAGGTCATCTCAGAAACTTGCTGGCAGAGGGGTCTACACTGGATACTGAAAAGTGAGTAAAATCTTGGGACCGTCCCCAGCCGATGAGAAGGGAAGTGTGCTGCTTCGGTATGGCTATATCCAAGCAGAGCATATTACGATGACACTAAATCACACCTCTCTGGAGCCTGTTCTCTCTGAGGCCCACCTCCTGTGGGAGAGGCATTCATTTCATGATCTGCAGGGCAAGGAGAGCCAGCATCACAGCAGGAAAACATCTCCATGAGAGCCCGTGCTGGGAAAGGCAACCTGCCACGGCCTGGAGCCTGCCTGCGTGTCCCTGCTGAGTTCACCAAGAATCAGTCCTGCTGCTCTTGTCCAGGCTGTCTATCAGGGCTGTGGTGGCAGCAAGCCGCCGTGCAGGGTGTGTCCTCTTGGTTTCACATGAAGGGGAGGCAGCTATGCTAGTGTGAAAAACCGTATCACCCACTCCATCACCTGAAGCAAAGCCACTAGTTCAACAGGGCCCTCGAGTCAGAGGTTCCTCTACTCAGGAACTCCACTGATTGTTCACCTGAATGAAGCGCTAAATGGTGCTCTTAACCAAGCTGGCCTGACTGCTCTCCTTTGAAGGGCCTGCGTCTAAGGCTGGCCCTCGGCTGGCATCTCGGAACTTGGCCCTTGGCTGGTGTCTGGGAACCAGGATTCCGGGAGGGATTTCCATTACCCTGACTGATAAGAGTGGCGCCCTGCGCCTAAACCGTACAAAAGTGTGGTTTATGCCACAAACACGTGCTTCCCTTCTGGAGTGTGGAATTTTGGTATGTATTAGGCAGAGGGTCGGAGAAGGCAATGGCACCCCACTCCAGTACTCCTGCCTGGAAAATCCCACGGACGGAGGAGCCTGGTGGGCTGCAGTCCATGGGGTCGCTAAGAGTCGGACACGACTGAGCGACTTCACTTTCACTTTTCACTGTCATGCATTGGAGAAGGAAACGGCAACCCAAGCCAGTGTTCTTGCCTGGAGAATCCCAGGGACGGTGGAGCCTGGTGGGCTGCCGTCTATGGGGTCGCACAGAGTCGGACACGACTGAAGCAACTTAGCAGCAGCAGCAGGCAGAGGGTGCCTATGTGACCGTTCCCTGGTAAAAACTCTGGGTGCTGTGTCTTTAACCGGCTCTCCTAATAGATGACTTCTCACACATGTTTTCATAACCTGTTGCTGGGGGAATAAAGTGTGCCCCGTGTGACTCCACTGGGAGAGACACATCAAAGCTTGTGTCCAGGTTCCCTTAGACTTCATCCCAGGAGCCTTTTACCTTTTTTACTGCTGATTTTATTGTGGATCCTTGCACTGCAATAAATCAGAGCCTTGAGGACAACGACACACAGGAGTATTAACCAGTGACTCACAGGACTCAGTCCTCCCAGCAAATCACCAACCTGGGGGTGGGTTTCTATGGGTGGCAGCAGCCATCCAGCCCCAGGGATGATGCTGGGAGACCAACTGTCATAAAGTCCAGTAAGACAACAACCTGAATTAAAAGCCGTGACTCTTGCCTAGATGGTATTTCTAGCGACCAGGCATGCTGCATTCTGACTGACTGTTGTCAGCGTCCTAGCCATCTGGTCTGGCAGATAAGCAGGCTGCAAACTGGCAGGTCACACATGGCCATCCCTCTCGGGGGCCATGACCTGTGGAAACAAACCGTGGTTGACAACAGGACAGTCTGGGTCACTCATTTAGATGCCCATAGCTAATTCTCTGATGAGACTGACCAGAATCAAACTGCTGATCAGCCGACACTGCCCAGCTGACTGGCACTGCCACCTATACGTGTCCCTGTACTAGATATGGCAGTACACCCACCACCACAGACTGACATAAAGCAGAGGACTCTGAATCTCTGATTCAACCACCTAGAGACCCTGGATGGAACAGTATGGCCCAAGATCATCAGAATAATAATCACCTGGGGGACCTCCCTGGCACTCCAGTGGTTAAGACTCCACACTTCTACTGCAGCGGGCATGGGTTCGATCCCTGGTCAGGGAACAAAGATCTCACATGCTACATGGCACACCCCCCTTCTCCGAAAAAATAATAATGACCACTTGGCTAAGTACACTCCTTGCCAAGTCCCCTTATAGTGGCCCATGTGGGCCAAGACGGGAAATAGGTGTCTGTGAAAATTTTGCAAAAAATGCTCTTGTCCCACTCACTTCTAACCCTTTCAGACAAAAAGTCTAGGTGAAAGTAGGGAATAACTGGAGAAAAGTGAAATTATAGGTCCTGGGATGTGACATGTTGATTTTGCAGCAATATTCTAGGGAGGGACTGCCTTAGCCCCCAGGAGGCATGTGGAACAATTAATTCTCTTTGTCCCTTACAGGCCAGCACTGCCGCCTGGCCAAACAATCCTAGGGTTTATGCAAGCCAAGTGGCAGCTGCAGTTGAGTCAGACCAACTGTCCAGTGTGTCATTCTCAACCACGTGACAGGAAAATTCACATAGACGAGGTCACTGCTAAACTATTTGGCTCTGCCTGCTGCCATCAAAGGCAGCTCCCGAAGTAACTCTGCGCAGACACACAGTCCAGTACAACCTTACTTCAATCCAACCTTGGTATGAATCCTTCCGCCTGTCCTGATCCCTGATCGACCTTGGGTTATACCACACAGGGCAACCGAGGCAACTGAGCAACTCCATGGTAACACTGCCCCCATTGTTTAGCTCAAACAATGCAATGGTGACCCAAATCAAGTGGGAGACAGTGGACCATGGAATGCCTCCCCGATGCAGATGAAGATGGCTTTGGGTCTACCTACTGGCCCCAGTATCAGGCTTCCCCGATGGCTCAGTGGTAAAGAATCTGCCTGCAATGCAGGAGACTCAGGAGATGCAGGTTCAATCCCTGAGTTGGAAAGATCCCCTGGAGAAGGAAATGGCAACCCACTCCAGTATTCCTGCCTGGAAAATCCTATGCTCAGAGGAGCCTGGCATGCTATAGTCCGTGGGGTCGCAAAAAGCCGAACACGACTGAGCAACTGAACACACACACAAACTGGCCCTGGTAGCCACTAGCAATGACACTGAAGATCAGCAGCTCAGTCTAAACTCTTGTGTGGGTAGTAAGAGATAATAGATTGGTCTCAGATGACATCCTGATTTTCTAATATAAGATCTACTGATCCCCTAGCACTTATCAGAGCTGGTTGAGTTCAGGACCCTGGAGCATATGGTTAAGATCAACACTGCACGTGGCCTCATCTTGCTAGTTACAGTCCTACTGACAGCAGTCTTAGACGAACTAAACAAACGTGGTCCTAGTCTCTTCTGATCAGATTATGATACAGAATAAGGCATTCATGTAGAAATGTTAGTTAAGCCAAGACACACAGGGCTGGTGGATGGACTGGTGTGTGTGTGTGGTGGTGGTGGGAGTGTGTGTAGAATCCTCTCTATGGCCCTGAGCGTCCCTGCATTCTTGCTGGGTACACCTGACCCCTCTGTACCTGGGCCATTTCTCAGGTCGTGCTTACAGAAAGCAACCTTGAAGGATGAGGTGATGTCTGTCTACAAACAAAGACCAGGTTTGCTTCTGTTCACTATAAAGGTGGTGGATTTCCCAAGCTTGGTGTTCCTCAACGTGATACAAACCCACTGGCATCTGTCTGGACCCCTCTGCTTCACCTCTCTCCCCTAACCAAGACTTTGGAAATAAGGCAAACACGTACGACCAGGTTAACAGCAACTGCTTTCGCTGTAATGAACTCTGATGTCTCTAACCTGTCAGCATCCATGAAACAGCAGCAAAATCCTAGACCTTCAGCAGTACCCCCCGACACCTGGGGAGAGCTTGTCCTTTGTGGAGGCCAGTCCTCCAGCCCTTCCTGCACGGCCACTCTGACCCCACCCTCCCCTCTGCTGTCTGTCCTGCTCCCCCTGCGGCCTCCAGCCCTCAGAGCCCACTTCAGCTCTAGGATGAGAACACGTGCAGAAATGTGGGACAGAAAGCTGGTTAGGTGCTCAGAGGCTCAAGGGCAGAGAAGCAGGGCCTGACCTCCCATGGCTTCCCTACCATTCACCTGGCATGAACAGTGCCTACTGTGTCCTGGGATGGACGTCTTCATAGCCCCTGACTGCCCCTCATAGCTGAGGTTCACCCTGCATGGACAGAGAGGAAGCTGAGCCTAAGACAGGGCCAGCAGCTTGCCCAAAGGTACCAGTGAGTGAGAGGTAGGTTAGACCCAAACCCAGGCACTTCCGGCTCCAAGTCCAAAGCCCTCACACTCCACTCTAAGTGCTGCAGCTCCTGCTGGTCCTGGCCTCCCAGGGCCCAGCAGACACAGTGCAGACAGGCCCACAGGCCCCAGCAGCTCACCTCTGTGCGGTCTACTTTAAATGGGTTCTGGAAGTCAGAGTGTTTCTCGCTGATCCCCAGCTCCTGGGCCATCTGCGGATAAGGAAAAGCTAGTCATCCTCTGCCTTCTCCCGCATCTTGCTCACCCGCAGGCCTTTCCCTCCAAGGCTGGGATGGATGTGGGCCAGGTGATGACCCCCAGGCACCAAGGTCAACACAGAAGCCCTTGAAATGGCACCTCAAGGTGGCCCGAGGCTTATCACAGAAAATGCAACCAAGGGTTGACATTCAGACCCCACTGAAGCAGGCTCATGGTGCAATCACATAGAGGGCTCCCGGACCTCCTCTGCCCCAGTCCTTACCAGGCCGAGGATGGGTGAGTGGGGGCCCTGGTCAAAGACGCCCGACTGGTTGCAGAAGCTGATGCCCCAGCGGATGAGGAGGTTCCAGTTGGAGTTGTGGTCAAAGTAGTGGTGCACGATCCTTGGGAAGCGCAGCACCACGTCGCCGAAGAAGGCCGTGTTCTCCACCACTTGGGAGAAAGCTGGCGAGAGGACTCTGGTGAGCGGCTGGCAGAGATGGCCCTCTGCAGCCTCCTGGCCAGCCCTACACACCCTCCAGAGGACAGCGACAAGCCCACTAACCAGAGAAGGGAACAGTGCCTGCTGCACACAGGCTGACCACATGTGCAGTGAGTACTGAGGGATTCCTGTCACCGAATCATCAAAACCACCTTCAGAGTGAGATGTGGCTGTAATTCCCATTTCACACATGGCAAACTGAAGCTGACAGCTACTGAGCAGCAAACCTGGGCTGCAAACCCAGGTCTGCCTGACTCCAAAGGACATGCTTCTTCCCCCGTACCTTGCAGCTCAGAAGACTCGTTTGCCATGGAGACCAGAGAGGGGTGCCATTGCACAGATGGAGGCATATGCATCCCATGAGGCTTTGCTGGGCCTAACCTCCCCAACTTGGTACCATAATGTCCAGAACTGGGCCCTGGTGTTAACTAGTGTCTGTGAGGGGTCAGTTCTGTTAGGATGGCCAGGGAACATATCAGGGCTTGTTTTCTTTTTAGTATATGTCCAATTTTATTTTAAATGCTTAAGTTCTTATTTTGAAATAACTTTAGACTTACAAAATACACCACACAATTCCTTTACTCGGCTTCCTCTAATATTATCATCCTTATATAACCATTGAACAAACCATCTAAGACAGGAAATTAACATCAATACAATACTATTAACTAATCCCTAGACCTTATTTGATTTTGGTCAGTTTTTCCACCAATATCTTTTAGTCAACAGATCAGTTTGAGTTTAGTGTCCATTACAGTGGCAGGTTCCCCTGACCCAGGCTAGCGTGAAGAATACTAACTATACACCCAGCCCTGGTTGAGGGGGGGAGGTCTATTTGAGTGACCCCCACAGATAAGGCCCACGTCCTTACCAGCACTGGCCAGACTACACAAAGAGATAAGGGGACTCCTCCAAAGATATGCCAGGCTGGGTCTGAGACAAGTGGGACAGGGATCTCTGGGCTTCAGAACAATCCTGGATCACAAAGAACTCAGGAATTCACCAGGTTTATAGGTAAGAGCCAGGCAAACCACCTGTCCTCTTTCCCTTGGAAACTGGAGTTGATGGTGCCTTCCTCAGTTACAGTAGAGATTAGAGATGGTATCTGCCCAGCATTCAATATGTAAAGGCTACTTCTGTCCTGTCTCAGACAGTGTGACCTAACACACTTTATTGTTAGAATGTAACCAGTTAATGGGGAGAAATTACCACTGGAGAGAAATTCCTGGAAGAGGAGATGAAGGGATATAGAATATTCTTTTATTTATGTTGGTCCCACCTTGTCTCAAAAAGGATTTAAGGAGGTCAAGGCTTTTAGAACAGCAGTAAAGAGTGCTGGTAACTGCTCCCGTGGACCAGTCACTTCAATAGACCTCAGTTTTTTTCTTCTATAAATGGAAACAACCCTTGCCATCTCTACCAGAAGGGTCAGGGTGGTGAAGGCAAGGATTGCGGGACTGGAAGTGGGCAAAGGCTCCTCCCTGATTCTCCTGCCCCAAGCACAGGACAACACTACATAATGTATGTGTGTCAGGGATACAGAACCTGGCTCTGAAACGAGCCTAGAAACACTCGGAGAATCTCATACTGAGTGCCCAACCACCCAAGAGACTCCTTGAAGGTGCTGCAAGAGGGCATTCCCAGAGAGGAAAAGAAGAGTGACAAGAACAAGAGGGAAGGGGCAGCTGGAGAAGATCAAGGTTGCAGGGTAGGGAAGACCATACCATCCTTCAGTTTCTCGTCCTGGGGGAAGGGCCCATCTGGGAGCACACCTGCAGCAGTGAGCACTGTCCGGGAGTCCTCCAGCACCTGAGGGAAGCCCACCTGGGCTGAGTGGCTTTGCCAAGGTCTTCCCAGACCAGCCCCAGCCCTGTTTACTGAGGCCCTACTTCAAATCTTCTGTGGGTTCGCTTCCCCTTCACTGAACACCATCCCCGTGGGGAACTCCTACTCATCCATCAGTGCCCAGATCAAAGACCAGGCCTGCCATGAGCTGCCCTTTGCCTGCATGCACCTTAAAGAGCCCCTTGAGCATGACATCCAGGATCTTGTACTGCTGGTGGACATCGTTCAGCTGTGCTAGGTTTTTCAGTGCCAACAGCTGCTCCCTCCGCTTCACCTCAAACATCTTCTTGTCTGAGCACCATTAAGTTAAGGAGCTGGCACCAATTCTCCTGCCTGGACAATCCAGTGGTCCTGATCCAGAGGGCCCATTCCTGGCCAGCAAGTCTCTGCAAGGGGCATAGATGTGCATGGCTGGGACTTCCCAGAGAATGAATAAGCTGTCTGAGAAGCATATGAATCCTGCAACATATCATTATTTCACAGAGGATTCCACATCCAACAGCCTGAATACAACTGTCAGGACCTGGCTTCTGCCCTCCCCTCCCCTCCCTGTGGTCTTTCCACCATCTCCCACAACCCTTCACTGTTCCCAGAACCTCCGCTCCTCTGCTCACACTGTACACTCTGCCTGGGGTGCCCTCCCACCCTTCTCTATGAGTTTCCACTCTTTCAAGACCCAGTTTTTTAGTGGTAGCCCAAAATGCCAGGATTTGGTCTCCACCTAGGGTCTCACACAGAAAGTGCTAGGTACATGTAAAATCCTCAGGGTCCTCATGGTCCTGAAATATATGCCTTGCCTTCTCAATTTGTATGGGAAAACTGAGGCTCAGAAGAGAACTGACTTGATCAAGATCTGGTTAGAGTGTATTACTTTTTCTCCCCGATTTCTACTGGTTGAGGGGGGCAGGTCTTCCTCTACCCTGGAATCCCCCAAGCAACTGTGGTACAGAGAGACCTCATTTATAGATCCCTCTAAAATACCTCCAACCCCAAAGGATACAGATCTCCAGGCTCGGGTCCAGGGAGGTCCTCAGGGTGTCTGTGACTCCTGTTCCAGACAATAGCAGGACAGACAGGGAGGTCAGGAACTGAAGAAGGTCCATATCCAAGACTCTGGAGCTAAGAGAGCAACCCAGTGAAAGAAGGTGAGATCCAGAGCTTGGTGTTATATAATACAGAAAGTGAACTGAAAAGCAACTTCCCCTGACATGACACAGCCTCCAAATACCAGGAAGCCAGCTTTCGGAATCCCTGAAGCCCCAGTCCCTAGCCCAGGGCCAGGGACCAAGAGACACATGGTGAAGACATGGAATGATGGGAGGAAGAAAGATAAATGTCAGCACAGCAGGGATGCTCAGAGAACAGGTGTGGAACCCTGTGCTGGAGCCCTGGCTGTGCCTGACTTCAGGACCTACAGAAGGCAAACTGCTCAGCCTCTCTGAGCTTCATCTTCCTCACTGCAAAATGAGGATAAGGAGGTCATCTCCCTGTTGCAGAGACAGAGACCTGGGTGAGGCACTGTGCCTGAGGAAGGAGGGTCAACATCATTCCCCCTCAGTTCCCCCACCCTGGCCTTCCAGGAGGCCCAGGGAGTCAAAAACGTGAAACTTGTAGGGTTTCCTGCTTTTCCTGACTTCTGTCATCAGAAAGGAAGAAGGGTGCAGGGTGGGAAGGGAGGGAAGGCAGTTTTGGGGTAAGACGGCTGTTACTCTCCTAGGAACCACAGGCACCACAAGCAACACCTGTTTCTATCTAGGCAACATCCCCCAACTATTTACTGAGGAACTTTCATGTTCCTTGAATGTTCTGGAGCCAGGAATACAGCAGGAACAACATTCCCTGCATCCTTCTATCCCTAGTAGGGTTAAGAGACAGCCAACAAAGTTGTAAAACAAGCACAGAAGGATAAGAGGGAGTCGGCATAAGTGTGATATTAAAACCAGCAGTCAAATGAGGCCTCTACTCAGATGACAGCTGCCCAATTTTACCAACGTGGAGATGAATGCACAGAAAAATGAGGTGACTGCCCAAATCACTTATAGATCACTCATAGATTTTCCAGTTAAACTAAGAGTCTTAATGAACAGGCTATCTCAGAGCTGGCCACTGTTCTACCGGGACACCTGCCTCAGGGGAGAGATGCTCAGTTATTGACAGTGACCGCTCACAGAGGTCAACCAGGGAACCAACTCTGTTCCGTGCAGATCAGACAACTGAAGCCCATAGAATGTGAGGAAATAGTTCAAGCTCATCCAGAGCCCTACGTTCCACCGTCATATTCCAGACTCAACGGAACCAAACCCTGGTTAAGGCGAAACTTGGGAGTCAGGGAATATCAGATGGCCGGTAATGACTGAAGCGGGGAAGAAGTGGGAAATGAGCGAGGTGACTTGGTGGTGGGTTCTGAGCGGGCCATTCGGGCTTGCAGACCAAGGATGCCACCCGTGCCTTTAGAGATCCTAGAGGGGAGTCTTTCCAATGAGGTCCGCGAATCCCACACCCCACCCCCTGCAGCCAGTTCTGGGCCCTCGGTCCCTCCTCCCGCCCTCCAAAGGGGTCTGCTTGCCCACGGCCCTCGCCCTACCTACCGGGCCAGGCGGGCGGGGAGGGCAGGAGTCAGGCAGCAACCGACTCGAGGGTCTACTAGCGACCAGCAGAGACGTGGATTTTCATAGAATGCCCGCGAGTAGCAGCACACGGACCGCCGATTACTGTCCCCGCCCACCGTGCCACTCCTGACCAACGAGCGCAGGCCGCGACGGCCGCTCTTGGACCTCACTTCCGGCCCCGCCCAGTAGGCGGAGGCATCTGCCCGGCCTGAGGTCCGTGGGATTCCGGTCCCGCCCACCTTGCCGGTCCGCTAGCGCATTTGTAGCGTGCTAAGGTCGGTTTGGAGAAAATAGCCTGAAAGGGCGTATCAGCACACTGACGCCGTGATCCCTGCGGGACGGTCTTCCTAGCGCCCTCCCTGAAACTGTTTTGTCAGCTGAGTGTTTTTCAAACTGTATTTGTCAAAATCAGTTTAGTGGGTCGGGACTAACCCCTTTTTCTAAGTAATGTGCAATGCAGAGCTGGGACATCCCCTACTCGCCGCTTCGATCCACGAAATTCTAAACCAAGCTCGTTGGGTTCTTCCCTGGTCTATGATTTTGTACAGCATCAGTATAGACAGACCCGAGGAGAGCTCCGAAACCGTGTACAACCCGGTATCCTTGTCTTTTGAAGTAAAACGCTGACTCTAGCGTTAATGATTGGGAAAGGTGAAGATGTAGAAACAAAGAATAGCTGTTGGACTAGGGAACTGGTAACAGTTTAGACTATAATTCTGCCACATAGCAGAATCACCCAACTCTCAGTTCCCTGGAAGATATAAAGGTCTGACCCACATTTCTTTTTTTTTTGACAGGAAATAGCATTTATTGGTGAGCATGATTAAGGAGGGGACAGCACTGATGCTCATGAGTGCAGGGCCCACCATTTGTCCAGGGGACCACGATTAGGGATGTATTTGACCCCACAGCCGTCTGACCCCACAGCCGTCTGGGATGAGTCGCTTTTCTGCCACCATGTTCTCAAATTCATCCGCGTTGAACTTGGTAAATCCCCACTTCTTAGAGATGTGGATCTTCTGGCGGCCAGGGAACTTGAACTTGGCCCGGCGGAGGGCTTCAATCACATGTTCCTTGTTCTGCAGCTTGGTGCGGATGGACATTATGACCTGGCCAATGTGGACCCTGGCCACTGTGCCCTGGGGCTTTCCAAAGGCACCGCGCATACCTGTCTGGAGTCTAGATTGGGAAACAGCAGGCCAGTCATGAATGCCCACTAGAAAGAGTTGTCTCCAAGGTCCCTTAGGGCAACCTGTACAGGCAACAGGTTGCATACACTACCAAGGAGGCTGCTATCTGCAGCCATTGCACACTGGGCCCCCATGGGGAAAAGAGCACAGTCGGCTTAATTGGCTGCGACTGACCCACATTTCTAAATTGTTTTTACAGGAAGCAGACCACCCCAGCCCCACCCTACCCCACCAAATGAAAACTGCTGCCCACAAGAACCATAGGCCGTTGACTAGCTGAAACCAGAAAATTGATACTTGAAACTTCATCTTGATGCCAACCGATCTGAGAACTGTCCATGGATCATGCCCCACCCCTTGAAGACTATAAAATTCCTCAATAGCTCCCTCCAGGGTGAATCACAGTCTTGAGGGCATTAGCCCAGTGTGGCCCCTTTTGCCTGGCAAAGCAATAAAAGCTACCCTTTTCTACTTCACCCAAAACTCTGTCTCCGAGTTTCTATTACTATTTGGCACTGATGAACAGTGGCTGAGTTTCCACGAGAGCCCTAGTGGACAGTCGGTAAGGGAGCTGACACTCTGCGTGAGCTGAGCGCAGAACAGGAGTGGGAAGTTGTGGAGAGCAGACATTGGAAGAACTGGGTGCACAATTACACGCTCCAAGGAGATCCAGGAGTGAAAGGCACACAGGGGACCTGCTTCAGCCAGGAAGGAGATGAACTGGAACAGCTCTTTAGTTAGGAAGGCTGAGAAAGTTCTGACCTGCTCACTTTCCTTGCCTGGATATTGTACCTCTCTCCACTTTGACTTGAGGTAAAGCAGCAGATAAACTGATCCCAGAGCACCTGGATCACAGCAGCACCAAACATGTGGCCTCTCTCTGCCTCTCCTGCCCCAAAGATAGCCTGACTGATGTCTTCAACTGAGGCGACCAGCTGGTGTAACCAGAACAAGTCCGCCCCCTCTCCCTGAGGAGGCCACCCATCCTGGCTGAGGAACCAGCTGGAGGGAGCCCAGGTAAGTGCCAAGTGACATGTTTTTGGAGAGCCCACACAGGCATCTGAGTGTTTCACTTTATTTCCTGATTCTGTTCCAGTGACGGAGTAAATGGCCCCAGATGAACGGCTGCAGTTGTCACCCATTTCCCCCAAACCACTGTGCCCTGACTTTGTCTTCTCCGGGTCTCAGTTCTCTCTGCTTCTAGGCATCCGGCCGGAGGGTCAGTCTCTGATGTGGGACAGGGATACAGACACCTCTCCCAGGCAGCTGGCAACAATCATGAGAGGAGAACAGCAAGGAGGTGGGGCCAACCACGGGAGAACCATGCTTCTTGGGCCCAAAAGGGCAAAAATAGACAAGAGCAGAGGTGCTCCTGAGAATGATGGGATGGACTCTAAATTTGGGACCTGAATACCTGAGCTCAGTAGTCACTATACATCAAGGAGGGAACTGTTCCATGGAAAGGGGAAGGGGAGTCGTGAAGAGGCACCCCCACCCCCACCCCACGCACCTCCAGACCAAGTGTCTCTGGAGCATTGGAGCAAACCCTCAGAGGGTGGGTGACCACTGCCACGGCCCCTGGCTTTCTCAGGCACCTGCCAGTCACCCAGCACCCTCCCCCATGTCACACTCAGGGCAGCATCTGTGCCAACTGGGCTTAGGCAACTTTCTCCAAAGCTCCTAGGGAAGGGGTAACTCCCTCTGAGTTTGGTGATAAGACTTTGGAGATGGTAAAATCTGGGGTCAAATCCTGATGCTATCAGTGTGGATCCGGGCATGTCATTTAACCTCTCTGATCTAAGTTACTACTGCATTAACACCCCTAGCTATCGTGAGGATTCAACACAGTGCATGTAACATGACTGGTCCTTGGTAGGAACTTAACAAACAGAACAAGTCATTGTCACTGCTCCCACTGTTAATTATTCTCACTGACCCTTACTTGCCTTAAAAGGACAGGGCTGTAGACAGGGTACCTCTCTACTCGGAAGCATGATGCCGTGGCCTCCCATAGCCTGGGTGACCATGTACAGGCCAAAGCTCCAAGATGCAAGAAAGGATACAGCATGTCCTGTAGGGGTGGCTGGGCCAGGGAGGCTCTGGGGGAAAGACTCTCCAAGGAGGCCTGCAGGGTCTGGGCCATGCTGTGGTCAGTCAAGAGGCCCATGCTCTGGACCTGGAGAAAAAAGAGGGTAACAAAGACAGGCTTTCTCAGTGCCCACTCCACACAGGCCCTTTCTGCCCTCCACCCCCTGCACTCCTGACCTCCCATTGGCTATTATGGTTAGAGCTCCCCCTTCCCACCCTGCCCCAAGAGAAGATGGTATAGAGAGTTTGGCATCCCAGTGGCTAAATGGCATCCCCTCCCCACTCACCTGCAGGAAGAAGCCATGCAGTGCCTGGAGTGTGGAGCCAGGGAGGGTAGAGAGGTCGGTCGAAGCTGCGCCTTGCAGAACATGACCCACCTCCTGGGAGAGGATGCTACTGCTCCGGAACCGCACAAACTGGGCCAGGGAGAGAAGCCAAGCATGCAGTGACTCGGCATCTCCTCCATTCACAAACATTTCCTGTGTCCCTGCCATGCCCAGCACTGGGCTGGGGACACAGATTTGAAGCACACGGAACTGTGCCTTCAAGGAGCTCAGCACTGGTACGCACAGGTGGGGTTGTCTTGGGACAGTGAAGTCAGGAGGACTGCGAGTCACTGAGAGCTGGCCCTGAGGGCCCCACAGCCCTGCCTCTCACACTGGACTGCATGTGGTCACCCCCGCCCGCCACCCTGTGCTTGTGTACCTGCTGCTCTCACCTCGGTGCCCGCTATACTTTCCCTTCTCCTTATCAATTAATCCTTCAAGGTTCGGGCAAAATGTTACCTTCACTACTGAGTGGTTTCTTAATTTTATTAATGATATATAGGCATTAACTCTCCCTCCTTATGCTAAAGCCTTTGAGTGCGTGGATCACAACTAGCTGTGGAAAATTCTTAAAGAGACGGGAATACCAGATCACCTTAACCTGCCTCCTGAGAAATCTGTATGCAGGTCAGGAAGCAACAGTTAGAACCAGACATGGAACAACAGAATGGTTCTAAATTGGGAAAGGAGTACATCAAGGCTGTATATTGTCACCCTGCTTATTTAACTTATATACAGAGTACATCATGAGAAATGCTGGGCTGGGTGAAGCACAAGCTGGAATCAAGATTGCCAGGAGAAATGTCAATAACCTCAGATATGCAGATGACAACACCCTTATGGCAGAAAGCGAAGAGGAACAAAAGAGCCTCTTAATGAAAGTGAAAGAGGAGAGTAAAAAAGCTGGTTTAAAATCCAACATTCAAAAAACTAAGATCATGGCATCCGGTCCCATCACTTCATGGCAAATAGATGAGAAAACAATGGAAACAGTGACAGGCTTTATTTTCTTGGTCTCCAAAATCACTGCAGATGGTGACTGCAGCCATGAAATTAAAAGATGCTTGCTCCTTCGAAGAAAAGCTATGGCCAACCTAGATAGCATATTCAAAAGCAGAGACATTACTTTGCCAACAAAGGTCTGTCTAGTCAAAGCTCTGGTTTTTTCAGTAGTCATATATGGATGTGAGAGTTGGACCATAAAGGTTAAGCGCCAAAGAATGATGATTTTGACCTGTGGTGTTGGAGAAGACTCTTGAGAGTCCCTTGGACTGCAAGGAGATCCAAACTAGTCCATCCTAAAGGAAATCAATCCTGAATATTCATTGGAAAGGATTTATACTGAAGGTGAAGCTCCAGTACTTTGGCCATCTGATATGAAGAACTGACTCATTGGAAAAGACCCTGATGCTGGGAAAGATTGAAGGCGGGAGGAGAAGGGGACAACAGAGGACAAGATGGTTGGATGGCATCACTGACTCAATGGACATGAGTTTGAGCAAGCTCTGGGAGATGGTGAAGAACAGGGAAGACTGGCATACTGCTGTCCATGGGGTAGCAAAGAGTCGAGCACAACTGAGTGACTGAACAACAACAGGTATTAACTGTCCCTCCCAGCTCTGGCAGAAACAATTACTCTTTTATTGGGACTTCCCTGTTGGCTCACTGGTAAGAATCTGCCTGCCAATGCAGGGGACACAGGTTCGATCACTGGTCTGGGAAGAGTCCACATGCCACGGAGCAACTAAGCCTGTGTGCCACAACTCCTGAGCCACCACTCTAGAGCCCCCGAGGTGCAACTGTTGAAGCCTGTGTGCCTAGAGCCTGTGCTGTCCTCTGCAACAAGAGAAGTCACCGCCATGAGAAGCCCATGCACTACAAGGAAGAGTAGCCCCGCTTGCTGCAACTAGAATAAGCCCACGTGCAGCAATGAAGACCGAGCGCAACAGCAACAACAAATTTACTTTTCTCTGGGTTCCCACACCAACCATTGAGTTATTCATTGATCTGTTTCACTATCATTCACGGGCTCACTGCCTTATTGTTTATTCAGTAGATATCCACTGTGTTCTAGGCACTTAGCATTATCTTCTAGTCTTCCATTAATAACATCATATTTTAAGTCTTAGTTTCCTTGTCTATCTCCTTCTCTAGACTGAGGGACCCTTAAGAAAGAACAGTTGGCTCACTGACATCTTTGGTAGCTAGCACAGGATCTGGCATGTGGTGGGCAGGCTCTGGTCAATGTTTCATTAGTGACTCAATAAGAAAGAATGCCCAGGTCTTCTGGGCTGAGATGTGGGCATTTAGAGGAATTCTCTAAGCAGGTTTCTTGTAGGGTGAAGGCCCACCCAGCCCCTCTACCTTCTTGGAGGATGACATTCTTCAGACCACAAGACATCCATTCTACACTTACCAGGGTCATAAGTCTCAAGATTTCAGGTTTGAGGAAGGAATTCTCTCCAGCTTCCAAGAGAGTAAACATCAAAAACCGATTCCAGGGCTGGCAGGCCACATGGAGGGCTATCGGAAACACCAGTCACCGTGTTGTTAATGCTGCTTTTCCAAAGACTGTGGAACACTGATAAAGAAAACTCTCCTATTGGCTCAAAAATGGGCTGCTCCACTAGAGGCAAGGCATTGGACAAGCTGACTCCAGGGGTTTCTTTTTTTCCTGGGTTTCCATGCACCCATGCTGCCTGGCACAGGGAGACCATATATCCCATTATATATGGGAGGAGCTCTGCCATGCAAGAGCTATGTGGGGAAAGTTGCTTGACATCCCTGAACCTGTGTCCTCATCTGTATGATGGACATAGCAGTGCCCTTGCAGTATTTTTAAAAAGAATTAAACAAGATGAATGTGAATCACGGAGCTCCCTGGTGGCCTGGTGGATTCTGGGCTTTCACTGCCATGACTCAGGTTCAATCCCTGGTTGGGGAATTGACATCTCGCAAGCCAAAAAAAATGAAGAGTGTGAATCACAGAACAGGGAATGGGAGTTTGGGGTGGGAGGGTGTCACGGCAGGTGCTGGCTCCCTCCAACCGCCCCCATGGGAACATCAGAGAAGGGGGAGGGTTTGTACCAACGTCTGGGCTCCGGGCATGCACATAGTCAAGCAAGGCCTCCAGGCAGCCAACACAGGCGTGGGACAACAGAGGGTCCTTCTGCAAAGAAACAACAAAACCCGAAGACATACACATCAGATTTCGCTGCCAACCAAGAAAAAACATTTGGTTTTCAAAACAACTGGATTTCAGATTGGGGATGTGGCTCTGTAGAAAATCAAGACGTTTGTTAGTTTCACCTCTCACTCACACACACATCACAGTGTGTATACTGATGATTTACCAACGTTTGACAGACTGTTTTGTTAAAGAAAAGAGTGGGCCCTGGGGCCCCTCAAGCAATTCACAAATTACAGATGCTGTAAGAGCCCTGCAGTTTATCTAAGTCAGCGCTGGTAGGTTTTTTCTTAAAGCAGAACCTTTTACCAAACAAAATTTTATGCTCTAATAAGCACATGAAAAGACCTTATTATCACTAGTCATTAAGGAAATGCAAATTAAAATCACCTTGAGATAACACCACATGCTCACCAATAGCTAATTGTGACTGACAATAAATACTAAGTATTAGCAAAAATGTGAAGCAACTAGAATTCTTGTGCACCCCTGATGGGAAGGCGAAATGGTGCAGCTGCTTTGGAAAATAGTTTGATGGTTTCTTATAGACATACACTTACCATATGTTGTAGGCAGAATTTTAAGATGGTCCCATCACCTTTGCTCCCAGATGTTACTCCTGTGATTAGGTTACATTATATGGCAAGAGGGAGATTGTTTGGGTTGGTCCAATCTGATCACACCAGTTCTCTAAAAGCAGAGTTTTCTTTTTTATTTTATTTTCTTTTTTTTTATTTTTAAACTTTACAATATTGTATTAGTTTTGCCAAATATCGAAATGAATCCGCCACAGGTATACCCATGTTCCCCATCCTGAACCCTCCTCCCTACCCCCCCACCCTCCCTCTGGGTCGTCCCAGTGCACCAGCCCCAAGCATCCAGTATCGTGCATCGAACCTGGACTGGCGACTCGTTTCATACATGATATTATACATGTTTCAATGCTATTCTCCCAAATCTCCCCACCCTCTCCCTCTCCCACAGAGTCCATAAGACTGATCTATACATCGGTGTCTCTTTTGCTGTCTCGTACACAGGGTTATTGTTACCATCTTTCTAAATTCCATATATATGTGTTTGTATACTGTATTGGTGTTTTTCTTTCTGGCTTGCTTCACTCTGTATAATAGGTTCCAGTTTCATCCATCTCATTAGAACTGATTCAAATGTATTCTTTTTAATGGCTGAGTAATACTCCATTGTGTATATGTACCATAGCTTTCTTATCCATTCATCTGCTGATGGGCATCTAGGTTGCTTCCATGTCTTGGCTATTATAAACAGTGCTGCGATGAACATTGGGGTACACGTGTCTCTTTCCCTTCTGGTTTCCTCAGTGTGTATGCCCAGCAGTAGGATTGCTGGATCATAAGGCAGTTCTATTTCCAGTTTTTTAAGGAATCTCCACACTGTTCTCCATAGTGGCTGTACTAGTTTGCATTCCCACCAACAGTGTAAGAGAGTTCCCTTTTCTCCACACCCTCTCCAGCATTTATTGCTTGTAGACTTTTGGATCGCAGCCATTCTGACTGGCGTGAAATGGTACCTCATAGTGGTTTTGATTTGCATTTCTCTGATAATGAGTGATGTTGAGCATCTTTTCATGTGTTTGTTAGCCATCTGTATGTCTTCTTTGGAGAAATGTCTCTTTAGTTCTTTGGCCCATTTTTTGATTGGGTCATTTATTTTTCTGGAGTTGAGCTGTAGGAGTTGCTTGTATATTTCTGAGATTAGTTGTTTGTCCGTTGCTTCATTTGCTATTATTTTCTCCCATTCTGAAGGCTGCCTTTTCACCTTGCTAATAGTTTCCTTTGTTGTGCAGAAGCTTTTAAGTTTAATTAGGTCCCATTTGTTTATTTTTGCTTTTATTTCCAATATTCTGGGAGGTGGGTTAAAAGCAGAGTTTTCTTTGGCTAGTGGCAGAAGAACCAGAGAGACTGGAAGTGTGAGAAGGACTCAACATGCATTGGCTGGTTAGAGGATAGAGGGGCCATGTAAGACAGAATAGGGGCAACCTTAAAGAGATGAAAGAGCACCCCCCACACCAAACTGAGAAAGAAGTGTTTCTTTCCTTGATCTCCCAGATAAGCACCCAGCCTGAGCAATAACTTGATTTCAGCGTTGTGAGACTCTTAAGTGAAGAACCTGGTTAAGCCCACCCAGACTTCCAACATAAAGAATTGTCAGATAACGAGTGCGTGCTGTGTTAAGCAATTACGTTTGTGGTATGTAGATACACAGCAACAGAAAACTAATATGTCATTTGACCCAGCAATCCCACTCCTAGGTATTTTACCCAAGAGAAGTAAAAATGGATATTCACACAAAGACTTGTACTTCAGTCTTTATTCATAACAACCAAAAGTCTGGAAGTCCCAAATAGGTATCAGTGGTGTAAGTCGCTCAGTCATGTCCAACTCTTTGTGGGCCCGTGGACTGCAGCCCGCTAGGCTCCTCCATCCATGGAATTTTCCAGGCAAGAATACTGAAGTAGGTTGCTATTTCCTTCTCCAGGGGATCTTCCCGACCCAGAGATCGAGCCCAGGTCGCCCACATTGCAGCCAGACTCTACCATATGAGCCACTAGGGAAGCAGTAGGTAAATGGATAAACAAATTGTGGTATAGCCACATATTAGGCCACTACTCACCAATATATAGAAATGAAGTACTGATACAACAGTATGAATGAATTTCAAAAGCATTAAGCTAAGTTGAAGCAGACAGACACACAAGGCAACATAATGTATGATTTCATTTACATGGAATTCTAGAAATGGTACAACTGTAGTGCCAGAAAGCAGATCAGTGTTTGCCCAGGGTCGGGGATGGGGAGGGGACTGATTACAGAGCAATACACGGGAGCTTTCTGTGGTGCTGGAAACCTATACCATGATTGTGGTGGTCTTCACAGAACTGTATAGATTTGTCAAAACTCATCTAATTACACTTACATCAGTGAATTTTACTACATGTAAGTTATATCTCAATAAGACTGATTTTTTTTTAATGTAACACACCAACAAAAAAAATCCTATGTTCTCCTCATGCTGTCCTTTGGAACAGAGCAACCTGGAGGTTAAGTTATGAGGCAGATCTGGGTTTGAATACTTGCTTGGCTACTTACCATCTGCAGGATCCTGGCCAAGGTTACTTACTTTTGCTAAGTGGGGATAAAAAGATTCCTTGGGTTGCTAAAAGGGTTTGATGAGATATGGGTACAGAGTATCTAACGAGTGCTAAGCACTGAGTTAGCACAAAAAAGTGGTGAATATCTTAATGAAATGCATAACAGGGGATACATTCTCCCTAACAACCCCTAAGTCTAGGCCTTGTGTCCTTTCTCCTTCTCCAATCAAAATTTAACTCTTAACCAGTTAAGAGTTGGGCACTTCCAACTTTTTCCCAGGTACTCAATATTGGCCAGTTTTTGCTTGTCCAGGATCTATTCCTCCTTCTTCTGAGAACAATTTTATTTTGCAGAAACACTCCTCTCTTATGTTCAGTCCATGTGAGTTACGGAGAGCTGACCATATGCACCATCCTTCAGGAGAGGCACTGCTGCTAAGTCACTTCAGTGGTGTCCGACTCTGTGCAACCCCATAGACAGCAGCCCACCAGGCTCCCCCGTCCCTGGGATTCTCCAGGCAAGAACACTGGAGTGGGTTGCCATTTCCTTCTCCAATGCATGAGAGTGAAAACTGAAAGTGAAGTCGCTCAGTCGTGTCTGACCCTCAGGGACCCCGTGGACTGCAGCCCCCCAGGTTCCTCCGTCCATGGGATTTTCCAGGCAAGAGTACTGGAGTGGGGTGCCACTGCCTTCTCCACAGGACAGGCACAAGCCAGGCCAATCAGAGCACCCCATGTTTCAAGCAGAGTGACTAGCACATTACCAAGCCAGGCTCATGAGACTCAATTCTGGGGGCTACTGAGAAAGAGAAACTTTCTTTCTGCCAGAAGGATATAGGCCAAGAGCTGCTCTAGGTTATCCTGCCATCCCATGAGAAGAAAGCTGAGAGAAATGCAGAGCCAGGAGACAGAGAGATAAGAGCTCTGATGACACTGTCTGAGCCTCTGGGATCCCAGATGTGCCTAAAGCCAGTTTTGGCCCCTGGACTTCTCAGTTATGAGACAATTTTGAGTTTTGTTTCTGTCACTGTAACTTTAAAACCAATCAATCTACTCTCCAGGCCTTGGTGGGAATACCAGGATCTTGACAGGCAGTTACCCCTTCCTGCCGTCATCCTGGGAGAAGCAGGCTCCACTGCCAGGGTCCCACTTGACAAGGGCCTTACCTGCACCAGGAGGTTCTGCAGTCCGATGACCAGGGACAGCACTTGTGATGTTCCCAGTGGAGCTAGGACAGTGTCCTCAGGGGCTGGCGGTGACTGGGCCCCTGAGGGCCGTAGGGCAACCAGGGCAGAGGAGAAGTTTTGTTGCAGGGCTGTCCGCAGGAAGCGTAAGATGGCAGCTGAAAGTAGGAAACTCCTTACACCCAGTTCCTGTCTCATTCCCCACCTCCCTGTGCCCAGCTCTGTTACAGGGGGAAGACCATGGAGATATAGTGGGGTGACCACAGGCTGGTCTGGGGGGCGGGGTGGTCCCATCTCAGGATATAGGGGAAAGGTTTTTCTTCTCCCTGCTGGAGGCCCTTGGCCCCACACCTGACAGCAGTGCAGCCTTTTTCTTCGGGACGCTGAGGGCCTTCAGTACTTGGTCCAGTTCCACGGACAATGTCTGATGAACCTGGCAGAGCATGGGGTAAAGGCATAACCCCCACTTTCTGGGAGCCTGGGGAGAAAATAACCTGCCACAATATCTCATACACATACCCAGAAGGACAGAAAAGGCCACATAGGGTCTTGTGAACCTCACCTGGATTTAGGAGCTTGAGGAGGAAAATCAAGCCCAGACCTGGAGAACTCTGCTTCTCCCAAATTTCCCCCATCCTCAGAAAGCATCTGCACCAGGGAGGAACTGATCCTGGCATTATCTGTAGGTCCATCTCTATCTCAGCCCACCATCCACCTAACTCAGACCTGGAGTCAGATGGCCCAGATTCAAAATCCTGGCTCTGCCACTTGCCACGGCTGTGGACAAGTCACTGCCCTGAACCTCTCTCAGCCTGTCTTACGTCCTTCACCTGTGAAACAGGAACAGTACCACCTGCTTTCACTCCTGCCAGAGCCATTGTGAAGAACAGCTGAGGATCAGTGCTGTGAATGAGCTCTTTGACGTCAAAGCAGTGACCAAACTGAGGGGTTAGTTTAGGCAACAGGCTCAAAGCTGTGAGTGTGCTCTGCTCTCCTTACCCAGAACATGAGCTGCCTTCAGGCAGCTTCTCCTCCACTTGGATCTATCACAGTTTTCCACAAAGCAATTCCTCAAAAATGCTTGCTGGCTGGTGGAATTGGCAGGTTCTAGGCAGAAGAACCAACTTGTATAAAGATATTGAGATGCCATACTAATCTGTTAGTAGAGGAAGCTGTGTGCAAGTTCTGTGCTATCTGCTCAATTTTTTGGTAAATCTAAAGCCGTCCAAAAAATAACAGCTACTAAAAATCAACCAGAATCAAACAAAACAAGGTATGGAGATGTGAAAGAGCACAGTGAACTGGGAAAAGAGCAAGCACGTGCTCTGAAGAGGAGGGCAGAATGACAGGAAGTAAGGCTGCAGAGGGGCCTAGTAGGAAGGGTCTCAGCAGCCACAAAGAGAACAGAAAGGTGCTGAAGGAGAGTGGCCAGAGGGCAAGAGTGGATAGACAGTGCCGTGGGGATAGAGAGGCAGGGGGACGGAGAGGCTGGGGCCAGCAGATTGTCAACAGGCCACCTTGGTGGTGAGGATAAATGATCAGGCCTGAACGAGGGCAGAGGGGAGGACTTGGAGGAGAGGCAGTTAGGTGATTGGCTGGGTGTGAGCTGAGGGCCAGGGCAGAACTGATGACATGGTGCAGGCTTCCATCCAGGCAGGTGACTGCAGGGGCAGGGGTGGGCCCAACAGAGAAAAGCAGGAGAGGTTCCTATCCCAAGTTGACCCCACTGGAAACTACCTGAGGATCTGCTATACTGTAGATCTGCCAGTTTACTGAAAGTCTAGAAGCCAAAATTTTAAGACTCACTTCAATTCTATACCAGTGAGTGTTTGCCTGGCATTAGGTTGGCACAGAACTGGGCACAGTGAGGGTACCTCAAGGGCTAGGCAATGGTTTACATCCACCAGGAGTAGCCAGCCTTAGGGTAAACACTCAAAAGTGGGGCAGCCCACACAGGAGCCCATGCAGGGCACAAGGATGCCAAGGTCATACAAGGGGGAGGAGCTGAGAGGAAAGGAGGTGCTGTGGGTAAGTCCATGGCACCGCCATTCCCTCATCGCCTTCTCCAACAGTCACGTGACAGCTCCCATGTGTATGGCACGTCACAGCTTACCACCTACCACTTCAAGATCACGGGCTGGATTCTGCCTTCCCGTTCAGCTGGACAGTCCACTCCCTACACCCTGCAATGCGATAGCTCACCACTCTTCAAATACATAAATCATGTCTTAAACTTGCACAGCTTCAGGCCTGTGCTCATCTCATTCTCTTTGCCTAGCATGCTCTCCCCTTTGCCTGGCACAAAATACTTACCTTTCAAGGCTTTGCTTAAAGATTACAACACAAGTTCCCCAAGTGTGGGGTGTATACTGTATTCATTTTTTATTCCTCTGTTCCTAAAGTACTGCCTGGCATGTAGGTGATCCACGTGTGCTAAATGGATCAATGTAAATCAACCTGACAACAGGCTTGCATGTTACTCTCCTGTTTTGTAGGCAAGGAAACTGAAGCTCAAAGAGGTAAATACCTTACTAAGGTTACATAGGTAATAAGCCACAGAGCTGAGACCAGAACTCGGATCTTCATCGTTCCTTTGAGTGACACCCATGACCCAAAGCTACAGGGGTTAGAAACTAACCTGAAGACTGCCTTTGTGCTGCTGGGCAGAGAAGGAGGCAGTGAGCAGCCAGGCGGAGCAGAGGAGCCCGGTCCTGGGAGAGCCCTCCTCAGCCCAGGTTAGCGCCAGCATCTTCTCCAGAAGCTCTATCAGGGCCGTGCTGCTCAGAAGCACTGCAGCGGCTGCAGAGGGTTGGGAAGAGCAGGTAGTGCTCAATTAGTACCCAGAAGGTGCTCCACATATGCTCTGTGAATGAACAAAAGGGTCACCTGGGAGGCTCTAAGGGTCTGAGCTTCGTTTTGGAAGCAAAGGTTATCAGAACCAGAAAGGACCTTATGACCATTTGTTCCAGCCACACACACCTTTATTTATTTTTTTTAAGATGGAAGAACAGGGCAGCAAGAGCCACAGGCACTGCCCAGCACCCTCCCTTCCTCTTCACTCTGCCAGCTCGGGCCCCAGTACCTCTTCTCTGACTGCCCAGTGTGGTCTGGTGAAGGCTGCAGTACAGGAAGTTGAAGGAGGGCTGAAGGATGTCCGAGTCAGCGGGGCTGCATGTCCCACACAGCTTGCTCACTGCAAGAGATCAGAGTCCTCGGGAGCCCCAGTGCTTAGCACTCACACTTCTTACAGCTAATGCCCCTCAACCGGCTAATTTCAGATGTCAGTCTTAGGGATCAAGAACAAACCAAGTGTCCCTGATGTTACTGCCAATGGAAAGAAGCAGTGACAAACCCAAAGACATGTTCACACTCTCCATCAGAACAAACATCAGGCAAGCACCCCCAGGTGCATGTACGAATAGACTGCACAAGTTTAGGAAGTCAAAAGGCAGCCTCTGACAGCACTTGTGCCAACCAGACTCCAGGTTGCAGAGTCTGCAGAGGTTATGTAGGCCAACTTGCCACCATCAGCAGAAAGACGATCAAGTCTCTGAATTCTTCCAGCAACAGGCACTCACCACCTTCCCAGGGGAGGTCTGTAGCTATCGATGTGCAGTTCCCTAAACTTGCCACATTCTCTCTCTCATACCACCTCCATCTAGCTAACACCTTTCCTCCGATTCAGCAATCAAGATTCAGCTCAAAGTTCACCTCCCTCATGAATTCTCCCTTAATCTCTCAAAGCAAGGTTAAATGCCTCCTCTACTCCGCCTGCCTCATCAGAGTGGTTACAACACTGTGGGGTAGACATCTACAGAGCACAACCCTTTCCTCCTGGGAATTACCAGACCTTGCTCCCCTGCCCCCACCATCCTAGATATAAACCTACCTAAGTCTCCATTCACTTTTTTGGCAGCCATATCACACTTGACTTTACATGGCTCATGATCAACCAGACAACCAGGCCCCTCCCAACCATAGCCCCACCCTTGAACTACAGTCTTCTACTCTCAATGCTCTCAAATAAAACTATTCAAGGGTTATATGTAAATATATACTCATTTCACATATATGTTTCAGTCTGTTATGTCTTCCTATTAGAGGCCCTTTTGACAGCTGTTTTTGTCACACACAAACCTCCCTCCTGGCTGAGTGCCGCCTGATAAGACAGGCAGGCAATGACCAGCACCAGGCCAGGCTGGACACTGATCTTCTCATGAGGAGATCTGGGCTCCAGGCAGGGAAAAACCATACTACCCTGTGGCCAGAGGACACGACACTCCACAGGGACTGGAGACACATCATTTTTCCTAATAATTTCAAGCTTTCCTCAACAAATCTTCCTGAGGGTGCTGCCTATGAACTGGTGGCTGCATCAGCGAGCAATAAAAGATCCTAATAAGCTTTGGGGTATGGGGAGAAAAAAGGCCTAGAGATCTGTGAACTGGATCATTAGATCCTGAGTCAGCTGCAGGGTGAGGTGGAGAACAGAGCTTGTGCCAGGAAAAATGAAGGATACACAGACAGTACCCACTGAAGGCCTACTCTGTGTCAAGCACCTTGTGGCATTCTACATTTAAAGTTACTCCTTACATCAACCCTAAATCAGTACACACTGTTATCTTACTTCTGAGGAACCAAAGGCTCACAAAGGCTAGAGGTTGCCCAAGGTTGCATACCTAGTGACTAAGCTGAGAACAAAATCAGGCCTTCTTGATTCTGGAGCTTGTCGCAGTGATTTGTTTTGGTTTTTGTTTTCCTAACATTCCCAGAGAACGAGCAGAAGATCTGGAAGGTCCTTTATCAAGAAGCCCATAGGCAATCAACCAGTCAGAGGACTGTGCGTTAGTTGATTACATACCCTGCAACCCTCCTCCCTCACGTTGCCTTTAAAAATGCTATGTTGAAATCCTTCGGGGAGTCTGGGGTTGTGGGGGGCATGAGTCCCCATTCTTGCATGGCCCTGCAATAAACCTTCTTACTCAAAAAAAGAGAGAGAAGCCCACAGGAATAGACTGACCCACCAGCTTCTTCCAAAAGGTGAAAGGGTGGAAGAAAGGAGCAAGGCCAGTGCTATGAGGGCCGACCCACAGCCCACCCAGCCCTGGGCCCTCAGGCACTGTTCCAAGCAACCAGAGCACCTTGGTGAAGCAGCTTCATGGCCATGCTGTCCAGTTCTTGCTCTGACTCGTTCCTCAGCTGCACTAAGGAGAGGAGGTTCAACAGCAAAGGCAAGTTCCCAGAGGCTGTTAGGAACAAGGAGAGCTGGTCAGGGGAACTTACAGACAGATCACCACCACCACCCAACCAGCGGTAAATAGTTCATTGGGCTTTACCCCTATTTCCTGTCTTCTTTATTTGGAAAAGGGGCAACTGACAGACTGAGTGCCAACTCTGGGTTGGGTAAGAGAATTCATTATCTCACTTAATCCTCTTTAAAATCATGGGAAGCAGGGACTGTCATTTCTATTTTATAGTTAAGAAAACTGAGGCCCAGAGAGGCTAAATGACATCTCCCAGGTCCCACAGCCACTGGCAGGGCCAGGACTTGAACTCAAATCTGAATCCAAGGCTCAAAGTCTTTCCACTATGGGTTTCCAAGATATCTCATGATTCTTTTTTTTTTTCTCATGATTCTTAAACACTATTATCAGTTAGTTGTGGCTTCTCCTTCCCTGAAAAGGAAGGATTCAGCTCCTCCAGATCCCCTTAGCAGAAGATATTAAGAAGAGGTGGCACAGAGAAGAGAATACACAGAAGAACTATACAAAAAAGATCTTCACGGCCCAGATAATCACGATGGTGTGATCACTCATCTAGAGCCAGACATCCTGGAATGTGAAGTCAAGTGGGCCTTAGGAAGCATCACTACAAACAAAGCTAGTGGATGGGGATGGAATTCCAGTTGAGCTATTTCAAATCCTAAAAGATGATGCTGTGAAAGTGCTGTACTCAATATGCCAGCAAATTTGGAAAACTCAGCAGTGGCCACAGGACTCGAAAAGGTCAGTTTTCATTCCAATCCCAAAGAAAGGCAATGCCAAAGAACGCTCAAACTACTGCACAATTGCACTCATCTCATACAGTAATAAAGTACTGTTCAAAATTCTCCAAGCCAGGCTTCAGCAATACATGAACCGTGAACTTCCAGATGTTCAAGCTGGTTTTAGAAAAGGCAGAGGAACCAGAGATCAAATTGCCAATAACCACTGGATCATCGAAAAAGCAAGAGTTCCAGAAAAACATCTATTTCTGCTTTATTGACTATGTCAAAGCCTTTGACTGTGTGGATCACAGTAAACTGTGGAAAATTCTGGAAGAGATGGGAATACCAGACCACTTGACCTGCCTCTTGAGATAACTGTATGCAGGTCAGGAAGCAACAGTTAGAACTGGACATGAACAACAGACTGGTTCCAAATAGGAAAAGGAGTATGTCAAAGCTGTATATTGTCACCCTGCTTATTTAACTTCTATGCAGAATACATATCATGTGAAATGCCAGACTGGATGAAGCACAAGCTGGAATCAAGATTGCTGGGAGAAATATCAATAACCTCAGATATGCAGATGACACCAATCTTATGGCAGAAAGTGAAGAAGAACTAAAGAGCCTCTCGATGAAAGTGAAAGAAGAGAGTGAAAAAGTTGGCTTAAAGCTCAACATTCAGAAAACTAAGATCATGGCATCTGGTCCCATCACTTCACGGCAAGTAGATGGGGAAACAGTGGAAACAGTGTCAGTCTTTATTTTTTTGGACTCCAAAATCACTGCAGATGGTGACTGTAGCCATGAAATTAAAAGACTCTTACTCCTTGGAAGGAAAGTTATGACCAACCTAGACAGTATATTAAAAAGCAGAGACATTACTTTGTCAAAAGTCCGTCTAGTCAAGGCTATGGTTTTTCCAATAGTCATGTATGGATGCAAGAGTTGGACTATAAAGAAAGCTGAGCGCAGAAGAATTGATGCTTTTGAACTGTGGTGTTGGAGAAGACTCTTGAGAGTCCCTTGGACTGCAAGGAGATCCAACCAGTCCATCCTAAAGGAGATCAGTCCTGGGTGTTTACTGGAAGGACTGATGTTGAAGCTGAAACTCCAGTACTTTGGCCACCTGATGTGAAGAGCTGACTCATTGGAAAAGACCCTGATGCTGGGAAAGATTGAGGGCAGGAGGAGAAGGGGATGACAGAGGATGAGATGGTTGGATGGCATCACCAACTCAACGGACATGAGTTTGGGTAAACTCCGGGAGTTGGTGATAGACAGGGAGGCCTGGCATGCTGTGGTTCATGAGGTCGCAAAGAGTCGGACACGACTGAGCAACTGAACTGAACTGAACTGAGATCCCCTTAAACATGCCTCCAAAACCCCGTCCTCAACAGAAATGAACCAAATGAGCCATAGTTCTCCACCCACTTCCTCTTAATTGCTTGAAAATTTAAAAGTTCAACTTTCTAAGAGTAGGAAAAAAAACAGACTAATCCCAGCCTTTCACACTATACCAAATATCAAGCTTCTGTGACTCCAGGGAGTCCCATTCCGGATTTGGAAACCATCCTTTTAGATCTCACCAGGAGCTCCAATCCATCACAGATCCGCCCCCTCCCTTGCCCCTGCTGGCTGTTGCTGCATCCTACACCTCCCCAACATTTACCGCTTCTTTCTTCCCAACTAGGGGCTGCCATTCTTGTGACAAATAGCTCTGAGCACATGCTTCGCAGGGTGGGGATAGGCATGCATGCATCAAACACACCCACCCATGCAGACATGAAACATAAGCACACTCAAACCACAGACACACACACAGACACACACAAACAAGTATGTTGAGTACCCACTCTCCCACAAGAGGAAGGAGATAAAAATTTCTCGCTTAATGCCCCATTGGCCTGACTTTTCTTTTGCAGAGAAAATGCCAATTCTCTCTCCCAGAGCAGACCTCATCACAGTAGAGCTGCCCATTCCTGCATGACCTTCCCTCAGGTCTAAACATGCCTCCAGCAGCTACAGGCTGACCTCCTGAGGGGGAGGACCCATGCTCCACCAGCAGATGCTGTAGGATCATCAGGAAGTGGCCTCGGATGAGACCGCCCACTTGGACATCTTCATTCCTCCTCAGAAAGGTCTTCAGGACGATCAGTACCTTGCGGGCTATGTCCATGGGACTGGAACAGATGAGGTCCTGAGCAGGAGAGAAGGAAGCCAGAGCTCAGAGGGCATTATAGTTGGGGACAGTTGAGCAGTGAAGAAGAGGGGCTGGAGAAGGGCCCCAAATGATGCTGTCACAGAACCTGGGGAAGGAAGCACTTACTCCGGACCTACCATACATCATCCTGTCAAACAAGTCCATCCTAAATGGAAAAAAACAGAGGCTCAGAGAGATTGTGTGATGTGCCAAAGCCCACATAAACTAGTAAGTGGCACAATTAGGATTTGAATCCCTGGTGGCTCAGATGGTAAAGAATCTGCCTACAATGCAGAAGACCCTGGGTCAGGAAGATTCCCCTGGAGAAGGGAATGGCTACCCACTTCAGTATCATTGCCTGGAGAATCCAATGGACAGAGGAACTTGACAGGCTACAGTCCCAAGGATAGGACTTAGATCACAAAGAGTCAGACATGACTGAGTGACTAACATACTCCCAACCCCAAGCCCAGAGATCTTTCTACTAAGGGGGTGGGGGTGGAGATGTCACAGGGCAAGCACAGGATGGGTTAGGACAGATTCAGGACACAGGAAGAGAAGCAAGGACCAGATCAGGCCCCGTCTCCACCATGGCATCTGGCTATTTCTGCCCCAAGGAGTAAAGGCCTTGGTTTCAGAAGGCTGGAAAGAACATTGCTTTTTATTTGCTTTCAGAGTTAATAAGTATATGTTAAAGGGGAAGTCAGCAAAAGCTACACCAGAGACTATCCCATTGAGAGTTCCTGTCACCTTCCAGCTCAAACAGGCCAATTCCTTTTGAAAGGGCAGAGGGGGCTGAGTGCCACGAAACCAGTGTCACACACAGACTCCTAGCTCCTGACACACAGAACCATGATTACAGGCTACCAGCCAGACAAACCCAGATGTGCTGATCACTGGGTAGCACGGGGGTGTCTGTGCTTGGCTCTCTAAAAACCCCCACAGCTGCCAGAGAAACAACTATAATACTGATGAAATAATTCATATTTTATGGTACAATGAGAAACATTTAAACATAAAATTTTTCTTTGCTAGCTTGGGCCTCTTCCTCCCCTTTTAGTGTGTATTGTGCATCTGAATTAACCAGACCTCTTTAGGAGGTAACATTCTTTCTCAATCTCATCAAGGGTCACAACTCGTAAGTCTTTAGGGGATAACTTCCTTCCTAACTCTGCAAGGGACCATGATGACCTGTGATCCACTACTACCTTTGTATGTATAGATTTAAATTGTGTAAATGATCAATAATATGTCATTTAACCATTTGTCTCAAAAACTTAAATCACTGTGCTTTGACCTCTTATGGGCAGGACAGTCCTTGGAGCTTTTTATTTTACTTTCTTAATTTATCTTTTTGGCCACACCACATGGTTTTCAAGATCTTAGTTCCTGGACCAGGCATGGAACCTGTGCTCCCTACAGTGGAAGCCGAGTCCTAACCACTGGACTGCCAGGGAATTCCCCTCAGAGATTTCTGAAAGACTGTCTAGCAGATTATAATTCTCGGGTTGGCTCAAATAAATTTGCCATTTCCTTCTGAGATAGACTGTTGATTAATTTTTATTGACAACATCAATAGCAATCACTCAATCAGGACCTAATAATGTCAGGTATTGTTCTGTGTTTAAACTGTAGTTACATGTTTATACATTATCTGTATCTTCATAACTCTTCCTAGTAGGTGTCACTCCAGTTATTCAAAGCAGCAAACTGGGACAGATTAACTAGTTTGCCAGTCAAGAAAGCAGGGGCATTATAAATTCTATAGCCACTATGATTTAAGGAAGGGCAGGGATGAGGTTGGCTTCATCTTTGTTACCTTGTAGGGATTTGGTTGGGAAGATCCCCTGGAGTAGGAAATGGCAACCCACTCCAGTATTACTGTCTAGAAAATTCCACGGACAGAGGAGCTTGTCCATGGGGTTGCAAAGAGTTGGACATAGCATGCACATACACATACACACAGAGACTCAGAAAACATCTCTGGAAGGAGAGGCTCTCAGAATAAGGCTAAAGGGAATTTCAGTTCATTTCCATCAACCTTTTTACTTTATAGAGTATGAGGCTGAAGCCAGATGAGGTGTGATTTGTCTAAGGTCACAGGACCCACAGCCAAACTAGTTTCCTAGTTCTGCTCCTTCACCAGCACATGGCTGCCTGACTGCCAAAGCTGGTCTCTTAGAAACCTAAGTTAGTGAATGTTAAAAGTGCCAAAGGAAGGGGGCTACTTAGATATTTGGCAGCTGTGATGAATGCCAGGGGAAAGGGTGCACCCCACCCTATAGGTGAGTGAGGAGGCTCTGGGTGGAGCATGGCCCCCTCTGAAGCCTCTCCTGTCCAGAGTCGTCCAGAACTCTCTGGGACTGGGCTGACCAGAGGGACACGGCCCAAGCAGGGAACAAACAGAGCTTCTATGACATCACGGTTTTTTACATACAAACAACCCACGTGAAAGACTACCCGTTGGTAAGAGTGGCAATTAACAGCTTTGTTTTCAGCTGTTAATTACCCACATCAGAAACAGAAATTGGTACCAACACATATTTTTAGACTCATTCCCCTCCTGCAGCTAGAAGCTGGGAAGCAATGGTAGGAATTATACATGTGAACAAACAACAAAGTTGTTCCTTGCTCTTCTTTCTTAACACTTATGTTTCTAGGATATAATTTAGTAAAAAACTCATTAATTTAGGCTCCGGTCATGGTCATGACCTTTGTTAGCTATATGACCTTCAGAATTCAATAAGTCTTCCTTCTTTTTTAAAAAACTGTTTATTTATTAGGCTGTGTCATGTCTTTGTTGTGGCTTAGTTGTCAGGTGGAATGTGGGATTTTAGTTGCTCAAGCAGGGTTCAAACCTGTGTCCCTTGCATTGGAAGGCAGATTCTTAACCAATGGACTACAAGGGAAGACCCTCAATAAGCCTTTCTGAGATTAAGATTCTTTATCTGGTTCAGAGTCAGTCAGGAATCAGTGAATGATAGTCTACTGTGTACAGCATACCACAAGTGCGCCTATATATTCTTTCATTTATCCCCATGTTATCTCCATTTTAGACATGAAGAAACCAAAGCTTAGAGAAGACTTCTTTCAGTTGTTAGGTGTTTGTTATATCTGAGTCCCTCACTGGCCCATGGGCCAGGAACTAGGTCTAATTCTTCCCTGTGCTCAAACAAACAGCTCTCCTATTAGATGAAACCCTGAGTCAGGGCTGGTTTCTCTCTTGTCCTTAGATTTAGCTCAGTTTACTGGAAAAAACAATAGGGAATCAAAACCTGGGTTTTAATCTTAGCTCTTGTGACCTTGGGCAAATCTTTCCAAAACTATTTCTTAATCTGTTTAAAAAGAAAAAAATAAGATACTATGATTAGTATCTTCCTCAGAAGATCTGAATTTTTTCTTTTTTGAAAGACTTAGATCTATTCAGATCCCTAACTCAACAGGTCAGCAAAGGTTTATAAATACTTACGTGTGAGGAACTGACCCTGAATACTTTATCTGGCACAGAAAATCCAGCATCTTAGCTCTGTCCATGGCTACTCTGTGTCCTATCTTGTTTTCTTTCCTTATGCATTAATGGTTTATTTTTAACCCATTCCTTATTCTCTTTTCTTCCTATCCAAGGAAGAATTTGAGCCAAAGCATGAATGTGGCCCCTATCAAATCAACACATGTGAGATTTCACAAAATGACAGACCTCAGGGACAGAGGGTGAAGATTTAAGTCTGAGTGGGGGTGTGTACGTGTGAGTGTGAATATGGACAGAAGGTGACTAAGGATGTGAGATATACAATATGCAGGTGTTATTTCCACCATAGTCACTCCAATAAAATTAGGAAATCATATTTATTGATGATAAGAATATCAAAAGAACACCCACTCTCCTCTAAAGGGCTGTGTCATTCTTCTAGGACTAAGGGACAGGGGGCAAGTAAGTGAACTGGCATTGAAGGCAGGGGTTCTAAACCACAGTGGCAGTTTGGGATCTGCCACTAGTCACATTAATTGGTCACTATATACAAATTGTCAACTGTGTAAATAATTTACTTTTAAAAAATATATATTATAGCAGTTATCTCTATAATAATAAATAAAAATAGATGGAATTAAAGCCAGTGTGTGAGAAACTGCAAACAAGTAGCTTCCTTATCTAACTGATGAACCTGACAGAAATTATAGGAATGTCTTACTTCACACAAAAAAATCATTGGAATATGCAATAAACTCCTGATAAAAAAAATTCTGGGTATGCCCAAAGAAGAGTGTTGCACGTTTAACATTATCTTGAGAGTTATGACAGAAAAGAGGCTGAGTCCCTTTGCCAATCAGACATCTGCCACTACATGCCCCAGGGGTCCCCTGTGACATCAAACCCTTGCTAACAGAATATACTTAAGACAGGGAGGTGAGAGGGAATGGTGACAAAGGTCAGCATTTCAGAGGTATATCCTCTGGGGACTAGAGGGGCACATATCTCTCAGTGAGCAGACATCCATCAGACTTAGGAAAGGGTATGCATTTACCAGGCACCTGCCAGCTGAAAAGACCTCCTACTAACATGGAAACAGTGATAAGTCCAGAGTTGGGTAGAAGCAGCTTCAAGGGCCTCCTGACCTCAGGAAACCAGCTCCCAGCTCCCACCACCTCTGACTGTAGAAATGAGCAAGTGGTCACCTACTAGCAAAATGAGTAGGATGCTGGGGCTGCTCCTAAGTATGTGAAACAGGGCTGCTACGCTGGCGGGAAGGGTGGGCTGCCCGGCAGACGGGACACTGTCCAGCTCCTCATAGCTGCTCTCTTCCCAGGAGAACCAAAGTTCCAGGACATGGTGCCCAAACCTCCTCATCAGCTCTGGATGCAGCAGGAACAACCTGAGCAGGAGCGGATGGTGGGTGTAGACTCGGTGCAGGTCTGGGGTGTCCTCTAGGAATTTTCTGATGGCACCAACCACAGCCTGGAGGCAAAGAATAAAGAGGATAAATACACCTTGTAGAGGGCCCAAGAGACTCCAATCCCCAACAAATAGAGACAGCCAAGATGTAACTGGGAAAAAATGTACTGGCTTCTCAGGGGTCCAGGTTATTTTCACTGGCACCCTCCAGCGAAAAGAAAACCTCACTGTGCTTACCCTGTAACAGTGGCCCTCAACTCGGGTGATTTCACTCCCCAAGGGACATGTAAAAATGTCTAGACTGTCTAGATTGTTGACTGTCTTGATTGGGAGAGTGCTAGTGGCACCTAGTGTGAGAAAACAGGAATCCTGCTAAATATCCTGCAATGCACAGAACAGCCTCCCACTGAAAAGACTGTGCAAAATGTCACCAGTGCCGTGGCTGAGAAACCCCACTCTATAATGACACTTAGCACAGTGTGTCACAACTGTCAGCGTGGATGTGTCTACCTACCACACTAGACTTCAGCTGTCTGAGGGCACAGGGCCTGGCACAGAGACAGCAAAGAGCAGGTGTGTTAAACCATTTACTAAACCTCTCTCTTCCCTGCTGCACATATAACAAAGCTCAAATTCCTGAGCATGTTACTCTCCTGATTTTACGCTCCATAGTTTTGACTCTTCACTTGGGTCTTTCATCCATTTTGAGTTCATTTCTGTGTATGATATGAGCTAAGGGTCCAGCTCCATTCTGTTGCATGTAGATATGCAACTGATTCCAACACTATTTATTAAAAAGGCAGTTTTTCCTGTGCTGAATTGTCTTGTTGTTCTTATAAAAATATATGGGTTTATTTTCGGGGTTTTTGTTTGTTTTCAATTTTGACCTGAGGGACCTTAATTCTTCCACCAGAGATGGAACCCAGGTCCCGGCAGTGAAAATGCTGAGTTCTAACCACTGAACAGACAGGGAATCCCCTCTGGGTTTATTTTTGGACTCTCAACTCTATTCGGTTGATCTGGATGTCTCTCCTAGACATATTTAGAACCACACTGTCTTGATTACTCTATCTTTGTAGTAAGTTTGAAATGAAGAAGTGTGAGTCCTCCAAACCTGATCTTCTTTTTCAAAATTATTTTGGCTACTTTGGGTCCCTTTCATTTCCAAATAAATTTTAGGATCAGCTTGTCCATTTCAAGACAAGGAAAAAAAAAAGAAGGCAACTAGAATTTTGATCAAGATTATATTGAATCTATAGAACAATTTGAGTATTGCCATTTAAACACTATTAAGTCTTTTTTCCTAGTTTTCAGTTCAGTTCAGTCTCTCAGTCGTGTCCAGCTCTTTGCGACTTCATGAATTGCAGCACTCCAGGCCTCCCTGTCCATCACCAACTCCCAGAGTTCACCCAAACTCATGTCCATCGAGTCACTGATGCTATCCAGCCATCTCATCCTCTGTCATCCCCTTCTCCTCCTGCCCCCAATCCCTCTAAGCATCAGAGTCTTCTCCAATGAGTCCAACTCGTCACATGAGGTGGCCAGAGTACTGGAGTTTCAGCTTTAGCATCATTCCTTCCAAAGAAATCCCAGGGCTGATCTCCTTTAGAACGGACTGGTTGGATCTCCTTGCAGTCCAAGGGACTCTCGAGAGTCTTCTCCAACACCACAGTTCAAAAGCATCAATTCTTTGGCGCTCAGCTTTCTTCACAGTTCTACTCTCACATTCATACATGACCACTGGAAAAGCCATAGCCTTGACTAGACGGACCTTTGTTGGCAAAGTAATGTCTCTGCTTTTGAATATGCTATCTAGGTTGGTCATAACTTTCCTTCCAAGGAGTAAGCGTCTTTTAATTTCACGGCTGCAATCACCATCTGCAGTGATTTTGGAGCCCCCAAAAATAAAAGACACTGTTTCCACTGTTTCCCCATCTATTTCCCATGAAGTGATGGGACCGGATGCCATGATCTTCATTTTCTGAATGCTGAACTTTAAGCCAACTTTTTCACTCTCCTCTTTCACTTTCATCAAGAGGCTTTTTAGTTCCTCTTCACTTTCTGCCATAAGGGTGGTGTCATCTGCATATCTGAGGTTATTGACATTTCTCCTGGCAATCTTGATTCCAGCTTGTGCTTCTTCCAGCCCAGCATTTCTCATGATGTACTCTGCATAGAAGTTAAATAAGCAGGGTGACAATATACAGCCTTGACGTACTCCTTTTCCTATTTGGAACCAGTCTGTTGTTCCATGTCCAGTTCTAACTGTTGTTTCCTGATCTGCATATAGGTTTCTCAAAAGGCAGGTCAGGTGGTCTGGTATTCCCATCTCTTCCAGAATTTTCCACAGTTTATTGTGATCCACACAGTCAAAGGCTTTGGCATAGTCAATAAAGCAGAAATAGACATTTTTCTGGAACTCTCTTGCTTTTTCGATGATCCAGCAGATGTTGGCAATTTGATCTCTGGTTCCTCTGCCTTTTTTAAAACCAGCTTGAACATCTGGAAGTTCACGGTTCATGTATTGCTGAGGCCTGGCTTGGAGAATTTTGAGCATTACTTCACTAGCATGTGAGATGAGTGCAATTGTGCGGTAGTTTGAGCATTCTTTGGCATTGCCTTTCTTTGGGATTGGAATGAAAACTGACCTTTTCCAGTCCTGTGGCCACTGCTGAGTTTTCCAAATTTGCTGACATATTGACTGAAGCACTTTCACAGCATCATCTTTTAGGATTTGAAATAGCTCAACTGGAATTCCATCACCTCCACTAGCTTTGTTCGTAGTGATGCTTTCTAAGGCCCACTTGACTTCACATTCCAGGATTGAGACATTATTAACATATAACATTGTATAAGTTTAAGGTTTCCCTGATAGCTCAGGTATGGGCTTCCCTTGTAGCTCAGCTGGTTAAGAATCCTCCTGCAATGCGCAAGACCTGGGTTCAATCCCTGAGTTGGAAAGATCCCCAGGAGAAGGGAACAGCTACCCACTCCAGAATTCCAGCTTGTATAGTCCAGTCACAAACAGTTGGACACGACTGAGGGACTTTCAAGTTTAAGAGATATAACATAATCATCTGATAAATGTATATATTGTGAAATGATTGCTCCAGCCCTAAGAGTTTATAAACAAGCTGGAGGGAGAAAACCTGTAACATATAACCTTATCAAAGTAATCCAAGAGCAGCCTGGCTAACAATGATGTAGGTTTCAGCAATACATTTTGTTTCATAAACTGTTATCTGTAGACATCTCACACCTTTTTCCTCTTGCACAAACCAGAGGCGGTACTAAGAAAACAGCCTTTAACCTAATTGACCTTTATAACTTAGGTTAATTAGGACCTAATTAACTTAGGTCCACAGCATGCAGGATCCTTCTTTTCTAACTAGGGATCAAACCCATACCCCCTTTAGTGGAAGCATGGAGTCTTGACCACTGGACTTTGCGGGAAGTCCTTAAGTCTTGATTTTCTTATCAATAAAATAAAAACAGTAATCTCTACCTCCCAGAACTGATGAGAGAACTGACTAAGTTACACAAGCTCTGTATGTGTCAGCACTTTGTCTCCCTCTAGTCCCCTAACACACACTGTCTCTCTGCCACCCAGCATCTCTATATATACACCAAAACAGTCTTCCGAGGAACCATGATGAAGAGGAGCAGGAGAAGGAGGAAAAGCCCCAGGTGTTTTGGTCCATACCTCATCTAAGGCATCATCTTTGTCCTGGCAGATTGCAAGCAGATAGATAGAAGCTCTGAAGACCACGAGTGGAGGGCGTTCACCCTGGTCCTGCAGAGATAGGAGGAAGCTTTGCACAGCCATGAATAACTTCGTCTTTGAGACAAACCTGTCAACCAAGGACAGTCTGAGTGAAAAAGGCAGAGATGGCTGTCCCGCCTGGCCACACCCTCCCTCTGCCCTTCTGTCCCAGCATGTCCACAGCCTAATGACATCTTGCACAAAGAGGGTGCTGTACATACTTAACAAAGCACTGTCACACATGCACAGCACATAGTTCTCTGCTTTGTGCAAGGATCTGTTAGAGGACAGAGACTCCTCACTCACACCTAGAAGGTAAAGCATCAGGCAGCTGGACCAGCAGTGTTAAAAAGAAGGGTGCTACTTTGGGGGTTCAGGAGGCCCTGCTCTGACGCCAGTTCACCCTTCTCTTCTCATATTTATCACTAAACATTTGTGTGTTCAATGGGCTCCTTTCTGGGGAAGGGAGATTTCTACACTTGTACATGCAAGGAAGATGGGGATGAGGAGGAGACCAACTTCACTACATGTCCTTTTATGCTTTTTAAATTTTCTACCATGGGTATGTCTCACCTATCAGATTAAGACTCTGATAAACATTTTAAAATAGGTAATACTAAATGCAATGTGGTATCCTGGATTGTATCCTAGAACAGAAAAGGACAGTACACGAAAACTGGTGAAATCTGAATAAAGTTTAGTTAATAGTATTGTACCATCATACATATGGTCAAATGATTTTCAACAAGGGTGCCAACACCATTCAGTGGGGAAAGGACAGTCTTTTCAACAAATGGCACTGGAAAACTGGATTTCCACATACAAAAGAATGAAGTTAGAATCTTACCTAACATGATAGAAAAAAATTAACCCCAAATATAAACACACTTAAATGAAAGACTTAAACCTATAAAAAAAATTTTAGAACAAAACATAAGGCAAAAGTTTCATGACATTGAATTTGGCAATGAATTATTGGTTATGACACCAAAAACACAGGCAATAAAAGAAAAAAATAAACTGGACTTTATGAAAGTTTTAAAAGTTTGTGCATCCAAAACCACTATCAACAGAGTAAAAAGGCAACCCACAGAATGGTAGAAATTATTTGCAAATCTAATAAAGAATAATATCCAGAATATATAGATAACTCCTAAAACTCAACAACAAAAACACTCAAACAATCTGAATCAAAACTAGACAAAAGATTTGAACAGACATTTCTCCAAAGAAGATATACAAATGGCCAACAAGCACATGAAGATGCTCAACAACAAATGACAACAGAAAAAATAGACAAATTTCATCCCCCCAAAATTTCTTTAATTAGATTTAATCAAAATTTAAATTAAAAGACACTTGCTCCTTGAAAGAAAATCTATGACAAACCTAGACAGTGTATTCAAAGCAGAGACATTACTTTGCCAACAAAGGTCTGTATAATCAAAGCTATGGTTTTTCCAGTAGTCATGTATGGTTTTGAGAGTTGGACCATAAAGAAATCTGAGTGCCAGAGAATTGATGCTTTTGAACTGTGGTGTTGGAGAAGACTCTTGAGAGTGCCTTGGACTGCAAGGAGATCACATCAGTCAATCCTAAAGGAAATCAACCTTGATCACTGGAACGACTGATGCTGAAGTTGAAGCTCCAGTACTTTGGCTGCCTGATGTGAAGAACTGACTCATTGGAAAAGACCCTGATGCTGGGAAAGACTGAAGGCAGGAGAAGGGGATGACAGAGGATAAGATGGTTGGATGGTATCACCGACTCAATGGACATGAGTTTGAGCAAGCTGCAGGATTTGGTGATGGACAGGGAAGCCTGGCGTGCTGCAGTCCACGAGGTCACAAAGAGTCGGACATGACTGAGCGACTGGACTGAACAAAATCAAAACCACAATGCAAAAACCACTTCATAACCACTAGGATGGCTATAATCAAAAAGATGGACAAGTCTTGACAAGGACATGGAGAAACCGGAACCCTTGCTCAAACATTGCTGGTGGGGCTGCAGCTCCTCTGGAAAACAGTTTGCAAGTTCCTCAAAATGTTACCCATAGTATTACCATATGACTCCTCAATTCTAAACCTGGTGTATACAGAAAAGGAATAGAAAACAAGTACTCAAACAAACACATGTAGACACATATTCACAGCATTACTATTCATAATAACCAAAAGGTAGAAACAGCCCAAATGCCCATCAATGAATGAAGGAATAAACAAACTGTAGTGTATACACACAATGGTATTCAGCCATGAAAAAGAATGAAGTACCAATTCCTGCTGCAAACATTACGTTTACTGGATGAATCTTGAAAACATTATGCTCAGTGGAAGGAGCAGGTGCAAAAGATCACATACATACGACCACATCTACCAGAAATGTTCAGAATAGATAAGTCCATAGAGACAGAATGCAAGTTGCCAGAAGCTGAGCAGAAGGAAAGGGGAGTGACTGCTTAAAGGATAAGAGGCTTTACTTTGGAGTGATGGAAATGTTTTGGAACTAGACAGAGATGGTGGTTGCACAACACTGTGAATATACTCAATGCCACTGAGTTGTCCTCTTTAAAATGGTTAACTTAGCTATGTAAACTTTACCTCAATAATTTTTTAAAAGCTTAATGAAAAATAGTACTTTGATTTTAAATTTTAATAAATTGTACAGTAATTCTTAAAACCAAAGTAAACTAGTGACTTTTTTTTTTGGTGCATAAACAACACCCTCAGGGATATCAAGGAATTCTCATCAGCATTCGAGGCTCTGTCCTTCACTCCTGAGACTACCTGTCTCTCCAAACTGTGAGCCCCTCAGGAATACATGCCATTTTTCACTTATCTCCATGTCCCCAGTGCTCAGCACCAGGCCTGGAGAGGATGCCTCTGTAAATAGTTATTGAACTGAACCTGGCTACAGATGTAGCTTCCAGAACCAACTGTCAGTCACCAGCTCTGAGCACTGACCTGTCCTCGTGAATGTAGGCCAGGTAGAAGAGGAGCAGGATGCAGTACTGTCTCTGGCGAGCAGCTTCCTCCACGTACTGGCGATCCGACAGGAGAGCAAGGCTTTCAGGGCCCCTGCTGCTTATCTGGGGCAGCCCGTGCTGCAGGAGCTCAGACACTGCACAGAGCTCTGGGGAGGGAACAGGCCGGAGAAAATCACACAAAGGACAAAGGAGAGCAGGTAACGGTCACATGCGTGTCTGTACATACAGAGTACTGCACAGGACAGCAAGGATACACACAGGAGAAAAGGCAATCAGTCTCTTCTCCCTCTCTTAGTCTCTCAGGAAAGACTGAAGGTAACATGTGGAAGGACTTGGATACATTCATCCACTTGACAATGTCCACTGAGTGGCTATTCTAGGCCAGGCTATGACACACAGGCCCTACCTCCTGGAGCTGGCAGCTGGTGGGAAAAAAATAGATAATGAGACAGATAATTGCAGGACATGTGATCAGTGCCATGTTCAAGTGTGGAAGAGAGTGACTCATGCCACCTGCGATGGGGAGGGCAAGCTCAAAGAGGAGGGAACCGTGAACGGTGAACAGAAATCAGGCAGAGAAAGGAGAGAAGAGGTTTGCCAAGCCAGGAAGCAAGGTGTTCAGCAGCCTGGAAGGACAAGAGGACGTCATGTTTAGGGGGCGGCAAGGAGTTCAATGTGACTGGACCATCAGTGAAAAGATGTGGAGTATCAAGGGTTTAGGAACTGGGTGATGTAATTTGTAGGTAGCCTGTGAAAGACCTTGAACAAGGAGTATAGAATGTGGATTTTAACCTGAGGGCAGATTCCTACATTTCTTATGAAACTTCTGTTTCTTACAAGAAAGAACATTTGAATACCAAAAGAATATGAAAGAAAAGGACCTCAAGAGCTTAAGTTTTGAATAAACTCAACTTCATGGAAAATTCACTACATTACCCTACTTTCCAAATTTCACCACAGACAGACCAGAGAAAACTCCATCACTGTCAAACAATGCCTGATAGACTGCTGATTGGAGATGACTGCTGAAGGCCAGGGGAGTTGAGATGTTGACATAGGGAGTTGAGACGTCGACTTGGCTTTTGGATAGACCCTCCAGCAGTCGGTGAAGACTGGTTGGAGGATGAGAAACTGAAAGCAGGGGGCCAAGTTAGAGGTCACATGAAAGGGTCCATCCTGCCAATGCAATGCGCCTATAGCCAAGTAGAGCGTGAGATGGAATGTGCCACTGAGACATGGCAGCAATCAGGTCAGGTTTCCTAATTCTAAGTTTATTGCTTTTTCCACCAAAGCACACTATGATCATTGTGATCATAACAAAATTAATATCCTTGAGCCTCGCACACCCACCTGCCCTTTCTCCTGAAATGTAAAAGAAAGATGCAGTCTGCATGTAAGTAAGGTTGGCTGCTCTTCCTGGTGCCCCGAGATACAACAAGATATCTGGGTCTCAGGGTCTGAGGAGGCAGAAGTGGGGCTCCTCCTATCCAGTCAAGAGAGAGAACTGGCCAGCAGCAGGGGACTGGTGCTGGTAAGCACAAGAGGCTGCTGTGATGTGGCTGCCACCAGGGCAGAAGTCATCACGCCATTCCCTATGCAGGCCAGACCACACCTGGATAGGCAGAGAGCTGATCTATTATCTCACCTCCCTCCCTAGGAAGCAGCTTATAGGTCCATCGTTCCATGATTCCATGGTTCTTCTGGGTAGCTTTAGGCAAAGATTTCTTATTACTGTACTGACTTATGACTCAGCCAATCAGCAAGACATCCAGACACTAAGACACTACCATGGATGTCATAAGTGGTCAAACTACAGCATCTTACCTTCTTGGGAAGGTGGTCCAGTCTTCTCTGGAGCTGAGAAGAGGCTGATGCACATGTAGTACAGGAAACTGGAACACACCTGATTCAGGGCTGAGTGACTTAGTGGGAGGAGAGGAAGGCAGAAAAAGAGAGAGGACATTGCTACTCTGGCTGGGACAGCATTATCTCTGCCAGGTACTGAGGCACCACTGCTTTGTACCAGAGACCAAGGAAATTCTAATCATGGCCCTGGTAGAGAAGGTCGAAGGTCTGGAGGTGGCTGTGAAAAGTAAATATGGAACCTGCTGCCCACAGGTGTAACTTAGTCACTTGGCCCATATAGGTATTCACGAAAAATTTCCTGAAAAAAATAAGTCAAAGTGAGCTACTAAGCTCCAAATTAATAAAACATATAAACAGAATGTGCTCCTGGGTCAGGAAGGGGCTAGCAAGTACTAGAAAAAGGGGAAACTGTTGAACCCAAAATGGGTGATTCAGGAGAATTACAAACATCCAAAACTGTGAATCTGAACCTAGGTGGATCCCTGTATTCTCTCCTGAACATCAGTTGTTCTATCCAGAGATATGGAAGGAGGGCTAGATACTCCACTGAGGTTACCTTGAGGACTGTAGGCAGTAACAAGTGGAATCTGCCAAGCAAATGCAGAAACAGGTAGCAAGTCAGAAATGGGAAGGCTGCTCCAGAAACCTAATGAAAGAGATTAAAGCAGCAACCTCTCTACTCTGTATAAGAGAGCCTCTCCTCTGGAATTGCTGGCCTGGCAGCAAACAGGACATGACCCTCTTGATGGGCACGGCATCAGTTACCCTGTGAGGGCCTCAGCTTCCTGGTCTGTAAAATGAGAGTTAGACAAATGATCTCTAAGAGCCCTTCCAGTTTCGCTGCTAAAAGGTGCCCTTCTGAGTATCGCATGGAATGAGAGTCTTATCAGAACCAGATAAGTAAAAGCTAGAGAAGCCCATCCACCTCATACCATCAGGTGCTGAGCAATTCTGACACTGTGTCAATCCCTCCACAGTCCTACAACTAAACCACACCAGTCAGAAATTTCCACTTGTCCAGTCAAGAAGGACACTTGGCCCCTTGGGACAATACATACCTCAGGCCACTGCAGAACCTAGCCTTCAGTTCCAGGGCCAGTCGTATGAAGGATGAGGCAGCTTGCAAGAATTGGGAAGAAAGCAGAGAGTGGTTTAAGCCAGGCTTGTTACAGGGATTCCCAAGTCTGAGTGGTACTATTTTTGGAGTCACACAGACCTCGGTTCAAATATGCTCCATCGCTAACTAGTAACGTGACCCTGAGACACTTACCTTCTCTGAGATTCAGTTTCGATATCTATACCTCAAAGCCTGCTGCGAAACTAAGTAAGATATATGTATATAGAAGATCTAACAAATATTTAGCTCAGAGCAAGTGCTGAATAAAAGTTCATCTTCTTTTCTGATGAACTTTCCGCATTAGCTGGTGACCTTGGCCCAGTCCCCTGCATTGCCTGACTCTCCCAGTCTCCCCCCTCCCACTCCACCCTGCTTAAAAGTGACCACTGTCCTGCCCATCCCGGGCCTCTGTAAGAGCAGGATTCTAGACAAGAGCTACCACTGCCCCAGCTAGTGTTGAGGATAATCTGTATGCTATCCTAGGGCTTTTGGTAGGGAATTAACTTCTCAGAGTTTCACAGCAACTTTCTGAGACAGCAGTTTAACCCATGGCTCTTAACTGGAACCTTCTTGACTCAGAGAAGTATCAATTAATTTGAGAACTGCCTTTAAAGACTTTTGATTGCTGGATGATATATCCTTCCACTCAACACTAGGCAGAGTGTGGATGTTGATTCTGAACGAATAAGTAACCCTCCACCCACAGGTTGTACTCTCTCTGAGTACCCTGAGCAACTGCCTAAGGCGCCAGCCCCTCTTCCAACTTCCATACTTGCTTGCGGCCTACCGAGCTTCTTGGAGAATTTCTCCTTCATGTGAGGGACGATGACAAAAAGGCTGTGCAGAACCGAGAGGAAAACCTCCATCACGGCTGGGTGAGTGGCCTGCTCCCAGTACCTCTGCAAAGAACCAAGAGGGAACGCATAGTCCACTAGGACTGAACCTCTGAAGAAGAAAGAGCATCAGCAAAAACTGCATCATCTAGCAGTAACAGTCTAAATTCTTTCATCTGATGGACACAAAAAAAAGCTCAGAGACCTGAAGTCACAAGCCTACATCCAAGGCTTACATCTGCCACTTAATAAACTGTGCAAGATTCGTTACTGCTCTGGGCATCTACCAAAGAGTAAACCAGGAATAACCACAAGCCCTACCTCCCAGAAACAAATGACATCTCACATGTAAAAAGCACTTTCTAAACTATGCATTATAGTGACATGAATGACACTCATGTTTCTAACATATAATAATACGGTTCACAAACTTCCTTCATGTTTATTTTTCATGTGATCTTTGAATAGAATCACAAGGCAGCCTGACGTGGTAGACAGAGTAGAGAAACTTGGGTTCTATTTCAAGCTTTGCACAAGGTCGCTGTGTGCCCTGGGTCAGTCACCCCCTCCCCTTTCACTGTTTCGGTTCCTCATGTATAAATAGCCAGGGCCTCAGGGATGTGGTTCTTACAGATACTTTTCATTTGGTTTTCAAACCAAGTTTTTTTTCAACTATAAAAGTAATACAAGATCATTAAAGAAAATGTATAAAATGCCGAAAAGTAGAAAGCAAGAATAACACCACAATTCTATAATCTAATTCTAGATCTAGCTCTACTACTTCATAAATCTAGGAGGAAGGCAGAGAAGGGAAAGAAACCAAAGTGAATGGCCCAACTATTACTGTTAGTGTGTGCCAATCAGGGTTGTAACCCATGGTCCCTGAGAGTTACCCTCCTGAAGACCCTGGTGTGCTGGCTCAAAGGCTTCTTCAAGGAAAAGAGGCTCTCCTGTCATAACCAGAGGATGCTCCCCTGCTGCCACCTACTGTTTCCAGTGGGTGTTTTGGAGGTTTCCTTTCCCAACTAAGACTGTTCATAGGATGTCCAAAACTCAAACAGGACAAGACTCACCCAGGGTCATCCAGGCAGTCAACACTATGGACCCTGCTCTTCCTACCATCTTTGTCTCAAGTCAGCTCAAAACCAGGTCTGTTGAGAGTAGCCATCTCTCATGTTACAGAACTCACATATGTGCTACTTACTGAAACCTAAATTACATTGACTTGCTCTTTGCATGCTTAGTCACTCAGTCATGTCCAACTCTTTTGTGACCCCCCTGGACCACAGCCCACCAGGCTCCTCTGTCCATGGGATTTTTTAGGCAAGAACATCAGCCGTTTTTACTAGGCAGACAAAATACATAGGTTCAAACCTCAGCACTGTCATATACTTGCTTTACAGCCATAGAAAAATCACCTTTAAGTTGGGGGAAATTATAGGACCTATTTCACAGGGTCAATGGGAGGGTTAAATTAAGTTCTGAATATAAGGCATTTATCACTTCATTAACATGCGCCAAAGAATTGATGCTTTTGATCTGTGGTGCTGGAGAAGACTCTTGAGAGTCCCTTGGACTGCAAGGAGATCCAACCAGTCAGTCCTAAAGGAAATCAGTCCTGAATATTCACAGGAAGTTCCAATACTTTGGTCACCTGATGCGAAGAACTGACTCATTGGAAAAGACCCTGATGCTGGGAAAGATTGAGGGCAGGAAGAGAAGGGAACGACAGAGGATGAGATGGTTGGATGGCATCACTGACTCGATGGACATGAGTTTGAGCAAGCTCTGGAAGTTGGTGATGGACAGGGAGGCCTGGCATGCTGTAGTTCACGGGGTCACAAAGAGTCAGACACTACTGAGCAACTGAACTTAACTGAAACATTACCGATTTATTATTTTATTACTACTACTTTCTACTTTTTAAGAGGCATCTATTAATCTATTGTTTACAAAAAAACACTGTACTGTGATTTTAAAACCAAAGGAAAAGTAGCTGCAAGAACAACACTGCTAAGACCCTCAGGAGATCTAGTTGAGTGTTGAGTCACTGTCCTGTGCCTCTCAGCCTGGCTTGCTTTCACGTCTTTCTCCTCCCCAAGATCCTTGCTGCCCAACCCACCATCACCATGGGGATACACAGGGAGTCACAGGCACTGAGGAGAAATTCTGAGAAGGCCTCCAAGGTGTCTTCTTTCTCAGCACTGGGAGCTGTGAATGGATTCTCCTGGGCTGAAGGCTCCCTCTGGAATTCCATAGCCAACCTGAGAAATAAACATGAGTATATTTACTACTGTCTATGCAACAAGGTCAGATTCATCCTCTTAAAGGGATTTCTGAGTTCAGGGCTCAGGGCAAGCATCCCCACCAGCGGACCTGGAGAAAACTCCGGAGGCCTCAGTGAGGGAGAACCTGGTCTTGGGCGCCCCCTCCAGCTTCGAGCTCCCTGCCCTCTCTCCCATGACACGTGACACTCCACCCAACTATATGTGTTAATACTTCCCTCAACATACCATGCTGTCTGCTGCTTCACATCTCTTTGCCTTTATGTGTGCTGCTCTCTCTGTTTGGAAGGCCTTCCTCAGGTTTGTGACAATGTAACGGATTGCACACATATACACAAAACTGTCTGGGTTCCCAAGAGACTGTGAGCTCCTTTTAGGCAAGAGCTGATCTGAGTTATCTTTCTACTTTCATTATCTAGCATCAGGGCTGGCACAGTAGGTACACAGTAGGTACAACAAATGTTTGTTGATGAGAACTGAATTAATCCAACAAGCAGTCAGTGAACACATGGAGAGCTAGGTTACTTGGGATAAGGCACAAAGCTGAATGAGATACAACTTCATTGCACAGCAACAAAAACTTCACTAGAAGGGAACCTTTAGAGACCTCCTCCACATACTCACTCCAAACTCAAACATCCCCATTCTCCACCCCAGCCAAAGTCCTCTCACTATGCAGCAAAGCATCAGAAATCAAGTGTTGCTTCTAGAACTTCACCCTTTGTCCATTCCTCTCTGTACCCACCCTCCATACTACTACCTCATCAGATCATAAAGAGCTCCTTACCTGCAGGCATTTCTAAATCCCTCCAGAGTGTTCAAGAGGAACTTCCCTCTTCGAAGAATGGCCCTCTCCGAATTTCTGTTGGAGGCATGGCCCTGAAGTGAGAAGGAAAGAGCGAAACTACTAGTCAAGTACATACTCTTGTATTCCAGTCTTTGCTTAGAGGACTACAGACCTCTTCCTCCTGCACTGGAGTCTGGCATTCCCACACACCTAACACTTCCCAGGGGGTCTTATGGATATCCTCAAAAATTCAGACATCTAGTAGCTCCTTTAAAAAAATGGTACAAAGGGGAACCTTAACCCCTTGTCTCCCCATGAAGCACAGGACTGGTTCTTGTTCTATTATATGCAGAAAGCTGTCACAGGCTAGTCGACATTAGCCTCACTGGCTGTAACACCCATATTAGTTGCTCCAAAACACACAAATTCCCCCACCGTATCATGTGCAAAGAGCTTAGTTTCCAAAGTTAATAAAGCACTCATATTAATAATATTTCCTCTGATATTTTAAGCTTGCTGCTGCTGCTAAGTCACTTCAGTCATGTCCGACTCTGTGGGACCCCAGAGACGGCAGCCCACCAGGCTCCCCCGTCCTTGGGATTCTCCAGGCAAGAACACTGGAGTGGGTTACCATTACCTTCTCCAATGCGTGAAAGTGAAAAGTGAAAGTGAAGTCGCTCAGTCGTGTCCGACTCTTCGAGACCCCATGGACTGCAGCCCACCAGGCTCCTCCATCCATGGGATTTTCCAGGCAAGAGTACTGGAGTGGGGTGTCATCACCTTCTCCGATTGGACCACTAAAAGCTAACAATTATGACACACTGCACACTCGTCAGATTCTAAGATTCTAGTGAATCCAGCCTTAAATAATTTTGTGAGCATGTTTACCATACCCACTTGGATGATATAAAAGACAAAGCATGTAGTAGCCCTGGGATTTCCTACCCAAACTCAGGTCCTTGCTAGCTTTGGACCTAAGAGAAAAACTGCTTAACCCCTGTGGCTTTGGTTTCCTAATGAGGATAACAATCATTAAGCCTCACAGCTCTGCAGTTATGGTAAAAAAAAAATAACATCTTGTTGTAGGTGTGTGTGCATGAGAAAAAGCTACAAAGTGGCATATAAAGATAATGCAATGTACTAATTATCTTCTAAAAACACAGAACAGCATGATCTCCAGAAGCAGCAGCTGCTGTGCACTGACCAGGGGCCTCCAGTTCAGCGGCGTCTGGGACAGATCTGCACACCGGCTCAGCATGGCTTTGACCAAGCCCTGCAGCTCCTTGTACAGCACAGGTAGCGCACTCTGATGATCCTTCCTGCATGCAGGGAGACAAAGGTAGGCCTATGGTGAGGTCAGGGTACCCCAAGATAGCCCCAGGTTCTCAGGCAATGAGGGGGCATATGGTGGATCCGAACTTGGGTCCAGGAACTGATCTGACAAAAATCCCAGGTCCAGCACTTGTCTGCTGCGTGACTTTATGCACATTCCTCATCCTCTCCAGCCCTCAGTTTCCTCATCTAGTAAGTGAAAGGCAACAGTACTGTCCTCATAGAATTATGCTGAGGACCAAATTGGATAATGTATGCAAAGAACTCAGGACAGTGCTTACTAGATAGTAAGTCCTTACAAATGACAGCTATGACTATGACTGGGCTTCCCAGGTGGCGCCAGTGGTAAAGAACCCACTTGCCAATACAGGAGATGTAAGAGATGTGGATTCAATCCCTAGATAGGGAAGATCCCCTGGAGGAGGGCATGGCAACCCACTCCAGTATTCTTGTCTGGAGAATCCCCACGAACAGAGGAGCCTGGCAGGCTACAGTCCATAGGGTTGCATAGAGTCACACACGACTGAAGTGACTTAGCACACATGCACGCACACACATGACTATGGTTATTGTTATTAAGGATACAGAGGGTTTTCTCACTGAAAAAGACCTCCCAATTAAAGAAGTACTACCTAGAACAGAAGGTATATCAAGAGATGTATATGGCCACTATTCTCAAATAACTGATAAGCTCTCTTATTTTTTCATTTAATTTATTTTAATTGGAGGATAATTGCTATACAACATCATCTGAGTGAACTCCGGGAGTTGGTGAGGGACAGGGAGGCCTGGTGTGCTGCAATTCATGGGGTCGCAAAGAGTCAGACACGACTGAGCAACTGATCTGATCTGATCATGATGGTTTTTGCCATACACCAACATGAATCAGTCACAGGTATACATGTGTCCTCTCATCCTGAACCCCCCTCCCACTTCCCTCCCCACCCTATCCCAAGCTCTCTTAGAGAAGAGAAATCAAGTTTGATTTCTGCTACCTTGATGAGGAAAATCATGATCAATAGGTAAATGTTATCAAGGACCCAGATTTTATTTAAGGAATTAATATAAGGAAGAACTTTCTAAGAGTCAAAACGCTATAGAGGCACACAACACTGTAAATTAACTATATGTCAATAAAATTTTTTTAGAGCTGAAAAAATCTCTATAGAGGTAGACAAGAGTATCTAGGAGGAAGTGAGCTCTCTTGGAGATTATAAACAGAGACTGGAAACTATGTTTGGAGAATCAATTAATATGAGAATGTGCAACAATGTGAAAAGTAATACTTAGCGTCTCATATTTGTATAGACTCAGAGGAGGCAAGAGTCATGATTAGTCTAAATGTGAGCTCCAAGAGGCCAGGGGCCAGTTCTGCCTTTTCACTTTACCTAACAGAACTAGATGCATTGTAAATTGATGCTAAATTAAAAAAAAAAAAAAGTTAAAGAAATGAAGGACTGACTACTTGACAGGGTATAGTTTGCTGTATTGATTTCCTAGAAATGCTATGATAAGTTACCATAAACTGTGTTGCTTAAAACAACAGAAATTTATCCTCACATTCTGGGGGCTAGAAGTCTGCAGTCAAGGTGTCAGCCCCTCCAAAGGCTCTAGGGAAGAATCCTGCCTTGCTTCTTAGCTTCTGGTGGTTGCTGGCAATCCTCATCATTCCCTGGCTTATAGATGCATGATTCCAATTTCTGCCTCAGTCTTCACATGGCCCTCTGTGTGTGCCTGTGTCCAAACTCCCTTCTCCTTCTAAGGGCATCAGCCACTGGATTCAGGAGCCCACACTGTATGGCCTCATCTTAACTCAATTGTATCTACAAAGGCCCTATTTCCAAACAAGGGCATGGATTTTAGAGGGATGCTAATTCAACCCAATGCAGTAACTAAGAAGAAACCTATGTTAACCCTCATCTCTGGGCTGTTTTTGAACTCTGAGAGCAATCTGTTGGGCCTTCTAATTGCTCAGTTAACCGTATATAGTGAAGGCTTGATTTCCCCTTTCCCTTCTGGAAGCTCTTTCATTTTTCCCCCCCCTTTTTAGACTTTATTTTTTACAACAGTTTTAGATCTACAGAAACAAATACAGTAGATAGTGCAGTGTTCCCATACTCCCCCAGCCCTACTGCAATTTCCCCTACTATTAACACACTGCATTAGTGTGGCACATCTGTTACAATTAGTGAACAATATTGAATGGAAGCTCTAACTTTCTATCCTACATTGATAGCCAAGGCCTGGCTCTGCCATCTTTAAATTCTTTCAACAGTTCTCACTCCTCATTCCCTCTTCTGGTTGGGCTTCCCAGAGACCTTCTGAAACACTCCACCTCAGAGGGATCACCTCACTAAACATTCAGGAAAATTAAAGTCAAAAATAAAAGCATCTAAGGATTAATAACCTTATAATTAAATACCTTATATTAACTTTATAAATATAAACTTATATTAACAACCTTAATAACCTAATAAGCTCCCTACCCATAATTCTCCATAATTCTGATCCAACCAGCTTTCTGGCTTCTTCAAGTACTACTTACCCTCACACAACCTGCTGGCCAGACTGACTACGGTACCCTTAGTAATCCCTAAATTTTCCCACCTACATGTTTTGACCAATCCTAGTCCTTCCACAAATCTATCTCTCTCATCCCTTGTGTATGTATATGTTAGTATACAAAATAAAATTAACATTTATAATGTTAATAATATAAGGTTATTAATCCTTTGTAACCCCTTGGACTGTAGCCCACCAGGCTCCTCTGTCCATAGGATTCTCCAGGCAAGAATACTGGAGTGGGTAGCCATTCCCTTCTCCAGGGGATCTTCCCAACCCAGAGATCAAAACTGGGTTTCCTGCACTGCAGGCAGATTCTTTACCATCTGAGCCACCAGGGAAGCCCGTGTAGCACAGCTCAAACCCTGCCTCCTGTCTGAAAGGTGCTATCAGTTCCCCATAACACTGACCTCCTGGGAGACTTGCAGCTCTGCCTGGGAACTTCTGATTGACTCTTGCTCTTACTCTAGGCCTTTGTTACCCTGTTGTTTTACTCATCTCACTCTTGTTAGGATTCATGTCCCAGATTTAGACATTCAAATCCAGGAAAGGACAAAAGGGGAAAAGAGACAATCTGAAGCCATTATAATATAAATGCTATTCTTCAATTTTTAGAAGCAATTTTATGCAAGTGACAAAGACTTAATTATGGTTACAGATGAGACTATAAATGTTAACAACCTTTACAATATAAATTAAAAGTATAATACAAAATTAAAGGTACAGCTGATATTGAGAAGTAGAAGGTAAAGAGAAAGCTAAGGAAGAGTTGGGGTGTGAATATACCTAGCTAACCAAGTAGGGTGTTAAGAGATACTGCCTTAAGTTGAGGGAACAAGAAATACAAGTTTTAAGCATATTATTTAAAAGCTTGAAAACAAAATATTAACTAGTAAAAATGTCAAGGAAATGTAGAGAAGGCAAAACAGCTAAGTCTTGGTCTTTCCTATTGGTAAGTCAATGAAATGTTCTAAATGGACAAAGAAATAGCATTGCACTCTTATTGTTTAGAGTTAGGGAAATAAGTCACCAGAACTTAATGAGGACAAAATGAGTTAAAATTAGTTTCCTTTAGAAAGTAGGAACAGAGAACTTTTTCTTTTCATTATAAAACTTGTGCATGTTTTATTTTTTATTGCTTAAATATATTACTTTGTTAGATTTTTAAAAGGGAGAATGTAGAAACAAAGTAAAATTTTCTATATAAGTAAATATTGGTTTCCTCCATTAGTTTTTTCAAGATCAAGCACCCTACTAAGGAATGATTTCCCATTTGACCCTAGGCTCATTTAGTCTCACCATCCATTTTAACATCATTCATATACTGACTATTAGGAGTGAGATATATAGCAGCGTAAAAAAAAAATGACATGATCTCTTAATTCTTGGAGATCATGTTATATTGTGGAGAAGACACAAAACAGATGAATCAACAAGAACTTTCAAGTAGGTGCTGCAATAGCCAAATGGGTCAGTTAGGAAAGGATACTCTGAATGAGACCTCAATGATGGAAAGAGGCCAGTCATGCAAAGATTTAAGGGGAACAGTATTTTAGGCAAAAGGAAAAATTAGTAGAAAGGAAGTGGGAGCAAAGTCCAGACTAAAAAAAAAAGACTGAGTTTCAAAAAGTTATATCCACAAAATAAATACAGAATAAAATCTTATTTTAAAAGACATGCAAAGAATCGGAAGGAACTCTTCCAAATTAAAATATGAAAGTAGAAGTAAAATACTCAATAGTAGGGTTGAAAAATAAAGTCAAGAAAATCTCCTGGAAACTAGTACATAATGACAAAAAGATGAAAAACTGTCAGGCAAAGAAAATAAACAAAAGAAAAAAAATCAGATGACCAATCCAGGATGCCCAACATCCAAATGGCAGTTTCATAAAGGCACAACAGAGTAAGCAGGATAATGGAAAGAAATAATTCAACGAAATTTCCCTGACCTAAAGGACAAGTATCCTCTGGAAGCTACTCTGGCCTTGACAGGCCTTTGGGTACACGCAGAGGTGGAAAGTTCAGTCTGTCTGGGTCTCTCACCTCAGAAAGGCAGAAATGGCCTTCAGTGCCTCAGCAGCCACCTCCAGCACAGGGCTGCTCACTGCCTCTCGGAGGGCACGGCCAGCATCTCTGCACATGGCTGAGCTTGTGAACAGCTTGATCTCTTCTGGCTGCCTGAGAAATTATAAATGAAGAATAAGCGTGTGGATTCCTATCACTGACCCCGTCAGGAATAAATACCTCCAGTTCTTTGCTTCTCCAGTCTGGCCCCTGCAGGCTTGATGCTCCGCCACTTAGCTCACCGAGTCAGGATCTCAGCAAAGAGCAGCAGGCCCTGCTTGTGCAGCTCGGTGTTGTTCATCCTCAGGTTTCCCTGTAGGCTCCTCACCACCGACTCGATCCCTGCCTCAAAATGACACAGCAGAGGCCAGGGATCAGTGCCCAGTAGTCTCCTTCCTGCCTTCCCAGGAGAGGGGAGAGGCTCTGGACAGCACACAGTTGCTGGCAGCCCTCCTGGAGCAGTCCTGACAAGTTGAGCTGATGGGACAGGGCTGTGAGATCTTTGAGGGCAGGCCCTTGTATGATTCACCTCTGTCTCCCCAAACCCAGCACAACCCACAGCACAGGCCCTGGCATTTGAGGTATTTCGTCAATGCCTACTGGCTGGGCTACTATACCTTCTCTACTACATACACTCCCATTTCTCCTCAAAGAATCAGCGCAGACCTCCACTCTCCAGGAAGCCTTCTCTGGTCCACTCAGGCAGAGGTATGGGCCTCCTCTGGCCTCCTACACCTCTTGTCCATCCCCTCGAGCATAACCCTAACCACCTTGTTTATATCTCCCTCCCCTTCCAGAGGACAGGGACCATGTTATATGTCCCTGTTATATTTTATATGTCCCATGTTATATGTCTAAATCTCTAGCTCCCAGCCTGATGCCTGGCATAGCATAGGAACACAGAATATGAATAATTGAATGTGCCCAGTCTAAAAATCTAGATGTGATATAAAAAGTTCCAGACAAGGAAGGTATCACCAGGAAAGAAGAAGGGATAGTTTCAACAAAACTTTGAAAGGTTAAATCAAAGTTGGGGGACTAATTAGATGGGGAGATTTCACAGGAAGACTACTCCAAGGCTGAGTAAGGTTGTTCTTGAGGTACAACAGGAATTCATCTCGTGGCTGACAGGAGTGTCCTTTTCTCGCTAAACATATACTTCCGCCAATTAATGGAGAGCAGAACTGTTTGGATATCACTGCTTGCCTGTGGAATCTGGTGACAAGTTGGGGCTGATGGAAATGACCAGACCAGCACCTTCCTCCAAAGTACAGGCCAGCCTGCCCATCACTGCTGCTGCCACCTAACTTCAAGGTGCTGTCCACCCAAGCCAGAGCTAGTGCAGGACCCACAGTACCAACCATACACCGTGTGGCACTTGGAAAAGAAGAGTGGCTCTTCTGCCAGGAGTATCAAACAGTTGTAGCAGGACCAGACGAGCACTTCACTGGAAGAGGAAAGATGCTCAAAGAGGAACTCTGGCCAGGGAGAGAGGGAGGAAGCAATATGAAAACTGTGTGATAATGCTCCCTTAACTAATACTAGGGTTTAGATTTATTAAGCATCTCATACCTGTCACTTCATCTGTTCATACACCCTCGCCCTAAGACATAATCATTAATTCACACATAAACCTGGAAAATGCCCTCTAGCTTATTGTCTAACTTCTTCTTTTTACAGATGGGGAAACTGAGGTCCAGAGAGAGACAGCTGGTGGTAGAAGAGGGACTAGAACCTAGGTCCCCTGATTCTCAGGATGGGCAGCAACATGATGCAGAGAAAAGAGGTTTTAGAGCCAGAGAGCTTGATTTTGTATCCCTTCTCTGCCAATGCCAAGCCTTGTTGATTTAAACCAGCTGTTTCCCTTCTCTAACTTCCCTGGTGGCTCGGACGGTGAAGCGTCTGCCTGCAACGCGGGAGACCCGGGTTCGATCCCTGGGTTGGGAAGATCTCCTGGAGAAGGAAATGGCAACCACTCCAGTATTCTTGCCTGGAGAATCCCACAGATGGAGGAGCCTGGCAGGCTATAGTCCATGGAGTCGCAAAAAGTCAGACATGACTGAGCGACTTCACTCGCTCACTTTCCCTTCTCTAGTTCAATTTCCTTATTCATAAAATAGCAAAGATGAGGACCTAAATGTGGCAACATTTACAATGCACCTCAGGGCATATTTCCTGGCTCATCACAAACTTTCAAGACACATTAATTCCTTTTTTTCTACAGGTCTTTCTACTACCCCACACTAGATGTTTATTTCTAGATGGTTTATTCCTAGACTGGTCTAAAAATCAGTAACAAATTGCTCAAGGTCAGTTAGAAATCTGTCGAAAGAGGATTCAGATTTCCTGAGGTGTATTTCCTAGACTCTGTCATATATAATGAATATGCCACCAGCTGGTCCCTTCAGTATGCATAACAAAGAATCCCAACAGAACTGCTGCTGCCGCTGCTACGTGAAAATCTCCAGTCAGAATTCTGGGGTTCTCAGAGGAGAAAGTTAGAAGGGGACTCCCACCTGGGATATCAGCGTGGATGAAGGCCAGGGCGTGCTTCGCTGGTGAGTGGACTAATACTGCAGTTATACATTGGGCACTGGCCACCTGCAGGGTCTCATCTCTGGAGAGAAGAAGCTGGAGAAACAGGCAGCAAAATGTGCCAGTTACAACACAGACAGGACCAGAGGGAGGCACCTGGGTGCCTCAGGGCAAGAGCCTGATTGTCTCTGAATCCCTCCCACACTACTGGCACCAGGTGTAATCATGATACTCAAGGAGAGCAGCTGTGGATTATGGAAAAGAGTCTCTATGAACAGAAGCAGGTGTGAAATAGAACCAAAGAACACAGTGGCATTCCAAGAACACTAAACCTGTCCCCAAGAATGCTCTGGCCTTCACTGACAAAAGTATTTTCACAGCCCTCGTCCAGTTTTGATGTTTGTAACAAACCTGGGATGTGTCAAGGCAAGGTTCTACTATTAGCCTCACTTTACAGAGTGTGCAGGAAAGAGTTAACACTGCAGACCTGAGACTGTACCCTTAGAAAGTCCTGTCTGCACTGAGTCTGGGAAGCTGAATTTCAGGAGGGTTCCCAATTCTCCCAGAACTGATAAGAGTGGCTCATTGTTACTAAACCATTTGTTCAAGCAATGCAGTTTATGCTGCACACCTGCTTTCTTTCTGGGAATCTGGGATTTTGGTATGTGCTAGGCAGAGGATACCTACATAATCAGATAGCTCCTAATTAAAACCTTGGGCACTGAGCCTCTAAAGATCTTTCCTGCTAAACATTTCATACATGCTGTCACAGTTCATTGGCAGAGGAAGAGAGTGCATCTGGTGTGACCCCACTAGGAGAGGACTCTTGGAAACTTGTGCCTGGTTTTCCCCTAGACCTCATCCCATACACCTTTCCCTTTTCTGATTTTGCTTGGTATTCTTTTGCTGTAATAGATCACGGCTGTGGATATAACTGTACACTGAATCCTGTGAGTCTTCCTAGTGAGTCATTGAACCTAGAGTGGTCTTGGGGACCCTTAACACACAGAGGAAGGAACGAAAGCTCATTAAAGTTAAGTTACCTATGCTAGGCCACACAGCTGGTAAGTGGCAAAGCTCAGGCAGACACTCAGGTCAGCCACATCCAAATCTAGGAGTCTTTCCACAACTGAGATGCCTCCCTCATCAAAATTTTAAATCAGGTTACTCCTCTAATTAAAATATTTCAATGAATTTCCATTGAACTCTGAATAACATCCAAACTCCTACTAGACACCATAGCTATTAGGAGTCCCTAAAACACTTTCCATGGGGTTGCAGAGGGTCGGATATGACTGAGTGACAGAACTGAACTGAACAACACTTTCAGAAATCAAGGAAAGAGTTAAGTGCAACCAGAGATTTTAAGTATAGAAGAAACTGGCCTTCTGGGGGGGGGAAATGACAAGCAAAACATAGCACAAGACAGAGGAGACACTGCATGATTTTAGAGCTTCAAAGGAAAAGGACCAAGCTGCACATTTCTTGAGGACTACAAACTTAAACCCATCTCAGTTATGTTAGACTTAAAAATGGATACATAAACAGCCTTTCTATTTGCATATAAAGGAGTTTCTAGATATTAATCTTTATCTTGCTCTCTTTTATATAGGAAATGACATGTATTTCAGTCACGCCTAGTGATAAAAGGCAAACCATTATTTTATGTACCACTAAGAAGAGCTATAATTAAACTATGACATACCATTAATGGTAAAATGTCTCCCAGTTTGAGAGCTGTTACAGTATTTTAAAAGTGCCTTAGAAAAATGATATGTAACCATTAAGCAAAGCAATGATTCTTGGCTTAAAACGTATATTCCTTACTGTGTTGGGATTAGACTGACCAAAAAAAAAAACAAACAGAAGAATGGAAGTAGAAGAATACAGACCAGTCTTTATTTAAAATTTTGATATTTTGTTCATCATTAATTTTTTGCATTAACTTTGACTTTTTAAAATTCTGCATTAAAATACTATTTATCTTGATTGCTGAGGTTTTCTTACCTTTTTTTTGATTGCTGAGTTTTTAGCACCCCCTTAAGTTTTCCACCTAAGGCAAGTGCCTTCTCACCTCACCCAAGTTCCAAACTTGCTGATTCTTGTAGTAAATAAAACACTAATCATCCAAAATGGCTAAGAGAGAAACAGTCTCCACGTATGGATGGAGGACAGGAGCTCCATACCAAGATTCCTGTCTCTACGAAGCTCTCTCTCCCTAGGGAGGTGCTCTCCAGTCTCTGTCCCCGCCACTCTCATGCTGCCTTGGTGCACTGTGAGGACACGAGACACTGTGCTCCTGCTAAGTCCAGCAGCAATGTTCTAACCAGACACCACCAAGGACTCCAGGACAGCAGCAATTAAGTGAACACAGAAATTAACCCACTATGAGATTTTGTGGTTCAAAGACACAAGACTTGCTCTTGAGAGTTCAAAGGCCCCGCGTGGACCATTCCAGAGGCGTCCCAGGGAGGTTAGGAGGGGCAGTTTGCTCTGGTTTTTTTATTCCTACCTTACCTAATCCTAACTGTCCCTTTCCCGTTTCTAACCAAGGTACCTCCTCCTTTCCACAGAAGCAGTCCCACAGTCTAGTCAGTGAGTGATATCCCTGGTATAAGATGAGGATAAGCAGCTCTGCCAAGCCCTGTGCTGAGCACTGTGGACAGAGACAGTCAGACTCAGGTCCTGCTCTAAAGAAGCTCCCAGTTGATCAACCACAACATGGTGAGGTAAGCACTGTGAAAAGGGCACATTCTATCTAAAGGAGCCAGGGGACAGGGGAGCTCTATAGGCCTTGAAGGCTGAATCAGACCAAGGAGAGGGGAAAGGCTTTAAAGGCAAAGGGGAAGAGCATCTGCACAGGCACAGAGACAGGAGGTTCTAGAATATACAGGACCAGGGAGAAGTTGCATCTGGCTGGAGTGCTGGGTTGTGGGACAGAAGAGACAGGCAAGTAAGGCTGAAGGGATAAGCTGGGCCCAGAGAAAGAGGGCTCCACGTACCAAGCTGAGAAGCTTGAATAATCCCCAAAACAACCGAGGTGGCTTTGTTTCCACAGCTGCGTGTATTCTCCATTCTCAGACAACCCAGATGTAAAGGGGAGGATACAAACATAAAGATTCACGACTGAAAGAAAACCAACGTTGAGTCTTCCAATAGCATGTTGTTTTGGCCAGTGAGAAAGTACTTAGGAAATCCTAGGTAGAAGGATAAGGAAAAAGCCCCAGGAGATTCAGGTTCCTGAAGCCAGAGACCAGGAGTCACAGGACAACTACCTTTTTGAGCACCAAAGGCAATGGGGTCTCTCCTGGTGGCCCCTCAACACTCTCAGCACTTTCCACCAGCGCAGACTTGTTCATGAGCATGGACACAAAGAGATCATACTTCAGCAGCTGCTTTAGCAAACCTAGACAACAAAGGGGTGGGGAAGTGAGGCAAGAGCAGCATGGGTACAAGGACACACCCAAGGTGGCTCCTCACACATCTGCTAGAAGTTTCTTCATCTTTCCATAGATGTTCCTAAGCATTTTATTATTTTTAACGCTACTGTAGATAGAGTTTTCTTAATTTATTTTTGAGATAGTTTGCTGCTACCATATAGAAATTCAACTGATTTTGTATCCTACAATTTTACTAAATTCATTTAATAGTTTTAACAGTTTTTGGTGTAGTTTTTTGGACTTCCTTGGTGGTTCAGACAGTAAAGCGTCTGCCTACAATGCGGGAGACCCGGGTTCAATCCCTGGGTTGGGACGATCTCCTGGAGGAAGAAATGGCAACCCACTCCAGTATTCTTGCCTGGAAAATCCCATGGTCAGAGGAGCCTCGTAGGCTACAGTACATGGGGTCGCAAAGAATCACACACAACTGAGCGACTTCACTTTTCTTTCAGTGTAGTTTTTAGGGGTTTCTACCTATAAGGTAATATCATCTGAAAACAGAGACAATTTTACTACTTCCTTCCTTTACTTCTGCCTTTTACTTCTTTTTCTTGCCTAATTGTTCTGGCAGGATTTAGAGTACTACGTTGAATAGAATCCCACCTTTTTCTTTGCAATCTCCATGACAGCGCACATCACAATTAATTCTAATTGTCCACATCTGCCCTCCACAATGGACTATGAATTTCCAGATTAGAGCATGGGTTTAATCATCTGTACAAACCCAGAAGGGGTCCTGGTTCAGAATGAACACTATGTATGGCTGAGCTGTTCAAAACAGAGCTCTTGGCCCAAACTGTAAATAAATTGTTGTTGCCCAGACTATGCTTTTCCCTGTAGCCCCTGCTCTGAAACAGGTCTGCACCCAATCACCAGTGCCCGTTTCCTCTATCCAAAATATGAAAGCTCCCTGCTCAAAAGCATTTGATAGATTTTGTGTATTTATGTAAGGAAGTTGACAGGAGAGGTTGAAAGGGTACACTGAGCCTCAAATAACAAGAGAAATTTGGACTTCACCCTGGAGGCCAGAAGAAGCCATAGATGATTTTCCAAATAGGAAACTGACGGGACGCGAGCTATGCAGTATGAAGATTAATTTGGCAGCAAGTACAGGATGCACCAGGGCAGGCAGTAAAGACCAGAGGCAAAAAAACTGCTGTCCCACTTTTCCTCCTCTTCTCCTTCCAAAGGTGACGTTCTTAAGATACCACACCAACATGAGGCATCTTTCACAGTCTGTGCCTCTTATCTCCCAAATCCATGACTTCTATCCCGTGCAAAGCAGCAAACCTCCCCACCGCTAATGAGTCTGCATCTCAAATCCTCAAAAAAAAAAAAAAATCTCAAAAGCTTTCTCTTTTCTCCCCAGTCCCACATCTTACCCAAGCAGTTGATCTGTAGCTCCTTTGTCTGGGCACCATCCATGGTGGAAAGGAAGAGAGGACACAGCTTCTCCCGGAAATGGCCCAAAAGCATCTCAGCAGCAACTGGGGAGGAGTACAGCTTCCCATAAAGGTAGCAGACAGAAGCCTGCACCCCCTCATTGGGGTACACTAAACCTCTCAACAGATGCTCCATCAGGTCACCTATCCAGAAAACAACCAAGGGATCAAGGGAACCTCACAAGTCAACTGCTAGATGACACTCCAAACTACTGCCCTGAATGAGGTAGTCATGGTAATCCCTATAATCCCCCACAATACATGATTTCTGGGAATCTAAAAGAGAAAACCAAGGCATAAAGAAGTTAAGTGATTTACCCTTGGATAAATCCTCTATGAGACACTTATTTCCTTTTACTGATAAAGTGCTTGTGCATTCCAGAATTAATTCCTCCTCCCATCTGAAAGACTCATAGTAGATACTTAATTATTTTGTGTTAAAATAGTGAATAGAAACAGCCCAAGACCAGAGTTGAGCAATACTTTTTTTCCCCAATTAGCCAATATAAAGCATATTTTGCAGATGAGGAAACTGAAGCCTATGGAAGGAAAGTAATGTCTTTCCAGGTGTACACAGTGAATGTTCCTCCCAGATGGAAGTGTGATCAAAGCAGCTCTTTAAAGTGTAGAAGCAGCTCTTCCCCAGAGGTCACTCACCATGTTCCATCACAAGTTTGTCTGCCAGAGCAGGGACAGCATCTACCAACTTGCCAAGAAGGGTCAGGGTGGCCAGGCTGCCTCGCATGGAGGGCATGCTACACAGCTACAGAAAGTGAACACATTCCTTTCTATAAGTTAGGATGAGAACAGATCTCCCACCAAAGTTCATCTTGCCCTATCCACACCAAAGCCTGTACTGCCTGTGTCTCTCACAATAGTTAGTAACCAGCCTCTTTAGCTAAGTATCAATTGCCCCTATTGGACTGGGAAACCCCAGAGGAAAGGGACCGAATCAGATTTCTCTTAGAATCCTCAGTACATAGCTCAGTACGTGTTTGTTAAACTAAATTAAAATTAGCGTATTTTGCCCCCTCTGGAGCCAGAAACTGGAGGGGCGAAAGTTGGACACATCATAAAAATGGAATTCTAGTTCATTGCAAAAAATTATTATTATTATCATTATTATAGCTACTATTACTGAACATTCTATTTGTCAGGTACTATGCTTGATGCCTGGGGCTTCCCTAGTGGCTCAGGGGTAAGGAAGCCGCCTGCAATGCAGGAGGCACAGGAGATATGAGTTTGATCCCCAGATTGAAAAGACCCCTGGAGGAGGGCATGGCAACCTACTCCAGGATTCTTGCCTGGAGAATCCCATGGACAGAGGAGCCTGATGGGCTATAGTCCATAGGGTTGCAGAGTCAGACATGACTGAAGCAACTGAGCATGCATACATGCTTGATGCTTTTCAGAGAGAGTCAATAGTATTTATTTCACCTTTTCTATTGACTAGCTATAGCACCTTAAGTAAAATTCTTAACTCTTCTGATGGGACTTAGTAATAGTACCAACTTCTATGGGTTGCTGAGAAGATTGAACAAGATATTGCATGTGAAGCACCAACACAATGCCTACAGTATATAAAGGGGCATCACCATAATGATGCATTGATATTTATAAATATAATTTATAAATGTAATCTTATATATTAATCACATGCAGAGCAATTATAATGACACGATAATTTAACACTTTTTAATTAAATGTTGCTCTTAATGGTGTTGAATAAACATCTGTCTTTCTCTTGCAAAAAAAAGATTCTGATATTATTCCTATAAAAGCTGCTTGTTTAACTGATATTTTTGACTACATTGAAGAAAGCAGGTTAAATATAACTATTCAGTGCTTACTTTAGATGCTGATAAAAACAAATGCCTTCAATACAAAATATTGTATACAACTTAAACCAAACAAAAATACTAAGCCAAGACATAGTGAACATATTTCCTTAAAAAATTTTTGAAGGAAATCTGTTCATATTTAAGAGAATGTCCATGGGATGACTATGCCAGAAAATGGACTTCACCAACATGGAGGTAGACTTTGGGAGACTAAAAGCGAAAGGGAGGAAGCTACAAAGAGTACTGGAGCAGAAGACCCAGGCCCCAGCTCTGGTTCTGCCACTGATTCAGTGACCTCAGGCAAGTCCCTTTTCCTCTCCAGATTCAATCTTCCAATCTATCCAAAGAAGGGCTGTCCCAGCTCTGACATCTGAGGATTCCAAGAGGTACTCAAGAACCCATGGATACTTACTGACCTCTTTGTGACATTCATCCAAAAGGCAATGAATGGTCTGCTCCAACTTCAGCTGAGTCGTAAGCTGGATAAGGACTAAACAGACACAATACCATTACTTACCAGAAGACAACCCCAGGCCCAGACTTCTAATCAAAGTCATCTGCTTGTGTTAATTGGCATTAGTCTTTTCTATCTCCTCCATTCTTAACTGTTTTATCATCAATGGTTCAAAACAAGGCAATACATTACAATAATCTAGGAAGCTTTAAAAAAAATAAAAACTACTGCTCAATTCCATCCCAGATCAATTAAATTAGAATTTCTACAGAAAGAGTCTAAGCATTTGGATATTTTTTAAGTTTCCCAGGTAAGTCTATTGTGAAACCAAGGTTGAAAACTACTATCATTATATTATTTCCACTTTTTTCCTTCCTTAGAATTTGCTACTTCATATACTAAAAAAGAGTTATGAGTTAATTCTTGTGCTGATAATTGACAATAATATTATCACTCAACCCCAAACCTATCCTTCTATACAATCATTTGTGTGCTTCTGCTGGTGTCTTTGATGAGGAGTGAAGAAGCTTGCTCTGCAAGTGTGGGGGAAGTGGCAAACTAGATTTGGCTGCTGCTGAGGGAAGACTCTACCACTCCCAGAGTAAAGAAGCATTCTAGAACAACACTGACAGAAACAGAAAGAAGGCAGGAAGTAAACAGCAAATAGTGAGGAAGGAGCAAGTCCTTCTCCCTCTAGCTTTGCAATATCCATCTAGTGCTCACCACCTCATGAAGTTTCCAGAGGATTCCAAGCTATGCTGGCATCTACCAGAAGCAGATGGCTTTAGGATTATAGCTCCACTCTAGAGTGGCCTTGGGGCTTCCCTTGTGGCTCAGCTGCTAAAAAATCCACCTGCAATGTGGGAGACCTGGGTTTGATCCCTGGGTTGGGAAGATCCCCTGGAGAAAGGAAAGGCTACCCATTCCAGCTTTCTGGCCTAGAGAATTCCAGGGAGTGTACCATCCAAAGGGTCACAAAGAGTCAGACACAACTGAGCGACTTTCACTTTCACCGGTAAAGAATCTACCTGCCAAACAAGAGACATGGGTTGAATCCCTGGGTCAGGATGATCCCCTAGAGGAGGAAATGGCACCCCACTCCAGTATTCTTGCCTGGATAATCCCATGGACAGAGGAGCCTGGCAGGCTATAGTCCATGGGGTCGCAAAGAGTCGGACATGACTTAGTGACTAAATAATAACAACAGGGCAGCCTTGAGGAAAATGGCAAAGGGAGATCTCCCCACCCATGCCGTCGGAACTTCAAGTGAGACATTTGTTTATCCACACTCTATACTGAGAGATGGTCAAAAGTACACACAGATCATATTGACTTATTTGTTACAACTGCTAGCTGTTACAGCTGCTAACTCTATGGCTGTATGGTCATGGAGCCAGCAGCAGCCAAGCAGCATCCTCTCCTCAGTGGTCTGAGTTTCATATATGGGGTCCTTCCTCCAAACTTGTAAGTTTTAATAATTTCAACCTCTCCCTTTGCTTCCCTAGTCCCAGGGGTGGCAGCTGTTTTCAGAAATTGCTACCTTGGTGAAAACTTGGTTCTCTTTTTGCCTTTAGTTACCTAGTTAATAATTCTTTAAAGTTCTTTTTTCTGTTCAAATAACTTGAGTGGTTTGTGTTTCCTCACTAGACTCCTAACTGATACAGTTCTTTGTTCTTTCTGCAAGAATCCTTTCATCCCAATGCTCGTCTTCCTTCTTCTTGAGTCTTACAGGTAAATTCAGATACTTCCACAGCTTTAAATACCATCTATGTGCAGACAACTTCCAATCACCCAACACTAATGTAAAAAAAGCAGAGTTTGTACGTGTCTTTGTAATAGCACTTATCAGCCGTTGCTATTTACCAGCCAACCTCTCCTCCAGACTGTAAACTCTTACATGGCAGGAATTATGTCAGATATATCACTAGTATCTAATGCAGTACTTGACACAGAGTAGGTGCCAAGAAAAAAAAAATGCAGAATTAATGATTAAAAACTGAGTTTTCTTTATCTGTCTGTAAAATGGAAAAATCCAGGTCTCAAATAGTCAGAGCTGCAATTCAGGGTAATATTCCCGGCTTCAAATGCTGAGAACACAGAGTTTTACCTTACCTTCAATACAGAGGTCTGTTATGCTCCCATCCTCTACATTACATAACAGTCCTTAGAGCAGAAGGAAGAGGGGGATGGTTAACAGTTAAAAGAGAAACAAATCCAGAAAGGCACACTATGAATTCTAAGACTAATAGCAGCTTTAAGCAATGTCCCAGCTAAATTCTATCCTCAGCACCAAACCCCAGATTTTCAATAACAGCTCTCTGGCTTTAAAGGATAAAAATAGTCAGTGTGGCACAGTATAAAAACTGTGTGTTCTGGAGTCTGTAACAGACCTGGGGTAAAATCCCAGTTCCACCAGCTGTTAGCTAAGGCCTGCCTGAGCCTTGGGGATCATCCTCTCTCCCTTAAAAGAATATTTTGGCAGTTGAAAGCCTGAAAAGCCTCTAGCAGAGAAAAGCATTCAATTTAAGTTGGCTCCTTTCCTCCTTGAAAGGGCTCATTCCATAGGACATTATAACTGTATTAAGAGAAGGGACTTTTTAATTCATCTTATTTTATACATGAAGAAACTAAAGGTACAGAAAAGAAGTCACTCAATCAAGGTCACAGTCAGATCAGCAGACTCCAGATCTGACTATTAATCCTGTTTAAAGACCAGACAGTCTAGATTTTTTAAAAGAACACATCCACCTTCACACTTTTAATAACACCTGAGCTATAGTAAAGCCAGTTACAATACAATGCATCGTGTATCTTAGGAAGGGGACATTTCTTCACCATTATAACAAAATAATTTGTTAGTAAGTTAAACTTTTACATTGCAAACAGTGGAAACTGTCATTCCAAGACTATTTCTCCAAGACCCCAAAAACAAATGTACAAAGTATACAGGCAAAATTCACTCCAGGTTTCCTTTTCAGTCTCACCGAAAAGCATGCTTACGAAGTGGATACAGACTCTCTGATCCTGAGCCACCAGCTGCACAACCAGGGAGGCATGCTTCATGAGAGCATCTCGGAAGCCGGACAGAACGTGCTTCTTGCGCACCAACTAGGGGCAGATGAAATAAATATTCAATAGCAACCAAGTCTCAGTTGTTTTGAACCCAAACAAGTATAATTCCCAAATATAACTACAAGATTACACCAGCGGGATCATCTGAACTATGGAGTTTGAAAAGAGGCATCATTTACACACAGGAATCCACATGTTCAAACAAAGGATGATACAAGAACTAAGGTTTCTAATACAATATATTTACAGAGCATTTTACTGTTCACAAATCACTCTTTCGTCTACTAGCTCATTTAAGCCTAATTGAGTTGGTAAAGCAAGCAGGAAAAGGTACTACTATTGCTGTTTTGGAGATGAGAAAACTGAGGGTCAGAGACTTTGCCAAGGACTCAAATCTAAGTATCCAACCAGGTCTTGTCCAAGGCTCTTTCCACAGTCTATGAGAATGATACTGCGGACCCTCATAAGTCTCACTGAAGTAGGTACAGAAAAATGCATCCTTCCATTCAGTGTAGACATAAATCTTCACACTCAATTTGCCTCCCTATACAGGGAACTGGGGAGCAGCTGTGCAAAGTGTTCAAGACAGTAACAAAAGATAGATCAAAAAAAGGGTGTACTGAGGATAGAACATGAACACAGGTACAACCGACTACATTAACCCCTTCAACTGGTGAAAAATGAAGCTAAGACAAGTACGTTCAATAAAAGGTGAAGTTGCATCTCTTACTGCCTCTAACCTGTGCTATTACAAGTCTCTTATTTGTGAACTTCACCAGTTCTTCCCACATAATTAAGCTAGTGACCTAAATGAGTTATTCAAAAAATTTCAATGACATTCCTTCATCTGCTAGATTAAATCCAAGCCTTAGCTTGGATTCAAACTCTTAAAGGAACTGATCTCAACCCTGGCTCTCCAATATCACCTCCCTCAATTGCCCTTCAAACACATTCTGATGACCTCCCCAAACTCATCCTTGCTAATCCCACCTCCTGGAAAAAGCTCCCTCATTTCCTCTGGCCCAAATATCACCCATCTTTTCAAGTGTAATTCAAATGCTTCCTCCTCTTAAAAAAAACTTCCTTAATTTCGCTCCTTATCCCACCAAACAGCACTTACTATAAACATGTCCAGCTTCTAAATTCCCAGAAATGTGTTCTCTTATTTTCTCCCATACCTCACTGTCTTATTCATCTTTGTACCTCTCACTGTCCAAGAATGGCAGTCTCAGAACTTTAGCCTCAGTGATATTATAGATGTTATCAGATAGTCCAGCGGTTCTCAGAGTATAGTCTTTGGACCCTGAGCATGCCCAAAATCCTTTCAGAAGATCCATAAGACGAAAATTTTTTCCATATAATACTGAGATGCTATTTGACTTTTTCACTTATTCTACTGAGTGTTCAGTAGAGTTTTTCCAAGGAGATATATCACAACAGATAAAATGCAAAAATCTAGCCGTCCTCTATTAAATCAGCCATTAACAAAATTTGCAAAAATGTGAAACAGACATTCCTTCCATTATCTGCTTTGTTTTGAAAGTAGTTATTTTCATTTTGAAAATCATGTATGCCACAGAACTGTACATTTAAGAGTCAAAATGGTAAATGGGATGTTACCTATTTTTTTGTCAAAATAAAAAGAATTGCATTAATATGTAATGGATTTACTATTATTTTTAAATGAGTATCTTAAACTTTGTTACTTTCAACACAGTAAATAAACAAAAGCTCTCTGGGGTCCTCAACACTTTTAAAAAGTGGAACGGTACCCCCAGAGCAAAACCTTGAGGACCGCTGATCTAGCTGATTCCCCACCCACCCCATGGTAAGAATTCTGCTCCTGAGAATCTGAAAAACAAGTTATCTCCCGAACTCTACTTGGAGGTGTCCACGGACAAAAAAACTCACAGCATAAGTGGGCAGACATTGAGGGAGCGGGCAGATCATGCTCCAGCCGGCTCTGCCTCTCAGAAAGGTCTTCCCCTCACCCCACTCCCGCCCGCCCATAACATCCACTCGTCGTTCCTGCTGCCACAGAGCCCAAGGCGCCCCCGCCTCACATTTCCCTCAGAAAGCTGAAGGGAGTAAGGCCCCGCGGTGTGTGCGCCCGGCCCACAGGCTGCGCGGGCGCTCGCGCGGGAGGCAGCCCGAGCGAAGGCTGGACCCCCGAGAAGGGGAGGGACAGCAAAGGGCGGGACGGCTGAGAGGAGGGCAGAGGGAAAGCTGGGAACGCGTGCCAATGAGTCTTGGAGGGCCCTGAGAGCCCTGGATTTAGTGCGGAGAGCGTGGGCCCACATGAGGCGCAGAGCCAAGCTCAGGGCCTCGTTATGAAAGAGGCTGCTGGGCGGCCTGCGGGGTAGGGTGAGGGGCGGGTCTGCGTAGGAGCCAGATTTAACCAGGCGGGGGCCCGGCTTAGTTTCCCCGGAGGTGCGTCAGGTTCAGGCGACCTGTTCCGTTGAGGGGAGGGCCTGGTTGGTGAGGGAAATGCTGGGACCCAGTTCGCACCGACACGCCGGGCTCGGGCAGCAGCTCCAGCGCGCAGGCCAGGCAGCAGCGTGGGGACACGGGCAGCAGCCAGCGCGAGTCGTGCCGGTAATGGGCGTTCTCGAAGAGCAGCGCCGCCTCTTCGTCCCTCCCGGGCCCGGAAAGGCCTGCCGCCGCCTCCCTCACAGCCATCCTTCGACACGCGTTCTACCGCGACAGCACTGTTCCCGCCAAGATTATGCGCAAGCGCACTTGGCAGAGCTCGGCGCGGGCGCACGAGGAGGGTAATGCGCCTGCGTAAACCGAGTACCTGGCAATTCAGGAGAGCAGCGGCACCTAAAGGCAGGTGAAGGGACTCAGGACTCACTTTGTACGTCTAAGCTCAAAGCTGTTTGCTCTTATCAATTCTGTTTAGTTCAGTCACTCAGTCGTGTCCGACTTTTTGCGACCCATGGACTGCAGCACGCCAGGCCTCCCTGTCCATCACCAACTCCTGGAGTTTACTCAAACTCATGTCCATCAAGTCGGTGATGATGCCATCCAACCATCTCATCCTCTGTTGTCCCCTTCTCCTCCTGCCTTCAATCTTTCCCGGCATCAGGGTCTTTTCAAATGACTCAGTTCTTCACATCAGGTGGCCAAAGTATTGGAGTTTCAGCTTCAGCGTCAGTCCTTCCAATGAATATTCAGGACTGATTTCCTTTAGGATGGACTGGTTGGATCTCCTTGCAGTCCAAGGCACTCTCAGTCTTCTCCAACACCACAGTTCAAAAGTATCAGTTCTTCGGCACTCAGCTTTCTTTATACTCCAACTCTCACAACCATACATGACAACTGGAAAAACCATAGCTTTGACTAGACAGACCTTTGTTGGCAAAGTAATAGAGGAAAACAATAGAATGGGAAAGTCTAGAGAGCTCTTCGACAAAATTAGAGATACCAAGGGAACATTTCATGCAAAGATGGGCACAATAAAGGACAGAAATGATATGGACCTAACAGAAGCAGAAGATATTAAGAAGAGGCAGCAAGAATACTCAGAACTATACAAAAAAGATCTTCATGACCCAGATAATCATGATGGTGTGATCACCAACCTAGAACCAGACATCCTAGACTGCAAAGTCAAGTGGGCCTTAGGAAGCATCACTATGAACAAAGCTGGTGGAGGTGATGGAATTCCAGCTGAGCTATTTCAAATCCTAAAAGATGATGTTTGCTCTTGTAACTTGCAGGAATTCGGCTTCACCACGTGCCAAAGGTTGAAAAACATTTATAAAGGTGCTGTTATTAGCCTTGAAAAAGAAAGGAAAGGAAACAATCTATTTGTGCTATTAAAAAAGTAAATGAATTCAGTGATTTTTATCGAAAAACTGTCAGCACTATTATTTTAAATTTACATGACAACTTTCTCTCAAACAATCTAAGGTGACGCCTTTCTCTCAGAGATTCTAAGGTGATCCCCTTAAAATATCCTCTCACAGAGAGCTGCACAGTACTTGCAATGTTGTGAGCCCAAAAGGAATCCTGAAGAAGAAAAATTGGTTTATTAAATTTATTAACCAAATCGGTCAATCTACAAGAATTTAATTAACACAAAAATGCCCAGCAAGCTGTTAGCGTTGAAGGAGATAAGTGATACTTTGAGTCAAGGTCATCTTGCTAAACTGTGCCTGGATTCCTGATTCACGGAAACTGTGAGTTAAGGAATGCTCCTGTGGACTTCCCTGGTGGTCCAGTGGTTAAGACTCTGGACTTCCAATGCAGGGCCATGGGTTCAATCCCTGCTTGGAGAACTAAGATCCTGTGTTCTGCATGGTGTGGCAAAAAAAAAAAAAAAAAAGTTTAATGTCGCTTTAAGCTGCTAAATATTGGGGTATATTAGTTTTCTATGGCTGCTCTAACAAATTACCACAAACTTGGTGTTTTGAAACAACAGAAATTTATTCTCTCAGTTCTGGAGGCCATACGTCAGGAGGACTACACTGCGTGCTCAGTCATGTCCGACTTTTTGCAACCCTATGGGCCGCAGGCCACCAGGCTCCTCTGTCCATAGGATTCTCCAGGCAAGAATACTGGAGTGGAGTGCCATTTCCTCCTCCAGGGAATCTTCCTGCTCCAGGGATCGAATGCTCATCTCTTATGTCTCCTGAATTGCAGGTGGGATCTTTACCACTAGCACCACCTTGGAAGCCCTAGGCACGAGCAGGCAAACAATTCCTTGTTTTTTCCAGCTTCTAATGACTTGAGAACCAGTGTTTGAGAACTGAAGAGGTAGAAATGTTTTCTCCATGAGATCTAGACATGGACAGCAGAATCCCAGAATGGCAGCTACTCAGTGGTCAAGCTCTCTTCCCTCAGGTCCTTCAAAAGGACCTGAATAATAGTGTCCAGTGCAAAGTACCACCCCTTCCTCAAGCAGAAAAGGCTGTTGGAGCATACTACCTCAATCAAAATTAACTTGGAATAGGACAGGACATGACTATACCAAAGCCTTTGACTGTGTGGATCACCACAAACTGTGGGAAATTCTTAAAGAGATGGGAATACCAGACCACCTCACCTGCCTCTTGAGAAATCTGTATGCAGGTCAGGAAGCAACAGTTAGATCTGGACATGGAACAACACACTGGTTCCAAATAGGGAAAGGAATACGTCAAGGCTGTATATTGTCACCCTGCTTATTTAACTTATATGCAGAGTACATCATGAGAAATGCTGGGCTGGATGCAGCACAAGCTGGAATCAAGATTGCCAGGAGAAATATCAATAACCTCAGATATGCAGATGACACCACCCTTGTGGCAGAAAGCAAAGAACTAAAGAGCCTCTTGATGAAAGTGAAAGAGGAGAGTGAAAAAGTTGGCTTAAAGCTCAACATTCAGAAAACTAAGATCATGGCATCTGGTCCCATCACTTCATGGCAAATACATGGGGAAACAGTGGAAACAGTGAGAGACTTTATTTTGGGGGCCTCCAAAATCACTGCAGATGGTGACTGCAGCCATGAAATTAAAAGACGCTTACTCCTTGGAAGAAAAGCTATGACCAACCTAGATGGCGTATTAAAAAGCAGAGACATTACTTTACCAACAAAGGTCTGTCTAGTCAAGGTTATGGTTTTTTCAGTAGTCATGTATGGATGTGAGATTTGGACTATAAAGAAAGCTGAGTGCCAAATAATTGATTCTTTTGAACTGTGGTGTTGGAGAAGACTCTTGAGAGTCCCTTGGACTGCAAGGAGATCCAACCAGTCCATCCTAAAGGAAATCAGTCCTGAACATTCATTGGAAGGACTGATGTTGAAGCTGAAACTCCGATACTTTGGCCACCTGATGTGAAGAACTGAGTCATTTGAAAAAGACCCTGATGTTGGGAAAGATTGAAGGCTGGAGGAGAAGGGGATGACAGAGGATGAGATGGTTGGATGGCATCACTGACTCAATGGACGAGTTTGAGTAAACTCCAGGAGTTGGTGATGGACAGGGAGGCCTGGTGTGCTGCAGTCCATGGGGTCGCAGAGAGTCAGACATGAATGAGCGACTGAACTGAACTAAACTGAGGACAGGACAGGGCTTCCCAGGTGGTGCTAGTGGTAAAGAACTCTCCTGCCAATGCAGGAGACATAAGAGACTCAGGTTTGATCCCTGGGTTGGGAAGATCCCCTGGAGAAGGAAATGGCAACCCACTCTAGTATTCTTGACTGGAGAATCCCATGGACAGAGGAGCCTGGTGGGCTACATTCCCCAGGGTTGTGAAGAGTTGGACACTACCGAAGCAATTTAGCAGCAGTAGGACAGGACAGAACCATGATAGAAATTTCAGTAAACCCTCCTCTGAGTACCTGGAGAGGGCAGGTGTTTAGGAGGCAGCATTGGGCTGAACCACATTCCCCAAACCTTCGAAACCATAGAGTAGCTATCCCACCCATACAGTATCCCATCCCCAAAAGAGGCACTTATAAAACATGTATCAAAAGAAATCAGAACCCTCACAGGGCTTAAATAACCAATTTTATTAGAGGTTATTTTATCATCCCCTTTAGGGGTTAGCAGGCCACTCTCATGCCTTCTCTGGATGTGTTTTGAAGACTCTGTGCCCTCAGCCTACTTCCTAAAGCCATGCTGAAGCAGAAAACCCCTCAAATATTTCATCAAACCAGACTTTCTGGGGGCTGGTGGATTCCATAGGGCCCCATGTGGGTTCTCAATTTCCTCCAGTTCTTCTGTCTTGAGACGAGGAGCCCCAGCACCGCAGTGACCTGGTGGCTGAAGGTTCCTCTTCAGAGAAGTGTGGACTCTGATGCTGCCCTCCCTGGCATGTGGGGCACTCACTCTGGGAAGCGGCATAGGACCAGGATCTCTCACACTCAGGTTGGGGGCTGAGTGCTGGGCCTTGGCCAAGTGTGGGGACCGGGAGTTCTTGTTCAAAAAGGTCATGCTCAGCCTTGTCGCAGCACAGTGGAGACTCCTTTTGAAGCTGAAGGTGTCTGTGGAACAGGAGGAAGTCTGCTGCCCAGCCCCTCTGCGTTCCTCGGGTTCCAGGCTTCCTCTTTTGTGTGAGGGCTGCTGACACTGGAATCTGAGGGGCTTCTGAGATATGTGTTCCCTCCTCCAGTCGTAGCCTGCCCTGGGGTATGAGACCCTCACTCTGCGGGAAGCCCTCTCTGCCATCCGGAAGATCCCCGGCCTGACCATCTTTCCCCCACTGCTGTTCTCACTGGAAGGTTCTTGGACCCTTTCTTGGCGCCACCAGCTGCTAGATTCTGCAGCAGGCCTGGGGTTCCTGGAAGCCGTGAGTTCCGCCCTGGGAGGAGCCTCTTTCTGGACATCCTGTGGTTCTCTGGCGCCCTCTGGTGGTCTGACTCTCTTAGGCTTTACAGGAGGGATAGAACTGCCCGTTGGCTCCGACCCGGACCCGCTAGGCTTCTCTAGAGCTCTGGCCTGTGTAGGTTTTGAGCTTTTCCCTTCGGGGGTCCGAAACTTCTGGGACTTAAGGCCTGGCCTGGAGCCCTGGGCCTCACTTTCCTGCTGCCCCTGCAACTCACAGGCCATGTGCAACCCAGGGAACCTCTGCCCAGCAAGAGGCAGTGGGCGTGGTCCTAAGACATTAAAGTGCATGTAGGACTCTAGGATCCGCTGGGGGAGACCCCACTTCAGGTGGGCGATCTTCCGCCGCATAAGGGACTCCAGGAGCTGTCGCTGACTCTTCTTGAGGACTGTCCACTTGGGCAGGACAGTGAGGGCAGTGGGATCACCCAATGGAGCTGTACCGGCTTGGGGGGCGTGGCCACATGAGACAGAGGGGCAGGCAGAGGGCAAGCCCAGGGGAGCAGCCAAAGACTGTGGGTTCCGGAGCTGTCCACTCCGGTCAGCGGTCTTCCCTGGATCCACTCTTCCGTCCCTTTGTCGGCTTCTCTGGGGTTTAGGTCTGGCTTGCCGGGAAGCTGGAATGACATCGACTCTGGGCTTCCCAGCAGTGGCCGTGCTCTGGCTGGCCAAATGCTCCCCCTCTCCACTGACAAGCAGGAAGAGTTCGCTGTGGTTGGGGAGAGCCTTCATCTCAGGATGGGGAGCAGCGGCCACAGCCTGTTCCTGATCCATGGCCCCACAGTCAGAGCCAGTGAGGGCTGGGGGCCCTTCACGGCCAGAACAGTCAACTTGGAGAGGGCCTTCAGCAGCATCCTTTCCTCTGACCTGGCCTTTGTTTCCTTGCCTTGGCACTCGAAGCCTTCCAGCATCCTCAGCTCTGCACTTCCTCTGGCTCCCTGCATCCCCAATTTCTGCAGCATCCTCCTCTTCACCCTTGTTCTGGTTTCCTTGCCGTTGTATCTGGATCTCTCCATTGGTTTCACTTCTTAACTCTCCCTGATAATCTCCACCATGAGCCTGGGTCTCTTTACCATCAGCACCTGTGATCCCTCTCAGGTTACTCTTCCCTTGTATTTGAATTTCTGCACCGTTCTCACCTCCAGTCTGCTCCTGGTTCTTCCACTCTGGTGAACAGATGTTTTCATTAACCTTACTTTTCAACAGTCTCTGCTTCCCTCCCCCAAGTCTCTGAATATTTCTACCATCCTTGCTTCCAACCTCTCTCTGGCTTTTCTTCTCCAATGTTGGATTTTCTGGGTTATCCATTCCTTTAGTCTGCTCCCAGTGTCTTCCCCCTGGTGAGTGGCTCAATCCAGTTTCACCGTCTAATTGTCCTTCATTCTCTCTCTCAAGTCTCTGGGTTTCTACACCATCGTCAGCTCCAGGTTCTCTCTGGTCTGTCTTCTCTGGTATCTGAATTTCTGTTTCATTCTCACCTCCCATCTGCTTGTGGTTCTTCCTGTCTGACAAATGAGTCTTTTCATCAGAGTCATCTCTTAACTGATTCTGGTTTTCTCCTCCAGGTGTCCAGGTCTCTGTACCTTCCTCACTTCCAGCTTCTCTCTGGTTTCTCTTTTCTGGACCTTCAATTTCTACACCATTCTCGCCTCCAACCTGCTCCTCTTTCTTCCATTCTGCTGAATTAGTTACTATATCAGTTTTACTTGCTAGTTTTCCCCAGTTCTCTGCCTCAGATGCCTGGGTATTTTGACCATCCCTGCTTCTAATGTGTTCCTGATTCTTCCACTTTGGTATGTGAATATTTCCATTAATTTCACTGTTTAACTGGTACTGGTTTTCTTGGTTTTCTTCCCTAAGTTCCTGAGTCTCCTTACTATCTTCACCTTTAAACTCTCTCAGGTTTTTCGTCCCCGTTGCCTGGATATCTGTACTAGTCTCATCTCCAAACTTCTCCTGGTTCCTCATCCCTGATGGATGAGTCTCTACCTGAGTTACACCTCTTAATTGTCTCTGGTTCTCTGCCTCTGGTGCCAGGGTGTTTGTATCATCTTCATCTCTGTCCTTTCTCTGGTCTCTCTTCTCCAGTGCCTGAATTTCTGCTCTATGTTCACCTCCAATCTGGTCCTCACTCCCCCAACATGGTGTCTTGAATTCTCTGTCAATTTCGCTTGCTCCTGGTTTCTGGTCTCCCCAGCATTGTGCCCGGATCACCACCCAATCCTCCTCTCTTATCTCCCTGATGCTGTTCCTTCTAGATATCTGACTTTCCCCAGCATCCTCACCTCTTTTTACGCCTTGATTACTCCACCCCACTTGAAGTTCATGTCTTAGTTGTTTCTGGATCTCTGCCCTACATACTTGGACCTTCCCAGCTTTCTCACTTCCATCTTGATCCTGCTTCTCCCATCCTGGTGTCTGGATCTCTGTAACATTCTCATTTTGAACGCATTCCTGCTTTCCCCACCCCAGGGCCTGGGTCTCTATGCCATGCTCATTTTCCACTTCTCCCAAGTTCTCCCTCCCAGATACCTGGATTTGCACAGCACCCTCACGTCCATCCCGGTCTTCTTTTCTCCTCTCTTCCGCCTGAATTTCTATACTACTATCACCTGTAATCTGCTCTTGTTTTCCCCACCCTGGGAGCCGGGCATCCTCACCATTCTCACTTCCAGTTTGGCCTTGCTTCCTCAACACGTGGGCCTCATTCTTTCCTTCATCCTCTCCTCTGGCCTCCTTCTTGTTCTCAAAAGACTGGGTCTCTATAGCATCCTTATCCCTTTTCCTATCCTGAGTTTCCCACATTGGTGTTTGGATCTCTGCATCAATTTTACATCTTAACTGTTCTACTTTCTCTCCTCTACATGCCTGGGTTTCAGGAAGATTCTCGCCTCCAGCCTCCCCGGGACTTCTCTTCCATAGAATTTCAGCTCTACTTTCAACTTGCACCCGGTCCTGCTTCTCCCACCATGATGTCAAGATCTCGCCAACAGCCTTACTTATTACTAGTCTCCGGCTGCCGCAGTCCAGGGCCTTACTCTCTGCCATGTCCTCCATCCCAAAGTTTATTGGCAGTTGCCTTCCAGATGCCTGAATTTCCCAAGCATTATCCCCTCTGCTCTCTCTCTGGTTCGCCCACCCTGGAGCCTGGGTCTGTCTACTAGCCTCTCTGCTTAATGTCTGGTTTTCTGTTCCTGGTGTGCAGGCCTCTTGTGGGAAGCCCCAGGATTTCCACGTGGGCATTCCCACTCGTTGGTTGGAAGGAACCGGTAGGAACTCTCTGGAACAAAACGGCAAGCTCTGGGCTGAAGGGAGGTTTGGGAGAGGGGTCATGGAGGTGGGGTGGCATCTCATGCTGACAATATGCTCCAGTGGTGCCAGTTCTTCCTGGGGATGGACCAACAGCTGCTCCATCCTTTGGCACCTGTCCAGGGCAGGGGGCTGTGGCTTGCAAATCAGGTGAGTCTGATCATCACTACAACACCAGGGTACCTGCCATGCTTCCCAAGAACAGTCCCGAGGTAGCATACTGGTGCTTGGAAAGGAGGTGGTGCAAAAGATGTGATCAGAAGAGGTGTAGGCATCCCACAGTAAATGGTGACATGGGTGCTGACAAGAGAGCAGATATTGGGTCCACGATTCCTCGAGGCTCCTCCAGTATTCCCTGCTCTTTCTTCGGGCCCATTGTTGGGCATGAGCACCCAGGCCCCTGAACTTGCCAGGACTGAGAAAGAATTCAGGGGTCAGCCTGATACAAGTGTCATGTCTCATGGAGGGCACTGCCCACTTCTGCAGTGGCACCTGTAGGTAAGAACAGAGAAGTAAAAATCTTTGCATTTACATTATCTCATCTAATCCTCACAGATTAGGGTTGTAATCCTCATTATCCAGATGAGGATGCTGGGGTTCAGGAAATGGGGAGTCACTCCTCTTAAGGAAAATATTCATTCAAGAAAATATTAATTTACACTTCCCTGGTGGTACAGTGGATAGGAATCTGCCTGCCAATGCAGAGGATGGGGGTTCCATCCCTGGTCTGGGAAGATCCCACATGCCGCAGGAACAGCTAAGCTGTTACGCTACAACTGCTGAGCCTGTGCTGTAGAGCCCACGAGCTGAAACTGAGCCTGGGCGCCACAACTTCTGAAGCCCGTGTGCCTAGAGCCTATGCTCTGAAACAAAACAAGCCACCACGATGAGAAGCCCACACAACACAACTAGAGAGTAATCCCCACTCTTAAATCCTCACGCAGCAGCCAAGACCCAGCACAGCAAAGTTAATTAATTAAACTTAAAGAAAAGAAAATACTCAAGAAAGAAAGATAAAGAGTTTATTCCAGGCCACGCACTGTTCTAGGTGCTGGATGTACCAGCATGCACAAGACAGAAAGTCTTTGTTGGGAGCTGTCTTCCAGACTTGGAAGACACAATAACCAAGTATACAACATGATGTTAGGTATCAGAAAGTGCTCTAACGGGAACAAAGGCAGGAGTAGGGACGGGGTTAGCTCCTTTTGTCAGAGAATCCTCTCAGAGGAGGTGATGTTTGACTGAAGACCTGAATGAAGCAAGGGACAAACCAAGCGACGTCTGAAGAAAGAAACTTGTAGGTGAGGAGACATTCATGCAGAGGCCCTGAGGATGGAACAGGGTCGTTTGTATAAGAACAGCTAGGAGGCCGTGTAGTCAGAATGGAAGGAGTGAGTGAGGAAGACAGCACGAAGAGATGAGGTCAGAGAGAAATGCAGAACAGATTATTCCAAGCCTTGGAGTTGTGGTTAGGAGTTAGATTTTGTTCTGAGTTTGACTGGAAGTATATCCATGAGTTGTTGCAAAGTCTTGAGTGGCAAAGTGTTATGATCTGTTTTTAAAAGTTTGTTCTTGCTCATGAACATAATGTTAGGCCTAAACCAGGTGCAAAGGAATATTTACTGCGTGATGCCATATGGGCAAAACCAGTCTAATGCTTTTAGAAATCAGCGGAGTGCTGCAAGCTTCTGAGCTGCTGGTCGTGGTCTGTTTTCTTAATCTAATGCTGCACCTGGATGTGTTCCGTTTGCAAAAATTCATTGATCTACACACTTATAATCTGGGACTTCCCTGGTGGTCCGTGGTTAGGAATCCACCTTCCAATGCAGGGGACTCAGGTTTGATCCCTGGTTGGGGGAACTATGCCACAGGGCAACTAAGCCTGCTTGTCACAACTACTGAGCCTGGGGGGCTCTTGAGCCCGGGCATCACAACTAGAGAGAAAACCAAGCACCACAATGCAGAGCCTGCACACCACAATCAAAGATCCCGCATGCCACAACTAAGACACAGTGCAGCCCAAAATAAATAAATATACAATATATGGACGTATAAGTATACAAAATATACATATATATGTTAAATAGTTAAGATGATAAACTTTTAAAATAAATAAAAATTTTAAAAATAAAAATACACACTTATAATCTGTATATATGTATTATCCTTGGATGAAAAATTTTAAAAAGAGACAGAAAGAAGTTCATTCTCTTGGCTGCATGGAGCACTGAGCTCCATGGTTGGGTGAGAGAGGAGGCAGGAACCAGGCAGAAGGTGGTACCTATAGTGCAGAAGAATGTGGTGAGGGTTTGAGAAATGATCAGATTTGAGATATGGTTTGCAAGTAAAGCCCATAGGACTTGCAGGTGGATTGAACACGTGGCATGAGGGAGAGAGAAGTCCAGGGTGACTTCTGGCTTTGAGGCAAGACAATGCTCTTCCTGAGTTCATCAGAGTTCAGTCTGAATCCATCTCCGGTACACAGGGCATAGAACAGGGTCCCTAACAAATGACACACAATCATGGTGTGGAGGGAAAGAGGTGGGTGGGACCCCCTCACCTTGATGAACTTCCTCATGCTGCGGTGGGTCCTGGTGACCTGATGCCAGTAGTGCCGGACCTGCCAGATCAGAAAGAGGCAGAGGACAAGCAGGTTGCCACAGCACCGAGGGTCCCTGCAGCTGCGATCCTCAGAGAGCAGGCCCCGCACTGGCTCCCACTCAGGACCCCGGAACGGCCCCACGACAGCACAGGCGCCCAGGAGGGGCAGCAACATGACACGGTTTAGGTCAGGCAGGTGGTGTTCTGGAGTTGGAGGGCAGGGCTGATATGGCTGACCTGGCCACTGCGGGGCGGGGTAGCCCCTGCCTCATAGAACTGCTGTCACTAAGGCCACCTCATAAAGGCTTTTGATGCTGCGGCCTTAGCTGCAGCTGCTGCACGTGACATCAGAGCTGGCTAACACGGCCACAGTATAGATAAGGACAACACTGGGGAACGGCCCAAAAGGAATTAAGAGGAAGAAGAACTTAAACACCTTGCCCTCTGGAGTGAAGAGACTATGTTCCCCCCATGTTGATGGAGGGATGAACTGAAGTCTGTTGGATTTCTTTCTTCCTATGGGATACTTTCATCCATTTGTCCTTCAGGTATCCAATATCAAACACTTAATGAACACCCTATTGAACATGTGTGTTCTTGTTTAACCACCCAGCATATCCTGATTTTTTGTTGGGGGATTACTTTCCCAACTCAGGATCAGTGTTGATAGGAATATAAATGCTATCCTGAAGACTTTCACCCAAAGGTTATGAACAAAATACTGAATAACAGAGCAGGCAGGGTCTTCAGCCAATCAGAATGGGCCAGGCCTTAACTCCTTCATTTCTGGGTTGTAAGTGGTCCCTGGGGCTTCCCAGATGGTGCAGTGGTAAAGAATCTGCCTATCAATGCAAGAGACCCAGGAGATGAGGGTTTGATCCCTGGGTCGGGAAGATCCCCTGGAGGAGGAAATGGCAACCCACTCCAGAATCCTTGCCTGGAAAATCACATGGACAGAGGAACCTGATGGACTACAGTCCAAGGAGTCACAAAGAATCAGACATAACTGAGCATGTACACACAAAAGTGGTCCCTGGGGTTACAGTAGAAGGGTGTCACCTATTTACCAACCATTTGGAAAGTATCTCTCTATTCTAAGAGCCCAGGACTTCCCTCGTAGTCCAGTGGTTAGGAATCTGCCTGCCCAGGCAAGCGACACTGATTCCACAATCCATGGTCTGGGAAGATTTCACACGTCATGGGGCAACTAAGCTCTTGCGCTGCAACTACTGAAGCCCACATGCCCCAGAGGACATGTTCTGCAACCAGAGAAGTCACTGCAATGAGAAGCCTGCACACTGCAACTAGAGAGTAGCTTTCCGCTCGCCACAACTAGAGAAAGCCCAAGTGCAGTAATGAAGACCCAGCACAGCCATAAATAAACAAATGAAGTTAAAAAACACACAAGAAAACCCCAATATACCACACAATGCATCTTGGCTAAATGCTCAGTTCAGTCGCTCAGTCGTGTCCGACTCTGCGACCCCATGTATCGCAGCATGCCAGGCTTCCCTGTCCATCACCAACTCCCGGAGTTCACTCAAACTCATGTGCATCGAGTCGGTGATGTGATCAGCCATCTCATCCTCTGTCGTCTCCTTCTCCTCCTGTCCCCAGTCCCTCCCAGCATCAGGGTCTTTTCCAATGAGTCAACTCTTCGCATGAGGTGGCCAAAGTATTGGAGTTTCAGCCTCAGCATCAGTCCTTCCAATGAACACCCAGGACTGGTCTCCTTTAGGATGGACTGGTTTGATCACCTTGCTGTCCAAAGGACTCTCAAGAGCCTTCTCCAACACCACAGTTCAAAAGCACTGATTCCTCGGGGCTCAGCTTTCTTTATGGTCCAACTCTCACATCCATACATGACTACTGGAGAAACCATAGCTTTGACTAGACAGACCTTTGTTGGCAAAGTAATGTTTAAATTTAAATGTGCTACAAAATAAACTAGCAATGGAATGACACCACTAAAATTCTTTGTTTTGGTGCATTATATTTTGGGTATCGAACTCACTGTTCCTGCCAATAACTGGTAATAAAACAACACTAAAACTACGGCAAAGGCGGTCCCTCCCCACAGAACTGAAGTCGTTCCGCGCTGTTGCCCTTTAAGGGGAGAGCCGCCCTCTTTCAACGTCATTTCCGCTTCCGGCCGCGAGCGGCCATTTCCACTTCTTCCCTGCGACTTTTTTCGGCGGAAAGTTCTTTTCTAACGTCGCCTGTGCTTCTTGAGGAGGGACGGTATCACTGAACCGCAGCTATGGTGAGTGCGTGCGCCTGGTTGAAGAGCCAGGAAGTGGGAGACTCGGGGTTCTGTTCTCTAACTAGCTTGTCGGCTTAGAACATGCGCGGTGTCGCCGTCTCGGCGAGGGGTTCGAGCTCGGACGGCCGAGTAGCCCCAAGCACTGTCTTTTCTCCCGGTCCGAGGTTAGAACGCTAGAGATGGGTCCCGGATTCTGTGATGGAGCGTCTGTCAGCAGTTAGTGCTCCTGGCCGAATGCCTCCGGTGAGCGGAGAGGGCCTGAGAGAAAGGGACCGACCCACGTGGGACAGAGTAGAAAGTCGGATGAGAAAATTTGATTTTATTGGTTTTATATTTCTTTTGGAGGGGTCGCTAGAGAATGATGTGGAACCCTGGGTTTGGATCATCCTCCCCAGCTCCACTTTCCCATTGCTGAGGTTCAGGAGAAGGATATCTCCATGGGTCTACGCCTAGTGCCTGTCGCAAGTTACGTGTGTCAGGGATTAAAGGGGCCTTTCGCGTTTGGGGGTTTCCCTGGTGGCTCAGAGGTTAAAGCGTCTGCCTGCAATGCGGGAGACCCCGGTTCGATCCCTGGGTCGGGAAGATCCCCTGGAGAAGGAAATGGCAACCCACTCCAGTATTCTTGCCTGGAGAATCCCATGGAGGAAGGAGCCTGGTAGGCTACAGTCCACGGGGTCGCAAAGAGTCGGACACGACTGAGCTACTTCACTTTCACTTGGCGTTTGGAGCCTGCGTTTGGAAGGAACCCCAGCCTGGAATGCAGGAAAGATTCCTCCTGCGAGGCGGTAACCTCGGAAATCAAAAGTCCTGGTAGCACCACGTGCGGGGCTCATCTAAAACTCTTGATGGTCTCTAACTTTTTAATCAGATCGTGTGCCTTGGTACCTAGTTTTGGTCGGCACTTAGTGAGGAGGGAAGAGTTTGCAAAAACATTTCGACTTTGATAATGAGGTTTAATCCTTTTAACGGTTCTTGGATCCCAAAGCATATCTTCCCTGCTGCCCCACCCCCATTTTGAGGTTGGTATGTTGCTGAGTCTAGAACTTGAACCTTCTAAACTGGTGTTCATTTTTCGGAGTTCCTTGAGAAGTTTTGGAATCAGGTGGTCTCAGTTTAATAATGCATTTAATTGCCTTTGCGCCTGGTATGGAGAGAGTGAGCATGCACTATTTGTTGTCAAATCAAAACTTGCAGGTTTTTGCTGTCTGGTGTATGAGGAGAACAAAGACATCAAGCTACGGGTTAAAGTTGTCTAGCAGTAAGATTTCATTCATTCACTCATTTAATTAACCCTTGGAAAAATTAAAAGGTGGATAAATACACCCTAAGCAACTTTCAGTTGCTACTTATAAGGTCGGTGGTTTGGCTTTAAAATTGAGTGGAACTTTTGTTGTCGTTTTGACTTTTATTAAACCACTAAAGTGACTCCTCTTTCAGTTCAGTTCAGTCGCTTAGTCGTATCCAGCTCTTTGCTACCCCATGGACTTGCAACAGGCCAGGCTTTCCTGTCCATCACCAACTTCCAGAGCTTGCTCAAACTCTTATCCATCCAGTTGGTGATGCCATCCAACCATCTCATCCTCTGTCATCCTCTTCTCCTCCTGCCTTCAATCTTTCCCAGCACAGAGTCTTTTCCAATGAGTCAGTTCTTCTCATCAGGTGGCCAAGGTGTTGGAGCTTCAGCATCGGTCCTTCCAATGAATATTCAGGACTGATTTCCTTTAGGATTGACTGGTTGGATCTCCTTGCAGTCCAAGGGACTCTCAAGAGCCTTCTCCAACACCACAGTTCAAAAGCATTGATTCCTTGGGGCTCAGCTTTCTTTATGGTCCAACTCTCACACATGACTACTGGAGAAACCATAGCTTTGACTAGACAGACCTTTGTTGGCAAAGTAATGTCTCTGCTTTTTAATATGCTGTCTAGGTTGGTCATAGCTTTTCAGAATCTGCCTGCAATGCGGGAGACCTGGGTTGGGAAGATTCCCTGGAGAGGGAAAAGACTACCCACTCAAGTATTCTGGCCTAGAGAATTCCATGGACTGTACGGGATCACATAGAGTTGAACACAGCTGAGTGACTTGCACTTCACTTTCTTCCAAGGAGCAAGCGTCTTTTAATTTGATGGCTGCAGTCACCATCTGCAGTGATTTTGGAGCATAAGAAAATAAATTCTGTCACTGTTTCCATTGTTTCCCCATTTGTTTGCCATGAAGTGTTGGGACTGGATGATCATAGTGGATCTCCTGAAGTCTCCCCCTTTTATGCCTTTGATGTTTATTAAGAGATGAGAATCCTAGTTCCCAGAGATGGGTGATTGGAAGCTACAGTAAAAATATCTGGCATTTTAAAAAGTATATTTATGAGGAGTGATAGGAATTAAAGTGTTCCTGGGAACTTAACTGTTTAAGAGGAGGTTCTTAATTGTGACATTATTGGTGAGCATTAGATTTTGATGAGTTAAAAACATAAGTTGTGATTTCTTAGTAGCCATCAAAAAAATAAAAATAACTCCAAACCACTAGAGTAGAAAATGGTGGCGGGTGGGGGCGGGAGACACTTGAAGGAAAGAAAGTACAAGTAAAATGAGGATGACATAATTACAAGAAGAAATAGATGTGCAGTTATGTAGCATTTAATTGATTGTGAAGCCAAAACATCAGTGTGAATAACACTATGAATAAACTTGATCTAGTGGTGGTAGTGAAACCAGTGAATACTGCACCCATCAATTATAGAAGATAAAGATTGATAATAATACAGACCATATTCTCTCAACTAAAATGCAAATGACTTAGAAACAAAGTGTAAAGAAAATATAAAGAACTCATGGGTCAAATTGAAAATAACAAGGGAAATTTGAAAACAGAACTGAACAATAATGGAAATACCAAATATCAGAATATGTAGGGTACAACTAAAGTATTGGAACCTAAGATGGGGGGGCACTAAAAAGCTAGGAAAAGATCAAAAGGACAAAATAATGTGAAAGAAAAGCAGAAATTACTGAAATAGAAAATATATCTCGTTGTAAGGTGGACAGAATCAGAAGAATATTTGAAAAGTCCCCTCTGATGAGATTAATCTAGAAAATATGAGCAATGTGATATTTATAAATATAGGAACTTAGAGGAACAAATACCTGAAAACAATAGAATCAAAATGAATTAAAGTAGAAGTAGGAGGGCTGAATAATAGTAAAGAAACAAAGTTAATATTGTATGTTAATTATAATTCAGTAAGAAAAACTAAAGTTTTGTTTTTCTTTTTTTAACTAAAGTTTTTTAACATGGAAAAACTTTAAGTGTTAGTTGCTGAGTCCTGTCTGACTCTTTGAACTCCATGGACTGTGGTCCACCAGCCTCCTCTGTCCATGGAATTCTCCAGGCAAGAAAACTAGAAAACCATCCCATTCTCCACGCAATCTTGCTGACCCAGGGATTGAACCCTGGCCTCCTGCATTGTGGCATCTGAGCCACTACACCTACTTTAAACAATAGCTTTATTGAGATAATTTCATACCATAAAGTTCTTCTCTTTAAAGTGTGTAAGTCAGTGGTGATCATTTTGTATAGAAATATCAAATAATGGTGTTGTGCACCTGGAACTAACATAATATCATAGGTCAGTTATGCATCAATTTTAAAAACAAGTGTGTAGTAGAAAAAAAATAAGTGTATAATTCAGTGGGTGTTCTATTTACAACCTTGTGCAACCAACACTAGAAAAACTTATAAAGGAGAAAAGTCTTGACTCATCCATCTCGTACAAAAAATATGATGGAATTCAGTGCCAATTCATTTATAAAAGAAGTTCTTAAAATATTAAGGAATAGTGTGAATTTTCTTAAGCTGAAATATCTGAGTAAATCTAAAAGATACTAAGGCTTTTGGAGAAATTATAAAGCTTTATTTAAAAGCACTAAAAAGTTAAGTAAATATGTATGCTTAACTGATTTGACAGATTCTGTATCTTAAAGGTGTTTTATCCTAATTGGGATTACTTTAAATCTACAAATCAATGCTGTCCCAGCAGGCTTTTTCTTTTTCTTTTCTATTTTTCTTGGTAGAATTTGAAAAAGCTGATTCTAGAATATATGTGCTTGCTCAGTCGCTGTTAGTTGCTTGGCCATGTCGGACTCTTTGTTACCCCATGAAGTATATAGCCCACCAGGCTCCTCTGTCCATGGGATTTTCCAGGCAAGAATACTAGAGTGGCTTGCCATTTCCTCCTCCAGGGGATCTTCCTGACCCAGGGATTGAACCCACATCTCTTGAGTCTCCTGCATTGCAGGCAGATTCTTCACCACTGAGCCACCTGGCTGTATGAAGAAGAGCAAATAATTAGAGATCTTTCCCACTTCGTGAAACATCTTGAACTTCCCCTAATTTCTCATCAACCTGGGACCATGACAGACTGACCCAGTGCGTTGTGTTGGTGTGTGGGACCAGGCTTCCGGGTACGAGCTGGTTCTCGAAGTCACTTCCAGTTCCTCTGCAGTGGGGGCGGGAGGGGGGGGGTGCTTCTAAGCTCTTGGGGGATCAGGCAGGAGACGATCAAGGTGGACTCAATATGGTGAGTATATCCACTGGGCCATTGCCCATGGGTCACCACCTGGAACCGCGGTGCCACCTGCCGCAAGCTGCGTGCCACGGTCCAGCTTCCAAACCCAGGGTTAGACCGCATCACTGCGGGCAAACTGCTTGGTGCTCAGGAATGGTAATGTGGGCTGCACCCAGGTTATGTATATAATAAAATACATATTTGTAAAAAGAATCACAGGGAAAGCAAGTGAGAAATTTATAAAAAAAGTTAAAGTCAAGAGGTGAAAATAGGGTAGGAGAAATGGAATAGGCAAGGCAGCACCGAATTTGTTTTCTGTGTATTGTTTTGCAGTGGATCCAATGGGGTTGCATTTTATCTATAGGTATTACAGCATGCATCTGTAAAATGAGAAATTTCAACAACTTCAATGCCACTACAATACCCCCAAATTTAATAATTCGTTAATATCAAATATATAGTATTGTTCTCCCCTGGTTGCCGCTGCTGCTAAGTCGCTTCAGTCGTGTCCGACTCTGAGCGACCCCATGGACTGCAGCCTACAAGGCTCCTCGGTCCATGGGATTTTCCAGGCAAGAGTACTGGAGTGGGTTGCCATTGCCTTTTCTGCCTAGTTGCCGCAGGCCTCCAAAATAAAGCAACCTTTCCTTTCCTCCCAGCACTTGTCTCTGGAGAATTGGCTTTCGAGCAGCCAGACCTGGGTTCCGGACCTGGATTTGGTAGCAGTATTAGAATCAAAGGCTGGGACTTCCCCAGTGGTCCGGGCTAAGACTCTGCGCTTCTACTGCAGGGGGCGCAGGTTCCGTCCCTGGTCGGGAAACTAGGATCTCCGCAAGCACTATGGGCAAAAAAAGTGGGATGGAAGGCTTGATCAGCTTTTCTCCTAGCTTTCCTCTTTTCCCCCCAAGACTGCTTGATCATTGATGGTTTGTTCTTTAAGAGAGGCAGTGTGCCTACTCGTTCAGTCGTGTCCGACTCTTTGCGACCCGATGAACTGTAGCCTGCCAGGCTCCCTAGTCTAGGGATTCTCCAGGCAAGAATACTGGAGTGGGTTGCCATGCCCTCCTTGAGGGGATCTTCCCAGCCCAGGGATCGAACCCAGGTCTCCAGCATTGCAGGTGGATTCTTTACCTTTGAGCCACTAGGGAAGCCCAGAGAGGCAGTGGTCACATGGTATTTTTTGTGTGTGATGTTGGTAGCTATTAAAATCAATACCTGGATCCATTAATTTGTTTGGATTAATTAACTAATTAGTATGGCTTGCAGGATGGTGCTGTTTAATTGTATCATTCTTTAGGTGGAATACAGAAGATGTTTACCTGCTGCTTGCTTACCTATCAGTCTACATAGGAAAGGCTCTACAGTTTACTAGTTTTCAAAACAATGACTTTGGAACCACATAAATGTTTTATATATTTTTAAGAATTTTTAAGCAAACTAAATACAAAGGAACCTTAATTGTATATCAGATTGATAGCCACAAGGTAACATATAGTTTGAATAACTTTTGAATATAGTACTCTGACTGGATGGTTTTAGTTGGATGTATTGTAAGATTAAAAGGAAATTTTGACCTTGGTGGGTTTATAGTTGATGGAGGTAGTATTGGTATAGCAACTCTGAAACCATTTTATGTGAATTGCAGGGTAGAATAAATGAGAAAATACTTGGATGTTTTGGAAACCAGGATTCTTACTGAAAACTGAAGATTAAAATATAAAGGAAATAGAACTTTGTGCTGGGTTTCTATAAATTATACTTGTTTAGATTTAGTAAATTAAATGTGTATGTTTGGGGGAGGGAAGTAGGGAAGCTCCCTATTGTCCCTCTCAGTTTTTGGTTGGAGTACTTTGTGACTCGTCTGGAACAACTTCCGGTTCAGTTTGACTCATGCTTTGATATACCCCCAACAGACTGAGGCTGACGTCAATCCGAAGGCCTACCCTCTTGCAGATGCTCACCTCACCAAGAAACTATTGGATCTCGTTCAGCAGTCATGTAACTACAAGCAGCTTCGAAAAGGAGCCAATGAGGGTAAGGCAACCAGAGGATGGTCCAAGAAGAGTGTTACCAGCACGGTCCCCGTCTGGGGTCTGGACTAGATTTCCAAGGTGGAAAGAGGGCTGGATGCTTTTGACTAGGCCCACCATGGAGACTTCAGAGCAGCAGCGTGTGTGGCCTGTGGGCTAGCACTGGGTCACAGAGATAAGCAGTCAGGAATAAGCATTTGAGGGGGTTTCACTGGTAGCTCAGTGGTAAAGAACCCACTCACCAATGCAGGAGATACAATTAGAACCCAGATCTGGGAAGATCCCACACGCAGCTGAGCATCTAAGCCTGTGTGCCACGACTACTGAGGCTGTGCTGCACAAGAGAAGGCACTGCAGTGAGAAGCCCGCACACCGCCACTGAGAGAGTAGCCCTGCTCACAACACCTAGAGAAAAGCCCAAGCAGCAGGGAAGACCCGGAACAGCCAGAAACAAAAATATAAACTAAATAAAATGATAAGATTTGAACAATGCTGTGGGATGTTGAACTTGCTTGGTGAGTTAACGTGTAGTGTGAACTTTCCAAAGTATTGATGATGGCAGATTGGGATGGAAACTCCTGATCCTTGGTCACAGGGCTGGAGAAGTGCTACATTGCACTGCTTCCTGCTGGTGAAGCTTGGGGAGTGTGGTAGCAGAGGACAGGAAAAGAAGGGCTCTTTTTAGGATTTAGAGTGCGTTTTGACAGAACTGATGGGTTTGATGTAGAGTTTGAGGAAGGCATTGGGGATTTGATGCTTGGCTCCCTATCTCTTCCAGGAATATCCTAGTCCTGGACATTTTTGCCCATTTTTCTTGCACCTGTTTCTTTTCCTTGGAAATTGCTTTGTTGTGGCTTCCCTGCCCCAGCCCCCATCACCTGTTGACTTCATGTCCTTCTCTCCACAGCCACCAAAACCCTCAACAGAGGCATCTCTGAGTTCATTGTGATGGCCGCAGATGCGGAGCCCTTGGAGATCATCCTGCACCTCCCGCTGCTGTGTGAGGACAAGAACGTGCCCTATGTGTTCGTGCGCTCCAAGCAGGCTCTGGGGCGAGCCTGCGGGGTCTCCAGGCCTGTCATCGCCTGCTCCGTCACCATCAAAGAGGGCTCACAACTGAAGCAGCAGATCCAGTCCATCCAGCAGTCCATTGAAAGGCTCTTAGTCTAAACTGGTGGCCTCAGCCACACTCCCAGCTGACTCCTCTCCACCCCCCCGCCCCCGCAGAGTTATGTATCATATTGTCTGTTAGCATGTAGTGTTTCCAGCTACCTTCTATTGTTATAAAATATTTTAATGCTCAATCTGATTTTTGCATTTTTGTACTGTTGTCTTGTTTTATAGGTTGTCAGCCCCTCCCCTAATCTCCCCTTCCTCTCTGCCATCTTATCCTCCCTTTTAGAAAAATGAACTAACGCCAAGAACAGGTGGAACAGGCTGGATGACACCACTTAAAGGCAGGGAAGAGCCGAGAGAGTAGAGAATTGGTTCCAGCTTTCAGGGGCCTGCTTCCTACTGTGCAGGGCATGATGGCATAACTGTCTGCTTGTACCCCTCATTCCCATGTACAGGATCGTTGCACGTGTGTCTGAATCATCGAGGGGTTTCCTTTGCTCTGCAGGGCATAATGTATCATTTGGGGAGGAAGCATGTGTTCTGTGAGGTTGTTGGGTGTATGCCCGAAGTGTCGGTTGCTGATGTACCCCTGCTATTTGCTTTTGGTAATGTTGTATTCCCCCCCAACTCCCACCTTTGCCCCCTGAGGGTGGCGGGGCAGCAGCATACCAAAGAGACGTGCTGCCAAATTCCAGAGGCGCCTGGGTGAATGAGACATGGGCCAGTTGACCTAGGTCTTGAAGGCATGGTAGGAGGTTCTGGAATGGAGGATTCTGGGGCCATCACGGAGGACTGACTGGAAGCTGCAGCAGAGATGATGGAATCCAAGGAAGCATCCTCGCTTTGCTGAATGGCAATTTCTTCAGTGGACCCTTGTACCAGCTCTGAGAGCCGTTACCCGGGCCTGTCTCCTGCTATGATGTGGGTCAGATGTGTATTCTCTGTCCCACCAGAAGGACAGTGCTAATGTGTCATTCTTGTGAGCATCCTAATAAAGCATACATACATTCATATCCCAGTTTAAAGAAAGTGTGATTCTTGGTAGGTGTCCAGCTGATACTTGATTGAAGCATTAGAGTGGTTAATAGTTTCTTGTAGTTTCTCCGTTTTCACCAGGAAGCTGTGCAAAAGCCGTCACTTCCAAATGATTTCTGGTGGTTCAGAATATTCAGACTTAATCATTGAGGTGTTGCTGCCACTCTGGAAGAGGATTTCTCAACTTCAGCACTGTTGATATCTTTGCTTGGATAATCTTTTCCTATAGGAGCCTGCCCTGTATGCTGTAGAAAGTTTAGCAGCAAACCTGGCCTTTACCCACTAGAATGTAACCACTCCAGCAGTGGGTTCCTAGGGAGGCTAAAGCTACCCTGTCCTGCTAAAGCCTGTTCTGTTCCTACTGGGCTAGTAATCTCCTTTGGCTCACTCCAGCATATGTATCTTCATGTATCATACTGTAAAAGACTGAAATTGGGGGTGAAGGGAGATCAAGTAATCCAACCTCTGGAATTTCCTGGCGATCCAGTGGTTAAGACTCTACCTGCCAATGCAGGGGATGCAAGTTCGATCTCTGATCCACTAGGGGTCCCACATTCCACGAGGCAGGTGGCGGTGGTGGTGGTTTAGTCACTGTCATGTCCGACTCTGCAACCCTGTGGACTGTAGCCTGCCAGGCTCCTCTTGTCCATGGGATTCTCCAGGCAAGAGTACTGGAGTGGGTTGCCATTTCCTTCACCATGAGGCAAGGGGGAGGACTAAACCCTTGCACAACTACTGAGCCTGTGTGTTCTAAAGCCTGTGCCGGGCAACAAGAGAAGCCAGCACAATGAGAAGCCTGTGCACCATAATTAGAGAGTAGGCCCCCAGCGTGGCCACTAGAGAAAGCCCTTAGGCAGCAACAAAGACCCAGCGCAGCCAAAAAATAAAAAATAGCAATATGACCATGTCAGAATTGCTCTAGTGATGAAGAATGCTGAAGTGCTGGCAGGGCCTACAGATGATAAGGTCCCAGCTGCATGAGTGTCCAGAGTAAACCTCAGGCAGGACTGGCTTTTATGTGTGATACAGTTACAATGAAGATTACACATTCAGGGATAGTTTGGGGTCAAACTGGAAAGGCTGGATAGTTGTCATAGCTCCCGGTCCATTATAATAGGTGTGTTTCCCTCTTAAATGGACTTGAGGCTGGAATTTGTTTGAAGGCAACGGAGAGGAAGTGGATGACTAGGCTCTCCCAGATTTCATGGTCCTGCTTTACCCTTTTAATAAGACGTTAAAAGAGACGTCCCCTCTGCATTCGGCCTGGAGGCATATACACATGTGCACAGACGCGTGCAATTCTCTCCAGCAGCCCCGCCCCCACCTGCCTCTGACTGCCACTCGGGCAGAGGCACCTCCCTGTTCCTCCCATCCCGCACGCTCTCGGCGCCAGGTTTGCGGTGTGCACGCACAGGCCATTTCTGCTCAGTGGCTGTGTGCGTGCCATCACCGCCTGCTGGACTGAAGCGTGTTTGCAGTCTAAGAAATTGGGTAAGTTAGTGCTTTTTGAGCACTTTCTGTATTCACATGTTTTCTTATTTTCATTATTCCATGTTATTCTTCTTCTTAGTATGCAGGTCAGGAAGCAACAGTTAGAACTGGACATGGAACAACAGACTGGTTCCAAATAGGAAAAGGAGGACGTCAAGGCTGTATATTGTCACCCTGCTTATTTAACTTCTATGCAGACTATATCATGAGAAGCGCTGGGCTGGAAGACACACAAGCTGGAATCAAGATTGCCGGGAGAAACATCAATAACCTCAGATATGCAGATGACACCACCCTTATGGCAGAAAGTGAAGAGGAACTAAAAAGCCTCTTGATGAAAGTGAAAGAGGAGAGTGAAAAAGTTGGCTTAAAGGTCAACATTCAGAAAATTAAGATCATGGCATCTGGTCCCATCACTTCATGGGAAATAGATGGGGAAACAGTGGAAACAGTGTCAGTCTTTTATTTTGGGGGGCTCCAAAATCACTGCAGATGGTGACTGCAGCCATGAAATTAAAAGACGCTTACTCCTTGGAAGGAAAGTTATGACCAACCTAGATAGCATATTCAAAAGCAGAGACATTACTTTGCCAACAAAGGTCCATCTAGTCAAGGCTATGGTTTTTCCTGTGGTCATGTATGGATGTGAGAGTTGGACTGTGAAGAAGGCTGAGCGCCGAAGAATTGATGCTTTTGAACTGTGGTGTTGGAGAAGACTCTTGAGAGTCCCTTGGACTGCAAGGAGATCCATGCAGTCCATTCTGAAGATCAGCCCTGGGATTTCTTTGGAAGGAATGATGCTAAAGCTCAAACTCTGGTACTTTGGCCATCTTATGCGAAGAGTTGACTCATTGGAAAAGACTCTGATGCTGGGAGGGATTGGGGGCAGGAGGAGAAGGGGACGACAGAGGATGAGATGGCTGGATGGCATCACTGACTCAATGGACGTGAGTCTGAGTGAACTCCAGGAGTTGGTGATGGACAGGGAGGCCTGGCGTGCTGTGATTCATGGGGTCGCAAAGAGTCGGACACGACCGAGCGACTGAACTGAACTGAGGCTTGAAAATGCCAAGTAAATTGCCTACAGTCATTTGTATGTGTGTGATGGAGCCAAGATGTAAATCTACTAAATCTGACTTGTGAGCTTACAAGAGCCCAACCAAATTATGTTTGGACATAACGGTTTTTCTCCCAGGAGCTCCACAGCAGAGAAGGCAAGCATCATTAATCTACAGAGAAACAGAGATCACACAATTGCTCTTTATCACAGACCTCAGTGGTTATTTTTCTAACATCATTCACATTACCCATGTTTTGTTTGACCCTTGAACCCTTCTCTCCATTTTGTAAACCAAACGGAGGAAAAGGACCCTACGGGCCTGCAGGTGTGCATAGAAAAGCCTAGGACTCATTAAATTTCCTTCTCACCAGCTTGAAAGCAAAGGCCCAGCAAGCGGTGGCACTCATTCTTACCCTCCTACTTGAGATGACCAGCCTGATTTTGATCTACCTCTGTGGTATTAGTAACCTTCTCTAGAACCCAGAGTTTTCCAAGAATGTGTCATTTAACAGGGGTGGTCTTATTTCCCAGCAACAAGAATGAACACTTATGTTAAATGATTTCACATTATCTTGCTGTATCCTCAAAGGAATCTAATTGGGTAATTATTTTCCCTCTCCCCGAGATAAGGAAAGAAATCCAAACAAGAATATAACATCTCCTTTCCAAACAAACACAAGCAAAAAAAAGTTGAGAAAATCCATAAAACTTAGAGCAAAGAATCCAAAACTGAAAACGTCTTCCAAGAGTAACCTGACCCTTCCTACACTCACCTCATGAGATGCTCATTCTAGTCTCAAAGACACAGGACCTACAAGCCATCCTCAGAGGATAAAAACCCTTTCAGGTGCTTTCCTTCCTTCTCTCAGGCTAATTGTTCAAAAGCAGTAACTGCACAGAGAACAAGGAAAGGGGCAGGGAGGATAAAGGTGGGAAGGTACGAGGGACACGGAGAGATCCCTCCCCTCCTTTTCCCCTTTTCCTGATCCAAGGACCCCTGCTTTTTCCATTCTTCCATCAAACCTCTCCTTATCTTCTTGAACTTCCTACAGCTCCCCTGAAAAATTACAGGAATAACTCATTTCACTTACACTGCAACCCAAATTCTCAGGGCAACAGAAAATGCGTATCTCTCCTTCACATACTTGAATGTCATCTTAAGAAAATACAACAAGAGTAGGGGAGTTGGTATGTACTCGTGAAGCAAGTGGTACAAGAATTAGACAAGTTACCTTGTTATTACTCCTGAAATCTGATCTTTAGATCTTAATATGACACATGTAAAGGAAAACAAGTGGGAAAACAGAGGATCAAAATATAACCAACGATGACTAGGATCACCATTGGAGAAGGCAATGGCACCCCACTCCAGTACTCTTGCCTGGAAAATCCCATGGGCGGAGGAGCCTGGTGGGCTGCAGTCCATGGGGTCGCTAAGGGTCAGACACGACTGAGCGATGTCACTTTCACTTTCATGCATTGGAGAAGGAAATGGCAACCCACCCCAGTGTTCTTGCCTGGAGAATCCCAGGGACGGGGGAGCCTGGTGGGCTGCCGTCTGTGGGGTCGCACAGAGTCGGACACGACTAAAGTGACTTAGCAGCAGCAGCAGGATCATCATCCCTAAAGCATGTTCATGTGTCCATAACTGTCACACTCTTCCCTACCCTCACTGATATTTCTTGTTTCCGTTGTGAGGAAACGCATTCCCAATGGGAGAGAAAGTAAAGCTCACAGCCAATGGCATCTTTGGATGCAAAGGAGACATCTTTTTTCTTTTATTCTATAGAACAATATATAGTACAAAGATAGGCTCTTTATTCAGACAGTAGAGTAAGACACAGCAAAGTGAGAAGGCGGGCTGTCTCCATGGCAACAGAAAGTCTCATAAACAAAGTCCTTGACTTCTGTCACACGGACTCGTCCTGGATCAGGAGACAAAAGGTTTTGACTTGACAAAAACAAAACTGGGCAGCCTGGCTGCACTGTGGAAGGCTGGCTGGCTGTGTGCTCTCCGGTCAGGCCTTCTGGAAGTGCTCGGTGAGGACATCGAGCAGCTCCTGCTTCTTCAGCCCGCCCTTCAGCCCGTACATCCTGCAGGCTTCCTTCAGGGCAGGCACGGTGAGTTTGCCCAGTGTGCCCTTGCTGACGTGGGCCTTCAGCTCCTCTTCGGACAACTCCACCTTGGGCCTTTTGCTTCCAGAACTTTCATCATCTGAGGACAGAGGTCAGGTGGGAGTGACTGGAAAGGCTACCAGTGGGATCCCAGCTATACGGCACAGGGGCCCTCACGTCATCAGGGCAGCAGTTAACCATCTTCCATAGAGCTGTGATGCCCACCTAGCACACGTTGGGGAAGACGGGTGTCTTGATAAGGCAGCTTCAGTTATACACAAAATTTAGAAAGTATCACATCTAGGAGGGAGTTAAAGGTCATGAGTCTTACCAGTTCACTCCAAACTCCTGATCATTCTGGGTGAGCAAGTCATTCCTTCCTTCCTTTCTTTATTCAAAAAGCAATTATACTTTCAAACTATACTACAAAGCTACAGTAATCAAATATAGTACTGGCCCTGAAACAGACACATAAATCAGTGAAGCAGATAGAGTCCAGAAATGAACCTGCATTACACGGGCAATAAATATGACAAAGGAAGCAAGAATAGGGGGAAAAGACAGCCTCTTCAATACGTGGTGCTGGGGAAACTGGTCAACTATGCACAAAAGAATCAATTATTTTCTTACACCATACTTTAAAAAAAACTCAAAATGGATTAAAGGCTTAAATGTAAGACCTGAAACCACAAAACTTCTAGGTGAAAACACAGGCAGTCTGCTCTGTAAGCTGTGCAGTGCGGCCAAAAAAAAAAAAAAGAAACCTACTGAACATCCATGCCCAGCTCCTTACCTTTTTTTCGCTTGGTTACTTTTCCCTCAGGATTATAATCTGGTGGGTAGACAAGTTCCTTAAACTCATCCACGAGGGAGCCCAGTCTTTTATCCATTACTTCAGTCTTGGGCACTAGAAAATAAAAACACAAGAAGGGTGGCCTGGTGAGTCACAAGCCCAGCCTCTGCCCAGTCAAAATCTACAGGGACCAGAGAAGAAAATACGGCATTGCTGAGACGGGGAGGTGTATGAAGGCTCCAGGAGGCAGCTCACCTGGCCACGAAAATGTTCACTGAAAGTCTAACATTTACCAAGTAGCTTCTAACAATTGCACTTAATGAGCACAACAGCCAGGCACTCTCTTAAATGCTTTAAACTTACTATTATTTTTATTTACTCCTCCTAACAATCTCTCCTCATTTTACAGAGGTGGAAATTCGAGAGGTTAAATTACTTTGCTGAGGTCAAACAGCAGAGAAGGGGCAGACTTGAGAACAGGGCTAGAGCCAAGGGATTCAACAAGAGTCCCTGCCTTCGGGGCTTACAGGCCAGGCGGGAGGAGGAGGAGGTGAAGACACAAATGCAGCAGAGTCCGGCAGTGCCGTGAAGGAAGAGGCCATACAGGCATGCGGGAACACGGCGGGGCAGTGGTCAGAAGGACTCTGTGCGGACAGTCTGGCAAGCTGAGTCCAGTCTCAGCAGAAGGCACGGGAATGAGAGACAGCAGGTGACACAGCTTGCAGGTGGAGTATGAGGAGGGCAGGACCAGTCTGAGCGACATGTTCAGACTGACATTTTGGATCTCCCTGCAGGCCAGCTGTGCAGAGTATGAACTGAAGGAGGGTGAGAGAGAAGCCTGAAGCGGTGGGGGTTCAGGGGCATGCCAGGCCCAGCTGATAGTCACCACCATGACCCAGGTCCAATAACGCTTATGCTTGTAAGGCTGGCTCCTATTGTCTAATATGAAAGAGAACATTAATAACTGGGAAGCCAAGAAGACCAAACTAATGGTTCTGATCTTTTCAACCGCTATCTAGAGTCTTTATTAAATCCAACCTGTTTTCCACTGGGGATTTACTGACATCGCTAAATGTCATGCATCCTCCTATGAAATACATCAGAGAGTCACAATCCAGACAGGGGCCAGCAGGGAGCTCAGAGGCCAGGCAGATCTCCATGCTGGGTAACGAGGTACATTTTCCGAAGGCAGAGCATGCCATCTGATGCAGCAGCAGTGGGCACAGCGGTTCAGAGCAAGGGCTCTGGGCCAGCTCACAGGATTCCGAACCTAGACCCACCCACCACTACTACTTGGTGCCTGGGGCAAGTCACTCCCTTCTCTGCAAACCAAGGATAGTAACAGCACCCACCTCACTGTCATCAGGAATAAACGAGTCAACACACTGGACAACAGTGCCCGGCACACGGCAAGCACTCAGTAAATGGTACAGACTGTTGTTTTTAACTTTTACCAACACGGAGTCATGGGTGGCCTACTTCACAGATGGGTCTCAGAAGCCTGGCACTTTCTCCACCTTTTACTGCGGAACTGGCCAGATCTGTTCCCAGGCAATCTAAGCTGGTCTAGAAAATCTCTCAAGCAGAGATGCCCTAAACAACAAGGTCAAGTACTCACAGGCTGCCAGGAAATGCATGCATAGCACTGGAGCAGGAAGAATTAACATGAAAGCCTCCCATGAAAAGAACTTCTCAGCTCGGTTATGGCCTCCTTACATGTCAGGTCCACTGCTTGCTCAGGCTCCATCAAATCCAGCGCCAAGGCTTCCATGTTCCTGAAGTGCTGCTGCAAGACTGGGTTCTCAAAGCTGTCACTTCTGTTAAAACAGTACCATGAATAAATTTTTAAAGTTAAGATGTAAATATTTAAAAAACAAAAATAAAAACTCAGCTGAGACAGTGCAGGCCCAAGGTCAGCTGAGAAATACACCCAGGGTAAAACAGCTGGGAGTTTTCTCTCTTGAATCAACCTCTTTCTTCCCAATTTTCAATTTATTGTCTGATGCTAAAGATCCAAAAGTGAACTTAAAAGCAAAACAATACCCACCTATCTGTCTGACAATGGCAGCTGTGGGCAGAGACAGAAATAGAGGAGGCAGGGCCAGGGGAGGCAGGTACAGAGAAAAGATGAAGGACGGATGATAGGCGCTGAGGAGATAATGAACTTGACAGTTTCTTTTACCACATTCAAAAGCAACATGAGAGTAAAAAGAGAAAGAACCTAGAGGCATACAGTCCTAGACTTGAACCCTGGCTCCCGTTCCTTTTAGCTGGGTGAATCTGGACAAGTTGCCTCACTCCTCTAAGCCTCAGTTTCATCTGTAAAATGAGCAGGTTCTTATGAAAATGCCATTGAATTATATAAATGAGACACTGTAGGAACTGTATCTAGAACAGTGCCTGGCACGTGGTAGAATCTTAACACTGCTTCCATTTGCCCAATAAAGGACTATACCAGGTTTCCTTTGAAGGAGGAAGGTCAGTTTGCCCAGAAGTAGCCCAGAGACAAAAGATGGAATGGAGGGTTCTGCGAGATGGTCTACGTGCGTGTGACGGGGAGTAACTTGAATGATATAATCATCCTTTTAACCTTGCAACAGTTGACACTGGGTTTACTTACTTTTACTCGTTGTGTGACAACAATCAAGAAGAAGGCCATCCAAGAACCTTCTTACTGCTGCTTTGTTGAGCAAACTCAACTAACTAACCTGGCTTTCTCAGCACAACAGGTCATAAACACTCACAAGGTCACAAAAGCTATAAACACTTCGCACAATTCCGGAGTTTCAATATAAGACCTTTCACTCTCTGCATAGCTTCTAAAGAGTTATAAACCATCAGTTAATGGAAAATTAGAAAATCATATTCTCTTGGTCTGTGTTTAAGTTGAAACTCCAGTTAGACCTTCAACTCAAGAGGCAGTTCCAGAAGAAAGCCTGTGAATAATGCATCACTCGCCTGTACTTGAAGCGGAGCTTCTGAACAATAGCCTTCATCTTGTCTACCTGCTCTGGGTTGGCCATGACTTTTTCAGTGAAGGGCACCTTCCGTTTGTCATCAGCATAGGGCAAGAAGACGAGCTGGAAGCCTGAGGAAGAAAGGTACGTCTTCGGAGACTTGATCTAATAAAAGGCTTCAGTCACCGAGTCGTCGTTTTTCTCTCAGCCCTGATTCACCCTTTTGTGTCCTGTGCTGCTGGGGCTGACTTCCCTGGTGGCTCAGACAGTAAAGCATCTGCCTACAATGCGGGAGACCTGGGTTCAATCCCTGGGTCAGGAAGATCTCCTGGAGAAGGAAATGGCAACCCACTCAGTCCTCTTGCCTGGAAAATCCCATGGACGGAGGAGCCTGGTGGGCTACAGCCTACGGGGACGCAGAGTCGGACATGACTGAGCGACTTCACTTTCTTTTTTTCCTGCTGGGGCTGACACCCTGCAAACCCCATTTCTTCTTTATCAGCTGATTCCTGTGAGCATCTACCTAGCAGACTCCCTTCAGCGTCTTCAAAAGGGAGGCCTGAAAGCAGGAGAGTTCCTTCTCAGGTACTTCCTGTTCTGGCCAGTGTCACCTGAGCCACCATCCTTCTCAGGTACTTCCTGTTCCGGTCCATGTCCCCTCCAAGCTAGCTTCCAGCCTCCAGCTTTTTCCCTACACCCAGAGCCAGGTGGAAAGTGCCCCTCCCTGGAGGGCTACACCCCACCATCAGCCTCTCCTCTGAGCTTCAACCTCTCCCCTTTGTTCCCCCGCCTTCAACACATACTAAACGGGAAGAGGTAAGGGTTATCAGGCTGATCCCTCTCCTATTACTGATGGGTTTCAAAAAGACTGAAAAATCCAGAGACTGAAACCCAGGTGAAGAGCCCTTGCTGGCAATGCCAAGAGGTCCAAGCAAAAGGAAGGAGCAAGCCTCTTAGCTCTCCCCAGCACTAATGTCTCCCTCTAGCGCCCACTATTGACAGTCTCCCTGACAGCCTGCTGGCAATGGAGAAATGGGGCTTGAAGAGCCTCACCCCCTCAGGAGCACAGAGCTGAGACTACAGCTTAAGAACTGACATAAAAGCTGTTCCTGAGCATTCTGATGACCAGGGTTAGAAATATTAACACGTTCAAAGACTTCCTTTATCATTTTTATTAGCATAGCTAATGAAGAACAATGACTACCATCGACAGTAGTAGGCTGCCTTGGGCTAGGCACTTATATGTTTATTAACTTATTTCAAATGTGAAGCAACCTTGAGAGAAAAGTATTCCAGAATTCTCATCTTTGCAGAGAAGGAACATAAACAGGAAGGTTCAATTATTTGCCCAAGTTGGCAAGCTAACAGGTGGCAGAGAAGGACCTCAAAAAGACACTTATGTGTCTTACTTCAGACACTTAAGTATAAGATAAAATCTGACTTCAAAACCCAATCTTTCCTCTATACCTCACTGCCTTGTTCGCAGGAGATAAATCGACTATTAAACATTACCAGGGTATCAAACAATGGTTTTTAGTAAAGAATGTGATATCTGTGAGACCCCATGAACTTATGACAATAACCCATGAATAGTCCCTATGTAGTTAATTCTCAACCCTGGCCGCAGAGCTGCCTTGTACAGTTGTACATGCTGTGTACTGCACAACCACATATGATAGCCTTCTCCAGCTGCTCTTCAAATTCACCTATGCAACCTTATAAAAGGGCTTCCCAGTTGGCTCACTGGGTAAAGAACCCACCTGAAATGCAGGAGATATGGGTTAGATCCCCGGGGTCAGGAAGATCCCCTGGAGGAGGGCATGGCAACCCACTCCAGTGTTCTTGCCTGGAGAGTCCCACGGACAGGGGACCCTGTCGGGCTACGGTCCATAGGGTTGAAAAAGAATCAGACATTACTTCATGACTAACAACAACAGCAACCTTTATAAATACAAAATTTCCAGGCTCCGTTCCTAGAGACTCTGCTTTGGCCAGTCTGAGTTGGTATCCCATGAGTGATTCCAAAGCCTAAGCCGAGTTCAAAAGCCCTGAAATCACCTCTTCCACCTACCTGGGGGAGCCACCTGAATTTTCTGGTCATCCAGCTCCTCTTCCTGTGGCACCAAGGCCACAAAACAAGGCGGGCTGTTTCGGCGCGGTGTGTATCTGCACACTGCCATAACCTCCTTCTCCAGGCACTTGGTGAGCAGAGCACTGAACAGGGTTGAGCTCCCTGGAAAACAAACATCCCAGGGTTCTACATCCTAAAGGTGTCTCCTCCTTTCTTCCCTCTTAGCCCAAGTTATAAGCCTACAGTTTCTCTTCCATTTTCTTAAAAGGACTTTTGACACTTAAATAGGTCAGGGGTGATGGACCCAGAGCAGAGAGAAAAGTTGGGGGAGCAGAGGCACAAAAAGGAAAGGAGTAAGAGATTGGGAGCATCAAATATTCCACTTAGGAATGTGAATTACTGATGTCAGTTCACTTTCACTGTCATTAGGCTAATGATCGGAGAAGCCAATGGCACCCCACTCCAGGACTCTTGCCTGCCAAGTCCCATGGACGGAGGAGCCTGTAAGGCTGCAGTCCATGGCGTCGATGAGGGTCGGACACGACTGAGCGACTTCACTTTCACTTTTCACTTTCATGCATTGGAGAAGGAAATGGAAACCCACTCCAGTGTTCTTGCCTGGAGAATCCCAGGGACGGGGGACCCTGGGGGGCTGCTGTCTATGGGATCGCACAGAGTTGGACACGACTGAAGTGACTTATCAGCAGCAGCAGGCTAATGATATAAGCCTGAGTTGCTAATGAATACCAGTCAGGTCCAGATCCAGGGGGTTCATTAGTTATAGCACAGAGGAATATAGGTCTGGACAGATAAACCCAGTGGCCAAGTTCAGTTCAGTTCAATTCAGTTGCTCAGTCATGTCCGACTCTGCAACCCTATGGACTGCAGCATGCCAGGCCTCCCTGTCCATCACCAACTCCCGGAGCCTACTCAAACTCATGCCCATTGTATCGGTGATGCCATCCAACCATCTCATCCTCTGTCGTCCCCTTCTCCTCCCACCTTCAATCTTTCCCAGCATCAGGGTCTTTTCCAATGAGTCCACTCTTCGCGTCAGGTGGTCAAAGTATTGGAGTTTCAGCTTCAGCATCAGTCCAGTGGTCAAGTTCATGCATTTCTAATTGCAACACTAAAGAAGATGCCAGGTTTGTGTTTTGTTTTTCCCAAACTCCCTATCCAATGCCTCCAAGAAAGAATTTCAAAGCAAGTAAGTTTTAAATATGCTAATTTCATATCCCCTCCTGGATATTCACAATATGTGTCAGTGTACTGTAGGTCCTAAAGAAATCTTTCTTTAGTCCCATGTTTCTAAAATTTATTTGAGCATGAAACACTTTCAAAACACCCAGTAACGCCTCCTATACAGTTTCCAGCGGCAGCCATTTGGGAAATGCTGCTCGGTAAACTGCCTTCTACGTCACTTCTTCGTTTACCCGTGGCCCGTGCCCCTTACCATTTATCAGGGACTCCTCAGGGTACACAAACAGGGAGTGCCTCAGGTAATGGTGCTTCTTCAGCATCATCAAGGGCTTGAAACCGATGAGAATGAAACCTGGTTCATCAAACCGCTTAAGCTCTTCCGTTTCCTCTTTCTCTAATACAATCTGGCGATGACTATAGGTCTATAGAAAGGGAACGACGAGAGCCATGTAAAGAGGCTATGCAGAGACGCAAATGGTCGCTACGTGACACTAGCAAGTGAAAACCGGCGTTCTTCTAAGGGGCAGGAAGCACCTTCCTCCTGCCAATAGGAACGGACACTTATTGAGGGCTGACCAGGCTGCACTTTTACCACCCAGTTTATCATCTATAACAACTTCCTCGGCGGCAAATGTTTGTTTTTGTTTTTTTTTTAAATTTTATTTTATTTTTAAACTTTACAATATTGTATTAGTTTTGCCAAATATCAAAATGAATCCGCCACAGGTATACCCGCATTCCCCATCCTGAACCCTCCTCCCTCCTCCCACCCCAACCCTCCCTCTGGGTCGTCCCAGTGCACCAGCCCCAAGCATCCAGTACCGTGCATCGAACCTGGACTGGCGACTCGTTTCATACATGATATTATACATGTTTCAATGCTATTCTCCCAAATCTCCCCACCCTCTCCCTCTCCCACAGAGTCCATAAGACTGATCTATACATCGGTATCTCTTTTGCAGTCTCGTACACAGGGTTATTGTTACCATCTTTCTAAATTCCATATATATGCGTTAGTATACTGTATTGGTGTTTTTCTTTCTGGCTTACTTCACTCTGTATAATAGGTTCCAGTTTCATCCATCTCATTAGAACTGATTCAAATGTATTCTGTTTAATGGCTGAGTAACACTCCATTGTGTATATGTACCATAGCTTTCTTAACCATTCATCTGCTGATGGGCATCTAGGTTGCTTCCATGTCCTGGCTATTATAAACAGTGCTGCGATGAACATTGGGGTACACGTGTCTCTTTCCCTTCTGGTTTCCTCAGTGTGTATGCCCAGCAGTGGGATTGCTGGATCATAAGGCAGTTCTATTTCCAGTTTTTTAAGGAATCTCCACACTGTTCTCCATAGTGGCTGTACTAGTTTGCATTCCCACCAACAGTGTAAGAGAGTTCCCTTTTCTCCACACCCTCTCCAGCATTTATTGCTTGTAGACTTTTGGATCGCAGCCATTCTGACTGGCGTGAAATGGTACTTCAGGCGGTAAATGTTAAAAACTCTGCTTTACAGATGAGTGTACTGACGCTCAATAGTTACTAACTTGCTCCAGGTTATACAAGTGAACTGGGCCTCAAACCAAACCACATCTGGCGCTAAAGGCCTGGCTCTTTAAGCATTTATGCTTTCCCTCATGTCATAACGTGTACTGAACTCTCAGTCCACGGGGTCGCAAAGAGTTGGACACGACTTAGTGAACAACAACAAACTCTCAGCACCACCCGCTGACGCAAAAAGGATGCTCAAACCTTACCTATTCATTGAGAGGATCTATGTCAGGTACTGTGAGAGGTCTCAGTTAATATGGGAGGCAGACACACACACAGACAGACACACACACATCTCTTTCAAACATCTGTTACTACCTGTTACACTTTCAAATGTCAACATTTGCATTTGGATCCTAAATATGTGATTTGTAACAGAAATTAGTAACAATCAAATTTGAGTTTTATTTAAAAAAAAAACAAAACAAAACAGAGCTCTTAAAAGATTTTTCTTGTAGGCACAATGAATCAAGAAAGAAACTCAGAAACCAGAAGAGGTACTGCCTATCAATAAACCAATATGGAAAGCTAAGCTACCTGCAAAATAGAAGGGGAAATTTGTCATTTTCTCCTTCTGGAAAGTAGGGCAAGACACTTTGGCCTGAAATTTGTGCTCTAAAAAACATCTCAAGGGTTGAATCAAAATAATATCTAATTTTAGTCACTTAGTTGATCCTCCTATGTCTTGAACTTATGCAAAAGTGCTCTCCCACATTTTGCATAATTAAAAAGAAAGGATGACTCATTCAACTTTAATTTTAGATATTAAACCTTTCTACAGGGAAGTATTATATTCAACATGCTGAGATAAACCATAATGGAAAAGAATATATATATATTAAAAAAAAATATATATATATATATGAAAGTGAGAGTTGCTCAGTTGTGTCTGACTCTTTGGAACCCCATAGACTGTAGCCTGCCAGGCTCCTCTGTCCATGAAATTCTCCAGGCCAGAATACTGACGTGGGTAGCCTTTCCCTTCTCCAGGGGATCTTCCCAAGCCAGGGACTGAACCCAGGTCTCCCACATTGCAGGCGAATTCTCTACCGACTAAGCCACCAGGGAATCCCAAGAATACTGGAATGGGAATTTCCTGACCCAGGAATCAAACCCGGGTCTCCTGCATTACCAGTGGATTCTTTACCACCTGAGCTACCAGGGAAGCCCTTTATATAACTGAATCACTTTGCCACATAGCAGAAATTAACAGAATATTAGGACTTTCCTGGTGGTCCAGTGGCTAGGACTCTACAGTCCCAATGCAGGGGGCCTGGGTTCCATCCCTGGTCAGCAAACTAGATCCCACGTGCCACAACTAATAATAGTTTGAATGCTGCAACTAAATAATAAAGATCCTCCGTGCCACAACCAGAAGATCCTTCATGCCACAAGGAAGATCAAAGATCTGCAACTAAGACCCAGCATAGCCGAATAAATTAAAATCCTTCTCCAGATTAAACAAAGGTGAGAGGATGAGACATAATGTTCTACATTCTTAGTCTGTCTTTCAGATTAAGAAAGGCATGCACGTATCATTTCAAAGCACAGAAGAAACTGTGGTTAGTTTGGCAAAAAAAACAACAACCCTCTCCCTAAAAAAATAGTACGCTTCACATCTAACACACTTCACACTTTCCCTAACTCATCTCCTTTGTTGCTGCTTAGTCACTAAGTTGTGTTCAATTCTTGTGATCCCATGAACAACAGCCACCCGGCTCCTCTATTCATGGGATTTCCCAGGCAAGAATACTGGAATGGGTTGCCATTTCCTTCTCCAGGGGATCTTCCCAACCCAGGAATCAAACCTGGTCTTCTGCATTGGCGGGCGGGTTCTTTACCACTTGAGCCACTAGGGAAGCCCTATAGCACAGTGCTAAAGAGTCTGCCTGCCAATGCAAGAGATGCAAGAGACTTGGGTTTGATCCCTGGGTCGGGACGATTCCCTGGAGTAGGAAATGGCAACCCACTCCAGTAATCCTGCCTGGGAAATCCCATAGGCAGAGGAGCCATGGTGGGCTACAGTTTATGGGTTGCAAAGAGTTGGACATGACTGAGTACACACAACGCGCCTACCTAGTCAACTATAAAACCCTTTCTGCCATGGTACTGAGCAAGGAATTAGACTGTTAAGACTCAGAGCAGCACGTGCTGAGTGATAGAGGGCTGAAGTTTTCACTGACCTCTCTTTCAAATAACTGGTTCTAACTTTCTAGCCCCTAAGGTATTACTGATCCAGATGCCATATTCCAAAGGGTAATGACAACAACTTGGCTGGAAAGATGCACACGTGAAAGTTATTTAACTGGTTAGACTGATCCTGTCTCCCTCCTCAACAGTTCAACAGGACAAAATTCAGTTAAGAAGGAAGACCTACCTGGGACCTCTTGGTGTCACTAGGCAAAAGCAAACTGCCTGTATTTACATTAAATGTCCGGGTCTTAGTTTTCACTGGTTCATTGGTTTCACGATAAAGCCTCACTGGGGGAGGTCTGTAAGCCTTCTGGACCATATTATAAATGCCAACAGTGAGCACGACATCTTTGTTGAGTTTAAGCTTCAACCTGAAGGAGAGAAAAATTTTTTAATTTGGACTTAAAGATTATACTTTCCTATCTAAAATACCTTCATGGCTCCCAAGCCCTGATTTGTTTCATCCCGTCCAACAATTCAAGCTCTTTGAATACAAACATAAAGCATTTTAATAATACAATGGAGTTTGCTGTAATACTTCTCAGGGTCTGTATCACAAAAAATTAGTTTCAGAACATATTATTAACTCCTTAAAATAATGAGAAGAATGTATTGTAATGATTTTTTAAATTGAGTCTAGCCATTTACTAAATCAATTTACAGCTATTCTCTCATTTAATCATCATCATAACCCTGTAAGTACTATGTTATCTGTGCTTTCTGCTTGTCTGGTATATCTTCCCTCTTCTTTTAACCATGAAACCCCAATTTTTCTTTGAGAAATCTCCCTTTCCCTATTGCTCTGGGAAAATGTCCAGCAAAGTACCGTGCCCTACCCTGACCAAAGGATGGGCACATCTGGTCCAGGCTCAAGCCATCAGACTTGTTCCTGAGAGTCTGGAGACAAAGAGCTCAGGACGGTGCCTGGCACATAATAATCATGCAGTAAAATAATTACGTTATTTTATTATAGCAAGGGTAAGTGTAATAATTTTCTAAGCCTTAGGCAATTAGTTCTCAAATAGCTCCAATTTATTATTATTCATATCAGTATCCTATAATGACTCTTTCACAAAATAGTAAGACTAGCTATCGTTTATAATTACGTTATTCCTTTTCATCATCACAGCAGTCCTTTAAGGAGGAACCGTTTTTGCTCCCATTTTACTGAGGCTCAGAGAAGCTACATGATTTACCCCAGGCCACACAGCAAAGGGGCCAGGACTAGAATTCAAGTCAATCTGACTCCATAACCTACCTTCAACCACTGTTTCATCCTCCCTGCCACTTCCACCAATATGTTAGATTTCCAAACTGTAGTAGTAACAATATTCCACTGTTTCAGGAAGAGGGGGAGGTGACAGGGTGCTTATTTGAGGAAAAAGAGAAACTTCCCCCCTCTTTTCTTGGAGGAAAAGAGAGACCAACGACAAAACTATAACTATAGCAAAGAGCTGCATCTTGGTTTCCTTAAAAAACTTCATGGGTTTTCTAGTAGAATTGTAATTTTTTGAAAACAGCTCCAAATCTACCAATGGTCTCATTCTTCTCTACTGAGGAAAACATGTGAAGAAGTCTGATGCTCTTCAGTAAGAAACACTGAAGAGGCTTTAGGATTCTAATCCTAACTTCTCTAAAAGAAGATAATCCAACGCTCTGGTTCCCATGGCTCAGATGGTAAAGAATACGCCTGCAGTGCAGGAGACCGAGGTTCAATCCCTGGGTCTGGAAGATCCCCTGAAGAAAGGAATGGCAACCCACTCCAGTATTCTTGCCTGGAGAGTTCCATGGACAGAGGAACCTGGTGGGCTCCAGTCCAGGGGATCCCAGAGAGTCAGACATGAGGGAGCAAATAACACTTTCCCTTTTTCATTTTTAATAAGAAACTAGAATACCACAACAACAATGATAATAATTAACATGCATTGGGTTTTTGTTCTATACGAGGTACGATTGTTATCCCCAATCTACAGAGGAGAAGAAACTGACAATGTTCTACAGAGTGCACCCAGGGACATCGTTAGGCCACAGTTGTTTACCCCAAAGGAGAGGTGTGTTACTTCGGACAAACAGCATACCTGCTCTGTCTAGAGAAAGAAAAGCAAATAGCTTGTGTCATCCTGAAATAAAGCACATTTCTCTAAGAGGAACACAGTGAGGCAGTGGTATAACCCAGAGCTGGTACAACCCAAAGCTAAGTTGCCAAGAAGGTCAAAGCCATGCATGGGCTTATGATTAGTTAGGGGCCTTGAAGGTGCTGACCCAGGCTTAATACCCACCTGGAGAGCACACGCTTCCTGGTCTCCTTGGCGCGAACCTTCCTCAACAGGTCTTCGAGCTTGCTAGACTCCTCAAAGTGAATCCCTACGTCCTCATTCTCTGCTATGATAACATCTCTGTAGAACAAGGATATGTCGAAGCCTCCACGTTTCTTTAGGTGCATCAAGTCAAGGAAGATACCTGGGGCGAGGACAGACAAAAATGAGGGGAAATAATTTCCAACAAGGGAGAATTTTTTTCAGTTAAGTTCAAATATGCTAAACAAATGCTTCCAAAGACTAGATTAAGAATAAACACTTTCAGGACTGAGAGAAAGTAGTTAAGGGGATCAGCTGCTCTAACGACTTCAGAAAAGTTATTCAAAGAACCAGCATTTGTGGTGGCACTGCAGTCAAGAAAAGCTCGCTCTGGTAGAGTCCTTCAGACAGCTAATGGCCTGGCCATTTTTACTGGGAATGTTACATAATGGTCTCCCCTAGCTTCATTTTATCTTTTCATTTTCCTCTGAAGGGTGAAAAGCAAATATTTGACATCAGCTATAAAGAAGCAATAAAACATGACTTGGCAATTAAACAATGACCAAAAAAAAAAAAAACAATGGAAGGGACTTCCCCGGTGGTCCAATGGTTAAGACTTCACGCTTCCATCGCAGGGGGCATGAGTTCAATCTCTGGTTGGGAAACTAAGATTCCCACAAGCCACACGGTGTGATCAAATAAATTAATTAAAGACTGGGGGCCTCTCCTTTGGGGAAAGGGTGTACTATCCTTTGTTTGCTGAATAAAACTGAGCTGTAATGGAGCTGTTAAAAAAAAACAAAAACAGAATGAGAATACCAACCTGTGTCCCGGAGATCCCCAGCTTTGGTCCTGGCCCGGCTGGCTTTGGCACTGTCATCGCCGTGGGGGTCATCTTCATTGGTGAAAAGCATGATCCTCTTATGGCTCATCTTGAACTGGACGTCGCTGAAGAGGTTGGCACAGACCCACAGCACTTCACTTAAGGAGTAATCAGATCCATGGCCAATTTGGTCTTGGAAATATTTCTTCCCCTCCTGCCCCTTAAACTTGTCAAGCTCCTGCACTCGTTTAACACCTGATCAGAGACAGGGAGTTAAATGGGCAGAAAAGTCAGAACGGTGTCAGTGGCCACACTTACAAAACTAACAGAAGGGCCTACGGTCTCTTTCTCACCCAGAGCTGATTAACCCATGCAACAAAGGTCCACATCCCAGGAAGAACCCCCTTGTGCAGGAAAGCGTACTCCCAGTCAAGATGTCATTGCTTCCTCCTCCACAGCCCTTCTTGTGCATGGCATGTCCCTTGTCCCTTCTCATGTAAAAGGGAAAAGTTGATCACAGAATACTATTGACCTGGATTATCCAATTCCTGTAAGACGTAAATATTTTTGAAATTCACTGAATTTTTGTCCTTCTTGGTACCATAGAACACCACTGCCAAGAGATCTCGATTACTGCTTATGATCTTATTGGTGTATACGCTCCGGATACACTGAAAAAAAAAAAAAAAGCAAAATTTCAATTAATATTATTTACCACTAAACTTAAGCTCCACAAGCGCCTGACACATAGTAGAGCACTCAATATGTGTTTGCTGAGTTTGTACATGGCCTTAGAGCAAGGCGTGACTCCTATCTTCAGGCAACTCACAAACCAGTGAGGATGCTGGCCATTGACATTATAATAACAAAAGCAGATTGCGATAAACACAGAAGTATAAGCAGTTCCTACCATAATCAATCAGAGAATTGAAACCAGGTATATACCCAGGAAGGAAACTCTAGGGAAATAGAAATAAATAAATAAAAGCCCAGCACTAGAATTAGAAACAGAGAAGGCGATGGCATCCTACTCCAGGACTCTTGCCTGGAAAATCCCATGGATGGAGGAGCCTGGTGGGCTGCGAAGAGTCGGGCACGACTGAGCGACTTCACTTTCACTTTTCACTTTCATGCATTGGAGAAGGAAATGGCAACCCACTCCAGTGTTCTTGCCTGGAGAATCCCAAGGACAGGGGAGCCTGGTGGGCTGCCGTCTCTGCGGTCGCACAGAGTCGGACACGACTAAAGTGACTTAGCAGCAGCAGCAGCAGCAGAATCAGAAAACCAGAATTTGAGTCCCAATGATGTCATTTACTTAATTGGCTGAGTCTAGACAGGCCATTTTATCATTTCTCTAGTAGCCTGATACCAAGAAACAAAATATACATGTATAAAATTTAAGCAAATGTTAAGTATATGTGAACTGGGGGCTTCCCTGGTGATCCAGCGGTTAATGACTTAGCGATTAAACCACCACCAGCACCAGTGGTTAAGAACCACCTACCAATGCACAGGACCCAGGTACCACCCCTGGTCCAAGAAGATCCCACATGCTGTGGGCAAGTAGGCCTGTGCCCCACAACTACTGAAGCCCACGCACCTAGACCCCACGCTCTGTAACAGAAGAATGAGAAGCCCAAGAACCCCAACTAGAGAGTAGCCCCCAATCTCTGCAACTAGAGAAAAGCCTGCAGGCAATGAAGACACAGAGAGCCAAAAATAAATAAATTTTAAAAATGTTAAAAAAAAAAAGTATATGTGACCTAAAATAAATCTGTAACTACCAACAGCATTTTTTGAAATAAAATTTGCTTAATTATACATTTAAAGACATCAGTATTCCAGGAAAGTTCTAGCCATCCATTTAAACTAAAGCCAGCATCTGATAAATCAGTGTCTTATAAGTGCGTTAGTCCTTGTGGCCTATAATTCTAGGGACGCTGACAAAATTAAGTTTCTGATTCTGCAAAGGTGAGGAATAAACCAACCCTGGGAACCCCCCTCCATATCCTGCTTGAGACTCTACCTGGTCTTCCTCCTTAGTAACTCTCTCCTGGAATGCAGAACTTATATATGGCATATCTAGTCATTGACAGTAATCTTCATGGCAAGTAGTCATTTTTTAAATTTAAATTTTTTATTTATTAAGTCTAAAGACAATTAAAATCTTTAAGGTAATCATTTCTATAAATATTTTAATCTATTCTTTGCGCACTCTACAAACATCTACAAAAATCTGGTGAGGGTTTCTTCATGTTCTAAAATAAACCACATACACAGCACATACAAACTAAAATAGAATGTAAGTAAATGTTTTTTCATTGCTCCTTATCAAATACATTATGTTCATCTGTGAATGTTTCACTTATTCACTGCATAATATAGCAGTTCTTTCTGGGTTCTCTAGGTATTCCCGTTTCACTGAGCCCTGTGAAATTACACATAGCAATCTTTTTACATACACTGTAAGTGTATCATTTTGGGGCAGAGGGTATATAGCCTTCATCACATCTCCAAAGAGGCCCGTGATCCAAAAAATGTTAAAGCAGTGTTCCTCAAGGAGTGATCTCCAAACACTGGCATCACCTTGGAACTTCGATGGACAAGCATTTTCTTTTCTTTTTGGTCTCTGTATGTGGGATCTAGTTCCCCAACCAGGGATCAAACATGAGCCCCCTGCAGTGGAACCATGACCACTGCCCCACCAGGGAAGGCCCTGGAAATGCAAATTCTTGGGCTCTGCTCTAGACCCACAGAAGCAGAAATTCTGACTGCAGGGTGAGGTCCTATAATCTGTGTCAACAAGCCCTGCATGATGTAGGTTAAAGACTGAAAACCACTGCTTTAAAGTTCAAAATTGTTTTTATTCTTTTTTTTTAGATGCAAGATATTCTGACTTGTCAACTGAAAGAACTATTTGTATAGAAATTAGAACATGAGAAACCTCTCTTTGATTCCCAACTGCAAAAATATGAGAAACAAGATATATAATAAATCCTTAGAAATTCCTCTCTGTGAAGGGATAGTAACATGTTTAATTGAGGTGAAATTCACATAACAAAACTAACTATTTTAAAGTGAACAATTCAGTGTTCAATTAATACTCACAATGTTGTACAGCCACCACCTCTATCTGTAACAGTTACCAAAAATTTTCATCATCCCAAAAGCAAACCCCATACCCATTAAGAAGTTGCTCCCCATTCTTCCCTCCCCCTCCAGCCTGGGGTAACTAGCCACCTGCATTCTCTGCGCATTATCTATTCTGTATTTCATATAAATGCAAACATACAGTATGTGACATTTTGCCTGGCTTCTTTCACTTAATGTTTTCAAGGCTCAATCACCTTGTAGCTTGTATCAGTACGTCATTCTTTTTTATGGCTTCAGTCCATTTGGCTTCCCCAGTGGCTCAGTGGTAAAGAATCTGATTGCCAATGAAAGAGACTCAGATTTTATCCTTGGGTCAGGAAGATTCCCCGGAGAAGGAAATGGCAACCCACTCCAGTATTCTTGCCTACAAAATTCCATGGACAGAGGAGCCTGATGGGCTGCAATCCATGGGGTCACAAAAGAGCCAGAACGACTTAGTGACTAAATAACAACAATCATATTCCACCTATATATAAACTCCAATACTTTAGCCATCTGATGTGAAGAACTGACTCACTGGAAAAGACCCTGATGCTGGGAAAGATTGAGGTGGGAGGAGAAGGGGATGACAGAGGATGAGATGGCTGGATGGCATCACTGACTCGATGGACATGAGTTTGAGTAAGCTCTGGGAGTTGGTGATAGACAGGGAAGCCTGGCGTGCTGCAGTCCATGGGGTTGCAAAGAGTACGACACAACTGAGCAACTGAACTGCCTATATATAAACATTTTGTTTATCCATTCAAAAAGTTTTAGAATGAGATAGGGAGTGGTGACATGAATGACTAAATACCTTAAAATTGTATACTTCAAAATGGTTATGAAATTACTTCCTAATTTTGTTATGTAAATTACATCTCAATCTAAAAAATGAAAATATTTAATTCTGATAATTTGACACAGCAGGTACTATTATTATTTCCATTTTACAGATGAGAAAATATATAAGAGCTTTAGCAACTCTCTTAATATCATACAGTTGGTAAGTGGCAGAATCAGGATTTGAGAAGCTGTTTTTTATTTAATTGGGTAAATACTCAGGAGGGGAACTCCTAGGTCAAATAATAAGTCTATGTTTAAGCTTCTGAGGAGCTGCCAAACTGTTTTCCACAGCAGCTGATCCATTTCCTATTCCTACCTGCAACGTATGAGGGTTCCAATTTCTCCACATCCTCGCCAACACTTCCTATTGTTCTTTTTTTTTTTCAATTATACCAGTTCTAGTGGGTATGATACCTCATTTTGGTTTTGGTTTGCACTTCTCTAATGCCTAAAGATGTCGAGCATCTTTTCATGTGCTTTTGGACATTTGAACATCTTTAAAGAAATGTATATTCAAGTCTTGTGCTCATTTCTAAATTAGGTTGTCCGGGGCTTCCCTGGTGGTACAGTGGATAAGAATCCTCCTGCCAGGGACTTCCCTGGTGGTCCAGTAGTTAAGAATTTGCCTTGCAATACAAATACAAATATGCTATATGCATATTTTGTTTTGCATCTAATAAAGTTAGGGACAGCAAGCAGTTGGCTGGGGTTCTTGGGTTGCTCCTTGAGAGTTAATATTATTAGTACTCCCACGAAGCAAGGGATTTCAGTCATGAGCAAAGATTTCATTTTTGCCACCTAAAAAGTGTACACAAGTATTTATTGTATATTTGGTATGTTGCTTAAAGGTGAAATCTGTAAAAGGTCCTTTTTGATACCCACATCAAGGAAGAAACTTCCTAGAAACCATATTTAATACTACAGAGTGAAATTATATGTTAAATGTATTAGAGAATATAGCTGCTACAGAAATGCATTTTTTCTTGGTGTGGAACAACTCAGTTTGGCAAAGTTTAAAATTTACCTAAAGAAGAGACCTAATTCAGGATAAATATTGAACTAATTAGAAAACTAGATTGGGATATGATCAATTCCAAGAGCTTTTGCTCAGAGCTTTTTTTATATCTTACGTTTTGTCTTATTAGTGAACATTCATTTGTAACAAAGTTTTGAAGGTGCTGAGTGAAAAACAGAAACACATGGTTATTGCATATTGAACCTAGAATCAAATAATTGCCTAAATATTTAACAAAAAGCCATTCTTCTCTCAGAGATTTAAATTCTTTAATATCTGATTTGCAAATTTTATAAAATGGAGGTTCTTATTTAGCATGAGCGTCAGGGGAGTAAGGAGCTTTCCTTTATATCCGGGTAAATTGTTACTGGATACCAAGAGTAGTTGTACAGAATACTAAGACAAACTGTTACAGTGTTTGAGGAAATGGAGTCTCTTTTTCACTGCTACTGAGAGAGCACTTAAGTAGAAGACAGTTATGTCTGAATATTAAATATAAATAATCTAAACCAGTGGTTCTCAACCTTAGCTATACTTTGGAGTCATATGCATTTTGGAAAATATTGATATTTGGGTGCCATACCCTAAGATTCTCTTGTTGGTCTGGGGTATGACATGACCATAAGGATTTTAAAAAACTTCCTAGATGATTTCAGTATGTTGTCAAGGCTGAGAACCACTGATCAAAATACAACTTAAGTTTTCTCATCTGCAAAAAAAATCCTTGCTCCCTCCCTTCACTACCTCACAAGGATATTGAGGGTAAAGAAGAAAATAATGGGAAAGTGCTTGTGCTGTGGATAAAAAGTGCTATTGAAAGGCAAAGTTGTATTTGTTGTATTTCAACTGAAACTGTGATCAGGAAGAAATGTGTAATTGGATCTGCTCTGTTGACTTGGGAAACTAGGAGCACTCTCTTTGGTTCTTAACTTTAGTGAAGCATGCGATGGGTAAGAAAACATTACTCTTATTCATACTATGGTCTTCTGTCATACTTGAGATAGACTGGTTTAATTATCTGGTTTCACACAGGAAAGAAGAAATATTAAGGTTTAAAGTCTGTAATGGTCAATGGTTCACAATTCATTAAAACTTTTCATACAAAGAGTTCTGTGGTTAATATATATCATTTCTTAGTTGCCATTATTTTTTCATTATCTGACTTTTGAATGTTAAACCACTGATTTCATCTCCTTCATTCTTATTCCTGTAATTTTGGATATACATTTGACAAGGCATGTAAAGCAAGTAGGTATTGCTCAGTTGAATACTTAAAAATCGTGGTTCTATGATTAGGCATCTTCTGCCTTTTAGATATGATTTGATCAGAGAGAGTTTTGAAAATAATAGGGCCCTAACCCACATAGTAGGTATTATAATTAACTTTTTATTTATGTCCTCAAACTGCTGTTTATATAGACTGTAATATTTATATTTTTGATCGCTTTAAAAAATGAACAGTTTGATAGAAACTTGAGTTTTAAAGATCAGTATTGAGATTACTTTCTAGAAATCAAGATCACCACAGTCAGAACCACTATAAAGCCTTCTGAGAAGGAACAGCCCATACCCAACCCAAATGTTATTCTAATAAAGCATTCCTCAGTTTCTCTAGCTGAATGTAATCTCTTCTTCCTTAAAGTTTCCTAGTCTTTGTATTTATCTATACTTAACTCATGCTGTATTACTTTATAACTTGTATAAATGTATTCATATTTATTATTTGTTCATGTCTTATCTTCCTTAAACACATTAAGAAGGAATCTCTGATGTATTCATCTGTATACCCATGTCATCAAACCCAGTAGGCAGGGAATTGCATATTGCATATATGCTACAGGACGAAAACACCTTCTCTGAATTTATAGGCTATAATAACAAAAGATAGATGAGAAAAATTTTTGTATCCTGTCCAAATTTTTGTATCCTGTCCAAATCTGAGGCTTGTAAGGAAAAAATAGTGACTGTGAATGCATTGTAGCCATTCCCCTTTATTCTTGAATATCGCTAAACTCTGCTATTTAGTTCTTGGTGTAGATTTCTTATTTGTTAAAATTAGAATTCTGTATATTAATTTTTTGAAATTCTTTTTTGCTTTAGTTTCTTAATAAAAGTTTAAACAAACATTAAAAAAAAAGAAAAAAAAAAAAGAATTTGCCTTGCAATACAAAGGACATGGGTTCCATCCCTGGTAGGGGAACTAAGACCCCACATGCCATGGAGCAACTAAGTTCATGTGCACAACTAGAGAGCTTGAGTGCCACAACTAAGACCAACGCAGCCTAATAAATAAATAAATATTAAACAAACAAACAAAAGAATCCTCCTACCAATGCAGGTAACATGAGTCCAGCTCCTGGTGGAGGAAGATCCCACATCCCGAGGATCGCCTAAGCCAGTGTACCATAACTACTGAGCCTGCATGACCTAGAGCCCGTGTGCTGCAACGAGAAGCCACCGCAGTGAGAAGCCCTCGCAACATAAATAGAGAGGAGCCCCGCCTCGCTGCAACTACAGAAAGCCCGCGTGCAGCAATGAAGATCCAGCACGACCAAAATAAAATGAATAAATAAAAATTAGGCTGTTTGTCCTCTTGTTGTCATAATCTTCCACAATCACAAGTAATACTCAGATTTCACATAATTACTTACAAAAGGGCTTATCTCACAGCATAACTGTTGGAAGTTGTTTCCTTCCTTTACACAAACATCTCTAGAGAAAAAGGAGCCCACTTCTACTACCAGAGCTAACACAGAAGGTGGGAGCAATGTATTCCCAGGGTCAGAAGTTCAAACCCAAAATAAAATGGGCCTGCTCTCCAACTCTTGGTACTCTTTTTCAGCTGCAAGTGTAGGTAGCCATCCTAGGAGGCTAACCACCATTTATCAATCCAAACAAACTTTTCTAAGAGTGCACATTTTTTAAAGGGGTGTTAATACTTTTTTGTTTGTTTAATTTAATGAAAAGGTAGTCTCACCTGGATGCTCATGTCAAAAGGAGTCAATTCATCTTCATCCTGAGATTCAAACATGGCCCTGGAAGCATCAACCAAGAAAATCAAACTATCTCTTCCTGAATATGAATAATCTCCTGTGGGGGGAAAAATTTTGAAGGAAATATTTGCGGTTGTTTCACATTTATCATGTTTATTATTCATACTAAAACAAATAGAAAAAAGCCCATTAAGCAAAACTATAACCTGATGAATTATTATAAGATGAACATCCCTAGGGAATTCCTTTGTGGTCCAGTGGTTAGGACTCCATGCTTTCACTGCTGAAGACACGGGTTCAATCCCTGGCCAGAGAACTAAGATTTGGCAAGCCATGCTCACGCAATGCAACCAAAAAAAAAAAAGGCAAACATTCTTAAAATCAACACCACATCAGGAAATTGAATCTTGCCAGTCACCCCTGAAGCCCTCTCCAGGTCCCCTTCCAATTTTAACACCCATCTTCCTCCCAAGAGTAACCACCATCCTGACTTTGGTTGTCATTTTTCATTATTTTTCTTTATAGTTTAATCATCCAAGCCAACATTCCTACACACTGGTTTTGACTTAAAAGCAAAAAACAAAAAAAACACCAGTTTTTAAAGCCTCTTAATCCATGGACAGCCCCTCTGTCTTTTGTCTCTTATAATTTATTTGCCAAAGAACCTAGATATTATGTCATATAGTTTTCCACCTTCTGGATTTTGCTTGACTACATTCTTTTGATGTAGATTAACATAGTTCTGTCTTTTCCACAAAGGACCTATAGAGACTTCATCGGATTTGGGTTTATTTCTTTCTTTTTTTCTGGCATAATTACATTATAGGTGATGTTGAGTTTTTCATAAAAAGACATATATCTGGTTGTCTCCCTTTTGACTATGCTGTTTCCTAATGCAATAAATTCATTTTCCCATCTTTGCTAAAGCAATATAGCAATATGTGTCAAGAACCTTAAAGAAAAATTCTACCTTGAGCCAATGAATTTTACTTCTCAGGAATCTATATTAAAAAATAAGATACGGAAAAACCCTATGCAAAAATTTCCACAATGTTGTTTATTAAAGTAAGAAACTGAAAACTAAAATGTCCAAAGGAAGGTAAACTGAAAAAAATCACAACACATTTAAAATGAGTCATAGAGGGTATATTTGCAGTTACATGGAAAGATATATCTATAGTACAGTAAAGAAAAAAGGCACACAGTTATGTTTAAAATTCTTTTTGAAAAACATAAATTTTGAAAGTATAAATTAAAGGGAAAAAATATAAGCACTATAATTACAATTATACAAAAATCAGATACAAACAAAAACAGACTATATATACTTAGGAAATATATAGTCTGAAAGATAAAGGAAGTAAATATGCTAACTGCCAAAATGCTAGTAATGGCTGTGTAAGGGTGATAGATTATGTAGATTACAGATCTTTCATTTTTATATTTCTTTTATTTCTCACTTTTAATAAAAATACTTTACCATTTTCTACCCAGGACTTAAATTAACCAGTATGTAGAGTACATGATTTCCTAAAAGAAATCAACCCTGAATATTCATTGGAAAAACTGATGCTGAAGCTCCAATACTTTGGCCACCTGATGCAAAAAGCCAACTCACTGGAAAAGATCCTGACACTGGGAAAGACTGAAGGCAAAAGGAGAAGCGGGCAGCAGAGGATGAGATGGTTAGATAGCATACTGCCGCAGTGGACATGAATCTGAGCGAACTCTGAGAGGCAATGAAGACCAGGGGAGCCTGGCATACTGTAGTCCACGGGGTGGCAAAGAGTTGGATGCAACTTATTAACTGAACAACAGACATGCAACCCTTGTTTCTTTTCCTTTGGCCTATGTGTTACTGTGTTGCCTGAACATATTCCCAAAACACCAGGCTAAGGTGTTCTTGCCTGGAGAATCCCAGGGACGGGGGAGCCTGGCGAGCTGCCATCTATGGGGTCGCATAGAGTCGGACACGACTGAAGCGACTTAGCAGCAGCAAGGTGAGGGAATGACTCTTGTATCTGTGTTGCTAACATTTACTCTTTGGTTGCTGCAGTTATTGTAGGGTGAAAACATTTTTGCACTGAGGTCCAAGAATGAGAAAAACTTCTTTCCTGGGTGAGGAAATGTCTTACCTGAGCCACCTAAGGTGACCCTTAATACCAATGTTTCAGTGTAATTTATTGGAGCTCAATCTATCAGTGCCCAGCAAAAGTTTAAGACAAGGAATGTACCATCGACTAGAGCAGGACCCGAATAAAAGTGCCTAGGGCTTCCCTGGTGGCTCAGCTGGTAAAGAATCGGCCTGCAATCTGGGAGACCTGGGTTCGATCCCTGGGTTGGGAAGATCCCCTGAAGAAGGGAACGGCTGCTTGCTCCAGTATTCTGGCCTGGAGAATTCCATGGGCTGTATAGTCCATGGGGGTCGCAAAGAGTCAGACATGACTGAGCAACTTTCATTTTCACTTTCAGAGCAGCTCTGCAAAGTTCAAAGGGAGGAAAGTACTGGAGATTCTCTGGGGAAAGAAGGGTGGGCCAGGAGGCAACAAGGGTCATCCAGCAGAGATAGGCAGGCAAAGTCTTTCACACACACACAATGGTACGTGTTAATGAAAGTCACTTACCACCTGCTTCAAGGCCCTCTTCTTGTTCTTCTTCCTCATCACCCTCATTTTTGTAGTAAGACTCCCACCCTGACATGTTGTTACTGCTCACTAGGTGAAAGAAAGCGAAGATCAGTAACAAAGTAAATTTAAACCTAAAAGTTATCCACTCCTAGGCTCCTTTGAGATCTGTCCTAAAGGCTACAGGTTACTTGTTAGAAATGGGGATGCTGGATCCTGCTGCCTGGAGTGCTTGGCAATTGAGATGCAAAGGTAAACGGGCATGGGGACCATTCCTGAAGCAGCCTCTCCTGAGCTATATCCCTTAAGGACGATTCAGGGGGGGTGGCCCGGGATAACGCCTCTAATGGGTGTGCTTGGGTAGCCTGACGCAGTGGTCCAGTCCCGCCTCCGGCATCATCCGGACTGGAGATTCCCAGTCCAGGGTACTCCGTCTTTTAGCAGACCCACTTATCCTCATCCCGCCCCCAACTCCTCAGCCAGGTATGCCCACTGAGGTCTCAAACGAAGCTGCCCTCCAAGGCCAGGTGCCGCCTTCTCTCCGGAGGAAGAAACGAAGATCAGAGGCTGTCTCCTCCACTCCCTCGGGTCTGCACACTTCTGGCTGACACCGCCCCACGGCGAGGCTACGGGGGACTCGCAAGACTGAATAGGCAAAGTAGAATGAAATCAGCCCTGACCAGAAAGCAACAAACGAGAAGAGCCACTTCCCGCCTACCTTGACCTCGAGGAAGATATTATTTTGGGCGGAAGGCGGGGCGCCGAGCACGCGCAAGCTCCTGTTCTTGCACCCAATCAACGCCGCTTACGTCATCACGCACAGCGCGCCCCGTTCCTGTCTAGCAAACACGCGCACTCCCATAAGGCGCTATCCACACCCGACGCGAACTACCACCACGCCGTCTGCGAAGCCCCGCCCCCGCCCGCCAAACCCCGCCCCTCGTCATCCGTAAGGACACTATGCACATGCGCGAAAGTGCGTCCCCGCCCCCGCGCTGTCTTTCGCACTGACCGTGCCGTCCCCGCTCTGTCACCTCACAGTTGCCGGTGGCGGGTGCTGGGGCGCGAGCAGCCCAGGGCGGCCTCTCCCCGCCCCTCAGGCCGGGCCGGGGCTCGGTCTCCTGTTCCGTCCACTCCCCTCCCCCGTCGGGTACGGGAAGGTCCAAGCTGCTGCCGGGTGCCTGAGGGACTTCGTGGCCGCCGCCGCCACGGGTCCCGATGGAGCCGCCGAATCTCTATCCGGTGAAGCTCTACGTGTACGACCTGTCCAAGGGCCTGGCCCGGCGGCTCAGCCCCATCATGTTGGGTGAGGGGGGCTGTGGGGAGCGGGCGGGAACCGGGCAAGAGGGCTCCGGGACGGCCGGCCGAGGGGGGCAGGCCTGGGTCACGACTCAAGGGAAGGCCCAGAGGATGGAGAAACGCCCGAGGAGAGAAGGTGTGCGTCTGAGGTGGGGGCCCCCTAAGCCCCCCTTTGCAGTCATCACGTTTGAATCCCGGGAGAGGGCGGGGAGGAGTCACGCCCTCCCCAAGCCCTTCAGAGCCCCTCCAGCTCGGAGGAGGGATAAGCCGGCGCTGAGTCCCGGTGGGTGTGCTGACTCGCTCGTGGAGCCCCCTTACACTCCTCCTTCCTCGGAGGGGAGACGAGGTTCCTTTCCGCGCAGTGCCCCGCGTGGTGAAAGGGACACTGCGGAGGACAGCCTTCGCTCCGCGCCAAAGGGAAACTTCCTGCAGTCTCTGGGATAGGTGGGGAGAGAAGGCTAGAGCGTGTTGCACAGGTGCCCCGCCAGTCGCCCCCAGAGAGAATAAAGTCGGGGTCTCCCGGCTTCCGAACTCGAGAATTCACCGAGTTCGGCCTGACTTCGTCTCGACAGTTCCTAAGTTAATTGCTTTTACCCACATGGTGAGAAAGCAATTGGAGGATTGGGTGCTGTTGGGTCAGTAATGATTAGTGAAGGAAGTATTTTCGGTTGTGCTCCATTAAACTACTTAACTACCAGGAGAGAAAACCAGTCCCAGTTTAACGGAGACCAATCCTCTTTTATAACCCAAATACCAAAATGTCTTGTGTAACCTAGGAATAGTCCGGTTTGTGGTTTCAGGTGCTGTTGGGCAGGAAAGGATTATGGGAATAGAAAACTGAACAGTTTGGGAGCATCCATGTGAATGGCTAGTTTTTCTTGACTTCTGTGGAGATGTTAGAGAATGTTTTAATTCGTGTCCATGAGACAAGAGGGGAGAGGTCAAGTAAGAAAGGCTACCTTTGAGTTTGTGTGTCCTTGAGTTTCTAACATGTTTTAGTAGAGTGAACTTAAATCACTTAACTCTGGGCCAATGAGTGATTCCTGTTTGGCTTTCCATCAGAAATCACCTAGGATCCTTGTTAAAAATACAGATACCTTCCTTTCCAGCATATATTGTTAAATGGGAATATAAAAAGTGAAACTGAAATAGTTCTTTCTATATGCAGTTGGGTGTTTGAAGCAAAGGATACTTGTTGTTTAGGCAAATAGTTATCTGGAGAAATACATAAGAAAATTGCTAACAGTGTTAGCTTATGAAAAGGGCAACCTGAGGCTGGGAGACAGGAATTAAAGGGAGATTTTGCTGTAAACTTTTTTGTATCTTTTGAATTGTGCACTATACATATATTGCAAAATAAGTATTGTTTTTGGCCATGCTGATTTGCGGGATCTTAGTTCGGCAACTAGGGATTGAACCCCTCTTCCTTCGCAGTTCTAGCACAGAGCCCTAACCACTGGACTGCCAGGGAATTCCCACAAAGTTTTAAATATATGGATTCTAGAGCCTTATTACACAAGTACTAAATAAGAATCTTTTGGAGTTTTGGTCCAGAAACCTGTCTTTTTAATAAGGTCCTCAGATAATTCTTACATAGCCAATCCATGTTTAGAAGTTTGGGCCTAGTTCTCCAGTTGTTAAAATGAGTAAGGCAAATCTGAAAGCAAAACTTAGAGAGTCACTGTTTGAGGAAGGTGACAGTCACTAGTATATTACATCAGTCAAGTTCTGACTAAACCTCTTGGAATGGAGCCATTTAGTTAGCTTGATCATAGTGAGGTGTCACTTTGATACTTCCTAGGCCCATCCATAAAAGCCTCCACCTTTACACTGGATATTTTTCTATTATCTAATAGTTACTGATTTTAGCTGAAAGGGGCCTTACGGCCATTGATTGATAATTCATTCAACATATTGAGTGCCTACTATATGCTAGTCAATGTCAAGGTTAAGTGAAGATGATGTGATGAATAAAGATGTTCTCTGCCATCATGGAGCTATTTAGTGGGGAAGACAGTAAAAAATAAATAAGCATATGAAATAATTACAAATTGTGAAAAGTATTAGGCTGTGCAGGAAGCCAACTAGGTGCTGAGACGAAAAATATGAAGAGAGACCAATTTTAAATAAGAGAATCAGGAGTAGTGGCTTTTAAGTTGGAAATTTAAGGATGAGGAAGAAGTAGTCATAAGGTGGGTGGTGAGGTAGTTACAGGGTTCCAGGCAGAAGGGGAATTAGCCTGCCAAGGCCCTTACGCAAAAAGAGCCTGACCTGGCACTGGAAGAAGACCTTTGTGGAGTTCAGTGGGTGAAGAACAAAGTGCCTTAACTGAAGGTGGAATACTGGGACTCCTTCCCATCCCATCTGAAAGCTTTTTTAATAGATGTGAAATCCTAGAAGACCTCAGCCAAATTGGAACTTCATCAGTTGGGCACCTTTGATTGCAGTGGTATTTCTGAGAACACTACCTTGCCTGCAAATTTAATTCTCTGTTCTCTATCTGCTTTTCTCATATTGCTTCTCTACCTTTTGTAAAAGTAATGAAAAAAGGGTTATCAGAGCTGATAATTGTTACTTTCTAGAGTTAAAAACATGGAAAATGGGCATTGCTTTACTGGTTCATCCCATCCAAACATCACTAACCTTAAAGTTGAGTGTGTCCCAATTCTGTGAGTAGCCATCCATTGATTTCCCATTCCTAAATATTAATGTATTTGAATGTTTAAAAAATCAGTTTTTTCCTGTTTTTTTTTTTATGAATTCTAGAAGCATATTAATAGCTAGAACTTACTGACTGCTTGCCATGTGCCAGACCCTTCTGTTTCCTGAGTATTTTCATGTGTTACATTCTTCACCACAATTTTGTGAGAAACGTCCTGTTATTACCTCCATTTTTTAGTTGAGATTCCTGAGATAAAGGGCATTAAGAAATTTGTCCCCAGGTCACATCTGGTAAGTAGCAGAGCTGGGCTGTGAACACAGGCAGCCTTGACTTCCAGAGCTCATGTTCTCAGTTATTTTGCTGTACCGCCTTTCCTGTGTAATCTGTTCCTTTATAACTGATGTAAAGTAGGTACCTCATTCAAGTTTATAAAGGCATTTTTTGGCCAGATGTTTCAAATCTGGATGAGGAAAATAGCTGAGTTCAATGTGTGTGCCAATCATAATCACAGATTTATGACCATCCCTCCTGGCCTTCATTGTCCCGAACTAGTATGACCTCATCAGCAGTGCCCTCTCAGTCTTTTTTTTTAAGGTGGGGTGGCCTGGCTCTTTAATTTAGTTGTTGTACTCTTGTGACAGTTCCTCATTATGAGACCCCATCTAGTCTATTACATTCATAACTAGACCAGATAAAGCCCAGTGTAATTCCGTTGTCCCCTGAAACAGTGTGGACTCCACAGTTTTACCCTGTCCCCTTTTCAGTCTTCTAGAATTGCTTCTCATGAAACTGTTCCTGTTCCACTCAACATGAACATGATCCCAGAAATATCCTTAGCTTTCTAATCGAGCAGATGGCCTGATTGTACTTTTTTTTCACGGTCACTATTTGCCTAAGATAATTAGCTATTATGATTGTCCTTCAGTTTGTCCTTTTAATAATTTTGGCTGCTCTTTAAATTCCTTGACCTCTTTTTGTGCGAAAGTATGTAAAAATAAATGTGGAGGTTTATGTATTTATTTAATTGTGCTAAGGGATTCTTGTATTTGTTGATTGTTTTCTGATCTGAAGTTTTGTGTGCATATACATGTTCCAAGATCACATTTATTTCCTCTTTACAAGCCTGTCTCAAAGTTGTTCTCAGATTTAAAGACTTAGGCATATACAATATATATAAATATATATTCCCGGCAGAATGCAATCTAATGAATATTTGAGATTTTACACTGCTCAGTTTCTTGCTTAATTCTATAGTACAAATATTAAGAAAATAAAACACTGTCCTTGAGTGTCCAAGACTCTGTCCTTGAGGAGTTTATTTAGTTAAAAATAATGTTGTACATATACCACATTAGATAACAGCCCAAAAGAGATTAGGATTAGATGCCAAAAAGAAGTGAATGGTGAAACAATTATTTTAGGCCTTGAAAGACGGGACAGGCCATTGTGGGCTGGATGTGTCAGAAAGACTTCAGCAAGAACCCTGAGCTCCTGAAAGGCAGGGACGCTGTCTCCCCTGCGTGTTCCCTAGCGGCCATTCAGAGCTGGTGGTCAGTAAATATTGACTATATTTACTCAGAGACAAGCTCAGGCTTAAAGATTAGACAGAATGTATTTAAATCTGAGGGGATTTATTTAATGTTTTAATGCCATCTATTGTGCTTTGTTTTAGATATTTATTCTTCATTGTGTGTGTTGTTTTATATCCATCCAATGAGTTAATTTAGTAATAACTGCCGTTTCTTAATGGCAAAATGAAAAAATGAATGTGACTTACTAGGCCTTTCATGATCCTTCTGCTTTTCTCTCCACCTTCACCTGTCCCCACATCCTGAACAGTCTCTACTTAAGACTTTCTCAACTGGGTTCTACTGGAGAACTAAGCCCTGGGGAAAATGATCTGAGTAACTGTTTCTCCCAGTAGATCCTCAAGGCATCATGGCTTAATTGTCTTAACAGAACCCCAGGGTCTGAGAAGATGGTTGTGCATCTTAACAGGACTGAACTGTTCATTTCTTTTTCACCTCCAGGCTTTTCAAAGGCTGTGCCCTCTGCTAGGGATAGTTTCTCTCCCCATCTCTTAGCCTGGATACCTTCTGCTTATCTTTGAGGTCTCAACTGAAGTGTTACTTCCTCCAGGAAGCCTTCCCTATCCCCCTGCCTCTCAAATCTTGGTCATGTGTCTCTATAAAGTAGGGATAACATCCTGTGATCTCCTCTAATAGTATTTATTCTCTTATAATTGCATGTTTTCTCATCTATGTCCACTCCCCCAGCCCCACCTGGACTAGAAGCTCCACTGGGGACAAGAATCCCTGATTGTGCATGAGTGCTAAGTCACTTTAGTTGTGTCCAACTCTTTGTGACCCTATGGACTGTAGCCCGCCAGGCTCTTCTGTCCATGGGATTTCCCAGGCAAGAATACTGGAGTGGGTTGCCATTTCCTTCTCCAGGGGATCTTCCCCACTTAGGGATCGAACCCTCTTGTCTCCTGCACTGGCAGGCAGATTCTTTATCACTAGCACCACCTGGGAAGCCCTGGAATTCAGTAAATATCATACAAACTGAGTAAGTGAAGCAGGTTGCAGATCTACCTCAAAGCATTGCTACAAGGCCTGACTCATAACACCAAGCAGTGATTAAGAGGGAACCCACTCAGTACTGAAAGAAAAGAACTCACAAATTAGTTATTTTTATCCTGAGAAAGAATCCTGTACTAGCTCCTAGAGCTAAAGTATTAAGTAGTTTTAAATCTATCCTTTTTTGAGGATTAAAATACCTCTCAGTTTTTAACAGTGTTTTGCATTTTGATTTTGTGATGACCTTTCCCTGCCTTAAGGAGGGGTAAGCCCCCTGCTAATAAGCTTTTTTTTTTTTTTTTTTTTTACAAAATAGGTCCAGAGGTCCACTTATGATACACAAATGTTTCTTTTTACCTTTTCCCACATAGATTCAACATTTACCTAGTGGTTCTAGAGAATAGTGAAACTCGCTCAATCATGTCCGGCTCTTTGCAACCCCATGGACTATACAGTCCATGGAATTCTCCTGGCCAGAATACTGGAGTAGGTTGCCATTTCCTTTTTCAGGGGAATCTTCCCAACCCAGGAATCGAACCCAGGTCTCCCGCATTGTAGGCACTTCATTCTTTACCAGCTGAGGCACCAGGGAAGCCCTCATAGCTCAGTCAGTAAAGAATGTACCTGCAATGCAGGAGATCAGGGTTCAATCCCTGGGTCGGGAAGATCCCCTGGAGAAGGAAATGGCAACCCACTCCAGTACTCTTGCCTGGAGAATCCTATGAACAGAGATGCCTGGCAGGCTACAGTCCACAGGGTCACAAGAGTCAGACACAACTTAGTGACTAAACCACCATCTAGAGAATAAGCTGATTTTTTTTTTTTTTTAAGTTAACCCCTTCACATTGCTGGTAATCTGGAAAATCAGATTAAAACATTTCCAGTTAAGAGCTCTTTGTCCTTGTGGAGAGACACCTAGGAGGTGAGCTAGTGTGCTCAATTGCTCAGTCATGTCCAACTCTTGCATGGACTGTAGCCTGCCAGGCTCCTCTGTCCTGGGGATTCTCCAGGCAAGAGTACTGGAGTGGGTTGCCATTTCCTTCTCCAGGGGATCTTCCTGACCCAGGGGTTGAACCCAGGTCTCCTGCATTGCAGTCAGACTCTTTACCGACTGAGCTACTAGAGAAGCCCAAGGTGAGCCTGGGCTACTTTCAGTTTACACCCACGAGCTAATGCCGCCTGCCCCTGGAGTCCCATCCCTGCCACCCACTTTTTGTTTATTAGTAGACATTTATTTAGCACCAGTAGTATACAAGGTGAGCATGTCCCATTGCCAACTTGTGTGTCTATACACACAATCTCCACTACCTTAATTGGCGAGGGAGGTAGATGGAGTATTTTCTCCTTGGCTTTTATATACTGACTTTACTCTTATAATCAGGACCTCAGTCTACATTCTTTGTTGTTAATGATGAAAAACAGGGCTAATATCCACAGCTTCTATTTGTTTTCATGTGCATACCTCACAGGCTTCCAAATCAATGCAGTGGGTGTGCCAGCAAGCTTAGAGACATGCTGCCATCTGACCCAGGCACTCTGCAGCTTGCTGAGGAAGTCCTAGTGGGAAAACAGTCTGCTTTTCTGTAATGTGCTTATAGCCACTGAGCCTAATTCACATCCCCCAATGGCCTTGTGCCCTGATTCAGTCTCAAACCCTCACCACCTACTCACCTACTGTGTCTCAGTCTGAACAAAAAAATTTAAAAATCACTCCAGTCCCACTTTACAATGCTGGTCACCCCCAGAGGAGGCCATGACCCTGGTTCTTGTCCTCATGAGAGCGCCATGAGGACAAGCTAATGTTACATTTACAGGACAGCTAACGTTACATTTCTACCTGAGCTGCTCTAACAAGTACATGGTCATACCCCCCCTTTTTTTTTCTCTTTACACTGGACAAATCATGAGTTTTATTTACCGGTTTGAATGATGTTAATAAATATTTGTCCCACTCTACTATGTAAAGATGTGAAAATAAGGATAACTATGAAGCCCTTTAAGAAAGGATGTGAATCCACTCAATCCATTTCAAGTTGTTTCTAGGTGTTTGGTAGATGGATTGATAAATGACAGAAGGATAAATAAGAGGACCTTTTTTTCTGTAGTTTCTATCACCATTCTATGGGTGGATGGGATCTTAAGCATACCTTGATGTGGTTGAATAAAGAGGAAGTATAATGTCCAGGTTGGGGCTTCTCCGATGCCTCAGTGCACAGAATCTGCCTACCCTGCAGGAGCCGCAGGAGATGTGAGTTCGATCCTTGGGTTGGAAAGATCCCCTGGAAGAGGGCATGGCTGTCGCACCCCAGTATTCTAGCCTGGAGAAGCCCATGGACAGAGGAGCCTGGCACGCTATAGTCCACAGGATTGGCACTCACGCATGCATAATGTCCAGCTTACAGATAAGTTCAATGATCAGTACAGAGAATATCAAGGAGAATGAAGTAGGACTTGTTTCCCACAACTTTGCATTGTTTTTCAGGTGTAAAAATAAGCGGCAGGAAGGTCTCTGAGGCCTCACTCCAAAAACCCATTATTTTAGTAGGACTGGGTTTGAACCAGTGCATCTGGACCTGCCACCTGTCTTCCTGGGTCATTGAGCGTGGGCATCTGAGAAGGCAGAAGCAGGGTGCAATATGCCAGGGTTGCAAAGTCATTTGAATAACAAGCCAGGGCAGCCAAGATTGAGGCTCATTAGCCTCATTAGCACCGTATGTCAGCCACCACCGCTGTGCATGTAATATCTCTGATCCAGGTTCTTTGCTCAGCCCTAGAATCACAAAGATGCATAAGCAACGGCCCTTGTCCTTGAGACCATTATAGTCTAACGAGGGGAAAAGACCTATAAGTAGGTAGTTTTTATACCAAGATGCTGTGAGCAGCCATAAAACTTTCAAATGGTAAAGCCTAAAAGAAAAAAGAGGTATTCTTTTTATGGGGCACATATTATGTGCCAGGCACTGTGCTGGGCCTCTTTCATGTGTCATCTCTTAATCTTGGAAATGTTATGAGTTGGACACTATTACTATGCCTTTCGTTCCCTAATAGAATCGAAAACCAAGGTTCCCGCAGTACCAACCAATAGAACTTCCTGCAGTGATGGAAACAATCTAGATCTGCACTGTCCCATGGCTAACTGCTAGCCACACGTGGCTGTTGAGAGTGCTTGAAATGCGGTACTGAATTTGTTCCTTTGATTTTAAAAGCCACTTGTGGTCAGTGACTACCATGCTGAACAGCTCAGGCTTAGAAAAGTTCTCAACTTCTCCAAGTTGATCTACATGACCTGCTTCTCCATTACTTCTGCTCACCTCCTGCTTTTCTCCTCACTCACCCGCTCTAGCCACAGTGGCCTCCTGAAGGTCCCTCGGATACACGTAGCATGTCCTGCCTCTGCACGGCTCCCTCCCTTGCCTCCTTCAGGCCTTTGCTCAAATGCCACCTTCTCAAATAGGCCCACCCTGGCCGTCGCTGAAATGTCCAGTCTCCCTTATCTGCTCTTATTTTTATCACTCATTGTTGTTAACCTACTGTGGTTTATTATGCTTATTAGTATTATTTATTGACTGTCCTATCTCCACACCCTGTGAATGCATTGAAGGAGTTTTTTTTTTTTTTTGTCTCCTTTGCATTCTGACGTATCCTTAATGCCAAGTACATCACCTGAAGTTTAATAGTCACTTAATAAACATTGATTCACTGACTTTTAAAAGTTAGTGAATTTTAAAAATGTTAGCCATACCATTCAGCTTGCAGGATCCTAGTTCCCCAACGAGGGACCAAACCCAGGCCCTGGGCAGTGAAAGCGCAGAGTCCTAACCATCAGACCACCAGGGAATTCTCAGAACCTGTGTTCTTCTTTACTACACTGTACTTCCTGTCTTATAAGTATAGTGTTCTTCCCAAAGTAGATGAGAGCAGGATCACCCAGGAGAAAGCAGGATTCCTTATCTGTCCAGTTTCGTGCATCATTGCATGTCTCCAAGGAAATAAACATCAGATTGCTGCCATTTAGACAATAAGCTGCTTTTTATGTGTCCGTCCAGAAGAGCACACCAGCTCGATTTAAAAGGCAATGTTAGTCTCTCCACTTTACCATTATGAAAGGAAGAGTGTGGTCTTTTAGAGTCGGCTGGAAGAGATGAAGAGTCCAACTCAGTGCCTGTCCTAAATGGGTTATCACTTCCTTTTGGCATCCGTTTCTGTTTCTGATCCATCTCTGTAGAATTTCAGCTCGGTTTGGATCAAGGCAGAGCCTGCCCCACAGTCCCCAAAACCCCGGGCCAGAATCCCTCTGTCCCATTTGTGACTTTGTGGTCAAAGCAGCCGGTCTCCTAGTGAAAAGCAGACTGGTCTCTAGAGGCAGAAGAACTCTGCTACATTTTATTTTCCTTTGTTATTTCATTTAGCCTCGCAGCACTAACAGCAAAGTGTAAAATGATTACATGTAATTCAGGATTTCAGACTAATCTGATGGATACTGAAATCTGTTCTTAGATCTTACCTATCAACCCTGAAGTGGAATTTCTTTGATCTTTTTAAAAAATTATATCCAGTATCTCCATTTATCAGAATTCTGTGTCCCACACACTGTGCTGCTTTACACCAATAATCATTACTGATTATAACAACTTTGTATTGATGAAACTGAAGCTCATGTTGAATAAACTTGCCCAAGATCCACCTCTAGCAAAGGGAAAAGCCCAGATCTGAACTTATGCCATATTCCTTTTTTTTTTTTTTAATATGGACTATTTTTAAAGTCTTTAATTTGTTCCAATATTATTTGCATTTTTAATGTTTTTTTTTTTTTTGGCCATGAAGTATGTGGGATTTTAGCTCCCTGACCAGGGATTGAACCTGTACCTCCTGCATTGGAAGGCAGAGTCTTAACCACTGGACTGCAGGGAAGTCCTATGCCATATTCTTAACTGCTTTTAATGACACTGTGCTGCATCATCAATAGATTGTCATGGAGGAGCCATGGTTTCTTTTGTCTCTTCCAAAAAAAGAAAATTAAGCCAAGGTTATCTGTTTTAAGTTTGCTTGAAAGGGCAAGATAGTGCAGGTTAGGCAGAGGGAAAAGTGTAATCATATCAGCTCCCCTTCTGTACAGGGCCTAGTTTCATCCTTTAGAAAGTCACAGGGCAAACACCGAAGCATTGAAGGCAAAAGTAAGCACTCTTTGCTTCAGATCAGATCAGTCACTTTGTCGTGTCCGAGTCTTTGCGACCCCATGAATCGCAGCACGCCAGGCCTTCCTGTCCATCACCAACTCCCAGAGTTCCCTGAGACTCACGTCCATTGAGTCAGTGATGCCATCCAGCCATCTCATCCTCTGTCGTCCCCTTCTCCTCTTTGCTTAGCACTCAGTAAACAGTTACCCTGAAGTGATAACCAGAGGTGGGTGAGTGATGTTCAATCACGCTCTCGTGTCCTTCACTGTGCTTCCTCTTTATCCTCCTGCACTCCTGCATCTCCCATGGCTGACTGCGCAGACCTCCTCACTCTATTCTCAGCTCTCTTCCCTCCAGTACATCTTCTGTTCCTACAGTTCTCTCTTGGAAGACACAGTTATCATTTGAAAACCTGGGTCTGGTCGCGGCCCTGTGCTGCCTCGCACCCCCACGGCCTGCAGTGTGGGGCGGCCTTCTGCGCAGGTTTGCTCTCTCCTCGCACCCTGGCCTGCCACTTGTCCTCTTCCCGCCATCACTGCACCCTTTGCTGTACCCTGCCTTAGTCTTTTTCATAGCTCTGTGTCTGCATATGCTGTTCCCTCTGGCAGAAATGTCCACTCCTCTCCCTGTTTGTTCACTGGTTACATTGCAGCTTTGAAGTAGTTCAGAGCTTTACCTTTATTACGTTTATTTCTATTATGGAGCCTATCAGCATTCACAATAAACTGTGGAAAATTTTGAAAGAGATGGGAATACCAGACCACCTGATCTGCCTCTTGAGAAATTTGTATGCACGTCAGGAAGCAACAGTTAGAACTGGACATGGAACAACAGACTGGTTCCAAATAGGAAAAGGAGTTCGTCAAGGCTGTATATTGTCACCCTGCTTATTTAACTTCTATGCAGAGTACATCATGAGAAACGCTGGACTGGAAGAAACACAAGCTGGAATCAAGATTGCCGGGAGAAATATCAATAACCTCAGATATGCAGATGACACCACCCTTATGGCAGAAAGTGAAGAGGAACTAAAAAGCCTCTTGATGAAAGTGAGGGTGGAGAGTGAAAAAGTTGGCTTAAAGCTCAACATTCAGAAAACGAAGATCATGGCATCCGGTCCCACCACTTCATGGGAAATAGATGGGGAAACAGTGGAAACAGTATCAGACTTTATTTTTCTGGGCTCCAAAATCACTGCAGATGGTGACTGCAGCCATGAAATTAAAAGACCCTTACTCCTTGGAAGGAAAGTTATGACCAACCTAGATAGCATATTCAAAAGCAGAGACATTACTTTGCCGACAAAGGTCCATCTAGTCAAGGCTATGGTTTTTCCTGTGGTCATGTATGGATGTGAGAGTTGGACTGTGAAGAAAGCTGAGCGCTGAAGAATTGATGCTTTTGAACTGTGGTGTTGGAGAAGACTCTTGAGAGTCCCTTGGACTGCAAGGAGATCCAACCAGTCCATTCTGAAGGAGATGAGCCCTGGGATTTCTTTGGAAGGAATGATGCTAAAGCTGAAACTCCAGTATTTTGGCCACCTCATGCGAAGAGTTGACTCATTGGAAAAGACTCTGATGCTGGGAGGGATTGGGGGCAAGAGGAGAAGGGGACAACAGAGGATGAGATGGCTGGATGGCATCACTGACTCAATGGACGTGAATCTCAGTGAACTCCGGGTGTTGCTGATGGACAGGGAGGCCTGGCGTGCTGCGATTCATGGGGTCGCAAAGAGTCGGACACGACTGAGCGACTGATCTGATCTGATCAGCATTCTGTGTTAGTTGTGTATGGCTCTTTTTCCATTTGACTTTGGACTCCTTAAAGGCAGGACTTGGATTTCGTACTTGCATTTCCGTATCTCTCATCACTTCTGGCATATAGAGGTATAGAGGTACAGAATACACGTGCATTGGCTGGTCAAATGGATGGCATCTTCAGAGTTCATTCTTGTTTTCTAGAGGATTTCACCTCACACATGCTCAATGAAGAAGTGGATAATAGCTTTTCTATACTCTTGTTTTACTTTGTCTCTGTAGATGAGACAGAAATTAAAAAGATAGAGTTGAATTGACCCTAAAGGAGAAAGAAAAGCAGACATAAAATTGGGTACATCAGGACTTCCCTGGGGTCCAGTGGCTAAGACTCCACACTCCCAATGCAGTGGCTCTGAGTTCTGTTCTTGGTCAGGGCACTAGATCCCACATGCTGCAACTAAGACTTGGCACACACACACACCAGTGTTTCTGCTTGAATTCTGCTTAAGGATTCTGATTATTTTTCAACTTATTTAACACGACATATCATGTCACAACCTAAGGACCTTATCAGAGGTCCCCCAAGAGGTTTATAAGGGGTTCCTCTGATCTGAATTTCCTCTGGCTGGGAGGCAAAAGTCCCAAGTTAGTCTAGTCCCAAGTGACTAAATCTCTTTTTTTTTTTTTTCCTCTCCACAGGGAAACAACTGGAAGGCATCTGGTAAGTTGGGTGGGGCTCATTACATTGGCTGGTTTATGAAACCAAACAGCATCATGCGTTTCAGGTTCCAGTCTGTGGCTTCCAGTTTGAAACTTAGCCCTCTAAGCCACAAACCTTCACATTCTAATGCAGTGGTTCCCAGCCAGAAGTTACCAGCGTGTTGAGACGTTTAGGGTGGATGGGTGGAGGCCAGGGTTGCTGCTGTAAACATCCTGCAGTGCACAGGACGCCCTCCACAATGAAGACTCATCCAGCTGAAGATATCGGTGGCGCAGATACTTCACCTGTCCTAAGGAAAGGCGGAATGATGTATGCCCACCCCGACCAAGGTTTCTAACTACAGAAGTCATGAGGACCCCACGTGGTCTTAAAACACAACTTCATTGGGCTCTCAGACTCATCCCTGTCAGACACAGGATGATGGCTGGGCTCTGTTCCATTTCTGAGGAAACCATAGGTCAGGCTTCTGACTGGATCCTAGAGCCTACTGACATTTTGGTTGACCAGATGACCATTGCTTTGTTCGACCGGAACCAAGAAGTAATATGAGCACCTTTACTTGAAGTAGGTCCACACTGAATACCATCTGGTCTTTCCGTCAACGTGGTCCAGGTTAACTACTCCTGTTAGTTTGAAAAGTCTGGGAACAATCTATGGCCATACCACCCTGAACACACCTGATCTCATATGAAAGGTCTGAAAACACATCTTGGTCTGCAGAGCTTTATTTCAGTATTGTTTAGTTAATGTTGGGGTGACTCTCAGGACTCCCCTTCGCTCACGTGATCCACAACAATGGTTCTCAACAAGGGACATTTCTGCCACCAGGAGAACGTTGGCGGTGTCTGCAGACATGTTTAGTTATCACCACAGAGGGCATGAGGGATGCTAGTGCCATCTAGTGGGAACAGACCAGGATCTGCTAAACCTAGAATGCGCAGGCCAGCCCCCACAGCAAAGGATTAGCCAGCCCCAAATGTCACTAGTGCCAGTGCCGAGAAACTCTGATCTATGATGTTTATCTTACCTTTGTTTGGTTAGGATTATAAAGCTGTTGACCTTTAAGTCATGTCCTGAGGCAGAAATTACTCTTACAGCAGGGTGGTGGTTGCTTTTCCTCAGACCACAAGCCATCTGGCTCATTCTCCCTCTTCTCTGCGTTGCAGGCACACCTCCATAGTCGTGCACAAGGATGAGTTCTTCTTCGGCAGTGGCGGTATCTCCAGCTGTCCGCCAGTGAGTGTCCGCCCCCACCCCGTCCACTGTCCCAGGTTCCCGGGAGTTCTCATAGTCCAGGAACCTTGCTGTCCTCCGTAGTTCTGGCATCCAGCCAGTGTAGGTAGCCCTGTGGCCTAGTTCTTCATGATGACCTCAAGACTCAGTTCAAGAATACCCTTCACAGGTCCGCCAGGCAGCTGCCCCCTGTCTGTTCCCATGGCATTCGTGGTTCTTCTGTCACATTGGGCATGTGATGGTGAAACGGGCTGTTGCTGAGTCTCCACAGGGAGCCCGGTGTGTGCTCCTTATAAGCTGAGACTGTCTCGCTCTTCTGTCACCATCACCAGCTCAGGGCCTCTTTCCTGGTGTGAACTCAGTCAATGTGAAGCTGATGAGGGCTCTGACAGAGAAAGTGAGGTGCCCAAAGTTACGTAGCCAGTTGCAGCACTAGTACTAAAACTCAGGTTTCTCTGACTCCAAATCCTATGTCCTTTCCCAGAAAATGTCTGTCTGAGCTATCTAAGTGTTGTCCCAGGAGGTACTCAAGCAAAGACCCAAAAAACATTCATTTTGATACTCATAAATGGGATGTCATGTTTTATTTCTCCCTTCTACTGGTCCCCCACCTCCTATAACCAAGTCCTTCACTAAGCCCAATTCACTTCCACCTTGTAAGTGTGTCTCAAAGCAGTCTGTCCCTCTTCATCTCTTCTCATTTCTCCGGAGTTTTCACCTTAATCCAGTCACCCTCATTTCTAGCCTGGACCATAGCAGTGCATCTGCTCTTCCTTCTCAGTCGGTTCTCTGTACAGATGGCAAAGCAATCTTTTCAAAATCCAACTCTGATCATAGCATTCCCCTGCTTAAATCAGAACTCTCCCCACTGCTCTCAGAATAAAAACCAGAAAGCTCAGCATAGCCTCCAAGGCCCCATCCGATCTGGGCTTGCTCCCTCTCTCTAGATAGCCCCTTTGCCCGTTGTGCCCTTCCCCACCCTTACCCCCCCTTCTCATTCCTTGAACATCTTGGACATTTAAACCTGTCCTCTGACATCAGTCCCTGATCCTTCACTGGGTTAATTCTCTCCATCCTTAAGGTGAGCTCACTGTCACTTTCTTAGACAAGTCTTCTCTGACCTTTTGGACTGGGAAGGTCCCCTGTTTTATGTACTAATGGCATTCTGTACTTTTTCCAACAAGACCCTTATCACAGCTCATAATTATACATTGGTTTGCCTTTATTGCTAGACTTTAAGCTCCACATGGACAAGAATCTCATCTGTTTTGTCCACATACCTCCAGTGCCTTGCATGAGGCCTGGCGTGTAGTAGGTTCTCAATAACATATTTGTTATACGAGTGAAGAGTAGTGGGTCAAACAGTGACCTTTTGGTCTCTTGCATCTCTGACTACAGTAATCTGCTCAGCACACTTCCCCCTCGAATCTCGTCAGGCACACAGTGGGTGCACAAGAGCTGTCGCATGGATTTGCGATCTCTTCAAGGAGCGCTGCTCTGAAGCGCGCTCCCTCACCCCCCAGTCTATTCCCAGCCCTCTCCCCCCCACTGATCCTGTTGCTTTCCCCTCGGCTGGTTCCCCCAGGGCCTCAGTCTCTCCTTGCATCTGCTACGCCAGTCTGTTACCCCGTGGCTGAGGGGTTTTGGTAGGCCTTTCAGGGGCCAGTAACTCCCTTGCCAGGGGAACCCTATCACCTTGTTAAATTAGCCTCACAGATCAAAAAGGAACTGAATCGTGGAAATATCTGCCAGCTTTTTCACGGTTCTTCACGTTTTCCCAGTGTCACAGGGGGCTCAACTGTGTCATATGAAAAGCTGGCTGCATCCATGGTGAATACGGGCATGGAACGATGGCCGCCAGGTGTGAGCCGTTTCTGGCCGTCCTGCTCGGCCCTCGTGACTAGGCCTGCTGGGAACAAAGAGAGACTGCAGTGCAGGTTCTGGGTTTCTGTGTCTGTCCACTGAAGGAGTGGACAGTATCAGGAGGCCCACCTGCAGAAGACTGAGCTTCCCAGGGCCTCACCAGAAACTGGACACCCAACTTCTCAGCCATGTTGTCAGCCCACGGCCACGGACAGTCTCCAGGAGCCTCTAAACTGTTGTAGCCTTGACACAAAGAGGAAATAAGTCTTCCTCTGCCCCAGGTGTTCTGAAAGTTAGAAGTTGTTGGAGCAGAGCATTTGTGGTCTTCCGTAGCAGGGGAAAAAATTCAGCAGAGGGAGTGACTTACTGGCTTTCTTTGGATTGGCTCTTGTAGGGAAGGACTTTGCTTGGGCCCCCAGATTCTGTGGTTGATGTTGGGAGCACAGAAGTCACAGAAGAAATCTTTCTGGAGTACCTGTCCTCCCTGGGGGAGTCTCTGTTCCGGTGAGTGGAGAACAGGGGAGACGGTAGTCATGTCTGTCTCCCCAACTAGATAATTGGCCCCCAGATGGCAGCCACCAGGTCATTTCCCCCAGAGCACTCAGCCCAAGGTCTGGCCCAGTATTTGCTGAACTACTTAGGATGGGAAAGGAGCTACCGTACCACAAAAAGAGCTCAGCACTGCCTCCAAGGCCGCTGTTCCATCCAGCACACCTACTGCTGAAACTTTGAGGGAAGGAAGAGCTATTTATTCCTTCTGATTAAAAGCAGCTGCTGCTATTTCAGCACATGCTGCTCTCAACCAAGTATTTTGTCCTGAAAATCAGAATCAGGGTTTGTAGAGAGGTTGGGATGAAATACACTGGAGCAGGTTTTCTCTTACTGAAGCTTGAGTCAATTTCAACCGTTAAAGTTCTAACCCCGGAGCTCGGCTTTTGTGAATGCAAAGATTCTCCTGAAATGGAGGAGCCATATGTTTTTATTTCACTCTTCCCTTTAAATACCCAGAGTGGCAAACCAAGCTCTGCTTGGGAGTGTAGGAAAGGAATTCCCTGTCCTCAGATTCAGCTGTGGTCACCCTCCCATTGCCTGACCTCAGTTTCATGTACACGCTTACTGACTCATATCTGTGTCCCAAACCTCATAATGTACAGAAGTGAAGCCTACAACATCTTTGAGAACAACTGTAACACCTTCAGCAACGAAGTGGCACAATTCCTAACTGGGCGGAAGATCCCTTCTTACATCACTGACCTTCCCTCTGAAATTCTTTCCACGTAAGTGGCCTCCGTCTCTGCCTCTGCCTTTGAAATCCCCACTCACAGACAAGGTCTCTCCTTTGGCCCACATCCGCCTCCTTCCCCATCACTGCCCCCCCGCCCAATCCTGCCAGGCTCGGTAGGGTGTCATGATGGCAGCTTCTACCTTGGAAGGCCACCAATTCTTTCCGCCCTCGGAGGCTCACCTGTGTTACCTTCACCCTCCTACTCTACCCTGTACCAACTCTACCCTGGCCTGAGGGCAACTGCAGAACTTAGAAACCCACTTGATGCCGGCCCCAGTGTTTGTACAGAATCCTGGCATCTGTCTTTCCCATTGCACATGAAGCTTGCCACTCCCCAGAAGTGCCCGGTTAAAAGGCAGTTTAGATGGACAAGCAGAGTAAGTCGGAGAATTAGTCAGGGGACTTGTTTTGAAACTGTCAGTCTTTCTTCCCTTGGACCTTGAGCTCTTTGACATCCCCAAAGACAACCTCCCAGTCAACCTCGTACCTCGTAGCACACAGACAGCCCTCAGTAGATGTTTTCTTCAAAAACACCCTGTAGCCCCCCAACCCTGATGTGGTCCAAGCTTTGTGGGCCACCATCCAGGCAGTGTCCTTTCCGGGGACACGCACACTCAGTGCCCTCGTACCCCTTCCTCCCCTTGCGTTCAGGCAGCCTCTGCCCGCTGCAGGACCAGGCCCATTTCCTGACTCTGACTCGGTTACTCTAAACTGAGGACCTGTCCAGCAGAGACCCTGACAGGTTTAGCAGGCTCAGCAAGGTGAGCTATCCTTCACACCTGGGTCAGAACCCCTCAGGAAACAAGGCTGATGTCAGTGTCCAGCCGGCGAGGAGAGCCCCATGTCCCTGGCCCTGCCTTCCTACTCCTTAGTGGGCGTGTTAAACCCCACGGCAGGATCTAGATTATGGGCCCTGAGTAGCTGGAGTGTTCTCGCTGTTATTATTTGGTGCATGGAGTTCCTGAACTTGTCTGAATTAGGCTTACTATTTCTTGGTTTCCTCTGTTTATGCTTTAGAATTTTTCACTTCCTTTGAATTCAGGGACGGTTTTCAAAAATGGCAGCAGCCACTGAAGAAAAAGAAAGCCAATAACTGAGATATTTTGCGGGCAACCCAATTTAATGTTGTAGTAATCTTGGAAAGTCTCTCTTTTTTTTTTATTTTTGGCTGTGCCACACAGCATGTGGGATCTTAGTTCCCCAACCAGGGATCAAACCCACATCTCCTGCATTGGAAACAGGGGGTCTTAACCACTGGACCACCTGGGAAGTCCTGGAAAGTGTCTTAAGATTACAGTATCTGCAGTCTTTTTTCCAGCTAAGCTACTCTGAGAGCACACTGGGCAGTGGCATCAACGCCTTCTGGCAGCCTGCACCTGTCACTTTTCCTGAGTACTGCCAATACCCCCAGAAGACCCCAGTCCCCCCAAAGTCCAACTGTGTGCCATCCTCATTTCTGACTTTCTCATTTCACGAGCCCACCCGAGCACCCGTGTCTCTTCTCTCCGCAGGCCCTTCGGACAGGCCCTGAGGCCCTTCCTGGACTCCATTGCAATCCAGCCTCCTGGAGGGAGCCCGGTGGGCCGACCCAACGGCCAGAGCTAACCGGACTGCATGGGACCGCCCTGCCTCACCAGGGCTTTTCCTTTTTAAACAAAACAAACCCTACCAGATTTCTATTTTATAATTTTACATCAGAGCTAACAACCAGGGGACGGCTTTTTAAATTTCCCAGGGAAGGAAATCATCAGGCTGCATGTAGGACACAGCTGCTAAGACACAGAACAAAATGCCATCCCTTCTAATAGTATTACACTAATTTATTAAGGCTCTCTTGTCTGTGAGTTCACTTTTGACGCTGCTTCCTAAGCGTCCTCCCCACTGGAGAAAGGGAGGGGCTTTGTTTAAGCAAGAGGCACTGTTTGGGGGAGCCCCAGCCCAGAACCTCTTTCTAGAGAATGCCCATACTCCACCCAGGTTGCCACCTGCTGTGGGACCCAGGTGAGTTTCACATTATCCGTGACCTGGAAGTGGTTACTCGCCACCATGAAATGAACCAAAGGATTGGTGCACATGGGGCCAGTTTCAGGGACATTCACCCAGCCTGAGTGAACTCTTTAGCCACAATCTCTCTCACCTTCCCTCCCCTCCCCCAGCAAGGCCAGGGGGCCCGGACTGGAGCAACCAAAAGCCTCAGGATGCGGGGAGAGTAACAGCAAGTGCCAGTCCAGAGGAAACAGGATAAAGCCATGCCTCCTTCCACCTAGACTGATGGCCCGTCCTCTGACATCGCTCTAGGAGAGCCTGCCTTGCTGTCTGCAGTCTGCTCTCCCTCCGTGTAGCTGACCTGTCACAGTTAATGAAGGTCTGGAGCGGCAGAGACCCAGGCCTTTTGTCTGCAAGTAATAATGTAGGTTATTGACAGTCATTGTACCCACCCCACCCAGACCAATGTGCAGTATTCAGCTGGGGACCAAGAGGAAATGATTCCCTGCTCTTGGAAGATGTCCCTGATGTAGAAAGCATAATAATGCAGAATCAAGGTGGCAAGAAAATGTAGTTATTTCTGATAGGGATTTTTATAGTATCCTAAATGTGTTTTGAAGGCACATGTTATTTCTGGTGTCCTTCTGACTTGAAGGAAGCAAGATGGAGGACATGAGTGGGCATTTTCATAAAGGGCTGTTGGCCAGGAGCTTCTAGGCAGGGAACAATCTGGAAGTTTCTAACCTGGAGAGGCTTTCAGATTCTTTTGCTTCCTGTGAGCCCGCCCTTAAGTTGGGAGAGTGGATGTGGAGAACTCAGAGCTCCCTGGTGCCTGAGCCCCAGCCCTGACCTCCATGGGCCCCTCCTGCCGCGGCTCTTGCCAGTTCTCAGACTTGAATTACCTTCTCTCTCCTGGGGTCTGGCCCGCAGCAGCTGCCTTTCCTCTCCAAAGAGCTGCTGCTCACCTCTGGCCTCATCTCCCATCTCTGCCGTTGTCATGGCAGCGGGCATCGTCGGGTCTCAGCTGGAGGAAAGGTGCTCCTCTGCCTTAGTGTTTGCCTGTGACCTGAGCAGGGCACGTCCCGGATGATGAGCTGTGCTATCAAGTGACTTTTAAGATTGGGAGCTAAACCAGTGAGCACTTGAATCCTTCTCAAGACCCACTGATTGGCCAGTGTACATGGTAATCATCTGTCAGAGCAGAAACCAGCAGGGCTGCTATTCAGTGTGGACCGACTGGCAGAACTGGGCTGTGGAGAGCGCATTTCAGGCTGGGCTCCTCCTGGGAGGGCAGCTTGCTGGTGGAGGCCACGGCTCTGCTGCATAGCCAGGTGCTCTCCTTGTTTAGCTCGCCTTGCCCAGCCCTCTCTCTCCCCCAGGCGCCTGCTCCAGACCCCTCTGCCCAGGGCGCTGTGCTCTGGCCAGAGCGTGGTGGGCCTCACAAGCTCCTCCTCTTCTCTGTCCTCCCCCACACCTGGGCTCAGTTGATTTTTGTCCTCCTAGTAGTCACCTCCAGACCCAGGGCTGTACCACGAGGTCAGCCTGAGCTGCTCCCCTGAGAGACTTTGAGTCCCTTGGTTCACAGAAAGTCGCCCTTCATGTGTAACAGCCATTTGTGCCAAAGCCCGTGCCTTAGGGCTTGTCGGGGACAAGGAGGGAGCGATAAGCCTTCCCCTCAGCTCTGCAGGAAGGCAAACCTTCCCTCCCCCACCCCAGTCCCACCGTCACTCACTGGAAGCTCAGGCTAGGACCCCCAACCCCATCTTCACATTTCCCTGTATCCTAGGACCTCAGGAGCCTGCTCATTGTGACCAGCTAGCTCCCCCGGGGCACGCACAGGCAAGTGGAATGAGAGAGGAGGCGTGTGTGATTGTCTCACAGTGGGACGCCCCCATCAAGGTCCACGGGTCTAAAGGGGCAAGGGAGGAGGAGAGGGCATGAACTGTCACCCCCCTCCCAGAAATAAAGTTTGTAACTTGGAAATTCCTTTCCGCCCTTGAAGTCAAGTTAATAATTGTGTCTAGTATGGAGGTGTTTGCTGGTTTTCTTTGGTATTTTTTCTAATGCAATAAACTCACTTCTGCCTGCTGCATTTGTGTGCTGCTTGAGGATCTGAGTCTGAAGCCAATGTGAAGCAACTCCAGGCTGCTGCTGCTTCTGTCTCCCTCTGAGCTTAGCTTTGCTGAGTCTGGACATGCTGCCCGCGCTTGGCTGTACACCTCGTGGATAAAAAGTGATAAGAGCAGGGAAGAATGTATGACTTTCACTACCGGACTATAAAGGTGGAGAAGGCCCATAGAGAATTCGACTAGCCTAAGGTCACCTCATGGTTGAGGGTGGAGAAAGACTCAGAAGCCTGGTTTGCTGGGCCCAGTTTCTGAGACCTCAGAGGACATTCACCTCACAAGAAGTGTCTACTTCTGGTTTCAGTTTGGCTGTAGGCTGGGTTTGTGGCCCCGGGGATCTCCCAACCTTGTTACCATCACCTTACTGAACAAGTGTTGGGTTGGATGGACAGCTCTCTGAATGACCCCTGATATGACCAGACACATCAGCTTGGTGGTGGGTGTTTGCGGGTTCAGTCAGGTCACTTGGAGTGAGCACCTTCCCCTCACGATGGATGTGAGGTGAGCACTGGTCCCGTTTTACAGATGGGCGAGTGGGTGCAGAGGTGGCAAGTGGCTGAGCTCTTGAGTCCAGCCCATGTTCTCACCACCACCCAGCTGAGACATCATCACTGAGGCACTGCCTCTTTCCAATGTGCTGGCTTAAAAATTAAGCAAGAAGGGATAGGAGGCGAGAGGGAGGGGACATATGTATACCTATGGCTGATTGATGTTGATGTATGGCAGAGGCCAACACAATATTGTAAAGCAATTATCCTTCAATTAAAAACATTAAAGAGTTTCTGTCTTTCTAGAAGACACAGAGGGCAGGGGGCTTTAGCTGACATATTTGCTTCCCAAGAGCTGGCATTTTTAGGGTCAGAAGTCCTTAAGGGGAGCCTAGCAAGGGAGTTACCTGATTGGTCTAGTTCTCAGGATTTGGCGCGTTCACTGCCCTGGGCCGGGTTCTATCCCTGGTCAGGGAACTAGATCCTACGCACCACAAAGAAGGTCCTATGTGTGGCAACTAAGACGCTTAATTAACTCAAAATACAAACAGTAAACAAGTCTGAGAACTAAATGACAAAACGCAGATCTGAGAGAAGAGCATTTCAGGCAGAGAGAGCAGTAGCAAGTGAGAAAATGTCAGAGGGACTGAATGGGACTAGAGCAGTTGGAACTTGAGCAGAGGGGGTGGTGGGAGATGTTGAAGCTGGAGAGTGGGTTGGCCCAGTAGGTCAAAGAATGATGTGACTGGTTTGCACTGTTGAGAACAGACTGGGGGCAGGGGAGCTGGGGTGGACAGATGGCAAGAGGAGCAGCAGAAAATCAGGGAGGAGGATAGTATAGCTGTCAGGCAAGAGGTGAGGGGAACTGTACCTCTCCCGTGTCCGGAGCTGTGAAGAAGTCCTGGAGATTGGTTTGGTCCCTGTCCCCCCGGGCGCTTAGAATGTCAAGAAAAATGGAACAGCCCCTGTGAAACACGCAAAGGCAAGAGCTACCAGGACTGAGGGCTGCTGTCAGCTACATGGCCCGCTTCTGTAAGCTTTTAATGTACTATTCCAGCTTCATTTGGATGTGCTTAGATTTCTTTGTTTTTTCCAAAAGGAAAAAAGTTGGGGTTATGTGAGCTTCCCTGGTGGCTGAGACGGTAAAGAATCTGCCTGCAATGCAGGAGTTGCAGGAGACACAGTTTCAATCCCTGGGTCAGGAAGATCCCCTGGAGAAGAGAATGGCAGCCCACTCCAGTATTCTTGCCTGGGAAATCCCATGGACAGAGGAACCTGGCGGGCTCCAGTCCATGGGGTCTCAAAGAGTCGGACACGACTGAGCGACTAAGCACTTTCATATGAGTATAAAGATAATGTATATTTAGAAGATGTAAGCAACCCATGAAAGTATGAAGATGAAAAAAAAGTCATCTAAAATTCCATCATCCTAAGATACATTAACGTTTTGTGAACATCCTTGCAAGATGTTTCTGTTGATTCAAAGGTACACGTTAGACATGCTGTGTCATCCCTGGCTTTGTTCTCTACCCAACATGTAGCAAAGATCTGAAGCCCCTAGCAAAGTGGAAGGAGAATCATGGAGGAGGGGGGTGGGGGTGCTGGACTGAGGAAATTCCAAGGAGAAGTCATTCCAGCAATTTTCCCCAAAGCCTGAGGGAGCTAGTAGGAAAGAGTAAGATGCTCAGGACTTTCCTGGTGGTCCAGTGGCTAAGAAGCCTGCTCCCAATGCAGGGGGCCCAGGTTCCATCACTGGTCAGAGAACTAAATCCCACATGCCACAGCTAAAGATCCTGGGTGCCTCAACTAAGACCCAGAACAGCCAAATAAATAAATTAAAAAAAAAAAAAGAATAAGATGCTCATCACAGATGTGTGCCAGGAGGTGGGGAGGGGCATGATGGTGCAGGAGGATTCCTGCAGGCATGTTGAACCATGAGACCCATGTCTCCTTATGCACACATGGGGACCCTGGCCTGAAAGGACACATCACTGAATGTGAGCTCTTGCCCATGAAGACTGGCTGTTTTGGTAAGGGGCAGGGTTTCCCAGACCGGTCCTGCTCTACAAGCTTGCCTGGGAGCCGAGTCCTCTGCCTTTTCCCTGGTTAGATAAAACCCAGTAAGGTCAAGTTGCAGTGAGGGAGATGAACACCAGGTGGCGCTGTGGACTCACGCGGCCCAGTTCACCCTGGAATGTCTTGGGTACCACACTGGTGAAGTGAAGTGAAATGAAAGTCTCAGTAGCGTCCGACTCTTTGCGACCTCATGGACTGTCCACGGAATTCTCCAGGCCATAATACTGGAGTGGGTAGCCTTTCCCTTCTCCAGGGGATCTTCCCCAGCCCAGGAATCGAACTAGGGTCTCCCGCATTGTGGGCAGATTCTTTATCAACTGAGCTACCGCTGGTCCAGGAGATCAAACCAGTCAATCCTAAAGGAAATCAGTCCTGAATACTTATAGGAAGGATTGATGCTGAAGCTGAAGCTCAAATACTTTGGCCACCTGATGCGAAGAACTGACTCACTGGAAAAGACCCTGATGCTAGAAAAGATTGAAGGTAGGAGGAGAAGGGGATGATAGAGGATGAGATGGTTGGATGGCATCACTGACTCAATGGACATGAGTTTGAGCAAGCTCCAGGAGTTGGTGAAGGACAGGGAAGCCTGGTGTGGTTCAGTTCATGGGGTCAAAAAGAGTTGGACACGACTGAGAGACAACTGAACTGAACTGACCACTGGTCACCTGAGCTTACCCTGCTCCCCACACATCTCAACTTCTCCATGACTCCCGTAGAGTCCAAGCAGCAACAGCCAAGCTTTGTTCTCATGGATCAAGGTTCTTCCCAGATTTGTCCCCAGACCTACATCCCACTCCCTCCCACCACCCCCACTGGCATGTGCAGGTCCCTACCACTGCAGATCCCCTGGAGGAGGGCATGGCAGTTCACTCCAGTACTCTCGCTTGGAGAATCCCATGGACAGATGAGCGTGGTGGGCTACAGTCCTTGGGGTCACAAAGAGTCAGACATGACTGAAGTGTTAGCATGCACATCACTGCAGAGGGTTTCCAGCCTCCACCTCCAGCCTTGATTTACCACCTGTCCTCAGAGCAACCCTTGCTGCTGCTGCTGCTACTGCTGCTAAGTCGCTTCAGTCGTGTCCGACTCTGTGCAACCCCATAGACGGCAGCCCACCAGGCTCCCCCGTCCCTGGGATTCTCCAGGCAAGAACACTGGAGTGGGTTGCCATTTCCTTCTTAGTGCTAAAGGCCCAACTCCCGAATTTCCTCTGCAGACCCTTCCTACATGCATGCTAAGTCGCTTCAGTCTGTGTCCGACTCTTTGCAACCCTAAGGACTGTAGCCCACCAGGCTCCTGTGTTTATGAGATTCTCCAGGCAAGAATACAGGAGTGGGTTGCCATGCCCGCCTCCAGGGTATCTTCCCAACCCAGGGATTGAACCTGCGTCTCCCGCAACTCCTGCATTGCAAGCTGATTCTTTACTGCTGAGTCTCTGGGAAGCCCAGAGCCTTCCTGAGCCCTTCCTAATTTGGGGCAGACCTCTTCCTCCCGAGCCTCCCCGCACACTCCCACCAGCTGGGACTCTCAAAGGGCAAGGTCTGGCTCTGATTACCTGATGCCCAGCACAGGGCCTGGCACAAAGCCAGCTCTGAATGAATCTGTTAGGTAGTTAGAATAGGAAAAAGGAGTCCAGAACAGCAGTGGATAAAAGACAAGGGAAAAGCCCGCAAAAACAAAACAAAGGAAGGTCCGAGGATGCTGGTGAGGACCTCAGGTGGAACAAACAGCACTCCTGGCTGGCCCAGTTTACATAGGGCAGGTCCAGGGGGAGGAGAAAAAACGTATAAAAAGAGGAGCCGAAGGCCCAGGGGTCTTTCTCTCCTGTGCGTGTGCTTTCTCGCTCTTTCTCTTTCTCTATCTCTCTCTCTCTATCTCTCTCTCTCTTCTCTTCACGTCTTTGTGTCGGCATGCCCTCAAGCCTCGAGGATGTATTTTCCTTTATTTTCTAGATAAAACTGATCCGCCCAAGAACTGTAACACAGACTGTCTGAGACCTGTGAGGCGCCGAGGGCTTTTATGTCCGTCGCTTCAAATCTTTGTTGTGACAAAACAGAACCGAGGAGATTAGACTCCCCTAACAAATCAACCCACCAGTTCAGTCTTGGTAGGGCTGACATTTCAGGGGAGGGCAGGTCATAAAAACCTGAATTTGGATGTAGACCAACCTGGATTAAACCTCAGAGACCTACCTCAGAGGCCTTGATCAAGGCCTTCCCTTCTCTGGGGCTTTCTGCATCTGATACTTCTGGATCAGATAACCTCTAACGCCCCTCTCAGGGGGACTCCTCACCACCACCGATTCCCCGCCACAACCCCCAGCTTCATCCCACAAGTGAAGTTTGAAAGTTGAGGAGTGACTTGCCCAGGATCTCCCAGTTCTAGAGCTGCATTCTGATCTGCAAAGACCACTAACTCCACATTAGGGGGACTGCTGCCCCATCCCCCAGCCCCAGGTAGGGCAGAGTCATCCCTGTCCCCACTGGCTTTGGCTAAGGGAGCCCCAAAGGGGCCTCTGACAACCTAGCAACAGCCTCCACCCCCTCCATAAACACCACCTTTGAGCATGTGCTGTTCAGCTTAAGCTCAAGGGACTTATTTACTGTGAAAACAATGTAAGCGCTGCTGGCATTTTGAAAAACGGAGAAGAGCAGTCAACTTCCCACTGGCCCTAAACTGAGATGGAATTAAAAACAGCAACCAGCCCTGACCTCTTCTGACCTGAGCCTCTTTAAGCCCTTCTCCTTCCCTGCAACCCTCATCTTCCTAACAGCCCAGGGGGGCTGGCAGCGGCAGCCTCATTAATAAACGTGGACCAGGCTTGGAGTGGGAGGGGGCTGTCCAAGGTCACCTGGCTGAGGCGGGGCAGCCCTGTGAACTCTCAATCTGACTGTACACCTACTACACCCAGGTTGCCTGTCTACGGGGCCGGGACTGCCTACCTTCGGAAAGCCACATTCCAGGGAGGGAAAAAGAGGGTCAACACCTCCTATATTCATTAACTCAGCGGCTAGTGACCTTCTACCAACAGTCAGGGTCAGGGGAAAATGTGAGATTTTAGGGGAACAGAACTGGATGAGAATCCTGCTCTGCTGTGATGCTGGGAGATCCTCTTCTCTGGTGTCAGCACCCACCTCTGGAGATTGAGTATAATAAGGGTACTGACCTCAGAGGGTTCTTACAAAAGTAACTGAAACACACAAGGTAGGAGCTACACCGCCCGGAGCAAACACAGAAGTCACTGACCTCCAAACCTCAGCCACTGTCTGGCCCTGAGGAGCCAAGAGCCTTCCTTCTGAGCAGGATCCAGCCAGGCCGGGGTCTCAGGCCCCCACTTTCAGGCACCTGCTTTCAGGCCTGGCTTCCTCTGTTGCTCTGAAAACATCCTTCTGGCCAGACCTCTCGGTCCCAGTTGCCCAACCCTGCTCCTGGCTCTCTCTGGGGCCTCCCCTGGGCCCCCGCTTGAGCACCAGTTGCCAGCGATGAGCCTCCCTCTTAAAGGAACACAATGATGGCCATAAGGCTTACCCCACCTGCTATTCCTGCATTTGTGCCTCAGGACAATTCACTAGCCCCTTCTTGAGTCTCAAATCCTGAAAGATGATGCACTGAAAGTGCTGCACTCAATATGCCAGCAAATTTGGAAAACACACCAGTGGCCACAGGACTGGAAAAGGTCAGTTTTCATTCCAATCCCAAAGAAGGGCAATGCCAAAGAATGCTCAAACTACCGCACAATTGCACTCATCTCACACGCTAATAAAGTCATGCTCAAAATTCTCCAAGCCAGGCTTCAGCAATACATCTGATGTTCAAGATGTTCAACATCTGATACTTCCAGATGTTCAAGCTGGTTTTAGAAAAGGCAGAGGAACCAGAGATCAAATTGCCAACATCCACTGGATCATCAAAAAAGCAAGAGAGTTCCAGAAAACCATCTATTTCTGCTTTATTGACTATGCCAAAGCCTTTGACTGTGTGGATCACAATAAACTGTGCAAAATTCTTCAAGAGATGAGAATACCAGACCACCTGACCTGCCTCTTGAGAAACCTGTATGCAGGTCAGGAAGCAACAGTTAGAACTGGACATGGAACAACAGACTGGTTCCAAATAGGAAAAGGAGTACGTCAAGGCTGTATATTGTCACCCTGCTTATTTAACTTCTATGCAGAGTACATCATGAGAAACGCTGGGCTGGAAGAAACACAAGCTGGAATCAAGATTGCCGGGAGAAATATCAATAACCTCAGATATGCAGATGACACCACCCTTATGTCGACAGTGAAGAGGGAACTAAACAGCCTCTTGATGACAGTGAAAGAGGAGAGTGAAAAAGTTGGCTTAAAGCTCAACATTCAGAAAACGAAGATCACGGCATCCAGTCCCATCACGTCATGGCAAATAGTTGGGGAAACAGTGGAAATAATGGCTGACTTTATTTGTTTTGGCTCCAAAATCACTGTAGATGGTGATTGTAGCCATGAAATAAAAAGACGCTTACTCCTTGGGAGGAAAGTTATGACCAACCTCGTTCAGTTCAATTCAGTCGCTCAGTAGTGTCCGACTCTTTCCAACCCCATGAATTGCAGCACGCCAGGCCTCCCTGTCCATCACCAACTCCTGGAGTTCACTCAAACTCACATCCATTGAGTCAGTGATGCCATCCAGCCATCTCATCCTCTGTCGTCCCCTTTTCCTCCTGCCCCCAATCCCCCCCAGCATCAGAGTCTTTTCCAATGAGTCAACTCTTCGCATGAGGTGGCCAAAGTATTGGAGTTTCAGCTTTAGCATCATTTCTCCCAAAGAACACCCAGGACTGATCTCCTTTAGGATGGACTTGTTGGATCTCCTTGCAGTCCAAGGGACTCTCAAGAGTCTGCTCCAACATCACAGTTCAAAAGGATCAATTCTTTGGCGCTCAGCTTTCTTCACAGTCCAACTCTCACATCCATACATGACTACTGGAAAAGCCATAGCCTTGACTAGATGGACCTTTGTTGGCAAAGTAATGTCTCTGCTTTTGAATATGCTATCTAGGTTGGTCATAACTTTCCTTCCAAGGAGTAAGAGTCTTTTAATTTCATGGATTCAATCACCATCTACAGTGATTTTGGAGCCCAGAAAAATAAAGTCTGACACTGTTTCCACTGTTTCCCCATCTATTTCCCATGAAGTGATGGGACCAGATGCCATGATCTTCGTTTTCTGAATGTTGAGCTTTAAGCCAACTTTTTCACTCTCCTCTTTCACTGTCATCAAGAGGCTCTTTAGTTCCTCTTCACTGTCGACATAAGGGTGGTGTCATCTGCATATCTGAGGTTATTGATATTTCTCCCGGCAATCTTGATTCCAGCTTGTGTTTCTTCCAGTCCAGCGTTTCTCATGATGTACTCTGCATAGAAGTTAAATAAGCAGGGTGACAATATACAGCCTTGACGTACTCCTTTTCCTATTTGGAACCAGTCTGTTGTTCCATGTCCAGTTCTAACTGTTGCTTCCTGACCTGCATACAGGTTTCTCAAGAGGCAGGTCAGGTGGTCTGGTATTCCCATCTTTTGAAGAATTTTGCACAGTTTATTGTGATCCACACAGTCAAAGGCTTTGGCATAGTCAATAAAGCAGAAATAGATGGTTTTCTGGAACTCTCTTGCTTTTTTGATGATCCAGCGGATGTTGGCAATTTGATCTCTGGTTTCTCTGCCTTTTCTAAAACCAGCTTGAACATCTGGAAGTTCATGTATTGCTGAAGCCTGGCTTGGAGAATTTTGAGCATGACTTTAATAGTGTGTGACATGAGTGCAATTGTGCCGTAGTTTGAGCATTCTTTGGCATGGCCTTTCTTTGGGATTGGAATGAAAACTGACTTTTTCCAGTCCTGTGGCCACTGCTGAGTTTTCCAAATTTGCTGGCATATTGAATGCAGCACTTTCACAGCATCATCTTCCAGGATTTGAAATAGCTCAACTGGAAACCCATCCCCTCCACTAGCTTTTTTCATAGTGATGCTTTCTAAGGCCCACTTGACTTCACATTCCAGGATGTCTGGCTCTAGGTCAGTGATCACACCATCGTGATTATCTGGATCGTGAAGATCTTTTTGTACAGTTCTTCTGTGTATTCTTGCCATCTCTTCTTAATATCTTCTGCTTGTTAGGTCCATACCATTTCTGTCCTTTATCAAGGCCATCTTTGCATGAAATGTTCCCTTAGTATCTCTGATTTTCTTGAAGAGATCTTTAGTCTTTCCCATTCTGTTGTTTTCCTCTATTTGTTTGCATTAATCGCTGAAGAAGGCTTTCTTATCTCTTCTTGCTATTCTTTGGAACTCTGCATTTAAATGGGTATATCTTTTCTTTTCTTTTCTCCTGTGCTTTTCACTTCTTTTCTTTTCAGAACTATTTGCAAGGCCTCCCCAGACAGCCATTTGCTTTTTTGCATCTCTTTTCCATGGGGATGGTCTTGATCTCTGTCTCCTGTACAATGTCACGAACCTCCGTCCATAGTTCATCAGGCACTCTATCTATCAGATCTAGTTCCTTAAATCTATTTCTCACTTCCACTGTATAATCATAAGGGACTTGATTTAGGTCATACCTGAATGGTCTAGTGGTTTCCCCTACTTTCTTCAATTTAAGTCTGAATTTGGCAATAAGGAGTTCATGATCTGAGCCACAGTCAGCTCCTGGTCTTGCTTTTGCTGACTGTATAGAGCTTCTCCATCTTTGGCTGCAAAGAATATAATCAATCTGATTTCGGTGTTGACCATCTGCTGATGTCCATGTGTAGAGTCTTCTCTTGTATTGTTGGAAGAGGGTGTTTGTTATGACCAGTGCATTTTCTTGGCAAAACTCTATTAGCCTTTGCCCTGCTTCATTCCCTATTCCAAGGCCAAATTTGCCTGTTACTCCAGGTGTTTCTTGACTTCCTACTTTTGCATTCCAGTCCCCTATAATGAAAAGGACATCTTTTGGGGGTGTTAGTTCTAAAAGGTCTTGTAGGTCTTCATAGAACCGTTCAACTTCAGCTTCTTCAGCGTTACTGGTTGGGGCATAGACTTGGATTACTGTGATATTGAATGGTTTGCCTTGGAAATGAACAGAGATCATTCTGTCATTTTTGAGATTGCATCCAAGTACTGCATTTCGGACTCTTTTGTTGACCATGATGGCTATTCCATTTCTTCTGAGGGATTCCTGCCCACAGTAGTAGATATAATGGTCATCTGAGTTAAATTCACCCATTCCAGTCCATTTCAGTTCGCTGATTCCTAGAATGTCGACATTCACTCTTGCCATCTCTTGTTTGACCACTTCCAATTTGCCTTGATTCATGGACCTGACATTCCAGGTTCCTATGCAATATTGCTCTTTACAGCATCGGACCTTGCTTCTATCACCAGTCCCATCCACAACTGGGTATTGTTTTTGCTTTGGCTCCATCCCTTCATTTTTTCTGGAGTTCTTTCTCCACTGATCTCCAGTAGCATATGGGCACCTACCGACCTGGTGAGTTCCTCTTTCAGTATCCTATCATTTTGCTTTTTCATACTGTTCATGGGGTTCTCAAGGCAAGAATACTGAAGTGGTTTGCCATTCCCTTCTCCAGTGGACCACATTCTGTCAGACGTCTCCACCATGACCCGCCCGTCTTGGGTGGCCCCACACTGCATAGTTTAGTTTCATTGAGTTAGACAAGGCTGTGGTCCGTGGGATTAGTATGACTAGTTTTCTGTATTTCTGTATTTCTGTTTCAGGGTGTCTGCCCTCTGATGCCCTTTCGCAACACCTTCTGTCTTACTTGGGTTTCTCTTACCTTGGACGTGGGGTATCTATTCATGGCTGCTCCAGCAAAGCGCAGCCACTGCTCCTTACCTTGGATGAGGGGTATCTCCTCACAGCCGCCCCTCCTGACCGTGAACGTGGAGTAGCTGCTCTTGGCCCTCCTGCACCCGACCTAGACAGCATATTAAAAAGCAGAAACATTACTTTGCCAACAAAGGTCCATCTAGTCAAGGCTATGGTTTTTCCAGTAGTCATGTATGGATGTGAGAGTTGGACTGTGAAGAAAGCTGAACGCCGAAGAATTGATCCTTTTAAACTGTGATGTTGGAGAAGACTCTTGAGAGTCCCTTGCACTGCAAGGAGATCCAACAAGTCCATCCTAAAGGAGATCAGTCCTGGGTGTTCATTGGAAGGACTGATGCTGAAGCTGAAACTCCAATACTTTGGCCACCTCATGCGAAGAGTTGACTTATTGGAAAAGACCCTGATGCTGGGAGGGATTGGGGGCAGGAGGAAAAGGGGATGACAGAGGATGAGATGGCTGGATGGCATCACTGACTCGATGCACATGAGTTTGGGTAAACTCTGGGAGTTGGTGATGGACAGGGAGGCCTGGCGTGCTGCAATTCATGGGGTCGCAAAGAGTTGGACATGACTGAGCGAGTGAACTGAACTGAACTGAACTGAATCTGTGAAAAGGATTGCGGTGAGACTGTGAAAGGTACTTGTAAGGAAACTCGGGTTCACTACAGATCTAAAGTACTGGTAGATTTTTGTTTGTCTTTGGAAAGGTGTATCCAACCCCTGAAGGGAAAAACCTGGGCCTCACCCTACATCTTCCAGATCCCAGAGCTGGGGGGGGTGGCAGGGGTGGAGGTATCTGTATTTCACCAGCTCCCTGGGGCTTCCCTGAGGGCTCAAACAATAAAGTATCTGCTTGCAATGCAGGCAGGCAGCAAAAACAAGACTGGGAGCTGACTGTGGCTCAGATCATGAACTCCTTATTGCCAAATTCAGACTTAAATTGAAGAAAGTAGGGAAAACCACTAGACCACTCAGGTATGACCTAAATCAAGTCCCTTATGATTATACAGTGGAAGTGAGAAATAGACTTAAGGGACTAGATCTGATAGACAGAATGCCTGATGAACTACGGACAGAAGTTCATGATATTGTACAGGAGACAAGGATCAAAACCATCCCCAAGAAAAAGAAATGCAAAAAAGCAAAATGGCTGTCTGGGGAGGCCTTACAAATAGTTGTGAAAAGAAGAGAAGCAAAAAGCAAAGGAGAAAAGGAAAGATATACCCATTTGAATGCAGAGTTCCAAAGAATAGCAAGGAGAGATAGGAAAGCCTTCCTCAGTGATCAATGCAAATAAATAGAGGAAAACAATAGAATGGGAAAGACAAGAGATCTCTTCAAGAAAATCAGAGATACCAAGGGAACATTTCATGCAAAGATGGGCTTAATAAAGGACAGAAATGGTATGGACCTAACAGAAGCAGAAGATATTAAGAAGAGGTGGCAAGAATACACAGAAGAACTGTACAAAAAAGATCTTCACGACCCAGATAACCACGATGGCGTGATCACTCACCGAGAGCCAGACATCCTGGAATGTGAAGTCAAGTGGGCCTTAGAAAGCATCACTACAAACAAAGCTAGTGGAGGTGATGGGATTCCAGTTGAGCTATTTCAAATCCTGGAAGATGATGCTGTGAAAGTGCTGCATTCAATATGCCAGCAAATTTGGAAAACTCAGCAGTGGCCACAGGACTGGAAAAAGTCAGTTTTCATTCCAATCCCAAAGAAAGGCAATGCCAAAGAATACTCAAACTACGGCACAATTGCACTCATGTCACACACTATTAAAGTCATGCTCAAAATTCTCCAAGCCAGGCTTCAGCAATACATGAACTTCCAGATGTTCAAGCTGGTTTTAGAAAAGGCAGAGAAACCAGAGATCAAATTGCCAACATCCGCTGGATCATCAAAAAAGCAAGAGAGTTCCAGAAAACCATCTATTTCTGCTTTATTGACTATGCCAAAGCCTTTGACTGTGTGGATCACAATAAACTGTGCAAAATTCTTCAAAAGATGGGAATACCAGACCACCTGACCTGCCTCTTGAGAAACCTGTATGCAGGTCAGGAAGCAACAGTTAGAACTGGACATGGAACAACAGACTGGTTCCAAATAGGAAAAGGAGTACGTCAAGGCTGTATATTGTCACCCTGCTTATTTAACTTCTATGCAGAGTACATCATGAGAAACGCTGGACTGGAAGAAACACAAGCTGGAATCAAGATTGCCGGGAGAAATATCAATAACCTCAGATATGCAGATGACACCACCCTTATGTCGACAGTGAAGAGGAACTAAAGAGCCTCTTGATGACAGTGAAAGAGGAGAGTGAAAAAGTTGGCTTAAAGCTCAACATTCAGAAAATGAAGATCATGGCGTCCAGTCCCGTCACTTCATGGCAAATAGTTGGGGAAACAGTGGAAATAATGGCTGACTTTATTTGTTTTGGCTCCAAAATCACTGTAGATGGTGATTGAATCCATGAAATTAAAAGACGCTTACTCCTTGGGAAGAAAGTTATGACCAACCTAGACAACATATTAAAAAGTAGAGATATTACTTTGTCAACAAAGGTCCATCTAGTCAAGGCTATGGTTTTTCCAGTAGTCATGTATGGATGTGAGAGTTGGACTATAAAGAAAGCTGAGTGCTGAAGAATTGATGCTTTTGAACTGTAGCATTGGAGAAGACTCTTGAGAGTCCCTTGGACTGCAAGGAGATCCAACAAGTCCATCCTAAAGGAGATCAGTCCTGGGTGTTCATTGGAAGGACTGATGCTGAAGCTGAAATTCCAATACTTTGGCCACATGATGTGAAGAGCTGACTCATTGGAAAAGACCGTGATGCTGGGAAAGATTGAGGGCAGGAGGAGAAGGGGACGACAGAGGATGAGATGGTTGGATTGCATCACCGACTCGATGTACATGAGTTTGGGTAAACTCTGGGAATTGGTGATGGACAGGGAGGCCTGGCATGCTGCGGTTCATGTGGTCACAAAGAGTCGGACTTAATTGTCCGACTCTTAATTGAACTTAATTGGACTGAACTGAACTGAACTAAAGTGAGGGACTTAATTGAACTGAACTGCCATGCAGGAGACTAGGCTTCAATCTCTGGGTGAGTGATATCCCCTGGAGAAGGAAATGGCAATGCACTTCAGTTTTCTTGCCTGGAAAATCCCATGGACAGAGGAGCCTGGCCATGAGGGTCATAAAGAGTCAGACATGACTGAGCATGTGATGGATATTATAGGAATTCTTTTTTTTTTTTTTGCTCAACTTTATAGTTTTGAATTCTACGTAGTTGATACATGAGGGCTAATTCATTTCTTTTAATTGTTATTTTGTATAGCATTGTAGGAATATATCACAATTTATGCATTTCTCACGCCCATATGTCTTCATTTTTTTAACTGAAATCATATAGTACGTTTTACTTTATAACATGTTTTTAATTTATTTTATTTGGCTGCACTGGGTCTTAGTTGCAACATGTGGGATCTAGTCCCTGACCAGGAATCGAACCCAGTCCCCCTCCATGGGAGCATAGAGTCTTAGCCACTGGATCACCGGGGAAGTCCCTATAGGAATTCTTAAGCAAAGGAACAGGTATTGACTGTGAGATATTAGAGATAGATCTAGGTAGTTCCAGCCCCACCAACTGCCTGTAAACTAGGTAGATCCTGGGAGGGGTCTTGGGCCCTGAGAACACCCAGAGTCCCAGAGGCCAGATCTAGAAGGAACAGGAAGTGCAGAAAAAAAGAGTTCAGTCTTCACTTCCTCCGAGAGGGTTCCATTTGCTATCTGCATCCAACAGAAAACAAAAGCTTCCTGGGACTTCCCCAGTGGTGCCGCCGAGGGTAAGCATCCTTGCTTCCAGGGGTCTCTGGTCAGGGAACTAAGATCCCACATGTTCCGTGCATGCTTAGTCACCTCAGTCAGAGTTCTGGTTTTGTTCCCTGCAGTGTGGCTGGGACCCATAATGGTGTCTGGCCCAACGTGTTGTTTAATGACTAAAACAAACTCTGCTGCAGGGCCTGGGAAGAAAGATTTTTCCTTTTGCCTCTCTAGTTATGGCCCCTTTGTTGTAGTTGATTAGTCCCTAAGTCATGTCTGGCTCTTGAGAGACCCCCATGGACTGGGCCCGCCAGGCTCCTCTGTCCATAGGATTTCCCAGGCAAGAATACTGGACTAGGTAGCCATTTCCTTCTCCAGGGGATCTTCCCAACCCAGGGATCGAACCTGCATCTCCTGCATTGGCAGCCAGGTTCTTGACCACTGAGCCAGCTGGGAAGCCTTTGGAAGGGATATGTTAATCTCTTCTTTTCACAGGTGAGCAGGGTCAGATAATCTCCCTGTGAGCTAAACAAAGGCACTTTAGTGTAACAGGACTTCCCTTGTGGCTCAGCTGGTAAAGAATCTGCCTGCAATGAGGGAGACCTGGGTTCCATCCCTGGGTTGGGAAGATCCCCTGGAGAAGGGAAAGGCTACCCACTCCAGTATTCTTTTTTTTTTTTTCCACTCCAGTATTCTTGACTGGAAAATCCCATGGATGGAGGAGCCTGGCAGACTGAGTCACTTCACTTTGCTTTACTTTAGTTTAACAGTCAGGTAGAGGGGCAGGGTCCTCTGCGATGGGCCATTATGTATGATTATAGTAACAGCGGTGAAAAGCAAGTCAAAAGAAACAGTTCCAACACAGAGTCAGATATGGTATTCTCTGCAACAGGATGGCAGGCAACACTCCCTGGCCACCATGGTCTCACAGTCCTAACAGGCCAGGATTACATCCTCATTTATGTAGATGAAGAAATGGAGGCCCAGCAAAGGAAGGTGACCTGTCCAAGACCCTAAATTATCAGACACCTCACTGCAGTTCTCCGGACTCCGCCTCCAGGGATCTGCCCAGGGTACCACAGCTACCAAGACAGGAAAACAAACAGGCCTATCAAAAGCATTTACTCATAGGTATGTGGATGTGTTTCAGTAAGAAAGAAAAAAGAATGAGTTTTTCTCTTTCCCTTTCCTGAGAACGAAGAAGATAAAGAGAACAGTGAGCAGGCCCGAGCATTCCTAGTGTTTTTTTTCACTTTGTGTGCTCAGTCACTTCAGTCATGTCCCACTCTTTGCAACCCCATGGACTATAGCCATGGACTCTATCCATGGGATTCTCCAGGCAAGAATACTGGAGTGGATTGCCATTTCTCCCTCCAGGGGAGTCTTCCCCACCCAGGGATCGGACCCAAGTCTCCAGCGTCTCCTGCATTGCAAGCAGATTCTTTACTGTTTGAGCCATCAGGGAAGTCCTTTTTTTTTTTTTCAGTCAGTTCAGTCACTCAGTAGTGTCCTACTCTTTTTTTTTTAACTGCTCCTAACTCTGCATGTCTATAACTAAGCTTGCTTTTCTGCTTCCTAACTCGTCCAAGGTAAGGAGCATTGGCTGCGCTTTGCTGGAGCAGCCGTGAAGAGATACCCCACGCCCAAGGTAAGAGAAACCCAAGTAAGACGGTAGGTGTTGCAAGAGGGCATCAGAGGGCAGACACATTGAAACCATACTCACAGAAAACTAGTCAATCCAATCACACTACGACCACAGCCTTGTCTAACTCAATGAAACTAAGCCATGCCTGTGGGGCAACCCAAGATGGGCGGGTCATGGTGGAGAGATCTGACAGAATGTGGTCCACTGGAGAAGGGAATGGCAAACCACTTCAGTATTCTTGCCTTGAGAACCCCATGAACAGTATGAAAAGGCAAAATGATTGGATACTGAAAGAGAAACTCCCCCGGTCAGTAGGTGCCCAATATGGTACTGGAGATCAGTGGAGAAATAATTCCAGAAAGAATGAACGGATGGAGCCAAAGCAAAAACAATACCCAGATGTGGATGCGACTGGTGATAGAAGCAAGGTCCAATGCTGTAAAGAGCAATATTGCATAGGAACCTGGAATGTCAGGTCCATGAATCAAGGCAAACTGGAAGTGGTCAAACAAGAGAGGGCAAGAGTGAATGTCGACATTCTAGGAATCAGCGAACTGAAATGGACTGGAATGGGTGAATTTAACTCAGATGACCATTATATCTACTACTGTGGGCAGGAATCCCTCAGAAGAAATGGAGTGGCCATCATGGTCAACAAAAGAATCCGAAATGCAGTACTTGGATGCAATCTCAAAAACGACAGAATGATCTCTGTTCGTTTCCAAGGCAAACCATTCAATATCACAGTAATCCAAATCTATGCCCCAACCAGTAATGCTGAAGAAGCTGAAGTTGAACGGTTCTATGAAGACCTACAAGACCTTTTAGAACTAACACCCCAAAAAGATGTCCTTTTCATTATAGGGGACTGGAATGCAAAAGTAGGAAGTCAAGAAACACCTGGAGTAACAGGCAAATTTGGCCTTGGAATACGGAATGAAGCAGGGCAAAAGCTAATAGAGTTTTGCCAAGAAAATGCACTGGTCATAACAAACACCCTCTTCCAACAACACAAGAGAAGACTCAATACATGGACATGACCAGATGGTCAACACCAAAATCAGATTGATGATGTTCTTTGCAGCCAAAGATGGAGAAGCTCTATACAGTCAGCAAAAACAAGACCAGGAGCTGACTGTGGCTCAGACCATGAACTCCTTATTGCCAAATTCAGACTTAAATTGAAGAAAGTAGGGAAAACCACTAGACCACTCAGGTATGACCTAAATCAAATCCCTTATGATTATACAGTGGAAGTGAGAAATAGATTTAAGGGACTAGATCTGATAGAGTGCCTGATGAATTATGGAATGAGGTTCGTGACATTGTACCGGAGACAGGGATCAAGACCATTCCCATGGAAAAGAAATGCAAAAAAGCAAAATGGCTGTCTGGGGAGGTCTTACAAATAGCTGTGAAAAGAAAAGAAGTGAAAAGCAAAGGAGAAAAGGAAAGATATAAACATTTGAATGCAGAGTTCCAAAGAATAGCAAGAAGAGATAAGAAAGCCTTCTTCAGCGATTAATGCAAAGAAATAGAGGAAAACAACAGAATGGGAAAGACTAGGGATTTCTTCAAGAAAATCAGAGATACCAAGGGAACATTTCATGCAAAGATGGGCTCGATAAAGGACAGAAATGGTATGGACCTAACAGAAGCAGAAGATATTAAGAAGAGGTGGCAAGAATACACAGAAGAACTGTACAAAAAGATCTTCACGACCCAGATAACCACGATGGTGTGATCACTCACCGAGAGCCAGACATCCTGGAATGTGAAGTCAAGTGGGCCTTAGAAAGCATCACTACAAAGCTAGTGGAGGTGATGGAATTCCAGTTGAGCCATTCCAAATCTTGAAAGACGATGCTGTGAAAGTGCTGCATTCAATATGCCAGCAAATTTGGAAAACTCAGCAGTGGCCACAGGACTGGAAAAAGTCAGTTTTCATTCCAGTCCCAAAGAAAGGCAATGCCAAAGAATGCTCAAATTACCGCACAATTGCACTCATCTCACACACTAGTAAAGTCATGCTCAAAATTCTCCAAGCCAGGCTTCAGCAATATGTGAACCGTGAACTTCCTGATGTTCAAGCTGGTTTTAGAAAAGGCAGAGGAACCAGAGATCAAATTGCCAACATCCGCTGGATCATGGAAAAAGCAAGAGAGTTCCAGAAAAACATCTATTTCTGCTTTATTGACTATGCCAAAGCCTTTGACTGTGTGCATCACAATAAACTGTGCAAAATTCTTCAAGAGATGGGAATACCAAACCACCTGTTCTGCCTCTTGAGAAATTTGTATGCAGGTCAGGAAGCAACAGTTAGAACTGGACATGGAACAACAGACTGGTTCCAAATAGGAAAAGGAGTTCGTCAAGGCTGTATATTGTCACCCTGTTTATTTAACTTCTATGCAGAGTACATCATGAGAAACGCTGGACTGGAAGAAACACAAGCTGGAATCAAGATTGCCGGGAGAAATATCAATAACCTCAGATATGCAGATGACACCACCCTTATGGCAGAAAGTGAAGAGGAACTAAAAAGCCTCTTGATGAAAGTGAAAGAGGAGAGTGAAAAAGTTGGCTTAAAGCTCAACATTCAGAAAACGATCATGGCATCCGGTCCCATCACTTCATGGGAAATAGATGGGGAAACAGTGGAAACAGTGTCAGACTTTCTTTTTCTGGGCTCCAAAATCACTGCAGATGGTGACTGCAGCCATGAAATTAAAAGACCCTTACTCCTTGGAAGGAAAGTTATGACCAAACTAGATAGCATATTCAAAAGCAGAGACATTACTTTGCCAACAAAGGTCCGTCTAGTCAAGGCTATGGTTTTTCCTGTGGTCATGTATGGATGTGAGAGTTGGACTGTGAAGAAGGCTGAGCGCCGAAGAATTGATGCTTTTGAACTGTGGTGTTGGAGAAGACTCTTGAGAGTCCCTTGGACTGCAAGGAGATCCAACCAGTCCATTCTGAAGGAGATGAGCCCTGGGATTTCTTTGGAAGGAATGATGCTAAAGCTGAAACTCCAGTACTTTGGCACCTTGTGCGAAGAGTTGACTCATTGGAAAAGACTCTGATGCTGGGAGGGATTGGGGGCAAGAGGAGAAGGGGACGGCAGAGGATGAGATGGCTGGATGGCATCACTGACTCGATGGACGTGAATCTCAGTGAACTCCAGGAGTTGGTGATGGACAGGGAGGCCTGGCGTGCTGTGATTCATGGGGTCGCAAAGAGTCGGACACGACTGAGCGACTGATCTAATCTGATCTAATGGGGGGTGGACGGGATTCCCTAGTGGCTTCGACGGTAAAAGCATCTGTTTGCAATGCAGAAGACCCAGGTTCGATCCCTGGGTCGGGAAGATCCCCTGGAGAAGGAAATGGCAACCCACTCCAGTATTCTTGCCTAGAAAATTCCATGGTTGGAGGAACCTCGTAGGCCACAGTCCATCGGGTAGCAAAGAGTCGGACACAACTGAGCGATTTCATTTCAGTTCACTTCATGGGGTGGGCAGAATGACAGCTAGAGAAGTAAGGGTCAGGGAAGGCCATTCAGCAAAGTACAGAACCTTGAGCAAAGGCCATCAGATTTCTTAAAGGTGGAGATCTGTAGGTCAAAGGCTTTAGGAGGGAGCGGGTGAGCCCTAGAGGTACTGATCGCCCGGGGGTGAGTGGCGGACTGGGCGGAGCGGGGCAGGACAGGGGTAGTGCTAGAGGGAGGGAGCGGGTCGCTGAACCCCGCCTCGCCCGCGGACTCTGCACTGCGGGCTAGAGGCCCCGCCCCCGTCCCGCCCCTACTTGCCACCGGAACCATCCCGCCAAGGGCCAACGCTGGCCCCGCCCCTTCCTTCCGGGTTCCATCCCTTACTTCCGGGCCGAGCCCAGGCCCGCCTCCGGTTTGGCTTGGTAAAATCCGAGGAAGCCTGCCGTGTTGCATTTCTTGGGGTCCGCAAAGAGTCGGACACGACAGAGCGACTGAACTAACTGAACTGACGGAACCTGCGAGCCTTTGCCCCTCCCGATGCCAGGGCCCTTCTCCGCCTGGTGCCATCAGAATCCTCGTCCCACGTCAGCGCAGGCCCGGTGTCGGCCGCATCCGGGCCACGCCCCTTCACCGAGGCCACGCTCCGCCACGCCCCTTCCCAGTTTGGCGCTCTGCGACCTGCCTGCCGGCCCCGCCCCTTAGGCCCCGCCCCGTCCGTCCTCTATCCCAAGCGGCTCCGGCGGCCCTAGCCATCGTCTCAGCTGGGCGCCGGGAGCTGCAACCATGGCCGTCACCGCTGAGGGCGCCCGCAGGAAGGAGCGCGTCCTCTGCCTGTTTGACGTGGACGGGACCCTCACGCCGGCTCGCCAGGTAGGACCCCGCTCGTTCAGAAGCTCCCGTTGGGGGTGTCACGCGAACACCCAGAAGCCTAATGAGTGACTTGCAGCTGCGTGATCCCAGATCCCCCGGGACCGTGCGTGGGCTGCCGCAATACCTGGCCCCTGACACCCCGGGGCCGCACGCTGGGAATCATACGTCCCGATTCCCCACGTCACAGCCCCCCCGAGCATCGGCGCCCACTTTCTGTGCCTGGGTGCGAGGGGAATGGGTCGGATTCTGGAGGGAAGAAGCTGCGAGCAGGGACCTAATTCCCTCCCCCGCCAGGCCTGCCTCGGGTCGCCACCCACCCCACCCCCGCCCCCGTCTCCCCAGCCTTGGTTCCCACCCCCAGTTCAGCCCTAGGTGACACCAGTAGCCCGGAGCTGTCGTCTGAACCTTGCGTTTCCATACAGGGCAGCACACCCAGGCGTTAAGAGTCCCTATCGGTGGGGCGCGAGGGCCATCGGTGGGGGTCTCGGAGCCATCCCTTTGCAAAATCGGGCTGGCCTGCATTTAGTTTCTCAAGCCCCTTCCCTACTTCCTCTCCCACCTCCATTCTCTTCCAGGGAGGGAGGGCTTCTGTACCATTCAGGCTGAGTTTGGGGGCTTCTTCCTCCTGGAGGTGAGGGGTGGGAGGCTGGTCTGGTCTCCGTGGGGATGTTGTGGTACAGGGTGGGTGGGAGTGCGGTTTTCTTTCTAAAAGCATCTCAATGGGTTGATGCTCCAACCTCTGCTCCACACCTAGTTTTTCTCCCATTCGATCTAACTCAGGATGAACCCCCCCACCACCACCACTGCTCCCCGCAGCTGGGTGCGTGGATAAGCAGGCCTCTTTCTTGCCCTCTGGTCTGGGTCCCCCAGGACCTACTGAGGAATCTCCTAGAGCAGGAGCCACTAGGTCTGGGTGGCAAGGCAGGGATAGGAACCCTGGTCTTAGCATCCCATCCCCTGAATGAATGAGGGCCCTGGGGGCACAGGAAGCAATCTGGCCACCTTGCCTTCCCACTGCTCCCAGGGCCTAAACAAGACTAGAGTGTCAGTGCTGTCTGTCCATCCACCTAAGATCTGTGCATAGTACATTTTAAGTTAATTTTCAATTGTACGCATATTCACAAACACATTCTCTTGTAAAGAATGAAAGCGTAACAGAGAAGGGTAAAAGTCCCTTTTGACTAGTCAGGATTGCGGCCCAGCCCCATCCCAAAGTTGTGAGTTTGTGTGTGTGTGTGTGTGTTTTTAGCAACTGGTATCATACTGTGTGTGCCCTTCTGCAACTTGCTTTTAAAAAAAATAGTCGATATCATAATTTTTTGTTAATAATTAATTTGGCTGCACCGGGTCTTAGTTGCAGCACATGGAATCTTCGATCTTCACTGCAGCATACGGAATCTGGTTCCCTGAACCCAGGATCAAACCCGGGCCCCCTGTACTGGGAGCTCGGTGTCTAACCCCTGGACCACCAGGGAAGTTCCTGCAACTTGCTTTTAACCATTCACGGCGTGTTTTGGTGCTCTCTCATATTGGAAACACAGTCCTGCCTTACTCTGTGCAAGCACAGTATAGAATTTCAGAGCAGCTGTGTGCCATTCTCCAACGGATTAGCTTATTTGCAGTTTTTCACTGTTATAAACCATCCCAGTGAACATATACACCTGGGCGATTCTGGGTGACAAGTCCTGGCGTGTAAAGTTTTGCTAGATCTTGCCAGATTGCCCTCCAAGTGGCTATACCAATTTACGCTCTGACCAGCAACATCTGAGTGCGTTTCTCCTCTGTCCACCCTAGATGGTGTCAGCTTGGAGTAACAAGGACTGAAACTCATTAGTTTACGTTTCCTTGGGGGGACGTCTTTTCAAGTGATTAGTTACTAGTTGTTTTTGTTTTGTTTTTCTTGTTTATTTAGTTTCACTGTGCTGGGTCTTCGTTGCTGTGAGTGAGGGCTTTCTCTAGTTGCAGAGAGCAGGGGCCACTCTTCTTGCAGGTGCTTGGGCTTCTCATCGCGGGGCCTTCTCTTGCTGTGGAGCACAGGCTCCTGGGCTTCAGTAGTTGCACTGGCCCTAGAGCACAGGCTCAGTAGTTGAGGCTCACGGGCTTAGTTGCTCCATGGCATGTAGGATATTCCTGGATCAGGGGATGAACCTGTCTCCTGAATCGGCAGGCAGATCCTCTGGCACTGAGCCACCAGGGAAGCCAGTTGCTAGTTGTTTTTCCAAGCACTGTCTCATTTAATCCTTAACAGTGACCCTCTCCAGGTTCTACTGTGATCCCCATTTTATAGATGGGACAACTGAGGCAAAGGCAAAGCCATTTGCTCAGGTCATCCTGCTGTTGAGGAATTTGAGCCAGAGTTTGAACCCAAGCACTTCTAATTTGGAGATCTGGGTTCTGAACCCTGACTGGCCCCAGATCTGGGTGGAACATGGGCTCCCAGGACTCTGAGCCCTGAGTGAGGGCTGGGTGGAGGGCCCAGACATGCCAACGGAGCCTGTGCTTCCCTGCCCCCTGCAGAAAATCGACCCAGAGGTGGCTGCCTTCCTGCAGAAGTTGCGAAGTAGGGTGCAGATTGGTGTGGTGGGCGGCTCTGACTACTCGAAAATTGCCGAGCAGCTGGGAGAGGGGGATGAAGGTAAGAAGAGAGGCCAGAACCAATTCCACAGTTGGGTGGTGGGAGTGGAGGGTGTGGGGAGTTTGGGAGACACCTAGAGCGATGTGCCTTCAAAGACCCAGTCCTCTTTCTGTGGGGCAGAGCAAGCAGAGTGAATAGGCGGGTGTTTGCTCCGGGGTTTAACAAACATTTGGTCAACACCTACCATGTGCCAGGCCTCCCTGGTGGCTCAGACGATAAAGAATGTGCCCGCAATGTGAGAGACCTGGGTTCAATCCCTGGGTCAGGAAGATTCCCTGGGGAAGGGAATGGTATTCTTGCGTGGAGAATTCCATGGACAGAGGAACCTGGCAGGCTACAGTCCATGGGGGTCACAAAAAGTCAGACACAACTGAGTGACTAACACCTCAACCCTTAGTATACGCCAGGCACCGTGCTGACTTTGGAGAAACAGCAGGGAACCAAGCAGACAGAATCCAGCCCTTACACAGTCTCCTTTCTCAGTTCTCCCTGCTGAGTCTTGATTTCCTCATCTTTAAAATGGACCTAATCAATAACAGCTACCACAGGTTGAAAATGACCTTGTATTAACTTCCTTTCATTTAATCCTCACAACTGTCATGCTTTAGGTTGTGAATGATTATCTCATTTAACAGAGGAGGATTCTAAAGTCATCCTGGCAGTTCTGTGGATCTAGAGGCTTCCTTGACTTTTCCCCAAGGGTGAAAGTGTTAGTTGTTCAGTCGTGTCCGACTCTTTATGACCCCATGGATTGTAGCCCGCCTGGCTCCTCTGTCCATGGAGTTCTTTAGGCGAACATACTGGAGTAGGTTGCCATTTCCTTCTTCAGGTCGTCTTCCTGACCCAGGCATCGAACCTGGGTCTGCTGCATTACAGGTGAATTCTTTACCATCTGAGCCATCAGGAAAGCCCCCTTTCCCAACCCCTTGTCTATTTTATCTGCAAGTCCAAAAATGTCTCCGCGCGTCCAGGTCTCCTGTATCCATGTCTCTATCACCCCACCATCGTCCGGGTGCTCTCCCCCTACCTGACCCCGCAGCAGCCTCCTGGCTGTGCTCCAGCCGCTTCTTGGTGGCAGTGAGAGTCAAAAACTGTCCCTGTGCGGCCAGCCTCGGTGGCACAGTGATGGAAGTTGTAAAACAGAAAAGAAGTTCCTGTGCCGAGGGCCTGTGGGAGTGCAGGGCAGAAATGATGCCCTCTGCTGGGAAGCCCTGGGGGACTTCCAGAGGAGGGAACTGGAGCTTGGAGGAGAACCGAAGGGGGAGGGCATCCCAGGCAGAAGGAGCTGCAGGAGGGAAGGCCTAAGGCTGTGACGGGCTTGTGTGCATGTTTGGAAGAAAACCAAGTTGCGAAGGCGAGGAGGCTGGAAAAGCAGGTTGGGGATGGAACAAGGGTGCTTTGAATGCCAGACCAAGGAGTGTGGGTTTCACTTCTCTCCTTGGCTCTGGGTATCTCGTCTCACACTCTGTCTTTCCCTCTGGCCTCTCCGTGGACCTGAAGTTATCGAGAAGTTTGATTATGTGTTTGCTGAGAACGGGACGGTGCAGTATAAGCATGGACGGCTGCTCTCCAAGCAGGTCAGTGCCCTGCCTCTCCCCCAGGTCTTGGGACACTTTTCCACAGTGGAACAGTCTCTGGGTGCCTTCTGTCCTGGGCGGGAGGGACGCTGTGCCCACCAGCCTCAGAGCCCTGTGTCCCTTGCCCAGACCATCCAGAACCACCTGGGGGAAGAGCTCCTGCAGGACTTGATCAACTTCTGCCTCCGCTACATGGCCCTGCTCAGGCTGCCCAAGAAGCGGTGAGATCCCGCCCCTCCTGGGCACCCTCCCCGGCGTGGGGGTGGTGGGCATGGAGTCTCACAGATGGGTTCTGACTTGTCCAGGGGTGGATGCGTGTCCCCCGTGAAGTCCCGGTAGGACTGGATTTGAATTCAGGGTCCCTCTTCTCTCTGGCCCCGCCTCCCTGCCCCTCCGCCCGTCCCCTCGCCCCCAGTGGGACCTTCATCGAGTTCCGGAACGGCATGCTGAACATCTCGCCCATCGGCCGGAGCTGCACCCTCGAGGAGCGAATCGAGTTCTCCGAGCTGGACAAGGTGCCGCCCACTGTCAGCCTTAGTCTCAGGGACCTCGGTCACTCGACCTCTCTGAGCCTTTATTTTCTCATCCGTGAAAGGGATCCGTGGTGGCAGGCTGTTCTGATTCAACCAGTACCCTTTCGGACACCTGCTCTGTGCCACGGTTGTCGGCACTTCTGTGTCTTCCCAGCACTGCTGGCTCGGTGACTGCCCTTGACGACCAGGACCACCAGCCGCCTGCTCACCTGAGCCAACACCTGGGGCATCTCTTCTACCTTCCCACCCCTATAGAGTCCAGCAGTAATTCCTGGGGTTTCAGCCCCCCGAGTTGGTCTCAAAAAAAATCCCTTCACCCCTGTGTGTGCCTCTGCCCCCTGCCCACCTGTTCTCCAGCAGTGCCACTGAGAACCTTCTGAAGCACATCTGGCTGCCCTGCCTAACAGTCCTTCCATGGGCCCCCTGGCCAACCTCCCGTGGTCTCTGGGGGTCTGCCTGGCTCAGACACCTTCTCCCTGTGCGTCTGTCTTTGGAACACACCAAGATCCCTGTCACCTTTGGGTGTGCTGCCCCCGCTGACCTTGACTTGGATTTTGCTCATCACTCCCTGCCCTCAGCGCTCAGGGATGGAGGCCTTCCCCCAGGCCTTTTCATATCAGCCCATCTCTGACCTTCCCACTGGCTGCCCTTTTTAAACTCTATTTATTGGCTGCCTCGGGTCTTCCTTGCAACATGTGGGATCTAGTGCCCTGACCAGGGTGGCGCCCTCGTCCCCTGCGTTGCAAGGTGCATTCTCAGCCACTGGCCTGCCTGGGAGGTGCCCTGGCCTGCCCTTCTGCTCTCCCCTTTGCTGTTTCTGCCGCAGCCATGCCCTCCCTGCCAATTCTAGAGACAGCAGACTATCTCCTGCTTCAGGGCTGTGTCTTCTCACTTCCATCACATCTGCTCAAGTGTCGCCTCTGTGTCACCTTCCAGTGTCACCTTCCCTAAGCATGACACTTAACCCAGCACCCTCTTGTACTTCCTCATCTTCAAAGTTTTCTTTCTTCCCAAGCAGCCTTCACCACCCACTAATCCAGTGCATCACCTATTTTTAAGTCTTGATTATCTGTCTCATTCACTAAAGCTGTAAGCTCCTTAAGGGCTGGGATTTCTGTGGCTCTTGGCTGCTAGATCCATGGGCCCAGCATATGCCTGACAAAAGTGCTCGAGACATACTTTCTGAATGAAATAGATGATGTTATCCCCATTTTATGAATGAGAAAATTGAGGCTCAGAGAAAAGTGACTTGCCCAAGGTTATGTAGGGAATGAGTTGCAGCCCAAAGATTTGAACTTGGGCTTCTGCTTGCTTCCTTCTGATGTTTCCCAGAGGCTGTGTGGGACTTGGTGACAACTCCCAGCTTATCCAGCTCATCCCCATTCCCGCCCTGGGCCCTAAGGCCCACAGGCAATGCCTGCGAGCATGGAGACTTCCTTGTTGGAGTGGGTTATTGACCACTGGCCAAGAACCTCCTCCCACACACATATGGAGAGGTGGGCCTTTCTCAGGCCACCCAGGTTTCCCATCCCAGCTCCACCTCCCACTTGTCCAGCAACCTGGAAAAGGGGCTTCTCTGCTGTGTGCCTCGTTTTCTCACCTGTAAAGTGGTAATGATCACAGTTCCCATCTCATGAGGTGGAACACGCTGACTCTTCCCACAGCCCTCAGGGTCTTCTCTTATGTTTTGGGTCTAGTTCTGCCCTCTTCTGATACTGGAGAGGGACATGAACCTTCTGATCTGTGTGCACTTCACCAGCACAGATCTAATACTAATGTTTTACCTTCCTTCAGCCCCCTCAGACCCTGAGGACAGGGTCTAAGGACATTGAGGCCAGAAAGCATGTGAACCAGCCTGAGGACACCGTGCTGGTCTCTGCTAAGGCTGGACTTGGCATGTGGGGCTGTCTGGTGACCAGCCTGGTTCCCTGGAGACAGTGCAGCTGCCCTGGACCGTTTATTCTGAGCCTGGGGCACCCTTGGCTCTAACACTGGACCCACAGAGTGGCCTCTGATAGAGGCTGGCCTCCCTGGGAAGCCAGGGTTTTCTGGGAAGGTTATATGCCTCATCTCTGTTCCCATGAGAGTATGTCAATGTTCATTCAATACACCTCTTATCTTTAAGCCCAGGAAATCGACTCAGAGTCATAGCCAGGAGGCACAGCGGCTGGGTCTGGGACCTAGGCAGCCTGCCTTTATCTCTCATGTGCTCCCTGGACCACATTTCCAGGCTCCAGACTGCTGGCCGCCACCTGCCTCTCTTCCGTTTCTAGTCCTACCCATCACTGACTACAGTGGAGAACTGGGCGCCTTAACCCCCATGCTCTGAAATCCTCAGCGGCTCTTGGTCCCCTGGGATGTGTCCAAGCTCCCCAGCCTGGCTTCCAGGCCCTCTGTGTGCTGATCATCCTGCTGGTCTTTCAAGGTGGCCAGATGGGGGCTGCCACCTTGGTGCCTCGGCCACAGCGAGCCTGCCGTCCGCTCCCACAGCCGTGGCCCCCATCAGCTCAGCAGCTAAGATGCTCCCCTCCAGGCCCAGCATGGCTGTTCCCCTCTGTGGCTCCAGCAAGGCCAGGCTGGGGAATCCCTGGGCTGGTGAGTGAGTGTCCCCTTCTTGGTGTCTGTAGATACGCTGAGACTTCCAAGGTCCCGCCCAGAGGGGTAGGAGCCGGGAACATGTGGGAGGTGCTCAGTGAAGGCACGTTGCTGCATGGTGGGTGCTGTGATTGTCCCCGCCTCCTGCTGACTTCTTTGCCTGCTGCCACTTCCCACATAGCCAAGTTGGTAGATTCTGCCTGCAGTGCGGGAGACCTAGGTTCGATTCATGGGTCAGGAAGATCCCCTGGAGAAGGGAATGGCAACCCACTCCAGTATTCTTGCCTGGAGGATCCCATGGACAGAGGAGCCTGGCAGGCTACAGCCCATGGGGTCGCAAAGAGTCGGACACGACTCAGCATCTAGACCACCAGTGCCACTTACTCACAGGTCTCTGCGTGCTCTTGGCTCTTCACACTCTGAGCCGTGGCTGGGCTGGGCAGAGCTGACAGGGCTGAGCCCCGCCCTGAGGTGGACACTGTGACTCAGGACTCAGACCGTCCCATCCCTTCAGCCTTCCTCCTCGAGTCTCTGCTCCAAGGCCTCCTTCAGGATACCTTGCCTGAATTCCGCTAGCACAGCTGGCACTGAATTTACTTTCAGGACTTCTGGCCCTGCCTCTGAGGCTGGGTGACCCTGAACAAGGCATCGGCCCTTTCTGAGCCTCAGCTTCCACATCTGTAAAGGGGGGGTCATGACCTCCACCTGGCAGGCTCAGTGAGCTCACAAGCACTGTCTGCCCAGCCCAGGGCCCGGCACACATGGCCCCCTAAACCTCAGTCTGCTCCCTCCCCTTCTGCAGAAGGAGAAGATCCGGGAGAAGTTCGTGGAAGCCCTGAAAACCGAGTTTGCCGGCAAAGGACTGCGATTCTCCCGTGGTACGTGCATCCTACGGAGGGCCTCACTGCCAAGGCCAGGCTGCACCCGAGCATCTTCAGAAACCCTTCCCAGTCCCCCAGGTGCATCAAGGGCAGGCTGAGCCAACACAGGCAGGGACCCCAGCCCCCAAAGCTTCCCCTAAACCCAGGCAACCCTCACCGCCACTTCCCCCTACAGTGGCCAGAGGGAGCCTTGTGGACAAACAGCCCCTGTCACATCCCTGCTTAGAGCCCTTCCGAGGCTCCCTCTGACTTTAATGAAACCCAGGCCCTGCACTCCCCTTCTCTGCCCTGAGGATCTTATGGCTCCCGGGCAGCTGCCACTCTGGCTGAGGTCTCAGCTCAGTGTCACCTTCTTGGAGAGCTGTCCCCAGACCACACCAGCTGGGGAGCTTCCCTACCCTTCCACCCCTGACCCCTGCCATTGACTTACATGAGCTGAGAGGTGGTCTGGTCGCTTCCCGGCCCTCCTCCCACCTGGATCGTAACCCCGTGAGGATCCTGAGCCTGTCGGTGCCCTGCGCCTGGTGTTCGGTAGGCACTTAGGCGTTGTTGAAATGAATGAACAAATGAAGGGCCTTGCCCAAGGCCCTGTGAGCCGCCCCTCTGCTCACCTCATCTGCCCGCCCCCCCAACACCCTGCAGGAGGCATGATCAGCTTTGACGTCTTCCCTGAGGGCTGGGACAAGCGCTACTGCCTGGACAGCCTGGACCAGGACTGCTTCGACACCATCCATTTCTTTGGGAATGAGACCAGCCCTGTAAGTGTGCCTCAGGCTCAGCCCAGGTCCCCCTAGCCCCCCAGATTAGGGCCAGGACACGGGATGATGGGACACACCTCCTGGGAAACTCCCAGAAAGCAGTCAGTGTTCAACAGCCCCATTATACAAATTGGAAGGCTGGGACCCAGAGCTGGGTGGATACTTGGCCCGTGTCACAGAGCAAGTCAGGGCCGATGTGGTGAAGGTGGGCCTCCTGGCGGTTCTGAGGGGGGCCAGAGGAGCAGCTGTATAGGATCCAGTGTGGGGAGGGGACCCCCAGGCCAGGGTGGGTTTTGGGCCCCAAACCTGGGAGCCTCCTCGAGGCACCACACGTGTACACATGCCTTCACTGCCCTTCCTCCATGTGTAGGGTGGGAACGACTTTGAGATCTACACCGACCCACGGACGGTCGGCCACAGCGTGATGTCGCCGCAGGACACGGTGCAGCGATGCCGAGAGCTCTTCTTCCCAGAGACAGCCCACAAGGCGTGACCAGGGCCCACACCTGCCCCTCAGGACTTCCAGGGAGCTCTGCCCACGCCTGAGAGAGCCCCTGGCCCTGGCGCTGGGGGGTGCTGAGGCCCCTCCTCTGGCCCAGGACCCCTGCCTCATGTTACCTACTGAAGGCCCAGCTCTACGGGCCCAGGATCTGTGTGGACGGCCACCCACAGCCGGTCAGCTCCTGGTGGGCCTCGCGTCCGTCCTCCAGCCCAATCCGATGGCCCTGGCTGCAGCTGCTGCCCAGACTCTTGGCAGAACAGGTTTCTGTCTACTCGGGAAGCTTGTACGAATGTTGGTACGAGATAGAGCCCGCCCTGCCTGCCTGCCTGCCCTCCATGGGGTGCAGAGCAGTGGGGACCATGCACTTTCGTGAGAACTTTATCTCATGGATATTAAACCCTGTGGAGCGTGATATGGAGCCCGAGTGGCTGATTGGCCCCCGTCATAGACACTGTTCCGGCCCCCACTTTGTAGATGAGACTGACGCATGTGGCAGGGACTTGGCCCAGGTCACATAGCAGATGTGATACAGTCCAGGAGGGTGGGCCACTGAACCCCAAATGAGCTGTTTGGGGTGTCGTCCCCCAGCCCCCTCCCCCAGGACCCAGATAGACAGGCAGCTCTGGGCCAGGCTGAGTCACAGTTGAGGGTTTATTGCCAGTGTCAGGAAGGATGGGGGATCCAGGAGTCTGGTGGGGGTCTCAGGAGGTCTGACTGGATACTGTGGGGCCATGAGTGGGGCGGCCCAGGGTTGCTGTTAACACAGTCTGCCTCCTGGTTGGTGCCTAAAAGGGGGGAGCCTACTCCTGGTGGGGGTGCGGGTGTCTTGGGGGTTCCCAGGAGTTAACCTGCACCAGTAAACCTTCCTCCGAGGAAGCCAGGGAGCCTGTTCCTCAGGTGAAAGGCTTCAGGCCTTGCTTGAGTAGGCCCAGCTCAAACTGGGGCCATTCTGAGTTTTAGGGGGCTGGCCAGTGCATCCTAACAGCTCTGGTCTTCCAGCCTCCGGACAGGGGTGGGGTACACATAGCTACAGGGCCGGGATCCTCCTAGACAGTCACTGACCCCATATCGTGGGCATTTGGGCCCCTCTTTTACTCAGACTGGGTCTCCTGAGGGTGACCCCCTGGCAAGACCTCCTTTGAACCCCGTTTTTTCCCCCACCAGGTGATGTGTTCTCTGGAAGGGAGTGTCGGGGGTGGGGGCCACTACCCAAGAGTGCACACAAACCCGTCCTGGTCAAAGGGGAGAGGGCTGCCACGCATTTAAGGGATGGACAAGATGGGGACCACACCTCGGCCACTGGCCTGTGGGGGGCCAGCGGGAGCCTCTACCGCATGGCTTTGGGAACAGGGTCCAGCAAGGGGCCTGCAGGGCTGGTGGTCTCCCAGGCTAAGGGCTTATTCTGGTGGGTGCCCCTGCCCGGCCCTGCCTGAGGGGTGTGTGTGTGTCCACTGCTGGGTCCTCGCAGCTGTGATGGGTGGGCACGGGCTGAGCATCAGTGGGGTTTGTGAGTCAGGGCAAAGGGGGTGGCTCCGTCCAGGCTTGGGGAGCTATGCCCCCACCCCACTGAAGACCCTTAGCTCCAAGGAGGGCGGAGGCGGAGAGGCTCAGCGCGGCCCAGGGTGGTGGACGTGGCCTCAGTTTGGGGTTCACAGCCATTGCCAGGCTGCGGAGGAAGGGCTGGCCTTGAGCTCCCCAAACTGCCTCCTGCCTCTCCAGTGTGCTGGGGGGAAAGGAGGAAGGAGCCGGGGCTGGGCCTTGGCAGTGGGGAAGAGGGGCTGTCTGCCTCCTGGTTTCACCCTCTTCCCCTGCAAGAGGCCAGGGGGTTCTCCCAAAGCACTCACTGGCCTGGCTTCTGGGGGAGAGAGATCCAGGTCCCAGGGGAGACCCCAGCCCAGAGGGGAAGATGTGAGTGGCACAGGTAGAGTCGCCCCCAACAACCCCGCCGGCCAGGCCTGAGGCAGAGGCGAGGGGAGCAAGCTGGTAGGGCAGGGCCCACCAATGCCCTGACTCCCAGCCCCAGGCCTGACACGGGCCCTGAGGCTCAGTGGATCCTGGGACGGGTATTAGGAGGGCAAGGGGGTCCTGTGCATATGTGGCGGGGAGGGGCAGGAGGAGAACGCAGATAAGCAGAGAAGGCAGGTCTGGTGGCTTCCGCCTCGGTCCAGCTCACACGAGGGTCACGGGGTGGATGGAGGCCCACACTCATGTCCACAAGCACAGACACACGTGTTCACACCGAGGCCACCCGGGGGACTGGCGCAGCCGGCACGGTGGGGCGCAGGGCTGGCTGCGGCCCGTCTACCCTGTGTGGCTCCCTCCCTCCCTCGGCGGCTGGCACGGGGGCCCCCAGCCTAGGAGCCCACAACCTGGCCGGACCACGTCTCGTGGGGAGTGTGTGGGGCCAGCTGGGTGAGCACCACCTCCACGGCTTGGAACTTCTGGTTCTTGGGCGGGATCGGGCACACCTTGTAGGTCACCTCGTCGCCTTCCACGGGCACGTACTCCCCCTCGATGCTGGTGCGGGGAGAGGGGTGTCAGCCCGGGAGAGGCCTCGTCCCTGGACAGCCCCTGTGGTCTGGCCTGAGGGCAGCCTCACCCTGGGCCTCCCGAGGCTGCGGAGCCAGAGCCAGACTCGTAAAAGAGAAATCAAAACCTCCCCTCGCGATGCTATAAAGCAGGGGTCCCCAACCTCCGGGATCTGATGCCGGATGATCTGAGGCGAAGCTGATAATAGAAGCAAAGCCCACAGTAAACACAGTGTGCTGGAATCATCCTGACATCATCCCTGTCCGGTCCATGGAAAAATTGTCTTCCACGAAACCGGTCCCTGGTGCCAGAAAGGTTGGGGACCACTGCTATAATGTTCAGAGTGTGAGAGGACTCGGGGAGGTCCCCAAGGCTCAGGGCTCAGGGACTCCACAGGCCACACCTGGCATGAGGGCTGGGGTCCAGACCAAGACCACCCCGCCTCTCCTAGTCCCCCTCTGGGCTGAAAGGCCCAGAGGCTGGCCCAGCCCTCTAAACCCCCATGGTGTGGGAACAGGATCCAGGACTCAGGTGGTGGCTCCCAGGGCTTCTGGGGTTCCCCCTTCTCCACCTGGCCCCAGCCCTCCTCCACCCCTGCCCCTGAAGGCCCTAGGAGCAAAAAAAGCTGCCAGGACCACAGACTTCAGCCAGTGAGGGCAGAGGCCTAGGGAGGTATTTTGGAGGCACTGCTGGGACCCTGTAGCAGGGCCCAGCCGAGAATGGGGAGCTGGGAGGGACTCACTCAGACACGTGCACGAAGATGTCTTCCGACCCGTTCTCGGGGGTGATGAAGCCGTGGCCCTGTGAGCGTGAGAACTGCTTACAGATGCCCTTGAACACCGGGCCAGCCGAGGCACGGGCTGTCCTAAAGATAGGGTAGGAGGCTTGGACATGTGGCCTGAGCACGCCACCCCCTGCTTCCCTGGACCACCCCCCACCCCAGCCCTCCTGCGCCCTGCCTGCAGAGCCTGCCTAGAAAACCCTCCCCGGAGCAGAAACCACCTATCATGCGACTAGTTCAGTCCTCTCATCACCCCACTGGACAATAAGGAGACAGGCCCAGAGAGGGAAAACTGACCCCTAGACTGTAGCCCACCAAGCTCCTCTATCCCTGGAATTCTCCAGGCAAGAATACTGGAGTGGGTAGCCATTCCATTCTCCAGGGATCTTCCCGACCCAGGGATCTAATCCAGGTCTCCCACACTGCAGGCAGATTCTTTACTGTTCAAGTCGCCAGGGAAGCCCAGGTGGCTGGCACAAATCTCCTCTTCAATTTGACTCCCCCCAGTGACCTAATTCTGAAGGCCCAGGGCTGGTCTCTATCCAGCCTGTCCACCTCTCTCCAGAGGTCAGCCACGTGCCACGGCTCTTGGCCAGGCAGTTTCATCCAGCAGGAGTACCCAGCTTCCCTCCTCTCCTGATACATCTTCCAAGGCCAGCTAGGACATCTTCCCTGAAGCCCGATGCTGGGTCCTCACCCCCAACCCTGCCAACTGTCGTGAACTGTGGACAAACTCCCCCTGAATTATAAGCAGTTTGTGGACTGAGGTGTTGCCTTTTTTATCACTGGATCCCTTGGGGAAGGAGCTCCATACAGCTTGGTAGACTGAATGAATGAATGCTTGTGGTTACTAGAAGGTCCTTACACAGCTCCCCTGCCCTCGGGTGAGGACAAAAGGGGATGGTGGAGGAAGAGGCCGGACAGCCCCACCTGGAGCCCTGTCTTGGGAAAGATCAGCGGAGCCTGGGCGAGGGGCAGGTACTCACGCTGAATACGTCCTGGTCCGTTTGGTGGGCAGGGGACTGGGCAGGTCCCGAGATGAGACACTGCCTCGCTCCCAGACCCTGCTGCCCTCCCGGTGGAAGGGGAATGTGGGCCAGACAGGGGACTTGGGGGAGTGCAGCGGGGGCACGACCGCGGGCGGCGTAGGCTCCGAAGTCATGGCGGGGCCAGCGGGAGAGCCGGGCGGGCTCCCAGGCGCAGGGGCCGGAGAAGGGCTTGGGCGTCCTGACGGGCAGGGCCCGGCCTGGCCCTGCTCGGCGGCCTCACCAGCCACAGGCTCCGTCTGGAAGGGGGGAGAGAGAGGTACAGGTGAGTGTGGTCCAGGGTGGGCAGCTTCCGGACACCCGTCTGGAGGGCTGGGCCTGCCTGCTGCTCCCAACCGTGAGTTCAGGCCACTCACAGCCCCTCCCTGACACAGGGTCCTCACCAGAAAGACAAAAGGGTCTTAGAACCTTGCTGCAGCCTGAACTGTGTTCTCCTAAAATTCACCTATTGAAATCTGAAGCCCTCAATGTGATGGTATTTGGAGATGGGGGCGTTTGGGAGGTAACTGGGTTTAGATGAGGTAAGGAAAGGGACTTTCCTGGTGGTCTACTGGCTAAGACTCTTCGCTCCCAATGCAGGGGGCCCAAGTTTGATCCTCGGTCAGGGAAGTAGATCCCACGTGCAGCAATTAAGAGTTCGCATGCCACAACTAAAGATTCCCAAGTGCTGCAACTAAGACCCGGAGCAGCCAAATAAATAAAAAAGTATTTACATGAGGTCAGGAGGGTGGGGCCCTCATTATGGGATTGGTGTCCTTAGAAGGAGATATCCTTCCCTCCTCATGCCTGCCCAAGAGCTTGCCTCCTCTCCTCTTGCCTTGTGAGGACACAGCCAGCAGGGGGCGTGCGTGCGTGCTAAGTCGCTTCATTACTTTTCCACTCTTGCGACCCCCCTGGACTGTAGCCCGCCAGGCTCCTCTGTCCATGGGATTCTCCAAGCAAGAATACTGAAGTGGGTTGTCAGTCATTTCCTTCTCCAGGGGATCTTCCTGACCCAGGGATCGAACCTGCATCTCTTGCATCTCCCGTGTTGGCAGGTGGGTTCTTTACTGCTGAGCCACCTGGGAAGTCCTAGCACAGGGTGGTCTACAAGTTAGGAAGAGAACATTCCCCGGAACCAGACCATGCTGCCACACGGAACTTGGACCGCTAGTCTCTAGAACCGGAATATCTCCATAGAGATATTCACTAAATATCTCCGTGGAGCCCCCCGTCTGTGGTGTTTTGTTAATGGTGGACCGAGCTGACTGAGACTAACCACAAAGTCCTTCTAGCCTGTAGTTCAGTTCTTCAACTTGGAGGCCTAGGAGGCGGGATGCACAAAGTGGCCGATGACCTGGAACACAGTTTGGCACAATTACCAGCAGTTTCCAATCTATAGACCTGGGTCTGAATCTCAGCTTTGTCACCTGTAACCTGGTGACCTCAAGCAAGCTACTCAACAGTTTCAACATAGTGGGTGGGAGTGTGGGCTCCAGACACCAATGACCTGGGTTTGAATCCTTCTCTAACTATTGGCTGTGCAGCCTTGGTCAATACTCATAGCCTTTGACTTGGTTTCCTGTTCTGTAAAATGGGAAAAGCATTGGTTCTTATTTCATAGAGAGATCACTGAGAGGATTAGATGACATTCTACATACTTAGAAGTAGGACTGGGGTATGGTGAGCTCTTTGTAATGTTGGAGATTTTACCTTAGCCCCAGTTTCTTCCTCTCTAAAAGGAAGTTGAGAATGCTTACCGTGCAAAGGGACTATGGCTTCAATGATTTAGTGTGTGTGTGATAGCATCTGACATCTTGTAGATACCCGATAAATTGCTATTATCAATGCTAATCCATAGAAGTTCCCCTGACAGCAGCTCAGTGCCTGGATAAACTTAAAAAAAAAATCATTCTTTTTATTTTGGGGGGGCTGCATCGGGTCTTAGTTGGGCATGCAGGATCTTTCGTTGAGCGGTCAGGGTTAGTTGCCCTGAGTGTGTGGGATTTTAGTTGCCAAATCAGGAATCAAACCTGCATCTCTTGCATTGGAAGGCTGATTCTTAACCACTCTACCACCAGGGAAGTCCTTTGTCCTGTATTTTTCTCTGCGAAGGAAGAGAATGTAGTTACCCCATCCATGTACCCATTCACCCTCTGGGTCCCCTGGGATGGAAAACTCTTGGCTCCAAGAGACGCTAGACTATTTGTTGAACCTGGAGTGGGTGGCCTGCCACAGCGGGGCCAGCAGGACGCCTGGACCAGGAGAGCTCCAGTTTCGCTGCATGTTAGCTGTTGGCTTGGGTAGCACTTCTACCAGCCTCAGCTTCCTCTTGAGAGTCCCCTGGACTGCAAGATCAAACCAGCTAATCCTAAAGGAAATCAACCCTGAGTACTCTTGGGTAGGACTGATGCTGAAGCTGAAGCTCCAATACTTTGGCCACGTGATGCAAAGAGCCAACTCATTGGAAAAGATCCTGATGCTGGGAAAGATTGAGAGCAGGAGAAGGGGGCAGCAGAGGATGAGATGGTTGGATGGCATCACCAACTCAATGGACATGAGTTTGAGCAAACTCTGGGAGATGGTGAAGGACTGGGAAGTCTGGTGTGCTGCAGTCCATGGGGTCGCAAAGAGCAGGACACGACTGAGTGACTGAACAACAGCTTCCTCACCTGTACAACGGAGCTGAGAAACCCTGCCTCACTCCCTCATGGGCTATGGTGAGGCTTGACTAAGCAGGGATATAAAGACTTGCCCACGGCCCATGACATACAGGAGTGAGGGTGACAGGCTCTCCACCTCCTCGCCCCCATTCCTTCACTCCCCCCACCACCCTGGGGCCAGAGGTGAATCTCTGAGCTAAGTCTATTTCTGACCTCCATCTCTTCTCTGCCCCCTGCAAACCCATAGTTTCCAGGGAAGAGTTTAAGATGCCTTCGGACTCTAGAGCCCTGCATGGACTGGAATAGCTGAGGAGTCACCCCCACTCAACTCCCTGGCAGGTCTCCTGGCCACTGTTCAATGTCCTACAACAGGTGGGACTTTTCTGGGTCAAGGTGATGAGCTGGCTCTGCCGTCCCTGGGGGTGGAGATTCAGTGTCCTTCCCCCTCAGCAGGCCCCCAACACATCCCATCCAGCCCGCAGAGATGCTGTGGGGGCGTGGGGAGGCAGACAGAGGGTCAGAATTGCCCCTCAGGGTCCTTCATGCTGAGGTGCGGTTTTTCTCTCTGAGCCCACCTGAGGAGGCAGGCAGGGGCCAGGTTTAGCATTTTTATCCCCATTTAGTTAACTAATTGAATTAATTAAATCAACCCTGAATATTCATTGAAAGGACTGATGCTGAAGCGAAAGCTCCAATACTTTGGCCACCTGATGCAAAGAGCCATCTCATTGGAAAAGACCCTGATGCTGGAAAAGATTGAAGGCAGGAGAAGTAGGGGACGACAGAGGATGAGATGGTTGGATGGCATCACCAACTCGATGGACATGAGTTTGAGCAAGCTCCGGGAGAGGGTGACAGACAGGGGAGCCTGGCATCCTGTAGTCCGTGGGGTCGCAAAGAGTCTGACACGATTGAGCGACTGAACAACAACAAGCTAATCAATTAACTTTTAAAAGCCATGTATTGAACCTGCCCCCTTGGCAGTGAAAGAGCAGAGTCCTAACCACTGGACCTCCAGGGAATTCCCTTGTCCCCATTTTAGAGTGAAGAAAACGGAAGCTTCAAGAAGAAAAGCGATCACACAAAACTTGCACATGAATGTCCACAGCAGCACTATTCATAAAAGCCCCAAAGTGGAAAGAACCCAAAGGCCCATCCCCAGATAAAGAGATGAACATATGGTTTATGTCTTTATGTGGTTCACCACGAAACAGAACATGATTCAGCCATAAAAAGAAATGAAGTTTTGATAGAGCTATACGACAGCTAGACTTGAAACCTTGAACCTTGAAGTCATGCTGCTAGGTGGAAGAAGCCAGTCATAAAAGATGACATATTACCTGATTCCACGTATGTGAAATGTTCAGAAGTGGCAAACCCATGGAGATGGGAAGATTAGTGGTTCTAGGGGTTGGGAAGGGCGAAGGAAAATGAGGAATGACATCTAATGGGTACAGAGTTTCTTTTTGGGGGTGATGGAAATGTCCTCAAGTTGACTATCATGATGTTGCATAGCTCTGTAAATACACTAAAAGCCACTGACTTGTCCATCATAAACAGATAAATTATATACTGTGGGAACGATACCTCAATAACACCGTTAGGGAAAAGGAAGACAGGCAGCAAAGCTACCCAGGATGACAGCAGAAAAGCAGGAGATGCCCTGGGGTGCACTCCTGGGTGCCCCCTACCCTACCTGGGTGAGGGTGGCAGGTGGCAGGGAGAGAAACTCGGCCTCCCTTTCTCCAGGAAGCAAGGCGGTCCTGGGCGGCCCACTGCACAGTTTTCCCAGGCCTGGTACTGTGCTTGGCAGTGACAGCCTGTGCTGGGAGGTCGCCGGGGGTGGAGGGGAGGGAAGGAGGTAGGGGAGGGGCTGAGGCGGTCCACAGCTGTTGCCAGGGAGATGCAGCTGAGCTGGGCCCTGCTCCGGCCAGCCAGGCCTCCGGACCCAAGACTGAATGAGCCTGGCTCTCAGGCTCCATGCGACGTGGGCAGTGGGGAGGGGTAAGGGGCACTATCCAAGGTAGGGGTGGAGGGCAGCCTCCTCCTTCCCCTCCCGCAGTGGGCCAGGCAGCAGAGGGGAAGGGGAAGGAGATGGAATAACAGCAGCGATAGAACATGTATGCCTTCCCACTCCCCATCCATCACCCCACCCACCCTGGGAGAAGGTGGGGAGTTGGCCTTCGGGAAGGATTTGGGGCTGGGATCTCCCCTCTCTCCTTCCTCTGCTAGAAAATGAGGATTACGAGAGCACCTCCTCCAAGGGCATCAGTGAGGATGACACGGGATGGAGTGTGGGAAGCACTCAGTAGGTGCTAGATGAGAGGGTGCTCCTCCCAGGCAGGGTGGCTAAGGTGGGCACGGGCTGCAGGGGGAGAGGGAGTGGGTGAAAGGAGAGACCCTGGAGCCAAACCCACTCTTTATTCTCACCTCTCCTGTTTCCCCAAGGACTCGCCCACCCACTAGGTCCCTGCCCTGCCCCTCATAGTTTCTCCTTTCATTTAGTCCCTGTGTCAGTACTGTAAGGCTCTTGCTATTATGACCCCATTTTGTAGACGAGAAAACTGAGGCTCAGGGAGGCTGTCACTCACTCGGGGCCACACAGCAATTAATGTCTGAACCAGAGCTTGAACCAGGGCAGTCTGACTCAAGCCCTGGAGTGGGGAGTCAGGAGTCCTGGGTTCAGTCCTTGTATTGCTACTGACTTGCTGTGTGACCTTGGACAGAGTCTTTGCCTCTCTGATCCATGCCAGAGCCCTGGACTTGAAGAAGCTGCACAGTGCAGGGTAGCCTGGGAAACTAGAGAGAGCCAAACAAGGGGATGCAGAGCAAGCCTCCAGCTCAGATTCTTTCTCCAGAATGTTGCTGCAGAAGGGGCGAGGGAAGACAGGGCTTTGATCGTCTGAATGCTATATACAGTCTTTACAAAAAAGTCCTTTTTAAGTCTTTACTGAACTTGTTACAATACTGCTTCTGTTTTATGTTTTGATTTTGTGGCCACCATTCATATGGGATTTTAGCTCACTGACCAGGAATAGAGCAGCACTCCCTGCAGTGAAAGGTGAAGTCGTAACCACTGGACTGCCAAGGAGTCTACAGAAATTATTTTCCATTTTTAAATCTCCCAGTTGCCGCAAAATGTTGAAATTACAATTGTGTCCATTTTACAAATGAGGAAGCTGAAGCTCAGAGAAGTGAAGTGACTTGCCCAAGGTCACACAGCAGGTAAGCAACAGAGGCCAGATTTGTCTGAAAGCAAATGGTGTCTTCCTCTGAGGATAAGTTCCCAGAAGAATTTTCCCTGAGAAAGCAAAGGGGAAATAACCGAGAGCAGAGAACTAGATGTGTTTGTAGAACATTTGGTTCAACTCAAACAGAGCTAGAGCCTGACCCCCAAGGGATTTGGTGTGCCTGCCTGGGGCCATCTCTGGCCTGGAATGATGCCCTTCAGAACTAGCAGCTGGAGGGCAAGAGGACAGCCTGAGTCCCAGATGACCCAGGATTGACTCCTGGCTCTAGAGTGTCCTAGCGGGGTGACCCTCCCTCAAAACAATATATTTATTTATTTAGATATTTGGCTGTACCAGATCTTAGTTGTGGTCTGTGGGATCTTTAATTGCAAAATGTGGGATCCAGTTCCCTGATCAGGGGTCGAAGCCTTAGCACCCTGCATTGGGAGCTTGGTGTTTTAGCCACTGGACTATCAGGGAAGTCTCAACACTTCCTCTTTGAGACTCATTCTGGTGGTGGTTTATTAAGTCGTGTCCAATAGTCCATGGACTCTTGTGACTCCGTGGACTGTAACTTGCCAAGCTCCTCTGTCCATGGAATTCTCCAGGCAAGAATACTGGAGTGGGTTGCCATTTCCTTCTCCAGAGACTCAGTCTACCCATCTGTCAAATAGCGTGAATCATAGTCCCTGTCCAGGTTCCAAGAGGAGCCAAGGAGCTGTGTCAGTGGTGCCCCTGAGAGTATTTTGGTTCTGACCCTGCCAGCCAAGCTCCTCTTCATTTCCCTGCATGAAGATCAAGCCCCAGAAGTTCCGCAGACAAAAGGCCAGGGGAGGTAAAAATAAAACATCAGAGCTGTTCAGAGATAACCCTAGGCAAGGTCCTGATATAGCCTCATGGTGCTGTGAATGGTGATTCAGCCACATCAGCAGGTGACCATCAGCCTGGTGCTGGGGCTCCTCCAATTATCCACTCCCCCAAAAGAACTGGGCAGGAGATGGCTGTCAGAGTCTTCTGCTGACCCTGTGAATCCCTTTCCTTTTGGGCAGGTCAGGGAAATGAAGCTGGCTCAACCACCCGGTGCTGTGTGACCTAGGGCAAGCACCTGCCCTTCTCTGGGCCTCAATTTTCTCCTCGGCTACATGAATCATCATTGATCCAGATGACGCATGAGGGTCACTCCACCTCTCCTCTGAGGTTGTCAAAAACACATGCTTAACTGAGTGTGATTGCCAGGCACTGGGACAACAAACAGGAGAAGAGACAACCCTGCCTTGAGAGAGCCTGGGTCCGGTGGGGAACAGACAGACAAGCAGAACACAGGGTGGTTGGTCACGGCAAGATCATGGCCACCATCGATGGATTAGTAACCACGTGCCAAGAGGCATGCAAGCACTTTGCCCCCTTTCCTCATTTATTCCTCACAACAGCCCTACAAGGTAATTATCATTATAACCCCATTCTTCAGAGGAGTAAACTGAGGCCCAGAGAGGTGAAGAGTCTTGCTGGGGTCACACAGCCGGTTGGGGCACGCACTTTAGCACCCTAGGTGGGGGCAGGACAGAGGCCTCAGGCAGGAGGGAGGGAGGGAGGACCTGCCGGTCCCTGCAAACTCCCGCCGCCCCTGCAGAAGGAAGAATGGGGCTTGGGGTTCTATTCCTGGCTTTGTGCTGACTCAGACCGTGACCTTGGGTGAGTCACTTGCCAACTACGGCAAGCTTAAAAACAACTCCCTCCATAAAACATCCCAGCCCAAGCCCCCACTGAAAAGGAGCAGACAGTGGGAGGCGTGGGTCCGATGACTTAGGGGGAAGGACAGGGAACACAGGGTGATGGGGGAAGGGCTTTCCGGACTTTGAAGTCTTACCCAGGATGGGCCTGAGGAGGGCGAGGAGACAGCCTCAGGACCACCAGGCAGACGCCAACTCTTCCCCAGTGCCCCTGCCCTCTCCCAGCCTCTCAGACACTCCTTAAAATACATCAGTGCCAAAGCTGCTGGAGCAGCTGGAGGTGACCTAATTAAACCTGGTTCTTTCCCTCTCCCACAGCGTGTGTGTGTGTGTGCGCGTGTGCATATGTGTGTGTGCGTGTGTGTATGGGGTGGGGGGGCACTGCCCCAGCCAATACTCGAGCTTAATTGAGACCCTTTAACTCTCCTCCTTGTCATGTCCCCAGGTTGCCCTGGAGGGCTCCTATGATTAAGGCCTTTGGGCTTCGTGGGCATTAGTGAGGGTATGGATGCCAGGATGGGCACCACGAGAGAGCCCTGCTCACATCCCAGCCCCGCCGGGCTGTATGACCCTGGGCAAGTTGCTTTCCCACTCTGAGCCCTCCTTGGAAAGAGGAATGGACTGGTCAAAGTCATACTTAAGAGTGGCTGAGCTTGAACTCAAATCAACGGGACCCATGGGATTTCCAGCATGCCAGGCCACTTATCCTGGTGCCCATCATTTCGCTGGCTTGGGGCAGGGGGAAGAGCCGCCCCATTGCTTCTTGCCTCCCATCGTAATGGTCTGCGTGGACAAAGGTCCGAATTGCCCCGAGCCCTCCTCTTCCCCCGAGTCTTCGGGTCCTGGCCATGTTAGTTGTGACCAGTGTGATGAGCTCAGCCAGGCCCTGAGCGCCCTCTGCTGGTGCCACTCCGGGGGACTTGCCTCCAGACCAGCCTGCGGGTTTCCCTCCCTCAACAGCCAGCAAAGTGGGACCCCCAAGTTCCTCCTAGGGAGGCTCCCTTCACGGTCAGCGGACTTCCGTGACCACTGCCCATCCCCTCTCGCCAGGCCTGGGAGAAAGCTCTGTGGCTAAGATTGTCCTCTGGCCTCTCCCAGGCCCTTGTGAGCTGGTTCCTACTTACACCTGTCTTTTCTTTTTGTTTTTTTTTTTGGAGGAGGGTCAGACAGACCCAGAGGGGCGGGGCAAATATGGGAAATAGATGTTTTTTGAAAAGACTTCAAGGAAATGCTGGGGGGAGGAGAGATCCAGAATTTGGAGGACTCAGAGGCTTCTGAGATAGAGTCATGTTTGCAGGACAGGCTCCCCATCCCCCAGGGGGCTGCAGACAGCCCCCTTCCCAGGGAGAGGCCTCCCCTGGAGCCCATCCAGGCAGGCATGCTGCCAGGCTCTCAGAAAGGTGGCCCACCCTCCACCCGGGTGCACTTCCTCCTCCCCTCCCCCAGCCCCAGCGGATGCAGCAGTTCACAGTCTGTATTTATTATTGTTCTCGCTCCCCGCGGCCCCCTCCCCTCTCCCTGAGAAGAGTCTGCAGGCTGGCAGATTGGCAGGAACCTGCTGTCTCCCTTGTGGGTGCCAGCATCACCCCTTATCTCCGCCTGGACTCCTTGTGCCAGGGTCAGGCCACTTGGGGACTTGGCACTACTACCCAAGGCTGCCTGAGTCCCTGAATGCCATGGCAGGGGACCCAGCGGACCCTGGCTGATCACCCCTGCCCTCCAGGGGCTGCGCCTGGCAAGGGTGGAGGTCAGCGCGAGACCAGCCTGCCTGGGAGAGGAGTGGCCTTGGGAGAAGCGAAAGCTCCTGGTGGGGATGGCTCCCAGGCCACGGGGAAATAATAGCGTGGAGCCGCCTCTCCAAGCCAATTAGCCCAATTATCCCCAACACCTCACGGAAGAAACAGAGTCAGGATGAGACAGCTGCTCCAGGTCCAGCTGTCTGCCTGCCACCCCGCCCCCGCCCCCGACGGTCCCTCCCTGGCCCCAGCCCCAAATTCCAGGGGGAACGATCCATGTCGCTCCCTGCTGCACTCCGCTTTCAGCGTCTGGTAGGAACCCAATTATTTTCCAGTCATTCTCTCCCCCCTGGTTCCCAGACAGGAGGCTGCGGCTTGGCAGGTGTCTGCTGTTCTCTGCCTCTTGAGCCAGACACAAGTCCCAGACACACACACACACTGACGCCCTTTCACAGGGAACCACGCAGCCTCAGCTTCCCTTGGGGGCCAGGCAGAGCGAGGGAGGGGGGCGGGATGGCCGGGTGGGCTCTTCCACACTCACACATGCCTGCCTCTCCTCTGTAAACTGGACTGGGCTGGGCCAGCCCAAGGGGAGGGGGCCCACCTTCCCAGAGCCTCCCCCTCTCACCATTGCACCTCCCTCTGCCCCCCATCGTTAAAGCCAGTTTCCAGGGCTGGAGCGCCCGACATCCCAGGGTCCTAGCCCCTTACCTCTCCCTGGCGGCCGAGGTCCCACACAGCCTCCTGCAGCCGTTCAGACTCCGTCTCTCTCTGGCGTGCTTGGAGCTGATGAGCAGGGATGGGTCTGAGAGATGTGCTGTGTGTCTGACTCTGTGTGTGTGTGTGTGTGTGTGTGTGTGTGTGAGCATGCGGCACCTCAGGCCCCTCACTCACTCACACACGCCTTCCTCCTGACGTCAGGAAGAGCAGGAGGGAGGGACCGGGGTGGGAATTTGTACTCCCTGCTTAAAGGGACACCGGACCCCTGAGTCAGACACGGGCAGTGTGAGAGAGTGAGCTGCGTCTCTCGGGGCTTCTTTTTCTGGAAAGTGGCTTTTATTGCCAGGCCAGGGTATAATTTGCCCTGCCAGGTGGGAGTAGCTGCTGAGGAATGCAAGGGGGAAGAGCTTGGGGACAGCCTGCATTCCTGGCAGTTAGAGAGCAAGGAGGGTGGTGAGTGTGTGTGTGTGTGTGTGTGTTTGTGTGTGTGTGTGTGTGTGTGTGTCTGCCAGGAGGCCATGGGGTGGAGGGTGAGTCTGGAAGAGTGGAGGCCGCATCAGGGCCCCAGGGACTTGCCATCCGCCCTCTCCCTTCTGTCCCCTCAGCAGAGTGGCCCCTGCCCTCCACTGCTGTCTCCCTCCCTTGGCTCTGGGCTCCTCCTCAGTGAACCCATGTGGGCAAGTCTAGTCGCAAGAACTCATGTCTTCCTCTGTCTAGCCCGTGGCAGACCCTGAGCTGTTTCTGCTGGGTTGAACTGAATTGAAGAGGCCCCTAAGGGAGTGAAAGGTGGCTACACACACAGACTCCACAGCCTGGGAAGCCCTGGGTGTGTCTCAGCCCTGGCGCTTCCAAGCTGGGTGACCTGGGCAAGCCTCTCACGACTCTGGAAAGCAGAGAAGGAGGCCCTTGCTGAGGGGGCTGTCGGAGGCTCCAGGGCAGCCAGTGTACAAGCCTGGCTGGAGACCCCCCCCAAAGACTGGCTCCTCGTCCCCCTACCCATCCCTTCTTCTCAGGAAAGAAGAAAGTCTGTCCTTCGTATATCTTTAGTATAGCTGACGCAGCCTGGCATTTTCAGAAGAAGTCTTATTAAAATAAAAAGGAGCAGAGAGTTTTAAGGGAGGCCAGAAAGATACAAATACCTAATAAAAATGGCTAGTAAGAGGCACTGAGGGCAACCCAATGAGTTGGGTGAGTGCACGAGTCAATGAACAAATGATGTGGTCAGAACTGCAGGAAGAGATCTTCTCTGGCACAAGGGCAGTGACTTTTTAAAAAATATTTTTAAAATATCTATTTATTTATTTAGTCATGCTGGGTCTTAGTTTTGGCATGTGGGCTCTAGTTCCCTGACCAGGATTGATCCCCGGCCCCCCGCATGGGGAGCACAGAGTCCCAGCTACAGGACCACCGGGGAAGTCCCAAAGGTAGTACTTGAAGTAGAAAAGTCCGGAGTTGGTTCAGCCTTGAGTCTTGATGGCTGCACGGTGGATTATGGGCCAGCAGAGGGAAGTAGTCAGGGAGGACCTCTCTGGAGTGATGATGTTTAAGCTGAGCCCCTGGTGACAAGAAGCAGCCAGTCTTGCCAGGGTCTAGAGAGAACCGTGGGAAGAGGGGGTGGTTTTTCCGAAGGCCCTCAGGTGGGTGTGAGTGCTGGCGTGCCAGAGCTCTGGGAAGAAGGCTGGTGTGGCTGGAGGGGGCGTGGGAGGGGAGAGGTAGGCTATGAGTCTGGAGGCCAAGAAGCAGGGCCTCAAAGGCCAGCTCTGAGGAGGCTGTGGTTTGGTCTGCTGTAGACCAGGGCCAAGGGCCTTACCCCTCCCTGCACATCCAGCCTCCCCTTCTCTGAGGCCCTCCCTGCCCCGCAGGCAGGCCGGCGAGCAAGTGCTGCGGCTGCCAGGCAGCCGGGAGCCGTGAATGAAGGAGGCTGGGCTGAGGTTTGAAGTAGTATTATGATTATTCTCCACGAAGACGGGAGGGCACAGCTGTTCATTCAGGAAATGAGCAGCCCAAGGCACCGCCCACCCACCCACCAGCAGCTGAGTAACAAAGAAATCAGCTGCTTAAAACCAGGGGCTCCGCCATGCAGGCTATTTCTGTGAAAACCCAAGAATTCAAAAGCTCACCCCCTAGAAATCCTTCCTCACTTTGGTGAGGCTGTAGAGGTGGGTCAGGAGAGAGAAGCCCCTTAGTCCTGTTGGTTCCAACTGAACTTTAAAATCCCCATTTCGTTACTGACCATCAGCCCACCCGTGGGGCCCCGTCCTGGCCTTCCAAGGCCTTGAATCCACAAAACCCTTTAAGGTACAGGCACTCCTCCTAAGTGTTGGTGCCACTTGACAGGTGCCGAAACTTTGGCACAGAGAGTTTAAGAAACTTACCCAGCACCACACGGCTGGTAACGGAGCTGGAATTAAAGCACGAGAATTCTGGCTTCGTTATTCTTGTTCTTTCTGCTGTATCACACTGCTCTGAAGTGTCTTCAGTTCCCTGGACACCCGTATCCTCTGCTGTGGGACTCATCTGCTGCCTGTACTAGCAATTTTATTTTTATTTATTTATTCATTTTAAATGTCACTGGTTTGTGCAGCCCTCCATAAGCATCCTATTTATTTATTTACTTTTCAGTTAATTCATTAACTCGGCCACACTGGATCTTTGTTGCAGCTCATGGGCTCAGTAGTTGCCTTGTGTGAACTTAGTTGCCCTGAAGCACAGGGGATCTTGGTTCCCCCATCCGGGATTGAACCCTCATCTCCTGCATTGGAAAGTGGATTCTTTTTTTTTTTTTTTTAATTTTTGGCCTGAGTCTTTGTTGCTGCATGAGGAAGTTCTGCATGTCATGCCCTGCCACCAAAAAACAAAAAAAAACAAACACTGCATATTCAAGGAACTTAGTGTTTCTGATGTGGCTGGTGCAGAGAATAGCAGGGCAGAGGCCATGCTGTGTGGGGTCTGGGGGGGGTGCCTGACAAGAGGTCTGCTCCTCATCTGAAATGAGATGGTGTTGCTGGCAGCCTCACGGCTTGTCCAGGATAACGGTCAGGGCAGGCAAGATGTTGGGGGTGTGGGATACTCTCCTGGCCTTGCCTGGGGCTGGAGCCTGCCCTAAGGTGCATGGGTGAGCATCTCCTTGTGCTGTAGCTGCCTGGATCTCCTCAAGTCATTAGGAGGAGCTCTTTGTGATGAGAAGAGGGGGGTCCCTGACCCTCGGCCAGCCTCCCCTGCACCCTTCCCAGAGGACTGGGGTCAGCCAGGCTGACCCCCAGCTGACCTGGCCCTGGGATGGCTGTGAGGTGGGCCTCGATCAGCCATCTGCCCTCAGGTCCTGAACACCTCCAGCCTTCCCAAACTGAGTGCTCCCTCCACGCTCACCATCCGAGCAAGGCCGTCCCTAACCGCCTTGGCCACAGGGGCAGTCGCCCCACCCTCACCATCAGATTTGCCTGTGAGCTTTCTCAGCAGCAGGGCCTGAGAGAGGACCTGCCTCTGTTTGTTTTCCTGTTTCCTGCAAGTCCTCCTTGCCGGAGCACAAGCCCCCCAGAGCAGGGCCTCCTGCACAGCAACCCTAACAAACATCTATTGACTTTTTCTACTTTGCTTTCTGGCTCAAACCAGGACAGAGAGTAACGTCCTGGGATGCTCTGTTTAGGTTCCTTCTAGGATCACCGTTCCGAGTGCTCCCCAGCTGTCCACGGCGGGGTCTGTGTCATTCTGGGCCTTTCCAGACAAAGTCAAGGGCATCATCCTGCTCCTCAGAGCCTCCATGCCTTGAGAACCTGGAGAAGGCCCTCCGAGAGCTCAGAATCAGGAAAATCCAGAAAATACCTGGTTAGTTTATATTTTATAATTGAAACGTTCCTAACCAATTAAAATTGGTTAGTTTCTATTTTGGGCTTCTCTTGTAGCTCGGAGAAGGCAATGGCAACCCACTCCAGTACTCTTGCCTGGAAAATCCCATGGACGGAGGAGCCTGGTAGGCTGCAGTCCATGGGGTTGCACAGAGTCAGACACGACTGAGGCGACTTAGCAGCAGCAGCAGCAGCAGCTTGTAGCTCAGTTGGTAAAGAATCTGCCTGCAATACAGGAGACCCGTGTTCGATCCTTGGGTCAGGAAGATCCCCTGGAGAAGGGAATGGCTACCCACTCTAGTATTCTTCCCTGGAGAATCCCATAGACAGAGGAGCCTGGCAGGAGGTCCCAAGAGTTGGACACGACTTAGTGACTAAACCACCCACAGTTTCCACTTTATAATTGAGATGTTTTTCTCTTTGTTTTGACTGCTAGAAATCTTGGAGCCAAATTCTTCCTTTGTCAATAGCAAGTTCATTTACAGGGCCATGCGTAGCTCAGGGTTAATGCTTTCTTTTCCTGCTCTGATTTAATCATCCAATAAATATTTGTCCTGGGCTTATCGTGCACTTGACACTTTTCTAAGTGCTGTAGTGGGAAATCAACAGTGAACAAAACAGACACAAACCCCTGTCTTCGTGGCACTTACAGTCAGGAAGAAGGAGAGAGGCAGTAAAACAACCTAATAAATAACTATGTCACATGTCGGGAGACAGTAAATGCTTATAGAAAGCTATTACGCAAGGAGGTGAGGGAGGGAGTGGGGGTGGTGCTGGGTGCTTTGCAATTTAAAATGGGAGGGGTGGTGCCAGAGAAAGCATCATTGAGGTGACATTAAAGCGAGGACCTAGAGGAGGTGAGGAAGGAAGACATGAGGGTGCTGAGAGGGAGAATGTCCTAGGGAGAGGAGACAGCGTCAGGCAGAGGCCATGAGTGGGGAGGATGCCCAGGGTTTGAGAAACAGCCCCTAGGCAGAGGCATGGGTGCACGCGGTCATCGGGATCACCGGTGCACCCTTCAGGGCTAAGAAGGCCATCCCAAGAACTGGCTCTTCCTCCAGTGAGATGGAGCATTGCCAGGTCGGGAAAGGAGGACTGAGAATTTCTGAGTGACATTTAATTTATTTTTTAAAATTAGTTGACTTATTTGGCTGTGCCGGATCTTAGTTGCGACATGTGTGACCTTTAGTTGCAGCCTGCAAACTTAGGTGAAGCACGAGGGAATCTAATTCCCCAACCAGGGACTGAACCCCGGGCACCCTGTGTTGGAAGCATGGAATCTTCGCCACTGGACCACCAGGGAAGTCCCTGATGAAGTCCTTTTTGAAGATGGAAAGTCTAACAGGAGCAGGTTTGTGGGGGAAGAGATGACCATTTTGGCCCAGGTGAAATTTGAGTCTCCAAATGGGGATGTGAGCAGACAGGTGTATAGACTACTCAGCGGAGTCCTGAGGCTGCCTGCGTCTAGAGGTGGGGAGAGGAGGTGGGAGGAGGACCCGGGTGTCGGGGAGGAGGGAGTGATAAATGCTGTCCTTGAGGACTGAGAATTGCCACGGGATTTGCCAGTGTGGATGCCATTGTTGACCTTGAGAAAGCAGTGTGGGTTGAGAGGTAGGGCCAAAACCCTGACCAGAGCAGGTTGAAGACAGACAAAAAGAGAGGATTTGGAAACAGAAAATGCAGACGACTTGGACACAATTGAGAAACTCAGGACACGCCTAGTGATGGGAATTCCCCAGCAGTGAGGACTCCGGCTTTCCCATCTCCCAGCCAGAGATTTCAACAGGCTGCTCCTGAGATTCTGATTGGTGACCCTAAGGGGTCAAAGCCTGTGGACACTGTGCCCCATGATCCCACACATCACAGATTCTGAAGGGCATTTAAAACATTCTCCCTCCTACCCAGGCCCTCCCCCACATCCCTCAGGCATTCAGTTCCTTGCCCTGGAGACAGCCAGTGTGATCAGTGCACACATACCTGCATGAACACACAGACACACACACACAAACACACAGACACACACATACAAACACACAGAGACACACACACAGACAGACACAGACACACACAAACACACAGAGACACAAACACACACACAAACACACACATGGACACACACACGGAGATACACACACAGTCATAGAGACACACACAGAAACAGACCCCCCCACACACAAACACATAGATACACAAACACAGATACACAGACACACACAAACACACAGAGATACACACACACACAGACACACACATAGACACACAAACACAGATACACAGACACACACAAAGATACACACACAGACACACAGAGACACACACACACAGACTCAGACACACACACACAAACACACAGACACACATGCACAAACACAAACACACACACATACACAGACATACACAGAGACACACACTAACACACACAGAGATACACACAGAGACACACAAACACACACAGACACACACACAGTATTATTTTTCTCCTTTTGACATGAATAGTAACATCCCATATAGACTGCTCTGTGCCTTGCATTTTTATATTAATAATATATTCTCAATATCATTCTCCATCCATACACAGAATACATTCTACCCTTTCATATGGCTTTGTATTATTTTCTCAGTGGTACACCATGTATCTTTTTTCATCCAGCCCTCCACTGATGGACAGTCATCTGAGATGGATTCTATTATTATCTCCACTTTACAGGGAGGCCATGAGCTGCGAGAGGTTCACCGGCCGCCGCTGCTCAGCTAGTGCGCTGCGGCGTGGGAACTCCATGCCCTTAACCACCCACCGGACTCTACTCCTGGATTAGTTTCCAACTCGATTTCTCCCTCAGTCCTCTGTTCTTAGCAATTATTTTGGTATCCTTTTGTTCCTTCAAATAGCACGTATTTATAAACCCTGCCCTTGTGCCAGGCACAGGGCTAGGCCGGGAGGATGGGGAGGGACACGACAGAAGAGTCCTGGGCCAGCAAGGAGCTGGCGGACCAAGTCTTTGTGCGTTTTTGTCAGCCACCTCAAAGCATCCATGGAACGATGCAGAGAATTAATAAGGAGGCCTGGTCCCTGTTTTCACTAATGAGGAAACCAATCGTGCCAACAAATCACTGTTACAACCCCGTAAGCTGAACACCAAAAAAGAAGCCTGGGAACCCAAAACAGCAAACTCCGTAGCCCTGGCCTCTTCGCCCCAACCTGGCTCTCCTCCAGTTTCCCATCTCAGTGAAAGGCCTCAGGCCTGGACTCCTCCCACTTCCATCCCCAGGTCCTGCACCCTATCTGAGACCACCCCCTAAAGACCTCTGGACTCGGCCCAACTTCGCTCTCCATGGCTACCGACTTGCTCAGGCCTCCTCTTATAGGGGCCACCCAGTAATTTCCTCTCTGGTGTTCTTTTCTCCACCAGCCTCCTCCCACCCACTATTCCTCCAGCTCACATGTCCCAGTGTCATTTCCTGGTTCTAACCTTCCAAGGCTTCCCTCTGCTGCCCTTGGGCTAATGAGGTGGTGGCATAAGCCCAGTGGTTAGGAGGGCTCTGGAGTCTGAATTCCAGCTATGCCTCTTCTTAGCTGTGTGACCTTGAATGACCTACTTAACTTCTCTTTGCCTTGTGCGCGAGTGCGTGCTAAGTTGCTTCAGTCATGTCCGACTCTTTGTGACCCTACGGACTGTAGCCTGCCAGGCTCCTCTGTCCATGGGATTATCCAGGCAAGAATTCTGGAGTGGGTTGCCATGCCCTCCTCCAAGGGATCTTCCGGACTCAGGAATCAAACCCAGTGTCTCTTCCATCTCCTGCATTGGCGGGTGGGTTCTTTACCACTAGCGCCACATGAGAAGCCCTTTGCCTTAGATGAGGCAAACTGAGATGAGATAAATGATAGTGAGATAAATTAGATAATGATGATGATGATAACCCCTACCTTATACAGCTGGCGTAAGAATTAAAAGTTAATGAACCTGGTGGTCCAGTGGTTAAGAAATCTCCTTGCAGTGCAGGGGATCTAGGTTCCATCCCTGGTCTGGGAACTGAGATTCCCACATGCAGTGGGGTCTGGCCAAAAAGTTAATGAATATAATAATAAGGACTTTGTGATCTGGACCCTACCTAGGGGTCTTCAGTCTTACCAGTTTTCATCTCCTCTATAAACCCACTGAAACACTTTTTGTTTTTCTCAAAGCCTCTGGCCCTGCCCTCCCTCTCCTTCTCCCAACCCCTCTGAGCTTAATCTGGGCCTAGAAACCAGTTCTTCTTCCCCACTGGATCTCTAACAGCTGTCACATAGTGTGTTGAATAAATGAATGAGAAAGTTATTACATTTGGGTTCTGATGGATGAGTAGGAGTTTTCAGGTAAAGAAGTGTTCAAGACTGGGCTATAAAAGGACTATCTCCATCCTTGGAGCTGGAAGCTCCCAGTGACTAGAGGACAGAAGGGAGGTTAGGCTGGAGAGGAAGGTTGGGCTTAGTCCAGAACTTTCTGTGTAGACAAAAGAAATCCATGAAGGGAAGGCTTTTGTGACAGTGGGTGGGTCACTTGCAAGAAAGACTGAGGCCAGGAGCTTGGATGTGTGGTGGCTAAGCTCTGGGGCAGCAATGAAAAGCCCTTCAGGGCAGCAAGTTGTGGGAATGAAATGAAGAAGGAAAACTTCGAGAGATTTGAGAGAAAGAATTAATATGATTTCCTAAACACTTTTACTGAAGACATCTTAGAAATGATGTTGGGCAATTGTGGGAATAAAGAGCTAAAGTCACATTTCCTCCCAACTTCAAGAAGCTCAAATCCTAGGAAAAGCAGACAGACCTATAAATAATATAGATGCAGAGAAGGCCAAATTTGGTCACTGCAGCCGGACTTACAGAGATATCCCTATATGTGTAAAATCAGCAAATCGAAGGACCACGCATTTCTGAGTGCCTCTGTCATGTACTCCAAGTCTCTTTTTGTTTGTTTAAAACATACTGCAGGGACTTCCTTGGTGGTCCAAGGGTGAAGAATTTGCCTTCCAGTGCAGGGGATGCAGGTTCAATCCCTGGTTGGAGAACTAAGATCCCAGAGACCTCAGAGCAGCTAAGCCTGCAGGTAGCAACTACTGACCCTTAGTGTTCCAGAGCCCACAGGCTACAACTGGAGAGTCTGTGCACCACAGTGAAAGATTCCCCATGACCCAACAGAGATCCTGAGTGCTAAAACTAAGACCCAATGTAGCCAAATTAATAAATATTAAAAAAACCCCACAAACAACACCCTGTAGTGTATTTCCATGACCCACCAACTTTTAGAGACTGTATAGTGTAGAGATTCCAGTGGGGCCCACTTCTGCCATTTAGCAACCCATGATCTTAAGTTACTAACTTCTCTTAGCCCAAGCCCACGTTAGCTACCATAGGAAGATGAATGAGATTGGAATGCCAGGAGAGAATAAAATGGGGCTGGAGGCCTGTGGGTAGTGTCAAGATCCTGCAAAGCCTTGTGAGCTACCAGAAAGGTTTTGGATTTTATTACTAGTTCAATGGGAAGCCATGATCTTCATCATTCAGAAAACTAAGATCATGGCATCCAGTCCCATCACTTCATGGCAAATAGATGGGGAAACAATGGAAACAGTGACAGAGTTTATTTTGGGGGGACTCCAAAATCACTGCAGATGGTGACTGCAGCCTTGAAATTAAAAGACGGTTCCTCCTTGAAAGAAAAGCTCTGGTAAACCTAGTCAGCATATTAAAGAGCAGAGACATTACTTTGCCAACCTAGGTCCATCTAGTCAAAGCTATGGTTTTTCCAGTAGTCATGTATGGATGTGAGAGTTGGACTATGAAGAAAGCTGAGAGCAGAAGAATTGATGCTTTTGCACTGTGGTGTTGGAGAAAACTCTTTTTTAAATTTATTTTTTAATTGATTTGGCTGCACTTTGTCTTAGTTGCTGCATGTGGGATCTAGTTCCCTGACCAGGGATCGAACCTGGGCCCCCTGCATTATGAGTTCGGAGTCTTAACCACTGAACCACCAAGGAAATCCCATGGAGAAGACTCTTGAGAGTCCCTTGGACTGCAAGGAGATCCAAACAGTCATCTTGAAGGAAATCGGTCCTGAATAGCCATTGGAAGGACTGATGCTGAAGCTGAAACTCTAATACTTTGGCCACCTGATGCAAAGAACTGACTCATTGGAAAAGATCCTGATGCTGGGAAAGACTGAAGGCAGGAGGAAAAGGGGATGACAGAGGATGGGATGGTTGGATGGCATCACCGACTCAATGGACATGAGTTTGAGTAAGCTCCGGAAGTTGGTGATGGACAGGGAATCCTGGCATGCTGCAGTCCCTGGGGTCGCAAAGAGTCGGACACGACTGAGTGACTGAACTGAACTGAACTGAACTGAACTGAATGGGAAGCCTCTGGGCCTTCCCAGGTGGCGCTAGTGGTAAGTAAACCGCCTGCGGATGCAGGAAACATAAAAGATAGGGGTTCGATCTCTGGGTCAAGAAGATCCCCTGGAGGAGGACACAGCAACCCACTCCAGTATTCTTGCCTAGAGAATCCCATGGACAGAGGACCCTGGCGGGCTACAGTCTATAGGGTCGCAAAGAGTCGGACACGATTGAAATGACTTAGCACGCACGAGAAGCCACTGAGGGGTTGTTTTCTTTCTCTTTTTTTGGTCCCAATATATTATTGCTTCTCAATTGAGATTTAATCTGCTTACAGTTAAATGCAAAGATCTTAAATGTTGAATTGGATGAGTTTTTACAATTACATACATCCGCGTAACCACCTGCTAAAAGGAGACACAGAACATTTCTATTGTCCGAAAAAGGTCCCGCTGCTCGGTTCCGGTTAATTCTCCCCGTTTCCAGAATCCGGTAGGGTCTAATTGTGTTTGCATTTGGAAAGGATCACTCGGGCAGTAGTGCTGAGGACTGTCTGAGACCAGCAAGGAGAGGACGTACAGGCTAGGCGAGAGCTGACTGGGTGGCACCGAGGTCGCCTAGCAACCTGAAAGCGTTGTCTGAGGGTTTTGACAGCTCCGCGCACTCCGAAGGGGAGGCTCCGCCCCCGCCTCGCCCCGCCCCTCGCACGGCCGGTAGGCAGCCCCGCCCCACGCCGGGGGCGGGCCGAAGCTTCTTATTGGTCAGCCCTCCGGAAGCCACTGGATTCGGAATCTCGCCCCAGGTCTCGCTGAAGCGGGCTGCGTCTGGGTGCGCGGTGTGTGGTGGTGGCGCGTGGTGAGGGGCTGCATGTGGCGGGCCGCACGCCGCTCCGGCTCAGCCAGGAGACCTCCCCGCCGCCGCTGAGCCTGTTTTCTTTCTCTGTCGGAGCGCGCCCCGCACGGGACACCCCAGGCCCTACGGCGCAGCCCGCCTTACCGGCCTGGGGACGGTTATCGCCTATTGGGACGCCACAGAGCCGGCTCGGGGATCCCCACCGCCGCAGGCCCCGGTGCGTGACTGATCCTCCGGCTCCCAGAGCCCCCTGCCCAGGCTGGGATGTTTGTCCTCGTGGAGATGGTGGACACCGTGCGGATCCCCCCGTGGCAGTTTGAGAGGAAGCTCAACGATTCCATCGCCGAAGAGTTGAACAAAAAGTTGGCCAACAAGGTACTGGGCCCCGCGGGGTGGCAGGCAGGCCTTGAGCACGGGAAGGGCCAGCACTGCGTACCCGCCCGCCGCCGGCCTGGCCGTGCCAAGTCTTGGCGTTTGGGCAAGGAGCTTAACGTCTCAGACTCGGTTTCTTCACCTGTGCGTGGGATGAACTCATCCTTTACCCCACCAGGATGTTGGAGAGAATCAAAAATTGGGTTTGAAAAAGGCTCTTGTAATTGGGGAATATTTCCAGGGACGGCGGAGCCTGGTGGGCTGCCGTCTCTGGGGTCGCACAGAGTCGGACACGACTGAAGCGACTTAGCAGCAGCAGCGTCCCCACTTCCAAATTATTGATAATTTGCAATCTAAATCAAGTCATTTACCCTCTCTGGGCCTCGGTTTCCATTTGCAAAATGGAAATAATCATTGTTGTCCAACCATGCATTGTTGCTGTGAAGATGGGTGGTAGTTCAGCTGTCAGGAGGTTTAGCCATTCATTCCTTCAAAAGAAATGTTTGTGCACCGTTTACTTGCCAGGCCAGCACGCCTTAGTGCCAGTCAGAGGCCGTCCCTCTGTCTTTTCTGAAGCAGTTATTCTGTGCCACACCACTCCTTCCGTTTTAGCAGTCGCCACACTCTTTTCTTGCTTGTTTACTCGGTTACTGTTTTTCTCTTTTCCTCTACATGAGGGCAGTGACCTTTTTCTTCTCTGCAGGTAACCCCCATAGAGTCTGGGCACAGAGCAGATGTTCCATAATTGTTTGTTGAATGAATAAAACAGACACGCTTCTACTCTGTAGTGTGGTGGGGACAGCAGATATGAATAAGAGACTCTCACAGTTGAGTGTGTGTTGACCAACTGAGATAACTATTATGGGCTTCCCTGGTGGCTCAGAGGTTAAAGCGTCTGCCCGCAATGCGGGAGACCCGGGTTGGATCCATGGGTCGGGAAGATCCCCTGGAGAAGGAAATGGTAACTCACTCCAGTATTCTTGCCTGGAGAATCCCATGGAGGGAGGAGCCTGGTAGGCTACAGTCCGTGGAGTTGCAAAGAGTCTGACACGACTGAGCTACTTCACCTACTTACATTATGACAACAGGTGTTCTCACAAGCCTGTGGAATGAGGGAACTTTGCCTACAATGAGGGAGACAAGAGGCTTTGCTAGGAGGTGATACTTGAGCTGAGATCTGGTGATGAGGAAGAACTAATGTAGGGGATTCCGGGCAGAGTAGAGCTATGCAGGAAGCAGAAAGAGCATGTGCAAAGGCCCTGTGGCAGGAAGGAATATCAAACCTGTCATAGCTTGGAGGAGGTTGGTGTGGCCAGGGCAGAGGGAGAAAGGGGAGGGCAGGCTGGAGAGTGGTGGGAGCCAGCCCATACAGGGCCCGCAGGACCTCGCTGGAGTGATGGCCTTCATCTGTAGTAGGCTGAGAAAGAGCCAGCAGGAAGAAGACCGGCTGGCTAGAGACTGGAGGCAGGTCCCTGCCACAGAGGCTGAAGTCACAGAAGGTGGGGTGTACAGACCTGGGGCGTTGCTGGCGAGAACTCACAGAGTCCTTAGTGGATGGTGTCTGGTTACTTTGTAAGGTCCAAGGAGAGGGGGCCTCTGAGGGGACAAAGAGAGAAGATATGAGAAGTCCAAGAAGGGAATGTAGTCCTTTTGTGGCCCAGGGCCTTCTCTGACATGTTCAGACAAGTATTTCCTTTTTTTTTTGGTTGCTCCTTGAGTCTTGTGGGATCTTAGTCCCCCAACTAGGGGTTGAACCCAGGCCCTCAGCAGTGAAAGTGCAGCGTCCTCACCACTGGACTGCCAGGGAATTCCCAGACGAGTATTTCTGCATTTGAATTACTGAGTCATTTGAGAGGAGGCCTCGCGAAAGAGGTCCAAGCTGCAGTCAAGGGCGCCTGTCTCTTTGTGCTTCCCAAACCATCCAGACTCTGAGCCTCACTGCGTTGAGGTCTGGCCAGGACTCACTTCTCTGAGCTCCTTGCTAATCCGTAAACAGTCCTGCAAGGTCTCTGTTTGGGATGTGATGATGCTGGTGTCAGATAAGCAGACACCGAGCGGCTAGTCCTTTGGAGCATCGTGAGGTGGAAATGGGGTGTGGACGTCCTTGGCCTGTCTTGCCCAGTCTCAGGGCCTCCTGCGTGTCACTCTGCCAGCCTCAGTCCCTGTGGCCACGTCTGTGTGTCTGAGACTTTGTGAGCAGAACAGCGACTAGCTGTGGTTCTGACACTCTGAACTGTGAGCTCCAGGATAGACTTGGGACCTTGGAAAAGTGTAGTTTTAACTTGTGTTCCCCACCCCAGTCCTTGCTACTAATAGTAATGATCCTTTATTGGAGAGGGTTCCTTCTAGCAGGTGAGCTGGCTACTGAGCTAGGCGCTTCACATCTATTCTCTTTGGATTTAACAGCCCCACAGCCTGGTATGTCCATTTTTGCAGATGGGGAAACCGAGGCTCAGAGAAGTGACCTTGCAGGCCACACAGGGAGTGGTGGAGCTGCTGTTGTGACTTGAATCTGTCTTGTCACCAAAGGCTTTGTTCTTTTTAGAGCTCATCTCCTACTGGAGTTCCTTACCTCAGGCGTTGCCTCAGTGCATTTAAAATGGGGATACCTGCCCCGTGGAGGGGGGAGGTGCGGATCTCGGGAGAGACTGCCCGGGCAGCTGGGCCTCGGAGTCACTGGGCGTGTACATGGACGCACACAGGTCGTGTACAACGTGGGACTCTGCATCTGTCTGTTTGACATCACCAAGCTGGAGGACGCGTACGTGTTCCCAGGGGATGGTGCGTCACACACGAAAGGTGGGTGCCCTCTCCTCCTGGGCTTTTCGGGTTTCTTGGAGCTCAGTTTTCGGTGGGGGATCCTGGTCTGGGGTTGGGAGATCTGGGATCTAGTTCTGACCACTCTGCCAGAAATTTTCTGGGTGGTATGGGCAGAATCTTCCCATTTCTGGGCCTCGGTTTCCCGTCTATAAAAAAAGAGGCGGGGACTTCCCTGGTGGTCCAGGGGTTGAGACTTGGTGCTTCCGCTGCAGAGGGCACAGGTTCAGTCCCTGGTCGGGAACTGAGATCCCACGTGCAGTGCAACATGACCAATAAAAGGGGAGGTGGATGAGGTGATTCTCGAGGCCTGTCCAGCTCTGAGGCTGTGGCTCTGTCTGTGACGTGTCCCCTGTGGTCCTGTGTGTTGCTTGAGCCCGCTCTGCCTGGCTGTCGGTGCGCTCAGGTAGGGGGAGTGGACAGTTAGTGGAGTCGGCATTGCTGAATCAAAGTGGGGAGAGTGAGGAAGGGCACAGGAGGCTGCTTGCGGGTGGGAGACCTCGAGGGACACCAGGGTATGATGGTTAAACTCGTGGCCTCTGAGTTCAAATACCAGCTCTGCTGCTTGTTTGCTCTATGTCGTAAGTGGAATATGCAGCCTCTGTTTCCTCTTCAGTAAAAGGCAGTTAACAGTAGACTAAGTTACAGGACTGTCGAGGGTTACTGAGTTAATACACGCAAAGCTCTCAGGACAGGACCTTGGCTTATAGCGAGTCCTGATAGCTCATTGATTTGAATTGTTCCTCTGATTCTGTCGGTCAGCTTGGTGGTGGTCTTCTGGGCTGACTTGACCAGGGCTGGATGGTGTAGGGTGGTCTCATGTGTCTGGTGGTTAGCACACTGGTTGGGTGGGGGGGCCTCGGCTGGGCTGCTCATCTCTGCTCCACGTGGTCTCTTCTTTCAGGAGGCAGACAGACTGGGTACCAAAGCACCTCCGGGCTGAGCCTCTGCTCGGATCCCATTGGCCAGAGCAGGTCACATGGCCAAGGCCAGAGTCGAGGGCTGGAGAAGGACTCCCCCGATGGGAAGAGCTGCAGTCACTTCGCAAAGGGATGTGCAGCCCATGGGAGGAGGGCTCGGGGAGGAAGTGGGGCGTTGGTCCCTCTCCTGCCGGGACAAACCAAGTCAGGAGCAGAGGGCCAGGAGGCCATTGAGATGGTTTAGGGCCAGTCAGGGTGTAGACGTGCCACTCGCCATCAGCTGGGCGCTCGCCCGTCTGCCCCAGACCCTCTGAGTCAGAATCTCTGGGGAGGGCCCCGCAGTGATTCCCACTCAGCCCTGACCCCCACTGGGGGCGTCAGCTTCGGCACAGGGATGTCCAAGCATTCCGGAACGTGCTGCGAGGCTGCCTGGTATGTGTGTCCAGGAATCCGGAGACAATTCATTCACGAGGATGCCGTGAAGCTCTGAGTTGTGTGTGGACTGGGACGGTCTCATGAGCAGAAAGGTCAGATGGTGATGTGGAGACGAGGACGCGCGGGCCCTGTTTACAGAGAAGGATGCCGTCTAGCTGAGCCAGTCTGCTGGGGAACAGGGGCCTTGCTGTCCAGAAGACAAGTGGTATGGGGGCCAGAACTTCAAGAGAGACTGGAGAGAAAAGCTAATATGCAGAGATTCTGCCCGTTTGTTGGGTTGTTTCTGCTGTGGGGCGTCATTGCTGGTTTTCTGACTGACCCCCTGTGCCTGGGTCCCTGGTGTGCCCGGGAACAAGGTGCAGGGGTAGAGTCCACGTGGACCCGGGGTTGAATTCTGGCTCTGATCCCCCTGCAGGGGGACCCCGGGCAGGTGACTACCTGGCTCAGCCTCACTTTGCTCATCTGTAAACTGGGGTAACACTTGTGGCAGTCAAGCTCCTCGGGGCCCATGGAGCATCGTGCAGGGCGAGTTGTTGATCTGTGGTGGGGTAGTGGCCAGGCTTCGGGGCTGACCCTGGGCCCAGGCCCTCTTCCCCCACTGCCTCCCCAGGGCTGTGGCCGAGGGTGTGTTGAGGGGTGCTCAGCACTGGGCCTCCACCTTTACTTAGAGGGTTATTCATTCGCCAGTTGCCTTCTACTTCTTCTAGTTTTACTTCTACCTCGGCCAGGTTACTTTACCTATCTCTCTGAGACTCAGTTCTGGGAAAACAGTATGATACTCATAGTACCTGCCTCACATAATTACAAGGAGTCAAGGAGAAAAACCACAGGAAGCCTTTGGCCTGGCACCCGGCACATAGTAAGTGCTCGCGAGATGTCAGCCTTTTGATTTGTGACACTGGCCCCGCCCGACTGGCCAGCCTCATCCCGTGTCACCTAGGGTACTTTTACCTGGCACCAGCCCTGTGTGCCCCATGCCCTCCAAGCTGGGTAGACCCGCCCCCCAGGAAGTCCCTCCTGACCTGCCCACTGCCCCCGCCTCTGGCTGAGCTGGGGCCCCACTCATGGCCCCGGAGCAGCCTGTCTTGTGCCTACCATTTGCTTTGTTCTTTTCCCTTTTACTTTTTCTTTAAGCTGTGATAGAACGTAACATTTTCCATGTTCAGCGTATAGTTCTGTGACAGTCGGTATGTGTACATTGTTGTTTGACTGTCACCACCATCCATCTCTAGCACTTTATTGTCTTCCAACACTGGATCTCTGTCTGCACTAAACACCAATTCCCCGCTCCCCTCTCCCTACCCACCCCCTATCCCTACCCCCCAACCACCGCTCTACTTTCTGTCTCTGTGAATTTGGCTCCTCCAGGCACCTTGAGTGCAGTCAAGGTATTTGTCCTTTGTAGACACTCACTGCGTCCTAAGGCAGCCCTGCTTATCCTCGGCCTACAGCTAAGAACAGGTCTTCCTCTTCTTACTGGCTCTTCAGACCCATCCTTTTTGACTTTTTGGGTTTCCTACCTCAGGCTGAACATCCCTAGAACTTCAGGGGGGGCTCTTGGGAGGTGGCCCCCAACACAGCACTACCCACCTGGCCCTCCACCTGGGCTGTGGCCTCCTTTTGGTTTTTAAGTGAGGTATAATTCACATACCGTGAAATTCACCCTTTTAAGGCATACAATTCAGGGGCTTTCAGCATTGTATATTCACGGAGCTGTGTGACTGTCACCATTGTCTTAATTCTAGAATATTTTCGTCACCCACAAAAGAAATACCACGCCCATTAGCCAGCACTCCCTGCCCTCCACCAGCCCCTGACAACCATGCATCAACTTTCTCTCTCTGAATTTGCCTCTTCTGGACATTTCCTGTGAATAAGATCCTACAGTGCTGGCCTTTGTGGTTGGCTTATTTCCTGCAGCATGATATCCTCAAAGTTCATCCGTGTGGCTCCCTGTGTTAGCCCTTTATTCCTTCCTGAGACTGAACAGTCTTCCATTGCATGGCTGTATCACAGTGTGTTTATCCATCCATCTGTCCACGGACACCTGGGTTGCTCACCATGTGCTTTCGTTGTGGTCGTTCCAGACTTGAGCTCCCTGGGCGCAGGATCACGTGTTGTCCTGCCCCAGCGAGCCCTGTGCCCAAGCCCGGCCTGGCACAGCCCTGGCAGAGGCTCCGTGGGGACTTATTAAACTGAGCTGATGGAACTGGGTCACACGGGCAGAGGGATTTTTCCATTCTGTGCATTAGGGACATTGGCCCTCAGCTGCTCTCTCCGAGGTCAGCGTGCGGCTCTCCCGTCTCGACAAAGGCTCGGACAGCTGTGCCTGTCCCCTCACCGGGAGGGAGCCACACCAGCTGCCCCCTGTCCTCCCCCCACGCTTTCCTGCATGGTGGAGTCATGGGGAAGCAGCCTGCAGGGAGCTGCGGTGGGGAGCAGGTGGATCCCACTGTCCTCGGGGTGAGCCAGCAGACCAGGCAGCTGAGGGCGCCGAAAGCAGAAGCCTGTGTTTGGGGTTTGAACGGGGGAGGCAGATTCAACTCCATGGATCTGGGTGGTGGTTCAGAAAGGCTTGGAGTCTCCCGCTGGCAGAACAGCTATGTGGCTGTGGGCAGGTTACTTGACCTCCCGGAGCCGCTTGCTTCCAGTGGGGAACCATGACACTGACACGGGCGGATTCAGATGGGCCCTGGGCGGCTAGGCAGGGGCAGCCTCATGGTTATTATCTGGCCCTGGCGGAGTCAGGCCTTAGACACCATATGCCTTTAGGGCTCAGTGGGCACCCGCTTTGAGGCACTCTGCAAGGGGCAGCAGTGATCAAGGGATGGCTTCTGCCAGGCCGTGGAGTCAGCGTCTGTGATGTGGGCACAGACCCTACCTGATACTTTGCTTGGGCTCACGTGAATAGGGACCACCTAGGGCAGAACCGGAGAACCCACAGAGACATTGTTGCTGGTTTATTGGCTCCCCCCAACCTCCCCGCCCCCCCAAAATTTCAGGGCATTTTTAGCATCCTGTTCCAGGTCAGAGCTGCGCCTGGGGCAAACTTTGCCGGTCAGTGGGAGATGGGGAACTTGTTTCCAAACCTGGTTCTCTCTGCCAGTTGCTTCTGCCCTCGTTAGAGTTTCAAGGAGAGAGCCCGGAGGAAGGCTGAGATTGATTTTGGCGTCACTGATGGCCAGGATGTGGGCTCAGGTGTGACTGACGGATTGGGAGCGGGCCTGTGTTTCAGGGCCAGTACTGCTGGCTTCTCGTGGGGGCCAAGCAGAGGCCTTGCAGGAGGTGGGGTTAGGGTCCCTCCGGCTCAGCTGACGGGTCTAGGCCCACGGGGAGGCCTGGCATGGACTGCTGGGTGGGCTCTTGGTGTCACCATGGGGGTCAGCGTGCCAGTGAATGAGGGTGGACACTGGCAAGCACAGGCCACCCCCAGCCGGAGTGGCCCTTGCTCACGGCCTGCTCATCACCGCCGCGCCATCTCTGTTTCCAGTTCACTTTCGCTATGTGGTGTTCCATCCGTTCCTGGACGAGATTCTGATCGGAAAGATCAAAGGCTGCAGCCCGGAGGGAGTGCATGGTAACGTTGGCCCTGTGTCCTCACGTGAGACCTGGGAGCATGCCAGGGGCAGGCGCCGAGCCAGTGGCCTCTCCAGGTGGTCAGGGGAGCCGCCACCTAGATGAGCAGAACCTTCCTGAGGGGGTGCTCGGCCGTCCGTCCTGTAACATGGAGGACCCTGGCCAGCTCGGGGCCTTGGCCAGGAGGCTGAGACACCCTGAGGGAGGCACCGGAGCTGGCGGAGGTGACCCAGGCCGCTGGCCCTGGTAGTGCGGGGTCCACCTTGGGTTTGGGTGGCTGCTCAGGCCGGGCAGAGGTGTGGGGCTCCGAGGTGGAGGAGGGGCCCTGGGCAGCACAGACTCAGGGCTGGCCTGTCTACTCACGTTGTCACCTGCCTGTCTTCCAGTCTCCCTAGGGTTCTTCGACGACATTCTCATCCCTCCGGAGTCGCTGCAGCAGCCGGCCAAGTTGTATCCTCCCAGGGTGAGAGCTCGCGCCCCTCCACAGGAGGGTCCCCACTCCTCGGGGTGGCCCTGGGGCCTGTAACCTGATGCCAGCCTCTGTCCACCCCTTCTCTGGTTTGCTCCCAAAGCACGGACCTGCCAGTGCGTCCCACACAGGCCGCGGGGCCTGCGCCTGCGTCGGGGCTGCCAGGCCTGGTTCCAGCTCGCCTCGCTCAGGTTGTCCCCTCAGGAAGCATCTCAGGCGCCTCCCTCTGAGGCCCCTGGCCGGCCCGCCGCCCCTCCTCAGTGTGCATCTGAGGGCCTGGCGCTGCAGGTCCTGGGCTGGTTGAGGAGTCTCTGCTGGCTGCCCCATTGTCCCCGTCCCGGCCCTCGCCTTGCTGCACTGGGGTGGCTGTTTCTGTGGATGCTCCCCTAGACTGCTCACCTGGAGAGACCCCATCTTGTCCTAGCTGTACCCAGAGTGCCCAGCAGGGGACCTGGCAGTGAGGAGAGGCAGGACCCATCTACGGGGCTGCCACTGGAGGGCAGTATGTCCCTTCAGTGTGGGATCTGCTGAGGGAGGGGCCCCGGTTTTGTGTGTGCACGTGTGTGTGCATGCATGGTGTGTGTGTGTTTACATGTGTGTGCGTGTACACATGCACAGGGCCTGGGGCAGGGTCTGTGTGTGACTCTGGAACTTGTCAGAAAACCTGCCACGTCCTGTTGGAAACCGGGAAGGTTCCTGGGCTGCCTGCCAGCAGAGAGCACTGTGAGACGTGCAGAGGCGTGCGGGATCGCACTGTGTGGCCGGCGCTTGGGCCGACCGTGGGGCCTGTGGAGGGCGCCCTCCACACGTGCTGTTTCATTACCTCCCCACCGCAGCCCTGGAGGGCAGGCCTCCCTAGCGCCCCTGGTATACCGACGGGGGCCCTGAAGCACAGAGGTTGGGCCTGGCCCCCAGCGGGCGGTGAGCTGAGGTTTGAACTTGGCAGCCAGCCTCTGAGAGGGCACACAGGTGGAATCCAACCCTGGGCACTGAGGGGCCGTGATCATTCCTGGGTGGAGGTGCAGCTTGCGCTCTGCTCCAGACTCCTTCTGCTCTGATGTCCGTGTTCCCAGCCTGGGTCCTGGCACTCTGGTCACTCCATGGGCTCCAGGCCGGCCTGACCTCGCCTCTTGTATGTGGGGCTGAGCCCTCTCTTCCTGGGACTTCCCAGGTAAAACATGTCAGCCTGCAGTTGGCTCTTCCTGGGGGTGTGGGCACTATGGGAGGGACCCCCCCACCCCCAAACCCAGGGCTTCCCCGCTGGCCTGGTTGTTGCCTTGACCGTGTGCTCCGCCCAGCGACGAGGCAGAGCAGGTGTGGGTGTGGGAGTACGAGACGGAGGAGGGCGCCCACGACCTGTACATGGACATCGGTGAGGAGGTCCGCTTCCGGGTGGTGGACGAGAGCTTCGTGGACACATCCCCCACGGGACCCAGCTCGGCCGAGGCCGCCTCTTCCAGTGAGGAGCTGCCCAAGAAGGAGGCTCCGTACACGCTCATGGTGAGCTGTCCTGATGGGACCCGGGGGCGGGAGGACCCAGCAGGTGGGGGTGCGGTCCCTGCCGTGGCGTCTTGGGTGGACCCTTCTTGGGGAGCCATTGCTGCGTGCCAGGGCAGCAGTGGTCCTTGCGGGGGTGTCATAAAGCTGCCATGCTGTTGGGGAGGGCGGGCGAGTCAGGCCCCTGCCCATGAGAGGACAGCACCAGCTGGACAAGGCTGCTGATGAGCTGGCTGTATGAGGAAGAAACCGGGGGTTGGGGAGGTGGGGGGAGGGACAGGACCCTCAAGGCTGCTCCCACTGCAGACCCGAGTGGCCTGAGGGCCTGGGGAAGCTGAAACCCACCCGATCCGCCTTGGGTCCCTTGTCTTTTGCCCTCACGAAGTCTGACACATGACCCAAGCGGGGTTTCAGGGCCTGCGGGTAGGGTTTTTTAGTGTAACGTGGGGCCCAGGTTGTTCACTTTCAGGGCAGCTGTCTTTGTCAGGAAGAGGGGTGGTGGTCCCCTCTGTGTGATTCGGAGGCTGGGGCTCAAGGTCACTAGGCTTTTCTGGCAGGACTAGACCACCAGCGGCTCAGGAGGGCAGGCCTAGGACTGGCACACTGGTGCCCTTGTGGGCAGGCATACAGGTGAGGGGCTGGGGGCCGTGTCCTTGGTAAACCAGCACTTTCCTTACAGGCCTCAAAAAGGCTGGAGCAAGAGGGGAGTCCACCTCCCCTCTGGGGTGCTGGTGTGGCTCCCGGGTGTTCCCAGAGCCTCCTGGCTGGCTGTGCCCTACCCTCCCTGGAGCCTCACCTAGAAGAGAGGGCCCCCTTTGCTTCCTGTCTGAGTTGGCTCCAGGCTGAATGGTAGATGAAGCACGCCGGTTCCCTCTCCCCACCCTGGCAGGGATCCATCAGCGAGCCGGGCCTGGGCCTCCTCTCCTGGTGGACGAGCAGCTAGCCCTGCGCTGTGACCACGGACCCTGCCCGGCCCTCAGGAAGGAGGCGCAGCTGGCCCTGAAGACCCCCACCGCTTGTGCAGACAGGGAGCGGCCTGCGCCCTGCCAGGTTGTCCCCTCCCCTGCCCCTCCCAGAGCTACGTGAGTGCCACGGTCCCCACGAACTTCTGCCCGTTGGTGACAGCAAAGACATTTAATAAATGAAGACAGCGTCACCCGGGAGCGCCGCCCTTGTCTCAGTGATCTACAGTCACCAAGTTGCCACGGCTGGGACAGCACACCCTTCCTGACCCCAGATCACGTCTAGAGATGACCCAGAGGTGGACTTGGGGGTGAGAGGTCCTGGCCGCCTCAGGCCAAGCTCTGGGCCAGCTGAGCCTGGCGACCCCACAAGCAACCCAGAGAGCAAGAGGCTGGCCCGGGGCAGCTGCCAGGCGCTCATCAGCCTGACCTTCAAGGGAAACGACCTTCCTTCCCACCGGCGTGTGGGGGGTGGGGGCCTGGTCTCAGCCAGGCGGCTCCTCGGCAAGTGGCGGCGGTGGGCTTCCCTGAGCCCGGGGGGAGGGCTGGCCGCCTGCTGTCGCCGTGTTCCCACCAGCAGTGCAGCAGGGAGCCTCGGGCTGGCTGTCGCTTCGCGACCTCGGCCGCACTGTGAGCATGCTGTGGGTCTGTCTGCTTATGATTTGAGATCCTGGAGGTGGGCCTCATCGTTTACTCAACAGAACAGCTTTGCCAGATTCCTCCTGCCCCTCCATTCATTTCTGCCAGAAACCTCTCTTGGGACCAGGACATGGTTTTATAGCCCCCACCGGACACCATGTTTCCGTCAGGCAAGTCTTGTCCTGATGAAGGGGTCGCCGTGGAGCCTGCCTCCCACCCTGGCCTTTCGGCTCACGTGGACACAGGGGTCTGGAGCTGTGGGTGGTGCCAGTGGATGGCGCTCCAGGGAGAGGAGCCGTGCCTGCTGCCACCCTGTGCCAGGGGGCTGGGGCAGGGCACACGGGGACTAGCTGTGACCTTGGATGTGGTGGCCAGTCTGTACGACAGACAGACACACATTGCGTGTCTGAAGGGCAACTCAAAGCCCAGGGGAAAGCAGAGGCTCCATATCAGGCCCAACCCCCCAGGCCCATCGGGGAAGCAACTGGAATGTGGGGATGGGGAGGGGAGGCTGCCCCGCAGGCAGTGGGGCTGAAAAACAAACGCAGTGGCGTGGCTCTCCGGGGTGTCCACTGAGCCTGGCTGTGAAGGACCCCCCTGCCCCTTGCTGGAGCTGATAGCAGCAGACACCACCACTCACACAGCAACAGTCACTGAACCTGAATTCTTATTTTCCTTGTAAGAGCAGAAGGATTTTTTTCAAATCCTTCAGCCACCAGTGAAATGAACAGGCAAGAGAGAAACTTTAGACGGGCGTCTATCATCAAAAATAAATAGTTGCATGAAGCTGCTCAAGATCTGAATCGGACTAAAAACAGGAAGGCGGGGGGTTGACACGCTGATAAGAGCCTCCCCACCTCCGGCTCTGGGGCACTCCCTGGGCTGAGGGGAGGAGGGCAGGAGGCCCAGCCACCACATCTCCGAGTGGAGCCACGGCTGGATCAGATCGGGTCCGGTTCTGGTGACACGGAACTGCCCTTGTGACGCCGGAGCCGGGTCCGAGGAGCAGGCCGGCAGGCGGTGGCGGCTGAGCGGGCCCTCACTTCTGCAGCTCCTTCATCCTGTTGAGCGCGCTGCCAGCGCGGAACCACTCGATCTGGGTCTCGTTGAAGGTGTGGTTCAGGAGGATGGTCTCCTGGGTCCCGTTGGGGTGCTTGATGATGCATGTCAGCGGCTGTGAGGAAGGATGCGTGTGGGCAGGCGGGCCCTTGGGAACACGGCCCTCGGTTCCGCTAGAGGCTCAGGAGGGTGGGCCACCGCTCCGGGGCCTGGGGCCAGCAAGGTGAACCAGGTCCTAGGCCCAGTCTGGGCCTCGGCGGCTGGCCACGGGAAGACCCGGAGGCCCTGACTCCTGGGACCACAGGGCCCTGCAGGGTGTGGGCTGTGGCTGTGGAGTGCCAGGCCTGGGCCACTGACTGGATGGAATGGGGGCCTGAGCTGGCTTTATCTTCATCTCTGGGAAGGCATTTCCTTCCCTCTCAGGGGTTACCTGGAGAATTCAGGGGCCCTTCTAGCTAGAACAAAGGCTCACGGAAGGAGGTACAGGTGGGGCCAGGTGTAGGAGGGCAACCCTCCCCTCCCCTCCCCTCTCAGGACGGCTCTGGGAGAAACGCATGTGCTTGGCTGGCCCACCCTCCTTCCCTGCCCCCTGACCTTGCCGGGGGCAAAGTCCTTCAGGCCCTTGATGGTCAGCTTGTCCACAGGGTGAATCTTGTTGTAGTCAGCTGGGTCAGCGAAGGTGAGGGGCAGCAGGCCCTGCTTCTTCAGGTTGGTTTCTAGAAGGCAGAGGGCAGTAGTCCATAGTGGGCAGGTCCCGTCCCTCCCTTCTCTGTGAGGAACCTCACCAACCAAGCCCAGTTAGGGCTCTGGGAGGGTCACCCCAGGTCCTGCCACGTGGGGACAAACCTGGGTCCCTGACCGCGAGGGCCAGCTTGGTCGCTCTCCCAGTGACGTGGGACCCTAGGCTAGTGTGCTTGAGTGCCTGTGTTTCCCTGAGGCCTCTGACAATCAGAGACGGTCCTCTGACCACGTGGCCTGGATCTCAACTGCTCCAAGTGTGGAAGCGAGACCAGTATATGCCGGGGATGGGGAGCTGCGGTGTCAGAACCGACAAACCAGAAGGGGCAGAGGCTGGAGGCCGGGGAGCTGTGGGGTCTCTGTGGACACACCCTGGAGACCGGCCACGTGGCTCCAGCCCCGCCAGGCTCTGCGGGCCGGGTGACCCTGGGCTGCCAGTGAGGGGAGGCGGGCGGGGCTGGGACCGGGCTCCTGCTCACCATGGATCCTGGCAAAGCTCTTGGTGATGATGGCCCGGCCCCCAAGGTGGCGAGGCTCCAGGGCTGCGTGCTCCCGGCTCGAGCCCTCACCATAGTTTTCATCTCCAATCACCACCCACCGGATGCCGTGTTTCTGTCAGGGGTGAGTAAGGAGTGAATTTATGAGGGAGAGGGTGGCACTGGCCCACCTCCTGCTCAGCCCTCAGGCCTCCTACGGCTCACAGGTCAAGAGGCCAGAGCCCCCCGCCTCACCTGCACCCCAAGGACAAGGGAAGTTAGAGCTGAACCCAGCCCCAGCCAGACCCTCAGAAGACAGGACGAGACAGGGCCTGGGAAGGTGTGACCCACCCCTGTGTGACCCAGAGCTCAGGGCACATGGGGCCGCCTCGACACTGGGACCCCATTCCACTGCACAGCTGCAAGTGTGGACGCCCCGTTCCCCGAGCGGGAGTGCCGACCTGGCCACCAGCAAGCGCCAGCTCTGCCCCACCTTGTAGTAGCGGGCGGTGTCAGGGACAGGACCGAACTCCTGGGTGACGGCATTGCGCACGGAGTTGGCCTTGCCGTTTTCCACGTTGATGGCGCCAATGAGCAGGTTGTTGGAGATGTTGTCCAGGTGCCCACGGAACTTGAGCCAGGGACCAGCAGCCGAGATGTGGTCGGTGGTACACTTCCCTTTGACCTTGGGTGGGTGAGCAGAGAGAACAGAGGTCGGGGTGTGGGCTCTGAGTGGTGGACCGACAGGCCCTCTGGAGGTAGGCGGTGGGGACAGAAGAAGCAGGTGAGGCTCTGACACGGGTTGCAGTCTTGGCGTCACCACGCTCTGGCCAAGAGGGTTCAGGCAAGGCTGTCCCCCGCCCCTCAAGGGGCAGAGCCACGCACGGAGGACCCGTGTGATTGCTCACTCGCCCTTCAGCCCGAGGCCCCTAGGTAGGAGATGCCCAGGTTGGGAAACCACCTGCAGATTCATGCCAGGGACAGACAAGCCCGAGGATGTGTCTGGGTTCTGCCTGGTGACTGATCAGTTTTGTCTACCATGTGGGCTTAACGGTGGCTATGTCACTGCCTGCAGACCCCGCAGTAAACAGTACAGTGCCTGTGTGGCATGGCTCCAAGGCCTCTGGCCGGTCAGCTCAGCTCCCAGGCACAGGCCCTACCCGATGCTCAACCACGGGACTAGGAATCGACGGGGCCAGAGCCTGTCCAGTCAAGCCCAGTGCACAGAGGCTTGCTGTGAGGGTCACGGTGCCCACCCTGCCCTCCTAATGCTGCATTCACTGCCTACACCCGGAGGCCCGTGAGCAGCTGGCCTGGCACAGGGCAGCAGAATGGGGGACACAGATCCCCTCACTCCCCCACAGCCAAACCTCCCTTCCTGCCCCCGCCTGACTCCTGACCATGTCCTCCCCAGGGTCCGTGGGGGCTTGTGTGGTTTCCTGGGCCCTCCTGCCCATCAGGGGAGGGTGCCCTGGCAGCAGGGCTGTTCGTGCGTCCCCGAGCCGCTGACCTTGATGAGGATCTGCAGGTCCTCCAGGTCTCGGCCGTCCCACTTGTCGAAAGGCTCCAGGAGCTGCAGGCGCTGGCTGGTGGGACTCACGTCCACCTGCTGCCCACTGCTGTCCTTGGGGGGGTGCTGGTAGGTGTCCTGTCCGGGGTCGAACTCCTGTAGCAGGCGACAGGGCAGGTTGGGTGTCAAGCCCTCAGTCCCACGTGGACATGCTCCCGTGGCAGGCAAGCTCCCCGTGCGCCAAGCTCCCCGTCCCGGCGAGTGCTCCTCCTGGGCCGGAAGCATCTCAGCGGCCCTGAGCCCCAAGCCGAGGTGGGCCCGCAGGACGGGAGGCAGAGGCCGTGCCTGCTCACCGCTCGAGGAAGCTCATCTGCGTCTGGAGCCTCCAGCTTGAACTTCTTGCCGTCCTTGCCCGTCAGGAAGTCAGTCTCTGGGTTGAACTTGAGGGTGCCAGCAATGGCCAGGGCTGTGACAATCTGGAATGGAGGTGGCCAGTTTGTCATTCGCACCAAACTCCCCGCCCATCCCTTTACTTCAGCAGAAGTCTAAGGTGGAACTGAGGTGGAACCGGGAAATTCCAGATTCTCCCCTGGCAGGCAGGAGCTGCGGCAATGTCTCTGGGACCAGGGCCTGCAGAGGACTCACGCACCCACCTCTACTGCCCCCCGGGGCCTGGACCTCAGCGCCTCCTTGGGCAGGGCCAGTGCTGGACCCCGAGAGGCCCTGGCACAGAAACGCTCCCATGATGACGACATTCCTTCATGAGCATTGAAAACATGGAGGGGGCCATTTCTTCACTGAAGTATTTCTGGAATGCTCACTTAAAAAACCAAGTCATGGATTTCCCTAGTGGCTCACTAGTTAAGAATCCCCCTGCCAAAGGAGGTGACATGGGTTTGATCCCTGGTCCAAGAAGATTCCATGTGCCGTGGGGCAGCTAAGTCCGTGTACCACAGTTACTGAGCCCTTGCACCCTGGAGCCCATGCTCTGCAGAAAAAGTCGCTGCGGTGAGAAACCCAACAAGCAACAAGAGTGACCCATTTGCTGCAACTAGAGCAAAGCCTGCGTACCGCAACAAAGACCCAGCGCAGGAAAAACAAGTCACAGAAGACTGGCTGTGTGTGGACAAGCACTGAGTGCCCAGAGCATGCAGCTCACTGACTGTTCCTCGTGACAGCACGGCCTCCCTCCTGGCTTGGGCAGTGCAGGTGCCTCCTGTGTTGTTCACGGGTCACCAACTGGACCCCAGGGCACTGAGGATCTGGCCCATGTGGCCGGGTGGAGGCAGGACTGCCTTCTGTCTCCGGTGGTGACTCTAACAAAACCTCACACTCCTGGGGCTGAGGGGAGCCAGGCAGGGCACACCCAGGGAGCTCGATGCCTGGGGTTGGCAAGGCCTGTGGCTCTTGGTTTCTGCTCTAACAACTCCTGGCCCTGTGATGCCAACCTTCCTTCAGCAGCCCTGCGGGGCCCCCACCCCCCTGACTGGCCAGGGCAGGGCCCCCAGAGGCCATCCTGGGTTAGGGCGGAGCCTCACCTCTGGGGACGTGACGAAGGCGTGGGTCTCAGGATTTGCGTCGTTGCGGCCTGTGAAGTTCCTGTTGTAGGAGGTGACGATGGTGTTCTTCTCCCCCTTCTTGATGTCCTTCCTGCCAGGTCAAAGGGGACACAGTTAGGGACATCTGGCCTTATCAGCTGGCCTGACCTGCCGAGCTCATGGCAGAGGAGGGGGAAATGGAAAGACCTGGAAATGGTCACCTCCTCCTGGGACTCGACTCACACCCATGGAGCAGGAGGGAACCGCAGGCATCACTGAGGTTTGTTAGAAGCCACACGTTAAGACAAGAGGCCAGACCAAGGCCAGGGATCCCTGACCGGGGCTATGGCGTCCTTTCAGGAGGGTCCATCTAAGCCCCCCACCATGTGCGTTAGGATGAGGCCTCCCTGGCTTCTTCCCACTCCCCAGGCTTTGGGCAGGCAGCCACTCAGCACTGCGGGGGACTCTTCCTCTTTACCTCCAGCCCAACTTTCTAGTCCTGCCTGGAAAAGTCTTCTAATATCCTACAGCCCTGGAAGCTCCACCCCAAGGGCATCTCCCCTCAACATCTGGGGCTCTGTACCCCAGAACACAAGGGGCCATCCTACAAAACTGTGCTTCTTTGGCAGAAAACAACAAAATTCTGTAAAGCAATTATCCTTTGATTAAAAAAAAATTAATTTTAAAAAATACATTAAAAAAAACCCCTGTGCTTCTCACCTGTCCCATTGGCCAATGCAAGGCCCGCAGGCATTGGCCAGGACGATGCCACCCACATCCCTCAGGATCTGTGCCTGCAGTGGGGAGAGAGGACGGGGAGTGGTCAGAGGCAGGCTGGCGGGAACCCCAGGGCACCAGATCTGCCCTGCAGCCATGTTCCTCAGCAGAGGGGTGGGGGAGCTGGGGCGCGGCGCACGGGCACTCACATAGCCATCCCGCTCGATGGTGGCGCGGATCTGCTCCGAGCCTGGGGTGATGGTGAACTGGGATTTGCACTGGAGTCCGTGGGCCAGCGCCTGCTTGGCCACGGCTGCGGAGCGGCCCATGTCTTCATAGCTGGAGTTGGTACAGCTGCCAATCAGACCTGGTGCATCGTGGGTGGGGGGATGGACCGTCAGGAGGAGAGTGACCAGAGCTCCGCCCGACTGCAAACGATCCACATCCAGTCAAGGGTTCCCCGACCCTGCTCCCAACAGACAGAAGTTGGAAGCAACCTATCTCGCTGTCTATCCTCTCAACCCAGACACTTAAGAGAAACTGTGGCGACTGAGCACGACGCTGAACACCCTTGGCAGCGTATAACCCACTGTCTCAGAGTGAACAGAGTCTGTGTGTGGACACACACTGGAGGGCCCCCACTACACTAAGGACAGGGACCACTGCTGGGCAAGGACCTAGAGGCCCATTTTCTTTTATACTTTGTAGTGTTCTCTGGCTTTCTGCTTGGTTTTATAATCAGGAAGAAAAGAATTCTTTTAAAGAAGTCTATCATAGTTATTCAAAAAGCCAATAAAGACTGGATGACATCACACTGTCTATAGAGAGAGACAGTCTGTCTTACCAGTTCAGTGATTTATTTTCTAATTATTAAGTTACCAAAAGACTTCTTTTTATTTACGTCAACTAGTAAGGCTGCACACACTGGGCAGCGCCTCATGCTAGGCGCTGTTGGAAGCTCTTGCCAGCCCTCAACACGTCCCCCCTCCCAGCAAGTTTAACCGTATCACCCCCATTTCACAGCTGGGGAACCGAGGTACAGGGGGCAAAGCAGCGAGCCCACGGTCACCCAGCTATGAAGGGGCAGGGTCAGATTCACTCTCAGGCCACCGGGGTTCACGTGCTTCACGAAAAGATGACACCAGTGATACTGACATGCCAGTGTGTGTGTGTAAAGCACGTAAAGTCAAGTTAGGCATGGTGGTTCAAAGAGGAAATGTTCGTAAAACAAAATTTACACACATCAGTATGGGCATGTACAAAGAGCTGGTTCTGGCTGAGGGTGGAGATTGAGGGTGTTTTAAAATTCTTGTCAATAGTCTCTACACCGATACATATTTCTTTTATACCAAGAAAAAGTAATTTCTTTAAGAAGCTGTGGAGGGAAAAAAAACTATTTCAGAAAGTGCCTGAACCATTCAGGAGGGCCCCACGGTAAGCACGGGCGATGGTCCACAGCCCTGGGCGGACCTGCTGGCTCTGGGATTGGGGGTGGGGGTACTCACCAACTCGGATGTCCAAGGGCCACCCCTCCTTCTCTGCCACACTGCCCACTTCTGCCACAGGGTGAGCCAGGTCAGGGGTAAAGGGCCCATTGATATGCGGCTTCAGCTGAAGCAAAAGAGGTGGGGGCGGGAGTGGGGAGGAACTCAGCTTGGTGTGTGACACCTCTTTCCTTCGAGGTGGCCTGGCTTCTGCTCGCCCAATCATGGTGGGCCTGGGAGGCCAGCTCTCGTTCTACAGCTCACACCTCATCCCAGGAAGGGCCCGAACAGCGGGCACTGTCCATGCACCCGCTCCTGGAGCCCTCCAACCCCCAAGGTCATTATCTCCCGCCTGCAGATGGCAGAGCTGCCTGCCTTGCCCAAGGTCACGAGCTTGGAGACAGCAGAGGCATGGGATGAATCAAGGCTGCCGGCTCCCTCAGCCCGTTATCTCCAGTGAGGTGGTGCTTCTGGAATCTGGAGGCCAGACATTTTATACGTGATGCTACTTATCACCAACGTGAAGCACTGACTGAAGTGCCTGGCACCCAATTAGCCCTCAATAAATATCAGCAACAGTTGTTACATGAATTAGCTCATTCAGTTCCCATGACTGCCTCGGGTTTTATACATGATGAAGTGAGGCCCATAGTGACCTTAAGTAAGGTCACAAGCTTAAGTGGCAGAGTCAGAATTTGAACTTGTGCAGGTTGGCTTCAGGGCCCAAACCCTCGGCTGCTCTGTTCTGCTACTTTGGTTCCTCCAGCCCATCCTTCCTCTGGCCTTCCAAATGCTACCCTGATCTACAGGTCTCAGGGCACCAGGGTCGGGCTTGGAATCTTTGGCCCTGCCCTCTGAATTCTCACAACAAAGCAAGCTCAAGGGTAAAATCTTGGCTTCTCCGAGAGCTGAGGCAGGGGCAAACTGAATGTTTCTGAATGACCAGCTGGGGAACCAAAACTCAAGAGCCTTGCTGGGTGTGCAGCCAGGGACCTGCCCAAGCTCTCCCTGAGGCCCACCAGAAGTCTCCAGATGGCGCCTGAACAACCCCCACCCTCAGAAACTCCCTAGAACCAATGCCCTGCCTCACCTCACTGAGGTTAATTTCAATCAGTTGGTCATAATGGCAGCCAGAGTCAGGTACCAAGTGATCCTTGAATTCATCAGCAAGGTTGGCAATATCTGAAATCAACAAGGGAGGGAGACTGAAGCATGTAAGACAGAAATTGGTCACAAGACTCCATCCATCCATCCATCCATCCATCCCTCAGAACCAGTTACCCAGCATCTGCCGCACACACCGGGCCCTGGGCACTGACTGGGCAAACAAAGGAACAAAACAACAGCAGAGGACACAGTCCCTGCCCTCGAGGAATTCACAGTCTAGTGAAGGCGCTCTCAGTGAGCCAGAAGTTACAACATAACACGAGAGAGGCACAGGAACGTGGGGACACTGAGGACGGGCACTGACTTGGGGTTCAGAGTCAGGGAGAGGAGAAGCACTGAATTTTAGAGGAGAAGTTACTTGATAACTAAAGGAAGAGTCTTCCAGGTAGGATTCTGTGTACAGAGAGCTTGGAAACAAAGTGACAAGCTCTCCCCAGGTCCCCCAGCCTCTGGCTCCACCAGTCGCCTCCCTTCAGAAGACCCAACAAGCTCTCCCCAGGCCCCATTTCCAACTCTGGGTTTCAAAGAAGCTAAGCTCAGGGAAGTTGTTGGGGGAGGCTGAGAAAGTGGTTCTTGCACCAAATGATTTTCCTCCTTCCCTGCTAGAGTAGGAATTACAAACAGAAGCAAATACATGTCATTTACAGAGCTTCCCATAGAGGGCGCCAGGGACCAGACCAAGAAGAACCGAATTCAGACGCCGTTTGCGGGGGAAACTAAATCCCAAGGATGCTTGTTCAGGGGAACTAAATCCCTGAGCCATGATGTTTCACGCTGAGAGGCCAGAGCCTCTGAGAAGCTGATGAGAGCTACAAAAGCCCACTCAGGAGCAGTCACACACATAAGCTCTCACAGACTTCCAGGGGCTTCTCAGAGCCCTGAAGTCAGTTCAGAGACGCGGGCATTAGAACCCCCACCGGCTCACCTGCCCGGCCTGTCTTGCTCAGGTATTTCTTCATCCTGTGGTTGTAAGGGAACACCGAAGTGGTGGCCCCGATTTCTGCACCCATGTTGCAGATGGTCGCCATGCCTGTAGAGAGAGAACCCACAGGGCCGGCTGAGCAGCTGGGCAAGGCCCCCACACCTGCTAGAGGTGCACACATATCTTTGCACCAGGGAGCTGGCATCACTTCTTCCCTCGCTCTCACTGCCCTTGTGGTTCAGGATTAAAAGGAGGGCCAGGAAAGAGAGGCCATGGGGCTGGAGCCCAGTGTCCCGGCTGTCAGGGTGGCTGCTGGATACGGGGAGAAGAACACAAGATTCTAGCCCTACGAGCAGAGCTCCAATTCCGGGCCTGGCTGCCTGCTCAGCAGACTAGATGGCCACCATGTGATGAGAGCTGACCTGGCCAGACCGCCCAGCTGTTGCTGTGTCCATTTGCAGGTGAGGGAACCGACTCAGAGAGGTCCACGGTCATGCCATAAAGCAAATGCCAGCAAAGGCCTTCGGGACTGGGTCTGCCTGCCTGCTTGACGGGCAGGCCCACGTGCTTTCAGCCACACCACGGTGGAAATGTTTCTGGGCCTGGGGTTTTCCAGCTATAATACTGGAATGACGTCTACGGCCTGGACCACAGAGACGCCCACGGAACTGGGGAGGTTACAGACGTCTTGACTGCAACCAGCACTCCAGCCCCATGGTGTTGCTGGGACATGGGTCTGTGCTTGTTGCCAACTTCCTAACAGAACGTCCATCAGCAGCAAGGGCTACTTACAGGAGTGAGCCCTGCAGCACTGGAGGGATACAAGCACCGGCTGAACTCCAGTTCTGTGGGGGTGCTGTGGAACTGAGGCAGGCAGGGAAGTCTGAACTGAACCATCTCTAAGGCTCATTCCAACTCTACTTGGATTTCTGAGGGCCCAGGCATTGAGGCCAGATCACCAGGAGTGATGAGTAGGGAGGGGGCTGGCTCCCACCTGGTCTTAGAGACTAACAGGTGATGGGCTCTAACCCAAAAGAAGAGAGTGAGGCTCTGACTCCAGGCAAGGGAGAGTGTGAGAATGGGGCTGCTCTGTGTCCCCGCCCACCACCTCCACCTTCTGTGGCTTCTTCTGGATCAGTCAAGGCAGTCCATGGCCATGGCCACACTGGCTCAGCCCCTAACTCTGTGTGGCCACAGGGAAGTGACCCGCCATCCTCGAAGGGCCCCAGCGTCCCATTAAATGAAGGGCCTGGACTAGACAACCTCCCCTCTACCTCTAAGAGCCCATTGCAAGTTCCCAAACTGACTGGCCAGAGCCTCATGGGCAGGCCAGCCACTGCGTCTACAGCTCAGCCACAGGCCCATGGGCCCGCAAAGGCTGGGAGCACGCCCGCGGCCGCCGTCCTCACCGGTGCAGGAGATGGAGTCTACTCCAGGCCCGTGGTACTCCACGATGGCGCCCGTGCCACCTTTCACTGTGAGGATACCCGCCACCTTCAGGATCACATCTTTAGGTGAGGTCCAGCCAGAAAGGGAGCCTGTCAGCTTCACGCCGATCACCTGAGTAGGTGGGGCAAGAAAGCAGGCACAGGCCCTTGTGTCACACGCCACGTTCGAACCAGGAATCCACCTGCTGGAATTCTCACTCGGGCTTATTTCTCCCTGCCTCCTTCCCAGAGAGAGCTGAGCCTGACCTATGCTCTCAGCTCTTGTGGGTCCCACATCTCCTACTCGCCCCACCAACCACCCCTCTGCTGCCACCCCAACACAAGCCCCTCCCCACTTCTCACCTTGGGGCACTTCAACTCCCAGGGGATCCCAGCCATGACGTCCACGGCATCAGCACCCCCGACTCCAATGCAGATGCCTCCCAGGCCACCGCCATTAGGGGTGTGGGAATCAGTGCCAATCAGAAGAACCCCAGGGTATGCATAGTTTTCCAGAATGATCTGAAAAAGAATCCAAGGTCTTCTGTTTAAAAGCCCTTAGCAGAGAAAGGAGCTTAGCGCTCCAGTGGGGTCTGCAAGACTGCCCCCTGCCAACACTGGGCCACTGAGTTAGTCCTAGGCACGCCTCCTGCATGGGGCCTCTCCAGTGTAGCCTAGATGAGCCAGCAACCTGGGAGACTGGTAGCTTGGGCTCAGGAACAGCTCTGGAAGTTCCTGATTGTATGACTTGGACTAGTAACGGCCTCCCTGGACCTCAGTTTCCTCATCTGTTAGCACAGTATTAAGAATGGCTGCACCATCCCGACCCCAGGATGGTGGTGAGAACCAGATGACCTGGGATACAAGAGTGTGTCCTGAGCCAAGCCCGGGAACAATGCTGACTGATCAAAAGTGCTTCCGATAACACTCTCTGCCTCACGTGGTGGATGTGTCGAGTGTGCTTATCTGGCTTCTCCAGAGAGCGGACAATCTTCCATGGCCTGGCTCCAGCACAGGGGAGGGAGGAGGTGGCAGTGAGCATTTCCCCCCAAGATACCTGATGCAGCCACAGGGGCAGCAATCCCAGAGCAGCCCCGCCCACCACCTGAGGTGCTGGACACACTGAGGCTGCGGGGTTGCCCAAGGAGAGCTGCGGCCAAAGGGAACCATGTTTGGGCCTCAGTTCTGGCCCCACCACCCTGCTGTGGGCCCCAGGCAATGCACTTCTCTCCAAGCCTCTGCTTCCCATCTGTAGAGCAGCTGACAGTAGTGCAGTCCTCACTGGGTCACCGTGAGGATGTGATGGGAGCATGTCCCTCAAGCTGTAATCGGAGAAGGCGATGGCACCCCACTCCAGTACTCTTGCCTGGAAAATCCCATGGACAGAGGAGCCTGGTGGGCTGCAGTCCATGGGGTCGCAAAGAGTCGGAGATGACTCAGCGACTTCACTTTCACTTTTATGCATTGGAGAAGGAAATGGCAACCCACTCCAGTGTTCTTGCCTGGAGAATCCTAGGGATGGCGGAGCCTGGTGGGCTGCTGTCTATGGGGTCACACTGAGTTGGACACAGCTGAAGCGACTTAGCAGCAGCAGCAGCAAGCTGCAATAATGCCTGGGAGAGGCAGTCTTATTTTGCAGCCAAAAGCCTTCACCTGAGGTCCTGTGGCTCACCGTCATATGGACTTGTGTCTCAAAACACACATATTATGGATGTCGGGGACGCTAAGTGAGATCAGAGCGGTGAAAGGCTCTTATGAATTGTCAAGACCAACTGAAAGGTGGGCAGGTTCCCTGGAATATTACAGAAATCCCAGGGCCTCTGCCTCGGGCGAGGCATTTGCTCAGCAGACTGAGCAAGGTTTGAGGGGTCTCGCCTCTTGGGAATGCGGGAAGTTAGAAGACCTGGTTCCTTCCCCAGAAATGAGCCAGCTGGCTGGGAGAAGAGGCCAACAAGGAGGGAATCCCTAACAAAATCAACTGTTGCAAAGAACACTGTTTACCTGTTTCACTTCTCCAGTCCTCCTATCCTCAGCCAATACAAAGATTTAAAACTAGTTAGTTAATTTCCAAAACTCAAGGTTGTAAAAGCCTGCTCCATGAAGACCAGACACACAGAATTCATTATGACCACACAGTGTAGACTGTGAACATGGTCCACATCCAGAAAGGAGTGGTCGGCGCAGACTGGAGGACTGCAGAAAGCATCACAAAGAAGCTGGTTGTGACAGCGACCTCAGCGGTCAGCTGCATTCGGTTAGGCAGGTGGGGGTGTGGTGGGCAAGAAGTGTATTTTTAGGCTGGACTAACACTGAGAACATAAAACTGGAAATGCAGCATCTATCTGCAGGAGCCACACGCACTGAGGACCTATTCTGCACTGACCTGGCCGCAGGCCCAGAGCTGAGTGGAGTAAACAAGCCACAGGCCCGGTCCCCACAGGGCACGCGGCACACTCTGTGGTCGTAAAGCGAAGGGTCCCACAGGGTCACAGAGACCCCCAGTGCTGGGCACCGGAGGGCCAGGGCTGCACAGGGGGAACCAGGAAGCAGCATGGTGGAGGAGGGATCAGCCAGGGCATTCGAGGCAGAGGGAAAGGACTAAGGTTTGTTGTGGACATGGCGGATTGAAGCTGCCTAACATGGGGGAGAGGGGGGAAGAAGAGGAAAGCTGTACAGAGATCACACAGTCCCTAGGAACTTTCTTTTTAAAAACCTAGGCCCAAAAGCTCCCAAAAAGGCCTGGGCATCTGCACTCGGGGAATGCGGGACGCTTGGATTGGGGTCCCCTTGACAAAAAGCCAAGTTTGGATCCACCAGACTCCCTTACCCTGCCGCTGAGAGAGGCCTTCTGGCCCCTGCAGACCAATGTGACCTGCCATTCGCGGGGAGCCCCTTCCTGGCAAGGGAGAGGGTTTGAAAGGGCAGAGCGGTGATCTGTGGGCTCTAGTTTCTGAGTGGGGCGGTGTGGGAGCCCAGGCAGGGTTGGGTTACAGCCTGACTCAGCGCATCTGGAAGTGAGGCCTAGGCTGGAGGTGGGGAGAAGGGTCACCTTGGGAAGGTACGAAGAGGCAGGTTTCACACACAGGATGGAGGGCAGATGAACACACACCAGCACACACCCCGCACGCCATTCAGCAGTCCTGAACAGACACCTCTGATGAAAGCTAATCAACTATCTCTCCAGAAACACACACTCACACTCACACACACACACACACACACACACACACACGATATTCTCCTATCAAGAGAATATTCACTCCTGGGGAGACCCAGAAGAGCTCCTGGCTGATGTGGCCACATGACCTGTGGTACCTCCCCCTCCAGAACTCCAGCAAGCGGCCACGGACTCTGAGGGGCACCCCCTGCACTGAGAGGGGATGAGCCCCTGGTGTGATAGGAGACCACAGAGCGGGCAGAGCACGGGCCCCAGGGCCAGGCTGCCCGGATGTTCGCAGGAGCCTGACTCCACAATCGGTGAGCCGGATGTCCCTGGGCAAGGAGATTAAATCTCCATTCCTCAGCTTCCTCATCTGTAAGGTGCGGACAATACAACCACCAGACTCACCGGGTCACGGCGAGCACTGCGTAAGTTACTATCTGCAGAGTGCCTTTCTCATCAAGTATTAGCAATCCACCCAAGGTACGACGCTTGTGGAGAAAAGCAAAACAAAAAACACTGCGATACGTACGAACGTTCAGAAGACGGTACAACACAAAACACGCCAACGTGAAAATGCTGGTCAGAAGGGACGGCTTTAAATTCCCACGTGGACGGTGAGAATGTGTAACTTGACCCCGAGAAAATTAATTTTAAAATGAAAGTGGAGTCTAAGGGTTGATGAAAACATCATCCAATTGCCCACTGAGGCCCCTACTCGTACAGACCCGGAGGTGCTGCCCAGGTCCAAAGGGCAGCGTGCTCCTCTGCCCACCCCCAAAGGCTGGCCAGGCCCTGCTTTACCTGGTGAATGATTCCAGAGCCAGGCCTCCAGAAGCCTACGCCGTACTTGGCACCTGCAGTGGCCAGGAAATTATACACTTCCTGGTTTATGTCCTATTGAGAGAAATCAATAACCAGGGCATTAGAAACAGTTTGCTCATGCCTCCCTCCCTCCACCTCCTCTCCCCTGTGACTGAAATGCTGGCACTGGAAAGGCAGGCCCTCTCCTGGAGGCCTTCTACAAATAATTCCCAAAGGGTTTGGATGCCGGCCCGCAAGTCTCGGCCGGCAGGCCCAGGAGAAAGACCAGGAAACAGAGACGGAGCCCAGTTCTGTGACACATGGCCAGGGAGTAGGTCCAGAACAAATCCCTTCCCCGCCCTGGGTCTCCGCTTCCTTATTTGCAGAAGGGTCCTTCCGGCACTCAGGTCCCTGGTCAAGGCCAGCAGTGAGGGGGCAGCAAGACACCACAGGACTAAGTGGGACACAGTGGGGGGAGGGGAACTGCCAGAGGGAAGCAGTGGGACGGAGTGGACCACTCGGTCCCACCACGCCTCATGTTGGGTGTTGTTTCTCCTTTGGAGCCTCGGATGCCTTGTCTGTAATCCTGGCTAATGTCTACTGAATGCCCACTATGGAAATGGTACCACACCAAAACAAACCCCATTTTACAGACGCAAAAACAGAAACTCAGAGGTCTTGCTCAAGACCCTACTTAAACAGACAAGTCAGAGTTTGAAACCAGGCCTGTCCAGCCAGAGCCCGTCACTACATTGTAATAGGAACAAAGCTACTGCCCTCACAGAGGCTACATCTCAGAACACCTAGACCACTGTCTACCGTGTGGTAGGTGCTCAACACTTGGTAATATGTTTCATGGGCCCCAAATGAAAGACTGTCAGATGGACCATGTTCTCAACTGTAGGTTTCAGCCAAACAGACAGCAGGACGGTAACCAGTACGCCTGTAATTCAAAGGCAACTTCCTCAGGGGGAAGGGAAGGCTACCCCAGCCGAAGGATATGAGGCCAACGTTTAACTGGACAACCAAGCATGTCCCTGGACAGGTGAGACCTCAGGGACAAAAGGGATGGGACCACAGGCAGAGGAGGGACTCACTGTGGGCTCCACTAGGCCCTCCAAGAAACACCCTCAAAGCACGCAGTCCCCTTCATTTAAACTCCAGACCAACTGGACTTTCCCAGTGGTGCAGTGTGGCTAGCACTCCACACTCCCGATGCGGGGGGCCTGGGTTCGACCCCTGGTCAGGGAATTAGATCCCACATACTGCATGTAAGATCTGGTGCAGCCAAATAAATAAAGATTAGAAGTAATAACAATAAAAATAAACTGCAGACCAACCACACATCCTTCTGAGGGCACGTGTGGCTCCCCTAAGTGAAAGAGTGGCAGACAAAGAGCTTGGGTCCCCACAGCAGTCTCTTTCTGATTAATAATTAATCCGTTGGTCTCCTCATTTACAAATCAGTCACTGATATAACTGGTACCGAGGGCAGGAGCGGGTGGCTGTGGCTGCAGCCGCTCCTGTGTCCATGCGGATGGCGGGGTGGGGGGCGGGGGAGACAGCCAGGTGGGCATGGAGCGCTCTGCTGTCTGCACCTGACTCAGCCTAGATGCCTCTCTGCTGGTCTCTGTGACCCTGGACACAGAGACCTGCCTCTCTGAGCTCCAACCAGAGGGGGCCTTTACAAACACATGGAAATCCGACCACTCTCCTGCCCGGAGGCCTCAAGGCCCTCCTACTCCTGCCCGGCCCACCTCAGAGCCCCAGGCCCACAGGCCCCCTTCCAGCTCCATAAAGGCATCAGGTTTCTTCCAGCCTCAAGGCCTTGAGGAACCCTGCTCTGTCTAGAATGTGCTTCCTCATCTGTTCTGGTCTCAGCTTACATGTTACATCGTCCCCGACTCCACACACACTTTCCAGAGTCCCACACGCTTCCTTCAGAATACACGTACAGACTAGTAGTTACCAGTCTGCGTAACTGCTTAGCTGCTGTCTCTCTACTGGACTCTAAGATCCACGTTCATACTGAATCCCAGCACAGTGTCTGGCATAAAATTAACGTTCAATAAACATGGGTGAAGTAAAGCAGGAATTGGGTTCTGAGACCCCATGACTCTGTGAATCTCATCTCCAGAAGGTAGATTTTAATCCATAAAGTCAGGGGAGGGCCGACTTCCGAGAGGGATGGCCCTGCTGTGGGCAGTCATGCATCTCTCAGGCTGAAGAGGACCCAGTCCCCAGCACCGCAGGACCCCGTCATGTTACCAGGTGCCAAGACTGCTGCTAACATGGGAACCACGGGCCAGCCGGCTGGACTCTGCCAGCTGAGGGCAGTCGCTGTGAGCAGGTAGGCGGGGGGGCCTGAGGGGAAAGCCGCCCTGAGCCTCTCCCAAGGGCCTGAGAGGCTGGCTGAGCTGCCAACCCTGGGAGCCGAAGCACTTTCAACTGCGCGCCATGCTCTGCGCCCGTCGGGCGGCAGCCCTGCCAGCACTCAGCTCCTGTCGACGGCCCCCAAGAGCGGGGCCCACGTCCATGACTGGGTGGAGAGGGTGGAGGCCCAGAGCTGCGAGAGACCGCATGTTGCCAAGAGCGGGCACACACAAGGGTACCACAGCAGAGCCTGGAGGAAGGCGCGTGAATTAGGCTTCCTAAGGAAGAGAGGGTAATCCAAGGTGTTCAGTGTGGCAGCCAGCCCCTTCCACCTCATTAAGCAAAACTCACAGAGGAAGAAAGACCACAGCGGTTATCAGTCAGTGGGAGCTGGGAGAAGGGTCTGGCCCTAGCCTCACCCCCATGCAGTTGTGGGACTGCACACAACTTGGACGCCTCAAGTTTACCAACAGTGACACTGTTCACCCACCTCCCTGCCAAGGTCCCCAGGGGCCTGGCAAGGACACGAGTGACGACTCTCCAGAGCAACTGGAGACAAGGATCAGAACCTGCTACCTGCACCATTCACCTCATACTCTGTTTTATTATAGAAAAAGGACCCGAAAAGAGTACCTTTAGTATGGTTAAGACTGGGGATGATTTTTGCTTTCTCTAGGTCTTCTCAGTATTTTCTAACATCTTCACAAAGAGCAAGTGGTGTTCTTAGAGGCAGAAGAGAAAAAGACTAAACCACAGTCCCTTAGAACTAGGGGGCGATGCCCTCGTTCAAGGGCGTTGCCTCTCGTCCCGCGTCACACCCACTGCCCACCTCCCCACCACCTCCAGCTCACCTTGGCCCGACGCAGGTCCTTCTCCCCACCGAGCTGGGCCTCGATCAGATGGTCACAGTGGATGGTGGACGGCACGGCCACCTTGGGCAGGCCGCTGCTGATGAACTGCAGCATGGCCATCTGGGCCGTGGCATCCTGCATGGCCACGCGGTCAGGCCGCAGCCGCAGGTATGTCTTGCCCCGCTCGATCTCCTGGTTGGCCGGGTCATCCAGGTGTCCATACACGATCTTCTCTGAGAGGGTCAGAGGCCGGTTCAGCCTGGCGGGAGAAGGGGAGGCTTGCCTGGTTCCCGCTGCACGATCCTGTCTGCCCACAGCCAGGCCCTCTCAAGTACAAGGCAACCTCGACGGCAGCCAGGGAGGGCACACTGCGTCCAAGGTGGAGACGAACCGGTACCCCCAGCACACAGCACAGCGCCTGGCACTCACCGGGTCCAAAATCACTTGAGGAATGACACCACCACAAGAGGGGGAGGGTTTTCTGTTTCTCCCTAAAGGATATTTACTTTCCCACGCGTATTAAAGTTCTATTATCTGATGAGCCCTTTTTTTCATCTATGTCTCATCGTTTAATCCTTACTGTAGCCTCGTCATTTAGTAAAATGACCTAGAATTAACGGAGACTCAGAGGAGTGATGTTCAAAGCTCAGGTTCGCAGGAGTCTCACCCTGGATCCTCTACATCTCTTGGGCCACGGCCACCTCCCCCGTGCAGTCGGCCCACCGGGACAGAGAATCTGCCTGGCGACGCCCTCACCCCATCTCCCCGCCCTGCACCCACAACCCTCTACCTTAGGTGCTGGAGGCCTCATCACCCTATTATGCAAAAGCCTTCCCCATCAGCCTTGCTTGCTCTCACCCCACTAAGACGGGTGAGGCTGCCAGCTCTCAGAACGGAAACTGACGCCAGCCTCACGAGACCCTGTTCCTAGACCCTGTTTCCCTGTGGGGCCCACCCCTCCCTTCCCGTCAGGGCCCCTGGGGAGGTGCAGCTGCCTTCTCGTTACAGCCTCCATGCCACACACTGAGCTCCCTCTGTGGGGGCCACCTCTCACCACCCCTACCCCCTCTCAGCATAGTCCGTCTATGCCTCACACCCTGCCTTCCGCCACTCGCAAAGCTTAAGCCAAACCTGGTTCAGTTCAGTCGCTCAGTCGTGTCCGACTCTTTGTGACCCCATGAATCACAGCACGCCAGGCCTCCCTGTCCATCACCAACTACCGGAGTTCACTCAGACTCCTGTCCATCGAGTCAGTGATGCCATCCAGCCATCTCATCCTCTGTCGTCCCCTTCCCCTCCTGCCCCCAATCCCTCCCAGCATCAGAGTCTTTTCCAATGAGTCAACTCTTCGCATGAGGTGGCCAAGGTACTGGAGTTTCAGCCCCCGCATCGTTCCTTCCAAAGAAATCCCAGGGCTGATCTCCTTTAGAATGGACTGGTTGGATCTCCTTGCAGTCCACGGGACTCTCAAGAGCCTTCTCCAACACCACAGTTCAAAAGCATCAATTCTTCGGCGCTCAGCCTTCTTCACAGTCCAACTCTCACATCCATACATGACCACTGGAAAGCCAAACCCAAGGCCTCCTCAAAAGGGCAGAGTTCCACTCATACCCAACAAACCACACACACACACACACACACAATTGGACTCAGAGTCAGAGGCTCTGGGTTTAGACCTGACCCTATTACTAAACCCAATGTGTAACCAGATAAGCCAGGGAGCTCACCAGTCCATCTCTAAAGTCCAGGGCTGGTACTGGAAACAGATAACAGTGTTTATACAGCACACGTTTTTTAAACAGCCTCACTGACGTATAACTGGTGTGGAACAGACTGCACATATTTAAAGCACACAACTGATCAATTCTGACATATGAATATACCCATGAGATCGTCACCATGTCGAGACAACGCACACACCCGCCACCCAAAAGTCTCCTCTTTTCCCTTTATAATCCCTCCCTCCTGCCCCCATCCCTCGGTAGCCACTCATCTGCTTTCTGTCATAGTTTTGTCCTGGCGCTTTTAGTGCTCAGGGCAGTGCTGGTCTATATACGTCTATACTTGGATGTACAGAAGTCACTTTATTCTCACCACACAGAGGAGCAAGCTGAGGCCCAGTGAGGTAAAGAACCTTGACCCTGGTCATGAGGTAGCGAGTGGACGAGCTGGAAGGCAAGGAGCCACTGTGGCCGTTCACTGTCTTCTCAATAACACCTGGAAACTCAGGGTCCAGCCCGGCCTGTAGCCAGTGCTCCATTCCTATCATCACTGCTACTGCTGTTACCAATTACGACTCTGCGGGGAAGCAAAGACAGGCCCTTCTGCTGGCCTGGGTTCCAACCCTTCACCCCCAAGTTGACTTCACGCCTTGAGAGCAAGAGCTCCCTAGGCTGCTGGTTTTGTGGGCAACAGCAGAGCAACTGGCAATTCTGAAAGCCTCTCAGCTCTGCTGTCATGAGAACTTGAATAAAAATAGGCCTGGCCTGGAGTACAGCCTGCCCCCTTTAGTGGAGCGTCTCCCTGGCTGGTGAGCAGGCAGTGACTCACCGCGCGGAGCAGAGCCCCTCTTCCTGGGTCCCAGGGGCGATGAAAAATAGCACATGGGCTTTCAAACCAAAGACCTTGACAGCAAATGCCTGAAGCTGTATAAAAAAGCTAAGGACGAGTTCATCATCACATTTCTGTGGGGATTAAGTGAGGGCGGCAAAATGGATCCTCAATGCCCATCTGTCACCCCGCTTCACTGAGGGACGGAGACTCGGTTCCCAGGAACAGAATCAGGCTCCTCTGTCACAGGGTGGAGGAGTTGCCCCCATGCAGGCCCCCTGGCCCTCCAAAACACCCTCACATCTATCCTAATCCTTCAGCATCTTCCTAGAATGGCTCCACTTCTGCCTTCTTTTTTCCATGGAAGGGTCTCTCAACTGTGCCACCACTGACAGTTTGGGCCAGATGATTCTTTATTGCGGGGGCTGTCTTCCATACTGCAGGGTATCTGACCATATTCTTGGCCTCTACCCACTAGGTAACAGTCAACCACCACCCCACCCTGTGCCGGGGTCCAGCCCCGGCTGATCCAGGGTATTCGAAGGGGAGACGGCTTTGGCGGCTATTTAAATATTCATCAAAGATATAAAGAATAATAGAATGAGGATAGCTCAGCAGGAAAATTCAGTGGAGAAAAGAGGCTGAGTAGCTTGGTTTACGCGGGAGACCAATAAAACTTCAACACAAGAAGCTTGCACCACTTACGTAGGCCGCAGGCGTCCTTCCGTTCTCCCGAAGGAGAGGAGACACTGAGGCCTCCCCAATTGGATCTTAGAAGCCCAGGCAAAATCAGTAAGCTTGGTGGGTTCCGCGCTCCAGATTGAGACTCAGCCAGAGTGAGAGAGAGTGACATGGGGAGACCAGTATTTCAAGGAACTGATCCCAATTCTTTATTTTCCAGAGTCTGTTTTTATACACTGAGATGTTATACAAAAGTCACACAGGGTCAGCAGTCCTGACTTTTATTAAAGTCAGGTGCTTCATACAAATGTATACAGAGGTCTTAGGGGTGTTACATCATCTTCTGGCCAGGGGGGCCTGCTGACAATTTATGACCCTCTCCTTGTGACAGTGGGCAGTCAACCAGAACACTTTTTTCTCCAAGGGTGATTATTCTTAAAACAGACGTCACTCAAATAAAGTTACATTCCTATAGGGTGAGGGTGTAGTGGGTTTTAGTTAAGGAAAGAATTTACTTGGCCTAAGGTCTAAAGTGATTTATATCAAAGGTTAATACTTATTTCTTCTATATATTCATTAATGTGTGTAAGGGCAGGGGATATGAAGACTTAGCAGTAAACATTGGCTCAACAAATGAAAAACCCTTCACCAATACAATTTCTAATCAGCCCATTATACTTATACTAATAGTTTTCTAACTTCTCTAAAGAACCTGTTTTTAGAAGGTTTAAAGTGTCTCGTGCCTCTCAGGGTTGGGAGGCTGTGAGCAATCACATGTGGCCGGACAAGCCTGTCAGGGAGGCTAGAGAACCTTCAGAGGAGTTTGTAAGTTGAAACACTCCTGTCACGCCCAGGAATTATTATTAACTGGAGCTCTAAGTTAACTCCTTCTCCGAAAGAGGTGGTGGGGGACAGCCCCCCGTAAAGTCAGAGGTGTAGGTGAGAGCACAAAGTAGTAAAGTAGGCAGGCTCTGGTTATGGGGGTAGATGCTCGAGAATTTCCAGGGGGACTCCTGAGGCTCGATCCTGCCTTTGCGTATGTCGAGCCTCCTTCCTCATGACCTTTGCCACAGGCGGAGTACCTCACGCTGGCCCCCAACAACCCTGGATTAAGACAACCTACAATGTCTCCAGACATTGCTAAATTTCCCTGGGGGACAAAAATCAACCCCTCACCCCCACCCTCAGTGAGAACCACTTCTCTATAACAACAATGAAAATGGAACATCCCTAGTCTGTACTAATCTGGAAAATGCCCAAAGTTATTGATTGGACTTTTCTGGTTGGTGCAGGGCTGGAATAAAAAGGCAGAGGAAAAATTTTAAGGGGAGAGTTAATTTTGCTGATAAAAATTAAAACCAAAAAAATTTAAACCAAAACCAAAAAAATTTTAAACCAAAATTTAAATCAAAGTTTTTTGATTAATTTTTTGAAGCAAAGACAAAATGGTAAAGACTCTTTTGTCAAGTTATGTGAAAGCAAGCTTCTGTGTTACTTCTCCCAAGCAGGGGGAGGTGTTTTTGCAGACTAAAGGAAAATCCATTCTTTTCCCACTGAGCTGTGATCTGAGAGCTCTAAGAATAAATAAAATAGTGTTTTCTGGGGAAAAAGTATTTGTACAAGGTCGCAGAGTGATGAGGACAGTGGTTTTAACCCTGGCTGCAACCAGGAAAGTGGCCAGCACTCCTCACAGTCTGGTGTCCACTCAGTCACCTGGGGCACCTGTGAAAACTGCAGATTTTGATTCAGTCGGTCTGGGGCGGGGCCTGAGGTTCTCTGTGTCTAACAAGCCCCCAGGGCTGCTTGCTGATACCGACGCTGCTGATCCACGAGCCACATTTTGAGTAGTAAAGTTCATACCACCTGAATCAGATGAACACCCTTGATGGACAATAAGAGGTCCTTATTGTACTTAGGTGATGCTATGCTGGAGGCTGTTGGAGATAAAGACTAAGATAGTCCCTGACCCTTAAAACTGAGGTGAGGATACCAGTAAGGCAGAAGCAAAGTGGCAACGGGGAGCACATGTGGCGCAGTGGCCAGAGCACTGGGTGAGGTCCAGTCACCCCCTCACTGTGTGGCCCTGTCCACCTAAGCCCGCTTGTCAGCTCTAAGCGGGGCTTCTGCGTGTGCTCATATTGGTTCTCTCGCACTGCCAGGGCCATGTCACCCGACAGACGTGCAGCTCTGTCTGCAGTGGCTCAAGCTCCAGGAGCAGTGCTGCTTGATATGCAGGGCCAGCCTCCATCCCTCCTCTTGTGGGATCTCATCCACCCCTCTCCTGAGCCAGCATCCAGCCCAGAACCTGGCACTCGGAACAGCAGAGCAAGATGGCTGCCACTTCACCACATGGGCAAAGAGCGGTCCAGAAAAGAGGGATGCTCTAGTGCCCATCTGAGCTTCCTTCTGAGTCTCAAGGTTGAGCTCTCTCCCGGGCTGATGGACCAAAGAGGAAATATAGTAATTCTGAAGTTCCTGGACCTGGCAGATCCCAGAGGAATGGCCCATGGCCAGTTGTCTGTTCTGGAAAGAGTAGCTGGGACGTTCAAGCCACAGCACCAAAGAAGGCCTGAGATCTCTAGGGCCCACATCTCCAGGCTTCTCCTTGGCAGAGAGGGCAGAAGGCCCACCAGTGATCTGAAACACCCTTCCGCAGCAGGGACCATTATGCCTTCAACGCCTAGATCCTGCCACCATCTTCCTCTGCCAAGCACCTCCTACACTGTCTGAGGGGCAGGAAACACCAGAAACACCAACCCCTCTAACGGTCTCCACAGCTCACCCTGCAGCCTTACCGTTTGCGGGCAATGTTAATGTTCTTCTCGAGCAGGTCATAGCGGATGTACTCGTTGGGTTCAAAGTGGCTCATGGCCACCTTGGCCCGTTGGCACAGGACTGAGGCCACATGGTACTGCCGTGCACCCAGGGCTTTCTGCAAGAAAGACAACAGCGACTGTCAGCAGAGTATTTAGGGCGCTGCACCCCAAGGGACGGCGCAGAATGGTGAAAAAAAGCATGGAATTATAGTGTCAAGAGCTGTTCGGTGACTGCAGCCTCAGTTTCCTCACGTGAGCACAGGAATGATATAGCAGCCACCAGGAACACAGCCTGTGGTAGGAGAAAGTGCAAGGGATTTACAGTCACAGTGGCTATTTATAGTCACAAAGTCGAGTTCTAGCCACCTGAGAAAACCCTCCATCATCTGAGGGCCAGAAGAGATGGGCCATGAGGGCACAAGCAGCTGTAGTGATCACACAGCTTCCACTGGGAAGGCAGACGAGAACGTGTGTGGAGGCTCTCATTGAGCTCTAAAGCACCACCCAAATTGTACCTGCTGTCCTACCTGCTCTGTAGGTCCCTTGAGGGACTTTATTTGTCTTATTTATCTCTATCTGGACTACCTGGCACATTAGAGATTGAAAAACAGCTGAAGTGATGGAAAAATTAGTGAGGAAAACCTGCACATGAGCTTCGGATGTCTCCTCCTCCCTTGAAAGGGTGGTGGCTAACCCTGGGACGCGCAGACTTACAGCTGGCCAGAATGTGGCACAATGATGCTACGGGGCCTCTGAGACCTGGCCATAAAAAGGATAACTTCCACCTGGCTCTCTTTGATTGCTCTAGGGCAAGACACCACTGCAATGAAAACATTTAGGCAGTCCTGAGAGAGGCCCACCTAGAGAGGAACTAGACCACCTGCCAAAACCCAGCATGACCTTGCTAGGCAGGTAAGCACACCATATGTAAGCAGGTGAAGCGCTGCAGCCAAAGCACAAGCAGCAGATAACCAGGGGCTTGGCCAGCAATCCGGACTGCAATTTATTGAGTGAGTCAGAGCCAGAATAACCCGGCCAAGACGCTCCCAAATTCCCGGCCCACAGGAACTAGGAGTGAGAAATGTTTACTGTTGTTTTAATCCTCCAAATTTGGGAGAAACAACTTACTAATGCAGCAGCAGATGAATGACTGTTGAGTTCTCAGGTCTGTTAGTTCATTTTAAACCGGATGACACACTTCACAGGGTGCACTGTGACCAAGGGAATAAATGAACCCAATGAAGTGACGGAGGGAAGGAAGAGCAGGGCTCCGGGTCTAGCAGCTCACACCTTGGGCAAGGAAAAGGCAAGGCTCAGGCCACCGCCCCGGGTGCCCTTCTGTAAGGCACCCTCTGTAAGAAACCCTGCTGACCTCAGCATCTGAACCACTACGCCTGCGTAGCGGCCACTCCCTGTTCAGGTCACCCAGTGAGGAGAGCAGACCCCATTAGGAAACAGCACCTCCCACCCAGCACAGCAGGAGGGACCTCCCAATGCAGACTTCAGGTCCACTTGCCCTCCAGCTCAAAATCCACCAGGGACTCTACTCCCTGCCCTTCTTCTATTGGGTGAAGAACCCGCCAATCAAAGGGCTTTTTTTGGGCAGCGGGGAGGGGGTGGTGGTGGTGTGGGCAGTACATCATGTGGGATCTTGGTCCCCTGACCATGGAGCAAACCATGTCCCCTGCAGGGGAAGCATGGAGTCCTGACCACTGGACAGCCAGAGAAGTCCCAAAGGACTTTCAGCAGTCTGTGCCAAGGAGGAATGTGGGACCCCACAGGGGCAGGTAATAATGCCAATTGGAAAAAAAGGACAAAACAGTATGTTCATGTAGAATATAACTTTGGGATTAAAAAAAAGGAGTATTAGTGAGATGAGCCCCGTGCTAAGCACTCCACGCACATCATGTCCGTTGAGTCCTCACGGCCACCCGGTGAAGTGGCGCCGATAACGAGCCTGTTTCCAGTGAGGCGACTGAGGCCCTTGGGGAGTGACCGAGGCCACAGAGCAGCCACGAGGACCCAATCCAGCCTGTCTGACCCACTTTTCGCTAATGCCCCAGGCCCTCCCCCGAAGATCTGCCCCTAAAATGGGGATCAACTCTACACTGTTAATAACAACTGAATCACCTACATGCTCCGTCCTTAATCATGATATGCTCTGCTTACCAACCACGTGCAAACGTCTGCTCCCAACTGCCAGCTGCCCAAGAGGACCTTCTGCTCTGAGGGACACGTCCTAGATCCTCACGGTCAAACATGGTAGCCGCCAACCACACGTGACTGAGGTGCGCCCAGTGTGGCTGGGGAGCGGAATTTTTTCAGGTTTATATATTAATAAGGATGGAAAAAGTTTTTAGGAAGCCTGTTTATTAAGTCATTTCTTCTAAAAAGATATCTGCTGCTAAGTCGCTTCAGTCGTGTCTGACTCTGTGTGACACCATAGATGGCAGCCCACCAGGCTCCCCCGTCCCTGGGATTCTCCAGGCAAGAACACTGGAGCGGGTTGCCATTTCCTTCTCCAATGCATGAAAGTGAAAAGTGAAAGTGAAGTCGCTCAGTTGTGTCCGACCCTCAGTGACCCCATGCACTGCAGCCGACCAGGCTCCTCCGTCCATGGGATTTTCCAGACAAGAGTACTGGAGTGGGGTGCCACTGCCTTCTCCGAAAAAGATATCTATACATTTTAAAATCTGGACCCTTTCCAACACCAGGAATTCATCATCCCACACAACCACCAATCCATTGTTGAAAATTTTCAAAATATTCTCCCAAAATATTCAGCCAAACTCGTTTCCTTGCACAATCTACTTTTTCAGTTGGGGGTCTGCCCTCTCAGACCATATGAAATAAACCCAACCTCTCTTCCTCAGGACATTGCTTCCCAGGCCTCAGATCCAAGAGAATCTCCTGAGATTGTTAAAAATATGTAATCCTGGGAATATCTTAGCAGTTAGGACTTTGGGGTTTTCACTGTGTGGGCCCCAGTTCAATTCCTAGTTGGGGGACTGAGATCCCCCAAGCCGTACGACATGGCCAACGACAACATAAACCCAAAGCTCAACCCAGATCAGCAACTCAGCTGAGGGTGGGGTCCTCCTCAGCTATGTAAAGACGGGATCTATCATATTGTCTGAATCTCCTCCTTGCTAGGCCAAAGGTAGCCCTGAGTGCTTCAACTCTTCCTTTACATGGTTCTGCAACAGCCCGACCATGCCCTGTGCTGAGGGCAAATGGACAGTCACCTCCTTTGTTACGATGGTGACAGCCAACCTCACTGCTGACACACACGTCACTTCCTACCTCCTAACACCTCAGTGGACATCCTCCTAACTGACCACTCAAGCCACACTGTACTACTGACTTCGTTTTCTGTGCAGAGCTCTACCTTGATCTTTTTTTTTTTCCCCTTGAGGTTAATCTGTGCCCTTATTTGGCCGTACAATTTAACTACAGTAGCCTGCAAACTTTTTTGATCTAAAAGTACATTTTATATCACTGTCCAACAAATACACAAACATATATAATACATATATGTATATAACAGTGAAACAAAAGTTTTGACAAAACGTCTATCCTAAGTCATTTTAAGGTTTTTCCTTTTTAACCAAGGATGAACCGTATAACACATCAAGGCCCCAGTTCATCTGAGGGTCCACTTTAATGAAGTGAACAGTGTTGTACATTCTGTGCATCTGGACAAAAATACGAGACGTCCATCCGCCATTACACTGTCACACTAAGTACTTATATCCACCACTATGTTGTCATACCAAGTATTTTCACTGCTCATAAAATCTTTGTACTGTGCATTCATCTCCCTTCTGCCCCCAAATTCCTAGCAACCACTGACCTTTTAATTGCCTCCACAGTTTTGCCTTTTGCAGAATACCATACAGTTGGAATCTATTTTTCTTCTTTTCCTTGAAAAGGGAGGTTCAAAGTCTTTAACCTCTCAGGGCCCACCCATGCATGGACCGGACAGGCTCTAGGTGGCAACCAATCACTGGAGCTTTCTAAGCGATACTGAGCCTTGTCCCACAGGTCCTGTCAGCAGCCACATGGAGGTACAGGGGGACACGTGTTGGGTGTTTGTTTACAGGGAGGTCACAAGCTTTGTGCCCCTTGTCACAATAACCCAGATTCCTGTTTGGTGTGTTATAAATATATCTTAACCTTGACTTAATTTCAGCACCGGTTTCTGTCCACCTCCAGCACCTTGTGGTCTACAGGAGTTCGGGTCAGTCACCCCAGGTCTGATAGGCAGGCCTTCCCAGTGGACGTCAGCCACACCCAGTAGGCACAACTCTCAGGCTGTTCATTCAATCTCAGTGCAGTTGTGACCCATTCCAGGTCAGGCTCCCCAGGGTGGATGTTTGGTCAGGCCAACCTATTTAGTGACACTCCCCAGGTCTTCAACCCACAATAATAACCACCACCTGACTGAAATGTCACTAAGCCATCACTTATGTTTCGTGGTTAGGGACAGCCTGACTGACCTGTCAATTGTCCTACCGAAATCAACACTTACACTCACTGTTTTACTAATCTACTGACTGCAACAAAAAAGTAAAAGGATGTTATTAGCTTGGCTGTAAGATTGTAAGCAATTCACTCTGTTCCTCCAGGCCTTAGCTTTTCAAAGGGTGAAACCTCAGCCGTGCTCCCTGCTTCAGAGCTGAGCTGAGAGGTTTGAAGTGTATGAAGTGTCACGTGTAACTCTGAAGAGGCTGACCTCAAGGGCAAAGACACCATGTATCATTCATTCACAGACCACGTATCTCTCACATGTAAAATGAACACCAGGCTATGGGTGATCTTGGAATAAAAATAAGAACAGGGACATTCCTGGCAGTCCAGTGGCTAAGACTCCTAGCTCCCAATGAAGGAGACCTGGGTTTGATCCCTGGTCAGGGAACAAGATCTCCCTTGCAAGGATGATCAAAGATCCCATGTGCAGCAGCAAAGACTCAACACAGCCAAGTAAATAAAAAAATAAATATCAAAATAAATGAAAAAAAAAAAAAAACAGTCATTACTTATTTGGTACCTGCTCTATGCCACGAGGCATTTTCTGTCTCTGATTTTGTGCAAGATGATTGTTATTCCTGTCTTACAGATGTGGAAACTGAAGGTCAAAGAGGTTAAGTCACAAGTCCGACACGTGATAAGCACTGAATCCAGGAGGCAAGCACCGGCCTGTTTAAGATGAGCCAATTCCCCTGGATTCTGCTGCCCTCTTGCCCCACAGAACCTATCCTTTCCCATTTGAAGGCAGCCTGGTGTGATGGTTCAGATAGAAGACCTATAGTCAGACCGCCCAATCCAGCAGCACCAACCTGCTGTGACTCTGGATAAGTTACTCAGCCTCACCAAGCTTTAGCTTCCCCGTAAAGAAAATGGGAGATAAATGTTGGCATTAACATTAAATGAAACAATCTAAGTGCTTGGCACAGAGTGTGTTCATAGAATATGTGCTCATTATATTCTTTTCCTTCATGGAGGAGACAGACACAAAATTAGATAAGGTTGTGCTCCTTTTCTGGATTCTGGTGGAAGAGGCATGCCTCTTATTTTGCTTACTGCAAACAGCTTTTGGTTGATCAGCATTTTTCAGAAGCCTTAGCTCATGTGGACCTTTGACATTCCTGACCCTCTTCTGTCTGTCTCAGTACTCCAGCTGTCTTAGTATTTCTCCTTAGTTATTTGCCCTCCTTCCAACTCTGGCCAAGACATTCTGAAAATCTAAGCTGAGGTCTATAGGTACATGTCTCTCCTTCAGACAACTTGCAATTTGTTAGAATTTGCCTTGGAAAGTCTCCCATCCTTCTGAAATCCCTTCTACTTATGGGGTCCTGGCAGTGAGACCTCATCGATTTGGTCTCTGAGAACTCAGAATTTGCTCTCCTCCAGGGCACTAAACACACTGAACCTCCTTACCGAGTACAAAGCCTAAAGGGCTCTGCCACTGGGCCTTTGCACATGTTGTTTCTTCTGCTTAGAAAGCTCTGTCCATCCCTTCCCAATCTGCCCTTCATGTAGGTAATTCCCATTCATCCTTCAAGTTCCAAACTAACTTCACTTTCTTAGGGAAACTTCTTGAATGCTCAGTTCAAGCAGAGCCTCCTCTCATACATGCCCATTTACTACTTTCTAACATTCATTTGTGAGACGCTATCTGTCTCCACTACTCTGTAAGATCCACTAAGGGACAGACTGTCTCTGTGTCTTCATAATAAAATTCCCCATATGACTGAACACCAGGTCTGAAACACAGGAGGTGTTACATAAACATTGGTTAATTAAACCAAAGGACTTCTTTTTTTTTTTTTTTTTAAACTTTACCAACCAGTTCTTCCTTATTGAACAAGGTTGAATACAGAGCAAGTTTGGTTACCTTGTAACAGCAAACAGTTAAGACAAATTAATAATTTACCAGTCTCAGATGCTTTTGGTTAGATTGTAAACAGGCTGAACATTTGTGAAAGACAATTAGGCACTACCTATTAAAATGTGAAATGTTTCTATCTTATGACTAACTTTTCTTCTTCTTCCAGGAAGCTATCTCATAAAAATACTCATTTAAAAGAGCACAGAGACTGGCAGGAACATTCTCTACATCACTGTTTCTAAAAGAACAACCTAATTGTACAAAAATAGGGCACTGACTGAATAAATTTTGTCTACCCATGAAGGAGAGCCATTCTACAGCTGTTTAAAAAGAACAAGGTGATGGTGGTGGTCTTACAACATTGTGGATGTAGTTAATGCCACTGGACACTTGAAAATGTCAAATTTTATATGTATTTTACCATAATTTTAAAAAGGAAGGAAGTAGATCTACCTTTATTTGCAGAAAAAAAAATTCCATGACATGAGATGAAAATAACTGGCAAAATAGTACTATGGTATGGGCCCATTTCTGTATAATAATAGTAATTAACAAATGTAAATATGCTCAGAAAAAAAAAAAAAACTGGTAAGATCTGCTTAGACTGTTCACAGCAATTATCTGTAGAGATTAGAATTATGGGCACTTTTATGTTCTAGGCTAAGTATTTCCAAATGCTACACATGTGAGCTCCTTTTGTAATCAGGGGGAAAAATGGACAAGACAAATCAATGCAGAAAAAGCATGTTTACTGTAGTAGAGCATACACAGCAAGATCAGTGAGGTGCATCTGGACAACAATCAAAAGCATGCTAGTTTTTTAAAATGTGCAAACCCTTTGTTTCAGCAAGTTAACTTACAGGAATTTATCATTACTAAGGAAAAGGGGGGAAAAAACGTACCTTCACGCTACAGGGACCTGGTCACCACCACCTTAACCAGAGGCCAAAGAGCGTCAGCAACAGCAAGACCGCCTCACGCATGTGCCTTCCGCTCAGACGGCACCACCTGGGAAGAGCCCCTGCCAACAAATATTCAACTGAACCGAAGACTACACCCAGAGTGTGGACAGTCTACAAGAAACTGGCCTGGTCTCCTCCCGAAGTCAATGTCATAGAGGAAAGCGGGGTGCGTGTGTGGGGGTGGGCAGGAGTTGGGAGGGACTGTTCTAGGTTAAGAGAGACTACAAAAGCCACGTCAATACAGTGCAATTTTTTTTTTTTTTTTTAGATTTTGATGTGGAAAGAGAAAGAAACCAAAGACACTTTTGGGAGAAGTAAAGAAAGCAAATAAGGCAAAATGTTGGTAACTTTTGACTCTGGACGGTAGGTATATGGGTATTCTTTGTACTATTTTCTATATTTCCTTATGTGTAAAAAGTCATGACAAAAAAAAATCTTTTAAATAAGGCATCAAGAACAGTTAAATCCATGTGCTAGATATAACGGCCTAAATTTCCTTCTTGGTTTTTCTGTATTTTCCAAGTTTTCCACAAAAGACTCATTTTATAATACTTCTTATAATTAGAAAGAATGTAGCCAGCATTAGTTTTTAATTAAATCAGAACCAAAGAAATACTCTTATAGACTGCTTGCAAGCAAACTATTGATAATTCAATCTTCTCATAAAGTAGTTTGTCAATAAGATGCCCATGGGCTCATCTATACGTTTGACCCAATAATTCTGTACCTGAGACTCTATCCTCAAGAAATAATTCTAAATATATAAAGGCAATGAACATTATAAAAAACTGTTTGGGTTAAGATGGAAAATTATTTTCTCCTATAATTCCCCAAATTTGTATCAAGGTGATACTGTTTTCAGACGGTGTAGAAAAAAACCAAAGTTCCCTAGTACCATTATACTTCTGTCCCTGAACCTCAATTCTGAAACCCAACATTTGGGGAAGGTACCAAGCTCAGAGTGCCCACCCCGTGGGTCACTTCCCTGTGTGTGGTCTGGTGGACAGTGCGATCCCCCAGGTGACAGGAGGCGGTGGGGACCAAGAAGGAACACTCGAGGGGTGGGAATCCAGAGATCTGGCCTCAGAGTGGGGTCACAATGTCCCCTTGGATAAAAAGCCCAGACTTTCTGTGCCTTCTTTTTTCCATTTCTATAAAATGGGAGAAGCAGATTATTCTGGATGCCTCAAAATCACCTGGGAGATTTCACAGACATGGTGCCGAGACCCTACGGGCTCCCAGACCGCTCAATCAGAGTCATCGGAGGCGGAACCTAAGCACCAGTAAGAGTGAAGGTTACTCTGACACAGCTGGGTCTTGGAACCACTGGACTAGATGCTCTCTAGAGTGCGTTCTCTATAGCTCAGAGAGTCTATAAATACTCTTCCCCAGCAAGCGGGCTCTCAGCTAAACCCAGTAATTCCCCAAAGGCCTAGGGGAAAGCATAGCAACGTCACAACAGATTTATCTGCATCAAGGAAGAAGACCCCCAGGGTTCAGGTCTTTCTGGAGCAGCCACAGCCTTCGCCCTTCGTTCACAGACATGCCATTGTGCACACATCAAATGCAACCCAGTATAGTGTCACAGAAAGCAAGCCAGATTCAGAACACGTCATTGATGACTAGCTCCCTGCCTGGTCAAACTATTTTAAAATAATTATTAAATAGGGAGAATAATCCTGTCATTTAACAATGAACATGTTCCTAGATGCCAAAAACTGTCTCTGAGTGGTTTCCAAACTTCAAGGCCCGCGAACAAAATTCTTTGTGGTAAACACACCAGGCTGTTGCTAGGAGGCAACTGGCAGCCTGTCGATTGGGGTGGGGTGGGGTAGGGTCATTATCTCTGCACACCTGTACGCTGTTTGCTACAAACTCCTGAAGAGAGCTTAGTTGTACCACACTGGACTCTAGAACACCACAATGCTCTCCCTCCAGACCAGAGGTTGGTGGGATACGACAGACATGGAAACAGCGTGGTGGTGTCAGAGTAGCTGTTGTACGCGTGAGGTACATGGGTCAGTGAAGTTAGGAAAATATGGATGGTGAAGTGAAAAGGATGCTGAGCCCTCCTCGGGGTCAAACAAGATCATGTTCGGTTTTAAATAAAAAACACTGGCTACAGATGCAAAAGCCAAACAGAGAGAATGAATGATTTGCTCCACATCAAATGCCATTCGTGGAGAGTCATCAGGGAAGGAAGAAGTCCTTCAAAGTCCGCTGTAGTATCCTAGCAACATCCAAATACTGGCCACAAGATGTTCTGGGCTAAAAGGACCCTTGCAGAGAGGACTTTCCAGTTTTGACTAAAAACACGCAGGCACACACAAAATACACTTTATGGTGTGATCCAGCAGCAGGTACTTGACAGCGTGTGTAACTCAAAAGTTTCACACCTGCCATGTGCAATGTATACTGATAATTTTTATTCTCTAATTATCTTCAACGTGGTAAAGTACACATGCACACGTAAGATTTACCACTGTAACTGTTAAATGTGCAACTCAGTGTGCAACCATCACCACGGTCTCGTTCCAGAACTTCTCCACCACCCAAAGCGAGCGGCTGCTCCTCTTTCCACCCTCCCTGTCCCAGCAGCTGGCAGTTACTGATCTGCTGTTTCTACGGATTTGTCTATTGCACATATTTCATACAAACAAAATCATACAATAGGTGGCCTTCTGGGTCAGGCTTTTTCCATTTAGCTTTCTGTATTATTTTTTTGAAAGTAACTTGCACCCCATTAATTTCATGATCCAGTAACAGGTCAATATAGGCAGTTTGAAAACACTTCCTTAATGCAGCCTTTTTGGCACCAGAGACAGGGTCGTGGAAGACAATTTTTCCACAGGATAGTTTAGGGATGACTCAAATGCATTACATTTATTGTGAACTTTATTTCTATTATTATTACATCAGTTCCACCTCAGATCATTAGGCATTAGATCTCTGAGGCTGGGGACCCCTTTCAATTAAAAATATCAAGTTATGCCGATGGATGTCAACGAGACTTACTACGGTCATCATTTTGCAATACACACATACCTATAATCATGTTGTATACATGAAACTATCAGAAACTATTAGAAAGTTGTATGCAAATGGTAACTCAAATTTTTAAAACGTTACTTACAAACATCAAAGCCAAACAACGAGGAGCTGCCACCACAGGCGTTTGCATCCCCAGGCTCTCTGCAGCATTCTACCTCCTGCACCAGTGGCCCCCACCTCAACCCACCCACTTGGTGCCTGTCCACACACAAACATCCACCAGGAAAATGGGATAAATGAAGACGACGGAGCAAGTTATTTTTTCAGTCAAATTTATTACACTTAAACATGTCCCTTGTTGACCCCTCCCGTATCTTTGATGTTAAAAAGGTCCTTTAAAGAAATAATGGCGACAGCAGAGGGTGATTTGATGGGCTTTTTGGTTTGGTTTGCTGTTGTTTTGGTGTCCTTACTTTAAAAAATTTAAAACCTGTAACCTTAGGTTGATCCCTTCAATTCCATGTATACACTTTGGTGCCCCCTATCATGCAACTTTCCCAGAACAAAACTGTCTTTGGGGGACACTGAAGAAGTAAGATACAAGGAGGAGGAAAAAGCTAGGTTTTAATATTACCCCTATTATCTCAGCAGCAGCCAGAAATTTGAGAAATGATAAGCAGGGTTGACGCTGGTGAAAAACATCTATCTTCACTGTCATTCTCCCTGTCTCCCCTCCCTCCTACCACCAAAGCTTACCATCTGTTTACCCATTCTGCCCATCTGTCAACCAGTTAGAGTGATTATGGGTGCCAGGCACTGTTCCAGGCACTGAGGATACAACAATGAATAAAATGTTTCAGTACTCCCTGCCCTCTTGGGACTGACATTCCGGGAGGTTAAGGGAGGAGGGGAGACAGTCAAGTAGAGACAGAGACACAAGTAAAATCTCAGTCATATATTAATAAGTATCATAAGAGAGAAGGAAGCAGAAGCAATGGGAGAGTGAACCAGCGAAGTGGGGAGAGGTGCAATTCAAAGGAGGATAGTTAGGAAGGGCTTCAGTGAGAAGGTGACATTCCAACGATAGGATCTGCTCACAAACTGGCCAAGAAAGCATGAGAGCAAAGTCAATAATACCACTGAGGTTTTGGGCCTGAATAACTGGAAAAATTGAGCTGTTATACACTGAAATCGGGAAGGTAACAGGAAGAGCTGGCTTGGGGTGAGCCTGGGAGTCTGCCTGTCTGACCCCCAAGTGGAGAGGTCAAGTAGGCAGCTGGATTCTCATTTTGGGTCCCTTCCCTCTAGAACTAGGCCAATAAATGGTCCATGTGGAAGCAGATTATCAGAACCCAAGGTGACCCCAGATCACCAAGTATCTTTTATTCACTTGATAGATGAAGAGTGTCCCAGGTGACACATACCTAGTTTATAGCAGTTTGGGGATTTCCTGGCAGTCCAGTAGTTAAGACTTCAACTTCTAATGTAGGAGGTGCAAGTTTGATCCCTGATTGGGGAATTAAGATCCTACGTACTGCATGGCACAGCAAAACAAACAAAAACATCCAGCAGTTTGGAGCAGAACTCAAGTCACTTAATTCACAAGTTATTACTTTTTCTACCATACTACCTCCCTAATTAAAACTGAAGTAGTACTAATTCATTAAACACGTATTTATCCAGCCTCAGACTTTGGGCTGGGCTTCCCTGGTGGCTCAAACAGTAAAGATGACGCCTGCAATGCAGGAGACCTGGGTTTGATCCCTGGGTTGGGAAGATTCCCTGAAGAAGGGCATGGCAACCCACTCCAATATTCTTGCCTGGAGAATCCCTATGGACAGAGGAGCCCGGTGGGCTACAGTCCATGGCGTTGCAAAGAGTCAGACACGACTGAAGCGACTAAGCACAAGCACAAGACTTTGTGCTATGGTGCTTGGATTAATAAGATAAACAAGATAAGACATAGTCCCTCCCACTGGCGAGCTTACAGTTTGGTGGAGAAGACAGATATCAAGTCAGATACCACTCATGAGACCATGGAAGCAATGATCCAAGCGCTGTGAAAGAAAGGTGATGCAGCTACAACACTCTAACAGCATAAAGCTGGAGAACCCAATCTAGGTGGGGGAAAGGCTTTTTCCAAGACAGTGATCTTTCATCTGAGAACTGAAACATGACTAGGAGCTAGTCAAGCAAACAAAGTGTGGTTTAGGAGAAGGAATTCGGGGAACCTGGCAGGCAGAGAGAACAGCAGGTGCAAATTCCCCTTGGCAGGGAAGCACTTGGTGGTTGAAAAAAGAGAAAGCCAGCTTGGCTGGAGCAAAGTGAGCAAAGGGCAGTGGAAATGGCAGAAAATAGAGCTGAGGTAAAGTGGAGCCAGGTACTGTAAAGGACCTTGGAGATCTATGAGTAAAGCCCCCAGCAACCCTGAACTAAAGCTTGTCTGCGTCTTGGTGGGATACCTGGTGAAACATCTCGGAACACCAGAGGACAGAAGGCTTCTAAAGGAGCTGTGAAGTCTTCTCCCACCTGACTCCTTACCTCCCTGGGAGGCAGTCATGAGACAGTTTCTCCTCGCCTCCCAGATTCTGATGAGGTATAGAGCTTTCTGCCCTGGACTCTTTGGACTAGAACTGCAGGATACAGAGCCGTTCAGTGGTGCCAGGGCCGCCACGACCGTCGGTTCAGTGCTCAGTTCCTTGCGTTCCGGTGCGGCCCTTTTCAGTGTATGCGACTAGAACCCAGGGAGCTGGCACCTTCAGCTTGTTCTTCTCCTCATTCTGTATCTAAGTAATGAACTGTCTGAATATGAAAGGGGTTCACTGCACCTTTACTGATCAAGCAGCCAGGCCTTGATCTCTTCTTATAAGTATGTGTGGACTTTACAGTACAACATGTTAAACGTTTAACTTGATCCTAAAAGTAACGGGAAGCCACTGAAGCAGGATTATATCTGCCTTAAAAAAATAAAAAGTCATTGTGGCTGCCATGTAGATAATGCACTCAAGGGGGGCCAAAGCAGAACAGGTTGACAGTGGCTTATCATGTAACCTACCTACCTCCCATGAGCACATTTGTATTTTCACACTTGAGCATCTATCCTGTGCCAGTCAGTAGGACACAGATACCAAGAAGAGTAAGACAGTCCCTACACTTAATGTAGCCTGGCCACAATCAGCATGTCAGTGCACCCACTGTGACCTGCAGGAAGGAGGAAACACACATAGGGGCAGGAGTACAGCAGAGGGAACAGTGAACTCTCCCCGGGCAAGCCTGCACTGAGCAGGGCCGTGGAGGATAAACAAGGGTTTGCAAGGCACTCGGAGGACAGTCAGTATGTACGATGATACAGAATTGTCAAGCGAAGCAAGGAGGAGCTAGAAACCACTCAGAATGGTGAGAGGCAAAAGACAAGCAGGAGGTGGCAGAAGGTCAGGCCAGACACCCAGCAGGGCCGAGGAGGCTCAATTAAGACCTGCGGCTTACTTACCCCGTGAAAAGAACTTAGATACAGCTCAAAGGCCCAGCTCCTCCATTTACTAGCTGTGCACTGTCAAGCCAAGGGTTCACCTTCGAACCCAGTTTTCTTTTTTGAAGTTTTTATCGGGGTAGCAGTCACGTACAGATGTGAGAGTTAGACCATGAAGAACTGATGCTTTCGAATTGTGGTGCTGGATAAGACTCTTAGGAGAGTCCCTTGGACAAGAGATCAAGCTAGTCAATCCTAAAGGAAATCAACCTTGAATATTCATTGGAAAGTCGACTGCAGAAGCTGAAGCTCCAATACTTGGCCACCTGATGTGATGAGCTGACTCACTGGAAAAGACCCTGACGCTGGGAGAGACGGAAGGCTATTTATTAAATAGCTTTTACTAGAGTTTTTCCTCCCATTTAAAAAAGTAGGACATGTTTCTTGGAAAAAATTTAGAAAATTTAGAAAATCTTATAACTCCTTGAAGATCATCCAGAAATACCTACCACCACCACCCCTCGACCAGACTCCCTGGCCTGATGCCAGGTACCCTGTGGAATTCAATACTCGGTGATTCCCAGAAGGGCATTAAACACCAGTCCACGCTGAATCCACATCTCCTCACAGCCCCTAGCACCAGGGTACCCACTGAACCCAAACTGAACAGGTGTCAGAGCTGAAATGTCTAAGCAGACAATGGCAACAATACTAATTACTAGTAGCAGCAGTAAGGGTTATGTGCATGAACAGCCCTAATGTATATGGGCCCCACTTAACACACGAGGAACTTGAGGGCTGGAGGAGGACAGTAACTCACCCAAGGTCTTGCAGATACGCCAGCATTCAAAGGCAGCCTGGCTCTAAGCCTAAACACTGAAACCTCCAAGTGCCAAGTGAACCCTGGCAACTTTAAGTACTGAGTTGGACACAAATGAATTAAAGAAATCAAATAACATCAAAATCCCTGGAGGGTGAAATTATGGACAGTTTTTTGTATTTAGGTAATCTGAACCTTTAACACCGTACATAAATTTTAGAATCAGAAGAAAATCTAAAGAAATATAAATTATAAATACATTACTATTAAACATTTTTAATTTTGATTACAAAACTTTAGAAACTTTACAAGGAAATCTATCAAAACATTAACAGTAGTTATCTCTGGGTGGGGTGGGTTATCTCTGGGTATTATGAATAATTATAAGTAGTTTTTACGGTATTCTTTATACTTCTGTATTTTCCAAGCTTCCTAAATAGGTATCTTTATAAATAAGGGGGAAAAAAGGTAAGAAATTAATTCTACCTTAAAAATAGCTATTACTGAGTCTTACAACATTTGATCACTGTGCCTGGAGGATAAGTAGTCTAGATCAGTAGTATCATTTAAAGAAGGAAGATGACTTGGGCATATTAAAAACTTATTGGGGTTTTGTCTTTGTTTTCTCAATCCAAAAGTAAAACATAATGCTTGGTTCAACCTGGCCCCATGGTCATTCCAGCGATCATCCACTGGCCATCCACTCAGATGTCACAACAATTAGGAAATGGGAAAATTTTTTCCCCATACTTGGAGTCCAAGTCCCAGGCCATGTGAAATTCTCATGAGTAAGTACCAGGCCCTTATCTAGAACAGATACTTCTACTAAGCCCTCAGCCTCCATTTTCTCAGGAACTAGGAAGTCGAGGGCAGCCTCAAGGCAGAAAACCTCTTCAGCAACCTCTACAGAGCCTGGATTCAACATGATTATTCTAGGGAGCTCATATGCTTACAGAAAGCCTATTCCACTACTAGACAGCTGTTACCAACCAATGCTTCCCACGCTGAACTGAAACCCACCTCCTTCCTATCAGGCAACGGAAACCGGGGCTCAAATCCCAGCTCTGTCCCCGACAAGTGGCGTAAGGCTGCGTGGTTTTGTTGAACCCCTCTAACGCTGCAGGGGTTATTGAAGGAGAGCACCCATGTGAAAGCAGCCAGCCCAGTCACCGACACACTTCCTAGCCCTGTCCTTTGGAACCAGATCAAATGAGCTTAGTCACTCCTCCACGCTTCAGCCCTTCAAATCACTGAAAACCATGACTGTGTCTTCTCCATTCTAAGCACTCTAGTGTTTCCTTGCTACAAAACTCCATCCACTTGGGTGGGAGTCTCCCCTCAGGGTGACCATAAAGCCCTCAGATCTGTTTTGGAGTAAACAGCAACAGCTGACCCACTGCTCCAGGGCAGTGTCTCTTCTAACCCTTGCTGGACAGAGCTCAGCCTCCCTAAATACCCTGAAGATGCAGAGGTTCAGTGACAGCAAGTGGCCTGCCCAAGGTCACATGGCTGGGAACCTGCTGAGCCGTGCCCTTCTCACCATGCTTACAGAGTGTCTCCCAACCTCTGCTCAGGCCCGGCAGCCAGGTGGGCTCAGTCCTCCACGGGGGCTCAGTGTCTCTGGTGGAATCTGGCTTCTTGGTCTGACCGTGCCCTCTCCTCTGCTGGCTGGGATATGAATCTCCAGGGCTCCCAGGGGCGAGGGAGGCTCTCCTGATCTTGTGCTTAACTGACACAGAACAAACTCTGAAGGAAGGACTATAACCAAAGTGGACCCGCCAGGGAATCAGGTAAGAAATAAAATGAAACAAAACCAACAGAACTGTGAGGCAGGACCACAAAGGTTATCTTAGGTCACCTTCCCAACAACTGGGCCAAGTGGGAGTGTCACAGGTCATTGTGTCTTCTGTTTTAAAGAGAAAACAGACTCCGACAGGTGAGAAGGTAAACTGCACTAAAATGTAAGCTCTACAAGGGCAGAAGACTTGTCTCATTTGGTCACCACGACAGACTCAGAGTTTAGGACACAGAGTCCAGGACACCAGTGCTGGATGATGAGATGGATGAAGGCAGAACCATGATTTGAACACAGGCTCCTCATCTTGCTTTCCAATTCAAGTTGTGAGTGTCTCTGGCAGAGGCTGTGTTGAGCCTCCGTGCCTGTTCACAGAGCCAAAGCATGGGGCAGGCTGGCTGGGCCAGTCTGACCTCCGTCCACACTCTGAAGCACGCCACACACCAGCGCTGCCTCAGAGAACCATGTGTCAGAGGGCGCTACAGCTCAGAGCAAGCGGAGGAGAAGGTGGCTGAGCTGTCCAAACTGGCCGGGATCCTGGAGCAGCCTGGTCTCTGAAGGCAGCTGCTTCACCAAGAGACAGGGAAGTCGCCGGCCCCATTCTGGCCTGTCAAGTCTCACTGCAGCAACACTGCAGCCCGTGTCTAGCCACAGGGAAGGCATCCGCTCTAGAGCTGGAGGGGCCTGGCCCAGAACCTCAGCTCCCCCAGCTCTGGGACCTCAGACCAGAGTCTTCACTTCTCTGAGCCTCTGTTTCCTTTTCTGTAGAACTGGTGTAAAACAGTAGAGATTTTGTGAGGATTAGAAACAATGTGTGTGCTAAGTCGCTTCCCTCGCGTCTGTCTCTTTGCAACCCTACGGACTGTAGCCCACCAGGCTCCGCTGTCCATGGGATTCTCCAGTAAAGAATACTGGAGTGGGTTGCCGTGCCCTCCTCCAGGGGATCTTCCTGACCCAGGAATTGAACCCACGTCTCTCATATCTCCTGCACTGACAGGCGGAGGCTTTACCACTAGCACCACCTGGTAAGCCCAGAAACAATGTATTGTTTGTAAACATAGAGGGGAAAAAAAAAGTGTGGAATGAAAATACAAAATTACTATCAGTGGTTGCCTCTGTGAACAGGAACTGGGAGAAGGAAAGAGAGTTTTAAACGTAGTCTTCTTTAAGGAAAAAATATATGGAAAACACAGAGCTCGGCAGCTGGGTTCCTGGCAGGCATTCAATAAATGTAAGCTGCTGTTCATCATTTCTCCTGGGAGGAGATGCTGCCTCTCACATACCTCCTACCTACATGTTGAGAAAGAACCATGAGCTGCTGTTTCCGACCATGCCCTCTGCCCCCTCCCAGCTGTCAAAGCTGGTCCCTCCCAGCCCCAGAGCAGGTCCCAAGCACCAGGACAGCACATCTCAGAATTGAAAAGGTCTCATCTATCCACTCATTCTGCCCCTGAATGCCTGAGAGACCCTTTCTGGCAGTGGGGAACACACCACCACGTGAGGCCACCCATTTCACCAGCAAGATGACCTCAAGGTCTCAGGAAGGGAAAGACTCCTGGTTCCTCTGACCATAACCCTCAATGGCTTTTAGCCTCACAGCTCTTAGCAACCAGCTCTTCCTGGCAGGGAAGCCTCAGGTGAGGCTCTGTCTAGGTGAGCAATGCAGGAATGCACGTCAGTCAGCACCTTCCTTAAGAAGCGTGATCTCTCCACATCTCTGCTTCCTCAAGAAGGGTGATCTCTCCACATCTCTCCTGCTTCTAAAAACTGTCTCCCACTCCTGGCAGAAGAATGTCTGGCAACCCTCCTAAGACTCCCAAGCTATAACAACTCCCTCCTGTCCCTAGGCAATCAGTGAGCTTGGTTGCTATGCAACAGGCAGGCACAAAAGTGATGCAGTCCTTTTCAGAGGCTTGGGAAGGGGGCAGGGAGCCATTCTATCCAAGACACAGCCTCTAAATGGGGTCCAAGGCAGTAGGGGTTCCTTTAAGAAGTCAGTTGATAGACTCATTCATCTGCCTAATTCTCCTTTGCTGGTGTCTGAAGCAGACTCCAGGCACACCATGAACTGCATATAAATTCTGAGCCCTGGTCTGGCCCCCACCGCCCATCCTGAGGCAATAGCTTCCTCCGAAAGCTCGACAGGCAGCCTGTGAGGCTGACCCACAGCTCTGGGCCCTCCCTCTCAAGCTCTGCTGGTATTTGGGGCAGAAGGCAACCATGGCCTCAAACATCTCCACATCCCAACAGGACATGGAGCCAACCGAACTGTGTCCCCTCCATCTAGCCTACTCTCCAGAGATCCAGTTTCTACTTGCTATACTCAGGGGAGTCCTCTAGGAAAACAGTTTGACCAAAGGGTAAAAACCCTGAGTTCTGCAGTCAAATAAGCCTGCAGTCAAAATCTGAGGCAGCCGCATACTAGTCGTGACCTTGGGCAGGCCATTTAACCAACTGGGGTCTGTTTAACTGTTTCACTTCTCCAGCCCTCCTTTCCTTGGCCACATACAAAGATTTAAAACTAGTTAATTTCTGAAACTCTGCAAGGCTAACGACACCTACATCTTAGGTTGTTGTGAAGGTCAAGTGAGGCAGCGCTTGTCCAACAAGACCTAGTTCAGTGACGAGTACAGCAGGGCTGACAGCTCAGTATGGGTATCTTCTGAACGCCAAGGGTGCGGTGGGGCAGACCGAGCATGCCATCACTCATGCAAGTAGGGCCGGCGGCCTGGACTTAGCTCCACCCAGCACACTCCCTCCCCTCCTCGCTTCAGCGCAATGTATTACAGTTACCAAGATGTGGTTTCTTCCTCACCAGCACAGAAGCTCTTTCACAGGCCGGGCCTTTTAAATAAGTTCTGTAGTTCTCTCAGTGAGCAGTGACAACAGTAACAGCAATGTCTAGCTGAAGGTGAAGTGCCCAGCAACAGAGCACTGAAGTGTAGGCTGAAGGAGCTCCTGAGGCCTCTCTGGTCCCCCCACAACCGGCCACAGAATTAAAGCTCCCACTGAGAAACTGTCTCAAGTACTGCAGGGTGAAAGCAGAAATGCTCCTAACTGGGCCTAAATTCCCCAAGGAACCTCGTATTTATTGATGGAAATACTGCAAATGTTATTCTAGAGCTCGCCTTCTCAATGCTGGCCTTCAACTTAGAAAATTAGAAAACAGGAAGCCATGGGTTCATTTGCTCCTCTTCTCCCAACTCTCTTAGAGCCGTACCCAAAAGGTATTCCTGCACTAGCACTACACACCCAGTATCCACGGCCATTACAGAAGGAACAAGCAGCTTCACTAGAGCCACTCTTTTTTATTTTTCAGGCGGTACCACACAGCGTGCAGGATCTTAGTTCCCGGACCAGGGATGGAACACAGGCCCAGAGCTGTGAAAGCACAGAGTCTTGACCACTGGACCGCCAAGGAAGTCCCAAGACTCTTTTTAAACATATGAGTTGAAGATAAACGCTGGGCAATGGAGACTGTAGACCATCTGGAGGGGTGGAGACACAGACTAACTCTCACCAAGTGCCCGTATATCCTGTGTCAGATTTCCCCCACTTTATACACACAGTCCCACCTAATACTCACAATCGCCCAGAGACAGAAGGTACAGTGTCCATTTTATAGACGAAGAAACTGAGGCTCCAGAACTTAGCTGTTTTTCCCAGGGCCACACAGCAACGTTGCTGCCTTTTCCTTTGACCCAAGCTTTGCACAATGAATCCAAGAAAAAATCATTCTCCCTGCCTTTTCGGATCCACTAAATAAAGAAGAGCTTCCACAGGTTCATTCTAGAATAGTTTAAGAAAAAAAAAAAAATCTGTCCTTTGTCTCAATATTAGAAAAGGTCTATTTTTAAAATAACATTAGAAACTATTCACACATTTTTATAGTCCATAGAGTTTAAAGAACCTTCCAAATATTACCAGGTCTTCAGCACCATTCTAAAAATGGACTGTAGTCTACCTGGCTCCTCTGTCCATAGAATTCTCCAGGCAGGAATACAGGAGTGGGTTGCCATTTCCTTCTCCCGGGGATCATCCTGACCCAAGGATCGAACCTGGGTCTCTTGCATTGCAGGTGGATTCTTTACCATCTGAACCACCAGGGAAGACCATGTGTTTAAAGAGCTTTCCAAACATTACTAGGTCTTCAGGAGCCTTCTCAACTGGAAGGTAGCTATGAATTGTCCCATTCTGCAGATGTGTAACCAGAGCGCTAGAGGGCTGAGGCCTCGCTTGAAGCCACATGGTGAGAAGGGCTTAGAGGAGCCTCCTGAGATTCCTGGTATCCCATGTGCTGCCTTTTCTCGTTTTATTTTTGTTAAAAAAATTGTTTTCTCTTGGTTTTATTGATATAATTGACATAGCTGTGTAGGTTTTAAGGTGTACAGCATAATGATTTTACTTACACCATGAAATAATTACCACATTAAGTTTAGTGAACATCCATCAACCTCATTTAGACACAAAATCAAATAAATGGAAAAATATCTTTTTTCTTTGTGATGAGAACTCTTAGAATTTACTCTCTTGGCAACTTTCATATGTAACATACAGTAGTATTAATTATATTTACCAGGTACATTACATCCCTAGTACTTAGTCATAACTATAAAACTTTGCACCTTTTGACAAATTTCATCCAATTCCCCCCGCCCCCCTCACCCAATGCAGCTGCCCTGCAGTCCCTCCCCTTCTACATGCTGAGGGGCGCAGAGCCCACCACTGCCTTCCAAACTACATGCTGGGAAAACAAGGGGTGACAAAGAACACCAGGGCTGATGAAGACACATACAGCCTGAATGATCCCTCTCAATTACAAATCAAATCCTGTCACTTCACCATTTAAAATCTTCCCGTGGATTTTCATTACACTTGGAGTAAAACCCAATTTCCTTACCAGATCCAACAGGACCCTGGCTCCTGCCACTTGCTCAGACCTCCCTGGCATCACCTCAGCCACACTGGCCTTATTCCTTATCCTCAGACCCATCTCAGGTGCTTTGCACATACTGCTCCTTCCCCTCCTACTTTGGGCCGTTCCCCAAATCCTGAAGGGTTGTCTTATCATTTAAGTACCAGTTCAAATGCTACCTCTTCTGAGAAGCCTTCCCCAACCACTCCAGTCAAAAGCTATGCCACATCCTCACCTCTACTCTCTCGACCACACTATCCTTATCTTTGTTGTCTTACTTCACAGCTAAATTTTCTTGTCCACTTGTTTGTCTCCCCAGAACTACAATACAAGCTCCACTATTCCTGTTGATTATTACTCTCTCAGTGTCTAGAAGAGAGATAGGGACATAGTTAAGCGTTCAATAAATGTTTTAGGAACAGGCTGTTCAAAAGGCAATGGTGTGCTCCCCTCATCCTCATACTCACTCTGCCCAAATTTCAGATTGGAAGTTTACTCATCTGTTCATTCATTCACTTAATTCAAACCAACAACTAACTACTGGTCACCTGAGAAGGTACCACAGTGAATAGGGAACCAGAATGATCTATTTCCCAATTCAAAGCAAGATTTTTTTTTTAATGTGGCACTTTACAGAGGCACTTTTAACATTTGCAAATGTGTCTGATTTCTTTGTAGTTAACAGACTGTTCAGATTTATATGCAAGAAGTTACATAACTTCCGCAAGGTCACATGGTAAGAACTCAGCATCCCGGTATCTCAAGGCAAAACCAAAGACCTAAAATGTATCTGGAAGTGTCCAACCCCTTTTATTTTCTATCCATGGTCATTTACATGAAAGTTAATTTTATTTTATTTTTTAATATTTATTTATTTGGGTGTGCCGAATCTTAGTTGCAGTGTGGGATCTAGTTCCCAGACCAGGTATTGAACTCAGGGTCCCTGCATTGGGAGCATGGAGTCCCAGCCATTGGACCACCAAGGAAGTCCCTGAAAGTTCATTTTAAAAACTGGAGAGTAGATAGGTTTTTCAAAAACTTCACCTCCATTTTCTTCACTTTATTTCTATCTTCCTACCTGGTAGCAGGTATCAAATGACACAACACTTTGTGGAGCACTGTTCTCTGGTTATGGACCATTAATGGTGCCCTGGGTGACAGGCTGAGTGTTGATGGCAAAGGGAAGCAGTGGTATGGTGCAGGTGCTGGGACCTCAGGCTTGTGAGTCAGAAAGTACCAGATTCAAACCACATCCACTAACAACTAGTGATAAGGCCCTAGACAAGTTTATTTTAATTTAATGAACAAACACTTATATAGCTCTTTTAGATGGAAGCAGGGTTCTAAGTGGGCTTCCCTGGTGGCTCAGAGGTTAAAGTGTCCGCCTGGAATGCAGGAGACCTGGGTTTGATCCCTGGGTTGGGAAGATCCCCTGGAGAAGTAAATGACAACCCACTCCAGTACTATTGCCTGGAGAATCCCATGGAGGGAGGAGCCTGGTGGGCTACAGTCCATGGGGTCGCAAAGAGTCGGACACGACTGAGCGACTTCAGGACACGACGACAAGGGTTCTAAGTACTTTGCAACTATGATTACTAGATAAGTCAGATATACTATTATCCTTATCTTACAAGTGAGGAAACAGGCACAGAGAGGTGAAGTAACTTGCCCAAAGCCACAGCTAGTGCATATCAGAGTCAGCATTAAAGTAAGACATTGGATGCCAGAATCTATGCTCTCAGCCATTACACTGTGTTTCTGCTCTACTCCTATTTCTTCATCTATAAGACAGGGCTAATAAATCTGCAATATCTCACAGGGTCATGCGAGGCTACTGGCACACAGTTAAGTTACATGTTAGCTGCTCTTAGTGGTAGTAGTAATTGCCATCACCTTTGGTCCAGTCAAGGTTCAATCAAGGTCTGCCCAAAATACTTCAGCTGAGAAAGATCTCCAAGATCCTCTGCAGCAGAATACGTTAGAATAAGTGGAAGTTCCATGAGAACAGAATTATCTGCTCTTTCTGCTTCTCGTTGTATCCAGAGGAAGCAGAGGGTACTCAGTTAATATGTGGTAAATAAACTGAGTGCATGGACAGGGTTCTGTCACACAACAACTAAGGTAGTACCATCACTTCTCAAATGTAGCTGAACATAAAAGAGGTAAATTTAGAAAGTTTTTAGACAACAGTGGAAGCTGGCCATTACTTAAGACAGCCTGGCTATTAGCAGACAGTGTGGTATAATGCTGCTCATTCATCTTAGCTAAATGCAGTCTCAAGGTCTTGGAGTGTCTGTCTATAAAAGAGGAAGCTGGACGACATGATGATCATAAACAAATACATTCTTGCTCATTGCTTTGTAACAATTATTATAACAATATGAATGGAAGCTGATCACCAAGTACTCGATAAATGTTTTTCAATGAACACAATTTCCAAATGACAGATGAAGAAATTGGGATTCCGTTTCCAAGTTCAAGGTCACTTGGATGGGTTAGCATATGGGTTAACTTGGAAGAGTCCAGCTCTCTTCCTATGCATGTCTAATGCTCATGCTTTCCAAGATTCTTTTTCGGTTAAAAAATACTGTGATATCAGTTGTCTCTTCCAAGCTCAATAAATCTAATAATTTACCTTATCAAATAACCTTGTATAACTTCACTAGATCATGTGACAGTAGGATCAAGAAGAAACAACTATTCCACATTGCTAACCTGGAGAATCAAAGCATCTAAAGAGAGAATTAATTAGGCCAAATCCCCTGTTTCTGCCAGAACTGAGACCCCATAAGTATAAATAAGATAAATGATGACTTCACTTTAAATGGTTTAAATTTAAGCAATATGACTTAATAAATAACTTCTGGTAACACAAAACTTTTTGAGGGTACAGTACCTTACCTTGTTCAAACCTGTAAGTATAGTTGGCTACTTGATCCAAAGTAGATGCACAGGTTAAATGTAAAAAGTTGCATAAATGTCCACAAATGCTTGCTTCCTTTATTTTTATTAAAATACACGCTTGACATTGAACCTTTGTGTGTAACACCACCTTCCTAGGATTGTCAAGTTAAGACTGAAAAAGCCATCTGGCAGTCACAGTCAATTTTCTAGATGGTTCATAACAGGATTGTCAAGGTCAAACTGTTGATTCTTTTACCTTCCCATCTAGTAATTGAAAAGCAACGAAAGTGGGCTCAATATACTTCGTTCTGGTACTCTCACAAATACAAACATCAGCTCCAGGATCACACTCTGGTTCAAAAAGTTCTGAGGGCAGGGTGACACGAACAGCGGGGTAGTAGGGCAGATGCTGAGGCCACAGCACTTGGTTAACACTCAAGAGAGAGCAGGAACTTTTACCTAGCAGTTGCATCACCTATCAAATGAGAATAATCATCCTACCAAATGATCATATAAATTAAGTGATATGACGAGGAATGGTCTTGCAATCTGTGCAAAGGTGAGAGACTACTGTTATCATTATTAATTACTACAGCTGGGGACGGAAGGTCCCCTAGAACTCTTGGCTGTTATGTTCTGCAGGATTCCCTCAAGATCGAATATAGTTTTTTTCCTCCAGACTTCGGGTTTGACAACGACTGATGCACTTGGCTAGCGAGTCTCCGCCGCTGAGAGATGAGAAGTGAGGCCTTCGGGTTCTGGGCCTAGCGAGCTCAACAACCACCGCGCCCCCCCAGTCACCTTGTCCTCACCTTGAGGAACAGAAAACGAAACTCTATGGGGTAGAAAGTGAGGTCCACGAAAACGAGAAAGAGGTGACTCCACTCTTCACCTAGATGCTGCTTCTAAGACCCAAGCTTCCAGCTGGGCGGGGACAGAGCAGAGAGAGCTGACAGAGCCAGGGACGCCTTGACCTCGGGCGCCGGAGGAGCGAGCGTGGGTGCTGGGCCCGCGACAGGGACAGGTACACGAAAAGCCGGCCGGAGGTCGGGCCTGCCTCGTCTTGCCTCGCCCACAGCCGCAAGCACAGGAGGAGGCACCCCGCCCCCGCGAACCCAGGGGGCCCTCAGTTCGCTCACCTGCAGCCGGGACACCAGTAGGCTGTAAGGCGCCATTTTGTGCACTGACAAAGATGAGGTCGCTTGAAAGTGACGTACCACTCAGAGTATTTAAAGCCTTCGGGATGTGGGCGTGGCCTGAAGAGAAACGCGACCTCGTGAAGGCTGGGCCTCCGTCGAGGCGCCTACTCCTGCGAGCGCCTTGGGCGGAGTTCCCGTGTGAGGACTCGAAAGGGGAGAGGAAAAAACTATATAAAAACACTTAAGGAAGTAAATACGGGGCACAGAGATGTCTTATCGAAGTGCACACTTCAACTTTGCACTTTGAAATTTGCTTCTTCCATTCAAGTCCTGGAAAGGTTGTGATTTTTTTTTTTTTAATAACTTTTATGCACCTGCCAGGACCCGGCCCCCCGTTAGGACGGAAACTTGGCTTTGGAATTTGATCTCGCGAGAACCAGCGGGTTTTGGTGCAAAGAGTATAAATACTGATGGATGTCTAGAGAACCAATCACGGCGACCAAGAGGCGGGAGCAACGGAGGTTAAAGGTCGGACGGAAGTTCTGTAAGCTTCCGGTGGCTTGAGAGGGCGCTATGGCTAAACATCACCCGGACTTGATCTTTTGCCGCAAGCAGGCTGGTGTTGGTGAGGCAGCCTTCTGCACCCGGCTCTCTGGGTGGGAATGGTATTAGGACCTGAGAGGCCCGGGGTTCCCGTCACTTGCTTAGGGTCTTGCCCGGGAGGCGCCACGTTCCCCGCCTCTAGGTTGAAAGTGTAGGAGCGCGCGGGTTTGCGGTCTCTTGATGAAAGGAGGGCGGGGGCTCGCGTGCTGGGAGCTGGAGGCAGGCTGCCGGAATGGGGTTGGGAGAAATTCTCAGTTTGCGCAGGACCTGTGAGGGGCTTCAGGAGGCTGTGGATTTGGTTCGGATTGAAGTTTAAGGGGATAAGATGGATAGATCCCCTCAGGGCTCACTGCAGTCCCTGCTCCTGTCCCCACCGCAAGCTCGAGGATGTTTGTCCCCTCTTCATCAAAACTTTAATCCTAATTGTGCTCTTTACCATCTTTTATTTTCCAGCCATTGGAAGACTGTGTGAAAAGTGTAAGTGGAACACGCCTCCCCAAATAGCCCACCTGGCCCACTCAGTTTCTGTAGAACAAGCAAACGGGCATTTTCAGCGGTGGCACTAAGAGGACTTTGAGTAGACGTGACCCAAAGAATGTCAACACAATGCCAGGCTGCAACTAAAGGCCACCACCCTCACTCCAGCTTGCACGTTTTAGACACTAGGTTTTGAGAGAATCTTTAGCTTTGGACCGGAAGTAGCATGACCACATCCCACATGGTCTGCCAATTAATTTATATAGACGTGTCTACCAGGTGCTTCTCTAAGCTCTTTACCTAGTAGTTGATTAACTTTTCCTATGTGTTGTAGAGATTGAGATGGACACGAGGTAAGTCGGTTTTGTGATGCCAAAGTAGAGGGTCCTCAAGTCACTGTTAGGAGACTGGTGTAGTCCCCATAGCAGGAGGAGGGCAAAGGCCTCGAGGTACTTGCACGTGGTGTAACTCCATCCTCTTCTCCTCATAGGTGATGGCAAGTGTGTGATCTGTGACTCCTATGTGCGTCCTTGCACCCTGGTGCGCATATGCGACGAGTGTAACTATGGCTCTTACCAGGGCCGCTGTGTGATCTGTGGAGGCCCTGGAGTTTCAGATGCCTATTATTGTAAGGAATGCACCATCCAGGAGAAAGATGTGAGTACATATAGGAAGCTTTTCATCTGATTTTTCCTTGTGTTTAGTAACACTTTGCCATCCACAGCAAACTGTATGGTCCATAGATGAGTATGTTCATTTAGTCATCTAGGTTATAATTTCTTCAACCTCTGTGAGCCAAACTGGGTGTATCCCAACAAAAGGCAGTTATTTTGCATCAAGGAAAAAAGTGCAAGAGAAGCAAATTTTGGTCAACACTGGCAATTTGGAAAGCCCTCTATTCCTTTGATGTCTCTCTCATTTTTATTCATAAACAATATCCTTTTTTTTTTTTTTTTAACTGTGCCACATAGCTTACAGGATCTTGAACCCTGGCCACGGCAGTGAAAACCCAGAATCCTAACCATTAGGCCATCAGGAAACTCCCAATAGTCTGCATTTTTAAGTCCTAGCACAGTGCATGGTATACAATAGTCATTCAGTAATTCTCTTTATTATTATTAAGGACTGTTCAGGTGGATGTGTTGACTTCTGAATTTGGGACTATTCAAGTTGATTTCAGCTCTGAGTAGCTAGAGAATACTTTTGCTTTGATTTTTCAGAATTGCTTGGGATTCTGCTTGTGACATTTTTGCCCCTTAACATTGTATGCTGGCAATGGCAGTTATTCAACTCCTTAAGCCAGTTGCCAGGATACAATAGAGAACTATAGATCTGTACCAAAAACAGGTTTCTTGGAGGAGAGGAGGACAACCCATGAATCACCTTTTATTCTTTTTATGACAATAAAACAAAGTGTGATACAGTAACAATAGGCTAATATGAGGTATCTGATTACCTAATCTAGGATGAGACATAAGGCAAAAAAGAAATAAAAAATTCTCTGGCCATGCTGGGCAGCTTTGGGGATCTTAGTTCCCCAACCAGGGGTGGAACCCAGGCCCCCTGCAGTGGAAATCCAGAATCCTAACCACTGAACTGCCAGTGAATTCCCAAAAGATAAATAATTCCTTATATTTCCTTTTACAAATAGTAGATAATTAAATATATATATAGGGCTTCCCAGTTTGCTCAGATGGTAAAGAATCTGCCTGCAATGTGAGAGACTCAAGTTCATCACAGGTTCAATCCCTGGGTCAGGAAGATCCCCCTTCTATATAGATCCTATCTCCCTTATTTTTCAATAGCTTTGTTAATTAGGGGTTATTATTATCCCCATTTTACAGCCCCTCTCCCAGCTAATAAGTGTCAAGTCCAAGCTTTCTGACTAAACCTCGTGGTGTCCTTTGATAAATCTGTGATGTGCCTGTGTTGAAGAGAGATGATTCAGCTACCTCAGAATCGTTGCAGTTAGATTTTGTCTACCTCTAATAAGTGGGACATATTAGAGCAGATAAACCTATTTCTTACACCAGGAAAGTCTTCTGTTATTTAGGGAAATGAGAACAGTCATAGATAAAGTACCAGAAACAATTTCAGTTGGTGATTTGAACATTCTCTCTCTTTTGGGGGGCTGCTCTAGGTCTTGTGGTGTGCAGGGTTAGTTGCTCCAAGGTATGTGGGATCTTGGTTCCCTGACCAAGGATCAAACCCATGTCCCCTGCATTGCAAGGTAGATTTTTAAACACTGGGCTACCAGGGATGTCCCCGATTTGAACATTGTCTTACCCTAAACTCTGATTTGCATTTATCTTTGACTGTCGAATCATGCCCTGCTCATGTCCCCCTTTTTCTCTAGCTCTTGTATGCTGCTGCTGTTTAGTTCACTAAGTTGTGTCTAACTCTTCTGCAACCCTGTAGACTGTAGCCCCGCCACCAGGCTCCTCTGCCCATAGGATTTCCCAGGCAAGAATACTGGGGTGGTTGCCATTTCCTCCTCCAGAGGATCTCCCTGAGCCACCTGGGAAGCCCCGGCTCTTGGTGTCGTCCCGGCATATATTGTAAGTCTGGTGCACGTTTCTGTGCTACTCCTGTGAATCACCTGTAGGAGCTCCCGCTAGAGAGTGTCTGGTACACAGTAGGTGTCGGATGATTACAGTCTACACCATGGTGAGGCAATATCAGTGAACAAAAGTACAAGCAAGTCTTAAACTAGCTAAAACGAGCCAAAGATCTATTAAGGACAACATTTTCTTGAATTTTCCATGACTGTAGCTAGAGTTCTTATCTGATACGCTTACAACCAGAGTACTTAATAAAGGTTAATGACTGTCTGATTCGTCTGCATGTGGCGGGTGACCTGATCTCTCCGGATCCTTGTGCCTCATTCTAGATGTCACCACTTCCCTTACTTCACATTATACAGGAATGTTCTGAGGATATTTGAGATGGCATCTAGCTCGCATTAACTCAGCAATAGTTTCCAAGGAACACAAAACAGTCCAGTGACATGATCCAGCCTCTCAGCCTTACAGATCATGATGTAGATTAAGTGCCCAAGACTTTCCTACACACAAATCTTCCTACAGCCAAAGCAACCCCTCTTATTGTTCTCTTCCAGCAACTTCCATAATTTATGAGGGAATTAGCCCAGTAAGCTAGGTTAGGTGTTCTCCATAGTTTTTTCAAAGCCTTGAGAATACTCAGGGGTCAGGGACAATATCTGTGGGCACTTCTGCCAAAGTACCAGTTTGTAGTTTCTTATAATGTGGCATCTTATTGATCTCCCTTCACCCTTGACTCCTTTTACTTAACCATTTTCCTCAACTCTCCCAACCAGATAACAAGAAAAATAGCAACTAGTATTTTTGGAGCTCTTGCTGCATGCCAGGTACTGTGCTGGTCTTTCTTGTCTAAAAGTTGTGTATGATACAGATGAGGAAATGAATGGCTTAAAGGTAGGTTTGGCCCAAGGTCACATGATGAATAAATGGCAGATACGGGATTAGAACCCAGGTCTCTGTAATTCTTTCTCAGCCTTTTTTTTTGGTGGTGGTTTTTCATTATCGCCCCTCCACTAAAGGAGAAAGGTTAAAATCCAAATTAAATTTTCTTGGGAAGTCTTGGCGGTCCAGTGGTTAAGACTTACGCTTCCACTGTAGGGGACACAGATTTGATCCCTGGTTGAGGAACTAAGATCTCGAATGCCGAAAAACTATTTACATTTTCTCCACAACAAGAGGAATGAAAGTTGGATAAGATTTTGTTGGGTAAGGGTGAGCTTCAGATCACAAACCACTGTAATGTCAAAGGTGTTTTCACCCTTATTGAAGATGCATCAACTAACTCAAAGCACTTACCCTAAACACTCATCGTATTTCTCTTCTCAAGGTGGTTAAGGATGCACCTCTCTGTCTCATGCTACGTCTACCATTCTCTTCCTGTTTAAATAGCAGAGCAGTTAGATATATAGGAAAGATACTTGATAATTTTCAAAGGTAATTCACAAGTTTACCCTTCTCTGCAGCTTCCTAAACCTTGTGAAAGTTTTGAGGTTTGCCTCCAGGAACCTCTGTTACAAAAAACACCAGAGTAGGAGTTAGAAAGCCCAAGTTCAGGTCTTGGCTTTGCTAAGATACTGTGTGTGGCTTTGAGGAAGTCTCACCCTGACCCCCAGCCCCTGACCCCCAGCCCACAAAGGGTAGTAGCAGTCCCTTCTACCTCCTGGATACATTTACTGAGAGCTTAAAGTTTCAAATAGAAAATGTGATGCCCTTGTTAAGGTCTCAAACCAGTGTACAGTCTGGTTTTTACCTTGTAGGTATTCATTAAATAGTTGCTGGAAGAATCAGTGTTTTGTCTACTAGTTTCTGTTAATCAAGCAGGTCTTGCCTGCTGTTGGTAATTCTTTGCTACCGAATATAAGAAATGGACATGTGGACCCATTTTCTGTAATTCTGTTTTTCTGATCTCAAAATTTGTAAATTGCCTTTTCCTGCATTTTGGTTCTGTACACATTTCCCCATGGTATGTTATATTTTGGTATATGATCAGTGTTGGTTTTTTAAGTATTACTTTATAAAGTCCTGGATTCTCACCAGGTCCAGGGTAATTTTTGTAGCTTGCTTTTGCACCATAGAAATGGACTTGACGTTCAGCCCTCCTCAGGGAGGAAATCCATAGGCATTGACTTCTCTTTGGTGGTTGGTAATGGAGCCCACCTTAGGCTTCTCCTGGGGATGTTTTAGGGGCTTCCCTAAAGTGGTAAAGAACCTGCCTGCCTATGCAGGAGACATAAGAGACTCAGTTCAATCCATGGGTCAGAAAGATCCCCTGGAGGAGGGCCCAGCAACCCACTCCAGTATTCTTGCCTGGAGAATCCCATGGAGAGAGGAGCCTGGCAGGTTACAGTCCATGGGGTCACATAGAGTTGGACACAACTGAACTGACTTAGCATGCACACACGGGGATGTTTTAACAGACATACTTAGTATAATGGAAAGAAGCACTTGGCAGTCTAGTGTCTACTTTTTTGGGTGTGAAATTATAGAAGTTAAGTGGCCATGCAACATGTACATTCAACTCAAAAGCTGTAGCTGCCTAAAATAAAAGCTCCCTATGCTCAGAATGGGGAAATCTGTTACCCTCCGGGAGGACTGAAAAAGGCTGAAATTTGTCTTTAATACACTCCCTAGCGCAGCTCACAGATACTCTCTGTACCATCCTTGAGGTTTTCTTAAACATCTCCGTTTTCATGGTCTCCATTCACAGGCACGTTCACAAAAGCCAGCCAGTGCACACATCCTCACCTCTTCAGTACTGTTAGAATTTGGGAACAGCCACTAGACCCACAGGATATGTAGAAAATAAAAACAGGAGTTTAGGCAAGAAAATAGGAAATTTATAAATGCCATAAAAACCAAAGAGCTAATAATCTAAAACATTAGTTTTCCGGTGGTTTTTTCAACTTTTTAACCCATGGAGTCCTATCTTCAAAAAGTGTCTTATACAAAAGCCATGGGTGTGTTAGGTTGGACCATTATGAAATTGCTGCTATTTGTTTTTGGCAATTTCTTACAATTTATTAAAGGCTGGCTATATGCCAGGTGTTGTTCTAGGTACATTTATTGATTCTTAACTCTGTAAGGTAGGTTCTACCATTGTAGTAATTTAATAATATGACTAAAAAGAGATATAAAGAGGGTAATAACTTCTCAGAATTCAGGTGGCCCGTCTCCAGAGCCTACAGTCTTAATATGGGTGAGAACAGAGCTGCACAGAGCAGGGATGAGTCCTACAGTCACCTGGTACCTCTCAGAACTCTCGAGGGCTCTACAAACACAGTTTGTAAACATTGACCTGATCCAGTCATCTTATTTTATAGTTGGGTATGAATCCAGACAGAAGTGGCTTGCCCAGTCATGCAAGTCAGTGAGGCGTAGTAAAGCTGAACAGGCTGTCATCATACCACAAAATTTCACAGCATCCCTAAAGGGCTTCGAGCACTGTCGTGTCTAGTAGCAGGCTATCTTGGGTCAGGAGAGGCAGTTCTTCTGACGTGTGTACCAAGATTCCCAGTACAGATTACGTGGCTTACTTGAGTTCACCTAGCACCTAGCATTGGTGGGGCTGTGGTGCCACAGCCTGGCTCCCTCAGCACACTGAGCTTCACAGACGGTAGTTCTCAATATAATACGTTGTACTGGATTGATCAAAAAGTCCCTTCAGGTTTTTCCATTACTTTTTTGTGTTTTTTTTTTTAGTTTATTTTTGGCTGCTCTGGGTCTTCACTGCTGTGCACAGGCTTTCTCTCGTTGCAGCAAGTGGGGCCTACTTTTTGTTGTGGTGCATGGGCTTTTCATTGCAGTGGCTTCTCTCGTTGTAGAGCACAGGCTCTAGGTGCATGGGATCAGTAGTTGTGATACAGGGGCTTAGTTCCCACCCAGCATGTGGGTTCTTCCCGGATCAGGGATCAAACCAGTGTCCACTGCATTGCAAGGCGGGCTCTTAACCACTGGAAGAGCCACATAACCATGTGGCTTTTAACTACAAGGTGGGCATTTCCCTACCAGGGAAGCCCTTCAGTAACATCTTTCAGAAAAACCTGAAGGAACTTTTTGGCCAACCTATACATGTTTTCTAGAAAATAATGAAATGTTAGTGTTGGCTTTGTGTCTTTTCAGAGATTTTTTTAGTGTTGGTATCAGTCCCCCAAAAAAGAAAACAGCTGAATTAGAAATAAGTTGTCTGAGGACTGGACTCATTCATTCATTCATTCCATAGCCCAGCATCAAGCAACTACCTTTGACATGAACGTTTAATAAAATCATCAGATCTAGGAAGGCTTCTTCCAGTAGTAATTCCCCCAGTTTTCTTCTCATCATCCCAAATCAACTGATGGAACCATCATCCCTGCAAAACATAGTTTCCCAGGGGCTTCACTGAAACCACTCAAGCTCACAGAATGGCCAGGGGAGCCTGACATTACAAATCAGAGTATGGACTGTCAACAGCGATCTCTAGCACAGGAGCACTCTTCTCCCAAGACCATGTGTCAAATTAAGTGAATTAATAAGGACACATCAAACTCAGTATTCTCTTATGATACTTAAAATATAAGGTACTGTTTCCTAAAGTCTTCAGTGTTTTTCTCTTGGTATTATCTCCTTTCTTGGGATAGTGAAAGAAAGCTAAAGAGCTTGATCTGTAGATGATTATTACCATTTCCTACCTCTCACTTGGAGAAAATCCTTTGAACACCTTAAAGAGTTTTGTTTATTTTTTGGGGCCACACATCATGTGGGATCTTAATTCCCCAACCAGGGATCAAACCCATGCTCGATTCATTGGAAGCACAGTCTTAACCATTGGACTATCAGGGAAGTTCACCTTAAAGAGTTTCCGATTTTGCCTCCACTATATCATATTAGCAACAGAAGTGGGCTAAGAATCCAGCATTCTAAGTGCAGGCTACTGGATAGATGGCAAATTCTAAGTGCTTAGTAAATACCTGATTGATCAAATAGGATAACTGAACTGGTAAGATGAATGGCTAAACCATTAATCCAAAAGTTATTTTTTCTTAGTGTGAAAGTCACTCAGTCACATCTGACTCTTTGTGGCCCCATGGACTATACAGTCTGTGGAATTCTCCAGGCCAGAATATTGGAGTTGGAGCCTTGCCCTTCTCCAGAGGATCTTCCCAACCCAGGGATCAAACCCAGGCCTCCCGCATTGCAGGCAGATTCTTTACCAGCTGAGCCACAAGGGAAGCCCAAATTTTTATCTTAGATTCCTTTCAATTAAAGCTCAGAGACTTTTAACAACTTTTCTGTTTTCCAGAGAGATGGTTGCCCAAAGATTGTCAATTTGGGAAGCTCTAAGACAGATCTCTTCTATGAACGTAAAAAATATGGCTTCAAGAAGAGGTGATTGGTGGGCTGCCTCTTCCTCCCCCCATCAGACTGCTGCAGCTGCCAAAAGAAATGCCTACTACTGCCAGCAGAAAGGAGGCGGAGCACAGAGCATCACCTGAATTTGCCTGTTAGTACAGGCACCTTACCGGTTTCCTCTCACCTGGACCTGGTAGGAATGGAAGAAAGATTCTTCGCAGAGCACTCTGGCAGACTATATCAGAAAAATTGATAGATTAGTTCATGGTATTCCTTAAATTCTAGAAGCAAGGATGTGTTATCCACATCAAGAATTTCTTCATACCAAAACTTTCTAAAGCAGAAATAATATGTCATTTCCGTCTTCTATTTGAAGACCCGACTGTGAAGCTACCTGCAGTGAAAAGCGTGTTCTTAGGGAATCTCTGATGGCAGTTGTCCTTGATGAAGTATCTGCGGTGGGGGGGGGGCCAGCAGAGCAATAAATGTGGGCGTTTCATCCTGTAACCTTTACCAGGTGGTGCTGGTTCATGTTATTTTTCTTCTAAAAAATTGTAAACCCTTTCTCTTGTGTTATATTAATAAAGTAGGTGTTTATTTTCTGGTCATCAGCCCCTTCCCAATTTAATTTTAACTCTAGGACTTTTAGTCACCTAGAAATTTGTGATTCAAAATAGAGGTATTGGGATTAACTTAAGCACCTTGTTCTCTTATTACTATTGTAATTCAAAACCAGTCGTGCCTTTTATGATAAGTAAACCAAAGTTATTTTTAGAAACATTGCTTTTTCCTTCCTGCCCAACTTGAGTTTTGAACTGAAGAGGTGGCTTCCAATAACGGAGAAGGGAGTGAGACAAAATGTATTCAAATCAATGAGTTAGGAAAACTGAACTTGGTTGACTTTTTTTCATAAAGTACATATATATATTCACATTAAAGATACAAGGGAGGGACCACCCTGGTGGTCCAGTGTTTAAGCCTCTGCACTTCCAGTGCACGGGGTGTGGGTTCAATTCCTAGTCAGGGAAATAAGATTCCACATGCCATGAGGTGCGGCCAAAAAAAATAATAGGATGTGAAGGGATGTATGATTTAAGTAAAATCAACTTTAGATGTATCCTACCCTAACTTAACCATCTGTACTTTTTGTCTGCTAGAGGCAATAAGCAAGTTATCCAGAAGAGACATATTCATAACTGGAGACTTCCAGTCAAGTAAGCCTTTAAGACCATGAATTTGAAAGAGCTTCTGAGTCTTGCAGGATCCAGGGATCTGGCCCAAGGTCACATTGCAACTTAGTGGCAGAGCTAAAGGAAGAGATGGGTCTTCTGACCTCTTGTCGGAGTTTTGTCTTGTTGAATGTATACTTGCTTATTTGTGATGTATTGAATGTCCAAAACAGAATTCAGATAATCTCTGCCTTCAAGGAATTTAGTGATTGAGCTTAACAGAAACAGCTCAGTGCAACTCAGAGGCTGCACAAAGCAAGGGCCTAGCGAGAGGCACCTCAGGAAGGCTAGAGGAAGATCATAGCCATAGGACTGCCATGAGGGCTCCTTTCAGTTCCTCAAACTGCTGCTTTCCCTCCTGCCTCTGTGCTTTTTACCTGTAAAGCTCTGTTCTGCTTCTGCTCAACTAACTCCTACTCATCCTTCAGACCTTAGCTAAGTATTTCCTTAAAGATGCCTCATTCAACCCCCAAAGTCCCTCTTGTCATACTCCCACATAGCACCATGAGCATTTTGTTTTTAGCATTTGGTGATATTGACTATCATCTATAAGGCTGTGTTCCATGATGGCAGGAAATAAGTCTGTTGTGCCCAGCGTGTAGCAGGTACTCAGTGTTGAATGAATAACTAAAGTAATAGAAACCAGGTAATAAACTGGGCTTTGAAGGCCACATTGCAACCTCCCAGCAGAGGGGATGGGGTCTGCTGATAACGGACATTTTTGTGGGGGAAACAATTTGGACAGGGTGATGTGTTTGGGGAGCTCTGAGCAGTTTTAAAGCATCAGGTAAGGGTTATGGTACATCAGAAGTTGTTCAGTCGCTCAGTCGTGTCCGACTGCAACCCCATGAATTGCAGCACGCCAGACCTCCCTGTCCATCACCAACTCCCGGAGTTCACTCAAACTCATGTCCATTGAGTCAGTGATGCCATCCAGCCATCTCATCCTCTGTCGTCCCCATCTCCTCCTGCCCCCAATCCCTCCCAGCATCAGAGTCTTCCAATGAGTCAACTCTTCGCATGAGGTGGCCAGAGTACTGGAGTTTCAGCTTTAGCATCATTCCTTCCAAAGAACACCCAGGGCTGATCTCCTTCAGAATGGACTGGTTGGATCTCCTTGCAGTTCAAGGGACTCTCAAGAGTCCTCCAACACCACAGTTCAAAAGCATCAATTCGGTGCTCAGCTTTCTTCACAGTCCAATCTCACATCCATACATGACCACTGGAAAAACCATAGCCTTGACTTAGATGGACCTTTGTTGGCAAAATAATCAAAAGTTGTAGAGACCAGATAATCCATGTTATAACTAGAATCTGTCACTGATTCTAAGTAAGTTTAGTTAGTAACTAACTTTAGTTTTAATGTGTAATACTAAGTCATAATGTTTTGTTTTACTAAACAATTTCTGAAATTTGTTCATTGGGACTTCACTGGCAATCCAGCAGTTAAAACTCCAATGCAGGGGACTCTGGTTTGATCCCTGGTCAGAGAAAAAGATCTCACTTGCCTTGAGGTATGTCCCCCCTCCCCACAAAAATTTATTAACCACCTTGGTCCATGTAACATCTTGGATCTACAAGTGTTTGAAAAGCTATTGCTTAGTTTTAGCAAAACAACACCTTACTGTGTTCTATGAGCTTCAGTGTGTATGTGTCTAAAAGGTCTTGCAAGGGAGCTTAAAACTTAATGCCCGGTGAGATTTCCATACTGATCAGTGACAGGCAAGTTCAATCTCAGCCCAGTGAATTCTGCTGAACGCTGTTCCTCTGTCACCTAATTTCACAATCCCATTCTCCATTTGTTTGCTGTCTGAGGCCAAGAGTAAGTTAAGAACTCTGGTGGCTTAAGACACTGTGTTTCCAATGCAAAGGGCCTGGGTTTGATCCCTGGTCAGAAAACTAGGGCCCAAATGCCCATGAAAATTGAAAAGTCCTTCCTACTGCAACTAAGCGCTGGAGCAGCCAAAAAAAAAAATTTTTTTTTTTTTTAAAGACCATATTAGATAAACGATGTTCAAATTCAAGTCCTTAATTATTGTCTACCTTGGACCTTAGGATAAGTCTTTTTCAGTTTTAAAAATTGGAATAATGACAGTATTCTCTGTTGAGAAAATATTGCTTACAAACTGAATTTTAACCTCTAACTGTATACAGTTCTTTGGAAAGTGAATAATAATCTCAGCCAACTGTGTGGCCACAAAAAAACAGAATGGTCTTAAAAATTACTGTTTTTCTTATTTGTTGAAGTAACCACTACTTACACAAGTCTAGTTAAAATAACTAAATTTATTATAGTTCAATCTAAGAAAGCCATTTCATTTCCCAGGTTTATGATTACTGTTAAGTATTCAGTGTTTTGATACATTCATTTCTAGGATCTAAAAAGGATGAGTGTCTTGCTTCTAGCTTCTCAAATATGCTCTGTACACATATGGTAATTTAATCTCCTTTAAACATCACACTTATTACATTGCTCTTGCTCAAAAAAAAAAAAAAAGTGTAATGAGAAATGCGTTGGCTTTATTATCCGTCCTGTATTTGAATTCTGATCTGCTACTGATCTTTAGTACTGGGAACATTTTTTTCTTATCTATTACATAAGGACATTAATGCCTCCCACTTTGGTTTGTAAGGATTAAATCTGACCTGGTAAATGCCTGACCCTTACTGGGAAGGCTTTACTTTTTTCAATGGTAGTTCTTGCAAAGGGCCTCTGCTGCTAAGTCACTTCAGTTGTGTCCAACTCTGTGCGACCCCATAGACGGCAGCCCACAAGGCTCCCCCGTCCCTGGGATTCTCCAGGCAAGAACACTGGAGTGGGTTGCCATTTCCTTCTCCAATGCATGAAAGTGAAAAGTGAAAGTGAAGTCACTCAGTCGTGTCTGACTCTTAGCGACCCCATGGACTGCAGCCTACCAGGCTCCTCCGTCCATGGGATTTTCCACAAGAGTACTGGAGTGGGGTGCCATTGCCTCTACTTCACAGATAAACATTTAAGTCCTAGCACTGAAGGTCTTCCATATGGTTCCCTTTCTTCCCTACCCCTCAGGTTTTCCTCTATTCATGAAGGGAATTCCTCACACATACCCCATCTTTTTGGCTATTTCCTTTGTTTGAAATACCATTGTCACATTATCCAGCCAACTCTGTACCTTTTCTTTCTAAGCTCCCAACATGAATGCTGCCAGATGCACCATACCCTACAACAATCTCTCACTTGGACTGTTTTCACGCCTCATACATATGTATAAGAGAAACCAAAATTTCATGAAATATTTACTGTGTGTACAATATTTTCCAGTTTATTCTGTTCTAAAAAAAAAAAAAAAAAACACCTAGAAAAAGTACTCACAAATACAGGAGTCTGGGTGAGTAACATAAGTGATTAAAAGGGAGGGATGAGAGACTTTCTTTGTGGTCCAGTGGTTAATCAGCCTTCCAGTTCAGGGGACACAGGTTTGATCCCTGGTCAGAGAACTAAGAGCCCACATGCCTCGCGCCACAAGTACTGAGCCCTCACTTAGCCTGTGTGCCGCAACGAAAGATCCTGTGTGCTCCAACTAAGAACCAACACAGCCAAATTTTTTTTTTTTTTAAAGGAGAGAGATGAGACTTCCCTGGTGGTCCAATGGTTAAGACTCCACCCTTCCATTGCTGGGGGCACAGTTCAATCCCCGCTTGGGGATCATCCTGCATGCCTCATAGTGCAGGAAAAAAAAAACAAAAACGGGAGGGATGTAAGAAGAGCAGCCCAAACTTGATGGTTACTGGTGTGTGGCACTGGGCCTCAGTGTCTGGGGGACAATAGGGAGTCTAGGAAACTTGGAACCAGAGAGCACAGGCCCTGTCTACAGGGAACAGTTGCTATTCAACTGAAACAATTGCCAGTTTGAATGCCCAGTGTTACCATATCTTTTGAATTTAGAACAAGTGACAAGACATTTTTGTACAACCTCTCAACTTTTAAGTGTTGTCTGTTAACTCATTTTAAAAATTGTAGGGGCTTCCCTGGTGGTCCAGTGGTTAAGAATCCACTTTGCAATGCATGGGAAACTGGTTCGATCCCTGGTCTGGGAAGACCCCACATGCCATGGAACAGCTAAGCCCATGTGTCACAACCACTAAGCCTGGGCTCTAGAGCAGGGGAGCCACAACTACTGAAGCCTAAGCACCTTGGAGCCCATGTCCTGCAACGTGAGAAGCCGCTGCAATGAGGAGTCGGAGTGCCCCCACTCAGCACAAATTGAGAAAGCCAGAGCACAGCCGGAGCACAGCCACGAAGACCCAGCGCAGCCAACAACAAAAATTTTTTTTAATGTGTCAGTATATGCCAAGGCAATAGAGCCACCAGATGTGGACCTTGGCCTGCAATTAGCAGCTTCTAAATGAAGAAAACTAACTTCCCAGGGAATCAAACTCAACTAAATCTCAAAGAGATTGTATGTCACTACATTTTGACCTGTAGTTCTTTAGAGTTTGAACCAAGGACATAAATGCGAAAGATTCTTTGCCTTGGAATTTTCCTGCCTTAAAAAAAAAAAAAAGATTCCAGTTTCCATCTTTTGCCAGTTATTTAGTTCCTTATCAACTATATCCCCAAATGGCCTGCCTGCCATCACCAAGGCTAAAGTGATACTTCCTTTGGACACTCTAGTTTTAGTGTCTTAGCCAAAAACAGGTTTGTTCACTTACCTCCTTTACTAGAGGTAAATGAGGTCAATAAACAGCATATCATTTGCCCTCAGCATCCATCCAATCACTCTTCTCCAAAGTTAATTTCTGTGTGGCTGTCTTTGTTCCTGCGCAGTTGGAGCAGTGGGTCTGAAGAATCAAATTTTCTATTTTCTTGGATAACTTAAAAGAAACTACAAAATTTCTCACCCGGACATGTGTGTGTGAGAATGACTCACCCCAGAGAGTTAATTGGGGCTAATTATGACCAGCCTGACTTGTCACAACAAAACATCTGGCGTAACTTGCTTACTCTCAGACAGAGGAGCTGCCTCCACCCTCTGAGCACATGCTTACTACTGAAGCTCACCATCTTGAAAACAAAGTGTTTGTCTCAACCTGTGATTATTCAAAATAGGAGGGGACTCTGGAATGCTTGAGTAGGAACTCAGCACACAATTAAGCCCTGACAAGAGGAAATCACACGTTGAGGAGAGCAAAAAACATCCACCTTACCACATGATAAATGGAGACTTCAGCAGTTAAGAATGATGATTACCTTTTTTCCTTTTTTTTCCTATTTATATGCTAACCCTTTACCCAGTGCTCCCACTTGCCAGGGAGGCTGAGTTTCTCAGTTTTGTTTCAGTGATATTGGTCCAGGCTGGTGTGTTTTCAGCATTCAGGAGAGATTGGAATAAATGCTGGAACGCGCAGAAATTCAACACCTCCCTTCCAGGGATTCACTCCTCCTTCAACCTGCTTCACATTTCCTGAATGGTAAGAAATGTGTACCCTTTATCTGCTTACATGGACTCCATCCCTCCTTCTTGTGATACCCTAGAAGAATTCGTTTCAGCTCACTCCCCCCTTTCTCTTTCTGTCTTGTATGGTTTCCTATTGCAGAATACACACCGAACTGAGCACAGCACATACACAATGCAATTTGGCCAGGACTGTGACCTTTAAGAACAACTACTTGAGACAGGCTTTACATACAGTATAAGATTTAATCCCTACACGATCTCCGTTTTAAGGACGAGAAAACGTTTTGATAATGTAAAGAGATTTACTGCCATTAAATCAAGATAAAACGGCTGGTGGCAGAACTGGGATTCAAACCCACTTATTTTCACAGCGGCCTCCAATAAATGACTACAAATACCAGCATCCCTTGCAATGCCCCAATACGCAACCGCACTCCCCGCCACCGCCCCCCCACCCCACCCCCTCCGCAAAGGGCTGGGCTCCTAGGCTTTTCGCCCCCACTTCCCCGTCCTAGAGGTTGGATCGAATACCCAATCAGGGGCTGCCGCTCCCTGTTCCCCACCAATGGAAAGGCTGTTGCTAACGTACCGGGTATATTTTTAGCTCTCCAGGGCTCCGGAACCCTGAGTCGGCCAAGTCTGGCTGCCCGGTTGGAACTCGCGAGGGGAGGGGAGAAGAGAGGGAGGCGGGGCGGAACGGGGGCGGGGGTGTAGGGGAGAGGAAGGGAGGGGAAGGAGGTGGAGGAATAAGAAGGGGAGGGGTGGAGTAGGCTAGGCGGAGGGGGTGTGTATGTGACGCTCTGGCACTGGCTGACGCACAAGCAAGTAGTCCCTGGAGGAGCCCCAGAGGCTGAGGTGCTCTGAGTGTGGGGGATGGGGGGTTCTACGGCTCAGGCTCTCTCCCGCTTTCGGTCCCCTTGGAGTTTGCCCTCCAGTCCAGCGTTTCTCTACAGCGAAGAGCATTTAAAGCCGCTCCTTACCGTTGCTCTCTGCCCTTGCCAAAAATAGTGATCAAGGAAAAACTGCAAACCATTCGTAGCTGGAAACTTTCGGATCTCGCCACCCCACGTGGGTTTGGCGGCTGCCGTTGGGCTGGAACCGTCTGGAATGAGAATTAAGGTCGGGGGTAGGGAGGGAATTGGGGAATGGGCGATTAAAGAAGGGATAGGAAGACAAGGTACAAGCTCCCAGCGGCCCCGGGCTTCACCAAGGGCAGTCCCGTCCGCCTGTGACCTCCCTGGAGACTCAGGCCTCCCTACACACACAATGCCTAACACAGTCACAAAGTAGCCGAGTGGCCAGTAGCCCGGTCAGGGGAGCCGAGCGCGCAGGTCTGGCGTGTGCGGGTCCCCGGGTTTGGCGAACCTGGGTCCGCCGCCCTAGGTCCGCACGCCGACTGACTGTCGGGTGCGCGAGCCCGGTGCCTCTGGCCCTAGCAGGCGCCACCCCCGCCGGCGGGGTCTGTTACTAGAAGAAATGTGGCTCGGGGTGCGGGGTGGGGGGTCGCCGAATGGGGAGAACCTTACGGGGGCGTCCGCAAAGGGGCCGAGCCCTGCCCCGAGCGGGCGGGGGACACGCTCGCGCGCCTGCGCGGGGCTGGGGCTGGCGCTGCCCCAGACGCGAGGTTAACGGGCGCCAGAGGCGGCAAGGGGGCAGGTTCATGCGTCGCTCGGTTCCTTTTCCTGGCCGGCCGGCCGGCCTCTGGTCATCCCTTTCTTACACCCGCGCTGCCTGAGCCCGGGTTTTCCCCTCGACGTTACGGGTCCCCCTGACGAGGCACGAGGGGCTCGGAAGACTTGGGCCAAGAGCCGAATTTGATAAAAAGGTCTGAAACCTTTCCAGAGCTCGAGTCGTCCCCTCAGCTCCCCTACCCGAGAAGAGACCCGTAACTGGGGCGGTGCGAGCGCCACGGGGAAGGTCAGTCAAAGAGGCCCAGAGCCGAAAGGACTCGCTGAGGTGGCCGCGGGGACGGTTCGGCCGAGCAAAACCGAACCGTGCAGGTGCAGGGCCGAAAAAAAACAGCGGGGAAAAGTCTCCCTTTTCTCGCGACACACCCATTCAGCCAACACACCAAGTGAGCACACGCGCAGTCCCAGGCCAGACTCCCCTGCCCTCCCGAACTTGCTGTCTAACCTAGGGAAACATCTTTACACAATAAGCACGATTTGAGTGGTTTTGCGGGGGGCGGGGGGTGGGGGTTGCACGAAGAAAAAAAATAAACTACGATGCGGAGTCGTGATGGGGAGGGGAGACAGCCCACGTGACACAGGCCGACCAGAGGCAGCCTCGCTGACATCTGAGAGAGGAGGGGGCTGAGTGATGAGGCGGGCCGGCCGACCACCAAGAGGGTAGGACAAGGGCGAGGGCCCGGCCGCCGCCGGGTTCCACGCCGAGTGCCTGGCCGCGAGCCCGGAGGGGTTAAAGCCGCCAGCCGGCCGGGAAGTAGTCCCGGCCCGGCGCCGGGCCCCGCCCCTGCAGGGCGGAGGGACGCATCACGCAGGGGTGGGGAAGCCGGATCCGTGCGCAGGGTTGCTAAGGGTGAAACTTTTCATTGACTTTGCTCACTTCGGGCCGGGGCGCGGGAAGGTGCGAGTCGTCGTCCTGCGGCGAGAAGCGAGCGGCTCGGGCGACGCGCGGCCAGAAGGGCAAGACCGTCCTCCGGCCACAGCCCGGACCGTCCTCCGCTCCGCGACGCGAGCCACCCTCCTGGTCCTCCCATCCCCGCGCCGTCACCGCCGCCGGCTGGCCCGCCAGCCCTGCGTCCACCACCACCACCCGCCCCCCCGCGCGCCGCCCTGCTGCTGAGCCCGACCTCCAAAAAAGCGGAAAGAATTACTGAGAGTCATAGCCCATAAGCCCCTCTCACTCGTTTCCCCCAACCCTCCACGAAGCAAAGGACACATCGGCCCAGGGCCCGGCGGTGCCCAGGAAAAGGAGAACGACCTCCGCTCGGCTCGCAGGAGACACCGTGAAGGAAGAAGCCGCCCCGCGGCCGGCACGCAGCCCCGCCGCGGCGGAGACCCGAGTGAGTGAGTGGGGCCGTGCGGGCTGAGGGGGGTGGGGTGGCCCCCCCAAGGACCCAAACAGGCAGGAGACGCTTTCCCCCACCCCCGCTCCACTCCGGCTCTTCGGTCTGTTGGACGCTCCACGTTGCTGTCGCACCCCCTTACACCTGGCCAGCATTTCCCCCCCCCTTTCCACCTCCCCACTGGAGCCCACGTTTTGCCCGTGCTCCTCTTTCCCTCGCGTTCGCTCTGATCCTGGGGTATCCCACAGTCTCTCTCTCCCAGTTTCAAGTGTGACCACCTCCTGGGTGGGGTGCGTTTCCTCCCTCCGTTCTTAATATCCTAGAGAGTCGCTAGATTTTCCTTGTTTCCGCCCCCCCCCCCAAAACATAACTCTCAACACCATTAAATAAATCAAGAGGAAGGAAGAGGATCCAGGCCTTCTTGCTTTGCACCTCCTTTGCCCGTGTCCGGGAAAGAGGGGGGTGGTGGTAATAATTAATAGGGTTTATTTTGAGCCCTGTGGAGCCTGAGGGATGGAGAATGGACACCCCCACACACACCCCCTTTTGGACCCGTCAGTGATGACGGTCCTCTGGTCTCCAAGCCAGAATTCACCATTTTGGCTTGAGCTCTTCATCCTCGTCAGTGTTTGAAGGGAAAACTAGGTGGAAAAAAAGTACCCTTCCAGCTGTATCAGTGGATACTGGTTGACCCTGGTGAGGTGCCTCAGAGGAAGAGCCCTACTCCTAAGCTCCTTCCTGTCCAGAGGATGGACTGTGCCCTTGACCAGAAACGGAGGGGGAGGAGGGAGCAGAGAGACGAGCGACAGCTGGCAGCCCTTTCTCACCCCCTAGAAGAGCCAGAACGCCACACATCAGGCGACAACTTAGCGGCTAGCCGAGGGGGTTCCCGGATGTCTGCTCAGTATCTTAACCTTTTTTCCCCCTCCTTCCTACCCACCCTACCCTGGGGAAGGGTCCCTCATCTTTGATTTAACAGCAGAAAAACACCCCTGTTGCTTTCTTGGGTGCCTGCCCCCATCCCCCTCTTAAGCGGAGGGGGGAAAGAAGCTTGTGTGGGAGGAAGGATTAGGGAGCTTTGCCTAGGATCTGGTAAGTCTGGTCCAGAGTGCAGGTCTTTCAATGGGAGGAGACTCACCAACAATTTTAAGTATTAAAAGATGTTGTTCAGGTGTCAGATGTACCGTTTTTCCTTCCCTGCCCGGGAACTCTTTTCCCATTACCTAGCCGGCTCCGGTTACTCGGACTTGGATTAGTAGAGGAGTGAGGCTTGGGCCCTGCTGGCGTCGGGCCTTTTGATTGTCGGCCCAGCGCCTCCCCGCAGCTCAAAACTGGGAATTTCTTTGGCCGAGAGGACGGGAGAACTGGTTGAATTCCTGCCTGTCCGTTCCTGGCTGTGAGGGTGTTGCAGTGGAGCCCGCTGAGCTTTAAGGGAAAAAGGCTCTTTTCTCTTCGAACCCACCGGCCCTGTAGCAACTCCAAAAGGAAACCACCCAGCCCAAAGAATACAGATTAAAGTGGCAGGGGTTTGAGGCGGGGTAGGAATGTGACCCTATCTATTCCAGCCTACCACCTTCACCCAGAAAAAAAAAAAAAAACAAGAAAAACTCATTAGAAGCTGATCCTTAATTCAGCAGTCATGCGAGGCAGTGAAGAGACAGAAGGAGGAAAAGTTTAGTTTCTTGAGAAGTCGAGACTTGGATATGGTGGGGTGATACAATACGAAGAGTAGGCTTTAAGATAGAATTTATATAAAATGTATTAGGCCGTGGGCGGGGAAGGAGGGGGTGGGCGCCAGCCCGCCACAGCGCGCATGTGCAGCGGAAACTTTTCCTGGATTCTCTCACCCTCCGTCGGGCATGCGTAGTTCCCTGGCTGAGTCTTCGCAAAGTACGCAGGGAAATGTAGTGTGCAGAGAAAGTAGGTCATTTGCTCCAACCTGAGCATGAGGTTTCTGAAGACTACAATTCCCAGAGTGAAGAGCCTGCCCTTCTTACGTTGGGGCGCAGTCAGGTCTTCCTGGATTCAGAGAAACCTGGACTGCATAGGACGAGCCCTCTTAGTTGGAAGGAGCCTTGCAAGCCGGCTTGGGCTTGCACGGTCCATGTTTGAGGGACATGGTGTGAGACACTGGGCGGGGTATTGCGGTCGGTCGCCGCAAGTCCTGGAAGCCTTTCAACCACACCCGCCCATCTGGGCCACCGCCTTCCGGACCAGTGGGGTGGGGCCACCCCCTGTCCCGCGAGAGCCAGGCCCCCACTGCCCAGCACCCGGTTAATGACATCGACTGGTCTTGTCAAAAGTGTGATCGCCGAGTCCTCCTTCCACACTCACTTGAATCCAGTAGGACGATTTGGATGTTAAGGCTTGTGGTGTCTGAATTTACACGTACTCAGAGTTTAGGGGCCCAGTGGGTTCCCTCCACCATACCTCTTTTTCACCTTTAAAACATATAACTTTTTCTTCTGAAAACTGTCCACGTTTTTGTCACTTCTCTGGCGTCTCCATTATCATATTGTTGACTTGGCAGCCACCTTTCAGCTTCGTTCTTCGCCCGCTTTTTGACATTCTCTTGAGCACTTACTCTTAAAACATAAATCCAGGATTAAGTTTATTGCTGGAAGTCAAGCAAGTGAAAGAGGATAAAATTCTAAATAAAATCTGACAGGGAATTCCCTGGTGGTCTGGTGGCTAGGACTCTGCACTCCCAATACAGGAAGCATGGGTTCGATCCCTGGCCAGGGAACTAAATCCCACATGACAGGACTAAGACCTGATGCTGCCAAATAAATAAAAATAAATATTAAAAAAATAAAAGCAAACAATTTTAATCTCATATTTCAACTTTTTTTTAATGACAAAAGGTCAGTTTTGCTATTGTTAAGCACTTAGTTTTTTTTTCTTTTTGTGACTTTTCTGGCCTTTTGCACCTGAGTCAGAGTTGTAGAAAGTCTTTGAGTCCTCTCCTGTGGTTTAACTTAAATCTATTTGTTCCTTTTATTGAAAGGTCCTTATTTTTAAGCTTTCTAATTTTACCACATTGTATGAATGTATGAATATTTAGTATGTAATTGTTAGAATTTGTACAATAGCCTTAAAAAAATGAACAAACTGATCTGAGCGGTCACTCCTATCTTTAGTTAAAGAGAGCAGTAGTGCTTTAATCCTCTGTTCCATAAGCTTCTTGAAGTCAAAATTAGAGCCTGAGCTGATAAAGCAGAAAAGCTCATTCTGGTTGTCCGGCATTTTTCTAAGGTTCCACCCCACAGCCATCTGGCCTGGCCTGTTCTCCAATTAAAGAAGTGAAGGTGGCATTACATACTTCCTTATTTGTGCAGCAGCATCACAGAGGTATAAATTGGTGTGCAGCGTTAGTTGCTTATGCTGCAGAAAATGGCTAGCTAGGCAGGGCTGATGACAGTGATTCTATTGTATTTTGAGGTGGGAGGCTTATTTCCCAATGACTTTGGCCTGCATTTAAAACACTCCCATTCTGAGGCTGAACTGTTCAGAGGAGGTGACTTGGAAGGCAGTTGGGCAGCAGAGTTGGAGAAGGCATAGATGGGTGTAGGGGCCCTTTTGGACCGTGTGGCATACCAAGAGGCCATATGGTGCCTTGGGAGGAGTGTCATATGTCATGTTCAAGGTCTCCTTTTCAAAAATACTTTGAAGACACTGTCTTTAAATCCAGGCCTGTTCTTGGGAATCAGTGCCAACTTTCTTCACAACTCTAGTTTCCTATGTGTTGGACACTCCCAGTGGGCCACTGTGGCCCTTACAGACCTCCATTCTTGGGGGAGTGGGGGGCATAGTCCTGGTGGCTAGCTTGCATCTGGTGGTGAAATCAGTCCTCATAAACAGAAGGCTGCTTATCTTTACCATTCTTTTCTTTAAACCTAGAAGGACCCTGGAACTAATCTTTGGTGACTATGAATAGGCACTGAAGACATATGGAGATTAAGTCTATATTAGAGGCCAGAAGAGGGGAAGACAAGGGTCTCCTAAGTCCTGAGCCTCCCTGTGGAGGGCTCTGGAGAGGCCGCGCTCGTAGCATTGGTTTTACTGCTGCCCGTGGCCTCTCAGACCTGAGATGAGGGTAGCACTGGACTTGGCCAGCGTCATCAGACCTCCATAGCGACCCAGTGCGTTTCCCTGATACTCACCTCGGAGAGCTTTGCCTGAGAGTTCATTCCTGAGAGTGCCCCCAGGGAACCATAGGCCCAGACCCTACAATTGCAGTGTAGTGAGCTGGGGCAAGTGTTCAGAAAGTTTGAGATCCTCAAGCCTAGAGTGAGCACCTGGATACTCTGTGCTGGACCCCAAAGGGATTTTAGTCAAAAATCCAGCTCCAGGGACAGAAGATGCCTGTCCTGGGTCATGAATGAGTCTTGTTTCTGGGCTGAGCTCAGCAGCACAGTTGCACCCAGGGGTCTGGCGGGGGACATGTTCTGACTCTGTCGGCCTCAAAGATGTCCCTTTTCAGTTCAGGTCTCCCATGGTAGGAGCCTGGATCTGCCCTTGTGGAGAAAGCGAGCCGATTAGGATCACTGCTCTTAGGACCTCACAGATCGTCTTCCTGAGAAATGAGGCTGGCCCAGACCTCGGGAATAAACCTTTCTGACCTCTGTGGATCTGGCTGTGAGAGAATCCCAAAATAACAAGCTGAGTGTTTATGTTGGGCTGCCTCCTCTCCAGGGATCTCCAAACACTTGATAAATCTGGTCCAGTGCCAAGGACAGGTGGTCAGACAGTCCCTGGGAGGCTGAGTGATGATGGGTCCCCAGCTGGAGGCTGGAGGGTGATGGAAAATTTCTTCTCTCTGCCCCCCCATCACAGCCAGAAACTGCAGAGATTTCCCTGAGGCCACACCAGTACTGCTCCTGAGGCTCTGTTCGCCTAAAAGGCTCACTCTCCTCTCCTTTCCTCTGCTTCTCTGCGGCAGCCCCTAGTCAGCAATTCCCTTGTTGGTCTGTGTGTCTGACTGTGATAGGTCTTGGCTTTTTTGGGGGGAATTGTGCTCCAGTCTCTGTTCTTGGAGGTTTATCTGGATGGAAATGCACACCTTGGTTACATGTTCTGCAAAAAAAAAAAAAAAAAACAGTTCTGCAAACGCTAAGTGAACTAGAGCACATACACACCCAGGGAGCCCAGGATAGCAAATGGGATGTGACTGGATATCAGCCTCCCATGAAATGCTGGTGGTGCTACTTCCTGTTCAGGGGCCCGTATCACTTTTCATTTAAGGGGGAGAAACGAAGAGTCTAAACTCCTGTCGTGACCTGTGACAGTTTGGGAGTATGATTTCCTTGAGACATCGCAGGAACCAGTTAGTAAGAACCATCCCCTCTCCTTCTGATTTAGGAGCGCAGTTTTTTGTTTTTTTTATTTCACTCACAATGACCTGAATTCTCAAAATAGTGGAAACCACAGCACCCCTGTTTCTTTAGAATTGCTTAAAATATTTATCAAGTGCCTCCTGAAATATCGTGTCACTGATAAAAGGAAGGCTGAGAAGAAAGTGGCCTACCCACAGCCTCACGTGCGAGCCTACCACTAGTGGGGCAGAAAGGGGACCCTGGGCCTCCGTGTTCCAGAGCTGGTGCTTCTCTGTCTTTTCGGTGTCATCCGCCCCCCACCCCCACCCCCCGGCTTTCTGCGTGTCTACTTACGAAGCCTTTCTTTTTCATTTCTCAGAGTTGTCTGGAGCCCAGGGCTGCCCGCCGTACATTTCCTACCTCTCCCCTCGACTTGTGCACGCACCTGCGCTGATTCTCTGCCTAGGAGACGACCATGCAGCTGGAGATCAAAGTAGCCCTGAACTTCATCATCTCCTACCTGTACAACAAGCTGCCCCGGCGCCGGGCAGACCTGTTTGGCGAGGAGCTCGAGCGACTCTTGAAAAAGAAATATGAAGGCCACTGGTACCCCGACAAGCCGCTGAAGGGCTCTGGCTTCCGCTGTGTCCACATTGGGGAGATAGTGGACCCCGTGGTGGAGCTGGCCGCCAAGCGGAGTGGCCTGGCGGTGGAGGACGTGCGGGCCAATGTGCCCGAGGAGCTGAGCGTCTGGATCGACCCTTTCGAGGTGTCCTACCAGATTGGTGAGAAGGGGGCTGTGAAAGTGCTGTACGTGGATGACAGCGAGGGCTGTGTTGCCCCTGAGCTGGACAAGGAGATCAAGAGCAGCTTCAACCCCGACGCCCAGGTCTTCGTGCCCATCGGCAGCCAGGACAGCTCCCTGTCCAACTCCCCGTCCCCGTCCTTTGGCCAGTCACCCAGCCCCACCTTCATCCCCCGCTCGGCCCAGCCCATCACTTTTACCACCGCCTCCTTTGCGGCCACCAAGTTTGGCTCCACCAAGATGAAGAAGGGGGGTGGGGCCGCAGGTGGGGGTGGGGTGGCCAGCGGGGGTGCAGGCGGCCCGCAGCCCCCACAGCAGCAGCCTCGCCTGGCCCGCTCTCCCACCAACAACCTGCTGAAGCAGAAGAGCCTCTCTCTGTCCCTGCATTCACTGAACTTCATCACCGCCAACCCAGCCCCTCAGTCCCAGCTCTCACCCAACGCCAAGGAGTTCGTGTACAATGGCGGTGGCTCACCCAGCCTCTTCTTTGACGGGGCCGATGGCCCGGGCAGTGGCTCCCCGGCCTCCTTTGGGGGCAGCGGTGCTGGCACCTGCAACAGCAGCAGCTTCGACGTGGCCCAGGTGTTTGGTGGTGGTGCCAACAGCCTCTTTCTGGAGAAGACACCCTTCGTGGAAGGCCTCAGCTACAACCTGAACACCATGCAGTATCCCAGCCAGCCGTTCCAGCCCGTCGTGCTGGCCAACTGACCGCCTACCTGCCCGCGGGGCCAGGAGCACCCAAGACCACAGGAAAGAGAAAGGAAAGGAAAGGCCAAAAAAAGAGAGGAAAAGCAAGATAACACAACAAGATTTCCAGTCTTCTCACTCTAACTTCTAGAAACAAGATCCAGCCCAGGCATGGAGTAGGAGGGGGCTTCCGAAGCAGCGAATCGGGTTTAACTCGGCCCCCCCTGCTGTTTTCCTGCCTGCCTCTAGATTTATTTGGTTGGTTTGGGTTTTATATTTCTTTTTTTTTTCTTTTTTACATGTAGTTTTCTATATAACATCTTTAATTAGTGGCTTCCTGTGCTAAGAATGGTCCAGATGTGAATTGCTGCTCCCTGCTCCCTCCCTCCCTCCCTCCCTCCTTCACACGCCTGGTTTAAAGCTGGTGTGTCCAAGCTCACAGGGAAGGAAGAACTACAGCTGGGGCCCGGCCCTCCTCAGAACAGAGAGAGACTGCCCCATGTCACTGCCTCCATCACTCAGCTATCCTCTGACTCAAAGCCATCCAACCTCAGCAGGCCTTCTCGGGCCCTGCCACCCAAATAGGTCTGACTCCAGCCCCCGCCCCCGCCCCCTCTCCGGCCTGGGCCTTAGGGAGCTGCCAGCTGGCCGCCTGACACCCTCCCCGCTTGAGCTGATGTCTGACTCCAGGGAGGTTAGCAGTCTGTCTGGTGTCCCTTTCATGTCTGCCCTGTGGCCCCACGCCACCATTCCCACCTGGCCCAGACAGTCACTGAGGCCCTGGAACCCCAGCCATTGGCACAGGTGGCCTCTCCTATAGCCCCCTCTTTCCTGGGCCTGCGCTGGTGGGCAGGGAGGTGGGGTGAGTGTCAGTGGGCTGCGTGCGTGGTTTGCTGTCCTATTGTGTGGGATTCCAAGCCATGTGAAACTTGGTCTCTAGATGTGACTCTGGGTTGCAGCAAGTGCTTATTTATGTGTGAGGTTGGGGAAAGGGCTGAGGGGGGGCTGTCGGTCCTTCTGTGGTTCGCATGGAGGGTGAGTCTGGCTGAGCCTGACACCCCCAGGGGAAAGCAGTGCAGAAACCACTGGTTTCCCAGCCGCGGAGGGATCTGCACTTTTGTTTGTTTTTGACCAAAAAAAAAAGGTTAGCAGTGAGGGGCTAAGGAGACATCCAGCCTCTGATACCTAAGAGGAGAAGTCCCTGGACTTGGACCCTCCTATTGTGTGACCTCAGCCCAGGGTGGGAACTGCTACCGTGAGTACCTGGGGAGGAGGGGATGGGAGTTTGGGGTCAGCACCTGAGGTGGGCAGTCCTAAGCCTTGAATTGAGACTTTGATCTTTGGGCTGTCATTGTTTTAGTACATTTCTTCCTCTGCCTGCTGGGGAACCTCTTGGTACCTCCTGCCCTCCCCTCACTGCCCGACCCAGTCCCCCTGGGCCCTGATGCTCTGCGGACGTGATGGGCTGGACAGGCGCGTAGCCCCGACCCCACTCCAACCTCTGCTGGAGAGAAGTTGTTTTTTTCGACCCTACCCCAACGGGCTAGCTTTCCACACCATGACGCTTTGGCGAGTGGGTATGGGCACCAGGGGCCCCATCCCCAGAAAGTCCCAAAGCCCTTGGCACGCCCCAGTGACCCCAAGTGGGCAACTGCTGCGGCAGTGGGTCCCGCCCAGACAGACACTGCCAGCCTCCTCTCCCTGCAGTGGGCACCAGCTCTACCTCCCTGAGCAGGGCAACGCCCTGGCTCCTCAGCCCAGCACCATCTGTCCCCCCTAGCCTTCTCAGGGGCCAGCCCGATCTGGGCCACCCTCTCCCTAGCCCTCAGCTCCTGCACAGGTGACAGGCCCAGGCTGTTCTCTGGGAAAGGTTGGACGCTGCCTTACGCCCCCTCCGAGCCCTTCCCCCACGCCCACGCACACAGGCACCCGCCACACCGGGTCGGCTCATTCTCACCAAGTACAGGGAGGGGGAGACCAACCCCTTAGTGTCTTTTGAAATAAGAAGAAAAAAATGTGCGTTCAGGAGCATGACTCCTGGGCTGGGCTCTTGGGCCCACTTCAGTGTGTCTGTCTCAAATCTAGGCATTTTTGCTTCAATTTTATTTTTTTTAAGAAAAACCGAAATCTGCACTAATTTACCTGGTTTCGTAGGAAGACTTTTTTTTTTTTTTTTTTACATTTTTTGGTGTCCGTTTGTATTGAATAATTTGCTACATTTGTAAAATGTAAGAGGTATATATAATATATGTATATTTCTAACGTAAAAAAACGTAATTTTTTTCTTTTCAAGATTTTTTCTTAAAAAGAGGAGAGAAAGATATTTTTTCAGGAAAAACAAACTTTAAAATAAAAAAAGAGGAGAATAAAATCTATTTCTCCCCTTTCCCCATCCTCTCTCTGTCTACCCCTCTTTCCCAGGAACAAATCAAAAGGTGGATTGTCTTGTAAAGAATGTAAACTTTTTAGTCCAGAATGATGTCTTTTTCTCAATGCAGTGAGCTGTAGATTCTCTAGTGTGACCCCTAGGGATGGGAAGGGGGGCATTGAGGCAACACGCAGAGGAGCTTGGGGGAGCAGGGTAATGAACTTGTTTTCTTTAGTGAAGGAGGAATACAATCAAGCATTTTGTATTCAGAATGTTGTGCAATATTTTGGAATGGAACATTGGTGTGTTTAGAGATTTAGTTTAAAAACAAAAAAGATTGATCAAATCTGTACAGTTTATATTGTTCCAGATTTTTTTAAGTTTGTATTAAAAGCATGATATATAATAACCTGCTGGCTCCCTGCTTGTTTTGTTTCCGGGGCCCCTTTTGGAAGAGGGAGAGTTGGGAGTGAACGCCTGTCAACTTCGAGAAATGATTGGCCATCCTCTCCTGAGCCCTGGAGGGTCACAGTGTTGCGGGCCCCTTTTTATCACCTAGCCCATCAGCACAGGACACTTTGGGGTGCCCATGCCCATGGGGCCTTTTCCACGTTGGAAACCGGTTCCATGAGGTAGGGAACTGCCCCGCTTCCTCTGCTGATAGTGGTGAGAACAGGACACACCTGTTTGGGGAGCAGCAACCCAGGGAGGGCTCAGCCTCCAGCCTGCTCTCCACCTCAGGCTGCTAGACCTCAGGAGTGGGCAAGGATGAGAAGAACCTGCCTAGGTCAGGTTCCATCCCGGAAACCTGGTGCTTCCCGAGGTGCTTCAGGGGTGAAACGGCCTACCTGAGCTTGGGCCTGGGAGCAGCCGGCCCCCTGCCTTGCCATCTGCTGATTTTCTTAGGAACTCAGCCATCTCCTCTACCCTCCGCCATCTCCTCTACCTTGGGACCTGGCACCTTCTCCCCAGCGGAGCTGCACACCAGCCCCGCAAGGCCCACGGGATGAAGAGGGTGGCTGTGTTTGTTGAATCTTGTTTTACCCTCACAACAACCTGATGATAACAGGTATGATCTCCACGGTACAACTGAGAAATGGCCTCCGTGTTAGACTACCTGCTAAAATAAAACTGATAAATGGGGAAGTCGGTTTTTTGACCCCTGTGTGGCTTTTTTATAAAACTATAGTAACTGTCACGGAAGAGTGACACGGGGTGGGCACGGGAGGTCTGATCTTGCCCCCTCCATCCAGGCTGGGGCAGGGGACAAGCGGCTCTTCTGGGGCATCAGCAGGATGGGGGTTTCCTCAGGCCCCTAACTGCCCGCCCCTCCCCAAACGACACCAGCAATCCCTGCCCACCCAAGTGTGTGAACTGGACCTAGAAGCTCTCAAGCCAAGCACCCCACATCTGCACGAGGTCCCAGGAGCCCTTGATGTCCAGCCCCTCCATAGGCCGCTTCCCCCAACAGAGCCTGTTGAGGAGCGAGGCCCCAGTCCAGGGTGCCAGGCCTGGCAGAGGTCTCCCTTTCCCCGGCCTGGCAGGGAGAAGCCCAGCCTGTCTCTGTGTCTCTGGGCTCAGGCAGCCCACTGCCTGTGGGCCCCAGGGCCCCTCACATGTTCACCCCTATTTATGTTAATATAAATAAAACACCTAGCACAGACCCTGCTGGAGCTGGGCCCCAGCTACTCAGTCCCACTTCCTGTGCACGTGCCAGGGAGATGACAGGCCTGGGGGAGGCACCTGGAGGCCCAGTTCAGGTGCCAAGATCGCCTCCCCAGCCAGCCCCTCCAGCTGAAAGAACAAACGCCAGGGCTCCTGGTGGCTCAGTGGTAAAGAATCCACTTGCCAGTTCAGGAGACACCAGTTTGATCCCTGATCTGGGAATATCCCACGTGCCACGGAGCAACTAAGCCCATGTGCCACAACTACCGAGCCTGTGCTTCAGAGCCTGGGAGCTGCAACTACCGAGCCCATGGGCTGCAACTGCTGAAGCTCAGGAGCCTAGAACGCGTGCTCCACACGAGAAGCCACTGCAAGGAGAAGCCCACGTGCTGCAGCTAGAGAGTAGACCAAAGACTCCAGATGTGAACACACCTCCAAATTCTCCACAGCTCAGGCACGACATGATTGGTTCATATGTCCATGTGTCCATTTAATCATCAACGGCTAGCTCTGAAGTGGGGCAGTGGGAGACCTGGGGATCAGGGGAGAAAGAACGTTCGGGTAGACCCAGAATTCCTTGGGGAAAGGGCTCATTTATTCACAAACGCTCAGTGAGCACCCACTGCCCCGGGCGCAGGGGGACAGCAGTGACAGGATAGGTATGCACAGGGGGCCTGGGAGCCCAGGGATCGGGAGGTGAAGAAGAGCCAGGAAGGGGCAGGGCAAGGCCATGGCCCCTCCCCAGGGAATGTGTCAAGAGGGCACTCAGCAGGGAGGCGTCTGGACTCTGCTCCAGTCCCAACCCTGCCACTCCCGAGCTGGGTGACCTCAAGTAACCACTCCACCTACTCCGGTGCCTCAGTTCCCTCACCTCTAAAATGGGGATAATAATTACACCTACTTGTGAAAATTAACTACAATAGTGAGTGGGAAATGCTGAGCATGGTGGCTGGCCCAGAGTAAATGACAAGTATCATTTCATCATCAAGGCGATAATCATCCATCCTCAAACACCACCAGCCAACGAGTCCAGGAGGCTTCCTTGATTCAGCACACAGGCAGAAACCCAACTGTGCTGACAGCAAGACCAGGCTGGGGCGGAAAAAAGAGACTCCATTCTCAGGGCAGATGCTAGGCTGGCCCCCTGCCTGCCCTCCGCAGGGGTGGGAAGCTGCTGTCGCCCAGCAAGGCAGTGTCCTGGGAAGGATGCCGGTCACTCCCGATGTGAGCCCCGAAACCGCCTGGGAGTTTCTCCCTGGAGAGCAGGTGGGCGGGCAGGGGTGAGTCATGGCGGCGGGAGAACCCGGCTCCATTCGCCACCGCCTGCCTGAATCAGTGCCAGTCCCGAGGCCAAGGGAATGCCGCTGTCTGGGCCCCTCACTGCCACCGCCCCCCAGTGAGTCACGGGGTGGAGGGCCACACGCCTGTCCTCTGCCCTCCCTTCCCTGGATCTGGCCACTCTGGCCAAGTTCTGAGTGGGCAGGGCCTAAGGGCAGGCTGGGACCCGCCCGGGCGACAGGAACCTGCTGATTTGCTGGGTTTTAATTTGGGGAATTTCAACTGCCAGCAAAAGAAATGGCTCCTCTTAGCTGCCGACTCTGTGTAACCTCAGATATCTGTCTCTCCCCTTGACTTCTGTCCCATTTGTACAAGAGGCAGTGAGTCTCGGCCCCTGTCCAGCTAGGCCACTGGGGCTGGACCCTGGGCCAGCACCCCTTCCTGCCCCACTGGGTCCCGAGCCCTGGTGAGGGCCCTGGACCATGGGCTGTGGCACCTTCCCCAGAGAGGGGAGCAAAGAGCGATGGGCTGAGAGCCCCACAGGCATGAGGACTCGCTCAGAATCCTACTGGGCTGTGGCAGGGCTGGGTGAGTCCAGGGAGGAGAAGACGCCTGGCCCAGCCACCTGGACTTCTGGCTTCTGAGGCTGGCTCTGCCCTCACCTGCAGTAGGAAATCACCCAACATCCAAGCATTAACATTCTATGCTATACGGAGCCTCCATTAGTGCTGGACACGGTTCCAGGCATGCAGCATGCAGGTAGTTCCCCAACCAGGGATGGGACTCATACTTTCTGCATTGGGAACGTGGAGTTGTAACCACTGGACCACTGGGGAAGTCCCCCAGGTGTCTTCATGAAGCTATTTTCTATGAACCACAAAAAAACAAGTGATGGATATATCAGATGGTGAGGATGCTCCACTAAGACAATCAAAACTGGGGATGGCAGCCAGTGACCAAGTAACCCCTTGAGATTGGGTGGTCGGGGGAAGGCAAACCATCCCAAGGAGGGAGCTTTCAACCTGCGACCTGAATTACAAGAGTGTTAGCAGAGAGAACAGCACACATCCACGGGTGAGGCAGGAACAAGCATGGTGTGCCCAGGGAATGAAAAGACCAGCCATAAACAAGGGACTGGAGAAGGAAATGGCAACCCACTCTGGTATTCTTGCCTGGAAAATCCCATGGACAGAGTCCATGGGGTCGCAAAAGAGTCAGACACAACTTAGTGACTAAACAACAAGAGACGGGCAAGCAGCACAAGATGAGGCTGAAGAGGTTCTCAGGGCAACATCACGGGGCCCCCAGCCCGGATGGCGAGCTGGGATCTAATCTCCAATGAGAGTGCTGTCACTCACCCCCGGGTTGCCCCAGCTGCTCAAGCTGGGAGCAGAGAGAAAGAGTTCTCCCACAGCTTCAATCAACAAACCTTCCCAGAGCCCCTTCTCAGTGGCAGGTCCTGACCCGGGCTCTGGGCATGGGCCTGCTGGAGGACAGGGGGACTGCTGGTGGAATGAAGGCACTTCCCTGGTGGTCCAGTGATTAAGACTCCGCGCTTCCATTGCAGGCTCAGCTCCAGGGCAGAAGGATGCTCAGGGAGCCATACGTGCCCCAGTGAAGGTAAAAGTGTCTGACTCTTTGCGATCCCATGGACTGTAGCCCACCAGACTCCTCCATCCATGGAATTTTCCAGATAAGAGTACTGGAGTGGGTTGCCATTTCCTTCTCCAGGGGAACTTCCCAACCCAGGAATCAAACCCATGTCTCCCACATTACAGGCAGACACTTTACTGTCTGAGCCACCAGGGAAGCCTAAGTGCCCCAGAGGAGGCTCCTATCCAGCCTAAAGGCTTTTCAGACGGTCGATAGAGGGTCATGGGGGAGTAGCTACAGCCCAGCACACATGCCAAGTACAATAGCAACTAGACTCAGCACTGAGGGGCTCCCTGCAGCGGGTAGAGAGGCAGGAAAAGGAACAAGACTCGAAAGCAGAGACGCAAGGGAGTAAAGCTGTGGGCACAGTAAGTGCAGATGACGTCCTTCACAAAGCGACAGAGATATCCAGAGGGTGGAAAAGTAAAACTAAAATTATAAGACATCTAAACGAAAACAGACGGAGAAGCCAATGGCACTCCACTCCAGTACTCCTGCCTGGAAAATCCCATGGGCGGAGGAACCTGGAAGGCTGCAGTCCATGGGATCGCTGAGGGTCAGACACGACTGAGTGACTTCACTTTCACTTTTCACTTTCATGCGTTGGAGAAGGAAATGGCAACCCACTCCAATGTTCTTGCCTGGAGAATCTCAGGGACGGGGGAGCCTGGTGGGCTGCTGTCTATGGGGTCACACAGAGTTGGACACAACTGAAGCGACTTAGCAGCAGCAGCAGCAAACGAAAACAGAAGAGAAACTTTCTTGGCTGTCCAGTGGTTGAGAATCCGCCTTCCTATGCAGGGGACTCAGGTTCCATCCCTGGTTGGGGAACTAAGATCCATATGCTGCAGGACAACTAAGCCCATGCACCACAAGTACTGAGCCCACTGGCCCTAAAGCCCGTGGCCCGAACAAGAGAAGACTGCTCACTGCCACGAGAAGCCCTTGCGCCGCAACTAGAGAAAGCCTGCGTGCCACAACAAAGACCCCATGCAATAAAAATTTTTAGGAAAGAGAAGAGAAAATCTTTGTGATCTTAAGTTATACAGAGATTTCTTAGGACTCCAAAAGAATGATCCATAAAAGACTGATAAGCTGGACTTTATCCAAATTAAAAACTTCCCTTAGATACTATTAAGAGAATAAAAAGACAAGCTAGACTGGAAGAAGACATTTGCAAAACAGTCTTTGTAAGGGTTTTCATAGAGAATCCATGAGGAACTTTCAAAAGTCAACTATACTATGTCAGAGTATATACAAGTATCAAAGCATTATGTTGCAGGCCTGAAACTAATACAATGTTACAAGTCAGTTATCAGGGCAGTTTCCCACTGCCTTGTGGTTAAGAATCCGCCTGCCAATGCCAGGAAACATAGGTTCGAGGAATTAGTAACAATTATTCACTGCTGGTGGAAATGGAAAATGGCACAACCACTTTGGAAAATAATTTAGAAGCTTCTTTAAAAGTTAAGCATTAAAAAAATAATAATAAATAAAAAATAAAAGTTAAGCATTTATCTACAACCTGATCCACCCCCCATTCCATTCTATTCACCAAGAAGAAAAGGAAATAAATGTCCATACAAAGACTTGTATACAAATGTTCATAGCAGCTTTATGTGTTCGCCCTAAACTGTAAGCAACCCAAATGTCCTTCAGGAGGTGAATGGCTGAACAAACCCTGGTAATCCACACTATGGAAAACTACTCAGGAATTAAAAAAAAAAAAGTACTGATACATGAATGAAGCTCAAAATATTAATGCTGAGTGAAAGAGCAAAAAAAAAAAAAAGAAATACTGTTTGAATCTGCTTATGGAAAATTCTAGAAAATGTAAATTAATCAGGTGGCAAAAGAAAGCAGGTGAGTAGTTGTTTGGGGACAGGAGGAGGAGGGGAAGGGGCAGGAGGGAGGGATTAAAGAGGGGAACATAGGAATTTTCGGGGGTGACTGAAAATCTCATGTTTGACATATTATATACTATGAAACCATCATCACTGTTTATCAATTATTCCTCAATAAAGCTGTGAGACAAGTCATAGTCCCTGCCCACACTGGGCTCATGTTCCAGTGGGCAAGATAAATAGTAAACCTGATAAACAAATGAGAAAAATACCCTCAGGGAAACAAAACCACATGGGAGAACTTGGCAGAGGGGGCAGCAGCGCGCCGTGGGGAGGGAGCCTCTGTGTTCCTCCCCTCTCTGTGCCCCCACTCCCCAAGGCAGCCCCCTGCCTGCCCCACTCTCCGTGAACTCTCAACTCTCAGCCACTGTGGGGCTTTGCCCAAACCCCCACCTGTCTCTGCAGCTCAGCTTTCTTAGCCCTGGGCCGTGAGGGGTGGGGAGACAAGGTCATGGCCTCTCCCATCTTGGTTCTCTGCCCAAGGGGGCCTCTCACCTGGACCTGGCTGGATTTGGGGACAGGGACAGGCAGAGCAAAAGTGCCAGGGGCAGGAAAACATGCTTCTCAGGAACCCAGCTGGCTTCGTGGGAAAGGATACTAGGGAGCCTGTCTCTCTGGACTGGGGTCGTTTTCTGGGGAGAGGGCATGGTTTGGAGCAGCGGGCACCCCTCCTCAGCAGGGCTCGCAGAGAGCCAGGAGGGGCTGAGGCATGCCAGGCCCCGGGAACAGGGAAGGCTGGCCTGAGGCCCAGAGGGGTGGAGCGGGAGGTCATCGGCCAGGGGCGAGGGGCCCACTTGGCCCTCTCTCTGGACACAATGTCCTGGACTGCTCCACAGCTTGGCTGGCGGACAGGGAACAGTGGCTGGCAGAGGGTTCTGGCAGCCAGCCCAATGTGGGGGAGAGCAGCCTGGCCTGAGCAAAGGCTGGTTCTTACAACCTGTCCTGCCACCTTGGGCAAAGAATGGACCAGCTTTTCCAGGAGGCAGGTAGGGGGCCTGGCGCCCTGTGGGGACCTCAGCAATCCCTCCCTACCCTGGGCCTTAGTGGCTCCATGTCACCTGCAGCCGCTGTCACTCGAGGTAAGTTCGCCAAGAATATAGAACCCTGAAAACCAAGGTCCTGTCCCTCACTGCTGTGGCCTGAGGCAGTTCACAACCTCCCTGAGACACAGAACTCCACTTGGAAAATGGCATCGACTTCCTTGGGCTTTAGTACTTGAAAGCATTTAGGATAGTTACCCTCACAGAGGAAGCCCTTGATGGAATAGTTTGCTATAATTGGGTAATGCTGGAGACGCAGGAGACAAGGGTTCGATCCCTGGGTGGGGAATATCCCCTTGTGGGTGGGGGGGATGGCAACCCACTCCAGTATTCTTGCTTGAAAAATCCCATGGACAGAGGAGTCTGATGGGCTATGGTCAATGGGGTCACAACGAGTCAGACACGGCTGAGTGAGTGGGTACACATGTGTGCACACACACACACATGCAGGTGTGCACGGACAGCATTTAGGATAGTCACCCTCACAGAGGGAACCATTGATGGAACAGTTTGCTATAGTCACCACATTATAACATTTACATCAATATATTGAGGGCCTCCTGGGCGCCGGGATAGCAGGCTTTATCACCCTCCTTTTACAGGTGAGGAAACTGAGATGTAGAACAAAGGGACAACTGATATCAAGGAGCAGTGGCCCCCTCAAGGGAACCCAGCCTCCCGCAACAGGGAGGAGCCTGATGGGTGGACCCTGGGGATTCCCTCTGCAGAGCAGAATGAGGGAGGGGGCACTCAGCAGCAGAACCCAGAGACCACGCTTGCTTCCCTTAGGTCTCTCTTGGTGGAGAGCAGACTAGACTGTGAGCCAAGGTGCTCAGCAAGGTTTGGGGGCAGGTCAGGGGAGAGATGTTTTTGCTCATTCAGCAAATATGGATGGAGGAAAAGACAGTCTGGTGCTGTCGCATGCGGCCTCCGGAGCTGGACTGCCAGACTTTCCACTCAGACACTGTCACCTGTGAGATGCGTGTGGCCTAGTGACTCCTGCTTTTCCCACTGAAAGTGCCTTTGCGCCTGGGCAGACCAGGACTTTTGATCACCTGCCTGGAGGAGTTACTCTACCTCTTGCGGTCAACTGTAAAAGGGCACCAGTTCTCATCTCAAGGTGCTGTTTGAAGGTAAAATGAACATACAGCCCTGGGCTCACACTCCAAGCCCGATAAAGGGGAGCAGGGCTCGAGGCATTTCATCTCATCCTGGCAGAGGCTAAGCAAGAGGGAAGGGAAGTGTGATTATCCCCATGTTGCAGATGAAAGAGACTGAGGCTCCCATTGTGTCTAAGCACCACAAAGGTCTGGGCAGATATCTCTCTCATCCCAAAGCCTGCTTGTAGAAGATGCTCAAAACATGTTGGGTGGGCTATTTCAGAGAGTGCAAACAAGGGTGGCACTGCAGGGAACCCCCGGGTGCTCCCAGGGGTCTTGTGGGAGGGCAATTGGGCAGGGTCTGCTGTGCGTCAGCAGTGGCCTCTGCAGGATCAGCCCCCACCCACCCGCAGCTGCCAGCCAGGCCACAGGGCAGACCCGGACCACGTGCTCCCTGGGCAAAAGCCAAGGTCCACTGGGAGCTGACTGGCCAGGCGGGGGCACCGCCTACCAGCCCAGCGCCAGGCCCAGGCCCTGCACTGTGACAGGTCCTGGGAGGGGTGAGTGGAGGAGACGGACAGTTCATAGTTACCTTGTTAAGTACCCAGCAGGTGCTGACATGCAGGGTTCTTCTCTAGGACATGAGAAGGAGGACCCGTGAGCAGCCCCATTTCCTAGGTGGGGACACTGAGACTCAGAGGCAATTTACCCAAGGTCACTCAGAGGGTGGGCGGAGGTATCAGTCACCACTGGACCTCACTGCCTGACTTTAGAATTCAAGATACTGGTGGCCCACGCGCAGTGCGCAGTGCGGATGATTCCTCAGCAGGGGACCTCCAGAGCCCCCAGGGTCAAGGCCAGGGAGGGAACTTTTGTTCAGAGGAGGAAGCCGCGGGCCCCACCCGGAGCTGGGGCTCTCACCGCAATCTAGGCCCCCCCGGGGGCCCCAAGATCCGGGCGAGAGCATCCCCCCGTGCACCGCCCCGCTCGCTGTGCTCTGCTGGACAGCTGCCTCAGTTTCCCCTCTGGCGCTAAGTAGAAGGGGAAAGTGCTGGGAGAGGAAAACTAACGCTGAGAGACAGGGCCCAGACCGATCCTCTGCTAGATCCCCAACCCCAGCAGAGTGCGAGAGGGCGGGCGCGGGGCGCGGGCGGGGTTACGTAACCTGCGGCGCGGGGCGGGGCGAGCGCCAGTGCAGGGAGGGGCAAGCGCCAGGGCGGGGCGAACGTCAGTGCAAGCGGGGAAGGGGAGGGGAGCCGCTGGGGGAAGAGCAGTTCCCGGGAAGAGCCCGGCTGTTCTGTCTTCTCGACACCAGGGCAGCCCCCTCCGCGCCCCTCCACCCCTTCACCTCCCGCAACCCCGTCCTCGGCCCCTGAGAGCTAGGGTACCAGGGGGGCCTGACACTGGGGAGACCAAGGCCTAAAGCAGAATCGGCGAAGTCGCCGAGGCCGGGGCTGGGCGTGCGGAGGGGCCGAGGCCGCTCCCCGGGGCGTGGGGGAGCCCTGTACTCAGAGCCCCTCACTGGCTCCCCAGTGCCCGGCCTTGGCGCCGCGCAGCCTCCTCTCCAGAGCCTGACCCGGCCTGGTCACTCCTCCCGCTTGGGCCTGGCTTGGAAGCTCGGCAGCGCCTCGGCTCCGCCTCGAGGCCCAGAGGTTCCCCCGCACCCCGCACCCCCCCACCCACCCCGTCCCTAAGGTCACCCGGGACCCGAGGGAGCTCCTGGCCCTCTGGAGCGCCTCTGCCTCCCCCGCTCGCCGGCGGCGGTTCCTGCCTCCCTGCTCGCACTTACTTCATCCACCCGGCCTCGCTGTTATTTATAACCGCGTCTGTCTCCCCAGCACCGAGGGAGGGCGGCTGCAAGCCCGGCGCTGAGGCCTGCACACGCGGCTGGTGCAGCAAATGCGGGCCTCTGGGCCCACCTTTGGCGCGTAGACCGAGGAAGCCCTGCGCCTAAGCCTGGCAACTACCATCCGAGGTCATCCCCAGCCCCAGGTCCCTCCTGCACGGCACTGGCTCTCCCTCCCTGGTGGTCATGGCATGCCAGGAAGTTCCAAAAGTAGGATCCTTGGGGCCACTGGAAGGCTTCTTGCAATGCGGGTTCCGGGGTTCCGCTGCAGGTCCCTTTGCGTGGGCCTCCCGGGAATGACGCCTGGGATTCTGCATTTGAAGCACGGTTCCCTAGGAGAATTCTGAGCTTTCTTTGATTTGGGAACAGTCTGTCCTGTGGTTGCTTTTGGGGAAGGGAGAAAGCAGACAGCAGGAGGGTGGCAGGTTGGAACTACCTACCCCTTCTTTGGTTTGATGGAGCAGGATGGAAAGGAGAGGTTCAGTTCAGTTCAGTCGCTCAGTCCTGTCGGACTCTTGGAGACCCCATGAACCGCGGCTTGCCAGGCCTCCCTCTCCATCACCAACTCCCTGAGTCCACCCAAACCCATGTCCATTGAGTCGGTGATGCCATCCAACCATCTCATCCTCTGTCGTCCCCTTCTCCTTCTGCCCTCAATCTTTTCCAGCATCAAGGTCTTTTCCAATGAGTCAGTTCTTTGCATGAGGTGGCTAAAGTATTGGAGTTTCAGCTTTAACACAAGTCCTTCCAATGAACACCCAGGACTAATCTCCTTTAGGATGGACTGGTTGAATCTCCTTACTGTTCAAGGGACTCTCAAGAGTCTTCTCTAACGCCACAGTTTAAAAGCATCAATTATTTGGCGCTCAGCTTTCTTTATAGTCCAACTCTCACATCCATACATGACCACAGGAAAAACCATAGCCTTGATTAGATGGACCTTTGTTGACAAAGTAATGTTTCTGCTTTTCAATATGCTATCTAGGTTGGTCGTAACTTTCCTTCCAAGGAGTAAGCATCTTTTAATTTCATGGCTGCAATCACCATCTGCAGTGATTTTGGAGCCCCCCAAAATAAAGTCTGACACTGTTTCCACTGTTTCCCCATCTATTTCCCATGAAGTGATGGGACCAGATGCCATGATCTTAGTTTTCTGAATGTTGAGTTTTAAGCCAACTTTGTCACTCTCCTCTTTCACTTTCATCAAGGGCTCTTTAGTTCTTCTTCACTTTCTGCCACGAGGGTGGTGTCATCTGCATATCTGAGGTTGTTGATATTTCTCCTGGCAATCTTGATTCCAGCTTGTGCTTCCTCCAGCCCAGCGTTTCTCATGATGTACTCTGCATGTAAGTTAAATAAGCAGGGTGACAATATACAGCCTTGATGTACTCCTTTTCCTATTTGGAACCAGTCTGTTGTTCCATGTCCAGTTCTAACTGTTGCTTCCTGACCTGCATATAGGTTTCTCAAGAGGCAGGTCAGGTGGTCTGATATTCCCATCTCTTTCAGAATTTTCCACAGTTTATTGTGATGCACACAGTCAAAGGCTTTGGCATAGTCAATAAAGCAAAAATAGATGTTTTTCTGGAACTCTCTTGCTTTTTCGATGATCCATTGGAGAGGTTAGGGCAGAGCAATTAAGGGCCTGGGGGGAGGGTAGACGGGGGGACTTGGCCAGAGAATGAATTGTGGCCTTCATGCAATATTCCCAACCCCATCAGAAAAGCCAACTAAGGGATACAACAGATCCCACCATTCTCCTGCAAAATGGGCCTTGCCCACACCTTATAAGGCTCAATCTAATTCATTCATCCAAGCCCTGGGTTTGGAGTAGTGCTTGGCCTTAAGACTTGCCAGTCCAGGAAGAGAGGCAGGCAGCAAACAGCAGATCCGATGGAGCAATGATGGCTCACAGCGGAATTGTGAAGCATGAATAGGAGTTCCCCGTGAAGATTCGATACAGGAGGGGCATTCCAGCAGCGGGAACATCTTGTTCAACTGCTCAGAGGCCTGAAATAGCAATCTCTGAAGGAATCTATGAGCAGTTCAGCGGGTCTGAGTGTCAGGAACATGGTGAGGGATGAGGCTGGATGTTCAGGGAGACTCTTGGCCAGGCCGAGAGGGCAGACGTGGTCCTGAGTAGGGGCTTGGAGCCCATGGAGGAGGGATGGGAGAGAGGCCGAACAGGACACCCTGACAGCAGCGGTGGCAGGGCTTCCCTCCCACCTCTTCCCTGTATCCCCATGGCAGCCATCCATGCAGCCCCCACCCGGCTCCAGAAGCTCAAACAGGGGACTGCCAGGAGAGACGGGACCCCATCTGCACCAGGCGTGATGTGCTGTGAGGCCTGGAGTAGGTGATTTTGTGCTGCGTTTCAGTTTCCTCGTCTGGAAAACGGGGGCAGCACTGAGCCCTGCCAGTCCCTCCTCCAGATCAGACCGTATTTGTTCTGAACAGGGTTGAGCGTGGTCCTGGTCCTGGGCGTTTGCTTACTTGGTGCCTCCCCCTGCCCTCGTCCAAGTGAGCCTTCTCCCCAAATGCTTCCCCACCCCGTGCCCACTAGACTTCAAGAGTCACTACTTGAGGGCCAGCCCTGCTAGCTTCCAATTCTGGAGCTGCCAAATCCCTCAAAGGAAGGGGCCTCAGGCAAGTCACAAGTTCCCTGGGCCTCAGTTTTCTCAAATGCAAAATGAAATACTCCTGAGTGTTGGGGGAGGAGGGGCCCCGGACAGCCCCTCTGGACGGTGACAACCTAGGCTGGCTCTCCCCAAACGCAAACAGCGCCCAGGTGCAGAAAGGGCAGATGAGGACCCCTCCGCCCTGCTGTGTCCCCACCTCCAGCCCTGCCAGGGACATCCTGTGCCCCGGTGATGTCACCAGGGCCTGGGAGCTGTGGCCGGCTGTGGCTGACAGCACTCAGGGTTTATTTTTAAACTCTCAGGGCTTAGTCAGCTCCTGCCCCCTCCGACCCCATCCCACCTCACCCTGCCTACCCTGTCTCCCACAGCCCTGCTGAGTCCCCAGCCCTTCCTTGAAAGTTCTCTCCACATATGTTCTGCTGTCTGACCGCATCCACCAGGCTTCTGAGGGCCACAGGGAGCCAGGCCATTGGCCAAATATCTCTGACCACCAAATCCAGACTTGCCAGAGTAAACAGATGGGCCCCTGGAGGTGGATCACAGCCCGCTGTGCCTCCTGGAGCCCAGAGAGGGTAAGGGGCTTGCCAGGGTCCCACTGCTAAGGCTGGAGGGTCATCAGGCTCTATAGACACCTGAAATCCTTGACTGGGCCTTAGGGTTGTCACTGAGGATTGATTTGGATTCATTTTTAAAAACAGCTTGTTGCCTGTGGACCTCGAGGCTTTCTGAATGCTGCTCAGACAAGCTGCAGAAATAAACTGGGTGCTGGGGCAGCTCCCAGAGGCACCATAGCCCTCACCCACACCCCGGGCAGGGTGCGTGTCCGTCACAGTTGTCACATACTTACCCTCTCAAGTGACTTTACACTGAGGACCTCTCAGCACCCTGAGCTTGGAAACATATGTTGATGAAACACCTCTTTTATATCAGTTTCATATGCTGGCCTTCTGGAGAAGACTGTGGCTGAAAACGAGACTCTACTTGAAAAGTCCATTTGAAAATGGCAGCCTTGATTCCTCACACTGTTCATGGGGTTCTCCAGGCAAGAATACTGAAGTGGTTTGCCATTCCCTTCACCAGTGGTGATGGACAGGGAAGCCTCGCATGCTGCAGTCCATGGGGTCGCAGAGTTGGACACAACTGAGTGACTGAACTGTACTGACGCCTTACAGCTGCCCTGGAAGGCTGGGCAAGGGCTGATGTCCTCTTTGGGGCTTGTCAAAGTCATACAGAAGACAGAGGAAGGTGGGATGCAAACCCCTGCTCGATGGGCAGACTCCCCAGAACTCCTCATCCCAGACGCCTTGCTCCCATTTGCTGAGCCACCCATTCTCCCCACCCCACTGTCTCAGGCTTACATATCCACTCCCTCCCTAGAGAGAGCCTAGAAGTCCAGGCCCTCAGAGGCAGACAGCTTTCCCTTCCTTCCAAGGCTCTTTGGATGCCCCTAGACCGTGTCCGCCAGTAGCAGCTGGAGGGCAGGCTGGGCGGGGCCAGGGCAGCTGGTGCCTCTCAGCACCGCCTGGCACGGGAGGCCGTGCTAGGTTTGCTGAGAGGACGAATCTGGAGGCTGGACCAGAGGTCACTGCCCAGGGACGTGTCTGCAGCGCCGCCTGGTGGTGGCAAAGGCACTCCTGCTACACTGTCCCTGGTGAGGTCGTCCTTTCCCTTTAGGTTCAGCGAACGAACTTAGTGAGGTGGTACTATGATGTGGGGATGGCACCACCAACCCAATGGGCATGAGTCTGAGCAAACGCCAGGAGACAGTGAAGGACAGGGAAGCCTGGCGTGCTGCGGTCCGTGGGGTCACAAAGAGTCGGACACAACTTAGCAACGGAACAACTATGTACCAAGCACCAGGCAGGCCAGGCACAGAGAATGGGGTTTGGCTGAGAAGATCTCGGGGACAGCACTCCACGCAGACAGAATGGCAAGTGCAAAGGCTCTGAGAAGGGAAGGACTTGGCCGTGACCCAGGAGAAGCAAAAGGGTCCAGAAGGGTGGAGAGGGCGGGGAAGTGCATGGGGTAGGTGGCCAGGTCTCAAAGGGCCTTTTAGGCTATGTTGACAAGTTTGAGTTTGTTTCTGAGCGTGCTGGGAACCACGGGATATGACGCAGTTGTAGGCAGCTGTGAGGAGGACAGGCTGCAGGGTAAAAACAGGCAAGCCAGAGGAGGCTACTGGAACCCAGGCAGGACATACGATGGCTCATTCACCATGGGGTGTGTTTGGGGGCAGGGAGACGTGGCTGGATTCTAGAACTGACAAGAACTGTGGACAGATTGGATGGGGCTGTAAGATAAAGCAGGTGATCTAGGATGACCCCAGGGCTCTGTTATGAGCACCCGAGGGACGGTGGGGTCCTTTCTTTTGAAGGGAAGACTGAGGAGGAGCAGGTGTAGGGAGACCAGGAGCCTCTGGGCAGGTCAAGGCAGAGCTGGAGAGGGAGTGGGAGGAGGCACTGAGTCTGCAGCTCGGGGCAGAGGGTGAGGCCGAAGACACCAGAGGAAGTTGCTGGGGTATGGATGGCACTCCAGGCATGCAGCTGGCCACCTGCTGACCCTGGGGCTTCTGATATTTAGAGTTCAGAGGGACAGGAGGAACAGCCAGGGAGGAAGGAGAACCTGGAGCTGGTGGGGAGAGGGTTTCAAGGAGGCCGGAGTGGGCAGCTGGGCCGAACGCTGCTCAGAAGTCAAGAAAGATGAGCTTGAGACTGACCCAGGTTGATGTAGCTACACCAAGGGAATCTCCAGGGTGACCCTGCGAAGGTGGCTTCAGTGGACGGTGGAAGTCTTAGGGGGCCTGTGGAAGTTCACTATACAGGGAGCAGATGGATGGTGGTAGCTGGGGAGCCGTGAGAACTCAGTTATTTAATTTTTAGGATGGAAGATCTTATAGTATGTTTTGGGCTGACAGAATGATATTGTGGAGAGGGACTGATGACCAGGAGAGAGAGAATCTCAGGGGCATTTCCCAGGTGCATGGGGACAGGATGGGTACCCTCGGGGAGGGATTGGGTTACTGGAGGCAGGGAGGCTGAGAGAGAGGGCCCTGGAGTTGGGCTGTCTGTGTCCAAATCTTGGCTCTACCACTGACAGGAAGTGGAATTAGAACAAGTCGTTTCTGCTCTCTGAACCTCGGCTTCCTCACCTGTAAAATACAGGTGGTGATGAGAGTAATAGCTGGCACCTACAGCGGCTTGCTTCCCTGGTGGCTCAGCTGGTAAAGAATCTGCCTGCAATGTGAGACTCCTGGGTTGCGAAGATCTCCTGGAGAAGGGAAAGGCTACCCACTCCAGTATTCTGGCCTGGAGAATTCCATGGACTGTATAGTCCATGGGGTCACAAAGAGCTGGACATGACTGAGCGACTTTCACTTCACTTTTCATGGCTGCTTGCTCCGTGCCAGGCACTGTTCTAAGCATTTCACAAGTTTTAACTCATAGTATCTTCACCTCAGGGTAAGGGAGGGACTGGGCCTAGCTGGGGGGACCTGCCAAAGAAGGTGTGGTGTGGGACGGGACCATGCAGGAGCAGCTACTGGTTCTCAGTAGTGCTGGTGAAGCCTTCCTGGTGGAAGTTCGCTGACTGGAGCCTGGAGGGATGGAGAGGAGATCGTGAGGCAGAGAAAAGAGGAAGGGTAAGGCTTGGCTTGCCAAACACCCCATGCAAAGCCCTGGGGTGTTCTCCAGTCTGGATATCAGTACTGAGATCCACAAGTCTGGTGTTTTGGGCAGATGGGGAAACTGAGGCCCCAAGCAAGGAGGAGCCTAGCAAGTCTGGTGGGTTTGGCACTGGCTCCCAGCTCAAAACTCTGATCCCAGCTTTGGGCACCACCACTTGCTCTAGCCACACCCCAGAGGCCTGGGAAGGCTCTCGGGTGGGCTCCTAGGGCGATCTGAGCCTGGTCTAGCAGTTCTTCAGAGACCTGCTCCAGCCTTCAACAGACCTGGGTCAGACCCCAGGAAAACAGTCACGCTCTTCAGCCCCGAGCAACACAGCCCTGCTGACCTCCAGCCCATTCTGTTTCCCACAGCCCCCAAGCCCCCACCCCACTGGGACTTGGACTCAGCCTGGAGTATAGGCGGGAGTGGCTGCCCCCTCCCCAGCCTGGGGGCCCCTGCAGCCTGGGAGCTGAAGGAGGCTGAGCCTGGTGCACCGCACAGCAGCCCTTGCCCCTCTGGGTTCAGGCGTCGGCCAGCTTGGCTGGGAGGCTTTGCCGAAGCAAGATGCTGAGGAGGGCGCAGGGAGGGCTGGCTGGGGGGCTGTGGGCACCCACCTTCAAACCTGTCTTCTATTTCCTCTGCTGCTCAGCCCCATCTCTGGCTGGCAGCTTTCCTAGATTAGGTGCTGACATCAGGAGCTGCCAACTGGGCTGCTGTGGTGCAGCCGCTGGGAGGTGTGTGGAGCTGTCTGGTCACTGGGTATAATCAAGGAAGGGGGCATGTGTCCAGCTTTGGGGGATTTGTCCTCCAGGGAGGTGGGCGGGAGGGAGCCCTGTGTCAGGTACTGGAACATTATCTATGCGGCACGTCCTTGCTGTACAGAGAGGGAAATAGCTCAGGGGGTGGGGCCTGGGAACCCTGGCTGGATCCCACATCATCCGGTAGACACCCCCTCACCCCCACCCTGCCCGCTGCGCCATGGCTGACAGCCACCAGGCCCCAAAGCCTCATGTCCCAGTCGGTCAGTACCCTCTGCAGCATTGCCACAGTGGCAGCTGCCACGTGGGGAGCACCCGCTCTGTGAGAGCTGCCTGTGAGGCTGAGGCCCATTCTATAGATAAAAAACCAGAAGCCCAGACAGGGGAAGTGACTTGCCCAAGGTCACACCCCAAATTGGTGATGGAGGCAGACTTGAACCTGGGACTAACTCCGAGCCTGTGTTCTTGCATGCCACATGCTCACCAGGCCATAGCCCCTGTGCTTCCTGAGACCGCAAGAATCTCCACTCTGGGCGAGAGCATTTGCACCCAGAGCAGAAAACACAGTGATCACAACAGATCTTCTCCAGAGACCTCAAGGGCACAAATCTCAGGGAACGGCCTCATAGGCCCAGCTGGGTCACATGTTCATTCCTTGACCAATCAGCTGTGCCCAGGGCTGCATATGTACTAAGTTGCTAAGTTGTGTCTGACTCTTTGCAACCCTATGGGCTGTAGCCACCAGGCTCCTCTGTCCATGGGATTCTCCAGGAAAGAATACTGGAGTGGGTTGCCATGCTGTCCTCCAGGGAATCTTCTCCACCCGGAGATATGACCCGTGTCTCTTAGGTCTCCGGCACTGGCAGGTGGATTCTTTACCACTAGCGCCACCTGGGTCAGCTAACCATGTGGGCAGCCCCTGGAGGCCACAAGGTGGCTCAGGGGTGGGGCAGGCCTGCACAGTGATCTGTCTGCCTAAAGATGTGACCCCTGGGCCAAAGGATCTGTTTGAGTTCATCTGCCTCCCTGGGCCTCTTGGCATCTTATTCCCAACCTCAGTGACAGGAGGCTGGGGTGTCAGGCTTTCACGCACCCTGGGCCCTCTTGTAACTGCTTTCCTGTGTCCACCCCTTCGGCCAGCTGGTTGGGTCACATCTATCCGGGGAACTGAGGTGTGTGGATGGGGTCAGAAGCTGCCCGTGGACTTGGCTCTGTGACCAACTTGTGTGGCAGCCTTGGGGGCAGGTCACATCCCTTTATCCTCTGGTCTCAGCTTAAATGCCACCTACAAAGAGATCTTCCCTGCCCCTCTAATATAAATGGTCTCTCCCAGACTCCCCAGTCTCCTCAGCTGCACCGCTTACTGCATCCGTCATTCTTTTCTGTGTAATGTTTGTCTTTCCAAGCGGATTGTGGAGGCAGGGCTGACACAAAATAGACATTTAATAAATATTTGCTGAATGACGTCTCTCTAAACTTGGGTTTCCACATCTGTGCGGGGTTTTGAGGGGGGGACAACATTCCCACAGTGAAGTTTAAATAAGATAGCGCCTCAAAGCACCCAGCCCAGGCTCACAGTCCTGGGAGCAGGGAGGAGGGGAAGGCTGAGCTGAAAGGCTCTGTAAGTCGTCAGGAATGGGAAGACCCGAGGGTGCAGCTGGTGGACAGATGGGAGTAAGTGACACTGCCCTAAGCCCAAGGCCAAGGACAGTCTAGGAATGCTTTTCTGAGCTTCAGTGTTTCTTGTAAAATGGCCATTTAAAAAAAGTCCACCTTGCTGGCCCATCTCCAAACTCCAAACATAGGTTTCTTCCTCTTAGAAATGAAATGATTACCGGTCCCTTAAACCACAGGAGCACGAACGGCGTGCAGCATGGGAAGCAGGGGAGAACGGCCATGCCGCACACAGGCACCAGCTCCAGGCACGCACACGTGGACGGAGCAGACGCAGCATCAAGAGTGGGCAGAGATGTGGGAAGGGGGGTGGAATTGGCAGTGAGCACGGCCAAGGGTGGACACCCTGTTCTGCTCTCACCCCAGGAGCCTGGGCCTGTCCTGAGCAGGGGACCTGGGGACGCCAATGCTGAGTGGCTCAGCCCGACAGCTCCGGTGCCCAGCAGACAGCTGCACCCTGTGTTTAACCTTGTCTTTTAACTGTGACGGTCTCACAGTGTAGACAGAAAATGTGGCAAAAGTAAACAAGGAAAACCTCGAGAATCCCACTCCGAGCACTGTTGAGGATTCCGTCTGGGGACACTTCTCATGAGCAGTTCCCTGGCGTTCCAAGCAGCTGTGCTGCACTTTCATTTGTTCTAACTGCTGAGGACGATTCCGGGGCCTGGCACTTGTCCCTTCTCAGGAACTGTGTGGCTAAGGGGGCAGGGATTCCTTCCACCTGACACGTGAAGAAGCAGGCACAGACTGGCTAGGGCGGCTCGGCCTTGATGTGGGAAGGAGGACAGAAAAGACAGCCCCGAGATTCTCGTCTCAAAATATTTAATTTTGTTTGAAAAGGCTACATCCCCGGCTTCCCTCCCGCCATGTCACCCGGGCCCACCAGCAGTGGCACACTCGCACGCACACACGCACATAAGGCCAGCGGGCTACACTCCGCATCTGCCCCACGCCGGCCAGGGAGAAGGGGTTTGCGCCGTGCCTCCTTCCCCGACACGGGTGAAGGAGAGAGGGGCCTGCTGGAATGCCAGCTCCCGGGGGAGGGCGCAGAGCCCCACACACTCTGTCACATCACATGCACTTAGAAAAATAAAACCAAGTGGTGCTCTGGCGTCCCCAACACTGTAAGACAGCAATATCCACCTGGAAGTCATCTTTGCCATTTTCTAGAAAAATTTATTGCACTTAATTAACAGATGTTAAAGGAGCTCTGGGGTGGTAGGGCTTTGCCATGAAAACCAGGGGGCTTTGAGCCCTTTGCTCCCAGGGTCCCGGATGGAGAGCTGCCCAGCCCAGAGCAGCCCTTGTCAGCTGGCCCCCTCGCCTGCTGCCCCACCTCTGCCTGGATGACTGCAGACGCTGCCTGCCAGGGCCACAGCAGGTCCCCCCTGACCAGGGCGACGCTTACCCAGAATCAAGGGTCACTGCTACGTGCCTTCCCCAACCTCAGGCCCCAGACAGGCAAACCCTTTGCCTTGGGCCAAGGGTAAGAGTTACCCAGGTCCTCCACAAGACTGCTGGTCACTGTGAAAGCTCTCCCTAAATATATATGTATTCTATGTCTAGATATACATTTATTATATGCATATTCTTGCAACATTCCATCTCATTCATGATTTGTCTGTTCGGAGGCTGCAACGGAGGTGAAAGGGGGCGCTCAGGAAGGCATGGCCCGTCCCAGCCCACTGCAAGCCCAGGGAAAGCCACTCACACTGGCATCTCTCGGCTCTGGTGCTTTGCAGAGGGTGTCAAAGACATGAGGACAGGAGCCTCAGTTTTTGGCCATTAGCCCTAAGATGGAGAGGGCCTGGCAGGGAGTCAAGAAGACTCCCAACTCCACGATGGAAACTGAGGAGGCACCACCTCTCCTGCAAGGACTAAGAAGACACGCTTACCTGAGCACCCTTTTCCCCAGCATGTCAATCTCCACGGACCTCTCCTTCCTGTCCCCGCCAGACTCCTGACTCGAAGGGGCTCTTCTAGAAGAGGCCAGCAGCCACGCTCTTTCCAAGTGAGCATTTTGGGAAGGAACCAGACACCCACTGCCTGGGGCGGGGGCGGGGGGGGGGGGGTTGGGGGAGGTGCAAGGGGAGGGCACCCAGACAGGCAGAAAGTGGGACAGAGAGAAGAGACAGCAGGCCATCACCACACCTGCTGGGGTCGGAGAGTGGACGCCACCCAGAGACTAAATGTCCATCCCTTAGAGGGGGGGAAAAAAACCAAGAAAACACAAACCATACACTTTCTGGCCAAAGAAAATGAAGAGCTTTTAAGCTGGTGGCTCTTCTCCCAATAACAAAATGAGAAGTGCCCTCTGGGTGGGTGGCCAGACCAGAGCGAGAGTGCCCGGGCGGGCAAGCTGCCCAGGGCAGGACATGGACATGCTGGATGCAACTGCCCTGCTGTGGTTATAAGAGTGAAAAGTGTTAACATGGTTTTCATAGAACCACGAAGTCAAAGTCGGGGGGGCGGGGGGGGAAGGGGCACCAACGTCCCTCGGCCTCGAGGACCTTTGTCAAGTCCCCTGGAGAGGTGGGGGTGCAGGTCTCTGGAGGGCCGCGTGTTCCCCTGGGGTGTGGTCCACGGCCAGTGGATGGCTTCCCCTGCTCTTAACATCTGTTATAAAAAGTCTTTAGGGGTCAAGGCCCAGGACTCGGAGCCACCACTTTAAATAAAACCAGTGGTGAATGCGACAAAAGTGTGCCTGTCACCTCTGACCCCTCCTTACCACAGGCTGCCCGCCCTGAGCAAATAAATACACCCATCTCCAGGTGCCCGGCTGACCACAGCGAGCAGAGGGTTCCGCAGATGTCCGTAACAAGTCTTCCGGGCAGAACCGAAGGATGAGTCCAGCCGGACATGAGAGGAAGGAGCAGCTGCGAGGTGGGCCCCTCCACCCACACCTTGGCCGGGCCTGCACAGCTGGCCGTCTCCTAGGACCCGGATGGAGGGGTTTCTAGCCTATGTCCAAGTCCCAGGAGCCTGTTCTTCCATATGAGCTGGGTGGGACCCGGTGACCGGGGCCCTGCCCGGGGATGCCCTCTAGGCTGCTCACACTTGGGTGGATCCTGAAGCGAGAACCAGGAAGCCCTCTTCTGCTTTTTGGGGAGAGCGGGCTTGGGCATGGCCCGCACGAGAAAGCAGAGCAAGAAAGAACGGGAGCTTCTAGAGAAACATGCCCAGCTCTCCACCAGCGGTGCTGGGGGAGGGTGAGAGGGGGCCGTGGAGGCCAGGTATCTGAACACCATGCAGAAGGTGCGTCTCCACTCCAGGAAGTTAAGCTCCCCAGACGAGGGGACTTTTCAGGTAAAATCCAAGATCTGAGCGTGGTCACTGGGTGAGGAAAAACAGCAGGCCCAGAGGCCCAGTCTGGTGAGACAAAGGAGACTTAGGCAGCCTCCACGAGTGCCCCGGAGAAGAGAAGATGAGCACGGTGACCAGGGCGCAGAGACCACCGCCCTGGGAGTCTCTCCCAGCAGTGGATGGAACGCACAGGGAGCCCCTCACCAGGGCCTCCTCCTCCCAAGCCTCGAGCCACAGAGAAAAGGGGTCAGGGAACCAGAAACGGCTGGGTGACCTTCTGCTGCAGGCCCAGATGCAAAGGTCATCCCCGGCTGCGTAGAGACCACGCCCCCATGGCCTGGTGCCCACACAGACGCTACAGAGGAGCTGGCATGTCTTTCTACCTCTGAGGAAGATGGTAACAGAGGCTTCTCTCTCTAAGACTTTCTGGGGAGGATGACAGACCCGCCCTGCCTAGAAATGTGCCCAGCTACCTGAGAAGACGTAAGGGCGACAGTCATCACCACTCATTCTGCAGATACTGGCCCGGCCCAGGCTGGAGAAGAGGGAGAGTCACGGAAGCCTGGGCCCCCTGGGAGAGGAGAGCCTGTGCTCCAGAGGTCCCCTTCTGGGCCAGCTGTGACAGCCAAGGACAGAGACGAAGGCTTATTCACCGCCTCGTAGATTCTCTCGAGTCCCGCCAGGGAGGAGGCCGGCCCCCAGGGAAGTCTCCGCACTGGTCGTGTGTGATAATGAAGCTTGAACGTGAAGGCTCCGGGGCAGGTGCGCCGCCATGCGCCCACGACGAGTCATAAGTCTCCACGCTGGGGTGGGTTTCAGGGGCCCTGGGCAGAGGTCTGAGTGAGGCAGCGCCCCGGCGGGGGCGCGTGTTACAAGGGCCCATACTTGGTCTCATACTTGGACACGATGGTCTTGCACTTGCCCACCTCCTTGCGCAGCTCCGCCACCTCCGTCCGCAGGGCCGTGTTCTCCTTCTCCAGGAAGGCTGCCCGGATGGTGATCTGATTCTCCTTCAGGCGCCGGGCGTCCCGGGACCGCTTGGCCGCCACGTTGTTCTTCTTGCGTCTCGTCCAGTACTTCTCGTCCTGTGGGGAAGGGTCTTTGGTGGGTCTCTCCACTTTCCCAAGAGAGAACCCACCCCTCCCCTCCTGCCAGCACTCCACCCCACCCACACCGATTCCCCTTTTAACCCACATGGTGCAGCTGGGACCTGGGGACTCCCAGGGGCCCAGCCCTTACACCCAGGGAGCATTATCCACAAACCCCACAGAATCCAAGTGGGACCACTGGTGGAAGGATGGGCCTTCCTCTTACCAGTGGTCTCTCTCTGCTGCTCCAACATACAGCACTGTCTGTACTCCTGCCTCACTTAGGCTGTGGCTGAGGGTCTGCACCCTGACTCCAGTTCCCGGAGTTGACATCTTGTTCTGCCACTTTCTAGCAGTGGAACCGAGCAAGTTCCTTAACCTCATGATGTCTCCCCACCTTGTCTTTACAATGGGGGGTAATTAGTTACTGTAATTACTCAAAGTTGCCTGAGAATTAGAAGAGTTAATATGTACAAGGTGCTTATACCAATGCCTGGCTTATAGTAAGGACCCCATAAAGGTTTACCATTTTCATCGTTATTATTGTAAAAGCCTCAGAAACCTCTCAAGAGGCAGGTATGGTTATTCCCATTTTACAGATGAGGAACCTGAGGTCTGCCTGACTCTATAAAGCTTAGGTGAAAAGTCCCTTTTCTGAGTTTTTCTCAGTGGGGAAGGGAAAAACTACAAGATCCTCCTCTCCTTCCAGTCCCGTTGCTAACAGCCAACTCAATGGAAAAGACCCTGATTCTGGGAAAGGTCGAGGGCAAGAGGAGAAGGGGACAACAGAGGATGAGATGGTTGGATGGCATCATCAACTCAACAGACCTGAGTTTGAGTAAGCTCTGGGAGTTGGTGAAGGACAGGGAAGCCTGGTGTGCTGCAGTCCATGGGGTCGCAAAGAGTCGGACACAACTTAGTGACTGAACAACTCCTCCCATCCCAGCTCCTATAAAACCATCAGCTTGAAGGCTGCTGGCTCATCCCTGTCATGGCAATGTACAGCTATCTTTTGTCCTTCAAAGTGAGGGCTTGTTCAATCCCGGTTTCTGTGGCCGACTGAGCTCTTGCCCAAGGGCTGGGCTGAAGCCAGGGAAGTGGGAGCACGGGCATAGCCGGTGACTAGAATGGAAAGAGACGTTGCGGGGAGTCAAGCCGGGGCCAAACGCCACCCAAATGCCTTTCTCTCAACTGCTGCAGGATGTGGCCCAAAGCTCTGAATGCACGCCTTTCTCGATGTGTCCCCAAGGAGGGTGGGTCCTCCCAGGGAAACTGAATGGAAGTTGGGGAAAGCCCCTTTACCCCTGAGCCCACGCTGCACTTTCACTATGTACCAAGTTACCTTCTGCTCATCAGGGACAAAGACCTTCTTGGCCTTTTTGATCATGGGCTGGGGCTTCAGGTCTTCTTCGGCAAACTTGTGCTTCCGAGGGTTGAAGAGCTCCCCGCCGGGCACGCTGGAGAGGACCAGGTCGGCAGGGTCGGGATTGAAGTTCACATCTACCTCCACGCAGTTGGGGTCGATGGGACTGGGGGTCTCCCTCTCCTTTTCCAGGGAGGATTCTGAAAGACAGAGAGGCAGGTGGTCCTGAAAAAGCCTAGACTCACTAAATAGCCAAGGCTCACGTCACATACCCAGACACCTACTTGAATCTCAAGGTCACAGAAGCGACTGCTGCTTGGAGGGAAGAAAATCTATAAGAGCACCACCAGCCCCTCACACGCCAGACTGGCATATGTGATTCAATTCAACAACGCAAACACGAAAAGAATTCTTCCCTTTAGGAACAAAATGCTCAAAAGGAAACAGGGGCCTTCGAAAAAGACAAGATTTTCCAATTGTTTTTCCCCCCAGAAATGTTAAGCAAAACATTAAATCATTATACCCCCTTAACTTCCTGTGGTTTCAAGTTCTCAAGTAATGAGAAGCAGCTGAATCTCACCAGGAACTATAATGGTTTAGGGACACAGACTGAATAATGAAATGGCTTCCATTTCTGAATCCCCTTGAGACGAATCAGTGGCTGTGCTCATTCAGTCTCATGACAACTCTGAAAGGGAGATGGGTGTTAACCTTATTTTACAGATGAGGAAACCAAGGCTTGGAGAAATGACAAGGTTTTCCTAGGGTCACGTGGATGGTAAATAAACTAAAATTTAAGTCTGGCCAAAAAAACAAAAAGCAAAACCCTATTCAAATCTTATGTGTTATTAGGGATAAGTTATTTTTTTTTAATCTATACCTTTGGCCTACTTGCTCAATGCTACTTATAAGAGGACACAAAAATAATTATTCAGTCAATACATACATTATTAAACATCTACTATATGCCAAGGACTGTCCTGGCAAAGACAAAGCAGTGAACAAAAGAAAAATCCTTGCCTTCATGGAATGTTATCCTATGGGGAAGGATGACGTTACATAAGATAAATTACAAACATCCATACAGAAGTGTTGGATGCCATGTGGATATTTGGGAGAACATTTCAGAAAGAGTGAACACCAAGTGCATGGTCTGTGCACAGGCAAGTACTGGGAGACTTGAGGAGAGCAGAGGCCATTGTGGCTGGGGTGACTAAGAGGGAGGAGTAACAGGATGGGGACAGAAAGCGTAGGACCTTTAATCCCAGTAAAGCAGTGGTTCTCAGTCAGGAACAAGTTTGTTCTGCAGGGGACACGTGACCCTGTTAGGGTGGAGGGGTGTGTTCCACTGGCGTCTGGTGGGTAGAGGCCATGGGTGCTGCTGCACACGCTGAGGTGCAAGGACAGCCCTTCCCCAACCCCAGCAAAAACTATCTGGTCCGGACGTCAACAGTGTTACTGATTTTGACTCTCCCCTGAGGTGAAAGAAGTCACTGGAGGGTTCTGAGCAGAGGTGTGACACGATCAGACATAGGTTTTAACTGGATCGTGCATATAAACGACTTGTATCCTATCAGACAGGTTAATTACAAACAGGGCTGAGTGTCAGAAGAGTGAGTGGCCAGGGACCAACGTGGTAACTATAGGAATAAACAACCAACAGCCAAGGTACCACAGCCTGGCAACTAGACCGCCCCTGTACTGCTGGTGGGAGTACAAATGGCAACAGCCACTTTGTATCCTATTTGGAAACATCTACAAAAAGCTGACTGGGTGCAACTCAGCTTCCCTTCCAGGGAGTATTCAGAAAGACAGAGAGGCGGGTGGCCCTGAAACAATCTAGAGTGAGTCTACGTGCAAGTCACAATCCTTCCCATCCAACACTGGGTATCCGATGCTCTACTCCTCGGAAAATGCCCAACAGAAAATGCATACAAAGACTCACAAAATAAGAATTAAAAAAAAAAAAAGACTCACACACAAATGTTCATGGCAGTGCTATTAGGCATAACCCCGACCTGGAAACATCTCTTGTGTCCATCCCCTAAAGAGTGGGTAAAAACTGGTGTGGCCATGCAATACAACTTGGAGGGACTTCCCTGGCTGTCCAGCGGTTAAGACTGTGCTTCCACTGCAGGGGGCACAGGTTCGATCCCTGGTGTGGGAACTAAGATCCCAAATGCTGCATAGTGAGGCAAAATAAAACACGGAATACCATTCAGCAACAAAAAATGAATACAGCTCTGCTACAGGCAACAACATGGATGATTCTCATACACGGAGTTGAGGAAAGGAGCTAGTCACGAAAGCATACAGACTACTTATTACAGAGGAACTGAAAAATGAACTGTTTCATTTCTACCACATGTATAACTCTTCAGTATAAATCTTACTTTATTTGTATCGTGGTTTTTCTGTCACAGGAGTAGTCCATAAGTATGTTCTATAAACCTATTTTTAGTCACTGATGCCCACATGATCTGTATGTTACTATAAAGCTAGCCATAGGAAGCTCTAAATGTGAACGTGTAAATGTAATTTACTTAAAGAAAAAGAGAACGTAATATACAGTTCCATTTACAGAACGTTCATCTATAAACAAAACGAATCTCTGGTGATGGAAATAAGGATGGTGGATACCTCTGGGGAGTGAGGACTGAGTGCGGTCAGGAGGAACTTCCAGAATACCGACTGTTCTCTGCTCTGAATGGGGCGTAGTTACATGGGTGGGCTCACTCTGAAGATTCATCGAGCGGTGCACCTATGATAGGGGCACCTCTGGACGCCACACTTCATTAAGGTCTACTTAAACACAAAATCAGAGGGAAATTCCACCTAGGCGGCCTCAGGTATAAGAAGAGGGCTCATTTCCAGCTCTGTCCCCTACCCACACACGGAACCAGCCTTTCAGGATAACCTGACCAGCACAAAAATGAGCTGCCTTCAAACAAGAATTCGGCTGGAATCAGCTGAAGCCTCTGAAGCTGAATGGTTTACAGCACAGAAACGAGGGACAGAGGAGCATGTTAAAAGGCAGTAGAGGGATATAACCAGAAAATCCAGCATGTGTGAAACTCTATAGGACAAACAATTCAGCTTCAACAAACAAACTGCAGAGAAATAAAAAGGAAAGGAGACCCCACAGACTACAAGAGATTTAAGACACATCACTAACTGAAATGTGTGGGTCTCGTTTGGCTCCTGATTCAAGCAAACTGTAAAACAGTAACATTTGGATTTACTGTCAATTTCAGATGTAAAACTGGTATTTCTGTTCTTAAAAAAAACTATACTTTACATATACATTTGATTGAAAATAATCAGGTTAGGGGAATGAAGGAGGTTATAGAAAACAAGACTGGTTATGAGCCAATTACTACAGAACCTGAGTGATGGTTATTGGAGGTTTATTATAGCAGCCCTTCATTTTCATATCTGAACATTTTTCCATTATAAAAAGAAAAAAAATAGAGCATGAGAATTCCTTGGGTGCAGGTTTCCTGGGTTCCACACCAGCTCCTGGGGTCTTTTCCAGGAGACATCTGCCTATATGCCTTGAACTGAGCCTGTGGAAAGCTTTGCAGAGCCCCTGAAACAGGGACCATGTCTGCTCTGATGGGTTCATGACCCAGGGGCATGAAAACCAACCAACTGGAGGTAAAACAGAAAAAGGACAAGAGGATGAAGCAGGAATCCCAAAGATGGTATTGGTCCTGGCAGTGGAAATGCCTTCTTCGTGGTAGTACCTGAGAAGTACCTGGCTAAACAGTCGGACATCCTGGGTTCAAGTGCTGCCTCCACTTCCCATCAGCTGTATTACCCTGGGCAAGTGACCTAACTTCTGAGTTTCCTCACCTAGAAAATGGGGATAACAGGGGACTTCCCTGGTGGTCCAGTGGCTAAGACTCTACACTGCCAATGCCGGGTTTGATCCCGGGTCAAGGAACTAGATCCCACATGCTGCAATTAAGAGTTCACGTGCCACAACCAAGACCCAGTGCAGCTAAATAAATAAAATAAAATGGGGATGAAAGTATCAACCTCATAAGGAGGTTTTGTGAGGATTATGTGTTAGTGCCTGGCACAGAATAAATGTTAAATAAATGTTTGCTGTTGTTATTATTATTGCCTGAGCTTCCTAAGAATCTGAGGCAAAGTGCACACGGCGGCAGAGAGCAGTACTGCGGAGAGGCAGGATGGCACTGCTATCCTATGAAGCCTCCGACTGGGACTGCTCACTCCACTGGGCTGACCATCTGTAGCAACCAAAGACAGGAAGGCTCCGGCTGCCGCTGAGGGGATGGCTATTTTTATCTCCAGCCGTGGGGGATTGTGCTGAAGGGTGGGGGAGCAGAGGGCTTCTGCTAATGGTAGGTCCAATGGGACCACGCAGCCCCCTGGGAAGTGGATCTCCTTGGATGAGGCAGGTGGCCCTGCCCAAAGGCTCATCACCAACCTGTGCTGGACACGGTTTCCGAGGGCTGAAAGACGGCAGTGGAGGATGGTGGGGACGCCGTGGAGGAGCTGGCTGACTCCTTCCCTTCTAGCTCAGCCACCGGCAGCAGCAGGTTCTGCACCAGGTGGGTGGGGCTGGCGGGGATGCCATTCTCCAGCAGGAACTCATCCAGGTCCATGTACTCCAGGTGGAAAGACTCGCCATCGTACGGGATGGTTTTGTCCCAGATGGGCGGCATGAGGGAGGCTGAGACGGCCATGGTGCTGGCTGCTGCAGCCTCGTCTTCCTCCAGCTTTTCCTTCCCCTTTTCCTTATCTGTAGACACAAAATCTGTGATGAGACATCTCTTGAGAGAGTAACTCAACCCCAGGAGGCACGTGGTGAGCCTCACAGGGCAGAGCCATCTCTCTCGGAGTCCTGATCCATCCATGCATGCATTTCAAGAGCCCACATCATTCTCCAGTTATAACCTGGTGCTTGAACCAGGACCACTGGTCTCCTTTAGAGATGGCAGCATACCCTCATGTGCTGCACATCCATGCCTGGGCTTCCTAGGATGCTTGCCATCAGCTCTGAGGCCTGATGTAGTCCCAGGGTTAATTCAGAACAGGCTGTGGGATTATCATCTGCTGGAGAGAGCCTATCGGCAGGGGTCGGGGGGTGGGGAACGGGGTTTTTGATCCTGCTATCTTAGGAAAGGGCTGACTCCTCAGGCCAAGAACTTGCTTGTTCTTCTGTCCTGTCCCATCCTGCCTGCCACCCACTGCAGTGATGTGTGACCTTAGCCATGTTATTTAACCTCTCTCAGCTTCAATGTCCTCCACTGTAAGTAAGGATAAAGCTCCTTCTTTGGTGAAGACTACAGGTAACATTTGAAAGTGTCTTGTAGAGCTCCTGGCACACGCCAGGCATTCATTATTATGGTGAGCTTGCTCAGGGAAGGGATTGTGTTTGATTCATTTCTAGATCATGGGGACCAATACAGGAGCAGGCAAGACAGCAGACCCCAGGAAGATGAGTGTACCGAATGAAGAAGGCTGGGTTTATAAAAGAGAGGGCCTGGAGCTGTCTTTTCAGGACCTTTTTCACAGCAACCATTTCCAGAGACCATTTGCTTATCCCTGAATGAGCAGAGACTTAAGGCAGGTTTTTTGGGAAGAAAGAGACGCATGGAGCTGTAGAAGAAAGAATGCTCCCATTCAAAGCAAAACAAATCAATCAGTGGGGACATGAACCCACCTAACTGTCTCAGCCCGAAAGTTATACACGTGGATGGATATCCAAGAAAGGGCAAATTGAGAAAAAAAGAGAAAAATGTGACAAGGTTGGAAGAAAATCAGAGTGACAGGGAGGCAAATGAGGGAAGTGGGAGATAAGATCATGACAAGCTCATAATGGGTTTTCAAATTGAGGGCGACAACTTTGAACTCTGGTTTCTGAAATGAAACAGAAATCAAATACGATTATGTTGGAAGTAAACCAGTCATGCATGGACGCCTAGACCTCAGACAGCCAAAAAGCAGCTTGTTGGTTCAATAAAAATGGACACACCCAGTGAAAAGGTGGAGGTTTTGACAAACAGAATTTGGTCATGGCTACTAATACAAAGTAACTCGAATTCTTGCAACTGCCTTCTGTACCAGGCTTTGGTTTAAAACCAAATGGGAAGTAAGAAAGCCAAGCTTTGGTGAGCTGGGTGGGCCAGATGGCCTCCCTGTTCTCCTTCCCTGACACTGACTCTACATTCTGATCAGAGATGACTGAGATTCCTGTTGGGTGGGGGTCGTGGGGATTAAAAGAGGAAGAAGGGAGGAGACAGAAAGACAGCCATACTGGAGAACTAGTACCAAGTTCCAGGGTTTGTCTGGCCTGAGCAATTAAGCACACTGTTAATCAGTGTTTTTATAAGATGGAGTTTTAACTGTAGGAGATGTTCATCAGTGGTTACCAGTGATACAATGTAAGGACTGGTGACGTGACCTTAAGGAAACATCCTCACCGCTCTGAGCCTCTGCTTTCTTCATCTGAGAAGTGGGGTAATACCATATAGGACGGCTGCAGAAGACTAAATAAGATTATGTCAAGGGGCTCTGGAAGAATTCTGCAAATGTGAGATGGAATTATTATTATGGATGGTTATTATTCGGTAATCTGACAGAACCTGACAGATTTGCACACCCGTCCCGGGGCAGCTTGCCTCAGCCCCAGATTTGGAACAAAGCATTGCCTTAAAAATAAACAAAAGGGTCTGTGCATATGAGGTCCTGAAGCGGAAGGAGAGAGCCTGGCCTCACCTAATGTGCTGAAGCTATTTATAACCCGACCATGATAGCCATAGGGATGGGAGTCTCAGAACACACCCAAGAAAGGAAGAGAAATGGCATTTTTTAAAAGAAAATGAATTCCCCAAGACCGGTAATTCACAAAAGGCCCATTCCTTCCCAAATCCCTGAAAGACACCAGTGGTTCTTGGAAATTCAAATCTCAGAAGACTGAAAGCATACCTCAGTGCCCCTGAAACTCCACTATAGGTGGTATTCCTGCTGCTCCCTGAACCCCATGCTCTCAGACCAAAAACAAGGCCAAACTTGCTTTCCACAAAAGCCCCAGGGACCTCTGTGGCCTAGGAAACAAGACAAGGGCTTCCCAGGTGGCCCAGTGGTAAGAATCTGCCTGCCAGTGCAGGAGACACTGGAGACCCGGTTCGATCCCTGGGTCGGGAAGATACTCTGGAGGAGGAAATGGCAACCCATTCCAGTATTCTTGCCTGGAAAATCCCATGGACAGAGGAGCCTCGTGGGCTACAGTCCATGTGGTTCCAAACAGTGGGGACTTGACTAAGCACACACAGCAGCAAACAGGACAAAGACCAACCCTGTGGCCTCCAAGTCCAGGGTCAGTCCCAAACAACCAGGTAAAGGGCCTCAGGGGCCTCTTTCTGACCCTTATCCCTCTACCTTCATCCCAATCTCCCCCTCAGAAGGCACCTCCTGTCTCCTCCTGACACCCCTCTCCACCTCGGCAGCAGCCCTGAAACTCATTTCCAAGAAATCTCCAGTGAGGACCCAGAACCTGAGGATACTCACAAGCAGGGAAGAAGGCAGGTCCTCCTCCCCGCTGGGAGGAGGACGGCCATAAACAAAAGCAGTTCGCTACGGTGTATCAGGGCATCTCAAACTTTAGCGGACTGTGGAATCACGGAAGTGGGGTGGTGCCCCTTAAAATGCAGAGTCCTGTCTCTGAAGCCGCAGATCCAGTGAAGGGTGAAGGGTGGGGCCCAGAAATGGGCATTTTAAACAAGCATCCCAAGTGATTCTGATGCAGGGGTCCCCAGGGCAGGCGTCCTGGAGCGTCACTGGAATAGCTGCTGCGACCCCCATCAGACTCCTCGGTAATCCCTTCACGTCGCGCGTGCTCCGGACCCTCCCCAATGAACCTCCTCCCCGCGACCCCCACCCGACTGCCTCCCTCCCCCACCCTTCCCCACCAACCCCCATGTGACTCCGCCTCTCTCAGCTCATCCGCGACCCCTTCCTACCCCCTTTCGCCTCGCCCTCCCGTCCATGAATCCTTCCTGGCCCCATCCCCCAGGCTGGACCACTTCACCCAGACCTCCGACCTCCCCGGCCCCGCCCTCACAAGGCCCCGCCCTTGCAGAAACCCCGCCCCCAGAACAGCGCGGAACCCCCACCCCACCCCACCCACCGCCACCTCCCCTCACCGAGGCGCGTCTCGCGTGGGGGGTTCTCCATCAGCTTCTTGAGGACCAGAGGGAAGGAGCCCGGCAGGCCCCTTTCCCCAGCTGCGCGCCCCGGCCCCGGGCCCGGCCCCGCCTGCGGCTCTACAGGCGGCTTCTTTCCACCGCCCGCGTCGGACATCGTGCCCCGCGCTCGGCTCGCGCGCGCCTCGCCTCGCCTCGCCTCCCCCGCCCGCCTGCCCGCCCCCCGAGATGGGACGGAGCCGTGCGACCCACCGCAGCTGCCGACACAGGCAGCTACTGCGCAGGCGCGCAGAGGCCCCCCCACTCCCCATCCATCCCTACCCCGCAGGCGGACTGGCTCTGGCTTATTAATTATTCATAAAGCCAGGCCAGCTTCCCCGGATGGCGGCCTTGGATTGGCCCATCCCGCGAGAGGGGGCGGGGGCAGGCGCAGCCTTCCGGATCGTGATTGGCTAGGCCGCCCCTAGGGTAAACGCCACACGTGCCGGGCCAGGTGAGAAGCAGGGCCGCAGGCCCCGCCCCGTCCTCCTCGCTGTCACCTGATTGGCGCCTGCCGAGGCCTGGGTCTAGGGGGCCCTTTCCGGCGACAACCCCTGCCCCTCAACCCACGCTTTCGCCTTCGCCGTAACCCCTGCCCTTCTCTCGGACCACTGTAAACCGCTCTCCCTGCCCTCGCATCCCAGTCTCGCCACCTTCCGGAAGCGCCACCCAGAGGAGGCGGGGCTGGCAGCGGCCATGCCGGTGGGGAGGTAGCCTATCAGAGAGACCCCTAGGGGTCCCCGCGGCTGTTTACCCCATCCTCTCCCCCCTCCCCTCCGCGGGTCACGTGGAGCTGCAGCCGAGTCCCGCCGCGCGGGGAGCAGGGGGACAGGAGGAAGGCGCGGAGCAGCCAATGGAGGGCGGGGGGCGGGGCCCGGGGCGGTGCACGAGGCGCAGCACGTGCGGAGCTGCGGCGGGGAGGGAAGGGGCGGGCCTTTCTGTTCTAGGGACTCTGCCTAGGGTCGTGGTACCGGGACTCACAGCGCAGCTTTTATCCCGCCTCTCCCCCACCCCGCGACCTAGAGGTTGGCTGAGGGCGGGGTCGGGGACGGCGACCTGCCCGCCCGTAGGGACGGACGGAACAGGCTTGGCTGCCGCTGAAGATGGTGTCAGATTCTACCCCCTGATCCCGGGTTTCTGGTGCGGGCGTGGCGGCCAGATAAACACTAGTGTGGAGGGCGCATTCTTGAGGCCGCGGGTACAGAGAGAGGGCCTGGGCCCTGAGCCAGGGCGGGAGTACGCGCTTCCGTCCTCGCGCTTAACTAGCCTGTGACCTTGGGAAAATCCAGTTGCTTCACCCGAGCCTGTTTCCTCGTCCATAAAATGTAGGGCTTGGGCTGGATAAGTCTCAAGTCCTAAACAGCTCTGAAATTCTGTTTCTCTCTAGGACATTGCCTTCTTTTTCTTAGGGAAAAAAAAAAAAACCGCAAAATTCCTCCCTCTCAAAATATATGCACATGCTTCCTAGGAGTTCATCGGGAAACGGCGGGTACAAATGTCAAACGTGAGGTTGGGTGGCGGACACATGCTGAGTCCTTCTAGGAACCTGATCCTACAGGTCACCCAAACTTTGTACCTCTTGATAGCAGGAATCATACCCTGCTTTGAACCCAAACAATACTAGGTACTCCCTGCCTGAGAGGGCAGGGACTTTGGCTTATTTGTCCCTATGAGACCAGTGACTTTAGTTTATTTGTTCCTGTGAGACCAGTGACTCTTGCCTTCCAGGAGCGAGGCTGCGAGATGCAGGGCACAGTCCTTGATTCATAGAGTAGGTGTGTGACCGCGACACCCAGCTAGCTCAAAGTTGTCAGCCTGATACAATCAGTACTGGCAGTTGAAGCAAGAGGCTGGGCGCCTGAGCAAGCCTGGAAAGCAAAAGATTTGAAAGAACTCTGGATGGTTGTGGAGGACAGGTGACAGAGCCTGACTCCAAAATTCAAGTTCTCATAGCCTCATTACTTAGACTATAATCACTTTTTGAGTCTGATATCTCCAGCCTATTGCTTCATCTCTCCAGGCCACCTTTCCTATTCTTTGTCTGAGAGAGATGGGGAAGGACTGACCTTGTGAGGCTAGCGTAAGCCAGTTCATGTAAAATACACAATTGTTTTTGTTTTGTTGTTTAGTGGCTAAGTGGTGTCCGACTTTTGTGACCCCATGGACTGTAGCAAGCCAGGCTCCTCTGTCCATGGGGTTTCCCAGGCAAGAATCCTTCTCCAGGGGATCTTCCCAGCCCAGGGATTGAACCCATGTCTCCTACATTGGCAGGTGGATTCTTTACCACTGAGCCACTAGGGAAGTCCTGAAATGCACAATTGCAAACATGCAGTCAACAAATCATTTTCATAGCTTTGCTACCCTTGATGGGTACAAATCCACTGCTTGATGTATCCATTATCCTAGAGGGAGGTACAGTGCCCATGTCACTCTCTAGTTAGTGAAAGTACTAAATTAGGTACAGAACATCTGTTGTGTTGCAGAGTTGTTATTAGTGGGAATTCTCTATGTGGCTAAACTAAGATATCTTTAGGATAAACTGACCTAGAGGTTTTTAGAAACAAATTTCAAAGGACAGTTCAGGGAAATTGATTAAAACAAAGTATGGGGAAAAAAAGTATGAGTTTAAAAAAGACAATGGCTAGTTTGGCCAGGGAGAGACTTATTGGATTACTGTTAAATGTATATTTTCATAGCTAATATGACACTATTGAAGGGGAAAAAATTCTTAAGATATTAGAGGAGGATTTATAGTAACAAAACAGTGGAAAGTTGTAACATTTGTTTATGACAAAGGTGGTATGTAGTATGACATTTTAGATTTAGGTGTTTTTTTTTAAGATTAAAAAAAGTTAAACAATTTTTTTTTAATCTTCAGTTATTCAAAGGGGATAATACCCACTTCATTTACCACCCAGCCTGGAGCAACTGATCTAACAGGCAAGTGGCACTGCTAAGCAGGTTAAGAAGCTGGGTAAACAGGTTAGGGCTTTAAAACTTTGTTCTGATTTAGTCCTCTGTTCATGTACTGACACTCCCCACAGAGGGTTTTTTCCCCTGGATAACCACAGGGTAAATGGTGTGTCACAAACACTGCAGGAACGTCATAAACATGTTCTCTCTCGTGCTTACTTGCAGGCTGGGGGGTTAGCCACGCTGCCGACTGGCAGCATTCAACAGCACCATCCAGGAGGCGGGCGCCATTATGTTCTTGTCTTCATTCTCCAGCGGATCTGAGAAGACCCACAGCGTCCTCTCTCTGCCTTTGTTTCTTATCAGTAAAGTGGGAGGAACATTGCAGCCCCTCCTCTTAGTGGAGGAAAACATTTGAGAAGCAGTTAGCTAATTTCCACAGTGTTTCATAGTGTTCCATAGTGTAATTTCCACAGAGAGCCCTGACAAAGAAGTAAACTCTATGAAAAGAACATGTTGTTACATGATTAAGATGTTAAAACTGTGAAGTAGCACCTTTGTATTCTAAAGTATTAGGGTTTCAATGCAGCAGCTTCTTGAGGAAGGTGGGGGTCCTGGGGCAGTGCTGACTTTGTGGGGATGAGATGCAGGCCTGGGTAGAGACCCTCCTCAGTGGCTGCCTGACCTCTTGTCCAAACAAGTGACTTCTGCTGCCTAAGTCTCATGTATTTTTCTCTTGGAAACAGAAATGGATCTGCCTACGTCACAGGGTGGTTATGAGAATTACGTGTGGGAAGCAATGTCAAGTGCCAGCCTGAATGGTGTATGGCATGGATTGTGTGGGCCTCCACCCTTCCGCTTCATTCAGGCTGTGTTGGGTGAGGAGCAGGATTCTTTGAGGTGGGGGGACAAGGTGGGTTCTAGAGTCGAGAAGGGATATGAAATGTCCATTTTCCAGAGCTGGTCTGGCTTTAAATTCTACTCTTCAGTGTTCCAGAAACTTGCTAACCAACCCAAGTTAAAAATTTAATTCAATTGAACATGTGCAGAACAAAGGACCTTACATGAAACCATTATGCCAATTTGGGTAATTTAAACTTGAAGCTCAGAGGAGCTAAAATTCCAGCATGGGAGCCTTTGGCCAGATACCCCATAATGACTCTTTGGCCTCATAGTCAGCATCTTGCAGGACAGTATGACCCTCTCTCCTGACTTACTGCAAAATGTGACATGAGCCTGGTGTCTGCAAGAGCAGGACGATGAGAAGGCTTCCACTGAGCACTAACAAAGGCCAGTTATCTGTGTGCTTTGCGATCCCAAATGCAGGAGAGCACAAAGCTTTGTTCAGGGTAGTCACCCACTAAATATTTGTTGGCTTACTTTGTTGTTGGTGCCAGTAGGAGGGCTAACAAAAACTTTCCAGAGCTAGGTCATACACATTTGGAACATTACTAACATTAAATAACACTCATTGTGTTTAATTCACAATCAAACCTAGAATAGTAAATAAAAGCCACCCTTATGGCGAGTCCTCCACCACTGGCCTTGCCAACGACTGCCTCCTCTTGAGCCCACATACCTGTGGCTGCATAGTTCTGGGCCGCGGTTTGTACCATGGTCTCAGTGTGTTCTAGGGGAGAGGTGGTGGGTGGAGGCCCTTCACCAACTCTTGCCCATCTCTCAGTACTCTCAAGAGTACTTAGTTTCCTGTTTGGCTTGCATTTTGTCCACTGCCCAGCTTAGAAATATAGAATGATATCCACCCTAAGAGTAGTATTTCCAAAGAGAAGCCCTTACCTCCAGGCTCTGCCACGTCTCAACAGCCACTTTCTGACAGCTAAGGGTTCTCCAGTGGAGGCGGTGTTGGTAGGGAGTGGACTCTGGAGCTGGAACGTGTAGGTCTGATTCTTGCTTGGACTACTTCCTGTGTGACCTTGGCAAGTTACTTAACCTCTCTGAGCCTGAGACGGAAAGGAGCAGTTCAGGCACACTGCTGAGAATAGCACTTGGGAGCATAACACGCACTCACCTGAAGTTTATCTCTGACTACAATCCCATGTTGGGTTGTCCTGGCAACACCCCATTCCTCCCAACCGGCCACTTCCCCAAGAATAGTTGGGGGAGGGTGGGACCTTGTAGTCAGGGAGAAGATGGCCTCACTCTTCTTTATGACCTTCAAGGCCCTGCAGTCCTTCCCCTTGCGGGTCTCTCTAACCTCACTCTTCCTCCTTTCCCATGTATTCACCTTCTGCAGCCACAGTGGCCTTTTATTCCTCAGACACGTGTCGTTTTTGACCCAAACAGGGCCTTTGTAGGTGCTGTTCCCCCAGCCTGAAAGTTCTTGGTGTAACTGGCCCTTCCTCACTCTCCAGGCCTTGGCTCAAATGTCCCCCTCTCAGAGAGGTTGGCCCTGACCCTCCTGATTGCTGTCTGTCTCCCCACTGGAATGCAGACAGCAGGCGAGCAGGGCAGTGTTTGTCTCACTCGCTCCCGTGCCACACGTTAGCAAGCGCTCAGCATGATGAATGTTTGGATGACTGGGGAGGTGCTGCCCTGAGACGGTTCTGGAGACCCCGGGGAAGCCTGTGGGTAGGGAGGAGCCTGGAAGCAGGCCAAGCTGGGTTGGAGCCCCTCGACAAGTGTCTGGCTTTCCCATCTCTGAGTGTCAGTCTCCTGGTCTGTAGAATGGATAATCACACCTCTCTTGCAAAGCCGTTTCACAGATGGTAATGTAAAAGCCAACGGCACTCCACTCCAGAGCTCTTGCCTGGAAAATCCCATGGGCGGAGGAGCCTGGTAGGCTGCAGTCCATGGGGTCGCTAAGAGTCGGACACGACTGAGCGACTTCACTTTCACTTTTCACTTTCATGCATTGGAGAAGGAAATGGCAACCCACTCCAGTGTTCTTGCCTGGAGAATCCCAGGGACGGGGGAGCCTGGTGGGCTGCCGTCTATGGGGTCGCATAGAGTCGGACACGACTGAAGTGACTTAGCAGTAGCAATGTAAAAGCACTGAGCATAGTCCCCAGCCACACCTGGGAAACAGGGGCCATTAGAACCAGGATTCATTCCCTTAACCTAGCCGTGGGACAGGCCCATTAGGATGCAAAAGTCATCTGGATTGCTGGACACTGCTGTCAGTGTCCACACTAGGTGAGAATGAGTTTCTCACATTTCTCTGATTGGGACAGGTAGAGAAGAAAGGTAAGCCCCTGACAAGGGAGGTGGAGAAGAAGCTGGCCTGCGTACTGACCCTGAGGGTAGCCAGTCCTCTGAGTGTGTTTCCTTACCATTAGGATATGGTAGCGAGGGTTAGGGGCTTCCCAAGTGGCGTGGTGGTAAAGAATCTGCCTGTCAATGCAGAAGACACAAGGGACACGGGTTTGATCCCTGGGTTGGGAAGATCCCCTGAGGAAAGAAATGGCAACCCATTCCGGCATTCTTGCCTGGAAAATTCCACGGACAGAGGAGCCTGTTGGGCCACAGTCCATCTAGTCTCCAAGAGTCAGACACAACTGAGTGACTGAGCACAGCACAGCACAACAAGGATTAGAGATAACACGTGCAGTACATGTAAGGCCACTTCTCCAGGCTCTTTTTCCATGGAAGCAAATTTCATGATTTCTTGCTCTGGTTCCCCCAGGCTGGGAGTGGAGGCGACCACATAGACCATCACTGAGGCCAAGCGCAGGACAGCCCAGGCTGCTCTGAGTCCACCCTCTCTCCTGCTCACCTCAGTTCCCCAATGGGAGGTTACCCAGACCCCTGCTTCTGCCCCACCAGGTCCCACCGAGCCAGCTCAGCTGGGCTGTCCTGCTTGGCACAGGGCTGATGGCACCGTGACCCTAAGAACCTCAGCACGTGTTTCCATGGAGACAGCCTTGCTTGTGTGCCCACAGCCTTGCCACATCCACTTCTTTCCAGGAGAATATCCACGGAAAGGAGGGAGTGAGGGTCAGACGGCAGATGTGATGTCCATGGAAGGAGCCTAACCAGGCCCAGCTGCTGTTTATCTTTTGCAGAGAAAACAGCGTGGCACTTCACAGTTTGCAAACGCTTTCATCTGGGATATGTCATTTAATCCTGGCCACAAGCCTGTGAAGCAGGTATTCTTTTCACAGATTGGGGATGGAGAGAGGCATGTCAGGGATACCTGCTGGGTAGCCCACAGTGATTCCAGTTAGGAGCTCCTGACCTGGGGATCCCGCCTGCCCAGCTCAAAGTGAAGGCCTTGTTCCACCTCCGGTGTGCTTTTGCGCTCCGTGGTTCCCTGAGAAGGAGGCCTGAGTGGCCAAAGCTGGCCGAAAGATGAGGTGCCGGCCTCTGAGCACAGCCAAGGAGTTGGGGAGTAAAAGCGCTAACCATGTGGTTTGAGAAGCCGCGTCTTTCTGTAAACTGGAGATGAAAGTGGAGGGTGAGCAGTCTGGAACGGAATGCCTCCTGGGAGAGGATCCACAGGAGAAAAGGCAGGCAGGGGAGCGGGAAGAACAGGGCCCACAGACAGAGGGGAAACTGAGTCAAGGCTTGGGGCACAGATCCACTCTCTTGCTGGGCAGAGATTTCTCTTCCCGCAAGAAAGCTGGTTGCCTGGGTGGCCCAGAGTGACAGGCCACTGGGTGGTGGTTGTAGCCTGAAAACAGGGAGTCTGGAGCCTGGTCAGCTCTGTTGGAGAAAGTCTGTTCCTCCAGGAAGTTGGGGAGGAGGAAGGGAGGCCCAGGGGCAACAAGAGCCAGAGGCCCCACAGTTGGGGTTCAAGGAGCATCGTTGAACACAGTCTGCAGGGCGAGCAGGGTCTTGTGAGGGCATTGTCTCACCATCCCCAGGACTCTCCTTGGATGTCTCCTCCCTCTGGACCCCAGGTGTGCCCTGCACGTGACCCATGACCCCCACGTGAGCTGAAGCACAGGAGGCAACCAGACCTCTGTCATCCTCCTCCCGGGGGGATTGAAGCCAGCATGAGGAACGCACACGGGGAGAAGCCCCTTCGTCAAGAACTTTTAAAGCACAGGTTGTTCCTCGAACAACTCGGGTTTGAACCACAAGGGTTCCACTTATACGTGAATTTTTTTCACTAAATACATACAGTACTACTCAATCTGCGGTTGGTTGAATCTGAGGATGTGAAACCATGGATCTGGGGGTGGCCATAAAGTTACAGGCAGATTTTCAACTTGGGCCCTAACCCCCGAGTTGTCCCAGGGTCAAGTACACTTTTTCCCTGCTGGCTGGGAATTCCAGCTTTGATGTCCTGTGCCCTGTCTTCACCAAGGTACACTGCCTTCAGGTGGATACTTTCATGAAAGATTTGGAGAGTCTGGGAGCTTTGGAAAGTGGCGACAGCAGATGGAGGGCAGTATTAAGAGTGAGGTCTTTGTGGGGTGTACTGGCTCCCTTGAGTCTCCAACCCTCACTCCATCATTTTATCCAATCTGTCAGGGTCTCATGCCTCGGACCCTCAGTGAGAGGGCACATGGAGAAGAGACAGGAGGTGGCCTGAGATGGTCCGTCTCCCATGGACCAGCCCAGCTGTACCAGACCCACCGTCCTCTGTCAATTTCCCAGCTCTTGACAAAGCTCTGCCTGAGACCCTGGCGAGGGGGGCGGGTTTCTGGGCCTGGACTTTGCCATCCACAGTGACTGATGGGGACATTCCACAGGGCTCTGGGGACCAGGTGGGATCCAGGAACCAGCAGCTGCTGCCACACTTCATAAGCCTTGTTGCCCTGGTCTGAGGAGCTGCACCCTGAGTCGCCCCCAAGAACTCTTCCCTGCCCAAGTGGGAGCTGTCCCCGCAGACCCACCAGCAGCCCAGCTGCCCCCTGTGCCCGCCCTGGGCCACAGGCCCACCCTGCCTTCTCTAGCACTCAGACCAAGAAGGGAGCCCTTAACATCCAGATGTCCCGCCTCACCTCCCCACACAGGACATTCAGGAATGGCAAGAAAACATCAGCCGTGGTTCTTTTCCAGGCCAAGCTGTGAGTTTCCGGAGGGGATGGGCTTCTCCCAGTGAGCAGCCAGGACCCTGACTGCCGAGAGGGCACAGACTGCCGACGGGTGAGGTCCGAGGGGCCCAGAGCTCCATGGGAGAGAGCCCACGGGGGACCCTGCCGTGGGCTCTGGGCGCTGCCTCCCTCCCTCAGGCGGTGTCTCCGTGCTCAGAGCCTGCCACCCTCCCTTCCTGAGCCCAGTTCCCTGAGAGGCGTGTCCAGGCAGGGGCTGTGGTGTGTGTCCTCGGGCCCCAGAATTTGGGAGTGGGCTAAGGGTCCCGTGGAAGCGGGGCCTGCGGGCCCAGCCAGGGCTACCTGGTGATGGGGTGGATCAGGTACCTGCAGGGGAGGTGAGGTGTGGGGAGGGGAGGGAGAGGCCTGAGAAAGGTCCCCTGAAGGGCCACCTGGCCCTCAGGTCAGGCTCTGGCAGCCAGGGGGAGCTGGGCTCCATTAAAGGCATCCCTGGGGCTTGAGCAATGAGGACCTGACGTCTCAGAACAGAAGAGATGAGGGGAAATATTTGTCGGGAGGGAGAGCCCCGAGCAGGCTGGCCCCCAGAGTTCTCATGGCCCCCGGGTTTCTCAGGCAGGACTCGGGAGACACCTGGTGCTGGCTGCTGGCTCTGCCCCTTGTCCACACCCTCCTCCACAGGCTCCCTCGCCCCGTGTTTGCCTGTGGTATCCTAGGAACCGGGGCTTCCAGCCTGTGGTCCTGTTACATAACAGCCTTCACCCCATCGCCGGGTCCAGCACCTCCGGCGAGCGGGAGCTGAAGCAGGCGCCCGGAGGCCAGCTTCTCCTGCAGGACACAGGCAGCTGGCCGCCTGAAGCCACAGCTTCTGCTGGTCCCCTGCACCCCAACACACGGAGGGGGGAACGTAATAAGCCGTCAGCATCCGGAGCGTTCCTTCAGCAGGGCCCTCTGGTCCTGTCCTGGTCCTGCGTGAGCCCCGCACCTGTCAGTGGCCGCATGCTGGCCGCAGCTTCCCAGGGCCAGCAAGCCTAGGGGGCATCCCCGGAGAGGCAGAGGCCCTCCCCACCGTGACCCTCTCTACACCCCAGCCCTTCCTCGCCCAGGGAAGAAGCCAAGAGAAGACCCCTGCTGAGGACCCTCCCTAGCCTGGAGATGCCTGTCCGGCCACAGTGCCCGTGGTGGCCCCCACCCCTCAGGCACCTGGGTGGCTGGCCATTGCAGGCCACCTCTGTTCCTACCTGTCCTCTTCTCTGGCCAAGGCAAAGAGTGCTCGAGCAGGGACTTGAGGACCTCCGGCATGTCCATGGCAGGGGCCACTCCGATCCGGTCACAGCTCGACATGGCCTGGCGGGAGGTGCTTGCTGGGGGAGTTTAGAAGCAGCTGGAGAGGCAGGCTCTGGCCCAGGAGAGCCGCAGGCTCTGGAGGCAGGCGGGGCGGGAGCCCGAGGCAGCCAATGGGCAGCACGGGCCCCGGCCCGCCCGTCCACCCCCGGCTCGGCCACCTGCCAGCTCCGGCTGCAGCCAGGCCTTCCCTTCCCGCTGCCTGGCAGGGCGGGCCTGGCCCGGCGCCAGCATCAGCACGTGGAGCCACAGCGCCAATCCTCTGACAGAGAGCCTGGTGTTATCTAACTTTGCAAAGGGAAGTTCTCCTCCAGGCTGGGAGCCAGAGCCGGGCCTGCCAGGTGAGAACAGTGAGCTGGCTGCCCGCCCACAGTGAGCGTGCACTGCACACTCAGGCCCACTCGGCAGAGAAGCTTCAGAGGCCAGGCCCTGCGGGACCCGCAACCCCGGCCGCAGGCAGCTGGGCACAGAGGATGTACTGTGTTGGTGAGCACAGGCCCACAAGTGGGCGTCACGCACTTACCTGCGAGCTTGTGAGTCTCAAGGGGGTGTTGGTGTGTTTTGATGCTGGTCTATAGGCTGTGTACATGCACACGTGCCCTGGAAGGCACACGGTGTGCGTGTGGCATGGGTAATTGGGGCACGCTATCTGCAGAAACTGAAGCCTGCTTTTCTAAGGGGAGGGACAAACCTGCAGCCTGAGATCCCTTTGGCCTTCACGGACGGAGGGGAGGGGGAGATGAGGCAGGTGCCCAGCGGACAGGTACTGGCAGGCAGGCAGAGTAGGTGCCACTGAAGGGGAGCGGCCCCGCAGATTGGCTGAGACTCTTTCTGGGACACCGTCCTGCTTCTCAGCCTCTGCCCCAGCCTGGGGGCCTGGGCAGCAATTGGCTGTTTGCAACAGTCCCCTCCCTGGCCCTCTCACTGGCCTCTGTGGTCCCTGGGCCACTTACTTGAACGTGAGGTTGAAGCCATGATTCTGTTTGGCAGTCTCTACAAAGACCGACGCCAGCCTTGCCCGAGCGGGGGAGGTGGCGGGGCGGGGGATCATCGGGCTCCTCCCCTCCACATGTAGCATCGTGAACAAGCTGTACTGCTCTTTGGAGTCTCAGCTCCAAAACCACCAAATGTGGCGACCTTCACGGCTCCTTTCAGCTCTGGTTCTGTCTCTGGTTCTGTTCTGTCTCTGTTTGGGTAGAATAAGCCTTTGGTTCCCTGCACTTGTAGCTGATTTCTATGTCATTCTTCCCCACTTTCCAAAATCCCATTTTGCTCAAACAGCAGATACGTCAGGATGCCTTCAAGCCTCTCCTTTTCCCAACAGTCCCCAGCTTATTCTCCAGTTACCCTCTTTTCCACCCCAACATGTGTGTGTATGCGTGGTACTCAGTTGTGTTCAACTCTCGTGACTCCATGGACTGTAGTCTGCCAGGCTCCTCTGTCCATGGGATTTCCCAGGCAAGAATACTGGATTGGGTTGCCATTTCCTCCTCCAGGGGATCTTCCTGATCCAGAGATCGAACCCACTTCTCCTGTGCTGGCGGATTCTTTACCGTGGGAAGCCCCTTCCACCCTAATCAGTTCAGTTCAGTTCAGTTCAGTCGCTCAGTCGTCCGACTCTTTGCGACCCCATGAATCGCAGCACGCCAGGCCTCCCTGTCTATCACCAACTCCCGGAGTTCACTCAGACTCACGTCCATCGAGTCAGTGATGCCATCCAGCCATCTCATCCTCTGTCGTCCCCTTCTCCTCCTGACCCCAATCCCTCCCAGCATCAGAGTCTTTTCCAATGAGTCAACTCTTCCATGAGGTGGCCAAAGTACTGGAGTTTCAGCTTTAGCATCATTCCTTCCAAAGAAATCCCAGGGCTGATCTCTTTCGGAATGGACTGGTTGGATCTCCTTGCAGTCCAAGGGACTCTAAAGAGTCTTCTCCAACACCACAGTTCAAAAGCATCAATTCTTCGGCGCTCAGCCTTCTTCACAGTCCAACTCTCACATCCATACATGACCACAGGAAAAACTATAGCCTTGACTAGACGGACCTTTGTTGGCAAAGTAATGTCTCTGCTTTTGAATAAGCTATCTAGGTTGGTCATAACTTTCCTTCCAAGGAGTAAGCGTCTTTTAATTTCATGGCTGCAGTCACCATCTGCAGTGATTTTGGAGCCCCAAAAATCAAGTCTGACACTGTTTCCACTGTTTCTCCATCTATTTCCCATGAAGTGATCCACCCTAATAGCCCTCCCCAAACCATTTGTTCTTTCCCCAAATTAAAAATTAATTTCCATTATTGAATACAAAAAACAGTATGTGGCTCAAAGCTCAAAGCTTTTGATAAAGGTGCATTTCAGGAATCTCATTCCCTCCCTGTTCCCCTTCCTCATAACAGATTCAGTTTATTTATCCTCCCAGTTCCCTTTGCCTCTGTGACCCTGGAGGGTCCAACTCTGGAGGGCGGAGAGTGTGGAGGACCTGGTGTGCAGGTTGCCTCAGTTTGACCTGTGACTCGTAGGCTGGGGCTGGGGCTGGGTTTAAGTCGGTGCATTAGCCATCTCTTGGCCCACGAACACTTTCATGTGCCCGACTGGCTTTACCCCAGTGGTGAGTGGGCAGGTGCACACAGAGTGTGATTTGGGAGGCAGCGGGAAGTCCCTACGTGTCTCAAATGTGCCTGCCTGCCGCGTGATATTTCATTCTCGGAAGTTCGCTCCTGTCAGACCCCTTCCAATGCACAAATGTACGAAGCCTCTAAGGCTGTGAATGATTGCTCACTGCATACCTGGCACCAGCCTAGACCTTGTAAGGAGTTCAAAGCTAAATAACAGACCGGGCCAGGCAAGGCCCTGCCATTAGGGAATTTTCATGCCATGGAAAGTCAGTCTACGTGGCATCCCCACTCACAGTCAGCATGTCCAGCTGGCAGCATCACCCATGGCTCACACAGGGGCCACATCAGCAGGATGCTGGGTCAGGCGGCTGGGGTGGGGGGGCAGAGGCAGGGGAGGGGCGGCACACGGAAACCTGGACACGTCCAGAGGGCCCACATGGCAGGCATGCTGGGATCGTCCGCACGCACTGGGTCTCCTGGCTCAGAGGTCTGGTGGCTGTGCCGGTGGGGGCTGTATGTGCATGCAGTTTGGGCAGAGTCCCCTAGGTGCCCAGGCAGCCTCTCACAAGCAGCTTCCCCGAAGGCAGGAAGGAGGAGCTGGGGAACCATAGTGATGGCGGTACGCAAGGCGGCCCCTAATCACAGGACCAAAGGCCAGAAATGGGCCTATGTTCCATATCTGGGTTAGTTAGCTCAAGCCAGCTCAGGCACCTTGATGGATGAAGCCACTGACCATAAATATCTAGGTTACATTGGGCATTTCTAGGTTACATGTCACAGGTGGAGATGCACGTGTGAAATGCAACCAAGAAAAGGGAAGATGCAGAGTAATAAGTACACATTGATTACGACGATACAATCTTTTTAAGGCTCAAATCCAGGCTCACCTCCCCCCAGGAAGCCCTCCCCAGCTCCCCAGCGTGGATGTGGTACCTTCCGTGGCACTTGGTGTCTCCCACCACTGTCTGTCACATCATCCTACACTCTTCCCTACAGGCCCATCTCCACCTCACAGACTGGATTCCCAGAAGGCCACGTTTTGTCTATCATCTTGTATCTGTAAGATCTGAGATGGGACAAGTGTTCAGCTAATGCCTACCAACCTGAGCTAAGAGAAAACTGGATGAGAATTTAGGGGCATTTTTGAGAATTTAGTCCACTCGGTTCACTGAAGTACTGCTTATCTTATTCTTTGACTTTCTAAGTTTAAAGGAGGTTCTGATGCATGTTAACGATCTCTTCGGCCTGAGGACAGGTCTGCATTTTCTCCTGAGAGCTGGACCCTGACATACCCTGCTGGTTTTTCACAGTGCAGCCAGGGGTGCTGGGAACCCCAGAACACCAGTGCTGAAGGGACCCTGCTGATCACCCAGTTGCCACTGATTCTCCATCTTTTTTGTCTCTTTTCTGAGGGTCTTTGGAACCCTTCACGGAACCTCTGTGAGCTGAGATGTGGACTCCAAATGTTCAGGTTGCTATAGAGACAGACTTGCTATATCCACAGTGCCTGGCATGCAGAAGGTGCTCCATCAAGTCAGCTGCTCCTGTTATTCATCTGGTCATTTATCAAGCATCTGAGCCCCTACTGAGTACCCAGCCCAGATGATTCCCTGTCCTCAGAGGATTCACAGACCTTCGACCTCTGTCCCTGGAGCCACTGCACCCTGTAGTTTGAAATTGTCTGGCGAGAGCTTACTCTCAATGATAGCTGCTCCCGTCAGGACCCCTTCCGTCACCTGTAGCCACACACAATCCAGGAGATTTGCAAAAGGGCCTCCGGCAGATACAGGAGTCCCCAACTGAGAATCCTTGATCCAGTTTGCTGTCTCTTAAAGATGAGGAAGCTGGTCCCATGTGACTCAGACCTCCCTTAGGCACCAAGGAGTCCAGGCTGCATACAGGCTCACGTTCCAAAGCTCGTCAGAGCCCCTTACTTTTCTGGAATAAGCCACCCCCAGAAAGGGCACAGAGATAGCACAGGGTAAAAGCAGGAAAGTGTGGGTACTGCTGAGTCCCCACACAGAGGCCACGAGCAGACAGGCTGCGGAAGAGCCAGCAAAGGGTGGCCCATGGGGCCACTTAAACCAAGAGTAGTTTGTCCCCGCCAGCGAGGCTCTGTGTGAGCCAGGGTCAGCCAGGCTGCCTTGTTTGCGCAAGGACACAGACCTTCTGCCCCTTACCCCTCGGAATTTCTGCCTTGGGGAATGCCCTGTGCCAGCCAGCCGGCCAGCTCGTCCCACAAGGGCCCCCTGGCACAAGTGCTAGGAAGGGAGGAGCAGGAGTGACACCTCGGGGACAGAGGTCAAAGTGCACGTGTTTATTTTCTAGAACAAAGGCTAAAAGAAGCAAGTTTCTTTCATTTTATTTTAAGAAGGACAAAAATTGTTATTAAAACATCTACATTATTATCAAGATACTAGACCTTATGAATATTTAATATTAAAGTGTGGTATTCTTAAATTTTTAATACACAGACATTTTTAAAGGACCATTAAGTTGATTACTGCCCACCTGAGAAACGCAGCCTCCCTCCCGGCCCCATCCCTAAGGGACCCTCACATCAGGGGTGCCTGTCCCCGCTTTGCCGTATCTGCCGTGATGTCTAGTCCCTGCCTGCCGGCGGGGGGGACACAGGCCCACTCCAACTCTCTGAGCCTCTCGGTCGGGTTCACAACTGAAATAAACACACTCATCATTCAGAGTACACGCCTGTCTCCCACCCCCACCTCCTGCTCCCTGCCTGCCTCTGGCTCGCTTCCAACCCCATGGGGGAATCCAGCTCCGGCCAGGCCAGGGTGCCCCCAACATCCCAGGGGCCTCTGCATGGATAACAGGCTGGAGAAGAAGAAAAATCTGGATTCTAACCCTATTCCTTCAGGTGGGAGACAGACACCAAGCCCTTTTCTTTCCCTGAGCACACGTGCTCCCTCCCCACTCAGCTGGGGTGGTCTGGAAGCTCTGAGGCAGAGCTGAGCCCAGGCAGGGACCACTTCTGCCCCTGCTGCCCAAATTACCTGCTCTCCCCACCCTGCTTCAGTCCCTCAATCCTTGTAAAAGGCTTGCTGACCCCGAAAAATCCTTGTTATGCCAGGATGGCTGCATTTTCTGGCCAAATGCTTTATCTTTAGCCCTCATTCTTTATCATTAGAAGTGATTCCTTGGATACCACACACATATATAATATTATATAGAGCGATATATTTAATACCTGTGTATATATGCATCACGGGGGCGACATATATACACACTAAAAACAAGGCTGGTGACGACAGACTGCAACGGCACAGATCAGGGAAAACAAGTGTCATCAACATTCACGGCCACGGCCCCCACCTCGGGTCTCTCCTCCCCCTCCAGCCACGCCACCAGCACCCAGACCCCTCAGTGCTGGCCTGCCGGGGGGAGGGGCGGGGAAAGGAAAGATGCATGCCACAATTATCAGGAAGAGGTCGGGCAGCGGCAGCGAGAACAGGGTTCTCTGTGGCCCAGGGTGCCCGTCATCATATCATCGCACACTCGAAATTCTTGTTTGAGGGGAAATAAAGGGTATTCCATTCTCTCTGTCTCACCCCCCACCCCTCACCACTGACTCCAGCCTTGGTCCTCAGCTCCTTCCGGGGGACCCCACCTCTTGTGCCAATGGTGTGGGGCGTTCTGGAATGTCTAGGGAACCGGGGGAGGCTGGGTCTGCCCACAGCGGGTGGGATGGAGAGGAGGGGGTGCACGCAGACACATGAGACAGGAGGGATGGGAGAAGGCTTGGTTGGGTGGGGGGGGGCGGGTGGGAGTTGGGGGTCAGCTGGGATCCCAGGCAGCTGGTAGGGCCGGGATCAGGGAGGGGCTGGGATGGATGGTCCTAACTGTATGTCTGGGTTGAGGGGAGAAGGTGGAAGGACTCTGCTGAGTCCCTAAGAAAGAGGGGCTGTGTCCGATCCTGGAGCAGCCCATGGTGCCCACGATCAAGTCTCCCTTCTCCCCACGTCCCATGACTGCCCACCCTCCCAGTCCCCTCCCCCCAGGACCTTGTGCAGAACCTGAGCCCACAAGCGCCCTGCCAGGTAACCTCCTCTCTGGAGCAGACCATAGGGAAGTGACCTTCACTGCTACACTCCTTCCGACCATCCTCAGAGGGAACTGTCCCTCTACAGGGTGTGGCCATGACCCACCCCTGGGTGGGGCTGCCTGGGATCCCAGCTGCTGATACAGAGACTGTCACATCCCTGCCGAGAGCCTGGAGGCTCCGGCTGGTAACTGGCCCTGAGTCTTGTGACCACATGTGCGTCCCAGCTGAGCCATGCCGTGTGCTGGGGATGCTGGGCAGATCACTCCCCTCTCCTAGGCCTCAGTTTTTCTATCTGCAAAATGGGGGTTGGGGGTGTGTTATCTCTGAAGGCTCCGATGATCTACTATCTACATTCGGTGGCCCACAGACAAGAAGGGCTGGGCAGATGGCCTCAGCAGAGAGCCAGGCTCCCCAGTCAGGCTGCAGAGACCATGAAGTCCAGCAGCTCCCATTCTTCCAACCAGAGGGGAAACTGAGGCCCCAGAGGGTTAAGTGACCTGTGCAGTGTCTCCAGTCCTGTCCTGGGGCTGTGTTTTAAAGCTAGTTGGGGGCCTCCTGCCCTTGTTGTGTCCTGATCTGCCCCCAGGGGCGGGGAGGGTGGGGTGGGAGTGGGGCAGGGAGAAGGACCCTCCTGCTGCAGATTCAAGTGGGGGACCCCAGGCTCCCCAGCCCTGAGCATTGGGCCCCCTTGAGGAGCAGACAGAAGTTAAAGCTGTAGGCTGAAGCTGGAGGGGTCAGCCAGACCCCTCCCTCCACAACCAGGAGAGCTGGGGTCGGGGAGGGGAGGCACTGCCCAGGGCTTCGGTAGGATAAGAACCCTGGGACCAAGGGGTAAGGGGGCAGGCTGCAGCTCGTGCACCTGGGTATGCACGGGGGCGGTGGTGGGGTGGGGGCAGAGAGGATGGATGGGGCCCCGGGGTGGGGGGCTGCCCAATGCCCCCTGCCCCCAGCCCTGGCTGGCCCCAGTCCTCCCAACAGCGCTCTGTTTCCACCCCCGGCCCCTGATCCTAGGACTTCACTTGTGGCCGAGAGCTGGCCTAGTCCCCGGTGCCGGCGGCAGTGGCAGGGGCCTCCAGGGCGGCACCAGGGGCGTTCCCATCCTCCTGTAGCAGGAAGTTGTATTTGCCGAAGTCGTCGTCCCGCGGGCACAGGAGCATGTCCTTGCGGGCCTTGGCCAGCTTCTGCTTCAGAACCTCACGCCGGTCCAGCCACTCGTTGAGCTCCTCCTGCCCGTGAGCGCAGCGGCACTTGTCACCGTCCGGGCAGGCCTTGCCCTTCTGGAGCCTGTGGGCAGCAGGAGGCTCACTGCCCAAGCCCTGTGCCCTGGCCTCCACAGGCTGCCCGGCCTGGGGCTGGAAATCCCCATTCCCCGCAACGACAAGCCTCTCCCCAGCAGCATCAGCCCCAGGACAGCAGGCCTGGCCCAGCCTTCCCCGAGGATCTCACACATGGAGGAGCAGTCCCCACCTCCAATGCCCCCATGGTCCTCATGCCAGGAGTGACTGTTTCTGGACACGCCACCCCCGCCTGCCACCTCCCAGCCAAGCAGAACCAGAGCCAGCCACCCCACAGCCCTCCAGGCCCTGCCACTCCGGCCCCCCGGCCCGGCCCTCCCCAGGGGGCACCTGTCACAGAGCCGGAACTCGCCCATGGGGAAGCGGTAGGCCCAGCCGCTGGCATCGCTGTCAGACGTGAACACCTTCTCCTTATGCTTCTCAGACTGGATGTGCTGCTGCCATTGCTTCTTGCTGTTGCTATTCTTGCCACAGAGCCAGCAGTGGTACCCCATCTGGGGACACGGCCACCATGGGTGCCCACTCCCCGCCCCTCTGCCCAGATCGCTTCCCCCGGGAGACTGAGGCCCTCCCCTCGGCCCTGCCAGGTCAAGCTGGGACCAGCCTGCGGGTGGGCGTTACCATGATGTCGGCGTAGTCCGTGGGCATCTGGATCTGCTTCTCCCCTTCCCGTGAACCGACAGGCGTCCCTTCCCCTGGCTTCCCAGGGTTGTGTTTCTTCAGCCACATATCATAGGTCTGCTGCATGTCCAGGACTGGTGGGCAAGAGGGGATGGAGGGCCTGGTGAGCACGGATCCTCCTTCCACTCTGTCCCACGACCCCTGCGGGACCCCAGCTTCGGGGCTGCCTGGTCCACTGGAGACCCAGAGAGGGCACGGCCCAGGGCAGGGCCCTGGCAGCAAAGTGAGGTTCAGCGGGTGCCCTGGGGCCTGCCAAGTGGGGCTGTCGGGGTCAGTTCTGCCCCACCCTGCCCACTCACTCTTGTTCTCCTTCATGAACGTCCACATGTCCCTCTCCTCCGGGCTGTGTGCGAAGGAGCAGTTCCCCACGTACTGGCACTTGCGGCCGTTCTGTGCGTGGATGCAGAGCTGCAGTGGGGGCGTAGGGAGAGTCTGCTGAGTCCTGCTGGACAGTGTCATGGCCCCAGCGAGCGGGCAAGCCCTCCTGGGCCCCGTATCTGAAGCCCTGATGCCACCCTGCACCCCGCCCTGGCACTCACATCGTATTGCTGTGGGAAGTTGCGAATGGACGGCAGCGGCCGCACCGATACCCACTTCCTCTTGGCCTTGGACATCACCAGGAGGACCCGCCGCTCCTTGGTCCAGCTGCAGGACGCAGAGGGCTGTGTGACCTCCTCAGGGAGCCTGGCTTTCTCACCCATGGCGCTTGCCCCCCCCACTGCCCATGCCCCTGCCTGGCGCCTGGCTCACCAGTGCCGCGCCTTGGCGCTGCAGTACTTGAGGTCCTTGTCGGGCTCCACCACCTGCCCATTCCTCCAGCACTGGCCACACACAAACTTCATCTGTAGGTCAAAGGTGCTAGGCCCGTGGGTCCGTGGGGCACCCTGCTGGCGAGAGGGGCTGGTGAAGCCACAGGACCAGGCTGAGGCCCTGGGGTCTGACACACAAGCTGCCTGGAGCCTTGGAGTCAGTAGTTCCATTCCCAGTTACTGGTGGGAAGTGAAAGAGCAGAGTGAAAAAGCTTGCTTAAAACATTCAAAAAACTAAGATCATGGCATCCAGTCCCATCACTTCATGGCAAATAGATGGGGACAATGGAAACAGTGACAGATTTATTTTTGGGGCTCCAAAATCACTGCAGATGGTGACTGCAGCCATGAAATTAAAAGACCCTTGCTCCTTGAAAGAAAAGCTGTGACCAACCTCGATGGCATATTAAAAAGCAGGGACATTACTGTGCCGACAAAGGTCCATCTATTCAAAGCTATGGTTTTTCCAGTAGTCATGTATGGTGTGAGAGTTGGACTGTAAGGAAAGCTGAGCGCCGGAGAATTGATGCTTTTGAACTGTGTTGGACAAGACTCTTGAGAGTCCCTTGGACTGCAAGGAGATCAAACCAATCAATCCTAAAGGAAATCAGTCCTGAATATTCGTTGGAAGAACTGATGCTGAACTGAAGCTCCAATACTTTGGTCACCTGATGTGAAGAGCTGACTCATGGAGAAGACCCTGATGCTGGGAAAGATTGAGGGCAGGAGGAAAAGGGGACGACAGAGGATGAGATGGCTGGATGGCATCACTGACACGATGGACGTGAGTTTGAGCAAACTCCGGGAGTTGGTGATGGACCGGGAGGCCTGGCGTGCTGCAGTCCATGGGGTCGCCGAGAGTAAAACATGACTGAGTGACTGGACTGAACCGACCCCCTAACTCCGGGCCCCACGGCCTCTCAGCATGGGGGCCAGGCCTGGGACAGGGCTCTGGTCTCCTGAAGGAGAGTACTTGTCACCTTATCTGGCTAGTCCCCACGGGCCTGCTCTGTGGAGCTTCTGGAGTATCCCTGGGCATGGCTTGTGACCTCTCAGCTCCCTGCTTTTGCACATGCCTGGAATGCCCCTTTCTATCAGGCTTGTTCTGGAAACTTCTGAAATTCAGCTTAAGTACCACCTCCTTCAGGAAGCCTTCCCTGAAGTCCTCCTAGGTAGCAGCTGGCCATCCTGTGGGCTGCCATAGTACCTAAACCACCTCACGCTGACTGCCTCATCTAGTTATGAGGGCCAGGCCTGGTGGAGAGCAGGTCCTAGAGGGTGGGGCTGGAGGAGCCTGCCAGCCTATCAGTGGGACAGTCTTCTGAGCAGCCCTGGACTCTTTTTTTAATATTTATTTTTATTTGTTTGCGTCAGGTCTCAGTTGCGGCATGCAGATCATCAATCTTTGTTATGGCCTGCAAGATCTTTTAGTTACAGCATATGGGATCAAGTTCCCTAAGCAGGGATTGAACCCGGGACCCCCTGAATTGGGAGCATGGAGTCTTAGCCACTGGAGCACTAGGGAAGTCCCAGCCTCTCTGAAGCCCCAACATGTTCCTTCCCATTCTCTGTCTCAGCCTTTCCTTTGCAGGCAGAGGGCCTGCTCTTCCGCACTCCTGCCTGGGGCAGGGTCGGGGGCTGGGCGAGAGATGGAAGGGGTGCCCACCAGCCTTGTCTCCTACCGCTTGCAACCCCTCGCCCAGCTGTGCTGGCCACCCTGCTGGCCCTCCTGCCAGCTAGACCTCCCCAAGCTCCCTGGGGCCTCAGATGTGGGGTCACCCCTCCAGGCAGCCCTCTCCTCTTCCTCTCCTGCCACGGGAGGATCCTCTGTCCCCGGCACTGCCTAGACCAGGGCCTCCCTTGAGCAGGAGGGGGCTCTCACTTTGTTGGATTTTTTTTTTTTGGCCGTGCCACCCAGCATTTGGGAGACTAGTTCTCTGACCAGGGATTGAACCCGTGTCTCCTATGTCAGAAGCACAGAGTCTTAAATGCTAGGTTGCCAGGAAAGTCCCTCCTGGGTGTTGAATGACCCTCTTGCTGGGAGACATGCAGCCTGGCTCAGCCCCAGGTTAACACACATCCCAACAGCAAGGTAAAATCCCGCCTTTGTAACCTGGCTAAAGCTACCTGGCAGGCCCCTATCCCCACCCTCTAGGCCCTGCTCTCCATCGGGCCTGGCCCTCATAACTAGATGAATCAGTCAACAAGAGGTGGTTCAGATCCCGCAGCCTGGCTAAAGCTGGCAGGAAGTTTATGTGTCACCAGTGATTTTGAGACGTCCCATTGATTCCTCACAGAAGTGTGAGAGGGCCCATTTCACAGGTGAGGTAAGTGGAGTCCAAGGAGTCCCATGGCTTAGCCACTGCTCTAAGGAACAGCCACGCTGGCCCACAGTTTCCTTTTCAGAACTGCAGACTCAGCATCTTCTTGCAGCAGACCTGGGGGTAGGGGTCATTCCCACTGGACTGAGTGGAAGCAGAGGCTCAGAGCGGTCACTAACCCTGCCGTGGGTAAGTGGCCTAAGGACAGAGATCTGATGTGAGGCAGGTGCTCCCGCTCCCCTGTACAGTGGCACAGCTGCACCAGGAGCACCAGGCCCGAGCAGCTTCTACCCTGGCATCCTGTCCTTGACCTCAAGCTGCCATTGGCCCCACCCTCTGATGGCAAGCGAGACACCTCATGCCCAGGGCACAGCCAGGTCTGGCACAGAAGGCCTGTTCCTGAGCCAGGCCCGAGAGTGGCATCTCGGGGGGGCAGGATGCAGGGGGATCAGAGGAATGGTGGTGGTGCAGACTTGGTGTTCTCTCTCTAGCAGACAACGTTGCAGGTCCAGCTTGAGTCCTGCATTGCTTCCCAGCCGGGCTCCTGGCCAGGAGCAAAAATAAACTGCATGGCAGGTGGGGAAGAGGACTGAGTGGGAGAGGGGCGGAGGACAAGAACCACTAGGAAGAGAAGAGAGAAAGAAAAAGGACCAGGAAGGAGCAGGTAGGCCAGGAGACTGAAGGCCGAGGTCAGCCAGCCTGGCCCAGGCGTACCCCACTGGCCAGCCTGCCTGCTCCCTGGCTCCAAGCCATACCCAGGCCGGCCTTAAGAGGGGCCTGAGGCCCAGGGTCCTCCCTAGGTGACCAGTGGGTGGGCGGGGCATGGTGGGAGTCATCCCCCACGTGACTGTCTCCTGGGCCCTAAGACCACCCCTCTCTCCCCTCTATCAGATAGAGTTACAATGACCCCTGCCGCTTGGGGAGAGTGTGAGCTTCAGGGGTGATGGGGTCCCTGCATGGAGCAGGGACATGGTCAGCTCCTGTGAGCCTCACACTGGCCCTGGAGATGGCAGGCAGGATTCTGATCCGCGGTTTATGAATGAGGTGCCCTCAGGCTGATGGGGATGGAGCGGCTGGGGCGGGAGCAGAGTGGACTCTAGACGAGCCGTCAGAGAACCCAAGACCACCTCTGCTGCTCTGCTCGAGTGCCCCGGGCAAGTCTCTAGCGTGTCCTGAGCCTCAGTCTCCCCTCCCGAAAACACCACCACGCGCCAGCTCACGGCAGGGGACCCGGGTGAGGATCCAGAGGGATAGGAAGTGATATGAGCAGTGGGGGCAAAGGCTGAGGGACACCAGGACATTTACAGAGTCTCAGAGGCCCTCCAGGAAGACAGTCATTCATTACAAAGGAGGAGAGATCAACTTCACAACAGAGAAAGCTTTCCAGTGGAGGCACCTTTAATCAAGTTACCGGGGAAGGGACAAATGGAAGTGACATGTCTCCAATCAGACAATCCCAAACTGACAGGCCTTTTACAAAGCATCTGGTTCTTCAAAAATGTCAATGTCAGGACTTCCTTGGGGGTCCAGTGGCTAAAAACCCTGTGCTCCCAATGCAGGGGCCCTGGATCCCTGGTCAGGGAACTAGATCCTAAAGCTGTAACTGAAGATTCTAAAGCTATAACTAAAGCCGTAACTAAAGATCCTAAAGCTGTAACTAAAGCCATAACTAAAGATCCTAAAGCTATAACTAAAGCCATAACTAAAGCCCCAGGTGCCACAACTAAGTCCCAGCATAGCCAAATAGATAAAGAATAAATATTAAAAAAAAGTCAATGTCATGAAACACAAAGACTGAGGAACTGCTCTAGATTAAAGGCAATCAAAGACACACACACACACAAAAGACAATAAAGGAATACAATGTGTTGCTGGGATCTGGGGAGGAGTCACAAAAATTTGAATAATAGTACATCACTGGAGGAGGAAACAGCAAGCCACTCCAGTATTCTTGCTGGAGCATCCCACGGACAGAGGAGCCTGGCGGGCTACGGTCCAGGGGGTCACGATGAGTCGGACACGACTGAGCAACTAAGCACGCGCGTACAGTACAGCACAATCCGGATAATCACCCCAGCGTGAATTTGGTGATGTTGGTAACTGTACTGTGGTTATTATGGAAGAGAGTGTCCTTATTTTTACACTGAAGTATTTTGGGGTAACGGGGCATCATGTCTCCATCTTACTCTCTAATGGTTCAGAAAAGTGTGTTTCTATAAATAAATGTATATGTGTGTATGCACACACACACACAGCACAAAGTGAGTGTGGACAGTTGTAAAATGTTAACATCAGGGGACTCTAGAAAAAGCTATACACAAATTCTTTGTGTTCTTAAAATTTTCTGTTAAATAAATGACGACTAGGTAAAGAGGTGGGGGCTTCCCTGGTGGCTCAGATGGTAAAGAATCTGCCTGCAATGCAGAAAACCCGGGTTTGATCCCTTGGTCAGGAAGATCCCCTGGAGAAGAGAATGGCAACCTACTCCAGTATTCTTGCCTGGAGAATCCCATGGACAGAGGAGCCTGGGGGGCTACAGTCCATGAGATTACAAAGAGTTGGACTCTCCATTACATAAAGATAAACCAAAGGGATGGGGAACGGGGGATGCCCCTCGTGGGGGCTGACCCCACCCCCTATGCCAGCCCAGGGTCTTACCAAGCTGCTGCTGGCCTTCCCTGTGTGAGCCTCCATCTGCTGCCAGTATTTCTTGGATTCCTGGACGATGTCTTCGTGGGTCATGCCTGGGAAGGGAGAGGGGGGAAAGACATGGCATCCCTGGAGCTCAGTGAGGAGAAAGGCGGGGGGTCCAAGAGGTGTTGGTGCCACCCCAGGCCCAGGGAGGAGCCCCACTTCCCAGTTAGGCCAGGGAAAGACTAGGGGAGCAGGGATACCCTGCACGTTCTCTAGGCCCGTTGGTTCATCTGCCGCTGGAGACAGAGGCCTGATTCCAGGCCTTATTCCAGGTCCCACAGAGAATAAGATGCAGGAGCAAGATGTGGGCTCTGCAGGATGACAGGGGCCTCCCTGTATCCACGCCAGTGTCTCTGTCCCTCCCCTGTCCCCTGCCTCCCTCAGGGGGGACCTCAAGTCTGACCCCTGCTCGGTGGCCTCTAGCCCACAGGTTCTTAGGGCTTCATGTCTGGCCCAGCCCGGCTGCCCCGCTTACCGAGGGGCCAGGACTTCACTGCCAATTGGTAAAGGACAGATACCCAAGCCTGGTGGCCCAGACCCTCCCAATCTGACTGTGGACACTGAGCGCACCTCCGAGGGGCAGCTCACAGCCTCTTCCATGAGGCCTGCCCTCCTCCCAACCTGGCTCTGGTCTTCTAGTTCCTTCTGCAGACCCACTTCATTTGCAGTCTGGCCCTGTGGATATCGCTCCCCCACGGCGGCTCACTAGTAGGGCCTTACTCGGCCAGGCATCTGCTTGGCACCCACCTTCTTGCTGATGGATGCATCTCCAGCCCAGAGCTCTCCTGGGACCTTCCAGACCCCCACATCTGGCTTGCCTGCTTGACCTTTCCACCTGAAGTCCAACAGGCAGCTCAGACCGCCCCACATCCCACACAAGCCTAGATGTGATCCCCTGACCTGCTCCTCCCCGTCTCAGCCCACAGAGTCCCCACTGGAGTCAACCTGATGCCCTTTCTCTGTCTCTTACATCATGTCTGGTTCATCAGCTCCCGCTGGCTCCACCATCAAAACACCCAGAATCCGATCACTTCTACAACCTCCACTGCTGCCACCAGGGCCTGAGCCACACCCCTGGGCCCCCCTCCATCTGCCCTTGGCCCCTCTGTTCTCCACCCAGTAGCTAGAGCGAATTCTTAAAAACACTGATCAGGTCATACAACTCTACCCGCTCAACCCCCGACCCCCGAACCCTGCACATTGTATTTAGAACAATCTCAGCTGGCGCTGGTGGTAAAGAACCTGCCTGCCAACGCAGGAGACATAAGAGACTGGTGTTTAATCCCTGTCGGGGAAGATCCCCAGGAGGAAGGCATGACAACCCACTCCAATATTCATGCCTGGGAGAATCCCACGGACAGAGGAGCCTGGCGGGCTACAGTCCATAGGGTCACAGTCAGACATGACTGAAGTGACTTAGCATGCACACATGCATGCAACTATTTCTATTTCTGTTATGATCTCGAGACTTTTTCACCTCTTAGGCCTCATCTCTGACACTGCCCCTCCCCCCAGCATGAAGCTGCTCTGCCCTCACAGACATCCTTCCTTCTGTATCAAGCTTGCTCCTTGGCTGCCAGCCTTGCCGATCCCTCTGCCTGGAACGCTCTCTCTGCCCTTCCTTGCTCAAATGCCACCTACTCCAAGAAGCCCTCCCAGACTTCCTAATCCCAAATGCCCCATCCCGCGTCCCTCTCCGTCTTCCTGCTCTGCTTTCCTTTCCTCATGTTACTGATGTACATCTGAAATTCTATCACCCTACTCCACCAACTCTCAGAAGACAAGGCTTGTTAGATGCACCGTTATTTTATGCTGCACACAGAACAAAAATGCTGTTAAGTGAACAATGACAGGCAGCAGGGGACAGTGTGCCTCCTGGAGCACAGGGATGGAGGGTCCCTTACCTCCCCATCCGACTGTTTGCCTTGCTGTCATGTACATCCCAGGGCCCTGAGGCCAAGGGCCTCCACATGCTCACTCAGGACCCTGATGGAGTAGGTGCTCAAGGAATCCCATCAGGTGAGCCAGAGAGCAAGTGAATGGCTTTTAACCTCCTCATCGCTGAGGCGGAGCTGACATCACTGCCTCACAGAGGAGCAGTGGGGCTCAGTGAGGGGCCGCTGGTGACCAGACCACCCAGATGGCCCATGGAGCTCTGCCTCCTGGCTCCTCTGCACTGGCTCCCCTAGCAGTGCCCACACAGGGATAAACCCAGGGTCTTCTGGGCCTGGAAGCCCCCTAATGTAGAGCCTTTGAGTCCTAGGATGTCCAGGAAGTACTGGTTTCTCTGCAGCCCCCATCACAACATCACTGCCCTCCTCTGAACCCTGCAGTCCTCTCACCCTCACCTGAGCCCCCACCTGAGTCCTCACCTGAGCCCCCACCTCAACCCTCACCTGAGCCCCCACCTCAATCCTCACCTGAGTCCCCACCTGAGTACTTACCTGAGCCTTCACTTAAATCCTCACCTGAGCCCCCACCTGAGCACTCACCTAAATCCCCACCTGAGCCCTCACCTGAGCCCCCACCTGAGTACTCACCTGAGCCCCCACCTCAACCCTCACCTGAGCCCCCACCTAAATCCCCACCTGAGCCTCCACCTGAGTACTCACCTGAGCCCCCACCTGAGCACTCATCTGAGCCCCCACCTAAATCCTCACCTGAGCCCCCACCTAAGCACTCACCTGAGGCCTCACCTGAGCCCCCACCTGAGTACTCACCTGAGGCCTCACCTGAGCCCCCACCTGAGTACTCATCTGAGCCCTCACCTAAATCCTCACCTGAGCCCCCACCTGAATCGTCGCCTGAGCCCCCACCTGAATCCTCACTTGAGCCCCCACCTCAACCCTCACCTGAGCCCCCACCTGAATACTCACCTGAGCCCTCACCTAAATCCCCACCTGAGCCCTCACCTGAGCCCCCACCTGAGTACTCGCCTAAATCCTCACCTGAGCCCTCATGTAAATCCTCATCTGAGTCCCCACCTGAGTCCCCACCTGAGCCCTCACCTGAGCCCCCACCTGAGCCCTCACCTGAGTACTGCTGCAGGAGCCAGACCTTGAGCTCGATGAAGCTGTGGGCGAAGTGGCAGCTGTCCTCGCGCAGGCAGCCGTATCGCACCTCATGGCGGCACACGTCGAACTGGAAGTGCTCCTGGAACTGGCGAACCTTGGAGTACTTGAGGGAGGTGGAGCGGACGATGTGCACCAGGCACCTGGTGGGGGGGGGCGGGGCATGATGCAGTCTGCAGCCCCCCATCCCTGGCCGAGGCCCTCTCCCAGGTATCTGTGCCAGACACTTGATGAAGGTCTCCTACCCGGCTGCCTCCCCCTATTCACCACTGGCACAGGAGGGAAGGGGCGGGGGTCCTATGCTCAGGCAGGTCTGCCGCGAATCCCAGCGGTGTGCCCTTCTCCCAGCCTCACCCTGGAGACGGCTTAGGAAGGAGCTGCACCAGACCCCCAGAAAGGGCATCTCCCTTGGGTTCCCCAGCTTGATACCCTAGAGTTGGTCTTGCACCCGGAGGGATGACGCCTGAGCATCTCCTCCAGGCTGGGAATTTTAACTACCTTCCCAGTAACCCTGGGAGATGGGGATTAACATCCACATTATAGAAGAGGAAACCAAGGGTCACAGAGGTCAGAGGATATAAAACAGACCAGGGTCTGAGCTGGGGTTTGGACCCAACTCTGATTCCATCAACTCAGGCTGGGGCACGGCCAAGAGGAGTCAGAGGGACCATAGGTGGGTGCTGGACCCCACAGCCTCTCACACTCTCTGTCCAGTGCCTGTGTCAGGACCGTGGAGGGCGCTGGATGGGAGTCAGGGATGTGGCCCTCACTTGCTGTCTGAGTAAGCAGCTTCTGAGCCTCGGCTTTGTCAACCATGTATCAGAGACACTCACTCCTCCACACAGGAGGACTTTAATGACTGCTGCTGCTGCTGCTAAGTCACTTCAGTCGTGTCCGACCCTGTGTGACCCCATAGACGGCAGCCCACCAGGCTCCCCCGTCCCTGGGATTTGATTATTAAGAAAATGCTTGGACTATAGTAGATGCTCAGTACATGTGGTTCTGTCCTTTCCAGGTGGATGCTGGATCTGAGTCTCAAATCCTGCCCCTTGCCTTGACACCCTAGGCCCACCCTATGGCCACAACTGCTCCCCAGGCATCTAAGCTGCCCCAGGGGGCCTCTCCACCTGCTCCCTCCCTGATCCAGGCCATGGGTCTGGCTGTGGGCCTCACTCACTTGTTGTTGTAGAAGCTGTGCTTGGCAGCCAGGTTGGAGCAGACAGACGGAGAGTCCTTGGTGCCTTTGCTGATGATCCGGGGTTTACTGTCAAAGCAGATCTGCCCAGGGAGGGGGTGGGCTGGGACCCAGCATGGCCACCCCAGAGGGACAGACTGGGTCCCTGCAAGCCCTGCCCTGAGTCAGGGGGATGAGGAAGGGAACCCCAGGGTCTGTGGCCCCCACCTCTCTGATCCCACCACTCCAAATGGCTGGGGCAGGGGTTACTCCTTATCTCTGAGCCTTCGTTTCCTCAGCTGTAACCCAGGGGAAAACCACACCTGCTCTGTCCCACGGATCCACTGTGAAACCGAAGAAGGATCTAACAGAACTGCAGGTGCTTTGTGAAGTCTATGCAACCCCTAGGCTGCAGACTGTGGTCCCCTGAAGGGAGCGGGAGGCCCACCTGCTCTAAGTCAGAGGGAAGGGTTGGCTGTGTGAGGGATGGGGGCTGGCCGAGCAGCACCAAACCGTGCCGGCAACCCAGACCCAGTGCCCTCACTTCCCAGAGATGGAGCCTGTCCCTGCCCGTATCACGTGATGCCTGGTGGGGAGGCTGGTCTCCTGTGACAGCTCTGGGGAGGAAATGAACAGCTTGGTGGGGCTGCTGGCATCACCCTTGAGACTCAGAGGGTCCAAGACGCAGAAACATAGGGAGGGCACCCCGGGGAGAGGGCCTGGCCTGGACATAGGCAGGGAAGTGGGCCGGAAGGTACCATGGGCATTAAACCAGCACAGCTGAACGAGGAAGCACGGGGAGCTTAGCATGAGTTCCTAGGGCACCTGAGTCTGGCCTCTGGTGGCCGGAAGTCAAGAGCCAGGTGTGGTTCCTTCTCTTTGTGGCCTCAGTTTCCACCTCCGCAAAATGAGGGGACTGGATAGGATCTGGGCTCTAGTGCCATAGGGTCCTATGGGCCTAACTTTATGACAGTCCCAGGAACCTACTCATTGGAAGGACAGGCCTCCAAAACCCTTGGGTCCCCGGGCTCATCGCCCACCATGGAGCCCACCCCGGTCTGTGCATGGACTGGGGAGGGGCTGGTACCTCACAGAGGAAAGTGAAGATGCCCTGGTGCTCCTTGAGGAGCTTGGCGATGGTGAGGCTGCCGCGCTTGACGCCCCCCAGCGGGTCAAAGAGCAGGTCGCGGTTAAGGGTGCCCTTCCGCTCCTCCGTCCACACGTCGATCTCCTCCTGATGGTAGGCGAAGGTGCAGTTATCCCCGTACTTACAGTCCTGCTTGTTAATCATGTCTGCAAAGAGGCAACAGGACACACGGTCCGCCAGGCGGACGGCACCGCAGCACCCTCGCGGCCACTGCCGCGGCTGGACGGACAGGCAGCCACCCATCGGGGCTTGGGAGAGTATGCGGTCATCCCTGCTCCTCCCCTACACAGAGCTGCTGTGTATGGGCCAGGCAAGATGGCAGGCACAAATGGGCTTTGTAGACATATAGAAAGTGAAAGTGTTAATCGATCAGTTGTGTCCGACTGTTTGCAACCCCATGGACTGTAGCCCACCAGGCTCCTCTGTCCATGGAATTCTCCAGGCAAGAATACTGGCGTGGGTTGTCATGCCCTTCCTTCAAGGGATCTTCCCACCCCAGGGATCAGGGTCTCTTGCATTGCGGGCAGATTCTTTACCATCTGAGCCATCAGGGAAGCCCAGACATATATAAGCCTCTAAATAAACATGGGAGGTTTTATTATTATATTATTATTAGTCACTAGGAAAATACTCCTGGTGATGGAAAGCATGGGCCTTGGGGTCTGGCAGATGTGGCCTGGGGATTCCCTGTTATTCCTGAGCCTCAGCTGTCCGTGAAATGAGAACACGGTTGTTGTAAGAATTAAGTGAAATAATATATAAAATAAAAAGTAATGATAGTAAATAGAATAATAATAAATAAACTCCTGGGGGCCAGGGAGCTGGGAAGGCAGCAGGTTTATAACCTGGAGACCAGCCATTTCCTGGCAGTGGGAACTGCTTTTCTTTCTTCATCCCCCTCCCTTACACTCTAAGTCGCCCCTGGCCCCTGGCCAGGCTTGCTGGCACACAGGGATGAGCAGGCCGGTGGCCAAGTGACCCCACAGACAGTGGGCTCTGCACTGTGACCAACTCTGAGTCCATCGGGGAGCCCTGGGGGGGCTCCCAAGATCTGGGCACTGCTTCAAGGAGGAGCAGAGGATGATCAGGCTCCCAGGGCACAACGTGTACAAGAGTCAGGGTTCAGTGTATGTGGTGACTGCTCAGGGCCGACGGGGGACTTGTAGGCCTCATGGAATCGGGATTTCATCCACACTGGCTGGGCACGACCGGAGACCTTCAGGCTCAGAAATGACAAGTCTTTAAGATCCAGCTGAGGGACTTCCCTGGTGGTCCAGTGGTTAAGAATCCACCTTTCAATGCAGGAGGCACAGGTTCAATCCCTGGTCAGGGAACTTAAGATCCCACATGTGGTGGAGCAACTGAACCCGTGTGCTACAACTCGAGAGAAAAGCCCACATACTGCAAAGGAAGATCTCGCAACCAAGACCTGACACAGCCAAAAGTAAGTAAGTAAATATTAAAAAAAATAAAGCTAGCTCTTAGAACCAGCCGGGAAGACAACAAGCTGATCCAGAAAGCCTGGGTGGGCTACTGCCACGGGCTGGGTTGGGGGACAAAGGCGGAGTCTGGGGCAGGCTCCCAAAGCCTCAGTTTCCTCACTCAGAGTTGTCATGAGGATGTGTGACGGTGGCAACAAAAGGGTGACACTCTAAAGCTCTGAACGCTATCAAGACTGTTCAGGTCTTGCACCCAGATGGCACCCAGATGCTTGGTTGGGAAGAAGAAGAAGAAAGCAAATGAGGTACCTGCCGAATATCCACAACATGTCAACCCGATGTGAGCCAGAAGGGAGGATGATGACAACACATGAGTTTTTAAAAGCTAGTGTCTATCAAGCCCTTACTATGGTCCAGTCTCCAGTGCTTTACATAGGTTCTCTCCACATCCTTCCCATAGCCCTTTGGGGCCCAGCAGCGTATCAGAACTCTCTGATCCTCCCACCCAGGAGCTGCTGAGGCCCCAGCTCGAGTGTAACACCCAGAGGCTCTTGTCTGTCTGCAGAGCTGGTCAGGGCCGGGGTTGTTTGTTCTTACGTTGACTCCATCCTCTCCAGACCACCTGTCTGTCTGCCTGTCTGCCTGCGGTGAGGCGCAGAGCCGCGGCCAGCTGTGGGCAGCTGGGCCCTTGGCCGTGCCGCCCGCTCCTGCGGCGGCCCACCCACCTTTGCACAGGTAGTAGGAGCCCACGAAGCTGGTCTTGGTGGGCCGGGGCCGGATCCGCTTCCACGTCTGGTCCTCAGCGCTCCGGAGCCGGCCGAGCAGCATGTCCCTCTTGCACTTGTGCTCCAGGCCCTCGCGGTAGGTGTAGTCGCCTGCCCGGGGGCCTGTGGGGGAAGGGAGGTCCGGGACTGCGGTTCCGGAGGCAGAACTGAAGGGGGACGGGGGACTGGCCACCCCACTGCTGCCTAGAAGCCCACCTCCTTCCTCCGGGCCTCCCGCCAGTTCCTTGCCTGTGCTCCCTGCGGACAGGGTGTTGGGGCTGGCCGGAGATCCCCTCTGAGGAGCCCCTTCTCAGCATCCACCCCCTTTCCACCACCGCCCTGACTCTCCAGTCAGAGAGCCTGACCATGTCAGTGTCTGCTTGGAACAAATGATGAAGACAGAGGCCGGCAGAGAGCAGGCTCCATCTCCTCCTTTTCCTGCCCATGGAGGCATGGCCAGCTTTCCTTAGCCTCCCTCCCCTGCTCCTTTTCTTCTTTCCCCTGGTCCTCCTGAATCTTCTGACCAAGGGACTCCTCTCTCCCAACAATAGAGTGGGGTGAGTCTCCCCAAAGAGACCAGAAGGACCAAGGTCCCTCATGGGGACCTACGTGACGTGGCTGGCCAGCAACTGGTGGGCAAAGGCTCTGCTTCCCTAGCAGGGGACTGCGGATCACTCCGTACAAGGCAGAAAACCTCCTCGTGGGCACAGACACCCAGCTAGACGGCGTTTTGTCCCCTGGCCCTGTAGGGCCATGGGCTTCGCAGGATGACTCTGGCAGGCGTGATATGCATGTGATGGGGAGGGGGTGGACGACAGCAATAGATGACCTCTGAGGTCCTGTCAACTCCAGCCCCTCTGAGATGGAGAATTTCAGGCTGGGAAGATTTGTAACCCTGAGATACCCAGAGAATATTATTCTGAAACATCAGGACTGTGGGATTCTGGCAGATGAAATGATGTTGAGTCTAGAAATCTGAAATTCTAGGTGTGTTGAAAATTGTTTACCAACACCAGGTACCTAGCTGGAATTGCTCCTACAGTCTCCTTTGGGTTCAGGGGTGGGGAGCCCAGGAAATAACCTTTCTCAGGCTCCTCTGTCCTCTGGATTCTAGGCAAGGTTTGAATTCACCCAGTGAGAGCTGGATGGAGAGGTGAATGTGGACAGAGATGCAGGCTGCACTTTCTCAGCAGATATGTTTGCAGCAGCTAGCTAGACCCTGCCTTCCACAGCCAGGAACCAGCCTCTGGGCTATGGGATAGCCGTGATACTGGCCAGCAGCCCCCTGAGCTCTGTGTGAGCAGTATACCCCACTTCTGGGCCTCAGCTTGTGAAGAAGTAGCCTACAGGCTCGATGGTGTCTCCTGGCTTCCACCCCTCCAGCCTTTCTGGCAGTTTTGAAAGTCCCTGCCCCACCCGACATCCCTGCTGCTGCTGCTGCTGCTGCTAAGTCACTTCAGCCGTGTCCAGCTCTGTGTGACCCCATAGACGGCAGCCCACCAGGCTCCCCCGTCCCTGGGATTCTCCAGGCAAGAACACTGGAGTGGGTTTCCATCTCCTTCTCCAATGCATGAAAGTGAAAAGTGAAAGTGAAGTCACTCAGTTGTGTCCAACTCTTAGCGACCCCATGGACTGCAGCCTACCAGGCTCCTCCGCCCATGGGATTTTCCAGGCAAGAGTACTGGAGTGGGGTGCCATTGCCTTCTCCCCTGACATCCCTGGCTGCTCTAAATAGCCAGCAGGGCTTCTGTCTTCCCAGACTTCTCTCTGACCGGTGCACTGGGGTTCTGGCATTCTGGGATTCTACGCTCCTGAGACCCCTGCTATCTCTGGGCAGAGGGGTGGAGCACGGAGGTGTGGCCTTACCTGTTTTAGGGTAGCACAGCTGACAGGCCTGCTTAAACTCGTGGGTGGCAGCCAAGGGGTTCTTGATGAGCAAGGCGGTGTTGGGCATGGAAGGCTCTGGCTGTAACAGGAGGAGGTTGGCCATTTTAGGCGCTGGACAGTGGCCGGAGCCACCAGGGCCAGCCTGGGCACCAGAAGTGTGACATCCCCCCCATCCCACTCAAGAGCTGAACCACAGCCTGGGACCCTCCTCCTTCCCCCAGCCTCCCAGACGGGGAGGTCCTTGTAACATGATCCAAGAATCCAACAGGGCTACTTCAGCCTAGTCAAGGTGCCTGCGTGACAGTGACCTTGGCCTAGAACCCTTCCTTGAGTCAAAGTCCAACGTAAAAGGAGTGAACAGGAGTGGCCCTGACTGGGGCCCAAGCACAGCCCACCACCAGCCCCCGCAACCCATCCTCTCTCCCAAGCCCCTACAGCCTCATTAGATGGGAAGAAGGCAAAACTCAGAGAGGTTTGGTGGCTTCCCCAGGGCCACACAGCTACTGTCTTGGCTGAGGCCAGAGTCTAGGTCACTTGAGTCCTGGACAGATGCTCTCTTCAACTCAAAGCTGGCTGAATCCTGAGATATGGGATGTTAATGACCCTGGAGAGATCACTCAATCCTCTGAGTCTCGATGTCCTCTCCGGTCAGAAAAGCGAGGGCCAAGCCCTCTGCTTGCTCCCAGCACGCCACCAGGCCAGGAAGGGTGTGGAAGGGCCAGGAAGAGACCATCTCTGGCCCACCTGCTCTTGAGTTGCTGGACCTCATCCCACGCTGAGGGCTCACCCCCACTCTGGAGCCCACAGGGCTTTGCCTCCACCCCCCGGAGAGCACGAGGTACCTGGGCACCCATCCTGGCCGAGTCACTCACCGAGGGGGCTGGTTTCTGAGTACCGCTAGAGGGACGATGGTCCTGCGAGTTGGTGTCCTCTGGGCGAGAAGACAGAGGGGTCACCTGTCCTGAAGGGTGTAAGGGGCCCTCTATGTTTCTGTATTTCTCTTCTGTATTTCTAACTTGGAGAAGCCATCCAGGCCACACATGCTCTCCTATGTGAGCTATCGCCCGGGGACAGAGAAGCCTCCCAGCTCAGGCACATCCACCCCGCGCTTACACCTTCTATGCCCTGATAGCCCCTGGGAGAAAGCCTGAGCTCCTCAGCTTGGCTCACGGTCCTCCAAGACCAGCCTCAGGCCTTCAAGGCCCCCCAACCCACCCACCCTGTGGGCAACACCTCTGCTCATCCACCAGACCCTCCAACACCAGGCCTGCATAGCATCGCTCCGTCGGCTGGCAGGCAATCCTGCTAGCTGTCACTTCCTCCAGGAAGTCTCCGTGAAGCCCATCTGTGCCCCCTGGGAATTCCCATCAACAGCGAGCACTCTAGGCTAGGTCTGTCGGAAAACTGGTCCCACAGAGGCCCAGGAAGGTCTGTTTCCTTGCAGGGTCCTAGGTCAGAGTGGTGCTGGAGGAACCCATGGCCTTGCATTCTGCCCCTAGACCCAGGATCATCCTCCCACCAGTCTGGCGATCCCAGGGTCCTGGGAGGCTGGGCAGAGAGCACCAGACTATATACCAGCCCTGCTGTTGATCTTAAGCAAGTCACCCAGCCCCTGAGGTCTTGGGCCCATGCTGTGGTGGGCATTACAGGAGACGCAAAGCCAGGGGCCCCAGACCAGGAAGGAGTTGTCATCCCAGCTGCACTCTCCAGAAACTAGAGACAGATGGCATTTTGCCAACTTTCAGGTGGTGGTGGAAGGCCTCACCCAGGAAGGAGCTGGGCTTGTCCAGGGAACCACGGGATGACCCGAAGCTGTCAAGGGCATCCAATCGGGTCTCCGAATATGGCAGCAGGTCCAGGGAGTCTAGCCCTGAGCCCGGAGGCTCCAGGGCATCCAGCACAGAGGCCGCCAGCTTCTTGGAGGGGTCCACGACGAGGCCGAAGGAGGCAGGGGGCAGCGGGCTGGACACGGGGATGGAGCCCCCCACCACAGGGGGCAGCAGCGGGGTCCCGCCGGGGAACACGGGGATCAGCTGGGGCAGCTCGCTGGGCACACCGCCGCCAGGCAGGCCTCCCTGCACCAGAGACTGCGAGATGGGAACAAAGGGAGGAGTTGGAGGAGAACACCAGCGAGATGCGAGTGCCCAGGCCCGTTCCACAGGGCGGACCTCAGTCCCTCCTGGAGGAGAACTCCAGCGAGATGCGAGTGCCCAGGCCTGTTCCGCAGGGCGGACCTCAGTCCCTCTTGGAGGAGAACACCAGCGAGATGCGAGTGCCCAGGCCCGTTCCACAGGGCGGACCTCAGTCCCTCCTGGATGCGTGATCTGTACTTTTCTTGTTTCATCCAGCGCAAGCAGCCTTCCCCTAGGCCTCAGTCTCCCCACTGCGACATGGATGCGGGCCTTCCCTCCCCCTCACCTGGGATGTGAGGATGTGATGGGGTCCCAGCGGGGAGTGGGGAGAGGGGTTCTGGGAACAGGAGGGGACAGCCATGCTCACCAGCGAGTCCAGGAGGGTATCCAGCTCTGGACCAAAGACGTCCCCATCGGAGAAGTCATCCAGGCTCTCAGTGCCAGGGAGGGCCCTGCTGCTGCTGTCCAGGGGGGCCAGCAGGTCCAGAACGTGAGGGAAGAGGGGCATCGTGGGGGTGGAGGGGAGGGGGGCCGGGGAGCCTCGCAGGTCCACGTAGCAGTCTGTGGATGGGGGTGGGCTCAGTAGCTGCAGGGAGTCCCATCTGGTGGGAATGGGGGAGCTGGCCCGGGGCCCGGGGCTCCTCAGCTACCATCTGCCCTCCTCCCCTGCCTCCCCGGAGCCTGGAGCCCTGCCTGCCCCGTGGCCTGACCCCACGGGGAGGCTTCGCTGGCAGAGGGGACTTCAGTCTTGTGGCATCTCCCAGATGGGCCAGGTCAGTGCCCACCTCTGGGGTATGCAACACCCCCTCTCAAGGACACTTTGTAACTGTGACCCCTCCTGGAAGCCAGTGAGGAAGACAAAGAAAGAGGAGGACTTCGAGAAAGGTGGACCCCCACCTGGGTCCCACTGAGGTGACCCCATACCTCCCAGGCTGGAGACTCGCCCTGCAGGGGAGTCTGTTTTCCTGCACTCACTCTTTTCTTTTGTACTTCAGGCAGTCCCCAGGGCAGGGAGCCCCCAGGAGCCCTGTCTGCAGGGCCAGGGATCTGCAGGGGCTTGACCAGGCTGACCTCCCGGGGTCGTGGGGGGTGGGGGCTGAGTTCTCCCCAGGGCGCATCTCCACCCCGTCGTCTGGCATCACGGACACTACCTGTTTCGATGTCATCTATGGAGCCCAATCCATTGGAAGTTCCCTGTAGAGAAGGGGGACGGGGCGGGTCAGACAGACACGGGCTGGGAGGGCCCCTCCCTGAGTGGCCCGCTTGTGTTAACCACCAGGCCGGCTGGTCAGGGGCTTTGTGTCTGCCTCTCACCAGAGTGTCCTCAGAGGGAGGGGACGCAACCTCTGAGCTGGTTCCTTGCCCGTCACAAGGGGGTGTTTTACTGAGCCCTCCATGTGCATGCCAGGCGTGGACAGGTCACAGCTCAAAGCCTAAAACACCAGTCTCCTGATTGACCAGTGTCCCCTCGCCCAGTTATAGCCTCAGGCCCAACTGGCCCAGGTGGGACTCCCCTGCCCCCTGCGGACCTCCCACTGGAGGAAAAGCTGGGCCCAAGCCTGTGCTGTGGGCCTGACCAAGTCCCCCACCCTCTCTGGGCCCCCTTCCTCATCTGTAAAATGAGGACAGCACAGTCACCTCCTCCCCGGGCTGTTAAAAGGATGAGATCACGTGGCATTTGTACAGAGCTTAGAATAGTGCCCGACACACAGGGAGTGCTACATGTGTCAGTCGAATGTGAAACATCAACTTTTAAACCCAGGCCACCAGGAGGTTGGCCTGGGGAACCTGGCGTTCTCGTCCACCGGCCTCCACGCCTGACCCGAGTGGACTCGCCTGGCTCGTGCCCAGCACTGGGCTGTGGCCTGCCTTTCCCCACCTGCCTCCAGGCACTCAAGTGAGCGGCTCCCTCCTCTCCACCTGCCGGCATCCCGCAGCCTGGCTGCTCTGCGAAGTCCAAGGTGAGCAGGAGGCCAAGGCTGCCTCAGGCTCTGTCTGGTCCTGGATCTCACAGTCCTCCTTGCATCTGGCTCCCCAGGCTGCCAAGAGTGCCCCGGGGCCTCGCTGTCTCCAAACCACGGGGAGCGCCCTGTGGGCACAGCTCGTGCCATCTCTGCTCCCAGGCACGCAGGGAATGACTGCCTGGCTGGCACCTCCACACTGGAGAATCTGGTGGGGAGCCCAGTGGCCAGGCTCACATGCAGCATCTCAGTGGGACCTCTGGAAGGTCAGGGGATCCAGCTGGGCCCCTCCTGCCCTTCCGTCCCACGTGTCTGCAGGCCACTGTGTGTAGGGGGTGGTATGTGGGTGTGGGAGTGTGTGGTGGATGTGGGGGTGTGTGTGCACGTGTGCACATGTGTACGCATACATGGCACCATGCTAGCACAGGGAGGCAGGGTCCTCTCCATCGTGGAATCCTCTCTGCCTGGGCTTCTTAAAGACTCCCATCCCTGTGACCAATATGTAGTGGGGGATCCATAAGGTTGCAGGGATGGGTGGCTGGCTTGCCAGGGGCTGGGGTGCCCACTGCCATGCACGGCACCCCTTGGCTACAGACTCAGTGGACACCGAGGGTTGGCCCTTGTGGAGCTGAGCATCCCACCCATATCTGCTGTGCCCCTTTGGCCATGATCATTCAGTTATTCAACAACTGTCTTCTCAGCAGCCACTGTGCCTGCCCAGCGCCACTCTGCCTGCTGTGATGAGCAGACACACCCCCTCATGGGCCCCAAGGACCTGCAGGGGCTCCCCAACACTGCCCTGGAAAGACCCGACAGGCCCAGCCCTGCCTCGGGCACTGCACTCCCTTATGCCAGCCACACACCCACCCAGGGACCTGGGCACCAGTGTCATCTCCATTCTACAGAGGGAACCTAAGGCCAGGACATGATGTCATTTCCTTTAGGCCATGCCACCAGTGACAGCAGGAGACCCTCCAATCTCCAGAACTGTGAGTAATAAATTTCTTATTTGTAAGTCACCCAGTACATGACTGTTTTTTTTTTTTTTTTTTGGCCATACCACATGGCCAAGATCTTAGTTCCCTGACCAGGGATGGAACCTGGGGCCCCAGCAATAAGTGCCAAGTCCTAGCCAGTGGACCACCAGGAAATTCCCCGCATTCTGTTACAGTGGCCAGAACAGACTAAGACATTCCCTTAATTTAAATTTTTTCTGAAGACCCGGTATGCGGCCGACCTAGCCATTCTGGTTACAAACCATCCTGAACGCTACCCAGGCAGGTCCACGTGTGCCTCCCTGCAGCCTGCAGGCACCCAAGGCCAAGGACACGCCTGTCTCAGCTCTGGCCCAGCGGCAGTCCAGAGCCACGAAGGGGTTCCCTGGGAGTCTGGAGTAAATGAGTGAATGAGCTGTCCTGCTGTGTGGCGCTGGCCAAGTCCCCTCGTCACTCTTGTGCTCAGTTTCCCCCTACGTACAACAAGGAGGCGGGACGCCAGCCACGGTCAGCTCTCACAGCCCGTCCCCCTCCCCAGGTCCTCCTGAGCAGTTCCTGTGTGGTGGGTGGTGGGGGGTCTGATGTGTGCAGGGCCCTGCCCCGCCCCCTAGACAAGGCCTGGTGGTCCGATCTCAACCGCCTTTCTCTCTCAGTCCTACTCCCACTCTTCCTGTTGCCACTGGCTTCTTTCTCGGGGTCCACAAGTGAGGGTACCCCCAACGGTCCCCCTGCAGTGACCTAACCCTGACTCTAATGTGTGGGGACCACTCCCAGCACCGCAGCCACACTCCATACCCCCACTCCGCCCCTGTGGTCCCAGGAGGCCCCTCCTGGGAGCGGGGAGGTGCTCTGGGTCCCAGGGCTGCCCTCAAGAGCCTGGTGCAGGCCCAAGCTGTCATCACCCCACTTCTCCAGGCAGGGACTGGCTGCAGTGGTGAGAATGGGGACAGATTGAGCCCAACCCTTCAGTGTGCTGCCTCTGGCTCTGCTGCTTGAGGTTGTTTATATCCGAGAACAAACCCAAAGCTCTCATGATGGATGAACCAAGATAGGCTGGTCCTGGGCAGGGGGTGGGGTGCGGGGCAGTGGTACAGATGGTGGGGATCGGCTCAGGGTCCTGCCCCATCCTACCTGATCTGCCACACCAGCCGCAGTGCCGTTGCTGAGCAGAGAAAAGGTTTCCAATTCCTGCCAGAGATTGGAGAGAGACAGGAAGAGATGGCGATTCTGCAAAGGTGCTCAGCTGCTCCTACCAGCTGGGGCTGCAAAGGAGCCCCAACCAGGCGGGTGGGGTCTGCGGTGCCCTCCCAAGCTTCCTGCCCCCAGGCTTGCAGGGTGTCGCCCACCCTGTCTCTGTGAGTTCCATTTGGATGTTTTCTTCCTGCTACCACGACCAGGGCAGAGGACTTCTAGGCACACACTTCCTGTGTGTGCCCGGCACAGTCTCAAACACTCTCTCCCTGTGATCCTCCCATGAGCCCTCTATTGTTGTTTACTTGCTAAGTGTGTCCGACACTTTGTGACCCCATGGACCGCAGCACACCAGGCTTCCCTGTCCTTCACTGTCTCCTGGAGTTTGCTCAAACTTGAGTCCACTGAGTTGGTGACGCCATCCAACCATCTCATCCTCTGTCGCCCTCTTCTCCTCCTGCCCCCAGTCTTTCCCAGCATCAGGGTCTTTCCCAAGGAGTTGGCACTTCTCATCAGGTGGCCAAAGTACTAGAACTTCAGCTTCAGCAATTCACTGAGCCCTCTGAGAGGGGACACGATTATCCCCACATCCCAGATGTGGAAAAGAAGGGGGAGAGAGAGGAACTAACTTGCTCCAGGTCACAGCAGAGACTCTAGAGCCATACCCTCTCCTGAATGTGGCTTCCTGGCCCAAAGTAGGAGCCAAATGAATACACGTGGATGTGAATGAGCCAAACAGATACCGACAATTCAAACATGCACCACACGGGGGTTATTTGAGAACAGGAGGCTGAAGGACACCAGTGTCAACTGAGGCCATCTCTGGGATGTTAAGGTCGGCCAGGACAGGGGACTGAGCAGGCTTTAACAGCTGGTGTCTAGGGTGAGCTGGGAGCTTTGGCTGTTCTTTCCTCTTCCGAGAGGCTCTGAAAGCCGTTCCAGGGCTTTCAGCCAACAGACAGGGAAGATTACCTGCTGTCACCCCCTCTGTCCTGGCCTGGCCCCAGCCCCCCTCACCTGTGTCTCTCAAAGGCCCTGGCCCCCCCTACACGTCTCCCCACCCCCCAGCCCCACCCAAGCCCCAGCGCCCAGGGCCCACCTACCTGGGGCCTCTTATATGCCTTCCGAACTCGAAGCCCAAGCTTCTGAGCCAGCTCCTGACCAAGCTGAGTTACACTTTCATCCTGAGAAGGCAAGACACAGGGTAAGGGGGGATGAGTTTGCTCCGACTTGCGAAGCTGTGCTCCAAACGCTTGCGCAGCCCAGCAAAGGGGGACAGGGTCCCCATTGCCCCAGGTTATGGGTACGGAAGCGAGATCCTAGGAGGGGATGCTAGCTGCCCAGGTCACACGGCCGATGCGTGGGGGGCTGGGGCCAGGAAACCGTGCTTCTCCTGTTCCCTTTATTATGGGGAGTAGAAAGGAATATGTTTGGGGTTTCATTTCAATATTATCTTTTTGTTTCCACAATTCAAGTAACAGTTACTGCAGAAGGCAGAAATGTCAGAGATGGAGTAAGGACTCCCTGGACTCTCACCCTAGACTCCCACTCACATAGGGGGAGCTTAGCCAACAAGGGTGCTCTGTGTCCCTACAGATCTCAGCTAGGGACTCACACACACGTGGATGACAAAGGATGTTTAGTTTTGCTTTGTGGGGATTTTCTCCTTCTTTTTGTATATGAGTGAGATTATATTACACCTGTTGCTTGTTCTACAATGGGCTTCTTTTATCAAACAGTGTCTTGGAGCTCTCTGCAGGTGAGGACGAGCAGATGGAGCACAGGCGCCAAGGAACAAGGCTGGGTAAAGTCTAGAAGGAGCCTGGCCCACGGCTGTGCTCAGTAATGGCACCCAGCACCCCTTCCACCCTCCATGTCTGTACCACCGCCTATGTGCCAGGCACAAGCTGGAGGCCAGGGACATCGCAGTCACAGGGCAGGTGGGGCCCAGGCCTCCCTGAGGCGCCAGTTCAGTGGGGAGACCAGTCAGTGAACAGAGCAACGGCGACTGCAGTCCTGACTTCAGATGGGCATTGGGGACGCTGTTCATTCATCCACCTCCCCACCTCACTGACAACTCCTGGAGCCCAGGGTCTGGGTCACCTCTGGTCCTGACACCCAGCACAGAGCAGGGCCTGGTCAGCATTTGCCCGGGAAAACGAGGGAATTCTCTGACTCAAAGGCAGAAGTCCTTATGTGGGTACGTCCCTCTGGGGAGTTACCAGCCCTCACAGGGAGCCCTTACAGGTCTGGCTCCCTGGCCTGTACAGCGAGGTGAGAGCCACCCTCTCCTCCTATAAGAAGGCAGGCCCAGGACCCAGATGTGGACCTGCTGCAGATGCTGAAGAACTCGGTGGAGGTCGGGGACTAGATCAAAAGAGAGTAAACTGAATTGGAGAAGCAAGAATAATAAACAGAAAGTATAACAACAGTGAGTGTTCTGAACTCTTACTGTGTCCATCCACTGTGCCCACTTCCCTGTATGACTTTCTGATTCCATCCTCAGCACGGCCCTATGGTGCATGGTATACCATCACCCCCGCTTCATGTCATCGCCCCCACTTCAAAGGGGTGCAAACCAAGACTCAGAGGGGCTAAGCCCTGTGTCCAAGGGCACAGAGCTCATAGATAGCAGGCCCAAGATTAGAACCCAAACCCAGACCAGTTCTCTGGCACTGACATTCCTGATCATCCTGCCTCCAGCCTCATCTCTGCTCTGCCCACTCAAATCTTTCTTGCTTCTTCCAGCCCCACTCAAGCCCTGCCTCCTCCTGGGAGCCCTCCAGGATCCTGACCACTCCTGAGAGCTCTCTTAGTCCTTCCTAGGCAGCATTTACCCTTCTCCAAGCCCTTTCACACCCATGATTCCAGAGACAAAGTGGGAAGGGCACTTTATAGACATGGAGCTGATCTGCAGAGAGGAGAGGAGGGGCTTTGCCAGGATCATGTCAGGCTCCGTGCAGCCAGGCCTAGACCTCAGGGCTGTTTTCACGTGTCTCCCTCCAGACTGTGGGTCCCTGGAAGGCACAGATCTGGACACTCCATGGGCGCTTCATAAATATTTGTTAAGTTGATGGATAAATGGGGAGGGGACATGTGCCCAGCTGTGCGTGAGCTGGGGCAAGCAAGACCTTTGACTGGATTTTCCCATTGACCTTCCCCACCTAATGACACCCTGGACGTCAGGATCCCACACACACGACACCCCCATTAGGTGCTCACTGCAACCCTTGACTCTAGGAGAGGGGTGGAGATTAAACAGTCAGACTGCTCAGGCTTCCCTGGTGGCTCAGTGCCAATGCAGGAGACATGGGTTCAATCCCTGATTCAGAAAGATCCCACATGCCCCGGGGCAGCTGAGCCCGTGAGCCACAACTACTGAGCCTGTGTTCTAGAGCCCATGCTCCCAACTTGAGTAGCTCCCACTCGCCGCAACTAGAGAAAGCCTACTCAGCAACGAAGACCCAGCGCAGACAAAAACAAATAAAAGTGAAAGTCGCTCAGTCATGTCCAAGTCTTCCTGACCCCACGGACTCTACAGTCCTTGGAATTCTCCAGGCCAGAATACTGGAGTGGGTAGCCGCGCCCTTCTCCAGGGGATCTTCCCAACCCAGGGATTGAACCCAGGTCTCTGGTGTTGCAGGCAGATTCTTTACCAGCTGAGCCACGATGGAAGCCCCCCAAAATTTTATATATATATATATGTGTGTGTGTGTGTGTGTGTGTATGTATGTATGTATATAAAAGGAGTCAGACTACTGGGCTCAAGTCTCGACCCTGCCCCCTCACTGGGATCTTCAGTAAGTTCCCTCCTCTCCATGCCTCTGTCTCCTCATCTTTAAAATGGGGATAATGAGAGCGTCTATCTCACAGGACTCTCTCAAGGGTTAAGTAAATTAATATAGAACCTGAATATTAAGTAAGTTGATACACAAGTATATGTTTAGCAGTGCCTGGTGTTAATATCAGCATCTCAGCGGAGGAAAGCAAGGCTCAGAGGGGTGAGGCGCGTGGGCCCAGAGAGGATGGGGAGCCTGGCCTCCGCGAGCGAGGCGGCACTCACGTGGGGCAGGGCCAGGGAGCAGCGGCTGCTGCACGCGTAGGCCTCCTTGTGGCGCCCCAGCTCGGTCAGGGCCCGCGCCTTGCGGAACAGCGCCCGGATGTTCTCGCTGTCCAAGCCCAGCGCCTTCTCGCTGTCCTCCAGCGCCTTCTCATACAGGCCCTGCCAGAGAGGAGCAGGGGGCCGCCCGTCAGCCTGTTACCTGCCCTCCCTCAGCCTCCTGCCTCCACGGGGACCTAGGACCAACCTCCTCCCTTCCTCGCAGACGGGGCGGGGGCAAGGGCTCCAGGAGACAGCTCTGGTGTTCAGACCCAATCAAGGGTGTTTGTTGTCCAGCCAATGAGCCCTGGCAGGACATGAAGGGGAAGGGCTTCGAACTCTACAGTCATGAGCCCGGCCACTCAGAAGACCATGGACTGCAAGTAACACAGGCATCTCCAGAGGAGGCAACATCAGGAAAGTGGCTCAGCACACAGAACACACCGTGAACGGGCATCTGGTAGACCCGTTCATCCAGCCCTGACTCCCCTAACCCTAACCCTCGGCAGAGCCCACTGCAGAGCCCCGTAGGATCTGGGGAATGACTGAGGCCCTGAGCGAGGACAGGCAAGAGGAGAAGGCTGGAGCTGCAAGAATGAGGGAAAGGCAGAACCTGAAGTCTGGAGAAAGGAGGAAGGTGGTGGAGGATGGGGAGGAGGTTTGCAGAAAGAGATGGTGATAAGGGCGCCGGTCCTCAGCTCTGATGGCCCACAGACTCCTGCCAGGGCCCAGGCCGTCGGAGAACCTAACTTAACTCATCTGGGGCAGGGCTTGGGCTCCATATCATGACAACACTTTTTATTATGTATTAGTCCTTTAAAAGCTCTCCAGGTGAGTCCATTGTGTGCTGGGGTTGAGAGCCCTGGGAGCACAGGGCGGGGGTGAGGGGCATGGGGGCGGAGCAGCCACAGGGGCGTGTGGGTGGGACCAGCGGGTGGGGGGAGCTCACCATGGTGAAGTAGCAGGCGGCCCGATTGACGTGGAGCTTACACAGGAGTTCCCGCGGCAAGGCTACCTGGTCGGAGGCGGCGTAGTCGGCCACGTTCAGCCCCTCCATGTACTGCACCAGCGCTTGCTTGTAGTCCTTCTCCCGGAACAGGTCATTGCCCTCAGCGAACAGGTTCTGCACCAGCTTGAGCAGAAAGGCCTGCCGGGGCAGGGCGTGGGGATGAGGGTGCTCAGGGGGTCTTCTGCACCCAGCTCGGGCCCTGTCACCCAAGCCCCATGTCCCCCACCAGGGACACCCTGCCCTTTGCCTTCCCCCAGCCCAGCCCCTGATGCTCACCTCATATTCTTCTTGCTTTAAGGGTAGGGTTGACCTATGGGAAAAGGACACAAGGTCTGGACGGGCCCAGGGTTCTCAGCCTCCCACAGACCCAGGAACCAGAGCCACAGGTTAGAGACCATGCCTGGGAGCTGGTTCCCCCAGCTCAGACCTCAGACATCACCTTGTGGACTGAGATGAGGGGACAGCAGTTTGTTTTTTATCCCCTAAATCAACACCACGCTGCCCCTCTCTTTCCTACAAAAGGATGGTGGAAGGTCCTGCTTCTGCCCCAGGCCTGGCAGCCAGGCTTTCCCAGGTGCTGCTGTGGTTTTTCAGTCGCTAAGTCATGTCCGACTCTTTGGTGACCCCATGGACTGTAGCACGCCAGGCTCCTCTGTCCTCCACTATCTCCCAGCATTCGCTCAAATTCATGTCCATCGAGTCGATGATGCTATCTAACCATCTCATCCTCTGACACCCCCTTCTCCTGTTGCCTTCAATCTTTCTCAGGATCAGGGGCTTTTCCAATGAGTTGGCTCTTCGTATCAGGTGGCCAGACTACTGGAGCTTCAGCTTCAGCATCCATCCTTCCAATGAATATTCAGGGTCGATTTCCTTTATGATTGACTGGTTTGATCTCCTTGCAGCCCAAGGGACTCGCTAGAGTCTTCTCCAGCACCACAATTCGAAAGCATCAATTCTTCAGCGCTCAGCCTTCTTTATGGTCCAATTTTCACATCCATACATGACCACTGGAATAACCATAGCTTTGACTGTATAGACCTTTCCAGGTGCACATTGCTGAGAAGGAGCTCTGGCTGGCTGTCCTCTGCCTAAGAAACCAGTCCCTGGGTACGACCATGTCCCTGCAAACCAAACTTGCAACTTCAGATTCGCAGGCAGCACCCAAAGTCTACCTTGGGGGCCATTCATTTGGGAGTCACTGCACTTTTTCTGTCCCTGCCCACAAGACACACAAACCCCAACCAATGCCCAGCACATAGAACCTAACCCTTCTTGCCAAACTCAGCAGAGTAGGTGGGACCTTAGGCACCCTCTCCTGCCAAAACAATGCCAGCTCAGAACAGCTGAGCCCAGGAGAAAGTGTGAAAGAAAGGAAGGGAGGGGAAGGGGCTTCAGGGAGAAAGGAGAAAGCAAGGAGAAAGCAAGCATGAGCCCAAGGCACATTTGTGAGGCTACAAGGCAGCACTGGAAGGGAAGCTGGGGTTTGTCTTCTGGTCTCTCATGTCACAGAGGGGAAACCAGACATTCAGAGAGGGGCAGTGACAGGCCCAAGGTCACACAGCAGGTCCAAGCCAGGGCCAGAGAGCAGGGCTGGGGCTCCTTCTACTGCCTGGAGCCACTGTGAATACCTGTGCAAAAAAGAACAGCTTAGGGACTTCCTTGGTGGCTCAGACGGTAAAGAATTCACCTGCCAATGCAGGAGATGTGGGTTCGAACCCTGGGTTGGGAAGATCCTCTGGAGAAAGAAATGGCAACCCACTCCAGTATTCTTGCCTAGAGAAATCCATGGACAGAGAAGCCTGGCAGTCTACAGTCCATGGGGTGGCAAGGAGTAAGACACGACTGAGCGACTAACACAGGGACTTCCCTGGTGGTCCAGTGGTTAAGACTCTGTGTTTCCAATGCAGGGGGCATGGGTTCAATTCCTGGTTGGTCAGGTAAGATCTCATTAAAGGCAGCCTAAGCTGGTGAGTGACAAGTGGTGAGTGGAGACCCCGGAGGTCCCCTGTGGGGAGGGGGAGGTGTCCCTGACTGTGACAGTGGGGCCGGCCACCCACCCTCTCATTTGCCGCCCACCATCAGAAACCAGGGCCTGTCCCTCCTCGCTCAGCCGTGGCTGCCCGCCGCTCTCCTCCTAACTCATCTTCCACCTCCAGCCTCTCTTCCTCCAGCCTCAGCTTCATCTTCAGTAGGTCACACTCTGTCCTTAAGGTCACCTTATTCTGGTGTTTAAGGCTCTACACAAGCCCATCACCCACCTGTCCGCAGCACTTCATGGCTCCTATGGTGTTTGGTGCCTAGAGAAGCACACGAGGTCGGCACACGAGGAAACAGCCATTTCCAAAGGAGCAGGCCTGACTGTATAACCTGTAGTCCCTCAGGAGACCAACGTGTGGGCTCCTGGGAGGGTGACCCACTGCTATACCTCCTCAGAGTTCCCCTTTGGGAAGGGGAAGGAAGACACGGAGCTAACACTGACCTCAAGCGCAACGATCTGGAGAAGGAAGGGGCATTCTCTCTGTTTCACAGACGCTGAGACCACAGAAAGCAGGGGCACCGGGACGGGGGCTGAAGACTGGGGCTTGGAGGTCCAGTTACACAGAAATCAGTGACTTGAAGATAGAATTTTTATGACAGACAGGATTCCCAAGGCCTGCCTTGTTCTCCAGAATGGCCTCTGAGCAAAACTTGGGCATTTGACCAAGATCAACGCTCTCCCCCAGATGGAAGACGAGCCCCCTGTGAAGAAGGGTGAGGCCACAGCTCTGAGCTGGCAGAAGCCAGGAAAAGTGGCCGTTTTGCAAGTTGAGGAAGGAGAGCGTGTTGTGAGAATATAAACACAGAGCAGATCATGTGTGTGTGTGTCTGTGTGTAGAAAAGGACCGAGCTTGTGCTGAAAAGGCAGGTTGCATTTTGCAGGTCTGCGTGAGCACAAAATCAGGGAGTATATGAGGGTTTGTGGGGCTTTTGCGGTGGCTCAGTGGTAAAGAATCTGCCTTCAGTGCGGGAGACACAGGAGATGTGGGTTTGATCCCTGGGTCAGGAAGACCCTCTGGAAGAGGAAATGGCAACCCATTCCGGTATTCTTGCCTGGAAAATTCCATGGACAGAGGAGCCTGGCAGGCTAACAGTCCATGGGGTCGCAAGAGTTGGACACAACTGAGCTACTGAATGACAACAATGAGGGTTCGTATGTGCAAACCCCAGTTTTGTAGGCAGTCATATTTAAGATAAAGACACAAAATGAGAAACGAAGAATTGCTAGGCAGTCTTTCAGGGCTTTGGAAAGAACTCTTACAAATGAGGGGCTGGGAGCTTACACTTCATCAGAGTCATGATAAACGTGCCTCTGAGGGTCCATTTCAGAGAGAGAAAAGAGTTAATAAAAATATTTTGTGTGTAAAGAAAAAGATGAAAAAAAAAAACAACATGGCATATGGGTACCAGGGGCAAATAATGGAAAGAAATTTGGGTTTTGGAGTCCGCAAGACCCAGGTTAGAATTCCGTCGTTTAGTAGCTGTGTGACTAAACCAGTTTCTTAACCTCTCTGAGCCTCAGCTTTCTCATCTGCAAAATGGAGATAAAACCACCTGCTTAACTGAGCCGTTGTGAAGATGAGAGAAACGACGGATGTGAAGGGCCCAGCATGGAATAGAAAGACGTGCTCAGCAAGCAAAGACTACTGACTTATTATGGGATGTGCACAGACAAGCAAGAGAATTAACAGGGAGCGTAGGAGCATGCGTGGACAGGGAGGGTAAAATGATATGCTGGACAAGGCCACAGGGTGGCCAGGGTCAGGTCAGGAAGCGTGTGCACGTGTGCAGATCATGGCTCAGGGTTAAGAGCACCCCCGGGGCCCGCCCCGCCAGCCCCTTCCCAACCTGTCCCACCTCCTCACTCCCCAACACACAGGGCAGCCAGAACAGCAAAAGCTCAGTAAGCAAGAAACGGGAGCCCTGGAGAAGATGTGCCACCCTCCGACCCCTGCCCCCCCCCCCCGCCCCAAACACACACTCACTGAATGAACTGCAGCCCCTTCTCGATGTCCGCCTTCCGTCTCTGCCTCTCCATCAGTCTCTGCGGAGAGAACGCCGTCCATCAGGAAGTCAGCAGGGCTGGTCGCCATCTACACCCGCCTTCCCACCGTGTGTTCCCTTACTCCCTGCTCACCCCATCTCACAGGGTGTCAGGGCGTCCCTGAAGGCGGTGACCCATCTCGGGGGCCACATAGACCTCCAGCGCACGGCTCTCCATCCACACCTGCACCTCCCCTGGACCCTGAGTTTGTACAGCACCTTCAATGGACAGGGGGGTTCGTGAAGGCCACCACCCCTTCCCCATACGTGGCTGGGGCTGCCAAACTGCACAGGACACCCTCAAGTTCAAGGGGAAAGTCTTGCTTTACCAGCAGGCATAGTTTAGAGAGAAGAAACACAGAAAATGCCAGCATGGCCATGATTACAGCTACAGTGTAGCATCACACGTGGGCCAGGCACTCTGTATCAGGCTCACTGAATCTGCAAGGAGGTGGGTATCTTTTTTTTTTTTTTTTGCGGTATCATGTGGCATATGGGATCTTAGTTCCCTGACCAGGGATTGAACTCATGCCCCCTGCATTGGAAGTACGGAGTCTTAACCACCAGACCTCTAGGGAAGTCTTGAGGTGGGTGTCACTTTGTCCCCATTTTACCAGGAAACTGAAGCTCAGGGAGCCCTCGTCATAAGCTGGCTGGCCTCCACCACAACCAGGCCGTGGTGGCCTGGTACCCACACCGTTTCAGTGAGATGGTGTGAATTCCCCATGTTATGGATGAGGGGAGACCAAGGCTCAGAGAGGCTGAGGGGTGGCCCAAGGCTGCAGAGCAAATGAATGGCATTGAACTCGTGCAGGGATCTGCTCCAGAGATGAAGGGAGTGAAAACGGAAGGCAGGGGTGCGTCAGGAGAAGGAGGCGCAGGCAGAGCAGCTAGGGGTCTGGTATCCCCAAGGTGAGGGCCCCCCCTCCTCCCCGGGAGCTGGAAGCTCCTGGCCAGATCCAAACAGCCTGCTGGGCTCCTCCTCCATGCCACCATGGAGCTCAGCTGATCCCGCCCAGTGACAGCCCCGAGGGGGCCAGGCCTACCCCAGGGGAGAAACTGAGTCTGGGGCACTCACTGCCCTGCTGCCCAGCACTTTCTATCCCAGCCACTTCCAGGCCCTTCCCAGGCTCTGCCCATCAAACCATTACTGTGAGAGGATTCAGGCAAGGCTCGGGGATGGGACAGCCGGGGACTGCAGGACCCCTCCGGCTTCATATCTCAGCCCCACACAACATCTTCAGAGGGCTGATATGCAGACACAGGGAGAGGGTCCTCACTGCCTCACTGGCAAAGAGGTCTAAAAAAGCATTAAAAAACACCTAACTGCTTTGGAGAGGCAGCAAGTGTACCAAATTGATACTTTCTAAAAATTCTCTGCTTCTTTGTTCTTTATTCCCCACTCCGGGTTGGACCACCTTGTCCTCACATAAGGTAAGCGGGCAGGGGGTCACTATCCCCATTTTTCAGATGAGAAGAGTGAGACACAAAGAAATCAAGTCTCTTTCCCAAGGTCACTTAACCCGTGGCTGGAACCCAGCTTGTCAGAGGCCACAGCCCTACCCACACTCCAAGCTGTGAGATGCCATGAGGCCCAGGTCAGGCAGGGTGCCCCTGAGGCTCCAAGGAGACTGATGAGAGCGTTAAGAGCGAGGAGCTCAGGCCATGGGAACCTTGGTCCGCCCGCCGGTCCATCCCAGGAGGGCTGGAGCCATGCCGCGTCTTCAGGCTCCCAGAGCAGCGCTGCTCACACCTGTTCCCACTCCAGGCAGGACTGGGGCCACTGGCAAGCACTCACTATGCGTCTGCTGGCCCTGCCAGGGCCTTGGGCCAGCACTCTGGACTCAGACCTGGGTATGAGGGCCAGCATTTGCACACCACGTGACTCTGGATCTTGGTCACATGCCTGACGGATGGGGAAAGTGGGGCTGATGGTGCTCCCGACGCGCCGGCTGTCATGGGTTCAGAAGATGACACGTGCGGAAGGCCTGGCTCGGAGCGACAGTCCAACAACCGTGCGAGTGTCTGTCATCCACTCCCTCTTCCAAAGACGCTGCGAGTGTTTCCTGGGATGGACCCAACCGGTGAGACCCTGTTCTCCTGCAGGAGGCGGGCAGCAGTGGCCCCAGGCTGCCCGTGCCTCCCCGAGCGGGCCTCTTGGTTGGTGTCCTGGCCCTCGGTGTCCCTGTCTGTGATACAAGCGCTCATCATCCTTACACCCATGCCCCACATCAGGGCTCCAGCCAGAAGGCCTGGGGGGTTTCCCGCCTCCAGGCTTTTCCCTCTGCCGTTCCTTCCGCCTATGCTGCCATGCTCCTCTATCCGCCTTGTTAATGAAACTCCATCCATCTTTTCAAGCCCGGTTCCTCCATGGAGCTGCTCCTACTCTCTCCAACAGCACTATCACACACTCAGTTATCCCATTTCCTGGGAGCCTGGGGTCAGACCCAACCCTTGCCCTGGAAGACAGGCTCATTGGGTGGAAAGACAACAGGGCAGCCCAGCACTGGCCAAGAAGCTGGGGGAGAGTGGGGGATGGGAGGGAAGAAGGACCATGCCGGCCTGGACCACCAGCAGCCCAGGGCGTGGCCAGAGTGTCTACCCCCAAAGCTGCCATGCCCATGGCCACCACACTCATGGTCTCCTCATCCGTCCCTCCCCACCACCTGGGGTGTTGCCTGCCCCCACTTCCTCAATGCCATCACAGGGGTCTTTCAAACCACAGATCAGACCCCGTCCTCCTCAGCCAAGAGCCTCTCTTGACCTTTGCTGGTCAATTTCCCCACACCAGCGCACACTTCGTGGGAACACGTGCCCTGTTGCTCCCCCACTGCGACCCCTCTGGGCCCCATTCAGCCCACGGTCTTCTCAGAAAACCTCGGGGGTCACAGACGCGTTTCTGCGTCAGCTCTCTAGGTCCTGAGGTCTGAACAGACTTAACAGAAACAAATGCTGCCTGTAACCATCCTAGCGGTAATTCCTGACAAATCTGAACCTCATGCCAGGGAATAAACATTCTCTTTATTCTCTGCCCCAGGCAGTATGAAGGCTCCGCTGCCGGTGGGCGTTAATGCGTTTCTCTGACCACCAAACTCCCAAGGCAGCAGCGCGGCCATGCGCGTGGGCTACGCAGAGGGGTTCCAATCCCCTCTGAGTGGCAGTTTCCTGCTGTGTAAATCGGAGATTACAACTAGTGCCCACCAACAGGATTAATACACAGAAGGCACCCCTGGTACACAGGGCCTGGTACACAGCAGACAATAAATGACGGCCGTTATCAGAGTTCCTATGCTGAATATTCAAGTCAACACTTGCAGTATGTCCATTACATGCAGATGAGAAGAGGAGCCTTAGAAGAGCCCCCAGCCACCTGCAATCCGCCGGAGAAATGCCACCCCATTGTGGGCCTATTGAGGATTCAGCAATGAGCAAAGGTGATAAAGTCTCCCCTTGTTTATAGAGCACATGTTCTGGGGGAGCAGGGACACCACATTTAGATTTAGGGGACTTTGGTGGTCCAGTGGCTAAGATTTCTAACACGGGGGGCCTGGTTCAATCCCTGGTCAGGGAACTAGACCCCACATGCTACAGTGAAGATCAAAGATCCTGCGTGCCGTATGCAATGAAAGACTCGGTGCACCCAAATACATTAATAAATAAATATTTTTTAAAAATCAAAGGAACAAATAGATTTAAATCATAATAATGAAGGAGAAAATAAGGAGATAGAGTGACAGGGTGCTATAATTATATAGGGGACTCGGGAACAGAGACCTCAGTGACCAGAGGGTACACGTCATTGTGAATGTTTGGGGGAAAGGAACAGTGGGTGCAAAGGTCCTGAGGTAGAAATTGGTTGGCATATTTGAGGAGGAGCAGGGAGGCCAGTGTGGATGGCCTGGGGTGGGTACTGGGGAGCATGGTGAGTAGGAAGGCTCTGCCCTACATGAAAACGTGTTGTCATTAAACAAATGAGATTTACTTAAGTTTCACTACGACCCCATCAGGCAGGAAAATAGTGCTTCCAAGAGGCTAGGGAAGTTGTTCATGACCATGTAGGGATGGTGGGACCTGGGTGAAAAGGCCTGGAGAGATGGGCCTCAGACAGCCGCCTTAACAAATGCCAGGTGAGCAAAGACAGGCCCCCCCCTCAGCCCCAGGAGGCACCGAACGCCCCACATGCCTCCCCTTTCCTCAGTTTCCCTCCCCTGGGAAGAACATTTTTACCCGTGGTTGTTATGAATTAAACGTTTGTGTCCCCGGCCAAATGCATATGTTGAAGCCCTAAGTGTGACTGACTGTACTTGGAGACACAGCCTCTGAGGAAGGAATTCAGGTTTCATGTGGTCACGAGCAGAGGGTTCTGATCCAGTGTTTTGTTCTGGCAGACTGTCTAGACGAATATAGATTTTGGTACTGAGAAGTGGGGTGCTGCTATAACAAACACTAAACATACGGAAGCGGCTTTGGAGCTGCGTGATGAGTAGAGACTGAAAAGGTTTTGAGGTGCACGCTACCAAAACCCCCTAGACTGCCATGGAAGCACTGCTGGTAAAAATGTGTGTGTGCTCAGTCGCGTCCGACTCTTTACAACCCCGTGGACTGCAGCCTGCCAGGCTCCTCTGTCCATGGGATTCTCCATGCAAGAATACTGGAGTGGGTTGCCATGCCCTCTTCCAGGGGATCTTCCCGACCCAGGGATCAAACCATAGTCTCCTGCCTCTCCGTTGGTAAAAACATGGACACGAAAGGCAATTCTGGTAAGAACTCAGATGAAAATGAAGGATAGGTTACCTGAAACTGAAGGAAAGGTGATCCTTGTTAAAAAGTGACAAAGTACTTGGCTGAACTGTGTTCTTGTCTTGGTGGAGGGTAGACTTTGCAAGTGATGAAACTGGGTATTTAGCAGAGGAGTATAGAGGCAGCGGGTCTAAGCCAAGTCTAAGCCAAGTCTAGAAGTGTTGGCACGGGTCCTCCTTATTGCTTATGCTAAAATGCAGAGAAGAGAGATAAATGGAAGGAGGGATTGTTTAACAAAAGGAACCAGAACTATCCATATCTATAGCCAGAATGTATCCATATTGCAAAAAAAATGAGGAGTGTTCTGAAAAGCACACCAGAACAACTGTTTGGTGTGTGGCTGAACAACTGTTTGGTAAGGAGATTAGTACAGCTCAAACCAGCCATCAGCAGAAATCAGAAACAGAGATGGGATTATGGCAGCAGAAATAATGCCAGTCTGAACTGAAGGGGACAGAGAAAACTGAATGGCAGAATGAAGGCAGGCTGTCATTAAAAAGAATGAAATAACTTCATCTGCAGCAACATGGATGGATCTAGAGATTGTCATACTGAGTGGAGTCAGTCAGACAGGGAAGGAGAACCATCGTATGGCATCTTTATATGTGGAATCTAAAAAGAAATGATACAGAATGAACTTACAAAACAAAAAGAGACTCACAGACTTAGAAAACAAACGTATGGCTGCCAGATAGTTAGGGACTTCAGGAAGGTCATATACACACTGCGATATTTAAAATGGATCACCCCCAAGGACCTACTGTAGAGCACACGGAACTCTGCTCAATGTCAGGTGCCAGCCTGGATGGGAGCGGGGTTTGGGGGAGAATGGATACATGTGTGTGTGGTTGAGTGGCTTCACTGTTCACCAGAAACTACCACAACCCTGTTCATAGGCTACACCCCAATACAAATAAAAAGCTTAAAGTCTGGGGGGAAAGAGATCATGTTTCTTCTTGAGCTTAAAAGAAAAAAAAAGAGTGAAGAGAAGGCTGGAGGACTTCTGAAATTCTACAGGACAAGACAACAGAGCTATGTGGCTACATACATGCTCTATTCTTTAAGAAAAAGGAAATATAACCCTAAGGTGATTCAGGGATCATCAGGGCCACCTGCTCCATTTCAAAGGGTGGGGCCACTGCTTCCTTTTCTACAAGCCCAGAGTCTTGGGGGCGGCAAAGTGCTGGCAGAACTGTGGGGGTGATGCTGCGCCCCAGGGGCCCAGGAAGGAGGAACATCAAACCAAAGAAGATGCTTCTCAAGCCTTAAAATCAAATGGAATTTGCCCCCCTGGGCTTTGTACATACTCGGAAACTGTGACCTCTTTCTTCTTTCCCGTGAATCCCTTTGAGAAGGAGAATGTGTCCCATGCCCATCCCACCACTGTGCTTTGAAAGCTTGTGATTTGCCTGGTTTCACAGGTTCACAGCCGGAGAGGAATTCTACTTCAGGATGAATCATCCCTCTTGTCTCAACCATATCTGATTCAGATGAGACTCTGGACTTGACAGTTGATGCAGGAACGAGTTGATAATTTGGGGGTTAATGTGATGGAATGAATCCATTTTGCATGTGATGAGACCATGAATTTTGGGGAAGTGGGAAGAGTAGAATCTACGGACTGAATGTTTGTGTTCCCCGCAAACCACATGTTGGCAGCCCTAACCACAAATGTGACTGTTAGGAAATAGGGCCTCGAAGGAGGTGATTAAGGTTAAATGAGACTATAAGGGTAGGCTCCTGGTCTGATAGGATTAATTCCTTTATTAGAAGAGACACCACACAGTTCTCCCTCCCTCTCCCTACAGGCAGGCATCACCAAGAAAAGGCCAGACGAGGCCAGTGAGAAGGCAGCTAGCCGTCTGTAAGAAGGAAGAGAGTGCTCAGTAGAAACCAAATCTGCCAGCACCTTGATCTGGGTCATCTATGCTCCAGAACTGTGAGAAAATAAATGTCTGCTGTTTAAGCCACCCAGGCTATAAGATTTTGTTACAGCAGCCACAGCGGACGAAGACAGTGGTTAAAAGATCACTGGTTCTCAGCCAAAGAGGGAGTGAGCTCCTCCAGGGTGAGGGTCAGGCACGGCTTGGAGAGGGCACTTGGTGAAAGAGCAAGGAGCATGTAAGCCAAATAAATCTTGTTTCCCTCTAAAGAAAAAAGTCCAAGGAGAAAACCAAGGCCCCAATCTCCCCAGAATCCCACCACCAGACTGGGCGGTCCCCTCCCCCCAGCTCTGGGTCCAGATTCTGGTAATTTAGGAATTCTAAGTGGGACCTGACTCAAATGAGCTCGTCTCAGAAATACAGCTGTGAATTAAAAGAGCCAACAGAAAACGATTCCGTCAATATGTCAGCATGGTATGTGACCTCATACCCAGGGGCATGCTGGTTCAAATCCAAGATCTGGCTCCCTATTAACTGCATATGAGCTGCTTAATTTCTCAGTGTCTGACTTCCCTCGCCTCTAAAACAGGAATAGTAGCTACTGTCAGGGGTTGTTGTGAAAGTTCAATGACATGTTTGACACAAGATATGCATTCTGAAGGAGATCAGCTCTGGGATTTCTTTGGAAGGAATGATGCTAAAGCTGAAACTCCAGTACTTTGGCCACCTCATTGGAAGAGTTGACTCATCGGAAAAGACTCTGATGCTGGGAGGGATTGGGGGCAGAAGGAAAAGGGGACGACAAAGGATGAGATGGCTGGATGGCATCACTGACTCGATGGACATGAGTCTGAGTGAACTCCAGGAGTTGGTGATGGACAGGGAGGCCTGGCATGCTGCGATTCATGGGGTCTCAAAGAGTCAGACACGACTGAGCGACTGAACTGAACTGAACTGAACTGATTTTTATTCTATAATTATTATGATTACTTAAAAAGAGGAGCAAAGAACATAAAACAGGAAATTCACAGGAAACACACTGCAACTACAGAGTCACGACTAGAGAAAAGCCCTTGCAGCAACAAAGACCCAGCACAATAAAAAATAAATAAAATTATTATGATAATTAAAAAAATAAGACGGGCAAAGAATATAAACAGGAAATTCACAGGAACATAACTCATTAAGAAAAGATACTCAGAGGACTTCCCTAGTGCTTCAGTGGTTAAGAATCCACCTGCCAATGCAGAGAACACAAGTTCTATCCCTGGTCTGAGAAGATCCCACATGCTCCGGGGCAACTAAGCCCATGCACCATAATTATTGAGCCCTATAGCCCTGCGCTCCACGACAAGAGAAGCCACTGCAGTGAGAAGCCTGTTCTCTGCAACTAGAGAAAGCTCACACACTGCAGTGAAGACTCAGCACAGCCAAAATAAATAAATATAATTTAAAGAAAAAAAAAACGTGTTAAAACAACAAGATAACTCTTTTCACCTATGAGGCTAATGAAAGAAGAGAGCCTGGTCAATGAGGTGAAGGAAAGAGCAGTCTCCAACACCGTAACGCACTCAGCCTGTGAACTGGTGAGGTCTCTGTGAAGCAACACCTACCAAAATGAGCAAGCTGCCTACCCAGCAGCCAGCATCACTTCCTCTGTCTGCACACAGCCGGGCAGGTGAACCTGCACTGGGCTAAACCGATCATAATGGTTCTTTTCCTTACCAGTGATTGGCTTGGGCAAGGGCATGTGACATCATCCTGGCCAATAGGAAGGAGGGGACATCAGCCAAGGGGCTTCTGGAAAAGATTTCCTTCACACTTAAAATGGGACTGTACCTAGAGGGGTCGGATAGGGAGGGAAATGGCGGGGTGGGGGGTTCAAAAAGGAGGGGATATATGTATACCTATGGCTGATTCATGTTGAGATTTGACAGAAAACAACAAAATTCTGTACAGCAATTAACCTTCAAGAAAAATTTTAAAAAAACCTTAAAAATAATAAATAAAATGGGAGTGCAGTGATTATCCCTTTTTCTGGTACTGTATAACTAGAAGCAACCTTAATGTCCATCAGTAAAGAACTGGTTTAATCAAACTACTACATTATGGAATACAACCAGCTATTTAATCTATAGGTACTGTCATGGCAATGCCTCTGTACATGGTTGAGAAAGGAAAAAAAGAAACAGATTTCAGAACATTTGGGTTTGTATGATTACATCTGTGTGTAATGTGTGTTTATATAAAGAAGGCATTTGAGAGAATATTCTCCAGTTTCACTGGTTCTTTCTGGGAACTAGGATCTGCCAAGAGGCAAGAGCACACAGACCACGTTCCCTTCTGCTTTAAATGCCTCAGCAGGGTTTGGACATTTTGCAGGGAGAAAGTATTTGCCTTGTAATCTAAAATACAAAATGAGATGACTGACTTGACGCCAACAGCAGGACAGGGGCCAAATGGGAACCAGGAGCCTGATTTTAAACCCAGTGCTCTGGGACTGCCAAAGCATCCGTGGACTGTCCTTCCTAAGAAAAAGACCAAACCATTGACCTGGGAGCCACGAAGGAAACCCGATGTTTTTCCCACTTTGGAGAAGGGTTTGAAGATGACAGAATTTTAGAGACTCAGATCTTCCTCAGACCAGGCAGGGACTATGCTAGGTTCTCCAAAATCTCAACGTCTGGCCCATGTTTGACATAGAGCAAGTGTTCAGGAAATGGTGGTTTGGATGAAAAAGAAATGGATGAATGAGTATCAATTCATTCAATCCAAGCATTACATAGATAAGAATGAATGAGTGTTGAATAAATGAATGAAAAAACTGATACCAAGATACACAATCAGGTAATAATATTTCCTCAGTGATTATGATGTTCCAGGGACTGTCATGATCCCTATACACATAATACCTTTCTTTTTTTTTTTAATATTTATTTTTAATTGGAGGATAATTGCTTTACAATATTGTGTTGGTTTCTGCCATCTATCAGCATGAATCAGTCTTAAGTATACATATGTCCCCTCCCTTTTGAGCCTCCCTCTCACCCTCCCTTGTAGCTTAGTCGGTAAAGAATCTGCCTGCAGTGCAGGAGACCTGGGTTCAATCCCTGGGTTGGGAAGATCTCCTGGAGAAGGAAATGGCAACCCACTCCAGTATCCTTGCCTGGAAAATCTCATGGACAGAGGAGCCTGGTGGGTTGCAGTCCATGGAGTCACAAAGAGTCGGCATGACTAAGCGACTAACACTTACTTACCCACCTCCCACCCCACATAATACCTTTCTTAAGACTTGCATAATCCTATGACATCGGGACTACTATCATTCCCATTTTGTGGAGAAGCAGAGGGCACAGAGAAGTTAAGTGACTTACCCAAGGTCACACAGCTGGAACTAGGCAGAACTGGGATTCAAACCCTAGCAGCCTGGCCCTCAAGCCCACGCACATGGCCGTTACCTTTAGTGTTGCCCGTTAAGCAAAGAGACCTAGCCCCAGGAACCTCCATCTGTCATCGCACTCAAGTCTTCCTCACCCCTCAAAATAATTCCCTCCTCAGATCCCGAATCCCCTTCTGGCGAGCACAAACTTGATTCCCTCTCTTGGTCACATTCTGTGAAAGAGTTGTCTATTCTGTCTCCACATCTACACTTCCCACTCCACTCCCCAACTCACGACAAGCCCACGCTCACTCCACTGAGGGTGCTTGCCAAGGATCCTCCTCGTCCCAGGGACCTCCTACCTGCTCAGTCCAGGAGGGGCCAGTTTTTCACTGGCCTTTTCTGGGACTGCTGGCTGCATCTGTGGGTCCTTGTCCTCGTCCGCCCAGGTCTTCAGCTTCAGGGACAGTGCTCTTGGTCTCCTCACTCCACCTGCTCCCCCTAGATGAGCTCTTGCATTTCATGATCTCATGAGTCATGTCGATGACTCACAAATCTATTCCTCCCACCAGGCTCACCCCCTCCCCAATATTTCAGATTCGCGTCTTTTACTTTGTGGGAAATGCTACCCAGATGCCCAATACCCAGGCTGCTTATGACTTCTGTGCCTTTCCTAATCCTGAACCCTCTACCTGGAATGCCCTCCCCCTCCCCAGCCACACCCCCAGCCAACTCCTACTCATCCTTTAAGACCCAACATGGATGCCTCCGTGTTCAGAAAGTCCTCCTTGGTACCCATTCCAGTTGAGCTGAGTGTTCTTTCCGACTCAATACATTCCAGACTTAACTCAGCAGCTTCTCCCCTAATCCTGCTCCTCCTCCGTCATTCTCCAACTCTAGTTATAGATCCAACCATCATCCTTCTCTCAGTCAATCTCCAATTCCAGCTTTACCTCTGAAACGCTTGTCCACACTTCTCCCACCACCTCCACAAGCAGGCCTTCCATCACCTCTGACCATTGTGCTCCCTGCAATCTGCTGCCATTTGCTGGTCAGGGATCTCTGTCTAATTCACATATCAGCATCACTCCCTTGCTCAAAACCCTTCCAGATGCGTGCACACACCCACATGGATGTAGGTTTAAAAAAATGTGAGGACTTCCCTGGTGATCCAGTGGCTAGGATTCGACCCTCCCAATGCAGGTGGCCCAGGTTCAATCCCTGGTCAGGGAACTAGATCCCACAGGCCACAACTAAGAGTCTACATGTCACAGTGAAGTTCCTGAGCACCGAGCACCGTACAACTAAGACCCAGCGCAGCCAAATAAATAATAAATCAATTAAAAAAAAAAAAGGTGAAAAGTGAATAAGCTCTGTGGTCCAGTAATGTACCAATGTCATTTTTCTGATTTTGATATTGGCTATATATCACCATCAAGGGAAGCAGAGTAAAGGGAACCCTTTGTTACCATTTTCGCGACTTCCTGTGAATAAAAAGTTAAAAACAAACAAAACCTTCCATGACACCCACTACCAGGAGGACAAAGGCCAGGCTGTTCATCCAGGGCACACAGAGCCCGTGGCCCGGTCTGGAATGTGACATTCCAGCAACTTTGGACCACGCAGCTTCCTGTTCAAGCTGCCGGCTCTTTCTAGAACAACCCTGATTAACGCCTGTTTCTTAAAGCTCAGCTGAGGTGGCTTTTCTACCAGGAAGGCTGTCTGCCCCAAAGTCCACCCTAGCACAGCTCCCCAAGCTCACAAGCACGGCAGCGATCCTAGTTAACTGAAAGTATGTGCTCATATTCCCATTCTCTCCCTAAACTAGGTGCTCCTTGAACGAAGAAGCTGTATCTGCTTTATCTCTCAGCAGCACAGAAAAATACACTCAGAGTAAGTACAGTCTCATGAAAGCTGGAATAAAAGTGAAGATGCAGAGTTCAGTCACCATTTATTGAGCACTTTCTCTTACCGGATATTATTCTGAGTTGTTTGTTCAGTTGCTAAGTCTTGTCTGACTCTTGGGAAACCCCGTGGGCTGGAGCCAGCCAGGCTCCTCTGTCCATGGGATTTCCCAGGCAAGAACACTGGAGTGGGTTGCCATTTCCTTCTCCATGGAATCTTCCCGACCCAGGGATTGAACCTGCATCTCCTGTATTGGCAGGGGGATTCTTTACCACTGAGCCACCAGGGAAGCCCTGGTGAGCTTTAACTATAATGCTATACTAAGATACTATCCAATAAAATAAATTAATTTTAAAAAGATACTATATACCAATAGAGTAAGATACTATATACCAAGAGAGTAAGATACTATATACCAAGAGAGTAAGATACTATATGTAACATACTATAAGACACTATATATAACATACTATAAGACACTATATATAACATTAAGTATACCGCTTAATCCTTATAACACTCCTTAGGAAGGTACCACTATTACCCTCATTTTACAGATGAGGAAACCAAGGCACAAAGAGATGAAGTGACCTGCCAGGGTTAGTTACTAAGTGATGAAACTGGGCTTTGAACTCTGGCAGTGGGTTCTGGGGCTCAGATAGTGTCACCTCCCAACTCAAAAGTGCTCCCCCACCCCCACAGGCTGCCTTCAGCCTGGACCTGCACTCCACCTCCCCCTCCAACCCCCGGCACTCACCGCCCCACCACAGTGTGCAGACAGGTTACACACCACACGAACACTATCTGAGCTTACGTCATCTCCATGCCTGGCACTTCTCCTGACTCACCAGGCCCTCGACGGCTACCCAGAGAGACCGGGAAGGCTTTAATTCCATGGTCTCTGACCTCACTCGTCAGCTCGCCGGGTCTGCATTTATCCCTTCCCCTCATCCTCCTCCATCCCCCATCTGTCCAATGGACAACCCTCTGCTCCAGGGAAGTCATTTCTGGAGGTCATCTGCTGGGTGTCCAGCCACTTCTATGGCAGGAGTTTTGAACCTGGGTCCCAAGGAGAGAACTCAGGGGTCTGTGACCTTTTTTCAGGGGTCTGGGAAAACACAACTTTTTTCACAAACTTCTACCTCATACTGACCATTCCCCTCCAATTAGGAACACAGGAAAAACACCCCAAGAGCGCCAGGCACAGAAATCACAGCTTTTTCCCTGTCACATTTCAGCTGCTGCAGACACAACAAAATCTTGGTTCACGCTCACCCCAACTTTGAAATTTTGGTAGTTACATAGACTCACTGCTAGTTCTTATTTTTTAGTGCAATGATTTAAAAGAGACCCAAACTGTAGTTCAAGAGCATGGATTTCCTTGGTAATCCTGTGTGTTTTTACCATATGCATCTAGAAAGAGTATTCTGAGAAGGCATTCATGGATGCCCCAGGCTGCCTGACAGGTCTGCAGTACAGAGGGGCTTGAGAAGCCCTGCTCTCAGGATCAGGTTATTTATCCCCACAGTAATCTCAAAAATAGGTGCTCTTATCCCCACTTTCCACCCAAAAGCGAGGCCTATAAAAGTAAAGTCTTTTTATTAAAAAAATAAAGAAATTTGAGGACTTCCCTGGTGGTCCAGTGGTTAAGACTCTGTACTTCCAATGCAGGGGGTGCAGGTTCGATCCTTGGCCGGGGAACTAAGATCCCACATGCAGCGTGGAGCGGCCAAAAAACAAAAAATGAGGCTTGGAGTGCTCTGTGACTTGTCCAAGGCCACACTGCTCCCAGGGAAGCGGGCTGCACGTATGTTCAGGAATGGACATGCAATGGATACCCACAGGCCTCAGCAACCTGTAATTTGTTTCTTTTAATTGGCCACCTTGAACAGAAACCAAGGTTCAAGAAACTTGCCCCAGGCCTCCTCCGGCGCGCCACCATAAGCCAAAGTAAAAGCAAGCATCAGCAGCAAGGCCTAATCCCCACCCTTCTGCAGCACCCTGGCTCCAAATGGCTTTGATTCAATACTTTCTTCACCTTGTCTTTCTTCTTCCCAGCAACCTAAGGGCCCAATTGCACAGAAGGGTTCAAACCTACATCTCTCTCCAGGGAACCAACGCTCTGCTCCTGCTTCTCCATCAAGACCCACCTGCTATGCTGCTCAAGTGAGACATTTGAACAATAACTCTTTTGTTTTATTTTTTTTTTTAATAGAAAAGTAACAGAAGCTTACTCTTGGGAGTTATGGGCATGCACACATTAAAAAAAAAAAAAACAGAACTCAACCAGGGTCCCAGAGCTCCGACTGACTGCTTACTATTCTTTTTTTTATTTTTTTGAGCAATTTGAAGTCACTGCTCCTGTTCATGGGAGAAGAAATCCTTGTGGTCCTAACACCTGAGCACCAAGAGTTTCATGAGCTGCTCTGCCTGCATCATGGGCTGAAGAGAGGCCAGAGCAGTGCAAAGGGCCCCGAGCTGGGTTCCCATCATAGCCCTGACTCATGCTAGCTTTCATGGCATCAGTCTGAGCATCTGTTTTGTCCTTTATAGGATGGACCTAATGATATCCACCTTGCAAGATTAATGATGACACCTGTGTGCTCAGTCGTGTCCGACTCCTAGAGCCTATGGACTGAGCCTACCAGGCTCCTCTGTCCATGGGATTCTCCAGGCAAGAATACTGGAGTGGGTTGCCATTTCCTCCTCCAGGGGATCTTCCCAACCCACAGATGGAACTCGCATCTCCTGCACTGGCAGGTGGGTTCTTTACCGCCGAGCCACCAGGGAAGCCCTGCTTTCTGTCTAGGCCACTCTTTCTGGGCAAGGGCTCTTCTGGACCACTCTGCTACTACTGTTCATTTACTCAACAAACAAGCACAGAACACCTTTGAGTGCAGTGGGCTCTACCGGAGCCGAGGGAATGAGATTAATGAAGTCCCTGGCCTTGGGGAGCTTGTGGTTCAGGCGTGGAAAAACAAATAAAAAGGTCAGTGTTAAATGCACAAGACAAGCAGAGATATAGATAAGAGCTACACAGAGACTAAAATAGGGAACGTGGCAGGGAATGACGGGGGTGGGGCGGCTGGGAGCTTAGGGAAGGCCTGTCCTGAGAGGTGGCATTTAAGAGACAAGGAGCCAGTCACGGGGACACGGGAGGTGGGTAAGGGCGCACCTGGCACCGGGTGCAGCTTGGGGAATGGCCCTGAGGTGGGAACAAGCTTAGAATGTTCAAGGAAGAGACAGAAGGCCAGTTGAGGCTGCAGGACTGGAACGAGAGCAGGTCAAGCAGGAAGCAAAAGGGGCAGGGGACAGGCTGGAGCTGGTCAGAGAGCTACACGCAGGTCACTCTGTGCGAGAGCCAGCTCTGTGCTCCACGTGTGCTGGGAAACCACCAGAAGGTTTTCAGCAGAGGACTGACAATCTCATCTATTTTTTAAAATATTTATTATTATTATTATTATTTTATATATTGGCTGTGTGGCATGCAGGATCTTAGTTCCCTGACCAGGGATCGAACCCATGCCCCCTGCAGTGGAAGTGCAAGTCTTAACTATTGGGCCATGAGGGAAGTCCTGACAGGGTCTCCTTTAAATTTTGAGAAGACCCCTTGGCTGCTGCCTTGGGAGTGGGTCCTAAGAGGCAAAAGTAGAAGGTTAGGAGGCTGCCTGCTGTTGTGGTCAAGGCCCAGATCAAGGCGGGCAGTGGAGAAGATTCAGGAACATTCTGGAGGTTATTCAGTATTCATGGCCATCACACTGGGTGGTCTTTATAACTTTCAAAGTTCCTTCATTTAAGTTTCAGAGCCAACCTGAGGCAGATGGGACTGAATCAGCAAGGCCATTTCACAGACCAGAAGACCAAGGCCAAGACTGAGGAGGTGCTGGTGCCCCGCTCACGCAGCTAGTGTGTGCTGGAGCGGGGAACGAAAGCCAGGACTTTGGACCCCTCTGCCTGCAGAGGGACAGGGTTTGACACGGAATGCTCCAGAGCTTAGAGGAGCCTCTGAAAAGGGTCACAGTCTCGACCTTTGCCTGCAGCCCTCAGGGAAGTGCTCGATAGACACTTGCTGGCTGACCCCAGCTCTCGGTCTCAGGGTATCTGACACCCGGTTGGTCCCCTCTCTGAGTCACACTGTGGACAAAGCAGGAAGAATTGGAGGGTGGGTGGGTCGCCCCTTGGTTTCTTTTGACTAACAGAGATTTCTCTTATCATGAAGGATTATCATGAGGATGAATGAGAGACTAGACACACATGTCAGATAACTAGGGTTTCCAGGCAGGTAAGAAAAGAGCTCAAGGGACTTTACTGGTGGTCCAGTGGTTGAGAGTCCACTGTGCAATGCAAGGGACACAGGTTCAATCCCTAGTTAGGGAACTAAGATCCCATGTGCTGCGGGACAACCAAGACCGCACGCTCAGGAGCCTGTGTGCCACAACTAGAGAGTCCTCGTGCCGCAAGGAAAGATTCCACATGACACAATGAAGATCTTGCAACTAAAACCCCATACAGCCACATCGATAAATAAATATTTTGAAAAGGAAAAGCAAAGAGCTCCCTGGAAACTGAAACAGCTTGACAGCATCTCTCTGGCAGGGCAGCTAAGACCTCCGACTCGGGCTCGGGCTCCCCCTGACCCTCCTGCTCTACCTCAGTCGTATGATCTGGGAACCTTAGTCTTCTCTTCTGCAAAATGGGGCTGCTAGCAGGTTTGGTAACAGAAGGCACACAGAAAGCACAAGTACAGTGTGGGCACACAGCTGCGTCCAGCTGTGGTGGTTGCTGGCGCTGTAGCCGCTGTGCCCATCAAGCTTGAATCTCAGGCTTTGATCCGGAGCTCAGGAAATGCTGCTGAACTGAAGTCAACTCTAGACAGCTCCTGGATGCAGAAAGGCTGCCTCCCCTTCCCTCTGGGCCTCCAAGGCCTGATGGTAAAATGGCGTTAACACACCTGCAGAAGCCATCAGGGCGCTTGCAAAGAAACAGACTTACTAGGAGAAATAAATAAGGTGGGAAGGAGCCCCATAGCTGGTGTTGACAGAGAAAAGGAAAACGAGCCCGTTTTCTATGGACCATTAAATGTGATGAAAGGAGCTGGCTTCCGTGGAGGCTCCAGGGAGCTGACACATAGCCGTCACTTCATCAACCCCAGCTGAAGTTGCAGTCAGACTTCCTCAGAGGACACCTCCACCCTCTGCTGTCTCAACTGTACCACCACCGGCCCCACGAGTCTCCTGCCTCCCTCCTGCCTAGCCTCACCTGGTCCCCAAGTGGGCCAACTCAAGAGCCAGACTGCCCCGGTTTGCCCTCCAGCTCTGCCACTTACAGGATGACATTTAACCTTTCTGTGCCACAATTTCTCCATCTGTAAAATGGGGATAATTGTAGCACCCACCTGTATATGGCTATCATAAAGATTCAATAAGCTTATCCAGGAGAAAGCACTCATAACAGCTGGCCACTAGCTAATCGCTGGATTGGTGTTTGTGAAGTTACTAAAAAAATTTAAACTCCCCTGCTGCTGCTGCTAAGTCGCTTCAGTCGTGTCCGACTCTGTGCGACCCCATAGACAGCAGCCCACCAGGCTCCCCTGTCCCTGGGATTCTCCAGGCAAGAACACTGGAGTGGGTTGCCATTTCCTTCTCCAATGGGTGAAAGTGAAAAGTGAAAGGGAAGTCGCTCAGTCGTTTCTGACCCTCAGCGACCCCATGGACTGCAGCCTTCCAGGCTCCTCCATCCATGGGATTTTCCAAGCAAGAGTGCTGGAGTGGGGTGCCATTGCCTTCTGCATAAACTCCCCTAGTTCCTCTCATAAAGAAAGCTGAGCACTGAAGAATTGATGCTTTCGAACTATGGTGCTAGAGAAGACTCTTGAGAGTCCCTTGGACAGCAAGGAGATCAAACAAGTCTATCCTAAAGGAAATCAGTCCTGAATATTCATGGGAAGGACTGATGCTGAAGCTCCAATACTTTGGCCACCTAATGTGAAGAGTCAACTCACTGGAGAAGACCCTGATGCTGGGAAAGACTGAGGGCAGGGGGAGAAGGGGGCGACAGAGGACGAGATGGTTGGATGGCATCACCGACTCAATGGACATGAGTTTGAGCAAACTCCAGGAGATGGTGAAGGACGGGGAAGCCTGGCATGCTGCAGTCCATGGGGTTGCAAAGAGTCAGACACAACTGGGCCACTGAACAACAAAGTTCCTCTCATATGAGTCTCCTGTCCCAATCCCCTGGCACTGGGCTTCTCCTAGAGGTTACCATAAAACATCATCAACTCTCAGAGTTCCTTTTCAGAAAAGGAAACTTGGGTCCAGAGAACCCAAGGGACCACGGTGGCAGAGCCTGACTTGAACCTGAACTCACACCTGCCACCCGCACTGTGGACTGTACCAGACAACCTGCCCGGTCTGACTTTACACAGCCCTGCCTTTGTCCAGTTCAGCTCCTCTCCTTAGAATGCCCTTTCTCAACCCATCTTTCCAACACGTTATTCTTTTTTTTCCTTTCCAATGTTTTAAGTGGCACTTCTTGGAAGACCTTCCAACCCCCAGGGCAAAATAAATCTTCTTCCTCTACACTGGGACATTATTCAATTTGACAAGACAATAGTTGATCGTGTCTTCCTGGCACTTCCACGGGGGCCTGGGACACAGAGGGTGAATCAGAACCAGTTTCTGTCCTTGGGAGACTCGGGTTAATCATCCGTATCCTTCTCCTTTCCAAGCACAAGCTCCTCGGCAGTATCAAATCAGGCGCTGGCAGGCACTGGGAACTGAGCTCGGATCTCATGCTCGGGACCCAGTCTCCTTCCACCACCAGTCTGCCTTCTAAAATCAGGCTTCCAATAGCTGCCTGAGAGGACTTGCACTGGGCCAGCCCCATAAGACCATGGGACACAAGGCTGGTTCAGTGAAACTCTGGCCCTGGGGAGCCTACCGACCTTTCAGCCTGGGTCCTCACCCCTAGAGCGTTTGCCAGTTCAGACTGTCTGGGTCCCTGTTGTTGCTCTCCATATTTGGGATGGAGGTGGTCCAATTCTGACACCATGTAGCCCACTCAACTGTCACACAGGACTGGCTTCAAATCCAGCCAGGTGACCTTGGGTGACCAGCCAAGGTCCTGTGTTCCTGTGTTCCTCAGTTTCTTCATCTGTGAAATGGAGATAATAGTGCCTACCCCTCACGGAGCCGCTGGAAGAATCAGAGAAAATGTACACCAACGTCGCGGCGCAGAAGCAGTGGTGAGGAGCCCAGAATCCCCTACTTTTTCTCCACCCCAGCCACACCTCCTCATCCTTTCAAGCTCAAGATCCACCTGCTGGAGGAAACCTTCCCTAACTTTTCCAGGTTACCCTGAGAGCTCTCTCTTCTCTCCGCTCTCACCGCCTGGACCCCAGTATTGATCATCTTCTTGTTCTCTCATTGCTTCACTAGAGTTAACTTTTCTCTTTCCAGCCAGCCTTTAAGTGGCAAACTCAACCCAAGCCGACTCCACAGCATCACACTGTACACCATAAGAGGCTCTTGAAGACAAATTTGCTAAGGTAGGCAGGGCTCTGGGAGAGGGTGAAGATTTGCAGGCAGAAAACAAAGCAGGAATCCTAACTCTGTTGTGTGACTTTCCAGGAAGACCTTCAACTCTCTAAGCTTCAGATCTCTCATCTGGAAAATTAAGATTGAAAAATGTCGAGCTGACATGGTTGCTATGGAGGACAGATGAGAGAACATATGTGGAAACCCTTTTGTTATAAACTAAAAAGTGCTATTTAAGGGATTATTATGTTTGGATTCTCAAATCCAAACCTACTGATGCCTCAACTGTCCTATACTTAAGATTCAAGAGCCCAGATCATCCCACAGAGCTTCTTAGCCCCAAATAGTCCACCAAAACCCACATTCTTTATTGTTCATCCTAAACAAAAAGCCAGCAGTCATTCACAGTATCCATGGAACCTCATCCCAGTACGAACGTGCATGCATGTTCAGTCGTGTCCGACTCTTTGTGACCCTGTGGATTGCAGCCCGCCAGGCTCCTCTGTCCATGGGCTTCTCCAGGCGAGAATACTGGGGTGGGTTGCCATGCCCTCCTCCAGATCTTTCTGATCCAGGGATTGAACCCAAGACTCCTGCATTGCAGGCAGATTCTTTACTGCTGAGACACTGGGGAAGCCGTCATCCCAGCTCAGGGATCACAAAAGTTTTCTCCCATCCTCAGATCTCAACCCTTCTGGAACATGTTTCTTCTTCCCAGCTTAAGGAAGCCCACACCTCAAACCTGCTCTAATTGTGATCTGCTGGGCATCATTTCTAGCTTGCAGTCCAATTTCCAAGGGAAGTAAAAATGGGGAAAGACAACCAAGGTGGGTATGCTTGTATTTGCAGAGAGAGGAAGAGGAAGATTTGGTAACAGAATGAAAGATTCTGCTGGAATTTTGTGTCCAACAGTTGCTAAACATACTATAATTATCCCATTTGTGTGAGGATTCAAGGATCTGCATTCTGCTATTTTCATGGAACTTGATGAACTGCAAGCTCTGAGGGAAAATGCTAAGAAGTTGGGGTTCAAAGTCTTGTACCCAGGACCAAAGTCCCAGTAAGCAGCCCCAGGAAAATGAAATCCCTGACAAAGCTGCTGGGGGCCCCCAGTCCCCTACTCTGGGCTCAGACCCCTTCTCCAGCCCCTACTTTTCCCCACAGATGGCATGTAGGCATCACACCCATCAGAGTCCATCAGAGTGAATCCTGATTTTTTTTTCTCCTGGGAATACTGCTTTGTCTCTGTTAAAGACCCCCAAATCAGGCACCTATAAACGTCCTAGTCGGTCAGATTTTAGGGGGAAATCAGGGAAAGAAAGGGGCAGGCCGGGAAGGGTCCTGAGGCCCGCGGAGGGTAGTAGAGGGGTCCGAGGCCGCCGTTGTGGGTGGCTCTCGGGGACCCATATTCAGGGGGCGCCCCGCAGGCACTGGAGCTGTCCCCCGCAGCCCCTGAGCGCACCTGGTCAGACGACGGAATTCTCGCAGGCCTAGGAGTCCTGGGACCGATCCCACGACCGGAAATTCCCCCCACCCAGACCGCGCCCCCCTTTCCTGCCGCCCTCTCCCCCCGGCCGGGCCGCAGGCCCCGGATCCCCGGGCTCGCGTGGCCGCCGCAGCCCGCAGGGGCGGCCCGTTGGCGGCCGCTGTCCTCCGCCCGCGCTGCGGTCCCTCCAACTCCCGGCGCTGCGGGGCCAAGGCGCACACAAAAGGAAGGGGAGCGCTGCCAGCGACGCCCCCGCCAATCGCCAATCCCCTCGAACCCCATCGCGGGGACCCGCAAAGGCTCCGCGCACCCCAAAGCTCCGGACGCCCAAGAGAGAGCCCCCATGCAAGAAATTCCGAGACACCTCCCGGGGGCTTGCAGAGGCGGCCAAATCACCCAGCGGCAGGTGCCCCCGGCCGCACAATAACTTTGAAACTTTGGGGCTGGGCGCGGGGGCCGGGAGGGGGAGCCCCAAAAAGAAGGAAAGGGGGATTGCGGAGGGGGAGGAAGCTGTGTCTTTATTTTTGCAACATGCACTCTCCAGGCGTCCCCAGCGCAGCTCCGGCCGGGCCAGGGGTCCCCGCGCCTCCGCCCGGCCCGGCGCGGCCCCCGGGTACCCCGAGCCCTTCCCGCGCCGGCCGCCCGTCCGCGGTCGGGCCCCCGGCCTCTGCCCCGCGGGGCTCGGGCCGCACGCTGCACTCACCTCGGCCGGGCTGCGCTCCCCGCGGGCCTGCGCCGAGCCCGATAAATGGTATGCTATGACTAGAGGTATGATTACGTTATTATTATTAGTAATAATAAGAGTAAATGCTATTTAATTACGGGCAGCCGCATCCTGCTCCCGGCGCCGCCGCCCCGGCAGCTCCGTCCATGTGGCTCCGGAGCGCTTTACTTTCATTTCCAGCCCTCCCCGCCGGCCGGCCGCTCGCGGCAGCACCCGCTGGAGGCTCGGTCTCCCTGCAGTCCCTCCTCCTCGGGTCCTAGAGCGCGGCTTCCCTCGCCGGGCGCCGGGGGTGGGCGGCGCGGGCCGCGCACCTGGGGGCGGAGGGGGCGGGGAGGTCCCCCTTCCTCGCCGACAGCTCATGCCTGGAATTCACCTTTATTTTCTTTACAAGTGTCCTGCCCTCTTAGGGCTTTTCTCTTGGCGATTCTGCATTTCTGGGACGGTGCTGGTCTCCCTGAGCGCCTCCGCCCTTCTTCATGCGTGTACAGAGCACCCCCTCCGCCCCCGCCCCAGAGTTTCTAGCTGCTTTCAGTGTAGGCTCCCCCAAAACCCTAGGAGCCTTGTGCCCTTTTCAAGAGTGGGAACCCAAGGTTGTTGTTTGTCTAGGATCTTTCCCTAAAGGATGTGAGGCCGCTTAGAAGACCCAGTGAATGGGGTGGCAAAGAGTGGGACACGACGACTCAACAAAGAAGACCCAAAAGTTAAGGGGAGATCACCCGAAGGAGAAACCAGCTGTCAGAGGTCCAGGTTGAATTTGAATCCAGAGCTTCAGATCCAAACACCGTGTCATCCATCCCACCCTACCATTGATTCCTAGAGTTCTTTTCCCTCTTCATTTTACACACATGTATGTATATGCACATAAATTTCTTTATTGAGGGGGGACTTCCTTGGCGATCCAGTGGTTAAGATTCTGCACTTCCAATGCTGGGAGTGCAGGTTTGATCCTTGGTTAGGGAACTAAGGGGCTTCCTCTGTGACTCAGGGGTGAAGAATCCACCTGCAGTGCAGGAGATGCAGGAGATGCAGATTCAATCCTGGGGCAGGAAGATCTCCTGGAGGAGGAAATGGCACCCCACTCCAGTATTCTTGCCTGGAAAATCCCATAGACAGAGGAGCCTAGCGGGCTACAGTCTTCGGGGTCACAAAGAGTTGGACATGACTGAGCATTTGTCCCAACAGATCAGTGGTAAAGAATCTGCCTGCAATGCAGGAGACACAGGAGACGGGGGTGCTATCTCTTAGTTGGGAAGATCCCCTAGAGAAGGAAATGGCAACCCACTCCAATATTCCTGCGGGAAGATCCCATGCACAGACGAGCCTGGTGGGCTACAGTCCATGGGGTCTCAGAGAGTCAGATACCACTGAGATCCAGGCATGCAGGAAACTAAGATCTCACACGCTGTGCAGTGAGGTCAAAAAAAGAAAATTATTTAGTGAGGATCAACTGTGAGATTTGTGAAGATTTTATCTTTATAAATGTTATCATTTCCACATTTGTGCCATACAGTCTTAGGAACTGGAGGTACATTACTGAGATGAATTTTAAACATGTGGCAAATGTTGGGAGGCACAAGAAACTTAAACAGTTTACCTAATTCTCACCATAATCCTGGAAGATTGGGTTTATCATGCTCATTTTACAAATAGAAAACTGAGTCAATTCAGTCACTCAGTCATGTCTGACTCTTTAAGACCCCATGAACCGCAGCATGCCAGGCCTCCTTGTCCATCACCAATTCCCAAGGTTTACCCAAACTCTTGTCCATTGAGTCGGTGATGCCATCCAACCATCTCATCCTCTGTCATCCCCTTCTCCTCCTGCCCTCAGTCTTTCCCAGCATCAGGGTCTTTTCCAATGAGTCAGTTCTTCACCTCAGGTGGCCAAAGTATTGGAGTTTCAGCTTCAGCATCAATCCTTCCAATGAACACCCAGGACTGATCTCCTTTAGGATGGACTGGTTGGATCTCCTTGCAGTCCAAGGGACTCTCAAGAGTCTTCTCCAACACCACAGTTCAAAAGCATCGATTCTTCAGCACTCAGCTTTCTTTATAGTCCAGCTCTCACATCCATACATGACTACTGGAAAAACCATACCCTTGACTAGATGGACCTTTATTGGCAAAGTAATGTCTCTGCTTTTTAATATGCTGTCTAGATTGGTCATAACTTTCCTTCCAAGGAGCAAGCATCTTTTAATTTCATGGCTGCAATCACCATCTGCAGTGATTTGGGAGCCCAGAAAAATAAAGTCAGCTGCTGTTTCCACTGTTTCCCCATCTATTTGCCATGAAGTGATGGGCCCAGATGCCATGATCTTAGTTTCCTGAATGTTGAGCTTTAAGCCAACTTTTTCACTCTCCTCTTTCACTTTCATCAAGAGGCTCTTTAGCTCCTCTTCACTTTCTGTCATAAGGGTGGTGTCATCTGCATATCCGAGGTTATTGATTTTTCTCCCAGCAATCTTGATTCTAGCTTGTGCTTCATCCAGCCCAGCGTTTCTCATGATGTACTCTGCATATAAGTTAAATAAGCAGGGTGACAACATACAGCCTTGATGTACTCCTTTTCGTATTTGGAACCAGTCTGTTGTTCCATGTCCAGTTCTAACTGTTGCTTCTTGACCTGCATACAGGTTTCTCAAGAGGCAGGTCAGGTGGTCTGGTATTCGCATCTCTTTCTGAATTTTCCACAGTTTATTGTAATCCACACAGTCAAAGGCTTTGGCATAGTCAGTAAAGCAGAAATAGATGTTTTTCTGAAACTCTCTCACTTTTTCAATGATCCAGTGGATGTTGGCAATTTGATCTCTGGTTCCTCTGCCTTTTCTAAAACCAGCTTGAACATCTGGAAGTTCACGGTTCATGTCCTGCTGAAGCCTGGCTTGGAGAATTTTGAGCATTAGTTTACTAGCATGTGAGATGAGTGCAATTGTGCGATAGTTTGAGCATTCTTTGGCGTTGCCTTTCTTTGGGATTGGAATGAAAACTGACCTTTTACAGTCCCGTGGCCACTGGTGAGTTTTCCAAATTTGCTGACATATTGAGTGCAGCACTTTCACAGCATCATCTTTCAGGATTTGAAATAGCTCAACTGGAATTCCATCACCTCCACTAGCTTTGTTTGTAGTGATGCTTCCTAAGGCCCACTTGACTTCACATTCCAGGATGTCTGGCTCTAGGTGAGTGATCACACCATCGTGATTATCTAGGTCGTGAAGATCTTTTTTGTGCAGTTCTTCTGTGTATTCTTGCCACCTCTTCTTAATATCTTCTGCTTCTGTTAGGTCCCTACCATTTTTGTCCTTTATCAAGCCCATCTTTGCGTGAAATGTTCCCTTGGTATTTCTAATTTTCTTGAAGAGAACTCTAGTCTTTCCCATTCTATTATTTTCCTCTATTTCTTTGCATTGATCACTGAGGACGGCTTGCTTATCTCTCCTTGCTATTCTTTGGAACTCTGCATTCAAATGGGTATATCTTTCCTTTTCTCCTTTGCTTTTCACTTCTCTTCTTTTCACAGCTATTTGTAAGGCCCCCTCAGGCAGCCATTTTGCTTTTTTGCATTTCTTTTTCTTGGGGATGGTCTTGATCCCTGTCCCCTGTACAATGTCACGAACCTCCGTTCATAGTTCATCAGGCACTCTGTTTATCAGATCTAGGCCCTTAAGGATTAAGTGACTTGTCCAAGGCGGCAAGTCTGACTGCAGAGTCTGTACGCTTTAGATGGCCTCCTGTGCTTTTCACTATCCACCTCAAGGAAGCCTTGGAAAGGGGTGGGGGAAAGCACACCTGCACCATCGGCATTTCTCCAGCCCTTCCTTCCGTGGGTGCCATCGCTCCCCTCACTCCTCTGAGGTTAACAACAACAATAGAAAGGCAGTCTCTGGCATGAGGGGACGTCTAGAAAGGAAAAGCCACGTCCACGCAGGCTCACTGTGGTGGGGTAGAGGAGGGTTGTGGCATGTTTAAAATGAAGACTTCTAGAGAATTCCTTGGCCGTCCAGGGGTTAAGACTCCACACTTTTGCTGCAGGAGGCTCGAGTTTATTCCCACAAGCTTCATGGCCAAAAATAAAAAATTAAATGAAATAAAATGGAGACCTCTAATCACCCCCACCTCACTGCTATCTCAGAGATTCTTTTTTTGGAAGAGGAGGGGCGTGCTACATGGCTTACAGGATCTCAGTTCCCCAACCTGGGCCATAGTTAGTGAAAGCCCAGAATCCTAAACACTAGGCCACCAGGGAGCTCTCAGAGATTTTGATTTAGTATTTCTGACAAGCACTGCTGGGTCACCTGTAAGAAATCCAAGATCATAGGTTAAAGGTATCCATAGGTCGAGCCTGGCAATTTAGGGAGGCTAAGTGGAAGAGTGGAGCTGTCACTGAGGCAACCTTAGGTAGACAAAGGTTGGTCGGAGTCCTAGCTCCAGGGCTTGCTAGTTATGTGACCCCAGGCAATCTTGAAGCCTCAGGCTCCTCAATGGTAACATAAAGATAAGAAAACCCAATCAACATAAAGTTTGTTTCAAACACTACATTTAAATAATACATGTAAAATATTTAGAACAGTGCCCAGCCCACGGGGGTGAATCCATGTTAGTTCCCATATCCCCTGTACAATGTATGGTGAAACATTCTTGACAGATTTATCAGATTAGGTTCCACTGTTACTATCAGTCCGGTTTTATGACTGAAGCTGTTGAGGTCAGCTGGACTACTGCATCTTGCCTCAAATGAACTACCTGGTGACGTGGTGATTCCACCATCCCAGGCTGCCAGTGGAAAAACACATATCCTTAAAAGAGGACTATTCATCATTCAGGTTGCAATTCAACTGGACATCGGATCTCCTCTCAGCTGCCGCCATCTCTAGAATTTGGTATCAAGCAGTTGTTGCCTGTTTCACAGTAAAGAAACGGACACAAAGCAGTTAATTGACTTGGTTAAGGTCACACAGGCTTCCCTTGTGGTTCAGCTGGTAAAGAATCTGTCTGCAGTGTGGGAGACCTGGGTTCGATCCCTGGGTTGGGAAGATCCCCTGGAGAAGGGAAAGGCTACCCACTCCAGTATTCTGGCCTGGAGAATTCCATGGAGTGTATAGTCCATGGAATCACAAAGAGTTGGACACAACTGAGCGACTTTCACTTTCACTTCACTAAGGTTACACAGCTAAGAAAGAGGTAGAGACAGAATTCAATGCCAGGGCTGTCTACCTGTAAGATGTGAATGTGAATGTCATGATGTGACTATCTTAAATCTGAATGCATATCACTGATTACCTCCAAGGGCCTGTCATGGGAGTGGGTAGCTGGAGAATAGGAAGTGGACACTTGACCTTTGAGGAACTGACAGGTACATCACTCAGTTATCCCTTCTCCAGTGAGCACCTTCCGCTCCAAGCTTAGGCATGCCATGGGCTGGACCTCAGGGATGCCTTCTTATCACCTGGGAAAAGCCTGAGTGCATGGCAATCTTTTTCTTTTTTTCCACGCTGTGCTGGATCTTTGCAGTTGCCCACTGGCTTCTCTGGGGGCTTCCCTTGTAGCTCAGTTGCTACAGACTCTGCCTATAATGCAGGAGACCCGGGTTCGATTCCTGGGTTGGGAAGATCCCCTGCAGAAGGAAATGGCAACCCACTCCAATATTCTTGCCTGGAGAATCCCATGGACTGTAGCCTGCCAGGCTCCTCTGTCCATGGGGTCGCAAGAGTCGGACACGACTTAGCAACTAAACCACCACCACCACTGGCTTCTCTAGTTGTGGCACACAGGCTTAGTTTCCCTGTGGCATGTGGGATCTTAGTTCTCCAACCAGGGATTAAGCCCGCATCCCCTGCAATGGAAGGCAGATTCTTAACCACTAGATCACCAGAGAAGGGCAGCCTTAATTGCAATCATGTATACACTGTTCATTTACTCACTCAAAAACATTCATTGCCAGGCCTCACTCCTGGGACTGTAAGTAAACCCCTTTCCCCACAGCTCCAGCACAGTCCCTGGTCCCAGCCCTCCAGAAAGGGATCTTAACTTCGGGGTTAGGGAAAGACCATGAAGATAAAGTGCACAATTTTAGGCTTAGGTTGAGGGTAATGAGAACATTCCCCATAGGGTTACTATGAAGATTGAGTTCCTGCATGCAAAGTACTGTGTGATTAAATAAATAACACATTCTTCTGGGAAACAGTCCATAGAATTCCAATTCTCAGAAATGAAGATGGACCCATGAACCCAGAAGCTGAGATAGGTTATAACACAGTGGATGAAATTCAGGTGATAAAACATGCTCACATTTGTCCCCAGTATGCTTGAAAATGATCAAGCATACGGAAAACTGGAAGAACTATAGAGCCCTCTGTTATGCTATTCATGCGCAGTTGCTTCAGTTGCTCAGCCATTTCGACTCGGCGACCCCCTAGGCTGTAACCTTCCAGGCCCCTCTGTCCATGGGATTTTCCCAGCAAGAATACTGGAGTGGGTTTCCATGCTCTCCTCCAGGGAATCTTCCCAACTCAGGGATACAACCCGAGTCTCCTGAATTGCAGGCAGATTCTTTATTGCTGAGCCACCAGGGAAGCCCATATTATGCTCTGACTATTAAACTTTTTCTGTATTTGTTTTATCATATATTCATCCCTCCATCAGTCTACGTAATATTTTTGTTAAAAACAAAATAGGTAATTTTTAACTTTCTTCTCTGTGCTCTTTTACATTTATACTAATTTTTAAAATTGCTGTCAGTTTTCATTTTAAAAATGAAATAATTTCCATTTTGAAACAAAAGAACTATTAAAAGGGGATATAATCTACTAAAAGAATTTGATACCAGGAAACCCTTCATACACATTAGACCCAAATTTAAGCTCCTCCCCAGGCACTGTTTTCCATCTTACTCAACACTGGATTCTGGAATAATGCCTTGCACATAGTAGATAACTATTTGTGGAGTGAATGAGTTCTTTTGAGTATCATTTTTTTATTGAGGTTAAAAAGAAATCATTAAGGGAGCTCTGGGCTTGAACCTGGGGGGAGCCTGGTTTGAGTTATCTTTAACAAATAATGTAGTAATCCCCTCCCACTGGGGGAGGGGGCAGACTCTCCAGCAATGTGGGTAAGCCAGGCCTCCTTGCCTCTCTCCAGGAGGAACCTAAGGCCAGCACCCAGTTGGTTCTTGGGACTTTCTCTCCGCATTCCTCACGTGTCTGACATAGTTCAGGCATTTGTTTTTGATCTGACTAAATGGCAAGTCTGCAGCCTTGGTAGCTCTTCAGGAAACCAGAATAAATATTGTTATTTATTCCATTCAAAATTGGCAATTAAGTTTGTTTTTAGGCACCAGAATGGAATTTAAAACATTCAGTTCAAGAAAACCAAACTAATCAGAGGCAGTCTGCTTTTTCTCTTCAAAACATTAAAAAAAGAAAGAAAGAAAGCAGACAATAAAAGCTGCTGCACAATGGAGAAAGGGGTCTGGAACATCCACTCTCCTCTTATTCCCAACTCACACTCAAAAGGTGACTTATTTTGCATGTGTAATGAAAAAGAACCCCAGAGATCTGGCTTCCACTATTTCTTGTCTAAATTACTGTGTAATTTATGTTATTTGACCTCTGGGCTTTAGTTCTCCATTTGCTGAAAAGAGAACAGGGGCTTCCCTGGTTGTCCAGTTGCTAAGACTTGGTGCTCCCAATTCAGGGGGCCCAGGTTCAACCTTGGTCAACGAACTGAGAGTTTGCATGTGGAAACTAAAAGTTCGCATTGCCACAACTAAAGATCTTGCATGCTGCAATTAAGACCCGGTGCCTGCAAATAAATATTAAAAAAAGAAGAAGAAGAACAAAAGAAAAGAGGCAAGGGATGGCCTAAGATGGTTCCATCTGTCCATTCCATTTCTTTTCTCAGGGTCAGGCAAACAGACTAGTCTCTCTGAAAGAGAGAGTTGGAGAAAGTGAGGGGAAGAGAGAAAGAAGATGACAAATGAGTTGCTTGGAAACACTGATTTTTCAAGACTCTGTGTTGCAGGAAGTGGGACCCCTTCCAGGGCCCGAGAATGGGCTCTTGTCTAACACTCGGAAATGAATTGTCCAAGGAGACACATGCGCTGACAAAGCAAGAGATTTTATTGGGAAGGGGCACCCAGGCAGAGAGCAATAGGGTAAGGTCACTTAGGAGGACTCTTCTGCCACGTTCTTGCAGTCTCGGGTTTTATGGTGATGGGATTAGTTTCCAGGTTGTCTTTAGCCAATGATTCTGACTCAGAGTCCTTCCTGAAGGCACACTCATCGCATCGCCCAGCCAAGATGGATGCCAGCAAGAAGGATTCTGGGAGGTGGTCGAACACATGGTGTCTCCTTTTGACCTTTCCCGAACTCTTCCCATTGGTGGTGGCCTGTTAGTTTCGTGTTCCTTACCAGGACCTCCTGTCTTAAAACAACTCATGCAAATGGTTACTCAGGTACTTGGCCAGGGTGGGCGATTTCAGTCAGTGTGCTTCCCCTAACATTTGGACTCAGTGTGCAAACCCCCTCCTCCCTTTTAAACTGTAGTCTCCCCATTTTAAAGGGGTTTGGGTGCTCGCTTCGGCAGCACATATACTAAAATTGGAACGATACAGAGAAGATTAGCATGGCCCCTGCGCAAGGATGACACGCAAATTCGTGAAGCGTTCCATATTTTAAAAAATAAAATAAAATAAAGGGGTTTGGGATAGAATCTAGATTCAGGAGTAACAAACAGAATCTGTGTTGCTAAGGGCCTGGATTTGTGATTTTTAGCTTTGAACGTGAACACCTTCAAGCAGAACACCTACCCATTGGTTCTCCACAGGCCCCATGGGACCCCGTTACCCCTGGGCTTTGAAGGCCATTGAGTTTCTGCTAAGAAACTTGCAGTTGTAAAAAACCCTGTGATCCATCACCCAGACAAGGAGGCAGGGAAGATTACCTCAGATGTTCTGCCACCCACTTCTCTCTTCCCTTCGGGAGGTCCCCATCAGAAGAGTCTCAGAAAGTAAAACTAGAAGAGGGAGGCTTAGGGTCATCCTAAGGAAAATTTAGACTGATTTGATCAGTCCTAGCCAGAATTTGGAGAAGGCAATGACAACCCACTCCAGTACTCTTGCCTGGAAAATCCCATGGACAGAGGTGCCTGGAAGGCTGCAGTCCATGGGGTAGCTAAGTCAGACACAACTGAGCGACTTCACTTTCACTTTTCACTTTCATACATTGGAGAAGGAAATGGCACCCCACTCCAGTGTTCTTGCCTGGAGAATCCCACGGACGGGGGAGCCTGGTGGGCTGCTGTCTATGAGGTCACACAGAGTCGGACACGACTGAAGCGACTTAGCAGCAGCAGCAGCAGCAGCAGCCAGAATCAGCTCAGGAATAACATCAGGCCTAGCTGGAAGCTTCTCAGACTTTTCAGATGATGATTCATTTTAAGGAAACATCCTGTGACCCTGACTGAAATCCAGTTCAAATGAGGAAACCTGTGGGCTGGAAGAAGCACAAGCTGGAATCAAGATTGCAGGGAGAAATATCAATAACCTCAGATATGCAGATGACACCACTCTTATGGTAGAAAGTGAAGAAAAACTAAAAAGCCTCTTGATGAAAGTGAAAGAGGAGAGTGAAAAAGTTGGCTTAAAGCTCAACATTCAGGAAACTAAGATCATGGCATATGGGCCCATCACTTCATGGCAAATAGATGGGGAAACAGTGGAAACAGCAGCTGACTTTATTTTTCTGGGCTCCCAAATCACTGCAGATGGTGATTGCAGCCATGAAATTAAAAGATGCTTGCTCCTTGGAAGGAAAGTAAGGCCAACCTAGACAGCATATTAAAAAGCAGAGACATTACTTTGCCAACAAAGGTTCATCTAGTCAAGGCTATGGTTTTTCCAGTGGTCATGTATGGATGTGAGAGTTGGACTGTGAAGAAAGCTGAGTGCTGAAGAATCGATGCTTTTGAACTGTGGTGTTGGAGAAGACTCTTGAGAGTCCCTTGGACTGCAAGGAGATCCAACCAGTCCACCCTAAAGGAGATCAGTCCTGGGTGTTCATTGGAAGGACTGATGTTGAAGCTGAAACTCCAATACTTTGGCCACCTGAGGTGAAGAACTGACTCATTGGAAAAGACCCTGATGCTGGGAAAGATTGAGGGCAGGAGGAGAAGGGGATGACAGAGGATGAGATGGTTGGATGGCATCACCGACTCAATGGACAAGAGTTTGGGTAAACTTTGGGAACTGGTGATGGACAAGGAGGCCTGGTGTGCTGCGGTTCATGGGTCGCAAAGAATCGGACATGACTGAACAACTAAACTGAACAGAACTGAGGTACCTATGACAGGCCAGGACCCCAGAGAATGCTGCCCAGATAGAAACAGTACCTGCCTAGAGGCTCTTCAGATGAAGGAGGAAGCTGCCAAGTAGAATGTTAACTCTGTGAAAAAGCTCTCAGACCCACAGCTGTGAGGGTTCTGAAGCTTGCTGAGGGGCCCCACAGGAAGCTGATTCATTCAGGGTGGAGTCACCAGGGCAAGGAAAGCCTCCTGGAGGAGGTGGCATTTAATATGGGCTCTACAGGCAGAAGAGGAAAGGGAGAAGGCAGAGGATCCACAACTCAGTAGTACTTCGGACTAGAGTCTGGAGCTTCTGTTTTCTCATCTCTGCTGGGAAGGGTAGCAATGATGCCCTTTTCCTTTGTGGTTGTAAAGATTAATTTAGTTGTATGTGGAAGAACCTGGCACATACGACATTTAACTCTGAATTGCAGGTAAAGCGAAAGCGTAAGTGGGTGTGTGGGCCGAGTTGTGAGAGGTAACTTTGGAAAGAAGTCTGCCTGTGTTGCCAGTGCTGATCTCCGGGAACTGGAGTTTCTCTGGTAAGGTTTACTTTTCTGTTTCTATCCTGTTCTATGTTGGTTGAAGTGTTTATAATGAACACCTTATTTACATAATGGTTAAAGAGTTCTTTGTGAAAAGAAAATAGCTACTTGTGTTCTGTTACTTAAAAATTCGAATCTAGAGGAAAGTAGCAAAAATGTTGAAAGAACTCCCACAGACCCTTCACCCAGATTCACTTGTTTACATTTTGCTGTACTTGCATTCTCTAACGCTACATATGAATGTATACATTTTTTGAGCCATTCCAGACTAGGTTGCAACATCATGCCTGTAATTATTTCAGCATGTATTTCCCAAGAACAAAGGCAGTCTCTTACATAATCAGGTACAATTTAAAAGGAACAACAGGTTTAACATGGAAACAATGCTATTATCTTTTTTTTTTTTACAATGTTACTATCTAACATACAAATTTTTCTGTCTCAATATTGCCCTTTATAATAATTCTCTGTACCCCGACCCCAGGATCCAATCCAGGACTACGTGTTGCATTTAATTATCGTGTCTTTTCAGTCACGTTTTATCTGCAACAGCTCCTCAGCTTTTGTCTTTCACGACACAGACATTTTTGGAAGAGTACAGACACATTATTCCGTAACGTGTTCCTCAGTTGGGTACGTCCGATGGCTCCTCACGATTAATTTTATGCGTTGCGGGGACTGGATGGTGATGCTGTGGCCTCAGCACAGCGGGAGGTGTGCGATGGATGTCAGCGTCAGTGTAGCGTTAATGTGAACGTTAATATGGCTAAGGGTGGTGTGGTAGAGTTTCTTTGCTACAGAGTTACTATTTCCCCCCCTCCTTTTAATTATCAAGGAATTTGTGGCTATTTTGGGGAAAGTCCTCGAATGTCCTTCCAATTTCATGGGACAAAAAAAAGCGAGGTTTTCCCTTTAGGAAATGGACACCTCTTAGCTTGCGGAACAGATTGAGCTTCGAGTCTCCGTCAGCACCAGCCTTTGTCAATAAAGTTACGTGAACCTGAACCTTTCCGGAAGGGCGGAGCCAGCCCGGCCTCAAGGCATTTAGGGAATTGTAGTCTTCCTGGGAGTTCGCGGTTCAACGCCGCCCAGCGGCCTCCGGGAAAAAGAGCCAGAAGCCGCAAAAGGGAGGGCACAGAGGGACCTAGCGGAGGCGCCCTGGGACGCCGCGCGGGTATTATGGAAATGGTAGTTCGCGGGCGCGACTCTGCGGCGTCCAGCCGCTCCCCGCGCAGGAGAAGCGGACTACCATACCCGACAGGCCGCGCGCGCGCAGGGGTAGGGGAAGCCGGACCAGGCCTCCGACAAATCAAATCGAAGGAAAGAAACTGCCGGCTTTCAAAATCCACCTCCCTCCGCCATCATCCGCCGCCGTGCGGGGAGCAGGTGGTGTCGGAGTTGCGAGCGGCGAGAAGCGCTTGGGCAAAGCTGACGGACGTCTACCGGTGGAGCTGAGCATCGGCAGCCCCGGATCGGAGGCGGCGACCCCGACCTGACCTGACCTGACCCGGACCCTAAATCCGTCCGCGCCCGCCGGACGCACGCGCGCACTCAGATCGCCCCACGCGGCGGCGCAGCCTGTGTACGGTAGGGTCGGGGATCCCTTTCCTTTCCTTGTCACCTGCCTGGGGATACAGGCGGGGGTGGCGCGGCCCTGGAACCGGGCGAGGAAGGTGTGGCGCTTTCTGCATGCCCCTCCGCTTTCATCCCCTGTGCCCTCGACCGCCGAGCGCCGAGCGGGTGGGAGTTTGGGAAGCCGGGAGGGGCGCTGTCCCTTTTCCCAAGCGGCGAGGCTGAGGCTTAAGAGAGGGCATCAGGCCCACCCGGCTCGCCCAGCCGGCAGCGGCGTCCCCTGTTCGCGTCGGTGTCAATCCGAGGGCGGTGAACGTCCGCCTGGGATCCCGGATGGGACTCCGGTGCGGCCCCGCCTGTCATTCGCGGCCCGAACTCGCACGTCGCTCTCCCGCCGCCGCCTCCCAAGAGGCCCACACCCGCCGAGGACCTGGGCTGGTGCAGCCTCATCCCCGGGGACCCTCGTGAGTCTCTGCCGACGTTGGGCAGGAGCGGTGGATGTGCACGGAGGCAAATGTGCCAGGCTCCTGCTCGGGAGGGAGAGGAGATGTTTGTGTTTACTTCGCTGCTGGCCCTTTGTAGACCTTGGACCAGTCAGTTCATCTCTCTGTGGTCCAGTTGCCTAGACTTTACAGTGAACGGTGTGTGTGTTGCCTAGTCTTTATAGTGGATAGGATGGGGTGTGTGTGTGTGTGCGTACTGGACTTTTCCAGCTGAGAAGTTCTGTGTTCCTATTTCGTCTGGACGCCTCACCACCGTTTTTCTAGCCTTAAATTGTCCCAAACTGAAATTACAAGGAGTGGGGTGGTGGCGGTGTCAGGCTGTTTTATGCTCAGTTTCATCCCCTCGTTCATTCTTGAGGCAGCTTTGAGATTCCCTGCCTCACGCAGCAGATAGAGTGATCCGGTCAGAATATAACGTCACATCACAGTTCCTCTTCTGCTAGAAACCCTCCAGTGGCTCCCTTTGTCATTCACAGTAAAAGCTTCGGTTCTTAAAATGGCCTTTGTGACTGGGGCCTCTTGTTAATTCTCTTTATCTCTTACCTCTTTTCTCCTTCTCTCTCTGTGTTCCAGCCCCACTGGCCTCCTTGCACTTCCTCTGACCGCACCCCCCCTTCCCCCACAAGAGCCTTTGCAAGAATGTTCTTCCCCCAGATATCTGCGTGGGTCAGTCCCCAGTATCCTTCAAGTCTTTGTTTCTTTCTTAATAATACCTTCTCTAAGACTCTTGCGAGTCCCCTTGTATTGGAAGGAGATCAAACCAGTCAATCCTAAAGGAAATCAGTCCTGAATATTCATTGGGAGGGCTGAAGCTGAAGCCCCAGTACTTTGGCCACCTAATGTGAAGAACTGACCCCTTGGAAAAGACCCCGATGCTGGGAAATATTGAAGGCAGGAGAAGGGGACGACAGAGGACAAGATGGTTGGATGGCATCACCAACTCAATGGACATGAGTTTGAGCAAGCTGCAGGAGATGGTAAAGAACAGGGAACCCTGGTGTGCTGCAGTCCATGGGGTTGCAAACAGTTGGCCATGACTAAGCAACTGAACAACAACCACCACTCTATTTTAGATTAAATCCATTCCCCCCTCCCAAGAAAAAAGGAAAACAGCAAAGCTTCTTACCCCTTTTCCTGTTTGTTTTTTTTCTTATCACTGTCTGAGACACTAAATAACCTTGTTCTTCCTGATCACCCATTCCTCTTTGGGGAAATGTAGTGATCCTTTCTGCCAATCTGCTGAACTATAAGCTAGAAGCTCCTTTTTTTCAGCAACTCTGTCCTCAGTCTATTGTGATGGTGGCTGTTGTGATGTAGAGACCTCTGGTCGCCTAGGAACCCCTGAGGTCTGGCCGCCATGGGCTGCCCAGTCTCCTGGCCAAGGTTGAAACGAGCTGTGCAGTGGGCTGTGCCCTGTGCCCCACCCCCAGAGTCATGCCAACGAGGGCAGTGGGGCATTCTTTGGGATGGATAACCTGGATCCCATAGCCATCTGTGTCCTGTTTGAGGAATGGGACCCTCAGACAGAAAGCACCCAACATGATCAGGCAGGTGTGTGCTCTGGGGAGACTCTTCATAGCCGTCAGACTGGGACTCGACTGCCATTCCCTGGGGACCCAGTGGTCAACTTACATGGCTCTGCTTGGTACCCCGCCTGGGGCAGTTGGGCAGAGGAGGGCTTGTGGTTAGACGGTAACTCTACAGAGGTTGAAACCTTTGCCTTTTTAGAACTCTTCCTTGCTCAGTGTTTTTATTTCTCCCAGTGGTTTAGTGCTTGGGATTTCCTTATCCTGGGAGGTGGGCTCAGGCAGCTGAAATGGTCCTACCTGGCCCTCCCCAACCTGGAGATGCCCAGAGATCCTCTCTTAATGCACTTTGACCTCCTCAGTCTGCAGATTTCCAGAGGAGCCCACCAACGCAGCCACCATGGCCTCTGAAGATATTGCCAAGCTAGCAGAGACGCTCGCCAAGACCCAGGTGGCCGGGGGACAGCTGAGTTTCAAGGGCAAGAGCCTCAAACTCAACACTGCGGACGATGGTGAGTACCCGTGTGGAATGGCCCTGGAGGGACAGGGAGCACTTGTCAGGCCCGGTTAGCTTCATGATCACACTTGTCCTAGCCCAGTGAGGCTTAAAGATGTTTTGTCCGTGAGCACATTGTGGGCATCCCTGCCGGTGGCTTCAGGCCGGCAGGTGGGAAGCGCCTCTTTGGGGGAATGGTTGGCAGCGCAGGACCACAGTGAGCTGCAGTCCCAGGATCCGGCCCTGATTTCTTACTTCAGATCCACCCCCGCGTTCACCGCACAATCCAGAGTTGGTCTGGGGACAGTCGTTGCCCTTCCGAGAGCGGGAAGGTTCCGAGCACTGCACCCCTGAGAGCAGTAAGGCTGCATGAGAAGGACAGTCCAGGGGTTTCCCTGGCGGTCTAGTGGTTAAGACTCTGCACTTCTACTGCAGGGACCATAGGTTCAATCCCTGGTCAGGGAACTAAGATCCCACATGCTGTGCAGTGCAGGCCAAAAAAAAAAAAGAGACTTGGGGCCCTCTTGGGAGTCTAGTCCACATAGTGAATGCCCCTGGGGAGGGATGGATGTGCTTGTCTGTGAACAGGCATCAGGCCTGGACAGAACTAGAAGCAGAATGCAGACCCTGTCTTTGCTTCTGTGGCCAGAGTATGGCTGGCACGCATCCACCCCGAATCCCAGGCATCTGGAAATGAAGGTGCCCGCATCGGGCCTCTTGAGGTTCCAGCCCAACCAGAGAAACTGGTCTGGACTTGCCCAGTTGTCCTAGTGTACAGGCAGACTGGCTCCCATCCTCCAGGCCAGAGACCGCTTGAGTCCTTGCACATTCCTAACGTCTCTGTAGGGCCTTAATCTTTAGAGTTCCTTCCTGTGCTTTGTCACTTTTGATCCTTGCATCATCCCTGGGAAAGGGAGGTAAACATGTTGCCATTTGATAAATAAGGAGTAAAGGACTCGGGAGTCTTCAGTAACTTACTCAAGGTGGTGTAGCCCTGAATAGCAGAGCCAGGATTCCATCGGAGGTCCAGCTGAGTCCCTGGTCTGGTGCGTCTCAGTGTACATTCAGCCCAGCTCAGTAAACGTGAATTTGCTATTAAATGCTGGTTGTTAACACTGAGTCACGTAGTCTTCAGTGCTGTACAAAGAGTGTCTCCGTTTATCCCCCCCGAAAAGGTCTGGAGGTAGGTTTCACCCCATTTTGCAAATTGGGAAGTTGAGGCCTAGGGAGGTGATAGGACTTTCCTAAGGCCCAGCTCTAAGCAGTGGAGCTGGGAAGAAAATTCAGGTTTGTCAGCTCCTAAAATAGATGCACGTAACCACTTCATTGGCTCAGGCTGGACGTGCCACCTCCTGCTTTGGCGGTCACCAGGGATGGGCAGCTTAGAGCCCGGGCCTCTGAGGAGCTCCTGACCTGGAGTAGGAATGAGGTCCTCAGACAGCCAACAGGAGAGAGATGAAACACAGTCTCAGAGACATGGAAGAGCTCTGGGAAGTAAGGTTGGGGAAGGGATCAGATGTTTTCCACTTAGGGAGAGGCTGGGAGCCTGGTGGGCTGCAGTCCTTGGGGTCACAGAGAGTCGGATGTGGCTGGCGACTTCACTTTCACTTTTCACTTTCATGCATTGGAGAAGGAAATGGCAACCCACTCCAGTGTTCTTGCCTGGAGAATCCCAGGGACAGTGGAGCCTGGTGGGCTGCCGTCTGTGGGGTCGCACAGAGTTGGACATGACTGAGGCGACTTAGTAGGAGGAGGAGGAGGAGGGCTCCAGAAGTTCCTGAGGATGAGCAGATATTTGAAGGAGAGTGGGCACCGCAGGCAGGAGAACCATGTGATTTGGCCCAGGAGCTGGGACACACAGGGTGGGCTTGAGAGAAAAGAAGTCAGAATCCCAGAAGGAGCCCTGGGCAGAGGCCCTTGAGTGCTGTATCAAGGGGCCTGGTGGCCTGATCGTGAGCCCAGAAAGGGCCTCTGTCTTGGCTGGGAGTGAGCAGGTGAGGTCCAAGGAAGGCCATGAGGCCATTGATTAGAACTAGGCCCCCAAAATTGGAAAACAAAACAAAGAACTAGGTCCTTTTCTCTGCTCACTGAGTCATGTAAGGACCAAAGTAAGGCCTTGCTACCTTAGGTAGCAGAGCCCCTGGGACTTGTTTCTTTGTGAGGCAGTCGAGGCTGAAAGGAGAACCCCCTTCCACACAGCCTGGTGACGGTTGGTGGTTAGTCAGGGCCAGCTGGGGCCCATCCCTGGCCTGTTTTTAAGTTCTGTGTAAAGTAACTCTGGATTGCCAGTCAAGCGAGAGGCGACCCGGCTGTGACCCCCACCCTCTCCCGTCCCTGCTCTTTCCATTTGGGTGCTCTTCCTTGCACGCTCACTCTGACTCCCTGGCTAAGCTCGTGGCAAGCACAGGACTTTCCGGTCTCTGTACCTGTGTCACATACACGGCTTCCCCTGGGGCCCTGGCATCTCGCCTCGCTTCTAAGGACGGTGTAAACATTCCCATGAGCAGCCATCTTCCCTCCTGGTGAGCCGGCCGTTCCCTGGATGTTAGGGGGACGCCCTGTTGGAGCAGGTCTTCCAAAGGCTGAGAGGCCACGCCATCCCTGCCCCTAAGTGCCAGCTGCAGAAGCGGCCTGGACACCTGGCACTGTGGAGTTGCAGCTCCAAAGGGGGAGAGGGGTTTGGGGGTTTCTCTGCCAGGGCCTCCCTGTGTGAAGTCTGTGGTTGTGCACAGAAGCAAGACTTTGGGGAGCAGCACATACGTTCATTTTGGGAAAACCTGTCTGAAGCTCAGCGTTGCCGTTTCCCCTGAACTTCTGGGCAGAGTGGCTTCATTCTCTGAAGCCTCAGCGTACCTTCCTAGGAAATGGGAGGCTCGTGCCTATCCAGTCTTTCTTGTCATAAAATGCATGCTGGTCACTACTCTAGCTGTGTGACCTTCGCAGGCACTTCCTTACCTCAGGTCACTTAACAAGACCAGGCTTGTCAGTAACAACCTTAGGAAATGTGGTAGCAGTGAGCAGAGGCGAAGTGAGATGAGGAAAGGCCCTTTCTTCGCAAACGGATGACCCAGCGAGGAAGCCGGTATTAATGAAGTCTCTGTGTGATAATCAAGTAACCGTTCAGGGACCTCCCTGGCGGTCCAGTGGATAAGACTCCACACAGTCCATCCCAGCTAAGACCCAGCATACTGCACAACAGGGCCGAAAGAAAAATGGACCTGGTTGGAGGTAGCAAGGTTTCTGAGGAGGTGCTACTGTTGGCGGGGGTGGGGAAGAGGAGGGAGACCCCCAGCTCTCCTGCAGCTCTGACAGCTTCTCAGGGAGCCCCTTAGAGGCTGCAGGTCACGAGCTTTCTCTTTTAAAACTGTTTGCTTGGCTGAACCGGGTCTTCGTTGTAGCTGTAGCCTGTGGGATCTAGTTCCCTGACCAGGGATTGAACCCAGGCCCCCTGCATTGGGAATTTCTTAACCACTGGACCACCAGGGAAGTCCTAGCATATCCCAGACTTTCTGACAACCCTTCTGTGGTTGTCGTAGCCTAGAAGGTCGTGTTCCGCTCTTCTCTCTCACATTCCTCTCCATCTCTTCCCCACCATGTTACCCCGATCCATCCTGTGCCAGCCAGACTAGATTTGTCTTTCATGTAACCTGCATGGTTTTTTTCAGATTGTAAAATTAATACATGCTCATTGTAGCATACAGAAGCATTGAAAGAAGGGGGAAAAATTATCTTCATTATAACACAGCCCATTATATATATAACAGCAGGATGTAACTGCTGTTAATTTTGATGCTTTTTTTTTTCAAGTTTTGTGTTTTTTTCCCAAAACACATAGTTGAGTTCCTCTTTTTTTTTTTCTAAGTAATTGGGATCATAATTACAGATACTTAAAAAGCTGCTTTCTAACCAGACACATTGAGAGTATATTGAACAGATGCTGGGAAAACACAGATTGAGCCAGAATCCCACCACCTGGAGATAACCGCTTTAACGTCTGGTTTCTAAAACTTGGGGGGGGGCGGTGTGTGTAAGAATTCATACAATGTTTTCACTTATCACTGTAAGATGATTATTTTCCAAGTCAGGTAAACAGCTCTGTTGCCATTCGTAGTGACGTCAGTGTGACTGCTTATATCACGCACCCCAGTGAGTTACCCTGCCCTCTGTTGATTGGCATTTAGAGTGTATGGGATTTTTCATCACAATAAAGCAGCACACTAATGCGCACGCCAGCCCGAGTCACCTCGCCCTGGATGCGTGTGTGCCTTCTCCCTGCCCTGCCGGTGTTCGCCCCTTCTTGGCAGGTTCCACCCACACCACCCACAAGGTGCCCCGAGCACCTTCTTCACCCACACCAGCCGGTTCCTCTTTTCCCTTGGTTCCCAAGCCTTGTTTTAACACTCATTACAGAGGAATTGTAACTCAGATGGTAAAGAATCTGCCTACAATGCAGGAGACCTGGGTTCGATCTCTGTGTCGGGAAGATCCTCTGGAGAAGGGAATGGCTACCCACTCCAGTATTCTTGCCTGGAGAACCCCACGGACAGAGGAGCCTGGTGGGTCACAGTCCACGGGGTCTCAAAGAGTCGGACACGACTGAGCGACTAACTACTAACGACTACAGAGGAATTGTCCGCATAGCCACGTCCCCTACTATACCGTGAGCCCTTGGTGAGCCTAGGCCTGGCACCCAGGAGGTGCACTGTAGCCCTCGTGAGGGACGAGGTGGTTGCTGGGCCTCAGCTCCTGCATCTGTGGCCCATGAAGTCTAAGAATGTGATTTTTTTGGTCCCCGGGCAGCCAAAGATGTGATTAAGGAGATTGAAGACTTTGACGGCTTAGAGGCCCTGCGCCTGGAGGGCAACACGGTGGGCGTGGAGGCAGCCAGGGTCATCGCCAAGGCCTTGGAGAAGAAGCCGGAGCTGAAGGTGAGGTCGGGGGCGAGCAGGCCCAGCCTGGTTGGGGACAGGCCTCCGCTCACATACCACCCCCCCGGCAGGTGCCTGTGTCCAGTCCCTCCTGGGCCCTGGGGGTGGTCACCTCGGACAGCCCCCTTGCTCCAGGCTTCCTGGAGCACAGCGCCAGCTGGGGCCCCTCTGCCTGTGTGATGTGTCTGCTCGAGCCCGGCGATCACAGACCCGGAGAAGGTGTCAGGAGGATAAGAGGTTTACCGGGTCACGTGAGAAAGGGAAAGAGGAAGGAGCAGAGCTGGAGAGAGCCTGCAGCTCATGTCACAGATCTGGGAGCCATTCTGACAGGTGCTCAGCCCAGCCTGGGCAAAGACTCCTGAGCAAAGGCTGCCCCTCGGAGGAGGCGCGTTTGGGGCAGAAATGGCCACACCTCAGCTCAGGTGCTGGTGGTTGGAAGGAAGGCTGCTCAGTGGGGGCCTTCTACCTGCCCTTCTCACAGCCTAATGGCTGGTCCTTTCTTGAAGGTTAGACGCAAACGGTGCCCTTCCTCAGCCAACCCAGAGATTCTTCCGTTTTGGTGTTTCTCAGAGCGAGTTCCTCTGAATGCTGGTCCTTCATGCTCTGTGAGAGACGTGCCGTCATAAAGCTGTGTCTCCATCTTGTGAGTCAAGGGAACTGAGGCCTCAGGGCGGCTGAGTCAGCCTCCTCAGATCCTGCTGCTGGTCAGAGCCTGAGCTGTGCTCACATTTCCAAGTCCAGCACGCGTTCGTGGCCCTCAGGGCTTTCTCAAAAGGAAGGCAGACGAGGCCAGGGCCGTGAGAGGAAGCGGAGGGCCCCGAGCTGGTCAATGGCGTGGCCTCTGATGTTTGTGTCCTCAAGAGGATCACGGTCAGGTTAACAGACAGCCAAGGCAGGGCTGCTTCTGCTCTCCTGCCCAGGGCCTGTCCTTTGCCTGCGCATGAACTGGAACATTTTTCTGTGAAGGAACTCTGCTCTCCCGGGTGATCCCTGAAGGACAGGAACAGAGGAGACATGCCTGCAGCTGAGCGTAGGGATCCAAGGGCCTGGGTTGGAGCCCCAGTGCCGCCACCTCATTGGCTGCACTGCCTGGCCTTACATGGCGTCTGGGCTCCTTGATGCAGAGGAGTGTTTCCTCCCTGGGTGGTTGCCATGGTGACCACAGGCAGGCTGGAGTGAGAGCGCTTGAGCTGTGGGAGTAGGGCCTGTTTCGCATCCCCCTGTGCAGGCCCAGGGCCTTGAGTCGCCTCACCGCAGAGTCTCAAGCTTGCCTCTCTGCAGGAAGGAGCTGGGGGTGTTGGAGCAGCAGCCGGGGCAGAGGTGCCTGTGACACCGGTGCCCTTCTGGGCACAGCGCTGAGGTGAGATAAGATGGTAGTTCCACTCCTGTAGCACCTCACACGTTAGGTCTTGCCAGGTGAGCAAAGTGTGACCCAGGCTTGGAGCCCAGACAGCACCCCAGCCTCTCAACTGCTATACTGCCCACATGGATATGAGCGAGGCCTAAAGCCTGTTTCAGAGATAAGATGCTGGGGGTCAGAGTCAGGGAGTGGCAGGCCTGGGTCAGCTGAGCCAGGAATAGAAGGCAGCCGCGTGCTCTGGAGCCCCACACTGACCTCAGCCCATCAGAGCTAGGTTGGGGAAGCTTCTGGATGAGAACACTGTCCATAGGGAGGCGCTTAGGTTGGAGCTGCCGGTTCTGACCCCACACACCTACATACAGGTGTATCTCCCCAAGCCAACTTGTGTAGGATGTCCGCAGGGGTGTTAGTGATTTGCTTTATTGGAGGATGTGAGAGTTTTGCCAACACCAGCTTCTCTAGTACTTAATGTTGGGTCTAGTTCATACGTGTTGAGGCCTGGGTTTCAGGGAACAGTTGCTTCTCCTGTGTCCATTTTTCCGAGGGTTGGCCAGGAAAGGCCAGAGCTGTCAGAGGTGATATTTTAAGTGGACACAGACCTAGCGTTAGAGGTAGGGCTGTGTGCTGGGAGCCTCAACTCTGCTCCCCAGCATGGATGTGACCCAGCTACGTGGCCACTGCTTTTGTGATATTTAACTGGCATGGCCTTTAAATCAGCTCACTTGGAAGTAATTTAAAAGCAAACGCGATCTCTTTTCTAGCTGGAAAAATCACATCCCTTACTATAAAGGAAATCAGAGTGTTATTAAATTCTAGTTCGAGGTCACTGTCATCTAAAGGGTCTGAACCTGAAGCCTTCTCTCCCTTTGTTAAAAAGGCAGATGAGCTGGAAGTGGGGGCGTGGGTGAGACTCACCAACCCCAAACCAAACCTGTCTTCTGGAGGTGGTAAGGAGGGTTGAAAGAGAGTAACTTCTTCACTGCTGGGTTCTATGTTGTCTCGTTTCCTTTCCTCCACTCTCCAAGATCATGTCCCGTGTTGCTATGGCCCACACCATGGGGGAAAATTGGACTGGGAAGGAGCACTGGGCCAGGAGTCTGGTGTCCTGGTCCTGGTCCTTCCGCTGCCTTGCCGGGGGGCCTGGGGCCAGTCCCCTCCTTCCCTCTCAGCCTGATTATTTTTTTCTCTGAGAACCAGAGGGTTGGACAGATGGAGGGTTTTCCTGACACTGCTGCTGATACTCACGGTCCTTTCCTCTGGGGCCTCCAGGTCCTGTCAGCGTCCATCACAGCTGGTCCCAGGTCCATGGGGGTGAGGGGCTGTCTGAAGGCCATCTCGAAGGGATTCGGCTAACTCTCTTCTTCCTTCCAAAGCGATGCCACTGGAGCGACATGTTCACGGGGAGGCTGCGGTCGGAGATCCCTCCCGCCCTGGTGAGTAAAGGCGACCTCTGCTTGCGCCCCGGGCCGCAGGGACCCCTTTAGCACCTCCCAGGACTTTCCCTCACAGCCTCCTCTTTGTGGAGGCTGAGAGTGCCCTGGGGGCGGCCGAGATTCTGCCATGGCAGCCAGGCAAGCGCGGTCGCTGTCTGTGTCCTGACAAGCAGGTGGCAGCACACGCGGTGATGGGGAGCCAGGAGTGAGGACTCAAGGTCCCTGGGAGACTGGGCGGCCCAGTGACAGGAAGCGCAGCAGAGACCTGAGCTCAGAGATTTCGCCCACAGGCAGCGTGGGTCTCCTCCCCAGATGATTATCCCCTCATCCCAGCCCCTCCTTCTCTGTGTCCTGAGGTCCCTCTCGACTTGACTCTGCACACAGGCTGCCCAGTCTTCCTCCGGCCCCTCCCTTTCTCCAATACCACTCTTTCTGCTTTGGTTCTCATCATGGGTGGCTTCTCTCTGCCTGTTTTCCCTTTCCCCATTCCTGGGCTCAGCTTGGCTTGGGTGGAGCTCCCAGCCTGTGTGCCTGTGTGGGAGGCACGGAGGGTCACAGGACCCAGTGTGGCTTGCCTGGGGCTCAAGGGGAGGGGGCGGGGCTGGCAGCCTCCCAGCGAGGCTGGGCAAGCTTCCGGTCCGTCTGGTCTGTGTTGTGCTGGTGCTATCTTCCCAGGCCTCCGATCAGCCAGCACCGGCCCTCCTGAGATGCCGGCACTAGCCTCATCTCTAAAGCACCTCTGTCCAATAGACAGTTAAGGGTCATCCAGGATGGGACAGCTGTCCCCATGGGGACACTGGAGAGCGGGCTCCCTGGGTGGAAGGTTGATGGAGCCCTGGCAGAGTTGCTCAAGCTGGATACAAGTCTCCAAGGGTGGACAGGAACCAGGGGCGGCTAGGATTCAGAGCACAGGTTAAGTGAATTGACGTGAGTGTATACAAAAGGCTTTTGAGTTAGAAAAGTTGAAGGAGACTGACTGACGAGATCCTGGCTGGGCGCCTCTGCGCTGTTGTCTTACCTACATTTTAGTCTCTAATCTTCTGCAGAAGTTCTGCAGAAGGCGTGATCTCCATACTAAACTTACGGTGAGAGCACGTCTCAGAAACAGGAATACAAATTTGGGGTCCAGGAATGGCGTGAAGTGCAGGGATGGTGGAGTGGTGTAGAGGGAGAGCTTGAGCCTCTGACCGCTTAAGGGCTGAGATTTGTTGCAGCCCTATCACTGGGGCTGGGCTTTCTTCAGCAGGCGGGGGAGCCAGAGAATGGCCCTTCGTTGTCGATCTGGGGTTGGAGGCCGTGGAAACTGCCTCAGTTGCCCTGTCCATCACCGGATCAAGGGCAGTGTCTTCCCTACGCCTCCCACCTTGAAACCCTGCCGCCTCCATGCCCAGCCCTGGCAGAGCCGCCTTGCCCCACCCACTTGTCCTGGGGAACTTCGGTGTCCCAGCCTGGCAGGTTCCCGGGAGAGCTCAGCACCTTCTGGCCACATCTGGTCCTGGGCTGAGGTGGGAAATGGGGCACCCACATTGGGTGCTCAGTCACCGCTGGAAACCCTGGGGCATCGGTGGTCCTTCCTCCCCTCCCTGGCCAGTGAACCCATCTCTGCAGGTCCCCCCTCTCTGTGAGAACCCTGACGAGACTCAGTTTCCCCTCCACCACCTCTCATCACACTGGCCCCCGCAGCCTCTTCTGTTGCCTGGATCCCTGTCTCACACCTCCAGCCTCCCTCTGCCTGTCTGTCTGCCCTCCCCAAGTCTGGGGCTGTGTCTTCTGTACCCCTCACGCGCCTCCAAGCCCACTGCGCTCAGGCCCAAGTTCACAGTTCTTGGCCTGGCGCCTGCCTGAGTTGACCCCCGCCTCTCCTGGAGGCTTGTCCCTAGACACACAGCTTGCCGCTTCGTGCTGTGTCCCTCTGCTAGTGGGTTTACTTCTGGCTGGAACCTCCTCGTATTCCATGATTGGCTGCTGCTCATCCAGACTGAGCTCAGATGTGGCCTCCTGCAGGATGCTTTCCCGGATGACCGTACTAAGCCCCAGGCTACAGCTGAATTAAGAGTCCTCTGCAGGGTTTTCAGTCCAATGTAACATGGTCAGCTCTGTACTGAGACCGTCTGTGTCTCTGCCGGGTCCCCACCTGCCAGATGCCCCCCGAGGGCAGGAAGGGCCTGGCACAGAAGTAGCACCTGGTCCCTGTCTGTGAAACTGACGCGAGCTCCTCTGTGCCCAGATCTCTCTCGGGGAGGGACTCATCACGGCCGGGGCCCAGCTGGTAGAGCTGGACCTGAGTGACAACGCCTTCGGGCCTGATGGCGTGCGAGGCTTCGAGGCCCTGCTCAAGAGCTCCGCCTGCTTCACACTGCACGAACTCAAGCTCAACAACTGTGGCATGGGCATCGGTGGTGGCAAGGTGGGTGTGGCCACTCCCTCCCCCACATCCCTGTGTCTTCCGCCTTCCTCCCTGCCCGGTCCCCTGGTACATCTGCATCCGCCTGGAGTATGTGCCCTTGGCCACCCACCGTCTGGGATGGTTCGCCTCTTGTTTTTCTCTTCAAAGGACAAAGGCCTCAAAGGCAGCAGCCTATGGCCAGTGGGGACAGGAGATGGATCTGGGAGGGTGGAGTTGCCAAGCAACCATCCTCAGTTCTGTGTTGCCTTAGCAACCCACAGGCAGCATTGCAGACGTGCTCCAACCTGCTGGCTCTGCAGAGCACAGGGTTTGGGCATCACCAGACCCGCTGTGCCCTCGGAACAGCTGCCAGAGCCATGTGAGGGCTGGCATGTGCAGTGGCGGAGGGAGCCCACAGCAAGGGGCCACTCGGGGAGGCCTGGGCGCAGCTCACCTTTGTCCCTGGTCAGACCCTTGCCCAGGGTGCCTCCTCTGTCCTGCCAGCAAACAGGCTGGTCAGGGCAGAAGGGCCAGGGAGGCCAGCCTTGATTATTCTCTTCTTGGCCCGTTCTGGCTGTTTCTGGCCTAGCTTCTAGAAAGGCCAAGCGCCAGTCTGCATTCCCATTCTCCTTCCCTCACCGTCTGACCAAAACGAGCAGGGGGCCAGGACATAGGAACTGACAGCAAACAGGGACGTCTTCTCTTTGAAGACGTGTCACCTTAATTCTCCCCCCTTACTGAGAGGTGGGTGACACTGTCCCTGCCTTTTCAGATAACGGCACTTGAGCTTAGAGCTCTTGGGTTGAGCGCCTCAGATGATGTAGCTAGCGTGGGCCGGATGTGGGATTTGAACCAGCATCCCCGTGGCCGCTCAGAGCAGCAGGAGGCACCTGTGTGTGCTCGAGGCGGCCCAGGCTGAGGAGCCACAGTGGCCTGCCCTGCACATGGCCTGTCACCTCCTGCCTCATGGGAGGGCGGGCAGCTCACGCTGGGCCGTCTCAGCCTGCAGGCCTCTGGTCTAGGGGCAGTAAGCTGTGTGTTAAGACAACAGTGTTTGCCTCAGCGCAGGACACCAGTCCAGCCCCACCCGGAGTAGAGCTGCCTCTGCAGATCCCTCAGGCTGGCCTGCAGCAGAAGTCGGTGGGCTCTGCCCTGAACACACGCCCGACCCCCGCTGGCGGTGTCCCGGGTCCTGTATGTGCCCCGGAGTAGAGCTGTGTGCAGCCACACTGAGCCGGCTCCCTCGTTGCAGAGCAAGGCTAATGCCTTCTGTCTCCCGGGCTGGTTTTGAGGTTGAATGAGGTGTGAAAGCACCTTGGCTGGGAGCGCTCAAGGCCTGGCAGGTGTGTGTAAGTGTCTGCTGCCGCCCTGCCCGGGACCCGTTTACATCCTCTATACTGCCGTCTCTCCACTTCAACCCACCAGCCGACTGGTGTTTGTGACCTCTTGCTCTGTTGGTGTCACTAGATAGAGGCCACCTCCTGGCACCACCCCAGGGTCAGGGCAAACCACGTTTTAGGTTTTTACCCCCAGCAGGTGAGCCCCCGCTGTATGGCTGGTCAGAGCCTGGGCGGGTGTCAGATGGGTCATGGTGGGGGGAGCCCTGCCCTCCTTGGCCAGCTCCCCTGAGGCCTTGCAGAGCGTGGAGGAGATGCCAGAAGGTTCAGGTTCTGTCCAGGGTGTGCCGCTTGCATGGTGTCTGCAGGAAAGTTTCTGTCGCTTTCTGAGCCCAAGTTTCTTCAGCCAGAGTGTGGGAGTCGCGATGGTGCCCACCTGACAGAGGGTCCTGACGCTAAAGTGGGCTGACCATGAAGCCCCTTGCCCACGTCACTCGGTGTTGTTATCTCCCTCTCCCTGTCCCTACCATGAGGCTAAGCCCCACAGGCTGACGGGATAGGTGGACACAGAGGTGGATGTCACAGCCCATGTTCCTGCAAAGTGCTGGGCCCAGCTGAGGTGCTTGCTGCTGAGCAGTTCCTCGTCCCGTATCCACCCGGGCCGTGGCTGGTACAGCACTTTGAAGACCAGGGCCTCCTGCCTCCCCCAGATCCTGGCAGCAGCTCTGACCGAGTGTCATCGGAAGTCCAGTGCCCAAGGCAAGCCACTGGCACTGAAGGTCTTCGTGGCGGGCAGAAACCGTCTGGAGAATGACGGAGCCACCGCCTTGGCAGAAGCTTTCGGGGTGAGTGGTTTCTGCCCTCCCTGCCCTGGGGCAGGCTGAGCATGGCCGGCAGACGCAAGAACTTGGCCAAGAGACCTCGGGTGGCTCGCCTCCCCCTCCGAGGCTGCTAGCTCATCTTCTCGGGACAGGATCCCCATCACTCGAGTCGGAAAGGTGGCATGATCCGCCTTCTGGGGTGAATCGTCAGTGCTATTTGTGACCTGCCATGCTGGGAAACGAGCGGCAGTGCCAGAGCAGCGTGAGTGCTGACCCCGGCCTGTGGGGTCACAGTCCCTGGCTCCAGTGAGAAGGGCGCTGGGATGGAGCCCATGAAACTTGCCCATGAGCCAGGGAGGAGGGCGGGAGCAGCAGCTGGAGGGGGTGCTCTCAGGTGTCCTTCAGGGCAGGGCGTCTAAGTCAGGTCCGTGGACTTCCCAAGTGGCTCAGTGGTAAAGAGTCTGCCTACTAATGCAGGAGACACAGGAGACTGGGTTCGATCCCTGAGTCAGGAAGATCCCCTCAAGTAGGAAATGGCAACCCGTGCCAATATTCTTGCCTGGAAAATCCCACAGACGGAGGAGCTTGGTGGGCTACGATCCATGGCTTTGCATAGAGTTGGACATGACTGAGCATGCACGCTGTGGGATCCCACTGGTCTGTGAATAGAGTTCAGGAAGGCTTTGAATGTGGTCAGGGGGATAGTGCATGATTGTTTCACTACCAGAGCTAATAAAATGCAGCATTTACCTTCCATGGTGAATGTGGACAGTAAACTTCAGCTTTAGAAATTCTTGTGGCATTGTTACCAGGAGAAATCACAGGTATTTTCATGTCAAATGATAGCCATTGTGGATAGACAGAAGTATTTGTTTCTCATACATTAAAGTTAATGGTTCTCCAAGGTCTTATTATCCGTTGGCTTAAGAGGTATATGTATGAGTACAGCAAACATTTAGGCAGTTTTCTAAACATTTTGATACTTGTCTTCCAGTTGAATTGATTTGTTATTCTGTATAATTTAGCTTAAAATTTAAAAACATCCAGAGGGGGAGCCCTAGGGCTTTACCAGGTTGCCTGATGGCACAGAAAATATTAAGAGCCCTGACTTGGAATGTGCCTCAGTTGGGCTGCCTGTGTTCATTTGTGAATCCCCATGCTGTGCTGGGCGCCCAGAGATGACAAGGTGCCTGGGTACAGAATTAGGCCAGGCCTGTCCTCAGTCCCTCCAGGGTGGTGATGGAGACTGGGACGTGGGCCTCTCCTTGAGATCTTGGGGGCTGTTAGGATGCAGACAGGAAGGTGGCTTTGACACTTTAGAAGGATGAACACCATGAGAGGGGAAGGATGAGGCGCCCTGGGGGCAGAGAGGAAGAGTGTTGGGTTGTGGTGGGGGGGTTGGGGTAGGGCAATCCAGGAAGTCTTCCTGTGGGAGGAGGCATCCAAAATGAGAGCTATTAAACACATTAGGAGTCAGCCTGTCAAGAAAATGCCAGAAAAAGGAGGAGACAGAGTGTTCCAGGCAGAGAAAAGGAGGTGAGGGAAGGCTGGAGTGAGGGGGTTCGCTAGGTTCAGGAAGCCTTCTCACCCCAAGAAAAGGATGCAGAAGATGGGCTGCCACTCATACTGTGTAAATAAGGCAGCAGCACCCTCATAAAGAAAGGCCACGCGGTGCTGCATTATACAGAGCAGGGCCTGGGCTGACTGCAGGCCAAAGCCCAGGGTCCCTGCAGTGCAGAGGTGCCAGACAGAGACACCAGTGCTCAGAGCTGTGTGGCCCTGGGCAAGTTACTTAGCCCCTCTGATCTCAGTCATCTGTCTGGTGATGGTCCTGATCCCAGGTAGGTCTCCCTCGTGAGACGAGAGGATCAGGTGTGGTTGTGCCCTGAAGCATGCTTTGCCCTCTGTTCATGGACAAGCCCCTCCCACACCTGGTTGGTGGTACTGCCCTCCTGCCCGCAGGGTGTCCCCTGGCCCCGCCCCCGACCTCGGGGCCCACTGCTCTCACTCCTGCCCCCCACAGATCATCGGGACCCTGGAGGAGGTCCACATGCCCCAGAATGGGATCAACCACCCCGGCGTCACTGCCCTGGCCCAAGCCTTCGCCATCAACCCCCTGCTGCGGGTCATCAACCTGAACGACAACACGTTCACCGAGAAGGGCGCCGTGGCCATGGCCAAGGTGAGAGGGGCACAGCAGGGCCCGAGTGGGCCACGGAAACCAGGACTGGTGGTTGTCTTTGCTGTGGACCCGTCGGCAGGTGGCTGCTCTCCCCCCGGCCCACCCACCTGGTGTGTATCCCGTGGCTTCAGCCACGTGCACGTGTCCCGAACGGGGCATCTGTCACCAGGGGGCCTGGGCCCTGGGGGCAGCTCTGCGTGTCCGCGCTGCCCCATCCTGAGCGACCTCCATGCAGCCGCAGCTGTCGGTGCTGGTTTTGTTCTCAGAGGCCACGTAGAGGCTGCTCCAGCCTGTTGGCCTCATCGATTCTTTCCTCAGCTGTTTATTGAGCCCCCGTCTAGTGCCCAGCGCTGTACCGAGTGCAGGCCACACAGAGCTGAGTCTGGGACTCTGCCTTCAAGGAGCCCCGAGGGCGAGGAGGGGAGGAAGGAGCCAGTCCACTGCGAGCACAGTGGCTGCTGGGCGTCGGGGCTGCTGGGTGGGAGACGCTGCTGCTCCCATCAACCTCAGAGGCCTGCACGACCCCACAGGAGTCTGGCAGGCCTTCTGTGGGGTCTTAGAGACTTGAGCAAGCGTTGGGGAGCACACAGGGAGTTCCAGCCAGACGCAGGGCAGGCTTCCTGAAAGAGGCCACCTTGTGGCCAAGTTCTCCAGGACAAGTGAACTTTGTGTGGACAGGGAGGGCAGGAGGGGTGTTCGGGAAAAGGGGTCAGCAGCCCGTGGGCAGGCCAGAGACGGGAGTGACCCTTACTCCATTGGTCCTGGTGTGACCAGGCCGGGGGTCAAGGTGTGTCTGAGGGCTGGGGGATGGAGGGGGCCTTGCTGACTCCTTGAGACCTCCCATGAGTAATAGGGAGCCCTGGAAGGGGCTTAGCCAGAGGCTGGGAGGCCTCCCGGGGGCAACAGGAAGAGCTGATGAGGCAACTGGACCGGGCACAGGGCGGTGTAACGCTGGCTCAAGGAGGGCCTCACCCTGGTCCCCCACCTCCTCCTGCAGACGCTGAAGACCTTGCGGCAGGTGGAGGTGATCAACTTCGGGGACTGCCTGGTGCGCTCCAAGGGCGCCATCGCCATCGCAGACGCCATCCACGGGGGCCTGCCGAAGCTGAAGGTGCTGGCCAACCCCCTACCTCCTCCCTCCGGGGTCCAGGCTCCCCCGCTCTCAGGGTGACAGCGTGCGGGGAGCAGGGTTCAGGCCTGTCAAGGCAGGTGGGCCTGGGTTCACAGCCCGGCCTTTCCACCTCCTTCTCCCCGAGTGACTCTGCAAGTCTCTTCACCCCTCCGAGCTAGGGTTTCTGACTTTTCAAAGAGAAGAGTGACTCGGGTCGTTGCAGTTTAGTGGGAGTTGTCGGGTGAATAGTATTCCTTTTGTCGTGGCGGTGTGTCTACGCCGGACAGAGTCTGCCTCAAACCCTCTCCTGGGGAAGCGGAGGCTCCTGACCCCTTTGTCTCCTGGTCACCCCGTGTCTCCTGGTCCCCCTGTCTTCTGGCTCCTGTGTCTGCCTGCCTCCACCCCTTCCCGTTATCTTTTAGGAGCTGAATTTGTCATTTGGTGAGATCAAGAGAGAGGCTGCTCTGTCCGTCGCTGAGGCCGTGGCAGACAAGACGGAACTGGAGAAACTGGACCTCAATGGTAGGAGGCGGGTGGCCTCGGCCTCGGCCTGCCCAGTGGGCCCCACCCCGTGCTGACCTCCGGCCCCTCCCCGCGAGCAGGCAACATGCTGGGAGAAGAAGGCTGTGAGCAGCTGCAGGAAGTGCTGGAAGGCTTCAACATGGCCGCGGTGCTGGCGTCCCTCAGGTGGGGGGTCTGGGGCCCCGGATTCTTCGTTCCTCCCTTTATTCATTCAGAAAACATGGGTGGAGTCCCTGTGGTGTGCCGGGCACCGTGCTGGGCATTAGGGAATTGACAGCGAGACAGTCAAGGTTTCTGACTCCTGAGACCTTGTTGCCGTGGGCAAGGGATCAAGGAATAAGACAATGATAATCAAGTGATGGCGTGTAAATATCACAGGGACATAGAGGGGGCTGAGAGCAGTCACCCTATAGAGCAGGAGGGTCGGGGAAGCCTCCCAAGGGACGCGCTTCGATCTGAGGTGACGCTATGCGGGGCAGCAGTGATGTGGGGTGCAGTGGCCATGGGATGGGCCCGGGCTGTTCCTGAGACCAGTCTTGGAGGTCGACTGGAGAAGGCAGAAGTTGATGCAGGAGCGAGGGTCTTCCAGGTTTGAGGGGCAGGGGGCTGCCTCCTCCGTCTGGATGGGAGCTGGCTCGTCCATCAGCACCCGTCTCTGCCTGCCTCTCTGACCTCTAGATGGGCGTCATTTCTGTGTCAGGCCCTCCATCGTGTCCCATCAGGGCCAGGCCCTGTGCTGCTGCAGGACCTAGGCCAGGAAGGGCTCGAGGGGCCCCCCAGTCCGGGGGAAGTGGAACAGGCTTCATCAGAGGCAGGGCGGCCCCCCACTCCCCCTTGACCGTAGTTTCCCGTGGTCAGCAAGACGTGGGTGGCACCGTCCTGGGCGTCTCAGCCTGGGCAGTGTTCCCGCCCGGCCCTGGGCCCCAGCTATGACAGAATTCTTCCTTTCCTCCTTCTCCCCCGTGGGACTGCGGGTTCTTTGGGACAGGGACAAGGTGCAGTGCAGGCGTCCCTGTGGGACGGGCCTCCAGGCGACTCCCAGGTCCCCAGTCCGGGACAGCTGCTCCTCGGCCCTCCCTGCCCGGCTCCTGCCTGGCTGGGGGTCTGTGGGTTCTCGGGGCCAATGTGGGCCACCGGACAGGGAGGGGTCTGCTTCAGCCAGACCTTCCTCCACAGTGATGACGAGGGTGAGGATGACGAGGATGAGGACGAGGAGGAGGAGGAGGAGGAGGAGGAAGGAGAAGAGGAGGAGGAGGAGGATGAAGAGGAGGAGGAGGAAGAGGAGCCACAGCAGGAAGAGCAGGGCGAGGAGTCGAGCACACCTTCAAGGAAGGGCCAGGGCCCGAACAGTGGGGTGAGTCCTGCAGGTCAGAGCCCCGCCCCGGGTCCTGGGGTCCTGAGACCGCTCCCCCGGGAGGGGGGGTGGGGGTGTCTTGGTCCCAGGACTGCAGACTCGTTCTGCCTGTGCGCTTCCACATGGAAAAGAGGAAATCACCCCAGTGCGGCTGCATTTGTCTTACTTAACCCCAGGACAGATGTGTCTGCTCATTTATAAGTTATCCACACGTACAGTGCTGCTGCGCCACGTGCAGTAGACTGCTGAACAGCACGGGTGTGCCCTGCACGAGCCCACTTCTGTGTGGGTGTCTGCAGTGACTGAACTGCAGCGCGGCTCCGTGATCTGCGGTTGGTTGAATCTGTGGGTGTAGAACCTCAGACACAGAGGGCAACTGTAAAGTCATACCTGGGTTTTCAGTTGTGCGGGAGGCATATAAGTGTTTCTAAAAGAGTAGGGTAAAAAACAGGCAAAAATGGAAATTCACTTTCCTCCCCATCTTGGTGACCCCTAGGGATGGTCCCCATTCTGGAGACAGTGGCCGGGTCGTGACCCAGCTTGGATACTTGGTGTTCCTTTCCCGGCCGGGAGGCATGTCTGTTCCCTCAGGTTCCCAAGTAAAGCTTCTGGGGGACTTCGGGTTGGGCACAGAGGGCCAGGCTATGTTGAATGTGGCTAATGGTCCAGTGTGATGGCCGGGCGCCTCTGGTGCCCACCGGCAATGGTCATCCCAGCTAAGACACTGGCTCCTGGTGGGGCCCCTTGAGCCTTGGAGTCATTTCTGCAGTATCCCATGTCATCCCAAGGATCCCCTTGGCCGCACCAGGCTCTTGGAGTCTGAAGGAAGTGATTGCCCACACCCTAGAGGCTCCTACGTGAAGAGCTGACCAGAGGCAGCCTCTGCAGGCCCCTCACCCTTAGGGAATTTGGGGAAATTCTGGACTCTGAGCCTTGAGTGGCCCGAGTGAGGGGCGTCCTTCTGGGCAAGGAGTCTGGACATGGACCTCTCCAGAGCCACCTGTGCCGCCTGTCCCTCAGGAACCAGCTCCTGTCCTGTCCTCCCCGCCTCCCGCAGACGTCTCCACCTTCCTGGCCTTCCCCTCCCCGGAGAAGCTGCTGCGCCTCGGGCCCAAGAGTTCCATGCTGATAGCCCAGCAGGTAACAGTACCACTGATGCCAGCCCCACTCGGGCCTCGGCTGCTGGAGCTGCCGGAGCAGAGGTTCCGGCACAGCTCGGGGTTGGGCGGGGGCGGGGCTGCCAAGCGTCATAGCTAATGCACACTCGTGTAATGAGTGTGACAAGTGCTGGCACAGGTCTGCGCACACTGTGGACACAACTTGGGCCGCGAGGAAGGGTAGGCCTGGGGCGTCTCAGTGATAACTGGGGTTTGGGAATTTTCGCAGGATTGTCACGGGAGCACACGGTTATTAGGCTTCCCTCTGCACGTCCTGCAGGACCGGCTTCTAGACGGCTCTCCTTGCCCCCGTGAAGGTCCCAGGCCCCCAAGCAGGCCCCAGGCTGCTCACTTGTGACTCGTTCTTGCCGAGGTGATTACCGAGCACCCTGAGCTCAGCAGCGCCCAGTGCCTGTCTGCCCCCACTGCTCTGAGCACTTGGACATGATTTTACTCAACCTTCTTGGCACCTCGGAACGTAGGCCCTTCTACTGTCATTTGACAGATAAGAAAGCTGAGGCTGCATGTTTGTTTTTACACAAATGGAAGGTGTGTGGCAGCCATGGTGAGCGAGTCTCTTGATGCCGTGGTTGCGCCGTATTTGCTCGCTCGGTGTCTCTGTCACATTTTGGTATTTCTCACAGTGCTTCACACCGTCCACTGACAAAAGATCACGACTTTCTGAAGGCTCAGATAACAGCATGTTCTAGTAAGAACGTGTTTTTGAGTTAATATACGTGTTTTTTTGGACATGATGCTACTGCACACTTCATAGACGCACACACAGGGTGACCCAAAGTTCACGTGGCTGGCTTCACTGTGGCATCTGCCTTATTGCTGTGGTCTGGAGCCAAGCCCACAGTGTCTGCGAGGTGCGTCTAGAAGAAATAAAAGGGGCCACTCGCAGAGTTGGCTTGGTATTTTGGCTTTTTATTTCCCTCTTATGTTGTTCTGTGATCTCTTTTTTTTTCTTGTTATCTGATTTCCCCCATGGTAAATGAGATTATATGATGCAGACCTTCGTGTGGCCACCCTTTCACTGAACACCATTCATTGTTTTCTGTGTCAGTACAGCTCTCATCACGCCCTTTATGTCAGTGAGCAGAGGTAGCACTTAAACCATCCACACTTTCCGTGGATTCCCAACATTTCGCTTTTCCTCTGTTGTCGGTTAAGCTGAGGCAGGTTTCCTTCATGTGAACGTCATTTGCGTGCTGGATTATTTCATCGGGTTAGGCTGCAAGAGGGGGTCCCTGGAGACAGTGGTTTTTAGCGTGTACACTCTCCGTGGGTGCTGCACACCTGTGGCGGCCGGGCCCCTGCCGGCTCTGGGGGGACAGCGTGTCCCTGCCCAGCAAAGGCCCATGTCCTGCCAAGGCCTCCTCTAGCCACAGGCAGGGGCCCACGTCTGCCAAGGCCCCTGGTGACCAGCTGTCGTCTCCTGTGTCCTCAGACTGACACGTCTGACCCGGAGAAGGTGGTCTCCGCCTTCCTGAAGGTGTCCTCCGTGTTCAAGGATGAAGCCTCGGTGCGGACGGCTGTGCAGGACGCTGTAGGTGCGTGCGGGGGGTGGCCCAGACAGCTCCAGCCTCTTCGCTGCCCTGGGCTCGGCTCAGAGCGCTGCCCTCCCATCTGTTCTTCGTCGGGTTCTCGCCGTAGCTCGGGCCGGGTGCTCGCCTCTCTGTTTTTTGCAGATGGGGAGCCTGAGGCCCTTCCCAAAGCCATACAGTTCTATACGGTGAGAACTCGGGCCAGGTGGTGCCCTCTGCAGGAAGGTCAGACCTCTCTGAGGAGGGGTGATGAGAGTTGAACCCTGTCCCCGCCTCCAAGCGGCTGCACACACTGTCCCCTCCACCCGCAGGTCCCCAGGCCTTCCCCAGGCTTCCGAGGGTCTCTGGTCCTGTTGGGACCCTCTCTCGCCACCCCCTCCTCTCAGTTCCTCTCCTCACAGCACTTCTCACCTTCCACCTTGCCAGTGTTTGGGCCACCAGGTTGGGCCAGGCAGGGAGGGGAGGACAGGCTGGAAGCGATTGGAGAAGTGGGTGACGCTTGCTGGGCTGGTGGAGGGGAGGCTGGGAGGGGCGGGAAGGGCCAGGCGGGGTCTCTGTGTCTGTTCCCTGAGGGCCCAGCCCCGCCCCTCCTGGGGCATTTGTGGGGACAGGTTGCCTGAATTCTGTTTACCAGAACAGCCTCACACAGGAGCAGGAGCTCGTGGGGTCCCTGCATGGCTTTGGCCACACCTCCTCCTGTTCCCCCATCCATTCCCCAACCCCCCACCTCCAGAGACCAGCTGAAACCGCCCCAGGGTGACCTGCCTCACCTCACCTCTGCCCACGCCCGTTCCACCTGAGGCCAGGCCAGGCCCAGGCGTCCCTGTAGGGGCGGGAGGGGGGTTGAGCCCTTCCCCTGGTGCTGGCTGGTCCCGCCGTCTGGCTGCCGTGGCCACATCCACCCCACGTCTACCTCCTGACGAGACAGGAGACAGGGCCAGCCTGTGTGCCCAGGGGCCACATGACCTGAGTCCTCTCGACTGCTTCTGCCTTGTAGATGCTTTGATGAAGAAGGCCTTCAGCTCGTCCGCCTTCAACTCCAACGCCTTCCTCACCCGGCTGCTCATCCACATGGGGCTGCTCAAGGTGCGCCAAAAGGAGCGTGGCCCAGGCGGGGGGGTACACCCCAACATCCGGCACCTCGAGTCCTGCTGGGGCCGCTCGCCCACCGTCCCCAGGCCTGGGTCTGCTTAAGCAGGCTTTGCCTTTGTGATGGGATGTGGGATTCAGCTTGACCTCGGCCGTGGGGCGCTCTCAGCAGGGGCTGCGTTGGTGCTCACCCAGCCTTCTGCTGTGTGTCTGTCTCGCAGAGTGAAGACAAGATCAAGGCCGTTGCCAACCTGTACGGCCCCCTGATGGCGCTGACCCACGTGGTGCAGCAGGACTACTTCCCCAAGGCCCTTGCCCCCCTGCTGCTAGCGTTCATGACCAAGTGAGTGTCCGCCCGCCGGCCACGCGGCCAGTGTCCATGTCCCCAGCCTGGCCACGCAGGCTTCCCCAGCTCTCGGCATCTGTGTTTGAATCTCACCAGGCCTGGCCAGCTGAGGACACGGCTCGGGCACAGTATCTTCCCTGAGAGTGGGGGACACGGTAGTGGCCCTGTCTTGCAGACAAGGCAGTGAACACCGGGTCAGAGGGGGTCTGCCCACGTCTTGCTGCCGACCGGGGCTCCATGCCTGGCAGCATCCCAGGAGCAGTTTGTGTCTGTTCCCTCAGCAGCCTAGGCCAAGGGGGCCTTGTCCTGGAGGGTCCTGGGCCTGGTAGGGTGCTGGCCACAGTCAAGGAACAAGGAGCCTCCTAACCTCAAGGCCCAGCTGGGGTAGGGTGGGGTGGGAGGCCCATCCCTGCCCTCACTGAGGCCCCGTGTGGCCCCCAGCCGAGCCCCTGCCTTCCCCAGGCCTCAGTCTCCCCTTCTGCCAAACTGAGGGGTGGGTGAGGCTGTCTCCGAGGTTCTGACCACCATACTTCTGGTGAAGCCAGGACCGTGGGGGAACATGGGAGGGTCCAAGGAGAAAGGAGGGGCCCCCACCTTGGGGGACACGTGACATCGCTGGGCCCCCGGGCATCAGTCAGGGCGCTTAGAGCTTGTGAGGGAGTATGTGGGGGTGGCCTGCATAGAGGAGGGTGAGGACCACCCACTGGCCGCGAGGACCCAGCTGGCCTCTGCCACTTGGCATCTCAGGTGCCTCCTTGGTCTGGCCTGACTCCCTCGCTGTGTCTGCCTGCCCCTGCCACCACACACCACCCCTCCACCCCCTGCCCCAGCCCAGGCATCCCCTTGTGCTGCAGCTGCTCCTCTGCCAAAGCCCAGGGCAAGTCCAAGCCCTGGGCATGGTCTCATGAGGACTGCAGCCCGGCCTCCCCCGCCAGCCGAGGTGCGCGCTTCCCTGCACCTGTTCCCGCTGCAGGAGCCATTGCCACAGGCTGTCCAGAGTGTCCCCAGCTGCCATCCCCGGCTGCCCGTGTCCTTCCAGCCCTTGGTTGGGACTGTTGCCTCTGTTCTCCTGTCGTCCCTGTCTGGCCCTTGGGCTAGGCATGGACCCCCAAACCCCTAGAAGACACCCTCGCCTGCTGGTCAGTGACAGACTGCCTCCTCCCGGCTTGTTGCCGGCCCTCCAGTGCAGGCCTCAACGTATCCACATCAGAGGAGGGGGGGCTTGGGCCTGATAGGCGACCGTGAGGGTCACGTGTGCTCCCTTCCCTCAGCTCCAGCCCAGGGCTCTAGGGTCCAGGCCCAGCCTGCACCAGGCAAGGCGTCCGTGGCTTTCGGTCCTGGCTGCTCGCCAGGTTCCCTGTCCCCCTGAGCACCTCGCCAGTTTCTTTCTCGGCAGTGGAACTAACCATCTAACGATCTGGTTACCTGTGGCTCTCAGGGGCCCAGCTGGGACTCCCACGGTCCAGTCGCTCACAGGGACCAGTGGCTCAGGAAGGCTCCCTGGCCCTGTGCCCGCTGGAGAAGCCTGGGAGAGCCTGTCTGGCGGAGTGGAGGCCAGGTTCCCAGCCCGGTGCCAGCTCGGGGCCATGTGGCCTCAGGTGCCTCCCCAACCCCAACCTGCAAAGGCAGGAGCTGACGTCCCCCTTGCAGAGTCGTCGTGAAAATTAGAAAACCCGAGTGTGGTGTGTATTCTGGGTAGCATCACAGCTGGGAAGCTGGCACTGCACAGCCAGAGCTTCCTGGGTCCAGCGGGGCCCGCCCACTGACGTTTCTCTCCCCACAGGCCCAACGGCGCCCTGGAATCCTGCTCCTTTGCCCGCCACAATCTACTGCAGACGCTGTACAAGGTCTAGATGCCAAGCTGGCCTCTGCCCATCCCTCGCCTGGACCATGACTTGGGAAGGGACTCAGCTGAAGGACTCTGGCCGGCGGCAGGGACGGGCTTTGTCTCGCGTGTCGTCTCCCGAGTGTGTGTGTTGGTGTGGCGTACGTGCAGGCGTGTGCTTCTGGTCGGGGTTTGAGTTTTTCATGTCTCCTTGCCGGACTTGCCCTGGTCCCGCTGGAGCGGAGCTGACGGCCCCCAGGCGCCAGGGCTGCAGGCTGCTGTGCCATTAAAGCTGCCGCCGTCTGAGGACGCTCTGCTCTCTGCGCAGGCGCCAGGCCCCGGCGGCCATCCCCCCGCCTGCCTTCCTTGCCCCCGCTGCGGGCGGCACCAGGCCTGGGGCACTGCTGGCCGGGTGTGTCCTATCCTGCCTGGGGCTGCTTGCTCAGGGCTGCTCTGCTTCCTGTCGCCAGGGCTGGCTCCTCCGGCCACCCCTGCCCCTACCATCCACCCCGCTCTGTGCGGCCGCTCAGCCTGAGGGGCCAGGACCACTCTGGTTGGGGCCACGGGGTGGGGGTGGCAGAGGGCAAGACTGGGTGTGGGTGTCCGCCCACACCGCGTGGGCAGGAAGGGAAGCGGGGGGCAGACGCAAGGGTCTGGGAGCTGCATTTGCCTGGACAGCTCTGGCTCTGCACCCCGTGTGGGCCGCTAAGGTGTCTGGGTGTGGCCTGGGAGCCCTGGCAGAGAGGTGGAAGGTCTGGGCAGGCCCACAGCTGTTCTCCAGCGGTGTGGGCAGGGACAGGGCCTGCTGGGGCCGGGGCAAGGTGGGGGCTGGGCTGGGCTGGAGGGGCCCTGCGACACTCCGTGCTTTCCCCATGTGCTCTGTGTGTGTCTGGGCTGTGCCCGGGGCTTCACAAATAAAGTGTGGCAGCAGTGACCACTGAGAAACATTTCCCCTAAAGCGGCTGTTCTCAGGCCTTGGTTCCTGGGGTCCTGCCTCACGGGGCCACGGTGATGCGCCCCCCAACCCCTGCCACATCTAGGTCTGTAAGGGGCAGTCCGCCTTGCCCAAGAGCTCCCAGGCCAGTCTGTATCATCACCGGGGGTCAGCCTGGTAGCCCCCTCTCTCTGTCGTGGGCCTGCCTGTCCCCTTCGCACAGCTGGGTGGGTGGCGCCCAGGAGGGGCAGCCACTCCTGGAGTTCGGGGACAGTGGAAGGCCTCTGCTCTGGGCAGGGGAGTTGGGCCCTGGTTCACCTGCCTAGCCCCACGTCCCGCCTTACCTAACCTGGGCTCCACCAGACCTTTCATTATTCCATTTACGGACCCAGCTGAGTGGAACACAGTCCAGATGTGGCCACAGGCCCTGCTGGCGGCCGAGGCAGGAGCCCCTGGGCCTGCATGGGAAGCGGCCCAGAGTGGAGGGCACCACCCCTGGGGTCCTCTTGTTGCTGCGGTGGTGTGACAACAGCCTAATCCTCTCCTTCCCGCCCTGGAGCGGGCCCCACAGTGAAGAGCTCCCTCCGAGGTTGCTTAGGGGGCAGTGTGTCTTTACTGGGCATGGACCACTCAGGCAACATCCTTTTTGGCTGGGTGGCAGAGCGATGCCCAGGCCTCACCCTCCCCTCGCCCCATCCCAGGTGTCAGGCAGGAGGCCAGTGGGGGTCTGGCCATTTTGAGCTCCTGGGCGGCACCCAGCCTCTGGGGAGCTCCAGTCTGGTGTAGGAGACCCAGTGTGGGGGTGGTGGGCGGTGAAGTCAGAGAAGAATCTCGAGTTACAGGTTCAAGAGCTGAGTCGTGACGTCCAAGCAGGACCTCTCACAGGTGATACAAAGGATGCCCACCCCTGCCCCGTCCTTCAGAGCAACTCCAGGTCCAGGAAGGGGCCGGGGGCTTCTCCCCTGCCTACTGAGAGCAGACTTTGGAATCTCCTCCCCAGACTCGAATGCCCACATTTGAGGACGACAGCCAATCCTAGGATTACACAGGCACCAGGTCCCTGAACACCCTGACTTGGGGTCTGCGAGATCACGGATGCCTCCGCTGAGGCAGCCTGTGACCCCCCCCACCAGCTGCAAACGACCTGCTCAGCCCCAGGCTGTTCCCAGTAAACGGAGCTCAGCTTTGGGCCAGTGGCTTGCAAACCATCGATTCCATCCTGGAAGGCCCACGCAGTGTGGTCAGGGGCGCCCGGAGCAGCACTGTTGCGACAGCAGGAACCTAGAAATGGCTCACAGGCACATCTGAAAAGTGGACCAGGAGCACAGGCCACGTCACAACAGTGAGAGCGTGCTGTGGGCTCGAAGCACACCGTGACCCCCACAGGTGAATCAACAGTGGCCCTGAGCAAAGGCAGCCTCAGCCCAGCACCCCGGGTTCCAAAGCCGGGATACACGTGTGCGACAAACCCAGCTTTCAGGACGGGAGTTAGCCTGGGGAGGGCAGGGGTCAGGACGGGGTGAAGGCACAGGCTGCCTTCGTGCACCAGTCTTCAGAGTGGTCCACCTCTACTGCCTGACAGCCATAGCTTTTTTTAAGGGAAAAATTAAACACAAGAGCATTTTTGACACACAAAAAGCACAAACCATAAGGAAATTTGCCTTCATCAAAATAAAAGGGAGTTCCCTGGTGGTACACTGGGTAAGAATCTGCCTGCCAATGCAGGGGACGTGGGTTTGATCCTTGGTCAGGGAACAAAGCGCGTGCCCCAGAGCAACCAAGTCCACAGGCTGCCACTGCTGAGGCCGCACCCTGGAGCCCATGCGCCGCAACTAAGACCAGACACAGCCAAATACATTTAAAAAACAAAGTGAAAAACAAGTGACCAAAAATACCGTGGAAGTTAACAGACAAGGTGAGAGAGTAGAAAAAGACACTGCAACACAGCAAGGATTCGTGCTGAGAATATACATCCAGTTTGAAGGAAATGCGAAGTAAAACTCTAGGTAATACCGTTATAGACCAGGCTGGCAGATACGATTGAGAGGTGACACCAGAAAAAAGACGAGTCTGGCACGTTTACACATTGCTGGAGGGACGTCAAGCTAACGAAAGCCGCTTCAGAGAGTAATTTGGCAGACACAGAAAGCTGAAAACATACACGGCCTGTGAGTCCAAGTTCCCATCTAAGGGTCTGCTTGAGAGAAACTTGTACACGCACAGAAGGAGACAAGCAGCTTGGTGAGGAATACCAGAAGATTCAATAGCCGAATGAGGCTTCCCTGGTGGCGCAGCAGCTGAGCCTCCAAGCTCTCAATGCAGGAGGCCTAGGTTCGATTCCCAGTCAGGGAACTTGATTCCCAGGTGCCACAACTACAGATTCTGCGTGCCACAGCAGAGATCTCACATGTCACAACTAAGACCCCAGCACAGCCAAAGTAAATAAAGAACCAAATATCCATCAGTAGAAGAGTTAAACTATGGCACACAGACATGCAGTGAGATATGTGTAGCACTCAAAGTGAACAAACCAGATGCAGAAGCTACATGGATCTACTAAATAAACCTTCAAAAACATGGCTGAGTGAAAGAAACATGTTTGCAAAATAATATGGCACTGTTTAATATATTTAAAAACTATACTACTACATGAAAGCCATTGCCTTCGGGTAGAAAGGAGAGACAAGGAGATGCTACACTTTCTTACCTCCATCGGGGGCGGACCACGCTCCTGCCGCTGTCCCAGAAGGGAATGCTGGGTAAAAATGAAAATGAACAAATTTTTAAAATATGCATCACAGGCGAATCTCACAAACAATACCGATCGAAAAAAAAGCCCAGACATAAAAGAATACACCCCATGGGATACTGTGGATAGAACTCGCTGTGTGAGATAAAGCACATGGGGAAGTCTGTGTGTGGTGTGACACTGTTTCTTGCTTTTAAAAAAGAATGAAAGCTGCACTTCCACCAGAAACACAGATCTAAAGTATAGGATGTGGAAAATCATAGGATACATAATTGCTACGGTCTAGATAAACTGTTTTTTTTTTTAAGTGTGCATGTCCCCAGGAAGATAGTATTTAGGTATTCTGTGCAACACTGCAATAAAAAATGGAGGCAAGTCGATACATTTATACAATGAAATACCATCCAATACTAACTAATCAACTTAGTTCCATGATGTTGAGTGGAAAAACAAAAAATGTGCAGAATATCTTGTGTAAAGTGTTGAAGAACATAGGTAAATGTTAGCACAAACAAGGCAGAGTTAACTGTTCTTGAGTCCCTATGGTGTGCCAGATGCCAACCGTAACCCCACAGCAGCCCCGTAAACCAGTCACTGTGTGTGAGCATATTAACAGAGCAGGGAACTGACCCACAGCAGGAGGAAGTCTAGGTCTGGGACCCACGGGCTGCCTGGCCCTCGAGGCCCCTCCTTGCTGGGCTGGTCCAGGGACTTGGGTCTCAGGCCCAGGCCCAGATTCAGAGCAGGAGGCCCTGTAACTCCAGCCGCTGCTCCCATGGTGCCTGTCTCTCCCTCACCTCACAAAGCCTCCCATTCAGCTCTGCCCCTGCTGCCAGGTCTGTGGGCCGGGAGGGGGGGCTCCCCCGGCGTCCAGGCCGGGGACTGTTGCCAGCCTTTCCCTGTGCTGCGCCTCCAGGCCAGACTGGCCGTGCGATCGGCATGGCGGGGTGAGTCTTGGGGCCTCAGGGTTGCTGGGGGGGTCTGAGAAGCTGCATGGCTGCAGGCAAGCCCCTGTCCCTCTCTGGGCCTCTCAGGGCTGGGGGGACAGGGGCTCTGGGATCTTCCCGGACAGAGATTCTCCAAGGGTCTCAAAAGAGGGTTTTGAGGAAGATGGCGGGTGCAGTTGCTCCCGTGAGCTCCCCTGGGCTAGTCCTCCAGGAGCCCGGCTGAGAGCTTGGCAGCCCTCCTGGACGCTTGACCTTGCAGGGATCTGTCACCACGCAGCCCCCACCCCACTCCAGCCTGCGCTGAGCCCCAACCTCACTACAGACTAGAGGATGCCACCAGCCCCAAGGCCAGGCTGGACCCTGGGACTCCAAGGAGACTGCAAAATAGATGGTGACAAGCCAGTGAACAGAAATGGGGGCAGCTCAGGGTAGAAGCCAGCCCAGGGGTCAGGAAGGGCTGCTCAGAGCTAAGGACAGACACGGGAAGAGCTGGTGAGGTTTGCGTGGCAGGCAGACAGGAGGGAGCTGCTCTGCGTACTTACGGTACACTGAAGGCTCAGAGCGGGTGGGTACCTGTCAGGGAATCAGGACTCAGGACCTCCCAGCAAAGGCAGTGAGGAGATGCTGGAGGGTTTTCAGCTGGGGTGTCAGGGCCCAGCTGTATTTCAGAAAGTTCCCTCTGGGTGTTAGCAGTGAGCGGAAGGCTGCGGGGGGGGGGGGGTGCGGCAAGGAGTGCCATCGTGGCACGGTGGGCCCTGTGGAGAGGCAGGTAGCAGTTGGGAGGTGAAGGGGTCTTGCTGGGCAATGGATGGATGGTGGGTGGATAGATGGGTAAGTGGACAGACCAGGCCCAAAGCACAGCTCTAAGGCCATATCCTCAGTTTCCCCCAGGCCAGGCCAGCTGGGTGGTGCTAAGATGGAGAGAGGAGAGCAGAGGAATAAACAGCAGAGAAGGCAGAGCTCCCACCAGCCTGCCTGTCAGAGTGGCGCTGGCCAGCCACCAAGGCTCCTTGAGGCTCTCGGGTCCCATGACACCTGGTCCCCCAAAGTCTAGCCTCACTCGGGCCAGGCCTGGGTCCGCCCCTCCAGCTGCTGGGCCGTCTTCTCAAGGTGGGTGTCGTGCTCCCTGGCACCAGGGTGCTGATGCCACATCAGTCTGAGGAATGGCTGACTCTCCATCGCCAGCCGCACCCCGGGAAGACAGGCCTCCCCTGGACCCAGGAGCCTCTGCACTGCCTGTTCACTCCTCTGAACTGACTGGGCAAGGCCTCACCAAGGCAACGGGCAGATAGTCACAGAGACTCGCCAGGTCGTCCCTCTGATCCCATCTCCTCTGTTAAAACGGAATCCCAGCTCTGTGGAGGGGTTGGAGGCTCAGGGTAACGAAAGCTTCCCCAGCACCAAAGGAGGAAGATGTCCGATGGGCTCTGGGACAAGAAGCAGGGCTCAGGGAAGCAGACAGTGTGGGTCTCTTGTTCTGTGAACAGTTGGCCCTTCTCTCTGCCAGGCCCCAGAGCCTCTCCCTGGTGCTGTTGCTTCCACTGCTGCTGCCGCTAGGGCCAAACCGGTGCGCAGTGGCCCAGCGCTGTCCACAGGCCTGCGTCTGTGACAATCCCAGAAGGCATGTCGCCTGCCGGCACCAGAACCTCACCGAGGTGCCAACTGCCATTCCTGAGGTCAGCAGGGCAAGGTGGGGTGGAGAAGGACAGCGGGAGGAGCCTGGGCTGGCACCGGAGGTTCTGCCACTACCTGGCTGGGGGAGGCCCCGGCAAGTCACTTTTCCTCCCTGAGCCTCTGTCTTCACATCTGTAAAATGGGAATGATAACAGCCAACAACAGGGAGATGATCTATTTAAAATCCTAAGTGACTGGAACAAGTTATGTGACCTATAATAGATACTGAGTTAATTACAGGCCCTAGGGCAGCGAACTGGGGACCTACTGGGATAAGGTATGGTCTCTGCCCTGCGGAGTCAAGAGCTGGAGAGTGAATGTAGAGGGGTCAGTGATAATTCAGTGTGGAAAGTGCCAGAGTGGGGGATACCCGGGTGGCTGTGGATACCCTGGAGCAGGTGTCAGGGAGCAGGATGAAGAGAATGAGGGGGAGGAGGCTGTTCCAGGTGAAGGAAGAACAGGTGCCAGCATCAGCAAGGGGCACAGGCTGTGGTCCGGGTGCCCCTCAGCGTCCCCTCCCTCTCCCTGCTCAGCTGACCCAGCGTCTGGACCTCCAGGGCAACATGCTGAAGGAGATCCCCCCGGTCGCCTTCCGGGACCTGCCTCACCTGACGCACCTGGACCTGCGGCGCTGCCAGGTGGAGCTGGTGGCCGAGGGTGCCTTCCGAGGCCTAGGCCGCCTGCTCCTCCTCAACCTGGCCTCCAACCGCCTGCGCGCGCTACCCCAGGAGGCGCTGGACGGGCTAGGCTCGCTGCAGCGGCTGGAGCTGGCGGGGAACTTGCTGGAGGAGCTGCGGCCAGGGACGTTTGGGGCGCTGGGCGCGGTGACCACGCTGAACCTGGCCCACAACGCCCTGGTCTACCTGCCCGCCATGGCCTTCCAGGGGCTGGTGCGCGCCCGCTGGCTGCAGCTGTCGCACAACGCGCTCAGCGTGCTGGCCCCCGAGGCCCTGGCCGGCCTGCCCGCCCTGCGCCGGCTCAGCCTGCACCACAACGAGCTGCAGGCCCTGCCTGGGGCGGCCCTGTCCCAGGCCCGCGGCCTGGCCCGCCTCGAGCTGGGCCACAACCCCTTCACCTACACGGGCGAGGAGGATGGGCTGGCGCTCCCCGGCCTACGGGAGCTGAGGCTGGACCACGGGGCCCTGCAGGCCCTGGATGCCCGGGCCTTCGCCCGCTGCCCTCGCTTGCACACCCTAGATCTCCGCGGGAACCAGCTGGACGCCCTGCCGCCGCTGCAGGGCCCGGGGCAGCTGCGCCGGCTGCGGCTGCAGGGAAATCCGCTGTGGTGCGGCTGCCGGGCCCGGCCACTGCTGGAGTGGCTGGCGCGGGCGCGCGTGCGCTCGGACGGCGCGTGCTGGGGGCCGCGGCGCCTGCGCGGGGAGGCCCTGGACGCCCTGCGGCCCTCGGACCTGCGCTGTCCCAGGCCCGGGGCGGAGGAGGAGGAGGAGGCCGAGGAGCTGAAGGCCGCGCGGCCCCGCGCCCCTGGCGGCGCCCCTGGGGAGGAGGCCGGGGCGGCCGGGCCCTGCCCGCGCACCTGCGTGTGCGTCCCGGAGTCGCGGCACAGCAGCTGTGAGGGCCGGGGCCTGCAGGCCGTGCCCCGCGGCTTCCCCAACGACACCCAGCTCCTGGACCTCAGGCGGAACCGCTTCCCCGTGGTGCCCCAAGCGGCCTTCCCGGGTCTGGGCCGTCTCGTGTCGCTGCACCTGCAGCACTGCGGCCTCACGGAGTTGGAGGCGGGCGCCCTGGCGGGGCTGGACAGCCTCATCTACCTCTACCTGTCAGACAACCGGCTCTCCGGCCTCAGCGCTGCCGCTCTCGAGGGGGCCCCCCGCCTGGGCTACCTGTACCTGGAGCGGAACCGCTTTGTGCGGATGCCAGGGGCCGCCCTGCTCGCCCTGCCCAGCCTCTTCTCCCTGCACCTGCAGGACAACGCCCTGGACCACCTGGCACCTGGTGACCTGGCAGGCGGGCGGGCCTTGCGCTGGCTCTACCTGAGTGGGAACCGCCTCGCCCGAGTGTCCCCTGGGGCGCTGGGCCCCGCTCGGGAGCTGGAGAAGTTGCACCTGGACAGGAACCAGCTGGGCGAGGTGCCCACTGAGGCCCTGGAGGGGCTGCCGGCCCTCCTGGAGCTGCAGCTCTCGGGGAACCCGCTCGGGGCCCTACGAGATGGCGCTTTCCGGCCCGTGGGCCGTTTGCTGCAGCACCTCTTCCTGAACAGCAGTGGCCTGGAGCAGGTGGGCGCAGGGGAAGAGGGGCGAGGGGAGGCAGCCCACACCGCTGCCCTGCCTCGCTGGGCCCCAGGCTGGGCGTGGGGCCCCGAGATGAGCCGGGCACTGCGCCTGCCCCTAGGAGCTCAGGTGTAGGCCACAGATCAGGCCGAATGCTGTGCCACAGCGAAGCAGGGAGGACGCTGCTGAGGCCTGGAGGCAGGAGCTCCCCAGGGTCTGTGGGATTACCTGCTGTTACACACGTTGTGGGCAGGGCTTTTGTTATAATTATATGGGGGGTATATATATAAATAATTATATTTATATTTATAATCAAATATTTATAATATATATTATATGGAGGGATAGGGCCTAGCAGTAAGAACCATGAACTGGGGGGTCTGGGTGGCTTGCAGAGGGCAGTGCTTTGGCCTTGGACCAGCCTGAGTCTCCCACCAGCACTGCCCTTCCTGCCTCCGCCTTGGCCTTGCCACTCCCCAGGCCTGGGGCTGGGACAGGCGTGCAGGGTCTCACACCAGGGCCTGGCGCCTTCCTGCAGATTTCTCCTGGGGCCTTCTCAGGCCTGGGGCCCCAGCTCCGGAGCCTACACCTGCAGAAGAACCAGCTGCAGACACTGCCTGCCCTGCCCGGTCTTGGTGAGCTGGAGCTCGTTGACCTCAGCGGCAACCCCTTCCACTGTGACTGCCAGCTGCTCCCGCTTCACAGGTGAGCACCTCCGCCTGATGTCCCCCAGCTGGGGGCCCGGCCAGCTGCTCTCAAGCCCCCACCGTCTCTCTGGGGGCACCAAGTCGGTGCCATCTGAGCACCTTTAGCAGGGGAGGATCCTGCCAGGGCCAGTTACCCCCTCTGGGGAACTACCCCACAGGGCTTGGGGTGGGTTTCCCTGAGCCTCTGTTCCCTCATCCATAAAGTGGGGGTGAAATCTGCCTGGCCGAGTGGACCTAGTCAGTGTGTGTGAGTGCTGTACATCATTGCCCAAGAAAGCAGCAAGGGCCCTGGAGCCCAGTGACCGGGGCTCAAACCCGCCTCTGTGATTGTCTCCTTTTGAGGAACGTGGCCTCTCTGTGCTGTTTCATCATCTATAAAGGCCATGATGGTGACTGTAAAATGACGTTAAATTCAGTAGCTCGTCTCGATCGGTTTGGCTCACCAGTCCTCCACCACTGTTTATTACCGGCCCCCTTTTACAGGAAGGGGATTGAAGTTTGATTTGCTCAGGATCACTTAACTGGTGTGTCCACTCTCACCCACTAGGCCCCACCATCCCCAAATCCCTGAGGACCTCCTCGCTGTCCTCAGGAAAGCTCGGCACAGGGGCTTCCCCACTACCCCTTTTCTTCTCAGGTGGCTGGCTGGGCTGAACCTGCGCGTGGGGGCCACCTGTGCCACCCCTCCCAGTGCCCGTGGCCAGAGGGTGAAGGCCGCAGCTGCTGTCTTTGAAGCCTGCCCAGGCCAGGCTGCCAGGAAGGCCAAGAGGACACCAGCCCCCAGGCCTGGCGCCTGGGGGACCCCCACGAAGGGAAGACGGCAGAGAGCGAACAAGGTCGGCCGAGGGGTGGTTGGGTCAGGTTTCAAGGCCCTTATGGTAGTAGGGGTCTGACTTGTCTTGGTCCCAGTTTCATGAGGTTGTAGATCTGGGCAGGGACCAGATCTACTTCTGGTGGCTTCTGAGAGTGATGTCCACCCTCTCCAGCTCTGCGCTAAGCTCAGAGGGGGCCTATGGGGAAATGACTGCACGCCGTTTTGTCCCCTGGGCAGTGGCTGATTAAGCTGCAGCCTCCCGGGACCGTGTGTCCAGAAGAATCCCACAATGACGGTCACTGCTGGCTTGCTGTCCATTCAGCCTTTTCCCACCCAATCTCGGGGGCCTTGCTTGTTGCTGGGGTGGGAAGAGCAAGGGTACAGGTGTGCTGCTGGCACCACAGATGAGACTCCATCACCCCCTTGACTACATTTGACAAAACATATAGTTTTCTTTTTTTTAAGTAACTGGGACCATAATTCAGTTCAGTCTCTCAGTCATGTCCGGCCCTGCGACTCCATGGACTGTAGCACGCCAGGCCTCCCTGTCCATCTCCAGCTCCCAGAGTTTACCCAAACTCATGTCCATTGAATCGGTGATGCCATCCAACCATCTCATCCTCTGTCGTCCCCTTCTCCTCCTGCCTTCAATCTTCCCCAGCATCAGGGTCTTTTCAAAGGAGTCAGTTCTTCGCATCAGGTGGCCAAAGTATTGGAGTTTCAGCTTCAGCATCAGTCCTTCCAGTGAATATTCAGGATTGATTTCTTTTAGGATGGACTGGTTGGATCTCCTTACTATCCAAGGGACTCTCAAGAGTCTTCTCCAACACCACAGTTCAAAAGCATCAATCCTTTGGCACTCAGCTTTCTTTATAGTCCAACTCTCACGTCCATACGTGACTACCGGAAAAACCAAAGCTTTGGCTAGATGAACCTTTGTTGGCAAAGTCAAGTCTCTGCTTTTTAATATGCTGTCTGCTGCTGCTAAGTCGCTTCAGTCGTGGTTGGTCATAACTTTTCTTCCAAGGAGCAAGTGTCTTTTAATTTCATGGATGCGGTCACCATCTGCAGTGATTTTAGAGCCCTCCAAAATAGTCTGTCACTGTTTCCATTGTTTTCCCCATTTATTTGCCATGAAGTGATGGGACCAGATGCCATGATCTTCGTTTTCTAAATGTTGAGCTTTAAGCCAACTTTTTCACTCTTCTCTTTCACTTTCATCAAAAGGCTCTTTAGTTCTTCTTTGCTTTCTGTCATAAGTGTGGTGTCATCTGCATATCTGAGGTTATTGATATTTCTCCCGGCAGTCTTGATTCCAGCTTGTGCTTCATCCAGCCCAGCGTTTCTCATGATGTACTCTGCATGTAAGTTAAATAAGCAGGGTGACAATATACAGCCTTGACATACTCCTTTTCGTATTTGGAACCAGTCTGTTGTTCCATGTCCAGTTCTAACTGTTGCTTCTTGACCTGCATACAGATTTCTCAGAAGGTAGATAAAGTGGTCTGATATTCCGGTCTCTTTCAGAATTTTCCAGTTTGTTGTGATCCACACAGAAAGGCTTTGGCATAGTCAATAAAGTAGCTGTTTTTCTGGAATTCTCTTGCTTTTTCTGTGATCCAGGGGATGTTGGCAATTTGATCTCTGGTTCCTCTGCCTTTTCTAAAACCAGCTTGAACATCTGGAAGTTCACGGTTCATGTACTGCTGAAGCCTGGCTTGGAGAATTTTGAGCATTAGTTTACTAGCGTGTGAGATGAGTGCAATTGTGCAGTAGTTTGAGCATTCTTTGGCATTGCCTTTGGGACTGGAATGAAAACTGACCTTTTCCAGTCCTGTGGCCACTGTTGTTTTCCAAATTTGATGGCATATTGAGTGAGTGCAGCATCTTCACGGCATCATCTTTTAGGATTTGAAATAGCTGAAGTGGAATTCCATCACCCCCACTAGCTTTGTTCATGGTGATGCTTCCTAAAGCCCACTTGACTTCGCATTCCAGGATGTCTGGCTCTAGGTGAGTGATCACACCAGGGGTTTATTTCGGCTAGGCTGGGTCTTCTTGGCTGCACGGGCTTTTCTGGAATTGCAGCAAGTGGGGGCTGCCCTTATTGCGGTGCACAGGCTTCTCACCGTGGTGACTCTTGGGCTTCAGCTTTAGCTGCACATGGGCTCAGTCGTTGTAGCTCCTGGGTTCTGGAGCACAGGCTTAGTAGTTGTCCTGCAGCATGTGGCATGTCCCCATATCAGGGATCAAGCCAGCATCTCCTGCACTGGTAGGCGTTTTATTTACCACTAAGTCATCAGGGAAGCCCTAGGATTTGTTTCTACTTCTATTGAAAGTAGCTGCTTCCTCCCAGGAATACAAAAGCCTTGAAGGACACGGGCTCTGATCCCCGGCAGAATGTTCTGCACTGGGGTGCTCACCAGATTGAAGCCACCGAGTCCTGGTTGTGACCTGGCCGACGAGCTGGAGTTTAATCCCACTGTTGCCATTTCATGTCAACTTAGGCCACCAAGTTACTGAACTTTAACAAGCCTTCTTTCTCTTACTTGTAAAATAAAGTCAGCACATCCTCACAGGATCAAAGATGAAGCAAGCAGTGTGAACACCTGTAAACTAGTGTCTGGCATGAGGCTGTCACAAATGTGGAATCCCTTGCTTCCCCATCCCTCGAGCAGCCAAGTCCGACGGGGTGACAGTAAAGGAAGGTGCAGGGGGTTCCACCAGTGTTTGTACCAGGGAGCCGCTCGCTGCAGGCCGTCAGGCAATGGGGCAAGTAGAGAGGCTTCTGTTCCTCAGGATGTCTTCCAGTCTTCAGGTGTTCCCCACGCCCCCGACCCCCGCCACTGCTGTGGAACTTCAACAAGTCCCATGCAAAGGCAAGGGCACTGGAGGGACAAGGTTCATTCTGTGCCTTGAGCTAAAATGTCCTGGAGGTCGACACTCCCGTCTGTGACCGACTAACCTCTAGGTCCCAGGGACATGAAGACACGGGCGGGGGCCTTTGGGGAGCCCGGGGTCCTGGGAGGGGAGTGGCAGGGACAAATAACATAGCATACTGCTGTGGAGACGTGCTGTTCTGCACTCTTCACGGGTGAACTCTCCCCGTCTCTGTAACCGACCTGGTGGGGTGGTGTCTCAGAAGGAACACTGACAGACTGACTGCAGCAAGAAAGGGATTTAATCGTCTCATAGGATTTAAGTGTGGGAAGCCCATCTGGGGCTGTAACGGTGGCTAAACTTGTCCTCTAGCCCTGCCTGCTGCACCCAAGCATCAAGTTGTGGGCATCAACTTCTTCACTTAGGAAGAAGCAAAACTGAAAGCCAAACAAGTCCCATCGCCCCAGAAGCTCTTCAGGCAGAACTTGATCCTTTAAGGGCAAGAGCATAGGGGAAAATGATTCTTCTCAGCTGGGCAAGTCACCCTCAACAAAGGCAGGCGATGAGAGCAGGCTGTGGAACTGCAAGCCACTGTCGGCCACCTTCCTCCAATGACCCACCCATCAATGTGAGGTGGGGTGAGGGGAGGCACAGCCCCTGTCACATTTAGGGGAGTTCAGGCTGCAAGAGCGTCGTTTCTATTCCACGTGAGCCTGCACAGTGCCTTTAGGAAAGGACAAATGATCTGGTTCTCTCTGAACTGAAATTGGCTCCCTTTGGGCTGGTTGCCCATCTCTGGGATGACACCCAACAGCAGAGTCCTCAACACACCCAAGGTCAGCACCCCATCAGGCAAGCATGGGCCGTGGCAGCTATTACAGGGGAACACAGGGACACACTCAGCCATGCTGTCTCTATTCAAACACGCGGAAGGAAAAAGAAGGGCTGAGGACAGCAGCCTGTTACCACTTAGGTCCCAGGTCTCCTGAAGAGAGGGTGAGTCAGAGGGAGAAGACAGCTTCAAAGGAGACTTAACTGTGGAGCAGAAGCAGCTGAAATGTGGGCAGACACCAGGTGAAATTCTAGAATGTACTTTCAGAGGAGCAGCGGAATCAAAATATATTATGGAGTTAAGGACATGTACGGTGAGGAAAAGGACCAAGAAGTACATCCCTGCCTCCAGGAGCTCCTCCAGGGCCACGTCCCAGCAGGGCAAACCACCCCCCGTGTCGAGGCCCTAGGACTTCCTGGCAAGGCCAGAGCTGCTCTTGGTTACAGAAAGGGAGGAGGAGGAGGACAGGTCCCGTCCAGCTGGGCTCCAGAGTGGGCTAAGTTCAACACTGGTGGCACCTTCTCTCGGGGATACTTGCATGCTTGTGCACACGCATGTGCATACACCCACACCCACCCCCCACTCCCATGGCACAGGGACTGGTGTGGTCTCCCCGACCTGAGGCCCTGGAAAGCTCCCTTTCCCAGGGAGCAGACCTTATCTCTGCTCCTCTTGGAAATGGAGTCAGTACTCATGCCAAGGGAAAACAGATCAAGGCCACCTCACAAGTCACCAGGACCTCCATGCTGGTCACTGCTGCTCAGCTGCCTGCCAGAGCTGGGCACCAGCACAGGGCTCCGCAACCTCCTGGGGGTGCCAGGAGGAGCAGAGCCCCAACCGAGGCAGGAGGGGCCGTTCTGCATGGAGTCTGGGACAGAGGCTGTACCCCTCACACCACTCACGTCCATCAGGTGACCGTCTGTCCCCACCTCGAGACCTGCTCGGGCCTAACCACTAGCCAGCTTGTCTCCCGTGTGTAGCCCCCGCCCTGGCAATGGAGCAGTGTTGGGGGAGTGGAGGGGACTAGTGTGGAAGAGCTTCAGGAACTCGAGCTGGAGAGGGAGCTGCTCGCAGGCAGCCCCCGTCACATGGCCTTGCTGGAGAGGAGGCCAGAGGCTAGAGGAGACCCTGGCTGCTCCTTGGGTCCCCGGCCCCCACAGTACCAGGCAAAATTTATGCAAAAAGGCTCAGTCTCCAAAGTAAAGCAGGTTGGCGTGGTGGCAAGAGAGGCGCCCTAGGCTGGCTTCTGACTGGCAGCGAGGAAGGCTCAGTCGTCTGTCTCCTGTTTGATGTTCTCGACGGGTACTGGCAGCTCTGGACTCAGAGCCTTGTCGGCTGTGGCCACGTCCAGGTGCTCTTCCTTCACACGCACGGTGATGACTGAAGAGGGAGAGAGGTGCGGGGCAAGGAGGAGAGAGCATGGAGCTCAGGATGCAAGGAACTGGGCTTCCTACAGACAGGGGCCCTTGGGTGTGGTGGGGAGAGCCCCTTCCCATCTGTGGGGCAGACAGCGGCCAAGGCCTAGGGCCCTGTCCCACCAGCCTGGCAGGCAGCCCACCCTGCTAAGGGCTGGGGCTGGGGGTGGAGAGGGCCAGGCTGGTGCTTGGCTCCATTCAGAGCTGGGGGGGTGGTGTCTGGGAAGCCCTCCAGGCCCAGTGGTCTGAGAGAGGTTTCTCAGTGCCCAGAAAATGCCCTTTAAGCCTGACTCTGCTCTTCTGTGCCAGGTTGGAAAGGAGGCGACCGGCCTCTGAGCAGGGAGCCGCCTGCCGGCCCCCGGAGGCTTACTCTCATCAGGGGCGGGCTCCGACGGGGCCTTCGCCGCTGCCTGCAGGTCCTCCTCCAGCAGTGCCTTCTTGGACCCCTGTCTGAGGGGCCGCGTCTTGGCCGGTGGTATTCTTTTTCCTTGGAATAAAAACAGAATTCAACCCAGGCGAGGGCTGTATCCACATGAAACAGCGGTCAGGCAGCCCAGCAGAGGGGTAGGTGCCAGCCGGGGAGGACGGAGGCCCAGCTCTGACCTCAACCCTCAGGGCTGTGTGTCCGAGGCGCAGAGCTTCTCCCCAGTAAGAGGTTAGTGCCCCCACCCCGCCACGGTAGTTAAGCTTCCTGTTTCTGCTCCTCACTGTCTTCACTTCTACACCGTGCCTTTCCCAGCCCTGATTCGGAACGGCACAGGATCCTGCCACTCGAACCACACCACACCCTCACAGGATCTTAACCCTGCCCAGGGACCGCATCTGTTTCCTTTCTGTTCCCTTTCGGGACATCCTCTCTTCTGCAGAGACCACATTGGGGAGCCCAGCTCACTGCAGCTCAGCCTGGGGCCTGTGAGGTTGGGCCGGCCTGTGAGAGGTTCCCAAGCCCGGTGGTTACCCTTGCTCCCTCCCTCTGGGGATCATGAGAGAATGCCTTCCGTCTGTTGGCTCTTACATCTTTTACTTTCATACACCACAGCTGCACAAGGCCTCAGAGACCAGGCCACCCCCGACCCCTGCTCCAACCTATATAGTCTCTTGTGTCTTTTCCTCAGCATCCTGACCACTGCCAGAGACCAGAAGACTCCCTAACTGTGCTGTGGGTCCCTAAGACACAGGGTGATGGATGGGTGCATGGGGCAAGGGGCAAAGGAGAGGTGGGAATATGAAGAGTGTGACTGATCTGCGTAGTGATCCCCTGCCCAGGGGCACAGGCTCAGGTGATCCCAGGTCCCACCCCAGCCGGGCAGCTTTAGAGCATCACTTACGTTTCTTCCCAAACTGTTTCTTTTTCTTCTTTGTGGCCTCTTTGGCTTTCAGAGGTGTGGTGGGCTCTGTTGTTGAAAGACATGGACATGAGGTGAGAAGAGAGTTCTGAGAGGACATAGGCTGCAGGCACGTCCCGAGACCCCTGCCCACCCCTCACGGGCCTCCCTTACACAGGGGACGCCCCTGAAGGAAAGCCAGAGCTGGGCCATGAGAACGGGGAGGGGGTTGCGGGGAGGGACTGGATGACAGCTGTCCCTTCTTCCCACCCGCATCACCAGGGTGCTTAGAGGGGCCTGGGGGATTTACCTGGTGCACAAGGGCACGAGCATATGACAGAGTGGGCAAGGTCAAGGAAGGAGCTCTGCAGGCCAGAGGGAGAGGGAGACAGAGAAGTCAGGAGCAGGAGGGGAGACCAGGGCCACTCTCTCCCTAGAAGTGGTCCAGGAGATGCTCGATCTCATGCCAGAGGGCCAAAGGTGGGCATGCGGCACGGGGGGTGGGGTGGAGGGTGGTTGGCAGGAAGGAAAATGAAAAGGAAAGTCAAGAGCCCCTCAGGGCCAGGAGAGCCCAGACCTGTGGCCACAGGTGGCTGGAGCTGGTAGCCGGTGAGCTCACACCAGCCAACAGGGTAGATGTCTGGGGACTCGCAGTCCACCCACTGGTCGTACTCGCTGTCCCAGCCATCGAAGTGGATGCTAAGGAGTCGGTGCACCACCCGCTTCACTGTGGCCACACAGATGAGCCGGGGCTCCATCAGGTCCACGGCCTCCAGCTTCATGCCCACCTTGAAGCCGTGGTTGGGGCAGTCCTGGGATGGGGATAAAGGCCGAACAAATCAGCTAGGTCCCCACCCTGGCGGGGCAGCCCTGGGTATGGGAGTGGGTCTGAGCCTGCCTGTGGGGGCAGGGTCCTCAGACCAGGAACCCCTCTGCACTGTGATCCCAGGCACCAGCCCCTCTGGGAAAGGGACTGGCTGACTGTACAGCACGCATCCGCATCCATCAGAGTTTGGACTTGTCCCCGAAACAGCTGATCTTAGCAGCAGGGACTCGAGAGGAGAAGGGGTTGGAACCACCACCTTGGGTGGTAGTGGGCAGGGTTGGTCTATTCACCATGTTGAAGAGTCTCGATGGAGCTGCCTTTGCCTTGGTCTTCTCCAAGTAGGCCTCCCAGCTGAAAGTGTGAGCCTCGTACCCTGGAGTGGAAGGCGGAGATGAGGGAGGGAGGGAGGTGAGGGGGAGTCCCAGACAGCGCCAAAGGGGCTTCTGCAGCTCCATCAGGACTCAGCCCGAAGTTTCTCCAGCAACCTTCTTCCTTCCTGCCCAGGCTGGTACCTGCTCTAGGACCATGGTCCTGTAGTACAGGGTGCTCACTGCCCAAAGGGACAGGTGGGAGTTCTGCTCACCAAGCCACATGGGGCCATGGGGCCAAGGCAGCCCAGACTAAAGGCTAGTGGTGACCGTGGGGAGTGCTGTCACCTCTCCAGTCCACTCAGACTTCAACTCTGGGGGTCTGGCTTGGCCTGTGGCCTCAACCCTGCTCCCTCCAACTGTATGCCAGTCTTACCTTTCGGGGGTGTGAGCTCAATGTCATTCTTCTGGCAGAAGTTGGCTGGGAAGATGGCGTGGGAGGAGGCGTGGTAACAGAACCAGTCGGAGCCATCTGTGGAGGGTCCCCCGTCTACACAGATCATCAGGTAACCATCCAGGAGGACCTAGTGGTGGCAGAGAAGGAAACAGAACCTGGTGTTCTAAACTGCACCCCCATTCCAGGGTGAGGTGACAGGACAGGGATAGGATGGAGCTGCTTTTCAGAGCACTCAGCACTCACGTAACCCATAACGGTAAAATCATCTAGCTTCCTCATGTGTGGTCTGTCATGTCAGACTCTACAACCCCATGGACTGCAGCCCACCAAGCTCCTCTGTCCATGGCATTCTCCAGGCAAGAATACTGGAATGGGTTGCCATTTCCTGTCCCAGGGCATCTTCCTGACTCCCTCAGTGGACACCACATGCTGTGCCAGCAAGGACGGTGTCTGTCCTTTTGTCACTGTTCTCAGGGGTGAACAGGGGGCAGAGCCTGGAAGTTGGCTAGATGGACAAATCAGCGTGTCCCCAGGAGGGCCGAGGGGTGTGGCTGGCTCCTCAGGCTGCAGCAGTAACAGAGGTCTGCAGCAACACCAGCCCGGCTGAGGCGTGGCGATGCCAGCCCCCAAAGGAGACAGCAGGCAGTGGCAGGAAGGCCTACACTTACCCCAGGACCAGGCTCAGGCCAGGTGTTCCGTAGCACCCACGGGTGGCTGGCCAGGGACTCTGCTAACCTGCCAGCTTGATGCCATGGCTGACACGCCTGGGCCAGCCCACAGGGTTGGCAAGCCTCCGACCCCCAACGAGAAAGCAGATTCCCAGCCAGGAGCTCAGTCTATGTGCCCGAAAACCAGGCCACTCGGGAGCAACCAGTAGGGGGCGCTCTGCCACCGCCCTGCCCGTAGGAAACGCTGCTGGAGGCGGGAGGGCACCCAGGCTCACCTTGCAGATGGTTGCCACACAGATGTTGCCCAGATTCAGGGGGTCGATCGCCTCCAGTTTCATCCCCTCCTCAAACCAGCCACCTTCTGTGTAGACAGCTCGAACCTTAAAGGAATGGGGCAGTTGGGCAATCTCTGGGCTGACCCGGGGAGGGGTGGGGAAGAGGCCTCAGCTGTCGTCAGCCTGGCAAGGAAACGGGGAGGGAAGGGAGAGCCGGGGCCTCAGGTCTGGAGTGGACCTGCAGCCAAGGGGCAGTGTCCAGGGCTGGGCCTCACCTTCTTGAACAAGTAAGGAACAGCGTCACAGTAGATCTTCCGGAAGGTGGGGTGGTGGGCCATGTCGCTGCGCCTCTCTTTTAGGGAGATAGTGGAGGGAGGAAGGGAGAGAAGGAAGTTGAAGCTTCTAACATGACCATCTCCACGCCTCCCCCAGAATGTGGGGCTGCTCAGCAACCTCCCACCCGCACGGAGGAGCTCTCTGTCGGAACTATTCAGCCCTGAGGACCCAGACTCCTCCCACGTCGCAAGGAGAGGATGTGGCCTGGAACCTCTAGTTGCGAATTAACTTTTACCATTTCTGGTTGGAGAAGGAAATGGCAACCCACTCCAGTATTCTTGCTTGGAAAATTCCACAGACAGAGGAGCCTGGCAGGCTACAGTCCATGGGGTCACAAAGAGCTGGACATGACTGAGCAACTAACACACAGAACACACTTCAGGCTGAGTGTCCTTGGTCAAGTCACTCAACCCCTTGGGACACCTGGTCAAGTCCTGCCATCCTCAGGTAAAGATGACTGCCCCCATTACTCAGAGTAGTTGTGGGGTGCAGAGATGTGCCCCCCTGACCCAGGCCCATGCTGGCCAGGGACTCGGCTAACCTGAGAGCTTGATGCCGTGACCGACTCGCCTGGACCAGCCCACAGGGTGGATCAGGGGACTCCACATGTGGCACCAGAAATCGTCGTCACTGTCACCATCCTCATAGAGGAGCCGCAGGCGACCCCCGATGACTGTGTCCACCACAGCCATGCGGGTCCGGGACACTTGGGACTTGTCCACCACCTCCAGCCGCATGCCCTGCCGAAAGGGGTACTTCATGCTCTCCACCATCTGCAATGACATCAGAACACAGGCCTGCTGGGGTCGATCCCTCCCTCCCACTATCCTGTCCTGTCCCTTGGGAGTAACCAGAGGATGGGACGGGGCGGGGGCGGGAGGAAACGGGCAGAGGGGCCCCTCCTGCCGGCCAGGTTCCACCCTGGCTTCCAAGTCCCTGGGATGATAGAATATTTACAATGTGTGCACCAAAATGCCAGCAACTCATTGTGATGGGAATCATAGACTGCTTTTCAGATTAAGGAAACAGGTGCCCCAGGGAGGTCATGTGACTAACCTGGAGTCACACAGGGTCATTAGTGCCAGAGCTGAGCCACAAATCTCGTCCTGGGGTCCAGCTCTGAGCTCTTTCAGGGATCTGCACTCTGATCACGAGTCCCTCCCAGTGCTCTCTAGCTTCCGGCCCCTGCCAACAGCACTCACTCAACCAGCCTGGTGTTTATAAAGAACTGAGCACCCTTCGCCTCGATACCTCTAATTTCAGCCCTGGCCCCACTGGGCTGCAGCTCTGAACGGCTCTCCTAGCACCTCAGCAGTAATGCCAGCCTCTTGGACACAGCCAAGGATAGTGATCAAGATCCCACAGCTGCTCTAGAGCCCCGGTGGTGGGGCCTGGGTGAAGAGACAGGTGGTTCTGTCTGCTGAGATTCTCGTGCTGTCCTGCCTGGGATAGAGGATGGTTATGGAAGTTCTGTGGCTTTTCTAGCACCAGGGCACTGTGGACTCAGGGAGAGCCATTCCAGTTTCTTAGTGGTGGTGGGGACAGAGCAGTGCAATTCCAAATCCTACCAGGAGGGGGAGAGTGCCAGATGGCTGTGCCTTGTATACAACAAGCACTTAATCAAATCTATCGAATGCAGAGAGATCTCCTACACTGCAGGCAGGTTCTTTACCACTAGCGCCACCTGGGAAGCCCAGATGAATGAACGCTCCTTAAAATGCTGTGAGCAAAGGGAAGGATCTGGAAGAGCACGCCAGCAGACAAAGCAACGTGACCGATGAGGCTGGATCAGAGAAGGGAGGAAGCTAATGGTAGATGACGCCCACCACCCATACTTAGGGAATCTGGAGCTGCTCTGAGGGCTAACCCAAGGGGGTCTTAGAAAAAATACTCCAGTGAGCAGCACCAAGGACCAACAGAAGGGGAAAAGGGCAGGAGCAGACCAGTCAGGAGACCCCAGGGTGCTCTGCCAGACCTTGATATGGAAGTCCACAGGAAGTGTCCTGGAGCCCACCAGGCGTTTCATGAGGTAGCCCTTCCAGTCGGTGAACTTGGCATGGATGGCTGGGGAGACAGAGCAGAATCCTGAATACAGACTGCCACCACTCTGCTGACGGGTGCCAGTCTGCCCCAGAGAGCAGCAGAGGGCCTGAATAACGTATTTCTGCCTTCTCAGGCTGGCAATCCTGGACTCCCCAACCTGGATCTGCCCTGGGGCCTCTGGATGAGGGAGGAGAGGGAGCGAGGAGGCAGGAGGGCTCTGGGCTGTTCTGACTTCTCCCAGGGGGCCCACAGGAACCAGGACGGGGAGCACTCTCATCAACTCACTCCGCGGGGGCACCAGGATCTTGCTGTTGATGGCACACCAGCCGATGGGGTGGACATCCACAGTCCCCAGGTTGCACCAGAAGTCATGGCTGGCATCATTTTCAAAGCCTTCATACCGGAGCAGCACCCGGTACCCTGAGCAGGAGGAAGGGGAGATGAACTCTTAGGCCTTCTCGCTTCTCCAGCCTAAACCAGGCTGCCTACTCCAAGAACCCCTTCTACAACAGCCAGAGCGAAAACAAACCCCTGCCATGTACCTGGAAAGCAGTATGGCACAGCAGGGGGAGTAATTTTCTGTGGCCTGATCAACCCCGGAATGAACTTCAAAATGGGAGTTTCCAAACTCGCCAAGCTCTGTGGTCCCCTCTAAGGTAGGTAGCATGAAAGCATAGCAAGGAGGGAGAACGAAACTCCAGTGGGCGGGATTTTTTGTTTTATGAAGCTGATGTCTGCTCCGATTCTACCTGTCCATCTGGAGATGTCGCCCCCAGCCCCTGACCCTGCCTTGGCCAGAGGAGCACCCACCTGCAGCCTGGATGACCGAGGCAATCCAATATACCCGGCTGGGGAGCACGGCGTCACTGTTGAGTACCTCCACCTTCATTCCCTTCATCACATCCTCCCACTGGTCATAGAGTGGGACCTGCGTGGGGGTGAGAGGGTTCAAGGGGACAGTGAGCCACTGGGTGGGCAGAGGAGAGTGGCTGGCCGCAGGGCCTCACAAAACACCGTATCCTCTCCTTTGCCCCTCGGTGTTTCCCCTCACTGTGTGTGGAAGGCCAGGCCCAGGACCAGGGAGGAAGCGATGAACGGATGCGCCCGCCTCTGTGAAGAGCCTAGTCGGCATGGGAGTCGGGGTGTCAGACAGCTCTGCTAATCTCACAGGCCTGGCTCCTAGCTGTCACCCTCTGGCACATCACACCTGTGCCAGCAGACACCTAGTGGCTTCCCACTCTCACTGCGTAACAGGCGCTTCTGAGACACAAACAGCGCTCCTTCAATCGCCATACTGGGTGGTTGGATTTCTCTCGTGGTACAGTGGGTAAGAATCTGCCTGCCAGTGCAGGGGATGTGAGCTCAATCCCTGGTCAGGGACTAAGCACCCACAAGCCAAGGGGCAACTAAGCCCTTGTGCCGTAACGAGGAGCCCCTGTGCTCCGCAGCAAAGACCCAATGCAGCCAAAACAAACAGGCCTTCTCCAGATTTCCTGGGGTTTAGGAAATTGGCTTGAAAGACGAAGAGAGCCCCCTCGGCTTCTCTCTGCACCTGTGGGGGACCACTGCTCAGGCCTGCACTCCAAGCCCAGCCCTCCAGGTCTCAGCCTTGGCCGCTTCTCAGTGACAGCGGGGCTTCCCAGGTGGCTCAGTGGTAAAGAATCTGCCTGCCAATGCAGGGTTCGACCCCTGAGTTGGGAAGATCTCCTAGAGGAGGAGATGACAACCCACTCTAGTGTTCTTGCTGGGAAAACTCCATGGATGGAAGAGCCTGACGGGCTATAGTCCACGGGGTCTCAAGGAATCGGATACAACTTAGGCACTGACAGGAAGCCTTTAGCAGAAGGGGTTCCAGGAGGCACCCATATCTGCCTCCCAGGAGCCAATGGGCCGGGGGCAGTTCACAAGCACCAAGCTGTCAACAGGAAAGCACTAAAGATGGGGGAAAAGAGAAAGGGATTCTCACAGTTGGCTCTGGATACCAGAACACAAAGTGCCATTATGTGAATAAGCCTAGGGGGCGACCTCCAAGGGGCGTGCTCGAAGCCCTCGGTGAGGGTCTGTGGGAGGACTTGGTGAAGAACAAGTGGACAGAAACGGTGAATTGGAGCGAGTGGCAAAGCCAGGCTTCGAGCACCCAGACTTCAGCCTGTTCCCTCCCGGAGCCGAAGCGGTAAGCCAGGTGGGTGAGCCGGCGGCAGCGCCCGGGCCCTGCCCTCCCTCCCCTCGTGCCCAAGGCACTCACATGCTTAAAGCAGCTGACAGGAGCAGCCTTGTAACTGTGATCCTTCAGGAACTTCCCCCAGTCGAAACCCAAGACCAGCGCTGCAGAGCCAAGAGGACCAGAGTTGAGGGGTCGACGCGGGGAGCTCTCGCAGCAGCCACTCCAGGAACCCGGGCGGCCCCGAGGACTGGGAGCAGCCAGGGCCCGCCCCATACCTGCCCCAGCAGTGGCCACCGCAGGAACCCGGGCCTGGGGAGCGGGAACACAGGCCCCTTCCTGCCGTGCAGCCCGGGCCCACCCCATACCTGCCTCAGCAGTGGCCATCGGGATGGGACGGGGAGGACCTCATCCAGAGGCTGCCAGACTCTCAGTCAAGGAAGCTCTCAGAGGGAAACGTCTGATCTTTCTCCCCAGGAGAAAAGACCCTCTGGCTTAAATTCCTCAGACCGCCCCCAACCTCTCATTGGCCACAGCCAATCTAGATGGGTGGGAGGCACACACACCACAGCCCCTCCTGCCCTGATCTGGGAGCTGTGTCAGACCACCTAGTGCAGAGCTTCCAGTCTTCATTTATTTAGAAACAGCTACTCATGCTGAGAGAGAGAAGTTCCTGATCCCATCACCCTTCTTCACAGGAGATCTAGGTCTCCACTGCCCCAGGGAAATAAAAGCCAGAGGGCTACAGGCAATGCTCAACAGAGGAAGCTAACTCTTGGCTTTTAAGTGCTCAAGAGAAGAGTGAGAGTGATTGAAGGATCTCCTGAGCCATCTCACAGTTACTCCCAGGTGAGGAAGATGGCATCTAAAGTGAGCCTGGGCTGGCCCTTTCTAGCTGGCCCCCTTCTCCAATCCTGGCTCCTAGGGAGCACCCCCGCCTCACCTGCCGAGTCCTGGCATCACACCCCACCGGCTTCCTGAGCACCAGTCCCCACAGACTTACCGTCCTGCCCGGTTGGGGTCCCATCGGCGAGCTGTCCTGTCCCCTGGGAGTGGAGGAAGGCTCCAATTTTGGCAGACCAGGCAGCTTTGTGCAGGACTTTGGCCTTCTTGGTAGGTGGTTTTCCCTGGAGGGAGGAGAGCCTGTCTGTAGCCTAAAGGCTGATAACATGGCTCTGGATTTGGACTGCCCTGGTAACCTCTTTGGGACTCCAGGTTCTTCACTTGTAAATCAAGATGATAACAATTATAATGCTTAGCTCAGTGGGGAGTTGCAAGGGTGAGGGTCACACATTGTGCTGAACTCTGGAAGCACTTAGCCATTGTTCACCTGCTGGGGCGGGGGTTGGCAGAGCCAGAGGGCAGGGAGGGATACATTTTCCATCTTTTAAGCCCTGCTACTGCCAGGAACTTCTTGCTGGTGGCCAAAGCTCTCAGCCTTCTCCTTCCCCTGGTGCTCCTATAGGTTTATGGCAGAGATGGGGCTTCAGGAGGCTCATGAACTGAACAGAGTTTATGAGGTGCTCAAAGGTGTCCTACCCCAGAGTGAAAGGCCACTGAACTGTGTGTTAGTCGCTTAGTCGTTTCCGACTCTTTGAGACCCACGGATTGTAGCCCGCCAGGCTCCTCTGTCCATGGGATTTTTCTCCAGGCAAGTATACTGGAGTGGGTTGCCATTTCCTCTCCAGGGGATTTTCCAGACCCAGGGATCGAGCCCAGGTCTCCTGCATCAGAGGCAGATTCTTTACCATCTAAGCTAGAAGGAAAACCTGGTCGGTAATTTGTAGCTTAAGCACTGATCAGAGAGGCCCAGAGACTTTATTAGAGATCAATGACTGGGGGAGAATGGATAGACGCATATGTATGGCTGAATCCCTTTGCTGTTCACCCGAAACTATCGTAACATTGTTAATCGGCTATGTTGTTATTTAGTCACTCAGTTGTGTCCGACTCATTTGCAACCTCATGGACTGTAGCCCATCAGGCTCCTCTGTCCATGGGATTTCCCAGGCAAGAAGACTGGAGTGGGTTGCCATTCCCTTCTCCAGGGGATCTTCCTGACCCAGGGATAAAACCCACCTCTCTTGCACTGGCTGGCAGATTCTTTACCACTGAGCTGCAAAGGAAGCTACTGTAATACAAAGTAAAAAGTTAAAAAAAAAAAAAAAGAGATCAGTGAACTAGAAATGTGGGTTTAGGGAGTTCCCTGCTTGTCTAGTGGTTAGGATCTGGCACTTTCACTGCCATGGACAGGGTTCAATCCCTGGTCGGGGAACTGAGATCCTACAAGCCAAGTGGCACAGCCAAAATTCAAAATAAAAAAATGTGGGTTTAAGTTCCAAAATCACTGCAGATGGTGACTGCAGCCATGAAACAAAAAGACACTCCTTGGAAGAAAAGCTATGACCAACCTAGACAGCATATTAAAAAGCAGAGACATGTCTCTTTGCCAACAAAGGTCCGTCTAGTCAAGGCTATGATTTTTCCAGTAGTCATGTATGAATGTGAGAGTTGGACTATAAAAAAAAGCTGAGTGCTGAAGAATTGATGCTTTTGAATTGTGCTGGAGAAGACTCTTGAGAGTCCCTTGGACTGCAAGGAGATCCAAACAGTCATCTTGAAGGAAATCAGTCCTGAATGTTCATTGGAAGGACTGATGCTGAAGCTGAAACTCCAATACTTTGGCCACCTAATGCGAAGAACTGACTCCTTTGAAAAGACCCTGATGCTGGGAAAGATTGAAGGTGGGAGGAGAAGGGGACGACAAAGGATGAGATAGTTGGATGGCATCACCAACTCAATGGACATTAGTTTGAGTAAACTCCAGGAGTTAGTGATGGACAGAGAGGCCTGGCGTGCTGCAGTCCATGGGGTCGCAGAGAGTCAGACACGACTGAGCGACTGAATTGAACTGAAGTTCCACACAGATCTGGCGCCAAATCCTGGCTCTTCAATTTTATTTGTGTACCTCTGAGTAAGTTAGTAAAAATTTTTGAGGCTTTGAAATAGTAATCTTTAAAAATTCATTTTTTAGGAATCACTGGTTAGACTGAGGGTGCCAAGCCCTTCTCAAGTATCCCCAGACTGTAGTTAATAACAATGTTATTATTAGCTCCCTGGGAAGGACTTTCTTATGCCTTGACTAAAAGCTGCAAAGTGAGGGAGACAACAGTAGCTGTCTCATGAGTGAGAGAGAACATGCACGAGGCTCTAACTAGAAGAGCTGGGCTGAGACCCACAATAAACATCAGGCTTCACAGGACAATTACCTAGGGTGCTCATTAAAGCCTCCTATGTCTAGGCTGTGCTCCCTCCCAATTAAACTAGAATCTTCATGAGATTTTTGAAACTTTCCAGGTGACCCCTACGTGTAGTCAAGTTTGCAAACCAGTGTAGTGAAGACACAAGGCCAGGCTCCTGAGATGAGGCTCCAGTCTCAGCTCTGTCCTCTTCCTACAGAGCCCACAGGTAAATCATTCTTCCTCTCGGGACCTCAGCACACTTGTCAATTAGTATGTGGGTTAGACAACACATCTCCAAGAATCCTCCCCCTTCTCAGAGTTCTACAAATGTCAAAAGTAGAGGCTGGTAAGACTAGTTGGTAATACTAACTAGAGGTTGGTAAGACTCTAGGCAGCTGCCTGTGGAATGGAGTCAGAGTCAAGGCACCATCTTCTCAAACACCCCATGGCCGGAGAAGCTTGTGGCCCATTTCCCAGCTTCCTTTCAGAGCATTTGTAAAAGTGCAACAGGAAGGCATGGGTGTCAGACTCCCCCCCGAGTTCTTGTTTATAACTTATTGAGGGCAGCGGTTGCCTGGCGGCCCAGTGGTTTGGACTCTGCGCTTCCAATGCAGGGAGCATGTGTTCCATCCCTGGAGCTGAGATTCCCGCATGCCATGCAGCACAGCCAAAAAGAGAACTTTCTGAGAACACATCAGACCCTGAGGGTTGAGGGTTGGGGGTGAAGGGTAGCTCCATGAATCTGCAACTTATTGAGCTCCAGAAATGGGTGCATAAGAAATACCAGGCCGTTTATAACCTGCAACGTCCTGCCCAAGCCCTCTGGGCCCCTCGGCAGCACAGGTAGTGGTCCCTGACTCAGCACCCAGGGCCCCAGGAAGGGTCTTCCAAGTCACTGCCTCTCACCTGTAATCTTGCCAAGATACTGGCTTTCTTGGAGTTGGAGGAGTAGCTCCTGGAACAGGAGACGCTGCAGAATCTCTTGGTCTTGGAGAAGAAGGCTTCCCTGGTACCCACGATCCCACACATCTCACAGACAGCTGGGAAGAGAATTTAGCACGTGACTCCCTCGATCATCACCCCAATTCAAACAAAATGATGGGCCCTTCAAACCTGGGGCACTGTATTAACCCCCTAAGGCTGACAGAGCTGGAACAGGAGGAAGCGGTTTGGGTGTGTACCCCTGAAGCTGTGTGGCATCCCTTGGCTGTGTGTCAGCAGTGGGGCTAAGGAGATCCCTGCGGACAACTGGGGAAAGTTTGCAAAGAGGAAAATGAGAAGACAAAAATGTAATTTCTGTGGGCCTGTTTTCTTCTCATCTCTAAAGAGGCTGAACTAGATCAATGTTTCATCCCTGATATCACATTAGAATCACCTGGAAAGCATTTAAAAATGCCCTGATTAGAATGACCTGCTCTGTGGTGGGACACAGACATCAGTGGTTATGAGAAGTTCCCCAGATGATTCTAATGTGTGGCCAGGTGAGTGCACCCCCAGACTAGATGGTCTCTAATAGTTCATTCTAGTTCTAAGATTCTAAGATAATGACTGGAAGAAGATAGAAGGGAGAAAAAAGAAAGGGGAAATAGGACTTCCCTGGTGGTACAGTGGCTAAGAATCTGCCTGCCAGTGCAGGAGAGGCGGATTTGATCCTTGGCCTGGGAAGATTACACGTGCCACAATGCAACTAAGCCGGTGCCCCACAACTACTGAGCCCATGTGCTGCAACTGCTGAAGCCTGTGCACCTACAGCCTGTGGTCTGTAATAAGAGAAGCCACCACAAGAAGCCCATATACCACAACGAAGTACCCCCATTTGCTACAACTAGAGAAAGCCTGCGTGCAGCAATGAAGACCCAGCGCAACCAACAGACACATAAATAATTTAATAAATAAAAATAAAAGGGGAGAGAGGAAGAGAAGACAGGATGAATGGAGAGGCAAAGAGTATTAGATGCTCCTCTTCTAAAGAGTAAAGGGACCAGGAAACAGGAGTGTCATCACAGACCATCTAACCTGCCTCTCTGCACAGGCAGTCCCCACACTGGAGGCCCTGACACACAGGTCCAGCAGCTATGCAAGCATCACACCTCTGAAGCCAACTGGCTTCTAGATGATTCACGGGGATTCTTATCTGCCCTCATCCTCTTACCTGGAGGTCACTTAATTCTGTATTTCCTTCCCTCTCACTTCCAACTCACGAGCTATTTCTTGTCCCTTCCCAGAGAGTAACCAGATCACATTACGTGTCATATGTTCTCAAGACCCAGGCTTAGAAATCCACCAACTATTATTATTTACACAAACACAAAAGCACCACCATGTTAATGACCGGCATCTAATATGTGCTCAATGAATATTAATTGTGAGAAAAGAATGAAATCACGACTTGAAATCAGACTGAAATGACCCTTGGGGATAGTTGGGGTGCCTCTGTCTCTCTCACAGGTCCTTAGACATCAGATCAAAGAGCCCTTTACACCTGGACAGCTCCGCCCACCTGGCCTACATCTGCCTCTCCATCCATAGCCTCTGCAACCTCCCTATCTTCGGGGGACATTTTGAAGGCACCTGGCTCAGAACCGCTGCCGTCCAAGGACCGGGGCGTCCCAGGGCTGAGCAGATGCAGCGGGGAGGTGGGCAGCTCCCCCGCTTCCCGATCCTCATGTTCCGCTTCACTTGACTCCTCAAGATAGGAGCTGCTCTCACTGCCCGCGCTGCTGTTGTAACTCCGGAAACTGTCATAGCCGCCGAAGAGCTCCAGGTCATCGTCTTCCTCTTCCTCCTCCATCGGTTCTGAAGACGGAGTCTCCTAGGAAAAGGATGACACGAAGCAGGCAGAAGCAATCGTGGTTGGCTTACTGTAAGACAAGGGAAACTGCAAGTCTGCTATCAACTCCCTTTCCAGTTCTTAGTCAAGTCAATGCTTCTGGGCCAAGTGGCAGGTACAATCAAACACCCCTTTCGTAAACACCAGGATCTTTACTCGTGTTTATACATTTCTCAACTGCAAGTCGAAAGAATACCTTAGCCAGACAGAAACATGTATTAGGAATTCACCAGGGTCCTCTGCGGATTTACACGTGACGACATTTTACCACAATTCACACAGAACACAGTGATGTGAAAATATACTAAGCATGGTGCCTCGTGAAGACATTTGGAAAAGATGTATTTTAGAAACTCATTCTTCCCCCTTCAGCAGGTGTACACCAAAGTAATTTCAACTCAAAAACAATTTAAGTCAGATGAAAGTTAATTTGGGGCCCAGACTGCCCTAAAGAGGATTTGAGGAAATGACATACTAGCACTGTGGGAAATACCATAGCTTTGGACTCAGCCTTGATCCTAACTAGCTGTGGGTCCTTGGGCAAGTTGTTGAACCTGTCTGGGTCTCAATTTTCTCATCTATAAAACAAAAAAATATTTGGTTCAAAAGATGTGCAATGTAAAATGAGGTATTGTATATGAATCTCATGGCATGTAGCAGAAAAGGTGTGAAGCGTTTGGGCTCTAGGCCAAGACTCCAAAACCGGCCCTAGTATATGACCGGCAGCAGTTCAATCTCAGTGCCTCGGTTTCCCCATCTGTAAATGAGGACAATTCCACCTATTTCATAGGCTTTGGGGGTTAATATGGGAAAGGCACTCAGAATAGCGACTTGCACACAGCAAGTACTCAATAAATGCTGGTGATCATTACTGGTTAAAAGCACAGGCTCTCAAATCAGATACGCCGGAGTTGGAATCCAGGCTCTCCTACTTAGGGCTCTTGGTCTCTCCATCAGTCCAATGGCTGTAACGAGCCTTCTTTAGAGGGCTGCTATGAGCACCCAGGCACTATGTAAAGCCTAGTTCTGTTCCCAGGAGTCAGTGACAGCTCTAAAACTGGGAGCTATCATTCACACTCTACACTGATGATGATTCTTCTTTACTCTTGTAGAGTGTTTGAGCAATTCCACTTTATATTTATACCACACATGCAAGTGTGCCAGGAACGAAACTCAAATATAAGGTGACCAGAAGCCAAATAGTGAAAGGATGTATGGGGTACAGGTGGTGGGAAGAATGGAAAAAGCAAAACAGGGAGAGTTTTGGAACTTGACAGACTTAGCGCCCATCTCCTTCACTTTACAGCTGGGTGACCCTCCTGGGGAGAAGCACTACCCTCTCCAAGCCTCAGCTGCATGATCCATAAAAAACAGACAATAACACAGGGCTTGTAATTGTGGGAGATAACGAATGGGAACGCTCCAGATGCGGAGTGTTTATTAAACTTTAATCTTCCTTTACTTCCCACCAGGATGTGACAGGCCTCACAGACCCTAAAGACGCCACCATGAGACAAGGAGGAGAAGGAAGATTCAGGAGCTCTCATATTCTGAACCCAGTTCCTCTTCCCCCAGAGCAGTGACGCTGTTCCTCCCTCAACCTCACTCGGACCCAGGAGAACGGGAGCAAAAGGCGACGCCAATCGCCTCTGGCCTTGCTCAGCCTAACTACCTGTTTATCCATTCTTCCATCCTCCACCCTCCAGGCGTCGCTCAAAGGCCCACCGAGCGAGGCTCTCGGGGTTCCCTTTCCCAGTCACGAGAAGTCCTCTCCCTCTCACCTCGACGCCCCGTGGCTTCTCCATGAGACCTAACACAGGTTCTTCAACCGTCACCAGGTGCAGGAAGCCATATTGGCCTCGCCGCTCTCCCAGAGCGCACTTATTGGCCGCCTCTCAGGGCCGAGGGCCAATCACGCTGCAGGAAAGAGGTAAAGCCGGTTCCGCGCTGGCCTGAGCCCCGCCTCCCCTGGAGGCGGGGAAGCCGCGGCTACTTATGTGACTTGTAGTTTCCTCTGGGCTGCGCGTGGAGGGGGTCGTTGCTATGGCGACGTGAAAATTTCCCCGCCCCAGACCTGCCCGGCCCGGGAGCACAGTTCTTGTTTCTCCACGGTAACCTCTTGCTATCACACCGACTCCGTTCTTCATTAAACAATTATTGAATACTTAAGAAGGTACTGTTCAGGCACCCTCCAGGAAAAACCTCGCCCTCTCCCTGATGAGAAATTAAATGTGCTCTAGTGCTGGGATGCCTAGCAGAGAGACTGTTCCCTGTTTAGGCAGAAACTGGAATACTCACTCTTAGGTCCAATGGTATAAATGTCCCACATGCTCAAAATTCTGCAACACTCTACCTTGCATCACCATCTCCTGAAATAAATCTCAGATATGAGGCTCTCTGCCTCATTCTTTTGGGGTTTCCCACAACGGTCCTTACAGTTCTAGGTGCTGTAGTAGAGCTTTAAATTAAAAAAAAAAAAAATTATTCATTTATTTGTGCTGGGTTTTCCTTGCTGTGTGGACTTTAGTTGCAGAGAGGTGGGGGTAGGGTGGGGACTACTCTTCCTTGCAATCCGTAGGCTTCTTATTGCCATGGACTCTTTTGTGCAGACCGCCAGCTCTAGGGCGCAGGGTCATTAGTTGTGGCACACGGGCTTCATTGCTCCACAGCATGTGGGATCTTCCCGGACCAGGGATCAGAACCCTGTTTCCTACATTGGCAGGCGGATTCTTTACCACTGAGCCATCAAGGAAATTCTACCATGGAGCTGTACAAACATCTTAAATCAGGAACAATCAGTCACTGTTTCACAAATGAGGAAACAGTGGCACTTTGGGTTTAGACAGTTTTTAAGATCACATTTGATTGGAATTCAAGATTTATTCCAAATTCTTTGCCTATGCTATACTCTTAATTGAGAATCTAAATATAATAAGTAGGCCTTGACATGTGTTAAATATATTTCTAAATTTGAGGTCCACTAGATACATGTGAGTGGGCTTCCCTGATAGCTCAGTTGGTAAAGAATTCACGTGCAATGCAGGAGACCCCGGTTCAATTCCTGGGTTGGGAAAATCCCCTGGAGAAGGGTTAGGCTACCCACTCCAGTATTCTGGCCTAGAGAATTCCATGAGCTGTATAGTCCGTGGGGTCGCAAAGAGTCGGACACGACTGAGCAACTTTCAGTTTCAGTTCAGATTCATGTGAAAGTCTTTCTTAATTTGTTTTCTTCAAGACTTTCTACCTCCAGCCACATACCCACGTTGTCCACGAGTACTGTTGGTTCTTCTGCCACCAAAAGGTATCCTATATTTTTAAAAACTATGTATTTTTTTATTTGACTACATCAGGTCTTAGTTGTGGTATGGGGGATCTTTAGTTGTGGCATGAAGGAGCTTTAGTTGAGGCATTTGAGTTCTTAACTGTGGCATGTGGGATCTAGTTCCCGAACCAGGGATCAATCCTGGGCCCCCTGCATTGAGATTGTGGAGTCTTAGCCAATAGACAACCAGGGAAGTTCCCAGACACAGAATTTAGAGGAGGAGGTAAAGGGCTCCAGTTGGCAGAAAGATGTAACCAGAAACCTTTAAAGATTTTTAAGGAAATAAGTAGATTGTTTAGATTTTGTTTTAAGAGCTCACTCTCTGGATGCTTCGTGGAGAGTGTGTTGGAGGTAGATCAAGGGAGTAGCAGGGGGCCAGTTAGAAGGCTCCTGTGCTGATCCAGGGGAGGGATGGTGGTGACTTGGACCAGGGCAGACTTAGAGGACTTGCAGAAAGGTAGAAGAATTTGAGAAGTATGTTGGAGGCAGTAATTAATTGTATGGAGTAGGTTTGGAAGAGGGTGGAATCCAGAATGACTTTGGGTAAATATGTCAGATGGGTTGACCATGTTCTGTAGTTGGTAAAAACTGTACAAGGAATAAGTGAGTTTGGGTGGTTGAATAGAGGGAATTAGGAGTTCTGCTTAGCCTGATATGCCTCCAAGAGGGCAAAAAGGTAGTGGAGTTCACCAGAGAGTCCTGAGTTAGAAATATAAACCCTGAAATTAAAAAAAAAAATTATTCGGCTGCATTTGGTTTTAGTTGCAGCACGTGGGATCTTTTGTTGTGGCATATGGACTCTGTAACTGTGGTACATGGGCTCCAGAGTGCACAGGTTCGATAGTTCGGGCACGCTGGCTTAGTTGCTCTGTGGCATGTGGGATCTTAGTTCCCCAACCAGGGATCGAACCTGCATCCCTCAGGTTGGAAGGAGGATTCTTAATCACTGAGCCACCAGGGAAGTTTCCTCAACACTTTGCTGTTGCAGTTTTCAACAACCTCCCTTTAAGATGAAATCAGAGTCAGAGTCCCTAAATCCATCTTCTCTATGATGTATTATTTTTCACATCGCAATGGATATATCATCAACAGTAGAAGAAAGCAGAAACCTGAGCTTTCCAGTTTCATGGCATTTCCACAAAAGTACCCAGCTTTGGGGGAGGGAAGGAAGCTGAGGCAGGTCCCAGTGATGTGAACTGTTAGCCTAAGTTGAAATGGCAGTTAATGAGGAATTCAGTTGAAACATCTTACTAAACACAGGTTGCTAAGCAACAGTGGCTACCCTGAAATAGTGTGGCTGTTTCTTCTGCAGTGGAGCTCCTGGGTCTTTGGTCTGAGCTGTCACAAAGGTATGCTTTTTGGCTGGTCTGAGCTATGCCTTTATATACAATCTTACATACTCCCCTCTTTCTGAGGCCTTTCCTCTGTGAGTCACTGCCCCTGTCTCTCCAGGATCATTAAATCTCTTGCTCTCTGTTGGATCATTCCCAAATAACTGCACACATGTGCTCATGTGTCACCCATTCTAGACAAATAAATCCCTTGAAATCACCTCCTCTGTCCCTGACCATTGCGCTGTTCTCTTCCACCCCTCGATGTCTTGAAAGAATTGTCTGTGCACACTACCTACCTCCACTTCTGCTGCTGCTTGTCCCTACACTCCACCAAACGCGCTCTGTCAAATTCAAGTACAATTTCTCTGATGTACAGCCACATCGCTGTTCTCTCAGTGGCATTTGCCAAAACTGATGACTCCATGCTTCCTGAAACACTGTTCTTTCTGGGTCCCTCATGGTTTTCCTCCTGCTTCTCTGGCCAGTCCCCTCCCCTTTGCAGGGCCTCCCTCTCATACCAGAACTCTAAGTCCAGGTGATTTTCAGGGCTCTGTCCTGCTTGCTTCTTTTATCTTCTCACCATAAGTGATGTCTTTCATTCTTAATGCTGTAAATACCATTTATATGGCCTGCATTCCCATCTTCAGTCCATGTGTTTGTCCGCTGAGTTCTAGACTTTTATATCTGTAGAGATAACTTACATCATAAATAGAAAAACAGAACACTTTATTCCCTTAACCTAAACCTATTTCTCTCCTAGTTCCCCATTTCACTATCCAGCACCATCAGCCACTTAAGAACTGCTTCTTTATTTCCTCTTGCTCCGTTCCTTACTTTCAATCCATCAGAAAATCCCCTTAATTCTCCAAAACCTATCTCAAACATTTCCCCTTCTATCTCCACTGCCACCCCTTAAACAGACCACCATCATCCTGCTCTGGGTTTCACTGAAGTCTCCTAGCTGGTCTCTCTCCACCTCTTCTGTAAATTGGATTAATTCCTCTGCACAAGTGCAGGCTGGGAGCTCTTTTCCATATCATATCCCTCCTGTCTGGACTTTCTCCGATTCTTGTACAAGCTTTTGAGGAGAAGCCTGGGTGACTCAAAGTTGAAGTTAGAGAGGTAGGCAGGGCCGGAGTAAATCATTGAGTCAACTGATTTACTGCGTGCCCACTGTGCTCGGGCACAACACCGAACGGCACAGTTCTGCCCTCTTAGGGCTTCCGCTCCAATATAATCCAAAGGAAAGGAGACCAGCGCTTTCCCGCCCCAACCAGGGGCAGGCACGGTGCTAACCGCTTTGACACCCGGCCGGCCTCCACCCCCTCCCACCGCCCCGTGACTCTGGGCTGGCCTCAGTTTGCCTCATCTGCAAAATGGGACGATAACTATTAGGCCCAGATCTTGGCGCGCCCCCTGGGGTTACGGGGCGGGAATACCAGCCTGGGGCGGAGTTGCTCGCAATACCCGCCCCGCCCCATGGGTCACGTGGCCTGCGAGCGCGCGCGGGTTCCCGGCGCCAACCGCCGGCTGCCCCGCCCCGCCCCGCGGCCCGCCCCCGGCCCGCGCCCCGCCCCGGCCCGCTCCTCGGGAAGGGTGCAGCTTCTGCTGGTGCGAGCCCGGCCAGACTGCTGAACAGCCGGGGGCCAGTCAGGGCGGGTCAGTGACCGCCGTTTAGGGTAGGGGCGCTGGAGTCGTCGCGGGGCAGCGAGATAGGAGAACTACTGAACCGGGGGCTGCCAGAGCTGGGATGCCCGCCTGCCCGTGATGGGGAGGATGGGGCGGCACGACCCCCCACAGGCACACCACCACCATTTGTCTTGGTCTGAGGAGGGGGTCGCGGTCGGCTAGAGCCACGAGCACAGTGCCTGGCACTCAGCGAGCCCTCAAAGTGTCCCGGCCTTGACTGCAGGCCCCCGAGCGGAGAGAAAACAGGACAGGAAGTGCCAGCTGGACTGACAAGAAGCTAACTGCCATTGTTAGGTATCCAGGCTGGCCAGGCGGGGTCGCCACCCCATCCTTCCCCTGAGGCGCACGGAGCAGTCGTGTGTCCTAGGAGGTCGTGAGAGGCAGCGCTGGGGTGCGAACCCCGGGCTGTTTTTGTCTCTTGCCCGCTGCGCTGGGCTGAGGAAAACGCGTACTCGAACCAGGCTTTGAAATTTGAGAAGGGTTGGATGGTTGCAGATAACCGAGCGAGCTCTGCCCTGGTTCTCTGTGAGACCTTGGGAAGACGTTTGATCTCTGTAAGCCACACTTTGCTCTGACGTGAAAACGGCTGGACTTAGGAAGACATAACTAGTATGTGAGTAGTGCTTTGCAAAAGATAGAGCACTTTCAGATACGTTGTCAGAGATAATTCCTCACAACGCACTGAGGAAGCGTTTTATTAGCCTCCCTATATAGATGGAGAAATTGTGTCCTAGAGACGGTTATAAGATCAGGGAGCAGGGGCAGAGCCTTAATGTTGAATAAATCAAAGGTATGTAGGAATACTGCCTGGCTGAGCATAGAGCTCTGAAAAGCTCAAAGATGCTGTGACCTCATCTGAGTGCCTAGCTATTAGTTTAAAGCAGCTTTTTTGCGGAATCTGCTTGCCCCTTCCCAAGTCCCAACGACTGTGTCCCAGCAAACAAGATCACCAGGCTCCAGCAGTTTTGACTCTTACTATTTTTTAAACATTTCTTGATTTGGGCTGGATCAACTACGAGGAGTCCTATAGGCAGAATCAAAAGTGGGAGGTAGCTAGAGAGGGGGTTGATTGAATTCTGAAAATTCCAGCTGACTATTTTGGGTTTTCTAAGTGAGCGTTCTTTTGAGGGTGTTGGTGATAGATAATTTTTGTCCTTCCTATTGACAGGTTCACCTCCTAGCAGATTACTGGAAGGCAAATGCAAAATGTAAGTAGGAATTTTGAAGTATCAGTTAAAGAACTGAAATCGTTTCTTTGTAGAATAATGGCAGTTAATTTGGTGGCACCACTTCCAGGTGTACAGTTAATTGATGGGTGCTTATCAAATGCCCATTTTTGAGGGGTGTATTTACTAATACATGTAGCAAGGTCTACGCAGCTGGCAGTTTATTATCATAGACACTGACAGGGACCCTAAGAGACGCTGTGTTTTTTTCAGTCCCCATCGGCCTGTGAAAGGGAGAGAGGCCAAGCGTTTTCTACCGTGATGTGTGTCAGGTGTTTCCAGGCTGCCTGTTCTCATTGATCCTGTAACTTTGTTTTTCCCCACAACAAACTTAAAAGGCCGGAGGGGTTTTTATCCTTTTTAGAAATGAGAGTGAAGCGTAGAAAAGTTAAGTAAATCAGCCTTGTTGGTGCTGAAAAAGCTTTTCACTAAACCACACTTTTCCCATTGTTGATCAATCCAGGTTCAGAGTCTGTGAATATTTAATAAACAGCTCCTTAGGCCCGGTGCCTTTGAGTATTTTATTTAATCCTCATGACAACCCACCATGGTTTTTGCTCATTTCAGCTGATCACCTTGAAATCAACTAGGAAACCTTAAAAAAAAAAAAAAGCCCAATCCCTCCTGCAGGGAAGGGGATAAACATTTATAAATCCATGGTGATGTTCTAGCCCCTCTTTCTAAATGTGATGTGGTGCTGTGGGGACACATGAAGTAAGTAATTCCTTTAACGCAATCCTGACATTTCAAAAAGGGAGATGCAAAACAGGTGTGGGCCTTATCTAAAAAATTGAATAGCAGGAGCATATTCTTCCACTGACCACAATTAAATCTGAAAATGTCACTGGTTTCCTATGATAAGTGCACTCAATAGTGATTAGTGAGACTAACCACTATTGTGACACTTGGACCAATTCAGTTCAGTTGCTCAGTCATGTCTGACTCTTTGTGACCCCATGGACTACAGCAGACCAGGCTTCCCTGTCCATCATCAACTCCCAGAGCCTACTCAAACTCATGTCCATCGAGTCGGTGATGCCATCCCACCATCTCATCCTCTGTCATCCCCTTCTCCTCCTGCCTTCAATCTTTCTAAGCATCAGGGTCTTTTTCAGTGAGTCAGTTCTTCGCATCAGGTGGCCAAAGTATTGGAGCTTCTGCTTCAACATCAGTCCTTCCAATGAATATTCAGGACTGATGCCCATTAGGATAGACTGTTTGGATCTCCTTGCAGTCCAGGGGACTCGCAAGAGTCTTCTCCAACACCACAGTTCAAAAATATCAATTCTTCAGCATTCAGGTTTCTTTATGGTCCAACTCTCACATCCATACGTGACTACTGGAAAAACCATAGCTTTGATTAGATGGACCTCTGTCGGCAAAGTAATGTCTCTGCTTTTTAATATGCTGTCTCGGTTGGTCATAACTTTCCTTCCAAGGAGCAAGTGTCTTTTAATTTCATGGCTGCAATCACCATCTGCAGTGATTTTGGAACCCAAGAAAATGAAGTCTCTTACTGTTTCCATTGTTTCCCTTCTATTTGCCATGAAGTGATGGGACCAGATGCCTTGATCTCAGTGTTTTAAATGTTGAGTTTTAAGCCAACTTTTTCACTCTCCACTTTCATCAAGAGGCTCTTTATAAGGGTGGTGTCATCTGCATATCTGAGGTTATTGATATTTCTCCCTGCAATCTTGATTCCAGCTTGTGCTTCATCCAGCCATGCATTTTGCATGATGTAGTCGGCATATGAGTTAAATAAGCAGGGTGACAATATACAGCCTTGTCGTACTCCTTTCCCGATTTGGAACCATGCGGTTCTAACTGTTGCTTCTTGACCTGCAATCAGATTTCTCAGGAGGCAGGTAAGATGTTCTCAGGTGCTGCAGTTCATGGGGTCACAAGAGTCGGATGTGACGTAGGGACTGAACAACAGCACCAGCAACAACGCCTTCAAGGTCCACCCGTACTGTTGCAAATGGCAGGATTTTTTTTTTTAGTGACTAGATCATATTCAGTTGTATCTTCTGTGCTCAGTCCTGTCTGACTCTGTGACCTCATGGACTATAGCCCACCAGGCTCCTCTGTCTATGGGATTTTTCAGGCGAGAATACTGGAGTGGGTTGCCATTCCCTACTCCAGGGGATCTTCCCGATCCAGGGATCCAACCTGAGTCTCTCTTGTCTCCTGCATTGGCAAGCACGTTCTCGCCACTGCACCACCTGGGAAGCCCCTATTCAATTGTATACATTTAACATATTGTCTGTATTCATTTATCCGTCAGTGAATGGACACCCAGGTGGTTAATATATCTTCACTATTGTAAATATTGCTGCAGTGAACACAAGGGTGCAGATATCCTTTTGATTTAGGGTTCATTCCTTCAGATAGATACCCAGAAGTAGAATGACTGGTTCATATAGTTCTATTTTTAATTATTTTCGGAAACTCCATACTGTTTGCGTAGTGCCTGTACCAGATTTACATGTCCATAATAGTGGATAAGGATTCCCTTTTCTCCACATCCTCACAGACACTTGTTATTTCTTGTCTTTTTTGATAATAGTCACTCTAAAAGGTGTGAGGTGGTCTCTCACTATGGTTTTTATCTGTGTCTCCCTGATGATTAGTGGTGTTGAACACCTTTTCATGGGCCTGTCGGCCATCTGGTGGTCTTGGAAAAATGTCTTTTCAGATCCTCTGCCTATTTTTTAATTGGATTGTTGGCTGTTTGTTTTGCTGTTGAGTTATATGAATTCTTTATATATTTTGGATATTAAATCTTATCAAAGATATGATTTGCAAATATTTTTTCCCATTTGGTAGGTTGCCTTTTCATTTTGCAGATTGTTTCCTTTGCTGAGTAGAAGCTTTTTAGTTTGATGGATGTTTACTTTTGCTGTGTTTGTTTGGTTTTTTGAATAGCAGTTTTTGTTGTATTTATGATTTACAGATATTTACACATATTCTCTTCATATGGCTTGTTCTCTCATCGTTTTTGCAAGGCAAGTTTTAAATCTTGATAAAGTCCAGTTTATCATTTTTAAAGAGGTATATCTAGGAATTCTTTGCCTAACCCAAAGTTACAAATATTTTCTCTATGTTTTCTTCCATGAGTCTTTTTCTAAAAAAGATGAATTTATTTATTTTTGGCTGCTGGGTCTTTGTTGCTGCATTTGGTTACTCTTCAGTTGCCCAGAGCGGGTGCCACTCTAGTCGGGGTGCACGAGCTGCTCATTTTGGTGACTTCTGTTGTGGAGCACAGCCTCTAGGGCACGTGGCTCAGTAGTTGTGGTGCATGGGCTTAGTTGCCCCTTGGCATGTAGGATCTTCCCAGGCCAGGGATTGAGCCTGGGTCCCCTATAGACAGGTGGATTCTTTTCCACTGAGCCACCAAGGAAGTCCATGTTCTTGAATCTTCCTGCATCTCAGTTTTCTCATGTGAAAACTGGAGTACTAACAGAACTTACCTTGCTGGGATTTTGTGAGTGTTGGGTGAGGCAATGTATGTGAAAGCTTAGCGGTACCTGGCAAGTGCGAGTTCCCAAGAACTTTTGGCTGCAAATGTTCCCACTGACCAGAATAACCCAGCCAGTGGGAACCAGGGCTTAAACGGGTCAACAGGGTTGAAACAAATAATAAACAGGAAAAGTATTGGTTAGAGACAGGGTTCTGGAGCACATCGACACAGGGCAGTGTGCCGGAAAGTGGTGGTCAGGACCTCTTTGAGGAGGTGATGCCGTCCCCGAGAGCTGCATGGTCAGCAGGTGCTCGTCACATGCTGGTGGGGGTGGAGGCAGGGCTGGCAGAGTGCACACGGCTGGAAGGCAGGCTAGCAAGGAATGTGGTGCTGCACAGTGGGGACAGCATGTGACCAAGAGCCCAAACGTGCTGTGACAGCAAGTGCTCTGTCCATCGAAGGAGGGAGTCTGTGCACCAGTTATCAGGGCAGCTTCCTGGAGGAGGAGGCCTTGAGCCACCATCAAGCACTTACAGTGTGTCCCTGGCCCTGTGCTGAGCCCCATGGCTGGTGTGGTCCCCCGCAGAGGAGACTTGCAGAAGAGCTGGGGAGTCCCCTGGGAAAGGCCAGCTGCCCCTGGACAGAGTCCAGCGGGGGTCCCTCGTCACTTTCGCCAGCCAGCTTGGTCCCTGCGAATCTCTGCCTGCAGGCTCAGAAACCTGCCTCAGCACCAGGAAGCTCTTCTGGTTCTCACGCCCCGGGTGCCACAAGCAAGGGCGTGGGCCTGATGGACACATGCTAGTTAATGTATTTGCCTGGAGAAGTAGAGGACTATTTCAGCCGCATGGCCAGGGGCCAGGAGTGGGGCAGTCCCACATCTGGGACCACACCCCGGGAGGTGGTTGGCATGGAGAGTCTGGATATCCCTGGGCTGACCCTTTGCCAGGGCTGGGACGTGTGTCTGCAATGGCCTGTCTTCTCTCAAAGCCATTGCTGATGGGCCCTTCTGATGGGGTAGCAGCGACGTTGGGGACGTCAGTGTAGGCGTGGCAACTGTGCTGTTTCTTTGTGATGATTTTGTATCTTTGAGCTGATCCATTAGAGGACAATCAATTTCACGTTTCCTTTTTTAACCTGAGTGGGAGAAGCTTAATATTTTCCCCATAGACTGACATTAGGGACCTCGCAAGAATCCCACTTTATTCACTTGTAAAATGAGGATTATGGTCCTCACTTCTGGGAGAGCTGGAACTGTGCTGTCTACAGTAGCATTTCCCTTTCAATTCACTAAAATTAAAGAACAATTCAGTCCCCCAGTTGTAGGAACTGCCTTTCCAGTGCTCAGTTGCCACATGTGGCTAGTGGCTCAGTGTAGGACAGACTTATATTTTAGGGTTAGGGCCAAGGTCTGCACCATCACAGAACATCCTTACCAGAGAGTTCAGTGAAACGCTGTGTGTCACACACGCTGCACAGTGTGACGTTTGGTGTTTGCTGGCGTCAATGGCCTGGCAGTGGGGGAGGCTAGGGAAGATGTGGCCTCTGGCCAGGAGTCTTCTCTGGGGTGAGGTGAGATGCGGTGAGTCCAGTTCGATGAGTACCCTCACTCCCACACAGGAAACCAAGCATTCCCACCACCCCAGGGAGTTTACCGATAGGTGCCTTCACGGTCAGGCCATACTCTACCCCCGTCTGGCCCTCGGCAACCACTGTTCTGATTTTTGCTACTAATGGACTAGCTTTGCCTTTTCTAGAATCTCACATAAATGTAATACAGTATATGCTTTTAAATTTGGCTTTTTTCATGCAGCATTGCGTTCTTTCGAGGCTCATCCTCCTTGTTGCATGAGTGAGGTTGCTTCTTTGCTGGGCAGTGTCCTGGTGGCTGAGCGTCCATCCACCTGGTTGCTTTCAGTTCGGGGCTGTTAGGAATAAAGCTGCTGGGAACGTGCATGCGCAGTTCTCCGCATGGACAAATGTTTGGGGTAAATACTTGGGAATTTCATAGAATTCCTGGGTCTTAGAATACTGGTGTGATTGAATTTATAAAAAACTCTCAAACTGTCTTCCAGAGTTTGGCATTTTAAACATTGAATGGCACGCTGGGAGAATTTTAGTAGTTCGGTGTTCTTACCAACACTTGGTATTGACAGCCTTTTCAATTTGAGCCATTTTAGTGGGTGTATATCTTGTGGTTTTGGTATCTTGTGGTTTTAGTTTGCATTTCTCTGAAGACTAATGATGTTAATAAGCACTTTTCATTTGCTTATTGTCATTCACATATCTTATCATGTGAAGTGTGTGCTTAAATCTTATTGCCTATTTTTTAATTGGGTTATCTGTCTTCTTACTATTAAGTTGTAGGGGTTCTTTATTCTAGATGCTGGTCTTTTTTTTAGTGTATCAAGTATGTGTATTGTGAATATTTTCCCAGGTTGTGGGCTGTTCACATTTTCTTAGCGGTGTTTTATGAGTATTAAACTGTGTTTTACTCAATAAAAAAATTTTTTTATGGGTCATGATTTTTGCATACTAAGAAATCTTTGCCTCTCCAGATTTGCAGAGATTTTTTTTTTTTTTACTATGTTTCCTTCCAGAAAATTCAGTAGTTGTAGCTTTAACTTTTCAGTTCAGTTCAGTTCAGTCACTGAGTCGTGTCCAACTCTTTGCAACCCAGTGAACCGCAGCACGCCAGGCCTCACTGTCCATCACCAACTCCTGGAGTCTACCCAAACACATGTCCATTGAGTCAGTGATGCCATCCCACCATCTCATCCTCTGTCATCCCCTTCTCCTCCCACCTTCAATCTTTCCCAGCATCAGGGTCTTTTCAAAGGACTCAGCTTTTCGCATCAGGTGGCCAAAGTATTGGAGTTTCAGCTTCAACATCAGTCCTTCCAATGAACACTCAGGACTTATCTCCTTTAGGATGGACTGGTTTGATCTGCTTGTAGTCCAAGGGACTCTCAAGAGTCTTCTCCAACACCACAGTTCAAAAGCATCAATTCTTTGGCGCTCAGCTTTCTTTATAGTCCAACTCTCACATCCATACATGACCACTGGCAAAACCATATCCTTGACTAGATGGACCTTTGTTGGCAAAGTAATGTCTCTGCTTTTTAATATACTGTCTAGGTTGGTTATAACTTTCCTTTCAAGGAGCAAGTGTCTTTTAATTTCATGGCTGCAATCACCATCTGCAGTGATTTTGGAGCCCCCAAAAACAAAGTCTGACACTGTTTCCACTGTTTCCCCATCTATCTGCCATGAAGTGATGGGACCAGATGCTGTGATCTTAGTTTTCTGAATGCTGAGTTTTAAGCCAATTTTTTCACTCTCCTCTTTCACTTTCATCAAGAGGCTCTTTAGTTCTTCTTCACTTTCTGCCATACGGGTGGTGTCATCTACATATCTGAGGTTATTGATATTTCTCCTGGCAATCTTGATTCCAGCTTGTGTTTCTTCCAGTCCAGCGTTTCTCATGATGTACTCTGCATATAAGTTAAATAAACAGGGTGACAATATACAGCCTTGACGTACTCCTTTTCCTATTTGGAACCAGTCTGTTGTTCCATGTCCAGTTCTAACTGTTGCTTCCTGACCTGCATGCAGGCTTCTCAAGAGGCAGGTCAGGTGGTCTGGTATTCCCATCTCTTTAAGAATTTTCCACAGTTCATTGTGATCCACACAGTCAAAGGCTTTAGTTTGTATATGGTTTGATGTGTAAATCAGGTTTTTTTTGGTGTTTTACTTATAACTGCTTGTTTCACTATCATTTACTTAAAAGATTATTCTTTCACTGTCAAATTACCTTGGTGCCTTTGGTGTGCATAAGTTGTCCGTGAATATGTGGGTCTCATTTTCTTTCATTATTTTATTTCACTGCCCCGGGTCTTAGTTGCAGCTATAGAAACTCTTAGTTGCAGTGTGTGGGATCTAGTTCTCTGACTAGGGATTGAACTTCAGCCCCATGCATTGGGAGCACAGAGTCTTAGCCACTGGCTCAACAGGGGAGTCCCTGACTCCTTTGCATTTCTATATGCATTTTAAGATCAGCATGTCAATTTCTTCTAAAAAAAAAAGTACATTTTCTTGATAGGGATTGCACTGAATCTGTAGATTAGTTGGAGAGTAGTATAGGCGTACCTCAGATATATTGACAGTTTGTTTTCAGACCACCGCAGGAAAGCAAGTATTGCCATAAAGTGAGTTACATGAATTTGTTTATTTCCTAGTGCTTAACTCTTAAAATTAAGAGTTATGTTTACACTGTCCTATAGTTTATTACATGTGCAATAGCATTATGGCTAAAAAACAATGTACATATCTTTTAATTTTAAAATTGTGAGACTTCTCTCATGGTCCCATGGTTAAGAATTTGACTGTTAATGCAGGAGACACGGGTTCGATCCCTGATCTGGGAAGATCCCACATTGCCTTGGAGCAGCAAAGCCCACGCACTGCGTGTACTCAAGCCTGCTCACCTACAGCCTGTGCTTTGCAATGAAGTGTAGCCCCCGCTCACGACAAGAGAAAGCCCATACACAGCAGAAAAAAGACCCAGCGCAGCCAAAAATAAATAAGTAAATCATTTAAAAATACTATTGTTAGATTATACTATTGTATACAATTATACTATTGCTAAAAATGCTAACCATCTAAGCCTTCAGTGAGTTGTAACCATTTTGCTGGTGGAGATGTTGATCAGGGTGGTTGGGGTGACTGGTTATTTCTTAAAATTGACAACAGTGAAGTTTGAATCATCAAGTGACTCTTCCTTTCCCAGATGCTTTCTCTGTAGCATGCACAGCTGTTTGGTAGCATTTTACCCCCAGTAGAATTTCCTTCAAAGTTGGGGTCGGTCCTCTCAAGCCCTGCCACTGTTATCACCTAGGTTTCTGTAATCTTCTACCCCACTGTTGCCCAACAGTCTTCACAGCATCCTCACTAAGAGTAGGCTCCATCTCAAGAAACGACTTTCTTTGCTTATGTATGAGAAGCAACTCCTCACCCAAATTTTATCATGAGGTGGCAGCAATTCAGTCACTTCTTCAGGTGCCACTTCTCATTCTCTTGCTGTTTCCACCACCTCTGCAGTTACTTCCTCTCACTGAAGTCTTTTTTTTTTAATTAAAAAAATAATTTATTTATTTTTGGCTGTTCTAGGTCTTTGTTGCTGCATGGGCTTCTCTCTACTTGCGGTGAGCAGGTGCTACTCTCCACTTGTGGTGCTCGGGCCTCTCATTGCTGTGGCTTCTCTTGTGGAGCACAGGCTCTAGGGAGCTCGGGCTTCAGTAGCTGTGGCTCCTGGGTTCTAGAGCACAGGTTTAATAGCTGTATCACACAGGCTTAATTGCTCCATGGCTTGTGGGATCTTCCCGGATCAGGGATTGCACCGATGTCCCCTGCACTGGCAGGCGAATTCTTTACCACTGAGTCACCAGGGAAGCCCTCCACTGAAGTCTTGAATGCCTCAGAGTCATCCACAAGGGTTGGAATCATCTTCCAAACTCCTGTTAATACCTCTTGCCTTGAATCTGTTGGCAGCTAGAGTGGTGAATCCTTTCCAGAAGGCTTTCGGCTGATTTTGCCTGGATCCATCAGAGAAATATCACTATCTGTGGAAGCTATAACCTTATGAAATGTGTTTCCTAAAAATAAGACTTGAAAGTAGGAGTTACTCCTTGACCCGCAGGCTGCAGAAGGGATGTCAGCAGGCATGAGGACAATAGTAATCTCATTACATCTCTGCCAGAGCTCTGGGGGACCAGGTGCATTGTCAAGAAGCAGCACTATTTTGAAAGAGATCTTCTTTTCTTTGCAGTATGTCAACAGTGGGCTTAAAATATTCAGTAAACAACATTTATACAGGAGTACTATCATCCAGGCTTTGTTTTTCCATTTATAGAACCCAGGCAGAGTAGATTTAGCCTAATTATCAAGTGTCCTAAAATATTCAGAATGGCAAACGAGCCCAGGCTTCAACTTCAAGTCATCAGTTCTGTTATTCCCTAAGAAGGGAGTCAGCCTGTCCTTTGAAGATGTGAAGCCAGGCATTGCACTGACTTCTCTTTAGTTATGAAAACCCTATATAGTGTCTTCATTTGTTATTGTTATTCAGTCGCTCAGTCGTCTCCGACTGTTTGCGACCGCATGGACTGCAGCACGCCAAGGCCTCCCTGTCCTTCACTACCTCCCGGAGTTTACTCAAACTCATGTCCATTGAGTCGGTGATGCCATCCAACCATCTCATCCTCTGTTGTCCCCTTCTCCTCCCGCCTTCAGTCTTTTCCAGTATCAGGGTCTTTTCTAATGAGTCAGCTCTTCACATCTTCATTTGTTTTATCTGCATCGAAAATGTTTGGTGCAACCACTGCTGTTAATTATCTTAGCTAGATCTTCTGGACAACTTGCTGCAGCTTCTTCATCAGCACTTGGTATTTCACCTCGTACTTCTGTGTCACGGATGTGGTTTCTTAAACCTCATGAACCAGTCTCTGCTGGCCTCAGATTTTTCTTCTGCAGCTTCATCACCTCTCTCAGCCTTCCTAGATTAAAGAGGTAGGGCCTTCTCTGGATTAGGCTTTGGCTTAAGGGACTGTTGGGGCTGGTTTGATCTTCTTTCCAGATCACTAAAAGTTTGTTTTCCACATCAACAGTAAGGCTGTTTTGCTGTCTTATCATTTATGTGTTCATTGGAGTAGCAACGTTAAGTTCCCTCAAGTATTTTTCCTTTGCGCTCACAACTTAATCTGTTTGGTGCAAGAGGCCAGCTTTCAGCCCAGTCTTAGCTTTTGACATATCTTGCTCACTAAGCTCCATCATTTCTGGCTTTTGCTTTAAAGGGAGAGATGTGTGACTCTTCCTTTCACCTGAACATTTAGAGGCCATCATAGGGTTATTAATTGGCCCAGTTTCAGTATTGTTTTGTCTCAAGGAATGGGGAGGCCTGAGGAGAGGGAGAGAGATGAGGGGATGGCCAGTCAGTGGAGCAGTCAGACCACGCACATTTATGGATTCAGTTCGCCATCTTAGATGGGCATAGTTCTTAGTTTCCCAAGACAATTTTAATAGTAACATCAAAGACCACTGATCATAGATCACCATTTTGTTCTTTAGTCGCTACTACTACTACTACTACTACTAAGTCACTTCAGTCGTGTCCGACTCTGTGCGACCCCATAGATGGCAGCCCACCAGGCTCCCCAGTCCCTGGGATTCTCCAAGCAAGAACACTGGAGTGGGCTGCCATTTCCTTCTCCAATGCATGAAAGTGAAAAGTGAAAGTGAAGTCGCTTAGTCGTGTCCGACTCTTAGCGACCCCATGGACTGCAGCCTACCAGGCTCCTCCATCCATGGGACTCTCCAGGCAAAAGTACTGGAGTGGGGTGCCATTGCCTTCTCCGCTTTAGTTGCTAAGTCGTGTCCAACTCTTTGCTACCCCATGGACTACAGCACGCCAGGCTCCTCTGTCCTTCACTATCTCCCAGGGTTTGCTCAAATTCATGTCCCTTGAGGCAGCAGTGCTATCTAACCATCTCATCCTCTGCCACCCCTTCTCCTTTTGCCTTCAGTCTTTTCCAGCATCAGGGTCTTTTCCAGTGAGTCGGCTCTTTGCATCAGGTGGCCAAAGTTTGGAGCTTTAGCTTCAGTCTCAGCATCAGTCCTTCCAATGGATATTCAGAGTTGATTTCCTTTCAGATTGACTCATTTGGTCTGCATGCTGTCCACAGGACTCTCAAGAGTCTTCTCCAGCACCACAATTCAAAAGCATCAATTCTTTGGTGCTCAGCCTTCCTTACGGTCCAGCTCTCACATCCATACATGACTGCTGGAAGAACCACAGCTTTGACTGTACAGGCCTTTGTTGGCAAAGAGACGTCTTTGCTTTTTAATACCGTTTGTCATAGCTTTCCTTCCAAGGAGCAAGCATCTTTTAAATTTCATGGCTGCAGTCACCATTGTCTGCAGTGATTTTGGAACCGAAGAAAATAAAATGTTACTGCTTCTGCTTTCCCCCCTTCTATTTGCTATAGCAAATATAATAATGAAAAAGTTTGAAATATTGGGAGAATTACCAAAATGTGACACAGAAATGAAGTGAGCAAATATCATTGGAAAACTGGCGTTGGTAGACTTGCTTGATGTAGGGATTACACAAATCTTGCTTGTAAAAAAAAAGTGAGTATCTGCAAAGTGCAATAAAGTGAGGCACAATAAAACAAGGTATGTCCGCACTTTCTTAACAATATGTGGTCTTCCCAGTCTTCTGATCCATGAACAAGGATGTCCTTTTATTTCTTTAGGTCTTTCATTTCTTTCAGTGATGTTCTGTAGTTTTCAGTGTACAATTGTGCATGTCTTTTGTTAAATTTATTCTTAAACATTTTATCCTTTTTGATGCTGGCCTGTGCGCTCCTTGAACAGCATGACTACGTCCTGAACTTAACACTTTGGGAAACTGTCTAGAGATCAGGTTCCCTGGTTGGAGAACCCTGGAACTTAAGTTTATTATTCCTTAGTTTTTGTCCCTTCAGTTTTTAGTCTGTGTTTTGGATTTGTTTGGAATACAGCCTTGTGTCGTCAGCCGTCACCGGGGCTTCTCTGCAGTGAGAGAAAGGATGCCGGGGAAGGCAGGGCTGGAGTCCAGCAGCCTTTGGCTCGCTCTGGCTGTAGGACCTTGCACACACACCCAAGCTGCAGTCTTCTCATTTGTCAGCTTTTGGAGCTGGTTTTGAGGATTCAGTGAGCTAGTAAATGAAAAAGCACCTGGATACTGCTGCACCCATTTCCTAGACTGATGTCCGAGAAACAGCCCAATTGGAAACTTGGGGCTCCTTTTAGACCTTTTGATTGTGGTAATTTTCAATACACAGAAACACTGGAATCACCTTCTTGCATCCCTGGCTGTGTATTAATTCAATCTTTCCTCTCCCTAGCACTGCCTCTGGCCTGGGCGAGGACAGCTTGTGTCCTCCTCCCCATTTAATTATTTCTGTCCCCACTTCCTCCTTGCAAAATTGCGAATGTTAACACTTCAATCCAGCTGTATTTGGCCAAAGAGGCTAGGGTTACCTAGGCTGGGAATCCACTGCTTGGAAATGGATGGAATTCTAAGTATCTTCCTTGTTGGGCGCTCAGATCTACCCTGGGTCTCTAGTTGGGACCACACTGGGGACCTTTCTGTAACAGGCACTCACATCTTCTCTCTGGTCTGTCATGGGGACCTGAAGCTGTTTTTTTCCCAGTAGGAACTGACTCTTCTCTTCAGGGGCGGAGACCGTCCTCACCTCTCTCCTTTGGATCCCATCCATCTCCCCCACAAAGCTGTGGATAGTCCCCACAAAGGAAAGTTTAAGTGCTGTCCTCCCCAGAAACTTCCCAATAGCCAGAAGCTTTTACTCCTACTTCCTCTGTTCCCTGCTTACAATGCTTAAGACTTTCCACTTTATCTTGTTTAAGCATCATTCTGTCTTTTCTTCTAGATCACTAGCTGGCTAGCCTGAGGGCAAAGCTGCACCGCATCCACGTGTGTTGTCCGGCCTGGCACAGAACGTAGGCGCTGCGTGTATGTCTGCTGGACCACTGACCTGAGGCAGGTGGACACTGGCTAACATTTTCTGGGGTGGGTGCTTGAGTGTGCTGGTCCACCTCACATGGACATACTGGTTATTTTTGCTGAGACCAAGTAAACTAGTGGAAAGGCCAAACAGGAGTTTGAATTAAGGTACTTGAAGAGGGTCTTCTTTCCTTAGCCTTTAGCAGATGATCGAGTCAATGTAAATTAAAGCTCTATTAGAGTAACAAGGAAGACCTGCCAAATGCTGCCAGAGCAGCTCACTCCAGGGTCCTTCTGACTTTTCAAACTTGTCCACAGTGGGTGTAATATTCTGTAGAGGAAGGGCCGGTTCCCCTTCTGTTCTTCAACACCCATCTCAGTACCAGACTCTGTGCTAGTCTCTCTCAGCCTTCCCATTGTGGGTTTTATTTCCAGAGTGTCTTTTCCTACAGCCTCATCCCCCCAGGACTTCTTGGCTGGCAGTCAGCAAAATAAAGTGTGTTTCACAGAGAACAGGGCTGTATTGTTGCCCCAGCTTCCAGTGGAGCTACTTGTGACTTCAGCAGGTATGACTCCTCTTAGGTGGTCATTCTTACTCCTTTAAGATGAGGGTGACTGAATGACAACCATGCGGTCATACATAGGGGACCATAGAGAAGGAGCTGTATCAAGCTGATAAAGGCTTGTATCAATTCAAATGGATACAATTAATGTTTAGCTGGTGCTTGTCTTTTTCCCTGGCAAGTCTTTTTCCAAAATTTTGGATGAATTTATCAAAATCTATCTTATCACAAAATCACTTCACGTAGTAGTTAGGGAGGGCTGTTAAGCCAGTGCTCTCACCTTCCGCCTGAAATCCCAGATGTCAGGCATTTAAACCGATGGTTTCCAACACAGAGATGCAATCGCAAGAAGTGAAACAAAATCAGGGGTCTGTCTCACACGGTTTATTTAACAATAGGTAATAAGAAATCAAATTTAACAGTCTATACAGTGATCCAAAGTTCATATTTATAAGTAATCAATTTTAATCGCATGATTTACAAGTTGAGGGTTTTTGCTTTCTATTTTCAAGTTTTACAGAAAGTGTGTGTGTGTGGGGGGTGGGGGCAGGGTAAGGAGGAAGAAAGCAAGCACAGAAGAAACCCCAGGGACATTCTGCGTGTTAAAATCATCCCACTGGAATCGTTTCTTACCCTCTTTTTAATTTTTTCCTTTGTTAGATGTAAAAATAACGAAAAAAATTCTTTCAAGAAACAGAACCACAATATATATAATACATCAATTTGGCAGCTGCCCCTGTATATTTTGAAAAAAGTCATTTTTCTCTCTACATGTACAAATTACTTTAATACTTGAAGTTTTTACGATCAGACTTATGGAATAGAAAATTTTCTGGAGCACAAAAGTTGACTTGAGGGGAGCAAAGGGGTTGTTTTTTTTTTTTTTCTTTTTTTAAACATTTTTAAAAGAATGAACGTCTTTGCACCCAGAGAAAAAAAATTGGTATTTTAATATATATTTATATATATTTATATATATATAGAATGAATTTTAAAGTAACATTAACCCTTTTTGTCCTCTGGTTTTAGAAATGTTCTTTTTTAACTCTTTCATAAAGTGAGGAAAATAGGGAAAAATGTCAACCATCTGCACCAGTAAATAATAACTATTAATATTACATATTTTCATTAATTTAAAAAAAATAATAAAACCTATTGGAGGTGCAAGGCAGGAGCATGTGGTTGGCTTCACAGACCTCAGCCTCCTCCCAGTGCACACTTGAACCAAACACACAAGGGAAAAAAAAACAGGCTGGTGGTAACCAGCCATTAACAAAAATATATTCTTTGTATTCTATCACCCCTCAGGTTCATCTCGCATGTTTGCTCGAAACCACAAACAGCTACTGCACAGTTCTTATGTGTTCCAAGGAAAATTGTCTCTTAGGCTAAGAAAGATTCAAAAAAATTGTTTGCAGTACAAAAAGTCTTAAGAGAAAATAATTTTTTTTTTGCTCCCAAAATACTACAAGGTGTCTCTAGTGTATGTCTAGTGTACTCTGTGAGAGGTTTGAATTCAAGTCTGAGTTGTCGGTGCCGAGTCCCAGGTCCGTGGCGCTCGCACCATGGAGGTTTGCCATGCCTGGATTGCTAGCGAGCTGAGAGAGCATCGAATTCTGGTCCGGGCTGGCAAAATGCCCTTGTTCCATGGGGTTGCCCTGGGCAGCGACCAGTCCAGGATGTGGAGAACTGGTCTGTGGGGAGACGTGGTGTGGAGAAGGCTGAGGCTGCATCCGTGGGGAAGGGCTGGAGTGGGGGGGCTGGGACTGAGGCCGCGGAGAAGGGACAGGCTGGGGAGATCGCACTTGATTGGAGAGAGACGGGATCTGCTGGCCTTGGAGGTGCGGGGACTGAGCCTGACTCGGGAGCATGTGCTGCTGGGGGCTCATGGGGTTGGGCTGGGCCGGCGAGCCCATCTGTTGCTGAAGGAGCCGCTGCTGGTAGGCCTGCAGACTGGCTCCCGCCTCTGCTCCCAGGGCCTGCGGGAGCTGGCCCATCTGTCCCATGCTCCCTTGTGGTATCTGCTGCATGTGATGCTGCATTCGCGGTGGCGGCTGCTGCTGCGGGGCAGGGTAGCCCACGCCCTGGGGAGGCTGGAACTGGTTGTGGTTGGCCAGCCCCGGGCCCATCCCTGGCCCCGCTCCCTGCTGCTGCTGCTGCATCATCTGCTGTCGCCTCAAGATGTCTCGGAATTGCGAGGGCATGGTGCTGTGATTCATGTTCATCTGCTGAGCCTGTGGGCTCATCCCGCCCATGGGTGGCGGGAGCTGCTGCTGCTGCGTGGGCTGCTGGGGCAGGCCAGCCCTCGGGACACCTGCCTGCATGGGGTTCAAGTTCTGCATGGCGGGGCTGGAGTGGACCCCCTGCTGACCTGGCATAGCGGGGGGCTGCAGGCCCGGCTGCCCGGGGAGGGGCTGCGGGTTGGAGTTGGCGTACTTGGCAGCCCGCTGTTTGATGAACGCAGCCAATAGCTGGGGGTTGGCATGAAGGATACTGAGCACCTGTTGCTGCTGCAGGGGGGAGCTGGGAGACCTGAGAGTCCGCAGGAGGTTCTGTAAGGCTTGTTGAGACACAGTGCCTGGCTTGAGAGGGCTCACACCTACCTGGCCCAGGCCCGGCTGGGGAGGCATGTTCAGGGGCTGCCCGTGCTGTGACACCGACATCATGGCTGGCCGGGGCATCCCGGACTGCAGCTGCTGGGGCTGGGGCAGTCCTCCCTGGGCCCATGGGGGTTGCTGCTGCATGCCAGTGGGCCCCATCCCTGGCTCCAAATGCCCACCAGGCCCTCTGGCCATGGAGGGCGGGTTCATACCCATAGGGGCCATGGGAGTCATCTGCGGCATCTGGTGCTGGATCGGCCGCTGAAAGATTTGCACGTGGGCCATCTGGCGTTGCGTCTCGGCTGCCCTCTGAATCTGCATGGCCACCTCCACTGCTGCAGGTGGGGGTCCCGGAAGTGGGGGCTGAGCAGTCTGAGGAGGGGTCGGGGGGGTCACCTGGCCTGCTGCCTTGCCCTGGGACACTGGGCCAGCAGCTTGAGTCCTGGGCAAGTAGGGCGGCATGTTGTTGGGAGGTGTGGGCTGGGGCTGAGAGGGGGGTGGGGGCTGGGGTGTCTGCGGGGTGGTGGGCTGCTGGCCCGTCGGCGTGGTAGGGGTGGCAGGGGTAGGGGAGGGCAGGCCCTGCTGCTGCCCCACCACACCAGTCCGCTGCATGCTGGCCATCCTCCTGCGCAGCATCTGGGCCTGCTGGAGCCGGTGCTGCAGCTGCTGCTGCCGGAGCTTCTGCTTGATGTTGAGGCAGAAGGGCACGGGGCACTTGTTCTCCTGGCAGTGCTTGGCATGGTAGCAGCACAGGGCGATGAGCTGTTTGCAGATGGGGCAGCCGCCGTTGGTCTTGCGCTTGCAGCCCTTGGTGTGCTGCACCACCCGCTTCATCTTCTGGCAGGACGGCAGCGAGCAGTTGGCGTTGCGGCACTGGCAGGCGTGCACCAGCGACTGGATGCAGCGCTGGATGCTCAGGCGGCGGGAGTCTCCCGGGCTCTGCGTGGCGGCAGCCTGCTGGTTGTTGCTCTCGTCATCAAGCCCCAGCCCGAGCTTCTCCATCTTGTGGTCGTGGTTTTTAGTGTTGTAGCAGGTGATACACAAGTCATAATCCTGGGGAAAACAGAGGCGCAGGTCAACACTCCAGGATTCAAGCCATTCAAAGGCATTTACATATCCTGCTTGGGCTAAAAAGCCCTAGTTTAGAGAAAGCTTCTTTAGCCCAACCACTCAAATCTGACACCAGGCCCCACCTGGCCTGTTCTGGTCCTCACACTGGCCCCGGAGCCTGCCCTCAGGCCAGTACCACCTCTGAACCACCTCCCAGGTACCTGGAACCCCCAGCCCTCCCCGCCAAGGGACCGACCTCACACACGGTGCAGTGCCAGCGTGTCTCCACGTGGTGCTTGCACTCGTTGCAGGTGTAGACAAAGCGGTCCTGGCTCTGGGTGTGCAGCTCCACCAGCATGCACATGGTGGACCACTGGGCTCTTCGCAACGACGAGAACTCCAGGTGCTTGTCCCTTGCAAGGGTGAGAAAAGCATCCCGCCCATCCATCAGGTCACAGGGGATGAGGGGGTCGGGGTCAACAATGGGAGGCAGGGAGTTGGCGGCAGGGCCAGCGATGAGACGGATCACAAAGAAGACCTGCAAAACAGACAGTCTCCTCTGGACTCTGGAACTAGAGTACTGCAGACAGCTGGGCCAGGCTGTGCACCTGGGGGGCTGGGATGCCTGGCTTCGTTTTGTGACCACCCCGCAAGGTTACACGATACTGCCCTCGTTCTCCTGCTTCACGCATTTGTTCTCTTTTTTGAAACTGACTACAATGGGCCTAAAACATCTACATCTTATGTTTTCTACCTCATTCAGTAATTCTTCAAAAGAAGAATGGTCAGACACAGGGCCATACAGGAGACATTCTGCTTCAAAGAGGTCAACTTTTAAAATGCAATCTATGGTTTAACCTGACTCTAATTATAAGGAAACAAATCAGAAAAACCCAAATGGATAGATATTCTACAAAGCAATTGGCCTGGAGTCTTCACAAAATGCCCATGTCATGAAAGAAAATAAAGCTAGGAACTGAGACACGGCAACTCAACATGGAGCAGAGGAGCAGATGGGAGGTGGCTACAGGGGTGAGGTTTCCCGAGTGTGAAGTCACAGCACGCTTATGCAGAACGTGTCCTCTGTCTTAGAAGGAGCTTACTGAAATAAAATATAGCAGAACGTTAACTGATGAATCTAGCTGAAGGCAACAGGAGGGCATCTTCTGTAGAACTTTCCTGTAAGTTTGGAAGGGAAAAAGAAAAAAGAAAAATCTTTTTCCTTGCTACAGAAACAAAAATTTTTTGTTGAAGTTTAAAAACACAACACAACCACTGTTTCCCATAACCACTGGTATAAAGGCTGCAAGAGGAAGCTGCTGTTATTTCTGTAATAAAATGTAAAATGGAACCTTCAAGACATCAAGAACTTGTAACTGCTGTATTGCCCACTATATCCTGTCAGTTTTTTTGAGGCTGAAAATCTGTGCAAACTGGCAGTAATATTTGTTATATATCTGGGCAGCAATGTTGGCACAGAACAAGAGTCTAGGAAAAGAACACAGTGACTTTCTCGGTGGCCCACTGGTAAACACTGCACTCCACTGCAGGGCATGGGTTCGGCCCCGGGTGAGAGCGGGAGACGGGACGTGGGACTAAGACTGCGCGTGCCAGAAAACAACACAGGACAAGAGCATCCACACTGAGTAAAGACGCATCAAAGCCAGAGTTAAAAGCTCAAGGGGGGATCTGTGATACTGCGTTTGCTACTGCGGCTCAAAGCAAGCATTCATAGAGTGAGGAGGAGTGTTGTGAAAATGCGATCACACACAGGGAAGTACTGTATCTAACAAGTGGGGGCAGATCAAACCACCTGGTGACTCCCTAGGAAACCTTCACTATGGCCAACCTCCAATAACAGCCATCGTGACTGACTCTGCTGAGTGTCACCCTAGAGCTAAAACAACACCTAAATTTAATAAAATGATTACAATTAGATTCTAACTCCTAACAGGAGACTACTACCCACAAATTCTTCAGATGATGTATCTACAACTGAAGTCATACCGACTACAACATACTCTAAGGGCCTTTCCTAATCGCTGTTATTTCAGAGTTCCACACCTAAAGTCAAACCATCAGTTCCCTCTCCACATTAATAGCCTCTTCCTGTAAGAACCTGATGTCTGAACATGGAGATAAACAGATGTTTAAACAAAGCAACATCTTCAACACGCCTCATCTTACCAACAATAATGTCGAAGGGGAAAAAAACCCAACATACTCAGTTATATTCCCAAACAACAAATAACCAATATAAATATTCAAATAATTCAAAGTTTTAACTTTGCTGTGAAGGCATTCACAAATGCATATATCAAAGTTTAACTTTTCTTCAATTCTCTCCATTTGCCAATTCCCTTTCAGTTAGGCAAAACATTCATTCGTTTTGCCAAAGTTCCATTACAAACTTGAATGGCCAAATAGAGTTCTAAGGGGCTTTGGTCTAAAGCAAGACCACAAAGATACCCAAAAAATATCCAACAAGCCGATCTTCTGAACAATGGACAGAAACACAAACATAAAATGGTTACAAACAATAGGGTCAGACAAACTATGCTTACACTTTTCCCAACACCATATAGCTTTGTAATAGCTACAAATCCAAGTAAGACACCTTACCATTTCCTGTTCTCACTGCCCTCTCTTTGCTTTCTTCTCCCTCAAATGATTTCCTTCCTTCTGAGTTTCATATGATCTGGTGCTCACATCATAGATACCAACTACGGTGGGCAGTTCTGGAGGACCCTGGCCTTGGTTTTCCTGCTCTTCGGCTGTCCCCTTACCTCTTTGTGCTTCTCCATGGTGGCATACAATTTCTGTGAGAGGTCGTTGGATACGTTAGGCATGCCTGGCTTCTTCTTATTGCCACGACTCAGGCTGCTCTTGTTTTTGCTAGTTTTCTTGTTGTTTTTCTTTTTAGCATTTTTGCTGTCTCCCTTTGTCACCTGCAGGTTACCATAAGAGAACAAGAAAATGTTAATAACTCTTTGTTAACAGACTGTTTAGAAGTTTGGAACAGTTATTTGTTAATAACTGTTAAGAACAAGTTTCTAATGGAGGAACAGATCATAACCTTCTAACAGCTGCTTTCTCTTCATTGCTCCTCTCTTTTTAAAGCTGTTGTTTACAGTAAACTAAGGTTTACTAATGTTTTTGCATTAATTTTCTCTCACTGAAAAATCTCTCTTCTATCTTTTCATTAGGCAACAGCAGCCTTAGCTCCTTGGCCAGCGGAAGCTGCGGACCGGGAGACACCTCAGGTGGAGCCAGGCCATACCAAATCTGAGGATGGAGAGGAGTGAGCAACAGGTAGTGAAGTGTACATGGGAGCAGGGAGCCAAAGGCCCTGGCTCTATTTCCTTCGACTCACTTTCTAAAATTTCATGGACCTACTATTAAAAAAAAAAAAAGAAAACCCTTGAAAAACATTCAATCGAGGAATCTAAACTGCAGGCTGTAAAGAGTTCTTAGACTAAGGGTGACTTCAGTAGTTCAGGCTCAGCAAGGGCAACCGAAACATACTGCAGGGAAATAAATGACAAGGAAAAACTCCTCAGGTGACCTGCTATAAGGCAACTTCTGTTGGGGGGACTGGTAAACTCTGGCCCAGATCTGTTTTTTGTACGGCTAAGAATGATAGTTTTTACATTTAAACGGTTGTTTAAAGAAGAAAAAAAGAATGTGCTGGAGACAATATAAGGCCTGAAACATTCAGACTTTTGCAGAAACAGTTTATCAACCTCGTGTTCTAGACAGGTAATGTTCTGTTCTCCAGGGTTTCCATTACTAGAAATCTAAGATTCCATTTAAAAATGAGCTCTGGTGCAATGGCACCCTACTCCAGTACTCTTGCCTGGAAAATCCCATGGATGGAGGAGCCTGGTAGGCTGCAGTCCATGGGGTCGCTAAGAGTCGGACATGACTGAGCGACTTCACTTTCACTTTTCTGCATTGGAGAAGGAAATGGCAACCCACTCCAGTGTTCTTGCCTGGAGAATCCCAGGGACGGGGGAGCCTGGTAGGCTGCCGTCTATGGGGTCGCACAGAGTCAGACATGACTGAAGTAACTTAGCAGTAGCAGCTGGTGCAAAAAGGGCTTAAAATCTCTAAACTAGAACCATAGTAACTTATCTATACCAATATTCCCCGCCTGCCCAATTTAGACAGCTGGAGCTTCAGGGCCCGGTGAAAGCCTCAGCTCACGTCTGGGTCATATGAGCGGAGGCAGAGGCGGAAAAGGGAAACGCAGAGCGCTCACATCTGTGCTCTCGTTGCTGGTGTTCTCCTCCCGCTTCCGCTCCTCCTCCTCCTGTTCCAGTTCCTTAATGCTCTCTTCCAGGACGTTGGGCCAGAAATCACCCTCAAAGTAAGGCAATTCCTTCGCGCTTGTCAATCGATCTTCAGTAGCTTGTTTTAAAATGTCCTGTGAAAATATCCAAGAACAAATAGCAATGTCTATTTTTTTTGGGGGGGGGGAAGTGTTTATTATATAGCAGCAGAGTCACAGCTAATGGATTCAAGAAATGCAAAGAACCAGATTTGTCTTCTGGAAGACAGCAGGGATTTTGTGCAAGACAGCAGGGATTTTGTGCCCAAGCCTGGTGCCTGGGGAGACAGTGTCACCAACAGGGAAAGGTCTGGTCTGAAGTCAGTATTTCTGGCTTCCTCTTTCCTCTACCCTTGAGGACGGGGAGATTATCTGCCTTTATGTAACCAAGTGACAAATGCCTCTGTCGGGAACAAAGGCAGAGGCAGCAGCACTCACACCCATGCCTCCAGCACTTCTGAGACAGAATGCGGTGTGATGGGAGGCGCGCTGGCCTTGCAAAAATCCTGGAAATATTGGCAGTTTCTACTGAGAAGTATGTTCAGAAAAATCCCAGTTACAGATACTGGAAACCATATAGCTAAGAACGATTTTCTGGGCTGCTTATTAGGACAATACCAGTTCATGGAGAAGGAAATGGCAACTACTCCAGATTCTTGCCTGGAGAATCCCAGGGACAGGGGAGCCTGGTGGGCTGCCATCTATGGGGTCGAATAGAGTCGGACACAACTGAAGCGACTTAGCAGCAGCAGCAGCTCATGTTTTCCCTCCCCATAAGTAAAAACAGGTAAAAAATTTAACAGTTCAAGTTTCTTATTATGAGACATCCTATAGTCACAAATGGTTGTTTTAAATTACATGGAAGAATGAGAAGAAACACAAGATTTTTGTTAAGGTAGTAAAACAAGCCGAATACAGAGCAGCAGGACTAGTCGAGCAACGGTGCTGCCATCCCTGTCCTGACCTTATAATCATGGACGATTCGCTCGGACACAGCTTTGTCGAGCATCTTTTTGTACCACTCCTGCAGTCGCTTGGGCTTGGGTATCTTCTGGTCAGGGGGGTGGCAATGGAAGATGTAGTCGTCTCCTTCACTTGGCGGACATGCCCAAATATGCCCTGTTGTGTATCTAACAACACAGACAGAAGGAATATTGAAGAGAAAGATCATCCATTCTAGAAAGAATGCTACACTTTAAACCACAAAGAGGAATCAGTACAGAAACTAACGATTCTCCAAGATAACATGAAGTGTGTGATCTACGCCAGAACTAGGCATAACCCTGGATCAAAAAAATCCCCAATTTCCATTTAAAGATCAAACAAAAGCTACAATGCAAAGGAAAGTCAATCCATGTCAGCAAGAGAGTTAAATGAAATGCAAACGATCAGGAGGAATAACCTGCAAGGTGAGGTGCTAAACATTCTCAAGCATATATACCTTGAAGGTAAGGAACCACTACGAAGGAGTTTTGTATCTTCAGACCTTAGGGTGATTTTGGTTTTGATACTTAGAGGTGTGAAAGGACCAAGTGCAGTTTAAAGTTCTGGCTCTTCAAATCAAACTGTATCAAACGGCTTAATTGAACAAAATAAAGTAATTTGGGGTGGGTGCAACTAGCATCACAATACCCATTTCTTTCCCATGGCAAAGCCAACAATTTCAAAGGGTCTCTAAATTATAGTTCTGCCAGATGAAAACCAAAGTAGAGGAGAAAAAACCAAAGTTACATATTTGCATGTACTGTATCTCACCAAAATACCACAGTGGTGATCAGTTTAAAACTAATCAGCTTAAACAAGTTGTTTTTAAAACTAGCATTTGTTTTTATGCTTACCCTAATTTCTTGACATATTCCAAATATCCAATTAGGATTTCATGATAGACGGCAGTCCTCAAGCATTTAGGACGGAAGAAGTGAACACTATCGAGGTATGATATGTATACTCTCCTGTATCAAATGACAAAGAAGCCAGGTCAAGTTGCATAATGAGTTTCTGACGATGTGGCTAAAGACATCTCTCTTCTCTGTGCCCTTGGCTCGCCTTGTCATTTTTAATGTTTATCACACAATATTACAGTTATTTAGGTAAATGACTAGATCATGAGCTCATCAGGGAGTTTTGTGGGTCTGTGGCCCTATTACCATCTCAGCACCTAGAGGGCCTGAGATACAGCATAATTAGTCACTACTGAGCAGTCCAAATACATTCTGGCAGACTCTTATTCTGGCCTTTATACTATGTGGAGAATTCTACACCATATTCTACTTCATTTGTAGTAGAATCTCAAGAAGGTACTCGACACAACCTAGATTTAAGTGCATTTTCTGAAAAGTCATATTTTAGGCTGCCATTCATATCTCTTTCCCTGTTGTTATGAATATGAAAGAGCAGTATTTTCTATTTTTTATTTCACTTCTGTACTACACACTTGAGAACTTGCATTTCCAAAAGAAGCACATCAAACATTTTCTTATCCACTATGCTTGTTCACCTTATTGTAATTTCAAACTTCCACACAAATTACAAAGTAACCACAGGAAAGTCCTACCTCTGGTTGGGCGGAGGGCAGTCAGAGCCATACTCTTGAACGTGCATACCAAAGAAGCACAAGTCAACACCATCGATCTCCTCGAAGGCAAAGAGCGCTTTGGTTCGATATGGAAAGGATTCTGCCATCTCTCCACTATCTACAAATCTATACAATTCATAGTGGAGGGAAGAAGTACAACATTTCATTCAGATTAGAATCATCAACAGTAACTATGTGTGAGCAATTGTGGATCCACAGAGAAGGGGGAAATAACTAGATACCTTGCTTTCATGCCTGGTTTGACTTCCACAGTTTTGTCAGAAGCATGAACTACTCGAACAGTGACCTCTCCTGACTCAGGGTGATTTTGTCGCCTCAGAAACTCATTCACACGATTCTCCAGAAATGTCCCAAGCCTGGTAGATGGCAGTCCTAGGAATTTACAAGTTACAAGTTCAGGAGAAACCAAGGTGCACATTTATTACTATCAGTCAAATTTCAATACCATATCTCATTTCTGCCTTTTCAATACTAGCAAGATTATCACTGACTCACTGGCCATCAATTTGAGCAAACTCTGGGAGACAGTGGAGTACAGGGGAGCCTGGCGTGCTGCAGTTCAAGGGGTTGCAAAGAGATGGACTCAACAACAACACCACCGAACAGCAAAAAACTGCACAGGCATCTATCTCCAGAACTAAAACTACTGCCACCCCCAGCCAACTGAAAAGATCACACAGGACTAAATGCAGACCCTACACAAAACTGAGGGAATCACTCACGGGATGGCAATTCTGGCCTCTATCAGGAAATGTGTTGGAACAAGAAAAATACATCTGCTCTTTTTCACACATTATTAGGTGTAAGTAACTTCACACCAAAAAGGATACTACAGTTCAACTTCAAGTACATCATGGAAAACTTATTTGTTGTTTAGTTTGGTTAAATATCTAAAATAATGTTGAAACAAAATAATTCATTATGGATGTTAATTTTTAACTATGTTTCAAGCAAAGTTTTCCCAAAATTTACGTGTAAGAAAGGAACTTACTTTTAGCAGAAAACTTATTTTCTTTTCTAGTTCGTGCAGTCTTCTTTAAACAACCATCACAGACAAATCTAAAATGTAAACCAAGACTTTGTTTAAACAACTTAGAGAAGCATTTCAAATAACGCACTCTACAGAATCTATCTTATGTATGCATAAAGTTGAAAATAAAAAAACAACCTGGGAGAAATACAACCAATATACAAAGAGCTTTCAGAAAACATTAAGAGAAAAAAGATAAATAGGTAGAAGATATGAAGAGCGTATAAACTAGCTTACATGTGCAAAGATGGTGAAGATCACAGATTAAAGCAGAAATTTTTGTTTTTTTGGCCAATCACATTAGCAAAAGTGTATATGTTACAGGTGGGAATATAAAAAGGGACATTTTGAAAGCAGCATGAATAGATTTTATATGTACATTCTCTTTGTTCCTGAAATTACATAAGGATGTGTGCATAAGTAGAATTTTCAGAAAAACGACACCACAAAAGTACTCGTCAACCAGCTGGCTGACCTTCAGTTGCAAGGATCACTGCAAGTCTCGTGATCCTCACATCCTCTGTAATTAAGGAGAGAAACCTATCTAAAGACAAGCCTTTAGAAATCTACTACTATTTTCCTTAGTTTTTTTTTTTTTCTGAAAATTTTGTTATTTAGCCTCCTTTTCCCCCATAAACTCTAAACTAGCATCAGGTTAGTCCAGGAAAAAAGCAGAGGAGAGAGTAGAGCTCCCATCTTGATGAGAGTCACTTAATGCACAGACATCCCCTCCCCAACCCTTCCCTTGAAGGGAGCTGGGAGCAGCCTCATTCCTGGAGAGCGAGAGGCAGCCGTGGCAGTAAACACTTGGCAATGTCACAGTGGACAAAAATCCACGTATTTCCGTGAGAGGCACTGATGATAGGCAGCCTGGGGAGATATGTGGAGAATACTCAAGAAACAAAACAAGAGGCCCAAGTGTATCTAGCTCACTGAAGTCTGTATCTCATCATTTTCATGCATCTCTGCCTTGCAGGGGGGAACACCCATGTTACCTGTTATCCAACTGCCCAAAAGACTTTAAATAATCCAGACTAACCAGGGCCACCATTCAGTATACAATCTCACTTTAATGTTCTCTCGGAGGCAGAAACAAAGTCGTCGTTTTGGCGTTCTCCATTATTGACATCATCTAGTCTGTCTACTGCAATATTAGCAACATTCAAAATCTGTCAAGTTTAGTTGACACAACTAACACGTTAAGGGCTTTCCTGTGGCTCAGTCAGGAAAGTCTACCTGCAATGTGGGAGAGTTGTGCTCTGTCCCTGGGTTGGGAAGATATCCTGGAGAAGCAAACAGCAACCCACTCCAGTATCCTTGCCTAGAAAATCCCATGGACACAGGAGCCTAGTGGGCTACAGTCCATGGGGTCACAGAGAGCTGGACGTGAGCGAGTGACCAACACTTAGTTGTGTCTAACACTTCCTTTCTAGTTTCTAGGTGCTACAGATTTCTGTTACCTCTACTGATGAATCCTCTATGTTTACTTTTGATGCGCAATGACCACCAAAGAATTTAGAAACTGTGAACCAGCAGAGAGAAATGTTTATACATGGACTAACCGATGCAATAAGAGAAGGACTGTTCTGGATTCCAGGTTCATTACTGTTTCAAAACTGAATTTTAATGACCTTTTCCCAATCCAGAGAATAATTCTAAGAGGAATTAATTTTGACGATAAAATACAATCATTGCAAAGATGACAAAAACTTGCTAAAGTTCGCAACAAAGTCTGGGGAAAATACTGATGCCTCACCCCGATGGCCAGATGATCTCGTGATGGAGGACACAGATCTGATGCATCTTTCTCCCACACTCTGTACACTCAACAAACCTGCAAAGGCAAAACGTCGAGTTAAATCCAAAACTTGAACCAAATGAAAACTGCCGGTATTTCTCATTTTCTGACAATTCAAAAGATGGCCAAGATCATGTCCAAAGAATTGAAGTAATAGTGTTTTTAAAAGCTCTTTAGTGTAACAGAGCGAATCTTAAACACAGTTAAATTCAGTCATTTTATGGAGTAAAAAGTCATAGAAAAAATGACTGCTGCTTAGACCTCCGAGTCTGACACCATCCTGTCCATTCCAGGAATGTCTAGTACCAGTACATCTCTGTACCTCTGAAAGGTGTCACAATAAAAGAGGCGATTACGAAACGGTTGGAACACACAGAGGACAAAGTTGGAATAACGGCACTGAGCAGAGGTAGCCTGGTGCTTCACGTGAGCCTCGAAAGCATCAAAACACTAGGGAGGGTTAATGAAATGCAAATGTAAACCATAACCTCAATTTTTTACATTTCTACCTTTCCTGCTAGATGTAGGTTACAGATTTAGCCCAAGAATAATAGCATCACCACACTGGCTGCACAAACCAAGAGAATGACAGGAAGAAGGACAATGAAAGTGTACTACTCAAGGGGAACTACTTACAGTTCAGGATCCAGAGTGTCATTTTTTCTCTTTGAAAATTGTTCTTTATTTATTGTACTAAGGAAAGAAAAGGATACAATAAGAAAAAGCAACACAAGAAGATTAGCAAGTTGACTATTGTTCTAATAACCAAATGACAAAAACCCCACCCTGTAAGGAGATTATTTAAATCTAAGACTATATCAAGGATACAAGTAGTACATTCTAAGCTCCCACAAAACACACGTTTACATGCCTATGTTTTGGGAAATGACTTTACAGTAAATCTGTTCCCACTAACAGGACAACCCAGTAAGACCTAAAAATGAATTTGTACTTTTTTCTTTTCCTTTTAAAATCTTGCCTACTACTCTTAGTGTTATGTATTTATACCTTTGAATAGTTTAATGTTTCTAGACAGCTCAGTCTAGCAGTATGAAAGACAGTGCGTATAGAGGGAGCTAAACCACTATTGGAAAAAAAAAAAAGGCATTTTTTAGGACAGTCCAATCAAGCAACTTTTTATATTAATAAAAAATTTCAGCATTAAGAATACATAGTTCAGGTTACTGATGGGATTAGTCAAAAAAGAAAAAAAAAAAAAAGGGGTTCATTAAAAATTTTTCACATGGCCTCCTATCCTGAAATCTAGCCTACTACTCTGCTCATAGTCTCACAAACACAGGAGGCCACCTACAACAAACTTAAAAAAATTTAAAAGTTTCTAAAGTTAGGGACCTAACTTTGACTACTGTGATTCTTCCTCATAAAAATGAAGCGATTTCCCCATTGAAACTGTTTTCTCCTAGTTACAGACTCCAGATTCATCGCTACGTGCCCTAAGATATTGCTACCCAAAGTGAGTTTGGAAGACTATCAGCCTGGATGGACCTGGGAACTTGTCAGTAACGCACACTCTCAGGCTCACTGCCAACTGCAGAACTGGAAGAGGGGTTCCTACACACTTCAAAGTCAGAGACCTGCTGTCCTAAGGTACAAAACTTGTGGTAAGGATGCCTCCCTTTTTTGCATCAGGGAAATCTACCTAGACCTGACTTCCCTGGTTAGCCAAGAGTTAGAAAATCTCAAGGCTCAAGGGGACCCAAACCAGTACCAGACCCCACCATTTTATATGTCAGTGGTGACTGAAGGAAAAGTACAACTTCAAAATCCAATTTGAAGACACCAAGTTTTTCTCAGAAGCCCTGTTTTTACTAGTAACATAACAATTCTGAATTGCTATGGGAAATATTCTGAATTGCTTGTGTATTGTAGGTTAAATCAGAAGAGAAGCTGAAGAATATTTAAAGGACACCAAATAGTTCTTTCTTCCTAAAACAGTTAAAATTTGACGGTTTGAATCTTAAGAGATTAGAGGCAGTTTAGGCAATGTTTAAAAAATTTTTTTGGCATTTACCGAACCACAAGAGCTTGTGGATTGCAGAAGTCCAACCAAGTCTCTTTAAAATAAGTCATTCTCACAACCTCCTAAATCCCTAATGATATTATGATACACATGATTCTAAGGATTTTGGTATTATTAACCTTTATGAGAAGGCTGTATGGTGGTTATTTGTTCAATTCTCCTCAAACTCAAAACAATTAATGATGAAGTTACCTTGCACTCCACACTTGCACTTTTTGGGAGAAGCTATTTCCTTGTAGAAGGAATCTATGACCATCCAGTACTGCTGTACCCCCCTAAATCAGTACCGAGAGAACTTATGCTGTGATCAAAATGTTCTCCCTCTATGCTGACCAATATGGCAGTCACGAGCCACAAACGTCTACTGAGCAACCGAAATTAGACATTTTAAATCTTATTTATTTTAATTTCCATTTAAATAGCTACCTGTGGCTGTACCATCCTGGACAACAAAATCCAAGACCACTTAGAAGCCTGAGCACGATCATCTGACGACAAACTGAAAAGACAGTACTTTCTAAAATAATAGTTACTTACGTTTGAGGTTGGGAAGGGTCATCCCCCAAAGAAACGCTCTCCCCTTGGATTTCATTGAAACACTTCTCACAGAAATGATACCTGTCGGCAAGAAGGCCATACTGGGGTGAACTGTTCCGTTCACACAACACAGCCCAAGCCAAGCAACGAAGCCACCAATCACAGCAGGCCAAGGAGGGGGACGGGAGCAGAGAGCAGGTCATCAACGGCGACAAGAACATTCAATGATGCAGATTTATGGGCACCACAGTTTGGGTTTTGGTTTTTGCAATCAAAGCCAAGTGCAGACAACGACAAGCATGAGGAGAAAAAAAAAAACACAAAACAAACGAAGAAATGAGGGATTGCAGGGCAACAAAAAACATAAAAGCAAGACAAGACAACACAAAGCAGAAAGCCAAGGCAAAGCACAGATTAGCATTAAATATCTCAATGGGATCACAAGTAGCAAATGATTACAGCAAATAAACAAGCCTCACACAGACCTATACCCTTTCATTTGAGTAATTAATGCTACTTGATACAAATAATCAAAGATAGGATAAACAAAAATCCACTATGAACACAGTACTAGGAAATAATCATCTAAAAACAATTTTGGTCTGAAAAAAACAAAAAAACACCAATTTCTCTTTGATCCCAAGGAAACCACAGTGTACAATAAAAAGTCTGCACAAGCAGTTAAATACTGATTGTAGCCACCTAGTTTGAGAGGGAAATGAAAGGCAGTGGTATGTGCAGACACGTGATTATATATTCCTTGGTACAAAGACTGCAAGCGCTGTAGACTGGTGTTTAAAATCCAAAAATGGTATATAAACGCCAAGATGATAGCATGAGACTATAGCATGCCAGCTGTCACTTGCTTTTTTTGAATATAAGGTGCTAATAACAACTTGAGACCCATTTTTTCCTAGGTTTTCATGAATAAAAAACTGTGGATTCTTACCACTACAAAGCATTAGGAGAACACACCTAACTTTTTGTAAATAAAACAAAAAGTTTAAGTGACTTTTTCAAAGCTAGAAATACAGCTGTAGTGCACAAGTTCAGCAAAAAGCCATCACCATGGGGCTGCTTTATCAAAGTACTGACTGTCCAGCCATGCTCTTACACTGTCTTAGAGCCCCAAGTCAACAACCCATGCCAGGTACACTGCTGACTGATTTCACAAAATAAGAGACAAATCATGATTAATGAATGCAGTCTGTGTGACTACAGTCCTTACTTTAGCAGGAGAAAAGGCCGAAGTGTCTAACTTGTTAAAAGCACACCATCCACGGTCATGTGCATCTTGTAAGGAACAGGCCGGTACCGAGCTGTTTTTGGAGGTGCTCCTTTTGATGTACTTAATAGAGAAAAAAGCAAGTACCCTGGGATCCTCTGATTTTATATGCTCCAAGAAAAACTGAGGAATCCATTGCACACAAAAAGGGAATTATTTCCTAAAAGATACAGCTGGCTAACAAATTTCTGGTTAAAAGTTTTCTGGGTAGATTTGGGAATTTCACGGAGAGATAGACCAATTAGTTTGACAATTTTCTGTTTTGCCAGAGGCTGTGGTAAGCTATAAAAAGACAGTGGGAAAAGAATGTGGAGCCTGGGACATAATCCCATGAATGCTACCAACTCATAAAGTTGCTTGACTTCTTCATGCCTTGGGTTCCTGGCTTATAAAAATACGGGCCCAGACAACTGACCCAAGGCTCCTTTCTACTAGAAAATCATGCAATTTTGCAACGGCAGAATGCAAAGACCAGAACTTGTGCTGTACAGCTGTGTTCAAGCAAGCCACACACAAACCATGACTGTATGTGTGCTGGTCCATCCGCATGCACTCCCTGGACACGCGGACACTGTGACCTTGGTCCACACAGGTCAAGCTTACCTGTTCTGATAACTGTAGTAAGTGGCATCACGAGGGATTGTGCATAACTGTTTGCCATAGCAACAGAGTGTCTGTGGAGAGAACTCCAACTGCAAGAGAAACCATTTGGTGAATATGGTTTGAAGGGCAAGCTAAAATATTTACACTGGCAAATCAGAAAGAGAACTTAAGCCTTAGTCCTCATTATGTCTCTCACGATAGGCAATTTCAGATTCCAAGACAGTTCACCAAACTAAAACTACTCCAGTTTACTACTGTATTATTCCACCACTCTGAGGTAAGCTTAATAGCTGTTACTTCTCCACCAGTTGCCAAACAACTGAAGAGGGCACAAACAGCTCAGTGTGAATTGGCACGCACAGGGGAACTAGCACATGCCAGGCACAGTGCCCCGCAGGCAAAAATGACCAAGTCCCTAACTCAAGATGAACTTAAAACCTGATGATCCAAGGATTCTAACTGGTTAAGTTTTCACTGTAATTCTTATCTGTGCAAAAATTTCCTACCTTTCTGCCACAACAGTATCCAAGGCTTTGCATGACAGGGTCAATTTCTTGTTCGAAGACCTCAGACAGCTTGGAGCAGTATTTGTACACCCGTGATGTTTTCCGATTATATAACCAAGCATTGTTGAACATGAGCCAAATGTCATCCACATACTGCCAGGGCTCCTGATACTGTCCAGTGTCTAACTTCCTCTTGATGGTAGAAAGATCCATAGGGCTCTTCACAATATCAAAGTAATCCTAGAAGGACAAGTGACACCAAACAACATTACCAAAAACCTCAGTATATTCAAGGTCCACAGTATAACCATTTGACATTTTCTAGGCAATGCTGAATCTTTGATGTGTCTGTCCAAATAAATGACTGATGCCCATCACATCTTTATTTATTTAAAATATATTTTTGTTTATTTGGCTGCATCGGGTCTTAGTTGTGGCATGCGGGACCTGTCCTTGCGGCACATAGGCTCCCGAGTTGTATAATGCGGGCTCCAGAGCACTCAAGCCTGGTTGCGCCACAGCATGTGGGATTTTAGTTCCCCAACTAGGGACTGAACCCAAATCCCCTGCATTGCAAGGATGATTCTTAAGTCACTGGACTACCAGGAAGTCCCCCAACACTTCCTTAAATCATCAGTCTATAGACATACTAAGCAGACAGGGGCAGAGAGAATAACAACTATTCTCGAGCTTCTTATTGTTCAGTTGCTCGGTTGTGTCTGACTCTTTGCGACTACGTGGATTGCAGTACACCAGGCTCCTCTGTCCTTCACTATCTCCTGGAGTTTGCTCAAACTCATATCCATTGAGTCAGTGATGCTATCTAACCTTCCCATCTTCAGTCGCCCTGTTCTCCTTTTGCCTTCAATCCTAGACTTTCTAGTAGCAAGCTAATGGTCTATCGGAGCAATTCCACACACTTTGTTACAGTATGTATGTGATCAACTTAAAAACCAAGAAGTCAAAGACCCTTAGCATTTTAGTACTAGATGGGGCCTACAGATGAAACTAAGATCATCTATAAAAACAGAGGGGACATTTTGATATTTGGCAAAACTAATACAATTATGTAAAGTTTAAAAATAAAATAAAATTTAAAAAAAAAAAAAAACAACTTTGCTCTGAAACTTCACAGACCTGTACTCTAAAAAACAAAACAAAACAAAAAAAACAGAGGGGAAAAAAACAAAAGATTCCAACCAATTTTTACCCCTTGAAGCACTCCAATGCCTTATCCAACACCACTTAAAATCCTCAAATGAAACTTGCCAGTAGTCTGGTGTATAAAGGCAACTTTAAAAGCAAAAAAAAAAAAAAAGTAAAAGCAGATGAAGCTACTTTGGGTCTATCTTTTCTATCATGAAACTACTGCTGCTCAACTGATAAAAATAAAGCATATGAGCCAGCAGTCCCATTTTTAGATATATACCCAAGAGAAAAAAAAAGACACACACACACAAATTTGTACGTAAACATTCATAGGCATGCTATCTTCAACAGCCAAAAAGTATAAAAAACCCAAGTAACTACTGACTAATGAGTGGGCAGAGAGAACGTATGTATATCCACACAAACACTGGTGGGCCATAAAGAATCAAGTACTGATTGTGCTACAATATAGACAAATTTTGAAAACTTTATGTTAAATGAAAAGAACCCTGTCACAAAGAGCCACATACTACAAGGCTCCATTTGATGAAATGTCCAGAAAAGACAAACCAGAGACTGAGAGCAGACCAACAGCTGGTTGGGAGTAGGGGGACTGTGGGCAGGAAGGGAAGTGACTGCTTATGGACACAGTTTCTTTTTTGGGATGATGAAAAATGATCCAAAACTGACTGTGGTGATAGTCGCACAGTTCTGTTAATACAAAAAACCATAAAATTGTACACTTAAATGGGCAGTTTGTATAATATGTGAATTCCATCTTTAAAAAAAAGCTGTTACCAGATTGTAAGAGAAATGAGAAGTAGCACCCACATACTTACAGGGATTCCTAGAAGCTGAGGGTCCACAGGCTGACGGAAGGGAAGGGATTCCGGATCCTGTCGGTAAAGTGCCTCCAGTGTTGACATCAGTGCCTGTCGTAACTCTTCAGGTTTGAAAACTGAAAAAGAGTATATTAGAAATTAGTTACCAACTAAGAGAAAGAGGAGAAAAAGTTCAAGTTGAAACTATAACATATACCTCAAGGGTCTTGAGGTATACACAAAATTCCCTACGTTGTCCCCATCAAAGATCACTAAGGGTGTTTCTATTTTCTGGTTCAGACAGATCCTTTAAAACACCCTGTCTAGTCATCTTTAAATACCTGTCATGACTCAGTTAAATTTCTTAGTCAGAAACTCACTTAGTCTTGACCAAGTAGCAAGAGAATCCTAAGTGCTCCAAAAATTTATGAAAAGACTTTGTCAGCATATTCCAAATGATACGATGGGCAGGGGATGCTGTCAAGCAAGAAGAGAAAGAAGCCCCCTCTTCACAATATCAGAGTATAACAAGTCAGAAATTAGACCTGGTATTGTCTTATCACCAAAGGAATCAGAACCAATGAAGGCCAAGAGTCCTTCGTTAAAATGTTTGATGTTTTAGAGCTTCAGCAGTAGACATATTTACTGTTTCAATGGCAAATGTTAGTTTTAATTCTTAAAAAAAAAAAAAAAACCTAAATTGTTATCACCAGAATGATGTATTCAGTTATCAAATTATGTTCAAATGTGTTCTCAGTATGTTTCCCAAAAGTCAGGAAGATTTGCTGGTGTGCGCCAAATGGAATTAATTTATACTCCATTTAAGAAGCTGGCCATTCAGGGTCCATCACTGTGAGCAGAGACTTATTTCTTCTATTTACAAATTAATTTCATCTTCAAGATGGTATATCTGTCAGTACTTGAGTATTTTTTCACCACGTGGTGGGGGCTGCCATGAAAAATTCAAACAAATAGATGGGAGAAGCTTGTCTCTTAATATATTAATATTTCGCTGTGTTCAAAATAAACAGAATTTGAGCAAATTTGTGAGATTAGCTGTTTTAAATATTAATTCCTAATAGTAAGACTGGGTCTGTTGCAGCCTACATCAAAATCACATCTCCATATATAAAACTTTATTTTTATTTATTTTTTAGCAGGATCTTAGTTCCCCAAAAAGGGATTGAACTCCATATCTCCTGCAGTGGAAGCAAGGAGTCTTGACAGTGGACCACCAAGAAGTCCCAACAACCTTATTTTTAAATAATTTTTTAGCCCCATCATTTGAAGGTGCATTGTATTCATGGAACACTTTCATATATATCATCTCAGGAGCTAGCAGACCCCCTCTAAGGTAAGTCCTACCACCTGTGACACTGAAGGGGTCACCAGAGCCATAAGAAGTTCTAGTCCTAAACTAGCTAGTAAATTAACTTCCATGGGACCTGTTAAACACTTTCTGCTTAAGCAGACTTGCTTGCCTCATTACCATTCAGTAGCATGGTTCAGAGCAGAGACTCTCAATCAGCCTGCCTGGACTAAGAGAGCTGGGATAAGTTACTGGACCTTGCTGAGCCTCGGTTTTCCCGACTGTGAAACAGGGGTCAGGGACCTCACTCACAGAGGGGCTGTGCGGTTCTCAGACGAGACCAGAAAGCTTGTGGTACAGTGCCTGGTGCACAGCAGTTAACAAAGAAAACAAAGAATATTATTACTGCTGTTATTTCCTGCATTTTGATCCAGACTATTATTTAATAATTTCTGTCCTCTGAAAGAGTTCTGAGAAGTTGTTTGCCAGCCAGCGACTGCTGGAAGCAAATACACTTAAAGGAAAGAAAATTCCTTCTCCAACATTAGTAATAATGAAGACCAGGCCCAGGGCGCCAAGCTTAATGAAATCACATGAGAGTTCAATTCCAAGGCCCAAGAAGCCCAATCTCGCTCTACTGAAGTCTTTAGTTTTCCCTCTGCCTCCACGAACCCAGAGACTAAGAAACTTACTCTTCTTCTTTGACTGTCCTGGGGCTGGAGATGACTGGGTCGCTGAAGTACTTGGCTGGTCTTCTTCCTCTTTTGTCTCAGTTTTTAATTCAGTGCCTCTCTCTTCGGTTTCTGTAGGTTCTACTTTACAGTCTTCTGCTTTAGTCTAGAAGGCAAGGTAGGAATTTTTGGTATTCCAAAGTCATGTAACTGAGTAGCAGTACCATCATTATCTTATTTACTCTCCCCTGTGAATGGAGCTCAAGACCCCTTCTCATACGGAAATCAGTAAAATGAGACCTAATTATCAGAGTCCTTTCCTGTAACACGTTCCTAACCCAAAAAGGTGGTAACTACCCTCCTCTCACCTCTGGAATATCCTCCGGCTGAGTATCTGCTGGTTCTGGTGCCTCCACTTCCATTTTAGGCTCCATTTTTACTTCCTGTGAAGGCTGCTTCTCAGGAATGGTCTGAGAATTCACTTCCGTGCTACTAGTGGATGGAGGGTTTGATACCTGCCCTTCGATGCTTACAGCTGGCTGGGAAAGCTGGGTAGAAAAGGGCGGGGGAGAGAAAAAAAAAAGTCCGTCTATTACAAAACCAGAGTTTAGGCTATATGACAAGATGGCAGCATAACCACCTATTTCTAAGCTAATGTCATTACACCCATTTATGGTGTTTTGGGGCTAGTAAAAAACTGCCTGCAATGCAGGAAACATATTAGATCCCTGGGTGGGGAAGATGCCCTGGAGGAGGAGGGCATAGCAACCCACTCCAGTATTCTTGCCTGGAGAATCCCTGTGGACAGAGGAGCTGGTGGGCCACAGTTCATAGGGTTGCAGAGAGTCAGACACGGCTGAAGTGATTTAGCACGCATGTACACGCATGGTGCTTTCACTTACTCTACCTAGTTGGCCCCCCTGAAGTAAATGTTGCTTAAGAAAAGGAGACTGAGGACTAACAAATATCGGTTGGCTGGTTGTAGACATAAGAGTCAACAACTGTTTCTCCAGTACCATTCTGTGACAGTGCCTGGGAGGGAGGTTTCAGAAAGGACTGCCCCAGAGGAGCTCATGTTTATAGAAAAATGGAAAGAAAATAAGAATGACTGATGGGCAATCTTTTAGTTTTAACTCTCCTTAGAAAAAGTTTCATATGTCCAAGTTGGGAGAATATAATAAATACCCACCATGAGCAGCTGTTTTGAGTCATCACATTCTAATGGATAACTAACAATCTCTATTTTTCCTAAGTCTTCCAATAACATACCTCTTAATGGGAAGTCAGTATTTTCAGAATCTGTCCTACACAGAATAAAGATGCCTTTTTGCATCCTGCCTTTTCTTACATATCAGAGGCTAAGATGAACCAGTCACACATGAACAATGTATTAAGAAGTAGCGATGACTCACAGCACTTCTCAGTTTGCCAACAGGACAGAGAACTGAAGTGTTAGTATCAGCGATCATGTAGAAAGTTTAAACAGTGACACGCAGAGTTCTGTTAATAAGGATCAACTGTCAGGTGGACATCTGGATCTCTGCTACACAGGTAACACATCTTTTGCAAGAAGTGTTTCAGGCCCTTATGAAACACCTTCTCATGAATTTTCTAACTTTGGCTAGTACCACAGACATTCGTAAATCAGTGATTTTGTTCATTTGCTCTTGAGCACAGCAGTTCAGGCTGTTTGAAAAGACTCTTTAAATATCTGTAAAATTCACGTGTAGTATTAAACGTCTGGTCGCTCTTCTCCCCTTACATGCTTTCAAGCCTCTGAATACAACATGACCGCGGTCAACATAAGATCTAAACAAAATCTTTGAGGTCCTTCTACGTGAGGTATGACAGCAAAAGTCCGTAAACGTAAGAGGTTCCAGTCTGAGGAGGCGACAACGAGAGAAGAAATGACAGAAAACAGACATGGCAGAGGAAATTCCCCCGAGGTCCAGTGATACGGACTCGGCGCTTTCACTGCCAAGGGCCCAGGCTGGATGCCTGCTCAGGGAACTAAGATCCTGCAAGCTCACCACCCCCACCCACCTCCCAGCTTAAAAAAATAAAAAAAAAAAGAAACCGCATTGAAGTAGTGTAAAACTACAGCACAGCTGACATGGTTCTGCTGAAAGCCCAGACTCTGCTTACTGGAGTTGCCGGCTGCGGAGGCAGCAGGGGTGCCGTCGGGGTGGGCACAGAGGCTGCTGTGCTTTGCTGGGACAGAGGCTGCTGCTGCGCCTGGTCGACTGAGGGAGCAGCAGGAAGCGAAGGCTGCACTTGGGGAGGAAGTTGTGTTGGTGGCGGTGTAGGCGTCTGTCTTGGAGGCGGATGGAGAACCTGGGACTGTGGGCCAGGTGGCATGGCTGGAGGCGTAGGAACAGGGGCTGGGATTGCTGTTGCTGGTGGCTGCTGAGCCCCTATGCTAGGGGGAGTGTGGTGAGGGGTGGGGGTGCGACTAGGTACGGGTGAGGGTGAGTTCTGATGCAGAGCTGGTTGAGGGAGAGGGGGACAGTGAATGTGGCTCCCTTGAGACCCAGGAGGCATTATAGGAGAGTTCACAGGACAGGAAGAACTGGACATCTGTGCCTGTTAAAAGGAAAAACAAAACAAGATGCAATTCAGAACACAGTCAAAGAAGTATTTACATAGGCAGGCTATATACATTTAACAGAAATCAGCAATGAATGTCTCCATTTCAAAATGTGTCAAAAACCCAATTACTGGGGGCCTGTCTTTGGAAAATCCAACCAGTACACAGTACTTAGGTAGGTAGATGTCTCAGGTGCTGTGGGGGCATGGGACAGGTGAACATGTTGTTTTCTAGCTGTCCAATGCTCTGTTCAGCCAAAGCTCTCTCTTCTGCTTTATAGCACTCAGTAACATACCATTTTTAAAGAGTTCACGGTTTTAAAAACTGGCTAAAATGGTTTTCTTTAAAATCTAATCTCCTTCTTACTTGGGCTTCCTGGTAGCTCAGTTGGTAAAGAATCCACCTGCAATCCAGGAGACCCAGGTTCAGTCCCTGGGTGGAGAAGATCCCCTGGATAAGGAGATGGCAACCCACTCCAGTATTCTTGCCTGGAAAATCCCAGACAGAGAAACCTGGTGGGATATAGTCCATGGGGTCACAAAGAATTGGACACAACTGAGCAAACAAACCACAGTCACTTTTTTCTTACTTATTAGCAAGGAATACCACTGGTGTATCACAGAGTCATCACTTCATGTTCAGAATACTATGTCCATAACTATTTTTATTAAAAGCTTAATTTTGCTGCCCTTCTCTGTAAAAACCTACATCAAGAGAAGCTTCAAGAATTGCACAAATTTAGAACAACCATCTGTGAGACATACTTGAGACACTGGTGCTTGACCGCCAGACGGAGCCAAAGGCATATTTGTTACATTCATTCCCTGTGTTGAGAATTGAGTCTGAGGAAGAAACTGGCTCTGGCTGGAAGGCTGCTGCATGCGAGGCCCGTAGCCCATAGGCTGTACACACACACACAAAAAACAAAACACAGAGCACCAAGTTGCTTCATTTTAGTTATTCTACTAAGGCTGGAATCACCAATTAATTGCTCTGGCCCTGCTATGGGAGGGTGGGGAAGAACAAGAACAAAGTGGCATGAGAGCAGCAGACACTCATGCCAAGATAACAGAGAACAGCCTCACTACTTACCTTAAAGCCCACTCTAAAGAAGTTACACACACGCATCTAGACCGAGGTACAGAGGTAACTGTCTTTATACACTGCTTGTTTTATAAGTGAGAAGAGCAAATCAGTTTCATGAGGTTTTTGCTTATGTAGGTATTATTAAAGCACAAGCTGTAAGACTCTAAAATGAGTAATTATGGATACCAAAGGCCCAAAACTTCATAATCTAAGAAAGGCACTTGTCTCATAGATTAAAATGAAAAATAAAACCCCTCATTAAACACAGCAGACCAGAGGCGAGAGACAACTCCAAAAAGGCCCAATGACTGATAGTACTAACTCTGAGAGGTAGGGTAAGGGCTGGGGGCCAACATGGAAAGGTGGATGACAGGTTTAGAATCTGTGTAAGGAGGAATGAGGTGCTCAGAGTCCCTCTTCTCCACTCTTGAGAACCAAACAACTGCCCCTCCATCACCCTTGACAGGTTCCTCCCTGGGCAGGCTCTGTGTTTGGGGACGATAGGCATTACAGAAGAGAGAGGACTCTGTCCAAGTGTGCAGACTACTCAACGCTGAGTGAGACTCTAGGCAGTGCTGACTGGGTGCTGTTACAAGCTTTCTAGTACTGTGACTAGATATGAACAGTATTTGGAAGCAAATCTTTCTTTTAGTGTTTATTTTATATGTTATAATCCAGAGAGAGTTCTTAACTGTACAGTATCCTATATACTTTAGACACATGCTTTTCCCAATTAAAGCTGTAAACAGCTTTCATGCCATCATATAAGTTCTGAAATTAACACTTATGAAGCATTCCAATTTACAGATGTACCATAATTTAACCATAATGAATCCCTTAATGTACATTCAGGCTATGGCCATTTTCTAAAACACATTATATAATATACCACCCTTAATATGAATTTTCTTCAAATTATATCCTTTCAGTATCTCAGGAATTATTTCTATAGGATAAATTTCTAAAAACAACAAATATAGGTAAACAGAGGTAAGTGAAAATTAAGAATACTGTCTAATTGTGGTATATGGTTTAGTTTTAATCATTTAATCATGTCTGTGATAAGGGCTAAATACAACAGAATTCTACACAAAACGAAAAACAAAACAAAAAACCCCAAAGAACAACAGCATTAAGAACTAATTGCATGTAGTTAGCTGTTTAAGCTAGTGTTAGAATTTGTTGTCTCAGAGAAAAGGAACTTCAAAAAGGTCAAGTAAAGGGCAAAAAGATGACCCAGAGGTCAAACTTACCGGGTTAAGTGTTCCAGTTTGAGCTAACTGTACATGGTGCTGAAGAGGAGAGTTTTGCCGGGGTCCAATAGGGGGCTGAGGCATACTCACCTGGCCAAACTGATTCAAACCTGTAATCAGTACAAATACTAAACCTGAACACCATGTGACTGGAGAATAAGAGAGTTCTTCTTTACAATTCTATGTCATTTTATCAGGACAAATAAAGGAACCTGCTTCCAACTGTGAAAGAATCTCTGTTTCATTCCCAACAGCTACAGAAAGGCACTGTTAATTAATGTATGGTCTCAACCAAATTTGGATGGAATAAACCTCATCTTGGCTAGTTGTTTTTGAATGAATGCGTGATCCTTTGTACCTTTTGCTCCTACACCTGCCAGTCAACCTGCTCTTCACACTTCCCCCCCACCTGGGCTCCTAATCTAAAAGGCTTTCTGATTTCTCAAGTAGACAATCGTGATACCTGCTGCTGAGTGGCAGCAGGAATCAAGGTGACAATTTTAAGCTTGTAATACACTAGGAATTCTGTTAAAAAACAAAAACCTTACCAGGCTGTGGAGTTACCCGAGGCATCATCTGGTTTGGCACACTGCCGCGGATCATAGATGGATCAGGGAGAGGGCCATCTAGAGCAGAACAGAGAGATGGTTAGAAACGCACCTTTCAGCCAGCTGTTCCCATTTAAATAAGAGTAGTAACTTACAGAATTCAGTCTATCAAAAGAATAAAGGTTTGAACCAGAGAGGAATCTGAAGAAAATGCTTTTCTGCAGTACAAGAAAATACCTCAAAATGGTTTTAGTCCATTTCTATATGAACCAGGGTGCTTTTGCTGTTGACAGGAAATAATGTGAGATCTTATATTTAAAAAGACGAATATAGTATTTAATATGCTGTCATTTGATTAAGCCTGATTATTTCACTGGTAAAAAGAATCTCTCTATAGACAAGAGCCACAGATTTTGTCCAGTGACCGATTTTGATTGTGTACCCCCAATAATGTGTTTTGATGTATACATGTCCACTGTGAACACTGACTTTAAATAATATACATATTATATTGAACTATATATCATGTACCTCTTAAATACAAAAATAGAAATAATTAAGAATGATTAAAATCTATATGGTCTAAAATCACCTTTTTTATGAAAGGTGGTTCGCTTGGTTCCCCTGGTTTGCTCATTAGTTATGTTTATGGTTAAAAACAAAATTTTGGATTCTTCTACAATTGATTTCTGTGTATGGGATAAGAGAGGGATTTCATTCCATAAACACGCACTTAGGGCTACTCAGTTCCACTAGTATTTGTTCCTGCCTACACTAGAACCATTGTTTGTATTTTAAAATACAGACTACAATTTAATACCTGACAAACTTTAAACTTGGCTCCAATTTCTGAAGAAGTCAAGTAAATTGTAGCACACTCAAATATCTCAAACTTATCCACTTGTCTCTATATCATAGGTACTGCTCTAATTCAAACTATCAGCACTGAAGCAGTATCCTCAACCCAATCTTGACTTTGTTTCCAAACAATTGTTCTACCTACTCAAAAAAAAAAAACCAAAACAAAAAAACCAACCCAAACCCACACACCTGCAATTTTCCCTTGCTAGTGGGGCCTCCGTGCATGCTGTTCTCTCTGCCAGAAATGCTGTTCTCAATTCTTTTCACCATCATGGTCCAATGAGAAAATGTATCCAGCACACCACAGTTAACACATGAGGCTGCTGAAAGCTCTCCACCTGACTACTTCGAGACCTGTGGGGTGTCAATTTCTCAGCCCACTCACCATCCACCAGTGGCCTAAGAGTTGGTACCTGCTGGCTCAGTTGGCACTACTTACAGGTAGCCAGCTTTTCCTGACTTAAAAAAAACACAGGTTTTCCCCATCACAGCCGTTCACACATCATTTAAACAGTTCTTAGCCTATGAACATACTGGGTCAAGAAGAAAGTGTGACAAGGTAAGTAATCTGATACTGTTTAGGATGTATCGAAGCCAATAAGGTGCTTGCCTGCTGAGTCTACATCAATTGGCTGCCTGCCACATGCAAGTCAGTAAAAACCCATGGGCTATCAGTTCCTAGGTGTCACTATGAGAGAAGAATACCTTTGGCACTAAAAATGATGCCATATTGTTAAGACAAGTAGCAAATCTAGGAATCTTCAATACACTGTTTACTGTTTTTACTAGAGAACAAACTAAGTTCTTTGAAAAGGCAATAGTCATTTGAAAGCTCCAGAATAGTAACATAAGCCAATGCAAATTAGTGAATTTGGTTAGAAACCATTTTATTTCAGTTTCTCCTAAAAATACATAAAAAGCACTTACTAGACGTCATTCCTGGTTGTGGCTGCCCCATGTTAGGCCCTGTGTTCATAACTGGCACCATGCTTGCAGCACTTGGTAGCATGTTCTGTTTCTGTAGTCTAGTCCTTCGCTTTTCTTCTAGTTCCTTCTGAATCTTATAGATCTTCTCAGCTAGCAGGTGGTAGTATTCCGCCTTTTTGAATTTTGTTAAGTAGAGATGAGGAAAAAAGATGAACTACCATCAGGTAACAGAAAAAACGAACTAAGAGCAAATATTTGCTTCATTTAAAAAAGGCAGAAATGAAAAGGGAAAAGAAGCATTCTAATCTATTTTCTTAGATCATTCCAAATATGAGCTCACATTTAAAATGATCAGTAAAAAATTGCTATATAATGAATATACACAGTAAGGCATGACTTCTCAAAGTACAATTCCCAACATGTGCCAAGAATATGCTACTTCTTAAAGAAGTGCCAATTTAGAGAAGAAAGTTCAACTGATACAGAAATACTACTTGAGATGAAGATACTGAGCAGCTGATTCACCACCATATTCCAGTGAAAATAGCACGGAGCATGGTAACAGCTCAACCACTTTTTAGCTGCCAGAAGGACAACCCAGATAAAGTGCCACATGAGTGCGCTGTATTAAGAGGAAAAATGCAAGATTCTTGACATACACTTTAAGAAAAGTGTTTTGTTATCGCAACTCCACAGTGCATTACAGGACAGAATGGCTAAAGGGTGTCCTCTGAGGTATAGTGTTCTGTGTACATGCAACACAGAGGAACAAAAATAAACAACCAGAAGAGGTCCACTTTTGCTTTAAATAGAAAAAACAGATGCTCACTCGATTGTTTGCCGATTCATACATGTCCCCTTCCACTTTCCGGGCATATGCAACTAGGTTTTCCATCCGTCTGTCTTTTAAAGCAGCAGGATCCGGAGTGGGAAATATGGCTTGAACGCTAGGAATATAAAATCCTACCACTATTATATCACGTCAGCTTTTTTTTCTCATCATAGAAACACACAGTATTTTAAATATTTTCCTGGTTAGTATTTTCTCATTTTTATACAATGAATACTTTGGGTAAAATTTTAAAATAAGGCTTGAGATGTGTTCAAACATAAATTACTGACCAAAAGAAGTGTCTGTATTAATCAAATCAAAGGGTTTTCCTGATCAGAATATAAGAAATGACTCCATGGAAATACTCTGGCCCCTATGACTCTAATGTAAGGCAAAAAAAAAAAAAAAAAGAAAAAACTGTGCTATCTGCATAAAGGGAAGTGATAAAACCTGACCTTTGCTATAGCATCATGTAGCAAAAGCCTTAAGATCCTTCTACTCTTGCACTCAGCTTAGTAAAATAAAACCTAATAGTCTCTACAAAATCTTAAAAGATCAAAAACTTGAAGTGAAGGGAGCAAAAATGCAAAGAAAATTCTGCTAAATTCAATGTCTTTTACTCTCTAGCAATTCCCCAAAATGCCTGGCACTAACTTTCCTGAAGGCACCAGGTGGAGAAGAAATAAATGGAAATCCGAGTTAGTAAAAAGTTCTCAAGCATATAATATTAACATCAAGTCAGATGATCAATCCCAAATAACCTACCGTTTCTATTAAGTTTCTAAACAATTTGATCACAAGATAAGTTTGTTTTGGTTATTCCTTATTAATTCATTGTATTAAAAATAATCTGTTTTTTCTTTGTGTCAAATTCCATTTCTGGTGCTATCATTTGAGAATTCCTAAATGAAGCTCAAGTATAACTGATAAGCTAATGTAACATAAAAATAAACTAAGAAAACAAGACAGACTACCCTGTTTCAAGGTAATAAAAAAAACTGGATGAACTGGAGATCTCTCTATTAAGTAGAGGGGAAATGAAAAAAAAAAAAAAAAAACCTGATTCTTCCAAGAAAAAAAAAAAGTGCTGCATTTTGTTGAAGTATAAGCTCTGTAACCAGTGAGGGCAAAGCTCAATTTTTAGGGTATCGGGTATATTACATTTTACCATTCTATATGCCTTACGCCTCTTTCATCCAACAAGACAGTGTTTGTGAGGCAGTGTGCCTGGCATACATTAACTTCACAAAAAACAGTGCACAGGTATTTCACAAGTAATTGCTATGTACACATTTAGAAGACCAGAAGACCAGAGAGGCCACCCAAACAGATTCAGTTTGTCAAGATAATAAAAATTTTACCAAGGATAACAGAAGGCTGTGTTGCCACTACTATTCTAATGATCTCAGTTAAAACCTAGTTTTTCTTTTAAAATATTAACTTTGTAAAAGAAATGATTAATAAAATGAATAATCTTTAATATATATTGATTATTGTCACTAGACAGAATCCTCACACATGGTTAAAAGCTAAAAGACACCTAAGAAATAATGGAGAAAAAGTTGAGAAGCAGAGAATAGAAGCAGGAAAGCCATAGGAGAAGTATCAGTAGCAACCAGGCTATAGAAAAATCAGTAATTTCTCGTGTTTAAGTGCCTGGCAGATTAACCTTATAACTCTTTATGAATAAGACATGCCAACAAGCTTACAGTTTGTGGACAAGATGATTTCGAAGATCCTGAGTAATATCTTCATGCCATTGCTTCCGAATTCCAGTACTGGATGGTTGAGCTGCTGTTGGCATAGGACCCAGAGAGGCCACACTGCCATTGTCACTCATCATTGGGCTTTAAGAAGGAGTGAAACAGTTTTAGCAAAGAAGGGTAGTAGGAAAAAGAGGCTCTCAATTTAAGTAGAGCTAACAGTGATGACTGCAATAGGGCCAATACACTATGACAAGTCTATTTACACATAAATCTGGGGGAAATGGTATATATGTATTTGTACTTGTGAGGGGAAACAATTAAAACACACAACATTTCACTGTGTACAGGGGTGGCTGATAACCTTGTGTTTAAAAGACTGAGTCTTGTGTTACAAGACTGAGCTGTCATTTTGACACAGCTTACCCAAGAATCCACTGGGCGATGGACTAACTGCTAGCATTGGGATAAAGCAAACTCGCTTTTTAAGCAGCTGCATTTGTTAACTTCCTACTGTATTTGTACAGGTGTCAGTTACCCCAAATACTTGATATAATTTCTAAAGAGGTTATACAGAGCCTAAAGAAAACACATAATTTGTCATCATTCACCAAGGATATTGTCAAATCAAGTAAACTTAAAAAGCTCAAATAAGGAGCTCTAACAAGAGTCTGAAATCTGACAAAGGGCACAAGCCAAGATTAAAACTTACTTTTGAGAATTTATGGCTGAATGCAACATCGAGTCAGAAAGAAGATTCGACGGTTGAACCCCTACACCTCCATTTACTCCCATAGGACTAGCACCTACATCAAAACAAAAAGCAAGAGACGGTATTTTAAATACCAAAAAATGATAACAAAAACAACAAAAATTAAGGATAAAAAGAAAGGAAGAGGAAAAACTATGAAAGTACTAGAATAAAACATTACAAGAATTTTTTGTCCATTCAAAAGACCCAAAACAGAAGTTTTAAGGATATTTAGAAATGTAACAGTAATTAGTAATAAGTAAAATAATCACCATAAACCAAATCAAGAGACAGATGACAAATCTGGGGGGGAAATGCTAATATTATATATGATAATTATTTGCAATATAATCAGCAACACATATATAAAGGCTACTACACAAAGTTCCTTTATAGCATAGTAAGAAAAACATGAAGAAGAAAAGAACAATTTACATAAAAAAAGAAATACAATGGCTTAAAAAATATACATGAAAAACATGTAATTTTTTTTCACGTATGAAATTCCACAAACTTTTTTTGGGGGGGCCACTGGGCTTGTGGGGACCTTAGTTCCCTGAACCAGGAGTTGAACCTGTGCCCCCTGCAGTGGAAGCATGGAGTCCTAATCATTAGACCATCAGGGAATTCTTATGAATTCCCTTAAAGTTTGAGAATACAAAATGTTGAGAAAGGTTTGGGAAAAGCAGCATTTCTCTGAAAATTCATAGGTGTGTAAACTGATCCACTCTTTGGAAAGCTATCTGGTAACCGTTAAACAAATGAAAAAAAAAATGTACACACATTTTCACCAACTTAGATTTCCACTTGCTATTCCATCTTACAGTTATACTCACATATGTATGGATAAACATAAGAGTAATGGTGTCAAAAGGAGCAAAAAACTAGAACTAAAATTGTTTAGGGAACCGAACTTAACACATGCACGTGTTTTCATAAGCACCATCTATGTAAGAACCTAAGAAAGCTAAGGATGATGATCCCCAGGGAGGAGAATTAAAGACAGTATTTGCATTACACATTTTAAATTGACTACTCCTTCAAACTGGCTTGAATAGCTCTATGTATTCCTATTACTTTTTAAATTAATGATTTAATGAATATTACTTCTTTAAAACAAAGAAAACCATCAATGGCAATATTTATACTAAACCAGATTTTGATGTGGTTAAAATTTTTTGATTAACAATTTTATTAATATATCCTTCAAGATATTTAGTTAAAAATAAGAAAACAAAACTCCTCCCTAAAATGCAAATAATTGACTGGATTTCTCAACAGTGTCTAATAAAAATCCTATTGTCTTCTTTCATCACGCTTCCCAAATCGTTAGGCAGAACTCTCCTAACAGCATCAAGGCAGGCTCTGAAATGCAGTTGCTGGTAGTGGCTTATCTGTCACTATGAAATATTCATTTTTAAGAAAACTACACATCCTTAACACAGATTTATTTCACTGGTGGTAACAGTATTAAGGTAAAGAAAAAAGTGATTATACTATTACTGATTTGCTTATTTTACTGCCTTCTGATGGCATACGAAAAAAGACATTCCCTCCAAAGTATCCAGGTTCATTTAATCTTTGGCACTGATTGCAAGTAATGGCTCAATCTAACTTGAGAAAGATACCTTTACACAGATTTGTATTTAGGACCCTAAGAGTGAGCATTCACTTGAGATACAAAAATGTAGGGATAAAAACACCACTGGCACTGGCAGAGAGTAAGTCAGAAAGAAAAAAAAAATGAACAAAATAAAAATTCAAAGCACCTAATAATCAAGGAGAAAACATGTAATATTTTAAGCCCTAGGGAGAATCTTAAGCCTTAGGAGAACATATATTTTTTTCTAAGCCCCAACAAAATCTTTATACATTAAGTGAATCCAATAGTAATCAGAAGATTAAGCATGTGGTTAAACAGGGTCATGGGGGCCTTACAGAGAAAAGCTCTAATGCGGAGTTCCAGGAGTGGCTCCCTCTTTCCCCTCTCTGCTACAGAATTTCTACTACCTGAAATATGCAGTAGAGATCCTGCTGTTTTGTCTATTTGTTCACTTACTTGCTCATCCACACTAGAGATGTCTCAAAAGTAGGGACAACCAGTTACTGAGCCCCTGCGCCACAACTACTGAGCTCGCAAGCCTAGAGCCTGTGCTTCATGACAAGAGAAGTCACTGCAGGAAGGCTGCCCACCACAGCGAAGAGTAGCCCCTGCTTGCTGCAACTAAAGGAAATCTATGTACAGCAATGAAGACCCAGCACAATGCTCCCCCCAAAAACAGTAGAAGAGATCAAAATTTAAAAAAAAAAAAAAAAGACTCAGAAAGGTAAAAAAGAAATCCAAGAAGCTAACTTGCAAGTCTGCCATGACGAGGAGGACACAGACTTACTCATGTTGCTCATGGGCCGCATCCCTTGGGGAGACTGCCCAGACTGCTGGTTCTGCTGATTCTTCGCTTGCACCTGGGGCTGGGTCGGCATCTGATTTACTTGATAGGGCAGTCCAAGGGCTGCATAGGCTCTTTCTATAGAGCTGGGATCAATCTGACTGACAGTGCTTAGGCTGGGAGTGGACTGTTGACCCACCCCTAGAGAGCTAGTACTGCCAAGTCCAACTGGTGCTCCAGTCAAAATTGCTAGGGAAAACAGAAGAAAGAGTATTACAACATTAAAGATGCTGAGACAGGAAATACTATCATGTCTGAGTTTTAAACACAAAAATACTGTTGTGTGATTATGAAATACATGCATCTTGTTTCCCATTATTTCCTTAAATTTCTAAGCATAGAACTGATTGGTCAAAGGGCAGCACTGGCATGAAAAACTTTTGATCCAAAATACCCAAAAGCCTTCCCACAAGCTGTTATCAATGTTCCCATGAAGAATGCATGACAGCGTGACAGGAGAGAAATGGTATTTTATTTCATTACTTAATTTAATAGGGAACTTTTGGGTATTTCCTCCTCCTGGTGAACTATTTCCTAGTCCTAATTCTCTACTAGGATATCTATGATTTATTTACTCATTTATGGAATTTCATTCCTTTTAAAAATATGCTATATGCAGTTCCAAATTTATCTTTCAATCCTAAATGCCACCTTTCAATTTTAAATCCTAAATGAGACTTGGTGGCTGCACTTTCTACTTTTGATACTTTTTCTCTAAGAAAAGCTCATCAACCCCAGGCTTCTAAAAATAACCTCAAACTTTTCTTTAACATTAATTTCAAATTATCTAAATATTTACATCACAGGTAGAGAAGAGTAATAATCTGCCCAATGTCAAAGCAATGATCTTTCTGGATCTTATTTTAAGTAATAAACACTTCAGTTCTAACCTTATTATTATGAAGTTTGTGGTAAGTGGAAATAATCTAGTATGACAGCACTGGCAGTCACAGGAACTTCATATAATCAAGAAGTATGTTAAATCTCACCAAATTGCACCGGGGAAGAGTCTAATAATACTTTGATATAAAAGTTTCAAAAGATTTCATCACTTACACTGTTGATTTCTCTTATCTCCAGCGTTTTTCAGGGGGAGACACACAGGACAATCATGCCTTGTACAATTCTTCCAGTGGGAAATGATTTGTCGAGAAGATGCACAGTGTGCCACTGATAAGAAAAGTGATTTTTTACATTATTATTAGCTAACTTATCAACCATATAATGAGTGCTACAAATGTTATTAATGCATCTTCCTAACACCCCCTAAAGGGTAGTTATTAATCCTCAAATTTTACAGTTGAGAAAATAGGCAAAAACTGGCTAAGTGATTTGAACAAAGTCACAGAGCACCCCAAGTGGGATTCAAACTCAAGCAGTCTGATTTCCAGAGCCTCTATTTTTGACCACAACACTGTGTGAGAAAAATCTTTAAAATACAGATTTCTCTTAAAAAAATAAAAGGGGGTGGTGGTGGTACAGGGCTTCCCTGGTGGCTCAGTGGATAGGAATCTGCCTGCCAATGCAAGAGTACTCTGGTCCAGGAAGATTCCACACGCCACAGAGCAACTAAGCCTGTGTGCCACAACTTCTGAACCCTCGAGCTCTAGGCCCCGAGAGCCGCAACCACTGAAGCCTGAGTTCCTAGAGCCTGTGCTCCGCAACAAGAGAAGCCACCACAGGGAGTAGCCCCTGCGGCCTGCATGCAGCAATAAAGACCCAGTGCAACCTTCCCCCCAAAAAAGGGTACAAATGAACTTATTTACAAAACAGAAAGAGAGTCAGAGATGTAAAAAAAAACTTCTAGTTACTGGGCAGGGGAGGTGGAAAAATTGGGAGATAGGGAAGGACATATATATACTACTATACTCTATAAAACGGATAACTAGTAAGAATCTACTGTATAGCACAGGAAACTTTACTCAATACTTTCTAATGACTTACATGCGAAAAGAATCTAAAAGAGAATGGATATATGAATATGTATAACATTCACTTTGCTGTACAGCAGAAACAAACACAACATCATGAAGCTACTATGCTTCAATAAAAATACAGATTCCTAATGGCTCTATAATTATATTAAGTTGGGTAACATTCTTTTTAGTATTTGCCTACATGACAGCAAACTCTCAATATTTAAAGCTATGCTGGGGCAAATAAAAGTCCCTTGCAAAAGAGAAGTCTCTAAAACTTCCTCTACTACCATATCTCTAGATACGCACAAAATGATACTGAATTTGATCATAACATAGAGTAAGGCATTATCAGTAAGGAGTCTCAGGGGAGAGAAAATGTGATCAGCTCTGACTATAAATAAATATTGACTGCGGAGCACAAAAAACCTCTGAGCCCACTCACCTTGGCAGGACTTGCCCGACTGGCAGTGTGTCATGTGGTTTAGGACGTTCTTCATGGTTCGACAGTGGGGAAGGTTGCACTGCCTCACCTCCCCGTTGGCCTGCTCCCGGCGCTGGCACTTGTGAGCGTGCAGGAGGAGGACAAGCTGCTGCTGGATGAGCTTGCGCTTCTCCGGATCAGCCGTATGTGCCCCAGAACCCATCCCCTGGGCCACCGGAGCCACCAGGCCTGGCTGCTGGACCTGTGGGGCCTGCTGCTGGCCCTAAGGGGTACAACAGTAAAGACACATTCAATGTTAGGGGTCACTGGGTGCTACCTCCTGAATAAATACGGACCTGGAGATTTTCAATGAAAACCTTTAACGACATGTCATCTACTAGGTGCCAGACCCAATTTTTTAACACAGGGGATTCTAAGATAAATAAACGATGGCTTCTACCATCAAGAAGCTTAATTTAACAAGAAAATAAATTACTATTACTATATTAACAAGTAATATAATCAAAGTATGTGTAACATAGAGTAAAACAAAGAGGACATGGTAAAGTCCAACACAAGGGGGAAAATGAAGGAATCTGTTGTGAAAGGCATGTTCAAGTTAGGTTTTGAAACAGTGAAGAGCTTCTCAGAAGACCTGGCAGGGGCCTTTCAGGTGGGTGAAAAACTAGTTTTTGTAAACTCTGGACAAAATTCGTCTTGTCCTATAGAAAAGTAAACATTTCTGGAGACAGGGAAACGTGTTAATCTTTTGTCTCCAGTACTTCGCAGAGTATCTGAAATACAGGCATTCAGTGACTATGGGACATAAAGCAAAAAACCTAAAATATCTGAAAAAGAAATAAAATTCCTACAGTACAATTTTTGAAGACACACATGGACTATTTGACACATTTACAACTAGAGATAGTTTTACTTTAGAAAAACAGCAATGTTAGAAGAGTTGGAGATTCTTCCCTAACAGTCACTGTTAAAAATGTGTAACTTTGAGAGGGAGAAGTTACTTCTGTCTAACAGTACCAGATATAAATCAATAGATATCCAGATGACTGACCGAAGAGGAAAAAGGTTCCACTTTCCTATCCTATAGAAAGAACTGCATATACAAGGAGTTGAATATGGCAGGACCCCAAAACTTTCATTGTGGCAGCCCCACTTGCTTCTGTTTGGGCTAACAGCTTTACTGATCAATACCCAAGTAAAAAAACACCATGTGAAATGGAAGGCAGGCATAAGCTTCCTTGATCACAGGGACCATCCCATTAAATCCTAGTGTTGTGCTTTATAGCAGAACAGAAAACATAAAAGTTTAACAGAATTCTTTAAAAAAAAAAAAAATCTTTTGGCTGCACCAAACATGCATGGCATTTGGGATCTTAGTTCCCCAACCAGGGATGGAACCCCCGCCCCCTACACTGGAGGCACAGAGTCTTAACCACAGGACCACCAGGGAAGTCCCAAACGCATTTCTTTTGCTCAAGTGTCAGATGGAAAACAAATCTGCAGACAGATTACTACCCACCATATTGGGCATTCCTCCACCAGGAACTGCCTTTTTGTCCATTGCAAATGGAGATAAGCTATTTGGTAGTACAGACTTTGTCGGAATCTGGAGACCAAGGCCACTGGCTCCCATCTGCTGTCCAGAATTCTGAGTGTATGGTGAACCGTAAGGATTAGGGTTGTTCATCATTCCCATCTAAGAACAAGAAACAGAAAAGAAATTACATCTTATTCCCCACACTAACAGGACATACTATTTCCCTTCCTTTTCCACTTCCTAATTTACAAAGACAATTCTAAAAGAAATTCTCCATATATAAAAAGACTAGGGGGCCTGAGGTACAGTGAATTTAGAGGTATTGCCTGTAAATATGAGATGTTACTAAAAATGTGTCTTCATTTAGCTATACCTACTAAGCAGGTTTTGCCATTCATCTCCACTTTCAATGACTACATAACTTTCATTTAATGTGCAAACTATAACTTAACAAATTCAATTCAACTCAATAAACCATCTAATCCTTAAATATATTAGAGAACTTGATATACCAAAGCATTTGAATGCTTATTCCAGCATTAAAAAAAAAAAAAGGAGTGGGGGAGGGGACTTCCCTTATTGTCCAGTGGTTAAGACTCTGTGCTTCCCGTGTAGGGGGCATGGGTTTGAAGTCAGGGAACTAGGATCCCAAATGCTGTGTGGAGTGGCTGGGTTAAAAAAACAAACAAACAAATACCAAAAACAAGGTAGAAAACTGGTAGTTTGGGGGATATGTCTTTTTTTAAATTTAGGGACACAGTAGAACAGTGATTTAAAATTTTTTTGAATCTGAATTACCTAGATACAGCGCATAAACTTTAAAGCCTGCATTTCTTGATATCTTAGACCTAGCTGCTTTATTAAATTGCCTCCTTGGCTCTTAAAGTAATCTGAGTATATTCGTAATCCCTATGTACTTTAAAAAGGAAGTTCGGGGACTTCCCTGGCAGTCCAGTGGTTAGGAATCTGCACCTCCACTGCAGGGCACACAGGTTGGATCCCTGGTCGGAGAACTAAGATCCCATATGCTGCAGAGCATGGCTTTAAAAAAAAGTATTTCCCTGTCTTTATGTAAGTCTGTGTGGAGCCATCATACTGTAGCTTAAAGAACACAGCATTAATTATTCAAAAGCCAAATGTTTTATTGATAACAATGATGCAACTCACAACTCTATTCTTCCACATAAGACCCCCATGTAAGTCAATCACTGCCTACTTGCAAGCACTCAGGATACAAACTAAGGATGCTAAAGGAGTCATGCCAGATTTCTCACCTTTCTTGGACAGATCCAATCTATCAAAGGGTCCTTCAAATTCTACCTCTAGCCGCCCAGTCCCATGCATCCGTGCCACTGTCACTGTCTTAATTCAAGTCCCTGAACGCAGCTTTTGTAGACTACATCTAACAGGTTTTCTTGCCATCTGTCCTCCCTTTTTTCTACTCATAAGGGGGAAAAAAATGATGGTATACCAGACCTTTCATTATCTTCATGAGAACTTGACTACTTCTCCATGGCAGAAGTACTACTTATCTCCCTTACCCATTTACTTGCAAACCTGAGAGCATCATGTTTCTTGAATCTCCAATATCTGCTTCAGCTTTTCCCTTTCCCTATAACTAGGCAGTGAGTGGCACACCTTCCTTCCCTATTTTTTGGCTCCTGAATGCTAACCTGTAAAGGAAATAAAATACTAAATTCACAAAGAGGCAGGGATGATGATAGGGAATGAGACTGAGGAAGTGGCATCGTTCCGGTGAAAGCATAAAAAAACAGGCAGCCTCAGTGGGATGCAGCCAGAGTAAAAACGTATTTGGTCTCCGATAACTGGAATTTCCTATGTGAATCTGACCAGTGAAAATGTAGGGATAACCAAATACAAAAACAGGCTTACGTGAAAAGTTTCAGTTTCTTCTGGTAGTTCCAAATGGGGCTGGGAGCACTGCTGCTACATGTTGCTTTTAAAGGACTGATATTTACACTAACAGTTCCAACAGTGTGCTCGCCTACACTTGGGGGAGTTGGATTTCACTTGTGTTTCTTATTAGCATGGAAATCCACGGTAGATGTAAAACGAAAGCCATTTAAGAGTCCACAATTTATATAAACAAAACCCTGGCACTAGTAAGATGCCTTCACGTCTCTTGTTTAGATGCATAATGTCTTTATCAAGTACATCCTCGTAGAGTTCGGTCCTTCACACATTTGTTCACACAGACATCACCTTGATTGCTCTCACCAAGTTTCAACAATTTCTGACACTGCTTGTTTCCTCAATCACAATGCATAACCTGGAAATTCCAAGTTCACTCTAGCAGACCCTGGTCTCAAATATACAGACTGCACTAACTGCTGGTCAGACGGCGATAATTCATTCCTAACACTTCTGGTCACCGTGACCAACAAAGGCCCTCAGGCTTTCTGTGTGCCATCTCCCTCAGAGTTTTGTGTTAGAAAATAAACACAACCAACCCCCTCACCCCTATCGTTTCTATTTATTCAACCCCCTCTACTCTCTAAGTATAACAGGAAGGGAATATACTGTACTTAATTTCTGCTACACTGTGGTGAGTTATCTCATCTTGTTCCCTTCCCTACAGCTAATGTGATCCAGATGTCCAACTACGTACCACCTACCTGGACCACAGTGATACAGATCTCCACCTCAACTGAAAAGGCAGAGGACCAGGAAGCCACAGTCAGTTCCAGGCAACTAAAACCAGAGGACCGCACGGGAGTATTTTATCTTTCTTTAAAAATAAATCTGACTCTACAGGTTGTTTCTTAGCGTCCGATGCATTAAAAACAGAAACTTAGGGAACACAGGAACACATAAAACACACGATGGTAACACACATGACAAACAAAAACCAGCGCCCAGAACACAACAACGTGAACAGTTCAGGAATATTTAAGAAACAAAATCCCTTAATAAGACTTGCATGCATCAACAGTAATGCACACACTCCATGAATCCCCAAATAATAAAAACAAAATTAAACTACATCCTGACCTGGTCTACCTAATGGATTTGATAAATACATCTATATCCAGTCATTCCCCAAGCACTGTGTCAATTGGTGGTGGGTGGGAGAGGCGGTGGCAGGGTGGTATGTACAACGATAAACAAGGAAGACTAGGGATCTTTCAGAAGCGAAAAGACATCTAATCCTAAACATTTTCCATACTCATTCCTATGACTCTTACACTTAATTCAGGGGCCTCACCTCCCCATAGGGACTATTTTTCAAATTGATACAGCACACCTAAAACCACACCCATCAAGATTGCAAATTTGGAGAAAGAGTCTCCTTTAAAATCCATCAGGATTTGGCATAAAGACTTGTCTTTTTCTCTCTCAGCATGGATTCTTCCTCTCTGCCTTATACTTAATACTCTTACTTTTAAACTTTATGGGTTCAGTACTCATATAGGTGGTATTCACTTAAAACAAATATTTTAGTAATAGAATCTTTATATTTGAATTACCCCTCCCCATGCAAATATAGGCTCCACAGAGCCAAGGATTTTTTTGTCTGATTAATTTACTCGCTACATATCCAACCTGAAACAATGCTGATATAGAAATGTGTGATTCAGATTATAAATACAACAGTGATCCACTCTCAACCTAGGCATTCTCCTAATGAGCCTTTTCTTATTTTTCTTCACAGCACTACCTGGAATACTATTAATTTACATCTTATGTGTAGCCTAGAAAGTAAGTTCCCTGAAGTGAGTTTATCCACTGCTCTAGCTTCAGCATCAAAGCCACAACTCAGTAAATATTTGCTGGGTCAGTGAAGGCGTAAGGTGTACCATCCCTGCCCCATACAAACATCAGGAGGGCAGGGACTCCTAACAGGCATATCCCCAGAATCCAGAAGAGGTACTTAATACTCTACCTTCTTGTTCTTTCTCATTCCAAATATTTTAAGTAAGCCACACCAACACACAACATGACAGTGCCGGAAAGGGAGAGCCTCGAGTAGGCAGCTGACCCCAAACAGAACCCTTTCCTAAGTTGTCTGTATTTTTTACCCTGTAGCTATAAAATATATACACACACACACAGCCCCCCCACACACATATATTTAAGGGCTTTCATTTATCTGCGTGCCCTCAGGGTTCCCGCTCCCAATTCATCCACGTTTTACTTTCACTCTAGAACCCTCACCATCATGATTCTCAGGAATACACAAGTCCTAATGTTGCTCAAATTACTCCTCTTACAGAGCATGCTTGCTCCTAACTCAATGTGAAAATCTCTCCCACCTCTAATATCACCTTACAAGTGAAGCCATCTCTTTCATTCAACAAGAACTTAGGAATAATTACATGCCAGAGACTGGCAACTGTAGTGTGATGCCATTTCAAGAAAAAGGAATGAAATGTGCAGGAAAAATATGGAGGAATAAACATCAAATATACACTGATAAAATTTTAATTACACAGAGTACATATTTAAATGTATTTTAAAATGTATTTAACATTCTCTACTTGATAAGGCTAAGAAAGTAGGCTTTTTAAAAGAGAAAAGTCTTTCAAATAACAGCCAAGATCAGGTTAATTAGAACACCTGGGACGTTGGTTGGGGCTTAATGGCATCTTAGGGTTTCCCAGGTGGTCAGTGGTAAAGAACCTGCCTGCAACGCAAGAGACGTGGGTTAGATCCTTGCGTCGGAAAGATCTCCTGGAGAAGGAAATGGCAACCCACTCCCATTTTCTTGCCTAGAAAATCCCATGCACAGAGGAGCCTGGCAGGTTGGACTCCATGGGTCACAAGAGTGGGACACAACTTAAGTGACTAAACAAAAACGCATCTTAATATCCATCAACCAATAAGGAAAAAAAATAACACATCTCTTAAAAACCAGGGACATTCCAAGCAATGGCAACAAATGAAATCTATCTGAAGATAGTATAATGCCAGCTCTCTCAAAACTGTGTTTTAAGGGAGGCTATGAAGGCTAAAATGAGATGAAAATATTCTAATACTTGTGTCACAGGGAACAGGAATTAGCTGGCAATCATTTGAAACAAACTGTGAAGGTACTCAAAGTTGTTAAAATAAATTTATCACTTACATTTAATGTAAGAGCAGTATAAAATTTGTGACAATAGATGCCTGGCATATAATATGTGGGAGATGCTACATAATATAAGAAGAGTAAACATGAACAGTAAAGAATAAATGACCTTAGGCCCTCCTCCTCCACCCCTGGAACACTCAGAAATACACTGACAGGGCACACAAACCGAAACTGCACTCACCTTGAGAGGCTGGGGGCCTCTCAGTCCCGTCTGTCCCCCCATCTGGGGAGAGCCTTGCTGCAGCGGCTCAGTCATTAAGTTGCCAGCACTTCCCATGCCTGGGTTCGGGTACTGCATATTCGGTCGCCCCCGGCCTGCTCCAATTGAACCGTTCATGACTTGATTAGGCATCATCCCTTGTCCATTGCCGGCAGTCAGCATGCCGGGACTCATGCCAGCGTTCATCCCCGTGTTCATTCCCATGGCAGGCTGACTGACGGGACTGCTCATCACACCTGTTGCAGACGGCGTGGGGCCCTGATTTGGCCCACTAGTGCCCATCCCCATGTTGGGAGAAGTCAAGCCTGCCTGGGCCATTGGGCTTTTGACCATGCTATTTATCAAACCTAATCCAGGACTGTTCTGTTGGGCTTGGCTGGCCATGCCTTGGCCTGGGCCACCAACCCCCATATTGAGGTTAGGGGAACTACCAGACCGTAGCAATTCTGACAGCTGTTTATGTTTAGAGGCTGCATCTTGTACTATGCCAAGACTTGTCTGAAGCTGACTAATATCACCACCATTGGTTAGTCCCAATTCTGTAGAGTTGATTAATTCATCTGGTAAGTCGTGCTCCAAGTCAAACAGAGAGCCAAAATCTAAAAACAAAGAGGAAAGATAAAGGTTAAAGTATGACAGTCAAAATTACAGATTTCTCTATACTTGTTCTTGATCAGCATTAAATATCATCTCTAAACCTCACCCCATGGAATACTGTTTGTATTAGTTTTTCATGTTACACTAAAGTTTTATTTTACATGTTTGTGTGTGTGTGCACATAGAAAATATATATAAAAGAGTACTATCATGCCAACAAGTTTAAACATTTATAAACTGTACCTAAAATAAAACCAAAGAAGAATACATATTAGTGTGATATACATTACAAGTTGCTGAAAGTTTGTATTGACAGTCATGAAAAAGATATACAATTAAAATTGTTTACTATTCCAGAATTTCTTACAAGGGGTTAAAATAACTAATCTATACACAGACTAAATCCAGAATCTATACACAAACTTAATTCAGAATGAAACAAAAGATTAAAACTATAATAATTATAAAAAAGACAACTGATATAAAGAAAAAGACCTGCTCTTTGTAGACCACTCAGGGTAAGCTCCAGAAAGACAGGAGCTCCTTACCTCTAACTGCTATCACACAGCGCCTGCCACAAAGCTGAATGAAGTTGTGTTCACCTGACTTCAAACCACAGAATAGTTCTCCTTAACCAAAATCTAGCTGAGTAAGATATGAAACCATGCGTCTAGTTCCTTCACTAACCTACGAACCATCACCACTCCATCTCTGCCCTACCCCCGTGCCAAAAAGAAGATGCGAAGATTATAGATTAACCTAGGGGTCCTTGTCTTGGCACTATTGAACATTCTAGGCTAGATAATTCTGCTTGGGAGGAAGGAAAAATTGTCCTGTGCACTATACTCAGCAAATCCCTGGCCTCTCCTTTTAATGCTAGTAGTACCTCTAACCAATTTGTGACAATAAAAAATGTCTCCAGATATCACCAAATGTGCCTTGGAAGTGCAAAACTGTCCCTGGTTGTTGACAGTATTAATTCATTATATGCTGATGGTGGCATGTTTCCTTGTGTACTCCAGGGGGACAGTAGAATGAAAGTATGCTTAAAGCATATACTTAAAAGTATATGCTTAAAAGTATATATGATTGCTGCTGCTGCTATGTCACTTCAGTCGTGTCTGACTCTGTGCTACCCCACAGATGGCAGCCCACCAGGCTCCGCCGTCCCTGGGATTCTTCAGGCAAGAACACTGGAGTGGATTGCCATTTCCTTCTCCAATGTATGAAAGTGGAAGGTGAAAGTGAAGTCGCTCAGTCGTGTCTCTTAGCGACCCCATGGACTGCAGCCCACCAGGCTCCTCCATCCAGTGTTATGTAAATAGAAGGACTGAGGTGTTTTGAGTTTTAATTCTCCAAGTAGTTTTAACATTAAAAGGACACTGCTGAACTTCCTTGGTGGTCCAGCGGGTAAGAATCTGCCTGTCAGTGCAGGGGACACGAATTCCAGCTACAACTAGGAGCCCAAGTGCCACAACTAGTGATCCCATGTGTCCTAGAGCCTCTGCTCAGCAACCAGAGAGGCCACTGCAATGAGGAGCTCCAGCACCACAGCCAGGGAAAGACTGCGCGCAGGAAGGAAAAACCAGCGCAGCCAAAAGTAAGTAATTTTAAACAAAAAAGGCCCTACTGGGTATTTAAAAAGTAAATATAGTTCAATCTACAACTGATAATCCTATTAAAGATAATTCATCCAAAGACAAGATACCACTTTAATAATGATCTTCTTGGTCTAATTACCCTCAGTTCTTAAGTACAATTCTTCTTCTATGTGAACTTCCTGTTCTTTTGCATTCTGTCATGGCACTGAAATCACATGTGTGTCTCTTTCTCTTCCTCCTCTCCTGCCGTCTTTCCCCCCGCCCCCACCCCTCACCCCACCTATGCACCCAGACTGTAGCTCTGGGAATGACATGAGTTACTTACTTACATACCAACTCCTCAAAGGGTGATATTTTAGTTGAACTGAATTGTACCTCAGGATCTCAGGATGTGATTTAGAGTACAGAATTATTCTCTTTCCTTCTGAAAAATCATGTGCCCCTCCATCATAAAAATAAAGTATCTCATGATTAGTTTTGGAATATAAATAAGGTTTCAAATAAAATTTACCTGACATCACTACTCAAGACAACTGCTTAATTATATATTTCTTTCATTTCCTTCTATTTACATAATTCACAACACTGGAATCATACAAACTTTTAAGCAGCTTTGCATTCTACTGACCCCCTGGAGTACACAAGGAAACATTCCACCGTCGGCATATGTTTAGTGTTTAAGAAAAAATAATCTCTACCTATTTAGAAATTTAAAATATACACATGGGGAATTCCCTGGCAGCCCAGTGGTTAGGACTCCAGGTTTTCACTGGGTTCAATCCCTGGTTGAATAATGATAAGAATACATTTCAAAACTTAAAGGAAATACAGCTAGAAATCAACAAATATCTAAGATATTTGAAAAAAAAATAGTAAGAAAAAGATGATCAAATAAAAAAGCAATGCAACAAAAAAGAAAAATGGAGAGGTTACTAACAAAACCAGAAGTTAGTTCTTCAAAGAGAGTAATAAAGATAAACTTCTGGGAAAGTTAAGGAGAAAAGACAATAAAAAGAAAAAGTGGCATTACTAATCAATTTTATACCAAGAAAAAACGGAAAAGTGACAAAACTAATGAATTCCTGTTAGCACTCAATAAACCTCAATCAAAAAGAAATTATACATATCCCTGCATCTCCAACAAGTCAATGGTAGAAGTTATCAAGAGATTCAACAATACCTCGTTTGAATACCTGATTCAAACCCAACTGTGGAAATACATTTTAAGAAGAGAATCAAGATAACACAAATACTGATTAATGGATATTAAGAAAATCATTAATTTTGTTGGGTACGACAACAGAACAGTTATTGAAATAAATCCTAAGAGATACATATTTAAGCATTTCTAGTGAAACAAGAAGCCTGGGATTTACTTTTAAAACTCCAGCAGAAAAAACAGAGTGGGGGAAGAGACAAAATTATTAGTAACCTGAAGTAACAGGCACATGGGAATTCTTTTTTCTATTAAATTGAATTCTTCCATTTAAAAAGTTTAAAAGGAAACAGAGAAACTCTGAATATTCCTATTACTATCAAAGAACCATTGCTTAATTTTCCCATAAAGACCAAATATAAGTATTTTTGCAGGCATGTCCTACTGAACTTTCAAGGAAAAGACAATTCAACCTCACACAAATACTTCTAGAAAACAGAAATACTCTAAAAACCACACATGGCCAGTACAAGAAAAGAAAATCATGAACAGAGAAGCAAGAATCCTTAAAAAAGAGCAAACCAAATTTATCAGTGTCTTAAAGGTGTAATCTCATGATCAAGTTGGGATCATCTCAGGAATCCAGGAAAGAGAGGTTTGCATATTCACCATAGTAACAGAGAAGAAAGAAAACATTAGGTTCAGTGACTGGAATAAAAGCACTGGATAAAAGTCAATACCCAATCACGATTTTTAAAACAAAACCACAGCAATCAAAACCCGACGGGAAAAAGAACAGATATATATATATATAACTGAATCACCATGCTGTAGACTTGAAACTAACAGTGTAAATCAACGATGCTCTCGTCTGTAGTCGTGTCTGACTCTTCTTGCTACCCCATCGACTGCAGCCTGCCAGGCTCCTCTGTGGGATTTTCCAGCCAAGAATGCTGGAGTGGGTTGCCATCTCCTTCTCCAGTGTATCTTCCCCATCCAGGTATTGAACCCACATCTCATGCGTTGGCAGGTGACTCTTGAGTCACCAGGGAAGCCTGTGTAAATCAGTAACACTCCGATAAAACACACACACACACACACACACACAACTGATGAGAACTTCCTTAAATTGATAAAAAAGGCTCTTCCAAAACCTAAAAACTGACAGCAATTATGGATAACGCACCAACATTAAAAACAGCCTCTTTAGCATCAGAACAAGACAAAGATACCCAAAACAACCATTTCTATTCAGTGCTGAACTGGAGTCTCTAGTCAAAGCAATAATACAAGAAATATTCATGAGTCAAGACTGAAAAGGAAGAAACATAACTTACTGTATGCAAACAATACACCTGTCAACAGTGAAATTCCAAGGCAAAGAAGTGGAAATAGTAAGAGGTTAGCAAATTAAATTGCATTTTCTGTATATCAGTAAAAAATGATTAGAAATACTTTAAGAAATGGGGGGGGGGGGACCTGACAATAGTATTAGAAGATACACGTGAACTATGAAACTAAAGACCATCTAAATGAACAGAGTAACATCACAAAACATATGGGTACAGATCTTCAATATTACATAAAGACATCAACTCTTCCCCAATATTGACCTATAGATTCAATGCAAGGCCAATCAAAATTTTAACAGGGGACTTCCCTGGCAGTCCAGTGGTTAAGTCTATGCTTCCACTGCAAGGGGCCATTGGTTCCACCCCTGATTGGGGAACTAAGATCCCAAATGCCAAGCAACACCACCCCCCCACAAAAAAAACAACCTAACAATTTTTCAAATCACCAGACAAGACTATTTTAAAGTATACACAGAAGAACCTAGTTTCCACAACAGGAGAAGTAGCCACTTCATGGATTATTTGTGAGAATTCGACAATATAAGTATTTATAGTAGTGCTTGGCACATATTCAGAACTATGAAAATGTTACCTATTATTCAATAGAATCATCACTCTATTAGGAGGTAAGACTAGCTTATAACTAGCTTATAATAACAAAAACAACTTTTTATAAGGCACTTTCAATGTGTCATATTGTCTGCATTTCCTCAATAAATACATTATTCTCATTAATCCTCCAAGAATCTCAGAAGTAGTTAAAAGCCACATATAGAGAGTTCATTGAGGAGATATCAACTTCAATAATACAGAAGCCTTATTCCAGGCCCTCACCTTGAGGATTTAACTTAACCTGTACTACAGCCAATCTGCTACACTTGGTTACTGTTTCAAAATATTCAACATCTCATTACAAAGTTAGGCTCCACTGTGAAGCAGACAGGAAAGCTAACGCTGGTAGACCTTGACAATGGTTATAGGGTTATTCTTTTAATGGCAATCCTGTATTTTCAATTGACCTAATTCAGTGATCACTACAAAAGATCCACTCAGGTTTCAACTCAGTCTGATTCAAGTACTCCTATTTTCTAAGATGGTTCATTGTTACAACCTCAATTATGTACTTCCTATCTTCTACCTGTTGTTATAGCTAAATATTTGTGTGCTCTTCTCTACCAAATTTTAAGTATTGAAAGGTAAGGGTCTCATTTAACATTTACATTTCCCATAGCACCTCACATATACTCAATAAATGAATATGATAATAAACGTTTCCAGCAATTCTGCAACTGCACACTATATTTATATCTGATTGGGTGATTTACAAATTTATAAAAGTTCTCTTAACCTTTCCTTAAAACTTGTTCTTTTCAATGATTAAATTAATTAAATTTGGAAGACTATGCTAGAGTGTCACAGGCTTCCCTGGTGGCTCAGTGGTAAAGAATCCGCCTGCCAATCCCTGAATCCGGGAAGATTCCACATGCTACAGGGTAACTAAGCCCCTAGGCCACAACTAAGGAAGCCTGCGCACCTACAGCCCGTCCTCCCCAACAAGGTGAGAAGCCTGCGCACTGCGAGCAGAACAGCCCCGCTCACCGCAGTCAGGGAAAAGCCTGCACAGCAAAGAAGGCTTGAGAGTCGCATCTACTTTGACCCACGACTAAACAGATCTTACTATTTCATTTGATTACCACTGACTGTTCTGAGCTAGTCTGATTGTGCCTCAGAGTTCTGCACATTTAGGATTCCCAAATGCCATCAGCCATCACTGGTACCTAACAGCACAGTTCAAGGGGTCCAAATACCTGAGGTTTAAAACCTAATTCTTATAAGCTGACTTAATTTACCAATTACTTTCCAACTGAGCTCATGTTACCTCTTCTATCAAAAGGCTACTTATTCTACCCCCATGAATGAATGGTGTTTTTTTTTAAAGAACAAGATGGTTCTTACATATTTAAAAACAAAAAAAGTAAAATTCCAAAGTATATAAATGTATGTGCCTATTAAAAAACGTGTAAATTCATTAACCCTCTTTTAAAAGTTATATACCAGGTGGGACTGAGCAAAGGATCCTCAGATCACCTAGTAGTGTTTACTTGGAAACAGACAAAATATAAAAGCAGAAACATACTGGGCTTCCCAGGTGGCGCTGTTGGTAAAGAACCCACCTGCCAATGCAGGAGACTCAAGAGACACAGGTTCAATCTCTGGGTGGGGAAGATCCCCTGGAGGAGGGCATGGCAACCCACTCCAGTATTCTTGCCTGGAGAAGCCCATGGACAGAGGAGCCTGGTGGGCTACAGTCCATAGGGTCGAAAAGAGTCAGACATGACTGGAGAGACTGAGCACAGCACACATGGGGTGGGGAGGAATTGGGAGAGCGAAGATGCATTTTCCTCAGGCCTCTTAGAGAACACGGCCCCTGCCAGGGAGGGCCCAAGATCAGAAATGACTGATTCTCTCATTTTATAGGTGCAGTTAGTGATCCATCACCGGCTTCCCTGAGACTGTACTATTTTGTTACTGAATAGGGACTCTATTAAAGCCCCTGGATTCCAGCTGAATGTTCTATGTAAGTAAGCAAATAGACTTCATTTTTAGCAGTTGTTTTAGAGTAGTAGTCAACCTTATGAGAAGTGTAACTTTTCTGAACATTTTTAAACTGAGAAAACATTTTTTAATAAAAACTTAAATATTTACAGACTAAGAAAAATTACCCAAACTGTATCAGTTCTATACTGGTAGAGTTAAGATAAGAGGTGTGCTCAGTTGCATCTGTCTCTTCGAGACCCTTTGTACTGCAGCCTGCCAGGCTCCTCTGTCCATGGGATTTTTCAGGTAAGAATACTGGAGTGGGTTGCCATTTCCTTCTCCAAGGGATCCTCCCAACCCAAGGATCAAACCTGTCTCTCCTACACTGCAGGCAGACTCTTTACCCACTGAGCCAACAGGGAAACCCCAAAGGGTTAAGAGTACTAAAGCTCAATAAATGTAATACGAGGGTTTTACTTTAACAATCAAACTTCCAAGCTTTCCCCATTAGGTTCTTCTGCAAGGGGCTTCCCAGAAAAAAACCTGGTTGCAAGTTCATGAGCAGCATATAGGAAAAAGATTACTAAAAATGAGATATTATGTCTTTAACCAGTTTGTCATAAACAGAAATAAAACCCAATGATCTAAAACTAGTAGAAAAGCAAATCCCAAACAAAAAGTAGTATGTATGAAGATGCAAGGGAAAAATAATTAGAAATTTAAATGCCAGGATTTAAACAACTACTGAACAGTGGGTCTCAATACTGACCAGCCTCAATCCACGACTCTTACTAAGCTCCTCAGCTTCTTCCTTTTCGTTCAAGGAAAGGAAAAATATAAACGTTCAAATAAATCACCTTCTGAGGCCCCCATCTCAACTTGCCCTTCACAGGGATTAGTCAGATCAGCTGAATAAAATTTACGTGTTAAACAAATAAAAGCAGCAACCTAGAAGATCCTTAACGTTAATACCTTGGGATTTTTACTGTAAAGAGAAGAATTTCCCAACTGAAGAGTTTTAAGCAAAATATGACATGAATAAAGGGCTTCTTCCCTGGTAGCTCAGCTGGTAAAGAACTCACCTGCAATGCAGGAGACCCCGGTTCAATTTCTGGGTTGGGCAGATCCACTGGAGAAGGGATAGGCTACCGACTCCAGTATTCTTGGGCTTTCCTGATGGCTCAGCTGTTAAAGAATCTGCCTGCAATGTGGGAGACCTTGGTTCGATCCCTGGGTGCGGAAGATCCCTGCAGAAGGGAACGGCTACCCATTCCAATGTTCTGGCCTGAAGAATTTCACGGACTTAATACAGCCCATGGGGTCGCAAAGAGTCAGACAGGACTGAGCCACTTTCACTTTTCAGGATATGAACAAATCTTCATGCTCTAGCTCACTCAGACAAAGAAGATGAAAAATAAATCGACAGACAAGTCTAGAGTAAGGCAGACTGGTGAGGAGGCTGCTGCTAAAGGGGCATCAAAGAGGTCTACCAGAAGAACTCTCTAACTGTAGTTAGGGGGTTACGGAGAGAAAAAGAGAGGAATGACTCTGAAGTTACTCTCTTGGATAACCTGGACATGCCCGTATTTAAAGGACAATGATCTTACCAGCAAAGGATGCTAAAATTCAACATCCTCCTCCAGTCCATCTACCAGGAATACTGTCCTGGAAACCAGGTTCCAAGAAGGCAATGTTCGTGGTGTTCCATGCTTGAGAGAGAATTCACTGAATATAGATAACAGGAGATAGTTGGTGGTCTAAGTTAACAGCAGTGAAGCGCATAAGCCAGACTGCAGTGGACTGAGAAATAGGAAGTTAAGATAGTAAATGACAGAGAGAACTTTTTCTAGATACTAAGGTGAGCCTCTAACATTTAATTTGCTGACTCCCCTTTTTCTTTGATTAGAAATGTATAAATCTGAAATTTATCCCATTACCTTTAAAGTATCCCATGACAAACACTGTAGAATAGTATCACGAACAACTTGAACGTCTTATCCTGTAAGATGTTTCCTGCTTACTTTTCAAAGTATCAACCGATCAACATCAACAGCAGGCTGCTTCTATCAAATAGTTTATTGACAGGTTTCCATATACAGTTCTCAGATGCTCAAATACAAAAGAACTTTGAGTAAAATGCTTCTTCGGGACTTCCTTGGAGGTCCATGGTCCATCGCTTCCATTGCAGCGGGCTTGTTTCAACCCTGGGTTGGGGAAGTAAGATCCCAAATGCCAGGCGATGTGGTAAAAAATAATGTTTCTTCACCTGAGTATACATTCAGTCCAAACATGGTGGCACAAAATGAGCCGAACAGGACAGATTTTAATCTGGTTTGAAAAGCTTAGCATAATACATTAGGTTCAGCCAATGGACCGTGGATAAGAAATGTGACAATTTAAACAAAAATGAATTTGGACTGAACATGTAGGAAACTAGTGTTGAGTCAAAACACCCTTTCATTCTTACATTCTGATTCTGTAGATTACCCTTGGTGTCTTCTCTATTTCTGTGGTCCTCACAGCAGATTTAACTGTATCATCTCTTGTACAATAAATACTTAGCTGAGAAATTGGGCAGACATTCACTACTGTGAAATATATAACTGAAGTATAACTTTCAAAATTAGGATTACTAACAATATAATTCCAAACAGTGGATTGTCTGAGTATAAAGAAAAGTTTAAAACTACAAACTAGGATGCAAAACTGAAATAACGTTGGCTCAAAATCTAATTCTACTGCATAAGAGAATCTCTTGCACTTACTAATTTTTTTCCCCATTTAGAAAGTTCAAACTTTATTTGCTGAATAAACAGGCTTATTTTTTGTACTTCAGGTAAGCTGAATTCAAATAAAAACTCAGTTCTCTTAAACTGTGTACATTAAGCGAAATACCTGTACAAATTATTCTAAAACTAGTCAATTTGCAAGTATCTGCTCAAAAGACAGAATCTATCCATCCACTCCTTTAAGCTAGCTTTCTCTGTGATATTAAAGGACTTCCCTGGTGATATTAAAAGTGCCTTTAAATTAATGTACAATCCAGATCTCAAAACCTTTCTTTCATCCCTGTGGTGGGGCCAGAGGACGAGTAGGAATGGGACAAGTTAAGAGTGGAGAGGAACTGAGCCACAGCAAACTGAAGGGGAGCCAGGTGAGTGACGAGGTGGGCAGAGAGCTGAGGTTTTAAAAAACAGGGATTGGAGATGAAAGTCAAATCTACAGAACTTTAATAATTCTGAAAACGGTTTGGCTAGATATGAAACTATCAATCTCACAAAGATCTCTCCTTAATGGTTTGGGGCACTTCTATTCTTAAATTAACTCAGCTGTTTTGGGTGCTTAAAAAAGCACAATGTTGGCCTTTAAAATCGAGGCAATTTTGTAAACTTCATGATAGGTAACTTCTATTCAGTACTGTAATTCGTAAGTATTTTAATACTCTGTAGATGAAGCAGAATTAATCTAACCATAAAAACCCACCTGTCAAGGAAAAGATCACAGACACTCAAAACTACAATACTGAGCTTAAAGGAACACTAAAAAATGTAATGAAATATTCACAGTGGGTGTTCCGTGGTGGCTCAGTGGTAAAGAACCTGCCTGCCAAAACAGGAGACATGGGTTCAATCCCTGATCTGGGAAGATCCCACAACTAAGCCCATGCACTGCAACTACCGAGCCTGTGCCCTAAGAGCCACAGCTACGGAAGCCCATGCATGTGCACCCCAGAGCCTGTACTCTGCAATAAAAGTCACTGCAATGAGAAGCCCACACATTGCGACTAGAGAAAAGCCTTTGCAGCAACAAAGACCCAGCACAGCCAAAAATTATATATATATATAAAAAAAAAATCCATGCTGGAGAGACAGGTAAGACTTCTACTACTTTACGAAACATCTGTTTCGTAAGATACAAGTTTGATCAAAGACGATAATCAATATTAAGTTTTATAGGATCATACAGCTATGCATGTTGGCTGGTGCTGAATTTTGAAAGCCAACAGGCAAAAGCACGTATTAATTTTCAAAATATGCATTCTTAACAGTCTTGCAACCATGACATCAAAAGGTGTACCTATACTTTGCAAAGTGATTGACCTGAAGTTTTATTCTTAACCCTAACATATTTATGATATTTCTTGGTATGAAATTAAAAAGATGAGGACACTATTATTTTCATTTCAATAAATACCCACTTTACCAATCAACTCAATTACATGTTTATTAAGCCTAAACAGCATGCTAACATAACTACCACTGATCATTTCTTGATTTTGAGTATAGTAACATCTTATGAGAAGCTTTGCTCTGAGGGCTGGATTTGTTTGCCTAATTGGAGTCTGTTCCAAGGGAATGCCTAGGGGACTCCTAGAGAAGCTATCATACTCTTTTCTTAAAAAAAAAAAAAAAAAAAGCCTCCTAGAAACTGTACATCTGTAAAGAAAAAGAGGAGCATGACTTTTTTTAATCAGCTGTATTTTCTACATGTATGACAAACAACTGGTAACAAAACTTGGATCTTAAGAAAATAAACAATTCACTTTGAAAATTACAACTTACCAAAACCCTCAAAGACAAAAGATATGTGCATGTCCAAGAGATAAACGACAAACCCTAGGTCTTCCAGCCATTAGGTTCTGTCGCTGTTACCGATTCCGTACAAGGCTTCTGGAACTACTCTTCCCCTGACCATGCCACTATTCTCATAAAATGTTTATCCTGATGGTGAGATAAATGTCAAATTCCTTAGCATATTTCTGTCTTTTTCAAAATAGGACCCTAACATCCTTTCCCATCTATCGCCTATGAAAACATTCCACCATATAGTCTGTGTTCCGGTCACATATAAACCACTTATGTTTGTTCCACCTGAAATACCATTCCAACTTTCCCTACTTCTTGTTTTTTTTTTTAACTGGCCCATGCGGTTTGCAGGATCTTAGTTCCCTGCTGAGAGACTGAACCCAGGCCCTTGGCAGTGAAAGTGCAGGAGTCCTAACCACTGGACCGCCAGGAAATTCCCAAGTTTCCCTACTTCTAAGAAAAGGTAGGTCATGCTCTCCTACCCTTATTCAAATATACATTTCCTCTATGAAATTTTTCCCCTAATACTTCAAACCCATTCTGTCAAAAATAATCCCTGGACTTACCTGGTGGCACAGTGGATAAGAATCCACCTGCCAGTGCAGGGGACACAAGTTCGATCCCTGGTCCAGGAATATTCCACATGCCTCGGAGCAACTAAGCCCACATGCCATGATTACTGAGTCTGTGAGCCACAACTGCTGAAGCCCACTCAACCTAGAGCCAGCAAGTAGCCAACTACTGAGCCCGTGCACCTAGAGCTTGTGTTTCCCAACAAGAGAAGCCCGTGCACCGACAGAGAAGCCCCCGTTCCCTGCAACGAGAGAAAGCCTGCCTGCAGCAACAGAGACCCAGTGTGGCCAAAAATAAATAAATATAGCAGCTGTACATGTCAAGAAAGAAATAATCCCTATCCTCTGCCTTCATCTAACCCATTTTAACAACTTGTATCAGAGTATAACTTATGGGAAAACTGTGTAGATATGTATACCAATTCCAGCAGATTCTAAAGGCTTTGAAACCAGACACTGCACCTTGCTTCATCTTTATGTGCGAACACTTATAACTCGGTAGGCAGTCAATGTTTGTTAGCTGAAATGAAAAGTCTTCCAAATGAAAATAGTGACTACTCAATTCAGGAGAATTGCACAACTTCAAAATGTGCAAAACTTAACTCATCAAAACCCCTCCCCCATCCATACCCACACACCTCTCTTCCTATGCTTGCTGTCTCAGTAAATGACATCCTCATCAATCCTGCTGTCCAAGCCTGAAATTTGGGAATTTCCCTCTCTGGCAATATCCTGACATTTAATTAATCACCAAGCTCTGCTGACCACCCATGCCCCCTCAAACCTCACTTCTTTTCATCTACTAATCCGGGCCACTCCCATCACATCTGGAATTCTGAAACAGTTATCTCACTGGTCTCCCTATTTTCTCCTTTTCCTTTCCAAACCATTCCTCATTTGTCAATCATCTAAGCCTTAGACTCTAAGGTACAATTCTGTCTATACATTTAAAAAAGCTAAAATGGAAAGTCTAAACTCTAGTAAGCAGTAACGCCAGTAAGTCCTGTATGACTGACCCCTTGCTAACCTATGCAGTTATATTTCTTGCTGTCCCCCAACTAGATGACATGCAAAGATTCCCTGACAGACCAGACTCTTCTCCTTAACCTGGGTTCACTCTTAGCAGCCCTGTCTATCCTTCAAATCCCAAGATCAGATTCCAGTTTCTTCAAAGACAGCCACCAGAGCAACAGTAGCTACAGGTTAGGTACCCCCATTTCTCCCACTGTACACTGTACTTCCCAAATACAATACTGGCCCCATCAGACTTGAATGTTGTTCTCCTCCCCTTATCTGCAAACCCCAGGAAGGAAGGGTCCATGACTTTCTGGATTACCACAATATTCCTCATTCTGAGGATAAATGCCTAGCACACAGAAAATGTTGGTCCAACACAGGACAACTAACTGGCAGACTGTCAACTCTTTTAAACTAGTATTTTTCAAATACTAGTCATGAGCCACAAGCCATGGTGGGTCATGAAATCAATGTAGTGGATCACAACCACCACTTTTTAAAAAAATAAAATGCAACAGAAAATATCAGAGTAGATCACAAGAAATAAGCAGGATAAGTACTGTTTGTTCACTTGCTGAGACAGGGTCTCTGGTTCTCCATATAAACTGTAGTTCTTATTGGGTGTGGCCAAAAATACTGAAAAGCTGTACCCTGCTCCTCCTACTTTTCTTCCTCCTCCTTTAAGAAAGTTTTAAAATCCAGATAAATAAAAAATGCTCAACCACACGATTCTTTAGAAAAAAAGACATTCTTACCTTGAGCATTTCCAGTAAGAACAATCTTTCTTAACTGCCTTCAATATGTGACAGTGTATGTGTGTGTGTGTGTGTGTGTGTGTATACACACACACACACACACACACATATATACTCTTAAATCTCTGCTGCCATATTATATTCTCAAAAAACTTCACATTTGAGTAGATGATGTATAGGCTAACTCTGCACCATAAGCCTTACTTTTAAGACTACTCTCTCATTATCTTTAGCCAACCTATCTGTATATCCATTAAAAAACATACCTAGAACTGCTTTTGTGGGGTATATTTAGCAGTAAGGTTAAAAACACTTAACACTTAATAAGCTCATGCTATATTACAGCAAGCACCACCCTAAGCGTTTTTAATATTTATTTATTTCATTTAGTTATTTGGCTGTGCCTGGTCTCAGCTGCAGCATGTAGGATCTAGTTCCCCAACCAGGGATCGAACCCAGACTGCCTGCATTGGGACCACAGAGTCTTAGCCAGTGGCCCACCAGGGAAGTCTCTATTCTAAGCATTTAATAAAGAGAACTCTCATCTACTCCTCACCACAATCCTACACATTGGGCACTACAGGTGAGGAAGCTGAGACAGAAAGATTAAGTAACTGGCCTAAGGCACACAGTTAATAAAGGCAGGCCTGGGATTTGAACTCCGCTAGTTAGACTCTAAAACCCATTCTCTCAGCCACTCACTTTCCCAGTAGTGTACATTTCACTTTTTTCCCTATTAGTCAAAATTTACATTCTCGACTAAATTACTCCTAATTGACGTTGGGGGCATTTATTTTAAAAAATGTACATTCAAAAACAAATGATATCCAAATTGTTCAGAATAGGCCTTAAAAGCTCAATATTTATTCTCTTAAATCTTTTTCAAGAACTGAGCAGTAATAAAAAATTTTCCCATTAAAATTTTAGAAGAAAACTACTACCCATCTAATTAAAAAAAAATCATCTGCAATAGCCAATGTTTTAAATATTTTACACGTGGCATAATTTAAGTTTCAGCTTGCCCATTAATTTCTCTTAATGCCTTGCCATACGGGGGGGAAAAAATATCAACTTCAGAAATTCTCAAAGGAGGAAACCTTAAAATTTAAATCACACCAAACAAGATGTCTTTTTTTCCCATTAATTGTTGGGTGTAAGAACTGGCAGAATAACTCTTGAATTGTTTTTGTAAATATACCAGGAAGAAGCTTTTTACACTCCCACTTGTATCTGCAACATTCTTCCTACTCTCTTTCCTATTTACCGCTTACTGTTCTTACAAACCCACTATGCACTAATATTCAACTTTTTGTTTTAATTCCCCTCCGTTTTACAGAACAGACTAAGGAGAAGGTTCAAAAGCAAAGTAAAACCGAAAACAATGCCAAAAGGCAACCAAGGCAGAAACCCTTTCCTCCCTCCCCTTCATCCAATCGCTGGACATGGCAATGCATTTCTTACCTCCGCAAAATAACGTGAACTCTAGCTGAAAAAGGGAACCCTACTGTAACACACACAAGATTTACAACTTAACGTCATCTTATCTTACTATCAACCACAGACAACTTTCTGGGAGCCTTATAAATGAACTTACAAAGTCTTAAGAATAAGCAATTGCCAGAGTTTAAGGCACTTAAAATGTTTTGAAATTTAACTTAACACAAGGTCAGCAATACTTTGCTGGACTGAACAGCCATAACTCAAAAACTTCAGAAGCAGAACTCTCAAGCAAACCTTCATGCCCCCAAAATAAAATTAAAACATAGTATCACCGGTGTAAGAGCTAGAAACGAGAGTCTCCAATCAAAAATATTTTCTTTGATGATAAACCACTAAGACACAATGGTGTCCTGAGAAAGAAACAGACATTTAAAAAATCCTTGCCACACACACAAAAAATCCATTACGTACCATAATCTAGTGTTCAAATGCAGCTATAGCTGTCCTTTGCCTTCAAAATGAAAACGGGCATAAAATCCAAGCTAATTCTGACACAGAGTACACGCAGAGCCACAAAACTGTATCAAGACCAGAAAGAGCCTACTAAACATACCAGATCATGCTGTCATGCCTCCTTCCAGACTCTGGCCATACAGCATCCAATGTACACGAAGCAGTGCTAGAACACGTCCAGTGAGCAATGAAGGCAACGCATCATCCCCATCTTTCCCGCCACTCAAGGTATTACCAAAACAGGTTCAAGAAATATTTGTAGGACTTACATATTAACTATTCTGGTCAATAATTTTACCAAAACAATTTTTTTTACAAATGCTTTTATGATGTAGGGCGGTAACAGATGTGGTAGGACAGAAAGTCAGTTGATTTCTCAAATAATTCTGATCTAACCATACCAAGTTACGTAAAAATTTCAATGGATCATGTGCGAATATTGAGACAAGACCATAAAGATGCAAAAGCTGTAATTCTCTTTCTCCTCATTTTGACATGTAAAACTTGAACTTAATTCAAGCTACTACAATCAACCTGGAAAATCTTTTAGAAGAATCTCTGAGAATTAAATAAGTCATTTTCATTCTGCATCAGTGGATAACCTTAGAAGTTCAAATTTGGAGATTAAAGCACTAATTCTGTTTTGTAATGCTTTAGCATGTCAACCCAATTGTGTTCCAACTTTCTTCCCTATAAAACTGGCACATGCAAACACTCTTGGCAGGTACACGTACACTATTAAAACTGCAAGCCTCAACCATTTAAAAAAAGTTTCTGGAGTCTAGAATTCGGGGATCATTTTGAACAGTTCTAGATAAAATCAATCAGTAAGTACTGAGGCATAATTTACATTCACATTTATAAACTACCTAGGGTGGCAACTCTAAAAATTCAGAAGTTACAAGTTTAAAATGTAAAGTTTTAAAGAGTGAAATGTTTCTATTAAAGTTACCTGCAAACTTAAAACTACACCGTGCTGGATGTAAAACAATCAATCGATAGAAATACAATGGTGCCCAATGTGAAGTTCACAGGGGGACAGTATATTCTTCCTCCAGCCCCAATCAAAAAATCCAGACTGGTTAGGATTAAAAATTAGATACCAAACAATTCCTGGATTAGAATCTTAAGTGGGGCGGGGCAGGGGTACAAAAATCAATCTTCACTACAAAATTTAGAGTAAAGTAATTAAGATAAACTCTTAATACTAAGACTGAGTTAAATCTCAATGTTGAGGAAATTTTTTTTTTATATAAAAACCTACTTGATACATTTAGTACTCTTACAATTATTCACAGGTATTTAAAGTAGCAAAACAGTTTCTGTGTATAAGTCAGGTGAAACACTACCAAAGTAAGTTAAAGTTACCAAGTACACAGATCAACCTGAATAGAAGTATCTGAACAACAGAGCAGTCTCCTTTCAGGCCTTGCAGTACTCCCAAGACTAAACTGCTTAAATGAGGAATTGGCAAAATAGTACAGGTAAAAAGTTTTCTTTACAATATCCCCAGTCACTGGCTAACTCAAATCTATTACCATATTACACAAAAACTAATCAGCAAAAACTACCACAGTACACAAAAACTAAAGAAACAACACACAAATCTACAGGTGGAAAATGAGTCTAAAGTTAAGGTGAAAGTCGTCCCGAGCGACATTTTAATAAGCGCAAAGGAATACGATACTCAATACGTGTAGGAATTCTGAGGGAAAAAACAGGTTAAAAAAAATAATCCCTGAAGACTACAGAAACTTCAAGGAATGAGGACAGATCAAAGTTCATGTACTGTCAATGTTACAAGCCTGAAGCAGAGGAACTCTGCAAAAATCCTCAATCTTTGCAGGTTATCTTAAACTCAGGATACATCTTATAAAAGCAAAAAATCCACAGCATTTTGCCATATCCTTACCTTTTCACCCACTGAAAGGAAACCTACTTAGAACCGCGCTTAGAAGTTCTCTACAAACTCAGAGGGTACATTTAACTCCATTATGCACTATCACTGGCAGATGGAGGGATGACGTCGAGCCTGTTTTCTCAGGGTGTTAAAGAGATGCTCCGTAGTAAAGGGGAACATCTTGTAGACTGTCAGATGGCCAGCCATTCTTCGTCTTCATTATCCTGGCACCTCAAACAACTATGACAAGCCAAAGAGAAAGTCGGTGCCCATCAGGATAGCACCAAACTCACTGTGAGAAGGGAATGATACAAGTCTCATTTCTCTTGACAAAAGGCTGGTCCACAACTGAGTGAAGTAAAAAATTTGAAGTTTTTTTAAACTGCAATCTGGATCCCCATACATTGTTTAAAGTGTAAAAAGACAAAACCCACAAATACAAAACTTAACACACATTTTAAATTCTTCTTTGATCAGTTTATGTGGGCAGTTCTTGATTGGGACTCTTTCAATATCTAGTCTTGATTTCCAAGTATATAACTCCATAGAATCAGTTAACCCCCCAACTCTTCCCAAAGAGAAAGTAACTACAAATTGCAAAGAAAATGCCTCTGCTCTCTTCCAACCTAAAACCCCAGAATTTCAGACATTTTGGTCTGGCACCAAAGAAATGAGAGAGATAAAATGAACTGCGCTCCATATTGATTTTTAAAGCAAATAAGGGGGCGGAGGGAGCTAGGAATGGTTAGTAAAATAATTCATACCAAATTTCAAGTTTGACGTTTAACTTCACATCAAGCCTGAAATCCTGGATCTCACACACACAAACAAGTAAAACCAAGAATTTTTACACCTTCATCCTCAATAGAAAATCTTATGCAAAATGGAATTCATGAAGAGTAGTAGAAAGTAGAAGAAACAGGACAAGTAACGATCAGGAAGAAAGAATTCATAATTCCTCACTTAACCACAAATTACAACTAAAAGTGCAAAAAAAAAAAAAAAAAAGCCCTTACAACTCAAATGCACTAGCATTTCCAAAATTAAACTGCATGATAACGACAATAAAGGCCATTTTTACAGCACCACTCAAGAGCCCTAATTCCAGAACACACATCGATATGACATAGTGTGGCAACGAATGTTTAGGAAGCAAAGAAAATGGTTCGGCTACTGGACGCCTTCGATCAGCTCATTCAAACACCTTTAAAATCAATCAAGAGGCAGAGAACTAGGAAGAGAGAAGAAAATATGGACGAATAAAGGTGCAGCGAGCAGAAAAGACTGAGGAGGAGGTGGAAGGCCAGGGCTTCAGAGACTAACCTGTGCCATCGCTGGCGGACGCCGAGAGGGCCGGAGATGAGAGTTTAGGCCGCTTGGCTGAAGGCGGCCCCGGTTCCACGACATTCTCGGCCATTTTTAATTCTTTCGGAGACACGGGCGAGGAAAACGAGAATCCTCGGGAAATCTCTTCTTCAGCCCGGGGTCCCCGCCCGGATCCCGGGGGTGGGCTTAGGGGGCTCCGCCGGCCCCCGAAGGGGGTGGGGGGAAGTTCCTTTTTCTCTCCGCCGGATCGCGGTGGCTGAAGAGGGATGTGGACTCGAGAGAAAAGGTAGGGGCAAGTGCGAGGGGCCGGGCCTGGGCCCGGAGGAGGGCACAGGCACACAAATGCGCCGAGCGCGTCCGCTGCGGCGAATCCCGGAGAACTCGCGACTCTAGAGGCGCAGTCCCCGGCCCGCCACGGCCGGCCCCTGCCCAGCCGAGGTCTCTCGGAGCTCCGCCGCCGCCATCAGCTTCTTCCTCCTCGGCGCTGTCCTCCTCCTTCTCATCGCCACAAGGAGGCGGGGGCGAAAAGCGGGGAGAGGAGGAGGCGACAAGAGACACTCACCTCCTCCCGGTGCCCCCTCCCGGACCTGAGCCCCCACCCTCCGAACCCTCCTCCTCCTGCTGCCGCCGCGCTCCGCGCCGCCACCGCCGCACCGGCCCCTAATGGCCGCAGAGAGCTCGCCCGAGCTGAGAGCCAGGCTGGCGCCGCCGCTTCACATCGCGCAGCGGAGGCGCGGCGAGGACGCCGGGCGCGGAGCTCGGCGGCCCAGAGGGCCGAGGGGGGCCGGGCTGAGCAGCGCCGCCTGCCCGCGCCGACGCCGAGCCCACCGAGGAGGCCCCGCTTCTGGCGAGCGGCGCAGGCGGCTTCCTCTCGCGCCGCGCTCTCTCCTCCTTCGCCCTCCCCTCCCGCGGAAAATAAATACGGCCGCCGCTTCGGCCCCCACCCTCGGCGGCCAGGTGCCTGGAGCGCCCGCCCCCCGGGGCTCCGCTCGGGGCCGCCCTCGACGGCGGGCGAAGGCGCCGCGGGGCGCGGGGTTATGTAATGGTCCCCCCTTAGGCGTCGACGCCGGCCCGGCTCCGGGGCCGCGGTGGGGGTGTGTGCGGGCGGGAGGGGGCTGGGGGTCGCCTCAGCCCGTGCGCCCCGGGCCCCCTGCCACTGTCTCGGCCCCCTGCCGCCTCTCTCCGGCCCAGCTCCCCTCCGCACTCTCGCTCCCGCAGTTCGCACTCAGCCCGGCGTCCCGCTTGCCCACTCTCGCCCGCTCCCTCTCGCCCTCTCTCCCCCCCAAGCCTAGCACACAAACAAGATGGCGGCTGTTGTTTCTTCCCTCTGCCGAATCCTCCTTACAGGCTAGCGGTAGCAGCGGCGGCCGGAAATGAGCCAAGGGGGGGGTGAAAAAAAGGGGAGGGGTTGGGCCTCCGGAGGGAGGTGGCAGGGGGCGGGGCCTGGGCCCGAGCCGCTCACACAATGGGGGAAGAGGAGCCGGGGGGCGGGGCCGGGTCAATCACGGGATCCGCCCAAGGCCCCAACGCGGTTGGCGCTTCCGCAAACTCCCCCGGCGTCACCCGGTGGCTCCCTTTAAAGGGGAGGATTGCGGAGGGGGGGGGTCAGGGGCGGGCTTGGGATCTATTTTCAGTCGGTGGACATTTACGGGGGAAGGTGCCTGGGTTGGGTCTTTGCGTAGGAGATCGGTGGGAACTGGGTGGCGGGGTGACGGGGCCGCGCAGCTACTCAGGGAAGGCGACAAATCGCCACACAGGTGGCCGAAGAGGAGCTTCTTGGGGATGGCACTGCGCCCGGGGCCCTTGGGAAGCCAGTCTTCCCAGCCCTGTTAATTTATTAGGCAGGGGTACCCTGCCGCCCAGTATTCCAGGCCACAGATCGTGCGTTCCTCTCCGTCGCTTTCCCAGGGCTCCCATCCAAAAATCACACCAACTACGAGTTGTTTCCTTTTTCTTTTAATGTTAGGTTTTTTTGACAATGAACATACTTTATTTTGATAATCAGGAAACAAAAATCACAGCAGTGGGAAGATTTTTTAAGACCAGATCTACTAAACTCTTTTCTTGCCCACCACGTGTGCACATGCCCCTACCAGGCGGCACTCTCACCAAAGGAGCGTTGAATTATTTTTCTGAACGCATCCAGGACCTGATGACATTTTAGGGTGTTTCTTTTAATTCGCTCTCGATAAAACAGCTTAAAAAAAAAAAAAAGGCCATGTTTAGGCAGTGCTTTAAAGATAATGTAATTATGGGGAAAATGATGGAGGAAAATGCTTGAATATAAATAAAATGTGTTTATGACATCAGTTTTGCAGAGGAAGGCCTCACCAGCATTCGTACCTACATGTTACAGGATTTCTCTGTGTTTGGCCTTGGGTAAATTGATGGCAAGGTCTCCCCAAAGAAACCCCTAAACCAGTTTCTATGGAGATAGTTAAAAGCTTTTAAACATGTTTCAGATCTCATGCTTCTTAGTTGATGTTTCCTTACTGTCAAGTTTACTTTGATTTTTGTTCAGTTCAGTTCAGTCGCTCAGTCTTGTCCGACTCTTTGCAACCCCATGAATCGCAGCACGCCAGGCCTCCCTGTCCATCACCAACTCCGGGAGTTCACTCAGACTCATGTCCATTGAGTCAGTGATGCCATCCAGCCATCTCATCCTCTGTCATCCCCTTCTCCTCCTGCCCCCAATCCCTCCCAGCATCAGACTCGGTAGATGTTGTTTATTGCCTTTTAAATGAATAACTAGGAGAATAAATAAGAACCTAGAAGTGAAAATCTTAATAAAGCAATTCAGGTTGCCAACAGGGATGAATTCCGTCCTGTGACTTCAGGCCTTATTTACCCCAAACTGCAGTAGAAAGGGTGGAGAAGGCAATGGCACCCCACTCCAGTAATCTTGCCTGGAAAATCCCATGGATGGAGGAGCCTGGTGGGCTGCAGTCCATGGGGTCTCTAAGAGTCGGACACGACTGAGTGACTTCACTTTCACTTTTCACTTTCATGCATTGGAGAAGGAAATGGCAACCCACTCCAGTGTTCTTGCCTAGAGAATCCCAGGGACGGGGGAACCTGGTGGGCTGGCGTCTATGGGGTCGCACAGAGTCGGACACGACTGAAGCGACTTAGCAGCAGCAGCAGTAGAAAGGCAGGCAAATTGAAAAGGGCAGTACCAACTTACCTTAAAGTTGTTATAGGATGGATTCACCTTGTTGGGCTACAGTCAGAACTGGCCTTCAGGAATAATTCAGTTCTCTTTAGTAGTTTATATCCACGTTCACAAAAAGAGGACAGAGGGAAAAAATATGCACAACACCTGGAAATTTTGCCCATCATTTCCTCCTGAAAGGTTTCTCATCTGATTTTTTTTGAAGAGTTCATGACTTCTGGGGAAAGATTTGCCTTGTTTGCAGATGGTGCAGCTTGAGGCTAAACAGCATTCAAACGTCCCTGGCCCACCTAGCCCCAAATACCACGGAATACCTATTAGAGAAGATCCTGTGAAACATCTCAGGGGAAAATTCTGCAGAGAGTAGTCAGGGGCCATGGACCTGGCAAAGGGAAGGCTCTGCTGTAAACCGGGAATTCTGATTCGATGCCCTTCTCTCCAGGCAATTGACTCCTCTGGGTCTTCACCCAGAATCTGACACTGAAGTCAGCCATGTTGCGAGTGACTGAAGGAATTTTATCACACAAAATGCGATCAGGGTGAAAACTTCACATGTTTCCAAAAACACGGAATTGAATCTTCAGCTTGGATTATATCTAGCCTAATCAGATGAAAATCTAATCAAATGTGGAGTGCCATGTGTAAATGAAGAGTACATTCATAAAGAAGAAATTGCCTGCTGGTAGCTGGGTGGTGGGAGAGTGGGGGACACACGCTAGGCAGTAGAGACGGGCAGGTAAGAAGTCAGTCAGGATGGGGTTTAAATCCTGACTCTGTCACTTGGCAGCTGTGTGACTTGGTTCCTCGTTGGTAAAGTGGACTTCTTGATTAGACTTACTTTACTGTTTCACAGACGAAACGTGATAATTTATGAATGGTGTTTATCACAGTGCCTGGAATACAGCAAGTACTCAGTACACCTTAGTTTCTGGTCATTCCTTCTAAAAGGGAAGAGATCTTACCTAATTCAGAGAGTTGCTGGGAGAATGCAAATGAGATCACTGCATGTAAGGTGATTAGGCCTGCACCTCAGGCCTGGCTAGCGCTCCTGAGCTACGACACTCACTTCTCCATTGTCAGAAGGAAGTGTCTCACAGGGTCATCCAACTCCTTTTAAGACATTCTCGGTTCACCTTGAAACCCTCTGATCACTAATTCAGCTTTCCAGATGCCCTGATTGCCAAAAGAGACATCTAGATATTGGGGATTCCCAGGTGGCTCAGTGGTAAAGAGTCCACCTGTCAATGCGGGAGATGCAGGAGACAAGGGTTCAATCCCTGGGTTGGGAAGATCTCCTTGAGGAGGAAATGGCAACCCACTCCAGTATTCTTGCCTGGAGAATTCCATGGACAGAGGAGCCTGGTGGGCTACAGTCCATGGGGTTGCAGAGTTGGACATGAGTGAGCACAAACACACATAGATAATGGGCACAAGAATAGGAGGAGATAGATGTTAGCGCAGGGTGTATCCATCAGTTGCCTCTGGTTAAGATACTACCCCTGTGACCCCCTGGCACTGTAGCTTAGTTCACCCCTGCCCCCTTTCCCCAGGATCTATACCTTGTGTTCTGTGTTTCTTATTCCTACGAATAACCCCACGATCCCTCTATCTGTGGATGGATATCTGGGCACCATCCATGAATCCACATAGTCTTCTTCCCTGTTCCTTCTTCCTCACACCAAGTCATCAAGCCCTATGAATACTACTTCCTGAATTATCTTCCAAATTGAGGATGTTGAACCACGTGTAAGTATCACCTATTCACAAAAATTAAAGCGAACTCTTACAGGTGTGGCCTCAACAAAGTTTTTTCCAAAGCACTTGTCATCAAGGGAAAAACAGTTCACGAACTTGGGTTGCTCCTGCAAATGTGAACACTCACGGGGAGGTGAAAGTGACTATACACCCATTACAAGGAATTATCGATTGATATACTATATGTAAAATGTTGTCCACATTTGCAAGAACACATTTTTTATATTACTCATTTAATAAGATCTGTTCTTAAAAAAATTTTTTTTGTGATAGCCGATTTTGGCAAGGATGGGCTTCCCTGTCTCAGACGTAAAGAATCTGCCTGCAATGCAAGAGACACAGAACATGCAGGTTTGATCCCTGGGTCAGGAGGCTCCTCTGGAGGAGGAACTGGCAACCCACTCTATATTCTTGTCTGGGAAATTTCATGGACAGAGGAGCCTGGTGGGCTACAGTCCACGGGGTCACAGAGTCGAACACAAGTTAACAACTAAATAACAACAACAATTGGCAAGGATATGGAGAATCATGGCTTTCATACACTGTTAGTGGGGATAGAGCATGGTATAAATGTTTAGATTCATACCAAATGTTTACAGACTTTGAAAATTCCAGTACCTCTAGGATGTATTATACAAGTACACAGAGATGAGAATATCCCTCACCCAAAAGGGGGAAACAAATCAATTGCCTATCTCTATGTGAATGTTTTAAAAAGCAAAACAAAATGCTATGGATATGTTTCCACTTATATAAAGTACCTGGAGCAGTCAAATGCATAAAGACAGAAAGCAAAATGGAGATTGCCAGGGGCTGGGGGGAGGAGGGATGGGGAAAGTAAAAGTGAAATTCACTCAATCGAGTCCAGCTCTTTGGAACCCCATGGGCTATACAGTCCATAGAATTCTCCAAGCCAGAATACTGGAGTGGATAGCCTTTCCCTTCTCCAGGGGATCTTCCCAACCCAGGGATCAAACCCAGGTCTCCCACATTGCAGATGGATTCTTTACCAGCTGAGCCACAAGTGAAGCCCAAGAATACTGGAGTGGGTAGCCTCTCCCTTCTCCAGCAGATTTTTCCGACCCAGGAATCAAACTGGGTCTCCTGCACTGCAGGCAGATTCTTTACCAACTGAGCTACCAGGGAATATACATTTTTTTTTTTTTTTACCACAATACAAAGCAATCAAACAGCCTTACAATAATGGGATATTATGTGGTCATTTAAAAACTAGTAGGTAGATATGTACTACCATAGAAAGATATCCATATTACTAAGGACAGGGAAAAAATGATAAGACAGCAGGTAAAGAATGGCTCTATGTTTACGAATGTTATTAATGATAATAATGGGAGTGAATATGCACCGAACTGTTACCAGTGTCAGAGTGAGAGCTTTCATTCTGCAATATGAATTTCTGTGGTGTATGACATCAGAGCCCAAAAGTGTTTTTTCAAAAGCCTTCAATAGTTCCTCTTTATCGTGAGGGCAAAGTTTCATGTTCAGGAAATGGCTCTTGCCCACCTGTCTTATTCCTTTCAACTTCCCTCCTTGCAGCCAAGTGGAATTATTTCTGTTCTGTTCGAGCCGTGGTTTCTCTGTGCCTGGGACAGTCATACAAATATTCTTTCTGTCTGAAACACTCACCACCCTCAGCCCTTTTCCCCACCGAATTGCCAATTCACCCTTCAGATCTCAGCTTACACTCCCGTTTCCACTAAAGTCCTCCCCAGTCCCTGACTCCTCCCAGGGCCTCCATGGCCAGTATCCTATACTTCTGAATTGCCCCACATTACATGCTGTTACAGTCCTTGTTGGTCTTTCCCTGTGACAGTGAGAAGGGTGACCATATGGTCCATTTCTCTCTCCCCAGCTCCTAACTCAAGTGGTGGTTTAGTCGCTAAGCCGTGTCCGACTCTTGCAGCCCCAGGGACTGTAGCCTGCCAGGGTCCTCTGTCCATGGGATTCTCCAGGCCAGAATACTGGAGTGAGTTGCCATTTCCTTCTCCAGGGGATCTTCCTGATCCAGAAATCGAACCTGGGTCTCCTGCATTGCCGGCAGATTTTTTACCAACTGAGCTACAAGGGAAAGCAAGAACTCAACTCAAATTTCTTGAACAAATGAATGGATATCATTGACTTGTGAATCTGGTCTGGGTGGGCAGGTCTCCCTTCCCACCCTCATCTGTTCTAATGCAGCAAGGAGGACTTTCTGGCCCTGAAAAGGACTTGGTCTTTTTTTTTTTCTTTTTTCCTGTCCATCAAGATGCCAGTCTATCTTCCTCTCTCCTGGCATCTTGAATATCTTGACCCAAATTATTTACAATTACAACAGAAGGAGAATAAGTGTTTGTATTCACTGATGATCTAGGAACCTAGGACTCTAAGGCAAGTGAAATGTCCTGTTCAGGACCCCAAACTGAGGCAAAGGCAAGGCTTGCTTGACCGTAGGTCTTCCAACCCCACATACAGGCTTCTTACCACTGAACCTTTGGGGCGGGAAGCACCGCTTCTAGGAACTGCCACAGAATTCAGAGCCAATGCGTGTTTGTTGAATGAATGAATGAATAAAGGAAGAAGACAGTTGTATACGTAAACATACAGTCACAATGTCTTTTCTATAAAATAAGAACACAGACTGCCAAGGCCACAAAAACAACCATAGAATGTGTAATAATTGTCCATGTCATTAGGCATGGTGTCCCACCACCAGGACTGAAGTGGACTAGCAGAGCCTGAAAGGTACCTGAAGAACTTGTATTCTTTATACCTGAACCAACCTTTGCTGATCATCTTCTCTGTGCCCAGCACTTTGCTGGATACTGTACATTTCAACAAGGGAAAAACCACTATTCCTGTCCACTGGGCACACCGTCTATTTGGAAAGAAACTCATGGAGGTAAATAGTTCCTGGACAGAGCAATAGAGGCTCTCTCAAGGCAAACAAAGATGGATAATTCATGAGCGAAAGCACTTGTCACATTGGTGCCTCGAGGTTGCTCACCAAGGCTGGAGCATATGCTAATGAGAACAGCCAGGGAGGAGAAGATCCCGAAAAAGTAGGCCTGGCCAGGCCACAAAGGGCCCATGTGTCATGCCGAGAAGTTTGGGCTGAGACCTAAGTCCTGCTTTTTTGTTTGGGTTTTGTGGCCATTTGATCTCTAAATTAGCACATCTGTACAGTAATTCCGTGGAATATTAAAATATGTTAGTATTATTGCAGGTGAAAAGCTGATTGACTGAACAATAAGAAAAACCATGACCTAAAATGTGGTACTTCATATTCTAAAAGGGTGCTCCAAAGGATGGCAAAAGAGACAGATATGCAAATAAGATGTTTTCAGTGCCTTGTACCCCTAAGCTGAGGGTAACTTGCCACAACGCGTGGGCCTATCAGACTGTGACTTTACCTAAAGGATCTCAAAATAGCTCTGCTCTCTGCGGCAGGCAAGCTTCTGCTCTCTGCGGCAGTAGCTCATTCTTTACTATTGTTGCTATGTGACAAACTATTGGCTCTCAGTATTAATCCAAGCCTGCTAGAGAAGGAGGGCGGGCAGAGGACTCTGGGAGAAGCATCTTTCCTCGAATCTAATGGAACAAACATGTCCTGAGCATTTCCCAGGTACCCGTATGGTACCTGGGCCTGAAGATATAGACACCCAGTTCAGTTTAGTGGCCATTTATTCAATAGCTCCTACCCTGGAGGTCTGGGCTGGGCTCCAGGGATACAAAGATAAATAAAATTCATATGGTTTCTGCCCCCAGTTTCTCACTATCTAATGGGAGAGATAGTTTTGTTAACAGAAAACTACAACCTACATGCAAAATGCAATGAGGACTTCCCTGGTGGTACAGTGGATAAGAATCTGTCCGCCAATGCAGGGGACACGGGTTCGATCCTTGGTCTGGGGAGATTCCACATGCCATGGAGGAACTAAGCCCATGCACCACAACTATTAAGCCTGAGCTGTAGAGCTAGGGAGCCACAACTACCGAAGCCCGTGCACCATAAAGCCAGCAAGTTGCAACTACTGAGCCTTTGTGCTGCAACTATTGAAGCCCGAGCACCTAGAGCCTATACTCTGCAACAAGAGACATCACTGCATGAGAAACCTGGGCACCACCATGAAGAGTAGCCTCCACTTGCTGCAACTAGAGAAAACCCTTGAGCAGCAACGAAGACCCAGCACATCCAAAAATGAATAAATAAAAATTTTGAAAAAAGATGCAACGAAAGAGGCTTGGGTGCTATCTAGACACTTAGTGGGCAGGGTGCATCAAGTGAATTCAGCTTTGGACAGGGTGATCTGCTTGCGGGATACCTGTATGGAGATCTCCAGTGGACAGCTGGACATACAGATGAAAAGCAAATTCCATCCTTGCCTTGAAGGGTCTTGCTATGGAGTGAAAGAATTAGACATGTGAATATATTAATAATAGATCTATTACAATTCTCTGCAGTGAAGGCTAACTGGTTGATGGTATGACCACCTTGGCCTGGAAGTTGTGAGGTCCCTCTAGGAGACAGCCTAGGAGCTGAATCTGGAATGATTCAGAGTGTTATCCTTGCTTTTGTGGTTTAAAAAGGAAGAGGCCTATGTGAAAGAGTTGAACAACTCCTTTTTGGCTCTGTAGTCCAGGCACAGGTAAGGGAAGAGTGCCCAGAACTGGCACAGCACACACTGTCTTTGCACTATTTCTTTTTCTTTTTTAAAATGTATTTATTTATGGCTGTGCTGGGTCTTAGTTGTGACATAAGGGATCTTTAGCTGCAGCATGGGGGATCTTATTCCCTGACCAGGGATTGAACCCAGGCCCCCTGCTTTTGGAGCACAGAGTCTTAGCCACTGGACCACCAGGGAGGTTCCTCTTGGCACGATTTCTTTGGTTCATCTTGACATAAATCAAAGTCAGAGAAACTTCAAGTCAGGCCCAAATCAATCTTCTCACCTGTCCTTGAATTTTAATCAAATTCTGTGCCTTGACCCAGTTCAGCTTTCCAGGTAAGGGAAACAGACTCTACAAAGGCCCAGTGAAGTCGCTCTTGCCGTAGCTAACAGTGTGTGAAAGTGAAAGTTGCTCAGTCCTCTCCGTTTCTTTGGGACCACATGGAATTCTGCAGGCCAGAATACTGGAGTGGATAGCCTTTCCCTTTTCCAGGGGATCGTTCCAACCCAGGAATGGAATCCAGGTCTCCCATGTTGCAGGCATATTCTTTACCAGCTAAATAGAAGATTCATGAAGTCATTTATTAATTTATCAGAAATGACTTGAATTGGCACTTCATGTGGCAAACAAAGGGTTAACTTATCCACAGGTCTCTTGCAAATAGATAAAGGAAAAAAATAAAATAGAAAAATATTGGGGGAAAAAATCTTCCCAAATAATAAACAGTTGTGGCTGACAAGCGCTAAGGTGACTCCCAGTAATTCCTACCTCCTGGTTGGTGTCCATGCCTTGGTGTAACTCCCTCCCCTTAAGTGTGGGCAGAATGTATGACTCACTTGTAACCAGTAGAATACAGCAAAGATAATGGGAGGACACTCCCAAAACATGCTGTGTTACCTATGACTGCATTTAGAGCAGCCCTGCTGGGAAGCCCACCTGGCAAAGTGGTCTCAAGGAATTGGGACAAAAACCTGGGGCCCTCAGTCATATAGCTACTGAGAAATGAATTCTGCCAACCATCTGAATGAGCTTGGAAATAGATTCTTCCCCATGTGAGCCTCCCAGTGAAAATACTGCCCAGTCCTTGTGCAGCCCTGGGAGACCCTGAGTCAAGGACTCAGCTAAGCTATGCCTGCACTCCTGACCCACCTAAATTCAGTTCAGTTCAGTCGCTCAGTCATGTCCGACTCTTTGTGACCCCACAGACTGCAGCACGCCAGGCCTCCCTGTCCATCACCAACGCCCAGAGTCTACTCAAACTCATGTCCATTGAGTCAGTGATGCCATCCAACTATCTCATCCTCTGTTGTCCCCTTCTCCTCCTGTCTTCAATCTTTCCCAGCATCAGGGTCTTTTCAAATGAGTCAGCTCTTCACATCAGGTGGCCAAAGTATTGGAGTTTCAGCTTCAACATCAGTCCTTCCAATGAACACTCAGGACTGATCTCCTTTAGGATGGACCCACCTAAACTGTGAGATAATAAAGGTATGTATTGTTTAAAGCCACTAAATTTGCTACTTGTTATGTAGTAATAGATCAAGAAAGAAAATACCAACAGAACTTGTTTTCTTTAATGCAAGTGTATTTTTAAGTGAGTAGTATGTTAACATGATTTAACACTGTGAAAGGTATCTTTTCTTCTTTTTTTTCAAAAAATATTTATTTATTTGGCTGTACTGAGTCTTAGTTCAGGCATGTGGGTTCTAGTTCCCTGATCAGGGATCAAACCTGGGCCCCCTGCATTGGGACCATGGGGTCTTAGCCACTGGACCACCAGGGAAGTCCCCAGAAGTATCTTTTTCTTCCTGCTTCTGCCTCTCAGTGACCCATTGCCTCATTCCAGTGATGATCTTTGTTACCAGTTTCTTCCATAAGCTCCCAGAGCTGATCAGTGCATAGATGAGGAAATAAATGTCTATTTCTTTATATTTTAAAAACTTTTTTCTTTTTAATTAAGTGGTATTATACACATGTCATTCTGAACTTCTTTTATTTTTTTATCATACCCACAGAGGAGTGTATGAAACATATACGTACATTTTAAAGACGTAGCCAACACTTGCAGAACTATCACCCACACAGTAAAGTAAAATAAAGCCAGCATCTCGGCAGGGCTTTTCTCGATTTGCGGTGAGTGGGGGCTACTCTCTAGTTACGGTGCTTGGGCTTCTCACTGCAGTGGCATCTCTTATTGCAAAGCACAGTCTCTGGAGCCTGAGGACTCAGTAGTTGTGGCACTTGGTCTCTGGAGCACAGGCTCAGTAGATGTGGCGCACGGGCTTCGTTGCTTTGTGTCGTATGGGATCTTCCCAGATCAGGGATTGAACCCATGTCTCCTGTATTGGCAGGTGGATTCTTTACCACCGAGCAACCATGGAAGCCCTTCTTTATCTTTTTAATGTAGTTTTTCCTTCTGTGTTTGCATCCTCAGACGCTGTACAGAAGTGTAGCTCCACCTGTTTTTGACCTTTATATAAGGTGAGTCATGTTCTTCTTTTGTGACTTATTTAGCTTGCATTTTTATGCAACCCAGCTATGTGGATGCATGAAGCCGTGATTCCTTCATTCTGTTACTGTATGGTTTTCCATTGTTGTGGAGATTTATTTTTTCCAAAATATTATATATTTTTATTTTTAATTATTAAACATTAAAATATTTTTATAAAAAATCATAAAAATGAGTAAACAATTTATTTTCCACTTTACTAGAATGGATAGTTAAGGTTTTACATTTTTTTTTCCTAGTAGAAACAGTTTTGCCCCGAAATTCCTTTATATAACTTCTCTGGTACACATGGGCGAGAATTTCTCAAGGAACATAGATGCCAAGAGTAGAATTTCTGGGATATAAAGCATTCATATCTTCAGCTTTTCTGAGCAGTTTATCAATTTACACTCCTGCCAGAAGTCTGTGAGAGTTCCTATTCTCCACATCATCGGGGACATTTGGTATTGTCAGACTTCTTAATTTGAGCTACTCGGGTGAATATACAGTGCAGTCTTGCTGTGATTTTAATTCATATTTCCCTTAATGCCCATTTGGATATCTTCTTTTATGAAGTGCCAGTTCAAGTTTTGTTTATTTTTACACTGTTTTTTTTCTTTTTGCTGTTCTGCACAGAATATGGGATCTAGTTCCCCAAGCAGGGAACGAACCCATGCCCTAGAGTGGAAGTGTGGGCGTCCTGACCACTGGAGCATCAGAGAAGTCCCCAGTTCAAGTTTTCGTTCAGTTTTCTGTCGGTTCGTTTGTCTTTGTCTGATTGATGGTTTGTAATTTCCCACTATGTCATTTGTCTTTTAACTTTGCACATGGGATGCTCACCCTCAGTTATAAAAAGAGATGACAAAACTATGACGGCATTGTTTTTGCTATTACCAGCTTAGCCAGAGATCAAGGAGTCTGGTAATATTGTGCTGACAAGCATGTGAAGGATATATAGCAGTCCGTTACACACAGGTGTGTAAACTAGTGAACTTGAAGACTAGTGTGGCACATCTAGCACACTGTGAAATGCAGGTGTGGTTTGACTCCAGCCGTTTCACTTCTAGGAATTTACCCCATGACACACAGACAGTCCCCAGCTTCTGGTGGTTCAACCTTGGGACGGTGTGAAAGCAAAGTTCATTTAGCAGAAAGCATACTTCAGACTTTGAATTTGGGTCTTTCCCAGGCTAGCGGTGTTTGGGAGAAAACTCTCTCAGGATATTGGTCAGGGCAGCAGCCACAGCTCCCAGGGTAAACGTGGTCACCAGGGTTAACTACCGATATGGCTACAATCATTCTGAACCCAGACGGTCATTCTGTTTTTCACTTTCAGTACAGTATTCCAAAAATGACATGAGGTAGTCAACACTTTATTATTAAATAGGCTTTGTGTTGCATAGTTTTGCCCAGCTGAAGGCTAATGTAAGTGTTCTGAGCATGTTTAAGGTTGGCTTGGCTAAGCTTGATGTGCTTTTAAGGAGTATTAAGTGCATTTTTTATAAAGATGTATTCATTGTATTTATCTTATTTATGGCTGTGCTGGGTCTTTGTTGCTGCATTTGGGCCTTCTGCAGTTGCAGCCCTGGGGGGGTCACACTGTAGTTGCAGTGTGCAGGCTTCTCGTTGCAGTGGCTTCTCTTGCTGCAGAGCACGGGCTCTAGGCACACAGGCTTCCATCGTTGCTGCACGTGGGTTCAGCAGTTGTGGCCCATGGGCTTAGTTACTTCTCCGCATGTGGGGTCTTCCAAGATCAGGGATCAAACCCATGTCTCCTGCATTGGCAGGCAGATTCTTTACCACTGAGCCACCAGGGAAGCCCTAAAGGCACTTTTGACTTACAATATTTTCAACTTATGATGGGTTTCTAGTGACGTCACCACATTTTAAGGTTGAGAAAGGTATGGATTCAGTTATCTGTGAAATGATACATTCAAAGATCTTCAGGGTAACTTTGTTTGTAATAGCACAGATGGAAAACAAATACCTATCGGCTGGGGACTGCTTCAGTAATTTAAGATACATCTTTACAAAGGAACATGCAGATTATTTTTTAAGTTATACAGGCTGAAAATGAATATCTTTTAAGATACATTGTTAAGAAAAAAATACAGGGAATTCCCTGATGGTCCAGTGGTTAGGAACTAAGATCTGGTCTGGGAACTAAGATCTTGAAAGTGGCGCAGTGTAGCCGAAAGACAAGAAAGAACAAAAGAAAAGGAAAAATAGCCAGGTGTAGAATACTGTATATAATATGCTACTGCACCTGCAGTATGTACATATATGCTTGGATTTGCACAGAATATCTTGGAAGGACCCTTAAGAAAATAGATATAGTGATGATTGGGTAATCAGGGCGAAAAGAGATTTATTTTTTTACTGTACCTCCCTTTGCACATTTTGGGTTTTCTACTAGGTGTACATTTCACCTATTAAATGTAAGTTAAACAGTTTTATTTTATTTATTATTTTTTGGCTGTGCTGGGTCTCTGTTGCTGTGCATGGGCTTTCTCTAGTTGTGGCAAGCAGGGCTACTCTCTAGTCACGGTGCCTGGGCTTCTAATTGCAGTGGCCTCTCTTGGCAGAGCACAGGCTCTAGGCGCACGGGCTTCAGTAGTTTCAGCACGTGGACTCAGTAGTTGCAGCTCATAGGCCCTAGGGCGCAGGCTCAGTAGCTGTGGCCCATGGGATTTGTAGTTCTTCCGTGCCATGTGGAATCTTCCCGGTCCAGGGATCAGACTCGTGTCCCGTGTATTGGCAGGCAAATTCTTATCCACTGTACCACCAGGAAAGTCCAAATAATTTTAAAATGTACTGAGATCCAATTATGGGCCAGGCCTGTGCTAAATCCTAGCAATACCGTGGTGAACAAAACAGAGATTTTACCTTTGGAGCTCCTGGTCTAGTGAGGGGTGACAGTCACTAAAGCCATCCTTATGGTGACGTGATGAGTGCTATAATATAGGACATTGAGGCACTTTGGAGGAAACTGACACAGAGCAGGGTCATCTAAGAGAGCCTTGTAGGTGGGCAGCCTGATGTTTACATGAGGAGCAGAAGGACAAGGGAGCCAGCCTGTGGAGCTGGAGACCACAGGCCCGGAAGAGGAAACAGCATTTGTGGAGGGAGAACAGAGAGCTCTGGCCATTTGAGGAACTGAAAGAAGTTTGGCCCAGCCGGAAGTTGACATGAACTGAGTTGGTTTTCAGAAAAAGCCACAGTCGAAGTGTGAGGAAAGGATTGAAAGGGGACAAAAGTGGGGTCCAGAAGACTGGTTAGGAAGCTTCTGCCATCATCAGATGACAGAAGACAGGTGGTTAGACCGAGAGGGTGGCAGTGAGGCTAGTGAGGATGGGTCAAATTCCAGAGATTGAGAAAATAGAATCACCAGACTTAGTGGCTGGATGACAGGGAGAAGGAGAGAGAAGATCAGTATAATAATAAAAGCTACTATTTGGTAAGGACTTTCCACGTGGTATTACCTGCCCAGCATGACTCTGTCGTTCAGTGGTCTTAGTGATTGGGAAGGTATGTCTACCACGATGAGAATGTACAGATTTAAAGAAGGTTAAGGAACTTGCTTGAAGCCACCTAGGTACTAAGCAGCAGAACCAGCATCTGAAGTCATTTATCTGGCTGCCAAGTTCATGCCCTTAACCCATTTCTTAAGGGCGACTCCCAGATGTCAGGTTTGGGCAATTCAGTGGTCGATGATGCTACTTATTGAGAGAAAACACAAGAGAGGAAGAAGTTTCGAGAAAGAAAATGTTCATCTGATTCTTCCAATTTGAGGTTCCTGTGAGACCCTACCTGAGTAGGTTAAGTACAATAGGCAGTTTTATATATATAACTGGAGAAAGTTCTGGGCTGGAAATTTGGGCATCATGAGGATACAGCCTGAGGTCAAAATAGTGGATGAAATTAGACTGGGACAAGTTAAGTAAGAGCAAAGACAAGCCCGAATAGTTTTTTTAGCAAGGAAGTCACATGAACAAATCTTGTTTATTGGAAGACAGCTCTGGCAGCAATGTAGAAGATTGACTGATTTGGAGAAATAGGTCGTAGAAAATCCGACACGTATATTCATGTGTTTTTATTGAGTCATCTTCCAAGTATCACCACACACTTTGTGCCAGGGATCACCAAGCCCAGGGAACACAGAGGTAAACCAGACGCTGTCCTTGACCTTGTGGGACTTTGGGGCCAGGAAGGAGTGAGATTAGGGAACCTCGCGCTGTAAGAGGAGTAGTTGGGCACACTGTGCTATGGGAGCACAGAGGAAGGAGAAGAGACCTAATTCCACTGTGGGCTGGGGCTTCCATAATAGAAAGTATGGCTGGGGGTTTCCTGGTGGTCTGGCGGTTAGGCTTTGGTGCTTTCACTGCCGTGGCCCAGGTTTAATCCCTGGTCGGGGAACTGAGATCCAGCAAGCCATGAGTCATGGCCCCTCCCCCCAAAAAAAGGCAAAGAAGATATGGGTAGAGGTAGACCTTGATGAACAACTAAGCAACACCTAGGTGAACGAGGAGCAGAACGTGGTAGGCAGAGCCAGCAGAGTGGCTGCATGCAGTAACCTCACTGGGATTCAGTGAGACTGGGGGAATGGGTGCCTGTATGGGGAAGGCGTAAGCTTGAAGATCTGGATAAGCTCTTGAAAAACTGGGGTGTGCTTAAAGGAGATTGAATTTTAAAATTAAATTAAAATTTTTTACCGCGCTGCTCAGCCAGCGGGATTTTAGGTCCCTGACCAGGGACTGAATCTGTGCCCCAGGCAGTGGAATCTTGGAATCCTCACCACTGGACTGCCAAGGAATTCCCAGGAGATTGAATTTTATCTGAAAAATGAGGCTTTGGAGGTAAGCAGGGAGGTCGTGTGATCAGATATGCCCTTTAGAAAGATCTCTGTGTCTGCAATGTGGAGAATGGGCAGGAGGAGGCCAGATGACCAGCAAGGAGGATGGTGGGGAGGATGCTGCGGTGGGAGTGGGGAATGCTGGCGTGATCCTGGTAGAAATGATAAGGACTCAAACTCAGGTGTATGTAATACTCAGCTTTCTCTAAGTTACGCTACGTAACAAATACTTTAAAATCTCATGGCATGTGGCCACATACACTTTATTTTTTGCTCAAGAAACACGAAGGTTGTAGTTTAGCTATCTTTCCTCTAGATGTGTGCATACTAAGTGGCTTCAGTCTTGTCTGACTCTTTGCAACCCTATGGACTGCAGCCTTCCAGGTTCCTCTGTCCATGGGATTCTCCAGGCAAGAATACTGGAGTGGGCTGCCATTGTCTCCTCCAGGGGATCTTCCTGACCCAGGGATCGAACCCACATCTCTTACGCCTCTTGCATTGGCAGACTAGTTCTTTACCACTAGCGCCACCTAGGAAGCCCCTTCTAAATGCAGCCGCACAAATCTTTTCTTCCTGGAACCCAGGATGAAGGAACAGCCACCTTCTGAGACGTGTTCTCATAGTGGAGTGTTGGCGCAAAAGCCCCCCAGACAAGCCACACGATTGGGTTTAAAGCTCTACTCAGTTGTGATAAAGGTTGCCTACACTCACATCCCAGTGGCCAAAGCAGATCAAGTGGCAAGATCCAAAGCAGTAGGCCAGGGAGATATGTGAAGGGTGGAAAAAAAAAAAAGTATTAGTCTCTCAGTTGCGTCCAACTCTTTGCGACCCCATGGGCTGTAGCCCACCAGGTTCCTTTGTCCATGGAATTCTCCATGCAGGAATGCTAGTGTGAGTAGCCATTCCCTTTTCCAGGGGATCTTTCTAGACCTAGGGATTGAACCTGGGTCTCCCGCATTGCAGGCAGGTTCTTTACCGTCTGAGCCACCTGGGAAGCTCCATGTTATGGGTTGGAAGGAATGAGTGACTATGAACATATAAGACAGTTTATTGCAACCTGTCATTGGGGAAAGAAAGGAAAAGTTGATTAGAATCTTGGCATTTGGTGGGATTTGACTGGATGTGGGGAATGTGCCAAGGATTCCCTCAGATGGTTAAGGATGGTACTGCTCACTAAGAAAAGGGATATAGGAAGAGGTAACTTGCAGTAGATGATGATCTGCATCCAGTCTGCCTTCTTGAGATAATGGTACCCTGGTTTTGCCTTAAGGGAACCATTCTTCCCCTACTTTCAACCATGATGCTCTCGATGAAACTTCTTCCAGCCCCTTACCAAGGATGAAGCATGTGAGCTAGTCTTAAGTCAATAAAAACATTCTATACTCTTGAACACAATCATTGGTTCAAGACGGGGTTCATGATGCAAATCTGGCCAATCAGAGCCAGTGAGGCTCAATTTTAGGTCTTACTTCCTGACTTGAATGAGAAAGACCAGAGTATCTGTGGCACAGGGGGAATGGAACCTAGGAAGAGTCATCGTGGAGGAAGCAGAGCATGGAGGAGATATGAGACTGGTTCCTGATGACGTCACCTGAACTTTGACCAAGCCACATGAGGAGCAATCCCAGGGAAATGCTAATTTTAAGCAACAGAAACCCAGAGGGAAAAGCTAGAGAAAGTGGTTCATGGAGGTAAGATAGTTCAAGCAAGAGATAATGCGGAATGGAAATAAACCTGTGACTTTGGAAATGGCTAGAAACACTGAATGACAAATGTATTTAAGGACCATGGAATTTGTTGGCTCACAGCATATATGGATTAAGGAGAGAAAGACGATGATGATGTTCTAGTAGATAATGAGGAATATTTGGAGAGATGGTGAAAGCATTGAGATCAAGAGCACAGAAAATGGGGCATGATTGAGGGTCAAAGAATAGGTTCTGTTTTGGGCATGTTCAATGAGGCACCTACAGAAAGACTGATTGCAACATGATAAACAAGAATGGAGAGGCAGACTTGGAAAATGTCACCTATAGTTAAGAGTTGAAGCTAAGGGGTAACTGAGCTTTCCCAGAGAGAGCTAATAAAATTGGAGTGGAAGAGGGTCATGGGCCTTAAAGAATCATATCCTTTAAGGAGCTGGCAGTGACTGTGGAGCAATGGCAAGACTGAGAGTCACGTCTTGGGGTGAAGAGTGAAGTGCTGCAGAAGACAAGGACTTGCTGCTGCTGCTAAGTCGCTTCAGTCGTGTCCAACTCTGTGCGACCCCATAGACGGCAGCGCACCAGGCTCCCCTGTCCCTGGGATTCTCCAGACAAGAACACTGGAGTGGGTTGCCATTTCCTTCTCCAATGCATGAAAGTGAAAAGTGAAAGTGAAGTCATTCATTCATGTCCGACTCTTCATGACCCCATGGACTGTAGCCTACCAGGCTCCTCTGTCCATGGGATTTTCTAGGCAAGAGTACTGGAGTGGGTTGCCATTTCCTTCTCCAGACAAGGACTTTGGAATCTCCAAAAGTAAAGGGTCTTTCTTAACAGCCCCCTCTCCCAGAGAATCTGTACCCAATTTATTGGCATGCTTGGACCAAAGTGCGTGCTTAGTTGCTCAGTCGTGTCTGACTCTCTGGGACCCTGTGGACCATAGCCCACCGGCTCCACTATCCATAGAATTCTCCAGTCAAGAATACTGGAGTGGGTTGTCATTTCCTTCTCTAGGGGTTCTTCCTGACCCAGGGATTGAACCAGAGTCTCCTGCATTGGCAGGCAGATTCTTTACCACTGAGCCACCATGTTTATTTTATAGTTTATTTTATTCATTTATTTTTTGGTGGCATTGTGAAGCTTATGGGATCCTAGTTCCCCAACCAGGGACTGAACCTGGGCTCATGGCAGTGAAAGCGTGGAGTCCTAACCACTGGACCACCGGGCTGAAATCTCTCCCTGTATCTCTATCCCCACCACCAGCAATGTGGCCTCAGCCAGCACTTCACCTGCATCAGAAGATGTCCTCACTGGCCTTTCCTGCAGCTGCTCTTCCCGCCACCGCCCCCCCACCCCCGCCCCATCAAAGCCATTCTCCACGTAAAAGCCAGAGTGACGTTTCCAACATGTGAATTGAATCATGTCACGCTCAAAGCCCTCCGGTGGTTTGCACTGCTCTGAGAACGAAGCCCACGGATGATAGGGTTGTGACAGGGAACCCATGGTGGGCTTTAAATAAAAGAATGACATCACCAAATTTCTGAGAATTTGGAAGGCATCTGAAAAGTTACTGTAATAGCTGGCTGGAGTAATGGAAAGGAGAGAAGTAGGAGTCCAATGAAGAATTTGAAGTCCAATGAAAGAACATTGCAGAGGGGATGGGTGTGAGGAATATGTAAGCAATTGAATCTATAAGCTTGGTGGTTGAGTGGCTGACTCCTTGTGGGGCTGAAGTTTCCAGGTAGGGGACAGTAGCATTATTAACCAGGAAGAGGAGACAGGGAGAGGAGGCAGCGATGTACCCAGGCAGCCGTACGCGGTATGGGCAGGCTGGTCTGGCTTAAAATTCAGGGTCACCCGTCTCCCTGGGCCTTCTAACATTGCTGAGAACATTACCCAGCATCTCTGGTCAGCTCTCTCTCCTGGTCTTCACAAGACTCTTGCTAATCTTTTTTTTTTTTTTTTTTTCCGCTGAACTATGTACTTCTTTGCCTTCCTCTTTCACTCTCAGTAAATGGCCTTGCGTTGTACCTTGCAGGGCAAAGAGAAAGCATCAGAACACAACTCCTACCCTTTCTCTGGTTTCAACAGTGTGGCAGAAGGAACCAAACCTTTCCTAGATTAGAGGAGGAATTTGGGAATCAGAGAAGACTTATGCCAGAAAGTGCTATCCTTCCCTGGTACCTCAGGTGGAGGCATTACCATATAACATTTTTATGGAAAAAATCCCCAGGAGGAAAGCAAATGCATTTGGGAGACAAAAAGCCCAAGGAATTTTTATCATTTCTTAGGGAACAGAGCAAAATCTTATCTATCAGAAGAAATTGTGCTTGTTTGTTTGTTTAAAATATTTATTTATTTGGCTGCTCCGGGTCTTAGTTGTGGCATGCAGGAATCTTTAGTTGTGGCACATGGGATCTAGTTCCCTGATCAGGGTTCGAACCTGGGCCCGCTGCATTGGGCGCTCAAAGTCTTAGCCACTGGACCACAAGGGAAGTCCCGGAAATTGTGTTTTTCATTGGACTGGACAGTGTGGAGTTAGAAGAAATGAATTCTGTGGTGGGAAGATCAGTTTGCCTTTTGGGAACTGAGGGGCGAAACAGCTACAGCTTCTGCTGATGCGAGTTTAAACTGAACACCTAAGATGTTATATCCCTGTTAAGAGTACAGGGCAACCCCCATTTCTACCCCCATCTGGGCATCATCCTCTTGGAAAGTGGTAAACACCCAAGCGCAAGAGGGCTGCACTGACATCCAACTGAAATATGACACCAGAAGGGCTTCTCTCATGCCTGGAGGGATGGGGAGTTCCAAGGGGAAGAGGTGCGTGTGCATTCAATGGTGTCTGACTCTTTGTGACCCCATGGACTGCAGCCCACCAGACTCGTTTGTCCATGGGATTCTCCAGGCAAGAATACTGGAGTGGGTTGCCATGCCCTTCTCCAGGGGATCTTCCTGATCCAGGGATCCAACCTGTGTCTCTTTATGTCTCCTTCATTAACAGGCGGTTTCTTTACCATTAGCGCCACTTGGGAAGCCCCCCAAGAGGCAGGAGCAGGGCTCAAAGTGAGGAAGGGCCAAAGAGCCAGAGGAGAGAATGAGAAGATCCACATGCCAGAAAGGGCAGCCTTCACTCCTCCTTAGTTTCCTTTTCTGGGCCCTCCTCTGTCTTTAAAATGCTGAGTGGAATTCCATGGTGGTTCAGTGGTTAGGACTCCATCCTTTCACTGCCAGGGGCACAGGATCCCTAGTCAGGGAACTAAGATCTTGCAAGCTACGTGGTGCAGCCAAAAATTAAAAAAAAAAAAAAAATGCTGCACTCCCCAAGGCTTAGTTCTTGGCCCTCTAATACCATTCTCTACCCCTGGGCAGGCTTTTAGTGCCATCTCTATATATGTCCAGTATAAGTTTGTTGAATGAATCGTGTGTGAATGAAAGGGAAGATTTCTGGAGCAAGATGATGTTAAAGGTCAGTTATGTCCCACCCACAAATTCATGAAGTCCCAATGCCCAGTACCTCAGAATGTAGCTTATTTAAAGATAAGATGTTTAAAGAGGCGTTTAAGCTACAATGAGGCCCTTAATCCACTATGTGTATGTAAATGAAAGTGAGCTCAGTCATATCTGACTCTTTACAACCCCATGGACTGTGTAGCCCACCAGGATTCTTGTTCCATGGAATTTTCCAGGCAAGACTGGTGTTTAATAAGAAGAGGAACAGATAGCAGTGATTGGACCACACAGAAAACAGACCATGTGAGGACATAGGGAGAAGGTGGTTGTGATGTTATGATATAAGAATATACATTTGGTCTTTCGTCCCCATTTTATGGGCTTCCTATGTGGCATTACTGGTAAAGTACCCGCCTGCCAATGCAGGAGACATAGGAGATGTGTGTTCGATCCCTGGGTCGGGAAGATCCCCGGGAAGAGGAAATGGCAACCCACTCTAGTATTCTTGCCTGGAGAATCCCACGGACAGAGGAGCCTGGAGGGCTACAGTCTATGGGGTCACAAAGACTGGGACGTGACTGAAGTGACTTAGCACACATGCCCTACTTCATGGCAAAGACTTCCTAAAATCCTAGTAATTTTCTGAGCGATGGGGGTGAGAGGAGCGTCTTGTTATTCATAATAAGCCCCTTTCAATCATACTGGAGTTTATGCTAATGAGGTGACTCTTGGTGGGTCCCCTGGATAGCTTCAAGATGGAAGCTCCTTACCAAAGGAGGAAGCCTTGGGATTAGAGAGATGGAACTTTCAACTCCATCTTTACCCACTCACTTCTGGGAAGAAGGGAGGAGCCTGATTGGATTGATCATTCCTCCATGACGGAATCTTCGTAAACCCTAATGGCAACCCACTCCAGTGTTCTTGCCTGGATAATCTCAGGGACGGGGAAGCCTGGTGGGCTGCCATCTATGGGGTCACACAGAGTCGGACACGACTGAAGCGACTTAGCAGCAGCAGCAGCATGGAGCTTCCAGGTTGGGGAATGCATCGACGTGCTGGGAGGCTTCACCCCCTCCCCCATATCCTGCCTGCCCGGTGTGTCTCTTCATCCCCTGTTCCTCAGGTGTGTCCTTTATAATGGAGAATAGTCAGGAAACGGCCTTCCTGAGTGAGCCATCTTAAGAAATAGTTGCACTGGAAGAGAGGGTCATGGAAACCCCTAATTTAGAGCCTCTGTCAGAAGTGTGGGAAGCCTGGGACTTCCCTGGCTGTCCAGTGTTGAGACTCAGCACTGTCAATGCAGGTTCGATCCCTGGTCAGGGAACTAAGATCCCACATGCTGTGTGGTGCAGTCAAAAGATTAAGGGGGGGAAAAGAAATATATATATATATATACACACACACACACATATGAGAAGTCTGAGAATGGTGATTGGCATCTGAAATAGGGGACAGTCTTGTGAGACTGAGCCCTAACCTGTACGGTCTGGTGCCTATTCTGGGCAGTTTGTGTCAGAATTGATTGAATTGTTGGGCACCCAGCTGGTATCTCAGAGAAGGCAATGGCACCCCACTCCAGTACTCTTGCTTAGAAAATCCCATGGATGGAGGAGCCTGGTGGGCTGCAGTCTATGGGGTCTCTAAGAGTCGGACACGACTGAGCGACTTCACTTTCACTTTTCACTTTCCTGCATTGGAGACGGAAATGGCAACCCACTCCAGTGTTCTTGCCTGGAGAACCCCAGGAATGGGGGAGCCTGGTGGGCTGCCATCTATGGGGTCCCACAGAGTTGGACACTACTGAAGCAACTTAGCAGTAGTAGCAGCAGCAGCTGGTATCTCAAGAGCTGGAGAATTTGTTGTTGGTGTGGGAAAAGAAGGAAATGGCACCCCTCTCCAGTATTCTTGCCTAGAACATCCCATGGACAGAGGAGCCTGGTGAGCTAAAGTCCATGGGGTCTCAAGGAGTCAGACATGACCGAATGACTGAGCACACAGAAGAAGAACCATACATGTGGTCACGTGGTATTGTAAAAAGAGTTCAGGGTAGCCATCTGCCAGTCAAGGAGCGAGGTCTCAGCAGAAACCAAACCTGCTGACATCTTGATCTTGGACTTCTAGACTCCAGAAGTGAGAAAATACATTTTGTTTTTTCTTTCTCTTTTCAGGCCGGATCTTAGTTCCCCGACCTGGGATTGAACCTGAACCCCCTGCAGTGGAAGCATGGAGGAGTCTTAACCATTGGACTGCCAGGGAAGTCCCCCCAAAATGCATTTCCGTTGTTTAAGCCACCCAACCTGTGCTATGTCATCATGGCAGCCCTAGTGAGTTAACACTGATGGTGAAGAGGGACCTTCACCATCAGTGAAGAGGGACCTTGCAATAGAGGGACCTGTGGAGGGACTGTGCCCCGTTGGCAGTGGACGGTTGGATGTGTGCGTCTCAGCCTCATGGGGTGATCTGGGCTGGGCTGGACAAAGTGGTTCTGGAATTGTTGGACGAAATGTGTAGCAGAGTCTTTTGTCTGTGTCTCCACAGGAGACTATGGAAAGTGAGAAGGAAGAAAACCAATCTTCACCCTCTTATACAGTATTCAGTCTGCAAGAACACTGTTGGTCGACTTCCCAGCATTCACATACCCTTCCTTCTTCCTACCAGAGCCTCAGTTTTGTTCAGGTGTTTGCCCCCTCACCACTCAGCCCCTGAGAACCTTGGGAATCTGACCCCATTCCCAGATTGTTTCGTTTGAGCCAATATGGCCAACTCATTCCTCTCTCCAGTGATCCGTTCCACAACTTTCATTGAAGGTAATCACCTCAAGCCATATCTCTGGTCACTGTCATTGTTCTAGGGATGGGCAGTAGTTCTCAATATCCCTTCTTCACTTAGAAGTCTCAATTTTTAGCTGGACATTTGCCACTCTCCTCATAAAGACTATGTTTTCCAGCACCACTTGCAACTGGATGTGGTCGTGGAGCAAGTTTTGACCAATCATCTATAGACATGCTTGGTGAAGGCACTTCTGGGAAGTATTCTCAAAGGGGAATGTTTTATCTATTGCTACATTAAAAATTATCCCAAAGCTACAAACCTGGAAACAAGAAACATTTGTTTCTTAAAGTTTCTGCAGGTTAGGGATCCAGAAGCAACTTAGCTGGGTGGTTCTTTCTCATGTGATCAAGGTATCAGCTGGGGCGACAATCACCTCAAGACCCTGCTGTGGGTGTGTGTAGTGGGGGATTTGCATTTGAGCTCACTCCTGTGGCTATCGGCAGTCCTTGAAAGATGCATTTCCAAATTCCCTCCAATGAGGCTCTGCACAGGACAGCCTTGCAACATGGCAGCTGGATTTTCCCAGAGTGAGCCATCCAAGGGAAAGAGAAAGCTAGCACGTAACACAGAACCACCATCTTTTCATGGACTAATCTTGAAAGGAACATTTTACCACGTCTCCTGTATTGTCTTCTCTGTGTGCATGTGCTCAGCCACTCAGTCATGTCCAACTCTTTCGCAATGCCATGAACAGTAGCCCACCAGGCTCCTCTGTCCGTGAGATTTCCCAGGCAAGAATACTGGAGTGGGTTGCCATTTCCTTCTCCAGCTGATCTTCCTGACCCAGGGATTGAACCCATGTCTCCTATGTCTTTCCCAGAAGTGAATAAATAAGTCCAGGGAGGCAGGGATACCTGGAAGTCATTACAGAAGCCGCTCATACTGGAGTGGGGCTTCCCAGGTGGCGCTAGTGGTAAAGAACTGCTTCCCAGCGTAGGAGATATGAGAGACGCGGGTTCGATACCTGGGTGGGGAAGATCCCTGGAGTAGGGCATGGCAACCCACTCCGGTATTCTTGCCTGGAGAATCCCACGGACAGAGGATCCTGGTGGGCTGTAGTCCATGGGGTCGCAAAGAGTCGGATACAACTGAAGTGACTTAGCACACGTACACACACACACCATGGAGTGTGGGGGGAAGGTGTGCTCAGTGATTGTTTACCTTTCCTTCTGCCTGTTGGCTAGAAGACAGAGATGACTGCTGGAACTCAAGCAGCCACCTTGTATTATGAGGTGATCTTGGAAGTGGAAGATGTAAATGGCACAGTAAAAGGGCTGAGCGGGCCAGAGTCCTGTCATTGTGGAGGAACCGTTCCCTCCATGGGCTGTGTGTCTCTCAGTTTTTATTTAGAGAAAGAGTAACTCTTATCTTGTTTAAGTCATCATTTTTTTTGGATTTTCCAATTTCTGCCAGTCAAAGCTAATCCTCAATGATCTAGGTTCTCTTTGGTGTGGCCCTGGAAACTACTTCAGTTAGTTAAAAGGCTAGTTTCTTATTATTCTAATGCTTTAGATATAATCATTACGAGGACTTGCTCCTGATGTATGTTCATTGAAATCACTTTCAATCTCTTGCTCTCTCCTTCAAATTCAGCCCCAGACTGTTCTGTGTTCCCTCACCCTTGACTCATCCTCTCTCCCCTTTCAGCTATTTTCCCATTGAGAGGCAGATACTTGAACATATTCATAGAATATGGAGAAGAAATTGACACAGGGAAAGAAATTAAAAATCCAGAAGAGAATCAGGGATTCCTGGCAGAACAATGCCCTAGAGAAGGGGCTGGCAAAGAATAGCTGCCAGTTTTGTTTTGTTTTTTCCAGCTGCCAGTTTTTGTAAATAAAATTTAATTGGAGCACAGCCCCACCTATTCATTTTCCTATTGTCTACGGTTGCTTTCTTGCTACAAGGGACAGCAAAAGGACAGCAAAGCCTAAGATATTTGCAGTCTTGCCCTTTACAGAAAGTCTGCTGACTCCTGCCTTCAAGGAGGCAGGGGTGAGGGTTAGGAGCACAGGAGTCAGAAATGCTGGTGAGGCTGGAGAGACAATAAATTGTTCAAGAGAGTGACAAAAACAGCCTGCTTACGGTGAGGCCAAGAGAAAGAAATTCAGGGTGGGGAGAAATGGGGAGGCTGAATGCTTCCAAAAGGCAGGGGAAGTGGGTATGTGGGACAGCTGGAGGGGATGCTAGGGACTAAGATTTCCCCAGAAATCTCATGCCAAGCTCCTCATGACAGCAGTTCAGACCCCGAGGTCAACCATGAGCCCAGCTCTCTGACCCCTTTGCTTTCCACTGCCTGCCCCTGCCTGGGGCCCTGGTGCCGAGTTTTCGATGAGTAAACAGTGGCGGGAGGTGGCTTGAAGAGACAAACAGTGAAGGGCTGGCAGGAGGAGACTGCAGAGTTAGAGCTCCGGGAGTAGAAGGTGAGGGGGCCCGGAGGAGCCTCTTTCCCGTAGCTGCTGGGACACAGCCAGCTTCTCCGGTTGCCAGTGAGAGAAAGCTGCTGGAAGTGAGGGTCCAGGCTGAGGGGCTTTGTTTGCCACAGAAGGGGGAGCACAGGGCTGAGAAGAAAAGGAAGGAGGAGGTGTATTGGGTGAGGGAGCTTGAAATTGTCTAGCGCTGAACAAATCAAAGAAAGTCAGACTTAAGGTTGGGTTTCCACCAACTTAACCCCAAGATCATAACTATCACATTTCAAGCACTAAAACAATCAATAACTAGCTACTGAGAATACCTGGAAGAATTAGAATTAGAAAACCTCAAACCAAACAAAAATTTAATTTTGCCCCTGGTGTAAGTCCAGAGGTAGATGGTCCACAGCTGGCATTAGGGATTCCAGTGGGCATGAGAGACCCAGCCTCCTTCAACCCCATCTCACTGCCTTGTGCATCTTCCTTTCCTAATCATCTCTGTTCTGAGATCTAGCAGCCAGGATATTTCCATCCCAGTCAGGAGAAAGAGATTCCTGTAAGAACCCTCCCTGGAAACTGTAGCGGCTGTTACATATCCCACTGGCCAGAACTTAGTTTCACAGTTATGCCTTGTCACAAGGCAGCCTTGGAAATATAGATTTCATTCTGAGTAGCCACATGCACCCCTAAATTTTATAGGCCAAGCAGAGAACATATACAGGGAAACAATTTTCTCTGCCACATTTCTTCCGTATGTCTATACACACAAAAGACAACCATACATCCCAATTTGCATGGGATTGCCACAGCTTACACGATTATCTGTGTATTAATAGAATTCCTTTTCACTCAAAAGGGCAGAAAAGGGAAAAGTTTGGTGGTTCCTCAAAAAGTTAAAAATAAAATTGCCATTGTGGTTCATTCACTAAGTCATGTCCAACTCTTTGCAACCCCATGAACTGCAGCACACGGGTCTTCCCTGTCCTTCGCTATCTCTTGGAGTTTGCTCAAACTCATATCCATTGAGTAGATGATGATGCTATCCAACCATGTCACCCTCTGTCACCCTCTTCTCCTCCTACCCTCGATCTTTCCCAGCATCAGGGTCTTTTCCAATGAGTTGGCTTCTCACATTAGGTGGCCAAAGTATTGGAGCTTCAGCTTCAGCATCAGTAGTTCCAATGATGTGATCCAGCAATTCTACTTCTAGGTATATACCCCAAAGAATTAAAAAGAAAAACAAACAACTCAATCAAAAAATGGGCAGAGGAGCTAATCAGACACTTCTCCCCAGAAGTCATACAGGTGGCCAACAAACACATGAAAAGATGCTCAACATTGCTCATTATTAGAGAAATGCAAATCAAAACTACAATGAGGTAACACCTCACACTGATCTTCTGGCCCTCATCAAAAAATCTACAAACAATAAATGCTAGAGAGGATGTGGAGAAAAGGGAACCGTCTTGTACTATTGGTGGGAATGCAAATGATACAACCATTATGGAGAACAGTAAGGAGATTCCTTAAAAAACTAAGAATAAAAGTACCATGTGACCGTGCAATCCCACTGTTGGGCATATACCCTGAGAAAACCATAATTCAAAAAGACACGTGTACCCCAATGTTCACTGCAGCACTATTTACAACAGCCAGGACAAGGAAGCAACCTAGACGTCCATCGACAGATGACTGTATAAAGAAGTTGTGATACATATATACGATGGAATATTACTCAGGCATAAAAAGGAATGAATTTGAGTCCATTGAAATGAGGTGGATGAACCTAGAGACTGTCATACAGAGAAAAGTAAGTTAGAAAGAGAAAAACAAATACTGTATATTAGTGCATATATATATATATAGAATCTAGGAAAAAGGTACTGATGAACCTATTTGTAGGGCAGGGACAGAGGTACAGACATAGAAGATGGACTTGAGGACACAGTGGGGGCAGGAGAGGGTGGCACAAATGGAGAGTAGCGTTAACAAATATACACTCCCTTGTGAAAATAGATAGCCAGTGGGAAGTTGCTGCATAACGCAGAGAACTCAGCCTGCTGCTCTGGGATGACCTAGAGGGCTGGGTTGGTGGAGGTGGGGGAGAGGCTCAAGAGAAAGGGAATATACATACACTTAAGACTGAGTCACATTCTTATACAGCAGAAACCAATACGACATTGTAAAGCAATTATCCTCTAATTAAAAATAAGTTAAAAAAATAATAACGGAAAGTAGGAACTCAAACAGATAGCTATATACCAGATACCTATATATACTCATAGAAGCATTATCCACAATAGCCGAAAGGTGGAAACAACCAAGTGTCCATCAACAGACTGAAGAATAAACAAACGTGAAATATACCTACAAAGGAATACTATTCAGCTGTTAAAAAGAATGAAATACTGAGACACGCTACAACATGGAGGAACCTTGAAAACACTATGTTAAGTGCAAGAAACCGGACACAAAAGGACAGATCCTATATTACTCCATTGATACGAGTTACCCAGAATAGGCAAATTCATAAGGACAGAAAGTGGTTACTAGGGCTGAGAGGTGGGAGAAATGAGAGTTATCGTTTCACAGGTACAGGAGTTTCTACTGGGATGATGAAGAGGTTCTAGAAATGTATAGAGTGATGGTAACACAATAACGTGAATGTATTTAATGCCACAGAACACTTAAAAACTGTTAAAATGAAGCATCTTACGTTATGTGTATTTTGCCACAGTTTTTAAAAAGTGGAAAAAAAGCTTAAGGTATCTACCTAAGAGAAAAGAAAGCATATATTTCCATTATAAATAATGGCAGTTCAGAGCAGCTTTATTTGCAATAGCCCCCAAATGGAAACAACCCCAACATACATTAAGAGGTTAACGGATAAACAAACCCTGGTATATCCATACAATGGAATAGTGTTTGGTAGTAAAAAAGGAATATGTTGATGATACCTACAATAAGATAGATGAATCTCAAAATGATTATATTGAGTGAAAGAAGCCAGTAAAGTAGTATGTGCTGGGACTTCGCTGGTGGCACAGCAGTTAAGAATCTACCTGCCAGTGCAGGGGTCACGGGTTCTGTCCTTGATCTGGGAGGATTCCACGTGCCTCAGAGCAACTAAGCCAGGGAGCCACAACTACTGAAGCCCGCCAGCTCTAGAGGCTGTGTGCCACAGCAAGAGAAGCTGTCACACTGAGAAGCCTGTGCATTGCAATCAAGAGCAGCCCCTGTTTGCCACAGCTAAAGAAAGCCCGCCCAAAGCAACAAAGACCCAGCGCAGACAAAAATAAGATAAACAATGAAATAAATAAAATTATAAAAAATAGTATATGCCATATTCATACATAGCAGTTATATACACTCTAAAAAATGCACATTACTGTATAGTGGGAGTATACAGTGGTGGCCTAGAGAGGTATCCAACACTTTGACCACCTGATGGGAAGAGCCGACTCATTGGAAAAGACCCTGATGCTGGGAAGGATTGAAGGCGGAGAAAGGGATGACAGAGGATGGGATGGTTGGATGGCATCACCAACTCAATGGACATGAGTTTGAGCAAACTCTAAGAGACGGTGAAGGACAGAGAAGCCTGGAGTGCTGTAGTCCATGGGGCTGCAAAGAGTCAGACATGACTGAGAGTGACTGAACAAGAAAGTTAAGCGGGAAGGATCACCAAGGAACACTAGGAAGCTTTGGAAGAGGTGATGGCTAAGTTCATTATCCTGATTGTGATGGTGGTTTATATATGTCAAAATTTTTTAATTCATACACTTTAAATGTGTACAGTTTTTATATGTGCTATTAAATTAAACATGCACACACAATTACATTAACATCTGAATAAATAATATTAAAATAAATGGCTTTTTGGAGAGGGACTTTGCTGGCACTCTGATGATTAAGAGTCTGCGCTCCCATGGCAGTGGCACAAGCTCGATCTCTGGCTGGGGAGCTAAGATTTCTCATTCCACACAGCTCAACCTGAATCCCCCCTCAAAAACAAACAGTTTTTAAAAATTGTCCTAGTTTGGATGGTAAATTAAATCATCACCCTATATATTTTTCTCTCCACTTATAAAACATACTTACCTGCTCCCCAATAAAGAAACTTCCAAATCCCACTGTATCCAGCTCAAACTATAACCTAAGTCTGTAACTACCTATCGGGTTCAGATAAAAGTTTTTAAAGTTTAGTCGCTCAGTCGCATCTGACTCTGCGACCCCATGGACTGTAGCCTACCAGGCTCCTCTGTCCATGGGATTTTCCAGGCAAGAGTACTAGAGTGGGTTGCCATTTCCTTCTCCAGAGGATCTTCCCAATCCAGGGATCAAACCCAGGTCTCCCACACTGTGAGCAGATGCTTTACCGTTTGAGCCACCAGGGAAGTCCTGGTTCAGATAAAGGTGCAACCTAAAAACTAAAAGACAAACTATCTTTAAATATATACTAGTGGAGAAGGCAATGGCACCCCACTCCAGTCCTCTTGCCTGGAAAATCCTATGGACGGAGGAGCCTAGTAGGCTGCAGTCCATGGGGTCGCTAGGCGTCGGACACGACTGAGTAACTTCACTTTCACTTTTCACTTTCATGCATTGGAGAAGGAAATGGCAGCCCACTCCAGTGTTCTTGCCTGGAGAATCCCAGGGACGGGGGAGCCTGGTGAGCTGCCGTCTACGGGGTCGCACAGAGTCAGACACGACTGAAGCGACTTAGCAGCAGCAGCAGCAGCAGTGGAGTAAGAGGGGCTTCCCAGGTAGTTCAGTGGTAAAGTATCTGCCTGCCAATGCAGGAGACGCAGGTTCAATCCCTGGATCAGGAAGATCCCTGGAGAAGGAAATGGCAAGCCACTCCAGTATTCTTGCCTGGGAAATCATGGACAGAGGAGTTTGGCTGGCTGCAGTCGATGGGGTCACAAAAGGGTTGGACCTGACTGAGCGACTGAGCATGTGCGTACAGAGAAGATAATACAGGAGAAGTGGCAGAATGTTACTTTCAAGATTAGCTCATGAAAAGATGGTGGTTCTGTCTTGTGGGCTTAACTTTCCCTTTCCCTTGGATGGTTTATTCTGGGAAAATCCAGCTGCCATGCAGCAAGGCTGTCCTGTGCAGAGCCTCATTTGAGGGAGTTTGGAAATAGATCTTTTGAGGCAGAGGAGCCTGGTGGGTTGCAGTCCATGGGGTGGCAAAGAGTTGGATACAACCGAGCACAGACACACGTAAGTGGAGTGAGAACAAGATAATCACAATGACTGTTCTGAAAATGTCCATTACTCTCCAAGGACGCAAGGAAGGTGGGCACTGGGGAGGTGGCTTACTGAGGCCGCATAGTTTCAGTGCTTGCCTCCTGCTGAGGCGGGTTTCCTTCAGGGTTGAGTAGTCACAGATGTTCTCAAGTTCGTGGTTTCTTTGCTAATACAGTAGTCCCCTCTTATCCCCGGTTTCAGTTTCACTTACAATTTGCCCCATTTCAGTTAGCCAGGGTCAAACGCCATCAGAAAATATTAATTGGATAACTCCAGAGCAAACTATTCATAAGTTTTAAATTGCACAGTGTTCCGAGAAGTGTGATGAAATCTTGCCCCGTCCAGCTCTCTCCTGCAGGGACATGAGTCATCCGTTTGTCCAGTGTATCCACACTGCACATATTTCCCATGGAGAAGACATTTAGCACCCTTCTTGGTGATCAGATAGACTATTTCAATGTCCCAGTGCTTGTGTTCAGATTACTCATTTCACATCATAATGACCCCAAAGATCAAGAGTAGTGATGCTAGAAATAACAGTATGTATGGGGTTCCGTACTATCTGTGGTTTTAGGCACCCACTGCTGGTCTTGAAACGTGTCCCCCGAGGACGAGTGGGAACTACTGTTTATTTTTTATTTTTTTTGGAACTACTGTTTAATTCTTTCTCTGAGCAGCTCCAGATTATTTGCTTCCTGTGCAAGGAAGTGACCACAGCCAAAGAGCTCACCTACATATAACTTTTAGGCCTGGATACTTTGGTCTATGGGCTTCCCTGGTAGCTCAGGGGTAAAGAATCTGCCTGCCATTGCAGGAGACGTGGGTTTGATCCCTGGGTTGGGAAGATCCCCTGGAGTCGGAAATAGCAACCCACTCCAGTATTCTTGCCTGGAGAATCCCATGGACAGACGAGCTGGGGGCTACAGTTAATGGGGTCGCAGAGTTGGACACGATTGAGGAACTAAGCACGCGTTTTGGTCTACAAGTGAATCCCAGGGCTGAGCCTGATGGCCGCCACTTTCAAAGCCTCTAAAACAGGGTGGGGAGGCACATTCCTTAATCCCATTTTTGCCTTCAGGCTCCTGGCCTCTGGGGGAAAGTTAGCCTTATCTCTCATTGCTTTAAGCCACTCCTTGTAATTGCTTAGGTTTGAAATACCAAAGCAGATGGCTTCTTTCAGCCCCGAATCTTCTCTGTGTTATGGAACTTTTGGACAATTTGGATTGGGGGCTGCCAGCAGAGTACATTCCTTTGTACCTCTGCTGAAGACTGGAGCGCTTCTGTGTCCTGCTCTCTGAGAACTCTTGAAAGCAAACAGCACCCAACACACCCAAAGACTGAACTTTCTCTACCAGTTCTCCAGTATTCCTGCCCTGTTGGGAACATTAGTGTGTTGTGATGTCAAGTGGGCCACAGCCAACTTTTTTGTTTTTTTGTTTTTTAAATAAGTTAGAATAGAATAGAAAATATCAGATGCTTGCAGCTCAGGGCAGGAATAGAAGCTTCACTCCACAAAGTTCCCTGCTCAGCTGCTTCCAGCGCCTTGGCTCACCCTCCATGGCTAACTGGTGGCTTTCAGACTCTGGCACTGATCTCAGAGGGAGAGCAGTGAGCGGTCTTCAAGGAGATCTTGGTTCCCTGCCCAGGAATTGAACCTGGGCTGTTGATGTTGTTCAGTCACTAAGTCATGTCCAACTCTTTGTGACCCCATGAATCCACACCAGGATTTCCTGTCCTTTACTAGCTCCCGGAGTTTGCTCAAACTCATGCCCATTGAGTCAGTGATGCCATCCCACCATCTCATCTTCTATCACCCCCTTCTCCTCCTGCCCTCAATCTTTCTTAGTACCAGGGTCTTTTCCAGTGTTCCAATGTCAGTTTTTCGCATCAGGTGGCCAAACTATTGGAGCCTCAGCTTCACCATCAGTCCTTCCAATGAATATTCAGGACTGATTTCCTTTAAGATTGACTGGTTTGATCTCCTGGCAGTCCAACAGACTCTCAAGAGTCTTCTCCAGCATCACAATTCGAAAGCACCAATTCTTCTACACTTAGCCTTCTATATGGTCCAACTCTCACATCCATTCATGACTACTGGAAAAACCATAGCTTTGACTATATAGACCTTTGTTGGCAAAGTGATGTCCTTGCTTTTTAATAAGCTGTTTAGGTTTGTCATAGCTTTTCTTTCAAGGAGTAAGGGTCTTTTAATTTTGTGTCTTTGGATTTTGGAACCCAAGAAAATAAAATGTCACTGTTTTCACTTTTTCCCCATCTATTTGCCTTGAAGTGATGGGACCCAATGCCATGATCTCAGTTTTTTGGATGTTGAGTTTTAAGCCAGGTTTTCACTCTCCTCTTTCACCTTCATCAAGAGGCTCTTTAGGTCCTCTTTACTTTCTGCCATTAGAGTGTATCATCCATATATCTGAGGTTGTTATTTTTCCAGGCAATCTTGATTTCAGCCCAGCATTTTGCATGATGTACTCTGCATATAAGTTAAATAATCAGGGTGATAATATACAGCCTTGATGTACACCTTTTCCAATTTTGAACCAGTCCACTGTTCCATGTCCAGTTCTAACTGTTGCTTCTTGACCTGCACACAGGTTTCTCAGGAGGCAGGTAAGGTGGTCTAGTATTCCCATTTCTTTAAGAGTTTTCCACAATTTATTGTGATCCACATAGTCAAAGACTTTCATGTAGTCAATGAAGCAGAGGTAGATGTTTTTCTGGAATTTCCTTGCTTTTTCTATGATCCAACAGATGGCAATTTGAACCTGGGTAGCATGAATGAAAACCAGGAATTCTAGCCACTAGACCACCAGGAGCTAGAGCCCAGAAGCAAAATGGCCCTGGCTCTTTCCCCAGTTTGAAAGCAAGATTGTTTCAAGGAGACAAAAACTGTGAAAACAGGTACAAAGTTTATTATTAGAGACACAGCACAATGTATGGGAAAGCACACCGGAAAACAGTTTATTTATCCAACTCAGAAGCACAGCAGAGATACACACTCAGAAAGAAAGTGTATGGACATCCTTTCTAATGAGGGAGACTGCGGTAAGTCAGAAACTAGGCAGAGACATATGCCCAGAGTGGAGTGGGGGGCATCCTGAGTGAGGAGGAGCACAGTAAGTCAGAAACCAGGCAGAAATGCACACCCGGACGGAAGTGCAGACACCCTGAGTGAGGAGGAGTGCAGTAAAGAGGTGATGTAAATCATTTGTATGGGACACTCCTTCCGGGTCTTTGTTTATTGCTTTGGCCAATTAACTTGTTTCTTTCTTCACACCTAGATGCATGCACAACTTTTTGCTAAGATGGATCCCACTGCAGAGGCCTGTGAGTGCATGTCCACATTTATTATGGGGTGGGGCCCCCTCCCTTTTTGACCCTCAAGAAGCCTTCCTGTGCATGTGCAGACAGGGAGGTCTTCCTTGACCTCAGGAGTGGGCACCTGACCTCTTTAGCAGAGCTCAGCTTTTGCCAGAGCTTTGTCCTTGGGATGTCTGGGTGAGACCAAAGGCTAGGTTTTATTCTACTTGACAAACACCAGGTGTCAGGTCCAGAGGCCTGCTGCCTCCTACCTCAGCACCAATTCAGTATCTTCAGACGAGGCAGAAGTTTGTGGAAAGATGGAGGAGCAGGCAAAGGGAGCCCCAGCAGTGTTTTATTTTCTGTTCTTAGAAGCTGCCATATAACACTTCTACTTATAGCTCACCAGCAAGAGTTTAGATACATGGTCACATCTAGTGCAAGGAGGGTGAGACATGTTATTTATTTATTTTTTGTAATTTTATTTATTTATTATTTTTGGTTGCACTGGATCTTCGTTGTTGCTTTCAGGCTTTCTCCAGTTGCGGCAAGTGCAGACGACTCCCTGCTGCGGGGTATGAACTTCTCATTGCGGTAGCTTCCCTGTTTGTAGAGTTCTAGGTTCTAGGCATGTGGACTTCTGTGGTTGCAGCTCACAGGCTCCAGAGCGTGGGCTCAGTAGTTGTGGTGCACGAGCTTAGTTGCCCTACAGCATGTGGGGTCTTCCTGGACCAGGGATTTAACTGGTGTTCCTTGCATTGGCAGGTAGATTGCCATGCACTGTACTACCAGGGAAGTCCTGAGAGATGTTATTTTCATGCTGCTGACTGTGTGCCCTTTTAGTGATATTACAATGGGAAAAAAGGGAGAGAGCACGTTCATTATAAGGCAACTAATAGGATTCACTTGTAGATTCAAGGCATCCTGCTGCTGCTGCTGCTAAGTCACTTCAGTCATGAGTGGTAACCAAGTATTTCATTTTTTTTTTAACCATTGATTTTTTTTCAAAACTCTCAGAGCTGTTCTCACATAGCTAGAAGACACCTTCACTTTGGTCTGCCTTTGACCCATTCCCAACTCTTCAACCATCAGACATAGTGCTTAAACTTAGAAGTAGAATCAAGATTCCTAGATTCAAATCCAGACTACCCTGCCTATGAGCTGGACCACTTTTTCTGGCAAGTTATTTTAACCTCGTCTCAGTTTCCTTGGCTGTAAAATGATGGAGACCAATAGTATTGTAGCAGAGTATTTTTACAAGGATGAAATATGAATTTGCATGTAAAGAAGCAGAGTGCCAGGTGCATAATAAACTTAATAAGTGATCAACAACAATTTATTATTCAGTAGCTCTTTGCTACCTGAAGGCTTAACTTCTCAGCACATGACAATCTTCCAGAATGTGCTGTGGTGCCCCTAGAGGGTCCCACTCCCCATTGTATGGTACCTCATCTATTCATTTTTTTAAATAACATTGTTTCCAATTAAAAAGTAATACAACCCAATCGTTTTACCTTTGGAATCTATCTTAGAAACTTGCTGAATGCAGAGACGAACCTGTGTGCTGCATTGTTGTAAGAGTAACAAATTGGGAAACAACCACTCAGAAGAGAACATTTTAAAAGTCAGGAAGAGAAAGACAAATACTGTATGATATCACTTCTGTGTGGAATCTAAAATACAACGCAAAGGAGCATATCTATGACACAGAAGCAGACTTACAGATACAGAGAACAGGCTTGTGGCTGCCAAGGGGGTGAGGGGAGGGAAGGACTGGAAGCTTGGGATTAGCAGATGCAAACTGTTATATATAGGATGGATAAACAAGGTCCTAGATACAGGGACCTATATTCAATATCTTGTGGTAAACCATAATGCAAATGAATATGAAAAGAATATATACATATATAAATGAGTCATTTTACTGTACAGCAGAAATTAAGCCTGACATTATAAACCAACTATAACTTCAACAAAAAATTCAAAAATACTACGGAACAGCCAGACTCTGGAATCCCATGAAGTCATTTAAAGTCCCAGATTGACCTCTTCTGAAACCACTCTTCCTCTATCCGCCTCCGGCCTTCCTGAGGGGGTCTCAAACAATCCGTTCTTGTTCCTGTTGTGGGACTTCTACATGAGCCCTTTCCTCAGCTTGGCATATTCTGTCCCTGACAAATTTCATTTGGACCCTAACCCACTTTTCCCAATCTAAAAGAGTTCCTCAGCTTATCTCTAGCACACTAATTAATTAGTTGACTAAAAATTATTATTAACTAATTAATTAATTTACTGTCTGTCTCTCCCAGCTGGAACATAAGCGTCAGGAGAGTGGGACCTTAGTCTCGTTTATCATTCTCATGACAACCAAACCTGCTACATAGAGGTGATTCAATGCATATTTGTTAAATAAATAATATTAGCTATACTTATCAAGTGCTTTCTATTTTCTGGGCATTGTTTTATGTCCTTTAAGTATATTAATATATATAGAATCCTTACAATAATTCTATGAGGCAGTTGCTATCATATTATATCATTCTACAGATGAGGCTATTGCCTAAGGCCAAGCGGTTAATAAGTTGCAGAGCTGAATTTCAACTTAGGGAGTGGGTCCTGATCTTATGACCTTAACCCCTACACAACATGTAGCTGAAGCAGGGCTCAGGGCACAACTTATAACTGTAAATGCCTAGTTTTAATACAAAGAAAGATCTTAAATCAAGTACTTAAACTTCTGCCCTAAGGAACTAGAAAAAAAAAGAGCAAATAAAACCCAAAAGAAGGAGAAGGAAGGAAATAATAAACACTAGAGCAGAAAACAAATGAACTAAAGAGCAGAAAAACAAGAGTGAACATCAATAAAACCCAAAGGTTTCTGAAAAGGTCAACAAAAGTGATACACTTTTAGCTAGACTGATCAGAGAAAAAGAAAATTAAAATTTCTAAAATCACAACTAAAAGAAGGGACATTAAACTAAACTTAAGAAATAGGAAAGATTATAAGAGGATACCATATGGGAAGATGCTGCTCAAAGGGTACTAATCTGCAGTTATAAGATGAATAAGTCCTGGGGATCTAATGCACAGAATGAAACTCTGCCCAATATTATGCTGTGTACTTGAAATTTGCTAAGAGAATAGACTTTGGACTTCCCTCATGGCTCAGATGGTAAAGAATCTGCCTGTAATTCAGGAGACCTGGGTTCGACCCCTGGGTCGGGAAGATCCCCTGAAGAAGGGACTGGCTGTCCATTCCAGTATTCCTGCCTGGAGAATTCCAGGGGCAGAGGAGCGTGAGGTTGCAAAGAGTTATACATGACTGAGTAACCACAAGTTTTAATTTTTTTTTTCATCCTCACCACACACATGCAAAAAAAGTAACTATCTGAGATAATGGATGTGTTAATTAACTTGACTGTGGTAGTCATTTCACAAAGTATACATAGGTTAAATCATCGTGTTGTACGCCTTTAATGTATACAATTTCATTTGTAAATTATACATCCATAAAGCTGGAGAATACTATGAGCAACTGCACTGCAACAAATTAGATAATTTAGATCAAATGGGCAAATTCTAGAAAAGCACAAAGATTGAAACTCCCTGAAGAAGCAGCTAAGGACTTCCCTAGCAGCTCAGTGGTAAAGAAGCTGCCTGCCAGTGCAGAAGACTCGAGTTTGATCCCTCGTCCGGGAGGATCCCATGTGCCTCGGGGCAATTAAGCCCATGTGCCACAACCATGGAGTCTGTGCCCTAGAGCCCGTGCTCTGCAACAGGAGAAGCCGCCACGGTAAGAAGCTCACGTGCTGGAACAAAGAGTAGCCCCTGCTTGCCACAACAAGAGAAAGCCCGTGAAGCAACAAAGCCCAGCACAGCCAACCAAAAATAAATACAGTTATTCCAAAAAAGAAGAACCTGGGCTTCCTTTGTGGCTCAGTTGGTAAAGAATCCTCCTGAAATGCAGGATACCTGGGTTCCATCCCTGGGTTGGGAAGATGCTCTGGAGAAGTGAAAGGCTACCCACTCCAGTATTCTGTCCTAGAGAATTCCATGAACTGTACAGTCCATGGGGTCCCAAAGAGTCAGATGTGACTTAAAAAAAAAAATAAAAAGAAGGAGAAGCTGAAAATGTGAGTACGCCTATTGTAAATAAAGACATCCAATTAATAATTTTAAATGTCCCACAAAGACAAGTTCAGTCTCAGATAGCTTCACTGGCAAATTTGACTAAACATTCAAAGAAGAATTATGGTAGGTGGAATAAAGGCTCCCCAAAGATTCCCTTGTCTGTCGCAATTCAAAGAACCTGTGAATGTTAATTTATATGACAAAAGGAATTTTACAGATGTGATTCAGCCAAGAATCTGGAGATAGGGAGATGATCCCGGATTTTCTGAGTAGGCCTGATGTAATTAGAAAGGTCCTTATAAGAGGGATGATGGAAGAGTCAGGGTTAGGATGCCACGTCAAGAAGGAAGCAGAGGGAAGAAGAGTCTGGAAAAGAAGCTACTACTCAACTGGCTGTGATGATGGAGAAAAGAGCCATGAGCAGCTTCTAGAAGCTGGAAAAGGGAAGAAGCAGAAAGATTCTGTCCTGGAGGGCTTCCCTGGTGATGCAGTGGATAAGAATCCACCTGCAATGCGGGGGACATGGGTTCGATCCCTGATCCAGGAAGCTCCCACGTGCTGCAGAGGAACTAAGCTCGTGTGCCAAACTACTGAAACCCGTGCACGTAGAGCCCGTGCTCTGCAACGAGAGAAGCCACTGCAATGAGAAGTCCGTGCACCTCAGCGAAGAGTAGCCCCCGCTTGCGACAGCTAAAGCAAGCTCCAGTGCAGCAACAAAGCCTCAGCAAAGCCAAAACTAAATAAATAAAAAGAAAGTAATGTGTGAACATTTGTGCAAGAAAAAAAAAAAAGATTCTTTCCTGGAGCCTCCAGAAGGAAGCAGTCCCATTACACCTCAATTTTTGGACCTTTTTTAAAAACTTCATTCTCTTTTGGCCGTGCCTTGCAGCGTGTGGGATCTTAGTTCCCTGACCAGGGGTCAAACCCATGACATTGGAAGTAGGAAGTCTTAACCACTGGACTGCCAGGGAAGTCCCTCACTTTTTGATTTTTGGATGTTCAATCTCCAGAATTGTAGAAGAATACATTTGTCAATTTAAGCCACTAAGCTTGTGATAACATGTTACAGCAGCAAAAGGAAATGAATACATCAATCTTCCAAAGACTAGAAGGGCCAACTCTTCCAAAAACAGGAGAGAAAACTTCCCAATCGTTGCATGAGGCCAGTATTACTCTGATATCAAAACTAGGCAAAGACATCACAAGAAAAGAAACCTACAGATCAATAACCCTCACAAATTTAGACACAAAAATCCTGAACAAAATACTAGCAAAATGAACCCAAAAGTATATGAAAAGGAAAGAATGAATATATGTGTATAACTGAATCACTTTCTGTACAGCAGAAATTAGCATAATATTGTAAATCAACTATATTTCAATAAATAAGTAAATAAAAATAAAAAATATGTAACAGGATTATACACCATGATCAAGTGGGATTTATTCCAGAAATACAAGGTTGGTTTAATATCTTGTGCAGAAAGGAGTAAACACATGGAATTTAAGACTGCTATCCTTAGAAATGCTGGTTTGCAAGGTGGGCCCTTGGCTGGCATCTGGAAACGGGAATTTCAGGACTGGTAAGTGCAGTTCACTGTGCCTATACTGTGTATACAAATAATGTGGTTTATGCTAACTAAATACCTCCTTTCCTTCTAAGAGTCTGGAATTTTGGTCCATGCTAGGCAAAGGATGCCTGAATGACTGGTCTTTATTTAAAACCTTGGATGCTGAATTTCAAATGAGTTTCTGTGGTAAACAACATCTCACGCATTGTCAGGACTTGTTGGAGGTGTTAGGTATGTTTCCACTTGAAGAGCACGCTGAAAGCTTGTGTTGGTTTCCTCTGGACTTTGCCCCACATGCTGTTTCTCTTTGCTGATTTTGTGCTGTATCCTTCCACTATAATAAAACTTAGCTGTGAGTATGACTACATACTGAATCCTGTGAGTCTTCTTGACCTTGAAGATGGTCTTGGGGATTTGAAAATTAATTAATGTAATATAGCACATGGATAAAATAAATGACAAAAACCATATGATCATCTCGATAGATACAGAAAAAAGCATCTGACAAAATCCAACGTTTAATAATAAAAATACTCAACAAACTAAGAATGGACGGTAACTCTCACAACCTAACAAAGATAATCTATGAAAAACCCATCATAATTAACTACAAACATAATTGTGAAAGACTGAATGGTATATGATCACTGCAGATGGTGATTACAGCCATGAAATTAAAAGATGGAAGAAAAGCTTTTCTTTCCTTGGAAGGAAAGCTATGATCAACCTAGACAGCGTATTAAAAAGCAGAGACATTACTTTGCTGACAAAGGTCCGTCTAGTCAAAGCTATGGTTTTTCCAGTATGGATGTGAGAGTTGGACCATAAAGAAAGCTGAGCACCAAAGAATTGATGCTTTTGAACTGGTGTTGGAGAATACTCTTGAGAGTCCCTTGGACTGCCAGGAGATCAAACCAGTCCATCCTAAAGGAAATCAGTCCTGAATATTGATTGGAAGGACTGATGCTGAAGCTGAAGCTCCAATACTTTGGCCACCTGATGCGAAGAGCTGACTCATTGGAAAAGACCCTGATGCTGGGAAAGATTGAAGGTGGGAGAAAGGGACGACAGAGAATGAGATGGTTGAATGGCATCACCAACTTGATGAACATGAGTTTGAGCGAGCTCTGGGAGTTGGTGATGGACAGGGAGGCCTGGTGTGCTGCAGTCCATAGGGTCGCAAAGAGCTGGACACGACTGAGCGACTGAACTGAACTGCATGATATACCCCTAAGATCAAGAACAAGACAAGAATGTCCACTATCATCACTTCTATTTAACATTGTTTTGGAGGTTCTAGATAGGGTAATCAGGCAAGGAAAAAAAGTTCATCCAGGTGCTCACTTTAGCAGCACATATACTAAAATTGGAATGATACAGAGAATATTTGCATGGCCCCAGTGCAAGGATGACACACAAATTCATGAAGCATTCCAGATTATTTATTTATTTATCTTTGGCTCTTCTGGGTCTTTGTTGCTGCTTGGGCTTTTCTCTAGATGCGGGGAGCAAGTACCACTTTCCAACTGCAGTGTGAGGGCTTCTCAATGCAGTGGGTCCTCTAGTTGCGAAGCACGGTCTCTAGGACACTCAGGCTTCAGTATCTGCAGCTAGAGGGCTCAGTAGTTTCAGCTCCTGGACTCGAGAGCACAGGTTCAATACTTGTGGCCCACAGGCTTAGTAGCTCCAAACATGTGGGATCTCCCTGGATTAGGGACGGCACTCGTGTCTCCGGCATTGGTAGGTGGATTGTTTGCCACGGAGCCATCAGGGACACCCACATATTTTTAATTATTAGGGAAATGCAAATCAAAACTACAATAAGGTGCCAGAGTGAGACTGGTCTGAATGGCCATTATTTTAAAAATCTATATATAAGCTGGAGAGGGTGTGGAGAAAAGTGAAGCCTCCTACATCGTTAGTGGGGATATAAATTGGTGCAGCCATTATGGAAAACTATCAAGAAAGTGAAAAGATACTCTCATCCAGAATATGTAAAGAGCATTTACAACTCAATAATAAAAGGACAAATAACTTCTCTAAAGATGTATATATCAACAATAAATACATGAGAACATTTTCAACATCATTAGCCATCAGGGAAATGCAAATCAAAACCACAACAAGATCCCACTTCCCATCCACTAGGTTTGTTCTTGTTGAGTCACTAAGTCGTGTCCCACTCTGTGATGCCATGAACTGCAGCACGCCTGGGTTCCCTGTCCTTCACAGGGAACATCAGTCAGTCCAGTGAATAGTCCTTCCACTAGGTTGGCTGCAGTCAAAGATAGACAATGACATGTGTTGGTGAGGGTGTGGAGGACTTGGAATCCTCATACACTGCTGGTAGAAATGTAAAATAATGCGGTTCTGTGGCAAACAGCTAAGCGGTTCTTCAAAAAGTTAAACATAGTGGAAACAACATGAATGGCCATCACTGGATGAACGGATAGAGAAAATACAATACACCTGTACAGTGAAATATTGCTTGGCTTTTAAAAAGGAGGGACTGATGTATACTACAACATGGATAAAACTTGAAAGCATAAAACATCACCATTATAGTCACAGCATGTCACATATTGCATGATCCCATTTTTTTTTTTTTTTGGCTGCCCCACTGGCTTGCAGGATTTTAGTTCCCCAACCAGGGATTGAACCCAAGTCCTTGGCAATGAAAGCGTGGCGTTCTAGCCACTGGACATCCAAGGAATTGCCTGTATGAATGATCCCATTTTATGAAATGTGCAGAAATAAGCAAATTCATAGAGACAGAAATAAGATTAGTTTCTAGGGCCTGTTGAAGTTGAGGGGAAGTGGGGAGCGACTGTTAATGGGTATGGGGTTTCTTTAGGGGGTGATAAAAATGTTCTAAAATTGACTATATGATGATGGTTGCACGACTCCATGGATATATTGAAATTCATAGAATTGTACTCTCTAAGTGAACAAATGGTATGGTGTGTGAATTATATCTCAATACAGTTCAAAAAATGCAAGGAAGCAATCAGGCATGACTCCTGAGAGGAGAGGCTGGAGCAGGAGAAATAAATTGAAAGTTACTGGGCCACAGATGGGGACGGGAGAGATCTGACTGGAGAGATGAGTAGGCGGGTAAGAAGATTTGGGATCAAGTCCTGGGACCTTTCCTCGCTGGAAAAGAGGAGAGGAGGGGAGTTCAGGAAAGAAGGCCAAATAGGAGCAGATAATGGGGTGGGAGATACCCATGTGATGTGGGCCAAGGGAGAGGAGTGTTTTGTGAAGGGGCAAGGGCCGAGTATGTCCCAGGCAGCCGAGTGGGCAGGAAAGAGCAAGCAGGATGTAGGGCTAACCCCAGACTCTGCCCTCTTTGGCAAAAAGTCCATGGTGGGCCCCTCTGAAGCCCCCCTGAAGCAGTAGAGGATGGAGTTAGGTGAAGGGGTAGGAAGAAGGGCACTAGGGCAGTTTCAGCCTGGCTGCTCATTGCCTACGTGACCTTAGAAAGACAGCAGACCTGACTCCTCAGCTCCCAGATGGGGCTAGCTGCTGTTCAGTTGCTAAATCACATTCAACTCTTTGTGATCCCATGGACTGTAGCACTCCAGGCAACTCTGTCCTCCACTATCTCCTGGAGTTCGCTCAAATTCATGTGCATTGAGTCAGTGATACTATCTAACCATCTCATCCTCAGTCTCCCTCTTCTCCTCCTCTTAATCTTTCCCAGCATCTTTTCAGTGAGTTGGCTCTTTGCATCAGGTGGCCAAAGTATTGGAGCTTCAGCCTCAGCATCAGTCTTTCCAATGTATATTCAAAGTTGATTTCCTTTAGGATTGACTGGTTTGATCTCTTTGCTGTCTGAGGGACTCTCAAGAGTCTTCTCCAGCACCACAGTTCGAAAGCATCAATTCTTTGGCGCTCAGCCTTCTTTACCTACCAACTCACAACCGTACATGACTCCTGGAAAAACCAGAGCTTAGACTAGACAGACGCGTGTCGACAAACTGCCTTTTAATACGCTGTCTAGGTTTGTCATAGCTTTCCTTCCAAGGAGCAAGCATCTTTTAATTTTATGGGGCTAGTACTGCTGGCCTTTTAGAGTTGATGAGGAGATGAAATACTGTACCCTCTGCAGACCACCTGACACACAGCACTTTAGTTGTTAAAAGCTCTGGGTCCAGAGACAGGCAGCTAGCTGTGTGATCTTGGCCCGTTTCCTTCACTTTGAACCTCAGTTTTCAGGAGGTTCAGGGACATCTGAGTCAAAACTACCTCACTGGCTTGTTGCAGGAGATAGATGAGAAAATGCAAGGAAAGCATTTGGCGAGGGGCCCAGACACGGTACGGGCTTCACGAAGAGCTGGTTGTTCCCTTCTGCTCTCAGCCCCTGCCCTGATGCACGCCCAGGCTGGGTGACAGTCAGGGTCAACCGGGAGCAACTCCCACTAACGATGTTCCTGAAGGAGTGGACTCCCTGCTCCTAGACAACCACTCAGCTCTGCTAGCCTGGCATCAGTGGGCCACGGAGAAGATTGAGACCAAGGGTAGAGGCTGGGCCTTAGCTGGAGCTGGGTGAGGGGTGGATGTGTGCCTGCCTGCGGGGTGGGGGGACTGTCGCCTCTCCTTCTCCGGTATTGGCTCCCAGACCCGCAACATGATCACCACCTTGACCCCGGGAGGGAACAACTGCACCGAAGCCATCCTGTGACGCGAGTCCCTCAGTAAGGCCCCCTTAACCTTGAGCAGCTGCCGCGTGCACGGCCAACAGCTGGGCCCCGAGGCCCATAAATCACCAATGGCACAAGCCAGCCAGAGCGATCCGCGGGGCGGCTGCCAGGGGTGGGGGTGGGGATGTGGGTGCAGGCAGAGGCTCAGAAACACTCCCCCTTACCCCCTCCCCCAAGCCATTCCATTCAAGCCCAGGGTGGCGGCTTTATAGGCTTGCTGGGCAAACTTTCCTTGAATCCACTGAGGTCTTCCGACACCACAGACCCTGCACACGGGGAAGCAGAGTGGACGTCCGGGGAGGCTACACGCGTCTTCCAGCCAGAGGCCCTGTGCATCTTGCCTGCGTCCTGGCGGGTGAACCCTGGGGCACACAGGAAGTCAGCTAATCCTGCGGATTCCACAAATGCGCCCAAATATATGCTCCCCGCCACGGCCACCGGGCAGAGGCAGGGAGACCACCACCCAGGGGACTCGGACACACGCCCCAGGCAATGTTAGTGCAGGGCACCAGAAGACAGCCTGGATTTTTCCATTATCTGATGAGAGTGCATTCCAGACCATTCATCCACGTGTTTACTTTGCTTCTGTGTGATTTGTCTAGAAATGTCTGTAATGGCATTTTCCCTTGAACATTGTAATAGGCCGCGGAGAGGAGAAGAGTGTTAACCATTATTTGCCATTAGACTCCTCACAGCAAAAACTGGCAGGTGGTGGAAACACACGTGGGTCGTTGGCAGGACCTTCTGGCAATCTGCCCTGCTTGTTCAGGTCTTGAAACGACTGAAAGGAAAAGTGCAAACATGGAAAGAGTTGTTTGGGCTGGTGGGGTGATTTGCTTTTAATTGTCCCTGGCAAAACGAATCTATGGGGTGGGGAGGACGGTAGCCCTGGCGACTGGTGGTGACTGGGCAGGGTTTCTGGGGGTGTCAGTGGTGTTCTGTGGTCCACACAGAAGTAGGTTATTACCTGGGCTGTTGCTGTTGTTCAGTTGCTCAGTCGTGTCTGACAGCGACCCCATGGACTGCAACATGCCAGGCTCCCCTGTCCATCACCAACTCCCGGAGTTTACCCAGACTCATGTCCATTGAGTTGATGATGCCATCCAACCATTTCATCCTCTGTCGCTCCCTTCTCCTCCGGCCCTCAATCCTTCCCAGCATCGGGGTCTTTTCCAATGAGTCGGCTCTTCGCATCAGGTGGCCAAAGTATTGGAGGTTTGGCTTCTGCATCAGTCCTTCCAATGAGTATTCAGGGTTGATTTCCTTTAGGATTGACTGGTTTGATCTCCTTGGTTTCCAAGGGACTCTCAAGAGTCTTCTCCAACACCATGATTACCTGTGTAAGTTCGCTCTATTCACCTAGCTGGACACTTACCATTTGTGTGCTTTCCTGTAAATTTTACTTTAATAGAATGTTTGCTTTCACAAATGATTTTGAATGATATTTTCTTATTTGTAAACAGTAAGATATTTTCAAAGGTACTCATAGAGTGAAAGGGAATTGATTGATTACTGAAGCCGATTCCCCTGCTGTGCTGATGAGAAAGGAAGAGTCAGGATGAAACTGTTCACCCAGACCCTTTGAGTCAGAGGCTGAACCAGAAAAGGGAGCTCAAAACCCCGTCATTTCTATTCTACCAAACCAGGTGATCTCTGCAAGCCTGGATTAAGAAAACTTCTCGTGGATCACGATTTTTTAAAAAAAGAATACTGACAACGTTTAAAAATTAATATGGTGTTACTTTAGTTTTTGGATTGGTTATATGTACAAAAGCTACAAAATTTAAAAAGTTACCAAAAAAAGTATATGCTGCAAAGTCAGTCCCATTCTAAGGGACTCTGTCCCACCCCAGCCCAGGTACCATTGCAGAGATTTCTGGGCATCTTTATGGAGCCAGTCTGTGTGTGATTAACATGCTTTCCTTATTCACACGAAGGGAACACACTGAACACACCATTCTACACCTTGTTCCATCACTTCATAACTCACAGTGAACCCTGTTCATTTTACCATCTGAGCCACCAGGGAAGCTCTAACCCTGTTCATTTGAATACCCTTAGCTGCTGCCCAACCACACCCCTGCCTTTTAAAGGCTATAGAGTGCTCCTTTGTACGGACTATTTAAGCAAATCCTCTATTAGTGGACATTTAGACTGGTTCTAATCAGTTGATATTAGATCGATGCTGCAATATATAGATTTTTCATGTTATTTGGCAAAAGTGTACATAGATCATAGGATAAATTCCTGGAAGCAGTGGTGGCTCAAGGGTTCATCCACTTAGAATTTTACTAAATATAGCCAAATTGCTAGCCTAAACTGTGTCATCTTACAATCTCATAAACAAGGTACCAGAGCACCTGTTTCCCTCTACTCTTGCGACACAGTGTTTTCAAATTCTTTGGACGGTGCCGATCTGATAAATTCAAAAGGGTATGTCAGGCTGATTATCATGTATGTTTCTCTTATTCTAGGCAGACTGAACACTTTTTCATTTGTTTGAATCATTTGTTTTTTCACTGTGAGAACCATCTGTCCATATCCTCTGTCCATTTCTCTATTCTTTTTTTAAAAATTTTTCAATTCCATTTTAAATTGAGTTGTTGGCTTTTTATTATCAAATTTTTATTTGGGAATGTCATTTGTAGAGTGAAAAAAAATCACACTCCTTCAGCACAAAAATCAGTTATACTTTGTGTGTTCCTTTCATGGTCTCTTCCAGGAGCATACATGCTTTGACACCGTTACAACCTATTAACAGTATCTACCATTATAGTGGATGTTTCCCAGGTGGCTCAGTAGTAAAGAATCCACCTGCCAATGCAGGAGACTCAGGTTTGATCCCTGGTTCGGGAAATATCCCCTGGAGGAGGAAATGGTAACCCATTCCAGTATCCTTGCCTGGAGAATTCCATGGACAGATAGACGCCTGACAAGCTACAGTCCATGGGGTCGCAAAAGAGTCAGACATGGCTTAGTGACTGAACAACAACAACCATTTAGTGAGTACTTCCTGGTTGCCAGGCGTTGTTCTAACAGTCCTAAGGGTACATGAAATTTCTAGTTCTGCTTTTTCACATAATGCAGCCGGAGTGGTTTTCATGTTGCAACATTGTCTTTATGACTCTCACTTGCAATGGCTACTTAGCAAGCTGTCAAGATAGTGGCTATCCTATTATGGAATCAGCTGTTTTCTAATTGTTAACTTTCAGTTGCATCTATTGCTTTATCATTTCTGATAAGTAAACTCTTCAAATATATTTAAATTAAATTAAATTCTTAAATTAAATTCAATTCTTACACTGATGTTGTAAGTTGCATCTTACTTTGCCTGCATCATCACTCGTGTGTCCAGCTCCTCTGTCCATGGGATTTTCCAAGCAAGAACACTGAAGTGGGTTGCCATGCATTTCCTTCTCCAGGGGATCTTCCCAACCCAGGGATTGAACCTGTGTCTCCTGCACTGACAGGCAGATTCTTTACCACTGAGCCACCAGGGAAGGCCTCAAAGTACATAGCAGAGTCTTGATTGATTTCACTCATGCACAGCCAACTCAGAATTTAGCCTAGGCAGGATCTTTTTGCTTTGGAATAAAACAGCAGAACTGATGTCAGATGTGGGTGGAGACAGATCTGAAAGGAGCTTCCCACCCTGGTGATTAAGGTTCATCTGCTCTGTGAACCGACATCTAAATGATAATTATGGGGATAAGGTAAGCCAGCACTACCCAAAACTTGTTGTATTAATTGGTTGTGATTATAGATGATTCCCTATTTCCATGTTACGGAGCATTTTTTTTTTTTAGTTATAAAGTAGGCAGTGAGGAGAGCTGCCGAAGAGATGAAGAGTTTCCAGGGTGGCAGACAGAGGGGAGTGGAATTCTGAGGAAGAAAATGGGAGGAGGGGTGGGGAGGGTGGGGGAAGGGGAAAACCAAAAGAGTGGATTGCCCCGGGTCCTTGTGACACAGCAAGCCCACAAGGGCATCTGACCCACTTTTAGGCAGGAATTCTGCTTTTAGGCAAGTTGGAACTCTTGCCTACACACCTGAATGGGTTCAGCCAAGACAGACAAAATTCTGTCGGTCCCCAGTACTCCAGAGTGAGGTGACCCGCCCCTTGGAGCACAGGCCGGGGCTGGCAAGTGGGGTTATTTCTTTGCTGTACTGGTGACTGGATGCTCAGCACCCCCAGCTCCTCATATCCAGGGAAATCACCCAGCTCCTTCCCAGAGGTTCCCACCCGGAACACCCAGGACACCGCTTGACTGTTCCAACCTGCACACAGGTTGTACGTTGCAGCTTCTCGGTGTTGTGGCTGAGGTTTTATCACTATCAACTTTGGTTGCCAAGGCAACCACACAGCAGTTTAGTCTCCTGATACTCACCCATCTAGGCTGGCTTTTACTGTAGTAGGTAGTCTATCTCTTCTCCAGGGGTTCTCCCTGATCTAGGAATCCAACTGGGGTCTCCTGCATTGTAGGCAAATTATTTACCAGCTGAGCTACCAGAGAAGCCTTCATTAAATCTTCTTTACTTTAAAAAAGCACATAGAAATGGCCACCCAGTGGCTGTTTGGGTTCACACTTCTAGGTCCAGTTCTTTCTCCCTTGTCTTCCTCCTTGCCTACTGGACAAATGCAGAGATCACCAGAGGGAAGGGCCGGCGTGGGAAGGAGGAGGTGTGTCCACAGAGAGGCTCAGTGGTGAGCCAAGCGGTGGTCCTTCATTCTTTTTTTTTTTAAGATTTTTTTCTTGGACTTCCCTGGTGGTACAGTGGATAAGAATCTGCCTGCCAAAGCAGGGGACACAAGTTTGATCCCCAGTCTGGGAAGATTCCACATGCCTCGTGGGGCAGCAAAACTCGTGTGCCACAACTACAGAGACTGCCCACCTAGAGCCTGGGCTCCACAGCAAGAGAAGCCACCGCAGTAAGCAGCCCAGGCACCGCAAGGAAGAGTAGCGCCTGCTTGCTACAACTGGAGAAGGCCCTTGCTCAGCAATGAAGACCCAGCACAACCAAAAATAAAATAAATAACTTTTTTTTTAAGATTTTTTTTTTCTTGATGTGGACCATTTTTAAAGTCTTTATGGAACTTGTTACAATATCGCTTCTGTTTTATGCTCTGGTTTTTTGGCTGGGAAACATGTGAGATCCTAGGTCCCCGATCAGGGATAGAACCCACACTCCCTGCACTGGAAGGCGAAGTCTTAACCACTGGATCCTTCACTCCTGCGTTGTTCTTCACAGCCTGCTGAATAGGTCCCTCCCTTGCTGGTGCCACCAGCCTGAGGTCACACAGCCAGAGTGCAGATCTAGATACAAGCTCCAGTGTTCTCATATCCAATCTGTGGCTCTTTTTCCTGCAACCAAGAGGGAGAATCTAGGGAATCATGGGAGAGGTGAGTCTCCAGGGAGAATGGGGGACAGTAGGGGGGTGGTCACTGCTCAGCTGTGCTACCCCAGGTGCCAGGCTATGCCAGCCAGCCCAGCTTCCTTCAACCCCAGCTTCCTGGACTCAGACTCAGAACCCAGTACCAACCGCCGTGTGTTGAAATGAGTCCGTGATTTGCCTGCCTCCTTGTAGTGATGCCTGCTTTTGTTTTCCAAGCATCTCTCTTTCCACTGGGAGGCTGACTCTACCCCATCCCATGGCAGGATGGTCACTCCTAGGGACTTGTTGTTGCTGTTCAGTCACTAAGTTGTATCCAACTCTTTTTGACCCCCTTGACTGCACACGCCAGGCTTCCCTGTCCTCTACTATCTTCCAGAGTTTGCTAAATTTATGTTCACTGAGTTGGTGATGCTATCTAACCATTCCATCCTCTGCAGCCTTCTCCTTTTGCCTTCAATCTTTCCCAACAACATGGTCTTTTCCAATGAGTCACCTCTTCCCATCAGGTGGCCAAAGTATTGGAGCTTCAGCTTCAGCATCAGTCCTTCCAATGAATAATCACGGTTGATTCCCTTTAGGATTGACTAGTTTGATCTCTCGGCAGCCCAAGAGTCTCTCGTCTTCTCCAGCACCACAGTTCAAAAGCATCAATTCTTCAGCACTCAACTTTCTTTATGGCCCAGGGCCTTAACTGCCACCTAACTATGGGACTGGGTCCAGCAGTCAGGGTTTGGATAATGAAGGTGCCCAATGTCAACCCAGAGTGACTGGTCAGAGGAACATGCAGCCCTGTCTCGCCCAATCAGTTCCTTCCCATCCATTTGCTTAGGGACATCAGGAGGGACAGGGTTCCACTTTCAGGTTATGACCTTCAAAGGTGGGGGCTGGGGTTTGTCAGCAGCTGCCTTTCCCACCAGATGGAGGTCTGGCCATGGCCAGAGGAATGAGACACACATTCGAGGAGAAATAGGGACAAGCAGGGTCAGGAAAAGGAGAGCCTTGCCCATCCTGTGCTTCCAGCCACGCTATGAGAACACCTCCCCTGGGCTTCACCTGGTCACCCAGTTTCTACACCAACTCAAGAGGAGGGCCAGGTATATTTTCTGACTGGGATCCAGAGTTACCAGTGATCAGAACTGCCAGAGTTACTGATTATTCTTAGCATAAATGAAATGCCCAACCTCAGTGAATCAGTAGTGAAAGAAGTAAAGGTGTTAATCGCTCAGTCATGTCGGACTCCTTGCAACCTCATTGACTGTAACCCTCCAGGCTCTGTCCATGGGATTCTCCAGGGAAGAATACTGGAGTGAGTAGCCATTCCTTTCTCCAGGGGATCTTCCCAACTCAGGGATCGAACCCAGGTCTCCTGCATTGCAGGCGGATTCTTTACTGTCTGAGCCACCAGGGAAGCCTGGTGAAGTGAAATGAAATGCCCAAATGAAGTGAATTCCCAGTGAAATGCCCAAATGAAGTGAATTTCCAGTGAAATGCCCAACATCAGTGAATCAGTAGAGCACAGTGCTTAAGAGCACGGTTCTGAAAAGCCAGATTACCTGGCTTTGTGAATTCACTAGTAGAAATTTGGCTATATTAATTGTCTTCCTCTAAACTTCATCCTTTTTATCTGTAAAATGGGGATGATAAAGATACACTCATGATAAGTACTCAGTATAGGTGGGTTGCTATCTTTCCTTTGTTGCTTGTTATACTATTAGTGGACTTCTCAGGTGGCGTTAGTGGTAAAGAACCCATTTGCAATGCAGGTAGATTCTGGAGACAAAGGTTTGATCCCTGGGTAGGGAAGATCCCCTGGTGGAGGGCATGGCAACCCACTCCAGTATTCTTGCCTGGAGAATCTGCATGGACAGAGGAGCTTGGCGGCTACAATCCATTGGACCGCAAAGAGTTGGATACAACTGAAGCGACTTCACACGCATGCATACTGTTAGTATTTTCATTTTAATATTTATTATATGTGTTTGGATTATGAAGATAAGTGTTGGCTAATGTTTTTTTCTACAATTAATATTTTTTTGAAGGCCCACGTGCCAGGCGGTGTGCTAAGTTCTCTATGTGGATGATCTCAGGACAAGAATGAGAAATGGCAACCCACTCCAGTGTTCTTGCTTGGGAAGTCCCAGGACACAGCTTAGCAACCTAACAACAACAACAAATTGTCCTCTTGCAGAGATGCACACAATGCTATTACTGCTCTCACGATACTCACAGAAGAGAGAGGGAGCCAATTGTGGACATGGAAACCAACAAATCCGAGGAAGAACAGAGTTACGGAAGACGCTGCAATGTGGGGGTTCACGAAAGTTGGCAAGAGCAGAGACACCTCCACCCATGCGTTTCCAGCACCAGACACAGCTCCTGGTACCCAGCTGGGGTTTAGTTAGTGTTGAATGAACAGAAGAGCCAGTGATGCTGGGGAAAGGCCCCCTGGGAACGTGTTCTCCAGGCTGGGGCTTACAGAAAAGAGTTGTATTGGGCCGGGGGAGACTGAGTCTGAAAATTCCTGGCTTTGAGAAATCCAGATTTACTTTTAACATGGAAAACTTAAGGAATCTCATATTAAAACCTGGGCTTGGGGGCCTCTCCTGGAAAGTTGGAAGATCTTGCAACCTGGGGCCCACAATTCTTCCTAGTGACTGTCTCTTTGCTGAGCAGCAGTGGCTCCCTCCAGGCATGAGCCTCCTTGGCCTTCAGTCATTTGCTCCTCCTTTCCTTCCTAATCCTCGAAGGCAGCTGTGTAGACTCTTGTATTGAACCCACGCTCCTGGGTTTCCTCACTACTCTTATTTAGAAAGCTTTTAATTCAGGGATTCTCAACTTGAAGGGTGCAGGAGAGATGGCCTCTTACACACTAGAAAGATTCTAGCACAACTCCTTCCCCCCGTCCTTCCTCTCCCCACGCACAACCAAGATCACTTTTTTTTTTTTCCAAGATCACTTTTGGAGGCCCAACCTCACCCCTGGCACGCTGGCAGCGCTGAAGTGTGGAAATTCCACCCACAAAGTTTCCCTGATTCTTCGGGAAGATGTGTAGACTCTCATCTCACGCACCAGCATCACCCCCTCCTCTCTAATCATCGCTAGAGCTTGTCACCTAGCAACATAGCATCCGTGGGGTAGCAACCGCTCACCAGTTCATTCATCCCTTCAACAGACACTGACTGAGTTGCTCCCACGCCCTGGATAGGCAGAGACTCAAAAAAGATGGTTGTGAGGATGAATGAAGATACAGGGATGAATGAGGCCCAAAAGGAGGTCAGACTCTGGAGAAAAAACAGATTAAAAAAAAAAAGATTTGTAATGCAAGCCATGATAGATGTATGTATGCATATGTAAATTCCAAAGAGGAAGCAACAGTCCTATACAGGGAAGTCAGAGACTGAAGATGGAATAGTTCAATTAGGTCTTAAGAGAGGCAGGAGTTTGTTGAGACAGAAAGAAAGAACAGGAGAAACCACATTCCCGGGCACAGGAATATCACAGGCGAAGGCTCCAGGCAGGTGGAACCACATGGCAGGTCTGAGGCCACAGGGAAGTATCAATATCAATAGAGCAGAGAATGTACCAAGATTCTGAAAAATCTACATCCATGAAGGGTCAAGCCAGTCTCAACATTCAGACAATAAGATTGGGGTTTCCTTTGACAAAGAGGGTAGACTCACATCCCTGCACAGCCCCCTCTGAGCACAGGGCCTGGACTGCGCCCGTCAGGAGAATGTTTGCAGAATAAAACTGAAGATGAAACAGAGACAGGAAGGGAAAACAGGAACCATCCACACACCAGGCACAGCCAAGACACTGCCTGAAAGTGAAAGCTTCTCAGTCATGTCCAGGTCTTTGCAACCCCATGGGCTCTTCTGTCCATGGAATTCTCCAGGCCAGAATACTGGAGTGTGCATAGCTGTTCCCTTCTCGAGGGGATCTTCCCAACCCAGGGATCGAACCCAGGTCTCCCACATTTCAGGTGGATTCTTTACCATCTGAGACAGTAGGGAAACCCAGATGCTTCCTGGGTGCTTCCCAAATACTTTCTTACAGAAGTCCCCTACACACGAATGAGTTCCATTCCGAGAGTGAGTTTGTAAGTCCAATTTGTTCATGACTCCAACAAAGTTAGCCTAGATACCCAACTAACACAATTGGCTTTATAGTACTGTACAAGGTTTAGAATACTTTTCACACAAATCATATGTTCATTAAAAAACAAACACAAAAAATAAAGAAAACATTTTTAATCTTACAGTACAGTACCTCAAAAAGTACAGTAGTACAGTAGACAGCTGGCATACAGGGGCTGGCACACACGTTTGCATCTTTGAAAGTCCACAGCCTGAAGATTCATGTATAGGGAACTGACTGTACCTGTTTCCTTCTGGAGAAGGGGACGATGGAGGACGAGATGGTTGGATGGCATCACTGACTCGATGGACATGAATTTGAGTGAGCTCCAAGAGGGATGTGAAGGACAGGGAAGCCTGGCGTGCTGCAGTTTATGGGGTCACAAAGAGTCAGACACGACTGGGCGACTGAACAACAACCCTAAGGCAGCTGGCACACAGGGGCTGGGCGCACACTCGCGTCGTGTGCTGCCCCCTCACTGTTCTTTACCATGCTGCTCTGTGTTCTCCATTCATTAATTCCTTTGTTCATTTCCAGGCAGGAGAACAGAGACAAAACTAGCTGTTTTAGCAGGGAGAAATTAACGAGGGAAATTGGTTAAACAGATTTTTTAAAATATGTTTTATTGACCTATGGTGGCGCTGGGTCTTCTTTGGACTTCCTTTAGTTGAGGCAAGCAAGGGCTATTCTTTGTTGCAGCGTGCAAGCCTCTCACTGCAGTGGCTTCTCTTGTAGCAGAGCACAGGCTCTAGGTACATGAGTTTTGGTACTTTTGGCGCCAGGGCTCAGTATTTGAGGCTCCCAGGCTCTAGGTCTCCAGCTCAGTAGTTGTGGCACACAGTCTAATTTGTTGCGAGGTATGTGGAACCTTCCTGGACCAAGGATTGAACCCCTGTCCCTGGCATTGGCAGGCAAATTTTTATCCACTGTACCACCAGGGAAGTCCTAAACAAATATCGTAGGACTGAAAAGGCAAGGCTGGAGTTAACACAGAGACAGTAACTGCAGGTGGCCACCACCTGCCTTGGGCCCCGGAGGACAAAGGCAAGAGCTAGAGCTGGAGAACCTGCACACCTGGAGGAGGGGCCCATGGAGCTTGGACTCCGATGAGGCCATCATGATAGTACCACACCTCCTCCTCCACCAATTCCTCAAAGCACCCATTATTCCTCTGCATCCCTAGGCTTCCCAGTGCAAGCGCCAAAGACTCTCTACCTGAAGGACTTTCTTGGGCCGCAGGAACTTACTCAGACTGAATGTGGGCAGTACCGAAAGTGCCAGGAAATTAACACTCCAGGAGCAGCCCTGAAGGATGGGAAGTAGAAGTTAGTGGATAAATAGCGTGCTTCCCTAATCCAGAGTAGCACCATCCCAAGGACTGCTCTGCACCACTTCCAAAGGGAGTCTGTGATGATCTCTAGCTGCCCACAGTGGTGCTGTTGTTAGTCGCTCAGTTGTGTCAGACTCTGCAACCCCGTGGACTGTAGCCCAACAGGCTCCTCTGTCCATGGGATTTCTCCAGGCAAGAATATTGGAGTGGATAGCCGTTTCCTTCTCCAGGGGATCATCCCAACCCAGGAATCGAACCAGGTCTCCCATATTGCAAACAGATTCTTTAACATCTGAGTCACCAGGAAAGCCCCCAGGGGTAACCTATCATTAATGTACCCTGTATATCAACCACATCCTGGGCATCAGCTTCCTTACCTTTCCTGTCTTACTTTTCCACTCCATTTACTGGGACTTCCCGGTTTCATTTTCAAAATAAGCTACCTGCTCTCAGATTCTTGCCTAAGGACCTGCATCTGATGAAATCTAAGGTAAGACGTTACCAGAAGTGGTTCTAGGAAGTAAGCTCTCAGAACGGGATTTTGGAATTGGATCACTTGCCAGCCAGATGGCAATGAGGACTCTTATTCATGGTGAGTGGGATGGAGATGACCCCAAATATGCTGGACCAGCACAAGGACTGAGACTCTCATCTTTGGTTGATGGGGATGCAGTATCAGTAGAAGATGCTGCATTGGCATCTGCAACGATGCTACTGCATGAAAAACACCAGGATCAGGGATTATAAGGATCTGGGGGCTTTTTTAAAAATATATTTATTTATTTATTTGGCTGCGCTGGGTCTTAGCTGCAGCATGTGAGATCTAGTTCCCTCACCAGGGATGGAACCTGGGCCCCCTGCATTGGGAACACGGCCTCTTGGCCACTGGATCACTAGGGAGGTCCCTAGTTGGCTGTTTTAACTGCCACAAGAACCCAAAAGGAAGAAAACAATTGGCTCAAGTCAGTCAACAATCAACTCAGAGCATGATGTGGAAGCCAGAAAGTCACCATCTAAAGAGACCCTCATCTCCTGCACCCAGAGGACAGACAGTGCTGGAAATCAGATCCAAGATTTTATTTATGAGTTACAAAGAAGGCTGAACTCGCAGCCCAGCAAGTCTCCTCTGCTAGGGACTAGAAAGAGGAGTGAGGCTCTGAGGCCCGGATGTGACATTGAGTAGATGCCTTAAGAGAAACTTAAACACCTAGATTCACCATAACCACCAGAGACAGCAGGACTGGCTCCTCCCCTTCACTGAGAGAAAATGAAGGAAGATTCCTTGGGATTCCAGACACAGTTTTGTAGCCCCCTTTTTAAGTAACGATGCTTCCCCCATGGCTCAAGCAGTAAAGAATCCGCCTGTAATGCAGGAGACATGGGTTTGATCCCTGGGTCGTGAAGATCCCCTGGAGAAGGAAATGGCAAGCCACTCCAGTGTTCTTGCTGGGAAATCCCAAGCACAGAGGGCCTGGCAGGCTACAGTCCATGGGGTGGCAAACAGTTGGACACAACTGAGCATGTGATGGATTTGTAAGTAACAATTTGCTTTGAGAATTCAGGTGAATCACTCCAGCCAGTAGAGTAACCTCTTTCTTTACCAGATGGGAAGTGCCAAACATCCAGATTCCAACTGAATGAAACCATAGCTGTGTCCCCTAATATTAGGACAAATTCCTTCTTTGGGAACTAAGGCCTCCCATCAAGCTAAAGGTGTGGGAGAAGGAGCTGAGCAGGTGTAACAGTGAGAGGTGCTGCTCCTGTCTAGACCTTCAAACAGCACCACGTATTGACCACACGTGCAAGAAAGCACGTGTAAGACAGACTCCCATCCTTTCAGGGTGTTCTTCTCAACCGGCATCAGAAAAGAACTTCCAGTAGGTCACTCCACCATCTTTCAGGCCAGCTGCCCCTAGGTGGTGGGGTACATAGTAACACTACTGAATTCTATGCACGCGTGCTCACACCTACAGTTCTTTTGCTAGGAAGCCAGTCCCTTGATTGGATGTGCAATGGAATACTATGAAATACATGTTGCATGGAATACTATGCAAGTGCAAAAGGCATTCTAAGAGACTATGGACGGTGATGCAGGGAGAAGCACTGATGACAGGATGTATGTTTTTCTAGAGAGGAAAACTGCTGCCAACACCATGGAAGGGGTCCAGCGTAACCAGCCTACAAGCAAGTGGCTAGTCCCTGGGGGATGATGGCATGCAGGGTTGGGGAGGTGAGTGCTGGTCTCTGCTTGGGAGGTTATACACTCAGGAATGGCAGAAGCCAGGGCAGCTTGTTGAGGGGAGGACCTTGTTAGCTGTGCATATTATCTTCATCCTCGCCACATGGACCCACTTGAACCAGGGTGGCCAGGGAAAGAGGCTGACTGACAGCCGCAGAATGTATCATTTTGTCCACTTGATAATACTGAGAGCCTCCTCTGCAACAGATATCCTGTGAAGAGCATTCAAATATGACACAAATAGGTCCACACTGCCTGTTCTGAGCACCCCCATCTACATAGCTCTTCCCTAGTTTTCCTGTTGGACTCCCCTGCTGGCTCAGTGGTAAAGACTCGGCCTGCAATACAGGAGACCTGGGTTTGATCCCTGGGTTGGGAAGATCTCCCGGAGTTAGGGCATGGCAACCCACTCCAGTATTCCTGCCTAGAGAATCCTGTGGACAGAGGAGCCTGGCAGGCTGCAGTCCATAGTGTTGCACAGAGTTGGACACGACTAAATTGACTTCAGCAGTGGCAGTTTTCTGGTTACTCGTCTTCCAGTCCTGTCCCTTCAAGTCTCTGTTAGTTACGGCCTGTAAGTCTAATTTCAGGTCATCCCCAAGTCTAGACCATGTAGACAATGACATACACTACTCCAGTTTTGCCCCTTGGGAGGATTTCTCTTCACCATTGCTTTTTCAAGAACACTCATGACTAGGGTTGTAGGGTGACAGGCTGATGGGGAACTTAGAAGGATCAGGCTGAAAACACCTGATCAATCACCAAGAGACAACGAGGCTTTATGGGATGCATCAGGAAGTTCCCAGCACAATTAGAAAGATGTTGCTTTTGTTGTTTAGTTGCAAAGTCATGTGCAACCTCCTGGACGCACCACCAGGTTCCTCTGTCCCTAGGATTCTCCAGGCAAGAATACTGGAGTGGGTTGCCATTTCCTTCTCCAGGGGATCTTCCCAACCCAGGATTGAACTCTCATTTCCTATGTCTCTGGCATTGGCAGGCAGATTCTTTACCACAGAGCCAATGTAGAAAAACTCAGTGTGGAAAATTCTAAAATACAAATGATCTGGTTTCTTAAAAAATTTTTAAAGGAGAGGAAATGTTGTAGGTTAAAAGAGGGTTAAGAGACAAATCAATCAAGTGCAATATATGGATTTATTTGTATCCTGACTGTAACACACAAATTATTAGAAAATCACTTATGGGATAATCAGGAAAGTGTGAACACTGGTGACTGGCTATTAGATAATTATTTAGGAATTACTGTTAATTGCTTTTAGATATGAAAATTATTTTGCAGTTATGTTAAAAAACTAAGTTCTTAACTATGAAAGATTGAATCCTTCCCTGTTAGAGATACATACTGAAGTCCATTTATGACTGAAAGAGAATGAATTCTAAGATTTGCTTTAAAGTAACTAGGCAGGTATGGATGAAACAAAATTGTATGTTGATAAAGACAGATGTTAGATGACGGGTATGGGTTCATTATATTATTCTACTCTCTAGTAAGTCTTAAATTCTCTGTACTAAAATGTCATTTCGTTTTAATGTATCTTGACCTTATGCTCCCTTTGGCCTCATTTCTCTAGTTTCTGCTCACATCACAGTTTCTCCAAAGATTAATCACTCCCTCACTCATGTTCTCTCAGGTCTCTCTGGTTTGGCTTTCAACTATGTTGCACTTTTGAAATTACTCCCACCAACTTCACCAAGGGTGTCCCAGTTATGAGATTAAATGGCCACTTTTTCTTTGTCCTCTTTTTCCTTGACCTCTCCATGATATTCCACACTGTCAATCCCTCTCTTTCTTTGGAACGCTTTCTTCCCTTGACTTCTGAGAGACCACTCTCCTGATTTCCCTCCAACTTCACTGGCCACTATCTATTCCAGTCCTGTGATTTTAAATACACTACAGGTTCTCAGGGAGAAGGCAATGGCACCCCACTCCAGAACTTTTGCCTAGAAAATCCCATGGATGGAGGAGCCTGGTAGGCTGCAGTCCATGGGGTCGCTAGAGTCGGACACGACTGAGCGACTCTACTTTCACTTTTCAGTTTCATGCATTGGAGAAGGAAATGGCAACCCACTCCAGTGTTCTTGCCTGGAGAATCCCAGGGACGGGAGGCCTGGTGGGCTGCCGTCTATGGGGTCGCACAGAGTCGGACACGACTGAAGCAACACAGCAGCAGCACAAGTTCTCAACTTCCGGATTTAAATCTCTAGCCCTTGGGACTTCCCTGGTGGTCCAGTAGTTAAAACTCCACTCTTGGAATCTCTAGCCCTGCTCTCATCCCTGGGAATTCTCTTTAAATACCTACCTCCCCATGGTATCTCCACTTGGATATCTCAATGGCAGCTCAGGTGTAACATACCAAACTCCACTTTGGTTTCCCCCAAATCTTCCCCTAGTCTTCTCAAGTCAGTTCAAAGCACTGCCATTCTTCTAGCTTCCCGTCCTCGAAGCCTCTCTCCTTCAAGACTTCTGTCTAATCCATCAGCAAATCCAGTCACTTCTACCTTCGATTGGAATCACACCTCTTCTCCCTGGCTCCTCTCTGCTCAAGCTCTCACTTTGGGAACTTAATACCCCACCCCCACCCCGCCCCCCCACCCCCGGAAAGCATGGCCTGGGCTTTCACCCATCATTTCAGTCTTTTCACTCCTTCCTCTGTTCAGTCTCCTTTATCTTCATGTTTATCTCCACTCCTTAATGTTTTAATCTATTCAGCTTTTTAAATGTTTTCTAAACAAACAAAGGGCTTTTCATCAAAAGCCAGTAAGTGTCTCAGGGGGCACAACTGAAATCTGACCCGATGCCAAGGATCTGTTTCACAATGACAGGTCGGGGCCGTGGGTGGAGAGTGAGGGTCAGGCAGAACCAGATGGTCACCTGCTTATAATTGTATCTGAGTGCTGCGCACCTGGGGGACTCATCTTACCATCGTGACTTTCGCTTATGATAAAAAATCCTCCATAATATGATTAAACAAAAAATCCAAGATTACCAACTTTCCTGTAACTTTAAGGACAGGAACTCTCGCCCGGCTCTTCGGGTCAGCCCTTGAGGCTGTGATCTCACCCATATAGTGAGGGCTGACAGTCACTAACTACTATCAGCGTGGCCCTGATCCTGTCTATAATCTCCAGGGCGCTCCAGTGGGCTCGCCCCCGCAGCTCCCAACCCCCGATTCGGTGCCAGCGGCCGGGACACCTGGGCGGCAGCGGGGCGAGAACGGGGCTCCGTGCCCCCTGAGGCCCGGCACGTGCAGCCGCCGGGACCCCGCGCGCGCGCCCACCCCCGCCCCGCCCGGGACCGAGACGGCGGGACTGCCCGCGGATCAGCGAAGGTTAAGGGTCGAGGTCCGCACTGAGCCCTGCGGCCAGGGTGGAGGGGCCCGGGGATCGCGCGCTGAAGCCAGAACAAAGGTTGGAAAGAGCGGAGCCCTAGGGCGCGGCTCTCTCCGCCCCGGGCCCAGGTGTCGGGGTGTGGCCGGACCGAGCCGGCCGCCGCCGCCCGGGTCTCCCTCCTCCGCGGAAGCCCCCGGGGCCCCGGCGGCCGCGGGGTCTCGGGGCGACCCGCCCGCGCCGAGCTGCCCGCGGGCGCCTTTGTGTCCGGATCTGGGTGAACGAAACCGCCACCGTTTTGCTCTCGCGTCCGAGTTCCCTTTTCAGATTCCCCCCAACCCCACCCCCACCCCGCTCCCCGCCCGGGAGCCGGGAGGCCACAGCCGAGGCTTCATCGCTAAAAAGTAGACGCGGGCCCCGCCACCCCTACCCCGCCTCCGGAAGTGCCGGTCCCCGCCACCCACCCCAGGCAGGTGCGCGGCCCTGGGGGCCACAGCGAGGCGGCGCGGCTGGGCGGGGGGTGGGAGGGCCTGGGCGGGCAGGCAGGCAGGGCCTTAGTGGGAGTGGAGGTGGGGTGGGGGGGGCTGCCCCGGGGTTGCGCCCGGGTCAAAAAAAGCCCGCAGAGCAGGAGGCGGGTACTGCACTGTTGGGGGCCAGGGGTCGCAGGCTTGGGGACGGGATTGACAGGACGCGGCCCGAGCGGCAGGCAGCGCGGGCACACGGGTTGCGTGTGACCTCGGCAAGCGGCCTCTCTGGGCCTCGGCTTCCTGGTCTGTCTAATGGGAATGGCGTTTGTGCGCGCCACCTGCAGGGCTGGGCCGAGCGCCCCTCCGCTTCTGCCGGGCAAACCCAGTTACACAGGTCTGGGCTCCTTCCTCCCCTTAAAACGGAATTCCCTTGTGGCTCAGCTGGGAAAGAATCCGCCTGCAATGCGGGAGACCTGGGTTCCATCCTTGGGTGGAGGAAGATTTCCTGGAGAAGGGAAAGGCTACCCACTCCTTGGCCTGGAGAATTCCATGGACTGTATAGTCCGTGGGGTCGCAAAGAGTCAGACACGATTGAGCGACTTTCACTTTCACTTCCCATTAAAACAGAGGTCGGCAGAGGACCAGAGGGTTGGATGGCATCACCGACTCAATGTGTTTGAGCAAACTTCAGGAGATGGTGAAGGACAGGGAAGCCTGGCTGCTGCGGTCCATGGGGGTTGCAAAGAATCCGACACACAACAGCCCATTAAATATTCTGAGGCTTCTGGCACCGAGCCCGTGCTGGGCGGGAGGGTGCAGTGATAAAGGCAGCGGGCTGGGCCTGGAGAAGCCAATAAAGGAGACTTTCCCTCCGGCCAGAAGGTGGGCCCTTGAAGCTGCAAGAAGTCAGCCAGCCCAGGGCCCTTCTGTGTGCCAGGCCTAGGCTCTCCAGGTAGTGCCAGCCACTTAGAGTACTTGCTTGCCCCTTGGCCTGTTTTTAGAAAGGCCATGTGACCTGAACACTGCTTCTAGATAAGATACTAGGTGTAGACTCTCAGAAGCCAGACCCCGACCCTTCAGTAGGCTGAAAGATCCTTTTCTCTTGCCACCTCTGCATTAGGAAGAGTTCTGAAGGAACCCCCTTTTCTCAGCTTTTCCCCATCCCGCAGTGCTTAGGGCCTCAGGCCATCCCTCAGTTAGTTTCAACACAGCGCCTTAGCTGGTCTTGTCCAGGGCCTGTCCCCAGACTGTTCAGTAGGTGAATACTGAGTGAACGGAAGAAGTCTTTTGTTCTCACCCCCGACCCCCACCCCCATGCTCCCTTTTTTGTTTAGTGGCTAAGACTTGTCCAACTCTTTTGTGGCCCCATGGTCTGTAGCCTGACAGGCTCCTCTGTCCATGAAATTTCCCAGATAAGAATACTGGAGTGGGTTGCCATTTCCTTCTCCAGAGGATCGTCCCAATCCAGGGATTGAACTCATGTGTCTTGCGTTGGCAGGCAGGTTCTTTACCACTGAGCCACCAGGGAAGCCCCGAGTGCTCCCTGCAGAGGCTTAATAAATAATCCCACCTACCATTTACTGAGTGTCTGTGCTGTGCCAGGTTCTATGCTAAGTGCTGAGTTCATGCTTTCCTATGAGGGGGCATGGAAGGATCACTTGGGTAGTTCAGCCACACCAAAGCTGGATGCTGGCATGGGACAGATTCTGGAGGCAATGGGCTGCTCCGCCTGTTCAGCTGAGCTGCACAGACTTGCACAACTCCATTGTCAGAGCGGCCTGGCATTCCCCATGCAGGGACTGAAGTCAGTTCGGGGGCCTGTGCTGCCATTCTGGAAGCTTGCAGGACTGTCAGCTCAGCCAGGGTCCAGGTCCTACTGATTCTACCCCTCAGTGTCCCTCCCATCTGCCTGGGTCTCCATTAGTCCCCAGACCATCATCCAAGGCACCCTTCCCTCTGATTGCCAGTTCTCCCTTTTTAACCTATCCTGACCCTCCATCTTCTGGAAAAAGCAAATTCCATTCTTGCTTCTCTGGTGGCTCGGATGGTAAAGAATCTGCTTGCCAAGCAGGAGACCTGGGTTCAATACCTAGGTCCAGAAGATCCCCTGGAGGAGGAACATGGCAACCCACTCCAATATTCTTGCCTGGGAAATCCCATGGATAGAGGAGCCTAGTGAGCTACAGACCATGGGGTCGAAAAGAGTCAGACACGACTGAGTGAGTAACACACACAACCCCAGGGAGCAGGCCTTTTGCCACATTTTGGAGGGAAGTTTATGAGGCTCTGGGCCATATTTTTAACCTATTCTCCAGCCACCCCACTGCAGGCTTTCCAATACAGCAGAACAAACCAGTTCTCACTTCCCTGCCTGGCTTCAGCTGGGCCTTCCATCTGGGCTCCCACCATCCACACCTGCATCGCCAGGCAGGGCCCAGTGGTCTGGATGCTGCCAGATTGAAGCTGCCTCTTGGCTCTTTTGATTCCTCTGTAAAGACTGTGAGCTGCTAGAGGGAGACAGGACTCCCTAGAGGGAGCTTAGACGTCACAGACTCCCTAATGTCCAGCACAGTGTGTGTGTGTGTGTGTGTGTGTGCAATTGCTCAGCCATGTCTGACCCTTTAAGACCCCATGGACTGTAGCCTGCTAGGCTCCTCTGTCCATGATATTTCCCAGGCAAGAATACTGGAGTGGGTTGCCATTTCCTACTCTAGGGGGTCTTTCCGACCCAGGGATTGAACCTCTGTGTCTTGCTTTTCCTGCATTGACTGTATCACTGGCTCCACCTGGGAAGCACAGCACAGTGTGTGCTGAGGCAAATGAATAATAGAATAAGCGAATGAGGGACTTCCATGGTGATCCAGTGGCTAAGACTCTGCTTTCCCAATGCAGGGGGTCCTGGGTTCAATCCCTGGTCAAGGAAGTAGATCCCCCATGCTGCAGTTAAAGATCTTTCCTGCTATAATTAAGGCCTGGCACAGCCAAAAAAAAAAGAATTAAGTGAACAAAGGGGCTGCAGATGGGACCAGCCTGTCCCCATGGGCTCCAGTGAGTTTCCAAGACACACTTCAAGCAAATAACCCTAACCTGGTTACATTCCACCCAACAGAGAATACCAAGGGCAGGTCTAGGGTGGGAGCTGTGAATCCGGGGAGCCCTAGGCCTTGCCACAGGGCACTGCCGAAGGCCGAGTAGGAGGGCCAGCATGCCCCTCCCCCACCTCAGGCCACCCAGTTCTGCTGTGTGAGGCGGTCTCTGGGCTTCCTGTCGGATTTTTCCATAGAGGATGGGAGGGATGGGAGGGATGGGATTTAATATTAACTAACCTTTACCACCTGCCAGGGATGTCGAAAGGCTTTCCATGTGTATTTCATTTACTCCTCACATAGCCATCGTACAGTTGGGGAAATGAACCAAGTAACTTGTGAGGACGCAGAGTGTCAGCACTGGGATTTGATTGTAGGTTGTCTCGCTCCAGGATGATTTGAATTTAGGATCAACAGGTGGGCCTTTCTCTGCTCACTGGCTTGCAGGGGCCATGGGCTACCTGGTGATAAGCTGGCTTTCTTTCCCTCTCAGTGCGGCTGAGAAGCAGCAACTGAGGGAACCTGCGGACGCATGACCTTGTTAGCATGACAAGAGCCCTGTCGCAGCAACCCAGATGTCGCCGATAGGCTATCAGCCTTACCAGCACACATATCGCCCAGGAAGTTCAGGCAGCACTCCAGTGGCCGCACCTGCTAGGGTTCCGGGGCAGCGAGTGGGGCCAGCCTCAGAGGGTGGGCCCAGGGACGAGGGGCCCTTTGATTGTGTCAGACTGAGGCAACTTACAAGACATAAAACATGCCTGATATAGAACAGTGCCTGTTGTGAAACAATCGCTTTTCTACTCAAAAGCCTTCAGTGGCTCCAGATAATTTGCCATGATTTACCCCTTTGGAATGAGTAGGGTGTGGACTGGCAATAATGTTTTCTCACCATTAAAAACAAACGTCTGTGGGACTTCCCTGGTGGTCCAGTGGTTGAGACTTCGCCTTCCAATGCAGGGAGTGCAGGTTTGAACCCTGGTGGGGGAGATGAGATCCCATGTGCCTCCCAGCCGCCAGCCCCCCCCCCACCAAAAAAACCCCAAAACCGTAAAACAGAAACAATAAAAAAAGAAAAAACCAGAAGCAATATGTAACAAATTCAGTAAAGACGTTAAAAATGATCCACATCAAAAACAACAACAGCAAACAAACAAACAAAAAAAACGAAATATCTAGATTCTAGCTCTGTAAATCCTTTCCCATCTGGGCTTGTTCCTCTCCCTCTCCTGACAACCCCTGCCCCCACCACACGGGCTTCCCACATGGTGCTAGTGGTAAGGAATCCACCTGCCACTGCAGGAGACGCAAGAGATGCAGGTTCGATCCCTGGGTCACAAAGGATCTTCTGGAGTAGAAAATGGCAACCTCTCCAGTATTCCTGCCTGGAAAATTGCAGAAAAGCCTGGCGGGCAACAGTCCCATGGCACCGCAAAGAGTCAGACAGGACTGAGCGACTGAGCACACCCACACACGCAGGTAGCACAGACCTACTTTAATTTTCACCTTGACCACTGCAGTAATTTCTCCCTTATTCTCCCACTACAAGCATCCATTTGCTCAACATGTATGTCTTAGCTGGAGGCTGTGCTGGGAATTGGGGGCTCCACAAAGTAGGCCTGCCCCTCTTCTCCTGGAGCTGGTGGTCCAGCAATGCAGGCAACACCAACAATTAGCCATTATCAAGACCAGTCATGCTGGTTTCAGGGGTCCCCTAAATGCCCAGAAGGAAAAAGGGAAGCTAGGGGAGGAACGGGGTGATGGGCAGAGAGATGGGAGGGGAAGCTTGAGGGCTGGGCAGAGTGGGAGCCCAGAGGGTGTCATACACATTACACTGCAGGCAATGGACGTGGGGCCCACTGAGGGCAACAGGGAGAGGTAACAACTTTGTCCAGGTTCTTTTTTTTTTTTTTTTTGGTCACACCTCAAGGTATTCAGAATCTTAGGGACCAGGGATCGAACCCGTGCCCCCTGCAATGGAAGCAAAGATGCCTAAGCACTGGACGGCCAGGGAAGTCCCAACTTTGTCCTAGTCCTAACCTGGCTACCCCACCATGGCTTACCAGGACAGACCAGATTCCAGATAACACCTTCCAGCCTAGGTCTTCTTTGTAAAAAGGGAGGACTGGGTGAGACCGTCATACATGGGACTCAGCCATACATATACATGTACCCATTCTCCCCCAAACCTCTTCCCATCCAGGCTGGCATATAAGATTGAATAGTTCCATGTGCTACGTAGTAGGTGCCACAGGTTGGTTACCTACCTATTTTGAATAGTGGTTTCCCAAACTCCCTAACTATCCCTTCTCCCTGGCAACCATAAGTTTGTTTTCTAAGTCTATAAGGTCTCACTTTTTTTTTAATCTGTAAAATGAGAATATAAAATAGTGTGACCTCACAAGCCAGTTGTGAGGATGAAATGAGTTTCTGCTCCTATGATGGGAACGATGCCTGTAACAAGGTAATCACTCAATAGATGTTAGGCATTCTTCCTGCTGCTGAGTCACTTCAGATATGTCCAACTCTGTGCGACCCCATAGACGGCAGCCCACCAGGCTCCCCCGTCCCTGGGATTCTCCAGGCAAGAACACTGGAGTGGGTTGCCATTTCCTTCTCCAATGCATGAAAGTGAAAAGTGAAAGTGAAGTCACTCAGTCGTGTCTGACCCTCAGCGACCCCATCGACTGCAGCCTACCAGGCTCCTCCGTCCATGGGATTTTCCAAGCAAGAGTACTGGAGTGGGGTGCCATTGCCTTTCCTAACACCTTAAAATTATGTTGAAAACCATTGGAAGTGTGTACTCCACAGTCAAAACAGTGGTTGGTGGCCCAGAACTTACCAAGGGGTCTTCCTGACCCAGGGATCCGATCCAGGGATCGAACCTGGGTCTCCTGCATTAGTAGGCAGATTCTTTACTGTCTGAGCCACCAGGGAAGCCCATAAACATGTAAACACTCAGCACAAATATGAAGTTATTAATTACAATAAATGCAAAGCAAGAAAATGGACCTGAAGGACAAGTGTGGGAGCCAGTAAAATAAAGAGAGGGTGAAAGCTTTGGGGTCTCCTACCCAGGCCACGAGTATTCAGTACTCAGGAATTAGGGAAAGGGAGGGACTTCTGGTGGTCCGGTGATTAAGACTTTCCCTTCCAGTGCAGGGGGCTCTGGGTTTGATCCCTGGTCGATTCCTGGATCGGGAAGATGCGCTAGAGAAGGGATAGGCACTTCAATACTGCCCACTCCAGTATTCTTGGGCTTCCCTTGTGGCTCAACTGGTAAAGAATCTGCCCACAATGCGGGAGACCTGGGTTGGATCCCTGGGTCAGGAAGATTCCCCTGGAGAAGGGAAAGGCTACCCACTCCAGTATTCCGGCCTGGAGAATTCCATGGACTATACAGTCCATGGGCTCACAAAGAGCAGGACATGACTGAGTGACCTTCACTTTCACTTGAGGAGCTAAGATCCCTTGGCCAGGAAACCAAAACAGAAAACAGAAGCAATATTGTAACAAATTCAATAAAGACTTTAAAAATGGTCCACGTTAAAGAAAAAAATCTTAAAAAAACAACAACAGTAGGAATTAGGGAAAAGGAGATTCATGGTGAAGGAAGAAAGGTTACTAAAAAGAAGCAAAGTAGACATTGTTGAGTGGAGTCGAGGCTTCTTCAGAAAGGAGTAGATGGAATCTTTCCCAAAATACAAGTTGGATGATGTCATTTCTAGGCTTAAAATGCCCCCGTGGCTCTCTCTCCTGGGGATAAAGACCAAATTCCATGTTTTCTAGCAAAACTGGGCCCCACATTCCACCTCAATCTCTCTGATGCCTGGCTTTTGCTGCCTAGCTTTTCTCACCCGAGAATGGTCCAGGAATATTCCTGTGGAGCAGACAGCTTGTCCTCAGGACCACCTCCTCTCCCTTCTCCCAAGTCGTTCCCGTCTCCCTGGCGACAGCAGGAGCGAGTTTGCTTGCCACTGCCCCCACCCCCAGGACCCCGAGGGGCTCCACGACCTGCCACATGGGGGACCCTGTGCCCACACATGCTGAGGTTCCCCGTGCCAGCCGTCTGCAGCACCCACCATACCCCGAGTGACCTGCTCCGTCTCACCTGTTTCCTAAAAGACTCTTCCTGACACGCTTCCATTCACCTCACTAATACCTGAACAACCCTTGGCTCCATGGCTTGGAGGCTTCCTCTTCCGAGAAGCCCTCCCTGACCACTCCTCAGGGCTTCCACACCGTGTTGATTTGTCCCCCCTCCTATTGCCTCACTGAAGTCAGTCCCCCTGCTCTTCCAGGCGCTTAGATCCAAGGGGAGGGAGACAGAAAAGGAAAGAACAAATAGGAAAAAAATATGTAGTGCAATGGGAGGAGGAGGGAGGCAGTGTGGGAAGAGAGGTGGCAGTTTGGGGTGGGTCGGGGGCGGTCAGGGGAGTTCCCGGGAGAAGACCTGCCGGAGGAGAGGGTCAAGTGACACCTGGGGGAGAGCAGGCCAGGTCAGTGCAGAGAGCCTGCCTCAGGGAGCACAGCCAGTGCAAGTGGAACCGGACGAATGAGGGACAGAGAGGAGAAAGGCGGGGAGGGACAAGGGGGCCCCAGAGTATGTAGACTCTGAGACCTTTGCAAGACCTTAGGCTTTTACTCTGAGTGAGATGGCAAACTAAAGGAACCAGCATTCACTACACCTGCCCTGGCCAGGCAGAGTCCTGAGGACAGAGAGAAAAACAGCCCTCCTCCCAGGGGCTCCCAGGGCAGTGCAGTGTCCCCCAGCCAACTCATACCTGCATTGTAGAACAGGCCCTCCGACCAGCACATACGGATGGACTGGAACACTTTACTTGACCTGTATGCTGTGTTCTGATGAAGGTTTATTACATACAGGTGATTAAGACAAGTTCCCTATCAATTTCTTCTTCTTTCTCTTTCCATGCTTGCCTTGCTTTCTTCCAGAAACATTTATTCAAAGCCTATTATACTAGCTACAGAACTGGATTATAACTCATGGAATAAAATATCCACAAATCCATACTGATGTACGTGGGTGAATGAATAAATGAATACATAAATGAGGAAACATGGGAGAGGAAAGAACAGCTCTGTTTTACAGAAGGATTCCAATTAATAAGTGAGAAGGAATGAGGGGAACAGGGGCTCACCATTAGAACACCATAATAGTACTCACGGCAGCCAGCATCCACCGATGGATGGAAAATTAGTGGGAAAAGTTTAAGGAGGAGGAGCGTGTGTGCGTTGTCTAAAAGGTATTTATTAACTACAAAAAGAAAAATAATAACTGAACAGTGGAAAAATATGGCAGACACCATCTTAACCAAGTGATTAAACTGCATATCTCAGGAAGAAGACATATGAACATCAGGTATCCCTAATGTAGTGAAAAGAAGGCCTCTTCTTCCGTTATGCTTCCCCAGAAGGCACAATCTCCCTCAAATGATGAAAAAACATGAGATAAACCCAAAGGGAAGGACGTTCTACAAAACACTTGACCAGTACCCTTCAAAAGTGTCAAGATCACGATTTATGTAAGGAAGGACTGAGGGACCCTTATGGGCGAGGGGAGACTAAGGTTACATGATGGGTAGATTTAACGTACCATCCAATGGGATCCTAGAAATGGAGTGGGGGTGGGAGAACATTGGTGGAAAAATTGCTGAAATCTGAATAAAGTCTGCAGTTAATTTTATTTAATAGTATTGTCCCCATGGTATTTTCTTGGTTTTGATCATGATACTGTGGTTATGTAAGATGTTAACTTGAGAGGAAGCTGGGCAAGAGGATATAGGGGAACTCTCGGTGCTATTTTTGCAACTTTTCTGTATGTCTAAAATTATTTCAAAATAAAAAGTAAAAAGAGAAAAAAATTTAAGAAACCAATTATACCCCTAGGACCCAGCTTATGGTCTCTAAACATGATTGCCTTCAAGAGGAACCAGAGCTCCTTAGAGAGTGGCTGATTCTAGATCTGAACCCCAGAGAATTCTGGAAGATCTGGAAACACCAGCTAGCAAAGAGGCTATCAAGACTTACAGGGTGTGGGACTTCTCTGGTGGTCCAGTGGTTTGATCCCACATGCAGCTTGGCCAAAAAGTCAAAACAAACAAAACCATACATACATGGGCTTCTCTCATGGCTCAGTGGTCAAGAATCCACCTGCCAGTGCAAGAGACACAGGTTTAATCCCTGATCTGAGAAGATCCACATGCCTCGGAGTAGTTAAGCCCGTGTGCCACATATACTGAGCCTGTGTTCTGGAGTTCCAGGAGCTGCAGCTACTAAGCCTGTGTTCTGGAGTCCAGGAACCTCAACTACTGAGCCCACGAGCTGCAACTGCTGAAGCCCGTGCAGCTGAAACCCTAGAGCCTGTGCTCGCAGTAAGAGAAGCCACTGCTTCTCGTTCTCCACAATGAGAAGGCTGTTCACTGCGACTAGAGAGTAGCCCCGGACCGCCGCAACTGGAGAAGAGCTCTCACAGCAACGAAGACTCAGCACAGACAAAAGTAAATATGCAAATAAAAATTTTAAAACATATATTAAAAAAACCCCATACATATGTATATGTTTTTGCTAAAAAAAAAAAAAAAAAAAAAGACAAAGGACTCAGGAGCTGAGTTGAGGTTTCCAAAGGCCTTTGGTGGATGCTGGTGAACAAACTCAGTATTTTGAAGACTGGTAAATAAAGGGTGAGATTGAAGCGTTTTTCAGGCCCTTCCTTTAAAATCTATACCTCAGATGAATCAGACAGGTGGTGAGAGGAATTTCACTTCACAGAGGTATTCTGGAATTGATCATTCCAGAGAATGATCAATTAGATGATTTTCGTCTTGCAACTCCTCATGAATTTAGGGACCTCAACACTGAACGACAAGGCTGCTCATGTCACACCAAAGAAGACAGCCAAACATTTTTTGCCTCCTAGTGAAATCACACAACACCTCTTCTGAATTAGTCTTGTCTAAAAAACTCTAATTTGAATCGAATCAGGCTTTAGGTGAAACTACCCCTTTACGAGAAATACAAAGAACAGAGAAATTTGTTAAATTAGACCGCAGAGATGCAATCAGCAAACTGTCAGCTATTTTAGGATAAATAATGTGTTTTGGAAGAACATAAAAAGAGATGAAGGGGGACACTGTAGATAAAAGATTCCTAAACAGTATATCAGCTAATTACATAAAGCAGTCATGATTTTCATCCTGATTTTCTTTAAAGCAGCTGTAAATTGGAAACACCTATGCGTATGTGACACTGTTGGAAATCTGAACACAGACTGGCCATTTGATAATATTAAGGAATAATTGTATATCTTCTTAGATGTAATGGGATCGTGGTTGCCATATATATGTGCATATATTTGGGGGGATCCCAGGTGGCTCAGCGATAAAGAATCCACCTTCGAAGCTGGAGATGCAGGAGATTCGAGTTCGATTCCTGGGTCAGGAAGATCCCCTGGAGGAGGGCATGGCAACCCACTCCAGTGTTCTTACCTGGAGAATCCAATGGACAGAGGAGCCTGGTAGGCTACAGTCCATAGAGTCGCAAAGACTCAGACACGACTGAGCTACTAACACACACACACATATATTTAAAGGTCTTCTTTTGAGAGATACACACTGAACTATTTGGAGAAGAGATAATATGATCTATAGGATTTACTGCCATGGAGTACATCACAGAGGGGTGGATGGAGCATGGTCAGGCATGGGTGGTTGGTTACTGGGCTGACAACAGTTCACTAAAGCTTTTGACTGTGTGGATCACAACAAACTGTGGAAAATTCTTAGAGATGGGAATACCAGACCATCATACCTGCCTCCTGAGAAACCAGTATTCAGGTCAAGAAGCAACAGTTAAAACCAGACATAGAACAAAAGGACTGGTTCCAAATTGGGAAAGGAATGCATCAAAGGCTGTATATTGTCACCCTGCTTATTTAACTTATATGCAGAGTACATCATGAGAAATGCCGAGCTGGATGAAGCACAAGCTGGAATCAAGATTGCAGGGAGAAATATCAATAACCTTAGATATGCAGATGACACCACCCTTATGGCAGAAAGTGAAGAGGAACTAAAGAGCCTCTTGATGAAAGTGAAAGAGGAGAGTGAAAAAGTTGGTTTAAAACTCAATATTCAGAAAACTAAGATCATGGCATCCAGTCCCATCACTTCATGGCAAATAGATGGGGAGACAGTGGAAACAGTGGCAGACTTTATTTTGGGGGGCTCCAAAATCACTGCAGATGGTGACTGCAGCCATGAAATTAAAAGACGCTACGCCTTGGAAGGAAAGTTATGACAAACCTGGTGGTGGTTTAGTTGCTCAGTCGTGTCTGACTCTTGCGACCCCGTGGACTGTAGCCTGCCAGGCTCCTCTGGCCATGGGATTTTCCAGGCAAGAATACTGGAGTCGGTTGCCATCTCCTTCTCCAGGGGATCTTCCTGACTCAGGGATTGAACCCGGGTCTCCTGCACTGCAAGCAGACTCTTCACCGACTGAGCTACCAGGGAATTTCCATGACAAACCTAGACAGCATATTAAAAAGCAGAGACATCACTTTGCTGACAAAGGTTGATATAGTCAAAGCTATAGTATTTCCAGTAGTCATGTACGGATGTGAGAGTTGGACCATAAATAAGGCTGAACACCAAGAACTGATGCTTTTGAGCTGTGGTGTTGGAGAAGATTCTTGAGAGTCCCTTACACAGTCCATCCTAAAGGAAATCAATCCTGAGTATTCATTGGAAGGACTGATGCTGAAGCTGAAGCCACCTGATGTGAAGAGCCTATTCATCAGGAAAGGCCCTGATGCTGGGAAGGATTGAAGGCAGGAGAAGAAGGGGATGACAGAGGACGACAAGGTTGGATGGCATCACTGACTCAGTGGACATGAGTTTGAGCAGGCTCTGGGAGATGGTGAAGGACAGGGATGCCTGGCGTGCTGCAGTCCATGGGGTCTCAAAGAGTCGAACACGACTGAGCAACTGAACAACAACAATGGTTCATTATCCTATTTTATTTTTCGCATATTTCCATACTATTCCAGCATATTTCAGCATGATAAAAAGTCTTTTAAAAACATCTGCAATCTACAACCTAGAAATAACAACTATTAACATTTTGTAGTCTACCAGTGTCAATTTAAAAAATGTAAGTGTGTATGTACCTGTGTATTTTATAAAATTTGGATCATATGACATAAAATCACACTGCTGTACCAGTAAATACCCTACCCGTGGATAATTTTTACGTCTTTTTTACCCTGGGTGCTGCAGAGTCAAGCCTGATTTCCCACCTCCAAGGCAACCTGTGATCTAGGGGAGTGTGCAAACACAGCCCTGTGACTCAGTTTGCCCCTCTCTATAATGGGAGCACGCTTTCCACCTCCCAGCTGTAGTTTCAAGGACAGAATATTCACTCTGTTGCCCAGGCCTCCCTTGCAAGGGAGACCTGGACTTGATTCCAGACAGGGAACAACTGCCCAGGTCCATCCCAGGGGCCTCCAGACTGAAGGACAGTGTCCCCTGCATTTGGGCACTTAAGTTCTATTCCTGAGCTCCACTTCAGAGCTTGTCCTTCGCCTGTTTCTCTAGGCAGTGTCCCTGCCTTCCAGGCTGCATCAGGAGCTCCTTGGGGGCCCCAGAGCCACCCTGCCCCCGCCTGTGGCTGCAATGTGGTTAGCAGTCACCTTTCTAGCTTCCCCCAGGACCCCTCAGGCCCCCCAGCGCCTGGCAGAGGGTCCCGCCCAAAAGGAAGCTCTCATAAATGTGTGTTGGCTAAACAGGAAAGAAAAGCCACGGGGCATGCAGGACCCAGTGTGTGTCTGTGTGTGTGTGTGTTTAATCAAACCCCAAACCCCAAAACCAGCTCCTCAGTGAGGCTTTACAACATGAAGTGACAGGCAATTGAGGATTAGAGGGACGAACTGTCGCGTCTTCCCCACCCTGCACACCCCTGCCCCCTGCTTTCCTTGGGAGGCTCAGGAGGAAGGAATAAGGGGGTGAACCACAGAGGGGCAGCCCGGAGGAGGCAGGCATGCGGGTTCTGGCGGGAGGAAGCAGTGCGAGCAAGAGGAAGGGCCCCTTCAGGCCACACTGTGCTCAGTGAGTCTCCGGGCTTGAGAAAGCAAGTGGGGAGGAAGCCCTGGGAGGGAGTCTGGGGCTGGCATCTCCCTCTGTGGCAATCATGATTGCTCCAGAGCCAGCACTCCCCCTCGCCCACACTTCCTCCCTGTCTTCCCACCCCTCGGCCCATCGGCCTGGGCCTGCACCCACACCCACGGCCCTCCTCTTGGCTTGTTTACCTGGTGAGGTGCAGTGGAGTGTGCTCCTTCAGGCCTCACTCAGCCTGATTGCCAGGGCTATGGTGTGGGAAGCTGCTTTGTTCCTGCTGTAAAGGGGGGACAATCAGTTCACATGGTCTCCCCTTTAGTAGAGCTCATGAGTGGCTAGGGAGACAGAGCCCCCTTGATCAGTTTACAAAACCCAGGAGACGGGTTGCCCAGAACTTAGGACCTGAGCTCCTCCCCCAGGATCCAGATCCATCTCTGTGAGTGTCCCCAGTCTGCAGTAAAGGGCCTGGCATTTCAGGAGAGGAGGAATGCAAGAGGCTTGGGAAATACTTGCTGAATGAATGAGTAAGTGAACCATGTTAAATACACTGCAGTGACCACAGGACAAAGTAGAAAAGAGTAAGAATTCCAGAGTCAAGCAGTCAGATCTGGGTTCCAATCTGTTCTCTGTCAAGTGCTAAATAGTCGCTTGGGGTAGGTTGCCTAAAAAGTTCTGAGCCCCAGGTTCCTGTAAAATGAAAGCAAAAGAATTCTACTTTGTTTATGAATTTTCTTTTTAAGACAACACCTTCTTCTTTTTTAAAATTCTTGTCTGTGCTGGGTCTTTGTTGCTGTGGAGGTTTTTCTCTAGTTGCCAAGAGTGAGGGCTACTCTCTGGTTGCGGTGCTCCAGAGCAAAGGCTCTAGGGCGTGTGGGCTTCTGAAGTTGCAGGTCCTGCGTCAAGAGCACAGGCTCAATAGTTGTGGCGTACAGACTTCGTTGCTCTGTGGCATGTGGGATATTCCTAGATCAGGGATCGAACCCAAGTCTCCTGCATTGGCAGGAGGACTCTTCACCAATGAGCCACCAGGCAAGCCCCTGTTTATGAAATTTGTGTGGCATCTTTGTAGAGGATGTGGCATTAATAGGCTTAATAAATGTTCACTATTGTTGTTAGTATTGTTTACTAATTCAGCAAATATGCATCAAGCACCCACTATGCTGCAGAGGGCGTAGGTTCAATCCCTGGTCAGGGAAGTTCCCCTCGGTATGGCCAAAAAAAAAAAGAAAAGAAAAGTTTATCATGAAAAATAATAAATGGAAACCCATTAAAAGAAAAAGAAAAAAGAAGGTGACATTTGAGCCAAGACTGGAGGTGAGGGAGACAGACGTGCTAGTATCTTGAGGAAGAATGTTTGCACAGAAGGAACATGCCTGTGCAAAGCTCCCCAGGTGAAACGTGCCTGGCGGGGCTGGGGGTGGGGGCGGTCGGGGAAGCTGAGCTGAGAGATGATGTCACAGGTCAGGCCGCCAGATCCCATGGGGCAGTGCTGGTCATGGTGAACTTGGCCTTTACTCCAGGTGGAGCGGAATCACTGCAAGGTTTTGAGCAAAAGAACGACATGATCTGACTTACATTTTAAAAGGAGGTTCGGAATGAGGCTGGGAGAACCGGTGCAGAGGTCCTGGTAGGGCAGTGGTGGCAATGAGAAATCATCGGATTCTGGGTATATTTTGAAGCTGGGACCAGCTTGGTTTCCTGAGGGCTCTGATCTGGAGTGTGTGTGTGAGACAGAGAGAGGAGATGATGGCGATGCTGAGCCTGAACTAACAGAAGGAATCAGTTGCCACCAACTGAGATGGTTGAGGCTGCAAGTGAACCAGGTTTTGGGGAGGAGATCCACTTCAATGTGGACGTATTAAGATCTAGATGTCAGACATGTGCATGAAGATATCTAATAGGATGTTGATGTAAAACAGAGTTGTTAGCACTGGTGGTGGTGGTTTAGTCACTAAGTTGTGTCCGACTATTTTGATCCCATGGACTGTAGCCTACCAGGCTCCTCTGTCCCTGGGATTCTCCAGGCAAGAATACTGGAGTGGGTTGCCATTTCCTTCTCCAAGGGAATCTTCCTGGCCCAGGAATCGAACCCGGGTCTCCTGCATTGCAGGCAGATTCTTTACTGACTGAGCTACGAGGAAGCACTACAATGAATATTTTCCTTCACTTTTACACCCAATCCTCACACTAGCCAGTGAGGAAGGCAGGCCAGGGATTATTACCCCAGTTTGGCAGAATGGAATCTCTACAGAGTATATACCTGAAATAATTGTAAAGAAGTATTCAAGCAATTGCTGGTACATGAATCATAGCAACACTATTCACAATAGTCCAATGGTGTCCATCAGTGGCTGAACAGATGTGTAAAATGTGGGAGGCCCGTACAATGGGATGTTATTCAGCCATAAAAAGGGATGATGGACCAATGTACGCTACAAGGTGGAAAAACCTCAAAAACATTATATTCAGTGAAAGAAGTCAGTCACAAAAGACTACGTATTATCATTCTATTGATATGAAATATCCAGAATGGTTAAATCTGTAGAGACAGAAGGCAGATTAGCGGTTGCCAGAGGCTGGGGAAAGGGAGAAATAGGGAGGGATTACTTAATGGGCACAGGGTCTCCTTTGGAAGTGATGAAGGTGTTTTGGAACTGGTAGGGGTGGTAGAAAATGGGACTAAATGTCATTGGGTTTTACACTTTAAAATGGTTCAAATCATGTTTTGTGAATTTTAATCTCAATTAGAAAACAATCCTTCTATGAAGAACCTAATGCCAGGCTTGTGGTACTCAGCGCCCTGCGGTGACTCCCGGGCTAGCTTCCTTGAAGCCTGTGAAGGACTCTCACCGGTTCTTCATCCCCCTCCTGAGCAGAGTAGCCCAGCGAGACAAAGGGATGTCTCCCCTGCGAGGTCAGTTCCGGGCTATTGGCTCTCCCAAACTCCAGACCAGGGAATCTGGTCTGACAAGCACGGAACTCGCACCTGAGACCAGCCCTGCCCTGGAAAGCCTGTGGCTGGGGGGTGTTGCTGGCGTCCCAGGGAACCTGTACTTCCGGGTCTGTTCCTGGGAAGGAAGGAGGGGCAGCAGCCAATCAGGCTCCGCTGAGCGGCTGTATTTAACCCTTCAGGGTCCAGGCTCCCGAGACCGAAGGGTCTTTTACGGATCATCTCTGAAGAAATGGAAGCTCCAGAAAGATAAATACCTTCTCCCAAGTCACGCCGCCTGTAAATGGCTGAGTCGGGACGAGGAGGAAGGGAACCAACATGGGTACCGCACCTACTCCGCGTCCAAGAGCCTCACAGAAGTCGTCTTCGCTCCATCTGCAGAGGAGATTCAGGGAGGTTTAGGCACCACGCCGACATCACGCAGCGATGAAGAGGCAGGGCTGGCAGTTGGATGTACGTCTAGCTGATTCTTATAATCTGTAATTCTTTTCTTTTAAAAATATTTACTTATTAGGCTGCAAAGGGTCTTAGTTGCGGTCCACCGAATCAGTGGGGGCATGTGAATTTTTTTTTTTTTTTTTCTGGTTGCGGCATGTGAGAACTAGTTCCTTGACCAGGGATTGAAGTCGGCCCCCCTGCACTGGGAGTGCCCACTCTTAGCCACTGGACCACCAGGGAATTCCCATAATCTGTAATTCTTGCTAGACCTTTATCTGTCTGGTTCACACGTGTCTCCCCAACATCGAGGGAATGAATGAAGGAATCAAGCTCTTTCCAGTCTCCCACACCTCCATCCAGATTCACCCTGATCAAAGTTAACAGACCCTAGGGGCGATTACACGGTTGCCATGGTAACCGAACTTTAGAAGTAAGTGCTTCAGGCAACCCAGGACAAAACCAGTGAACCCTTCTCTCTCTGGAATAATTACAGCTTTTCTGTCCAAGCCGACAAAGGTTAACACAAAGCAGCAAAGAGGAGAGAGTCCCTGATGACAATAAAGTCATACTTTATTGCTCTTGACCATCCTTGTTGACCAAGGACCCTGTTTGTCCCACCACCGCCACCTTCACAACAGACCCATAGTTTAAAAAATGGTATCTACCGAGGACACTTGCCCATAAGTGGTAAATAAATTGTAGCCTCATTCTTTATCCATCAACAATTACAGAACTACCATCAGAGCTTCAGGAGATAACCATCCCCTCACGAGCTTTGATAGTATTTTAGCCCCAAATCAGAAACTCCACAGTTTTGTTAAGTAGTTCATGCCTGTAGGGTTTGGACTTTCTGAAATATAGGAAATAGCTTCCTGAGGCCTTTCTAAACAAAATCAGAAGTGAGACTGAGGCAATAATCACAGCTACAAAGAACCTTAAAAGAATTGTGATGATTATGCAAGTAAATGAGAAAGCCTGAACTAAATGGGTGGTTTTCTAGGAAATCATAAATTACAAAAATCAGTCCTTAAAGACCATTAAATTGTAAACAGACCAAATATTACATAAGAAAATGAAAATGTTTATTAAAGAGCTATTCTCCCACACGTAAACGGGAAAGAAAGTACTGAGTCCAAACAAGACTTCAGGTGAATTCAAGCAGAACTTTATAAAGTGATGAGTAAAAATGCCATTCAAATGGTTCACGGCCCTAGAAGTGATAAGAAAGCAGCTACATTTGTAGAGTCCCAGTGGCACACACAGTTCTGAGTGCTGTGTTCATTTAATTCTCACAATAAAGGATTATTCCTGTTTAAAGATAAATTATTGTTCTCACTCTGGAGATGAAAAAACACAGGCCAAAGGAGTCAATAAGTAGTTCAGGGTGACACAGTTAGTAAGTGGCAGATCCTAATTTGGACCCAGTTGAGTTTAGCTCCAGAATTCACCCTGAACCACTATGTCCGGTCAACTCTTCCAAATCACCTTTCTGAATATTACATATCAATAACCAAGTCTGTCACTGATGGCGCAAGACAGCAACAACACAAATTACCTCACTTATGAATACAACAGCAAAAGGTTAAACCCAGTACTAGCAAAGATAATCCAGCAGCACATACAAAGTTATATGCTACAACCGGGTAGGTCGCACCAGGAATAAAAGACAGCTCAACATTAGAGACACCATCGATATTATTCACCATATTGACAAATCATTGGAGAAAAATTGTCTGAGTATTTCAGAGATGTTGAAAGGGTATTTGAAAAAGTTCAAAAATCCATGTTTGATTTTTAAGACAATTCCCTAACAAGAGGATGGGAAAAATGCATCCTTAAAGTACGATTACACCCCACAGCCACCTCCCTCAACACACACACCCATGCAAATACATATGTATATACCTCAAGCCAAAAAGTCTAAAAGACTTCTCATTAAAGTCAGGACAAAACTAGTATACCCACTACCATCACTTTTATTTATAATTGTTCCAGAGGCACTTACCAATGTAATTAAACAGTTATAAAGATGGAAAAAGTGATATAATTATTATTTACAGGTGAAACGATACAATTATATTCTAGAAAGCCTACAAAATTCAACTAGAAAATTGTAGCACACAATTCAGTGATGCATCTCCGTACACATTTCATATACAAAAATCAATAGCCTTACTAGATATAAAAAGATTGGTTTGAAAATATAATGGAAGACTTTTTTTTTAGCCAGTTCCTAGTTCCCTGACAAGGGATCAGACCCCTCCCCCTTGCAGTGAAAACATGGAGTCTGCACCATTGGACCAGCAGGGACGTCCCAGAGGACTTATATTTTGACCCAGCAATTTCAGCTCTGGGAGTTTATCTTACCAACATACTTGTGCATACATTCACTCATTTATTCTGCAGTTACTACTGAATGCTTACTTATTCCATATCAGATAGCTTTCTGAGTGCCAAGATTGCAAATAAACAAGCAAATTGACAAAAACAAAACAAATAATAACAAAACCCTTTTTAATCTAGTGGTAGGAAACAGATAATAAGCATAATTTTAAAAGTAAATGATACAATGTGTTAGAAGATTACTGTCAGGATAGGGAGATTGGGCGTACTAGGTGGTCAGGATAGGCCTCGTGGAGAAGGAGGTGAGGGGCTGAGCCATGTGAATATGGGCACTGGGGGCAGGGGGCATGCACAAAGTCCCTAGGGTGGGATTATGCCTGATGAGTGCACAAGAGTCATGTGTGTAATAGCAAAAGATTCAAAGAATAAGTATTCATCGATAGGGTACCAGTTTAAACAAAGTACATCTACCAATGGAATACTATGCAGCTATACAAAGAACGAAGGAAACTCTCTGCGATGTGAAATGGGAAGATCTCCAGTTTAGAGGAAAAAAGCAAGGAGCAGAATAGATTCTAAATCATGCTGGCTTTGCGTATCCAAAGGAGGTAAATCAGTGTTAGAAAGATGTCACTTTTTTCTCAACTAATTTATAAATTTAATATGGGCTGTCCCCAAAGAAAAAGAAAACTAGTTTTTAAGAGCTAAGAAAATTCTTAAAAAGAGAGTAAGTAGAGGAACTAGCCCAGCTGGATATTAAAACATATTATAAAGCTATGGTAATTAAATTTTTTTTGTATGGAAACATGAGTAGAGATCAATCGAGTAAAATATCCTGAAACAGACCTAAATACACATAGGAAATCATAGATTATGTAAGAAGTTTTCCTGGGAGTATGAGTAGCCATTTGGAAACAAATACATTTGTATCCTTCCTGTAGTACTTACACTAAAATAAGCTGCAAATGGCTCAAAGATATAAATCTAAACTACGAAACCATAAAAGTAGCAAATTAAAAAAAATTTATAATCTTGCAGTGGGATGGGCTTACTTAAGCATGACGCAAAATTCAGAAGTCATCAACTCTGACCACAATAAAAGTTTCAAAATTTTCCATGGAAAAAAATAAGAAAATCAAAAGACAAACTAAGCAATAGTTTATGCAACATATGTAACAGACAAATTTCTGTAACATAAAGACAACTCATATATCAAAATACAAAAAGCTAAGATCCTATAGAAAAATAGTCCCAGGATATGAACAAAGAGTTCACAGAAATGGAAATTAACATGGCTCTTAAATACATTAAAAAGATACTTGTGTGCTCAGTCGCTTCAGACATGTCTGACTCTTCGCAACTCCATGGACTTTGTCCATATTCTTTGTCCACAGGATTTTTCCTGGCAAGAATACTGAAGTGGGTTGCCATCCCCTCCTCTAGGGGATCTTCCTGATCTGGGGATCGAACCCACATCTCCCTCATCTCCTGCGTATTAGGCAGATTTTTTTTTTTTTTTTTTTACCACTGAGCCACTGGGTAAGCCCAAAATCGCTCAGTTGTGTCCGACTCTTTGCGACCCCATGGACTGTAGCGTACCAGGCTCCTCAGTCCATGGAATTTTCCAGGCAAGAGTACTGGAATGGGTTGCCATTTAGACTCAAGGATTGGCAAAGATAAGTGGTTAAGAATCTGCTTTGCAATGCAGAGGACGCTGGTTTGATCGCTGGTCCGGTAAGATCCCACATGCCGAGGGACAGCTGAGCCCCTGCGCCACGGCTGCTGAACCCTCACTGCGGAGCCCACAAGCCACGACCACTGAAGCCTGTGCACGCTAGTCTGTGCTCAGCAACAAGAGAAGGCACCACAATGAGGAGCCTGTGCGCTGCAACTGGAGAGTAACCCCCGCTTGCCACTAGACAAAGCCTGTGCACAGCAACGAAGACCCAGAGCAGCCTAAAAGAAAAATAAATTCTTCTTTAAAAAAAAATACAGTGGTTTGATAACATATGGCTCATAATCTATTGTCATTGAATAGTGCTGATCTAGATTGAAACCAGTTCCCCCGTCAGCTGTTAAATCACTGAGCTACAGCACCTGGAGGACTCGTCCTTCCAAATCTACCAGGACCATTGCAGGAGCTGCCGGCCTCAACCCTCTGAGGCCCAGGCAGGGATGCTCATCCCGCCATGCCTGTTAATCCTCAGTCACTGCCCCAGATATCAGCTGTTTTGGCCATCTCTTTTCTCCATACCATTCTGTAATTCCCCTCTTGTTTTAATAGCCCTCTGCTCTCCACCTTCTGAAACTTTTTTCCTTTTCTCTTTGGAAAGCTGATTCTTGGTCAAAAAAATCACCTAGGGACTTTCCTGGTGGTCCAATGGTTAAGGCTCCGTGCTTCCAATGCAGGGGGCACAGGTTCAGTCCCCTGTCGGGGAGCCAAGATCCCATATGCCTCAGTTCAGTTCAGTTCAGTCGCTCATCGTGTCCGACTCTTTGCGACCCCATGAATCGCAGCACGCCAGGCCTCCCTGTCCATCACAACTCCCAGAGTTCACTCAAACTCACGTCCATCGAGTCGGTGATGCCATCCAGCCATCTCATCCTCTGTCGTCCCCTTCTCCTGCCCCCAATCCCTCCCAGCATCAGAGTCTTTTCCAATGAGTCAACTCTTCGCATGAGGTGGCCAAAGTACTGGAGTTTCAGCTTTAGCATCAGTCCTTCCAATGAACACCCAGGACTGATCTCCTTTAGAATGGACTGGTTGGATCTCCTTGCAGTCCAAGGGACTCTCAAGAGTCTTCTCCAACACCACAGTTCAAAAGCATCAATTCTTCAGCGCTCAGCTTTCTTTATAGTCCAACTCTCACATCCATACATGACCAATGGAAAAACCATAGCCTTGACTAGATGGACCTTTGTTGGCGAAGTAATGTCTGCTTTTCGTGGCCAAAAAGTTAAAAAAAAAAAAAAAGTCGAAATAACCTGAAAGCCCATCAAGGCATGAATGTATGAAGAACATGTGGTCTATTCATTTAACAGAATATTACTCCACTACAAGAACTAAGTACCAACACATGCTACAACGTAAATCCGGAGGACATGCTAAGTGAAAGAAGCCAGACACAAAAGGCCACTAACTGTATGATTCCATTCATATGAAATGTTCAGATTAGGTAAGTCCATAGAGACTGAAAATAGAGAAGTGGTTACTGGGAGAGAAGGGAAGATGGGGAGTGATTGCTAGTGGGTACGGGCTTTCTTTTGGAGATGATGAAAATATTCCAGAATTAGGTAACAATGATGACTATACACCTTTACAAATGTACTAAAATCCACTGGATTATGCATATTAAAATGTGAATTTTATGGTATGGGAATTATATCTCAGAAACAAACAAAGAGAAAGAGGCCAACAATCTGGATCATTGTGAGAAACCTGATGTTTTTCATATTGACTTAAATTCCTTTTTTTTTTTGGCTGCACCACGTTATCTTGTGGGAACTTAGTTCCCCAACCACGGATTGAATCGTGGCTCTAGCAGTGAAAGCACCGAATCCTAACCGCTGGATCACCAGGGAATTCCCTGGCTTAATTTTTGAGCAAGCAAAGCAAAGTAGTATTTGGCCTGTAGGCCACCAGTTTGGAACCTTGGAACAGAAATCACACTCTTTTCTGAGGTCACCCATTCCCAGGACCCTCCCTCACTCAAGTATTCCCCCTCCCTTTCTTGCACCCGCCCCAGTCTTCTTCCAGACCCTCGTCCTTCCGCCTCCTCTGAAGTCCCCATCTCGGCTGTGCTCATTCACTGACAGCTCAGTTTCTATCTTCGTCTCCCCTCCAGCCCCTCCTTTGCTCTGCTACCTTCGTGCCCACGTATGAGCCCCTCCTTTCCAGCTGTTAGTGGCTTGAACTCTTGTTTTGTGACCTCAGGCCTGTCTTTGACTCCACGCCTGTCCTCACTCCCTTCCCCTCCCTTGCGGATTCCACAATTCCCCACCATGGCTGCTCTCTTGACAACATCCTCTTCTCCCTGTTGCACCTCCCTGTTGAACCTGCCTGGAACCCCCACCTCGGGGTCAGTCTGATTGCCCTTCCTCTCCTGGGGAGCGCCTGGGCCCTGAGCTTTGCTGGAGGAAATCGTGTCACCACAGGGCCTGTTGCCATCGCTTCATGGGTGATGACTGTCACTGGGTCCGCGTCAGCTCACCCTGCCACCCACTGCAGAGGCTACCTCTGACCTCACCTTCTATTCCACACAGAGACCGAAGGCCCTCAGACAGGATCTCCCCCAGTGTCCTGCCACCGAGGAGCCCACCTGATTGCCTCCTGAAGGGAATATGTGTCCTTTTTCCATCTTCTGCATCTGAATGTTTGTCCCCCCAAATTCATGTGCTAAATCCTAATACCTGGGACTTCCCTGGTGGTCCAGTGGCTAAGACTCTGAGCTCCCAGTGCAGGGGTCCCAGGTTCGATCCTTGGCAGGGGAACTAGATCCCACATGCTGCAACTGACATGGCATGGCCAAATTAAAAAAAAAAAAAAAATCCTAACACCTAATGTAATGGTATTAGGAGGTCTTTGGGGGTGATGAGGTCACTCCATGAATGGGATTCATGCCATATAAACAAGGCTCCAGAGGGAGCCACCCTTAGCCAGTCTATCACGGGAGGCAGCGCCAGACACCAGATCCGCTGTTAAACTCCCAGCCTCCAGAACTGTGAGAAATACATGTTTATTGTTCGTAAACAACCAGGTCTGTGGTATTTTACTATAGAAGCCTGGATAGACTAAGACGTCATATAAGGCCAGGCCTCCCCACTGTGCGGACTCTCACACCCCAAACCCCACTTTCCACGCCTGGATGCCCCCTCAGGCTTCTGTGGGCTCTCTGACTCTTTGCCAAGAGCAAACCGAGCTCCTCATGTCTCTTCCTCCCTCCCTGCCTCTCTCCTACCCTCTGTGTCCTTTCCTATCAACTAGCCTCTTCCCTTCCTAAGCCGATTCTTTTTGAGTGAGTTGTCTACACTGGCTGCTTCAGTTTCCCCATACATCCCTTGATCCCCACAACAACCTGGCTTCTGCTCGCAGTTCCACCGAACCCTTTCCTGCAGGCCCCACCTGTCTCCACCTTGCTCAATCAAGGGCACTTCTAAGTTCTTAGCTTCCTGGGCTTCTCAGAGCAGCTAACAGCCCAGGGGTCTGCCCTGCAGCAGGTGATGTGGTGGAGGGGTCTGGGGGAACGCACTCAAGTGACATTTAATCCAGCCTGGAGGGGGCCAGACAGGGCACCCTGGAGGAGGTGACCTCAGAGCACAGCGGGAGAAGATGAGTAACTCAGCCAAGCGGAGAAGGGACACAGTGAAAGTGAAAGTCGCTCAGTCGTGTCCGACTCGTTGCGACTCCATGGATTGTCAAGGGAATTCTCCAGGGCAGAAGAGTGGAGTGGGTAGCCTTTCCCTTTTCCAGGGGATCTTCCCAACCCAGGGATCGAACCCAGGTCTCCCGCATTGCAGGTGGATTCTTTACCAGCTGAGCCACAAGGGAAGCCCGAGGGTGCACAAGGGCTTTTTGAAAAATGAAAGAATTCCCTGGTGTCCCGGTGGTTAAGACTCCTATACTTCCATTGTAGGGGGCGTGAGTTCAATTCCTGATCAGGGGACTAATATTCCATATGCCTTGTGGGTTGAACCAAAAAAATAGAGAAAAATATGGACACAAATTTGAATTTCATATAATTTACATGTGTCATGAAAAACTATTCTTGGGAATTCCCTGGTGGTCCAGTGGTTAGAACTCCAAGATCTCACTGCCAAGGGCCAGAGTTCAACCCCTGGTCAGGGAGCTAAGATCTCAAGGTATGCAAAGTGATCAAAAAATAAGATAAATAAAAAAGAAAACTTCTTTTTTTGAGTTTTTTCCAACCATTCTTAACTCCCAGGCTATGCAAATACAGACAGTGGGCTGCATTTGGCCTTCATGCTGAAATTTGCCAACCCTGCCTGCGTGCTACTTCACTTCAATTGTGTCTCACTCTTTGAGACCCCATGGACTGTAGCCTTCCAGGCTCCTCCGTCCATGGGACTTTCCAGGCAAGAATACTGGAATGGGTTGCCATTTTCTTCTCCAGGGGATCTTCCCGATCCAGGGATCAAATCCATGTCTCTTACATCTCCTGCATTGGCAGGTAGGTTCTTTACCAGTTGAGCTACCTGGGAAGTCCCTGGAACAACATGATGAGAACTGAGTTTTATTTTTTGTTTATCTTTTGGCCATGCTGCATGGCATGTAGAATCCCCAACCAGGGATTGAACCTGTACTCCCTGCATTGGCAACACCTGGTCTTAACCACTGAGTCACCAGGGAAGTCCCAGGAACTGGGCTTTATTTTTATTTAAAAAAAATTTATTTCTTTATATTTTGCTGCAGTGGGTCTCAGTTGCAGCACACGGGATCTTCGATCTTCATTGCAGCATGCAGACTCTATTTGCAGCACGTGAGATCTAGTTCCCTGACCTGGGATTGAACCCGGGCCCCCTGCCCAGGGAGCTCGGAGTTTTAGCCACTGAACCACCAGGGAAGTCCCAGAACTGGATTTTAGAATAATGAGGCAGAGTGGGAGTGAGTAAGCCAAAGAGACTTATCAGAAAGTGATCTCTGAGAGAGGATAAATAACCAGGTACGTGGCAATGAGGATGGAGCTAAGTGAGTGGACTAGGGAGCCTCTGGGCACAGACAGGACTTAGAAAGCTTCCCAGCCACAGCCACTCCAGGAGAGATTCAGTAGACCAGGCGCCTTTCCTCCTCTCCTCGCCACCCCAGAACAAAGCACGATCCCTGAAAGCTAAGGTAATGGGAGTGGGTATCACCACTGATCCACCCAAGCTAGTTCTGGATAGATCCTCCCCAGAACAAATGCCAGGGGCTTTCCACTACCACCAGCCCCCCAACTGTCCAGAGAGTGCTGACCTGTGTTGTGACTGTTGACAAGGTCTTCTTCATTCTCATGGATGCTTTGGATGGACTGAGCGAGGCTTCAAGGCAGAAGGACTTCGCCAGCTAGACCACCAGTGGGGTCAGTGCAGGCAGCTGGTCATGGGAGGCTCTACTTGGAGGGCGAGACACACAGCCCCGCCATCCTGGAAGTAGGTGATAGGTGGGCTGCTGGACCCGCTCAAGCGGTGGGTGTTTCCAACGGTCCCAGGAGTTGTTGGACTTTACAGGAGTAAACTCCTGCTCTTCTCCTGAGTCAGCAAGGCCCCACCAAACTCCTCCTGACTCTCTTTTCCTGCCTCTAACCTCAGATATAATCTCCTCCTCCTACCCCAGGTGATGCCTAACATTTTATCTCTTTGCTTTCCAAACTACTGTTGTTAGATAAATACCATGTCCCTCCCCATCAAAGGGGCTGCCCCTCTAGTCTCAAAACCACTATACCAACATCCCTGATGGTATAGTGGAAATGAATCCGCCTGCCAGTGCGGAGGACATGGGTTCCATCCTGGTCCAGGAAGATTCCACTTGCAGCAGGGCAACTGAGCCCATGAGCCTCAACTACTAAGTCCAAGTGCTGCAACAGCTGAAGCCTGTGTGCCTGGAGCTTGCGCTCCACAAAAAAGAGGAGCCAGCACAATGAGAAGCCCGCACACCACACCTCCAGCAAACCTGTGGGCGGCAAGGAAGACCCAAGATCCAGTTCAGTCAAAAAAAACCTAGCTGGTGCAAATCAAAGCTCTGGCTCTCGGCCACAACACTCGGCATGCTCTCAGCAGGATGGGTGGGCAGACCTCAGATCTCCTTGCCCTCGACATTCTACCCCATCATCCAGACAAAATGCCTACAGTACCGGTGCTGAGAAGGAGGCTCTACTTAGTACTGATAACTTTATCTCTGAGAGAGATGGGAGGAAAAATAAAAGGACCCACATTTTGGGTGAGGGTGGTTGTTGAGCAGCATGGAGGCCCTTCGTTGTTCAGTTGCTCAGTCGTGTCTGACTCTTTGCGACCCCGTGGACTGCAGCACACCAGACTTCCCTGTCCTTCACCATCTCCCGGAGCTTGCTCAAACTCACGTCCATTGAGTCTGTGAAGCCATCCAACCATCTCATCCTCTGTCACTCCCTTCTCCTCCTGCCTTCAATCTTTCCCAGCAAATGTTGTTACTTTGACTTTCATGTAATAAAGTCAAAGTAAGAACATTCAGCACGTGTACCACAGCTACTGAAGCCTTCGCACCTAGAGCCTGTGCTCCACCTCAGATGGGTGTTATTCCCCCAAGGACACTCAGCAGTTCAGCAAGGAATGAATTAAAACAATGATGGAGCCAATCTGGGTGACAATGGACATGAGGATGGGAAAGGCAGGGATGAGCAGTTAAAAGATGGACAGCCAGTAGCTTAGGGGTCCCAAACATGTGTGTGGGCTAATGGCTTAGTCGTGTCTGACTCCTGGCGACCCCATGACTGTAGCCCACCAGGCTCCTCTGTCCATGGGATTCCCCAGACAAGAATACTGGAGTGGGTTGCCATTTCCTTCTCTGGGGGATCTTCCAGACCCAGGGATTGAACCTGGGTCTCCTGTATTGCAGGCAGATTCTTTACCATCTGAGCTATAAGGAAGTCCCAGGAGACTAAAAGGGAGGAAATATAGTTGGAGGTAGAAGTACCAGACTAGGGTGTTTGGAAGGTCTGGTTGCTGTGCTGTTTATTCGCTAAGTCATGTCTGACTCTTTGTGACTCCACAGACTGTAGCCCACCAGGCTCCTCTGTCCATGGGATTCTCCAGGAAAGAATACTGGGGTGGGTTGCCATTTTTCCTCCTCCAGGGGAGCGTTCCAACCCAGGGACTGAACCCACATCTCCTGAATTGGCGGGTGGATTCTTTACCACTAAGCCACCTGGGAAGCGCTAGAAGGTCTGGAAATGGAGCTGCAAGTGACAAGGTTTGGGGCATGACAAGATCAATGGTGGCCAAAGAGCAGATTCTTGGCAGCACAGAGGTCAAGAGCCTGGGGGTTAGATGGGTGGTCTAACCCGTGGATGCAGGATTCACGAAGAAGGCGGGAAGGAATAGAGGTAGAGAGAGGCAGTGAGCCCTGGGGAGGATGAGGAGCACCTGGAAGGAAGGCAGGGGAGTGACTTGAGAGTAGGGACCTCCTCTAAGGGCCTGTGCACCAAAGAGGCGTCCGAGGAAAGGAGAGTGACCGCATCGGGGGAGAGGCGGAGAGGGACAGAGGGGGAGAGGAAACAGGAGCATGGAGGAGACTCACCCCGCCTCTGGCCCTTTGGTCCAGGGAGTCCTGAGGAGAAAACAGTCCCCATTTAAGGACTGAGAGGAAGTGGTGTCCCGGGGAGAGTCAGGCTAGCGGAGAAGACGTGGAGACGGACAGGGTTTTGCAGGCTGTGAGTTCTAGAGTGTGGTGGGAGCATTTGGTTGATCAGGAAGTGCAGGGACTGGACCATATTAGGGGCTACTTGGAGTCACACGAGGTTGAGGGTCCAAGTGGTGAGGGGTGAGCTGGCTTTGGACAGTGTGAAACGTGATGGGCCCATGTCCTCTGCCTGTTCCTTGGACCCCTTCTCTTCTCTCCTGAACTCATTCCCAGTTGCCCTAACCCAGTCCCACACCTGGAACACCATCTGCCAGTGAAGCCCCAGTTACAGCTTCACCCTCAGCCTTTCCGTAGGGTTCCCAGCATGACGGTCTGCTGGACATCTCCACTTATGTAAAAGACCCTCCCAAATGGAAGCTGTGGGACTCTTCCCTGGTGGTCTTCCCAGTGGTTAAGAATCTGCCTTGCAATGCAGGGGGCCTGAGTTGCATCCCTGGTCAGGGAACTAAGATCCCACATGCCTCGGGGCACCTAAGCCTGAGCACCACCCTGGAGAGCCTGCATGACTCAATGAAGATCCCACATGCTACAACTAAGACCTGATGCAGCCAAATATATATATATATATATATATATATATATATATATATATATATATATTTTTTTTTTTTTTGAAATGGAAGAGGTGAACCGACAAGTCCTCTCTTCCCCTAGTAAATGGCACTAGCATTCACCTTGTCACTTAGAACAGAAGCCTACAAGTCACCCTGGAAACCTCTGTTTGCGTTGTCCTGCTCTGTCCAGCATATCACCAACTGCTAAAAGCACCTGCTTCTAAATCCACCTTGTACCCAGCATCACTCGTGGCCTTCATGCTCAGTCCTGGTCCTGTGATGGTTACTCCCTCCTGGTCCCACACAGCGCCCCCATCGCCACATCTGCCCCACTATGGTCTATTCTCATGGAGCACTGAGAGCGAATGTTCTAAAACAAATATCAGAGCAAGTGACTCCCCTCCTTTGGCTTCCCAAGGCCCTGGGATAGAATTCCAAATCCACAACTTCGGAATCTGGCTGCTCTCCGCCTTCACTCCCACCCGCCACACCCCCTCAACTCCCACACCCCAACACACCCCCAACCCCCCCTGGGCTCACCTTGCTGGTTTCACCCTAGCTGTGCCAGCCTCCAGGTTTCACTCAGACACTGTGTCCGGCCCCAGCCTGGGCCTTTGCCTGGAAGACTTGTCCTCACCTTCAGGGCTCTGCTCCAAGGACACCTTCTCCTAGAGGCCCTCCTGATCGTCCTGCCCCAAATTGCCTCTCCCTCCACCCTCCCCCTTATTCTGCCTTGTTTTTCTTCATATGCATTGGAAGATTTCGTGTAAATCAATACTATGCTTATTTGTTCACTTGATGACATTCTCTCTGGGGGAATGATTCAGCTACACCTTTTTCCACCGCTGTATTGCCAGCTTCATTCAAGCTGCTCTCAGCTCATAGTAGAGGCTCAGTAAGTATTTGTTGAATAAATATCTGCTAAAGAAGGCTATTTTATCTGACATGGGATTCAAAAGTTCATTTTGAAAACCAGAGACTGGATATTGCAGTAGCATTGCATGCATTCCTGCCATAGTAATTCACATTCTCCCCCAAGGAGAACTGGGTGGAGGAGAAAGCCCATGTTTCTCAGCATAGTAACGAACGTGTCCTTTTCTTATAAGGCAGGGGCTATGCTCTGCCTTCCATGGCGTTAGCCTCCTTTGTCTCTGAAAAGAAGACACCGACCTCCACTCCTGCCGGTGGATTGCATTTCAGAGTCCAGGGGGGCTGCACATCAGTGTTCAGCTGGCTGAACCCTGGTGAGGGTGAGGGAGACTCTACTTGAACTTGAGGGAGGAAGAAAGGTCATTCCTGTTTGAGAAAATTAATACGGAGTGGGGATGGTAGTTTTCAAGAGAGAAAGAATGTGAATGTGAAAAGGCCTCCAGGAAACAAGGAGCAAGGAAGACTTGTTCTGAAGGTTGATGTCACTGGGGAGCTGGGGAGAGTCTCTCGAGGGAGAAAGTGGCTCCAGGCAGTGATAAGATCAGTCTGGGTCAAAAAAGATCCTGAGAGGATGGATTGGAGGAGGCAGAGCAGATGCAGAGAAACCAGAGAAGCTGTTGGTGAGTGTCTAAGAGGTGATGGTGCTATAGACCGGGTCGGGGAGATGGAGAGAGATGCATGGATTTGACAGGACTGCAAGGAGATCCAACCAGTCCACCCTAAAGGAAATCAGTCCTGAATATTCATTGGAAGGACTGATGTTGAAGCTGAAACTCCAATACTTTGGCCACGTGACGTGAAGAACTGACTCACTGGAAAAGACCCTGATGCTGGGAAAGATTGAAGGCAGGAGGAGAAGGGGGTGGCAGAGGATGAGATGGTTGGATGACATTATCTACTCAATGGACACGAATTTGAGTAAACTCTGGGAGTTGGTGATGGACAGGGAGGCCTGGCATGCTGCAGTCCATGGGGTTACAAAGAGTCGGACACAACTGAGTGACTGAACTGAACTGAACTAAGAGGTTAAGCTGATGGAGCTTGGCGATAAGTCAAATATAGATGAGGGAAAAGGAAGATGGAAGGAGATGCCCACAGGGAGTTCCCTTGTGGTCTAGTCCTTAGGATTCCAGGCTTTCACTGCCGTGACCCAAGTTCAGTCTCTGTTCAGGGAACTGAGATCCTGCAACTGAGCTGGCCAAAAAAAAAAGAAAAAAATTAGAGACAGATATCCATATTTCTTGGTGGTGGTTTAGTCTCTAAGTTGTATTCGACTCTTTTTGCTACCCCATGGACTGTAGCCCATCAGGCTCCTCTGTCCATGTACTTCTCCAGGCAAAAATACTGGAGTGGGTTGCCATTTCCTTCTCCAGGGGATCTTCCCAACCCAGGGATCGAACCCATGTCTGCTGCTTCTCCTGCATTGGCAGGCGGATTCTTGACCGACTGAGCCAACAGGGAAGCCCTCTCTTTGTTACCGGAGCCTAGATAGTCATGGTGCCATTTATGTGATGAGGAAGACTTCACAGGAAGAGGCAGAGGGAGAAGGACAGACGCTGAACCAGAGAGCAGGAGGGAAATCTGGGGAGTTTGGCATTACAGGAGTCAGTGCAGGTACCAGAACTGAAGTTACAGTGTGTGATGGGCCGAGAGCAAACTTTGCCATACATATATATTCGTCATTGAAAATGTAGAAGATCTTGGAAGAAACAGGAATGACCAACAACTCAACAGAAAACCAGGCAGTTGGGACTTCCCTGGTGGTCCAGTGGTTAAGAATCTGCCTTGCAATGCAGGGAACTCAGGTTCGATCCCTGGTCGAGGAACTGAGATCCCACATGCTGGGAGCAACTATTGAAGCCCATGTGCCCCAAGGAAAGGCCCCTCTTGCTGCAACTAAGACCTGACACAGCCGTAAGCAAATAAATTTTTTAAAAAGAGATAAAATGATTGAGACTTCGTGCAAGTGCACACTTGCCTTTGACTGTGTGCCCTTGGGCAAGACTCTTAAACACTCTGAGCCCCAATATCCTCATTTCCAAAGGGGGATCCTGATGAACAATCATGATTGCTCAGCGTCAGAGAGGGATACGGATGAACAATCTGGGAGACCTGGGACTGAAAAAGGAGTCAGAAATGGTTCGTGTGAACCAGTTGTTATGTTTTATTCTTTGGACCTCAGAAATAGGGGCTGGGAGAAGGTCAGGGCCTGTGGTCAGGGCAGCCAGCTTTGGAGGCCCAGGTCTGATGAGCTGGGGTGTGTGGAGAGCCCCGCCCAGTCAAGGCGGTGACACCAGGGACCATCCAAGCTTCTCTGGAGGACTGGTTAAGTGCAAGACTTCCACAGAGACTTGGGCAGCAGAGTGACACAGAAACCCGGAGATGCACAGAGATTAAAGGCAAGAGTAGAAGTCTGCTGCAGAGGAAGCTCTGAGCAGGCAAGACTGACGAAGCAGTAAGGGCTGAGAGGCAGCTAGCTGATGATGGTAGTTGAAGAGGCTGCTGGTACCCTGCCCCATCACCCCTTGGTCCTTTTTATTTTACCTGCAGATACAGGAGATGCTTCTCTGCATGCAGTTTTGTTTTGTTTTATTTATTTATTTGGCCATGCTGTGTGACATGTGGGATCGTGGTTCCCTGAGCAGGGATCAAACCCATACCCCCTGCAGTGAAAGCGGCCAGGGATGTCCCTGCATGCAGTCTTTACCTCCAGCACTCAGTACTCAGCCCTTTGTTCCGGGCAGCCCAGAAGGGCCGGAGACGTGAACCGTCTAGGGCGGTGGGAGTGGGCGGACACACCCCCGCGAGCACGGCGCTGAGAGCTCGGCGAGGCTCCTCCCAGTGAGGCGGAGCCCCGCTGCCCACAGGCGCGTCCTCATTTTCTCCTTTCACTTTCCGTTTCACTTTCCCTTTCCCTTGCTGCGCTTCCGGGAATCGCCTCCGAAATAAGCTCTGGAGTTCTTGTCTCAGGGTCTTCTTTGGGGGCATGTGAATTCAGACAGTAGCGCTGCAGAAACAGATGTGGCTTCCCAGTGTCTCAGTGGTAAAGAATCTGCCTCCCAATGCAGGCGACACAGGTTCGATCCCTGGATCCCCGTGGAGCAACTAAGCCCAGTGCACCACTATTACTGAAGCCCAGGTGCTAGAGCCTGTGGTCTGCAACAAGAGAAGCCCGCGCACTGCACCTCGATAGCATTTCCCACCCTCTCGCCACGGCAGTGACTAGAGAAAAACCTGAACAACATGGAAGACACAGCACAGCCAAAAATGAAGAAATAATTTTTTTAAATGGGTAAAGGATTTGAATGGGCATTTTGCCAAAGGCATACACATAGCCAATAAGCCAAACTGAATGACTGATGATGTTCAGCACATTTTCAGCTCTGGGAGCTGGTGATGGACAGGGAGGCCTGGTGTGCTGCAGTCCATGGGGTCGCACAGTCAGACATAACTGAGCCACTGAACTGAACTAAACTGAAATCAAAACTACAATGAGATATTGTATATACAATTTTTTTTTTTTTTTTAAAAAGGGACTCAAGTGACCTGCCCAAGGTCTCATGGCTCCTTGGTGGTGGGCCAGGAGGGGACCCAGGTTTATCTCTTTCTAAGACCGCCTCCTCTCTACTCGCCCACGTAGCCTCTTCTACAGAAAGGCTAGTGTAAGGGAAACACAAGATAACGGAGTGAAAGCCCTTTGTAAATGCTTAAGGGCTGCACAAACATCAGGCCTTATCAATCAGGGAACATGGGGAACTCCTTGGTCAGGGAACGAGATACCACAGGCTGGCAACTAAGTCCTGGAGGAGCCAAATAAATAAATAAATAATAGATAAATAAAGTACTAAAAGAGAAAAAATAAATTACTTCTTTAAAAAAAAAATCAGAGAATATGGCTGTTTTCCCAAGCACCAATCTAATGAACAGCATTATTATTATTACTGATTTGTACATTCTACTCTGACCTTCAATATATTAAGAACTGAGCTTCTAAAAAAACAAAGCAGGGACTTCCCTGGTGGTTCAGTGGTTAAGACTTTGCCTTCCAAAAAAAAAAGACTTTGCCTTCCTTTAATGCAAGGGATGTGAGTTGAATGCCTGGTCGGGGAGGTAAGATTCTACATTTCACCCAAAAAAACAAAACATAAAACCGAAACAATATAGTAACAAGTTCAATAAAGACTTTAAAAGATAAATTAAGAAACAAAGCGAACACACAAAAAACTAACAGGTCTCATCTTCACTCTGTTTCTAAAGGTTGTATCTGGCCACAGTTTAAAAGAAAAAGACTGACAACTCTGGGTATGGATGGCAGCACACTGAGGGGCCAGGCTTCTGGAAGGGGTAGGGTGAGGTGGAGTCATCATCATCAGAGACCAAGAGAGAGGGTGAGTCGAATCCCCTGGGTGAGGCGGGGCAGGTAGAGCTCAGCGCCAACTGTGGGCCTTGGGATGAGCACACCAGCTTTTGCATCAGACCAACCTGCAGTGCTGGAGATCTGGGTTCAATCCTTGGGTTGGGAAGATCCCCTGGAGATGGCAATGGCCACCCACTCTAGTATTCTTGCCTGAAGAATCCCAAGGAAAAGGATTCTGAAGAGCTACAGTCCACGGGGTCACAAAGATTTGAACACAACTGAGTGATTAACACTTTCACTTTCAACCTCAGTTTAAAATCTGCCTCTGCCATTACCTACGGTGAGAATTTATACAGTCACTTAAGCTCCCTGAGCCTCAGTTTCTTAATCTGTAACATGGACTAGCAACAGCACTAATCTTGTAGATTCTACTTTTGTGAAGACTCAGTGGATGATAAAGTTCTCATTGATGCCTGGCAAGTCATCAACAGTAATGAATAATAATAATGGTAAATGTAGACATCAACAATAATTACCAAACCCTTAGACTTTAAAAAGATAACATTAATTTCAAAGTGAACCATAGCTATTACAAGGATCAGAAAACTACATCTCCACCGTCAGTTTAATACTCTTTCCCAATAGACCACCAAACCTGGATCACAGTTGATTTGGTCAGCTTAAGTTAAATAAATGAGAGAGTCGATTGATCTCGCAGTCCTGTGTTTATTTCCTCATGCAGCAAAGGTACCTTGGTAGGTGCTGGAGATTCAGGGGTGAATAAGACAGGTGAGGTTTCTGTTCTGAAATTTCAGAACCAGGTAAAACAAGTGATCACATAAGGGACCAAGAGGATTTTAATAGCACCAAGTACTGTGTAGACAATAAAATGGGTTGATGTGATAGAATGAATGGGTGGCAGGGAAGTCCTGCTTAGGCAGTGGCAATTAAGGGGAGCTCTGAGACTTGAAGCCAGTCGTGCTGAGAAGTGGGGGAGCCCCAGGCCAAGGTCCTGGCTCCCTTGGGGCAGAGAAGTGGGGGTCAGGAAGGTGGTTGGAGCTCTGTGAATACCAGAGGGAATGACATTCTTAGATGTGGGAAGGCAGGAGGGGTCAGCTCACCTGAGAAGGAGTTGCTGTGGGTGAGAAGTTTCAATTTAAGTTCAATGGGAAAGCCAAGGAAGAACGTCTTAAAGTTAATCAGATGATGCAGATATTTAAAGCAGGACTTCCCTGGTGGTCCAGTGGTGGAGGGTCTGGCTGCCAGTGTGAGGGACATGGGTTTGATCCCTGGTCTGGGAGGATGTCACATGCCACAGGGCAACTGAGCTGGTGTACCACAACTAGAGCTGGTGTTCTGGAATCCTAACTCTAGAGCCTGAGTTCTGAAATGAGAAGCCAGAGCACTGCAGCTTGAGAGTAATCCTTGCTCGCCACAACTAGAGAAAGCATGCCATAAATACATATATAAATAATAAAATCCAACAAAACAAACATATAAAGCACACAAAGATTTCCAAAGGGAGGTTGGCTTTGTCAATGTCTGTTACTAGTCAAAGTCTATTAGCCACGGCTGCTTATTCTGCAGGGAGTAGGGATGGGCCCTGCTTACTTTTGACTCAGTGAGGCTCAGGTTTTAGGCTGCTGAGATTAAGCCCCTTTAGAAGTCAACATATTATTTATTTGGATGTATTAATGCCATTAATCCCTTCCCAGTCCTTTCTTGCTTGCCTGGGATCCACTTTTCCTCTGTCTGCCCATCTGTAATCCCAGCTCTGCTCTCTTCGATGTTAATCTCAGCAGGTGGTCTAATTTTCTTTATTTCTCACTTTTCATGGTATCCCTTATACCTATTTTTAAAGATAAGGCTCCTAAGCTCAGAACCTTGTTCAGAGTCACCTCGTGTTGGTAGCAGAGCCAGGCTTTTAGCTTAAACTCATTTGACCCCTCGCTATGGGAAGGCAGTGGAGATCAAGAAGGCCTTAGGGAGAAATTTGAGTAGTACTGTGAAAATACAGATAATGCTGTATACTCAGGAGGATGGGATATAACAAAGGAAGATATAATGACAGCAGAGAGGAGCTTGGCAACTCAGATAAAGCAAGGAGAGAGACAGGCTCCTGAGCTTTATAGCATCTGCCATCTTTATAGGAACACCCAGCGGGTAAGCAATGAAGAGTAGGGTTGTCAGTTCAGGGAGCTGAACATAGTCTCAGGTGTCTCCAAGATGTGCTGGGTTGGGAGTGGAGACAAGGAACCCAGCCACTGACTTTGTTCAGAAGCAAAGATCTGAGAGAGGCAGTGGTTAGGAAGATCAGATGAGGTTGTATATATGAGAACATGATGGAAATCGTGAATTTTGAGGATCATGCTTCCGCAGTTTGAGTCACTGATCTTGGTAAGTGGAGCCTTCTGGAGTCTGAAGACAACTTAGCATCTTGGTGGGGTTAGGGGGGCGGAATTCTTCTTTTTCTTATTTTATTTTTTAAAAAATTATTTTAAATTTCTTTTACTTTTGGTTGGCTGGGTCTTTGTTGCTGCTCAGGCTTTCTCTCTACTTGTGGTGAGCGGGGGCTACTGTCCAGCTGTGGTGCTCGGGCTTCTCCTTGTGTGGCTTCTCTTGTTTCAGAGTTCTAGGCACGTGGGCTTCATGGCTCTAGGCACCCGGGTTTCAGGGTTCTAGGCACGTGGGCTTCAGGGTTCTAGGCACGTGGGCTTCAGAGTTCTAGGCACGTGGGCTTCAGAGTTCTAGGCACGTGGGCTTCAGAGCTCTAGGCACGTGGGCTTCAGGGCCCTAGGCACGTGGGCTTCAGAGTTCTAGGCACGTGGGCTTCAGTAGTTGTAGCTGCCAGATGCTACAGCATACTTGTGGCTCTTGGACTTAGTTGCTCTGCGGCACGTGGGATATTCCTGGACTGGGGATCAAACCTGAGCCTCTTGAATTGTCAGGCCAATTTTTTTTTTTCAGCACTGAGCCACAAGGGAAGCCCCCCTTTTCCTTATTATTTCCCCTTTAAATGCAAGAGGAAACATAGCAAAAAACAAACAAAACATGGTGATAAATGATCCACAATTTAATATACCTAACAGCAATCTCATTTTGCATATTATCTATGTTTTTTACTGGAGTATATTGTCAAATATGCTACATGGGCAGTCACAATGCCCATAATAATTCTATTTCCTTTTGGCATCACATAATAAATGCTTTTACGCATTTCTTATCAGTTTTCACAATTAAAGAAAATATTCTACCCTATTAAAGTTCCATCTTACAATTAGTATTCCATTTGATTAGTGTTAGAGCATGTCTACATGTTTATTTCTAGGCAGTTGTATTTTTGTGAAGTTTTGAAATTCGGTGAGATTTAAACATTAGTGGTGTAAAGAAAGAAATTGTTGGCAAATGTATGCTCCTTCATCTTTGCCTTGTTCCCCAACAATTTTGAATGAATGAAGATGCCTTCTGCAGACTCTTGAGAATACAGCTCAGAAGAGTCAGAGAACGTGAGTTTGTTGAAGGGGCAAAATCTTTAGATGACATAAAACTGGACCTTCTGGATTATTCTTTTCTTTTTTTTTTAATGTGGGTTATTTTATTTTATTTATTTATTTTTTTAAATTTTATTTTATTTTTAAACTTTATAATATTGTATTGGTTTTGCCAGATATTGAAATGAATCTGCCACAGGTATACATGTGTTCCCCATCCTGAACCCTCCTCCCTCCTCCCTCCCCATACCATCCCTCTGGGTCGTCCCAGTGCACCAGCCCCAAGCATCCAGTATCGTGCATCGAACCTGGACTGGCGACTCGTTTCATACATGATATTATACATGTTTCAATGTCATTCTCCCAAATCTTCCCACCCTCTCCCTCTCCCACAGAGTCCATAAGACTGTTCTATACATCAGTGTCTCTTTTGCTGTCTCGTATACAGGGTTATTGTTACCATCTTTCTAAATTCCATATATATGCGTTAGTATACTGTATTGGTGTTTTTCTTTCTGGCTTACTTCACTCAGTATAATAGGCTCCAGTTTCATCCACCTCATTAGAACTGATTCAAATGTATTCTTTTTAATGGCTGAGTAATACTCCATATGTATGTATATGTACCATAGCTTTCTTATCCATTCATCTGCTGATGGACATCTAGGTTGTTTCCATGTCCTGGCTATTATAAACAGTGCTGCGATGAACATTGGGGTACACGTGTCTCTTCCCCTTCTGGTTTCCTCAGTGTGTATGCCCAGCAGTGGGATTGCTGGATCATAAGACAGTTCTATTTCCAGTTTTTTAAGGAATCTCCACACTGTTCTCCAGAGTGGCTGTACTAGTTTGAATTCCCACCAACAGTGTAAGAAGGTTCCCTTTTCCCCACACCCTCTCCAGCATTTATTGCTTGTAGACTTTTGGATCGCAGCCATTCTGACTGGCAATGTGGGTTATTTTAAAAGTCTAATTGAATTTGTTGCATTACTCTTTTTGTTTTATGTTTTGATTTTTTGACCTCGAGGGGTCAAACCTGTACCTCCCACACTGTAAGGTGAAGACTTAACCACTGGACTAATAAACCAAGGGAAGTCCTTGGGTTATTCTTTCATGATACTTTTTATCATGTGCATGAAGTGAAGTGAAGTGGAAGTCGCTCAGTCGTGTCCAACTCTGCGACCCCATGGACTGCATAGTCAATGGAATTCTCCAGGCCAGAATACTGGAGTGGGTAGCCTTTCCCTTTTCCAGGGGATCTTCTCAACCCAGGATCAAACCCGGGTCTCCTGCATTGCAGGCGGATTCTTTACCAGCTGAGCCACAAGGGAAACCCAAGGAATACTGGAGTGGGTAGCCTATCCCTTCTCCAGGGGATCTTCCTGACCCAGGAATTGAAGCAGGGTCTCCTGCATCGCAGGTGGATTCTTTACCAACTGAGCTATGAGGGAAGCCCCATGCATTCGTGCTAAGTTGCTTCAGTCCTGTCTGACTCTTTGTGACCCCATGGACTGTGGCCCGCCAGGCTCCTCTGTCCACGGGATTCTCCAGGCAAGAATACTGGGATGGGTTGCTATTTCCTTCTGCAGGGGGTCTTCCCGACCCAGGGACCGAACCTGCATCTTTTAAGTCTCCTGCATTGACAGGAGGGTTATTTATCTCTAACATCACCTGGGAAGCCACTTTCTATTATAAGGGCTCCTAAATCTTGTAGGTGAAGGGAATAAGGGACACACTTCAACAATCCAGATGATGATCAAGGCCTGAATAGTGGAGACAGAGTGGACAAAAGTGGATTTGAGAGATGCAAAATTGAAGTATAATAGATAGGACACAGTATACACATGGATATTTGGGATGAGGGTTGAGGTGACATTAAAGATGAGTTTAATGTTTCTAGACTGTTTGTTTGGATATCAGTGTCTCTGAGCAAGATAGAGGCTATCACTTCCAGAAGGAGTTTGTTTGGCAGAACATAGAATAATTATCAAGGCATCTGAAAATAGTTCCATTCTCTGCTAAGTATAGGATGATAGGCTCTACTTTTGTGTAATGGTTAGTTTCATGTCTCAGAACGCAAAATGTAGAAACAATTAGTTTGAAAAATTGCTACTCTGAGGTTGCTCTGAAGAAAGTAGAAGAAAGGGGACACTTTGGTGAAAGACACCACGCTGTTTCAGACTTCATCATAGCCTGGGTTTAGCTAGAAATATGGTCTCACTTTGGGGGAGATTTCAAAAAGTTCGGAGAAAAGAGGACACTATGATGCTGGAGGCCCTAAAGGGAGGCAGGGGCCCTGACCCTGTTTAGAGGAGTCTGGGGGAGGGCTAGCCTCTCAGGTAACCCGGCACTGAGACAAGGGAGTAGGGAGGGGGACTGGATTGGGCAGGAGGTATTCTTGGAAGGACGGAGGTTCAAGCAAATCCAGCTGAAGCTTCCACATGGCACTGGGATGAGGTCAGAGGAGCTCATGCCAGGCTGGAAAGAGAGGAACAGAGATGGGGATGTGCTTTGCGGTTACAGGTCGTGTGAGGCTCTGTATGCCATGGGGTGAAGACCCAAGTAAGAGGGCAGGGCAGTGGGCTCAGTGGGGACAAGAGGCCCTCAAAAGGTGTTTCAACAGTAGGCTGAAAAATTGGTCCAAGCAGGAAGAAAATAAAAGGCATTGAAGGAAAAAATATCACAAGAGGGACTTCCCTGGTGGTCTAATGGTTAATGACTCCTTGCTTCAGGGGAAGGGGTTCAATCCCTGGTCAGGGAACTAAGATCCCACATGCCAAGCAGTGCAGCGAAAAAACAAACTGATCAAATAGGGGACAAAAACCGAGAAGAGAAAAGACAGGCAAAGGACTCTCAGAAGTATTCTGTTGGCTGAAGAAGTGAATAAAAAATGTCAGATGACATTTTCATAAAATGATGGGCTTTTTAGGACTGTTTTGAGAATGAATAAGGAAACAGTGTAGACGTACCTGGCAGGGGCAGGAGGGGATTAATGATGACAGTTGAGAACCAAAGGCCTGGGTGATCGTTGCAGCAGACTGGATACGGTAAGAAATGTTGGAGAGCTCACCGCAGCACAGGGCATGTTGGAGAATCAGGCTCGGAAAATGGGCAGCAACTGGGACCACAGCCAAAATGATGCCACAAAACTGGTCTGGGAAGGTGCTGGCTATTGAGGCTATTAAACACCGGCTGTCACAACCCATTTGGCTGTCTGCACTGGGCCTTGGGTGCTGCCAGTGCTGCTGCCCACAGCCACAAAGGATGGCAGCCCGAGTGTCTCTGATGGAGGTGGGGTACCCTACCTCTCCAGCTGCTTGGAAGCCGGAGGATCCGGGATGAGGCACGCTCGTCTACAATGGGAAGTGAACTCTGTCCATCAAGGTAGAGATTTCCCAGCTAGTGGAAGGGGCATCAGTCAAGTTAAAGATTTGTTTCAGGTTGTAGCAAGGAGACTAACGATAACAGTTGGAGAACTGCAATTGTTTTAGAGGAAAATGAAGACAGCCTGTGCTGTCAGTGGCGATGGGAATGGAGAAGAGGGTGCAGGTTGCAATGAGTGCTGCAGGTGAATGGAGTTTAATGACTACTTAGATGCAGAGGCGAAGGGAGAGCTCAGATGCCTCTGAATGCCTGTGGCTTCAGGAATTGAAGAGTTGCACCTCCATTAATCAGGCGAAGGTTTGATCCCTGGTCAGGGACTCCAGATCCCACAAGCTATAAGCATAGCCAAAAAAAGCAGCTGGTCTTTGTGAAAGAGCGATAGAGAGAATCCCAGCAGGGATGCCCTGGTTCTAGTTATTCATTCTTATGTCCAGCCCCTCTGTGTCCCTTTCTCCTTTCAGAGGACACAGCGCCCTGGCCCTCGCAAACATTCCATGACCTAAGCAGAAGCTGGAGTTGGCTGCTCTGCAACCAAGGGTCCTTATGGATACCCAGGCAGAACTCTGCAAATATGTGACGCCAGCTATGTGAAAACCGTTCTTCTGCATCGCTGAAGTGTTCCTGCAGTGTGAATGACCACCGGAAAGGGGTTTAAAGGAGGTGATTTCTGCCGAGGGTGGAAGGAACATCGACGGCACCAGCCGCCTGGCCCTGAGCACCTGCACAGTTGGCGGCCAAGTGGGGAAGCTGGGTTCTACCCAGGCTGGACCTCAAAGTTCTTACTTACTAAGCTAGAGGTTCTCAAACTTTTGAGTCTCAGGATCCCCTTATGACCTTAAACACTGACGAAACCAAAGAGTTTTTATGGGACTTGCATCTACAGATATTTACCACTGTGGAAATCAAACTGAGACATTTAAAAGACTTTAAAAGAACAAAAATCCATCACGTTAACATAAATATTTTTATTCAAAGTTAGTTTTTCAAAACAGAAGTTAGAAGAGTGGCACCGTTTTACATTTTTGCAAATCTTTTTTATATCTGACTTAGCAGAAGACAGCTGGATTCGCTGCTCTGCGTCTTCATTCAATACGTTGCTTTGGTTGAAGGAAAAAAAGAAAAACTGGCCTTTTACAGACATGCAGCCAGAAAAGGAACTTCGTGAACCTCCTGAAAGTGTTTCTATTACTCCCACAAGTCCTCAGCACACACTTTGAGAATCACTGCAGTAAATTAACCCTCCTCTTAAAGGCTAAGAGACTGAAGTAGTGTTAAAACTGGCAGTTCCGTTCACGGCCAAGGCATTTTAAACAAATTACAAAGGGTGGTGGTGGAGAAGGGAAACCTGAATTCTCCCGTTAACTCTAAATGACACTGATTTCCAATTTGAGTTCACACATTACTCCACTGCCAGCCAAGATAACATATTTTTTTTCAAGTTAACTTTTCTAAACTAGAATGAGAAAGCGACACGTCATACACAAAGTTAACACCTGAACAGCGTTCTCACAGTTTATAAGGCCTCTTTCTGTGCCCAGATGATCCTGTTTAGTCCTTGGCAGCCACTTCACGGAGGAGGAAGAGCTCGGAGCAGAGAGACCACTCGCCCAAGATCACCATCAGCAGCCAGGCTGTGGACCAGGCTTCCTCGAGACCAAGCGACGTGCTCGCAGGACGATCCTGCTTTGGCTCTGATGAACAAATGTCTCACTTTCAAAACCTGGCCTTCCACCCTAGAAAGGGGCGGGAGGGCTCTTTACTTGCATTCACTTTTTGCACATACACAAGAGACAGCGTCTGTTCTAGAATCCAACTGGATTTTATTTGACACAGAATACAGTATGGCTGCCGGAATAGCAAACTGAAAAGACAAAGCAGAAGAGACACGGTTCTATCTAACTTATAATTAAGTAACAGGAGGGCAAGTCATTCAGTGGATAACAAAAAAACAGTTGAGCTTGATCGAAGAATTCTCTTTTTCTAGTGCCCATACCTGGAAGACAAAGTAAATTATTAATTCATTCCTTATTGTGATTCCCTGTTTGAGACTGTAACACCTGCTAAAAATATATCCGCCAATCTGGTTAAAACTTTGAAGACTGGGTTACAACCCTGGTCTCTGCCCGTTTCAGCCTACCAGCCTCCTGTAACATTGTCCCTACCACCCTGTTCATAGTGATGGTCCCCCACTCAACTGTACCCGCCTGACTCTTTCCAGGTGCCAGGCAGATGCAGGGCAGTAACAGGGAGGAGTCACAGCTGATGCTTGTGAAAGGGAGCTGCACCTGATGGCCAGTAAGTGGCTAAGACAGCTTGAATCCTCTGCCCCCCTCCCTGTGGGCCGCCTCTTCCCCTCAACTCCCGTACTCGGGCTAGTTTAGGGTAAGGCTCGTACACAGAACAGTAACCGAACAGCCTTCAGTGTCAAAATCTATCACCAGTTCCAATGACAGCCCTGAGTCCACTGAGCACCACAGAAAGAGAACTGTCAAGAAACTAGGTGTGGATCTCAGGGCCTTTCTGATTTCCCCAGAGGCCAAAATTTGGCTCCAGAAAGATTATAACCAATGACAGGACATTTTTTCCACATATAAGATTTCTTGAACACAGAATCCATTATTATCTTAATCTTTTGTCCTGGTTCTTAGCGGGTAGTTCACCTCTGATGAAAATACTTCGTTACACAGATGGAGACCAGGGCACCAGAACTCTGCATCACTGCTGCCATCATCCTGAAAGGCTGCTAGATTCTTTAAGCACTCCTTATAAGAAATTCGCTTAAATATTCTCTAAAAAAGTCCTCACAGGGTAGAGCTCCAGCTTGTTAGTGAGAATAACCTGGAAGTTATCCATCAGATTAAAGCATGCTGAAATGAAATTTGCTTCTTATGAATTTGTTTTCCCAGGGCACTCATAACCACAGCCAGGCAAAGTCACCAGCTGGATAAAGCGACAGGGCCAAGCCCAGCAGGGGGACTCTTCACACCCCCACTTCTTAGGCTCAGCCCTGGGCACGCGTACGGGCTACGTGAGACAGTTTTGGTCCGAAACGGCACCCTGAGCCTGCTCCACGGCACAGTCAATTACAAAGTCCTCTCGAGAACTTCGAAAATCCCCCTTTCCGTTAAAAATTTGATAAATTAACTGAAAATTCAACAGATAAAAAAGTGTTTCACAGAAAAACACAACAGGCATAAAAACATGAAAAGCGGCCCAACTTTACTCAAAGTTTTAAAATATACAATTGAAAACTGATTTTCACCTGTCAGTAGCTAAGATGAAAACGTCTGATAACAGAGCACTGGCAAGAAATGGAGAATGCAGTCTTCTGCTTCACTGTTTGTAGGGGCTGTGAATTAGTACATATTCTTGGGAAAGGAAAAAATCTGACACTATCAAAAAATAGAAACATACATACTCTTAAACCAGAAATTCCTCTTTTAGGAATTACTAGTCCAGACCGACCATTTGAATTTTTGAAAATTTGCATGCCATGTATTAATTACACGCTACTACAATTAACAGCAGCAACAATAATGATTTAGTTGAGATAGCCATAAACCCTGTATCAGAATTAATCCCTGTGAGATAAACCAATGAAACAGGATATAATTCTAGCCCAAAGCAAAGACAGGTGACATTAGTTAGCCCCTGGAGCCTTATTATTGATGTGATTGTGGAAATATTTAATAGCTTGCAAAATGAGAATTTGCAAGCTTCTACTACTACGTCCAAAGACCCTACCTAGATGGCTGGCAAACTCTAGGCTGCAAGTTTCTAATGTTGGTTCACCTTATGCGTTTTAAACAGACACGAGTCCTTGTCTAACCGAAAGCTAGTTTACGAACCGAGCATGTTTTATGTCTTCATCTTCTAAAACTGTGCACCCTCCAGCTTGACGTGAGTCCAAGAATGGCACTGACCACACAGCCCAACCTTACGTACAAAGTGGAAACAGCCAGGGACACCTACTTTTGGAACTCCCACTCTCTGTTGTCCAACGGACACACCTGCCGTGTTTTGAGCCAGCGAGAGATGCAGTGGAAGTGAAAAGCATGCTGGAAGAAAAGATACATTTTATTAAAAATAATTCTGTGCAGGCTCAGCCGTCTACGGACAATACGTCTCAAGGGGAGCAGGGTGGTGATATACAGCGGCTGGAGAACCAAGGAAGGCAACACACAATGGGAGACAAGAAGTCTACGAGGGGTTACACCCGGTTAGGTACCAGGCCATGGCCCACGAAACGTTTGCGAGGCTTCGTTCCTACCAAATGAAGCACACGTTTAGGACGCATGGTGGGTGTTCACGCAATGAGGTCTCTTCCCCTTTCCTAAGGTAAGATGGAGTGGGGCTCCCTGGGTCTTGTCGGCCTGGAGGGGAGGCTTGCTTTCCTCACACACAGGCAAAAGGAGGCCCTCAATCATCCGCACATTTCAAATTGCCCACTCTTGGTCTCCAGCTCCCTCCCCATCCTGGAGAAGGGAACCCCAGGAGGAGAGGGTTCTCCTTAGCACATGGCAGTGCATCACTCCCGCCAACCACCCAGAACTGCGATGGGCACGTCCCCGACCTTCCACACCCAGCTCAACACTGCCCAAAGGACTGTATTTGTAGATTTGCTCATAGAGGCATTGATATTACAAAAGCTTGGTACTTAACAAGCCTCTAGTAGTGGGTGAGACTTTGTCTTAAAAAAGGAATCAGATAAAAAAAATCAGGGTAAGAGGAAGCAGTGTGATGGGCATTCTGCATGCAAGCAGCTGGAAGAGCATCAAAGGGCTGGTTCCATGATCCAGATGGGAAGTAAAAGGGCGAAAGCACCAAGAACGCTGGGCGCTGACAGGGAATGAGGGGTTGGCCTTTGGGTTTGGGGAAAAGCAAAGTCTGTGCGTGTTAGGGACATGCAGATGCTGATCACAGCACTTCTGCAATGATGCTTATCCTCCAGCCCTGCTCGTGTGAGCAGCATCAGGATGGAGCAACAAGGGTCCCTGCATCTGAGCCACGACGGGTCGGCTGAGGTGGGGACTGGGGAGAAGTGCTGACACCCCAACACACAATGAAAGTTTGGGCAGGCCTGGCTTACAGCCCTGAAACCTGGTCAGTGTGTCTACCCAAACATGCATGGAACTTAAAGAATCATAATGTGGATTATCATCTGTGAAAACTGACTTTCCACACAGACAGAAACAGAATGCAGTGATGAAGACTAGAGTCCATACTAGTGCACTGGGGCTACTCAGAGGGACAAAGACTCCCAAAGTGATGGCCCTTTGCAAGATCCTTTTCGTCCTGATGCTCACCTGACTTACGGTGAAAAAGAGGAAAAACAACATTTCCAAAGGGCAGAAAATGGAGGCATTTTTTCAATCCCCAGGCAATGGGGACAGGCTCACCTAAGGGCATTCAGGACCCCCTTCTCCCTCCCAGCTGCCCCCCTAGGCTCTTTGCCAGTGTTCAGGGTCCTTGTACTTGCGCCCCACCCTGAAGACGGAGGGAAAGAGGGGCTGCAAATGAGGCTGCTGGGCCAGGACAGCACCCCTGAACATCCTCGATCCCAGCTTTCCTCCTGCCAACAATCTAAGACCTATCAATGGACGTACCCAGCAGCCTCAAAACGCACTGCCTCGTGCTTTACACTTAACAGGAGGGCTATGAACACCTATCACCTCACTGGAGCCTGCAGCAACCCTGCCAAGCGTGACGGGTATCACCATCTTCATTTTACAGACGTGAAACTGAAGCCCAGATGAGTTAAGTGACGTGCCTAATTCACAGAGCCAGTCAGTGTCATAGAAGACCCAACCCGGGAACCCAGGACTAGTCCAAGGCTTCAGGCACACCTGCTGCTCTTCCTGGTGGCAGGTTCTCTGAGTGTGACTCTCCTGAGTCAAATTTAAGGAGCAGCGCACTGCTTTTCCTTCCACCACAAAGTGACATGGTTCTCACTCTACACCTGGATGCCACAGAGAGCCAAGAGCCCAATATGCTTTATTCTTTATCCTCGAAGGTGGCACATGCAGTCCCTTGACCAACAGGAGCTACTGTGAGACTGCCAAAGGGACCTGCAGGAGGTATTCTAGGCACTTTTTTTTTGAGCAGAGAAAAAGGTTTATTGCAGGGCCATGCAAGGAGATGGGTGGCTCATGCCCCACCCAAACCCTGAACTCCTCTAAGCATCTTTTTTTAAACATAAAATCATTTCATCCTGATTATGATGCTAAGCAGTATACTAACAGCTCCACTTCATATGAGGCTTAGAGGGGCCAATACCTTGCCCGCAGCTGCCTAGCAAGTCAGTCACAGAGACAGGGAGTGGTGGTCTGACTCGAGTGTGGCTTCTTAGGCCTGTGTCATGCTGGGAGCTCTCTGTCCCGTGGGCACAGGACACCCGGACAGGACATTTTTAGCTCATATGACTGGGACTACATGGCTATAAGGATGAATTTTTAACGTGCTGGAAATAACATATTTCATGTCTATTATCCTTCACAGCTGTCACTCCCTGGAAGGCTGTACATTCAGTCCAACGAGGCTGCACAAAACATTTCTGTCACGAAGCACATTTAAAAAAAAAACCCAAATGCTAACTTGGTACATCTGCCCCCTCCACCCCGACCCCCCAGCAACATACACAGGAATGCTCAATTTATTCACCTAACTTAGTTCCACAAGACACTCAGCCTTTAAGAAAATCTGATAATTGTGCCGTAGGCTTTGAAGTCAATTCTCAAAGATAAAGCCCAACAATGTTGCTGCGGATGCTGGTATACTTCATAGCTGAGACAAACTGCTGCCTCTATAACTAATACTTTTTACAGGTGAATAGTACAATGGTTTTATATGCCTTTTTTTTTTTTGCTATCTGTGTACCTTTGTGGAGAAAGGTGGGCTAGTCTTTTTTTCCCTAGTTACAAGATGGGCAGGCAGGAGAAGCGGTACAAGCCACGCTGGGAGGAAAAGATATTGCCTTACGTTACAGACGCCCCACGCCACGGTGCACTCTTCAGAAGTAGCGGACGCCTGGTTGGCTTGACATTCTATGCCTGTGGGAACAAGAGCGACACGATCACTGGCCCCACGAGCAACCACCTTTGACCTCCAGTGGCTCTACCCACACGTGAGGACATGACAGGGCAGGGGGTGATGATGATGGCCTCAACTGGAACAGAATCTCAAGTGGTTAATTAGTCATAATTGTTTTTTAATGAATGTGGAAAGGGGTGATGAACAGAGAAGGCAGAGCTGACTTAACAGCACGCTTTGCAAAGAATTCCTCCCCTGATTCAAAAACAGAGCAACGCAGCAAAGGGCGCTTTCTAAGTCTCAACGTGACCTGACTTGTCCAAATGACAGTGATTCCTCATAATGTGGTAAATTTAGTAAATTTTTAAAGCCACCTCCTAACTCTTGGTGTTCTGAGAACTGGCATCTTCTCTACGCGGGGTGAATGTTTGCTGTTGGGCCCTTACACCACCCAGGTTTGCCACATGAAAGCCTCAGTGACAAGCTCCAGTCCCTGAAGGAGTCAGGCAGACACATGGAGCTGGGACAGAGCAAATAAAAGGGGTGTAGAGGGCTGCGGATGCTCTGTGCAAGGACATCACAACTCAGGTCCTCAAAGCGCTGTCAGCACAGCAAGTTTGTGAGGCCGACAGGTTGGAGAATTGGGGTCACCAGCTGTGATGCTTACTCTCCCGAGACATTTCTGACCAGTGAGTGGAACAAATTACTGCAAACTACCCGAATATCCATTTTAGAGGGGGAAGGGAGAGAACTTAAATGGAATGAAAATTTGACTGAGATCAAGAAAGGATGAGTAAAGCTCTATTGGGGATAAATATTCCAAGAACAAAAATTACTAACGTGTAATTTGCTTTCTCTGAAGGTGGTAACTAAATGGAGTCTTCTTTCTGATGAATAAAAAGCTTCGGGAAAGACTATTTAATAGGAGGCAATTATTTCAAACTTTCATAGGTGGAAGATAGTAAAACTGTAAGAAAATAATGCTGAGATGTTAACTTGGTCTTGGGAAGTGATATATAACATAATAATGCTTTTCCTGAATGGCAAAGGATCTGAAATCACAGAACTTCTTTGCTACCCAGATTCAGTTTAAAGAGAGTAACTGGTTTTCCTTCTGAAAAAAGTGGAGAACCTAGGGTCTATGTCATATATTCAAAATACATAGTGGGAACTTCCTTGGTGGGCCAGTGGCTGAGACTTTGTGTTCCCAATGCAGGGGGCCTGGTTTGATTCCTGGTCAGGGGACTAGATCCCACATGTTGCAACTAAGACCTGGTATAGCCCAATAAATAAATGAAGATTTTAAAATATTAAAAAAAAAAAAAAAGAATGCATGGGGTCTGTGAATGTACCCTGTTCAAAGAGATGGCAGAGAAAAGAAAATCTGATGTTCTTCAAGTGGAATCCTCTCACTTAGATGTGGACCATGTATTAAGAAATTAGCTAAGTAAGAGGCACAATTATTACTATTTAATAATGAAACTCTTTCAAAGTATATTACCATGTTTAAATTTTTCTAGGCCTACATATGTTTAGGGGGCTGTCTTTCTATGCCAAGTGCAAACTAGGCTCTCAGTACTTGAATAAGGAAACAAAAATGGCTTCTATAAATAGAGAGAATGGGGGCCAAATATGTATCTATTCTTTATCAGAAAATTCTTAACAAAGAACAACAATAAACTGTACAGCACAGGGAATATAGCAAACATTTTATAATAACGTCAAAGGGAGTACACACTATACTTTCAATCACTAGGCTGTACACCTGAAACTAATAAAATATTCTAAGTCAGCTACACTTTAACAATAATTTTAAAAAGCAGAAATAGGACTGCAATCTAGAATGCCAGATAAAAGGGGATAAGGCATGAAAAATTACTAAAGTGTTCTCAAAGATAAAATGTTTTCAAGCTTTCGGTTCAGAGAGTGAGCATAGGGGTTTAGTCGTTTGCTTAAACAGGGGAAGAAATTGCTCACTGTCAGCCTAAAGCAGACAAAAAAGCAGCATGCAACAGGTTCTTATCAGACCCCTGCAAAGGCAGAAGTGTATTTCATGTGACTTACAAAGCTTGAGGACTTTAATACAAGGGCCATCACCACCAGAGGACTGCTAAAGAAGCAACAGCTTCTTCCCGGAAGTGAAGAGATTTCACCCTTTGAAAACACTGATGGATCTTTTTTGCGGTTTTAGGTTTTTGTGGTTTTAGGAAAAGACTAACTTATGGGCAAAGGCTGGGTCTAAGCACTTCTGGACAACCTTTTATCTGGGACAAGATTACCAGAGGTAATGGAGAAAATGACACCTAGCAGATTGCATTTTTCAGCAACTCTTAAAAGCACCAAGAAGCAGGGTAATGCAAAGTGAAGTCCGAGGCCATAGTAGGACATACAGTATCAATCTGGAGGCCAAAAGGGAAGTCTTCAGACCAAGAATGCTTTGCAGGTGGGTTCAACTGGAGCTCAGCCATAATTACTCATTTATTTACAACTATGTATATAATTATTCATTTAACGCCAGGCCGGAATTTGTTAGAAAATGGCCACTGCTAAATCAAGATTCTTATTTTCATCTTTAACGAAAAGTTTTTTTTACAAGAACCATAATTCATTTTTGAAAGGAAGACAAGTCTAGTTGTGGCGACCAGATTTCTCTTTAGTGTCTGTAATAAGCAGAAGGCTATGTTTCATAAGGGTAGAGACCCGAGCCCAGATGCTGTTTTATCCTGGAGCCTTGCAAAATGCCCAGGGTGTGAATATTCATCAAATAATAAAACACACGACGTGAAATCACTTTGTTATAGGAGTTCAATGCTCTCCCTCTGCACCCAACATTTAAAATATATGATAAAGCAGGTGTCTACCTAAGAGCCCACATCAACCCCTCAAGCGTTCAACACTAAGAGAAGACGGTATCAATGGCCTTTGTCTGTCACTGTCTTCTCAAGAAGTACATTCTCTTGCAACCAGAGACACACAATGACTTAATCACAAGAAGTTAAAAAAAAAAAAAAGTCAGGATTATATAAAATCATTAAGTATTTATAGAAGAGAGCCTCAAGAAACTAAAATTTTCTCTGGGAACAACTCCTTGTGAAAATGCACAGGCCCCCCCCCCCAAAAAAAGGGCAAGCATGTAATCAAAAACCCCACCCAAGCACATGTAGAACCGTACATGTGTTTTTCTGTGATGGGTCTTTTCTATCTCCATTAAACATCATGGTAGCTGCTGATCTGCTTTGACTGTTGTGTGAAAAAGTGTTAAAACAGGGTCAAAACTCAAAGACACCAAGGGCAGTAAACAACCAACACAGACCAAGACTACTTTCCAACGCAAAATATTTGCTTTGTGCTTTCCAAGTTGCAGTGATCACAGACTGGTCCCGTTTGTTTCTGTTCTTCACAGAGCAAGCACCTAGGGAGAAACTACTATGTACTAGAACACTACGCCCGATGCAGGAACACAGCTGTAAACAACATGGAATTATAAAGAGCCAACTAAGTTAAATGACTGCCACAGAATCTCAAAGGAAACTACAGGACATCTTGGAAACACTGAACAGAACTGTTCTAGCTTGTGTTTGTGTGTATGTAAGTACGGTCAGGGAAAACATCTATGAGCAAGTTTAAGGTGAGATCTGAAGACCAACTAGGGGCTAGTTCTGCATGACCTAATAAGTAGCCCTGGCCACGTATGGCTATTGAGCACCTGAAATGTGGCTAGTCTGAAATGAGACGCACTGGAAGTGTAAAATGCACTTGAAAACTTAGTACAAAAAAGACAAAAAGTAAAATATTTCGCTTTAAAATATTGATTACATGTTGAAATTTAAAGTATCCTGGATATAGGATAAAATACAAATCATCTGTTTATTAACATGAGTATCAGAAAACATTAAATTATGTATGTGCCTGCATTTTTGACTTACACTTAGACAGTGCTGAGTCAGATAAAGATAGGTGGAGAGTGGTAGAGAAGAGATGGAGAAGATTCAAACAGGATATATAAGGGTTCTAAACAAGAGCATGGGCACTTCAAGAATGGAGAGAAAGTCAGAGGAACTACCAGAGTAAAGCAGGACAGCGGCTCAAGAGAAAGCCGGAGAGACAGGTAAGTCATTTAAAACTAAGTTACAACTTCAGTTCTAGAAAGCTGCACATTCTTTGCGCTATTTCTGATTTCAATCAAACCATTTTAGTATCTGGATGAAAAAAGGACTGTTCCTGGTGTGACCAACGTTCTGGCCCGTTACTCTAAGGATACTAACTTCCATCAACAATTAAACCAAACCTGCTACGTGTTGCCCACTATGTGTAATGAAATATGTGGAAATTGAAATGAAATTTCTTTAGAGCAATGAACTGACTACCGAGGTGTCGGCAGTGATGTCCTCTCACTACATTTGGGGCTAACACTGAAAATCCACTCTTGGGCCTCTTTTCGTCATAAATTTCCCCCAGCAAAAACTAGTGCTGGACAGAACGTTTTAGCTCAAAGTTAATTTTCTTTCCTTCACTGTTTTTGCCTTTGAGTGTGGTTACATGATGGGAAATAGGATATAGTCAACAGGACCTGGGTGTCCACAATTCATTCTAAATGTGGCCCTGCCATCTTTAGGTTGAGCAGATTTATTCTGAGAGATGGGTATGCCTGCAGGATATCATAAAAAGCTACTTTATTTGAAACTAGATGTAGAAGGCCCCAAATGCTCTGACTATATTTCTTTGTGGAGAAGAAAATTGGTCACATCAGGATAGCCGCAATCTCTGTAACCTTTTCAACTCCCCCCCATCCTCCTTCAATTACTTACAAAGATCCATAATGTGGTTCCTGCAGATGGCACAGTTATCAACCACAATATCCCAGGCCCAGAGGGCTACTGCATTCCACTGCAAAGAGAAAAGGGAGAACAATGCACTCCACTCCTCGTAACATAGACACACACACGACACAAACCACACACACGCTCTAGGATTTCATGCTGCACTTATCATCTTTTTGGCTACAAGGGCCACTAAACAAAAGAGCTGCTGGATATCACCTTACTCTCATTTATTATTTCAGAGAGCAAGGGCTACACTATGCACACCCATTCTCCCAACAGTTGAGTATATGAACACAGAAATGAATGTCATCTTTTAATTTTTACCTACAGTTTAGGTGGCCATGTCAATGCAAACAGATCAGGAATGATGTTTAAGTGCCTGTTTTAGGTCTAATAATCACAAACCTTAATTATTGCGCAGGCTCTCCTGGCAGTTGCAGGAGAGCTCAATTTCTGTATAAATGAATATCTGCTCTTCAAGGCAACTCTGGAACCAGGAATAGGGGAAAGCAAGGAACAGAATGAACTAAAATGATGACTGGATCATAAAACGGGTAATCATGGGATAAGCGGATAACCAATCACCCAGTGTCAGTACACACCAAGGTCATCACTTAAATCTTACAAGATAATTGCACAACAAACTTTACAATTTTGTTTCCTATCTGCTTAGACTATTATATTAATTTCCGCAAGAGTTTATCTAAAAGTAGCATTTAAGTAACTCAACCTTCTGACTTCCGCAATTATAAATATTCCCAAACTCCTTTTCATCCACGAATCTGGTGCCACTTCCTAAACCTGCATCTCTTTCCAGCCTAATTCTCAGTGTCTGGTAACTTCTTCAGTACTTTTCACACGACAGCTTCAACTTGGAGGGGAAAAAAAAAAAATCCTACTTCTATTCTTCAATATGGCTGCTGGCTGTACCTGAACATGCAGTGCCCACAATGAAACGACAAAAAGCACCAGGAGGGGGAAAACTGTCAGGGTCTAGCCAGATGTTGCAGGAACAACATCTTCCCTATTTCAGAGTCTTCATTTTGTACATATTTGTTTTACCTTAGTTGGGAATCGGCACTTTACTCCCAAACTGTACAGTTGCAAACAACCGTAAGGCATTTCATGCAAAAAGACACGTTCCACACATTTCTGCTTTTCCATTTCTACCAGGTCGTTCGCAACTAGTACTCAACTCTCGCTAAATGACACAAGGTTTGAGCTCACATTTTCTTTTTAACGAATTCCACCATGCTTTTTTTTTTTTTTGGACAGGGGGTTTCTGGATATGACCGCAGGACCGGGGCAGCTTTGTGACAAACCTACAGACCTCTTAGAAGAGCCAAGAGTTACACTCGAGACACTTTCAACTTGGCAGGGGCGAGGGCCGGAGAGGGCTAATGGAGGCCTCGGTTAGGCGAACACCAGGTCGTGGTCCGTCAGAGGAACTCCAAGTTTCGCACAGGGGCAGGGCACGGAGATGTCCAGCCCGGGTCCTCAGAGGCCTCCAATGCGGTAGGACCTCAGGTTCCTGGCTTTCGCCGCACTGCCCCCATCCTCCACCCGCCGCAAGCCTCCGACTCCCCCCTTCCACCCACCCCACCCGCTCTTTCCCCACCCCTCCGCCACTCCAGTGACAGCTCAAGCGCTTGGCTCCTGCAGCCAAGTCGCAACCGCGCTATCTCAATAAGCACTTCCGTGATTGGCCCCTCAGCCTCTGAAGGAAACCTACACCGCCACGGACAGTGGGCCGCAGCCACGCCGATCAATCCTAAGGCCCGCCCCCTGGCTTCCTTTCCTGGTACCCTGTCCCAGGAACGCCCTGAAATGAAGCCCTTTCCTCCGCGCTTCGGTCATCCTCGGGCCTGCCAGCCAGATCCGCGCCTCTCTAGCTTCCCCGAGGAAGGCGCTGGCGAGACCCAACCTTTTTCACTTCAAAGCGCTTCTTGCCCGCGCCGCTGTTGGTGCCGCTCGGGGTATCCACATCCATCGCTGCCGCCATTTTGGAAACACAAGGCTGTCGGCCGGCTACTGCGCCTGCGCGCTAGCGCACGCCTCGCTTCCCCTCCCACCCTGGCACCTCCTCCCTCACCCCACCCCTCACTGGCGCGCTAGGGGCAGGTAGGGGCGGAGCGTGTAGCCACGCCCCTTAAAGGCGCTGGCGCTGGTTTCCCCCCCCAACCCTACCCCCTCACACACCTACCCCGCGTTAGCCGGGAGGAGGCGGAGGCCGGAGTGGCTGGGGCGGGGCGGGGCGGGGCCAGGCCGACGCAAGCGAGCCGGGTGGAGACGTTCGAAAGGACTCGCTCTTGTTGCCCTCCCCCGGGAAGCCCCCAGCCACACTCTGAGCTGGGGCGGCGGCTCCTTCCTCCGCCTGCACAGCGACCTGCTGCACCGGCTCCGCCTCTCGTTTCCCGGCGCCGCGCAGCACCCCCTGCCCGCCGGTCCTCGTCGCGTTCTTCCGGGGAAGGAGCAAGGGTGGGCGTCCCGCCTCCTGCTGCCGCTGAACCCGAGACCTCACACTGGGCTTTCCAGATACTGGTCGGCTTCTGAACCCTTCGGAGGTGCTTACCCTCCCTGAAAGGCCGTTCGATTTCCTGATTCCAATCCGGGAAATCCTCAGGATTCATTGGGAAGATGGTCTCCCCTCCTGCCCAGTGCCCTCCCCAGGACTGAACTGAACAGGCATTCTCCAGCCCTGCCTTCACCTGCCCATGAAGGAGGTGGACGGAAGAGGTTTAGGAGCTTGGGAGGTGCCGGCTCCAGCCTACCCCAAATATACCAGTCCGCCCTGGATGGGTCTGTGGTTAAAGTGCACGATTTCATCTTCACTCGCTTGAGCACACTCTTCTCATTCCTCAACGAGTGCTCATCTTTCTCCTTAATTTCGGCCCTCTTTCCTCTAGTTGCGCTATCATCGCATTTGAAGTCGCTGCACTTTTTGAAGTATTTGTGTGAGGTGTTTGCCACTTATTGTTACTGATCATTCCTTAACCGCAAAAGCACCTGTACTTTGTCACCCTCCCATCTCTAGATCAGGCTCCACTTTTTCATCTCTAATCCTGCAGAGGTATGTCTCTGCTCGATCACTCTTAAATCTTGTTTGAAACCTCATATTTTCTCTTAAAATTGAAGGGTGATGGATTGTGTTGACTCTACTGTTAAACCAGAAGAAATAGGATTTGCTTCCTTGTCTTAATCGTAAAGAACAACAAATCTGTGGAAACACCACCACAGCTTTAACCAGACAAGAATATACAAAATTTGTGTGAGAGGAAACCGTACAAAGCAAGTTTTATTAATGATTCCATTTTAGGAATTCAGTTATTTGTTTTCCTGCCGGAGTATTGGAAAACCAGAGTAAATTGAGGGCATATGTATCTTCATTCAACAAATTCATTGAGTATGTACTGAGTCCTGTTGTAAATGGGAGAGATACAGTGATGAGGAGTCAAACACCTGGTAGGGAAATAATATACAAGTCAACAAACATATCAGAAAATCGCAGGTATCAATAAGTCAAAAAAAGTCATGAGACTGAGGGGAGATGGAGGCAATATTAAAATAGGTGATTAGATAAGGCCCCTATGAGGAGTAACATTTCAGCTGAATTCCTTGCAAGGGCCTAGAAGACCCTGTATGATATGCTTCCCATTCATTTTACTGAACTTTTTCCTTTAATGGTACATGTACCTTCTAACTTTTTGTTTGTTTACTCATTTATTAGATTTATTGTTTCTGTGTGTCTGGCCAAGAGAAGGAATATTTTATTATTCTCTTTATTTTTGACTGCCCTGTGCAAGTTGTGGGATCTTTGTTTCCCGACCAGGGTTTGAACCTGGGCCCTCAGCAGTGAAAGCTTGGTATCCTAGCCTGGGAATTCCCTATTGTTTTATTGATAACAAACACTCCTAGAACAGTGCTCAGTCCGTTGTATGTGCCCACTATGTGTTGAATGAATAAATTTGAAGCTTACAGAGTGAGGGTGGTTGAGAGGAGACAGGCAGGTAGGGGTCAGATGAGGTGGGGATATTATTGTAGATGTTATTGGAAGGCATTGGAGGGGTGCAGTGTAAGGGAGGGACTAACGGTGACGTGTGTGTGCACACATGTGCTCAGTCATGTCTGAGTCTTTGCAACCCCCTGGACTGTAGCCCACCAGGCTCCTCTGTCCATGGGGTTTTCTAGGCAAGATGCTGCAGTAGGTTGCCGTTTTCAGGGGATCCTCTCGACCTGGGGATTTAATACGAGTCTCTTGTGCCTCCTGCATCGACAGATGGATTCTTTACCACTGCGCCACCTGGGAAGCCCAAAAGTGACTTAATCGTATTTTAATTTTGAAAAGTTTTAAACTTTGTTGGAAGAAGGTATTGTAGAGATACAGGAGAGGAAGCAGCAGGAGTTTGCAAGTTGTTTGCTCTGTGAAGAGCTACAGTGGGGCTGTTCCATTTAGCTGTGAAAGCCTCATGTACTGGTCTCTCCTTTGAATGTTTTCCTGGCTGTGATGATTGGCCATGCCTTTCTGTATACTAGCTCCTGCTGCGTAAACTTTTTGTAGACCCCATATAGATTCTTACCCTTCATAATTTTAGTTTACAATGCAATAGGCTGTTCAGTTTAGCTCTGTTCAGTTGATCCATCCATTCATTCATTCCTTCAACAAATATTCCTAAAATATTCACAGAACCTGCTGTGTGTCAACTACACCATATTGCTTTAGATATTCTAAGAACTTGGAAAAGTCCCTTTTCATCATTGAATTTACCATATGTAGCAAAAGAGGCAATAGTCAGTTAATGATAATTCCAATGAATTTTAGGAAAGGAGAAGTAAAGGGTGCCTTGAAGCAGAAAGACTGCCTGGAAGGTAGAGGAAGTCCTCTTAGAGGAAACGGTATGAGACTGAAGGAGAGCCAGACAAAGAAGCCTGGATGCAGTGGTATGCTGGTAAAGAAAACAAAACAGCTGTTGGGACTCCCTTGGTGGCCCAGTGACTAAGACGGTAAGCACCCAATGCTGGGGGTCCAGGTTCAATCACTGCTCAGGGCATTGGATCCCATGTGCCACAACTAACAGTCTGCATGCCGCAACGAAAGATCCTGTGTACAACAACTGGCACAGCCAAATGGATAAATACTAAAAACAAACAAACAAAACCAGTTCTTAAAAAAGAAGTCAAGTTCTGATTTGTAGCTTTAGCAGTCAGACTGCAAAATTCCCAAAAGGTTAACAGTTGCTCCTGCAAACTGATGCAATTTGGCTCCAGCACTCACACACACTGAGGGATGTGGAAGAAGGTGCCATTCCAGGTACAGCCAACAGCATACACGAGGGGCTGCAAGCATAGAATGCACAGCACACTCGTAAAGAAGCCTGGAATGGCTCAAACATGAAGAGAACCGGTGAGATAAGAGTCTGCAAAGATGTGCAATAATCAATTGTTAGCCTCTTCTCCCAGTTCTGTAAGTTGGTATCTTGAAATTGGCCATAATCGTCCTATTTATGCCATGGAAATTGGCAAATGCTACAACCAGGGATTCCCTTATCCTCCTAGAGTCAGTTGATAAACATTTACCACTAGTATGAACCAGGTCATGCAAGAATGTTTGGTAGAGCCATGCAAAGAGTTTTGGTCTTTATCCGCAGTGAGGAAAAACCACTGAAGGATTTTAACCAGTCACATGGTCAGATGGGGCTTCCCAGGTGGCACTAGTGGTAAAGAACCCAGCTGCTAACGCAGGAGATATGGGATGCGGGTTTGATCCCTGGTTCAGGAAGATCCCCTAGAGGATGGCACGGCAACCCACTCCAGTATTCCTGTCTGGAGACTCCTGTGTCCATAGGGTCACAAAGAGTCGAACACGCCTGAAGTGACTCAGCACAGGCTCAATAGTTGTGGTGCAGGGGCTTTGTTTCTCCAAGGCACGTGAGGTCTTCCTGGATTGGGGATTGAATGTCTCCTGATTGGCAGGCAGATTCTTAACCACTGAGCCATCTGGGAAGGCCCCCCTGACCCCTGCCCGCCCGCCCAGTTTCCTTAAGCTGTAATTGACAATACTGTAAGATGTTTAAAGTGTACATCCTGATGATTTGATACATGTATATATTGATGAAAAGATGTCTCCCATTAAGTTAATTAACACATCCATCACCTCACAAATTTCTTTCTTTTTTTGTGTGTGAGAACATTTAAGTTCTACTTTCTCAGCAGATTTCAATTTGACAATACAATGTTATCAAGTATAGTCACCATGTTATATGTTACATCCTTGAGTAAATCTAATCCATTGGTTCCCCCCTTCTATGACTGATAAGATTATTCCAAGTTTGCCAACATGATTTTGTGACAGCTGTCAATGAATGCTTTGTAAAACAAAATACTTTGTAGAACAAAAGTCGCATTTAAAGCTATGAACTTTAGATTTGAAAATAACACACAAACACCAACCACACATTCTTATATTGTTTTATAGTTTATTTTTAAAATGACAGTAACAAATGCTGTTCCCTTGTTTGGGAACCATGTATTTATTTTCAGTCAATAGCGCCTTAAAAAGTAACAGCATTTTGTCCAAATTGAACTTATATAATTGCACAAAAGTCAAACAAAGCATTAAGAAATGCTGGCAAAGACTGCAGTTCTCTCAGCTCCTCATGAAGCAAACCCCCAAAGGCCTGGGTTTCAGTGGAGACCCCTGACCTGAATAATACTGATGCTCACCCTGAGTTCCTCAGGGACACACAGGTGGAGGTGAGAGCAGCCAGGGAGACTCGCATGCTTTGTGATAGTGGAATTCTGCTCTACCCCTAGGGCTTAGAGATACAGTCATTAGAATTATTAAGCACTTCAGCTTGAAGTATATTTGTTCAGGCTTAAAACACACCCTTATCAGCTTACATTCTGGGATACAGATCCCACTTCAGGAAACTAAAAAAAAAAAAAAAAATAGAACCACACCATAAAAACCTCTTCTAAGCGAGGTCCTGTATGCTGCCACCCCGGCCCTCACGTACTTTCTAACATACATACAAAAATAAGTTACACGATCGTTGATCATATGGCAGCTGAGGGATGGTAGACAGAGTCTAACTCAAAGCCCAGCTCCTGTTTTATTGACAGCAGTTACTGGAAGGACTCTGAAGTCACAGCTGGGCTGGCGGAAAGCTGCTGTGCTGTGCTTGTGATCTGACATGGACACAGGACAGGGAGAGGCAGCATCACGCATCATGTCTGCAGTCTTTCTATTATTAAGAAAGTTAAGGAGGATGTTGGTTATGTATGTTTTAAAATATGTAACAAAGCCCATTTTTAAAATTTTAATGAGATATAGTGTCTTTATCTGGGGATTTAACTTATTTTATGGCTTTTAAACCCAATTAACATATAATGTCTATAGTAGTTTTCCTTTTCTGACCATATGAAAGTTAATGAAAAGATAATATTTTGAAAGAAGATACACGAAGACATCTTTAAGTCACCATGAGAGGTACCTTCCTAACTTGGGTACAATTATGGGAAGAGGAGAGTTATTATTCTACTTCTTAACTGCTGTGTTTCAAGTTAAAAAAAACATAGTTATAGTTTCTTTATCACAGAGAAAAATAGCAACTCCTGAATACTTTCACAGCCATAAAAGTATGTGGCAGAGGCAACAATGCTCCTCTCCTAGCCTGTTCTTCCCTAAAGCAATTATTTTCTTAAATTTATGTTCTAACAGCATGTTTTATACATTTTGGGCTCACATTCAGGTTTAAAGGAGGTGAATACACTATTTCCTAAAGCAGCCCCCTATGACTGAAGCTCCCAAATAAACCATCTGCAGGGGTCTAGCCCCGTTCACTCTGCAAACTGAGTTTAACATAACTGCATTCAATGCTGTATGGAGGGAAACGCTGGCCTTTCCCATTGCCCATCCAGGCTGACGTCCAAGAAAGGAAAGGATCAGAGGGTGTTTACAGCTACTGGCTGGGTTCCATGTTTTGCTTTTATCAGCACTAGAGGAAATCACAGAATGATAACTGGGTGCTGTTCCCCTGACTCTTAACTTGGTGAGCAGAGGATCTGCCCTTGGCCAGAGAAGCAGCTTCAAGGCTGTGCTCTGAGGATTGGTGTGGTAAGAGTCTATAAAGACAGCAAGGATATCTGGGAAAGGAGTGCTCTTTAGATTGAAAACAGACAGATGGTGGTCTGGATCTAGAGCAGATACATACATACTTTTCTTTCTCTTCCATTTCCTTCCTTATCAAGAATCTAAACACCTTCCAGGTCCCAGGCAACCAAATAGTAAAAAAAGCTCAAAAATGTTCTGTTCGATAGCTAGTGTTGCTGGAATCTGGACTGTGGCTCAGTGATGGGGCTGGAGAACACCAGTGCCCTGAGGGCTCACGTGGGCTCCTGAACAGGTAAGGCAGGTATCATGGAAGGTACACACTGGCCACCCACAATCAGACAGGCGGCTTTCAATGTGGGCAGACTCTGGTGATTAGCTCGAAGTGTAAGCATTACACGAAAATTTGATGATATTAGGTAGATCTCAGGAAAAGTGCAGAAGGGGAAGGACCTGGAGAGAATTTTCCACAAGTGCCAACTGGAATGCATGGACATATGTAACCAACATCTTTCCTTATATCTTAACATTAACCTTGTCTCGGTCATTAATTCTACAGAATTAATGTTAATAAAGTTGCAGTAACATATAGTCCAAAAATGCAATTTTTCCAAGTTTCTAGCCACATAAAACAAAAAGACAACACACAGACTCACACAGACTCGCACAGCTGCAGCACTCCCCAAGGGAATGCATGAACAAGTATCCACACAGAGATCCCCGGAAAGCACACACGCACAGGTGCCTGAGTCCACACCCCCTGCACCCGAGACCCACGCGGGCTGCCGTGAGGGTCAAGAGGCCCTACTGCATATCTGTTCGATGTCCTTCATCTCTTTGGGACAATCTGCAGAAAGGACGAGCGGGGAGGCCTCAGTCACCACCACATCATCCTCAATTCGTACACCGAGACCACGGAACCTCTCAGGGGCATCTTGGTCGTCCTCCGGAATATAAATTCCTGAGAAGTAGAAAAAAGAAGTCGAATGTTTGATTCAAAAATGGCAGTGACTGGATGATTTGGGGCAAGTAAGTTAACCTCTTTGTGTTACAATTCATCTGTAAAGCCAGGATCCTAACAGTACCTACCAATAAAAATGTGGAGTGAAAGTGAGATAATAGATATAAAAATGTCTGGTATATAAACCGTCAAGACTTAAATTGAAGAAAGTAGGGAAAACCACTAGACCATTCAGGTATGACCTAAATCAAATCCCTTATGATTATACAGTGGAAGTGAGAAATAGATTTAAGGGCCTAGATCTGATAGATAGAGAGCCTGATGAACTATGGACGGAGGTTCGTGACATTGTATAGGAGACAGGGATCAAGACCATCCCCATGGAAAAGAAATGCAAAAAAGCAAAATGGCTGTCTGGGGAGGCCTTACAAATAGCTGTGAAAAGAAGAGAAGCAAAAAGCAAAGGAGAAAAGGAAAGATATAAGCATCTGAATGCAGAGTTCCAAAGAATAGCAAGAAGAGATAAGAAAGACTTCCTCAGTGATCAATGCAAAGAAATAGAGGAAAACAACAGAATGGGAAAGACTAGAGATCTCTTCAAGAAAATTAGAGATACCAAGGGGACATTTCATGCAAAGATAGGCTCGATAAAGGACAGAAATGGTATGAACCTAACAGAAGCAGAAGATATTAAGAAGAGGTGGCAAGAATACACAGAAGAAATGTACAAAAAAGATCTTCATGACCCAGATAATCACGATGGTGTGATCACTCACCTAGAGCCAGACATCCTGGAATGTGAAGTCAAGTGGACCTTAGAAAGCATCACTACGAACAAAGCCAGTGGAGGTGATGGAATTCCAGTGGAGCTATTTCAAATCCTAAAAGATGATGCTGTGAAAGTGCTGCACTCAATATGCCAGCAAATTTGGAAAACTCAGCAGTGGCCATAGGACTGGAAAAGGTCAGTTTTCATTCCAATCCCTAAGAAAGGCAATGCCAAAGAATGCTCAAACTACCGCACAATTGCACTTATCTCACACGCTAGTAAAGTAATGCTCAAAATTCTCCAAGCCAGGCTTCAGCAATATGTGAACCGTGAACTTCCTGATGTTCAAGCTGGTTTTAGAAAAGGGAGAGGAACCAGAGATCAAATTGCCAATATCCGCTGGATCATGGAAAAAGCAAGAGAGTTCCAGAAAAACATCTATTTCTGCTTTATTGACTATGCCAAAGCCTTTGACTGTGTGGATCACAATAAACTGTGGAAAATTCTGAAAGAGATGGGAATACCTGCCTCTTGAGAAATCTGTATGCAGGTCAGGAACCAACAGTTAGAACTGGATATGGAACAACAGACTGGTTTCAAATAGGAAAAGGAGTACATCAAGGCTGTATATTATCACCCTGCTTATTTAACTTATATGCAGAGTACATCATGAGAAACGCTGGACTGGAAGAAACACAAGCTGGAATCAAGATTGCCGGGAGAAATATCAATAATCTCAGATATGCAGATGACACCACCCTTATGGCAGAAAGTGAAGAGGAACTAAAAAGCCTCTTGATGAAAGTGAAAGTGGAGAGTGAAAAAGTTGGCTTAAAGCTCAACATTCAGAAAACGAAGATCATGGCATCCGGTCCCATCACTTCATGGGAAATAGATGGGGAAACAGTGGAAACAGTGTCAGACTTTATTTTTTTGGGCTCCAAAATCACTGCAGATGGTGATTCCAGCCATGAAATTAAGATGCTTACTCCTTGGAAGGAAAGTTATGACCAACCTAGATAGCATATTAAAAAGCAGAGACATTACTTTGCCAACAATGGTCCGTCTAGTCAAGGCTATGGTTTTTCCAGTGGTCATGTATGGATGTGAGAGTTGGACTGTGAAGAAGGCTGAGCGCCGAAGAATTGATGCTTTTGAACTGTGGTGTTGGAGAAGACTCTTGAGAGTCCCTTGGACTGCAAGGAGATCCAACCAGTCCATTCTGAAGGAGATCAGCCCTGGGATTTCTTTGGAAGGAATGATGCTGAAGCTAAAACTCCAGTATTTTGGCCACCTCATGCGAAGAGTTGACTCACTGGAAAAGACTGATGCTGGAAGGGATTGGGGGCAGGAGGAGAAGGGGACGACAGAGAATGAGATGGCTGGATGGCATCACTGACTCGATGGACGTGAGTCTGAGTGAACTTCGGGAGTTGGTGATGGACAGGGAGGCCTGGCGTGCTGCGATTCATGGGGTCACAAAGAGTCGGACACGACTGAGCGACTGAACTGAACTGAACATTACTAGAACTATTATTGTAGTTATTTTTTGTTATTAGTCTACAAGATCTCTTCAACTACAATAATGTTGATCATGATTCTGTCATGTGCTAATGGCTCAAACAAGCCACTAAAGGTACTTTATGACTATGTCAATATATGCTGGGAACTAGTGGATTACATAAATGCATTCTTTCTTTGCTTAACAGTCCCTTGGAAGAAGGGCACTTTGCAAAAATAAGGACATACAGAATTTTATCATGTATTTAAAAAACACTTATTAGAGATTATTAGTCTCAACAACCAGAAGCTGCAGAAATACTGAACTAAGTCATAAATGTAACTGATACACATGATATAAAGAAGAAAAAAGGAAGAGTTTAATGAACATCTGAAAAATTCTAAGGCCAAGTTTCCCTTTCTAATCATAAAATCAGACAGATACCAGGTCTTTTCATTTTAAGAAACTGTAAATTTCCTGTTCTATACTCACAGATGCTGTTCTGTGATAAGAAAAGGATCAGCAAAGGAAAGTGTAGTCAAAGTCTAAGGAAGTGCCAACTTGATTGGACTAAATGGTAAACAAGGCCACAGATAGCAACATACGCCTGGGCTCAAAGTGGAGCTTAAAAGACGTGTCCCAGCTATAACTTACATAATTTAGATGTGAAAACACTTGAAATTTAAGACTGAGATCTGCTTTCATGACAGAAACAGCATCTGTGTTTAAAAGTAACTTGTAGTCTCCATCTTCACACTCCACCATGGCCACTACTTCTCTCCTGCCCCACGCCTACCATCATTCAAGCTGGGGAACCATCAGACTGCCCACTCTCTCTGAAGCCCAGGAGAAAGGGTCTGGATACTGAAGAGTGGAACAATGCAGGCAGTTCCATGCATTTGCAGAGGAGCTGCAACTATGAACGTGAGGAATCTGAGAATCTCTGGAGGAAAGTGCCAGGGGTCCACAAGCATCAGCAGCCCACCACAAAAGGAAGACTAGTACAAACTGGTCCTGGCAAAGGCAGGGTTAAAATAAAGATTTATTTCTTAATATCTACTGATAGGAAGTATTCGCCATCTGTTGTTTACTGGAGAAGTCAAATTAAACAAATTGTGTGATGTTAAATAAAAAAGCTCAAGGAGGATCTAAAATAAAGTTCCCTTCTATACTGGAGAGATTCATTTTCCTGTTTCTTCTAATTTAATTACATTGGTTCACATAAGAAGAAAGTGTTTACCCTTCTATCTAACACTAGGATTATGTGTCCCAGGGGATGGGAGGCTGTTGGCACCTCCCCTTACCTGGCTCCACGGTGATTACCATCCCGGGCTGGAGAGGGAGGGAGCGGGGCATGTCTGGAGTGTCGTGGACGTCCATCCCCAGGTAATGGCCAACATGATGCGGGCAGTATTTTCGAGCAGCCTGGAAATGATATGACCACAGTGTTATCAGAGCAATGACCCTTAAGGGAGAAGTTGGGCCTGTGTAAATCCACGAGATACGTGTCAATACTGCCCCCTGCCCTTAGCTCTGCCGCCTGTGTCATCTATCCCTGGGCTAATGCTTAAGAGACTGAAAACTGCTACCTCTTGTGTGTAATTCTGCCAATGGCATTCTATTAATAACTAATCCACATTTCTGTTCCTACCATTTCATACTACACACATGCTAACTGGGGTCGCCCCAGCAATGACAACGGCAGGTGAAAATTTCTCTTCTGGGGGGGAGGGAGATAATTATGTTAGAACAGTTCTTTTTCCAGCATGCACACATCCCTCTCAGGGAGCCTTCTCTGGAGACCCTAAGTATCTCACAGCAGCTTGTGGGGTAGGTAGGAAATGTCATACAACATAGTAATTATGAGGCATTTACCAACCTGGGTACTTCTGTCCGTTAATTAAAGATTTGTTGGCATGAACAGGAAGAATTACAGCTTCTTCCTTACTGATAAAAGAAGCCCTGGCAGTCTAACTTGGAGATAAGAGATACCTTACTGGTCTGTCTGGCTTGACCACCTGGCATCTTAATTTAAAACTGAGTCTTTAAAGTTTTCTTCAACACCATCATACTTTGGATGCAGATGAAGTTCACTAAAGACATGGCAAGTGAGAATACTGTTAAAAGTCTCAACAATGTTACTGAAGCCACACACACCTTCACCCTTTGACCCCCACTTTTTCAAAATCATTAAAAAAGAATTAAAGAGTTAACCTCTCCTCCCTTTTATGTCCTTTCCCACCTTGTCTACACCAGACTTCATTTTATGTTTTCTGAAGATTGAGCTAGTCACACAGTATGCAATGAACTGCATGTGCTGCCATCTTCTGGGAGAAAGAAGTACTGTGCCTTTTGTTTTAATCTATGTTCAAAAAAGTCCCTCTTACAGCAGAATCACAAACTCCCATTTCTAAATCGAATTAGCTTTACATAGGATAAAGCCCAAGCAGCAAGTCAGGTGTTCTTAAGAACTGGGATTGAAGGAAGTGAAATACCTTGAAGGGATTCTTCTCCTTAATGTTCTTCGTGATCCCCAGCTCCTTTAGCTTCTGGCTTATCAACGTCAGCATCATGCTGTAGACGTTCTCCAAGCTGGTTCCAGGGCAACAGAGGGTCAGACAATCTCTCTGGACTTCGAGAACAGCTTCATACAGCTCTGCCTGAGGTGCCGTGAACCTGGCGACAGGGAAATCCAAGAACGAGAATTTGGAACTGCCTGATATTGCAGGAAGTTTTCTTCTAAGTTTGATTAGAAAAACTCTCTCAACGGTCAGCAGATAGACATGGTGAAGTAAGAAGATGCACCCAGCCATGAATGCAGTTAGAGGGCCAGATCAGGCTTAACCTTGATCCTTCCCATTTTTTTTAACCATTAAAAAAACACAAATACAAACAATACCAACCAGTCAGCCAACCAATCAACCAAATAAAAAAACAGTCTAAAGATCTACTTCTTACAGGCAAAGTAGATGTCATGGGATAAACTAGTCAATACTTTGGCTACTAGTAACTTACTAGTTTCTGCGTGTCTTTAGAAAAATCATTTTTTTAGCAGTAATGGAGGAAAACTCTAACCACTTACATCTTACCCATTATAGCTCTTCTTTCAAGGACAGACTTACAGCTGCAGTTTCTGCCAGCTTTTAGAAAGCTCTCTGGTGTCTTCAAATACTTGTTTTTATTTTTCTTTTTTGTTTTTGGTTGCACCGGGTCTTTGTTGCTGCAGGCTGGCTTTCTCTAGTTGTAGAGTGGCGGCTACCTTGTTGTGGTGTGCAGGCTTCTCATTGCGGTGGCTTCTCTTCTTGTGGAGTGCAGGCGCCAGGCGCACGGGCTTCAGTAATTGCAGCACGCAGGCTCACTAGCTGTGGTGCACAGCTTTAGCTGCTCCATAGCATGTGGAATCTTCCCGGACCAGAGCTCAAACCTGTGTGCCCTGCACTGGCAGGTGGATTCTTATCCACTGTACCACCAGAGAAGTTCTAAATGCTATGTTTAATATTTTGTCCAGATTCTATAATTATTATCTGTGGAGGGTTAACCTAGCCAAACTATTCTACCAAAACCTAAATATTATTTTTGCAATCAGAAAGTAAAAACTTTAAATTTATTTTTTTTAAAGGGTGTGCACATGTTAACTAGGTGTCTTTACGTGCCTTGTCCTATGATATGATGAATAAAGCAGTCTCAGAAAAGAATCAGGGGCTTTGTAAAGGCAGTTAACCTGAGCTGGAGGGACCCTGTATATTTCTTTAGTCCTTTATTCCAAACATACCCATTTTCTAACTCATATTCCTAAGAAGCGGTGGGATCTGTAGCAGCCCTACCTGCCATTGACGGGCCAGGTACGAGTGATGTCACTCACGTAGCAGGAAGACTCACAGCCTCCATCCAGCAGCACCATCTCCCCATCCTGGAGCAAGAATAAGACAGGTAAACAAAGGTGACTTTATGACTGTCAGTTGTATCTTCTAACTTAAACTCTTTATGCCTTTCATTAAGAAAAAAAAAAAAGTTCCAATTTAAAGGAGACTAATCTCTGGTTCCTTCTCACAAGAAACACCATCTAAGTGTTTCATATGAATTCACGTTGGCTCAAGAAAGACGGCACTACTGAGTGGTTAAGTGTGTTGGCTCTGGAATCATAGTGCTTGGGTTTGAATTACTAGATGCGAATATTAGCAAATCATAAATGTTACCTCTGTCACTATTAGTTAAAAAAAAAAAAAACCTATGTAAGTTGGTATCCAAGGCCTTTATTCACATATAACTTACCCATTTAACTTTAGAATGTTACTCCCTCTTTTGCTCTCCATCAAAACATATGGTGGGAGCAAAAAAAAGAAAAAAAAAACATTTTGCGTAAATCTCTGTTTTACCACTTGTCACGTTATACTGCAATTTTCTCTTTATACCTTTGAAGACAGGCCATATCTCATTCATATCTAAATAAGCACAGAACTTGGCACACAGTAGAATAATGGTCAGATAAATACATATATAATAATGATAAGAAGAATGAATGTGGTTTTTATTTCTGGCAAAATACAGAATAAATTTTAGAAAACAACTCAGTTCTGGATAAAAATATATTCTATGAAATGCTGACATTACATCATGTAAGATGTCTTAAAGACTTTTTTCCTTGAATAAAGATAGCCCAGAACTGAAACTAGCGCTGGGAGTGAGTATTACAGTATATAAGGTAAGTATTACAGTATATAGGAAAGAAAGTGTCTGCAGAGTGGGCAAGATGAGCAGGAGATTCCTTCAGTAACCCAGGACATTCACAGGGGTAACAGGCCCTGGGGCATCAGGACCCACTTCACTTCTGACAAAGGCATATGCAAATAATATTTAGAGGAAATGGCCCCCAAATTTGGGACCGCACAATTTCCCCAAAATAACAATAAGCAAACATGAGCTCACAACCAGATGCTGTCACGGTCAAGCACGTGAGGCAGTAGGTCACGGTCAGTGAGACTCAGCAGGACCAACAAATACCAAATTCAGATCTTCCAGAATTCCAGGTAATGGAATTATCTGGAATTCATGACAGGATTGCTGTCATGAAATGTTTAAAGAGATACAGAATGGAATCACAAAGGTTAACAAGCAACAAGCGACAACTAAAAAATAACCATGTGGATTTGAAAGGAATGGAGATAAAAATTACTTTTGAAATAAAATACTATGTGGATGGCTGAAGGCGTAGGTTAGACAAATGAAAAAAATGTAGTTTCCTAGAAGACAGACCTACCAAAAACCCCTAGAATATGACAGAGACAAAGCCAACGTAAACATGAAAGAAAAGTTAGCTTACTGAAAACAGAAAAGAGGTTTAACCTATTAACATATCTAACTGAAGTCCTTGAAGGAGTGAGCAGAGAGACATAGAAGAGATGATATCTAAAGAAATGTCTGAGCATTTCCTAGAACTGATAAAGACACAAATCTACAGATTCAGGAACCAGAAGGTATCATAATGAGACATGTAAAAATAAATTTGTACTTAGAAATACAATAAAACTGAGAAATACCAAAGAAAAAGAAATCTTAATGTAGCAAAAAGAAATTTCCCAAAGTAAAATAATAATTATTTTCTTTTCTAAGATCAGCAACACTGAAAGTCAGAAAAGAGAGTAAAAATATATTAAAACTGATGACTAAAAATAACTGTCAATCTAGGATGGTTTTCTCAGCATAGCCATTTTTCAAGAATGAGAATGAAATAAAGCTGCTCTGGCTAAACGAAAGTGGAACAAGTTTATCGGCTATATACCTTCATCTAAAGGATGCTGAGGTGGAAGGAAGGTGACCCCAGAAAGGCCGGCTAAGAGGTAAGAAGGGAAGATGAACACGCAGGTAGGTTTGTTTCAAGCCTCTGCCGTGACCTATTCCTGACAGCTGCATGCCGCTGTGGTAAGCCCTGAGGCAGAACTACGCGCAGCCTGCGGTCTCTCTGACCACAACTGTGCCAGGCTCCTACTAGCCAGTCAACAGCAGAGCCCTTCCAATACCGGGCGTTTCTCATGGCTTGTTGATAACCTTGCCCGCTAACTTGAATTGAAAACTTTTAGATAACCAAAGCTAGACTATGACCTATAGGTTTTCGACCATTTCCCCTTATTTCTTACTTGCTCTAATAACAGCAATATGTCTTCTCGCCTTATAAAGCTAGATTTGTGCTTATTCTCTAGTTTTTCAAGAATGAATACTATATTGTTTAGGGACAGGTACCCTGGTGGTAAAACTATGAAGAAAAACCAAAAAATGGTTAAAATAAGAGTTAGGATGATAGGAGACAGAAAGGGAGATGTGCATGTGATTGCCTAGAAACTTCTAAGGTTCAAGCAGTGTTCTTCTTATCCTTGATGGTGGATACATGGTTGTTCATTTTATTATTATTTTAAACAGTACATTACATTTATTGTTTATAACATGATAAATATGACAACTTTAAGAAAATACATGGAATGTAATGAAAGTGAAATATTAATTCTTAAATAATCATAATTAGAAAAGAAAAAAGGATGAAAATTAACGAATTTAGGGAATTCCCTGGTGGTCCCGCGGTTAGGACCGGGTGCTTTCAATGCCCAGGTTTGATGCCTGGGGGACTAAGATCCTATAAGTCACATGTCACAGTTAAAAAAAAAGAGTTTAGCACCTAATTTAAGAAGCTAGAAAAAGAACAAGAGAATGAACATAAAGAGCAGAAGAGTAAAATTAACGAAGGCCAGGACACAGTGTGGTAAGATAATAAGCAAAGACAAAATAGCATTAATGATATGTGAAGTTGACTTTAACAGACTAATAAAAACCCACAAGCCTCTGCTGAGATTTCTTTGCACAGATCTTAAGTGTACAGACCTAAGTTTTGTCAAATCTATATACCCAGGTAACTATATGCTCATGCTCTGACCCAGGCAACGCCCCATCAGAAGCAACCACTGATCTGATTTCTAGCACCACAGATGAGTTTTGCTTATTCCAGAACTCCATATGAACATATGAATAGAATCATATAGTTTGCAATGTTTTTCTTTGGAGGTCATTTGTGCTCTTGGTAGTGCTGTGGTTTGCTCCTTTTTCTTAAGGATATACCACATGGCAACGTCCTCATCTAACATCCTAGTTACAAACTGGCTATCAACATTCTTGTACAGGGCATTTTGGGGGTATATGTTTTAATTTTTCTTGGAAAAGTACCTACAAAAGAAATTGCTGGTTCATAGGGATATGTACATTTACTTTTAAATAAACTGTCTATTAAGATTTATTAGAAAAAAAAGAGAAGGCAAAAATAGTTCAAGACTGTAAAAAGGTACATAAAGGAAAACAAAAAACAAAAGGAAAGAAAAAACATAAACGTGTAAATAATTCCAAACACAAAAGATTAAAACATAAGATAATTCTATGAATAATTTTAAAAACTTGGTCAAAATGCTAGAAAAATATAATCTACAACACTGTTTCAGGAAGAATGGAAATATAAATTGATAAAATCACTTTGGGAATGTCTGGCAGTTTCTTTTTTTTTTTTTGGTCTCACTGCGTGGCATGCAGAACTTTCTCAATCAGGGATCAAACGTGAGCCCCTTGCAATGGAAACGCAGAGTTTAAACCACTGGACCACCAGGGATGCCCTAGGCATTATCTACCAAAGTTGCAAATATGCATACCCTGCTGCTGCTGCTGCTAAGTCCCTTCAGTCGTGTCTGACTCTGTGCAACCCCATAGACGGCAGCCCACCAGGCTCCCCTGTCCCTGGGATGCACACCCTATGACTCAGCACCTCCACTATCAGGTGAAGTTCCTTAGCAACCTTGATAACTTGTGCCACAAGAGAAGATGCTTAACTTCATTGGTAATAGAGGCAATGGAAATTAAGACCACAATGAGACCACACTGTCTTATTCCAACGAAAATGATAGAAATTAAGAAGTTTGATAATAGCAAGAGATAGAGAGAATACGGTCAACAGAATTACTTATACATATATGCTGGTAGGAGTGTGAACAGATACAAATACATGGGGAAAAAAATTATTTTATCCTGCTTGAGTAAAAAGAAAAGTTAAGCTCCCAAAACTACATATAGCAGTATGTAATTTTCATATAGTTCATAAAGAGGCAGAACTAATTGTTTGGTGAATCATGTCTATATGATACAACTATTTTTTTAAAAAACCCAAGAGAATGACAAACAGGAATTTAGGATACTGCTTAGTGACCTTTGGGAAGGAGGCTGTGGGATGGCACAGCTTGAGAGTATGTAAGCAGATTGAACATACTGGCAATGTTCTTGAGTTGAGTCATTGGTTCACAGGTATTCATTAGAAAAAAAATGTATAATTTACATGTTTGCTATATTCATTTTTTTGAATTTACTGTAAATTTAAGTAGATAATTAAAAGCAGACTTAATAAAGGAATACAAGACTCTTTACTTATAAATCACTTGGGAAGAAAAACCATAAAATATAAGTTCCCTCATAGCTAATAGGCTATTGGTAAAATCTGCCTGCTCCCAAAATAAGCTTGGCCTGTTGTTGGCACAAGACTTCAGTGAAGAAGTTTAACCACATGAAATGAGCAAAGGATTTAGACTAGAACAGTTGGCTCGGCATTAATGAGTTACCGAAAGTGTCTTTTCCTCTTCTGTTAAACAGGCATGTTAATAACTGCTCCTATCTCACAGTGCTAATGTGAGGATCAAAGGATAGCATGTCTGTAAAAGCATTTTATAAACAAAGGGTTTTATAAACGGCAGTTAGCTTGTGAAAGCTGAAGGCTAGGGGGCTGTGAGGCTACAGCTGTTTCCTACTAAGGCACCTGAACCCAGGGGTGGTAGCCTGAAGGGCATCTACGTACCTTGATGAGCTGATTGTTCTTTACATAGTGCAAAGTGTTTGACCGGTTACCTCCAGCAACCACAGGTGGGTAAGCTAAGATGTCTGCACCACGGGCCCGGCATTCAAACTCAAACTGAAAAACAGCAGCAAAGTATGACAATACAGGATGGAAGAAAGGATTTCCTTAAGGCTGCCCTAGCCTAGTCTCTCTGAACAGCCCACACCTCCATCCAAGTACGTAAGTCAATACTGGAAAACGATTCATCACATTTTTTAACCAAAGTTTTATGATATAATTTCAGTCCATTTCTTTTATTCTCACCCCAATACTGTCATTCAACTCTATTACTACATCTGTTCTTTTCTTCCAAGTGCTCTAACTTTCCTATGATTTTCAAAGAGTTAAGTCCTGAAGAGAGCACAGAAAACTTATGATCAGGCTGAGTACAGAGATATAGTCTAGATACTTTACATGTTACTTTTTCTTTCTTATTTAGGTAAACACTGGAATATAGCTTGCATTTTTAACAACAGCTCTAAATTACCAATTTCAACCTTCCAAATAGCTACCAACCTACATGCTCTGGAAATTTGAAAAAGGATGCTGCTGCTGCTGCTAAGTCGCTTTTCAGTCGTGTCCGACTCTGTGCGACCCCATAGACGGCAGCCCACCAGGCTCCTCTGTCCCTGGGATTCTCCAGGCAAGAACACTGGAGTGGGTTGCCATTTCCTTCTCCAATGCATGAAAGTGAAAAGTGAAAGTGAAGTCGCTCAGTTGTGTCCGACTCTTAGCGACCCCATGGACTGCAGCCTACCAGGCTCCTCCGTCCATGGGATTTTCCAGGCAAGAGTACTGGAGTGGGGTGCCATTGCCTTCTCCGGAAAAAGGATACTAGGTAAATGGTAAATTCTAATTTTGCTATGTCCTAGGATGAAGCTGGAGGCTGGTTCGTATCTGCTACTATCCACAGAACCACCTCAAATTCTCTGCTTTTACATTTACCTAAACACTATGATTCTTATTAACTCCCTCTTGTGAAAGTCCTTCCTTCTTTATCTCTTCTTTTCAATTTTCTCCATTTAATTGTGAAAGAAAGTAAAAGTAGCTCAGTTGTGTTCGACTCTTTGTGACCTCATGGAATAGTTCATGGAATTCTCCAGGCCAGAATACTGGAGTGGGTAGCCGTTCCCTTCTCCAGGGGACCTTCCCAACCCAGGGATCAAACCCAGGTCTCCCACATTGCAGGCAGATTCTTTACCAGCTGAGCCACCAGGGAAGCCCAAGAATACTGGAGTGGGTAGCCTACCTCTTCTCCAGCAGATCTTCCTGACCCAGGAATTGAACCGGGGTCTCCTACATTGCAGGCGGATTCTTTACCGTCTGAGCTACCAGGGTAGCACTACATATTTTAGATTCATCTAATAAATTACCAGTGACATTTAAGAACCAAATCTGTTGGGGGCCAGCGTGAGGTACTCCGCCCATGGCAAAGGTCATGAGGAAGGAGGCTCGACATACGTAAAGGCGGGATCAAGCCTCAGGAGTCCCCCTGGAAATCCTTGAGCATCTACCCCCATAACCAGAGCCTGCCTACTTTACTACTTTGTGCTCTCCCCTACACCTCTGACTTTACGGGGGGCTGTCTCCCACCACCTCTTTCGGAGAAGGAGTTAACTTAGAGCTCCAGTTAATAATAATTCCTGGGCATGATAGGAGTGTTTCAACCTACAAACTCCTCTGAAGGTTCTCTAGCCTGCCTGACGGGCTTGTCCGGCCACATGTGATTGCTCACAGCTTCCCAACCGTGAGAGGCATGAGATGCTTTAAACCTTCTAAAAACAGGTTCCTTAGAAAAGTTAGAAAACTATTAGTATAAGTATAATGGGCTGATTAGAAATTGTATTGGTGAAGGGTTTTTCATTTGTTGAGCCAATGTTTGTTGCTAAGTCTCCACATCCCCTGCCCTTACACACATTAATGAATATATAGAAGAAATAAGTATTAACCTTTGATATTAATCACGTTAGACCTTAGGCTAAGTAAATTCTTTCCTTAACTAAAACCCACTACACCCTCACCCTATAGGAATGTAACTTTATTTGGGTGGCGTCTGTTTTAAGAATAATCACCCTTGGAGAAAAAAGTGTTCTGGTTGACTGACCACTGTCACAAGGAGAGGGTCGTAAATTGTCAGCAGGCCCCCCTGGCCAGAAGATGATGTAACACCCCTAAGACCTCTGTATACATTTGTGTGAAGCACCTGACTTTAATAAAAGTCAGGACTGCTGTCCCCACGTGACTTTTGTATAACATCTCAGTGTATAAAAGTAGACCATGGAAAATAAAGAATTGGGATCAGTTCCTCGAAAGACTGGTCTCCCCATGTCTCTCTCTCTCTCACTCTGGCTGAGTCTCCATCTGGAGCGCGGAACCCGCCATGCTTACTAACTATGCCTGGGCTTCTAAGATCCGACCAGGGAGGCCTTAGTGTCTCCTCTCCTTCGGGAGAATGGAAGGACGCCTGCGGCCTACGTAAGTGGTGCAAGCTTCTTGTCTTGAAGTTTTATTGGTCTCCCGCATAAACCAAGCTACTCAGCCTCTTTTCTCCACTGAATTTTCCTACTGAGCTATCCTCATTCTATTACTTTTTATATCTTTGATGAATATTTAAATAGTCGCCTAAGCCGTCTCCCCTTCGAATACCCTGGATCAGCTGGGGCTGGACCCCGGCACAAATCCTCTTCATGGATACCCTAGTCATGTCCATGAAAGCCAACTGGATGCCATATGCAAATCAAGAAAGTACATTTGCCTCTGACAAAACTTCGCCAGGCATTTGAAGCTCACCTTAGCATACAGAAAGCCTTCTTCCACAGGGGCTTTACTGGCAAACATGGTCTCTATAAAAGCCTGCAAAGAGAATGAAGGAAGAAAAGAACATAGTCCCATTTTAACCACGTTGCTTATCCAAACATTCAACATACTGGAGCTCAAATGAAAAACACAGTTCTCCCCAACTTTGTTGACCTGAAGTTACGGCTTTGTGAGCACGATAATATTTTCCAAAGGGAAAAATATTGCTTTCTGGAATAGTTGGCTGATGACAGACTTAGTGGAAGGGCATTCAACCTTCCCAGTTAGACTATACACTGTATGCTAGAATAAGCGGCAGGGAAACACATTTGTCATTTATCTTTCAAATGCTTCCACAGCCTTAGAATATATGCAATTATGGATGGACTCATCTCCAACCTTGGCACTATCAACATTTTGGGCCAGGTTATTCTTTATTTGGGGGCTATCCTGTTCCATGTAGGATGACAGTAGCATTCCCTAACTGTGATAATTAGATGTTGCCAAATGTCCCCTAGGGAACACAAAACTGCCCCCGGTTGAGAACCACCAGCCTACAATATAAGTAATTTAATTACTGGATTGGCTAATAAGTTCATTCAGATTTTTCTGTAACATCTTACACAATGTGCCTTTGTTTTCATTTTGTTTTAGCTCCATTCCCCTCAAATCTTGCTTTTATTCAACTCTACCATGATTGTATGCTCTCTTGTATTTTATGTATCCATGTAAGCTAATCAAAATCCTTTTTGAAACGAGGTCCAGTGAGGAATTACAGACATGGATGTTTACAAAGACAGAAAACATACACATGTATAGTGTGGCTATCACAGAGAATTCCTGGGTTGGCCAAATAGTTTGTTCAGGTTTTTCTGTAAGATTCTTTTTTTTTTTTTAACCCTTTTCTTACTGTAACTATTCTTAAGGAAAACTATTTTGCCCAAATATCAAAAGTCTTACAGAAACAGTCTAGATTAGAATGTTGGGAATCCTGAAGGAATATAATCACTGGTAGCTAGAAGTTGTTTATTAAGAAAAATAAGGGCAAATTCTCTGTTGTCATTACTAAATTGGTAGATTATAAAGGAATTACCAGACTGAATACTTCTAAGACGGCTTCCCTGTGGCTCAGACAGTAAAGAACCCACCTGCGATGTGGGAGACCCACATTTGATCCCTGGGTTGGGAAGATCCCCTGGAGAAGGGAATGGCAACCTACTCCAGTATTCTTGCCTGGAGAATCCCATGGACGGAGGAGCCTGACAGACTACAGTCCATGGGGTCGCAGAGCTGGACATAACTGAGTGACTGACACTTCCACTTTCTTTTAATACTTCTAAATTTTAGGACAACATTGCCTAGCACTGACCCTGGTCAAGGTCTGAAACATGTTGGTTAATAGTGCTGAGAGGAGTTCCCAAGCAGTCTGTTATCAGCTTATCAGTATTGATAACAGTGAAATTAACGGTTTGTTCTTGGATTCCCTGGGACCTCTGAAGGGCTTTGCTGCTTCATAGCAGGAATATACCAACACAATCAAAACCCTAGGATTCCTAGGTGAGATTCCTGGGGCTGCCTGGTTCTGAGGTGTTCTGTGTGTGTATCTGTGGTTCCAGAGCCTCCGAGAAAATGCATCTTCCCCAGTCCTGACTGAGGAGGACAACAGGAGCCTGTACTCTGGACCTGGCTGATGGGTTATTGTTGTTGTTCAGTGGTTAAGTCGTATCTGACTCTTTGTGACGCCATGGACTGCTGTGTGCCAGGCTCTCTTGTCCTTCACTAATCCCCCCGAGTTTGCTCAAATTCATGTCTGTTGAGTTGGTGATGCTATCTAACCATCTCATCCTCTGCTGCCCCCTTCTTCTGCCTTCAATCTTTCCCAGCATCAGCGGCTTTTCCAATGAATTGGCTCTTTACATCAGGTCACCAAAGTACTGGAACTTCAGCTTCAGCATCAATCCTTCCAATGAATATTCAGGGTTGATTTCCTGAATCAACTGAAAATTTTGACTGGTTTGATCTCCCTGCAGTCTAAGGGACTCAAAAGTCTTCTCAGCACCACAATGTCAAAGCATCAATTCTTCGGTGCTCAGCCTTCTTCATGGTCCAATTCTCATATCCATATGTGTTGGCAAAGTAATGTCTCTGCTTTTTAATACTCTGTCTAGGTTTGTCATAGCACTCCTTCCAAGGAGCAAACGTCTTTTATATTTCGTGGCTGCAGTCGCCATCTGCAGTGATTTTGGAGCCCAGGAAAATAAAATCTGTCACTGCTTCCACTTCCCCCCGCTTCTGTTTGCCATGAAGTAATGGGACCAGATACTATGGTCTTAGTTTTTGAATGTTGGGTTTCAAGCCAGCTTTTTCACTCTTCTTTCACCCTCATCAAGAGGCTCTTTAGTTCCTCTTCACTTCCTGCCATTAGGGTGGTATCATTTGCATATTTGAGGTTATTTCCCCTCGCAATCGTGATTTTAGCTCAAGCTTCATCCAGTCCAGTATTTTGCATGATGTACCCTGCATGTAAGTTAAATAAGCCGGGTGACAACATATAGCCTTGACGTACTCCTTTCCCAACTCTGAACAGTCCACTGTTGCAAGTCTAGTTCTGCTGCTTCTTGACCCACTGTACCCTTATAGTGTACCCTTCTCCTTTAGTAACTCAAGACTTGGAAGCACCACCACTGTCTTTAACAACTGATCTGTTTACCTGCCATTTGTTAGTACATCTGGCATCTAAATTCATTCATTTTTTTTTTAAACCCAATATGAAATCCACATTACATAAAATTAACCAATGAACAATTCGGGGAATTCTCTGTGCTTCCACCACAGGGGGCATAGGTTTGGTTCCTGGTTGGTGGACTAACAGCCCACAAGCTGTGCCTCGTGGCCAAAAAAAAAAAAAAAAGTGAACACTTCAGTGGCATTTAGTCTATTGACAATGCTAGGCAGCCTCCACCTCTGTCTAGTTTAAAAACATTTTCACCACCACCAAAGAAACGCCCTACCCAGTAAGCAGTTACTTTCCCCATATCCCTGTCACCCTAGCCCCTGGCAAGCATCAATCTGCTTTCGGTTTCTATGGATTTACATATTCTGGCTATTTCACATAAACGGAACTACATAACGTGTGGCCTTTTGTGTCTGGTCTGCTTCACTTAGGATAATGGCTTCAAGGTTCATCAACGTTGTGGAATGTATCAGTATGTTATTCCTTTTTACGGCTGACCAGTATTCCACTGTATGTATAGATATATATACTACATTTTGCTTATCCATTCATCAATGGATGGTCATAAGAGTTGTTTGCACCTTTTGGCTATTGTCAATAGTGACTCAACTTCGCTGATAGCTCAGTTGGTAAAGATTCTTTCTGAAATGCAAGAGATCTGGGTTCAATCCCTGGGTCAGTAACACCCTCTGGAGAAGGAGATGACAACCCACTCCAGTATTCTTGCCTGGAGAATCCCACAGACAGAGGAGTCTGGCAGGCTACAGTCCACAGGGTCACAAGAACTGGACACTACTTAGTGACTAAACCAGCACCACCATTGTTTGAGCACCTGTTTTTAATTCTTTTGGGTATATACCTAAGAGAAGAACTGTCAGGTCATATAATAATTGCTTTTTTTCAGGAACCCCCAAGATTTTCCACAGTGACTGAACACTTCTCCTGGTAATGTACAAGTAAGTAAGTACATGTCGCTCAGTCGTGCCCAACTCTTTGCGACCCCATGGACTGTAGCCTACCAGGTTCCTCCGTCCATGGGATTTTCCTGGCAAGAATACCGGAGTGGGTTGCCATTTCCTTCTCCAGGAGATTTTCCCAACCCATGGATTGGACCCAGGTCTCCCGCATTGTAGGCAGACACTTTACCATCTGAGCCACCAGGGTAATGTACAAAGGTCCCAATTTTTCCACATCCTTGCCAACAATTGTTATTTTTTTAATTTTTATTTAGTTATGGCTTCATTATTGCACGCGGGCTTCCTCTAGTCGCGGTGAGTGGGGGCTGCTCTCTCGTTGTGGTGCACGGGCTTCTCATGGTGCTGGTTTCTCTTACTGCCCAAGCTCTAGAGCACAGGCCCAGCAGTGTGGTGCTCAGGCTTAGCTGCCCTGAGGCTTGTAGGATCTTCCCTGGCCAGGGACTGAACCCATGTCCCCTGCACTGGCTGGTAGATTCTTTACCACTGAGCCACCAGGGAAGCCCGACATTTGTTATTTATTTTTAAATAAGGTATATTATTAGGTGTGAAGTGGTATCTGATTTTGATTTGCATTTCCCAAGTGGCTAATGATATTTAAAGCATTTTTTCATGAGCTTAGGTCATTTGTATATCTTTGGAGAGATGTCTATTCAAGCTTCACTCACTTTATAATTGGGCTGTCCTTTTTTTTCTGGTGGCCGTGCCAAGAGGCTTGCAGGATCTTAGTTCCCCGACCAGGGATTGCACCATCACCCTCAGCAGTGACAGTGTGGAGTCCTAACCTCTGGACTATCATGGAATTTCTTTTGTTTTTGAGTTGCAAGAATTCTTTACATATTCTGAATACTCGATCTTTATCAGATATATGACTTGCAAACATTTTCTCCCATTCTGGAGGTCACCTTTTTACTTTTAAAAAATGCCCTTTGAAACACAACTATTTTCAACTTTGATCAAATCCAATTTATTTATTTTTCTTTTGTTGCTTATTTTGGTGTCATATCTAATAAATTCAAATTCATAAAGATTCAGCCCTGTATTTTCTTCTAGGAGTTTTATATACTTGTAGCTCTTGAGGTTAGGTGTTTGATCTATTTTGAGTTAATTTTTGTATATGGTGTGAGGTATGGGTCCCACATCTTTATTGCGCATGTGGACACCCAACTGTTCCAGCATACCTGGATTATTCTTAAAATACACAGTTAAGGAATTATTTTGAAAGAAAAAGGATGATTCTGATGAGAGGGGTGAAAATAAAACTCTTGAGCTTGGGTGACTGCCAAACCGCTGCTGGTTTGAAGTAGTACTGGCTTTTAAATCAGTGGAATCTGAAAAAGATAGAATCTGAACCTTAGCAGCTAGCATAATGGATTGGAAAGGAATCGCAAACTGACGGCAGGTATGGCTTTGGTTTGAGAAAGCTCACTCTTCTTCAGACGAGTCTCACTCACTTTGGGCAGCAGGTGGAGCTCTAACCAAAGCAACGTGAGCCACTGTTAATGAACCAGTGAGGCTTCTGAGACATGCTACAACTAAGATAATTCAAGTATAGCAAACTGTCTGATGGAGGACAAAAAAAAAAAATCAGAGACCCTTATCTAGTAAGGTTTAGTACGCAGAATACTATGTAAAGAACTCTGCAACTAAAAAACAAAAAGATAAATAGTTCTATTAGAAAATAGGCAAAAGAGCTGAATGGACGTCTCCAAAGATGATATATAAAGGTCCAATAAGCACATAGAAAGATGCTCAATGAGTGATTAGGAAAATGCTAATCAAAACCAAAATGAGATACCATTTCTTTTGTGTGTGTGTGTGTGTGAAAGTTATTTATTTTCGGCTGCTCTAGTCTTTGCTGCGTGTGGACTTCCTCTAGTTACAGCGAGTGGGGCTACTATCTCGTTGTGGTGCGAGGGCTACTCATCGCAGTGGCTTCTCTTGTCGCGGAGCACTGGCTCTAGGGTGCCCAGGTTTCTGCAGTTGCGGTGCATGGGCTCAGTAGTTATGGTTCATTGGCTTAGTTGCCCCGGGGCATGTGGGATCTTCCTGGACCAGGGACTGATTGAACCGACGTCCCCTGCATTGCAAGGCAGATTCTTTTTTTTCCGCAAGGACGATTCTTAACCACTGGACCAACAAGGAAGCCCAAGACACCGTTTCACATCCATTAGGGTGGCTATCATCAAAGCAAACGAACAGAACAAAACCCCCAAACCAAAACACAAGTGTTGGTGAGGATGCAGAGAAACTGGAACCCTTGTATACTGCTAGCAGAAATGTCAAATGGTGAAGCCACTATGGAAAACAGTTTCAAGGGAGCAATCAATGGGTGACATAAAAGGGAAAATTTAACGTAATTTTGTGCCTCAAGAGATGCTTAAAGCAAGACAATACTATTTCTCTTAGCCTTGACTCAGAAGCTCCTTGGGGTGGAGGGCTCTGATGAAATCTTTCTCTTTTGAAGAGCCTAAAACAGAGCTACACAATAGCCAACGTAACAAACACACTTCCCAGAGCGACATACGTTCTCAAAATGGACAAGAGATGAGAACTCTGTGTTTGACTATATGAAGCTAGTTTTTTGGGTTTGTTTCTGATTCTCACGTCATAGGATGGATCTATTATAGAGGAGCTATGTTGGGAAGCAACCTGTGGGAATATTTAACACGTTGAACTTGAAAAACACTGATTAATAATAATCTAAATGAACATTATACAGTCATCAATTGTGATGATGGTTTAAAAGAGGTACCACAATATGATGGTAGAATGTCATCTACTCTATGTTGATGAGATCAAAGGTTTATACTTGGTCTCTGTGAGAGCTGTTACAGAGCAGGAATATGCCAATGAAACCAAAATCCAAAAATCCCTAGCTGAGATTCCTGGGGCTTCCTGGTTCCGAGGTGTTCTACACATGCATTTGTGGTTCCTGAGCCCCACAGAAAATGCACCCTGCCCGGTCCTTACTGGGGAAGGACAGCAGGAGCCTGCACTCAGCTTCTCTGGACACGGGTGTGAGACAGCCATTGGCTGTGTTAGCTATTCTCACATTAATGCTGTTGGTAAACTGTGCCTTTCTCCTGTAATAAACTGATAATTCGTAAGCATGGTCATTTTAGGTCTCATGAATCTACTTTAATAAGCTCTGTGGCCACTATTACTGTAATTATGATAAGGAAAGGAAATAAAATGAATTAACTTATGTTGTTCCAAAGAGAAACAACTAAGATTGTGGATAAAAAGATACAAGAAGGATATCTGATTTGCCTTCCTAAGTACTGCACAAGTCTCTAGACACACTCGGTAAACATCAGAGCAGAAGCTATATGTCCATGTGCCGTTAGACTACTGCCCTGGGTACACAACCTCAGGTGCCCACTGAACCCTAAAAGCTGGACTTTTTAATTTGGGAAGAACTTCTTCTGTAGGAACCATACCTGTGATGTCAGCTTCCCAGCAACCTGCATCCGTTCAATTTCTGCAGGAGATTTGATCAGCCTGAGGCGCTGTACCAGCTGCTGCACAGCCCGAACCTTGTTCTTGCTCCTGGCTTTGACCTCCGCCAGCTGCTGCATGTAGTCACAGTGGAGTTGTTTGTGAGCAGGCCTCATCCAGTCATACCACAGTGTATGTGTCTCAGCTTAAAAGAGATTTAAAATAAGACAGCGACAAGAAATACCACCTGTCATTGACTTGAAGAATCAAAACTATTTTTAAATGTGTAGTATAAACTCTAAAGGGTTGAACACACTCTCTCAGGACCTAAAGGAATGGGTCATAAGTCATTGGGAAGGCCCTTCCTGAAAATGGCAAGATATTCTGAGACTGGATATACAGCTTTTTCTGCCCTCAAACCTCAGTGTTTTTTTGTAAAGACAATAGATGAAACTAGAGCTTTACTCAAGCTTTGATTATTTTTAACTGTTTAAGAACAATTGTGACAATTGTTCTCCAAACCACAAGTCAGCTAGAGGTACTGTTAAATAACTGGACACAGAAGGACAGAAAAAGTACTCAGCTTACAACCTCATGGTTAAAAGTGCTCCATCCCTGAGTTTCAAACAGTCTCAGTACGGGTGGGAGGGGGTCTCACAGCTGATAATCCACATTCATCCAGAATACCTGTCCTCTTTCATCTGCCATGTGTTCTCATTACAGACAACCACAGTTCACCTTTCCACTTTGTAGACCCAAGGAAATGGTTGAGTTTTGCTCGAGACTTAAGGCACACCAGGAAAATTTTTTCCACTTACACCATGTCTCTATTTGTTTCCCCCCCTTTTTATTTTCTGACAGAAACCTATGAGTAGTATTCCCAACAATTTAAATCTGAAGATTTCTACGTTTCATACAGTGGACTGGGGACAGAAGAGGGGGGAAAAGCCCTAAAAATTTTGATTGGGTATGCATTAGTGATACAATCTCCAAAATATTTTTACTTTTTAAAATAAAAATGATTTTAAATATAGACTACATGTCAAACTCTAATCTTACTTTTAACACAAATTTAGTTGTTGTAGTTTTTAAAAAATAAAACAACCATGACTATTTGCTGTCATTTTATAAAATCATAGGCCAACCTTTTTAAAACTTTCAATCCAGGATTGTTGGAAGCAATTTTGAAATCCTCTTTTAATAAGAGAATGACTTCAGAAATGTTTATATATCTTACAAGAATGTCAGACTGAAATTTTACAATCAAATACCTTATTTTGTCTAAAATCAGTATTTTATAACTTGACCGTCTATCTTATTTACCAAATGTGGCTCTAAGTGACTTTTGGACACTAAAAAGTAAAATACTTCCTAGAGCTGTAGATGTATAAGAATCACTAAGGATAGTTTATAACGTAGTATACACTCTGAAAAGTTCTAGAAAAGGAGTCTCAAAACATTGAGTGATCACAATTCTACCAGAATAAACATAGAGAAAGTCATGTTTTTCAAGGGGCATGAACTCAACTGTGTACATGAACCACTGGAGAATCTTGTTAAAACGCAGATTCTGATAGGAGGTATGAAGTGGGAGCCACAGATTTTACACTTCCAGTATCTAGTCTGCATTTGTAATTCTATAACGCATCACCAGGTGTTTCTGCTGCTGGTGAAGGATAAACCATTCTTTGAGAATATTGTCCATTTTTGAAGAGTTGGCAAAAGTGGTAAGATAAGTAGTAGGCAAGGGTCAACGGACTGGTCAGTTATCTTGAAGACTGGCCCATGTCTATCCTCCACATTAAAATCCTCTTTCTGGGATTTCACACTAGAACAGACAGTCTCTGAATGAATAATCTAATGAAGATTTAGCAAACGAATAAAGGAAATCCTTAAAGTCTTATGGAAAAGCTTTATATTCTTTCACAGTGCCAAGGGAAATGTTGCCATGCTAATAGTTTTAGCAAAGGAAGAACAAATGGTCAAGAAGGTCTTAGTCCCAACCTGGCCTGTGATCTGAGTTCTGCTCCTATCTGTTACCTTTCAGCTTTGGTACAAGATGTTGAAATTCCTCCAGTGTATAGGCTTCATCCACTCCAGTTAGAGCTATTGCTCCATCGGTGCCAGATCGAGGGCCATCCCAAAGTTCTCGACTGGGGTCTCTCCGAGGCACAAAAAGCATGGCCTTGTGTGCTGGTAACTGCTTGCCAGGGAGGCTCTGAAGGACCAGAATGCTATCGGGCTCCTGGAATCCACACAGGTACAGGAAATTGTTGTCTTGGTGGAAAATATAGGGGATATCATTGCTCATGTAGTATGTAGGGTTGGACAGCAGTACCACTGTGTGGTCTGTACCACTCTGCTCTTGTGCTTCCTTGTGGATCAGAGACATTAGTTTGTGTCTGCGAAGGGCATATTCCACCTGGGATAGTCCTGGCGTCACCTCCCCTAGAAATGACAGATAACAGTGAAGCTTTGCATTTCTATAGTGGCAGAGTATTGATACTTAAGATAGTTTAATATTAGATGGATACACTCAAGTTCATTTCTTCAATTTATGCCCAATCTCCTCATAGCACATGGCAAAATTAAGGAGATAACCCAGGTTTCAAATTTCCATTCCATTGCAAAAATTTGGAAGAAATGATAGTTAAATGTGGTCCTGCCTGAAAACTGGGATCACGACCCCTTAAGATCTTTTCCAGCTCTCTGGTTCATTCTTTTACTCATTCGCTCAAATATTTATTAATTATTATGCGGAAGGCACTCTCAGGGACACAATCCAAGTTGCCCTTAAGTTTCAATATACAAGGTGAGGAGAAGGATCACATTTTCTGTGTAAGACTTCCCCAAAAGAATATAAGTTCTTTGAAGACATCGAATTTTGTCTGTTTGCCCAATGCTATATTCTCAGGGCCCAGAATAACAACTGGAATATAGCAGGGCTTTGAACTCTAGTAATATTATCTACCTCTTGGGGATGTCATGAGAATCAAATCCGATAAAGTAAGTGGTTCTTAAAGACTTAAAGATGTCCTAGAGAATCTTTTGAAAGCTACGGATTTATTCTGTTTACTAAACTCCGTGTAGGCACATACAAACTTTTGACATATAATTTCAAGAGTCTCAGATTCCCTTAAGCTCACTCAAACAACCCATTTTAAGAACCTTTGAAGGGTTATGTCTTAGTTCTTAATACTAGTACCTAGAAGACTGCCTGGCTGCTAGCCCAGTGATGCCTGTGTGAATGCTTCACTTCTGAATGGAAATTATGCCTGCTTTCACTTCAGGTTCTCAAACAAAAGAACTACTAAAACAGTTGTTTCCTAAGCCTGAACTTAACAATATTAAGAGTAAAACAACATCTAATGCTTACTGAATGCTTACTATGTGTCTGTACTATTCTAATTATTTACATGTATCAACTTTTTTGGGCTTCCCTGATGGCTCAGTGGTAAAGAATCCACCTGATAATGCAGGAGATGCGGGTTCAATCCCTGGGTTGGGAAGATCCCTCGGAAAAGGAAATGGCAACCCGTTTCAGTATTCTTGCCTGGAAAATCCCATGGACAGAGGAACCTGGTGGGCTACAGTTCAACGGGGTCACAAAGAGTTGGACATGACTTAGTAACTGAACAACAACAATCAACTTATTAATCTTCACAATGACTTTGTGATGTGGGAAAATTATTATTATTCCCTGTGGTAGCCAGTCTCCATATGCAAGTATGAGAAAATGGCCATGAAACACTGCTGTATATAAGAAGTGAAATATCAAGATGGACAATATGTTCGCATTATTAAAAAAAAAATTAAAGGAGAGAGGAAAAAAAAGAATCTAGAAAAATTTGGAAAAGAATCACAATTTTTACAGTGGTAACCTATGGAGAATGAGATAAACTGAAATTCTCTAACATGATTTTTTTATTATTTGAATTTTGCTTCAGGGGGTATATACTCTTACAATTAAAATCTCAAATAAAGAGATAAAGAGGCTAAAAAAGGGACACCATGGACGGTCCACTCCATACTCATAACCTATAAGGGTTTTCTATTGTCCATTAGATCAAATTCAAACAATTAAGCTATTTCGACACTTACATTTAATATTAACATATTAATGTTCTCCACCAGGTAACTTCAACTTATCTGGCCAACACTTTTGGTAACAGCTTTACTGAGATATTTTCATACTATACAATTCACCCACGTACAAGTATAGAGTTCAACGCTTTTTGGTATATTCACAGATTTGTGCAACCATTACCCAAAACAATTTGAGAAAATTTCATCACTCCAAAAAGAAGCTCCACACCAATTAGCAGTCATTCTGTTTCCTCTGAATCCACCCCAGCCTTTGAAAACCGCTATTTTCCATCTCTATGGATTTGTCTATTATAGAGATTTCATATAAATGAAATTATACAATATGTGGTCTTTGGAGACTTAAACTTTTTTCTTAGTATTCCTCCAATTATTGTGAAATTAATTACTTCTAAGTCTCAAGTCCAACTTGTTCTTTCCCTATTACCTTGCTTACAATATGCCCCTTTTCTAAAATTTCTTCTCCTTCCAAAGCATTCCACTCCAAGACTTGAAGCTCAAGATGTTTGCTTTTAGACCCTTCTCATTCAAAACACTTTCTTAATTAACCCTGTTCATGCTCATTTGTTCCTTTGATCTACTTTTTAAAAAATTAACTATTTCTTTTCCATATATACATCTTATAGTTGTATATAAATGTAATCACACCATACTCCCCCCCACCATTTCTTCATTATTTGAGCCCTCATTCCCCTTCCCTCCTTCTACCCACATTAGAGCCACCCCCATGGTTTGTATTCTAGTAAGTAAACTTCCCCTTTATGGATCACAGCCTTGTCATGGGGGAAGGAGCTTGCATAACTCAATGAAGCTATGAGCCATGTTGTGCAGGGCTAGCCAAGATAGACGGTCATAATGAAGAGCTCTGACAAAACGTGGTTTATTGGAGAAGGGAATGGCAAGTCGCTCCAGTATTCTTGCTGTGAGAGCCCCATGAACAGTATGAAAAGGCTTTTTAAAAAGATACGACACTGGAAGATGAGCCCCCCCACCCCCACCCCGCCCAGGTTGGAAGGTGTCAAAGATGCTATTGGAGAAGAGTGGAGGCAATTATGTACATGAATCTGAGCAAACTCCAAGAGATAGTGGAGGACAGAGGAGCCTGGCCTGCTACAGTCCAGGGGATCACAAAGAGTCAGACATGACTTAGTAACTAAACAACAACAACAGGACTTAGTGACTGAACAACAACATCATATCCTTTCCTATGTTTCTCAATATTCATATAAACGCATACATATTACCTGCATTCAGGGTTTTATGAGTCCCTAGCGTTTTACAAAAATGGGACACCACACAGTCTTTTCTTCATATTGCTTTTCTAACACAACAATACCTCATAGAAATCCCTCCCACCAACTCATCTGGCATAACTTCAACTCATTCTGCTTGATGTCTCCATATTATTTCTTGGGGGCACTGTATCATAATTTCCTGATTAATTTCCCTACTGCTGGGCATTCATATAACTTTCTGCTATCATAATAAATATCTTTATACTTATCCATAGGGTGCCTTCATGCGCTATGCACACTGGTGCTTTGATTTCTGTGGGACAGCCCCAGGAGAGAAACTGGTGGATCAAAGTTCTTCGAGTTTTCCCAGTACTCATGTCCAGTACGTGCAGCTCAGTTGTTTCTGATTACTTGGGAAGTGTCTAGTTGTTCTACCTGTAGCTGTACCTCATTAATAATTTTTAACTTTTATTTACCTACAATAGAAACACTGACATTTTTATTAACGAAATTGGGGAGAAACAAGATAGATAAATGAGGGGTCTTGTGACAATTTGAATCGGGAAAGCAAGAGAGCTGGTCCTAGAAGAGCTCAGAGCACATTTCTTTCTCTCAGGATTAAGCTGGCTAAAAGTACCCTAGGGCTCCACCGCAGAATACTGAACTTTGTACCAGAGCCTAAGAATAGCTTAACTATTTATCTCCCTGATAATTATTCATGTTAATTCTGTTGCTGTTACTCAATATTGGAAATTTCCCAGTTTACCACAAACAGCACATACTCTTTTCTAAAAGCAGAGGCTGCTTATAACAAGTGAATTATCCAACTTTTCCTTTTTTTGTTTTACTTTTGTCCCTTTCCCTTTGTGCTTCACTTTTGGTTATTTCACAGCCTTAGTCCATGTAACAAAACTAAACTTAAAAAATCAATTCATTTTGTGTTTTTAAAAAAATTTTTGAAAGAAAACTCACAGTATTAATGATCTTAATTAATGAACGTGTTATCTCATTTTCATTAATAACAGTATACACATAGCGTATTAGGAAGTAACTTCTGAAAAAAGATAAAAATTATTTAAAAATCAAAGCAGGATTGCAAAACCATCTTTCACATTCTTTAAGCATTCACCATTGCTGAATGTAATTTCATACAAATGATTATATGAGAAATATTTAAAACACTGGCTACATTTCCCCAAGCTTACTAATTATAAACACTATAGAGTGACTATTAACTAAATGCTTCTAAACTTCTGAAATTTCAAGGAACTCTTGGTCACAACAGAAAAAGTATCCAAGGAAAAACATACCTTTTCTTATCAAGTGAAGGAGGGGTAAAAGTGTGATAAAGCAATGAACTTTAACTCTACAGGTAAACCTGACAGTTATTATGACCTTTGGTCATAGAACTAACCATTATAGTCAATGTAGCCTGAATTTCTTCAGATAAAATTGTATCTGAATAGACTTTATGGGTAATTTCATCAAACTGTAAAGTATTAAAAGGCACAGTCAGTATTTTGTCACTTGAAGTCAATTAAGGATAGAGGGGCTACTCGAACAAGCTTATTTAGTCAATCAAGTGCCTAGATGTCACAATCTGGACTCTAAATAGCAAAGTCTCATAATCAATCTCGAGAGTCGGCTGCCAAGAAGAAAAGCTCTTCCAGGATATCGAGAACTGGGCCTCTGAAGACAACAAGAAAAATGTTCTTCATATTTTATCAGCCAGGCAGAAAACCCAGAGAGGAGTTTTATGAAGACTGAATATGGATGGAAAGATGCAAGTCTTTGCTACAATCTAGGTATGTATTTTAATTACTTCCTGAAACTAGCTTAGGATTTTTTTCTTTTCTGGTTGTGCCTTGTGGCATGTGAGTTCTTAGTTCCCCTACCTGTGGCCCCTGCAGTGGAAGAGAGGAGTCTTAACCCCTGAACTGCCAGGGAAGTCCCTAGGTTAAGATTTTAACATGGTCTGATTTGAAGAAGTGTCCCTGAATTTTGTTTAATATTAAGTAGCTTTTATTGTGTAATAAGAAAGAAGTGCATAAAATGATCTATTACTATATAGTTGGAAAACGAGGATAAAGAAAAAGTTAACAAACATTTCCTTTACAACGTAAAACATAGATATCTCTGAAAAAATGAAATGACCAAATAATTGAAAAAAATCTCTAAATGGATTTTATTTGCATATACTGAGCAAAACAAGCTAGAGAAAAAGGGTTCATACTGTATGACTTCACTTCCACAAAACTCAAGAACAGACAAAACAAGCATGCTGATAGAAACGAGGCCAGTGGTTAAGGATGGAGGTGGGATTGACTAGAAGGGTATGCGAGGACCTTCTAGGTTGATGGCAATGTTCTATATCTTGAATGGGGTATGAGTTATATTGTTGTATGTAGGTATATGGACAATCATTATCTTTATAAAAGTAATTGTTTTTACATGAAAGCCCCAAATTATCTGGCTTTCTTGCACAATGACAAGAATGAGTTTCGAGTCATTCAGGAGACTTTTATTATTCAGTTCTTAGGAGATTTCCAATCCTTTCCTGGGGTAGATTCGTGCTAATCTTTACCCCAGAGAATTTCTTGATATGGACAAGAAATATGCACAAGGTGTTTCTGTAGTATCTATAACAGTATAAAAATCTCACCCCACTGAAATAAATCTTGATCTTTTAGATACTATTAAAGTCAATCATGTTTAACAAAACTTAAAAAAAAAAAATACACCCCTTGCTTAAGGCAGAACTACAACTAAACTATCACTAAAGATGATAACTAACTGGTTTTGAAACTTTCAAGTGAAGAAGATTGGGGAATGATTATGTATAATCCACTCTAGAACCTTTCTTTTCATCATTTTAAATATTACACTTAACAATAACGTACAGTCTTAGCCATTATTTGATGATAAGGGACAAAAAAGTTCATGGTAAAGGCATTCCCTCAAATTCTGGGCCACACAGTTGTGTTCTGATTATGTTCCAGTGAATCTAGTCATTGCTGTAGTTGAAAGAAAACCAAGAAGTGGTTCTGCATAGGTCAGACAAGTCATTCTGATAAGCCCAACTCTTTGAATAACCCCTTTTTAAGCTCCAAACTATATCACATATTCCAAAATTAGTTTTGCTTAGGAACATAAAAATGTTAGAAATATAGATTTTTGGAAATAATACTTAATTAGGCACTAATTTTTCCTATCCTCTGGAAGGGAACTGTTGATGAAGCTGCACACCTTGCAATGTCAAGGAACTAAGTGTCTTTCCCGTACAGATACTGTAAAAGTAGACTCATGGTTCATAATGGTATTTAGCTCAGAATGCCACTTGCCTTCCTTCATGGAATCCCTTTTCTTCTTGGTGATAGATACTAAGTAGAAGGCATGTTAATGATCAAGGAGGATGAACTGACATTTCTGTCTCTACATACATGGTTCTTAACACAGAGATGGCAATGTCATAAAAAGAAGAAACAGCCTATAATGCTCAGACTTCTTTAAGCAAAGGACAAGTTTTAAAAATCACTGAGAGGACTTAGGGGAGTGAATCTGACTCTTTATTTCCATCTAAAGCAGTAGTAAGCACAGCCAACACAGAACTCCTTTATCTCCTACGTCTTTCTGCTGATATCTTCCAAGTTACTGTTGCTTCGGGAAACGCATAGGTATGGCCAAAAGAAATCCAGGGAAATTCAAAATTCAGGTGTTGATCCAGTAATTTCACTTCTAAGAATTTGGGGTTTTTCTTTTTTTGCCACATGGCTTGTGGGATCTTAATTCCCTGACCAGGGACTGAACCTGGGCCACCGAGTGAAGTACTGAGTCCTAATCACTGGACTGCCTGGGAAGTCCCACTAAGAATTTATTTTAAGGAAATAATTGATCAGTATAGAGAGTGTGTATACATGCACACACAATTCGATGTAAGAAATAAGTCTAGAAAAAGAAAGCACTAAAATCTCAATAGTTGTTTTCTCTAAATGGTGGAATTATGAGTAATTTTTTAAAAAAATTATGCTTATCTGTATTCTTTAATTTGCCTATAATATATGTAGAACTTGTATAATAATTAGGAAAATGACTGAGATGTTTTCCAAAAGTTTAAAGTACTGGCAAGTATTGGGAAAACATGCCAAACACGAAACCTTTGGGAGCAAAACATACCATAGAAACATAATTTTATATTTCAAACTAACAAACTGACTTTAGGTCTGTAAGAGATTTAAAAAAAAGGATTGCATGTCTTTTAATTTTTCTTAATAACTGACTTTTCCTACACCCCACAATTATTTGAACACTTTGATAAGTTCTGCATCTCTACATGGTGCAAGATAAGTGATGAATACTTGGAAATCGTATGTGATGGCTTCTTTCACAATGACAGTTCTTTCAAATTCCATCCACGTCTATCCCTTCTCACTTACACCAATCCTTACTGTCCAGGAGGATAACGATTAGGACGTGCATTCCTCTCTCCCCATAGTATATGTGAACATATGAACTTGTATGTGTATGCTTACTCATACCCACTTTTTACATGGTTACCGTGCACGTAACAGAATTAACAGTCTAGACACAGAGGCCATCACCCTGAGGATGATTACTAGTTTCAAGACCTGGAAAATGCAGCTCACCATGTAAAAGTATCTCACCACGAGAAATCAGTAATTTTCAAAGCTGGTAAAACTTAATATCAAACTGAAGCTACAGGCAGGTTGACTGGATAGAGAAATATTTAAATCAGCACCAACTGTACTGCTACAAAGCTTACCTTACAGCTTTGAAAAACTCTGATTTCTTGTGTGTTTCAGTGGTGAGCTGCATTTCCTGAGTCTCAGCCGACTTCGCAGCAGGTACTCTAGTCTGATGAAGATCAGCAACAGGAAGCCCTCACTGACAGACACACTGGTATCATTCACTGAGTGGAGATAGTGAAAGAGCAACATATTTCCAAAGGCAATTCAGACCGTGTTAATAATCTAGGCTTACACAGTAAATACAGATTTAACTTCCCATGGCAGAAGCCTGGGAAAACCTGACTGCATTTTCTACAAAGCATTTGGTTTCATCCTACCTACTTCTTTGGGATGATATTCATTCATCATAGTTCATCACTTAACTGTCTCTTTGAAAAAACAAAACAAAGAAACCTTAGGTATGAATTTGAACAATAGAATGACATATCTTCTAGCAGCAATATTGGAATCTTAAAGTAGAAAAAAAATCAGTGAGGTAAACCTTTACCAATTTATAAAAATTAGTGAAGTAAACTTTTATCAACTTTTTGCATCATCTTTATCATCGTTATCACCTCTCAAAGCTGGGACAATCACATCTGTAAATCTTGTGTAGTCTCTATAGAAATATTTTTGTTAATACTGAAATGAGCATTTCATGTTTTCAAGAAAAATGTTTCCTAACATGTCTTTAATACAGTTCACAATGAATCGATAGTCAGAACACAGTTCTAGAAATCATGTTTTAGGAAACATTTCTTTAAAAACATCTTGAAATACATATTTTTTTCACTGATACTTTTGAATTTTAGCCTAATCCTATTTATTCCCCTAGATGGTGCTGTCTAAACAGTACTATTAGCCCTACAGCTATTTAAATTTACATTAATTAAAAAATTCTACTGGATGGCACGGTTCTAGACAAAGCATCTGAAGAGAGAGACGGTCATTACAGGTCAAAGGCCTTACCTGGTCTGAGGAGGTGTGGGTGTGTAAAGGGGCTGGGCTGGCCTAAGTATCGGTTTGGAATCCTCCTCTCTGGGATGGGCTGCAGGGAGTATCTTCGCCGAGAACATGACAAGCATCCTGAAGGAAAAATAAGGACGATGAAATGGAACAGTGCATCTAGCTAGTCCTCACAGTACATACACATTTATCTGGCTCCAGCAGTAGGTTGCTTTAGAAAAATGCAAATCGGTATCTCCTTCAATATTTGCATGGCTCTTCCTCTGAGCCAGCCAGAGCCTGTGTTGGGCCTCAGGGATATAGAAATAAGACTCTTTTTACCTTGAGTGACTTTGGTCTACTATTACATAATAGAGGCATACATACCCACAGTATGATTAGCATATGAATAAGGAGCTAAGGGAACAGAAGAAAGAAAACAGACAAAAGCAGGGGAAGGGGTAGGAAGCATTTCATTGAAGTAGTGTTACGCTGTGCCCTAAAATTTAGAAAAAGTGAATGTTTTTACTGAGAATATGTGAAGTCTGGGGAAATATGCACATACTATCTCATTTAATCTTGGAATGTTAGAGCTAGAAGAAATAATGTATGAAAAATGCTTAATCACAGTTAGTACACAAGAAGCTAGTAAGCTTCAATACCAGTACTGAATACTAGAGTTCAATACTCTAGTATTCAATGAGATCTATTAAGTGTGTGACTGGCACATGCTGGAAAAAATACAATAACATAAGACTATCTGCCCTGGTCTTAAAAGAATATATAGTCTAGCGGATGTGAGACAGAGCAATGCCACATGGTGAGCACAGTGGTGGATTCATACACAAGGTTTCTGAGAGCACAAGACTAAAACAATGCTGTCTCGGTGACAAAGACAGGACACAGAGCTCTGGGGAACAGAGCAGCACACAATCGGTGCTCCTGTGGGGCTGCAGAAGTAGGTGCCGCCTACTCTGAACAGGAACTGGTCAAGTGAAAGCGACAAGGGGAGTGGAAGGTATCATGAATGAGACACAAAAGGGAAGGCATAGAAGACACCGTGCTTACACGTGCGTGTGTGCTTACTAAGGGAAGAGGGACGGAAAAAAGAGTTTCAGGTCAGTGCTGCTGCTGGAGGGAAAGTAAAATATCGGCAAGATAAGGATCAGACACCTAAAGACTTTGTACACCAAACTAAGGAATTAGATTTTTAACTGTCACGAGGTTGGCATTATCGCTTTAAAAAAAACAAATAAGGAATTAGATTCTGAAGTAATTTGGGCAATGTTGGCTCATATGCTAAATAGTCTACCTGCAATGCAGGAGACCTGGGTTTGATCCCCAGGTTAGGAAGATCCCCTGGAGAAGGGAATGGTAACCCATTCCAGTATTCTTGCCTGGAGAATTCCATGGACAGAGGAGCCTTGCAGGCTAGAGTCCACAGAGTCACAAAGAGTCAGACATGACTGAGCAACTAACACTTCCACTTTCTCATGCAGTACTTAGAAAGCTAGGATTTAAATTCAGTTTTAACTTCAAAATCTTTGCTCTTTCCCCTCCACCCTGCCACTCAGTAAGTCCTCTCTGCCAAATTCCCAATGACATAGTTAGTGCCATACAATCTCCCTGCATACACACAATCACTCCAACAGCAAAATGTGAAAGTCTACACAAAGTTAAAGGTTCTAGTAGGGATTATCAAGTAGGAATGACAGTGTATGTATTTAAATTTCACTGAATACTATTCTTCCTATGATTGTTATTTTTAATCCCTGTTTCATTAAAAAAGTTTGTCTCAGTGCCCTAAAATGGTTTTATCACTGCAATATTTTGCATGGTAGCCCCCAAAAGATATGTCTATGCTGTAATTCCCCAGACCTTGTGACTGTTAATTTGGAAGAAAGGTTTCTGCAGATGTAAAACTAGATTAAGGAACTTGAGATAAAAAGATCATCCTAAAAAAAAAAAAAAAAAAGATCATCCTGCATTATCTGGGTCAGTCCTAAATCCAGTGACCTGTGTCCTTACAAGAGAAATGCAGAGGGAGGAGAGAGAGAGAAGAGAAGGAAGCAATGTAACCACGGAGGCAGAAATAGGAGTGATGTGGCCACAAGCCAAGGAATACCTAGAGCCACCAGAAGCTGAGACGTAAAGGACGGAGTCCCTCCTAGAGCCTTTGGAAGGAATGGAGCCCTGCTGACACATGATGTCAAGCTTCTGGTCTCCAGAACTGTGAGACAATGCATTTCTATGTTTTTTTTTTAATGTATTTATTTTTAAAAAATTTTTGTTGTGCTGGGTCTTCGTTGCTGTGTGTGGGTTTTCTCCAGCTGTGGAGAGCAGGGGCTACTCTGTTGTGGTGCATGAGCTTCTCACCGGGTGGCTTCTCTCGTTGCGGAGCACGGCTCGAGGTGCAGCTTCAGTAGTTGCAGCGCTTGGGCTCAGCAGTTGTGGCACACGGGCTTAGTTGCTCCGTTGCATGTGGAATCTTCCTGGACCAGGGATCGAACCTATGTTCCCTGCACTGGGGATTCTTATCCACTGGACCAGCAGGGAAGTCCTCTACTGTTTTAAGCAGACATGTTTGTGTTAATTTGTTATGGTAGTCTCAGGAAACCAATATAATGACTTTCTAAGGTTGAAATAAGTATGTCAACTGCTTAAGTACTTTTTCAGAGTTCACAAATTCTTCATTTTTCCAAACCAAAACATGGAAGAACTAAGAAGTAGGTTATTAAAGCTCAGTAACCCAGAGGTCATATTATGCAAGGGGCATGCTGCGGCCGTACTATAACAGGTTCCGCTGGTTTATGGGGCACTGTCTGAGGCTTCTAGGAAAACATAGGAAAAACAGTCCAGAGGGTTAAGGATGGTCTGGTTTGACTCTGGACTAGCTCCATTTAGAAGGTCTGGTCCTTACACCAAGCCCAGAGTGACACCACAATGCAGCCCTCTGACATAAGCTTGTCAGTCTGCTTGCCACATAATCAGTATCCTAACGTCTCCTAGCAGTGGTCCAAGGTAATAACATTGTCCTCAATGTAAAAATGCCTATTTACAGTCACTGCCTCTACCACCAGCACCAGCAGAGCCTGAGCTGAGAGGAAACTACGGTTCTCACTCCCTAGAGCAGCCCTTTCCAACCATCTGTTAAAAACATGGTGGATTACTACCAAGTTCTAGGATTGGAGAGACATGCTTCACCTGAGGACATTAAAAAGGCTTATCGAAAAGTGGCACTTAAATGGCACCCAGATAAAAATCCAGAAAACAAAGAAGAAGCCGAGAGAAAATTCAAAGAAGTAGCTGAGGCATATGAGGTATTATCACATGATGAAAAACGGGACATTTACGATAAATATGGCAAAGAAGGACTAAATGGTGGAGGTGGAAGTGATTTCGACGATTCTTCTGAATATGGCTTCACATTCCGTAAGCCAGATGATGTCTTCAAAGAAATTTTTGGTGAAAGGGACCCATTTTCATTTCATTTCTTTGAAGACTCACTTGAAGACCTTTTAAATAATTCAAGGAGCTCCTATGGAAGCAGAAACAGAGGTGCAAGATCCTTTTTCTCTACATCCAGTGAATACCCAGTTTTTGAGAGATTTTCTTCATATGATATAGGATATACACCATTTGGTTCACTGGGCCATGAGGGACTTTATTCATTTTCTTCCCTGGCATTTGATGATAGTGGGATGGACAACTACATTACTGTTACTTCAGGTAAGATTGTTAATGGCAGAAATACCAATACAAAAAGAATTACTGAGGATGACCTAGAGAGAGATGAAGATGACGGTGAGTTGAAGTCCTTTCTTTTAAATGGTGTGGCAGATGAAGAGGGCTTTGCTGAAGAATATTGTTGGAGAAGACAGTCATTTAACAATTATTCACCAAAGTCCTGCAGCCCCAAACATGCAAACAATGATGAGCAGGGTATAACTTGGGTCACCAGCAACTGGAATCCCTCTATTTTCTCAGCAGGATTCAAAGAAGGTGGTATGAGGAAAAAAAAGAAGCATAAAGAAGTACAGAAGAAGAAGTCAACTAAAAGGAATCGTTAAATTGATTCTTCAGACACATTATGTTCATATAACATTTGAACACAGCTCTGTGTGTGTTTCTGTTAGTCTTGTAGATAATATTTAATACTACACTAAGATTATGTTTTTAACATGCTTAGCAGGATTGTAGACATCTGATGAGTGGTCGTTTGGATTAGATTTGTTAGGAAAAGATGAATCGTGGTAACAGTGATATTAAGAGTTTAGAAAACAGCAACGATTATTTTACTTTTTGTTTTTGAGATAAATGCTTATATGGACTTCCCTCATAGCTGAGTTGGTAAAGAATCCACCTGCAATGCAGGAGACCCCGGTTCGATTCCTGGGTTGGGAAGATATGCTGCAGAAGGGATAGGCTGAGTGAGTGAGTGAGTGAGTGAAGTTGCTCAGTAGTGTCCGACTCTTTGCAACCCTGTGGACTGTGGCCCAACAGGCTCCTCTGTCCATGGGATATTCCAGGCAAGAATACTGGAGTGGGTTGCTATTTCCTTCTCCAGGGGATCTTCCTGACCCAGGGATCGAACCCAGGTCTCCTGCATTGCAGGCAGACGCTTTAACCTCTGAGCCACCAGGGAAGCCCAAGGGATAGGCTACCCACTCCAGTATTCTTGGGTTTTCCTTATGGCTCACATGGTAAAGAATCTGCCTGCAATGCTTATATATTATATATATCACATACATACTTATATATTATGAAGCTTTTCTTTAGTCAAGTCTATAATCTATAATCATTCCTTTGATCTAATTAAAGCTACTTTACAGACTTCTGACATACATAAAGCATTAGCAGCTAAAAATGTATTAAAACACATGGGTTCAGTCTACAGTTATTAATGAGATGACTTTTTTCAGTGATCACAGAGCACTTCAGACACAACTTAAGACACTATAAATTAAAAATGAACGTATAAAGGCATTTTAAGTTAAAAATAGCTACACTTATATCTGGACGCCTATGTTCATAGCACACTTATTCACAAAAGCCAAGAGGTGGAGCCAGTCCAAATGTCAATTGACAGGTGGATGGATAAATATTTATACATATAGGCATACACAGATTCTGAATTCAGCCTCAAAAAGTAAGGAAACCTTGTCACATGTGACAACATGGATGAACTCTGAGACATCATGATTCTACTTATATGAGGTATCTAAAGTCAAATTCATAGCAATAGAAAGTGGAAATACGGTTACCAGGGGCTGCAGGGAGGAGGACAAAGCGCTGTTAGTGGATACAGATTTAGATTTGCAAGATGAAAAAGTTCTGGAGATCTTTTCACAACTGTTTATTTAAAAGTTATTAACATGGAAAATTTGATGTTACATGTATTTTACATGCAGAAGGCAATGGCAACCCATTCCAGTACTCCTGCCTGGAAAATCCCATGGATGGAGGAGCCTGGTAGCCCAGTCCATGGGCTCGCAAAGAGTTGGACACAACTGAAGTGCCTTAGCAGCAGCAGCAGCAGCAGCAGCAGACAGACTTTTAACTGGCTACTGGGCTTCCCAGGTGGTGCTAGTGGTAAAGAACTCAGCTGCCAATGCAGGAGACCTCAGAGATGCAGGTTTGATCCCTGGGTGGGGAAGACCCCCTGGAAAAGAGAACGGCAACCCAATCCGGTATTCTTGCCTGGAGAATCCTAGGGACAGAGGGGCCTGGTGGTCTACAGTCCGTGGGGTCGCAGAGTCAGACACGACTGAAGGGATAGCATGCATGCACGTATTTTACCACATTTTTTTTTTTTTTAAAAGCCAGACTTATCCTGGGTTCTTCAGAGCAATGTGGCTGTATCATGCATGGGTGGCCATCAGTGACTTATTTCTAATTTTTTGAGTATGTACACAGGATATAAAAATACATTACTCTAAAATACCAGCTTTAGCCATCGCAACCTAGGCTTATGATGGAAGAAAAACAGATGAGTTTCAGAGTTACAGATATATCAGATATTGAGCAACTGGTTTGAGCTCAATGTTTTACTATATTGGCTTCCTTTAAATGAATTTAATATCAACACAATTACTTCTTAGCTTCCTGTAATTATTTCATTTTCAAAATACACTGCTTTCATCCTAGTATTTTTATTCTTTCACTCATTCAATGGTATTTTTTGAGTACCCACTATTTGTGAGGTAGTATCCTAGGTACCTGGGATACAATAATGAACAAACAAAAAACTCTTAGCTGTTACAGAGCTTAGACTGGAGAGAGACAATAAACAAATACTAAGTAAAATATGTTAGTCATAGGTGTAAGTAAAAAAAATCAGGGGAAGGACATAGAAGTTTTGGAGCAAGAGCATTGACATTTCAGCCAAGGTAGCCAGGGTGAAATGATGGTTACATGTGAGAAAAGATCTCAGTGAAATGAAGGAGTAAGCCATGTGGATATCCGGTCACAGAGGATTCCAGGTAGCAGGACTAGCAAGTCCAATGTCCCTAAAGCATGTCGTATAAGGTGCATGAGGAACGTGGAGGAGATCCGCATGGCCCTTTCTGAGAGCAAGTAGGTGAAGTATGAAAGGTGACAGCTAAGTCCACAGTATGCAATGACTTCCAGAAAACAGTATAAACTACGGTATAACATTTGGGACAGGAAGCCACTGGAGGCTCTGAGGAGAAGAGTGACATAACTCTGACACACTTAAACAGGCCTACTATGGCAGCTGTTAAGTAGGACGTGCCTGGCTGTCCAGTGGTTAAGACTTCACACTTCCACTGCAGGGAGCAGTTAGGGAACTAAGATCCGGTTGCCAAGAGTCAGATACAACTTGGCCACTTGACAATATTGCCTTTCTTGAGCTTCCATGTTACTTGAGTCAAGACTCTAATCACCATCCTTTGCTATATTCTCATTTGTTGCTTCTCTATCATCTGACTAGACTGTAACTCTAGGCAAGTGGAGATTCGTCCAGAATGACTCCTTAACTCAAAAGTTATTGACTCAAGTTATTCTGGCTCAATAAAAAGTTCCCAAAGAACTCTACTAAGCTAGAGTAAGACCTAGCACAAGTATAACAGGAAAAGGACTATATGGCAAATCACAAAACATTCCTGATTTGCTACTTGTGATACTGTGTTAGTTTCAGTTCCCTATCAGTAAACTATTTGCTCTAACTTACTGGACTTGTGAAGATCCGATGAGATCATTCATTCAGAAAGCCTATATATGTATGGTGGTGGTTTAGTCACTAAGTCAACTGAGACCCCATGGTCTTAAGACCCCATGGACTGCAGCCCACCAGGCTCCTCTGGCCATCGGATTTTCCAGGCCAAGAATCCTGGAGTGGGTTGCCATTTCCTTCTCCAGGGGATCTTCCCGACCTGGGGATTGAACCCAGGTCTCCTGAACTGCAGGCAGATTCTACACTGAGGGAATTCCCCTATATATGTATATTATGATATTAATAGAAGAGGTAGTTAAATTTATTTATTCTACTGAGGCAAAATGAAGAATGATAAACACATTTTTCAAAGATCTTAGTGTGCATAATCCAGTAAACTAAAAACTTAAACTACACTCAGTAGTGCTCAACTCTTTGCGACCCCATGTACTATACATTCCATGGAATTCTCCAGGCCAGAATACTGGAGTGGGTGGCCGGCCTTTCCCTTTTCCAGGGGATCTTCCCAACCTAGGTTTTGAACCCAGGTCTCCTGCATTGCAGGTGGATTCTTTACCAGCTGAGCCACCTTGGAAGCCCTGGTGTAATTCAGTACCTTGTCCTAAACCTTGATTAATCAGGTTTCACACAAAGCCTCAACAAATACAAAAAAAGAGAAGTCACAAGTAAATCAGTGGTTCCAGCTCTAAATCATAAGCTATGGCCTTTGTGTTCAAGACTGACTAACAGCCTATCTATTCACCTACTCTCGATGATCTTGGGACAGATTTCTGCAGCCTAGCTATTAGAAGCAAAGAGCAAGTTCTGTGCACTGGACAATTATTACTTTTTATTTTCATATTTTAGAGTTAGGAGTAAGTCTTGCTATAATTACCATCCCACTATCAATAAATTCAAGTATGAAAGTGAAGTCGCTCAGTCGTGTCCGACTCTTTGTGGCCCCATGCACTGTAGCCTACCAGGCTCCTCTGTCCATGGGATTTTCCAGGCAATAGTACCGGAGTAGATTGCCATTTCCTTCGCCAGGGGATCTTCCCGACCCAAGGATCGAACCCCGGTCTCCCGCATTGTAGACAGACGCTTTACCGTCTGAGCCACCAGGGAAGTCCAAATTCAAGTTTAGCAACACAATAAATAAATGCCAAGACACGGTTTTGGTGTCACAGACCACATGCTCTGATGCACACATTATTCATCTATCGCCTCAAAAAACTAAAATATGATTCAATGGCAGATCTGCCTGAAAGGCAGATGATTCAACCTTCACTGATCAAGTTTTCATGTTTATTGCATTAATTCCTCACGATACAATACACCGTAAAAATATCCTCCCCCCCCCCCCCATATTCCCAGAATACTCTACCTTGCCTTTACAAGCAAAACTTTCAGACATAAAAAGCCTCAGGAGTATTTCCAAATATTACCTCTTCCAAGAGGAACTACTCAAAGGATTTGTATTATTAAACTTAACGTTTCACGTCCATTTCGTGAGAGCCAGCTCTCACGTCAACTCTTTGAAAACACGAAAATACGATTTTAAGTTATCCTAAACTTACTAGGTTATCCTAACAAGAGCTACCTGATGCGAGACACCTTGTCACCAGAACAAGTGTGATAACTGACACAAGTTTCTTGAGTCCGCAAGACTTAGCCCCTCGGGGAAGACAGCACACACTTTTCTCTCTGCATGCATTTCAACTCCCAGAATACCTCAACGGTACAGAGAACACCGGGCCCACCCTTTGTCAGGGGCAGTAGGAGGAAGAGAAGAAATTTGAGGAGTGCACAGAGGGTTTGGGCGTGGAAGTCCCGGTAGAAGGGTCCGCCGGAGCAGGGGTCGCCTGAGACCAACTTGGATCCCGCTTGGCGCGCCTCAGGCTTCGCAGAGCAAGCTCCGGAGGGGACACTGCGGGAGGTTAAGTCTAACCTGAGAGGCTGCGGGCGCTTGCTACCGCGGGAACAAGCCTAGTTGCAGAGAATAGCCAACGCATAACTGCCACGCTCAGGCGTCAGGAAGGAAACGAGGAAACCTGCCGGAGAACCGGTCGCCAGCAGGGCTGCGTCGCCAGGAAACCTGGCCAGGCGCCCCTCCCCTTCCGGCCGGCGCCGCTCGCCGGGCTTTCCTCCCACAGCGGCGCAGTATGTTTACGTCACGCCCGGATTTGGGAGGGACGCTCCGACCGGAGGGCCATCTTGGTGGCGTCATGGCATCATGTTCTATTTAATGGTCACACTCAAGAGACTATTCTATTCTAAATGACTCCCCACAGAGGCTAACAGCTTCCGCCTCCTTGAAAGCACCGGATGGGAGGATGATCCCTCTAGAGCACCGGTTCTAGAGTTAATATAAGAAAGAGTGTATGGAGAGGCAGGCAACAGCAGGAACAGCCACGCTTCTAGAAGATTCTGAGCAGTGCGCAGGGCAGCGGCAGAGGGAGTAGGAATGAACAGGCGAAGGACCCGGGGTCACGAGACCGTTGGGTGGGCGGAGCCAGCGGCCGGGGAGGTTCTAGTCTGTTCTGCCTCGCGGCAGCCGCCCCCTTTACGCGGTCACGCTGAAGTAGCGCCCGGGCCTGGAATCGGGCCGCCGCCCTCGCCGCGCCCGCCGCCTCCCGCCACTGCTTAACTATGGACCCCCGCAAAGTGAGCGAGCTTCGAGCCTTCGTGAAAATGTGTAAGCAGGACCCGAGCGTTCTGCACACCGAGGAAATGCGCTTCCTGAGGGAGTGGGTGGAGAGGTGAGACCCGGGCCTGAGGACCGTTGCGGGGAGGGAAGAGGGACGGTCGGAGCGGGTGCTGGGCCCCGAGCTGGCGCGGGGCGGAGGAGCGGGGAGCTCGGCGGCGGGGCTCGTTCCCTGGAGGCCACCTCGAGGGGCTAATGGAGGATCGGGACGCTTAGATGGTTCAGAGGCGCGGAAAGAAATGGCAGAGCTGGGTTCCCTGCACCCTGAGGTGGCCAGGGGTGTGTCTTCGTCGAAATACGGAGATGCAGAGTGTTGCGGGGACCTGGACACTGTAGACGTGAGGCGGGGAAGGGGGAGGGCCGCAAGACGGCTCTTTAGCGTGGAGTTGTTTTTCTTGCCGTCTCTGGTGTCCTGTTGAGGTCGCAGTAACACAAAGCAAGTCTTACACGCACTATGCTCTTAAAAATTGGTGTGGTTAATAAGTTACGTACAAGTGATAACTATGCGATTACGATTCTAAGTGCGTAGAGTTATTTTGTGAATCACTTCTTGTCCTTTGGTAGTGGCAGTTCCATCACTTCAAACACTGAAAGAAAAATGATTTTTTAAGAACCCGCTTGTTAACAGCGTCTGTTCTTGTTATCTGTAACTCCAGAGTACGTCGCTACGAGCGTGAAATTAATTGAACAGGCATTGTGCCAGATGCTAGCTATGAAACAGTATGAGAACAATCTATTGAGTAATACAAATGAATAAACACAGAAACTCTTTTTGATATTTAGAGGTTAGTATTCTGCGTTTTGGAGGGGAACTTAAGGAAGAAAGGGAACCCTTCCCCGAGATGATTTTTTAAAATCAATACCTCTGGTGAGGAATTTGAAAGAGATGACATACAAAATCGCATCTCACGGTGATACGTAGCGACAGTACAAAGAAACGAGACCCTTAAAAGGTACTACCCTAAACATTGATCTGTTTTCTTCAGTAAGATTTTTATAGGGAAAGATGCACCAATGATGAGCCAACATTTGAAAGACTAATTCTTCCAATGAGCTTGTTGTAAAGAAGAGATTTCAGTTCAAATCCATCAACGTTGTTTGTGGTGGGATAGTCTTTTTTTTTTTCTCTTTCAGTTTCTCAGTCCTTGTTTACGCATACCAGTTTTCTCGCTACTGTAAGATTTCTGCTCCTGATATTTATGTAAAATTCTGAGCACACTTACAGTTAGTTACTGTAGTAGTTTAGTAACAATTGTTAACAGTTAAGAATACTATTCTGCAAATTCTCCTTTTTGACAGAAAAAAGCCCATAAGAGTTGCAGTTAGATTTTCAGGACTAGAAACTGAGATCTAGATTTTAGTTGTTTATTGCATAACTTGATCCAAAAATGTCACTTAAGGTATTTGTGTGCTTTCCTCTTATTATCCATTCTTGAGAGGAATGAGCCTACAATTAGTCCAAGTTCTTAAAATTGCAGGAAAAGGGGACCTATACTGCAGAAAGAAATCACTGGCATCAAGAGTGAACGGTATACCCAGTGGATACATGGTTTGTGCCACCACTAGAGGGGTAGAGAGGACCCTGAAGAAAAGTTAAAGCGTATCTGAGAACATTGTTGTAACTTATCCCGGAGAGCTGGTCGCTGTGTAAGAGAATTATGATTTAAGGTCTGAAAAATACTCTCAGGTGTCGTTTAAAAAAAAAATAATAACCTTGTGTCTTACTTTAATGTTTCCCATAGGTAATTCCAGTTTTTCTTTCTGGTTCTTTTTATATTTTTCTTTTGGTAGACTAAATTGTTGGCTTAAGTGTGGAACGAAGGGTCTTTTTTCTGATTCTGAACACATCTGATTCTGAACGTTTAAGTTGAGGTACTAACCTACAAGCTTTTGTTATTTGTTTCCATCTAAATTTAAACTTAAATGGTTGTGGTCTCTGAAGTGTTTTAATTCCTCTCTTTTCTGCCTTCATATCAGCCTTCTTAAAGCAGTCCAAGGTTAATAGTAGATTGGGCTGAATGTGGAGACTTGGAAGGTCTAAGAATATTCCTAAACCTAATGCCACTTTAGGTTTCCATTTCAGGTTTTCCTCCACTCCAGTACTAAATTAGTCATGGATACCGGGGCTTAGACAGTCTCTTTGCTTATTTGCCATAATTTCTACCATTATTTATACCTTTAAACTTCATTTAGTTTTAAGAATTTATAAGTTTAATATACTGGACAAAGAAATATGAAGAAAAAATTTTGGCTTGGTAGCTAGTGGAAATTGGGGAGGCTACATTCTTTCCCAGAAATATGTTTTGGAATATTTTTGTTTCTCTAGAGGCAGAAGTGTTTTCTGATGCTGTTTTCTCCTATTTGACAACTCGGTCTACATTCTATCTTGTAGGTGCTTTTTATCCTTTAATTTTATGGAAATTTAAGATAAAAGGGAGTATCTTTGTATTCTGTTCTCCAGCACAATACATGGACCGTTGCTCTTCAGCAAATACTTTTTTTTTTTTTTAATATATATATTTTATTGAAATACAGTTTCAGGTGCGCAGCAAGGTGATTCAGTTATACATATATTTTAAAATTATTTTCCATTATGTGTTAGTTGCTTGGTCGTGTCTGACTCTTCATGACCTCATGGACTGTAGCCCTTCAGGCTCCTCTGTCCATGGGATTCTCCAGGCACGAATACTGGAGTGGGTTGCCATTTCCTTTTCCAATAGTTCTCTGTGCTATATAGTAAACCTTTGTTTCAGCAAATATTTTAAATGAAGTGAACCGAATGCATTTGTACTGTCAGTGAATTTAGAATATAGCACCCAGTTTTTTGTACATGTCTGTCAGTAACTATAGCAAAGTAGACTGAATGTTACTAAAGTAAGAGAATTATGACTGAAGTCTGTGATTCCACATGAGAAGGTCTCTGCACTAGTCCTACGTAAACGCCTGTATTGACAAAGTCCAGTTTGCAATTTTGACAGGGAATTAGCTTGTTTTCAATCTTGGAAGCATAAAATAAAACTTGTGTACCTATAAATTGGTGTTACCTTCCAGTAGTTAACTAGAATTTGGAGTGTGAGAAATTCTAAATCTAGTTTATGAATAAACCCTCTTGGGTTTTCCTCCCAAGTTTTAAATTTTTTGGAAACTGTTTCTAGCTTGCAAACAGAATGCAAGTGTAGTATGAAGAACGTTTTTCCTGAACTATTTCCAACACTGTCCCCAGTGCCATTTAGTGTGTGTTTTCTACAAACAAGGTCTGTCCTTTGCAGTGCAGTCATCAGCTCAGGAAACTGATGCATTAATATTATCTAGTCTGCAGAATTACATGTTGCGCTTTGTCGTCATGTCTCTTTGTTCTGAGATAGTACTTCAGTCCTACTGATTTTCATGACCTTGGCAATTTTTAATATTATGAGCCAGTTGTTTTATAGAACTTACCTCAATTTGGGTTTGTCTGATCTTTCCTTAGGGTTAGATTTTGTTTACTGCATTCCTTGGCAGGACTGTTACCTTCCAAGGTTGTTGTTTTTTTTTTTTTTTTTAATTTTAATTGGAGGCCAGTTACTTTACAATATTGCAGTGCTTTTTGCCATACTCTCCCAAGATTTTAACATGAATTAAACTGTTAGGACTGTGTTTGGATGTCATCCTAAATACATTCTGGAATGCTGCATTTTGAAACTGACTTAGTTTAAGAATTCTAGTGTCTTCATTAAAATTTAACTGAAAAGAACTCATATTTGATTATTATGTTCTTTTGAAAAGTTATTTTTAAAGAATTTTGTCCTGTTTGTATGCTTGTTCCTTATCATTAAATCCCTTCACTCTGCTGAAATGCATGCTTAGTGTTTTGGATTGTGTAATGATTCAGTAATTGGTACACAGGAGCCATTTTTCATTATCACTATCAAAGATACTGAGTAATTGAAGATTCTTTTTGATAACTATCACATTAAATAGAATGGGAAAGGTGCACATTTAATTTTAGTTTTCTAAATATATTTTTTTTTCATCTTCCTCAAGCATGGGGGGTAAAATACCACCTGCTGCTCATAAAACTAAATTGGAAGAAAATACCAAGGTAAGTTATGAATTTCATTTGTATGTTTAGTGATAAAGTACTATAAGGTTTCTTAGGAATGTTTTTCACCTGCTGCCCTCAAATTACCACCCCTGATTTCTCCAAGAAATCACTTGGAAATATCTTGGTAAAATTTCTATTTTGCAGTCAAATCTCTGTAATCTGATTTGATACTTAGAATGTGGGGTTGAATATTCACTGTGTTGTAAAATAAGTGAGAATAAATGCTGGATGCATGTTACATGCATGAGCTGTAGGTGGTAAGCTCTGTAATTGTATGCATTTGTAGTCTTCATCATTTGGGGTGGGGGAGGGCAATGCCGCATGTCTTGCTGGATCTTACTTCCCCACTGAGGATGAAACCTGGCACTGCAGTGAATCCTAACCTTTGGGCCTCTGGGGAATTCTCATTCATAATTATCATCATTTTTTAGCACGTAGTATAGTATTTTTGTAGGTACTTTATTAATATTTGGAAAGTAAATGGAAAAACAGCCCAAATTTGTTGCACTCTATTTTTTCTGCCTACTACCTGAGGGATATTTCTGAGTGTGATTCAGGGTGTTGCTTTAGCATATTTGCCAAAAAGGTGTGTACAGTAGGGAGGTTGCTTGGAGAGGTTACTAGTAGCTAAAGTTTAGAGATGAGGGTGGGGGAAGAGTGCTCTCTCCAGAATTCTTTTTCTCTTATTTTGTGCCTCTGTGTCTAGAAGGTTTTCTCCCCTCAGAATTTTCTCGTTAGCTGTCTTAAATTGATAAGAAAATTTGCTGTTTTATTATTTAACGTTATCTTTGAAGGGTGAAATGAGAGAAGTAAAAGCTCCAGAAATAGTTAATTCTTTTTTTAGGTGAGTCATTTGTCAGGTTTGGTAGATTCTGAGCCCTAGGTAGGCTGTTTTGCCATATGATAAATATGTATGAAGATAAAATTGTTTTTAATATGTATCTCTGCTAAAAACTTTATTTTGCAAAAGTAATAATGTGTTTGATTATGGGGAGTTGTGGACTGTAGTGCCTGGTAAGGCATAATATGTGGTATATCCACTTTATTAGCTTCCTAAAATCTTAACATTTTTAAAATTCTAAAACTCATTGTCTAAATGGTTTGGATAAGGGAGTGGACCTATACTTAACTTAAAAAGAGCAATAAAAATAGAAAACTAAAAGTAGTGTACCAAACACAACAAGAAAGAACATTAACAACTGAAATGTAATGCATGTGAATAGTATATATATAAATGTATAAATTAATAGAATATGTATTGGGTGTGTTATTAAATGCTGATAGCATTGTTTACCTTCCCTTTGCTAGGAAGAAAAAACAGATAGTAAGAAGGCGGAGGAAAACGTAAAGACAGACGAACCGTCAAGTGAGGAAAGTGATCTAGGTGAGGAGACGGTAGTTAGTGTGTATTTGATAATATAATATGATCACTATAATATGATCCCGTGTTGATTTTTTGTACTAGATACTAGTCAGTGCTAATAGTAGTATAGCATGAACTACATATGAAACTTGAAGTTTTCTTCTAGTAGCCACATTTTAAAAATTAAAAACAGTTGAAATTAATTCAAATAATGGATTTAGACTAATATGTAAAATGTTATTAGCATTTCGACATGTGATCAGTGTGGAAAAATTATTAATGAGCTGTTTTTCCATTTTTCATACTAGGTCTTCAAATTCAGAGTATTTAAGTATTTAAAGTATATCTCAATGCAGATGTTATATTTTTGTTGGAAATACTTGATCAGTATTCAGACTTCATGAAATTTGTAAAAAAAAAAAAAAAATTTTTTTGTAGAAAAAGTTGGGTCACATACCCAGGTTTTTCTAGATGTGTGTAAAAGTTTTCAAATAACTGAATCAGGTACCAAAAAATTGTTTTCCTTTAGTATCTGCATCTATGTTAGTAATATTAGTTCAGTTTAGAAGAATTGATGTGTCATGGGCCTGGGGTTTTATTTGGTTGTTTTTTCAGACTGCAGACTGATAAATTTCTTCATAAATTAGGAGGTCCTTTGAGACTATAAATATATACCCTAGTTATTAATTGGATAGTCTCTTAATTCATAGAACCTATCTAAAAGCTAAAAAAAAATACTTAAAATTTTTAAAATTTCGAATTGGTTCTTGATCTTTGGTATGTTGGAAAGAGCTTGTTGTTTGTGGGCTTAATCAGATCTTTTACTTACTGTAAAATATTTTTTAGTCTTACAGTTTTATGAAAATTACCATGACTATAATAATTCCTACAAAATTAAGCATTTTGTGCTTGAACTAAGCTGGGGGCTCAGCAGGTAAAGAATCTGCCTGCAGTGAAGAAGATGAGAGTTCAGTTCAGTCCCTGGGTCGGGAAGATCCCCTGGAAGAGGAAATGGCAACCCACTCCAGTATTCTTGACTGGAGAATTCCATGGACAGAGAAGCCTGGTGGGCAGAGAATCAGACACAACTGAGTGCACACACACACAAGCTCAGTTCCTGTTAAAAATTAATTAAAATTTTTTTTGTTGGATGTGAATTCTGATTTCAGGTAGCTAACTTTAATTTCATTCTTTTTTGACTGTTTAGAGGAAACTGCTTTTATCAAATTCACTTTGCTAAATATGTTTCCTAATACTGTATCAGTAGTATGTGCTGTGCTAAGTCACTTCAGTTGTATCTGACCCTTTATGACTGTAGCCCTCCAGGGTCCTCTGTCCATGGGATTCTCCAGGCAAGGATACTGGAGTGGGTTGCCATGCCCTTCTCTAGGGGGTCTTTCTTACCCAGAGATTGAATCCAAATCTCTTTTGTCTCCTGCATTGGCAGGCGGGCTCTTTACCACAAGTGCCACCTGGGAAACCCTGTCAGTAGTATACTTTTAGTTTAAAATTTATCCGTTCTGTTTTCAGACAGAAAATGGTAAAAAAAAAAAATATTTTACCACGATTTACAGTAACTTGCGCTATCTGCGTAAAATTAAAAAAAAAAAAAGTAAATGTCTTGGTATGTAGAACAGAGTATTTGCATTGATTCGGTTTGTTGCAATTGACTAAAGCAGTGGTGTGTCTGTGTGTAATACGTACAAGGACTAGTGACTCTGCTCTTGGCAGGGTACCTACTACAATGTTATAACATAACCTTACATTATGTGCCTGTTAAAATGAAATGTAATCTTACCAAAACAATAGGATTGTGTTTTACAAGAAAATATTTTAGTATATCACTTTAAATAAAACTAACAAAGTAAAATATTTAAGTTAACCTAGAGTAAAATGTTTCAGTTCATCAGTTACACAAGCCAAGGTTAATTAGTTTTTAATAGCCTCCTGTGGCCAGTGGCTACTATATTGGATAGCACAGCTCTTATTGGCATTTTCTTAACTTTGACAGAAATTGACAATGAAGGTGTGATTGAACCAGACACTGATGCACCTCAAGAAATGGGAGATGAAAATGTAGAGGTAAAGTCAATGGCTTGTTTTCTATTTGCTGTCAGGACTGTGAAAGCTTACCGGTTGCAGTTATCTTATGATGTGTTTCTCCTAGGAAAAGGGCATGTTAAATCTTACTCTGACTTAAGGCATCTAGGAAAGCATTTGTTACTTAAAATATTTGGGAAAACTCCCTGTATTTTTTATCATACTCTAACAAAATGCTTGTTTTCTGTTAACCTGTTTCAGTTTCACATCTGGTTGAACTGCTCTTGAAACCATAGAGTTCACCTCACATTTCTACAAGTGAAATTGCCTGTTAATGGGATATCTAGTACCAGTTGTTTTCTAAAATGATTTTGTCACAGCACACTATATTAATCTCAAGGTGGTGAAAATTGATTCTTAGGAGATGGATCTTGAAAAAAACCTTTAGGTGTTACAGTGGTTAGTAGTATTCCAAAGATCATAACACATTAACATGTATGGAGTATGTCTGCACAATTAAAATGGAGGAGGTAAGAAGTAAGGGGAAAATGCCTAGTAAGCTTTTTTGGGGGTTGATAATGAAATGGAGCTTGAGAAACGCTGTAATATACTAATCATAGCTTAATAGATTGGTTCAGGCCCTCATCACTACTTAATATTGTCATATTTCAACATTGCCATACTTACTTTGTAAAATGGTGGTGTTCATCTCAGTGTGTCTAGGTTTATAATACTTTGTATTTATCCTACTTGGGATTTACTAGGCATCTTAAATCCTAGGGTGGTTAACTTTTTTTTTAAGCTCTGAAGTATTTACAGCTAGTATCTCTTTCAAAAATGGCTTCTTTCCCATTCTGCTATCACTCAGGAGCCGTAGTTAGACACATTAGACCTTTTCATCATTAAGTTCCATCTCTTTAACACTGATGAATTATCTATACTTTCTTTGTCTAATCAGCTGTTCTATCAAGTTGGAATTTGAATGCTTGTTTTTCATTTTGATATTTTTGCTTTGATTTTTATTTTAAAGACGACTTGGTTATTTATAAGTGTCTTGCTCCTTACTCATTTTCAGATCTTGCCTAAATAGTCTCAAAACACATTAAATTTTTTATCACATTGTTTTGCTGGTCTTATTCTCCTGTTATTTTTCCTGATTCTTGCTCATTGAGGTACTTTGTTTATTGTAGTTCACGTGCTAGAGAGAGACTGTGTGTGTGGATGTTTTATGGAAAGTTTTTGAGGCCTAAATAGAAGGTGTGTTTCTCCGGAGAGGGATATGTTTGCTTCCATCAACACTCTGATTTGGTGCTACTGACTCAAGGGCCATTTTAAATTTTCATGGTTTTTTCCTTGCATGTTCAACTACACAAGTAATGTGACTGTGGTTATGAATTTTCAGTGGAGATTTCTTTTTCGCCTCACTGCACAGCCCTCCCTCTTTGCACAGGTTTATGTTTGGAATAGGCGTTTGGGGTTCCCGATTGGTTCTGGAGGCTGTCTGAGCAGGCAGCATTCATTCTGTCACCTGAATCTAGACTTTGGTTCATGTGTCCTGCACTATCTTCAAAAACAGAATTGCAAGGTCACCAGGTTTGGTACCTTCCACAGTGTTAAAAGCAAATGGAGTGCCTGGCACCTGGCTGAATTTCATGTCTTCGTTTAATCTTGTTCTTTGAGGATTTCTACATTCTTAGGTCATAGATGGCTTTTGAAAGGTGTGCTTTAGACTTGTTCAGAGTATCATGTGTACTATATTGCCATAAACTGAAGTCATCTTGCAAATTATCCTGGCTGGGCAGGATACCTTACTATCTGACAAGCGTGTTTTCCTTTGTTCTTTTTAAAAGGGTTTTTTAGTTTGTCCAAAACTTGTATGAATTTTTGTTGGAATTGCTTTTAATTTATTGAGTAACTTGGGGTTAGATTGATGTAGTCAATAGATTTTTCATGAGCATAGTGTTTATCTGTGTCCTTTAACAGAATTTTATCTCTCACCCCTTCCCCTCCCTTGAAAGTCTGGTGTGCTCTTAGAATGGTATCCTCTTCTATTGTATTTTAGAGTTGACTTTTACAGATGTGGAAGCACTCTGGGTTTATATTTTATGTAGCTTTTGTTTCTGAGAACTTCATTGAATTGTCATAGCAATAGGTATAAAGACAGCTTGGTATTTTCCTTCCAGTTTTTAAATCTGTCAAATCATTTTCTTAATGAATTAGCCAGCATATTTTATAGTGATGGTGATAGAGTGGATTTTTGTTTGTTAAATTGCTTCTTGTAGGACATTTGCTAATCTTTGTAGTGTCAACATCTTGTACAGTGTCTTGTTCTGTCTAGTATAGGTGCTCATGGATGGTTATTGGACCAAAAGAATGAGACGTTTTTCTTGTGAAGATTCAAGCCTCTTAGGAACTAACTTTTTCACTTGTTAGGAGACTGGGTTTTATAGTACAGGCATGCCTCCAAGATATTGTGAGTTAGGTTTCAGACCCTTAGGATAAAGTGAGTCACACAAATTTTTTTGTGCATATAAGAAGTTTTCTTGACACTATACTGTAGTCTGTTAAGTGTGCCATAGCATTATGTCTCTAAAAATGTGCATACCTTAATTTAAAGTACTTCATTGCTAAAAAAAATTGGCCATCTGAGGCTTCAGCAAGTCATAGTAATAACATCACAGATCACCATAGCAAATACAGCACAAAGTGAGCAAGTGCTGTTGGAAAAATACCCCCTGTAGACTCCTAGGGTTGCCAAAAACCCTCAGTTTGTAAAAGGTGTAATGTTTTTTTGCAAAGTACAATTTAAAAAAAGCTATGCCTATACTTGTGAATAACTAGAAAAGATTTGAAAAAAACTAGGGTGGGAAAAACCTGCTCTAATCGGGATGGAGGGAAGCAAAAATCATGTCTAGGGCAGAGTATAGGGAGTGAAATTTATTGTTTAGTATGAAAGATTAAAATGTATCCTGTATAATTTCTTACTAATTATTTCATAATTATCCTCTTTATTCCCTGAAGACCAGAGTCGAATGAATGAAAATGGGAGTTGTGATTACTACACCCTTAAGAAAATCCAAATTGTTTCCTCTTTCTCTTTGCTTTTCTACTGAGTTGATCTTCAATTTCCCCCTAGATAACTGAGGAGATGATGGATCAGGCAAATGATAAAAAAGTGGCTGCCATTGATGCCCTAAATGATGGTGAGTGTTTTTTTTTTTTTTTCTCTTTGCTATATTTCTGTAGTAGTCTGAATATTCTCTTCTCTAATTTTCTGCTACAGTAACTGTTAATAATGGGAAAGTGAAAGGGAATTTAAATTTTTTGAGTATTTTGTGCTGGAGAAGAAGGTGTCCTGTTCTCCACTCAGCTCTTGCCCATTGATAGAGAAGCTGAAATGAGCACTCAAGTATCATTATCTTGCCTCAGAGTGTAGACAGATCCTGATTGTCACTCCAAGACTGTGCTTTCCTGACTATAGTGTTTTTTCCCCTGACAAGAGGCCTTTAAAAGGTGGACGACTTCACCCCAAAGGGTATTAGATCAGTGAGCCTCAACTTTTTACATAGTAAAACCCTTGACAAATACTGTCCATTGACATAACAGTCTTGTTCTAGTCTCTGCATGTTAGAACCTCTTCAGAAAATCCTATCAGAATGGGAGAGTGCTGATAGTATTAAGTATATTGTTTAATTACTTAAAATGTATAACAACAAATTATTAATTGGGTACTGAGCAGACCCCTTCAGAACTGTGGTGTAGTGTCACAATGCCATTGCTGAATAGATGCTCTTGTATAATGCTGTTGTGCATTTGGACTTCATCCATCGTCTTAGATGACTAAAGTTTTATTTTAAAATGGTTTCCACGCCATCAGGGAAGGCCCTAGAATGAGTTCAGTACTGACTGTTATTCAGGTTCCTTTATACTATTGCGGTTACCTTAATCGGTTGTCTACCTGAAATGTCTCTGTTGCTTTTTGTTCACTGTTCCTAGGTTATTTGTACTTATAACTTGTTTTTATTGTTACACACTCCTTTGCTTGTAACCTGCAATTAACTTTTGCATACATTTTGAAGATAATTATAGCATTAGAGCTGCTAGAGTCAGATCCCATATTTGCCGTCCCAGCCTTGTTCTCTTTTTGAATATTAATCTTCCATTCTCACTTTCCTTCACTGTTCCTTTACTTGTGCTTTACTGCTTCTGTATAAAGGTCTTCTTCACCTATTTCAGCTTTTAATTTGTACCCAGCAATTTGTCCCAGCCACTTCTCTTCCTGACCATTCCTTTTCCACAATAATCTTTTCTTAATTGCCCTGCCCCCTAGGATTTCTGTTTACCTAGCAGAATGAGGAGTGGTTAGATTCTAGATACATTTTAAAAGTAGAGACACAAGGAGTTTTGGTTTCAGATTGTGCAGTCAAGAATAACTGCAAGAATTGGGGCTTGAGGGTAGATCAGCAGTTTCCACACTGCAACCTCATGTTTTTATAGAGTTGGTGGAACAGAGCCACACCCATTTATGTTTTGTTGGAGGCTGCTTTCCCACTAAAACTGCAGAGTTGAATAGTTAGATTGTTAGTCTGCAAAGCCTGAAAATTATTAAATGGCCCTTTCTAGAAAATGTTGCTGACCTCTAAACTAGACTGAACGAAGGAGCCATTTAGTTTATAAAGTCAAAATCTTTGTCTCTAATACATTTACTTTTGTTATTCTATTATATATATAAAAAGTGTTTAGTTGAGAATGTAGGGTAGGGGAATAGATTTGGAGATGGGGTAGGAATTAAGAGTTTCATTTTGAATGTGGTAGATGTGAATTGCTTGTTAGACATCCAGACCTAATTTCTAATAGACATCTGTAGGAGTAACTGATAAGACAGAACATTTTTCTGCATTGTTTCATGAGTTCTGTTAAGGTCCTTAACACTTGAGTTAACTGGGTAAAGATTTTTCATAGTGAATTGTGGCCTTTACTTTAAAACTGTTTGTTTTGTCTCACTGGTTTCCTGTGTATTATGTTTATTTATTAACTGACTTTACTGAAGGTACTAATAAACAAAAGAAGCAATTATGAGAATGGGATATTGAAAATGAATTTAAAATACGGGTATGGTCTCTCGTCAGTTCTAGTCCACCCCCCCCTTTTTTTTTTTTTGGCTTGTGAACCATCTCTGCTATGTATAGTTTATTGGTCTCTGATATGTTTAGTTTTTTTTTTTAATTTCTATATCAGCCTCATGAATGTAGTATGGGTACTTTTTTATAAGTTTAATTTTATCCTTTTAATGGATAGAAGAAAATTAATTAATGGAATAAAATTGCCTTAGCCTTTGATTTTATCTTAATTTAAAAAGTCAGTAAGTCTTACCAAGAGTGTGGTATTCTGATATTTTTAAGGGGGGTTGTGTTCCCCAAAATTATCTCTTGTCTTGGGTGACTTACAGTATAGGTCTAGTAAAGATTTGCTTTGAAGAGCTACTTTTGTGTATTAATTTAGAAACTAGTCTTCTACTGGACTAAAAGGGGAATGTGAAAGGCTAATAAAAGAGATAAACAGTTAATATTTTTTATCCACTATTTCTCAATAAACTTGTTTCACTTTAGGTGAACTACAGAAAGCCATTGACTTGTTCACAGATGCCATTAAGCTAAATCCTCGTTTGGCTATTCTGTATGCCAAGAGAGCCAGGTGAGAAATCTAAATAAAAGAGCTAATTTCTGCTTATTTGTTTAGATAGAATTGCTTCTATGGCAATCCTAAAGATGTTATTGTTTGAAATGAATACTTTTTAATACCAAACTTGTTTTTTAGTGTCTTCATCAAATTACAGAAGCCAAATGCTGCCATCCGAGACTGTGACAGAGCTATTGAAATAAATCCTGATTCAGCTCAGCCATACAAGTGGCGAGGGAAAGCGCACAGGTAAATAGTGGAACCTAGTTATTTTCAGAGCTCTTTAAATTTAAAATCTGGTATTTTAATATACCTTCTTTTTATTAAAAAAAAAAGAAACCTAACGTGGTAGGTACATGCTTAATATGTAAAACTGAGAGACTATGTCATACGGAACAAGTAAGAAAATAAGAATTCTTTTCACTTCTTCCATTCAGTGAATATCAGTGTTAACATCTTTGGCCACATGTAGCCAAGGATTTTTCTCAAAGTTATCTCTAAGAAAAGAGAGTAACTTTATATCAGTGTCTTACAAACTTTCTCTTATTTTAAGACTTTGTCACTGTAACTTAACATTAAACAACCAATATATTATGGAAGAAGGAATACAGCAACTTGAAACTACTTCAATCACTGCTCGGTAACATGAACTATCAGATAAAGGGGAAAATAAATGAATTTCACCCAGATTAGTAATCAGACCTGAAAGCAAAGTTTAATATGTGGATAAGTCTTTGTGGTTTGGGGTGAAATGCCCTGTGCTGTTTACGTCTTACTGGCTTGGAAAAGGTCTGTGCTTCAAGGGGGATGCAGCTGGAGGTGAGCATGCTTGGGACCTGTTGTATTAGGTGACTCAGTAAAGTAGCTCTAATGATTATGAAGACAATGTTAAAGATACAGGTAAAAGATTGGAAAATTGTTATTAATGCTCTGTGGGTATACGAAAGGTCATGCATTGCTGTGGATTGTCTTGAAGACCCCATTTGTCTTTGAGCATTTCTTTGTCTTCTGGTACAAGAACTCATTCTGTACTTTGACTTGGAATAGACCATTTCTTCAGGAAATCATGGTTTGTTTTAGTGGGACTATTTTGTGGAAAACTGAAGTTTGGCCACTAGGTATGTTTATTGTTTCCAGGATATCATCACTGTCATTTCAGTTAACCTATATAATGTTCTTGGGGTGAAAAGTTTAAAAATTTTGAGTATATACTGACATTTTCAATTAAAATTCAGCATTAAATGTTTTCCCTTTTGTATTTTTTGACAGTATTCTCCTAGAATCGTGCCTTAAGAAATAATACACCCTCTAAGTGGGGGGTTGTTTTTTTGTTTTGGTAGTTTTTTCTTATCCTTAGAATACTTCTGTCTCACTTAAGATATAGTCAAAATACTATTTTAAAAATTACTTGCATAAATTTTTCCTGCATGGTTAATGTTGTCAATGTGATAAACAAGTAGCCTCTTTTTATTTCTGTTTGTGTTCAGGGTTAGGGCTTGCTTTATTTCTGTCCTTTCTTATTTGAGTATGTGAAACACTTGCATGTTTAAGAGTCAAAACTGAGTTAATAGGTATACCCAGAGAAGTCTCATTTCCATTGCTATCCTCTACTCCATTTGGAGAATCCCATGGACGGAGGAGCCTGGTGGGCTACTGTCCATGGGGTTGCAAAGAGTCGGACACAACTGAGCGACATCATTCACTCACTCACCAAACTTTAGTTTCTTATTAATCTTCTATTTTAAATAAAATGTGTACACATGTATTGTTTCTTACTGCATATAGAAGGTAGCATGTTAAATACACATGTTAACTGTTTTTTGTTTCTTTGTTTTTGAGAAGCAAGGGCTCATGTTCACCACAGATGGGAGGCCAGTTGGGGAGAAGGTGGCAGGTGGCATAGCCACCTTATACAGCATGCCATACTGGTCCACTGTCAGACCAGTGATGGCCTCGGCTCCATTGCCCCCCAGGCTGACTCTGGCTCCTGCCTGGCTCTGCCCGGCCACCACAATCCTTGGGGACCATTCAGAGGCATCACTGGAGGGTGTGTGGTTAGTTGAGCAGCTGGTGGTTCTCCCCATATCCTTGTTGGTCACGGGGAGGTCTCTTTTTTTGGTGGAAGGCATTCCTGACTCCTCTCATGAACAGATTTCATACTGCTTTGTGGTGTTCTGGATCCTGGAAAGGGTCGGCTTACTCCTTGGGGCGTCAGAAGGGGCGGCTTTGTGACTGCCTTGCACCCCTCTGTGCTGTTGGCTGGAGCGCCCACATCTGAGCTTCCAGTGGCGCTTCTGAGCAGCTGTAATAAGAAGCAGTGTCCTCCCCACTGGCTTGGGAGCCAGCCCATCTTAACGGCGCTCCCTGGGCGGCTCCTGCTGGTTCCGGAGCCGCTACAACGGCTACCACCGCCATCCCTAGCCCCAGAGCCACCCCACACCCCTTAATTCTGTTTTTGATGAGTTGAAAGTTGTGGCTCTACATAATTTTTTAAAATATATTCTGAATTAAAAAGAAATGTTTTTAAGTTTTTAAACGGTTTTTAGTAAAACAGCTTCCCAGTTACCATAGAGGAAATAAACTCATACTAAATTTTTATAGAGTGGAAATGTAATAATTAAATTAGTTCATTATCTAACTTAAACCTCTTCTGTTACAGTCCTATTTTTATAAGAAAGACACTGTGCTACATAAATGAATATGGATAAAGGCCTCCAAAAATGACTTTAAATCTGTTTCAGACTTCTGGGCCATTGGGAAGAAGCTGCCCATGATCTTGCCCTTGCCTGTAAGCTGGATTATGATGAAGATGCTAGTGCAATGCTGAAGGAAGTTCAACCAAGGGTATGTTAAAGTAAAGGAAGGGAAAGTCATTACGGTGATACTCCTTGGCTCTGTTACTTAACCCTGGGCAGTAAATTTACTGCAGATGCAAAGAAACGACCATTAGAAGTTACAATCTGTAATCACTTAAATTTGTGTTGAATTCAGGAACTATCATTGAGTTTTCATGCTTTAATTTCTCATGCAGTTATTTACAGCAAGCTCTGCAGGCCTGCAAAGATATAACCAGAAAGTTAGAAATGGTAAAGGGGGCATCAACTTTATAGCAAAGGAGAAAACAGAAAATCTAGAAAATGTGACCCAAGATTGAGTCTGGTCTGTCTGTATTTCTGTCTAAAATTGTTAGTTAAAATAACTTAGTGTATCTATATGGCAAATCTTTCCTTTTGTGTGAAATTCCATTCTGAAGAATTTACTCTCAAAGACTGTGGAAGTTTTATTAAATTTAATCTGTCAGATGATTTGATTTTCTTTGTTTTTGTAACAGGGCTAAATTAACAAGGTTACTGAGTGAAATATTCTAGAACACAAAGTTTTTAAATAATCATGAAGAAGCTAAAGTAACAGTTGAATATGAATCTTACATTTCTATTCTATGAATAAATGCTAGATTCCAAGTATTTGACATGTACTGTGTACTAGTGCCTGGCTGATCCTTATAGTTAAAACTAACATACTTCTCTTCCTTGCCCCTTCATTTGATTGATGAGGAAAACTTAAGTATAATTAAACTGTGGGAAATAACTGCTATATGTGTTCCCAGTCTCTGCCTTCCCATGGCATGTATCGGGCAAGAATTGTCATGCAATCTGACATCTGTTTATCATCTTTGCACTAGTTAATTGTTTGAAATTTTTAACACTCCTCTAACTTCAAATCCCAGCCTCTTTTCTCTGGGTCACAGTTGATAAGCCTCTGCTGTGCTTAGTCACTCAGTCGTGTCCTACTCAAAATTTTTAGACCCTGTGGACTGTAGCCCGCCAGGCTCCTCCCTCCATGGGAATTCTCAAGGCAAGCATACTGGAGTGGGTTGCCATGTCCTCCTCCAGGGAATCTTCCCAGCCCAGGATTCGAACCCAGGTCCCCTGCATTGGATTCTTGACCATCTGAGCTGCCAGGGAAGCCCAAGAATACTGGAGTTGGTATCCTGTCCCTTCTCCAGGGGATCTTCCTGATCCAGGAATCGAGCTGGGGTCTCCTACGTTGCGGGCAGATTCTTTACCAGCTGAGCTGCCAGGGAAGCCCACTCACCTCATCACTGAGGTTCTAAGTCTCCCTGCTTGGTCATGGTAGCTCTAAGAAGATCTGCTGCCTGCACGTGAACTGTAGCTGCCCAAACATGGTTGCCTCTTCACACCCTTTAATGGTGGCCTCATTAATCCAAAATTTATCCACCATCTCCTTGTGCCTGAGTTAGGTCTTTTTCTGTAAGATAAACCTAATTTTTCAGAACTGTGTGTTAAGTTTACTCTTTCCCCAAAGAAAAATAATACTTTAACAAAACCATTGATTTGTGTTGACCTTATTCCATTTTCAGAGAAGACATTTTTCTGTGACTGTTTCTTTCCTAGGCCCAGAAAATTGCTGAACATCGGAGAAAGTATGAGCGAAAACGTGAAGAGCGTGAGATCAAAGAAAGAATAGAAAGGGTTAAGAAGGCTCGGGAAGAACATGAGAGAGCCCAGAGGGTAAAATTTCTGTACCTAAACCATTAAAGAGAGAGATGGTAGATAGACTTTTTTGGATATCATTCTAATTCCTGGCCTTTTTAAAATAAAAAGAGCTGGCTGCAGTTCTATAGGATAGTGATACTACTTAAAAGGAGGTTTTCCTTCCCTTCATTGCTTAGTCTTCAAGTTCTTAAGTGAGTTTTTATAGCACCAATTTATATCCTGGCTTGTGTTCTCCTAAAATCAATACTTCTTCCTGGCCAGGTAATTAATTTAAAAGTTGGCAGTGTTATTTGCTTTGTTTTTTGATACTTTGAGTTTTATGATACCTTCTGTTTTAGTAGTGAATTCATAGCTATTTAAAATTGACTCACTATTTCTTAGTTTTAGTTCCAAGTCAAAAATACTACTTAAAATCATTACCAAAAGTTATGCTAGGTTGCTTCAGTCATGTCCGACTCTCTGAGACCCTGTGGACTACTGTAGCCTGCCAGGCTCCTCTGTCCATGGGATTCTTCAGGCAAGAATACTGGAGTGGGTTGCCGTGCCCTCCTCCAGGGGATCTTCCGACCCAGAGTTTGAACCTGCTCTTATGTCTACTGCATTGGCAGGCGGGTTCTTTACCCCTAGCTTCCACCTGGGAAGCCCACCAAAAGTAATAACTTCCTCATTGAGAATCCAATTGAAAATTGGTTTTTTGAGGAATGGGATGTTGTCTTTAGCCCAGTACTGCCTTTTGAAACTTGTCATTCTTGTACCTCCTCTAGCTAGTTTATTTTACAGTTTTTTCATGGTTTGTATGGATAAGGTAGGCATGGACAGCAGACTTCTTACTATGTAATTTATTTCCTTTTCATATTAAAGGAGGAAGAAGCCAGAAGACAATCAGGATCTCAGTATGGCTCTTTTCCAGGTATTTTGAAAGAAAAATTAAAATTCCTAATATTGTAGATAATTGGGGATTATTCATTTTGGGGCTCAGATGTGTGTATTGTATTTAGTACCATTAGTCCCTGGGAAGGTTTCATTCTTGGTAAAATTTTGTTATTGGAAGTACAGTGTATTATTTTCCTGCAAGCCTTGAATAGTAGCAGTGAAAGTGTTAGTCACTCAGTGGTGTCCAACTCTTTGCGACCCCATGGACTGAAGCCCGCCAGGCTCCTTCTGTTCATAGGATTCTCCAGGCAAGAGTATTGGAGTGGGTTGCCATTCCCTTCTCAAGGGGATCTTCCCGACCCAGGGATCAAACCTGGGTCTCCTACATTGCAGGCAGGTTCTTTAGCTTCTTTACTGTCTGAGCCACCAGCAGAGGCCTCTGCAATACAGGTAGAAGAGCTGTTAAAAGGTACTCAGTATATTTTTGGATACTTTCTGAATTGAGGCAGTGTGACGTTTATGTAAAGATGAAGAGTTTTTTTTTTTTTTGAGTTTGTCATTGTAATGGGGAATCGGCAGCTTCCAAGTAACTAGCTTTCTTGTGAAGGGTTATAGAGGCAGCTACGCACCACCTCTCTACTTGGAATTTACGTGATCAGAGGCTAGAAAAGGTTGCTGCTGTTGTGAAAGGTCATGTGCCGGCAACTGAAAAGGGGTGGGGATGACTTGGAGCAAAAGCAAAAAAATAAATTTTAGCTCATGGCTTACTTTTTGTTTATAGGTTAATACCTCATATCAGGTTCCTTATTTTAGAAAATGACCACTAATGTGGGCTAGCACTTGAGATAATTTTTTGTATGATGGGCTTTATTACATAGATTTGACAAGCAGACTGGCTCACCGTTGTTGCCTTGGGTCAATAATTTTTGTGGAGACTAGTTAAGTCACAGCAGCATAGGAAGCTAGAAGTTGTTTTCAGGTCTCCTTATCTGATTAGGTCTCCTTATCTGTGATTGTTAGTTATTTATGGGCGTGTTTGAATTGTTGAGACAGATGGAAATCACTTTGTTGTATATATTTCTTCTTTAGAGTAGCTTTACTTAAAATGACTTGATCCATAGAATATGTTAATGTTACCTGTATTTCTCTCTAGGATGTCCCTATATTATTATAGTGTGTTAATTGTGATTTTAGAATATCTCCAGTGAATGTAAAGATTTATGGTAGTGAAAAATGGAGTAGAAAAATTTGAGTTTATAATCTAAAAATATACTAGAATTAGATTGGTTTTTGTTAGAACTTTTTTTTCACTTTCAGAAATTTTGATGCAATTTGGGTGAAGATTTAAAAATCCATAGGCTTTTTTTTTTCCCCTTAAATTTTGGCCATGTTGTGTGGCTTAAAGGATCTCAGTTCCCTGACCAGGGATTGAACCCAGGCCACGGCAATGAAAACATCAAATTCTAACCACTAGATCACCAGGGAACTTCTAAAAATCCACAACTTTTTATAACATGTATTTAGGGTAGTTCTTGAAGGAATAACTGCTTAGAAGAATATTGCTTTTAAGAAGAAAAAAACACGAATTAACTTTAAATTGAAACAGATGAATAATATTAAAGACTGAGAAGATGACTTATTACACTTTTTAATTTTATTCTTTTTAAAAAAATACTTATTTTTAATTGGCGGATGATTGCTTTACAATATTGTATCAGTTTCTGCCATATGTCAACATTGGTGTGTGTTCTGTCACTTTGCGACTTCATGGACTACAGCCCACCAGGCTCCTCTGTCCATCAGATTTCCCATGCGAATACCGGAGTGGGTTGCCAATTTCCTTCTCCAATATCAACATTAGACTTTTTAATTTTATAATTCCAAGGGACTATTAGCTTTCTCTATATTTTGTTACTAGGGAAAAAGTATTTACAGCCTTATTTTTAAAGAGGAAATGTGATGATAAAAATTACGTCTTGTATCATCCGGTTTGAATGTTCAGACTATTTAGTATTCAGCAGCACCCTTGTTCTTTGTGCATGCACATGTGTTTTATCAGAAGGAAATAATATGCTCTCAGACTACTTGGGAATATGGTTGGTGTCTATACAGATCTCTCATTTATTCTTGCAGGCGGCTTTCCTGGGGGAATGCCTGGTAATTTTCCTGGAGGAATGCCTGGAATGGCAGGGGGAATGCCTGGAATGCCGGGAATGCCTGGCCTCAATGAAATTCTTAGTGATCCAGAGGTCCTTGCAGCCATGCAGGTAAGACTTGGACGAACAAAGTTGAACTTTATATCATTAAAGCATTTCTTTCTTAATTCTGTGTGGGAACATATTAAAGTTACTCTGATAGCCATATTTTACTGAGCTGAATTATGTAGTCGTGACATTCATTTTCTGTTTTTCAGAATGAGTAGTTTAAGTTTTTAAAAAGCTGTCTATAGGGAATACTCTGCAATAGTTGGTAATTATATCCAGTTGTCCTTTTCTATCAAAATTGTATACCTTTTTTTTCAATTGTCTTGAGTGACATAGTTGAGTTTGACTTTGAAGTGCTCATTAATAATATTTATGCTTCAGGGGCTTGTGCAAATCTGAGTTGATTTAGCCATGAGGAAGACTGGAGGATGACTGCTTTCAGTGCTGTGTCGGTTTCCGCTGTATATCAGAACTATAGGTCTAAGAGATAGGATTTAGGATAAAAAATTGATGACCCATAGAATATTTTTTTAATACTACATATACCTTTCTTTGCAGGATCCAGAAGTTATGGTGGCCTTCCAGGATGTGGCCCAGAACCCGGCAAATATGTCAAAATATCAGAGCAACCCAAAGGTTATGAATCTCATCAGTAAATTGTCGGCCAAATTTGGGGGTCAAGCATAATGCCCTTCTGACGTAAAGCCCTGCTGGAGGAAAAGCAACTTAGATCATCTAATGGATGTTGCAATAATACAAACCAGTGTACCTCTGACCTTCTCATGAAGAAAGCTGGGGTGCTTTGAAGATAATCCCTACCCCTTTGCCCCAAATGCAGCTGAAAACATTTTACAGCGGTTTGCCATTAGGGTATTCATTCAGATAATGTTTTCCTACTAGAAATTTAAAACTTTAAGCAATTTTTAAACCTTAAAAATATTTAAAATTAAAAAGGTGTATTAACCCCTACATTTTTCTTTACTAATGATTTTTATTTTTTCCTTTGAATTAATTAGGCAAGTCAGATACATCAGTGTGGAAGATTTATTGTTACAAGTTTGAGTGAAATAAAGATTTGTTAGTGGGAGGCAAATAGAGCATTTAAATAGATAAAGTTTGAATTGGACATATGGTTACTGAGGCATTTTGATTTGTCTTTTTAATTGCTTTGTTGTTACTATCTTAAATGATTTGCTTCTGGAACTCTTGGGACCACCAGTATTGCAGTAGGACCTGGGGAGGGACTGGAAGTACTTGGCAGGGCAGCAGCTGTCTTACTACATTTTATATCACATGTCCCCTTGTGCACATGCAGTTAAATCTTACACTGTGGTGAAGGGATGGTTTTTATAATGCTGCAGTAAAATTGGATTACTTAGCTCTGTTCTTGTCTCATACCTAAAATAAATTGTTTCGTATTTCCACATAGGGGAAATAAGGGAATGTTTTCCTTTCTGTATTTCTGTGTTTAAAAATGTCCTTTTCACATCAGAAAATGCCCAGTTCTTTGTCCGCTTTTTCTGCTCGTTTTCACAGTTTTTTCCTCCTACTCTTCTTGGGCTAAAAAGATGGTCCTTTTTCACGAATATCACTGCTATCATCATTCATAGCATAATTATACAGGCATATTTAACGCTGGGTTTAATATTTAATACAGTGACAATGTAGGGTAATACCCATAATAGCTTCAGTTTCTTACTTGGCAAAGAGATTTCATATTTAAGTGTTAGATTTTCTCTTTGGTGAAATCGTAACATATCAAAGGACCTTGGAAGAAGGGATTCCCTTTGATGTTTGGCCTCCTACTTAGGTAATACCTAGTGCAGTTTGAGTTTATCTTGTAGTATTAATCTTTGGAGAAGTTTGAATTAATTGATACACAGAGAGGGAAACTTCACTTCCTAATCACTGAAGAATTAATGAGATTCATGATGATTCTTCATTGTGAAGTTGTCAGCATTGTGAAAGATTCATTGTTCTATTCAGTTTTTAAATACTGCAACTCTCTTTACTGTCCTTCCCTCTCTTCCAAGGATAAAGAAAATGATTTTCTGTCGTACATCCAATTCTTACATTAAATGAGACTTAAGTCCAAGCACTGTAACAGGAATTGCTGGGTTTCTGCTTACTATCTTTCAATGTAAAGTGCCAGTGTTTAACAGAAATTTCAAGGGATGAGACCCCCTATACTTTGCTTATTTGAGGAATCGGTGGGAGCAGTGAAGTAAACTCCATGGAACACATTTCTGAAATCATAAGTTAATTCAGGTTCTCACCCTTTGCTGTATACAAGCAAATAGAAATGCATCAATGAAGTGAGAAAAAACTGCTGATTGAGCATGCGTTTTAAACCCTTTAGAAATACTCAGTGTATAAACCTGAATTTGAGCTTGCTGATGCTCTTTTTGTTAACGTGTGTTCTCCATTCTCAAAATCTCCAATGTGTGCTGTGAGTACCTCAGGACCAGCTACTGCTGGATTTTTTATTTGATTTATACATTACCTAAGTATGTTCTAACATAAGTGGGTAAAAGTAAAATTATTTTCCTGAAAATGTATCCTGTGCTTTTAGATTTCTAAGTTAATATAAAGTACGTACTCCTTTCATTAGGAACTCAACATCATAACATCATTTCTACACCAGAAATGTCCTTTTCTTGTGCCAATGATGCTATAAAAAGGAAAAGTAAAGGAATTTTTTTCTGCTTAAAAATACATAGTTACTGGATATTTCTAGCTACATTAAAAATAAAGTATGGCTTCAAACTGAATATTGACTGTTCCCACCACCGTCACTCCCCTTTTTTTTCAGCACATGTCCTATATTTTTTATGTGTCTATCACTCATCCTAAGGTATTTTCTAAGCACAGTATACTTTAGATTATACAGTGTTGTTAAGAAGGAGCCCTACAAATACATTCTTTTGAGTAAAACGGAGCTTTACATATCCTCAGGTAGCAGTTCAGAGGTAAGCAGTTCTGCCATATTTAGGAACAGGAGAGGGCATCAAGGAAGCCTATGCTGAAATACTTTAAAAAATGGGAAACAAAATGTTCATTTGAAGGGCACTGGTTAAGTGAGGAATGTCACATCATTGGTTGTGATGAAGTGTATTAGTCCACTTGTAACGGGCCCTATAGTTGAGTTGCTCAGTTGTATCTGACTCTGTGAGCCCATGGACTGCAGCATGCCAGGCTTCCCTGTCCATCACCACCTCCCGGAGCCTGCTCAGACTCATGTCCATCGAGTTGGCGATGTCATCCAACCAATAAGGGACTGAAAAAATTCGTTTTAAAACTGGTGCAGTGATTAAAATTAAATGTATAGCAATATTTATAACCAATAAAGTACACTTTTAAGTGAAGTGCATGCGTTAAGTAGGCAAACAGTTAATGATAGCCAATAAAATTAAATCGAAACTGAAGAAGGCATGTTGATTTGGCGAAAGCTTTAAAACTATGGCTTGTAAGTAGTAAATAGGTGGAACCAGGGTAGTGAAGAGGTAAATAGCATAAATATGTATAAATACTATGAAAATCTAGATATCCTGTTATATAATAAGGATGTTCTTTAGTACACTCATCTCATTGGGACATTTTCAGGTTGTGTAACCTGACTACATGCAAGTGTAGAAATGAACAGGAAGGTGATCAGTTCTAAGTTCCTATTTTATTTTGTACTGATAATACAGGTGTGAACAGAAGGAGGCTAAAGATTTAATATACTGTTTCTATAGTGTGGGACTTAATGCTTGTATAGTTCAGGGAGCTCTCTTTTAAGAAAAGTAGTACATAATTAGGAATACTGAGATGTGAAATTATTTTTTGACAGCTGCTATGCAAAAGATTTCACAGAGATGGACATGCTGTCTGCATATCATACCGTACAAAGGGGAAATAAGAAAAATTGTGTTCAATTACTGCTATAAAAGGATTCATAAAGTGTGTTTATAAGTCCATATGCTACATAATGCAGTGTGTTCTTGAGAGAGCTTCCAAATTAAGTAGAAGTCCACAAGGGCTGAGTCCTCCGATTAACGGCGGACAAGGTTCTGTGTTCCAGTGCAGAATCCTACCTTCGTTTGACTTTCGGACCTGGACCTTCATGTCATGACTCTAGGGAGTGGTGGGAGTATTCCTGGGAGAGATTCCTAAAACAGATCTAGCAATAACATGTTAATACGTATGAATAGGTATTCCTAAATCCAGCTATCTCCCCAACTTGCTTGTAACTTAGCTGTGGTCACTGTAGCAACACTTAAATGTGCATGCTTAGTCGCTCAGTCATGTCTGACTCTGCGACCCTGTGGGCTGTAGCCTGCCTGTCTCTCTGTCCGTGGGGATTCTCCAGGCGAGAGAACAGGAGTGGGTTGCCATGCCTTTCTCCAGGGGATCTTCCCAACCCAGGGATGGAACCCAGGTCTCACATTGCAGGATTCTTTACTATCTGTGCCACCAGTGAAGCCCCAGAGTTACAAAGGGATCTTAACCAGTAGCAATTGAAATACTTTCAAATTTTGTGAAAACAGGACCAGGTAAACACTGTTAGGGCCCTCTCCTGGGAGTAAATGTGATAAAAGGCGTAAAACATTGGGCCTCTGGCTGTAATAAGCAGTCAGTTCAGTTCAGACGCTCTTGTCGCTCTGTCGCGTCTCTCTGCGACCCCATGGACTGCAGCACGCCAGGCTTCTCTGTCCATCGCCAACTCCCAGAGCCTACTCAAACTCCTGTCCATCGCGTCAGTGATGCCATCCAACCATCTCATCCTCATTCGTTCCCTTCTCCCGCGTTCAATCTTTCCCAGCATCAGGGTCTTTTCAAAGGAGTCAGCTCTTCGCATCAGGTGGCCTAAGTACTGGAGTTTCAGCTTCAACATGAGTCCTTCCAATGAATATTCAGGACTGATTTCCTTTAGGATTGACTGGCTGGGTCTCCTTGCAGTCCAAGGGACTCTCAAGAGTCTTCTTCAACACCACAGTTCAAAAGCACCAATTCTAAGGCACTCAGCTTTTTTTATAGTTCAACTCTCACATCCATACATGACTACTGGAAAAACCGTAGCTTTGACTACACAGACCTTTGTTGGTAAAGTAATGTCTCTGCTTTTTAATATGCTATCTAGGTTGGTCATCGCTTTTCTTCCAAGGAGCAAGCATCTTTTATTTTTTTATTTTTATTTTTTTTGCATCTTTTAATTTCATTGCTGCAGTCACCATCAGCACTGATTTTGGAGCCCAAACAATAAAATCTGTTTCCATTGTTTTTCCATCTACTTGGCATGAAGTGATGGGACCAGATGCCATAATCTTAGTTTTCTGAATGTTGAGCTTTAAGCCAACTTTTCATTTTCATCAAGAGGCTCTTTAGCTCTTCACTTTCTGCCATAAGGGTGGTGTCATCTGCATATCTGAAGTTATTGATATTTTTCCCGGCAATCTTTATTCTAGCTTGTGCTTCTTCCAGCCCAGCATTTTTCATGATGTACTACTCTGCATATAAGTTAAATAAGCAGGGTGACAATATACAGCCTGGACATACTCCTTTCCCAATTTGGAACCAGTCTGTTGTTCATGTCCAGTTCTAACTGTTGCTTCTTGGCCTGCATACAGATTTCTCAGGAGGCAGAAAAGGTGGTCTGGTATTTCCATCTCTTTAAGGATTTTCCACAGTTTGCTGTGATCCACATAGTCAAAGGCTTTGGCACAGTCAATAAAGCAGAAATAGATGTTTTTTGGAACTCTGTTGCTTTTTTGATGATCCAGCGGATGTTGGCAATTTGATCTCTGGTTCCTCTGCCTTTTCTAAATTCAGCTTGAACATCTGGAAGCTCATGGTTCATGTACTATAGAAGCCTGGCTTGGATAATTTTGAGCATTACTTTGCTACTGTATGAGATGAGTGCAATTGTGTGGTAGTTTGAACATTCTTTGGCATTGCCTTTCTTTGGGATTGGAATGAAAACTGACCTTTTCCAGTCCTGTGGGCACTGCTGAGTTTTCCAAATTGGCTGATACATTGAGTGTAGCACTTTCACAGCATCATCTTTTAGGATTTGAAATAGCTCAACTGGAATTCCATCACCTCCACTGGCTTTGTTCGTAGTGATTCCAGGATGTTTGGCTCTAGGTGAGTGATCACACCATCGTGGTTATCTGGGTCATGAAGATCTTTTTTGTACAGTTCTGTGTATTCTTGCCACCTCTTCTTAATATCTTCTGCTTCTGTTAGGTCCATACCATTTCTGTCCTTTATTGTGCCCATCTTTGCATGAAATGTTCCCTTGGTATCTCTAATATTCTTGTAGCGATGTCTAGTCTTTCCCATTTTATTGTTTTCCTCTATTTCTTTGCATTGATCACTGAGGAAGGCTTTCTTCTTTCTCCTTGCTATTCTTTGGAACTCTGCATTCAAATAGGAGTATCTTTGCTTTTCTTCTCTGCCTTTAGCTTCTCTTCTTTTCTTAGCTATTTGTAAGGCTTCGTGAGACAACCATTTTGCCTTTTTGCATTTCTTTTTCTTGGGGATGGTCTTGATCACTGCCTCCTGTACAGTGTTATGAACCTCCATCCATAGTTTTTCAGGCACTCTATCAGATCTAATCCCTTGAATCTATTTGTCACTTCCACTGTATAATTGTAAGGGATTTTATTTAGGTCATACCTGAATGGTCTAGTGGTTTTCTCTGCTTTCTTCAATTTCAGTCTGAATTTGGCAATAAGGAGTTAATGATCTGAGCCACAGTCAGCTCCTGGTCTTGTTTTTGCTGACTGCGTAGAGCTGCTCCATCTTTGGCTGCAAAGAATATAATCAATCTGATTTCCGTATTGACAATCTGGTGATGTCCATATGTAGAGTCTTCTCTTTTTTTGTTGGAAGAGGGTGTTTGCTATCACTTGTGCATTCTCTTGGCAAAACTGTTAGCCTTTGACCTGCTTCATTTTGTACTCCTAGGCCAAATTTGCCCGTTACTCCAAGTAGCTCTTGACTTCCTACTTTTGCATTCCAGTCAAGGACTATCAATCAGCAAGGGTATTATGAAAGTAAACTTGATGGTTCTGAAACTGGCAGAGACCCATGACGATGGTACCTAAGTGACTGAAGTTGAAGTCCTGAAACCTGGTGTCACAGTATGTTGTGGGTGAGGGGTAGAATGTGGTTTTTCTAATTTTGTGTAGTTTGTTTTCACTTAGCAATATGGAATTTTCTTCGGTATTTTTTTTTCTTCAGTATTTTCTAAAGTACGTTTAAATTTACATAAATTAACTTTTGTAATCCTAGCAGTATTAACACTGTCATTTCACAAAGGAGGAAACCAATAGGTTAAAATTTTTTTACGAGGTGCCAACTAGTTTGTTCCCACCTCCATCTGATCATTTTGATTTCCTGAAGCTCAAGTTCTCTTCCCACCAGGGTTTTTCAGAGGGGAGAACATTGCCCAATCAACATGTATGTCTTCTTGACGAAAATGTGACTAAAAATACTAGCTAGAGAAAATATGAGTAAAGTCTTAGAGAAACAGGAAGATGAGACCCCATCTTGCTTGTCTCCAGCTAGTCTTACGAAGAGATGTGGAGGAAAAAAAAGGTTTTCTTAAGTCCCCAGTGTTGGAGTAGGTGTAAAGCACCACCGGGCAGATCGCGACAACGCGAGGAAACAACAGTTGACCTCCTGGGTGCCGAGTTTCCGCGAGACCCAACGCTCCACGTGAACGCCGCAGCACCACTCTGCCCCGCCCCGCGCCAGCGCCGGGCCAGGAGACGCGGGCGCCCTGCGACCCGGAAATGGTTGTTCTGGAGGAGGCGGGCCTAAGGGGGTGGAGCTTGTGACTCTCCTGCCCGGTACTCTGGCGCAAGTTTCGCCAGTCGATTTGGCTTCAGCTTCTGCTGGGAAACTGCAGCCGGGTGTGCAGGAACCGCACTTATGTCTTCCGTGCTGTCCTACGAAAGCCTGGTCCACGCCGTGGCGGGAGCCGTGGTGAGGCGGGGTCTTCATGCCCGGGCCACTGCGGGGTGTGGGGCTTCTCTGAGGCCAGACCAGGCTTTGGCTGGGGGAAGGGGATGACAAGGCGATCGTGTCGTGACTGGGGCGTAGAGGAATGGGGCATAAGCTATATGTTGCTGGGAGAATTTGGTGTAAAGGCCGACACCCTCTCCTCTCCTGGCTACAGTATCTGGGGTGTGTGTGTGTGTGGCGGGGGCGGGGGGAAGTGTTTGTCCCACACACCCACAAGGAGGAAGATATTGTTGTTCTCTTTGCCATCTGAAATTTAAAGGGCAGTCGTCCTCCTGTCCCACCCCACTGGGCGCACAAACTTTGACTGGACCAGAGGAAAACCTAGGTGTGAAGCTGTGTTGCTTAATCACATTCTTAACCAAACAGTCTCTTTTCACACACTAAACTGCAGGTAAGAGGCAGAACCCAGGAGGGATACATACCTCTGGCCAATATTGTTGGCAGGAGAAGATACCATTTTTTTTTTTAAGTCAAGAGCAAAGTTGCTTTTACTGTAGGTGTGGTTTACTATGAGGAATGCTCTTGGTTCTTGAGCTTCTGGATGTCTCACTTCCATTTGACACCACTCTTTTGGTTCGGTACCTTCCTCTCTGGTTCTCATCCTGGTTCTCATTCTGGCTCTCTGCTTTCCTACATCCTTCTCTAGCTGTCAGTATGCACCTGATATCACTGGGACTTCAGAGGCATATAACTGGCTGAATCCTCTCCTCTTCAGTTCAGTTCAGTCGCTCAGTCGTGTCCGACCCTTTGCGACCCCATGAATCGCAGCACGCCAGGCCTCCCTGTCCATCACCAACTCCCAGAATTTACTCAAACTCACGTCCATCGAGTCGGTGATGCCATCCAGCCATCTCATCCTCTGTCGTCCCCTTCTCCTCCTGCCCTCAACCCCTCCCAGCATCAGGGTCCTTTCCAATGAGTCAACTCTTCCCATGAGGTGGCCAAAGTACTGGAGTTTCAGCTTTAGCATCCGTCCTTCCAATGAACACCCAGGACTGATCTCCTTTAGAATGGACTGGTTGGATCTCCTTGCAGTCCAAGGGACTCTCAAGCGTCTTCTCCAACACCACAGTTCAAAAGTATCGGAGCTCATGTTCTGTGCAGACTAATGGAGGCTGAGCCCCAACTCCATCTTTGTTAGATAAGTGGCCTAAAAACTTTACTTTCCTAATCTTTAAATGGAGGCATTGACACCTACCTCACAGAGTTGTTATGTGAATTAGATGACACAGTAGTTGATGGAAGTGCCTGATTTAGGAGTCCTAGTTCGCTCAGACCAGAAGAGCCTTTCAGCCAGGGTAAAGGCGCTGAAATGGAAGCTTGCTTGATATACCCTAGGATAGGCCTGGAGACCTTTGGAGTGGAGAAGCAAAGGGGGGCAAACAGGTTTCAGGAGACCAAACTGTGTGCGAATTTTAACCCTGAGTGTGAAAGGCAGCTGGCTAGCTGTTAGAGCAAGTTATTTTGAGCATGCAGCAACTTGCTTACATTTTAAACATGATCACCATGGCTGCTCTGTTGGCAGTAGACTGTAAGGGAACAAGGGTGAAGGCACGGAAACCATCAGCCCGCCAGGATGGTAGCAGTGGAGGTCGTGAGAAGAGCTCATTCACCTGGAGTGTATTTCTAAGATAGAGCTACCAGGGTTTTGATGGTAGATTGGATGTGGGATGTAATAGAATAAGAGCTGGTTGACTCCCAAGTGTTTTGGCCTTGAGCAACTGGAAGGATTATATTTCCATTTACTGAGATGGTGAAGACTATAAAGGAGCAGCTTCTGGGGGAAAGATGAGAATGGTTTTGGGTTTTATTTTTATTTATTTTTACTTCTTGGCCATGCCACTCAGCATGCAGGACCTTAGTTCCGGGGCTCGGGATTGAGCCTGTACACCCTGCATTGGAAACTCAAGTCTTAACCGCTGGACCACCAGGGAAATCCCTGGGTTTGGTTTTTGATAGTTAAGTTCGAAATGCCAAAGAGTAGTCATGAGACTAGATGAGCTCACCAAAGAAATGAGTTTTGTGAATGGAGGAGAAAAGTCTCAAAGGATTAGCCTGGAAGCAATGAGAGGACTAACAAAGGAGACTTGGAGAAGGCAATGGCACCCCACTCCAGTACTCTTGCCTGGAAAATCCTATGGATGGAGGAGCCTGGTAGGCTGCAGTCCATGGGGTCGCAAAGAGTCAGACACGACTTAGCGACTTCACTTTCACTTTTCACTTTCATGCATTGGAGAAAGAAATGGCAACCCACTTCAGTGTTCTATGCCTGGAGAATCCCAGGGGCGGTGGAGCCTGGTGGGCTGCCGTCTATGGGGTTGCACAGAGTCAGGCACGACTGAAGCGACTTAGCAGCAGCAGCAGCAAAGGAGACTAAGGAAAGGCTGCATTGGGTAGGAGGTGAACTATTAATAAGAGAATGTGGTGTTCTGAGAGTTGCACACAGGAGGGTATAGACCAACTGGGTCAGATGCTGCCTATGAGTCAAATAAGATGAGGACTGAGGATTGACCGTTGGATTTATCAATGTGTTTATCAACATGATAAATCCAGTGGTGAACTGAGAAGACTTGTTTTGGTGGATTTGTAGGGTGAATAGTGGCAGTGCATCAAAGAGAGAATGAGATTGGGAAGATGGGAAATGTTTCTTCTCCTTTCTTTTTCTTAATAAATAGCCATTCATTCAGCATCTTTATTGAGAGCTTTGTATGTGCCATGCACTGATTTAGGTGCTAGAAATAGAGTGGAGAACAAAAGTTTTTTTCTTTACAAAGTTTGCTTTCTAGTGGGGAAGTCAAGACAATAATTGACTAAGTCAAAAAACAGATTTTATGTAGTGTTAAGTTTTATGAGAGAAATAAAATAAGGGTTAACAAACTTTTTCTTTAAGGAGGCAGCTGGTAAATAATTTAGGCGTATGGTCTCTGGCAAAGCTACTCAACCCTGCCAAGATGGTTTGAAAGCAGTCATTGACAGTAATGGACGGAGCGGTGTTCTGATGAAGTCTTAGTTTACAAAGCCAGTCATTGCATAGACTTGACTCTTGCAGCTAGTCTTCTGAGTTCTGCTGTAGGCAGTAATTAGGGGTAGAGATGATATAGCTTATTTTAACCTGCAAAGGCATTTCTTTTTTTTTCTGTCTCGTTTCCTATTTTCCTCGTGTTAACAATTCTGCTTGAAATTAAGCACCTGAAATTTTCAATGGTTTTTCTTTCTCCCATAAGCTATGTTAGATTATCTACTAGATATACTTTTGTAAGAATAATTTCTTTTCCTCTTGCTTCCTGGAACCTGTTAGAATGAGAAATTGCATTGTGTTTTGTTGCTTTATTGAATATCAGGCTGAGAGTGGTTCTCTTAACTCTTTGCAAATTTTTGTTTTAAGGATAAACTTCACAACATGGACCTACTTTCTTCTAATTGCTACCAAAGGAAAACAGTTTCACCACAAAATGTCACTACATTTGATGAGAAAAATGGCATTACTTTTAATGTATAGTACTGTGGTTTGATTGACTCATGTTTAGTTAAATGCCTTGGCCATACAAAGTTTTGAGATGATCCAGGAGAGCATAGGGGTTAGGAGCACTTGAGTGCCTGAGTGCCTGACTTGAGCAAGGCAGCCTGTATCAGAAATGCTGGCAGTTTCCCTCACCAGCTTTTTGTCTTTGATATAAACTGGTGTAATTACTTGTTGCTTCTCCCCGAAAGATTGTTAGGTCATTGTTTAAGATGTTGATTTACAGCCTTTTTGAGTGGACATGTTTCATGTTTGCTTAGTCACTTTTTTCCAGGTTCTATGCTTTCTCACCTCAAGTGTGGTGTATGCGCATACACATAACACTGTGAAAGTTAAACAGATTAGTGATTTGGAGTGCTTTATGGTACATTTTGGTATAATTGCAGATAATCTCAAGTATTTGAGAACCAGAATTGTGCTGTTTCAGGAGAATGCTTTATGGCTAGTCGATGACTGTTGCCTGATACAATTAATGGCCTCATATGTAAATAATTCTCAAAATTTTGAGTATAACTGGATTTATAATTGTATATTTTTGGTTCTCATATTAGCTTCCGAAGGTAGACTTTATTTGAAGAAATGTACATTTGTAATTAAAAAGAGATTTTATTAGTCTAGAATTTGAAAAGTGAGATTGGTTGGAATTGTCTAGGGGGTTTAGATGCTGAAACAGACATTGGGATTGTAATGATGATAATTAATTGGTAGCTTTCAAGAGACTTCTTTTTCCCTATTGTTTATTTAAAATAAAAAAATTAATTGCATAATTTGTTTTAAAAGAATTACATTTCATTGAATAAATGCTGATGGTTAAAGAATTCAAGTCTTATAGAAATATGAAAGTTTTCCTTTGTTCTTGCCTTTTACCTTTTATTGTTCTGTGACTCAAAGCTCAGACAGAGCCATCCTTAGAACTGTGTAAGAAAGCTTATTCAGAGCACTTTTCACCAGTTGGTATCAAAAGAGAAAATTAAGCACAACTATCTGACTCCTGGGCTTGTGAGGTAGCACTAGTGGTAAAGAACCTGCCTGCCCATGCAGGAGGTGTAAGAGAAGCAGGTTCAATCCCTGGGTCGGGAAGATCTCCTGGAGGAGGGATGGCAACCCACTCCAGTATTATTGCCTGGAGAATCCAGTGGACAGAGGAGCCTGATGGGCTACAGTCCATACGGTTGCAAAGAGTCGGACATGACTGAAGCAACAGGCACATCTGACTCTTACATACTTAACATTAAGTGGACTTTTTACCTTGTAGGCTCACTACCTGCCTTTTAGAAATAGAAACCAAGCAGAACTTGTTGATTTTCTGTCCAAGGCCTCTGGATATGAAGGTCATGGGAAAGTCCCTGTCCTCGGGAAGCTCTTCTTAGGTGTGTAGTGGTGGTGTATAGTCAACGCTATGGTTTTTCCAGTGGTCACGTATGGATGTGAGAGTTGAACCTTAAAGAAGGCTGAGGGCCGAAGAATTGATGCTTTTGAACTGTGGTGCTGGAGAAGACTCTTGAGAGTCCCTTGGACTGCAAGGAGATCCAACCAGTCCATCCTAAAGGAAATCAGTCCTGAATATTCGTTGAAAGGACTGATACTGAAGCTGAAGTGCCAATACTTTGGCCAACTGATGCGAAGAAATGACTCATTAGAGACAACCCTGATGCTGGGAAAGATTGAAGGCAGGAGGAGAAGGGGGCGACAGAGGATGAGATGGCTGGATGGCATCACCGACTCTATGGACATGAGTTTGAGCAAGCTCTGTGAGTTGGTGATAGACAGGGAAACCTGGCGTGCTGCAGTTTGTGGGGTCGCAAAGAGTCAGACACAACTGAACGACTCAACTGAACTAAATTGTAGGTTTGGGGAAGGTTGTACAGTTCAGTCGCTCAAGGTATCTTATCTACCACCTCAAGGTATCTTATCTACCACCAAGATAAGACCTTGGTGGTACCTAGGAAGAGGTGGTGGGTTGCCCCTGTGAAGGTGATGGGAAGCCCCCAAGGCTGACGTATTACCAAGATTGTGCACAGTGGAAAGAGGTAAAAAAAATCAGCCCACCCACAGAAAAAGAGAATGTTGCTGTGTGGCCCAAAACATGAGATATCCACTATATCATGTTAAAAAGACTTCAGAAATCGTTGGCTTTTTAATAAAAAATATTCTTGTCATATGAGTATTCCATGCTGCTGCTGCTAAGTCACTTCAGTCGTGTCCGACTCTTGTGCAACCCCATAGACGGCAGCCCACCAGGCTCCCCCATCTCTGGGATTTTGCAGTCAAGAACACTGGAGTGGGTTGCCATTTCCTTCTCCAATGCGTGAAAGTGAAGTTGCTCAGTCGTGTCCGACTCTGTGCGACCCCATAGACGGCAGCCCACCAGGCTTCTCCGTCCATGGGATTTTCCAGGCAAGAGTACTGGAGTGGGTGAGTATTTCATAATTTATGAATATTTTGCATTGTTTCGGACTTTTCACTGTGGTAAATATTTAGTACAAATGTTAATGTGACCTCACGTCACCGCATTATGAAGGAACTATGGGATTATTTGGTTACGATTTGGAGTAAGACACGACTATCTGTGTCATCTTGGGTCGTTCATGTTTTCTTTTTGAACTTGAGTTTTCTGAGCTATAAAATGGAAACTTTGCTTACTGGGGCCTCCCGAGAAGTCAGTGTGGTAACACTTGTGGAGTACCTATCTCAATACCTGTGATAGTGTGGTAAACCCATACTCATTCGTTTCTTTATCAGATGTATTCTTGAAAATGCAGCATTTGGCCAATTTTAGAAATTCAGTGGAATTGAAATTTTCTCTCATCTTACGTGGTCAGCTCTGTCCATTCACTTGTGACAGATGACCTTGCCTTTTGCTGTAGATAAAATAGTGGCTACTTGGGATGAGCTTTCTAACGTTTCCATTTTTTCTAATTACAGAATCAGCTACAGTTGTCCTCAGTATTTCCTCCATTGTGCTAATCTCAGGAAAGACGGATGTGGCTGGATTCTGCTACCTTTGATCTTGATCCTCCCCTCTTACATTACCCACAGTTATCTTTTGGGACTTTGCTCCATTCATTTTTCCTTCTTTCCTGTAACTTTAACCTTTTCCCAGTGTTTTTCCCTTCAGCTCTGTCCTGTAATGTAACCACACTGATCTGGTTGAGAAACTGCCCTCTTAGGTGCTGCTCATTCTCCTTCCTTTGATGCTAAGTTTATTTAATGACTAGTCTGTACTCATTGCCTTCCCTCCTCATCCTATTCTGATCACTGGACCTGCTGTCCCACAGACCAACACTGACTTCCAAATGGCTTAGTCTCTTGACTGTTTTTCATTTTTATTTAACTCAGCTTTGTAGTATTTCACACTATTGACCCTCCTACCTTCTTAAAGCTCCTTCTGAAAGAGCCGTATTTTTTTAATGAATTTACTGAATAACAATTGCTCTTTTGGAAGGAATGTAAGTCAGATCAGATCAGTCACTCAGTCGTGTCCGACTCTTTGCGACCCCGTGAATCGCAGCACGCCAGGCCTCCCTGTCCATCACCAACTCCTGGAGTTCACTCAGACTCACATCCATCGAGTCAGCGATGCCATCCAGCCATCTCATCCTCTGTCATCCCCTTCTCCTCCTGCCCCCAATCCCTCCCAGCATCAGAGTCTTTTCCAATGAGTCAACTCTTCCCATGAAGTGGCCAAAGTACTGGAGTTTCAGCTTTAGCATCATTCCTTCCAAAGAAATCCCATTGCTAATTTTAGGGCCCTGATTAATATTGAGCCCTACTGCTAAAAAATGCTATAAAAAGTACATACAGAGAGCAGCATTTCTTGAGTGCCACCTGTGTGCCTAGTATGATATTGGGTCTTTCCATAAGTTAATTCTTACCTCTTACAGCAGCCCCCACAGTTTTTATTGGTCCCCAGATTACAAATGAGGAAATCGAGGCATGGAGATTTGAAGTAATTTATGTGTGTACTCTAGCTGGCACTTGAACCTCAGTTTATTTTGTTCCAAAGCCCATGCTCCTTCTGACACTCAGGTATGTTTAAGCCTTCTGTTTACCTTGTATATTTGTGTTATCAGTGTGAGGGTTAGCTTGATTGTGGTGAAGAACATTTTTTAATATGAAAGCCACAAGTGGCTTTCATCTTTGGAATTTCCTTAGCTCGAGATCTACCACTGACAGTGTATTTTAGTTGTTTTTCTTTTTAAAATAATCCTTCTGTCCAGTAATGCCGTGTACTGTATTAGAAGATGCTGTACACTGGTTTCAGGGGTGCTCCTCTGACTCAACCACTATTTCTGGAGTCCTGGAAATTTGCTTTGGAACTAGCATTGCATTGAGGGGGTCGGGGGATTGTTTTTCATCCTTCAGGAGAGAATTAGCATTTTGGAAATGGTTGAATTTGGTTGGTCGGCCAACCCAAACATCATTGTTTGTGCTGAAAGGGCACGATACTCTGCTTCTGTGTTTATATGTGCCCCTGTCTTGGTATTTCCAGAAGATTGTACATGCTTAGGAAGCCAAGCCTTGACCAGGCTCACCCCACTGTTTCCTTCTGACTTTGTGGTGTTAAGTACCTCACTTCAACTCCATGTGTGTTTGTGTCATTCAAATTAAAAGGTAGACTGGATATTTATTGACCTTTTACAGGAGAGACATAGCCCAGAAAATGAATAAACTATCTGTTTTGGACATATAACCTGAAACGTAGATATTGAAACATTATTAAGGAATCCAGGTGCTGACGATGGGATCGTTCACAATAGAGAGAACCAGAAAAGCCCAAGAACTTAGGCAAAAAGTGATCTGTATGACTCTGCTTGCCATTTTTATCTCTGGCTGTGATTTGTCTCCTATCTGCAGTATGGTGTTGCCAACTGCCTAAAGGTTTTGTTTTCTGTTTAGTCATTAATTAATTAGTTAAAAGTTCCTGTCCATAGTCTTAATAAGGAAGATAAACTCATTAACAACTAGATACCATACAGTGCTGCAGCTGCTGCTGCCGCTGCCAAGTCGCTTCAGTCGTGTCCGCCTCTGTGCGACTCCATAGACGGCAGCCCACCAGGCTCCCCCGTCAGTGACTGGGATATATAATAAGTCCCCTTCATATGAATCTTCAACTTGAGAGCTTTCAGAGATGCAGATCCGCATTCCATCACAGTCAGGTGTGAGTGAAATGGCAGCTTGCCCTCCATCTCCTGTTGCTGACGATCCTTCAGCTCTGCGTCTCCCACCCCTCCCTCCCCTAGCCAGTAACTCCTTGCTTGTTCACTCAGTGCCAGACCCTGCATGCCAGCCGTCCTACTGTCCTGCTGTCCTTTTCAAGGTCCTGTACCGTAAGGTTAAAAGTGTTTTCTTTATTTTTTGTGTTTTTATGTATATTTGCGTGACCAGTATTATAAACCTATTACAGAACAGTACTATAGAGCCGATGGTGTTAGTTGGGTGCCTAGGCTAACTTTGTTGAACTAATGAACAAATTGGACTTAAGAACTCACCCTTGGAACAGAGCTTGTTCGTATGTAGTGGATTTACTGTGGTAGAATTTTGTACCTGGGATATATAATACTGCTCGAACTCAAGTGAGAGCGTATTTAATTTTTCATCATCTGAAATTCACTGTGCCCAAGACTGAACTAGTAATTTCTTAAAACTATATCATTTTCATTTTCTATTTCCTGTCAATTTTCTGTCTATTTTCTATTTCTGTTTTCCTCTTTTCATTTACCTATTTCTGTCAGTGGTATCTTCATTTCTCTGCCTCTCCCATCTCTCTTGCGATCCATATCCAATAAATAAGCAGATACTATTGATTCTTCTATAGTTCTCCTGGCAGACATTCCTTCTCTATTTTCCTAGCCACCACTCAAAGTGATTCAAGGCCTTATTATTTTAAATCAGATGTATTGATACTTTGCTAAAGCAGTATTAGTATTTGTGCTCTGGTCTTTCTGGTTGAAACTCTTGAGGCTGTGTGGATGGCCCCTTATAATGCCTCTGGTATGTCTTTTAATCAGATACTTGTGTACCAAGAGCCTAACTTCAGATTCTGGGTTTTTTCCTCCCTGATTTTGTCATTGTCCTCATTTTCATATTTGGGATACAGTGGTAGTTATTTTATGTTTGCTCTGATTTACTTTTGCTTGGTATTTTTTACTGTATAAAATTTTGTAAATTTTTTGGAGCAGGGGAATTAAGTTAAGAATGAATTTCTAGTTCACTTGTTAAATATCCAAGGAACATAGAAGAGAGGTGGTGGATGCTTAGGGGTAATAGATTCAAAATGTGAACATATATGTTTGGGAATTAAACACATTATTGAATGATCTGTGGGTTAAAGAAGAAATCAAATGGAAATAAAAAAGCATTTAAAACTGAGTGATAGGGAATTTCTGGTGGTCCAGTGGTTAGGACTCTGTGCTTTCACTGCGGAGGGAATAGGCTCAATCCCTGGTTGAGGAACTGAGATCCCACAAGCTGTGAGGTGCAACCATACACGCACAAAAAAGACTGCCTAAAATTACTCAGTGCAGATCAGATCAGGTCAGATCAGTCGCTCAGTCATGTCGGACTCTGCGACCCCATGAATTGCAGCACGCCAGGCCTCCCTGTCCATCACCAATTCCCAGAGTTCACTGAGACTCATGTCCATCGAGTTGGTGATGCCATCCAGCCATCTCATCCTCTGTCGTCCCCTTCTCCTCCTGCCCCCAATTCCTCCCAGCATCAGAATCTTTTCCACTGAGTCAACTCTTCGCATGAGGGGGCCAGAGTACTGGAGTTTCGGCTTTAGCATCATTCCTTCCAAAGAAATCCCAGGGCTGATCTCCTTCAGAATGGACTGGTTGGATCTTCTTGCAGTCCAAGGGACTCTCAAGGGTCTTCTCCAACACCACAGTTCAAAAGCATCAATTCTTCGGCGCTCAGCCTTCTTCACAGTCCAACTCTCACATCCATACCTGACCACAAACAACTGATAGCTCTGGTGGCGCATGCTAAAACTTGTAGCTACGCTAAAAACAAGTCATTGAAAAAAATCCCTAAGTGGGAAGACATCCTCTGAATAAGTGGGTTGGAAAACATTATTCTTAAGGTGGCAGTGCTTCCTAAGAGGATCTGCCAGATTTGGCATACTCCATATCAAAATTCCAATTTGCTTTTTTGCAGAAATTGACAAGATGATCCTAAAGTTTATATGAAAACTCAAGGGATCCAGAGTAGCCAAAATAATCTTGGGGAAGAAAAATTTGGAGGACTCTTAGAATCCTAATTTCAAACTTAGTACAGAGCTACAGTAATCAAGAGACTGGTATTGGCATAAGGATAGACAGGCAGATCAACAGAGCAGCACTGAGAATCCAAAAAAATAAACCTCCAAATTTGTGTTTAGTTGACTTTTGGCAAGGACACCAAGGAACATCAATGGGGAAAGAACAGTCTCTCTAATAAGTTATGCAGGGACAGTGGCACATCCACATGCAACAGAATGAAGCTGGACCCCTGCTTCACGCCACACGAAAATTAACACAAAATGATCCTCAGACATAAATGTAAGAACTCAAACTACAAAACTGTTAGATGAAGACATTGACATAAATCTTCATGACCTTGGATTAGGCAGTGGTTTCTTAGATATAACACCAAAAGCACAAGTAGTAAACATAATTTGGACTTGATCTAAATTAAGACTGTGCTTCAAATACTATTAAGAAAGAAAAAACAACAGAATGGAGAACATATTTGCAAGTCTGATTTGCTATATCTGATAAAGTGCCTAGCCTCCAGAATATGTAAAGAATGTTTGCAGCTCATTAATAGAAAGGCAAATAGCCTAATTTAAAAATGCACAAGTGGGACTTCCCTGGTGGTCCAGTGGTTAAGAATACGCCTTGTAAAAAAAAAAAAAAAAAAAAGAATACGCCTTGTAATGAAGGGGACACGGGTTCGATCCCTGGCCCGGGAAGATCCCACAAACTGAGGAGCAACTAAGCCTGTGTGCTTAGAGTCCTTGCTCTGCAGCAAGAGAAGCCACCCCAATGAGAAGCCCAGACTCATCACTAGAGAAAGCCCTTATGCAGCAACAAAGACCTACCATAGTCGATAAGTAAAAATTAATAACTTCAAAAAAATGCACAAAGGATTTGAATAGACATTTCTTTTGTGAAGATATACTAGTAGCCAATAAATACATGAAATGCAAGTTATCAGAGAGATGCAAATCAAAACCACAATGAGATACTATTTCACATCCACTAGGATGGCTATACAACCCACTCTAGTACTCTTGCCTGGAAAATCCCATGGACGGACAAGCCTGGTGGGCTGCAGTCCATGGGGTCGCTAAGAGTCGGACACGACTGAGCGACTTCACTTTCACTTTTCACTTTCATGCATCGGAGAAGGAAATGACAACCCACTCCAGTGTCCTTGCCTGGAGAATCCCAGGGACGGGGAAGCCTGGTGGGCTGCTGTCTATGGGGTCGCACAGAGTCGGACATGGCTAAGTGACTTAGCAGCAGCAGCAGGATGGCTATAATTAAAAGCACAGATAATGACAAGTGTTGTAAGGGTATGGAGAAACTGGAAACCTCATGTTTTGTTGTTGGGAATATAAAATTGTATTGTCACTGTGGAAAACTGTTAGTTCCTCAAAATGTCAAACATAATTACCATATGACCCAGCAATTCCACTGCTAGAGAATTGAAGACATATCCATGTAAAACTTTGTATACAAATGTTCATAGCAGCATTATTCATAAAGCCAAAAAGTGGAAATAACCCAAATTACCAACTGATGAAAAGATAAGCAGAAGGTGATTTATCCATATAATAGAATATTTTTCAACCACAATAGAGAATGAAGTTCTGATTCTATAACATGGAGGAACCTCAAAAGAAGCCAGTCAGAAAATCATTTGTTATTTGGTTCCATTTACATGAAATGTATAGAATAGGCAAAAGAGAGACAGAAAATAGGTTAGTGGTAGCCAGCGTGCGAGAGGAAGAGAAAATGAAGAGTGACTGCTTAAAAAAAAAAAAAAAGAGTGACTGCTACTGGGAATGGGTTTTCTTTTAAGGTGATTAAAAATGTTCTGGAGTTAGCTAGTGGTGAATGTTGTACAACTTTGTGAATATCTGAAAAAACCAGAGTTGAAAAGGAAAGCTGTCAGGTACAGCGAAAATACCTAGATGGAAAGGAGTAACTTTTAAAATCAAGTTTGGAAAAGAAGAAAGACCTAAAACCAATGAGCTGAGCATCCATCTCAAGATGTTAGATAAGGATATAAGTTCACAAAGGAAAAGGGAGGTAATAAAGAGAAGAATCAGTAAAATAGAAAATAGAAACACAAAATGTTCTTCCATGTGGTATGTTTTCAGTTATTTGTTGAGAATGGAAATTTGATTACGAAAATAAAACAGTATATGATTGCATATTGGTAAAATAATGATTTCACCCACCCCTAACAAAAATCTGTCAAGCCATGGTACAATCATTATTGTCTTAAAGGTGAAGAAAGATGCTTTATTCCAGTAAGTTCCAAATCTACATTTCTGTCCCAGAGTCTCAGGAACTCCAGATGGATCTGGCTGCCTGCTGGATATCTTCATATAGAAGTCTTTGAGGCACTTAAAAGTCAGGCTTCCATGGTAGCTCAGCTGGTAAAGGCGCCTGCAATGAGGAGACCCTGGTTCGATTCCTGGGTCTGAAAGATTGGGCTTCCTTGGTGGCTGAGATGGTAAAGAGTCTACCTGTAGGGCATGAAACTTGTCATCGATTCCTGTGTTGGGAAGATCCCTTGGAGAAGGAAATGGCAACCCACTGCAGTATTCTTGCCAGGAAAATTCCATGGACAGAGAAGCCTGGCAGGCTACAGTCCATGGGGTCACAAAGAGGCAGATACGACTGAGTGACTTCATTCACTTTTAATGCAAAAGCCAAGCTCAATATGCTGTTCCCGAAGTTGCTCCTCCTGCAGTATTTACCATCTTAGTTCATGACTACACTCTCACTGTTTTGTTTTTTTTTTTAAGCCAGAAACCCGGGGGTTGTCCTTGAAATTCCACTTCCTCTCCCCACATCTGTCCAGTCGGTCACTAGAATAGTCCTTAATATACTCAGCAGAAGCCTTTGACTTGACGTCTACTTAACCCCAGACTTTTGTTCCCTTCTTAGTCATGCTCTCTGTATTCTGAGGATAATAGCCTTTGAATTTCCAGGATGTTCAGGTCACTTCCAGACTTGACTTGGTTTTCCTTTCAGAATTCTATTAGATGTTTTTCTCATCTAGTGTCTCTGTTACTTAAAAAAAAAACAAAACAACCACCAAACCCAAGCCTCTGATAAATGATTCCCCTAAGGTATTAATTATAGGCTATAATTATTTTTTCTAGAATTATTTGCCTTTTGTAGAGTTTTGTGGAAAAGTTGTGTCCAACCCAAAAGTTTGTGATGTTTTCAATTTCTTACATAACACGGGTATATCATCAGCTGAAAAGGATATTAGAAGTGATATGTTCAATAATTAAGTTTATTAATAATGTACTATTTTTCATATTTAATGGCATGTTTATAACAGAAGTTCTCAAGACTATCTGGTCTCATAATTTCTTTATACTCTTAAGAATTATTGCAGACTCTGAAGAGGTTTTACTTATTTGGTAATAATTTTCAATATTTATTGTTCTAGAAATTAAAGCTGGGAAATCATAAAGATACTTATCTGCTAAAAATATTAAGCCTGTTACATGTTAACATACATAGCATTTTTAAAAACTGTATTTTTCCCCCATTAGTAAGAGTGGCATTGTTTTGTATTTTTGCAAATCTCTCTAATACTTAATAGAAGATAACTGGATCCTTTTATCTGCTTCTGCATTCAGTCTGTTACAATATTATACATCACAGAGCCTCTGGAAAGCTTCACTACACACTGTGAGAAGATGAGAATTAAAAAAAGGCAAAAAAATGGAATTATGCAGTTGTAGTTTATGAAAACAGCTTTGATCCTGCAGACCCCTGGAAAGGGTTAGGGGACTTTCAAGGATCCCCAGCCCATTGCTTTGAGAATCTCTACACTGTCTTATTCTCTTGTATTCTGGTGTCTTTTTTTTTTTTTTTTAATTTCCTTCTCATTTCAAAACTAAAGCCAACACATGCTTATTGTTTAAAAATAATAATTATACAGAGATACATCCCAAGGGAGTTGTTAATCCTTCTCCCTATATAATCCCTGTTAAGAATTTCCCAATTGTGTGTGTGTGTTAGTATTGTGTATACGTGTACACTTTTACAAGTAGAAGAGAAAAATGCAAAGTTGCTTATGTCTTGATTGAAAAAAAGATTGAGAACTGAGGTAGAACCGTGAACAGTAGAACCTGGAGTTCAAGAGACCTGGGTTCTGGCTGCCTCTGCCCCACTGGCTTTCAGCAGACTTCTCAGTGATGCTCTGATCCCCGTTGTGGCTCAGTGGTAAAGCATCTGCCCACAGTGCAGGAGACGGGTTCAATCCCTGTGTCAGGAAGATCCCCTGGAGAAGGAAATGGCAACCTGCTCCAGTATTTTTGCCTGGAGAATCCCATGGACGGAGGAGCCTGGCTGTCTACAGTCCATAGAGTCGCAAAAGAGTCAGACATGACTTAGCAACTAAACAACAACTTCTCAACCCTGGCCAGGCTCCTTGGTGTGCAGGGAAAGGGTCTGCAGTGCCAGGTGACCTGTAAGGACTTTTCCACCTCCAGGTGCCAGTGTGGTGTAGAAATTGTTTTCCCAGCACCAAATGGTTAAATGCCAGAAGGGGATGGTAGATTGTGACTCAGAATGTTTGGTTTTGGTGAGTTAGAAGAAGGTTGTTTCTGGGAAAGAGAGTCTTTTAAATTGTAATTGTTGTCAACAATAGAACTCCCACTCGGAAGGTTGGAATTCTGTGGGACTCAGATAATAGATTGATGTATATGCCTCTCTGGCACCTGGTGTAGTCATTGTCTCAGTATTTTGTGGTGTCTCATTTTATGTGAGTGAGAAGACAGTCCTAGAGAAAAAAACAACACTGAGTATTTATGAAGAGCGGAATTTAATTCAAATTTCTGAAAAAGTCATAAGACTGTAGCTTAACATAAGACTTTCATGTATAGAATTATGAAAACAGTCATCTGTGTGTTTGCTTGGTGAGAAGACAAATACAGCAAGTCCCCAAAGTACTGAATAGCTATGTTCTCAATTTACCTTTATCATTTGCAATATACTTTCTCATAGATGTTAAGTTTATTTGTAGCTGGATACAGCTGTACTTTTGTTATTAATCACAGGCTACCAGGTCGAATGGTGTAAAACAAGCAGGTCAGAAATCAGATACACAGCCCACGAGCTAAAATTAAAATGTCAATGTGTTCCTTTCTGGAGGCCAGAGGAGAAAATCCATTTCTTTGCTTTTTTGGCTTCTAGACGCTGCCCACATTTCTTGGCTAGTGGCCCCTTTGTCCATCTTAAAAAAAAAAAAATATGGAATGCTTCACAAATTTGTGTGCCATCCCTGCGCAGGGGCCATGCTAATCTCTGTATAATTCCAATTTTAGTATATGTGCTGCCAAAGCAAGCATCCTTTGTGCATCTTAAAGCCAGCAATAATGGGCTGAGTCCTCTTGCCTCACTCCCACCTACTCTTCTACTTTTAAAGACTTTTGTTGGGCCCACTCAGATAATCCAGAATAATCTCTCTGTTTTAAGATCAGCTGATTGGCAAAGTGACTTGCCATGTAATGTAACATGTTCACAGGTAACTGGGGGTTAGAATCTTTCAGGGGGCTATGATTCTGCCTACTCTGTCTACCTTCTGTGCATTTTGGTTTGTGGTTTCTTCTTTCAAAACAGCCTTACTCCGTTATCCTTTTAATTTCAAATCCACCAATTAGATTCCTTTTTGTTTTTCTACAAAGCACTTTTATATTAATGTTCTAAATCTTCTGTCTCAGTATTAGTGATTGGAATGCAGAGGAGGCAGTGATGGGTTTTCAGTTTACCATCTGGATCCAGTCTTTCCAGTACTATTATATTTTTTAAGTGTTTTTTAATTTTATAGATCTGAGTTTTTTATGCTAGTCCTTGAGGAGGTAGTAGACCTTTGAGCTCTTTGGACTGACTGTTCTCTTTATCTTGGTACAAGATGTACTTTAAGATTTCAAGATTGGAGGAGGCCATGGCAACCCACTTCAGTATTCTTGCCTGGAGAAGCCCATGGACAGAGGAGCCTGGTGGGGTACAGTCCATAGGGTTGCAAAGAGTTGGACATGACTGAAGCAACTTAGCACACACACAGGGCAGGGTCTTCTAAGTTAGAAAACCTCAGGTGTCTACTTAAAGCTGACAGGGAAGAAGGATGGAGGTGATCCAATTGTTTGAGGAAGTAGTTTCCAGGCAGGACATTTCTGTCTGGAGCTGCCCTGTCTACGCAATAGCCTGCATAGATGAACTATTGCAGCATGATAGGAAGTAAACTAACCCTGATACGTGTTCACCAGCTTTCCAGCCCCCATTTTTCTTGGAAATTGCCTGTAAGGTGAGCAGAGATGCCAGGAGAATAGATTTGTAGACTGTACACCTTTACAGATCCAGAGTTACTTAAACCATTAAATATTATCTAGTTCTTATTAGGAAAGATCATTTGATGTGGGAGCCATCAACATAGCATAAATAGCTGAGTTCAGTTCAGTCGCTCAGTCGTGTCCGACTCTTTGCAACCCCATGAACTGCAGCACGCCAGGCCTCCCTGTCCATCACCAACTCCCGGAGTTCACCCACACTCATGTCCATCGAGTTGGTGATGCCATCCAGCCATCTCATCCTGTGTCGTCCCCTTCTCCTTCTGCCCCCAATCCCTCCCAGCATCAGAGATAGCTGAAAGTAGATTGAATTTAATAAACGTTTAAGAATCAATGATATTCAGAGATAAATAGATGTTCTCACAATCGAGTGGAAGAGTGAGATTTCACTGCAGCCTGAATGCTCATAAACAAGTGCTGTGGGAACACAGAGGACCTGATGGCTGGGGGTAATAACATTTAATCTGAGTTTCTAAGAGTAACTAACAGGACAACACAGTGTTCTCCCTTGTCAGACAGGCTCATCTATAAATAGATAAGAGACTTAGCACATTTTTGTTCTTATCTTTAAAGTTGACTTAGTTTCGCATTGTTGTCATGATAAAAATATTCTGTGTTACCGTTATTAGATCAATAGCCTACAACTTGATCTTATGCCCAAGAATGTACACCAGAGGGGTCTGCATCTAGGTTGATAACCATAAACCCACCTGGGGATTTCATGCATATGATTTTATCCCTAACTGTATGCTTCTAGTTTTTGTCTGTCTTGGGGCTTTATGAATGAAAAGACTGGTTGTTGGCTTCTTATTTTTCCCCACTGATAATTTTTGTCATTGGATTCTCTTGGATGAATTATTTATAGAAGTTTTAGCAAAGATATTTCCCCTCTTTTATTTACAACCAAGCTGCTGGTGCTGCTAAGTCGCTTCAGTCATGTCCGACTCTGTGCAACCCCATAGACGGCAGCCCACCAGGCTCCCCCGTCCCTGGGATTCTCCAGGCAAGAACACTGGAGTGGGTTGCCATTTCCTTCTCCAATGCATGAAAGTGAAAAGTGAAAGTGAAGCCGCTCAGTCGTGTCTGACTCTTATCGACCCCATGGACTGCAGCCCACCAGATTTCTCCATCCATGGGATTTTCCAGGCAAGAGTACTGGAGTGGGGTGCCATTGCCTTCTCCGTTAAAACCAAGCAGACAGAGCTGTTTTAAAGAACAATATGATCCTTAACCCTCTTTTACTTTGTGGTGAATGTATTATTAAGGAGAGAGTATAGAAATACGTATCTGATTACGAGATTTTTTGGTTTCTTGGGTTATCAGAGGAGAGCATAGGAGCAGTAACTGACCAATAAAAGGTTAAAAATCCATTTACCTGCTGTCTTTGACATGTGTCCAAGGTTGTAAATCCCTAAATTTGTCATCTCGAGGGACCCACTACATTTTCTTTTTCAATATCAGAAAGAGATTTCTTCTATCTGTTCAAGTATGTAACTAACAGAAGTTTGAACAATAATGATCCCAGTAGATTAAAATAATCTGTATATTCATTCTCTGAAAATTTGATTTGACCCATTGATAGCAACGAACTTATGTTCATTTAAAAGTTGTGGCTCATTATTTTTGTGATACCATAATGGCTAAAGGCTTTTCAAACTTTTCAGGGAAGCATGACAGCAATGACAGTATTTTTTCCCTTGGATACAGCTCGACTTCGACTTCAAGGTGAGTATCTTATTGTCATCACATTCCTGTTCATTTGATATCAGGAAGCAAACTTATTTCTCTACTAAATTCTAAATTAACATAAGGATATTCTGTTTCATTAGTATCTGCTGTTGTCCATTTTCACTGACTTTAAAGACTGGTCATCACTGCTATTTCCTAATTAACAGAGAGGTGTTTGTGAATGAGTCATAGCCTCAGCCATTTTCTAATCTGAGAGACCTGAGTGGGTTTGCATTAGTCATTTTGAATCATTACAGTTTGTTCTGATAAACAGTATGACTTTTGAAAGGCAGAATGTAGAGGTTTTTTGTTTTTTTTTTTCTTCACTAGGAGTAGATTTTCTGGAAAGAGAACAGAGAATAGGAAACATGGACCCACACATCATTATCATTGCTCTTCTAGGCATGGAGTTCTAGGCGCCCCCCACTCATTTCACTTTATATTTATAAATTCTACTTGTTTTTTCCTCAGTATTTTTCAACTTGAAATTATAAGCCTATGCCCAAACTTACATTAAGAGATAAGAGTAAGATTAGCTTTGAATAAACTAATTGCTGTGTTAAAACCCTTCATGACTACTGTTTAATTAATTTTAGAGATTTTGGGCAGGTAGTACTTTTACATGACTTGAAACCTAAAATACATAAAAAGATAGATAGTACAGTGGAAAAAATCTCACTCTAGTCTGCCTCCTTTTCGCTTCACTATAGATAATATCTTTTCTTAGTCTCTCAAGTAGCCCTGAGAGTCTTTATGGACTAAGAAGCAAATGATATATATTCTCAATTTCCTCTTTCTTACTCAAAAAGCATACTTTTCACACTATTCCATATCTTGCATTTTTGGGATGCCTTCCAAATCAGGTTCCTGGGGGCTTCTTGATTCTTGCGGTTGTAGAGTGGTCCATGGCACGGCTGCAGCGTAACCTGTGTACCCCTGCACTGTTAGAGATCCTTTGATTATTTCTCTTCTTTTGTGCAATAGACTTGTTCACATGTCATTCTGTTTCTGTAAATTCTGGGGGCTAAATCCCCGGAAGTGGGGTTGTCGGATCAAAGTGTGAGTATTTGTAATCTTGATGGTTATCGTCAGGTGCCTTGTACAGTGTTCCCTAGTTTGTCATCTCATGAGCTATGCAGGTACCAATTTTCTTACATAATTCATTCATTTTCCCATTTTTAGATTCTCAAAATGTTCAGATATGGGTAGGAAATTTGAAATTAAAGTAGGTTTTGTTTTCATTGAGAATGCCAAGAAAAGTAGAGTTCTCCTTTTAAGACCCTTTTTTTTTTTTTAGATTAGGAAACAGAGCCCAAGGCTAACATTTTGAAAGCTTGAATTTTAATCCTGGCTCTGCTGCCAACCACATGTGTCCTTCACAGTGTTGTGTCTGTAACCTCTTCTCTAAAAGGGAAATGGTAATTTATTTTCTCTCTAGTTTATAAGATATTAAGATAAAAATGAGAATATATAACTTTGAAAAAAAAAAAAACAGAAGAGCCCTATGAAATATAAAAAAATAAATTTCTCCTTTTACATCTTTTACTTTACAAATCAGGTATTGAATTAAAATGTTTTATGGTTCATGGATAACAGTTAAAACCCAGGGAATCAGCAGTTGAGAATTTAGCCCACGGGAACAGAGGAGAATCATTGAATTCTGAGGCAAACCAGGGAGCCCAGAGATTGAAAGATTGCTCAGGCGAGGTCAATGGCCTCTCAGTGAAATTTGTTGGTGCTGAAGATAACAATTCTCAAAGGATTTATCTTTAAACTCTTTTATCTTGTAGTTGATGAGAAAAGAAAGTCCAAAACAACACACATGGTGCTCCTGGAGATCATTAAAGAAGAAGGCCTGTGAGTACTACCGTCTTGTTCATCTTTGTCAGATGGAGCAGCTCACTGGGAGATTCCTGGGCGTCTGTCGTGTCTCTGCTCACTCTCTATCCATTTCTCATAGCCTCGTTGTGTTGTGAATTTGTAATTGCCTGACTTTTAACTACATAGTTATTTTCACTTCCTTGAAGGTCTGTGGTTGGCCATTATAATTCTTGGTCACAGAGACTTCACATGAAACCTATGCTTTGTTTTATGTACAGTAAGTTGAAGGAGGTGATAGCTGTTTGATTCATCCTATCAGATACATTCAGACCTGTGTACCTTTTAAAAAGCTTTTAATTTGGAAATAATTTCAAATTTACAAAAAGCTGCAAAGCTAAAATAGTGTTAATACAAAGAATACCAGTATGTAGTTTACCCAGATTGACCCGTTGTTGACATTTTCTTTCCTATTTGTTTTTTCCATTTCTGCTCATGCTTTCTCCTTCCCTCTCCGCCCGCCCCATCCTCCTCCCTTTTCTACACAGACACACAACGCACTCAAGTTTTTTTCAGAATTATTCGTTAGTAAGTTATATACCGTACATCAAGCCCCTTACCCCTATGACTGACATTTTCAGAGTGTGGACCTTCTCCCGTTATTTTTCCTTAAATAAAATGTTTCTCATTTTAAGTTTGCCTCAAGTTTCTTCATGATTAGCATGAATCTATGCATTCTTGGGCAGAATAACATGTAGGTGAAATTGTGTCCTTCTTGGGATGTCCCATCTAGAGTCACATATTGTCCACTTGCCCTTTACTGGTTAATTACAATTTCTTAGATTTGAGTTAACCACTGAATAATTTTATTTTTCCTCTCTTGCACCTGTAAGCAGTCTATGAGGAAATACTTAATTTAGTATTATAGAGACTCAGAAATGCCATGGTTTCCAGTCGATTCCTTAGTTATTTTGGTGGTCACATTGTCCCAGCTGTGGCCAGTGTGAGCCCCTGCAGTCTGGTTCCCGTGCCCTTATGTCCCGGTCACTTTTTTTGGATGCCCCCATCACTTCTGTTCTGTATTTACTTAATTTTAAATGTTCTTGCCTTGTAATAAAGTGAGTGATGCTATATTAACTAACAGTCATGAGGAAATTGTCTCTAATTTTATATAGTAATTTCTAAAGGAAATCAAGGGGAGGAATCAGTAAATCAGTCATTGAATGTATGTTGTTTCCTGTTATCTTTAATGCTAGAAAAGATTTCTTGGGCATCCTCAGAAGGTAGGATATGTGTACAGTTTGGAGTTTATTTTGATATAGGAATGAACTTTGAGAATATGTGAATGATGATCAGCCTTTTCTAGGACTTTCTTTTCTAGAGGCTTCTGTCCCACATCTTTACTTTGCTTATTGTGTTCTTCTCCTAGCCTGGCACCATATCGAGGGTGGTTTCCAGTTATCTCCAGTCTCTGCTGCTCCAATTTTGTATATTTCTACACTTTTAATAGCCTCAAAGCAGTCTGGGTCAAAGGTCAACATTCTACTACTGGAAAAGATCTGGTAGTTGGATTTGTTGCAGGTAACTTTAAGTTTTCTGAATATAAGGTGTTTTTATATTTTATTGTTTATATTGTATTCATATACCCTATATGAGGTTATTTTAACACACAGTAATACTACAAAGAATGTAATTAGTTTTCTAACTTGAGTCTGTGTGTGTGTATAGTAAAAATGCATAACATAAAATTTACCATCTTAATATTTTTTAAGTGTATATTTCAGTAGTAGGTTTATTCACATTATTGTGAGACAGATCTCTATAACATTTTCATCTTACAAATAAGAAGCTGCTGCTGCTTAAGTCACTTCAGTCGTGTCTGACTCTGTGCGACCCCATAGACGGCAGCCCACCAGGCTCCCCCGTCCCTGGGATTCTCCAGGCAAGAACACTGGAGTGGGTTGCCATTTCCTTCTCCAATGCATGAAAGTGAAAAGTGAAAGTGAAGTCACTCAGTCGTGTCCAACCCTCAGCGACCCCATGGACTGCCGCCTTCCAGGCTCCTCCATCCATGGGGTTTTCCAGGCAAGAGTACTGGAGTGGGGTGCCATTGCCTTCTCCGAAATAAGAAGCTCTATACCCATTAAACAGCAATTCCCCTTTCCACCCTCCCCCCAGCCCCTGGCAACTCCAGTTCTGCTTTCTGTTTGTATGAATTTGACTACTTTCAATGCCTCATGTAAGTGGAATCATACAGTATTTGTCTCTTTTTTTGACTGATTTATTTCACTCGGAATAATGTGTACTCAAGGTTCATTGATGCTGTAGGATGTGACAGGATTTCCTTGTTTTATAAGGGTGAATGGTATTCTGTTGTATGTATATACTGCATTCTGTTTATCCATTCACCCACTGATGGACACTGAGGTTGTTCCCACCTCCTGATTACTGTGAATAGTTGCTGCTGTGAGCGTGGGTTGTATGAATCTGAGTCCCTGCTTTCAGTTCTTCTGGATATGTTCCAAGAAGTGAGATTCCCGGATTATATGGCAATTCTTTTTTTAATTTTGAAAGGAACTACTGTGCTATTTCCCACAGTGGTTGCACCGTTTCATAATCCCGCCAGCAGTTGGTTCCAGTTTCTCCACATCCTCATCAACACTTGTTATTTTCGTTTTTTTTTTTTTTCCCCATCATAATGAGAGCGAAATAATAGTTCACTGTGGTTTTGATATGCAGTTTTCTGATGATAGTGATGTTGAGCATCTTTTCATCTGAAGCTGAGCATCTTTGGAGAAATGTCTGTTCAAATCTTTTGCTCCTTTTTTTGAGTTATTTGATTTTTTGCTGTTGAGCTATAAGTATTCTTTATATATTCTGAATACTAGCCCCTTATCAGATATATGATTTACACATATTTTCTCCCATTCTGTGGGTTGCCTTTCACTCTGTTGGTTATGTCATTTGATGCTCAAAAGTTTTTGAGTTTGATGTTATGCCATTCGCTTGTTTTCCCTTTTTTGCCTGTGCTTTAGGTGTCATGTCCCAGAAATCATTGCTAAGTTTAATGCCATGAAAGCTTTTTTCCTAATTTTCGTCTAGGAGTTATATAGTTTTAAGTCTTTAATCCGTTTAGAGTTACTTTCTGTGTGTGGCGTCAGTAAGGATTCAACTTGATTCTTACGTGTGTGAATGTCCAGTTTCCTTAACACCATTTGCTGATGTGACTACACTGTCCATTACCCCATTGGCACCGTTGTAAAGCTCAGCTGACCACATACAGGAAAGTTTATTTCTGAGCTAACTTGGCTTGTTTTCATCTTCTTAATAGGAGAAGAGGGTCAGTTATCCCTGTTTAGTAGCCTGTACCCGGAATTTATGGACATTAAGATCTCTTTTTTTAAAAATGAAAATTACAGTACCTTTCCTGCTTATTTTCTGGGGGTTTTGTTTGTTTGTTTTGTTTTTTGGACTGAGATGTTTAACATGAACAGGACTGGCTACATAATTTCCAGGGTCCAGTGTAAACTGAAAATGCAGGACTCCTGTTCACAATTGATTAAGCACTCCAAGATGGTTGACAGTGAAGCCTTACACCAAGCACGAGACAGGGTTGCATACCCATGAAGCCCACTCTTAGTGTGAAAGCGTTTAGTCAGGTGTGACAAAGAGATCTTAGTGCACAGCTCAGTGTAGTCAGTATCATCATAGTCGTTAATACTTTTGGGGTTCATAGGAGAAAGAGGGTCCCTTTTGGCTGGGAGATATCTGCATATAGAAAGCAGTGGCTCTTGAACTGAACCTTGGCAGAATTAGTAGCACTTGGAGATAAGTGGTGGTGGTTTCCCAATGGAGGGAATTGAGAGAATATAGGACCTTGTTTAGAACAGTGAGCTCTGCAATTTAGTGAGTGGGTAAAGTGAGTATAGGAACATGAGCAGTAAGTTGGAGAGTTAAGGAGCCCGATTTTAGAAGTCTTTGGATCCTTGTCACCTGAGGTTTCAGAAGAGCTGGGAAGCCATTAACCTGATACTGTGAATATTTAGTTACTGTCTGTTTCTTCTTAGTGGAATAGAACACTGTAAGATACAGAGCAGTATCTTATGTATACCTCATACGTATGAGGTATATATTACATATGTAAGATAATATATGTTGCAGTTATATAGCTGTGTTTAGTTATTATATGGGCTTCCCTTGTGGCTCAGCTGGTAAAGAATCCACCCACAACCCGGGAGACCTGGGTTCAATCCCTGGGTTGGGAAGATCCCCTGGAGAAGGGAAAGGCTACCCACTCCAGTGTTCCGGCTTAGAGAATTCCATGAACTATATAGTCCATGGAGTCGCAAAGGGTTGGATACGACTGAGCTACTTTCAGTTTCACTTTAGTTATTATATATACATATATATTCATATACATATATATTGTTATATATATATATTCCCCCTCCCTTGCTAAATTTTCAGTAAGAACAATTCCTAACGTAGTAGGAGCTCAATAAATATTTGCTGAATAAATAAAGTATTTGTTGAGTTAATCAGAGTTTTATTAAAGAGATGGGAAAAGAGTAGATCTATTTCCTTTTGTGTGTGTGCTTATCTATTTAGTTTGTATCTCAATTAATTTATTTAAATGTTGTCCATTTAGTGTTGGTATTTTGTGGACTTACTTTTTTATATATTCTTTGAAAAATTACAGATTTGGAAGCTGCACAGCTGAATAATGTAAATGTCCAATTGAAATGCAAATGATCTGACTGAAAACCGTAGCCAGGCCAAGAGCATTCATGGCCCAGCTCTTCCTCTTCACCTTATGAGACCACTGCTACTTTTCATTTGGTCTCTGAGCCTTTCTTATGCTTAGTAGTCTTATTTTAGTCTTAAGTTGATTTTTATTTTTATTTATTTTTTTTGCCCATAATCAAAACTTTATTGAAAAACTGACACCAAAATAGGAGAGTGTTGCTGTATACCTTACAAAATTAAATGTAATTACATTATCTTGGTAGATTAACTGGAATTACTGAACTGATAAGGCTTTCTGCGATAGAACACAAATTCAAGAAGTTGTGTGGATCATTAGTGTTGCTTCCTTCTAAATGAACAGCCTTCTGTGAGTCTGGCCTTTCCTCCTGTTGGCTGGCACAGCACTGTTGAACAGCCTACGCAAAGCACTACTGTCTGAGCATGGCTGAAGACCGTGGTAATCTTGTAGCAACCTGGACATTTTACATCCATGAAGTAAGAATTTGGACTTTGAACCAGCCGTTTCTTTTTATGTTTTTTCTTTTCCTCGTCCAAGGAAGGATGCAGTAAATCTAGGCATGTTGATCCTTTCGCAAGCCCAGCCCGTGCAGATCTCTAAGGCGACAACCCCAGCGAGCAGCACGCGACCTAGTCTTTAGTTGATTTTTAGATAATAAACTTTCCCTTGTACCAACTTTATTTTTTTTTAATTGAGATATAATTGACATATAATATTATATTAATTTCAGGTTTACAACATAATGATTCAATATTTGTGTATATTGTGAAATTAACACTGCAACAAATCTGGTTAACATTCATCATCACACATATTTACAAATTTATTTCTTTTCTTGTGGTAAGAACTTTTAAGGTTTGTTCTCAGTAACTTTTAAATATACAATACAACTTTATTAAGTAAAGTCACCTTGTACATTATATCCCCATGACTTATTTATTTTATAACTGGAAGTTTTCTACCTTTTGACTACCCTCACCCCCAACTCTGGGCTTCCCAGGTGGCTCAGTGGCTAAAGAATGCACCTGCCTATGCTGGAGGCTTGACTTGGATCCCTGGGTGAGGAAGATCTCCTGGAGGAGGGCATGGCAACCCTCTCCATGGCAACTCTCTTGCCTTGAGAATCCCACGGACAGGGGAGCCTGAAGAGCTACAGTCTATAGGGTTGCAAAGAGCTGGACATGACTGAAGGCGACTGAGCATGCATACACAGACTCCCAACCTCAGCCAGACCAGCTTTCAAATAAAGAGTGTAACGCACTTTCTCTGAGGAAATGAATGAATAAGTAGGTAGCTCAGGACAGAAATCTGGAGGTCTTCATAGAGAGTGCTCTCTTTCCCTCTGTGTCTGCTCAGGCTTCATGAACCACCAGTCTGTCTCTTAAAGATCTCTTGAACGCATGCCCTCTTCTCCATGTCCATAACTGTTTCCCCAAATCAAGTATTACTATCCCTCACCTGGACCATTGCTCTGCTATGATCTCCTTGCTTCTCAAGTCTTTCTCACTAACACACTTTGCACAGTTCTGCTCAGGTAGCCTTTCTAGAAGAATAGTTTTCAGACACTTATAATTTGAAGAACTCAGGTTTGAAATTTGTTCACTGAAAAAGAAAATCAGAATAGATCCAGCCTATAGAGAGGGAATCTTCTTTTTTATATAACTGCAACAAATGGAAGTCTGGTATGATCTTTTATTACTGAGACTAAATGTTTGTAATACCTTGATTATATTAGTTTCCGTATATATTTACATTGAAAAGGTTATGTCTCACTGTCAGGGACTAACTTAGGTAACTTTCCATGAAACTACTATTTTATGGAATATAGGATGAAGTCTTCTCCTTTGTGCTTGTCCAGAGCTGTTTGTTTGCTGTGTCTGGCTTCCCGTTATACATGAGGTATACACCACCCCTTGTTACATTCTCTCGCCGTGAAGTGAGAGTTGCTCAGTTGTGTCTGACTCTTTGTAACCCCAGGGACCATACAGTCCATGGAATTCTCCAGGCCAGAATACTGGAGTGGGTAGCTGTTCCCTTCTCCAGGGGATCCCAGTCCAGGGATCGAACCCAGGTCTCTCACATTGCAGGTGGATTCTTTACCATCTGAGCCAACCAGGGAAGCCCTACATGCTCTCACTGTACTCTGCTGATTTCCTTTCTGACTCTTACACAATTTACAGTTACAGTAGATTCTCCCACACCTAAAACAGCTAGCCCAGTATGGTAGGGTGGTTAGCTTTTAAAAAGTCAGTAGAAGTGTGGAATGTCATAAATGGCCCATGTGCCTTAAATATTTTATTTTAACCTAAGATATATGAATATATACTTCTCTAATTTTCTGTATGGCCAAGGCATATCCACTCATTGATGGGAGTTTTGTGCTTTTTTTCTGGTATGAAAGTGAAAGTCGCTCAGTCGTGTCTGACTCTTTGTGACCCCATGGACTGTACAGTCCATGGAATTCTCCAGGCCAGAATACTGGAGTGGGTAGCCTTTTCCTTCTCCAGGGGATCTTCCCAACCCAGGGATTGAACCCAGGTCTCCTGCATTGCAGGCAGATTGTTTACCAGCTGAGCCACAATAACCTGTGCCTATAAATGCTTTGTCTACTGTAACAGATATGACCGACATAAACAGGTTTGAGAAAAGGCATAATTCACTCTTGGTAAGCCTCGGCCCCCGTGGGATGGAAGTAAAAGAGCATGGGGACACTAGAGCGTAGCCTCCAGGCCGCAGGAGCCAATGTGCCGTGGCCTCGTCAGAATGTCCGTAAAGGGAAAGAGGAACACAGGTTTATCTGGTGAGTCCAGTATGTGGAACTGGTTAAAAGAGAGCCCACTGTGTTGGTATCATTCTCATTCATTTATTAGTACATTCTGAACTGTTTTCTTGAGAGTGTGAGAAAAGAATGGAATTGACGTACAGTTAGAACCCACGGGTCTGCGTGGATTGTGAACATCATCTATTACACGTCTTGTCAGAGAAGCAGTTGAGAACTGCTGTTCTGAGGTCTGAATCAGATTGTTAGGCCCAGCCTCAAACCCTTCAGTCCCTGCCGCCTGCTGATAGGATGATGTCACAGCGCCTTCAGCAGAGAAGACACTCCCTGCCTCGTACACATGCAGGATAAGGGTCCCCCGTACCACATCTGCTGTGGTACTGCTTCCCTCCCTAGCTTTGCCTTCCTGTGCCTGTCCTCCCAGGCCGTGATTCCTTCCTCGCCAGCTGCTGTTGTCAGCCTGAAGCAGTCTGACTGCTCTTTTTTGTCTCGTTAACTCCTATTCATCCTTTTATTCTCCGCTCACGCCACCTCCTCTTCAGGAAGCCTTCCCTGTTTCTCATACCCACCACCCCCAGGTTTATTCTGGGTTAGGTGCCCACCCTCTGTGCTTCAACTCAGTGTATACCTCTAAGTGCTTACGCTACTGGATAACAGTAGTCTGCATATTTGTCTTTTATCTTTTACTGCTGCTGCTGCTAAGTCGCTTAGACCCTCCTTAAAGGCAGAAATTACTTAAAAAAAAAAATCTCTGCATATCTAGTACCTTAATGCAGTGGCTGATACACAGAAAGTGCTGATTAAATGTTGAATGAATTAAATTTTTAATGTTGTTTAAGTCAATTCAAAGGACTGCAGTCTTCCCCATTTTCTTAAGTGGCAACTCTCATCTTCTAGTTGCCCTACCAAGAGTCTTGAATTCATCCTCTTTCTCTCTGACCCCACCCCCAGTCCATGAACGAATCCTATTTCCTGTTTCTTCATATGGTATCTAGCAGTTAGCCCCTTTCCCCTACTTGTACTACCCTGAGCCCAAACCACCATTGAATCTTGCCAGGATTGTCCTCAGAGTCTCCTAACTGATGGCCTGCTTCCTTCTTTGTCCCCTTCAATACGTGTTCAACACAGCTGCCAGTGTGATCACACTAAAGCATAGAGGGATTGTATTATTCCTCTGTTCAGAGGCCTCCAGTAGCTTCCCTTCTCACTCAGAATAAAAGCCAGAGTCCCCAGAGCCCAGTGTGTCCTGCCCACCTATCCATGCCCCTCACACCACTACAGCCATGCCAGCCTGAACTGTCCCAGAATACTTCTCCCTTGGGGCCCGTGAACTTGAAGCTTTTTCCTCTTCCTGGTTCCTGCATGGTTAGCTCCCTCACCTCCTGTAAAGTTTTTCTCTGAATGGCTACACTGTCTAAAATGGAGTCCCTTTCTACCACCAAAACTCTATCTCCCTCCTCTGCTTAAATTTTCTCCTTAACTTTATCCTCTGACATACTACGTATTTTCCTTATTTATCCTGTCTTACACTATTAGAACATAAGCTTCACAAGGACAGAGATTTTCATTTTTTGTGTACCTGTTGTATCATCAGCACCTACTTAGCATGTAACAATTGTATGGGAAAACCCGATCGAATTTTTTTGCCAACTAAATACTAGACACACAGTACATATTTGATGAGCAAACCATAGGTGACTTACTTGCAGGTCATAAACATTTACTTCTTCTAAAATACACATAAAGTCACTTAAGAATTGCTAATTGGGCTTCCCTGGTGGGGATCAGTGCCAATGTAAGAGACTCAGGTTCTATCCCTGGGTCAGGAAGGTCCCCTAGAGAAGAAAATGGCAACCTACTCCAGTATTCTTGCCTGGAGAATCCTATGGACAGAGTAGCCTGGCGGGCTACAGTCTGTGGGGTTGCAAAGAGTCAGACACAACTTAGTGACAGGCTAACTTTTTACTCTTCAGTTCATATCTCAGGTAAAAAAAACACCTACTGGCTGGTTTTATATGTTTCCACTTGCTTTAAGAAGGTAGATTTAATACCAATAAGAATAAAACTTCTAACTGCTCTGGGAAAGAATAGACTTTTTGGGGTGATAGTGAATTCCTGTCTTTTGAGGTTTTCAAAAATAAAGTGAAAGTGAAGTTGCTCAGTCGTGTCCGACCCTTTGCGACCCCATGGACTGCAGCCTGCCCATGGGATTTTCCAGGCAACAATACTGGAGTGGGCTGCTATTTCCTTCTCCAGGGGATCTTCCCAACCCAGGGATCAAACCCAGGTCTCCCGCATTGTAGGCAGATGCTTTTACCATCTGAGCCACCAGGGAAGTCCCAAAAATAAAGTGAATAATCACCAATCCACTTGGTGATTGCATTAGGTCCATGGGGAACGTGTGACTGTGTCGAGAGATATTTTTGGTTGTCACAGCCAGAGGATGCTCCTGGCATCCAGTGGCTGGAGGGCCAGAGACACTGCTCCACACCCTACACATCTGCACCCCTGCCGCCCAGACGTGAACAGTGGCACAGTTGGGAGACCCTTGGTTAAATGATTTGTATAGTCCTTGATGATTCTGAGATTCTTTGATGATAGGTCCTCTCTTTTTCTGAAGGTAGGGAATTCCTTGGAAATTACTGTTAGGAGTTTTAACTTCTCCTCGTAACATGTTTTTATATCTTAATGCCTACGAATTTTTGTTTGTTTGTTTGGCTGCACTGCGGGGCTTGTGGTATCTTAGTTCCCTGACCAGGATGAACCCCTGCCCCCTCAGTGGAAGCGCCGAGTCCTAACCGCTGGACCCAGGGAATTCCCCAGTGCCTGCACATTTTTACAATGAGAACAGCTTTTTTCTCTTCCTTCTGTGAGCCCAGTCATTGTATTACCATCACTGTAGGAATGAGTTACATCATCTCCCAGGAGAACTACGCACAAGTGCTATTGTTATTCCGGCTGTGCTAGAAACTTAGATTTGTTACTATTTATTGTATTTTCACAGGAAAAAACCCATGTAGCTTAATACCCTGGAGAAGAATTTGAGCCCAGAACCTGACAGATAACATAAATGAAGATACTTGCCATTTTTATGAAATTGGAATTTTTGTCAATAACTCTTTTTGAGTGCCAATGGTATTATCATTGTTGCAACAGTTGAAATTAATTTACTGCCTTTATGCCTTAAATCTGGTAAGGCAGGCTTGTTCCTGCAGTGTATCAAGTCGCCTTCTTTTGTAGGGAGCCAAAGTCTTAGATTGGTGACCTTGATCTGCCATTTTCTTGTCTCAGCGGTCATTGCACATGTTCCCCAGAAGAGCACCCGATTAATGTTCTCTGTTTTTGTTTTCTATCCTTAACTCAGGAGACTCACTGCTAATAAAACTTCGTTTTCAAGATTTCAGAAGTAAATAGCTGTGTTCCAGTTATTCCCTGAATCAGTGAATGATTTTAGTATGTTCAGTAGCTGTTCTTCATCTCTTATTTTTGATTGTGTTTTCCGGTAAATTATTTTTTATGAACAAAGAAAGAAAATAGAATCACTCGAATTGGAAAGAGAACAGTCTCCTATTCTTAAGTAGGTAAAGTATTGGTATTCTCATCTTAGAGCTGAAATAACGGCCATGACTTGGAACTGGTGAAATTTCCTACACGTAAATAAGCAGACAGCTTTCTTTATTCTGCAGCCATACCCATTGTACCTTAGTAAGAGTTGAAATCGCTCATCATATTCTTTTGCAGCTGGTTTTTCCTCCACAGAGAAATGTCCTTTGCTTGCTTATATAGGGTACAAGTTTTTGTCTTGGATCCTCAAGTGTTTTCTCAGAATTCATAAAATGAAAGTGGTTAAAAAGTAACCTTTCCATCTATTTGGCTTAGAGTATGAACAAAGATCTTCTCAGATAAAAAGCTTTGAAGTACAGAATGTTCTTACGAGGACTTTATATTCTCTTCTGTAAATGATATGATGCATTTTTGTACTTGACATTGTCCTTAGAATCCTCTCAGTCTTTCAGCTCATGTGGGTAACAGGATAATGTAAGCAGAATCCTGAATAATGGCTAAATCTTCATTTAGCTGCATTTCCTCTGACCTGTTCTGTGTGTGCCTACCTCTCGAGTAGAACATGAAGGGAATTTTTATTTCCAAAGAATTTCTTTAATGGGCGACCTATTTCGTTTGTTTAGAAAGGTGTTTGCACTACAGTGCCCGCGGAAGCTTGTGATCTCTGGTTCTGAGCTTGCCTATCTTCGTCTAAAACAAAAGCAGCAGACTGCTCAGTAGTACTTTCTACTCTGATTTTTCGGACTGTTGGTTTTTTTGTTAAGTGATGTGTACATTATATTGAATAGGAATACATTATAAAGTCTGGGCAGATGAGTGTGTATTGATACTCTTTTATCTTGGCCTCTTGGGCACTGGTGCTTTTTTAAAATGAGACTTGCAAGAATCTTAGTTACGACTTTTTCAGATTATGACCAGTATCTTGACAATGTATGAAGATTTTGAGTCATAACTAAAGATGACTCCTTGGTGTTATATGGAAAATTCTAACAAATACAACTCATAAAACGATAATGCCTTTTGAGAAATATGTTCTCATAATGTTCCCGAGAGAGAGGTGCCAAAATGTCTTGCATTCCACTAATGAAAATTCAGCATTCGGATTTCCTGGCATTTTCACCAAGTTTATTAACTTTGGTGTTATCTGTATAGTATGTTTGAAATTCCTTAAATCAAAACATCCTTAATCTTGCTCTGTTGCTGTGGTGGTTGTTTGTTTTTTGATTGCACCACGGGGCTTGCGTGATCTTAGTTCCCAGACTAGGGACTGAACCCGTGCCGCCTGCAGTGGAAGCACCAAGTCCTAACCCTGGACCTCAGGGAATTCCCAATCCTGTTTGTAAAAGATTTCTCTTCTTTACGATTGTGCCTCTCACTTCTGAGCGTGGCCCGATAGCTTGGTATATGGTTGTTGGCTGAGTTTGTTCATTAGTTTACTTGTTAAACGTTTATTTAACACACATTTATAAAGTATATACTGTGCGTCAGGCATTTTTATTACAAGTCTGTCTGGTATTTTTCTCTAATCATTTCAGGACTGATGAGGAATGTCTTAATATCTCAAGATGGTGCTAAAATTGGGATCGTGTGTTTTCAAAACAGAAGCACCTGGCTCGTTGTATTGTTCCACTCTGAGGCCACCTTGGGTGGCCAAGATCCCCATCCTTAAGCTTGTAAGAATCACGATGCTTGTGAAGCTGTTGCAGGTGTTTTTGTGATGGTTCATAACGACTGCTTGCTGCCTGCCTGTCCTAATTCCCCGAGTGATGAGGAACTCTTCTGTGAGCCTCTAGTCCCTGTCGAAGTCCTTTCAAATGTCACACTTTCTCCCACCTGTCTTTTATGGTACTGGATCCGTACTCACTTAAAACCATGTGAGCTACTTACGTGAGAGTTGGAAGGTGTGTGTTTTATGTGATATTGTCATGGACTTATTTAGCATGTGATCAAGAAATCAGTTCCCCCATCTGAAAGCTGTTTTTAAAAACTGTGTTTAAAACTATATCAAAATTGCTACTTTGGATGCTGCATAAGTTGACAGATTGCCTCTTAGTGTACAAAGGAGGAAACTCTGCACTCTCCTCCCGTGGCGAGGCGCTGCTGCCGGCCAGCCTGCTCTCGGCAAGGCTTCTGAATTGCTTCTAACAGTGGTGGCTTGTGTTGTACCTTGGCACAAAGGGACACCTCACCTCAGGTCTCCTAGTAGGTCAGCAGAAAAATAACTGGAACAGGGACATGTTTAGCTTTAACATAAAGGTTACATTTTACTTTCCCTTTGTCTCGCCCCCTTTCTCTTTACAGGGGTGGTGAATGTGCTGCTCACAACTCCACTCTGGGTGGTAAACACCAGACTGAAGCTGCAAGGGGCAAAATTTAGGAATGAAGACATTGTACCGACCAACTACAGTGGTATCATTGGTGAGTGTCTTTTGGATGTGTTCCTTTTTAAAGGTTCTCTTTTCTCTTTGTATCTGGAATTTATCAGCATGATAAGGACAGCCTCAAATCTCAATGTCCAACAGTAAGCATTTGTTTAGCTCCTGTGTCTGTGGATTGGCAAGGATTTGATTCATCTAATATGACTCCAGCCTAGGATTCTCAGCTCCATGTGTCTCTCTTCCATTTCCTGGGACCAGCCTCAGGATATTCTTCTCTTGGTGATAGCAAAAGCACAGGAAGACATGCCTGATCATACAAGCATATTTCAAGCCCCCGTTTGCATCTTGTCTATTACCATCGTCTTGGCCAACACACTCCCAATGGCCAAGCCTCAAGACAAGGGATAGAGAAATATACCGGTGGAGTATAGCCCATAGAGCGAAGGTGGGAAGGGATGAATATTTCTGAAGAATAATTTGCTACTTTTTCTCCCCCAGTGTTGTCTTTGAATAAAGATACAAAATTAGTGTCTGATATCTTTGAGATTCTACTTTTTAATAGTATCACACTGCCAGTTTCTTCTTTCCCATCTTTCCCTCTTTATAATGAGGACAGTGATTTTCTTAAAAGGCAGTCCTATAAAATGAACTCTGGAGAACTGTCTTATCTTTTTCTGTACTGGCCTTCACTGTGAAACCCACAGGCTGTCGTTCCCCATTCTGTCTGTGTAATACAGAGAGCTCAGAGGTGGAGATGATCAGTACTGAGGAAAACTTGACCTGCTAACCCCAGATTTGTCAGGAAGGGTTGCCAACAATTGAAGTTAGTCTCTCAATAACTCAGTGACTGTCAGTATCTGATGATTCTCCAGAAGCAGTTAACGGATTAACTTGTCATTGCCAGAAGGAAATCTTGATAGAATCAGTCTGGCCTGTGTTCTGGGCACGTTGTCTTTCTAGTTAGGGGATTGTCCTCAAAGGTCCTTGATTTCTCGCTTAGATGCTTTTCACCAGATCATCCGGGATGAAGGGATCCTGGCTTTATGGAACGGCACCTTTCCCTCCCTGCTGCTGGTCTTTAATCCTGCCATCCAGTTCATGTTCTATGAAGGCTTAAAACGGCAGCTTTTAAAGAAACGAACGAAGGTAAGCCCTGATCTTGAAAGCTGCAAACAGCCCCTGACCCCTTCTCACTGTATGGACTGATGCAGTTCGTTCTTTGTTTGCCTTGCAGCTTTCTTCCCTGGATGTGTTCCTCATTGGTGCAATTGCCAAAGCAGTCGCCACCACGGTCACCTATCCTATGCAGACAGTACAATCAATTCTGAGGGTGAGTGCTGGGCTTCTCCTGCATTTAGACAGACAACATTCTAAAATAATGTGGTTTCTTTGTTTGAAGCAGTGTTAATAAAGCCGTGAAGTGCTCCAGAGCATTTCTCAGCCAATTTCCCGTTGTTTGATATTTTGCTAACTAGTCAGGCTGTCAGTTGGTTTTCTCTTTGGTTTGGAACAAAGTTTACACTTTGAATTTCTTTGGTCACCTGCTGTCTTAGAAAATCCAAGTATGGAGGAAGTTCTTTAAAGACCTCAGGAACATAATAAGCTTGCTTCCTTCACATTCAGGTTGATTGGCCTGGTGCATAGGGTAGATTTCCCTTTACAGAATCAGAGATTCATTCAGAAGGAATGAATGATGTAGCTTTCCTGAAGTATTTTCAAATTTCTAGTTTCTCATTCATTCAATTATTTATTCTTTGAAATATTTTTTTAAGTACCCATTCTACGAGCAACTGGGGTGCATGTGGTGAATAAAAGCCATAGTCCCTGCCCTTGGGAGTTAACCGAGGAGAGAGCGAACAAGTAAATCAGCATAAATAAGTAACTGCAGGTTGAGGAAGGAGCTATCAAGGAAGTAAGCCACATTCTGTGATTTAGTGGAGAGGGCCACAGTGGGGGTCTTCTAAGATGGCACGATTGGGGTGGGTCCTCTGAGGAGCCCTGTGTAAATCAAGACTTAAAGGAAGGTAAGGACCCAGCCATGCAAAGAGCAGAAGAAAGAGCTTTCCAGGTAGAGGGAACATGGTGTACTAAGAGCTTGATGAATCCTAGCAACTGAAAGGGAGGCCACTGTGGCTGGAGGTGGCTCCAAAGGAGATCAGAAAAGAAGCAGGATGGCTATGAGTGATGACTGGATTTTATTCTCACTGCAATAGGAAACCGTTGCAAGGCTTTAGACAAGAATAATGTGATCTCATTTATAATTTGAGAAGACTACTATGACTATTCAGGATAAGAGAAAAGGGAGTTTCAGGTTAGGAGGCTATTTTGGTCACATGTGTATGAGATGCGATGGTGGAAAGGGAGGGATTCAAGTTGCGTTTGGGAGAAAAAATTCAAAGGACTTAAACCGATGAGTAAAATGGAGGCGTTAATGAAAGTATTTTAGTTTGAAAAGATTATTCCCTTCTGTTAAAAGTATTTTTACCAATGGACTATTTTTCAATTGGTACTTAATATAAAGAATTTCAGTTGCAGTCAAATAAATGTATTTTGACATTTTTATAATAGAAACATAACATGCAGAGCTTGGACTACAGAGATTCTAACTGATTAATGTTTGTCATAACTTCTTAAAAGACTGGAAGCCATTCCATCAGTATCTAAATCTTCATCCTGGGCGTGATTTTTTCTTTTGAGGTAGAATTTTCCCCATGATTCTCTGTAAAAATGAAAACTCTCATGCTTGCTTCACTGGAAAAAAATTCTTATTTTCACTTATTTCATTGAAATATTTCATTTGTTTCATTGAAAAAATAGGATTAATGAAATCTAAATCTAAAAAAGCCACCAGGGGCTTCCTTAGTGGTTCAGATGGTAAAGAATCTGCCTGCAGTATAGGAGATCCAGGTTCGATCCCTGGGTCGGGAAGATTCCCCTGGAGAAGGGAATGGCAACCCGCTCCAGTATTCTTGCCTGGAGAATTCCATGGACAGAGGAGCCTGGCGGGCTACAGTCCACCAGGTTGCAAAAGAGTCGGAGGACATGACTGAGCGACTAACACTTTCACTTTCACATATTAAAAGGGTATTTTTATTACCATGTGCTGTAAGATGTTTCTCCAACATAAGTGGAAATTAAGATTAAAAAAAAGTGATAACAGGGCTTCCCTGGTAGCACAGTGGTAAAGAGTCCACCTGCCAAACGCAGGAGACTTGGGTTTGATTCCCCTGGGAAGGTCCTGCATGCCGTGGAGCAGTTAAGCCTGTGCGCCACAACTGTTGAGCCTGTGCTCGGCAACAAGAGGAGCCGCCGCAGTGAGAAGCCCAGCGACTGTAACCAGAGGGTAGCCCCGCTCAGTGCAACTAGAGAGCAGCCCGCGCCCAGTGACAGAGACGCAGCACAGCAAAAAAAGAAACAAGTAAATAAGTAAAAATTTTTAAAAAAGAAAGCGGTAACAGATGGTAATTATTTGTCTTGTTCCTTCTTCCTTAGTTTGGACGTCACAGACTCAACCCAGAAAACAGAACACTGGGGAGTCTTCGGAACATTCTCTATCTCCTTCACCAGCGAGTAAGGTGAGCTTTGTAGATGTTTCACATTCTGTCCTCTCTTTTAACAGCTGTCTCTGCCAAGAAGTGGTTGGATTTTCTTATCTTGTATTTTTGCCTTGGCAGCGGCATCCTGAAAACTTCTCCCTTGCCTGCTGTGCTCAGACATTTCTCATTTAGGAGCTTAGTGACACATGAGAGCATTTAGGGAAATTGTGGAAAAGTTCATGTCCCTGGTTCTTCGTTAGTCAGAAATATTCAGGACTTTTTTAGAAAGGGAATCTTCCAGTGAAATCCTGCCATTTGCAACAACATGGATGAACCTTGAGTGTTTTGTTAAGTGAAATAAGTCAGGCCGAGAAAGACAGATGCTTTGTGCTTTCACTCAATGTGGAATCTGCAGACAGACAAACTCATCAGTGCTGAGAACAGATGGGTAGCTTCCAAAGAGGAAGAGGGTTTGAGGGTTTGAGGGCAAAGTGGGTGAAAGGAGTCAGCTGTATGGTAGCAGCTGATTATGGGACCTGTGGTGGTGATCACTGTGCGGTGTATAGAGAGGTCAAGTATAATGCCGTACACCTGAACCGTGGCATTTCCCTATAGCCCAGTTGGTAAAGAATCCGCCTGCAATGCAGGAGACCCCGGTTCAATTCCTGGGTCGGGAAGATCTGCTGGAGAAGGGATAGACTACCTACTCTAGTATTCTTGGGCTTTCCTTATGGCTCAGCTGGTAAAGAATTCACCTGCAATGCAGGAGACCTGGGTTCGACCCCTGGGTTGGGAAGATCCACTGGAGAAGGGAAGGGCTACCCACTCCACTGTTCTGGCCTGGAGAATTCCATGAACTGTTTAGTGCATGGGGTCGCACAGAGTCGTGCATGACTGAGTGACTTTCACACCTGAAACAAAGGAGAGCCCTCCTGTAATCTAATCTAGAGACTGCTCTGCTGAGTAGTGCTCCATTGATCACGTATCCCAAAACCCCTTGTTAGAAATAAGCAGGTGTCAGAGAGCCGCAGTCATCATGGGAAAGGGAAGGAGGGTAGGCAGAGGAACAACAGCTGTAATCTCAGTTACGACAACAGTGATGATGATGGCGAGGGGAGTTAGCGTTTTTGAGCTATTATGTGGCAGACACTAAGCCAGATGCTCTACTTGGGTAATCTCACTTAATCCTCACAACAGCCCTTTGAGGCAGGTACTGTCGTCATCTTCCCATTTCTTTTAAAGGGGAAATCAAATAGGTCAGCACCTTTGAGGCAGAAGCTATTATAACTTTATTAGTGTTCCTAGAGGTAAGATATTTTAAACTAAGTTTATTATAAAAATAGAATATGCTTGGGATAAAAAATCAAAGATAAAGAATTGGTGTAAAGCTGAAAAAACAAAAATGCTGATCATACCAAGTGTTGGCAAGAATGAGGCAACTAGAACTTTCCTATGCTGGTGGGAATTAAGAATGGCACAAGCATTTTGGAGTGCAGTGTGGCATCTTCTTATAAAGTTAAACATACGCCTCCTATAGACCCAGCCATTCCCTTTCAAGGTGTTTACCCAAGACAAATGAAACATGTCTACACAAAGACCTGTGCATAAATGTTAGTAACAGCTTTATTTGTTAGAGCCCAAAACTGGAAACATCCCAAATGTCCATCATTGAATGAGTAGGTACAAGTTGTGATATACCTGTACAGTGGGATACTGTTCAGAAAGGAAAAAGAAATAATTATTGATACACGCAAAAATGTAGGTGGATCTCAGAATAGTTCCGCTGAGTAAAAGAAATCAGACAGAAAAGAATTCATATTGTATGATTCCACTTTCATGAATCCACCTGCCAGTGCAGGAGACGGAAGAGATGTGGGTCCAATCCCTGGGTTAGGAAGATCCCTTGGGGAAGGAAATGGCAACCCACTCCAGTATTCTTGCCTGGGAGCTTCATGGACAGAGGAGCCTGGTGAGCTACAGTCCATAGGGTCGCAAAAGAATTGGACACGACTGTGCACACACACACGCTCATCACTCAGGCTTAGAAAATGATCTACAGTGATGGCAAAGGAACGTGAGGACAGCGTCCTCCTGGGGATGACGGATGGTGGGTACGTTCATGACCTTGAACGTGGTGATGGTTCACGGATGTACCCACCAGTCAAAACTCGTCAAACTGAAATCATTTAAACTTCAATAAAGCTATAAATACATGCATATCTACACTGTTTTCTGTCTCTTTTCCAGGAGATAGTCACTATTAAAAAGTATATGTATTTCCAAAATACTGTATAAAAAACATATATTTTCCACTCCATTTCCAGCCCCCTCTCCTCTCTGGAGAATAGTAGGTGATGCTGGAAATTCCCAGCTTCTGATCTTTGCTTGGTCTGTCTGGTGACCAGCCCCACCCAGGAGTCCAGCACGGATCACCTCATTAGAACAGAAGACACTGCTGCCACCCAGGACTTAAGGGATTTAGGAGCTCTGTGTCAGGAACTAGGATCAAAGACCAATTGTTAGAATAAAGAAATGTTCCTAGTGTTCTTTTCACTTAGGAAATTATAAGCAAGAGCTCCTAAAACTCTGTGCCAGGAACTGAGGACAGGGACTAATAGATTTTTTTTTTTTTCTGTTATCTCCTAGCAGACCTCACCTTGAGAAATACCAAGGTGGAGTTTCTTGGGTTTCTTGGGGGAACATAAGTTAGCCAGTGAACGAGACATTCATGAGTCAAAGCTTTTCATTTCTATTTATCACATGATTCACTCCAAATAATAGGTTTTCACACATAGCAAGTATGTAAAATGTAGAATAGCTCCTGAATGGAGCACTTGACTTTTAATATCTCAGTCTGCATGCGTGCTACATAGAGCCCTGGAGTTGCTGATGAACTAGCAGATGAGATTAATTCACTCTCAATAATTAGCTCTGGAGACATCATTTACTCAGCTTCTGTTTCTAGCTGAAGCATTCTTCTCTGTTGTTGGAGCAGTCGTTCTAAAGGGCTGGTGTCCAGGCGGGCCTTGTCATCCTCATCACCTGGGAGCTTATTAGCAATGCAGATTCTTGAGTCCCATCCCAGGCTTAATGCTTCGGAATCTCCGTGGATAGGACCCAGCAATCTGTGGTTCACCGAGCCTTCCCAGTGATTGTGACATACACTAAATTTGAGAACCACGGAGTTAAAGGGTCAAATGTACAGAAAGACTCGGTATTGGAGAGATTTTCATTCCTGTCACTTTCTCTAGTTCTGTTCAGGCTGCTATGATCTAAACCAATTGGCAGCTCTCCTACCATTTAGGGACTGTTGCTGCTGCTGCTGCTGCGTCACTTCAGTCGTGTCCGACTCTGTGAGACCCCGTAAGCCCAGAGACGGAAGCCCACCAGGCTCCCCCGTCTCTGGGGTTCTCCAGGCAAGAACACTGGAGTGGGTTGCCATTTCCTTTTCCAGCGCATGAAAGTGAAAAGTGAAAGTGAAGTTGCTCAGTTGTGTCCGACTCTAGCGACCCCATGGACTGCAGCCTACCAGGCTCCTGCGTCCATGGGATTTTCCAGGCAAGAGTACTGGAGTGGGACTGTTAGGTTGAAATAACTTTGTTGAGAGAGCCTTAAAAAGTCAAGATCTAAAAGTTCTTTGTTAATATTAGATGTTGGCATTAAAATGGTTTTAGGATTTTAGGATCTGTACCCTGTCTGTGAGAACCTATCATCATTCCGCTGATTAATCATGGCTTTGAAGAAATAATCAACTTTTGTCAATTCCCAAGCACCTTCAAAGATAAAGTACTTAAGTAACAGAAGTCTGTTAATATCTAAAACTTTGATTGCTTCTTTTGATCCTAAGAAGAAGCCTTTGCAAAGTAGTATGTTTCTTTGAAAACCTTTTGTTTTTTCCTCATCCCTTCCTTTCAGGCGTTTTGGAATTGCGGGACTCTACAAAGGCCTTGAAGCCAAGCTGCTGCAGACAGTCCTGACTGCTGCTCTCATGTTCCTCGTTTACGAGAAACTGATGGCTGCCACCTTCATGGTCATGGGGCTGAAGAGCACGCGCAAGCACTGAGGCACCTCTCAGCCCCCGGCGCTCAGAAGTGCTCCAGACGGGGGGCGTGCGTGATTCCACTGTACTTGCCCCTTCCTCTGAGAAGTCTACCCTCATTGGCTTGAGATACATCCAGGGTTGTAGCCAGCTTGACTCATTACCAACTTAACTCTTTTGATGGTTGGTTGAGTTTTGTGGAGGAGGTTGGACCAATGGCCATATGAAAAGAACACATGATCGAAAACCTAAAAATGAAACTTGATGGGGATTTATTGATTTTCCTGAAGGGAATGGACTATTGCTCTCATGTATAATCTTCTCCAGTTAAAGTCTTTTTGAAATTTACCAGCTATTCTCTTTCCCTGAACCACCCCCCGGCTCCAGGTTCTACAGCCGATTTGCTACCATGTAATTCTCTTGGTATTCTCCTCCTATATACTTTTGCACGTCTCCATCTTGGTATTTTCCTCACTAAAAATGTTATGACTATGCCACAGGCATGCCTATTATTCTTGAGCTTTTTTTCTCCTGATTCAGGAAAGATATCTTCTTTAGTGTGTGAGCTATTTATTTTGTGGGGGAAATGAAAATGATTAATTCCAAATGATTCTCTTATAAACTGTAAGCATCACTTATTCTTTCGTATCTGACATAATTAAAAAATATTTATTTTGAATCAACCTTTTCACTACAGAATTTGAGGTTTTGTGTTCATCCATATGGGCCCCAGTAAATTGTAAGCACAAAAGCGATTCTTCAAATTTGCCCTTTAGAGTATTACATTGGGTTTACAACCAGCTGGTAAAAATCACAGAAAAGGGAAAGGGAGCAGATACCTTGTTTAGGCTCTGGAATACTGTCTTCTTTTGTAAACTCATGGTAGAGGCTGTATATTTTGAGAATAAACTTCTGGTTAAGGTTATTTCTGTTTGAAAATGTTGCTTAGAGTCCTGCTACTCAAAGTGTGGATCCCAAACAGTAGCATCAACATCACCTTGGGAGCTTGTTGGACATGCCATCCCAGACTTTCTGAATCATCTTCTGTGTTTTAACAAGATACTCACGTGATCTGTACTCATCAAAGTTCAAGAGAACTTAGAGCTCCTGACTCCACCGAAGATGCAGTTGGTTTCAATTATGGAAACCAAACATCGATATCGAAGGAAAGGTAGACTAATGTATTATATTAGAGCATCCTGTGAAAAGACCAGAAGTTCTGTCATCATTTACGTTCACCTCACAGCACATGTTCAGGTTGGTAGGACTTTCATTATGTGGTCAACAATGAATTTTGACGTCTCAAGGCACTCAAGAAGCAAACCCTCTTGACATGAGTAGAACAGCAGCTTTTTTAGACCTTATTTTAGCCCCTATATCAAAATGACAGGTTTTTCATTTATAAGTCTTATTCAGTCAATTAAAGTAATAATGAAGTGTCTGTGTCTATTCTATACTAGTATTTAAGTTCAATTTTGAGAGTGGAAATTTATTTTCTCTCATCCTGGTGGTAATTTCAAAATACATGATTATTAGACTAGTAATAATCAAAAGATCATTGTGTTGTTCTAGAAAACAAAACCTAAGAGGAACTCGTAATCAGAGAACTAGACTGAACACTTCTCTAAAAGCTAGAGAATTGGCCCCACTAACTGCTTTTTATTTTATTTATATATTTTATTTTTTAAAGTGTGTGTGTGTGTGAATGTGTCAAGGCTTGAGTGGGGACTTGGGAGAAGAATGACCATAAAGATGCCATGTGTACTTCTGTTATTCTTTTAATTTTTAATTTTGATGTTCACTTTGGAACTTGAATTTTGAGCTCAGGGTATTATGAATTGTTGGTATGTTAAAATAATTCCCAAGTCAGGATATATAGTTATATTGGATGTTTATGATGTGGGAATGTATCTGATGCTTCTTTTTTATCTGATTTTATGAGGAAACAATTTCACTTTGAGGTTTATGTTCCCTGTGGAAGCTAAGCTCACTATGAGTTAATAACTCACCCAGTTTTATAACCTTTGATTGTTAATAAGTTGCTTGAGAAAACTAAGGAGCTGAATTCTATACTAGGGGAAGGGAAGACTTTCTTTCTGATTCTTTATGCAGTTTCTCTAGAAAATGAGGATTAAGAACCTTAGAGATTATGTTAGAAAATTTCATCTGTAAGCATTTAATCTGTGCTTTAAAGTGGACATTAAATGTCCTTTCTTGTCTATTTTACTGTTAAGTTTGAAACACAAAAATAGGATTTACCATCAGAACATAAGCAGTTGGAGTTAGAATCTTGGGTTTTATTCTCAGCTCTGCCACTAACAAGTTATGTCATCTTGTGTTTCGGCTTTTTTATAAGTGGAGGCAATAATACGATCGATCCATCTCAGAGGGTATTTGAGAGCTCATAATGTCAGCTAAATCCCTTTATGATCGTGGGAGAAGGAAGATCTGAGTGAAACTTGTAACAAGCCCAGATTTATATGGCAATTTCCCTTCTTAAAGCTTATACACTTTCTCATTTTATAATCCCAATACCTCTGTGAAATAGGGGGCAAGTAACCATATTCCCATTTAATTAATAAGGAAATTGAGACAGCTATCAAATGACTTGGCTGGTTGGAGCCAGGACTAGAGTTGGGTTTCCTGCAGTCTAGTGTAATGATTACAAGAATGGGTTCTGGAGGTAGACCCAAGTTCAACTCTGGTCTTGCTCTCTGCCAGCTGTGGGAACAAGGCAATTGCCAAACGGGTATAAAACTCCGTTTTCTCAACTATGAAATGGAGATGATGATAAACCTACCTCATAGGGTGATTGTGAAGATTGAATGAGATCATATATATAAATTTCCTAGCACAAGGCTTGCCATATAGGAAGAGCTAGATAAAAGTGACGACTATTACTACAGTATTATTATTGATGAAGGATATGACTAATAGATGCAATTGTAGTTCAGTGGAAAGCACTCTGGGTTTTGAGTCAGATCTAGGTTCAGACTTTCATTCTATCACTTAAAAGCATTGTGGTGTGGAGTCACAGATGTAGAGGATGGACTTGCCATGGGGAACAAGGGTAGGGATGGATTGGGAGATTGGGGCTGATATGTACATACACTATATATAAAATAGATGGCTAATTGGGACCTACTGTATAGCACAGGAAACTACTCAATACTCTGTAACTACCTATATAGGGATAGAAACTAAAAAAGTGTGGATATGTGTATGTGTGTAGCTGATTTACTTTGCTATGTAGCAGAAACTGGCATGGAACTGTGAATCAGCTATACTCCAATGAAGATTAATTTTTTAAAAAAAGCATTATAGCCACAGACAAGTCATTTCCTCTCCTTTCTTAGTCTTTATGTGTTTATCTGTCCAATAGAAATGATTACCAGGCAAGGCTATTTTATATGTGTGTGTGTGTGTGTGTGTGTGTGTGTATAATTTTTTCATTTTTAGAACCAGCCTTGCAAGGTAATCACTTCTGTTGGCTGGGTGAGGATGTATGTGTATATGTGTGTGTGTGTGCTTAGTCGCCCAGTCATGTCCAACTCTTTGTGACCCCATGGGCTGTAGCCCTCCAGACTCTTCTGTCCATGGGCATTCTCCAGGCAAGAATACTGGAATAGGTTGCCATGCCCTCCTTCAGGGCATGCCCTCCTTCCCAACCCAGGTCTCCCTCACTCCAGGCAGATTCTTTACCAACTGAGCCACCAGGGAATCCCATATATATGTATATATGCATCTGGCAGAGTATATGACCTATAAATATGCTTAATAAATGCCAAGGTTTTCCACTCAGATGTAATTGACATATAACATTTTATTAGTTTCAGATGTACAATGGAGTGATTGCATATAGGTATATATCGCAAAATGATCACCACAGTAAGTCATAAACATCTACCACCAAAACATGCACCAGATAAATGCTGTTTAAACCAAGAAAGCCAACTATATTTTACTTTGAGACAGTATTTCGTCTTCCCATTTGTTTTATTAGTGAACATGTCTTTTCTGGAAGGCTTTTGTGTACCTCATCAAAAGTGAAGCCAAACCCAGTAATTTTATGTTTTAACCACTACAAGAGTCCCTTGGACAGCAAGGAGATCAACCAGTCAACTCTAAAGGAAATCAACCCTGAATATTCATTGGCTCCAGTACTTCGGCCATATGATGTGAAGAGTCAACTCATTGAAAAGAGCCAACTCATCTTTCCCTAATACTGGGAAAGATGGAGGGCAGGAGGAGAAGGGGGTGACAGAAGATGAGATGGTTAGATGGTATCACCAAGTCAATGGACATGATGCTGCAGTCCATGGGGTTGCAAAGTGTCAGACACGACTGAGTGGATAAACTGATTGACTGACTAGACGGTAAAGAATATGCCTTCAGTGCAGGGGATCCAGGTTCAATCCCTGGGTCGCAAAGATCCCCTGGAGAAGGAAATGGCAACCCACTCCAGTATTCTTGCCTGGAGAATTCCATGGACAGAGGAGACTGGTGGGCTACAGTCCAGGAGGTTGCAAAGAGTTGGACACAACTGAGTGACTAACACTTTTCTTTAAGTGACTGAACAATAATCCAACATTCAGATGAAGGCACCCAAATGTTTATCAGTTCATCAGTAAAATATGAACTGGTTCAGTAGCACTGAGTCACTGGCTGAGCTACTGTCTCATCTTCGCTCTCTAGAAAAGCTAAAGAATTCTGACTTCATGGCACCAAATGCCACATGTCTCTGGAGAGCCCTGCTTCTGGGCTGATGAATTACTTACCTAGCAGTGTTGACTGTCACCAGAATACCAAAGATATACAAAGGCTCACTTGTAGAATATTTTTATATGCAGGAAATGCAACTGATGTGACCGCACAGGATTTTTACTATAGAAATGATTGGACCTTGGGTTAGGCTTTCTTTATGGGGCATACTGGTAGCCCCTGAAAATTATGTTCCTTGAGACACAACACGGTAAGAAAATAACTTACCATGGACTGCATGAGAAAAGAGAAGATAGAAAATAACTATAAAGACAGAGTGGAGAGGAAATTAGGAGACGGATATGAGGGTCAGGGGGAGGTGGGGACAAGGCACCAGTGCCTAGCATAGCACTCAAGAAAACATGCTCAAAAAATGCTCATAGACTAGGCAGTGAACTGTGGAACCCACCAAATGAGATCCAGTCTGGGGAAGGGGAAGGAAAACTTGGTTTGGAACTAACCGTGAGAATGGGTAATGGAATTTCTGTGTGTAGAGTGCCTGGTAAATGCCAGGCACAATGAAGTTACATATATCTTGATACCTTTGTAATAACTCTAAATACATGAGATTGATTCCCATTAACAGATAAGATAGTTAAGGTTTCAAGGGTAATTTATCAGTGGTCACTCAATGACTGAGGGTCAGGATTTAAAATTTAGGCTGACTTCAGAACTTTCTACATTGCCACACTACATTCTTCAGATGTCCCTAAAAGTAAGCCTTCTGAGCCAGTGTGTGCATTCCCTTTTCAAACTTAGAGGAACATATGATTGAAGATGTGTAACTCTTTCTGTAATGAACTGTGTGAACCTCTATATGGTGCTACAAGGCTCAAGGGAAGCCTCTGGCTTCTGAATCCAAGGGTGGCTCCATAAATCCAAGTCTTTCTCCTATTCTTGGTGGAGATAAGGAATCAGCTCTTCCTGGAAGCCTTTCTGGAATTTTGTGTTCTCCTACTCACCCACCTCCAAAGACTTTTGTGCACCTGTACTATTTTGTATGGGCTTCCCTGGTGGCTCAGCGGTAAAGAATCTGCTTGTCAATGCAGGGGTCACAGGTTCAAACCCTGGTTCGGGAAGACCCCACATGCCGTGGAGCCACTAAGCCGTGCACCACAACTATAGAGCCTGTGCTCTATAGAGCCTGGGAGCCACAACTAGTGAATGCCACGTGCCTAGAGCCCGTGCTCCACAAGAGAAACCACTGCAATGAGAAGCCCACGCATCACAGCTAGGAAGTAGCTCCCACTAGCTGCAGCTGGAGAAGACCCGTGCACAGCAGCGAAGACCCAGCACAGCCATAAATAAATCTTTTAAAAAAAAATCGAGAAAGTCCTTTCTATTTCTCTTTTAATTTACAGCTAGTTTATAGGTATGACATTTACAGATTTTTTTCTAATGCATTCTTTCTCACTTTATTCTCTCTATTGAAAGGATTAATTACTTTTGTACTGTACAGGTGGAGAAGTGAGACACAAATCTGGGTCATGTCGCATAGCAAAGGATTGGGAGTCAAAAACAGGAGTTCCTGCCCCTTGGTAGTCTATCCAGTAAGCTTTCACTGGCTTGTAATACTTGGAGGTTTAAAGTTTTTCTTTTAGTTTTGGAGATTTTTTTGGTTATAAAAAATAACACACAGTCATTAAATTTTTTCAGAAGATACAGAAAAGAAGAATGAAGTGAGTAAAGATATATTCCTGTATGCCTGTGTTTATATATATCTTCGTATATTCTTACTGCCCAGAAATCACTGCTAATATTTCACTATATCTATTTTCAGACTTGTTTAAATACACAAATTCACAGATATATTTAGGTAGGATTTTTAAAATGAGATCAAACTATGCCTAACTTTGTAACTTTTTGATCTCAAATATAACTTGCTGTCAATAAATATGTCGTAGTTTGTTATGTAGAATTGCATTGTATGAATGTACCCTTATCTAGTTAGACTCCTATTGATGATCGGGCTTCTGGGTTGTTTCCAATTTTTTGCTATTATGAATAATATGATAAAATCCTTTAAATATGATTCCATTTATATTTTTTGATTACTTCTTTAAGAAAAAATTTCCAGGAATCCAGTTCCTGGGTTAAAAAGGTATGCCTCTTGCAAATTATATTATTAAATTAAAACTTCATCCTGTCTATTCTTCTTATGTTCATTGTCAAGCATTTTCTGGGACTTCCCTGGTGGTCCAGTGGCTAGGATTCCATGCTCCCAGCACAGGGGTCCCGGGTTCGAGCCCTGATCAGGGAACTAGATCCCACATACCAAAACATGCCACAGCTAAAGCTCTCACATGCCACAGCTAAAAATCGCACACGCTGCAACCAAGACCCAGCACAGCCAAATAAATAAATATTTTTTAAAAATAAAATTCTCCCTTCCTTAAAAAGAAAAAGAAACTTCTTTTCTTCACCTCTGCTTTGACAAACAGCAGGAGAAATTCCATTCTGGGTGTGACAGGGAAGAAAAGTTGTATGCCAGGGGCTAAGCTTTATATGCTTTTTCATTTAATTCTTGTAACAATCCTATGAAATTCAGAGTTAGGTGTATCAGAAGTAATTGTTACAGGAGTTTCAATTTGCTGAAAATTAGATTTCTTCCGGCAGATGACTGGGATCATTGAACAGCACATGCTGATGCGTAATAATTTATTGAGCACCTACTATGCTCCAGTTGCCGTACTAGGTGCTTTACATAAACTGTCTTATTTAAGCCTGCTACCGAGGTGCCAAAGCTGGCATACTTTCCACAGTTTTTCGCCTTCGAGCTTTGGTTCCAAATCTGCATCCCAGCTCCCGAGTCTTTGTTAGGTGGCAAATTCTAGAGGGCAGGGACTTACTCTGAATCATTCCCTGGATCACCCGTGAACATGGGGTCACTCTGGGCATGTGCCACTGTAGAAATGCTTTAAGATGATGATCTTACTTTTACTATTTATCTTTTATTGACTTTTTACTTTATTAGTAAGCTGTTTGATGGAAGATGGCTGTTTTGGTTTTGTTTTAAACAACTGCAGCTATGGAAAACCTTTGTGCCACCAGAGGGCATTGCAGTCAGCCTCCTTTATCATCATCATAAATCCCTGCAGTCACTGTGGCTGATCCATATTGATGTATACCAGAAACCAATGCAATATTGTAATTATCTTTCAATTAAAAATAAATAAAAATAAACAAATAAAGCACTGCTGTCAGAGATGCTGAGAGAATTTTGTTCCCAATTAAACTGAAAAAGGCAGAATTCTTAGGCATGATGAGCAATCAGCATAGGGCCCGTGGCTTGCACTTGGTGGAGCGCTACCTTGAAGAGCCTTTTTAATCTACAAAAGTGAAGAATGGAGTAGGTAGTATTTGCTGAAATTATATTCTTTTACTTTTTCCTTTCCCCAGGCCTATGCCTAAACTTTTAATTCATCATCCACAATTTATAATCTTCTCTTGGCCAGATATTAAAGCCGGCTGCTCTGTCTCAATAGGAATTGAAGGCAGAGAACCAATGGACACAGTTTTTCTCCAGGAGCGTCCACCGCTTTACTGGTCTCTATTAACACTAATAAAAACTTGCAAAATGGACTGAGCCACAGCTGAGTAATTCGCTTGTTTCTGTTCACCATCTGATAGAATTGCTGATAGGCAGGGAAATGATTAAAAGGCAGAGCCGGAGGGAAAAGAGATCAAAGGCATTCTGATAATCCATGAATTTAAAAATTAGTTTAAATCTTTACTATTGTTTTTTTTTTCTATAAACAGGTACATCTTACCATATAATTTGAAATACATTTTCAAAATATTGAGGCTTCTAAGATATAGCCAACTAAAGCTCTGTCCCCTAGGAACATTTGAGATATTTATTTCACAAATACTTTTCAGTATATTTGATAAAGACTGGGGCATACAGATATGAATAATAATTAATCTTTATATATTGCTTTGCAGTGTATAGAACAATCTGGCATCTTGGAGAAGGAAATGGTAACCCACTCCAGTATTCTTGCCTGGAGAATCCCATGGACAGAGGAGTCTGGTGGGCTACAGTCCATGGGGTCACAGAGTCAGACACAACTGAATGGCTAACACTTTCACTAAGGCTTTCAAGTCTTATGAATCCTAGCATCTTTCCCTAAGGTATGATTTATGCAGTAATACCTGTGTTAAAAAAGAACAGGCTCATCATTTGAGTGTCAAGCTTTGTCTCTAACACAAAGGTCTCTGTGCTCTTTTTTTTTCCTTTGGTTATTTGTGGACCATAGAACCCAGGCTAGAGCTCTATCAAGTAACTTCTGCATTAAGTTCTATTTCTCTGTTTACTTACCTACCTCCATGGATAGATTAAGGGCTCAAAATCCTCACCACCATCACTGTGTCCCAAGTGTGATTTGTCCACTGAGTATATGTATTGAGGGGGAGGTGGGGTATAGTGTAGAATTTAGAGTGCCTAAAGTTGCAATCCCTGGGATAATGCGTATTTTGACAGAAGTAACACATGGCTGCCCCAAAGTTCAGTTTCTTGGTAGTTTCCCCACACTAAATGCAACGGTATATGTACTCCTTAGTCTGAACTGAATGAAGTGCGAGATGTGTCCAGAGAGAAGGGAGCTGCGGAATAAATGCATAAGCTCGGGAGTGTGTAAGCAGAGAAAATACTGTGGAATTAAAACAAGAATGCTGGCGTCAACCTTACCACGTGTTATTGTTCATCTGTTGCTCCGAGTCCTGGAGCACAGTTTTCATCTTTGTGTCTCGAGTACCTAAGCGAAGACTTAATAATAAAGGTGCTTAATAAGTCTTGTTGTCTTGTGCCAAAGGTATGCTGTTAATCAAGAAGTCAACAAAGAATGTTTGAGCGCATGCCACCTGCCAGCTCTCTGCTTAGTAACGGGGATACACTGTGAGGAGAATAGACAAGGCCCCTGTCCTTGTGGGACTTGTGTTGGGATGGAGGGAGGCATGAGTGTACAGGCCAGTAGGGGATTTTAGACAGATAAGTGCTGGAAACAACATAACATAGAAACATATCCATCTGACATACTCTAATGGATTTTTTTGGACTGATGGGTCTTCGTTGCCTCCCGTGGGCTACGCGCACACGAGTAGGGACTACTCTCTAGTTCTGGCGCCTGGGCTTCTCCTTGGAATGGCTTCTCGTTGCAGAGCACGGGCTCTAAGGCTCATGGGCTTCAGTAATTGTGGCACATGGGATTTGTTGCCCTGAGGCATGTGGGATCTTCCTGGATCAGGGATTGAACCCATTTTCTCTACACTGGCAGGGAGATTCTTTTTTTTTAATTAATTAATTAATTTAAATTGGAGGCTAATTACTTTACAGTATTGCAGTGGGTTTTTTTGCCATACACTGACATGAATCAGCCACGGGTGTACATGTGACCCCCCATCCCAAACTCCCCTCCCACCTCCCTTCCCATCCCAACCCTCTGGGTTGTCCCAGTACACTGGCTTTAAGTGCCCTGTTTCACACATCGAACTTGGATTGGTCATCTGTTTCACATATGGTGATATACATGTTTCAGTGCTATTCTCTCAAATCATCCCACCCTCGCCTTCTCCCACAGAGTCCAAAAGTCTGTTCTATACATCTGTGTCTCTTTTGCTGTCTCGCGTATAGGGCCATCATTGCCATCTTTCTAAATTCCATATATAGGTATTAATATACTGTATTGTTCAAGCTGGTTTTAGAAAAGGCAGAGGAACCCGAGATCAAATTGCCAACATCCCCTGGATCATGGAAAAAGCAAGAGAGTTCCAGAAAAACATCTATTTCTGCTTTATTGACTATGCCAAAGCCTTTGACTGTGTGGATCACGATAAACTGTGGAAAATTCTGAAAGAGATGGGAATACCAGACCACCTGACCTGCCTCTTGAGAATCCTATATTCAGGTCAGGAAGTAACAGTTAGAACTGGACATGGAACAACAGACTGGTTCCAAATAGAAAAAGGAGTATGTCAAGGCTGTATATTGTCACCCTGCTTATTTAACTTCTATGCAGAGTACATCATGAGAAATGCTGGGCTGGAAGAAGCACAAGCTGGAATCAAGATTGCCGGGAGAAATATCAATAACCTCAGATATGCAGATGACACCACCCTTATGGCAGAAAGTGAAGAGGAACTAAAAAGCCTCTTGATAAAAGTGAAAGAGGAGAGTGAAAAAGTTGGATTAAAGCTCAACATTCAGAAAATGAAGATCATGGCATTTGGTCCCATCACTTCATGGGAAATAGAGGGGGAAACAGTGGAAACAGTGTCAGACTTTATTTTCTGGGGCTCCAAAATCACTGCAGATGGTGACTGCAGCCATGAAATTAAAAGACACTTACTCCTTGGAAGGAAAGTTATGACCAACCTAGATAGCATATTGAAAAGCAGAGACATTACTTTGCCAACAAAGGTCCATCTAGTCAAGGCTATGGTTTTTCCAGTAGTCATGTATGGATGTGAAAGTTGGACTGTGAAGAAAGCTGAGCGCCAAAGAATTGATGATTTTGAACTGTGGTGTTGGAGAAGACTCCTGAGAGTCCCTTGGACTTCAAGGAGATCCAACCAGTCCATTCTAAAGGAGATCAGTCCTGGGTGTTCTTTGGAAGGATTGTTGCTAAAGCTGAAACTCCAATACTTTGGCCATCTCGTGCGAAGAGTTGACTCATTGGAAAAGACTCTGATGCTGGGAGGGGCTGGGGGCAGGAGGAGAAGGGGACGACAGAGGATGAGATGGCCGGATGACATCACTGACTAAATGGACATGAGTTTGAGTGAACTCTGGGAGTTGGTGATGGACAAGGAGGCCTGGTGTGCTGCAATTCATGGGGTCACAAAGAGTTGGACACGACTGGGCGACTAAACTGAACTGAACTGATACTGTATTGGTGTTTTTCTGACTTACTTCACTCTGTATAATAGGCTCCAGTTTCATCTATCTCATTAGAACTGATTCAAATGCTCTTTTTTCAATAGCTGAGTAATATTCCATGATGTATATGTACCACAACTTTCTTATCTATTCGTCTGGCAGGCAGATTCTTAACCACTGGACCACCAAGGAAGTCCTCTAATGATATGTTAGTTACCAGCATCTTTGTGAGAGAGATTATTCAAACAATGTGTGCGAATGCTGATATGAGCAAGGTAGGAGAGTATCAGAGCAGGAGAACCTGAAGCCATGCAGAGATAGAAAAGGGCTAGAATACAATACCATGTCACCAGCTAAGGGACTTTATATATTAAATGTGTATGTATGTATTGTTATCATAATTGAGACTTTTCCCTCAGCTTTGTGTCTTTGTATTTGTCTATGTGGCAGATTCTAGGTCCAGCAGGTAGTGTCTACAGATTGCCATGATTCCACTCCTGCTCACGAACTTCATGCCCTTTCCCCACCTATATCAGTTCAGTTCAGTTCAGTCGCCCAGTCGTGTCCAACTCTTTGCGACCCCATGAATCGCAGCACGCCAGGCCTCCCTGTCCATCACCAACTCCCGGAGTTCACTCAAACTCATGTCCATCGAGTCAGTGATGCCATCCAGTCATCTCATCCTCTGTCGTCCCCTTCTCCTCCTGCCCCCAATCCCTCCCAGCATCAGAGTCTTTTCCAATGAGTCAACTCTTCGCATGAGGTGGCCAAAGTACTGGAGTTTCAGTTTTAGCATCATTCCTTCCAAAGAAATCCCAAATTCTGCCAAATGAGAACTTGGTTCATAACTGAATTTAGGCATGACCAACTAAAACCAGTCAATCCTAAAGAAAGTCAACCCTGAATATTCATTGGATGGACTGGTACTAAAGCTCCAATACTTTGGCCACCTGATATAAAGAGCCAACTCACTGGAAAAGACCCTGATGCTGGGAAAGACTGAAGGCAGAAGGAGAAGGAGGCAGCAGAGGATGAGATGGTTAGATGGCATCACCGATTCAATGGACCTGAATCTGAGCAAACTCTGGGAGACGGTGAAGGACCGGAGATCCTGGTGTGTTGCAGTCCAAGGGGGTTGCAAAGAGTCAGACATGACTTAGCAAATAAGCAACAACAACAGACTAAAATCTGAAGTAAATTAAGCAGTCACTTTTCTATTATTTTTTTTCTGTATAGAAATCTTACAAAATACTAATACATCTTTGCTGCCTTAATGATAATAGAATATATATAATCGACTATTACTGTAAAACTTGGACATCATTGTGATGTTATCATGCTAGTTAATAATGTGGTAACACCTTTGGGAGATTATCAAATAATTTTTCCTTTTAAGAAAATCACTCCAAATTGCTATGTATTTTGCATTTCTGTATCTGCTTTTTACAAATACAGATTTTCCTGTACCTAGTTCTTAATTGGCACTTTTTCTGACCTTAATATGACTGCCTCTGAAAGTATTCTCTAATTAGGATTCTTTTATTAGGCAACTTCTAATATGCTGAAGACCAGTCTGTCGGAAAACCAAAGTATCTAGAAATTTTTGTAAAATAATAGTAAATCACCCAGTAAATCAGATTTACCTGCAGAGCTTAAAAAAAAAAAGCAAATCCCAAACCCTACCAGAGGCCTGTAGGTTCAAAGGTGGTGCTAATGGTACTGAACCTACCTGCCAACGCAGGAGAATAAGAGACCCAAGTTCGATCCTTGAGTTGGAAGGACCCGCTGGAGGAGGGCATAGCAACCCACTCCAGTATTCTTCCCTGGAGACTTTCCTGGACAGAGGAGCCTGGCAGGCTCCAGTCCATAGGGTCGCACAGAGTTGGACACGACTAAGTGACTTAGCAGGCACACAGGCTTAGGTCTAAAGTGGCTGGTCAACAGGTACAAGGGACTTAGTATACTGGGTGAGAAACCCAAAGCCCTTTAACATCTAGTCTTAGATGTTAAGACTAGACTTAGCATCTCCCTGCTTTTCTAAATACTATTTCTTGGGACCTCCTGGCAGTCCAGTGTGTTTAAGACTCCACCTTCCACTGCAGAGGGCAGTGTCGATCCCTGGTCCAGGAACTAAAAGTACAGCTAAACCTCACCTGTGTCATCTAGCCTTCCAGCTACACCATGCTGGTTATGACTCGTTTTCTTTGCATGTGTTTTTTTCTTCCCTGAAGCAGACTGCTCAGGTGCTTATTAGTACCACCTTCTCTTTCTTCACTAGCGACAAAAACCCGTTTTATTGAATCGTGACTATGTTCATAGTTAAATAACACATTTCCTAACCTTTTGTACAGATGACAATGCCCTCCTCCCCTCCTCTCCTTTTCCTTCTTAATTGGCAAAAGTTATACATGAATACATTCTGGTCATACAGGCTTCAGACAATACAAATGTACACCTTTGACCTGCTTGCCACCGAGAAGTAATTGCCTCTAACAGTTTGATATACAACCTAACAATACCCTTCTATGAATTTAAATCATTTTGCTTTCTACATAGTCATCCAACATTTTTGACTCCTATTTCCTCAGTCATGTTCATCCAGCCTTTTTTAATTGTGGAATTTCAAGGCATATTTTTAAAAATATGTTTTTTTCTAAGGAAAAGAAATTCTGAAAATTTAGATTAGAAGAGCCTTTGGGGATGCACTGCCCTTTCACCTTCAATCATGTCTCTCCTGATTTTGAGTTCTTGTTTTTCAAAGAATGGTGAAAATCTATTTTTCTCCCTTGGTCTTCTAGCAGCCAGATGAAAGTGAGGTCATCATGACTGTATTATCAGTCATGATAATACAGAGAGAAAGCACTTAGGATAGAGGCACCTGGCTAAGGAGACAACGGGCCTAAAGATCTCAGGTTGACCTATAATTTCTAGTCCCAAACATCTACCAAATATAGAGCATTATTGCAGTAAAGGCACTGGAGAGGGAATGCTCTGGTTGTCCAGAGGTTAGAGTTCTGTGCTTTCATTGACAAGAGCCCCAAGTTCAATCCCTGGTCAGAGAACTAAGATCCCACATGCCCTGCAGTGTGGCCAAAAAAAGCAGGAATTGCAGAAACACTATGGGGTGTATGAAGAAATATGAGGCAATCCTAGCCCCCAAGAAGCTTGCAATTTATTTTGGAAGATCACCAAAAATACAAAATTGTTTGGTCTTCTATAAAAATTAGTATCTACAGGGACTTCCCTGGTGGTCCAGGGGCTAAGACTCCGTGCTCACAATGCAGGGGCCCCGGGTTCAGTCCCTGGTCAGGGAACTAGATCCCACATGCCGCAACTCAGTTCAGTCACTCAGTCGTGTCCGACTCTTTGCGACCCCATGGACTGCAGCATGCCAGGCTTCCCTGTCCATCACCAACTCCCAGAGCTTGCTCAGACTCATGTCCATCGAGTTAGTGATGCCATCCAACCATCTCATCCTCTGTCATCCCCTTCTCCTGCCTTCAATCTTTCCCAGCATCAGAGTCTTTTCCAAGGAGTCAGTTCTTCGCATCAGGTGGCCAAACTATTGGAGTTTCAGCTTCAGCATCAGTCCTTCCAATGAATATTTAGGACTGATTTCCTTTAGTATGGACTGGTTTGATCTCCTTGCAGTCCAAGGGACTCTCCAGAGTCTTCTCTAACACCTTTCTTCAAAAGCATCAATTCTTTGGCGCTCAGCTTTCTTTATAGTCCACGTATAGTCCGTATACATGACTACTGGCAAAACCATAGCTTTGACTAGATGGACTTTTGTTGGCAAAGTAATATCTCTGCTTTTTAATGTGCTGTCTAGGTTTATCATAGCTTTTCTTCCAAGGAGTAAGCGTCTTTTAATTCCATGGCTGCAGTCACCATCTGCAGTGATTTTGGAGCCCTCCAAAATTGAGTCTGTCACTGTTTCCATTGTTTCCCCATCTATTTGCCATGAAGTGATGGGACCAGATGTCGTGATCTTCGTTTTTTTGAATGTTAAGTTTTAAGCCAACTTTTCCCTCTCCTCTTTCACTTTCATCAAGAGGCTCTTTAGTTTTTCTTCACTTTCTGCCATAAGGGTGGTGTCATCTGCATATCTGAGGTTATTGATATTTCTCCTGGCAATCTTAATTCCAGCTTGTGCTTCATCCAGCCTGGCATTTTGAATGATGTACTCTGCGTATAAGTGAAATAAGCAGTGTGACAATATACAGCCTTGACGTACTCCTTTCTCAATTTGGAACCAGCCTGTTGTTCTATGTCCGGTTCTAACTGTTGCTTCGTGACCTGCATACAGATTTCACAGGAGGCAGGTCAGGTGGTCTGGTATTCCCATCTCTTTCAGAATTTTCCACAGTTTGTTGTGATCCACACAGCCAAAGGCTTTGGCATAGTCAATAAAGCAGAAGTAGATATTTTTCTGGAACTCTCTTGCTTTTTTTATAATCCAACAGATGTTGGCAATTTCATCTCTGGTTCCTCTGCCTTTTCTAAATCCAGCTTGAATATCTGGAAGTTCACAGTTCATGTACTATTGAAGCCTGGCATGGAGAATTTTGAGCATTACTTTGCTAGTGTGTGAGATGAGTGCAATTGTGCAGCAGTCTGAACATTCTTTGACTTTGCCTTTCTTTGGGATTGGAATGAAAACTGACCTTTTGCAATCCTGTGGCCACTGTTGAGTTTTCCAAATTTGCTGACATGTTGAGTGCAGCACTTTAAAAGCATTATCTGTTAGGATTTGAAATAGCTCAATTGGAATTCCATCACCTCCACCAGCTTTGTTCATAGTGATGCTTCCTAAGTCCCACTTGACTTTGTATTCCAGGATGTCTGGCTCTAGGTGAGTGATCACACCATCATGGTTATCTGAGTCATGAAGATTTTTTTTTTTGGTACAGTTCTTCTGTGTATTCTTGCCACCTCTTCTTAATATCTTCTGCTTCTGTTGGATCCATACCATACATACCATATGAAGACCCAGTGCAGCCAAATAAATAAATAACCTTTTTTTTTTTTTTAAGTATTATCTGTAGGCAGTTCTCTAATGGTCAAGTGGTTAGGACTTGAGGCTCTCACTGCTGAGGGCCTGGGTTCAATCTCTGGTCAGGAACTAAGATCCTACAAGCTGCATGGCACTGTCCAAAGAAAAGGGTAGTATCTATGATCTTCCTATATTGTAATTTCTTCATATGTAAATATCTCATTGGTGCAGCTAGATTGTGAACTCCATGAAAACAGATTGTATCCTGTGTTCCACTGCATATTCCAACATGGAAGCTCCTGGTGTGGGTTAAAGGAGATACTGAGTTATACAGATGATAATGTTCTCGAGTTTAAGCCTGTCTCTTCCATCAACAATGGGCTTATCTGGAAAGGAGATAGTATCAGTCGCCAGAGGTTTACTGTAGGGCGTCTGTGCGCCATCAGGAGGCATGAAGTCCAGGCATGGATCGGCTGTAGAGCACACACGGTGTCTTATGTTCCTCCTCTTCTTTCCCTCTGGCTCCAGCCAAGTGGGCAGAAAGGTGAAAAGGAAAACATGGATTCAGCTGTGAGAGTCACAGGTGTGCTCTGTCAGTGACTTGTGTGAACCACTCTCTCCTGGCACGTTTAATTCTGAGCAGAAAGGAAGACTGGGGTTCCCCAGCTCACGTGGGATTGTGACGTGACACCAGGCAACACCACCCACTGCGTGACAGTCAGAGTTGTGTGCAACCATCATATCCCGTGATTATGCTTTCTTCCCAAGCTAACCCACCCCTTTAATGCCTAGTTCTACACCCAATCCTGTTGCAGCAACGTGAACTTTGACATGTTTTCTAGTCCATACTCCTTACACCTCGGCAAGTTTTACCAATTTAAATTACTCCCAATTGTGACGTAATGTAAAATTCCCTACCTTATTTATACAGATTTCCTCACTGAAGAAAACTTGGGCCAATTAGATACATGGATGAAGAAAAAAAGTCACCTAGAGTTCTACCACTCCAGAACAACCATTGTTAATATTCAGTGTTGTTGTTGTTGTTGTTCGGTCACTCATTCATGTCTGACTGTTCGCGAACCTATAGACTATAGCCTGCCAGGCTCTTCTGTCCCTGGGATTCTCCAGGCAAGAATACTGGAGCAGGTTGCCATGTCCTTCTCCAGGGGATCTTTCTAACCTAGGCATCAAATCCGCATCTCCTGCTGGGTGGCAAATTCTTTACGACTGAGCCACCTGGAATGCCCAACATTTAGTGTATTTCTCATTTATGTTCCCATGTGTATAGTCATAAAACTAGGATTAGATGACATAATTACAGTTTTTTTAGTTTTTAAAAAAATGTTATTGACATATAGTTGGAAAAGACCCTGATACTGGGAAAGATTGAAGGCAAAAGAAGAGGGTGGCAGAGGATGAGATGGTTAGATACCACTACCAGCTCAATGCACATGAATCTGAGTGAGCTCTGGGAGATAGTGAGGACAGGGAAGCCTGACGTGCTGCAGTCCATGGGGTCGCAAAGAGTCGGACGCGACTTAGTGCCTGAACCACAAAGTTGATTTACAAGGTTGTCTTCATTTCTGCTGTACAGCAAAGTAGCTCAGTTATATACATACTCTTTTCTATTCTGGTTCATCACAGGATACTGAATACAGTTCCCCATAGCTACAGTTTTAAATCATAGTGTAAAAGGCAAGTTATACTTACTATTTTTGTCACTCTACATCAGATTATACCTATAGTTCCGTTGTTATGACATGGTTTGATAAACATAATTTTTAACAGTCCACCCCATTTTTCATGCAAACCAATGGATGCTAAGGATATTCACATCTCACAAATTAGGAACCAGTGAGGGAGTGGGGAGAAAACTCAGTAGTCTTCTGTCCAAACTGCTCCCCTCAGGAAGAAGAGTCAGAGACATCTCAGACTCCATCTCGTGGTTGAGACTCAGACTGGCCCCAAGCCTGCTCAATCTCCAATCTCAGCTCAGTGGAGACCTGGCTGGGTGACCCCAAGCAAGCTGCTTTGCCTTAGTTTTCCCATCTGCAAAATCAAGATGCTGCTGCTCCTTCCTCCTAGGGTTTTCAGGAGGATTAAATGAGCTAATATATGCAAACTGCATAGAACAGTGCCTGGCAAATCCTAAGTGTTATGTAAGTGTTGGCTGTTTTTCTTCGTCGTGGCTGGAGGTCCGAGAGTGAGATTGGGGGCCTGGCAATATTTTTATTTTCTATGCCTCTGTGATTTAATGGAGCTTCCCTGATGGCTCAGACAGTAAAGAATCTGCCCGCAATTCAGAGACCCCACCAATTTGATCCCTGGGTCAGGAACATCCCCTGGAGAAAGGAATGGCAACCCACTCCAGTATTTTTGCCTAGAGAATTCCATGGACAGAGTAGCCTGGTGAGCTACAGGGCATGGGGTTGCAAAGAGTGGGACACGACTGAGTGACTAACACACCCTGTGATTTAATAGCTTTTATGCCCTTAGATGAGGTCTTCTATTTCACTTAGGGACAAATGTGTTGTTGCTTCAGTATGAATATTAGAATGTAATTTAATTAAGAAGAAAAAGAAACAGATTCCAGGGGAAAAAAATCTTTCATAAACTTAGCATATCATTAATGATTTTTTTCTCTCAAAAATGCCAAAAGCCTGATTCCTCTCTGTAAGTATGCCACAGAGTTCTCCTAGAACTCTGCTATACCAGCTGGTAAAAACCTCTCACATGGCCTTCTACGTGAGCTCTGTGATCACTCTCACAACATTTGCTTCTAGAAGGTCATCTCATCTAAGTTGCTTTTCCAAGAACTCAGGCAGGAAATTGAGTTGTTTTCTAAATCATCCCTGAGTATGATAGCAAGCTCACTGGACGAAGTAGGGTCAGGAGACTTGGATTCAAATCCTAGCTGCTTTCTTTCTTTTTAATTTTTATTTGTTCCTTTTCGGCTGCGCTGAGTCTTCGTTGATGTGCTCAGGCTTTCTCTAGTTGCGGTGATCGGGGGCTACTCCTCATTGCCCTGTGTGGGCTCCTCGTTGTTGTGGCTTCTCTTGTTGCAGAACAAAGGCTTTAGGCCGCTTGGATTCAGTAGTTGTGGTACACAAGCTGTTGACCTGAGGCATCTGGGATCTTCCCGGACCAGGGATTGAACCCCTGTCCCCTGCATTGGCAGACAGACTCTTAACCACTGTACCACCAAGGAAGTCTCCTAGTAGCTTTCTTAGTTCTTTCGCTGATTGTCTGAGTGGCTTTTGGCAAATCACAAGACATCACTGAAGCTTGGTTTTCTTTTCTATAAATGAGAATGGGTATTGTCCATAACAGCCTTGGAAGGATGCTAGAAGACTAAATACAATAATATGCAAGAGAGTGTGGTAGAAATTAAAAAGCATCATGTGGCTGTGTCATTCTTATTATTAGGTGGAATAACATAAACTTCCTAATCTGATCCCCATCTGAAAGGGGTTTTGTTTTTTTCATTCTCCACCGTGTCTCCTGTGTGTGCCTTCTGGAAACATGCCATGTCCAATAGCTGAAGATGCATCACAATGAACAGATAATTGCAGTGTCCAGCTTTGTGTTTTTTCCTGGCTCCCATAATGAACCAGCCTGTTAATTTGCATCCAAGGGAAGCAGGCTGATTATTTTTTATCAGATCTTCTTCTGTCACATTCATTAATTGTAAGTTCCAAAGGAAAACTTTTCTATTTAAGCCAAGATCTACATCTCATGTGATTAGCGTGAGCCTCTTCAGGCACCTACTGTGTGGTGTGCTCCCCAAGAGGTAGGCTTGTAGCTATGGTAACTGAAGCCTCGTCCAGACCCATGGATAGTCTGTGGATAAGGCAGGGGCAGTGCTGACTGTTGATTTCTCTCTTCTTCACTGTAGTTCTGAATCCCCTGGGGATGTTGGTGGGATTACTGAGAGCTGACTCCCTTGACTCTCAGCTATGTCTTTTGTCCTTTTGATAGCCTGCATGCGTGCTAGGTTGCTTCAGTCATGTCTGACTCTTTGTGACCCTATGGACTGTAGCCCCCCAGGCTCCTCTGTCCTTGGGATTCTCCAGGCAAGAATACTGGAGTGGGTTGCCATTTCCTCCTCCAGGGGATCTTCCGGACCCAGAGTTTGAACCTGGGTCTCCTGGGTCTCCTGTGTCTCCTACACTGACAGGTGGGTTCTTTGCCACTAATGCTACTTGGGAAGCCCCCTTTTAATAGCACTAGATGTCAAATGAGAGAAGAGAGAACACCGAGAATTGCATGTTTTAATATCCTTGTGCCCAAATGATCTACAGCACTGAGCACAATACCCACACCCAGCAAGAATCAGGATTCGGTTATTCATCGGTCAAAAAACATTGATTGAGGGGGCTTCCCTGGTGGGCCAGTGGCTAAGACTCTGCACTCCCAATGCAGGGGGCCCAGGTTCAATCCCTGCTCAGAGAACTAGATCCCACATGCTGCAACATTCACCTCTACCAAACCTGTTCTTTACTGGTACTGCTTCTGCACCAGGAGTAGAAATACAGTTCAGTTTCTCAGTAAGAGTGGTCATGGTGATCTGTTTCCCTCTCTCTTGCCCAGTCCTTCTCGAGAACTGTGAGGATTTGCCAAAAGGCTGGCAGGGGTCAGGGCTGAACCCACACTGTGGCCAGATTTGAACTTGAACTCGGTGTTATTTGATCAGCCTTTTTTAGGTATTCTAACCACATGCCAAGCGTATGCTAAGTGCCGGAAAAACAGAAATAAATGGGACCTGGCCTCTGTCTGTGGTTCATGATTCAATGGGGAACACAGATGTGGAGTGACGACTATGAGGAGCTCAGTCAGGGGGACAGAGCGCTGTGGGAATGTGCCTGCAGGGCCTGTCTCCACACCCCTTCCTTTGCACTTGCTGGTACCATGCAGAAGATGCTATTCCTCACCTTTTTCACTTGGATGATTCCCCAGCTGACCTTCCAATCCAATTCCAAGATCATCTTCTCTTGAAAGCTTTCCTGATAGTCTACCCTCAAACCTGTTTTCCCAGAGCCCTACGTTAAATTGTTGGTTTGCTTGTCCAGTTCACCATTTTTGACTCTAGGCTATGTTTAGCACCATGCTTAGCACAAAATTAATTGGGCCCTTGAGGACTGACTCATCTGATTCACACAAAGCAAACTCACAGGGATCTAACCTATTAAACAGGGAGTCATTTTCCTCATCTCCTGGGGGTGGGGAGGACAGGAAACAGGGAGCAGAGGAGAAGGCCAAAACTTGGCAAGCCCCCTCGTGGGGCTCCTTTACTGTCTGAAGCACACCTCTGTGGCACACCTCCCATGGCAGAAGCATGGGAGCCTTCTTCCAGCTGGACTCTGAGAACCCTGAGGGCAAGGGCAGGGGCTTGATGAGGATGGAAAGAGGGAACAGGGATCCTCCCGGGCGGCTTATTGGTATGGGAGTTAATTTTATGTCAACATGGCTAGGCTACAGTACCAGTTGTAGGGTCAAACAACAGTCTATATGTTGCTGTGAAGACATTTTTCAGATAGGATGAACATTTATGTCTGTAGACTTTGAGTAAAGCAGATTACCCTCCATAATGTGGGTGGGCCTCATTCAGCCAGTAGAAACCCTTAAGAAAATAGACTGGGGACTTCCCTGGTTGTCCAGTGGCTAAGACTCCCAAGGCAGGGGGCCTGGGTTCATCCCTGGTCAGGGAACTAGATCCCACATACCGCAACTAAACTATGGTGTTGGAGAAGACTCTTGAGAGTCCCTTGGACTGCAAGGAGATCCAACCAGTCCATCCTAAAGGAAATCAATCCTGAATATTCACTGGAAGGACTGATGCCGAAGCTGAAACTCCAATACTTTGGCCACCTGATGTGAAGAACTGACTCCTTGGAAAAGACCCTGGGAAATTCTGGGAAAGATTGAAGGCAGGAGGAGAAGGGGATGACAGAGGATGAGATGGTTGGATGGCATCACTGACTCAAAGAACATGAATTTGATTAAACTCCGGGAATTGGTGATGGACAGGGAGGCCTGGTGTGCTGCAGTCCATGGGGTTGCAAAGAGTTGGACACGACTGAGCAACTGAACTGAACTGATCCGCAACTAAGAGTTCACACACTAAAACTAAAGATCCCGCATGCCACAGTGAAGATTGATGATCCTGTGTGCCGAAACTAAGACCTGGAGCAGCCAAATAAATATATTTTTAAAAAATTTATTTATTTATTTGGCTGCTCCAGGTCTTAGTTGCAGCATGTGGGATCTAGCTCCCTGACCAGGGATCGAACCTGGGCCCCCTGCACTGAGAGCTCAGAGTCTTAGCCACTGGACCACCAGGGAAGTTCCCAAATAAATATTTTTTTAAAAAGAGAGAGAGAAAAGACTGAGCTACCAGAGAAGGAAGGAATTCTGCCTCCAGCTGTCTTAGGACTCAAGACTGCAACACCAATTCCTGCCAGAATTCCCAGCCTGCCGACCTTCACTGCAGACTTCCAACTTGTCAGCCCCCATCACTACAGAAGCCAATTTTTAAAAATAAATCTCTCTCTATAAATAGATTTTTCAGTTCTGTTTCTCTGGAAACCTCGACTAAAACCTTCAGTCTCACATGGGAACTTATGATAGATCCACAAGAATTAGTACTCTGAAAGCTGTGGACTTTTAGTTAAAGTCATCAAATCTTAAAGCTTTTAGACTTGAAAGCACTCTAAAAAGTTATCAAAATTACAGTTTTATTTTGTTATTGAGAAAACCAAGGCTCAGAGAGGCCAAGTTTCCTAACCAAAGTCACCCAGCAGAGAAGTAATTATAATAGATGGAGCTGGCACCTGGTCCTCTGACATCTCACTTTTTCTCAAAAGAACATCAGTGAAAAATGAAATATATAATGTCATCATACTGTGCCTTGATTTTATGATGGCACAAGCGATAAGTATCCTTTCAGGATCTGATTTACATGTAAAAGAGTCATTCTGTTTCCACTATAGAGAATAAAAATGGGAAGGGGCACTGTAGAGTAACTGCTAAGGGGTGTCTTCCTGCTGTCTTTCAAAATTCATAGGCTGTCACTAACCACATCTGAGGGTAGAGCTTGGGACTTCCCTGGTGGTCCAGGGGCTAAGGGTCCTTTCTCCCAATACAGGGGGTCTGGGTTTGATCCCTGGTCGGGGAACTAGATCCCACATGCTGCAATCCCACATCCCACATGGGGAACTAGAGTTTGCATGCCACAACTAATACCCGGTGAAGCCAAATAAACAAATAAATTAAATAAAAATAAAATTTAAAAGTGTGCTGCCTGCCCTGTGGGAAAGTGTTGAATAACAGAGGGGTAGCTGAAATCAGGGGGCTCCAAGATCTTTCCTAGTTTTAGTAGTAGGAGTAGGAATAAGTGCTTCTCTTAGAATTAGTTGGGGCAAAAAAACCTCATCATCCATGAGAGTTTGAGGATTTCCTTAAGCAGGTGTCACTAAATGGAGTTTACAATCTAGTTTACTTTATAAACTTACTTGTTAATCCATCGCCTTGCTTCTGTAATTTCCCCATCCCACATTTTGAAATACATCAGGAAGACTCTTTTTTAAAATTCATTTTTATTGGAGTATGTTGTTGTGCTTAGTCACTCAGTCATGTCCAACGCTTTGTGACCCCATGGACTGTAGCCCTCCAGGCTCCTCTGTTCATGGGGTTCTCCAGGCAAGAATAGTGGAATGGGTTGCCATTCCCTCCTCCAGGGGATCTTCCTGACCCAGGGATCGAACCCAGGTCTCCCAAATTGCAGGCAGAGTCTTTACTGTCTGAGCCACCGGGGTATAGTCGATTTAAAATGTTGTGATAGTTTCTGCTGTCCAGCAAAGTGAATTGTTTATACATATATCCACTCTTTTGTATTTATTTATTTTGGGTCTTCACTGCGGTGTGTAGGCTTCTCATCGCGTCAGCTTCTCGTGTTCAGAGCAGAAGCTCTAGGCGTGCCGGCTTCAGTAGGTTCTGCTCACAGGCTGTAGATCGTGGGCTCAGTAGTTGTAGCACACAGAGCCCCGGCATGTGAAATCTTCCCAGGCTAGAGACTGAACCCACATCCCCTGCACTGGCGGGCAAATTCTGATCCACTGCGCCACCAGGGAAGTCCCCACTCTTTTTCAGATTGTTTTCCCATACATGTCATCACACAGTGTTGAGTAGAATTCCTTGGACTGTAAGTAGGTCCTCATTAGTTATCTGTTTTATGTATAGTTGTGTGTATATATCACAGTTATTCTTTTTAATGTTTGGAATTCACTCATCAGAAGCTGAATCATCTTTGTTAAGTATTGTCCTGGACACGTGATGAAATTTGCCAGTTTTGGGGAAGAGGCTGGCAAAATTGTTGTAACATCCTGGTTTATAAAATTCTTGTGGGGGGATTTTGTTGAGATAGTGGAGTAGGAAGCACTAGGAATCTCTCCCTACCTGGACAACAACTTCACGGGCACCTCTGTCTCATGTAACTGATATTTTAAAACTCTTGAGCTTGCTGAAGCCTTGCAACTTTCAGGCTTTGGCCCAGAAAGAGTTATTTAAAAAAAAAAAAAAAAGTTTTTCCCATTTAAAAACTTGTAAAATACAACAAAATTTACCGTTTTGACCATTTTAAGTGCACAGTTTAGTGATATTAAATATTAAATACACTCGTAATGTTGTGCAGCCATCAGCACCATTTATCAGCATAGCCCTCGTCATTATGTAAAACTGAAAATCTGTACCCATTAAACACCAGCTCCCTATCCCTCCCTCTCCCCAGCCCCTGGCAACTACCATTCTACTTTCTGTCTCTGGATTTGACTCCTCTAGAGTCCTCCTACGAGAGGGATCACACAATATTATCTTTCTGTGACTGGCTAATTTCACTAGGGCTAATGTCCTCAGGGCTCATCCATGTTGTAGCAAATGTGAGAACTTCCTTGCCTGATGCAAAGGAAAACAGACTTTCTGCATTCTGCTTTATATAGAAATTCCTTATGAATTTAGGTGTGAGTTTGATCAGTGTGAAGCAGATGACTCAGTCCCTAAAAACCTGATCCATTTTGTATGCACTAGGAAAGGTCTGTTTCTTCACTCATTCATTTTTTGATAGACATTGATTGAGCACCTGCGTTAGGACCAGACGCTAAGAGGTGCTCAGAGTACAAAGAGGAATAATATAGCCTGTGTCCTGAGGTAACAGTGTGTGTGCATGCCCAGGCTCCTCTGCCCTTGGGATTTTTTCAGGCAAGAATACTAGAGTGTGGTATTGCCATGTTCTCCTCCAGATTTTCCTGACCCAGTGATGGAACCCACGTCTCCTGCATTGCAGGGGAATTCTTTACCCCCTGAGCATCAAGGAAGCCCAAAAGCCCTGAAGTAAGGGGGTCCCTATAGTAAGTAAGGAGATAAACTGAAAAACCTTTAAAGCTCCTTTTATAAAAATAGGCATTTTTAGAAATAATTTATTTGGTTGCTCTGTGTCTTAGTTGCAGCATGCAGGATCTTTAGTTGCGGTAAGCAAACTCTGAATTGCAGCATGTGGGGTTCCGTTCCCTGAGCAGGAATCCAACCCGGGCCCCTGGTGGCCGCTGGACCACCAGGGAAGTCCCAAATCACAGCTTCTGGATGCTGGCAGGCTCCACCCTCCCCATCACTGAATCCTCTGTCTCCCAGCAGTACCAAAAATTTTCACTTGCTTTTGTCAGGGCAAATGACAAGGGAGCCAGGGTCCAGAGGGCCTAAAGAGAATTAATTTTTCACTGATTTTTACAGCGGGGAAAGCAGAAATCGATATAATGAATATTACTTTTCAACCAAGTTTGCCAGCACTTTGGGAGACTCTTAGTATAGGAATGAAAGTATCAGTGGCCATTAAAGTGATATAAAGTGAGGTAGCATTTCGTTTTTGTGGTGTGATTATCTTTATCTCCAACTCTTTCATTAGTTCTCTGGAGAAATCGGGTTGTAATTTACTCAAACATCTTTTATTTCATTTTCAGTGGATGTGCACTTATCTGTGATGGCGTAACTCCTAGCAGAGTATTGCAGCTCACTTATAGGACAGAAAGTAGACAGGGTCCTGGGCCTGGTCACGAGCCCAAGAACGGCTGTGGAATCCACAGCCCTGGCTCTGCTCTGCTCTGTTAGGAGTGAGGAATTTTGGCCAAGTTAGTCCATATTTCTGACCCTCCATTTCAACACCTGTAAGATGAAAGAAGCCATGCCCCCTGGGAAGTTTAAAGAAAGGACTAAAAGCAAGAGCACCGAAGAATTGATGCTTTCAAATTACGGTCCTGGAGAAGACGCCTGAGAGTTCCTTGGACTGCAAGGAGATCAAACCAGTCAACCTTAAAGGAAATCAACCCTGAATGTTCACTGGACGGACTGATGCCAAAGTTGAATCTCCAATACTTTGGCCACCTGATGCAAGGAGCTGACTCATTGGAAAAGACACTGATGCTGGGAAAGATTGAAGGCAAAAGGACAGGAGGGCAGCAGAGGATAAGATGTTTGGATAGCGTCAATGGACATGGATTTGAGCAAACTCCAGGAAACAGAGGAGGACACAGGAGGCTGGTGTGCTGCAGTCCATGAGGCCTCAAAGAGTCAGACACAACTTAGTAACTGAACAAGAGCCCATGGTGGGTCTCCCAACAATATCTTGATTTTGCTTTCTTTGCGTGTGTGTGTTAGTCGCTAAGCCGTGTCCGACTCTGCAATTCCATGGACAGTAGCCCATCAGGCTCCTCTGTCCATGGGATTTCCCAGGCAAGAATACTGGAGTGGGTTGCCTCTAGCCTGCAACTATTTATGTTTATAAGATGTTTGATCAAGGTTGAGGTTGTACTTTTTGATTTTTTAAAATTTTTAATTCTTTACACAATTTCTAAAAGTTATATTCCATTGACAGTTATTATAAAATACTAGTTATATTCCCTATGTTGTACAGTACATCGTGGCAGTACCTTGATTTTCTCTTAGCCATGTATTCTAAAGGAGGAAACACCCTGTTGACCTCCCTTATTTGAAAAAATAAAAAAGGTCTTTGCAGATGTAATTGAGTTAAAGATCTTGAACCAAGCATCCTGGATTGAACTGTAGGAGAATAAATGTCTGTTTTTGTTTTATTATTTAAAATTTTTTTTAAGATTTTTTTTTTTGAGATGGGCCATTTTTAAAGTCTGGGGCTTCCCAGGTGGCGCTAGTGGTAAAGAACCTGCCTGCCAATGCAGGAGGTATAAGAGACTCGAGTTTGATCCCTGGGTTGGGAAGATCCTCTGAAGGAGGAAATGGCAACCCACTCCAGTATTCTTGCCTGGAGAATCCCATGGACAGAGGAACCTGGAGGGCTACAGTCCATGGGGTTGCAAAAGAGTTGGACACGACTTAGCACACATGCACACATTTTAAAAATCTATTGAATTTGTTACAGTATTGCTTCAATTCTATGTTTTGGTTTTTTTTGCAGCAGGTCATATGAGATCTTAGCTCCCTCACCAGGGATTAAACCCACACTCTCTGCATTGGAAGGACCTGGGAAGTCCCGTGTCTGTTGTTCTAAACCACCAAGTACGGCTTCCCTGGTGGCTCAGATGGTAAAGAACCTGCCTGGATCCTGGAGACCTGGGTTCAGTCCCTGGGTTGGGAAGATCCCATGGAGAAGGGAATGGCAACCCACTCCAGTATTCTTGCCTGGAGAATCCCATGGACAGAGAAGCCTGGTGGGCTACAGTCCATGGGGTCGCAGAAGATTTGGACAATTGATGCTTTTGAACTGTGGTGTTGGAGAAGACTCTTGAGAGTCCCTTGGACTGCAAGGAGATCCAACCAGTCCATTCTGAAGGAGATCAGCCCTGGGATTTCTTTGGAAGGAATGATGCTAAAGCTGAAACTCCAGTACTTTGGCCACCTCACGTGAAGAGTTGACTCATTGGAAAAGACTCTGATGCTGGGAGGGATTGGGGGCAGAAGGAGAAGGGGACAACAGAGGATGAGATGGCTGGATGGCATCACTGACTCGATGGACATGAGTCTGAGTGAACTCCGGGAGTTGGTGATGGACAGGGAGGCCTGGCGTGCTGCGATTCATGGGGTCGCAAAGAGTCGGACATGACTGAGCGACTGATCTGATCTGATCTGAGGGACTTAAACTTCACTCACCCCAAGAAACAAATATACTAATCAGTGTGCATTCAGAAATATTATTGTCCTTTTCTTTATGTACATTTAACTTCTTTTTATGCCTTTCCCATTCCCCTTCCTTAAAAGGGCTGAAATAGTCACGCTGAGCCAGGCTGCGTTGGTCACTTCCTAGCTGTGTGACTTTCAGCAAACTACTTCACCTCTCTGTGCCTCAGTTTCCTCTTCTGTAAAATGTCTCTACTAGAACTAAAGGGGTAGGTGCCTGGCATGCAGTGACCAATACATGAAAGTGGTGGTCATTATGTATTCTCCCCTGTCCTAAGACTTATTTCCTCCCCTCATCAGAATGCTGCTTCTTCATGGTAATGAGTCCAGTTTTGTTTGTGCTTAGATTTTTAAAATTATTATTACTTGTGATTCATTCACCTCATTATGCTTTTAGGCCAGCAACATGGGGGAATTGTCGCTCAGAAAACTGTGAACAAACCAAGCCCAGGGGGAATCTTACTAAGCAGCCATACTTAATGATTGGAAAGGTCAACGATCCACACCATTAGCAAAACAGAGACAAAGAACCTGATTTAACTAAAAAGCTGTTCAATACAGCGGCTCCAATTGGCTCTCTCTCTTTCTCTGCACTTGCCTTTGAAATACGCATTTCAAAGGACATAAATAATTTAATTGATTTTCAGAATAACTGACTTGTTTTTGGCAGGTGTTGCTATGTTTGTTTGGTTTGTGGAGGGGGTAGATGCTGGGAGAAGGAAGGTTTAAGGAAACTTCTGACTATCCTATTTTCCAAATTTAAAGTCAGCATTTGTTTCTAAAGCAATTGTTGCCTCCCTTGCTTCAAAGGAATGTAAAAGTAGGCCTTATCTTAAAAATCACTTAGCTTAGAATAGCACAGCAGCTTTTATGACGGTTCCTCATCCAGACCCTGGCAATGTCAGAAAGTGTTTAATTTACTAGTTCAGCTGGACGTTCAGAGCTCTCCTCCCACGTTGCATTAGCAGCTGTTGCTGTTAAGTCGCTTCAGTCGTGTCCTACTCTGTGCGATTCCACAGACAGCAGCCCACCAGGCTCCCCCGTCCCTGGGATTCTCCAGGCAAGAACACTGGAGTGGGTTGCCATTTCCTTCTCCAATGCATGAAAGTGACAAGTGAAAGGGAAGTCGCTCAGTCGTGTCCGATTCTTAGCGACCCCATGGACTGCAGCCCACCAGGCTCCTCCGCCCATGGGATTTTCCAGGCAAGAGTACTGGAGTGGGGTGCCATTGCCTTCTCCTGCATTAGCAGCTGACTGTTCCCAATTCTCTGCCCATCTACAGGGCCTGCTCATCTTAAGACTGGGCTGTGTTCTTTTCCGTTCACTCTCTCCTTCAGAGAAATGGAAAAGGAGAGAACGACAGATATGTCTGTTTCTCAAAGCAATTTCTTTACCATATTTGCAAACCGAAGAGGCTTTCAGCATACACATTGGCATGGCTGAAAGCCCTGGTTTAGGTAACAACTGATTTCCTAAAACTGGGAGATTTTAAAAAAAGAAAACAACTACTTCACTTAGTTTTGGCCACTCTGGGTCTTTGTTGCTGCACTCAAGCTTTCTCTAGTTGCGGTGAGCAGGGGTGACTCTTCGGCGAGCTGCGCAGGCTTCTCATCACGGGGCCTTTTCTTGTGGAGCACCAGCTCTAGGACACTCGGGCTTTGGTAGGTGGAGCACATGGGCTCTGTAGTTGCAGCTCCCGGGCTCTAGAGCACGACTCAGTAGGTGTGGCGCAGAGGCTCAGTTGCTTCATGGCACGTGGGATCTTCCCAGACCAGGGATCCAACCCGTGTCACCTGCATTGGCAGGTGGATTTTTAACCACTGGACCACCAGGGGAGTCCTCAATTTGCATCTTTCATGATCACTGCAAACTTTGAGACTTAGATCAGGGAAAGAACAGATTATTCTGGAAGCAGCTGACAGTTTCAGATTCATATGGGACTACTCTGAATAAAGAAGACAGATCTGTCAGCAAAAGGACCTGTCAGGATGAACAGAACTGCCCTTTGTTGGGGCCCCGCAGGAAGGCTGTGGAGCAGCAGGAGGCTGAGGAGACAGGAGACAGCTCAGTTCTGGCAGCAGGAAATTGCCTGGGGAAGATGGATTTGCTTAGCACCATTATTAGACCAGAAAGGGCTTTGTGCGGAGGCTTTTGTGTGTGTTTGACTCACCCAGGTCATCCCACCTAATGTATTCTTAGCTCCCCTCTTGTTCATCAAACAGTCACAGGCAGGGACACTTAAACAATGGCCCACGAAGCCCGACTTCCTGAGACTCCGATAATCTTTTATTGATACAAAATACACCTCCAGGGCAGATCTAAGCTCTCCTAGGCAGGGGCTGCTAGGGGGTGGGGATAGGGCTAGGACAGGGCTGTAACAACAGCCCATGGGTACCCAAGAGAGACATACATGACCCCCAGGGTCCCTATCTCCAGCCTCAGCTCCCTGGTGTTCCCATTCCGACAGCGGAAGAAGCCAGATCAGAGAAGTTACCTGACTTGTGGCACCCCACAGCTAATGGATGGCAGAGATGGTATTATGGGTTGGAGTGTGATCCCGCCTGGCCCCCAGAAAAAGATGTGTTGAAGTTCTACCCACAGTAGCTCAGAATGTGATCTTATTTGGAAACTGGCTTGTGGCAGAGGTCATTAGTTAAGACGAGGTCATACTGGATTAAGGTGAACCCTTAATCAAACGTAACTGTGTGCTTATGAGGAGAGATGCACAGGAGAAGACGGCTGTGTGACAAGAAGGCAGGCTGGACCGGTGCATCTACTGGCCAAGGAACGCTGGCAAACACCAGGGGCCGGATGAGCAAGGAAGGATGCTTTCCTGCTGCTCTCAGAGGGAGCATGCCACTGTCCACCCCTCGACTTTGGACTTCTAGCCTCCGGAACTTATGAAGCGATACATTTCTGTTGTTTTAAGTGACTCAGTTTGTGGTCCTTTGTTACGCCAGCCCTGGAAACCAAGGCAGATGGCAGCGTGGTTTTCCCATTGACGCCACCAAGACACAGAGGGAACCATGTGGGATGCGGAGACCAGTAACATCCACACCTGCATGCCCACTCCAGACCCGTCTCGTGAGATTGTGGTAGAAGGTCAACACGGTCGGCTTAAAAAAACGCACACACACACAAAAAAACGCACAAAGTAAGAGTTGTGAGTTGTTTTATTTGGGGCAAAATGAGGACTGCAGTCTAGCAGACAACACCTCAGATAGCTCTGAGAAACTGCTCCAAAGAGACGGGGCCGGGAGGGGAGGATGTATGGATTTTAATGAAGGGACAGTACATACAATCGAGTACATATTTCCCCAGGTTCCTTCTAGTCATGAGAAACAGATCACCATGAACGACTTTAGTGCTCTTCTAGATATGAGGAGATACAAGAGTTGGGCTCATCTTCAGCTCCTGAGGGTGTCTAACTGTCTGAAGACCTATCCTACCAGCTTTTCCCCCAAGCATGGGTGCCTCACTTCTCTTCTCTATCCTGAACTTTCAGGGGTGTTGAAAATCAGCAGCTACAGCAGCGCAAGATTGAATCCTTATAGAGGTAGATGGCAAGCGCTCGTGGCAAGTGCCAATTTATAGTTGACCCTCTTCAGTTGAAAAGCGGGAAGGCCAAACTCCTGCCCAGAGGGACCCTTTTGAAACTGTAGAAATGCTCCTCGGGGGTGCTCTGAGCCACTCTGGTTCTTTATGTTTTACTGCAGAAAGAATTCAGCGAGACGCACAGTGATAGATAAGAAATGATTTATTAAAATAGGATGTTTGTGAGGCTCACAAGCCCGTGGGCAAAAGGATGCCACCCTGAGAACTTAGTGGGCTATAGTTTTGTTTTTTTTTTTCTTTTCTTTTCTGCAAGGGCAGGTAAGTGGGTGGGTTACAGTTTTATAATCAAAAGACAAGTGGGGAGGAAGAGGAGACCACCTTTTTCCCCATCGGCTCATCCTCCACGTCAGGTGGGTGAGTTTTCTTGTCCCTACATGGTCAAAGTGGGGTTGTCATGGCATAAAGGAAATAAGCAAAAAGGTGGTAACATACACGAAAATACAGCAAATATGTATAATGTCACTCTTTTTTTTTTAAATTTTATTTTATTTTTAAACTTTACAATATTGTATTAGTTTTGCCAAATATCGAAATGAATCCGCCACGGTATACCTGTGTTCCCCATCCTGAACCCTCCTCCCTCCTCCCTCCCCATACCCTCCCTCTGGGTCATCCCAGTGCACCAGCCCCAAGCATCCAGTATCGTGCATCGAACCTGGACTGGCGACTCGTTTCATACATGATATTATACATGTTTCAATGCCATTCTCCCAAATCTCCCCACCCTCTCCCTCTCCCACAGAGTCCATAAGATAATGTTACCCTTTCCTTATAGTTTTGTTTTTGGTGCTCACAGAAGAGCATGTCCTAGGAATCATTAACTTTCCGACCTCCCTGGGCTGGATGTGGGTTTCATGCCAGCACTGTTTTCTTGTTTGGGGGCATGTCTCTTGCTTCTGTTGCACGGTTTTGTCACTAAGCCAGCCTGTTTGGTTTTGTGGTTAAGCAAACCTGTTTTTTTAAGTGATCATTAACTATAGAGTCTTCCGTACTTTCTTCTTTACTTACGATCCCTTCGTAGGATTAACTATTTAATCACCTACTTTGCCCCTATCATTGTAAACACCATGCTTTTATAAAGACAGCAAAGGAGACCAAAGTGTCATAGTTAAGCCCCAGAGAAGCAAGACCTGAGGCTGTGGTGCTCATACAAGGGATTTATCAAGGAAGGGGTCTCAAGAGAAACGCTTAAGGGCCAGGGGCTGGGGAAAGATGCGGTTTACAGCAGTCCAGCCTCGGACTTCCCTAGTGGTCTGGTGGTAGAATGTCTGCCGTTCCAAATCAAACAGCGTTTGATTCCTGTTCCGGGAAGATTGCACGTGCTGCAGGGCAACTCAGCCCACGTGCCACAAATACCGAAGCCTGTGCACCTACAGCCCGTGCTCCACAAGAGAAGCCACTGCAGTGAGAGGCCCTCGCACTGCAGCTAGAGAGGAGCCTCCACTCACTGCAACTAGAGAAAAGCCCATGTAGCAAGGAAGACCCAGCACAGTCAAAAATAAATGAATGAATAAATAAAAATTAAAAAAAAAGAAGTCCAGCCTCAGCCTGACCCCATGGGGAGCTCTGGAGCATAAACTGTCACACAGAGGTGGTTGCCTGAAAAGGCAAGGGGTTTCAATGTGGCTATAACCCCCCAGCATCGCCTCGGCCAAAAGCGAGCTTTTAGAGGAGCGCGAAGGTGTGAGCCGTGAGCGGCCAACACCTGCAGCGCTGGGGATGGGGGCACCCAGGACAACAGCAGCATCGGCTTGGCCCTGGGATGTGGGCATCAGGCGAGTCCCAGCTCTGCCGGCCAGTGGCGGTGCTCAGGCTGTCCCTGTCTGCGCACTGCTCACTTAGACATAGGAGGAGATGGGACAATGAGGGGGTGGGATATGGGCGGAGAAGGAATAGCAAGAGGTTAATCAAAGTCTTTTCTTTCTGGTGTGACTCTGGAGGAGTACGGAGTGTAGGAGTAAAAAAAATTTAAAAAGTGGGTTCTGGTCAACTTCGTCACGATTTAATGGTCAGTGTTCCAAAAACAACAACACAACCTTTGACTTCTTCTTCCTCTGAAACTCATTACTTAAACTGAAGTTTGACTAAAAGTCAAAACACCTTAAGGAAAAAAGATTTAGATCAGTTAATGAGTGCAAGGTTGCTTATAAGTCGGGAGGATCCCGGGATGCTTAGAACACACTTGATGTGTGTGTGACGCAATGCCCTCCTCCTTCCCCATCCGTACACCTAGCAAAACAGGACAAAACAAAATGAAACAAGGCCTTCCTTGGTTCTACATTCCAGGATAAAGTCAAGGGATGAAGCCCTTGCTTGATTGGTGGGGTTGGGAGGCAGGAGGGTGGTGCGTGGGGAAACAGCAGAGGAGACTCGCTTCTGATCACAGGCAGGACGTTCCCTTGGTGAGCTTGATTCTGGGGACTGTGCAACTTCGGAGCTTCTTCGGGGCTGGCCTGGGGCCCTTGGTCCCTGCTTATTCACCTTCTCTCACCCAGTTTATCTGCTGCCTCCATGATCTGGGAGGCCAGCCAGTTTCTGTCCTCATGTCGCTGGCAATGGAAGTAAGGACAAGGCTGGACATGCTGGCACAGTCTGCCCCCTGCCCCCTCATGGTGCCACCTGCTCACATACACCTCCCGAGGAGGCCCTTCTTGTCTCTCCCTCTCTGCTCACCCCACAGGGCTTCCTGCATTCTTCCCCACTTCCCTACCCCCTGCCTTTGCCTCAGATGACCCGAAGACCTGGTTGGGGACCAGCCCACACTAGAAGTCACACCTCTCCGTGCTCCCCAGCCTCCCTCACACTTTCATTCATGTTAGGGTGCATGTGGCCAATGGTAGTCTGCTTGGTGGGGGCAGGGAGGTTGTCGTGTTTTTTTTTTTTTTAACATCCTTCAAAGTGCTAAGCTGAAAATCTTACTCCTAGTTCCATTGTTTTCCCTCCCTTTCTTTTCTTTTCTTCTTCTTTTTTTTCATATTTATTTATCTGGCTGCACTGGGTCTTCATTGTGGAGTGTGAATTTGTAGTTGCAGCATATGGAATCTAGTTCCCTGACCAAGGATCAAACCTGGGCCCCCTGCACTGGGAGCGCAGAGTCTTAGCCACTCAACCACCAGGGAAGTCCATCTTTCCTTTTATTTTTTTACTTTCCCTTCAGTTTCCAAAGCTATCTTTTTTATTCCTTGACATCGCACATGTTTTTCTAAGCCATCTCAAGTTCTTTGGGTAATGAAGAAGTACCAGTAAACATACGCATACATAAACACATAAACATACATAAACATAAACACAAGTAAAATACAAATTTGAGTTGAGCACCCAGAATCAGGGGCTTGCAGAAGCTCAGTGGTAAAGATTCCACCTGGAATGCAGAAGACACAGGAGATCTTGGTTCGATCTCTGGGTCGGGAAGATCCCCTGAAGGAGGGCATGGTAATCCACTCCAGTATTCTTGCTTGGAGAATCCCATGGACAAAGGAGTCTTCCAGGCTATATTGTCCATAGGGTTGCAAAGAGTCAGACACAACTGAAGTGACTTAGCACGCACACACCGAGAGTCAGACTTCACCTCTCTTAAACCCACTCGACTCAGGGTGGGTCAACACAGGCTCCCTGTCCCTGAGCCTCTTGTGAGATCCCCTCCCAGAAGCTGACCCTCTGTGGCCTAGGAGCCAGCTTTGCATTTGCTCCAGGAGATATTCTGGTCCATCAAAATGCTTCCAGGTGTTCCTGCCCCAGACAAAGGCTGAGGAAATTTCTGACTCGACTCCCACACTCTGCAAAGTCCTCACAGGGAGCAGGGGTAGAGGGGAAGGTGAGGTGGGGAGTCAGGGAGGAGGAAGAGGAGAGGCTCTTGGTGGCTGCCCTCTGCCCTACATGAGGCCCCAGGGTCCTCTTAGGGCAGCTGCCCACCCTCGTGCCATCTTTCAGCTGCGAGCCCCAGTCGCTGCATCCCACCCACCTGCATTCTTTTGCATCAGTGTGAGAAAGCAATTTGCATCCAACCAGCAGGATTAAGTAAGATAGATGGAGGCGGCCTGCCTTCTCATCTCAGAAACCCTTTTCATCTTGCAGAGGCTGCTGTGCAGAAGGCGGATAGAGTTGTCTTGTTTTAATGTGGTCCCTGCAGGCTGAGTTTCGTTTTGTGATCCATCTGCCTTAGAGATGCCGAGTAAGTGAACAGCTGGGAATGCTGCAGGCTGAGCACCCACCTGCCTTGAACCTTTACCCCGTGGCCTCTAGTTCCTGCACAGGGTAGCTGTTTTAGGTCAGAGGGAGGACCAGGTCTGCTTTCGATACCTGGGATGGCATGGGGCCCCTGAGGTGCTACAGAAAATGGGATTCTGGTGGCATCAGCTGCATCTGGATGGCTGCTCTCTCCCAGGGTCCCTCCTCTGGATGGAGAGCTATCCGAAAAGCAGAGAAGCCATGAGCTGTCCCTGTCCCAGAGCCGAGTGCCATCTTTGCCAACTTCAGTGTCTTTACCTGCAAAATGGGTATTTAATATTCCTGGGCTCATAGAGTTGTTGGGAGGATCAAATAATAATAGCTGGTGCTTTAATAGTCTCATTACATGCTGGTCATTCTAAATGAGACTATTAAAGCACCAGCTATCATTATTTAATCTTCCCAACTCTGTGAGCCCAGGAATATTAAATACCCACTTTGCAGGTAAAGACACTATGAGCCCAAGAACTCATTTAATCTTTACAACACTCTTAGCTATTATTATCTCCATTTTTCAGAGGAGGAAACTGAGGACTGGGGAGCTTAAGCAATGTGTCCAAGTTTACAAAGCTAGAGAGTGACAGAGCTAAGATTTTTAACCCAAGTAATCCGGCCCCAGGGGCTTCTGAGGTGGTAAAGAATCCGCCTGCCAACCCAGGAGATGTAACAGACTCAGTTTCGATCCCTGGGCACGGAAGATCCCCTGGAGAAGGAAATGGCAACCCACTTCAGTATTCCTGCCTGGAAAATTCCATGGACAGAGGAGCTTGGTGGGGTACAGTCCGTGGGGTCGTAAGAGTTGGACACGACTGAGCAGGGACATGCACACAATGTTTACTTAAATGTTGCTTCTTCTTTGTTTTGCACTGGAGCCAAGAGTTTCATCAGGGAGGAGGTGAGCTGATGGCTGGGTGGCCTTGCCCTCCTCCTGGTGGCCTAGCCAGAGACTGCCCTTTCTAATCTGTTCTTCTGCTTTGTCGGTAACCGTCTCAAGCGGGTGGTTTTGAGAGCCTTTTGACTGTTATTAAGAGCCTTGATTGAGAGCCTTGATAACTGTTATTATTTTCCAGCACAACGCAAAGCATGCTTTTAAAAAAGGAATTTGAACATTACAGCAACTTTGAAAATGAAAGTCCTTCATAAACTGCTCTTCCAAGTGTGGTTTGGCATCTCCTGGGAACTGGCCAGAAATGCAGAGTCTCAGGCCCCTTCCAGCATGACCTGCCGAATGAGAACCTGCATTTGACTGAATCCCACTGACTCACAGGCTCCTGAGAGCGAGAAGAGCCAGCTGCAACCCTCCTGTCCACAAGCCCGGCGAAGATAATAATGTCATCGGTTGTGTGTGCACTTAAGAGCCATTTAAAATGTGCACTCTTCTAACCTCTTCCAGTCATTACCTGCAATTTTCAGGCCTTGTCTAAAACCAAAATCCTCATCAATGTCATTCAGCAGGAAGCTAATAAAGACATCATTATCTTGTCTGTCAGCTGCCCTCTTGCCCCGTCTCCAACCCCAGCAGTCACGGTGATGGTTCTAAAACATAAACCGATCGCATCACTCTCCCGCTTAGACTCCTGCCCTGCCTTTCCCTGGGAGCGCAGTCCTCGCCCTCTGCTGCCTGTTTCTGACATGCTGACCTTCTCTTTTGGGCCATCTGGATCTTTGCACTCTCGCTTCTGTGCATGGATGCCCTTTCCTCCTTCCTCTCGGCTGGTTCCTTTTCATCCTTCATGTCTCAGCTTAAATGTCACCTCCTCAGAGGTGTGAGATGAAATGACCATATGGGGAAAGCACGCCCTTGCTCCTTATCACAGCTCATGTCAGTCACCAGCCATGGTCAGGACTCTCTCTCTGAAGGAGTGTAAATCCCACAAGGGCAGAGACCATCCTGTCTGCCTGCTCTCCCTTGGACCCTTGTACTTGGCACAGCATCTTAATAAACATCTATTGAATGAATGCCTTCTTTCTAGAGACCAGGTATCTGAATATCATCACCTTGTTTGTACTGACTTGTTGAAATTATAAAAATAATAGATCCTAATTTTATATATATTTAAACTCTGCAGAAAGGAATAAATGAAAAGTAACATCTTTTTCCCCCTCAATTCCTTCCAACTGCAAAAGTAACCAATGAGGGACTTCCCTGGCAGTCCAGTGGTTGAGAATCAGCCTTCCATTGCACAGGATGCGGGTTCGATCCCTAGTCCAGGAACTAAGATCCCACAGGCTGCAGGGCAACCAAGCCCACGTGTGGCAACTACTAAGCCCTTGAGCTCTAGAGCCCGTGCACCATGACAAAGACCCGGTGCAGCCAAAAGAAAGTAACCACTGATAGCTTATTTTGTCGCCTTCCATAACTTCAGAACCCTTTAGAAAGGCACACTAACAAGATCACGCTGTAACTATTAATTGTATTCTGCAACTTGCATTTCTTTAAAATTGTGGTAAAACCCACGTACCATAAGATTTACCACCTTAACCATTTTTAAGTGGACAGTTCAGTCGGGTTAAGTACATTCAGGCTGATGTGCAGCCGGTCTCCAGAACTGAAACTCTATCTCCCCATTTACCCCTCCCCCAGTCCCTGAAATCACCATTCTACTCTCTGTGTTTATGAGTTTGAACAACTGGCCTTTTGAACTTAACTATGAGAAGGAATCAGAGAAGGCAATGGCAACCCACTCCAGTACTCTTGCCTGGAAAAATCCCATGGACGGATGAGTCTGGTAGGCTGCAGTCCACGGGTTCTCGAAGAGTCAGACACGACTGAGCGACTTCCCTTTCACTTTTCACTTTCATGCATTGGAGAAGGAAATGGCAACCCACTCCGGTGTTCTTGCCTGGAGAATCCCAGGGACGGGGGAGCCTGGTGGGCTGCCGTCTGTGGAGTCGCACAGAGTCGGACACTACTAAAGTGACTTAGCATGAGAAGGAAATGGCAACTCCAGTATTCTTGCCTGGGAAATCCCCTGGACAGAGGAGCCTGGTGGGCTACAGTTCATGGGGTTGCAGAGAGTTGGACGTGACTTAGAAACTAAACGACTACAGTGCATCTTGCCATGGGGGCCCATGGAATCTGTCTTGCTGTTCCTAAACCCACATAGCACTCTCAAGCCACAGCTGATATTTAACCAGTGAAACAAAGGTGGCTCCCTGTTTGGAGTGACTACAGACAATGCTGCAATGCCAGGGTTAAACCCCCCAAGCTATAAAGTCAAAGGGTATGTACTTCCTGTCTGCCAAAGTGCTGCCCAAGGAAGTTGACCAGTTGGCCACAGAGGAAGAGGGGGCTCTTCCCAATGTGTTAGGGGAACACTGACTGAAACCGTCCACTCTGGCTAGACACCACAGTAAGCATTTGCATGAGTTATTTTATAACAGGAGGTCCTGGTAAGAAACAGAATTAATAAGCCACCACCAACCGGAAGAATTTGGGAAAGGTCAAAAGGAGACACCACATGTCCTACCAACTTCCCAGAATTCTCATCAATGGACTCCATCTTGACTGAGTGGTGTGTGCGCCGCCAGGAAGGACATCGAGTCAGAATGATTGACCAGATACAACCTGGAAACTAATCCCATTACCATAAAACCCCAAGACTGTGAGCCACACGTGGCAGAGCAGACCTCCTGGGTTCCCTTACCCTCCTGCTCTCCGCCCCGGTGCCCCTTCCCAGTAAAGTCTCTTGGTTGGGCAGCATGTGTCTCCTCAGACCATTCATTTCTAAGTGTTAGACAAGAGCCCGCTCTTGGGCCCTGGAAGGTGACCCCCTTCCTGCAGCAGAGGAAAACTAAGTAAATACCATCCCATCCCAGAGCCAGGTCTTGAAGGGAGGGGAAAAGCCTAAGGGGGTGAGTTGGTGGCAAGACAGGGAATGGAGCTGCTAGATGTATACACAGGAGGAAGTCAAATTCAAAAACCATATAATGAGTGGACTTGGGAAGCAGCTCGTTGCTGTGGCAACCCCATTCCCCTGCTGCCAGGAGCGGTGGGGGGCGGGGGGTGTTTCTTTCCTCTGAACCTGGCAGGAGCTCCTCTCCCTCAATATCACTTAAGAAAGACAGAGTTGGGTGTCCTTTTATTGAGATCAGTGTGCAGTTTCTGACAGTGACTCCCCATCACTGACCCGCTGTGATTCTCAGCCGTCCTCTACAGGCAAGGCACTCGGGCCCCCGTTCCCACAGTAGACAGATGCCCTGGGTATGTTGCCCAAGACCCTGACGTAAAGGGGCCTGCAGAGATGCCAGGGGGGCTGAGCCCCCAAGGAGACTGTTCTTTTCCCTTCACAAGAAAAGGTTTTCTAAATTTTTGTTTCTTTAAGATTGCCAAAGGTCAAGGTCAGGGGAAGCTTGCTTGAGCTAGCCCCTTAAACCAATTTCCGGTTCTGAGTCACTTTGCTCTGCTTCCTGCAGGGTATTTAACCCTGAACGTGCTGATTGGGTTAGAGCTGGGAGAGGGGACGGCAGAAGGATGGATGGCAGAATCAAGTTAAACTACTTTTACCTGTTCCTGCATCAGTGCTAGACACACGGTGTACACACCCTCCTCTGAACCTTTTAACTGCTCAGTAAGGTGGGAATTATTGCACCCATAAGCCTCCAAAGTTTAAATGCTTTGCCCAAGATCTCCATGCAGGAGTATGAACGGGCTTCTGTCTGGGTCTCAGGCTCACATTCTCACCCCCAATCCCAGGAGACAATTTGGGGACACAAACCAGGCAACAGAAGGCTGGCTCCTCTAGGACGAGATGGCAGCCAACTTTAAATCTCCCCCTAAGCAAAGGGATCAGGGCTTGCCTGGTGGCTCAGATGGTAAAGAATTCACCTGCCAATGCAGGAGATGCAGGTTCGACCCCTGGGTCAGGAGGATCCCCTGGAGAAGGATATGGCAACCCACTCCAGTATTCTTGCCTGGGAAAATCTCATGGACAGAGGAGGCTGGCAGGCTACAATCCATGGAGTCGCAAAAGAGTCAGATACAACGTAGCAACTAAACAACAGCAAAGCAAAGGGGCCTATGGGGACGTGACCTACCAGCATCACCGGTCCCTTCTTCCTTTAATCAGGCAGCGGGTTAAGTGGGGACATGCGGGATATGGAGTTTCTGATCCAAACCAGCTGTGGCTCCTGACCTGGTGTGAACCCCAGCCTCAGAACACAAACATGGGGAAATGGTGCCTCTGGATTTTGTTTGTGTTTTGTATGAACACCCAGCGCTTCGGGGAGGTTTAAGTGAACCGAGGGGCAGGCTCTCGGACTGTCACTTTTAAAATCCAACAGCCCAGGTCTCTCTCTCACCTGGTGCTTCTCCTTAGCCTCCGGGGTATGTGACAGTAATGATTTGTACTTTTGAATTTGATTTTCCTACATCCTCCCCCCGAGGCAGCTATCCCCGGAGAGTCCCTGGGGAATTGTGCTCCACTCACACTAACGTTTCATCTCCAAATTCCAGACCCCCAAGAACCCTCTGCCGCAAGCCCTGCCCCCACCCCCTCCAGCAGCCGTAGAATCGTAGAGTCGTTGCTTCCAGCCTCTGGAGCCCTGTCAGGGTGACCGTGGCCTGGGAAGCAGGGGCACAGATTAACACTCAAGAAAAAAAGGCCCCGACAAACGTAGCTTCTCAGTTGCCTGTGACTGAGTTGATGAGCCCCTGCTCGCCTGCGGGGAAGTAGGAAGGAGCCCTAATTTGCCGATTCATGGTGCCACAGCGTCTTCCAGCTTAATTTGTCTCCAGTGGATGACTCAGTTCTCTTAGGGTACATGCTCAGTCCTTTTAAGTTTCTCCTCTTTTTCTGCTGTCACTGTCCGTGATGGTGGTGGCTGGGTCCACAGAGTATGACCTGAGGGCCTTCTGGAGTGCCCTGACACCCACTGCTGGAACCTTGCCCCGTGCATGAGGGCCCCCACAAGAATAATAGCTCTCTTTTTCATACACGTATAAATTTAAAAAATTGGCCGCATCATCTGGTATGTGGGGTCCCAGTTCCCCAACCAGAGATCGAACCCCAACCCCCTGCATTGGAAGCACAGAGTCTTCACCACTGGACCAGCAGGGAGATCCCAGGAGGGATCCAGCCCTGAGACCTTAAGGGCCCCTAGGCCCTTCAGCCCCTCCAATCTTCTTGCCAGACCCGAGTTATCTCAGGACGCCTGCAGCCGTGGGGAGTGGGTCATTCATCTGGCCATTTTTCCTCCTCCATGTAGCTCTTCTCCCCTCTGACCTGCTGCACTCAGCTCTCACCCAATATGGATCTCCTCCCAGGGATTCAAATAGAAAAAGAGTCAAGAAACAAGCACTTTCATCTGTCCCCTCAACCCCTGGCTTTGGCTAGAAGGAGGACCTAGACCATGTGTTAGACCTCCTACGTCCCTGGCCCCTGCCTTTCTGCACGATTTTCCTGGGGCCACGCCCCCTGCATCATACCCTGACTTGCTTCTCTTCAGACTCAGGACACAACTCTGGGTGACCTAGGCCACCCACCAGGCCTGTCTGAGTATCTTAATGCCTGCTTCCATTATTTAGAACACCCTTTTCTTTCTTGGCAAAGATTGGCTTTCAAGGTTATTCCCTTGTTTTATACTCAGGAATGTATTTTTGGATGTTCAAAGCTTAGCACTTCCTCTTCCTCTTTGCATTCCTAAGCCTCTTCAGGCAGAAGAGGAGGGACATTACCCGAGAAAGCACCTGGATGTCTTTCAACTGGCATCTCCCCAGTCCACCTGCTTATACAATGAGGCCTATATGAGTTTCTCCCGCCTGAAGTTCTGAGTTCTGTCCTTTCAACCGTTGATTTTGGAGCAACTTTTTCATTAGCAGTTTTGTTTTTTTCAAAGACCTTTTTTTAAATGACATTGCTTTTGCTCTGCCATAGCTGTCCTCCCTGCCATGGTCAAAATATCCTGGGAGAGTTGTTCCTAATGCTTCAGAACCCACCAAGGTCAACCAACAACCTCTATACTTCTAAATCCAAGCCCTGAATTCATTTCCTAGGCCTGCTGGGACAAGGTACCAAACTGGATAGCTGAAAACAACAAAAAAGAGAGAGAAATGTATTCTTTTACAGTTCTGAAGGCCCCAAAACTCAAAATCAAGTTGTTGGGCAGGATACGTTCCTTCCAGGACCTTCCAAGGGAGAAGACATCCCACGCCTCTCTCCCACTCTTTCTGTCTCTTGGCTCATGACACATCACTCTAGTCTCTGCCTCAGGCTTCACGTGCTTGCCCTCCGTGTATCTCTGTGTCTAAAATCTCCTTCTCTTTTAATAAAAACCCAAGGTCATGGAGAAGGAAATGGCAACCTGCTCCAGTATTCTCACCTGGGAAATCCCATGGACAGAGGAGCCTGGCGGGCTATATAGTCCAGGGAATCACAAAAGAGTCAGGCACGACTGAGTGACTAAAACAACAATTTAATAGGGATTGCACTGAATCTGTAGAACAAACGAGATTTTTATAAAACATAATTTAGGACTTCCCTGGGTTCAGTCTCTGGTGTGGGAAGATTCCACACGCCTCGGGGCCACCAAGTCCATGTGCCATAATTACTGAGCCCTCATTCTCGAGCCCAAGAGCCCGACTACTAAAGCCTGCCCACTCCTGTGCTAAAGCCTTTGCTCCAGAACAAGAGAAGCCACCCCAGTGAGCAGGCCATGCACTGCAACTAGAGAGTATCCCTCACTCACGGCAACAAGCAGTAGTGAAGACCCAGTACAGCATAAAGATCAAAACAAAACCCAAGGACATCGCTCACAGGGTTTAGGACCCACCCTGAGTTCAGGATCATCTCATCCTGAGATCCTTAGGTTAATTATATCTGCATATCTGCAAAGACCCAGAACAGGTTAAAGTCTCAGGTGCTGAGGCTTAAGACTTGGACATACCTTTCTGGAAGACAACATTCAACCCATGACACATCCTTTTCAGCCCTCAACTTGACCTCTCTGCAGCATCTGGCGCTCTGACTCACTTTGTCTTGGAAACTGTCCTTTCCATTGACTTCCAGGCTGTCAAGCTCTCCAGGTTGTCCTCTTATTGCTCCAGCTGATCCCCAGGTTCCTCTCCTGGTTTCTCTTCTTCTGCCCAGCCCTGCAAGGTGAAGGTCCCTAAGATTCTGTCCTGTCCTTAGCAGGCCCTGCCTGTTTTCACTCTGACAGTGGGCACTGTGCCTCCTCACAGCCGTCTGGGGTCTTCTGTCTGACTTGGCTGTCAGATACCCAGATTCCTGCACTACCAGGGTTCCTCTTCGGGCACTGGGGAGGAGATTATAAACCTTCCAGACTTATGTGCTGTGTTTTATGTGCATGTGCCACTGGGCACTCAGGGGGAAGGATCCAGAGTTTTCATCAGGTTCAAGGTTAAAGATTCTTTCCTGTGCAGAATTCTCCACAGTAATCACCTGGCTTCCTGGCTGGCCTCTCAATCTCTTTGATTCTCCTACCTGTCCTTTGTCCATTCTCTTTTCCACACCACCCTCTCTAATTATTGAGACCCTTCCCGGTGGGATGTCTATTGTCTTTTTGCCCATCACACTTCTTTCTACTTAAGGTGATATAGATTCTCTTTTTCTTTTCAGAACTACAAAACACACATATACACAGAATGGGCCTGCGGTGACGTAACCCCACTCAGGTGAACGTGTGACCTACTCCAGCCAATAAGAGTGTTTCATGTTCCTAGATCTTATGCGTGGTTGGGTGGAAGGGGAAGGTGGGTAACTCACAGGGGATCATTCAGAAGCTTTTTTGGGTTTTGAAACAGATGTTGGAGGGAAAGATGGCAAGAACATGTCAGGTGGCAGGACTGAAGTCCCGGCTAATATCCTGTAGTTGCTGCCTGTGAGGACAATACAAGTTCACACAACTGCTGGAGGTCATCTTTGCTACTACACTGGGGACCCCATCACTTGAGAAAGAGGCAACAGAGAGGAAAACTGAGCAAAGCAATGGAGAGAGAGAGGGCATGGGGAAGACAGAAAGGGAGAGTCTGTCCTGAGGACAGAGCTTGAGCTGTTAGATCCACTCATGACTGAAAGCTTAGCAAGCTCTGAACTTTTCCACTAACTAGGCCAGAATTTTTTGCTCAAATCAATTGAGTTGGATATTTGTCATTTAGAACTAAAAAGGCTCTTACCAATTGTCTTAGCTTGGGCTGCTGAAATAAAACACCATAGACGCGGTGGCTTAAACAACAGACAATTTATTTGTCACAGCTCTGGAGGCTGGAAGTCGAAGATCAAAGTGCTGGCTGATTTATTTCCTGGTGAGAGCTCTTCTCCTGGTTTGTAAATGGCTGCCTTCCCACTGCGTCCTCACGTGGCCGCTCCTTGGTGTGTGTGAGTGGAGAGAGAGAGTCTTATCAGGGCACTAATCCTCTCGTGAAAACCCCACCCTCATGACCTCATCTACACATAATCACGAGGACTTCTCTGGTGGTCCAGTGGTTAAGAATCCACCTTGCAATGTAGGGGACTCAGGTTCCATCCCTGGTCAGGGACTAAGATCCCACACGCCTTGGAGCAACTAGGCCAGTGTGCCACAACTACTGAGTCCGAGAGCCACAGCCGGAGAGTCAGTGCACTGCAGTGAAAGATCCTGCACGGCATAAGACCCAGCACAGCCAAAAATAATAATAATAATTACCTCCTGAGGGCCCATGTACAAATACCATCACATGGGTTAGGCTCTCCACATATGAATTTTGGGCAAAGACAAGTCAGTCCACAATACCAACCTAATCTTTAAAATGTTCATATCTTTCTTTTATTAAAAAAATTTGTATTTGGCTGTGCTGGATCTTAGTTGCAGCAGGAGGGATCAGATCCCACATGCTGAAACTAAGAGTTCGAATGCTGCAACTAAAATGTTCATATCTTTCTCATCAGGACTTCCTAATTGCAAATAATAGAAAGCCCAACTGAAATAGCTGTTAAAATATAGGGAACTTATTGACTCCTATAATGAAACAGTTCAAGAGCATCCTAGCTTCAGGTAAGGCTGATCAAGGCCCAAACAATGTCAACTGATTCTCACCCTCTCTCTTTCAGCTCTGATACTTCTGAATGGCTTCATTCTCAGGAAGGTTTTACCCTAGCTTTACTCCAAGGTGGCTGCTGGCAGCTCGTGGAGCCGTGTGCTTCCTGGGTCAGGTCTAGAGTGGGGGGTTGGGAGGTACCCTGTTCAGTAGCTCTAAACAGAGAAGAATCAACACATTCCTTCCCAGAAGTCCTGGCTGACTTCTTACTTCCCATTGGTTGTTCTCACCTCCCCTGAATGAACCACTGTGAACAGGGAGATGGGACAGCAACTGGTTAAAGCCAGTTGGGCCCCATCTGTGGAGCTAGGGTGGGGTCTGTACTTCCTAAACCAGGAAGATTTAGGTTGGAAGCTTAGGACATTATCACGAGGGTTAATAGAACAGTTGCTTAAACAAATAGGGATTTATTTTCTTGCACACCTAGAAGCCTGGAGGTTGATGTTGGTTCAGCAAGTCATTGATGCCCTTGGGGACCCATGTTCTCTTGGGCTTCCTGACCCATCAGCCCTGGAGCATTAGTTTGCATTCTCGTACTTGTCACTTCATGATCTCAAAAGAGTGGCTGCAGCTCCGGTTGATGCATCTGCATTCAAGGCAGGGAGAAAGGAGGAAGAGCCCAGATGCTACCAACCTGATCTGTTTCCTTTAGTCAGGGAAGCGAAATGTTTTCTAGAATTCTCCACAGCAGACTTCTGCTTAGGTCCTGTTTTTGTTTTGATTTTTTAAAAACCTGTTTCTTAAGGAAACATAGAGATAGAAGGGAAACACAATTTTGCATTTTCCATATTCAAAGTGGACCTTATTGGTCTTCTCATTAAGCTCCTTTCCATTGATTGATTAGGATTTGCTGTTAATTGATTAGGATTGATTGATTAGGATCAGTTTTAGGATTCACACGAGAAGAGAGAATTCACACAGCTAGCATCCTTGCCTTCTGTCCTCATAGAGGTATATTCAGCTCTTTTGTGAGACATTCTGGAAGATGGAGGAATTTTATCTTAAAACTGACCAAGCCTTCATTGTGTAAGACACTTGCATCATTGAGGATTCAAGCTGTGATTTGAATTCTGTGACATTTTTATAAAGGTAAAATGTTACCACTACTTTAATTACTGTTATAAATAGCTTTATAATGTGGAAGACTCATTGCTTAACTCTAAGACTTTGGAATTCTCATTTTTTAAAAGGATATATAAGGCTACCCTTTTATAATAAATTTTAATTCAATATGTCAGTTACAAATTGGCACTTGTCATGGGCGCTTGCCATCCACCTCTACAAGGATTAAATCGTGTGCTGCTGCAGCTGCTGATTTTCAACAACCCCTGAAAGGAGTTCAAAGTGGAGAGCAGAAATGAGGCACTCTCTGTTGGGCTGATGGGGGGTCTTCAGGGAGTTGGATATGTTCAGAAGCCGATTTTATGAGCCTAAATCTTGTACCTCCTCATATCTAGAAAAGCGTTAAAATCCTTCATGATGATGACTGCTCCTCATGACCAGCAGAAATCTTCTGCAAAATATACGTGCTTTGATTGCATTGTGCATGTAGTCCCCCTTTACCAAAATCACATATACACTAACGCTCCCCCTGCCTCTCTGGAGCAGTTCCTCAGAGCTAACGCAAGTGCTGTCTTCAGGCTGCAGTCCTCATTTTGCCCCCCAATAAAATGTGACTCGCAACTGTCACATTGCACAATATTTCAAGTCGACATAGAGCAAGATTAATCACCTAATAAGTGGCATAACTTGGAAGTTTTATAGGAGCCCAGAGAATGACTGACTCATTGCAGGCTGGAGAGGGCTGGGAAGGCTTTGTGCGCAAGTAGGGAACTGAGCTGGAGTAGAAGGTGGGTAGGATTCAGGCAGGCACCGGGGTGTGTGCATGCTCAGTTGCTTAGTTGTGTCTGACTCTTTGCAACCTTTTCAACTGTAGCCTGAGTGGTTCCTCTGTCCATGGGATTTCCTGGGCAAGAATACTGGAGTGGGTAGCTATTGTCCTTCACCAGGGGATCTTCCTGACCCAGGGACTGAACTCTCATCTTCTGCATTGGCAGGTGGATTCTTAACTGCTGAGCCATCAGGGAAACCCAGGCATGGGGCAGAGAGGTCAAATCACAGGACAGAGGCAGGACTTGTAAGTCAGTTGCAATCAATCAGAGAAGGGAAAGAACCTGGAGCAACCCATGGAGCTTCATGGAGGACAGGATAGGAAAAGTAATATAATTAACAACGAACATGGTTACATTGTATGCTTTCTGTCTCTAGTAGAAATTTAAAAATCACCTTTTTAGAATTATGTTGCAGGGAATTCCCTGGCAGTCCAGTGGTTTGGACCTGGTGCTTTCTCTGCCAATGTCACACATTCCATCACTGGTGGGGGAACTGAGATCCTTCAAGCTGTGCGGTGCCGCCAACAAAATAAAAGTAAATAAATAAATAAGTATGCTGCAATATAGTACTTATTGCTCCCGAACAAGTGTTGCAAGTATAAATACTTTCAGGAACCAGGGGAAACAAAAGTGACTCAGACCGAGCTTTAGACAGTAGGGAGTGGTGGCGGGGATTGCAGCAAACTTGGGAGGATTTGTTTTCTCTAAAAAAGGGGGTCACTGCTCAGCCCCAGCCAGCTGTGGTCCCCAGTGACCACCATGATCTTACATCCAATGGGCCCTTCCATGTCTCATCCATCTGACCTCCTGGACAGCTTTGGTCCAGCCAACCACTGCTCCTTAAATGACTCTTCTTTTGTTTCTATGATGCCACAATTTCTGATTTCCTTCTACTTCTCTGGCTATTTCTTACTTACATATTACAGATGTCTCTACTGGCTTGACTGTTCCTTCTCTGTTCAACCTCTGCATGGAAATGTCAAGCCTTTTTCTCTCTGCCTCTGCACTCACTCTTTCCTTAGATCATCCCATCTCCCTAGAGGCCAGTGACTTCCAAGTTTCTATTTCTCCTTCATCCTCCACAGCCAGCTCATCCCAGGCCCTGTGGCTTCTGCTTTACAAATGTATCTCACATATGTGCTTCTTTCTCCATCTCCACTGCCGCCGCTCTAATCCAGGATGTTTCCATTGCCTGGACCACTGCTGTATACGCCAGTCTGTTCAGGTGACTGCTGGATTGGGCTGGGGAAAGACATATTGGAAGAGTTGCCCCCACCCCCATGATAACCTCTCTGTCCTCTTTTCCCTCTCCAGCCATGAGTTCACCTGTCCCCATTCCTCTCCCCTCGGTTCTGTCTACATCACCACCCACTCACGTTCCCGTCTCAAGCCACTTTGCTTCAGCTTCAGTTTTCAATATGGCATTGAGAGTCTCTGGGGCCTTCAGCAGGTCATTCACCCGCCCACTCACCCACCTGTAGCCTTGGTCACCTGCATTTCCTAGGAGAGGCCATCTCACCTATTTCCTCTCCTAGATTCCTCCTTGAAGGGGGAGGGGGTGGGGAAGACAGACCCAGGGAAGCCTTCCACAGGCAAACCAGATACAGGAAAAGCTCCTTTTGCAGAACCAGTGGGTAGGGGTTGCCTTAAGGCTCCCATAAGAGTTGCTTTTCTTTTGTACATCTCAAGTAGATTTGGAGCTTACCTGTGACAGCTAAAGACCCCACTGTTAGAGAGTAAGGAAAACTAACTATCCCCACCCCTTACCACCCCAATTCCCCATGCCCTGGGTGGAATGGAATGCAAGAGGGAAATACTAATACTAATGATTAGAAAAAGCTCCCCAGGACCCAAAGAAGCTGCCCAGAAGTTTGCTAAACAGGCTACCTGCTGCAACTCCGCAGTGAAAAATGAGGACCAAGAAGAGGCTCTGCTGATGCACCTGCTTTGAGGATGTGTCTGGATGAAGCAGGACTCACAGTTTGCTCCCACTGTCTCATCCACGTCTTCATGCAGGACGCCTGGCTCCGGGCTTCTCTTGAAGAAGCTGAGACGCAGCATCCTTGGCTGCCGCCCAGCGGCCCCATCTGTAATCTTCTTGCTCAACGTGGCTCACGATCTTCGCAGCCGCAGCAAGAGGCAGGCTCAGGTTCAGGCTGCCCCAAGAAGCCAGCCCTGCAACTTGTGACTCAGCGGAGGAGGTGGTGGGTGGGACTCGTTACAGCCGGCAATGGTAACAACCAAGTGCTTTTGAGCAGAAGATGGGAAGCTGAGACCGAGAACAAGCCTGGCAGCGAATTTTTCGTTTAATGAATTCACAGTAATTCCATTTGTGTCATCTTCCCTGTGGGTTTAGACATGCAGATCCCCTGCTTCTTGCTTCCTACAATGCAGCCTGAACCAAGGTCTGGATTCCACAGCCAAGAGACCCCTCCTTCCCTATTTGGCCACCCACCCTCATCGCTTCCCCCCAACCCCCAGGCCCAAGCAATTATACAGGAGCATCCAGAGAGATGTGGGTGGAGATTTTCCTTTATTCTTTTTTTTTTTTTAACTTCAGAGAGAAAGGGCTGGAGCAAAAAGCTGATGTCCAAAGCTCCAGGCCTTAGAATGAACCCTGAACGTGCAGGACCCTGATGCGTGTCACTCTGGATCTGGTGACTGACAAATGCACCCCATGGAGACAATGTCCTCACAGCTGCAAAGCCCCCTCACCCCTCCCCATTTTTCTTAATTTCAAAGCCCCCACCCGCACCCACCCGATAGCCTTGTCATTCCCGGGTAGTGGATCTCCCAGCAAATTGGGCTTTTACCTCTGTGGGCTCAGAGCCCCATCCCCACCCCCCAAAGAAACATGCATCGCTTAGAGAGAAAGGGAAATTGACACAGGATGCTTGAACCTGGAGAGCCCGCATGCTTTATTCTTCATCATCCTCCAGCTTGGGAGAAAGGCTGCCTTCCATCCTACCCATGAGAGACAGGAAAGGGCGCTGAGGCTCTGGCACCTTTCCCATCTCCCCAGGGCCCTGTGCCGTACCACTGCGCACACCCGAGCCCTGCCTGATTTTAAACAAATTTGGCCAGAAGCCTTCTACTTCTCCTCTTGGGAAAAAGACATGTGAGAGCTAGCAGGTGTAGGGCTCAGTGAACATTTAAACCAGTCTTCCTGCTCAGTGTCTGTTCAACCCGAACGTCCATCCAGTTCTCAGAAGGAGATTTCTAATGCTTGGAGCCCCCAGACCCGGCGCCAAGCCTCCCCAGTGGTCTGTGACCACCGCTCACCACCCCATCTCCCCACAACCTCCCAGAGCGGTCTTGGGTTGCTCTCAGTGCCTCTCCCCATGGTCTGCTGTGGAGTCCTGACGTGGAGGTGCCCAGGGTGGCAGGGGGAAGCGTCAGGCGCCTTTGCTTTCTGTCCTCTCCTCATCAGCTGTCTGGGCGTTGCTGACGGCGCGGAGCTGCCCCCGGGCCGCTGGCTTCACCGACAGGACAAGGCGTTTCCGGAACGTCTCACAGAGCACGATGTACACAAAGGGATTGAGGCAGCTGTTGGCATAGCCCAAGCTGATAGCCGCGTTGTACAGGTAGACAAAGGTGAGCGTCGGGCGGCTGAGAGACAGCTGGGTCAACTGAAGCACGTAGTAGGGCGCCCAGCACACGAAGAAGACCAGGCAGATGGCGATGGCCGTGCGGGTCACCCTCTTTGTCCGCAGCCGGATGCTGCGTTGAGAGGCGGGGGCCACGGAGGACGTCATGCGCTGCAGGATCCTCACGTAGGCGGCCGTGATGACCACGAAGGGCAGGGCAAAGGCCAGGAAAAACTGGTACAGGGTGAACCAGTAGAGGTCAGTGTCTGGGTTGGGCAGGCGGATGCCGCAGCCCACGGTGCCCCCGGGGAAGGGGATCAGCCTGGCATAGAGCCACACGGGGGTGATACTGATGAAGGACAGGGCCCACAGGAGGCAGATCACCAGGGTGGCCACAGAGGGCTTCCGGAACTTGGTGGAGGAGATGGGGTGGACGGTGGCCAGGTAGCGGTCAATGGCCATGGCGGTCAGGATGTAGGTGCTGGTGAACTGACTGTTGGCGTCCATGGCCGTGATGAGGGTGCACATGGTCTCGCCAAAGTGCCAGACTCCATTGCCCATGAGCTGGTGGATCATGAAGGGCATGCCCAGGAGGAAGAGGAGGTCCACCACCGAGAGGTTGATGATGAAGATGTCGGGGACATTGCTGAACCAGTGCAGCTTGGACTTCTTCACCACTGCGAAGATGACCGTGGAGTTCCCGACAATGCCCAGGAGGCAGATGGTACCAAACACCGAAGGCATGATGATGTTGATGTAGGAGATGCTCCCTGTGCGAGGAGGCAGCCCTGGGGACAGAAGGAGCAAGGGTCGACCATTCGACATGGACTCTGCTCTCTGAGGGCTGAACTCCTACTGGCATGCTCAGCCTCCAGCCATGCGCCTGCCCACCTCTCTATCCACCTGCCATTTCAGTTCAGGGCCCATCTTTCATCTGGAATCTTCCCTGCCATCCTCTCTGCCCACACTGCTGCTAAACCTAACCCCATGCCCTCCTGCACCAGCTCCCTGCTCAATCCCACCAGAGTCTCCTGCACCACCTGTTCATTAAAGGACCAGTCCCTTTGCCTCCTGCGTTTTCTCAGAAGGCACAGCGTCACGAACCACAGCTGTCTGCAGAGAACAGTTCTGTGGGCCTCGGGGCTTCACCAGGAAACATTATCGAAATAGCCAGCAGGACACGAACGTGTGTGCATGTGTGGGCATGAGCATGTGTTTCCTCGTTTCCTATTTGCAGCCCTGCTCATTTCATTTTAGGAGTCGCTGGTTGGAAGCCGTGCGCTGATTCCTGGGGATCTCTGTGGGTAACTGTCTCATGGAGGCTTTTGGCCATTAGGCCCACAGCCCCCCCTCTCCTGGGTCCCTATCTTCTGAGCCTGGGCTTTCCGAGTGACTAGACTGAACCTGTGTGCCGCAGCCCAGCAACCCAAGAATTTTCTCCATGCAAACCTTTCCTCTGTTTTCTTCTCTTCCCCTTCAAAGCTAGAATTCCAGGGCATCTCAGCGCTGGAAATGTCAGGAAGAGTCTTTCACCAGCAAAGTTAATCCCCTCACATCTCTGGGAGTTATTCCTTCCCACACCTCTTTCGGGAAGGAGACAGTAAGGATGTTTCAGACCCCACCAGATCACGTAGTTCAAGTGAAAAAACCAAGGGGGTGGGTGACTGAGTGAGCTTCCAGCCGTCTCCCTACATACAGCCCTCCAGGTTCTCTTGTTTTGTAGCCTGGAATTTTTCCGGCAAAGCATCTTTGGAACTCCTCAGCAGCCCTCCCCTGCCTCCCTCGCGGCTGGCCAACATCCGAGGCTAGCATGCCTCTGCCCCTGCCCCTTCCTCCCCGTAGTCCCCTTCTCCCCTGGCCCTCCGGGAGGGCAGACTGCCCATCTCATTCCCAAGAACTGGCATAAAGTTTCGCAAGCAGTTTAGCTCAGAGGTGAAACCTTCCTGTTTCCCACCCTCGGCGGCGCAGAGGAGGGAGGCCCGCCCTCCAGCGCATCTCACCGGCCGAGGTGAGGTTATCCGGGCTTTCCGAGGTGTTGCTGGCATTGGGGCCGGTGGGCAGCAGCGAGGCTTCCAGGTCCATCCCGCCGGCGCCGGGGGTGCCCGCTCGCCCGTCCACCCACGCAGGCTGCCGCAGCCTCCCGCGCCGGTCCCGAGCCCGGGCCCCAGGAGCCCCACAGTCCGGAAGGGGGGTCTTCCTCGGGCTGCCCGGCAGTCTCCGCCGCCTGCGATCCCCACCGCTCTCCCCTCCCTCCTTCCCCGGCTCCCACTGACATCACCTAGACACATTAACATTCGGAGGCAGATGCGCGTTAACCTCTTCGGTCCTGCGCCGCAGCTCTGGCTTCCGACTGCCTGCAGAGCCCAGCCGGCCGGTCAACCCCATCGGGGACCGGGCTTCCTTCCCTCCTGCACTTGGGGCCGTGTCTCCTGTGCCACCGGGGGTGCTGCTGGCTGCCCGCGAGGCTCCAGTCTCTCCAGAGGCAACGGGCTGCCTCCTTGTGGAGGAGGAAGGGAGCCTGGCCCGGGCCCTCACCTCCCCACCCCCACCCCCCTCCCGGGCCGCTGGGCAGGGGCTGGGGTCGCTGTGCTGGGAACTTGGGAAGGGAAGGCTTGGACCACTGGCATGCCCGCCTCCAGGCCACCCAAGGCCCCTTCCCAGCGCCCCATGGATTCCAAGCTGTGGAGTTGCTGGTTGTTGAGCCGTTTGGCTGGTGCTCAGAGGTGACTCGGAGAAGGCGATGGCACCCCACTCCAGTACTCTTGCCTGGAAAATCCCATGGACGGAGGAGCCTGGTAGGCTGCAGTCCATGAGGTGGCGAAGAGTCGGACACAACTGAGCGACTTCACTTTCACTTTTCACTTTCATGCATTGGAGAGGGAAATGGCAACCCACTCCAGTGTTCTTGCCTGGAGAATCCCAGGGACGGGGGAGCCTGGTGGGCTGCCGTCTATGGGGTCACACAGAGTCGGACACGACTGAAGTGACTTAGCAGCAGCAGCAGCAGAGGTGATTCAGGTCACCCCGAGCTGGTGATGCCCAGGGACTTGGGACCAGAAGAGGACAAACTCCTTTCTTCCCTGGGATCAGCAGGGACCAGGCTTATAGAGGTTTTAGTTTTCTAAATGCTCTGAGGTCCTTGAGGGTTTACCTGGAACTCCTTGAGACAAATTTCAGAGCAAAGACCCCCAAAGAGATCCTTGCTCAGTCACTTCAGTCGTGTCCAACTCTTTGCGACCCCATGGACTTAGCCCACCAGGCTCTTCTATCCATGGCATGCTCCAGGCAAGAATACTGGAGTGGGTTGCCATGCCCTCCTCCAGGGGATCTGCCCCACCCAGGGATCGAACCCGAGTCTCCTGCAGCTCCTGCATTGCAGGCAGATTCTTTACTGCTGAGCCACCCGGGAATCCCAAAAGAGATCCTGAGGAACAGCCTAAGAGGGCAAAGCATTGAGTGAATTCTCTGCAGAGGCTGCTGCCAGGTTCTGATTCAGCAGGTCAGGCGGAGAGGGGCCTGAGACTCTGCATTTCAGACAAGTTCCCAGGAGATGCCAAACCAGGTACAACACTTGGAAGAGCAGTTTATGAAGGGCTTTCATTTCCAAAGTTGCTGTAATGTTCAAATTCCTTTTTTTAAAAGCATGGTTTGCTTTGTACTGGAAAATAATACCAGTTATTAAGCTATTTTTAAAAGGCTCTCAAAACCACCTGCTGGAGATGGTTACTGACAAAGTAGAAGTACAGAGTAGAAAGGGCAGTCTCTGGCTAGGCCACCAGGAGGAGGGCAAGGCCACCCAGCCATCAGCTCACCTCCTCCTGATGAAACTCTTGGCTCCAGTGCTAAACAAAGAAGAAACAATGTTTAAGTAAACGCTGTGTGCATGTCGGCGCTCAATCAGGTCCGACTCTTTTGCGACCCCATGGACTATAGCCCACCAGGCTCCTCCGTCCCTGGGATTCTCCAGGCAAGAATGCTGGAGTGAGTTGCCATTTCCTTTTCCAGGGGATCTTCCTGACCCAGGGATGGAACCATGTCTCCTGCATTGGCAGGTGGATTCTTTGCTACTGAGCCACCGGGGAAGCCCAAAAGGGAGGGTAGCAGGTGGAAAGTGCAGAAGGGGAAATCCTATCGGGCCTCAGTCATCGTCCTGGGACAAGGACTCATGTGTACATAGCTTTTCCAAGTGATGACACAAGGAGCAGGCGTGAGGAAGCAAGGACGATGGGAAAGGAAAAGGGACAAAGCTCAGAGAAGGTGCTTTATCACCATCGCTGCTGTGGACAAGGGGAGCTTGCATTTAGCAGGATCCTTGAAAAGGGCATGGACTGTTTCCCAGAATTGTCTGCCTTTTCCCAGTTGCCTCGACCCCCAGTGGTTGAGTGTTGCCGCTGGGGTGTTAACACTGTACTCCTGGGAGCATGGGAGGAGCAGACTCCTGCTGCATCAGATGCGGCAGAAAGCGAAAAGATGTGCAGCTCACGCTTGAGGCGAGAGGCTGTCAGTGCAAGGTGAATCTCGTGCGGGAGCCAAGAGGCTTCTGGGCGAAAAGCAGACAGACACAAGGAGCGTGCTGGAGGTGAGACATGTCGGCTCCAGACCAGTTAAGCCCGCACACACCTGTGTGCTGCAGCTGGAGCTGGAGTCAGAGGTGACCGAGGGAGATGTGACACGGGGGGACAGAAGCACCCGATATAGAAGACTATTGCAGGGCTTCTCTGGGGCTTCTCCCTGGGGTAAAGCATCCACCTGCAAATGCAAGAGACATGAGTTTGACTCCTGACCCAGGAAGATCCCAGATAGCCTGTGATCCCCAACAAGAGAAGCCTCTACAATGAGAAGCCTGCACAGCGCAACGAAGAGTGGTCCCCACTCGCTGCAACCAGAGAAAAGCCTGAGCAGCAACGAAGACCCAGCACAGCTAAAAATAAATAAACAAATGAAATTATTATTATTTTTTAAAGAAGGCTACTGCAATAATCCAATTGAAATAGGATGGTATCTTAGACTGGGGAGATGGGAGTCAGGAGAAATGGTGGGTGTTTGTACATTATGTAGAGCCCTGAGGGTTGGCTGTAGTTTGAACCAGAAACATACAGGAGAAAGAAGTATCAGGGATGACCCCAAATGCCTGGCAGAGGGGAGATCGGGAAGGCTGTAGGAGGAGATGATTTGGAGGAGAAACGCAGTATTCTGTTTGGATATGTTACATTTGAGATGTCTGTTAACATCTGCGTGAAAAGGTTGGGTAGTTTTGGATATGAGTCAGAAGTTCCAGGGAGAGGTCACGCCTGGAGCTACGAAGTTAAACTGATGACACCAAAGGAGCTTACCTAAAGTGAGGGTGACTGGAAAAGAGATTCGAGGACTCAGCCCTGGAGCATTTCAGAGTTTACAGGTTGCGGAAATGAGCCTTATAGCCTCTTTTTTTTCCTCCTCTTTTGTTTCCTCCTCTTTTACCTGCCGTAGTCTACCCACCTCCATCTATCCATCCATCCACCCTTTCATCCAGCAGATCTGGATGAAATCTGGTTGAGCCTCTGTTATACCAAGTACTGTGTTAGGCTCTGTGGATGCAGTAGAGAGAAAAAAAAAAAACAAAAAAAAACGAGTGACTTTTATCCAGGAGCTTCAGTGACAGAGTTGGGAGAGACAGATAATAATAAGTCAGACAACAAGAGGAGGCCATGGCAACCCACTCCAATATTCTTGCCTGGAAATCCCATGGACAGAAGAACCTGGCGGGCTACAGTTCATAGGATCACACAGAGTCAGACATGACTGAAGCGACTTAGCATGCACGCACAAGCCAATAAGTAAACAAGATATCCTGCTCAAGGCTTCAATCCAGATGAGTCCTGGTAACTTAATCATGAAGGGATTTAAGTGTTTATGAAAGAACAGCTATGGAATCATGCCAGGGAAAATGTCTCTGCCTGACTGGAGAAATTTAAACCATGACGGAGCAGCCAGGGGACCTGGAACAGAAGGCTTTAGCTTCCTGGCCTGTCATGCTGGGGGTGGGGTGGAGTGGAGGGGGTGAACGCTGAGTCAGTCAGTCCACAATGGCAGATGACTCGTGTGGTAGGGAATGAATGGGATGATGGGAGTGACTGGGGTCCTTTAGAGAGGAGAGTCAAGGATGTCCTCTTTAAGGAAGCATTCAGGTAGAAACTTCAGCATCCATTCCATTACAAATGATCAATTTAAACCATATCTCCTTTCTGCTAGTGACTGAGAGCTGAGCATCCCTCCTGGATACCGACGTGTACCTCTTCAAATCCTCTCGGCCACATCTAATTTTTATTCCATCCATTGCTACAATGACCCTGCTCTGCAGTGTCCGACCAGTTGCAGGTACAGGTGTGGGTAAGACCTGACCGTGCTGTGTCCCAGGCCCACACCACGTACTATCTACCCTCAACCCCAGTCCTCTCTGTGGCTGTCACAACTTAGACTAGGGGACCCCAGGGAATGCCCATGCTGGAGTGACCTGGAAGTACAGGGAGAGTTCACTCCTTAGGGTGAACCCTTGGCCAATGAAGTGTGGAAGCCATGGAAAGATGCTTTTCCTGTTTCCCCCTTTTCCTGAGACACATTTCATATGGTTTCTCAGGGATCCCGTGGAATGTAGCATCTGGTCACTTGTAGCGGTGGATGAGCCCATGTGTGCCTGTGTGCGTTCTGAGATGCTTCAGTTGTGTCCAACTGTTTGCAACCCTGTGGACTGTAACCTACCAGGCTCCTCTGTCTTGGGCATTCTCCAGGCAAGAGTACTGGAGTGGGTTGCATGCCCTCCTCCAGGGGATCTTCCCGACCGAGGGATCGAACCTGCGCCTCTTATGTCTCCTGCATTGGCAGGCGGGTTCTTCACCACCAGCGCCACCTGGGAAGCCCAGATGAGCCCATACCGCACATCACCTCCTCCTGAGAATGGAAATTTTGACCTACTTTGCTCCAAGCCATCCGACTCTTGACCTGCCCCTCCTAGCGCAGTCAGGAGGTAGATTCAGCCTGAGTATAGCAATGAACCTTTCCCCTCCCATCCATGTGCCCCTACTTACTATGCCTTACTCAGGGGACCCCTTATCTCCCCCCATGGTGACACCCACCTGCCCTGTACTTTCTAGGACTTGACCACCGTCTGCATGTGTCGAAGTCTTACTAGGGTTGTGGCATCGATTCTCACTTGCTCCCCTCTCTCCTGCCTCACCCCTTCCACTCTACTCCCACCGAATAGCAGGAGTAGTTTTGTTAAGATAGACATTTCCAGGGGACTTCCCTGGTAGTCTAGTGGTTAGGACTTGGTGCTTTTGCTGCCTGGGCCCGGGTTCGATCCCTAGTCAGTGAACTAAGATCCCACAAGCCGTGCAGCGCAGTCAAAAAAAAAAAAAGAAAGAAAGAAATTGCATCACCCTATACTGCTGAAAACACTTCAGTGGCTCCCAGTTGCTTTCAAAATAAAGTCACCCTCCCTAATGGAATGTAATGGACATGACACTCTTTGGTACCCAGAACTTGACCCCCCAAAAAACCACGGCCTTGAGAAAACCTTTGGGAGTAGCAGCACCACCAAGCAGCCCTTGGTGGGAGCTGCTGGTGGGAAAAAGGCGTCCTTATTTCTGCGGGGATGTGAGACCCTGGGGTGGGAGAAAGCAAGTGGCAGCACTTATTTCCAGAGGAAAGTGAGCATGGGTGATGTAATAGAGTGGTTATCATAATAGACGGCACCAGTGAGTTCTCCAGGTGATTGCCCTGCAGAGGCTGATGTAACTGATTGATCATAAATAGATGAGGGGCCCGCCCACTAAGTTCCTACTTGATTTGTATATCTGAGAAAACCCTTCAAGTCTGGTCAGCAGATCTCTGACTTCAGCCCACTTGGCTCTACTGATCAGGGTGTGAGTTAAAGTGGATCAAGTAGTAAATGGACGTCTTGTTTTTTTTTCCCCCAGTATGGCCAAGTTTCTTTTATTTTGTTTTTACTAAAAAAAAGAAAAAAAAAAAAAAGGTCATACTATAAAATTTTGCACCTGGCTTTTTTCTCTTGAAGCTCCCTCCACATCAGCATATACCATATATCCATTAAAAAAAAAAACAAACAACTACATTCATTGTTTTAAATGGATCCTAGGGGGTAGAGCCAGACATCTTGGAATGTGAAGTCAAGTGGGCCTTAGGAAGCATCACTACGAACAAAGCTAGTGGGGGTGATGGAATTTCAGTTGAGCTATTTCAAATCCTAAAAGACGATGCTGTGAAAGTGCTATACTCAATAAGTCAGCAAATTTGGAAAACTCAGCAGTGGCTACAGGACTGGAAAAGGTCAGTTTTCCTTCCAATCCCAAAGAAAGGCAATGCCAAAGAATGCTCAAACTACTGCACAATTGTACTCATCTCACATGCTAGTAAAGTAATGCTCAAAATTCTCCAAGCCAGGCTTCAGCAATACGTGAACCGTGAACTTTCAGATGTTCAAGCTGGTTTTAGAAAAGGCAGAGGAACCAGAGACCAAATTGCCAACATCGGATGGATCATCGAAAAAGCAAGAGAGTCCCAGAAAAACTTCTATTTCTGCTTCATTGACTATGGCAAAGCCTTTGACTGTGTGGATCCCAATAAACTGTGGAAAATTCTGAAAGAGATGGGCATACCAGACCACCTGACCTGCCTCTTGAGAAACCTGTATGCAGGTCAGGAAGCAACAGTTAGAACTAGACATGAAACAACAGACTGGTTCCAAATCAGAAAAGGAGTATGTCAAGGCTTTATATTGTCACCCTGCTTATTTAACTAATATGCAGGGTGCCTCATGAGACATGCTGGGCTGGATAAAGCACAAGCTGGAATCAAGATTGCCAGGAGGAATATCAATAATCTCAGATATGCAGATGACACCACCCTTATGGCAGAAAGTGAAGAACTAAAGAACCTCTCGATGAAAGTGAAAGAGAAGAGTGAAAAAGTTGGCTGAAAGCTCAACATTCAGAAAACTAAGATCATGGCATCCGGTCCCATCACTTCATGGCAAATAGATTTGGGAAACAGTGGAAACAGTGGCTGACTTTATTTTTGGGGGCTCCAAAATCACTGCAGATGGTGATTGCAACCATGAAATCAAAAGACACTTACTCCTTGGAAGGAAAGTTATGACCAACCTAGATAGCATATTAAAAAGCAGAGACATTATTTTGTCAACAAAGGTCCATCTAGTCAAGGCTATGATTTTTCCAGTGGTCATGTATGGATGTGAGAGTTGGACTGTGAAGAAAGTTGAGCACTGAAGAATTGATGCTACTGAACTGTGGTGTTGGAGAAGATGCAAGGAGATCCACCAGTCCATCCTAAAGGAAATCGATCCTGGGTGTTCATTGGAAGGACTGACATTGAAGCTGAAACTCCAATACTTTGGCCACCTCATGCGAAGAGCTGACTCATTTGAAAGGACCCTGATGCTGGGAAAGATTGAGGGCAGGAGGAGAAGGGGATGACAGAGGATGAGATGGCTGGATGGCATCATCAACTCAATGGACATGGGTTTGAGTGGACTCCGGGAGTTGGTGATGGACAGGGGGGCCTGGCGTGCTGCAATTCATGGGGTCGCCAAGAGTTGGACATGACTGAGGGACTGGACTGAAGGCGGTGGATCCACTTCCCTGGTGGTCCAGTGGCTAAGACTATGTTCTCCCAATGCAGGGGCCCAGGGGTTCAACCCCTAGTCAGGGACCTAGATTCCACATGTCACAACTAAGAGTTCACATGACACAATCAAAAAAAAAAAAAAGATTCCACAAGCTACAACTAAAAAGGCCCCACATACCACAAGAGATCGAAGATCCTATGCGCCCAGACTGAGACCCAGTGCAGCCAAATAAATAAATAAATATTTTAAGTGGATCCTATTAATATTACATGTATATATCAGAGTTTAGTTAGCCACGTCCCTAGTGACGGGCATGTCAATGACTCAGTTCTATTATTTTGGCATAGGATGCTGCATATGGACATCCTTCTCCAGGTAATAAATTGAGTTTGACTAGACTGACTTCCAAACAGTCCCCATGGATCTCCAAAGCTTTCTGTTTCCCTGCCCCTGCATCTGTAGCTGGAATAGGTATCCCCAGCCATTGACAGAACTACTGTATTGGCTCCTGGATTGGCAGAGTAAGGGATTCGATGAGGACAGAAGTCAAATGGAGATCCCTCCTCACTAAAGTGATAAGCCAAAAGCAATATTGCACCCCCGGGGGACTGGAGAGAGTAATGGTGTCATCAAGACCTTTAAATAGGCTGGGTGGTGATTTTATCACATCCTGCTCTCAGTGTGGCCAGTGGAGAAGGCAGATGGGTGTCAGAGAATGCCAGTGGGTTACTGTAAACGTAATTATGTGGTGACTCCAATTGCAGCTGTTATTTCAAATGTGGAATCGTTGCAGTGGAAAATAAATACAGTCCCTGACACCTGGGATGGAGTTATTGATCTAGCAAATGCCATCTTCTGTATTGCAAGAAGCAGGAAAAAATCAGAAACTGTGCTTTTATTTGTCAGAGTCATTGGCACACCTTTGCCATCTCGCCTCGGGACTTCGTTATCTCTTTTGATGGTTCTTCAATTCTCAGACTGAAAGGTTGTTGTTGAATCACGCGAATACACCGGGATTCTTGGCCCCCGGAGGAGAAGAATTCAATCCGGGGCCAGAGACGAGGCTTGATCGCTCAGAGCTTTTGTGTAATAAAGTTTTATTAAAGTATAAAGGAGATAGAGAAAGCTTCTGACATAGGCATCAGAAGGGGGCAGAAAGAGTACCCCCCTGCTAGTCTTCAGCTGGGTGTTATATAGTCACTAGCAGTCTGTTAATAAAAGAAAGGAATGTCTTAAAATTCAGAATGGCACCAGGCCCCTCACCCAGAAGATGCATTTTGGGATAATCTTGGCACCAAATGGTTTATCCTGGGCCATAAAATGATTAACTTGAATCTTGAAGAACGGCAGACCACCATACAAATGGTTTCATTTACATAGATTAGGGGAACAATATCTGAGTATAACATACTGGTTTGTCAAGTAGGTTCTGGGCCAAGAGGCAGCGGAACCGACTTGGAGACAGAGTTTGGGGTAAAGGCATAGCACATTAGCATAGCTTAAGACACACATTTCCCTAAGAAAAAGGCATTGGATATCTCTAGGCTCAAGAATAAACCAGCTGTCATTAAGGCAACACAGTATTTTAAGAGAAACCTCCCTTTAAATTTGTATAGAGAAGGAAAAAATATTGCTAGTTTGTTTCCTCCTGCCGCTTAAGAGAGATAAAAATGTCTGACACTTGCAGGCTATTTCCTCCATTTGGAGACCCCTGGCCTTCCTGCCTGTTACCCTCTCATTTTCATCGACTCCAGTCCCCAGGTCCTGGTCTACAAAGACTGTGAAAAGTTTGTCCTTTCTTCCTCCTTGAGAATTCCAGACCCCTCTCTCCTTGGGGACCCCTAGATTTCCTATCAACCTGCCTAGAAAATGACTCTCTCAAGACTCTGAACACTTCATCGTCACATGAGACAGTATGCTATGTTGATAACATCATGAGCTAGGGCCTGGAGAGTGGAAGGGAGCAGATGCCAGAGGTGTGAGACAAATGCCGTGAAAATATGAAGGCCTGACATCTCAGGAAAGGTTTGGGGTCCGGTGTTCTGAATGTGTCACGGTTTTCTCTCCAAAAGTAAAGCACAGTTTACCTGACATCTCCTACCACAAAGGAGGGGCCCCCAGAGACCCTGGAAACAGGAGCAACAATTCCTAAAAGGGGCAGAGAACAGAGGGGGTGCTGGACATGCAAAACCCAGGGGAGCCTAGTCCACCCAGTCATCTCTGTTAGCCTGGCATGCCTTGCATGCAGGGACTGTGACCCTTATTCTGGTGTTAGGTCATGACTGCCATGTCAGTCAGTGGGTTCTTAGCATAGCCCTGGTCCCCTCTGCAGCCTGGCACCCCATTTTAGACATTTGCACTGTACCCTACACTTTTTCTTCATGGGGATTCCCAAGTGGTGCAGTAGTAAAGAATCTGCCTGCCAAAGCAAGAGACAAAAGAGATGCAGGGTTCAATCCCTGGGTCAGGAAGATCCCCTGGAAGAGGAAATGGCAACCCACTCCAGTATTCTTGCCTGGGAAATCCCATGGATGGAGGTGCCTGGTGGGCTACAGCCTATGGGGTCGCAGTGTCGGACACGACTGACACAGTTGTGACACTGCACAACTTCACTTTTACTTCATAGCAGTCATCACAATTGTAAGCAGACATTTATTTATTGAGTGGTTGATGGTTTAATTCCTTTCCCTCAGTAGGTTATAACTTCCAGGGAGGCAAAGCCCGTGTCTGCCCTATCTCACTGTACCTCCTGCACCTCACACAGCGCCGGGCACCCAACAGGCGTTCAATCAACGTGGGGAGGATGAATGGCTAGTAGAGGAATCTCCATGAAAGCCCCGGGTGCAGAGGTGGGCAGAAGGGAGCAGAATGCAAGCAATACTGGCCGTGCTCCCTGACCCGAGGCTCGCCTCCACCCCAGTGCTTCCCACCAGCCTGGCAGCAGTGGTTGTCATGCCCCTGGGCAGGCAGTGGGTGCCAGTCAGCTGTGAGGCAACCCAGAGACCGCGGGCCCTCTCTGATTGTGAGGAAAACAAACGAGATCACCTTCAGGGGTAGAGATTCATCCTGAGATTCACGGAAATCCCAAGGAAGCATGGGAAAGCAGCTACATGAAATTCTGACACGTGTGACCACAGGGTTGAACCCGGAAGACATGACCAAGGGAAAGAAGCCAGATCAAGGAAACAAACGAAGCCGTGAATAATTCCACTCATGTGAGGCACCTGGAGCTGTCAAACTCATAGAGACAAGGAGTAGAGCGGTGGTTTCCCGGGGCTGAGGGAAGGAGGCATGAGGAGTTAGGATGTAAGCGGTACAAAGCTTCAGTGTGGGAGGATGCAAAAGTTCTGGAGATGGATGGTGGAGATGGTTGAACAACAGTGTGAGTGAACGTGATGCCACTGAACCGTACGCTGAAAAATCGTTAAAGTCAATTTTTGTATGTTGTTTTGGCCACACCTTGTGGCCTGTGGGACCTTAGTTTCCCAACCAGGGATTGAACCCATGTTTCCTGCAGTTGGAAGTGCAGAGTCTTAACCACGGGACCACCAGGGAAGTCCCAGAGTGAATTTCCTGTTATGTATATTTTATCACAATTTAAAAATATGTTCAACAAACCCAGTCAATGAATCTGCTTACCTGAATATGTTTCTGCAGAAATTTGGAAAATGCTGGTAAAAGGAAAGCCATGTTATAAGCCTTAAAAACACTGAAAGTCATTAAGGTCCCTGAAAATGGCTATAAGACTTTTTTTTTCTTTTTAAAAATTTATTTATTTATTTATTTTGAATAAATTTATTTCTTTTACTTGGAGGCTAATTACTTTACAATATTGTATTGGTTTTGCCGTACATCGACATGAATCAGCCATGGGTGTACATGTTTCCCCTATCCTGAACCCCCCTCCCACATGCCACCCCATCCCATCCCTCAGGGTTGTCCCAATGCACCAGCCCTGAGCACCCTGTCTCGTGCATCGACCCTGGACTGGCAATCTATTTCACATATGGTAATATACATGTTTCAGTGCTTTTCTCACAAATCATCCCACCCTCGCCTTCTCCCACTGAGTCCAAAAGTCTGTTCTTTACATCTGTGTCTCTTTTGCTGTCTCACGTATAGGGTCATCGTGACCATCTTTCTAAATTCCATATACATGCGTTAATATACTGTACTGATGTTTTTCTTTCTGACTTACTTCACTCTGTATAGTAGGCTCCAGTTTCATTCACCTCATTAGAACTGATTCAAATGCATTATTTTTAATAGCTGAGTAATTGTTAACTCTGGGAGTTGGTGATGGACAGGGAGGCCTGCCGTGTTGCAGTTCATGGGGTTGCAAAGAGTCAGACACGACTGAGCAACTGAACTGAACTGAATATTAGCTATAAGACATTTTAATGATGGAAAGCATTGTCAAAAGACATGTGCTAATTTTTGTTAAAGCTTTGCTTTAACTAGTGCTAACTACTTAGCCAAATTTCCGAATGTTAGTAAAATTGTTTTTTCTTTTTTTTTTAGGGTTATGGCAAAGAGTTTCAAGCCAAGGATGTCATCAAGGAGTACTTCAAATGCAAGAAATGATCAAATTTAAAAAATGGAGCTCTTGTTCCTCAAAAAATAAAAGTATGTTAAACAGTTTAAGAATGGTATCACATACAGTAATTCAGTCAAGAGTTTTTTTATAAGATTTCAAAAAGCTTTCAAAAGTTTTCAAATATGTCATATTCTTATAAATTGCAGCTCCATTGCATGTTCAGTTAAATATCTTTTCTTGATAAACAAGGAAAAACTGAAACACCTACAGCACTCTGGGCCCCAGAGATTGCAACACATGAAGCCACTTGGAGACCGGGGGCACCCAGTCTGTGTTATTCAATCTGAGTTGTTTGGTTTTTTTTTGGCCTCTCTTCCCTGGTAGCTCAGACGATAAAGAATCCGGCTGCCAATTCAGGGGACCTGCGTTCAATTCCCTAGGTTGGGAAGATTCCCTGGAGAAGGGAATGGCTACCCACTCCCACTCCTGGAAGAAAAGTAATGACCAACCTAGATAGCATATTGAAAAGCAGAGACATTACTTTGCCAACAAAGGTCCATCTACTCAAGGCTATAGTTTTTCCAGTGGTCATGTATGGATGTGAGAGTTGGACTGTGAAGAAAGCTGAGCGCCGAAGAATGGATGCTTTTGAACTGTGGTGTTGGAGAAGACTCTTGAGAGTCCCTTGGACTGCAAGGAGACCCAACCAGTCCATTTTGAAGGAGATCAGTCCTGGATGTTCGCTGGAAGGACTGACGCTAAAGCTGAAACTCCAGTACTTTGGCCACCTCATGCGAAGAATTGACTCATTGGAAAAGACTCTGATGCTGGGAGCGATTAGGGGCAGGAGGAGAAGGGGATGACAGAGGATGAGATGGCTGGATGGCATCTTCTATGGGGAGATGAAAATATTCCACAATTTGTTGTGGTGATATTTGTGTCACTCTGTGAATAAAAACAAAACAAAACATAACAACATTGAATTGTACACTTCAAGAGGATCCTTTTATGGTCTGTGAACTATATCTCAATAAATCTGTTTTGAGGGCTTCCCTAATGGCTCAGTGGAGAAGGCAATGGCACCCCACTCCAGTACTCTTGCCTGGAAAATCCCATGGACGGAGGAGCCTGGTGGGCTGCAGTCATAGGGTCACTAAGAGTTGGGCACGACTGAGCGACTTCACTTTCCCTTTTCACTTTCATGCATTGGAGAGGGAAATGGCAACCCACTCCAGTGTTCTTGCCTGGAAAATCCCAGGGACGGCGGAGCCTGGTGGGCTGCTGTCTGTGGGGTCGCACAGAGTCGGACACGACTGAAGCGACTTAGCAGCAGCAGTAGCAGCTAATGGCTCAGAAGGTAAGGAATCTGCCTGCAATGCAGGAGACCTGGGTTTAATCCCTGGGTCTGGAAGATCCCTTGGAGAAGGGAATGGAAACCTACTCCAGTATTTTGAAAGCACTGGTGGGAGTTGGAGGGCTGTGGCCACAGGAAGGGTGGAGAAATGCAGTCTCTTCTGTTCTCAGGACAAATGTCTGTTCTTTGTCTCCCTCTCTGCCCTGCCTCTTGGGAACCTCATCCAGCTATTGCTACATCTCGCCAACCTTTTGGAGGATATTGGGGCTGCCCACGGGAACCACTGTGAACACTCTGTGCTGAAAGGGACTTCCTGGGAATGCCTTGGCCATCTAAATTGCAGAGTGAAGCTGGATCTCAGCTGATTCTGCTGACGATGTTGGAGCCGGTCCTCGGGTGAGTTGACACCTTAGCTCTGCTGCTGACTTGCTATGTCATCCAGTAAGTCCCCGACCTAATCAGTGCCAAGTGGGAACTGGGGTCAAAACAGCCTGAGGAATTCTTGCTGTGGGCTTCTTTTTTTTTTTTTTTTGCAAAATGACTGTAATTTAATATTTGCACAGCCTTTTTTGCACACGGATGTTATCTTAGTTGACCCTGTGGAATAGATATGATCCCAGTGCAGATGTGGAAATAGGGCCTCGGTGAGCCGAGTGACCTTCCCAGAGTTGTCCAGCTGGCACAGTGGTGCTGGGCCCCAGGCCCAGGCCTTTGGCTTTGCTGACTCCAAATCCTGCGTTCATTCCTCTCCATGGGACTCCCTTGTGACGACATTTCTTTCTATTTCTAAAATGCCTACGTCAAGAAAACAACTTTCAAATCGCTCCCGACTCCTGCGTTTCCCTCAGCGCCTGGAGACAGCCCTTCTCTGGCCATCACTCTCTGCCATTTGCCTGCTGGTGGCCTCTTGCCCACTTCAGTTCTGCAGAGCATCGGGGCCCTTGGTTGCACCCACCCAAACAGGGCCGGGCTGCCTCACCCCCTGACGGTGCTGAATGTCTGCACAAAGGG